>NC_051313.1:76820346-81820346 GCF_015220235.1 Choloepus didactylus
TTTCATATCTCAAATCTCTGTGAGCCAGATTCTTTGGCTAGTTGCTTCTGCTGAATCTTGCTCATGGTGGATTATTTCTTCATGTAAGAATTTACCACATTTTACTTATCCTTTCCCCTTTTGATGAGAATTTAATTTGTTTCCATTTCATCTCTGTTCATATCCTCTTAGATGGATGTGTTTATCTCTTTTGCAGATATACAGAATTGAAATTTCTGCTCACAATGTATACAAATGTTCAGTTTTACACCCTCTAAAATGGCTGAATACATTTCATCCCCAATAGCATTATGGGAGGAGAGTTGTTTCTAGAAAACCTTATCAACACCATATATTTTCAGAATTTTAGATTTTTGCCAATCCAATGGGTATAAAATAACAGTGTAACTCTTAAATTTGTATTCCTCTGATTACAGTAGCATTACACAACTTTTCAAATGGTTAATGACCATAAATTGCTCTTCTATACCTTTGTTAACGTCCCTAAAAAATAAATAATCTTGGTTATTAGTTGAAGAGCATATTGTTTTATATTGAAGTTTCAAGTGAATCACCAAGTATTTGTTGTTATTGATGGGAAAAGAGATCCATATCCCAGACATGGAGGTAGTAATATTTTACTTTGTAAGCAACCAGTATTAAGAATTTGCTTGCTAAGAAAAATCAGTCTCAAATAACCACCACCCCCCCCCCTTCAAATCTCTACTCCTAATAACCATTCTGTTTCTGAAGTAGCACCTGGGAATAACATCACAGTAGGCAGGAAAAATAATTTGCACATATCTGCTTCTTGAGTGTTGTGTGAAAAACAAGACTCTAGACAAAATAAGATTTCATTACAAAGTCATATGATGTCTTGAGCAAAAAGAAAAAAATTTTTCAGTGAATTTACTTCTTAACTATTTCTCTTTTCAGAAACTAAAGTTAATATTCTGAATTTTAGGTTTCAAGAAACCATCTGACTTGCTAATGACAGACTATAAGATATTAAAGAGCAAATATCAAAACTCAAGGTATTACTTATCTCTAGTATTACATCAGACTCTACAAATGAATGTTTATGACTGCCTCAAAGACTTTAGAGAAGAACAAGAAATAATCCCAAAGCAATAATCAGTTAGTCCTACATCAATTAACATAGCCACAAACTAATTAGCGCTAATGTGAACTGTCAGGACTATTTTCAGGCTGATTACTGAGAGAAATCTGATTACTCCAAAGGCCTGCACATTTTCAATGATTTGCATAGTCACTTTGAGAAAAGTGTATTTCAATGGAACCTAAGAACTACGAGTATTAAAAATCCCAAAGAAATTATGTGAGGGCTCTCTTTGCCTAACAAACTGAAATTATATATGAACAGAACCATTCACTTTGACATTTAGTAAAACTAAGGACTTAAGTTAATAGCTAATTTGAACTCATTACCTTAACTGGCAAACAATCATTAACAGATTTATTAAGCAAGGGCTTGTTTATAAGTCTCTTGTGACAGGTAATTTTTTGCTAACTTAAATAAAACTCTATGGTTTGACTATTGCAAGTATATACTTAGTAAGGCTGGATGCCTGCCAAATATATAGAAAACATACAATTTTGTAAATGCTTATGAAATTCAAAGACATTAACTCTTATTGATAAGCATAATGGTTGTAACAATCAAAGGAGATTTCAGTTCAAAAAATTAATTCTTACAGTTGATAAATAAGTAAAAGCAGATTTTTTAATAAGTTTTCTAAGAGTAGGTAACCCATGTGTCATCCTTAGTCACGGTCATTGGATTCCCATTAACTTGATTAGCCATAGAAATACCACAGATGTGTTTGGTGAATGTGAATAGTCTTGGAAACAGTGACATATAGCCCATACCTGTGTCCAATAGCTATATTGCTAAAGAGGACATTCAGGACACACTGTTACTAGGTAACAGATTGTCCTCCTAACTGCAGCCAGCCGTTTTGAAAGAGTCAAGGTAAGACTATGAAAAAGTAGAATGTCAAAAATATAACCAATATTCAGTCATTTCACAGAAATGAAACTGTTATGTGAACAATAGCTGAATAAGAGGACAGACTAAAATTGCGGATTACTGTTCAATTTAGTAAACATTTTTAAACAATCTCTGATTTGATTCGCTTAATTCCTTGTAAGGCAACAAGGCAGATATTGTTTATTCTTCTTCTACAAATGAGTAAACCCAGGCCCAGAGAAGTCACACAACCCTGTAGGCACACAATTCAATCTCAAGTCTTTGGTATTCAAGGAAGCTTTTTTTTTTCGATTGTACGTTTTCTCAAGCATATGACTTTAATGGTAAGATAAGCCGATATGCCAAAATAGTAGTTCCATCATCACTGATAACTCCGATTTGACACGGAAAAAGATTAAGATAAAACACCATATAACATAACCAGATTTTGCTTCAAATGTAAAAAATAATGAATGGATAAGAACTCTAAACAAAGAAATAACCACTGTTATCATGGAAATAATTTGAATGGCTATCATTATTGTATGCACACACTAACCCTTCAAAAGCTCCGTTTTATAAATAAAGAAATTGAGTCTCAAAGGAGTCAGGAGACTTCCAAGTAAGTGGTAGAGCTGGAGTTTGAACTAAATTCAAAGCCGATGCTCTTTTCAAAATGCCAGACGGCATCACAGAACTCAAAGGATATAATAAAATGGTAAGATGCAGTTCTTTCCAGGTAGCAAAAGTTGTGTTGCATATGAACTACAGTGATACAGCATTGACCATTTGTACTGAGGTTACATGATCAAAACATACTTTATGTCAATAAATAGCTGACAGAAAGAATAGAATGCATATTACTTTTTGGGAACAAAACTCTCTGCAGAGTATTCCATTTCCCCTTTATGGAGAAAGGATGGGTGGGAATGAAACTTTTGACTATTGTTCAGTTTTTTTCTCATGAAATGCAATGGGCTATTTTTTCCTTCCAATAGAAGAGCAGAGTGGTCTGCCTACAAAACGACATGCCAACCCCTTGTTTCTTCCAAACGTACCAAAAACACACATATATTTTGATAGAGGTGTATTTGAGTTCCCTTGAAAAGAAAAACAAACTCTACAAATTTGTTTTCAACAATTCCTGCCACCAAATAACATTTCAATAAGCAATTAAATATTGTATGTTCATACTTCTGATTTTTTTCATTCACAGAACCTTTGGAATTATGTGACAATATAGGGAACCTCTCTTTTTCTTCTTTCTATACATCACCTCAAAATAGCTTAATGGGTCAGAGACAATAATTTAATTTTAAATCTCATCAGTCATGGGCTGTAGTGTTAGGAACACTAAAATTATGACAACCACCCCTCTCAAAAATAAGCCCCAAGAGACATTTAAAAAACAGGGTGACGCATAATCCAATTACATATAACTACTTACCCAGTAGGCCCTAATAGTATGCTAGCTAGTAGTTGCTTAACACTTTTATCACTCAATGTTAAGCAACTACTAATTTTTTATGATGATTTTAGGCTTCCATGTTCATTCATAACTATAAAACATGGCCATAAGTTGTGTCTACTAAAGCTAGTTTTGTCCATTTTTATTTTTGGCAAATAAATATTTTCTTACATTCACACATGTTCAAGCATTCACATTATTCCTCCAAAGTCAATAAATCTACTACTATAGTTTTGAAAGAGAATCTGGAGGTTTAAGCAAAAGCACTGGCCCCAAAATAACCATTTTGTAGACTTTACTATATACATTTAATGTAATCTTAAAATATAGGAGCATAACGCATTTTTTGGTGAATCTTAACCAAATAGGCCAAACCAAAGCATAATAGGACATTGTGGGACAGAAAATATGATATGAGTAATTTTGTAGAGGAAATAATTATTTTTTATGAATATGTTTGTTCCTTAATTTGCAGGCTAAATTTGGTATGCTGTAGGACCATGTAGTTTCCTTAAATAGAATCACAATATAATTTCATGTAGCAACATTATGTGGTAAGAAAAAGAGATTATAATAGCTAACATTTATTAGGTCCCAGACACTGTACTAGGCAGTTTACAAACATCATCTAATATAAATTTTGAGCTAAATCTATGCCACAGGTACTGTTATTCATCCCATTTTACAGGTTTTCAAATGATAAATGAATAGCCCAAAGCAACATTGCTACTAAATGGAACAATTGGAACTTAAAACCTAGCTCAGTCTAACTCCTGATTCAGTATTCTCAATCACCATGAATGATGTTTCCCATGGAGTACTTAGGAAGATTATATAGCAAAAGAGATAATTTTAAACATTTCTGTCTTCTGTGCCTGGCTTTATTGTAATAACATTTTCCATAGATTTCACAAAGGACATTATATTTCCTAAGCTATGACTAGCATTACAAGTTACACATTTAGATAAATTAATACAATCCATTGCCTTATTTAGCAAAAACATATTTGCCACAGAAAACAATCCCAGTTCAGATTTTATATTTTCCATGACGATATTCCAAACTGCAACAAATTTAAACACACAGCAGGAAATTGCCTAGGAAGGATAAAGAAACATTGACTATAGATTTAATTATAAAGGCATTTAACTGCACTGGTAATGATCATTACATGGTAGTTCACACATTAAATCGAGAGCCAGTTAGGAATGATGGATTGCCTCAGAGCTAAAGCCACTTTAGGTATCATTAAATTGTGAGATATCTTGGATGACTCAGGTAGTTGTTTCTTAAAAGCCAAAGGTCAGACCTCTTCAATTTCATCTATGCTAGAGCCTGACTGCAAATTCTCTTTGAGAGTCGGTTGTATAAATCATATACCCCCAAATTAAATACTCTTGTTTTACCAAGTTAAATTTATTTAAGATAGTATGATATTCAATTATATAGAATATTTCTATGTCACTATTACTAAAAATGACTACTTACCTCTCTAATAGATAGATCTCTTTTATATTCTATAGCAAAACCACACTAATTTAATTGCAAGAAGTACTTCAATTTAAGTTATGCAATTAGTTTAAAAGAAATGCCATTTAAACTTCATACCACACTGTTTAGTCACACTAAAGTCCCCAGGGGCCTGCCTGGAGAAGAAATAAGACAGTGAAATCAGTGTTTCATGGTTTTGTCAATGAAAATGACTAACACATACAAAGTGTTTTAGAAATTTGTTCAAAATTGGAGTCAAAACAAGTTCTTAAAAGAGAGCCAAGTGTCAATCTATGATGTCCAAATACCAACACAAAGATCAGAAATTAAAACCAGGGCAGTAAACCAAAAGTCAAGACAAAGATGAGAAGCTACTTGGAGAAATGCTGAGAATGGAAAGGGCATTGGTCAGTGGACTCAAGGTTCAAAAATATTAGGAATGGCTTCACTGAATTGATGGAGTATAATAGAAGTAGAGATCTTTTACTCTATTATAATCTTCATGCATACATTCACAACAACTCACCATACTTATCAACACCACATTGATCACATTTTAAGTGGGCAGATAAATTTATAAGAAAAGATTTAAGTAGTTGTAGTATTCAATAGTAAGAAATTTAAATCCAGCACCAAACTAAAGGTGTGTAGTGGCTAGACTATGTTCAAAAACTGGATTTTGTGATGGAGGGTATATTTTTTCAGAGACTTCCAGACCAAGAATGAAAATGTTGGGTGAAGAATGGAAGGAAATGAGAAGAGTGAAGGAAAAAATTGGAGCGAGAGAGAAGAACAACTTTAATAAATTTGTTTTCTATCATGTTTTCATTATTACTTTTCAGGTTGATTTTAACCATTTTAAATGTTCTTGCAGAAAATTATGTTTATTCATGTTCAATAATTTGAGACTATTCAGGGTAGGTATAAATTTTAGACATAGAAAATATACTTTTCTGTGAGATGATAAATATCTTTACTCTTAAATTACAAGTTATTGGATATTATCAGATATTGAAATTCCATTTCTCACCAGTTAACTTTTACAAATGAAAGTCAGACATCTTTTCCACATGGCTACTCCAAAGGTTACAATGAATTTTAGCCTATTAATTGACGTGGATTTGTATAATCAATAGCAAATATGAAATTGGAAAATCAAAATGACTATGTTAATTATATTAATGGCATCCCTAAAACTTATCTGATACATTTGTAGAAACAATGCTGACACTTGCATCATTAATAAACACATCGGTATATATAAATAACTGAGTCCACAAATGAGGTACTTCACAGCAGTAATTCTTAGTATATCTTTTGCTGAGATACTGAGAGGCAGACCAGTTACTCTAGTTCGATAGTCCCTGATCATTTTGGAATCTTCAGTCTGATAAAACCAAGGGCTTACTCTGCAGAAGTAGGCAGCTGAACACAAACACTTCTGAAATAATTTGGGGTAGTGCATTTAGTGGCAGCAGTGGGGTGAAGGACTCCCTAAAATACCCAGTATCATGGGTTCCCTCATCTGCTTTTCTATTCTTTTTTTCAAATAGTTTTACAAAACTATCTTTCCATGAACATTGTGGACTGCTGGGGAGCATTTTTTTGTCTCTGGCAAACAGTTTTAACTCTTTTCTTTTAAAAATTTTCTGACATCCTTGTCAAATGCCCCATCATAAAATCTTTAAAACAGATTATAATCTATTTCAGTTGATAAACACGTCCCTGAAGAATTGGCCACATCAATATCAGCAAATAAAGAAAAAAATGTCTCTTATACATGTGACCAGTTATGCTCACAAATCAATCTCAAAATAAAAATGATACAATTAAAAGCGCATTCACTCTTTATCTGGTTATTTAAGTTTTAGGAAGTTACCCTGTGAGCTGATTTGTGAAACAAAGCCATTTTTGAACAAAGCATATTCCAAATGAGCCTGACATGTAGTATGTGCTCAATAAATATTTGTGCAATAAATGAATTAATGTTGCCCTTGGAGTCATTATTCTGAGATACGTGTGACTGTATTTAAGAGAATCTTGCATGGGATTTCATTTGTTTTCCTCATTAACAGTAACTTGCCTTATTCACATTTAATGTTTTCACATATCTTACTCTAGTACCAACGAATATATCTAGTATCAAAATATTATGAAGTATTCAAAATACAATAATTTTTCAAATAGGGAACTGGTACCACGTGAGCATACAGATTTGCACATTATATATATTTATATACGTGTGTGTGTGTATATATATATATGTAACTATATTCTTCCCTTTAAACAACTCACATTATGAATATTTTTTATTTTTATCAGTGATTCATATTCACCTTTAGGAACATCGATAAGCGCAAGATTTCAATCCTCCAAGGTGTGTCCTCAGGGGCTTTCAAAATGGGTCTTTCAGATTATTTATATATTAAATAACCATAGAAAATCTTTAAATTATTTTGTCTGAATTTTATGGTGTACTTTTTTTCCTGCCCTCTCCTTTGGTGACAGAATGCTAAATGTTCCAACTTTTAAATTATCTTTGTCTACACCTGCCAGCCTATTTTGCCATACTAATCTGCTGTATTACAGAGAGGATAATTACGTGCAAAATTAGAGTAAATAATTAGGTTCTTAGGTGATGGCTGTGAATAAAATACTTGGCTATTGTAGCTTCATTTTTGAAAAGTACTTATGTTGTTTGGTATATTTGGTATATTTGGTATAGCTACATCCATGTGCCGTACTTTACTGTAAATATGATGAACATTGAGAATACCTGTCCTTATCTTTGGGTACATGTATTAGGTACAAAGGTTGTCTTTGTGCTGGTCGTTTTCTTGTTAGCTCTGATCTGTTCCTACTTTGTCCCCCTGCTTTGTTCAATGGTAAGTTGACAAAGGGAATAAAGAAGACAATTAGAGGACTGAAGGAGAGAAAAACCCAGCTATTTCTGCAAGCCCCAACCTTGCTTTCAGTGGCATTTTTTTCAGCAGCTGCATCCCCTTCAGTGCTCTAGCTTCCCTTGAACAGCTACTCCTTCCAAGGGTCTAGCTCTTCCTAGCTTCTGGGATCACTATTAGCTACTATTTATTGCTAATCTCACTATTGGCTCACCATTCTGTTTGATTCCCAACTCTTCTATCACCTGTGTAAACAATTCTCTCTATTAAATTCTCTCCACTTGAAGTACCTAGAATGAATTGTGTTTTCCTGTGTAGATCTTGGGTGCTGTGCTCCTTCCTTCTCAGCTCTATGACAAAATCACCACACTTAGTGCCTACAGCATATATTAACTTGCAGGAAGATAAGACTTCAAAAGGAATGCCTACGGTTAATTATTACAAACAGTATCAGCATAGGGTATCAATTTTAAAGTCAGGATACAATGTTAGATACTAGTGAAAAGGTGAATGGATGGGCTGAGAAATTTAATGTGGAAAAATGGGATATTTAAGTGGAAGATAGAAAATTTCATGGGGGTTCCCTTAGAATTTGAGTTTTGAATTATTATCAGGAAGACAAACCTCATATATACTTTAATTTAATTAACTGTAAATATTTGTTATGAGGTTTTAATCCTACAAGAACATAGTTTGGCATATCACAAAGTTTCACTCCATTACAGACCTGGGAAAAAAGTAACTGCCTTAAGTGTATCTTTGAGCCTCAAGAATATTTCAGGTGAAGTATATGGAAAATTACTGCTTTTCAGTACAGAAAAGGTGTTTCATTAATACCTCCTTCCACATTTTAATTAGGGGAATATGATCAGAGGTGGAAGGCTGGAAAACAGTTTACATAGACATTAGATAGACATCAATATACAATCCTGGGCTACGTGGTCTAATAAAAAAGTAGAACTGGGCAAAGCAGAGATTTAATTGTAAAATGGCCATGATGGTAATGTCATAATTCCAGGGAAGTTAATATGTTTGTAAAAACAAGAGCAGCACAGCAATTCAGGCCAGATCTCTATCAAGCATCTACAGGGTACCTTATAAATTAATAACCAAACTGAAACCTTTTTAGAGTAATCGGGTGCACAAGAAAAAATTCAATAATTAAAATTATATATTTTTGAAATAGTTATATATAGACTGACAATTAGTTGTACTTTCTTGGTATACTTGTACAACTTCTATTCAAAACAATGGTTCCTTAAATATATATAGGCTATATTATAACAATGGTTCTAGTCTCAAACTAGTTTTTAGAGTGAAATACTTTATTAAAATTTTAAATACCACATACCTATGCATATCCATGTGTATTAAAGCAAGATAAAGTCTTTATATTATTTTTAAACAATTACAAGCAGAACAGTAAATAGTTCTTGGTAAATATTCAAGGATTTTAATCAGATTCTTAACCTCATGTGTACCTAATATCATGTCACCCTGACTTTTCTGAAGAATATATTATTAAACAGGATCTTATTATTTTAAAATTGTAATACATTTTGCCTGCAACCTTTATCAGAGATAGAATTATAAAATTAATAAATTTGAATATGTTGAAATCTTCCATTGACACTTCTCAGTATACCATAATATTTTTAATTTTACTTAAAATTTTCCATAATTCACACTCTATACCCACCAAGCAACAACTTCCTCTTTCTCCCTACCCAATCTCCTGGTAACTCTGATAAACTTTCTTTTTTTTTTTTTTTTTTTAATCTTCATTTTATTGAGATATATTTATATACCACGCAGTCATACAAAACAAATCGTACTTTCGATTGTTCACAGTACCATTACATAGTTGTACATTCATCACCCAATAAACTTTCTGTCTCTGTGAATTTGCTATCGAGCTATTTCATATAGGAACAATCATATAGTATTTGTATTTATGTGCCTTGCTTATTTCACTCAGCATAATGTTTGCAAGTTTCCTCTACTTTGCGGCATGTTTTAGAGTTTCATTCCTTCTTGGGACCAAATAATACTCCATTGTGTGTATGTACCATATTTGTTTATCCATTTATCTGTTCACGGACACTCGGGTTGTGTTCGTATTTTGGCTATTTAGAATAATGCTGTTAGGAACATTGGCAAATGTTCTGCTTGAGCCCATATTTTCAGCTTCCTTGGATATAAGCTTAAGAGTGGAATGTCTGGGTCACTTGATAATTCTATACTTATCTATACCCTTTTTGGGTAATTGCCATATTGCTTTCCACAAGGCTGCACCATTTCACATTCCCACCAACAATGCACAACGGTTCCAATGTCAGTGTATCCTCTCCAAAATTTGTTATTTTCCTTTTTACAAAATAATACATATCATTGTGGATATGAAATGGTATCTGATTGTAATTTTGATTTCCAATTCCTAATGACTAATGGTGTTGATCATATTTTCATGTGCTTACTGACAATTTGTGTATCTTTTTTGGAAAAATGTCTGTCCAAGTCCTTTGCTCACTTTTTAAATGGGATGTTTGTGTTTTTGCCATTCAGTTGTAAGAGTTCTCTATATATCCTGGATATGAAGCCCTTATTGGATACATGATTTGCAACTAGTTTCTCCCATTCTGTAGGTTGTATTTTCACTTTCTTGATAATGTCCTTTGATGCACAAAAGTTTTTCATTTTGGTCAAGTCCAATTTATCTATTGCTTATTTTGTTGTTTGTGCTTTGCCTGTGCATTGCCTAAAACAAGTTCATGAAGATGTTTCCCTGGGTTTTCTTCTAGGGGCTTTATGGTTTTAGTTTCTATATTTAGGACTTGATCCATTTTGAGTTAATTTTTGAGATAGGGGTCAACTTAATTCTTTCACAGGTAGATACCCATTTGTTAAAGAGCCAATTTTTCTCCATTATATGCACTTGACACCCTTGTCAAAATCAATTGACTGTAGTTGTGTGGATTTATTCCTGGACTTTCATTACTGTTCCTTTGATATATATGTCTATCCTTATGCCACACCACACTGATTTTATTACTGTAGCTTTGCAGTATGTAATGAAATCAAGAAGTGTTAATCTTTCAACCCTGTTCTATTTCAAAATCATTTTAGCTATTCAGGGCCCCTTACAATTCACTATGAATTTAATGATCAGCTTTGACATTTCTGCAAAAAAGGAAGCTGGAATTTTGATACAGTGATTGAGTTGAATCTGTAGATCTCTTTGGGTAATACTGACATCTTAACAGCATGAAGTCTATTAATCTATGAACATAAGATTTCTTGGAATTTATTCAGGTCTTTGGTTTGTTTCAGCAGTATTTTGTAGTTTCAGTGTATACGTCTTTCACCTCCTTGGTTATATTTATTCTTATATATTTAATTCTTTTAGATGCTATTATAAATAGAATTGTTTCCTTAATTTCCTTTTCAGATTGTTCATTGCTAGTTACAAAAACACAACTCATTTTTGCATGTTGGCCTTGTTCCCTGCAACTTGGCTGAATTTGTTTATTAGCTCCAGTAGCTTTCTTGTGGATTCTTTGGCATTTTCTGTATATAAGATCATGTAGCTGTGAATAGATTTACTTCTTCCTTTCCAATGTGGATACTTTATATTGCTTTTTCTTGCCTAGTTGCTATGAACTTGTAGTACAACATTGAATAGCAGCGGCTTAAGTAGGCATCTTCATCTTGTTCCTGATCTTACAGGGAAAGTTTTCGGACTTTCACTGTCGAGTATGATGTTAGCTGTGGGTTTTTCATAAATGGCCTTTATCATGTAGGGAAATCCCCCTCCATTCCTATTTTTCTGAGTGTTTCAATCATGAAAGTGTATTGAATGTTGTCAAATGCCCTTTTTGGTATCTTATGAGATGATCAAGTGGTGTTTTTCCTTTATTCCATCAGTGCAATACATTACACTGATTGATTTTCATATGTTGAACATCCTTGCATTCCTGGGATAAATGCCATGTGGTTATGGTGTATCATCTTTTGTAATATGCTGTTTTCTAGAACATTTTTAAGGATTTTTTCCTCATTAATGAGGAAAATTGGTCTATGGTTTCCTTTTCTTTTTCTGTCTTTATGTGGCTTTGGTACCAGGTAATGCTGGCCTCATAGAATGAATTAGAAAGTTTTGAATTTTTAGGAAGACTTTGAAATGGATTGGTGTTAATTCTTCTTTAAATGCGTACCATAATATTTTTAATCAGAAAATACATTCTACAATTGCTGTCATAACTGGTAAGATCAATGAAAATTCTGCTGAATAAAGAATATTTTCAATTCTGAATTCTGGCTAAAAATGTGTAAATTTTTCAGCCCAAGTATTTTTATTGGTAGTCTTTCCCTTTGCTCAAAGTGTCTGTCTTCAAAAATGTTTTTTCCATACAAAACTTACTAACATGTCTCTGTTTATGATTCTCTTAAAGTTTTTTTTTAATGGAATTTTATTGAAATATATTCATATACCATACATGGATGATTGTATGGTCTCTTAAAGTTTTGCCAAATTTAGATGTTGCAAAATGCTAAACTTTTTAGCCTGATTTCAATGAAGCACTGAATCCTACATATTTACAATTAAAAAATAGATGCTCTAGGAAAGAATATTTCCACAATCCAGATTCCAAACTACAAGTTTGGAATAAAAAAACCTTTTACACAGTCTTTGTTCTCATTTGTCTATTTACTGAGTTTCATCCTTGATTTTTTTGAGGTAGAGATTTTAATGTTTTCATGTTTGCAAGCCTAGTGTTCAATAATCAAAATTTGCTAAAAATTTTCAGATGTTGGAGTTTTAACACCATTTATTTTGATTAAAGATTTACAAATATTTTTAGCAAAATGCAATAATATTTACAAGAGTTGTTCCAGTTTGCTAATGCTGCCCTTTTGCAAAACACTAGAAATGGATTAGCTTTTATAAAGAGGGTTTATTTGGTTACAAAGTTACAGCCCTAAGGCCATAAAGTGCTCAAGGTAAGGCATCAACAAAGGGTACCTTCACTGGAGAAAGGCATTGTCATCCATAAAACCTCTGTTAGCTGGGAAGGCATGTAGCTGGCATTTGTTTGCTCCCAGGCTGCATTTCAAAATGGTGTTCCCCAAAGTGTTGCTCTCAGGACGTTTTATCCTCTCTTAGCTGCAGCTGCTCTTCAAAATGTGTCTCTCAGTTGCTCTGAGGTCCCTCTGTCTGTGAATTCCTTTATAAGACTCCAGTGATCCAATTAACACCCACCATGAATGGGCAGGGTAACACCTCCATGGAAATTATCCTATCAAATGCTTCACTCACAGTTAATAGAGTCACATCTCCATGGAAACACTCAAAGTATTGCAATCTAATCAACACTAATACATCTGCCCCTACAAGATTGCATTAAAGAATATGGCTTTTTCTGGGGGACATAATATATTCAACTGGCACAGGAGTCATTTACAAAAGCATGTTTAATAACATTTTGGGACACAGGTTGATTAACAAAATATGTTGTAAAGGCTCAAATATTTTTAAAAATATGATACAATGTGAACAGCAAAAAGAGAAAGCATGTTCTGCAATGCTGCAGCACTTTTTGTAGTTATATATATATTTTATATATATATATAATATATATATTTTGTCAACTATAGCTCTGAACTTGGCCAGTAGATTATTTGGACATGATTATGAATTTTTTGTGTGTATAGAAAAGCCAATTCCAATTTAAGTTTTTCTCCAAGGATTCCTTAATTTAGCAAGAACATTATTTTACCACTATGCTATAATCTGCCAAAAATATACTTTATTATGATCACCAAAAATAAATAAATTTATCTTCAGTGTTTTTACTTTTTCACCAAATTTACAATAGTAATCATTATATTGTCAAAAATGTTTCAGCTTCAACAGACTAAACCTCCAGATGTATTTGATTCCATGTATCAGAAGAAAATTATGACTCATTATTACAATTAACTGATTTTCTACATAATTTCCTTATTATTCTCTATTATTTCTATTCTAATTACACTGATATAAAAAGAGCACTTTTTAAACATTTGTGAAATTATTCCTCTGCTGATGAAGCCAAACACTATAATAGCAATAATCATGCTCAAGAAAACTTGGAATCAAAAATGACCAAACCAGTGTAGGACAATTGTCATTTATCTAAATGAAATGTAATGTTTCACAGATTTATGTGTAAATGCACCTTCTGCCGCTGTGTATGTTAAATCACTGTCTTTATGCACAGACTTCGTAAATAAATTCTACCATTCTGAGTAAGTGCTTGTTGGAATTAAATCCTGATCCCCACAAAAGACATGTTCAGCTTCCAACCGCCAGTTCTGTGGGTGTTGAATCCATTTGTAAATAGGACTTTTGAAGATGTTTTTATTAGTTAAGGTGCAGATTCATTTGTGAATAGGACCTTGGAAAATCCTGTTTAGAATCAGAGTTGGTCATAATTCATAGGACTGAAGTCCTAGTAAGAAGAGAAAATTAATCCAGTTAGTCAATAAAAGCAGGATGTCAGGAGAAGCCAGAAGTCAATAAAAGAAGCCTGAGAGTGAGGCAGATTGCCATGTGATGGAGGTAGAAATTCAAGCCAGGAACCCCAAGGATGGCAGCGAGTCAGACCAGAATGCTAAAGAATGGGAGAAAGCAAGCCTTGCCAATATCTTGATGTTGGACTTCCAGTCTCACAAATTATGAACCAGTAAATTCCTGTTGTTTAAGCCAACCCATTGTGTGGTGTTTGATATAGCAGCCCTGGAAAACAAAGATAGTGTGGATTTTTTTTAGTATTTGTGTCTTCTGGTTTTTACATGATCAGTAATGCCCCCTGGCAGACGTAAATATTTGCAGACATTATATACAAGTTGCACAATCATCATCAAATTTCCTGAAATTCAGAAATTCAGTCCTTAATATTTAATAAAACGTGCGCATTCATTTTTTAATTTATTGTTGCCAAAATTGTATATTGAAAAATAAAGGGTTTATGAAACAATCAAATAAATATGTAGTTGTATATTTGCACCTTATGATAGATGACAAAACCACAGTAGCAAGAGTATTCAGATTACTCTTTATGTGCTCTAGAGAAAGATGGCTTAGTCTTTAATTTCTGAGTATTTCATTTCATTTAATCTATAATTTCCCACAATCCCAACTAGAGAGCAGGTAGCCCTCAGCTCAAACCATGACACAGTGGCTAGTACACCAAATAGCCAGCAGGGGCAGTAGAAGAAAAGAGTTTCTTCCTCCACCATCAAATATCATTTTAGGCACATGACTGCCTTTCCTTTTCCTTACTGGTGGAATGGAAGTTCTGCACTGCACAAGAATGCTGTAACAGTTGATTAGATGAATGCCAAGACTAAAAGACTAGATGTACTCAGGAAGTGCTGTGTGAGGAAAGGAGGTTATTATCCACAAAGGATTTATAAATATTCCAGTTCTACTTAATAATATGGCAAGAGCTGAATTTAGTGACTAAGGCTTAAAACTCAGGAATGGATGTTATTTTTTTGTTTTATTTTTGTTAATTGCTATCCCTTTACTTGAGCTATGAAGCTTATTCTAAGTACATTCAATTCCAACGACTCTCTAAAATTTCAACACAAATTGAGTATTAAAATACCTATAACCCTGGACTAAGGAAAGTTAAAGAGGAAAGGAAAAAAAGAAGTGAAACAAGAGAGGAAAATGGGACTAAGACAATAAAAGAGAGATAAAGAGAAGGAAAGAAAGAAATATCCTCATTAGTGTCTATCTAAAATAGCTTGATCATAGAGCCAATGTAAATAAAAAAATTAATTTCATTTTCCAAACTTTTACCAGAAAGCAGCTTCACAAGTGAAATAACATTTTCAATATATATGATTTTAATTCTTTTCAAAAATAATTTTTTTCTCAAAGTTAAGGGGATAGCAGGAGATGTAAACAATGACAGCTGTGCACTAATTGAGCTCCCAGAAGTCTGGAGATGGAGAGTATGATATTTTATACACAGTCAAAATTAAAATAGTTTTATTTTACAATGCAAAAAAAAGCTTATTTCTGGCTTTTTTTTTTTTTTTTTACCTGTATGCAATCTTTTATAAAGTCAACTAAATGACCTTACCTTCACACCCAATTTGGGATCTCTCATTGGGAAAAGGAATTTAGAACAAAATATATTAATTAAATGTTAAATAAGGAGGCATTTATGTGTTTACTATTACTCATTCAGCAGCATTCATTAAAAAACAAGTCAGAGGGAAAAGAAAAATTTATGGAGGACTATAGAAATCCTACTTGCTCTAATAATTCCTGAAACACTATGTTTTTACAAAACAAAGTAAAACAAATATGAAGTTTATTTCATTTGCACACACAAGAAAGTGCAAATTCTGACCATGAAGAAAACATTTTCCACCCTTATAAACAGTATCCCCCAGCTCATGTCATATATACTGGAAAGGTTCTTTTTTGTCCTTTACCTTTTCTATATTGATTTGTGAAGACAAAGGACATTACAAATGCAAAATTCTTTGAGCACCTCAGAAGTTACCTAGCATACATACTTTTGTATCTATTGGTAGCCACTGCCCTATAACTTTTTTGATAAATCCTAGATTTCCCTTATTTCAGCAACTTATGTCTATTGAATTATACTCAAAGCTTCTATTGACGTGACCCACTTTATCACTTTGTAAAAGATAGGTGAAAAAACAAGTACAAAGTCAAACAGAAAATATTATTTTTAAAATTCACAACATGATTGCTTCAGAGTGACTGAGCAACTGAATAAACTTGAAAATAATTTTCCCTTAAAAGTGTCTGTTCTTTTGCAGGCTTGCTCACGGTAAAAGCTGACATTTGAAGGTGTCTCCTCCCAATCTGACAAAAGTCAGGTTGTGCTTCTCTTTATGTTCTGCTCTCACAGACAGAAAGAATTGATCTTCAAAATATTGAAGTTTCATTATGATGTGTTATGCCCTAATTAAACCATCAGACTTCTTTGCAAAAGAGGTGAAAGAAGCCAGTTTTTCTACCGAAATTATTGAAGCACTTGTATTGACTATCACTTGAATATTTTTTTCAGAGACTTATTTTCCAATGAAATTGAGCATTTAAAAGCTGAAATAACCTTAGGAAGTAAATTAACCAGAATACATTGCAACACTCACTGCTGAATCATCAACCACAGTCTGGATTAATAAAGTCATGACAAAGAACAGGTCTAACCCAGTACCAATGTATTTAGTGTTAAGAAAGAGCCAGGACAGGTAACATGGCACAGGGATCCACAGCATTGCAGAGACCCTGCAGCTGCACTCGAGACATGCCTGGTCTGGAGAGTCAAGGCTGGCTGTGTATAGATCATGTCGTCCTAAGGAAGCCATCAGCAGTGAGTTCCCTTCAGCATTTATGCATTGCCGGTCACATTGTCTCCTCAGGGGTACTGTGCCAGTTTGAATATATTGTGTCCCCCAAACGCCATTATCTTTGATGTAATCTTGTGTGGGCAGACATTATCAGTGTTGATTACATTGTAATATTTTGAGTGTTTCTTTGGAATATGCCCCACCCAGCTGTGGGTGATGACTCTGGATAATTTCCATGGAGGTGTTGCTCCACTCATTTGGGGTGGGTCTAAGTTGAGTCACTGGAGCCATATAAATGAGCTGACAGACAGAGGGAACTCAGTGCAGCTGTGAGTGAACTTCTGAAGAGGAGCTACAGCCAAGAGGGACACTTTGAAGAATGCACAGAAGATGAGAGAGTAGCTGCAGATGAGAGACAGTTTGAAGATGGCCATTGAAAGCAGACTCTTGCTCTGGAGAAGCTAAGAGAGGACAAACACCTCAAGAACAACTAAGAGTGACATTTTTGAGGAACTGCAGCCTAGAGAGAAACGTCCTGGGAGAAAGCCATTTTGAAAACAGAACTTTGGAGCAGACGCCAGCCATGTGCCTTCCCAGCTAACAGAGGTTTTCCGGACACCATTGGCCATCCTCCAGTGAAGGTACCTGATTGTTGATGCATTACCTTGGACAATTTATGTCCTTAAGACTGTAACTTTGTAACCAAATAAACCCCCTTTATAAAAGCCAATCCATTTCTGGTGTTTTGTATTCTGGCAGCACTAGCAAACTAGGACAGGTACATGACTTACTCTCCTTCTCTGATAGAGCTACTACTCATCAGCTACAGTGATTTGACAATCACAGGTTACTCAATAAGCCACCTCTAGGATGAGGTGTAGGTGTTCAGTTGGTATGAATCATTTATTGTGGACCTGGTATACTATAATTCCTTGAGTTTGTGTCACAGGACAATTCAATTCAGGAGTAAATTTCCCATTTCCTTCTACAGAAAAATTAAAAACAGACGAAATTAGCATCTAAGGGCCTGGGACATTGTTCCTACTTCTACTTCTGATGTTTCTCCATTAATTTCCTCCTTAACTTTCTTCAGATGAATGTCCAAACCCACCACTCATTGACAATGACCCAGAAAAGATTCTGATGAACTACAAGACCTGATTCAAAAAAATTGATAAAGCATGACAATAACACCAAATATATCCTCCATCTCAAAATTATGGTCATTCAGGTATTTTCAATATCTCATGAGAAGAATGGATTCATTCTCTTTAAAAAAGTTTTTAAGTCTGCTTTTTACAGAAATTGCCTTTTTCTAAACACAAAATAAATGCATGCCAATTGTAAAGACTTAGGTTATAAAAAGGGCACAAAGAAGTTAGTGTTTTAGATGTTATGTGGAAGTTCTTCAGGTGAAGATGTACAAACTCAGTTACCCAGCCAGACAAGAATGCATGAAAAGACAGCTTTATTAGATCAGAGCCTGGAGGAGGAAAGAGGAAAGTGAGTGCTGTGGAGGAGCCTGGGGCTTACCCAACTCAGGCTCCCGTGAGAGTCTGTGTGTGTGTGGCAGGGGTTGCAGGGCAGGGGGTGGTAAAGAACAGCACATGTGGGCCCCGGGCTCTTGCCTTTATTGTGACCCAGAGAAGGAGGTAGGGCTTTCCTGTGGTTACTAGGGATTGGTAGATTTTAACTAAACAGTGAGAAAAGCAGAAGTGGCAGGAGCCACTTGGAGAAGCTGAGGACAGCTCTTATCTTCCACACCATGTAGCTATACATATCTTGTTAGCAAAACGGCAGAAGCAGCAAGAGCCATACTGAGAAGAAGTGGCAAGGGCGGTTCAGAGAATCTTTGGGCGGCTCTTATCATCCAAACCTCATGGAGGTGCAGTTCATGCTAGCTGCTGTTATGCCTAGGGCAGGGAGAGCTGGAGTAATTGCTCAAAAGGGGAACTTATACCTAAACTGGGCAAGATGAAAAGCAAATATAATCTCATTTATGCCTTTACTGATAGGGAAAAGTAACCTGTAACCTCACACCCCAGAGAAAAACACCATGGTATTTTCAGTTACAAGAGTGGTAGTTTGACTACGTTAGGAGGAGATATCTTTGAATTGTGTTAGTGAAGATACAAAGGTGGGAAAAACTAGGGTTGAGGGTCATTGCCAGCCTGCCCATAGCCCTCCTAAGGGTTTCCTTCCAGCTCTCAGTCTCTGGAGCTTGAGCATCTGTGGTACATACCAAATGCACACCTATCCATGGACCATGCTGGCGATTCGTAGCACTGCTCAGAGAAGTGGAGAGACTGGAGTAGTAAAAAGTTGATGCAGTAGGTAAAATGATGCCATGAAGTTGATTTAAGACTATGGAAAACCAAAAACATGTACAAGTTGCAGCAAAGAGAGAGCAGGAAAGGGAGTGGAAGGGGACTAAGCCTAGAGACAAAGAAAAGAAATGGGCACATGCTCAGAGGAGTACAATGTTTTAGAAAGAGAGACAGCCTGTTTGAGCTGCTTCCATCTTCACTACTTTCCTATTCCAGGACTAGTCCTTATGTAGCTGTATAATATCTCTACTTTTCCCGGAAGTACCTTCAGCAAGTCTCTTTCCCTTGCCACAAAAGGATATTTATAACTTACAGCAGTGTAACATGCAACATACATACAATAAAACACCTAAATCTTAATTGTGGAGCACAGTGGCTGTTAAAAAAGTGAACAATCCTTGTAACCATCACACAAATCATGATACAGAACATGGCCAGTAGACTGGAGCCTCCCTCCTGCCAGCTCCCAGTCATTACGCCCTCCCAAAGTTAACTCTAAGGAGTAAACCGCTACAACAATGCATCGTGGGAACGCAGGTTTAGGGCACAACAGAAACTTTCAGCAAATGATCCCTTTGTTATTTGTACATTATAAATAGTCCATAAAGGGCAAATAACCTCTTTGTCACTTATACAGCACAGAGTCCAAAAGTGCAGGGGAAATCCATCAGTCTCCTGGGAGCCCCAAAACTGCTCTGGGTCGGGATCAGTAGATGGTAGCTCTGAATGCCCCACTTTACATTGGAGAAGAGAGACAAATCTGTAGCATTTGAGAGTGGTTTTTATTCACATCAGGGAGGGCAGTCCTGCCACTGGGAATTCCTCTTCTCACAAGTATCTGCTTGTCCCTGGTTTCCAGGTTTAGGTTCTGACCGGCACATGATAAAAAAGGAGGTGTGTTTGTGGCTTCCCCAGAGAAGGGGGAGGGGATAGGTTAGGTCAGGGTGATGGCCGCTTAACAACTGTGATTTCCCTAACGAACTCCTATTCTTATTTTTATCAAATGTGTTACTTTTGCTTGAGTTTGTACTTTGCAGAAATGGACTCATACAGTTGATGCTTGCTCAGAATAAATCATCCAGATTCCTCCATATTTTGGATGTAGCAGCACTTTGTTCTATTTTTCTTGCTGAGTGGTATTCTATTGGGTGGATATACCACAATTTACTTAGTATCCCCCAATTTATTAGCTACATGTTAGCCTGGAGGCATAAATCTGAAAATTTGTTGTCCTTCAACAATGATTCAGGCCACCCTAGACAGCCACGTTCACATGTCCTGCATTTTACCACAGTAGCAGCCCAGAGGAGGGTCCTCAGCTGCTTAACTGGATATAAGAAGGTCATTATGCGACTGATTCCACCACAGCTCACCCTTTCATTCAGGTGTCATCCCTCCACATCAGAGAGTCTTCCCTCTATATTGGAACCAGCTTTCAGGACCCCTGAGAAACTAGATCCAAATAAAACCAGAAAAGGGTTCCTTCTAACTCCTCCTCTGCAGCTGAGAAATATACAAAAAAAGAGAATCCTAGGAAGGTACTCCGTATCTCCTGTATGTTGTTCTTTATCATGAGCTCTTTGCCTTCAAATTGAGTTATAGGGAAGTTCTTTCAAATTTTTGCACAAGGTTATACAGTTGTCATAAGAAAGGGAATGTGTTGCACTGCTTTTTGTCTACATCAGTTTGCTTTCATTTATACCATATCATGAAAATATGCCTCAAATTTGTCGTAAAGTGCTGGCATGCCCCCCACTTTTAGAACCCGTGAATTTGTTATCCCTATTTTCTATTATTTGGGGTTATTTTTTGGTCAGTTTCTTAGAGTAGTAAGAAACTGTGGCTTGCTTTTCTGCCACAGTTTTACCTGGAAGCTTGCATTCAATTTATACTATAATATGTAAACTAGAATTACAATTCAGGTTGAAAATAAAGTTGTCAAGTAACAATTCTCTTAGAACAAAGTACTGCAACATTTCAGAGACAGAGACTGTGAAATTGTTCCTATTTTTAATATATATGCCAGGAATTATAGGATTCCCAAGCCAAGACTCCTTTCTCTTTTGCTCACTTAACCACAAAAGACATGTTCAAATCATAACCTGCATTCCTGAGAACCCAGCTGTAAAGAGGATCTTTTGAAGCTATTATTAGTTAAGGTGTGGCCAAATTGAACCAGGGCAGGCCTTGATCTACATGACTGAAAGCCTTACAAGAGAGGAGAAACCAGAAGCCAGAAGAAGTCAGAGAGAAGAGAGAGTTCACCATGTGTTGGAGGCTAGTCACCAGCAGAATGCTACCACCTCTGGGAGAAGCATGGCTTTGCTGACATCTTGATTTTGGATATCTAGCCTTCTTCACCATGAGACAATAAATTCTTGTTTAAGCTAACACATAGTAGGGTATTTGTCATAGAAGCTCTGACAAACTAAGACACCTTCATAATCAACAAATTTACCAATTTGGTGATTAATTTTAAACTATACATATTCTTATATGCTGAAGAAAATAAAGCACAGAATTTCAACCTTTCCAACATCCACATATAACTTACATTTTCTCACTAACTCTTTACTGAAGTCCATGTATTGAGGAAATGGGAGTTCTTATTTGGTCTAAAATTCATGGAAGAAATAAGTCTATTTGATCCTGACTCAGGGCAATGGAAGCACATTTTCTACCTCCACCACCATCACCCCAAAAACAGAAGAGAGGTTCGGAGCGAGAGTTGGGAAAAGCAAGGGCCAACTCCTGTGATTTATTTCCCTAAGGCAAAAGTAGTAAGACAGGACCTCCTTTTTTTTCTCCAATTCTCAATAAAATTCAAATGCAAAACTTGTCCTAGACTTCCAAAGAAGGAATGGTTTTGAATTTGCTGGAAGGAATGCTAAATTCTTTCCCCCACTAGGATTCTAAGTCAAAGAACTTCAAAGCCATACTGTAGAAAATCTTCCCACATACTTTTAATGGTTCATGGAGTTATTGCACAGATTATCTCATTAGCAGAATTTTTATTAATGTTAGTAGACTAGATAGACATTTTTCTTCTACTTCATATTTTGCCTCTGTAGGATACAAATATGAAACCCAATTTACCCTAGTAAGATACATTTAGACCACATACATATTTTTACTTCAGAAAGTAATAGAGCTTTATCACTTTTTCTTCCATTTCAAAATCTTATCTAGAGCTAAGAATTTTCATGGCCTTTGTTCACATCTTACTTCATTCTGTATACTCAAGATGTTTTCATTATGCAATTCGAAAATACTGTGATGCATATTTGTCCAGGGATCTAGAGATAATTATACATTTCGAAAACAATGTATATGAACATAATGATAATTATGGGACTGCACTTGGCTTTGCAATGAGCAATCAATAGTGATAGTAAGAACATATCTGATAATGGTATCTGAAGTTCTTAGTTGTTCCTACTAACTGGACAGAGGCTTGAAGGACTCCTATTTTGAAGCCATACCATTTATACTTGATACACTTAATGACTTTGCAGGGCCTTTCACTGCAGTACCTGTGAATGCTTTCAAAATATGTATACCATGATTAGGTTTTTAATAACATCAGCCTCATTCTAGCATTTGTGCTACAAAGATAAGATTTATTACTTCTTCCTCTAATTATATCATTTTTTACAATCCCTCTTATTATGGGGGGTTGGCCATTCTTCAACCTATAGTTGACATCTGCATTGCTAAATGTGTCTTTCCTCTCACAAATGTAAATTTTAAATGAAGATCTGCATAGGAAAATTTACCCAGGAAACAATTAAACATTTGAGTGTTGCAGTATAATATTTATGAACACCTGTTAGTTCCTTAACTTATTGAGAGCTAAATTATCTCCTAAACTATAAACATAACTGCCTTGTAGTGATACAACTCGTTCAAACCATAAACATTTACTTGGGGAATCTTTGCCAGCAGGAGAGAAAATGATACAACTTTTAACATCTAGATCATGTGTCATTTCAAGGCATCTGAGATTTAGACTCCAAAATGACACCTAAATCTCAAATCTCTTATCATGATACATGATTTAAATGTGCATTTCACCTTCTGCCTTTAAGGATCCCTTTGCCTGATGGGTGGGAAAGAGATGTCCTAAGGGGAAGCAATCCAAGGAGTGAAAATCTATCTGAGGTTTTGGTGCTAATTTGATAACTGTGACAGTTACCTACCTTTATAGGAACAGAGAAATAGTCAATGATTGGGGAAGTATTGCAAAGAAATTCAGCTGTGTCCTTACAGTCAAAGACTCCCAAAGCTTTGCTTCATTATTAACAATGAAATGCATTCTGCTAAAAGTATGCCTATTCTCATCCACTAGTAGTTCTCGAAGGAAGAGGAGAAGGAAAGAAACATTCAAATTGAAAATAAGTACTAAAGTGATAACCTACACTCTAACTGTTGGCTCAGTTAGATAACAGATGATTTCAGTGTGATCCTTAACTCTAATTTGTCCTTCCCACTTTTGTCAGGAAGGAAGAAGGAGTCTAGTCAATGCACTGTGGTTGGAAAAGTAGAAACTACCTCACAAAGGCATGAAAGAGCACGAATTTGAGTTAAAGGGTAGATATGTTCATAATTTTGTGTGACAATAAATATTGAGGTAGCACAACTAGAATTACTGCTTTAATTATCCTTAATGCACACATTTATAGGATAAACCCATAGAATCAATATAAGCAAAAAGGCTACAGAAAAAATTGTACATTTTACAGTGGGCATTTTGTGGGCTGCATCTTAAAATAATTTATTTGTATTTAATGCATCACAAATAAATGTTAAAAGGTGAAAAATGTTAGATGTTTTCTTGTCTCAACTATAGGAGATGTGGGAATAGCAATCTGTCATAAAACTTTAGCTTTAGTTTCCAAACTTTTTCTGTAGCAAAAAAGAAATTGGGAGGGGATGTTGGAAATGGGAAGACTAAAACTTTGAAAATCTCAGAAACGGAATCTTCTATTTTACAGAACTGTCTATTTCCTGGGTAGAATTAGGTTAGAGGCCAATGAGATAGTCTTTGCCCTGTGAAGAATATTGCCATAAGAGTATTTAAATCAGTCCTCCTATCATATTGACAAAAGCAGAGTAGAGCTAGAGAAAACTAAGAGCAGTCTTCAATTATTCAGGTTCATCTCATCTCAGTTGGTAAAGCCCAGGGGAAAGAGGACTTCTTTCTCTGAAAAAGAAAGTATAGCTCTCATAGGAGAATTTTGGTTAGCCAACTGGGTCGTCTGACACACCCTCAGCCAGTTAACAGAGCTGTTTGACACTCTCTTCTTTAGAACCAATGGAGTGAGAGAAGATCATTTCCCCAAGGGAGAGGGTGAAATTGTCTCTAGAAGGGGAAATGGATACTGGACAAATGAAAACAAGCAATGTCCTTGCTCTGGTTTGAATCTATTATGCTCCCCACAAAAGTCATGTTCTTTAATGCAGTCTTGTAGGGGGCAGACTTATTAGTCTTTTGATTAGGGCAGGATGTTTGATTAGGTTGTTTCCAGTTGGGTGTAGGTGCGACCTTTTGATTAGATCATTTCCATGCAGGTGTGACTCTGCCCATGCTGGGTGGGTCTTAATTAGTTCACTGGAGTCCTTTATGAAACTGAGAGAGACATTTTGGAGAGAAGCTAAGAGCCAACACAGACACTTGGAGACACTGGGAGATGCAACCCAGACAGAAGGATGTTTGGAGATGCTAAGCTAAGAGATGAAGCCAAGAGTTTACCCTGGAGAAGCTAAGAGAAGACCCCCAGTTGCTTAGAGAGAAACACCCTGGGAGAAAAAGCAAAGATCCACAGGAGCTGAGACAGAGAAGCTAAGAGAGACAGAAGCCCAGAGATATTTAGGGGAAAGCCATTTTGAAACCAGAACCCGGGAGCAAAGGACCAGCAGATGTCAGCCACATGCCTTCCCGGCTAACAGAGGCATTCCAGACACCATCAGCCTTTCCTCAGTGAAGGCATCCTCTTGTTGATGCCTTATTTTGGACACATTTATGGACTTAGAACTGTAAATTTGTGACCTAATAAATCCCCTTTATAAAAGCCAATCCATTTCTGGTATTTTGCATAATGATAGCTCTAACAAACAAGAACAGTCCTCCACAAGTGAATAGGAAGACATGAGCAACAGTGGAAGAAAATACAAATAAATAAAATCAGACTCACTTCTGTTCATTTGCATATTTTAAATGCATAACAATTTTAGAGGGTGTTTAGAACAAAACACATATTATGCTCACTTGAATAAATTCTCAGAAAAAAAAAAGAAGCATTTCAGGATACTTTTCAAGATAAGAAATTCAGCTTTCTCAGCTGTAGGTGGGGAGGACATTTCAAAGGCACTCAATGGACAGTTATTGCAGAAGGTGAGAACTGGATCCATTATAGTTGGGAATTGTCTTTGAAGATTTTGAGTGGGATAACCATAGTTTAAATAACTAAAGTGTTAATACTTAGCAGTCTGTGCATGGAATTAATAAGATACTCAGGGCATACAAGAGATAGCCAGAACCAAAAGGAAATTCTACTGTTAGGCAGATTTGCAACACTCCCCAAGCCTTACTCAGGTTGTATGGCAGTGGTATTTGGTAGCAACACACTCTTTTCATATATATATTTTTTCGAATTCAGTCTTACTCAGAAGCTCATTATAAAAGCACTTGAAAGCAAAACTGCTTGGGTTGAATGTGGTAGGGGAAGGGAGCTCTGCCCTACCCATCCAGTCCCAGCCTCCTCCTGCCACAAGCCCCCAGGCACATGCAAAGAGTCCAAAGCTTCAAGGACAGCAATGGAAAGCCAGTGTTCCAGAGGACAACGAGAGTCAGTCTAACAGTGGATGAAGGTGGAAGGCTTACAGTTGGTTAAAATTGTTGCTTGATTCAAACTTCTAGCTTAACATGATTTTAAGAGTAATTTTTTAACATGGGCAGTTCAATTTAATGAACCAAAATTCCCTCCAACACTAAAAGTGCCATTACAAAACAAGCAAAAGAGCTAATCTATGTAGAAAAGTTCAGAACAAAGGACAGAATATTTGGAAAAGAAAATATCTGATATTAATGGATAGGATACAATGGAAGCATTGGATGAACCAAAGCTTAAACATTCAATTCAACCTTCTAAGAGAAACACAGCTCTCCCAGTAGAATATCCATAGAGCTTAGGAGAGATTTTGAAGTCTCTTCAGAAAGAATGCTACCCAATGGTCTAAAAGGGTTAACTTAAAAACTGGAAAACAAATTTCCTGTTTGGAATTTTTTTCTTACATGAATGAAGAGCAGAACAACATTTCAAATAGCTTTCTAGGAAAAGAAAAGAAAAGAATTTGTTGAATTTAGATTAAAATAGTTACAACAAATTTGTCATCATGCAATATGTCTCAGAATAACTACAGAGGTCGTTATTTATATTCCCACAATATAAATTGCTTTCCTCACACAGGTACAGTTGGATAATTACAGTATATGGCAAACTAGCTTTCTTAGCCATATGGAAATTCCTACAGTGACAGGTAAAGCCTATGGTAGCTGGAAGAGGACTTCACCAAAGCTGTATAAATGGTGTCTACCTCAGAATGTACAAAGGCAGGAAAGTTAATGTATTCATAACCCTAACACAACTAGGAGATATCTTCTAATCCATCTATTCCACTTAAAGCAGAATTATACCTACATTATCCCATAAAATAGTCACCTGATCTATTGAAAATACTTTGAGAATAAAGGACTCTATGACAAAGGACTTGACTGTTTACATTCATCCATGTAGCAAACAGATACTGGGCAATGTTGATACCCATACTGGTCTGGGTATTAGGGGAACATAGTGAATATCATTAACAGTACACAGTCTAGTGGGTTAAAGAGATAAATAAAGTGGTAATTTAAGCCTAATACATGCATTGTGAGAAATAATTTAAGACATTATCTTTGGAAGCAGCAGGCTGGCATCTACTGACTCTAGAAGACGATGTTCAAGGAAGGATTTACCATCTAAACTGAGACCTGACACACAAGCTTGCCAGGTGAAGAGAGTGGTTTGGTTAAAGGATGTTCCAGGAAAAGGGAACCGAATATGCAAAAACATAAATACAAAAGTGGACATGGCATATTGGAGACTCTGGAATAATTCAGTGTGGCTGGAGTAAAGGGTTGAAATTTAACATACCAGACTGGTGAGTAAGCAGGACCCAATTAATAAATGCCCTTGAATACCATGCTGGGGATTTTGGACATTGTAATTCAAGTGATGAGAAAGCTACAAAGGGTTTTAAACAGAAGATGTATTTAATTAGACCCCAGTATCCAAAAGATACTGTGAGAGTGGAGAAAGGCTTGAAGGGAGATAAGACAAGGATGGCAGATCAGAAAGGCTGTTACAGAAATCCCTCTGGGAGAGAATTCAAAATTTGGTTCAGACAAAATGAAGGGCGCAGTGGTAAGTACAGAGAAAACTGGATGAATCCAATTGCTCTTACTGAGACACAACAGATAGGACTTGACAGCAGACAGAACATGAAGAGAAAGAGGAAGGAGCCTAGGATGCCAACTGAGTTTGGGGTTAGGCTCCAGAGGGCACTAAAATGGGGAACACAGGAGAAGCTGGGCTGGATTAAAGATGAATTCAGTTTTTAACATGTTTCAATTTACGGTTCCTGTGATTCATTCTGTGCAGAATTTTGATTCTTATATACTTTCTGCCTTGTTGAATGAAGCTGCACTATATGAGGAGATTATATAATAAAGACAAATACTGTTGAAAAAACAAGAGCAATGGGAAAAAATGCTACATTGGGAATGAAAAATAGACTCTTCTCAGTGAAAATTATTTATATAAGCTTAATAATGTAAGTAATATTAATTTTCTAAGTTTACAAGATTAAAAACAGCACTTGTTTCACAATCAGCATCTGGACTGAGTGCTTTTGTAGCAGGCATGCACATGCATGTGTATCCATAAAAGTCAATGAAGACTTGGGTTCGCCAAGGATCTTTGGAAGACGATGTTACACAGATTAATATAAAGTAATATCAGGTTGTTTACCAAGTATAGGAATGGTTGCCTTGACTGGATTGGCCTTAGCCTCGGTGTTCAGATCTTAAGGATGTAACATACATGAAAAGTAATATTTACACATTCTTCATGTTCCATATTCTAAGGCTTCTTACTGGGTGTCATTTAGCACGACTAAGGTACAGTTTCTTATAGGACATGGTTATTGCTTACAAAATTTTTTCTTGACCTATTTTTTTCTCAACAATCAACTTATTGTCAGAATGCAAATGTTATTAGTACTAGGTTTAATGAACTTCCTCTTCCACAGACTATGTGGTAGGTAATGCAATTGTTATCAGTCTTGACAATGTAAAGTTACAATAGAAACTGAAAGAGAGAAGTGCTAAAAGAAGGAGTAAGAGGTATTAATATCTGTTTCTTATAAAATATTTTTACTTTTTTTAATAAAAACAAAATGATTTTTATTTTGTTTAAAATAGAATTAAACAAAAACTATTTAGAATTTGCAGATCAAAAAGTAAAGGTGTAAAATGCTACTTAATGTAACAAACTTAAGAATTTCTGAACAAAACTGATATAGTTATACCGGGAAGAAGGAAGATTAGGTAGTTATACATGGGCTAACCCTTCATATATCTTAGCAGGAAGTTAATAGAAAATATTGAAAAACTGACAATCAAAAGAGATTCCACTATACACATATGCACATGTGAAATTAAGCTCCATGGGAAAGAACTGGGAATGCATGATGGGACAGAGGACTCTTTTTATCATAAGCCCTTCTGATTTGCCAACCAGAGTTATGTATTACTTTGATAAAAGTTTGAATATTTAAACAGATAAAGAAAAGATGTATGCTGAGTCACCTTAAAGATTAAAAATGTCTCAATTCAGCACAGTGTTTTATTGCAATCATAATAAGGACATTAATATATGTGAACAAAGAATATGCCCATCAGAAAGGACATGTAAGACAAATGTGTCCATGTGCATCTAAAAATGTCCAGGAAAAGCAAGCCTTGGCCAACAGACCTGGGGAAGGTGATTCCATATGCACTGCCTCAGAAATATTTCTTCAGATCACATGTACCCCATGTTCTGACTCGATGTTCACCAAGCAACCTTGTGTTCATAATTAGTCTTTCCATTCCAGTTAGCCTCTAAGGAGTAAAAGAGCTTGTCACATTAACACAAGTATTCTGGTTGGTGTAAAATTTTATTTTACTATAAATTAATTATTTGACAGTTAGATTATATTTCATTCTCTGGAAAGAGAATGGGGTTAGGCTCCAGAGGGCACTAAAATGGGGAACACAGGAGAAGCTGGGCTGGATTAAAGATGAATTCAGTTTTTAACATGTTTCAATTTACGGTTCCTGTGATTCATTCTGTGCAGAATTTTGATTCTTATATACTTTCTGCCTTATTGAATGAAGCTGCACTATATGAGGAGATTATATAATAAAGACAAATATTGTTGAAAAAACAAGAGCAATGGGAAAAAATGCTACGTTGGGAATGAAAAATAGACTCTTCTCAGTGAAAATTATTTATATAATCTTAATAATGTAATTAATTATTGTAAGTTAATGTCTTTGTATCCAACTCTGTTCAACACCGGGAATCTGTTAAATTCTTCAAACCAAAGCCATGTTCCTTGGACTGGAAGAATGAGAACAAGATTTTGGACAGTTTTTAACTCATCATAAACTCATGTCATTTAGCCAGTAGTTGTTTCCAGGAATTCCTGGGGTTTTCAGCACTTGCCTTTCTACCTTCAACAATTTGAACTCAGGTCTATGTTGTTTAGAGCAGTACATAGTTTTTTGCTTCTTTCACACTTTCTGGTTGTCTGTAATGGGCAAGTCATTCATTTTTTAACAACCCTTGCAGAAATGGCATTCTAAGGAGCAGGGAACAGATTTTAGGTCACCACCTCAGAACTTTTTGAGTTGTTCTTAACTTTTGAGATAAAGCAGAATTGGAAAACATCATCAGATGCAAAGCCAAATGTGACGTATCTGAGTCTGGAGAAAGCAGTTCTCATCAGGGAAAAACTTTTGCTCAGGAGTTCCTTAGACCAGAGGCAGATTTACTGTAAAGCTAATGAATCATAAGCTTTAAGACTCCTCACATCAGGCCCTTTCCAAGGCCCTAACAATGTGTTTATATAGTCACTGGTTTTACTATAATTTTCAAAGTAAAATATTTTAACAGCAACTGGTTAGGTTGCTTTTTTTTCACTCTGACTTCATCACAACTCCCCCTAGAATTAGGTGGCAATGGAGCAGCAATGGGCATTTTAGAATCTGGCTAGGAGAAAATCAAGTTGGGGATGTATTTACTTGAGTCTAATATAGCTGTTTCACATTCTTTTCCATGTATTGTTAAGTTGTTGCTAACTCACCAGGCATCACTGAAATAAATGTATATGTCCGGAGATCATAATGTGATATGAACATGCACTACTATTCTCAACACAGAACATTTGTAGGTAATAGAGTATAATGTTTGAAATGTATAGAGCAAGAAGCTGGTATGTTCTTCCAGTCATTGGATATGTAAACTTGTAAGGAGAGCCTAGTTGTTAACACAAAGCTCTCATTGACACAAAGCAAAGTGGAAGTTCAGTTTTGCCAGGAATATTCTCAATAATGCTGCAATATATAATTATTAACACAACATAATGGTTTACAGGGATACCTCCAAATAAAATATATTAGAATGCCTGTGTTTGTAGAGCACAAACCTAGAGCAGTGCTACAAACAGTGAGTGTATCTCAAATTATTATATTGCATGCATCGTAAGTATTAATAAAAAATGAATTTTAATCAATCATGCTAGAGGAAAACTAAATTATCTTTCCATTGTCTCTATAGAGAATATTACAAAATTATTTGTCATTGGATAAGGAGCTTTTTGAGCAGTTAACTAATAAAAATAGTAAGTTATTTTTCTTGATTTTTAAAATATTTGTAGAATATGTAAGCATTTTAAAATCTGTAAGTTTCGATGCTTTTTGTACCCTAAATAAATGTTCACATTATCAACAAAATGAAATTTTGTATTTTTAATTGAATTTTTTTTTCTTAAAGAGGGCCCCAAACAATTGTATAATCTTCAGGCACCACAAAACCAGTATCTACCCCTATATATGATATAAAACTTAAAGTATTCTCTGAAAATGCAAAGTAAAATATAGAAGGTACTCTGTGCACATCATATCTGCCTTATGTGCCATGTACACAGAGAGGGCTCTTTATTTCTAGGGAATAGAAAATATAGACACATTCAGTTTAATTGTATTGACAATGATACTAACACAAGGTTCATCAGTTTCACCTAATTTTCTCTAACTTCCTTTCCCAGGTAACCTTTTCAAAGAAAGTTTATTTATTAAAATAAGCATGCAAAAAATCTATTTGGATGTCCTTTAGATTTCCAGGTATGTTACTCATTTGAAGGTTGTTAGTGGTAAAACTTCTAAAGGAGTCCCACTGGAGGCAAATGTCCTAAATGATTCCCAAAATCAAAAAAATAAATGAAACCATCAAAATAGAAATCATTAATTAAAGTAGCACTCCAATTGTGCAACTATGATGATCAGGAAACCACAAACTAAAATAGCTATTAATGTTTCTTCTTTTTTTGTAAAAGCCAAAATTATATAGTAAAATCTAATAGCAAATATAAAAATCAAAACTAATATTCCAATATAATGACCTTTAGTATGAGTCTATGGAGGGGTTATTTCATACAAATAAAATGCAAATAGAGAGAGCATACAGACTTCTATTAATAAGCAAGAAAGAAGTGAATAAAGGAAGATTATTCCATCATAAGGGGAAAAACAGGAGGTGATGGAGATAAAGGAAGAACTGAGGGAGGGAATGTAGGTAGGAAGGCAGCATTATTGAGCTCCTACATGTACCCTGCCATGTGTTAAGTGTCTTATATGCCTTAAAAGTATTTAGTATTCATACATACTCTGCATTACTTATTATAATCATTTTTCAGAAAAAAAAAAATGAAGCACAGAAAATTAAAATAACTTGTCTAAGCAGGATAATCAGGCTGGCCTGGAGAAGTGAACATAGCCATGAGCCCCAATCATTGTCAAGCCAGGAGAAGATGCCCCACAATCCATTAGGGCCTATTTTAGAGAGCCAGGAAGTTTCCTTCTTAAACTGTTGTTTGAACGTTTTTTATACCTGCCCCCAGGCATCAATTCAGTCACAGCATAGCTGTGACCAGCAAGTTGAAGCTGACCTGAATGTCTTCCAGGGCTGAGGTAATGCCATGGTTGTCAGGGTACACATGCAAGAAGTACAATTGCATAAGACACATGTGGTCTCCCCCCAGAAACAAATAGTTCATAATGTTAGGGAACTCCAAGCTGAAAATACATTAATCAGGTTAATAGGGTCTCCAGTATGGTCTCTCATGTTGGGACTTCCAGCCCGAAGTTCCTAGTCTAGTCCTTGGTTTCAGAGGGACTGCCTGAGGCAGTCAGTTCCAACCAGTTTTGTTTGCCCATAACATCAGTTCATAAGCATCAGAAGTGTGGGTGACATCTGGAGGTGTTTTGCAGAAAGTGCAGGAGCTGAGGCCATTCCTTGCTGTCTCATAGTCAGCATTTCAAGTGTCAGCCTCTGCAGTCAGCTTGATTTCAAAGTGCTCACAGTGGCTTGGAAAGACAGCCCGGGGAGGTTTTCTTCAGAAGGAGGGGAAGGTTTCCAGGAACAGTTCTGAAAACCAAAAATCACTAATGTCCCCTGCCTCTGTCCTGCCACCCCAGGTGCTGGGTTTTTGTTTGTTTGTATTTGTTCTCAGTATGTCCCTTTCAGTAAATGGAATTTTATATATTTTCTCAATCATTCCCTGCTCTTATTTAGATCTTTCATCCAGAAGGGTTGCAAGCAAGAGGAATACAAGCATTTTTTTATAGAAAAACCTTTTTATGTAACTTAACCAGAAAGAACTTGTTAGCCTCACATCCTTAACTTTCAAAAGATTTCAAAATGGTGAACTTTACCATCCCACTCCTTTTTGTTTAATACCCATCCTGATCCCACATCTATTTGATTCTTCATACAAGGGTCAAAGTTGATGAAAGTCTCCTACAGGGCTTCCCCACAGAAACTATGGTCTCAATAACTATAAAAGAAAGATGAACAATTGAAGAAAGGGGGTGGAGAGCCTGAAAAAACATATAGCACAAATGAGAACCACTCTTTTGGGGCATCACTGCATTAAGGACCCTGACTGTTCACCACCTGAGATGTGAAATTCAGGTTGTGTTATCTTGTCCCTTCCCATCAGCCACTTAAGCCTGTACTTTTCTTGTTTATTAAAATATGTACTCATCCCTGTGGGATGGGGTGATATTGAGGATGAAGAGTCCATTGTATGTCTCACGATTGGGCCTGTTGATGTGTGGGCTTGGGCTGCAAATACAGGGTGATTATGAAATGTAATATGTTCAAGAAACCCTAACAGGAAACAAATGTGGTATTGTAGGGCCTATAAAGTGTGGTCCCAGTGAGTGGAATGGATGGGGATGGCTAGGCCAAATGGGAGAAAATGTCAAATGTTGTCAGGAATTCAACCCTGTGGATGGGAGACAGGTCCAATGGGATCCACCTTCTAAGAATGTGCTAGCCTATTGGCTTTGGAATCTGTCTCTGAGCAGTATTTTTAGCCTTAGGCAAGGTCTGACAGGTGGAACAGCATTTCAATGCTGTTTCGGCATCTTCTGATAACAATGCCAGTCCATGTGAGACACAGTCTAATATGGTGCCCTGATTCCCATGAGACATTCACTTGAGGATCCAAGAGACAAGTGATTGCATATCTGCTTGTAATATAAGTACAAACTGTATGAAGTGTTTAAGGAGTAAATTTTTCCCCATACTTATAATAATCTCATTCTCAAGCAGACATACACACATCAAATGCATATACATACACTTTATAATTCACAGGCATCTTTCTCCATAAGTACATAACATGGCTTCATGAAACATAGTACTATTTTGTAAATAATAGTCCATATAATGGACTTAATTATGCACCATAATTAATTTAAACAGACATAAAAGGGTTAAATTCTATGCCGGCTTTGCATATCAATGAAAGAAATTACCCCTACTGCTGTAGAAACGTATCACAGGTGCTTCTAGTTCTGTGACTCCTTCCTCACTCTTAGCAGATGCTCCATGCCCTTCAGCAGTGGATCTCTTAACCAGCTACTCTTAACCAGCCAATCTCCTAACTGACTCATCAGGTTAACCAGTGCTCTTCATTTATTCAGTGAAACATAGCAAATGACCGTGATACAGTAAATACTCAAAACCACCAAGCTATTCTCTATTAGGTCTCTTCTGCTGCCACCAGATTCCAAGAGTAAGTTGTGTTTTCACCCAAACAAATTTATGCCAGTTGTTATGTTTCCTAGCTTCTAAAACAAATACCATTCAATGGGTTGGCTTAAACAATGGGAATTTACTGGCTCATGGTTTTGAGGCTAGAAGTTCAAATTTGAAAGCCAGCCAGGCTATGCTTTCTTCCCCAAAACTGTGATATTCTGGGGCTGGCTACCCAGGATCCGTGGTCCTTTGTTTTTCTATCATGTGGCAATACACATGACGGCTCTTCTCCTTTATCATCTGGGTTCCATTGACTTCCAGCTTCTGACTGCTCCCCATCTGACTTCTATCTCCATTTGACTTTCACCTTACTGATAAAGGACTCCAGTAATTGGATTAAAGCCCAACCTGATTCAGCGGGACCACATCTCAACAGAAGAAACCCCTTGAATAGCACTTATTTACACCCACCAGAATATGGACCAAGATCAAGAACATGTACACACTGGGGTATACATTTCAAACCACCACACCAAATTTATGTGTTATTCTAATTATAACACAAATTGAAGAAAAGAGGGCTAAATATAGCTGTTTCTTTAAAAATTAAATTGAATTCTTTGGGAAAACAATAAAGACAAGTTACTAAAAGTACTATGATTAGACAGAGAAAAAACTACAAAAACTGAGGGTAAACCTACAAAATTCTATAAGTATTGTGCACTCCAATTGCTTTGCAGATGACTTTAAGACTTAGTACTGGAAATATACTTAAATATAAACAGAAAAATATTGCCTTTCAAATGACCAAAGTTAAGCTCTTCCCTAATCACAATACAGGAAACAGCTGAAGAGAGTGTGAGAATATTTATTTATTCCAAAAGGAATATTCAAAAGGGGAAATCTGTTTTAGAAGATATATAGTGGATACAATTTTAAAAGGGGAAAGTATCAAATTAATTAATATGCATCCTACCTCGTTACTGCCCCTGCCAAAGCATGTGAAAGGAAATCATTGCTTGAGTCTGTCATGCCTTTACTACATATAACTTGAAGGGTAGGGGAAAATAAATCATGGGTTTTAAACTTTACTTGGAAAAAAGGAGAAACAATCAGAAAAAAAGTAAAGATAAATAAATGTTCAATGCACACAGATATTTATGTGTGACTGTTTCAGTTGCTAATGCTGCCAGAATGCAAAACACCAGAAATGGATTGGCTTCTATAAAAGCGGGTTTATTTGGTTACACAGTTACAGTCTTAAGGCCATAAAGTGTCCAAAGTAACGCATCAACAATCAGGTACCTTCACTGGGGGATGGCCTATGGTGTCTGGAAAACCTCTGTTAGCTGGGAAGGCATGTGGCTGGCATCTGTTCTGGAGTTCTGGTTTCAAAATGGCTTTCTCCCAGGATGTTCCTCTCTAGGCTGCAGCTCCTCTTCAAAATGTGACTCTCAGTTGCTTTTGGGGCATTTCTCCTCTCTTAGATTCTCAGGAGCAAAAGACTGCTTTCAAAGGCCGTCTCCAAAATGTCTCTGTAAGCTGCAGCTCCTGTGCCTTCTTCAAAGTGTCCCTCTTGGCTGTCACAAGCTCGCTGCTTTTGTCTGAGCTTATAGAGTGCTGTAGTAAACTAATGAAGGCCCACACTGAATGAGCAGAGCCACTTCTCCATGGAAATAATCTAATCAGAGTTATCACCTACAGTTGGATGGGCCACATCTCCACAGAAACAACATAATCCAAAGGTTACAACTTAGTCAACACTAATACATCTGCCCCTACAAGATTGCATTAAATAATATGGCTTTTTCTGGGACAGAATATATACAAACCAGCACAGTGACTTAAACAGAAAACATCCATGAAGCAATTTATGTAAAATCTCTGTAAAAGTGTAAAGCAACATGCATGCATAGTATGTGGCATAGAGGTAAATGAATTATATTTTAGGATTATAATACCAAAAAGTGTTCTGTGTATTTTGTTAGTAAAATCCAAGCATACAAAGAAATACTAACCTTTCTAGGAAAAAAATATTATTTTAAGCAGGTAGAATTTTTCTAATTCCATTCCAGGTCTTAAAAATCTTGAAAAAAGTAAAGATTATCTATTAATTAACATAAAGAATAAGATAGTAAATAACAATCATGGCTCTTAATGGAAAGCATATGTTGACAAATTTAAATTAAAGTATTTTAAAAATTTTACAGACTTCATATTAATCAAACTATCACTTGCTTATTAAAGGGCATAAAATTCTACTTTTCATTATTTGATACCAGAACTCATCATACAGAAAAGGTTATATATATAAATATAACCATATTTCATTGATTATGTGATAATTTTCACATTTGAATATTTATGAAATGCTTGACATCTTACCACTACTATATATAATTAGCAGAATGTTTCCCTTCTCTTTATAATGAAAAAAACATTATCAAATTGATGGCACATATTATAAACTACATCTTAGTATAAAGGAACTCCAGAAATAAAATCATCTTTAGAGCATACACTAAAAAGAAATCATCTTACAGGAGGGCAAAATAACAATGTGAAAATCTTTAATTAATAACCATCAAATAAAACTCAATAAATTTTAATATATCTGAAAAACTGTATATCCGCACATTTCAGAACCCCGGAAAGTCCTTGCCATTGCTAATAGAAAAATGATAATTATTCATACAATTTGCAACAGTTTCCTTCAATGTTAATGCCCATAATACCCATAAATTTCTTTAAAGGTAAACAAACCAAAAATGGAGAAAATACAAAATAGTAGTGTTATTATACATTAATATATTACATCTACTTGGTAACATGTTTCAAATGTACTGTAATTAATATATACTACATGATTTAAAAGGGATGCTGTTTAAAAGGAGCATTCAGAAAACAAGAAAGAGCTCTTAGATATTAAAAATATGATTGCAGAAACTTTTAACTCAATGAAGTTGACAAAACCTCTCAAAAATCTTAAGATAAATGAGATGGGAAATAAAAGATAAGAGATATGAAAATCTGTGGCTGCCTACAGTGTTTGACATTCAATCAATAAGAATTCCAGTCTAAGAAAAAAAGTGATGGAGTAAACATTCTCAAATAAATAATATAAATGATTTTCCCAGATATGATATGCATGAACATCCAGCTTAAAGGAGGCCACAGAATGCCAAGTAAAGTAGATGAACATGAACTTCACCAAGGAACACCATAAAAATTTGAGAGCTCCAGTAGTGGCATAACACTGTGATTGATGCTACTAGTTGAGTGTGGTTAAAATGGGAAATTTTAGGTTGTATATATGCTATCATTATAAAAAAATTTTTTTAAAACCATACACAGACTTGTACAGCACAAAGAGTGATCGCTAAGTGTAAACTATGGACTATAGTTAATAATATAACAATAGTATTTCATCAGTTGTAACAAAGGTACTACACTAATGTAAAATATTAATAGGGAAAACTATTATTAAAACTATATATTAGTATATGGGGACTGTACTTTCTGCACAATTTTTCTGTACACGTACAGCTGCTTTAATAATTTTTTGAATTTGAGAGCTCTAGAAAGTAATGAGGAAAAAAAAAATACACAGGAAATCCAAAGGCCATCAAATATTTTAATAGTAACTTTGGAAGCCTGGAAACAATAAAGGCTTCACAATTCTATGGCTACATGATTTCTAACCCAGTGATCTAGACCAAGCCAGATTATCAATTAAACTTTAGGGGAGAGAGCAAAGACATTTTCAGCTATGCAAGCTCTCAAATTTTTACTCCAATAATTTTCTAGTAAAAAATTAACAGATAATGTGAGTTCTAGCAAAAGTAGGGAATAAACCGTGAAGACAGAATAAGGAAGATCCAGAAAACAGGGAATCCAACAGATGAAAAGACAAAGGGAAAGATTCTAAGGTGGCAGCTGTGCTCCATGCTGTGGAAAAGCTAGTGTTGACTGAAGCATGAGGATAGAGGGCCCCACGAGAGAGATCTTCAGGAAAAATAAATAAATAAAATGGATAGATTATCTATAGGTTGTAATGTATTAGCTGATTAACAGTTATGTTGGAGGGTATGAGGATGAATTAATAATAGGCATACTGAAAAATAACAAATTAAAATATGAGACCAAAATTAACTTCAGAGAATATACAAGAGAGCAAATGAAATGTCAGTGTTCTATACAACTCTGCAGTGGAATAATGCTTCATAAACCATTATAATGTAAGAACTGCATATTTATTTATTCATCAAAAAAATTTTGATATCACTATATCGGGACGATGAGGGAGATGAAAATGTGTGTGAGAGGAGGTTGGTACAAAAAGTCAGTAGAAAATCTCCAAAAGTGAAAAATAATGACAAAAGAGCAGCATAGGTGTGTTGTTTCAAGATAGAAAGGAAAATGGAAGAAACTCTTGCCTTTTGGAAAGAAGAATCTAGGGACAGAAAGGATGGGAAAGTGGATGGCTATTTCTACAATTAGTCTTCTAGCTCTCTGATTTTTTAAAATATATACAAGTTTTAATTCGATAAAAATTAAATTAAAAAACAAAAAATATGAAGTGTACATGGAGAAGGACTGTTCTGAAGAGGAGAGGATGCAGAGTCACTGCTCATATTCGTATCTTAAATGAAATGTGGCCTTTCCTGCAACCTCTTATATCCCTAACCAGTGCCTGGAAGTTGATGAACCATTCTCCCTGCTTCCCATAATGGCTTCCAAATCATTTTTCCTTACTCTCTTTCAGTATCTCAACTCCTTTTATGCTGATATCTTCTAGCAATAGCCACCCACTACTTCTCTTTTGCTGTTTTAATCTATGCACCTGTCACATTTCTTCTTTTATTAAAAACTTTTGCTCCCACCTGACTCTTTCTTACTTAAAATGTGTGAATTTTATTATATGTAAATTATACCTCAATAGAGTTTATTTAAAATATAAAAAAGGGAAAAAAGCAAGTGTCACAGGCTATCAGGCCCTATCCAATGTGTGTGAGAGGAGGTTGGTACAAAATGTAGGTAGGGGGTGGAGGTGGGGGGTAGTATCTTAACATTTGTAATGAGAATATGTGCAATTAGCTAAAGGATTGGAAGGGAAGCATTAGCCATGCGCCCTTTCAAAGAACTTTCCCACTGCATGCTAAACTCTTGTTCCAACTTGACAAATATGCTAAACAGTATTTCATGATTTGGGATTGATATGCATGAGTAGATTAAGGAAATGTGCCCTGCTTCCCATTGTTTTTCCTCTAGGCCTTATAACTAAGGCCATTAAGCAGATTAAACTGAGGACCGGAAGACTCCTGGGTAGGGATGTTGATAAGAATGACAATAAACCCAGCTCTGTCAGTTCAGCCTAGCAAATTCACAGAGCACCACATCTCAACAAGCTTTCTGGTTTGGCTTAATGCAAACAGAACACCACTCCCTCCCTACCCCAACTCAAAAAAACAAAAAAAATGGCAAGGATTTCACCCAAATCTATAAGAACACTAATAGCAGAAAGTAAGGAAAAGAAAAGAAAAAATTTGAATGACTCAAACCAAGACAGGAAAGTCAACACTAAGGTTTCTTCTAGACATGCCTCCAAAGGATGCTGGCGCAGCCAAGACTGGGTGCAACAGACTACTAACAGCCCTCTTGCAGGAACCTCCTGAATACCCCTCTCACTGGTGGCTGTGAGGGCATTGGATAAGGAAATCAAACCAGTGGGCAGAACCTGGGGCAGCTAGAGCTGCTAACTACAGCTGTCACTCTGCTGCAAAGGGAATGAGTCAGCAGACTCAGCAGTTTATGAGGTTACTTGGTCTGCCTCTTTCCATCCGATGTCTTCCATTATAATCCATATGTATCCCAGAGGAAAGGATTTTTGACACTCATTATCCTAAAACCTGCCCATCTTTTGATGCTATAAAACTATCAGAATTCCTGCAGTTCGGGAAGACAGATTTTGGACCAACAGGCCATCTGTTCTCCTACTTCATGCCTACAATAAACTCTCTCTCTTTGACACCCCAGTGTCTCCAGAATTGGTCATTTGAGCTCATCTGGCAAAAGAATCCACTGCCTTGATCCAGTAACAGTATGATGGGACACAACACAAAGTACATCACACAGACTATTCTGTTTCATCTCTGACAGGGTTAATATTTTAAATTTTTGTCAAGGTAAACACTAAAATTAGAGAGACAGCACGAGTGCCAGCTCATGGAAAAACTCGTCAATACCCCTCAGGGTTTAGTCACATTGCAGCTTTGACCTACTCACGGCAGCCATGGGCCACAGGAGGTTCAATACAAAAGGTCACATGGAGCAAAAGCACTGAGTGATAAGAGCAGAGAAATGGTCAAAACTTTGGGGCCCTCACAGACAGCAAAGCTGTTCCCAGGGTATAAGTAATCGCGAGCAAGCATTGTGCGGAGTATTTTGGAGACAAGTAAAAGTGCAAATAAAGGCAGAGTAAAGGCACAGGCAAAGACTAGAAATCTTATGCAAACTGCAGTTGCAGCATAACATCCTAGAGCAGACTGACATGGATGAAAATGGGTTACAGAAGAGGCTCCGCAAAACCTGGAAGAAGAAACATGAAAATTAAATGTGAACAAATCATTCCCTTGGCCACACTGTCTGATCATTTTCACTAATTCCATTATGTGAAGGAAATGTAGGTTTATAACAGCACCCACTGATGAGACACCATAATTACCAAATCCATAATTATACAATAGAAATTAAACAAGTTTACAGTCCAGTATACTGCTGTATGTAGTTCTTATTGTGTAGAAGATATTCTTGTATTATTTTATAAAATACTGGATTTAATCAAATTTCTGATCCTTAGAGGAAACACACAGTTGAGCAAATAAATTTGTACTTTAACAAGCCTTGTTGTCTAGGTAGGCAACAAATCATTTGAAAACATAAACATTCCATTAAAAATGGATCTTTGCTTAGATAAATATACCCAATATCATTGTTCCAGATTTTTAGCTAATTCAGTAAGACAAAGAAAAGTTTATATGATTTATTAAGGTGTAAATACAGGGAAGTGGAGACAATGCTATCATTATTTGTAAAAAGTGCTACTGGAAGAACTAAGGCAACATTTCAGTAGTGCAATTTGGCAATACAGCAAGAAAATATTTAAAATATGCATCTCTTTTTTTTTTTTTTTAAAGTTGTTTTATTGAAATATATTCACATACTATACAATCATCCATGGTCTACAATCAACTGTTCACAGTATGATCATATAGTTATGCGTTCATCACCACAATCTATTTCTGAACATTTTCCTTACATCAGAAAGAATCAGAATAAGAATAAAAAATAAAAGTGAAAAAAGAATACTCAAACCATCCCCCCATCCCATCCTATTTGTCATTTAGTTTTTATCCCCATTTTTCTACTCATCCATCCATACACTAGATAAAGGGGGTGTGATCCACAAGGTTTTCACAATCACACTGTCACCCCTTGTAATCTACATTATTATATAATTGTCTTCAGGAGTCCAGACTGCTGGGTTGGAGTTTGGTAGTTTCAGGTATTTACTTCTAGCTATTCCAATACGTTAAAACTCTAAGAGGTATTATCTATATAGTGCATAAGAATGTCCACCAGAGTGACCTCTCAACTCCATTTGAAATCTCTCAGCCACTGAAACTATTTCGTCTCATTTTGCATCCCCCTTTTGGTCAAGAAGATTCTCTCAGTCCCGCGATGCCGGGTCCAGATTCATCCCTGGTATTCAAAAATATGCATCTCTTTTATGCAGTAATTCTAGTTCAGAAATTTACTTAAAGTAAATAACCAGGAATGTGAGCAGATGTTTTTGTAAAGGATGTTTATCATAGCTGTATTTCTCTGGAGGAAAAAAAAGAATAGAAATACCTTTCATGGGCCAAACTATGGAACTAGTTAAATAATTTATAATAAATTTATAAAATGAGACAGAGGGTGTCATAAAATGGATCATGTGGACCTGATTTATCCAATTACAAATCAACTAGAAGAGGCCATCTGCCTTGGACCCACGCAACCCTGCACATCCTTGCTGACTGTGCCAAATTACAGGGCCTACCAGTCCTTTGACTTAACACTGTTTCTGTAGCTAGACACACAGGCGATTAAGTAGAACAAGGCAACCACAGTACAACTGCCACCTGACTGATCCAGTGGGCTTGTTTACTGCTTGCTACAAAGGTGCTGAGTCCCTAGCCCTGGGTTCCCCAACTGAGGAACAAATCACTGTGTGCACAGCTACCACCTGGGCTATGGCATCGCCCCATGACACCGGGGTTCGAGAGAAGTGCCGCTACTATGCTGGCTCCTGCTGTTTGCTGTACTGTCATAATGTGTCTTGGTCCGTCCCATATGAGGGTTGGGGGTCTTCCCTAACCTACTCCTTGCCTCTTCATTTACCAGTTTTGTGTCTTTTCATTTCCTTGTACTCTGGTTTATGCCCCTTTAACATGGGGATAACAATAATGCATACATTCTAAAGTATTCTGAGGATTAAATGAGATGAAACATGTAAAGCACTTAGAAGAGAGCCTGACACATAAAAGTCTCAAATTACTATTTAGCATTCATTATCATCATCCACATTGTCACCATCATCATCATTAGAATGATACAATACAATCATATTTAGTAAACATCAGAAAACATATTTGCTAAGTAGAAAAACAGGCTGTAAAACACTGAGCACAAATATGGCAAATATAAACAATTGAAGAATCTGAGTAGAGAGTATACAGGAGTTCTTTGTACTTATCTTGCAATGTGTATGTAAGTTTGAAATTATATCAAAAATAAAAAATTACCTAAAAGCCATTGAATACAATAAAAACTGTGTTTGAGTCAGTCTCTCTCTCTATATATACACACATATGCAGACATCAGATGCACGCTCATTAAAACACATGTAGAAACAACAATAGTTTATCTCATCAATCAAGAGCAATTGCACCAGATAATGGGATTTGGGGACAATTTTCTTTGCTAATCCCAATATTTTTCAAAATTTTAAGTACACATAAATTGTGTTTAAAATAGAAAAATTTAGTATTAAAAAAGAAAATGTAAAGGCTTTTCATGAAAGGTTTTGCATAGATAAAGATTTAAAAATAAAATGCAGCCTCTATTTCTTGATATTTGACTGAAGAAATTCAAATGAGGTATTTCAAATAATGTTTATTACTTAAGGAAGTGGGAAAACTAGACATCAGAAACCCATGAAGCTGAAGACTGAATAAAAGCATCACTGTATAGGAAGTTTTGGGTTTCAAGTCAGTTTTGACTGCAAAGAGTTACCACATTCTAGCCTTAAATAACTGTGGAGGTGAAGAGTGTGCCAGCTTCACTTGATTATATGAAGATACGTTCAAGTTGCATGGGGCAACTCTAATTATAAATTAGCACACTGATCAGAGGAAAAGATCTGGCACTGAGTAGGAAGATCAGAAAAAAATGAAATTCCAGTAGTACCTGCTAAATACAAAGGGAGACTAAAAAGAATCATCAGGAGTGAGGAAAAAAGAATAAAGCCTAAATTGGCAGAATCTCAACAAGCAAATTTAGGTTCCAAAGGAGTCCTTACAGCCTGCATCAGTTTTCTGATCTACAGCACAGAACTTAAAAGGACTCCCTGGAGTGAGAATAATCTCTTTTATGAAAACTTTGCGGAAAGTTTGTTTGTTTTCTTCAAATGAGAGGGCTAATAAAGATGATGTCATTCTCCCAAGTAATGTATAAAAGTACCAATATTCATGTTTCTCCAGAAAAAGTCATATTCGCCAATAAACAATGAAACCACAGTTAGGCATATGAATATATTTGAACACTCTTAATTATTGGACACTTTTACATACTTATCTTTGTTTCTGCTCTTGGGTAAAACAACTGAATAAATATTTAACAGAACTTCAGAGAATGAACTAGTTCCCAAAGGAAAAAAAAACACTAATTACAAAGTAATTCTCTGTCACAAGCAAAAGCTTTCGATATAGAGTGACAGATGAGAAAATGAAGCATTTTCTGTAATTCTGAATATCCAAAAGAGAATGGGGTTTTGGGTCATAGCAGGAGAGATATGTCAACAAAGAAACTGTCCAATACAAGTAATATAATTTCAAGAGAAAACTGCCATAAGCAAGAAGTAAATTTCCTTACCTCTTATGACAATAAGTGCCCAAGTAAATGGTTCCAGAGTTGGCTATCTCAGCAAGACAATGTAGAGAGGGCTGTACTTTGGCTTTTCCACTTTCCTTACTGTCATATGTTCGTTGCCACTTCTCCAAGCAACACACCCCCATGCCCAAAGGCTGGAAGGGGCAACTCCCTGTCTTCCATCCCTTTTCCAGAAGGCCCCAGCATAACATCCCATTACAGACCATGGAACAAGCTTTTATCCCATTGTGGTGCCTAAACCAATCTCTGCAAAGAGAGAAGGAATTATTGTGATTGGCTTAGACTACTTGACATTCAACCCCTGGGGTGCACAATACATGCATAAAATGGAAATTCTGTTGACAAAGAAGGGGATGTTGTTGAGTAGGCAACCAGCAGGGTTTGCCATCAGAGAGTTCCAGGTAGTATAAGTCAAAACCAAACTCCTTAATATAGTATATGACCCTCCAAACATTTTTTTAGCCCCTCAACTACATTTCTCCACAAATACTTTGCTCCTTCTCTTCAGTTTTATCTGCTCTTTCCTGAATAGGAAAGCACTTCCATTGATCTTACCTTTGAAAATTCAGTCCCTTAATGCTATGTTAAATTTCTCACCACTTTCTTCCAATCAAAGTTATTGCTATCTTCTAAAGCCTAGTTCAAACGCAGCCTCATCTGACCCCCTCCTCTAGCTTTCCATATTTTGGGACTTCTCTATTTGACTGCCTTGTATCAGTCATGGGTCTCTCACCACACTGGATTACAAGCTTTCTGAAAACAGAATTGTTGTCGTATTCATATTTCATATGTGATTCCAATGCTTTCAATGTAGAAGGTAGTTAACAAACACCTGCAGAATTCATCTCATAAGTCAACTTTTAAAAAAAATACTGAATAAAATTCCAAACTAAGACCCTGACTCCAGTGGTTCCCAATTTCATTTGAGGGTGGTTAAGGAGATAGGTCATCTTGAAACTAATTTCAGAGTAAATTCAAATTAGGCTGTTATGATTTAATTGCATCTTTTAAGCATCTATTTTTAGAAAAATATATTTACAGTTTTGAACACCCAGTGGATTCACAATACTACTTTATGTTGCGAATTTTTTGGATGTGTTGCTAAGAAGAATACACAGCACCTTACATGACTCCTCAGATTCTGTTCTGATGCATCCTTTTCCATTTACCAAGTTTTATTAAGTTTTTACTTCTTTGTGTTTACTTAAATTATTTTTCACCTTATTTAATAATACAACTTTCAAAATAAATATCACTTAAATCCAGTATTGGGAGCTTGGAGAAATAATATAGAAAAAAAACTGTACCTCTCTCCAATCAAATGAGAATTTTATTTTAAAAGATATCTGGAAAGAAGACACCATTAACCACCTAGGAAAGTCACATTTAACATTTTTCAATCAGCCATCTTTTCCTTTGACTTGAACAATGTATTTTATACTACAGCTTAAGCCCACTTTAACTTATCGCATTTGTAACAGAGCTTATACTAGACTTTTGGCATCTATATTGACTATAGTCAGGTTTTTTGTTTCTTTGTTTTTTGGTTTGCTTACCCAGGATCTAAGTCTAGCTTTGTTTGCGGAATTCTCAAATACAAGTAACAGGAGGCAGTTTGTCTTTCTCTATAGAAGCCAAAAAGTCACGATCGTAAACCCTTTCCAGACAGAGAATGGGCATATGACACAGGATCAGCCAAGCAGATGCATCCTGCTGGAGCTGGGATTCAGTGGCTAGAAATGCAGAGGAAAATCCATTCTTTGGATGGTGGCAGCAGCAGAGAGCCCAACCACTGTGGCCAGTGTTCACTGGGCTGTGTGAGCTGTGGTGTCCAGTGTTCAGAGCTGTCATTAACAGTATCCTCAAAAGACTGTTCATGGTGGCCTTGCATCTCTCCATTCCTGACTATTTCTCCAACTTTGCCAGAAATTCTATGAGCTTCCCAATGTCAATTCAAACCCCCCTTATGGGTCAGTCTCTGTTGGTTGTGAGTAAGAGCCATGACCTGTGCACTAGCCTTTCATGCAGTACTGCAAATATAAATGCTAATATACATGTGGTGCCTAACAGTCTCAGATTGCTTTTAAGCCATTATTCCATTTGTACTTAAACATTCAAAAATAATTTGTCATTTCTATTTATGTATTATTTATGATGCTGGAGTAAAAGTAGCTTAGACCTTAAACTTTGTCTAAAACTTGTCCATATCCCTTTAAAGCCTGAAATTCAGAAGCGGATGTAGAACTTGTGTAAAATTCTATGAACATTGAAGATAATGGTTGCAATTATCACTGACCTTCAAACATCCCATATAAACCAAACAGGGTAAAGATGTTTTCTGTGCTTGAAAGGTCAACTGATTTTCTCTTGGCCAGTTTTTAAACAAGCATGGTATTTGCATGTACTGAATAGTAATACATTTCAATAATGTGCAATACACATTATTTTCTTCTAAATTTTCTACATACATCTTTGTGAGGGGGAGTTTATGTTTTTGTACCAAATGTACATTGTGTAGTCTATACTCCTTGACCTTCTGCCTCAAGCACCTCATAGTGCAACAAATATGAAAGAAAATTAGACTGTTTTGATTTCACTGGAACACTGGAATTTCAAAGGAGCCAAGCAGCTGCTTTCCAAATAAAATCCTTGATGAATTTCTTGGAACTAAGAATTATGATTTATGACAATTGTATATAAATAAACAGTAAATTTCACTTGCCCTATCAAAATTATATGAGAAAATAATATAATAAAATAAATTCTGATTGTGAAATTACAAATAAGGCCCACCAAAAGAAAGTTGTTATTGTCCATCTGGGTTATCTCTTGAGCCCAGGTATCTATTGGTTACCCTCCACTTGCCTACCTCACCACACTTCACCACACCTCACCTTGTCCAACTCTCCTCATCATTGCCTGCTCTGTGGCACAGTAGGCTGACTTCCTGATGACTTCTCCTGGGCTTTCTTGCTGGCCAGCTTCATTTGAGTTCAGAACACTGGAGATTCACAGGCAGGATATCAGAGGACAGAGAGAGAGGTGACATTTCTGCCTTGTTCCCTCTCTGCTCTAGTGTCAATAGTTGGCAATAGCCACTTCCCTCCATGGCTACAGCTCAGTGGTTGACTGAATTATGTACCCAACATAAATGTATTCTTCATCTTAATATGCATTCCTGTGGGTCCATTGTAAATAGGCCCTCTTAAGATCCTATATTTAGTTCAGATGTGGCCCAACTGAATAAAGGTAGTTCTTAATCCAGATTGCTGGAGGTCTTATAAAGAGAAGAAACTGGAAGCCAGGAGTCAGAGAAAGCCACAGGAAGGAGTAAGAAGCTAGAAGTCAGAGAGCACCTGCAAGAGAAAGGAAAAGACACCATGATGTGATGGGAGGCAGAAGTACAAAACAAGGAACCTCAAGAATTGCTAGAAACCAGCAGCAGAACGCTGCAGATGTGGGGGAGAAAATAATCCTTGCCAATACCTTGAGTTTGAATTTCTTCTAGTTTCAAAATCATGAGCCAAAAAATTCCTGTTAAGACAAACCATTGTGTAGCATTTGTCATAGCACTCTGGCAAAACTAAGACAAGCTCCCATTGGGAAACCCCTCCACAGTGGTTCCAGCTTTCATAGGATTCTGATAACTCCCTTTCCTCGCCTCGTTCTTTTGCTCTCAATGGGTAGCTCATCATTCCCTGTCTGCTCTCTTAACCCTGCCCCACAACTCAGTAAAGAGCTTCTAAATGAAGTCTTTTCCTTTGTTGAATCACCAAGGGTAAATTTTGTTTCTGTCAAAAGCCTGACTCCGTACAGAATGGAGAAATTTGATGCTCTTAACATGGACCACAGTCTTGTGCTCATCTTTTTAGCCCAAAAGCCTGTCTTGTGAGCCCCCTGGAGCTATGCTTCAAAGAAGGAGTTGTGGAAACAAAGCTAAGGAAGGTCATAATAAAGTCAGAATGCTAATTTATTAAATTACAAGAATAAATACTGTTGTCAGGGGGATTAGACCCCTGAGCCTCCCTGCCAGTTTACTTTTTGACTCTAACATTTGTATGTGAAATGAATATATATTCAAAACATTCAAGAAGTTTGCTCAGGAAATCTAGATTTAGAATGAAAAAATTTAATTATATTATTCAAACATTTGATGACCCCGGACTAACATAGCCTGGGGCATTTTCCTTTACCTATAATGGTTTCTTCTGATACACAATAGGCAAGTTGAGTCTATCTTCTGATATTGCTCCAATGTGCACTTCCAAAATTTATCCCCGTCTCTCCTTTTACTGCATTTTCAAGGCAACAAATATGCTCACCCCACCCTTCCTCATCCCCTTCCACACACAGTTTTTATCAATACATTTCTTCTTTAGAAATTTTTTTCATATGTACAGTGAAATCCTATAGGGTTAAGGGCCATTCTATCTCCATAAAAGTAAGTGATTTTCATTCATTCATACTTTCCACAAATATATACTGAAAGTCTTTGATGCATCCAGCAGATGCTGGATCTGGGAATATACCCCAAAGAATAAATTCATGCTTTCACCCATTATGTGTTGGTTTCTTGTTTTAACTGTCAGAAAGCAGACTTATATTCTTCACTCCAAGCTTTTTGGGGCATCACACAGCAATGAGACTATTCCCTAGATGAATACCAAAGATGAGATCTAATCAGTGGCAGAGCAAAAGAAAAGGAAAAAGGGAAAATTTTACGGAAACATTTTAACATTCTAAATATCCTAAATTTTACCACTACCACCAGTAACAACAATGAAAAAAACTATATTAGCTCATAATTTGATCAAATCAAAATTTATTATTTGTTTTTAACTTACAGTCTCCTATTTAACCATCTACTATGTATGTACTGGTAGCCAATAGAAACTAGAATTGGCTCAGATCAAATTGTGAACTAGTAAATCTATTTTCTGCACCCCCATTTCCACCAAACCATCTATGAAAGAGTTGTTCTTCAATATGCCATGTCCCAAAAAAACACATGTACATACACGGCCAGTACTTTTTACTATTCTCGTACAATAGTTTCTTTACCAGTTTACCTGCTTCTTCTTTCTAACTCATTCCTCACTCAGCAGTAAAAGTAATAACTTAACATTTTCAATCAAATCATGTCACTCTCTCAGTCTGAATTCCAGCTGTGCAACCATCAGCAACTTGCTTTATTTTCTATGCCTCCATTTCTTCATTTATAAAATAAACATGTTCATAATATTACCTTCACAAGATTATTTTGAAGGTTAAATGAGCTAATATGTGTGAATTGCTTAGATGAATGTCTAACATTAGTAAGTTAACCATTATTTTCTGTTCACCAAGGTGGTTTTTTCCATATTACTTCTGTGACTCCCAACTTAGGCAGCAGTTATGATATCTTATGCTTACTGCCTCAGGGAAAGAAAGACATCAAGGAAGAAAGAAAAGGGCTTTTGAAACTCTTAGCAAAGGCATTTGTTTTGAGAAAACAAGAAGATATTTTGGGTTTCAAAGGTTTCAGGGCACAAAGTTTATGTCATAAACAGAAGATTTGGAAAGAACAAATAAAGACCCTCCTGCTCAGCCAGAGGCTACATAAAGATTCTCTGGTCAGGAGACAGAATATTGAGAAGGAGGCCCAGGTCTTGACCCCACCCCACGGGCTAAGTCAAAGGAGTGAATGAATACAACTTTGGGTTTATTCGGAGAATTTGAGAACACTCAGGGAGGCTGTGTCCTATCTCTTGAAAAGGCCTTCAATAACTGCAAAATCTGAGTTCTCTTTGCCCAGCATGGTGTAGGCATTACAGAAATAGAAAGGCTTCATGTCATATGTAAACAGACGCAGATAGGGAAGACCTCCAAGAGTCCCCCTCATCTCTAGACTACCATGAGAAAGCCACCAAATATTTTCTGTACTCCTAAGAAGGACATAGGCCAAGAGGAGAGAGGGGCAGTCTACAGAGCCCCTATGGTTGAGGCAAGGCACAAAAAGAAGCTATCTACAGGGGTCATAACCAAGGATCCACTGGAATGTAAGACACCTCAACAGATGCCAGCAAAGCAGAAGTGGCCTTGATGACATCCCCATCCTTCCACCCAAATGGAGGCACCATATCAGCCCCCTCCTGGAAGGACTACAGAAATATGCCAGAATGACTGAGATTATTATGTATTTGACACTTAGCTGAAGAGGTCTCAGAAATACTAACTCCAACTATAGAAATATAAAGCTATCTATACTTTTAAGATACGTTCCCACTACTTTTAGAAAAAATTACAAGCTTCTTGCCTTGTCCTCTAAGACCTGCGTGACCAGGCTCCCACCTTCCTCTCTAACCTCGTCTCACTCCCTGCTTCCCCACCATCAGGACAAGGCAGCCACAGGGCCTCCTTCCTCTTTCATGAACAGGCTGAGTCATTTCCCACATTGGGCATTTGTAGTTATTTGTTCCCTGTGCCCTTAAAATGTCTAGATCATTCTAAGCCTTTGGTCATCATCTCAAATGCCTTCTTTTCAGAGAAGCCTTCTCTAACTGAAAGGGAACTTCCCCATTTGTTCTCCATAGCATCATATTTATTTGCTCCATAGGGGTTAACATAATTACCTGTCTTATTTCTCATTTATATTTTTACTTACTATTTTTCCCCTAAGCTCCATGCAGGTTGGAACATTTTCTGTCTTGTTCTTTGCAGTTTCCTCAGAACATAGCACATATACTGGCATAGAACTTGTATTCCATAAATATTTGTTAAGTGAATGAGTGAAAGCTTTCTTCACCCAAAAACAGAAGGGAAGTCCCTGATAAAGGAGTTAACGCAGTGGTAATAGTGACTACATATATAATTCTTTTCATTTTTCAAAATTATATTTATAAATAACCTTGGAGGATATTTCCTATCCCAAAGATATAAATTGCAATAATATTTTTAGACATTAATGCGCCTGATGAAAATGAGAGCTGGTTGGCACAAATGAGAAGCTTCTTTGAAGCCCTAAAATCAAACCTAATAAAGAGACTATTATTAAAGTGGCAAGAAATTCCTGGCTGTGTGTGAGTGTGTGTGTGTATTTAAGGCAGGGCATAATGAAGGAGCAACCTTACAGAGATGGCTCTTCCACGTAGTTTGAGAATGACCCTGAAAGAGAAAACTGACCCTCTGAGGAACAGAACATCTTTTGATGGCTCTAAAGTTTCCACCAAAAAAAGATTTTTCCTCCCTATACAGCAAAGGGAGCTTTGAAATGTCAGCCACCTAACTGAGAGAGTTCCTGAGAAATAAATTACCCATAAATCTCTAGAAAGCAATTGCTTAACACTAGTTCACATCTATTATTTCAACATTCGCTATCTACTGAGACTGAGAGAGCCCAAGGAGAGAACAAGAGAGAATGTAGGAGCAGAGGATCAATAAACTCAACCTCTCATATAAACTTGATAGGCAGTGGGACTACACATGTCCACATTCCATCAAAGGAAGGAAGACAGAAACAAGAAACAACTTTGTTCAGCTTCTTAGAATGGTGGTTATTTTCACTTTTCTCTTTCAACTTCCTCAGAGAGCTTGGCAGTGAAATCTGTAAGGCAGAAATGACCTACAGGCTTGGTTTTGTGGGAAGAGAGAAAAAGAGTTACTGAAGAAATCATGCCCTACTTGGTTCTAAGTCTTATTGACAGAATAACCCCAGGATAAAAAATAAGTGGTGGTAATTGTGAATAAGAGAGAAAAACAAATTGAATCTCTTGGGCCCAAGGTAAAAAAGAAAATTGGTCATGGATCCATAACTTGCACATATTGGGGCACATAATGTTGAGTAAAAGGAATCCCATGTGGTCACTTCCCCTACACCATTTTATACACTGCCTTACACCAAAGAGCATATGACATAATCCAAAATAAATCTGTTTCCACAGCATAATGTTCATCCATATTCAGTCTCAGTCTGAAAAGCATTTAAGACAACTTGTTTTAAAAAATATGATCAATATAAATGTTCTATGTAAAACACCTGCATGAGGCAGTGCTACAACGTAAAATGCTAGGAATATTGGTCAGGCTCCTAGAATCCTGGAAAAACCTTCATTGCTTCGAGTGTGGATGAATCCTGAGATTCAACTTGGAATAAAAGGCACAAGATGAAGGAAGACTTCCATCAATCCGCCTGTATATCCCTTCCGTAGAGACATGGGCCTCCAAAGCCCAGAGGACAAGGCAGCTCTCTACATGCTAAAGTTCTGTTTGGAGATAAACAACACTGTTTTACAGCTCTTGCCTTTGCTCTTCTGACCTCACTACATTCTCCATCCTTTCAGGGATGACAGTTCCAAGTAAAACTATACAGCCAGAAGTATAAGGGTAATCAATAGCACATTATGGCATAGTATATAAAGTTAATAGTAGGAGGCACAGTAATAATAGGAGAAAAAGTAAAATGTTATAAGAATGGCATAAGGAAAAAACTGCAGACTTTAAAATTGTTGAAATTGTCTTTGAATTCTCTTCTGCATAATAAAGTTAATCAGGAAGTGGAACAAGGTTTTGCCATCAGCCCAGAAGAGTCACATTCAACAGATAACTACTGACACTGTCACTTTCGGTGGGGACTGAATACATCAAACAGCATGAGATCTGAAAGAATGCATCAAACAACAACCATGATAATGAGGGACATAAACACAGATTCCATCTTGTTTACTGTTAATTACAGTATATGTCCATAAGGGAACTCCTGCAAATTACACTGATGTCCCACTAATTTTACAAGGCTTACCTCCTCTTGAATGAATAATTTAATACTACAAACTGGACCTCACCTCATTTGAGGATAAATAAGCAACAAATACATACAGACATGCTCATACAAACCATGAAAAAAATTCTAAAACTTGTTAAAAGATGAGTAATGAGATGGAAGAAGATGGTGGCATAGAAAGGAGTGGAAGTTCATTGCCGCCTAGAGTAACTAACAAACAATGAGAAACAACTAGTAACTGATCTGGAGTAACTGCTGGGGGACAACTGTCCACACATCATGCACTAACCTGGATTGGGAGGAATGCCTGAAATCACAGCGTGGAATCTGTGAGTAGAAACTGTGGACCCAAGCCAGAGCACCCTCCCCACATGGCAGCCTGAACTGCAAAATCTAGCTGTAATAGAGAGCAGCACTCTCTGAGCAAGTGAATATTCCTCAGTCCAGCTCCAAATGGGGATTTAATTGGCAAAAATGGACTGATCAATGCAAGCTACAAATCTCCAACAAGTAGACAGAGGTTTTTAGTGACTGCTGACCTTGAAGAGCCAGGGAACTTCTCTGTCCTGGGTGGGGGAGCCCAGAGAACTGGGTGCTATCTCTGGTCAATGAGTGAAACAGGAGGCCATGGACTGGCCATGAAAGGGTGCTTTCTGTCCTTTTTTCTCTCTCTCAACCTGAGTGGCTCGGTGGAGAAAACCAACCTCAGCCATTTTCAGTTCGCAGCACTCTGGCCCATACAAGGGTGGAGACAAAGAACCTATTTAAATGTGGATGAAAACTCCCTAGGGGGTGTATCTTCCCTAAAAGGAAAGAGGTGGTGCCCAGCTCTACTACCTACCTTCCACTCAGAACCAAACCCCAGAGCCTGGGGGAAAACAGCCAAAACAGAAACTAAGCGGGCCACACCTCCTTACACCAGTCAGAAGCTATAGGCTGGCAGGCATCACCTTCTTGCCAGGTTAGGAAAAGCACAGTGGCTTGAAGCCTCAAAGGGTATGTCAATCTTCTAAGATACACCCTCAGGGAAACATGATACTGAATATTGCCCCCTTCTGGGACCTGAGCCCATTCTGGTCTGGGAAAACCTGATTGGGGTAACCAAGCAAACTTACACTTCAACTGCGATGCAGGGATTGAAACAACTAGTACTAAATCAATTCAAAAAGTTTAGGGAAGATATGGAAAAAGAGATGAAGCATATAATGAAAACAATGGGTGTTTATAAGATAGAAATAGAAAATTCAAAATAACAACTGGCAGAATCTATGGAAATGAAAGACACAACACAGAAGATGAAAGACATAATGGAGACATACAACAACAGATCTCAAGAGGCAGAAGGAAACACTCAGGAACTGGAGAACAAGACATCTGAAATCCTACACACAAAAGAACAGATGGGGAAAGAATGGAAAAATATAAGCAATGTCTCAGGGAATTGAATGGCAATATGAAAAACATGAATGTACATGTCATGGGTGCCCCAGAAGGAGAAGAGGAGGGAAAAGGGGCAGAAGCAATAATAGAGGAAATAATCAATGAAAATTTCCCATCTCTTATGAAAGACATAAAATTACAGATCCAAGAAGCATGGTGTTCCCCAAACAGAATAGAGCTGAATAGACCTACGCCAAGACACTTAATGATCAGATTATCAGAGGTCAAATACAGAGAGAGAATCCTGAAAGCAGCAAGAGAAAAGCAATCCATCACATACAAAGGAAGCTTGATAAGGCTATGTGTGGATTTCTCAGTAGAAACCATGGAGGCAAGAAGGAAGTGGTGTGATAAATTTAAGATACTGAAAGAAAAAAAACCCTAGCCAAGAATCCTATATCCAGCAAAACTGTCCTTCAAATATGAGGGAAACTTTAAAATATTCTCTGACAAACAGACAATGGCAGAGTTTTGAACAAGATACCAGCTCTGAAGGAAATACTAAAGGGAGCATTACAGACATATAGCGAAAGAAAGGAGTGAGAGGTTTGGAACACAATTTTGGGTGATGGTAGCACAGCAATGTAAGTACACTGAACAAAGATGACTGTGAGTATGGTTGAAAGGGGAACGTTAGGAGCATGTGGGACTTCAGAAGGAGAGAGGAAGGATAAAGACTGGGACTGTATAAATCAGTGAAACCTAGAGGGCTCAACAATTGTGATAAAAGGTACAAATATGTTTTCCATGAGGGAGAACAAATGAATGTCAACCTTGCAAGGTGTTAAAAATAGGGAGATATTGGGAGGAAAATACAATCAATGCAAACTAGAGGCTATAATTAATAGAAACATTGTATTATGCTTCCTTTGATATAAAAAAGGCACTATCCAAAGCTAAATGCATATAAGAGGGGGATATAAGGGAGGGGTATGGGACTCTTGGCATTAGTGATGTTGTCTGACTCTTTATTCTACTTTAGTTTAATTCTATCTTTCCTTTTGTTCCTTCCTAGCTGTCATGTTTTTTTTTTCTTTTTCTTTTTCTTTTTCTCTTTCTTTTTTTTTTTCTCTTGTCTCTCTACCTTCGTTGACTCTTCCTCCTTTGTTGAAGAAATGGAGATGTCCTTATATAGATAGTGGCAATGGTGCTGAATGCATAAATGCATGACTATACAGGGAACAACAATTGTTTACTTAGGACAGAATGTATGGTGTGTGAACAAAGCCATCTTAAAAAAAATGGGCTGATGAAGAAAACTTGAGGGCACTATATTGAGTGAAATAAGACAGACACATAAAGACAAATATTGCAGGGTCTCACTGATATGAAATAATTATAATATGTGTTCTAGTTTGCTAATGCTACCAGAATGCAAAACACCAGAAATGTATTGGCTTCTATAAAAGGGAGTTTATTTGGTTACACAGTTACAGTCTTAAGGCCATAAAGTGTCCAAGGTAACATATCAGCAATTGGGTACCTTCACTGGAGGATGGCCAATGGTGTCCGGAAAACCTCTGTTAGCTGGGAAGGCATGGTGGCTGGTGTCTGCTCCAAAGTTCTGGTTTCAAAATGGCTTTCTCCCAGGACATTCCTCTCTGGGCTGCAGTTCCTCAAAAATGTCACTCTTAGTTGCACTTGGGGTATCTGTCCTCTCTTAGCTTCTCCGGAGAAAGAGTCTGCTTTCAACAGCCATCTTCATCTGCAGCTCCTGTGCTTTCTTCAAAGCATCCCTCTTGGCTGTAGCTCCTCTTCAAAATGCCACCCTCAGCTGCACTGAGTTCCTTCTGTTTGTCAGCTCATTTATATGGCTCCACTGTTCAAGGCCCACCCTGAATGGGTGGGGCCATGCCTCAATGGAAATTATCTCATCAGATTTATCACCTACAGTTGGGTGGGGTGCATTTCCATGGAATCAAAGAATTACAATCTAATTAACACTGAGAGGTCTGCCCACACAAGATTACATCAAAGATAATGGTGTTTGGGAGGGCATAATACATTCAAACTGGCACAATATGTAAACTCATAGACATGAAATATAAGTTACCAGGATACAGAATGAGGCTAAAGAATGGGGAGTGGTTGCTTATTATGAACAGAATGTTCAACTAGGGTGAACTTAAACATTTAGAAATGAACAGAGGTGATGGTAGCACATTGTGAGAATAACTAACAGTGCAGAATGGTGCATGAATGTGGTGGAAAGGGGAAGCTCAGAGTCATGTATGTCATCAGAAGGAAAGTTGGAGGTTAAAAGATGGGAATGTATAAAACAGTGAATCTTGTGGTGGGCAATTTCCATGATTAACTGTACAAATATTAGAAATCTCTTTCATGAACCAGAACAAATATATGACACTATAACCAGAAGTTAATAATAGAGGGGTATATAGGGAAAAAATATATACCTATTGCAAACCATATACTACAGTTAGAAGTATTTTAATGTTCTTTCATCAAAAGTAACAAATAGTAGTACCAATACTAGGAGTCAATAATGGAGGGGGAGTGGTGGTTAGAGGTATGGGAGTATTTGAGTTTCCTTTTTTTTGTCTTTATTTCTTTTCTGGAGTAATTAAAATGTTCTAAGAATTGAAAAAAAGTTTGTGTTGATGGATGCACAGCAGTATGATGGTACTGGAGGCAACTGATTGTACACTTTGGATCTTTGGATAATTGTGTGGTATGTGAACAGTCTCAATAAAAATTTTTTTTTAAAAATATGAGTAGTGCCCCAGGATGCTGGGGAAATATGCTTGTTAGGCAAATACTTAATATAAGATACAAAGTCAATTACCCCTGCATTCTCTTCCTTGGTAAATTACACCAACATCTATGCCAGAAATTTATGACCTCTCCCTTTCCATATTCTCCCTACACCAACCAATAATTAAAGCCTTTAGATTCTATTTCCATGATACTTTTTAAAACCATTACTCTCTTACCAACACCTTATCATCTGTAAACTGGAATGCTCTGCATCCTTCCTAAGTGGGCTTCCAGACTGTATACTTTTCCTCCTTTATTTTATTTTTCACCCTGCAGTTAGGGTGCATTTTCTAATATTCAAATATGATCCTGCCACCCCCTATTTAAAATCCTTAGTCGCACCTCCTTTCTCTCAGATATCATAAATATTTTCCATTAACTAGGGCCCTGCAGAGCTCTGCACAGTTGAGTCTCTCTATGCATCATAAAATTCAGTAGAGTTGGACTGTTGAGTCAGTTCTTTTGTCCCTGTATCTTTAGAAGGGTTTGTTATCTGGTTCTCAAGTCCCTCTCTGTGGTGGGTTGAAGCTGTATGTATCCCAAGAAAAATGTTCTTAAATTTAATCTGTTCTCATGGGTGTGAACCCATTTTAAGTAGGACCTCAATTAGGATGGGTCTGAATCCTACTACTGGAGTCCTTTATAAGAGAACAAAATTCAGACACACAGAGAGAAGGCCACAGGAGGCAAGAAGCTGAAATCAATGAAGTGAAGGGAGAGGCCAGAAGAAGCTGCCAAGGGCCTTGCCATGTGACAGAGGAGGCAAGGATTGCTGGAGCCAGACCCAGAGTTCCACAGTGTTTGGGGAGAAAATATCACCTATGATGCCTTGATTTGGACATTTTCCCAGCCTCAGACTTTGAGGGAATTAATGCCCATTGTTTAACCTGACCCCTTTCATGGTATTTCCTTCAGCAGCCTAGGAAAAGAAAACACTCTCCCATTTTATTATTATTATTATTATTTTTACTGCTTTCTTCATTTGGATTAAATAATCTCATTCTTCAGGACTTACTTTCTCTGCAAAATATTTCCTGACTACCCAAATTTAGGTATCTCCCTCCAAGGGGACTGTATTGCACTTTGGGCTTACCTACATCCCTTCACTGTTGCATAAATGGAAATTATCTGCACGAGCCACCAACACCACCTCTGAAAGCTCCTGTTATAGCCCCAACACCACACACAGTCCCTGGCACTGAGGAGGCTCTCAGATATGTGCTGATTAAATTAATAAAAATATTGCTTTATGAAATTCAAGGAAACAATAACTCTACAGAATAAGAGGTGAACAGCAAGATGATAGTACAACTGTCTAATGCAAAAGAAACTTGTTAACATAAAGCCAATTTTTTCCTTAAATATTTAAGTAAGAAAAATTTTAAAAGGCAAAATGCATTTGTAAAATATAAAACTGCATGTAACCTGTAAGGTGTGGATTTTGCACTGCTAAAATCTGAATTATTGATTTGGAAGACAAAATTAAAATGCTTCTCTAAAGACAAAGAAAAAAAAGAGATAAAAACTGGAAAACAGAAAATAGAAGTAGAGGTGAGAGAAAAGAGTTTCATCTGCTAATAATTGGTGTTGCTAAAGAGTATCCCAAAATAAATAAAATAGAGAAAATGAAGATACAATAGAAGAAAAACTATCCTGAACTAATAAAATGCCTGAATTTTAAGATTCAGAGGGGTGAGTGGTGGTATATTGTGGGTCCTAGGAAAAATTTATGAGAAACAAAGAGTGACCAGCACCCGTTGTTCAACTCTGGGGCAGTGGCTGCAGAAATGGCCTCTTCAAAGGCTGCGGGCACTGCTGCTGAATTATGACAGCAGCTGGCTGGAACCAGGGCTGGCAGAAGAAACCTCCTCCTCTAAAAGTTGGGATTGAGGGTTGAGGTTGGTCTGGGAATTTGGTATGAGACCAGTGTGGAAGCTGGCCTCAGTTTCAGCCCTCCGGGCAACACCGTTTCCAGCCTCCCAACAGCATCCCCTATATGTAAAGTGTTAGTTGTTCTTTTCTTTTTCTTCCGTGTGTGGACATTTCCTGGTACAGCAGACCCTGAGGGCACAGCATAGACACAAGCTTTGGTTTCAGCCTTCTCTGCAGCAGAGGTTTCTACCTTACACCAGAATCTATCAGGACTTAAAGACCCAGTGTACCTTTTTATTATTTGGCTTCTTCTTTCTCTTTCTTGTGTTTTTAGTCTGGCAGATCCCTGAGAGACTGGCACAGATGTTAGTCTCGGTTTCTCTCAGAAGTAGTGTCTTCTGGCCTCACCCCAGCATCCATGGGGACATAAAGAGCCAGTGCACTTTTTTCTCTATTTTTTTTATTTTGATTGGTTGGTTTTATATTTTTAATATTCTTGGGTCTGGTTGATCCCTGAGGGATAAGCAGGGATGCTGGCAGAGCTTTCAGCCTTGCAAGTAGCAGCCTCTGGCTTCCCACCAGCATATGTCAAAAGACTTAGAGAGGCAGTGCAATTCATTAATTTTACCTTTTTTTTCTTCTTTGTGTTGCTGACAGGGCAGCGCAGGAATGAGACACAGACACAAAGTTAAGAATTAAGGGAGCAGGGGACCCACTGCATCTCACGCTAAGTGGATGCTAATGCACCTGTGCTCCAGCTATTTATTTGTTTCATAAGATAAGAGAGTATATGCTAAGTGTCCTAAGGCACGCAGAGGCCACCAGCTACCTATGTTTACATTCTGTTGCATATCAGAAGGAACAATCTAGGTTTAGGACAATGGTAAAGGTTGTCATCATAGTCACAAGACACTTATCTTTACAAGGTGGGCCTGCATAGCATTCCATGCAGGCCTGCAGCTTAGCATTCCAGGCCGCCACCCCAGATATGGCTCAGGCAACATGGAAGACTCGGTTTCCCACATCTTTGGGTGTGTGTGTGTGTGTGTGTGTGTGTGTGTTATCTGTCAGTATTTTTTTTTCTTTTTTCCCCTTTCTCTTTTTTTTCCTTCTTTTTTTCTTTTTCTTAGTCTGATGGACTGAAAAGTAGGAAAACCAGCTTTTCAGAATGACTACAACATAATACTCAGTATGTCCAGTTAAACAAAAAATTACAAAAGAGGCAAGGAGTCAGGAAAGGCTGGCCCTGTCACAGGACAAAAAAAGAATTTGATGGAAAACATTTGAGAAGAAGTGCAGTCCCTAGAATTACTAAGCAAACATGTTAGAACAACTCTCATAAATAGGATCAATGAACTAAAGGCAAATATGAACAAAGATATAAAGAAATTCAGGAAAACAATATATGAACAAAATGAGAATTTTAGTAATGAAATAGAAATTATAAAGGAACACTGAAGTACAATAACTGAAGTGAAATGCTCAACAGAGGGGTTCAAGAGCAGATTAGAGGAGGCAGAAGAAAGGATCAGCAAACTTGAAGACAAAACAATTTAAATTATCCAAGTTAAGAGTAGAGCAAAAAAGAATGAAGAAAAATGAACAGAGCCTCATGGGACAACATCAAATGCACCCATAAAGTATCATAGGAATATCAAAAGGAGAAGAGAGAGATCTGAGGCCAGAAAAAATATTTGAAGAAACAATAGCAGAAAACTTCCCAATTCTGATGAAATATATGAATATACAAATCCAATTTGCTCAATGAATACCAAACAGAATGAACCCAAGCAGATCTATACCAAGACACATTACGATCAAACTGCCCAATGCCAAGGACAAAGACAGAATCTTAAAAACAGCAAGAAATAAATAATGTGTCATGTATGAGGGATCTTTAATAAAATTAACATCTGATTTCTCAATAAAAACCATGGATGCCAGAGGCAGTGGGAGTTCATGTTTGAAATACTGATAGAAAAAAGTGTTACCCAAGAGTAATATGCCCCTCAAAGTTGTCCTTCAAAATTAAGGGTGAAATTAAGACATTTCTGGATAAATAAAAACTGAGGGAACTCATTACCACTAGGCCTGCCGTACAGGAAATGCTAAAAGGAAAGGACACTAGGCAGTATCTCAATGCTACATGAAGAAATAAAGATCTTGGTTTAAAACACATGGGTAAGTATATATGAAAGTACTATTTCTCTTATAATGCTGTCTTTTAATTCTTTTAAGGTTAAAAATTCAAATGCATAAAATATTATAAATCATTGTTATTAGGCACACATGCTTAGGGATCTAATTTGTGACATGGGAAACATAAAGGGAAGGATGGAGAGCTATAGTTACTGTTTATGTTTAGGCTATTGAAATCAAGTTGGAATCAACACAAACTAAATTGTAATAGATATGGTAGGCTAAATGTTAACCCCATGGAAACCATAAAGAAAACATCTTAAAAATTTACACTAAAGGAAATGATAAGTGATTCAAAATGTCTCATTATAAAAGATCATCTAAACAAAAAGGAAGGCAATAATGGAGGAAAGAAAGGACAAAAAATGTATAAGACATACAAAACACAATTAGCAACATGAAGAAATAGATCTTGCTTTATCAGTAATTTCCCTAAATGTAAATGATTTAAAATCTGTAATAAAAAGGTAAAGATTGGTAGACGGATAAAGAAACATGGCCCAAATATATGCTGTTTACAAGAGAGTCATCTTAGATCCATAGAAGCAAATAGGTTGATAATGAAAAGATGGGAAAAATGTTTTACACAGATATTACTCAAAAGAGAGTGGGAGTGAAAAATTAAAATCAGAAATAATGGACTTTAAGTCAAAAATTGTTGCAAGAGACAAAGAAGGACATTATATATTGATGAAAGGATCAATTCAACAAAGAGATTTAACAATTATAAATACATATGCACCTAACAGTAGAACACCAAAATATATGAAGCAAATATTGACAAAACTGAAGGCAGAAATAGACAGTTCTATAAAATAATTTAGGATTTTCAATACACACTCCCAACACTGAATCTCAAAAGAAGATCAATAAATAGAGTGAGGTCCTGAATCACACTCTAAACAAATTAGATCTAACCAACATACTTAGAACAATCTACCTATCAGAATACATATTCTTTTCAAGTGCATAGATTATTATCTAGAATAAACCGTATGTGAGAGTACAAGAGAAGTTTAAATAAATTTTAAATATTGAAATCATAAAAAGTAGTCACTCTGTCCACAATGGGATAAAGCTAGAAAGCTATTAACAGAAGGAAAACTGGAAAATTTATAAATATATGGAAATTAAACAGCACACTCCTAAACAAACAATAGTATAAAGAAGAAATCACAAGGGGAATTAGAAAATACTTAAAGACAAGTGAAAACAAAGACACAACATACCCAAATTTATGGTATGCATTGAAGGCAGTGCTCAGTGGGAAATTTAAAAGAAGAAAGATCTCAAATTAATAACCTAAATTTACATCTTGAGGAATGAGAAAAGCAAGAGCAAAATAAATTCATAGTTAGCAGAAGAAAGAAAATAATTAAGAGTAAGGTGGAGAAAAGTGAAATAGAAAATAGAAAAACAATTGAGAGAATAAGCAAAACAAAAAATTGGTTCTTTGAAAAAAATCAATAAAATGAACAAACCTTTAGCTGGACTGACAAAGACAAAAAAAGAAAAGATGGAAAATAACTAAAATCAGAAAGTAAAATCTTGCAATCACTAATGGCCTTACAGAAATAAAAAGGACTATAAGAGAATTTTATGAAAATTGTATGCCTACAAACAAGATAATCTAGAAGAAATGAAAAAATTCCTATAGCTACAACAAATCCCCAAATTGACTCTAGAAAAATTTTTTAAAAAGCATGAACAAACCTAAAATAAGTACAGAGATTGAATCAATAATAAAAAAAAATCTCCCACCAATTAAAAGCCCAGGAACATATGGCTTCATTGTTGAATTCTATCGCACATTTAAAGAAGAATTGATACCAATCCTTCTCAAGCTCTCACAAATAATTTAAGCAGAGGAAACACACCCTAATCCGTGGCTTGAGACTGGCATTATCCAAATACCAAAGCCTGGTAAAGACATCACAAAAGAAAGAAAATTACAGACCAATTTCCCTTAAGAATATAGATTAAAAAAATCCTTAACAAAATACTAGTAAAAAAAAATCCAATGGCATGAGCCCTCTATCTTGGGGCTTGCCCTTATGAAGCTCATTACTGCAAAGGAGAGACTAAACCTGCTTATACTTGTGCTTAAGGGTCTCCCCCTGAGTGCCTCTTCGTTGCTCAGACATGGCTCTCTCTTTCTAGCTAAGCCACCTTGGCAGGTGAACTCACTGTTCTCCCCCCTACGTGGGATCTGACTCCCAGGGGTGTAAATCTCCCTGGCAATGCAGGATGAATCTCCCAGGGATGAATCTGGACCTGGCAGCATGGGATTGAGAACATCTTCTTGACCAAAAGGAGGATGCGAAATGAAATGAAATATAGCTTCAGGGCTGAGAGATTTCAAATGGAGTCGAGAGGTCACTCTGGTGGACATTCTTACTCACTACATAGATAACACTTTTTAGGTTTTAATGTATTGGAATAGCTAGAAGTAAATACCTGAAACTATCAAACTCCAACCCAGTAGCCTTGACTCTTGAAGACAATTGTATAACAATGTAGCTTACAAGGGGTGACAGTGTGATTGTGAAAACCTTGTGGATCGTACTCCCTTGATCCAGTGTATGGATGGATGAGTAGAAAAATGGGGACAAAAATGAAATGAAAAATAGTGTGGGATGGGGGGATTATTTGGGGGTTCTTTTTTACTTTTATTTTTTATTCTGATTCTGATTTTCTCTGGTGTAAGGAAATGGTTCAAAAATAGATTGGGGTGATGAATGCATAACTATATGATGGTACTGTGAACAGCTGATTGTACACTGTGGATGACTGTATGGTGTGTAAATATATCTCAATAAAGCTGAATTTAATTAAAAAAAATCCAATGATATATTAAAGTGATTATATACCATGACCAAGTAGGATTCATTCCAAGAATACAAGAATGGTTCAATGTTCAAAAATTAATTATTGCAATACACTGCATTAATAGAATGATGGAAAAAAGAAACATGATTATCTCAATATATACAGAAAAGGCATTTGACAAAATGCAGCACCCTTTCTCGATTAAAAAAAAAAACCACACTCAGGAAAGTAGAAATAGAAGGGAATTTTCTCAACATGATAAAGCCCATTTATGAAAAACTTGCAGCTAATGTCATACCCAATTGTGAAAGACTTAAAGCATCCCCCCTAAGATTAGGAATGAAACAAGGATGTCTGCTTTTACCACTGCTATTCAATATTGTACTGGAAGCTTTTGTCAGAGCAATTAGGCAAGAAAAATAAATAAACCATATCCAAAATTTGAAAGGAAGATGTAAAACTATCTCTCTTCTCTTATGACATGATCTTATATCTAGAAAACTCAAAGGAACCCACAAGAAAACCATTAGAGCTAACAAATGAATTCAGAAATGTGGCAAGGTAAAACATCAACATACAAATGAAAATTATGTTCTTATCACTAGTAATGAACAATCTGAAGAGGAAATTAAGAAAAAAATTCCATTTACAATAGCATCTGGAACAATAAAATATGTAGGAATAAATTTAATGATACAAAATACTTGTATACTAAAAACTATAAAAAACTGCTGAAATAAATTAAAGAAACCTAAATAAATTACAAAGCATCCCATGCTCATGGATTGGAACAGTTAACATTGTAGTATGTCAATATTACCCAAAGCAATATAAAAATTCAATGCAGTCTTTCCTAAAGTTCCAGCAGAATCTTTTGCAGAAATGTAAAAATTGATCCTCAAATTTATATGGGACTGCAAGGGGCCTTGAATATCCAAAACAATCATGAAAAAAAAAAAAACAGGATTGGCTCCACTTCCCAATTTCAAAATGTAATACAAGGTGACAGTAATCAAAACAGTATGGTGCTGGCCCAAAGATAGACAAATAGAGGAGTGGAACAGAATTGAAAATTTAGGAATAGACCCACACATGTATGGCCAATTGATTTTTGACAAGGGTGCTAAGTACATGCAGTGGGAAAAGAATTGCCTCCTCAACAAATGGTTTTGGGAAAACTGGATATCCACATGAAAAAGAATGAAGGTAGACCTCCTGCCTCACACCATATATAAAAATGAATTCAAAATGGAACAAGGACCTAAATATAAGAACTAAAACTATAAAACTCTTAAAGGATCACATAGGGGTAAATCCTCAAAACCTGGGATTGGGCAGTGGATTTTTAGGTATGACACCAAAAGCATGAGCAACAAAAGAAACAATAGATAAATTTGATTTTATGAAATTGAAAACTTTTGTGTATTGAAGGAAATTATCAAGAAAGTGAAAAGACAACCTACAGAATGGGAGAAAATAGTTTCAAACCATGTATTGAATAAGAGTTTATTATTCAGAATATATTTTTAAAAAACTGGTACAACTCAACAACAAATAGGCAAACAATCCAATTTAAAAATGGGCAAAAGAGTTGAATAGACTTCTCCAAAGTAGATATTCAAATAGTCAATAAACACATGAAAATGTCCCCAACATCACTAGTCATTAGGGAAATACAAATTAACTCCACAATGAGATACCTTTTCACACCCACAAGGATGGCTATTATTTTTAAAAAACAGAAAATAAGTGTTGGAGAGGATGCAGAGAAATGAACTCTAATGCATTGTTGATGTGAATATAAAATGATGCAGGCACTGTGGAAAGTAATATTGTGGTTCCTCAAAATGTTAAATATAGTATGGTATATTATTGAAAAGAAATATTAAGCTCTGTAAATGTTTCTCTTTCATAAAAATAAAAAGCTTTTTTTAAAAAGAAAAAAAATGTTAAATATAGAATTACCACTTGACCAGGTAATCTCACTTTTAGTATATATCCAAAGACAGTGAAAACAGGATCACAAACAAATACGTGTACACCAATATTTATAAGCAGCATTATTTGCAATAGCCAAAAGCTAAAAAGAACCCAAATGTCCTTCTACAAGTGAATGGATACACAAAATGTGGTAAATACACACAATGGAATATTATTTGGTCATAAGAAAAAATGAAGTTGTGAGACATTCTGCAACATGGGAGAAACAAAAACATTAAGCATAGTGAAACAAACAAGACACATAAGAATAAAATTTGTATGATATCACTATATAACAGATGACTAGAAACAGCAAATTTGCAGAGATAGAAAGCAAAGTAGAGATGAATGAGGAAGGAGAAAGGGGTGGAGGAGGGTAAGAGAAGGAGTTCTTGTTTGGAAAAAAGAAAAAAGAGTGCTCTCTGTAAAAAATAAATAGAATTGAAACTCTCTTTAGAGGGCAGCAAGGTCCTTCCCAATCTAACTGCCACATAATATTCAATCTTTTTTCTATCAGCTCCCCTGCCCTTAGTGAACGCTAGCCACATTAAACTATATATTTTCTTTCATCTATGCCTTTAACTCTATTTTTCCTCCTTTTTAGAATTTTCTTCCCCCTTACATCCTGGTGGACTCCTTCCAAACCCAACTCAAAGCCACCTCTTCTTTGTATTTTTCCCTGATCCTCCCAAACAGAACTCATTGCAGCATGTGTTTTCCTTACATGTATTTTCAATTTAACACCTACATTAAAAAATGATAAATAATAAATTCAAAATCCTATGATAATAAGGCAGAAAAGTTAATATTTCATTCTGTTGGTCATTTGAGGAAACATGAAGATGCCCTCTAGGCTCCTAATTCAGCTTATAATTGTTAAAAAATTTAAACCTAACTTCTAACATCTATGGGGGTAATTGCTCCTTCAAGATTGCATAGATTATTTCCCTGGTCACAAAAACAAACATATTGTGCCAACCATATTGTCTCAAAGAGTCTAAGGTGTGTAAACTATTTTTTAAAGATATGGAAGTAAATTATGCCATTTATTTGGCATTTTTCTAGTAATATTTCAGGTGACCAGCTCTGAGAAATCTACCCAGAAGTTTCTACCCAGTAGCTGTGTAGGCATCCTCTGTTTAGTGCCCATCCTTCAGAATGCAGACGGGAAAGAGGTCAACAACAACTTAGATGATGAATGAATCACTGGAATCTCTGCCCCAATCAAAAGAACTCAAATATTTCTTGATTCTTAAGTTTATTAAAAATCTTCATCAAGAAGGAGAAAAAAACCCATGATATCCGCAAATGTAGTTTGGTGTAGTGCCACGAGGAAGGGATCAAAGGCAAAAGCAGAAAAAAAGAGAATTATTTTAAAGTATTTAATAAGGTCATAGAATATAACAAAGGTTCAATGGGCAGCAGCATCTTCATCGTCATCATCACCTTCATGACATCTCTCTAAACAGTTTAACCACATCACAAGCAGGCAAATGATAAGGAGAGAAGGCTACATGTCATGGCTAGAAGGTTTCCATTCATCTTTAGTTCCACAGATTTCCTCAAAGGCCTGTTTTCTTTATGGAGCAAAGGGCAATGTTTTCAAAATGTTAGTGTTATAGGTGATTTATCCGAGAAAAAATACCTTCTTTTCTAATACTAATATTACCAACCAAAAAAGAACAAACTCAGACTGACCTCTGATACCCCTAAAAATTGCAGAGGCATTGGGATAATATCTACAGGGATTTGTGGGCAAAACATCGTGACCTGCGAATTTTGCTACCAAATAAATTGATACTGATGTGCAAAGACAAAAGAATGATATTCTGGGATATTCATCTCTCAGGCAGTGTGCAACCCATATGCCTTTCCTAAAATATTACTTACTTCAAAATGTTTCCTAAATGGGGAGGTAAGTCAAATTAAATAAGTCAAGAGTGAAAAAGCTGTTTCATTTAAAATTTAATAAAAAACACCATTCCTAACCTATGCAAAAATAAGAAAAAATAAATAGAAATAAAAATTTAAAAAGGAGACAAGTTCCCATTGTTTGAATGAGTGTTTTTCTGGAGAGCCCAGGATAATCAATAGAAAAATTATTTGCAGCCAATTAAAAAATACATTAATATTTCCACACCCTTCTTTTTTACCTGAAGTAACAAATTTTAAAAATCAAGGAAATAAATTACCATTCCGAAAACAAGAAAATACATCAGACTCCTGGAAATAACAAAACAAGTATGGAACCTATAGGTAGAAAAGCACCAACCTTTAAAGAAATATAAATGCTAACTTGAAATGAAAATATATCCCATATTCCTTAATGGAAAGGCTGAAGGAAATATATATGAGTTCTTAAATACACCTAGATAGTGAAAAGCTTTTCGAAACATGACACGAGAGGCAGAAATCTTAAAGGAAAGCAATAGAGACTACAATAGTATTAAAATTTCTAATATCTGTACATCCCAAAACCCCATACACAGCATAAAAGACATACATTAACCTGGGAATAAATACTTGCAACCTCTATAACAGGCAAAGAGACAATGTCCTTCAGTGTATAAAGAGGGCATACAATTCAATATAAAAATGAATATCCCAATAGAATAATGACTAAGAATGTCAACAGACAATTCTCAGTAGATGAAAATAAATGGCAAATATGAAAAATTTTTAAGCATGCTGGTTTTCTGTGGGGGTGGGGTGGGATGTTGAATTGAAACTCTTCTCCCCTTTGTGGTTCTCCTCACCATTCTTCCAGCAAGTAAGACATAAATTCCAGAAATTTTACTATATTCTCAAAGAAGAGAAATGGTTCAATTCCAACAGTAGCACAACCACAGGGCTTGACTTTTCAAAAGATTACAACGTCTACCCCATATGGATATCATACCTCTTCTGCTTTATTTCTTTTTAATTGGTGAAAGTGCTATGCTACATCCACACGATAGAGAGAACAGCTCCTTCTCTTTCTCTCTCTCCCCCTTTTTTCCCTCCCCCCAACCCCTGCCACCCCATCAATTTTGGAAACACTATTTCCCAGAAGCCTGACAAATATACACATAGCTTGAGGCCAGCCTCCCCTGACAGGATGCAGAAATATATAATGCTTCAGACAAAAAACTTATTGAATAGGCAGACAATGTAACATTTTGCTAAAGGAGAAGAATATGCTGTAGAATAGACAGATGCAGAAAAAATACAGAGAGATAGAAGGACTGATGGATTAAATGGTTGATATCAATCAAAGTGTATACAACAAAATGTTAACAATGCCATGTTTCTGCTTGATGCTGTCATTCTTACATCATCCTAGTTCTGTATCATACTTTGATTATCTGCATCCTATAGTTGTTTCCATCTTGTAATAGTTTATAATAGTTATTTCTTTGTATCTGTTATACTGTGCTAATTGTGCCTCCTTTTCCTAAATTGTCTTCAGTATATCTGTGAAATTCTGGAACTTTATAAGAGCTACTGTTAATCAAGCCTTGATGATATTCCAACAATTGAAGTGACTGTTTTGAATAGGGAACTCATTTATTCATTACAACTACACACTGAGGTAGGTATTACTACTATGGTCCTCCTTTTTTTTGTAAATGAGTGAACTGAGGCTAAGGTATTTCTGATTCCACAGTACACACGTTGTTTAACCTCTACAGTTATAATTCTTCCCTTTTCCTCTCATCAGCCTATTACGTCAGAATGGATTTCTCTCTGCATTCTTCCCAAACACTTGTAATGCAATTGAAATGTCATATACAGCATTGATGTTAGGGAAAAAGAAAACAATTTATAGAATAAGTCTATCTCAAAAAGTATCCACCACTATACAGATGTCAGCAATCCATATTCCTTTTTGAGTTACACCATCAGGTAGAAGTCTAGGGTTTTACACCTAAAAGAGTTGGTTCCAATAAATAAATATATAAATAAAAATTTTTTTAAAATAATAAATAAAAAAGAGTCGTTTCCTATTTTACTATGTGCCACACTGATCTGCATATGGGAGTATATTTTAGGCCAAATCACAGGTGGTCTTTGCCCCTGTGGAGCTCACACTTAGGTGGGTGTCTATTTTTTACCCACCCATGTTTGAGATTTATTTCTATAGCACTTACTATTAATTGCTGTTTCAGTAATAATTATATTCCAATAGACATTTATTAATATGTTTATAAATTTCTGGAAGAAAGAGACAATGTCTTGTCCATCTTTCTTTATTCTCAAAGTCTAACATGATGCTTGGTAGAAGGATGTAGTCAGTATATAAGTGTTGGCATTTTTAGATTCTGCCACCAAATTTATCAATTCTGATGAAATATGCCCTATCATAGGCACAAGCAGTCTTAGTGTAACCAAGATTTCTCACATCCCTAGCTTACAGGTTAGGGTAAAAATAAGGTCAAGTGGCTTTTAACAATAAAATTAACAGAACTTTAAGCCCTTATTTTGCTACTCTGCAAAAGACCTCCTTGAATTCTCGAGGTGTGACATCTCAGAAAAATGTGTCTTATTAAACTCTTATCACCATAACAGGCTTCAAAACAAGCCACTTCAGTGCTACCTAAGGCTTCAGAAACTCAGTCTGAGAGACTTTCCAAACGCAGGTCCTTCCACCATCAAAACATTGCAGAGTTGGTGACCTGTGCATCAACACTGATGTCACTAAAGCATCACCAAACCAATGAGTCATCCAAGTGCCTCACAAAGGTGGAAAGTAGACTCCTCTATCTCACTCACCTGACACTGTCCCTCTCTACCACTGCAATGATTCCACCATAGTCCAGAAGAGGAAAACTAGAGACAGCCATTCCCCTCAAGATGAAGTTCAACCATGAGCTCCCCGAGCCACTGTAGGCCACAGACCCCACCGTTACAAGTGTCTATTAGTTATTGATATTTAACCATTAATCCCAATGCATGCCAAGGAGCAGTGATGGAGAATGAAGGAAATTAAAAATGGTTGAAATTAAAGAAGAGCTTTCTTTTTTATTTTTAATTGATGAAATTTCATTTTTGTTTCTTTTTAAAAATATATAGTTCCCATAGACTTACAAAACTGTAGGGTGTTGGTAACGTGTCTCCCAGTTTTGTCAGAATAGATAATTCTCTTTGATTCTCCCTGGATGTGTTTTTCTCTCAGAAATTGCAACAACAAAAAAATTCCCTTGGATAACGTTAACCACAAATGTTCACCCCCAGAAGAACCTGTACTTGAGTAATTAGGATAATTATGTTCAGACTACTTTTTGTTACACATAAGTGAAAACCATCTTTCTCTCTAAAAACATTGGAAAATTATCAAACTATAATGTATTTCAAGTATATCTTGATTTTTATTTTTATTACTGTATTAGTTAGGGTTCTCTAGGGAAACAGAATCAATGAGAGGTATCTATGACTATAAAATTTATAAAAGTGACTCACGCAACTGTGGGTATGCACGAGTCCAAATTCTGTAGGGCAGTCAGCAAATTGTCAGCTCCAAGGAAGATGTCTGATGAACTCCTTAGGAAACGAACTGGCAACTTTGACAAATTCCTCAGGAAATGCTTCGCTGGGCAGTCAAAGAAGAAGTGAAGGTCCTCTATCTGTCTTGCTTATAAGTCTTCAACTGATTAATTGGATTAAATCCAGCCAATTGCCTTCTCTCATTGCAGAAGGTATGCCCTTCAGTCACAGCTGTAGCCAATTGACTAATAATTTAATAAACCAGCCTGTAGGTTTATTAACCAGCCACAAACGTCCTCACAGCAATTGCTGGGCCAGTGCTTGCTTGACCAGACAGCTGGGTACTAACACCTGGCCAAGTTGACACACGAACCTAACCATCACAATTACTATAAGGCTTAACTATTGGGATTATAGAAGTAATGCATGTTTAATGTAAAAAAATTGAAAATAGAGAAAAGTATTTTTAAAAACTTAAAATTATTCATAAGACCAACACTTAAAGGTAGCAACTCATAAGATTTTGATGTATTTCTTTCTTGTCTATAGCTGCTATTACCACAGACATTTTTAGAACTCTCTAAAACACTGGTGGGACAGAATAGGTTAGGATAAGGTAGTCAGAATTTGTAGAGTTTCCTGAGAATAATCATTCTAAGGGAGGAAGGAGGCACAACCAACTGGACCTACCAATAAAATCAGTAGTCAACAAAGAGGGACACCATGCCTGGTATCCCAAAGAACAGGATGCTACAAATGAATGGCTGAAGACCACCTTCTTCAAGATCTCAGGTAGGTACTGGGGTGCAAGCTCTTCTACTTTGATTCCTTCTGGCTGACTACAACACAATAAGAATATGGGCTTTTCTCCTCACTTCAGCATACACAGGCATGACTTGGATGTACACTTTCGGCAGTGACAGTTTCAGAATCGCTAAGCAGCACTGACACATCGAAAGTTTCAATCTTTCAGCAGTAAAGGGGACACCAGAAAAAACAAAGCGACTCTGGGGTAGGAGCAGAGTCCTATTGACGAGAGGAGGAAAGAACCAGGGAAAAACAGATCAGTACTGTCACTAAGAGTCCATTTATCCTCACATACTTGTGCACTGTCAAAACACATTTTGCCTATTAATTTATGGTGGAAAATATTTTTATTCTCCTCTTAAAGGAAAGAAAATAGCTGTTGTTTAGCAAAATACCTTGATAATTCATTTTGCTAATAGAAAGTTAGTCCCTGGGCATGCTCCTGAAGACACAGAAGTAAAATAAAGAAAAAGCTGAATTGCTGTATATTATAAAGAAGAACATGAAGTTTTCTAGACATCTTTTCAGGGGAAGAATGAGGGTCTCCATAAAAGGATGATGATGAAAAAGTCTAGAGAGATCAGAGAGATTGGCTGGAAGCAATTGTCCAAGATGAAGAAACATCTGTGAGAAATGCCTGGGAGAAGAAATGGCTAAGGGACTTTTAGAAGAAGAATATTACTATTTGATTGTATGCTGAAAGCTTGGTGCGATATAACCCTTCTTCATTGCCCTCAAACATTCAGTACAAGTGGTCTGCTCTACACAATTGCCTTGTGTTGATGATGCTGAAATCAAAGAAAAGAACGCTCCACATTTTGATGGGGCAAAAGGAAGGACAGCAGGAGGCAAGTCACCAGGGTTCAATACAAACAGGATTTGAGGAGCAGGTGGACCATGAAAAGGAAAACCTTTAGAAATTAGAAGAAAATTATACTATAAATTATCAGATGATGCTATAATATTACATATTACATACTTACATATAAATGTATAACAAAATTAGGGACATGCTGATTTTTTTCACTCAAAATATAACAGCATATTTTAAGTACCTCTTTAACTTCCATTTTTAATAGTTGCAAGGTATTCCATAATATTATGAATGTAGATTTTAATTTTTCTTTTGTTATGTTTTTTGATATTTCCTACTTGTGGACATGTAGATTTGTGGACATGTATATTGTTTCCAGATGTTCACTATTATAACAAATGAAGCAATCATTATACTTGCAGATGTTTGAGAACATCTCTGATTATTTCTTTAGGGCCATATTGACAAATTGTCCTCAAAAAGGATTGTACCAGTTTACCTTCCTGCCAGCAACATGTGAGAGCATCAAATTCCTTTCAAGTAACAAATAAATACATGCTGTATTAGAATTAATTAGACAATAGTGAGCTAGAGTAATTAAACCCTGAGAATACATCACAGTCCCTAAACTCCCCAAAATGTTATTACTGGGTTGTAGAAAGGAGTATTACATCAAACTCCAGAGAAGAGCACCCAGCCTTGTACAGTTCTTGCTCATGGCAGATTGCACTCCCTCCTGTACCCACCTTCAAAGCAGCCCCACTGACTTAAATCTGTATTTTCCATCTACCTGCCAACCTTAGGCTAATTAGAGACTCCCCAGAAATCCCACCATGTATTTTTCTGTGCATTTTTTAATATCTTCTATGTCAGCCTTTACCATGCTGACCTACCTGCCCAAGAGGCCTGTTATATCTCCCAAGGTACCAATCACTGTTTTTGTTAGTGTGCTGGTCACAAAGTTGCACAAGTGTGATTTGTCTCCCCTCATCCTCACTTTATTTTTCCCTATTAAACCGTTTGTTTTAGGACACAATTTTGCAGAACATGGGGTTCTGGTTTTGTTTTGTTTTGTTTTTCAAAAAAAATCAAGAAAAATCTGTACTGATAATTATAACCAACCTCCCTCAACCTACCAAAACCTGCAAAAACATGATACTAAGGCTCTGTACATTGCTCACCTATTTATCCAAAAATTAAAGTATCTGCCATGTGCCAGGCACATGACAGTTTTGCATTTCCAAGTAATTATGGGAATATTTTCTTGGTACAATTACATTAAAGTTGTCTGTCCGTATATACAATATATGCATCAAAACCCAATCATAAACACAGACCGTGTTCTTGTTTTAAAAACTCAGTTCATTTTGCCACTTCTACAGAGAGCCATAACTGATTTCCTCTCGCTGCTGTTCCAGCATTTTCCCTTCCTCACTTTCATCAGCCTCTCAAGATGGGGATCAGACCGAAAAGACAATGTCTATCAATTACCACCTGGCAGCTCACTTCACAGCTGCTTTCTCTTACCTCCACGTCCTCAGGTTTTCTTTCATAGCTATAAGTTTCACTCAATAAACTAGACTGTTCTTGGCTTTTTATCTTCTTGGAACTTTTTCATAACAGAGTCTTGAAAACAAAGCAAACCTGAACAAAACACAACACACAAACACAGACACAGACACACATACACACACACACTCCTACCTCACACTAATTTTAGTATAAACCAGACAGGTCTCTATCAGTTGGGGGAAAAAATGTCCCATCTGAAGCAATGCTTCAAAAGCTAGCATTTCCAACACCAAAGAAATATGCTTTTTTATCTCCATTAATTTACTTTGCCTTCCATGATTTGTATGTACTATTGACAGAATTTTAAACTCTCAAACATATTGCTTGATTTTTATATGGAGTGGTTAAGGTACAAATAATAATGAAAGGTAATCAAACCTCTATCCTAATTCATAGTGGGACAGTAAAGGTGAATATATCTTTAGAGTATGTAATAGGGATGCACACCAAGACATGTATTAATATATATAACACTACAAACTGGAATAATAAAATCAACTTCCCTCCTCAGCCCAATCCTACTCCACACAAAGAATATGGAGAAAAGTATGAAACTTCACTAAAAATTTAATCAGTCCTTTCAAGTTTCTTCCAGAGAACTGGGTTGCTAAAACAATGGCTTTTAAGGGACATAAAACTCCGCTGTGATACAAGAGGCACAATTGCAAAGTGGACTTAAATACTGCAAAATAATACAAAGCAGTTATTCCCTTGTAGAGAGGCAGCCTTTTATTTTATGTCATAGTTAGAAAAACACATTCTTCCTTCTTAAAGTTTTAGAATATTCTGCCTTGGGAAATTAAATCACATCCTTTGGAATTGGATCTTCTGTGTGTCCCCCCGAATCTTCTTGATGAGTGAAAAAACAAGATGCATGGACTTAACCTACTCTGGGGAGAGTCAAGAAGGAAAAGGTCTCTGAAGCTACTGGACGGGACTTAGAGCTCCAGATGCTCTCCATACTATGGGACTACTGAACAGTACTTGGCATATCTGAGGCTACTGTAGATGGTCTTTTGGAGCCTCACAGGATGTCATTCTAGACCACTAATTCTCTACTTTGGCTGTACAATAAAATCTCCTGGATAGCTTTAAGAAAATATCTGGGCCTTACCCCAAAACAAATACATCAGAACATCTTGGAGGCAGGCAATTCTAGCCTGATTTATTCATATATGAGGAAATGAACTTCCTAAGAGGGGTAGGGATGAAGGAGTACTGAGGCTATGGAGAATGGTGGAAAGCCGCATGCCAGAAGTTAAACACTCCTCAGTAGTTTCATAGAGAAGCCCAGGCCAGAGTGCACAGAAGCAAGATTAGGTATTGGGGTCAGTTACAAGGGATCTCTCAGTTAGTAACTTAACACAACACCCTTTTATTATCTCACAGTTCTGAAGGTTAGAAGCCCAGGCACAGCTTAGCTGGTATCTTAGTTTATTGGGCTGCTCAAGCAAATACCATGCAATGGGTTGGGTTAAACAATGGGAATGTATTCACTCATGCTTTGTAGCTGAGAAAAAGTCCAAATCAAGATATCATCAAGGTAAGAGAAAGCAGCTGTGAAGTGAGCTGCCGGGTGGTAATTGATAGACATTGTCTTTTCGGTCTGATCCCCATCTTGAGAGGCTGATGAAAGTGAGGAAGGGAAAATGCTGGAACAGCAGCGAGAGGAAATCAGTTATGGCTCTCTGCAGAAGTGGCAAAATGAACTGAGTTTTTAAAACAAGAACACTGTCTGTGTTTATGATCTAAATTCCCCTACACTATGAGAAAAATCATATATATATATATATATATAGAGAGAGAGAGAGAGAGAGAGAGTTTTCTATTCCTGTGTAACAAATACCACAAACTTAGTGTAAGAAAGGAATAAGTTTCGTTTTCACATAGAGACAGCATGGAATAAGGGAAATGGAGGCAAAACCAGTTTAAACAAGCCCCAGACAAAGAGAAGAGAGAATCTGCCTGATGTAAAGAGATATGAGGTAGTATCAGAGGCGGGAACTCACAGCAAAAAAAAAATAAAAATTTGGGGGGGATAGGCTGATCAATTCAAAATCTCAATAATGTGCTAGTTGGCTCTCTGGGATTGGCTGTACAAATTAAAATCTCAAAAGATGATTAGTTAGTGTTCTCGGATAGGCTGTAACCTCTGTAGTACCCAGTCAATGGGGAAACAGGGGAGGGACTTGAGAATTAGAAGTAGGAGATTTAAAGACCACCATTCTCTTCCTCTGGCGCACCAGCCTTCCGCATGTTTGGCTGGACGCCCCATCTTGCAAGATCGTAAATAAATTCTTTTCTCCTCCAGAACCGAGAGAGCGTTTATTCCCTTACAGGTACCGCTTTATTTCCAACAACTTGGGGGCTTGTCCGGGATCCAAAGCTTCAGAGGGGGACCCCCGAGGTGGACAAAGGGAAGGCGCGCCCTGCTGATTGAGCGGTCTCGGACTCCGCCATTGGGGGCCCATCTCTGGCAGCTAAAGGGCCCAAGATCAGACACTTGGATCTGCTGGTTGTGGATGAGAAAAGGGGGAAAAGGCTTGCCTCTGTTTGACCAGGCAACTCCGTGCACAGACCAAGGTAAGGAAAGTAATATATTGCCTTGGTGGTCGGGAATTCCTGATGAGTCTGGAGCTGCTTGTGTGTGACTGAGACGTGCAACATACTGCACAAAGCGAGTGCGGAGTCTCAATCTGCGGTTCCCTTCTCCCGCGAGGGAAAGGGCCAGAGACAGATGAAGCGAAAGGAACTGAGAGAAAGAAGCCCAGACAAGACTCAGGATGGGAAATAGAGGCAGTTGGCTGGCCAGGGAAGAAGAAAAGGGGGCACCTATAGAGTCCCTCGGGGACATCCCTCCAGATAGCCCACTAGGTAGGATGTTAAAATATTGGACCGATAGCAATCGGACCAAGGGAAAGGACAAAAAGAAAATGATTAAATATTGTTGTTACATTTGGACTGAAGAAAGCATTTCACCGCCAGATGTATTCTGGCCAAAGTATGAGACAGAGGAGGACTGGCTCTGTGCCAACCTTGTAATTTATGTTAATGAGAAAAAACCCTTTTCTAAGGTGGAGTCTGATTATGCCACGTGCTGGCTAAAGAACAAAACACCTCCCCTTTACCCTGTGAAAGATAAAAACCCAAACTTGGAAGATGAGTTGGTAGAATCTAAACCCTGGGACCCCTTATTAAGCCTTCCTCCTCCCTACTATTCCCCTCCTCCCCCAGGGCAGAGATTGTTAGAGTCTGAGGACCTAATAAGGTCCGCACAGGTTCCAGGGGAATCAGGATGCCCATTGGCGCCAACTGCCCCACCAGATATGACCCATCAATGGTTGAGGAAAGAATTAACACAGTGCAAAAAGGATGTACAGAATTTTCCATTTCCAAAAACTCTTGAAGGAAAGAGAGTAAGGGAACATCACACCGTTAAATCCCTTTACCCCTTGAGGGAGATGCCTATGGGGCCAAAGGAAGTCGGGTATGTAAATGCCCCATTAATGAGTGCAGAAGTAAGAAATTTTAAGAAGGAGATGAAATCGCTAATAGAGGACCCAATGGGGCTGGCTGAGCAAATAGATCAGTTCCTAGGCTCTAGCCTATACACGTGGTCTGAACTTATGTCCATATTAAACATCCTCTTTACAAAAGAGGAGAGAGGAATGATAAGAGGGGCTGCTATGAAAGAATGGGAAAGGCAACACCCGCCAGGGCAAGGGGTGATGGCAGCAGAGCAAAAATTTCCAAATACCGACCCTGATTGGGATAATAATGATAAAGAGGATAGGGCACAAATGAAGGATCTCAGAGACCTCATTGTAGAGGGAATAAAATTGGCGGTACCCAAATCTCAAAATTTGGATAAGGCCTTTGAGGTAAATCAAGAGAAAGATGAGTCTCCCTCTGCTTATCTACAAAGATTGAGAGAACAAGTAAGGAAATATTCAGGTATGGATCCTGATGACCCTGTAGCCGAGGGAATGTTAAAGGTCAGCTATGTGAAGGGATCTTGGCCTGCTATTCGGAAAAAGATTCAGAAAATAGATGGATGGATGAATAAGCCATTGGAGGAGTTATTAAGGGAAGCACAGAAAGTATTTGTAAGAAGGGAGGATGAAAAACGAAAGCAGCAGGCTAAAGTCATGATAGCCACTGTTGACCACTTGGTCAAGAAAAGATTAGAAACAGGAAATGGGGGATGCAGACAGAGGCAAGATAGGGGAGGGGGTTGGGCTGATTTAAAAAAAGGAGCAAGGAAAATGCAGAACTCTGCAGGGTGTTATCATTGTGAAAAGCCTGGCCATTTCAAAAGGGAGTGCCCAGACTTACAGAAGGAGGGTCGAGTTATACCGCTAATGAATTTTGAAGACTAGGAGAGTCAGAGGCTCCTCATCTCAGAAGCCCACCGGGAGCCTTTAGTAAATTTAAAGGTGGGCCCATATCAAGAGGAAATTACATTCTTGGTAGACACTGGAGCAGCTTGCTCCTCTGTAAATCATCTTCCAAAGGGAGCCAGGCTCTCTGGCAGTTCCCTCACCATCACAGGGGTAAAAGGGGAGGGATTTAAAGTTCCCATTCTTGAACCTACTAACATTTGTTGGGAAAATAATCAAATCATAGCTCCCTTGTTGCACATCCCAGAAGCTGGGAGTAATTTATTAGGAAGAGACCTAATAATACCTATGGGACTGGATTTAGAGGTAAGGAATGGACGGATTGAGGTTTTGGCCCTACTCACTGAAGAAGATGAAAAAGACACTAAGGAGGAGGTATGGGTAAAAGAAGGAAACAGGGGAGGGTTGCAAATTCCCCCAATTAAAATCAAGTTAAAAAAGGAAGGGGAGGTCGTGTGCCAGAAACAATATGCTATTCCTCTCAAAGGAAGACAGGGACTCCAACCCATCATTGAGGGTCTCCTTCGAGATGGACTCTTGGAAACCTGTATGTCCTCTTTTAATACTCCCATTCTCCCCATTCAGAAACCAGATGGTAGCTGGAGAATGGTGCAGGATCTAAGGGCCATTAATAAAATTGTCCAGGTTCGACACCCTGTAGTTCCTAATCCTTACACTCTCCTGAGTAAAATTCCCTTCCATCATAAGTGGTTTAGTGTAGTAGATTTAAAGGATGCCTTCTGGGCCTGTTCCCTTGATCCAGAAAGTAGAGACCTGTTTGCCTTTGAGTGGGAAGATCCCTTCAATGGGCGAAAGCAGCAATACAGATGGACGGTCTTACCTCAGGGTTTCACGGAGTCCCCCAATCTCTTTGGGCAAGAGTTAGAGAGGGTACTGGAAAAATTTCCAGTCCCACCTGAAATCACCCTTCTGCAATATGTAGATGATCTATTAATATCAGGTAAAGAAAGGCAAGTGGTGGCTCAAGCTACGAAAAATCTACTGAACTTTTTAGGGGAACAAGGATTAAGTGTATCTAAAAGTAAACTGCAATTTGTAGCAAGGGAAGTTAAGTACCTAGGCCACCTCATAAGTGAAGGAAAAAGAAAAATCCATCCAGAAAGAATCCAGGCCATAGTAGAGTTGCCTCTTCCTCAAACAAAAAGAGAGCTAAGAAAATTCCTGGGATTGGTAGGGTACTGTAGATTGTGGATAGATTCTTTTGCATCTCGAACTAAAGAGCTATACCAAAAATTACTAGAGGAAGAGCCTGACAAGATAGAATGGGAGGAAGTGGAAATAAAGGCATTAAATGAACTCAAGCAGGCACTGGTGCAAGCTCCTGTTCTAGCACTTCCTTCCCTCGAAAAACCCTTTCACCTGTTTGTTACAGTAGATAAGGGAACAGCTTTGGGGGTCCTAACCCAAATCTGGGGAGGCCAAAGAAGGCCGGTGGCTTTCCTTTCGAAGGTTTTAGATCCAGTCTCTAGGGGGTGGCCTGGGTGTGTTCAAGCCATTGCAGCAACTGCCCTTTTAGTAGAAGAAAGCAGGAAATTAACCTTTGGAGGGGCATTCGTAGTTAGTACTCCTCATCAAGTGAGAACTATTCTGTCTCAAAGGGCAGGGAAATGGTTAACTGATTCTCGAATCTTAAAATATGAAGCAATCCTAATGGAAAAAGATGATTTGGTCTTAACAACAGATCATAGCCTAAACCCGGCCTCCTTCCTCTGGAAGGGGCCTGAGCAAGTAGAGACCCCTGAGCATGACTGTTTAGACCTAATTGAATACCAAACTCGAGTCCGACCTGACCTAAGGGATCTTCCCCTGCACTTGGGGGAAAGACTGTTCATAGATGGATCCTCCAAAGTCCTAGAAGGAGAAAGGCACAATGGCTATGCAGTTGTGGATGGGATAACTTGTGAAGTAAAAGAAGCTAGCCGATTGCCCAATAAGTGGTCAGCTCAAACTTGTGAATTGTATGCACTAAATCAAGCCCTCAAATTATTAGAAGGAAAGGATGGTACAATATACACTGACTCTAAGTATGTCTTTGGGGTAGTCCACACCTTTGGAAAGATCTGGGAAGAAAGGGGATTAATCAATAGCAAAGGAAAAGAACTGGTTCATGGGGAATTGGTGAAACAAGTATTAACCAATCTACTCTTACCTAGAGAAATATCAGTGGTGCATATAAATGGACACCAGAAGGGACCTACTTTTGAGGCAAAAGGCAATAGGTTGGCTGATGAAAAGGCTAAGGAGGCCTCTCTCTACCCCCCTTTAAAAATAATGGTCCTAATACCCTCTATCCCTAAGGAATTTGGGGTCCCTACATTCTCTGCCAAAGAAGTAAAAGAGTTGAAACAGTTAGGAGCAACCTTAAATGATCAGGGGAAATGGTTTCTCCCAGATGGCAGACAAATGTTAAATAAACAAATAATGAGGGAGATATTAGCAGTCCTACACCAGGGGAGTCATTGAGGGGTACAAGCCATGTGTAAACAATTTGGATGTGTAGGCCTTTATACAGTTGCTAAACAATCTGTGAGCAGTGCATAATTTGTAAAAAAATTAATAAAAAGGTTTTAAGAAAACAGGTACAAGGGGGAAGAGAGCTGGGCCTGAGACCATTCCAGAGCATTCAAGTTGATTATACTGAAATACCACCAATCGGTCGTTTAAAATATATTTTGGTAATTGTCGACCACCTCACTGGATGGGTGGAAGCCTACACTCCATCCTCAGCTACAGCATTGGGAACTTCTAAAGTTATCCTTGAACAAATCATTCCCCGTTATGGGTTAGTGGAAAATATAGACTCTGATAATGGCAGTCACTTTACCTCCTGTGTATTGCAGAATGTCATGAGAAGCCTGGGTGTCACTTGGGACTTCCACACTCCCTGGCATCCACCATCCTCTGGGAGAGTGGAAAGAATGAATCAAACCATAAAGAAACATCTTTCTAAATTAGTTTTGGAAACAAAGTTACCTTGGATCAAGTGCTTACCTATAGCTCTACTAAGAATCAGGACTGCCCCTAGAAAAGAACTGGGAATTTCCCCTTATGAAATGCTTTTTGGTTTGCCTTTCCCCAGGTGGACTGGAGAGCTCCCCTCCCGAGACACAAAGGATCTTTTTCTTAAGAATTATATACTGGCCTTGTCTTCTACTTTATCATCTCTCAGGCACCGTGGACTGCTGGCTCAGACCCCGCCTCTTGAATTTGCTGCCCATCGACATCAGCCTGGCAGCTGGGTTCTGATCCAGTCGTGGAAAGAATCCAAACTTCAACCGATCTGGGAAGGACCCTATCAAGTCTTGCTGACAACTGAGACGGCAGTCTGAACGGCAGAAAGAGGCTGGACTCATTACACACGAGTGAAGGGACCGGTGCCTGAACCAGACGATAAGTATCCAGCAACTCAACCTGAATCCTGGAAAGTGACTCCTACCTCAGATCCCCTAAGGATCACTTTAAATAGGCAACAGTTGAAAGAACATACTAGAAGGGAGGAAGGGCTGGATTAAACCCTATGTTTGCATTGTGCTCTGTGTATAGCTTAATGATGAAATTGCTTATACTGATCATAATGTTCTATATTCAAGGAGTAACAGGTTCTGCTAAGCTGGTTATAAGTGTAGTCAAAGGCTTAAAGTCTCAAACTGTATAATTTGATGTTTGTCAAGTAATGAGCTATAAAAATCTAAAACATCAGCAACAACTGAGGGAGGAATATAAGCATTTATGTAAGCAGACTGTTCAAGTAGAAAGCAAGATTGTTGGGGGGCGAACATTTGAGAGTATAACTTATGAGACACCTAACCCCTGTTATTCTTGGAACACTGCTTGGTGGACCACACAGTATGAGGGATGGGTCTTACCCAGGTTGGAGGAAAAACCATTAAGGGAAACTTGGCTGGAATTTAACTCTCCAGTTCAAATTGACCCCAAGGTCATTAGAATACTTAAGGCCAAAGACTTAAAGCAAACCACAGAAATAGAGACAGGTTATGGAAATACAAATGCCTGGGTAGAATGGGGCAAACATACCATCCAGAGTCTAAACAGAAGTGACTGTTATGCTTGTACAGCCAAACAACCCACTGTTCAGATCATGCCCTTCCCCTTGGGGATGAAAAAGCATGAAAGGGAGTTTAAATGTATAACACTCCTCTTTCAAAATGCTACTCCTGGTGAAAGTTGTAGTACGTTGTCCTCCCTTTTCCCTCCAGTCCAGAAGGGAAGTGTCAAAGCCATACCAGCGTCTCACCTTGGTCCCGGAAACCACTCTGTCTGTCTCTCCAGATGGGAAGAAGGGCTCCAGGATCTTGGTACCATGGCTTTGTGTACACAGGTGTGGAATGTGAGCAAGGATAGTACTGGCAACTTCTCCAGCCTAACTATACCCCGAGCAGACCTCTGGTGGTACTGTGGGAAGGGCATCCTCTGGCCAACACTACCTGAAAGGTGGGGAGGAACCTGTGCTCTGGTTCAATTGGCTATCTCATTTACCCTGGCATTTGAAAGTAATAAGAAAGTACCAACCCAAGGCAAAGGAGAAAAGAAAAATGTACAAAATGTACCTAGTTCCTTCAATAAAAAAAATGTTTGTAGATAGTATAGGGGTTCCCCAGAAAGTTCCTAATGAGTTTAAAGCTAAAAATCAAGTAGCTGCAGAATTTAAATCGTCCTTATTCTGGTGGGTCACCATCAATGAAAATGTCAATAATCAGCTAAAATTTATCAACTATACCAGGGATGTCATTAAAGAAATAGCAGAACAGTTAGATGCCACTAGCCGAATGGCATGGGAAAACAGAATGGCCCTAGACATAATGCTAGCTGAAAAAGGAGGCGTCTGTGCTATAGTTGGGGGAAATTGTCACACATTCATCCCCAATAATACCGCACCTAATGGAACTATCACCAAAGCCCTACAAGGCTTAACAGCCTTATTTCAGAAACTAGAAAAGAATTCTAGCATTAACAACCCACTCACAGAATGGTTGGAAAATTGGTTCGAGAAATGGAAAGGAATTGCAACATCTATTTTAATTTTCCTTATCATTCCAGCCAAAATGTTTATAATAGCTGGGTGCTACATAATCCCGTGTGCTCAAAGGCTAGTTCAAAAACCCATCAAAACCACTAGAATCAAAAATAAGAAAGATCCCTATGATGAGGAATGTGAAAAAGCCCTTAGCAAATTTGAGAATCTAAAATGTGAAAACTAAAAGTGTTTAAAAAGAAAGAGGAGGGAATCTGTAAGAAAGGAATAAGTTTCGTTTTCACATAGAGACAGCATGGAATAAGGGAAATGGAGGCAAAACCAGTTTAAACAAGCCCCAGACAAAGAGAAGAGAGAATCTGCCTGATGTAAAGAGATATGAGGTAGTATCAGAGGTGGGAACTCACAGCAAAAAAAAATAAAAATTTGGGGGGGATAGGCTGATCAGTTCAAAATCTCAATAATGAGCTAGTTGGCTCTCTGGGATTGGCTGTACAAATTAAAATCTCAAAAGATGATTAGTTAGTGTTCTCGGATAGGCTGTAACCTCTGTAGTACCCAGTCAATGGGAAAACAGGGGAGGGACTTGCGAATTAGGAGTAGGAGATTTAAAGACCGCCATTCTCTTCCTCTGGTGCGCCAGCCTTCCGCGTGTCTGGCTGGACACCCCATCTTGCAAGATCGTAAATAAATTCTTTTCTCCTCCAGAACCGAGAGAGCGTTTATTCCCTTACAGGTACCGCTTTATTTCCGACACTTAGTAACTTAACACAACACCCATTTATTATCTCACAGTTCTGAAGGTTGGAAGTCCAGGCACAGCTTAGCTGGTATCTTAGTTTGTTGGGCTGCTCAAGCAAATAGCATGCAATGGGTTGGGTTAAACAATGGGAATGTATTCACTCATGCTTTGTGGCTGAGAAAAAGTCCAAATCAAGGTATCATCAAGGGGATGCTTTCTTTCTGGAGATTGGCATTCTGGGGCTGGCTACCAGAGGTCCTTGGTGCTCGGCTTCCTCTGCCACATGGCAATGTACATGGTGGACTCTCCTGGTCTCTCTGCTCTCTTCTGGGTTCCTGTGGCTTTCTCTCAGTCTGAATTTCATTTTGCTTATAAAGAACTCTAGTAATAGAATTAAGACCCATCCTGATTGGACCACACCTTAACTGAAGTCACTTCTTCAAGAGGTCCTACTTATAATGGGTTTACACCCACAGGAATATATTAGATTAAAGAACAAGTTTTTCTGGGGTGCATACAGCTTCAAACCACCAGAGCTGGTTTCTGTGCTCAGGTTCTCACCAAGGCTAAAATCAAGGTAGAGGCCAGGCTGCATTCCTTTTTGGATCATGGGGTCCTCTTTCAAGCTCTTCTGGTCATTGACTGAATTCAGTTCCTTGCAGTTGTTGGTCTCTGCTTTCTTGCTGGTGATCAACCTGTGGCTATTCTCAGCTCTGGGCAGCCACCTTCATTCCCTGCCATCTAACTGACTCTACCTGTTAGTTTTCTCCTTCAGGAGAATCACTGCTGCTTTAAATATCCCTGTCTTCTTTTAAGGGCCCACCTGATTAGGCCAGGCCCATCCAAGATGATTTCACTTCTGATGAGCTCAAAGTCAACTGCTTAGAAACTTTAATTACAACTGCGGAATACCTCCCAGCATATAGGCAACATAATATTGGGAGTGATATCCCTTCACAGTCACAAGTCTTGTTCATACTCAAGGAGAGTAGATTATACAGGGAATGTACAACAAGGGGCAGGAATCTTGGGGACCATCCTTGAATTGCCAGAAGATTCGAAGAGTCATTGACCTTTCTCTGTCTCTGTTCCCTCAACTATAAAATTGGAATAATAATACTACCTATTCAAAGGATTGCTTGAAGGATTAAATGAGTTAATGGATATAAACTCTTAAAACGGAGATGGGCACATAATAATTCAGCATATAAGTGTTAACAGTTCCTCCCCTAACCCTTCAGGAAAGCTGATACACCCACTCAGCTGTGTATATGGTGTGGATAGGGCACCGAACAATCATGTAACCAGCTCTATATCACCCTTCCTTCTGCTGAGGATACTTTAACCTTAGAAAGCAGCCTTTGTTTTTGCAACTGACCAGCAACAGAGTTATCAGTGGCTGAAGGTGATGTTAGAAGCCGCATAGCACCATGCATTTCCCTGGCCCCAAAGTTTAGCTCTAAGCACCTAGAAATGCCCAGGGCAAATGCCCACCATCACCATTTCGTACTATGAAGGCAGCCATTGACCTCACACACAGTGCTAGTTCACCTGTGCAATACCCAGTAATACATGGCTGCATCTGGTTGTGAACATCCACGCACAATGAACAATTTGTGTTCAAAGTATTGAGGGCGGGGCAAGATGGCAGAGTGGTGAGGAGCAGAATTTCGTCTCTCCCCTAGAGCAGCCGGCGATTACCCAAGAACTATATGAAACAGTGTTTTCGGGGTCTCCAGTAACCAGTCACACATTGGACACAAGTTTGGAATTGGAGGAAAAGCTGAGATCGCAGCAAACATTGTAAGTTCCCCGGACCAGGGGTCTGGCGCCCCTCCCCACCCAGACCTCACAGACTGTCTTGCTGCTGGCTCCCTGAAAGAGGAAAAAAAAAACCCAAAAAACAGCAATCTGCTGAGGGCAAGAAGAGGGGCTCAACCCAGCCTCAACTGCAGAATTAATTAACTAATTTTGGGAGCTGGGAGTGCTAAAGAAGGGCTGGGCTCTGAGAATTGGGGGCACATAAAAGCAGGCACCCATTCCCAGGATACAAAAAAGCCAATTTTTTTCCCCCTACATTTTGTCCCTTCTGGCTTCTTACCAATCCCTTATCTTTTGCATTTCAATAGCCCCCAGCAGGGGTGGAAATGAAGCTGTTGGAGAGTAATTATCAGACAATAGCCCAAAGTACATCTTTAAATGCTCTATTCTGACACTGACGAAACTTCCAAGGTGGGGAAAGACTTTTAAAAGGGACTCCTTTTTTTTTTCTTTTTCCTTTTTCTTGTTTTTCTTTTCTATTTTTTAAAATCTAAAAGTAACATATGTGGTTATTTTCCTCATGTTGAGGGACTAGGCTGGGCTTGAGGGGAGACAGAGTACCCACAGCGTCTTTGAGTTCCGATTCACTTCTGGAGTTCTCCACCCCCGTCTTTAATTGGCAATTCAGGCCAACCAAGGAATCTAGCTGGACATACCCCAAAGAGGAGAGGGGAGAAGGGAATAGTGCCCCTGAGAGACTACTGGAGTTCTGAGGATTGGGAGAGTGAAGGGAGGTCCAGCTTAACTGGCAGTCCTCCTTCTGGGAACTCAGACCCCAGGGGCTGGAATTCAGATTCTGGCTTCAGTCAGCCACACCCCCAACAGGATCAGAGTCACCAGGAGAACTAAAATCTCCATAGCTCCTTACACTGGTGGGGGAGCTGCGGGCTGGCCAGCGCCACCTGCTGGACAGGAAAGGAAAAGCACCAATTCTAAAGGCCTCATAGGAGGGTCTAATTCTCAGGAAAACTCCATACCCTCCCGTTGAGACCTGGGCCTCACTAGACTGGGGAAATCCGACTGGGGTCGACCATATCTGAGGAGACCCTCTCACAAAAAGGCTACATAGAGGCAGAGCAAGAAACAAAGTGTTATAAGCAGAGCAGAGCACTTAAGAGTGTTGCAACTATAACCTGGGAGGCACAGGAGATATAAACAGAAGAAGAGAGCGGGATATCTGATCCTGGCCATTCAGCATGGGCTTATTCTATTTCTTAAAGTAAACCACGTTTTTAATATGACATATTTTATCAATACTTGCAAACCCTAATAAAGAGTGCAAGTGGATATCTAAGCAATCGATGTTCAGTAGTCAATTAAAACAAAGCATGGTGCAAAGCCAAGACAGCAGGACCTTTACATTTTATATTCCCTGTATTTTTTTAAATGTCTGGGACATTTCTAGGGGAACACTTAGTGAGAAATGAGGTAAATTTTATAGATTTCCTTGGAAGGAATACAAAAGTCTTTTCAATCAACTACAGTTCTATGGGGATCTAGTTTATACACACACACACACACACACACACACACACACACACACACGATCTTAAACACTGACTCTGTTCATGTAATGGCTCATGGCTTTTCTATTTCTGCAAGTTCTCAACTAATGGCTGATTTCTCTGCCTGGCAGTATTTTTCTTGAAGTCTGTTACTGCCTCCCATGAAGAAGGATATAATTAGTGGAAAGACAAAGAATTATCCTACCTTCTGTATTTGATCAATGGGTGCTGGACAATGGAAGTAAATCAGGATTTAATATATTATAAGATATCCAAGAATCTGGAAACTTCCATAATTCAAATAGTTTTGTTAGAAGAACTAAAGGATAAGTGGCAGAAACATATACATTTAACCATTTTCATTAGCTATAGCCATATAGTTAACAAATATTTATTGTGTTTACTATTTACTAAGTATTCTAAGCCGTAGGAGGCAGCTGGAAACAAGCATAATTTTTTTGATTTTGGTTCTGTTAGAGTGAGAAGTTGAAGAACAGAGACAATAAACAATTGAAGAAACAAGATGATTTCATTTGGTCCCAAAAAAGGGCAAAAGAAGAGATTGGAGAATGGAGTGGGCAGCTCTTTGAGACATCGAACTCAGGGAAGATCTCTCTGGAGAGATGAATCATGGACAGAGCGCTGAATGGGAAAGCCCAGGAAGATTTGCAGAAAAAGTACTCTTAGCAGATGGAAAGTTTGCTGCCTTTTCCAGTAGAGGGGAACCAGCTTGGCTGGTTCAAGAAACCAAAAATAAGTGCCAGTGTAGACCCAGGGATAGAACAAGGGAGAAATGGAAAGAAATGTGGTCAAAGCTTGAGCAGAGACATAAACATAGGCAGCCACTGGATGACTTTGAGCTGTGAAGTGATGTGATCGGGTTTGTGTTTTATGGAGATTTTAGTTGCCCAGCAAAGGTGGCACTGGGTGTTAGCGGAGGGTGGAACTGAAAGAAGATGAATGTGATATTACAATGTGAAGAAAATATCATCTCTAGAATCCTGCTTACTTTTCCTCTCTGACTCACATAGGATGGGACACTATATTGGTAGATAAAATCCTCAATTCCACAGACTGGCCAGTGACTTTTCATTTTAAGTTATTTCAAGATCTAAATGGACCATAACAACCACATAAAGGTGAAGGCAGAAAAAAATACAGGTCAAATCTCAAGTAATACTCACATAGTTGCCTAATCTATTTTCTATCATTAATAAACACAAACTTGTCTTTTTCAGCACAATAGGTTTGAGAGACTTCAGAGTCATTGCTTAGGTCTTTGTCCAGTAATGTTTATGGAAAACAGGAAAATAAAATTGCTATTAAATTCTCAAATTTATAGCCCAGGTTTTTGGTTTTGTTTTTAGAATCAGAATGCAATATACATACAGAGAAGCTCACATAAATGTACACTCAAACAATTTTCACAGTGAACTGCACCCATGAAACCACAACCCAGACCAAGAATCACCAGAATCCACCCTCATTCCCCCTTCCAGTCACAACTCTGCCAAGAGTAACCACTATCCTAACTCCTAATGGCATAGGTCAGCTATTCCTGTTTATGTACTTTGTATAAATGGAACCATACAGGATGTTTGGTTGGAACCATACGGTATGTTTTAAGCTGTGCCTCACCACAAGCATTCACATATCTGTTGGGTATATACCTTAGAAACAAAACTGCTGGGCCATAGATCATGTATATTTTAAGCTGTAATAGATATTGTCAAGCAATTTTCCCAAGGGTGACACCAATATACACCCCTACCAGCAAAGTATGAGTTGTTCAAGGTGTTCCATATCCTTGAAAGGCCTAGTTTTTGCTTTTATATCTGAGACCACTTAAGAGAAAATGAAACACATCATGGAGTACTTTGGGAACATGTAATCTGTCTAAAATTGCACTTCACCTCACATAATTGACATTTTTCCTTATGGAGATTACTTGTATCTTGGACACAAATGATGTGTAAATAAGAAAGGTGTACAATTAGTGTATGGAGCTAACACCACTGTCATTATCATCACTAGTGTTTGGAGGAACTTTCTATGAGTAAGTCATGGTACTTTACTTGCACCGTCTCATTTCATCAGGACAATAGGTCCAAAGCCATATACCTTGGCACCTGTTATTGTCTAGTCAATAACAAAATATTTTCCAGAATGAGCTTGCATACATATGTTGTATATTAAGGAAATGCTGAATTTTGTCAACTAGTACATTTTAATCAAGCACAATTTTGTTAAAAAACCACCTCCAGATAGTACAAAGCAGGCATGTTTTAATCAGTATTGAAACGCACTGATTACAAAATTTGTTTGGGGGACATTTTGATGAAGTAATTGTATTCTGTGAGTGTGAGTAACAGCTTGCTGAAAAAGCTACATACTCAAACTGAGAAGTTAATATCTATTCTATGCTGAAACATCGTGGTAGATTTCTTGGAACAGTCAGTTGTTATGTGAGACATAATACTAGCTCTTCCAAAATATTCATGAGTGACACTGAAAATCGTAGTATGTGGGTGGCTTATTGTCAGGGTTGCTGCTTCTCCTGTCTTGGCCAAGTTGCTCAGTGATTAATATGGTATATTAATCACATACTTGCTTAGGAAGGACAGAAGATTCAATAGAGAAAAGTCAACTAAGGTTATGTTTAATCACGTCCAAGTAAGGGAATTATAAGTACCCATCTTCTTCCCCTTATCTGATTATTCTTTATCTTCATAATTTCTAGGTAAACATATTTTCCAAACTAAAGAATAATTTTTAAGGAAACAGAGATTGGGATATTATAGTCCTTTATTCACAAAAGAACATTAATATGTATCTTTAATAAGATTAAAAATGGTGGTAAAAACTATTTTGGGGGGGGGACAAGGGGCAGCAGGCATGTGTTTTTATTTTAATGTGTGATGTACAAAAATTCCATATTAGGCCTGACAAAAACTGCCAGAAGCTTACAAAAAAAAAACTGATAGCCATTTGGGCACTTCCTCAAGTGCAAGACTTTCAAACTACTGATTATCTTAACTACTTCCCAGAGTTTATCTATTGCTGTTATTGTGGCAGTAGTTAGCTTTAACTCATGTAAAACATTGTGAGGTTCAAACATCACAATAAATTATTTGGGGGAAAAAGTTTAGTTGCAAACTCAATAGGCAAAGTTGTATTTGGTATCAGGGGACTGCTGGAATTTCCATTGGCTATTGAATATTTAACAACTTTCAGTGGAAAGCTGGTGCTTCTATAACGAGTCAGACAGAACTAGGATTCTGTGTGCTAATATTCACTGGCCTGTGGACTTGTTTTTCAAAATTGTCAATCCTTAATGAGCCATGCACATACCTAGGGATCCTTTCTGCACTTTCTATGCTCATTCAGATTCTCTTTCAAAAATCATTTAAGCCATGATCAAGTAAATATTATAAGAATTTAATATCATAGCATTTAACCTAAAAAAGTTTCAGAGATTATTGGTTTAGTTCCCTGTTGAGGATTCTCTTTCCTGGTAAGACTAAGAATTTGGCAATAAGACCCAGTGGCTAAGAGACCAGGTACAGAGGGCAGGCAACCTGGGTTTGATTCCAGGCTGTCTGACTTGTTAGTGATGAGAATTTGGGCAAGTTAATGAAGCTGACAGATCCTTAGCTTCCTCATCTCTTAAACTTGGGTCATAATATTTACCTCACAGAATTTTTCATAAGACATTACACAAGAAAATACAAGTATAGCACTTAGAATAGCACCTGGTCCATCTAACCTCTCAAATGGCAGCTATTATTGTTGTTGTTTGTCAATATTCAGGAAAAGCAGCACCTTGGGGATGAGAACCTTTATAGACATGATCTGAAAGAATCCTGCCTCAAAACATGGCTACCAGGAAACAGACCTGGTAGTTGAGCCAATGCTAAATTGGAAAATCTTTGGTCACATTACAACTGAAAGCTAGCATCTTCCCCAAACCTGGCATCTTTCGTCTCTCTCTTATATTTGTTTCTCATTTAGGAAAAAAGTTTACATGTTAACCAGAAAATGAAGACTTTTAATTTTGGAGACCCTAGCTAGCCCTCAGAAACTAGTGATAAAAAAGGAAAATGCTTATAGAAGTGACTGAATGTCTTATTTATACTCTGAACAGCCCATTATCATTGAAAGAGCACCGACGTGAGAGACTACCACCTGGATTGCTGTATAGCCTGCTCTGCTCTGAGAAGCCCTGTCATCTTGGCCAGTCAATAAATCTGCTGGGCCTTCACAGCCTTATGTGGCAAAAGAGAGGGCTGGTTTTATCAGTGGTTTTTCAAACTTCGTAAGTCAAGAGAACCCTTTCTTCACTTGACATCTGTGGTGGTTTGGAGATGTATGGACCCCAGAAAAACATGTTCTTAAACTTAACCCATTCCTGTGGGTGTGAACCCATTGTAAATAGGACCTTTTGATGAGGTAACTTCAGTTAAGATGTGGCCCATTTCAATCAGGATGGGTCTTAATCCTATTACTGGAGTCCTTTCTAGATAGAATGACATTCAGACAGATGGAGAAAAAAGCCACATGAAGCAAGAGGCTGAAATGCAAAAGAACCCAGAAGAGAATGGAGAGGCCAGGAGAGGCCGCAGTGTGCGTTTTCATGTGACAGAGAAGCCAAGGACCAAGAATTGCTGACAGCCAGCCCCAGCATGTCAGTCTTCAGTAAGAAAGCATCGCCTTGATGACACCTTGATTTTCTTTGGGCTTTCTTTTAACCTCAAAATCGTCAGCTACTAAATTCCCATTGTTTAAGCCAATCCAATACATAGTATTTGCTTGAGAAGCCATGGAAACTAAAATCAACAGGAATACCAACTAAAAAGCAGACCTTGTATAGGTCCTTGCTTTCCTCTCCCCAATCTCTCCCCAACCCTCATAGTGCCCCCAGAGGGGTCCTCCAGGACAGTCTGACAACCACTGTGTCTTAGTCATCTCAGGCCTCCATAACAAAATACCACAAACTAGGTGGTTTAAAAAAAAAAACAAAAACTGAATTTTATTGTCTCATACTTCTAGAGGCTTGAGGTCGAAAATCACAGGTCAGCGAGCCTCGCTCCCTCTGAAATCTATAGCAGAGAATTCTTCCTTGTCTCTTCTAGTTTCTGGAGTTTGCTTGCAATCCTTATTGCTCTTTGACTTGCAACTGAAATACTTCAGTCTCTTTCTCCATTCTCCCCTGTGTGCATCTATGTGCCCAAATTTACCTCTTCTTATAAGGACCCCAGTAATATTAGATTACGGCCCACCATAATCCTGTTTGGGATCCTTTTAACTAATTACATCTTCAAAGATCCTAAATCCGAATCAGGCCACATTCACAGAACGAGGGCTTAAGACTTGAACATATCTATTTGGTGGACAGATTGAACCCATAACACGCTAGATTGGGTAATTTGTAACTTTACTTCTATCTAAATTGCTAAATTCCAATGTTGCCATACTTAAAGGTAGTCCCGAGCTATTTTACTTTATACTTGGAGACCTGATATCTGGAATTATATTAGCAACTCTGCAGTTGGACCAGCAAATATAGCAGTCAGATAAGGGAGGGAGAGCCCCATTCTGACTCTTCAGGGCTTTTTCTTGCCTCTTAGAGTGGCTTCACAGCCGTGGGCTCTTCAGACTATGTAGTTTTCAGTCTGAATTCAGTACTTCAGTGGCAGCAGGATAATGTTTGGGGCACCTGAACGTTCTTGCCTCTTCAGCTTCACTTTGTACCATACCTTTGACTTCCTCAAAAATATGTTGTTTGAGCAAAAGCTTCTGTGCCCCTAAAAGTTGAAAGCTGCTGTGCTAAACTGTCACTGTTCACTCAGTACTCATCTGTTTGTTTTTGCTGCTCTTTTATCTGACAGGTGTCAGCACAGCTTCAGGAACAAACAATTCAGCAAACAATAATTCAGACATTTTTACCAGGATTGTTGTTACCCTGAGCTGGAAGTTTGAGGACAGTCAGTATAGTGCAGATATTCAAACATTTACCTTCTTTTATAATTTCTGTGTTTGAATAGCATTTCAGAGGCATTGTCACGAACATTTTTTTCATTTGCTCCTTCCCAACAGCCTACGACTAAAGTTAAGGAAGATATTGTAGTTTTTATTTGAAGTCAGAACTAAGAGATGTTATGTATTTGACTAGAAATAAAAAAGCTGATCAGTGGAAGAAAGAGACTCAAATCTAGGACTCTGGATTCTTTCTATTGTACCATTTATCCCTTTAAGTAACTGTTTGGATAAAGGACAAAGGTCCTGAACAAAGGGGAAAGAGATTAAGATTTTCTTGTATTATTATACTTTATATTTTCCCCATAGATAACCTTTACTTCTACATTTCAAAGCCATATATATATATATATATATATTATACAAATGAAAAATATTTTTTTTATCTTTTTGCATTTCAAATTTTAGAAGAAATCGTTTCACTACATCTCTTCAGAAAGCCTGAACAGAATGTTTTAAAGCACAAATATTTTGGACTTAATTTTTTAGGCTTGATTATGAATTTTTAAATTGGATTTAATTACTTGTGATCCTTTCAGACAAAATATGCAGAAGCAATTCAGGAAATATTGATAGGATTAGGGATACAAGAGCCACTTTCCTAAGTGAGATATTGAAGGAAACCAAAAGTGACCTGGAGTAGACCGAGCCCACCGGAGATGGCTTTTTATACTATTTCATGTATGGGCCAGGCTTTTGTTCCAGGGGAGCCATGTCATTGTAAGCATCGATCTCTGTATGATCTAAAGCCCCTCAGTTTTTGAAGATGCCCTGAAGAAGTTAGCAAATGAACACTTCTGGGGACCACACAACCTTAGAAGTCTGGCATGCCTTCCGGAGTTAAGTACCTAATTAGCAGATTCTTAGGCTCTGCTATATTAAGTGAGAAACTTTCCCCTGAGAGTGACTACTGTCCTGGAGCCCTGTAAATTGAAACAATTACTTTGCTTTTAATATATCAAATCAACTTAATTTACAAAAAGATATGTTCACACATACATTTTGCAACTTTTTTTTTTAAGCTATGCTCCCAAAGCAAACATTGTACATACTCCAAACCTATTTTTAATCTTCTTTACTTTCATCTCATTTAGGGATTAGAATTACTAATAACTTTTGAAATGAAGGATGAAATAAAGTTGAAAAGTTCTAAATTCCATAAACTTTTCTCTGTGATAATTTGTCACTATGTGTAGCAGAATATGCAAAATAACAATAGTATCTTGCAGTTACAATATTTTCTCTCCCTGGAACTTCCTAGCTTAAGACTGCGCTTATAGGGAACACAGCCCCAAATCCCAGCTTTTAAATAGTGTAGGAGGGTATCAGTTTATTTCACCTATTAATACATTCATTCATCACAAAGAATGGACTGTGCATCACTATAGACTAGGCACACTGCTAAGCATTGGGCATAAAATTATTAGAAGAGCCCCTGTTCTCATGAAATATATGGTCAAGTGTATACGCTTTCCCTTAGTCTATTTATTTTTACTTTACATACAATTCAAATAGCCCTGTATATCTAGGTGCTAAACCTATATCAGAATAGAAATTGCAATTTACACTGGAGAGGGGCTACCAGAAGTTATAATAGTAGGAAGGAAGGAAGTGCTAGCAAGGAAGGAGAGACAAAACTTAATAGCTGTTTTAAATATTAAATATTAATTAATTAGTAAATAAATACTAAATAATGAGTGTCTACTATGTGCCAAGCACCGCTCTAGAAACTGGAGACAATCACTGAACAAAAGAAACAAAAATCTTGGTACTCATGCAGATTATATTCTAGTGGCAAGCAGACAGTGATTCTTTCTGGTGTAAGGAAAATGTTCAAACATAGATTGAGGTGATGAATGCACAACTATATGATGGTACTGTGAACAGTTGATTATACACCATGGATGATTGTATGGTATGTGAATATATCTCAATAAAACTGAATTTAAAAAAAGTACATGAATATAAGGTGATTTAATATCAGGGCAAAGATGTGTATGTAATCATAATCATAATCATAATCATAATCATAATCATAGCAGCTAACCCCTTTCCAACCCCACATGCCAAGCACTGTTCCAAATATTTTCCCTGTAAAAATTCATTTAATCTACACAAAAATCCTCTGAGGTGTGAAATATAATTATCCCTGTTTTACAAAAGAGGAGGTTGAGGCATTTCTCCAATGATAAGCTTTCTATAGAAGCACACAGACAACATACACATGTGAATGCTCTGGTTGAAGCACCAGTATCATGCCCACACCCAACCTTCCAACTGCTGCATCAAAGAGTCTTCAAAAAGGACACCTAGAATCCTGCAGAAAATAATGTGAAAAGCACTGACTGGAAGAGGTTATTCCCCATGAAGCTGAATAGGATTTATAGCACCTAGTCACTCTACTTTAAAGAGTTAATGGGAATTTTACCCATATCTTTTCATCTTTTGTCCCACCCTTCCATGAAATAAGTAAAAAAAAAAAACTCTACTTCATAATTGGGCTTTAAAAAGGCACAAAGAGGTAAAGCAATTAGCACTGTTTTAGCAGCTGCTATGAGACTCATTGAACCATAGAACTGGAAAAGTTCTATTCTGTCCCAATGTCAAACAGGACTTACATCATTAATTTTATTAAAAATGGGAATTCTAGAAAAGGTAAATTCACAAACATTTCAGTAATGCTTTCGACTTGGGAGTTTCAATCTTTACTGATATTTATTGAACACTTATTATATGAACCTGTCAGTAAATTAGATGCTGAGACCATCACCTGTAACCTGTGATATTGGGGTTATAATCTAGTTGAAGAGATAGAATATAAACGTTATTTTTTGCTATTTTTTACATACAAAGTATTGTGTGCATGTAGAGTAGGACTAAATGGATGGGTGAATGAATGGATTGATGATAGAGGGAGGGTAAATGGATATATAGACAGACTGACTACCAAATGAACAGTAAAGATATGAATACTACTAGTGCATTAATGTATGTGATATCACCGAGGTTTAATTAAATGTTGTTTACTACTAAGTGTTTAAGGTGGCAATGAAACAGATTATGGAGATCTTAGATAATTTTTTATGTATCTAATGCTAGAGGGAATAAATTCTTGAATGTCTCTAGAATAACCATCAAAGAAAATCATTAGTCATAAATCCAAATTCAATAAGCACATTTTAAAAGACATGTAATAAGAAATTTGGGGTGGAGTTGAGTCTTCATAGATGGATGGTTTGAGAAAAGAAGAAAGACATTTCCAACAGAAAGGAAGAAATGTAGCATGTATTAGGCAAGAAATAAATGCATGAGATTGAAGTAAAAGTTCCATATGGGGAAGGGGAAAGATGAGATTGGAGAGAGAAGCAGAAGCCAGAATAAGGAGTGGCTTGCATACCAGGATGAGATGTTTAGAGTTTATCCTCTACATATAAAAGAGACATTGCAAGTTTGGTGTTTTACTTGTTTGCTTTGTTTTTCAAATTTGGAATTTGTGTGTTTGATTGATTTTTAAAGAATAATATATGGCAAGTGCTGTCTTGGGAAGATTATTTAAAAAGAGAAATGTATGATTAATGAATAGAGAAAGCAGCTTAGATTTGCAAAAGAAGACCATACCAATTATCCTGCTGGAATATCACCTCCTAAGAGAGGCCTTCAGTGATCAACCAACCTAAAATATGCTGACTTCAAAATGTACCTAACTACTGTCAGTCATTTAACTATGATTTATTTATCTTTATAGCACTTACGTCTACCTGATATGAATGTATATGATTAGTTTTTACGTCTTCATTTTGTTTCGCACTAGAATATATGCTCCAAGAAGGCAGGAAATTTAACTTGTTCACTGCTTTAATTCCAGTGCCTAGAATAGTGCCTGGCACATAGGAGGAACCTAGTAAATGTTTGTTTTAGAAAGAATTCATCAATTTAACCAATAAGGGGTAACTTCATTGAGAATCCACAAATCTGTAACTTCAGTTATAATACATGTATTAGTTTATAAATCATCAAATGTTCTCTTAGAAATCACATCCATTGGTTAATTATTCAACATTATTGAGCATTTTAATAATTATGAATTCGCTCACAAAGCACCTGAATAGAAAACAAAATAGCTAACAACTTTCTATGGTGAAAAATTTTTGAACAGATAAAAAATTCATTGTAGCTCTACTATTTCATTCAATTGTTATCATAGGTTCCAGAAGAAAACATAAATGAAAAATCATATGCAGCAATTAATAATACTTTCAAGGAATAGTTAATAAAATCAGTTCTGTATTTATGATACAATATTGTTTATTATACCAAATAGGGAAATGTTTATGATATAAAATTAAACAAAAGACATATGTGACAGAACTATTCATGTAGTATGATCCCTATTTATTAGAAACAGATATGAGTATGTAGGTGTGTGGGTGCATGTGTGTGTGTGTGTGTGTGTATGTATAACCAATAAGAAAAAGAATGACAAAAAAATACATCAAACCATGCTTTATTCATAGATAAATCATGTTGCTCAGATGTGGCCCTCTCTCTCTAGCTAAGCCAACTTGGCAGATGAAATCACTGCCCTCCCCCTACGTGGGATCTGGCACCCAGGGGTGTAAATACCCCTGGCAAAGTGGAATATCACTCCCGGGGAGGAATTTGGACCTGGCATCATGGGATGGAGAGCATCATCTTGACCAAAAGGGGGATGTGAAATGAAATGAAATAGGTTGCAGTGGCTGAGAGATTCCAAAAGGAGCTGAGAGGTCACTCTGGTGGACACTCTTATGCACAATATAGACAACCCTTTCTAGGTTCTAATGAATTGGGGTAGCTGGTGGTGGATACCTGAAACTATCAAACTACAACCCAGAACCCATGAATCTTGAAGACAATTGTATAAAAATGTGGTTTATGGGGGGGACAGTGGGATTGGGGGGGCCATGGGTATCACACTCCCCTTTGTCTAGTTTGTGGATGGATGAGTAGAAAGGTGGGGGAAAGAAACAAACAAGCAAAGAAACAGACAAGGGCGCCCAGTGTTCTTTTTTACTTTAGTTGCTCTTTTTCACTTTAATTATTATTCTGGTTATTTTTGTGTGTGTGGTAATGAGGGTGTTGGGGATTGATTTTGGTGATGAATGTACAGCTATGTAATGGTACTGTGAACAATCAAATGTACGATTTGTTTTGTATGACTGTGTGGTATGTGAATATACCTCAATAAAATGAATATTAAAAAAAAATACATCAAACCATGCTTTATTCATAGATAAATCATGTAGGTAGATTTTGGATGATTTTATTTCTTCTTTTGAATTTTACAATTTATAAAAATTTCTATAAAATATTTTATTAATGATTTAAAAATAAACAAATACTATGCTAAGTGAAAAATATTTCAAAGCTGAATAATATTTATGGTTATATATTGACAAAATACATAAAGCAAACCAAAAGTAGAATGTAAAATTCAGCAATTAAGAATTTTAAACATCTTTGAAAGAAAGAAATAATAAAGGATTATATAACAAGCAACAGCATTTAAATCCACAAAGCTCAAATCTCAGACCTGGGAAAAAGAAGACAGATTAGAGTCTGGATTGTAAATCTCCATAAACCCAAAGGGAAAGAACCAGAGAATGGCTTCTCCCTCAGAGCTAAAAAGACTTGGATGAATTTCATATTAAATTTAAACCTGGCTCCAAGTTTATTTCATCTGGGTTTCCCATGCAGAAGACCAAATTTTCTGGAAGAGACAAAGGTAATAAATCAAAAATTCATCCAACTCATTTGTTTAAGCCTCGTCTGCTGGTTCCAGGAGCGGTGAAAATATTCATCCTCAGAGACTTCTGAGATAAAAGGAGAGAACCGTACTGCATGTCCTCATCCCACAACCCTCCCTTCCCCCAGAGTCGAGGCAGCAGTTCAGTTGACCCAGGATTCCAAGTGGGTTGTATAGCTGCCAACATCATTCTTGAGAAAAGAAAACATAAGAGAACAAGCATTAAGTTGCAAAACCAACCATTTAACTTTTAGAGTCAAAGACCATATAGGAAATTTCTGACTGTAGCACTAACTCTAGAAAATCTAGACCAAAGGACAGGGTATCAAAAGCAGGGATTTATGTAAATATCTTTCAGCTGTTATCTCACTAAGACATTGCAAACTTTCAGATGATACATACCAGAACCCCCTTTCAAAGATCATTTGTTAAAACAAACACCCATATAAACAAATAAGCATTTGTTTTGAAGATTAAGGAATGTGCCCTTTGAGGGCATGACATCACCTATTATGTGAATAGTCATAAAAATTTTATGATCCATGAGTGTTAACAACTTTTCTATTCTCTGAGCCCTCTTAGGTCTGCTTCTTCGATCTTAATTCTGCAGCGAAGATCATCTACTAATTCATGACCATACTGATTGTCCTTTAGCAGAAGGAAACTTTTGAATCATTCTACCATGGCACCTTAAAATCCAATCAGTTTAGAAATGAACACTGTTTGGGCTGTGATTCCACCTTTGACACTGCAAATTACCCCCAAACATGCCAATAATAGAAATTTTCTGGTGGTCTGGGCACACATCAGATTTTTATAGCAGAGAAGGATCACTTCAGATTTTAGTCAAATGTAATACTCAGGCAGAACCAATATTCCAAGGGCAGAGGCTTAAGGAACAAGGCTTACTCTCTGGTATAACAGCTTTATGACAAGATTTCTGCATTGATTTGGATTAACAAATGACAAAAATTCAGGCTATCTAAACTCACATTGAAATTAATGACAGTCCCATATGCATTCTTTTTGTCCTACTATGAGCAAACAAATACATATTTGCATAAATCTATACATATATATGTATAAGTATTTCTACACATACATACCTATAAGTATGTCCACACTTGGATATATGTGTAAGTATGTATGTATGTATGTATATTCACAAATGAGAGAGAGTACACATTCCATAAAATACAATAAAAAATTAACCACTGCAGCTCTAAAAATTTGAAGAGCAGTTTGGCTTACCAAGGCCCTGGCTGTGGTTTCCCAGAGCAAATCCAATTTAGCTCAGTCTCTGGTGACCAGTAGTCATGTAATTGAATATAATTTGTCATAATTGACCATTCTGACTCAAGAGTGATTTAGGATTTAGCTGCTATAAACGTTTAAAGAGTCTTTGCCACATTCTAGCTAGTAACAGAAAAAATGTGTCATGGCAACCTGGTCTCCTCTAAAAGATTCTTAAACTGTTATCTTTTTCTATATTTCCTTATTTACGCTGAATATTCTTATTGCCAAGACATCACCATCTACAGAAAATTTTGACCACTGCCTAAAACAGTATTATTCACATTTAAATCTGCAGTGTCACATTTCTGAAATTCAGAACAAATATAGCATCTTTCATCTGAAAATTTTTTCTGAAGTTGAAAACTTCTGATGCCTGAGAAAAAAGTAAAGGGAAACCGAATCACCTGATTTTGACAAGTTGACTCACTTTGATGCCATTTGACCACATAAATCTCTCAACTCGGACATTCTCAAAATATTCTAGACAGAAAATACGGAAGTGAAAGGTGGAAGAACCCAAGTATTTCTTTTTTTTTTTTTTTTTTTTTTTTTTAGAAAGAGAAGTTTTAAGGACTTCAAAGATTTATTCCTTCAAGCATCAAAGCCTTTTAAAAGTAATTCTGAAGTTTTTTTTTTTTTAACAAACTCCCACACGCCTTCTTAAACTTGCAAAACTTATAAAAAATACAAAGAACAGTTTAATCTAGGCGATCTTGTTTCCCCTATTAGACCATACATCGTAGTTATTATTACTAAAACTAAGATACAGGCACCATTGAGCAGTAACTGAGGTAACCCCTATCGCTGACTAGTGTTGGTTGTTATAACCATCTTTGTCTTTTCCATCTTCTCTCTCCTGGTGCTCTTTTTCTTACACTCCCCTCAGAACACCTCAGACACATGAATTAAGTGGGATGGAATTTAAAATATTGTTGACTAATGTAATGCCCTATAACTTGTAGGATCCTCCTCTACAAAACATTTATCATATTTTAAAGAGCAAAAAATAATGGTTGCTGCTATTTCTTTTTTTTTTTTTTGTGGCATATTTGAATTATTTTTTTTAATCTTCATTTTATTGAGATATATTTACATACCATGCAGTCATACAAAACAAACAGTACATTCGATTGTTCACAGTACCATTACATAGTTGTACATTCATCACCTAAATCAATCCCTGACACCTTCATTAGCACACACACAAAAATAACAAGAATAATAATTAAAGTGAAAAAGAGCAATTGAAGTAAAAAAGAACACTGGGTACCTTTGTCTGCCTGTTTCTTTCCCCTATTTTTCTACTCATCCATCCGTAAACTAGACAAAGTGGAATGTGGTCCTTATGGCTTTCCCAATCCCATTGTCACCCCTCATAAGCTACATTTTTATACAATTGTCTTCGAGATTCATGGGTTCTGGGTTGCAGTTTGATAGCTTCAGGTATCCACCACCGGGTTGCTGCTATTTCTATGTCACTTGCTCTCCAGTGAGTACGTACGGTTTCGGTCCGCCCGACGTCCTGCAGGAGGGGCGTGCTGTCTGTGCCCTCCTCGCCATCGTTCGGGGCCAAGCCACGAGTCGGGGATCTCATGACGCCTCGGGGAAGCAGGTTTCCACGCCAGCCAGCAGACGAAAAATGACCGGACCGGAGAGCCCAAGACCCCGGCCGAGCTGGCGAGGCGGGGCGGGGCGCGGGTGCTGATACCCCAAATATTTCTTGATCAGAGAAAAAACTAAAACATGACATTTACTATAAAAGAGTTACATAGTTCAGTGGTGTAAGCTAAAACAAAAACCTCTGGACAAGAACAATAGACCTTACAACACTGAATGAATTATTAGAAGTCATCAAATATTAAGAAAATAACAGCAATAAGACTGCAGATATAGTTCGTCCTAATCATCATGGCTGAGAATATCCTAGCAAAATGACTTTTCCTACAGTTTACAAACATAATCCTAATCCCAACCCCAAACGGCTGGGGTTATTATTTTTGGGTGGCTATTTTGAGGGGCTATTATTTTTTGACAAGACTGAAGTTTAAAGGAAGAACTTGCTCCAAGTCCTCCAGCTGGTAAGAGGTGGAGCAAGGATTCAAACCCAGGTCTCTCTAATTCCAAACCCTGAGCTCTTAAATGTTAATACATTATTTCAAAATATTAAAGAATAATCATTTAGGAAATTGTTATATGTAAACTAAAATAACTTTTAATTGAAAAGGATTTTAAATAGTAAAAGGTAGTACCTGTTTTTGCATACACCCTTAATGGAAAGAGTTCATATCATTTTCTCAAAATGTATATATAATACTTTTCATAAAAGTTGCTAGGGTCTGAGAGTTGTTGATTACAGTAATGTAAGCCTTAAGAATGCCTGCTATAGTGCAATACATATAAAAGCATATAATAAATATAATTCTTCATTTTCCGACATCCTGAAGACATATCCTAATGTCATTATAGGCAAATGAAAATGGATAATGTGAAAAATCAAGTGGACAAGGACTAATCAGATGAAACCATATATAGCTGTTTTTCTCTGATGATTTCCAGCTTTAAAACCCTCAATCTTCATGCCTTTTTTGAGGTCAGTGGCTTGAACACCAAATGCAGAGAAGGAATATATTGGATAAATCTAACCCTTATCTTTTATGACTTTCTAATTCTCATCTCTATTGGAATAGCGACTATTTTTCCTCAGTGTAACAAAATGAGAATGTTTGAATATAGTTCTAAATACATCTCAAAATAGATCTATTCCATTTCTCCTCTGGCCAACAGGAAAAGCAAAATTCAAAACTCAGTAAGGTAGAATTTGCCAATTGTTTTGCCCATAGAGCTCTAAATAATTTAAAGGAAATGCCAGAGTTATATACAGCTACACATTTAACACTAAGTAATTAATGTACATTAAAACCATTATGAAACTGTAAATTGCAAAGCTCTATACTTACATAAGGCAGCATTGTTATGGTGGATTGTTTGCAATAATGCATTACCTACGTTTAAAAACTCTTCATTCTATAAGTTGCTGGAAATGTGGCTGTTACAGAAGATGGTGGGGAAAAGACTAGAATTGCAAGACAACAGAATGGGGAGGGAAAAAGAGGGAGCTGCCTTGGATTTCAAGGTGTTAAACAATTTCCTCCCACCTGCCCTCGGTATGAAGGTAATTATCTGTTTGCCTTTTTAGGACATACCACTATCATAATAAGGCATCTGGAAACTGACCATACATCCCAATTATCCTGGAACTGCTCTGGTTTATATTAATTACAGTGTATTGATTTTAAATGCTGATTTGGAAGATAATTGAAGCGGTCCCCTGGGTATCACCAATTCAAGGCCTGATGGATTGTGAATTCCCTATGTCTGTACTAAACCCCTTTCATAACTTCTGCCCCTTTATCTCAACCTGCTATAATCTAATTGAGTTTTCATATTATTCAAGGTAAGGGACCTGTATAATTTTTCCAATCCACTGTAGATAGCACATTTATACAACAAAATAGAGTGAATTACAAGAAATATGAAATAAAAAGCCACAATATTTTCTTACTAGATTCAACATAAAATTATTCTGTCAAATGTCATGAAAGATTCTAAATTCTTACTGTCAATTTTTGTACTTATCGCCTCTCAGTCTGGTAACAAACAGTTGGTGGAACTACAGTGATCTATAGACCACACTTAGAGAAACACAAGTATGTTTGATTTCTTTATATTAATCTTCCAATTGACTAATGCCCTACAGAGCCATATCTAATATACTGTAAAATTATCCATTTAATTTAATTTCATTGACTACGTTTTTCATTTCTAGGATTTCTATGTAGAAATCATTTTTTTTTTTTTCATTCATTTCTCTTCTTGGCTTACAAGTCAATACCTTCCTTCATTTCTCTAAACATTTATAATATAATTAACTTAAAATCTTTCCTATTTTCACCATGCTGGCTCAGTGTCATTTGGTTCATATTTTGACATTGAGTTCACTTTCTGCAGTTGTTCCCCCTGGGGCCCCTGTGTGCCTCAGGTTATGAATGCAGTCCATGCAGCATGGCTCTGAGATTCCCGAAGCCATTCAGCTTTGAGGTCTGCTTACTTCTCTAACAGAGTTCCCCTTGTTATTTTGGGTGCCTGGGTATTTCCCTTTTTTAGTTTTATGCCCACCTTTGTTTTTTCGCCTTTCCATTGTTTGGAGTTTGGTCTTTCACCGTCAGTTCATTCTGCCATACTGATTAAAAGTCTTGAAGCCAATATATTATTACTTGGTGGAAATTCTAATATATTAATATTAGTGTCTTGAATAAAGATATCTACAAAAGACTACTGATATCATCATTGTGAGGCGAGGCTAATGTAAATGATTGCAGAGCACTTTGAATGTGCCATACAAATGCCTGGTAAATAGTGAAAGTTCTCAAGTTACCACACAAGTGATTGATTTTTACGGCAATATCGATTCCAGGTGGACCGTATCCCAAAATGGTAAATTCTGGACATTCCCAAAACAATAATTGCAACATTTAGACCATCCTAAATGCATGGATTAAAAACACGAAATTGGATTGAGGGTAGTGGAGGGGGATGGATGGATTTGAGTGGCAGCTTGTAAGGCTTTACAGAGAAATTTGTTCCCAGAAAATAAACAGGAGAGAGGATGACCATTGGGTATAAAATGTGCCATCAAATACCCACTTGCCCTTTCAAAAACTAATAAAGTAAATTTATTGTCAATTTTCTTTTTGGCCAAAAGAGTTATTTATTCTAATATTTGGAAAATAGGTTTATCTTGCAGCTACAATTCATTTAATATATTCATCCTTTTCATCCAGCTAGCATTATGACAGAGCTTTAATGAATGCTAGGAGCTAACCAAAAAATAAAAAACAAGAAAATAAAAAACCTTTCCCAGTCTTTACAGATTGAGCTATAAGAGTTTTTCTCCTCAGAGCTTATTCATACAATGCATTTAGAGAACAGCTGTCGGCCAAAGCACAGGGGCCTCCCTGATCCTTTCTGCTTATGCCTCTTGTCTTGGGCATGACAGTGTGGCTATAGGTATTTACCTATTAGTCTCCTCAAAGTCCCGGGCACTGTACTATAGCCCAACAGCCAACAATCCCTTACCCCTGCAGCCACAACTTGACTACTTTCCCATGGTGTTCTGGAAAGAGTTCCATGAGCTGCCTTCCACATGCAGGACAAATTCTAGGACAGTGAGCCTGAGACAAGTGCCCTGGTTCAGTCCCTCAGGCAGCCACCAGACAAGTTGGGCCAGACATAAATGCTCTCAGTGTGCACATGAGGGTTACTCTGCTCCCTCCAGAATCAGGACCAGGGATAACACTGGGAGCACAGGCTGATGAGGGAATGGGAGAAAGGCCAGTGAAGGTGCCACAAGATCCTACTGCTTTTAAGTTGCCTTTTTCTTTATTTAGTGCTTGTCCTGTGGCTTCAATCCTTTAACTGTTTTCTGGAGCTTTGAGAAAGATGCTTCTTCCATTTTTTGCTGGTTGGTCAATGTTTCTGAGGGAGTGGGGAGTTGGGGAGGGGTGTGGCCCTGAAGCTTCTCACTACACCATCAGGGTAGTGCCTCCTTATCACATTCATCCTTTTTGATAAGTGGTGGGAATCTTTCATTTGTAGGTACAAATATTGAAATTTATTTTTATCTGTTTTTTAAATCTCCATTCAAATGTCATTTAAGTCATAAGGTCATTCTCTTTACTTAAAGTCCCTTTCTACAATTTCAGTGGAATTTCTAAAGTACACTCAACTCCTTTAGGAAATTTTCATTTCCTCATTTGTTTTTATCTGGTGTTCCAGTTTGCTAATGCTGCTGTTATGCAAAATACCAGAAATGGATTGGCTTTTATAAAGGGGGGATTATTTGGTTACAAGCCTATAGTCCTAAGGCCATAAAACTGTCCACACTAAGGCATCAACAAGAGTATACCTTCACTGAAGAACGGCGATGGCATCTGGCTCACCTCTGTCAACTGGGAAGGCATGTGGCTGGCATCTATGGGTCCCAGGTTGTGTTTCAGCCCTCTCTCAGCTCCTGTGCATCCTCAGCTTAGAATCTTGGAACAACCTTCTGTCCATAACTCCAAGCATCTCTGAGCATCTCTGTCAGCTCCCAAGTGTCTCTCCAAAAGTCTCTCTCAGCTGCTCTTGGGGCGCTTTGTCCTCTCTGCTCTCTGTGTGAGCTCCCTTTAAAGGACTCCAATGATCTAATCAAGACTCACCCTGAATGAACTGACCAAATGTTCATTAAGTCCCCTTTCCTCAGATCTGTTACACATCATGTTTTCTGTTTTATTAGGAGTACATCACAAAACTGATGGTTAGCATCTCTTTTCCGTAAATCAACCTGAGATTATATGACATTAATGTTCTCTTATTTATTCTTAATTATATCTGTAAAGTCCATGGAAACATTCAATCAAAAGGTCACACCCTAATCAAAAAGATTAATACCTCTGTCCCCACAAGATTGCATTAAAGAATATGAATTTGGGGGGACATAATATATCCAAACGGGCAAGCTTGGTGTGGAAAGACAACACTGCCAAGACTGCAAAGGCCTGAGTTTTAGTCCTAACTATGTTATCATGTTCAGCATAACCTTGGGAAAGTCACTGCACCTCCTAGAAATAGAGGTGTCACATTTGTAGGAAGTGAAGTTTGGACAAAAGAATTTTAGTTTCTTTTATATTTCTAAGATTTTGTTTTCAGGGACATTTAGCTACTTATATATTATTCATTATATTTTATTTTCATATGATGCTAATTAGGTTTCTTTTATTATGTAGCCAATATACAATCCTGCACTATTTTTGGACTTTTCTGTTTTAAATATGTATAGATTTTGTCCACCCACTCTGTCCTTGCAGTACCTTTACCTCATTGATACAGAGAGCAGGGTTTGCACAATGCAATAGAGTTTTATTACAGTTTTGAAGATTTAGGTAAATGATGATTCAGATCCCCATACTTTTAGGTTATATCAGTTTTAATCAGTTTCCTTTCATATAACAGAAATGCCAAAATATATTGCCTTATACAAGATAGAAGTTCATTTCTGTATCACATAAAAACAAGTCCACACCTTTGCAGTTCAGATATGATACAACATTTCCAGGTAGCCCAAAGGAGCCAGGTTCCTCTTATCTTTGGGCTCTGCCATGCTCTAATTGTGAATATTAAAGGAAAATGTTCACTCCTTGTTCTGGTTTGCTACAGCTGCCATTCTGCAAAATATCAGAAATGGATTGGCTTTTATAAAGGGGATTTATTAGGTTATAAATTTACAGTTCTAAGTCCATAAAAAGTGTCCATACTAAGGTATCAACAAGAGGATACCTTCACTGAAGAGTGGCTGATGGCATCTGAAACACCTCTGTCAGCTGGGAAGGCATGTGGCTGGAGTTTGCTAGTCCTTTTTTCCCGGGTTGTGTTTCAAAATGTTCTTCTCCAAAATGTCTCTGGGTTCCTTTCTCTCAGCTCCTGTGCATCCTTGCTTCTTTCCCCCAGCATGTTTCTCTCTAAGCAGCTGGGAGTCCTCTCTTTAGCTTCTCAGGGACAAACTCTGGGCTTCATCTCTTAGCATAGCATCTCCAAATGTCCTTCTGCCTGCATCTCCAAGCATCTCCAAGCATAAGCTTTCAATAGCCATCTCCAAAATGTCTCTCTTGGCTTCTCTTGGGGTGTTTTGTCCTCTCTGCTCTCTGATTGAGCTCTCTGTAAAGGACTCCAGTGATCTAATTAAGACCCACACTGAATGGGTGGGGTCCACACCTCCTTGGAAGTAATTCAATCAGAGGTTCCACCCTAATCACCAGGCTAATCAGTCTGTCCCCACAAGATTGCACTAAAGAATATGGCTTATCCACACTGGCAAGCTCCCCTAATTAATCTTTTTACCTTCTGAAAAAGAATCACTTTTGTTTTAAAACAATAGCTTCCTGTTAACTGGAACTTAGGTCTGGAGACTTGGTTAGATAAAGGAAACTTTTGAGGACAAGGTAACTTCATAGGCAATGTTGTATATTTCACATTACATCTTATCAGGAGGCACATAATGTCAGGTTGTTTCCTATCAGTGATGTTAAGTGACACCATGTAGTTAAGTTGATGACAGCCAGATCTCTCTATTGTAATGGTACAGTTTTCCTTGGCAATTAATTAGTGATCAGAATAGTGTCACTTTGGCACCATGCTAATAAATCCTGTTCACCCACAACTTTTCACCTACTGTTTACAATACTCATTGATGGTACTTGCCCTAAATAATTATTACATTGGAATTTATAACATGGCAATTATTTAATTCTGTCATTCCTTCTTCATTTGTTAATTAGCATTCTTCTATAAAGACGAGCTCCTCTGGTGCAAAAAGGTGATACAGACTCACTTTGCACCAAGTACAATATACAAGACCTTCATCTTCAAGGTCATTCTTGGTACAAAATGACAGCTGGAGTGCCAACCATCATGCCCACCTGCCAGACAGCAAGAAGGGGAAAGGTGACAAGGGAAAATAACACGTGCCAGATACCTGTGTTTCTCTTAAGGAGTCTTAAACCCACCCAACAACTTCTATCAACATGTAATAGGTCACAAAGAAGATTGAGAAATATTGCATTTTACCTGGGCACATTCCTGCCTGGAAAAGTCAGGAATCTGTTATTATTTTTTAAAAGATGAAAATGGCTGTTGGGTAGGCAACTAGAACTCTTAGACATACTGTTAAACGTAGATATCACAGAAAATAGACGCAGTGGTAACACTGACCAAATGTTCATTAAGTCCTTTTTCCTCAGATCTGTTACACATCATGTTTTCTGTTTCATTAGGAGTACATCACTTTTCAGTAAATCTCTTTTCAGTAAATCTCTTTTCAGTAAATCAACCTGAGAATTTATGAGGGTAATGTTCTTTTATTTATTCTTAATTATATCTGTCAATATGACTGGCCATCTCTTGTGAACCCACATGGTACATTCAAAGTACCATATATTTGAAATTTTGAATGACACTTTTGCCAAAATATAAAACAGCTATTCAATGACTTATAGTAAAAGGAATTGTAGAAAATACTTAGGATGTTGTGGTTTGTGAGGCATAATCTGGCCCACACTTTTAATCTGGTTTAATAACCTTGTGCATTAGGAATTGGAGAAATAAACCTTAAAAAATTTGTAAGAAATGATTTTTCATGAATAACCTTTAGATTTTATTTATCAATAACTGGACCAAAGCATAACTGAAAGTTCCAGATCAATTGTATCTGCCTAATGTTCCATTTGTGTAAGTTGTTCCAACAAATACCAGAAACTTCAACAAAAACCCTAATATCTTGTTTATTACAACATAAGCTGGAAGAAAAGTTTTAAGTCCTAGAAAATGGTCCTATTGAGAAAGGGCCAGCTTCTAGATGAAATTAGAATTATATATTTTCATTTGGGACAGTTATTGCTGGTTTAAAAACAGACTACGAATAATCTTTTTCACTTTCTATATAATTTCCAAAGAGTCCAGTGAAAAGAAAAATCAGGTACTCACTTGTCTCATAATCATGACACACACACGTTTATTTCACAATTGTTTTTCTCTAGGTAAATTTTTCATTCTTACCTGGCAGCATGATCCCACATACTACAGGCATGGTCCATATTGGCCATGTTCTGTTTGTTTTATTCATAAAACATTTTGAGCCTATTATCTATAAATATATTTTAGCTTATGTAAATAAAGACTCCAGGTAATTAATTAATGTGTATTTTTCAAACAAATAATTTGAACTAATTCTCCTCTAACAGCACAGATTTTTTTTAAAATAATGATCTTCCCTAATTGTTGAAAAATAAGTTTTCTTCATCAATACAAGGTGTTCATTACCAAAATTTATATTGCATCATAACTAGTTAAATAAAATATTCCTTAAATCCCTATTAAGAACCCTCTATTGAGTTAGGGCTGAGAACATATTTGTACATATAATATGCAATCTGTGCCCAGCCTAGTGGGGAAGTAGATGTGCACACATCAATTAAATATCATTTGACACTAATCTACTATTTATACAGAACACAGTACTATATGATACTAAAATTCAAAGTAATTGTGCCTTGACTGGAAGGAATAATGGGCCAGGGAAGATTTACACAAGTTATTCCACATGCCAAGGCAAGACTTGAAGTAAAAGTTCAGACTGATACGTTAGAACTTCACCTCTAGCAGCAACAAGGAAGATGATCAGGTGTGGAGTCAAGACTACAAACAGGAGTGCAATTAAAAGGTTACTGCAATAGACCAGAAATAAAAGGTGATAAAGGTTTGAAAGAAAGAGTGCTTCAAAAATCTACAAGAATATTATATGGGTGAAAAGATAGAATTAATCAAGAATGTATACCTGTATAAATTCAAATTATTTATTTTTGAGAATACAATGGCACAGCTATTTGATTTCCTGAAGTATTTTTGAATAAGAAGCCATAACCAGAGCAGCATAGAAGAGTACTTAGAAACTTAGCCTAGACCTAGATGGACCTGGGTTAGAATTTCACATGGACCAATTACTAGGTATGTGAACTTGCAGGTTTAACTGCCCTAAGCCTGAATTTTCTCATCTGGAAAGTGCAGTAGATAATAATTCATAACACGGACTGTTAAATGAGACAGTGTCTGATACCCAGTAAACATTTAATAAATGTTAGCTATTATTGCTTCAGGAGTCATATAAGTAAGACATAAGGTAGCCTTATAAGATATAAGGTAGAAATATATAAGATATAAAATATAAGGCTTATAAGATATAACCCTTATAAGATATAAGGTAGAAAGGTTATCTAACACAAACGTTCTTTACTGCATTGGGTCTTTAACTTAAAGCAAACAGTGACCCAGATTTTTCATCCTGTATATACTTGTCTTAATATACTTGGTTTTTCTAATTGAATTGAAGAGTATGAGAAGTCCTATGCTATAGCTAAATCCAAGCAAATTAGTCATTTTATTGTATCTTTCCAAAATATCCAATTTACAAAGTTTATATATGTCAGTGGTCTCAAAAGGTATAAAGAATACCCCTATATCTTTTATACTACATTTCATTAAAACAGAAATTTGTATTCTATTCTTATAAAACATGCTTTAATTTAAAATGGAAAATAGTCATTGCTTTACAATGATCATGCTAAATTATGCTTTAATAATTCTTTCCTTTAAAATGTTTCATCCATACTGATGCAGAGAGCCACCCTACCACACCATGTCACACTGCTCTTGTGAATGCAATTTTCTGTAACAATGAACAATAAGGACTATCAACTATATAAACAACCAGCACTCCTCAGTCTGAAAATAAAACTTGGAACATTAAAAAAAAAAAAAAACAATTTTTCTTTCAAAACTAAAGGATTCCTTTTAAGCACTAAGATCAATAATGAAACTTCAATGTTCAGAACTTCCTGGATCAACTAGACCCAATGAGAAATAGGTCAGAGTTGCCACTGGAGTGGGCAATTTCTAATATACCAATGTTAATTCTGCAAATTGCGCTACTATTTTATTATTTTCATCTAAGTTCTGAACACAAATCAGCATGGAATCAATTCTCACTGTTTTTCTGATTGAGAAGAGAAGGCCGGCTACCTCCATGTGTTACCCAGGCAGGACTAATCAATAGCCATCGACAGTAGTACTTAAGGGACCAGAGACAGAGAATACTCATACCTAGGAAGGACCATCTAGAATAGTCAGTGACCAAATTCAGCAAGTGCCACTCAAGACTTGCTCTCCTTCTCCCTGACCATGGATTCTGAAAGTAGAGTATACTAAGGTAAAGCTCATCTTTACCTTAGAGCTAACAAAGACGTTTTCTTTGGGAATCCTCAGGAAAGAAAACTTTACCATTTGTTGAGTGCTTTCTTTGTGGCAGGCACTCTACGTTGGTGCTTCATATGCAGCATTGCATTTAAACCACACAACACTACATTTTCAAGATGAAGAAACTGGGCCTTGGTAGTGACAAACCAGAAATTCCAAACCAGTCTGTCTAACACCAAAGCCTGTGCTCTGTCCGTTCTGTGGCACTGGATGCATAAGGACAATTTAGATATTTGTCCACCACTTAAAGAAGAGCAGACATGACAAAGGGTGCTTCTCTTTTACTACAGTTTCATGGAATTGGTCATATTAGCTGCTCTAGTTCTAGCATGCCAGATTATAAACTTAATGTGACACAAGCATACCCAATCTCTCCCATACCTGGCTTAGAAATAGAACAGAAACCTGTTATGATTCTTCTTTACCACAGAGTTACAAGAAGCATGTATGAAATAGATTCATTTTAAGTACTTTTGTAGAAAAAAAAATGATGCTTCTCATCTAAATCAGAGCTATCTAAATTCTTACCAGATGATTATACCAATGGGTAATATATTTTATCTACAGACAAGCATAGGGGCTTTCCCGGAAATATGCTTGGCAATAATTCTGCATTTCACCTTCTAACAATGTCTTTTAGAGGCAGAAGTGGTAAAGACTAAATAATTTTGAAATGTGGGTAATGGAGAAAAATATGTACTATATTTCAAGCAAACGTATACATTTAAATCTGTCAAAAAATTTGTCAAACTGTAGTACTATGTGGAAACAACAAATATTCAGGTTATATTTGTACAAGGTAAGTTGAAGTCCCTGCGTGAATTACCTTGTATTAGATGTGCTGCATAAATTTTACTTTGGAATTCCTTTTGTTCTTGTGACTTTCAAGTAATGAAAACCAATGAAAAATGTTTTTGTTCATCTAGGACCCACAGAATAGTTAGTTAACTACTAAGAGCAAATAGAGATCCAATGAAGAATGACCCCTCTGGTACACCTGGACAAACAGTTCACAGCACCTTGTACAAGATTAATCACACGTTATAAAGAAAACTGTAGGTTAAAGTGGAGCTGGAACTTCACTAAAGCTGACAATCCCACAAAATAGTTATTGTTTGTACCTAAACTCCAAAATTGATACAAATATTATTAAATAAAAATGAATATATTTGAACATTCTATGTTACTATATAGTGCTCCTATGTATGGTGTCAAAGCTTTGTATTTATCATAGATATGCTTCAAATATACTACCTCATTTGATGCCTACAACAATCTGTGTGGCAGGGCATCATTATTATATCACCACCAACTCCTCCACAGTTGAGGGAAACAGAACTCAAGAGGTTACTTGACTCAACCAGGTTTGCAGATCAAGTAGTGTGAGGCCAGTATCCACCTGACACAAAGTAGATGCTCAAGAGAAGTTTGTTTCAGCCACTTGAATACACATAGTCTAACTTTAAAACCTGAGCACTGTGCATTGAGTTCTTCTCAAGATTTTACTGCCCAACACACTAAAGGGATACAACACTCTCCACTAGGTAGCAGTGGCTCAACTGGAGACCCTTCCAAATCCACCAAGGGTGTGACATACTAGACTCTTAGAGCAAGGCAGCATAATTCAAATACAAACTAGTTCAAGTGATCCTGATACTCAACTCTCCCATTAAGGTGTGTCTTCCTTCCACTTTGCTGGATGGATTAGTGACAATCATTTTAAAAGTTCCTTAAATGGTCCTTCTCAAAGCTGGATGCACATTAAAATCATCGGGGGGAGATTTTTAAATCTTGATGCCCAGCTAAATTAAATTAGAATCTCTACTGTAGGACCCAGACATCAGCTTTTTGAAAAAAAAAAAAAAAAAGAAATCACCAGGGGGATTCCAGCATGCAGCTGAGTTTGAGAAGGACTGCCTTAAAACATCCACAAAAGTATTCACATCCAAGTATGTGAAGCATGGGAATAGCAATATCCATGAGGATATGCTTTGTTGAACCATTTATATTGGGGAAAATAGCATGACAGCCTAATAGAAACAGTAAGTTATAGATAAATATTATTCATACTTTTGATGGAATATAATGCAGCCATTCAAAATGATGATTTTTAGAAGAGACTATAAATAGGAAATTATGCTTAATGTATAAAATTCAATAAAAACAATAAGATGCAAGATTGTATGTTCTCTGATTATAGTTGTGTTAATTATACACATGAAAGAGGACTGGAAGCAGATATACTCTTGGGTGAAATCATGGCTTTCTAAAGGTATCAATCTATGACTGATGTGTTTTCTTTTCTCTATTATATGTAATAAACATGTATCATATTTTTCCCTAAAATTGAAATTGTAAGCACTTATTGAACCATAAAAAGTGATTCTGTTAAAGTCTTAAATAAATTATCAAAATCCAAGATAGCATGTATGTTACAGTGGTCACCCTCTAATATTTGTACTTGGCTAGACATAGTGGCCTGAGAACCAACAAATAACTTTAAGTACATGCTTAAAAACCCACGCTATTCTCCCACAGATAATTCCAATAAGGGAATTAGAAAGTAAATGTCATTATTAATGATTTCCAGGCAGGCTCTTGCTCTTTTGCTTCCTGCTTGAATCTAGAAGAATCGTAGGGCAAGTGAATGCAAAAGATCACATAAATGAGACTTTTGCACTGGGGACCCATAACCTATAGAAACCAGTTGCTGCTCTGCTAGTTTCTGACCATGTTGGCCTTTGATATTTGAAAATAGCTAGCTCCATATCTTTCCAAAGCTAAAGGAAGCTTAACTGTGACTGATTTTTCCTTCCTCTGAGACTGTGGGTGCTCTGGTGGGACAGGCAGCCAGGAGCCCTCTGGAGAGTTTGCCAATACCTGCACTACAGCTATAATAGTTGGATCACCTCTTGGAATAGTTAGAACATGAGGTGAAAATTGATAGAACATGAAAGATAGATAGCAGTTAAATACATGGAAAAGGAGAGAGGGCTTCCAGTCAGGGACAAAGACTGTGAACAAGAATGTTATTGAAGAGAATTTGGCATGTGAGAAAAACAGCAAGAACATCAAAATAGAGTGAGTGGAGAAGGCATGTTGGGGAGAAGTAAGAGAAAAGACTGGTAGGAGGGAGAGGACAGAAGTGTGAAGAGCCTTGACGACCAAACAAAAAGCCATCTGGACTTTAGTTAGGGATCAACATGTATCAGTGAATAGGTTGTAATGACCTGATGAAAGCAGTGTTGTAGAATTTAATCTGGCTGGGGTACATATGATCAATCTGAGCACTTTTCACTGAGCAGATAATTGACCAATGTTTTTTGAATGAGGTAAGGAAGACATGTGCCCGTCTACCAGTTATCTGAAAATAAAGAAAGCATCTCTCCTATCCAGTGTCATGTCATTTATTTTTCTCTATGAGGGCAAATATAAATTCCAAATAAGCCAATTTTTGCTCTTGGTCTCATAAGGGCTCTAAGTAAGAATGCTTTGGCCTTGGAATTATGGGCTGTCTTCTCAGCCCTTGCTTTCTAAATAGGGATATTTTGGGCTGCCTTCTAGATTCAGCTGCTGAGACAATTAAGTTCTGGTGTGTCCTCCAGCTCATAATAGGAATGTGCCAGTGCTGTGAAACTCACTGGGAAAGAGAAATTTCCCTGGCTGCTTGGGAGAACTTGCCTCCTAGAGCAAAGGACAAGTGTGCCTGAGCACACAGAGGAGAAAGGCCCCTTTCCTCACCTGATTTGGCTGACTGTATGCTCTAACCAAAGCACAATATGATGTGACCTGGGCTATTTGGATGGCAGTGGGAATACTGAAAATAGAGGAAGGATCCAAGAAGCCTTGTGAAAGGACAAGTGACAAGACTTGACAACATGTTACATGAAGAGAGTAGAAGAGATGGAGAGCCCATGAAGACACATCTGTGATCAAGTTCAGCTTTGCAGAGTTTATGCAGCACTTCACACTGAGAAGAAGTCTGAAGACAGTAAAGTTTGCGAGTGGATCATGGAAATTCACAAAGGCTAAAATCCTGAATGCTGGAAGTTGTCATTTTGCAAATTTGTATCTGCTAGCCAGCTTTACTAAAATTACCTAAGAATCAAAACACACAATCATAAAAGTTGACTATTATTTTGCGAAACGAGTTACTGTCCTTCTTGTATCAAAGGGCTGGTGATCGTTGGGTTCATGTGTCAACTTGGCCAGTGTGTGGTCAAGCAAGCACTGTCCTAACTATTACTGCAAGGACATCTGTGGCTGCTTAATTAACCAGAAGGCTGTTTTATTAAAACATAAAACACCTGTGACTGATTACATTAATGAAGGGTGTGTCTTCTGCAATGAGAGAATTCAATCAACTGAATTTAATCTAATCCAATCAGTTGAAGACTTTTTTTTTTTTAACAATTTCAAGAACCTTTATTGAAACCAACATTCAAATACTATCTTAAGGGTGAAATTCTGTTTCAGCAAAACCAATTTAACAACTCCAAATATAAAAACATTTAAAAATTAATCTTATTAAAGGTGATAGTTAACCCCTCCCCCATTTTACCTGCTATACTTCATTGCACCAAATAAACAGATAGGGAAGACTTTGTTTAATCACCTGCACCCAAAAAAAAAAAAAGAAAAGAAAAAAGAAAAAGGAAAACTATACTTTGATGACTGCCAAATGTCAGAAATGATATGAAATCAGAGCGTAACTAGACTTAATGTGGTATAAGGTTTCCAATACTACAGTCCACAAACCTAATGTGAATTCCCCACCATTTTAAAAAGATCTATACCTTGAATTTGCTGGACTAAAAAGGCACAGGGGCCATTACTTGTGATAAACAAAGTCATGCAGTACTTTTGGAAAAGTAGAAACAGGAAGCAATTAAGGCCTTACTTCCAATTATTTGAGCAGCAGTCTGGCTTTATCAGCCTGAGAAAGATGACTTTTCTGGTTCCTTTTTCTGAGTTGAAGACTTTTAAGGAAGAGAGAGAGAGAGGACCTTCACTTCTTTGGCTAGCCAGCAAAGAGTTTCCTGAGGACTTCATCGAATACCTTCATTGGAGTTGCCAGTTCACTGCCTGCTCTATGGAATTTGGACTCATGCATACCCACAGTTGAGTGAGACACTTTTATAAAATCTTATATTTACAGATATCTCTTGTTGATTCTGTTTCCCTAGAGAACCCTAACTAATACAGGGCTTAAAGTTTCAAACTTAATCTGAAGTGCAAAACAGAGTGTGCTCTTGAGTGGACATTGTGGGGAAATGAATACAAGTATGACAAACCATCTGTAAAAGCACTCTGTTTCCTGTAAACACTGCTATAAACCTTACTACTATCATACTGTCCCAGGCATTTGGGGATAAAAGTATTCTGACTCCCAGCAAGGAGGTCAGAAAAGGGAAAAGTACTTACAATAGCACAGCATAACTGCAGCCTCTGAGAAATAAAAGATGACACTGTAATCATCTGTGCCAGGTAAAAAGAGCAGGTGCTTCCCTTTTTCAGTGCAGGATTTGGAACAAGGTGAACATTCAAGTCAGTTTCATAAACAGGTAGGACCCAAAAGACTGTCCTCAAGGGAAAACCATCATCTCATTAGCTGCATGAAGGTGATTCCTGTTCTCCATCCACTGTGTGCCCAGAACTCAGGGCTAAAGCCAGAACCCCAACCAGCAACTTGTTAGCAGGGTTGTTTGAAAACATAAAGGGCAAAGAATTAATCAGACACATTCATCAGAGAAATATAAAATTGATTTTTTATAAAATTCTGATGTATTTGCCTATCTTTTTATTTCAGAGTAAGCTTTAGAATGTTTTCTTTTTAAATGCCTCCAGGACCCTGTTCATAGATACCATGAGTTTCCAAATAGAGACAAATTAGTTCCTGGGGCAAGGTGTTTACTAGAATTCAATCTGAGACTTATACTTCCAAATTCATGCTCTCCAAAGTGACAATTGAAAATGTTGTGTGTGTGTGTTCATAAATGATGTATTGGGGAAAAACAGTGAGGTGCTAGAAAAGGCAAAGACTGCTAAGAAATTTTCAAAATCCATGTCACAGGTACCAACAGTTTATTGAAGGTCTAGGTTTCCTTTCCTCTGGCTAAGGTTTTCTGTGGTATACAAGACAATAAAAATTCTGAGCTGTGTTGAAGTAGAGAGAAAGAAAGGCGTTTTCAGGGAAAGGGATGAATAAATTGGGCATTTTAAATTTACAGAGCACTATGAAGTATTTGAGATGACACACAGTAAGGCAGAAAGGAATTCCTTACTATTGATTAGTCATGCTTCAGTTGGTGTTTTGATTCTCATTATAATGACATGGGCCTTTACCAACCTGAAGAAGGTAGAAAAGTGATATTCTAGGAATGTTTCTTCCCATGAAAATAAAAAATAATAAGTACCATGTATTAAGTAACTGGTACTAGACGTCAACATATTTTCTCTTAACAGTTTATTCTCAATATTTCTCTATCAGATAGATATTAATATTCCCATGTTATTCATGATGAAATTGAGGTAAAGCAAGAATAATTGCCAAAGATCTTAAGTGAGAGAGTCAGAATTCAAACCAGCATCTTTTTGGTCTTAAAAACTATGCTAATCCAATTATGCTCCATGACCCCCAAATGAATATGTCAAGAGTTAACTTCAGATGAACTTCACAAAACATATAAATAAGCCCGATTACTGGATTGATATTTGCTAAGTGATATTTTTGAATCAAGTCACTTTGATTCTTTTTTAATATTTGGGAATTTTAGCACTTTTGCAAATAATAGTTCTCACTACACCTACCCCAAAGTCCAAGAACACTAAATTGATGTGTAGAAGGTAATTCACTATGTTAACATGCATCATTTGTTCTGTATCATATCCCTCCTGAGGAGTTGTCCAAGGATCTGAGCACATTCTTCCTAAAAATTCTCCTATAAATGACACTGTGTGGAAAATCATAAGGTGAGTAGGGATGGAAATTGACTAGTTTAATTCCAGACTGAAAAAAGGATCATCCTGTCTGAAGCCAACTTCCACAGGCATGTTGTATTTGCAAAGAATAGATGAGCCTTGTCAAATTAGGTAACTCGATTCCCCTCTCATCAGAGTTACTGACTTAATCACCACTTGAGAAGAGATATCTTCCATTTACATGATCACTACTGAATACTTAAATGTCGGCATCTCTGCACCTCAGAAAGTACTTCCTGATTGCACCTTTAAAAGTTGCAGAGGAATGGCAGGACTTAATACTGCTCTCACACATGCAATGGGAAGGGAGTATGTGCAGGGATTTTTTTATTATACAAGAAATATATATGTTCATTTTAGAAAATTTAGAAAATGCAATAAATTATAAAGAATCAGATGACTTATCAAAGGGTCTCTTTTGGTCTATTTCTTTGCATTATTCAAGGATTTACTTTGGTTCATTTGCTCCAAGTCTTTATTCTTTACATACACATATATTTTTAAATTAGAATCATTCTGAATATATCCATCATGATCTGATTTTTTAGGAAAATTTCTATTGCAGGAATTTTAACATTTTGTTAAATAGTCATTGAAAATATCATTTAATGTCTATGTAATATTACATCATTTATGTATAACATAACTTAGTCATTCTCTTATAGTTGGGTATGGTGTATAATCTTTCACTGTTGTATATAGAGTGATAATAAGCACTTATTATATAAATCTTTGTTACATTCCTCATTATTTCCTTAGAATAGCTCTGAGAGTTGTGGACGCGAAATTAATTTGTCAAAGGGTATGTAATTTAAATGGCTCTGGATACGTATTGAAAAATTGCCTTCCTGAAAATTGTACCATGTTATATTTATGAATTTCATGTCACTCTATCAAATTTGGAGCCTTTTTAAGTTAAGTTTTCAAAAGATAGAAAACATTCTGGGAGAAATCAGCTTCTACATAGAGTGCTCATTAGCCTCAAGTATGAAAATGTCACAAACATTTATGGAATCACATAACTCAAGGCAGGTCCTATCTCTGTGATATACTTTCTGTCTCATATTGTGGGTGCTCAATAAATATCCATTAAATAAAATAAATGAATCAATGAATCAATGACGAATTTATCATTCTGTTGAACTTGAACTTGCATGTCACAGTCAATGTGTGCTTTACAAAGGGCTTAAATGAAACATTATCTCATTAGGTTGTCACAACTACCCAGAGGGGAAATATTATAACTCTAGTTTTACAGAGGCAAAAACTGAAGATTGTCTCAGACTTTATTAAAGTCAAAGTTTGTAAATGATACTGAAGCTTAAATCCTGCCCCCCACCCCAGGCACCTATGCCTCTGCAAAGGGGAACTGGCCAAAGGGAGCCATGCTGTGAATGGGCCATGACTCACACAGATAAAATAAAACCCTCAATAATTGCCCAACACACTGTATTTTTCTAGGAGGCACCCTCTTGATAATTATTCACTTGCTTCACCAAAGAAAGCTTTCTTTCAAAGAAATATCATTTATTGAACAAGCTTGGATTTATATTTGTAGACCTCACAAAGGAGTATTAAAACAGCATAGTTCTCAATCCTTCTTGGAGATAGCAATAGTTATGGTGTGAGGAAAATAATAGAAATAATCATTACTATCTGTAGAGGCACTATGATGTGCCGAGCAATAACTACTGTATGGTTAAAACCTGATAACCATTCTATAAATTATGTTACTGTTATTCCATTTTACATAAAAAGGTAAGGAACCAATCCCATATCATACATGAGCAGTTCCTAAACTGTACATGCACCATAATTACCTGGAGGGTTTGTTGAAAGATAGATTGTTGGGTTCTACCCTCAGTATTCTGATTTAGTAACTCTGGGTTGGGGTTTGAGAATTTCTGTGTCTCATAAGTTCCCTGGTGATGCTTCAGGGCCAGGGATCCCACCCAGATACCCAGTGTCCTTTTCCCAATAAATGCTAGAGCTAGGAACTGAACCCAGGACAGCCAGCCTTCAAAAATCATGGTATTTGTGTTATCCCATACAGAGTCTAATATAAAGCTCTTGAATTAAAATGTTCTCAATCTTAATTTGGTCTTTAAGATTTGTATATAAATTATTTATAGAAACGCTAAGAAATTCACAATGGAGTTCTAAAAACTAAGTTAAACTGAGTTACTTAACTCTTAGTAAGAATCACTTGCTCTTCTTACCTCTCTTATTTCTTACTTCACAGAACAATATTTTTTAAAGCTAAAATTGCCCACAGAACTCATTCAGGTTGAATGCCTTCATTGTACAGATGACCAAGTTGAAGCCCAGAAAGGTTAAGTTCTTAAGACACTTCAGTGGTACATCTGCCCTATTGGTCAGATACCCACATATCCATAAAGCTTCACACAATCTATGCTGGTTTGGATGTTTTATGTCCCCCAAAACTCCATATTCTTTGATGCAATCTTGTGGAACAGATGTATTAGTTGATCAGGTTGGAATGTTTGGATTAGGCTATTTCCATGGAGATGTGACCCACCCAAATGTGGGTAATACCTTTGATTAGATTATTTCCATGGAGGTGCAGCCCTGACCATTCAGCTTGAGACTTGATTAGTTCACTGGAGCCCTATAAAAGCTCACAAACAGAAGGACCTCAGAGAAGCTGCAGCTGAGACAGACGTTTCGAAGATGGCCGTTGAAAGCTGACACTGACATTTTGGAGAATGCCATTTTGAAACACAACCTGGAAGCAAGCAGATGCCAGCCAAGTGCCTTCCCAGCTAACAGAGGTTTTCCGGATGCCAATGGTCTTTCTCCAGTGAAGGTACCCTATTGTTGATGCCTTACATTGGACATTTTATGGCCTTAAGACTGTAACTTGTAACCAAATAAACCCCCTTTATAAAAGCCAATCCATTTCTGGTGTTTTGCATTCCAGCAGCATTCGTATACCAGAACACAGCCCCTGTCCTCTGCCACACCTGCAGAGTCCACCATTTCCTCCTCTATGCTGTGATTTCTTCTTAAATGTGCAATAGTAGAAATGGTTGACTTTACCACCCATATTTTAACTTATTATTGGTTTACATTTTTTACACCTTTTCTACACTAGAAACACCTGGAAAACAGGCATTACATTTATTGAGTCACCTAGAAAATGTTTGTTGAATTCAGTGGAATTGAGTGGAAGTTTATTTCACTCTTTGTCTCTTTATTGCTGTACCATATCCCCTACTGTGCTCAGCTTACCTCTAAAATGTAGCCTCTGGTAAATACTTTCCTCCCTTTTTATTGTATGTGTTCTTTAAAGGATTTAGCATTATTTTTAGAATCATTGCTCTTCATAATATTTAAGGGAGTATTTTACGTATATAAAATATGTACATGTGTATATACATACATTTCATTAAAATCTTCAATATCCCTTCTCTTATGAATATGTGTATTTTCTTGCAGAATAAGATTAAAAATCAGTTCATTTTTTAAACACAAAATATAAATTATTTGAAGGAGCTAATATGACAGCATAGACTACAGGTAGAACCTGAAATTTTTATAATTATATTTTACTCCTTTAGTCCAATTCAAAAGAATTGTGACTTCTAGGTTACATAGAGTAGACAAAGGGGCTTCACCCAACTATTGCTATGAAGTCAGCAGAAAAGAAAATCTTGCAGATGTTTTTATTTGAAATAATGCTGAAGCTAATTAAACCACAGGGTGGGAAGGTAAGGGAGTGGTTGAATCACAGGCCCCTGACGTTGCTGACACTTCCTTTTGTATAATAAAGTGTCATGTAATTGTCTAAAAACCCTTTCTCAAAAATGTCTTGCTGAAAGGAGCTTCTGCAACCCATATACTCAATACTTTCCTAGAGTTGCTGCCGAAATGTATGATATTATCCCTGGGTGTGACAGAGTATTTAAATAATAATATAATAATGATGGTGATGATAACTACAATTCTTCAACGGGTGCTTCTTACATGCTAAGAACTTTGCAAACATTTTCTAAATTTAGCCTCAGGGAAAACTCTGAAGGGTAGATATCACTATCCATATTATGAGGTGAAAACAAAGATTCAGAGAGGTAAAATGATCCATTTGAAGTCACAGAACTGTGGTGTGAGTCTAGACTTTTTCATCCCAAACCTTGCTATGCATTTAAATTGCTACTTGCTCCTTAAAGATACAAATAGACATCTGTATTTCAATGGAAATATACAATAATGGTATTTTTTTAGAAATTAATTGTTCTTTCCTTAAGCTTCTATGATAGATGAAGATTTGCCCTATTTTCCATCCAGTAGAAAATTAAATCAGAGCATTTCTGGGCATATGATACCATGAATAAAAATTAATTAAATGAATGGGATATTTCTCTAATACACATTACAGGATGAAATCACCATTCTGAGGGAACCAAAACATCTAAGAAAGGCTCCCCTATCTTTTATTAGCAGTCAGAATGTCCCATCCATTCCTTGCAAGCAAGCCTTAACTTCCCCAAGCAAGAGATGTCTGAATGAAATTCACAACTATGAAATCTTAACTTCAAATGTTGTTTTTTACTTTTCTTAATTAAATATTGAAATGTCCCTGAGATATCAACTCTTTAGTGACCAAAGTCTATCTCCCCCATTGTCTATTTCACCCCAAAAATGTGGCATAAAAATTCTTCTTGAGTTAGAAATATAGAACTTTCTTCAAAGTTCTTCAAGTTCAGAATGATTAGCAGAGTGGGAGAAGAAATTATGTCTAAATTCTATTAAGAGGAAGCTGAAAGCAGCTAAGTTGCTGTTATGTTCATTGTGCAGTAGGAAACTGAGTTCTACTGTGGAAAAATAGAAAAATCTCCTTGCAAGCATGGCTGTGTTCATCCCTCCAGTTATACTGTGATGGAAGTGATTTACAACATTCAAGTTAATTAGACAGTGTTGAATGAGGGTAGAGGCATGCACTATAAATGCTAAGGGTGTAAGGAACTACAGGGGAGACTCTTTATCCCAAAGTTCTCTTTTTCCTGATTCCCAGGAGGCAGGAAAAGGAAATGGAAAGGACCTGTCTGGCTATAGAGCCAGTGGAATTGGCTCAAGTTTTTGTCATTTTAGAAATTGCTTGACCTTGAGACATTTAACTAAACTCTGAGCCTCAGTTGCCTCATATAAAAAGTAGGAATAATAATTCCTACTTTACAGGGTTGATTTAGGGATTAGAAATAAGTCGTTTAAACACATTGTTCAATATAGATACTCAAAATAGCAAGAAAGTTTTGATTCAGAGGATTTGTGGCTTATGTAAGATCACAAAACTATGGTTAGAATTATGGAAACCAGAACCTTGAATGCCTTTGAGACAAGTGCTTTTAATAGCACCCCACCTGAAACAGAAGAAGGCTCTGCCTGCCCACGTCAACAGAGCTTAGGAGCACTGTTTCATTTAATACTGTAGTTTTTGTTGATGTTTTTGGTATGTGTTTATTGAGTTATTATTTCTAGGTTAAAAGAAAAATAAATTAGAAGAGAGAAATGTCCTTTGAAGTTACTGCATATGCTTGACTGGAAAAGTGAAAGCCCTGGCTACCCCAAAGGTAGAAAGACACAGAGTCAGAACTCAGAGATGGACAGCACTGGAAAGCAGTGAATACCCCATATTCCTGGAGGACATGGCAAACCCACAGTAATATTCTTGGTCAGATGATGTGTACAAAGTACGTCTTCCTCTTATTTTGAGAATGAGAATGTACATCAACCTGTGATAAGTTGTCTGCCAAAGACCACCTCACAACTGAGATATGATTAAGCACTCTACCAGGAGCCTGAAGTAGAATCACTTGATGACTGCAGGGCTAATAAGGGTCCTGGTAGTTTGCAGTCACAAAGAAACCCAATCCCAGAAAACATGAGTCAAGTCTTTGCAACAATCATATCTGTGGACCTCCACCCTAGAAGAAAATCAAGATTTGTGTAGTCATTTCAGAACTGTGCTTCTGCTTTAGTTTTAATTTGTTTTCATTATCTTTATTAAGTATTAACTAAATACAAAAGAATATTTATAAAGTGCGTGTGCATTATAAAGAAAGTGATGCAAATACTTGTGCACCCACTATCTGATTTAAGTAAAAAGCGATACGTTGGAGGGCCCCCTCATGTCCTTCCCCACTTCCATACCAGTCATTCCAACTCAGAGGTAAGCACAATCCTAAATATTCAAAGTATCATTCCCTTGCTCTTTAAAGTTTTACTGCATATGTTTTATATCCCTAAAATAATATTGCTTAATTTTGCAAGGTTTTGAACATTATATAATAGAATCATGTTGTATGTATTTTATATGCATATAACTTGCTTTTTCCTCTCAACATTATGTTCCTACTGAGAGTCATCATTGTTGTGTTTATAGCTACAATATCCAATATTCACAACTTTGTGGTATTCCAGCATGTGAATATAACACCATCTATTCATCCATTTTACTGCTATTGGACTTGTGAGCTGTCTGAATTTTCTGCCATGAACATTCTTGACCATCTCTTGTGATGCATGAGCAAGAGTCACTCTTGTGTCTTCCGAATTCTCTCACACAGAGCATGCTTTCAAACCCACTCCACTCCCCATCCTCACCAACACTTATTGCAAGCTTGTGGGAAATGATATCTCATTGGGTTTAATTTGTATTCCCATGATAACTAATGAGGCTGAGCACATTTTGTAAGTTTATTTGCAAACATTTCTTCTTTTGTGAAATGTTTATGCATATCTTTTGTCTATTTTTCTACTGGGTTGTCTTTCTTTTAACATTTTGAGATGAGTTATAACCTTTTGTTGGTTTTACATGTTGGAAACATTTTCTCCCACTTTGTGCCTTGTCTTTCTCCTTGCTTTAAAGCATCTATTGAGTAGAAGTTGTAAATTTTAATTTAGTGAAATTCATCTATCCTTCCTTTTTTCTTTGTGCTTTTTATGCCCTGTTTAAAAAACTCTTGACTACCCTGCAGTCATAAACGTATTCTATGTTGTCTTATAAAAGTTTTATAGTTTTGCCTTTTAAATTTAAGTCTTTAATTTTTTATATGGTTTCCAACTGTTTCAACACCTTTGCCTTCTCATCTGTAGTGCTAGCTTTGACCAAAATCAAGTTTCCACATACATGCATATATATTTTGGGGCAATGCAATTATATTGGTCTTTTACTCTATACTGCTTCAATACCACACTTTCTAATTTACTATATTGTTTTCTTTTATCTGATAAGACAAGTAATCCCATGTTGTATTTCTTCAATGGCATCTTGGCCAGCTTGAGCCTTTTATATTTCTAAATACATAGATGAGCTTGTCAAATTCCACCATAGTACCTATTATGATTTTTATTAGAATTGCATTAACTCTATAGTTAGCATAATTTTCATTTACCCTATACATTAATCTATACATCAACTGGCCTTTCTATATTGAGTGTTCTTGTATTTAGATTTGGTTTAACATCTAGCAGAAGTTTGTGACTTTTTTCCTAGAGATCTTACTCAAATTTTGTTAGATTTATTCTGAATTACTTAATATTTTAATGCTATTTAAAAAGGTGTCTTTAAAAATTACTTTTAATGAAATTTTCTTCCTGCAGTGTATAAAAATGCAATTGATTTATTAATATATCTAACCACCTTGAAAAACCCTCTTGTTAATTCTAAAAATTTACACATATTCTTTTTTTGGTTTGATTTTTTTCCTTTACTTACACAATCATATCATCTGTGAATAATGATAGTTTTCTTTATTCCTTTCCTAACCTTAAAAACTTTGGACTTCTAGTATAATGTTGAATGGAAGTAGTGATGTTTGATATGCTTGTCTTATTCCTGACCTTAAAAGGAATACTTTCAACCTTTAGCAAAGAATGTAATGTTTGCTATAATTTTTTGTATCATTTATTGAAGTGAAGTTCATTCTACTCTAGTCTCCTAAAAGATTTTAACATGAGTTCATATTGAATTTTGACAAATTCTTGCTAGGCTTCCACTGAGATCATCAAGTCTTCTCATCCTTTAATCTGCTTATGTGGTGAATTAAATTAATTTATTTTACAATATCAAACCAATTCTGCAATGCTGGAATAATTCCCAATTATCCAAGTCTCATATTTTTAGGCATTTCTGGAATTGATTTGCTAATATATTATGTTTAGAATTTTTACATCTATGTTTGGGTTTGTTAAAGCTGCTGGAATGCCATATAGAAGAAATAGGTTGGCTTTTTCAATGGGGATTAATTAGCTTACAAATTTATGGTTCTAAAGCCATGAAAATGTCCAAATTAAGGCATCAACAAGATGATACCTTCTCAGAAGAAAAGCTGCTGGCATCTGGGGCTCCTCTGTCCCATAGGAAGGCACATGGCTGGCATCTGCTAGTCCTTCTCTTCTAGGTTTTGCTGCTTTCAGTTTCTGGCTTCAATGACTTCTTCTCTGTCAGCTTCTGTGGTTCCTCTCTTAGCTTCTCTGGGGCTTTTTTCTCTAAGCCCTTTCAGATTTTTCTGTCCTTTATCCTCTCATGAAGGACTCCAGTAAAAGGATTAAGACTCACCTTGAATGGGGTGGGTCACATCTCAAACTGAAATAACTTAACAAAATGGTATCATCCACAACAGGTCTGCACCCACAGGAAAGAAGATGGCCTTTTCTGCAGTACATAACAGCTTCAAACCAACAAAAGGTTCATATGAGATTGGCCTATAATTTTCCTTTTTTGTACAATTCTAGACATGCTAGCCAATTGTGGGGTGATGGCAAAGTAGGGAGCTCCAGGAATCAATCCCTCCACCAGAACAACTATTAAACAGGCAGGAACTGTCTGAATCAACTACTCTGAAACTCTGGAGTATGGCGGATCATTGTGTAACATTCAGGGAAGAGCAGAAAGAAGAGGATGGTAGGTTGCATAAATACCAGTGAATTTTACTCTCTGAGCAGTGGCTACCATTATCCATTCCCCAGCATCACAGCAGGAAGCAGGGAGATCTTCAACCTTGGCCCACGGTGTAGTTTGCTGGTGCCAAGGTGAAACATAAAGACCTAGTTCTACAAGATGCAAGGGTGTGTGGTCCAGTCGCTGAACACTACTTTTGATCTGCGACTTCAGATCGCTGGGGGCCCAGCTTTAAGCAAAGGTGGCCATTGTCCCAACCTGCCCTGGTCAAAAGCAGCAGAAGAGGCTTAAACACAGCACACAACCTCAAAACTATGAAAATAATTAAAGGGCTTCATTTACTGGGCAAGTGCCAGATAGAAAAATCAGCTTCAGGAGCCATAGTGGAAGCTCCTGGTACCCTTGCTAACTCTCCCCCAGGGCAAAGAAGAGCCAGACAGTGCTCCCTTTGTGGGTCCCTGGTCTTCTTCCAGCTTGGAAAGACTGATCTAGGAAACTCTTCTCTAGATCATCCCTACTCACAGAGTTTTCCCTCTAGGCAAAATTAGCTTTGGACAGCAGAAGCTCTGTAGATACAGATGAGTCAGGCAACCTGGGGCAAAGATATACCTGCTTTAAGTCCTGTGGGGAAGCATTTGGGAGAAGATGAAGGCCTGTTTCCTAAGGAGTAGGGAGCATTCAAATTCTTGTAAACAGGGGAGTTCCTAAGGACACTAGCAAGCACAAGCCCAGGACAAATACAGGCTCAGAAAAAACAGGGAGGGCCCTGCACTTTGCATTTGCCTTAGGCTAAATTTCTTGATAGGAGGGCTGAATTCTGGAGAAGAACACCAGCCAACACAAAGAGAATTAGCAAAGACTTGTGGAATGTGCTTTTGTTTTGTTTTGTTTTGTTTTGCATTGGTTTCTTTGGTTTTGTTAGTTCCTGGTACTCAAGAAAACCTCTGCCATATCACTAGCTGGATATGAACTCAAAGAAACAGCTCAGGCACTAAATCCCAGGATACAAACTCAAGAAACAGACAGCTCAGGGACTAAATCCCAGATACACTTAAAAAATATCAAAATGCACAGTGTGCAACAAAAGATTACATGACAAACAAAGAAACAGGAAATGACAGCCCATCAAAAGGAAGAGGATAAAATACAGAAAACATCAATGAAGAAGACCAGAAAGTGGGCATACCAAAGACTTTAAAAAATGATCTTCAATATGCTTAAGGAGATGAAAGAAAATGCAGAGAAAAACTAAAAGATATCAGGAAAACAATGAATGAACAGTATGAGAATCTCAATAAAAAGATAGAAATTTTAAAAAGGAACCAAATAAAACTACTGGAGTTGAAGACCACAATAACTGAAAAGAAAAATTTCCAGGAGGGTTTTGACATCAGACTGGAGCTGGCAGAAGAAAAAATCCGTGAAGTTGAGGAAGAGACAATTGAAGTGAGTCAGGCTGAGGAACAGAAAGAAACTGGAATTAGAAAAAGTGAAAATACCGTAAGAGACATATGGGATATTGTGCTGGTTTGAATGTATTATGCCCCCCAGAAAAAGCCATATTCTTTGATGCAATCTTGTGGGGTGTTTCAGTGCTGATTGGATTGGAACCCTTTGGGTATTTCCGTGGAGCTGTGGCCCACCCAACTGTAGGTGATAACTCTGATGAGATAATTTCCATGGAGGCGTGGCCCCACCCATTCAGGGTGGGCCTTGATCAGTGGAGCCATATAAATGAGCTGACAAACAAAAGGAACTCAGTGCAGCTGAGAGTGACACTTTGAAGAGGAGCAACAGCCAAGAGGGACACTTTGAAGAAAGCACAGGGGCTGCAGATGAGAGACATTTTGAAGACAGCTGATGGAAGCAGACTCTTGCTCCAAAGAAGCCAAGAGAGGACAAATACCCCAAGTGCAACTAAGAGTGACATTTTTGAGGAACTGCAGCTCAGAGAGGAACATCCTGGGAGAAAGCCATTTTGAAACCAGCATTTTGGAGCAGACACCAGCCACATGCCTTCCCAGCTAACAGAGGTTTCCCAGACACCATTGGCCATCCTCTATTGAAGGTACCCGATTGCTGATGTGTTACCTTGGACACTTTATGGCCTCAAGACTGTAACTGTGTAACCAAATAAACCCCCTTTTATAAAAGCCAATCCATCTCTGGTGTTTTGCATTCTGGCAGCATTAGCAAAATTGAACAGATATCTTCAAGGATACTAATATATGCATTATGGGAGTCCCCAAGGGAAAAAAGGCAAAGAAGGAACAGAAGGAATATTCAAGGAAATAATGACAGAAAACCTCACAAACTTGGCAAAAGATGTGAATATGCACATCCAAGAATCCAAAAACACCAAATAGGATAAACTTGAAAATAAATATGCCCAGGGAATTTGACATTGATAGTGGTCAAACTGTCAATTGTAAAGGAAGCTTCTGAAAGTTCTGAAAGCTGCAAGAGAAAAGCAATATGTTATGTACAAGGAAGTACCAATTAGATTAAGTAATGATTTCTCATCTGAATTAGATTAAGTAGTGATGGCTCATTTGAAACCATGGAGGCAGGGTGGCAGTGGGATGAAATATTTAAGGTGATGAGAGAAAACAACTGCAAACCAAGAATTGAATTTTAGATCCAGCAAGACTTTCAAAAATGAGAGAGAGATTAAGACATTCTCAGATAAACAAAAACTGAGAGAAGTCACTACCACTAGACCTGCCCTATAAGCAATGTGAAAGGCAGTTCTTCAGAGTGAAACAAAAGGACACCATGCAGTGGATCAAAGAGGTATAAAGAAATAAAGATCTCTGATAAAGGTAACCATATAGGTAACTATAAATTCCAGTACTATTGCATTGAATTTTTACTTTCTAATTCCACTCCTTACTTCTTACAGGTGTTAAAATACAAATACATAAAAAGTAATGATGAATCCATGGTTTTAGATATACAGAGGAAAAAGATATAATTTGTAACAAGTACCAAATAAAAGATGGCAGGGGGGCAGAAAGGTATAGGAACAGTGTATGCATCTGCTATTAAAGTTAAGTTGGTATCAAAACAAAATGATTGTTATATATTTAGGATGTAAATACAAATCCCATGGTAACCAAAAAAGAAAACATATGAAAAATATATCCAGAAATAAATAAGAAGGGACTAAGTATGGAACAATGCAAAATATGAAAGAAGAATGAGAGTAGATATTAATGGAAGAATTGAGAATCAGAAAAGATATGATTATCGAAGACTAAATAGCAAAATGGCAGAAGGAAGTCCTGCAATATCAGTAGTTACTTTCAATGTAAATGGATTAAACTCTCCAGTCAAAAGCACGACATTGGCAGAATGGACATTAAAAAAGAAGCACAACAAAACTGTGTGCTGTTTACAAGAGACTCACCTTAATATCAAAGACATAATTAGTTTGAAAGTGAAAGAATGGGAAAAATATACCATGCAAGTAGTAACCAAAAGAGAACTCGGTAGCTATGCTAAAAACAGATAAAATAGACTTTAACTCAAAAATGGATGTGAGGGGAGGAGCTAACATGGCATGGAGAGGAGTGGAAGATTGTTAGTCCACCACAGAACAATTCATAAATGACCAAAAAACTAGTAAATAACCTGGAATAACAGTGGGGAGACAAACGTGACTGTCCACTCATCATCCACCAACCTGAATTGGGAGGAATGCCCAAGATCACAGCATAAAATCTGCAAGTAAAACTGCAGACCTGCACTGAGAGCCCAGAGCCAAGAGCTGAGAGCCCCTCCCTCAAGGAAGCCATGCGGTGCACTCTCTCAGCCCAGCTCCAAGTGCGGTTTTAATGTTAAATGCTCAATACAGACAGTGAATCCTCAACAAGCAGACAGAGGCTTTTGGTGACAACTGATCTTGGGAGAGTCAGGGGACATATCTGTCTCAGGATGGGGAGCCCAGAGGATCAGGTGCTATCTCTGGCTGAAGGGTGAACCTGGGAGCTTTTCTGTCCCTTTCTCTCTCTGTGGAGAAAACCTCAGCAGTTCTCAGCCCACAGTGCTTTGCAGTAAAGACAGCCTCAGTCATTTTAAAATCAAAACACTTTGATCAACAGAGTCAGAGAAACAAAGAACTTATTGATATGCAAATGACATCTCTTGAGGGGGCACAGCTTCCCAAGAGGAAAGGGAGGGGCCCAGCTCTACTGCCCATCTTTCAGTCTTTCCAGAACCAGACCCCAAAGCCTGGTGGAGGAGAGCCACAGGCCACACCCTCTTACACAGGCAGTGACAGGCTGACAGGTGGATTTGCAGGGCAGAAAAGCACAGGTGTCTCAATCCTCTAAGAAAAGCCATCAGGGAAACCAGATACTGAAATATTACCTCCTTCTGTGACCTGAGCCTGTTCTCATCTGGGAAAACCTGATTGGGGTGGCCTAGGAGGTCAGACGCCTAGACAACAGAAAACTACAACCTACACTAAGAAAAACAAAGCATTGGCCCAGTCAAAGGAACAAATGTACACTTCAACTGAGATACAGGAATTTAAACAACTAACGTTAAATCAGTTCAAAAAGTTTAGAGAATATTTCACAAAAGAGATAGAGGCTGTAAAGAAAACACTGGGCATATATAAGGCAGAAACTGAAAGTTCAAAAAAACAACCAGTAGAATCTATGGAAATGAAAGGCACAACACAAGAGACGAAAGACACAATGGAAACATACAACAGCAGATCTCAAGAGGCAGAAGGAAACACTCAAGAACTGGAGAACAAAACACCTGAAAGCCTACACACAAAGGAGCAGATGGAGAAAAGAATGAAAAAACATGAGCAACGTCTCTGGGAACTTAAAGATGAAACAAAGTACAAGAATCTACATATCATTGGTGTCCCAGAAGGAGAAAAGAAGGGAAAAGGGCAGAGACAATAATAGAGGAAAGAATCAATGAAAATTTCCCATCTCTTATGAAAGACATAAAATTACAGATCCAAGAAGTGCAGTGTACTCCAAACACAATAGATCTGAATAGGCCTACGCCAAGACACTTAATAATCAGATTATCAAATGTCAAAGACAAAGAGAGAATCCTGAAAGCAGCAAGAGAAAAGCAATCCATCACATACAAAGGAAGCTTAATAAGACTGTGTGCGCATCTCTGAGTAGAAACCATGGAGGCAAGAAGGAAGTGGTGTGATATATTTAAGATACTGAAAGAGAAAAACCGCCAACCAAGATCCTATATCCAGCAAAACTGTCCTTCAAATATGAGGGAGAGCTTAAAATATTTTCCGGCAAACAGACAATGAGAGACTTTGTGAACAAGACACCTTGCTCTACAGGAAATACTAAACGGAGCACTACAGAGTGGTAGGAGAAGACAGGACTGAGAGGTTTGGAACACAATTTTGGGAGCTGGTAGCCCAGCAATGTAAGTACACTGAACAAAGATAGCCAGGTATGTGGTTGAGAGAGGAAGGTTGGGGGCATGTGAGACACCAGAACAAAGGAGGAAAGATAAAGACTGGGACTGTGTAGCTTGATGAAATCTAGAATGTTCAGCAATTGTGATAAAATATACAAATATGTTCTTTTACAAGGAAGAACAAGCAAATGTCAACCTTGCAAGGTGTTAAAAATGGGGAGGCACTGGCGGAGGGATGCAATCAATCTAAACTAGAGACTGTAAGTAACAGAATCATTGTATTATGCTTCCTTTAAGGTAACAAAGGCGATATACCAAGGTAAATGCAGATAAGAGGGGGGGATAGGGAAGGCATGTTAGACACTTGACTTGGTGGTGTTGTCTGACTCTTTACTCTGATTTAAGGTTACTTTTCCTTTTGCTACTTCCTAGCTGTCATTTTTTTCCTCTTTCTTTTCCCTCTCTACCTTCTTAGATGCTCCCTCCTGCCTTGTGGAAGAAATATAGATGCCCTTATACAGATAGTGGTGAAGGTGGTGAACACATAAAGATGTGACCATACAGAGAACCACTGATTGTTTACTTAGGATGGAATGTATGGGGTGTGAACAAAACCATCCTAAAAAAAAAAAATGGGTTGATGACAAAACCTCAAGGGCAATATACTGAGTGAAATAAGCCAGACACATAAGGACAAATATTGCAGGGTCTCACTGATAAGAACTAATTATAATATGTAAACTCATAGACATGAAATATAAGGTACCAAGATATAGGACGAGGCTTAAGAATGGGGAGTGGTTGCTTAGTATGAGCAGAATGTTCAACTAGGATGAACTTAAATGTTTGGAAATGAACAGAGGTGTTGGTAGCAAGATGTGAGAATAATTAACAGTGCCAAATGGCACATGAATGAGGTGGAAATGGGAAGCTCAGAGTCATATATGTCACCAGAAGGAAAGCTGGAGGTCAAAAGATGGGAATGTATAAAACTGAATCCTATGGTGGGCAATGTCCATGATTAACTGTACAAATATTAAAAAATTCCACGAACCAGAACAAATGTATGACAGTACAACTAGAAGTTAATAATAGAGGGGCATATAGGGAAGAAATATATACCTATTGCAAACTATATACTAAAGTTTGTAGTATTTAAACATTATTTCATTAACAGTAACAAATGTACTATACCAACACTACGAGTCAATAATTGAGGGGGGTTGATTAGGGATATGGGAGGATTCGAGTGTCCTTTTCTTTTTCTTTCTTTTTTTTTTTTCTTTTTTTTCCATCTTTCACTTTATTTCTTGTCTGGAGTAATGAAAAGTTTCTAAAAATTGAACAAAAATTAAGTGTGGTGATGGATGCACAGCTGTATGAGGGTACCAGGGACAACTGATTGTACACATTGGATCTTTGGATAATTGTGTGGTATCTGAACAATCCGAATAAAAATTTTAAAAATTAAAAAAAAAAAAAGAGGGGGGAAAAAAGAAAAAAAAATGGACGTGAGGGACAAAGAAGGTCATTATATACTGAGATGGGGTAAATTCATCAAGAAAACAACTATATGCCTAATAACAGAGGCCCAAAATATATGAGGCAAATATTGACAGATCTGAAGGGAGAAATAGACAGTTCTACATTAATAGAAGACTTCAATATACCACTTTCAATAATGGACAGAAATCTATACAGAAGATCAATAAGGAAATAGAATACTTGAATGATACTACAACCAACTAGACCTAACAGACATATGTAGAGAAAACTTGACCTAACAACAGCAAAATATACATTTCTCTAGTTCACATGGATCATTCTCCAGGATAGATCATGTGCTAGGTTACAAAACAATTCTCAAATTCAAAAATATTGAAATCATCACACAATGTATCTTCTCAAACCACAATGGAATGAAGTTACAAATCAATAAGAGAAGGAGAAATGAATAATTCACAAATATCTGGGAATTTAAAAAATATACCTTTAAACAACCAATGGTTCAAAGAAGAAATCACAGGAAAATCAGGAAATACCTTGAGGGAAGGGTAAATGAAAACACAACATACCAAAGTTCATAGGATGCAGCAAAGGCAGTGCTTAGAGGGAAATTTATAGCTCTAAATGCTAAAATCATGAAAGAAGAAAGTCAGAGACATAACCTCAAAACTGGAGCATCTAGAAAAAGAAAATCAGTCTAAATCCAGTGTGAGCAGAAGGAAGGCAATAACAAAAATCAGATTAGAGATAAATGAAATAGAGAATAAAAACAATAAAGAAAATCAACAAAACTAAAAGTTGGTTCTTTGAAATGATCAATGAAATCAACAAAACTTTACCTAGACAGAGAGAGAGAGAGAGAGAGAGAATACAAAAAAATAAAATCATAAATGAAAGGGGGTCATTACAAGTGACGCCACAGGAAATAAAAATATTATAAAAGGATACTATGAACAACTGTATGCCAACAAATTAGAAAATCTTGAAGGCATAGACAAATTCCTAGAAACATACAAACTACTTACACTGACTCAAGAAGAAACAAAAGATCTCAACAGACCAATAACTAGTAAAAGAGACTGAATCAAAAAACGCCAAAGTAAAGTGCAGGAACAGACGGTTTCACAAAGAAATTGTATCAAACATTCCAAGAATAATTAACTCCAATCCTGCTCAAACTTTTCTGTAAAAATGAAGAGAAGGGAACAGTTCTTAACTCATTCTATGAGGCCAACATCATCCATATAGCAAAGCCAGATAAAGATACTATGAGAAAAGAAAATTACAGACCAATATCTCTTCTGAACATTGATGCAAAAATCCTCAAGAAAATGCTAGCAAGCCAAATGAAACAGCACAGTCAAAGAATTGTATACCATGATTAACTGAGATTTATCCCAGATGTGCAAGGGTGATTCAACATAAGAAAATAAATTCAAGTAATATATCACATTAACAGAATGAAGGAAGAAAATCACATGATTATCTCAATTGTTGTAGAAAAGGCATTTGACAAAATTCAGCACCCTTCTTGATAAAAATGCCTGGAAAACAAGGAATAGAAAGAAACTTCCTCAACATGGTAAAGGGCGTTTAAGAAAAATCTACAACTAACATCATACTCAATGTTGAAAGACTGAAAACTTTCCCTCTAAGATAAGGAAAAAGACACAGAAGCCCACTGTCACCCCTCTAATTCAACTTTTTACTGAAAGTTCTAGATAGAGCAATTAAGCAAAGAAAGAAACAGAAGGCATTCAGATGGGAAAGGAAGAAGTAAAACTTTCCCTATATAAGATGACATGATCTTATATACAGAAAATCCTGAATTATAATAATATTCTTTCATCAATTGCAACAAATGTACCACACAAATGCAAGGTGTTAAATTATAGAATGGTATACAGGGAATTCTGTAATTTTTCTCGAATTAAAAATTAAAATAAAATTTCATTCTACATCATAAAATGAGTTGATTACATTCCTTCTTTATATTCTGGAATAGTTTTCCAGTATTGGAATTATGTCTTTCCTGAATGCTGGTAGAACATGTAAGTAAAATTCTCTGGTCCTGGTGTTTTCACTGAGGAAATATTAACTACTGTTTCCATTTCTATTGTGGTTATACAACTTTGAAAGTTTTCTTTTTTTTTTTCTTGAGCCATCTTTTTTGGATGCATTTTTCTAGAAATTTGTCCTCATCAAAACTTTCAAATTCATTGGCATAAGGTTACTCATTCAATAGTTTTTTAAATCTCTGTAACTTCTTTGTCTCTTTTTGTATTCCTAATACTGTTTGAGTCTTCACATTTTTGCTCATGATCAATCATGACAGATGCTTGCCAATTTTATTAGTCTTTCCAAATAAAATTTTTGTCTTTGATTCTCCACTCAATTATGTTTGATTATTACATTTACTTACTCTGTTATTTTGATCATTTCCTTCTTTCTACATTTTTGTGTTTATTCCATTGTTCTTTTAAACCTTAAGTTAGCAGCCTAGTTCATTAGTTTTGAGGCTTTCTTGTTTTATAATACAAACACTTAAGTACCACTTTAGCTGGATTCCCCCAATTTTAATATGTAGTATTTTTATTTATGTTCAGTTCAAGATATTTTCAGTACACATTTGTGATTCTTGTGTGAGTTATTTAGGGAGGTGTTTCCAACTTTACCAAAATATGGGGTTTTTCAAATTATCTTCAGTACTCATTTCTAACTTAATCACATTGTAGTCAAAGAATGAAATGGATATGAAATCCATCTAGTAAAACTTATTCTATGGCCCAGAAGGTGTAAATTTTTAAATGTTATATATCATCATTGATATTTTTGTTGAATTATTCCATTGATTATTGAAATGTGTGTTCAAAGTCTCCCACAATGTTATGGTTTTGTTAATTTTTGTATTTGGTTAATTCTTGCTTTACATAATTTGAAGCTATATATTACATGCATACACATTTATAATTATTATTTTAGTTAACTGAAACTTTTATCATTAAGAAATAGATTTTTATCCCCAGTAATGCTTCTTTCTTGAAAGTCTGTTTTGACTGATAGTGATAAAGCAATTTCAACTTTCTTTTGCTTGATATTTCCCAACTATGTAATTGAATAGTCTTAGATTTTCAAACTATTTATAGCCTAATGTTCCAGATGGGTCACTTGCAAATTCTATGTAGCAAAATTCTGGTTTATTTGTCTGTTGACCTCTAACTTTTAAAAATTACTTTTAAAAATTATTTTTACTGTAAATATTAATACATTATATCACTCAATTTACTGCTTTTCTATAATGCCTCATCCAAAATTTTTTGTTCTTTCTTTCCATTTTTAATTAATTCACTTTTCTCATCTCTTTTTTTCTTCTAAAAATTAGGCAATTAGATAGAACTCTAGTTCTATTTTTTAGTGCTTACCTAGAAACCTAGACATTTTAACATACCTACTTAACAAAGTATAAAATTCACTAGAATCTGTACCTTTCCCTAATGCAAGCACCTTAAAAATAACTCTTTAAGTCCAATCACCCCAGCCTGGCTTACATTGGATCTTCATTGTACGTGCTAGTTCTAGCTTATTTTTTAAATCTTAAAAGCTATTATAGTGAGTTTTGGTGGCTGTTTGTTTTGTTTTGTTTTGTTTGCTACTACACAGTTAGTGCTTAGTTTTACTTTTAACAACATTCTTTAATATTCCTTCTTGCATTTCAGTTCTTCCAGCTAGCATAATTTTCTTTCTTCCTGAAATCACCCTTGGTTGATTGTAAATGCAACAATTGTTTTTGTCTGAACCTGCCTTTATTTTGTCTTGTTCTTCACTCATGCTTTCACAGTAACCAAATTCTAGACAGACAGTTGCAGTGCTTTCTCTCAGCTCATTGAAGACATTTTTCTATTTTTACTTCCAGTATTGTGAGAAATAGTCTCCATTTCTTTGTCTCTTAGTACTCATTTTAATCACTTCAGATGTAGTTTATTTTATTAATTCTCTTTTCATCTGTAGCTCATTTTCTGTTAAAATTAGCTATTTAATTTTAAATTTCAACTAATTTTTATTTTTAGAAATTCTATTTGGTTACTTTAAATCTGCTTGCTCATTTTTAGTCTTTTAACTTATTTTTTCCATTTCTTCATTTATATTTTTAAGCATATTAAGTATTCAATTTATATAATCTATGTCTGTTAATTCCAAAGCATGAAGCCTTGCAGATTTCATTCTGCTGCTTGTTGTTCTGCTTATTTTCTCTCACTTTTGGTTTTCAGCTAAGCACTCATATTCCTTGGACTTCATTTGAGGCCTATACTAAAGGTGGATTCTTCCCAAATGATGTGCATTTGCTTCTGCTAGCTCAGATAGCTGTTAAACTAAATGAGTGATTTATTGTTTGTAATACCACCTAGGTATTATGAATTCAAGCTGCAAACCTGCTCAGTGGCTGTCTTTTAGAGATGAGTTTTCAGGAAAACTTTTATTCCTCTCTGCTCCATACCAAGGTTCAAAACCAGAGATTTTCCACATATCTCTCTGTGTACAAGTAGGAGAAGGATGTTTATTTCACCCTTATACTGATAGTGCATGCTCTTGGTGTTCCAACTATAAGTACAGAGAGGTCCTACTGACTAGTAACTCTAGTGGTCCCTGATCTTTGCCTCCTGTCATTCCTGTGTCCTGACACAATGAAATCAAGTTCCATTTCATTGGGTTTGGCAAGTGTTCTCAAAGTAAAATCTGGTTTCAATGCTCCATTACCTTTCTGGATGCTTATTTTCACTTGGCTTTGAACGCTGATTATTCTTCACTAAATTACCAGTTTATCATCTCATTTTAAAAGATGGCTTTACTTTTTTTTTTTAAGTTTTTCTTCAAGTGGCATTGTTGATCTGGGGTACCCAATCCACCATGCTGCTATGTATATTCATGCACACTATCAGATAAATACTCCAAAACTGCTGAACAACATGCATGCAAAAGCTAAATAACTAGCCACAATATTTTCCGGTCATGAAAGAGTGCCAGTGGAAGGCGGGGTGATGAGAATAAGGATGAGAAAAAGAAAGTGAAAATAACCAATGCACAGATTTGCACTTTATCCAGGGATAGGGTTCTATATTCAGAACCACATAAATGTAAAATACCTTTGATCACTGCTTCTTTTGTTAACCTCACCCACTTGTGAGGACATGCTCACTGATTGGACTCACAAGTTGACTGCACATATAAACACAACCACCTATTTGAACTTAGAAAGTTTAGAGAGTATAAGATGCAATTATAATGTGCTGTTTAAAAAGTTAACATTTATGCTATAAAACTCACTGAGTTCAAAAAATTTACTCAATATCTTAGGTTTTTCAATATTTGCTCTATTATTCATACTTCAATCTGATACAAGAGAAGTAGATTTGCTACCTTGGAATGCTGATGATAATCCCTTGGTGTTGCAGCCCAAGAGGGCCATGCAAGTCCAGAGGCCAAAGAAGACAAGCATTTTCTGATACATGAACTTTTTTTATTCAGGGCTTACTTACAGGGTGAGAAGTCATGGAGAAATCATGATGGCTCTCTCAGGCCAGGCAGGTATTGTGTTCACAGGGAAGACCACCGAGCAATGCAAAAAGGACAGAAAGACTTTCATAACGGTTTAAGACAAAGGCCTTCCTAAGAGTAGGGGGAGCACAGATGCAGGAATAGGTCATTCTGACCTGGGGGGTGGTGCAGGAAGGACTAGAATAACACTTGAACAATTACATTTTGCTCTTTTTGCGAGACTAAGAGCTTCTCACTTCCTGCCTGCTTGCATAAAGTTACATTTTAAGGCCAATTTACTCTTTTTTTTTTCTTTACTGGCTTAGAAAGACGATAGGTTAAACATTTAGCTGCCTAGGGCATGCAGACTGCTGTGCACCAAAGATCTGCAGGCCTGTTTTGCTCAGGCCATGGGTTGCCACACTTGGCTTTCAACCATAACAAATGATATGGGAGTTCCTAGGAAAGCTGTTAAAGCCACTTAAAATGGTGAACATAAACCTCAACCCTTTAAAACTGATGAAAATTTTTATTAAAAGAAAGACACTGTGTTTGAATTAATCTTTCTTGTTTCCAGTGAAGCACCATAGTCAGGTGGGTATATCACAATTCTTTAAAGCACTTACTAATGATTTTAGATGGGATTGGTAGGAAAGAGAAAATACAAATCCAATTGCAGCCTGATTAATTCAGAACTCTGAATTCATAACAGAATAAAAATTCTTAGAAACCAAACTGGAATTCCAATTAACAGAACTACATTCCTATGATTTCCTTAAAGAAGAAAGAGATAAATGGAAAGAAATAAACTAAGAGGAATTTCATTTACCTCGTAGGAGACCTTCCACACAGTTTTCAGGCAATCTTTAACTACAGTGTAGATTTATTTTGAAAAAGAGCATTTTGAGGGCCTTCAAGTTTCACCATTTCTAAAGGCTGCACTATACTCAGCTTTCAAAACATTAAGACTTACTGGAAAGATGCAGACTGTTGAGACAAGCTGAGGAAGCAATCATTATCATTGTACTTGTTATATTTACGTCAATATTCTAGACTTCCAGTAGTACAACCAGAAACACTTAAGTGACAGGTAAGTACAGAGATGAGGTCTCAAGACAAATTTTCTTAATTAAAAATTGATGTTTTCTCAGCATCCTCACAACTACCTCTCTAACATGGAAATAATAACCTTGAACTTTTGCTAATTTACACAGTCCTATCATTCAGGAAAAGAAATTACATGACCATCATATTCAGAAAAGGTTTTTATGAGGATGCAAAGAAGCCAAAAGTAGATGAAGTAGATTTTCAGGATCTCACACTTAAAACTCACACTGTTATTCAACTGAAAAAAAACAAATTTCCAACCTTTTAATTACCTGGGGTTATTTCACAGTGTTATTTCACTACAAATGCCTTTACTGTATTTATTAATGCTTTGGAAAGCACTGAGTCAAGAGCAGAATAATGACATGAGAAGTCCAATGATTCCTGCCTCATCCTGAATTTAATAAAGTTAACTATATTCTTGTCACATCCTTTGGGGTATGTCTGCATCAAATTTGAAAAAAAAAATGCAAAAAACAACAAAAAGGCCTGATTAAAGAAACAAGTAATTTGCTGGAAGAGCCTAGAAATTCTTATTCCAATAATTTACTTCATTTCTGATGATGGATGGAATTTGACAGTTCCATCTAGGTGTTTTCTTATATTGCTGATCAAAATGAACAGCAGGAAAAAATTTATTAAAACAGTAAAATCCATCTCGGTGCCCATGCTGATGTTAGAAAGAGTTAGCAAGAGAGAGGTGAACCTTTCTCTCCTTGGCAGTCATATCAGGTTTAAGAGATCATTGGAGATACCGAGCAGTACAGTGTTAACATAATGAGATTTCAAAAATAAAGTATCTTGCCATTTGAGAAAGTCCAGATTTCATGTGTTTTTTTTTTTAAAAAAAGAGAGATATTTGGAAAACAGCATTAGCATCAAAATATTTCCTAATTTCCCTTGTGACTTATTCTTTAACCCATTTGTTGTTTAAGATTATGCTGGTTAATTTCCACATTTTTTTTAATTTTCAGTTCTCCCTCTGCTACTGATTTCTCGTTTCATTCCATTGTGATCAGAGAAGATACATTGTATGATTTCAATACTCTAAAACTTACTAAGATTTCTTTTGTGACCTAACATACGGTTTATGCTGGAAAATGATCCATATGCACTAAAGAAGAATGTGTATTCTGCTGCTGTGGGTGAATTGTTCTCTTTATATCCATTAGGCCTAGTTGTTTCTATTTCCTTATGGATCATCTGTCTATATGTTCTATCCATTACTGAAAAATGGTGTATTGAAGTCTCCTACTATTCATGTAAAACCATCTATTTCTCCCTTCAAATCTATTAATAATTTGCTTCATATATTTTGGGGCTTTGTAATTATGTGTATATATATTTATAATTGTTGTGTCTTCTTGTTGATCCCTTTCTCAGTATATAGTAACCTATTTTGTTCCTTTTTAGCAGTTTTTGACTTAAAGTCAATTTTATTTAATTTTAGTGTAGAATCTGAGATCTCTTTTGGTTACAGTTGCATAGTATACATTTTTTTCCATCCTTTCACTTTCAACCTACTTGCATCTTTGAATTTAAGGTGAGTCTCTTAAAAGCATAGAGTTGGATCATGCTTCTTTATCCATTCTGTGAATCTCTGACTTCTGCAATTATTTCTTTGAATATTCCTTCTGCCTTTTTTTCTCTTTCTTCTCCTTCTGCGGCTCCCATAATGTGTATGTTGGCATTCTTGATGGCATCCTGCATATCTCTTAGGCTCTGTTCACTTTTTTCTCTCTCTCCTCAATATGAATCATTCCAATTGTCTTGTCTTTAAGTTAACTGATTCTTCTGCAAGCTCCAATCTGCTGTTGAAATCTTCTAGGAAATTTTTCTGTTCAGTTAATATGATCTTCAACTCCAGCAGTTGTTTGCTTCATTTTTTTTTTTAATCATCATTTTATTGAGATATATTCACATACCACGCAGTTACACAAAACAAATTGTACTTTCGATTGTTTACAGTACCATTACATAGTTGTACATTCATCACCTAAATCAATCCCTGACACCTTCATTAGCACACACACACAAATAACAAGAATAATAATTAGAGTGAAAAAGAGCAATTGAAGTAAAAAAGAACACTGGGTACCTTTGTCTGTTTGTTTCCTTCCCCTACTTTTCTACACATCCATCCATAAACTAGACAAAGTGGAGTTTGCTCCTTATGGCATTCCCAATCCCACTGTCACCCCTCATAAGCTACATTTTTATACAACTGTCTTCGAGATTCATGGGTTCTGGGTTGTAGTTTAATAGTTTCAGGTATCCACCACCAGCTACCCCAATTCTTTAGAACCTAAAAAAGGTTGTCTAAAGTGTGAGTAAGAGTGCCCACCAGAGTGATCTCTCGGCTCATTTTGGAATCTCTCTGCCACTGAAGCTTATTTCATTTCCTTTCACATCCCCCTTTTGGTCAAGAAGATGTTCTCCATCCCACGATGCCGGGTCTACATTCCTCCCCGGGAGTCATATTCCACGTTGCCAGGGAGATTCACTCCCCTGGGTGTCTGATCCCACGTAGGGGGGAGGGCAGTGATTTCACCTTTCAAGTTGGCTTAGCCAGAGAGAGAGGGCCACATCTGTGTTTGCTTCATTTTTAAAATTCTCTCTTTATTAATATTCTCATATTGTTTATTGATTTCATGATATCCTTAGTTCTTTCTCCATGTTTTCCTTTATCACATTGGGCATCTTAAGGATCATCTTTTTAAAGTCTTGTCTGGTATATACAAAATCTGGTCTTCTTCATCAATGCTTTCTGGATTTTTATCTTGTTCCTTTGGATAGACCATCATTTCCTATTTCTTTGTCTTGTAATCTTTTGTTGTGTGCCATAAATTTTAATATTTTGAAGTGTTAATTCTGAGATTTAGTTCCAGAGCTGTCTGTTCCTTAAGTTTGTATCCAGCTAATAACATGACAGAGATTTCTTTGAGTGTCAGGAGCTAACCAAAACAAGCAAATAAAAAAAATAATCATTTTTGGTGCTCTATGATGGCTGGTGCTCTGTGGTGGCTAGTGTTCTTCTTCATTTAGCTCTCCTATCAATAAGATCAGCATGAGGCAAAAGTGATGTGCATGGTCTTTCCCTGTATTTTCTGAGTGTACTTCTTGTCCTGGGTTTGTACTTGATGATAGCCTTAGGAATTCCCCTATTTATAGGTATCCAGTTACCCCCTCTACTCCCTATGAATTATACTTTCCCCCCTTCCTGGGTACTGTTTTGTATGTCTTAAAGCAGGTAATTCTTATCCCTGGGGTGCTTTGACTTAATTGTTTTGTACACTGCTTTAGCTGTCACCAAGCTGATTCTGCCTGTAGGAAAGGTTCTGAATGGGTGAGCCAGAGAAGTGTTTCCTGGTTTAGGCTTTCAGGCTGCCACCCAATATACTGGCAACAACATATAGGCAATCCAGTATGCCTCCAGAACAGGGCTAGGAACACAGAAGGGCATCACAGGCTGGCTCTACACCACACCAGGGAGGGGTTGTAAGAGAGATCAGCCAAGGCATCACAAGCTTCTCCTTCCATTTTTACAGCTCTGTTTTCCTGATTTTGTATTCACCCAGTCCCAAAAAACCCTTTAACTGTTTTCCAGAGTCCTGAAAAAGATGGCTGTGCCAGTTTTTGTGGTTGTTCAAAGATTCTGTGGTGGAATGGCACCTTAGAGCATATTGCACTGCTGTCTTAGTCAACCCTGTGCCAGTTAATGGGTATTTGAAATCAAATTCTTCCAACTGTGTCTATGTTCTCTTTCTCTATGTAAAGCACAATACTTCAGAGGGTCTTGTTGACCTACCTGTCTGTAGTGTTCAACCTCAGTTTACAAAAGAGGAGACAACATGGCACAGTGGAGAAAATTTGGATTGTTTCATACAGATTGTTTTGGAAGCTGGTTTCAACATTCACTGTGTCACAATAATTACTTCTCTTAGCTGTGGCTTACTCATCTACTTTTTTAAAAAGATAACTTATTTTATAAGGCTGTTGTGAGGATTAAACCTATATAGTTATGGCTAAGAACAGATAGAACAGGAAAAGAAAAATAAATCTGTCAGGGTTTGGAATTTCTATTAAGGTTTCATAAAAATCAATAGTGAGATTTTAATTTTTCTGACCACCACTAAAAAAATACACTCCATTTCCTTGAAAGGATATTAGATGTAGATTAATATTGGCCTTAGTAAAGATTTATGAGGCATGAGAACAGAGGTAAGTGAAGGGTGGGTGCCACCACAAGCCATTAGTAATCTGAACTTTTCCTTGTGGGATGTTTTCAAACTACAGATTTAGTTTTCAAACTACAGATTTAGTTTCTAAAAAATTTAATAATTTAATAAAAAATATAAATATATATATATTTTTTTTTTCATAATCTGTGTAAAATTATAAGGTCAGTATAAGAATATAATTTTCTAGGATATTACAAGTTTTTCTTAATATTTCTTCTTATCAGTTTTAGTAAGCTGCATTTTTCTAAGGCATTTGGATAATGAAGTTATTCATTTCATCAATTTTTTCAAATATATTGGCAATAAGTTCTTCACAATATTCTCTTCTCTTTTCTGTCTGTAAAATCTGTAGCAACATGCCCCTTTGCATTTGGACATTGGCAATTTGTTCATTCTTTATTTTTTGATAAATCTCACCATAAGTTTACTGATTGTTAATTTTCTCTATTGTTCGTATGCTTTTTGTTTCTTTAACTTTTCTTCTAACTTCCTTTCCATTCTCTTTGGGTTTAATTTCATGTTCTTCCCTAATTTCTTGGCAGGGATATTTGTTCATTGGTTTTTCTCAACTTTTTTTTTTTTTTTTCATTTCTAATATATGCATGTAAGGTTATAAATTTCCCTAAAAATATGGCTTTACTGGCATCTCACAATTTTGATCTGCAGTATTTTTATCATTCAGTTCAAAATATTTTCCGATTTTCATTGTTTTCTTTCTTTGACCCATAGGTTATATAGAAATGTATCTCAATTTCAAAGCAGATAGTGATACTCTAGTTATCTTTTCTCTAATGACATCTAACATAATTGCATTGTGTTAAGACATTATATTCTTTATGCTTTCAACCCTTTTGACTTTGTTGAAAGTGGCTTTATGGCCCAGCATATGATCAGTTTTTGTAAATGTTCCTTGTGTGATTGGAAAAAAATGTATATTCTGCAATGTGGAGGAAGCACTGTTGTAAATATGTTCATTTTTACATAGGTTAGCAAGTAGGCTGCTAATCTAGTTCCCACTCTCCCATATCCAATCACCATACCCCTAGTTTTGAGGCTGTCAGAATCTCCTTACTCTGTCCCCCCCAAAGTCAATAAATGCTCCCACAGGGCTGCTGGGGGTATGTGTGGAGATGCAGCAAGCTCACTGCCTGGAGCCCCTGTCTTCCTCCATCCTGGCACTGGAGTTCTTAACTCTCTTGTTAGAAGCCTGATAACTTCCAAGATATTTTTTTTGTTTGTGTCCAGATTTTTTAGCTGAACTCAGTGTGTTGTTTGATTTGAAATATAACTCTGCCCTATTTGTTCTCTCTCTCCTGCCTTGGAATGTAAGATCCATAAGGGCAGTGACTGGGTCACTATTATGTCTCTAGTGCTGAGAAGATTGCCCAGAGTAGGTGCACAATAAACAGTTGTTGAATAAATGGTTAAATATAAACTTCTACTCCAACATTATAAATGATTCTTCTTGGCTCAGCAACTTTCCAAACACACATTTCCAGGAAAGAAAGCTTTCCAGAGACCTAACTTATTGGCTGGCTACTACAGAACTTTCAGCTCTCCATCTAGAATAATTGGATAGTTACCCTTTCTAATCATGTCTATAAAAGCCCCAGGAGTGCTTAATTCATTGACCATTATAAAATGCTTTCTCATCTTCCAATTTTAAGTTACAAAGTGCCAATTTATCTGCTTAATTAAAATGGTTTTAATTCCATGTAGGCTTAAGATTAACGTCATTGCCCAAAAAGTGAAGCATAGGGACTCTCCATGTGAGAAAAATATTAACTACTGTGTTTGGGGATGACATGTCTTTCCTCTGATAAATTCTAGGAGAATGAAACATTTGAAATGTCTGCTTTTTCCCAGTTATTTCCCTAGGGAATTTAAAATGATTTTGACAAGCAAGAAAACTCTTACCTCTGCTCAAAACAGTTCTGTTATAACAATCCCAATTTATATATATTGAGACAGACAAAGATGGCATAAGCTTATCCAAGTTCACAAAAATTGGCTGTTAATTTTCAAATCCATGGCCCACTCTCTTTCCTGGACTCTTCTAGGACTATATACTGTATACAAAAAGTAGAGTTTAAAATTGTTGGGGGGTAGGAGGAAAGAGAATATCTGAAAGGACTAATAAAAATTAAATAAGATTCTAGTTTCTGAGAAATAGAATGGAAGTGAAATAAAGTTTGGTGGGTGTTGTAGATTGAATCATGTCCCCCAAAAAGATATTTTCAAGTCCTAACCCCCAATATCTCAGAATGTGACCTTATTTGGAAATAGGGTCTTTGAAGATATGATAAGTTAAGATGAAGCCAAACTGGATTAGAATGGGCCTTAATTCATTATGACTGGTTTCCTTAGAAGAGGAAATTTGGACCCAAAGACAGACAGGAGCAAGGAGAATGCCTTGTGACAACAGAAGTGCTGCAGGTGCAAGCCAAGGATCACCAAGGATTGCCGGCAAACACCGGAAGCTAAAAGATATGAGGAAAAATTCTTCCTTACAGGTTTCATTAGAAGTATAGGCATGCTATTTCCTTGATTTTGGATTTCTAGCCCTCAGAACTGTGAGAAAACAAATTTTTGTTGTTTTAAGCCACCCAGTTTGTAGTACTTTATTATGGCAGCCCAAGGAAACTAAGTAGGTAAGTAGGTAGCCATCTCTTAAGAAATCTGCAAGAAATGAATCATCTCAAGGAATTATCAACAGTTGCTCAAAACTGTTCTTCCATTGCTTTCTCTCTACCATTCCTAGGAGTTAGAACAACAGGCTGGAGACCAAGGGGCATCTGCTGTACCCAGTCCCCATCCCTGCCAGACCCACTGTGAACTGCTTGACCCATCAGCCATGGGATCCCTCCCTCCCTGTAAGTGACTAGTAGCTGCACAAATACCTAAAATTGGGTCTCTGTGGTTGGGTATTCAAAGATGGCAAAGCTTTTCACAATGTTCCATGAGTTACATGCTTCTCTGGCTTTAGTTATATTAGAGAGAGATAACTGTCCAGCAATCCCAAATGAAGACTTGAAAAAGGTGAAGTATCAGCCAAAAAATGAATTACTCAAGAAGCCTAGATCCCTGGAGCTAGATGTCATGCAAGCTGTGCAGATCAAAATTCTTTAACTTAAAAAATAGTAATAAAACTTACTCATCATGAACCTCCTGGGCCTAACCTGATTCCTCACACAAAGTAGGAGTGTCATAGTTGTAAGTGAAAGAAACAAAGTCTGCTCTGAAATATAACACAAACTGGTTGGCTTAACCACAGGATTTTTTTGGTTCATGGTTTGGAAGGCTACAAGTCCAAAATCAAGGCATTAGCAAGGCCATGCTTTCTACCCAAAGTCTGTAGTGTTCTGGTGCCATCTTGGCACAGTCTTTGGGGTTCCTTGGTTTATATCTCTGCTTCCCATCACATGATGATGTCTCTTTCTTTGCATCTACTCCTCTAATTTCCTCTGACTTCTGGCTTCTGGCTCCTCCTTATGGCTTTCTCTGACTGTGTTAGAATTTCTTCTACTTATAAAGGACTTCAGTAATACAGATTTAGTTTCCCCAATTTAGTTGGGCCACACCTTAACTAAAAAGAACATCTTCAAAGCTCCTATTTACACATGAATTCACATTCACAGGAACATGGATTGAGATTAAAAACATGTTCTTTCTTGGGGTGTATGCTGCTTTGAAACTGTTATGTACCCCAGGAAAGACTATGCTCTTTAATGCAATCTTACGGGGTCAGACTTATTATGGGTGGGATCTTTTGATTAAGCTGATTTCCATGGAGAGGTGATCCACCCAATTGTGGGTGGGTCCTTTGATTAGACTATTTCCATAGAAATGTGACCCAACCCATTCAGGTTGGGTCTTGATTTGTTTATTAGAGTCCTTCAAGAGAACATCCAGAGAGAAAGAGCTCAGAGAAACTGAGAGAGACATTTTGGAGAGAAGCTAAGAAATGTAATCCAGAGTTTGCCCCTGGGAGAAGCTAAGAGAGGACACAGACCCAGATGCTTGGAGACATAGACAGAAAGACATTTGGAGATGCTAAGCTAAGAGAGAAAGCCCAGATTTTGCCCTGGGGAACCTAACAGAGAACCCCCAGATTCTTAGAGAGAAACCCTGGGAGAACAAGCAAGGATGCACTAGAGCTGAGAGAGAGAAGCTAAGAGAGACAGAAGCCCAGAGACATTTAGGAGAAAGCCATTTTGAAACCAAAAACTGGGAATAAAGGACCAGCAGATGCCAGCCACTTGCCTTCCCAGCTGATAGAGGTGTTCTGGATGCTACTGGCCTTTCTTCAGTGAAGGTATCCTCCTGTTGATGCCTTAGTATGAACATTTTCATGCCTTAGAAGGGTAACCTTGTAACCTAATAAATCCCCTTTATAAAAGCCAATCCATTTCTGGTATTTTGCATAATTGCAGCTTTAGCAAACTGGAGCAGGATGCATAATTCAATCTATCACACTAGAGTAACTTCTAGCTCCAAAAATGTTTTGAACTTTCAGATTTCCATATGCCAATGAGCAACACCAAGCCTTTGCAGTGCATCTGTTTCTTTGTTTCATAGGAGATCCCACAAGTCATCAAATCAATCCCTGGCCTGTCACAGAAGCTTAAGAAGTCCACATTTCCACAATAAGCTTCACAATTACAATTCATGAAAATTCAATAAAATGCTAAAATCTTTAAAAAAACAAAAAAGAAAAAAGAAAAAGACAGAAAGAAACTAAATTTTACACTCCTGACATTGAATTATTGTAGCTAAGCTTACTCTCTCTGGCATCCAACTGAGTAAGTGGAATAATGTATTTTTATCTACCAGTGACAACCTCTGTATAGGAAAAAGGCTGGAGATGTGGAAAAGAAGACAGGTATGTCACTTGCTTCAGAAGCAGGCAGCTTGACATTTGGTTTCCTGTGTACCTGGGCTCTCAAAGAAAACCAGGCAAGCAGCCAGTTTTCATTCCAATACTCCAGAGGCAATACACATGCTGTGCTGAGCTCACACATGCTGTGCTGATCTTGCACATTCACTTCCAGGAGGGAGAAAAATTGTTGCCTTTGTGGATGCCCTCTCAAGTGCACAGCTCAAAGTTGCTGGCTTTCTGCATTGACCATATTACTCAGCACACCTGGGATGAAATAGTGTCTGGGAAGCATTTTCTATCCACTTTTCACATCTGGTCATTTGTCATGATCTCAGGGATAGAATATGCAAAATTTGTCAATGCAGCCAGGACATCCTGTCTGGGTAACTTTTATTCAGGTTGCTTTCTAATTTGATATGGCAGCAATCTGTAGGAATAGCTCTGGTTGGGTGGAGGAGGAAAACAAATGGGACTGCCTCCATTGACATAATATTTCTGATGATGCTGATAAATGGTAAGAGAATTAATACTTCGAAGTCAAGCTCTAGCTGTCTAATTGTATTATCCTCTGAAAAGTAAAATTCTTTTATACAGTAGCAAAATAGACCATGCATTTCATTTAAAAGATCTCCCTTTTATATACCTAGTTGTTTACCAAATCAGAGAAATTCTTTACATTTTTTTAATTGTGGAAAATTAAAAACTATTGTAGCACTGCCCCACTGTCAATACCACAATCACTTTTATTATTTTATATGTTCTAGTTTTTCACTGTGTGTATACAGAATTCTCATTATGATCATAGTGTAAACAATATTTTATGTTTTTCCTTATTTTCCAGAACATTATTTAATGAATATTTTCTTAATCTGTTGATAGTACTTAGTATCAACCATTTTATAATTTTATATTGCTTTATTTAGTTGGTGAACAATATTTCACTAAATGACTCTCCTATTGTTGAGCATTTACATTTTTCCAAATTATATTACCAAAAAAATGCTGCAACTAAAATTTTGGGGCAAGAGAACTTTTTGGACAAAAGTCTTGCTTTTCTAATTACAAAATCAACACATGTTCATTGCATACAAGTTGAAAAAAAATTAAAACACTTATAACAAGACAAAAAACACTTGTAATTCCGATACCCAGAGGAAATGATTTTCATTTTGGAAAGGTCCTTTCAGCTCTTTTCTCTATGCATTTAGAGATGTTTTTAAATATGATACTGGAACTGGGAAGTTGGGTTTAAAGACTGAAGATGATTACTGAATCATTATATAGATATTCCTTTTTTTATTATTTTAGTTTTTATTGAGCTTGTTCACATACCATGCAACTATCCAAAGATCCAAAGTATACAATCAATTGCCCACAGTACCATCATACAGCTGTGCATCCATCACCACAATTAATTTTTTTTCAATTTTTAGAACATTTTCATTACTCCAGAAAAGAAATAAAGACAAGAAAATGAAACTCCAATCTTCCCATACCCCTAACCACCCCCCATTATTGATTCATAATTTTGGTACAGTACATTTGTTACTGTTGATGAAAGAAGGTTAAAATACTACTAACTGTAGTATATAGTAGTATATAGTTTGCAATAGGTATATATTTTTTTCCTATATGCCCCTTGTGCTGGTTTGAATGTATTATGTCCCCCAAACGCCATTATCTTTGATGTAATCTTGTGTGGGCAGACGTTATCAGTGTCGATTAGATTGTAATTCTTTGAGTATTTCTTTGGAATGAGCCCCACCCAGCTGTGGGTGATGACTCTGACTGGATAATTTCTATGGAGGTGTTACTCCGCCCATTTGAGGTGGGTCTAAGTTGATCAGTGGAGCCATATAAATGAGCTGACATAACAGAAGGAACTCAGTGCAGCTGTGAGTGATGTTTTGAAGAGGAGCTACAGCCAAGAGGGACACTTTGAAGAAAGCACAGGAGCTGCAGATGAGAGACAGTTTGAAGATGGCTGTTGAAAGCAGACTCTTACTCCAGAGAGGCTGAGAGAGAACAAATATCCCAAGTGCAGTGACATTTTTGAGGAACTGCAGCCTAGAGAGGAATGTCTTGGAAGAAAGCCATTTTGAAACCAGAACTTTGGAGCAGGTGCCAGCCACGTGCCTTCCCAGCTAACAGAGGCTTTTCAGACACCGTTGGCCATCCCCCAGTGAAGGTACCTAATTGCTGATGTGTTACCTTGGACACTTTATGGCCTTAAGACTGTAACTGTTTAACCAGATAAACCCCCTTTGATAAAAGCCAGTCCATTTCTGGTCTTTTGCATTCTGGCAGCATTAGCAAACTAGAACACCCCTCTTTTAACATTCCCCTCTTTTAACATTCTATTTTATGTATTCCCCTCTTTTAACCTCCAACTTTCCTTCTGGTGACAAATGTGACTCTGAGCTTACCCTTTCTATGACCTTCACATACCATTTAGCACTGTTAGTTATTCTCACACTGTGCTACCATCACTTCTGTCTATTTCCAAACATTTAATTTCACCCTAGTTGAACATTCTGCTCATAATAAGAAACCACTCCCCATTCTTTAGCCACATTCTATATCCTGGTAACTTATATTTCATGTCTATGAGTTTACATATTATAATTAGTTCATATCAGTGAGAACCTGCAATATTAGCCCTATGTGTCTGTCTTATTTCATTCAATATAGTGACCTCAAGATTTCTTCATCAACCCACTTTTTTAAGATGGTTTTCACATACTATACAGTCTATTCTAAGTAAACAATCATTGGTTCCCTGTATAGTCTCATATTTACGTATTCAGCACCATCATCACTATCTATATAAGGACATCTCCATTTCTTCCACAAAGAAAGAGGAAGAGTAAAAGAAGGTAGAGGGACAAAAGGAAAAGAAAAAAGAAAGAGAGAGAAAAAATGACAGCTAGAAAGCAACAAAAGGAAAGATAGCATTAAACTAAAATAGAATAAAGAGTCAGACAGCATCACCAATGCCGGAAGTCACATACCCTTCCCCTATGCCCCGCCCCCATGCATTTAGCTTTGGTATATTGCCTTCGTTATAATATAGGAAACATAACACAATGTTTCTGTTAGTTATAGTCTTTAGTTTGCATTGATTGTATTTTCCCCCAATCCCACCCTATTTTTAACACCTTGCAATGTTGACATTCATTTGTTCTACATCATGTAAAAACATATTTGTACCTTTTATTACAATTGTTGAGCACCCTAGGTTTCACTGAGTTACACAGTCCCAGTCTTTGTCTTTCATCTTTCATTCTGATGTCCCACATGCTCCTAACCTTCCTCTTTCAACCATACTCACAGTCATCTTTGTTCAGTGTACTTACACTGCTGTGCTACTATCTCCCAAAATTGTTTTCCAACCCTCTCACTCCTGTCTTTTCCTTTCTGTCTGCAGTGCTTCCTTTAGTGTTTCCTGTAGAGCAGGTATCTTGTTCACAAACTGTCATTGTCTGTTTGAGAATATTTTAAGCTCTCCCTCATCTTTGAAGGATAGTTTTGCCAGATATAGGATTCTTGTTGGTGATTTTTCTCTTTCAGTATCTTAAATATATCACCCCACTTCTTTCTTGCCTCCATGGTTTCTATTGAGAAATCCACACATAGTCTTATCAAGCTTCCTTTATACGTAATGGATTGCTTTTCTCTTGCTGCTTTCAGGATTCTCTCTTATCTTTGACATTTGACAATCTGATTATTAAGTGTCTTGGCTTAGGCCTATTCAGATCTATTCTGCTTGGGGTACACTGCACTTCTTGGATCTGTAATTTTATGTCTTTCATAAGAGATGGGAAATTTTCATTGATTATTTCTATTATTGCTTCTGCCCCTTTTCCCTTCTCTTCTCCTTCTGGGACACCAATGACACATACATTCCTGCATTTCATTTTGTCCTTAAGTTCCTGGAGATGTTGCTCATGTTTTTCCATTCTTTTCTCTATCTGTTCTTTTGTGTGTAGGCTTTCAGGTGCATTTCATCTCTTTTGTTGTGCCTTTCATTTACATAGATTCTGACAGTTGTTTTTTTGAACTTTTGATTTCTTCCTTATGTATGCCCAGTGTTTTCTTTATATGCTTCATCTCTTTTGCCATATCTTCCCTAAACTTTTTGAATTGATTTAATATTAGTTGCTTAAATTCCTGTATCTCAGTTGAAGTATAATTTTGTTACTTTGGCTGGGCCATGACTTCATTTTTCTTAGTGTAGTTTGTAGTTTTCTGTTGTCTAGGCATCTGGTTTCCTTGGTTACCCCAATCAGGTTTTCCTAGACCAGAACGGGCTCGGGTCTCAGCAGGAGGCAATAGCTTCATGTTTCCCTGAGGGTTTGTCTTAGAAGATTGATACACCCTGTGAGGCCTCAAGTCACTGTGATTTTCTGGCCAGCAGGTAGCGCCTGTCAGCCTGTAGCTCCAGGCTGGTGTAAGGAGGTGTGGCCCATGGCTGTTTTACCCCAGGCTCTGGGGTCTGCTTCTGAATGTATGGTGGGTAGTAGAGCACCACTTTCTTCCTCTTAGGGAAAATACACTGCCTAGGGCAAGGTCATTTACATATGAATAGACTCCCTGCCTATGCTATCTTCACCCTTCTCTGTTCAGAGTGCTGGAAACTGAAAACAGCTGAGACTTTCTCCACTGAGCTGAAAAAGGTACAGAAAGCCCCCTTCAAGGCCAGTCCACGGCCACCCTCTGGCTCTCCAAGGCCAGTCATCATCGAAAACCTCTGTCTGCTTTTGGGGATTCATATCTTGTATTGAGCAGTCCATGTTTGTTAACTAAAACCCCATTTGGAGCTGAGCTGGACTATATTCACTTGCTCGGAGAGTGCTGCTCTCTAGCACCACAAGGCTTTGCAGTTCAGGCCATGGGGGGAGGGGGCTCCCAGCTTGGATCCACAGTTGTTACTTACAGATTTTATGCTGTGATCTTGGGCATTCCTCTCAGTTCAGGTTGGTGTATGATGAGTGGATAGTCACATTTTTCCCCCTGCAGTTATTCCAGATTATTTACTAATTGTTCCTCATTCTTTATTAGTTGTTCCAGGGGGACAAACTAGCTTTCACTCCTCTCTATGCCACCCTCTCTAGATAATGCTTTTTACTTTCTGTTATATTAGAGTAGACAGAGGGAAATACCTGAAACCTGAACATAATCCAACTGTCTTGATCTCTGATAATGATTGTATAGCCTTTATCTTGTGCCCCTGTGATGGTAAAAGCCTTGTGAGTAACCTTCACTTGCACACATTTATTCAGTTTTTCAAATTTAAAGTCTTATGATCACTAAAGACAGTCAATGGTCAGCCCGGGTTGAATCCACCCCAAGTCCAAAGTTATCTTGATAACCAAAGCTGGATGTAACCAAAATGGGCCTGCCAGACATGCTCAGTAGCTTAGACTTTAACTTACAACTCACCTATACCTCATTATAATACTAAAAATCATGCCCATCATCATATTAAGGCTGTCATTTTTTTACATACATTCTTTGACTAGGATGTAATCAATCTGCACATGCCCAATAATTAGATCACTTCTAATTACATCATCTGGGGCTATTGTACTCGTTATCCTAAAACCTGCCCATCTTTTGGTGCTATAAGACTATCGGAATTACTGAAGTTCAGGGAGACAGATTTGGGACCAAAAGGCCATGTGTTCTCCTGCTTTGAATCTAGCAATAAACTCTTTCTCTCTTTAAAAGTCCAGTGACTCAGGAATTGGTCATTTGGATGCACTGGGCAAAAGAATTGTCCGATGACAATATTACTAAATATCATACTTTCTATTTGCTTCTCTTAGCAATAGATCATGTGCATTTTCTATGTAATTAATTATTCATAAAACTTGACTGTCATGGGCCTTAGAGACAGTCATACCTGGCTTTGAATCTAAGTTCAATCATATACTAGATATGTGTCTTTTAGATGTTGCATATCTCCAATGCATTAGGTTGTTGTGAGAAATAAATTTTAAAATGTATTTAAGTATTTAAAATGGCCATAGTAAATACTCAATAAATGCATTTATAAACATGATTTTAGTGACTCTGTGTAATTTTATTGAATAGAGAGCATAATAACTCATCCCCAATTATTGAGTATCTATTATTTCCAATTTTTCAGTATTATTTTTAAAAGACCATAAATATTTTCATGTGAATATCAATGCATACATCTTCCTATTTCCTTAAATTCATAGGAGCATAACTGTTGTATCAAAGGATATAACCTTTCTCATTTTGATTTTTAATTTAAATAACTCCAGGAAGTATGTACCAACTTATACTCCCACTCACAACCTACTTCCCATCCAATATGCTTCCAAAAACAACTAATTGTTATAAGGGAAGATAAAAATTTACAAGCCTCAACAACAAAAAGAAAAACAACCCAATTAAAAATGGGCAAATGACTTGAAAAGACATTTCTCCAAAGAAGATATACAAATGGCCAATAAGCACATGAGAAGGTGTTCAACATCATTAGCCATTAGGGAAATGAAAATAACAACAGTGAGATACCACTTCTCACTTGCTAGAGTGGCTATTACTAAAAAAACAAAATAGGATATCTCATACATTGTTGGTGGGAATATAAAATGGTGCAGCCACTGTGAAAAATAGTTTGGCCGTTCCTCAAAAAGTTAAGTATAGAATTATCATCTCACCCAGCAGTACCACTCTAAGGTATATACCCAAAAGAACTGAAAGCAGGGACTCAAAACAAACATTTGTACACCAATGTTCTTAGCAGTATATCAATGCATATATCTTCCTATTTCCTTAAATTTCTTAGCAGTATTATTGACAATAGCCAAGAGATGGTGTGCCGGTTTGAATATATTATGTCCCCCAAAATGCCATTATCTTTGATGTAATCTTGTGTGGGCAGATGTATCAGTATTGATTAGATTGTAATTCTTTGAATGTTTCCATGGAGATGCACCCCACCCAACTGTGGGTGATGACTCTGATTGGGTAGTTTCCACGGAGGTATGGGCTTGCCCATTCAGCATGGGCCTTGATGAGTTTACCGGAGCACTATATAAGCTCAGACAGAAGGAGCAAACTTGCTACAGCCAAGAAGGACACTTCAAAGAATGCACAGGAGCTGCAGATGAGAGACAGTTTGAAGAAGGCCATTGAAAGCAGACTGTTGCTCCAGAGAAGCTAAGAGAGGAAAAATGCCCCAAGAGCAACTAAGAGTGACATTTTTTGAGGAACTGCAGCCTAAAGAGGAACATCCTGGGAGAAAGAAATTGTGAAACCAGAACTCTGGAACAGACGCCAGCCACTGTGCCTTCCCAGCTAACAGAGATTTTCTGGACACCACTGGCCATCCTCCAGTGAAGGTACCCGATGATTGATGAGTTACCTTGGACACTTTATGGCCTTAAGACTGTAAGTTTGTAACGAAATAATCCCCTTTTATAGAAGCCAATCCATTTCTGGTATATTGCTTAATGGCAGCATTAGCAAACTAGAACAGATGGAATACCTCAAGCATCTACCCACAGATGAATGAATAAACAAGAAATAATCAAGAAACCTATGGACAAATGTTGTTGGACTTTACTTATTTTAAATACTAAGAGCATGCAAATTCATAGAGACAGAAAGATTACAGTTTACTAAGGATGAGGGTGTGGGGGGAAGGTGACACAAGGAATAGCTAATGCTTAGTGGGTGCAGAATTCCTGTTTGGAATGATGAAAAATTTTGGTAATGGTGGTTATGGTGGCACAACATTGTGAATGTAATTAATGCCACTGAACTGTGTACTTTAAAGTGGTTAAAATGTAAAATTTTATGTTGTATATATGTTGCCACCACAAGCAGTTAAAAAATTACTAAGTTTTCATGAGAACCTCTGCCTAACTTGGGGTGGAACTGATCTAATTCAATAAGTGCAACCAGGAATGAACTTTTACTTGAATCTCTGGGTGCTGTTACTGGTAGTAAAGCAGTTTTAAAATAAGCTTAGGAGAAGTCCTTCAAATCATAGTACCCAAAGTATCAAACCTGAATTTTTAAAAAGCAATGAAGCATAGAGATGGGGCAAGGTGGCAGCATAGAGAGGTGTGGAATTTAGTTAGAAACAACTAGCAAATAGTCTGGAACAACTGTTGGAGGATGTCAGTGACTGGACACACATCATGCACCATCCTGGAATGGGTGGAACAGTTGAGATTGCAGCATAAAACTGTAAGTAAAGCTCCCCAAACTGCAGAGCTGGTGCCGCTCCCCAACTGGAATGGCAGCCTGAGTGATTCCCTGTGGAAAAACAAAGCAGGTTATGTGGAGTGAGGGAAAGTAACTCAACCAAGCTCCAACTGTGGTTTTAATTAACAAATTTTGACTACTGAATACATGCTACAAGCACAGAAAAACCTGGAGCAAGCAGGAAATGAGTCTGAGGTTCCTCCTGGCAGAGAGGAGGCAGGGTTGATGGAAAAATAAATACATAAATAAATCAAAAGAGAGGCTTTTAGAGACAGCTGAGCTCAGAATACTGGAAAATGGCTGTGTCCCAAGAAAAGGAGCACAGAGATCTGGGTACCAACACCAGCCAACTAGCAAAACTAGGGGGCTGGGGACTGGCACTGAAAAGAGGCTTTTTCTTTTCCTTTTTTTTCTCTCATTTGAAGTAACTCATTGGAGAAAGCCTCAGGCATTTTCAATTGTCAGCCCTGAGCCAGACAAGGGTGGAGTTAAGTTGGGCAGAGAGACAAAGGAGGAATTCAAGTATAGAAGATAACTCCCTAAAGGGTGTATCTTCCCTAAGAAAAGGGGGGTAGGACCCAGCTAAAGTGGCTGCCCTTCCTCAGAGAATTCAGACCCCAGGGCCTGGGGGTTGGGGAGATAAAACCAGAAACAAGTTAAGCTTGGCCGATGCCATTGGCCCTTAAGCTGATGCCATTGGCTCTTGGCTACAACAGGGTCCACTGAGAATTAAAGGGAATGCAACTGTTTATACCAGTGCGGAGCTGTGGGCTGACAAGCATCACCTGCTGGGTGGGATAGGAAAAGCACAAAGTCTAGAAGCCTCACAGGAAAGTCTAACAATCTGCTAGGTCTCACCCTCAGGGAAGACTGAAACTGAATGCAGCTTCATCCTGGGACTATCTGGTCTGGGAAAATCTGATTAGGATAATCAAGGAAACCAGATGACTAGACAAGAAAAAAGTACAAATCACACTAGGAAAAATGAAGATATGGGCCAGTCAAAGGAACAAACTTACATTTCAACTGAGATACAGGAATTGAAACAATTATTAATCAAATAAATCTCCTAAGTCAATTCAAAAATCAACTCAATGAGTTGAGGGAAGATATGGCAAAAAAAATGATGGACCTAAAGAAGACATTGCATGAACATGAGGAAGAACTTGAAAGTTTGAAAAAAAAACATTTGGCAGAACTTATGGGAATGAAAGGCAAATTACAAGAGATGAAAAACACAATGGAGACATACAACAGCAGATTTGAAGAGGCAGAAGAAAAGATTCATGAACTGGAAGACAGGACATCTGAAATCCTAACACAAAAGAACAGATAGGGAAAAGAATGGAAAAATATGAGCAACATCTCAGGGAATTGAAAGAAAACATGAAGCACATGAATGTATACGTCATGGGTGTCCCAGAAGGAGAAGATAAGAGAAAGGGGGCACAAACAATAATGGAGGAAATAATCACTGAAAATTTTGCATCTCTTATGAAACATATAACATTACAGATCCAAGAAGTGCAACATAGCCCAAAGAGAATAGATCCAAATAGACCTACACCAAGACACTTAATAATCAGATTATCAAATGTTAAAGACAAAGAGAGAATTCTGAAAGCAGCAAAAAAAAAAAAAAAAAAAAGGAATCCATCACATACAAGGGAAGCTTGATAAGACTATGTGCAGATTTCTCAGTAGAACCATGGAGGAGAGAAGGCAGTAGTATTATATATTTAAGATACTGAAAGAGAAGAACTTCCAGCCAAGAATTCTATATCTGGCAAAACTGTCCTTCAAAAATGAGGGAGAGTTTAAAATATTCTCAGACAAACAGACACTGAGAGAGTTTGTGAACAAGATACCTGCTCTACAGGAAATACTAAAGAGAGGACTAGAGACAGATGGGAAAAGAAAGGAGAGAGAGGTTTGGAGCACAATATTGGGTAATGGTAGCGCAATAATGTAAGTACACTGAACAAAGATGACTGTGAGCATGGTTGAGAGAGGAAGTTTAGGGGCATATAGGACACTAGAAGGAAAGAAGGAAGATAAAGACTCAGATTGTATAACTTAGTGAAACCTAGAATGGTCAATATTTGTGATTAAATGTACAAATATTTTCTTACATGAGGGAGAACAAACGAATGTTACTTTGCAAGGTGTTAAAAATGGGGTGATATTGGGGAAAAAATATAATCAATGCAAACTAGAGTCTATAGTTAACAGTAATATTGTAATATGCTTCCATTAATTGTATCAAGGGTAATACACCAAACCAAATGTCTATTAGAGGGGGATACAAGGGAAGGGTATGGGATTCTTGGCATTGGTGTTGTTGTCTGACATTTTTATTGCATTTAATTTTAATTTTTTTCCTTTGTTGCTTTTTAGTTGTCATTTTTTTCTTTATTTTTCTTTTTTCTTTTTACTTGATTTGCTTCTTCCTCTTTTTTTTTTGTGGAAGAAATGGAAATGTCCTCATATAGATAGTGGTGATGGATGCATAATATGTCATTATTCAGGGAACCATTGATTGTTTATTTAGGATGGAATGTATGGCATGTAAATAAAACCATCTAAAAATAAACAGAGGAATACAAGTGCTGGAGAAAATGTGGAGAAAGGGATGTACCTAATCACCCTTGGTGGGGAAGTAGAATGGTGCAGCCCAATTGGAGGACAGTGTGGTGGTTCCACAGCAAGCTAAACATGAGGTTGCCATATGGTCCTGCAACTCAGTTATTGGGTATATATTTGGAAGAACTGAAAAGAAAGGCATGAATGGACATTTGAAAAGTGGGATTTATGGTGTCAGTATTCACAATTTGCAGTGGATGGAGGTGGCCTAAGGGTACCTCAGTTGACAAACGCAATGGTGAACTGTGGTGTATACACAGAAAATTTAGCTGCTACAAGAATGAATGAAGTTATGAGGTGAATGGACATTGAGGACAGTATATTGAGTGAAATAAGCCAGAAATGAAAAGACAAACATTATCATGCCTCACAAATATGGACTAACTATAATGTACAAACTCTGAGAATTGAGTCTGAGAGCATAGGTTGTCAGGGGAAGGCTGTAATGGTTCCTAGATTGTAACCTCTTACAGCAGTTACATCTATTCCTGAGTTGGTAATAGTTATTTCTAAACTCTGAAATGCTGAACTCTTTGTGTATAACCTGGTCTGTCCCTGGAACTTTGGGTATCTGTATGACACCTGAGACTCAGAGCCAGATTCCAGCAGCTATGAATATCAGCATTACTCCATATAGCAAATGTTAAGGAGTGTGAAAAAGAGATCAGACTTCAATTAGAGATATGAATGAAATGGACTGGGTTAGGACTAAGGTAAATCAGACTAAAGGATAAAGGATGATATTGACAGTGTTTTTAAAACTTCAATTTCTGTGTGACATCAAAGGAAAAGATGTTTATTAGGTGCAAAATCTATATATCTGTAACACAGTATAGAATTTAACTTCTATAGTCAGTTTATTCAAACAACATAATTACATGTAACGTTGAATGGGGAGTGAAATCTGGTTGGTTTGTACAGGTTAGTGTGAAACCCCAATACATCCCACAGTAATTTGGTCAGAGAATAAAAAAATGCATTTGCAAAGCCTTCTTGAGGGACTGGGGGAAAATGTGGAAATATTAAATTTCCCCACCTGGGGAATTAATAATATTCTCACGAGCATTAGGGGCTACCAATCTCGAAGGCTGGGCCCTCAATCTTGGTGCTTGCCTTTATGAAGCTTGTTACTGCAAAGGAGAGGATAAGCCTACATATAATTGTGCCTAAGAGTCACCTCCAGAGAAACTCTTTTGTTGCTCAGATGTGGCCTCTCTCTCTAACCCAACTCAACAAGTTAACTCACTGCCCTCCCTCCTATGTGGACATGACTCCCAGGGGTGTAAGTCTCCTTGACAATGTAGGACATGACTCACAGGGATGAGCTTGGCTCTGGCATCATGGGATTGAGAAAGACATCTTGGACCACAAGGGGGAAGAGAAATGGAGCAAAACAAAATTTCAGTGGCTGAGAGATCTCAAATAGAGTTGAGAGTTCTTTCTGGGGGTTATTCTTATGCATTATATAGATATCCCTTTTTAGTTTTTAGTGTATTGGAATAGCTAGAAGGAAGTACCTGAAACTGTTGAACTGCAACACAGCAGCCTTTACTCTTGAAGATGATTGTTTAACTTTACAGCTTACATGGTGTGACTGTGTGATTGTGAAAACTGTGTGGTTCCCACTCCCTTTATATAGCATATGGACAGATGAATAGAAAAATGAGGACAAAAAATAAATGAATAATAGGGTGGGATGGGGGGCATGGGATGTTTTCGGTGTTCTTTTTACTTTAACTTTTATTCTTATTTGTGTGTGTGTGTGATAATGAAAATGCTCAAAAATTGATTGTGGTGATGAATGCACAACTATATGATAGTATTGTGAACAATTGATTGTACACCATGAATGACTGTATGGTATGTGAATATATCTCAATAAAATTGAATTTAAAAAAGTAATAAAGCATATCCGAATTACATTACTTAACTTCATTAGCAAAATCTTTCTAACAACAAATGCTTAAGCACATAAACAAAACTCAAGGAAAGGTAACAAACATATACTTCTGGTGATGTTAATGTTACCATTAATGACAACATATCACATTTTAGGAGTATTGTGCTGTATTTAATAATTTTTTATAAAGCAATAATTATATAGCTTCTAAAATAGCCACACATGACAGGATAGTCATTTTATACTTTTTATTTAGATGCATAAAATCAACAACAACTTGAAAAATTGACAAAAGCCAAACTATATGGTTACATAGAATAAAATAGTTGCATTATATTATATTTCTGAAATCAGTTATGGGGTTTCTGCCATATCAAAAGCCTATACTGTAAAAGAAGTGTTTTTGTATCTTTTACCAAGAGATTCTTTCAAAAAATTTCTAAAAAATAATCTTGAGATCAGATCATTTACTCAAATTTTTCAAACTGCCCCAAAGTTAAGATTATCAATTGATTTTATAAACAATGGACCAAACTTATCAAAAAGTCCCTGGATGAACCAAAGCCCCTGTGACCTTCAGATACTTGTCAGAGTCCACAAACTGTCAGGAAAGAGTATCTTCTGAACTCTTGAGAAAATCCTTCTGATTGTTAATAACTAATGAAGTAAAAAAAGGATAGCATTTGTCTTAGAAAAGTATGCAATAATTTAAAATTAGTAAAGGAAAATTCCATAAAGATTTTGTAAAACAGGTAACTGGAAGGATGTTCTTTCTACCAGTGGGCTAAAAGGTAATGGCACCATCCTGCCAACCTGGCTTCCCGATACAGGCAGCTACCTTTCAGATGTGCATCCCTCTGTTGCAAAGTGAATCAGAAAAGAGAGTGTGGCTAATCAGCAAAAGTCTATCACCATTTCAGAATAGTAGTTCTATTTATGCCTGCCCTAGTGATACTGGGCTAGTAGCATCATGTTACCATAAAACAAATAAAATATTACTACATCTTAACATTGTTAAGTTACTTGATGAGGGTGAGATTTCATACTGTCTGCTGTAATATTGTATGGTATTCTTCATCTGTCATTTACTGAAGGACCATTTCTTGTTGCTGTTGTATTCATTTTATTACATAACTGGATTCTTAGTGCAAATCTGTGAAATTACTTAAGATACCAAATGTTAAGTTAAGCAGCTCTGCTGTGTTACCCTGAATAAGTGCCTCTGCAAAATGGTGGAGTAGGAAGTTTTACAGCTCTCTCCCTCCCCTTAAAAAATGAATGAGCTGGAAAAAGAGATTGAATTAACTAGGTGATAACCTTGGGACCAGATTCAGATTGGACATTTACAACAACTGCAGGAGTGCCAGAGGAGGTGAGAGTTTGGCTTTTGTAAGTGAAAGCTGGAACCAGTGATCAGCACCCCTCCTCAGCCCCATGGTGGCTGGGAAAACAGCCATGACTGGAAATGCTGCCTGGATTCTCCGAGCAGCCAACAAGGCCAGAGCAGGCAGAGGAAACCTCCTCCTCTAAAAGTTGGTGTTTTAGTTTGCTAATGCTGCCAGAATGCAAAGCACCAGAAATGGATTGGCTTTTACAAAAGGGGTTTATTTTGTTACACAATTACAGTCTTAAGGCCATAAAGTGTCCAAGGTAATGCATCAGCCATCGGTTACCTTCACTGCAGGATGGCCAACGTTGTCCAGAAAACCTCTGTTAGCTGGAGTTCTGGTTTCAAAATGGCTTTCTCCCAGGATGTTCCTCTCTAGGCTTCAGCTTCTCTCCAAAATGTCACTTTTAGTTGCTTTTAGGGTATTTTTCCTTTCTTAGCTTCTCTGGAGCAAATGTCTGCTTTCAACAGCCATCTTCAAACTGTTTCTTATCTGCAGCTCTTTTCTCAGGTCCTGTGCATTCTTCAAAGTGTCCCTCTCGGCTGGGGCTCCTCTTCAAAATGTCACTCTCAGCTGCACTGAGTTCCTTCTGTTTGCCAGCTCAGTTATATGGCTCCACTGATCAAGGCCCACCCTGAATGGGTGGGGTCACTCCTCTGTGGAAATTTTCTCATCAGAGTTATCACCTACTGTTGGGTGGGGTGCATTTCCATGCAAACAACCTAATCTAAATGTTCCAACTTAATCCCACTATTATGTCTTCCCCACAAGATTGCTTCAAAGAATATGGCTTTTTCTGGGGGACATAATACATTCAAACCAGCACAGTTGACATTGAGAGTGGTGGTTGGTGAGGGGATTCCTGAAGGACCAGTACAGATGTTGGCATGGGTTTCAGCTCTCTGGGCAGTAACAGCTTCCTGCCTTCCTCCCACCAGAATCTACCAGGACAAAAGGAGTCAATATACCTCTATTTTACTGTTTCCTGGTTAGGCGTTTTGTTTTTGTCTTCAGTTAGTTGATTTTCTTCTTTTTCTCTCTCTTGTGTGTGTGTGTGTGTGTGTGTGTGTGGTTTTTTTTTTTTTTTGGTCTGACAGATGCCTGAGAGACCAGCACAAACACTGGCCTGGGTTTCTGCCCCTAGCAGCAGCTTTGGGCTTCCAATCAGCACATGAGAGACTTCGGAAGTCAGTGGCAGTGCACCTCTTTTTTTTTTTTTTTTTTTTTTTTTTTTTCTTGTTTATGTGTGTGTGGAGAGGGGGGTTGTGTTTGTTAGAATTTTGGGGTTTTTTTTTTTCCTTTTTGCTCTCTTTACTTTTTTATACTTCTTTTTTCTTTTTCCTCCCTCTTGATCTTGGTTTGGTAGATGGAGGAGCAGGAGAACTAGATTTCCAGAGTGACCACAATGTAATACCCAGAGTGTCCAGTTCTCCACAAAAAAATTACAAAACACACAAAGAGACAGAAAAGTATGGTGCAATCATAGGAAAAAAAAGAATTCAATGAAAACTATTCCAGAGGCTCAGTCTCTGGAATTACTTATCAAAAATCTTAGATCACCTCTTTTAAATAGGATCAAAGAACTAAAAGAAAACGGGGCGAACTGATTTTCAACACAGGTACTAAGTGCATGCAATGCAAAAAGAAGAGTCTCTTCAACAAATGATGCTGGGAAAACTGGATATCCATATGCAAAATAATAAAGTTAGAGCCCTACCTTACACCACATATGAAAACCAACTCAAAATGGATCAAGGACCTGAATACAAGAACTAAAACTATAAAACCCTTAAAAAATGTCATAGGAGCAAATCTTCATGACCAGGGATTCAGCAATGAATTGTTAGATATAACACTAAAAGCTTGAGCACCAAAAGAAACAGTAAGTAAATTTTGCTTCATCAAAATTAAAAAATTTTGTGCATCAAATGAAATTATCAAGTAAATGAAAAAAGTCCACTCTGGGAGAAAATAGTTGCAAATTATATATCAAAAAGGGGCTTAATATCTGGAATATATAAAGAACTTTTATAATGCAATAACAAAAAGATAAGCAACCCAATTTAAAAAATAGGCAAATGACTTGATTAGACAATCCTCTGAAAAAGATAAACAAATGGCCAATAAGCACATGAAAAGATGCTCAACATCATTAGCCATTAAAGGAAATGCAGATCAAAACTAAAATGTGATACCATTCACACCCACAAGGATGGTTATTAATTAAAAAAAAAAACAAAAAAACAGAAAATAAGTGTTGGAAAGGATGTGAAAAAAAATGGAACTCTAGTGCCTTGTTGGTGGGAATGTAAAATAGTGCAGATTCTATGGAAAGTAATATGGCAGTTCCTCTAAAAGTTAACTATAGAATTACCATTTGACCAGGTAACACCACATCTAGGTATACACCCAAAGAAACTGAAAACAGTGTCTCAAACAAATACACATACACAAATGTTTATAATAGCATTATTCACGATAGCCAAAAGGTGGAAACAACCAAGTGTCTGTCAACAAATGAATGGCTAAACAAAATGTGGTACATAACACAATGGAATATTCTTCAGCCATAAGAAAGAAGGAAGTTGTAAGACATGCTGCAGTATGGAAGACCCTTGAAAACATTATGCACAGTGAAATAATCAAAGCACAAATGGACAAATATTGTATGATACCACTGATAAGAGATGTTCAGAAATAGAAAATTCATATAGATAAAAAGTAGATTGGAGATTATCAGGGATGGAGGAGGGAAACGGGGGAGTGTTTGGAAAAATAAATAAATAAATAATTTCCTCAAGCTCTCTGGACCTTAGTTTCTTCATCTGTAAATCAAGAATGATAATACCTTTCTTGTAGTGTTGCTTTAAGGTTTTTAAAAATTCCAAAGTAAATCTATAGCATAGAATCTGGCACATAATGCATCACTTAGTAAATCATAGCTATTGTCATTCATTTCAATGTTGTATACTATTGACCCATAGAATGTTAGTAATAAATCTTTAACACTTTTTTTCTAATGGAGAGAAGGTGCACCAAACAACTGGCAAGTGAATAAAATATTGGCTTAAAAAAGTAGTGCTGTTGTTAAATAACACTTTATGATTTCAGATGAAAAAAAAATCTATTTAAAGCCAGCTCAGTTATAGACATGTATGCACAGCAAGTAGTAAAATATCTAAGAAACATGCTGTTTCTGAGTTGCCTAAGTGGCAACTCCACAGTAGTCAATTTCACATCAACAGAAGATAATAGTCCAAATCAGAGTGAGGTTCAAGACCATTTGTGCTCAGTGGACCTCCACCCTGCACTGTAGGTTATACTGTTTGAAAGCTAACCTTGATGCAAACAGCTGAGTTTCACCAGAGTTTGCAGTCTACTCTATTCTTTGTATTACACAGTCCACAAAACTCAAGCCTTGTGCACTCAATAAAATGAAATACAGGCTTTAAAACATCAGAGCCAAATAATGCATGCTAAAGTTGATGGCAAATATTGACCAAGTGCCTGTTGTCTGTGGACCAGAAAAGCAGCAGAACACTCAAAACAAAGCCCCTAACAATCTAACATATTATCTCAGTCATCACAGTAAAATTACTAGCTGTTCACAAAAGCTGCCAAACTGTTCAAGGCAACAGAATTTTTTAATCCAAATTTTAACTCCTGTATTTGCTACCATCTCTCTCCTCTGACCTATTTTATAGGTACTATCCATAATAAGCTTTCCAAAATATTATTCTACACGCCAATTAAAATCATCAATGATTTTCCATAGTTCACAGGACAAAGTCCCCAATTCCAAATCTAACTCCTACCTCTCTGCAATTTCATGTCGTACTCACCTTTGCTTGGACCTACCCCACACTTAAACTTGACTGCTTATTCTGTATCTGTCTTCTTCCCTGTTTAAACTGTTTGGTTTTCTGCCCTTACATTATTGTATAAAAACTCTATCTTTACTTCAATTTCATTACAGCCTCTTCTTTTACATCATGTTGCAAAATCAAACATCAGAGCTTGATAGTCAATATAAATGTGTAGATCCAGAAATTAATGAGTGTTGCAGGAACAGGGAACTAGTATTGCGACTTCATTTTTCAAGAGAAGTCAGAAATATGGGTTTTCATATGAAAGTTCCTCATAGTTAAATGAGTCAAGATTTTTCTGATGAAGTAACTTCAACCTTCACATCATTCCCTCACCAGCCATGCCCCCATTCAGATGCTGACACTCAGGAAGAGGTGCTCTTTTCACACTTCATAAGCACCAGTTTATGGAAGGAAGAAGCAAAACCCAGATTGATTGGGATTAAACATTCACAAGTCAGAAGAATAGGAGCTCAAAATAGATATTACATTCAGTTATAGAAAAAAAATGTATTGCGCAGCTGAGTTTGTAGCCTGAAGGTTTATCTTCCCTGCATGTCTGTGAGTCAGTCCACAAATGTGATCCTCCCCAACAGCCCTATTCTCCATGATTTATCTTTCCTCCAAAATGTTGAGAATGCATTGTTGTGAGCAGATAACAAAGGTGATTTGTATTTTTACCTCTTTCCAGGCTGCCTCCTCAACAAGACTGTAAATGTACTCCCCTATAAGCATGGTTTTGCTGAGGATAATGATTGGAGGAAAGTACTTAAGGTATGAGAGGGAAGCAGGAGGTACAGATAGATACACTGCTTCAAAGGTTGAACCGATTACTCATTTTCAGTAGGAAGGGACCATAACCTTCATTGCTGTCACAAAGGAGTCTGAACAACTCAAAACTGGTGAAGTTATTTTGCAATTCCCATAGCCAAGGCCCAAGGCTTACATTTTTGCCTCTTGCTCACTACCTGCCAAAGTAAATAGAAAATACTTTCTTGGAAACTAATCCCTGCTACATCAGTTTAACATAGCCCTCTCAAAGAAAATAAGTAGGTTTACCCTAAGCAAAGGAACTTTGTAGCCCAAAAGTTTATTGGTAGATACCATGACAAGAATGTTCAATTAAGAAAAGTTTCATATTTGCAACTGATCAAAAAATCTAGGATATAAAAGTAGGAAGAAAGGTTTGACTTTACATAAGTTATTAACTCCTTCCTTGTTTTGTGTCATCACTTAATGAACCCAGTCATGAGAGTGATGCCAAAAATTGTTCCCCAAACATATGGTACTATATTCCCAGCTGTCCCTTGGAGCTTAGGAATTCTATTTTAAAGGAACAGCTATCTTCTTTAAAGTGATGAAATGTGGAATGTTCTGTATACTAACATGATGTCTGGCATCACTTCTTCCTTTATTTTTGTTTTTATGATCTAATGCATCCGAAAGAATGGAACACCAGGGTTTGGATCATGCTGAGATGTCTCACTGTGAAAGGACACTTCTATTCTGCTAGCATTTGCAGGATTGTTTCACGGTATTGACACAGGGCAGCCCTCGTGTTTGTTGGTTTAGGAGGCTTTGATAAATGGTTTCTCTCATAAAACTGTCACTTCTGTTTAAAGGGATAACTGAGCTTTTGTTATCTTGGAAATAGGAACTGTCCCCTGTGATGTGTCATTCAAATAGCCTGAGACATCTGGAGTTTATAACAGCTTGAACCCAAAGATCCTTTTGAGGGAAAGTCCTAGTTCTGCCATTTGAACATTATAAGTCAAGCCAGAAATTCCCTGTGGTTTAGTGAAAAGTAACCCAACAAACCCATCTACAGCTGGGAACAATGCCCTGCAGGGGTCAGTTATTGTCAGGAACCAGCTACTGCTGAGTTTCCACTTTTTCTGCACTACCCTAATATTTTTCTATCCTATATTTAGCCTTTTCCATAAACACTTCGGTTTCATAGAGCAGTTCTGTATTTTTTTAATTTCAGGACAGCCATAATTGCTACTTTAAAGCCTCAGTGTCACACTGCTTATTAAGAAAGACTGATGTAATAGTTTAATCAAGTGTTTTATTTCTGTATTCCAATATTCTTTACCTTAAATATTAAAATCATCAAAATTCAAAAATAGAAGAAAAAACAATCTCCATACCCACCCTGTATCATTACTTTTTAAGTCTAATTTAGGCTATTTTAAACTTTCAGTAAGAGTATTCACAAAGAAAATGTTATATCATATATATATATGTATATGAACTGGTACAATGCATATGCTTTTCTCACTATGCTAATATATCACATGCTTTGTTGAATTTACCCTTCACAACAACCTTATGAGTCAGGAACTATTCTTATCCTAGTTTTTTAAAGGTGAGGGTACTGAGGCTTGGAGGGATCAATGTCACACGCTAAAAAAGAAGCAGGGATTTGGACCCAGCTTTTGGAGCCCCAGCAGCCGTGTCTACACCACCACACTAAGCTGCCACACAATGTGCCTATCACTGAATATGGTCACCAATGCTCCTATACAATGATTAAAACAGTATATCCTGTTTCTGGGCTCAAAAACCCAAAATTGCTAAACTGGGTGAGGGAATCTATCTCTCTGATTAAGTCACATTATCAAGACTGAAGACCTCGTCCCAGGAGCCTAAATTCCCAAAAGCCTGTTTCAAGGGCCTAAATTCAAAGAGGTGAAACTGTGTGTAAACCATTGTCCCAGCCACTCTTATATATCTTCTCATTTAATCTTCAAAAAGACACTGCAGGTGGACTTTAAGTCCATTTTTATAAAAGATAAAAATAAGACTCAAAGAGGTTGTGTAACTTACCCAAGGATACACAGAGAATGGACAGTGAAGCTGTAATTCAAATCCAGATCTCTATAGCTCTAACAATCTTCTACTGGATGGACCCAGGTGAGCCTAGGCCAGTTATAAGCATCAGAAGCCATCATAATGAGGCTGGTTTTATTCTTGGATTTACCACTGCTTACAGTGCTATAACCGCCCAAACGGCATAAAAGTGGGTGGATTCCAAGTTCTAATGATCAGTTGAGAAAGGTTCATATTTACTTATGGACACAGAAAACAATTAGAGGCTGGCAACTGGAGTGAGGTGAAAAAAAAAAAAAGCCAAACCCTTTTTGTGTTCTTTGAAGAAATAGCATATTTTAAATAGTTCTCAGTACCAGTCTAAGACTAAGACTTTTATAGAATGAGATTTTTAAGCAAATGATATTAAACCATTAATGAAAAGCTTCAAAGGTCATCTTCTCATTTTGTGCATCTCACTATTTTTGTACAAATCAAAAACCTAGTAAACATACTTGATATTTCTTTGTCCTCTGCCCCCATATTTAAGTCCTATCCCACATGAAACCCTGCATTTAGAAACTTCATACTTAAAAGAGAGAAAATACCTGCTTGAAATGACATATTAATAGTTCCAAAATTTGACCTTATGTTAGGCACAAAGAAATCCTCAAAAAATTAAAAAATTATAGCTAATACCAACTCTATTCTCTGATCACAATGCAATGATTTGAAAGCAAAAATGGAGAAAGAACTATTAGAGAATGTTAAAATTCTATCTTCACAATTCTTCAAAGTTAGAAAAAAATTACAACCAGAACTAGAAAATGACAATAATGAAAATGCCACAGATGTGAGCCTATAGAATATAACTAACCAAAATATAAGAGTGAAAATAAGTGAATTAAGTGTTTCATCTCAAGAAGCTAGAAAAAGAACAAAAATTTTAAGGAATACAGAAGGAAGGGATTGATAAAGGCAAGACTTTATGAATTATAAATCAGAAAATGAGTCGAACTAACAAATAAATCCAATAATTAGTTCCTTGAAAATAAAATAATAAACTAAATAAACCACTAGCATAATCATTTCAAAAAAAGAGGCAGGGAACAGAGAAACTACAAATAAACACAAATAGAAAAGATGATAGGAGAGCACAAACCCAGAAAAAATAAAATAATTATAAAAAACAAACTATATCAAGCATAACACATGTTCTAGCAGAACTTAATATTCACAAATAAAATATTAATGTGTTCTATTCACTCATACATATAATTATAACCACAGTTAACAAACCCATTCTTCTTAGATGAAATTCCTAATGAATCTAACAATAGAGCTCATAAGAGACCAACATATAACTACTTATGAATAATTACACATTTCAGAAGGTATAAGCAGTGTTCTAGTTTGCTAATGCTGCCAGAATGCAAAACACCAGACATGGATTGGCTTTTATAAAAGGGGGTTTATTTCATTACACAGTTACAGTCTTAAGGCCATGAAGTGTCCAAGGTAATGCATCAACAATCGGGTACCTTCGCTGGAGGATGCCCAATGGCGTCCGGAAAACCTCTGTTAGCTGGGAAGGCATGTAGCTGGCATCTGCTCCAGAGTTCTGGTTTCAAAATGGCTTTCTCCCAGGACGTTCCTCTCTAGGCTTCAGCTTCTCTCCAAAATGTCACTCTCAGTTGCTCTTGGGGCGTTTGTCCTCTCTTAGCTTTTCCAAAGCAAAAGTCTGCTTTCAATGGCTGTCTCTCATCTGCAGCTTCTGTGCTTTCTTCAAAGTGTCCCTCTTGGCTGTAGCTCCTCTTCAAAACAACACTCACAGCTGCATGAGTTCCTTCTGTTATGTCAGCTCATTTATATGGCTCCACTGATCAACTTAGACCCACCCCAAATGGGCAGAACAACACCTCCATGGAAATTATCCAATCAGAGTCATCACCCACAGCTGGGTGGGGTGCATTCCAAAGAAACACTCAAAGAATTACAATCTAATCACCACTGATTACGTCTGCCCACACAAGATTGCATCAAAGATAATGGTGTTTTGGGGACACAATATATTCAAACTGGCACAAGCAGATTGTCTCAAATATCTGTCCCTGAGAAAAAGTCAGAAGCTCATACAATTTTCATATAGTATTGTATGTACTACATTAAGTTCAAAATAGATAATATTAAGAACAGTGAAGGGTCTGAGATTTCCCCCACTTGTGTAAACTAACAAGTTAACCTGCCACAGTTTTATGGATGGTTGCAAAAGACATGAGATAACTGGGTTAGAGACAACTTTATTACATACGGTACAGCAGATAGCATGAGCTTTACATTCACAATGGTTCTTTTCAGCCACCAATTCCCAAGGGGATTACATGGGCGGGTCCAAGTGGATGCTACTCACACAGTGCATTTGTATCACACTGGGAACTCTGAGCACAGGAAACCCCAATCTTCTATAAGGGTGTTTTGAGCCAAACACCCTTTGACCCAGAGGAAGACATTATCTCTATCATTCAAGGCTGTTTGCTATTAAAAAATTTTTGAATATAGTCCAGAACAAAAGATGTCAGTGTTGCTGCTCACAAAACATGTAGAAACACACGAGATCCATGGAGGATTATCTCCCAACAAATAACACATTATATAATCATTTATTTACCACATAAAATATCAATTTAACAAGATTAAATACTCAAAAATGCACACAATTCTTATAACCGGGTAATACCCAATACCTGGAAGTGTCACCATTCATAAATTATCAGGCATGGTTTTCTCCTGTGTATCAGTTAACTCTGTGTAATAAACCACCCCCAAATTCAGTGGTTAAAAACAATGGTATACGTTTCTCATGATTCCATGATTGGCTAAGTACTCTACATTCAGCTGAAGGCCTAACTCTCTTAGAAGGCCCAAGATAGCCTCACTCATGGATCTAGCAGATGGTGCTGGCCGTAAGTGGTGCACCTCAGTTATCCCTCATGTGGTGCTCATGCATCTAATATGGTATCTGAGCAGCATTCACAGAAGGAGAAAGGCCTTGCACAACATAACTTTTTCCCGCATTCCATTAATCAAAGCAAGTCACAAAGACAGCCTGGATCCAAGGGACTGGGAAATGGATTCATCTTCCTAATGAAGATGCTGCAAAGAATTTGTGACCAAATTTTTTCTACTACAACATAACTCCTGAATGTTTGGAATTTATTAAAAGAGAAATCATGCAAAAACACCTGAAAATTGGAGAAATTTAATAAAACTGGGCTCTGATGAACCAGTGTGGCTCATTGTAAAAATTATGGCAGGAAAATATTAATTTTACGGAATATTAATCATGAAGAAAAGTTTACATAGTAAAAATTCTCAGCCATTCTGGTTAAAGAAACTTAAACAATTTCCTCTACTACAGAAGTTCCCACCATTAATTGATCTGAAAACCCTTATTTTGGTAAAATAGCTCACTGGTCTAGTGTTCTATACAATGCAATTTGGGGAAAGATGGTATAATAAAAAATGTGAGCTTTCAAGTACAACAGACCAAGTTTTGAATAAGCATTGCCACTTATGAACTTCTGTCTTGGAAAAAAGTTTTAACCTTTCTGAATTCTCTCTGATTCCCTATGCAAAAAACTCAAGGCTTGTTGTGAGGACTGAGTGTGATAAAGTATGTAAAACAACTTGTACAACATTCAACAGACAATTGATAATCATAAAGTACTATTCTTTTTCCTTATCTTAAAATTGGCTTGTTTATTCATTTATGTTCCTGTCCTTGCCAACTCTATATACAGAGGAATTTACCACATCTACTTTGTAGTAAGGATGTATATTTGGGTAATCAATATAAAGACATTAGTAAGTTATTATCTGCTTTTGTGTAATATATCTAAGATTTCCCATCTCTCCTTAATAATGCATCTGTCATTTTCCTTGGGCATTATGATGGTTAAGCTCATGTGTCAACTTGGCTAGGTTCTGGTGCCCAGTTGCTTGGTCAAATAAACACTGGCCTGATTGTTACTATGAGGGTGTTTAGTGGACTTAAATCATTAGATAGTTGATTGCATCTATGACTGATTATATCTAAATCAACAAAGGAGATTGCCTTCAGCAAGGGGAGAACTTTTTCAGCTAATCAGTAGAAGGCCTTAAAGGGAGAACTGATGATTTCAGCAGTCAGAAAGACTTTATCTCTATTCCAGATAGCCAGCTTTTCCTGAGGAATTCATGTAACTCCTATCAGTTCTTTTTCTCTGGTAGAACCCTGACTAATATAGACATATATAGAATATTTCCTAAAGTTGATAGAGAAAATGATAAACTTACCTTTAAAAGGTGGCTCAGAGCTCACAATGCAAGCTGTCATCTTTTAAAACTTAATATCTAATGGAATATAGCATTTCAAATCAAAGAACTTAGAGGGCAGTGGAAAGAGAAGGAATTGCGTCAACTGGGGGTGACTCAGGATAAAAGAAAAGAAGGGTACACACATTCGGGAAGAGGCAGAAGACACGAAAAAAAAAATAATTAAGAAGTGATTATAGAGAAAATAATTCTCTTACCCAGCATTCTGGGAGAGCTGTCTAGGGTTCTTTACAGGAAGCATAAGTTGAGAGCCAGGGAATAGCCACTTCAGACCCTTGGGGAATCCTGGAAGTTGTGATTATAGTGGATCACAGTGCAAGCTCACAAAAGCCTGGTGAGGATTGCTGCAGGGGATCATAGCTTCCTCTAGACAGGTGGGAAAGGGTTTTCTGCAAGGCATCAGGATTTGAGGACTGGTGTTTGAAAGGACTAGCTCTAAACACAGTATCAGCCTCCTGTCTTATAAAGCTGTCTCCAGCACACCCCCTGGAGAGAGCTGAAGTCAGCACTGTGTCGTATTACACACGGCTGGGAAAAAGCAAGTCTTGAAATACAAGGCAGCCATCAGAGTCCCCTACGGGTGAGAAAAATAGGCTTTCAAAAGTGGAAGTTACCCAAAGATTCTCAATGCTTATTGTTTTATTGAAAGTTTGACATGCAGATTACATGATCTTTTAAAACAAATCTCTCAAAATATATTCACAATAAGAATACCTATTCTTCCATGTTTTAAATCTCCCTATGTGTTCTATAAACTGTCTTAATTTCTAAAAAATATGTTCTAGAAAATATGTATTGAAAAACAATCTACAAAAACACATTCCTGGGGATATTCACCTTTGAAAATGCACTGGTCTAGGAGTTAAGTGCAATATTAAATATAAAATAAGAATAGTTCAAAAAATGTCATGGTTAAATTTAAGACAAATTTGTAGTCTTTGAATCCTTTCTTCAATTCCTTTACATCCATTAGAATAAAGAGTTATCTTTGTTTTACTCTTGCTTATCTATATTCTGAAATAAATATACAAGTCTCTTCAATCCTTATTTTCTTCACTTTAGGAATCCTTCCAGTGACACATTAGAGAACAAATTGAGATGAGAAAGTTATGTGAGCAAGCAATTCTGTATTTGCAGGTACACACCACATAATTTACATCAAGTACTTCAATTAGTGTGTGCTTGCTTTTGTTATACAGCAATAAGAGAGTTCAACATATTTGATGATGGAATGTAGGTATTTTTATTATGAGATATTCACAGTTAAATTAGTTATCAGGTAATTAAAGAACTGATGCAGAAGTGAGAAATTCTGAGGAAGAGTGATTGAAAGATTGAAAAATTGATATTAAAAATTAAATCAATTGAAAGAGGAATTCATTCGTGTTCTTGACACCTCACCACCAGATTATGAACATTGGTTCTACTTGCGGCCAGAGAAAAGTGAAAAGGTGTTGTGTGTTTGGATGCAACTGTGCAAACAGTAACTGTTCCTCCTGATAATGAAATCTTGGGCCTCATTAACACAGGCGTGTTACCGTAAAAGGCACCCAGGCACAGCTCATAGCTAAGTTTTAATGTACTCATTTTTTGAGATAATTATATAATATAATGTTGCAAGTAAACAAGGTGATAACACAGCCTGGGGCTTTGATTAAAAGCATTAGGAATGTAGCAAATAAGAAAGGAAAATGAAATAATGAATTAAGTACTATGAAATAAATCTGCTAAAACTCATGTCATATACTTATGATTCAGATAGAGGGATAAAGTAGAAAAGCTTTAAATATTGGCAATTTTAATAAGTAGGTTTTATTCAGATTCCTGAATCTTGGATATTAATGTATTTGATACCAAAAATAAATAATTAGGTCTCATTTTGAATTATGTTAGACATATTTTAAAACCTATTCAACCAGCTCCATTTCTGACTCTTTATCCTCCCATATCTTCTGAAACTTCAGCCCCTCACCACTCAGGTGAGGAAAGGTAACCGGAACTTTACTGCAGAAGGATGCTCAGTACTGTTGCAAACTAGCCATGAAACTTTGCCATGAAGTAATTCAGAGAAAGACCACTAGGGGAGAGGTGGGACAGGATGGTGGCATAGAGAGGTGTGGAATTTAGTTAGTCCTCTGGAGTGACTAGTAAATAGCCAGGAACAACTAGTAAATAGTCTGGAACAACTGTTGGGGGACTTCTGTGACTGGATACACATTGTACCCCAGCCTGGAATGGGTAGAACAGCTGAGATCAGAGCATTGAACTGTAAATAAAGCTCCCAAACTGCAGAGCTGAAGCCCCTCCCCCACTGGAGTGGTAGGCTGAGTTGAAACACTTCCCTGTGGGAAAAAGAAGCAGTCTTTGCTGGCAGGAAGGGAAGGTAGCTCAATAAGACTCTAATTACAGTTTTAATTAAGAAATTTGGACTATGGAACACAAGTTATAAGCACAGATAAGCCTGCAGCAAGAAGGAAAGGAACCCTGAGGTCTCTCTCAGCAGAGAGAAGGTGGGACTTACAGAAAAATAAAATAAAATAAGATAAAAACAGAGGCTTATGGAGTTGGCTGAGCTCAGAATACTGGAAAAGGGCTGTGCCCCAAGAAAAGGGACACATAGAGCTGAATACCAACTCTAGCTCTTGACTGGTGAAACAAGTAACTGGCTCTGAAAAGGGAATTAATTTTTCTCTCTCTTTTTTTAAAACTTTTCTAAGTAACTCATTAGAGAAAGCTGCAGGCATTTTCAATGGTCAGCCCTGACCAGGCCATGGTGGAGTTGTCTGAGAGACAAAGTGAGGAATCAAGTGAAGGAGATAATTTCCTAAAGGGCATATCTTCCCCAAGAAAGGGGGGGGGGGGGCAGCTCAAGCGGTGGCCCTCCTTCAGAGAATTCAGGCCCCAGGGGCTGGAAAGGAAAAAAACAGAAAGAGCTTAAGCTGGGCTTCTGACTCACCCTTGGTCTCAACTGTACCCCTGGCAGTGACAGAGTCTGCTGAGATTTAAGGCACCACACCTCTTTGCACCTGTGGGGAGCTTCAGGCTGACAAGTGCCACCTGCTGGGCAGGATAGGTAAAGCACAGAGTCTAGAGACCTCACAGGAAAGTCTGACAGCCTGCTGGGTCTCATCCTCAGGGAAACTTGATTCTGATTATACCCTCTTCCTGAGACCTGGGCCTGTCTGGTCTGGGAAAATCTGTTTGGGTCAATCATATCTGGGTAGACCTTCCTCATACAAACAAAAAACGTTCCATGTAGTACAGGCAAGAATCAGAATAACAAGAACTGAATTCTGATCAGTTAAACAGAAGCTATGCTAGAAATCTAGAATAAGTTGAACACAATGCCAAAGAACAGATAGTGAACAAAGCCAACCAACAAGAAATCCCTAGGTAAAAGAGTGAAAATGAGCTCCAGAATAAACTAAACAAGGAAACCAGATGCCTAGAAACCAACAAAAAAGTATGAATCATAATAGGAAAAATGAAGATATGGCCCAGTCAAAGGAACAAACTAACACTTCAAACAAGATACAGGAGTTGAAACAACTAATTAAAAATGTTCAAACAGACGTGCTAAATTAATTCAAAAATCAAATCAATAAGATGAGGGAAGATGTGACAGAAGAGATGAAGGGTATAAAAAAGAAATTGGGTGAACATAAAGAGGAACTTGAAAGTTTGACAAAACAAATGGCAGAACTGATGGGAATGAAAGGCACAATTGAAGAGATGAAAAACACAACGGAGACATCCAACACCAGATTTGAAGAGGCAGGAAAAGCTACCTAACTCATGCTATGAAGTCAACATCACCCTAATACCAAAGTTGGACAAAGGTACTATGAAAAAAAAAAAAAAAGAGAGAGAGAGAGAGAAAAAAAATTATAGACCAATCTTTTTAATGAATACAAATGCAAAAATTCTTGACAAAATACACGAAAATTGAATCCAGCAGCACACTAAAAGAATTATACACCATGACCAAGTGTGAGTTATTCCAGGTATGCAAGGCTGATTCAACACAAGAAAACCAATTAATGTAATATACCACATCAATAAATCAAAGTGGAAGAATGACGTGATCATCTTGATCAGTGCAGAAAAGGCATTTGACAAAATTCAACATCCTTTCTTGATGTAAACACTTCAAAGGATAGGAATAGAAGGGAACTTTCTCAATATGATAAAGGCAATATATGAAAAACACACAGCTAACATCATACTCAATGGGGAAAGACTGAAAGCTTTCCCTTTAAGGTCAGGAACAAGACAGGGATGCCCACTGTCACCATTGTTATTCAACATTGTGATGGAAGTTCTAGCTAGAGCAATTAGGCAAGAAAAAGAAATAAAAGTCATCCAAATTGGAGAGAAAGAAGTAAAACTCTCACTGTTTGCAGATGACATGATCCTATATGTAGAAAATCCAGAAAAATCTGCAGCAAAACTACTAGAGCTAATCAATGAATATAGCAAAGTGGCAGGCTATAAGAACAACATGGAATAATCAGCAGTGTTCCTATACATAAGTAATGAGCAACAGGAGGAGCAAATCAAGAAAAACATCCACTTACAATAGCAACAAAAAGAATCAAGTATTTAGGAATAAACAACCAAGGCCACAAAAAAAAACCTATACAGGGAAAACTACAAGAAACTGCTAAAAGAAATCACACAAGACCTTTAAAAATGTAAGAACATACCGTGTTCATGGATTGGAAGACTAAATATAGTTAAGATGTCAATTCTTCCTAAACTGATTCATAGATTCAATGCAATACCAATTAAAATTCCAACAACTTAGTTTTCAGAAATAGAAAAACCAATAACCAAATTTATTTGGAAGGGCAGGGTGCCCCAAATAGCCAAAAATATCTTGAGAGAAAAAAACGAAGTGAGACATCTCACACTACCTGACCTTGAAGCATTCTACGAAGCTACAGTGGTCATAACAGCATAGTACTGGCATAAATATAGCCATACCAACCAATGGAATCAAATTTAGTGTTCAGAAATAAACCCTCTCCTCTATGGACAATTAATCTTTGATAAAGCCGTCCAGCCAAAGCAACTGGGAGAGAGCAGCCTCTTCAGTAAATGGTGTTTGGAGAACTGGATATCCATTTCCAAAAGAATGAAAGGAGACTCCTCTCTCACAGCTTATACAAAAATTAACTCAAAATGGATCAGAGACCTAAACATTAGCACTAAGACCATAAGACTTTTAGGAGAAAATGTAGGGAAATATCTTCAAAATCTTGTGATAGGAGGTGGTTTCCTAGACCTTACACCCAAAGCATGAGCAATGAAAGAAAAAAATAGATAAATGGGATCTCCTCAAAATTAAACACTTTTGTGCATCAAAGGACTTTTTCAGAAAAGTAAAAAGGCAGCCTATGCAATTGGAGACAATATTTGGAAATCACATATCAGATAAGGGTTTATTACCTAGAATAAAGAGATCCTACAACTCAACCACAGAAAGACAAACAACCAAATTTAAAAGCGGGCAAAAGACATGGATAGACATTTTTCTGAAGAGGAAATACAAATGGCTCAAAAACATGAAAAGAAGCTCAACTCCACTGGCTATTAGGGAAATGCAAATCAAAATCACAATGAGGTATCATCTCACACCTATTGGAATGGCCATTATCAATAAAACAGAAAATTACAAATGCTGGAAAGGATGTGGAGAAAGAGGCACACTTATTCATTGTTGGTGGGAATGTAGAATGGAAGGCAGTGTGGCGATTTCTCAGGAAGCTAAGTATAGAACTGCCTTATGATCCAGTAGTTCCATTGCTAGGCATATACTCAGAGAAACTGAAAGCTAAGACACAAATGGACATTTGTAAACCAATGTATATAGCAGCATTATTCACGATTGCCAAGAGGTGGAAACAGCCCAAATGTGCATCAATAGATGAGTGAATAAACAAACTGTGGTATATACATATGATGGAATATTATGCAGCTGTAAGACAGAACAAAGTCACGGAACATGTAACAATGTGGACGAAACTTAAGGACATTATGTTGAGTGAAGTCAGCCAGAAATAAAAGGACAAATACTGCTTGGTATCATTAATATGAGCTAACATGAATGAGAAAATTTTGAGAGTCAAAAACTGAGAACACAGGTTGTCAGCAGATAGAAAGAGGGTAAAGATCGGGCATTTGATGCTGAAGGAGTATAGAATGTTCCACATGATTGAGTGTATAGATCCAGAAATGGATAGCATATATACCCTGTGATGGTAGCACAATATTGTACGTACACTGAACAAAGATGTCTGTAAGGAAAGCTGAAAGAGTAGTGCTAGGGGCAAGTATGATACCAGAAGGAAAGATAGATGGGGACTGTAAAAATTAGTGAAACCTAGAGTGGTCAAGGATGGTGACTAAATGTACAAATATAAAAATATTGTTACATGTGGGAGAACAAATGCATGTCAACCTTGCAAAGTGTTGAAAAAGGGATGGTATTGGGGAAAAATATAATCAAAGCAACTTGGAGTCTACGGTTAAAAGTAACATTGTAATATGCTTCCATTAAATGTAACAAAGGCAATATACCAAAACTAAAAGTCTATGAGAGGGGGATATAATGGAGAGGGGTAGTGGTATTGTCTAACATTATTTTTATATGTATTGTATGGTATTTTAATTTTTTTATTTTTTTATGATTCTTTAAAAAAATTTTTGAAGTAATGAATATGTTCAAGCGCTTATTTTGGCAATGAATGTACAACTATATGATGATACTGTGAACAACTGATTGTACAGTGTGGATGACTGTATGTTAGGTGAACGTATCTCTATAAAATTGCAGGAAAAAATATAAACAGAGAGATACATGTGCTGGAGAAAGCATAGATAGAGGAATGTACCTATTTACTGTTGGTGGGGTGGTAGAATGGTGTAGCTTTTCTGGAGGTCAGTGTGGTGGTTCCACAAGAAGCTAAGTATGTGGGGGCCATAAGGTCCTGCAACCTCATTATGCGGTATATACTTGGAAGTTCTGAGAGCCGGGACCCAAATGGACATTTACACACTGATGTTTATGGTGTCAGTATTCATGATCTGCAATGGATGGAGAAGGCCTAAAGTTACATCGACTGATGAGAATGGTGGGAGTGTGGGGTATGCATACAATAGAATATTGAGCAGCTACAAGAAGGAATGAAGCTGTGAGACACACAAATAGGTGAATGGATCTTGAAAACAGCATTTTGAATGAAGTACACCAGAAACAAAAAGACAAACATTATAATGCCTCACTAAAATAGACTAACTATAATGTGTAAGCTCGGAATTGAATCTTAGAGCACAGCTTAACAGGGGAATGCTTATTGTAATGATCCTCAGATTGTAAGCTCTTACAGCAATCACATCTATTCCTAAATTGTAATGGTTCTCTCTAAATTCTGAGATGCTGAGCTCTTTGTGTATAACCTGGTTGGTCTCTGGAACTTTGGGTATCTGTATGACACCTGAAACTCAGAGCTAGAGCTTGGCAGGTATGAATGTCAGTATTATCTCATATGGAAACTGTTAAAAAAAAAAAAAAAAAGCTGAAAAAGAGTTCAGAACTCAATTTGAGATATGAATAATGCAGATCTGGTTAGGACTAAGACAAATCAGACCAAAGGGTAAAGGACGATACTGACTGTGTTTTAAAACTTCAACTTCTGTGTGAGACCAAGGGAAGAGATGTTTATTTGGTGCAGGATCTATATTTTCTGTAGCACACTAAATAATTTAACTTGTATAGTCAGTTTATTCAAACACCATAATTACATGGAACTTTGAATAGGAAGTGAGATCTGGTAGGTTTGTACAGGTTAGTGCAAAATCCCAGTACATCCCAAAGTAATTTGGTCAGAGAATGAAAATATATTTGCAGGGACCCATGGGGAACTGGGGAAGAATCGGAAATGTTGGACTTCCCCACCTGGGTTGTTGCTGATGTTCTTAAAAATGTTGAGGACTGACAGTTTGTTAGGATGAGCCCTCGATCTTGGTGCATGCCCTTGTGAAGCTTGTTGCTGCAAAGGAGAGGCTAAGCCTACTTATAATAAATGCCCAAGAGTCTCCCCCAGAGAACCTCTTTGTTGCTTGGATGTGCCCCCCACCCTCCACCCACAAAGCAGGTGAAATCACTGCTCTACCCCCTACATGGAACTTGACTCCCGGGGTATAAATCTCCCTAGCAATGTGGGACATTGACTCTTGGGGATGAGCCTGGACATGGCATCATGGGATGAGAAAACCTTCTTGACCAAAAGGGAGAAGTGAAATGAAACAAAACAAAATTTCAGTGGCTGTGAGATTTCAAAAGGAGTCAAGAAGTCATTCCAGAGGGCATTCTTATGCAGTATATAGATATCCCTTTTTAGTTTCTAGTGTACTGGAATAGCTAGAAGGAAATACTTGAAACTGCCAAACTGCAACCCAGTAGCCTTGATTCTTGAAGACAATTGCATAACTATGTAGCTCACATGGAGTAACTGTGTGATTGTGAGAAACTTGTGGCCCACACTCTCTTTGTCCAGTGTATAGATGGACAAAATGGGGACAAAAACTAAATGAAAAATAGGGTGGGATGGGGGGGATGGAATGTGGGGGATGGAATGTTGTAGGTATTCTTTTTTATTTTTATTTTTATTTTGGGGGGAGTAAGAAAAATGTTCAAAAGTTGATTGTGGTGATGAATGCACAACTATATAATGGTACTGTGAATAGCTGATTGTACACTGTGGATGACTGTAGGGCATGTGAATATATCTCAATAAAACTGTATTTAAAAAATAAATGAAAGAAAGTGGAAAAACAGAATTGATACATATCATTAATGGAAAGGAGTCCTTAAATAGCACATGAAACTGTATGACATCTTCTAAAGTGGTGAAAAGTTGTCAAAACTGCAAGCACTAGAAATGATATTTTCTCTAATTTTGTTCTATCATATTACCCCTTTCTTAGATTGATTTGGTCAGTTTACCATGCACTGGCCAGGTACAAGTCTGACTGCTGAAGGTGTAGCAGATATAGAGATAAGGCCTCTACAACATATTGTGTAGTTGACAGGACATACACATTATTTGTTATAATTCAAAGAAAAAAGTAAGTGCCACACAGGACATTGCTGGGCACTTGGGGGTGGGAGGCACTTACAAGTCAAAGTCTTTCTATGTGATGTTCACTCTGGAATAAATACTCCTCCTACCATTCGTCTACATAATAACACCTCTTTATCCTTCATGTTTCAGCTGAGGCCTTACTTCCCCAGAGAGGTTTCTCTGCCCTCTGAATTCTGGGTTAGATTCAGTCCCTGTTCTTCTATCCTGTCCTTCCCCTAATGGAGCACTTAGAACACCAGACAGTGCCTGTTTCCTTTACTGTAGACTCCAAATAGCAGGACTATTTGTTTTATACACCATACACTCACATTCCCTGACACAAAGTCTGGCATTTAGTTATTAGTTAATAAATATTTTTGAATCACTGAATGAAAAATGTTATGCAAACAGAAAATACACACACAACCAAAAAATCACAAAAAAAATCCATTAAAGTTCAACATTTTTTAAAGTCATCAATTATTTACTGAGTACCTATTCTGCTATATGGAAAATAGTAGCACTTAAAATGCAGTTCCTGATTTTGAGAATTGGCTCAGGAAACGTTTAGGAAAAATAAATAGATGTGTACACAGCTAAGCATGTCCCAAGCCAGACTAAGCCAAATGCTTCATAGAAGAATAAAGTGTTATGGGAAAAGAGACAAGATGTTTTCAGTGTGTTTAAGTCTTTAGGAGTGGGGATTCTAGTTAGCAAAAATTAAATGGTTGCCTTCACTGATTACTGCATGGTTAGATCATCTCCAACAATTTTTCCTTCTTGCACCTCTTTTCCTAAGAATCAAATTGTCCAAAGGAGACTTTGATTGGCCAAGCTTGGCCAGAAAGGGGCAGGCACTCAATTAGGTACCCAAAGTGGTAGGAGTAGATGGCCAAAAAAAAGTGGTAGCACCCTTATAAGAAGAAGCTGGATGGAAACTAGACAAAATTGACCAGGACAGCCTCTCTTACAGAAGAAATGAGTCAAGGTCTCGGGGCAAAACATCTATCTTGTCTGTGAAGACAAGCTTTAGATTGAGCAGAATGCATTCAACAAAGAATTAAATCTGAAGTTGAACTAATGTTCTCTATTTTTATTTAAACTAATACATGGAGTGATGTTAAAAGCAATAAAATTTTATAATTCAATTTGAAATGTTTGCTTTTAGGGATCTTGAAAAAACAATTGATACCTGAATTTAAAGTTGATCACATTCTATTTGTGTGAACCATATTCTGATGGATGATAGTCAAGCACATTCTTAAATAGAGGCACAAGCTATACTTCACCATCACCCATGTGCTAAAGAATGAAGCTTTTATACATCCCTCAAATGATAGACTTGTTTCTAAAAAAAAAAGATGAAGCTGCACTGGAAAACACTCAAGTTCTCTATAATAATACATTATCAATTTTCTTAAAGAAAATATGTTAGAGGGACAGAGACTAGCTCCCCAGATTGCAGGGTTTACCAATAAACATATATATCCAAAACCTTACATGTTCAGAACCAGCAGAAAAATGCTTCTTTATTTTCCACTTTAATTTCTAGGCATGATATATAGTGATTCTAAATAGTTCTAAGTGTCAATCACACTGGAAACCTTAAAGAATGTACATATGAAAGAAAATAAATGGTTTATAAAAATACCCTGAATTTTAGAATTATTTTATAGAACAATTAAGATAACAAGACTTTTCTTCATAAACTAGTAATGGCACTAAAGATTAAGTGTTGAGTTCACACTATCACTATCATATTTGATTCTTATAACTTTAAGAAAGAAGACAGCTTGATATAACTATTCCTACATTAAATAAGAAAACTGAGTACCATGGAGTATTCTGCCTTTAGGATTACTAAGTAAATTGACATGCCTTTGTCCTCATCCTCCAACATCAATCTGGTTCAATGCACTCTGCACTCTCACCTGCTATGGACTTTTGTATATGACAAATTATACCAGTGTATATCCCCATAATTTCATTTGTTCTCTGAAACAGTGTCTCTACTAGAAGGCTTGGAGAAGCACACAAACCACAGATGCAAAGCATTCCTGCATACTGCTTAATCATTGATCAATCACTGCAAAGAGCACAGTTGTAGAGAACGTATTGGTTTTACATGAAGGCACCTGGGATTTAACAATAAGTGCCAGGTGTAATTTGGATACTAGAAAGGATGAAATGTGCAACTGCCCTAAGGTATTATGACACTCAGTTCTCTCTGTCAACCTGTAGGATGCCTCCTAATGACCCCCAAGAGCTAACTTCCATTACCTGGCAGAAAGCCAAGTAATGTGCATTTCAAGAACTTCTTCAATAAAAAGCAGTGGTTTTTGCAAGTAATTCAAGTCATTGCTTCTTTTCTTACACATATCACTGTTACTCTGTTAGACTGAAATAGTTCTTTTTCCCAGACTTCCAACATCTTGACTTCATTCACACAGACATAAATGCACTGAGTCCAACTCAGTCAAATTAAATTAATACTGAGAGTACAGTTATTGCAAAGCCTGGAGTCTGTGTCTGTGTGTCTGGAACTCTCATTTTTCCTCTGACATAAATGTATTTAGATAGCAATATTTATCCAAAACCAACATCTAATTGATTTCAGATGTCCCTGGCTTAGTCCTCTCATCACATTGCATTATGTCATGGGCATTCCCCAAGATACCACTTTGCCAAGTGTATTTCAAAAATGCTTGATGTATGACACTGGCAATCCTAGATGTTACATGACATTCTGTGTCCGAGTAATAGTGCATTATTCACAATAAGTTTCTTGATCATTTTCGAGTCAGGTTCTGTTAAACCTGACACTATATTTTTCCTTTAAAATCATCACAGAAGCTTTTCCCAGAGCAAACATGAGAAGTGTTTCTGAGAATCAATGTCTAGCAGATAGCAAATAAGAACTGATAGGTCTTAATGGTCTGTTCAGTAAGAGGCAGAAAGTCCCCAAAATGTTCATTTCACATATGTCAACCCCCAAAACCACTAAGTTCACTTTAAACATCTTGCTTCTCCTCTTTATTTTATTTGGTTCAAAAGTAAAATTGGCACAGTCTTATTCACCACTGGAGATTAACTTTCAATAGAGTCTTTAGAGAACATATATACATATGAATCATTTGCTATTGTTTCTGAAAATGGAGAAATGAAGATTAAAAGAGAAATTGTCACAGATCTTCCAAATACTTAGAATGAACCTGAAAATTACATTCTTGAAAGCTTTTTTCAATTTAAGTAAAAATAATGAAACAAGCATTTACAAAGAAAATAGCACAAAGAACCATTAGCAAATACAGCAAAACTTTGAGGGAATAAATCAGACAAAGTTGATAGTTTTTCAGGAAAGTTATAATACTGATGAAGTTATAATAGTGATGAATAAAAAAACAAAGACGACATCTAATACATTGTGGATATCTGTTTAAAAAAAAAAAAAAAACAGTAATTCTGTGTTATTCAAGTATTCTGACCACAAAAACAACAGAGTAATAATAAGCAATCCAACAAATCTACCTTTTGACCCAGAAGGTGGCTATAGAAGTTAGTATGACCCTCTTGAGGTTATAACAAGAAACACTATTGCTAATAAGTTCCTAATTTGGTTAAACATTGCTGTCTCTGGTCTGGAAGTGAGATCATACCAAATACTGAGATTTACCTAAATCATCAATTTAGGAAAACTACCTAAAAGTCCTAAAGGCAGAATACAACACTGTGCTCACTAAAATTTAAGGTACTTATCATAATTTAACAGAAAGATTTAGCCTCAACAAATGCAAATTATCATTGGAAGAGAGGTTACGAATGAGAAAAACTTTCTTACATTGATAAGAATGAGAAACTACTAGAAAGTATAAGCACAACAAAGCCTTGAGAAACAAAAATTTGTATTTTATTTACAATAAATAAAATAGCTGAAAACAAATCACTCCTAAAAAATTATTAGTGACATATTTTTACCCTGACATAAGATCATTCTACAACTAATGAATAGGTGACAGCTGTTGTAATCAGAACCATGATTACTGCCTGTGCTCCTCTACTCCTAGTAGACTGGTGCTGTCATTCATTTATATTATATGCCTTCCTCATCTTTCTCAGCCCTTGTCTTCACACGTACTCCCTTTCCAAAACATGCATGCCTACTCTCTCCCAGCTTGCCTCCTTAGAACTGAGTACTTAATATTCAGGGGTTCTCAGCAGGGTCACCAGGTTGACCTGCTCTGGAATCCACACTAGAAATAACTGTCTCCCAGTCAGCTCATCCTGGATTCAGAGTATACTTTACTCCGCAAATCTGAACTGAAAAGTTCACCTAGTATTTCATATTTGAGCACAATGCTTTACAATTTGCAAATCAACCCACATTCATTTGGTCCTCACAATACTTCTATATGCAATAGGAGTTACTATTGTACCCATTTACAGGTGAATAAATTGAGACTCAGGAAGTTATGTGTGTTGGCAAAGAACACTCGTTTATATCATGGCTGAACCATCAATTTTGTTCATATTCCTTCCAAACCAGAATCATCTACCAAGACTAGACTAGCTGCTGATTAGCCCACAAAACCAAGTTTTCAGCTTAATCTGCAATAAATTTAGGACGACAAAAAGACATAAACCAAGAGATTAAAGAGTAAGTGAGGAAAGTACAGTGGAATAGGTGAGGAGTATAGTTAAGTTAACTTTGTGAAAATCCATACAGGAAGAAGTCAGCAGCAACCATTAGTAAAATCTTGACATAAAACTAGGCAAGGACAATTTAAAAGGGGGAAATAAAAATAAAACATATGCCTAATCTTATCTAGGACTGTAGATACAAAAAACTTTAAAAAAAAAACACAGCAAATCAAATCCTGTAGTAAATTTTAAATGATGCAATCATAAGCAAGTAGAATTTTTCCCAAGAATAAGTGGATCCTATCATTGTAATGTACAACATTCACAGATCAAAAGAGAAAAAACATACAATGATGCCAGTAGATTCAGAAAGGGGAGAAGCATTTATTAAGTTCAATGCTCAGATATGATTAAAAAACAACCAGCAGGCTAGAAATTGAAGAGAACATACTTGACATATATGCACTTAATCTAATGTATTATTTAACTATTCCTGCATAATAACTAATACATAGGTTGAATGCACACAAGTCATAATAATGATGATAAATACAAATAATAATAATAGATTAAATACATTCCCTTCCATATCTAGGTTGCTCTTTTTTGTTTTGTTTTTAAATCTTAACTAGGTATTACTGCATAAAAAATTACCCCAAAATTTATTATCGCACAGTAAGCATGGGTTAGCAATCTAGGAACAAGGTTATTCTGGATCAGGGTTTCTCAGGAGATTTCAGCCAAGATGTTGGCTGGGACTGCAACCATCTGAAGATCTGACTGGACTTGACATTTTGAGGATTCTAAGAGCAAGGACAGTAGTCAGACTATGCAAGGACCAGCACTGAGGCCTGGGAAAATCTACATTAGTAAATATCAAAGAAAACAAACTGTTGAATTGTTAAATTAAAACAAAAACTCAGTTTCCAAATGATTTGAATGGGATGATACCTTTTACTTACAAAGACATAACTATATATTGTTTATGGGAACATTTATATTTACATGGTAGAGGAATATGTGTCCAATGGGAAGTACAGAACATTATTGTGCAGGAATTCAGTGATTCTTAGGGTAGTCCTTCTGAGCTGGAAGGACAACCACAATTCAGAAAAGTGGGAGTGGGGGAGGGCGGCCACAGTGTGGAAATCATGAAGCTGGGGTTCCTAAGACCAGTTTGCAGGAGGGTGGGGCTATTACTATGACTGAGGAAGATGGGAACAGAAGGAAATGGGAGTTGACAAGGTAAAATTGTGGACTGATTGTAGGAGATCTTGGCCAGGCCAAGCAGTCTTACCGTACCTTACAGACAATGGGGAATCATTAACATCTTTCAGGTAGGCAGTGACAGAGTACAAGTTATTTCAGGAAGACTGATTTGGGAACTATGTGCAAGATGGATTAAAGATAGAAAGTTTAGAGGCAAGTGCCATTAAGAAGCTATCATGTCAGATCAGCATGAAATTCTAGGGTCCTGAATGCAAATTGTTCATAGAATGGAAAGGAAAGGAAAGATGAGTGAGTTATCACATAGAAAGACTTGGCACAACCTGGTAACTGAATGGATGAAGGATAGAAGAAGAGGAAGGATCAAAGACAAAAGTGACATTTTCAATCAGAATTCATGGGAAAATGATAACTCTGATAAACAGGAAGGCAAGGAAGGGACCTAGTTTGGGGAGAGAACAATCTAAATCCACATAATTTAAGCCAACTTGAGATGCCTCTATAATATATAAACCAAATGGAGCTACATGTCTTATGAGTAATAAAAACAATTATAATAGAGTATAGAAGGAGAAATGCAAGAGTATGTCTCTTTAGGATGATCACACCATGATTTTTACATTTGAGATGACAGGAATAGCAAAGCCATAAATTATAAGAAATCATTTGGATCTCTATCTTTGTTTGAGTGTGTGTTTCTATTTATTTTTCTCTGATTATGTTGGCAATGAGCTTGTTAAACAATTTTACTGCCAGGATTTGAAGTATTATGTTCAAATTGCTTAGATTTTTATTTTTTATTGTATTGTGCCAGTGGCATATAAAAAGGGGAAAACCACTTGATGTCCATACAAACCAAGAAGTTTTTCCGTTGCCAGCCTTAAAAGGGCAAAAACAATAATCATACAAAGTTGTAGCTAAGCAAACAATATGTCAAAATAATACACTGAATTAAAAAAAAAGCAATCAGCCATTTGTTGTTTTGATGTCACACCAAGTCTTCATGACTAATTTTTTTCCTCCCACTGGGTTTGTGCTGTGTAGGATGGTCCTCAGATCAGTAGGAAATTACCCATTAGTGGTTCATGGAAAAGTTAATCTCCTAGTATCAACATGACCATACCTGTACTTGAGAGTTAATCATTTTGAATTAAGTATTTGGAATAAATAATCTCGTGTAGGCTCTCATCGGTGCCTCATCAAAACCAACACCATTTTGTCCATTCAGTCTGAGGAAGATATTTGTAGGGATAAGCTGAAACAAATTCAGGTACAAACCTTTGCTCCTCCAATAAAAGTGCAGAAATGAAAACTAATGTCATCAAATTCAACAAAAGGCTGAAATAGTCTTTAAAAACTTAAAAGAAAAAGTTCTTCTTTTTAAGGGCCAAACCAGTTAATAGAGATTCCAAGCTACATTATGCCAATATAATTTAGAAATCCTGCTAAGTAAATAGTCTGCCATCATCCAAAGCAGATCCAGGTAATTAAAACTTCCAGTAGTTCAAGGGCACTATTTTAATTTGGATATCTCCAAAAGCTGACTGTGAGATCTCAGGAGCCCCTGGTGAAGTGACACAGAAAAGGGAAGGAAGCCACTAAAGTGAGTATTATCAAGCAAATTACCACAGTGGGTAACTAGAGCTTAATCCCACTGAGGAGCTGTAGGAAACAGGGGAGAATCATGCCCCAGAGTTATCCCGTTAGTCACTGATTGAGGAGTGCTCATATGGCATTCTAGCCTGTCCTGAACTCGACAGGGAGGGCTTGCGTGGTAAGCGTGGATATGTTATCCCCATGTTAGAGATGTGTGGGCACTAGTAGTACATTGGCCATGTCTATGGTCTTTCTTAATTCACACTCATGACAAAACGCTACAATCAAATATGCTCTAAATAAGCAAGTTGTCCAAATAGAGAAAACTTCATTATTTGTGATATATTTACCACACATGTGAACATATTTTCAAGAGCTCTGCAACTTCTCATTGGCCTGATTGGAACAGACATGTCCTTAGAGAAGTTCATTTAAACAACAGAATTGACATGATAATAGAACAGAAAACACAAACCAAATTGTTGTGGCCCGAAATATGACTAGCCACAGAGAAACCACAATAAACAGTAAGTGCTTAGATGTTCAAAGATGGTGGTCAAGGAGGGATCTCGTTCAGATTTAGCTCAATAGTTCTGAGTCAAATTAACAAAGCACGAGTAGTAGGTTTTAGGATCTGAGAAATAATACAAGATACCCTGAGACCAATAAACTTATAATACTCTTTTGGAAAATACCTTCAATAAAGCAAGTATAGCAGATCAAGGCACATGGCAGAACTAGTATCTCAAATGGTTTGTACACCTAAGTTGCAACACAATTCCAATTTTTCTAAATTCCCAGATATAAGGTTAAGCTGCCAGCATGAAGCAGAAGCTCCTCTGCTTAAATCCAGATACAGAGTCTAATAAATGACAAATAAATGTTGCCCAACCAGATTTGTTTCAGGTGTTTGTTTATATTCTTTTCTAATATATATGCAAAAATACCACAAAAATACATCTGGCAACAAATAAACTGTTTGATGTCTAAAGGACTTTATTCAAAACAAAGACTTTAAATGAAACAGAACTGAATTCAAGGATACCTGCACTATTTCCTGCCCCCACTGGTATTACTGTATTTCAAGCATATTTCACATTTATTCCAAATGCAGGCCAAATGGAGTTCACTGCCTATTTTTTAAATAAAATTTTATTAGAACATAGCTATGCCCATTAGTTTATGTTTATATGGCTATTTTGACACTATAATGGCAGAATTGAGTAGTTGTAACAGAGACCATATGGTCTGCAAACCTAAAATATTTAATATCTTGAGTTCTATAGAAAAAAGTTTGCCAACCCCAGATTTAAGTAAATCAGTGGTAAGCAAGACTGGAGTTGGGACACCAATTTGGATAGTTCTTTAAAAACTCAGGTCCTGAAATAAGTTGAAGCTAAAAAGGGCAAAGTTATGCAGATTTAAGAGATACTTAGAATCAAATCAACAACTTAGAAACTGATTAGATGTAGGAGATGAGGAAGAGTCTACAGCAGCTTGTATCCTGACTTGGGCAATTAGAGGAACAATAGTGCTATTCACTAAGAAGAGGCATCTGAGAGGCAGTTGGGGTAAAAGGATATTAATGTCCATTTTAGAACAAATTTGTTTGAAGTGCATGTGGGGCATCCAATTGGGCTATCAAGAAGAGAGTTGGCAATCCACATTAAGTACAGAATAGCACCTTTGGGAGTCTTCAAGTTACTTTAGGAAGGGTATGTATGAACAAATCACCTAAGAACAGTGATAATCAAAAAAGAGCAGGTTGAGAAAACATGGATAACATCAACATTTAAGAAGTGGACAGGAGAAGATACAATGAAAGATTGCATAAATACAGCTGGAAAATATTTTCTTACTGATTTCATGTATTAAATCAATGAAATATATTTGTTAGGTCTGTGGTTCCCAAACTCTGTGCCAAGGCATCCTAGGGTATCCAAGCAAACTTATAAAGGCCCTGAATGATATTTTACATTTTTAAGGATGTGCTGGTTTGAAGGATTTATGTACCCCAGAAAATCATGTCCTTAAAACTAATCCGTTCCTATGGGTGTAGACCTAATGTGGGTGGAACATTTTGATTAGGTTATTTCAGCTGAGGCATGCCCCAGGTGGCTCTTAATCCTCTTACTGGAGTCCTTTATAAGAGATGAAGGACAGAGAAAAACATACGGAAGCTCAGAAAGAAAGCCACAGATGGAGCAGCCAGAAGCTGAAAGTAATGAAACCCAGGAGAGAAGGACCAGCAGATGACGCCTTGTGCCTTGTTATGTGACAGAGGAGACTAGGATTGCCAGATCACCTGTTGATGCCTTGATTTGGACATTTTCACAGTCTCAGAAGTGTAAGCTTGTAAACTAATAAATCCCCATTGCTAAACGCCAACCCATTTCTGGTATATTTCATTTCAGCAGCTTTAGCTAAAACAGAGGAAAACACAGCAACATCCATCAGACACCAAGAAAACTACTATTAAGATATGAGGACTAAGTACTTGATAAACAGAACTCTTTAGTATCTTTTGCCCTAGTGGGGCTGTAAAAAAGTACTGAGACACTCAGGAAACTGGGAACCAAGAAAGTTTGGGAACTGGGTTAGAAGTAAAGCAGTGATTAAGTGTCATCTCTGGAGTCAAGACTACATATATAACCATGTAGCAATAGCATTAAGTAATTCTTTCAACATTTTTTATTTCAATTCTGTCATTTGCCAAATAGGGATAATAACACAAAGGGTTGTTTCAGTATTAAATGTTATATAATGCACCTGGACCACAAACTAGCAGACAATAAGCGTACACCACAAATGTTAACTGTCATCATTACATTTTTTATCAAGAGAAGTCCATTTTATGTTCAAAATAAAATAATCAATAAGCAACCTTGAGAATTATTTCATACAATCTGCTCATCTTAAAGATGAGAAAATGGAGGCCCAATTGGGCAATTTGCCCCAAGCCAAGTAGCAGATCAATGGTTGGATCAGAAGTAAAGTTCTAGTACCTTATGTCCTAGCCCTTTGGTCTTGCTGCTACACAACACACTCAGTCAAGCCATCACAGAGTGCTGGGTCTATTCAAAGTTATGTATCAGAATATCTGGTTGAAATTAGGCAGAGATTATCACTGTAAGAGAGTTTGGGTTTGTTTTTGTTTTTTTCCCTTGGGTTTTCTTTTCTTTTCTTTCCTTTTCTTTTTTTTTTTTTTTTTTTTTTTTTTGAGTGAACATGGAAAGAGAGACTTTGTACACAGTCACCTAGAAGAGGTGAGATAAAGAAAATGGAGAAGCCATCAGGCATCTGTCTCCTGCCTCCCCCTTGATTTAACTTTGGAGAGATGTGCCAAGCTAGAGGCTAAAGGAATTGTTTTCATGCAAGTCTTCCTGAAAAATGAAGATGCAATCTGCACTGTTTTGGGGCCCAGTTCACAATATTAGGCCCAGTGAACACTCCATTTCCATATGGAGCAGCAAGTGGCTCCAGCCGAGGTTGAACAGAAGGGAGCCCAGTGCCATTTGGCATTTATTAGTGTTTGCAGCTTTGCAGATGTACACAAGGCAAGTCATTACGGGGCAGCACCCTAGACAGGGATGCAATATTTTATGGAGGACAGCTGCAGCACCAGTTGGGGCAAGATTCTTCACCTAGTGGCTTGTGAACCTCAAAGCAGAGATCAAAACAAGAAAAATTAACAAACTTGTTCCTGAACACTTGTCAACTGTTACAGAGAATTTCAAGAAATGACTGGAAAGTGATTATGCAGTGTAAAAGGAAATAAACCAAAATTCTACAGTCATACAAGTGAGAGCAAAGTAACTAGAAAGTTAGAATAATGAAGTTAACATAATCTCATAGTTACAATTAGGCTACTGAATGTTAGGAAATTTAACTTACAGTTGCACTCCCCTATTATTAAAACAGTGATCCCCCAAACTAAAGCACGCATCAGGAAATTGCCTGGAGGGCTGGTTAAAATACAGATTGCTGGGCCCCACCCCCAGAGTTTCTGATTCAGCTCCTAAAATATGCATTTCTAACAAGTTCCCAGGTGATGTTGATGTTTCTGGTACAGAGATCACACCTTGAGAACAATTGCTTTAAAACAGCCTAGGCATCAATTCCTATAGGGAGCCTTTTCTGACTTCCTATATTTTTCTCTGTGTTTCACTCATTTAATGTCTCATATTTCTCTCTATCTTAGCATTTCCCACTCTGTATTATAATGTTCTTTTCACTGTTCTGTCGTCCCTGCTAGAATCTGTGGTTCTTCAGGGCAAAGAACCTGCCTTTCATCCCTTTCTTGTTTAGTGACTGGCACTCTATGAAGTCACAGGGAGGAGAGAGAGAAGGAGAAAAGTGGAGAAGGGGAGGGAAAGAAGGTAAGAACAGAAACCACATGGAAAGTTTGAAAACCTGATTAGTTGGTGTCTTAGTTGGGTTCTCCAGGAAGCAGATACTAGGTCAAGGATTGCGTGCTGCATCTAGCTTATTTGGGAGGGACAGGGACACCCACAATGGACTGGGGAGGTGATACTGGGAAGAAAAGGGAAGGCACTGAGTAAAGGATGCATCACTCAGCCAACTAGCACCACAGGCCACTGAAGTGGGGGAGGCAGAAGCTCTGGAAAATGGTGAAAAACACATGCTCCCAGACAAGGGGTGAGGGAGCTAATATATACTTACCCTGTGCCCTTCAGTCACCAGTTAGGGGCTGCCCCCAGGTGGACTTTAATTGTCATTCATGTCTGGCCTGTTGTGCAAAGGGGCTGGATATTGGAATTCAGGCTGGGTAGATGAAATGGCAAGAGGACCCTAGCATTTTGGGGAAAGCAATAACAGCATCTGCTACACTTAATGACCAAAGAGAAATGTCCATGATATTGTATCTAAGGAAAAGAAAAAACCTGGGTTGGACTATTGAAACTTGGCATGTTCTCATGCAGTTAACAGATTTTAGGCTTTATGTTAGAAGAATCTGTTTTACAATCTATCATTGAACCAGTCCAAGGCAAACTTAAGGAGAGGTAGCCTTATGAAAGAATTGCACCTAAGCCTCACCAATATTGAGCTCCCTTAGAGATGGTCAATGCCTGACTCAGTCATCCTGAAGGGAATGAATACACAACACAGACAAAAGAGGAGGGCTCTGTAGAGGCAAAGATTCTTTTTGATTCCCTGCAGTCCTTCACCAGGAACTTGATAAGTAAAATAAAAGCAACTTGCCACAATACCCTCTTTTGAAGAATAGCTAATCAGTTTGATTTAAAAATAATCTATGAAAGTATTCTCCCTGCACTTAGTTAGTGAAAATATGACCTTATAAATGTTTTATCCAAGTCATATGGGTATGCCGCTATTCTTAAAACTACATTTTCTGCAAACTTATAAGTACTGTTTTGAATGTCACATAAACCCAAAAATAATTTTATATACATATGGGTACATTTTTTCTCATTTTTGACTATTTGCAATTATTTCTCAGTCCAGTTAATAAAATCACCTTCAGTAGGAGTTTATCTTATGATTCATTAAGCATTCAGTAAATGCTTTTATGATCAAGGCACAGGCTAAGTATTATATGTGACACACTAAAGGAAGCACAGTCTTTGCTTTCAAGAAATTTATGATCTAATAAAGAAGATATGATGGATGTGTAAAAAAAATTCAGATTGCTAAGTGCCATTACAGAAATAAAGGCAATGAAAAGTCAGAGCAGGGAAAGTTCATTTCATGTGAGGAAAAAGAGGACCTCATGGGTGTGCCGGTTTGGATGTATTATGTTGCCCAAAATGCCATTATCTTTGATGCAGTCTTGTGTGGGCAGGAAACATATTGGTGTTGATTGGGTTGGAGACTTCTGACTGGATGTTTCCATGGAGATGTGATCACTCAACTGTGGGCAAGATCTTTCACTGGATAATATTCATGGAGATGTGACCCACCCAACTGTAGGTGATAACTGCGATTGGATAATTTCCATTGAGGTGTGGCCCCACCCTTCAGCATGGGCCTTGATTAGTTTACTAGAGCACTATATAAGCTCAGACAGAAGAAGCGAGCTTGCTATAGACAAGAGGGACACTTTGAAGAACACACAGGACCTGAGAAGAGGAGCTGCAGATGAGAGACAGTTTGAAGACGCCCACTGAAAGCAGACTTTTGCTCCAGAGAAGCTGAGAGAGGAAGAATGCCCCAAGAGCAACTAAGAGTGACATTTTTGAGGAACTGCAGCCTAGAGAGGAACGTCGTGGGAGAAAGCCATTTTGAAACCAGAACTTTGAAGCAGACACCAGCCACGTGCCTTCCCAGCTAACAGAGGTTTTCCAGACACCATTGGCCATCCTCCTGTGCAGGTACCTGATTGCTGATGTGTTACCTTGGACACTTTATGGCCTTAAGACTGTAACTTTGTAACCAAATAAACCCCTTTTATAAAAGCCAATCCATTTCTGCTATTTTGCTTAATGGCAGCTCAGGTGGCATTTGAACAAAGCCTTAAAGCACTCACAGGATTTGGAAATGTGCAGTGGAGAATAGCATTCCATAAATCCAAAACAGCACAAAGACATGGTAGCAAAACAACTTGGATGACCTTTTTTTTTTTTTTTTTGGTTATTGCAAAATAACTTGGGTGAGCTCAGTTTGGCTGGAGCATGGAATGTCTGCAGAGAAATAGAATTAGAAACAGTATTGTACCAGGTGATGAAAGGTCTAGGACTGCACTCTCCTATACAGTAGTTGCTAGTCACATAGCCACAAGTGTCTATTTAGCACAGAAAATTGGCTAAAACCTGATTTTGAAGATTTAGTAGAAAAAAAGAATGTAAAATTTCTCATTAATAATTTTTATATTGATGGCATGTTGAAATAATATTTTTAATATATTGAGTTAGATATAATATAATATTTTCTTTTTACTTTTTTAATGTGGCTACTACAAAATTTAAAATTAATAATATTATAGTAATCTATTGGACAATGTGTTCTAGCACAATACCTGAAAAGCTCATACGTTTTATATAAGTGGTTATGACTTTAGGACAAAGGTGAATGGCTTGGTGGTATAATTAGAAATATGCTTCAAAATAATTATTCTTGATAGAAAAGGGAGGGATTAGAGACATAAAAGAAGAAGAAAGCATGGGAGTTGCAAGGGACCAAGTGGTAGTGGTTGTGCAGAGAAGGAGACAGATGTAAGTGTTGCTGGGAAGGTAGAATTGGCAGTACTTGGTGGTGGATTCAGTTATGTATATGAGATTCAGGAAAGCATAGAAGTCCAGTACAATGCCAAGGTTACTGGAAGAAATAACAGGAATAAGTATGATAGAATTAACAGAAACAGCAAGAAGGAACAGGCTTAAGTAAGAAAAGTTGGGTTCAATGGGGCACAATGAGTTTTAGGTATTCATGGGATGCACAGTAGAATGGCCAAGATGGCATTAGAAATGTGTGAGAAGGAATGTTCCTACAACTTGGGAGGTTTTCAAAGACTATAAGGAGTACACAACACACTAATTTTTTTTTAGTAGCATATTTTTACTCAAAGAGTGGAGCTCTCTTATTCCCCCTTCATTGATGTGGAGGTCACAGCTCCTTGTGCCATCAAAAGCACTATAATAATTTGTCAAAAATCATCAAGCAATGGTGTCTATAAAAGGAAGCTCAAACTATGGAAAAGCATAAAATAAGGAAACACTCCTCCTTCATTCAGCCATTATTTATTGAGCCCCACTAAGGGCAAGGCCCTGCATAGCATGCAGGAGAGATGCACAGGAATGAACATTGGTCTGTTCAGGGAGGGCACATAACCTCAGAGTTTTGCTCAGGTAAAGTGAAAATGTCAAGCAGTGATAAGGCTGGCATGAACATTTGTCAAACTTTGAAGCTGTAAATATTATAACCTCTCATAGAATCAAAACCTGGGCAGAAAGAGGCAGATTCTGCCTGAGTTTCAAGAATGGTACTGTTTTGTTTATATTTTGTGACTGGCTTTAGTATGACATCCTAGCCTTAGTGATTTTTAATATTATGTATTTTCAAACTTATATTGTTTTTAATGTTGGTTGTATTCACATTGTTCAGTGAAGTAGCTTATGATATTCAGAAATCATTTTTTTTCCATTATAGACAAAATGTGCTCTAATGCTGCATGTGGAAATAATGTCTCTAATTTTAAAATATCACGTGCATGATCAAAGATATTTACAGGAGACTCCTTAGAGCTGAGAAGACCACATCATGACACTAGAAAATATCATATTTGTTTACCAATAAAGCAAATGAAAACAGTACATCAAATTCCCAATGTACTAACAGGAATTGTATCATGGTTCAGATGCAATTGCATGGGGATTGGTCAGAAGCACCCTAACAACCGTAAACAGAACATTTTGGTATGTTTGGGATAAAACAACAAGAACATTGAAGCCTTGAAGAATCATTGACTTCTCCTGAACGTCTGACTCCTGTATTAAAGGAAAATGGAACACAAACATTCTTTTTCAAACAAAGATATGGCAGAAAGTGGCCACAGTTTAAGAAATTGAATGGCTAGGGTATAAATAGTGCACAGTGTTAGGGTTGAGCTCTGTCATTTCCATTGACAGAGGCTGAACCCAGAGTTGTTCAAGATCTGTATTGGTAGTTCCAGTAAAACATGGTATAAACTTCCTCACAGAAAGAAAAATACAAGTCTAAAGAAATTTAAATATGGTGATTTCTTACTACTAACAAATTATATAGTTACTTTAACTCACTTCTCTTCCAAAAAGATAGCTGTGGGCCCAAGATCCTGCTTTGTCAGAATCCTGTCAATATATTCTAGGATGAAGTCATGGCATGAAGAAAGAATTGATGCAAATCTTTAAGCTTGTAATTAACCCTAAAAGATGAAAATATGATTGAATGATCATTCTAGTAACAGAAGAATAAACGATGATACAGTGACAGATCAGACAAAGGAATTCTTTCTAGAGAAAAAATATTACTGAAATTTCCATTTTAATTTGAGATGAACTAATATTTTATAAAACTCTATAGATTCTTAAAGAATATTAATTCAAATCATCCAAGCTGTCAATAAAATACACAATAACTTTATTTTTTTCCTCATCTTGCTTCAGATGTCCTGAGGATAGAATGAAGATGTAGTCCCATTATAGAAAAATGGCATTTTATGTGACCCTTATAATGATTATAGAAAATCAAGGCATTGATCTTATCCTCCTTCCACATTTAAATAATGGTCAGTGCCCCTTCCCATTGTGACATTTGTTCAAGTTTAATTACTATACAATTAGAAAATATCCTGCTACATTAAATGCAAGGCATTAATTTAAAAAGAAATAAAATGGCTATATCTCATGCTCCTGAAATACCAGCTAAAAGAAAGTCACCCTATAAATAAAGAAAATTTTATAAACTTGATAAAAAAAAAAAATCTCTTTTGGAAGGAAATATCTAACCTTTTCTGAGTTCTTACTAAGTGCCAAGCACTGTGTAAAGTGCGCTACACAAAGTATGTCATTTAATTTTCACAATTACCTTGTGAGAATGTGGAGACGCAAGCAAAAGTAAGGCAAACGCTGCCCTTACAACACCCCCCCCCTCCCCCCCCCCCCCCCCCCCCCGCCATTGCTCCTCTGACCTCACTGCCTGACTCCACCCCAGCAGCCCTGCTCCTTACTCTTACGAGGTTTGCTTGATGGCTGCTAACACAAAGACTGCTCTTGTCCTACCTCTGGGCACAAAAAAGATCCCAAGCAGAAGAAATAATAGTCAACATGTATCTTTGAGAGCCCTACGGAGAGAAAGTACACTCTAAATGTGTTACTCCGATATTTATTACACTGAGATAAAAAGGACAATTTGAGACGTTTTCTTTGCCTTACAGCTAATAAAGAGAGTTTTCCGTATTCATAAATAATCACATAATGGTACAAATGTAGCAGAAATGCCTTACAAAGATCACAGGGAGAATTCGGTGCTGCAGTTAATTGCAAGACTCGTAGAGACATGGAGGAAGAGAGTTCCCTAAAGACAGCCGCATTTGAAGTGTTGGTTACAAGTAAAAGAAACCAGGCTGAGTTCACTTAAGCATTAAAAAAGGGGGAGGGGGGAGGTTTGGGGAGGAGTAGGTAGGAACACTGGAGATTCTTAGGAAATACAAGAATGAGTTGAAGAGACTGAACTTGGAAAGGTCCGAATCAGGAAAACTCTGATTCCTCAGCCATCCTTAAAAATATGTACCAGTAATTTAACCCGCGATCAGATGCAGACATGGCCTCTCAGTTAGGAATCTAAGTATGTAGTCTGATTATTGACCCGGCTGGAATCAGCTCTCCTCCCCCCACACACATACATCCTTACCCAATCACCCATATGGGGAAGTGGGGCAGGGAGGGAGGGATGCGGGTCACATAATGTAAACAGGAGACAGGGAGGGGTAAGTTTCAAAGAAAAAGGGTTGCTCATGGCCCCTCCAGAGTATCCACAATAAAAGGCAACTTTTGGCAGACAGGAAGACAATTGGGGTTTTTCACATTTCTGCATGGTTCCATTTAAATTTGACTATATTGAATGAACATATTGCACATCAATTCACATTTCAGTTGCACTGAATTTCCAAATTTGAACCATCTCCATAAATCTCTTGTGCTCTCTATACTTGAGTGACACCCTGAAAAAATTTAGTCACTTTCATAAATGTGGATGCTTAATTATTAAGAAAGATTTAGATATTACAAACACTAGTATATTTTTTAACCTCTTCATTTTTAGTTCTCCAAAATGTTAAGCCAAAGGGATACATTTCCTTAGTGCTTTTTTTTTTCAAATATAATCTTTTTTTTTATTGAGGTGAAGTTCACATGACATAAAATTAGCCATTTTACAGTGAGCAGTTCAGTGGCATTTAGTACATATACAATGTTGTACAATCTCCATTTCTGTCTAGTTCCAAAACATTTTCATCACCCCAAAAGAACTTTATAAATAGTTGTTCCCCATTCCTCCCTCCCTGTAATTTATATCTTTTGTTTTGACATTATCTTCTGATAAGCTTGTCTTGCTTGAATAATTGGTGCTCTGTCTTTTCTGTAAATGTAAATTGGCAATTTACACTTATGTTCCTTTTTTTTGCCTAGCCAGGAAGCTGGAAGCAAAATTTGTAAATCATAAAAATACATATTGACTCCCATGGTTACTGAATTTTCTTTCTCTTTATGTTATCTGATCTAGGTTTATGTTTTATTACATTTAATTGGAGACTGGCTCAAATCTTTGTAGCGATAACCATGTGCAAAAAAATCCAAATGTTTAGTAATATAAACCCGAAAAGCAGAAACAAATATTTTGCAATAGGTATAATATATTAAGTTTCTACTCCTTTAATTCTTTATCTTTAAAATAGGAATAATAACTTTTTTTTTTGAGATTGTTCACAAACCATACAGTTATCCAAAGATCCAAAGTGTACTATCAATTGCCCATGGTACCATCATACAGCTGTGCATCCATCACCACAATTTTTTTTTTCAATTTTTAGAACATTTTCATTACTCCAGAAAAGAAATAAGGACAAAAAAAGGAAAGTCAAATCTTCTCATACCCCTAACCATCTCCTTCCATTATTGATTCATAGTTTTGATATAGTGCATTTGTTACTGTTGATGAATGTTAAAATACTACTAACTGTAATATATAGTTTGCAATAGGTATATATATTTTTTCCTATAAGCCCCTCTATTATTTATTTTTTTTTTATTAAATTCAGTTTTATTGAAATACATTCACACACCATACAATCATTCATGGTATAAAATCCACTGTCCACAGTATGGTAACACAGTTATGTGTTCATCACCACAATCTATCTCTGAACATTTTCCTTACATCAGAAAGAACCAGAACAAGAATAAAAAGTAAAAGTGAAAAAAGAACACCCAAATCATCCCCCCATCCCACCCCATTTGTCCTTTAGTTTTTATCCCCATTTTTCTACTCATCCATACACTAGATAAAGGGGGTGTGATCCACAAGGTCTTCACAATCACACTGTCACCCCTTGTAATCTACATTATTATATAATTGTCTTCAGGAGTCCAGACTGCTGGGTTGGAGTTTGGTAGTTTCAGGTATTTACTTCTAGCTATTCCAATACATTAAAACCTAAGAGGTGTTATCTATATAGTGCATAAGAATGTCCACCAGAGTGACCTCTCGACTCCATTTGAAATCTCTCAGCCACTGAAACTATTTCGTCTCATTTTGCATCCCCCTTTTGGTCAAGAAGATACTCTCAGTCCCACAATGCCGGGTCCACATTCATCCCCGGGAGTCATATTTTGCATTGCCAGGGAGATTTACACCCCTGGGAGTTGGGTCCCACGTAGAGGGGAGGGCAGCGAGTTCACCTGTCGAGATGGCTCAGTTAGAGAGAGAGAGGGCCACATCTGAGCAACAAAGAGGTACTCAGGGGGAGACTCTTAGGCACCATTACATGCAAGTTTAGGCTCTCCTTTGTGGTAATGAGCTTCATCAGGGCAAGTACCATGCTCGAGGGCTCAGCACATCAAATCGCCAGTCCCAATGTTTGTGACAACATCAACACCAGTCCAGGTGAGGATGTCCAACACATCCTCACCTTCCCCCAGATCCTCAGAAGCCCCTCTATTATTAACTTCCAGTTACAGTGTCATACATTTGTTCTAGTTCATAAGAGAGATTTCTAATATTTGTACACTTAATCACAGACATTGTCCACCACAAGATTCACTGTTTTATACATTCCCAACTTTCAACTTCCAGTTTTCCTTCTGGTGACATATATGACTCTGAGCTTACCCTTTCCACCACCTTCACACACCATTCAGCACTGTTAGTTATTCTCACAATGTGCTACCATCACCTCTGTCCATTTCCAAACATTTAAGTTCACCCTAGTTGAACATTCTGCTCATAATAAGCAACCGCGCTCCCCATTCTTTAGCGTCGTTCTATATCCTGGTAAATTATATTTCATGTCTATGAGTTCACATATTATAACTAGTTCATATCAGTGATACCCTATAATATTACAATATTAGCTCTATGTGTCTGTCTTATTTCACTCAATATAGTGCCCTCAAGGTTTCTTCATCAACCCATTTTTTTTTAAGATGGTTTTGTTCACACACCATACATTCCATCCTAAATAAACAATCATTGGTTCCCTGTATAGTCACATATTTATGTATTCAGCACCATTGCCACTATCTATATAAGGACATCTCTGTTTCTTCCCCAAAGAGGAGGGAGAGTCAAAGAAGGTAGAGAGACAAAAGAAAAAGAAAAAAGAAAGAGAGAGAGGAAAAAAACAAACATGACAGCTAGAAAGCAACAAAAGGAAAGCTAGCAGTAAACTAAAGTAGAATAAAGAGTCAGACATCATCACCAATGCCAGGAGTCCCATACCCTTCCCCTACGTACCACAAACCCCATATGATTTAGCTTTGGTATATTGCTTTTGTGATAGTAAAAGAAGCATAATACAATGTTTCTGTTAATTATAGTCTCTAGATTGCGTTGATTTTATTTTCTCCCCAATCCAATCCCACCCTATTTTTAACAACTTGCAATGTTGACATTCATTTGTTCTACCTCATGTAAAAACATATTTGTACCTTTTATTACAATCATTGAGTACCCTAGGTTTCACTAAGTTATACAGTCCCAGTCTTTATCTTTCGTCTTTCCTTCTGGTGTCCCACATGGTCCCAACCTTCCTCTTTCAACCGTGCTCACAATCATCTTTGTTCAGTGTACTTACATTGCTGTGCTACTATCTCCCAAAATTGTTTTCCAAACTTCTCACTCCTGTCTTTTCCTTTCTGTCTGCAGTGCTCCCTTTAGTGTTTCCTGTAGAGCAGGTATCTTGTTCGCAAACTCTGTCATTGTCTGTTTGTCTGAGAATATTTTAAACTCTCCCTCATATTTGAAGGACAGTTTTGCCAGATATAGGATTCTTGGTTGGTGGTTTTTCTCTTTTAATATCAAATATATCACCCCACTTCCTTCTTGCCTCCATGGTTTCTATTGAGAAATCTGCACATAGTCTTATCAAGCTTCCTGTGTATGTGATGGATCGCTTTTGTCTTGCTGCTTTCAGGATTTTCCATCTTTGACATTTGATAATCTGATGATTAAGTGTCTTGGTGTGGGCCTATTCAGATCTATTCTATTTGGGGTATGCTGCACTTCTTGGAGCCGTAATTTTATGTCTTTCATAAGAGATGGGAAATTTTCATTGATTATTTCCTCTGTTATTGCTTCTACCCCATTTCCCTTCTCTTCTCCTTCTGGGACACCCATGACATGTACATTCCTGCATTTCATGTTGTCATTCAATTCCCAGAGACATTGCTCATATTTTTCCATTCTTTTCCCTATCTGTTCTTTTGTGTATAGGCTTTCAGGTGTCTTGTTCTCTAGTCCCAAGTGTTTTCTTCTGCCTCTTGAGATCTGCTATTTTATGTCTCCATTGGGTCTTTCATCTCTTGTGCTGTGCTTTTCATTTCCAAAGAGTCTGCCAGTTGTTTTTTTGAACTTTTGATTTCTACCTTATGTCTGCCCAGTGTTTTCATTATATGCTTCATCTCTTTTGCCATATCTTCCCTAAACTTTTTGAATTGATTTAGTATTAGTTGTTTAAATTCCTGTATCTCAGTTGAAGTGTAAGTTTGTTCCTTTCACTGGGCCATAAGTTCATTTTGCTTAATGTAGGTTGTAGTTTTCTGTTGTTTAGGCATCTGGTTTTCTTGGTTACCCTAATCAGGTTTTCCCAGACCAGAACGGGCTCAGGTCTTGGAAGGAAGGAATAGTATCCAGTTTCCCTGAGGGTGTCTTAGAAAATTGGTACACCCTGTGAAGCCTCAAGTCACTGTGCTTTTCTGTCCAGCAGGTGGTGCCTGTCAGCCTGTAGCTCCAGACTGGTATAAGAAGGTGTGGCCCATGGCTGTTTTCCCCCAGGCTCTGGGGTCTGGTTCTGAATGGAACACAGGTAGTAGAGCTGGACCCCACCTCTTTCCTCCTAGGGAAGATACCCCCCCTAGGGAAAGGTCATTAACATTTGAATAGTCTCTCTGCCTGTGCTATCTCCACCTTTATCTGGGTCAGAGCACTGGGGACTGAAAATGGCTGAGGCTTTCTCCACTGAGCTGAAAAAGGGACAGAAAGCCCCCCTTCAGGGCCAGTCTCTGGCTCTCCAAGGTCAGTTGTCACCCAAAGCTTCTGACTGCTTTTTGGGAATTTGTATCTTGTATTGAGCAGTCCATGTTTGTTAATTAAAACCCCAGTTGGAGCTCAGCTGAGCTATATTCACTTGGTGGGAGAGCAGCTCTCTAGCACCATGAGGCTTTACAGTTCAGGCTGTAGGGGAGGGGGCTCTCAGCTCAGAGCCACAGTTTTTACTTACAGATTTTATGCTGCGATCTCAGGCATTTCTCCCAAATCAAGTTGGTGTATGATGACTGGACAGTCACGTTTGTCCCCCTGAAGTTATTTCAGATTATTTACTAGTTGTTCCTGGTTGTTTATTAGCTGTTCCAGGGGGACGAACTAGCTTCCATGCCTCTCTATGCTGCCATCTTCTTTTGTCTCCTTAGTGCTTTTAAATAATTAACTAAATAAAATACTCTCCCAAGAATGGAAATGTGGTTTCCTATCCTTTTCCTCAGCCATGGAAATGAGGCACATGGACTCTTATCTGTGTAAACAACCATCAGAATGGCAATGGTGGCCAGATAAGAGAATACATTTATAAACTAAAGGACAGAAATAAACAAGTGAACAGTGATGTGTCTGCTTTTGGATTAGCAAAAAGAACACTGCAATTGAGGTCTAACTGATGTTTTGCTTGGCAAATAGTAAGTACGTAAACTAGTTAAGAGCAACTCATATAGGCGTTGCATTCTAGAGTATTCCACCCTAACCTTCTAATTGTCTCCAAAGGAAAACACTTTATTGGAAAGGCAAGACATTTTAGGGACCATTCAGCCAAAGCTTTATTGTGATTTCTGTTGCTGAGATTCCTAAAGATAATTGCCAGTTTGGCCAAGAGTAAGTGAAAGTACAAAGAGAAAAATGCATGTAAAACATTGTCTTCTGAAATTCAAAAGTAAAAAACACAATGAGACAGGGTGGAGGAGAAGAAAAATGAAATAAACATCCAGGTATTTACTTTTTGACAGTCTTTATGCAAGTAAACACTAATAGATGATATTTAATTGGTGTATTGGCCCAGACTGAGTTCATGAAGAGGAGGAGCCAGGGCTGCTGTGAGATTGAAAAACATGCCAGGCACAGAAGCAGACATAGATTTATTAGGACTTATGAACAGAAGAGAGTCTCCGGTGGCAGCAGTCCAGAGGGCTAGCACTCCACAAAGGTAGAAGTACAAGGGGCAATATGTACATGATTTCAGAACAAAGACATTCCATTTAGCATAAGGACATCAGGCCTCTAGCATAATCATTAAAGTTCTTAAGACCTGATGTTTTACTAAGATTAAGGTTTAATTCTAAGATACAATCAGTGCTGTTTTACATCCATAAGTACATTCTTTTCCTTCCAGGGTGGTTGTTTATTTTCTTGACCTTTGTCCTGGTTAAGCAGGTGTTACGTGCCCAGGGTTTCGTTCCCATTTAGAAGGGGCTGCCACATTTGGTTCTGGATTTAATAATTTCTTCTTGAATCTCATTGTGCTTTTACTTCAACTACATCTTTATGGAAAAGTAAAATTAAGAGAAATAAAACCTTGCTATTTATTATTATATCACTGCTCATCCCTTAAAGAAATTTTCTGAAAAATATTAAGCCTTAAATAAGAGTAAAATGTTCAATTGTACTAAAATTGAGGAATTATCTCCCCTACACAAAAAGATAAATTAAATTAAATTAAAATTTTTAAAAAGATTTAATTCCAATACAAAATGGTAAACCACATAGCTTTACTGAGCCTAAGAGTGACTCCAATAGGTAGGTTTTCAGTAAAAAGAGTGCCATGTTACTTAAGTCTCAACAATGTTGTCCCTGCCAAGGTGGTACAGTGCAGGACTTAAAGCACCCAAACCTTGGAGCTGTGCAATCTGGGTGTGAAACCCATCTCCAACACAAGCTGTCACTTAATCTCCCAGTGCCTCAATCTCCTCATTTGGAAAATAAGGATAATAATATATCTACCTGATATGTTTATTATGAAAACTAAGCAAGGTAATGAATATAAAGTGCTTATAATAGCAGCTGGTACATAGGAAATGATTCAGAAGTGTCACCAGTGCATATTCCAGTAACCAATAGGCTGTAAGAGCTGAAAATAATGTTAACAGGTAGAAAAGCCAATGGTACCTCTTTTTATTACCTCCCGCTTATACACATTTTTTATGTGTCATGGTGCTTTTTGTGGAAACACACATGCCATTTATTCTCCCACAGAGTAGCATCATACCTGCCTGGCAGTCCTCTCTCTCCCTATCTTGGCAGGCCCTTAGGTTTGGGGTTTCTCTCTGTTGCTTCTGATAGCATTCAGCAACTTCTTTAAATATTGTGCAGCTACACATGGATGAACACACAAATATGTTAGCATGGCATAAATGAAATACACCCAGTGAAATTAAGTAGTTGATTACAGCAAATAAAATCAGTATGCCAAATATAAAAGAAGAAATATTGCAGCAGGAATTCTTATAGAAATTACATTATTCAGCATTAAAAATCCTTTTTAAAATGTACAGTATGTTTAAAATACTAATATTCTGCTGATGCATTGCCCAGTAGGCACTGATTTCAAATGTGGGGTTTTATTTTGATTATTATATTTACTATTATTTCAGACAGTGTTTTCAACTGTCTTCAGTAAATGTCAATAACTATCCTCAGTAAATATCAGAACATTAAAGGAAGGCAACTTAATGATGCATTGGAGAAGAAAACCTTGTACCTTTTAAAAAGAAGCATTAAAAAATGAGTCAATGGGTATAAATAATCACACAGTAAACCTCAGAGAAGGGGTCTGTTCACTGCCATATCCCGGTGCCTAGAATAGTGCCTAGAACATAGCAAGTTTTTAATAAATAGCTCTCTGAGTTTTCAATGACTGAAATAAATGTTTACCTGCAAAGCTTATTATCAAGCAGAAGGTTCTGGATGTTGTATAAGGTGTCAATTGCCTAAAGCAGTTCTTAACTGGGGGATGAACCACCCACTTACAGGCATTTGGAAATATAGCAGAAGAGAGTTGGGTTATCACAATTACTGTAAGTGCTATGGGCAATAGGTGGAGGCCAGGGATGAGAAACTTCCTGCAATATGGAGGGAAGTGGAAAGGACAATTACAGGACAGTCCAGTATAATAAAGAGTTTTCTCACCCAAACCCAAAAAGCAGCCCATTGAGAATTACTGGAAGGTAAATTGGGCTAGGGGGAGAGGGATCAAGAGAACAAAAGAAGCAAGGCTAGCAAGTCACAGCAAGAAAATCAGGAGGTATGAATTAAGATTTGGGCTCATTCCCTCAAGCATTCCCCAAAGGAGCTACAGACAAATTTTTTAATGCTTAGAAGAGCTCTACTATGAGTAGAGAAGGAACTGTTTAGAAAGCTGAGCTGGCCCAGATGCAGCAGACTGTTAAAATTTTCAGTTGTCTAAATCAAAGATTCTAGGATACATACGTAACCCACAGAAGCAACACCAAGAATCTACTTTTTAATAGTAACAAATATGTAATAACCATAAAGTAGAATGCTTTACTTTAAATTACTTTAAATTTATTCTCAGAGACTCAAAAAAATTCCATGTTTGTGGCAAGCATCTGGAGCATGTTCCCAGAGCCCCATATACACCCTCCTACATACTCTTCACCTCCCACCCCATGCCGCTAGTGGTACTTTGGGGGAAACACTGCCTTAGGTCCTAAGCAGTGAGAAGTCATCAGAGATGAGTAGCAGAGCTATGTACAGAGCACTGTGGGGGCAGTACCAGGATAGGAGAGAGAGAGAAAAAAATTCATCTAAAAGAAGTTGAAAATGATCAAGTCCACCAAAAAAAGACAAGCTCAAAGTAAACAAAGTTCTCAGGACAGAAACAATGAGGCCATGTGTATTACATTTATTAAATATTTATTGAACACTTCTATGCATCAGGTATTGTGCTAGGCCCTAGATAGAGAGAAACTAAAGAAACATAGCCTGGCCCTTATGAAGCTTATGGTCAATCAGGAGAGGCCGTCATTAAACAAATTGAAACTCACAGCGTGCTGAGAGAAAGGATAACAAGGGGATATATTATACATTGAAGTGGGAAAGAAGACTTCTCAAAAGACATGATATTTCCAAGTGTTCTGAAAGATGAACAGGAATGAAATGGTCTTTGCAGAAATGCATTCAGGGAGAGAGCTCAGCCTGCACCCAGGAGCAAGGCAGAGTAGACTAGCGTGTTCTCAGAGCTGTAAGAAGGGCAGTGTGGCTGTTATCTTGGTAAGCTGAGGGGAAGGTTATGAAATAAGGTTGGAGGGGAAAGCTGGGGCAGAACCTTCAAGCCTCATGAGGAATTTGGGTTTCATTCTAATTAAAATAAGAAGCCATTGGAGGGCTTTAATCAGGCACGAGCAGATTTTTGCCTTAGTAAGATCAAACTGGCTACTATGTGGAGAAGAACTGGATGGGGGAAGGGGACAAGAAAAGAAGCAGGGAGACTGTTAAGGAGGCTAGTCGAGGTGGCTTGGTTGGGAGTGGCAGCAACTGTAAGAGAAATATGGAGGAATATGAAATATTGAATCAAAGGAATTGGTGATGGATTGGATATGGGGAATGAGGAAGAAATAAGTGTCAAGGATGACTCACTGGCATGAGCAACTACAAGAGTGCCAAAGGGAAAGGACGTTTGGGGAAGGTGGCAGAGTAGGGAGCTCCAGTACTTAGTCCTTCCACCAAAACAACAATGGAGTAGGCAGGAACTGTCAGAAACAAGTATTTTAAAACTCCAGAGGCCAGAAGTACACTGTACAGCATCCAGGGAAAAGTGGGAGGAAGAGGCAGATAAATTACAGTAAAGAACTGTAAATTGCTCTCTTTATATGGTGGCTATAGGCATCATCCCCCACTCTCACAGAAAACTACCTCAGAGTCCAGTCGCTGGCTAGCTGCTGCTGACAGCAAGGGACATAAAAATCCTTTTCCCAAAGAACAGGGGTGTGCACGGCAGATCACTGATCACGGCTTTTGATTGGCAAATTTGGATCGCTCAGTCCCAGCTATGAGGGAAGCTATTGCTTCAACCTACTCTGGACAAAGGCAGTGGCAGCCATTGTTTCAAACCTCCCCAAACAGGGGCAGAGTCTGGGATTTAAAGACACACTGCTTCCTTGGGCTGCAGGGTAAAGTTAGCCGAAGGGTTAAATTTGCAGGGCAGGCCAGGAAATCTCAGCTTGGGGGAGCTGTAAGAAAAGCTTTTGGTACTCTTCCTGACTCCCTCCACGGGGCACTTTGGAGCCAACTGGCTCCCTCTTCATGGGTCTCTGGCCCTGTTTAGGCTAGAAAAGACTGAATTGGGAAAGTCCTCCCTCGGGTGACCCTCCTCCCAGAATTTGCCATGCAGGCAAAAGCAACATGAGACAATGGAAAGAGTGCAAACACCTATAGAGGCAGAGAGCCTGGGACAAAGGCCTGCCAGCTTCAGATACCCAGGAAAGGGAGCTTTGTACCCTGGGAAACAGATGGGACAACCAAACTCCTGTAAACAACTAACAAGCAGAAGCACAGGATAAGACAGAGGCCCAGTAAGACAGGGAAAGCCCTGCACAGTGCATTAGCCTTGGATAGACCTTCCTGATAGTAGGGCTGAAGCTCAAGAAAATCTCTGTTTTATCATCAGCTGTTTACAAAACCAGGAAACAGACATCTCAGGAAGTAAATCCCAGAGTTAACAATTTAAAATATTAAAATGGACATTGTGCAATGAAAGAGTACAAGATAAACAAAGAAACAGGAAATGCTGATCTATCCAAAGGAAGAGGATAAAAATACAGAAAACACCAATGAAGAAGACATGCTGAACAAAGCCTTTAAAGAAATGGTCTTAAAATGCTTAAGAAGATGAAGGAAAGTGCAGAGAAAGAACTACAGGATATGAGGAAAGCAATGAATGAACAATATGAGAGTCTAAGTAAACAGAGAGAAATTTTTTAAAGGAACCAAACAGAACTACTGGAGTTGATGACCACAATAACTGAAATGAAAAATGCCCAGGAGGTTTCAAGAGCAGAATGGTGCTGGCAGAAGAAAGAATCAGTGAACTTGAAGACAAGACTCTTGAAGTGAATCAGGCTGAGAAGCAAAAAGAAAATTAAATATTAAAAGTGAAAATAAGCCTAAGACACCTTTGGGACTCTATCAAGCACATCAATAAACACGTGATGGGAGTCCCAGAAGGAGAAGTAAGGCAGAACGAATAGTCAAAGAAATAATGACAGACAATTTCCCAAACTTAGCAAAAGATGTGAATATGCACATCTAAGAAGCTCAGAGAACACCAAACAGAATAAACATGAAGAAAAATTCACATCATCATATATTGATCACACTATCTAATGCAAAAGACAAGGATGGGATTCTGAAAGATGCAACAGAAAAGCAATATGTTACCTAGAAGATAATCCCAATAAGATTGAGATCCAATTTCTCATCAGAAACCATGGAGGCAAGAAGGTAATGGGAAGAAATACTTGAAGTTTCTAGAGAAAACAACTGCCACCAAGAATTTTATATCTGGTAAGACTTTCTTTCAAACATGAGGGAAACATTAATACATTCTCAGATAAACAAAAGCTGAGGGTTCATCACTATTAGGCCTGCTCTATAAGCAATGCTAAAGGGAGTTCTTCAGCTGAAAGGAAAGGACACTAGACAGTGATTCCAAGAGGCATAAAGAAATAAAGGCATGTGATAAAGCTAATCATTTGGGTAATTATAAATGCTAATAATATTACATTGTATTGTTTGGTCTGTAACTCCACTTCTTACTTCCTACAGGTGCTAAAACACAAATGCATAAAAAGTGAAGATTAATCTATGTTTTTGGACATACAATATACAATGTACAAAGATATAAGTGGTAGCAAGTACAAAAAAAAAAAAAAAAAACAGGTGGGGACACAGGTGGTATAGGATAAGTACATGTGCATGCTATTAAAGTTAAGCTGGTATCAAACCAAGTATGATTGTTATATATTTAAGATGATAAATTTTAACCGACTGTAATCACAAGGAAAACAGATGAAATTATATCCAGATAGAAATGAGAAGTCACTTAATATGATACAGAACAAGAAAGCAAATAAATATAAAAGTAGGCTTTAATGGAAGTGAGGGACAAAATGGTATGACTTATAAAGGCAAAATAGCAGAAGAAAGACCCATATTATCAGTAGTGACTTTAAATGTAAAGAGATTAATCTCTCCTGTGAAAAGCAGAGATTGACAGAACAGATAAAAAAACATGACCCAACTATATGCTGTCTACAAGAGACTCACCTTAAAGTCAAAGATACAAGTTGTTTGATGGTGAAAGGATGAAAAAATATATACCATGCAAGTCATAACCAAAAGTGAGCTGGGGTGCCATACTAATATTGGATAAAATAGACTTTAAATCAGAAACAGTTTTGAAGGACATTACATACTGATTAAGGGGACAATTCAACAGGAATATGTAACAACTATAAATATATATATTCACTTAATAGCAATGCCCCAAAATATATGAAGCAAATACTGGCAGATTTGAAAGGAGAAATTGGTGGTTCTACATTAAAAGTAGGAGACTTTAACACAGTACTCTCAGTAATGGATAGAACATGTAGTTAGAAGATCAATACAGAAGTACAGGATTTCAATAATACACTAAGCCAACTAGACCAAACAGACAAATATAGACCACTGCACCCAACAAAAACAGAATACATAGTCTTCTTGAGTGCACCTGGGTCATTTTCTCCAGGATAGAACATAGGTTGGGTCACAAAACAAGTCTCAATAAATTTCAAAAATAATGAAATCATACAATGTATATTCTCCAATGGAATGAAGCTAGACATCAATAACAGAGGGAGAAAGGGAAAATTCACAAATATGTGAAAATAAACAACATACTCTTAACCAATGAGTAAAAAGAAATTAGAAGTGAAATTAGGAAATATCTTGAGGTGAATGAAAATTAAAATACAGCATACCAAACCTTTTGGGACACAGTGAAGGCAATGCTGAGAGGGAAATTTATAGCTCTAAATGTTCACATTAAAATGCAGAAATGAGGTTAGAGACCTAACCTCAAAATTGGAAGAACTAGAAAAAGAAGAAAAAACTAACCCCAAAGAAAGTAGAAGGAAGGAAATAACAAAGATTAGAGAGGAGATAAATGAAATAGGAAAAAAACACAAAACAACAAAACAACACAGAACCAACAAAACCAAAAGTTGGTTCTTTGAAAAGATCAAGAAAATTGGCAAAGCTTTAGCTAGACTGAAGAAAAAAACAGAGAAGATACAGATAATAAAAATCAGAAATGAAAGCTGGGACATTACTTCCAACACCGCTGAAAGAAAAGGGAATATGAGAGGATACATGAACAGCTGTATGCCTACAAATTAGATAAACTGGAAGAAATGGGCAAATTCTTTGAAATACACAAACTACCTACAAGAAGTAATTGATGATCCCAACAAACCAATTACTGGTAAAGCAATTGATTCAGTAATCAAAACCTCCCAAAAAAGAAAAACCCAGGACCAGATAGCTTCATAAGATAAGTCTACCACACATTCTAAGATGAAACTCCAATTCTGCCCAGACTCTTCCAAAAAATTGAAGAGGAAGAAACACTCCCTTACTCATTCTGTGAGGCCAACATGACTCTCATACAAAAGTTGAATAAAAGTATCACAAGGAAAAACACTACAGACCAATAGCTTTTATAAATATAGATGGAAAATCTTCAACAAAATACTAGCAAAACGAATCCAACAGAATAGTAAAGGAATTATTCACCATGATTGAATGGGATTTATACCTAGTATGCAAGATGGGGTCCACATAAGAAAATCAATTAATGTAATACACTACATTAACAAAATGAAGGGGAAAAAACCACATGATTATCTCAATTGATGCAGGAAAGGCATTTGACAAAATAAAATGCAGCTCTCTATCTTGATAAAAACCCTTATAACACTAGAAACAGAAGGAAACTTCCTCAACACAATAAAAGGAATATACGAAAGCCCACAGCTAACATCCTACTTAATGGTGAAGACTGAAAGCTTTCTCTCTAAGATCAGGAACAGACAAGGATGCCCACTGTCTCCACTGTTATTCAACATTGTACTAGAGGTTCTTGACAGAGGAACTAAGCAAGAAAAAGAAAAAAATGTATCCAAATTGGAAAGGAAGAAGTAAATCTTTCCCTATTTGCTGATGATATAATCCTACATACAGAAAATTCTGAAAAATCCACAGTGAAGCTCCTAAAGCTAATAAATGAATTCAACAAAATAGCAGGGTACAAGATCAACACTCCAAAATCAGTGGTGTTTCTATAAACAAGCAATGAACAATTGAAAGAAGAAATCAAGAAAAAATTCCATTCACAATAGCAATGTAAACACTCAAATATCTAGGAATAACTCTAACCAAGGATGTAAAGGACATGTACACAGAAAACTATAAAACATTGCTAAAATAAATTAAAGAAGACTTAAATAAATGGAAAGACATTCCATGTTCATGTATTGGAAGACTAAACATCATTACGATGTCAATACCACCCAAAGCAATTTATAGATTCATTACAATCCCTTTCAAAATTCTAACCACCTTCTTTGCAGAAATGGAAAAGCTAAGCACCAAATTTATATGGAAGGTTAAAGGGCTCTAAATAGCTAAACTTATCTTGACAAAAAAGAAAGTAGTTGGAGGACTCACACTTCCCAATCTTAGAACTTATTACAAAGCCATAGTAATCAAAACTCATGGTACTGGCACAAGGATAGATATATAAACCAGTGGAACAGAACTGAGAACTCAGAAATCAACCCTTACATTTACGGCCAACTGATTTTTGACAAGGTAGCAAAGACTACTCAATTGAGAAAGAGTAGTGTCTTCAACAAATGGTGCTGGGAAAACTGGATCTCCATTTGCAAAAAAAGGAGGACCCCACCTCATACTGTATACAAAAAATAAACTCAAAATGTATCAAGGACCCAAATATAAGAGTTAGAATGATCAAACTCCTAGAAGAAAACATAGGGAAGCATCTTCAGGACCTAGTGTTAGGCAATGGTTTCTTAGAATTTACACCCAAAGCACAAGCAACAACAACAAGAAACTAGATAAATGGGACCTCATCAAAATAAAAGTCCTTTTGTTCCTCAAAGGACTTTATCATGTAAGTAAAAAGGTAACCTACACAATGGGTGAAAAATATTCGGAAACCACATATCTGATAAAGGATAAATATCCAGTATATATAAAGAAATCCTTGAACTTAACAACAAAAAGATGAAAGACCCAATTTAAGAATGGGCAAAAGACTTGAACAGACTTCTCTTCAAAGAAGACATACACATGGCAAGAAAGCACAAGAAAAGATGCTCAACATCATTAGTCATTTGGGAAATGCAAATCAAAACCACAATGAGATATCATTTCACACCCATTTTCATGGCTATTTAAAAAAATGGAAAATGACAAGTGTTGAAGAGGATGTGCAGAAATAGGAATACTCATTATTACTGATGACAATGTAAAATGATGCAGCCACTGTGGGAGACAGCTTGGCATTCCTCAGAAAGCTAAGTATTGAACTACCATATGTCCCAACAATCCCATTACTAGGTATATACCCAAAAGAATTGAATGCAAGGACTTGAACAGATATTTCCACATCAATGTTGATATTGGCATTATTCACGATTGCCAAAAGACGGAAACTACCCAAGTACCCATCAACCAATGAACAGATAAAATGCAGTATGTAAATGCAATGGAATATTATTCAGCTATAAAAAGGAAGTATGTCCTGATACATGCAACCACATGGATGAAACTTGAAGACACCATATTGAGTGAAGTAAGCCAGACACAAAAGGACAAATATTGTATGATCTCATTGATTTGAAACAATTATAATAAGCAGATTCATAGGGTCAGAATCTAGAATATAGGTGACCAGGGGATGGGTTGGGGGGAGGGAATGGGCAGTTAAAGCTTCAAATGTACATGGTTCCTATTTGGACTGATGGAAATGTTTTGGTAATTGTTCTGGTTTGCTATTGCTGCCATAATGCAAAATACCAGAAATTGATTGGCTTTTATGAAGGGGATTTATTAAGTTATAAGTTTACAGTTCCGTGTCCAAACTAAGGCATCAATAAGATGATACCTTCACTGAAGAATGGCCGGATCACCACTGTCAGCTGGGAAGGCACGTGACTGGCATCTACTGTTCCTTTGCTCTCAGGTTGCATTTCAAAATGGCATTCTCCAAAATGTCTCTGGGCCTCTCTTAGCTTCTTAGGGGCAAGCTGTGGGTTTCATCTCATAGCTTAGCATCTCCAAACGTCCTTCTGTTGACATCTCCAACAATCTCTAAGTATCAGCAAGCATCTGGGCCTTTGCTTAGCATATCCTGGGGCGTTTTCATCTCTCTGCTCTCTGTGTGAGCTCTCTTTAAAGGATTCCAGTAAACTAAACAAGACCTACCCTGAATGGGCAAGGTCAGATCTCCATGGAAACATTCAATCAAGAGGTCACACTCTAATCAAAAAGATTAATCAATCTGCCCCACAAGATTGCATTAAAGAATATGTCTTTCTGGGGGACATAATATATCCAAACCAGCACAGTAATGGATGGTGTTGATGGTAGCACAACATTATGAATGCAACTAACAGCACCAAAATATATATATGAATATGATTAAAAAGGGAAATATTAGAGTGTATATATGGTAACAGAATAAAATTTAAGAAAAAAATCCATGGAACTCCATTACACAAACAGTGTACCCTAAGTTAAACCGTTAACTTTAACAGTACAATTATAAAAATCTGCTATCATTAATTGTAACAAATGTTCCACACCAATCTAAGTGTGAGTGAAGGGGTGGTAGGTGGGAATCCTGTATTTATGCATGATTGTTCTATAAACCCACAACTTCTCTAATAAAAGGAAGAAAATAAAAAGAGTACCAGAGCCTATCATATTCCAAAATAGGGAGATTGGAGAAAGAACTGTTCCAGAAAAGGATGATCAAGGACCTAGTTTTGAACTTGTTCACCCTATGGCGTCTGAGAGCCATCCTAATAGAGACAGTTGATATTCAAATCTCAAACTTGGAAGTGAGCTCTGGATCAGTGTGAGAATTTGTGATTTCAAGGACAGATAGAGTATATAAATCCATGGAACAGACAAGATCAACTAGGAAAAGCATGTTTGTCTTCCATGGAGAATATACTATTAAGTTGTCTGAAATCTGGTAAATATGAACCCAGGGAGAATAATTTCATTTCTAAGATTTTTTTCCATCATATTTACCTTGGTAACCAGCTTTCCTGATATTTATTCTAATAGACTTAAGTGTAAAGCAGAAACCCTTACTGTTGCAGTCCTGTTTACTTCCCATTTACATTAAAGATTCCATCTGAGGATGTAGCATTAATTGTTTTATGCATCCCTATTATTCATGAGTTCAGTAAAAAGTTCATTAACAAATGTTTATCAAATGTTCACTGTTAATCTATTAGGTAATTGCAGTATGATAGTGTGGGAAGAATTTGAAGTCTATTTGCTTATTTTTTATGTTCCATGACTCAAATCCTAATGGCCTCATCATTGCCTACAAAATGAGGTCCAAACCCTAGGTTTGGTACCTATTCTTTTTCTATATTCTATATTCTTTTGGCCTCTCTTCTGCCATCCCCACCTAACACTGCACAATTCAATAGTAAGTGCTTAAGCTGCAGTCCATGTCTCTGCCTTTGCCCAAGTTTTTCCTTTGCCTGGAATATGTTTCCCTCTCCTTTCCCCAAATGATAAATATCCACTGTCAGAACATTCCTCTGGTCCCATGTTCCTCTTATTAGGTCACTCCCTCCTCTTTGCTTAATTGTCTATCTTCTTGTGACTCCTTAAAAATGGGCTGAGTGTAATTAATCTCTGAATCTATAACCCCAAGCCTGCCACAGGAGAGAAATGAACATCTGTTGAGTTGAATTAAATCAACCAATCTTCATATAGTTTAATATGGTAGAATGGATTATTTCATTAAGCACAAAAATCTGAATCATGAGGAAAAAATACATAAAACTATTGGGCTCCGAGAAATGCAGCTACTCTGACAATTTTAAAGACACTGTTCTTTTTTTTTTTTGGTATGATTTAGCTTAGAAAGACAAGTTGTCTTACTCAAGGTAAGAGTTCAAGTGGCAACTCTACCTACTCAGTTAGGCCCAAATAATCCTCAGTCTTTTAGAAGTGCTACTGATGATACCATTTAAAGAAAAAAAAAGGGCCCAAAATACCCCACTAAGAAGCTTACACTTTTAAAGTACTCAGTGCTTTAATCTGGAATTTTTATATAGCATAAAATGGCAACACTTCTTCAGAGTTAAAAAGTGTAGGTCAGAAAACCTTCTAACTCTACTCACTTAAATCACGATAACAGCATCCAAAATGAATAAAAGCAGCCCTACTATATACAAAGATAAATAAATGAAAATCAGTCCTACTACATACAAAAATAAATTCAAAGCAGTCCTGCTGCTTTACATAAACATTTTAAAAAGTTTAATTCCCCAAAGCACTATATCTATCTTAACTTTTTCTGTTAATCTCATAAAACATTCAGGTTTAATAGGGTTTTCCAAAGAAATACTGGAGTTTTCCAAGGAAACTCTTTCCAAAAGTTCCAAAGGAACTCTTTCTTGGAATCAGTCCTGGTCTGGGTTGCTGACTTTCCATGGTCCCTTAACTTCCTAGCTCCTCAGTTTCCTTATCAGTTTATCAGAACGAATAATAATTCTGCCTTGAAGTGTCATTGTGTGGATTCAATGATAAAATATTCCATTGATATTCAGTAGATGCTTGTGGAATATGAATTGTCTTTCTTCATCATCTGCATAGTGTAGTGTTCAGTGTAGGGTTAAGACCATGGACTCTGGAGTCAGGTCATTGGCTTTGTGACCTCAGAAAAGTTACACAAGCTCTTGGTGCCTTGGTCAGCTATATAATTTGTGGGTCCAGTGCAAAATGAAACTGTAGGGCTTCTTATTCAAAAATTAAAAATTTCAAGATGGTGACAGCAGAGCATTAAACCAAGCACAGGGCCCTTCTAAGCATGAGTCTCTTACGAATTCATGTCATACCCCATGAAGCTGGCCCTTAACTCAGTTTTATGCCCTGGGGATAATAATAGTATGTACTTCATAGGGTTGACATGGGTATTAAATTAGGTAATATATATAAAATAATTAGAACAGTGCCTGGTACATAATAATCATAATATAAGTGTGAGCTATATAGGTGTGTCGGACAACAGATGCTCCATGGAACTCTAAAGTCCTCTCTAAGTTAGAGAGTTATGTTTTCCAAATCTTGACTTTATAACATAAATAAAATTAAAACGGATATAAGGAAACTTTTTGTACTTTGCATCCTTTATTCTTTATTCCCATTTCACTGAAATCTTCTACTACAACTTGGCACCCTTTCCTTTCCATATCTCTGGATAACTCAAGGGTAGGGGACTGTATAAAGGCAGCATCTGTATCTCAGTTTCCTCAGAAATGAGTGGAGAGGATAAAGTCTTTAAAATCTACTGGTCAAAGTTCATACATGAAAAGAGTTAAATACCTTAAACCAGCATGAAGGGTTCTTTGAGCAAAGAGCAATAGAAATCAACCCTAATCCAACTAAAGGGAATCTTTCCATTTCTGTCAAACCTGGAAAAGAGGAATCAAAGGACGCAAAACCTGCAACATTGGGCCATGATCCCAAACCTGTTTTTAGGCCTAGACTGCCCTTATACTTTGTAGAGGACTTGAGCCAAAAATGAGAATATTACAATTTATCATGCCTAAATTGATTTTTAAAAAATATCTTCTGTCTGGATTTGATGCTTAACCACATTGGAGAAATAGTAAGACTAAAACAGAACAAACAGTTTGCTAAAAAAAAAAAAAAAAAAAAAAAAAAAAAAAAAAAAAAAGTGTCTTGAGTCTTTCACTGAAAGTCCCGTAAGTTTTTGAGAGGCAGAAAATTATTTCAAATAGTTTGTCAATGGGTCTTTAAAAAGTAATAGCACCTCTTGCTGATTTTATATGAGAAATAGTATAGACATTTCCATTTTCCTAGATATTTTATTTATATTCAAAGGAGGAAAACATGACCAAAAATAGTAGCAATCATCATCAGCAGCAGCAGCATCATAGCAATAGTGGTTTTCTTCCAAGGACCTTAGAGCACTATTAAACTTCACTTACAATGAAAAGAGGGCAAAAGGACTATTAGACTACTGGCATTGTTATAATGTAATAGCATCTGTAGTGAATTTTTTAATGTTGAGAAAATCAAACATCTGAGAAATATAAAAAGGAACAGGCATTTATCTTATTTTGACCACTGAAATTATTTTCTCCATAAAAATACCTGGGCAATTCAATTTTGCTAGCTCATGATGTAAGTTACACCAGAATGAGTTTAACACAATATAACAATTTAGAAAATGAGCAGCCAAAGGAAAAATGTCATACTAACCTCTGTCTGGTTACTCAATGTTCATGACTCACAAATGGAGCAACTATTTTTATATTGGCATAAGAGATTAGCCCCATATTAGTTCTCCATATAAATTAGATTCTTCAGGAGTTAAAACTCAGTACAGCAGTTTTTTGTTAGTCAGTATTATTAGCCAGATTTTAGTCCATTACTATGGATGATGAAATCATTTAGTGTATGGATGGCAATGATGTCATCTGTCTGAAGCTGTATTACCACATTATCACTAATCCTGTGTATTGATAAATATTTGATTCCTCAAACATATAACTTTATTAAAATTATTTTAACATGAGACTGACATTATCTCACTACTCAATTTATAGAGGCCGAATAGTGATTTTGAACATGCAGCTCTACTATACAAGGATTTTGGAATCCAGCAGAACTACATACAATTTCTGTTTCCACCATTTACTAGTTATGAAATTGGACAAACTACTTTAGCTTTTCAAATCCTATTTTCTTGACAGTAAATTTTTCATAATAATGGTATCTGCTTCCTGGGGTTGCTGTAAGGAGTTAAGAAATAATTCATGTAAAGAACATAGTGAATTGAATGCTCAATAACTATGAGCTGCCTTTACTCTTATTATTTATAAATTAAAATGATTTTATAGTATATTAAAAAGAACATAGTATTTAAATTGAAATAGAAGTAGATCTAACATAAGCTCAAAAATCAATTTAACAGAGTTTTTCACCACCATTAAAGGAGCAGTGGCTTTAAACTGGCCTCTGAAGAATCTACCTATAAGCTCTGCAGAGTTATCTGGGTAGGGAGGGAGTGGGATCCTGAGTTATGAGGAGTGATGGACTAGGGCATAAGAATCAGAAGGACCAAAGTAAGCTGAGAAAACCCTTCACTCAGGCCCAGCAGAGCATCTCAACTTCACCTGAAACCATCTTTGATCCCTCCCTTTCTCTCACACCCACTTCCAATCCATGAGTTAATTGTCAATGCTACCTTCAAAATATACTTAAAATCTCATTATGCCAGATCACCTCTAATTCTGCTAATCCAATCTACATCATCATTTTCACTCCAAACCCTCCTTCAAAACTATTCTGAGCTCTGCAGTCCTCTGGAATCTAAATCTGATCTTGTCACTCCACTACACAAAACACCGCAATAGCTTCCCAAACAAAGCAAAGTACAATTTGAAGTCTTTTCTATGGTCTACAAGACTCCCTACCCCTCTCAAATCTCTTTCTCCTCCTCGATCACTCTGCTCCAGCCACAATGATCTCCTTGTTATTCCTCAAAAACATTAATCATGCCCCTGCAACACAGCCTTTGCATTCATGATGCCCTCTATTCTCTGTGACATCCACACAGAACTTCAGATTTCTCTTCAAAGGAAACTTTAACAGAGATGCTCTCCTGCATAAAATAGCCTTCTCCACCACCACTTTCTCTCCCTTCATCATGCATTAATCTTCTTCATAGTATTTGTCACCAAGGCTCTTGTTCACATAGACCAATCCTAGTAAAATGTGGGAGGGGACTATACAAGTGGGTGAGTACCAGGAAGTGGGGATCATTAGGGGTCATCTTGGAGGCATATTGTGAGTTCAGCAAAGGACAGGCTGACTTTGAGGTGTCCTTGAGATATTTTGAAAGAAATGTCAGTGAAGCAGTGGTGGAGGCAATTCCAGCAAATGAAAACAGGTCAAGTGAACCCCAACAAATCTAATTTAAGTGTGCCTTAGTGATAATCATGCTTCAAATTTACTATCTTGAAATCTCAAAAGAAATTTAAATTAAAATTGATTTACTGTCATTTCATTTTATATGAATTTAAAAGCTATATGATATATGAATTTAAAAGAATGTATAAGCTTATTAAAATTTAGAAAACTCTTCCGCACCACAACTCATACCTAATATTAAACTATGTAATTAAATGAGCTATTATGGGTCATTTTTGTAATAACACTACATCTAGTGACAAATCAAAATGCATAAAATCCACTTTCTATTATCCAACATTTTATTGGGAAATTAGAGATCATTAGGCAAGATCCACCCACATTCCCCTTTCTGACTCAAGTCTTCTCTAGTGTCTCCACTTCAGAGAAAAAAGGATAATCTTACTAATTATACCCTCAATGCCACTTTGATGCCACTTTGCTCAGCTTTTCTAAGAATTTGCTCATGAATGATCTCCTTACCTCTCACTTCCCTAATCACATCCTCTTACTGGATTCCTCCCCTTAGCTTATATACATGTGCACATGCCCTCTTTGTAAACTATCTTTCTTTACTATGTTACCTTTTTCCTCATCAACTGCAATCTTATCTGCTTCCTTCTTTCTTTACCAAACTATACAAGGAAAACACACTAGCAACTTCCTATATTTGTTCCTTCATTTACTGAAATCAGCATCTATTCTCATCTGCTCTGCTGAAACTGCTCCCCCAAGGCCAACAACAACCTCCTAACCATCAACTCCTTTGGCTTTTTCTCATATTCATCTTTCTCTGCAGCTCTCAATGGTGTCAATAGCCTTCTTATATCAAAACTCTGACTTCTGGCTCGCTATGGGCTCTGCTGCTCCCATCCCTCTCTCTATGCTTTGTCTCTGGCTACTGGGTCTTCTGGCAAACCAGCATAAATATAGATATTTCCCAAGGATTTGTCTATGAATTTCTTTTCTTCTTTCAGTGCTTCCTCCCTTGTCATTCTCATCCAGGCTCATAAGTTCAAATATTGCCTGGATGTTGATAATTTCTATATATCCATTTATATCTCTTATTTATCTCTCAAGGTCAGCCTTGCATTTTTAACTGCAACAGAGTATCTTTACTGAACTTAATATATTTCCTCCTGGGCCCCTAGACTGAACATATTTTCAAATAGTTAATATTTCATTCTTCATTTTGACCATGATTACCAACAGTTAATCAATACCCATTCTGCCATTCTGTCCTAACAGTTATCTCATCCATTTCCTCATCTGGAATGTTGTGTGGTCTTCACATTGTCTCCTCATCTCTATTTTTCTCCTTCCACATTCTGTTTTATACATGCATGCTAGCATTTTCTAAAACACTGCTAGAAAGACTTTAGTTGCTCCCCATTACAAGATGAAGCCCAAACTCCTTATCGCACCATTTGATAACCCTCCACTAACTGATCTGTACATAGATGCCATCTTGTTTACCAATGTCACAAATAGGTCCCAGCTTTCTTGATTCTGTTTCTGCTTTTGAGTGAACTCAATGCATTTAGGGTCCACTACCCATAAAATAACTGTTTGGCCTCTATTAATAATCAAATATTTCATCTCAACTGAGTTCAAATACAAACAATGATCCTCAAGTCTCATTTTTTGAACAAGTAATAGGTTTCAATGAAAGACTTCCATTGGCACATTAAAAATTATTCTTTATCTGCAAGAGGACTGACTTCTCATCATTCCTTATATACAAAGCTTTGTTCACCAGCTTTGTCTACTTGGAAGAGTAATAATTCTGCCATATAGTCAATCTGAAATGCTTCGTTTTATTAAATTTTCTAATGAATATGAAATCTTAATGGATATGTTGGACTATTTCATGAGAAATACTTTTGTACTCACAAAAGTCAATAACTATTAACAAAAATTTGCTTATTTGATCAGTAATATTACTTCATGAGTTAATCTACAAATTTAGAGATAACATCATTGAAAGAATAAAAGTACCTAATAATTTTCATGGGCAAGAATTCCACCAAAATTATGCAAAATAGTTCTACAGACTGTTGACTAATTCCAACAAAGCCAGTATCAGATATCATACTAAAATTCAAACACATTTTAAACAGTGTGAAACTCCAAAACCTGTAGGAAAACAAATCACTCAAACCAAAATGTTCTCATTTTCCGCCTGATATGACTGAAACAGAGAAAGGTGAATGAACTCACTGATGATCCCCACAGACCGTTTTTTCGCACTCTACGTGCTAATTCTCTCAGGCTTTCCAGAATAATCTCAACTCTACCAGCCATGTCTGTCCTTACATTCCTGGCTCTAGGTATGAGCCAAGCAGTGGTAGGTCCAGGGTCTTTTTCTTCTGATCCCAATTCTTAATTAACACCCAGCAATTTCTGGTGACTTCTTACATATGTAAAGATTATATGTTGTGTGTAGCATGTTTACCTGAAAATAATCTTTTTACCATACACCTTGAACAAGCATTGCTGGGTCATCCAAATAAAGGGCATAGGGGAAACACTGGACATGGAGTCAGAAGACACAGCGTGACTCTCAATGCCGCCACCTTTCAGCTAAAGGACTCTCATCATGTCACATACCCTCTTCTAACTTCATTTACACCAGCTATAAAACAGAGATAACAATTCTCTCAGATGATAGTTTTGATGTGAGCAAAAAGTGAGACAATGGTTGTGAAAATCTTTTTGTAGAAATTGTAAAGAAATATACAAATGTAAGTCATCTTTTTTAGGAAGCCTCAGAAAAATCTCTCCTTAGCAAAACCAGATTCCTCAGGCCACATTTCTGTCCCTGCTTCCTATTTGGTATTAAGTTCACACCTCAGGAAAACTGATATTTCTAGCTTGTGTGTCTCTACATGAAACTGAAAAGGAAGTGCTCTTTGACCGATTGACTAATGGCTGTAAAACTTCAAGAAAACTAAGCTAAAATGCAACCTGGGTAATTAATAAGAAGTACTGCTAGGTTTCAGATTAAGAAGCCAAATATATGAAATAAAAAATAAAAAAATAAAAAAAATCTATAAAATCCCTACAGAAGTTGCATTTATTGTGATTGGGAGACAAATTCTGAAACCTATGGATTGCCTGAGAACCAGCTATAACCTTCCTAGAGAGCAAAGAGAAAAATCTTTATTTCTTTAATTAATTTCTTTTTTCTAAATTTTTTTCTCTGCAAATCATCTCTTCTTTATTGGCAACGTATTTCCTCCACCCCTGTGATCTTCTGAAAATAGAAATCCAATGACATGTTCCCTATTCTCCAATGATTAATCTCTCTGTCTCTCTACATTCTTCTTATATCAAACCATATCCACTTATAGTGATGGTGACTACATTCTCAGGATAAATAGATTTTGTTTATATTTACATATACATCACAAGTATAAAGTGAGATATATACATATGTTTGATGAATTTAAATTAATTAAATATCTAATAATTGAATGCAGGACTGTCTAGATTTCACCAGAAAGCATTGATTATAAATAATAGCCAAATTCCTAAAACTAGAAAGGGTTTACTGTTGGACTATAATTAGAAGACATTGAAAGCAGGGTTAGTCTTAAGGAAACGATGAAATTAAACTTTCTCTTTGGCCTTTTCAATTCTTGGACACTTTCCTTTCTTTCTCCACCCCACCCCTAACATTGTTTTTATGCTATACACACACATATACACACACATCTACCATACACAGCAACTTTTGCACCACTTAACTGCCATCTAATTATATCAAGTCTCACCCAAGTATAAGGATGCACTCTATATTAATATTTATAAATAATTAAATAACTTTTAAACTTTTATTGTGATAGTCTAAGTTGAAAAGTTAGGCAATAATAAGATAGATGATAGATATATATATAGATATAGATAGATAAATAGATAGATAAATAGGTAGATAGATAGATAGATAGATATAGCTAATAAGCAGATGAGAGAGAGAGAGCGCGCACACACACGCGCCAAGAAGCCAGAAATTAAGGGTGACTTTTAAATCACACTACCTTAGACATCTCCTAGTCTGCTATATATGTCAGCCATAAGATGAAACAACCATTTTTTTTCCCTGGACCAAATAAAACATCAAAATTAGACAAAACAATTACAAATTGCTTCTTGCATAGCAAACTTAAAATCTGGAGCAAAAAATGATTTCTAAAACTGTCTTTGGGCCCTCAAATTGCTCATGATTGTAGCATCCCTAATTCTGAAGTCTCTTCTGATGCCTTTGTTCCACTCTCTGAACAAAGCTACTTGCTTCAAGAAACTTTCTTTTAGGGTTCTCTTTCAAATATTATTCAGTTAGGAAAACAGTTATAATAGCAAGATCTACTTATAAAGAATTATCATGTTTACGTTAATCATAAAATATTTACATTCTTTGCAACTCTTGAAATCAAGGAAATGAATATAAGCACGATTTTATGACAAGGGAAGGAAGGCATATGTAGAACTTAAAATGACAGAACTAAATATAATGTATAACTACTAAACCACTTGTAGAAGTGTCTGACAAACACATGAATCTGTATCTCAAATCCTCATTCCACTCTTCTCTTCAGCTACTCAACAAAACAACCGCTCTAGATTTTGGTTTCTTCCCAAGGGCACTAATATTTACCTTGCTTATCCTAGAGAGCCATGCTGAGAATCAAATGAGATAATACATTTTAACACACTATATTGCTTTATTATTACTATTTAGGCAAAAACGATTATATATTTTTTGGCTTTTCAGGAAAATCGAAGTTTACAGCTTTTAGTCTTAATTTCCAGAATTAATTACTTTTTGGTAGTTAAAATTTTTTGACTGTCTGGTAGAAATGAGAAACTACAGACATGGGTATAAAGACATTGATTATGATAGGATGTGTTAGGAAATTGTTCAAGAATGTGGATCTGATAAGTTTTAATTCACTGTCAAGGATAGCGGAAAAACCCAGGGAGCTGAGGACAAAACTGAACCAAAGCTAATAGAGTAGAAGGAGCACTAGGCAGAGTTCATAAATCTGGCTTATAGTCCTAGCCCAGTCAACTTTTTCTGTGACTTTAACCTTTTGTCATAACTATCCAGTCTTGAATTCTCTAGGCATTTGGCCTCAAATTCACCTTCCACCTCTGAAAAGAAAATCTCTTTGAATAAAGATTAACTCTTATTCCCCCTCACCAGTATTATATGCTTTGTAAGCAACCAGAATAGAAAAGTTAAAATTATTATAAGCTCAAAATTCATCTCACTAAAATATCGCTTTCACCATGTATTCAGCTGCTCAAAACACGTCTTCTCACTGGCCCTAAGATGAAGTCCAAGCTGCTTAGGCATCCCCACAAGGATCATCACAATATGGACTCATCTTTCTACTCCCACATCATCCCTTAAGGCCTCCCAACAGCATTCAAGCTGGTAATACTCATTTCCATTCCCTCTCCAGCCCCACATGCATTTCTATCTTTTCAAATTCTACTCAACCTTAAAGACCACCATAAAGACCTCTACCTTCTTTGAAGACTTCTCTAGCTATTCCAATCCAATGTCATTTATCAATGCTTGAAGTACTTGTGTAGCATCCCTTATTTTTGCCTTAGCTACTATCTAATTATTTCATGAATATGCATCTAGTTTCCATATGTAAATTATGAGATCCTTATAAAGGGCTGTTATGGGATGGCTTGAATTGTATCTGCCCAAAAGATGTGGTCAAGTCCTAATTCCCAGTACCTATGAATGTGACCTTCTTTGGAAAAAAGGAGTATTTGTGAATGGAATTAGGTTAAAATGAGATTGTACTGGAATTAAGCGGCCCTTACTCTAACATGGCTGTCCTTATAATAAGGGAAGAAAAAGACACAGATGGGGAGAAGATGCCATGTGATTTTGGAGGCAGAGGTTGATGTGCTTCAACTGCAATCCAAAGAATGCCAAGGATTGCCAGCAAACCACTAGAAGCTACGAAGAAGCAAGGAAGGATGTTCCCCTACAGTTTTCAGAAGGAACATGGCCCCTCTGACACCTTGGTTTCATACTCCTAGCCTCCAGGACTGTGAGACAGTAAATTTCTGCTGTTTCAAGCTACCCATTGTGTGCACTTTGTCATAGCAGCCCTACAAAATGAAGACAAGGGTTAAACTTTAACATAGAGACAACCTTCAGAATCATTACAAGAAAAGGCAATTAGTAACGTGACCAACAAAAGATGGAGGTGAATGGAAGAGTTAATAACCATACTCACAGACCCTCAAAATTTAATAGCATTGTTTTATTAAGGTAGATGACAATGTAGTTCCATTTGCTATGAAGGACCGTCTTACAGTGACACTGAGTTTCCATCTTCCAATACTATGTTTGTTTACAATTTATCTATGATTTCCTGAAACTGCAATAAGTATCACAACAGACTTAACTATTCCCATTAAGACTGTCATATATATATATATATATATATATATATATATATATATATATATATATATACACACATCATTAAAGAGAAAAAAGCAGATTTGATATCATTCTAGCTTAATTTATACCAAGAGTAGGTGTTGATAATATTTTTGAACATCTCTAGCTATTTGCCATTCATTTCTTCCACTTAGGTAATCTTCATCTATTGAATGACAAGAAGAAGTGAAGCACAGAAGAATGTTTCACCAAATTTTAACCCTTCTTCCCAACCACTTCACAATCATAGTACTGGTCAGATTTTAGAGGGTTGTAAATATACCACTGACGAATTCAGACCATCAGGTAATGAAAAAAAAAAGTGTGTGGAGCTTTATCATATTTCTTAATTCTGTTTCTTAAGCCTTTTTGAAGAAAAGCACAGTGACATGAAGTGAAATAGAATCAAAACTTAAGATAAATACTCTGTGCCTATCAGTGAGTTAAGACATTTTATATCATGCAGATTTTGCATTTTTCCAAAATTCAATGCATTTTAGTTCCTATCTGTTGAAGCATCTTAGAAGTCAAATAGAGGACCTGTGGTGACAGAGAGAAGTATAAAGAAGAAAAACTTCAGAGTACTGGAAAATAATGACAAGAACCTATGGAAACAGTTGTGATACATCCCACGGTAAGACTGAGTTGACGTATTAGAAAAGACTAAAAACCCTTAAGCAAGTATAGATTCATAAATTACAGAACTTTGTTAAAATATATGAGTACCAAAGAAATATGTGTAGAAATTAACCTATGTTGTTTCTATGCGAAAGTGGCCTATTTAGTCGTAAGTTGAGGGAATGTAGGCATGACTTTATTTGTAATTAATAATCACCCTCTAAGGAAGTCTTGTGAGGACTTTCAATGGAGATTGCACCACCCACAATGCTTCAACTTCATCTGACACTAATGTGTATTTACACAAGTTTCCCTCAACTGGCTCCCTCCTCCACTAACCCTACATGGCCCCTTAGCTTCAAGTTTTCATGCTCATGCTTACTTTAGCTAGTGGCTAAAGGCTCCAAGTATAGTCTTTCCACTTAAGCCTCTCCAAATCTGCCTTGGTGACCTACCTATACGTTTTTTTGACCAGTGTTCAGCTGCTCTCATTTCATCATCAACATCTCAAAGAAGACATGCACTACTACCTATCTCATGTTATGGCAATCACTCAGTTTTATCCTCATGAAAATCAATGTGATATCCTCATGAAAATCAGTGGTTTAAAATATTAATACAACTAGTGTGCCCTATAGAATGAAAGAACTCTTGCATTGTGTTACATCAGATCACAAGTTTTGAAGTATTTTCAATTCTTACCATTGGCTACATGTCTAAAAATTTTCAGAATACAAGATAGTTCCCTTAAGAACAAACATTCCTGATTCAGCTCAACCCTAACATCTCTTATGCTCCTATTTGTTCCCCTCAAGAACTGCCCTCAACTTGTTTAACTTGGCTTTAGAGCAAGTTGGCTTTGCATCCACATAGTTTCTTTTAGCAATTCAGCTTTATTTTTTATTACTTTCTGTAAATGCCAATCTCCCTTCTGGTTTATTTTCTTATCAGAATAGTAGCTATTTTGTTATTGCCTGAAATCAACTGAGTCGAATCTACCTTACCCTTTCTCTCCCCCATCACCCTGCCATTTGAAATATAGTGAATCCCATGATCAGTTCTGAGAGATAACAGAATATATTATCATCTAATATGTTATAAAACATGATTTGAAGAAATTTTACTTTTCACTCTACATTTTGAAAAGTAAATTGGTCTCCTACTAAGTCAACACTTCTATAATGTACACATAGCAGATTCGCAGCTCCTTCTTTTTTCTCAGCTTCTTCTCTGGATCAGGAAATTCCTCCACTTCCTATTCATATGAAATCGTATGTCTTCTCCAAACTTCAATAAAAGTGTAACCTCCCAAAACAAGCCTTCCTAACACCACCAAAATTTCCTGGTCTCCTGCCCTCTCTGAGGGTCTTTGTTCCCTCATATTTTTTCCCAGTGCATCATACCAAAGCCCATCCTCACAATCTGGACCTTTCTCAGTATTGTACACCTTCCCCTCAGAATTCTGTCAGGTAGCTGACATTAATACAGTGATGTAAAATTTTTATCCAGAACAGAACCAATTCAATCACTTACAGGTGTTAGCACAATGATATTATACTGAATGAGTTCAACAGCAACCTTCATTGCTTTAAACTACAAATAGAATAATGATGGGAACTTTGGCACAATGCAAGACATACAGGGGATATATTAGGGTAAAAGTGGACTCTATAACTTCTTAAACGGGCCATTCACAGATGGTGTTCAATGTCAATGCTATCTTTCCAGCAACTTGAGGTGAACAAAAGCTGAACTTTGAAATCCAAATCCTAACAAGAAACAAGGTAAATACAGAGTTAAGGAAAACAGTGCTAATTCTTACAAATCAATATATAACTATTATTTATTAGTCCTTAGAAAGAATATTGGCTTTATTACACTTTACCCTGAGGCTTAATAATATAAGTAAGTACTTTAAAATTTTTGTATAAGCCCATAAGCTTTAAGAGAGCTCTTTCTTCTTGTCCTTTATACTTGGGCATAATTTGGATCCAAATCCTTCCACACAATACCTGAAATAAGCTTGATCCCTGTCCATTTCAGTTAGTTTCACACAGAGAAGAAGTGTGTGTGTGTGTGTATGTGTGTGTGCGCGCATGTGTGTGTGTGAATTCTCCAGTCACAAGCATTCCTCCTGCAAAAAAACACATCTTTGGCAAAAGGAGAACCAGGTGACAGTTTAGATATAAAAAGGGCCAGCAACAAAACTAGGAAATGGTCAGCTCAGCCATTTTTGTAGACAAATAAATGATAATAAAAAATGATAATATTTTACACTATGATTAATCTTGCAAATGACTCAAATCCTTTCTATGGTATAAATCCAAAATAACAGTGCAATAGGGTTTCCACAACTTAAATTAAAAATATTTGGCTTTTTTGTGGTGATCCCATTATCAAGGTCTCCTGAATAAAGATTAGGTAATATACATAATTAATATTAAGAAAGTGTAAATAAATCAACATAGCTATAGTTAAATGTGAAATAGATTGTTTAATCCTTCCTAAAGCTACTCCTAACCAGCAACAGAATATTGCATGAATGACATCTAGGGGTTTAAAATGATTTACATGGAAGCAGACTCTACCTAAACTCCCTGATTTTCCCCCTCATCTGCATCTAAGTAATTGGCACATACTTAGTTCAATACCTAATGTAGAATCTATACCACTTGAAAATTAATCTCCAGTTATATAATATGCTATTACCTAAGAGCACATTTCTAAAAGCACTATTATAAAACAAGTGTGCTCTGCTGATTGAAACCTGGAGAGCCAGAATGGACACTACAGACGAAAGTTTCTGTTTTCTTATTATTAGCAAATTAAACCAAAAAAAAGAAAAAAAGAAAAAAAAATGATCATGGGCCTCTTATGCATTTAAGTCTCCTCTCCTTACCCTTGGTAGATTTCATTCTATTATCCCTTCATAACAGTGATAGAATCCTAATTTTTCCTACCTGTTTTCCTGTAGAGCTTTCATTGTAAGCTCTGTCTTCTAAGGACAATGCTTGAGACATTAGAGGAGAGAAAGTTTCCACCTGAGGTGCTGGGAAGGAAAAAGAGGCTCAGGAATAAATTACTACCCTATATCTACCCTGCACTCATATGAGATATGTATTATAAGTGTTTATAGTTGTTTTATATTTTAAAACCCGTGAATATACTAAATATGTTTAATTCAAGCACATTTACCTAATTTTCCATACCCAAATCTCGAAACATGCTTTCAGAATTTTGACAAATTAATTTTAAAAATTACTTAAAACTTCCTGTTCCTCCTATTCTTCATTTTTGGTTATTAGTTAAGAGGTAAATAAAGCTATTTTAGAATGTTTAATAACTCTGGTATTATGTAAAATAAAGGCTTTGGTACTCACTTTAATCTTCCTTGCTATGATTTAAATAGAATTTTCCAGGTATCTCAAAAATAATAGTATCTTTTCTTTTTCGTTTTAAACCCAAAGTCTAGAAATCCACAAGAAGAAAATTTCCTTTCACCTTCCCTCAATTATCAGTACCATATTCACATACTGTGAGTTTGGCTGCATGTTTACTTAGCTCTCAAAGTTGTTAAGGGCCATTTTCCCCTACAGAGAGTCTGTTTGGCAGTGAAATTTCTAGATTAAAGAGTAGGTTGTATGAAGCAACATTGGTATTAGCAAACTTTAACCACCTATACTTGCATGATTGCTGGCAAACACTACTAGTAACTTACCCCATGAGTATTAAGATAACTCTTTCTTTATTTCCTTTATCTCTGGAGATAATTTGGGTCCATCTCCTTCCACACAGTTTCTAGGTATATTCCAGTTTTATTCCAGTTAGGTTGGCAGGTCTGTGACTATTGAGGGGGATTTTCAAAAAGTCCAATTCTTGTAAGCAGATTAAAGTACAAACCAACAAATATGGGGGAAAGCCACTAGCTATATAATCAATTGTACATTATTTTAAAAGCTCACATTAAAGCAAGTTAAATATGAGAAAATACGGAAATACAGAAGAGTCAGGCCTGGCACAGAGTAGAGTTTCAATAAATATTTATTGAATAAATAAATATAAAATAGTCACAAAAGGGGACCCACAGATAACACAAAACAAGAAAGTGAGCAGAAGATTTCAGGGACAGTATATTCACTCTTTCCATCCCTCTAGTAAGCTCAACTCTCTTGACAAATCTCCCTCCACTCGATGCCTTATTTTTCTACCCTCCCTTGCAGCCAATTTTATCCAATTGTGCACACTCACTATCACTGCTTCACCACCTCCCCTTCATTTAATAAATTATTTTTTATTGTAAGGCAATCTAACATGAGGTGGTCACAATAGACTAGAAATGATGGCAGGACAGGCGTAAGCAGAGAGGGGGCCTAGGATACTACAAACATACCTGGAATTTCTCCCTGTCACCATGAGGTGACTCAAAGGATAACCTAGGGTCCTGGCTGGTGAGCTCACTAGGATTGTCACTACAGGTGGAGTGATCCCCAGGCAGGGGATGTAAGCTTCCCCAGTTTTGGACTCAATAGGATTCACAGAAAGATGCCAGGCAGATCCACAGGGAAAGCCAATGGGAAGGGACCACAGTGTACTGATTGTTCTGTGAGAACAGACTCCAGCTTGCACCAGGCACAGACATTATGACAGCAAATACAGCAAGGTCAGAGGTAGATGTGCATATATCAAGCATGATAAGACCACTCAGCAGAGGTCAGCAAGGGTCTGAGGACAGCGGGGGGCACCTCCCCTAATGCTGTGAAGCTAAATAAAAAGTTATGTCGTTGAATAAGGGCACTCCTGCGCCCAGATTCATCAGGAAGGAGAGAGGGAAAAGAAGAGACAGAGAATCCCTGAAAGCTTGAGCATTTACTCTCAATGATTTGTCAGAGCTAAGGACACCAGAAGTACCTGCGCCTTCGAAGAGCATTATTAAGTCACCCTCAGTCATGCAAAATAGACCTCAGGAACAGGTCGGGTTTACTCACAGAGAAATAAAGGAGTTATATGTCTACACATCTGAATTGTGACTCTGTGTTTTAAAGCCGTAACAGTCCAAAACGGAGAGATTAGAACCCAGAGGAATTCTGTATTTAACACCTTCCCCTACCAGATGGAGCCCCACAGAAACTAAACAGTAAAAGTTTACATCACCAACATTTTCCCCTCTGCAAATTACAAACAGATGCCACACAGTTCTCTAGTTTTAGAGAAGGGAAATTGAGATGGAGAAAAATTTTATGACTAACAACTAAAATTCGATTATTCTAATTATCCATTTCATCAGCTACAGAATTAAAAACCTAGATGTCTTCTTCCAACTAGCATCAGTCTATGGGAGGATAGAAAACAGAACATGAGAGCCCAGGATTTGCCCCATAAAAGGTTAAAGAAAGAATACAGCTCCACCTTCTATTGGAGCATGGCAGAAATTACTGTTTTGAAACAGAGCTGCATGTGTCTTTTATTAAATAATGAGATTTCCCAGATGATTTAGTCTTAATCATTCAAGAGGTTTTTACTGAGGATCAATGTAATTTAATCTAATTAAATGTTTACTGGGAATTAGCTGTGTGGCCCTTATTGAGCTAATTGCTGGGGATACAGGAGTGAACTAGACCAACACAGTTAATGCCTCCTGGGCCCTAAGTTAGGGGCAGCTTTTAAAGAAGTCATGAGGGTTGTGATAAGTACTAGTAAGCAGAAGGTATAAGGTGCTATGGGGAGCACAAAATAAAAGGAGCTAATCTGGAGTAGCCCAACTAAAATAAGGATACTTTGTATGCTTTTATTATAGAAAGTAGATAAAATTTCATTTTTATTTGAAGTGAAAAGTATAATGCCTTTTTTAAATGTTGACATTTTTAAAAATCAGGTAACATAGAGAATTGAATTAATTTATGAAAATTATAGAATATCAGCATCTGAACATTCTTTGAACACAGTTCCAGCTCCCACCCACTTTCGACATTTCAAATCCCTCTATCATATTATTTCCTAAAGTTTCATATTGATATTCCACCCATCGCTGTTCAAAAAAAAAAAAAAGGAAAGAAAAGAAAAGAAAAAAAACTCTACTAGGGAAACCAATGACCATTTTATGTGTAAACAACATAAATTTATTTATAAACATTGTATTATTATGTTTTCATTTATAATGAGTTTTAAGACCTAAAAATTGCAGCACTGATTGTGCTAATATTGTGAATGAATTGCGTATTCCTTGAGCCTATTTTAAACCCTAAAATCTACCTACTCTGGAACCTTTAATCACAGTTTGGCAACATAATGGTTATTTCAATTATTGGGAAATATAAAAATAATTTGGAGCTAATAACAACCAAAAAGATTGACCTTTTCAAATATCTTAGTTTTGTAATAGTTAGAGCACATGATATTATTCATATAATATGATTGTTCTCACTCATTTGCATTCTTATGGGAGAGAAAGAGATGAGAGTATGGCTAGCAAACTGGTGACAGCACATAAACTTAAGTGAAACCCACAGGGGTCTCAGCCATGAAAATATTGAGTACATTCTACAGGTTAAAATGTTGAGGACCTGTGTCCTAAACTAGCCCTAATACTTTGGCCTCCTTACCAAGGAAGGTATCCACCCTCATGCCCTTGAGTACTTTCAGGAACAGAAACTCATCTACCACAAGTCTATTTTCCAGAAGTCTCTTGCTCTGTAGGTAGATGGGGATTCAACAAACCAGGCTATTCCACGGACCAAGGAGTCACTGGAAGAATGCAGTGTTGACATCCAGTGAGAGAGATGAAAAATGGCAATCCCACCTTTGTGTGGGTGTTTTAGTGAGTGAGATATAAGGATATTTTGGGAAAATTTCACTCTAAAGTTACATAAGTTACCCTGAAAAACAGCCATGGTGAATTAAATTCAATTTAAATAAAATAGACTGCATTCAGATGTTGCTAGAAGCTACAGAATTAAATATTTATTTCTGTATAGCTCTGAAATGGACATTTACAATTACTAAAACTTTAGTTACTAAACCCCTGTGGATGGATTACATGAAAACAATACAATATAATAAAGCCTATTAAATGGTCTTTTTATATAATTGTAATTGGCTATCTTCTCTAGCCTGTTGCAGTTAAATCTTATTGTTTGTATTTGGATTTGCATCTGTTCAGGGGAAGGCTAAGCTGCTGTGACAGAGACAAAAATGCAATGGTTCAACCAAGGCAGAAGTTTATTTCTGTAATAATTGGGAGCAGTTAGAAGGACTCTGTTACACAAAGTTTTTCAGGGACTGAGACCAGTGGGGTGGCCCCTCCGTTCTCATGGATTTTAATGCCACTTTAATTCACCTTCCATTGGTGAAAACTTATCATGTGAACGTGTATAGCTGCAAAGGAGGCTGAGAAATGTAATCTCTAACTGGAGGCCATGTGCCCAGTCACAATTATCAGCCTCTACCACATTATTGTTTTGGATTAATTTGATTATTATTTTGGATTTTAAGACTCTCCCCCCAGCAATACCTGGGCCTCTTGGTTATACCACACCAAGTAACCTTAGTGACACCAATATGGTTATGTAATAAATTCAAATATATAGGCACACTGTACTTGGTCTGCAGGGGAACTTATAGAGAAAGATTAAAGGATTAATATTCTAAATGTACTGTGCACCAAAGCTTTTTTCATTGATAAAATACTATGAAACGTTGTCAAGAATTACTTGGAATTTCTTGTGTAGGTATTGGTTAATAGCTGGAAAGGCACCAGGTATACTTTATTCAACAAGAGAAGCTACATATTGGGTAAATTAAAGCTGCACCCATGTAATGGATTTTATATTTTTTTTTTAATTTTTTATTACAGAAGTTGTAGGTTTAAAAATAATCATGCAAAAAAATACAGGATTCCCATACACCACCCCACCACCAGCATTGCATTGGTGTGGAAAATTTGTTATAATTGATGATAACACTTTATTTGGAATTCTATTTTTTAAACAGTAATTACATTTGTTACAGTTGCTGAAAGATTATTAAAGTAGTACTATTACTATTGTCCTTAGTTTATGTAGGGGTATTTTTCCCCATATTCCTGAACTTTTATTATTTTTTTTTCATGCAGGTTGTTATTTTATTACTCATCTACCCATATACTGGATAAAGGGAGTGTCAGTTACAGGGTTTTTGCAATCACATGGGTCACATTATCAAAGATAAAGTCTACTGGATTGCAGTTCATCGATATCAGGTATTTTTTTTCTGGCTATTCTGATAAACTAGAAACTAAAAAGAAATATCTATGTAATGAGTCCACAGTCATAATCATTTGTCAAATCCTAATTTCTCAGTTACAACTCTTCTGTCTCATTTGATTATTCTCTCAATCATCAGGGATATCTGGACAATGACTGTTTTGAGTTCTTCATGCTGGAAAGGGTGTTGACATTAGGGGGTAGAGGAATGGAACTCATTGATGTTCTTGGAGATCCTGGTACCTCTGGGTTTAAGGGATTAAAAATTGAAGAGGAGGGGAAGCTACTTTACTCATTCTGTGAAGCCAATATCACCCTAACACCAAAGCCAGACAAAGTTACTAAAAGAAAAGAAAGTTATAGACCAATCTCTTTAATGAATATAGATGCAAAAGTCCTCAACAAAATACTTCCAAATCAAATCCAGCAGCACATTAAAAGAATTATATACCATAACCAAGTGGGTTTTATTCCAGGTGTGCAAGGCTGGTTCAACACAAGAAAATCAATTAATGTAATACACCACATCAATAAATCAAAGAGGAAAAAACACATGATCACTCAACTGATGCAGAAAAGGCATTTGACAAATTTCAGCATCCTTTCTTGATGAAAACACCTCAAAGGATAGGAATAGAAAGAAACTCCCTCAACATGATAAAGGAAATACATGAAAAACCCCCAGTTAACATCAGACTTAATGGGTAAAGACTGAAAGATTTCCTTCTAAGATCAGGAACAAAACAAGGATGCCAACTGTCACCATTGTTATTCAATACTGTGTTGGAAATTCTAGCTAGAGCAATTACACACAAACACACACACACACACACACACACACACACACACACACACGAAGAAGAAGAAGAAGAAGAAGAAGAAGAAGAAGAAGAAGAAGAAGAAGAAGAAGAAGAAGAAGGAGGAGGAGGAGAAGGAGGAGGAGGAGGAGGAGAAGGAGGAGGAGAAAGTAATCCAAATTGGAAAGGAAGAAGTCAGACTTTCACTGTTTGCAGATGACATGATCCTATGTGTAGAAAATCCAGAAAAATCTACAGCTAATGAACAAGTATAGCAAAGTGGCAGGATACAAGATCAATGCACAAAAATCAGTCATGTTTGTATACACTAGTAAGGAGCAATCTGAGGAGGAAATCAAGAAAAAAAATCAATTTACAATAGCAACCAAGAGAATCAAATATTTAGGAATAAATTTACCAAGGACATAAAAGACCTATACACAGGAAACTATAAAATATTGCTAAAAGAAATCAAGGAAGACCTAAATAAATTGAAGGACATATTGTATTCATGGATTAGAAGACTAAATTAAGTTAAGATGTCAATTCTACCCAAATTGATTTATAGATTCAACACAATACCAGTTAAAACCCCAATAGTTTCCTCTGCAGATATAGAAAAACCAATAATCAAGTTTATTTGGATGGGCAGTATACCCCAAATAGCTAAAAATATCTTGAGAAAGAAAGATGAAGTGGGAAAGAGGTCTCACTCTACCTGACTTTAAAGCATGTTACAAAGCTACAGTGTTTAAAAAAGCATGGTACTAACATAAAGACAGTTATAGTGACCAATGGAATCTAATTGAGAGTTCAGAAATAGAACCTCTTATCTAGGGACAATTGATTTTTGATGAGGTGGCCTCATTCACTCAACTAGATTTGATTTTACCTGAGATTTGTGACCTAATATGTAGAGACAAAAGTAATATTATTAGTGTTACATAGACTTAAGGAAATTGTCCAAACAGTTAGAATGAAAGTCTAGCATGTTTTCCCTGCCTGTTTTTAATGGTAGATTTTATATGATTTGTTTAATTTGGGAATTAGAGGTTTCTGATGTCCCTGATTGATTATTTTTATCTTCTGAGGATTTGGAGAACTAATAAATGAGGTAAAAATTAGATCATATGGGCCACTGATGAAAATGAAATTGGATTTTGAATTATTGGTAGACCTCTAAAATGCAATAGTGTTAGCAAGGCTTACGTTATCTTATCAACTGTAGTCTGGTTTGTACCCAAACAAGTATAAAGAAGCAGCACTGTACATGAGAGGTTCTTAAGTGTTTGGTCTTAAGACCCCTTTAAACTCTTAAAAATTTTTGAGGGGAGGTGGGGCAAGATGGCAGACTGGTGAGCTGTATGTTTTAGTTACTCCTCCAGGAAAGTAGGTAGAAAGCCAGGAACTACGTGGACTGGACACCACAGAGCAATCTGTCTTTGGGCATACTTCATACAACACTCATGAAAATGTCGAATTGCTGAGATCAGCGAAATCTGTAAGTTTTTGCGGCCAGGGGACCCGCGCCCCTCCCTGCCAGGCTCAGTCCCGTGGGAGGAGGGGCTGTCAGGTCCGGGAAGGAGAAGGGAGAACTGCAGTGGCTGCTCTTATCGGAAACTCATTCTACTGATCCAGACTCCAACCATAGATAGACTGAGACCAGACACCAGAGAATCTGAGAGCAGCCAGCCCAGCAGAGAGGAGACAGGCATAGGAAAAAAAAAACAACACGAAAAACTCCAAAATAAAAGCAAAGGATTTTTGAAGTTCTGGTGAACACAGAAAGGGGAAGGGCGGAGCTCAGGCCCTAAGGCGCATATGCAAATCCCGAAGAAAAGCCGATCTCTCTGCCTTATGGACCTTTCCTTAATGGCCCTGGTTGCTTTGTCTCTTAGCATTTCAATAACTCATTAGATCTCTGAGAAGGGCCCTTTTTTTTTTTTTTTTTTAATGCTTTTTTCTTTTTCTAAAACAATTACTCTAAGAAGCCCAATACAGAAAGCTTCAAAGACTTTCAATTTGGGCACGTCAAGTCAAGAGCAGAACTAAGAGAGCCCTGAGACAAAAGGCAATAATTCAGTGGCTGAGAAAATTCACTAAACACCACAACTTCCCAAGAAAACGGGGGTGTCCGCTCACAGCCACCATCCTGGTGGACAGGAAACACTCCTGCCCAGCGCCAGCCCCATAGCCTAGAGATGCCCCAGACAACCCAGTGTGACAGAAGTGCTTCAAATAACAGGCACACACCACAAAACTGGGCGTGGACATTAGCCTTCCCTGCAACCTCAGCTGATTGTCCCAGAGTTGGGAAGGTGGAGCAGTGTGATTAACAAAGCCCCATTCAGCCATCATTTGAGCAGACTGGGAGCCTCCCTACACAGCCCAGCAGCCCAGAACTGCCCTGGGGGGACGGTACTCACCTGTGACATAGCACAGTCATCCCTCAACAGAGGACCCGGGGTGCACAGCCTGGAAGAGGGGCCCACTTGCAAGTCTCAGGAGCCATACGCCAATACCAAGGACTTGTGGGTCAGTGGCAGAGACAAACTGTGGCAGGACTGAACTGAAGGATTAGACTATTACAGCAGCTTTAAAACTCTAGGATCACCAGGGAGATTTGATTGTTAGGGCCAACCCCCTCCCCGACTGCCCAGAAACACGCCCCACATACAGGGCAGGCAACACCAACTACACACGCAAGCTTGGGACACCAATTGGGCCCCACAAGACTCACTCCTCCACTCACCAAAAAGGCTAAGCAGGGGAGAACTGGCTTGTGGAGAACAGGTGGCTCGTGGATGCCACCTGCTGGTTAGTTAGAGAAAGTGTACTCCACGAAGCTGTAGATCTGATAAATTAGAGATAAGGACTTCAATAGGTCTACAAACCCTAAAAGAACCCTATCAAGTTCAGCAAATGCCACGAGGCCAAAAACAACAGAAAATTATAAAGCATATGAAAAAACCAGACGATATGGATAACCCAAGCCCAAGCACCCAAATCAAAATACCAGAAGAGACACAGCACCTAGAGCAGCTACTCAAAGAACTAAAGATGAACAATGAGACCATAGTACGGGATATAAAGGAAATCAAGAAGACCCTAGAAGAGCATAAAGAAGACATTGCAAGACTAAATAAAAAAATGGATGATCTTATGGAAATTAAAGAAACTGTTGACCAAATTAAAAAGATTCTGGACACTCATAGTACAAGACTAGAGGAAGTTGAACAACGAATCAGTGACCTGGAAGATGACAGAATGGAAAATGAAAGCATAAAAGAAAGAATGGGGAAAAAAATTGAAAAAATCAAAATGGACCTCAGGGATATGATAGATAATATGAAACGTCCAAATATAAGACTCATTGGTGTCCCAGAAGGGGAAGAAAAGCGTAAAGGTCTAGGAAGAGTATTCAAAGAAATTGTTGGGGAAAACTTCCCAAATCTTCTAAACAACATAAATACACAAATCATAAATGCTCAGCGAACTCCAAATAGAATAAATCCAAATAAACCCACCCCAAGACATATACTGATCACACTGTCAAACACAGAAGAGAAGGAGCAAGTTCTGAAAGCAGCAAGAGAAAAGCAATTCACCACATACAAAGGAAACAGCATAAGACTAAGTAGTGAATACTCAGCAGCCACCATGGAGGCAAGAAGGCAGTGGCACAATATATTTAAAATTCTGAGTGAGAAAAATTTCCAGCCAAGAATACTTTATCCAGCAAAGCTCTCCTTCAAATTTGAGGGAGAGCTTAAATTTTTCACAGACAAACAAATGCTGAGAGAATTTGCTAACAAGAGACCTGCCCTACTGGAGATACTAAAGGGAGCCCTACAGACAGAGAAACAAAGAAAGGACAGAGAGACTTGGAGAAAGGTTCAGTACTAAAGAGATTCGGTATGGGTACAATAAAGGATATTAATAGAGACAGGGGAAAAATATGGCAAACATAAACCAAAGGATAAGATGGCCGATTCAGGAAATGCCTTCACGGTTATAACGTTGAATGTAAATGGATTAAACTCCCCAATTAAAAGATATAGATTCGCAGAATGGATCAAAAAAAATGAACCATCAATATGTTGCATACAAGAGACTCATCTTAGACATAGGGACACAAAGAAACTGAAAGTGAAAGGATGGAAAAAAATATTTCATGCAAGCTACAGCAAAAAGAAAGCAGGTGTAGCAATATTAATCACAGATAAAATAGACTTCAAATGCAGGGATGTTTTGAGAGACAAAGAAGGCCACTACATACTAATAAAAGGGGCAATTCAGCAAGAAGAAATAATAATCGTAAATGTCTATGCACCCAATCAAGGTGCCACAAAATACATGAGAGAAACACTGGCAAAACTAAAGGAAGCAATTGATGTTTCCACAATAATTGTGGGAGACTTCAACACATCACTCTCTCCTATAGATAGATCAACCAGACAGAAGACCAATAAGGAAATTGAAAACCTAAACAATCTGATAAATGAATTAGATTTAACAGACATATACAGGACATTACATCCCAAATCACCAGGATACACATACTTTTCTAGTGCTCACGGAACTTTCTCCAGAATAGATCATATGCTGGGACATAAAACAAGCCTCAATATATTTAAAAAGATTGAAATTATTCAAAGCACATTCTCTGACCACAATGGAATACAATTAGAAGTCAATAACCATCAGAGACTTAGAAAATTCACAAATACCTGGAGGTTAAACAACACACTCCTAAACAATCAGTGGGTTAAAGAAGAAATAGCAAGAGAAATTGCTAAATATATAGAGACAAATGAAAATGAGAACACAACATACAAAACCTATGGGATGCAGCAAAAGCAGTGCTAAGGGGGAAATTTATAGCACTAAATGCATATATTAAAAAGGAAGAAAGAGCCAAAATCAAAGAACTAATGGATCAACTGAAGAAGCTAGAACATGAACAGCAAACCAATCCTAAACCAAGTAGAAGAAAATAAATAACAAGGATTAAAGCAGAAATAAATGACATAGAGAACAAAAAAACAATAGAGAGGATAAATATCACCAAAAGTTGGTTCTTTGAGAAGATCAACAAGATTGACAAGCCCCTAGCTAGACTGACAAAATCAAAAAGAGAGAAGACCCATATAAACAAAATAATGAATGAAAAAGGTGACATAACTGCAGATCCTGAAGAAATTAAAAAAATTATAAGAGGATATTATGAACAACTGTATGGCAACAAACTGGACAATGTAGAAGAAATGGACAATTTCCTGGAAATATATGAACAACCTAGACTGACCAGAGAAGAAATAGAAGACCTCAACCAACCCATCACAAGCAAAGAGATCCAATCAGTCATCAAAAATCTTCCCACAAATAAATGCCCAGGGCCAGATGGCTTCACAGGGGAATTCTACCAAACTTTCCAGAAAGAACTGACACCAATCTTACTCAAACTCTTTCAAAACATTGAAGAAAATGGAACACTACCTAACTCATTTTATGACGCTAACATCAATCTAATACCAAAACCAGGCAAAGATGCTACAAAAAAGGAAAACTACCGGCCAATCTCCCTAATGAATATAGATGCAAAAATCCTCAACAAAATACTTGCAATTCGAATCCAAAGACACATTAAAAAAATCATGCACCATGACCAAGTGGGGTTCATTCCAGGCATGCAAGGATGGTTCAACATAAGAAAAACAATCAATGTATTACAACACATTAAAAACTCGAAAGGGAAAAATCAATTTATCATCTCAATAGATGCTGAAAAAGAATTTGACAAAATCCAACATCCCTTTTTGATAAAAACACTTCAAAAGGTAGGAATTGAAGGAAACTTCCTCAACATGATAAAAAGCATATATGAAAAACCCACAGCCAGCATAGTACTCAATGGTTTGAGACTGAAAGCCTTCCCTCTAAGATCAGGAACAAGACAAGGATGCCCGCTGTCACCACTGTTATTCAACATTGTGCTGGAAGTGCTAGCCAGGGCAATCCGGCAAGACAAAGAAATAAAACGCATCCAAATTGGAAAAGAAGAAGTAAAACTGTCATTGTTTGCAGACGATATGATCTTATATCTAGAAAACCCTGAGAAATCGACAATACAGCTACTAGAGCTAATAAACAAATTTAGCAAAGTAGCGGGATACAAGATTAATGCACATAAGTCCGTAATGTTTCTATATGCTAGAAATGAACAAACTGAAGAGACACTCAAGAAAAAGATACCATTTTCAATAGCAACTAAAAAAATCAAGTACCTAGGAATAAACTTAACCAAAGATGTAAAAGACCTATACAAAGAAAACTACATAACTCTACTAAAAGAAATAGAAGGGGACCTTAAAATATGGAAAAATGCTCCATGTTCATGGATAGGAAGGCTAAATGTCATTAAGATGTCAATTCTACCCAAACTCATCTACAGATTCAATGCAATCCCAATCAAAATTCCACCAACCTACTTTGCAGACTTGGAAAAGCTAGTTATCAAATTTATTTGGAAAGGGAAGATGCCTCGAATTGCTAAAAACACTCTAAAAAAGAAAAACGAAGTGGGAGGACTTACACTCCCTGCTTTGAAGCTTATTATAAAGCCACAGTTGCCAAAACAGCATGGTACTGGCACAAAGATAGACATATAGATCAATGGAATCGAATTGAGAATTCAGAGATAGACCCTCAGATCTATGGCCGACTGATCTTTGATAAGGCCCCCAAAGTCACTGAACTGAGCCATAATGGTCTTTTCAACAAATGGGGCTGGGAGAGTTGGATATCCTTATCCAAAAGAATGAAAGAGGACCCCTACCTCACCCCCTACACAAAAATTAACTCAAAATGGACCAAAGATCTCAATATAAAAGAAAGTACCATAAAACTCCTAGAAGATAATGTAGGAAAACATCTTCAAGACCTTGCATTAGGCGGCCACTTCCTAGACTTTATACCCAAAGCACAAGCAACAAAAGAAAAAATAGATAAATGGGAACTCCTCAAGCTTAGAAGTTTCTGCACCTCAAAGGAATTTCTCAAAAAGGTAAAGAGGCAGCCAACTCAATGGGAAAAAATTTTTGGAAACCATGTATCTGACAAAAGACTGATATCTTGCATATACAAAGAAATCCTACAACTCAATGACAATACTACAGACAGCCCAATTATAAAATGGGCAAAAGATATGAAAAGACCGTTCTCTGAAGAGGAAATACAAATGGCCAAGAAACACATGAAAAAATGTTCAGCTTCACTAGCTATTAGAGAGATGCAAATTAAAACCACAATGAGATACCATCTAACACCGGTTAGAATGGCTGCCATTAAACAAACAGGAAACTACAAATGCTGGAGGGGATGTGGAGAAATTGGAACTCTTATTCACTGTTGGTGGGACTGCATAATGGTTCAGCCACTCTGGAAGTCAGTCTGGCAGTTCCTTAGAAAACTAGATATAGAGCTACCATTTGATCCAGCGATTGCACTTCTCGGTATATACCCGGAAGATCGGAAAGCAGTGACACGAACAGATATCTGCACGCCAATGTTCATAGCAGCATTATTCACAATTGCCAAGAGATGGAAACAACCCAAATGTCCTTCAACAGATGAGTGGATAAATAAAATGTGGTATATACACACGATGGAATACTACGCGTCAGTAAGAAGGAACGATCTCGTGAAACATATGACAACATGGATGAACCTTGAAGACATAATGCTGAGTGAAATAAGCCAGACACAAAAAGAGAAATATTATATGCTACCACTAATGTGAACTTTCAAAAATGTAAAACAAATGGTTTATAATGTAGAATGTAGGGGAACTAGCAATAGAGAGCAATTAAGGAAGGGGGAACAATAATCCAAGAACAGATAAGCTTTTTAACGTTCTGGGGATGCCCAGAAATGACTATGGTCTGTTAATTTCTGAGGGATATAGTAGGAACAACTTCACAGAAAGGTTGCTATATTATGTAACTTTCTTGGGGTAAAGTAGGAACATGTTGGAAGTTAAGCAGTTATCTTAGGTTAGTTGTCTTTTTCTTACTCCATTGTTATGGTCTCTTTGAAATGTTCTTTTATTGTATGTTTGTTTTCTTTTTAACTTTTTTTTCATACAGTTGATTTAAAAAAGAAGGGAAAGTTAAAAAAAAAAAAAAAAGAAAGAAAGAAAAACAAGGAAAAAAAAATTGATGTAGTCCCCCCTTGAGGAGCCTGTGGAGAATGCAGGGGTATTCACTGACCCCACCTCCATGGTTGCTAACATGACCACAGACATAGGGGACTGGTGGTTTGATGGGTTGAGCCCTCTACCATAAGTTTTACCCTTGGGAAGACGGTTGCTGCAAAGGAGAGGCTAGGCCTCCCTATATTTGGGCCTAAGAGTCTCCTCCTGAATGCCTCTTTGTTGCTCAGATGTGGCCCTCTCTCTCTGGCTAAGCCAACTTGAAAGGTGAAATCACTGCCCTCCCCCCTACGTGGGATCAGACACCCAGGGGAGTGAATCTCCCTGGCAACGTGGAATATGACTCCCGGGGAGGAGTGTAGACCCGGCATCGTGGGACGGAGAACATCTTCTTGACCAAAAGGGGGATGTGAAAGGAAATGAAATAAGCTTCAGTGGCAGAGAGATTCCAAAACGAGCCGAGAGGTCACTCTGGTGGGCACTCTTACGCACACTTTAGACAACCCTTTTTAGGTTCTAAAGAATTGGGGTAGCTGGTGGTGGATACCTGAAACTATCAAACTACAACCCAGAACCCATGAATCTCGAAGACAGATGTATAAAAATGTAGCTTATGAGGGGTGACAATGGGATTGGGGACCCATAAGGACCACACTCCACTTTGTCTAGTTTATGGATGGATGAGTAGAAAAATAGGGGAAGGAAACAAATAGACAAAGGTACCCAGTGTTCTTTTTTACTTCAATTGCTCTTTTTCACTCTAATTATTATTCTTGTTATTTTTGTGTGTGTGCTAATGAAGGTGTCAGGGATTGATTTAGGTGATGAATGTACAACTATGTAATGGTACTGTAAACAATCGAAAGTACGATTTGTTTTGTATGACTGTGTGGTATGTGAATATATCTCAATAAAATGATGATTAAAAAAAAAATTATTGAGGACCTCAGAAAGCTTTCATTTATGTGGGTGTAGTTATTTGATATTTACTGTATTAGAAAAACTGAGAAACTTTTCAAACATGTATATATTAGCTCACTTTAAAACAATAATAAATATAGAAGTAGCTATATTTTACAAAACAAAACAAAAGATTGAAAATAGCATTGCTTTGTGTCTTTTTTTTCAAAACTATTTAATTTCAGGCTTACCAGTAGGCAGCTGGATTCTTACATCAGTTTCTGCATTCAACCTGTTGTGGTAAATCATTTTAGTTGAAATATGAAGAAAGTGTAGCTTTGCAGTGATATGTGGGCGGAAAAGGAAACATTTCATGGAGCTCTTGAAGGGGTGCTGGTGACTCCCAGAAGTCCCTAAACCACACTTTGTGAACCACTGCTCTACACATTCCCTGGGTCCTGGATTTAGGTTTTTACTCCTGTCTCTTAGCAGGGATCCAAGCTCTCCTTGTTCGGGGAGCAACAATCCTGGGTCCTCAACAAGGGAGGAGACTAAGCCTCAACCACACTGGATTCTTATCTCTAGTTTTAAGAGGAGTTTTAAAATGGTATATGGTGGAGGACACACCAAGACAGAAGAAAAACACAGAATGATGAGCAAAGGGACCAAATTAAAGGAAATCAGGAAAGGAGAAATGGTAAAATTTAAAGTTAAAGATGAGTAAAGTCAGTTGGATCAATATGATCCTACCTCACAAAACCTCCACTAAAATGGCAATTAAAGAACAACAGAGAATGGGGGAGTGACAAGAAAAGAACATGTGCATTCACACATGCCCCAAATCTTTTGAACGTCTCTTCGCATTTGGAAATGGATATAGGTCCTGCCTCCCAAATGTAAAAATCCAAAAGTTATTTTTTCCATCCTTCCTTGCTATTTAAATGATAACAGGTGATTTAAATCCAATCATCAGATGCACCTGTGCAAGACTTTTATTCAAAACTAACTTACATGGAGAAGAGACAGCAGCAGAAGTTGCATGTACTTGAGTGGATCAACCCAGTGACAGTATTGTTCTGAAGTTCACAGCTACAGCATCAGCTCCTGATTCAGCAATTTACTGATCATGGAAGACACAACATCTTCTGGAGCCGGCAGCTAGAGTGGCACTTTCATAATTAGGAGTTTCCTAGTCTTTGCAGAGGCAGCAGGTAGTGCAGGTTTCAGTCTCAGGCACTCAACCTCAATCAGCCAGTCCCTACAGAAGAGTTTAACTGAAGAGAATTTAATGGAAGGAATAATCCAGAGGTATGGGAAAATTTAAGGGAACCAAAAAGGAATGATTAAGCAGCCAGGGGCTAAACAGTCTTAGGTCTAAAGAGACAAGGGAGGTAGTGGTGTTACTGGAGCTTGGGGAAAGCTAAAGGAGACTCTTGATAGAGGGCATAGCTTTAGAAGAGTACTGCTAATGCAAGAAGCATGGTATAGCAAAGAAAGAAAAAAAGAGAATGAATATTTAACCCTCTCCTCTTATGACCTCTGATCTTCTGCCTGATACCTCCTATTGGCTGGCCCCCCTGGAAGCCAACAGGTAAAGAGCCCAGCTAATACAGTCCACAGAGGTCTACATCTGAGGCATAGCAAGGCAAAGAGTGAACTGGGGGACAGGGGTCAGTAGATAGCTAGTGGAGAAGAGCCTTCCACAGCCTATAGTCTGTTTATTCATTCTGAGCTTTCTATGTCTCTTAGTAAATGTTAAAATTAGTTGGACTGAATTCTGTTGTCTACAACTAGGATATATGGCCTGTATGTTGATTGTACCAGAAGTGCTCAAAGGCAAAAGACCCTCAGGAAAACGGGACCGATTGTGTGACCTAATTGCATATAAAGGCTACATAGATGTGGTCACCATTAGAGGATGGCACACCACTGATCCATGGCATGGAATGCAGTGAAATATTTCTTAAATTGGCACTTGTGGTAACCTGGAATAAAGTGACTATCGAAGACAAGAATTTGGCAGACAAAATGGCTTCTCTGAAAAATCATTAAGAGGGGCGAAAGAAACACAGGAATTGGAAATCAGGCTAGTTGCTTCTAAATGAATAGAACTTCAGAAAGTTAATAATAATTTAAAAGTTTTTCATTCTCAGCTCCAGGTATTTTTAAAGATTCCGAGTTTCTGAAATATGTGGAAGAAAGAATCATCAGTATCCCTTAAAATTGCAGTAGAGCCTGTCTGCAGGAGCCCAAGGAGAAGGATGAAAACTGTTGCCTTTGAAATAGGCTTCATGAGCTGAATAAGTATGATAGGATCCTGACATGGCAGAGGCTAAACGGCAGCCTGATAACCCCCAAGGCAAGGAGCGTGTGGTTAGTGTCAAAGACAGTGGGGCCACAGTGTGCAATAAAAGTGGTTTTACCTACAGATATATTTGGTATTAGCATATTGATCATGAGATCTCTAGGAGCCAAATCAGTAGCTGACTAAGATCCTACTTGATCATGATAACCAAAACCATTAGGCCAGGTTTGAATCACCGTAAAAAATAGTCATGGCTCCTAACCCATTTCTTAGACCTGAGACAGTTTCCAGAGCCCTTTGATTACAGAGGATAGACAAACTTAAGAAGGGCCCTATGTCACAGTTTTTGCAGCCAGCTCGGCTAAGGGATGTCCTGTGCCCCCTGACTCCATGGCCAGGGAAGTACCCAGCATCACTTCTGGGGCAGCCCTGCCAAAATGAATGCCCTGAATCTAATCATGAGCAAACATCAGCCAAACATACTGAGGAGATTCTACAAAATCCATGGCCAGGGGTCTCCGGAAGTGTCAATATCATGAAATACAAAGAAAGCCTCAGAGACTGTTACAGAATAAAGAACACTGAAGAGGCATGACAAATGCACACAATGCAGGATATTGGACTTTGTTTTGATGTAAGGATATCATTGGGGCAACTGACAAAACCTCAGCAAGAACTGTAGATTATACAATTGTATTCTTTCATGCTATTCACCTGATTTTGATAAATATATGCTATTATTACATTAAAAAAATTTAAAAAAAAAGAAGGGCCCTATGACAGCATCACAAATACATGTTATAAGTGTTCCTCTTAGCCTTCTACAAAGAGACCTGCAGATATTCATCAGGGTAATCAAACATTGGGGAAAGGTAAATATCCATATCTTTGATAAATTCTCAGACACTCATTCTGAGTTAATGTAATCTCTGCAGACCCAAAAGGGCACTGTCATCAAGTCAAAGGGGCACTCATGGGAATCATGTCATAGAGTGCTGGCCTGAGGGGTCCACCTCATGCTATAACCACTGAGTCTGTGAATCCAAATTCTGTTATTTCCCCATTCCCAATAAGACAGTTACAGATGATTCCCAGTGGTTCCTTGACCTGTAGAATGAGAGCTATTCTAGTTGGCAGGGCCAAGTAGAAAGCCCCCTCACTCCTGTTACTCCTCCTTCACTTTCTGCCAAAATACTGAACTAAAAGCACTACCATATACCCTTGGGGCAAGGATAAGTATAGAGCCACCAACAAAGACTTCAATGATGTAGGGATGATGATCCTTATCATATCCTCTTTTTATTTGCTTGTTAATTGCAAAAGACAGATGGACTTTTGAGAAAAACAAATTTAGGGAGGCTTTTAATATTAGCTGCTTCAAGTTAAGTTGTGTTTCAAGGATGGTACCTTTACGAAAACAAACCTTTAGCCCTGAAACAAGTATATGAATACTGATCTACCATATCCTATCTTTTCCTTTTGCAATAAACAGAAAATAAGAGTCAGTTTACTTTTATTTCTGTGGGTATATAAGTTCTCAATTTCTCTGCCATAATTTATTCTCAGACCCTTTAGTCCTCTCACCATTCCACAGGACATCAATATCCAGTTCCACTATATTGATGACATCCTGCTAACAGGACCTGGTGAGTAGGAAGGAAAATGTACTACAGATGCCCTGAGAAAATGTGTTTGTCAGAAAATAAGACAAAAATTCCACAAAATCCAAAACCTTGTGGGTTCCTTGACATTTCTGCACACCCAGTCCTCTGGAGTATATCAATACATCTTATCCAAAATGAAATAAAAGTATCTGTACTTGTACTTTCCACCACTAATGCAGTATACGGTGTTTGGTAGACATCTTTGGATTTTAAAGGTAGCATATAACATCTTTGGATGTTACTGAGTAACCCATAAAGTTTTCAGATTCAGAGAGCAAGAGATGATTCCCTTCCTGCCCCAGGCTTCTGTGGAAACCTCTCTGTCACTTCGTTCCATGACTCAAAAGACAATGGTGTTTGTACTGTCTATGGAAGGTCAAGATGCTATATGAATTTCATGCTGGGCTCTGATAGAAGAATTGCAGAAGACAGCTTTCTTCAGCAAGTTTTTTTTTTTTTTTTTTTTTAGCTATAAGCCTGGGCTTGCTAGAAATTGAATGCCTGACTATGGAACACTAGGATCCATGGAAATTGAGAGTCCTTCCTGAATTTGGTGTTGTCTCATCCAAAAACCTATAAAGTCAGGCAAAATCAATAGCACTTGTTTCAGTTAGCTAATGCTGCCATTACGCAAAACACCAGAAATGGATTGGCTTTTATAAAAGGGGGTTTATTTGGTTAGAGAGTTACAGTCCTAAGGCCATAAAGTGTCCAAGGTAAGGCATCAACAATCGGATACCTTCACTGGAGGATGGCCAATGGCATCCAGAAACCTCTGTTAGCTGGGAAGGCACGTGGCTGGCATCTCTTCTGGAGTTCTGGGTTCAAAATGGCTTTCTCCCACAGCATTCCTCTCTAAGCAGCTGCTTCCTCCTGGATTGCGTTCTCTGCAAGCTGCAGCTCCTCCAAAATGTCACTCTCAGTTGTTCTTGGGGCATTTTGTCCTCTCTTAGCTTCTCCAGAGCAAAAGTCTGCTTTCAAGGGCCATCTTCAAAATGTCTAAGTTGCAGCTTTGAGTTCCTTCTGTTTGTTAGCTGTTTTATATGGCTCTAGTAATCCAATTAACACCCACCCTGAATCAGCAGGATAATTTCCATGGAAATTATCCAATCAAACATTTCACTCACAGTTGATTGAGCCACATCTCCATGAAAACACTCAAAGAATTCCAATCTAATCAATAGTAATATGTCTGCCACTTCAAGACTGCATTAAAGAATACAGCTTTTTCTGGGGGACAATATATATACAAACTGGTACAGCACTCCAACATCAAGTAGAAGTCATATACATGGGGTCATAAGCAGAGTTCCCTATGACGAATTGTCTGAAGAGGAAAAAACTCAAACCTGGTTTGCAGAACACTCTGCCAGATATACTGGCTCCAGAAAGAAGGGGACTATTGCAACATTACATCCTCATTCAGTGGTGGAAAAGAAGAATGAGACATATTTAAATATATAACAGAGTAAAAATTAGATGGATGTGTATCCTGCTAAGTTTTACTAGTTTCTAGCATGAAGCCATCCTTGTGCAAATCTAAAGCTACCACAACCCTCCTTATTAGAGAGGTGAGTTAGGAAAGTTTCCCGGTACTCATGGAACTTTTCTCTCAGGTCATGTCCAGCAAATACATCCACAAAAAGTAACTACCCAATGCCTTTATATGGGGTAAAAAAAAAAAAAAATCACCATTACCTGGGAGAGAAGCTTGGTTAAACTGCAATGTTCTCACCTATACTTCTTGAAGATGAGATTTTTTAAGGGATTTAACTTTAATAGAGAGGAAGTATTATACTTCTATCAGCTGGTATAAGAATTTTCCTTAAACAGAGACTAAGTTTTGTTGAGATAATGTCTTCAAACATAAGCTTGGGATGTGCGTCTCTGCAAAGCCTATCTGCTAATGCAAAGAAGAATTTATTGGCTCTGGAATAAAGAGAAAAAGGAAAGAGAGAACATGAGAGAGATGGCAAAGAAAGAGAAACAGAAAGCCAAAGAGTTGGTTAGGGGCTTCTTTGTGGAAACTAGTGAAGACTGATATCCATTTTCCATGAAATAAAGCAGTCCACACATAACAGTAAGGCTTTCAGAGATGGAGGAGATGCACCATGATGAGTAAAACCTGAGAAGTCTCTGAAATTTTTGAGAGAGCTGCGCCTTCTACAAGTCAATATCATTAGTAGTTCAAGTCAAGTTATATATCTTAAGTCAAGGAGGCCTCAACTGACAACTGGTTTATAACAAAATTTTATAAATAACAAATCTTAAGCCCAACCATTGCAAAGAAAACTAAATGCAGTAAAAGATCACTATCTTAATCCTTGGTCCAAAACACTCAGTGACTAGAGGGATGGAGAGATTTCTTGTTTCAATTCTTCCATTCCAAGGCATATATATATATACCATGATTCCACTTCACCTTCTCAAGAAATTCCACTAAATTAATCACTTTTCCCCCTTTCCCTAGAACCCATTTTTTATCCACCCTCATCTTCATGTCTTTTATGTCAGCCACTAGTTTAGAGAAAAGAGTTAGAGATGTTCAAAATAATTCTCTCCATTCTCGTGACATCACCATTGTTTCCTTCTCTTTCCATTCCATCAGCCACCTTCACTTTCTGGAGTTCAGTCACAAGACTTGGCTGAAAATTAGCCAAGGTTTTATGTCCCACTACACTTGCCTGCATACCTAAATGGAACTCCTGGTTTCTGGGAACTAAGGATTCTCTAGAATGACTTCCAGACCTGAAACAAAGGGAAATATTGAGTGTAGAGGGCCCACAATATGGGAAAAGACAAGGATGAAAGAATGAGGAGATGGACTTCCAGGGAAGTATCTGAAAAAAGTATCGAAGAAGAGGGCTTAAGGTTAACAGACACAGTACTATTCACTTTGCCTGGAAAATTGAGGTCAAACATAGTAAGACTTAATTTCAGAGACATCTTGTACCTTAGCTTCCTCAGTGTTTTCTATTTTAAAATTACCCATTATTTCCTTTTTGTTTTGAGGAAATCATGGTAAAAATCCTGTAAAGATGAAAAGATGTTTGAGTATTTATTTTAAAGGCAAGGAAAAAGTTAGAGTACTAGTGTTTAGCTCCATAGTGGATGTGCCAGTTTGAATGTATTATGTCCCCCAAAATGCCATTATCTTTGATGCAATCTTGTATGGGCAGATATATTAGTGTTGATTAGATTGTAATTCTTTGGTGTTTCCATGAAGATGCGCCCCACCCAACTGTGGGTGATAACTCTGATTTGGATGATTTCCATGGAGGTGTGGCCCCGCCCATTCAGTGTGGGCCTTGATTAGTTTACTAGAGCACTGTATAAGCTTAGACAGGAGGAGTGAGCTTGCTACAGCCAAGAGGGACACCTTAAAGAATGCACAGGAGCTGAGAGAGTAGCTGCAGCTTTCGGAGACATTTTGAAGATGGCCATTGGAAGCTGATACAGACATTTCGGAGAACTCCATTTTGAAACGCAACCTGGGAGCAAGCAGACCCCAGCCACATGCCTTCCCAGCTAACAGAGGTTTTCCGGATGCCATTGGCCATCCTCCAGTGAAGGTACCCAATTGCTGATGTGTTACCTTGGAAACTTTATGGCCTTAAGACTGTACCTGTGTAACCAAATAAACCCCTTTTATAAAAGCCAATCCATCTCTGGTGTTTTGCATTCTGGCAGCATTAGCAAACTGGAACAGTGGGTCTTGAGACAAAGAACCAAGGGGACTTACCATGGTGGCTTAAAAAGAGAGCTAACTTGACCAAATCCCTGGGGAGCTGTGAGAGGGAAAGGGGAAACATAGAGGATGATAGAAAGCCAACTTTGGCCATAAATTGACCCTAAAAGTTTAATGGGAAGAAGACCTTGTGATCTTCACTTTTGATGACCCGTGCTGGTAAGAAGCACCTGTCAATTCATCAATAAGCAGTGGCCAGTTAAAGGATCTGAATCCAACACCTAACTCTACCACTTGGAGCTTACAGTGAGTTACATAATCATACCTAGCTTTACTTTCCTTATTCAAAAACCAAGAATAGCAATACTTATCTCTCAGGATTATCATGGAAACCTAATAAAATAATGGTGTAACATTGCCTTTGTCAATCCCATTAATATACATTTGGACAGTGCTTCCCTGATAAAGAGGCAGTATGCTCCGGTGAGCAGCTTTGGCCTTTTGAGTAAGAGCCATGTGGATCTGCCATTAGCAGCTGTGCAGTCTGTCATATACTGCTTCACTTCTCTGAACATTTAATTCCTCTTTTCTATAGCTGTGATCTCACAACTTTTCCATAGAGTTGTGCAGAAATATTAGCGCTTACCACGGTAAGTACTCAATGAATGTTGGTTCCCTTCCCTGGTTTGGATCAATAGCCTTGAAAATATCTCGGCAAATGACTTGAGCAAGTAGAGAGTGGGCCCCCTCTGCTTTGCATAGAAGCCTGTACACATCATGAATTTTGTTTTCCTTGTGAATCACCACATCTAAGTTTAAATCTGTGACATATTGTTAAAACAATATCACTTTAATATTCATTTACAGTTTGAAGTTCAGGACCAGGATATTGCATTACAATCCATACATAGCTGTGCTCTTGAATTTAATGGCAAAAAAGAATGAAATCTACAGACCAAAGGATGATGCTGTAGGAAAAAATAACTTAATATTTGAAAAGGGTTTAATAATAGGCTTGCAGTTTCTCTCTCTGTTGTTCTTTCCTGCAAGAGTTATAGATATCCAGATTCCCAAAAATCAAATTAAAAATACCCTAGAATTTTTGCTTTCTTCTTTTTATTCTTAAGACCCTCTCACTGCTATTTTCAGAAATGCTGCCTTTCTTTCCTGTGGCAGAGCCTCTCGCTTCAAAGGAAATCCATTTGCCCTGGCTACTAACAGCCCCACAAAATCAATGGTTGTCTCTCTCCTTTTGCAATGTTTCATTTCCTCAACTCACACTGAGACCTGCACCAAGTTATGGAAACCGCTCTTTCCTAGGGGAATTTAATCTGAATTTATCTTGAAGTCCTAATTATGTTCTGTCTATTAGAGGCTGTACATTTACAACCCCCATCTTCCTTCTTTAAATCTGCAGGTACTATATATCATTACAGAGACAGGAAAGCTGAAACAGGAAGCATATAACATCCATTACATTCTGTGCTGGTTTGAAACTGTTATGTACCCCAGAAAATGCCATATCCTTTTAATCCATTCTTGGGGGTGCAGACCTGTTGTGGGTGGGATCTTTTGATTAGGTTATTCCCATAGAGATTTGACCCACCCAAATGAAAGTGAGCCTTATTCCTTTACTGGAGTCCTTTAAAAGAGCTCAAGGAGAGAGAGAGAGAGAACATAGAAAGAAAACACCCTGGGAGAAGCAAGAAGAACCCAGAGAAACTAAGAAAGCCATCTTGAAACCAGGGCCCAGGAGAAAAAGACCAGCAGACACCGCCATGTGCCTTCCCATGTGACAGAGGAACCCCAGATGCCAGGAGCCTTTCCTCACAGAAGGTATCTTTCTCTTGATGCCTTAATTTGGACATTCTCATGGCTTTAGAACTGTAAATTTGTAACCTAATAAAACTCAATTGAAGGAAGTGGGATGAAAGTGTGGCAGGATCAGATAATGATCAGAAAATGTTTCACCTTGAAATCAGCTTATTCTTCACAGGGGCCTTTGAGAAGGGGTTGTAGGCTGACGCTGAGGGTGCATCAAATTTCAGGGGTCTGGGGGAAGGAGACAAACATAACCAAAAGTTGTTTAGCAAACTTTTCATTCTGATTGATCAATGGTGACAAGTAATTCAATTAATTCTTTATGAGGCAAAGAATGGGAGTTTGGGGTGTCTATGTCTGGTCTTGTTATAGGTAAATAACAGACTTATGTAAGTCATATGGGGAAGGATAGTTCCTTGTAGGAATATTGGTTTTTTAAAAAAAGTGGCTAGAAAGCTTATAAATAAGTGGATTTCTCTGATAGAGTTTTCCCCCATAAAAATTCTCTCCAGATCCAAGAACAAAGATCTTTCTCAGGCATAGATAAAATTGAACACCAAAATAATGGTACATGTTAATTTAAATTTAATATGTTCCAAATTATTTTGCTATAACAATTGTAGTCTTATGGAAATTTTGTTTTCTTTGTCCTTTCTCAGAAAATGTACAATATTTTATCTTTTTATGATGCTTGCTTTTTTCATAAAGTAAAAGAATACATGTAAAAAATAAAAATAAAAAACCATTGTAAAAGTCAACCCATTTCTGGCATATTGAAATTCCAGCAACTTTAGCAAATCAAAACACATTCTGAAATCCTTCACCCAACAGGCTCAGTTCTGATTTTCTCTCTGTTTCACATGTACCTGGGACAAATGCCTGGACACAGAGCTTTTTCTTCCTAAGATTCTTCGAAGAGTTTGCTATTAATCACCAATTGGTTCCTTAAAGTGACTTGGCATAGCTAAAAATAGCAGAGTAAGGAAGTTCTGACATGTGGTGAAGTTCTTCAACAGCAATTGTGGGATTACAACATACACTCATGAATCTGTTTGTGCTTCAGTTTTATGCAGCCTGAAACACTTTGAGGGGGAAGTCCCAAATACTGATAATGACACCCACTCCCAAATTCCCAGTCCATCACTCTGCATAATGCAGGTATTTAATACAGGTTCGTGAATGATGATTAAAATAACTCTGATTCTGTGCCTGCATGAACAGTACAGTATTTTCTCCAATGGCAATTCAGATCTCTCTATTTTCTCCTAAGCCAACCTAGGAAGTACTGTCAGAAAATCAATTTCAGGACTCTAAAGAAGCCTTTTTTTTTTTCCCCCTTCTCTCTCTGAAATATTTGGGGAATTTAATCAAACCACAAAATGTAAAAGAAATTAATTCTGTAATCAATCATTACTGCTAAAAAGAGACGAGAAAAAATTAACTAAAATAAGTTCAATTATATCAATTACACCACTTTTCAAAATGAACATTCTTCTACATTCAGACATCAGCAATTTAGCAGTAATTTGCTCCCCAAAATAGCATGAAGTATAATACTTTAACCAGAAAACAATCAAATGCATTCACAAATTAAATAGTATTTTAAAATGTAAGAATTATAAACATACCTAGTTTGTGAGGTTCTGAATAGTTAATTATTATCAAGGGTAAATGGGCATCATGGAATTATGTATGTGGTCTATGTACGCATATAAATTGCTCTTTCCCCTGAATCATACATATCCAGAGAAAAAACTTTTATATACCATCCTATCTTTGACTTTTGGATCCAAAATGTAATTAACTGCTTTTTCTCTTATAGGGTCCATCTGGTTTGTGCCTAAGCATTTATAGTTGCTTTAACTTTCCAATAAGGGAAATGTTATTAATTCCTTCCATGGAGTTTAAGTTTGGAGACAAGGATCAAAGCTGCATCTCAAATTGAAATGCATAATGGCACAGCAAGTCTGCCCTGACCCCTCCTCACAGTCAAGATGAGGGCAATGAGTTTTCAATGGCAGACGGGTAGACACACAAAGGTAGGCTCACTAGGGTGGTCATCAAAAAATCTGTAACTGGAATGGGCAGAAAAGAACTTGTGCCATGGTGTATAGGAGCTGGCTCCTCCCAGAGAGCAACTGTCAAATATTCACAAATTATAGCTGAAATCAACCATGAAAATTGGCAAATATTACAAGTCTGGGCTTTTTTTGTTGTCATTTTGTCATCGTTTTTGAGGCAGCCAGTTCACCAGCACACCACTGCACCTAGTGCAGCATGTAGTCAAGCAATCCAGACCCAATCATTCTCATCTAGGAGCCAGGACAGTAATTGCTTCAAAGAAGTGGCACCACACTGTCATTGGGAACTGTTATCCTGGACAGTCCCCTGGACTGCTCAGTTGACCTCACCCACAGGTACCCTTGAGAGAAAATGAGTCTTCTTGATCCAGTCAATGTTTTCAAATTAGTATCTGAGGGGTCCACTTAGTCTCATAGCTGGACAGACGCCTTCTTTGGGTTGCTCATTCTGAGCCAAAGAGAGTGTACAAAAAAAAGACCTCAATCTGCAGAAAGAGACCTAGGTCCTGAAAGAATCCAAACTAAACCCATCTTGTTCTCTTTCTTTGAGTGTTTGATTTATGACAAATCAAAGTATTTATTAGCTGCCTAGCAGAAAACTCAAAATACATCATTAGCCATTGTCTAGGTAAGTCTGCAACTTACATGTTAAGGTTTGTTAGACAGTACAATTCATATGAATGTGAATATATGTATACATTTTATAAGTTACAATAAACCTCTGAATAGTAATCCAAAATTCTATTTTCAAAATTTTATTATCTCAGCTATAGTTCTGTTTGGTTCCTAGAAAAAACAAATTATTAAAATGAAAATACATAAACTTCTCCATACAAAGATTCCCTAAACTTATCAAAAATAGTAAACACTACTAATGTTGAGTGCCTTTGATGGGCAAGGTACTTTTTAGGTCACATCAGTACCCTCAACCACCCTATGACAGCTATTCCCATTTTATAGCTGCAAAAATTGAGGCTTGGGAGTTTAAGTAACTTACTTAAAGTTTCAGAGCAGGTAAGACTCCAAGCTGGGATTGGACCTCCCTCTGACTGACTGAAAATCTCATTAATTATTATATTGTCATTTGCAAATTCTTGGTTCAGACATACATACAACTGTTTCTTTTCATTAATTTAAAACCTTCAGAATTGTGTATTAACCTAACCATAATAACTATTGACATGCCCATGACTGATATAGACCCACAGATTGTTTAATTTGATAGCCATTTGAGGGTTTATGCTAAATTGAGTTGTGGGTTTTAATTCATGCATCAACTAAATATTTGGTGTAAAAATTGCCACATATTAAATATATGCAAACTACTTTACTGTATAATTGTACCAGGGTCCAGATTCTTCCCTGCCTTTCACATCTCCTCTATTCCCTGCAATGAAATTTCAGTTCATGCTAAAGGCTCCATACACTAAATAAATTCCCTTTAAAGTAAGGCTTTCCTTTGATCCAAAACAATATAACAAGCCCCTAAGCTCATACTTTTCTGATGGTTTTTATATCCAAAATTGGACCCTATAACTTAATGTGGAATAATGAATCCATGTATCCATTTTGCTCCCATTTATCATGAAGAGGAAACTCTGCACATTTAGAATGAAAGAAAGTTCCTGGAAATAATGCCAAGACATAGCTGATAGAATTCCACAAAAGCAATTGACAGGAAAATATCATTTACCTTCTGAAACTGACAAATCTGTTAGAGCCTGGTATGTTGGAAAATGTCATAAATGTTAGAGAAGGAAAACCTTAAACCTTGAGGGAGTCATTGAAAATACAACCTCATAATAATCACATTGTAAGAAGAGAGATGCCCTGGGATTTCAGAGACATTATTAAAGCTGTAGGTGGACTTAGTATTGGTTCACACACTATTCATTAGCACTTCACCTAAACCCTGAGTTTTCTTGAAATCCGAAGGTTCTTACCCATTTATTTTCAAGTAATTTCAAAAGGAGGATTTTATTCGATGGTTTTTAAGGACAAATAAGGGAGTTTAGAGGGCTATCAGTAATTGCTCTTTAGCTCAGTCATTCTTTATTAACTTCAAGAATATTGTAATTTGACTCAACTTTGCCTTCATTTTCAGTAAGAAATAACTAGTTATCTCACATATGCAAGAAAAAATTGAGTTTAAAAACTTTAATTATTCTACTCAGTTGAGATCACCCTCCTAGATGTAATGGTTCATAACCATAAAATGTGTACTTCAATCAGAAGCTTCTCAGATATTATGAGAAAACATATTTATTTCATTAATAGGGAGGTGAATTTGAAAACTTATTATGTCCAGTTATATTATTTTGCATTTCTCCTGATACCAACATAAATTGCTAGTGTTCATTGGTTACCCACAAGAAATTTTATAGGCAGTTTGCTGAGGAATAGTCTTATTTTTCTCATTGGCACAACTTAAGAGGTTATAGTAGCTTATTTTTAAGGTCCTGACCAGGGCTAAATTTCAATGACATTATGTTTATATTCCATGCATTTCCATATTTGTACTGAATTAGCACACCAAAAAAAGCTCTGTTTGTTCAAGTGTCCTATATACTTATGTCATTTTTCTTCCAACTTTTTCTTGATCTTAGGTGATAGAAATATTCCATTTTATCCTTTTTCTAATGAGCTCAACAATGAATCTTCTGTTACTGACACTTGTTCTTAAATAATTATTCTCATAAACAATGTCCCTATCTTCCTGCTCAGCAAATGCACTGCTGCATCTGCGAAATCACAATTGTTGCCATGACAACAGAGGTGGCCGACAAGGAGGAGAGGCAAAGCTTTTGTATAACATCAAGTGAGAACAGCATGCAATTTCTTAAAGTTGTTATTCAAATTAGATTTTGTGATCCATTTCACAAAAAGAGGAAAAAGTGTGTAATTTTCCCAATTTTTTCCCCTTTTATAGGTTAATTGCAGTAGGAAAATATCTCTGGGAAAGATAAAATGATTCAAGTCAAATTCAATTTTTGTAAGCTTAATTGGCATAATGGCACAGCCTGACAGTGAGTGTAAAAAGTGAACTGATGCAACAGTTGTGAGAGTGTGGTGAAAGCCAACCAACCCAAAGTACCCTCTGGTAACCATAGCCTGGTTTCACTCAGTATGTTAAAATTTATGGGGAGGTAAGAAGGGAGTATTTGACACAGATGTGCTTTTCTATCTGTCAGTACATATTGCCCTCAAAATTAGAGCACAGCAAGGCTGCCAGTGTGTGTGGGTAGAATGAAGAATATTGATGCAGACATCTCTCTGGGCACACAGACAAGGGTCCTTAGCAGGCAGCCAAAGGAGCTTTTCCTACAGTTGGCTTTTTCTCCTCTCTGCCTCTTAGATGCCCAAAGATTCTGAAGACTTTGATAGAAAAATAGATAAGAGTCAAGGGCTGAGTCTATATTAAAATGACAACAAGCTTCCTATGGGAATGTGGGCTAACAAAAATGAATAAAATACAAAAAAATAAAAGAACCAAGGGCATGCCACTGAACCCTGATGGAGAGGCTGAAGTAATAGGCAAGGGAAGGAGGAATTGCAGAAATCATGGGAAGGAACACTAGTGGAATGTGAGGAGGAACAGGAGTGTTTGACACCTTGAAGTCTGCTCGGTAAAGAAGAAACAGAACAGCATGTGTCAAACTACGTAACATAATTTGGAGAAGATATGGTAGGTAAAGAAGAGGACTAGGTTGTCCAATCCAGGGGACTTGCCAAAATATAAATAATTTTACCCACACATTAATAATCCTACAGTCTCAAGGCCAAAGTTAGCAAAATTACCCCAGGAAGTTATTTTCTTGCCTTTCCCTGAGAATAGTAAAAACAGGTTAGCGTCTCAGCACCACTGATAGCTCTTGCATAGCTGCTCACACCTTAGGGTTAACTTACTTTTATCTCTCTGTGGATGGTCTACATTTTTTTGTACTGAATGTTTACAAATAGATTGCACTTAGGGTCCCATCCGAAGCCCAGAGAAACTGGATAGAAATCTACAATAGGGCAGCAGTCAGGAGCTGCCTGGAAGTGTATTCATCCCCTAAGGGAAAAGCCGGACCAGGCCCTTGGCCCCTTGGTCATCAAGAAGGAGGGAGATTCAGAAGAAGACCTGGAGTCCGTCACTCTAACTGGCCTCTACACCCGGAGACTCCACTCTACACTACTAAGCTCCTATTGTGCGGTAGGCTTTGCCCTCAGGACACAGAGGTGAGCCCAAGATGGGGATGCTCACTAAATAAGTGAAACTTAAAATCTAACAGAGACACTAGGCATGACACAACAAGCTATGAGTGGGATCAGTGTGTGAAGAACTATAGAGCATTTAAGAACATTTAAAAGGGAGGCCCAACCTAGGCTATGCTGGGAAGTCAGAGGAAGCTTCTCTGGGAAAGAAAAAATCTGAGATTTCTGAGATTTAACCAGGCACTGGGAAGAGGTAGGGATGGAGAGATTAAATTGTGCAAAGACCCTGAGGATCCCTTTGAGAGACCCAATGCCAGTAAACCCTAAATGGGGGTAGATTAGCACTGGATTATGTGGCTCTTTTAAACTGTGTTAAGGTTTTGGGTCCACATCCTGAGGGCAATGGGAAGTCATTGAAAGGTTTTAAGTTTAGGAGATGAAGTGGCAGAGACCATAATTTAAAATTGAAATGGCTGGTCTTTGTGGTAAACTGCAAGATATCAGTGTATAGGTAATGTGGTAACTCTCCATCAGATTAGAACAGAGAAGGCAAGAAGGGCTTTCTTCCTGCTTTGTGATAAGCATCATCATGCATCTTTGGCTCCTTGAGAGCTCAGCACATTCTAAGAGCTGGAGAACATGGGCACAGTGGGAAGTACTGATGCTGATAAAGACAAGGATTCTGCAGACTCATGGCAGTGTTTGGCTGAGGGGCCAACTCTCTTGCCGCATGTCTTCAGCCACTTCCTCCCTTATTTGTCTCAACCCCACATGTGTCCCCAGATCTCTAACATATGACATTTGTAATTATTGCAGACTTCCTAGAAAACTGAGACAGTATCAGGTTACATGACAGCAAGGCATAAAACAACATTGAATATTAAACTTCCCATTTTTAAAAAGTCCTCTAACATTCCTACCCTATAATCCCTGTTCTGGTCTGCTAATGCTGCAGTTTCACAAAATACCAGAAATGGATTGGCTTTTATAAAGGGGGTTTATTTGGTTACAAATTGACAGTCTGAAGGCCATGAAAATGTCCAAATTAAGGCATCAACACAAGGGCACCTTCACTGAAGAACACCAATGGCATCTGGAAAACCTCTGTTAGCTGGGAAGGCATGTGGCTGGCATCTGCTTGCTCCCAGGTTGCGTTTCAAAATGGCGCTCTCCAAAATGTCAGTGTCAGCTTTCAAATGCCATCTTCAAAATGTCTCTCTAAGCTGCAGCACTGAGTTCCTTCTGTTTGTCAGCTCTTTTATATGGCTCCAGTGATTAAATCAAAGACCCATGCTGAATGGGTGGGGCCACATTTCCATGGAAATGACTTAATCCAATGATTCCAACTTAATCAACACTAATATGTCTGCCACCACAAGATTGCGTCAAAGAACATGTCTTTTTCTGGGGTACATAATGTATACAAACCAGCTCACCCCCCAAAAAAAAATCTCTCAGGCTTCAGCTTCCTGGCCACTAGAATATGAACTGCCCTAAGGCAGGGATTTTTGTCTCTTTTGTTTACCAACTAAGCTCCAGTGTCGAGAACAATGCCTAGTCCATAGGGACACAAAAAATACTTGTTGCTTAAATGAATGAAACTTCATATTCTCCTCACATCTCCAGCTCCTCTGTTTTCAGGATTCTCTTCCCTCACTTGCCCAGAAACTCTCTTCTCACTTCATTGTGTAAAGCAATTTATGTTCCACCTCCTACTCTAGCCAGAGCCACCTTTAGATACCCAAAGGCATATATTAATATGCTCGGACAAAGGCCACCCTTCTATGACCCCCTTCACAGCAGAAGGAGCTGGCAGGTACTGGGATTTCAGGCTTCTCTTACCCTAGAGTCTCCTCAAGTAGCTACTGTGGGATTAAAATAACCTGCTTTTACCTAATACCTGATTTTACCTAATCCTCAATTACATCAATCAATATTAATGAAAATATCCAATCTCCTTTCTTGAAAGTTCATCAAAAAATATTTCATTTTGGCATTAGATTAAGTTTTTTTTAAGCATACTTCTTACCTCTATTTTATAAAATAGCATCATATGGTGATTAGACTTTGTACAGGGAGTATTCATTTTCTTTTTTCTTTTTTTTTTCAGGCTTTTTTTCCCTTGGAATATATATGCTCATTGTAAAAAGCTATAAACATACATATATACATAAACAAAAAATTACATCATTCATAATCTGGAGACAACTGCTGTTAACATTTTTACATATTTCCTTCAAATCCCTCTTTTTGTTGCATTTTTCTATACATAATTGAAATGATAATATATACACAATATTTTTTCCTGGTGCCTTGAGGTTCTTGCACACCATGAGTTTACTAACAAACGTTTATACTATATTAAATCAAATGCCAAGTTTATGATATAAATATTGTGTTATGGGGGTGCAGAGAAAAAATAAGTCACTGAGACAGCTTCTCAAAAAAAGGTGTGACTTTGACCTGAAGGAGAAGGGAAAGAATATTAAGGAAAGAGAAAATTCAAGCAACAGAAATGGTTCTCCAAAGGGCAGCCTTTTGGGTGTAGCAATAAATTTATACTGAAGAGAAGGGTGGGTCCTGTGGAAGGTAGGTTGGAAACATGTTATGGATTGCTGTAGAGGACGTAAGCTCAAACATGCAGATGAGGAGAGGGTGTGGACGTACCACAAGTTCCAGTTAAGGAGTAGGAAGAGACAACCCTGGAAGATTCCATTTGATCTTCTTACAACACTGTTGAGTAGTAGTGTTCATTTTGTGTATATACAGTTTGCCCTGATTTTGCCATACATTCCAAGGTATAACCCTTTTCCCATCTAAAGAAACCACATGTTGGAAATTACTTTAGAAAAGATTAGAACAGTCAATTAAGTCTCTTTCCAGATATTGGGAATGACTAGATGAGTTTGGTCTATTTTTACAACTCTAACTCTTTACTGCCAAGAAATACCTTACAATCCTGTAATTAGGTCCATGCAATAACTTCTAGACACGTCATGCAAAAACATGAAAAGCATATGTAAAGTTCCTTTTTGGTACCATAATTTAACTTTAGGGAAGAGATTCTTCTGAATAGTAGGTATATAATTTTCTGTCACTGTTCCTGAAATTCTATTCAAAGGGGCTCATTTTCTGAATGTGATTTAGCAAAAGGCAAATTAAAATGGATGCCAAGGAAGATTAAATTTATTCTTGTTTTGAATTTACCCTAGAAGCCATCAACCCCATGATTTTTAAAAGATTATACCAATAGCATATTTCAACAATAATAGGGGGAAAAATGGAGACAAGGAAGGAAAGGGCTACATTCTAGAGTTTGTTTTTAATCTTCAGCATTCGTCTATTATACAAGACCAACTTAAAACCTCAGATACTTATTTATGCTTCTGGTCAAAGGTACAAGGTTTAAAGAAAAAAAGCCTAAATTTAAATTATTCATATAAGGTAACTAGGCCTCCCCAAGTATCTTTAAATTGTTTCATGGAGGATTTACTTTATTCTTATTCTAGTCTACCTAACATTAACCAGTCCTTCAATTTTAGACAATGCTGTTCTACAAATTATGCATTTTATATAGGAAGAACTCCAGGGAGAGGACAGATAAGAGAAAGCACTTTATAAACTATCACTCATTCATTCTTTCTATTTGCAAACACAATATAGACCTTAACTAATACTATTGTTTCCAATATGAACAAACCAGCATAGGTCCACATATGGAACTTAGGTGTGTCAGATACTGCAGATTAGCTTATTCAAAGTCACAAAGTATGCTAAAACAAGTTCTCCACTGCCCTTTTGGATCTGCCATTCTGAGTAGCACGTCCAAATGACTCTTCGTTTGTCATCTAGATGCTAATGTTTGAGTTAAGATATGTGAAACATAGTTGATAGCAGCTGAAATTACATAGCTTCTGCAAACATGATTTTTTTTCCTTTTGGTTATCTCACAGGCCACTGGTTTCCCTTGTTTCAATCATAATGTTGACTCTGCCTTATATTACAGTCAAGCAAATGGAACAAGATTGCTTAGATGAAGGGTATTTTACTTTTATAAACCGGGAGACCAGACACTACATTTATTCATTCATTAATTTTAACAACAAAACAGAACTTAATTATGGCTTAGAGGGGCCTCAATGGATATCACCCTTATTCCATATTTCACTAGTTTCAATGTTAGTAGGTATGGAGAACAGCTTCCGTCAAAGCACAAAGCACATCCAGGAAAAAAAAAAAATGTTACTTGGCTGAGTTGAAAAAGTCCTTAAGCAACTGATGAATTATTTGGAGAGAAGTTAACAACAATTTTATGAGTCCCTACTATATGCCATAAATAGTGCCAAAGCATTACCTGTATCCAAGCTAATTTTCACCACTATTTTAACTCTCCAATCTCTTCTTGAGCTCAATTTTCTAGATTCTTTAACCAAGGCTCCCAAAAATGGGCATATGTGATTTTTACCAATTGATTTAAACTACCAGGAGAATCTAGTCAAATCTTTTTTTTACTTCCTATGCCCAATAGTCAGTGTATTGTATAATAATGAACCTGAAAAACAATGTTTTAAATGTTTTAAAGCACCGCTACTGAACGTTGTTTCTCTGATACATATTTTATCTCCAGTAAATTTGTTAATTTTTAATTTTATTTTTAACAGCTTCATTAATATATAATTGACAAATGTCAATTTGTGGTAATTGAATTCCATACCCCAATTTATACATATTCTTTATCTTAACACCCATCCTTGTGGGTATAAGCCCATTAAAAACCCATTAATTTTAGTTAAAGTGTGGCCCAACTGAATGAGAGTGGCCCGTAATCCAGATTACTGGAGTCCTTTATAAACAGATGAAATTGAGAGAGCCACAGAGGGGAGCCAGAGGTGGGAAGTAAACAGAATGCGAAAGAGAAAGGAGAGGACACTGCCATGGGACACCAGGCAGCGAGGTAAGGCCAAGGAGCACTGGGATCACCAGCAAGATGGGGGAGAAAGTATCTCCTTGCTGATGCCTCGATTTTGGACTTTTCCTTGCCTCAAACCCATGAGCCAATGAATTCCTGGTGTTTATGCCAACCCGCTGTATGGCATTTGCCCTTGCAGCCTGGCAAACTAAGAGAGTTACTCTCTCCCTCCAAAACAGACTTGCACGGCCAACCTGGAAAACCCCTGAGGGGATGGGGGAGTGGCCAGTCTGGCACCAGGAGATCCTACCTTTATAAAGTTGCCTTTTACTGCCACCCTTTAACTGTTTTTTGGAGCTTTGTGTTTGTTGCTTAAAGATTCTGTGAGGGAATGGAGCCCTGGAGTGGCTCACTCTGCCATCTTGATGACAGGAACCTCTATTCGTCTATTATACAAGACCAACTTAAAACCTCAGATACAAAGGTTTAAGAATTTGCACTAGGTGAGGTATAAAAGACTTCCAATAACCTGATAGCCCAAAATAAGCTATTAATTGTTTGGGGGCACATGGGGTAAGGTAATTCTGCTCTTTATCAATAACAGCAGAAGGAATAGTTCTTGTCTTACCTGACCGGACAACACCCAAAAATTTGATAGAACACCCAGGTCCTTGCATTTTTTTCTGTTTATCACCCATCCTCTACTCTCAAGGTGGGTCACCACTGTTTTAGCAGCCTCTTCTAAGTCTAGAAGAGAATTAGTTAGCCTTGTATCATCAATATAATGGAACATAGTGACAGCATCAGGAGGCATCCATTTTGTTAAATCTCTAGCCAGTAGGCTGTGGCAAATAGTGGGGCTGTGAATATACCCTTGTGGCAACACTGTGAAAGTCCACTGTTGTCCTCCTCATGTGAAGGCAAACACAGATTGACTGGAAGAATCTAGAAGAATGCTAAAGAAGGCATTAGTGATATCTAACACAAAATGAAACAGGCCTAATTTTGTGCTAATATCCTGGAGCACTGTAGTGATGTTCGCACTGCTGCAAACAAAGGAGGGGTTACTTATTTAGCTCTCTATAATCCATAGTCATTCTCCAAGAGCCATCAGACTTCTTTACCAGCCAGACCAGACTGTTGAAGGAGCTATAGGTGGGAATAATAATATCTACTCTTTCTAATTCCTTTATGGTAGCTGTAATTCCCTGGTGCTCTCCAGGTAACTTGTTCTGGCAAATGGCAACTGTGCCCCTGGGAGGAGGCACCTTTACCACTGACCATTTAGCGTGTCGTCTCAGGACTGCTTTTACAACTTGACACCAGAGGCAAAATTCCCCTATAGTGGTTTTCAGGGTGACATTCTGCAGAATATCAATCCCCAGTATATATTCCAGAATAGGGAATATATACACTGTTTAAGTTTGGTGAGGTAGCCAGACAATTTGCATTATAACCTGCTTTTGAGTTGCTTTAACCCCTTGGCCCCCATAACTGCCAATGGTTAGTATGGGCCTCCACTTCACTGTTTCCTGCCATATATTAGAGTACATTCTGCTCCTGTGTCTACTAGAGCTAAAATTCCATGTTCATTAGTGGGAGACCAAAAAATGGTAAATTCAATGTGTGTCCCCCGCTCCCCAGTGCCCCTATAAATTGCTCTTATTTGGGGATCTCAGCCCCACCCCTAATCCAGGGGAAATGGGGCCTTCCAAACTTCCTCTGCTTGTGGGGTGGAGGTTTCTGTTCCCATCCCACACACCTGATAGCCTAATACAGCTTTTATTTCTGAGGGTTTAATCTCCTGCTTAATGAAACTCTGTTCTTTGGGCAATTTACTCCACACTTTAACTAGCACAGCATTTACTTGTCCATCAATTTCCTCTATTTCTGTCCTGGCTGCTATGAGATTTGCCCACATTTGCTTACATGACATCCTATTTGGCCCATCATGCCCTCTGGGAACTTGCCCTGTTGCTCTAACCCTGGTCTTGGTTTTCCACAGATGGTCCATTTCTCCCAACTCCACAATCTCTTGCGCAGCTTTCATAAGAGGCTTAAAGAGGGACATTAAAGTTCCATACCATTGGTTAGGGATCATGTGCAGAATTGTTCCACATAAACCTCAAGTGAAAGTGACAACATCTGGTCCCAGAGTTTCATTAGCATAAATCGAATGTTTCATGCCTAATCCCCAAAGTATATCCTGAAGCTCCTCTATGCTATTTCACTGTAGTGGGGTGTGGGGTAAGTCCCCTTCCTGCAGCCACATGATTTTACATTGTTTGACTAGCCATTGAAAAAGTGAATAAGTGAATGGTAGCTAACGTACTCATTTCCTGCCCAGTGAGCAGAGTGGCGTCTGCACTTTCATCCCTTAGCCATAGCAACCAGTTTGCTAACAGCTCTCTAGGCTTTTGCCAATATTGAGTCCCAATATCCCTTAATTCTGCTTCTGATGAGCACCTTTGGCTCATCAGAAGCCAGTTCTGCCTCACCCTCCCCTCCTTCAATAGAGCCTACTGGCCATTCTGATTTGATTTTGTGCTCGACCAGAGGATGGACAAGCTTATGCTCCTCTTCCACCTCCCATTCTGACTGTGACTCTTCCTCTGAAGAGAAATCCACAGGGTCCCAAACCTTAGGATCCCAGTCAGGTGAGGTTAGAATGTGTCTGACTTGCATTTTGTGCAGCTTGTGCCCTTTCACTTTAGCATAATGGCATGCTAGCATGGCCAAATTTTCATTTGCTCACTTTAATATTTTATTCAAAGCATCCCTCAGCTCGGCTTACACCAGCCTCATATCCTTTTCCAGTTTTAGTTTATCCTCCAGGCAGCGTACAGCTGCCTTTGCTGCTAAAGCTTCCTCAGTAGTTGTGCATAAAGCCTCTAATAATGACCAACCCACTGCAGCTGCAATGTGGTTGCCCCTTTTCACTTTCTGAATTCCCAAAGCTCCTGTGGCCTACTGCAGGATACCTATTGGTCCCACTTGGGAGGTGCAGTCACCTCCATATTCCCTTGATAAGCCCCATTCATCCAGGAGGGTAGCTACTCCTCCCCACTTTGAAGTCCCAGGCCACCCTGGTATCCCCCCCCCCCCAGGGTCTCTCCCTTCTCCAGGTTCATACCTGCAGAAGTAGAGGAGCCTTTGGTCTCATGGATGGCTCACTAATTGTCACAGCCTGAGGGAGCTTTGCCAGTCAAAAGACCAAAGAAGACACTGAGCATTTTCTGAAACATGAACTTTATTTGAGGTTTACTCACAGGGAGGCAGAAATCAGCAGAAACCAAGTGGCTTTTTCCTTGCCAGGTGGGTACCACTTTCACAGAGAAGCTGGATGTATGATTGAAAGAGGACGGCAAGCCAGTTATAAGTGTTTAAGACAAAGACATTCCTAAGGGTGGGAGAGCATCCTGAGACATGAGGGTGGTGTAGGAAGGAAAGAATTATAGGGTGGGGTTTTGTAAATAACCACAAGAGTGATAACACTTGGGAGCCAGGAAGCAGGTAGACTAGATTAACATTCTTGCTCTTTCATGAGACCAAGAGTTTCTTACCTCCTTCTTACTTCCTATTTAAAGTTATAATTCACCCTTTTTCTCTTTACTTGTTTACAAAGATGATAGGTTAAATATTAACTGCTTAGGTCACACAGACTGCTGTGCACCAAGATCTGCAGGCCTGTTTTGTTCAGGCCACGGGCAGCCACAGTCACCTAAAGTGCACATTCCCAGCTCTTGGCCTCTTGTTTCAGCTCTGTTACTGTAAACAAGTGTCCTTTCCATGGTATGTTTTGTGCATTTTTCTGCTTTTTGTTGGTGACATTGCTGTTTAAAATGGCCCCCAGGCCTAATGCTGAAATGCTAAGGGCTCCTAAGCTCAAGAAGGCTGTGTCGTGCTTTACAAAGAAAACATACATTTATTCAGGCATGAGTTTTAGTGCTGTTGGCCATGAGTTCAATGTTAATGAATGAACAATATATGTTAAATAAGATGTCTTTAAACAAACACACATAAAACAGGGCTATGTATTGATCCGTTGATGAAAATGTGGCCAGAGGCTGGCAGGACCCTAACTCTGTAGTTGTCCTAAGGGTAATTGTTCTGTATTCACTAATTCAGTGTTCACAACAACTCTATAGAACAAAATTACTGTGAATAACAAAAATTGACTGTATTTTAATTGAAATCAAATGATTTTTAAGAGAGAGAATGCTGGCCACATCTTGTTCTGGTGGAAGAAATTTCACATGCAAAGGTTTGAGGCAGGAGTGAGCTTGTCTTATTTGAGGAACAGAAAAAGCCTGTGTGGTTGGAGAGCTGTAGCAAAGGGGAAAGTGATGGAAGGTGAATTGGAGATACAGGCCAGGTGCATACTAGACAGCACCTGGAAGGTATCGGTTGAATTTCAGGTTTTATTTCTAATGGTACTCATTGGTAACTCTGAACAAATTAAGCTATTCCACAGACAAAGTTTGTGTTATTTTACAGAGGAAAGTGGTCTTACTTAGTAGATACTTGTTTACATATGCTGATTTAGCACACTCTACATCACTCCCTTAATTGAGATTATTGTTCTCTGCTTGTCTGAAGTAAACAACAAAAGCAACATCTTTGCCTCTAGAATCACTCTTGAAATACCAAATACTTATCCATTATCATATTACCTCACAGTTAAGAACTGAGGAAATAAAGAGATGAGCAAAAGGAGTAGGAAATAAACCAGAACTAAAACTCATTTATTTAACATGTTTGCCTAGAGACAACAATACTAATACAGACTTTCCAAGACATTAACTTAAAAATAAGGGCAAGTACTAGGGAAAAAAAATCAAGAATATTTTACTACATAAAATGATATCTTATCTCCAAATAGTGGTAATTACTTTAATTTTAAAGTAATACTATAGTTTTATGTTGGACTACCCTATAATCATTAAAGAACCATAATGTAATCAAAAGATACTATTAAGAGACTGAAAAGGCAAGCCATGGGCGGTGAGAATACATTCACAATACATATATCTAACAAAGGAATCTTACCAAAATACAGAAAGACTTCCAACCATGAATATTAAAAAGGCAACACAATTGAAAAATAGGCAAATGAATTAGCAGGTACTTTATAAAGAATATCCAAATGGCCAGTAAGCTGATGAAAAGAAGCTTAATGTCATTATTCATCAGGGAAAATAAAACTGAAACCACAGCCCTCATCAAAATGGCTGAAATTTAAGATACTGACAATCCAGGAGGTGATGAGGATATGGAACAACTGTATCTGTTATGTACTGCTGGTGGGAGTGTAAATTTGTGCCCTTTGGAATTCCAACCCCTAGGAAAACTGTTTGGCAGGATTTACTAGAGCTAAGCATAGACCTACCCTGTGTCCCAACAATTCTACTCCTAGAGTAGCAGTTCTACTCTAAGGTAGTGAATGCATATATCCACCAAAAGAAATATAAGAGAATGTTCCCAGCAGCTTTATTCATAATACCATAAGCCATAAATAATCCAAACATCCATCAACAGAATGCCTAAAATTGTTGTGATATATTCATGCAATGTATACATCATGGAAATAAAAAAGAACTACTGACATTCTCAATAACTTGGATGAAACTTATAAATATAATGCTGAGCAAAAGAATCCAGACATGAAAGAGAATAAAATATCTTTGTCTATGTGGATTAAGTTTTAAAAGAATCAAAAAGAAAAACTATAGTAATAGAAATCTGACCAATTGTTACCTCTGGATCTGGAGGGGGAAGAATTGATTACAAAAGAACATGAGGGAGTCTTGTGAGATTTTGGAAATTCTCCTTATCTTGAGCTAGGTGGTATTTCATAGGTGTCTTCATGTATAAAATTTCATCATTATGTACATTTCAGATTTGTGCATTTTATTGATATATGTTTGAGTTAAAAATAAGAGATATTGAGTTAAAAACTAAAGAGTTTTAAAAGTTAAAATAGATAAAACAAAGATTAGCAACAAAAACATGCAGTAGATGAACATTTGGGGATAAAGAAAATAACTTGCTAAATTCTAAGTGGAAAAAATAGCTTATTTTTAAAAAGTATGTACTATTGTCAGGTACAAATTTTGTTCACCACAAGATATAAAGCTTTGAGCATAAAAAGAGAACTAAAAGATTACATTAAAAAGATTACCAAAAATTAATAAAGCTTATTTCTGGGCAGTGGTGGGATTCTGGGTGATTGTTATTTTCTGTAGGCTTTCTGCATTTTTTCAAAATTTCTTCAATGAACATGCATTCTGTCACGAAATGCATTTTACATCACTGTACACTATTAAAATGTACACTATTTGCATGCTATTTTTGTTTTTGTATTCTGATTCTTAAAAATGGACACCCTTATAAAAATTAATAAAAATTAAGACCTTTTATATCAGATGTGGATAGATTATTTCTCAGGCAAATTATTGCTTAAATACCAGCTATCTCTCAAGAGCTTGTCCCAGCAGATAATAAGCATCCCAGCTGACAAAAGTATATAAACACTTCTTCACAGCTTTAGTTGTTACTTTAATTAATCATCAATGACACCAGGTTGTAAAACTAATACTTTCTTAAAGTAATGAGTGCCAAGAAGAAACCATTATGACTTACATTACTACATGGTCATTAATACACCCTGTTCATTACAAAACTTTTAAAAAGCTATAAATTAATAAATCTATTGTAAACTCTAATTGTCCCAGATTCCCAGTGACCCATAAAATCACTGCCATTTTTTGTTAAATAATCCTCTGAAAAGTACTAGAGGCATATCTTCCTATCAAGACCAGTGCAGAAAAACATTACAAGAGATATTAAGGTTAAAAGTAAGGAATACTATTTCAAACCTAAGAGCTAAGTCATATCCATAAATCTTAATCATTTTTTTATTCATGTAGTGTGACAGTTAAGTTCATGTGTTAAACTGGCGAGTTTATGGTGCCCAATTGTTTGGTCAAGCAAGCCCTGGCCTGATTGTTACTGTGAGAATGTTTTGTGGGCTTAAATCATCAGTAAGTTGATTGCATCTATGGCTAATCACATTTACAATCATCTGAGGAGACTGCCTTCAGCAATGAGGAGTCCGATTCAATCATTTGAAGGCTTTAAAAGGAGAAGGGATGCTTTCAGCAGCCAGAAGAAGAGAATTTCCATTTCTACTTCAGCCAGCCAGCTTCTCCTGGAGAATTCATCCAAAACCTTCATGGGCGTTCTCAGCTTGCAGCCTGTCCTATGGAATTTGGACTTGCCTCTTCTCACAGTTATGTGAGTCAATCCTTATAAAGATCTTATAATGTTTATAGACATCTTCTGTCAGCTCTGTTTTTCTAGAAAACAACTGACTAATACATATGGGTAGATGATAATGTTAACATTATACACAGTATCTCTTCAATACCATGTAGAGAAGAGATAGGTTTCTGTTTGTTTGCTTGCTTGGTTTTTGCTTTTTCTGGTTTTGTTGGTTTTCACCTTATAATATCATATGGAATGAAGTTAAAGCCTATCTGTAGTCCCACTGTCTTCACCTGAAGGTGCTGTGGGCATTTTTTAAGCAATGAGATTGGTTCAAAGTAAAAGTTTGCCCTTTTCCTTAATTACTGCTTTTTAAACCCTGATTACAGCTGGTGCCAGGGAACACATTCTGTACCCACATAGCCTTTTCCAACCCTAAGGGGCTGTTTTTCAAGGCACCCTAATGACAGCCTGTCTATAAGCAACTGGTTGACTCTTGCACAATGCTGAGTCAAATTTTCAACATGCTGCCTGCAAGTCAGCAGGGCAGGAAGGGATGGGAAGGAAATTAGCACAGAAATAAAATTTAAAAAAAAAGAAATCTCAATAAACGTCCCAAAACTGAGAGGCCTGCTTTACATCTTAGAGAGGAATAAGCCATAGAAAATTTGAGAATCATGCACAAAAATGCAGGACAACAGTCATCTGTAAATGTCTTATGCTCTCTCCCCTGTAAAGTACTATATACAAAAGGACACAGTAGATAGGTTATAGGTGACAAAAATCCCAAAGGGTGACTCAATACCTTGCATTGAAAAAATTATACCATCACTATTGGATTAAAGATTTTGCCCAAAACCCAGAAATGGTCAGACAATGACAATGACCTTCAGTCAACCCAACGATCTCCCAAGCTTGTCTTCTCTCCATGACTTCTCCTCCCTGGTAGTGTCAGTGGGCATGACACATCTACCCAGCTAAGAGCACAAATCTCTTGAACCTATCTCAATCAATCTCAGCTCCACCATTTACTCACCCTGTGCCCTCTGGTAAATTACTTAAATTCACAGAGCTTCAGTTTCCTCAGGCGTGAAATGGAAATAAATATTATACCTCCCCCATAGGTTTCTTGAGAGGATTAAATGTGCACATAGGAAGGTGCCTGGTACACAGCACTCAATAAATACAGGATAGGTAAAACTGCTTATCCCTTTTTGCCTCCATGTGAACTTAACACCTGAGAAAGGAGCTAGAGATATTTCCTAGAACATCTTTACCCCGATGTAGTTCAAACTGAAAGGGGTTAACATATAATACTAACAAGTGAATGTGTGCAGAAATGTAATTTTATATCTTTTTCAAGTAAACATTTAAACAATAAAAGTTCAAATTCTCTTTCAGGTCTCCCCTACTAACCCATTCACATAATTTGGCAACTGTCTATACACGTCATAGGCATAATGGTTTCCTTACTCTTTATTGATTCTTATTTGGGTATAATTATTTGAATTCTACCTGTCTTTTACAGCCCAGCCTGAGTGGAACATCCTTCATAAATCTTTGGTGCCTGTACCAGTCAATGTTGCCTCTTCCCTTTCCCCAACTTCTGTAGGACCTATATAAGCTGAATATCACTTGATGCTACCATCTCAGATTGTTGCATGCTCTTAAATCTTAGCTTTCAAAGCATTCTTAGACTATATCAAAGGTAGAGATTATATCTTATTTTACATTAATCACACAATAGGAAAAGCACTGAGAAATATTTTCTGATTTCCTCAGATCCCATAGGTATAAAATGTTGTAAAATTAGCTCTTATCTATGTGCCATACTGTAGACTAAGTGCTTCGCATACTTTATTCATTTAAATTGCATGAATTTAGCAGGCAGTGAGGGAGACATAGATTAACAGACAAAGGAAAGTGGAATGTCACTTGTGAAGCCAGACATTATGGATTTTGCATGTACTATTCGTTGAATTCTGATGATCTATTATAGAGATAATAGATTCTCCATTTTATAGATGAGAAAATTGAAGTTAAGTGAATGTAAGTAAACGAAGTCAAAGTCATGTAACTAGCAAATGGCAAAAGCAAAGTTCAAATCTAGGAATTTCTGACTAGCTCTTGTGGACTGAATTTCATGCTGATGGAGATCAAGAGTCAAGCCCTGGTTCATTTTCTGGCTAGCTTGTGACCTTGGGAAAGTGAATGAAACCTGCTGGATCTCATTTCCACCATCTGAAAGGGGTTAATAAAACAAAAAGCTAATGAAGACATCTCATGTTGGGGCACTATGCTAAATAGTTAATGGGATTTTTTCCACTTACTACTCACAACAAATTCACAAGGTCCTTATTGTCCCTGTTGTACAGGTTAGGAAAAAGAGGAAACAAAAGTAATGGCACTTGCCAAGACCACACACCAAGTGTGGTTGAGCTGAAATTAAAATTCTACTTACCTCTCCATCATATGCTACACTGCCTCCAGGAGTTGGAAAAACCTGTCATAAACACTGCACCTGGCATTGTGAAAAGTAAGTGAAAGAACATATATGAAAATGCCTTCAACACAAATGTCAACTATGCTTACAGAATTTCAAGTAATACCAACTAATGCACTAGAGGACAAAACCAGGGTCTAAAATCTTCTTGACAAGCTGAAAGAATTGGCTAAATTAACAAGAGGAAAGTTCACAGGATAAGAGTAAGGTCCTATAATTAAGTTTCAAAATCAGATATACCAGTTACGAAGGAAGCAGACCTAGTTAGCAGTTGGTACATAAAGGGATTTTAGTAGATTTCAAGCTCTAGTGTGAGATAATATTGTAATGTAGTTGTCCTCCAAAAAACGTCAGTGTATTCTTGTGCTGCATTAATAGACATTCAATGTCCATTTAAGATGGACTATAGAAAGAATGAATGTTCTCTGGTTGGGTTATATCCAGAGTCCTGGGGTTCACTCAGAGGGTCACAGTTTATGGAAATGATAACAGAAGAGAGCGGAGTGCTAGACAGGACTCAGAAACCTGCCACGTTGGACCCTGAAGCCATGACAGCATATCAGGAAACCCACTCTAATGGTCATAAATATTTGAAAGATTCATACTCTGCATGATCCCTTAAAGCAAAATAAAAATTCTAGTTGGAAGATACAAGGAAGAATATTTCCATTCACTGTCAGGAAACACTTTCAAAGTTTCATAAAATTGTATGAATTTCCTTATGAATTTGAGTGTTCTCTGTCATTGTAGGTGTTCAGACAAAATGTCAACCACTACTTGTCACAAATATTAAACAGGAGAGGTAGGCAAGAGGCAAGGGCTCGGCCTATATGGACTTGAGGTCCCTTCTGCCTTTGTAATTTCATGTGTAAAAAGAAGGAAGAAGAGTAACTTAAATTTGACGGAAGGTACAGACTGTGCCTGTTTAAATTAATTTATACAGCACATTAATAGCATAGTGCTATACTTATAACTGGCTTGAAAAACAATCTCCAAATAGAAGAAAAAAAATGTTTCCTAAACATCCAAATTATCTGTGTTATCTAATAAAGTAAGATAAGTTGAAAATGCAGCTTAAATCCATCCTACAAGGTTTAACACTTTTGTAGGTTTTACAATCTTAGTTAACTTACCACAATGTGTGACAAACCATAGGCTTCCTTTTCTTCTCATTCTACTTTCCTCTTTCCCTAACTTTTGAAATCTCACCTACTGCCAGCCCAGACCATTCTTCCAAGCTCTAAATCCATGTCATCTTGATTTCTCCATTTAGATGCCCAACAGTTATATCTACAGCTGAACTCTTACTGGCCAGATCCCACCCAGTCAATCTAATCTTCCTCCAGTTCTGCCAGTCTCATTAAACCACACTGCCATCCCCAAGTTTGCTCAGACCAGAAACCTGAATCATCCACAAAATTTCCCTTTCCCTTATGTCCCACATCCAGCCTGTAACCAAGGACTGGATAGTGTTTACAAATGTGTTCCTCCATCCACTTCTCTCCATGGTCTCCACTCCATTCCCTCCACTCCAGTCCATTCCACCCTCATCTCACACCCAAACCAGTTCAAACCTTCATAACTAGTCTGCCCGGCCCTACCTTTTGTACCCTAACTGTATTCATCCATTTCCAATAGCTTTTCTGTTGATGATCTCATATTTTCTATGTAGGCAATCAAATTGTCATCAAATAAATACGATTTGATTTTTGCTTTTCAACATTTATACTTCTTTTTTTCAGCCTCTTGATTATTGCAGTTACAAAATTGAACACTATCAGTTAGAGAAGATATTTCTTTTGATGGTAGTTCCTTAATATCTGAAGATAAGGGGAGTAGGCTTTTATTCATGGACAGAAATTCTGTCAGTTTTAGTACTTTGATTAATATTTAATTTATTAAATGTATACATTTTAAAATATAGTTTTACTTAACACCGTAAGAGCAATTAAAAGATGAACTAAAAAATAGAAATCTCACTTTCACTTGTTCTTTGAATTATTTACAATAACTCATAAGTTTAACAGATTAAATTCTTTTAAAACATTTAATACCACTTACATAATGAATTAATAAATTTCCTTTAGACAAGTCAATCACATTTACCTATTCAATATATTTTGACTCTCTCAACTACATTGAACACAAAAAAGCAGACTTAGAAATTGAACAAATTTACTTAGACCTTCATCCTTGTAAATCTGATACAGACTTATCATTTTAATAGATCAAATTTCTGAAGCATTTCAAAAATCTTAGAAAAATAAAAAGAGAAACTTTTGGATTAAAATATAAGAACACACATCTAAATTTCTTCCTTCCTGAAACACCACTAAAACCCCACAGTTAAGAGATTTATTTTTTAACCAAGAAATATACCCACAAATATAGCAAATACTACAGAGCACAGAAACATAATTTTGGATGCTAAAATGCCTGAGAGAGTCAATGCTAGATTCCCAAGAGAGCAGTAAGGAAAGCTAAAAACCAACTCAATTTATTGCATAAAAATCTCCAAAAGACTCAGGAACAGGCAGCACCGGGCACTTCTGGTAGAGGGGCTTAATGGGAAGGGCAGAGGGGCATAAAATATAAAGAGGATTCAGTTTTAAAAAAGTGGGGAGGGGGGCTTTTATATTCCTAAATCTCCTGCCCCCTTCCCCAACTCTAGAAGAAGGTTTATTCTTTGGCGAGGGAAAACAGAAGGTCTCTGGATCAGGGAAACTGAGAACAGTTGAGGACATGGTTATCATGTTAACATAAGGGGAACTAATTAACCATACACACTAACATGAATGCAGAAACCTCCAATAGCCTGCCCCTACTGAGCTCTCAGAAGTCTGGCAGCCAGACCCTTATTCTCCAGACAAGTGATTAGAAGGATCTTTTCTGCTAATCTGACTGGTCCAAGAGGAAAGAAAGACTTCAAGTGTCTTACTTGGAGGGTTTCCCTACCATCCCACCCAGATCACCTTAAAGTAATAGTGCTAAACTGGGGGGTGATTTTGGCCTCCTTGGAACATTTGGCAATGTCTGGAAATTGTTGGTATTTCAACTGGAGGGACTGCTATTTGCATCAAGTGAGGGATCTGTTATACAATCTACAAGGCACAGGACAGCCCCCATAACAAAGACTGATCCAGTCCAAAACATCAGTGGTGCTGAGGATGAGAAACCCTACCCTAAAGAGAAGCTCAAAGTTGACAAGTCCTGTCAATGCACTCAAAGCTTCCAGCAATCTTTTTGTTCTCCCACTATTAAATCTGATCAGACAGCCAAGGATTGTCAGACAACTGAGAAAAAACTCTAACCTGGGAGATAAGCAAACAAGCACACGAAAACAGAAGAAACTAAGACCATGGAGGGAGAAATAAACTTCAGAAATCTATTCATCTCCTTAAAGAGATGAGACAAGATATTGCTTCTATAAAAATAGAGAAAATGCAATAAAAATAGCTCTTAGAAATTAAATTCATGACAGCAGAAATGAAAAAATATCCATGAAGGATTGAAAGATGAAGTCATGGAAATCCCCCAGAAAGTCAGGCAATAAGATGAATAAACAGAAACAGGGAAGAAAGGAAAGGAGAAGGAAAGGATACTCCATGAAGTTCAATATCTGGAAAATATAGGCTCAAGGAAGAGAGAAAAGAAAATGGAAGGAAGGAAATCATCTCATAACTATTTCAAGAAAATTTATCAGAACAAAAGAACATGAGTTTCCAGATTAAAAGTATCATATACCCAGATTAATGGTTTGAAACAGCAACACTGGAAGCCAGAAGTTATTGAAATGATATCTTTGAATTGTGAAGGAAAATCACTTCCATGCTCAGCCAAACTATTAGTCAATTCTGATGGGATTTAATTTAAATATATTTTTTGTTTTCAGAAATAAAAGGTATTTAAAAACTTACCTCCATGCAGCATTTTACATACCCCAAAGAACTGAAAGCAGGAACTCAAACAGTTGTTTGCACACTGATGTTTATAGCAGCATTATTCACAACTGCCCAAAGGTAGAAGCAACCCAAATGTCCATGAACCAATAAATGGATGAACAAAATGTGGTATATAAACACAATGAAATATTATTCAGTCATAAAAAGGGATGAAGTTGGAGATACACAACAACATGGATGAACTTTGAAGACATCATGATGAGTAAAAATAAGCCAGAAACAAAAGAACAAATATTGTATGATCTCACTTACATGAAATTATTAGAATATGCAAATTCACAAAGTCGGAAATTATAATACATGTTACCAGGGGCCGAGTATCCTTTCTTCACTGAATTAACTTTAATCTTGTCAAAAATCAGTTGACTATTTTTGTGTGGGTCTTTTTTCTGGGCTCTCATTCAATTCGATTAACCTATTTGTTTTATTTTTATGTCAATGCCATACAGTCTGTATAAATTTAGAAATCAGGTAGTGTAAGTCCTCCAACTTCATTCTTTTTGAAAGTTCAGTTGGCTATTCTAGATCCATTATGTTACCATATAAATTTTAGAAACAGCTTGTCAATTTACCCAGAAAAAAAAAATCCTGCTGAGATTTTGGTAGGGTTGCATTGAATCTAGATTTCAATTTAGGGAGGTTTGTTATCTTCATAATACTGAATATTCTATTCCATGAACTCAATATATAGTCCATTTATTCAGTTTTACTCAACAGTGTCTGTAGTGTAAGTCTACACATGTTGCACAACTTTTATCAGATTTATTACTGTGTATTTCCCATTTTCATACTATTCTAAATGGTAGTTTACATTTTAATTCCAATTTTCATTGTCAGTATTTATAAACACAATTGATGTTTATATGTTGGTCCGGTATTCTGCAAACTTGCTAAACTCACATATTAGTCCTCATAGTTTTTTTAAAAGTATATATTTTAGGATTTTCTACATGGATACTCCTATTTTCTATGCATAAAGATAGTTTTACTTCTTCCTTTCAGATCTGTATGATGTCCTTTCAAATCTTGTCTGACCAGAACTTCCAGTATACTGTTGAACAGAAGTGGTGAGTGGAAATCCTTGCCTTATTCCTGTTCTTTAAGGGGAAAGCATTCAGTCTTTCACCATTCAGTGTGATGTTAGCTGTCGGTGTTTCATACATGCTGTTCATCAGATATAGGAAGTCCCTGTCTATTCCATGTTTGCTGAGATTTTTTTCTTAGGAAAAAATGTTGGATTTTATCAAATGCCTTTTCAGCATATATTGAGATGATCAAATGTTAATATAGTGGATTACATTTATTAACTTCAAATGTTAAAGTAACATTGCATTCCCAGACCTTACTTGGTCATGATGTATTATCCTTTTAATTTAATGTTGGATTCCATTTGTTTAAAAAAATTAAGAATTTTTATGTCTATATTCATTGAAGAATATTGGTTTCTAGTTTTCATTTCTTGTAATGTCTTTATCTGCTTTTGATATCAAGGTAATGATAGCCTCATAAAACTACTGTAATTATTTCGTCTTTTACAACTTTTTTGAAAGGGTTTTGTAGAATTGGTATTAAATTCTGTAGTGTGTGTGTGTAAGGTTTTGATTACAAATTCAGTTTCTTTTGAATAGGGTTTTGCAGGTCATCTATTATTTCTAGAGTGAGTTTTAATAGTTTCCATCTTTCAAATAATTTGCCCATTTCAACTAAGTTTTTGAATTTAATAGAATAAAGTTGTTCATAATATCCCCTTGTTAGCCTTTTAATTATATAGAGTCTGTAGTACTATCCCTTCTCCCATTCCTGATATTCATAATTTGTGTCTTCTCTCTTTTTTCCAGATCTGGCAGAGATTTATCAATTTTATTGATCTTCTCAAAGAACCAGGTTTTTAGCTCATTGCATTGATTTTATCTATTAATTTCTTGCCTTCTATGTCATTGGTTTCCACTCTAAACTTTATTATTTCTTGATTATTTCTTTTCTTGTACTTACTTTGGATTCCGTTTGCTCCTCTTTTACTAGATTCTTAAAGTACAAACTGAAAGCATTGTTTTTTTACTTTCTTTATTTAACAATATAATTATTTAGTGCTATAAATTTCCATCCAAGTACCACATTTGCTGCATCCCACAAATTTTGATGTTTTGTTGTCATGTATTTAGCTAAAAAGACATTAATTTTTCTTTGGATTTATTCTTTGACCCATAGATTATTTAAGAGTTTATATTTTAGTTTCCTAATATTTGGGATCTTCCCAGATATCTTTATGCCCAGAAAGATAGGGTGATGATTGTTTATTAATGGGATTATAAGTATCACAGCTGTATTGAAGGCAAACAGGATTGAAAGGGGGTTGTTTAAAGACATGTATCCCACAGATAAGTACTACAAATAGAGATAGGTGCATGCATGATGTACTTCCAAGGTATGACACTAGTACAAAGAGTTGACAACAGAATGGTACATTGGAAAAAAAAAATTTTTTTTTTAATTATGACAGCTATCAGTAGGGATTGGTTTAAATTATAGATTAATTTTGGGGGATTGATTTCTTTGTAATATTAAGTGATCTTATCAAAGATCATGGAAAGTCTATCCATTCATTCAGATTCTCTTCTATGCCTATGAGTTATAAATCCATCACTTTAATATTTTCTCCATAGAGGTCTTACATATTCTTAGATAAAATAATTCCTAAATAATTTATAGTTTCTATTATAGAGAATGGTTATTGCTGGTGAGAAAAAATGCTACTGATTTTTGTAAGTTGATCTTGTTTCTGGCCTTTTTTATTAATTCTTAGAATTTGTCAAGTTTTTGGTTTTCTAGGTAGATTACTATATAATCTGGATATTATATCTTCCTTTCTAACCTTTATACTCCCCCTTTTATTCTAAAATAAATGGTCAAGACTTTAGTACTAAAATAAATGCATGTAATGTTTCTCCCTTAAATTTAATGTGTGATGTTTAATCTTTACCAAAAAGTTCCTTTCTAGTCCTAATTTGCTAAGAACTTTAGGTGTTTTAGGAACTTTTAGATATTAAACCTTATCAAATTATTTTTGTGCACCATTTGAAATAATCCCATGGTTTTCTCCTTTAGTCTAATAATTTAAATTACGTTGATAGATGTTCTAGTTTGCTAATGCTGCAGAATGCAAAACACCAGAGATGGATTGGCATTTATAAAACGGGGGTTTATTTGGCTACACAGTTACAGTCTTAAGACCATAAAGTGTCCAAGGTAACACATCAGTAATCGGGTACCTTCACTGGAGGATGGCCAATGGCGTCCAGAAAACCTCTGTTAGCTGGGAAGGCACGTGGCTGGCATCTGTTCCAAAGTTCTGGTTTCAAAATGACTTCCTCCCAGGACGTTCCTCTCTAGCAAGCTTTCTCCTCTTCAAAACGTCACTCACAGCTGCACTGAGTTCCTTCTCTTTGAGTCAGCACGTTTATATGTCTCCACTGATCAAGGCCCACCCTGAATGGGTGGGGCCACGCCTCCATGGAAATATCCCATCAGTTATCATCTACAGTTGGGTGGGGTTTATCTCCATGCAAACAGCCTAATCCAAATTTTCCAACTTAATCCCGCCTATTATGTCTGCCCCACAAGATTGCATCAAAGAATATGGCTTTTTCTGGGGGACATAATACATTCAAACTGGCACAATAGATTTCTCATGTTGAGTCCTTTTAAACGTACATTTTCTACTTGAGTGTAGAGCTCATCAATACTTATATCTTTCTCTTAGCATTTTCAAAAATCTCAGATTAGCTAGGTTCAAAACTCAGTTCTACCATTTACAATCTATATGGCCTAAGACTTCACTTCTCTGTGACTCATTTTCCTCATTTGTAAAATAATAGTACACACTGCAGAGGGCTGCTGAGAGGCTTAAATGAGAAAAAGCATAGAGTCTGCACGTAGAGTTCAGTAAAGCATAGCTAGTATCATGTTTATTACCACAAATTTATATCCCAGGTTGAGAATATCTATCATTTAGTTACAGGATGTTATAAAATTTGGATCAGTATTTATACTTAACTATAGTTTTACTGATTTCTTTACTCACATAATCAACTTTGTTGAATTTATTTTTTCATTTTTTGAGGTATACCTGCAGTAATTCTTTCACAAAGAGCCTATATAATAAACTCACTGGATCCTGTACATCAAAATTGCTTTTTATTTTTTATCTTCACACACAAATATTACTTTTTCTGGGCATAGAATTCTATGTTAAAAATCATTTCCCTTCCATATTTTTGAGATAGTTCTTCAATATATTCTTGTAAATCATGTTGCTAACTGAATGAAGACAGTCAGCTCTCAAATTTCTTTGAAAGTAACTTGCTTTTCAAGCTCAATGACTGTTATTTCTTAGAATATTTTTCAACTATTACCTCTTTTCTTCTGGAATTCATACTTGATAGATCTTAGAGAACATTCACCATATGATTTAACTTTCCCCTCAATGCCTTTTATGTCAATGATTTTTGTCTTGCATTCTGGTAAAAAAAGGAAAACATTCTCCAAATATAAATTATTAGCCCATCAGTAGAATTGGGTTTTTATTTTTCTATCACTATACTTTTCAGTCTCTTTAGTTAGATTTTTTTTTCATTTTCATAGCAGCATACTCTTATTCAACAAGTATAATATGGTCTCTTATTTCTATTAACTATATTTATTGTGAAGTCTTACATTTGTGTTAATCATTTTCTAGTTATTCATTCTTCTGTTTGACCATTGCCTGCCTTTTATAATATGTTTCCTCAAATATTAGGTAACCATTGTGTTTGCATTTATCTTTATACATGAGATTACCTATTTGCTTCTTTGCTTATCCTCTTTAATATATACCACCTCTGATGATAATGGAGAAAAGCGCAGGGAAAACTGCTAAGGGAGGTTTACCAATAATTTGTCTTCTATTTTGGGATTTTTTCCTGTTTCTTAGGAAAATTATCCCGACCTTCTCATCCCAGTCCCCATATTCCCTGCCTTAATCTAGGTGCCAGCACATCTGTTGCAACTATAGGAAGGAAGGAGAAGGGATCGCCTTTTATAGAAATAAATATAAACCCCTTCTCTGATCAGAGAAAATATGACATTTATGGGGATAAAACAAGGCTTCATTTTAAAAAGGAACCAGATCTAATAAAATTAAAAACATCATCTTTGAACAAAATATGTTTATTCAGATATCATATTTTAGATCCCTTTGTACTGATAAGAAGTTTGAAGTTACACTCTTTGAACTGAAAAAAGGGCCTTGATTATCTGATTAATCACAGAGGTAAAAATTCCATTTTAGCTCAATCTGACCTTTTACTGTTAACATTCATATGAAGCTGTTTATATTCCATCCAATGTAAAACCTGTGCTTTATTGGATCTAAGATACCATCAACAGTAAACTGACCAAAATTGTATTCTGTTCCAAAATAAAAAGTGCTTCCAATTAAACCATGACAAAGTGTTTTCGTATCTCTTGGAATTTTCATTTTATACTTATTAAAATAGCTCTTTTAAACTTAAGACATAAAGTATTAACATATTTCACTATCAAGAAACATAAAGAGAAAAATATAAGCAAAATAAATTGGTTAAATTCTAAAAGTTTCTTAAAACTTTTTGATTTGAAGTTATCCATATCTATGTTTTTCCACACAATCTATTCCTCTGTGCCATTATGAGCACTGAAGAAACAGCATTTCTTAACAAGAATGTCTTGCTATTATCTACTGGATTTTCTTCTGAGCTATTGACACACATTCTGCAAGTGTGTGTTGGTGCTTTCTTGATCTTACCTAAGTGTCATCCTTACCTGGAAAGTTTTCAGTAAACAACCAGGACTTGTGTTCTTTCTTAATTAATCCTTACATGGTTTGTTGATTCAGACACTGAGGGGTTGAGCTGTCAAGTTGTGGGATAATAACCAAATTTGCACATGTGGACAATGATAACTGCACCCTGGCTTCAGCCTGACCAACACAATTATAAAACACCATGAATTCTAAGGTGCACCACAAAGTCACTCACACACATTAAAATAGGGGATGGGAGGAGATTTTAGAATAGATGAAATATGGTAGGTAGGATAGTTTCATGCAAGATCCTATCTTTACTCATAAAAATGTAAGTCTCTCTTTATAAAGATTTTAGATCATGTAGAAACAAAACAGAGTGTAGGCTAAAATGGCAATGCATAAATATGCAAGTTAGTAATCATTGAGATGTAGCTAAATTAAAAAATGAACTTTCTGAGTTTATTTTTTAAATGGAGTCTCATCTCTAGATCTTTGTGTCCAGAAAAATATCAAAATTCAGGGAGCTTTTAATTTTTAGAGAACTGTTAAATCATTCACTGTCTCCCATATGCAAATATATACAATTCACTTGGATTAAGTAAAATTGCGTCAAGAACTTCTAAAAGTTGGTGAAATGGAGTTTTGCTTAAATTTTTCACAAACTGGTCTACATGCTTAGAATGCAGTTCCCCAATTAATTACCTTGATAATCACCCTGAGGCCACCTCTTAATCTTTCTATCTGTTGATGCTGGGCTTGAAATAGCCCCAAATCAAAAAATCTTCTAGCAGTCCTCTTCTGTGTATTTTCTGTTTTTCTATAACTATGGTCTTGTATTCTTTCTAACTTTTAGGAGTTTTTCACAGAATTTCTGGTCCTCTGATGACCATCTTTCTTATCTTTCTTATGTGTAATTTCTATGTTTTAATGGGATTTTTTTATTGGGGTAGAGGGCAGGCAGTGGTAAGTGCTCAGTCCACCACCTTGATTCAATATTCCCATTCACTGGATATATGCAATACACATGTGCTTCTGTGATTAATTGCCTAGTACCATTGTCTATTTTAGTCCCCATAGTATTCCCATCAAATTGTCCATGGCCTGGCACAGAGTAAGCCCAAATAATTATTTATTTTTAAAAAGGTACCCTGAATGAGTTAACAATTCTGAAACCATTATACATGTACACTGGAATTGAACGATTAAATGGGTGGTAGGAACCAGCTTTCTTATTGCTGAAGTGGGAGGTTACAGACAAGGGGAAAAGGCTAGAATGATCCATGTAGCAATGGATTAGAGTTGGAGACACCAGAATAAACTCATGTAGCTTAATGTAGATATGGATGAATACATATAGAAATATTTGTAGACACATGGGTAAGTATTCACATGTGTCTTTCTTGGAGCTATCAGCTGAGAGGACCTAGAAACAATGACACCCCAGTAACAGCCATCTCCTAATGTTCAGATTTTGGTTCTAATGCCATTCTCCAATCAAAGGAAACAGGGATCCTTAGAGAAGGCAGATTCTAGGTCTGTTAGGGAATGTACAAGATTAAACTAGAGTACCTTATAGTGCCAGAAAGTAATGAAGTACTTTAAAAAAAATAAAGATGGGGATATGTTAAAGAGACACAGGTGCCAAGTGAAACATCTCCCAACAGCCAAAGCTGGAACAATTTAAGCAACAAAATTAAGTAGTATTGATTTAGGACCTAAAGTATAAAATAAATACTCATGCACCCGCTAAAATAATTGTTCAAATTGAAATGCCCAAGAAAATTTTAAGAGTTGCAAATATGGATAGAATCAGAAGTCATTCCATACATTCAACTTCACAAGGATAGTACCAAATTTAGTTCTCTCATATTTTAAAAGTTCTCAGTAGAATACCCTAGTTTCCTTTAGTCAATCATTATAATTTTAACTTACCTTACTCTTTACCCCAAAATTCTTCCTTAAATTCATCATACTGCAACTTCAGCTCTTCTTTCCTTTGCTTTTCCTTAGTAAAGATACATATTCAGAGCATCATACTTGGGGTAAATGCTACGCAAATACTTGAAGACAATTATGAAAATGACCTTTAGTTTTGAGGCCAAATAATATCTATTGCTTTACCTTTTCCCTTGTGGATCCTCTTTTCTAAGTCTTTAATCATCTTTATGACTTTTCTTTGACCTCTTTTATTTGGAAGGCTCAATAGTGAAAAGAAGCAAACTCTTAAGCAGACTTGCAGCCTTTTAATTGTATCACTAATCTTCATCACACAGATTTGCCCTTTTCTTAAGCCACACTCAGACTTCTGCAGTTGAAATGAAAATGTCAAAACTTTGCCTAAATAGTAGGAATTGCATTCTGTCATTGAAATGGTATCTCTCTCAGAAATATTACTGTTCAAGTTGAAACATCATTATAACTTTTCCAAAACCAAGAACATAGCATTCAAAATGCATGATTTCACCTATCTTGATACATGGTCCATAATTATATCATCACAGGCAAGCTAGGCTTCAATAAATAACAAATTAACCTCATAAAATAAAGCAATTATTTTTCAAAATATCTAGAGTTTCTGTCTACACAGACTCACTGGCCTCTCTTTTTATTATTGCTAACACTGCATAACAGATGTGTCTGACAATGAGTTATAATAACAAGAGTCAACACAGGCAAAGTCATCTGAAAAAAAAATCATTTTGGCCCTTTAAAACCCACTTATTGTTGGCTCTTCTGAGCCTCTTGAAGTGACCTTGCCTTATTTATGTGTTAAACTGCCAAAACCTTACTAATGCTCAGAAAGAAACTTTTAATGTGCTAATTCTTGATAGCATCATCTATCCCAGGTCCTACATCTTTTACATTTAAATTTTCATTACTTTTTTGTAGCTAATGTGTTCCTCCATTTAAACTCATCACACCTATCACGAACTAAGAATCTAACGAAATTCATAAAAACTCCTTGACTTATAAATCAAATCATATGTTTTATTATAATTAAATTAGATTGGTTAATCCCAGTGTAAAAGAACCACAGTTTCCCAGGTGAGTTAGCATTCATTTTCTTGCTTCTTTTCATTTTTCAATTTGTGGTTCTGGAGATACTCATAAATCAGGCCAGTATTCACAACAGTTATAATGTCAGGCTGATAAACATTTTGTAATACATATCTGTAAATGTGTATGTCTAGATGCAATATGCATAAAGTGATATCCCAATTTTTTCCATTGGCAAATAAATGGGCATTGAATAGAATTGCAAATAGTCTGATAAAATACTTAATGAAATGTAATGAAATATTTTTAATTAATTTAAACAGTTTAGCTTTATTTAAATAATTTTCATTAGCTATATGGTATGTGGGTATCCATCTGTACCCTTGCCCTGGGCCCCCCAAATATTAGGAGGAGCCTGAGGAGTAGCAGGGACTATTGTACTTTATTACTTTCTGGCTATCCTCAGGGACAAGAGACCTGTCTACCTTCAAAAGGCCTCATAATGGAAGTAAAACCTGGCACAAGGAATTGGTGGAATTAGATTGGGGTGGGGGTGGGGAGATGGAGACTGGAGAAAAATAGCTCTGTGCTTTCACACTAGGCCCTTAATTTTTTTTTCTTTACATAACTTATATAGTTCTGAGAAGTAAGACTTGAACACCATTTAGTCCCCAAAGGCATCTGTTAAGGTGAATTGCTGCTTCTCATCATTCACACTTGGGAATTATTCTCTGGAATAATTTGCAAGTACATTCACAGCCCCAGTAAGAGCCTCTAGATTTATCTTGGGGAAGTGAGATTTATTCCCTGTTAAATTCCTAGGAGAACGAGGACTAAGGGAATTGACATTTGGAGAAAAGCCAAATAGCAACACATTCTTGCCATCAACTTATTTCCCAGAAGAGATATGCTTAATTTTAAAAATGTTTTTAAAAATTTATGAGCACTTTTAGGGAGAGAGATATAAAGAGTTCAAATGGACATTAAAAGGTGAAAATGTTCCTGTCATGCAAGGTCCCAAGCCTGCAGAGTAATCATACTTTGAAGTATTTAAGAAACAGGGGTAAGGATTGTAGCCTGCAAGTCATATGTCAAACTTATAATGACCTTTTTAAAATCCCTTTAGAACAAGAACATACACCAAGGCTAGATAGTTTAAAAATGTAATTTGTGTTACCTCAAATGTGGAATTAGTGGGCACAACAGTTAATTTAATCATGACAGTCCAAACAGGCCATGTATAACTTTTCTGCTATAATGTGGTGGCTAATAATACTGTGGCTGGAGAGAGATATCCTAGCTTATTGGAGCAGGAGAGAAGCTGACTCCAGAAAGCTAGACTAGTACAAGTCTTCAGGCTCATTTAGAAGCTCTACAGGTTCTGGCAAGGCCATTCTTTTTTCAACTTTACTTTTTGTTTTCTTCATTTAAAATGCATCAAGTGAAATCATAATCAATTAATCATTTTTATATAACTATAATAATATAAAATATATATTGTCATAGTTTACAGCTGGAATGTGCTTGTAATATTAAAAGTAATGTCAATCTATGACCTTCCTGTGTGTAAGGGATGAAAAACTAACTAGGACAAAAATTTGATCCTGGGTATTCCACAGTAAATCTTTCTAATTTCATGTAGTAAATAGTCATGACTGTAACCAGCCCCTTCCTCAAGGCTATCCTTAATGTCTTGAGGCATGAGAGTGAAGAAATCAGTTAGTATTCTTACCATTTAGATGATGATTTATGAGTTCTTAAAATATTCATGAAGGAAAATTGTGGTTTGAAAATTGTTTTGAATTTGGTATTGAAAGTATAGAAGATATAAGTATATTTATCATCTTTCCGTGTGCGTGTATACATGTAAATAATATATATAACAAGTAATATTTACCTAGTGTAAGGCACCAGCAGATATTGAACTAAAATAATTTCTACAACAGAATGTACATGAGCTAGAAACTAAACAAATATGATGCATTGTGATGAGAGAGATAAATGACCTTTCATGACTTTTCTTACACCATACTTCAAAGCCTTGCCTGATATCTTCCTTAAGTCTCTTATTTCCTCAGGAGAGCCTGTCCTGACCCCCATGTCTGCATGATGCATCCCCCTATATGCTTCTCTCATGTAAAAACCTGGGCCTCCTGTATCACAGCCTCTTTCTCACTGCATCATAAGTGCCTTTTCCTCTCTGGAAACCCCAGTGGCCAGTGTCCCCTTTAAGTCAGGGACCATGTCAAGCTCATTTTTTCTGTTATCCCCAGCATCTCCCAAAGTGTCTGGCACCCAGTGGGCCTTGCACAAATTATGTTAAACAAAAATCTATCTTGATAGATTGATATTATATTTTAATTATTGGCCTTTGGTTATCCATTGTATTAGGATTCTCTAGGGAAACAGAACCAACAGGAGATATCACTAAATATGAGATTTTATAAAACTGTCCCACAAATGTGGAGACACATGAGTTCAAATTCCATAGGGAAGACCACAAGCTGACAAGTCTGATGAAAGTCTTCAATGAACTCCACAAGAGAGGCTGGCCAGCTGAAGGAGAAATGGAAGTTCTATCTTCTCTCTTAAAAGTCCTCAACTGATTGGATTAAATCCAACTGATTGGATTCTCTCATTGCCAAAAACATGCCCTTAGCTGATCTAGATGTAATCAGCCACAGATGCAATCAATTGACTGTTGATTTAATAAACCAGCCTTCTTGTTTATTAACCAACCACAAAATATCCTAGCAGTAATGGTTAGGCCAGTGCTTGCTTGATCAGACAACTGGACACCATCACCTGACCAAGTTGACTTATAAACCTAACCATCACAGTCCACACCTTGTCAACTTGGCAGCTATGCACATCACCTTAAACCATACTTAATCTCTAAATAGAACACAATAACAGACATGTTTCAACTAACAACACTCAGCTGTTCTGCATACAACCAGAAACACACTAAATCTTTCCAGAATAGGGTGCAAGTCCTTGGGTAATATTCACTTTTTAAACTTGATATCCTGTAACTTAAATACTACAAAATGAACAACACAACTTATGTCATATGATAAGGGGATAAGATAGAGAAGAAAGCAAAGACATATCCTTTATGTACAAATACAAACATACTCATAACAACACAAGTTGGAAATATTCATACCATCACAGTCCTCATTTCTGTAACTGGTCATGTGGTCATAGTTCATATTTATCACTACTTTCCTCTACCACACAGTCCATGCTCCCTTTACCCTCAGTAAACACTTCAGCTGGCTGTGGTTCTTTGCCTGGTGGGGTGACCCAAACCTTCATTCCTAAAGTTTCTTGGCCATTCTTAGTCCTGCCTGGATTGGGTTGTTGCAGCTTTCTACTGACTTTAATCACAGGGTATGGTAGTACTAAGAAATGCCCTAGAGGATCTCTTGTATTCCATGAAAATTTTTCTTTACCTCATTGTGTAGTTGCAGTCCTATTTCCTCTTGATAGTCAGGATCAATCACCCCAGCTAGTATAATAATCCCCTTCCTTGCCTGTTGATTCAGAGTCATGAGAAACCCAAAGTGGCCAGGTGGCAGTCTTAAATTTCAGTTCAATGGCATCATTGTTTTATCTCCTGGTGGAAGCACTCCTCCTTTTGGAACTAAGACTTGTAGACCAGCAGAGCTTAAGGTTGCAGGGACAGGAAACAAAAATTTTTCTAATGGATCACTGGGGGTGATAGTGAGTGGTGCCACTCCCATTTCCAGCCCCTTGATTCCTAGACCCATGAATCCTGGCTATGGGAGAAACAGCCCCATAGAGTGGATGCTGATTCAAAGCGCACACAGCCTCCTGGAGATCACTGCCCTATCCCTGCAATGTACTGCCACCTAGTTGGCACTGTAATTGAGACTTCAAAAGTCCACTCCACAGTTCTATCAACCCAGCTGCCTCTGGATGATGATGAACATGGTAAGAACAGAGAATTCCATGAGCACGTGCACACTCCTACACTTCATTTGCTGTGAAGTGGGTTCCTTGATCAGAAGCAATGCTGTGTGGAATACCAGGATAGAGGATAAGGCATTCCATAAGTCCACAGATGGTAGTGTTGGTAGAAGCATAGCATGCAGGAAAGGCAAACCCATATCCAGAGTATGTATCTATTTCAGTTAGAACAAATCGCTGCCCATTCCATGATGAAAGTGGTCCAATGTAATCAACCTGCAAACAGGTGGCAGGCTGATCACCTCAGGGAATCGTGCCATATCAGGAACAGAGTGTGGGTCTCTCCTGCTGGCAGATTAGGCAATCAGCATTGGCTGTAGCCAGATCAGACTTGGTGGAAGTCCATGTTGCTGAGCCCATGCATAACCTCCATCCCTACCACCATGACCACTTTGTTCACGAGCTCATTGGGCAATGGCTGGAGAAAAAGACATATCCACAGAATAGGTCATGTTATCCACTTGATTATTAAACTTTCCTCTGCTGAAGTCACCCTCTGAGCATTCACACAAGACACAAATATCTTCATTTTTCTTGCCCACTAAGAAAAGTCTAGCCACATACCCCTTCTCCAGACTTCTCTGTCACCAATTTTCCAATCATGCTCCTTCCAAGTCCCTGACCATCCAGCCAAACCATTAGCAATAGCCCGTGAATCAGTATAAAAATGCACCTCTGGCCAGTTCTCCTTCCAAGCAAACTGAACAACCAGTTGCACTGCTCAAAGTTCCACCCAATGGGAGAATTTCACCTCACCACTGCCCTTTAGGGACATCCCAGAAAGGGGTGCAGTGCTGCAACTGTCCACTTTCAAGAGGTAGCTGCATATCATGCAGAACTAGCTGTAAACCAGGCCCGAGTTTCCTCTTCCTCAGTCAACTGATTGGAAGAACTCCCCAAGATGCCAAAGTTGTGGGCTGGGAAAGAGAAGATAATGTGGCAGGAGTAGAGGCCATGAGCATTTTGGCCACTTCCTCATGTAATTTGCTTGTGCCTTCAGGACTCGCTCAAGCCCTATCTCACATATACCATTTCCATTTTATGATGGAGTGCTTCTGTACATGCCCTATTTTGTGGCTTGGTGGGTCAGAAAACACCCAGCTCATGATAGAAAACTCAGGTCTCATGGTAACTTGGTGGCCCGTGGTTAAGCATTGTGTCTCTACTAAAGCCCAGTAGCAGGCCAAAAGCTGTTTCTCAAAAGGACAGTAGCTATCTGCAGAGGATGGTAAGGCTTTACTCCAAAATCCTAAGGGCCTGCATTGTGATTCTCCTATAGGAGCCTGCCAAAAGCTCCAAACAGCATCTCTATTTGCCATTGACACTTCCAGCAGCATTGCATCAGCTAGATCATATGGTCCAAGTGGCAGAGCAGCTTGCACAGCAGCTTGGACACATTGCAAGGCCTCCTCTTGTTCTGGTCCCCACTCAAATCTAGAAGCTTTTTGGTCACTCAGTAAATGGGCTGGAGTAGTACACCCAAAATGAGGAATATGTTGTCTCCAAAATCCAAAAAGGCCAATTAGGTATTGGGCCTCCTTTTTGGTCATAGGAGAGGCCAGATGCAACAGCTAATCCTTCACTTTAGAAGGGACATCTCAACAATGCCCCATACCACTGGACATCTAGAAATTTTACTGTGGTGGAAGGCTCCTGTATTTTTGTTGGATTTATCTCCCATCCTCTGACATGCAAATGCCTTACAAATAAGTCTAGAGTAGTTGCTACTTCTTGCTCACTAGGTCCAATCAACATGATATCATCAATATAATGGAGCAGCATGATGTTTTGTGGGAGGGAAAAATGATCAAGTTCCCTGTGGACAAGATTATGACATAGGGCTGGAGAGTTGATATACCCCTGAGACAGGATGGTGAAGGTGTAATTCTGGCCTTGCCAGCTAAAAGCAAACTGTTTCTGGTGGTCCTTACTAACAGCTTTTGAGAACAAAGCACTTGCCAGATCAATAGCTGCATACCAGGTACTAGGGGATGTGTTGATTTGCTCAAGCAATGATACATCTGGAACAGCAGCTGCAATTAGAGTCACCACCTTGTTAAGTTTATGATAATCCACTGTCATCCTCCAAAATCCATCTCTTTTCTGCACAGGCCAAATAGGAGAGTTGAATGTGGACATGGTGGGAATCACCATCCCTGCACCCTTCCAGTCCTAAGAGTGGAATTAATATCTACAATCCCTGCAGGAATCCAGTATTGCTTCTGATTTACTATCTTGTTAGGCAGGGGCAGTTCTAGTGGCTTCCACATAGCCTTTCCTACCATAATAGCCCTCACTCCATGATTCAGGGAACCAATGTGGGGATTCTGCCAGTTGCTGAGTATATATATTCCAATTATGCATTCCAGAACTGGGGAAATAACCACAGAATGGGTCCAGTGGGTCCACCATGAGATGGACCTGAGCTAAAACTCCATCAACCATCTGACCTCCATAAACCCTTACTCTGACTGGTGGACCAGAGCGACATTTTGGGTCTCTTAGAATTAATGTCACTTCTGAGCCAGTGTCTAATAATCCCCAAAAGATCTGATCATTTCCTTTTCCTCAATGCACAGTTACCCCACTAGAAAGCCATATGTCTCCTTGGGGAAGGCTGTGTATAAATTTTTGGCAGTGTAATAGGATCCTTCTGCACAGGTACTCAGCCTTCCCCTCAGGGTCTCTGTGTCTGTAAACTGTCTCAAATCTGGGAATTAAGAGTCCATGACCCTCTGTTTTTGTAATTAAAGTTAGACTTTTGGTCACTTGACCTAGAATTTTTCTGCTTATACAGATCAAACAAGAATTTAGTAGACTGCCCATCTATTTTACTTCTAGGTGCCCCATGAACTACTAGCCAATGTCATAAGTCTCTGTGAGTTAGATTATTTTGACTGCTGCTTTGAATCTGCTGTCCATTATGGTAGCCACATGGCTTTTGCCAACTTGAGATCTGATTATCACCATTGTGTTTAAGGATTCCAGCTCAGTGGCAGCAGTTCCCAAAGTGATATCTGACCAAAAGAGAAGAGCCACTACAGAGCTCTTCAGGGATGACAGAGCTTGTCTCACAAATTTATTCCTTACAGTCCTGGTAAAAGGTGTGTCCCCTGGACATTTCTGGGGTATGTGAGCAAGTCTTCCATGATAAATCCATTCAAACATTCCAATCTCTCTAAGCCTTTGGATCTCCTCCTCTACATTATACCAGGGCAATTCTGGCATTTGGACCTCAGGTAATGTTGGCCACCTTTTGATCCATGTTTCAGCCAACCACCCTAACAAACTATTGATGCCTTTTTTAACCCCTTGAGCTAAAAGTTGGAATGCATAATCTCTGCTTTCTGGGCCAATATCAATAAATTCAGCCTGATTCAACTTTATATTCCTTCCACCATTATCCCACACCCTTAATATACATTCCCACACATATTCCCCTAATTTCTTCTATATAATTTGGAAAACTCATGCAGTTCTTTTGGAGTATAATGTAATTCCTCATGGATCATATTTTGTACCTTTCCTTTCAGGACCTGTTGGGACTTTAGTCTAGTTATAGGTCTTAAAGAAAAGAGCAGTGGTAGGGGTAGGTCATGAAAAGAATTAGAAGTATCCTTCAAGCCAATTACCTCAGGAAATTCAGTTGCAGTTTCATCTGGTGAAACAGGATTAATCTCTCCAGACAGAGGAATGATGGCTGTTTCCCCAGGGGAAGTGATTACAAATCTAACAGGCACTGAAGGATTAATCTCTTTATGTGGATATTGAATGGCAGGATCCTCAGGGCAGACTGGAGGTCAGGAAGCTGTTTCCTCAAGGTAGATTGGGTAGCTGTCTCCTCAGGGCAGCCTGGAGATTGGGTGGTTCTTTCCTCGGGGCAGGCTGGAGGTAGGGGAGCTGTTTCCTCAGGACAAACCATTGTAGGTATATCTAGCAACGACTCAGCAGAATCCAGAGTTCCAATGCCCCCACTGCCATCAGTATCAACTTATATGTCCCCATCCCAATTTTCAGGATCCTATTCTTTTCCAATCAATGCCTTTACTTTAACAGCAGACACCCTGTGAAGTTGACATTTTAGTTTATGCTGTAAATCTGCTACTTGCACAACGAGACCCTGGGTCTGGTTTTCAGAGATCTCGAGTCTGCGGCCAAAGGAAATAAGATTTTCTTTCAGGGCACACATAGAAATCTTTACATTTTTCATGCGGCATTCAAGTTGCAAATTTGAAGACTTCATCTCATCCCTTTCTCCTTTAACTGTATCCAGTGTATCTAAGACCAACCAGCCAACATCATTATACCTCTTAACTCCACAAAACTCTGCTAAGGTGTAAAAAACACTGTCACCCAGAGCCTTGCCTCATACAAGAATATGATTAGGAGAATCAAATTGTGATATTTTGCGTATCTGTATTGCCAACTCACACTATGGACTGTCAGTGCCACCTTGATTATTGGAAATAGTAGTCATTAATGTCTTTGAATCTAATCAGAGTAGAAAACCAATTGTAAAAGCCCATTTTAAGATTTTGTTTCTCAAGAAACACTCCTGGTACCAAGCTCTATTAGTCAGAGTTTTCTAGGGAAACAGACCAATAGGAGATCTCTCTAAATATGAGATTATATAAACGTGTCTCACTTAGCTGTGGAGATGCATGAGTCCAAATTCTGTAGGGCAGGTGGCAAGCTGGCATCTCTGATGAAGGTCTTCAATGAATTCCCCAGGACAGGTTAGCTGGCTGAAGGAGAAATGAAAGTTCTCTCTTTTCCCTTAAAAGTCTTCAACTGATTGGATTAAATACAACTGATTGGATTCTCTCATTGTGGAAGACACTCCCCTAGTTGATCATAGATGTAATCAGCCATAGAGGCAATCAGTTGACTGATGATTTAATAAACCAGCCACAAAATGTCCTTGCAGTAATGGTTAGGCCAGTGCTTGCTTGACCAGACAACTGTGCACCATCACCTAGCTAAGTTGATACATGAACCTAACCATTACACCCAACTTGTAATTTTTTCAGGCTCAAATGTTAAACATTACCAACCAGTTATATTTACCAGCATGTGTTTGGGTCATATCCTTATCCCATTATTTAATGCCATTGGGAAAGTCAGTAATTTAAGACTTAAGACAAATCACAGATGATGAGAAAGATAAATCTATTGTCAGAAGGAAACCTTGTCACTCAGCCTACCTGGACCACAATTTTCTCATTGCTCCAAATCAAGTCCCTGTTAAATTCTAACAGAACACAATTATTTGAAATTCATTTCAAACCAATTAGCTTCCATAGAGGCCCTCTATGGGATAAACCCGAAGGAGGCAAAAGTGATTCCAGCCATCAGATTTTTCACAGTCTGAAGCAGAACCTATAGATAAAATCAATGAAATGCAATATGATGTCAACAATGATTTAAAAAACAAATGAGTATGTACAAAGAACAGAAGCAGAGAGACCAGGCAGTGATCATGTTTGTCTGTGGAGGTCAGGAAGACTCCTGAAAGACATAACACTTGGGCAGTATTTTTATTTAAGTAAATGTTTTATTCGTATATATATATACACACACTCATATATATACATATATATATGCAGTATTTTGAAATGACTTCAACAGGAAAAGAAGGGGAAGATGACACAGCTGGCAGACACACCAGAGTATTCAAAAACATTGTGGCATGTGACAGGGTTTGATCATGCAAGTAGTTTAGGATTGCTGGAGTATAACCTGAAAGAGAGAGAAGAACGAGGTGAGCACAGGGATGCAGCCAGGACTTCAAATACTGTGCTAAGGTGCTTCTACCTACCTATTGTACACATAAAAGTAAAACAATTATTCCCCACTCTCACTCCCAGCTGGTGTCTGTAGAATGGTTTTGAATGTAATGAGACCAGCTAGGACCAACTAGCAGTGGGAACAACTAGGAGGCTGTTGCAAAAGATCAGTCAGTGCTGATGGGCTAAAATGATACTTTGATTAACATGCGTTATTGTTTTTCTCTATACAGTGAGAATAATTATAAGGCACTGATATTACATGCTAATCTAGGTCAATTTTCCACTGCTAATCCTAGAGAAATGCAGAAATGGAGTCCTATTCCATAGAAAAAAAAGGTTTTTTTTCTTTTCTTGTAGAACTCATTTCCCCCTGAGAGAGAATTCGATATTTCCTTCAAAATGTCACTCCATAGTGTTGAATTTCTGTTGTTCTAAGCTTATGGTCCTACCTCCATCTCTTAACACACTTTCCCTACAGCACATTATAGCATGTAACCTAATAAGATGCTGTTTTAGTTAAATTATTTCCATCAGAAAGATCAGAAACTTGCTAAAATTATTGGCAAAAATTCCACAAGGACTGATGAAAAGGGCGAAGGCTAGTAATTATTTGCATAATCTCCCTTGTACTGCATGAGACTAGGGACCATGTCTTAGAAAAATTTGAATGTCTACTGTGCCCTGCACATAACACTCTATGGTTAAGATAATGATAAATGAATATACACTGTAATAGCTAATTCAGAACTGTCATCTCTCACTTTTTAAAAAATGCATCTGAACATTTACATATGTGATTATACCAAATTTTTAATTATTTGGAATTTGACTTGTTTGAAATTTTTTATTTACCTATATCTCAGTTGCAGCTTTAAGGACAACCATTCAAATTTTTAATTACTCAACAATTACTATGCACTGTAGGCATGATACTAGAAGTTTTAAAGTCTCAAAAAGCAGTAAGACCTGGTTCTTCTCCTAGAGAGTTTATAATGTATTTAGGAAAACAAAGAAAGTAAACATGGCAGTCAATCAATGTTCCTTGAATATTAATTTAAACCAAAAATGAGTTAAGAAATAACACATGATGGGCTACAATGAAGTAAATGATTAATTTCCACATAGTTGAACTAGATAACATTTGTTTTGAGAGGAAGACAAAAGCAACAAGGGATGGAATGAGTCATCCGTTAGAGTTGGCACACAATGAAAACCAGATTTGTCATTTTAATATCCAAAAATCATATCCAATGCTTTTTTTAAAGCCTACAAATAAAATCCTAATTTCCAGCTTCAGCCTAAAGGACAAATGGCCGTCTTCAGTTTAGTATTTGTGCCTCACGTAATGAGTGTCCTTCCCCAGACTGAATGAATCCCCCCCAGAGGCTGTCTGAGTTGTAAACCTTCAAATGGAGCTGGTCTTCTTAGTCACATAGGGCCTTGAGCCATGCTCACAGTCTGTCCGTGTGGTGCTTCATCTGCCTATTTCTTCTTTCCATCTGGCTTCCTTTGGTTCCCCATAAAGCAGTTAAAGCATTATGCTTGGAAAAAAGCATTGATTGATCTAAATATACCAATTCTAATCCTCGTAGCTACAAAACAATTTTAGTTAAAGCAATACAACCAAATGTCCCTACAAGAAATACCAACCCAAAGGAATTGCATGACTAGCAAAACCCCTTCCTAACCCTGGTTGATGTATCACACCAATTAAGCAAGACTCCTTACAATAAAATTAAAGTACTGCACAAATATAGGAACAGCACATTAACTTCCAATGAATATTAGAGTCATATTCTTGTCTTGAGTTCTTTCCCACAGTTTATACTACCACATTGGTAACACGTATTTCAGCTCCCGTGACTCCCCAGCTTGCTATTCCCTTTACCTTAGTTCTACTGGCTATACAATTGCAATCATGTGACATACCTTTAGTACTTTATTCTATTTTTTTGCTCTTCAATGAATTGCCTCTCTCAAGGGATTTTTTCTATGACTCAAAGCAATAAATAAGCATCTTAATCCTAATGGGCACCAACAAAAAGTCTCTCAGTCTCTATGAACTTGTATCATTGAGTAATAAAATGTTGTATATGTACAACTTTCACTCCTTCTGAATGTTTTCAACACAAATATCAATGTTCTTAATTACACCAAACTGTTTTTGCACCTTATGTTCCCCAAATATACTGAGACACTTTCCCCAGGGTGTTCCAGATTTTTAAATCAATATCCATTGGTCAGAGGTAATAGTAGTCTATTTCAAGCACTGAACCAGAGGTGTTATATACATTATGTCTTTTAGTCTATGTAGAAACCCTGAAAAGTAGCTATTATTGTTTCCATGTTACCAAATGAGTAAATGGAGGCTCTAAATACTTACATTCCTCCCTCCCTCAAGGTCTCATACAAAATTTTAGTTGGTTCTTGGATCTACTGCAAGTTTCTTGGTCCTTACTCTTTTCCACTTGTCTTCTCTTCCTCCTGCATGTTGACAACATATCACCATACTGACATTCACCTTGTGGATAAACTTTAAATTTTCCATGGTATTCTGGAATTTTTCTCAGAGAAATGTATTAATGTAATTGGTCAAGTCTAACAGAAAATGGTGGAAGACGTAACAACCTCTAAAAATGACTACATTTGACAGTTTATGAACATTCGTTTATTTTGACCTGTTTGACTTTTGGTTCCTTTATGATTATGTGGAAGACAGATTGCATAATGTTTCGGGAGATCAAATTACAGTCATCTAAATCTGGGTCTACACTCAATTAAAGAGTCCTTGCTATGATGAGTATCCTCATTCCTACAGTATGGAAATACATCTTCCTAAAGGGCAAATTTAGTCATTTCACCGACCTATCTAAATCTTTCAAGGCGAAATTCTAATTTCTTAATGTGGCATGTAAGACCCCTCATGATCTAGCCACTGCCTGTCTCTTCAGTGTCATCTCTCAGCATTCAGGACATCATGCTCTTTGTGCCCTAAGCTCCCTCTTACCTCCTGGGCTGTCTGCTGGAGTACACACAACCTTCAAACCTTGGATCAGAAATTAATTCCTCCTACAAACTTTCCTTAAGCTCATGCTCCACCCACACAATCCTTGGTCCAGATCTGCTGCCCCTACTTTGCTCCCACCATACCCTCTCTGGACCTCTAGCATAGCCATGTTCATTTATCCCCTGGGGTTCCAATCACTGTTCACTTGATTATCTCCTCCATTAAAATGTAAGTTCAATGTTGAATGATTAAAAAGTGCATGCTCCATGATATGGACAATTTCTCCCTAAAATTTAGATGATAATTTTTGCTGCACTTTGGCTACTAAATAGATATTAGACAATTCATCTAAATGCAGACATTGCATTTGTTCTTTAAAAACAAATTCATAAATTGTTACAAATGTACCACACTAATGCAAGGTATTAATAATGGTGGTGAGGGTATAATATGGGGACTCTGTCTTTTCTGCATGATTCCTCTCTAAATCTACAACTTCTCTAATTAAAAAAAAAAGTTCAGACATTGTATACAAAGAGCCATGAAAAAATAATTTTAGCAAGAATGTTATCAGAAAACTTTTCACACTTTTGTTTCCAAACTTGTGTGAAAAAAAAGTCTACAACTTTTTATCAGAGTTGAAATTGAGTATGGGATACCAGAAGTAACTCTAATTAAATAAAATTTTAAGAAGTGTTTCATTCTCTGTAGCACAGTTTCACTTGTTCATTTTTCTATGAACCACTGTGGACAAGGATATACTGTGCTCTCTCAAAATAGTTGCTGACAATTGCCTAAGACATAATTTCCAGTAGAGTGATGAGCTAAGCATAGAGAAGGCACAGTGTTTGGTTCAGAGTTTCTGTTCCTCAAGAGAGTCATTTTTTAAATGTCCACTATCAAGTGAAATGGAATGTTTCAGAAGAATATTCTGAGTAATGGCTTAAAAGTCACAGAAAGATCTGGAATGAACTGTTTCATTCAATCACTTCTGTTAACAACAACAACAAAAATAGCTGAAGTTCTGACAGTGGAAGGTACAAAGATGCATCAATTAAGCCAGTCATTAAATTTTGGGTGGAGAAAATATCTCTGTTAATTTTAGCATTTTCTCTTAAAATACTTGTTCTAGTTTGCTAATGCTGCTGGAATGCAAAACACCAGAAATGGATTGACTTTTATAAAAGGGGGTTTATTTGGTTACACAGTTACAGTCTTAAGGCCATAAAGTGTCCAAGGTAACACAATTGGGTACCTTCACTGGAGGATGGCTGATGGCATCCAGAAACCTCTGTTAGCTGGGAAGGCACTGTGGCTGGCATCTGCTCCTAGTTCTGGTTTCAAAATGGCTTTCTCCCAGGGTGTTCCTCTCTAGGCTGCAGTTCCTCAAAAATGTCACTCTTAGTTGCTTTCAGGGCATTTGTCCTCTCTTAGCTTCTCCGCAGCAAAAGTCTGCTTTCAAAGGTCATCTCCAAAACATCTCTGTAAGCTGAAGCTCCTCCCTCAGTTTCAGTGCATTCTTCAAAGTGTCCCTCTTGGCTGTAGCAAACATCTGGGCCTGTGTAGCTCTTTTTAAAGTACTCCAGTAAATCAATCAAGACACACCCTGAATAGGCAGGGCCACACCTCCATGGAAACTATCCAATCAGAGTTATCACCCAAAGATGGGTGGGGCACATTTCCATGGAAATACTCAAAGGATTCCAATCTAATCAGCACTAAAAGGTCTGCCCCACAAGATTGCATCAAAGAGCATGGCTTTTTCTGGGGGACATAATACATCCAAACCAACATAATACTCCAGAATCTTTTCTTGATGGGAGTAGAAGAGATCTGAGTAAGACACCCTTATCATTTAATCTTTCGGGTTTTCCCAGAAAGTCTTCCCTCCACTGAGGAAAGTAAAGCTATACCTCTTATCTCAAAAGTCAGAATTAAGTATCAGAGCAGAGAACTCTCTCAAAAACCCATTTAACAGTGATCTATCTGCTTAAATATATGTTTGTATCATATACTTATTTTTAAACAATGTTTACTCTATTTATATTACAAATGCCAAGACTAAAGAGCAGATGAAATATGTATTTGGATATTTTACCAATACATAGGAAGTCATCCATGATCTAGCAAAGAGTATTATATGTGTACTTAATTTTTAAAAACTGTATTTTCTTGAGCATATCTTTTAATTAACATATTGCTAGTCCAGTATCTAAATGTCCTCAGTCTTGTTTAACTCTCTCCTTTATTTTTTCTGTCCTGCTCTAGCCCATTAGGTATAAATATATTGATTAATCATCTTTTTTGGTAAAATGAGGCTTAGCTTCTATATTGTAGATTAAATATCCACTTGAGTTATCAGTCATAATAATTTGATTAAACCTAACCATTGTCTTATATTGGAAAAATTTCTCTGCCCTGAGAATTAACAAGCCTTCCCCCCCCAAAAAAAAAATAATAATAATAATAACTTCCTTCCTAAAAAGGAAACTAATGATGACAGTGATAATTGATTTTTTAAATCTGTCAAGTTTCTCTCTTTCTCCATCACCATCTCCCTTACCCTAAATGCAATCACAGCCTGCCAGAATCATTGAAATCACCTTCTGCATGCTCTACTACCACACACTCTGACCTCTTCCAATAGTTTCTCTACTCCACAGCTCAAATAACCTTTTCACTGTGCGAGACTGATGATGTCACTCTCCTGTCACCCCATCCCCTTCAAACTCTCAATGCTTCCCATTCCTCTCTGGATAAAGACCAAAATTTTAAACATAGCTTATCATTGCATGATCTACCTCTCTGTTTCTTTCTAGCTTCATTTGATAGTCTGTCCCCTCACCATGGAGGGGACCATGCTCCAGGGACACTGGCCTTTTTGCAGACTTTCCAAATTCTGTCTTCTTTCTCCCAGCCCCAATTCCAGATGTTCATGCAACTCCCACCTTGGGTCAGATGTCCACCCTGTAACTGGTGGGGATTGGGGAAGGGGAGAGGAGCAGGATCTTAATGTCCATATTGGATAAAAGGAGCCACCACTATGGATTGGGAGAAATCAGAGCCAGTGTGAGGGGCAGGGAATCCTAAAGGCTAGCATTAGTCTATGCTGGAGTCAAGAAATACATTCTCTTGGGTCATCAATCATGGCTTAGGGTTAAAAAGTCAGAATGGAATCTAGAGCACATTAGCCCACCTTGTCCCCAGGCATAGCCCTGACGAAACATGAGCATAGCAGAGCCACTATCAGAAAATGAAAATATATGGCACAGAGTCCATATGGTGCCTGTACAACAACAGATGGGATGAAAAGGTTCAAAGCAAACTTTGAGCTGCTGAGAATCTTATAGCATTTTCCAGGAGGGATAGATGGCAAATTTTACAACAGGTGTCATGGTATCTATTTGTGGTTCTAACTAAGAATGAAAAGTTTTGGGCACACAACCAGCTCTAGAAGTCCCTCTTTCTGCCACCATGAAAGGCGGGAAGACAGAGTACTCAAGAGCAGAAAGTAGTGGGGGCAGACAGCAGTCAGAGAGAAGTCAAAGATGTATTTCTGAGTAACTGCTTATCAGTCTAGGTTTTTGATCTGTGAGTCATGAAATCAATTTTGTGAGTTCAAACCATATTTTTAACACATTAGATTAGATGAGAATACAAAAATTAATGAGTGCATTGTGTATCATAATGATAAAAGTATTATCTCATGAACTCACTTTTGTTTCGTTAACATGTCATTAACATGCATTCGTGTAACAGATCGCACAATCAAAAATGTGTTTCTTACTGTGAGTCACAACAAACAATGTTTGAAAAAATATTGTTCTAGCAAACAAAGAAAGAGCAAAAGCAATCAGGAATTAGCAGCAGGCATTTTACAAATTCCTTCCTTGAAAATACTTCACGTAAAGACAAGGCATTTGAAAAGTACACTGAACAATTATATATGAGGGCCTGATGATTTTCCACAGCTTCCACAATGAGTTCTCTGATATAAGGAGGTGACAACTTGGGTCAGAATGGCACCTGTTAGAAACTGCATGGACCACAGGAAAAATTCTGAACTTCTTGGTAGAGCAAGAAGAAAAATAATCAAAACAGACTTGAATGAACTGGCTAAGAGTTGTATTTTTCTTTTCTTCTTTTCTTTTTTCTTTTTTCTTTTCATTGTGTAACAGTTTCTTAGGAAAGGGCACTTGGAGTCGCAAGTGTTATTTTTAAATTAATTACATAAATAGTTCTCTTTCTATAATGAGGATTCAGACATTCTCCTGGGGGCTTTTCCATTGTCCCCCTAAACTTCCCAGTTTAAAGCATACCTCCAAATGTAGCTGTAGCTAGAGAGCTAAAATGAAGAGATCCTTCCTTACTGTAGCAGTCAAAACACAGATAAGCCGTCAGAGTAGACAAAACAGGCACCGAGCCCCAGTTATAGAATGCTGCCTAGCCAGAAATATTTCTGCCTAAATATGCAACATGAGTTACACATGCACATGCACTGAAACACAAGCAAATTTTCTTATCCAGCCCTCACAGCATAGAAAATTCAAGCCATGAACCACAGAAAGTCAAGAAAATAAGTAATATGCCTGTCTTTTTTGTCACCATCATTTCAGATGTCACACTGAATCATCCACACATCTGAAAGCTAAGTTTTGAAGTTTTTATAGAACTTCATGCAGTTCTCAAAACATTCAATATCAGTCTGCCTTTAAGTTCCTTATACTATAATGCATATGAATGGGTTATTGTTTTGCAAAAGTGATTTAAATTCTGATAAGACCAATAAGACACCTTAGATTTTCATACAATTAGAGAAACTGCTTCTGCAGTCCTCTTTCTGGTTCAATGTGTTTGAAATTCAAACTATTTTCTTATCTTCCTATATTGCAACCATTTATGTGTGTCTACATGAAGCCAAGATGACTGTTAAATTCTGAGCCCCCAAACAATAATTTACAAAAGTTTCCTCTGTAGCCCTTAACCTGCAAAACACTTTCCATTCACTGTGAGAAGAATCCAAATTTCCTGACCATCCATATTCAGTAATATTTCTACACAATCAGGAAATTCAATCAGAATAATGAGGACAACTGGTGACTTAGCTTCATACAAAAAAAATTACAGTGTTGAAAAAGGCAGCTTATTTTTGTGGTGTCCTATAGGTGGAAATTTTGTCTGAAATTGATCATGCTCTTTGTATCTCACTAATAAAAGTGCTTATTTCTCTTTGATTTTGTGTTATCCTTTCCTCAATAAACTTTATGTTTCTAGAACTGCCTAGCTGGAAAACAATTTTTACCTTCTCTTATTCTCAAGAATAAGAACCTATTCCTAAGTTCTTCATAAACTTGTAATACTAATGCTAGACTAGAAGTTTCTTGAATAAAAGATCATTTTTATTTTTATATATCTTAAATAGCACCCAACCCTACATAGTAGACACTCAAAAAATAGAGGATGTGTGAAAAAATTAGTGAGCGAACTCACACATTAGCACTTAGGACGCGATAAAACGTGACTTTATTTTCCTAAAAATTTCTAAACTCTCTGTAGGAACATCGTCAGTGTTTTGCATTTTTTTTCCTCTAAACTCCGTTGACGCATCTCATGAGATTTAGGCTCACTTGGCTGCATACAGTTCCGTTTTCCTGTTTAAGAATGATGCTCATGATTATAGTAAACTTTCGGTTATCTGTTCCAATGAAGCAATGCAAAGGTGTGAATAACCAACATAAAAGCACTGATTTTTAATAGATTCACTTCTTTTTAATTGTCTCCCTTGAGTTAATATTAAAATGTGCTTGCATGAACTTGAAAAAGATTGTTAAGGTAAGTTTCTCTTGGTATACAGAAAAGCATACCGGATTATCAGGAGAAGTTAGTCCAAATGAAACTGTTTTGCCTATAATGCTCAAAGTAGAAGAAAAAAATCACATACCTGAATACTTGAATGTATGAACACCAAGTATTTCTTTGCTTTTTCACCTTTGAAAGCTCACCTATTAATGTAGCCAGCAAGTTTGTATTTTCACTGCAAATTAGCTGTCAGTAAAGTGTTGAAATATTGTTGGACACAGATTTGCACAGGGGATATATGTCCAGACATCAAAAGGTTTTTGTTGCTTTGCTTTTTGTTTCCCTTTGGCATTGCTAAGATAAATGGTCAACATGATTATTCATGGCTTGCAGAATACACTTTTTCAGTGAGGCTTGAAGATAAAGCAATGAGGCTAGTCCTTTACCAGCCTTTCATGTGCAGTGCATTTCTCTTCATCAAAAGCTTATTTAAAACTGTTATATGCAAATTTGGAACCACCATTAAACAGCTTCTGTTTCAAAACTTTGGGGGAGAAATTTCAAAGCATGCATACTGGATATCTGCTTTTGACCACAGAAAAGTAGCAAAAAACTAATTGTTAATTGTATTGCCTTGAAATCTCTCTGTAAAAATTTCAGTGTATGTTGAAAAGATAATAAACTTCCTTATGCTGCTGTGGGATGGAAACAAAGAATTGGAAAAGCATGATAGATGGCAGCATTATTTTCATGATCTCCGTTTTACAATTGAACCAATAAAGTCCAGAAATGTTTAAGTGACTGTGAGTAGTTTAGTAGCTACCAAAAAAAAAAAAAGTAGTAAAACCGCAGACTAGGCATTCCACTTTCTAATTTCTTTATATAAAGATCCACCAGCAATAAGTTTTTATTTAAAAATGTAATTCTATCATTATATTTTTTTTTTGAAGACACACAGTATGCAGGTATCCTATAAATTGCCACTTATTTACACCAAACACAACTGAAAATTATGCACTTGCTTTAAAATCTTTATGGGTCCTTTCATATTCTGTATACAGACTATAAATGTTGTTGAGAAATAATTATCATCATTCAAAATGCAGTGCAAGTTAATTGGCCAAAAAAGTATTTTTAGAGATTAAACTACATAGCTCTTCATTATTTTAGGACACTGAGTTCTAGGCAGATTTTCTATGATAGAAGATTTGGCTTGAACAGTCTTTTTCTTTCTTTCCTTTTCTTTTCTTGTCTTGTCTTACTTGTCTTGTGTTTTCTTTTCTAATTAATCCAAGTTTTGAAAGTCCCTGGTGTTACCATTTTCAGTTTGTGCTATTGGAGTCAAGATTAAAATTCTGATTCCCGTAAGTATTAATAAGCATTATCCTGAGTAAAGGTCTGTCTCCAATACACAGATTGTTCCAGAACAATGTGATTACTTAGAAAATGTCTTTGCTCTTTGTAGAATTTCCTAAAGAATAATTATCTCAGCTTGGGTAAAAGGAAAATGAGAGTCTTACTGTCTATTCTGGCTTAGCATAGTTTGCTTTTGGATTCTATTATCAGTAAACTTTGTCCCCCTCCACACACTAAAGCTGTTGAGTCAATAAATTTGGCTTCATTTCTCTGAATGAGTGCAAGAAATAACTAAGCTGCTTATAAATTACCAACTGCATCTAATAGATCAACCGTAGGGGAAATAAACAGTGAGGAGGAGTTCTTGTTCCTGATTTATAGGAGGGAAATTCTATCACAGGACAGAGCCCAGGAACAAAATTGGCCATATTTGACCGACATATCCATCCTGTTCCCACCATGGCCTAAGACCTGACCCAGTGCTGCGAACCATCTATGGACAGGAGCCTGTGCAAAGGTCCCTCATAAGCCCAATCGGTCTTATGGCACATAAGACCTCATCAATTTCCCCAGGATAATTTCTGTCATGCCCCCACCCATGCTCTTCACCCAAGTCACATCCCATTCCTCCAATATGCCATGCCCCATTCCTCTGCATAGGACGTTTCTTCTTTATGAATGACTGTTCCTCAAATCTAACTCCTGTCTACCTAGCAGACTCCTATTCATTTATCAAAAGTCAGTTCAAACGTTGCCCTTCCAAAAAGAAATCTTCCTTGATTGTTCCTTCGCCACTTTCTCGTCAGAGACAGGTTGTCTCCTTTGGGTTCATTCTTTCACAAATTTTATCACATGGTTTTAAGGTTTGTCTATGGCCACCACCACCTCCTTCTGTTTAGATGCTAAGTGGACACCAATAACTATTTCTCATTCATCTGTATATTCCTAGCATTTTGCATTATGTCTGGCACAAGTTAGGCTCTCCATATAAGAAAGTAAAAAAAAAAAAGAATGAATAAATAAATGAATGTACACAGGTAGTAAGCAATAGTCTGAAACATAAACCCAAGTCCTGACTTACCAGTCATTTGTGGAGTGCTTACTATTTTAAAAGCTCACTATTAAACACTGGGAAGAGACAGTTGAAGAAAGTATGATTCATGCCCTGCAAGACAAATATATTTATGCTGTCAAGCCTCAAGAACACCAATTATTATAAAGCTATGAGACACTTTGTTTGAAATACTGTCTTCCTGGCTCAATGTAACAGCTCCGAGTTAGCTGCATAGAGGAACCAGCCTTTGTCTTGCTAATTTTATCATTTAGCTCTACCCCTGATGGTGATATCTTAAACTTTTCTTCACCTTAGCAAAACCTTTAGACAGAATAGATACACAAAGGAAACTGAGATTTTTATGAAATATATAATTAGGAATCATTATTTCCAAGCTCTTTTGATTTTGGAGAACTTGATTGGGCATGCAGAGGTTCTGAGATATTCTTGGATCTAAATGTTTAAAAAGTTCCGTTTAGATAACTATCATAGAATAAAACATTGTATGATGTCATAGACATTGATTGTGTTTTGTGTTTTCTAGCAATGCTCTTTATCCAGTCCATCAGCCAACCCAGCAGTTTGTTTTATTTTATTGTATATAAGAAAAAATAAGTATGTTTATTTGAAGTCATTACTGAGTTAAATATGCAACAGTAGAACTAAAAGCTATTGAATATTTTTTAAGTAAAGCAAAACAGATCATACTTTCTCCTCTTGTTGAGGAACAGTTTCAAATTTAGGACTAATTTTGATAGAAGCTGCAATCCAAGATTTGAAGTGTGATTGGGTTAGACGGACCTTTTATATCTGAGAGAGAAAACTTTGCATATTCATAGGGAAGAGGCTCCCTTGAAATGATGTGAGATGCCAGCAGGCCCATCCGCTGAAAAGTCCTTCCTCATAGGCCAGGCATGACACTGCCTTCCCCCAGGTCTGAAATATTCACCACTACAGCTTGTCTATCAAACATGGGAGTAACCCATTGGGAAGATGTCTGTCAAATGCACTTGGGTTAACTGAAGAGAGCTTTCTGGTGTTCTATTTAACAGAGCATTAGAAATTTGGGAAAATACAAAAAGGAAAAGGTCAGTAAAGAAGATAATAAAAGGAGAAAAGAAGGCAATCTCAATTTTATGTAATACTTGCTCTGCCACAAAAACAAATGCCATCTTTCTCAATCTTCTGTTTTAAGTGCCTGTGGAAATAGAGAATAAATCTCCCATTTGAGCTTCTTTTTATATGAATCTTTTTCTAGTTATCATAAAAGATGTCTTACTTCTATTCAATCTACACCACATTGTAAGAATATGCACTTGTTCATACATTGCCTTGAAATTGTTCTCTAGTTGATTTTAAGAATTTATATTTTGGCCAGGGACCATGTTTGATTTTAATCAGCATTAATTAAGGACCTGCTATGTACAAGGCACAGTGTCCTTGGTGCTATGGAAAATAAAAAGATTATTTAATACAAGGGAGTAGGATTGAGGAGATTGGGGAGAAGGAGGAGGATAAAGAAAGAGCACTCAATGTGGGCTTGGGATATATATTAGGGTAATGTTAATTTTAGTGGCTTAGTCCAATAGAAATTTATTTCTCATTAATATAAATCTATTACATGTGCTAATGATCTGCCAAAAGCTTCCTCCTGTGATAGTTCAGGGACCCAAGCACCTCCTTCCATCTTATAGCTCCACTGTCCCCTAAAGTCCAGCTCACAGAAAGTGAGGATAAGGTAGAGAAAGTAAACTCACTTCTCAGTCACCTTGGATCAAAAGCAACACACAGAAATCTGGGAAGATGACAGAATAGGATACGCAGAACTCATTCCTCCACCATAAACAACTGGAAAACAGGCAGAGAATGACAAACGTGGCAGTTCTGGAGTCTGTGTGACCAGAGAAGGACCTCTGCATAATAAGGGAAGACCTGAAAGGAAAACAGAGAAACTACAACTGAGAGATTGATGCAAGTGTGCTTAATTGAGACCATCCATAAAATCTGCTGTAACATAACAACTGGATCAGGCAGCTGAAAAGCAGCACACCCCTGTTTCCAAGAGGTGGGGGAGGCAATCCTCTCAGCCTCGCAGGCTAGCATTCCTGTGTGGGAACCCGGGAGCCAATAGACTCATTTTATCCACATACAGAGACTCTGCTGTGGTGTCCAGTGCCTATCCTCCCCTCCCCCCATCCCTAAAGCAGGCTGCTGTGGGCACCTGAACTTGGGGGAGTCTGGGAAACCCTCCCCTCAGGAGGAAAGGAGGATGCAGAGCAGAGCTGATCTAAAAATTGGCCTGCAAGAGAGACACTCAGGGTCCTGCTGCCTCAATCCTATCTGTAAAGGGGCTCAGGGCACTCACCTCATGCACAGGCATAGAGGTGAGGCAAGGGATTGCATTGCAACAACAGGTGCCCCTTCCCCACACCCAAGGTGCTCTTGCTAGCAGGTGACAAGCAAAGCACTCCTGGCCGGCTGCTGGCTGGTGAAGTTGAACCTCTCAGTCCCACAGCCCTGAGTCTTTCCATGCAGGATTTTGGGAATCACCAGGCCCATCACACCTAGAAGTCAGAGTCTTTGCTGTAGGGCACGATTCCCATCCCCCACCCCTAGAGCCAGCAGCTTTCAGCACACCAGCGGGCCTGTAGCCTTGACTGGACTTTCACCTAGTCTGGACCCTTCCCAGCAGTTTGCTACAGTCACAGAGAGGCGGGTTTGTGGGGAAGAGGTGGCCCAAGACTGTGGATAGTGTGGTCTGGCAAGCTGCTTCTCTGCCAAGCCTCCAACAGACTCCTGAAAAGGGCTGCACCCCTGAGTTAGGTCCTGGCCTTGGTTTGGCTGGGAATTACTGAAAAACCAAGAACAAAAGAAGGCCTTCAATGCAAGCCCAAGCAAAAACAAAATATTAGACAAGTGAGGGAAACCAACTATCAAAATAACCTTATTAAGATAATCAAATGCCAAGAAACCAGCAAACATCACAAACCATTTGAAGAAGCAAGACGACATGGCTGGTGGTGATCCGTCGGTTCTCTCGTTAGTACGCCGCGGTCTCCTCCGATACCCGCCAGTGCCTCCAAACTCACGACTCGCAGAGCAGCGTCCTCGACGCGAAGAGGCCGGACTTGGAGTCGCCGCCTGAGTGCCTTTCATCTGAGAAGTCCAAGGTGCTTTGTAGAGCTACTGCCACACAGGCTGTGAATTTTGCAGCACATTTGTAAGGAAAGTAGGTAGAAAGCCAGGAACTGCGTGGACTGGACACCACAGAGCAATCTGACTTTGGGCATACTTCATACAACACTCATGAAAACGTGGAACTGCTGAGATCACCGAAATCTGTAAGTTTTTGTGGCCAGGGGACCCACACCCCTCCCTGCCAGGCTCAGTCCCGTGGGAGGAGGGACTGTCAGCTCCGGGAAGGAGAAGGGAGAACTGCAGTGGTGGCCCTTATCGGAAACTCATTCTACTGATCCAAACTCCAACCGTAGATAGACTGAGACCAGACACCAGAGAATCTGAGAGCAGCCAGCCCAGCAGAGAGGAGACAGGCATAGAAAAAAACAACATGAAAAACTCCAAAATAAAAGCGGAGGATTTTTGGAGTTCTGGTGATCATAGAAACGGGAAGGGCAGAGATCAGGCCCTGAGACTCATATGCAAATCCCAAAGAAAAGCTGATCTCTCTGCCCTGTGGACCTTTCCTTAATGGCTCTAATTGCTTTTTCTCTTAGCATTTCAATAACCCATTAGATCTCTGAGGGGGGCTCTTTTATTTAATCCTTTTTTCTTTTTCTAAAACAATTACTCTAAGAAGCCCAATACAGAAAGCTTCAAAGACTTGCAATTTGGGCAGGTCAAGACAAGAGCACAACTAAGAGATCTCTGAGACAAAAGGCAATAATCCAGTGGCTGAGAAAATTCACTAAACACCACAACTTCCCAAGAAAAGGGGGGTGTCTGCTCACATCCATCATCCTGGTGGACAGGAAACATTCCTGCCCATCGCCAGCCCCATAGCCCAGAGCTGCCCCAGAAAACCCAGTGTGACGGAAGCGCTTCAAATAACAGGCACACACCACAAAACTGGGTGTGGACATTAGCCTTCCCTGCAACCTCAGCTGATTGTCCCAGAGTTGGGAAGGTGGAGCAGTGTGAATTAACAAAGCCCCATTCAGCCATCATTTCAGCAGACTGGGAGCCTCCCTACACAGCCCAGCAGCCCAGAACTGCCCTGGGGGGACGGCACTCACCTGTGACATAGCACAGTCATCCCTCAACAGAGGACCCGGGGTGCACAGCCTGGAAGAGGGGCCCACTTGCAAGTCTCAGGAGCCATACGCCAATACCAAGGACTAGTGGGTCAGTGGCAGAGACAAACTGTGGCAGGACTGAACTGAAGGATTAGACTATTGCAGCAGCTTTAAAACCCTAGGATCACCAGGGAGATTTGATTGTTAGAGCCACCCCCCCTCCCTGACTGCCCAGAAACACGCCCCATGTACAGGGCAGGCAACACCAACTACACACGCAAGCTTGGTACACCAATTGGACCCCACAAGACTCACTCCCCAACTCACCAAAAAGGCTAAGCAGGGGAGAACTGGCTTGTGGAGAACAGGTGGCTCGTGGACGCCACCTGCTGGTTAGTTAGAGAAAGTGTACTCCACGAAGCTGTAGATCTGATAAATTAGAGATAAGGACTTCAATTGGTCTACACATCCTAAAAGAACCCTGTCAAGTTCAGCAAATGCCACGAGGCCAAAAACAACAGAAAATTATAAAGCATATGAAAAAACCAGACGATATGGATAACCCAAGCCCAAGCACCCAAATCAAAAGATCAGAAGAGACACAGCACCTAGAGCAGCTACTCAAAGAACTAAAGATGAACAATGAGACCATAGTACGGGATACAAAGGAGATCAAGAAGACCCTAGAAGAGCATAAAGAAGACATTGCAAGACTAAATAAAAAAATGGATGATCTTATGGAAATTAAAGAAATTGTTGACCAAATTAAAAAGACTCTGGACACTCATAGTACAAGACTAGAGGAAGTTGAACAACGAATCAGTGACCTGGAAGATGACAGAATGGAAAATGAAAGCATAAAAGAAAGAATGGGGAAAAAAATTGAAAAAATCAAAATGGACCTCAGGGATATGATAGATAATATGAAACGTCCGAATATAAGACTCACTGGTGTCCCAGAAGGGGAAGAAAAGGGTAAAGGTCTAGGAAGAGTATTCAAAGAAATTGTTGGGGAAAACTTCCCAAATCTTCTAAACAACATAAATACACAAATCATAAATGCTCAGCGAACTCCAAATAGAATAAATCCAAATAAACCCACTCCGAGACATATTCAGATCACACTGTCAAACACGGAAGAGAAGGAGCAAGTTCTGAAAGCAGCAAGAGAAAAGCAATTCACCACATACAAAGGAAACTGGATAAGACTAAGTAGTGACTACTCAGCAACCACCACGGAGGCGAGAAGGCAGTGGCACGATATATTTAAAATTCTGAGTGAGAAAAATTTCCAACCAAGAATATTTTATCCAGCAAAGCTCTCCTTCAAATTTGAGGGAGAGCTTAAATTTTTCACAGACAAACAAATGCTGAGAGAATTTGCTAACAAGAGACCTGCTCTACTGGAGATACTAAAGGAAGCCCTACAGACAGAGAAACAAAGAAAGGACAGAGAGACCTGGAGAAAGGTTCAGTCCTAAAGAGATTCTGTATGGGTACAATAAAGGATATTAATAGAGAGAGGGGAAAAATATGACAAACATAAACCAAAGGATCAGATGGCTGATTCAAGAAATGCCTTCACGGTTATAACGTTGAATGTAAATGGATTAAACTCCCCAATTAAAAGATATAGATTCGCAGAATGGATCAAAAAAAATGAACCATCAATATGTTGCATACAAGAGACTCATCTTAGACACAGGGACACAAAGAAACTGAAAGTGAAAGGATGGAAAAAAATATTTCATGCAAGCTACAGCCAAAAGAAAGCAGGTGTAGCAATATTAATCTCAGATAAAATAGACTTTAAATGCAGGGATGTTTTGAGAGACAAAGAAGGCCACTACATACTAATAAAAGGGGTAATTCGACAAGAAGAAATAACAATCGTAAATGTCTATGCACCCAATCAAGGTGCCACAAAATACATGAGAGAAACACTGGCAAAACTAAAGGAAGCAATTGATGTTTCCACAATAATTGTGGGAGACTTCAACACATCACTCTCTCCTATAGATAGATCAACCAGACAGAAGACCAATAAGGAAATTGAAAACCTAAACAATCTGATAAATGAATTAGATTTAACAGACATATACAGGACATTACATCCCAAATCACCAGGATACACATACTTTTCTAGTGCTCATGGAACTTTCTCCAGAATAGATCATATGCTGGGACATAAAACAAGCCTCAATAAATTTAAAAAGATTGAAATTATTCAAAGCACATTCTCTGACCACAATGGAATACAATGAGAAGTCAATAACCATCGGAGACTTAGAAAATTCACAAATACCTGGAGGTTAAACAACACACTCCTAAACAATCAGTGGGTTAAAGAAGAAATAGCAAGAGAAATTGCTAAATATATAGAGACAAATGAAAATGAGAACACAACATACCAAAACCTATGGGATGCAGCAAAAGCAGTGCTAAGGGGGAAATTTATAGCACTAAACGCATATATTAAAAAGGAAGAAAGAGCCAAAATCAAAGAACTAATGGATCAACTGAAGAAGCTAGAAAATGAACAGCAAACCAATCCTAAACCAAGTAGAAGAAAAGAAATAACACGTATTAAAGCAGAAATAAATGACATAGAGAACAAAAAAACAATAGAGAGGATAAATATCACCAAAAGTTGGTTCTTTCAGAAGATCAACAAGATTGACAAGCCCCTAGCTAGACTGACAAAATCAAAAAGAGAGAAGACCCATATAAACAAAATAATGAATGAAAAAGGTGACATAACTGCAGATCCTGAAGAAATTAAAAAAAATTATAAGAGGATACTATGAACAACTGTATGGCAACAAACTGGATAATGTAGAGGAAATGGACAATTACCTGGAAACATATGAACAACCTAGACTGACCAGAGAAGAAATAGAAGACCTCAACCAACCCATCACAAGCAAAGAGATCCAATCAGTCATCAAAAATCTTCCACAAATAAATGTCCAGGGCCAGATGGCTTCACAGGGGAATTCTACCAAACTTTCCAGAAAGAACTGACACCAATCTTACTCAAACTCTTTCAAAACATTGAAGAAAATGGAACACTACCTAACTCATTTTATGAAGCTAACATCAATCTAATACCAAAACCAGGCAATGATGCTACAAAAAAGGAAAACTACCGGCCAATCTCCCTAATGAATATAGATGCAAAAATCCTCAACAAAATACTTGCAAATCGAATCCAAAGACACATTAAAAAAATCATGCACCATGACCAAGTGGGGTTCATTCCAGGCATGCAAGGATGGTTCAACATAAGAAAATCAATCAATGTATTACAACACATTAACAAGTCAAAAGGGAAAAATCAATTGATCATCTCAATAGATGCTGAAAAAGCATTTGACAAAATCCAACATCCATTTTTGATAAAAACTCTTCAAAAGGTAGGAATTGAAGGAAACTTCCTCAACATGATAAAGAGCATATATGAAAAACCCACAGCCAGCATAGTACTCAATGGTGAGAGACTGAAAGCCTTCCCTCTAAGATCAGGAACAAGACAAGGATGCCCGCTGTCACCACTGTTATTCAACATTGTGCTGGAAGTGCTAGCCAGGGCAATCCGGCAAGACAAAGAAATAAAAGGCATCCAAATTGGAAAAGAAGAAGTAAAACTGTCATTGTTTGCAGATGATATGATCTTATATCTAGAAAACCCTGAGAAATCGACGATACAGCTACTAGAGCTAATAAACAAATTTAGCAAAGTAGCGGGATACAAGGTTAATGCACATAAGTCAGTAATGTTTCTATATGCTAGAAATGAACAAACTGAAGAGACACTCAAGAAAAAGATACCATTTTCAATAGCAACTAAAAAAATCAAGTACCTAGGAATAAACTTAACCAAAGATGTGAAAGACCTATACAAAGAAAACTACATAACTCTACTAAAAGAAATAGAAGGGGACCTTAAAAGATGGAAAAATATTCCATGTTCATGGATAGGAAGACTAAATGTCATTAAGATGTCAATTCTACCCAAACTCATCTACAGATTCAATGCAATCCCAATCAAAATTCCAACAACCTACTTTGCAGACTTGGAAAAGATAGTTATCAAATTTATTTGGAAAGGGAAGATGCCTCGAATTGCTAAAGACACTCTAAAAAAGAAAAACGAAGTGGGAGGACTTACACTCCCTGACTTTGAAGCTTATTATAAAGCCACAGTTGCCAAAACAGCATGGTACTGGCACAAAGATAGACATATAGATCAATGGAATCGAATTGAGAATTCAGAGATAGACCCTCAGATCTATGGCCGACTGATCTTTGATAAGGCCCCCAAAGTCCCTGAACTGAGTCATAATGGTCTTTTCAACAAATGGGGCTGGGAGAGTTGGATATCCATATCCAAAAGAATGAAAGAGGACCCCTACCTCACCCCCTACACAAAAATTAACTCAAAATGGACCAAAGATCTCAATATAAAAGAAAGTACCATAAAACTCCTAGAAGATAATGTAGGAAAACATCTTCAAGACCTTGTATTAGGCGGCCGCTTCCTAGACTTTACACCCAAAGCACAAGCAACAAAAGAGAAAATAGATAAATGGGAACTCCTCAAGCTTACAAGTTTCTGCACCTCAAAGGAATTTCTCAAAAAGGTAAAGAGGCAGCCAACTCAATGGGAAAAAATTTTTGGAAACCATGTATCTGACAAAAGACTGATATCTTGCATATATAAAGAAATCCTACAACTCAATGACAATAGTACAGACAGCCCAGTTATAAAATGGGCAAAAGATATGAAAAGACAGTTCTCTGAAGAGGAAATACAAATGGCCAAGAAACACATGAAAAAATGTTCAGCTTCACTAGCTATTAGAGAGATGCAAATTAAGACCACAATGAGATACCACCTAACACCGATTAGAATGGCTGCCATTAAACAAACAGGAAACTACAAATGCTGGAGAGGATGTGGAGAAATTGGAACTCTTATTCATTGTTGGTGGGACTGTATAATGGTTCAGCCACTCTGGAAGTCAGTCTGGCAGTTCCTTAGAAAACTAGAAATAGAGTTACCATTTGATCCAGCGATTGCACTTCTCGGTATATACCCGGAAGGTCAGAAAGCAGTGACATGAACAGATATCTGCACGCCAATGTTCATAGCAGCATTATTCACAATTGCCAAGAGATGGAAACAACCCAAATGTCCTTCAACAGATGAGTGGATAAATAAAATGTGGTATATACACACGATGGAATACTACGCGGCAGTAAGAAGGAATGATCTCGTGAAACATATGACAACATGGATGAACCTTGAAGACATAATGCTGAGCGAAATAAGCCAGGCACATAAAGAGAAATATTATATGCTACCACTAATGTGAACTTTGAAAAATGTAAAACAAATGGTTTATAATGTAGAATGTAGGGGAACTAGCAATAGAGAGCAATTAAGGAAGGGGGAACAATAATCCAAGAAGAACAGATAAGCTATTTAACGTTCTGGGGATGCCCAGGAATGACTATGGTCTGTTAATTTCTGATGGATATAGTAGGAGCAAGTTCACAGAAATGTTGCTATATTAGGTAACTTTCTTGGGGTAAAGTAGGAACATGTTGGAAGTTAAGCAGTTATCTTAGGTTAGTTGTCTTTTTCTTACTCCCTTGTTATGGTCTCTTTGAAATGTTCTTTTATTGTATGTTTGTTTTCTTTTTAACTTTTTTTCATACAGTTGATTTAAAAAAGAAGGGGTTAAAAAAAAAAAAGAAAAACAAGGAAAAAAAAAAGATGTAGTGCCCCCTTGAGGAGCCTGTGGAGAATGCAGGGGTATTCGCCTACCCCACCTCCATGGTTGCTAACATGACCACAGACATAGGCGACTTGTGGTTTGATGGGTTGAGCCCTCTACCACAGGTTTTACCCTTGGGAAGACGGTTGCTGCAAAGGAGAGGCTAGGCCTCCCTATAACTGTGCCTAAGAGCCTCCTCCCGAATGCCTCTTTGTTGCTCAGATGTGGCCCTCTCTCTCTAGCTAAGCCAACTTGAAAGGTGAAATCACTGCCCTCCCCCCTACGTGGGATCAGACACCCAGGGGAGTGAATCTCCCTGGCAACGTGGAATATGACTCCCGGGGAGGGATGTAGACCTGGCATCGTGGGACGGAGAACATCTTCTTGACCAAAAGGGGGATGTGAAAGGAAATGAAATAAGCTTCAGTGGCAGAGAGAATCCAAAAGGAGCCGAGAGGTCACTCTGGTGGGCACTCTTACGCACAATTTAGACAACCCTCTTTACATTCTAAAGAATTGGGGTAGCTGGTGGTGGATACCTGAAACTATCAAACTACAACCCAGAACCCATGAATCTCGAAGACAGTTGTATAAAAATGTAGCTTATGAGGGGTGACAAGGGGATTGGGAAAGCCATAAGGACCACACTCCACTTTGTCTAGTTTATGGATGGATGAGTAGAAAAATAGGGGATGGAAACAAACAGACAAAGGTACCCAGTGTTCTTTTTTACTTCAATTGCTCTTTTTCACTCTAATTATTATTCTTGTTATTCTTGTGTGTGTGCTAATGAAGGTGTCAGGGATTGATTTGGGTGATGAATGTACAACTATGTAATGGTACTGTGAACAATGGAAAGTACGATTTGTTTTGTATGACTGCGTGGTATATGAATATATCTCAATAAAATGAAGATTAAAAAAAAAAAAAGACTGTTACTGTGTAACCAAATAAATCCCCTTTTATAAAAGCCAAAAAAAAAAAAAAAAAAAGAATAAATAGAAAATAGCAGATCTTATGGAAATGAACAATACTGTAGATCAAATTAAAAATATACCGGAGACACAAAACAACAGAGTTGAGGAGGTAGAGGAAAGAATAAGCAAACTAGAGGGCAGAATAACTGAATTAGAATGAATGAAAGAATAAATGGTGAAAAAGATGGAAAAATTTGAATTGGATCTCAGGGAAATGATGGACAACATGAAGTACACAAATATAAGAATAATTGGTGTCCCAGATGGAGAAGAGAAGAGTAAAGGGCTAGGAAGATTATTTGAGGAGATAATTGGGGAAAACAAGGGTGGTTCAACACAAGAAAATCAATCAATGTAATAACACACATTAATGAATTGAAAGGGGAAAATAACATGATCATCTCAATTGGAGCTGAAAAGGTATTTGACAAAATTCAGCATCCTTTCTTGGTAAAAAACAATTCAAAAGGTAGGAATTGAAGGAAACTTCCTCAATATATAAAGGGCATATATGAAAAACACACAACCAAAGTTGTACTCAATGGGAGAGAATGAACGCCTTCCCTCTGAGATTGGGAATGAGACAAGGATGCCCACTGTCACCACTGTTATTGAACATTGTGCTAGAGGTTCTAGCAAGAGCAATTAGGTGGGAAAAAGAAATAAAATGCATCCAAATTGGAAAGGAAAAAGTGAAATGCTCATTATTTGCATATGACATGATCCTATATTTGGAAAATCCCAAGAAATCTACAACAAGCCTACTTAAGCTAATAAACAAATCCAGCAAAGTGGCAGGATACAAGATCAATGTGCAAAAATCAGTAGTGTTTCCATACACTAAGAATGAGTTAACTGAGGAGGCAATTAAGAAAATAATTCAATTCACAATAACAACTAAAAGAATCAAGTACTAGGAATAAACCTAACCAAGAATGTAAAGGACCGATACTCAGAAGACTACAAAACAGTGCTAAAAGAAATCAAAGAAGACCTGAAAAATGGAAAGACATTCATGTTCATGGGCAAGATGGCTAAATATCATTTAGATGTCAATTCTACCCAAATTGATCTACATATTGAATGCAATACCAATCAAAATTCCAACAGACTACTTTGTAGAATTGGAAAAGTTAGTTATCAAATTTATTTGGAAAGGGAAGGGTCTCAAATATCCAAACACATCCCAAAAGAGAAAAATGAAGAAGACGACTTACACTGCCTGACTTTAAAGCTTATTATAAAGCCAAAGTGGTCAAAACAGCATGAAAGTGGCACAAAAATAGACATATTGATCAATGGGATTGAATTGACAGTTCAGAAATAGACCCTCACATGTATGATCTTTTGATTTTTGACAAGGCCCCCAAACCCACTGAACTGGGGCAGACTAGTCTCTTCAATAACTGTTGTTAGGGGAATTGTATATCCATAACCAAAGGAATGAAAGAGGACCCCTACCTCACACCCTACACAAAAATTAAAGTGGATCAAAGACCTAAATATAAAAGCCAGTACCATAAAATTCCTAGAAGAAAATATAGGGAAACATCTTAAAGACTTAGTGATATAGGAGGTAGCTTCTTAGACCTTACACCCAAAGCACAATCAATGAAAGAAAAAAACAATAGATAAATGGGAAATCCTCAAGACTGAACACTGTTGTGCTTCAAAGGACTTTGTCAAAAGGGTGAAAAGGCAGTCAACTCTATGGGAGAAAATATTTGGTAACCATATATGTGATAAGGGTTTGATATCCAGTATATATAAAGAAATCCTACAACTCAACAATAAAAGGACAAACAACCCAATTATGAAATGGGCAAAAGATATGAATAGACAGTTCTCCAAAGAGGAAATACAAATGACAAAAAGGCACATGAGAACATGTTCATCTAAATTCGCTATTAGGGAAATGCAAATCAAAAACACAATGAGATATCATCTCACACTTACAAGAATCGCCACTATCATACAAACAGAAACTACAAGTGTTGGAGGGGATATGGAGAAATAGGAACACTTATTCACTGCTGGTTGGAGTGTAAAATGGTATAGCCACTGTGGAAAACAGTTTGGCAGTTCCTCAGAAATCTAAATACTGAGTTGCCTTATGACCTGACAATTCCGCTATTCAGTATAAACACAGAAGATCTGAAAACAGGGACATGAACAGACATTTGCACACTAATGTTTATAGTGGCATTCTTCACAATGGCCAAAAGATGGAAACAATCTAAATGCCCATCAATAGATGAATGGATAAACACAATGTAGTATATACATATGATGGAACATTATGCAGCAGTAAGAAGAAATGAGATCCTGAAGCATGTGACAACATGGATGAATCCTGAGGACATAATGCTGAGTGAAATAATTCAGACACAAAAGGACAGATATTGTATGATTTCACTAATATGAGCTAACTAGAATATATAAACTCAGAGAGTCTTCAAATTTAGAATAGAGGATACCTAAAACTAGACAGAAGCTAGAGAAGGGGGAGTGGTAACCTAATATGTTCAGAATATATAGCAAAGCTGAACTTAAAAATTTTGGAGACAGATGGGGGTGAGGGTAGCTCATTATTGATAATATAAGGAATAGTACTGTATTGTAGGTGAATTTTGTTGAAAGGGGTTGTTTAAAGTCATGCATGTCACCGATTAACACTATAAATTTAAATAAGTTCTTGCATGAACTAGTACAAATGTATGACACTGGTGCAAAGAGTTAATAACAGAGTGGTAGGTAAGTGGGGAAAAAACACCTATTGCAAGTTATGGAGTATAGTTAAAAGTAGTATCTTAAAATTATTTCATCAGCAGTAACTGGTGTACCACACCAATACTAAGGGTCAATAATAGAGGTAGATAAGGGATATGGAGTGTCTGGGGTTTTCTTTTTTGTGTGTCTATCTGATAATTTTCTTTTTGGAGCAATGAAAAAGGTCTAAAATTGAGTGCGATGACTGCACAACTAAGTGATGATACTGCGAGATACTGATTGTATAGTTTGGATGGAATATATGATAAATGAATATATCTCAAAATCTGCAAAAATAAAAAAAAGCAACACCCAGCAATTTCACTTATATTCCATCGGTAAAAAACAGTCATATAATTGGTTCTACCTTAGATGGATCCTGGGTTACATCTGAAACTGTAATCTTTTGTGGAAGGTGTTCTGATTTGCTAATGATGCCAAAATGCAAAACACCAGAAAGGGATTGGCTTTTATAAAAGGGGGTTTATTGGGTTACATAGTTACAGTCCTAAGGCCGTAAAGTGTCCGAGGTAAAGCATCAACAATCGGGTACCTTCACTGGATGATAGCCGATGGCATCTGGGAAACCTCTGTTAGCTGGAAAGGCACATGGTTGGTGTCTGCTCTGGAGTTCTGGTTTCAAAATGCCTTTCTCCCATGATGTTCCCCTCTGGGTATCTGCTTGCTCCTGGGTTGCATTCTCCAATATGTCTCTGTAAGCTGTAGCTCCTCCAAAATGTCACTCTCAGTTGCTCTCCAAAATGTCACTTACAGCTGCTCCAAGTTCCTTCTGTCTGTGAATTCCTTTACATGACTCCAGTGATCCAATATCACCCACCCTGAATGGGCAGGGTAACACCTCCATGGAAATTATCCAATCAAAGTTTTCATTCACAGTTGATTGAGTCACATCTCCATGGAAACACTCAATCAAAGAATTCCAATCACATCAGCACTAATACATTTGCCCCAAGATGGCATTAAAGAACACGGCGTTTTGGGGGACATAATACATCCAAACTTGCACAGACAGCTAGACATCTCTGCCTCAGAAGGAATGAAGCACTGAAAGTCCAAATCTCAACATTGATAATAAAATGGCTGGTTTTAAATTCTAGTTGAATAAAATGGTTAAAATTATGGTCCTTAATCTAGAAGCAGCATAGTAGGCTAGACAGAGAGCCATGTACTTAGTGGGCATTTAAACAGCGTTCCTTGAGTTTTTTAACTATTTCACTAATTTTAATAAAACAAACATTTCATACAGTATCGAAAACAAGAATCGCTGGAAAATATGCATCTGTCATATGGGTGTGATGAGCATCACTAAACAGATTAGAATGACCCATAACCAGTATTAACATAGTCATTTCCAGTATGGGGATTATGGTATTTTATACTTTTCTTTTTATGCCTGTATATTTTTAATTTATCTACAATGAATATTTATTACATTCTTAATAATAAATAAATAGTAAATATTTTTAAAGGGAACACAAGTTAGTATTTTAGTATTCTGAGGCTTGAAGAAATGATTTGGGGGTTTGTTTCCTCAAAACCATGTAAGTTTATTCACTTCTGTTTTTTCTATTACATCACAGAAGCAAATGGCCTTTCACTTTAATCTAATTTTTATCATTTGTGTAGATTGACTGCTGGTTATCTCTTCAATCCATCATCTAACTCTCCCCCACAATATACTACTCACTGACCCCTCCAATTGCATAGAATAATAATAACCATAATGGGCACTTACCATGTGCCAGGCACTGAGCTAATCACTTTAAACTTCAACAGCTCGTTTAATATACCCTATCACATGAGACAAGTACTATTATTACCCCCATTTACACAGAGGAAATGCAGGCTTGGAGACCTATGCTACTCACCCAACCTACCACAGAGAGTAAGTAGCTGAAGTGAACATGAACCCTGGCAGAGCCCATGCATTCAACCGCTACATGACTTTCCCTCCAGAAACACCTAATTGTTATCTAATAACTTATGCATGCAAAGTACTTTTTAGGTTTCAGGGCACCTTCACAGACATTATTGTATTGAACCTTTGGCATGGCAGGAGAAATATCAGCATCATTTTCTAATCAAGATAACCACAGCTCAAATGCTGAAGGCTAGCAGGAAGTTGCATCGCTAAGTATAAGGCCAGAAAAATAGTAACACACTCACTGTTTCAACAAATGGCAATTTAGTACTAGGACTTGGTTACAAAAGTGTTGGAAGGGATAGAGGAGAAAAAGGGGGCAGGTGATGAGTAATGGCCAGTTACTATTACCCTGCGGGAGGGACAGAACAGAAAGGAGTGTTCTGGGGAACCAATGAGCACCGCACCTCTCAGCAGAAACCCAGGAGCCTATACTCCTCCCAACAGACACTGCAGCGGAGCCAGCAGTTCTGCTGAAGTTTCTGGGCTTCTTGCTTTCACTGCTAGAGCCCACAGTTGCTTACCACTTTAATCTAATTCAAATCCTCCCATTGACTGAATCAAGGAAATCTAGGGAACGTGGTTTTCAGACTTCCACCATTGTGCAATACAGAGAAGAATATAAGAAGATAAGTATGAAGCTGAGAACCAAGAGACAGACAGCCAACACAATGACAGAAACAGAACTAAACTCAGTCAATTAATCTCGTTCAACATACATTTATGCAACTACCCTGAGCCAGGCACAAGGAAAGTTGCTGGGGTTACCATCATGACCTAAGTGTACCCGATCTTGCCTCTATGAGGTTTACAATGTAGCAGAAATGAAGACTGGAACTCTCTGCATTATACTCCATCCTCTGGCCAGGGCTGAGGCATCTTTTACCAGTGAAAGAGTTTGCTGGATTTTGCTGTGTCAGCTTGGTTAAGCTTGGAACTACACTTCCCAGTGTTTCCTTCTCCAAATGTTTCTGCGTTAGAGTAAGCCAAAAGAGGAACTTGCACAAGATTTAGAAGACACCAGTGATGCAGAGCTGTTGCTCTTAGAAGTCTTTGTGGTACAATCACAGTGATGGACAGACGCATAAGGGCCTGGTGAGCTCAGCTCTTCTCCACTCTGTGTCCAGTTTGTCTTCCTAATTGCTGGCTCTGCTGACCAGCTAACACTTGGCCACACAGAGGCAGTAGTTACACAAAGTCAGCTGCTTCCCATGAACCACTCCCTGAGCTGCGCAGTCACTGTCCCACTTCAGCAACTGTACATGCTTCACTTTGAAGATTTTCCTGTAAGCTCTGGCTTGTCCACTGTTGCTGGTACATCAGGCAGACTAGTTAGTGACTCCTCCTATGATTCCCCAACTCTGCCTTTCAGAATTTCATTTCCCAGTCCCTCAACAATTGTGTACAGTCTAATTCCTATTTAAAAATCCATATTTCATCAACTCAAAGTGGTTGCACTCTCCTAATAATGATAGCATAGAGTACGTTTGATATTTCCAAAACTAGGCTGTCTTTCAGAATCTGAGAAGGCATTTCCACATGCTACACTCAATCATGTTTTAGGCACTTTCATGGTGATTTCTTGCAGTCTACGACATATCCACCACTCTACGTATTCCCTTCCTGATCATCAGCATAGTACTCTAATGTGGCTACAAAATTTGAAGTCTAGTTGCACCTTTGACATTAAGTTAATGAAATTTTTAAGCAAAACACTTCTGGCAGGTCTCCTAGGAGCACAAGGAAGATGACCTAAAAGATAACCGAAAGATGGTTTGGAAGTTTCTTTCCCTTATTGCTTATGTTCGTTGACTTTTTCTCCCTTTCCTTGCTTGACGCTTAATTCTCTGTACTAAACATGCTAACATTGCAAGTCTCTCAGCTTGCTTGTGGATAATTAATTGTCCTGTTGACTATGTATTGGAAACAGAGGGTATTAACCACCCTTCTTTGTGCTGTCATGATAATTACCAGAGAGGAAAACATAGATTCAGAAAAAGCCAACTCATCAATAAAAATCAGGGTTTGCCTTCCTGATCTGCAAAAATAGGAATTAGAACTTTGGAAAGATAACAATGTGATATTTTCTGTAAGTCATCAAACCATTAAGTATAATTTTCCTCCATGGCTTCAAAAACTGGGATAGAAAATGCCACCACCCAAGTTATTTGAAATGCTGACCAACACAGTATAGCTAATAGAAAGACTTTTAGCAAAAGCAGGGTAAAAGTTCTGAAATCCCACATCAACTATTACACATTCAACATATTCAACTAATAGTATATAACTAATACGTCAACATAAAATACCAACTTAGAATGGGTTAGGAGCTGTAGGGGATTTGGATAGCCAAAAGCATGGACTCAAGTTTGGGTACCAGTGAGTGAGCTGCAAAGAAAACTAAAGAGATAGTTCTCTCATAGATTCTCAATAAAACACTGAGCAAGCAAGGCAGCATTTTTTTGGTTGATCATGATAGAATGGGGTAGAGGGAAAAGAGAGAATGAGATTCTACCCATGTTAGCAGAGCAGTTTTGGTGCAGGACAGTTGGGGGAGGGGTGGTCAGCCACGACTGGAAGCAGCAGTAGCAGAAGAGGGAACAGTGGTAGTGGGGTGGCACCTTCAAGAGGCTCTGGGTGGCAGTCATTAAAAAGGGGGCCAGAGGAGGAAAAATGACATATAACACAAGTACCTGAGAGCACATGTCCGGAAGCAATCATCAGACCTGCTCTGTAGACTATGAGATCTGTCTAACTGGAGAGGTCTTTTTTAGGAAAAGGAAGAGCTGGAGGTGTCACAATAGTGGATAGAAATGAGGTACAGATTTACATTTAAATTCTTCCAAAATATTTTGAGGCAGCTCACCATAAAAGCAAAGATTATAAACTCTTTAACAGCAAGCAGTGTCTTCTTGTTCAATTCTCTAACACTCCAAATCTAGCAATGTATCTGCCTCAAAAGGATGAAAAAAGCATTTGCTGATTTGATGAATAATACTATTTTTAAATCATCACTGTAACATTTGAATTAACAAATAACATAAAAACAAAAAGCAGCAAATCAAGACAAAGTTGAAAAATCCCAAAGAGGAAAACATACAATGATGAAGAGCTTGATTAAGGAAAGCTGCAAGAAATAGCTGAAAACTGAACTTCCTGGAAGCCAAAGTAAAGATTTTATAAAAATGTATTTAATAACAGCATAGACTCATAGAAGTATGAAAAACTCTTTATCAGTTCCCTAGAAGGCTTTGTCAAAGGATATTTATACGAGAATATTAGCAATGTAATAGACACATTCTCAAAGTCATTTAACAAAAGTTATTGGAAAGAATGTCCACATGATTGTTTCTTATATCAGATCTTTGTGAAAGCTGAAGATGTAGGTTAAATTTTTAAAAAAAAAATCCAAATGAGAGACAGGGCATGATGATATGATACAGATACGTAGCATTCCAATGATTTGGCTTAGTACATCAGTAAGTTTCAAGAAGTTTACAGAATGACTGCCTAACTATCCCTCTCAAAGATCAGTCATCTCAGCTAGGCTTTGGGAAAGGATTGATATTAGATAATTAAAACTGCAGACACTAATGATTCTTGAAGAGCAGGCATTCTATGATATTAACACAAACATCCATTGATTTTGGACAGCTAGGGCCATTGCTGGGCCTGGCTTATAGACTTGACTACCTGCAGATCTAAATGGCTGTAACAGTACCCATAAGTGGGATTCAAGCCTGTCCTCAGAGATTACCTCCAGTGCTGGTTAAATGTCCCAAAGTGCACTTGACTGAAGAGTGTCCCTTAAAATATGGATGAAATGACAGTAGCTTAAGAGATTTTGAGAATTAAAGTTACCACTTTGAAACTACCTTTTGAATAGCATTGAATCTACTAAGATATTAATCACAAATGAACCTCCAGTTAGCCAAATGAAATCAATTGTTGCCTAATATTGCAAAATACAATGTAAAATGCAATACACATCTCTGTGAAAGCATCTGCCCAAAATGTTGATTTTAGTTTTGACATAAATAATTATTATTTAGATATTCTTCCTGACAAGTTTAAGCTAATTCTTGACACGACTACATTAATGTGAAAGGCAGTCCATGTCATCAGCAATGGAAAAACCTGGAAGCCTATTTCCAGGAAAACCTATGTGTATTTCATCTCAAATTATTCAGAAACAAGTTTTAAAGCTTGGGGCAAGATACATCTCTGTTTTGTTACATTTAAAGTGGGAATTTTCCCTAACAGAAGGTTATTCTAGCCTGATTTGACTTGAACTGTTTTGCCATCTGAAAAATCCTTGATATAAATATAGAGAGATCAGATAATTCAGCCCACAAACAATTTTTATTTATGGAATCAAAAGTCAATATTAAGTCATTGAAAGCCTATTCTTGTTCAGCTGAAACAGAACACTAAAACAGTGGTCAATTATGGAACAGTTACAACTAAATCCTGGCTGTTCCTCTGGCAAGAAAATAAATTATGAAACCAGTGCCATCCTCAGAAAAAGTTGCTGTGACAATCTAAGGAGACGTTCAGAAGTCTGATGTGCATATAATGTTGGAGGTGTGTTATCAGCATTTTTGAAGACAGGATATATCACGCTTTATATTCCCCTGTGGCAGCTCTATTAGAGAAAGTATTAGAATAACTTATATTGCATGAATTAGAACTCATACTGATCTTGCAAAAATTAGAACTCATACTTAGAAAAGAGTTTTAAGAGCTTTTATGTAAAATACTATTCTGTCCCATTTCTAGAAACAGCCTCGGTTCTTGAATCACTGCTTCAGGGAACACAACCCACCAATCAGGATTAGCCACGCCCAAGCAAAAATGTAAACTTCCAATGTGTTTAAATTTGCACATTTTGAGAATTATTTGTTAAGCAGCTAGCATTACAAACTTAAACATGTGGCTAGAAAAAACCATAGCTAGACAATATCAGAGTCTAATTTTAGGAACTCTGACTCCCAGGCTTCCCATCACTCACAGCAGTCTGATACCTCAGCATTTATCCAGATCTGAGCCATCTCTCCCTGGATGCATAAGCTGCTAGGGAGGGTTATTATATAAACTCCCCTAGATAAGCAGCTGATAAATACAACCCTACATCTCATCATATTTCTGCTCCTTCTATACTTTTTACTTTGGCTCACACTTAAATATATAGTCTAATGAGAGTGGCAGAGACATCAGAGTAAAATTTTGGCTTATCCTAACCTCAGCCCATAGATAATCCAGCTTGGCAATACAGAACAACCTTTCTAATCACCTAGCATACACTGTTCCCCTACAAGCAACTTCATTAAAAATCCCTTTAATTTCTACTAGGGACCACGTTATAAAAATTCCAAGAAACAGAATTGATGATACACACACACACACACACACACACAACCGCCATTCTGATGTCAGTCCATTTAATTTTTAGCAGGTGAAAAAATGAAAAAATTTCTGGAAAAAGGTAGACATAGCAAAGAGTTATCTATTCTTTGAACTGTAGAGAGATGGCTGCCAGAATAAAAAGGCCTTCACTCTCTCTGAGCTTCCGGTACCTCTGCATGCACCATTCTAATTCTGCATGCTGTCAACCCCAAAGGGGAGTAACACCAAGGCATATACTGGAATTAAAGCAGAAGCCACTTCCAACCAGTGCTCTGGAATGTCAATATAACAAACAATTAATAATTAATAATACTTACCACCTTGAGTCATTGGCTTCATTGTCCGAAAGAAGAATTGTGAAGAAGAAACCTAAGACCTTGAATACAAGGTGACTCATTCTTTAAAATTTAGGTCACTTGTTGAAAGAGCATGTTATATCCCCTGGAGAGGGGAAAGGAAGGGGGAGATATCAGGTGAGAGCCAGTGTGTTTATTTCCTTGCCTTGTCAAACTTCAAGATAAAATTCTTTTTTGGTTTCTGGAAACATTCAAAGCTGACAGGATCAGTAAATATGCAGCGGTTTGCCCTTTGTAACTAAAAGTTGAATGTGTCCACAATTTCTGATTTGCTAACTCTGACAGGGGGTTGACAAGCCTGGTGAATGCTGCATACCTGACCGATTTCCTGGGGTGGAAGAATTTATAGGCTTTCTCAGCTAACAGGCCCAAGGAAAGGGGCTACTGGGAAAAGTCAGCCAGCTCTGCCGGCTGCGAGAACACAAGGGTTGATGAGAATGGAAAGGTGTGTGGGGGGCTAAACACTGGTCTCTGGGAATATAAAATGAAAACTTGTAAAAGGATCATATTGACATAAAATAATTGGGTAATGTAGCAGATGTGAGGGAAGTCAACTGACTGGATTCTCAATTTTGAAGGGAGCAGGGTCTCTGCACATTAAAGCCAGAATGAGTGGCACAAATGGATTCAAGCAGAAAAGAAGTTGGGAAATTAAGACTGTTAAGGATTATCAGTAGAAATGATTTCCTACTATACAATGTGGAGTCCTAATATTACATACTCTGCATTGTACTATGTCAAGTCTAAACAAAAAAAGAACTGTTCAGTTCCTCTCCCGGTAAACAAGGAAGGTTTTCAGGAGGGCTTCTTTAAATAGTTCACATAAAGAAAGGACTCTTTTTTTTCATCAATAAAAAGGCTATGTAAAGAAGTAAATTAGGTTCCTTGATCTCGAGGCATTGTGGATCCCAGAACTGGGATGCAAAGCCCCCTGTGCTGACACTCCAGCTGGGGATAACGCCAGCCCCAGTCAAGCTTCTCTTTATTAACTCGTGCTTTCCAGGACATGCCATTTCAGGAGAAAAGGGGAGGTGGAGGGAGGGGAGTAGCCATCTGAAATCACAATTTCCCTCCCATCATCCAGAGCTGACCTGCCAGCACTCAGCTCCCTTCAGGTTCCCCTGGAACATTTATGAGCATGTGCGTGGGTGTCAAACGGGTATTTCCTTCCAGAGGATGGGGCACCCTCTCAGCTGTCGCATGGCATCCTCCGTTTCCTCTTCTCCTATTCCATGTTGCCTGTCCCAGCATCATTGGCTGGGACACCTCTGCTGCTCTGCTCACCAAAGGCAGTGCCACCACTGTTGGTGCCCTCCGCACCCATGCAGACACTGTCCACACCAGAGCCAACACTGTGAAGCCTGCTGTCCAACCTGTATCACAGGGGTGATGTCTGCTATCCCTGCAGAGGCACCAATGCTCTCTGCTGTTATTGAAAAGCTGCTGATATCAATGCAGCTATTTCATTCACAGTTCCTTTAGTTTTCATTCCAGCTTCACTGGAGCTCACTCATCCCAGAGCAAAGTCCAAGGAGGCTACATCACAGAGTACAACCTGGGCGATAACATTTTACCATATTCAAAATCCCTCTTCCTTTAAGACACTGATCCACAGTACTTCTAGCAAATTTTATGTCTTGATGTTCTCCTTCCTTGGATTGAGTTCCCTCAAATAGATTTCTCCTTCCCTTCAGTGAAAAAAGTAGTCCTGACCCTCTAGTCCTCTAGACATGCCCAACATGCCTGAATCCAAAGCACCTCTGGGGTACCATAATTCATTCAATATCCATTCAACAAATACTTACTGAACATCTATTTTCCAAGGAATCTGCTAGATTCTAAGGATGCAGTGGTGAAAAAGATCAATACAATTCATGGCTTCAGGAAGCTTTAATTGTACGAGGAAAATGAAAGAAAAGAGTAATGACTACAATAAACTGGGATGAGTGTTATATAATTGCAAAAGTGCTGACTACATCTAAACAGGAGGAAATTTTTGAATCTGTACTTTGAAGGGAGGAAAATCAATTTACTCAAGCTTGTTCTGAAAGTAGGTCAGTATAATAAAATGTTGCAATGATTATGAACTTCCCAAAAAACTTTTGGAGGAACCTTCAAACTACCTGGATATTCTCCAACATCAGTCCTAGGAAACTGAATTACAGATCCCTCCCTAGGTAAAATTCCACAATTATTTCCTTCTCTGGCTGTGATATGGGGCACTCAGTATAACTAGCCACATCCACAATCATGGATTTCAGAGCACAAATTGTCCACAGAGGTCCTGAATTGTCTTGGAAATAAGACAACAGTATTGTTCCAGCATCATTTGGGAGCATCTTTGAGGTTAGTCTTACAGCTCTTGCAGAATTAACTCAGCCAGTGTCTTTTCTGAATTTCCTTTGTAGGAAAAGCCCAAAGACAAGGGTCACTAAATAAGCCCATGAAGCACTGCAATTTTTTGGTCATCACTACCTTTGTGCCAGAGTTCAGGGCAGGTGGCCTCTGGGAGATGAAGGGCAGGGAGCATATGCTCAGGGAGGACTTCCTGCTGCAGGCCCAGGAGACGGGACTCTTCTCACCCCCTCCTCAGTGAGGTACCAGGAATCAAAAAATAATAATAATACATATTTTAAAAAAGAAAACCTAGTGTTTCTCAGAAGTATTGGCCCAACAATTCCAGCTGCCTGAGAGGGTGGAACAGAACAAGCCATAGTCACAGGCCATGCAGATGAGAGCAGATCATCATCCCAGCCACTCAGACCCAGCTGGGCACAAACCATTTGCAGCCCCTAAAGCACAGCTGTCAACAGCACAGGGCTGTGGTACTGTACTGGTACCATAGTACATAAGTACATACTTATGTAGCCCAATTCAGACATGTTCTCAGTTTTAATCTGCATTCATGTGGGTGTGAAGCCATTGTAATAGGGCCCCTTGAAGATGTTGTTTTTATTTATGGTGTGGTCCAACTGAATGAGGATGGCCTTAATCCAGATTACTGCAGGTCTTATAAATAGAAAGACACAGGGAGGAGCCAGAAACAGGAAATCAGTGGGAACCCAGAAGAAAAAGGAGAGGAGAGGACTTCACCATATGACATGAGACAGGGATTCAAGCCGAGGAACCCCAAGGATTGCAGCAGGCTAGCACGAGGACACTACCAACCCCAGAAAGAAACAAGCTTCCTAGCCTCCAAAACTGTGAAACAATAAGTTCCTGGGTTGTAGCCAACCCATTGTGTGATAATTTTGATAGCAGCCAAGACAAGGGCCTAGGCTGATGAAAGAGGCCACTTACAATGGAACCCAGGAAATCAAGGTAGTGGTGATGACCACAGAGATGACAATGGTGGTGGCAGTGAAAGTGGAAATGGCAGTGTAAGTAGCATGGGGTATGATAATGACCATGGAAGAACTACCAGCAGGGTGAGCAGTAGCACCCAGGCCCAAGCAACATGGAGCAGGTGAGACGCTCCTCCTCCAAGAGAGACTGGGTGTGTCCTTTCAATGTCTTGGGAGCAGAAAGTACTGATGACGAAGGAACCAGACCTCCAGTAAACTGATGAGGCTAAGGGGCTTTGCTACTCTCTTATAGTCACAAACCTCAACACTGGAGAAACACTCATTGTATGTGTATAATTAAAATGGGGTTATTACCAGTGGTAACAAAAAGGTACAAGATGGGTCAGTAGAAATAAAAAAGTACTCCACCTATATATATTCTTTGAAGCAAGTGAGTTTGTCATATCTATGCCCCTTATAACTCTCATTTCCCTGTTCATAAATAGAATTAATGACAGTTTTATTATCACAGAACGTCCTATCTTGTCGTTCCAAGATCACTCAGCCCTTTGGGCTGGCCCTTTCTCTCAGTCCCTTGCCTCCATTCCTGAATCCCACCTCTCTCCTCAGCAGTCACCTTGGATGCCTACCCAGCTTGTGCCTTGTGTGTTCTTCCCTGCTCTTCCCCTTCCTCTAACCACAAGGTCAAAATACTGCCCCTGCTCTGCCCGTTGGATGACATCTGGACCATGCATCTGGGCATCCTTCTGCTCTCCTCAGAACTTATCCCTCAGTTGGGATAGCTTCCTTTTGTCAAAAGACTTTATCAGTCACTCAATATCTCCACTGATTTCCTCTAGAATCCTTCAGCACAGTGGTGTGGAGCCCAGAAAGCCTATCAAGGTCATTACCCCTTCACAAATATTTATTTCTTCTCATCACATGAAAGGTTGAACTTGCTATTGGAATTTCAAAGATGTATTCAACTTGACCTATACCCTCTAAAACAGTATAATCTTTCACAATCACATAGGCAGTCTAAAATATTCACTTCATGAAGTGGTTCAGTAGCTCCCAGATGTGGGTTTGTGAACTCAATAAAATAAATATATTTAATGTATACATTTATTTGGACCCTTTAACCTTGATGAAGTTAAATTCTACTAATAAGAAATGAACTAGTCAAATATACTCAGACCTGAGGGCAGTGCCAGCTTCAAGGACATGAAAACTGTGCAGTCACACAGGCCTCATGCTGAGAAGGGCCTTGCACTTATTTTAATGCCCTGATGTCTATTCTTAATACCTTTTTTTAACAAGGGGCCCCATATTTTCATTTTGTACTGAGTCCTACAAATTAAGTAGTTGGTCCTGCCTGAGTAGGTCAAGATAATACAAATTAAATGGTCATCTAATTCAGCAGATTGGCAGGAAACTCCCAAATAGAACTCAAAGTCACAGAGAAGAAGATACAAATCAATTAACATCAACAATGGAATTATCATAAGATATTCAAAATGATGAGAAAAATTAGCCATCCAACTTATCTCACTAACAGAACAAAATTTTTCTCTGTTATAAATCCTTTAATCTTTTATTGATTTACGCTTTTAATCTCTCAGGTAATGAAACTCAGAATTTTCACAAGGACTTGTGTAATCAGGGGAAATGTCAGGGAAGAGTTAGAACTCCATTTATATGGATGAATAGGAATATGGAGAATAAAGAAGATTTTTCCAAGGCAAGTGTCAGTGTTGGCATAGCACATGCTAAGATCAAAGGCAGAGCAAGGTGTGTATGGAACAACGAGAATGGGGAGTGACAGGAATTGAAAGACGCAGATACAGGAGGGACCTGAAAGCAGGGCATCAGTTGGTGATAGAAAACCAAGATAAATTCTTGAGCAAGAGAGTAAAGAAACAAGTGTGGTTTTCTCTGAAGCCTTGTGTGACAATATTTTGTCTTTTGGTCTGGGATGGGAAAATAGAAAGTAAAGACAACCAACTGAGAGGATAGTGCTATCATCTCTAACAATGGAAGAAATATTGGACTTAAACAGAAAAGTGAGAGGTATTTAAAAACAATAAAAAGGTGTCTGGAATTTGGTGGTTAATGGAAACCCAGATTAAAGTAGGTAGAAAAAGTTGAGGAGGTAGGACAAAGCCCTGAGCAAGGTTTACATTCAGCACCTTGGAGAATGACGGAAGCCAAAAAAAAAAGTACAGGAAGAAAGGTAATATTGAGACAGAAGAACCAAGAAGGGGGAAACCTCTAAAACATTCTACATTGGAGATGTTTGTGAGATGTTCAATAAGGAGAAAAATAACTGAGGAAAGGCCATTCAATCTGGCAACAGGCAATTGAATACTGTCCCAGCATTTATATTACCCTAATTTATCACATTGCCAAGGTGCTTTCTGTAATTTTATATTTTATTCCATGATATAAGGCTCATAAGGGCAAGCTATGTGTTCTACTCACCATCATTCCCTAGCACCTGTAAATGATGAGAAATCAGCCCTTCCATAGTCAACAGAATCTCATGTCCTATCTTCTAACAAAGAGATCTCTCGTCTCACTCCCCCTTGAGAAATGCTATAACATTTCTGTTACCTTTTTCCAATTTTCCAACTTTGCCATCAAATACTTTCACAGTCTTTCTGAAGGATGGTAATTTATGGCTACAAGGCCCACTTTGCCCTTGATGGATCATCTTCCCTACCTAAGTGTCATGAAGACCCCTTTTCCCCTGCTGACCATGTGGTAAATCTTGGAGATGGTTTTGGCTATTTCTTTGGTACAAAAGAAAGCCTAACATTTATTCTTGTTAAGGAACTGGGCGTGATGGCGTCCAGTCATTGGCTGGTGAGTTCTCCTCCTTCCTACAATTCAGTTGTATAAACATTGAAGCCTTGTGTATGAATTCTGTGGCTTTATTTTCTCCTGCAACAAATGCTAGGTACATAAAAAGCACTCCAAAATATTTGAAAAGTGAGTGAATAGGAATGCACCATCTATATTAGGACCTCTGGATAGTCATCCATCCATTAAAATTAGTAGCATTGACTGTGTAGAATGAAAAGAAATGAGTCTGTCTGCACATCACTGAACTACAAATATTCTGACTCCTGAAATCAGAAAAATGTAAGGACAAAGCAAGAAGACAAAATAAAAACTAATGTATGTACTTCTATTGAAAAAGAGGGATAGAGAGAGATAAACATAGAAACATCCAATAGAAACACACTTTACATTATTGAACAAAAATGTGAGTTGAAAATTATGGGAAAAGTGAGAAGAATCAAGGATACAGGGATTGATTTATTAGAAGGGAGCCATGTGTATTAAAAAGCCTTTGGGGGCAAGGGAGCTTCATCAGAGAAAATACCCAAAGAAACCCAGCATAAAAGAAGTGGTTGCCCAAAAAACTGCCACAATTTTCCTCTGTTTTATTCCAAGATGTCACTACAGAAAATGTTAATACTGAAAAGGCAATGAAACAATACATCTGGAGTCATTGTGAGGGTTGGATAGAACCAACAAAATAGTATATAGGTCATTGCAGGGCATGTAATGCATAAGTAAAGAATATCAAAAGAGAAGAAAAAAAACATACAGGTGCAAAAGACAAAGGACCCAAGGACATCTCTCTAAGGCACTACTAGGGGAAAAAAAACACATAAGCTGCACTGCAGATATAGGGGTGAAAGCAATGAACTGTACCTCAACCAGGATGTGATTCAAATTATGCTTGTGTCATGCTGGATAAACCAATAAAGGAGCTTAATCGCTGCAACAAAAGCCCAAGGTTAATAGTGACAAACTCCACTAACAGTTGCACTGCAATAATGTGAAAAAAAAAAAAAATGACTTTGGACAGAGCTGTACAGTGGCTACTCTCTGCACCTGGAAAAGTTCAATAGAACTGCGTGAAAATAATCAGATACAAATCTGTCCAAGAGAGGGAAAAAAAACCCTTAGACAGACAGATGGTATTTTTGAAATTATAATGAAACCCGCCTCAGGGAAAAATCTTTGACAGGAAAGTGAGGCAAGAAAATAAGCATTCATCGGCATAATGGGTACCGGAGTCCAGGTATGATGCAATGAGTTCAGAATGTACAGTAGATTTAAAAGAAGCACTAATACAGCCCAATCCTCCAAAAAGTCTGGTGTCTTAGAGCTGCCAAGAAAAATAGGAGTGGTTGTCATCAATTCCTGCTTCTTAGTGAACTTTGCGAGTCCAGAAGTTTTCCTAGAAAACTCATGGCCAGGAAATCAATCTCAAAGAGAACTAGTGCCCTTCCTTGTCCTCACCATTGGGGGAGGAAAATAAATTCTGGTGTTTATGTTATAACCTCCAGGAAGTGCACAGATATGGTAGAGACCAGGGAATCATGCAACATCCCTGTCCAAGCCTCACTCAGAGGCAGTTTTCAAGCAGCAGAACTACTAGACTTTCCTACTTCCATCAAGCACATCCCTCTCCCAATGCAACACTGTACTCTCTGTATCCATTCTGCATAAGTGTGTGTGTGTGTGTGTGTGTGTGTGTGTGTGACAGAGAGAGAGAGAGAGAGAGAGAGAGAGAGACGGAGAGAGACAAAATGGGAGAGAGAGAAGCAGCAGAGGAAATGAGGAGAAATTAGGAGTTTGTTGCTAAACATGTACTCTTTACCCAAGGTTGTAACATTTCTTTTACATGGCAATTAGGCAAATACCAATCACCTGGCCTACAGAAAACCTGGTTTACAGAAGTCTGTGTGGGGTGGGGGTGGGGGTGGGGTCCTAGGTCTGAGTAGAGAGAGCCCAATTAGCTGGGACAGACAGAAAAAAGGGCAGCCTTTATGTAGACGGTTATCTTTCAAAACTGTTCTGATGCTTTCTACAGTTTTAAGGGTAGAGGGCCAAGTTTAAAAGGTTCCTTCCCTTCTGAGTTCACTGATTATTCTATTTAAATTTAGCCTCCACATGATTATTAAATACTAAGTAAGTCATTTTCAACAAACTTCACATGCCTGCACGTGATCCCTTCCTTCGACGTCTATCCTCCCTTCCTCTTCTTAATAGCACCTCCCCAGTACTTCCTTCCTTGCTTGTCTTTATACCAATTTCCTTCTACCCCTTATTTCTAGTTTTCACCCCCCAACTCTTTCTCTCTACCTTTTTCTCTTCCTTACTTTGAGCTCCCTTTGCTGAGTTTAGCCTTCATCCTCTCCTACCCACACCTCTCCACTTCCCTCCCCACGGCAGTCACTAGACTGATTCTCTGAAACTTGCTGACATGTGGATTCAAGGTTTTTGAAAGGAGTAAAATCTTTGTAATTCATTCTAATTGGAAGAATAACAGGTCATTTAACTTAATGAGAATTTTGAGGGGAACATTCCTTAAAGAAACTGGCTTTCCCAACATTCCAAGGACTAAGCAATAAAACCATTGTCATAGGAAGACAAGCTGGGAAAATAACATACTTGTAATTAGTACATCCACTGTTTGAAAGCTAATGTTTCAGCTAAAGGCCTTCAGTCTCAATCAGCATAACAATTCCCTTGTTTATTCTATTAATTTACCTAGCAACCCCTTTTTTTATAGATGCAGCTTAAATAAAGATTCTGAGTAACAAAGCTCAGCAGATGGCCCATAGAAAAGCCTTGTTGGTCTAATCAAAACAAGTTTTGCACAAAAAACACTCTGTTCCATGGCCTTGTCACAGTCATGTGCCTATCAGTCCTTCTCTATGGAGGAAAAAGAATTAATTGGGTATTGTTTGCTGTTTTCATTGTAAGCAGGCAGAGCAGCCTTAGACATAAATATGAAAATTGTCTGTCAGGCAGGTCCTCCCTCCCTTTTCCTTATCCTTCTCCCTTTTTCTGTCCCAGTTGGACCCCAAATCTCATGAGCAAGTGGACCATTTCCCTGGCATCCATGAAAGTGTCCCCTTCTTCCAAGCATCAGTCCCCATGCCACTGGAAAATTCATTCAATAATAAAGCTAATAAAAGGAAAAACAATTGCATATCAAGGACCTGTTTATGACTTTACCAATCTAATGCATTTTCTATAAAATTTAACCTATTTTTAGAGTATCTGTTTAATTTTGAAAATTTTATATCCCTTTTTGGATTAAAGACATAATTAGCTATAAATCTGATCAGCATGAGGTTTCAAAGCACTTACCTTGTCAACAGCCCTTTCTTTGGAATCTAGCCTTCATCCACAACCCAGCCTGCACCCCATTTGCAGAGGGTCCATACGCACAGCTCCTGCTGAGAGGTTTCCTTTGGCATTGCTGACACTACACATCCCATAAGCTTCCTTGGTAGCTGCTGACTGGACCAGGACAACTTACCTATGCTCAGTCAATTGATTCTCTTTCCAGGGAGACTGAATATAGAACTGAGAGATTCCAGTCACCTCAAATCTAGGGGCCTATATGCCTTGGTAAACCCAAAGACTAAGAAGGGAACAGTTTAGGAGTAACGATGATGGGTCTTCATTGCAAACTGACCTAAAATAAGCTGGCCACTTGTAACTATTAGGTACTTCACGGGAGCAAAGACAACAATATCTTAGCACAAGGTTTCGACTAAACTTCTTGTCACAATTGGATGACAGACTCCTCTTTTAATGAGCAGATACAGGATCAAACTGAGTCCTAAGACACTAAACGACTCTTCAAAAATATATCCTTGTTCTTGTTCATGGGAATTGTATATGTGAATTATAGTGTTTGTTCAAGGATGTGTGCAGCTAGCTCTCATATGTTCAGAAGACAGAGCAATAGATGATGGATGATAGATAGGGAGGGAGGGAGGGAAGGAGGAAAAGAAATAGTGGTGTGACAGCAGGTTAAAGTTGGTGGATTGGGGTATTAGGGGAGGGGGTCAAGGTATGCTGGAGTTCTGTGTATGGTGTTTGTATTGTTTTTGCAACTGTTCCTATAACTTTGAATTTATTTCAAAATAAAATTTAAAAATATATATATTCTTAAAGAAGATGATGGCATAGAGAGAAGTGGAAGTTAGTTAGTTACCCTGGAACAACTAATAAACAACCAGGAACAACTAGCAAATAATCTGGAATAACTGCTGGGGGACAACTGTGACTGCCCACACATTGTACACCAACCTGGATTGGGAGGAATGCCTGAGATCACAGCATAAAATCTGTAAGTAAAGACTGCAGACCCGTGCCAAAAGCCCTCCCCCATGGCAGCCCAAACTGCAAAACCTCACTGTGATAGAGAGCAGCATTCTCTGAACAAGTGAATATACCTCAGTCCACCTCCAAGTGGGGTTTTGATTAACAAATGTGGACTGCTCAATACAAACTACAAATCTCCAACAACTAGACAGAGGCTTTTAGTGACAACTGACCTTAAAGAGCCAACGGACTTCTCTGTGATGGGAGAGGAAAGCCCAGAGGACTGGGTGCTATCTCTGGCCAGTGGGTGAAGCTGGGGAGCCATGGATTGGCCCTGAAGGGGGGCTTTCTGTCTCTTTTTCTCTCTCTCAGTCTGGGCTGCTTAGTGGAGAAAGCCACAGCCATTTTCAGTCCTCAGCTCTCTGACCCAGACAAGGATAGAGATAGCAGAGTCAGAGAAACAAAGATTCTATTTAAATTCAAATGAAAACTCCCTAGTTGGTGTATCTTCCCTAAGAGGAAGGCAGTGGTGCCCAGCTCTACTACCAGCCTCCCATTCAGAACCAGACCCCAGAACCTGGGGGAAAAGAGCCAAAACAGAAATTAACACAGCAGCTTGAGTCCTCATAGGGTGTGTTAATCCTCTAAGACATACCCTCAGGGAGACCTGATACTGAATATTGCCCCCTTCTGAGATCCGAGCCCGTTCTGGTCTGGGAATACCTGATTGGGATAATCAAGGAAACCAGATGCCTAGACAACAGAAAACTACAATCTACACTAAGAAAAATGAAGTTATGCCCCAGTCAAAGGAATAACCTTACACTTCAACTGAGATACAGGAAATTAAACAATGCTAAATCAATTCAAAAAGTTTAGGGAAGAAATGGCAAAAGAGATGAAGTATATAATGAAAACACTGGGTGAATATGAGGTAGAAATTGAAAGTTTGAAAAAAACAACTGGCAGAATCTATGGAAATGAAACACACAAAACAAGAGATGAAAGACACAATGGAGACATACAATAGCAGATCTCAAGAGGCAGAAGAAACACTCAGGAACTGGAGAACAAGACATCTGAAATCTTACACACAGGGGAACAGATGGGGAGAAGAATGGAAAAATATGAGCAACATCTCAGGGAACTGATTGACAACACAAAATGCATGAACGTATGTGTCATGGGTGTCCCAGAAGGAGAAGAGAAGGGAAAGGGGGCAGAAGCAATAATAGAGGAAATAATTAACGCAAATTTCCCATCTCTTATGAAAGACATAAAATTACAGATCCAAGAAGTGCAATGTACCCCAAACAGAACAGATCTGAATAGGCCTATGCCAAGACACTTAATAATCAGATTATCAAACATCAAAGACAAAGAGAGAATCCTGAAAGCAGCAAGAGAAAAGTGATCCATCAAATACAAAGGAAGCTTGATAAGACTATGTGTGGATTTCTCAATAGAAACCATGGAAGCAAGAAGGAAGTGGGGTGATATATTTAAGATACTGAAAGAGAAAAACCACCAACTAAGAATCCTTTATCCAGCAGAACTGTCCTTCAAATATAAGGGAGAGTTTAAAATATTTTCTGACAATCAGACAATGACAGAGTTTGTGAACAAGATACCTGCACTACAGGAAATACTAAAGGGAGCACTACAGACAGACAGGAAAAGACAGGAGTGAGAGGTTTGGAACACAATTTTGGGTGATGGTAGCACAGCAATGTAAGTGCACTGAACAAAGATGACTGTGAGTGTGATTGAAAGAGGAAGGTTGGGAGCATGTGGGACACCAGAAGGAAAGAGGAAAGATGGAGACTGGGACTATATGACTCAGTAAAACCTACAGTGCTCAACAATTGTGATAAAATGTATGAATATGTTTTTACATGAGGGAGAACAAATGAATGTCAACCTTGCAAGGTGTTGAAAATGGGATGGTATTGGGGGAGGAGTGCAATCAATGCAAACTAGAGACTGTAGTTAACAAGAATATTGTATTATGCTTCCTTTAATGTAACAAAGACAATATACCAAAGCTAAATGCATATAAGAGGGGGACATAAGAGAGGGGTATGGGACTCTTGGCATTGGTGACGTTGTCTGACTCTTTATTCTACTTTAGATTAATGCTATCTTTCCTTCTGTTGCTTCCTAGCTATCATGTTTTGTTTTCTTTTGTTTCACTCTATCTTTTTTCTTTTTCTTTTTTTCCTCTGCCTTCTTTGACTCTTCCTCCTTTTTCGTGGAAGAAATGGAGATGTCCTTATATAGATAGTGGTGAGGGTGGTGAATACATAAATACATGACTATATGGGGAACCATCTACTTAGGGTGGAATGTATGGGGTGTAAACAAAACTGTCTTAATTAAAAAATGGGTTGATGAAAAAAACTTGAGGACAGTATATTGAGTGAAATAAGACAGACACATAAGGACAAATATTGCAGGGTCTCACTAACATGAACTAATTGTAACATGTCAACTCATAGACATGAAATATAAGTTACCAGGATATAGAATGAGGCTAAAGAATGGGGAGCAGTTGCTTATTATGAGCAGAATGTTCAACTAGGTTGAAGTTAAGTGTTTGGAAATGAACAGAGGTGAAGGTAGCATGTTATTGTGAGAATAACTAACAGTGTTGAATGGAGTGTGAATGTGGTGGAAAGGGGAAGCTCAGAGTCATGTATGTCACCAGAAGGAAAGTTAGAAGTTAAAAGATGGGAATGTATAAAACAGTGAATCCTGTGGTGGGCGATGTCCATGATTAACAGTACAAATATTGGAAATCTCTTTCATGAACTAGAATAAGTGTATTACACTATAGCTAGAAGTTAATAATAGAGGGGTATATAGGGAGAAAAATATACTTATTGCAAACTATATACTACAGTTAGTAGTATTTTACCATTCTTTCATCAACAGTAACAAAATGTACTATACCAATACTATGAGTCAACAGGGGAGGAGGGTGGTTAAGGGTATGGGAGGATTTGAGTTTCCTTTTTTGCATGTTTCTTTATTTCTTTTCTGGAGTAATTAACATGTTCTAAAAATTGAAAAAAATATTGACTGTGGTGATAGATGCACAGCTGCATGATGGTACCATGGGCAATTGATTATACATTTTGTATATTTGGATCATTGTATGGAATGTGAACAATCTCTCTCTATATATATATATATTCTTTTACCTGTTCATATAAGGGCACAGTTACTGGTACAATATTTCTGGCCAATCCCCATACCTTACTGGACATCAAGCATTTCACTCACAAAACTCATTTCTAATATCCTTTGTGCTAAGTTTTAAACTGTGTAGAGTTGCTCTGAAGCAAACATGTTTGAAATTTGTGGTAACTGTGTTTGAAGAGTGGGTTTCTGATTAAGCTCTTTAAAATGCTAACTAACCATGTACCACCTCCCAAGGAGGAGTACCTAATTGGAGACTTGAAACTTAACTACTCTCTACACTGGTGTGTTTTAAAATAAAGTGCTGGCAGAGCCCAAGGAACCAGACTCCTGAAAAGAGATGACACTGATGCAGACAGAGAAGCAGAGAGGGGAGAACCTGATGCCCCAAGGAGAGAACTCATAACATAATTGCCTTGGTTTTTGGTGATGTCCCATTCTCTGGTTTCAATCTTTTATGAGACTCCTCTGAACTTCCTGTTTTAGCTTATAAAAAATACCATATATCCTTATATTAAATCTCCCCTTTCCCTTAAGCTAATTTGAGTATATTTCTGTTACTTGCTAGCAAACAACCCAAGACTAAGATATTAATCTTTTTCTTACAGAGTTAATATAAATTCAACTAAAATTAAGGAAATTTGACAGATAAAGTTCCGATTTACATTAGGCTAATTAAAATCCTGAAAACCAGCACAGAGACCACACTTCTTCACAGACTGATGGAAACTCCCAGTAGAGAACCACTAACCACAGGTATGAATGCTCAAGTGCTTTTTTCTAAACCTTTCTAGGCATTTTAAAAAGGATCTTTTTAAACTCAACCAATGTGTGCTGAATAACCAATATGTTCAAAGAACCATCTTAGGTGTTACAGTCAGTTTAAAGGTATAAAACATAATTCCTAACCTTAGGGGTGTTGCATTCTAATGAAGGGATAGTACAAACCCACAAATGACTATTTTGACAGGGAGGAGGTGGTAAGTGTCAGGAAAAGTACAATTACTAAGGGGGCATGAATGCAGGGGATGGATCAGTTAGCTTGTACACGTCCACAAATTTCCCATTGTGCTGCTGTTACCATTTGGATAGATAATGAGAGGTTGGGGTGATCTGCATAGACGGAGATGGTAAGAAAAAAGGGAAAACAAGGCCTACAAGGCCAGAGAAACTACAGAAAATTATGGAGGCTGGAAATCAGAGGACTTCTAGAAACAGTAGGTAATGTGGTTCAGCTGGGTATAAGGTGCCTGGAGATATGTGAGAGAAAGACTAGAAAGCTAGATGTAGACCTGCTTGGTAAAGGCCCTGAACTGCATGCTAAGGTTTCTGAAACTCTTTTCTGTGGTCAATGTGTGAGGGAGTAAGGAGTAGAGGTGAGGGGTGAAGAGTAAAGTTTTAAGCCATGAAACGGTATGATGAATTTGAGCGAAATAGCTCTGGCCACGGGGTGTAGAACAAATGAGAAGACAGAGAGACTAGAGCTGTGAAATGAGTTATGAAGCTGCAAAAGTCCTCCATGTGAGAGTTAACGAGGAACCTCTTAAAGTTTCTCCTTTGTACCAATCCTTGCAGTTGTAGTGAGAATAGAAGTGAAGGGACAAAATTGAGAATCTCAGTAAAGGTAGCGCTGACAGGATTTAATGACGAATTAAATAGGAAAGTGTGAGGTGAGCAGAAATGATTTAAAACTTCTTAACCATGGAGACTGGGTTTCCTCCTCTTTAAAAAGGAGTTGACATTTTCTCCTTCACAATATTGTTGTCAGAATGGAAGGGTATGATGCATGTGAAAGTGAACATCTAGAAAAAGGGAATCTATAAAGACTGAAAAGAGAAAGAAATGTCTCCTAAGAGCCAGCTAGGGAGTCATCTTGCATAGAAAGTAAAGCCATGGTCTTTGACTGTATGGAGAAGACTCCTCCAGGGAGAAACAAGCTGAAGTCAGAGGCACACCTGGCATGAGCTCCCCACAAGTGTAGGACATAAGGAAGGGGTCAGAGCCATGCCGGATATGAAGATGACTACTCACTATTAATCTCAGTTGGCAAAAGGATTTACTGGCTTTAAGAAAGGAAGCCAACTGTCATTAAGAAATTAACTAAAAATGACCTCAAAGTAGATGACTTGGTAGATCAGGTGCTGGGGAACAAGTCTAGGTCAGGGAAGAGGAGGCTAAGAGATGAAGTGATGTTCAAATGGACCCAGTGTTGCAGTTCTGAATCTAATTCAATAATAAACATGGAGAAAAATAACTTATTTTCAAACAATGTATCTGTTTAGTGAGCAACTCAGTGAAAATTGCTGGGCTAGGGGTGGGCTTTTGCACATAAAAGTTAATAACCTCACCAACCCATGAATTGGTGCTAAGGTACAACATCTTACCAAACATATTTTAATCAAATAATAGAAATGCCTTGCTTAGTATCCCTTATAAAAGCAAAAGGCAAAAATCCCTAACAAAGTTGTCACTTCCATACTGCCTCAATTTGAAGTCTGCTCCTATTTCTCTCTTATTTTTAATCATACAGAAAAAATATTTTCATTTAGCATGCATATGTATTGCATGGTTTTTAGTATATTTGCCAAGTCAAATGCATTAAAAGGAGAATTATAACAATGTTAAGCTCACAGTAATGAGCTAATGAAAAGTCCTTTGACAAAGCTTTTGGGGTAAGAGCAGCCAATTAAATTGTGCCTGTCACTAGCTCCTGTCTAAGCCTTTCTGGAGCAATTTGTCAACAAACAGGCCAAGAACCGTCATGAGCAGTTATTTTCAAAAAGAAGATAAGATACGTTGTAATATACTAATTTCTCTGGATGCTGCATCTCTTCCACTTAACCTCAATAAGATGCTCTCCAAGTGAGACACAAACAACCTGTCAAACAGTGGATGAGGAGGAAGCTTCCAGCTCAATTATGCTCTGTTCATCACCGTCTTAAAAAGCTCTTGGAAAAATGAAGTTAAGCAGGGCAATTGAGGCAGGCCCACATGAAATAAATCCAGAGCGGCAGGTTTTTTAATCTATTTCTCCTAATATTCAGTGGCAAAGGCCTACACAGAGCATTTTTGACCCACTGTAATCAAAAACATTTTTAAGATATATGTATTCACACATGAAAACACCTCTTGATTTTCAACAACTTGGAAATCTATGTTTAAGAGAAATTTCTGAGCAATCAAGAAAAATTAAGCATATTACTATCAAACATATGGAAAGACCCGTAGGTAAACTCAGATTGAAAAAAAAAATTAAGGCTGTTTGCTGGTCTGATTTTAAAATGCATACATACTTAAGAAAGTGTGAGAAACTTGGTCAAAGTTTTTCTGTAACTTTCCAGAGTCTAGAACAGAGCAAAGAAATGTTCTTAATAAAAGCTGAATGTTGAATGTGCCTCTGAATGCTTTCACTGGGGGCCGTAGCAGGGACCTTGCTGAGAGTTCAAAGACTCTCAGTGGGTGATCCAATCCTCTACATCCGAAGGGACTGGGACACCAGGAGCCCGGGGGGAACTATACACAGCAGTCCTCCCAGCTCTATTCCTATTGCTTAGAATGAGTATTGGGAGGCCATTTTGCCCCTCACCTGGAACCAATGAGGGCAGCCAGCTGGTCTCTCAGTCGCCCTTGCCAATCCTAGTACAGCCACTCTGCATGCAGACTCTGCATGGGTCTACATTTCCATCACCACATACCCCCTGGCTCACAAGGCCTTTTCAGAATTTTGCCCTCTTTGCCTGATGCTTCTGTGGGCTTCCTGTTGTAGGAAGCAGAACAACAGTGTTTAAGAGTGTAGCTTTGAATGCAAAATGTTGGGTCCTAATCCTGGCCTCTTGGTTTACAAACTGTTCTGGTTTGCAAATGCTGCCATTATGCAAAATACCAAAAATGGATTGGTTTTTATAAAGGGGTTTTATTTGGTTACAAAGTTACAGTCTCAAGGGCATAAAGTGTCCAAGGTGAGGCATCTGCAATAGGGTACCTTCACTGGAGAAAGGCCATTGACATCCGGAAAACCTCTGTTAGCTGGGAAGGCACATGGCTGGCATCTGCTTGCTCCCAGGTTGTGTTTCAAAATGGCATTCTCCAAAATGTCTCTGTGTCAGCTTCTTGGGGCAAATTCTGGGCTAATACCTCTAAAGCATCAGCAAAATTCTGCTTTCAACGGTCGTCTTCAAAATGTCTCTGTAAGTAGCAGCAGCCAGCTCCTTCTGTCTGAACTCTTATATACGGCTCTAGTAAAGTAATCAAGGCCCACACTGAATGGGCAGGGCCATGCCTCCATGAAAATTATCTAATCAGAGTAATCACCTACAGTTGGGTGGGTCACATCTCCATGGAAACAACCTAATCCAAAGGTTCCAACTTAATCAACACTAATACATCTGCCCCCACAAGATTGCATCAGAGAACATGGCTTTTTCTGGGGGACATAATATATGAAAACTGGTACACCAACTACATAACCTGGGCTAGCTACTTAAAGATTCTGTGCCTGCTTCTTTTTTTTAAATGCAACTTTATTGAGATATATTCATACACTATATAATCCATCCAAAGTATACAATCAATCGCTCACAGTATCATCACATAGTTGTGCATTCACCACCACAATCAATCTTAGAACATCCTCATTACTTTCAAAAAAAAGCAATAAAAATAAAAATAAATAAATAAATAAATAAATAAAAAGAATACCCAAAAAATTCCATATCCCCTATCCCCCCATCATTTATATATATATATTTGTTTTTGGTACTTATCTATCTGTACACTAGATCCAGGGAGTGTCAGTCACAAGGTTCCCACAATCACACGGTCACACAATAAAAACTAGATAGTTACACAGTCATCATCAAGAATCAGTGCTACTGCATTACAATTCAATAGTCTCCGGTATTTCCTTCTAGCTATTCTAATACACTAGAAACTAAAAAAGAATATCTGTATAATGCATAAGAATAACCTCCATAATGACCTCTTGACTCTATTTAAAATCTCTTAGCCATTGAAACTTTATTTGTTCCATTCGTCTTCCCCCTTTTGGTCAAGAAGGCTTTCTCAATCCCACAATGCCAGGACCAGGCTCATCCCCAGGAGTCATGTTCCACATTGCCAGGGAGACTTGCACCCCAGAAGTCATATCCCACGAAGGGGGGAGGGCAATGAGTTTACCTGCAGAGTTGGCTTAGAGATACAGTGTGCCTGCCTCTTGATAAAAAAGTAGGGAAAACTATAGTTACATGTTCAATGTGGCTTTTTTTTTTTTTTTGAAGATAAATCAGTAGTTCTCTAATACCCTCTCTCTCTTATAAACATTTCTAATATCCTCCTGAGCATCCTGAAATGAAATGAAATTTGTTTCAGGATATATTTTTTAAGAATAATATAATGCTTTAACTATAATAGAAAGAAGAAATAAAAACGTAATTTATAATAAAATAATATGTTTCAATAAGTAAATTCTCAGACATGATTATTCTAGAAGACATAATTAAGTAGGTCCATCCTTGTACATATACATGGAATCAACATTAATGCAGTAGCTACAATCATTACAAGCCATGTTGCCACAAGCAGGGACATATTATCTGAAATGGCTAAAAAAAGAAAACCTCTTGATAAGTTTCCAAATAAAAAGTAAAATTTTCCCTCTATTTCATGATAGATGCATTCTTGGAAATGTCAGCATACTAAAACCATTAAACAATTACTTTCTGTTTATATACAAAACAAAAGCATCTCTAAGATTGAAAAATTATAAAAACAGCATTTCACCCATATGAATGGCCACAGGATATTAGAGAAACATACATGAGGCAATTCTTCACCATGTGGAGCCATCCCACACCTTGCAGGAGGGCTGGCATCTCCAATCTCCCAGTAAACAGCACTGGCACTGCAAAATGTAGATGGCACTGTGACAACAAAAACACCTCCACAAATGTCCACAATGCCCCCAGATAACAGCCCCCATTGAAGACCACTGAATTAAATGACACAGAAACACATGAAACAGTCTCTACCACATGGTTAATGGTCCAGTGATATTAACTATTTTTGCTGACTCCATTTCTATGCAGAGTTTCCCACCAAAGTCAACAACTTGCCTCCACAGCATAGTCTCATACCTTTTTTGATGTCAGCAAAATAGAAAGTGTTCTATGAAGAGTTGTTCCATAGGTTACACAGAGCAGAATGTGCAGGTCAGTGTACACCTTGGGCTACATACCTAAAAAAGCCCATATTTCTCCCACTATTATTAAATAGGAAAACCATAAGCAAGCTGCCTTCCAAAATTCATCAGATGGTTGTAAACAAGGTTAAAAAGAGGTAAAAATCAAGATACCCACAGCCCAGAGAGACTTAATGAATCTATTTCTTGCTTTGAAAGTCCTAACAGGGAACTAATTGTGGAGAAGCATACTGCAAAGAACTCAAGAAGTGCATATAGCCCGATGGCTATGAACTGAGGTTTTAAGAGCTTTCGAGTCATCATTTTGTCCTCTGTCTTCTCAAGTATTGACTTTAGCGATAAATAAACCACGTAAATGTGCTAACCCAAAATAGAAGGCTAGTGTGACTGATTTCTAGGGGCTTTGGAGGTGTTTTGGGCAGGAAAATGGCTGCTGGGGCAGATAAATGCTTTACAGTCTGCAGGGTTGGGGAGGGAGAAGCCAAGCAGGATCCCACAGCTGAGACCCAATGTTGCTAAAAGAAAAATAGAGGAGGTGGGGCAAGATGGCAGACTGGTGAGCTGTATGTTTTAGTTACTCCTCCAGGAAAGTAGGTAGAAAGCCAGGAACTGCGTGGACTGGACACCACAGAGCAATCTGACTTTGGGCATACTTCATACAACACTCATGAAAACGTGGAACTGCTGAGATCAGCGAAATCTGTAAGTTTTTGTGGCCAGGGGACCCGCGCCCCTCCCTGCCAGGCTCAGTCCCATGGGAGGAGGGACTGTCAGCTCTGGGAAGGAGAAGGGAGAACTGCAGTGGCAGCCCTTATCCGAAAATCATTCTACTGATCCAAACTCCAACCATAGATAGACTGAGACCAGACACCAGAGAATCTGAGAGCAGCCAGCCCAGCAGAGAGGAGACAGGCATAGAAAAAAAACAACACGAAAAACTCCAAAATAAAAGCAGAGGATTTTTGAAGTTCTGGTGAACATAGAAAGGGGAAGGGCAGAGCTCAGGCCCTGAGGCGCATATGCAAATCCCGAAGAAAAGCTGATCTCTCTGTCCTGTGGACCTTTCCTTAATGGCCCTAATTGCTTTGTCTCTTAGCATTTCAATAACCCATTAGATCTCTGAGGAGGGCCCTTTTTTTTTTTAATCCTTTTTTCTTTTTCTAAAACAATTACTCTAAGAAGCCCAATACAGAAAGCTTCAAAGACTTACAATTTGGGCAGGTCAAGACAAGAGCAGAACTAAGAGAGCTCTGAGACAAAAGGCAATAATCCAGTGGCTGAGAAAATTCACTAAACACCACAACATCCCAAGAAAAGGGGGGTGTCTGCTCACAGCCATCATCCTGGTGGACAGGAAACACTCCTGCCCGTCGCCAGCCCCATAGCCCAGAACTGCCCCAGACAACCCAGTGTGACGGAAGGGCTCCAAATAACAGGCACACACCACAAAACTGAGTGTGGACATTAGCCTTCCCTGCAACTTCAGCTGATTGTCCCAGAGTTGGGAAGGTGGAGCAGTGTGAATTAACAAAGCCCCATTCAGCCATCATTTCAGCAGACTGGGAGCCTCCCTACACAGCCCAGCAGCCCAGAACTGCCCTGGGGGGACGGCACTCACCTGTGACATAGCACAGTCATCCCTCAACAGAGGACCCGGGGTGCACAGCCTGGAAGAGGGGCCCACTTGCAAGTCTCAGGAGCCATACGCCAATACCAAGGACTTGTGGGTCAGTGGCAGAGACAAACTGTGGCAGGACTGAACTGAAGGATTAGACTATTGCACCAGCTTTAAAACTCTAGGATCACCAGGGAGATTTGATTGTTAGGGCCAACCCCCTCCCCAACTGCCCAGAAACACGCCCCACATACAGGGCAGGCAACACCAACTACACACGCAAGCTTGGTACACCAATTGGGCCCCACAAGACTCACTCCCCCACTCACCAAAAAGGCTAAGCAGGGGAGAACTGGCTTGTGGAGAACAGGTGGCTCGTGGACGCCACCTGCTGGTTAGTTAGAGAAAGTGTACTCCACGAAGCTGTAGATCTGATAAATTAGAGATAAGGACTTCAATAGGTCTACAAACCCTAAAAGAACCCTATCAAGTTCAGCAAATGCCACGAGGCCAAAAACAACAGAAAATTATAAAGCATATGAAAAAAACAGACGATATGGATAACCCAAGCCCAAGCACCCAAATCGAAAGATCAGAAGAGACACAGCACCGAGAGCAGCTACTCAAAGAACTAAAGATGAACAATGAGACCATAGTACGGGATACAAAGGATATCAAGAAGACCCTAGAAGAGCATAAAGAAGACATTGCAAGACTAAATAAAAAAATGGATGATCTTATGGAAATTAAAGAAACTGTTGACCAAATTAAAAAGATTCTGGACACTCATAGTACAAGACTAGAGGAAGTTGAACAACGAATCAGTGACCTGGAAGATGACAGAATGGAAAATGAAAGCATAAAAGAAAGAATGGGGAAAAAAATTGAAAAAATCGAAATGGACCTCAGGGATATGATAGATAATATGAAACGTCCGAATATAAGACTCATTGGTGTTCCAGAAGGGGAAGGAAAGGGTAAAGGTCTAGGAAGAGTATTCAAAGAAATTGTTGGGGAAAGCTTCCCAAATCTTCTAAACAACATAAATACACAAATCATAAATGCTCAGCGAACTGCAAATAGAATAAATCCAAATAAACCCACTCCGAGACATATTCTGATCACACTGTCACCCACGGAAGAGAAGGAGCAAGTTCTGAAAGCAGCAAGAGAAAAGCAATTCACCACATACAAAGGAAACAGCATAAGACTAAGTAGTGACTACTCAGCAACCACCACAGAGGCGAGAAGGCAGTGGCACAATATATTTAAAATTCTGAGTGAGAAAAATTTCCAACCAAGAATACTTTATCCAGCAAAGCTCTCCTTCAAATTTGAGGGAGAGCTTCAATTTTTCACAGACAAACAAATGCTGAGAGAATTTGCTAACAAGAGACCTGCCCTACTGGAGATACTAAAAGGAACCCTACAGACACAGAAACAAAGAAAGGACAGAGAGACTTGGAGAAAGGTTCAGTACTAAAGAGATTTGGTATGGGTACAATAAAGGATATTAATAGAGAGAGGGGAAAAATATAACAAACATAAACCAAAGGATCAGATGGCTGATTCAAGAAATGCCTTCACAGTTATAACATTGAATGTAAATGGATTAAACTCCCCAATTAAAAGATATAGATTCGCAGAATGGATCAAAAAAAATGAACCATCAATATGTTACATACAAGAGACTCATCTTAGACACAGGGACACAAAGAAACTGAAAGTGAAAGGATGGAAAAAAATATTTCATGCAAGCTACAGCCAGAAGAAAGCAGGTGTAGCAATACTAATCTCAGATAAAATAGACTTCAAATGCAGAGATGCTTTGAGAGACAAAGAAGGCCACTACATACTAATAAAAGGGGCAATTCAGCAAGAAGAAATAACAATCGTAAATGTCTATACACCCAATCAAGGTGCCACAAAATACATGAGAGAAACACTGGCAAAACTAAAGGAAGCAATTGATGTTTCCACAATAATTGTGGGAGACTTCAACACATCACTCTCTCCTATAGATAGATCAACCAGACAGAAGACCAATAAGGAAATTGAAAACCTAAACAATCTGATAAATGAATTAGATTTAACAGACATATACAGGACATTACATCCCAAATCACCAGGATACACATACTTTTCTAGTGCTCATGGAACTTTCTCCACAATAGATCATATGCTGAGACATAAAACAAGCCTCAATAAATTTAAAAAAATTGAAATTATTCAAAGCACATTCTCTGACACAATGGAATACAATTAGAAGTCAATAACCATCAGAGACTTAGAAAATTCACCAATACCTGGAGGTTAAACAACACACTCCTAAACAATCACTGGGTTAAAGAAGAAATAGCAAGAGAAATTGCTAAATATATAGAGACGAATGAAAATGAGAACACAACATACCAAAACCTATGGGATGCAGCAAAAGCAGTGCTAAGGGGGAAATTTATAGCACTAAACGCATATATGAAAAAGGAAGAAAGAGCCAAAATCAAAGAACTAATGGATCAACTGAAGAAGCTAGAAAATGAACAGCAAACCAATCCTAAACCAAGTAGAAGAAAAGAAATAACAAGGATTAAAGCAGAAACAAATGACATAGAGAACAAAAAAACAATAGAGAGGATAAATATCACCAAAAGTTGGATCTTTGAGAAGATCAACAAGATTGACAAGCCCCTAGCTAGACTGACAAAATCAAAAAGAGAGAAGACCCATATAAACAAAATAATGAATGAAAAAGGTGACATAACTGCAGATCCTGAAGAAATTAAAAAAATTATAAGAGGATATTATGAACAACTGTATGGCAACAAACTGGATAATATAGAAGAAATGGACAATTTCCTGGAAACATATGAACAACCTAGACTGACCAGAGAAGAAATAGAAGACCTCAACCAACCCATCACAAGCAAAGAGATCCAATCAGTCATCAAAAATCTTCCCACAAATAAATGCCCAGGGCCAGATGGCTTCACAGGGGAATTCTACCAAACTTTCCAGAAAGAACTGACACCAATCTTACTCAAACTCTTTCAAAACATTGAAGAAAATGGAACACTACCTAACTCATTTTATGAAGCTAACATCAATCTAATACCCAAACCAGGCAAAGATGCTACAAAAAAAGGAAAACTACCGGCCAATCTCCCTAATGAATATAGATGCAAAAATCCTCAACAAAATACTTGCAAATCGAATCCAAAGACACATTAAAAAAATCATACACCATGACCAAGTGGGGTTCATTCCAGACATGCAAGGATGGTTCAACATAAGAAAATCAATCAATGTATTACAACACATTACTAGTCAAAAGGGAAAAATCAATTGATCATCTCAATAGATGCTGAAAAAGCATTTGACAAAATCCAACATCCCTTTTTGATAAAAACACTTCAAAAGGTAGGAATTGAAGGAAACTTCCTCAACATGATAAAGAGCATATATGAAAAACCCACAGCCAGCATAGTACTCAATGCTGAGAGACTGAAAGCCTTCCCTCTAAGATCAGGAACAAGACAAGGATGCCCACTGTCACCACTGTTATTCAACATTGTGCTGGAAGTGCTAGCCAGGGCAATCCGGCAAGACAAAGAAATAAAAGGCATCCAAATTGGAAAAGAAGAAGTAAAACTGTCATTGCTTGCAGATGATATGATCTTATATCTAGAAAACCCTGAGAAATCGACGATACAGCTACTAGAGCTAATAAACAAATTTATCAAAGTAGCGGGATACAAGATTAATGCACATAAGTCAGTAATGTTTCTATATGCTAGAAATGAACAAACTGAAGAGACACTCAAGAAAAAGATACCATTTTCAATAGCAACTAAAAAAATCAAGTACCTAGGAATAAACTTAACCAAAGATGTAAAAGACCTATACAAAGAAAACTACATAACTCTACTAAAAGAAATAGAAGGGGACCTTAAAAGATGGAAAAATATTCCATGTTCATGGATAGGAAGGCTAAATGTCATTAAGATGTCAATTCTACCCAAACTCATCTACAGATTCAATACAATCCCAATCAAAATTCCAACAACCTACTTTGCAGACTTGGAAAAGCTAGTTATCAAATTTATTTGGAAAGGGACGATGCCTCGAATTGCTAAAGACACTCTAAAAAAGAAAAACGAAGTGGGAGGACTTACACTCCCTGACTTTGAAGCTTATTATAAGGCCACAGTTGCCAAAACAGCATGGTACTGGCACAAAGATAGACATATAGATCAATGGAATCGAATTGAGAATTCAGAGATAGACCCTCAGATCTATGGCCGACTGATCTTTGATAAGGCCCCCAAAGTCACTGAACTGAGTCATAATGGTCTTTTCAACAAATGGGGCTGGGAGAGTTGGATATCCATATCCAAAAGAATGAAAGAGGACCCCTACCTCACCCCCTACACAAAAATTAACTCAAAATGGACCAAAGATCTCAATATAAAAGAAAGTACCATAAAACTCCTAGAAGATAATGTAGGAAAACATCTTCAAGACCTTGTATTAGGCAGCCACTTCCTAGACTTTACACCCAAAGCACAAGCAACAAAAGAGAAAATAGATAAATGGGAACTCCTCAAGCTTAGAAGTTTCTGCACCTCAAAGGAATTTCTCAAAAAGGTAAAGAGGCAGCCAACTCAATGGGAAAAAATTTTTGGAAACCATGTATCTGACAAAAGACTGATATCTTGCATATATAAAGAAATCCTACAACTCAATGACAATAGTACAGACAGCCCAATTATAAAATGGGCAAAAGATATGAAAAGACAGTTCTCTGAAGAGGAAATACAAATGCCAAGAAACACATGAAAAAATGTTCAGCTTCACTAGCTATTAGAGAGATGCAAATTAAGACCACAATGAGATACCATCTAACACCGATTAGAATGGCTGCCATTAAACAAACAGGTAACTACAAATGCTGGAGGGGATGTGGAGAAACTGGAACTCTTATTCACTGTTGGTGGGACTGTATAATGGTTCAGCCACTCTGGAAGTCAGTCTGGCAGTTCCTTAGAAAACTAGATATAGAGTTACCATTCGATCCAGCGATTGCACTTCTCGGTATATACCCGGAATGTCGGAAAGCAGAGACATGAACAGATATCTGCACTCCAATGTTCATAGCAGCATTATTCACAATTGCCAAGAGATGGAAACAACCCAAATGTCCTTCAACAGATGAGTGGATAAATAAAATGTGGTATATACACACGATGGAATACTATACGGCAGTAAGAAGGAACGATCTCGGGAAACATATGACAACATGGATGAACCTTGAAGACATAATGCTGAGCGAAATAAGCCAGGCACAAAAAGAGAAATATTATATGCTACCACTAATGTGAACTTTGAAAAATGTTAAACAAATGGTTTATAATGTAGAATGTAGGGGAACTAGCAATAGAGAGCAATTAACGAAGGGGGAACAATAATCCAAGAAGGACAGATAAGCTATTTAACGTTCTGGGGATGCCCAGGAATGACTATGGTCTGTTAATTTCTGATGGATATAGTAGGAACAAGTTCACAGAAATGTTGCTATATTAAGTAACTTTCTTGGGGTAAAGTAGGAACATGTTGGAAGTTAAGCAGTTATCTTAGGTTAGTTGTCTTTTTCTTACTCCCTTGTTATGGTCTCTTTGAAATGTTCTTTTATTGTATGTTTGTTTTCTTTTTAACTTTTTTTTCACACAGTTGATTTAAAAAAGAAGGGAAAGTTAAAAAAAAAAAAAAAAAAACAAGGAAAAAAAGATGTAGTGCCCCCTTGAGGAGCCTGTGGAGAATGCAGGGGTATTTGCCTACCCCACCTCGATGGTTGCTAACATGACCACAGACATAGGGGACTGGTGGTTTGATAGCTTGAGCCCTCTACCATAGGTTTTACCCTTGGGAAGACGGTTGCTGCAAAGGAGAGGCTAGGCCTCCCTATAATTGTGCCTAAGAGCCTCCTCCCGAATGCCTCTTTGTTGCTCAGATGTGGCCCTCTCTCTCTAGCTAAGCCAACTTGAAAGGTGAAATCACTGCCCTCCCCCCTACGTGGGATCAGACACCCAGGGGAGTGAATCTCCCTGGCAACGTGGAATATGACTCCTGGGGAGGAATGTAGACCTGGCATCGTGGGACGGAGAACATCTTCTTGACCAAAAGGGGGATGTGAAAAGAAATGAAATAAGCTTCAGTAGCAGAGAGATTCCAAAAGGAGCCGAGAGGTCACTCTGGTGGGCACTCTTACACGCACACTTTAGACAACCCTTTTTAGGTTCTAAAGAATTGAGGTAGCTGGTGGTGGATACCTGAAACTATCAAACTACAACCCAGAACCCATGAATCTCGAAGACATTTGTATAAAAATGTAGCTTATGCGGGGTGACAATGGGATTGGGAAAGCCATAAAGACCACACTCCACTTTGTCTAGTTTATGGATGGATGAGTAGAAAAATAGGGGAAGGAAACAAACAGACAAAGGTACCCAGTGTTCTTTTTTACTTCAATTGCTCTTTTTCACTCTAATTATTATTCTTGTTATTTTTGTGTGTGTGCTAATGAAGGTGTCAGGGATTGATTTAGGTGATGAATGTACAACTATGTAATGATACTGTGAACAATCGAAAGTTTGATTTGTCTTCTATGACTGCGTGGTATGTGAATATATCTCAATAAAAAAAAAAAAAGAAAAATAGACTGATAACATCATTCTACTCATCTTTGTCTGCTCACTTCGTAAATAACCTCATCCAATCCCAAGACTTGAAAGATATACACCTAAATCTCTGGCCCTAACCCATCCTCAGAACCTCAGATTTGTCTATCCAACTGCCTATATAATAGTACAACTTAGTTGTCTAATGCGAATCTCAAAATTAATGTGTTTATTTTATGCCTCGAGATGTGATACCCTAGAAGCATAATAACTATTTGTTGAATGAATGATCACACCAAAGTTAGATAGTAATAGCCAGAGAAAACCAAGTGCAGCTCAGGTGGTGTTCATAGAGCCTTTGAAGAAAAGAGAGAAAAACCCCTAAGCTTGCAGAGACCAAGAGCTGCTGATGGGTTGAATCAGGCTGAGGAAGGCCTCACTCCAGGATAGGACACCTGGGCCAATGTCCAAGTACCTTGGGGCCTAACTAGAGCTGAGGTACCTGAACTTGATTAAGTCTGGACTGTTATGAACATCTGGCCTGCACCTTGGCTTCAGTCTCCCAGGTAAGAATGCATCCAAGAATAGGATTATGAGTATATTGGAATTCCTGGTGGTACCGGACTCTGGCGTCAGGTTACCCATTCATTCCTGTGTCAGAACAGAAGCAGGACTGCTTTGTAGAAGGGAATCCTGGCCTTTCTCTCTCTGCAGGGAGACTTCTTTTCAGTCATGTATCCTCATTAGTTGTTTTGACCCTCATAAAAGGATGTTAACCTTATTTCCAATTCAGCCAATAGTTACTGCACATAGGTCTGCTCTTACCCAATAACACAAAATACCTGCTCTACATACTTGTCAAAGTAGTGTAACTTCAGATTTTCCTCTGCCAAATATTCATTATATGATCATTTGTGAAAATGGTACTTAGAAAGGGGTCCTGTTACACGATCTGTGAAGCCAGATCATGGAGGAACAGTGTATCCACACCATGTGATTGTTTATTTCAAAGTGGGAATTTACTCAACTTCCCTTGGGCATTATGTTTTGAGCATAATGTTTTTAGCATGCATTGAAGAATGTTATAAGGAAGAGGTCCATGGAACTCAACAGCTTACTAGATGTAAAAATATTATCGATGAGGACTACTTGATGACAACCATGGAAGAAATCTCTCTGAACTCTGCTCCAAGGATATCCAGGTCTCTCCTGATCTACTGTTTTATCTCATGGACACCAGAAATCATAACTGATCAAAGTTTCCTTTTGAGGTTTTTTTGTTGGAACGTTTAGAAATAAGTTTTCCAACTGCCTTATACCAAACAATTTATTTAATAAAATATGATATGTACTTCTATAACTGCAAATTGTATTTTATTAAACAAAGTAATTAGTATCTATGTAACATTGTTTATATTTAATTTGCCCAAATGATTATTTGTAAACATCTAGTTTAATTTATTAATAAAGGCAATATGTAAAATATAATAATTTATTTTTTTAGACTTGGGGCCTATGTCCTTTCTTTCTAACAAGTGCTTTAACTTCATGAAGAATTGTGAATTTCACAAGTCTTAGGCTGCAGAGTGGCTTATCTTATTCACTGAATATTTACTGAGCACCAGATGAGTGCCAGGCACTGTTCTGGGTGTTAACGTACAAAAACAAAAACAGTTACTGCTCTCATATGGAATACACTCTAGTGGCAGTTGGTGGTGTTAGAGGGAGATGGACAATAAACAAGTTAGCACATAAATAAATGGGATAATTTCCATTCAGAAGCCAAAATTTTGAGACAATGCAATGGGTTGGTATGATGATGACTGGGGGGGGCAACTTCAGTTTGTGCCTCCAAGTAAGTCCTCTTTAAAGGTGACAGGTGAGTGGAGACTTAAATGAGGAGGAGGAGACAGTCACATAAATATCTTTAGGAGAAGAGAACTCGAGACAAAGGGAAAAATAATTGTGAAGTTCCTAATGTGAGAAAGACATTGATGTATTCAAGTAATCAAAGAAAGTATAATTAGCAAGGGGGAAAGTGGATTAAGGTAAATCAAGGAGGTTGACAGAGACCATATCAGAAAGAGATAGGGGCTTTGCAGAGAATTAAAACAAAGTGGTGTGAAAAAAAGTGACTGCATGGCTACTTTAAATTGGGTAACAAGAGAAGAACTTTCAGAGATGACATTTAAACATAGTTTAAAGACAAGCAATAATCAATCACCTTACTACAGGGAGGTTGAGCTGGTACAAAAGCCTCAATACTACAAAAGGTCAAGTAATAAAAGGACAGAAAAATGACCATTTGGTAAGTTTAAGTCTGTCCACAATCTTTACCAAAGCAGAGCTAATGGAGTGTTGGGGAAAGAAACCCGATTACAGTATGTTAGAGGGCAAAGAGATATACACCATGTTTAGGGACAGGAAGACTCAAGATCAAAAATATTTCAATTCTGACCAATTTTTTTCATAAATTCAAACAAATTCCAACAAAAATCTCCCCGGGGTTTTTCATGGTCTTAACATAATGTTCCTAAAATTCATATGGAAATACAAAGGGCTAACAATTACTATAAATTCATTGAAGAACATAGTAGGGGATAGGCTCTATTGGATATCAAGATTTATTATAAGATCATGTGCTCTTGATGCAGAATTATATGAATGACCATTGAACCAACAAAACAGCATAAAAATATAGGACACAGTAGAAGGTAGCAGTAGCATTACAAAGCAGAGGAGAAAAGATGAGCTTTTCATTAAGAATGCTAGAATAATGGATTATCCACAATAAGAAAGCTTAGCTACTTATCTTCCACTTACTTCAAAATTAATTTCAAGGCTGATTAAAGACAAAAATATGTTAAGCTAACTTTAAAACATATGCAGAAAATATAGGAAGTATCTTTTCAACTTTGGAGGTAGGAAGCAAAAACAATAAAAGAAAAAGATTGATAAATTTAATTATATTTAGAATTTTAATTGTTATTTAACAGAAGACACCATAAACAATTTAACTAAACAAGCCACAGACTAAGAAATATATTTGCAATATTTAAAACTGTCAAAGTATTACTTCTGAGGAAACAAGAAAATTCTAACAATTAAGAAGAAAAATGTATACAACCTAATAGAAAGATGGGCAAAAGATACAAGCAGCCAACTCAAAAAAGAGGAAACACTGATGGCCAGTAAACATATGAAAAGATACTGTATCTGACTAGATGTCAAGGAAATGCAAATTAAAATCACAATGAGTTACTATTTCAAATTTCTGAGATCGGCAAACTTAAAAAGTATGACAATCCAAGTGTTGGCACGGATATAGAGAAATAGCAACTTCTCATTTACTACTGTTAGGGATGGAAATTGGTATCATCAGCAGAGAAAAAGGTGTATAATAGTTATTCAATGTAGCACTATACAGAATTGAATATATTAATATGAATAAATCTCAAGAAGATAATGTTGTCCAAAAATGTTAGCTGTAAAATGACATGTACAATATAATACTTATATAAATCTGAAAAGTTGCAAAAACAGTACTATGTATTGGTTGTGGATATATGTTTGTGCATTAATATATAGAAACATGAATAAGTGTGATAAACATCAAGTTCAGGTTAATGATTACCTTTGGAGCTGGAAGACAATGTGATTGAGAAGGGCTTCAACTGTATTTATAACATTTCTTTTTAAAAGGTAAACCATATATAGAAAAACATTAAGATGTTATGAAGCTGGAAGTGGCTGGGTATGTACGTAGGTGTACATTACATTATCCCCTAAATTTTCTCTGTTTGAAATACTTCATAATTTTTAAAGAGAGAATGAAAGATGAGGAAGTAAAAACAATGAATATGGGTGACTCTTTCAAGTAGTTTTGCCATGGAAGGGAACAGAGATACAGGTGGCTGCTTAAGAGGATCAACATAAGTTTGAGTTTCTAAAATAAAATATACTAGAGTATTTTGTATGCTGATGTGAATGCTCTAGCAGAAAGAAAGAAAGTGATTCAGAAGAGAGTGGGTAAATCACAGGAGTGAATTCCTTAAGCAGCAAAACAGGATGGGATCCTGAGTTTAAGTGGAGAGGTTCACCTTTCACAGGCAAAGCCACAGTCCTTCCATGTAACAAGAAGAAAGAGAGGATGAGGACAGATGCAGACAAATTGTATATTTAATGGTGAAAGATGAGAGGAGCTGAGGCACTACCCATTTGACTATATTGATTTTTCTCCATAAAACTGGAAGGCAGAGAGGTTGGACCAGTTTGGATGTCCCCCAAAATGCCATGTTCTTTGATGCAATCTTGTGGAGGCAGAAGTATTTAGTCTTGATTAGGTTGGAACTTTTGGATTGGGTTCTTTCCATGGAGATGTGACCTACCCAACTGAAGGTGATAACTCTGGATTATTTCCATGGAGGTGTGGCCCCTGCCCATTCAGCATGGGTCATAATTAAATCACTGGAGCTCTATAAAAGCTCATACAGAAGGAGCTCAGTGCAGCTGCAGCTTAGAGAGACATTTTAAAGATGGGCATTGAAAGCTGAAGCTGACATTTTGGAGAACACCATTTTAAAACGCAGCCTAGGAGCAAGCAAACGCCAGCCACATGCCTTTCTAGCTAACAGAGGTTTTCCAGATGCCATTGGCCATCCTCCAGTAAAGGTACACTATTATTGATGCCTTACCTTGGACACTTTATGGCCTTAAGACTGTAACTTTGTAACCAAATAAACCCCCTTTATAAAAGCCAATCCATTTCTGGTATTTTGCATAATGGCAGCACTAGCAAACTGGAACAGAGGTAGAAGCTCAAGAGGAGGGAATTAGGGTGAAAATATGAAGAAGGTGGAGAAAAGTTGTTTCTAAGAGCAGGAAAGTGAATTTACAGAGAAAGCTCACAGAATTACATGTTGAATTACCCTAAGTCAATTTGGTTAAGCACCAATAAGTTGGTTTTAGAAGACAACAGTAGGTGAAAGTAGTTGAAAGTGGGTGTTAGTTAGGGTTCTCTAGGGAAACAGAACCAACAGGAGATATCTATAAACATGAGATTTTATAAAAGTGTTTCACACAACTGTGGAGATACACGAATCCAAATTCTGTAGGGCAGGCAGTGAGCTGACAACTCCAATGAAATTCTTTGATGAACTCCCCAGGAGAGGCTGGCTGGTTGAAGAAGAAATTAAAGTTCTCTCTCTTCTCCTTTAAAAGTCTTCAATTTTGATTGGATTAATCAGTTAATACAGATGATTGAATTCTCTGATTGTGGAAGAAATGCCCTTTGTTGATGTAATCAGCCACAGATGCAGTCAATTGCTGATTTAATAAACCAGCATTCTGATTTATTACCCAGCCAAAAATGTCCTTGCAGTCATGGTTAGGCCATGTTTGCTTGACCAGACACCTGGGCACCATCACCTGGCCAAGTTGGTACAGCCTCTGTAAGAGAAAGGATCAGACAAAACTCTTTCACATGTACAAAGTATTATTAAATTAACATTGATTGTTAAGAAAACCCAAAATAGCTCATATGGCCTCTTCTGTGTACCGAATAAAATCCCTTTTTGGTGCTTCAACCACACCTTGAGTGAAAGGTTCTTGAGGGACAGAGTGAGAACATTCTAGAGACAGGATTCAATTAATCTTATGCTCATCATCAGTCAACCATAATCCTCCAGAGATAGAGCTGGGCACAGGACCCTTTGAGGATCAAGCTTCCAGTTCATCCTAGGGGTGAAGACTAACTTACTACTCTCATGCCAGAGTGGGGAGTGTTTCTAAAATATTTTAGCCAATTCAGAAATCTTGACTATTACTAATCTCATTAGTGAGTGCCCATTTCCAACATCCATTGTCCTAATTAACAAGCACTACATTAACCAATGAATACCCATCTCTATCTTTCATTATACTAGTATAAAAATAGCTAGTGTTAATTGGAATTAAAGATGATTGAAGATTGTAGTAGCCATCTCTGGAGTGTGGCCGTTTTGATTAAATGCTGACCTTTCTCCTCCTTTCCACTCCCTACCCTGAGTATATATATCCCTGACTAGGTAATTGACCATACCTAGACTGACACACACATACACACACACACATGCACCTATGCCAGAATATTTTAAAGTAAGATGCAGTTATAACAGTTTACCAAGCATTGTTGAATTCCCATTTGAGATTTGAGGTCATGAGCTTTTTACGGACAGTTTCTAAGTGTGGTATCTTAGTTTGCATTCAGAAACTGGATTTAAATCATTTATGAGCTGTGAGACATTAAGAATTTCCTTAGCCTGATGAAGTTTCAGTTTCCTCATCTGCATAATGATAAAACCTACCTAATGAGGTTAATGTGTGCATAAATTGAAGAAAATCATCTAAAGTGCTTAAAATAATTCCTGACAACTTACTGAGTACTCAATGTTTGCTATTATATATAAAGTGTTTAGGCTAACACATCTTTTGGCTGCCATCATGTTGAAAGGTGCTGAACTGGTAAACTGGTGACTCCATTTCATCATCTTGGGGTACATTGTATCACTTTTAGATTGTAAGCCCCACAAGGCAATGTCTGCATGTTTCATGCTCCCAAGCTCCTCTGAGTCCTTAAGAAAAAAGAGAGACAATTCTGGGGGCTTCATTTTAAGATAAGTGCTCCTTGAGCAGACAACAAAGCACTTGCTACTGGGACTCTTGTGCTAGCAAGTCTCTTTCTCTCTCTCTCAGTCTCTGTCTGTCTGACTCTGTCTCTCTTCCCTTCTTCCCTCCTTCCCTCTCAGCTATGCAACAAACACATCCTGCTCCCATGCCTTCTGCTCTGCCTATAATTCTTTAAAAAAAAAGTATGTTTTGGCCCAGCCAGCCCATCAAACTAATTTTCTCATCTTCAGTGCTAGACTATATAAAGAGAAGTTTCATTCACTGTCTCCTTTTCAGCACCCAATTACACTGTAATGCACTGCAAGCTGACTTTCTTCCTTCCTATGCTACTGGAATTTCTCCCAAAGGTCACAGAGTTCTTCCTATCACAAATCCAACAGTATTTCCTCTGTGCTCATCTTCTTGATTCTCTTTGCAGCCGTTGGCCCTGCTAACCATTCATCTTCTTTGCTCTACATGTAAGTGCTCAGCAATGACAACTAGAAGAATACAGACCTCAAAGATCTTTCAATAGCATCATTTAAACTTGGTTTAGTATCTATAAAATTCAAGTAACTGATAAAGATGTCTGTGCTCTCAGAACATGCAACATTTATCATGAACTTTTAGACCTATATAGAAGGGAATATACACAGCTAGCTGACTCCAAAAATACTTTGATTCTCTTAGCAGATGTGACTAATAGTAACTTTGAAAAATCTGCATTTCAAAATACATGAAGATTAGCATCTTTAATATTTAAAAAAGTTACCAGGTTATTTGCTTTTCTAATGTTCAGTCTATAATAATTTTTACCTAGAAGGTACCAGTTCAATTTATTCTGTGTTCACTATATTTATTACCAAAGACTTGGGCAGGAGCAGAGAAGCGAGACAGGAAAGAGTCTGTGCTAAGAACCTGGGAGGAAGGCTGATTTGCTTTGATTTCATATGAGGATGGGGTCACTCAAGTTCCCCACTCCAAGATTCATTAAAAAGGGCTCTGAATGACACCAATCCTACTCAAACTCTTCCAAATAATTGAAGAGAAGGGAAAACTTCCTAATACATTTTATGAGGCAAATTTACCCTCACACCAAAGCCAGATAAAAATACAAAAAAAAAAAAATAAGTAAATTATAGACCAATATCTCTTATGAATACTGTATAGTTAGGGTTCTCTAGGGAAACAGAACCAACAAGAGATATCTGTAAATATATCTCTTTATAAAAGTGTCTCACAGAACTGTGGGGAAGCATGAGTTCAAATTCTTTAGGGCAGGATGCACAAGTCCAAATTCTGCAGGGCAGGCAGCAAACTGGCAACTCCAATGAAGGTGTTCAATGAACACCTCAGGAGATGCTGGCTAGCAGAAGAAGAAGTGAAGATCCTTCTCCTTTAAAGGTCTTCAACTGATTGGATTAAATCCAGCTGATTGAATTCTCTCGTTGCAGAAGACACACCCTTCATTGATATAATCAGTCACATGTGCAGTCAATTGACTGATGATTTAATAAATGAGCCACAAATGTCCTTGCAGTAATGGTTAAGCCAGTGCTTGCTTGACCAGACACCTGGACACCATCACCTGGCCAAGTAGACACATGAACTTAATCATCACAAATACAGATGCAAAGTTCCTCAACAAAATACTAGAAAACTGAAATGACAGCACATTAAAAGAATTATACACCATGATAAAGATTTATCCCATGTATGCCATGGTGGTTCAACATGAGAAAATCAATGTAATACACCACATTAACAAAATGAAGGAAAAACACATGATCATCATAGTTTTTGCAGAAAAGGCATTTGATAAAATTCAGCAGCCTTTCTTGATAAAAACCTTTAGAACATTAGGAATAGAAAGAAAGTTCCACAACATGATAAAAGGCATGTATTTTAAAAACCACAGCTAATATCCATCCTACCCAATGCTTAAAGGCTGAAAGCTTTCTGTCTAAGATCAGGAATAAGACAAGGATGCCCCTATCCCCACGGTTATTCAACATTGTATTGGAAGTCCTAGCCAGAGCAATTAGGCAAGGAAAAGAAATAAAAGGCACCCAAATTGAAAAGGAAGAGGTAAATCTTCCCTATTTGCAGATGATGTGATTCTATATGCAGAAAATCCAGAAAAATATCCTCAATAAAGCTCCTAGGACTAATGAATGAATTCAGCAAAGTGGTGAGTACAAGATCAACACCAAAAAGTCAGTACTGTTTCTATATACTAGTAATAAATAATCAGAAGATGAAATCAAGAAAAAATTCCATTTACAATAGGAAATAAAAGAATCAAATATCTAGAAGTATATCTAACCAAGGATGTAAAGGACTTGCACACAGAAAACTACAAAACATTGCTAAAAGAAATTAAAGCCCATCAAAATAAATGGAAGGACATTCAATGTTTATGGATTGAAAGACTAAATATTTTTAATTCTACCCAAGGCAATTTACAGATTTAATGAAATCCCAATAAAAACTTCAACAACCTTCTTTGCAGAAATGGAAAAGTCGATAATCAAATTTATTTGGAAGGGTAAGGGGCTCTGATTAGCTAAAGCCATCTTGAAAAAGAAAAATGAATTGGGAAGACTCACATTTCCCAATCTTAAAACTTATTACAAATCCACAATAATCAAAAAGCATAATACTAGCACAAGGACAGAAATATAGACCAATGGAAGCAAACTGAGAGTTCAGAAACCAGCCCTCACATTTAAGGCCAACTGATTCTGACAAGGGGGCAATGACTACTCAGTTGGTAAAGAATAGTCTCTTCAGGAAATTGTGCCAGGAAAACTGGATATCCATTTGCAAAAGAATAATGGTGGACCCCTACCTCACACCATATACAAAAATAACTCAAAATGTATCAAAGACCTAAATATAAAAGTCATATACATGCATATCAAAGCCAGTGGTGTAGATTTTGCACCCAAAGTACAAGCAACAAAAGGAAAAATAAATAAATGAGACATCAAAATTAAAAACTTTGACCCTTGAAGAACTTTATCATGAAAATAAAATGACAAACTGCACAATGGAAGAAAACTTTTGGAAACTACATATCTGATAAGGGTTTAATATCCTGAATATATAAAGAAAACCTTGCACTAAACAAAAAAAAAGACAAATAAACCAATTTAAAAAATGGACAAAAGACTTGAGCAGACATTTCTCCAAAAAAGATATGCAAACAAGCAAAAAGAACATGAAAATTTGTTCAACATCATTAGCCATTAGGGAAATGCAAATCAAAACCACATTGAGGCAAGAGGTGGCAAGATGGTGGCATAGAGATGAGTGGCAGTTAGTCCCCTGGAACAACTAATAAGCAACCAGGAAAAACTAGTAAATAATTTGGAATAACTGCTGGGGGACAACCATGACTGTCCACACATTGTACACCAACCTGAATTGGGAGGAATGTCTGAGATTGCAGCATAAAATCTGTAAGTAAAAACTGTGGAAATGTGCTGGGAGCACCCTCCCCCCATGGCAGGCTGAGCTGCAAAACCTCACTGTGGTAGAAAGCAGCACTCCCCCAGCAAGCAAATATAGCTCAATCGAGCACCAACTGGGGTTTTAATTAACATATGTGGACTGCTACAAATCCCCAATGAGCAGGCAAAGGCTTTTAGTGACAACTGACCTTAAAGAACCAGAAGACTCATCTCTCCCAGGAGAGGGAACCCAGAAGACCAGGTGTTACCTCTGGCCAATGAGTGAAACTGAGAGACCATGTACTGGCTGTAAAAGGGGACTTTCTGCCCCTTTCTCTGTCTCTCAATGAAAGGGCTCAAAAGAGAGAGCCTCAGCCATTTTCAGTTCCCAGCACTCTGACCTATACAGGGGTGGAGATAACAGAGCCAGAGAGGCAACATTTCAAATGCAGATGATAACAGCCCAGGGGGTGTATCTTCCCTAAGAACAAGTGGTGGGGCCCAGCTTTCCCTTCAGAACCAGACCACAGAGCCTGGGGGAAAACAGCCAAAATAGAAACTAAAGGGGCCACACCTCCTTACACCAGTCGGGAGCAACAGGCTGACAGGCACCACCTGCTGGGCAAGTTAGGAAAAGCACAACAGCGAGAGACCTCACAGGAAAGTCTTCAATCTCTAAGACACATCCACAGGGAGACTTGAAACTGAATGTAACCCCATCTGAGATCTGAACCCATTCTGGTCTGGGAACATCTGATTGGGATAACCAAGGAAACCAGATGTCTAGACAACAGAAAACTACAATCTACACTAGGAAAAACAAAGATATGGCTCAGTCAAAAGAACAAACTTATACCACAATCAAGATATGGTTGAGATATTGTTTCACTTTAATGAAGCACTCTATTAAAGATTTTCAAAGAAATATGCTAAATCAAGTCAAAAACCAAATTGATGAGTTCAGGGAAGGTATGGCAAAAAAGATGAAGTCTACAAAGAAAACACTGGGTGAACGTAAGTTTGAAATTGAAAGTTTGAAAAAATAACTGGCAAAATCTATGGAAATGAAAGGCACAACAAAAGAGATGAAAAACACAATGGAGACATACAACAGCAGATCTCAAAAGGCAGAAGAAAACACTCAGGAAATGGAGAACAAGACACCTAAAAGCCTACACAGAAAAGAACACATAGGGAAAAGAATGGAAAAATATGAGCAACATCTCAGGGAATTGAATGACAACATGATTGTATGTGTCATGAGTGTCCCAGAAGGAGAAGAGAAGGGGAAAGGGGCAGAAGCAATAATACAGGAAATACTCAACGAAAATTTCCCATCTCTTATGAAAGACATGAAATTATGGATCCAAGAAGTGCAGCATACCCAAAACAGAACAGATCTGAATAGACCTATACCAAGGCACTTAATAAGCAAATTATCAAAAATCAAAGACAAAGAAAGAATCCTGAAAGCAGTAAGAGAAAAGCAATCCATCAAATACAAAGAAAGCTTGATAAGACTATGTGTGGATTTCTCAATAAAAACCATGGAGGCAAGAAGGAAGTGGGGTGATATATTTAAGATACTGAAAGAGAAAACCACCAACTAAGAATCCTTTATCTGGCAAAACTGTCCTTCAATATGAGGGAGAGTTTAAAATATTTTCTGACAAACAGACAATGACAGAGTTTGTCAACAAGATACCTGCACTACAGGAAATACGAAAGGGAGCACTACAGACAGATAGGAAAAGACAGGAGTGAGAGGTTTGGAACACAATTTTGGGTGATGGTAGCATAGCAATGTAAGTACACTGAACAAAGATGACTGTGAGTATGGTTGAAAGAGGAAGGTTAGGAGGATGTGGGACATTAGAAGGAAAGAGGAAAAAGTACATAGGACTGTATAACTCAGTGAAACCTAGAGTGCTCAACAATTGTGATAAAATGTACAAAAATGTTTTTACATGAGGGAGAACAAATGAATGTCAACCTTGCAAGGTGTTAAAAATGGGGTGGTACATAGCCCAGAGCTGCCCCAGACAACCCAGTGTGACGGAAGTGCTTCAAATAACAGGCACACACCACAAAACTGGGCGTGGACATTAGCCTTCCCTGCAACCTCAGCTGAATGTCCCAGAGCTGGGAAGGGGGAGCAGTGTGAATTAACAGAGCCCCATTCAGCCATCATTTGAGCAGACTGGGAGCCTCCCAACACAGCCCAGCAGCCCAGAACTGCCCTGGGGGGACGGCACTCACCTGTGACATAGCACAGTCATCCCTCAACAGAGGACCCGGGGTGCACAGCCTGGAAGAGGGGCCCACTTGCAAGTCTCAGGAGCCATACGCCAATACCAAAGACTTGTGGGTCAGTGGCAGAGACAAACTGTGGCAGGACTGAACTGAAGGATTAGACTATTGCAGTAGCTTTAAAACTCTAGGATCATCAGGGAGATTTGATTGTTAGGGCCACCCCCCCTCCCCGACTGCCCAGAAACACGCCCCACATACAGGGCAGGCAACACCAACTACACACGCAAGCTTGGTACACCAATTGGGCCCCACAAGACTCACTCCCCCACTCACCAAAAAGGCTAAGCAGGGGAGATCTGGCTTGTGGAGAACAGGTGGCTCGTGGACGCCACCTGCTGGTTAGTTAGAGAAAGTGTACTCCATGAAGCTATAGATCTGATAAATTAGAGATAAGGACTTCAACTGGTCTACAAACCCTAAAAGAACCCTATCAAGTTCAGCAAATGCCACGAGGCCAAAAACAACAGAAAATTATAAAGCATATGAAAAAACCAGACGATATGGATAACCCAAGCCCAAGTACCCAAATCAAAAGACCAGAAGAGACACACCTAGAGCAGCTACTCAAAGAACTAAAGATGAACAATGAGACCATAGTACGGGATATGAAGGAAATCAAGAAGACCCTAGAAGAGCATAAAGAAGACATTGCAAGACTAAATAAAAAAATGGATGATCTTATGGAAATTAAAGAAACTGTTGACCAAATTAAAAAGATTCTGGACACTCATAGTACAAGACTAGAGGAAGTTGAACAACGAATCAGTGACCTGGAAGATGACAGAATGGAAAATGAAAGCATAAAAGAAAGAATGGGGAAAAAAATTGAAAAACTCGAAATGGACCTCAGGGATATGATAGATAATATGAAACATCCGAATATAAGACTCATTGGTGTCCCAGAAGGGGAAGAAAAGGGTAAAGGTCTAGGAAGAGTATTCAAAGAAATTGTTGGGGAAAACTTCCCAAATCTTCTAAACAACATAAATACACAAATCATAAATGCTCAGCGAACTCCAAATAGAATAAATCCAAAAAAACCCACTCCGAGACATATACTGATCACACTGTCAAACATAGAAGAGAAGGAGCAAGTTCTGAAAGCAGCAAGAGAAAAGCAATTCACCACATACAAAGGAAACAGCATAAGACTAAGTAGTGACTACTCAGCAGCCACCATGGAGGCGAGAAGGCAGTGGCACGATATATTTAAAATTCTGAGTGAGAGGAATTTCCAGCCAAGAATACTTTATCCAGCAAAGCTCTCCTTCAAATTTGAGGGAGAGCTTAAATTTTTCACAGACAAAGAAATGCTGAGAGAATTTGCTAACAAGAGACCTGCCCTACTGGAGATACTAAAGGGAGCCCTACAGACAGAGAAACAAAGACAGGACAGAGAGACTTGGAGAAAGGTTCAGTACTAAAGAGATTCGGTATGGGTACAATAAAGGATATTAATAGAGAGAGGGAAAAATATGGCAAACATAATCCAAAGGATAAGATGGCCGATTCAAGAAATGCCTTCACGGTTTTAACGTTGAATGTAAATGGATTAAACTCCCCAATTAAAAGATATAGATTCGCAGAATGGATCAAAAAAATGAACCATCAATATGTTGCATACAAGAGACTCATCTTAGACACAGGGACACAAAGAAACTGAAAGTGAAAGGATGGAAAAAAATATTTCATGCAAGCTACAGCCAAAAGAAAGCAGGTGTAGCAATATTAATCTCAGATAAAATAGACTTCAAATGCAGGGATGTTTTGAGAGACAAAGAAGGCCACTACATACTAATAAAAGGGGCAATTCAGCAAGAAGAAATAACAATCGTAAATGTCTATGCACCCAATCAAGGTGCCACAAAATACATGAGAGAAACATTGGCAAAACTAAAGGAAGCAATTGATGTTTCCACAATAATTGTGGGAGACTTCAACACATCACTCTCTCCTATAGATAGATCAACCAGACAGAAGACCAATAAGGAAATTGAAAACCTAAACAATCTGATAAATGAATTAGATTTAACAGACATCTACAGGACATTACATCCCAAATCACCAGGATACACATACTTTTCTAGTGCTCACGGAACTTTCTCCAGAATAGATCATATGCTGGGACATAAAACAAGCCTCAATAAATTTAAAAAGATTGAAATTATTCAAAGCACATTCTCTGACCACAATGGAATACAATTAGAAGTCAATAACCATCAGAGACTTAGAAAATTCACAAATACCTGGAGGTTAAACAACACACTCCTAAACAATCAGTGGGTTAAAGAAGAAATAGCAAGAGAAATTGCTAAATATATAGAGACGAATGAAAATGAGAACACAACATACCAAAACCTATGGGATGCAGCAAAAGCCGTACTAAGGGGGAAATTTATAGCACTAAACGCATATATTAAAAAGGAAGAAAGAGCCAAAATCAAAGAACTAATGGATCAACTGAAGAAGCTAGAAAATGAACAGCAAACCAATCCTAAACCAAGTACAAGAAAAGAAATAACAAGGATTAAAGCAGAAATAAATGACATAGAGAACAAAAAAACAATAGAAAGGATAAATATCACCAAAAGTTGGTTCTTTGAGAAGATCAACAAGATTGACAAGCCCCTAGCTAGACTGACAAAATCAAAAAGAGAGAAGACCCATATAAACAAAATAGTGAATGAAAAAGGTGACATAACTGCAGATCCTGAAGAAATTAAAAAAATTATAAGAGGATATTATGAACAACTGTATGGCAACAAACTGGATAATGTAGAAGAAATGGACAATTTCCTGGAAACATATGAACAACCTAGACTGACCAGAGAAGAAATAGAAGACCTCAACCAACCCATCACAAGCAAAGAGATCCAATCAGTCATCAAAAATCTTCCCACAAATAAATGCCCAGGGCCAGATGGCTTCACAGGGGAATTCTACCAAACTTTCCAGAAAGAACTGACACCAATCTTACTCAAACTCTTTCAAAACATTGAAGAAAATGGAACACTACCTAACTCATTTTATGAAGCTAACATCAATCTAATACCAAAACCAGGCAAAGATGCTACAAAAAAGGAAAAACTACCGGCCAATCTCCCTAATGAATATAGATGCAAAAATCCTCAACAAAATACTTGCAAATCGAATCCAAAGACACATTAAAAAAATCATGCACCATGACCAAGTGGGGTTCATTCCAGGCATGCAAGGATGGTTCAACATAAGAAAAACAATCAATGTATTACAACACATTAAAAACTCGAAAGGGAAAAATCAATTGATCATCTCAATAGATGCTGAAAAAGCATTTGACAAAATCCAACATCCCTTTTTGATAAAAACACTTCAAAAGGTAGGAATTGAAGGAAACTTCCTCAACATGATAAAGAGCATATATGAAAAACCCACAGCCAGCATAGTACTCAATGGTGAGAGACTGAAAGCCTTCCCTCTAAGATCAGGAACAAGACAAGGATGCCCGCTGTCACCACTGTTATTCAACATTGTGCTGGAAGTGCTAGCCAGGGCAATCCGGCAAGACAAGAAATAAAAGGCATCCAAATTGGAAAAGAAGAAGTAAAACTGTCATTGTTTGCAGATGATATGATATTATATCTAGAAAACCCTGAGAAATCAACGATACACCTACTAGAGCTAATAAACAAATTTAGCAAAGTAGCGGGATACAAGATTAATGCACATAAGTCAGTAATGTTTCTATATGCTAGAAATGAACAAACTGAAGAGACACTCAAGAAAAAGATACCATTTTCAATAGCAACTAAAAAAATCAAGTACCTAGGAATCAACTTAACCAAAGATGTAAAAGACCTATACAAAGAAAACTACATAACTCTACTAAAAGAAATAGAAGGGGACCTTAAAAGATGGAAAAATATTCCATGTTCATGGATAGGAAGGCTAAATGTCATTAAGATGTCAATTCTACCCAAACTCATCTACAGATTCAATGCAATCCCAATCAAAATTCCAACAACCTACTTTGCAGACTTGGAAAAGCTAGTTATCAAATTTATTTGGAAAGGGAAGATGCCTCGAATTGCTAAAGACACTCTAAAAAAGAAAAACGAAGTGGGAGGACTTACACTCCCTGACTTTGAAGCTTATTATAAAGCCACAGTTGCCAAAACAGCATGGTACTGGCACAAAGATAGACACATAGATCAATGGAATCGAATTGAGAATTCAGAGATAGACCCTCAGATCTATGGCCGACTGATCTTTCATAAGGCCCCCAAAGTCACCGAACTGAGCCATAATGGTCTTTTCAACAAATGGGGCTGGGAGAGTTGGATATCCATATCCAAAAGAATGAAAGAGGACCCCTACCTCACCCCCTACACAAAAATTAACTCAAAATGGACCAAAGATCTCAATATAAAAGAAAGTACCATAAAACTCCTAGAAGATAATGTAGGAAAACATCTTCAAGACCTTGTATTAGGAGGCCACTTCCTAGACTTTACACCCAAAGCACAAGCAACAAAAGAAAAAATAGATAAATGGGAACTCCTCAAGTTTAGAAGTTTCTGCACCTCAAAGGAATTTCTCAAAAAGGTAAAGAGGCAGCCAACTCAATGGGAAAAAATTTTTGGAAACCATGTATCTGACAAAAGACTGATATCTTGCATATACAAAGAAATCCTACAACTCAATGACAATAATACAGACAGCCCAATTATAAAATGGGCAAAAGATATGAAAAGACAGTTCTCTGAAGAGGAAATACAAATGGCCAAGAAACACATGAAAAAATGTTCAGCTTCACTAGCTATTAGAGAGATGCAAATTAAGACCACAATGAGATACCATCTAACACCGGTTAGAATGGCTGCCATTAAACAAACAGGAAACTACAAATGCTGGAGGGGATGTGGAGAAATTGGAACTCTTATTCATTGTTGGTGGGACTGTATAATGGTTCAGCCACTCTGGAAGTCAGTCTGGCAGTTCCTTAGAAAACTAGATATAGAGCTACCATTCGATCCAGCGATTGCACTTCTCGGTATATACCCGGAAGATCGGAAAGCAGTGACACGAACAGATATCTGCACGCCAATGTTCATAGCAGCATTATTCACAATTACCAAGAGATGGAAACAACCCAAATGTCCTTCAACAGATGAGTGGATAAATAAAATGTGGTATGTACACACGATGGAATACTACGCGGCAGCAAGAAGGAACGATCTGGTGAAACATATGACAACATGGATGAACCTTGAAGACATAATGCTGAGCGAAATAAGCCAGGCACAAAAAGAGAATTATATGCTACCACTAATGTGAACTTTGAAAAATGTAAAACAAATGGTTTATAATGTAGAATGTAGGGGAACTAGCAGTAGAGAGCAATTAAGGAAGGGGGAACAATAATCCAAGAAGAACAGATAAGCTATTTAACGTTCTGGGGATGCCCAGAAATGACTATGGTCTGTTAATTTCTGATGGATGTAGTAGGAACAAGTTCACTGAAATGTTGCTATATTATGTAACTTTCTTGGGGTAAAGTAGGAACATGTTGGAAGTTAAGCAGTTATCTTAGGTTAGTTGTCTTTTTCTTACTCCCTTGCTATGGTCTCTTTGAAATGTTCTTTTATTGTATGTTTGTTTTCTTTTTAACTTTTTTTTCATACAGTTGATTTGAAAAAAGAAGGGAAAGTTAAAAAAAAGAAAAAAGACAAACAAGGAAAAAAAAAAAAAAAGATGTAGTGCCCCCTTGAGGAGCCTGTGGAGAATGCAGGGGTATTCTCCTACCCCACCTCCATGGTTGCTAACATGACCACAGACATAGGGGACTGGTGGTTTGATGGGTTGAGCCCTCTACCATAAGTTTTACCCTTGGGAAGACGGTTGCTGCAAAGGAGAGGCTAGGCCTCCCTGTATTTGTGCCTAAGAGTCTCCTCCTGAATGCCTCTTTGTTGCTCAGATGTGGCCCTCTCTCTCTGGCTAAGCCAACTTGAAAGGTGAAATCACTGCCCTCCCCCCTACGTGGGATCAGACACCCAGGGAAGTGAATCTCTCTGGCAACGTGGAATATGACTCCCGGGGAGGAATGTAGACCCGGCATCGTGGGATGGAGAACATCTTCTTGACCAAAAGGGGGATGTGAAAGGAAATGAAATAAGCTTCAGTGGCAGAGAGATTCCAAAACGAGCCGAGAGATCACTCTGGTGGGCACTCTTACGCACACTTTAGACAACCTTTTTTAGGTTCTAAAGAATTGGGGTAGCTGGTGGTGGATACCTGAAACTATTAAACTACAACCCAGAACCCATGAATCTCGAAGACAGTTGTATAAAAATGTAGCTTATGAGGGGTGACAGTGGGATTGGGAATGCCATAAGGACCAAACTCCACTTTGTCTAGTTTATGGATGGATGTGTAGAAAAGTAGGGGAAGCAAACAAACAGACAAAGGTACCTAGTGTTCTTTTTTACTTCAATTGCTCTTTTTCACTCTAATTATTATTCTTGTTATTTTTGTGTGTGTGCTAATGAAGGTGTCAGGGATTGATTTAGGTGATGAATGTACAACTATGTAATGGTACTGTAAACAATCGAAAGTACAATTTGTTTTGTATGACTGCGTGGTATGTGAATAAATCTCAATAAAATGATGATTAAAAAAAAAAAAAAAATGGGGTGGTATTGGGGGAAAAATACAATCAATGCAAACTAGAGACTACCATTAACAGAAACATTGTATTATGCTTCCTTTAATGCAAGAAATGCAATATACCAAAGCTAAATGCCTATAAGAGGGGGCCATAAGAAAGGGGGTATGGGACTCTTGGCATTGGTGATGTTGTCTGACTCTTTTATTCTACCTTAGTTTAATTCTTTCTTTTTGTTGCTTTTTAGCTGTCTTTTTTCTTTTTTCTTTCTTTTTATTTTGTCTTTCAACCTTCTCTGACTCTTCCTCCTTCTTTGTGGAAGAAATGGAGATGGCGGTGGATGCAAAAATACATGATTACACAGGGAATGATCGATTGTTTACTTAGGACAGAATGTATAGTAGGTGAAAAAAACCATCTTAAAAAAAATGGACAGACGTGACAGTAGCATGTTATTGTGAGAATAACCAGCAGTGCTGAATGGTGTGTGAATGTGGTGGAAAGGGGAAGCTTAGAGTCAGGTATGTCACCAAAAGGAAAACTGGAGATTAAAAGACAGGAATGTATAGCACAGTGATTTTGTTGTGGACAATGTCCATGATTAACTGTACAAGTATTAGAAATCTCTTTCATGAATTAGAACAAATGTATGACACTGTAACTAGAAGTTTATAATAGAGGTATATACAGGAAAAAAATATCTATTTGCAAACTATGTACTACAATTAGTAGTATTTAAACATTCTTTCATCAACAGTAACAAATGTACTATACCAAAACTATGAATCAATAATGGGGGGGGTGGTTAGGGGTATAGGAGGATTTCAGTTTTCTTTTTTTTTTTTTTTGTCTTTATTTCTTTTCTGGAGTAATGAAAATGTTCTAAAAATTGAAAAAAAAATTAATTGTGTTGCTGGATGCACAGCTATATGATGGTACTGTGTGCAACTGATTGTGCCCTTTGGATCTTTGGATAATTGTATGGTATGTGAACAATGCCCATAAAATTAATTTAAAAAAATAAAACCACGTTGAGATACCACTTCATACCCACTAGAATGACTGTTATTTTAAAAATGGGAAATTACAATTGTTGGAGAGGATGTGGAGAAATAGGAACACTTATTCATTGCTGATGGAAATATAAAATAGTGCAGTCTCTGTGGATGACAGTTTAGTGGTTCTTCAGAAAGTTAAGTACAGAATTACCATTTGACCCAGAAATCCCACTTCTAGGTATATACCTCTAAGAACTGAAAACAGGGACTTGAACCGATATTTCCACACCAGTGTTGATAGTGGTGGTATTATTCACAATTGCCAAAAGATGAAGGCAACCCAAGTATCCATCAACCTATGAATGGATAAACAAAATGTGGTGTATATATGCACATTAAAATATTTTTCATCCTTTAGAAGGAATGAAGCTCTGATACATGCAACAACATGGGTGGACTGTGAAGATATCATGCTGCATGAAAAAAGCTAAATACAAAATGATAAATTTGGTGCAATCTCGCTGACATGAAATAATTAGAATAGGCAAATTCATAGAGTCTGAATCTAGAGTATAGGTTACCAGGGGATTGGGTGGGAGAAGGGAATATGGAGTTAAGGCTTAAAATGCACAGAGTTTCTATTTGGAACAATGGAAAAGTTTTGATAATGGATGCTGGTGATGGTAGCACAATATTCTGAATACAATTAATGGCACTGATTTATATATTTGAATGTGGTTAAAGGGGGAAATTTAGGTTGTATATATGTTACTAGAATAAAAATGTTTTTAAAAAATCCATGGAACTGTAGAACACAAACAGTGAACCCTAAGTTAAACCAAGGACTGTAGTTAATAGTACAATTATAAAATGTGATTTCATCAGTTGTGACAAATGTATCACACCAATGCAAGGTGTTAATAATAGGGTGGTACATGATAACTCTATTTTATGCATGATTTTTCCATAAACCCACAACTTTTCTAATAAAAGAAAAAGAAAGAAGAGGGATCTGAGAAAATATGGGGGCAGATGAGGATGCAAGGTCTCTGTCCCTGGGTTATTATCATTCACATCCTCATTAAAATTGTCCTCTCCTGCTCCTGCATTTGTCTTAGTCTTCCTTCCATTCCTGCCCTTGTGCAGTCAGATTTTGTCAAATTCCATCTGTTACTCCTCCCTCCTTATCCCTCAAGCAGCCCTTTTTGTTTAATACTATAGTCTAGCTGACTGCCAGAGTGAGATGGATCTGAAGGGGAACTCAGAAGATGGGAACCCATCTTAGAAGACATTCTTATTGCTATTATTGTGCTTCTGTGGATTATATTCCCCCTTCCTAAGATATGAATAATAATGCTGGGAAAACACTCTGAGCTACACAAGGTGAGTCTTGGGCTAAAAAGAAATGCATTTTTTCAAGACATATAGTCAAGAACATTGGGTTTTACCAGAGATGACAAACCTTATCAACCCCATGGATTTAATACTCATAGACTGCTACTTGCCCTTTCCAGGAGTGATTCCTTATGGTTACTTCTTGGTGTGGTCCAGCACTCCCGGTTAGTGACTCATTTTGATGGTGATGAAAATACCTCAAGAATTCCCTTTTCCTATATGGATTGCAGAGAGAAGCCAAGAATAAGCAATGTGAGCAAAAAGGAACCTAGATCACTTTTTAGAGTCAGGTATGTCACCAAAAGGAAAACTGGAGATTAAAAGGCAGGAATGTATAGCACAGTGATCTTGTTGTGGACAATGTCCATGATTAACTTTCCAGATTCCTATGTAGCCCTCTTACCCACAATTTCCAAACTACAGTGCAATTTGAGGAAAGGACCAATGCAGACAGAGAACTCTGGATGTGACCCTACATTTTTGGTAGCCTCACTTTCTTTCAGTGTTTATTTCTCTGATGAGTATCAGTTACTTTTTTAGCATCTATTTTCCCTATAGAGAGAACACAAGAAGGAGCAATAGAGAGAAAAGGGACTTCAATTAGAGAAATCTAGGTTGGAATTCCTTCTACATCTCTACCAGTTTTCTAGTTGGGTAATTACCTTCTCTGAGCCTTGGCCTCCTCATCTGCAAAATGGAAATTAAAATAGTACGTATCTTTTAAGGGTGCCACGAAGATGTCATACAATGCATGTAAAGCATCTAATTCAGAGTGTAGCATTTAGTAGGAACTCAAAAAAATTGTACCTGTTTTGATTAATAAATGGAATTGTTTCTTTATGTTAATAATTGATTCAGCATTACTGAAATTCTGCCAGAAAATAAAGGAGAAAGCTCACCTCTTTAAGAATATATAATTATTGTTGACAGTCAACCAGCTTGAAGAAGCACTTCTGGATTAATTAATAGTGACCTATAATTAAACACAACAGTACTTAATAAAAGACCTGATGTTCCCAGAAAGAATTGTTTCAGGAATAATGAATGTTTACAATTCTTGTTTGTGTCCTAAATGACAGTTATCGAGATCAGTTATCAAAATTTCAATTAAAAATGGAAAAACTGCAAAAGGTATTGCCATCAAGAGAAACTTTTCAATATTTGTCTTTTAAAAATAACTCCAGTGCATTTATACTTATATCTAAGGTATTTTTAAAAATTCAAATTAGTCTATACCTCATTTTCCTTTAAGCAACATGTTTCATTAAGAAGGTTAAATGCAAATTGATTTCATAATTTGAAATTGTTTCTTTCTCTCCTAGACAAAAAGACCACTGACTTTTCACACAAACATAACACAAGGCCATATAGCAAGCCAAGACATAAACTATTTCATCAGCACCTACCAGATCTCCAGCCCATATAAATGTATATTGGAAATATTTACATAGTAACTCATATATAAGAACTTGTATATTCTTTTGCATCCTTGTATCATTTTTCCCTAGATGTAGTTACCTGAAAGTAGATTAATCTTCCACCTAGTTCTTCTTTTCAAATACACTATTAGAAATACCATTCTACACCACTTTGATGATAATTTTCTTCAGATATCACTAAAATGTTCAAGATGAGGGCTAAATACCCATAACCTTCTGCTACGTCTGGATAAATCAAGAAAACTATATTAAAGGAATGGAATTTTTTAAAGGCATGAAGCCACAACATTAAGCAGTGTGGGAAAGTTTTAGAATTTCTACAGCAGATGAAGAGATTAGGTAATTTGGACCAATCATCTGCTGAAGAAACCTAGAAAAGCTGGATGAAATATAAAATCATATGACTGAAGGAACTGGAGAACTAACAAGATAGTGAAGAATTAACAGTCTAAGGATTATCAAGAGAGGTCAGAACCTCAGAACCAAGGCAAGTGAGTCTCCCTTGTGTGACCACTTTCAACTGGGAGCACTTTCTAATATGCAAGAAAGACAACTGATAAGTTGAGCAGTGCTTTAAAAATATCCTGGTAGCAAGAGGGCAAAAACTGGAGTCCAGGCCCTAGTAAAGCCCTGGTAAACTCCAGAGGGCTATACACTAGCAATAAAAAGTGAATACAAAGTGAACCTTCCCTCTTGCAAGATGTACAGCCCAACTTTGGATCAGCTAGGCAGTCTAGAAAATCTCCAAAATCAGAAACTATATTAAGCTATTCTTAGATTATTAGAAAATTCTCCCTAGAAGGAGATATCCTAGACTTCAAATTATTTCTATAAATATTTTTTAATTTACTAAGTAAACTTTTTATTTAAAAGTATATTTATATTTATACAAAAAGTGTGACAATAGTACAGAGTTCCCTAATACCCTGTACCTGGATTCCCCTAGTATTAACATTTTACATTAGTATGGTACATTTGTTACAATTAATGAATGAATATTGATATGTTATTAATAACTGAAGTCTACACTTCCTTTAGATTTCCTTAGTTTTTTACCTAATGTCCTTCTAGATTCTAGAATCCCATCCGTGATGCCCCTTTAATTTAATCATCATGTAACAAGCTCTTCTTGGATTTGACAGTTTCTCAGACTTTCCCAGTTTATGATGACCTTAACAGTTTTGAGGAGTATTGGACAGGTATTTTGTAGAATGTCCTTCAAACAGAATTTGCCTAATGCTTTTCTTATGATTAGACTGAGGTCAAAGACTTTTCAGAGGAAGCCCCAGATGTAATGCACTATTCTCATCACATCATATCATGGGTACACATCACCAACATGACTTATCTTGTAGATGTTGACCTTTACCACCTGGCTGAGGAAGTGTCTGTCAGGTTCTCCACTGTAAAGTTACTCTTTTTAAACCCCTTTTGATACTATGCTCTTGGGAAGAACGTCACTGTGAACAGCCCATACTTATGGAGGGGGAAGTTCTGCCCAACACCCTTGAGGGCAGAGGATATGCATAAATTATTCAGAATTCTTCTGCACATGAAATTTTCTGCTCCCCCCACCATTATTTTTTTCAGTCATCTATTTGTATCAGTACTGATTCATGGATATTTATTTGGTATTCTGGTTATAATCCAATATGATTTTATTTATTTTTTTGTTCAAATTGTTCTGGCTTTGGACATTGGGCACTGTTTCACTTGGCTCTGGCACCCATTTGACATATCCCCATCTTTGTGGGGTATTTTCATTTCTTTTCATTTTGTTTTGTTCTAAGCACTTCCTTACCTTCTGGCACTAAAAGGTGCTCCAAGCTCAACTTCTACATGCCATGCCCCAGTATAAGAAGCAGTCATTTATCTAACTCTCCATTTATTGGATAATGGTTTATTGGATATTGGGCTATTAGAAAACAAGATCTGGGGTTTAGATGTGCTCATTGCTACTAGGGTGTCATGCTCCTTGGCTCTCTCAGCTGGGAGACCAAGAAAATGTGTGTGTGTGTGTGTGTGTGTGTGTGTGTGTATACTAACTCATGTCTACTAATCGATGCATATATACATTTCTACAAATATATATATATACACACACACACACACACACACACACACACACACATATATATATATATATATATATATATATATATATATATATAAAATCCACCATATCTACCAATACCATGCTGTCTTGCTTACTGCAGTAAAATTTTTAAAATATAATGTCAGGCACACAGTAAGAAAAAACAGCTGCATATATAAACAGACAAGATGATATGAATAAAACCAGGAGATGCAATAAACAATAGAAACAACCCTCCAGAGCTCCAGAATTTGGAACTATCAGACTATTCTTCCTATATTATAGGAGATAAAAAGACAAAATTAAACATTTCAACAGAGAGGTAAGAATTAAAAAAAAAAAAATGATGAAGTACACTTAGAAAAGAACCAAATAGCAATCTCAAAACTGAAAAATACAATAATTGAAATTAAGAACAGTAAATTACATCTCACTGAAGAGAGATTAGTGAAATAAAAGGTAGACCAATGTAATGAAACAGAAGAAAAGAAAAAGTTAAGCCCCATTGTGACCACAAAGAAAATATCTGAAAAATATGCACAAAAAGAAATGAGAAGGTAGGGTGACCTCATCAACAGGGCAACATAAACCACTACTGAAAACTCCTCTCCAGAGATTCAACAAAAAAAGGTTAATTCTGAATTCTTTGAAACTCTGGAGGAGGATATAGACTGGAGAAGTGCCCTGCAGATGCTGAATTGAAGAAAGAGAAGAAATATCAGGTAGGAATCATCCATCCTAGACCAGCCAGTCCTCTCCCCTCCCCCTCACTCAGGCTCAGACAATAAGACTTTCCACAAATTCTTTCTGGATAACTCCATCTCCAATCTTGGCTTGTACTGAAATGGCGGTCAGTTTCCATGTTTGGTTAAATCCTTATTAGGGCTGTAGCTTCTGTGGTCTCACTTTTTGGAAGCCCAGGATTTTCCAAACTATCAGTTTCTGGTTTCTTTGTACCCAAGAGTTAAGTTCTTAGCTTATCTCTCTCTGCTTGCATTTTACTGTAAGCTGCAAGGAGAAGCCAGGCCACACTCCAATATTTAGTGTCAAAATCTCTTCAGCTAAGTATCCCAGGTCATCGTTTGCAAATTCTGCCTTCCCTCCAACACCTGGAAACAATTTTGCCAAATTCTCCACCACATTTAAGCAAGGATCACCTTTGTTCCAGTTTGCAATGACACATTCATCATTTCTGTTTAAAGCCTCATCAGAAGTATCTTTACAGTCCATATTCTACCAACAGTCTCTTCAAAGAAGTTGACACCTTTTCTATCAAGCTCCTCACAGTTTTTCCAGAATATTCCCCTTATCCATTTAAAAAGCTGTTCCAACATGTTTGGTATTTCCAAACTCAGCAGCACCCCACTCCTGGTACCAAAATCTGTTCCAGTTTGCTAATGCTGCTAGAATGTAAAATACTAGAAACGGATTGGCTTTTATAAAGGGGATTTATTTGGTTGCAGTTACAGTCTTAAGGCCATAAAGTGTCCAAGGTAAGGCATATACAATGGGGTACCTTCACTGCAGAAAGTTCATTGGCATCTGAAAAACCTCTGTTAGCTGGGAAGGGATGTGGCTGGTGTCCACTTGCTTCCAGGTTGCATATCAAAATGGAGTTCTCCAAAATGTTGCTCTTGGGGTGTTTTTTCCCTCTCTTGGCTGCAACTCCCCTTCAAAATGTCACTCTCAGTTGCTCTGAGATCCCTCTGTTTGTGAGCTCTTTTTATAGGACCCCAGTGAACTAATCAAGACCCACCCTGAATGGCCACATTTCCATAGAACCATTCAATCAAGAGGTCACACCCTAATCAAAGGTGTCACTCACAGTTGGGTGGGTCACATCTCCATGGAAACACTCAATCAGAAGTTTCCAATCTAATCAACACTAATATGTCTTCCCCAACAAGACTGCATTAAAGAATGTGGCTTTTTCTGGGGGATATAATATATACAAACCAGCACAGTGAGGGAAAAAAGGACTAAGAAAAGGTGGACAGAGACTTCATTTCCAGCCATGGGTCTGAAAATCCTTCCCCCACCCTTCAGGGAAGGAGCAACCAGAGGCCATTCCCTTGCCTTGGGGAAAGCTAGAGTACTGGGTCAGCTGAGGGAGTACTTTGACACTGGTGAAGCCCCACATCGAGCCAGATTTTCACTGGCAAAGTGAGGGCATAGGAATCATGCAGTTTCAGCTCAACTGTGTAGATGCAGCCCATGCTCCAAGGCAAATCAGCCTCTGCAGACAATTAAGTTACAGAACAGCACCATCTGCTGGATAGCACAGAAAGTGCAAGTGAATACTGACAACTGGCCAGCAAGAAAAACAAAGAAATATAGAGATCAAAGAAAATAAACAACAAAACCCAAAGTAAAAGAGAGAAAACAACCTCCATAATGAACTAATCAAGAAAATCAGATTCCATCACATCAAAAAATCACAAGCCACACCAAGAACAATGAAGATGTGGTCTAGTCAAAGGAACAAACTAACACCTGAACTGAGATTCAAGAGTTGAAGAAATAAATAAAAATGTTCAAACAAACTGTCTAAATCAAATCAACGAGTTGTAAGAAAATGTGACAAAAGAGGTGAAGAATATAAAGAAGATACTTGGTGACTATAAGGAAGAATTCATAAGCTTGAAAAAACAAATGGCAGGACTTACGGGAATGAAAGTCACAATAGAAGACAAGAAAAACACAATAGAAACATTCAGCAGCAGACTTGGAGAGGCAGAAGAGAGGATTTCTGAACTAGAGGACAGGTCATCTGTAATCCTACAAACAAGAGAACAGATAGGAAAAGAATAGAAAAATATGAGCAGGGGCTCAGGAATCTGAATGACAACATGAAGCACATGAATATATGTGTTATAGGTGTCCCAGAAGGAGAATAAAAGGGAAAATGAGCAGAAAGAATAATGGAGGGTACAATTAAGGAATATTTCCTATCTCTTATGAAAGATATAAAATTACTGGTAACTGAGTGCAGTGTACTTCAAATAGAATAGATCAAAATAGACCTATGGCAAGACATTTACTATTCATACTGTCAAATGTCAAAGACAGAGAGAATTCTGAAAACAGCAAGAGAAAAGTGATGTACCACATAAAAGGGAAGCTCAATAAGACTAAGTTCAGATTTCTAAATGGAACTCATAGAGGCAAGAAGGCAGTGGTATGATATATTCAAGATACTGAAAGAGAAAAACTGCCAACCAAAAATCCTATATCAGGCAAAAATGTCCTTCAAAAATGAGGGAGAGTTTAAAATATTTACAGATAAACAGACAATGAGAGAGTGTGTGAACAGGAGACCTCCTCTACAAGAAATACTAAATGAAGTGCCTTAGACAGATAGAAAAAGACAGGAGAGAGAGGTCTGGAGAAGAGTGTAGAAATGAAGACACCAGGAGATAGAAAGAGGGTAAAGATCAGGCATTTGATGCTGAAGGAGCGCAAAATGTTCAACAGCATTGATTGTATAGATCCGGAAATGAATAGCATAATATTGGGTGATGGTAGCACAATACTTTGAGTACACTGAACAAAGATAACTGTGAGTACAGTTGAAAGAGGAAGTTTGGGGCATGTAGGACACCAGAAGGAAAGATAGAAGATAAAAGACTGGGACGGTATAACTCAGTGAAACATACAACGGTCAATGATTTTGACTACACACAAATACAAGAATGTTTTACATAAGGGAGAAAAAATGAATGTCAACTTTCCAAAGTATTAAAAATGGGATGGTAAAGGGAAAAATACAATGAATGCAAACTACAGTCTACAGTTAACAGTAATATTGTAATGTGCTTCCATTAATTGTAACAAAGGCAATATACCAAAGCTAAATGTCTATAAGAGGAGGATATAAAAGAGGGGTATAGGATTCTTGGCATTGGTGTTGTCTGATTTTTTATTGTATTTTGTTTTAATCTTGTTTTTTCTTTTGTTGCTTTTTGGTTGTCTTTTTCTTTCTTTCCTTTTCTTTTTTCCTTTTTTTTCTTTTTTTGCCTCTCCCTCTTTCTTTGTGGAATAAATGGAAATGTCCTCATATAGATGGTGGCGGTGAATGCATAAATATGTGATATTCAGGGATTGATTGTTTACTTAGCATGGAATTATGGTATGTGAATAAAAACACCTAAAAAAAACAAAAAGATGGATACAAGTGCTTGAGAAAATGTGGAGAAAGAGATGTACCCAATCACCATTTGTGGGGAAGTAGAATGGTGCAGCCCATCTGGAAGGCAGTGTGGTGGTTCCGCAAGAAGCTAAGCATGGGGTTTCCATATGGTCCTACAACCCCTGGGTATATACTTGGAAAAACTGAAAAGAGGGACACAAATGGACATTTGCACAGTAGGGTAGCAATATTCATGACTTGCAGGGGATAGAGGTGGCCTAAGGGTACATAGACTAATGAATGGAATGGAGAACTGTGGTGTATACATACAATGGAAGGTTGAGCTGCTACAAGAAGGAATGAAGTTGTGTGGTGAATTGACAGTATGTTGAGTGAAATAAACCAGAAATGAAAAGAAAAACATTGTAATGCCTCATTAACAAGAACTAACTATAACATGCAAACTCTGAGAATTGAGTCTGAGAGCATAGGTTGTCAGGGGAAGGCTTACTATAATGGTTCCTAGGTCGTAAGTTCTTACGCAGTCACATCTATCCCTGAGTTTTAATAGCTATTTCTAAATTCTGAGATGCTGAGCTCTTTGTGAATAACATGGTCTGTCCCTGAAACTTTGGGTATCTGTGTGACACCTAAGACTAAAACCAGAGTCTGGCAGATATGAATGTCAGCATTACCCCATAGAGCAAATGTTAAAGAGTCTAAAAAAGAGATTGGACTTCACTTAGATATGTGAAATAAATTGACTTGGTTAGGACTAAGGTTAATCAGACTAAAGGGTAAAGGACGATACTGACAAAGTTTTAAAACTTCAACTTCTGTGTGAGGCCAAAGAAAGAGATGTTTATTAGGTGCAAAATCTATATTTTTTGTAGCACACTATATAATTTAACTTGTATGGCTAGTTTATCCAAACACCATAATTACATGGAACTTTGAATAGGGAGTGAAATCTGGTTGGTTTGTACAAGTTAGTGCAAAGCCCCAGTACATCCCAGAGTAATTTGGGCAGAGAATAAAAATGTATTTGCAAAGCCCCCTTGAGGTACTGGGAGAAAATGTGAACATATTAAACTTCTCCACCTGGGGAATTACTGATTTCCTCACAAGCATTGGGGACTACCAATTTAGAAGGCTGAGCCCTTGATCTTGGGGTTTACCCTTATGAATTTTGTTATGGCAAAGGAGAGGCTAAGCCTACTTAAAATTTTGCCAAGTGTCACCCCCAGAGAACCTCTTTTGTTGCTCGGATGTGGCCTGTCTCTCTCCAAGCCCACTGGGCAGGTAAACTCACTACTCTCCCCACTATGTAGGACATGACTCCCAGGGCTGTAAATTTCCCTGGAAACATGGGACATGACATGTGGGGATGAGCTTTGCCCTGGCATCATGGGATTGAGAAAGCCCTCTTGGACCAGAAAGGGGAAGAGAAATGAAACAAAATAAAGTTTCAGTGGCTGAAAGATTTCAAATAGAGTTGAGAGGTCATTCTGGAGGTTATTCTTGTGCATTTATGGATATCCCTTTTCAGTTTTTAGTGTATTGGAATAGCTAGAAGGAAATACTTGAAATTGCTGAACTGCTCCCCAGTAGCCTTGTTCTTGAGGATGATTATATAACTATATTACTTACACTGTGTGACTGTGTGATTGTGAAAACTTTGTGGCTCCTACTCCCTTTATCCAGTGTAGGCACAGATGAGTAGAAAAATGAGGACAAAAATTGATTGTGATGATGAATGCACAACTATAATCTTACTGTGTACAATTGATTGTACACTGTGAGTGATTGTATGGTTTGTGAATATATCTTAATAAAATTGAATTTAAAAATTTTTTTAAAAGAAATGAGGATGAATTCTAAATGGTAGACCACAAAAGATCAATTAAATAAAAAACTAGGCAGAAATGGAAGAAATGAGGGACCAAAAAAGTGCAAGATTTACAAAAGCCATCTAACAAAATGGTAGAACTAAGTCCTGTATTTTCAGTAGTTATAGTACCTGCAAATGGATTAAAATCTCCAGTTAAAAGGCAAGATTGGGAGAATGCATAAAACACCATGGCCCAGCTATTTGCCATTCACAACAGACAACCTTTAATTCAAAGACACAAATAGGTTGAAAGTTGAAGTCTGGAAAGAATATTCTACACAAATAGTAACCAAAGGAAAGTTGGGGTGGCCATATGAATATCAGATAAAATAGACTTTAAATCAAAAATTATTAAAAGGGACAAAGACAAACATTATATATTAATAAAAAGGTCAACTGATCATGAAAATATAGCAATTATAAAAATGCATGCACCTACCAATAGAGCCCCAAATATATGAAGCAAACATTGACATATTTGAAGAGAGAAATAGATGATACTACATTAATAGTAGAAGACTTCAATACACCACTTTCAATAATGGATAGAACATCTAAGAGAAGATTAATAAGGAAATAGAGGACTTAAACAGTAGTAGAAACTATCTAGATCAGACACATTCCTGTCAAATGTGCTTGCATCATTCTCTAGGATAGACCATATGTTAGGTCACAACACAAACCTCAATAAATTTAAAAAGATTGAAACCATACAATGTATCTTTCCTGACCAAAATGAAATGAAGCTAGAAAACCATAGAGAAGAAAAATTGAAAAATTCACAATAAGTGGAAATTAAATAATGCACTGTTAAATACCAATGGGTCAAAGAAGAAATCACATGGAAAATTAGGAAACACAAATTTGAAAAGAAAGAAATGAAACTATCTGTATTAGCAGATGACACGATTCTGTATATAGAAAAATCCAGAGTAAACCACAAAAAAAACTATTAGAGCTAATAAACAAATTCAGCAAAATTGCAACACACAAGATCAATACAAAAAAAATCAGTTGTATTTCTGTACATTAGCAATAAGCAATCAAAAATAAAATTGAAAAATAAATTCCATTTACAATAGCATCTGAAAGAATAAAATACTTCAGAATAAATCTAACCAAGAAGGTGCAAGACTTATACACTGAAATCTACAAGAATTACTGAAAGAAAATAAAGAAGACCTAAATAAATGGAAAGATACTCTGTATTCATGAATGGAAAACTTAATATTTTTAAGATGACAATACTATCCAAAGCTGTTACAGATTCAACGCAATCCTCATCAAAATTTCAACAGCCTTTTTTTTTTTTTTTTTTTTTTCAAAACTGGAAAAGCCAATCCTCAGATTAATATGGAATTTCAAGGGTCACCAAATAGCCAAAACAATATTGAAAAAGAAGATCAAATTTGAATGATTCACACTTCCCAGTTTCAAAATGTATTATAAAGCTACAGGAATCAAATAAGTGGTATTGGCATATGAATAGGCATTTAGACCAATCGAATATATTGAGACAAGAAACACATACACCAGTGGCCAACTGATTTTTGACAGGATGCCAAGGCCACTCAATAAGGAAAGAATATCTTTTCAACAAATGATGCTGGGAAAACTGGATATTCACATACAAAAAAAATGCAAAAGAATGTCTCACACCATAGACAAAACTTAACTCAAAAATCTATCAGTAATATAATATAAGAGCTAAAACCGTAGAACTCTTAGAAAACACACAGAGGAAAATCTTTATGACCTTGGATATGGCAATGGATTCTTAGATATTACACCAAAAGCAAATGAATCTAAAGGAAAAATATATAAATTATACTTTATCAAAATTTAAAACTTTGGCACATCAAAGGGACATTATAAAGAAAGTGAAGAGATAACATACAGAGTGTGAGACAATAGTTGGAAACCATATATCTGATAAGCATTTAATATCCAAAATATATAAAGAACTTCAACTCATCAACAAAAAGACAAAACCAAATGTCTTTACCCAATACAATACGTTATTTTAAAAGGGGCAAAGTATTTTAATTTCTCTGAAGAAGACATGCAAATGGCTGATGAGCAAACAAAAAGATGTTCATCATCATTATTCATTAAGGAAATACAAATCAAAACCACAATGAGATACCAATTCACATCCATAATGAAGGTTATTATTATAAAAAAGGAAATAAGTGTAAGTAATTATGTGGAGAATTAGAACCCTTGTGCATCACTTGTAGAAATGTAAAATCATGCAGTCACAGTAGAAAACAGTTTGCAGTTTTTGCAAATTTAAACACAGATTTATCATATGACCTGGCAATTCTACTCCTAGGTATTATACCCAAAAGAGTTGAAAGCAAGGACTCAAACATATACTTGTATGCCAATATTAATAACAATATTATTCAAAATAACCAAAAGGTAGACACAAGCCAACTATCCATGAACAGATGCATGGATAAACAAAATATGGTATTATCCATACAATGGAATATTATTCAGTCATAAAATGGAATGAATTTCTGATACATGCTACAACATGCATATACCTTGAAAACATTATTCTAAGTAAAATAAGCCAAACACATAATGATAAATAATGTATAATTCCACTTACATGAAGTATCTAGAATAAGCAAATTCATAGAGACAGAAAGTAGAGTAGAAATTGCCAGGATACAGTGGGAAGGGGGGTGGGGAGTTATTGTTTAATTGGGTGCAGAGTTTCTTTTTGGAATGATAAAAAAGTATTAGTAACTGAAGGTAGTGATGGTAGCACAACATTGTAAAAGTAATTAATGCCAATGAATTGTACAACTGAAAAATGGTTAAAATTGCAAATTTTGTTATATATGTTAATTTGCTAAATTACTTTACAATGGGCAAAGGACATGAATAGACATTTCTGTAAAAGAGATACACAAATAGCCAACAAGCATCTGAAAACATTCAAAATCATTAATTGTTAAGAAAATGAAAATCAAAACCACACTGAAATACCAATTTATACTCACTAGGAAGAAAATAAATAAATAAATAAACAAACAAACAGGAAATTAAAGTTTAGGCAAGGAGGTAGAGAAATTGGAACCTTTGTACATTGCTGATGAGAACGTAAAATGGTTCAGCCATTGCAAGAAACATTTTGCCACTTCCTCTAAAAGTTAAAAATAAAATTACCACCTAACCTTGAAATTCTGCTTCTTAGGTATATACTCTAAAGAACTGAAAATAGGGACTCAGACAAATATTTGTACCTGCCGAGGGCCGGCCTCAGCAACAGTTAGGGTCCTGATAGGGGGGCTGGAGTAGGTGAAAGAAGGAGACAGACACCTTGTTGTGTCTGGGTACGAAGATGGAATCTCCGACCAAGAGGAGCATCAGAGCTTTATTTTTTTTTTTAAGTTTTTTTTAATCTTCATTTTATTGAGATATATTCACATACCACGCAGTCATACAAAACAAATCGTACATTCGATTGTTCACAGTACCATTACATAGTTGTACATTCATCACCTAAATCAATCCCTGACACCTTCATTAGCACACACACAAAAATAACAAGAATAATAATTAAAGTGAAAAAGAGCAATTGAAGTAAAAAAGAACACTGGGTACCTTTGTCTGTTTGTTTGTTTCATTCCCCTATTTTTCTACTCATCCATCCATAAACTAGACAAAGTGGAGTGTGGTCCTTATGGCTTTCCCAATCCCATTGTCACCCTCAGCTACATTTTTATACAATTGTCTTCGAGATTCATGGGTTCTGGGTTGTAGTTTGATAGTTTCAGGTATCCACCACCAGCTACCCCAATTCTTTAGAACCTAAAAAGTGTTGTCTAAATTGTGCGTAAGAGTGCCCACCAGAGTGACCTCTCGGCTCTTTTTGGAATCTCTCTGCCACTGAAGCTTATTTCATTTCCTTTCACATCCCCCTTTTGGTCCAGAAGATAGTCTCCGTCCCACGATGCCAGGTCTACATTCCTCCCCGGGAGTCATATTGCACGTTGCCAGGGAGATTCACTCCCCTGGGTGTCTGATCCCACGTAGTGGGGAGGGCAGTGATTTCACCTTTCAAGTTGGCTTAGGTAGAGAGAGAGGGCCACATCTGAGCAACAAAGAGGCATTCGGGAGGAGGCTCTTAGGCACAATTATAGGGAGGCTTAGCCTCTCCTTTGCAGCAACTGTCTTCCCAAGGGTAAAACCTATGGTAGAGGGCTCAACCCATCAAACCACCAGTCCCCTATGTCTGTGGTCATTTTAGCAACCATTGAGGTGGGGTAGGCCAAAACCCCTGTATTCTCCACAGGCTTCTCAAGGGGGCTCTACATATTTTTTTTCCTTGTTTTTTATTTTTAACTTTTTTTTTTTTAAATCAACTGTATGAAAAAAATTAAAAAAAAAAAAAAATACAATAAAAGAACATTTCAAAGAGACCATAATAAGGGAGTAAGAAAAAGACAACTAACCTAAGATAACTGCTTTACTTCCAACATGTTCCTACTTTACCCCAAGAAAGTTACCCAATATAGCAACATTTCTGTGAACTTGTTCTTACTATATCCATCAGAAATTAACAGACCATAGTCATTCCTGGGCATCCCCAGAACGTTAAATAGCTTATCTGCCCTTCTTGGATTATTGTTCCCCCTTCCTTAATTTCTCTCTATTGCTAGTTCCCCTACATTCTACATTATAAACCATTTGTTTTACATTTTTCAAAGTTCACATTAGTGGTAGCATATAATATTTCTCTTTTTGTGCCTGGCTTATTTCGCTCAGCATTATGTCTTCAAGGTTCATCCATGTTGTCATATGTTTCACGAGATCGTTCCTTCTTACTGCCGTGTAGTATTCCATCGTGTGTATATACCACATTTTATTTATCCACTCATCTGTTGAAGGACATTTGGGTTGTTTCCATCTCTTGGCAATTGTGAATAATGCTGCTATGAACATTGGCGTGCAGATATCTGTTCATGTCACTGCTTTCCGATCTTCCAGGTATATACCGAGAAGTGCAATCGCTGGATCGAATGGTAACTCTATATCTAGTTTTCTAAGGAACTGCCAGACTGACTTCCAGAGTGGCTGAACCATTATACAGTCCCACCAACAATGAATAAGAGTTCCAATTTCTCCACATCCCCTCCAGCATTTGTAGTTTCCTGTTTGTTTAATGGCAGCCATTCTAATCAGTGTTAGATGGTATCTCATTGTGGTCTTAATTTGCATCTCTCTAATAGCTAGTGAAGCTGAACATTTTTTCATGTGTTTCTTGGCCATTTGTATTTCCTCTTCAGAGAACTGTCTTTTCATATCTTTTGCCCATTTTATAATTGGGCTGTCTGTACTATCGTCATTGAGTTGTAGGATTTCTTTATATGCAAGATATCAGTCTTTTGTCAGATACATGGTTTCCAAAAATTTTTTCCCATTGAGTTGGCTGCCTCTTTACCTTTTTGAGAAATTCCTTTGAGGTGCAGAAACTTCTAAACTTGAGGAGTTCCCATTTATCTATTTTTTCTTTTGTTGCTTGTGCTTTGGGTGTAAAGTCTACTAAGTGGCCGCCTAATACAAGGTCTTGAAGATGTTTTCCTGCATTATCTTCTAGGAGTTTTATGGTACTTTCTTTTATATTGAGATCTTTCGTCCATTTTGAGTTAATTTTTGTTTAGGGTGTGAGGTAGGGGTCCTCTTTCATTCTTTTGGATAAGGATATCCAACTCTCCCAGCCCCATTTGTTGAAAAGATCTTTATGACCCAGTTCAGTGACTTTGGGGGGCCTTATCAAAGATCAGTCAGCCATAGATCTGAGGGTCTATCTCTGAATTCTCAATTCGATTCCATTGATCTATATGTCTATCTTTGTGCCAGTACCATGCTGTTTTGACAACTGTGGCTTTATAATAAGCTTCAAAGTCAGGGAGTGTAAGTCCTCCCACTTCGTTTTTCTTTTTTAGAGTGTCTTTAGCAATTCGAGGCATCTTCCCTTTCCAAATAAATTTCATAACTAGCTTTTCCAAGTCTGCAAAGTAGGTTGTTGGAATTTTGATTGGGATTGCATTGAATCTGTAGATGAGTTTAGGTAGAATTGACATCTGAATGACATTTAGCCTTCCTATCCATGAACATGGAATATTTTTCCATCTTTTAAGGTCCCTTCTATTTCTTTTAGTAGAGTTATGTAGTTTTCTTTTTATAGATCTTTTACATCTTTGGTTAAGTTTATTCCTAGGTACTTGATTTTTTTAGTTGCTATTGAAAATGGTATCTTTTTCCTGAGTGTCTCTTCAGTTTGTTCATTTCTAGCATATAAAAACATTACTGACTTATGTGCATTAATCTTGTATCCCGCTACTTTCCTAAATTTGTTTATTAGCTCTAGTAGCTGTATCGTCGATTTCTCAGGGTTTTCCAGATAAAAGATCATATCATCTGCAAACAATGACAGTTTTACTTCTTCTTTTCCAATTTGGATGCCTTTTATTTCTTTGTCTTGCTGGATTGCCCTGGCTAGCACTTCCAGCACAATGTTGAATAACAGTGGTAACAGCGGGCATCCTTGTCTTGTTCCTGATCTTAGACGGAAGGCTTTCAGTCTCTCACCATTGAGTACTATGCTGGCTGTGGGTTTTTCATATATGCTCTTTATCATGTTGAGGAAGTTTCCTTCAATTCCTACCTTTTGAAGTGTTTTTATCAAAAAGGGATGTTGGATTTTGTCAAATGCTTTTTCAGCATCTATTGAGATGATCAATTGATTTTTCCCTTTCGAATTTTTAACGTGTTGTAATACATTGATTGATTTTCTTATGTTGAACCATCCTTGCATGCCTGGAATGAACCCCACTTGGTCATGGTGTATGATTTTTTTAATGTGTCTTTGGATTCGATTTGCAAGTATTTTGTTGAGGATTTTTGCATCTATATTCATTAGGGAGATTGGCCGGTAGTTTTCCTTTTTTGTAGCATCTTTGCCTAGTTTTGGTATTAGATTGATGTTAGCTTCATAAAATGAGTTAGGTAGTGTTCCATTTTCTTCAATGTTTTGAAAGACTTTGAGTAAGATTGGTGTCAGTTCTTTCTGGAAAGTTTGGTAGAATTCCCCTGTGAAGCCATCTGGCCCTGGGCATTTATTTGTGGGAAGATTTTTGATGACTGATTGGATCTCTTTGCTTGTGATGGGTTGGTTGAGGTCTTCTGTTTCTTCTCTGGTCAGTCTAAGTTGTTCATATGACTCCAGGAAATTATCCATTTCCTCTACATTATCCAGTTTGTTGCCATACAGTTGTTCATAGTATCCTCTTATAATTTTTTTAATTTCTTCAGGATCTGCAGTTATGTCACCTTTTTCATTCATTATTTTGTTTATATGGGTCTTTTCTCTTTTTGATTTTGTCAGTCTAGCTAGGGGCTTGTCAATCTTGTTGATCTTCTCAAAGAACCAACTTTTGGTGATATTTATCCTCTCTATTGTTTTTTTGTTCTCTAGGTCATTTATTTCTGCTTTAATCCTTGTTATTTCTTTTCTTCTACTTGGTTTAGGATTGGTTTGCTGTTCATGTTCTAGCTTCTTCAGTTGATCCATTAGTTCTTTGATTTTGGCTCTTTCTTCCTTTTTAATATATGCGTTTAGTGCTATAAATTTCCCCCTCTGTAATGCTTTTGCTGCATCCCATACATTTTGGTATGTTGTATTCTCATTTTCATTCATCTCTATATATTTAGCAATTTCTCTTGCTATTACTTCTTTAACCCACTGATTGTTTAGGAGTGTGTTGTTTAACCTCCAGGTATTTGTGAATTTTCTAAGTCTCTGATGGTTATTGACTTCTAATTGTATTCCATTGTGGTCAGAGAATGTACTTTGAATAATTTCAAGCTTTTTAAATTTATTGAGGCTTGTTTATGTCCCAGCATATGATCTATTCTGGAGACAGTTCCATGAGCACTAGAAAAGTATGTATATCCTGGTGATTTGGGATGTAATGTTCTGTATATGTCTGTTAAATCTAATTCATTTATCAGATTGTTTAGGTTTTCAATTTCCTTATTGGTCTTCTGTCTGGTTGATCTATCAATAGGAGAGAGTGATGTGTTGAAGTCTCGCACAATTACTGTGGAAACATCAATTGCTTCCTTTAGTTTTGCCAGTGTTTCTCTCATGTATTTTGTGGCACCTTTATTGGGTGCATAGACATTTATGATTGTTATTTCTTCTTGTTGAATTGCCCCTTTTATTAGTATGTAGTGGCCTTCTTTGTCTCTCAAAACATCCCTGCATTTAAAGTCTATTTTATCTGAGATTAGTATTGCTACACCTGCTTTCCTTTGGCTGTAGCTTGCATGAAATATTTTTTTTCCATCCTTTCACTTTCAATTTCTTTGTGTCCCTGTGTCTAAGATGAGTCTCTTGTAAGCAACATATTGATGGTTCATTTTTTTTTTGATCCATTCTGTGAATCTATATCTTTTAATTGGGGAGTTTAATCCATTTACATTCAACGTTATGACCATGAAGGCATTTCTTGAATCAGCCATCTTATCCTTTGGTTTATGTTTGTCCTATATATTTTTCCCCTCTCTCTATTAATATCCTTAATTGTACCCATACTGAATCTCTTTAGTACTGAACCTTTCTCCAAGTCTCTCTGTCCTTTCTTTGTTTCTGTGTCTGTAGGGCTCCCTTTAGTATCTCCAGTAGGGCAGGTCTCTTGTTAGCAAATTCTCTCAGCATTTGTTTGTCTGTGAAAAATTTAAGCTCTCCCTCAAATTTGAAGGAGAGCTTTGCTGGATAAAGTATTCTTGGTTGGAAATTTTTCTCACTCAGAATTTTAAATATATCGTGCCACTGCCTTCTCGCCTCCATGGTGGCTGCTGAGTAGTCACTACTTAGTCTTATGCTGTTTCCTTTGTATGTGGTGAATTGCTTTTCTCTTGCTGCTTTCAGAACTTGCTCCTTCTCTTTCCTGTTTGACAGTGTGATCAGAATATGTCTCAGAGTGGGTTGATTTGGATTTATTCTATTTGGAGTTCACTGAGCATTTGTGATTTGTGTATTTATGTTGTTTAGAAGATTTGGGAAGTTTTCCCCAACAATTTCTTTGAATGCTCTTCCCAGACATTTACCCTTTTCTTCCCCTTCTGGAACACCAATGAGTCTTATATTCAGATGTTTTATATTATCTATCATATCCCTGAGGTCCATTTCGATTTTTTCAATTTTTTTCCCCATTCTTTCTTTTATGCTTTCATTTTCCATTCTGTCACCTTCCAGGTCACTGATTCATTGTTCAACTTCCTCTAGTCTTGTACTATGAGTGTCCAGAATCTTTTTAATTTGGTCAACAGTTTCTTTAATTTCCATAAGATCATCCATTTTTTTATTTAATCTTGCAATATCTTCTTTATGCTCTTCTAGGGTCTTCTTGATATCCTTTGTATCCCGTACTATGGTCTCATTGTTCATCTTTAGATCTTTGAGTAGCTGCTCCAGGTGCTGTGTCTCTTCTGATCTTTTGATTGGGGTTCTTGGGCTTGGGTTATCCATATCGTCTGGTTTTTTCATATGCTTTATAATTTTCTGTTGTTTTTGGCCTCTTGGCATTTGCTTAACTTGGTAGGGCTCTTTTAGGATTTGTAGACCAATTGAAGTCCTTATCTCTAATTTATCAGATTTACAGCTTCATGGAGTACACTTTCTCTAACTAACCAGCAGGTGGCATCCATGAGCCACCTGTTGTCCACAAGACAGTTCTCCCCTGCTTTGCCTTTGTGGTTAGTGGGGGAGTGAGTCTTGTGGGGTCCAATTGGTGTACCAAGCTTGCGTGTGTAGTTGGTGTTGCCCACCCTGTATATGGGGCATGTTTCTGGGCAGTCAGGGAGAGGGGGTGGCTCTAACAATCAAATCTCCCTGGTGATCCTGGAGTTTTAAAGCTGCTGCAAGAGTCTAATCCTTCAGTTCAGTACTGCCACAGTTTGTCTCTGCCACTGACCCACAAGTCCTTGGTATTGGCGTATGGCTCCTGAGACTTGTGAGTGGGTCCCTCTTCCAGGCCATGTACCCCCTGGTCCTCTGTTGAGGGATGACTGTGCTATGTCACAGGTGAGTGCCATCCCCCCAGGGTGGTTCTGGGCTGCTGGGCTGTGTAGGGAGGCTCCCAGTCTGCTGAAATGATGGCTGAATGGGGCTTTGTTAATTCACACTGCTTCACCTTCCCAACTCTGGGACAATCAGCTGAGGTTGAAGGGAAGGCTAATGTCCACGCCCAGTTTTGTGGTGTGTGCCTGTTATTTGAAGCACTTCCGTCACACTGGGTTGTCTGGGGCAGCTATGGGCTATGGAGCTGGCAATGGGCAGGAGTGTTTCCTGTCCACCAGGATGATGGCTGTGAACAGACACCCCCCTTTTCTTGGGAAGTTGTGGTGTTTAGTGAATTTGCTCAGCCACTGGATTATTGCCTTTTGTCTCAGAGCTCTCTTAGTTCTGCTCTTGTCTTGACCTGCCCAGATTGCAAGTCTTTGAAGCTTTCTGTATTGGGCTTCTTAGAGTAATTGTTTTAGAAAAAGAAAAAAGGATTAAAAAAAAAAAAAGGGCCCTCCTCAGAGATCTAATGGGTTATTGAAATGCTAAGAGACAAAGCAATTAGGGCCATTAAGGAAAGGTCCACAGGGCAGAGGGATCAGCTTTTCTTCGGAATTTGCATATGAGCCTCAGGGCCTGAGCTCTGCCCTTCCCCTTTCTATGTTCACCAGAACTTCAAAAAGCATCCGCTTTTATTTTTGAGTTTGTCTTGCTGTTTTTTTGCTATGCCTATCTCCTCTCTGCTGGGCTGGCTGCTCTCAGATTCTCTGGTGTCTGGTCTCAGACTATCTGTGGTTGGAGTTTGGATCAGTAGAATGAGTTTCTGATAAGGGCTGCCACTGCAGTTCTCCCTTCTCCTTCCCGGAGCTGACAGCCCCTCCTCCCACGGGACTGAGCCTAGCAGGGAGGGGTGCGGGTCCCCTGGCCACAAAAACTTACAGATTTCGCTGATCTCAGCAGTTCCACGTTTTCATGAGTGTTGTATGAAGTATGCCCAAAGTCAGATTGCTCTGTGGTGTCCAGTCCACGCAGTTCCTGGCTTTCTACCTACTTTCCTGGAGGAGTAACTAAAACATACAGCTCACCAGTCTGCCATCTTGCCCCACCTCTAACCCAGAGCCTTATTTTTATAATTTTCTGTAACATACGCACTAGCATCAGGCATGCAATACTAGAATATTTTGGCTAAATCTCAGACATTATTTATTCTTACACAATGATCAATAGGCTAGCAGGGACAGACTCCCTGAAGCGTAGCAAGACACAGTGTTTGGGCAAAGGCATAACAGTTCCTATTATTTAGTACCCAGCAATCTATAACTATTTTTTGTGTTCATGTTTTTTAAATCTGTTAATCATTACCTTTTTGTTTCTTCTAGCTAACTCTTTCAAAGCTATTTATTTCTTCTAGCTAACTCTTTCAAAGCTTGGGAAGGGGGATTTCCGCTTAGTTGACAGATGGCCAGTGGGAGTGAGCAGAAAGGGTGACCTATTGTCTTCTAAGAAAGGAGCAGGCATTTTCACTTACGCTGAAACTAATGCAGGGTAAGCCGCTGGCTTATTAATGTAGCTAGGTGTGGGAGCATTCCACCACCACAGAGCCCAAAAGATGCTAAATGAGAAAAAGAGGCAGTATGAATATAAGAAACAGCAGCAAGAAACAAATTCCTTTTAGGCAGGAGTCATAGGCGCCACTTGATGCTCCGCCTTGTGGAACAGTCACCATGACATGTACTGAAGGCCCAGGGACCGTGCCACTAGGCCAACTGCCAGGTGCTGAATTGGCTGCCCACATCTCCCCCTTTTTTATTTTTCAGTCATAAGGTTGCAAGCTCAAAGCGGAGCTGTTGGATTCCTCGGGAGAGGAGCTTGATGAGTATAGGAAGAAAAATTAATAAGATTAGAACAAGCACAGCAATTCCTATATAAGAATATAGAGTAGAGACTAATGAAGAATTAGAGATATGTGAAGTCATCTGAGAGAGAAAATCAGAGGCCACTGCAGAGGCAGGTAACAAAGCAGAGCCTGACTGTGATATATCTTGAATTTCTTTATTCAAGGTTGAAAGATCTAAACTTATATCACTATTGTTCCAAACTCCTTGCAGATGCATTTGTATCTTATGCCAAGCATGCAAAGATTCATTATATTCTTTAGGTGTAACACAAATCCATTGATATTCAATATGACATCTAAGTAATAATCTTACTTTCAGGCCAAGAAGCTGATTACCCAAGGTTTCAACTGCTTCTTCTAATGCATTTATTTTAGCCTCAAGCTTTTTATCTATATTTTCCTGTGCAGCTAGTGCTAATGTCACATTTCTTGATAAAGCATCTACATATCGGGCGGTGTGAACTTCCTGAACTAGGGCAGTGGTCGCGGCCACAACCGCCCCTATAATGCTAATTAAAGCTGTGATACCTACAATTATTGCTCCAATAATTCTTTTTTGACATTAGAGTGCATAATTAACTTCCTGTAATGCCTGGAGGCCTGGGCTGTCATACCAAGATTCATCAATCTTCACAGGTAACATGACAAAATGTGGCTGCTTTAAAACTAAAATTGTTGCATTATGACCAATATTACTTATACAATTAGTAAGGAGACAACTCATGCAAGAAACTGTATATATATTATTTTCATATAGCACAGTCAGATGATTATCTGATGAATCCACTAAAAGAACAAAAGGGGCTTGCACACAAGCCTGTACATAGAAATGTTGAGATTCTGAGTTCGGTGATAGTGGCCTAATAAGGGTAATGGGTCCAGTGACAGCTAATAATTGCCATAGAAATTGCTGAGGAAAAAACACTTGGTTTTTTCACCAAGTCAGGATTCCATTCACCCATCCTGAGGAATATTGAAAGGCAACTGAATTTTCCTTGGGCTTAGCAGAGTGGCGCTTTGGGTGCCCATATTCCATTTGCCTGAAATCCATGGGCAAATCTATCATTTTGGGAGCAGGGATAGACCAATCAGTAATTTCTTCATTGGTTTGTAAAAGCTTGTATGCAACTCCCACAGGGAAGACACAAGTCATCCATGGGGGAAAACCATGGTTAGGGTCTACAAACTTCCATAAAACATCTGTAGCCAGGGGACAAGGAGATAAGAAAGCTGGGGGTGGATTAGACGAAATTGGGGTTTCTAAAATGGCATTCGGAAAGCCAGGTGCTAGCATGGACATGGTTCACAAGTCACGATTAGGATTGCGGACCGACATTAAGGGAGGCTTGGAAACAGTTTTCATGTGGAGAGTCAGTATACTTGTGCCTAGTTTGCATCATAATACATCCTGCTCTGGGGAAGTGAGAAAGGCTCCTCATAAAGCAGAGGGGGGGTGTATCAGACTTGCCCATGAAAGTGAAACTGGTGTTCACTTGCTTCCTAATGTGTGATGAAGAGGAACCACCTAATAAAGCTGTGTTATTTATAAAAACAGGAACATTAGCATCTTCCCAAGTTGCAGGTTGTAAGAGAGGGGGTTCAGCTAAGTATGCCCAATAAGTAGAAGAACATAAAAGTCCTACCTGGCAGGATAACACGGCTAAAATAGCAATGAACACTGTGGAGGGGGTGACTACTCCTCCCTGTTGAATGACCAAGTTTTCTGCTTGCCCAGTCAAAGCCTTTATCTGACCCCCAGTGGGAACAGGCCCTCTTGTGGTTGACAGCGCTGAAGGTCTATGACAACACGAAGGCCCAAAATCAGAAGTTATTTGCATTCTCTTCATTGGAGGGATCAGACACTCTGGTTTCAGATGACTCTGAGGTGTTTGTGGAGTCTCTGGCCTTGGAGGAGGGAAGGTGGTCAATCTCTTTGGGTGCATGGCGACTGGGTCTGGTTTCAGTTGACTGGACATGTCGGATAGCATGCTCCGGGATCCACAGGGGCAACGTGGTGTCCTGTGGAAAAACACAAGCATAACCTCATCCCCACGTAATTAGAGGGTTGGGTTCTTTCCATTGGTTAGTCATTAAATCCTTCCATTTTACCCAGACCGTAGGCTTTTCTTTAAAGTGCCAATGCCTTTCAGCTGCAGAATGGCCTTGATCATTCAAATTAATAAAATTTAAAACAAAAAGATCATGATTAAGGATTTGATGGGGAGAACTATGGACCCAATCTGAGTCCTCAGGGGCGTGGGAAGATGGTAAAGGCTGTAAAAGTGGAGAGGGGTCACAGTTATTCAACGGTAAACGCTCACAATCTGGTTCGGAGCTAAAGCATCTTTAATAATGTTCCATAATGCAAAGGCATCTATGGGAATGTTACTTGGACCGTGAATGTGATAATACTTCTTCATTTCCATTCCCACTTTAGCCCATGTCTCAAGACTTACAGTTCCTTCCTCAGGGAACCATGGACAACACTCCGGCACAAAATGTAAAAACTTAGAAAGCTGTGTCTTGGTGACTACACAGCCCCGTCGCTTCAGTAGCTGAAGCAAAATTTCTACAAAGAGTCCTCTGTCTTTAGACTCAGTGTGGCACATGCTTCTCAAGTTCTGAGGGGATTACTCACCTGTCCTTTACTCTGTCGTCTCTGCGGAGGGGCTCCCAAAACCCTGAGTGAGAAACCTATCCAGCCCGTTATTTCTGCAAAAATAAAACTACGTTCTGACTACCTTTCAGGTCCCTGTTCAGGCGCCACTTGCCGAGGGCCGGCCTCAGCAATGGTCAGGGTCCTGATAGGGGGGCTGGAGTCGGCGAAAGAAGGAGACAGACACCTTGTTGTGTCTGGGTACGAAGATGGAATCTCCGACCAAGCAGAGCATCAGAGCTTTATTTTTATAATTTTCTGTAACATACGCACTAGCATTCAGGCATACAATGCTAGAATATTTTGGCTAAATCTCAGACATTATTTATTCTTACACAATGATCAATGGGCTAGCAGGGACAGACTCCCTGAAGCGTAGCAAGACACAGTGTTTGGGCAAAGGCATAACAGTTCCTATTATTTAGTACCCAGCAATCTATAACTATTTTTTGTGTTCATGTTTTTTAAATCTGTTAATCATTACCTTTTTGTTTCTTCTAGCTAACTCTTTCAAAGCTATTTATTTCTTCTAGCTAACTCTTTCAAAGCTTGGGAAGGGGGATTTCTGCTTAGTTGACAGATGGCCAGTGGGAGTGAGCAGAAAGGGTGACCTATTGTCTTCTAAGAAAGGAGCAGGCATTTTCACTTACGCTGAAACTAATGCAGGGTAAGCCGCTGGCTTATTAATGTAGCTAGGTGTGGGAGCATTCCACCACCACAGAGCCCAAAAGATGCTAAATGAGAAAAAGAGGCAGTATGAATATAAGAAACAGCAGCAAGAAACAAATTCCTTTTAGGCAGGAGTCATAGGCGCCACTTGATGCTCCGCCTTGCGGAACAGTCACCATGACATGTACTGAAGGCCCAGGGACTGTGCCACTAGGCCAACTGCCAGGTGCTGAATCGGCTGCCCACATGTACCCTAATGTTCATAGCAGCATTGTTCATGATAGTCAAAAGGTGGAAACAATCCTATGTCTGTCAATGCATGAATGTATAAATAAACTGCAGTATATATATACAATGGAATATCATTAAGCCATATAAAGAATGAAGTTCTGATACATGCTACAATGTGGATGAACTTTGAAAACATGCTAAGTGAAAGAAGCCAAACACAAAAGGTCATACACTGTATGATTCCATTCATATTAAATATCAAGAATAAGTAAATCCATACATACAGAAAGCAGGTTGGTACTTACCATGGACTGGGGAAAAGTTACTGCTTAATGGATATGGCATTTTCTTCTGAGGTGGTGAAAATGTTTTGGAACTAGATAGAGGTGGTAGTTACACAGCATTGTAAACATCATAAATGTCACTGAATTGTTCACTTTAAAATTGTTAATTTTACATCATGTGAATTTCACTTCAATACAAAGAAAGAAAGAAAGGACCTATTAAAGAGCACTACCATCCAAATAATATAGATTCTAGAATGAGAGAATAGAGAAAATGGAAGTTAGGAAATCAAATAACTCAAGGAAGTTTTCAATAACTGAAGAGTATCCAAATTAAAGGTCTTCTAAGTGATCAGAACAATGGATTAAAACAGACCTACAACCAGACATCATCATGAAATGTCACAACATTGGAGACAAATATAAGATTCTAGAAGTTGCAAGAGAGGAAAAGATCACATTCAATGAATTAAAAATAAATATGGTTTTCAATTTTAGTAGCACAGGAAGTTAGAAGACAGTGGATTACTATATTCAAAATTCTAAGTGAATATTAGTTCCAACCTGGAATTCTATAACCAGTCAACCTATCAATCATACATAAGGGTAGATTGAAACCATTTTCAAACATATAAGATCTCAAATTTATCTATCATGAACTTTCTCTCAGTAATCTACTGGTGCATGTGCCCTAATAAAACAAGAGAATAAATTAAGAAAGAAGACAACATGGATCCAGAAAACACAAGGGAAGTGAAGGGAATCCCCAGGATGACTGTGAAGGGAGATCCCCAAATGACTGCTGTGAGCAATGACAGGAAATAAGAAACTAACTGGAGAGCATTAGAAAGCCCTGAGAGACAGAAGACCTGAAGTGTTTCACCTTAGGAAGGGGAAATTTACACATGTGGGGTAGTATTTGGGGATAATGTATTGTTTTGTATGTAGAAAAGTAAAAAAAAATATATAGACATAGAAGATAATTACAAGAAGCATAGTGGGGTAGTGGTTAATTCTGGCTCTGCCACATATCTACGTTTTCCTCAAATGTAAAAAAGCAGATGTTAATAATGATAATACCTACCTCATAACATTGTATTGAGCAGTAAATGGGTAATCTACAGAAATATTTAAGAACAGTGCCTATCACAACATGAGAGCTCAAAACATGTGTGTAATTACAGTATACTCCATGACTCAGCTAGAAATAAACCGTAGTCATGATAATATAAAATTGAATTAAATATTCAATAAACTAAAGCTAGAATAATACTGAGGTGAAAGGATTGAAGGGTGAGATGTTTACATGTTTATGGAAAGTGAGGGGAGTATATGAGGAAGGTAAGATATTCTCAATATCCATTACTTAAAAATGCCTAAAAGTTAACCAAAAAATATTGTAATAGAAGCAAACTGTTTAGAGATCATGAATGATAATTACAGAAGAATTAGCTTAAAGAATCAAAAATGGTTGGCTTTTAAATTGAGGAATGGGAGATTAGTAGGAGGCAGGCATCATTATTTTACACTAACACTGACTTTGTAGAACTATTTGATTCCTTAAACTCTGTGTATGAATAACAGATTTAAAAATTAAAATCAGTCTAGAAAGTGATTTACAGAAATTTCTATGAGAATGGAGACAGCTTTGCAGTCTCTAAGGATAACACTGAATAAGCACATATTTCCAGGGATAGCAATGAAGTTCTTTCCGTGGACTGTTACTTGAGCATATCATTTTAGAAAACATCTGACCCTAACTGTCAGCCTTCCTCTGCATTTGGCAGGACTTCCCCTGGCTTTTTGCATCACTGTTAACAGGTGACTAAGAAAAAACATTCCTCCTGTCTGTAGACACTTGTTTATAATGAAAATCAGGGTCCTGGAGCTAGGTTGACAGATGCTCCTTCCAGAAGGTTAATGAGATAAAGGTTCCTCCAGCTGGCCCTTAAACAGAGATTACACCTGAGGGGAAGATAAGCAGATTATTCCAGAAACAGGCACTGCTGCAGTTTCCCCATAAATTAGCACCCTCAATAAGGTAAACCAAGAAGGTTGTCTTCACTCAGTTGATACCAATATTCAAATATGTTTCCCATATCTGTCATTTTATTTATTTAAAAATGAGATTTGGGGTTGTTCTGTGATTGTTACCAGAATTACCAAGGCTCAAAAGCCAGAATGTATTTGGAAACTAGAAGAGCTGTTTTTGTTTTTTGGATTTTTCTCCAAGTTCAAGGAACCAAAGGTAAGTTATTTATATGTCTGTATCTTTCTTAAATTGCTTATCTATAAATTCCATAGAAATGCAGTAATATTTAGAATCTACAAGGCCACCACTTTATCTCAGGGGCCTAGACCAGGGAAGGCCCTGAATAAAATGTTGGTTCACTGATTGATTTAACGTAAAGGAAAAAAAAAAAAGATGGGGAGGGTTCACTTGATTGAACAAAAATGTTAAGTGCGATTTTTGTTAACACAATAGAAGATGACTTGCACCCTTTGAGTGTTAAAAAACACTGAATGCAAATTAGTATCATTAATATTAATAACATCAAGCAGGTCTGTTACGTAGATTAACCAATTCACTTATCCACTTAAACAAACAAATAAAATCTAAAACATGAAATTAGTATTTTAAGTCATTCATGATCAGACAAAAAATATTTATTACCTTCTCGTAATTAAATCATTAATTGCTTTAGCTTAGAGAATGTCAAGTGTGCTTCATCTTCACAGTTCTTGATGACAACCAACTCAAAAACTTGGCTGTTTTCAAAGTAGTATGCATAAAAGAACATGGCAGTGTACTGGTCTTAAGGCAATTCTTAAACTGAATATGAAATTAAAGCAAGCACCCAACAGGTATATTTAAGAAAAATAAAGTATTTTTATTTTTTGAAACCTGAAAAAAGCTTGACCTTTTTATTAAAGATAAGCTGATTCATTACAGTGAATTCAATCTTTCTAGGACCTTAGAAATCAGTAATGTTCAGTTCTTCTTTAGAGACAACATCTTTAGACAGTTAACATGTTAATGGAAGCATTGTTTTGAAGATGTCCAAAGAAAAGTAAAACAAATAAGTTGTCGCATTTGTAAGTCACAAAATAACCATTATTCCATCAGTTACTTCTTAGTGGTTACATTTGGAGGGAGAAAAATTTTTCTAGAAAAGATGGTATTAACATTTCCTTTATGTTTTGTTAGCTATGAATGATAGTGGATAAGCAAAAGTTTAGTTATATTTTCTTTCAATTTTCAATTACATATTTTTTTATGTTTATAAATACATATTAATTACTAACCAATGATAAGATTCCAGTGTGTTCTGAACTGAATCTGCTAAAGCCAACCAATTTGTCTGCGTCATAGACTTGACCAGGCAAATCAGTTTTGTTTGCTTAATTATGTTAACCAATTTAACTATTTTTTCTATTTGCTTATATTACTTATCATCCCTAACACACTGTTATAAATAGAATAATTATATATAGCAAGTTAAACCAAATAAGTTCACCAAAAACCCACTACAATTTTCAATATGCCTACTTCCATAACTGCATAATAAAAAAATCCTAATATGTTACTTGTTTGGGGCTTTTTATTCTGTAAGAATTTCTGTTCATCTTCATTTTGTGATGTCTATATTAGAGTACCTCAGTCAAACTGGTTTCCCATTTGTGACTAATTAGCCATCATATTTACATAGAAAATGGTTTGTGAGAAGAGAAGAAGGGTTCAGTTAACTACAACTAGCTGTTAAGTGAGTGTTTAGGTCAATTCAACAGTTTTATTTTTTTAAATATATATATATATTATTTGAATAAAAAAGATACGAAAAAATTAGCAATAATCCTTCTATCCAAACCCAACCTATGTTAACACCTACATATGTTTCTTCAGTCTTTTTCTAGATAGGCTTATTTAAATTTTACGTAATTGAAATTCTATCACTCACAATTTTACTTCAGGCATTTTGTACTTCTACTACAATATATGAATGTTTTGCATTACTATCTATTTTAGACAAGCATTATTTTATTGGCTGCACAATGTTCCTTTAGGTAGACATCTCATGATTTGCTTTATCTGAAGACTCAAAAGAGGAATAATTGTTTCTACTAATTTGTTATTATAAAAACTAAAGTAAAATTGTTGGGTCAAAGCAATATAAACAATTATATGGTATGTGATTCCTGTTGCCAATTGCATCTCCAAAGGTTTCCTATGCCCTTAGGTGATTTTTCCCAATTTAATTTCACAGAGTGTTTATTTACCATGGACCCAATATCAAACACTAAATATAAAGAGATTCAAAGACATGCTGGTTTTCAAAATGTTCCTTTAAGTTTTGCAGATTCTGCATATAGTCTTTCTTGAGCTACATAAATGTGAAAATGGCTTTGGTTTCACAAAGTTCATTAAATAAAATTGTTTCAGTCCAACAAAAGAAAGATAGTTTAAGAATTTCCAAGAACAATTACTTCAAGATACCAAGGCTCTTCTCGCCAGGATTCATAATGGGGATGCCAGTTGCTATGACGTGCATGGCACTGCTTTATGCTCTTACCTTTCCAATTCACATGAATAATTTCGTCTCATTTCTTGTGATATTCTGATGTGTGGGAGACGGAGGAAAGAGAGAAAATCTACTCTTGCCAAGCCCTATAATGGAAATGGTATTTATCAGAGTATGTCTTTTACATTACATTTGGTTATACTAAATGAAACGTTTAACTAAGTTATTATTAGTTCACCAAGGTAGGGTAATTATTTTAGTAACTGTGAAATGTCAGGAAATTTGCATTTGGAGACATTCTACTTCTTGTAAGTTCTTTACCACAGGGATATGTTCTCATTTCATAAAATTACACTGAAAGGTATTTTCCCTCATTGTGGCTCCATTTACAGAGAACACGTCTTCACTTGTATCCTTGAGATGCCTGCCAAATGGCAATCACCTAACATTGTAGTGCCTATACTTTGTTCATCTGTGCTGCAGTCTCAAGGTAGTGGTATTTAAAAGGTTCAAGACAGATTTTTTTTCCCAATTATATCTGATATGTCCTTATAGTCAAAGCTGTGTAAATTGAAGACACTGTGTACATATGAACAAAATGTGGCAACACACTTGAAGCCATTTATTAAATTAAATAGTTGCTTTAAACAATAAAAAGCATTTTCTGCCTTATGCTTGTTTCGCTAATCACATTAAAGGACTATTAAATGTGTGAGCTAATTAGGCAGGGTTGACATGACCTATTACTTTCTAGGTCATTTCTGTCAATTATGACAGTGCAGTCTCCTCAAATTTCAACTGTATTTGCATGCTAATCATCATTGGAAATTCAGATCCTATATATCTTTGGTGCCACAATCATTTTCACAGATTTTATGCTGTTATAAAGGACTCCATCTGAGGACCAAGGACTTCAAAGTTTGTTTTTCACAATAATTGCTATATTTATATAGCTCAGTACATACATTGTAATGACCATAATAAAAACTCTGGACTCATCACTATATTGTGAAGTATCAAACTCCGGGGTGACCGAGGTCCCTTCCACACCACCTCTCCTTGCCTCAAGGGTAGAAAATGCACTTCTGCAGTTGTGGGGAGGGAACTGGTTACACCAACCCCTAAAATACCACAAAACAGTTTGTTGAAAGAAAGGAAAAATATCCAACTACAATGTGAGTTTTAACCTTTCAAAGTTAACAGTTTTCAACAACCTCTGGGTCTGAGCTCACTGTCAGAGAAGATCTTTTCATCTAAGGCTGTGATTTCAGCACCGCAAAACAAGAGCACTGAGTCAGATAAAACCATTTTAATAATGGATGGGGGTGGGAGAACGCACTCTTTGCTCTGAGTTCAGAGCAACCTACATGCAAAAGCTTATCTTACAATGAGTTGTTGTGGTTGATTGGCACAGCCCTGGTAATGAGAATTCATATATGGAAATGCCACTGGCAAGCTCTGAACTAGGGCATGCACCTCTGTAATTATTTATTTAGAATGTATTCCCCTTGCTGCATCTCACATCTGGCCACAGCAAGTGTAGGAAGAATATGAAAGAGCTACAAAATAGTGATAAAATGCCACTAAGCATATGATTGTATTCAGTAGGTTAAAATTCTTCCCTTTACACTGTTATTCTTGAGAAAACAAAGTCTTTCCGTGTGTCTTTGTGACATCATCCCCATTCATTCTGACTTGGTTTTCTTCATTCAGTCATCTTAAGTCCCCTTTCTGCAGCCTCTGCTGTCATGTATTTTCATAACTGCTTCTAGAAGAATGGTAAAAGGAAACTAACCCAAAAGGCAATTTTTGTGGAGAAAAGTCAGGATCTCAAAAATTAATGAAAAGTTTCCATTTCAGAAATACTTTAACTTTACGCAGAAAATAACATGTGTGGGGCTAATTTGTCTGTCTTAGTTTCCTGCTGAATTTATGAACAAACAAGTTACATTTAATGAAGCCCTACTATGAAACCCAGTGGATCTATGCCTAACTCATTGTATTCAGACCAGCTCAGATCTGATCAAAACACTTTGAAGACAATAATCATGTTAATAATTCTTTAGGTTAATATCACACTTTTCTTATACATGCTCAAGCAAATTTTAATTAATCTTACTTTTTAAGATTTCCTGAATGGTCAACAATATGCTCATTTCTGGTGAGGAAGCTTAGGCAGAGGATGCTAAGAAATGTTCCTAAAGTCTCATCAAAATACCCCAGTGCCTCAGCCTCTCCAAATTGCTCCAATTCATCAGCCCCATCCAGGCCTCAGTCTCCTGGGTATCAATCCTAGGCCCCATGGTCAGATCATGAACATCTCTCAAAAGTCTTCTTGTTTTACAACAGAAACCTTACTCCTTGACCTTCAGCCCCTCCTGCTTGGTTAATCCCACTCTGGGAAACTCAACTTTCACTTTTCCACTTTGATCCCTGAGCTGCCAAGCGTTACTAGAGAAACCCAATAAACAGAATACTTCCATGAAACAGGTTCATCCAGCGTAACCTTAGCTGGGCCCTCCAAGCCATTCCACGGCCTTATTCGTCTCTGATTTCCTGACTTAGTCCCCTAACCAGATTTACAATCCTTCTCCCTCTCCTACAGCCTAAAGCCCATTAACAAGCCCATTCACAGAAGCGATAATTACAGAGCAGTTAAGAGCAAAAGCTTTTAAGGGCTTCACAGAACAGGATTTAAGTCTCTGCTCAGTCACCTACTAGCTATGTGACCTTGGCAAGTTGCTCATTCTCATACATTATCTCTATTTTATGTTTTCCTCATCTATAAAACAGGAATAATAATAGTGTCTGCCTAATGTGGCTGTGATGAAGACCAATGAAATAGTCAAATATGCTCAATAAAAGTGAGCTACTAAAATAACTGCAACTAGTCTGCCAATAGTATTACCCCCTCCTCTTACTTAGTGAGAAGATTGAAGTCATTTGACTTCTGTTCTTTCCACTCCAAAGTTTCTCTGAATCTTTATCCAAATTCTTCTCATTCTCCCTTGTTTCAGAGAAAATAAAAAGGCTTCAGCTATTTGCTGATGTTAACCCTATCTACCCCGATTTTAATTTCATGTACAACCAATTCTCCCAAGACCTTCCTTTGCCAGTCTCCTCTTCCACTGACTTCACTTCCTCAGCCTAGAGACATTAATGCAGTGGTTCTCCACGTGGGTAGAAACACCAATTCTGGGCCTCCAGCTCTGAAGATTCTGATTTAATTGGCCCAAGTAGCAAAGCTTTTTTAAGCAGCCATGTGTGAGAATTGCTTTAATAGCTTTTTTTTTTAAGTAAATGTTATATCATAATTATATTTTCAGTTTGGAGGAAAGTGTCTCATTATTTAATAGAGTTCTTAGAATGATTTGCATAATCATTCTCTTTTTTTAGATTATTTCAATCTTTTATCCATTCTGAATAAAACAGTCCTAAAATCTATTAGGGCACAAATAGGTTACAAGAATGCGTATTTTGAAAATTCTGCAGATTATTCCGATAAGCATGCTGTTAAAAACTACTTAAATGCTCCATGAGGTCAGAGACCATGTCCATCTAGTTCTCCTTGCTATCATCAACACCCTCTTTCTGGCACAAACTACTCTGTGTCCTGTGTAAATCTTATTTCATGCCATCATCTTCCATACATATCTTTAAAGGCAGGAATTTTGGTGTCATCTAAGGCATCCTTCTCTTCCTCGTATCCAATTTGTCACCTAATTCTACCAACCAGTGGTGTGCTGAAAAATGTTTAGCAACCAGCTCTTGAGGAAGAAAAAATACCTTATTTGTAGTGTTTACCGATGTCCATGGTGTAAATACACCTACCATGTCCAATTTAAAACTACCAATATGACAGGAACTGAGAGCCAGTATGGGCCTATTTCAGCGTACTATTGATTTATCAGTTTTAGTGCACAAGTGCCTCTTTAATCCAGTTTCAACTTCATCCCATGGCCTGTTTCAATTTGCTAAAGCTACCAGAATGCATGTACCAGAAATAGATTGGCTTTTACAATGGTGATTTATTAGCTTACAAATTTACAGTTCTAAGGCTGTGAAAATGTCCAATTCAAGGCATCAACTGGAGAATACCTGGATTCTGAAGACAGGCTGTGAGCATCTGGGACTCCTCTGTCACATGGCAAGGCACATGGCCAGCGTCTGCTGGTCCTTCCTTCCCGGATTTCGGATTTCATTGCTTTCAGCTCCTGGTTCCAGTGGCCTTCTCTCTGAGCTTCTGTGGGTCCTCTCTCAGCTTCTCCGGGGCTTTTCTCTCCAAACTCACTTGGCTTTTTCTGTCCTTTGTCCTCTCATAAAGGACTCCAGTAAAAGGATTAAGACCTACCTTGGGTGGGCTGCATCACATCTCAATTGAAATAACCTAACCAAAATGTCCCACCCACAACAGGTCTGCACCCAAAGCAGTGGATTAAAAGAACATGGGCTTTTCTGGGGCACATAATAGCCTCTAAACCACCACACTCTCAGTCCTCTAAATCTACTGCTTGGGACCACTCAGGTCCTATGACCTTTGACATGTCCTTTTCCCAAACCCAAGAGAACTGTCCAGTCAGTGCCAACTCTTGTCAATACTATTTAAGAAATAGTATTGACTTTCTTTAGTTTTAACTGGCCTTGTTATCCATTATACACCACCTTCCCCTTCTTGAAAACAAGAAAAGAACTATCAAATTCTCCCCCTGCCTTCAGAATAAACTCCAAATAATTTCATTTGAAGCCGTTTATTAACTGGCCTCCACCTTCCTTTCCAGTCTTACTTATAAAGACTGCTTGAGGCTCTGCCATGGGCTAGACTCAGTGCTTTATACAGGTTTCCTTAAATGGAAAATACACATCAAGGGTGTATAAAGAAATCTATATAATTTAAACAATTAATAATAAAATTCCCACCCCCAGATTAAATAGTATCTTAGTATATAGAATCTTAGAAGTCCTCCTATGCTCTCCCAAGATCTCTTCCCATTTGTTCCACGCCAAAGGTACCACTGTCATAAATTTCGTGTTAATCATGTCCATGCTAGTCTTTAGTATTTCCATCAGTGGCTATATCCCTTAAATAATATATTTCTTGTTTTTGCTTGTTTTTGATCTTTACATAAGTGAAATAATGCTGTTGTGTTCTCCTATGACTTGATTCTTTGACCCAACGTCATATTTCAAAGATCCATCCATATTGTTGCATATAATGGACTCTGAGACAAAACCTTACCTGTTACTCTCCATCTCAGTGCATTTCCTGAGAAGCAGGAGTGAAAAAAAAGGGGAGTGAGGCAATTAAAAAGGGAGAGTCAACATAATGATGCTTTCCAATTGGTCTTAAGTACAACTGATCACCTGGTCTCAGAGGACCATCTACAAAATCTCAGGACAAATTTCCTGAGCGTGGGGGCCTGGGGGTAAATGGAGAAGAAGTCATCTGAGGTCTCCTCAAAGGTTTGACTCAAACATTAACTTCCCTGCACCTCCAGTGTGCACATCTATGGATTGCCAGTAAGTACTCATTCTTCTCACACCCCAGCAGCAATGGAAGATTCTCAGGCAGGAGACAATAGGCGCCATGGCATGGGTGTGAAGTGAGGAGCTGTGGGCTTATTTCTCCTACAGTGGCTTAGAGCCTATAAGGAGTTAACTCCAGAGAGAGGTGAAACTAAGAGAGCTGAGATGGTACATGAGAGGTGTCGGAGACACACTCTTGCCTGGTGTGAATATAATCACAACGTATTGGTTCTTCTCTTGATGGACTTTGCTATTACAGCTAACATTGGTACAAACACCCATGTATGTGTGCCCTAGGATATTGACTTAGGGGAGGAATGCTGGGTCACAAGGTATGCATGACTTCAATTTTACCAGGTAACAACAAGCAGTTTTCTGTGTTTGTTCCATTTGCACTTCCAGCAGCAGTGGGTCAGAGGTCCTCTTCTTCCAAATCCTTACTCATGATTAGTATTGCCTGACTTTTTATTGACTCAGAGGAATTCTTTTAAAATTCTGAATGCCCACCCCTTTGAAGTTATGTATCATTCAAATATCTTCTCCCAACTTGTAGCTTGTCTTTTTACTCTCTTAATGATATCCTTTGTTGAACAGACATTCTCAATTTTAATGTAGTTGAATTTAACAGTCTTTTAATTTCATAGCTTGTATTTTTTTATCTTGTTTAAGAAATCCTTCCTTGTTGCAAGTTATGAAAGTATTCTTTTATATAGTCTTATAAAAGTTGTATAGTTTTGCTTTCATATTTAAGACAATTATTTGTGTGATGTGAAGTAAGGAAAGAATTTCATTTTCCTAATATCAATTATTTTAGCACCATACATCGGATAGTTTCTCCTTTATCCTTTGTTCTGTTATGGCCTTCTGTCATAAGCATGGGTTTATCTAGGATATTTATTCCATTGTATTATCCTTGAGCCAATTTCACATTGTTTTAATTATTAAAAATTTATAATGATCTTAATATCTTGTAAAGAATGTTTTCCTGGCCTTGTTCTAGTTCCACAGAAGTGTCTAACCCTTTGCTTGTCCATAATATAGGCTAAAATTAACAATTAGCTCATTCAGTTCCACAAAACACTTTGTTGGGGGTTGATAGGAATTGTGTTAAATCTAGAGATCAATTTGGTGAGAACTGATACCTTTATAATGTTGTCTTCCTATATAGAAATATGGAAAATCGTTCCTTTTATCAAATACATTTTAATAAATTTGCATGACTGTTTTAATAAATAGTTTCCACATCTTAGATTTATCCCTAGGTATTTTATATTAATTATGATATTGTAAATGGTATTTTTATTACATTTTCTATGTGAAGAGGCAATGGAGATTTTCACATTGGCTTTGTATTCCATAGCCTTGCTGAACAATCTAATTAATTCTGAAAAGTCACTAATAATTCTTTGAAGTTTTCTATTTAAAAATCATTTCATTTGTGAATAAAGAGAATTTTGTTCCTTCCTTTTCAATCGTTCTGTCTTTCATTTCTCTATATTTTCATAAGCCATCCAGTATAAAGAAAAATAGTGAGAGCAGGCATCCTTACCTTGTTACTTATCTTAAAAGGAATGCTTTCATATTTCACCATCAAGCATGATGCTTGTTTTGGCTTTTTTGTTTGTTTGTTTTGTTTTTGTAAATGCCCTTTATCAGGTAAAGAAAGTTCTTTTCTATTTCTAATTTGTTAAGAGTTTTGTTTATTTAATCATGAATAAATCAGAAATTCAATGATTAATTCTACTGTATCTATTGGGCTTATCAAATGTTTTTTGTTGTTGTTTTTTTTTCTGTTTTAATTCATTAATGTGATAAATTGCCTGTAATTGTCAAATATTAAACCAACCCTAAATTCCTTAGATAAATCTAATTTGGTCATGATATTTTAAACTTTTTATGGATTGCTGGATTCAACGTGCTAATATTTTATTTCAAATTGTTACATTCAAGATTGGATCACAATTTTTTTTCTCACACTTTACTTGTCAGATTTTGTAAGAATTTCTATGAAACTGCAATATTTTTTCCTTGAATGTTTGTTAATGGGGGATGTAATAGATTCAAACCAGCACAGGTTCTTTATAAGGAATCTTTTTAACTTTCCAACTGTATGGAGTTTTTCAGTCATTTTTAAAAACTGATTTCTAGTTTAATACCTTGTTGGTCTGAGATAACATATATCAATCCTTTTAAATTTACTGAAAATCCATTGTATAGCCAATTTTTTATATGTTCTCCCTGTACTCAAAAAAGAACATACATTTTAGAGCTTGGAAATAAAATGTTCCATATATGTCTATTAGGTCAAGTTTGATCGATAAGGATCTATATCCTTATTTATTTTATCTGCTTGAGCTATCAGTTTCTAAGAAAGATACCTTAAAACACACCTATTATTGTCGGTTTTTCTTTCTTCATAATTCTGTCAATTTTTGTTTTATAAATTTTGAGATTATGTTAAGTGTGTGAAATTTTAATGTATTACATCTTTCTAATGATTTTTAATTTTTATCATTATGATGTGTCTATATTCATCTTTGAATGCTTTCTGCCTAATAATGAACTTTATCTCCTAGCATGCTGGAACTGGCTCATGGTAAAGTGCAAGAGCCAATACACATCTCTTCCAAATTCAGCATTCAGTTATGTCATATTGGTAGCTTGAAAACAGCCTTGGTGGGAGTATTAATATAATGGAAATCAGCTTATGTTATGTTTCAACCCCACTGCTCCCAAACCCAGAACCAGTTATTAAACATTTACGAGCATACCCCTGACTTCATGTGATAGTAATATAACTGTACCAATTTTCATTTGATTAGTGTTTGTGTATTATAACTTTTTTCTATCCTTTTAATTTCAACCTCTCTGTATCTTTTTATTTAGATGTGTCTCTTCAAACCTTATATAGTGGGACTTTTTAAAATCCAGTCTGATAATCTGTCTTTTAACTGGAACATTCTGTCCATTTACATTTAATATAATTATTCATGTATTCAGGTTTAAACTTCCCATCTTATTTTGTGCTTCTATTAATTCCACCCACACTATTTTTTCCTCTCTTTTCTTAGGTTTGTTTGGATTAACTTTGCATTTTTTTAATCATTCTATTTTGTTTTCCTCACTAGTTTGGAAGTTATGCATAGTTTCTCTTCTTTTAGTGGTTACTCTGGAAATGATGACATTGGTATTTATCATATCAAAGTCTGACATTAATCAATACCATTACTCTTCTTCCTGATAATACAAGGGCCTTATTGTACTTTAACTTCATTCACACCCTTCCCAACTTGCATGTCATATTTTAATCATTTATTCCATTTTTTAAAAATGTACATTGTTTACATTTATTCAGGTTTTCTATTTATTCTTGGGTCTGTGCTGATAAGTTCTACATTTCTATGAATCAAGGTATTTCATCTAAGTGAATTTTTGGAATAAATGTATTCACAATACCTCTTATTAACTGTTTAATCTTCATAGCATCTTTATTCTTTAATCTATCAGTTGCTACATTTGGATATGTCATCTGGTTATCTGCTGAAATTTATGCTGTTTGAGAGCAAGAATCTTGTCACAAACCTCCTTTATATATTGGGTTGCCAGATAAAATACAGGATACCCAGTTAAATTTCAATTTCTGATAAACAATGAAAAGTTTTGTAGTATACATATGTCCCAAATATTGCACGGAACTTAAACTAAAAAAAAATTATTTGTTGTTTATCTGAATTTAAAATCTGAGCATTCTGTATTTTTATTTGCTATATCTGTCAGATCACAATAATAGCTAACAATGTGCCAGGCCTTCTGCAAAACTCTTGACATCTATTTTTTTCATTTACTCTTTAAAATGAAACTTAGCATCAATTTCCTCATATAATCTTCAAAACAAAGCAAAACCATATAACATGAGAACACTAATCTGTTAGTGTTCTAGTGTTCTAGCATTAGAATTATTATTATCCCCTTTTTAGGTTAGAAGACTAAAGCATAGTGAGATTAATTATTTTCCCAAGTTCAGGAAGTGGTTCAGGAAGGGGCAAAATTATCTTACTGTAATCTCAGCCCCCCAGAGAGATAAAATAAAATTCACTTACTCTGCAAGAATTGTGATATCCGTATTTGTCAGAACATTTAACAGGAAGAGATTTACAGCTGTTTCTGTTTAATCTATTCCAGTTCTGCTCTCCTTGAGTAGTTAGAATTTCATTATTTGGTGGCAATATATGTAACAATGCTGTATATGCAGTACTTCTCTAATTCTTTGAGAGAATGGAGCACTGATTTTCATTCATAGTTGGGAATGGTGTTGCTGAACAAATACCAGTTTGGGAGATAAGGCTGTGATGGCATCCAATTTTCAAATGCTTCAGGGATGGAAATGGTATGGCATCCACCCCATGTATTAGTGATAATCAGCTTGCATGCTGACCATTGTTAGAGTTTACTTACTTCGTATTTCTTTAAAGGAAATCACTGCAAGTTTACTTAATTCCTAAGTCCCTCTTTTGTATAATTCATCCCAATACATTTGACTCTCAGGCCACAGGCTGAGGCTGACATTGTTTAAGTTTAATTGGGAACTACATGTAGGAGGAGAAGGGGAAAGCAAATTGTAGAAGCTTCCGTGTACTCCACTTGATCATGCAGAAAACAGTGTGCTTAAAACCCATGCAATTTTCTGAAATAGCATCAAACAACGTATTTGGTAAATCTGTGTAATTTGTTGATAACATATGTTGAACATATGTTAAGCACAAAGCACATTTAGTCGCCTTTGCTCTTTGAAGAAAATTTCTCAGGTGTATAATTGAGAATTTTTACTAATGTAGGGGGAGGCAGGGATAAAATAAATCACAAACCCAAGCAGAGCATTTGCATAAAGGCCACAGCCCCTCACTCTTTTTTTGGTAAGGTCAGGGAAACTTATGCAGAATTAAATTATGATTTTTTTAAAAACTTACCATCATTATTCATTGGTCTTGAAATGTTATCCACTTTCTCTCTATGGAGTTCTGTTCTCTAAATGTAGATTTTTGTTCTGTATTAATTCCAGTAATTTTTGTCTCTGCTCCTTTAATTCATTCATTAAGACATTGAGCCTTTTTCCCTGAGGAAAGCATAATGGGCTCCCTAAGTACTTATACCAATGGCTGTTGCTTGCATAGCAAAGTTTCCCTGAAAGCCCCATCCTCCTTTTACTGCTGTGTGTATCATCGCTGTATTTACAGTAGGCCTACATCGTAATCTCATAGTGTTAGATGGCTAGAAAATGTTCCTCTAGAAGAGAGGATTTGGAAAGGAGTGGTCCACACTGGTTGATAAGGATCTACTTGAATATATAACCGGGAAAACTGAACAAAGCTTAATGAACAAAGCAGAACCCTGAAGTCAAACTTTACAAGCATTCTACAACTGTACTCGAAGGGAAAAAATAAACTCTTCAGTGACATGACAGGGTGATGCTGTGACCTACAATAGTTTCCAGGATGCTGGTCAGCATCGAGGCCATGTAGACACCACACTAGAACCTGCAGTAGAAAAGATACTCTTGACTGAAGGGCTATAGGCTTCACATTAGCTAGTAGACATTCTTCGGGCAATACAAACCTAATGTAAAACACTAAATAAATGGTCAAAAGCCCAGTATTTCAGAGCTGCTACTGCCGTCCTGGGCCAGATTTGACTTTTTCTTAGGATAAAATAACCATGCTTTTTTCATTCAGCGGTTGTTCCTTTCATTTCCCTTTGTATTTTGTCATAGCTATGCTGGGTTGGGGCATCTGGGTCAGCTCCATGCCACAGTGGCTAAAGAATTTAAAACAGACCCTCCTCAACTTAAACCTTTAGTGTCAACCCCTTGTCTTAGCCTGCTGGAGCTTGCCCTATCCAGGAGCATGTTGTCCTCCTCCTACTTACCTAAACATCTTCCATCTGGCAGGTCTTTTGTTAGAACCTCCCAGCCCAAGGAAAGCTCTTACCACTGTGTTAAGTAAGCCTCAGCCCTTCTTCAAGTGGTCTATTTTGCTACCAAATCACCACCTAACACAAATTTGTTGCATCCCCAACAACTTTAAATACTCAACATGTCAAATTCCAAACTCAAAGTAATTTTCTTTTCCGATATTTAGTTTTCAGTACATTATATGTTAGATAGTGACACCTTCTGGTGAAGTGTCACATTTACATGTTGAATACACCAGGCTCTACGAGCATGTGCAAATATTGAAAAAAAAAGAAAATGAAAGGAAAAAGAAGGTCGATAACCTTACATGTGATGTCAGGGAATCCTCACTCATGTAAGACCTTGTTTTGTTCTAGCAAAGGAGGTAAAAACAGATTTTCTATTAACACTTAGTGCAAAACTCTGATGGGGCAGTAGCTGGAGGGTGATACCAAAAGAGGTTTTTTTTCTAATGGAAGAGAAAATAAAAGTATGTTTGTATGCCGACAGGAATAGTCCCGTAGAAGGAGGGAAATTGATGATGTAAGAGAGTGAAAGGAGAGTTTCTGGAGCATGTCCTTGAGAGAGAAAAAAATAGAAGCCAGTTCATAAGTGAAGGAGTCAGCCTTAGATAGTAGCACAGACTGTTCACCAAATAGAGGAGGGAAAGCAGAGTGCCTGAGCACAGACGCAGCTAGTGTGTAGATGTGGTGCTGGAGATCGTGAAGTCCTCTTTCAGTTCCCCTGGTTCTCAATAAAACGGAAAGCAAGTTCATCCACTGAGAGTGAGAATGAGCACAGAGCTACAGATGTGAGAAAATACAAGTTGTACACGGTTCTCCAGGAGAGTAGGAAACTGAATGGACCAGAAAAATGAAAAGTAGTATGATTTTAAGGATCACTTGAGGTTCATAGTCATAAATTTAAAGTGACTCCTAGTGGTTGTTTTTCTCCTGACTTGTTCAGCTGTAAGAGTGAGGGTGAAGAGTAGACAGAGGATTGGATTTGACCAGGGTTATGGTTTTGCCTGACAGGAGAGTTGGGAGTATACCATCCTAAAGAGCCAGCCCGTATTGGAATTCTTCCTCATTGATACCCATGTTTTTAATTGGTTCCATTTATTACTTATTTATCTATTTATGGATATAAAAATCCATTTTATATTAAAATTATCTGAAAATGCAGACTTTACTAAAATATATTTTGTGCATAAGCCATCTCCTTTCTATTCCGTTATTGTTAATTCACAAAGGAAATTTTTCTTTTTCTTTTCTCTTAGGATATTTTCTTAAATAAGATGACTGTGTGCTAAGCCTTAATAATAGAGACTGTGGACGGAGGCAGAAATTTAAAAGGGAGGTTGCAATAATGTAAGTGGGCAGGACACATGAAGCTATTTTTCACAGTCTAATGATTTTTAAAACAAATCTAATCCATATCTCCATTGTAAAAGATCCATTAATATTTCCATGAGCATTTCTCATTAGTTTACTTAATGAATATGTATTGCATAGTCATTGTACTAGGCAAACACCAAGGAAGGTGGTTGGGGGAAGGGTAGGATTACAATACAGATCCCCAAGTTATTTGCAGTCAAAAGGAGGAAACTCACATATATATAATTATTATGCAAGCAGGACAAAGCAAGCACTGCAACAAGAGTTCCATGGCATTTGTTCATCTAATTTACTGCTATATATCATTGTGGACCTGAGACAAATATTTACTTACTGAATTTTGGTGAATCAGTGAATGCAATAGCCACACTGGAAGAACACAGGGAGCAATGAGTGAGTTCTCAATGTGGGATCTGGAAAGCTTAGGAGAAGAAGATAGCATTTGAGCTGGCCCTTAGGGGAAAAGTAGGAGCCCAACAAACAGAGAAGTAGAGAAAGGCCCTCCCATGTGAAGGAGCTGATATGTATGCAATGGGCATTGAATCTTGGAAGCACAGAAGACTTTAATGCACATGCAAGGTCCAGTGTGAGGACTGAGGAAGGGTATAGTGAAAGACATATTAGAAAGGAAGATGCCAGGTAATAGATGCATGGATTGTCAGATAAAGGAATTTTTATTGAGCACTTACAATGTGCCAGACTGTTTTTTAGGGCTCTCCATGCACTAACTCATTTAATCTCACAGAAACCCTATAAGGGAGGTATTATTATTATTCCCCATTTTATACATGAAGAAACTCAGGCACAGAGAGGTTGAGCACAGGCACAGAGAGGTCAAGCAGCAATAGAGCTGGTGCCCAGCCTCTTACACCATCAGCACTAAAAAACATTTCGAGCAGTTGAGTGATATATGATTTTTTTTTTCACAAATAAGAACATATTCACATTAAATTTGGAAAGTAAGGTCCATGAACACTACAGCTGTTCCTCATCGGTATTTAAAAGTTCCAAATATTCAAATGTATATTAATTTCCATATTTGTCTTTTCCTTATCCAGTGATATGACAGTTCACCAAAACTACTGGCTTAAAGATTGCTTTCCTGTCATTTAACATACACTTTAAAATATTACAATTGCATTTTTCCAGCTTCATAATATTTAATTAAATTTTTATAACCTTCTCCTTCTCAGGAAAAGTTTTTTTTTGTTGTTTTTTTTGTTTGTTTGTTTTGTTTTGTTTTTTCTGAAATCACTTTGCCCTTCTCTTCTCTTTGAAACTTGAAACAGCTTTCAGAGACAGTTCTTGATGGCAGCCAATTCATCCTCATACTCATGTTTTTCATCATCTTAGAGAAATATTTTCTGCCTCAAAAAATTCTCCAGTCTCCTATTAAATATACTTCCTTTTTAAAGCTGTTCTTTCACCTATCAATTCTCATTCAACTTTTACTACTTTTTCCATATACTTATATAAAATAAAAATAACAAACTCATGAAAATGCATTCAAAAAAGTCTTTGAAGGTTCAGTTCAACATCAGTATTACAATTTATGCAGCACTGACGAACAGCATCTACTATCTCCTTACTGCTTTACCCAAGAGTGTTTTCATTCACATCAATAGATGTCAGCTTTTTACCTCATTGAAACCTGTAACATTCCATTTTTCAATTCTTTAATTTTTTGTTTGTTTATTTTATTTGAAATCCTTGAGACAGACATGGACAGACTTCGCCGGTTTGGATTGTCTTATACATATCCTTGGCTCCAGGTAATCCTAAATTCCTGTTCTCAGAGACCTTGGCCCACCACTTCCCTAAGGATGACTTGGGTGGAGGCACAGATGGAAGATTCTGATCCCTGCCCAAGCTAAAGTATCATCATAGTGAGTTCCTTGTGGTTGGCTTTATCATTGCTTAGAAGAACAGAGCAGGGTGAGGTGTCCAGTATTCATGTGCTACAAGAAACTAAAGAAACAAGGAGGATGTAAGAAGTATGGACGTGAGCAAGTATTAAAAGCCAAAATAATCTGATGGTAGAAAATTCCAGAACAGTGTCATTGTCCTCTGAGACAGGGCAGAATAAATACTAACCAAGTTATTCAGAGAGTTCTACCACAGCAAAACAGAAAAAGCAAGAACAGGCCCAACCCCAAAGGACTGAAGATTGTGCAGGACCAGCAAATAATGGGACTCCCCCTTACAGTCCACAGGCACCATGAGGAGAAGGAAGAAGTGCAGGGTGTATGGGGAGCCATGTTTCCCTTATTATTCTCTGCCACTACATGGGATAGACATAGAACTATCCAATGATGCACATTTTTTCTTTCATTATTGCCAACAATGAAAATATAATTACAAAACCTGAATTTTTACTATGAATTAATACTCTGATACTCTATAAATTGATTAAAAGGGTTACTAAAATCAACATTGCTGAACTAAAATTTACATTTTAATAACTGCAGTGAGCACTAATGGTTGCCTACACAGTTCCTAACCTCTTAAACTTTGCTCCAACATTGTGTGGGCACTTTCCACTTTGCCACACGGCCCACTTGGCTCAGAGAAAACTGACTTAACCTCCACAGTTAGAAGAGCCACTCATGGTAATCCCAGTCCCTGCCCTGTGACTTCTCAATTTAAGCTAAAATCACGGGCATAAATCTTAGCACCTGATATTGGTCCAGGCAAATGACTTAAGTAAGCCAGACTTAAGGGAAAGGCTACTTTTCAGCATGAACAAGGGAAAGTGTGGCTCCAATTGCTGCTGACAGCCACTGGAGAAATCCAGCCTGCAAAGAACACAGTCATCCTGTGACAGAGCTAAAAGAATAACAGAAAGGCAGAGACGGAGCTCCATTTTCACCAAACTTGGGACCTTCCCTATTTCTGACCTTCCTTTGTACATAATAACAACTCCCTTATTATTTAAATCAGTTTGAGATGGATCATCTTGGCTCTTCAGCTGAAAGTGTCTTTACAGATCCATAAAACAGTGCTGCTCAACTCTGTCAGCATACTGGAATCATGAGGGGATCTTCAAAAATTATTGGTGCCTGTGTTCCATCCAGAAATTGATTTAATTGGTCTGGGGTGTAGATAGGTGAACAAATTAACTCTAAACTCTCTTCCTCCCTGAGATTCTTCCCTAAGAATTACAACTGCTCAAGACCTATGTAGCATTCTAAGACTCCTCATAGTGACAGAGAATATGTTTTCCCACCAGGATTCTCTCCACTCCCTGTAATGAAGAAGGAGTTTTCTGCTTTGCAACAAGAATTAAGTTGTTTTCCAGCTATCCTGCTGGGATTTCTGCTTGATGTTCTTGTGGGCAGATGTGGGTTCAAGACCTTCCTTAGTGTCTTGGTTTCCCATGGCTGCAGTAACAAAGCATCACAAACTTCGTGGTTTAAAACAACAGAAATGTATCATCTCAGCAGGGTCATACTCTCTCTGAAATCTGTAGGGGCGGATCCTTCCCAGTCTCTTCCCAGCTTCTGGAAGTTTGCTGGCAAACCTTGGCATTCCTTGGCTTATAGCTGCAGCTCTTCAATCTCTGCTTCTGTTCTCTCCTTTCTCCCATGTATAAGGACACTAGTCATATTGGATTAAGGACCCACCCTATTCTAGCAGGGCCTCATTTTAGCTAATTCCATCTGCAATGATTCTATGTCCAAATAAGGGCACATTCTGAGGTACTGGGAGTTAGGACTTCAATATATCTTGGGAGTGGGGGTAGAGGAGTGGACCCAATTCAACATACAGCACCTAAAAAGGGGGAATATATGTCTCTATATATCTAAACCACCTACTTGGTGTATCAAGGAGCCATAGAGTCCCTACCACTCATCAATAATTCCTTTCTCAAATGGTGCAATGGATCAAAAGAAAGAGATGGAATGGGAATGCAGAACTTGAAATCTGGCTACACCATTAACATACTCTGATACCACAAAGCCTCAGTATCGTATTGGGTGATAAATTAAGGGGAAAATATCTATTCTGCTTATAAAAGAGCTTTTGTGAGAATGACATGAGATAACACATATGAAAAAAATGTAAACATCAAAAAGTGCTCTATGAATGAAAGCTAGTATTATGAGGGGTCCAGAAAGTTACAAATGAAGTCTAGACCCAACCCTAACAGACACCCAATGCAGCACAGTAAGATGGCTCAGGGAGTTAGTACATCCTCAGTCTCTCCTCTCTGCCCTCCCCTTCATCCTTCCTCTCACCACCCCCTATATAACAGCAAACTTGCTCTGTAAATGCAACTCTAAGACATGCCCTTGCCCCAAATCACCATCAACTAGATTGTCACCCTCTGAGCCCCACCCAAATAGAAATTCTATGGCTGCTACTAACAGACAGGGAGGTTATTTTGTTGTATTTTTCCCTTAGATTTTGAGAGGCATTCCACTCCCTCATCAAGAGTATACCTCTGGGTTCCACAATGCTTTATCCTTCCCCACTTGAATTATAAAGCTATCAAAAGAGGCATCTCTTGGGAGACTTGGGTACTAAGTGAGAAGTGGTTTTCAGAGAGATGTGTGGGAAATGGTTTCAATATTTGGCAGTTCCTAAAGGCAAGATGATTTGGAGTATTGTTTAAAAAAAATACACTTGATCAGCTCATTATACTATTCCCTTATTTCTGAAAATTCCTTGTCATTGGAATATTGCATTCGGCAGTTGCACCAAGGTAGAAACTCTGTAAACCAGAGGATTATAATTTTTATTTTATTTAATTCATTTATCCATATATGTCACGTATATCACATAAATGTATATATTCACCAGGAAATCAATCTCTCTTTTACAGATATCTCCACTAAGATATTCCATTCTGAAACCAAAGACGTAGACAATGCCCCAAGAATTAAAACAACTGAAAGTACTGCAAAAATGTACAAAGTTTCAACCATGAGACGAATGTTCAATTTGACAAAGCATCGAACAAAAAGATCAGCATTTTTCCCAGCTGGGGTTAAAGTCTGTCCACAGGAATCCATGAAACAGATTTTAGCCAGTCTTCAAACTTATTATAGATTGAGAGGTAAGGAAAGAGATGAAACCTGTTTAGCCTTTTGTTCTTCCATCCCTTCCCTTTCATTCATCTATAGGTTGTCTTCACTTCAAAACTTCCACACTCTCTCATTTGGCCACAAGAATTATAAAAATCAATCCGCTAAAAGGATAGTAATGAGTAATAATCATTCCAAAATATGGTAGAAATATGCTCTTATGGTTTAAAATAGTGTCTTTTGCATCATTAGGGCCTTTAACAAGTCACCAGAAAGCCTTGGTATCCAGGTTTTACCTTTTAGCTTTATTTTTGCAAAAGGCCAATACTGAATTTTAATACAGTTCTTATGAAGTGAGATGCACAGGATGATTGTAGCATCAGAAACCTGAGCAAGTTGATTTATGACTTAAGATTTTGTTTTTCAAAAGCAACATTATAATCCATATTCGCTCTCCCTCTTGATAAGTTTAAATTGCTTATTGCAAATCCAGCAAAAACCTATAAAGTTTGGAAATCTGGAGGTACATCCAAGTGCAGAGGAGTCACAAATTAACAGTGGTTATCCAGATAAAAAGCAGGGGTGTTAACAGAATTTACAACACAATTACTAGGGTTTCCAGCAGAGTTACAGTGCAGTTTTTACTCTGAGACAGCATAACAGAGTTCTTATAGCATTATCAGAAATCTTTATTGAGTTAAATCATACCATAGCCATCAGTGGCTGTCCTTTCCATTCACTTAGCACTGATGAAAAAATTCCCATGGCTTCTTATTTAAAAAAAAATCTTTGATACTTGCTATTAAATACACCAAATAGCTCCAATTAATGCGAAGTATCTTATCTCTCTGAAGCCAATACTCAATTCATCTTACATTTGACAGTGGAGGAGGTTTACTGATTTCCACCTTGATCACAATAGTTGTTTGCTTCCTTTCTAAAAGGCATAGTCATCCTGCTCCATTTAAAACACATTGACAGAGTGAGATGGTTCAATTCCAGTCTGTGACACATTGCACATAATGACAACTAAGAACTCATTTCATGATACTATCACCTTGAAAATTTCTTGGTATCTATGGCTGAAAGACGGAGAGTCTTTGGGTTTGGGAGGCATAATTAACTAATAATCTCAAAAATATCAAGCTTTATGTTCCTTATCTGTCTCATATGTGGAAGTAAAGAAAGCTACACCCATAGAGAAATGAAAAGTACTGGATCATATTCAGGAGGAGGACACAAATTATAGAAAATCAAGTGCATTGTATCAGGACCTTGACATCCTAGCACAGCATAGATCCTCCACATAGCAGGTTCTCAGTAAATGCTTCATGACGGATGTAGGAAGGCAAAGAGCCCATTAGGAATTTAAAAAAAAAAAAAAAAAAGACAAGGCCATGTGTAAATAATTCATTTTGAGTGTGCCTACACATTTATCAGAAAATGACACTAGTAAATTTAATATCATTTGTGCACAAATAGAAGTATAAATATATAGTATTTGCATCACATTGAATATGAACACAGCTATTGGTAACTATTTTCATGTAACTTCTGATTCTTTACAACATTCCCAAATAGAATTTTCTATAGGTATTTGTAGAACAAACCATTACTGCAACTGAATTTTTAGCTCTGACTTTTTTTATTCTTATCCCTTTTTTCCTGATTAGTTTTGTTTCTTTCATTCTTGTTTCCCTGGATGAAACAAACCACTATTTTCTCCCCTCTGCAATGACAGTCCATTATCTTTACGGATGCCCCTGGATGATATGAAATTGTACTATTCATCAGCCTGGGTTTCTTAAGTCTAACAAATTGGTTCACAGAGAAACAAGAAATAAGACCCAAATCTAAAGTGGTGTTCCTTTGACAGAGTAACCCACTTAATGTTCTCGCTGCTGCTTTTACAAAATTATCTGTGACATCTTTCAAACTTGGAGAGGAAAACTTTCATATTCCTCAAAACAAATGGTATATGAGCTATTTCTTTCACCAATGCTTAAAGCAATGCAAGTGAAAATGTTCTAAGCTTCCTTGTAGAATTATAAACATACATGTCCCCCGATACAACTGCAAAAGAAGAAAATTTCTTTCTGGTAGTCTCCCAGGCTGAGCCCTGTGGTCCTACCCACCCAACCCTTATATCAAAAACTAGATCTTTCTTTCACAGTAATGTATGACTTAGAGGTGTCCAGAATTTCTGCATCACCATCACCTGGGAGCTTGATAAAAATTCAGAATCTTAGATCCCACACAGACCTACTGTCTGAATCTTCTTTTTAACAAGGTCCCCAGGTAATTTGTTTGTGCCTTAAAGTTTGTGAACCAGTCTAGAGAACATCTACCATATACAGGCAAGGAAACTAAAACTGAGGTCCAAGGAAGTGAGGTGACATGCCCAGGGCCACAGTTAGCAGCAGAGCAGGGTTAGAACCCAGTATCCTGACTCCCATGCCAGTGTGTATTCTCTTCATTGAACATGAGCCCAGCAAGTATCTCTGATCTACTTTAATCCTCCTCAAAGTGAATGACCCACCTGCCAGCCTGGACTTCCACTGACAGACATCCATGCTTGGCCTCGAGGACACATGAACTCTAAAATTCTTCCCACCTCATCACACAACCTAGGGAATGACATTCAGCAAGAGGTTGTGGCTCCATTGGATTTCAGGCATCAGCTAACAAATGTAGAAGAATCTAGCAGCAATCCCTCCCAGTATGTTCAGAGAAGGCTGGAGCAGAACAAACAAATCAAGGGGTTAGAAAAACCTAACTTTGACAAATTTTCAGACCCCTCACTGTCCTGACATCCTTAGATGCCTCAACTTTCAAGGGTTCTTTTGATGCCCTCTCAATAAGGAGGAAGTACTCTCCCACTGGGACATTAGCTGGTGTCCCTGTTCTCTCAATCATAGAAGCATTCTGGACCTCCTCATTCATGTTAAGTTTCAAGGAAGCCAGAAAAACAACTTCAGAGGGGCCACCAAAAGCCCTTCCCCTCAAAAAGAGCCTGCAGAAAATCTCTCTTTTATCTTTAACATTTTGATTCCTATGAACTACAATGACCCTGGGAGATAATTCTTCAAGCAGTTTCAGACATTTGTGCTTCCAGGAAAAAGCTCTCTCAGGGCCTTTGTGAAAAGCAGTTTTCTATGGAGACAGGGAAGTTCTGTGTCCCAGGAATGGGAGAACGGGCAGCAGGAAAATGAACAGACCTGGGTAGCTTCAGGCACCAAAACGAAGCACATCCTTCTTGACAATCCAGGCTCAGTCTCGCCCAACCATATGATAGGGTGTCTGGTGCCTACAAAAAGCTCTGCTTAGCTCTTGGTGCATCCTAGAGCTACAAAGCATACAGGAAAGTGAGCTTCTATATACATCTATATACATCTTTTATGATGCCAGTATAGTTGAGTTTGGGTTGCTGGGAGCAAAATGAATTCAAGATTTAAATTGTACTGAAATAAAGGAAGATTAAATCTGAGACGAAAGCCAACATATCTGAGGGGATGCCTAACTGGTAAACAGATGGGGTTACCGCATTTTTTCCCAGATGTTTCACACACAGAGATTGTCAGTGAAAGTCACTAAGACCAAGCCCTCAAAGGCAGTGCTTGTTTATTTTACGTATAGTTGTATTTCCAGTGCTTAAATATGTTTTGAACTCAAAACTAGCAGATATATTGGGAAAAAAATGGAAACACAAAATAACATCTGCAAAGAGCAAGTAGAGTGTGTAGGTGAATAGTAGCGTATGGACAGCTGGTTTGCTCAGACTATACACACAACTCTTAGGGTTTGGGCAAAGTGTTGTTGCCTCCTTGCATGGTATGTAGAGTCTTGACTACAGATGAAGGTCCAGAGACCATGTGATGGCTGGTAGGGAGTAAGCCATTAAAACTCCCAGATAAGGTCACAAAAGTGGTTCTCCACAGTAAGGCTAGTCCATGGCTCTCCAGGTGTGCTAATCCCTGTGATTTCCCCAAATGTGGGAAACTCAATGGCACATTTGCAGTGGTAGGGACTGCACACGTTCTTGGCTTTGTGGGTTACTGTTCTAGTTTGCTAATGCTGTGGAATGCAAAACACCAGAGATGGATTGGCTTTTATAAAAAGAGGGGTTATTTGGCTATACAGTTACAGTCTTAAGGCCATAAAGTGTCCAAGGTAACACATCAGTAATCAGTTACCTTCACTGGAGGATGGCAAATGGCGTCTGGAAAACCTCTGTTAGCTGGGAAGGCATGTGGCTGGCGTCTGCTCCAAAGTTCTGGTTTCAAAATGGCTTTCTCCCAGGACATTCCTCTCTAGCAAGCTTGCTCCTCTTCAAAATGTCACTCACAGCTGCACTGAGTTCCTTCTCTTTGAGTCAGCTCATTTATATGACTCCACTGATCAAGGCCCACCCTGAATGGGTGGGGCCATGCCTCCATGGGAATATCTCATCAGAGTCATCACCCACAGCTGGGTGGGGCACATTCCAAGCAAATCTAACCAGCACCAAAACATCTGCCCCACAACACTACATCAAAGATAATGGTGTTTGGGGGACACAATACATTCAAACTGGCACATTCCACCCCCTGGACCCCAAAATGACATTATCTTTCCAAATACAAAATACATTCATTCCATCACAATATCACAAAACTTAAATCATTTCAGTAACAAAAGTTAAGTACAAGATCCTATCAAAATCAATTACAGACATGGTGGGTCCTAAGGCATAATTCTTCTTTAGCTTTGGATCTGTGAACTTAGAACAAGTTATGTGCTTCCAATATACAAAGGAGGGACATTCATAGGATAAACATTCCCATTGCCATAAAGAGAAACAGTAAGGAAAACAGGGTTAACAGGACCAAAACAGTTCCTAAAACCCACAAGACAAACTCCATTAGAATTCAGTCTGAGAGTCATTTAGAGAACGAGGTTGCATCCTTGGGGCTTGAGAGAGTGGGCGTCTAACCCTTCCTAAGGGCCTTTTCAGCAGCCCTTTCCTCTCCAAATGCTTAGGTGAGTGCTCCAACATATCCACACATTGGAGAGACCACCTTCTCAGCCCCATCCTCCTTGTGCCGGTTTGAATGCATTTTGTCCCCCAAACGCCATTATCTTTGATGTAGTCTTGTGGGACAGACTTTTGGTGCTGGTTAGATTTGCTTGGAATGTGCCCCACCCAGCTGTGGGTGGTGACTTTGGTGGGATACTCCCATGGAGGTGTGACCCCACCCATTCAGGGTGGGCCTTGATCAGTGAAGCCATATAAAACATGCTGACTCAAAGAGACTGGACGGAGTGCAGCTGTGAGTGACGTTTTGAAGAAGAGCAAGCTTGCTAGAGAGGAATGTCCTGGGAGAAAGCCATTTTGAAACCAGAACTTTGGAGCAGACGCCAGCCACGTGCCTTCCCAGCTAACAGAGGTTTTCTGGACGCCATTTGTCATCCTCCAGTGAAGGTACCTGATTATTGATGTGTTACCTTGGACACTTTATGGCCTTAAGACTGTAACTGTATAGCCAAATAAACCCCCTTTTTATAAAAGCCAGTCCATCTCTGGTGTTTTGCATTCTGCAGCATTAGCTAACTAGAACACTCCTCAAACATCGGGGCAGCTCCCGGATTCCCTTCCATCTCTGGGGCACATGCTCAACCCCTTCAGAACAGTGTGGTGGCAGCCAGGCTCTCCCCAATTCCCTGGAAATGTGCTCCACCCTCTTTGGGGCCTGGGGTGGCAGGACATTTCCTGAGCATCAAGATGGAAGGCCTGCCCTCGACCTCCAGGGCAAACTCACCCTTTCCATGCCTGTGGGCTGCTCCACTCTCCCAGCCTGAGACCTCTTGACTCCAGACCTCAACCTCTATGGCTCTGTCTTTGAAGAAATTTTTCCTTCAGTTTGTTCCTTGTCTTTCTCCTCCAGTTCAGACTGGCAATGGCTCTGTCTGTAAAGATCTCGCAAAAATTTTGTTGGCTTCGCATGAAGCATGCAGGGGTCAAAGCCATCAGACAATAGGACTTTCCACAAATCCTTTCTGCCTAACTCCTTTTCCAATCTTGGCTTGTACTGAAATGGTGGCTGGGTTCCATGTTTGCTTACATCCTCATGTTGGGCTGTAGCTTCTGGGATTCCACCCCCTGGAAGTTTGTAATTTTCCAAGCCATTGGCTTCTGGTTTCTTGGAACCCAAGAGTTCAGTTCTATGTTTATCTCTCTCTGCTCGCATTTTACTATAAGCTGCAAGGAGAAGCCAGGGTACATCCTCCACATGTAGTCTGGAGATCACCTCAGCTAAGTATTCCAGGTTGTCACTTTCAAATTCTTCCTTCCATCTGACACCAGGACTCAATTTTGCCAAATTCTCTGCCACTTTAAAACAAGGATCACCTTTCTTCTAGTTCACAACAACACAGTCATCATTTCTATTCAAGGCCTTGTCAGAAGTATCTTTAGAGTCCATATTTCCACAAACAGTTGCTTCAAAGCAGTTTAGGCCTTTTCTGTCAAGCTCTTCACAATTCTTCCAGAATATTCCCCTTATCCATTTAAAAAGCCATTCCAACATGTTTGGTATTTGCAAACTCAGCAGCAAAAGCACCCCACTTCTCTGGTACCAAAATCTGTTCTAGTTTGCTAATACTGCGGAATGCAAAACACCAGAGATGGATTGGCTTTTATAAAAAGGGGGTTTATTTGGCTATACAGTTACAGTCTTAAAGCCATAAAGTGTCCAAGGTAACACATCAGTAATCAGGTACCTTCACTGGAGGATGGCAAATGGCGTCTGGAAAACCTCTGTTAGCTGGGAAGGCATGTGGCTGGCGTCTGCTCCAAAGTTCTGGTTTCAAAATGGCTTTCTCCCAGGACGTTCCTCTCTAGCAAGCTTGCTCCTCTTCAAAACGTCACTCACAGCTGCACTGAGTTCCTTCTCTTTGAGTCAGCTCATTTATGTGACTCCACTGATCAAGGCCCACGCTGAATGGGTGGGGCCATGCCTCCATGGGAATATCTCATCAGAGTCATCACCCACAGCTGGGTGGGGCACATTCCAAGCAAATTTAATCAGCAACAAAACATCTGCCCCACAAGACTACATCAAAGATAATCTCATTTGGGGGACACAATACATTCAAACTGGCACAGTTACTAATTGAAAGATTAATTAGTGTGAAGGTTCTGATCAGAATGTCGATGTAGGTGAGCTGAGCTTCTATTGATCTGGAATTCTCTTTGTCTCTTTAAAATAGAAAGCTAAGAAAACTCCAGACATAAGAATAAGTGGGGGTAGGGCAGGATAAGGCAAACAAATAAGAATCTCCAAAAGGGTCTTCTTCCCTTGTTCTTCCCTTCACCCCTTTTCCTCAGCACAGCAGTCAAATTATTTCTTTAGAAAGTCAGGTGATGTCAATCTCTGCCCCAAAGCATCCAATTGCTTCTCATCCCTCTAGAGATAAAAATTCACATATTACAATTGGTTTTAACAGAGGTCTTCTAACATTTTTTTTGCTAACTTAACTCCCTTAAAATAATTTTTAAACTATGTCTCCTCTTGCTTGCTTTTCAGTTGACATCTAAAACCATTCATCATAAGTTTAAATAACTGGGTAGGATGTAACTTTTGGTGAATTTTAACTATTGATTTTTTAAAATAAAACAAGAATTAGAACATGCTTATGTATCCATAGTCACTCAATACTTACTATCAAATACTTTTAGCAAATACAAAACAAACTCTTCTTATAAATGTCATGTTTCCTTTTTCTCCATAAACCCATATTTTCCACACCACTGCCCCCTCAGAGTTTTATCTTAATTTCTTTCTATACTTGAAAGTCTATTATTATTGTTCTAAAATACTTCTCAGTAACAAATACATATATATATATATGTATATGTATAATTTCTTGTATTTCTTGTGACTGTAGACTTAAAGTATAAAAAGAAATTTCTTCTGGATTAACCTGCCTTTATAATTATGTTTAGTATACAATTGATTAAAACAAATAGACATATTATGAATTTGATAAATATCTATTTTTAAAGTAATTTTATTGATGTAGAGTCCATACAGGATTTCTGAGTACTAATGTTTATAAATGCAAAATTGTAAACACAAAATTTAAAGCAAGACTTTGGAAGGGGCCCATGTAATAGAAGGGTCCTGAAGCTTAAGCTTCATTAGTTACTGCCTCTGGATAGATGGAACTGCTTTGATTTTGCTTCTCTACTAGTTCATGTACCATTACTTATTACTTATATTAAATATTGCTAAAATGAGTTAGGGTTCAAACCAATTTTACCCATATTCTTTTACTTAGTTTTACTTAAGTGTTGAGAAGACTTTTTTACATAAAAAAGTAGATGGGCCCAAGGATAAATCAACTGACGAGCAGAAGGGTGAACTGTGGTATACATAGGATGGAATATTGAGTGGCTGCAGAAAGGAATGAAGTCATGAGACATGCAAAAGGGTGAATGAACCATGAGGACATTATGTTGAACAAAATAAGGCAGAAAAAAAAGGACAAATATTGTATGGTCTCACTAATATAAACTAACTATAATAAGCAAACTCTGAGAACTAATCTCAAGAGCACAGGTTATCAGGAGATAGAAAGTGGGCAGAGATTGGGCAATCAATGATTAAGGAGTACAGAATGTTCATTAAGGCTCATTATAAAAGTTCCTAGATTGTAAGCTCTTATAGCAATCACATTTACTCCTGAGTTTTAACTGTTATCTCTAAATTCTGAGATGCTGTGCTCTTGATGTATAACCTGGTAATTCCCTGGAACTTTGAGTGCCTATGTGACACCCAAGACTCAGAGTTAGAGTTCTGCAGCTCTGAAAGACAGTATTACTCCATACAGCAACTGTTAAAGAAGCTGAAAGAAGAAATCAGACTTCAATTAGAGATATGAATGAAGCTGATTTGATTATGACTAAGGTAAATCAGAATACAGGGTAAAGGATGCTACGCTTCTGTGTGAGGTGAAAGGAAGAGATGTTTATTTTGTCCAAAATTAAAATTTTCTATAGCACACAATCTGATTTAACCTGTCTGGTCAGTTTATTTAAACAACCTAATTACATGGAACCTAGAATAGGGAATGATATCTTGTTACTCTGTACAGCTTATTGTAATACCCTGATATATTTCACAGTATTTTGGGCAGAAAATAAAAAATTATTTGCAAAGTCCCTTGAGGGACTGGAAAAAAAAAATGTGGAACTATTAAATTTCCCACCTGGGAAATTCCTGATATACTCTCAAGCATTGGTGACTCCAAGTTTAATAAGCCAAGTCCTCAATCTTGAGGCTTGTCCTTATGAAGTTTATTCCTGTAATGGTGAAGTTAAACCTACTTATAAAAACACCTAAGAGTCACCCCCAAAGAACCTCTTTTGTTACTCAGCTGTGGCCTCTCCCTCTGAGCCAAACTCTGCAAATAAACTCACTACCCTCCCCACTATGTGGGACATGACTCCCAGGATATGTTTCTCTGGCAACATGAGACATGACTCCCAGGGATGATCCTAGCCCCGGTACCGTGGATTGCCAATGCCTTCTTGACCAAAAGGGGGAAGAAGAATGAAACAAAATAAAGTTTCAGTGGATAAGAGATTTCAAATAGAGTCGAGAGGTCATTCTAGAGGTTATTCTTAAGCAAGCTTGAGCCAGATATTATAAATTGCCATAGTATGCCAACCCCCAACCAACAGTAATTCTGAAAACCCTGAAGAATACCCTGGTATCTATCTAAGACTCTATACAAGTTTTACCTATTAAGTTTTTTTTCAGACACTTAAAGCCTCCAGATGGCTCCTATGCCAGATAAGCCCTGAAACACAGAGGTACCAGTCTCTTCAAGAACATCAACCAGTTTCATTCCTCTAACCCATAATGTCAACAACCCCTTTTCAGTTTTAAGAAGTTAGAATGGTCATTGCCCAGATATCACTAATGATTTACAGAATGATCAAAGGCAAGGGAGGAGTTGTAATGGAGAAGTTAAGATTTAACAAATGATTATGACTACTGACTCATTATATAGATATATACTTTTTAGTTTCTAGTGTATTAGAATAGCCAGAAGGAAACACCTGAAATTGTTGAACTGTAATACAGTAGCCTTGATCTTTGATGACTGTATAACTATATAGCCTTCATCTTGTGACTCTGTGATTGTAAAAACCTTGTCACTGACATCCCCTTTATCCAGTGCATGGATAGATGAGTTATAAAATAAAGACATGCATGAATTTAAAAAAACAAACAAAAAAAAAAAACAGATGGGAATAGAGATTTGTTCAAGTAATGCCCTTAATTCTTTCAATTCTTTTGGCATTATATGCCAATAATCACCTCGCAATCTGTCCTCATTATTTTCAACGATCTACAGCTGTGGACTCCATTAAGTCTCTTTCTAATTTATTCAAAGCAAAGAATCAGAAACCATATGAGTTGTAAAAAAAAAAAAAAAGTACTACTCCTCGACAAAATTCACTTCCTTTCTCAATCTCAACAATAGTATTTCAAATTGTCCTTTGTGTGACAACCGAGGAGCAATGTGTCACAATAAGATTGGGGATAGACGAATGGGGGAAGGATTGTGAACAAAGGAAGAGTAAAAAGCGAGAGATGTGTCCTTAGGCAGAACAATTTAGGAAAGCATACATAGGGAAGTTGAGACTTAAAAACTGACTCTCATTAAACTGTCTGTGTGCCTGCTCATCCCTTGGAAAGCCTTCAAACCAGGTAATATGTATCCAAATTTGAAGACTACTGGCCCTACCCAGTCTGTGTCTCCCTCCCCACATCTTTCCATATTCATCTTCTTTTACTCTGAATCTTGCTCTGGCTGCAAAGTCCCTGCTGTTTCTTCAGTGCTCCTAATGCTATTCAGCCTTGCTTTCCCCAACTGCATGGAACTTTCTTCCTCCTTGCAGTCTGCACAAACATCACCTTTAGACCATCCTGTTTAAAACTGCAGTCTTATGCACACATACACACATTCTTCTACCTTTGTTCTTTTATTTTTCTCCAAGCACATAGTAAATGCTAAAAAGAAGTGGTTTATTAAATGAATTCATTATAGACTATAAATTTGCATGCCAACATATGCTATAAATGAGCTTTTCATGTTATGAGGTTGTGCTTGGATTGGGAGAGTCTTCTTAGAATATGGACATTTTCCCACCCTTCATGGCTCTGCATTGCAGTGTGTCAGGAAGCAGTGTGGGAAGCATATCGGATCTTCCTGGATCGCATCCCTGACACAGGAGAGTATCAGGACTGGGTCAGCATCTGCCAGCGGGAAACCTGCCTCTTTGACATTGGGAAAAACTTCAGCAGCTCTCAAGAGCACCTGGATCTTCTTCAGCAGGTCAGCCCAGACATATTTTTGTTTCGAGCACTGGCTGAATATTAGCTCCCCAGGCCTCCAGCCCCTGCCCCTTTTGAATTGGCTTCTAGAGCATAAGGGTTAGTTGAAGGGCTTGGAGATATCTGATAAGGTCAACAGGAATTTCATTCTTGCAAAATAATATTGTACGGGCAGGTTGAAGTGGAGTTGAAGGAAGAAAAGAATGAAGATAGACTTCAGCTCTTCAGTGGGCATTATCTCCTGGTAAAATAACTTTTTATCTTTTTGCAGAAAATGAAACAGAAAAGCTTCCCTGAGAGGTAAGTACCCTGAATAGAGTCCTGCATGCTCTTGACTTTGGAAAGACCATAAAATGAAGTAAGAGCTATTGTACCTTTATGATATTATGTAAGCCACTGAGATCTGTGTAGGATATTCTGACAATTTATGCATATATTGTGCTGAAGATAGATGTATCTATAAATGGGAAATGAAGATACATTATAGGTGGAGATGGATGCTTGCATTATGTTTGCAGATAAAATGAATTCATTACTATATGATAAATATCTAAGGTGTATTTTTACTTACAAGACACAGAACAATTAGAAAAGGTTGATTTTTAGAATTTATGGTAAATTATTTACTTCAGAAAAATATTTAGTATAATCAGAGAGAAAGTGAATTTTGAACTATCATTTGGTATTTTCTAAAGTGTTAGTATTTTTTTAAATAAATTATTGAAGCACTGAATTTTATCTTCAATAAGAACTGAATATCAAATGGAAAAAATCAAAATGTGGGGAAAAAAAGGAAAAGAGAAAGTGTTAAATAAAATGATTAAAGAAAGACATTGTAGCCAAGCTCTAAATTCACAAATTACTACTAGAAAATGTATTTTATAAACTTTGGAAATCTAAATATGAAGATAATAATACTACAAATAGAAACCCAAATTTGGCTGTGGGAATTACTGGCAATTTTTATGTTGCCTTTCACATACCAACCTGGTCCAGGACCTTATTAATTTACACTGCAAAAAAATGTCAAACCCAATCTCCCTAACAGATTTCCCTTCATCTAAGTCTTTCCCTTCTTAACTTGAATAACTGTTACTAGATTAGTAAGTCGGAAATACTCCTTTCCTCACCGTGAGCCATATTCAATGACTTTCAAATGATTCCCTCAGCTTCCCCTTATCTTTCTAAGCGTCCCTTCCCCATTCTTTTCCACCCTGCTCTGAGCCACAGGGCGCTGACTGGTGAGGACGGCCTCACAGACATCCCTTCCCCTCTGGATCCTCGTTAGAGCCAGTCAGAGAGAAACAGGAGATCAGAGAGAGCGAGGGCAATGAAGTGAGGGACTGTATTATCCTTCCCTGCTGCGATCTTTGAAGACTGCTCCTTTAACTTCACGTCAGCTCCTGTCAGGCAGCCCTTTCCACGGAGCCTTCTCTGTCTCCGGTTTGTGGTTACTGCTCCATCCGCTCACCCCTTCCGCCTACCGGGTGTTTTTAGCAATCCACTGGTATTAGCCTGAGGTACTGAACTGTCTCTTGTGATTGCTCTTACACTCTTCCCACAGTTTAGTAAATGGTCACTTCTATTAGACTGTGTTCAAATCAGTACGAGTAGCCATTTGTTTTCTATCAGGACCTTGACTAAGGCAGATTCCAAACTAATTCATGAGGGTCCTTCACCTTCTGACTTTCCCAACTTTGCCTCCCGTTACCCATGATTCCCCTGCGGCCACCATACGGCGTCCTCACCGCACGCAGACCACACCCTACACATCCGGGACTCTGCAGGCTTTTCCCTCTTCCTCAGAGCCTGCCGTCTCCTCTCTGCCTCTCTAAATCATACTCTTCACTCAAGCCCCAGGTGGAGTCCCACCTCCACGTGATGTCTCACCAGCCCGCTTGAGCCTGCAGCACCATCTCCCTGATTTGAACTTTATACTATATTCTACATGTTCACTTAACATTTTATGGCTTCACCCTGTTTCCCTGTGAGAGTGTAAACTCCTCATGGACAGGAGCTGTTTATACTTCTCCATCCACTCCACAGAAAATTCATCATATGTTTTAAGTCGATTATTTCATCTGACCACTGTTATGAATTTTAAAAAGTTATTGCTAAGATAAATAATGTGACAAATTCTCTGTACTAAAATATTAACCTTGTTCACAAGACACAAAGATACTGACTCCTCTGTTTTAAATGTAGTATAATCTTATTATAAAATACTATCCATAACTCCTCCATCTTCAGAAAAAAGAAAACAAAGCTGTGGCAATCCATGAAGAAAAAAATCAACAGAATGCACCAACACTTGAAAGAGAAACATTAAAAATTACAGGAAACAATTACCCTAGCCATTAAGAGAAAGAAAGAGAATCATTTCCTCCCCTCCTGTGCCTGCCAGGATTGCTGGAAAGAAGAAAGAAGCAATAGACAAAGATTTCACATTAGCAGTGGTTACCAAGTTATCAAAATAAAAACAACGAAAAGCCCTCCTTTATTTGAAATCCTTACAAAAGAACAAAGCAGAAAATTTTCTCACCTGACCAGCCCATAAATCTACCAATTTCAAATGACTTTAAAATAAAAACCAGTGGAAGAGCCAAGCAGCCCAGTTTCCCAAATTGTAGCTCCTCAGGGATGGTATAGATTGCCTGTTTAGTGCAGGATCATACTTAATATAAGCAAAGGATAAGGTAATAGCATTCAAAACAGGGATCTGCATAAAGTAGGCTGTTGACTTTTAACTAACATGATAGCATTTTAATAACTACTTTTCTCAGTTATTTTCTATCTTTTTTTGCAGCAAGGTGAAACAAGGAGGCTAATGTAATGATGGGAGGAAAGATACGTTATTAGAAACAAAAATAAAGCAAGTTAAAAAAGGAAAATTGTTTGTTATAAACTCTATAATGTTTGCTATAATGCTAGTTTATTAAATGTAATCTCCAGACAAACTATGTAAACACACAGTATAATGCAAGTATAATGCTGATTCCAAATTCCACTATAGGGTCTGAGTTTATATTTAGCCCATGTACACCAATATGGTGGTCCATGTTTATAGCTGACATCCATTCTGATCCATTGGAGCCCACACCAGATTGGTTCATAATATTTTGTATGTTGTCCCTGCTTGCACTTTTAACACATTCAGAGATGAGTGTGGCAGAGACATGCAGCTGGTCCCATTGGCTGTGGCCAACCTAGATGACTCTACAACAACAGGAAACCTAGCCCTGTTGGTCTTCCAGAGCCACAGAAAATTAAATCAAATATTTTGGTCAACTGCTACTAGATTGTACTAATAGGCATAATCCTTTGAGACCTAGTAGCTTATGGCAACAAATCTTTCAATGAGTTTCAAAAGATATCACTTCTGCTACTACTTTCTAGACAAAGCTTACTAGAATGGGTCAGTAATTTATGCAGAGAGCTCTATAACCACAGCCTTGGATCTGCCCCCAGAATATCTTCCACACTGCTCTTCCATGGCACTGCAAACCTACCCCCAATCCCATGGCTGGTTATCAATGCAGGCAAACAGAAAAGCAATACTATGTCCAGGATATGGGTTTAGTATACCTGCGTTGCCCAGAAACCTACCTCTCTTCCATTACTATAACCACAAGAATTACCTTTTAGATAAGCTTAATGACTCTCTGTATTTCCACATTCCAGAATCTGTGTTTATAGCAAGAATATTTTAACCACAGATCATGACATCCAACTCATCTTTTGTGTCAAGGACACAGCATAAGCACAATGGGACTATAAAACATCAGTTCCCAAAGACCAGCTTTGCCTACTGTGAAATGCTGCCCCAAACTACAAAATGCCGTGACGCTGGGAGGGAAACTCTGAAGTCAAATATGACTTTTTTCTGGGTTGTGTGAATTATTTTTAATGAGAATATAATCAAATATTGCTTCAGTAATGAAAAAAAAAAAGGTAAATCCAGTTTTAAAGTATGCTTTTTTTAAAAAATTTCAGGTCTTTCAGTATAGGCAAATTTAAATACCTTTCCCCTGTTGTCAACTCCCTTTTTACCACCTCTTCTTTCTTTTCCATTGTGTTATTAGAAAAGATAAAGTATTTATAGAGAAGCCACTGGAAGAGCCAATTGAAACCCCTGTGTTTTCAACAGGTAAGTTGGATCTCCTTGTCTAGTCTGCTTTTGAACCTTAATTCAAATCATCATGAAAGCATGTTATTTATAGAGCAATCCTTGATTGAAATTGATAAAGTTTAAAATGTGCTTTCTCAAAACCATTTATGTACTAACCTGATAAAATAATTTATATACATTATATAAAACTTGCAAAATAAAAGAACAGAAGTAAAACCAAGTCATCCATTAATTATCCTACACCCTGGAGGCAGCCATTATCAACATTTTTGCCTATTTCCTCCCAGTCATTCTTTTATTATGCAAATGTAATATTGAGTCTATACTTAACAGTTTGTATCCTTTTTCCACTTAACATAATTCCACTAAAATTCATCAAAATAATCATTTTCATGACTTCCACATTCTGTTACATCTATATAATTATAATCAATTTCACCATTTCATTGTTGTTAAACATTTTATGCCATTAAAAATAATGCTTTAAAAAAAAAAAAAAAAAAAAAAAAAAAAAAAAAAAAAAATAATGCTTTAATTAACAAATTTAAATAAAAATCTTTGTCAAATCACTATTGAAGATAGATTTCTAAAAGGAGATTACTAAATCACAGAGTATGAATTTTTTAAGGCTCTTAATACATGTTGCCAAATTTGTTTTCTAGAAATTTTGTTACAATTTATGTAGCCCATTGGTCAAAAACACAAGAGCCTGTCTCGTTACACACTTACCAATATTGCATGTTACCATTTGTTTTAATGTCTTCCAAAAGGAAATAGAAAACAGGTCATTTTTCCTATGTTTATTAGATGTTTGAAACTTCTCATTCATGTGTTTTTCTACTGTGGTCTTCCTTTTTTCCCAAATAATTATAAGAATTCTTAAAATTATACAAATAAAACTATTAAAACTTTTATGCAGTATTTCCTGTTTTTTATTTGATTTTTAATCATGCTGATAATGTTTTAGGAAATCCAATTTTGATGACTTAAAGTGTAGAAATTGAGAAAATAGAGTTTTTTTAAACAAATGATATCACTTTCCCATTTCTTCATTTACACACTTCCAGAGGAAGCTACTATGACCATATTTTAGTATCTCCCCTACGTTCAGCTAATTTATCCTTTCAGACTGACTTGTAGCTAATAAGGAACAGGCTAGTTCAATTTCAGTAATGAAACACTTAGTGGCAAAACACATTCTTTAACAATAAAAAAGAACAACAGCATAGTTGTTAATTCCACTTGTAGTCAACTAAAATTTGATCTCTGACACATATCAAATCTTTGAAAAGTATTATTTATAGAAAAATGATATAAAAAGGTGCTTGACACTGACTTCATTTCTAATGTTAGGAAACAGTCATACATAATGAGATAATTGAAATTTATATTTCTATTTTTTAAAGTTGGAGCTAGTATATTTTAGCTAATCACAACCTCTGTAATAGCCAAATTAAATTAGTAAGATAATTTGGCTAAAGCTAACTCTTTCTCATAAACAAGTTTCCATTCTTCCTTTACAAAAACTACAAGAGTCAGGTAGACAAATGATAGGATATATTATAATACAGTAGAATACATCACCATTCAACATTTGAGTTCCAGCAACAAATGTTCTAGAACTATTTCCCCAATGTTTCCGGATACCCTGGTTGGATTCATGCACAGATATTTCTTTGGTTGACACATTTCCAAAATGCAGCTATGAAAAGAACTGCATGATCCTAAATGAAAATAATTCTCATCATTCTAGTCAGAAACTGGTCAGAAAGTTAGCTTCAGTGATAATCTTATGCAAAAAGACAGTGGAAAATGTCCTTAACAGTGTGCATTCAGGGTCACTATGAAGACTTTACTCATAAGAAAATAATCTCTTCCCCCAACCCTCACTCTCCACCCACCCCTACTACTCTCTCCATCATCATCATTGATAATTTTTGTAAGTGTAATGGAATCTGGAAATTTAAGTTTACAGTTCCAAAATTAGAGTTGCCATATCTTGGACCTAAGCCCTGAACCCTTAAAATGTAAATGCAAACCCCCTCTGGGAGAGGAGCATATGAAATGGGATCAGACGTTTATTATAACTGAATCTGTCAGGTCTTCCCTGAGATTAGGTTTTACTAGATGGCATAGGTGTAAAGGAGGAATGGGAAAGCTCCAAAGGAGGCTAAATGCACTAGAAGATAAACTCAACCTACCTAACAATTGTTCTTTCATCCATGTTTTTAAATAGTTTTAGTAGTCTGCATAATTTCTCTTTTTATGGCAATAAAATGGAAGAGTACACAATTTTTTAAAAAAATGTTTTTCTAGTAAAGTGGTTACACACTTTTTAAAAATATTTTAACAAAAAGTGTAGCATCAACAGGTTATTCATAGAATTGTAAAGCTTGATGACACCTTTAATTATTAACAGTCTGACAAAATCCAGAATACAGGAAACATTCATCCTAATTGCCTACGGCAGGCCTAGGTGAACAAGTTGCCAAGGCCCCACATCCTCTGAGATTCTGATATGCCACCGGGTATCTGCTCTATTAATAAAAATTCACCCTTCCCACATGACTCTCATACCCACTCTGACACACCCCCATGGGAACCACACACCCAGTAGGACCACTGCACAGAATCACAGAGGGGCAGGGGACTGCTTGTGAATCTTGATCAATTCCCAAGCACCACACACTCCTCAGGGAGTGAGGAAAGATCAAAATTTTTTTCTAGAGCAAATATGTTTTATTTGGCCAATGAGATGTGAAAACTACTTCATGGGAAAACACCTTTTCAAATTTTATCACCAGCCCCAATACTCCATGTTACCCAATATCCTGCCTGGGCTTTGTAGACACTTGAGCTTCTCATTGCAGAGTGCAAGTACTCACAGAAGACCTTTCCTTTTTTCACTGTCTTCCTGATTATATTTACCCTCCTATAACAGAAACCCACGAAAGTGGCTTAACAAAAGAGAGGTTTGGAATAGGAGAGCAATAAGACAAATGCCAGTGGTCAAAGAAGTCTTCAAGGATCCGAGCTCTTTCTGACTTCTTGCTCCACTGCCCTTATTGGTCTTGTAGAAAGATGGCTGCTCCGTCTCTGAGTGTCAGGCTATGTGCCCAGCATGATGAATGAGGAAAGAGAGAACGGCAAAAGATACATTTCAGCTGAGTCTGCTGCCTCCTCTATTTATTTTGAGGGAAACGATAGCTTTCCCTGAAGTCCCACCCTGTGGCCTTCTGCTTGTGTGCCATTGACCAGAACTCGGACATACACAACAGTGCTTGGCTGCAGAGGTGTCTGGTTATCTCCCCTGAACCAATTCTGAGTTTCAGACCCTGAGTGTCTGTCTCACTCCTTTAGAGACTCTGTATCGAGTGGTTCTAACACCTAACTAAATATTTTGAGGTCAAATTATTTTTTTGGTATAGTCTGCTTTCTAAAGCAGGAAAATAAACTAATATATTCTATGTTTTGCCAATGAAGATTGAAATGGAAAAATATTTCTGGCTAAATATAATCCAATTAACCATAACACTATTTCATCTAAACATTTTTATTAAATAATAATTTATTAGAAAATAGAAATGCATTTTTATTACAGTGATACTTTTTTCCTTCCTTGAATAGAACCTAGATTTTCATTCTACAGAGATCTTTAAATATCAAAACAGTTGTCATATATATGGAATAATATATGGTGGTCTGTTCTAAAAAGGGTGTTCCTGGATCTCATTATTAAAATCCTCAAGCCTCAATGATTGCTAAAGCAATCTAAATTACACTCAGGCAGTATTCTAAGAAATTTCTTAGAACAGACTCAAGAATATCTGTCTATGCTCCATTTTATGTTGCAAAAAGAAAAGTTAATCAGATTACATTTGGCAAAAACCATTTAACTGTACACATCTTGGGGAACACCAAACTTGGGACCTACAGAGGAAGAATGAATTTGGTATCAAGAATATAAATTATATTTTTCTCAAGAATATATTTATGAGATCTAAGAAAGTCTGGCAGGTGGAGGGGTCCACCTAACATCTGCAAATTTCAGAATGACAGAAAAAGTTTAAGGGATTTTGAACTTTTTCTAATTTTAAGGTACTCCAGTCTCATTTTTATGCCTGTAAATTTTTTTTTTATTTCTTCAGATGTTGCCAGTGTCTCACTCAGGCCCTTTCCTCTCACTCCTGATGGCAGTTTCCTCAATGAAATTCTAAGTAATACCCTCAACTACACCAAGATGCCTGCAACGGTAGGAAGATCTGAGAGCTGATCTAGCTCTTCACATGCCAGTTTGTGTTTTGGTGTTGTATTTTTGTTACTCTAATTAAGATTCAGTGACAGAAAAAAAATAGATTGAGGGCTAGGAAAAGGTGAGATGAATTATAAGAAAGCGCTTAATGGTAAGTTCCAGGAGGGCAGGGGCCCCTTTTACCAAGGTATCTAACAGAACCTTATATACAGCAGGAACTCACCAAGCATTAGAATCAATCAATCCATTCCATTAGCAGTGAAAAATGCTATTGGAAAAAAATATTGATATTAAACTATTCACTAAAAATTTCTATCTTTCCTCACATTATCTATCTTCCATCTCCTTCAAAATCTAACAAAAGTCCCTCTTTTTCCAGGAAATATCCCTTCAATATTTCATTTCACATTCATTGCATCCTCCTCCTAACATCCTTTTTACCACCTGCATCCATCATTATTCTTTCATTCAGCAAACATTTTACTAGAATCCACTGATGTATCAGACATCGAGCTATGCACCTAAGATCCTAAGATGAACAAGACATAGTCCCTGCCTTCAAGGAATTTATAATGCAGTAAGTACAACAAAATATTCTAAGTGCTATGATTGAAGATGACAAGTGTATCATTTGGGAGCAAAATGACACATAGGGACAGGTTGCAGAGGATGGGACCCACTGAGAGCTTTGTGCCTGTTGGGTATTAAATCATGTCCCCCATAAAATGCATGTTTATGTTCCTTCATTCTGTGATTGTGAGCCCATTTATAAACAGGACCTTTAAAGTTGTTAGTTAAGGTGTGCCCAAATTGAAAGAGGGTAGGCCTTAATCCAATTATAAGGGCTGAAGTTCTTATAAACAAAGGAAATTAGGCACAGAAAGAAAGAGCCATGGATAGAAGCCACAGGGAGAAGCAAGAAGCTGGAAGTCAACAGAGGCCACAAGAGAAAGACGATACTGCCCTGTGCATTGCCATGTGGTGGAAAAGCCACAAAACCCTAAATATTGCCAGACAGACAGAAGATTCTGACCCTGGAAGGAAGTAAGCCTTCTAGCCTCTGAAACCATGAGCCAATACATCCCTGTAGTTAAGTCAACCCATTGCATGGCATTTGTTTTAGCAGCTGGGAAACTAAAACAGTGCCTAAGAGGTCCTGTGCTTTATGCTTTGAGAGATTCAAGGAAATGTGAAAATCATACTGAATTGAAGGGATCATCTGTGGGGCAACAGGATTCGCATATAAAAAGAAGATTCTATGTGAGTATATGATAGGTGTCAAATGAGGGGTTCAGACATTAATCAGTGCTACAGGAATTCAGAAGAGGCAAAAACCTCTTCTACCTTAGATGATCAGAGAAGATATTACATTTAAGGAGCCACAAGATATTGGCAAGAACTGAAAAAGCTTGTGTGGATGTGTGGTGTGTGGATGTGTGTGTGTTATTGCTGGAGGTGGGGGGTGGTGAGAAGGGTCTTCAGTGAGGAAACTAGCACAAGCAATGTGGTATCTGAGCAATAGTGGATAGAGCAGTCTGATGGTCAAGGCAATGAAGTGAGACTAAAATTATAAAACAGGTTGGAAGCAGATTGTGGAGAGTCTTGAATGTCAGGAATAAGAGTATGGTTTTATCCTGTAGTAATAAGGAATTACTGAGGGTGCTGGTTAAGAGACATGAAAACTGATGCCTATTTAAAGAATTTACTTAAATGTTTCATGTGAACATCAAATCTGCTTAATGAAATAATAAGCTTACGGAAGAAAATACCATATGCCATAATTTTCTTTTAATTTCCCATAGATCCTACCTCTGTACTATATCCAAACAGATGCTTGACGTGTGTTTTTTGACGAATGAAAATCTTTTAGTTAAGCATCAGTAGTCTGGTAAATGTGAATCCACATCCCCTGCATGCACTATTAAAGTCAAAGACTGGTTTCTGTCCATGCTCATGGAAGAGGGGAGTTTGTGATAAGAAATGAGGAGAAAATGCATCAACCTCCACTCAGTTGAGCTGTGCCCCTAATGGTATTTTCCTTTGGTTGTTTTCTTCTTTCAGCTTCCTCAACTCTAATTTCACTATAAGAGACCATGGACCTTAACTAGAAACATTACGTTTTTTGTGGACATTTTTTTTTTTTTTTTTTTTTTTTTTTTTTTTTGCTGAAAATCCATCAAACCCCAAGTTTGAAACCCAGCTCCAAGCTTGCCATGTGCCCTAGAATGCTGGATGGCACAGGGATGGCTAGCCCATGGCCCTTTTTGATCAAAGACCAAATGCAGATCCTAGGAACAATTCTACTCTTAGCCACTCTGGAACATGCTTCCAAAGGGGTCCCAAATATGCCGTTCCTTCTGAGAGAAATTTCTAACCCTCTCTTGACTTGACAGTGCTTTCTAACTAGTTTCTATGTGAAGTCTAAGCACAAATGATATTAAACCAGTCTAGGCTCTTCTCTAAAAGGATTAGTTAAATAATATCTCAGCTTCTGCATGTTATTTTACCTAATGCAGTCCTCAAAAAAAAGCTATTCATAAAGTCACACAAGGATGTTCAATCCTAGTGATGTACCAGCAGTATATGTGTGCATGCTTTCATGAAGAGCACACAGTCGTAAAATGACAGTGTTCTCAAGGAGTCTAAATAGTTAACTCATTGTAAGCTTTGGTACTTTGTCTCGCAGTGAAATTAGATCTCACATCTAAGTCAATAGGATTTTTATTCTAAAAGCACTTCGGCCTTCTTGAGGCAATACCAATAAATATTACATGACATAACCATTTGCTTGTGGTTTATATTAATAGACGTCCCTTTGTTTTCTTAATTCTTAACTCAGGAAAGAGAAACAGAATTCACTAATGTGTCTGAGGGTACGCTGGAGCAGAAGGTGGAGCTCAGCATCACTCTGGCAAACCAGAAGTTCAAGGCAGAACTCACTGACCCCAAGTCCCCTTACTATCAGGACCTGGCAGAAAAGTCTCAACTTCAGGTGAGTAGACCCACCCCACACAAACCATATCCTGAGTCATGACTCAGAATCTGAAACCAACAGGACGTAAACCACTTGGGCAGATGGCTCCAACTTCTTGTGACCAGGCATTCATTTTTAACCATTAAAAAAAAAACTACAATAGGCTCAAAAATATTAGACATAAGAATTTCCAGGAAAGTCTTCACAGCTTTTCCATTCTTAAAAGTCACTTATATTTAGATTTTTTAAATATCAATAAGTTTTTAAGTCTCATCTAACTGAAAGTCACAAAGCAGATAATCTATATGTCTAAAATGATCATGTAGGCACAAACCAGGGAACTTACAGGCTTGAAATATCAATTTTTAAAATTCATAATACTTTGTCTTTACCTAATGTTTCCATTTTTGTAACTTGATGCAATTTAAAGATGTCATATTTTTCATGGGTGATAGTAGAAAGCATTTATATTGTCCATGTCATCAATAACTAAACCAGGGAGCTTTCCCAAGGTGACTTTTCTATCTTTGACCATCATCATATCTGCCAATCCCTGATTAAATTAAAAGATTCTTTATTCCCTACAAGATAAACTCCAAATGGCTGTGCTAAGCGTGACATCTAAAATGTGTCATGATAAGACCCCTGCCTTCCTTTCCAGCCTCACTTCCCACCAGCTCCTTCCCATCACCCTCCTTGGCACTCTACTTTCCAGAAATACAAACTGCACATCCTTCCTCGTCTTTAGCCTTCACATGTGCTGCCTCCTCTGTCTGGAATGCCCTTCCCAGAGTCTCATTTTAGATTCTTTGTCATGAAAAGCTACCACTACCCATTCTTATCACTGCTGTCACAACACACTGTCTTGACATTGCATGTTTACATGTCTATGGCCGTTTCTGTCTTCAGCCCTCCACCACCAGACTATGAGCTACTCCTTGAGAGCAGACACTGTTTTTTTCGTAGTCACAGCTTTACCTCCTGGCACAGAATTTGGGATGCAGTTAACTACTCAGAAATTGTTTGTAGCAATGAGAACTGAAAATAGAAGCATCCATGCGATTGTGTAACCATGAACTACCTTTATAGAAAGCCTGGATGTACTGTGTTTTAGCATCACCAAAGAAGAAACCAAGCCCTACTTTGTGTATTTGGATAATTCATTGCTTACCTCTTGTCAGCTGGAGTGTAGATGAATGAAACATTCTTAACTTCCAACCTCTACCTGCATCAGCATTCAGTCAATAAAATGTAAAGAATCGGAGGCGGGGCAAGATGGCAGACTGGTGAGCTGTATGTTTTAGTTACTCCTCCAGGAAAGTAGGTAGAAAGCCAGGAACTGCGTGGACTGGACACCACAGAGCAATCTGACTTTGGGCATACGTCATACAACACTCATGAAAACGTGGAACTGCTGAGATCAGCGAAATCTGTAAGTTTTGTGGCCAGGGGACCCGCGCCCCTCCCTGCCAGGCTCAGTCCCGGGGGAGGAGGGGCTGTCAGCTCCAGGAAAGAGAAGGGAGAACTGCAGTGGCTGCTCTTATCGGAAACTCATTCTACTGATACAGACTCCAAACATAGATAGACTGAGACCAGACACCAGAGAATCTGAGAGCAGCCAGCCCAGCAGAGAGGAGACAGGCATAGAAAAAAAACAACACGAAAAACTCCAAAATAAAAGCGGAGGATTTTTGGAGTTCTGGTGAACATAGAAAGGGGAAGGGCCCTGAGGCGCATATGCAAATCCCAAAGAAAAGCTGATCTCTCTGCCCTGTGGACCTTTCCTTAATGGCCCTGGTTGCTTTGTCTCTTAGCATTTCAATAACCCATTAGATCTCCGAGGAGGGCCCGTTTTTTTTTTTGTTTTTTTTTTTTTTAATCCTTTTTTCTTTTTCTAAAACAATTACTCTAAGAAGCCCAATACAGAAAGCTTCAAAGACTTACTATTTGGGCAGGTCAAGTCAAGAGCAGAACTAGGAGAGCTCTGAGACAAAACGCAATAATCCAGTGGCTGAGAAAATTCACTAAACACCACAACTTCCCAAGAAAAGGGGGGTGTCCGCCCACAGCCATCATCCTGGTGGACAGGAAACACTCCTGCCCATCGCCAGCCCCATAGCCCAGAGCTGCCCCAGACAACCCAGTGTGACGGAAGTGCTTCAAATAACAGGCACACACCACAAAACTGGGTGTGGACATTAGCCTTCCCTGCAACCTTAGCTGATAGTCCCAGAGTTGGGAAGGTAGAGCAGTGTGAATTAACAAAGCCCCATTCAGCCATCATTTGAGCAGACTGGGAGCCTCCCTACACAGCCCACCAGCCCAGAACTGCCCTGGGGGGATGGCACTCACCTGTGACATAGCACAGTCATCCCTCAACAGAGGACCCGGGGTGCACGGCCTGGAAGAGGGGCCCACTTGCAAGTCTCAGGAGCCATACGCCAATACCAAGGACTTGTGGGTCAGTGGCAGAGACAAACTGTGGCAGGACTGAACTGAAGGATTAGACTATTGCAGCAGCTTTAAAACTCTAGGATCACCAGGGAGATTTGATTGTTAGAGCCACCCCCCCCTCCCTGACTGCCCAGAAACATGCCCCATATACAGGGCAGGCAACACCAACTACACACGCAAGCTTGGTACACCAATTGGACCCCACAAGACTCACTCCCCCACTCACCAAAAAGGCTAAGCAGGGGAGAACTGGCTTGTGGAGAACAAGTGGCTCGTGGACGCCACCTGCTGGTTAGTTAGAGAAAATGTACTCCACGAAGCTGTAGATCTGATAAATTAGAGATAAGGACTTCAATTGGTCTACAAATCCTAAAAGAACCCTATCAAGTTCAGCAAATGCCACGAGGCCAAAAACAACAGAAAATTATAAAGCATATGAAAAAACCAGACGATATGGATAACCCAAGCCCAAGCACCCAAACCAAAAGACCAGAAGAGACACAGCACCTAGAGCAGCTACTCAAAGAACTAAAGATGAACAATGAGACCATAGTACAGGAGATAAAGGAAATCAAGAAGACCCTAGAAGAGCATAAAGAAGACATTGCAAGACTAAATAAAAAAATGGATGATCTTATGGAAATTAAAGAAACTGTTGACCAAATTAAAAAGATTCTGGACACTCATAGTACAAGACTAAAGGAAGCTGAACAACGAATCAGTGACCTCAAAGATGACAGAATGGAAAATGAAAACATAAAAGAAAGAATGGGGAAAAAAATTGAAAAAATCGAAATGGACCTCAGGGATATGATAGATAATATGAAACGTCGAAATATAAGACTCATTGGTGTCCCAGAAGGGGAAGAAAAGGGTAAAGGTCTAGGAAGAGTATTCAAAGAAATTGTTGGGGAAAACTTCTCAAATCTTCTAAACAACATAAATACACAAATCATAAATGCTCAGCGAACTCCAAATAGAATAAATCCAAATAAACCCACTCCGAGACATATACTGATCACACTATCAAACACAGAAAAGAAGGAGCAAGTTCTGAAAGCAGCAAGAGAAAAGCAATTCACCACATACAAAGGAAACAGCATAAGACTAAGTAGTGACTACTCAGCAGCCACCATGGAGGTGAGAAGGAAGTGGCACGATATATTTAAAATTCTGAGTGAGAAAAATTTCCAGCCAAGAATACTTTATCCAGCAAAGCTCTCCTTCAAATTTGAGGGAGAGCTTAAATTTTTCACAGACAAACAAATGCTGAGAGAATTTGCTAACAAGAGACCTGCCCTACTGGAGATACTAAAGGGAGCCCTACAGACAGAGAAACAAAGAAAGGACAGAGAGACTTGGAGAAAGGTTCAGTAATAAAGAGATTCGGTATGGGTACAATAAAGGATATTAATAGACAGAGGGGAAAAATTATGACAAACATAAACCAAAGGATAAGATGGCTGATTCAAGAAATGCCTTCACGGTTATAATGTTGAATGTAAATGGATTAAACTCCCCAATTAAAAGATATAGATTCGCAGAATGGATCAAAAAAAATGAACCATCAATATGTTGCATACAAGAGACTCATCTTAGACACAGGGACACAAAGAAACTGATAGTGAAAGGATGGAAAAAAATATTTCATGCAAGCTACAGCCAAAAGAAAGCAGGTGTAGCAATATTAATCTCAGATAAAATAGACTTCAAATGCAGGGATGTTTTGAGAGACAAAGAAGGCCACTACGTACTAATAAAAGGGGCAATTCAGCAAGAAGAAATAACAATCTTAAATGTCTATGCACCCAATCAAGGTGCCACAAAATACATGAGAGAAACACTGGCAAAACTAAAGAAAGCAATTGATGTTTCCACAATAATTGTGGAAGACTTCAACACATCACTCTCTCCTATAGATAGATCAACCAGACAGAAGACCAATAAGGAAATTGAAAACCTAAACAATCTGATAAATGAATTAGATTTAACAGACATATACAGGACATTACATCCCAAATCACCAGGATACACATACTTTTCTAGTGCTCATGGAACTTTCTCCAGAATAGATCATATGCTGGGACATAAAACAAGCCTCAATAAATTTAAAAAGATTGAAATTATTCAAAGCACATTCTCTGACCACAATGGAATACAATTAGAAATCAATAACCATCAGAGACTTAGAAAATTCACAAATACCTGGAGGTTAAACAACACACTCCTAAACAATCAGTGGGTTAAAGAAGAAATAGCAAGAGAAATTGCTAAATATATAGAGACGAATGAAAATGAGAACACAACATACCAAAACCTATGGGATGCAGCAAAAGCAGTGCTAAGGGGGAAATTTATAGCACTAAACGCATATATTAAAAAGGAAGAAAGAGCCAAAATCAAAGAACTAATGGATCAACTGAAGAAGCTAGAAAATGAACAGCAAACCAATCCTAAACCAAGTAGAAGAAAAGAAATAACAAGGATTAAAGCAGAAATAAATGACATAGAGAACAAAAAAACAATAGAGAGGATAAATATCACCAAAAGTTGGTTCTTTGAGAAGATCAACAAGATTGACAAGCCCCTAGCTAGACTGACAAAATCAAAAAGAGAGAAGACCCATATAAACAAAATAATGAATGAAAAAGGTGACATAACTGCAGATCCTGAAGAAATTAAAAAAAATTATAAGAGGATACTATGAACAACTGTATGGCAACAAACTGGATAATGTAGAGGAAATGGACAATTTCCTGGAAACATATGAACAACCTAGACTGACCAGAGAAGAAATAGAAGACCTCAACCAACCCATCACAAGCAAAGAGATCCAATCAGTCATCAAAAATCTTCCCACAAATAAATGCCCAGGGCCAGATGGCTTCACAGGGGAATTCTACCAAACTTTCCAGAAAGAACTGACACCAATCTTACTCAAACTCTTTCAAAACATTGAAGAAAATGGAACACTACCTAACTCATTTTATGAAGCTAACATCAATCTAATACCAAAACCAGGCAAAGATGTTACAAAAAAGGAAAACTACCGGCCAATCTCCCTAATGAATATAGATGCAAAAATCCTCAACAAAATACTTCCAAATCGAATCCAAAGACACATTAAAAAAATCATACACCATGACCAAGTGGGGTTTATTCCAGGCATGCAAGGATGGTTCAACATAAGAAAATCAATCAATGTATTACAACACGTTAACAGGTCAAAAGGGAAAAATCAATTGATCATCAAAATAGATGCTGAAAAAGCATTTGACAAAATCCAACATCCGTTTTTGATAAAAACACTTCAAAAGGTAGGAATTGAGGGAAACTTCCTCAACATGATAAAGAGCATATATGAAAAACCCACAGCCAGCATAGTACTCAATGGTGAGAGACTGAAAGCCTTCCCTCTAAGATCAGGAAGAAGACAAGGATGCCCGCTGTCACCACTGTTATTCAACATTGTGCTGGAAGTGCTAGCCAGGGCAATCCAGCAAGACAAAGAAATAAAAGGCATCCAAATTGGAAAAGAAGAAGTAAAACTGTCATTGTTTGCAGATGATATGATCTTATATCTAGAAAACCCTGAGAAATCGACGATACAGCTACTAGAGCTAATAAACAAATTTAGCAAAGTAGCGGGATACAAGGTTAATGCACATAAGTCCGTAATGTTTCTATATGCTAGAAATGAACAAACTGAAGAGACACTCAAGAAAAAGATACCATTTTCAATAGCAAATAAAAAAATCAAGTACCTAGGAATAAACTTAACCAAAGATGTAAAAGACCTATACAAAGAAAACTACATAACTCTACTAAAAGAAATAGAAGGGGACCTTAAAAGATGGAAAAATATTCCATGTTCATGGACAGGAAGACTAAATGTCATTAAGATGTCAATTCTACCCAAACTCATCTACAGATTCAATGCAATCCCAATCAAAATTCCAACAACCTACTTTGCAGACTTGGAAAAGCTAGTTATCAAATTTATTTGGAAAGGGAAGATGCCTCGAATTGCTAAAGACACTCTAAAAAAGAAAAACGAAGTGGGAGGACTTACACTCCCTGACTTTGAAGCTTATTATAAGGCCACAGTTGCCAAAACAGCATGGTACTGGCACAAAGATAGACATATAGATCAATGGAATCGAATTGAGAATTCGGAGATAGACCCTCAGATCTATGGCCGACTGATCTTTGATAAGGCCCCCAAAGTCACTGAACTGAGTCATAATGGTCTTTTCAACAAATGGGGCTGGGAGAGTTGGATATCCTTATCCAAAAGAATGAAAGAGGACCCCTACCTCACCCCCTACACAAAAATTAACTCAAAATGGACCAAAGATCTCAATATAAAAGAAAGTACCATAAAACTCCTAGAAGATAATGTAGGAAAACATCTTCAAGACCTTGTATTAGGCGGACACTTCCTAGACTTTACACCCAAAGCACAAGCAACAAAAGAGAAAATAGATAAATGGGAACTCCTCAAGCTTAGAAGTTTCTGCACCTCAAAGGAATTTCTCAAAAAGGTAAAGAGGCAGCCAACTCAATGGGAAAAAATTTTTGGAAACCATGTATCTGACAAAAGACTGATATCTTGCGTATATAAAGAAATCCTACAACTCACTGACAATAGTACAGTCGGCCCAATTATAAAATGGGCAAAAGATATGAAAAGACAGTTCTCTGAAGAGGAAATACAAATGGCCAAGAAACACATGAAAAAATGTTCAGCTTCACTAGCTTAGAGAGATGCAAATTAAGACCACAATGAGATACCATCTAACACCGGTTAGAATGGCTGCCATTAAACAAACAGGAAACTACAAATGCTGGAGGGGATGTGGAGAAATTGGGACTCTTATTCACTGTTGGTGGGACTGTATAATGGTTCAGCCACTCTGGAAGTCAGTCTGGCAGTTCCTTAGAAAACTAGATATAGAGTTACCATTCGATCCAGCGATTGCACTTCTCGGTATATACCCGGAAGATCGGAAGCAGTGACACGAACAGATATCTGCACACCAATGTTCATAGCAGCATTATTCACAATTGCCAAAAGATGGAAACAACCCAAATGTCCTTCAACAGATGAGTGGATAAATAAAATGTGGTATATACACACGATGGAATACTACGCAGCAGTAAGAAGGAACGATCTGGTGAAACATATGACAACATGGATGAACCTTGAAGACATAATGCTAAGCGAAATAAGCCAGGCACAAAAAGAGAAATATTATATGCTACCACTAATGTGAACTTTGAAAAATGTAAAACAAATGGCTTATAATGTAGAATGTAGGGGAACTAGCAATAGAGAGCAATTAAGGAAGGGGGAACAATAATCCAAGAAGAACAGATAAGCTATTTAACGTTCTGGGGATGCCCAGGAATGACTATGGTCTGTGAATTTCTGATGGATATAGTAGGAGCAAGTTCACAGAAATGTTGCTATATTAGGTAACTTTCTTGGGGTAAAGTAGGAACATGTTGGAAGTTAAGCAGTTATCTTAGGTTAGTTGTCTTTTTCTTACTCCCTTGTTATGGTCTCTTTGAAATGTTCTTTTATTGTATGTTTGTTTTCTTTTTAACTTTTTTTTCATACAGTTGATTTAAAAAAAAGAAGGGAAAGTTAAAAAAAAAAAAAAAAAAACAAGGAAAAAAAAAAAAAGATGTAGTGCCCCCTTGAGGAGCCTGTGGAGAATGCAGGGGTATTCGCCTACCCCACCTCCATGGTTGCTAACATGACCACAGACATAGGGGACTGGTGGTTTGATGGGTTCAGCCCTCTACCACAGGTTTTACCATTGGGAAGACGGTTGCTGCAAAGGAGAGGCTAGGCCTCCCTATGGTTGTGCCTAAGAGCCTCCTCCCGAATGCCTCTTTGTTGCTCAGATGTGGCCCTGTCTCTCTAGCTAAGCCAACTTGAAAGGTGAAATCACTGCCCTCCCCCCTACGTGGGATCAGACACCCAGGGGAGTGAATCTCCCTGGCAACGTGGAATATGACTCCCGGGGAGGAATGTAGACCCGGCATCGTGGGACGGAAAACATCTTCTTGACCAAAAGGGGGATGTGAAAGGAAATGAAATAAGCTTCAGTGGCAGAGAGAATCCAAAAGGAGCCGAGAGGTCACTCTGGTGGGCACTCTTACGCACACTTTAGACAACCCTTTTTAGGTTCTAAAGAATTGGGGTAGCTGGTGGTGGATACCTGAAACTATCAAACTACAACCCAGAACCCATGAATCTCGAAGACAGTTGTATAAAAATGTAGCTTATGAGGGGTGACAATGGGATTGGGAAAGCCATAATGACCACACTCCACTTTGTCTAGTTTATGGATGGATGAGTAGAAAAATAGGGGAAGGAAACAAACAGACAAAGGTACCCAGTGTTCTTTTTTACTTCAATTGCTCTTTTTCACTCTAATTATTATTCTTGGTATTCTTGTGTGTGTGCTAATGAAGGTGTCAGGGATTGATTTGGGTGATGAATGTACAACTATGTAATGGTACTGTGAACAATCGAAAGTACGATTTGTTTTGTATGACTGCGTGGTATATGAATATATCTCAATAAAATGAAGATTAAAAAAAAAAAATGTAAAGAATCATTTCTGCCTCTAAAATGCCTCAAAGGGAAAGATCAGTCTTTATGAGCAAGAGTACTTAGACATGGATTATTAGATTGCATGAATTAAAGAATAGTTTAACTTTTCCATTTGTTTTTGAAACATTCTTTTCAGCAAATCCTTAGTATAGTCCATTAGACTGTCTTCAAAATTGAATAATTGGCCAAAGACTATCTGCAATGACCCATTAATAATTTTCTTAGCACCTAAACAACCTGATTTAGAATAACACAAATAAATTAGATCTTTTAAACATCTGAAAACTAGTCCTGTTTCTGCCAAGAATTAGCCATGAGAATTTGGGAATCACTTACTTTCCCTGGCCTTAGTTTTCTCACTTAAAAATCAAAGATGACCCGAAGGTCCCTTTCCAAGTTTAAAATGCAGTGTTTAAATAGTAACAGCTAGCACAGTTCTCATGGCTTTATATGGATTAACTCATTTAATTTTTCACTCAATCCTATGAGTTAAGTGCTATTATCTCCCCTTTTTGCAAGTGAGAAAACTGAGGACAAAGAAATTAATCAACATGCCCAAAGATGGCTCACCTATTCACTGGCAGAGCCAAGATTCAAACCCAGGCAGCCCTACACCAGAACCCATGCCCTTTTTTTTTTAATTTTTATTGAGCTTGTTCACATACCACACAATTATCCAAAGATCCAAAGTGTACAATCATTTGCCCCCGGTACCCTCATACAGCTGTGCATCCATCAACACAATTAATTTTTGTTCAATTTTTAGAACATTTTCATTACTCCAGAGAAGAAATAAAGACAAAGAAGCAAAAAAAAAAAAAAAAGAAGCAAAAAGAAAAAGAAAAAAGAAAAGGAAACTCAAATCCTCCCATATCCCTAACCACCACCCCCTCCATTGTTGACTCGTAGTATTGGTATAGTATATTTGTTACTGTTTATGAAAGAACATTGAAATGCTACTGACTGTAGTATATAGTTTGCAATAGGTATATATTTTTTCCCTATATGTCCCTCTATTATTAACTTCTAGTCATATTGTCATACATTTGTTCCGGTTCATGGAAGAGATTTCTAATATTTGTACAGTTAATCATGGACATTGCCCACCATAGGATTCAGTTTTATACATTCCCATCTTTTGACCTCCGACTTTCCTTCTGGTGACATATATGACTCTGAGTTTACCCTGGTGACATGTATGACTCTGAGTTTACTCTGAGTGCACCATTCAGCACTGTTAGTTATTCTCACAATGTGCTACCGTCACCTCTGTTCATTTCCAAACGTTTAAGTTCATCCTAGTTGAACATTCTGCTCATACTAAGCAACTGCTCCCCATTCTTTAGCCTCATTCTATACCTTGGTAACTTATATTTCATGTCTATAAGTTTATATATTAGAATTAGTTTCTATCGGTGAGACCCTGCAATATTTGTCCCTGTGTCTGGCTTATTTCACTCAGTATATTGCCCTATTGCCCTCAAGGTTTCGTCATCAACCCATTTTTTTTTAAGATGGTTTTGTTCACATGCCATACATTCCTTCCTGAGTAAATAATCGATAGTTCCCTGTATAGACACATACTTATGTGTTCACCACCCTCACCACTATCTATATAAGGGCATCTACATTTCTTCCACAAAGCAGGAGGAAGAGTCAAGGAAGGTAGGGAGGCAAAAGAAAAAGAAAAAAGAAAGAGGAAAAAAAAAACATGACAGTTAGGAAGGAACGAAAGGAAAGATAACCTTAAATCAAAGTAGAATAGAGTCAGACAACACCACCAATGTCAAATGTCTCACACACACCCCATCCCCCCCTCTTATCTGCATTTACCTTGGTATATCGACTTTGTTACATTAAAGGGAGCCTAATACAATGATTCTGTTAATTATAGTCTCTAGTTTACATTGATTGCATCCCTCCCCCAGTGCCTCCCCATTTTTAACACCTTGCAAGGTCGACATTCACTTGTTCTCCCTCATCAAAGAACATATTTGTACATTTTATCACAATTGTTGAACCTCTAGGTTTCACTGAGTTACACAGTCCCAGTCTTTGTCTTTCATCCTTTCTTCTGCTGTCCCACATGCTCCCAACCTTCCTCTTTCAATCATATTCATAGTTATCTTTGTTCAGTGTACTTACATTGCTGTGCTACCATCTCCCAAAATTGTGTTCCAAACCTCTCACTCCTGTCTTCTCCTATCACTCCGTAGTGCTCCCTTTAGTATTTCCTGTAGGACAGATGTCTTGTTCACAAAGTTTCTCACTGTCTGTCAGAAAATATTTTGAGCTCTCCCTCATATTTGAAGGACAGTTTTTCTGGATATAGGATTCTTGGTTGGCGGTTTTTCTCTCTCAGTATCTTAAATATATCACACCACTACCTTCTTGCCTCCATGGTTTCTGCTGAGAGATCCACACATAGTCTTATTAACCTTCCTTTCTATCTGATGGATTGCTTTTCTCTTGCTGCTTTCAGGATTCTGTCTTTGTCTTTGACTTTTGATAATCTGATTATTAAGTGTCTTGGCGTAGGCCTATTCAGATCTATTCTGTTTGGAGTATGCTGCACTTCTTGAATCTGTAATTTTATGTCTTTCATAAGAGATGGGAAATTTTCATTGATTATTTCCTCTATTATTGCTTCTACCCCTTTTCCCTTCTCTTTTCCTTCTGGGACACCAATGATATGTACATTCTTGTATTTCATTTCATTTCAACCTTAGGTTCCCAGAGATGTTGCTCATATTTTTCCATTCTTTTCTCTATTTTATCTTTTGTGTGTAGGTTTTCAGGTGTTTTGTTCTCCAGTTCCTGAGTGTTTTCTTCTGCCTCTTGAGATCTGCTGTTGTATGTTTCCATTGTGTCTTTCATCGCTTGTGTTGTGCCTTTCATTTCCATAGATTCTGCCAGTTGTTTTTTTGAACTTCTGATTTCTGCCTTATGTATGCCCAGTGTTTTCTTTATAGCCTTTATCTCTTTTGCCATATCTTCTCTAAACTTTTTGAATTGCTTTAGCATTAGTTGTTTCAATTCCTGTATCTCAGTTGAAGTGTAAGTTTGTTCCTTTGACTGGGCCATAACTTTGTTTTTCTTAGTGTAGGTTGTAGTTTTCTGTTGTCTAGGCATCTGACCTCCTAGGCCACCCCAGTCAGGTTTTCCCAGGCAAAAACAAGCTCAGGCCACAGAAGGAGGAAATATTCAGTATCCAGTTTCCCTGATGGTGTATCTTAGAGGATTGACACACCCTGTGCTTTTCTGCCCAGCAGGTGGCGCCTGTCAGCCTGTCACAGGCTGGTGTATGGGCAGTGTGGCCCTTGGCTCTCCTCCCCCAGGCTCTGGAGTCTGGTTCTGAATGGAAGGCAGGTAGTAGAGCTGGGCCCCTCCTCCTGCTCTTGGGAAGCTATGTCCCCTACAGGGAGGTCATTTGCATATAAATAGATTCTTTGTTTTTCTGACTCTGCTGTCTCCACCCTTGTCTGGGTCAGAGTGCTGCAATTTTTAAATGGCTGAGGCTTTCTTTACTGCAAAGCACTGCAAGTTGAAAACGGCTGAGGCTTTCTCCACTGAGCTGCCCAGGTTGACAGAGAGAGAAAGGGACAGAAAGCTCCCACATTCACCCATCAGCCAGAGATAGCACCCAATCCTCTGGGCTCCCCATCCTGAGACAGATATGTCCCCTGACTCTCCTGAGGTCAGTCATCACCAAAAGCCTCTGTCTACTTGTTGGGGATTCACTGTCTGTATTGAGCAGTTAACATTAAAACCCCAGTTGGAGCTGGGCTGAGGTATATTTGCTTGTTTGGAGACTGCTGCTCTCTAGCACTGCGAGGCTTCTGTGAGGGAGGGGCTCTCAGCTTTTGGCACGGGTCTGCAGTTTTTACTTACAGATTTTATGCTGTGATCTCAGGCATTGCTCCCAATTCAGGTTGGTGTATGGTGAGTGGACAGTGATGTTTGTCTCCCGGTAGTTATTTCAGGTTATTTACTAATTTTTCTGTCATTTATGAATTGTTCCAGAGGGAGTAACTGGCTTCCACTCCTCTCTATGCCACCATCTTAGCTCCTCTCCCAGAATCCATGCTCTTAACCACTATACTCCCTATTTTCCCCAAATAAATATTTATGGGGACGTGATTTTTGCATCATCATCAAATAAGCACGGCCATTCTAGCCTCTGAAAAACATTAGCCAAAGAGTACGTCTTACCCAGGCTGGTTCCACAGACCCATCGCATCAGTCCTGCTCGTTCCATTTGCACAGTCACTGGCTTCTCTAAGGAGGAACCCCTCTGCCTACAGCACCTCTTCCCCTTACAGACTCCCCAGCAGCCTGTGTCCACATCCATCTCCCAGAATATGCCCACCCTCAAAGCCTGCCCTCATATCCCCGGCAGCCCTACCACAGCCTCACACCTGCATTAGCAAAGCCATTCGGACCTTATCAGGAATTAATGGACAGTGCTTTGCAGTCATTTGATTTCCACAATAAACCTAATGGACAATTTAATACAAATGTCAAAAGGAATAGCTTAGTTGTCTGAATGCTTTCTCCTGTGCAAACATTCATGAGAACTCAACACAACACAGCTGCCTTTTTATAGCGCAGTTAACACACATTCTAGTGGAATCAGGGAATCCCTTGTACAGTTAGTATTATTAATAAGGTTAACTGGGCAATTAATTAGCAATTTAATGGTTAGTGCTCCATGATTGGAAGGTCCCCAGGAGATTATTTAGCAGAATTAATGGAAGGCCTTTGTCATCTCCTCCGTGGACGCCTTCTGCGCCCTCCTAAGCAAAGCTGATTCTTAATCACAGACAGGTTCACAAAGAGGGTGGGGACACAAGTGATAAATCCCCTCTGCCCAAACCAGGGCAGCAGAGCACTCCCAAAGGGGAGGAGGGAGGAGAGGGCTCCCTTCCCACCCTCCCCACCCCCCTCAGTCTTCTACCACAGGTAGTTCTGCTCTGATTGATTGTTTTCATATGTATAATAGTGTCTCTAGTATCCTGGACATGAAAGAAGGACAATTCAGGGTCTGAATTTTCCTGCTCCAGAAACCTCAGCTCACACATATGTATTTAGTCCCTGGGCATGATAAATGCCCTGTGGCCCCAAAGCTGTTTGTGTCAGGAGACCAGAGCAAACCTGAAGCACATACACAGCACTTTTTTGACTGCCCCCAAAATAAAATCCAGCTCTGGGACAGAACCTACTCTTAGTTCTCCATTAAGCCCATGGGAAGTGGGGGCAGAAACTTATTACCCAGGCTTCTGGCCTCTAACCCCTACCCAGAACTGTATCCTGTGCTTCCACCATTGGGTCTCTTAAAAAAGATTGACTGAAGGCTTGCTCTGCCCTTGCTTGACTCCATGTTGTGGGGTCACTGGGAGAATGAGACAATCGAGTTCTCAAGGAGCTGGTAATCCAGTGGGAGAGATAAAGAATAAGCAAATGAGTAATAATGCAATATCACCAACTCTCTGCCTGCCTGTGTGCCAGGCACTTTTTACTTGTTAGTTATTCCTTACAGCAATGTTATGCTATAGGTATTGTTATCCCATTTTGGCTAAGGAAACTGAGATTCATAGAGGTTAAGAATGAACTCAGAGTCTTGCTGTTAGAAAGTAGCAGAACCAATATATAAACTCAAGTCTGCTTAGATATCTCATTATCTAAAATCTAAGCTATCCTCTTTACTATAGCTAGTACATAACTATAACTGTAATGTTCAGAGTCTAAAAACTATTTTTAATATTAGCGCAAAAAAATTTAGAAGGTAAATCAGTTTGCTGGAAAAAAAATCCATGATGCACTCCAAAGCCCAATATAAATGATTTGGGGTTTATCTGTGCATCACTGCTCTACTCCTTGGCATGGAAAATGTGGAGTCGGCAGTAATTACAGCTATGATAATAACACAGTGTGGCATGTTGATGAGTTTAGAAAATGAAAGGATGCACAACTTTGCTGAGTCTCCCCTCTGTGGATGTTCTGGTTTGCTAATGCTGCCATCATGCAAAATACCAGAAATGGACTGGCTTTTATAAAGGGGGTTTATTTGGTTACACAGTTACAGTCTTAAGGCCATTAAGTGTCCAAGGTAAGGCATCAACAATTGGGTACCTTCACTGGAGAAAGGCCAATGGTATCCAGAAAACCTCTGTTAGCTGGGAAGGCACATGGCTGGCATCTGCTCCAGAGTTCTGTTTTCAAAATGGCTTTCTCCCAGGATGTTCCTCTCTAGGCTGCAGCAAGCATCTGGGCCTGGATGGCTCTTTTACAGTACTCCAGTAAATCAATCAAGACCCACCCTGGATGGGTGGGGCCACATGTCCATGGAAATTATCCAGTCAAAGGTCTGGCCCAAGTTGATTGAGTCACAGCTCCATGGAAACACTCAATCAATAGGTTCCAACCTAACCAACACTAATACTTCTTCCTCCACAAGACTGAATCAAAAAACATGTCATTTTGGGGGACATAACACATTGAAACCAGCACAGTGGATGACATGCTGCTAGGTACTGGGAGGGAAGGAGATAAAGATGAATAAATAAGACACAGTCCCTATGCCCCAGGAGCATAATCTTGGTGAGGAAAACTAACATGCACCTCACAGATTGTTTTATGGGGCATAGTGTAATATGTTCTAGAGTAGTAGGGAGAAGAATAATTCAGCCTTGACTTTGGGGATCTATAAATGCTTTTCAGTAGAGAAGATGTTTAAGCTGGCTTTGAAAGATGGGTAGGAAGTCAATGAGCCAAAAGTGGGGGTCAGGTTGCATCTCAGGCTAAGGAAAAGGAATGTAGAGAAGCCTAGTGGTATACGAGTGCCTGCTGTATTTGGAGAGAGCCGGGTTTAGTTTAGTGTGACTAGAGGATAGGTTATTGGCCAAGGTGTAATGATGGCAGGAAGTGCAAATGGTAAGGTACTTTGGGGGAGGATGATTATGGAAGATCTTAAATGCCATTCTGAAGAATTAGACCTTATTCAATAGGCAGTGTAGCCCATCAAAAGAATTTTAGTGAAGAGCAACCAATATGGAAGGGTTGACTTGGATAAAAGACCATAGTCAAAGAGACACATCTTCCCTTCCTCACCATGCAAACTAGAAAACCACTTCAGCAGCTATAGAGAGGGTTGCCAGCCACAGGAGTAAGAAGAACATGGTGGGAACAAGAGACATTGTGGAATTCAAGCCAACAGGAGTTCGGGACTGTATGTGTATCTAGGGGATGCTGAGATTACTGGCATCCAAGATGATGGGTGTTCATGACACTGCCTGAGACAGAGAGCCCAAGAGAAAAGGCAGATTGGGGTACAAGAGAATGAGTTTGGTTTGGGCATATGTAGTTAGTGGCAAATGTTGGGATATTTATATGCAAATCCAGTGCTATACCTCAGGTGATCATTGAAGCCATGGGGAAAAAAATGAAATTCCCCAGAGAGGAACAGAAGGGGGATAGGGACAGGGTAGGGAGGACAGGGCAGAGTGCCTATTCAGCCCTTCATCGTTGTTTGTCATCCTTCTCTGCATCCCAAACTTCACTGCTAGTCTACTATCCCCTCCACCTGGTCTTTCTTCTCCTGGCCTTCGGACAGGTGAGCTGGCTGGGGCAACACTATCTCCATGGCAGTGCTCCCCCAGGGCCTAGCGCAGAGCCTGCAGTAGAGCTTATGCAGTAAATGGGGGAATGAGTGGGATGGGGAGGCTGAGGATGGAAATGTGTAAACTGCTTACATTTAAAGTAGTGTGTAAAGACAGGAATACAATAACAGAGTTGTCAGAGTGATGGAAGAAAAGCCAGGAAAGATCAGGGACATCACAAAGGGGTAACAGAAAATGACGCTAGATTTAGGGAGAGCCAAGCCAAAAGAGGACAACCTAGAGAGTACCCTTCTGGGGGAATCCAGGGGCAGAAGCCAAACCATGGTTGGTTGGAGAGTAATTGGGAGTAGCAAATGTAAAATATAATAACATACCTCATTAACAAGGTCTAATTAATTAAGAAAATTTATGTGACATTGCATAAATCTAACAGCAAATCTAATTTACCATCTTATTTAGGTACACTATCCAGTTCCACTTTAAAATCCCTTTAGCATTATAGATATTTTCCAAATTTTACAATTCAATTCAGAAAATATTATAGTTGTTCTGTGTATATAAATGAAAATCTTTCAGCTTAAAAAAAGTTTCCTCCAAGTGCCACCTTAAAGTTATTTCATATGTTACGTAAAGTGAGCATTAAAGTAGGTCAGAACTACCCAAATATGGTTTTGTTTTGTTTTACTAGTAAAACACTTTCCTCTAGGTTTCAGAAATAACTGAGAACAAAGTGTTCGGCCTCAATGATTGTTTCACTTTCATTTTTTCCTCTAACTCATCAAAAGTATTTAGTTTTTTTCCATTAGGTAGGATCTAACCCACTAGAACTATAGAAAATTTCATACGTTTCTTTCTTGCTGCAGATGCAAAAGGTATTTAAGAAACTTCCAGGATTCAAGGAAATTCATGTATTAGGATTTAGGTAAGTAAGAGAATCAAACTCTTCCCAATTTTTAAATTACTTTCTTTCTATCCTCCTTTAAAAGCAGTGTCGTGGGGATTATGAGGTTCCTTTTCCCCCAGTTGTTTAGCTCTACCAAATCCTGAAAACTGAATACATTCCAGGTAGAGAATTGTCTGATTAGAACATGACTCTAGGTGATTTGTTAAGGGGTATCACAGAAGTCGTATTCCTTTCTCCTGGGAGTCAGAAACTGCTCTCTGCAGAGAGCTCATCTGTTACCCTTTGGCAATGTTGTTATTAATGAACCTGTAAAAAACAACACCCCAGTAGAGCCACATGAGAAAAGCAGCAATTAGTTACCTTGGTGTCTGATTGCCTGGTTTCCTACTGAATGCAAAATATCATCATCGTTTATGCAAATCATGCTACCAGAGGAAGAACATGTGGGACTAATAAAAAAGGGTTACCTGAGGGAGAGGGGCAGGGGAGGAACGGACAAGGACCTGGTGGTCCCAAAACATACCTTTAATATCATTTTGATGTCTGAACCAAAAAAGGTATTACTGCCCCCAAATTATTAACTTAAAAATTTAAATAAAAGAAATGAAATAAAATAGCAAGCAGGGTTTGGTCATATTCCTCCAGCTTTTCCACAAGCAGACCTGTATCCATTAGCATCTCAACATTCTAATACGGTCTTGTGATTTCGGACAAGTGTTTTTATATCTTTTTCTCTTGTGTTGTCATTATTCAAAACGTCCACTGGTGGGGTCGTGTGGTTTTTTTGTTTTGTTTTTTTTTAAATGTACCACAAGGGAAACATCAGCCCTGGTGTGAGCATAATGAGGATCCAGGTCTCCAGGGAGATTTGTGAAGCAAGAGCAAACCTCAACTGAAGATCTTTCTGGATCCTTCACCATCTATTGTCCTAAAACAACAAGGTGCATAGAGCAAGGACACAACAAGCTCATAAAGAACAGGGAGACAGCGCTCCCGATTTATTTCATTCTAAGCTATCAGGGCCACTGATTTTGAATAACTCCAGAAGAAGAAAATATTAAAAAGTGAAAGTTATGAAAAGTGAAACCCTTAATATTACCAAAGCAGACTCATTTTTCTTTATTTCAAGATGCTGCTCTGCAATATTCCATGTGAAATCCGATAGATTAGAGAGAAACATAAATTGATAGGAGACTATTCTGCATAGGTGACAAAATCTTTGGGATAAACCATTGCAGTTAAAGAACAAATTTTTAATTTAAATCTGAAGGAAATGATGGAAACTGTTCTCCCGGTGAATGTTCAAGTGTTTATTATCCCTTCTGTTCAATAAATGAAAAACTAATAATAAAAAAAAACATCTATTTCAGAAGAAAGCCAAAATGTTAGGTGATGAAGCTTGAAAAACAAAAATGTCACAGATACATCTCTAGAAGCCGCATATTCCCCATGTATTTATCTCTGTAAGAATTCATTCTTATTTCTGTCAAAGATACAGATAATATAAATTTGATCACATTTTCCCAATGATTTTCATTGTATGATGAAGGCTCAGTCACCAGAAAATATTTTGGCCCCTAAATTTAAAACAGATATGTTTATGATTATGGCAAACTTTTAACCACTAATAAAAATACTCAGAATATTGAAAGTAAACTTATTAGAAAGGAAATGGCATTCTCGTGGGGCCAGACTCCCACAGAAGATATTAAACCTTTGAGTTTCCTGGTACTATCCCTTTTTCAGCTCATTCATATAAAATCTGATTTACAATGCAACAAGTACTTTTATATTGGTGACTTCATTCGAGTCTCTCACCACAGCTGGGAATTAGTTAGGACATTTATTATTAACACAGTTAAAGGATGAGCAGTAAAAGCTCCACTTTAAATTTTGCTTTATCTCTTACAGCAAATGTAGCAAATTCTAGACAGTCATTAAATCTAGATGGAGGGTACACTTCTTCGAAGACTTGTACACAAATGTTCATAGCAGCTTTGTTTGTAATAGTCAAGAACTGGAAGCAACCCAAAAGTCTATTAACAGGGCAATTGATAAACAAATTGCAGTATCTTCTTACAGTAGACTACTACTCAGCAAAGGAATGAGCTATCGGAATATACAACATGGATACATCTGAAAATAATTATGTTGAATGAAAGAAGCCAGACAGAAAGGAAGGAGTGCACTGTGACTCCATTTTATATAAGCTTCTAGAAATACAAACTAATCTCAGGTCTAACACTGAAAAACTAAAATGCATATGAGTAGCTGCTTTGGAAGGGTGAGGTAGAGGGGGGACATGAGGGAGGGGTTACAAAGGAGCGTGAGTAAATTTTCCCGAGTCATGAATATCTTCATGCCCTTGATTGCAGTGATGGTTTCACAGGTGTATAGTGTATACATATGTTAAACTTAGTGAATTAAATTCCTTAAATATGTACAGTGTGCTGTATGTCAATTATATCTTAATAAAGCAATTTTTAAAATTAGCACCATTGTGGTATGATTGGGGTCTTGACCTAGAAAACCAGCTTATCATTGGAGCTTCATGGGTCACAAACTATTACTGAAAACAAGCAAGCTTTAGGCCCTGGAAAAGTTGGGATACTACCAAAGGAATTCCTCCCCACAGGGCAACCTACATTAGAGAGTCATGGATCCTCCCTTGCCTCTATAGAAGGAAAGTTGCAGCAGAAAGAGTCCATTTCAGTCATGTTACACGAGAGGATGAAAGCTAGATAATTCACAATCCAGGCAGAAAGAGCAGTGACACAAATCCCATCATATGCAGAGAGTCTTCATTGGCAACCTTCGTTGGAAATATAAAGTAAGAAGACTGAATGTCGCTTCTGAACTGAACTCTACTATGTGCACAGAGGAGTCTAAATTGTGTTCGTCAGGTTGGTGGCCAAATGACCTTTTCTCAGGCATGATCCCAGGCTTAGGTCAGGCAGCCAGGATTTGAATCCTGACTCTTGCCGCTTTCCAGCTGACACTTTCCCTCTCCGTGTCTAGTCCCTCATCTATCAAGTGGGGATTGGGTTGTCAAAAGACTAAATGAGAATGTACATAACTGCCTGGAACAGACCCCTCACTCAGTAAATGGTAGCTGTTTTTCTTTCCATGCTTGCATGGTGAATTGGCCACACCCTCAAGTATTACCAATTAAAGCCAGCAACTTGAAAATCAATCCAGGGTTCACCTCAGACGTACAAATCACCTTCGAAAATAAAGCACTCATTTAATGCCACTCAGGGTGTAAGAAATCCATTTATAAAATACTTCTGAAAAACTTTTTGGCACCAGCACCACCCAAAATGTAAGATTTATTAGACAAATTTGCGACCCTTTTAGAAGGAATATGAGGAAATCAAGGGGGTTAAGAAGAAAACCTAAAGTTCGTATAATGTTTGAATTAAGGCTCAGATTCTAATTAGAAACTTCATGTAATGATGTTTACTTACTAAGATCCATATGGTTCTCATAATTTCTGTCCAGATTTTGATGGTACTTCCTTCAAAGCTCTGGGAAAAATGTGTGGAACAAAAGTGTGTGCATTATTTAACATATGACATGATTCATTGAATGCCTCAATAAGTTTCATAATAATTCTTTCTCCCTTGCATGTTCCCATTGTGTTTGATGAAATGAAGACCAACAAAAGAAAAAGCTGGGTAATTTGGACATTTTTTTTCATATTTAGATACATAATACATTTTCCTCCACAACTCTATATGCTGACCTAGTACAGAAAAAAAATGTGTTTAATGTATGGGATAAGCCAATGACTTTTTAGTGGTTTTTTTATTTAAATGAGGATAAAAATGTGATCAATTACTTGGTAGAGAAAAAAAACTCTCTACTCGAAATCGCTATGTCACTATGTTAGGTAGTCTGGTAAGAAGTGACTTGGTCAGCCAAAGAGTAACTCAGGTTCTAATTTCTCTATGATGCAATTATGCTTTCAACTATTTCTTAAATGCCATTTGTGATGAGAATTTGTCTGAATGAACACACATATGTGCAACCTTATGTCTGGAATAAGATAGACAAACTAATTTCATCCATGATTCCAAGTTCAGTTTGAATTGTGAGGAGATCCACTATACCTTGAAGAGATAAGTAATAAGAGCTAAGCTTTGCTTCCTATAATTGACAAGTGAAATAATACACTGTAGACTCAACTGATTGTGCGAGCTAAAGAAATGTCAGGTATACATATTATCAGTTCTATAACACTTTTGCATCCTTCTATGTGGATTTATGACACAAACTGAAAGGTAAAAGCTGATCTTAGAAGAAAGAGCTATTGAGAATCCTGTTTCATTTTCACTTGCAAAAAGGAATTGAATGAATAAATATAGTTAATTGTGTATTACTTTCCTTCCTCTATACTCACACCTTCCTTCTAAGGTATTATTTCAAAAGCAGCTCAAGGAGAAAAAAAATTGTTCTATTTCATTTGGAGTTTTTCTTTTATTAAAAAAAAAAAAAACTTCTTGGGGAAAAAAAATGTAGAAGAGAAATAGCCCTAGGAAATGAGGCTCTGATTTGGGTACAATGTGTAAATACTATTGACCCATTACCATACCACATATTGCTATTTCATAGACCTTCTTAAAGAAGCCTACTTCTAGAAGAACAATTTATCCTTCTTACTGATTGGCACTGCATGACTTTACTTTTAAGACCATCAAAAACACTTTTTCATAAAGACCTAAACTAAAAATCCATGGTCACCTGATTCAATTAGTAATCCCTCCTTAAGCTGGATTTAATCTCCATACTATTTGCATTCTATTTCAGAACTAAAATATATGTCATTTTTTTCTTTTCAAACATTTCAAATTTCTAATTTGTAACTCATTGAAATTAGTTCTGAAGTGGGATATTCTTTAAGAGCCCATCAGGAAAGAGGTTTGAAGCTGCCCTGAGGCTTTGTAGCAATATAGGGAACTTCTTTGCAAGGCATGTCACAATGGCTTTGGGTGGGATGTGTCCTCTCCTGTCTACAGTTCAAGCTCCATAGAGGTGCAACTTGCGGCCATCTTTAAGAGAGACAATGCAGAAGCAAAAAGCCCTGCAAGTGACCTCCTGTCTTCGGACTCCAACAAAATTGAAAGTGAAGGCATCCCTCATGGACTCATGGAAGAGGACAAGCAATCAGAAATCTATCTCACACCTGTTGACCTCAAAAGGCTGATCAGCAGAGCATTAAAGGAAGATCAATCTTTGGATGTGGGGACAATTCAGTTCACTGATGGTCAGTTGGTGATTTTACATTTCCGGGTTTAACCTCATTTTGCCAGATTGGCTAGGAAGGGTGAATGCCTCATAATCACTGTCATTTTAACTTGGACCTTGTAGAGTCAGTCATTACTGTGACCAGCACACCATCTGTTGGTACCATTTCCTTCTCTCCTCAGTCCTGCCTGTGCCTCACTGGATGAGCCTGTGAAGACTGCTTCACAACTGTAGTAGCTCTGGGATAATAGCAAAGTTTTCAGTTCAGTCCCTGTCAACCATGGTCATGCAGTGGAGCTCAGGCAGAGAAAAGAACACAGTGGGCAGTTCAGTTCTCCTGGACAACTCATACAGTCAGTCCCCAGCAGGAAACATATGGCACACTCAAATTAGGATAATTTGAGGAGAGTTTGCTAAAGTAACTATTCATAAAGGGTTTCCCTATACCCAAAGGAATAGTGTGGTTCTCTGGGGCTAGAAGCAGCAAGGTCCCATTACTACCAGGTCTGAAGGGCTGCCCAGTGATCTAAGCATCTCAAAGGCAGAGGGCAAAGAACCATTGATATGGTTCATATAAGTCAACTTTGGGCAGAGAGCAGCAGGAAGAGGAGAGGAGAAGGGATTTAAAGAGGCCAACAAGATATCAGAGGATAACTGGAAGGACCTACGAGGTATCCAGAGTCACCCCGGAGCCTCTATCTCCTCAGTAGCCCAGCTCTCCCAATGTGATAAGTGGACACTGGAAATGCCCTTTTAGCACAACATGGCACAAAACTGGCATTCTCTGCCAGTTCTGTCTCTGTTTTCGATAAACTCTTACTGGAAAACTTCACAAAGTTTCCTTGGAACAAGATGCAGGGCAAGGGAACCTCCTAGGCAACACAAGGCTCATCTCAGGGACCATCTGATACTCTGGGTTTGACCCTTTGTTGAGTCCTCTGGAGTGTTCTGATAATCAGGCTGGAAGGTATATGTAACAGTTCTGCAAATGGTCCTGGTTCTGGTATTTATTCTGGCCATTTCTTTCCTCTCAGCTTAGTCATGTTTTCATTCCCACTAGCCTATCTGATTAGCCTGCCTACATGGTCCAATTATGTAGAATAAAACCAAATACCATGAAGTTCCACCTTTATGGCTATTCTTATCACATCACCATATAAAATGTACTTCTTGCATCGATCTCAGTTATCATCCATATCAATGACCATTGGTTTATGTGACACTGGTTTCTTAATAATTTGTTGTACTATTCTTTAAGAACTGGTTATTGTCTCATTTTTCAACCCTGACTGTTTTACTGCCCCCACCACAAAAGAAAAAAAGAAAAAGGAAACACCCAAACCCTGTGATTTTTCATCCACAGAAATTGTTGCATCATTGCCAGTTCCAGATCCCAACACACAATCAATGCTGCCTACAGCACTTGCAGATCTCAAAAAGGTAAGTGTGGCATCTTTTTGTTCTTCAAATAGAAAAATAGGAAGGCAATCTCAAGATTGTCCCTCAAACATCAGCCTAAGGACTGAACAGAGCAAAATTCTCTTTACAATGCTAATTATAATTATTTTCTGTTGTTCTATACGGGCAGTAATTAGTTAACCTTGTTCCAGTATCTGCTTTTCAAATATCCTAACATTCAAAGTTTCCTTCAATTTAGTTAGGCCTTTGTTTCAATTAGAGTTACCATTTGCTCTGTTGTTAATAAAATAAACACATTTTCATGAACTGAAAATAATATTTTAAGCAGGGTATATTATTTTACTTTGACCTTCAGAATAAATGTAATCATAAGTATACTTCATAAATTTCTTTTTATGTTTTCAGGTCTTACCTATATATTTATTATTGGGGGCTTTATAAATACAAATTAATGTCTGAGAAATTAAAATTTGTAAATTCAGTGATTCATTTGTATTTCATTTAAAGATATGTTTCATTTAATTTATGCCAGAAGGTGTCATTGGGGTTTTCATAAATGAAAATGCTGGCTAAGTGCTATTCCCCCTAGAAATAAAACAATTTAGAAATTCATGCATGACTGATACGACAAATTATTTTAATTATTAGTTAACCCTACTCTGGCAAACTCAGTTATTCAAGAAGCCAATATATCATTTTACCACTTAACGCATGCTATCCTTTGAGAACACATTTCTACATCAGAATCTTCCTCCTTAGTAGATTCAAGGCAGCTACAAAATGTTTTGCTTGAATTTAAATGAAAAACAAAATGTAGAGGACATTCATGTCCTCTGTATTCTCAATATCCATCTTTCTCAATATCCATCTTTCTATATTCATTCTTCAGGGTGCTACTTTGAGTACAGAACTTCATTTTGGTCAACCCAGGCTTGCGACAGTTGATGGAGCAGGGCATACTTTATCCGGTAAGTTTCTTCCTACAAAGTCCATGTTAGATGACAACATCCTCTTTGAGGAATCCATTTATAACACCACCTCAAAGACCAGTGGAAAAGTCATACCCAACCAGCGGAAGGTTTGCTTATAGCAGCATTTCCAACCACAGAAAAGTCTGTGGAACCATTCTCTTCTGATGAAAAGGATACCCTTGGTGTCCTCTCAGCTCCAGCCCTTTCCTGATAGATCTAGCAAAGGAAGCTAAAACCAAAGCTGCTCCAACTACGGTCCACACAGAACAGCAATCTTCTCTAGGCTTCAAAACTGAGAGTCTTTTAGAACAAGGTAGGTCCCAAGACCCAAGTTCATGACAAGGGGCTAAGGGAGCAGATGGGTTGGCTATTCCTATATGCTATGTAAGAAGAGAAGGGCATTATATATGGGCTGGGCATTATATACTGTCTGTTCTGCTACAAGGTATGTTTCTTTAATGCAAGTTAGCGCATGTGTAATTGATAAATAAGAAAGGATATCAGTAAACACTGCAGTCCTCTTGGTTCATTTTTAATTTCCAAGAATGTTAATTTTTGATGCAATAGGGTCAAACTTTCTCACAGGTAAAGAGAGAGGTTTAGCAATATATGAAGACCCTCAGAAAAAAGGTGAAAATCTTGCAGAAGAGCATTCCTTTAGTGCAAGAAGTGGCTGATATAGTGGCTCCAAGTACCCTACACTTTTCACTTTATAGAGCTTTCTGTTAAAACTATGAAATAAGGCTGATAACAATGCACTGTGAAAAAAAAAAAAATGCACTGTGAACCTAAGAGCACATGCCAGTGGAGATTTGTTGTGGCTGTTAGTTTTAAAGAGATTGTTATTGTTTTATCTAGGGGTCTCATTTTACAATTCTACAGACTTCGAGTGGTCCACCTAAAACTTACTTTCCTCATAGAGCCTGTGTGCAATCAACATGCAATTTTGAGGAATACAGGTTTTTCAGGAAGGCATATATGGTATAATTGCAGAACCACCTATACAAATTGGATTTGACTTACATGATTACCAGTTAATAAGTGTTAACTGCATGATCCAGTTATCTATTGCTGCATTACAAACCACCCCTAAACTTAGTGGCTAAAACAAGAATCATTTATTTTGCCCATAAATCTGAAATTTCAGAAGGGCTCAGTGTGCATGGTCCTTCTCTGTTCCGTATTGTGTTGGCAATTCAGTCGTGCATCAATCATGCAATTCAGCTGGTGTTGAAAATCCATTTCCAAGGAGGTTCATTCACATGGCTGGCAAATAAGTGATCAACCAGAACTACGGGCTGGAATTTCTTCTCCATGCTGTCCCCTCCAGCAGGTTGCTTGGGCTTCCTCACAGCATGGCAGCTGAATTTGAAGGGCCAATATTCCAAGATATAGAAAGTGGAAGCTGCCAATCTCTTAAGGACACAGAAACAGTATCACTTCCTCACATTTTAATGACTAGGGGACCACAGAACCTGTCACAATTCCAGAGGAGGAAATGTAGATCCAGTCACTTGATGCGAGAAGTATCAAAGAATTTGCATCCATTTACAATCTCCCATAATCCACATCAACTACTATTTTGACTTCCAAATACTTAAGTGTCAGTTGGATAAAACAAATCAAAACAAATCTTTGATGAACTTAGTGGTAGTAAATGCTCACTGGACTCTTCTTTCATTAAGATATTATAAAACATTATTATAAGATCAGCATTTCAAGCAGATAATAAAAATGATAGTTTATGATGAAAACATTATCTTATTTTTCAAAATTGCTTTACTGTTCTTATTACATTTATACATTCCTCCCATACACCACAGAATACTAAGGCTGGAAGGAATCTTAGAGATAATTTAGTTAAGCACCTCTGTTTCACAGATGAAGGAACAAAGCCAGAGATACAAAGTGCCCTGCTCAAAGTTACACAACACCTGGTCACAGAGCTGACACCGTCATTCATGTTTCCCTCACCCATTACAATATTTGGCTTAAGTGTCCCCCATCTTTAAAAAAAATGTACTCCCTCAAACTTGCTTTGTCCTCGAATCACAGCCTCTTCTCTCTTTAATTCACTAATCTGTCCATTTGTTTTAGTAGTTATACTTCTGGGTCTCTACAATCTCATCTCCTATTCACCCCAAGATTTCACCTCTAACCAAATGTTACAGAGACATGATTTTCACAAAAATCACAGATGACTTCCTAACTGATCTATTTAGCAGCCTTGTTTCCATCTTCATTTTATTTGGCATTTCTGGTGATTAGCTCTTATTGATTATTCCATTCTGGAAACTCCTCTTCACTTGGCTTCCACAAAACAACTCCATCTTGCATCTTCTCATGTTTCCCTGACTTCCTCCTCAATGTCCTGCACTTGGGCTTGTTATTATATTTTGTTTGTTTTTTTAATTTGTTTATTAAAATCTCAGCTCATTCCAAAAAAAAAAAAAAAGACATACAAAGATTTGTGTTGATTTACAGACATGCATCCAACACAGTAAGATTTTATTTTAAAGAATAGAAATAAAAAATGGAAGAGAAGATAAAACAAAGACAAAAAGCAGATGACTCTGTAGGGGAAATTGTATACAAATGAATATCATAAAGTTTATAAGTTTGCTTTAGGTGGTTCATGAATTTGGCTCTGAGCTTCTTTTAGCAGGCTGTGCAATGAGGAAAACACCACCAGTCATGCAATTCAGCATCTGCATACTTACATCATGGCAAATACTCAGGAGAAAAACTACCCCTGTAGGTCCTTATAAGGAGGACACTCTACTTAGAGTCCTGTCCACATCAGCCTTCTTACTCTATAAAACCAGTGTCAGGAGGTTTCCTTTATGGCCTGCCCTGGAGATAGACAGTGGGATGCCAAAGCCCAGTTCATTACCAGTAGTTCTTCAAGAGGCTAGGTTCTAAGAGTCAGCCTTAATTCAAGGAGTGATTTTTAAATATCTAGAGGAATGGATGTGCTGCATAACCTTCAATCAATTCTCCAAAAATAAAAATTATAACTCATAACTGAGCTTTGATTAATATTGAGCAAGAAGAATTATATTTGTTGACATGGGCTGAGAGTGCAAATATGCTATGTTGTCAATTAAGAGCAGACCTATACTCATTCAAAATCAGCCCAGCCAGGGACAGGGATGGCATTTCTTAATGAAAAACTGAGGTCTCCAACCCAGAAACATTCTTGTTTAAAAAGGCACCCCTTTTGCACATGGAAATGAGCAAAAAAAGAAGAGCACTCTGGACAAGACTAAGGCTTCCCTCTCTTGTAAAACAATGCTGGGTTTCTCTCATGCACAGTAAAATGACAACTAGGGCTTCAAAGTTCTGCACCATGGTATTCCTGAGATAATTTTAGCCGGGAAAATTTTTAAGGTTAGTGTCACCGAACACCCACTAAGCCATTAAAATCTCAGTAAATCACTCAGAAATCTCTCAGCTTAAGCAATTTAATTTAGTAGTTAATCCCCTGAGATAAAGTACTTGCAAAATATGCCTCTAGAAAACTAAGTGAATTGGTATGGTATATAGAATTTTTAGCTCATCTATGTTAAATATTTTTAGGGTAGTTTATTTCAAACCATTCTTTCTTGCAGAGCCCGCTCTCTGTTAAGATCATACTCATGTCATAAAAATAAGAATCTTAAACATATAGAAGGCTCAACATTCTAGTCTTGCACATACATGTATTCAACTAACTTGTTCAAAAATACTAACAAATCATTAGTGTAGAAGTTTATGTGTTTTGGTTTGGATTAGTTTGGATGTATTTTGGGGGGAATAGATTTCTATTTTAGCTCATTAGAATGATCATCTAATCTATCAAGAGAAAGAGAGGCTCTCTAAGTGCCCTCCCTCCCTAAATTACAGACTTTTTCACTTGCTAGATATTCCATTTAAAATGTAAGTCAGTTGTCCTAAGTCATGAAGAAGCAAACTTTAGTCAGCGCTATTCTGCTTTGGATAGTGTTTTGTCTTTTATTCCCGCATATAGGACATATGTTCAAATCAATACACTTCCAGCTATTCTTAATCTGACCTCAGCCTTTGGCTCCATGGAAAGGAATCAGTGGATTGAGCTAAGCTGTGTGAACTCAATATAGAACCCATCCACTAATGCTGCATGAAGTCAGGGACTCTGGTCTGCCTCTATTCATTGCCATATCATCAGTGTCCAGCCAGACACTGGGAACAGACTAGACAAGCAATCAATATATGTTGAATGAATTGAAGAAGTGCATGAATGAAAATGCATCATAATATCTACATAAAAGTAAGAGGTGATGGGAATAATCTGTTTATTTCCCTTTTTGCTCTGGCTGCTAAGAAGCTCAGAGTAATTCTATGGCCAGGAACAGTAATCTGCTATTAATTCCAGGCACTTTCATGCATTTGTGCCTTTTCACGAATTATCTTTTTCTCAGGTTTGAAATACCTCTTCATTCTTTCAGGCTGATGACCTCTGCTCATACTTTAAGTCCCAGAAAAAATACCATCTCCCCTGTAAAGCTTTCCCCAACCACTCTCTGGGAGGATTAATAATTATCATCTGTTGCCTGATTCCATAACTAAAATTTGTGTATACCTCCACCAAACATTTACCATTCAGTATTGAAATTAGTACTACGCATGTCTAACATCCCTCCATGATTGAATTCAGCTTAAGCAGTTTAGTTACAATGAAAATGAATGTGTTCTTGTTCTTTTTAATTATTAAGATTTATTCACACACCACACAATCATCCAAAGTACACAATCAACTGTTCACATTACCACCATATAGTTGTTCATTCATCACCACGATCTATTTTCCCGAACAATTTCCTTGTACCAGAAAAAGTGAAAATAAGAATAAAAAAAAAAGAGTAAGAAAAGAACACCCAAATCATCCCCACTACCCTATTTTTCCTTTGGTTTTTTGCCCCCATTTTTCTACTCATCCATCCACACACCAGACAAAGGGGAGTGTGATCCACAAGGCCCTCACAACCACACCATCACCCCTTGTAAGCTATATTGTCATACAATCGTCTTCAAGCTTCAAGGCTACTGGGTTGTAGTTCGATAGTTTCAGATATTTGCCACTGGTTATTCCAATTCTTTAAAACCCTAAAAAGAGTTATCTATATTGTATGTAAGAGTGCCCACCAGAGTGACCTCTCTGCTCCACCCAGAATCTCCCAGCCACTGAAACTCTACTTCACCTCACGTCGCATCCCCCTTCCAGTCAAGAATTTGCCCTCCATCCCATGATGCCGGGTTCAGATTCCTCTCTGGGAGTCATATTCTGCATTGCCGGGGAGATTTACACCCCTGGGTGTCAGATCCCATGTAGGGGGGAGGGCAGCAATCCCCCTTAGCTAGAGAGAGCGAGCCACATCCGAGCAATAAAGAGGAATCCCGGGGGAGACTTGTAGGTGAAATTATAAGCAGGCCTAGCCTCTTCTTTGCAGTAACAGGCTTCCCAAGGGCAAGTCCCGTGATAGAGGGTTCAACACATCAAACCGCCATCCTCAATGTTTGTGAGAACATCAGCAACCATCCAGGTGAGGAAGCCCAACACCTCTGCATTCTCCCCCAGCTCCTCAGAGGGGCTCTGCATATTTTTTTTTCATTTTTTTTTAATTAACTTTATCAAAAAATTAAAAAAAAACATACAATTAAAAAAACATTTCAAACAAAACCAAAACAAAAGAATAAGAAAAACCATATAACCTAAAATAACTACATTACTTCCAAGATGTTCCTACTCTACCCCAAGAAAATATGCAGACTATAACACAGCAAAGGAATAAAAAAAAAAAAAAAAAGATAACCTAAGATAACTACATTTCTGTGAACTTGTTCCTACCATACCCACCGGAAATTAACAAACCTTAGTCATTGCTGAGCATTCCCAGAATGTTAAATTTACCCATAATAACTTATCTGTTCTTGCTAGGTTATCATTTCCCCTTCACTATTTGCAATCCATCGCTAGGTCCCCTACATTCTACATTATAAACCATTTATTTTACATTTTTCAGTTTTCACATTAGTGGTAACATGTAAAATTTCTCTTTCTGTGCCTGGCTTATTTTGCGCAACATATGTCTTCAGGTTTCATCCATGTTGTCATAAGTTTCAAGACATCGTTCTTTCTTACTGCTGCATAGCATTCCATCCTGTTCTTTTTTAAAAAAACTCCTGCACTGAGCGTAGTGTCTGGCACATGATTGGAGCTTCATAATCATTTATTACTCTTGTTGACCTTCTGGGGCCTAACAGTGTTAAAAGTATCAGACTGTAAACTCCTGGAGAATATGCCCCCTACCTGGGTTAGTCCTCACACAACCCCAGAGACAGTCTCACATGTAAGAAATGTTCTTTGTAATTAAATACTTTGGTCAAAATGAGAGTGTTGAAGAACTTTAGTCAGCTCCACTTCATGTGATATGTTAATTACCACATTGATTAATGTAAATGTAGGCATGAGGTTAAAGAGATTTGCAATATTCAGTAAGCCACTGTGCTAACCAAAGAATTATTTAAATTGCTCCACTTTAGGGTGAAAGGATACTAGTAAGACTTGGAAAGATCAGTGAAAAAAAACTCAGCTAAATTTTTTACCACTTCATTCATTTCTACCTTTTCTTCCTTGTACTTCTAAACCCAGAAGCAGAGAGTTAGTTTTCCTAGCAGGAGTTTATGCTGCTTACAAAACCTCTTCAGAGAAAACATCAACCCAAGGAAGAAAAGAAAAGAATGGCCATTAAGCAAAGACTTGCAATTACACTTCCTCCCCAGATCAATCTTCACAATTCCCAGAGAGAGATAAAAAGTGAATTGAAGTCCTTCTAACTCTCAAATTGGATCATTCTAGCTTTAACCTAGATGTCAGGTTAAATAGTACTGTCCTTCCAGATTTAAGTTTAGGAAGTTCAATGCTTTCCCCAATTTTTGGCAATTCCCAAGGGCCTATATTCTTGTTCTTACTTTTTGCCCTTGCTGAACTTCTGATATTACTCCATATCCCAGCCTGAATCTGTTTTCTCTCCCCCACCCCCTCCCTACTCTGGAGGTAAACTGTCAGATTTCATTGATTATTTCTCACCATTATTCAGAGAAGATATTTCTTGGACTTCATTGAAGGTTGGGGAGATAAGGAAAGGAGGAAGTCACTTTGCAACTCCACCCAGCAAGCAAGTTCAAGTTGAATAGACATCTATGTTTTAAAATATAAGGTCCACCCTTTGCTGGAAATTTTTCACTGGCCAATATTACTTGGTGGTTCCCCATTGCACTATGATGTTAAGCCCCCATTCCCTCAAAACTCTCCTCTTGACCACCCTTTTCTCAGGCTGCTCCCAACCCCCTCCCCAAAACTGCAGAGTGGTGGTATCTTTGTCTGTTTAATCTCTTTCCGATATTTTGCTGAACAAAGACCATATGCTTTTAAGATAAATTCTGCTGCTCCTGCAGGGGCAAAAGCAGTTAGAGGAGCTTATAATATAAATTGCATCTTCCCCTTCCTCCCACACTGACACTCCTTTACGTGAGCATATGCACGTACACATTCATGATACTGTGGATCACGCTGTTTTCAGTAACTCTCAGCAACTTCATCTCACCTTACTGCCACCATTTCTCCTCTTTCCTCCCTCCTCAAAGGAGTTCTGTTTTTTCTCCTCCATACTATGTAAATCCATACCTCATATGGCACCATATCGCATACTGATTACCCTCAGGCCCCTACAGATTTCTGCACATCTTCAGATGGGAGACTGGCCCATGACAGATGAATTCCAGGGGGCACTGTAGGCCATAGATCCAAGCAAGCTCTTCAGGTGTCAGTAGACCACAGAGTGAAAAAGATTTCAACAGGTTCACTTATTAACAGTGGCTCTCTGAGATGCTGTGCTCATTCACTTATCATTCAACAAATCTTTATGTTGTGCTAACTGGTTACAAGGGATAAGACGGTAAGCAATGTGGATATTCCAGGGCTGTCATGGTTTGGAATCCCCTAAAAATAGACCCCAAGACAAGAATTCAGTTACAAGGAGTTTATTTGGGAGGTGATTCCAGGAAATACAGTAAGGGAAACAGGGAAGGGAAGGAAATCACAGGAGCTCAGTTAGTGGTCTACTAGTAAGTGTTTAACCACCAAAAAAAAACAAAAAGGTGGGCTGTGCATATATATCATCATTTTGATGAGATAAAGGTTATATAGCTCACAATTTACAAATAATAAAAAACACAAAACCTTTTTTGTGAATTCTGAGCAGCCAATTGGATCTTCTAAGAAAGTAATGTTTAAATTGAGATCCTAATGAAAGGAAGGAAAAAAATTTTTTAATTAAAATGTGGGAGGAGTGATGAAGAGCGCTTTAGACAGAGGGGAGTAGCTGAGAGTGGCGGTAGCATGGCATATTGGAAAAAAATTGAAGAAAGGCAGTATAGCTAGAGCACAGCCGGTTAGCAGAAAGCAGTGATGATGATCCTCAGGAGAGAGGGAGTTTTATAAGCCCTGTTAAGAACCATTAAGGGGGTTTAAACGAAGGAATGACACATCAAGTTTGAGTTTAAATAGATCCTTCGGACTACACTGTGGAGAACTGGCTGGAGGTGAGCAAATGCAAGCCATCAATTAGAAGAGTCATAACAATTATCCAGATTAGAAATGTTGGTAGCTTGGACTCAGGTGATTGAAGTGGAAATGGAATTGATTTGAGTGGTGTTTAAGGAGTAAAACCCTTATGAAGAATTCTGAAGCCTTGAATAGATTCAGCAAGAAAGACTTGTCTGACCTGATGAGCAATGTCTGTTAACAGGCTCATTAGTGGGAAGTGGTAATTATGTGGGTCTGCAGTTTATGTGGCTATGCCAGCGGTCTAGTTTTAACAACGTCTCTAAGATATCCAAATATTGCCTTCCTGTTATTTCATTATAGTCCAGCACTGGTGAGCACATCGTAGGGCGTGCCAGACTTTGCTGGTTCTCAAATCCTTACCATGGTCACTTTTATCACTTCCATCCATTTTTGTTGGCTGACATTTACACAAACAGAAAGATAAGTATTCATTATGCACAATGCTTTTGTTTCATCTATCTAGTATTTTACAGAGAGGGGTAAAGGGAGGTTGTTAAATACTGAAGACTGAGTCAAATAAATAGGTAATGATTCATAGGAACTCGGGATTTCTCTTTTTTACCTGCTTTAGGAAACTATCTCCAAAATGGCTTCGACTCTACAGAGCTGGTAGCAGTGCTTGATACTACTACATACCCTGAATTATGAAAGGTTCCATTCTTACAGCCCAGTGTTGTCTGTGTGCATGAGTGAGTGTGTGTGTGTGTGTGTGGTATTGCTGTTTTTTCATTTCAGTTTTTGGTTTCTGTCATATTTTTCACTCTTGGTTTATTGGAACAGATGTATTCTATCCCTACCCATTTCTTAGAATGACTGCTAGCACTCTGTGGGAGTTACATCTGTATTCTTACTAACTCTAACAGAAATGCTAGCACCTCACCAGTGCCAGAAAACCAGCATGCAGCATCACTCTGCTCTACGACGGGCATGCCACACACCATGAAACACCACAGTGCCTTGCAGATTATCTGGAAGCTGGCTCAGTTTTGTTTCCTTTCACACTTGGTGGCAGTGAAACAATTAGAATAAACCTGTTGAGCTTTATTCCTCAGATCATCCCTCAGTGATAAACAGTTTTAATGATAAGGAGAGCATCTCAGCATGAATAACTCTTAAATGCATTTCAAAATTAAACCATTATGACAACTTTAACAGAAATCTTAAATTAAAAACACACTATGGAGTTATTACTTGTGGTAATTGAGAAATTTTTCAGAAAGAAAAAGATTACTGTAAGAGGCAAAGAAGAAAGAGTTGAAGGCAACATTGCATGGGGAAAATGTTGGAAAGAAAATGTAGTTGTCAAAGATCCAGCTATAAGAACATGCTGTCACATATGCCTGTGATATTTCCTAGGCCTAGACTTAGGGATAAGTTAAAATTTCATGTTAGTGAACTCTTAATTACAATAATGCCAGAACTTAAACATGATTGCTCAACAAGCACAAAGAATGGCTAAGAAAAAGATGATTGAGTTCATATTAGATCACAGTGCACTTTCCATTATTTCCTTTATTCAAGACCTGTACACATGAAATAGTGAGCAATGTAAGATATTAAATATAAATATAATTACTACTTAAAGAACTTTATATAGACTTAGCATATGTATATATCTTAGGTCAGAGAAGATGAAATTCAATGAGAAACAGAGGCATCAAAGAAGTCAGTCATGGAGCTTAACATGGGCCTGGAAGGATGCATATGACTTGGCATAAGCTGAGGAGAAGGGAAATGGACCTCCAGATAGAACAAGTTTCATAAGCAAAAATGTCAAGGTTGGAATGAGAAACCAGGAAGAATGCAGAGAAATAAATAGGGGGAGGATATCTACCAAGTGAGACCTACAAAAAAAATTAGTTTGCTCTGAGTTTTCAGGAAAGAAAGGGAAGGATGAAAATGGGCTAAGGAAAGTTGGTCTGAGAGCAGCTTGATGGTTGGAAAGTAGGACAGTGAGGGATTTCATCCCACATCTGGTGTGAAGCTTTGGGGACCTAGATGACAGTGGAAGCAGAGGGAGAAGGGAGCAAAGAAGAAACATGAGATATCTTAGTAATACATTATATATATATATATATATATATATATATATATATATATATATATATATATATATTTGGATAATGGTGGATAGTGGAGAAGTGTGGGTCAAAGACTCTGAATTGCCATGACATTGTACATGCCCATTTTACAGATTAGGAAACTGAGACTCAGAGAGATTAAGGTCACCCAAACTCTACTTGATGGATCTAGAATTTAAAGTCCAGGATCCAGGCTTCAAAAACAATGCAGTTGGGTTGGAAGAAGATGGCGGCATAGAGAGGAGTGGAAGCTAGTTAGTCCCCTGGAACAACTAATAAACAACCAGGAACAACTAGTAAATAATCTGGAATAACTTCTGGGGGACAAACATGACTGTCCACACATCATACACCAACCTGGATTGGGAGTAATGCCCAACATTGCAGCATAAAATCTGTAAGTAAAAACTGCGGACCCAAGCCGAGAGCCCCCTCCCCCCACGGCAGCCCAAACTGCAAAGCCTCACTGTGATAGAGAGCAGCACTCTCTGAACAAGTGAATATACCTCAGCCCAGCTCCAACTAAGGTTTTAATTAACAAATGTTGACTGCTCAATACAAGCTATGAATCTCCAAGAAGCAGACAGAGGCTTTTGGTGATGATTGACTTTGAAGAGTTGGAGGACCTCTCTGGGAGGGAGAGGAAGCCCAAAGGACCTGGTGCTATCTCTGGCCAACAGGTGAAACTGAGGGTGGCTGCAGACTGGCCCTGAAAGGGGAGGGGGTTCTGTCCCTTTTTTGGTTCAGTGGAAAAAGCATCACCTGTTTTCAGTTCCCAGCACTCTAACCCAGACAAGAGTAGATAGCAGTGTCAGAGAGACTATTCAAATGCAAATGATCTCTTCCCATGGGGTGTATCTTCCCTAAGAGGAAGGAAGTGGTGCCAAGCCCTACTACCCACCTTCCACTCAGAACCAGACCCCAGAGCCTGGGGAAAACAGCCACAGGCCACACCTCCTTACACCAGTCTTGAGCCACAGGCTGACAGGTGCCACCTGCTGGGCAGAAAAGCACAGTGACTTGAGGCTCAAAGGGTGTATCAATCTTCTAAGACACACCCTCAGGGAAACCTGATACTATTGCCTACTTCTGAGACCTGAGCCCGTTCTGGTCTGGGAAAACCTGATTAGGGTAACCAAGGAAACCAGATGCCTAGACAACAGAAAACTACAACTTACACTAAGAAAAATGAAGTTATGGCCCAGTCAAAGTAAAAAACATACACTTCAACTGAGATACAGGAATTGAAACAACTAATGCTAAATCAATTTTAAAAATTTAGGGAAGATATGGCAAAAGAGATGAAGTGTATAATGAAAACACTGGGCAAACATAAGGTAGAAATTGAAAGCTTGAAAAAACAACTGGCAGAATCTATGGAAATGAAAAGCACAACACAAGAGATGAGAGACACAATGGAGATACTCAACAGCAGATCTCAAGAGGCAGAAGAAAACACTCAGGGACTGGAGAACAAGACACCTGAAAGCCTACAAACAAAAGAACAGATAGAGAAAAGAATGGAAAATATGAGCAACGTCTCTGGGAATTGAATGACAACATGAAATGCAGGAATGTACGTGTCATGGGTGTCCCAGAAGGAGAAGAGAAGGGAAAAGGGTCAGCAGCTATAATAGAGGAAATAATCACTGAAAATTTTCCATCTCTTATGAAAGACATAAAATTACAGATCCTAGAAGCACAGCATTCCCCAAATAGAATAAATCTGAATAGGCCTATGCCAAGACACTTAATAATCAGATTATCAAACATCAAAGACAAAGAGAGAATCCTGAAAGCAGCAAGAGAAAAGCAATCCGTCACATACAAAGGAAGCTTGATAAGACTATATGGGGATTTCTCAACAGAAACCATGGAGGCAAGAAGGAAGTAGGGTAATATATTTAAAATACTGAAAGAGAAAAACCACCAACCAAGAATCCTATATCTGGCAAAACTGTCCTTCAAATATGAGGGAGAGCTTAAAATATTCTCTGACAAAGAGACAATGACAGTTTGTGAACAAGATACCTGCTCTACAGGAAACACTAAAGGGAGCACTACAGACAGAAAGGAAAAGACATGAGTAAGAGGTCTGGAACACAATTTTGGGAGGTAGTAGCACAGCAATGTAAGTACACTGAACAAAGATGACTGTGAGTATGGTTGAAAGAGGAACATGTGGGACACCAGAACAAAAGATGAAAGATAAAGACTGGGGCTGTATAACTCAGTGAAACCCAGGGTGCTCAATGATTGTGATAAAAGGTACAAATATGTTTTTGCACAGGGAAGAACAAATGAATGTCAACTTTGCAAGGTGTTAAAATAGGGTAGGATTGGGGAAAAAATACAATCAATGCAAACTAGAAAGTATAATTAACAGAAATACCGTATTATGCTTCCTTTAATATAACAAAGGCAATACACCAAAGCTAAATGCATATGGGGGTGCATAGGTGAGGACTTATGGGACTCTTGGCATTGGTGATGTTACCTGACTTTTTATTCTACTTTAGTTTAATGCTATCTTTCTTTTTGTTTCTTCCTGGATGTTATGTGTTTTTTTTCTCTCTCTCTCTTTCTTTTTTCTTTTTCTTTTGTCTCTCTATCTTCTTTGACTCTTCCTCTGTCTTTGTGGAAGAAATGGAGATGTCCTTATGTAGATAATGGTGATGGTGCTGAATACATAAATACATGACTATACAGGGAACCATCGATTGTTTACTTAGGATGGAATGTATGGTGTGTGAACAAAACCATCTTAAAACAAATGGGTTGATGAAGAAAACATGAGGGCACTATATTGAGTGAAGTAAGACAGACACATAAGGACAAATATTGCAGGGTCTCACTGATATGAACTAATTATAATATGTAAACTCATAAACATGAAATATAAGTTACCAGGATATAGAATGAGGCTAAAGAATGGGGAGCGGTTGCTTTTTATGAGCAGAATGTTCGACTAGGGTGAATTTAAATGTTTGGAAATGGACAGAGGTGATGGTAGTACGTTGTGAGAATAATTAACAGTGCTGAATGGTGTGTGAAGGTGGTGGAAAGGGTAACCTTAGAGTCACAAAGGTCACCAGAAGGAAAGTTGGAGGTTAAAAGATGGGAATGTGTAAAACAGTGAATCTTGTGGTAGACAATGTCCATGATTAACTGTATAAATATTAGAAATCTCTCTCATGAACTAGAACAAACGTATGACACTATAACTAGTAGTTAATAACATACGGGCATATAGGAAAAAAATACACCTATTGCAACCTATGTACTACAGTTAGTAGTATTTTAACATTCTTTCATAAACAGTAAAAATGTACTATGCCAATACTATGACTCAATAATGGAGGGGGGTGTTTAGGGGTATGGGAGGATTTGAGTTTCCTTTTTTTGTCTTTATTTCTTTTCTGGAGTAATGAAAATGTTCTAAAAATTGAAAAAAAGGTAATTGTGGTGATGGATGCACAGCTATATGATGGTACCATGGACAATTGATTGTACACTTTGGATCTTTGGATGATTGTATGGTCTGTGAACAATCTCAATAAAAAAACATTACTATGGATAAAGAGGGATATTTTACAGTGATAAAGGTTTAGATCCAACAGTCATATATAACAATTATATATACACATCAAAATACATGAAGCAAAAACTGGCAGAAATGAAGGGACAAATGATCATATCAGCATTATTCATGACAGTTAAAAAGTAGAAACAATCCAAATGCCCATCAACTAATAAATGGATAACCAAATGTGGTATATCCATACAATGAAATTTTATTTGGAAATAAAAAGGAATAAAGTAGCGATATGTGATGCAACATGGACGAACTTCTAAAACATGCTAAGTGAAAGAAGTATGATAATAAAAGCCACATTTCATAAGAGTCCACTAATATGAAAGTCCAGAACAAGGAAATCTATAGAAACAGAAAATATGTTAGTGGTTGATTAGGTCTGGGGCAGGTAGTAAGGGGGTATAAGGGAATGCTAGCTTAATTTTAGGGGGTTTCTTTTTTATTAAAATGTCCTAAAATTGACTGGTGATGGGTGCACACATCTGTGAATATACTAAACACCACTGAGTGTACACTTTACCTGGATGAACTGTATGGCAAAAGAATTATATATCAATGAAATTTTTTTAAAAAAACATGCAATTTCCACTTTCAGGCTGCCTTACTTGGAGCAGTTATCACCAGGCAATAATTCAGGGCATTACTACTAAAGCCCCTGAAGTCCTTTGTAATCATTAACTCTAAAGTGTAGCCAAAAAAATCCTTTGGCACATTCAGCTGTAATTGATGCATAATCACATGGAAACATGAACATGGTCATCTATGTTATATGTGAAACACCAAATTTCTTCCCATCCTATAATTTAAAACCTAATGAAACACAATGAACAACATACTCTCTCCGCTCCCCCTCCCCATCTCTCTCCCCCTTTTCTTTCTTGTCTTTCTTCTCCTTCTTCTCTTCCTCTTCCTTCCTTCCCTCTCTTTGAAAACTGAGTACAAGTCCAAGAATAGGGGAAAGACCCCACTTAAATGATTGAAAATTTGGGAAAGTTGAGTTAAATGTTCAGTGTGTCTTGAACAAGGCCAGAGAAGCTGCTCAGCAGAGCAAGTACAAAATTTTTTAAATTAGAAGATGCATTAGGATAGCAGAAAAGATGTAAAGATAGGATTAGGACAAGCAGAATCAATCAAAAAAGCAGGGTTACCTGATAAAATACCCTTAATCAGGACATAAAATGTGTCATTAGTGGTAATAAATAGTATTTGAGGGATTTGGAGGAGTTCATGGGAGAAGAAGAGAGGGCAGAAAATACACACTCAGCAAAGGAATGAGACGAGAGAGAAAGTTGTCCCAGAGGAACACTGTTCCGGTTTGCTAGAGCTGCCCTTATGCAAAATACCAGAAATGGATTGGCTTTTTTAAAGGGGATTTATTAGGTTACAGATTTACAGTTCTAAGGCCATTAAAGCATCCAAACTGAGGCATCAACAAGAGGATACCTTCCCTGAAGAAAGGCTGACAACATCTGGAACACCTCTGTCAGCTGGGAAGGCCTGAGGCTGGCGTCTGCTGGTCCTTTGCTCTTGGGTTGCATTTCAAAATGGCTTTCCCTAAAATGTCTCTGGACTTCTGTCTCTCTTAGCTTCTCTCAGCTCTCGGCTTGGTTCTCCTGGGGAGTTTCTCTCTAAGTGTCTGGGAGTCCCCTCTTAGCTTCTCCTGAACAAACTCTGGGCTTCATCTCCTAGCTTAGCATCTCCAAATGTCTTTCTGTCTGCATCTTCAAGCATCTCGGTCTGTGTTGGCTCTTAGCTTCTCCTGGGGGCAAACTCTGGATTATATATCTTATCTTCTCTTCAGAATGTCTCTCTCAGCTTCTCTGAGCTCCTTCTCTCTGTGAGTTCTCTTAAAGGACTCCAGTGATCTAATTAAGACCCACCCAGAATGGGTAGGGGGTCACACCTCCATGGAAGTGATCTAATCAAAAGGTCCCACCCTAATCAAAAGTCTAATAAGTCTGTCCCCACAAGACAGCATTAAAGAACATGGCTTCTGGGGGGGACATGATAGATTCAAACCAGTACAAACACCATGCAGAGAGGCATAAGGGTGGATAGGTTAAGTAGTCAAAGTGGCATCTAACCCATTCCATAGCCATCCAATTCCCCAGTTTGTCACTTCTCAAGTGACCGGGATATTGTGTGTTCATAACTACAAGAATTTCTACCTCATATTCCCTTCTCTTGGCCTCCATGAGTTAACGTCAGAATTACAGTGGAATGCCTAGTATTTTTGCCCCTCTTTCATCCATTTTTACAGAGTGTTAGGCAACATTTGTGCAAATGGTTTGAACCCAAAGATTAATCAGCTATGAGACCACCTATGAGACTGCAAGGAAGGAATGTCACCTTGACTCTTGTGGAGAATTGCATTAGTACAGGTATACTATATAATCAGCATTGAATCAAGGAAGCAACTCTTGCATGAGGGAAGGTGACATCTTAGCAGTCCTAAGGTAGAAATAGGAAGAGCATTTAAATAGATTGAGGGACATGGATAGAAACTCCCATGTGTAGTTTCCTTTCGTTTTTTAGTTTTAAGAAGGTGAAACTGCATTCCTAGTGATGTCAGTATATTACAAATTGTATGCAGTGGTTATTTTACAGAGAGGGGCTCTACCATGGACAACTAAGCAGCCTTCTGCAATTGTCATGTGTTCGTGCTCAAAAGTGACAAGTCACATCATCCTCCTGACCTTAAAATTGCAAATATTAGGAAAGTGGGATCTCTGTCTTTAACTAAGTCCTATTAATCTCAAGCTATAATGTACATTTTGACCACTGAGTAAACCAAAAGATAAGAGGATTTTCACTTCCATCTGCCTCTATTTTTCTTCTTTGGCAATGAATGAGATTGAAAATAGCAACTCGTCATTGCTAGTTGGCAGGTTCTCTCTATTGTCAGGTTAGGTGAAATCCTTGCCAGAGCATGTGTATTAACTTTATGCAATTTGAAATGTTGAAACAAGTGCTAATCCACAGATTTTTAATAAAATGCTTACTAAATATCACCCAAAGTTGGCATTTCCAAACTTGCCGAACTTCATTTATGAAGATGGATTAATTGAAAGCATTTGCTAAGAGGTATTAGTTTGTTTGTTTGGAATGAGTATATATTTAGGGTTTAAGAATATTTAATCTCTTTAGATTATCAGACCAGAACTTCATTCTGCAGGATGGCAAATTTCCCATTGATTTGGGGGTTTTAGATGAGAGCTTGCAATAATTTTACCTAAGTATTTCAGTTGTATATTTGCGACATTCTTGAATGATGCTCTGTAAATTTCTTCAACTTTGAAAGCTGGAGTGTCTCAAGGGTGCTGAGCGAATTACGTGCACTGCTTTTTGTTTCAAGCATTTTATGTGCATTAAATATAGGTAGAGTAGTTGTACGTGCTGCCTTCCAATACTCAAGGAACAGAGCAAGAAATGCTACAGGAGGAACTGGGCAGTGGAGAGGGGGAAGAAGGCCAGGGGAAGGAAAGTGAGAAAGAAGGAATAAAACTGAAATGGCTAAAACAGCCTTTTAATTGTAAGTAGTTTTTGTTTTAATCTTCGGTATTTAGAAGGCAGTAGAAGAAAAGTTGAACAAAGCTAGAGCCATTGGAATAAGACCAGTAGAGAGCTGTCCTGGGCAAAACATCCGAGAAGGGTGAATGTGTTAATGATGGAAACGTAGGGGCTTCCTAGAAGGGAAGCTGGGTCTGCAACTTGAGCATTTCCCTGGGAGAATAACTTCAAAAGAATGTTCCATCACCCAGATCTAGGGTGGGAAAGACTAGCTTAGGGAAGGGAGAAAAGCAGAAGTAATTAAAAGAACTATGTTCCTCTTTTAAGTTGTCCAAAGCCAGACCACTACTGTGCTATGGACCTGTGATGTACTGACTTTCTTTTAAACTTTACTTGTGATTCACGCATTGCTCTAAAGGGTTGCATATTTTAAATGGCTTCCCATGGAAATGAGAGTGAGAAGACTGCAGCAACAAGACACGGTGCCAGACTGAAGTCCAGATAGAAAACACTCTCCATCTTCTGGGGGATGGCAAAGGGGACAAGATCCATTGAAGGTCCTTGCTGAGCGCTCAGCTGTATTTCATCCCAGGTGATTCTTTTTACTTAACACCTCTCCCAATGGGATTTATTCTTCTAAGACAAAGAGAAATTTAGGCATGACAAAAGAAAAACAGGAAAATACTACTGCAATATCTAGATACTATCTGCCTTAAATAAATGTATTTAATAATAAATACATAAAATGGAACCTGCTGCTTGACATGACATCTGTGAATTTCCTTAATTTCTGACCAAAAAAAAAAAAGTGACATTCAGAAAAATTTCCTAAGATTTAGCTCTACATTAAAAGTCTCATTTCTGGAGAACTTCAATCAATTATTTCATCATTTCGTCATGTCTGCTTGGGTTTTTGCTTGCTTGCTTGTTTATTTTGTTTTGGTTTGTTTTTTTAAGTGTGTGGCCTTCACAAACAAACTAATGAATTTTTCAAATTCATTTCTCCCTAAGGGGGTCTAATTTTCTCTCTCCATTGCTACCATTTTCTACTGCCTCTTATAAAGCCATGGCTGGGCAAAAATCTGATGTGTTTTACATAATTTATAGCGACATCCCTATAATGGTATATTTCCACCTTCATTATTGACATCTACTTTGCTTGATAAGGACAAGTTAAATTACGGAAGTCATTCTTCTCTTTCTGAGGTCATTTTCCCAATTTCAAATTTTCTTTGCAAACCCATGATTTGCACTAAGGTATCTTTATGCAGATTCCCATATAGATCTGTGTCTTCAGTGGCCTCACTACCAATTCTAGGCCAATTTGATTAGGATTTGATGGGCCTATTTATTTTCCAAAGACTGTATCAAAATTATTATTAAAAACAACCTCTCCACAATGGGATTTTGTTTTCTCAACTCTTTAGAATCCTCCTTTCATGAATTCCTGTATAGACCCTCCTGGCGCTTTCTCTCCCTTCTTCCTCTTCATCTAATCTCAGCAGTAGAGTGCACGTGCAGGGTTGGGATTAGGTTGCAGTAGACGCCATGCAAAATTTAAGAAGGAGTCAAAAAACTCAGTAATCAAGATAATATTTAAATGCAATGTTTCAAACAAATGAAATTAATGCAAAAAATCCATGATGTACAGACTATCAAAATTTTAAATAAACATGGGTGTGCTGGTTTGACTGTATTATGTCTCCCACAAAAGCCATGTTATTTAATGCAATCTTGTTGGGGCAAACTTAGACTTTTGATTAGGGTGGAATCGTTTTATTGAGTGTTTCCATGGAGATGTGACTCACCCAACTGTGGATGACACCTTTGATTAAATTATTTCCATGGAAGTGTGTTCCCAGACCATTCAGGGTGAGTCTTGATTGATTCACTGGAGTATTTAAGAGAACTCAAGTGCTGACGCACTTGCTGACACTTGGAGAATTCTTGGAGATGCAGACAGAAGGGTGTTTGGAGATGCTAAGCTAAGAGATGAAGCCCAGAGTTTGCCACAAAGAAGCTTAGAGAGGACCCTCAGATGCTTAGAAAGAAACACCCTGGGAGAAAGAAGCAAGGACGCACAAGACCTGAGAGAGAGACACAAAGACAAGCCCAGAGACATTTTGGAGAAAGCAATTTTGAAAAACAACCTGGGAGCCAAGGACCAGCAGACGCCTGCCACATGCCTTCCCAGCTGACAGAGGTGGTCTGGATGCCATCAACCAACCAAGGTATCCTCTTGTTGATGCCTTAGTTTAGACACTCTGATGGCCTTAGGACTGTAAATTTGTAACCAAATAAACCCCCTTTATAAAAGCCAATCCATTTCTGGTATTTTGCATAATGGCGGCATTAGCAAACTGGAACAATAGGCCATTCTTTGATTAATAGCCCTGCGTTATTGAACAATGGGTACCATCATATCCAATCAACCCACAGTTCCCAACCTATGCTGTACTTACATCCCCCATCAGGCATATTTATGAGGGTTGACAATGGTGTGCCAACAGATTACATAACATGGGACTATAAATACAGTCATGTTTTTTTAAATGCAATTTTATTGAGATATATTCACATACCATGCAATCCTTCCAAAGCATATAATCAGTGGCTACTGTTTCATCACATAGTTGTGGATTCATCACCACAATCAATTTTAGAACATTTTTATTATTCCAAAAAATAAAAATAAAATTAAAAAGAAAACCCAAAACATCCCATACTCCTTATCCCCCTCCCCTATTATTGACCTCTAATATTGGTGTGGTACATTTGTTGATGAAATAATAAGATGTTATTGTTACCTATAGTCCATAGTTTACAATAGGCATATTTTTCCCACATATCACTCTATTATTATTCCTCGTAATACTGTCATACATTTGTTCTAGTTCATGAAAGAACTTTTTAATATTTGGATTGTTAATCACAGTCATCGCCACAAGAATGAAGAACTAAAGCATTACTTTGGATAAGAAATATATTTTCTTTTCCAAGCATTCACTTGAATACTTTTCAGTGGGGTTCTGGTATTAGCTTTCTCTTTTTTCTCTTCACTAATGACTCAGTGATCTATTTAAGATTGTCATCTCAGATCTGGTCCCAGCTGGACACATTTTCCCTATTTTTGCTCCTTGTCTGTGTGCCCTACACTGTTCTGCATTTGGCATGTCATGCCTGATTTGGGGAACTTTATAGACTGTGCCTCTAAAAATGCTCAGAGCAAGCTTAAAAAGACTCTAGATGCTCCGCTTCCTCCCAGTATGCACTGGTAAATGCTGGTGGCCTGTGCACATGTCCTGGACTGGCCCAGCCATTCCATCGCCCTCTGCCTCCTCGCCCATCCATGTTCTGTGTCCTAGGCTGCCAGGCTCTCTGCCCACTGCCTACCCTCTGCTACAGTCAGCATTCTAAAGTCCCATTTTGGTGGGAAGTGTCCCTTCCTAATGGGTCTGTGTCAGTCAGAATCTAACCAGATAAACAGAAACCATTTCAGGCATTAGGTTGTGATTTTTAAAGGTTGAGACAGTTGAATATCACCAATTTCTGATGAATTTAATGCAGGGAATGCGTTAGTCAGGTGGTGAAAGAACCAGAAGTCAAACAGGAAAGAGAGGTTATCCAGAGATGAGGAAGCGCAGGATGCTTCTGACAACCCTAGGCTAGAGAGACAGAAGGAGGAGGCACATTTCCATAGTCCAACGACAAGGGCCACCTTGAGGAAGCTGGAAGCCCAGAACTCCTATTGGTGGGAGCTGGGGCCACAGAGGAAGAGAGCTGTTGAAGTACAGAGGGAAGAGGAAAAATAAACCTGGCTTCTCCCTATCCTCACTACAAGGGCCAATCGTTGGCCAAACTCCTCCAGAAACCTAATGGTACAAAATCCTTGGAAATGAAACCTACAGGAATCAGTGCTCCACCTCCCCCACAATGAAACAGGGCAAGGAATGACCTGAGGATGACCATATCCAGGATCTGCTCTGAGCCAAATCATAAGGGGTTCCATCATTTAATATTACTCAACCAGTATCAACCCAGAACTTGTGCTCTCTAATAACTTCACATCTAATATGGTAGGGGCCGTAAGCACACAGGCCATTGTGCTTCAAACTGCTCCCTTATTATTTGTACTTAACTAAAAGCAAGAGGCTTTCATCCTACATATTAAGCAATTTTAAAGTTGCTATGCATTGCTTATTTTCCTAAGGAAGTATCTGTATGTGCACCCAAATTTATAAGTTTCAATAAAGTGATAAACAGTATAATCACTTGGGTGATTCCCATTTAGTGCTGACATCTTCTTGATGAGGCTATCCATTTTAGCTGGCCTCATACTGAAGCAATTTCACTCCATCTTTTTGCACTGATTCTTATCCATTATCTTTTTTTCCTCTGCCCCCAAGACACTCTCTAGGTGAATGGATGGATGAGTAAATAGAAGCATGGGTGGGTGACAGAAGATGGATGGATGTTAACGATAATGATGATGTCCCTGGATTTTCAATATGGGGATATTCCCCAGCCTTTTTCTTGTTGGCAGTGGGACCCATAAAGAGCAATGGTTGATGCAGTCACAGATGTAAAATGTGAACCTCCTAAATGTAACACTTTATATTCAAACCACAGTTAAAATTTTAAATTAAAAATAGAAAGAGGTGATTTGCTCAGAAAGACAGTCATCATTTGGGCATTCTTCACTGCAGGTGAGGAGAATTGTTTGAATATATTTTCTTTATTCAGATAGTAAATAATAAACTGTTGCCTGAATTATTCAGATTCTTTTCCTAATGTTCACATTCCCTGTGCATTCATCCTTTGCAGGATGCTATAAATCCTCCTTCCCACCCCTGCCCTATAATATGTCCCATGGAGTTGGAATTTTCTTTATGACAATGTGAATGTAAGATAAGGCTATGATTTCCTCAAATACAGTTCATTACCCTTAATAAATCTTACACACTCTTCATAATCTGCTGTAAAATAAAAGCAGATGATATTCCATATATTAGGTACAATTGTCAATGCCAATGGCATGAAATTAAGCAGGCATCTATCACACTAAAGGCAGTTCAAGTGCCTTTTGTAGCTCTCATGGAGATGAGTAATGCTTGGAAATTTGAGTTGCAAATAGCTCCAACTGGTACTATTGAAGTATCAAAAAAAGAAGCTCATGCTTCAAAACTATCTTTAAAAACAGAAATTTAGAAACAGTCTCTTGCATTCTGCCCTTTTTGCATGTAATGATTCTCTCTAGCTGACAGAATGTGAGGTACTGTAGTAATATCTTCAAAACATGTATTTACAGAACCAACTCACAAAATGCTTTGAGACAGAAAGTGACTCTCTGATGTGGCTGAAATTCAAGTATCTTCTCCAGTTGTAACTTGGCAAAAGCCATTAAAAACTATTAGACGAGTTCTCTTATGGGGCCTTTACATTCCATTAGGAAGTAAGCAAAGATGTTAACCAGCTTGGATTGAAAACATCCTGGAAATTCAAACATGCTTTTTAGCAAGTTTTTGCATTTTAGCAGGTTGTTTAGATACATGGCAAAAAAAAAAATGTATTTTTTTCCAAAATGTCATTCATTGATACAAAAAGTATTTTAAATGTCAAATGGAAGAAAATTTCTGAAGGAACTTCAGTGTGATAGCTTTATGGATTCCACACTTTTAAAGTACAAAGCTGAGGCCTAAAGTTGACTTTACCTGCTTTTGATTAAATTAAGTCTAAAGATTTCTCCTGGTGTGTATTTCACTGATTTCGATATTAAACATAAGTGTTTCTGTAGCTCTTCTTGACCTAAGTCTTTATCAGTATACATGATGAAGAGGCACCTGTGGATGAAGTAGGAACTAAGAGGCTTGAAGACAGAAGAAACATGTTTTCCATCCTCCTTGGGGACAGATACGAGATGAGCTCCAGTGCTCCAGTCACTGTCAATTTTCCCATAACGAATTGTAGAACCTTTCCTCTATCGGTGTTCTCAAATATTTCTGTGGATCAGAATCCCCTGGAGGCCTTGTTAAAACCATATTGCTGGGCTCCACCCCCAGAGTTTCTGATTCAGTGGGTCTGGGGTGGAACCTGAGAATTTACCGTTCTAACAAATTCCCAGAAGACACTGCTCTGCAGCTGGGAGACCAGATCCCACTGTGGGAAACACTGCTCTTTGGGAGTAGCTATTACAACTTACGTTTGGGCTTTAACAGTTCTTTTCAGTCTTGTTATTTAATTAATTTATTTCTAAACCACCCTATAAGATGCAGAGGATAGCTATTATTCTCTCCATTTTACAGCTTGTAAATTAAAAGCACTGAGGCGTCTCTTCCTGTATTCCCTGCCTCAGTGAATACAACAACCAGCAACGAAACTGCCCCAGCTGGAAACCAAGAAATCACCCAGGACTTCCTCTTCTCCCTTGGGTTACATCCAGTCATTGGCCAAGTCATTTACTGCTGCTCCCTATATGATGTGCTCTCTTGCATTTCTGTGGCTTTGCATATATTATTTCCTCTTCCCAATATACCCTGATACTCCTGTTTAAATATTTCCAGAAAAAGGTTTCATAGGGCTTAATATATCATATTAAATGAAGACTGGTTAACTTTTTATATATATAATTTATTTTGTCCTCTCTTTGGTTTTCATGCACCCAAGTTCTCCATATTTGCATGTTTTATGGTACATTGTTTGTAAAAAAATTCACCTTTCCATAAGCGTGTCATTGTGTCTGAAACAATCTTGCTTGAAATCCCTGAGGCATGGTTGGTGAGACCTGGTCTGGAGGTGGGAACACAAGTTGCCAATCCTCCAATACAGTGTGGAATCAGATTTCTGTTTTTCATACTTGATTCACTCTGCTTCTTCTTGTCACAAGTACTTTGGCTCTCCAGTCTTTCTGTTTTTCCTTCTGGCTCATTAGCTTCAGCACTAGCCTCATCCAGACCTGGGGCTTAACAGGGTGAGCTGCTCTTCTGGGAATATGTTGATTACTGATAAATACAATTACTCTTTTATTGTGAAATTTTATGAGAAATATAAACAAGGCTTTTACCAAAACATCAGTTTCACTATTATTAAAATGTACCTGATGTGATTTTCCTCCACTCAAAATTTCTGCAGTCTGTGTTTTCACTGTAAAAAGGTTTCTCTGGACTCCTTGCTTGGTGTTTTGTAAATCTCAGCTGCCGGCCTCTCTCTAAACTAAATGGGGAAGGCAGCGTCAGTAGACCTGCCTAACCCAGTGCTTGGAGACACCTATTATACCACCTGGAAAACAGGATTTAAGCATATTCAAGAGTCCATTATTAAAAAGTAAAAGGCTGATCGTTTGTTTTATATGATGTGTTGGTGAACCAATATGCCCCTGATTGGCAGGGTTGTTACTCTGTGCTTGAAGTAGCAAGTCACTCATGAGGATTCAGCAGTGCCGCTTCATTGGATGCCCCCCTCCTTTCCCATCCAACTCCTCATAACATGTATCTTATCTAGCAACCTGGTATATTGTCCCAGTGCCAGTCCTATTAAATTCCTTATCACTGATACTTTATTAAGAGTTTATTAATCTTTCTATGCTTTAGTTTCTTTATCTGCCTAATACCTCATAAACTGATTGTGAACTTTAGGTAAGATAATGTATGCAGAAGATGCTAGAAAAAACGAAGCTATTACTGTATTTTCGGTTATGATAAGTACCTGAGACAGGGAATGTATTCACTTTGTTCATTGTTATAACTCAGTGCCTTGCAAGTACCTGGCAGATGGTAGATATTTAATAATTACTTATTGAATGAATGCAAAGATGCATGCATGAATGAATGATTAAAGTTCTGACAGAGAGGAAACCATCAACAACCTTTGGCTTTTTTGCATCAGGAAATACAATGGATAGGTTAAGAAAGTTGAATTTTAGCCCTGAGCCTATCAAATTAATTTTGAGTAAGAATTTTGATTTTTCTAAGCTTCAGATGCTTTGTCTGTAAATGGGGTAACAACACCTACCTTGCCTTCCTCAGAGGAATGTTAAAAGACATAAATAAAGGGTGAACATGTAATAGAAAATTATGCCAGCAGTGAAGGTTTACATTGGGATTAATTAAAAGGGAAGATGGAGAAAGAACAAAAATGCATAATCTTGGATGCAAAGACTCCCAGTGGCAGCAAGAGCATGTGAATGTAAGAATCAATAGGAACTAGGCCAGATGCATACAACACCAAATAGAGAAAGAACTTAGACCAAAAAAAAAAAAGAAAAGAAAAGAAAATATTTAAGGAAATGTGTTGAATCAAACAATGGTAAGTTTTGATTGGCATGGGTAATAAACTACACATTTGTATGCAATGTAATTACCTTTTATAATTTTTTTTAACCTTTGAGGAACATAAGTAATAAAACATGTGATAACACTTTGCCAGGTATAAAATGTCATATAGGAAAATATGTTGGCATTTCATAGCTTAGCCATCACATTTAGTGTACCAGGAAATTGCTCAAAACTTTGAGATTTGGAGAATTTAAAAGTCCTTGATTTAAAAAGGCTCTCTAAGTCTTCCCATCCAGAAACCTAAAAACACTGATAGCAATACTAGATCTAATTCAGCTCAAGTCTTTATGGAATGAAGTGAGGTTTAAATAAATAAAATTTTTGTTTGTCTTAGCAATATTTTTAATTTGCCAAATTTTAAACTTTAGAAAAACTCTAAAAAATTAATTAAATCCATTCATAATCTTCTCTTTCATATAATTAGATCTTTGGATCTTTATAAGTTTTGTTGGAACACTGCTGTATCCATTCCCGTAAATATACTTTGTGGCTACTTTAAAGCTACAACAGCGTATTGAATAGTTGTGATAGAGACTACATTCCCTATAAAGCCTTAAACAGTTACTTTCTGGCCCTTTTTAGAAAAATTTTGTCAGTCCTGATACAGGCAATCAGAAATGCTGACACAAATTTTCAAGTTGAAGTAAAACTGGTCAATATCCACCTTGCTTGGAATCATCTCCTATACAGGGAAAAAAATCAACAGCATCTCCTTCAGACAAAATTCATTTATGTCTCTATGTACAAAAATTATTTGAATTATCATCAGATTTCTACAGGATATGAAGTTGTAAAACATCCTAGTCAAAAGACAATGAGAAACCAAGATGGCAGCTAGGTGAGACAGGGCTAAGGAACACCTCCGTGGAAAACACTAGATAAGGACCAGAGAGTGACCCAGAATACCAGTTACAGCAATGTGCCAGCTAGATGAGATCTGCTAGTTCCCAGGGGCTGTATACTTGGTGAAACTCGGAGTCTGCATTCTGAAATGAGTGAGTAAGCTGGCTGGAAGTCCCGCAGCCATGCGGCGATCTGGGGAAGCCAGGGTTTGGTGTCTGGAGACCAACGGGCTCTTTTAATAAAAAAAAAAGGGGGCGGGGACCCAGGAGCTGCTGCAGGTACGATCGTGAGAAACACGCAGTAAAACACAGCAAGAGGGGGCTGGACCAGCCTCTCGGTGTCTGGCCTGGAAGACAGCCCGCTGCAGATATCCCTGGGGCCGGGGAATAGAGCGGAGAGCCAGAAGCCGAAAGAATCCCTGCGGCTAGCAGCTTGCTCCCGGGAGGGCTGGATAAACTCCTGCTTCGGGCCATGCCCACAGCCCAGAGCCCCGCCAGTTGTCCCGGAGCTGGGAAGGAGGAACTGTGAGAGGAGTAGGGTGTGGAGACGCCCCGTTCGGCCATTTTTGCATAAGGCTGAAAGCGAGCCAGCTCGGCCCGGCAGCCTGGGGCTTCCCTTGAGGGACGGCGCACACTGATGACGTAGCACGGCATTCCCTCAGCAGAGGTCCTGGAGGATCGCGGCTGGGCGGGGGGACCCGCTCGGAGATCCCAGGGACACTACCAAGTCCAGTGGTTTGTGGGATGGCAAGAGAGAGGGGCTGGGGCTGAAACGAAATGAAGGCTTGGACTCTTGCTCCAGCCTTGAATCTCCAGGAACTGGGGGGATTTGAATATTGAGGCTGTCCTTCCTCCCTGATCACCCATACAAGTGCCCTGCATTCAGGGAGGACAGCTCCAGCAACACACCCAGGCTGAGTTCTCTGGCTGGACCCCACAAGAATCATTTCCCCACTCACCATGGGGAAAAGGTGGAGAACTGACTTGAGAGGTATAGGTGACTCACAGACGCCATCTGCTGGTTAGTTAGAGAAAGTGTATGTCACCAAACAGTGTTTCTGAAAAATTAGATAGGTTTTTTTTAACAAATTAAAAGAACCCTGTTGAGCAGAGCAAATGCCAAGAGGCCAAAAACAACAGAAAATCTCAATGCATATGATAAAACCACATGATATGGAGAATCCAACTCCAAACACACAAATCAAGTTATCAGAAGAAACAAAGTTCCTCGCAGAATTAATCAAAGAAATACAATCGAGGAATGAAAGCATGGCAAAGGATTTAAAGGACATCAAGAAGACCATGGCCCAGGATATAAGCTACATAAAGAAGACCCTAGAAGAACATAAAGAAGACATTGCAAGACTAAATAAAAAAAAAGAAGATCTTACGGAAATAAAAGAAACTGTTGGCCAAATTAAAGACTCTGGATAGTCTCAATACAAGACTAGAGGAAGCTGAACAACATCTCAGTGTCCTAGAAGTCCACAGAACAGAAAATGAAAGAACAAAAGAAAGAATGGAGAAAAAAATCGAAAAAATCGAAATGGATCTCAGGGAAACAATAGATAAAATAAAACATCCAAACTTAAGACTCATTGGTGTCCCAGAAGGGGAAGAGAAGGGTAAAGGTCTAGAAAGAGTATTCAAAGAAATTGTTGGGGAAAACTTCCCCAACCTTCTACACAATATAAATACACAAAGCATAAATGCCCAGTGAACTCCAAATAGAATTAATCCAAATAAACCCACTCCGAGACATATTCTGATCAGACTGTCAAATACTGAAGAGAAAGAGAAAGTTCTGAAAGTAGCAAGAGAAAAGCAATTCACCACATACAAAGGAAACAACATAAGACTAAGACTACTCAGCGGCCACCGTGGAGGCGAGAAGGCAGTGGCATGACATATTTAAAATCCTGAGAGAGAAAAATTTCCAACCAAGAATACTTTATCCAGCAAAACTCTCCTTCAAATTCGAGGGAGAGCTTAAATTTTTCACAGACAAACAAATGCTGAGAGACTTTGCCAATAAAAGACCTGCCCTACTTCAGATTCTAAAGGGAGCCCTACCAACAGAAAAACAACAGAAAGAAGAAAGAGATATAGAGAATTTTAACAGAAATATATAGTACCTTACATCCCAAAGCACCAGGACACTCATTTTTCTCTAGCGATCACGGATCTTTCTCCAGAAGGGACCATAAGCTGGGACATAAAACAAGCCTCAAGAAATTAAAAAAAAAAAAAAATTGAATATACTCAAAGCACATTCTCCAACCACAATGGAATACAAATAGAAGTCAATAATTTTTGAACTGTAACTCCAATATTTACTTCCTACATGATATAAATTACACAAACCCTAATGACAAACCAGTGGTTTTGAACTCAATGTAAAATATGTAATTTTAGACAACTATATAAAGGTAGGGGAATGGAGGCGTATAGGAACATAGTTTATGTGTCCTATTGAAGTGGAGGTGGTATCAAAGAAAAACAAGATTGATATGGATCTAAGAGGTTAATTTTAACCCCCACAGCAAACACAAAGAAACTATCAGAGAATATAACCATAGAGATGAATTGTAGAGTTTGGGTTAAGAGAAATGGGGGAAAGGGCAATGGGGAGTTAAGAAATGAGGGTGGAGTTGCTGTTTGAGGTGAAGGGAAATTTCTAGTAATGGATGGTGGGAAAGAGCATTACAACATTCTAAAGGTGATTAATCCCACTAATGGAAGGCTAGGGAGGGGATGGAATAGGAAGATTTAGACTGTATATATGTTCCCACAACTAAAAAAAAAAAAAAGACAGTCTAAACAGATGATTGAATGCCAAGGATGAACTTGGATGGAATTGGAGGATAGAGGACAGGTGGCTCAAAGGGACACAGTTAGACATAAGGTAAAAGAAATATAAAATGTAAGCTTTGTATCATTGTTGAACCTCTTGTACTTCTTAGCTGCGCTTAATGGGATTGCATAAAAGAATGTTCTTGTTCATGGGACGTGTATACGTGAATTATAGTGTATGTTCAAGGATGTGTGCAGCTAGCTCTTATATGTTCAGAAGACAGCGCAATAGATGATGGATGATAGATAGGGAGGGAGGGAGTGACGGAGGGATGGAAAGAAATAGCGATGTGACAGCATGTTAAGGTTGGTGGATTGAGCTATCGGGGGAGGGGGGTAAGGGTATGATGGAATTCTTTGTATGGGGTTAGTATTGTTTTTGCAACTGTTCCTATAACTTTGAATTTATTTCAAAATAAAAAAAATAAAAATTAAAAAAATTAAAAATTAAAAAAAGAATGAAAGGCACAAAACCCTCTAAATCAGAAAACCAATAACCCCCATGGGTCAGCTAGAAAATCTCCAGCCTTGCATTCAAAGGCCTCAGTAATATTTTTTATTTACTTGTTTGTTTTGTTTTCTTTTTATTTTACTTTGGATATATATATATATATATGAACAAATAAAAAACAAGAAGTAGAATGCCACACTGAAGCCTTAACATCAATAATTGCATTAAATATAAATGGTCTAGATACACCAATAAAAAGATAGAGATTGGCAGAGTGAACTAAAAACTGTTACCCAATTATGTGCTGTCAACAAGAAACTCACTCAAATGTAATAATATAGGTAGGTTGAAAGTAAAAGGATAGAGAAAGATATATACAAACATTAATCAAAAGAAAGCAAGAATAGCTGTATTGATATCATATAAACACTACTCAGAACAAAGAAAATTACCAAAGAGTGATATTGTATAGTGATAAATAGGTCAATCCACCTAGAAGACATAGCAGTCCTAAATGTATATGCACCATTTTATTTCCTATTGCTGCAAAATATATGAAGCAAAAACTACAGAATTGATAGGAGATACAGACAAATCCACAGTTACAGTTGGTAAGTACAACCCCCCCACGATTGATAGAATATCTAGACTAAATATCAATAGAAATATAGAATAACTCAACAACCATATCAACCAAGAGGTACTATTTGATATTTATAGAAGAAGAATATACATAAATGCATTCTTTTCAAGCATTGTTAGAGTATATATCAAGATACACCATATCCTGGAGCATAAAGCAAGCCTTACCAAATTTAAAAGAATTGAACTCATACAGAGTGTCTTCTTCAACAAACATGGAATCATACAAGAAATCAATGACCGAAAGATAATAGGAAATCTCTGAATACTTAGACACTAAAAAACACAATTGCAGGTAATCCATGAGTCAAAGAAGAAATCTCATGGAAAATAAAAAAGTACATTGAATTGAATGAAAATGAAAATATATCAAAATTTGTGGGACTCAGCTAAAGCAGTGCTGAAAGGGAAATTTATATTAAATGCCTGCATTAGTGTATTAGTTAGGGTTCTCCTTGGAAACAGAATCAATGAGAGATGTCTCTTATTATCAAATTGTAAAAGTGACTCACGCAACTGCGGGAGCGCACAAGTCCAAATTCTGCAGAGCCGTCAACAAGCTGTCAACTCCAAGGAAGACGTCCGACGAACTCCTCGGGAAACGAACCGACAACTTTGACGAACTCCTCAGGAAACGAACTGGCAACTTTGAAGAACTCCTCAGGAAACGAACCGACAACTTTGACGAACTCCTCAGGAAACGAACTGGCAACTTCGACGAGCTCCCCAGGAAAAGCTTCACTGAGCAGCTGAAGAAGAAGTGAAGGTTCTCTAACCGTCCGGCTTATAAGCCTCCAACTGATCACCCGGACCAAATCCAGCCAATTGCATTCTCTCACTGTGGAAGCACGCCCCTTGATGAGTCATCAGTCAGCTGCAGTCAATTGACTGATGATCTGACAAAACAACCAGCCTCAAATAGCCTCACAGGAATTGTCAGGCCAGTGCCCGCTTGACCAGACAGCTAGGCCACCTAGCCAAGTTGACACATGAACCCAACCATCACAATTAGAAAAAAGGAAAAGTCTCAAATAGATAACTTAAGCTTCTACCTCAAGTACCTGAAAAATAAGCTACATAAATGCAAAGCCAGCAGAAGGAAGGAAATGATATGAACAGAAATCAATGAAATTGAAAACAGAAAAACAATAGACAAAATCAATGAAACAAAAGAGATGGCTCTTTGAAAAGACTCATAAATTGGCAAATCTCTAGCAAGAATGATGAAGGAAAAAAAACTGAGAAAATACAAATTACCAATACCCAGAATGAAAAGGGAATAACATTAGAGACCTTGCAGACATCAAAAAGATAATTAGGGAATACTGCAAGCAACTTTACCCATATAAGTATGACAATCTAGCTAGAATGAACCAATTGTTCAAAAACCACAAATTACCACAACTCACCCAATATAGAATAGATAATTTGAACAGACTTATAACTATTAAAGAAATTGAGTTTGTAATTTTAAGCCTCCCAAAAAGGAATCTCCAGGCCCAAGTAGTTTCGCTGGAGAATTCTACCAAAATTTAAACAAGCATTAACACCAGAAAACAAGAGAAGGGAACATTTATCAATTCATTTTATGAAGCTAATAGTACTCTGATATCAAAACCAGATAAGGAAAGTCCAAAAAAAAAAAAAACCTCCAGGCCAAAATCTCTCATGAATATAGATGCAAAAAATTCATAACAAAATATTAGCAAATAGAATTCAGCAATATATAAAAATAATTATATGTCATGACCAAGTAGAGTTTATTCCAAGGATGCAAGACTGGTTCAATATTTGAAAATCAATGTAATTCACAACAGGTTAAAAAGGAAAAATTATGTAATCATATCAATCAATGCAGAAAAGCAGTTGGTAAAATTCAACACCCATTCACGATTTTTTTAAACCCTCAGAAAAATTGGAATAGAGTACTTCCTAAATTTGATAACGAGCATCAACAAAAACCTACAAATAACAATATACTTAATTGTGAAGGACAATGCCTTCTCTCTAAGATCAGGATCCAGGCAAGGATGTTCACTCATACCACTTCTATTCGACATAGTGCTGACTGATATTCCAGCTGGTACAGTAAAGCACGACGATGAAATAAAAGATGTACAGATCAGAAAAGAAGAAATATAATGTCCCTGTTTCCAGATAACATTATCACCTATGTAGAAAACCCTAAGAAATCTACAAAAATAAAAGCTAAAAAAACTAATATGTGAGTTCAGTAAACTCTTGGGATATAAGATAAGCATACAAAAATCAACTGTATTTCTGTACATCAGGAATGAATACATGAACACCAAAGTTAAAAATACAGAACTAGGCGGGGCAAGATGGCGGCATAGAGAGGAGTGGAAGCTAAGTAGTCCCCCTGGAACAACTACAAAAAACCAGAAACAACTAGTAAATAATCCAGAATAACTGCGGGGGGACAAACGAGACCATCCACTCATCATACACCAACCTGAATTGGGAGGAATGCCCAAGATCACAGCATAAAATCTGTAAGTAAAACCAGCAGATCCAAGTCGTGAGACCCCCTCCCCCATAGCCCGAGCTGCAAAGCCTCGTGGTGCCAGAGAGAAGCTCTCTCCCAGCAAGCGAATATAGCTCAGCTGAGCTCCAACTGGAGTTTTAAGCAGCGAGTGTGAACTGCTCACTACAGGTACGCATCCCCAAAAAACAGACAGAGGCTTTGGGTGACGACTGACCTTGGAGAGCCGGAGGGTCGCCTTGGACTGGGTCTGAAGGGGACTATCTGTTTCTTTTTTGGCTCAGTGGAGAAAGCCCCAGTCATATTCATTTTCCAGGGCTGTGACTCCGGGAAGGGTGGAGACAGCACAAGCAGAGAGCGAGACCATTGAAATGCTAATGACTTCCACCTGAGGGGTCTGTCTTCTCTAGGAGGAAAGGGGTGGGGCCCTTTCCATTCAGAACCAGACCCCAGAGCCTGGGGGAACACGGCCATACCTCCTCACACCAGTCAAGAATTATAGGCTAATAGGCGTCACCTGCTGGGCAGAAAAGCACAGTGACCTGAGGCATCAAAGGGTGGAGCAATTTTCTAAGACACACCCACAGGGAAACCAGATACTGAATATTTCTTCCCTCTGGGACCTGAGCCTGTTCTGGTCTGGGAAAACCTGATTTGGATAACCAAGGAAACCATGCCTAGACAACAGAAAATTAAAACCTACACTAAGAAAAACAAAGTTATGGCCCAGTCAAAGGAACAAACATAGATTTCAACTGAGATACAGGAATTTAAACAACTAATGCTAAATCAAATCAAAAAGTTTAGAGAAGATATTGCAAAAGAGATAGAGGCTGTAAAGGAAACACTGGGCATGTACACGGCAGAAATCAAAAGTTCAAAAAAACAACTAGTAGAAACTATGGAAATGAAAGGCACAACACAAGAGATGAAAGACACAATGGAAACATACAACAGCAGATCTCAAGAGGCAGAAGAAAACACTCAGGAACTGGAGGAAAAAACACCTGAAAGCCTACACGCAAAGGAGCAGATGTAGAAAAGAATGAAAAAATATGAGCAACGTCTCCAGGAACTCAAGGATGAAACAAAGTACATTAATGTACGTATCATTGGTGTCCCAGAAGGAGAGAGAAGGGAAAGGGGGCAGAAGCAATAATAGAGGAAATAATTAATGAAAATTTCCCATCTCTTATGAAAGACATAAAATTACAGATCCAAGAAGCGCAGCGTACTCCAAACACAATACATCTGAATAGGCCTACGCCAAGACACTTAATAATCAGATTATTAATTGTCAAAGACAAAGAGAGAATCCTGAAAGCAGCAAGAGAAATGCGATCCATTACATACAAAGGAAGCTTAATAAGACTATGTGCGGATCTCTCAGGAGAAACCATGGAGGCAAGAAGGAAGTGATGTGATATATTTAAGATACTGAAAGGGAAAAACCACCAACCAAGAATCCTATATCCAGCAAAGCTGTCCTTCAAATATGAGGGAGAGCTCAAAATATTTTCTGACAAACAGACAATGAGAGACTTTGTGAACAAGACACCTGCCCTACAGGAAATACTAAAGGGAGCACTACAGGGTGATAGAAGACAGGAGTGCATGGTTTGGAACACAATTTTGGGAGATGGTAGCACAACAATGTAAGTACACTGAACAAAGGTAACTATGAATACGGTTGAGAGAGGAAGGTGGGGAGCATGTGAGACACCACAAGAAAGGAGGAAAGATAAAGACTGGGACTGTGTAATTTGGTGAAATCTAGAGTGTTCAACAATTGTGATAAAATGTACAAATATGTTCTTTGTACAAGCAAATGTCAACCTTGCAAGGTGTTAAAAATGGGGAGGCATTGGGGGAGGGATGTAATCAGCATAAACTAGAGACTGTAACTAATAGAATCATTGTATTATGCTTCCTTTAATGTAACAAAGGTGATATGCCAAGGTAAATGCAGATAAGGGGGGGGATAGGGGAGGCATGTTAGACACTTGACATTGGTGGTATTGTCTGATTCTTTATTCTACTTTGATTTAAGGTTATTTTTCCTTTTGCTGCTTCCTAGCTGTCATTTTTTTTTTCCTCTTTCTTTTGCCTCTCTACTTTCTTTGACTCTCCCTCCTGCCCTGTGGAAGAAATGTAGATGCCCTTATATAGATAGTGGTGAAGGTGGTGAACACATAAATGTATGACCATGCAGAGAACCATTGATTATTTACTTGGGATGGAATGTATGGTGAGTGAAAAAACCATATTAAAAAAAAAATGGGTTGATGACAAAACCTCGAGGGCAATATACTGAGTGAAATTAGCCAGACACATAAGGACAATTATTGCAGGGTCTCACTGATAGGAATTAATTATAATATGTAAACTCATAGACATGAAATACAAGGTACCAAGATATAGGACGAGGCTTAAGAATGGGGAGTGGTTGCTTAGTATGAGCAGAATGTTCAATTAGGATGAACTTAAATGTTTGGAAATGAACAGGGGTGTTGGTAGCAAGATGTGAGAATAACTAATGGTGCCGAATCGTGTGTGAATGAGGTGGAAAGGGGAAGCTCAGAGTCATATATGTCACCAGAAGGAAAGTTGGAGGTCAAAAGATGGGAATGTATAAAACTGAATCCTATGGTGGGCAATGTCCATGATCAACTGTACAAATACTAGAAATCGCTTCCATGAACCAGAACAAATGTATGACAATACAATTAGAAGTTAATAATAGAGAGGCATATAAGGAAGAACTATATACCTATTACAAAGTATATACTACAGTTAGTAGTATTTCAACATTTTTTCATAAACAGTAACAAATGTACTATATCAATACTATGAGTCAACAATTGAGGGGGGTTGGTTAGGGATAGGGGAGGATTAGAGTTTCCTTTTCTTTTTCTCTTTTTCCTTCTTTCACTTTATTTCTTGTCTGGAGTAATGAAAAGTTTCTAAAAATTGAACAAAAATTAAGTGTGATGGATGCACAGCTGTATGAGGGTACCCAGGGGCAAGTGATTGTACACTTTGGATCTCTGGATAATTGTGTGGTATCTGAACAATCTCAATAAAAATGAAAAAAAAAAAATACAGAACTATTTACAATCACTCAAAAAGTGAAATCCTTATGTGTAAATCTAACAAAACATGTATGGCATTTGTATGCCGAAAACTACAAAACACTGATGAAAGAAATCAAAGCAGATATAAATCAATAGACAGACATACCCATGTTCATGGATTGGTAGATTTAACATAATGAAGATGTCAATGCTCCCCCAAATTGATATACAGGTTTATTACAATTCCTACCAAAATCACTGAAAGTTTTCTGTAAATATAGGTGATATTTTTTAATTTTTTATGGAAACAAAAAGGAACTAAGATAGCTAAAACAATTTTCAAAAGGAAGAATAAAGTGAAAGGTAGTGAAAGGAATTAGTCTACCTGATTTCTTTTTTTTTTTTTTTTTTTTTTTTTTTTGTCCTGGGCTTTGCTTGTTAGTTGTTTTGGAGTTCCTGTGTTTACAGGATTTTGGTTATCCCCTGTTTCCCAGGAGACAGACCTCCTTCTCCTGGTGTTTGATAGCAGCAGGTCTTTGCCCCAGACTATCCATTTCTAGAGTTTTTTCACTCCTTTCCTTGTCTCAAGCTGCTTTTTCTGAAGGACGTTTTCCGGGAGGTAGGCATTCCAGAGAGGGCTTTCCCAAGTTGGTCTTTCCCAGGTAAAACAGCATCAGGGACCCACAAATAGGACTCAGAGTGGCTCCAAAGTACCCTGATCAGGGGAACAGGAAGGGCACCAAGAGCTTCTCTGGTGACTCCCCAAAGCTGAGCTTTCCTGGCCTGGCCAGCAAATGCAGCCCTTCAGCTAACTGACCCCTGAGGAAGTTTAAGTCTCCACCAGTGCCACCCCTGGATGAGGAGGTTGAAACAATAGCTGCTGCAGCCTCCATTCAGGTGGGCTGAAACAATAACTGCCCTCTGAGTCAGGACCCCAGTGATCCAAATTCACTAATCAAAAGCTGTGATCATTAATCAGCTGTCCCCACCCCCACCCCCATTCTTGGGGAGTAGGATTTTTATGTCCCTTTCTGTCACCAATGAGCTAGCCGGGGGCTGGACCCCAAGACTACCTGCTCTTAAGAGAGGGAATGGAATCCCTCTTTGTTGCTCAGATGTGGCCCTCTCTCTCTAGCTAAGCCAACTTGAAAGGTGAAATCACTGCCCTCCCCCCTACGTGGGATCAGACACCCAGGGGAGTGAATCTCCCTGGCAATGTGATATATGACTCCCAGGGAGGAATGTAGACCCGGCATCGTGGGATGGAGAACATCTTCTTGACCAAAAGGGAGATGTGAATGGAAATGAAATAAACTTCAGTGGCAGAGAGATTCCAAAAGGAGCCGAGAGGTCACTCTGGTGGGCACTCTTACCCACAATATAGACAACCCTTTTTAGGTTCTAATGAATTGGGGTAGCTGGCGGTAGATACCTGAAACTATCAAACTACAACCCAGAACCCATGAATCTTGAAGACAATTGTATAAAAATGTAGCTTATGAGGGGTGAGAATGGGATTGGGAAAGCCATAAGGACCACAGTCCCCTTTGTCTAGTTTATGGATGGATGAGTAGAAAAATAGGGGAAGGAAACAAACAAAGGTACCCAGTGTTCTTTTTTACTTCAATTGCTCTTTTTCACTCTAATTATTATTCTTGTTATTTTTGTGTGTGTGCTAATGAAGGTGTCAGGGATTGATTTTGTTGATGAATGCACAACTATGTAATGGTACTGTGAACAATCGAATGTACAATTTGTTTTGTATGACTGCGTGTTATGTGAATATATCTCAATAAAATGAATATTTAAAAAAAAAAAAAGAGTGGGGAATGGATGCTGGCAGCCACTGCACAGAGAGAGCAATTTACAGTCCTTTAACATATTTTAACATATTCCCTGGATGTTGTACAGTGTTCTTCTGGCCTCCAGAGTTTCAAAACAGTTGTTTCACACCATTTCTGCCTGTTTAATAGTTGTTTTGGTGGAAGGACTTAGTCTTGGCTCTCCTTTGTCTGTCATCTTCCCACAATCCTCTCAATCTTATCTTGATTATATCTGCAAAGACCCTACTTCCAAATAAGGTCTTATTCACAGGCACCAGGAATTAGGATCTGAACACATCTTTTTGGAGAACACAATCCAACCCAATACAAACAATGAACAATTTTTATTATAACTACATACCAGTTGACATCTTGTATTTTATAATGCAATAAGTTGACTATGTTTACTGTGGATATGGAAGACTAATGTTAAGATGCCATAAAGAGGAGTTAGAAATTCATTTTTATTGTTTGATGGTGTCATTCAGCAGCCTATTGTAAGCTGATTAAGGTCTGTACAGTGAGAAAGGTGTGAATAATGAGATGCTGGCCCAGGGGCCGAATGGCATCCGTCATTGTATTTCTCATGTCTGACTTCCCCCACCCTCATCATCTGTAGTAGCACAGAGCACAGGGGTCCAAATGCCATTTTCCCATGGCATGAGGAAGTCAAATGAAATCACTGATGATGCTTGGCACTTTTCAACTTACTCATCCCTGATCCTTCCATGGAGAGCTGAATAAAACTACAAGTCTATATCCTGAGAGAGCCTAGATGTTAGAAAACATCATTTCTGGCAGTTGAATGAATTATGGGTAGACACACCTAGCTGCCCTCCCAGGTGAGAGAAAAGAGGGTACTTCTCTGAAATCTGGAGATAACCCACATACAGCAGGATTTATTTTAAGAAAGCAATAAAACTATGATTTCACCTTTCAGAGCTGTTTATCACTTGCAGTTTTGGTTTTGGTGATCGTGCTGTAATAAATTATCTGATGGAGAACACAAAGATTGTATCTGCAACCAGACAGTCCATTCATCTTGCTTAGCATTTGGATTTCAACAGTGATTTCCCACCTATTTGCCAAAATGTCACTGAAATAATCACAGGAAACACACTGCTTTGAGCTACCTGATACCTTAAATATATTCAGTGACTCTGAATTTAGGTTATTGGAATATTTTAATAATACACCAATCTGTTTCATCTGAAAGCTTCTTATAACCACTTCCTTAATTCATAAATACTTGTTGATTTTAATTTTGCACTAGAAAGGGAGAAGACTTCAGCAGTTTAAAGTATGCTTATCCAAGAAAGCAATGCAAAAAATGACAGAAGAAATTATCAGAGAATAATGTAAAAGCAACAAAAATATAACCAAATATTTAACAATTTGTATGATAAATATAAAATTCAAACACATGTCACCCAAACCTTTGTACTCAAGTATCATTATGTATATTAGCAAGTTGTTAAGTTATAGTATGCAATTTTGGAAAAACACAGTTTAAATTTAAATTTAAAATGTAAAAACTGGGACCCAATAACTTCAATTGCATAAAATGAAGGGTTGCATTATTGGTAGGTAAATGAAATGACCAGGCCAAAACTGTGCAGCTAGCTAAGCTGGGCGTTTCAGGTGGCGATGTGTGATCCAAATCTATCACATTGCCAGCTGTGGCTGGCACCACCTGGTGACCTGGTCAGTTTGTACCATCTGGTCCCCAAGTGTGCTACATCTGGTTTGGCAGTAATTCCAGAAAAGCTGGTGTTTTTTGGTCTCAACTAACCAGAAATATTGGGCCTGAGTAAACTGGGGCTCAGAGATCCACTCTCTGCTTCCCTGGGTTCAGAAACAGGGCTGCTTGCCATTTCTGTACCAATCTTTTATATTTTAAAGTGTGACCATTAAAATGACCACTGTAAACTCCACAGCCCTTTTAAAGTCAACCATAACCTTGTATTTTCTTTTTCTCTTTCTATTCTTTGGGGAATGCCTGGACATAATGAAATTGATCTCAGGAGACTTATCTACAGACCATTCTTGGTCTCTGTCTGCTAAGGCCTCTACTTCTCCATCAGAAACTCTACCTTTCTTTACTGGATTGAGCTTCATCTCTCCAACTATTCAAAGTGCCAGAGACATAATGTCCATTGAGACAACAGCACTGGTTCCTGGGGTAACCATCCCCACCAAAGATTACTCTGTCATCAGCCAATCTGCTCTGGAGATGTCATATTCTCCTGCATCTTCAGAAGAAAGCAGGTTGACTACAGGCAGTGCGGTCAGAGACCCGGATGGAATAGATCTGTCGAAGACTCTTGCCTCATCTGAAGTACCAGGACACAGTGGATATGATTCTACCCCAGATCATTTCTTGGAGAATACCACTCCTGTCCCAGCTTTACAATTTATCACCACTAGTTCTATGACCACCACTACCAAGGGCCAAGAAATGGTTGTGTTCTTTAGTCTACGTGTTGCTAACATGCCCTTTTCCAACGACCTGTTCAACAAGAGCTCTCTGGAGTACCAAGCTCTGGAGCAACAATTCACACAGCTGGTGAGTAGACTCTGCTTACACATCTCTCTGAACCTCTTCTTTGCTTTCTTTGTTGTGACTTCGTAATTTAATCATTGGCTATCTTAAGCGATACAGGTTAGAAGAAACAAGGCTCCTAGACAGCTGTTGCCCAAGGCATTCAGCTAGAATGTTGAGATTGATTCTGATTCATTCAGACAGGTGAGCTCCATGGTGGACATCAGAGCAGGCACTGCCTCCCAGCCTGATGAGAACAAACTTATATCTAAAATCTTTTCATTATAGTTCTTCCTAACTTAATTTACCCAAGAATAATACATAATCATTGGAGTACTGAACTTGGAATCTAAAAACAGTGTGAGTGGACATTTCCTAAGACATAATTCCACAAGCTGCTTCTCAACCATCTGAAGAAGCCGTACAAAGCTAGGATAGTCCTTTATAAATGAAGCAGAGAGATCAAGGGTAAGGAAATCCTTTTTCAGTTCCCCTTACATTCTTGTAAAACTAAAAAAAAAAAAAAAAAAGACTAAAAAATTTATCATCCCCGATCCCTAACAAAGGAAGTAAGAAGGCCAAGATGACGGCATATATTTTGAATAATAAAATAGTAAAACGCCTCCCACAACTCACATGTTTATTTTTTTCTACATATACAATAAGAAACACATGTACAATAAAAAATACTGAAATATGGGATACCTCAATACAGTCATGGCCAATGTAAGTCAATTGTATTGTGAATATCTCAGATTGCAGAGTTTCTGAAAACAAATGAAAAACTTTGTATGAATCGTACAATATAAGTTAAATCATTATACAAATTAAACCCACATAAAAAAACAATTTCTTCCAGTGAATATTTGCTTTAAGGTCAGACTTTATCTGTGCCATCTCTCCACTTCCGCAATGAGGTGAGTAGATATGGGGACAGTCCCAGTGAACAGAGTTCTAGGGAACCTGGGCTATGTGTATTGATTAGAGTACATGATAAGCCGCCATATAATGAAACTAAGAATATGGTGGCTTAGATAAATGCAAGTGTATTTCTCTTTTACCTGATAGTCTGGTGGGACAGCTCTGCTCTACAATGTCATCCAGTGACCCATATTTCTTCCATCTTGTAGCTCTGCAACCAAACATGTTGTCCTCATGGGCACGGTCAAATTTCAGTCACTTGGTACATCCTTGTTTCCACTTGTGAGAACGAGGAAAGAAAGGAAGCCCAGGGCATTAAATTTCCTTGAAAACAAGGGATACCACAGTTGCTCCTATCACTCATTCCTATTCCATTGGGGGTAACTAGTCACATGGTCAACCTTGCTGCAAGGGAGGCTGGGAAATGTGGTCTCTAGCTAGGTGGCCTATTTCCCATAAAGAAGAGGAGAATGGATTTAGGGCAAGGGGGCACCTAGTTATCTGCACACAAGGTAAGGACTGAGAGTCCCACCAGAGAACACAGCAATGCTAAAGGAAAAAGCATGAGCCAAGTCAAAGTATGTCCTGGTCAGGGGAGAGTAGATTGAAATAATTCCCACACTTTGTATAAAATTTCACCTGAATTTTTACAATAAACTTCCGGGGAGCGGGGTGGGGGTGGGGGCAGGAAGGAGTTGATGTGCCAGAATGGGCTTTGAAGTTATAGAGTCAGAATTCTATTGGGTGGGGACAGGAGCAAAGAAAAAGGAGGTCTCGATCAAGCCTGAGAAATTGTGGCTTGCATTTTTGTGCTCTTTGGTATCACAGGTATGATATTCATGAATAACAATGCTAACTTTCAAAGCCAGGAACTAGGCAGACATCATTGAATTTCAAATATTTCTGAAAACATGGCTATAGCTCACAAGAAGTAGGTGTGGTAATCTGAAGGAAAATGTCCTGGGGCACACTTTTGAGACTATTAAATTACAGTTTGGAAAGTGTCCCTAGGGAGCCAGGTTTTCTTTTCTCTCACAATTCAGGTAGGGATACTGAGGTATAACAGTGGTTACATGGTTTGATGAAGTTCACACAACTAGTTAAGGACAGTTCCAGAACCGGTACCCAAGTCTTCTGACTGCCAGTTCTCTGTATCTGCACAGAACCACAGCTGTGTTGAACGTGAAAAATATTCTGCATAGACAGACATGCTGATGTTTGGGTTGTTTATTTCAAGAAGGTCATTTCAAATTGGTTGCTTCCAAATAGGTGTCCCATTTACAAAGGCAACGGGGCTCAGTTGGAAGCATGTTTTTATTTACTTGGACTTTTCTTTAAATAATTGAAGCATGTTTTGTTTACCTGGACTTTTCTTTAAGTAATTGAACCCAGCATTCTAGCTTTGCTGATAGTTTTGTTTGTTTGTTTGTTTAATCCTCCATTCTCACAATTCATCATGAAGAAAATCACTGCCCATCCAACTCAATATATAGGTAGAAAAATGGAAATATGGTATATAATCATAGCAAATAGATCATTAAATAGTGGTGGCTGTGGTCTCACATTAAAGGCAAAAACAAAAATAAAAACAATAAAAGGAACTGAAATTTATGCCTCAGATAATGGAAAGGGAACATAGGTGGAATTAGCAGCACTGCGGATTTAGAACACGATTAAGAGTAAACCGTCTTTTATTTTGCAGCTGGTTCCATATTTGCGAGCCAATCTTACAGGATTTAAGCAACTTGAAATACTAAACTTCAGAAATGGAAGTGTGATCGTGGATAGCAAAATGAGGTTTGTGAGATCAGTGCCCTATAATCTCACCAAGGCCGTGCACAGGGTCCTGGAGGATTTTCGTTCTGCTGCATCCCAACAGCTTGATCTGGAAATAGTCAGCTACTCCCTTGAACTTGAGCCAGGTAAAAGAATCCCACCTAGAAGGTTTTGTTTTGGCTGTTGTTCTCATTTTAAGCATGCATTTCAATTTTCAGGTAACAAAAAACAAATTGTAGTCTCACTTGATAAAATGACATTTCAGAAACTATGGATCACTTTTTTAGAAAAGTAGGGTCCTAAAATAAGCAGGTTAAAGTTTTCCTACATCAGAAAGTAAAGAACAAGCACATCTCTTGCTTCACAATCTGAGAGCTTTAATTCCCCTCAGAACTAACTTTTGCTGTGCATGAAATATGTATATTAAAAGCTGTAGCCCACAGCCAAACTAATTTACATTTTGCTGGAAGTCAAAGGCATTTCTCAGTGAACTGCAACAACCAAGGGCTCCGAAGAAAGCTTCCAATCACGTATCAGAATAGTTTCTTAAAACACAATTTTGGGTGAAGCTGACAGCATCCTGAGGAAAGAAAAATAGTCATTAGATCAGAATTCAAGTCTGGAGAAAGGTCACTTCACCATCACCGTAGAAAAAAGAAAATAATTTCCCCTCTCAGTTGTATACCCTAGATTAGCTTCCGTATGCAGATTAGAAGAAAGAGAAGTTCAATGTGGAGAAAACCTAAAGATATGAGGGCTTAGCTCAAATCTGCATAATAGAAAGCAAACATTTGTTCTGATAATAAGGCATAGTGCAACCAGCTATGCCCAAATTGGGAATTGTTTCTACCATTAGTTTCAAAATTCCATTTTCTTACCAATTGAAGGAATTTTTTTTTGTTTGTTTTTTGGTTTTGGTTTTTTTTAAATTCTCTAGTGTGTGAGGGGAAGGCTCTAGGCTGACTGCCAGTGAGACTTTATAGTTGATTTCAAAACAAAGCTTCCTTATTGGCTATGAATTAGCGAAGTGAATCTTTAACACCCTCTCTGGACTAACAGTGAAAGCGGAGGGCAAAGGCCTTGGGCAGAATGCAAACTGAAAGATTCAGTTGGGAGGTACTTATCTTTGACAGAGCTGGGCTTCTAGCAGCTTTTTAAAAATTGCCTGGGCACCTTAGTAAACAAGATCATCAAAAAGACAGAGTGCCCTTAGGCACTGAGCCTGGGAGTGCTTACCTCCAAACTGGGGTGACTAAATAAGCCCTCTGGACCCCAAAGAAATCAAAGATACCCTAAATGCTAGTAAGACACTACCTCTCCCCCTGAAAACTTCCTTGGACTGAGAAGGAACAGGGGGCTTCCTGCCAGTTAGGACCGAGACCAGTTTCTTCAGTCAATTGATAAAGACAACAGGAAGTATTTTGAGAGAACGTGGAAAGCATAGGGGAGGTGTGGTAAGAGATGCAGTAAGATGTAAGCCCAATCTCCTCCCTCCTTTCCTCCTTCAGGTTGCTGAGGGTTTACTTAGGGACCCATCCAACAACATGAGAAGGTAAATGTAAGGACCGTGGTTGAGAAGCTGCGTGTGCTGCTGTGCAGACAGGCTTCTCAGAGTAGGTGCCACTTGAGTAGTGCCTTGGAAAGGGGGTAGAAAGCTGGCAGTGCATTGAGAAGACTGCAAAAGGGGCACTGACGATGCTGCAAGAAACCCAGCACAGCAGTGGTCTTGAAGGTCTGAGGTCCCCAATGCAAATCCTATTTGCTAACAATGGCACATTAATTAACTCTCTGAACTCAATTTCTACAACTGGAAAATGGAGACAGTAATAACTGTGAGGATTAACTGAGAGAATGTTTGTAACACTTAGCATAATGTTTGACACATTGTGTGGGTGCCTAATAAGTGTTACTTGATAACATCATCACTATTAATTTGACTGAGTAATAATTTGTGATGCTTTACCTACATAGGATGCCAGTGAAAACAATGAATAGTGTGTCGAGGTACATACGTGGGGATTGGAATGAAAATTATTATCACAAATTTTTTGTGGTTTGAAGTCTGCTTTGTAGTTTTTCCTCCAAGAATCCAATAGCAGTAGAAAAGAGATTGTGCTAACTTCAGTTTCAGTCCATGTTAGAACCAAACTTAAGCTGAGCTACCCAAGAATGCCTCCAGGCTGCCTGGTGCACAGTGCAGTAGAGTGCCCAATTGGTACCTTTCATGGTGGAACTATAAAAGATTGCCATGGTTGGGGGGGGGGAGGCTGGAAATAGATATAGCCAAGTCTTCTTGGCTACATGGGAAATCAACTGTGCCTTTCAGAGGTGGATCAGACTTGAGCCTGCACAAGCTCAAAACAGCTTCAGGGTAGTAGACATACTAGAGACAGTAGAAGCACTGAAGGTGAGTGAATACACCTGTTAAATGAATGTGGATACCAAGATTGATCATTCATGGTCAATCTTGGTTATCTACAAGGGAGATACTTTGAAAAGAGCAGTAAAATGTTATAATCAGCCTTTAGGTGAACCTATATCCCATACCCTGTTCCTTACTAGATGTCTGGAGAGTGAGAATATCTGAGTTTTCAGTATATTGAAAATTCATAGAATCATCACTGAATGAATAAACAAATGGATGGAAGAGATCTGACAAAAAATGGTTGTGGTGAGTGTTAGGGATATATAACTAAAAACAAAATCTCCTGCCAGAGAATATAAATGTATTTGCAAAGCCCCCTTGAAGACATGGGGAAAAACATGGAAATATTAAACTTCCCCACCTGGGGAATTACTGAAATTCTTACAAGCATTGGGGACTACCAATTTAGAAGGCCAAGCTCTCAGTCTTGGGGCTTGCCATTATGAAGCCTGTTACTGCAAAGGAGAGGCTAAGCCTACTTCTAATTGTTCTTAAACGTCACTCCCAAAGAATCTCTTTTGTTGCTCAGATGGGGCCTGTCTCTCTCTAAGCCCACTGGGCAGGTAAACTCACTGCCTTCCCCCCTATGTGGGACATGACTCCCAGGGGTCTAAATCTCCCTGGCAACATGGGACATGACTCCCAGGGATGAACCTGGACCCAGCATCATGGGATTGAGAAAGGCTTCTTGACCACAAGAGGGAAGAGAAATAAAACAAAATTAAGTTTCAGTGGCTGAGAGATTTCAAGTGGAGTTGAGAGGTCATTCTGGAGGCTATTCTTATATGTTGTATAGATATCCCTTTTTAATTTTTAGTGTATTGGAATAGCTACAAGGAAATACCTGCAACTGTTGAACTGCAGCCCAGTAGCCTAAATTCTTAAAGAAGATTGTGTAACTACATAGCTTACATGGTGTGACAGTGTGATTGTGAAAACTTTGTGGCTCACACTCCCTTTATCCAGTATATGGACAGACGAGTAGAAAAATAGGGTCAAAAATCAAATGAATAGTAGGAGGGAATAGGGGGGATGGGATGTTTTGGGTGTTCTTTTTTGCTTTTATTTTGATTCTTAATTTTATTCTTTTTGGGGTAATGAAAATGTTCAAAAATTTATTGTGGTGATGAATGTCCAACTATATGGTGGTGCTGTGAACAGTTGATTGTACACTGTGGATGATTGCATGGTATGCGAATATATCTCAATAAAACTGAATAAAAAATAAAAAGAAAAGAAAAAAAAACCTCCTGCCAACCCAGAAAACCTCTCAACAAAGTAGAGGAAGGAAAACAGTTTTATTATTTGTTAAAAGAAAAACTTTTCATGCAATTTAGGATCTCAGTTTTGTTGAGTGATTCATGAATCGGACAGCATCACATTCAGAAAGTAGGAGAAAGCCCCAGCGAGGGGGTGGAAAGGAGACGTTTATATAGGGCTAATGTGAAAGCTAGTGAGGAAACATTCTGATTGGCTGATGTTAAGTTTCCATTTTACTGAGAGAGCTCTTACAAAGTGGGGAGCAGGTAATTGCTTAGGAATGAGGAAGTTTGCTGATAAAGATCTGGCTATATTTAATTTGGTCTTCTGGGTGAGTGGGGCCTTTACTAGAAACTTAGTATGGGGCTTAGTAAAGATGTGTCGATGTTAGACCTACTAGATTTTATTTATCATATTGAAAAAACGTTAAACCAGAGTGTGATGCACCTCACCAGCCATCTGCTAAAGAGTTTGAAAAGACAGAAAGAAATCTCACCCTTTATACAACCAAGCCGATGCAACCCATTAAATACATGTTCTCAGTATAGATGACAGCTAGTCCTCAAGTAAGAGGACTTGACAGCACCATTTGTCACATATAGTTCCTTGTAAATTCAACTGCTAATTGAGAAGGTCACCTTTTTTGCTAATTGCCTTTAAACAAAGAAAAAAATAAATTTTTCATAGAACGGAGTTTGCAACTTGGAGCCAGCCACCAGCTGAAGTTAGACTCCTATCTTCCCAGGAAACCGGGGTGTATGGGCAGGCGCTGTCTTCCTTGATGATTACATTTCGAAGAGATGGCTCACAGATCCTTGAGAAAGATATTTCTAGGTTGTAAAGCTGGCTAGAGGCTTATTTAGCTTTTAAAAAGATTTGCATACATCTCAAAGGTACAGAGAAAGAATTTACAATTACAAGTTTTCTAAAGTAAATGCTCTAAGGAAAAGGGAGGGGGGAAGTCTTTTTTTCCCTTTTTGCACTAAGGAAAAAAACTTTTTTTGGTTTGTATTTACACTTACATGAACCAGCTGGGACATGAGTGATGTGTGAATCAAGAGGTATAAGAACAACAGGACTAGAGAGCCAAATATGGATTTTATAAAAGTTTAAACGAACAGTGTTCTAGTTTGCTAATGCTGCCGGAATGCAAAACACCAGAAATGGATTGGCTTTTATAACAGGGGGTTTATTTGGTTACACAGTTACAGTCTTAAGGCCATAAAGTGTCCAAGGTAGCACATCAGCAATCGGGTACCTTCACTGGAGGATGGCCCATGGTGTCCGGAAAACCTCTGTTAGCTGGGAAGGCATGTGGCTGGCATCTGCTCCAAAGTTCTGGTTTCAAAATGGCTTTCTCCCAGGACGTTCCTCTCTAGGCTGCAGTTCCTCAAAAATGACACTCTTAGTTGCGCTTGGTATTTGTCTTCTCTTAGCTTCTCCAGAGCAAGAGCCTGCTTCCAATGGCCATCGTCAAATGTCTTTCATCTGCAGCTCCTGTGCTTTCTTCCAAGTGTCCCTCTTGGCTATAGCAAGCTTGCTCCTTCTGTCTGAGCTTATATACTGCTCCAGTAATCAAGGCCCATGCTGAATGGGTGGGGCCATGCCTCCATGGAAATTATCTCATCAGAGTTATCACCTACAGTTGGGTGAGTTGCATCTCCGTGGAAACACTCAAAGGATTCCAATCTAATTAGCATTGATACATCTGCCCCACAAGATTGTATCAAAGAATATAGCTTTTTCTGGGGGACATAATACATTCAAACTGACACAAACAGCAATTAATTTTATTAACTCCTCTCTATAAATCAAAATGGATAAAATGATATTCAAAAGGACTTCTATTTAGAGTGAGAAGCCATGTGCCAACGTGCTCCCAAAAGTTTTTCTTCCAATCAGCAGTGAATGGGGAAGGAAGAAGATGTGAGCAGGCAGGGAGGGGCAGGCAAGGAATGGAGGTAGGCACGAGGAGAGCTACCAGTTAGGTGGGCTTCCTTGCCCCACTCGCGACCCTGGTTTAGTTATTCCACCAAAGGCAAAGGGTAGCATTGCTGATTAAGTGTAGGGGTTCTCTGCCCGATGTGCACAAATAATCAATTCCTGAGACTCTGGGGTTTCAAAGGGAGAGTTTATTGCCTCACGAAGCAAGGAGAACAGATGGCCATGGGCCTAAAATCTGTCTTCCCAAACTGCGGTGACTCTGAGAGTTTTGTAGTATCAAAAGATGGGCAGGTTTTAGGATAATGAATATAATAGCTTGACATGACAAAGTTAGAGATGATCTATTATTGAGCAAGGGCAGATTGATTACATGCCTAGTCACAGAAAGTATGTAAGAAAATAGTGGCCTTAAAATAATGATGGGTGTGATCTTTAGTATTATAATGAGGTATAGATCTCTTACAGTTTAGAGTTTAAGCTACTACGCATGTCAGGTGGACCCATTTTGGTTAGATCCAGCTTCGTCTAGCAAGATAGTTTAGGAATTGTGGTAGGTTGGTTTATTAGTGTTCATTAATAAACATGAAGGGGCTGTCTAGTGATCACAAGACTTCAAAGTTGTAAAACAGAATAAGGAGGTACAAGCAGGGCTAGTCACAAGTTATCATGAGTTTTTTACAATCATAAGGTAAAGATATGATCATTATCAAAGATCAAAGCATCTGGGTTATAGTTCAGTGAGTTTCAGTAGATTCAGATATTTGCTTTTGTTTATTCTACAATATACTAGAAAGTAAAAAGGCATCTATATAATAATTCAGTAATCATGATCATTTGTTAAGTCTTAACTTCTTGGTTACAATAGATTCACAAAATAACCAGCAAGTGATGATTGTTGGACCTTAACCATCTTCTATATACTTAATCCAAAACAATACGCATTCATCAACCACAGTATAATTTGCAGTGTGGCCGAAGAGGGAATCTTTGAACTATACCAGGATCAAAGCTATTTGCTCTCCATTCAATAGACTTTCAATAAGCACTTTCTGCTGTGCTTTGGGGTTTGGGAGTCACAAAGGTGTGGCTTCACACTGAAGAGAGCACCCAATGTGCCTTTAAGTCACATTTTGTTGAGGCCAGGTAGCCTAAAGAGAGAGTGTAGGAGTAGAGAAAAGCATATAGAATTCTAGTCCTTCAGGCAGGTTTCAGGGCAGCGAGGGGGCCTGGGGTGGTCAGTGGTGCTGGGGGCCGAGCAGCCCGCAATAGCTCCTGAGACAAGGAGCAGCTGGGCCAAGGAGGCAGGACACATGGCCATGGAGGTGTTGGTGGCTGTAGGAGCTACCTTGGAGGGTGGTGGCCACTGAGGAGAGTGTGTAGTCGGGGCTGCCATGGCTGTTGGAAAGGGATGCATCTGACCTTTCATTGATGGCCAAGGGAGCTGAGGAAGAAGGCAGCTGAGGAGATGGGAGATTATGAAGGCCTCTAAGGGCAGGTCTTAGTTGGGGATGCACCTGAGTTTCTTGCACTCTTTCTTCTTCTAGAAGTAAAATTGATTATCAATAACATGGGTTAGCACTTCTCAGTAATAATTGTATATTTGCTTTTAAAACTTGATCATTATCATCACACTGTGAAGTAACAGCTATTTTGGTCTCTACTTTACAAATTGCAAACTTTTGTATTTTTTATTTTTTATTTCTAACCTGACCCTTCTATACCTCAGGGTCCCACACTTTCTCTATGCAGGCAGAAACCATCTCTGCTTGATTATACATCCTAGCTCTCCACTGTCTGCCACTCCTCTCCACCCCACTACCTCTCCCAAAGGTGCCGTAGACACTTATCCTCTCAGGCCTAGACCAGGATAACAGAATTTCCTCTGACACCCTGTGCCCCATTCTCCTTAGGCCTCCAGATTGATCCTTGCAACTAATGAGTTTGATTGTTCCATTGTTGGTTTTTTCAACAAATATTTATTGATCACAAACAATTCATCAGGCTTTCACTAGGCTCTGGGAAATACAAATAATTCAGCTGATCCCTGGCTTCAGAGAGTGGTCAGTGGAGAGGAGCAGTCCTTGGGAGGGCCACCTGCCCCCCACACTCCTCTGGACAAAACAGGTCCCCAGGGCAGTGAAGAACGAGTCCAGGCCACATGCAGTTCCATTCTGAGAGTTAAAGTACACAAGAAGCATAAGGAATGCAAGTAATTGAAGTGATGTTATTATAGCAATGGCTTTGAATCCACTCTAGTTTATTTTAAAAAACTAAATCCTTTACTACCTTTGGCACCTAAGAAATTACTACTAACTTGTAACTTGAAGCACATTTCCTAAGTGTTCTTGGTTGACAAGGGCTGATGTGGAAAAGAACCAAAAAGTTATGAGCAATAAAACTAGAGCCAGTGCTATCATGAAATCCCAAAACCCATCAGGGTTTCCATCAACCTTCAAAGCTGTATACAAGGCCTCCAGTGATCTGGCCCCGGCCGCCCAGTTCCAGGATCGGTCTCTCTGTCTCTCTCTGTCTCTTTGTTTCTGTCTCTCTCTCTCTCTTTCTCTCTGCCCCTCACCCTTATTTAAAATTTATTTTTCAAACGAGGTCATTTTTGAGAGGGAAAGTGGTCTTATTATTAATGACACCAACATAACAGGCATAAAACAGGACCGTCTCAGGCAAACGTTTCCTAGAATCACATTATTTCCCATATTCCAACACTTCTCTCTCCAGCGATGCTAAACGGTTTTACTCTTCCTAATTGTGTCACAGTCTCTCATCTCGAGGCTTTTGGACATAGTGTCTCTTTGTAATGTCATCCATTTGCTCATGTGTTCAGCAGTTTCTAGGGCCTTATTCTAAGCTAAGCACTGGAGTTGGTACCCGGGAGGTCAGTGACTTACTGTATAACTCCATCTCATCTGCACAGTCCAGAAACAATCCTTCACACTCCAGCACCAGGGTCACCTCCACTGGGAAGCTTCCCTGGCTCCTCTGGGATGTTCCTGCCATAATGTCTCCTTGGCATGCCTGGTAACCCCTGAGACAGTTAAGTGCCTTATGGACAAATACTGGGCTTTTCAAGTTTGTTTTTCTGGTTGTGGTGGTACTCAGTAAACTCTTATTGAATTGACTGCATGAATTAATTTATTTAAAGTATGTGAATAGCACTATTTTGGGGCTAGTTAAATGCCTGACATGAATGCATACATGCATTAATTTATGCATTAATTAAATGCATAACAAAACAAGGTAGTGGATTCTTTTGCCCGTTGTGCTCAAATGACCAATTCCTGAGTCACCAGGGTTTCAAAGAGAGAAAGTGTTTTACTGCTAGGTGCGAAACAGGAGAACAGATGACCTGTCAGTCCAAAATCTGTCTCCCTGAACTGCAATAATTCTGATAGTTTTATAGTATCAAAAGATGGGCAGGTTTTAGGATGAGTACAATGGTCCAAGATAATGTAATTGGGGTGATCTAATTATTGAGCATGTGCAGATTGATTACATGCTTGGTTCACAGAATGTATTTAAGAAAATGGCAGCCTTAATTTGATAATGGGCATGACTTTTAGTATTATAATGAGGTATATGTGACTTGTACATTAAAATCTAAGCTACTGCGCATGTCAGGCAGACCCATTTTGGTTAGATCCAGCTTCAGTTTTCAAGATAACTTTGGACTTGGGGTGGAGTTAGTTCTGGGGTAACCCAAGCTCTCATATATAAAGTGTGAAATACTCCTTCAATCCTGATAATGAAGGGGACAATATAAGATCAGCTGGCGGGGGAACCTAAGATGGCAGCTAGATGAGACAGGGCAAAAAAACACCTCTGTGAAAAATACTAGATAAAAACCAGAAAGTGACCCAGAACACCACTTCCAGCAATGCACCAGCTGGACAAGGTCTGCTAAATCCACAGAGAACGTGCATTTGGTGAAACCAGGAGCCTGCATTCTGAAACGAGTGAGTGGGCCGGCTGAAAGTCCTGCGGCCACACTGCGGTGTGGGGAAATGGTGGGCTGGTGTTTGGAGACGGATTAGTTCTTTAAAAAAAAAGCCCGGGAGTGGCTGCAGGTACGACAGGGAGAGCCCTGCAGTGAAGCACGGTGGGAGCGGGCTGGGCTAATGCCTCGGTGTCTGGCGTGGAGGATACCCCTTCCCATACCCACTGCTGATTGTCTCAAGACCAGAGGAGCAGAGGGGAGCCAAAAGGAGAAAGAAAACCACATTCCTTACAGCCATCTCCCCAGTGGGTGGGGGACGCTCCTGCCCAGGACCAGACCCACAGCCCAGAGCCGCACCAAGAAACCCAGTGTGATGGGGAATCTTTCCCGCAGCGCTACACACAAGCCACAATATTGGCCGTGGACAGTGGCCTTTAATACACCCACAGCTGATTGTCCTGGAGCTGGGAGGGCAGAGCTGTGCTAAAAGGGGGAAGTTAACACGTCCCATTCAACCATCTTTGAAGCGGGCTGGGAGCGCCCCTGCACGGCCCAGTGACCCAGGGCTTCCCTGGTGGGCCGGTGCACACTAGTGATGTGGCACAGCCCTCCCTCAGCAGAGGTCCTGGAAGAGCACAGCTGGGAAGGGGGAACCGCTCGGAAATCCCAGGGACCCTATGCGAATACCAAGGACTTGTGGGTCAGCAGCAGAGACAATCGGTGGAAAGACTGAAATGAAGGCTTAGGCTCCTGCAACAGCCTTAAATCTCTGGGAACACCTAAGAGGTTTGATTATTAAAGCTGCCGTGCCTCCCTAACCACCCAGACACATGCCCCACATTCAGGGTGGACAGCACCAGCAACACACCCAAACTTGGTACACCAATTGGACCCCACAAGAATCAGACCCCCACACACCACAAAGACAAAGTGGGGGAGAACTGACTTGAGGGGAATAGGTGACTCATGGATGCCATCTGCTGGTTAGTTAGAGAAAGTGTATGCCACCAACCTGCAGTTCTGTCAAATTAGGGATCAAGTAGAGCAATGCCAAGAGGCCAAAAACAACAGAAAATCTTAAAGCATATGATAAAACCAGACGATATGGAGAACCCAAACCAAAACACCCAAATCAAAAGATCAAAAGACACACAGTACTTGGCACAATTAATCAAAGAATTACAGACAGGCAACAAGAGCATGGCACAGGATATAAGGGACATAAAGAAGACCCTAGAAGAGCATAAAGAAGAAATTGCAAGAGTAAATAAAAAATAGAAGATCTTATGGAAATAAAAGAAACTGTTGGCCAAGTTAAAAAGACTCTGGATACTCATAATACAAGATTAGAGGAAGTTGAACAACTCAGCCTCCTCGAGGACCACAGAACAGAAAATGAAAGAACAAAAGAAAGAATGGAGAAAAAAAATCAAAAAAATCGAAATGGATCTCAGGCATATGATAGATAAAATAAAACATCCAAATTTAAGACTCATTGTTGTCCCAGAAGGGGAAGAGAAGGGTAAAGGTCTAGACAGAGTATTCAAAGAAATTGTTGGGGAAAACTTCCCAAACCTTCTACACGATATAAATACACAAAACATAAATGCCCAGCGAACTCCAAATAGAATAAATCCAAATAAACTCACTCCAAGACATATTCTGATCAGACTGTCAAATACTGAAGAAAAGAAGCAAGTTCTGAAAGCAGCAAGAGAAAAGCAATTCACCATATACAAAGGGAACAACATAAGCCTAAGTAGTGACTACTCAGCGGCCACCATGGAGGTGAGAAGGCAGTGGCATTACATATTTAAAACTCTTAGAGAGAAAAATTTCCAACCAAGAATACTTTATCCAGCAAAACTCTCCTTCAAATTTGAGGGAGAGCTTAAATTTTTCACAGACAAACAAATGCTGAGAGATTTTGCTAATAAAGACCTGCCCTACTTCAGATACTAAAGGGAACCCTACCAACAGAGAAAAAAGCTGAGGGACTTCACCACCAGTAGATCAGTCCTATAAGAAATGCTAAAGGGAGTTGAGCAGGCTGAAAGGAAGGGACACTAAACAATTGACTGAAACTACATGAAGAAATAAAGGGTGCCACTAAAGATCACATGGTAAATATAAATACCAATACTACTGTATCTTTGATTTGTAACTCCACTATTTACTTCCTACAGGATCTAAAATACATAAACTGTAATGATAAATCAGTGGTTTTGGACTCAATGTAAAATATGCAATTTTTGACAAGAACTATATAAAAGTGGGGGAATGATGGAGTATAGGAACATAGTTTATGTGTCATATTGAAGTTAAGTTGGTATCAAAGAAAAACAAGATTGTTACAGATTTAAGATGTTAAATTTAAGCCCCATGGTAAACACAAAGAAAGTATCAGAGAATATGACCATAGCGATGAAAAGTAGAGTAGGGGTTCTGAGAAGTGGGGGAAGGGGCAATGGGGAGTTAAGAAATGAGAGTAGGGTTTCTGTTTGGGGTGAAGGGAAACTTCTAGAAAGGGATGGTGGGAAGATGATAGCATTGCAACATTCTAAATGTGATTAATCCCACTAATGGAATGCTAAGGAGGGGGTGGAATGGGAAGATTTAGGCTGTATATATGTTTCCACAATTGAAAAAAAAAAAAAAAGTCTAAATAGATGACAATTAAATGCCAAGGATGATCCTGGATGGGATCTGAGGATGGAGGAGAGGAGGCTCAAAGGGACACAGATGGGACATAAGAAAAAAAAAAAAAGGAAATATAGAATGTAAGCTTTGTATCAAGGTTGAATTTCTTGAACTTCTTAGCTGCGTTTAATGGGATTGCATAAAAGAATGTTCCTGATCATGGGAAATGTATATGTGAATTATATTGTTTTTTCAAGGATGTGTGCAGCTTGCTCTTGTATGTGCAGAAGACAGAGCAATAGATGATGGATGATAGGGAGGGAGAGAGGGAGGGAGGGAGGGACAGAGGGAAAGAAAGAAAGACATGGTGGTGTAACAGGATGTTAAAGGTGGTGGATCAGGGTATCGGGGGAGGGGGTCGGGGTATGCTGGAGTTCTATGTATGGTGTTTGTACGGTTTTTGCAACTGTTCCTGTAAGTTTGAATTTATCTCAAAATAAAATTTCTTATTAAAAAAAAAAAAGATCAGCTGGCTTTCAGGTATACACTTAGACACAAACTCAAAATTACCCGCCTTCCTTCACACATTATTCACAGCCCCTCCTCCCTCTCCTCAGCCTTGTTCCAATAGAGGGTGGAGGAGGTGGCACAAAACCCCACAAAAGTCACATCCATTGCTCTGAGCAGAGTTAATCCCATGAATCTGCATAACTTATAAAACTTTTTGAACATGGAATTTAAATGCTGTTCTAAAAATGTCTGTACGGTTAGAGTGAAGTGTTTCTTTTATCAGTACTCATGTAAAATTTTAGTTAGGGGAAATACATACAAATTAGTATTTTGATTATAGAAGAAATGGAAGTCTAGATTTTAAAACAAATTAAGAGAAAATATGCAGATGATGACTTTCAATCATTTTCTCCCATTTTCTTTCTTTCTTTCTATCTGGGCAATATGACAGCTATTTCACTCCTAGTTTTTCAATGTGCCTGGCTGATCCAGATTTTCTCCTTTTGGTGGTATATTTGAGCATAAGCTGCCATGGTGACTGACAGGCAAGCTGATTAAAATGTCCTTCTAGTACAATCAACCAATGCAACCAGCTGATCGTGTTGCCTCTCTGTCCACAAAGCTTGCATGACAATAATTACTTCAAGTTACTGGAAAGGAAGGATGCGAATTCCCCTTTACAGGGCTCCTGGCCCTATTGCTAGTGTGGCCTGTTCTGGTGCTGAAGGCTGGGACTGATGCTGGCAGCGCCCATCCTGCCCAGAAGAGCGGCCTGAGGGGTACTGAGAGTCAAAGTCTCAAGATAAAACCTGAAGGTCACTTCAGCAAATTCAGGAAGTTTCCCTGATTCCAGTTTTGATCTGTCCAGTATTTGCTTGAACTCACTGGTCCTATCTATTGAGGAAATTCTCCTTGAAAGAGAATTAAAAGGGTAAATCATTAGCAAGCAAGAGGGCAACTGCTGGAATTCTTTATGTCAGGAATAAATGGCTTTATCCAAAGGGCAAAATCTCTAGAATCTATCCTTGGAAAATAGATAAGGCATTCCGTAATTTTAACCTTTTCCAACCAGGATTGCCTAATACAGCAAAACTGAATTACTGGGTTTCCCACCCTTTGCCCTTCTCTCACTGCCTTCTTAGTAGAGGTGGGGAGATTACGGTGCCACACAACCCTGCCACCTCTAGAATTGCCAGCCCTACACTCCTTTGCCTTCCCTACTCTTATGGAATATTAATCCTCAAATGTGAAAACCATAATTCTCATACAAATAGATAGTGAATGTATGTCAAAGTTTTATTTAACTCATTAGTAATGGAATCTTTGGGATGAGAAAGGTGGTTTAAAAGAGGCTATGGAAATAGGTATATCATATAGCCAGAGAACAAGAAAGAATGATGGGATGAGATTAAGTTAAATATAAAACAAAGCAAAACAAAAGGCAATAACTGTATCTTATCAATTTTCTATACATTAACTTCTAACTTTATAGATTGTAGAAATGTCTGGGCCCAAATCAGTAGTAAATACTAAGTCAAACAACATTATTCCCTCCTGGTGCGGAGGTTAGAAAATTTTTTCTTAAAGGGCCAAAGAGGAAATATTTTAGGCTTTGTGGGCCAACAGGCAATATTGAGCATGATACCGATCAGCGTGGAGGTTCTCAGCCGAGTGCTCACAAATGACCATTTCCTGAGACATCGGGGTTTCAAAGGGAGAAAGAGTTTATTGCCAAGCATGAAGCAAGGAGAATAGACAGCCTATGAGCCTAAAATCTGTCTTCACAAACCACAGTGACTCTGAGAGTTTTATAGCATCAAAAGATGGGCAGGTTTTAGGATAATGAGTGTAATGGCTCGACATGACAAAGTTAGAGATGATCTAATTATTGAACGTGTGCACATTGATTACATGCCTAATCTGAGAATGTATGTAAGAAAATGGCAGCCTTGACTTGATAATGGGTGTGATTTTTAATATTATAATGAGGTATAGGTCACAGGTTTAAGATACCACATACGTCAGGAGGGCCAATTTTGGTTAGATCTAACTTCATCTAGTAAGATAGCTTAGGAATTTGGGTGGGTTCACTCTGGGCTTACTCAAGGCCCTTCATTAATAAACATTAAGGGATTGTCTAGTGATCACAAGACTTCAAAGCTGTAAAACAGGATAAGGGGGTACAAGCAGGACCAGTCATAAGTTATGAAGAGACTTTTACAATCATAAGGTAAAGATACAATCATTATCAAAGATCAAGGCATCTAGGCTACAGTTTAGTGAGTTTCAGTAGATTCAGGTATTTAGTTTTGGTTATTCCACATACTAGAAAGTAAAAAGGCATCCATATAATGATTCAGTAATCATAATCATTTGTTAACTCTTAACTTCTCAGTTACAATGACATTGTATAGGAATTTATACAACCCTTTAAAATTTAACCATTTAAAAAAATGTTAGTTTGAGGGCTGTAAAAAAGCAGATGGCTGTTGCATAGGCCCATGGGCAATAGTTTGCCGACCTCTATTTCAGAGGAAAGGGTGACCCTTCATAGGTGGGATTGTAAGTGCTCTAGCATAACAGTAAAAGTTGTGTAGTCTTCTTTTTGCCCTATTTCCAAATGTTGGATAATTTTTCTTAAAGCTTCAAAGATTACCCAGCCCTCCATACCTTCTGTCTCTGATCTTTGCTGATACAGAGAAGTTAGACAAGTAAATGATAATGCAATCATGAGTTGGGTCTCTGTCCACTCATATATTCAATAAACATTTATGACCCTCTGCGATGGGTTAGACTCTATTACAGGCACTGGGCCCCAAAGATGAATCAACCTCATCCCTCCCTTTGAGAAGCTGAATTCCTAGCAATAGAAACAGAAGCATATACAAAAAACTTCAATGGAATCTGTTAAATACTATAATTAAGATATGAACAGGAACATTATGAAGCACAGAGAAGAGAGCAATTAATTCTACAGAGGGGAGGGGATGTCAGGCAGGCTTTCCAGGCATGGTGGCATTGAGCTGAGCCCAGTAAGAGAAGGGCAGAGAGGGGCTCTTCCAGAAGGGGCAGAAGGAAATGGTGACATTTCAAGGACTCTCGGTCATTCCACCATGACAGCAGCTTCAGATACAAAGAAGTAAAGGAAGCTCAGACTGGAAGGAAAGAAAAGCCAGGCTGTGCCAGTCCACTTCAAGGCAGGTTGTCTAAAAGCCCCTGTTGAATCTATTTGCATTCATTTGATGTCCTGTTTTTTTGTTTTGTTTTGTGTGAATGTGTGTGGGTGTGATGTTATGGTCTTTCAAAGTTAAATTTTAGCAAAATTTTGAAAAAAACTTTAAAAATCTTCAAGCTAATACAAGAGGTGATGGTGTGATTGTGAAAGCCTTATGGATCACACTCCCTTTATCCATTGAATGGACAAATGAGTAGAAAAATGGGGACAAAAAAACTAAATGAAAAATAGGGTGAGGGGGTTATTTGGGTGTTCTTCTTTACTTTTATTTTTTATTCTTATTTTCACTTTTCCTGGTACAAGGAAAATGTTCAAAAAATAGATTGGGGTTATGAATGCACAAATATATGATGGTACTGTGAACAATTTATTGCAGACTTTGGATGATTGTATGGTATGTGAATGTATCTCAATAAAATTGAACTTGAAAAAAATCTTCAAACTAAATACCAAGTACTAAACTATAATGTTGTGTTTTTAAGTTTATAAAATATATGCATAGTTCATCATTTATAAAGTACTGCAATTTTAGAAAACACTTTAAAAATATAAAAATAGGCATGAAGGTGCATAAGTTACTTCGTTTAAAAATTATTTTATGCAAAAAAGGGCAAATGTTAACGAGATATCTTTAAGGATATAAAAATACTCCAGAAAATGTTTTGTGTATAATAGTTTTAAGGAAATGGGCATTATGTGACTCCACCTGTCATCTCTGAAGTAAGTGTCTAGAGGTCAGGGGGGAGGCCCGTGCTGAAAGTACATTCAGGAAACTTCCATTGAAACTACAGAACAGGTAAAAATGACCTGGGTCAATGTGAGGGATGGAATCTAGAAATGGAACCTTTAGGGAGACAGGAGTGTCCGTGAAGGAGGCCAAGAAAGAGCAGGCAGTGAGGGAGGCCGGAAACCAGAAGAAGATGATGCTCCAGAAACCTGTGAAGGAGAGAAGGGTCAGCAATTTCAGAAGCTGTGAGTGAAAAATGCAGAGAGGTCATTTAATTTGATATTTCAGAGGTCATTAGAACCTTTTGCAAAAGCAGGCTGGTAGAGTGGCAAGGGCAGAGTCCAGATTCAATGAGGTTGGAATGAGAAAGTCAACATGCCATGTCACCTTCTGTTCAAGGCTTAGTTGAGAAAAATAATATTTGTGGAGAAATGCCTGATGAATATATGGTCCACTCATTCCTCTGGAAAGTGTGAGTTTTATTTCTGTAGTCACAAAAACTATCAGAGACCTGCATCTTTGGACTATCTTGTCTCAGATGCTTGTAGCCTTGCTTTGACTGCATTAGGCAGTAGTGGCTAATTACTAGTAGTAGGGGACACAATTGTCCCTGTTATTTTGTTTATCATTTCTGACATAGCTCACACCTGGGACCCTGGGGATCATAGCAAATTGGACAACTTAAGCCAAGGTGGGAAGGTTTGTTTGCAAATCCTACACTGTCAGCTTCATCAGAAAAACCTACAGATTCATCAGCTCCCAGAATCTTCAGAATCCTTCTCCTATACAACAGCCAGAGCCACCTCCTTTGAAGCAAGAGATAATCCAATGTCAAAGTTGATTTTTTTTTTTCAATTAAATAGCTTCTTTCTCCCTCCTGTCAGTCATCCTTTGACATGGACAGGTTTCACTGTCCTAAGCCTCTTGCTGCACAGTTTTGACCAACTTTCCCTTAAAGTCCAGGAAATCACTGCTGAGATAGTCTCTCTGCAGGACAGCACATATGCACCCATGCACACTTCTAGTGCATTTGAGCTCATTGTTTGTCCAGTAATCCTAATTTCACCCCCATCCTCTCAAGAAACTGCAACACAATGCAGCTTATCTTCCAAATGCCACAGCCATGATTTTTCTCTTCATTCCTGATTCCCACGATCCCATAATCCTCAGGAGTCAAGAGAATGTTAAACATATTTCCTCTTACCCCTCTGTGTATCCTCTGTCTGATGAACCATCCAAAAATAATTTTCCCTCAGTACTTAGTGCCAGGAAAATCTTTGCTCCTCTTTGGGCACAGGAATTTTTATTTACTCTTAAAGACCACTTGAATCTTGAAATCAGTCATATTTACTTTTTTCCTTTGACTGTTATGACCCTCACATCCAAATCAGCAAGTCACCTTTGGTAACTGCCCCAAATCTTATGGCCTGTCTGTGTTCCGCCCTGCCTGGATTCTTCTATATCCAGCTTTCCTTCTCTCGTTTTAGTTGTATGTCATTTATACGTAAATATGTGCATTTTGTAGCTCTCCTAGTATCTTTTTTTGAAACAAGGAAAGATGTCAAAATTTTTAAAATTGAAGAGGAGGCATCTGTATAAATTACTCATTGGGGCAGTTTTGTGGTGAGAGAAAGAAGTGCTACCTTAGGGCAGAAGCATGGAAAGGGGATTTCTTTTCTTTTCTTTTCTTTTTTCTTTGCTTGTCTTTTCTTTTAGAATAAGGAATTTCTGAATATCTTCATGGTCTGTGGGGAAGGATCTTTACTGGTGGAATGGTGTCTAAAACAGGGCTTAGTATGTACTAGATGTTTGTTGACTATAGCTTTAGAAACCAAAATGACTTATCTCATTTAAAATGCATATAAATTGAGAAGGTGTCTACTAGTAACTACAGTGATAGAATGGCCCGTCTGTGGGACATATTTTGGGATAACTGACCCTCTGACAATCCTAAATAATGGGACAAACCTGACAGCTAAGGACTATAATTAACAAAGGGGAGGAAACTGAGAGAACAGAAGAGGGAAGAGAACATTCCACGGGTCCTTGGCACTTCAACTCTGAATAAGCTCTGTAGCTCTAACAAGACGCGATAGTAAATAATTGTTCCCAAAATGAAGGGAAACAAGTTCAAGTTCCACAAGGTGTTTAAAGTATTTACAACACTGTGTAAAAAGCAAATTCTTCTCTGAAATTTTCCTCTTCTACGTACGTATCCACTCTAATTGTAATAAAGCATACACTTCTTGGTGAAGACGGGATTATCAGTTAGGGTCCTGGCAGAAAAAGAATGTAACTGAAAATAATTTTAAGTAGATGTAAATGAAGGAATATTGATAGAAAGGAGAGTGGAGTTAATAGAACTAATCAGGCATGGTTTATATTCAGGAATTAAGAGCCTGAATGATTAGATACCATGAATTAGAGCCTGAAGGTGTGAGGGAAGGAAGCAGAGGTTTCACATCCGTATACCCGTGAAAGAGAAGCTGTGAAAGAGGAACCACCCAAGCATCCCTGGAGGTAAAGCAACAAATAAGCCCCATAACCATAATGAGGCTGAGGGAGTGGGGGTGGGAGGAATAAATAGCCCAGTTTCACCCGTGTCTCCATGCTTCCCAATGGGCAAACCTAACTGAAACTGGAGAGCAAGGGAGCCTGGGTGATGCAGGCCAAAGAAATCAGCTCTCAGGACACCCAACAGGGCAGAGAAGAGATGAGGAGGTGGGGGGTGGCAGTAGGGGAACAAAACAGCATGACCTTGAACAGTGGGGCTGTAAGAAGTTAAAATTTGTGGCTTCTTGAATCAAGGGAATCAAGAGAAATTGCATCTCTGATCACATTCTCTAAATATTCTTTTATATAATAGAAACACTTTCACATCTGGACCAAATGAGTGTGGGAAGGGGATTAACATTTCTCAAGTTTTCCTATATATACAGGCAATGCCCAGACAGACCAATTATTTAGTTCCATTTGCAAAATTTGAAACAAATTCCAATTCTGTCTCTCTGTTCTTTTTTGCCTGGATTAAAGCCTATTGTCAGGATGGAAAAGCAGTTTGTGGTTGTAATTCTGGGAAGGGAGAGACTATTCCACAACTACTTTTGAACCATAAGGAGGAGAGAATTTGAAAATTCTCATGAGATTTCTAGGTGAGTCTCTTTCCACATTCATTCAGTGTCTAAATTCCTGGAAGTGTCATTCATGAGGGTCAACACTCTGTTAGGCCAAATAACATCTGCAGAGGTACAGATGTGTAGCAAAAGCTGCAGACTGTTATTACTGCATCTGGTTTGCAATTCACCTCTTGAAAACTCCCTGAATAAATGAAACTGTGATATTAAAAGTATAAACCAATGTCAGAACTTTCTGTAATTTATCAACTGAAAAAATGAATAAATCACGACTCACTCAGTATTCTGCCAGCATCCCCAGCAACTAGAGTCGTCTTTCATTTAGACCACTATGAAAATTTTTCAGAAGCATATAGGGTTTTTATGCCAGTTAGCTGTGCAGGTTGAAGATTGCAAAAATGTAAAACCATATATAACTTATTCCAATGTTCTCTCCTTGAATTCCAAAGAAGCCTCAAAAAATGGGCAGACTTCAAGTCTGGTAAATGGTAAACACTGAAATTAATTACAGACTGGCATCCAGGATACTTCCAGCCAACATGTGGATCAACAAATTCACCTCTGGAAAATGCATAATTTGCCAAAGCTCCTATCTAGTTCCATCTGGTGGTAGATGTCACTCATCACAAATAATACCAACAAAAACAGTAATAATAGCTATTTTTATTATTTTAAATCTTAATGATAACTATGCAAAGCAGCTATAATTCCTCCCTCCCCCCATTTTAGATCTGGAGAACTATCTTTCAGAGAGGTATAAGTAATTTGTCTTTTACTGGTCACACAATTCCTAAGTGCTGTAGCTGAGATTCAAACCCAGGTCTTTGTAGCCCCTTCCCTCTATCCTACTGCCTCTTCACAAAGAGGAGACTTAGAAACCCTCCTATGGGGAATATATTAATTGTTTAATCTATTCAGAAAAAGGGGCAGTAAACTTTAGTTTAATCCTAAATGAATTCTATTAGGCTTTACACTTCACCAAGTGAAATTTCTTATACCATTTTGCCATATTCTGAGAATGCAAAACAAAACAAAGGAATGTTCACTCTCAGAATCAAAAGTCCCAAACTTTCAAGTGTTCCCTTCATATGCACTGTTGTTTCTGCTAGGAGCCGCCCTTCCAGCTTGAGCAGCCACAAGAATTCTCCTTCCAGAAGACTCTCCCCTGCCTCTCCCCTCTCCTTTTGCCCCCTCACCTTTTTCATATCCCGGACACCATCTCCAGAGGTTACACTGCTGCTGCCCTTTGCCTCCTGGGATGCCCATCTCAAGGGATTTTCTGTTTAATGCCTGCTTCCACTAGGGAACCCCAACACTGACTCCACTGCCAGATACCTTTCACCCTTCTTCAGAATTCCAACCCCTTCCTGCAAAACCTCCCCCCACCCACATCCTGAATGTGCTCCTGGAGCCCTTGATCCAGCTCTTTAATGCAGACCCCTCCAGGGGCAGGACCACATTCCGGAAGCCCTGCAGGCAGAGTTGTCCCTCCACCAGCCGACCTGGGTACTAAGGCCCCACTGCTGCATGACTCAGTCCTCAGTTTGGCAGATGCAGATAATGGCTGGAGGCTGAGAGGATTCTTCAACTTCACATCGAGGACAAGGTGTGCATAGGCATTCCCAAATCCATTCATTCCACTATTAATAGAGAGCCCTATAAACATTTTATGGTTGTTGCTCTTAAGAATAGTGAAGAATTGAAATGAGACCCAAATTTCCTCACATTCCTTGCCCCTTCAAACTAGAGAGCACTCCCATTTGTAACTTATCCAATTCCACAGATGTGTATTAAGCACCCACCTCGTGCTTGGTGCTGTGCTGTGTTATTTGTCATTGAATAATCACTCATTCTAATCCTATCCCTCAGGATTAAGTCATAAGGAAATTATGGAGTTATTACATGCTAGCATATTGTCATGGCCCAAGAGGGCTTTTGTAGCCAAAGGGCTAAAGAAAGCACCAGACACGTTCTGAGACATGAGTCTTTATTATGCGGCTTACCGACAGGGTGGGAAGTTGAGTCACGTTGCCCTGAATTCAGGAGTTGCTCTGAATGGTGGCGGGTTCAGAGCTCAACGTGAAGGTACTCCATACTTTGGGGGAGCTGAACTAGCTGGTTATAAGGTCTCGATATTCCAATGGGTATGAGAGCATTAGACAGGAGCAGGGGTCTTGCAACGTAGGGAGGGATTGACTGTAATCAGCAGGGAGGAGGGGAGGATTATAGATTATATTGTAGATAACAGTATCTCAGGGAGTCTCAGGGAGGAGGTAGTTTTGGGTATAGATTACATTTAGCACCTGATTTTACAAGGAGAATAGGTCAAACCTTAACTGACCTATGTCACACAAGCTGCTGTGTGCAGTGTTCTAGGCCCTTGGGGAATGTCCTAGGCCCGGGGTTCCCACACACGTCCAGCCAACCACTTTGGCTGCTTTTATCCTAGCAGAACAACTAGAACAGAGATTTGCATTTAAGCTGGAGGGAATTTAGTGATCACCTGGTTTAAATGCCCCATTTTATAAGAGAAAACTGAGACCCAAAAGATGTTAACCCTCTTTCTCAAGACTACAGACAATTTCTGGCAGAAACAGACCTTCCCATCCAGCACTGCCCATAAGCTTCAGCATGGCCAGCAGTGATGACCAGATTCACTCCCTCCGAAGCTACAGCCAAACCCAGGAGGTTCTCAGGATTTGGGGAAATAGGGCTGCTGCTGCCTGGGCCTGCTGCGGAGGGTAAAATTCCTGGATTAGATCCCTGAAGAACCCTCAGTCAAGGACTTATTTATTGAAATTACTAACCCTGAGCACCAAGTACTGTGTAGAAGTGATACTCATTAAGACAGGAACAGACTACCAGGGCCAATTTATGACTTGTGTGGGCCCTTTCCTCAGTAAAAGAACATTAAAAATCGTATCTTAAAACTGTGTTGGTGTAAAGATAAATCTAATCCAAGTTAGATTATGTTAATGTTTCTTCTGATTTTAAAAGGTATTGTAATATTTTCATGAGGCCACTAAAAGTTTGGGTTCCCTAAAACTGTTCCTCCTCTGCCCTGTAAATTACTATTGGGGCGCGTGAGTTTGTCATTCTCTGATGCCCCAGGCAAAGCAACGACCCCTACCCCCACCCCACCCCTCACCCCACCTCCCCTCAAAAAGGAGAAAAACCAAGCAAGATCACAAAGTCTTGGTTACAGAGTGTGGGGTCGGGGGGTGCACGGCCCGGTGTACTCCGGCCCAGACCCTGTTGAGGCGGGAAGCTTGGTCACGCCGGGTGCCAGTGCATGGCAGCGCCAGGCCGGGGGTGTCCGCCTCCCTCTGGGCTCCAGAGCCTTTTGGAAATTGGAAAAGATGATCACGTTTCCACCACATTGTCCCAGCCAGGCAGGCCGGATCTGCCGCTGTAATCACGGAGTAATAATGGCTGTATCAGCGGCCCCTGAGCTGCTTCTGCCACTTTGCGAATTCCTTCCAGACCTGCCTTCCCTCCACCCCTGCGCACCGCACAGTGGTTTTTAAGGAGACAGAAATCAGTTCAGGCATTTAAAATTTCGTCCCCTAAAATCCATTCCAACTTCTTTTGCTATTGAGCGCCATCTAGCGAACGTTGGTTTACATCGCATTGAAACAAGCCGTCCACGAACAAGACCCAACAAACGAGCTGAAATCCTCTCCCAGGAGGGAGCCCAGTCAAAGGAGTTGCTTCATTTTCTGTCCAACACGTGAGAGATGGAGACAGAGTAAGAGACACGAATAATACAGCCATAAAGTAAAGACCGGGGCAGAAAGGCAATCAATACACAGCCCCCAGGAGAAAGGCCAGTGGCAGGGGATGCAGCCGTGAACTGGAATTGGTGGCTTGTGGGCCCTAGACCTCATGGAAGCCAAGGCCCTCATCCTGGCAGGCCTGGCAGACAGGGAGCCTATTTCCAGGCCTGACAAGCATGAGTGCAGTATGGGGACTGGAAACACAAGGTCTGAAATAGAGACAGTCTTGGACCACCAGGGACCTCGGATGTCTGTGAATTTATAAACTCCTTGATGGCAAGAGCCATAATCCTTGCAAACATTAACTGTAAAATGCTTCGAAGTGTTCCCTGCAGGCAGGGGACATTCATTTGAATGCTTTTTGATACAGGTGGACAGCTGAGAGACATCCTTCAGCCAGTTGGGAATGCTTTTCAGGACCTTTGAAATGCTTACAAAGGACATTATATAAGCCAATGCAGGGGAGAAGTGGATACACAAAATGTACTTACGTGAAAGATCTCATAACGGTACAAATATTTCCAAGCCCTACGTGGCAGTTCACTTATTTCAAACCATGAATTGCTGTCATATTTGAATGACAGAAAAAAATTTGGTGCTACTGTAGTGTTAGACTGTACTTTTTACAACTAAACAGACCACTTCATGAAGAAGTAGTGGCAGACAGTGATTTTCGAGCTTTTGTATAGTCAGGAAAACTTTTGTTCAAAGGGAAACATTTATGGAAATTTATGTCAAACCTCAGAGTGGAGATGCTAGTGCCATTGCTCGCTGCCACTCCGTTAGTCCCTTGGAGCCCTGGGGTGCTTCCTTCAAACCCCATAGTTGAAAACCCCTGGCTATGGAAAACTGAACATTGTAAGTGGATAGATACAGATGTTGATCTCAATTCATGCTTAAATAGCTAAAATGGGCTTCCAGTTTCTCCCCTGTGAAAACAAGGTCAGCAAGATCAACTTCGGATGGTGGTTGTGCATATTAATAATACACATGTTTAAAGTTCCCGGCACAGGGCCAAATACATAATGGGCCCTCAATAAATATGAGCTCCCTTTTTATATAAATAATTGTTATAACTGCTCCTGGTGAGGCAGGGGTTTGGGGTCCTAGTCCCTGAGAGCACTTCAGGGACAAGGCCTGAAATGGAGTGACGTGAATGCTCTGGCTACAGCCAGCATCTGCTTGGGTTGGGCCAGGACCTCTGAGTCGTGTGATGGGCCTGGGCCTCCCCCCTGCAAACTAGCAGCTACTGACACTGCTCAAGTCACCAAGGCCAAGAGCCCTGGTTCTTGATGTAACAAAGCATCCAGGTGATTCTGGTACACACCAAAGTTTGTGCATAATATTTAGAGCTAAATATGTTATCACCTGTGTCCTTTTTCAGTGATACAGAAATTGTGGTTCCCTTTTTCACTCCAGGCTATTATCACTCCTTTACAGCCCTTTCCAAGTAGGTTGCAATGGTGATGGCAAATATGCCAGTTCCGTTTCTTAGCATCCATGCATTTGTTAAAATCTGTCCTGTTTCTTCCAGCCGATCAAGCAGATCCCTGCAAATTCCTGGCCTGCAGCAAATTTTCCCAGTGTGTAAAGAACGAGGAGACCAAGGAAGCGGAATGTTGCTGCAGAGCTGGGGATGAGAGCCAGGGGGGCATGGACCACCTGGACCCAGGCTTCTCTATCGCCAAAGAGGAAAGTGAGGTCATCCAGGGCAAGGCAACCACATACAGGTAAGTTAAGTGCACTAACTTTACAGACTCAAGAATTCAGTACTTGCATGTCCAAGAAACCCATCAGTAGAATGAATTCCTCCAGCAGTCCTTGAAAGCCATGGTTCTCAGACTCCAGTGAGTATAAGAATCACCTGGAGGAAGACTTGTTAAAACACATTGCTGGACCCTGCTCTGCTCTGTTTCTGATTCAGTAGGTTTGGGTACAGCCCAGGTAAGGCTGGTGCTGCTGGTGCAGGGACCACATTTTGAAAACCAATGTTCTAAGCCTTTCTGCAGGATTTTCTTAAGATCTGTAGTGAAGGAAAATAACTCATGTCTGTTTTAGGACATGGCCTACCTAAGTGGGATATAGATATACATGCACACACACATATATACATACACATACATACACACACACACAAATGCACTCACACATAATATTTGTTGTCTTCCTGTTTTCAAATATAATAGCATTTATCATAAGAAAGCTGGAAAATATAGCAAATTGTGTGAAAGAAAATAAAGATCAAGTATAATTTATCACATTATCCACTATTATCTTTTCATGTACATTTTAATATAGAGTTTGTTTGTACAGAAATTTGTAATGTGAATGGAACCAGACTGCCTTACTGTTTAATAGTCAGCTTTTTTACTTAGGACATTTCGCCATGTCACTAAATATTTTCTAAGGCATCATTTATAATGACAGCATAGTAGTCTGTAAATATGTTATGAACTGTAATCAACTGTCCATTTCTGTACAGAAAGGTTAAGAGGAGTTCTTTAGAAAAGGAAAAGGAGTTCAGACATAATTGGCTTATCGTGTTATCTCAGTGTTGCAACTGCATAAAATTGACAATGCTTGCCTGTGTAAATTTATGGATTACTGTCAAGGCTTCATTCTTGGCTGCTTGTTGAAAATGTGATTAAAGTTAATAGAGGAGATAAAAAAAAAAAGACCTAATTGGCATCTGTTAATGAACCAGGTATTTGGGTATAGCTGGCCTTATGAACAAACAGGGAACACAACAGTTCCTAATTCTTCTCTGGGTCCTGTGACAGCCAGATATGGTCCACATTGTGGCCTCGGGACAGGCTCACGGAATGCCAATAGCTTTTCCCCATCATGACCTTCCAATCACACACACCTGAAAATGTACTCAGTGTTGATCACTTCCGACTCATGTTGTTATCAGATCATCCTGTTTTATTTTGGTTTGGGTTTTCCTGTCCTTTTCTCATTCTAGTGGCCACAGCTCCTAATTTTCTGCCAGGGTAACTTGTGGCCATCTGCTTCCACACAAGAAATAAGATAAAGGTTAGTCTTTTCCTTGATGAATCACATCCTATGCCTTTAAAGTAAAGACACTTTATTCTTTAACCCATGGTGGTTAAGAGGCAAATCAGGATTAAATTTTTGGCTCAACAATTTACTAATCAAGTGACCTTGGACAAATTACTTAACTTCTCTAAAACCCAATTTCCTCATTTGAAAATGAGACTAGCAGAGGCCACCTCTTCAGAATGCTCCATGGGGTATATGAAATGATGTTTACAAAGCATCTTTATGAAGCACTTAGAGCTCGGAGTATCCACTCAGGGAAATGAGGAGGAGAACGATGTTGCTTTCTCCAAGTTAATCCCAATTAAAATCCCAGTAAAATTCTTTCTGAAATTTTACATTCTGGTTCTGAAGTTCCTCTGGAAATGAAATATACAAGAGAAAATCTTGAAGTATGATGATGGGAGGCTGTTCTGTAAGATAGCAAAACACACATAGAATAACAATATTTAGAACATTAAGATAGACACAAAGATAGATAATAGAAAGAATAAAATAGTCCATAGAGATCCTTATATATTAAAGAATTTCTATCTAGCAAGCATTTCAAATCAGTAGGAAAAGTATGGACTAATCAATAATAGTTGAAGTACAATTGGCCTTCCATTCAGAAAAAAATTGATTTCACACACAAATCAATTATATATGAAAGATCCAAACCTAAATTAGAAACTGTGTTTGAATATTTCTATAATCTTTGGCTCAAAAACACCTCCTTAATTAAGACACTAATCCCATAAGTCATTTAGGAGAGGACTTCCTTGGGAAAAAAGGTACCATAAATAAAATTAACAGATAGGCAACAAGGTGAGAGAAAAATATTACAACATATAATATAGACAAAGGATAAGCATCCATAAGAACTCCTATATATGAATAAAACAACAAACATCTTAACATTAAAATGAGCAAAGAGTACAGATGTACAATTCATAGAAGAAATCCAAATGAAACCAAATCAAATCCAAATCAAACAGAATATGCTCAATCTGGGAAATCCAATTAAAACAATAAGGAGATACCATTTGTCGCATATGAGTTTGACAAAAGAAGGTTGATAATATCTAGAGTGGGTAATGTTGGGAAAAATTAGGTCTGTCAAACATTGCTGGTAGATGTGTACAAAAATATTCACTGCATCCTTGCTTTGAATCATGAAAAAAATGTACAGCCCATCAATAGGAACCAGTTAATCTATAATGTATTCTTTTCTATGGAATGTAGCAATTAAAAACAATAATATACCTCTACCAGGGCTGGCATAGATATATCATTAAATGAATAAAGTGAGTTGCAAGAAAATAGATCCTGTTGTGTAAAAAATGAATAACAAAACTGTGTACTTATCAGTATATTATATTCAACCACATGGCATTGCCATATGTATGGTTCAGTCTAATATGTAAGTAAATGCATAGCAAAAATCTGGATACACAACTATCATTCCAGTTAACAATGGAGAAGAGTGGGATTGGGAGGCAAATTTTTTATAATGAGAAAGTGTTCATGCATCACTTGTGTAATACCAAAGAAAGGAAAAAAGGAAAGAGAAGAAAGGGCCAAGGAACTCAGCTCCTAAAAGGTGAATCAGGAGGAGGAGGTTGCATGTGGCAATGCTGGACAGGAATGTATCAGTTTTCATTTTAATCGGCCCTATCGGCTGTTTCAGATCACTGTACAATTGGTAATTTTAAACATCCCTCTTTACTGAGTAAGAAAGACCCCTGTAATTCTGGACTGTCACAGTGAGATCAATAGAGCCAGGCATATGGTGATGTGTAAATGGCCAGCTCCCATGAGGGGTGTGTGCAACACTTCCTCCACCTGTGCCTGTCCCTGGGGGATAATATTGACGTGCAGCGTCCAAATACACGGGAATATTGATGCTCCTTAGACCAATTCAATTCCACAATCATTTTGAGCACCCATGTGCTAGTCACACATGTCAGATGCCAGGCAATAGGAAGGAAGGGAAAGAAGGTGGGAAGGAGGGGGGTGGAGAGAAGGGAAGGAGAGAGTAAGGAAAGAGGGAGGAAGATGGAAAGCATGGAGGAAGGAAGGAGGGAAGGAAGGACAGAGAGATAGTTTCTATTCAGGGAGAAGAGAGAAATCCCCATCCCACCCCAATTCTGCCAACTCACTGGTTAAATACTGCTTTTTAATTGTTAAATATTAAGCCCTAATACCGTTAGCAGCAGGACAAACCCCAGCTGCCCCATGAGCTGCTTCAGACAGACTCGGTGGAAAAGAAAGCGGAGCACACTGGTGCTTGGAGCGTCCCTCCTGGGTTCACAGGATCTCCTTGAGCTGCTCTCCCTCCCATCAGTTATCTCAGTTCCTCACAAGACACTGTCATTTATGTGACTCTGACAGTTTACTTATATGAGGATCACCAACAAATTAAAATCTAACCATAGAGGACAATGGCTAAGATTCGAGGTTTTAAACTTAGACCCAAGTTCAAATTCCAGCTCTGCTCCTAAATAGTTGTGAACTTGGGCAACCTTTTTCTCCCTTTGGAGCCTCAAATTTCTCACCTGTATAATCAGAATAATAATAGGAATCAATTCATAGGTTTAGGTAAGCAATAAATTAGATGCCTCTCAGTGTAAACTGCTCAGTAGTAATGGCTACTAGCACTAATGGCACTCTTTGATAATTATTAGCAAAGGGCAGCCTTGTAAGGAAAAACTAAGATCCCCTACCTAGCTCTTAACCCTGAACTCACAAGCAAATCATCTGAGAACACTAAGTCTCATAACTTTGACAGCAGCATTCTCTAAAGGATTGTAAACACAACTGCATTTTTACTGTTTTACCTGAAAGTGAAGAGATAGGAAAATGAGGTTGAGGGCAAGCGCCTTACTGTGAAGATGAGTCCACTGACATACAACAAGCAACTTCAATTGACTCAGTTATTTGTCATTGTATTGCAAAGTCATTGTCATGCATTGTATTTTCACCTCTATTTTTCCTTCTGTTCTTTTCCTGCATTCAATATTTACAAATACACCCCAGACATTTTTCATTTCCCTCAATTTTAGTTGTTCTGTGCATAGATACACTTGCACCAAGAATTTACTTGGCAAAATTCTCCCAAGAATAAACAAAATTTTCATTTTCAGAGGTCCCTTTTCAAGCTTAATGAGTTTGACTTTTATTAGTCACAATTAGCATTGTACATACTCTGAAAATCCAAATCTGGATCAAATTATTTATGACATCTCTTCTTCACATCTAAAAGTTTTTGCTTTTGTTCTTTAATTTAAAAGGCCTAACATGTTCTCTGTGTCATTATTATAATGAAAATTGTCTCTGAATATAGGGGTCAGATTAAGTAAATGATAGTACAAGTGACATCTAGGAGAAGGTTTCAATAACATAGAAGTACTTATAACCACAGTAAGGTCACAGGTTTACTCATGCTAAACCTCAGATATAGAAAAAAATGAGGGGGTGGGGCTCGATTTAAAAAAACTAGTTGTTTTAAACTCCCGATGAACCCATTCTCTACTGGATGTCGGTGGGGTAGGACAGGGGTTGGAGTTTAATTTAGTCCAATTCAGTTTTTGAAACTTCAACTGACTGATAATTTAAGCAATCACTTTAGGTAACTCAGTTCCCTTGGAATACGCAATCAAGCTCAAAGATCTTCTCCCCATCCTTTCTCTTCTCAAGATGGCACTTGGGTTTATGTGGGGTGGGTGTCTTTCTCCTTATCTCACCAGATCTTTTGGAAAGTTCCTAGTTCCATATTCTCCTCATGCTGTGATCTCTTGATTCTGATCCCAGGCATCTGCTGTCCACTGGTATTCTCAAAGACTCCAAATTTCCCAACCAGGGCATGTAGGAACCGAAAATGCTGCCTGAGGTGGTTGGTGATAGGAGGGACAAGAAATGTTACTTACCTTCCTCAGGCTACACCTCTCTCCTCTGCCTCCTTCCCATCAAACACTGGGATTGGGATAGGATTTTCCCTCCTTCCTGTAGTGAAAGCCTCCTTCCCATTTTTCCCCCAAATTGTAATGGACAGAATGTTGGTAGAAAGAAAACAGTTTACTGATAAGGGAACATATATCAGAAGGTACCCCCAAAATACTATACCCATTTTATAATGTAAAGAAGAAAAAAAGCAAGGTGAAAAATGTGTACACACTACTATCAGAAATTATATAAAATATGTAGTGAGAAGTCTGGAATTATTTACATCAAATTTTACAACCATTTTATTTTTAAAGTATATGAGCAAAATGCTATTAAGATTTGTTTTTCAGCATCCACAACTCAGAATTTGACTTGAAAAACAACCCCACTTTTGCAAGATGAACTTCCTTGAGCTCCATTCAATCCTCCTGAGACCACTGCCTATGAAACAGGAAGGGGACTGGCAGGCAAAACTCAGGCGGGTTGTAGAAAGCATATTTCTTCCAACGCTAAGGGAAGGCACCTGCAAAAATATTCTGTCCATTTTCACTTGCCATAATAATTTTAAAACTAAAATGGTGTAAAGTGGTACTTGCTAGTAGTGTTGATAAGCAAAGGAAACAGCATATCATGTTTTTGCTTTCTTTTTAGGCCACCAGATTACTCTAAAAATAAAGCTTACAAAATTCGTGCTAAAAAATTCCAACATCAACAAAATAACAAGGTAAAATCATACTCATACTTTTATATGTTGGTTTTAATGACTGATTTCGACTGTTGAAGAAAACACTCCTGTGCCTAACTCTTGTTTTAAATAGAAATAAATAGGAATACTTTTATTTGCCAGGCTTCTTAATTTAGTTTTTAAGGGAAAAAAGATATTTCCTGGTGCAAGAAAGATAGAGACAGAGGCTGGCATTAACTGAAATGTGTAGACAAAACAATAAAATAGAATCAATCTCTGTATTTTACAATATTCCCAACCTTTTCTTGTAAAAGCATATGTGTGATTTCTTAAATGCACTTCAACAAGGTTGAAATGTTCACAATAATCATTTATATTCCTGAATAATTTTATATAAATTCTTATAAAATATATTCTTTCAATTTCAAATGAACAGGTAAAGCAAAAACATGAAGAAAGATGGTTTGTGAACATTGAGCAACTTCAGAAACCCTAAAAGTTCATCCTCAGATAAATGTTCTTTCCAATGCCCTATATGTCTTTTTTAAAATACTTAGCCCATTTGATCAATTTACTTTACTGAAACAATTATATATCGCAAAGGAAAATAACTTGCCTATAACCAATCTAAATATAGCCTATATAGTTTTTTTTAAATCTAACTTTGGGGGAAAACTTTAGCCTAAACTAATCTATTTTCAAAAATTACACAGTCTTTGATGGTAAAATGGATAATAGTTAACCAATGTCCATTTTATCCGAGATCTCTAGTACTAGATGAAAAGAAATGCTTCAAAGCTTGCACTTGAAAATAAGGTATCGCAGTTAATACGCAATCAGAAGGATATGGAACCATAATTTCATGTAAACCAGTGCACACTGCAAATAATGTGTGTCACTTTGATTTCCTGAAGCCCAGAAAATAGGAAAGCCAGAAAAGGTTCAGACTTTGGCCATAAAATGACCATGGAAAAGGATCTGATGTTGACAAAATGTCTGGGACAAAATAAACACTGATTAAATCCTGACATACTGGATAGAATTAGGGATCACATATCAAATGAAGAAATTTTGCAGTGAATGAAAGGAGATGATGCTTTTCAGAGCAGGAAGTAAATTTGAAGACCATCTTACTGCACAGCAGTAATGGCAAATATAAGTAACAACACTGATTATTAAGGTTGTGATTGTTGTTGAGAGAGATTGACCATTGTTGTGTTGAGGAAGATTCAGAGGACACATTTGAGTTCCATGGGGAAGAGTATTGTGGTAGATTAATAATGTCTGCTCTGCTTGTTGAAAGGGCACATGGTGACATTCATTCACAGACTGCCATCCCTGCCCCAAGAGGTGATTCAGACCGTGAATCTAAATAAGCTTAAGAAGATGAAATGCATTCCTACTGAGTTATAAAATTAAGAATATTTGGGGGGCATCTCTATCCTTTCAAAGAAGATATCCTAAAGGGCATGCATATTCATTCTGTTAGAAATCTTCCTAATTCCACCAGCAGAGGTAACATTGGAATGAACCATTGGTTTGTTCTTGGCTGGCATTTCTTAAGGTCTTAAAACTATTTCTTTTGCAGGTAACCAGGAAAGGAAATTCTGAATTACTGACTTTAGGATATGAAGAATTTAATCATCAAGGTTGGGAAGGAAATTAAAAACTGACAATGTTCAAATTATAATTTAATCTATCTCAAGAATCATGATCTACTTTTTCAAAGAAAACTGTACCTACTCTGTCAACATCCTGAACACATAAGCAGGCATCTTCACTGTCTATATCACTGACTATAATCCAGGTGTATAGTCAACATTGAGAACCAGCAACCCCCATGTTTCAAATATATGAGATTCAATATGTACTTGATGACTGATGAATTCTGAAGAAAAAGATGCTGATTATCAAAACCCAAAAACAATCAGTGAAACATATGTCTTCTTGGATGTTTACTTTTTAGGTATTCTTTACAAATAAATTGTCAAGGTGATAGTAAACCGAGATTCTTCCAGCTGCCCTTAAAATATTACTGACAGATCACATTTGGAAGTGTAACTTACTGCTTTTGGGGATTGAGCAGTATATTTGGGTGCAAAGCTCTTTATAAGTTATAATGTATGTAAAAAGTGGTTACTTTTGCAGGAAGATGCAGGTCTTTCTAAATACATGAGTGTATATACTATGTAACCCCTGTGGTAAGTGCATATATGCTCCGAATATCAATAACTGTAGTGTGTATGTATGTGTGTGTGTGTGTGTGTGTGTGTGTGTGTATTTATCAGTATATATCAGTTCTTAGGTACACTAGTTTTGTAGAAGTAATTACTATCTACACAGATAATTTTGTTGCCAATAATTTCTGAATTTTTCCTTTAAGAGAAAATAACTGAGGTATCAGATACACATACCATTTAAAAACTTGCTTTTATTGTTACTGCACAGGTAAAACTATTTTAAAAGAAAATGCTTATGGGGGAGGGAGGAGAAGCATGTATTATGTGTACTATGTGACATGACCAATTCATGTTTTCCACCACAAATGAATTATGTCTGCCTACTGTTTAATAATTCATTGAATACCTCCTCACACTAACTTTTGGGTGTTTATACCCAGATTGGCATCAATGTAATCTAGCTCAGTAAATTTTCAAGGTGCTACTTAATGAAAAATGAGTCCATCAGTAGCCCTTTCAGATGTTGTACTTTATCAAATATATTTGCTGCAAAAACTTAATTTCAATAAAATACAAGCTCTGTATTCATAGATTTATAGTAAAATGGGTCTGTGTTTTATTAGATATTCTCTGGTATTGCATTATGGAGTAAGATCAATGACTTAAAGCATGAAGAATTTAATGCTGCTCAAAGATAGCAAAAATATTAAAAACCGACAGCAACGTTTAAAACTTTAGCTTCAAAAATAAAAATAAAATTTTTTCTAGTAATAGTGACAACCTTTTGGGAAGTGGTATTTCCATCCCACTGGTGACTAACCCTGGAAAATTCATGCATGCTGGTCTCAAATGTATGGCTTTTGCCCCTATTCCCACCTCAACCCTCCCCAAGAGTAAAGAGCTATGACATGGGACAAGGACTCTGACCTGGGATGTGGTGACAAGATGACACAGAGCTGAGAACAGTAGTAGGAGATTACCTACCCACCTCCATATCCCTGCAACTTCCCAGAGGAAAAGCACAATGGGCCCACCGAAAGCACAAGAAAAAAGTCCTGTCAAGAGAGAAAATAAAGAGCTAACTCTACCATCAATACATAAAAGGCACCCCTCCCCACCAACCCCTTACATTTCAACTGTGTTCTATCTAACTAGTTTTGATGAGTAAAGAGAAGTAGGTAAATACGCTTATCTCCCATGGGAAGAGTCCTCTTTTGGGCAAGTGCCTCTCACTCTTTGCACCACACATCTTTTGGATTGGAATGTTCCAACTAGCCAGAGAGGAGCTGTTGAGAGCCTGAGTCTCCCTCCACTCTCCAAAGACGCACCAGGATCATAGTAGGTTTCAGACAAGGGGCACGGAGTAGGCAATGTGAGGACTCCTTTTTGGGGGTTTCCAGTCTTTCATATAAACAGGATTGGTAATGGCTTGGGGCAGAAGCAGGCAAGATTTGGTTTGCCTCTAGTTTAGGCAAAATGAGTAGCCATGTCTCACACACAGTCCTGCCAGTTCCCTGGTTGAAGATCCCATAGGAGTTTGGGCCAAAGCTCATGGACGGTTCAATCACCTTGTATTCCTTGCTTCTTCCTACAGCCCTCTAGCACACAGCTGCCAGGATCCCAAACTTCTCCAACCTGTTTCATCTGAGACATGGCCAACATGTGTGACATTTACAACTTTTTTGTTTGTAACACCCTGTAACGTGTGCTATTTGTGAATTTGTGTAATTTTGTAATGAAAAGCACAAGATGCAAGAAAATGTTCATCATAGAAAGCATTTATTATTTGTATTCCAGTACATCAGTAATTTATGAAAGTATCATATACATTTTTAATGGAAGGAAAAATTAAGCAATAATTGCAACTAGATGAATTTCAGAAGTTAAATGGAAAGAACCGCTTAATAAACCTATGTGGGTTTTGAAGGTGAGATTCTGCATTGGTACATATTAGGATAGAGATTCTCCTTTTGAATGTTCATTAATTTTTCCTGATTATCTCTTGAAAATCTTCTGAGACAAACTTACTTCATGTATTAGATTAGAAATGAGGAAAGAACAATACATCAATTTGAATCGACCTTATTTGTATCTCCAATTTACCCTTTCATGAGGCTTGTGCACAGAGTATCTACTTACAGCTGGCTGTCTCCAGTATGGCAGTGCCATTTCTATATGCTAAGAATTTATACACCAGCTCTGTCTTGATCCAAGTTGTAGTAACTACAGATTCTGCTCTTATATTACACATTAATTTTTCAACGAATTAGCAAAGACCTAGGAACGTTTTGTCTCCTAAAATTTAGCAATGTTTTCCAACCTGGGGGTTGCAGAATCTTCATGGCACACCTCCTTTCTTTCTCTTCCATTACTGCTCTCTTCCCTGAGTTATTACAACTGCTCATTCTGGCTTGTCCTTATCCTCCCTTCTAGATATCCCCTGCCCTCCCTCAGTATATCTTCCTGTTGAAATCAACACTCTCAATAGTTGTTATTACTACTGGTAAATGATAAATAGAGAAAAACAGTCATACCTTCTGAAGAGGTAAAGGACAGAGGAGAAACCCTTTATGAATCTTCAGGGGTTACAAAAAGTTTGCCTGTTTTGTTTCTTTTTGCTCCATTTGTTTGGAACGAAGGCTTTCAAGGTTTAGAACTAAATTACTTAACCTCTCTGGATCCTCTGTTCCTTCATCCTTAAAAGGAGGTAGGTCTACCACTAACATCACATTAACTGACTAGCTGCTTCATTCATAAACATTTATTCTGCCTAGCCAAGTACTCTCAAGGTACTGTAAGTAAAGAAACCAAAGCCTACATATTTGGATCCCCTGAGAACCATAGTAATAACCTGTGAATGAAAATATCTTTAAAGAAATATCCATTTAATGAAACTCTACAAAAAATCCTCGTGATTATTCTTGCCTGTGGTTTTCTATTTTCTATCTAAGCTTTCACCAACACCACCTATTTTCCACTTAAGAAGATCTTTTCTTGGGTGCCTGCAAAACAAAGTGGTTTCACTATGTTCTGGAAAGAATGACCTACAAAAGTCATTTTAAGAAGCAGAATGTGAGTAACAACAGTGTGTCCTTTGTGTAGGCTCATGCTTCTGAAAACATTTTGTTCTTTTGTTTTTAGTATTTTTTATGTACCCACCATTACAAAAGTACACACTAAGGAAGGAACTGGCATTGAGCAAGACAAGCATTAAGGATGAAGAGTAGATTAATTCTTAATATACATATGTTTGTTTAAGCTTCTAATTTTAAGTCTTAACATGACTGATTAAAATATGAAATAATTTACTTTTGATTCCTACAGTTTACATCTAGCTTTTATGTGTTTAATTGTGAACACAGTAAAGCAGCTGCATCAACACTCTGAGACTGCTCTTTCTCTTAAAAGGTTAACGTGTTCCTAGGTTTCTCCAGAAAACAGACCTCGGGGTATACGTGCATCTATTTTATGTAGGTTACTGAAAATATATCTGAATTAGGACAGTTCTCTTGGAAGCCAAAATTACCTCAGGAGATTATTTTAAATAAGTAAATTCTAGGCCAGCTGTGTGACATTAATTAGAAACAAAATGACTTAAGATCAACTACAATTTTATTAATTATTAGAGTCAAAACTAAAGAGACTTGTAATGATATTTGCTGTGATATATTTCTTATGAATTCTTCAAAATGTTAAGGTCTCTGAATACAATAATTTTAATCTTTTGGATTAGTTTTCCATCTACTGTCAATTATATCTAGGAGGTACCTAAACTATTTCTGAAAAATAGTACTAAAGGGACAAGTCATTAAAAATCAATTTGGGTACCAAATTTTCTTCAAGCATTTTACTCATTACTAGTTAAGAAACAAAGTTTATTATTCACTGTACTATAAGAATAAAAATACCAATTAAAGGCAAGAGATGAGAAAAGAGAGAAGAGGTCATTTATTTCAGTAACCAGACCTTCTATCACCAATCAGAGATCAAATGCCCCAAGGGTGGATGAATATATGCAGTAATACAGCCTTCAAAGATAATCACATTCACATTCTCAGTTAAGAGCACAGACAGGACCATTTACTTTCCTTAACAGAAAACAATCATTTGCACAGTATCATAATAAATAAATCATTTCTGACTGAGACACATATGAGAGAGGTGATTCTGAAACAGTGTCCGTAGCTCACAAACATTAATCAGTTGGGAAATATTTTCCTAGCTGAGGTATCTTTTCTAAGGAAAAAAAAAAAAAAAATCAATAGAAATTCGTTTCAAAGGCTAGCATCTTTAAAAATCAAGGAAAAAAGGTGCAGACATTAATTTTATTTTCTAATTTTATTCTAAAAGACAAACAAGGTTTCTTAGGATTAAGTCAACATTACTACTCCTTGATGTATTTTTGTCTCCAAATTCCTAATATGAAAGTCATAAATACTAGGCTAGAAACTGCTGACATTTAATCAAAATTAACAGCACACAAAGAAAACCTTTTTTAAAATTATTAATTATGTGAAACCAGCAATAACTAAGTACAGTGTCTTTTGAATTACAAAGCTTATAAAACAACTCTACAGTTACCAAAATCTCAAAGGCCAAAAAAAAGACAGGAATTACAAAAAAAAAGTTTGAAGCAGAACACTAGATTATCACATGAAACAACTTGGACAAGATTCTGACACAAGATTGCAAACGAGATGAAGTTCAAAATATTTAAATTCAGTCCAGTTAAGCCACGTGCCACTTAAAACCTATTTCCTTAAGAGATAACAAAAGTTTAAATTATCTGAATTTCCTTTATTTGTTCATGTAATATATAAAGAACACTGTTATAGCAACACACAATGCGCTAGAAAAGAAAAAACACATTTGTGCAGTATACTATGAGTACCTCCTTTATCACAGAATACATTAAATTAATTGATGCTCCTTCAAGAATTCTAGAACTTAGGGAAAATTACTTCACTGAAACTAAGACATATCACAAAGGAAGGAAAAAAAAATCAAAGTTTCCACCTTTGAGGGAAATTTCCATGAATTTCTGAAAAAGTGAGTAGAGAAAATAAACTTTTGCAGGCCAAAATATTAGTGCACCTGTCATTTTAAGTGCCAAAGCTCTAGCAAGAAATTTAAGCTAAGGTTTCATTATTCCAGTTATATCATTCTGTGTCATCCTTAAAAGGCAAATGTTTTGAAATTTTTTAAATTCTCTTTTCCTAGAGAACAATTACGATGCACTTAAGGTAGTTTGTTGGCAAAGGATGAGAAATGTCAGAATTTGTCCAAGTGTAACAAGTATTAGCATAATGAGAGGTTTAAAGTTGGATACAGAAAAATAATTTTCAGGTTCCAAATCTACTACCATAATTAATCTTAAGCAAATTAACAAAAACCCATGATTAATAAAATCTGTTCACTTTGAATAAGTAACTCTAACATGATCATGGAATGGTTAAATCTCTGGGCCACACACCCTGGCACCCTGGAAGGGCTCCCAGCTATAAGCTTGGGGTGTGACATTTACTTTAACAGATTCTGCAGCATGGCAGTTGCATATGTGGGCCTAGCCTGTTTGCTCTCAATCGCTTTCTGAAGGTACTGGATGCCTCCACAGCGTTCCCAAATTTCTTCAAACTGTCTTGGCAAAATCTCAGCACCACGCTTTCGAGTTAGGCCTGTCTCTTCCAGATTCAGCTCACACATCTCCATGTCATCCTTACCTGCACATATGAGACATCAGAAAATTACCATCTCTTTTCAGAACCATTACTCTTAAGATACTTATCAATTCTCACAGATTTGAGGTGCACTTAGTTTTAAGTTTTAAGATTTTATTTCCTCCAAGATGTAAATCTGCTTAATAAATTCCCCAGAAACAACTTAAATTTGTCCCTTACCAAGCACCCTTTTGAAATTTAACACTGCAGTTGATCAAACAAGTTATCAAGATTAATAAAAATGCTATATTTCCTCGGACATTACACATTGATTGGTATAAACACCAATGAAATGATTCACAGGATATAGACAAGTTTCTATGTGCCTTCAGAGGACATAATTAATCCAAGCAATTTCACATTATAAATTGGTTAATCCTCAATTAACTGGAAAACTCCATCCCCTCCACCCTGAATTTAATGAATTATTATATTTATATTAGAATATTTTATTCAGAGGGTTTATAATCCTTTTTGTTTTGTTTCATAAATTTTTTATGTGAATCATACACACCAGCCACAAGAAGGATGGGTGGCTTGTCAGGATGGAGTTCCATTTGCCGGGCAATCCATGGTCCATCGAAGTGGGCGTACCACCAGCCTTTCTTCTTACTCTGCGGGTCTTTGTACTGGTCGGCGGGGCGGATGAATGGGATACGGAAGAAGCGCTGCTGTCGGTTCATTTCAATCTCCTGCTGCCTGGCAGGAAGCTGAGCCACTGGGTTCTGCTGAGCTATTACACAGAACAGGCAAAGTTATACCAGCAACCCAGGGGATAAAGAAAACAACCTTTCATCCTGAAATGCAAGAAAATTTCGAAAATAACAGAGAAGAAGAGAGGTTCCTAGCAGTAAATTTAAAACAAAATGTAAATATTAATTCACTATAAATGAATACATTTGAGACTGTGATTTCTTAGGATTTTCTTCCCCTAAAGATGTTCCCTGGCATTGCAAACACACACATCACAAAAGCAACAGCAACAACAACCCCTGGCAGTTTCTCACAATGACTGTATCAATAACCTAAAATAAATTTACTTGGCAGGAAGGCAAACTAGTATTATTTACTAGACTCATATTTTTCTTCCAAAGAGTCCAAATGAAGGTTGCAGAATAACTTTTACTGGACTATTTACGATAAAACAAAATGAACAGTAATTTCACAAGTCTGAAGGATACATATATTCATCGATTTAATCACAATTCCCACAAAAAGCAGAAATCAAAATTTTTTTCTCTTACCAATTAGTTTTGGGATTTAAAATAGTCAAAATAACATAGGTATTTTATTAATATCAATGAGACAACTTAATGGGAAAAAAATTGTAACAGTAAGCATGAACTTTCCCTCAAAAATATTTACTTAGTCTGAAATCAAATTTTTCTTGGAATAAAATCCACTGAAATAGGTGGAAAGTATATATTTGGTTCTCTTCACCAATAGAAAAGAAAAATCCTTGCTTTTCTGCTAGTATTGGGCATAGCAGTCATATCAATGTTTTTCCATTGCTCAATCTTCATTACTGAACACAGCTGGGTTTTTATTTTATCTGAGACTGTAAATATTTCCCCGGGTGGGAGGGGATGACTTTATATCTTCAGAAGCATGTTTTTATAAGCTGTTTAATATGCTTTATACTCACAACTTTAAAATTAAACCAATTTATTGTAGCTCAATTAAGAAGCTCACTGTGAAAAGCTAAGTATGTCAATTAGAAATTATATAATATATATATATGGTATATAAAGCAAGAACAGCCACATGGCTCCTATAAGAATTTCCAAATACCGAAAGGATGAAAATACTCTTATTCTACATTTTACAACAAGAAACAGCATAATCTTTATAGCAGCTGAAATGAATTATTTGCAAACTAGAGAAAGCAAAGAGGAGTTAGCAAAGCTATATACACCCATGACAGGATGAAACAGAGGCCCAGTTTTGTTAGTGACTTTAAAAAAGTCCCATCACCTTTAGCGTATTAGAAGAGATGTGTTTATTTATTCTTTTGTTCCTGCTCCTTCAAAGCAACTTACAGTTCAATGTTTCCATTTCATGTTTTAAAAATCACCTACTTTGCAGAAAATATGCTAACTCAAAACTAAGTTCAAAAGGGTAAAAACAAAACCAAACCAAACAAACAAAAAACCCTTCCCTCCATATTAAGTACTGAATTGGAATTCAATGTCAAGTTGCTAGGAAACTTAATATGATATTGATGATCACTCACTAATTAGCCTACTTTTTTCTTCTACAACTTAAAGGTTATAGAAAATAACAGCTTCCTGTAAATTAAATATATTGGGTAAATTAATTATATTGGGTAAAATAGAAAGTTATTGATAGTTCTTATTCTAATGTGAGAACTGAAATTTTTTAGGGGAAGCCTGGAAACTAATATCCATGTGGAAAAGTAGAACGATAAAGAGTTAAAACCTTGAAACTAATCCTCCTAACAAGTATTTCTTTCGCCTCCAATTGTATTGTCTTCAAAAGCGTGAAAAAAGTTTCAAATGTAGTACCATAAAATTACAAGAAGCACTTAAAAACTCAGGTCCCACCAGTTGGCAAATAAATATGGTTTTATATCCAAATCATTATTGCTCAATTGATTCTAGAAGAAATTTACCACACACTAAGGTGACTCAAAGCTTTTAAATTATCAAAGAATGTACATTATGGGAAGCTATAAAATAATAGAATAATCTCTTCCCATTGGGAGGTATCATATATTAACTCAGGGTACATTATCATACAAAACACAAATCTCTTTGAACAGAAATGCGGATACTATCACAGTATTTGAAAATACAGGGTTTGAAACCAGCACCTAAAGTTAGTCTTTATTCTATAAAGATCGGCTGCTATATTAAGAAAGTTTTGCTACAATAGGAAGAATGACGTATATTCACAGTTAAATGCTATCATTTTTTAAAAGAAACTAACTTGATAAAACAAATTAGATTTTGTTCTGCATATATAAATATTTTGAAGAGTTTTAATGTGAGCCAATAAAATCATCTCAAATTAAAATATATTCTAATACAGATGAACCAACATTAATATTCTATAATTCCACTTAAAATTGTAGCAAAACAATGTTTAATAGAAGTTAGTACTTTATAAAGTATTTTTAACCCATCTTCCAGTTAGCTCATGAGTTACCACCCTTTGACTTACGTGAATTGTTCAAAAATGGTGCAAAATCTGTGAACAAATATTTTATATTGAAGAAAAGACAAAAATGCCAAAACTGTTAATGAGCACATTCTCCTAATTTTTAAAGCCTTCCCATGAATTGGGGGGTGACTAACAAGTAGATATTAAATCCATAAGCCAAATATTCTCAGAATTAACTATAAGAAGGCTTTGCTTTCAATTTTTTTTTTTTAAATCCATTTTGATTCATTATATTTTGGGAAATTCTGCTTGATACACATATGAACAGGACCAAAATCTTAAAATTATATTTCATTTGAAACTTTGGGACACAGTGGTACTCAAAACAAAAAGCCAACATAGTGACTTAATAACTGATATTACTGTACCTTTTAGGCATTACTAGAATTTTCATAGGAAAACAGAATTACTGCCAAGTTCATCAGAAAATGATATTCTTTAGAAGAAAAAAAGAAAGCCTTGCTATTTTTTCATACACTCAGTATACTTTCATTTCTTCAAATGTCTAAACTTTAAACATGCCATTTTTATTTTGGGAACTATAAAAGTATATTTCAAAATCATTGTTTCAAGATATTAAAAATTATAAATCTTTACCAATAATTCATCTCCACACAAATTATTTCTGAAAAATCTCCTTCTGCAGTAAATAAAATGAGAGCATGCTCATCTAGTAAATCACACTGGAAGTAGGTCTGCGGCTCCTTACTAATTATTAAAAGAATATACCATGATTTGCCAACGTATTACTTTTAAGATCAACAATACCAATATATATTTTTGTTAATCATAAATTGGCATCATTTTATTTTCTCAAAGATAAGGAATTCTAAACCTTCTAAATATTAGAACTATACAACAGTTCGTTTTAAATGGTGATTGGCTGCCCTATTAGGAAACCACCTAAGTACAGAATTTTCTCAACTGATCTTTTAAGCATCTTGGTGCCCTTCTCCTTTCCTTTTAGCTATACTCCTGGGTCAGAATGATCTTTATATGAGAATAAAGAGGAAAATTATATAAGGACTTTTCAGAGTAGAAGTTATATTTCATCTTGAATATGACCCATAATCAAATTCTCTGAAGGCCAAATATATGTGGGTTGTATACAAATATATGTGGATTGTGTTCACATATAACTTCTAAATTTTTTCATATACCTGGAAGGGACTGTCAGGAAATTTTCCTAATCTACTCTTTTGTTCTTTCAAATAATACATCATAAATCGAAACAATATATGAACCAGTAAGGGGGGCCATGTATTATTTTTCCTTTTTGAGAGAAGCTAGATGAGTAAGGCATGAAAGTTTCTTTTAAAAATACAAGAAATCTTTGTACATTAATTCAAAATTTGTTTGCCAAATACGACAAAATTAATTTTTTTGGTTGTAAGAGTGGATATCGTTCAGATGAATAAATTTTGAAATATAACAATGAAAGTTTGTCGGCTAGGTTGTGATTGGAACATTACAACTAAAAAGAATAATAGCCAATTGCCATTTTTTTACTAAATAAGCTGTGTTAAAAAACTTAGTACACAAACAATGAACAGGTTAATGGAATAATTCCATTGTCTGCAAGTCACAGAAGCAGATTTTTAAACTGGAGAAGAGAGTGGTAGACACAAGTAGATCCATTTTGGGGGGTCTTCCATTTGCCATTTGTTAGACTGTGGGTGATCTCTCACTGCTCTTCCATATTGTTATAATCTGACTGATGAGATCCACTGACCAATCACTGGCATTAATCTCTCTCTTAATAACAATGTTTCCCTCACTCAATTTACTCTTTCAACAACTAAGAAACACTAAAATTCCACTATTTATTTTATGTAAGTTTGCTTTTATTTACTTAGAAGGTGGTGAGGGAAGCAAAAAAATAACTTAGAGTTCGTTTTCTAAATCAACTGGGTCATGACCTGCCAAAGCAAACTGTCAAATGTTAGGAACACACCCCTTGAGAAAAAGAAGGCATTAAATCTGCTGTGACTTTGACATTAGCCAGAAGTAAGTTAATAAATTGTGCGAGTTTAAAAGTGGCAAGTTGAATAAATGAAATTCCAATTATACTTTAAAGACTGAAATTACAACTTAACGTATCAAGCTATTTTCAGTTAATATTAAAACTAGTGCATGCTTCTACTAGATTATATCTATCCCGCTCTATTTTCCAATTTTATGGTGTACCACTTTGCTTTTCGCATTGCAAAGTAACAAAATCCACTTTTAGGGTCCCAACAAAAAATCCAACTTCTGGTCTGAACTAAGGTGGAATTTCTCACTCTCATATTTTCACAGTATCGTTAAATACTGTTTGCAACATTCTTTTTTTAAACAAAGGAATTAAAATTTTAATGGGGAGCACATGAACCTATTCCTTTCTTCTTCCAGTATATAATCTTATTCTGGGAAGAGGAGGAAGGTATTTATGCCTACCAATTAAAAGATAACAATATTTGGGAATTATAGGGAAATACCTTTGAAAACAGAGCTTCATTTTTAAGAAAATAAGGAAAAATTTTAAAACAAGACCTGTTTTGGAAAATATAAAAATACTCATTTTCATAAGTAAAACTGATTTCATATGTAAACTAAAAGATTAATAATCTTTACATTTTCACATGTAATCTTTATGTGTGTATATGTATTTATGATAAAGATACTTATTATAAAACTAATGCACAACCCCCCGTATAGACAAGAAAATCTTTATGTCTACAAGTTACTTTAACAAGTAAATTCAGTATTTCTAAATGTATGATTTTAGGAACATATTCAAAAGAAAGAAGTTTACGAAAGATAAGTTAACATGATTGTGCTAGGGTTCAGTGAATCACAGTTCTACAGTAAAAGAGAATTTATTCTGGATATTTTACCCAAACATCTTACTAAGTTATATACATTTATATATATATACTTTGGAACATTCAAAAGTACAGATTTGTTTTTACCATAGTCAGTAACAGACTTGGGAGCACGTTGCTCTGTTTCCGTATTTCTCTTCTTGTTCTTGGATTTCCAAGCATGATATACTTTTAGTCTCCTATGAAATTCTTCTCTGCAAGCTGCCAGGAGCTCAATGTCTATCAATTACATAGAAAAAAGCATCACCCCCCACCCCCCACCCACAAAAAAAATTAGTCAACAATGTAATTTAATCATCTGACATAATAATTCTGTGTCATAGGCATTTTCACTTTCAAATTACTACTACAAAATCAAAGGTAAGATAATTGTTGATAAAGATAAGCATTTTGTGATATTAGTATCTTTTATAAATATAATTTTCTTATACATTATTACTTTCTTATATAATTTGTTCCACACAAGTACCTTGGACTAAATAGGTCCTTCACAGCTGAGGAAATTGAATCAGGGAGATTAAGTGACGTGTCCAAGGCCACAAGGCATTGGCAACAGAATAAAAAGTCACTCTGCTCAAATACAAGCTAGATCTACATGCAACACATTTTTTTTCATTTGTAATTAAATAGATACACTCAGGAGGTAAGAATATAGTAAGGAATTCTGTACAACTATGATACCTCAGTTCCTAGTAGTAGTGTCCTGAATTCAAACACTGTCATTTAAACAAGAAAAGAACTATGTGCGATCCTTCGGGTACAGAATAATATTTTACTCTAATTGTTCTGCCAGAGGAAAAATAGCTTCAGAAAGAAAGGCCTGCTATTGCCATTTGTTACCTGGCACTCATGGACCAGAAATATGAGAAAGATAGGCAGTTAACTCTTATGAATAACATTAGAAGGACCAGTTATTGATATCCCAAACCCCCAACCATAATTTTTTTGCTTTTTTTTTTTGCTCTTCCTCTCTTGACCTAGGCAAGAGACAGGCAAAAACCATCTAATTTAATAAGCATGTCTTTCTTTTAGCTTTGTGAATAAACTAGGTTTTCATTTCAAGAGACTGGCTTAAGCTAACTTATACTACAAAATAAGAAAAACCTTCCGAATGTAGGTATTTACTTTATTGCCCATCATCTATGAAGTCTTTCCATTTTTAATCCTCTCCATACACTTACCACAAGAAGTATTGATGGTGTCACGTAGTTCTGCATATTTCCATTTACTAAGATCATGTTTCTTTGTACCAGCAGCTGCCTTGGTGGCTTGTACAGCAGGACCTCTGCAATTATTACATATTTTGCATATTTAAAATAAAAACACAAATGAAACACTGCCTACAGAGGCAAGAAAGTGAGCATACATTTGAGAACTAGAAACAATTACTGGAAAAACATACAATCATTTGTATCTTTGACAGATGAGATTCAAGAATAGCATACCAAAAAATAGTCAGGTCAAAATTAAAATTTTCCAGCATGTCATTTAACAGCCATATTGAGGTTTTAAATGAGAATTTTTTTATTCCAATATGCTAGTACAATGGACTTCCTCCAGACTTCAGTTTAAACATTCTTATTGATGCATATGTGAATATCTGAGGTTAAAAAATACTTTTAGATACAGTTCTCAAAATCAAAAAAGAAATTCACAACATGCTTGAAAGATCATTAGAAGCACTTTAATGGTTTATGAGCCAATGGGCTGCACAGCACAACCACCTGCAGAGCCCACTGAAAACTACAGATGGTCAAGCCCACCCATACTACTGGCTCAGAATCTCCCTGGGCATCTGGACATTGACACAGTCCACAGGTGAGCAGCCAAACTGTGACCCAGCACATTGGAGTCATCAAAGATAGGCTAAAAGAGCGCCTACAAACACGAAACTCCTGTGACTCTAAGCTTCATTGTTAGAGAACACTTAGAAAGGTTCTAAAAGCAGAGGAAACCATGCCCTAACATTTAGTGAGTAATGATACGGTGACAATAAATTACCAGGAGAGGTCCAAGGTCATGCAGCAGGAAAGGGCACAAGTGTGGCCCGTTCAGTGTAGCAGGTATGTGGGGAAATATGAAAGACAAATCTGAAGCATGCTACAGAGTGGAATAAATTCAACTATTTCATAAAAGTGTTATGCAGTGATTAAGACTTGTTTTTATAAATATAATTTAAATTCATTGTTCAGCAAATATGGAAACAATTTCTTTTTGGTAATATCTAATGCTATTTTTTGGCAAAAGATTACACTTGCACATAGCAGATACTCAAGAATAAGCTACAGGTAGATTTTTCAGCTCAATGTAACAAGGAAGAGTTTAAACATATCACATTTCAAGACATGAAAAGGTGGGGACACAAATACTAAAAGAACTAAATATTAAAGAACTAAAATACTACTTCTCAGTAATCACACAAGAAAATTCTCCTGTACCACCTACTTGGTGGCAAATATTTTCTCTTAAAAAAAGGATGGCCAAGGTATAATATAGAATATAAGCTCATTTATACATATGTATTCCATCATTCTACATTTTGAAATGAAACAGCAATCCTGACAGTCAAGACAAATATTTAATGAAACTGTTATTGAAAAATATTTGAAAATGTATAACCTTCTTCCTGAAGTTAAAAAAAAAGCATCCCTTTAATATTAAGCCTAACAATTAAATAAATAAGGAGCTTTTGCCTTTTTGAAAGGACTATTTATGCTTTCATTTTAGAGTATTAAAAAAAATAGCATACTTCACCCCATATACTCAATGGTGATTATTAGTCACACATAAGACTGGTTAAAGAATGATGTGTGACCATTATTCCCTCCTCCATTTTTACGGTTAAAATCTTAGGTTTACTCTACAATCTATACTTTTCATAAGCTGTTTGGCAATTTTCCATGTAGCTTTTTTTTCTCAATTGCTTTGCTCAAAAAGAGCCGGTCATAATAATAAATATGCTTTTAACATTTATTCGCATATTCTTTTCTGCATCCCTAAACCACCATTCAGTAAACTAACAGAAAATTCTCTTTTTTTCTAGCACTTCCAGGAACCTAAGAGCAGCTAAAAATTATGTGCTTTTGTTTGTTTCCTTTTGAATGAGAAAGTGAAATTACCTAATGTACAGTTATATAGATTGTCAGAATATACATAAGGTATGTCTTGATATTTTAAATAATAGAAACACTAAATTCAAATTATTGCTTAAAATATGGCTTTGGTATCACTAACTTTTCATATATATGGTCTCAAACAAAAACATACCTGCTAAAAAGAATACTATACATTCTATGAAGTACATGAATGAAATGCATTTGAATGCTTTTTAATTCCATCTCTGGAGTTATTAAAATAGTAAAAGGTGCAATGTACTGATTACTTAGACTAATTACAAAAGTAATTATGTAAATGATAAAGTAAGGGAGTAGCAAAATTGACTTTTAATTCAGCACTTTTAATTAACTTTGTAACTTTAAATTGACAATTAAAATGTTTCTGATTCATACCCACTTATAAAGGTAATGGACAGATTCTACTGTGAAATTATATTCTTTGGTGGCTCAATTTTCACACCAGCGTTTTTCAAACCATGTGCTATGGTGTAGAATTCCTCAGGAGCCAGATCCTTCCTCTACCCTTCCTCCACTTCTCCTTCAACTAGGCAGTGGTTCCCAAGTAGGGGTGGGGGAGAGGGTACCACCCCCAGGGGAAGTTTCAACATTCTCATTTGTCACAAGGAGGGGAAGGGTCCTTGAGTTCCCCTTGAGACCATCGGGGAACTGGTCTATCCAAAATGTCAATGGCATCTCTGATGAGAAGTGCTGATTCAGTGGAACACAGCTTGACACTGCTTTCTTTGTTCAGGTGGGGTGAGGAAGAAGTGACATTTCTTCCAAAGAAAATTTACACAGAAAGAGTAGGCTATTCATATAACAGGTTCTGGTCCAAATAATCAAAAGTAACTTAAACATATGATTCTGAGAGGCCCATTTATTCCCCAAATTACACTGCACTAACCTATTCAGAAATTCTGACATTTCTTTGGCCATTTGTTCCCTATAAGAAAAATGACAATACATCATGGTTATATATATTAAAAAACCATATAAATTACTTAAAAGAGCTAAACACACACTTAAAATTTTGAAATATTTTCAATAGGATTATTGATTTATTAACTACTCACAACTAATTTACTCTGTAGAAGTGTATGATATACTTTTCAACAAATCTGACCATAAAATATAGCAAAATTTCTGTTAAAATCCAGTTAAAAGTTATTTGAACATGTTTCCATTTTAGCAGTAAGGAACTATTGGATAAAATCTCATGAGAACCATGCTTCTGTGGTATTTTTATGTATAGAATATAAATAGCATATTCTAAATGCATACAGGAAACCTGGTAGTATGTAGATTCTGCACAAGGATTTTTTTAAACTGAAGTTGCTTAGTAAATATTAATTAGACAAGGCATAAAAGTAATCAACCAAGCTGATGTATTTTACAGTGCCAGAGTTTAAATAAGAGTCTGATGTATTCAAAGCTGTAAAATTCTAAGCCAGAGAATGCTTTAAAAAAAGACCACAAAGTACTTGTTACATTAAAGATCTGAAGCATTCTGATCTTCCAAGCACAAACACTTCCAAAGGCAAAAACTTATTTTCCTTTTATTAGCCAGGAAAGTATAACTTTTCTCAATAGTTGTTTAATTATGTGAAACAGAAGTTTCATCATGTCATCAATATTTCATTAATTTCATTATTTTCTTGCCCTTTGCGCTCCTCCTTCATAATTAATCAGTTCTCATTCACTATTCATCAGACTATGGTAAACAAAAAAAAATCCGAATCAGTAAAAATCATAAGGAAAGAAGATGGGCATGTCTGCTTCAAGGCATATCACAGTTTCCTGGGTGGATCCCACCAGCAGGCACCCTGTCTGTAAAGCAGAGGGAGAGTCCTCTACTCCAATCTCCTTGTAATGAACATTGGCTGATAGTAGCTACTGACAAGGTCTACCAAGCAAGCAGGCAGTCAGAGAAAAGGTAATCTTTCAAAACTAATGATGAACAACAAAAACAAAGTAAAATACAAAAATATAATCTAATAAAAATAATTTTTTGATCAATATTTTTATCAACCTCTCTTTAATCGTTTCTAAGAATTTCCTTACCTCCAGACTTAGCATGATTTTGCTAAATGTTTTAACTCTATTATCACCCCACTTCAAGGTTTCTGTCTCAGTACCCAAGGGCATTTCTGTTTTTATCGTCTTTTCCCTAAAGCTTTCTCCATTTCATTTCCCAGGGCCCTCTACTGTTGATCATTCTAGAGTTCTCTGTATTCCCAGACACTATACTGGATGGCAATCTCTAACTCAATAGCCCACTTGACCCTGCCTTATGTTACTGCACTAGACACTACAGCAAATTGCATAGAAAAGGTTCCTGCCTCCAGGTGTTTTTTCCTTCTGATTTTGCCATTCTATATGAAAATGCCCACAATTTTACCTTAGATATTGATTGAGGGGCTTATTTAATTCAAGTTCAAATGGTGACTATAAAGCAGTTGTTCTATGGGGGCCAACAGTGCCCCCTTGGAGACACTTTCAAAATTTATGGTGGTATTTTGGTAGTGACAATGCTGTGGGCATGCCCTGCTGGCATTTGTTGAGGTGGGATCAGGGATATTAAAAGTCCTCAACAAGGAAGAAGTGTCCCCATCTCCAAAGTGGCTTTCACAAGACACAGAAGATAAAATAGGCACATGCATATATGTGTTTACATGTAAACATATTTTTGCATGGTTTTAATATTCACCGAATTTTTCTAGGAATACAACTCTTGTGTAATTGACAAGAGATTATATTCTGCTTTGTTCAGAATTTTACAAAGGATTGTTTACAATGTCGTGGCATTTTAACAACTAAACAACATTCCTGTATCAGTTTACATTTGTAGTGGTTGCATTCATGGTGATTCTATGCATAAGAGCGTCTGATTACTCAATCATGTCTTCTCCTACAGTTGTGCCAAAGCATTTCATATTAACATAAATATTATTTTATTATAAATGGCTGTCTTTTATTTCTCCTTTATTACTTGGGGGATATTTCTAGGTCATATCATTCACAAAACATTTTTTATTGGCATTGGGGGTCTGACAGAGCTGAGAACCGTCACTATTAAGGTTATATTTGGGGTCTTCAAACCTGTTAAAAATCAGATTTTATATATATTCCAATGTTTTATGGATTCTGTCTCTGTGGGGAAATTTTCATAATGAAAAGATACATTAGCACCAAAATTACTATTACATATATAACTTCAAATTACGATGCATTTTAGATATAATAGGATGAACTACTATGTATTGAAAATTAAGCTGTGTGGTGTTATTCAAATACTTGAAATATTTTTGTTTATTCTTAATATATCCCACATATACTTCTATAAAGAAATAATGTAAAGGGTAATAAAAAATACAAAAAAGCATAATTGGTGTTTAAGTGCAAACAAAGTTAGAAAACATAAAGAATGAAACCAAATCACAAACAACTGTGATTGAATACTAAACAGGAGCATTACACATTTTTCCTGGCCAAGAAAAAATGGAAAAATAATGAATTATCTCATTCATTTTATCTAATAAAAGAAAATTTTAAATTTACTTCAATAAGGAAACTAATTCCCCTAAAAAGTATCCACAACCTATTAAAAAAAAGTCACATGAATAAATGAAGTTTTTAAAAAGGAAAATGACATACGGTGTCATTTTGGGTCTTGCTCCATCATTTCTGTGAAAAGAATATATTTTAGTTAATACCATAATCAACTCTGAATTGTGAAAATCTGGAATGTGCAAATTTGTGTTTTAATTATTTCACTTATTAGCTTAACTCCATTATCTTTACTTAAGCTAAGAATGAGGTCATTCAGATTTTTAATCTATTTTAAAGTGTTCATTAGAAATGATTAGAAAAGAACAAATTAGAGACATTCAATTCAATTAAAATTAAAGAGCAAACATTACATCTGATTAGAAAATTAATATAGTGTGAGTTTTTTTAATAGAATCTGGAAATCACTCAGTAATTTCAGGTAATCTGAAGTCATCAATTTGCATCAAATCATATGTATAACTGATATGAGATTATATTTTACAACATATTACATTTGTGGAAAACAATTCTTACTTAGAAGTTACCGGATGGGAATTCAAGCTGCAAAAGTAACTTAAAATTGTTTATTGCTGCAAAATCCACATAATTGCATATTTTAATGTATCATAGAACCAAAGAACATTTTTTGAGATATATATTAAGAAAAGGTTTACTTAGAAAGTTTTCATAAATATTTAGAAAAAGAATTTGGTGCTAACAAAGGTAAACAAAACATTTAGAAATGTTTAGCTATAGATAGCCCAAGTAAGATAAAACTATCAAACATGGAAAACACGTATAGAACATTATCCATAGTGAAGTGCTAAAGTTTGTTGTGCAGAATATTAAATAATCACGAGGTTCAAAAGGGAAGGAACTCAGGAGAGTGTGGGAAAGCTTGGTGGAAGAGAGCTGACAGAAAGGATGTAAACAGACATTCCAGAGGAGGGGAACACCATCCCTAGGACTGTCCCGCAGCAGATGTAACACTAACCTTTAAAAGTCATAGTGGCTTACATGCTTCCAATTGTTTAGTAGTGGGCCCACTACCTAGTTAATTTGGCTTAGCTTAAATCAGAGGTAACTTGCCATTTACATTAAAGATCCTAAATGGTCCACACTTTCTTAGAGACCACCCAATCTTAAAGAAGTACACCGTTCTGAAGATGTACCGTTCTGAATCTGCATATGAGCTGGAATCCTATACCTGTTATATGGAATGACACCGCATATAGCTTAACATTTCAAATTTTTAAGCATAAAGCTTGTCCATGAGTACCAATTATTACTCCACCAAAGAGCCTCCTGGAAATTAACTTCAGCCATAATAAAGCCAGTCTCTGTCAACCCTGTCAACTTCCTCAAAGATCACATCAGAGAAGGCAGCTGTAAAAGCTTGGTTAATTTAAGAGCTGGCCTCACTGTTAGTCAGTTTATAAGAAGGCGCTCTGCCATTCCCACATAACACAAGTGGGAGGAATGGAATAGCAGTTGATTTGAGTGTGCAGTTACACAAGCCACAGCTGAGTGATATATTTTAATTATAATGAAATGTTAAAAGGGCCCAAATATTGGGCTTCAACCCAAGAGCTTAATCGTTATTGTAATGTCTTGTGTTTGTATAGGCCCAGTCAATGTATTTATAATTTACATTTTCACATACAATTCAAACCCCAGAACTCACCAAAAAAGTGTGAAAGCAACTTACAATACCCTTATCCGTTCCTATCTCTGTTTTCAGTAAAATAAAATCTAACCACTGCCTTGTAACTTGAACCCATTTTCTCCTTTCACGCAGAAACAGCTCCATCTAGTGGTTGTGCTTTAAATATATATATTTATATATAAATATATATATAAAAGAACCTCATAATCTAGTTTTGCTTTGCTTTTACAAGTAAATAACTGAAGTAACTAAAGTTTCTATATTCTAAGTTTTTAAAAATAAATCAAGTTACATTAAAATCTTCCTGCTACTTTTAATTAAAGATCTTCCACAGTCCTTCATACTCTACTAAAACACAGAATTTAGACAGAACTCTAAAACCTTAGATGCAAAACTATTTCAATGTGAATAACATTCCTTCTTGGAAAGGGAAACCTATTTATTCTGAGACATTGGGGGATTAATTTCTCCTCATTCCAAGTGGTAGGCTATATGATTTTAAAAACAAAAACAAACAAACAAAAAAAAACCACTTTGCATTAAGAAAATAATAAATCCCAACCTCGAAAATGTTAAACTGCATTATAACATATTCACTAATTTCTATGCCAATGTGGAGTTGAAATGTTTTCTGAAAAAAGTACTCTTCAACTGAAATGCCACAATTTTATTTTTCACTGTTTTAACTATTTGAGGGAAAATCAATTGTTTCATTCATTTGGGCATGAAAATGGATACAAAAAGTCAAAAAAAAACCAGACTGAAAATCCATCAGGACCTAAGGAGCTTGATTTCTCCAATTTCTCTTTCACATGGAAAGGAGAAGGGGGGAGGTGAAGAAAGAGAAGCGAAGGGTGCTGCGCCCCACCAGCGGTCCCAGTACCTGCGCAGCGCGAGGTCGGCCTGGGCCTCGTCGCTGATGAGCTCGGCCTCGCTCTGGGCGATCCGCAGGGCCAGCTCGCGGTCCCTGCGCTCCTGCTCCAGCACCGCCTGCTGCTGGGATTCCTCCTCCCGCTGCCGGGCCAGCTGCGCCTCCACTTCAGCCTGCCGGGGACAGAAGACCAAGGTCACCCAGGGATCACCACTGGTTTCCTTGTTCTTCCCAATTATCACTTAAAGAGGAAAGTGTAACTGTTCACACAGCTGTTCCTCTGCTGAGGAATATACGTTGATTAACCACAAATCTCTTCGGTCTCTATTCTCTTCTACATTATGGCTAGTGCTTCAAATACATCCCTATCTTTCCTCTCTTTGCCCAATCCAAGACAAGGTAGAGAGAACACAGCTCCATCATTTTATCCCTGTAATGTGGGTATCTCAAATAGCACATGAGTTTCCTAAGTATCACATTAACACCCTCACCAAGACAGCAGACGTAAGACACTCAAAGTACTGGTCATGCTTAGGACATATTACGAAAGCCAAGACAAACAGAAACTCAAGTACATGATCAATTATTGTCAGGTACCAGAGACTTTTTAAAAAAATGTGTGGAGAGAGTATCTTAATACTAACCTATCAATACCAATGTCTATAAAGTTTTTAAACAGTATTTTAAACCACAATTCTGTTTTGAGTAAATTTTCATCTGACTTTCCCCTAAGTATGACAACAGCAACACTAAAATTTACTGACCTAGGTAGGTGCTGTTCTAAATGCTTTAACATGGTAACTTGTTTACTACCACAGTATTATGTATCCCCATTTTACAAAGAGAACCCCACAGACTAGAGAGTTACATATCGTGACTTGGGCAATGTCACAATTTCTGTTAGCGACAGAGCCAGGATTTGGATTCCCTAGCTCCAAAGTCCCTTCCCAACCACTTCAGAAACTGCCTTTGGTTTCTGGGATAAGCCAGTGATTTCTATCCAGCAAATCAAGATCTTGTTTTCACTTCTTTTGTTTTATAACTTTGTGGATATAATTTTGATAGAAATTCAGTCCAACTGTCTAGTAAGTACATACCTGAATGCGTTTTTCATCATCTTCCCTTTTCTTTCTCTCTTCTTCCTCTTGTTTTCTCTTTGCTTCCATCTCAAGTTTCCTAAAAAAATAGAAAACTCTTTCAAAAGTTTATAGAAAATACGGAATCCTTCAGAAGTTAATTTAACAATTAATAAACGAAGGTTACAGAATGAAACTCAAATTAACCTCTTGGCCATATACATTATCAACTTATTTTGAATAAAATAAAATGGAATTTTACTAATAGTAACTGTTCTGAAAATAAACCAAATACATTATATTCTACAACTTTTAACATCTCTAGATTAGCCGGATTACAAAGCCTAGCACTGAGATCCTAATTACTTATGCTTCCCATACTCCCTTCCCCAGCTAAACAACTAATATTTCTTTTGTCAACCATTTTGTGTTAGCCTTCCAAAAAGTTATCAGTTTTAAAACTGCAGAAAAGAAGAAAACTGCAGGTTTATAAAATAGTATGCAAGCCATAACTTTAAAAAGAATTTAAGAAATCCTCAGGTGTAAGAGTCTATGCCAGTTTGGATGTATTATGTCCCCCAAAATGCCATGTTCTTTGATGCAGTCTTGTGGAGGCAGATGTATTAGTGTTGATTAGGTTGGAATCCTTTAATTCAGTGTTTCCATGGAGATGTGACTCAATCAACTGAGGGTGAGAGCTTTGATTGGATAATTTCCATGGAGGTGTTACTGCACCCATTCAGCGTGGGTCTTATGAATCACTGGCATCCTATAAAAGCATTCACAGACAGAAGGAGGTGCTACAGCCTAGAGAGGGACATCCTGGGAAAAAACCATTTGAAACCAGAACTTCAGAGCAGATGCCAGCCACATGCCTTCCCAGCTAACAGGTTTTCTGGACACCATTGGCCATCATCCAGTGAAGGTACTCTATTGTTGATGCCTCACCTTAGACACTCTATGGCCTTAAGACTGTAACTGTAGAACCAAATAAACCCCCTTTATAAAAGCCAATCTATTTCTGGCATTTTGCATAACAGCAGCATTAGCAAACTGGAACAAGGTCTAACCAAAATTTAGATTATAGTTAAAATCATTTTATTCTTTATTATTAAAAATGAGTTTATTTTCTCAACTTTCAAACATTGTAAAATTAGTTTTTTTAAATAAGAACTTCAGTTTTAAAAATAAGACTATTCATTAACCAGTCAATATCAAATATTCTATTGTTAATTTTTAGTTCAAGTAATGATAATATAAAAGCCTTACATCCGCCTTTCCTCCTCTTCCTTTCTTCGACGTTGTTCATCTTCTTCACGTCTTTTTCTTTCTTTTTCCATTTCTTCTTGAATACGTCTCAGTCTTTCTGCTTCTTCCTCCTGCTGTTTCTTTTTCTGTAGTGCACTGAGGAGTTCCTCTGAGCTTTTAACTAGTGCATCATATTCTTTCTGTATTTGTTCTCTTGACATCATAGTGGACTTAAAAAACAAAATGATAAAAATATACTTAAAAAATTATCTCTGCACCATAATATTTGACTCAATTTTCTATCAATCAAGTAATCAAATATCTAAAGATAAGGTAACGTAATTTTTTTTTGTTTTTGGGTTTTTTTTTTTTTAGGAATGATTAGCTAATTAAGCCAGAGTATACTACATTTTACTGACAATATTCAGAAAGCACCAAAGGATTATTTAAGAAATTACTAAATATATCCAAAATTGTTGAAGGATTTTTCTAAGTTGACCTTCAAAAAATATGACTGGTTGATTTTAATTTGTGACCATATCACATAAACAGAGAGGCCCTCAACAGAGTTGTAAAATCAGGTAAGTTCACCTATAGCATTTTCATTCTCTTCCTGGTCTTCTTTCTCCATTCTACCTCCAAATTTTTATCATTGTCTACATAAAATATTTGCAGAAAAAAAAATGATAAAGGCTAACTTTAGGGTATTGATTATATCCCACATAATTGCAAAGAAAAAGAGCCAGCAACCAAGGGTTAACATCTTTATTATACAAAAAGCTTATGAAACTAGATGAGTAAAACAGTACTATCCTAAAATATAACTGAGGAAAAAATATGAATAAACAGATGAGCAAATAAGCCTAAAGGAAAAATGTTCAATCTCACTAGTAGTCAAATAAATGAAAATCAAAACCAAAAAAAAGAGGCCCTGTTTTTCCCTACAAAATTGGGTGGAGGAGACTAATTGCTACTTTCACAGCAGTTAAGTTAAATTACGCTTTAGCCTATATGAAGATGATGTAATTTCATGGACAAGGCATATAACATAATATTAGAGAAACAAAACTAAAATAATGTATGCATATAAAATAAAACTGGAAGAGGAATGAATATACAACAGTATAATTATTGAATATGTTAGCATGGGGGGATTAAGCTTTTTTGGTTGGTTTTCTTCAAATTTTCAACATTAAATTTTTTTGTGTAATTTACAAATTAGTTTCTGAAAATAAAAATCATGAAATAAAATAATTTGCTTAATGCTTTCACAATCATGATTATGCAAAAGTTTACCAACAGAGTATAGTATGTTACCTCCTATTTCAGGAAAAGAAAACCTTTCCTAGCAACAAATGAAATCACATTACAAATTGTCTTCTCTTTCTTTTTACTAAGAAATTTTCAAATACAGAAAGAATATTATGATGAGCATTTATTTGTCATCATCCAGACTCAACATCTGTCAACAGTTAGTATCTTTAAAATATAACATTTTTCTATATAGTCTCAGTACCAATAACAAGGCACCAAATAATACAGAAATTACAGGCAATGTCATTTGGTTAAAATTACATACCTTAATCTTGGCCATCAAAGCATCAATAGAAATTTCAAGATTCTTGACCTGTTTATTCACCTCTGGCTTTCCATCTTTCAAAGCATTTACTACTTCATTAAATTTATCAAGTCGTTTTTTCAGTGTGCCCACCTTAACCAAGCCATCAATGCTGTAAAGACAATACTTTATCAGGGTTTAATTTTGTCATTCAATGCTATAGGTAGATTTTTCAATAAAGTGTCAAACAGTGCTAAAATTTCACTTCTGTTTTCAATATTTAATATTTTCTTTTTCAGATCCTTCGTTGAGGGAAAAAAGAAGTAATAAAATAGGAGTGTAAATGATACTAATGATTGTTGATGGGATTTAAGCCTCCTATATTTAGACTGAAAAAAACTAAGAATTCAAATTATAGAATAACTTGAGTTATCTAACCTTCTTTGAAAAGGTTTTAATTACCAATAGTTATTCAGATCTCCATCATAAAAAAGTATCCAAACTAAATACTGAAAGACTCAAATAGGAAATAAAGACTAAATTTATAATAAGACAAAATAATTCCTAAGATAATCTTGAGAAATATGGTCAAAAATTAGACAATGACTGTAAGTTTCAGTATTTCAGCAATAAGATTTCAGTTTTTAACAATGACAATTTGACATTATTGAGAAACTCAAGTCACTAAAATAATCAAAATAAAAGCTTCTTTCAGTCACTTATTTCAACTTCTACAGCATTTACTTTTTTGTAACCATTTCAAATCCTTTTGTAGAATGAGGCAAGTAATGAACAGACTAATTACAAATAAATATTACAAAGAAAAGGCTAATATATTTTTACAAAGGGCATGAGAAAAGGAAAAACCTCCTGAGTATCCAAACTGCTCTTCATCATGACTGTGTTGCCATTATATTAGTTAGGTTTGTAGTGTTCTTCAGGCACTATTATCTTACCGAGGTTTGTGTCTCCTTTTGCAAAGCCACATTCGAATGGTCTTTTGCATTTTAATGCAGGCTTCAGCTCGGTATGCTATTTTGTTTTTTACTATGTATAAGTAAAATAAAATGACAGGAAATTAGGCAGTATAAATTAGACATACAATATTTTCAAAAAGCACCCACTTCCACAAAGCAATATTCAAGAAACAAAAATTTTGATGAACATATTATACCAGACATTAAAATCAAGAAATTTAACATTTCTTTAATTCTTTACATTTATCAAAAATCATTTTAAATGCATCCTTTCCTTATTACATCACACTACTGTTTCCCAAACTGTCTTGGCACCATTGTTCCATGAAATGTTACTACACTCATCTTAAAAAAAAAGGATTCACCTGTCAATAAGTCTAAGAAAAGCCTAAGCTTACTATACCTCCTCTTGAAGATTCATAATGAACATATTAAGTGAGGCCTCTGAGAATATAGTAAAATGATCTATTTAACTTCCATTACCTGGAAGTTGAGAGCTTCCCTATTAACACCATACAAAGATCCCTGCATGATTACTAACTTAGCACCACTGCCCAACACAGTCCACAAATGGATAGTATAGAACAGGCAATTTTAATATATTGTGCTTTCCATTATAATACAATGTACAAAGCTGTAAGTATTAAACAAAGCTGAAAGCACTGAACTACAGTTTTGCTATGTTTATATTTTACATGGAAAATGATGGGGAAAAAAACAGCTTCCTTGATCTATTATTACAATTTTCTTTTCTTCAAAATTCACAATTGCCTAGCAAAAGACTTCAATAATAATCTTTGCCTGCATGGCTCCTTTTCATTAGGTCAAAGAATTTTATTTTTGTATTAATAAGGAACTAGTTACTGAATCCTTTTTATGTGCCTAGCCCTGTCCTGGGTGCTGTGGTGAATAGAGGGGACAATTATAAATTTAACCAAGTCACTGATTCCCACCTAGCTCCTGACAATTGTAAGTTTGCTGTGGACTCTCAGGTACCCCATAAGCATTTTGCCCCTCACCCTTGTTTTGGGTCAGACACAAGTAATTGCCATGACCACGACCTAACAGAAACACACCCAAAGCAACTCTGTCCAGTGAGTCAGAGAAGAGCCTCTGAAAAGGGAGTGGCAGGAGATGAGGAAAAAAAGGTCAGTTGAAACCCCATTTTGCAATGTCTTGAAAGACATTCTAAAAATCTAGACTTTGCTCTCTACACAAGGAGAGACATGAAAGGTTTTTAGTTTTGAGAGATAACAGTCTGGGAAGATAAGCCATAGCCAGGGAAACCAGTTTGGGAGGTATACTGAGACTATGATGCAAGCGGGGATGAAGGGCTCCTCCAGGATGCTGGCAATAAAGATGAAAGAGTACAATATTCAGAGGAGGATTCCACAGGATTTGGTGACGGACAAGATTTCAGGGATGCAGTGGGAGAGACAATTGCATACAACCATGACATTTTGGGCACTGAATGCCTTGTATATTAATGGCAATGCCACACAGGTAGAAAGAGGAAAGTCTTGAGGATAGGGTTGGAGAGAAAAGGGGAGGAAAAAAGAGAGAAAAGAATCAAGGTAGTGTATTCTGTTTTGTTTGAGACATGAAGAAATTAATGCTGCCATAGCCCATTAAGATAAAGAAAATAAGTATTAAATACTAAAAAAAAAGTTTCCAGATACTAATTTTCTACCTTCTACACATGAGGTGGTGCCTGAGTAAGTAGGGTCACAGCAGGAACAAGAAACACAGTCACTCTTGTAAGGCATTCACCACCAAGACAGTTTTATAACAACACTCCACAAATGAACTCATTTCCAAATAACGACAGCTCCTGGTACGAAAGAAAACACCTACGTTTGATGACTGAGAGGGAGCACCATTGAACTTTCTTCCAGCGACTGCAGATAAGCCAATGATTGACTCTTTTAACCAACTCTGCTAAGTGGTCAGGGTCAGACTTCATAATCTGATCAAATTCTGCAAACTAGGAAGTAAAAAATTTAATATCAATATCAAAAGATAAATGTGTTTACACATACTCAGATACAGAATAAATGGAACATGAATCCAAAATCTAACTTTCTGGAAATGGTTGCATGACAAAACATCATATAGTATATCCAAACACACTTAGCTACATTTTGCTGCCTCTTCTTTTCCTTCAGGATCTTTTTTTGGGAGGGAAGAGGGCAGCTATTTATTCCTAACTAGCAGAAACTATAAAAAAGATCGTCAGGAAAAATAATAAATGAGCTAATTACAGATAGCTAGCAAAAAGGTTTTAATGAGGAAAGAATGAAAATAGGTGATATATCTTTGAATTTGGCTTGCCCACATTCTCAAATGTCCCTATATAGCTCCTGCTAAGTGAAGGTCAGCTATATATCAGGTATCATCAAAACTATTGTCTCTCTCTCACACCCCGTCTTCATTTTGGTCAGAAAGAGAAGAAATTGCTACTAAGAGACAGACAACACAAGACAGCTATTATGTTATCAATGAATAAAATGCATTATTTTCACCATTTAACATCAAATGCAATAATAATTTCTATCCTTTACCAAATTTCTCACTAATATTAAGGATATCATACACTATTTATCCATACAATGGCTTCTATATGGTGAAAATTAAATGAAAGGTAACATAATGAGATTAAAGGTCTTTGGATCTTTGCTTGAGGCTTTCAATAGATCCTTCTGATTGGTTTTTCTGCAGGCATACAAAACTAACTGCTTCCTCTATCAGGCTATTAATTCTTAAAGAATCATTTATATTATAAAATAAGAGAAATGTTGAGTTTAAGATATACATGAATGAGTTATAGCTAAATTTACTATGGACATTTGTATATTCTTTGTCTCAGTTTTTTTCTTTTGTAAGAATAAGGGCCCTCTGTAATAAAAATATTCACAGGGAAGTATGTGCATTAGGAACACATGCACACATTTCATTTTATGCCCAAAAATGTGAAATAAGATTTATTATAACTAATTTAGCCTACAAAGCCCTAGAGGTATTTATTAATGATTTTGTTAAATCAACAAAAACAGTTGGCTATTTAAATTCATATACTGTATATATACATATATATATATATATATATATAGTAACAACTGTAGTGTGTATATATATAGTAACAACTATAGTGTGTGTATATATATAGTAACAATTGTATTTAAAAATTATGAGGATACAATTATTCAATCCATATTAAAAAGTTAGGAAAGGTGAAAAAAGATACTAACATTATGAATAGCATTTCAGTTTTTCCTTACTGTATGTGTTCAGTTATGAAGTACGCTATAACTCATTCTTGTAACTTAGTACAAGAATCTATAAATTCTAAAGCTATAGGACTACAGGTTAGCCTAAAAAATAGGTGTCATACAAAAGTATTTATACATTTATTCATTCTAGGGTTGGACAGAAGTCAGTATCAATACCAATCTAATTTCCTACACCTTATACATCTACTGTACTCTAGTAAAGCTTGTTTTTACTCTAAAGTACTCTAAAGTACTGTGAAATCTGGAATCAGGGAAAACTGAATTAATGTTTAAGAAAAGCTTTTAACATGTATAAAACTATTTTCTGGTTAACCCTTATTTAAGTAAAAATTCAAACAATGCTCCAATTTCAATAATTATAAAATTGAATAAAATTGTAAAAATTGTATAGAGTGACACATTATAAACTTCTCCAAAGTAAGGAAACTGTGTGTGTGCACACACACATGCTGTTAGTTTCTGACCATAATACAAATCACTAAATCCTAAAAATATTTACTGACTCCCAACTACCCACAATTATGATGTTAAAGTCTAAAATAAAACGATATTTACCTTGCCAGGTCTAAAAAATACTTTTGTTAACCCAAACTTGTAGTCAATTTCATTTAAGCCCAAAGCTTTAAAAAGAGCCTGTAAAATAAAAAATTAACAAGTTAGATGCCAACTAGTAATTAATAAGAGAGATAATTATAGATAGGAAATTCCAATATGGGTGGCATTTGTACCTTACAAAACAGCCTAGGATCCAATCTTGCAAGTTTATCTGGCATATACTTTTTATACATGTTATAGAGTTCATGAAATGAAGCTCGTGATGGAAAACCACCCTGCATCAAGTCCAGAACAGACACCATTCCTAGAGTCATAAACAAACACAAATCACTGCTAATTACTGTACAAAAGTCCAAAAATAACTTGTGACTGATCAAACATTTTAAAAATTATTATTTACAAAGGGGCAATTCATAGGAATTATCAGCAATGAAATATTATAGGGGAAATATATTTCCACTTGGTATATCCTAACTTATCCACCACCTAAAACTATTTTGGTTGAATTTCATCTAGAACCAGCTTGATTAACCATTCTTTAGTGGCAACCTGGTCTCTAGAAAACTCAAGTACAGTTTGCATGTTTTTTTTCTATTAGAAACTTTTCCGGTTTGGATGTATCACGTCCCCCAAAATGCCATGTTCTTTAATGCAATCTTGTGGGGCAGACATGTTAGTGTTGATTAGATTGGAATCCTTTGATTGAGTGTCTCCATGGAGCTGTGACTCAATCAACTGTGAGTAAAACATTTGATTGGACAATTTCCATGGAGGGATTACCCTGCCCACTCCGGGTGGGTGTTAATTGGATCACTGGAGTTGAATAAAGGAATTCACAGACAGAAGGACCTGAGACCAACTGAGAGTGATATTTGGAAGACGGCCACTGGAAGCTGACACTTCGAAGAGCAGCTACAGTTAAAAGAGGACAAAACGTCCCAAGAGCAACACTTTGGAGAACACCATTTTGAAACACAACCTGGGAGCAAGCAGACACCAGCCACGTGCCATCCCAGCTAACAAAGGTTTTCCGGATGCCAATGGCCTTCCTTCAGTGAAGATACACTCATGTTGGTGCCTAAATTTGGAGATTTTCATGGCCTTCAGACTGTAACTTTGTATCCAAATAAAAGTCCCTTTATAAAAGTCAATCCATTTCTAGTGTTTTGCGAAAAGGGCAGCATTAGCAAACCAGAACAGAAAACTTTATCACAATCATAGTATATAAGGCAAAGTCCTACATTGGCTACTTTTGAAGTCCTGAGGCTACTTTTAAAACAAGATTCCTTGTGGCATCTCCAAGTAGTCAAAAACACATTCCCAAGTTCTAACTAGTACTTAAAGCAAAAGGAAAAGAAAAACTCACTATTTTACTATACAATTCCCTTCACTAACATTTCAAAGAAACTGAATTCTACTGGGATGAAGTCTGTTTTCAGCATAACTCTAAGAAATGCTTAATTTTAGCCTTGAGTCAATATCAGCTTTTCACGTCAGGAAAAGTATAATGTAGGCAGGAAAAGGCTCAAACGTTACATAATGATATCAATGCAGGACTTCTGTTTACAAAACAACCTGGCTTTCAGTCCCTGGGAATATTCAAACCAATGGAGAAAATAAGATTATTCAATAAAAATATGATGATGATGGCTAACTAACTGGAAAACAAAAATAACATTGAATACTTACCTCGCTCCTTATATCAAAATAAAGTCTTGCTGGTCAAAATTTTAAATTTAAAACATGAAATTATGAAATATTTTTTAAATGAGTGAAATTTTATTTTAAAATAAGTGTATAGGAAAGATGGTCTTTCTAGGTAATCAGACTGTGTTTTAACACATCTGACTGGCAAAGCTATAAAACATCAATAGTACTCAGCTGATGCTGGTATAGGAAAATACACTCAAACATTCTTGTTGGGAGAATAAACTGGTGCAACCCTTTTGGATGACCATTTAAATATTTATTTCTTTGACTCAGTACTTTCAACTTCAATGAATCTATTCTACAATTTGTCACATTTGTGGGCAAAGATGTGTACAGACATGTTCACAGGATCATTGTTTACAACAGAAAAAAAAATGAAAAATAACTTAAATCAGTGAATAGAGGATCATTTAACTACACAACATTACAAACATATGACAGAATATGATGTTTTAATTCAAAAAAATAGGAACGAGACAAATGTTTTAGTTTCCTTGGCTGCTCAAGCAAATACCAATGCAATGGTTCAGCTTGAACAATGGGAATTTATTCTCTCATCGTTTCAGGCTAGGAAAAAGTCCAAATAAAGACGTCCCAACAAGGCGATGCTTTCTTTCCGAAGACTGTGGTGTTTGGGGGCTGGCTGCTGGTGACTCTTGGTTCTTAGTTTGTCACAGGGCAAGGCACATGGCAGCATCTTCTGGTCTCTCCTTTCTTTTCCAGGTTCCACTGATACTCGGCTATTTGCTTCCTGTGGAGTTTGTTCTCTGTTTTAATTTCACTCTGCTTATCAAGGACCCCAGTAATAGAATTAAGACTCATCTTGACTGAAGTGAGACATGCCTTCTTAATTGAAGTAACCTCATCAAAAGGTCCTACTTACAATGGATTGACACCCACAGGAATGGATTAAATTTAAGAACAGGTTTTTCTGGGTACATACAGCTTTATACCACCACACTCTATCCTCTACACCCAAAAAAGACATGTTCTTTCTATATGCAAAATGCATTCATTCCATCACAATAAAAAAAAAAAAAAATCAGCTGGACATAGATGTATGGTTTTATATCTGTACCCTGTTGTTTCATTGGTCCATGTCTGCCTTTATGGCAGTACCACACTCTTTTGATTACTGCAGCATTGTAGTAAGTTTTGAAATCAAGAAGTGTGGGTCCTCCAACTTTGTTCTTTTTCAAGATCGTTTTGGCTCTTCAGGACCCCTTGCAATTCCATAAGAATTTGAAAATTGACTTGTCCATTTCTGCAATGAAGGCTGTTGGAATTTTGACTGGGATTGCACCGAATCTGTAGAATGCTTTGAGTAGTGTTGACATGTTAACAATATAAGTCTTCAAATCAATGAACTTGGGATGTTTTTCCATTAATTTGAGTATTTTTAAATTTCTTTCTGCAAAAATGCTTTGTAGTTTTCAGTGTTCAAGCCTTTTACCTCCCTGGGTTAAATTTATTCTTAGGTATTTTCTTCTTTTTTGGTGCCTTTTATTTCTTTTTCTTGCTTGACTGCTCTGGCTAGAATTTCTGGTATAATATTAAACACAGTGGAAAAGCAGACATCCTTGTTATGGTGGTATATATCCCAGAAAACATGTTCTTAAATTTAACCCATTCCTATGGGTGTGAACCCATTGTTAGTAGGACCTTTTGATGAGGCTACTTCAATTAAAAATGTGTGCCCCACCCCAATCAGGATGTGTCTTAATCCTATTACTGGAGTCCGTTATATGCAGAGTGATATTCAGACAGAGAAAAAAAGCCACAGGAACCAAGCAGCTGAACATCAGTGGAGCCCGGAAGAGAGGGGGAGACCAGGAGATGCTGCTATGTACCACACCATGTGACTCGCTAAGGACCAAGAACGGCTGGCAGCCAGCCCCAGAACACCACAAGGGCATTCTGTTCTTTTCATTTATTTTTACAGGAGGTTGAGTAGGATGCAAGGACACCAAACCTACCTCCTGACTCACATTATGTGGGATATCAGTAGCAAACTGCTGCTGCACTAAGAAGGCCACAGGAAGTCAGCCCACTTGGGGGAGATCCAGGTTTGCAGTTTAGAGTTTTGTAAATTTTACTTCGGTGATTTCAATAGATTTATTTCACCAAAAACCAAAGGCCAATATTGCTTTCAAAACTTGCCAGCCATGTTTTTCTTATAAAGGATATATTAAGATAAAAATCTTATTACACTTAAAATAATCAAGATAATTGTGAATTACATGAAAATAACGGACCCATCAAATTGTATGTGAACTAAGACTACTGAGAAAAATTGTAAATATATGGAAATACCTGAACATTGAAGTTGAGACAAAATTTGAGCACCTTCAAAGTGGTGGTTTGTCATCTTTAAATTAGGTTTGATACAACGAATGAAGCTTGCTCCCTAGAAGAGAAAAAACATGTAACACTCTTACTTTTCTATTTGTATGAATACCAAAGACTTTCAGAACATATTGTCATTAACATATGAAACTTTCAAAATAACAACTAAAAAGCTTAAAACTTTATTAGCATGTTTTTATAATTTAAAGCTTGGATCGAATTACATACCAACATACATACTAATAATATCAGATACTAATAATATATACTAATAATTATATATTAATATTAGAAAAACACTGTTTTTAAGATCTGAATGTCAAAAACTGTTATTGTAAAAAGAAAAGTCTTTCTACTATAAAACATATTTAAACAAACATTGCACAGGTTGACATATGTGAATTCTACATTCAAGTATTTTATTATTAAGTATTTTATTCTATATATAGCATATATGCTATATTTCTATGACAAGAAAATTGTCCCATGACAACAGAAGCAAATAAAACTTAAAACTGTGTCACTTAAACTTAGATCAATGTGTTTCTTAAAAAAAAAAAAAACAAAACCTTTTTAATCATTCTACTACAAAAAATACAGCAGGTCCCTAAGCTATAGCACCACACATTTTAAAGTGTTGTTTGTTAAACAATACTTTTAAAAGCATAAAGGCATTAATTCAGAATCAACCAGATTCTGTTGAATGGGGCAGAGAGAATACTGATTATGTACAAAATGAAACTGTTGAGGACTGAAGCTAATATACTAGTCATCTAAATGTTTCTCTTCAAAGTAGTCATCTTGCAAAGCTGTACCATTATTTCAACAATTGCAAATAGTTTTAGGACAAGTTTTAGAAATCTCATCAGAGCCAGCTTAAAAGTCATCAAAGTTATGTTACTTCCTGAAATAATAAAATCAATATGAATTACATGCTAATTTTTAATCCTAAAAGTACATTTTCCGTCTCCGTAATTACTAATGATTTTCACCTTCCTGAAACTGCTGGACAATCTTGATTTAATAACATCAGAAGACTTCTATGTATTTATAAAACAATTTGACTTCACATATATATACTTGACATCTCTTCAGGACAAATTTAACCAAAATGATAAACTTTCTAAAACTTGAGTTTTTTAATGAAAGCAATTTGGCTTAAATTGCATATCTAATTACACCAGATTTATTACTACTAATAATTCAAAAGCATCATTAAAATAAAAAAACAAAAAATCCCTGTTTTTTCTTTTTAAGTGTACTCACAGTACTTCGAAGTTTATCCAGAAGCAAATTTAACTGTGTCTGTCCAGGAAAAGAAATCAGTTTATTATTTCAATAAGCAAAAGCACACATTTACATCAGTAAGTATCAGCTCTCCAAAAAACATGCAACAACATTCACCTATAACACATTACAGTTTTCCCATGGTATACAAATTCTTTAACAGACAGCACCATGCAAAATAGCTAATGTAATACCAAGGACAATTGCCTACTATACTTACACAGAGCTTATATAATTAAAAGATTGAAAATTAGCAATACTGAAAAACATAGAATCACACTTGCAGGTAGGGTGAATGAGGGGGAAAAGTATATAGGAAATGAAGGACTAAATGAAAATGCAGGGAGTGCATTTGATATTTGAAACTGATATTAGAATACCTGACTATGTGGCAAACTAGGTGTAGTTTGTGTCACATGCCATTAAGAATGAACAAATGAACATCTTTAACATATATACAAATGAAATATATTAAGATTGCTTTATATCACACTTAGCATAAACAAAATTGTCCTTACTAGCTACAGAAATACTGTTTATTATTTTAAAACAATAGGAAAACATTTCGCATTTCAGTTAGTTTTCTCATACAAAAATTTGAACACTACAAGTTACTACTATACTTTCCTGTTTTTAATATTAACTATCAGATTATAATTTACTCTGGCTCCATACATTAAAGTCATTTATTTGCTTTACTACTCTGCAAAATAAATTAATTATGTAAAATCCTTATATCTGGATTTTATAGTGAGAAGCTTATTGTTATACTTACAAAAGAAAAATTGATGTTAATTTTTAAATTAACATTGGATCCATCATAGCTATAATAATAGATATTACTAATAATATTAATAATAATAAATGTACCTTACTGAATGCTTTCTATGAATCAGATACTGTTCAAAGTTTATCATGGGCATTATGTTTAATCTGTACAACAATCCTAATTAAGGATACATTATTAGCTTGATTTTACGGATGAAAACAGTGAGGTCCAGAAAGATGAATAATTTGCCCTAGATCATGGAGCTAGTAATGGCAAAGCCAGGATTCCAAAACAAGCCTGACATCAAAGTTCACTCTTATCTGTGATACTACAGTACAATCTACATACCATAGGGCAGAGTTAAATTATGAAAATGGAGTGAATTTGTCATTAGATTAAAACAAATAGCCATACCGCACTTATGTGGTTGACAGATTTCTGACAACCTTAATCAATCTGAACCACCACACAACTGAAAAATAAGAAGAGCTGCTGATTTGGAAAGAAAACAACAGTCACTAAGTCTATGCTCCTTAATCCATAGACTAAGCACAGTGACTGGAAAAAGAAAAGAGAGAGAGATAAAATAAGCCAGGAGAGTAGAACAACAAAAACAAACTAATAGCAGCTTAGAGGAGAGGGAAGAAAGTCAATTATCAGAGAACATCAGTCGGGGACTACAAGGTACAAGGTGAACAGCCTTATGCAATGCATGCTTCATTCATATTTTATTTTTATTATTAAAGTATACAAATATTCAAGTTTATAAAGACAGAATAATGAGATTTCTATCCAAATTATTACTTTTCCTAAAATACTGGCAGCAAAAGGGTTGTTTAAATAACCTGAAAAAGTCACTTCTGAGGAAAACTTTTGGTCCCCAGTGATGTTGGATAACTGAGGTATTACCACTAAAGGTAGCCTGTTTTGTTTTGTTTTATTGCCTTATATATCTCGAATTTAATTTAATGAATATTACATATTAAAATTAGGACTAATTCTTTAAAATTAAGAATCATTGTTAATATTTCATTTCAAAGTAGCTCAGATGAAAACATGAAATATTTTATTATTAATAATGTCAGTTGTAGCTTCAACAGTTTGAAATACAAAAAATCATCTTGTTATGTATGAGCAATTATAAGGCATTTCAAGGCTCAACATAAAAGAATAATTTAATCCATAGAAGAAGAATGTTTTTTTTTATTTATACTGTCTAAAATTTCAAGTATATTATCAGTATTATTAACATAATATCACAATAGGAAAATAATGAGTGATATTTATTTCATATAGGCTGATTGTACTATTTTTAAACCAATCTGTTAAGAAATGTTTATTTGGAAATCCAAGAATATTCAAATACAATTAAAAGTATTGCTCATCAAGAGAATTGAGGTCTCATAATTAATGAATATAACTTAGAACAATAGTCTCTTTATTCAAAATTATTTTACACTTTCTCCCATATTTATGTTTAGGCTTAAATAAAACAGCTTTTCTAACATGAGTTTATCAAGTTGGACATACAGAGCCCATTTCAATCCAGAAGGGATTAACTGTCAGTTAGTATCATAGTATTCTGATATCTAAATATTATTCCTAATTACATAATTTTCAAGATATCTAAAGTACAGATAATGAAAGGCATATGCAGAATTCTTTTATAAATCCAACAACACTTGTGGAAACGTATTAGAGAGAAATTAATTCTACTTCTTTGTTTATTAATTATAGTTCTTTGTTCATTAAAATCGTGACCTAAAGGATTTTAAATTATTAATAAGACAAATGCTCCTTAATGTTAAGTAAGATATTTAAAGGGTTTGCCACATCCAAGAACTTGTCTTTAACAGAGTTATTAAACGTTTTAATCAAATTTTACCATAATATGCACACCCACAATGCCACTGTGAGAGAAAACACGCCCAAAAAGAATTACAAACCGAATCATTAACTTGAGATGGGCTTGTGTTAACATAGCAGCCCCACTCTATAAATAAGAGTCCATGAAGGTGATCATTTACCTGAAGCCCCTGGCTGTGCCTGCTTTTCCTCTCTCAACTCAACTACTCCTTTCTAGCCATCTCGAGCTGGACTACTCCAGCTAAAACAAAACTGCTGAATGAGGAAGGAAACAGAGAACACGTGGAAAAGATAAGGTTTGAAGGTCAACTGGACAGTAAGCAGAAGCAAGAACATTAGGAGAAGCAATCAGATATGTTAAGCACCAGGAGAGAACATATTCAGAAAATTACAAGTATTTCTGTATGTTCAATTTATTAGGCCTACCTTATGATATTTTACATTCAAATATCAACATTTCAGAGTCTGGTTTTAAACCTGATTCATGGAATTTCTGATGGTGATCAACATTATCCATTTTAGAGTATAAAACAATATCTTTTGTCTTAAATGCAGTAAAAAAAAAAAACACACAAAACTCTAATAGTTAATTTAACACAAATACCTTAAACTTGTTTCCTACGCTGATGAAGCTAAGTTTTCCTGCCTTTTGTTTGGTATCTTTGTTGTTATTTGTGGATGATTCAAATAATCCCCGTACAAACTTATCTCTGGATTCACATATTAAGGATTCAAGAGACATGTGCAAAGCATCATTATTTTTCTCCACAAACTGTGTCTGAAAAATAAATCAAACAGGAGTGCTTCAGTGATAGCTTCCCCCAACACAGTGCTTATCCAACAAAACTTTCTGTGATGATAGAAATGTTCTGTATCTGAGCTGTGCAATACAGTGGCCACTAGCCAATGTGGATATTGAGTATTTGAAGTAACGCAGCAATAGAATTTTTTAATTTATTTAATTTTAATTAATTAAAGTTTAAACAGCCACAAGTGGTTAGTAGCTACCATACTGGACAGCACAGCTGCAACATCAAATGGTTTTTTCCTAGTAAAAGATATACTCACTGTTTCATAGCACACTGCTCCTGCAAAATGCCTGATAATGAAGCCTTCATCATCTCTGATATTTCTATGTACTGCCAGCTTAGATTTCCTGGGAATCTGAAAATATATATATATATCAGTTATTAAAATATCAAAATGTATTAATAATTTTCCTTTATAAAACATTTGGGATCTGAAATACTTCCCAAATTTAGATGCAAAATTATAAAGGAAGTTATCCCACTTCCACTATTGTACTTGCTTTTTAAACATCTAATATGACTGAAAGTACCAGTGAAATCCAGCAAACAGTTAGCTATAACCTCTTGGAAAAGAAAAAAGGAGTAAGATTTAAAAAAAAAAAAAAAAAAAAAAAAACTATTTAGAAGCACATGGAAAATATAGTGGGCATTTTATAAAGCTAATTGCCTATTTCTAAAGCAGTGATTCTCAAGTCGGCTGCTGAATTGGAATCACCTGTAGCACTTTTTCCAACGCCCAGACAATTTACATCAGGTGATTCTTACATGCAGTTCAAGGTTGAGAATCAGGTTATGAGATAGAATCAATCACAGTTTTAAACCATACATGTAAACGTGTTAACATGTATGTGCCCGAATCTGTTGGAAGGAAACGAAATCATTTTAGGGGTGTACTACCTAATTGTAAATATCTCAACCTTGCATTTAGAAGTTTCCAAAATACTTTCACATACAATATCACAGCTTACCCTTGAAATAACCTAAGGTTAAGAAATTTCAAAATGAGAAAACTAAGACCTGGAACCTTACATGGCTTGCTTGTGGTATGAGAGCTAGCAGACCACAGAGCTTTTCACTCAGTGTGAGGCAATACACTGGAGTGAGAGTGAGGCCCTGGAGCCAAACTACCTGCACTCGACTCCCAAGCCCACCACTTCCTCTCTGCCATTCAGGGACGGTCGCTCAACTTCTCCCTGCGTGTCTCCTACCTGTAGCATGGGGAAACTAACTGGATTTACCTCAGAGTACTGTTGGGAGGACTAAATAAAATATTTCAAGTAAAAGACTTAGAACAGTTCCTGGCACATAATAAATGTTCAATAAATGGCTATCATCACTTTTTCTTCCAAAGAAAAACAACAAAAATAATGACCTATGCAAATTAGCATTTGCTACCTTGCTTACAGTTCTCTTTTGAGAAAAGTGGCCAAAGCCCATTCCTGATGCTTTGTTTTGTGGATCTTTGAGTTACATGACTCTGAGACCCTAGTCACAATTTTTCTGATAAGTGATCCATTCTGGCAAAATTAACCACAGGCTGGTCATAACAAACACCAGTGAACCAACAGAACTACGTATTTATACATATCTTCAATCTTAGAAAAGTTTTATTGAGAATACATATTGTTCTATTTCTATACTAGGAGAAACAGGTTTCATATTACGGGGAATATTTAGGGATCCAGAAGACCTACACATTAATGAAACAGGTGGTTGTAGGACCCATTCCTCTAAGAAGGTTAACAGAATTCCATCAGCTTTTCAAGTAAATGCATTTAATCTATTTACCCAACACATTCTTGGCTTTGTTAATGATACATGGAAACAAGAATATTCATTATTATTCACTTAAGCCCCAACATTCATCAAAGCAATGACTGAGATACTATGTTATGACTTGAAAATAATAAACAGTTTGGAAGGCATTGCCTGTTCTCTAATTCCACCAAGTAATTTTTCTTTTCTTTCTTGCTTTTGTTGGTGGTGTTGCTGTCATTGTGGCTGTTATCTATAAGATGAGGTAGCACCTATCTTTGTGGTTGAAACTGACATCAGTATTTCCTCTGTGCTAGTCAGGCTCTTTCTGAGCACAAAGATGGAGTGGTGCTTACATTACCTCAGGTGATATGGCTGAGTATGAAGATAAAAATAGAATTAGGCAAACACAAAGAACAGCTCTAGAGCCACACAGTCCAGACCCGCTCATGGAGAACTGCTCTTTTGGTCATCACCGTGTGGTCTCAAGCACAGCTCTATGACCCACAGCATCAGGGAACCAGGTTTTCTGACCCTTTAGAAGTGCTCCCCTCATGTGTTTGTATTGCTCTCTGTGTCTGTTTTTCTGTTTACTCCAGCTAATTCTTCTATTGTTTCATCTTCTATTTCACTCTCTGAGTATACTTTCCATTCAAAAGGACCAATGGAAGAGGATCAAAATGAATCAGCTGATCCCTATCTAAGACATTGCTTCTATCAGTTAGAATTCTCATTCTGAGCCACAACCTTCCCTGCTGGTCTTACCAATGTGTATTTATATACAGACAGATAGCTACTTGTGACCTCAGGTGCTAACCCCTGGATCTTGGTTAAGGTCAAACAACACAAAACAAAGCAACTCATGGCCACTTCCCTCAGAAGGAAGATCATGAAGATAGCAGATAGATCTTTTCTGTATATCTTAGATATGTAAAATGTACTTTGCATCCAAAGAAAAATAAATACATGTAATTAAATGCACATCTATGTTATGCTGAATATCTTATAGTTGCTCTAAGCCCTCCATAACTTATGATTCTAATTATCTAATAAAGGTTAAAAAGAATAACATGTGTTTAAAGCTTTCTCTTCCACTGAGTCTCAATTTTGAGAAGGTAAACTCACAGTGAGTCGGAAATGGTCCTTGTGCTTCTGGTGAACTGCAGATGTAAAGTGTTGATCACTTGGCTGGGGAAGGCGATTTTCTTCATCCAAAATATCCAGTATTCCTACTAATTTTGCTTCAATTAAGTCTATTTCAATGGGAAAAAAAATCAAAATACTCACCATAGGGTAAAAACATAACATTTTAAAGATACGTGACTAATAACTGAACACCAATTTCAAGGACTAGTCAGAAACAATGTAACAGATGATTCTATAAGTATTCCCCAAAAGGCCATAAAGAGCAGATGGATTATATTCTAAATCTGGCAATTTATTAGAAAGTAAAATCTTATATTTAATATGTTTTTTAAAAAACTCCAAGAAAGAAAGCTATTAATGTAGTAAATATTCCATTTTTAAGTTAGGGTGAGAGGCTAAGGAGCCTCTCTTTCTCCACATGATATCTATATTCAAAACGAAGTGAAACTACAGAAGCTTTTACATGCACAGTTTTTTATACCACTTTTGGAAACTGGTTTAAATTAGGTTTTCAAAGAAAAGCTTTTCAGTAATAGCATATTTGTATGTTCCTTCCATTTATGTTGTTTGAATTTCCTGCCTGTCCAAAGTAACCAAATAGTCAAAGGCAGAGAGGTGAGAACGGATACAGCGTGTTAACGGAATTTTAAGTGGACTGGGTAGGATGTAAAAATGCCTGAAAAGTTATACATATGTAAAGTATTATTATTATTATTATTATTATTATTATTATACTATCTTGCCCAAATATAGCATGTGAGTTATTGACTGGATTGTCATATTGAGTTTTCAAAACAAGACTTTCTTAATGGTTGATTTTAGAGACACGGTGGAAAAAGAAGAAGGGCTGAGCACTAACTGGAGGGCTACAGGGAAAAGTGTTTACTGTTAAAAACAGACAAGAAAATCACAGACCCTGTTGTACCTCTGCACATTGTTACCTTGATGAGAGACATGGAACTTCTGAAACTACTTTGCAATCATCCAGAGAATGCTGCCACAATGTACAACGAAGGACAGAACCAAGAGAACTGCAGAAAAACCAAACCCTAGCAAACTCCACCTGGAGCCTGGTCAACCTATGGAACTTCTTGTAGGGTGAGATAATAAATCCCTTAACTGCTTAAGCAATTGAGTTTCTCTTGTAACTGATTCACATATTAGCTGATTAAACAGGAAAATACCCATCACAATAAATAGAACAGATTTTAGGAAAGCTGTCAAGATAATTGGATTTGATGCCTCAGTCAGAAAAATAACTTCCAAGCACTGGATCTGGAGAAGTAAAACCTCTCTCAAATACCACAGTTCAAGTCCCCTAACCAGTAATAATAAACAGAGCACAGAAAAATTACTACTAAAAGCATTCACTGTAATTCAAAGGTAGAGTTAAAAAGTCCATACCTATACAGTCCTGATTATCCACATAATGCACTTCATTAACACCCAAACCTTCTTTTTGATAGAGTTCTTGTTCCTAAAAGTAAAATAATCACAATCATATAGATGGAAATACTGTGCAGTATGAAATAGATTCAGTGTTTTGTGCCATTTCTGGTCATAACATTTATCGATTAGTCAGTACAGAAGTTTATATTAACTAGTACGGGGGCTGAGGAGAGTGCCTTATAAAACATGAAGGAGGAAACACCCTTGCTTTCAAGGCCATTTGAAATCAAACATAAACGGCCAATCAACATAATATATGATTTACATATATATGGAAACGTTCCCTCTTACAGATAAGCACACTTTTCTTAAAATATCCAGAGCAGCCATACACAAATACAGAAGTCTATTTGTAACCATTCAAACTAAAGAAATACCACAGCTTTGAAACATTTTTAGCAATTTTTAAATCAAACTTATCAATATAATAGATCAGGGAGTCAGCAAACTTTTTCTGTAAAGAAACAGATGGTAAATATTTTCAAGTTAGCAGGCTGTATGGTTCCTGTCACAACTACCCAACTCTGCCACTGCAGTATGAAAGCAGCCAAAGACAATAAAGTTTCAACAGAATTTTTCTTAATGAACATGGCTGTGTTCCATTAAAACTTTATTTGCAGAAAGGGTGACAGGTCAGATTTGGCCCAAGAACCATAGTTTGCTGACTGCTGAATACAGATAAACAGGAACCTAATAATTATGAAAAGTTTAAAGAACAGCTAGAAAAATCTAGCTCTCTTTTTAGGTGAATATGTCTTTTTTGTATCCTCAATAACCCTAAATACTTTTCCAATGACAGACAGAACAGATTTTGATCATCTGCAAGTAGGCACCAAACTCAAGGGAATAGCAATTAACTGCAAATGGGCTCTAACATCTACATGATGATATTATATATGCAGTATATGTCATCTGGGGAAAATAAATGTAATTTATAAGAATAATATAAACCAAAGTTGAGTCCCTAGATGTAAGTCTAGGATCTTCTTAAATTAAATTGCATGGGTAAGCCATGCAATGCACTTTGGTTAATATGTGTATTAGCATTTTTTCTGAACATTTAAATATTTCCTCCCAGGGGATAAACTAAAAAAGATTTCTGTCATTCTGTACGGCATGGCCCATTTGAACCAAATCTGGAATCTGACATATACATGTTTAAAGGATTACTACAGAATGTAAAGATAAATCAGAAGACAGTCTCCTCTAATATAGTTTATTTTTCTAGATACAGCTTTTTGCTGGAGTTGGTGTGGAAGGGGAAGGTTAGGGTATGTCAAGTGAGAAGAATACATGTAGAGAACCAATGCAGCTGAATAAAACATTTTCAGAGGAACTATCTTAATGCTAAGTGTTCAGAAGTTCCTGTTTTGTTTATAGCAGAATTAGTTTATAGCATATAAGTAAAATATGAAAAAGCTGAAATGTACTAGAATGCTTATAAAGACAAAGACTTAATAAAAAAGTGGAAAAAGATGGATGACGTGGGAATAGGAGAGAAAATATTTCACATTTCAGCCTAGATACAGTGGAGGACAGAAACTTAGAAAATATCAGTGCTGACAAGGGAGATTAGCAGCCAGGAGCTCAGGTTTGGACACTTGAGAATTTGTCCAAACTAAACTGCTCTAAGAAGTGGTTTCTTCATCTGTAAAGTAAAGGGCTTAGATCCCTTTAACTCTTGTATCTTCATTCAGTAAAATACATTCCCAGTAGCACAAAGGAAGGAAAGTTAAAAGCACTTGTAGGAAATACTGGAGAAGTGAAATTCAATGGGCAAAATAATGAGACTAATCACAAATCAACTGATCCAAAGCTACCTTTACTTACTTGCATTTCAGCACTCTAAAATTATAAAGTAACTTTCCTAGATTTGGTATTCTGAACATCTGCCCTGCCCACTGCTATTTACTAAGATAAGTGGCAGAATGTTCCTGACGGGATCATAGATGGTGTCCCAGCCAATCGCTGGTAGTCCATAAGTAGCAGGGCAAGGAGATGCTGCCCAGCAGTGCTCCAGGCCAAACACCCCATCAGATCTCCTGACTTGGGGGTTCTGCTGCCACACACAAGGAGAGGAGGAACAGACAGCAGAGTGAGCAGAAGCAGAGTACGTGAAGAAGGCAGGAGATGCCACCGCAGGATGAGAGTAAAAAGTCATTGGCACTGACAGACGCAAAAGACAACAGAATTAGAAAAACAAGCAGAATTTCATGTCTAGTAAGTCAGTAGTAAGGAGCAATAGCTGTTCACTTCTGAGGAGGCACCTATTGGCATTCTGACTGGATCCCCAAGCACTTGAGCTGCATCTTGAACACTTCCGATGTGCCTGACTTCAGCAGGTGGGGCCACAGATGGGCTTCCTTGATTTCCTGGGCCACTGGACATTACATCCCACTGACAGGGGTAACTGCGGCCTGCCTCTGAGCCTTAGAATTTAAAAGAGCTTAAGGCAGTTCTTAAATTTGAAGCGTAATAGAAATTACCTCTTTCAGAATTCTTTCATTAAAAAATTGTTGAAGTTTTTCATTACAATAGTTGATGCAAAATTGTTCAAAACTGTTATGTTCAAAGTACTCTGAAAACATAAAACCAGAATCAAGTCATCATCAGACCAACTGTGTATTATAAACTTATCTTAGGAAAAAATTTTATTCTATCAATGACTTAATTCAAGATCAGGTAAAAAAAAATAATAATAAAATAATTGTTTTATACTCACCAATTGCTCTTATTCCAAGACTTGAATTTTGTTAAGCATTAAATAAAATATTAAAAATGCCTTGCTTCACTTGACAAAAAGATGTTTGTCAGATGAGAAAAATGTCACAGAGTAAAAAAGTAGAAAATGTAAGCCACTTACAACAATTGTTTAAAGTACAGGTCTTAAAGCAATCTAAATTAATTTCAGCATAAAAATGCTATAAAATGTAAGTTCTTCAAAAGACCTCTTTCTATATAATCTGTAACATTTTAATTCTCAAAAATACAAAGGATACTATACTAACTCATTTCCAAAATTAAGGCATTGTATTATGTGACGTCTAAGATCCCTACAGATGTAAAATTTTATGATGCTGTTTACGTGTGTAATAAGACAGAGGTAGACCAGGAAACAAATGTCCAAAAATTATGAAATCTTAAGACAATGGTAGGTGTTTACCTACCTTTCAATAAAAGGTTTATTATAAAGTTTTAAATGTATATTATATCACATAGATGGGCAAAACAAAAACAAAAACCCTGTCTCTCAAAATGTGAACATTCACACCTTCCTTTGGCAAAAGCAAACAAACCACAGAGGAGGAAGACACGATTCCAGCACAGCCAGTGAAACATCCACATTAATAAAACCAATATAAAACCCAGTACCAACAGTCACAGTTACTTTGAGATTTTTACAATACAGTCATTCAGAACAAAGCAGCCCTCAAATGTTAGTGACCTATTGATTTCTGGTTGCATAGCTCCAAAGTTGCTCTCAATTATTATTTAACTTCATATCTTATTCATTAGGTGGAAAAGTAATTGGAAATAGCTATTAGTTGGCAATCAATACTAATGACAAATTTTTACAAATAGTAATCAGGTTGGCCTATATACTATGTCAATCTGTACCCAGATTTACATGGTAGTCAAAGGTTTTGGTGACTTAATTATCTTTATTAATAGTACTCAAGAGTTTACCTTTATTTATTTGTATTCATTTAAGAGAATAAAGACGTCTGTTAACTGTAGTGTTTCAATCAACATGTTTAATTTTAGAGCCAGTAAGACCAAAACTACCCATGTGAGCCTTTTTCTTAAGCATCAGCTTCCTACTTAAATACATTACAAAATACAGGTATATGAATGTATATCTGAACATACATCAAGTGAAAGGTGTTATAAGAGAGAAAAGGCTATTTAAAAAGTACATATTTTATTTTGAAATATGTATGGAAAACAGAATGAAAAAAAATTCAACAAATACAAACTGACAAAAGAAACTATACATACCAAAACCAGCAATATCTAGGACTCCAATAAAATAGGATGATGTTTCAAAAGGAAAACACTGATTTACTCTTTTTACCACATGATCAAAAAGATGGCTATAGACAGTCTTTGCCAAGGCATCACGGGCATTGTTTGCCTGTTCCACTTTCAAAGGTACCCTGTAAAAGAAGACTATACCAATGAAAATTCTTGCTGGCAATATTTTTTTTAAAAGAATGTTATATACTCAAAGTCAAAGTACAACCCAAACTTATTCACTGTGAAGGACAAAATAATTACAAAGGGTCATGTGTGAATAAGCACAGATAAATGGGACAAAATGGAAAACAGTAAGAGAACTAAAGAAATTATCTAAAATTAGGTCAAAAAACACCTACAATTAAATAAAAAACCTATTATGGGGTAAAAGAACTTTAGGGTTGAAAAATCTTTGTAACCTTAACTTACCTGTAATTACATATATTAACAGTACTAGATGCTACAGATATATATACATGGCTCCTGTCCTCAAGAAAATTATAGTCTTATGAAGGGAAACCAGCATAAAAGAGAATTCCCAAACATTTGGCTAAATGCTGCCATAAAAGTACAAATAATGAAAGTACCAGAAACAATGTCAAGTTTGGAAGAAACCTTAAAAGTTATCCAGGTCAGTATGATTCCTGAATCCCCTCTAAACAGTGGTTTCCCAACTTACAGTTCCTGCAATGGACCCTTTCTTAAAGTGAATCTGACGTGGACCCTTCATACATGCAATACATAAAAGAACTGCATTGGAACAAAGAGGAAATAGAGGAAGCAATATAACTGAGACCAACACCTGTGCCTTTAGAGTCTTCCCCTAAGCTCCAGAGATATCTCTAACATCCAAGCAACTCTAGGGCACTGGCATATGTCTTCCTTGCCAAGTTTTTCTGTATAGTAAGAATAATTTAGAATTAGCTTAGCAAAGAATCAGGCTGACCATAATTTGCTAAGATTTCCAAAAGTGCTGGAGTTACTGAATTTTCTGTATAGTTAAAAGTTTTCAAAAAATCCTTCTTCTTTTAATTTGTTGAAAATTCTTCTGAAACTTATTGGTAGAACCCACTGCTTGGGATAAAGTATCTGACATTTCCCCCTGCAATTAAAGATTTTCCAGCACCTCAGAATGATAAACTGAATATCAATTTTCTTCTATGGTACCAAAAAATGAAAATGCATAAAATATGAGATATTGAGCCAAAAGTATGCATACCACCAGACACAATCTAGAAGTTTGGTTAGTGATTTTAAAATCCTTGGCTAGACCCTTATTTTCTTGTCGTAAGAAATTTCCTCTAAGTGAAGAATCCTAAAGGTACAGAGAGATTCCATTCGCTGACTGTTTTGTTAAAGTGAGTTCTACTCAACAGAAGTTAAAGTATACACCATTTGCTTGGAAACACAGTTCTGAAGGAAAATAATCTGTTGTCTAAAACAGTCAAATATTGATTTATATAATCAACTCATATTTTCATAGTTGCACAAAAGTTAACCTTTCTCTTACCTTATAAATTCCAAATCTGTGCCAAGAAGTACATCTGCAAGGAACAACATTAAAAACTAAGGAAGTCCTTGTTTGTTTATATAGTGGCTGACTGAGGTGAGATGCACCGAATTTTGATCTATCAAGCCCAGATTTTAGAACTTGATACTGAAAAGAATTAATGAATGATGCATAAAGATCAACTTTAGAACTTAGTGTTCTCCAAGAAAGATTTTTTCCTTGACAAATTAAAAGGCAGGAACTTACTTTATAACTGTTCCTTTGGTCCCCCCTGCTGTTGTGAGCATGACTCTTGTGGTTAAACTCACACGGAGATCATCTTGATCCAAACCCAATAACTCAGCACAATATTCCAATGACTGAGTAGATTTATTCTTCGGATTACAACCACCTAATGAAAATATATTTTAATTCAAAATTAATAAATGTTATTTTCAAGACCCACTTCTTTGAATTACACTTTCCTTGTATAAAACTATAGAATAGATAAAACATTAATTTATTAGTATTATTATTCCATCTTACTTTTTCACTCCCCTTATCAGATACCCATATGCCCTGGAGACCCTCACACTGGGGGAATCCATTATATAATCCTAACAGTCCATTAATATTAACCTACCATTATTTCATTTTTTATGAACCTGCAAGCAAAATATAATATGAATGGATCATAATCCTTGATAAAATATTAAATATCTGGAGAAATATTGTCTGTTATCATTAAAATTCATATGACTACCAAAAACTTCAAGGAGCAATTTTAGTGGCAAAAGTTGTAAGGCACTTTAATAGGTCAGTTTGGATGTGGACGTGTGCCTAAGCATGCGTGAATGTGTGTACATACGCATGCGTCCATGTTGCTTGAGAATTGAGGTACTTGCTATTATCTATATAGCATATCTATAGGTTCCTATTTATGGAGAATGTTTTTTTAGAAAAAACTATTATTTAGAAAGACAGTTTACCACAGTGCTTCAGACTCTTAGTTGATCCAGCTCTACCACTTATTAGCTTTGTGACTTTCTCTGTACCTCATTTTCCTCAACTATAAAATGAGAATGATAATAGTACCTACCTCATAAGATTGTTATGAAGATTAATAAAATAACATGTAACATACTTGGAATAGTGCTTGGTACATAGAAAGAACTGTATAAAAGCAAACTATCACTTTTATTATTATTTCTACTAATAATAAACATTTTGCAAATATTTTAAAAGCTAATCCTATGTAAACACATCATTTCAAGATAACCAAACTTCAAAATTACAAAGAATGTATGAATACAAAGACAATTTTATCATGAAAAATTAATAAACTACTTGAGAGACCAGTCTCAGAAAAAAACAGATCATGAGATCTTATAAGAATAAGGAATTGTCAAGATAATTCAATGGCGAAAAAAAGTCTTTTCAACAAATGGTGCTGGGACAACTGGATATCCACATGCAAAAGAATGAAGGACTCCTGATATCATACCATATACAAAAATTAGTTCAAAATGCATCAAAGGCCTACATGTAAAGAGCTAAAAGATAGAACTCTTGGCAGAAAACGCAGGTGTAAATCTTTGTGACCTTGATGTAGTAAATGGTTTCTTAGATTTGACACCAAAAGCCCAGCAAAAAACGAAAAGATAAATTTGCCTTTATAAAAACTAAAAACCTCTATGTCAAAGAACACCATCAAGAAAGTGAAAAGAAAAACCTACAGAATGGAAGAAAGTATTTGCAAATCATATATCTGATAAGGGACTTCTATCTAGAATATATAAAGAACTCTTAAAACTCACTAATAAAAAGACAACCCAATTAATAAATGGGCAAAGGATCTGAATAAACATTTCTCCAAAGATACACAAATACCCAATAAGCATGTGAAAAGACCTCAACATCATGAGCTATCAGGAAAATGCAAATCAAAACCATGAGATAGCACTTCATACCCACTAGGATGGCTGTAACAAAAAAAGAGATGGAAAAAAAAGCAATTGGTGAGGATGTGGACAAATTGCAATTCTCACACTTTGCTGGTAAGAATATGAGATGGTACAGCTGCTTTGGAAAATAGTCTGACCATTCTTCAAAATGTTAAACATAAGAGTTACTACTATGTGGCCCAGAAAATCCAATTCTAAGTGTATATCCAAGAGAAATGAAAACATGTCCAAACAAAAGTTTGCAGAAGCATTATTTATAATAGTCAAATAGTGGAAACAACCCAAATGTCCATCAATTGATGAAGAGATAATTTAATGCGGCATAGCCACATAATGGAATATTATTCAGCAATTTAAAAATGAAGTACTGATACATGTTACAACATGGAAGAACCTTGAAAACATTATGCTAAGTGAAAGAAGCCAGCACAAAAGACCATATATTATATTACTTCATTATATAAAGCGCCCAGAATAGGCAAATTTATAGAGACCAAAAATAAATCAGTGGTTGCATAAAGTGTGTGTTAAGGAGGGGAAATGCTAAAGGGCATGGAGTTTCCCCCAGAGGTGATGAAATATTATAAAACTGATTGTGGTGATGGCTGCCTAACTCTGTGAATATACTAAAAACCACCGAATTGTATACTCTAAATGGGTGAACGTCATAGTATGTGAATAATATCTCAATAAAGCTGATTAAAAAAAAAGAATAAGGGCAGAAGAACAACTTAAGAAATTGACCACCAATAATTCATTGAAATACTTTTTTTCCCTATATCACAGAGTTTCTCATATACCTCCAGAATTATATAAAGCTAGTGTAAGGAAACTTATTTAAAAAAAGAAAAGTTTTAAAAAAGTAAAATACTATAAAATAACGTAAGGTTTTTATCTCACATACACACAAAAAACATTCTTTAAAATTTATTGTTATTATTATGTATTTTTATGTGTAATTTAAAAAACACAGATGTCCCATAAGTATTTTTTGCATATCCATCATGCAAAACCATTCTTCACAACAGTAGGAATCTTCTAACATTTACTGGAGAAAAATGTTTGATAAAATAATTACAAAAATAACCAGAGTTTTTTCAAATTGCAAAGACATGCCAAAAACTGAGCTCTATGGAGGAAAAGTATCATTTCTAATTAGAAAAATACCCTCTGGATCTATAGGAGGGTCATAGGATGAATGAAGATTAATGCAATAAAATCAAATAAAAAATCTATTAATTTAATTGCCTCACTCTAATCGTCTCTGCTTTCTGCTCATTTTCCCTTAAGAAGAGCTTGGGAAGAAAAATTAGAGGTGCAACTATGTGCTATGTCCTTTATGACCACTTAAGTGTTTTTCAACTAACTGGATCAGCAACTTTATTACACTCCATATACTTCTTCATGTTCTACCACAGTGGAAAAATATAAGGTGAGAAAACACCACCTATTACTTCTAGCATCATTTCCAAAATTTACATCAATTACTCTAAAGGTAAGATCTTCTTTTTGTGTGACTTTTTGTATGACCCTTTGACATAACAGTGCTACAGAGCAGATGAAATGTGTTCTAACATTGATTACATTTTCAAATTAAATTTTCATATCCCTTCAAATACTTTTTAAAACTCTTAATGCGAGGAGGCGGGGCAAGATGGCAGACTAGTGAGCTGTATGTTTTAGATACTCCTCCAGGAAACTAGGTAGAAAGCCAGGAACTGCGTGGACTGGACACCACAGAGCAATCTGACTTTCTGCATACTTCATACAACACTCATGAAAACGTGGAACTGCTGAGATCAGCAAAATCTGTAAGTTTTTGCGACCAGGGGACCCGCGCCCCTCCCTGCCAGGCTCAGTCCCGTGGGAGGAGGGGCTGTCAGCTCCAGGAAGAAGGGAGAACTGCAGTGGCAGCCCTTATCAGAAACTCATTCTGCTGATCCAAACTCCAACCATACATAGACGGAGACCAGACACCACAGAATCTGAGAGCAGCCAGCCCAGCAGAGAGGAGACAGGCATAGGAAAAAAACAACACGAAAAACTCCAAAATAAAAGCGGAGGATTTTTGGAGTTCTGGTGAGCATGGAAGGGGGAAGGGCAGAGCTCAGGCCCAACCTCAGGCCCTGAGGCGCATATGCAAATCCCGAAGAAAAGTTGATCTCTCTGCCCTGTGGACCTTTCCTTAATGGCCCTGGTTGCTTTGTCTCTTAGCATTTCAATAACCCATTAGATCTGTGAGGAGGGCCCGTTTTTTTTTTTTTTTTTTTTTTTTAATCCTTTTTTCTTTTTCTAAAACAATTACTCTAAGAAGCCCAATACAGAAAGCTTCAAAGACCTGCAATTTGGGCAGGTCAAGTCAAGAGCAGAACTAGGAGAGCTCTGAGACAAAACGCAATAATCCAGTGGCTGAGAAAATTCACTAAACACCACAACTTCCCAAGAAAAGGGGGGTGTCCACTCACAGCCATCATCCTGGTGGACAGGAAACACTCCTGCCCATCGCCAGCCCCATAGCCCAGAACTGCCCCAGACAACCAAGTGTGACGGAAGTGCTTCAAATAACAGGAACACACCACATAACTGGGCGTGGACATTAGCCTTCCCTGCAACCTCAGCTGATTGTCCCACAGTTGGGAAGGTGGAGCAGTGTGAATTAACAAAGCCCCATTCAGACATCATTTCAGCAGACTGGGAGCCTCCCTACACAGCCCAGCAGCCCAGAACTGCCCTGGAGAGACAGCACTCACCTGTGACATAACACAGTCATCCCTCAACAGAGGACCCAGGGTGCACGGCCTGGAAGAGGGGCCCACTTGCAAGTCTCAGGAGCCATACGCCAATACCAAGGACTTGTGGGTCAGTGGCAGAGACAAACCGTGGCAGGACTGAACTGAAGGATTAGATTATTGCAGCAGCTTTAAAACTCTAGGATCACCAGGGAGATTTGATTGTTAGAGCCACCCCCCCTCCCTGACTGCCCAGAAACACGCCCCATATACAGGGCAGGCAACACCAACTACACACAAAAGCTTGGTACACCAATAGAACCCCACAAGACTCACTCCCCCACTCACCAAAAAGGCTAAGCAGGGGAGAACTGGCTTGTGGAGAACAGGTGGCTCATAGACGCCACCTGCTGGTTAGTTAGAGAAAGTGTACTCCACGAAGCTGTAGATCTGATAAATTAGAGATAAGGACTTCAATTGGTCTACAAATTCTAAAAGAACCCTATCAAGTTCAGCAAATGCCACTAGGCCAAAAACAACAGAAAATTATAAAGCATAGGAAAAAACCAGACGATATGGATAACCCAAGCCCAAGCACCCAAATCAAAAGACCAGAAGAGACACAGCACCTAGAGCAGCTACTCAAAGAACTAAAGATGAACAATGAGACCATAGTACGGGAGATAAAGGAAATCAAGAAGCCCCTAGAAGAGCATAAAGAAGACATTACAAGACTAAATAAAAAAATGGATGATCTTATGGAAATTAAAGAAACTGTTGACCAAATTAAAAAGATTCTGGACACTCATAGCACAAGACTAGAGGAAGTTGAACAACGAATCAGTGACCTCGAAGATGACAGAATGGAAAATGAAAGCATAAAAGAAAGAATGGGGAAAAAAATTGAAAAAATCGAAACGGACCTCAGGGATATGATAGATAATATGAAACGTCCAAATATAAGACTCATTGGTGTCCCAGAAGGGGAAGAAAAGGGTAAAGGTCTAGGAAGAGTATTCAAAGAAATTGTTGGGGAAAACTTCCCAAATCTTCTACACAACATAAATACACAAATCATAAATGCTCAGCGAACTCCAAATAGAATAAATCCAAATAAACCCACTCCGAGACATATACTGATCACACTGTCAAACACAGAAGAGAAGGAGCAAGTTCTGAAAGCAGCAAGAGAAAAGCAATTCACCACATACAAAGGAAACAGCATAAGACTAAGTAGTGACTACACAGCAGCCACCATGGAGGCAAGAACGCAGTGGCACGATATATTTAAAATTCTGAGTGAGAAAAATTTCCAGCCAAGAATACTTTATCCAGCAAAGCTCTCCTTCAAATTTGAGGGAGAGCTTAAATTTTTCACAGACAAACAAATGCTGAGAGAATTTGCTAACAAGAGAACTGCCCTACTGGAGATACTAAAGGGAGCCCTACAGACAGAGAAACAAAGACACGACAGAGAGACTTGGAGAAAGGTTCAGTACTAAAGAGATTCGGTATGGGTACAATAAAGGATATTAATAGAGAGAGGGAAAAATATGGCAAACATAAACCAAAGGATAAGATGGCCGATTCAAGAAATGCCTTCACGGTTTTAACGTTGAATGTAAATGGATTAAACTCCCCAATTAAAAGATATAGATTCGCAGAATGGATCAAAAAAATGAACCATCAATATGTTGCATACAAGAGACTCATCTTAGACACAGGGACACAAAGAAACTGAAAGTGAAAGGATGGAAAAAAATATTTCATGCAAGCTACAGCCAAAAGAAAGCAGGTGTAGCAATATTAATCTCAGATAAAATAGACTTCAAATGCAGGGATGTTTTGAGAGACAAAGAAGGCCACTACGTACTAATAAAAGGGGCAATTCAGCAAGAAGAAATAACAATCGTAAATGTCTATGCACCCAACCAAGGTGCCACAAAATACATAAGAGAAACACTGGCAAAACTAAAGGAAGCAATTGATGTTTCCACAATAATTGTGGGAGACTTCAACACATCACTCTCTCCTATAGATAGATCAACCAGACAGAAGACCAATAAGGAAATTGAAAACATAAACAATCTGATAAATGAATTAGATTTAACAGACATATACAGGACATTACATCCCAAATCACCAGGATACACATACTTTTCTAGTGCTCACGGAACTTTCTCCAGAATAGATCATATGCTGGGACATAAAACAAGCCTCAATACATTTAAAAAGATTGAAATTATTCAAAGCACATTCTCTGACCACAATGGAATACAATTAGAAGTCAATAACCATCAGAGACTTAGAAAATTCACAAATACCTGGAGGTTAAACAACACACTCCTAAACAATCAGTGGGTTAAAGAAGAAATAGCAAGAGAAATTGCTAAATATATAGAGATGAATGAAAATGAGAACACAACATACCAAAACCTATGGGATGCAGCAAAAGCAGTGCTAAGGGGGAAATTTATAGCACTAAACGCATATATTAAAAAGGAAGAAAGAGCCAAAATCAAAGAACTAATGGATCAACTGAAGAAGCTAGAAAATGAACAGCAAACCAATCCTAAACCAAGTACAAGAAAAGAAATAACAAGGATTAAAGCAGAAATAAATGACATAGAGAACAAAAAAACAATAGAAAGGATAAATATCACCAAAAGTTGGTTCTTTGAGAAGATCAACAAGATTGACAAGCCCCTAGCTAGACTGACAAAATCAAAAAGACAGAAGACCCATATAAACAAAATAATGAATGAAAAAGGTGACATAACTGCAGATCCTGAAGAAATTAAAAAAATTATAAGAGGATATTATGAACAACTGTATGGCAACAAACTGGATAATGTAGAGGAAATGGACAATTTCCTGGAAACATATGAACAACCTAGACTGACCAGAGAAGAGATAGAAGACCTCAACCAACCCATCACAAGCAAAGAGATCCAATCAGTCATCAAAAATCTTCCCACAAATAAATGCCCAGGGCCAGATGGCTTCACAGGGGAATTCTACCAAACTTTCCAGAAAGAACTGACACCAATCTTACTCACACTCTTTCAAAACATTGAAGAAAATGGAACACTACCTAACTCATTTTATGAAGCTAACATCAATCTAATACCAAAACCAGGCAAAGATGCTACAAAAAAGGAAAACTACCGGCCAATCTCCCTAATGAATATAGATGCAAAAATCCTCAACAAAATACTTGCAAATCGAATCCAAAGACACATTAAAAAAATCATACACCATGACCAAGTGGGGTTTATTCCAGGCATGCAATGATTGTTCAACATAAGAAAATCAATCAATGTATTACAACACATTAACAAGGCAAAAGGGAAAAATCAATTGATCATCTCAATAGATGCTGAAAAAGCATTTGACAAAATCCAACATCCCTTTTTGATAAAAACACTTCAAAAGGTAGGAATTGAAGGAAACTTCCTCAACATGATAAAGAGCATATATGAAAAACCCACAGCCAGCATAGTACTCAATGGTGACAGACTGAAAGCCCTCCCTCTAAGATCAGGAAGAAGACAAGGATGCCCGCTATCACCACTGTTATTCAACATTGTGCTGGAAGTGCTAGCCAGGGCAATCCGGCAAGACAAAGAAATAAAAGGCATCCAAATTGGAAAAGAAGAAGTAAAACTGTCATTGTTTGCAGATGATATGATCTTATATCTAGAAAACCCTGAGAAATCGACGATACAGCTACTAGAGCTAATAAACAAATTTAGCAAAGTAGCGGGATACAAGCTTAATGCACATAAGTCAGTAATGTTTCTATATGCTAGAAATGAACAAACTGAAGAGACACTCAAGAAAAAGATACCGTTTTCAACAGCAACTAAAAAAATCATGTACCTAGGAATAAACTTAACCAAAGATGTAAAAGACCTATACAAAGAAAACTACATAACTCTACTAAAAGAAATAGAAGCGGACCTTAAAAGATGGAAAAATATTCCATGTTCATGGATAGGAAGGCTAAATGTCATTAAGATGTCAATTCTACCCAAACTCATCTACAGATTCAATGCAATCCCAATCAAAATTCCAACAACCTACTTTGCAGACTTGGAAAAGCTAGCTATGAAATTTATTTGGAAAGGGAAGATGCCTCGAATTGCTAAAGACACTCTAAAAAAGAAAAACGAAGTGGGAGGACTTACACTCCCTGACTTTGAAGCTTATTATAAAGCCACAGTTGCCAAAACAGCATGGTACTGGCACAAAAATAGACATATAGATCAATGGAATCGAATTGAGAATTCGGAGACAGACCCTCAGATCTATGGCCGACTGATCTTTGATAAGGCCCCCAAAGTCACTGAACTGAGTCATAATGGTCTTTTCAACAAATGGGGCTGGGAGAGTTGGATATCCATATCCAAAAGAATGAAAGAGGACCCCTACCTCACCCCCTACACAAAAATTAACTCAAAATGGACCAAAGATCTCAATATAAAAGAAAGTACCATAAAACTCCTAGAAGATAATGTAGGAAAACATCTTCAAGACCTTGTATTAGGCGGCCACTTCCTAGACTTTACACACAAAGCACAAGCAACAAAAGAGAAAATAGATAAATGGGAACTCCTCAAGCTTAGAAGTTTCTGCACCTCAAAGGAATTTCTCAAAAAGGTAAAGAGGCAGCCAACTCAATGGGAAAAAATTTTTGGAAACCATGTATCTGACAAAAGACTGATATCTTGCATATATAAAGAAATCCTACAACTCAATGACAATAGTACAGTCGGCCCAATTATAAAATGGGCAAAAGATATGAAAAGACAGTTCTCTGAAGAGGAAATACAAATGGCCAAGAAACACATGAAAAAATGTTCAGCTTCACTAGCTATTAGAGAGATGCAAATTAAGACCACAATGAGATACCATCTAACACCGGTTAGAATGGCTGCCATTAAACAAACAGGAAACTACAAATGCTGGAGGGGATGTGGAGAAATTGGAACTCTTATTCATTGTTGGTGGGACTGTATAATGGTTCAGCCACTCTGGAAGTCAGTCTGGCAGTTCCTTAGAAAACTAGATATAGAGTTACCATTCGATCCAGCGATTGCACTTCTCGGTATATACCCGGAAGGTCGGAAAGCAGTGACACGAACAGATATCTGCACGCCAATGTTCATAGCAGCATTATTCACAATTGCCAAGAGATGGAAACAACCCAAATGTCCTTCAACAGATGAGTGGATAAATAAAATGTGGTATATACACACGATGGAATACTACGTGGCAGTAAGAAGGAACGATCTCGTGAAACGTATGACAACATGGATGAACCTTGAAGACATAATGCTGAGCGAAATAAGCCAGGCACAAAAAGAGAAATATTATATGCTACCACTAATGTGAACTTTGAAAAAAGTAAAACAAATGGTTTATAATGTAGAATGTAGGGGAACTAGCAATAGAGAGCAATTAAGGAAGGGGGAACAATAATCCAAGAAGAACAGATAAGCTATTTAACGTTCTGGGGATGCCCAGGAATGACTAGGGTCTGTTAATTTCTGTTGGATATAGTAGGAGCAAGTTCACAGAAATGCTGCTATATTAGGTAACTTTCTTGGGGTAAAGTAGGAACATGTTGGAAGTTAAGCAGTTATCTTAGGTTAGTTGTGTTTTTCTTACGCCCTTGTTATGGTCTCTTTGAAATGTTCTTTTATTGTATGTTTGTTTTCTTTTTAACTTTTTTTTTCGTACAGTTGATTTAAAAAAGAAGGGAAATTTAAAAAAAAAAAAAAAAAAAGAAAAGAAAAACAAGGAAAAAAAAAAGATATAGTGCCCCCTTGAGGAGCCTGTGGAGAATGCAGGGGTATTCGCCTACCCCACCTCCATGGTTGCTAACATGACCACAGACATAGGGGACTGGTGGTTTGATGGGTTGAGCCCTCTACCACAGGTTTTACCCTTGGGAAGACGGTTGCTGCAAAGGAGAAGCTAGGCCTCCCTATGGTTGTGCCTAAGAGCCTCCTCCCGAGTGCCTCTTTGTTGCTCAGATGTGGCCCTGTCTCTCTAGCTAAGCCAACTTGAAAGGTGAAATCGCTGCCCTCCCCCCTACATGGGATCAGACACCCAGGGGAGTGAATGTCCCTGGCAACGTGGAATACGACTCCCGGGGGAGGAATGTAGACCTGGCATCGTGGGACGGAGAACATCTTCTTGACCAAAAGGGGGATGTGAAAGGAAATGAAATAAGCTTCAGTGGCGGAGAGATTCCAAAAGGAGCGGAGAGGTCACTCTGGTGGGCACTCTTATGCACACTTTAGACAACCCTTTTTAGGTTCTAAAGAATTGGGGTAGCTGGTGGTGGATACCTGAAACTGTCAAACTACAACCCAGAACCCATGAATCTCGAAGACAGTTGTATAAAAATGTAGCTTATGAGGGGTGACAATGGGATTGGGAAAGCCATAAGGACCACACTCCACTTTGTCTAGTTTATGGATGGATGAGTAGAAAAATAGGGGAAGGAAACAAACAGACAAAGGTACCCAGTGTTCTTTTTTACTTCAATTGCTCTTTTACACTCTAATTATTATTCTTGTTATTTTTGTGTGTGTGCTAATGAAGGTGTCAGGGATTGATTTGGGTGATGAATGTACCACTATGTAATGGTACTGTAAACAATCGAAAGTACGATTTGTTTTGTATGACTGCGTGGTATGTGAATATATCTCAATAAAATGAAGATTAAAAAAAATAAAAAAAAAATCTTAATGCACACTGATTACACACCTACTTTCTGATGAATTTTTTTTCCATTTTAAACTGGGAATAATCTGTGTTTTTATTTTACTTATTCATTTAAAACACCTTCAGTACTTAGTATGTGCCAGACAGTAATATTTGAAGCATTTTACAAATATTTAACTCATTTATTCCTCTTCACAGCATCATGTAGAGATTACTTATTATCCCCAGTTTAGAGATGAGGAAACAGACATGGAGAGGTCAAGCTACTTGTCCACGGTCACACAGTGCTCGGCAAAGTAGCCTGGCTCAAGAGTATGCACTTTTATCCACTACAGTACACTGCATCTCATGTTATTGATTTCACACCATCACGGGGCATTAAATCTGAAAGTCATTAACACTGTCTATTTTAATCTGCTCATTCACGGATCAGGACTCTCTGGGAGGTTTAATGAACAAGGGGCACTGTGGGACAATTGGCACAAGCTCCTGAGTTAGTCAGATGAGGTAGAGCCCAGCTCTCACATCTACAGCTTCATTAATAAGCATATTCCTTAACTTCTCCATAGGTTCTGCTTGTGAAAAACAGAAATCTCTCCTGCATTCTATGATATTTGGATGAAATACAGCATATATGAAAGCTTCTTGCACACAGCAAACACATTTTTAAAATGTTTTTTTCCCTTCCTCTTAAGCCCATTACCTATGTGCATACTATTGTCAGGTATTGTACTTTAAAGGCATTTTTCATGGATTATTTCATTTTACAAATGAAGAAACCAAGGCCCAGAGAGCTTCTGGGACCTGATACTAATGCCCATTTATTGACAACTTTATTAAATGGTGTTTAGCTTTTTTTTAACTCATCCTCTATATAAGATTTTTAAATAATGTATTAATATAGGGGTTGACAACAAACTTCTATAAAGGGTCAAATAGTAAATATTTTAGGCTTTGTGGGCCATATACATTCTGTTGCAACTACTCAGCTCTCCCACTGTAGCACAAAAGCTGCCACAGAAAGTACATAAATGAGTGGGTGTGGCAGTATTCCAAGAAAGCTTAACTTGCAAAAATAGGCAGTGGGCCATGTTTGGCCAACTGGCCATAGTTTGCCAACCCCTGTATTCATGGATCACATTTAGGATTACACAGAAGTTTTACTGTCTAAGTAGCGATTACAATACTCAAGCAGTAAAGTTGTTATCATCCAGGCATTTAAAAATACTCTTTTTAATTTGCATAAAGTTTAATTTATTTTCATTCCTCATTAATAATGTTTATGGGCTTTTATGTATTCAATTGCCCTAATTAATAATGAAGCTAGACTAGAAGTAAATACCTGACACTACCAAACTCCAACCCAGCAGCCTGGACTCCTGAAGACAATTATATAATAATGTAGATTACAAGGGGTGACAGTGTGATTTTGAAGACCTTGTGGATCACACCCCCTTTATCTAGTGTATGGATGAGTGGAGGAATGGGGATAAAAACTAAAGGACAAATGGGGTGGGATGGGGGGATGATTTGGGTGTTTTTTTTTTCACTTTTATTTTTTATTCTTGTTCTGGTTCTTTCTGATGTAAGGAAAATGTTCAGAGATAGATTGTGGTGATGAACGCATAACTATGTTATCATACTGTGGACAGTGGATTGCATATCATGGATGATTGTATGATGTGTGAATGTATTTCAATAAAACTGAATTAAAAAAAAATAAAATAAAATAATGAAGCTAGAACAAGAAAAAATACCAAAAATAGATGGTAGAGAATTAATAATGTGTTCACATACTAGAGAAGTAAAAGATCAGCTGAAACTTTTAACTAAATATGACTCTGTAGTCAGTTATTTATCCTTCATAAAATGAGAAATTTATTCCTAATCAGTATCACTGATTTGTTCCAAAAAGAGTTCATAATGACTAATAATGAAGCATCCCTCATTTGCAAAATTCGCCTTGTAACACAGGATAGTCCAGAAATTTCAGGGTAAACATTAATAAACGTGCAAACAAATTCAACTTAATTATGATGAAGAAATGACAGGCTTTCTCTCAAATTTTACTACTCTTAAAACAAACAATCAAACAACAAAAACACAAACAAACAGAAAACCTGAAGTGCTGCCAGCTTCCTCAAAATCAATGTTTCCAAGGTGCAGGACACCAGCCACCACCCGGAACAGATCGAGCTTTTCTTCATCATCCAAACCAATCTTTTTCATGGCTGTGCATATTCTAATAAAATCTCCATGGTCATCTAACAGAGGATCTTTCAAGGAACCTGCCTTCAGATGCTACAAAATAAGATATCAGTTAGCCAAGCTTTCATTATTTAAACACAACAAAATTGCTATACCAGACTTATTAATGCACTATATAACATGCAAAATAAAATTTTAGAATGGCAAACTTTTTGTATTCTAACACATTCAAAAACTGAATGACTGGGTGAAGTGTTCACAAGATCTCTCTGTATTAATTTTTATGGCTGCCTATGAATCTACAATTAAATCAATAAAATTTTCAATTAAAAATTAAATGAGATGTTTCTAATTAAATTACAATTTTAATTTTAATCCTAAAGCATTAAAATGCCAGGATATCAGACAAAGATATAAACTGAATAGAAAAGAAGGTAATATCAGTAGTTGAAATGAATTGATATGACTCTTCAGACCAGAAAGAACTGACATCAAAAACTGGAAAAAACATTGAAGCTTATCATACTCTTTCAGATTAATTGCCATCAACTGCACCAATATTAAACACTAGTAAATAGTGGACAAGCTGATATAATTCTTAAACCTTTCTGTATAAGTATATATAAAATAAAACGTATTTAAAAAGCATTATTCTCACTCTAAGAATTTATCAATGATCTTTCAGACTTGTTTAAAAGCAATGACTTTCTAGAAAATCACATTTCAGAAAATGAAGAGAAAATTTGTTTTCTCTCCTAAAAGAATATGCATCCAAAGTATTCATTTGTTAGAACCTATAACAAATTCAGAAAAAGGAAAGAAAAACATCAGGCCTGCAAAGACTAGAAGGAGGAACATAAAAGTTATGGGACACAGGAAAATGGGGCTAGGAATTTTCCAGAAATTAAAAATGAAGACGTTAAACATTAAGTAACACAGCATCAGAATTAATTGGCCATTTAGTCTCCTGGTAGATGTTTTTCTCTCAAGAAAACAATGACTTCCCAGCTAAAGTTGTAATTGTCTTTCTACAAATATTTTTTAAATGTTCAATTACGTTTGCATGCAGTTTCTGGAAAATGTCTAGACAATGAAATTCAATTTCGTTCTTAAATGAAGCGAAAAAAACAAACTCATGCAGCTAAAGTTAACAGAAAACACATATGCAGAATTTTTAGTCTTGCAATTGAATGCTTACTTCATTTAAAAATTGTTTCTAATCAAAATGTTAATGAACAAATTGCTGCTACTGCAGACTAAAAATACTGCACTCTCCTAAAAATTACACACAGTGTAAAGACACCAAATGGAATTAGGCAAAGGATTCTACTCAGTCAAAAAGATCACCTCATCCTCCTGATAAAGAAGACATAAAAAGTAATTTAAACATATTAATCCATTGTTCACTTATATATAAATATATATATAAAACCATTAAATAATGTGAATAACATTACTAACAAAATATGCTGACCCCAGAAACAAAAAGAGTCCTTTTTCTTTTCTAGAGAGTGAAATCTGGTTCTCTTTCTCCCCTAATCAGCTTTTTCCATGCCAAAAGATCAAATTTATATTCTCTTTTTTTCCTTTAGGACAGCTGCAATGTTCCACTAGGGAAAGTCTCCATTATCTTAGTGGAAAGAACAGAACTTTTATATTATGATGACACCTTATAAACCCATGTTCCCATCAAGACAAATGAAGATACCATAATTAATATCAGTTATGCATCTTAAAAGTTCCAACAAGTCTGTAACATAAATTAAAGTTCGTTATTTATAGTTCAGATACCTGTGTCTAAAATGATTTATAAAATGTCTACTTAAGCAAAAGTTAACTCATCTGCTTAGAATTCAAAACAATGGGAATTTTTATTCACTTTCTGTTCTTTTCTATGACTATATTAAAGATGTAATTCATCTCACCCATTTAAAGAGGAGTAAAAATGATCTGACTCACAAATGCAGGAGCATTAAAAACTGACCACAATAAAAACTTGTTCAATTAAATATTCAATATAAATCCTTTAATAGAATTAATAATGATTATTAACAAGTACTTATAATTAATTCTGACTTAGTATTTCATAACTTAAGCTTCTTGAGTAGATAAAACATAATACCACTTATTAAATACACTGCCTATTAAAATTAATAAAGTTTACAGTAGATTTTTAATTAAGGATTTAATGTTTTTAAAATAGTATATTTAATGATATAATTAGACCTAATTACTCTTAGAAATATAGCAATTTAATATATAAAACTTTTCATAACATATTACATAATTATAATGTTTTGACGAAAAATACAATACATAAGTATTCTTTAACAAGAATGCATACACTGTTTATTCGCTGTTCACTTCAAAGATTACTTCAGCCTTGAAGAGACTGAAGATATGTTTTATACTTCTGTTATACAACTAAATCCCAAATGGATAATATGAGACGACACTTCAAAAATGCTAGAAGAGGATGATTCTTAGGCAATTTAATACCCTCACATGCTAAAAAGAACAAGAGCAGAGCATTGCATTGAGGCCTAACCAAGAAGAAACTGAACCTGTTGCTTCTGTAAATACTGACGGTGGTATAAAGTATTACATGTGATAGAGATCGGAACAAATATTTAATTTTTAAAAGTATAAGCCTAAAGTAAGGACTCCAAAATAGCCAATATAATTTATCTTCCAGTATGATTTTTTTCCATTAAACATTTTAATAAAAAACAACAGTTTACTATACCTCAGGACTTTTGCGGTTCTGTAAAATCTGCTTGTCAGTTTCTTTGCTGGCAAAGTATCTAGTGCAGCCTCGGTTTAAATACTATGACAAAGAAATTAAAAATGTGATTAGAGAATATAATCCACAGGGAAATAATATATGAGAAAAAAAAATTTACCAAATAGTGCTAACCATAAAGAATTTCTAAACATAACCTAAGTATCATTAAAATTGATACTTCTACATCTACAGGACATTACATCCCAAATCACCAGGATACACATACTTTTCTAGTGCTCACGGAACTTTCTCCAGAATAGATCATATGCTGGGACATAAAACAAGCCTCAATAAATTTAAAAAGATTGAAATTATTCAAAGCACATTCTCTGACCACAATGGAATACAATTAGAAGTCAATAACCATCAGAGACTTAGAAAATTCACAAATACCTGGAGGTTAAACAACACACTCCTAAACAATCAGTGGGTTAAAGAAGAAATAGCAAGAGAAATTGCTAAATATATAGAGACGAATGAAAATGAGAACACAACATACCAAAACCTATGGGATGCAGCAAAAGCAGTGCTAAGGGGGAAATTTATAGCACTAAACGCATATATTAAAAAGGAAGAAAGAGCCAAAATCAAAGAACTAATGGATCAACTGAAGAAGCTAGAAAATGAACAGCAAACCAATCCTAAACCAAGTAGAAGAAAAGAAATAACAAGGATTAAAGCAGAAATAAATGACATAGAGAACAAAAAAACAATAGAAAGGATAAATATCACCAAAAGTTGGTTCTTTGAGAAGATCAACAAGATTGACAAGCCCCTAGCTAGACTGACAAAATCAAAAAGACAGAAGACCCATATAAACAAAATAATGAATGAAAAAGGTGACATAACTGCAGATCCTGAAGAAATTAAAAAAATTATAAGAGGATATTATGAACAACTGTATGGCAACAAACTGGATAATGTAGAAGAAATGGACAATTTCCTGGAAACATATGAACAACCTAGACTGACCAGAGAAGAAATAGAAGACCTCAACCAACCCATCACAAGCAAAGAGATCCAATCAGTCATCAAAAATCTTCCCACAAATAAATGCCCAGGGCCAGATGGCTTCACAGGGGAATTCTACCAAACTTTCCAGAAAGAACTGACACCAATCTTACTCAAACTCTTTCAAAACATTGAAAAAAATGGAACACTACCTAACTCATTTTATGAAGCTAACATCAATCTAATACCAAAACCAGGCAAAGATGCTACAAAAAAGGAAAACTACCGGCCAATCTCCCTAATGAATATAGATGCAAAAATCCTCAACAAAATACTTGCAAATCGAATCCAAAGACACATTAAAAAAATCATACACCATGACCAAGTGGGGTTCATTCCAGGCATGCAAGGATGGTTCAACATCAGAAAAACAATCAATGTATTACAACACATTAAAAACTCGAAAGGGAAAAATCAATTGATCATCTCAATAGATGCTGAAAAAGCATTTGACAAAATCCAACATCCCTTTTTGATAAAAACACTTCAAAAGGTAGGAATTGAAGGAAACTTCCTCAACATGATAAAGAGCATATATGAAAAACCCACAGCCAGCATAGTACTCAATGGTGACAGACTGAAAGCCTTCCCTCTAAGATCAGGAACAAGACAAGGATGCCCGCTGTCACCACTGTTATTCAACATTGTGCTGGAAGTGCTAGCCAGGGCAATCCGGCAAGACAAAGAAATAAAAGGCATCCAAATTGGAAAAGAAGAAGTAAAACTGTCATTGTTTGCAGATGATATGATCTTATATCTAGAAAACCCTGAGAAATCAACGATACATCTACTAGAGCTAATAAACAAATTTAGCAAAGTAGCGGGATACAAGATTAATGCACATAAGTCAGTAATGTTTCTATATGCTAGAAATGAACAAACTGAAGAGACACTCAAGAAAAAGATACCATTTTCAATAGCAACTAAAAAAATCAAGTACCTAGGAATCAACTTAACCAAAGATGTAAAAGACCTATACAAAGAAAACTACATAACTCTACTAAAAGAAATAGAAGGGGACCTTAAAAGATGGAAAAATATTCCATGTTCATGGATAGGAAGGCTAAATGTCATTAAGATGTCAATTCTACCCAAACTCATCTACAGATTCAATGCAATCCCAATCAAAATTCCAACAACCTACTTTGCAGACTTGGAAAAGCTAGTTATCAAATTCATTTGGAAAGGGAAGATGCCTCGAATTGCTAAAGACACTCTAAAAAAGAAAAACGAAGTGGGAGGACTTACACTCCCTGACTTTGAAGCTTATTATAAAGCCACAGTTGCCAAGACAGCATGGTACTGGCACAAAGACAGACATATAGATCAATGGAATCGAACTGAGAATTCAGAGATAGACCCTCAGATCTATGGCCGACTGATCTTTGATAAGGCCCCCAAAGTCACCGAACTGAGCCATAATGGTCTTTTCAACAAATGGGGCTGGGAGAGTTGGATATCCATATCCAAAAGAATGAAAGAGGACCCCTACCTCACCCCCTACACAAAAATTAACTCAAAATGGACCAAAGATCTCAATATAAAAGAAAGTACCATAAAACTCCTAGAAGATAATGTAGGAAAACATCTTCAAGACCTTGTATTAGGAGGCCACTTCCTAGACTTTACACCCAAAGCACAAGCAACAAAAGAGAAAATAGATAAATGGGAACTCCTCAAGCTTAGAAGTTTCTGCACCTCAAAGGAATTTCTCAAAAAGGTAAAGAGGCAGCCAACTCAATGGGAAAAAATTTTTGGAAACCATGTATCTGACAAAAGACTGATATCTTGCATATACAAAGAAATCCTACAACTCAATGACAATAGTACAGACAGCCCAATTATAAAATGGGCAAAAGATATGAAAAGACAGTTCTCTGAAGAGGAAATACAAATGACCAAGAAACACATGAAAAAATGTTCAGCTTCACTAGCTATTAGAGAGATGCAAATTAAGACCACAATGAGATACCATCTAACACCGGTTAGAATGGCTGCCATTAAACAAACAGGAAACTACAAATGCTGGAGGGGATGTGGAGAAATTGGAACTCTTATTCATTGTTGGTGGGACTGTATAATGGTTCAGCCACTCTGGAAGTCAGTCTGGCAGTTCCTTAGAAAACTAGATATAGAGCTACCATTCGATCCAGCGATTGCACTCCTCGGTATATACCCGGAAGATCGGAAAGCAGTGACACGAACAGATATCTGCACGCCAATGTTCATAGCAGCATTATTCACAATTGCCAAGAGATGGAAACAACCCAAATGTCCTTCAACAGATGAGTGGATAAATAAAATGTGGTATATACACACGATGGAATACTACGCGGCAGTAAGAAGGAACGATCTGGTGAAACATATGACAACATGGATGAACCTTGAAGACATAATGCTGAGCGAAATAAGCCAGGCACAAAAAGAGAAATATTATATGCTACCACTAATGTGAACTTTGAAAAATGTAAAACAAATGGTTTATAATGTAGAATGTAGGGGAACTAGCAGTAGAGAGCAATTAAGGAAGGGGGAACAATAATCCAGGAAGAACAGATAAGCTATTTAACGTTCTGGGGATGCCCAGAAATGACTATGGTCTGTTAATTTCTGATGGTTGTAGTAGGAACAAGTTCACTGAAATGTTGCTATATTATGTAACTTTCTTGGGGTAAAGTAGGAACATGTTGGAAGTTAAGCAGTTATCTTAGGTTAGTTGTCTTTTTCTTACTCCCTTGCTATGGTCTCTTTGAAATGCTCTTTTATTGTATGTTTGTTTTCTTTTTAACTTTTTTTTTCATACAGGTGATTTGAAAAAAGAAGGGAAAGTTAAAAAAAAAAAAAAAAAAAAGAAAAAAAAAGAAAAAAGACAAACAAGGGAAAAAAAAAAAAAAAAAGTTGTTGGGCCCCCTTGAGGAGCCTGTGGAGAATGCAGGGGTATTCGCCTACCCCACCTCCATGGTTGCTAACATGACCACAGACATAGGGGACTGGTGGTTTGATGGGTTGAGCCCTCTACCATAAGTTTTACCCTTGGGAAGACGGTTGCTGCAAAGGAGAGGCTAGGCCTCCCTGTATTTGTGCCTAAGAGTCTCCTCCTGAATGCCTCTTTGTTGCTCAGATGTGGCCCTCTCTCTCTGGCTAAGCCAACTTGAAAGGTGAAATCACTGCCCTCCCCCCTACGTGGGATCAGACACCCAGGGAAGTGAATCTCCCTGGCAACGTGGAATATGACTCCCAGGGAGGAATGTAGACCTGGCACCGTGGGACGGAGAACATCTTCTTGACCAAAAGGGGGATGTGAAAGGAAATGAAATAAGCTTCAGTGGCAGAGAGATTCCAAAAGGAGCCGAGAGGTCACTCTGGTGGGCACTCTTATGCACACTTTAGACAACCCTTTTTAGGTTCTAAAGAATTGGGGTAGCTGGTGGTGGATACCTGAAACTATCAAACTACAACCCAGAACCCATGAATCTCGAAGACAGTTGTATAAAAATGTAGCTTATGAGGGGTGACAATGGGATTGGGAAAGCCATAAGGACCAAACACCACTTTGTCTAGTTTATGGATGGATGTGTAGAAAAGTAGGGGAAGGAAACAAACAGACAAAGGTACCCAGTGTTCTTTTTTACTTCAATTGCTCTTTTTCACTCTAATTATTATTCTTGTTATTTTTGTGTGTGTGCTAATGAAGGTGTCAGGGATTGATTTAGGTGATGAATGTACAACTATGTAATGGTACTGTAAACAATCGAAAGTACAATTTGTTTTGTATGACTGCGTGGTATGTGAATATATCTCAATAAAATGATGATTTAAAAAAAAATAAAAAATAAAAAATAAAATAAAAAAAAAAAAAAAAATTGATACTTCTATATTTTACAAACCTTTTACTCCTATAAATCAAAGCAGGATAATGAAAATTCTATCTCCCTGAAAGGTGATTAAATGGTTAAAATAAAAATTAATACCATGGATTTTAAAGCAGCAATTTTGTATTTTCACACTGCCAAATGTTTGTAAAAATATAGTTTATATAACCAATCCAAAAAGGAAATCAAGAAAAGAATTTCATTTGCAATAACACCTAACAGAATAAAATATCTAGGAATCAATTCAATCAAGAAGATGAAAGACTTATACACTGAAAATACAAAACTCTGCTAAAAGAAATTCTAAGAAAACTTTAAAAATGGAAAGAAATCCCATGTTTATGGATTGGAAGTCAATGCAATCCCTACCAAAATTCCATCAGTCATCTTTGTAGAAATAGAAAAGTGAATCCTCAGATTCACATGGAATTGCAAGGGCCTCCAAATGGCCAAAACAATCTTGAAAATGAACAAAGTCGGAGGACTCACACTTCCTGATTTCAAAACTTACTATATTATAATAATCAAAACAGTGTGATATTGGCATAAGGTAGACATATTGACCAAAGGAATAGAATTGAGAGTCCAGAAATAAACCATACATCTATGTCCAATGAATTTTCAACAAGGATGCCAAGTACATTCAATTGGAAAAGTCTCTTTAACGAATCATGCTGGGAAAACTGAATTTCCACATGCAAAAGAATGAAGTTGGACCCCACACCTCACACCTTCTACATATATTAACTCAAAATGGATCATCAACCTAAATATAAGAGCTAAAACAATAAGACAGAAGAAAACATAGGCAACAATCTTGATGACTTTGAATTTGGCAATACATTCTTAGCTATGAAACCAAAAGCACAAGCAAAAAAGAAAAAATAGATAAATTGGACTTCATGAAAATTGAAAATCTTTGTGCATAGAACAATATTATCAAGAAAATGAAAAGACAACTTATAGATGGGAGAAAATAGTTGCAAATCATATATTTGCTAAGGGTTAAATACCCAGAATATATAAAGAACTCCTATAACTCAACAACAAAAGACAACCCAATTAAAAACAGGCAAAGAATTTGAATAAACATTTCTCCAAAGAGATATAAAAATGGCCATTAAGCACATGAAAAGATGCTCAATATCATTAGTCATTAGAGAAATATCCATCAAAACCACAATGAGATACCACTTCACACCCAATGGGATGGCTATTATTTAAAACAAAGAAAATAACAAGTGCTTCAAGGATAGGGAGAAATTGGAACCCTCATGTACTGCTATTGGGAATGTAAAATGGTACAGCCACTATGGAAAATGGTTTGGCAGTTCTTCAAAAAATTAAACATAGAATTACCATGTAACCCAGCAATTCCACTCTTAATTTGACACTCCAAGGAACTGAAAGCAGGAACTCAAACAAATATTTGTATACCAATGTTCATAGCAGCATTATTCGCAATAGCCAAAAGCTGGAAGCAACCAAGCATCCATCATCACAAGAATGGATAAACAAACAGAATGTGGGATACACATACAAAATACGTATATTTACATATATATTCCAAAAAAAGAATGAAGTCCTGATACACATTACAACATAGATTAATCTTGAAGGCCTTATGCCAAGTGAAATAAATCAGACACAAAAGGACAAACACTATATATGAAATACACATAAATACTTAACATGAAATACCTAGAATAGCCAAATTCATAAAGACAGAAAATTGATTAGATGTTTGGGGTAGGTGAAACGGGGAGTTATTGCTTAATGGGTAGTTTCTGTCTTCAGTGATGAAAAGTTTTGGTAATGGATGGTGGTGCTGGGAGCATGACATTGCAATTTTAATGCCACTGAATTGCACATTTAAAAGTGATTAAAATGGCAAATTTTGTGATATATATATATCACAATAAAATAATTATAAAAATACATATATAGTTCATAAGTACTACAGATGGTAATAAAAATCACCTTCCTACTAAAGATTTAGAGTCTCAGATAAGGACCCTGTGATGGTTAATTTCATGTGTCAACTTGATGGTTCTATTTCTCTAGAGAATCTTGACTAATACAGACCCACAATATGGTTTAATATTTCATGTAATATTTTGAAGTCTGAATAATTAAGAAATATTATCTTTGGGTTTCTTGAGTTCTGATTTTGAAACGCAGTTCCTTAAACATGCCTTTTACATTTACTGACAGTTAACATTGACTATAGTTACATTACAATATATCCTTTAGGGGCTTTTTATGTATTCAAATAACAACTTCAGCTTTTCTTATCTCAATGATTTACTTTGCTGGCCAGAAGCCATTTAAAGACTAAGTACTTTCAAAACACAGAACAAGGAAAGCAGTTCAGAAGAAAATCATATATTGGTTTCAAAGAGAATCTACAACCCACAATTATGGAGGGATAAGAAAGGAAAGAAGCAGAGAAGAAGATGGGAAAATTTTTAAAATGTCTCAGCCTCTCTTAAATCAGATCACTATGATTCCACTGCATCATGGCATGAATTCCAAGACTAAATATACCAAATGAAATAAATAATAATGAAAATGTATGGAAAATTTTTAATGATTTGGAGATAAATTAATATTTTAGATTATCAAAGGATCTATCTTTTCCCCTCCTTTACAGTGAAACTTAAAATACAATGATATATAAAGAGTTTTTCTTTCTACCCTGGAACCTTTGAGGGGAAAAGGGAGGAGGGTGGGAGAGGAGAAATAATAATGGGAAGCATTTTCAACAGACTATTTCAAAATACAGCTCCTTTATTTGGTAGGATAATGGCTTAAACATACAGTGTCAAAGCAAATGTTTTCTTTACTAGCAAAGAGGCTTTTTCCTCCCCACCAACTGTTTCCTTAAATACTTAGCTTTTGGACAGTTGTACCTAATGCTAAAACCTAGGAAAGATATTTGTTTCTTCCAACTTTTCTGTAACTAGAAAAACTATACCTATTTCTGCCACCCATTCTCATTCTGTCTAAGCTTGCTTTACATTCCAAGACCTTTGTGAATGTTTCTATAAAAAATGTGCAAAAGTTTGGACAATTCAAGCATTTTAAATCTTTTATTTTCTAAAATGCATGTGTGATTAATACAAATATTTTCAAACAGTTGTAACTCTTCTATTCTTTACTTACTAATTTGTATGGAGTGGTGACCCAAAAAAAAAAAAATCTACAATTTTGGAGGTGTTCACCCTACTGCACGGTTCTTTTTGTCTTTACAACCTGATTGACAGTATAACTGGAGGACAAAACTAAAGTAGAGAAAAATTTGGTGAAATTACCAACACACTTTCAAATCACTTTAAGGCAGAATCATTTGAGGGTGTAGGCAGGGGGTGTGTGTATGGCAGTGCATACGAGAGGAACATCCAAGACCACAGATATTGTTCCCCTTCAGGTCCACACTACAGAGGTGGAAAAAACACCTGACCTGAGAAAGAATTTCACTAGCTGTCCTCTTAGGATATTTGATGTTGGGCCAGCCTCCCAGCAAAAAGAAAGGTCAGATTAAGACCAGATTATCCACATGCTTTACTGTCAACTCAGCGTTGACAAAGCCACGTCATCATTAAATTCCATATTATTCATAGTAATTTACATTGCTTTTCTAAAATTCATAGTGCAAAAATGCATCTTCTACTTCATGAAGAAAATGTGAGCAACTAATTAAAAATTCTAATTAATTTGGTGAGTTCTAAAGAAGACCGTAAACTTCAGAATTACATTAAAAGATGCAGTTATAAAGTATTTAAAGACAATAGTCGGGCGACTCCCGGAGCGCGCACAGCCGGTTCGCAGCACGGCGCTACTGCAGCCCCCGCCCGGCCCCCGCCTGGCCCCGGCGCTGGCAGCCCAGTTACTCCTCCAGGAAAGTAGGTAGAAACCCAGGAAGTGCGTGGACTGTACACCACAGAGCAATCTGTCTTTGGCCATACTTCATACAACACTCATGAAAATGTCGAACTGCTGAGATCAGCGAAATCTCCCAATACAGAAAGCTTGAAAGACTTGCAATTTGGGCACGTCAAGACAAGAGCAGAACTAAGAGAGCTCTGAGACAAAAGGCAATAATCCAGTGGCTGAGAAAATTCACTAAACACCACAACTTCCCAAGAAAAGGGGGTGTCCGCTCACAGCCACCATCCTGGTGGACAGGAAACACTCCTGCCCATCGCCAGCCCCATAGCCCAGAGCTGCCCCAGACAACCCAGTGTGACGGAAGTGCTTCAAATAACAGGCACACACCACAAAACTGGGCGTGGACATTAGCCTTCCCTGCAACCTCAGCTGATTGTCCCAGAGTTGGGAAGGTGGAGCAGTGTGAATTAACAAAGCCCCATTCAACCATCATTTGAGCAGACTGGGAGCCTCCCTACACAGCCCAGCAGCCCAGAACTGCCCTGGGGGGACGGCACTCACCTCTGACACAGCACAGTCATCCCTCAACAGAGGACCCGGGGTGCACAGCCTGGAAGAGGGGCCCACTTGCAAGTCTCAGGAGCCATACGCCAATACCAAGGACTTGTGGGTCAGTGGCAGAGACAAACTGTGGCAGGACTGAACTGAAGGATTAGACTATTGCAGCAGCTTTAAAACTCTAGGATCACCAGGGAGATTTGATTGTTAGGGCCACCCCCACTCCTCGACTGCCCAGAAACACGCCCCACATACAGGGCAGGCAACACCAACTACACACGCAAGCTTGGTACACCAACTGGGCCCCACAAGACTCATTCCCCCACTCACCAAAAAGGCTAAGCAGGGGAGAACTGGCTTGTGGAGAACAGGTGGCTCATGGACGCCACCTGCTGGTTAGTTAGAGAAAGTGTACTCCACGAAGCTGTAGATCTGATAAATTAGAGATAAGGACTTCAATTGGTCTCCAAATCCTAAAAGAACCCTATCAAGTTCAGCAAATGCCACTAGGCCAAAAACAACAGAAAATTATAAAGCATATGAAAAAACCAAACGATATGGATAACCCAAGCCCAAGCACCCAAACCAAAAGACCAGAAGAGACACAGCACCTAGAGCAGCTACTCAAAGAACTAAAGATGAACAATGAGACCATAGTATGGGAGATAAAGGAAATCAAGAAGACTCTAGAAGAGCATAAAGAAGACATTGCAAGACTAAATAAAAAAATGGATGATCTTATGGAAATTAAAGAAACTGTTGACCAAATTAAAAAGATTCTGGACACTCATAGTACAAGACTAGAGGAAGTTGAACAACGAATCAGTGACCTGGAAGATGACAGAATGGAAAATGAAAGCATAAAAGAAAGAATGGGGAAAAAATTTGAAAAAATCGAAATGGACCTCAGGGATATGATAGATAATATGAAATGTCCAAATATAAGACTCATTGGTGTCCCAGAAGGGGAAGAAAAGGGTAAAGGTCTAGGAAGAGTATTCAAAGAAATTGTTGGGGAAAACTTCTCAAATCTTCTAAACAACATAAATACACAAATCATAAATGCTCAGCGAACTCCAAATAGAATAAATCCAAATAAACCCACTCCGAGACATATACTGATCACACTGTCAAACACAGAAGAGAAGGAGCAAGTTCTGAAAGCAGCAAGAGAAAAGCAATTCACCACATACAAAGGAAACAGCATAAGACTAAGTAGTGACTACTCAGCAGCCACCATGGAGGCGAGAAGGCAGTGGCACGATATATTTAAAATTCTGAGTGAGAAAAATTTCCAGCCAAGAATACTTTATCCAGCAAAGCTCTCCTTCAAATTTGAGGGAGAGCTTAAATTTTTCACAGACAAACAAATGCTGAGAGAATTTGCTAACAGGAGACCTGCCCTACTGGAGATACTCAAGGGAGCCCTACAGACAGAGAAACAAAGAAAGGACAGAGAGACTTGGAGAAAGGTTCAGTACTAAAGAGATTCGGTATGGGTACAATAAAGGATATTAATAGAGAGAGGGAAAAATATAGCAAACATAAACCAAAGGATAAGATGGCTGATTCAAGAAATGCCTTCACGGTTTTAACGTTGAATGTAAATGGATTAAACTCCCCAATTAAAAGATATAGATTCGCAGAATGGATCAAAAAAAATGAACCATCAATATGTTGCATACAAGAGACTCATCTTAGACACAGGGACACAAAGAAACTGAAAGTGAAAGGATGGAAAAAAATATTTCATGCAAGCTACAGCCAAAAGAAAGCAGGTGTAGCAATATTAATCTCAGATAAAATAGACTTCAAATGCAGGGATGTTTTGAGAGACAAAGAAGGCCACTACATACTAATAAAAGGGGCAATTCAGCAAGAAGAAATAACAATCGTAAATGTCTATGCACCCAATCAAGGTGCCACAAAATACATGAGAGAAACACTGGCAAAAATAAAGGAAGCAATTGATGTTTCCACAATAATTGTGGGAGACTTCAACATATCACTCTCTCCTATAGATAGATAACCAGACAGAAGACCAATAAGGAAATTGAAAACATAAACAATCTGATAAATGAATTAGATTTAACAGACATATACAGGACATTACATCCCAAATCACCAGGATACACATACTTTTCTAGTGCTCACGGAACTTTATCCAGAATAGATCATATGCTGGGACATAAAACAAGCCTCAATACATTTAAAAAGATTGAAATTATTCAAAGCACATTCTCTGACCACAATGGAATACAATTAGAAGTCAATAACCATCAGAGACTTAGAAAATTCACAAATACCTGGAGGTTAAACAACACACTCCTAAACAATCAGTGGGTTAAAGAAGAAATAGCAAGAGAAATTGCTAAATATATAGAGACGAATGAAAATGAGAACACAACGTACCAAAACCTATGGGATGCAGCAAAAGCAGTGCTAAGGGGGAAATTTATAGCACTAAACACATATATGAAAAAGGAAGAAAGAGCCAAAATCAAAGAACTAATGGATCAACTGAAGAAGCTAGAAAATGAACAGCAAACCAATCCTAAACCAAGTAAAGAAAAGAAATAACAAGGATTAAAGCAGAAATAAATGACATAGAGAACAAAAAAACAATAGAGAGGATAAATATCACCAAAAGTTGGTTCTTTGAGAAGATCAACAAGATTGACAAGCCCCTAGCTAGACTGACAAAATCAAAAAGACAGAAGACCTATATAAACAAAATAATGAATGAAAAAGGTGACATAACTGCAGATCCTGAAGAAATTAAAAAAATTATAAGAGGATATTATGAACAACTGTATGGCAACAAACTGGATAATGTAGAAGAAATGGACAATTTCCTGGAAACATGTGAACAACCTAGACTGACCAGAGAAGAAATAGAAGACCTCAACCAACCCATCACAAGCAAAGAGATCCAATCAGTCATCAAAAAACTTCCCACAAATAAATGCCCAGGGCCAGATGGCTTCACAGGGGAATTCTACCAAACTTTCCAGAAAGAACTGACACCAATCTTACTCACACTCTTTCAAAACATTGAAGAAAATGGAACACTACCTAACTCATTTTATGAAGCTAACATCAATCTAATACCAAAACCAGGCAAAGATGCTACAAAAAAGGAAAACTACCGGCCAATCTCCCTAATGAATATAGATGCAAAAATCCTCAACAAAATACTTGCAAATCGAATCCAAAGACACATTAAAAAAATCATACACCATGACCAAGTGGGGTTCATTCCAGGCATGCAAGGATGGTTCAACATAAGAAAAACAATCAATGTATTACAACACATTAAAAACTCGAAAGGGAAAATCAATTGATCATCTCAATAGATGCTGAAAAAGCATTTGACAAAATCCAACATCCCTTTTTGATAAAAACACTTCAAAAGGTAGGAATTGAAGGAAACTTCCTCAACATGATAAAGAGCATATATGAAAAACCCACAGCCAGCATAGTACTCAATGGTGACAGACTGAAAGCCTTCCCTCTAAGATCAGGAACAAGACAAGGATGCCCGCTGTCACCACTGTTATTCAACATTGTGCTGGAAGTGCTAGCCAGGGCAATCCGGCAAGACAAAGAAATAAAAGGCATCCAAATTGGAAAAGAAGAAGTAAAACTGTCATTGTTTGCAGATGATATGATCTTACATCTAGAAAACCCTGAGAAATCGACGATACAGCTACTAGAGCTAATAAACAAATTTAGCAAAGTAGCGGGATACAAGATTAATGCACATAAGTCAGTAATGTTTCTATATGCTAGAAATGAACAAACTGAAGAGACACTCAAGAAAAAGATACCATTTTCAATAGCAACTAAAAAAATCAAGTACCTAGGAATAAACTTAACCAAAGATGTTAAAGACCTATACAAAGAAAACTACATAACTCTACTAAAAGAAATAGAAGCGGACCTTAAAAGATGGAAAAATATTCCATGTTCATGGATAGGAAGGCTAAATGTCATTAAGATGTCAATTCTACCCAAACTCATCTACAGATTCAATGCAATCCCAATCAAAATTCCAACAACCTACTTTGCAGACTTGGAAAAGCTAGTTATCAAATTTATTTGGAAAGGGAAGATGCCTCGAATTGCTAAAGACACTCTAAAAAAGAAAAACGAAGTGGGAGGACTTACACTCCCTGACTTTGAAGCTTATTATAAAGCCACAGTTGCCAAAACAGCATGGTACTGGCACAAAGATAGACATATAGATCAATGGAATCAAATTGAGAATTCAGAGACAGACCCTCAGATCTATGGCCGACTGATCTTTGATAAGGCCCCCAAAGTCACTGAACTGAGTCATAATGGTCTTTTCAACAAATGGGGCTGGGAGAGTTGGATATCCATATCCAAAAGAATGAAAGAGGACCCCTACCTCACCCCCTACACAAAAATTAACTCAAAATGGACCAAAGATCTCAATATAAAAGAAAGTACCATAAAACTCCTAGAAGATAATGTAGGAAAACATCTTCAAGACCTTGTATTAGGCGGCCACTTCCTAGACTTTACACCCAAAGCACAAGCAACAAAAGAGAAAATAGATAAATGGGAACTCCTCAAGCTTAGAAGTTTCTGCACCTCAAAGGAATTTCTCAAAAAGGTAGAGGCAGCCAACTCAATGGGAAAAAATTTTTGGAAACCATGTTATCTGACAAAAGACTGATATCTTGCATATACAAAGAAATCCTACAACTCAATGACAATAGTACAGACAGCCCAATTATAAAATGGGCAAAAGATATGAAAAGACAGTTCTCTGAAGAGGAAATACAAATGGCCAAGAAACACATGAAAAAATGTTCAGCTTCACTAGCTATTAGAGAGATGCAAATTAAGACCACAATGAGATACCATCTAACACCGGTTAGAATGGCTGCCATTAAAAAAACAGGAAACTACAAATGCTGGAGGGGATGTGGAGAAATTGGAACTCTTATTCATTGTTGGTGGGACTGTATAATGGTTCAGCCACTCTGGAAGTCAGTCTGGCAGTTCCTTAGAAAACTAGATATAGAGCTACCATTCGATCCAGCGATTGCACTTCTCGGTATATACCCGGAAGATCGGAAAGCAGTGACACGAACAGATATCTGCACGCCAATGTTCATAGCAGCATTATTCACAATTGCCAAGAGATGGAAACAACCCAAATGTCCTTCAACAGATGAGTGGATAAATAAAATGTGGTATATACACACGATGGAATACTACACGGCAGTAAGAAGGAACAATCTGGTGAAACATATGACAACATGGATGAACCTTGAAGACATAATGCTGAGCGAAATAAGCCAGGTACAAAAAGAGAAATATTATATGCTACCACTAATGTGAACTTTGAAAAATGTAAAACAAATGGTTTATAATGTAGAATGTAGGGGAACTAGCAGTAGAGAGCAATTAAGGAAGGGGGAACAATAATCCAAGAAGAACAGATAAAGAAAAAAAAAAAAATAAAGACAATAAAGTTTAAAAAATTCAAATACAAATTAAAAGAAATTGCTAGGAATAATAAGGAAACAAGAAGTTGGGCCACAAAAACACAGACAGAACCCACCCCCGACACCCCCACATACACACACAACAATAACTAAAATATAATCAAGAGTCATGATTCTCAAATGGAGGTTCCTGCCCAAAGAAGAATATCAGAATCCCCTGGAGAACTTTATGTAAACTACATTCCTTACTCCCATCCTATGATTCTCATATATACCTCCCACAGGGATGCTATTTTCTAGTTGGCAATCTGCAAATTATGCTAACCATCCCCAGTCACCACTTCCTGAAACTTTACTCCCTTGGTGCATGCAATACTCAGCATTCCTGATTTTCCTTGTACTTTTCTCACCACTCCACCTGTTCTTTCTTTCTTGGGCTACACTTCATCTGCTCATCCCTGTTAACTCCAGAGTCTGTTCCTTGGCACGTGCTTTGTTTGCTACATTATGCAATCTCCCTGAACAATCTCATCTGCTCACTATCTTCATTTTAACTACCACCAGAATACTGACACCTCCCAAACCTGTAACTCCAGAACTGATGCTTATCTTCAGATTAGTATACTCAACCACCTCCAGACATCTCCACTTAGAATGGCCACAGGTTCCAAAACTGAAATCATCCACCTGGCCCCAAAAATGGTATTTACATCCACTCAAAACCCTAGTGAAAACATGGAAATTATTTCTAAGTCCTATCAAGTTCACCTAAATTTTGCACATCTCCTCCTCTGTACTCCGGCACTGCTGACCTAAGTAAGGCACTTAGTAGCTCTTATTTCAATGGCTAGGGATGTCTAACAATCCTCCACATCAAAGGCATCCTCCAAATTAAAGCCAGAATAAAGTATACATCTGATACCTAACTTTCTACTTAAAGCCCTTTAATTGCTCCTTATTACCTACAACTGGAAGATCAAGGTCTCTGGCCTCACCTCCAGCCATTTCCTGCCTTACCCTTCAAGGTGTTTCCTGCCTTTCTTTTGTCTGCTATTCCCACCTCAGGCTTTCGCTTCTACCAGGAACACCCTTTCCAGTTTTCCTCACCTAGTTAACACTTGGAAATGCTAAAGGACTCTGATCAAGTATCAATTCCTCCAGAAAGGCTTTCTAAAATTCCCAAACTGCCACAGAATTCTATGCCTATCCCTTTCTTATCATTCAATACATTACATGTCTCTGTGTATATGTGTATGTGTGCGTATGTGTAGGTGCTTCCCACCATTCCCAATTGCTAAAGGGCAGAAAGTGTGTCATTTATCTTTGTACCCTGGCACAAGGTCTGGCACATAATGGGCAAGCAATAAATATGTGCACTTGAATTGAGTTAAAGAAGACGAGCATGTGTCCTTTATTAATATTAATTCAGGGACTGAAGTTTTTTATAGATAAATCAAAGGTAACTTTAAAGCTATCATTACAGGACTATTTTAAATTTCTAATTGACTTTATCCCTTGCATACCTTTTCATATAATATATTATAAACTCAATAGTAAATCACAAAGAAAATCTATTTAATTTAGCTGTCATTCTATCATATTACAGTTCATTTAATACATACAACGAGGTATCAAAATTCCACTAAAATAAGTTTTAGGATTGAAGGCAACTCAATTTTCACAAATCGTATGAAGTTTCTTTTCATCCAACTTACCCGAAAATTATCTGGGGAGCTCAAATGAAGTTTTTCCCTAATATCTTCAGAAGCACCAGCACACAACCTATAAAAGATATGATAGTTTCTTTCCTCTTGGCCTTGAACACAGATCCTAGATTTCTCTAGAAGATAATGTGAAACAAATCCTCCAACAACTGAACTCTAAAAAACAAAATAGAGAGAAAATACATTTTCATAAATTCTTAAAGTATAACTTATCAATGTTAAATTATTCATCTTTTCTAATAAACTGTCTATTAAAGAAGTGATAAAATTTATCAAATAAAGGAAAAACCAGATAACTAAATGTAAGCTTAAAGTACTTATGGAATCCATCCCTCATTTTAAACATCCTCATTATGTTCCTATCTAGACCCTTTTAAGCTTTGAACGCCCAAAAAATCAGAATTGGCTTTGCACTGTACTTTAATACAAATGGAGCTAGAATGTCTTGCAAGAAAAATAGATATAAGGCAATACTCAATGCTGAAGTCAATTCCAATATTTGGGTTATAAACTGTGAAACAAGCTCTTGGATAGTTATAATGAAGGTATATATTTCCCCAAACTATATAAAGTAACGAGAGGAATTTAAAGGGGTTTACCAAGTGTTCAGATACAGTTGTAATTCAAATTTACCAAGAAATGATAAAATAGCTGTCATGTTAATTTTATGTATTAATTTGGTTAGGTTATGGTGTCCAGTAGTTTGGTCACGAACTGGCCTAGTTGATGCTGTGGAGGTACTGTATAGATGGGATTAGCGTTTACAAGCAGTTGACCCTAAGTAATGTGGTAGGTCACACTGTGGTGGGCCATAATGTGGGTGGGCCTCATCCAATCACTTGGAGTTCTGAACAGCAAGAACTGGGGGTTCCAGAGGTCAGAAGAATTTCTGCCTCAGGACTTCAACATCAACTCTTACTGGAATTTCCTGCCTGGCAGCTTCCCCTATGGAATGTGCAACCAAGACTTCAACATTACCTTTACCAGAAACTCCCAGCCTGCAGCCTACCCTACAGAATTTGACTCACTAGTTCCCACAACTGCATGAGCCAATTCCTTATAATCACTTACTATATATAGTTATATATATATATATATATATATATATATATATATATATATATACCCTGTTAGCTGTTTCTCTGAAGAACCCTGACTGATATCACAGCATCAATTCTGTCAATTCTCTCTTACCTTTTCATTGAAATGTATTTCTACAAATTTTCCAAATCGACTGCTATTATTGTTGCGAACAGTCTTTGCATTTCCAAAGGCTTCCAAGAGTGGGTTGGCTATTGAGAAAGATATGAAAATATTCTATCAAAATATTAATGTAAAGGAAAATTACCAAACAGCATGCATAGTATGACCCCATTTTATTAATACATATACATACATCTAGATTAATAAGTATATACATACATCTAGAAAAACATTCTCAAAAATATCAAATGAAGGAATTCACATGCAATGTCAAATCCCATTCAGGCACTATTCAAGGTGCAGGAGATGAGAAAATGAGTAAGACATGTTCTATGTTCCCTGTTCATAAGGAGCTCAGTCTTACAGAGAAGTGAAATCAGTATAACAGGTGCTAGCAGAAAAGCAGAGACATAGATGTAGAGCACAGAAGAGAGAGTCAATAATGTGGGTGGGCTTCTTAAGTAAAGTAGATTATCCTCAATAATGTTGAGGGCTTCATTCAATCAGCTGAAAGGCATTAAGAGCAAAATTGACTAGATTACAGCATCAGTTGCTCCCCAAGAGTTTCCAGCTTGTTGGTCTGCACTACAGTCTTTGGACTTGCCACCCCAAAATCACACAAGTCAATTCCTTTAAATAAATCTCTTTACATGGTTCTATTTCTTTGCAGAAACTTGACTGAAATGTATCCTTAAATGTACTGAAAATTACTTGAAATATATAAAAAGAAAACAAAAATATGGGAAATAATTTTTAAAAGTCACTAGGTTTAAATCTATAAATCAACTTTAAAAATTACTTCCTAAGAATGTTAACGTTTTCACAAGTACATCAGCCCTACAAGAGCACTGATCATAATGGATAAAACAATAAACCTCTGGTGACAAAATACAGACAACAAAGTTATTACTTGACTTACTTTTCTAAAATATATTATATATTAATAACCTCCAGGTTTAACATTTTTACAGACACATTCAACAAAACATAAAAAATCAAAAATTTATAGAATTACTTAAGAAAATTTATAGAATTACTGAAGAAAATTTTAAAATTCCCAATGTACAAATGTAACACTTTAATTGTTATTTTATAATCATACACACACACACACACACACAAACCATATGACTAGAAAAAGGTTACTGGAACCTATTCTTCTACTTGCTAAAGTCTCACCTATAAACACACCAGCTCAGTATTAATTTTACTCACATATTCCCCATTAACAATCTCATTAACTGCTTCACAACACTTATTGTTAGAATATTTCTTGTGAAGCCCTCTAAAATCCATTTCCCTTATTCTATCCCCAGTAGAAAGCTTAACTAGTCTTTTAAGTATCATTCCCCAGGCAATTCAGTTGCCAAAATAAGTCAGAAAGTATTAAAACTAAAAGAAACATTAGCATATATCCATCCCTCTTCTTTCAGATGGGCAAGAAAACTAAAGTCCCACAAGGTCAACTGACTCGCCAAGGGCCACACAACTGGCTATTAGCAAAATGGGAACTCATCACAGGTCTCCCCGACTCCCTTACTGATGACCTACGAGCTTTTGCTGAATTTAATATCTCTATTAAGTAAAATATTCTGAAACAGGATAAGACCCTGTCCATCAGAAAATTAGATTAATACTATTATAAACATACTCATGGCTAAACAACAACCAAATTTCCATTAAGGAGGACATTAAACGATTTCTGTATCCTTCCAATTAACGTCTCCATAAGAGTCTCTACTAAGAGACTAGGAATCATTTTGAATAATACTTCCCAATCTTTCTTAACTCTAACACACCACACACTGCAGAGCACTGTCTCATGGAACAAACAAGGGTTATTATATCCAATTCCCAAGTGAGTCCGCACTTCAAGAAAACAAATCAGAATACTAATTAGTCTTTTATGAGTTAACTCAGATTTTGTTCTTTCTTATTGATCTGTTCAAGTTTAAGGATGATTCCCTCACAAAGTAAGGTACTTTACAATGAGTAAAGCATTTCTTATGAGATCCTTACTCCTGAGCATCACAAAACCACAACTGAGAACTGTAGTAAAACCAGAAAATTATTTAAATCAAGAAACATGAAAAATTTTACTGAAAGACAAGTTTTAAAATGTTTATTAGAGTTCTGTTTAGATTAGGATTTATCTACAAACATATTTTACGTAATTGTGAAAACACAAAAGGACCTAATACATTTTGTTCACCTGAAATTTTTCCTACTGTCAAAAGAATGTTGTTTTAGTTTGCCAGGGCTGCTGTGGCAAATACCACAGACTGGCTGGCTTAACAACAGGAATTTACTAGCTCACAGTTTGGAGGCTAGAAATCCAAAATCAAGGTATCAGTGGGCCATGCCTTCTCCAAAGACGGTAGCATTCTGGTGGTGGCTTGCTAGCAATCAGTCTCTGCCTCCAACATATCGCAATCTGTCTCCTCTGTTTCCTCCTGTGGCTTCTACTTCTCCTAGGTCATCTGTCTCCATTCAGATTGCCTCTCCCCACAAGAACCCCAGTCATAATGGATCAAGGCTCACCCTCATTAAAGATTCTACTTACAAATGAGTTCACATCCCCAGGATGGGGTTTAGGAGTTTGAACATACCTTTATGGAGGACATTATTCAATCCCCAACAGTCAGCCCTCTAGACCCCAAAATTACATGCTCTTTGCACAAGTGAAATGCCTTCACCCCATTCCAATATCCCCAAAGCTGTAAGCTATTTCAGTAACAACGCTCACTCTAAAATCTCATTGAAATCAGTCATGGGAATGTCACTTTTGTCCTGGTGCAAAATTCCTCTGTTTCCATGGACTTGTGAAACCTAGAATACAGCTATCTACTTCAAAATACAAGGGGGGGGGGGGGGGGGGGGCGCAGGCATGGGATAGACATTCCTATTCCAGAAGAGAGACACTGGAAGGAAAATAAGAGTCCCAAGTCCGAAGCAAATCTGAAACCCATTACAGAAAATTCCTTTAGATTCTCCATGGTCTAAGAGTCATCTATGGCATGATGCTTTGTACATTGGGCCTACTCGTATGGCTTTCTCCAACCACTGGGACAGGTCACACTCTCCACAAATACCAGGGCATACGATCCACCCTCCAAATACCTGGGAGAGCAATGGCCCCCTCTCTCTCTTGGCCTGAGGTGATCTCTTTGGCTTAGCCCTCTGCTTCCACAGTTCTCCATTTCTTCCTTCATTTCATCCCATCTCTGTCCCTTTCAGTCTCAAAATACCTTGGTTTTCAAATTTCAAATTCTCAAGAACCTTGGTTTTCCATGCAATTCAAGGGGATCTAAGACAAAAGGATCTTCCACAGATGCTTCCCCAGTAACTGCATTTCAATTCTTAACTTCCGCAAGATGGCTGACTGGATCCATGAGTCATGTACCTACTCTCTTTAGCAAATGGCTGTTGAGTCACACCCTCACACAGAGCCCTGTTCTGGAGACTCACCTCCCAGCCACTCAGGGACGGCCCTATTAGAGTCAGTTCTGGCCCTGGTCTTAGAGCACGCTACCTGGATAGGCTGAGTTTTTCTAAATCATCAAATGCTGGTTTCCTTTTTTGCTTAAAAGTTTAGTACTCAATTTATCTCTCTCCTCTCACATTTAACTATAAGCAACACCTACAGACTGTGCCTTTCACACTTTGTTTGGAACTCTCCTGAGATAAATATCCGAGTTCTGCTTTACAAGCAACATCAAAACACAATTTTATCAAGTTCTCTGCCACTTTTTTTTCTATTGCATTTTTTATACAATTCAATTGACATATAGTCATATACCATACCATCAACATAAGTGTACAATCAATTGATCAGAGTATCATACAGTTGTGCATTCATCACAATTTTTGAACATTTTCATTACTCAAAATAAATAAGAAGAAAAATTAAAATTAAAAAGAATACCAAAAACATCCCCCTACCCTACCCTATCATCTCTGCCACTTTTTGACAAGGATTTCCTTTCCTTCCAGTTTCCAATAACACATTCATCATTTCCTTCTAAGTCCTCACCAGAAGCAACATTAATGTCCATATTTCTTTTCTTTTTTTTAATGTCCATATTTCTACCAACATTCTGCTCATGATAATATATGTATTCTCTAAGACAAAAGAAAATTTATCTACAGGTTTTACTTTTTTCTGAGCCCTCACTAGAATCACCTTTAATGTCCATTTTCTACCAACAGTCAGTTGAAAGATATCCAGGTGTTTTCTCTCAAGTGCTTCAAAATTCTTCCAGCCTTTACCTGTTACCCTATTCCAAACCCTCTTCCATATTTTTGGTTAATTGTTATAGCAGCACCCCACTCTCAGCACCAAAACCTATTTTAGTTTGCCAGAGTTGCTACGACAAATACCACAAACAGGTTGGCTGAAAAAACAGGAATTAATTGGCTCGGTATGGAGGCTAGAAATCCAAAAAAGCATTGGCAGGTCACACCTTCTCTAAAGACTGTAACATTCTTCTGGTGGCTTGCTGGCAATCAACCTCTGCTACCATCATACAGCAATCTGTCTCTACCATCTCCTCCTGTGACTTCTACTCCTCCTGCTCTGTCTTCTGTATCCTTCCAGATTTGCTCTCCCCACAAGAACTTTACTCAAAACGCATCAAGATACAATATTCTGATTCAATTTGGCCTCATTTTATAGAATCATTGAAGATCCTATTTACAAATGAGTTCACACCCACAGGGTGGGGGTTAGGATTTGAAAATATCTTCATATGGGATGTGATTCAATCCCCAACAAGTGTCAAAAATGCATTTAATATAGCAGTGAGTTAAGACATTTGGTTTATAAGCCAGTTCCACAACTTATTAGCCATATGATCTCGGGCAAGTTACTTAAACTCTCATTACCTCAGTTTCTCATCTGTAAAAGTGGAAAAATAATAGTACCCACCTAATTCTGTGAAGATTTATATTACATAACAAGTTGTAAGCAAATCAAACAATGCACCATACATACCACATATGTAAACAAAACTATCACTATTAAAATACTTGCTGAGTACCTAGTGGGAGGAAGTGAAGAGGGAGGAAGAATATTCTCAATAGCCTAAAACACCTCCAAAGGATTACAGGGCAGCGAGCATGACTAAAGCATAAGAAATCAGAGGGTACATAACTCAAAACTGGGTTTGGGGGGAGGAATGATGATTTATATAGGAACTCTGCACTTTCTGCATGATTTTACTGTAAATCTACAACTGCTCTAATTTTTTAAAATAAAAATAAATTTAAAAAAATTAGACGAGGGTAGGAGGCAGGAGCCAGACCAGGCAATGCACTTAGGCAATGATAGGGATTTGGGGCTTTAACTTGATAGCAATATAAAGCCATTAATGGATTTAAAACAAAAGAGATCATTCAGGCTTCAGAACAGGTTAAGAGAAAGCAAAAATATAAGTGGGTAGACCAGGCGTTTACAATGTAAAGGGCAGACTCAAGATGATGGTAGCCATGATGGTTAGGTTCATTTGTCAACTTGGTCCAGTAATGGTGCCCAGTTGTCTGGTCAAGCAGGCACTGACCTAACTGTTACTGCAAGGACATTCTGTGGACTTAAATAATCAGTAAGTCGATTGCATTTATGACCGATTATATCTATAATCAACTGAATAGATTGCTTTCAACAATAAGAGATGTTTCATCCAATCAGTTGAAGGCTTTAAAAGGAGAAGTGATGACTTCAGCAGTCAGAAGAGAGAACTTTCATCTCTACTTCAGCCAGTTAACTTCTCCTGGGGAATTCATCAAAAACCTTCATTGGAGTTGCTAGCTTGCAGCCTGTCCTATGGAATTTGGACTCATGCATCCCCACAGTTGCATGAGACGTTTTTATAAAATCTCATAATGTTTACAGCTATCTCCTGTGGGTTCTGTTTCCCTAGAGAACACTGACTGTTCTGGTTTGCTAATGCTTCACTGGAGGTTGGCCAATGGTGTCCGGAAAACCTCTGTTAGCTGGGAAGGCACGTGGCTGGCATCTGCTCCGGAGTTCTGGTCTCAAAATGGCTTTCTCCTGGGATGTTCCTCTCTAGGCTGCAGCTCCTCAAAAATGACACTCTTAGTTGCTCTTGGGGCATTTGTCCTCTCTTAGCTTCTCCAGAACAAAAGTATGCTTTCAAACGCCATCTCCAGAATGTCTCTGCAAGCTGCAGCTCCTCTCTCAGCTCCTGTGTGTTCTTCAAAGTATCCCTCTCGGCTGTAGTAAGCTCACTCCTTCTGTCTGAGCTTACATAGTGCCCTAGTAAACTAATCAAGGCCCAAGCTGAATGGCAGGGCCACACCTCCATGGAAATGTCTAATCACCTACAGCTGGATGGGTCGTATCTCCCTGGAAACACTCAATCAAAGAATTAGAATCTAATCAACACTAATACATCTGTTCACACAAGACTGCATCACAGAAAATGGCATTTTGGGGGACATAATACATTCAAACTGGCACACTGAATAAGACAGCTTTGGTGCCAGCAGTGATTTTTGAGACAGAATCTTAAAAATGGGTTTTTGCAATTGGTTTGCTACTCTGATTAGATTCAAAGGCACTAATGACTCCAATAATCAAGATGGCAATGACAGTCGATAGTGTGAGTTGGCAATAGAGATATGCAAAATATCACCATAGGATACTGCTACTCATATGCTTATAAGAGGCAAGGATCTGGGTGAGAGTGTTTTTGACACCTTAACAGAGCTTTGTGGAGTTAATAGGTATAATAGGTATAATGATGTTGGCTGATTGTTCCCAAATACACTGGATACAGTTATAAAAGAAAGAGATGAGTTAAAGACTTGAAATTTGCAACTTAAGTGCCACATGAAAGCTGTAAAATTTTTATGTGTGCCCTGAAAGAAAATCTTGTCTCCTGTGGCTACACAGTTGAGATCTCTGAAAACCAGGTATAGAGTCTCATTGTATGTGTGGCCGATTGACAATGTAAAGTAAAATCTCAACCTCGCATGGTGTCAGCTGTTAAAGTAAAGGCATTAATTGGAAAAGAATGGGATCCTGAAAATTGGAAAGGGGATATATCGGTTGATAATGATGGCAGTGGGGACACTGAAACCCTAGATTCTGCTGACTCTTTGCTAGATAGATAAACCTGTAAAGGTTTGCCCTGAGGAAACAGCCCTCAGACCTCCAGCCTGCTCTGGGAAATCTGCCATCTAGCCACCACCCAAAGAGATTAACCCTACTGTGCCTGATAACCTATAACCTTCCACTGAGCAAACAGCCCTCACTGCTCTGAGAGATAAATCCTGTTTTACCAGATGAAACTGCAATGGAATGCCCTGAGATAATTGGCTTCAAGGACACTTCTAATACCTTTCATGACCCACCCCCACCACTGCTCTTTTCTTCAAGACCTATAACTAGACTAAAGCCCCAACAGTCCCCAAAAGGTGAGGTACAAAGTGTGACCCATGAGGAGGCATGCTATACTCCAAAAGAACTCCACGATGGAGACCAGAGGTTTGATGGGCTGAGCCCTTTATCACAGGACTTTTTGGGAACACTGTTACTGCAAAGGAGAGGCTACGCCTGCTTATAATTGTGCCTAAGTGTCTCCTCCTGAATGCCTCTTTGTTGCTCAGATGTGGCCCTCTCTCTCTAGCTAAGCCAACTTGGTAGGTGAAATCACTGCCCTCCCCACTGTGTGGGATCTGACACCCAGGGGTGTAAATCTCCCTGGCAACGTGGAATATGACTCCTAGACCTGGCATCGTGGGATGGAGAAAATCTTCTTGACCAAAAGGGGGATGTGAAATTAAATGAAATAAGTTTCAGTGGCTGAGAGATTCCAAAAGGAGCCGAGAGGTCACTCTGGTGTGTACTCTTACACACAATATAGATAATCCTTTAAAGGTTCTAATGAATTGGAATAGCTAGCAATAAATACCTGAAACTATCAAACTACAACCCAGAACCCCTGAATCTTTAAGATGATTGTATAACAGTGTAGCTTATGAGGGATGACAATGAGATTGGGAAAGCCATATGGATCACACTCCCCTTTGTCCAGTTTATGGATGGATGAGTAGAAAAATGGGGGCAAAAACAAAAGAACAACAACAAAAAAGGCACCCCGTCTCTTTTTTACTTTAATTTTCTTTTTCACTTTAATTTTTATTATTATTTTTGTGTGTGTGGTAATGAAAATGTTCAAAAATTAGTTTTGAAGATGAACGCACAACTATATAATGGCACCATGAACAACTGATTGTATGCTTTGTATGACTGCATGGTATGTGAATATATCTCAATAAAACTGAATTTAAAAAAAAGAACTCCATGAGTTTTCTAATTTATATACATAGAAGTCAGGGAAATATATGTGGGAATGGATATTAAAGGTGTGGGACAATGGTGGAAGGAATATAAAGTTGGATCAGGCTGAATTTACTGATATGGACCCACTAAGCAGAGATTCTGGATTCAGTGCTGTAGCTCAAGGGTTAGAAAGAGTGTTAACAGTTTGTTTGGATGCTTGGCTGAAACATGGATTAAAAGATGGCTGATATTACCTGAGGTCAAAATGTCAGAACTGTCCTGGTATAATGTAGAGGAGGGGATCTAAAGGCTTAGAGAGATTGCACCCAATGTCAGAGTGGATTTATCATGAAAGACCTGCTCACATCTCAGGAATGACCAGAGGACGCACCTTTTACCAAGAATGTGAGGAATAAATTTGAGAGACTAGCTCCATCATCTCTGAAGACCTCTGAAGTCACCCTTCTCTGTAGGTCAGATATTACTGGGGGAACTGCTATCACTGAACTGGAATCCTTAAACACAATGGGGATGACCAGAACCCGAGTTGGCAGATGTTAATCTCCAAAGGTGAGGTGGGCATGGCTACCATAGTGGATATCAGGCTCAAAGCAGCAGTCAAAATAATTTGACTCTCAGAGACTTACGGTCTTTGCTAGTAGATCATGGGGTACCTACAAGTAATACAGATGGGCAGTCTACTAAATTCTTACTGGATGTGTATAAACAGAAGAGTCTTAGGTCAAGTGAACAAAAGTCAACCTTGAATTAAAAAAAAAGAGTCACAGCCCCTTAATCAATTCACAGACTTGAAACAGTTTACAGACCCAGAGACCCTTGAATGAAGGGAAGGCCAGGTCCCCTTGGGGAAGAACCCTGCTACACTGCCAAAAGATTACATTGTTAATCTTTCTCTCAGCCATGCCCAAAGAGACCTACAGCCTTTTAACAGAGTAACTATGCAATGGTGAAAAGGAAATGATCAGATATTTCAGGGAATATTAGGCACTGGCTCAGAAGTGACATTAATCCCAGGAGACCCAAAACGTCAACATGGTCCACCAGTCAGAATTGGGGAATATGGGGTCAGGTGACTGATGGACTGTTAGCTAAGGTACGTCTCACATTGGGTCCAGTAGGTCCCTGGACCAATTCTGTGGTTATTTTCCTAGTTCTGGAATGCAGTATTGGAAGAGACATTCTCAGCAACTGGCAGCATACCCATACTGGTTCTCTGACTTGTAGAGTGAGGGCTACTATGATAGGAAAAGCCAAGTGGAAGCCACTAGAACTGCCCCACCTAGCAAAATAAGAAGTAATACCAGACTCCTGGTGGCATTTCAGAGATTACTGCCATTCTTAAGGAGGACTTGAAGGATGCAGGGGTGGTGATTCCCACCACATACCCATTCAATTCTACTATTTGCCTTGGAGAAAACAGATAGGTCTCGGAGGATGACAGTGAATTATCATAACCTTAACAAGGTGGTGACTCCAATTGCAGCTGCTGTTCCAGATGTAGTATCATTGCTTGAGCAAATCAACAAATGCCCGAGTATCTGGAATGCAGCTATTGATCTAGCAAATGCTTTTTTCTCACCTGCTGTTAGTAATGACAATCAGAAACAGTTTGCTTTTAGCAAGCAAGGCCAGAAGTATATCTTCACTGTCCTACCTCAGGGGCATATCAACTCTCCAGCCCTACATCACAAGCTTGTCTCCAGGGACCTTGATCATTTTCCCCTCCCACAAGATATCACACTGGTCCATTATATGGACAATATCACATTGATTGGAACTAGTGAGCAAGAAGTAGCAACTACTCTAGACTTATTGTTAAGGCATTTGTGTGTCAGAGGATGGGAGATAAATCCAACAAAAATACAGGGGACTTCCTTGGGAGACTCTGGGTTGGGAGGCAGGAGGCAGAGCCCAGGTCTCGGCTTGCTGCCCTTTAGCCGTGTGGCCCTGCACAAGCCACACTGTCCTCTCTGGGCCTCAGTGTCCTCACCAGACCAGAGGACATTTTGGCATTCTCTGGCTTTCTGAATACACTGCAACCTTGTTTTTCCACTACATATTTATTCTCAATAAGTTCTACCCTAAACAAGACCTGACCTGGGAACTCCCCAAGGAGCTACTTTAATAGCCTGAGAAGCTGTATGGGATGATGATTAAGAACCTGGGCTTTATCCTGATGTGATGCCAGAGGAAGCATACAATGCCACCTATGACACTTCCTTGAAAAGAAAAGGAAAACAAAAAGGAAAAAAAACCTGAATCTACGAAGTCTCCAGCTCTTACTGCCAGTTTACAGAAAGTATGCAAGGTGGAGAAGCATGTGAAAAACCACCAACAGGATGCAGTCGGTTACATCCACAATGTGGGAAATGATCAAGGTCCCTGAAAGGAAATGACAGAAATCTTCAACAAGTTTAAAAAGGGGAAAGAGAGAAACTATTATAGATTTAAAGACATATAAGAGATTTACCAATCAAATGTAACGTATGGACCTTTTATGGATCCTGATTCAAACAAAGCAACTGTAAAAACACATTTTCTGAAAGAACTGGGGAAATCTGATAATGGATTGGTATTAGATGATATTAAGGAATTACTATTAACTTTGCTAGATGTGATAATACTGTTTCCTTAAAAGAAACAGGAGGAGAAAAGGGAAAGGAAGAGGACAGGGGAGGGAAGGTGAGGGAACAGGAAAGGAATCCTTATCTGTTATAAATAAATACTAAAATCCTTTGGGCGGGAAAAAAAAGATACAGGGGCTTCTACTTCAGTGAAATTTCTAGGTGTTCTGTGGTGTGGGGCATGTGATATCCCTTCTAAAGTGAAGGATAAGCTATTGCATCTGGCCCCTCCTACAACCAAAAAAGAAGCACAAAAATCAAGGGGTAGAAACGGGAGTGGTACCACTCACTATCACCCCTAATGATCCACTAAAAAATTTTGCTTCCTGTCCCTGCAGTCTTAAACTCTGCTGTTCTACAGGTCTTAGTTCCAAAAGGCGGAGGGCTTCCACCAGGAGAAACAACAACAATTCCACTGAACTGGAAGATAAGACTGCCACCTGGCCACTTTGGGCTTCTCATGCCTCTGAATCAACAGGTGAGGAAGGGGATTACTGTGCTGACAGGGGTGACTGATCTTGACTATCAAGGGGTAATAGGACTGCAACTACATAATGGAGGTAATGAAGAGTTTGTCTGGAATTCAGGAGATCCCCTAGGGCATCTCTTAAGTACCATCATGCCCCTTGATTAAAGTCAATGAAAAACTGACACAACCTAATGCAGACAGACTATCAATGGCCCCAAAATTTCAGGAATGAAGGTTTGGGTTACCCTACCAGGCAAAGAATCATGGGCAGCTGAGGTGCTTGCTGAGGGTAAAGGGAACAAGGAATGGGTAGTGGAAGAAGGTAGTTATAAATATGACCTATGACCATGTGATCCATTACAGAAATGAGGACTGTAATTTATTAATATTTCTTTCTTATTCTGTATATGTACATAAAGTATCTTTGTTTTCTTCTCTATTTTAACCCCTTTATCATATGACATAAGTTGTACCATTCATATCATAGCATTTAAGTTATAGAATATCAAGTTTAAGAGTGAATATTACTCAAGAACTTGCACCCTATTCTGGAAAGATTTAGTGAGTTTCCAGTTATATGCAGGACAGTATTGTTCAGCAAAAAAACATGTTATTGTTTTTTTATTTAGAGATTGGGTATGACTGAAGATGATGTGTATAGCTGTCAAGTTGATAAGGGGTGGACTGTGATGGTTCTGTTCATACATAAACTTGGCTAGGTAATGGTACCCAGTTGTCTGGTCAAGCAAGCACTGACCTAACTATTACTGCAAGGACATTTCGTGGACTTAAACCAATCTCCTGTTGGTTCTGTTTCCCTCGAGAACCCTGACTAATGAGCAACCTAGATGAACAGGCTCTAAACTAGGCTCAAAAGACTTTGTAATGGGCATAAACACACAGATAGCTTCAGGAAATCAATTTGCCTTCCACATTTACTCTTTCTTAAAAATGATTTGCCCAAGCCAAGCCAAAGGGTAAAGGTTGAAACTGATTGTGTTTTAAAACTTCAACTTCCATATGAGACCAAGGGAAGAGATATCTATTTGGTACAGGATCTAAATTTTCTAAACAGTACGAGTCTACAGTCGATTTGTTCAAACACCACAATTCCATGGAACTTTGAATAGGAAGTGAGATACTATCCTAGGTTAGTATAGGCTGGAGTGAAATAGTGACACATCCCAGAGTAATTTGGGCAGATAATAAAAAATATATTCACAGCCTCCCCCTCCCCAGCCCCGAGGATCTGGGGGAAGGTGTGGATGTGTTGGACATCCTCACCTGGACTGGTGTTGATGTTGTCACAAACATTGGGACTGGCGGTTTGATGTGCTGAGCCCTCGATCATGGGACTTGCCCTTATGAAGCTCGTTACCACAAAGGAGTCTAAACTTGCATGTAGTTGTGCCTAAGAGTCTCCCCCTGAGTACCTCTTTGTTGCTCAGATGTGGCCTTCTCTCTCTCTAACTGAGCCATCTCAACAGGTGAACTCGCTGCCCTCCCCCCTACGTGGGACCTGACTCCCAGGGTTGTAAATCTCCCTGGCAATGCAGCATATGACTCCCGGGGATGAATGTGGACCCAGCATCGTGGGACTGAGAGTATCTTCTTGACCAAAAGGGGGATGCAAAATGAGACGAAATAGTTTCAGTGGCTGAGAGATTTCAAATGGAGTCGAGAGGTCACTCTGGTGGACATTCTTATGCACTATATAGATAACACCTCTTAGGTTTTAATGTATTGGAATAGCTAGAAGTAAATACCTGAAACTACCAAACTCCAACCCAGCAGTCTGGACTCCTGAAGACAATTATATAATAATGTAGATTACAAGGGGTGACAGTGTGATTGTGACCTTGTGGATCACACCCCCTTTATCTAGTGTATGGATGAGTAGAAAAATGGGGATAAAAACTAAAGGACAAATGGGGTGGGATGGGGGGATGATTTGGGTGTTCTTTTTTCATTTTTATTTTTTATTCTTGTTCTGTTTCTTTCTGATGTAAGGAAAATGTTCAGAGATAGATTGTGGTGATGAATGCATAACTATGTTATCATACTGTGGACAGTGGATTGTATACCATGGATGATTGTATGGTGTGCGAATGTATTTCAATAAAACTGAATTAAAAAAAAAAAACGATAGTCTTAGCTCCGGAAATCAGAAAAAATAAAATGAAAAAACCCTTGATAAAGGAAATGTAAACAAGAAGAAACAGAGTGACAAGATAATGCCTTCAGGAAACATAAGGTGAACAAGGGGACAATATTAAAGATATCAAACATAGTTTGTAAAAGATTGAGAAGAAATGCCAACAGTTGAAGATAGGACTAGAACATCCATTATATGAATCACTGGAGTGCCTAAAAGAGAAACCCAAAGCAGAGATATGAGAAAATATTAAAAATTACAATTCAGTTTTTTTCTGGAAATGAAAATGCTTTAAGCTGCATATATGAAATGGACATTAAGTATTGACTAAGAATGAATAATGGCAAGGAATATCTCAATAAAATTACTGGATATTAAAGAAAGAGGAAAATCCTTTGTGCAAGTAGAATAAAGCAAATGGCTAATGGAATAACATAAGAATCTCATCAATGATTCTGAGAATAATACTTTGTGCCAGAAGAAAACGGATAAATATATTTGTGTAAAGGAACTGTGGGTCATGACTTTTATCCCCAACAAAACTGACCTTTATAGTAAGTAAAACAGGCATTGACATCCAAGTGAACCTGTTAGACCTTGTTTAAAATTGTTCCCAATATCCCTTCCAGATGAGTGAGCAGATGCAGGCAAAGAAAAGGTCTACAAAGACATTGGCATAAGGACAGGTTCTAATACTAAATTGGAGTCATTTGTTCAACAAAGAGAAAATGAGGGTTCTTATGAGAGAGGCAGTGACTTGTTTGTAGCCACAAGGGGACAGCCTTACAATCATTCATTAAGATCTAACTGTGTTCATGGTGCTTTCCTATTTATGTGTTTATTTCATGGAAAATATTAAGAAAAACAACTACTAGCAGCATAATAGCGTTTACTATACTAAAATCAAACATTAAATACAAAACTTATTTCTAAAAAAAAAAAAAAAAAATGATTTGCCCAAGAAAAGCACCTCAATTCCCAATAACCCTTCTCCACCCCTTTACTTCTTTTCAAAAAAAGACATCCCCTGGCCTGTCTCAAGTTTTACCATAGTACATTTGGAGATGGAGAGGAAAGAGGAAAAAACAAGTTCCACAGCCCAAACAGGAGGCCAGAGAGTATCCTGAATTCCTTCATTCATTCAACAGATATTTATGGGGTACCTGCTATGTGTCAAGCACTATCCTAGGGGTTTGAAATATAAAAATCTCTGTCCTCTTAGAGCTTACATGAGGTGGGATGAGTGGGGAGGCAATATATATTAAGAAGAAGAAGATATCTGAGTAAAGATTTGTAGGAGATGAGAGGACCACTGAGAGGATTCTCTTAAGTTACCTTCATTACCTAACAACAGAAAAAAGGCTTTTTTACAGAAAAATTAACAATACCTTCAACAATTCTATCATCAATATCTTGACCCGTTCCATAAGATTCAGTCAGATATCTGTTTCAAGTATAGAATAAAGAAATATTTAGATGATAATAATATTGTATACACCAGATTTATAATTTTAATATTATTTAATACATTTTAAAAACTGAAACTTGGATGATCAACTGTAATTGTGTCTTTACAGATTACAAATTTATAATTGCTTTTTTCTGTTATAGCTTTTCAAACATTTAAATGCTATTTGGATTGCCTTTAGCACTCAAATCAACATATCCCTTTTAAACTATTTTTGGGAAAATTCTGTTTTACTTTAACCAACTATTTAGTTTTAAATTTAATACATATTTCACATAGGAATATTCACTTTCTACATGCAATTCCAAAGTCTTCTGCAATAGCTTATTAATTCTCTATTTATGGCTAGAGAAAATAAGGCAATCTGCCTCAGAATAACTAGGAAGTTATCACCATCCATGCTGTACTACACTGAAAAGTACAAATTATGAAATGGCTATTTGCCTGGCATGTTGCAAAACAAAGGGCAATCTTTAAATTAAAATATGGGTTTACATTATACATTTATAGTTTCTTTACTTTTTTGTTCATCATCTGTATATTAGCCACAGATTCACCACAGGACTATCACATACTGGAAAGAAAAAATAAGAAACTGAACCACTTAGAATTTCAAATTATTGGGAAGAATTTGTTTAATCAGAATTGCTGGTAATACAAATCAATAACAAACTCTTAAATTGGTTTTATATATACAACTCTTAATAGCATATACATTTGCATAACGAATAGCAAAATTTCAAAAAGGATTTCACATGCAATAATCAACTGTAACACAGTGGAAACAACATTGGTGAGAATTCAGAATGTGTTGGTCCTAGCAGTAGCTTCACCACTAAATTTAACCTGTCTGGATCTGTTAACTGAAAGAACTAAACTATAATGAGTGCTATGATTCCTTCCAGTTTTAAAATGCTATGACTAAACGAAGTACAGAGAGTTTAATTTGTTGGTAGCAAATAGAAGCATTGAGAAGGGAGGAGGAGAGAGTTAGAAACAGAGGCCAACCATCACAAGCATGAGATAAAACATGGTTTCAACTATTCTAATGGCAGGGATAAAGAATAGAATGTAAAAGTTGACTTCTGAAGTCACATTCCTAGATTTTCTCCTGCCTAACCAGCTCTGGTCTCTTCCAGGATTCCCAGGCAAATAACACGTAAGAGCTGGCTTTCAACAGTCTATATCTTAGCTTCCATATAAGGTATCTGTTTCTTAAAAGGGGTAGAGCCCGCCATTTCAAATTTATGTCACAAAGCATGCAATATATTAAAGGTCAACTTGTTCAAAATATTCCAGGTTAGCTGAATACTCGCCTTAGAACAAATTTTGTATTTTCTGTTTTGCCAGCTCCTGATTCTCCAGATACAATGATAGACTGACTCATCTTGAGCACCTTCATGTCTCGAAAAGCCTTATCAGCTAGAGTCAAAACAACACATTAATGATGAAAGACATGTTTAATACAAATTTACTAAAAGGTAGAAATTTCACTTAAAATCAAAGAGCACTTACTCCTAAAAACAAATTATGTACATTTACCGTTAATGAAATTTTAAAATAAAGTCATTCAAAAATACTCAAAACATTTCTATAAGTATTTACTTAAAATGTCCTCTCTTATTATCCTGACAGCTGAGTAATATGAAATATAAATAAACAGCACTTAGGTTTGTGCTAAAATAGCTCCCTATTAGAGCTATGCCCCAACTTTCCTTGATACCAGAACAGATTTGCTCACTATGCATAACTAATTAAGTCCCCAAAGAAAAGCAAAAAGTAATGAGCTTCCAATTAAGAAATCTGGCAGCAAAAAACTCTTCTTGAGAAAAAAATTATAATTGCAAAATATATCTGTGGGTTTTTTCCTGTCAAAGTACTGTCAGATTTAAACATCTTGTAGCATTTATCAACATTTCAAAGACAAGCAAAATCAATTGCTTTAAATTTCCATATTTGCAATTATTTATGTATATTTTTAACTGTCTTCATTACACACCAACAATTTAGGCTATAAAATGTCTTACTTAAATTTTAAGACTACCAGAAAAAGTTGAGCACAATTTAATTCAGTATTCTGTCAAAGAAATTCTAAATTAAAATAATTTTAATTCAAGATTAGATCACGACCAATTTTTGGACCCGTAAGACAACTACTTCTCATGTCAGACATGTGCTACACAAACCAAAATAGAAAACTTTCCAAATGGCTTTCACTGTAAGGACTAAATACAAACCACATGTCTTGACCAATTTACCAGTTTTCTACACTACCCACTTTTGTGGAATCATTCTAAAACATTTTTTTATTATCAATAAAAGGCTAAAAATGAGAGCTGGTTCATTTATATTTTAAACATGGAACTTCTCTCTAGTGATAAGTTTGCTCATATTCAAGGTCTAGGGATTGTGCCCCATTTTTGCTGGTTGAGAGAGAATAAACCAACGTCCATGGGAGTTCCTTAGAACAAGAAGACAAGTTGATGCTGCACTGGACTTGGGCTGACATATTTATTCTCCCTATTAGTATGCAAGTCAACCAATATGGAAGTAAAGCCTGGTTAGGCCGGAACACAGGCATGTAAGGAAAGCTGAAAGAGAGACAAACTGTGCTAAGAATAAGAAGTACCACCAAAACATGACATCATTTAACTATTGCTTATGTCTGAGTTAGCTAACATCTCTGTATTTGCAGTCACCAGCCACCAGACAGGGCAATTTCTAATTCTGATCAAATAACTTCATCTCTCTGTGTGATTCTCCCAGGGATATGAAGCATATACCACTTTCAACCCTTTAATTTTATGAAGCCCTGATACAAGTTAATGCAAGGATGAAGTCTGCTCTTAGAGCTCAAATCTAGCCCGGTAACCTATTCGCAAGTGCTGGCCTGGGTAATAGTAGAAGGCCTGGGCCTCAAAGCTGAGAAGGAAGGCTCTTTTCAAGTGGAGTTAATCATTTTGGGAATTCAGAAAGAACCACAAGGTCCAGCTTTTAGCATTTCCTGCTCCCAGCTAGGAATGCATGCCAAAGGGAACACCGGCACTTAACAAAGATAATGTATGACTGCCCCATGAGTTGGTTACAAAGGTATTCTTCCCCATGTGAAACATACATGCTCCTAACAATGTTGCTACACCCAAAACGGATATAGGCCCTCTGAAATACATACTCAATTCATGGCACATTTTCTTAATCCAAAAAAAAAACAGAAATTTTTACAATATAAGGAAAGACATGAATTAAGGTACAATTAAATTACATACCAATTGCAAAGACATGAGGGGGCATTGTCCCAAGAGATTTTCCTTGATAAGACTTTATTGCTTCTGATGAATATATTTTAGGTATGTCAAAATATGGGTTCACTGCAATCAGAATGTTGGCAACATATGTCTAAATAAGAAAAGCATAAACATAAAAATTTCAAATTACTATTTTCATTTAAAATTAAACAAGGATCATAGAAGAAAGAAATAAACACAACAAATAGATTTTATCCACTCCCATACCTTCAACCCACTATATAATAACTAAGACTCCCACATCTCCCTTTCCCTCCTTTCCCTAAACATCTTGATTCTATGGGACCCATATTTCTCCAACTCTTAATAAATATTTACATCTTACTGTCCCATAGGCATCTCAAACTCAGCACATCCAAAGCCAAGACTATCTCCCCTGACCTCCCTCTATCTCAAAAAAAAAAAAAAAACAACATTCTCCTTCCCTCTCTTCTCAGGTTCCTGGCATCACTGCCAAGTCACCTCAGACAGAAACCTGAGTCCCTAAGCTATCAGTGTTCTTCTGTTGACTCCACTTCTAAAAACTCCCTCAAATCTACTACCCTAGCTCCAGTCCTAAAGCCTGAGTTTTGGTCATTTATATATTCCTCATTTAGACTACTTTATTCGCTCTGCTCGTAAGTCTTGGGCTGCTACTGATGAGTTTAATAAAGCTCATAAGAACCCCTGGGCCCATCTCCATCACTGAATGCCAAGGATTGATTTAGCTCTGTGGTGATGATTTGGTCCTAGATTTCTGCAAAATAATATATGCTGATCATTGCCTAGAACACTGATGGGCTAAATGTTTAATAAGAAACTTAAGCTTGCTTTAAAATTTGGAATTTAACTGTGACTTTAAAAGATGAAAAAAGCACCAGTAGAATTTATAAAATTCCTTGTGGGAAGAAAGAGAGTTGTGGTTTAGTGATACTGGTAAAAATAAGACATGCAGGACTATATTTTTCTCTTTTCTGTCTTCTAGTTGTGGAAACATGATGCGGAAACCCTGAACTCTCAGGCTACTAATCTAGAATTGAGGGATTGTTCCCAAAGATATTTCCTGGAATAGGGTAAAAAAAAAAAAAATCCAGATAATAATCTTTCTCTGGGAGACAAAAAGAAAGCCACAGAGATTTTAATAACCAATGAAAACATCAAATGTAGGTTAGCTTTGTTCTACTCAAATCTAAGGGAGATGGTAATAATTTTCATTGGTAAGAAATATAAAAAAATATCAAATTTATACTCTTATTCCAAATTCTTTCCTTCTCTTCCACATATTATAGTAATAAAGGCTATATTTAAGTATTGCTAATTTTTAATGGTTTCTATACCTAAAAGGCAAAACTGGCTAGGAAAAAGCATGCCAATCATGGCTTCACTTAACTATGAAAATACTGGCACTTCAAACAGGAGTTAATGATCCCAGATAGCCACCATCTAACACAGGTCATTTGCCCAGCTGCAAACATATCTTAAAGGAGGAAGGATCAGAAAAAGCTAGAAATAACCTAAATTCTCCTCAATTCTCCAAAGTGATGTAGACTTTATACATGACAAACAAAAACTTAATGTCACAGTGAACTATATAAGTTTTTCTATCTATCATACAATTTAGCAAAGACTTGTAGGTCAGCTGAATCCAAGGTGGGAAAAAAATAAATATTATTATTTTTTTAAATACAATTAACACTGCATGTAAATCTTCAGGTATTAATGGTCACAGTCAGCAAGTGTATTACCACTGCACACAGGATACATTAAAAGACCAATGAAAATCCCATGGGATTATGAATAAACATCATTATGAATAAACATCTCAAAAAAAAATAAATTACCCCAAATAAAAACAAATTACAATAATTTTGTAAAAGTAATAAAAAGGTTTCCACACTTCAAGAAGAAGAAATTAAAAACAATAAAAATTTGCTCAACTAAAAAAAAAAAAAATTCTCTACCAGAGCAAAATGACAAAAGAATTGTAGAGAAAAAATAGTGGTCAGTTCTATTTAAAAGATGTTACCTGGTTATATCCAAATTAACTCACTTTACTGATTTATTACAAGTTAAACTGTTTTAACAAACATAACATAAAATTTTGCATTATTTCAGTACCTAAAACAGCAGTTAGCACACCACAGATGCTCAATATGAGTCTGCTGATAGAGTGGATTTTGCTTCTAAATATATTTCTAATCAAGAATACTGATTGGATATTTATTTTAACCTAAATATACTCTTTATTCAGTTGATTTTAAGTTCAAGAAGGAAAGTAAAGTCTTCAAACTTTTATAACCGAAAACTGGCAAGCAAACTCGTGGAAAAGACTAGATAAATTCCATTTCCCACCTGTCACTACTTGGACAGATGGCAAAGACTAAATGTAATTTAGTCAGAATTAAGTAAGTACAATTAGGCAAATTGATAGTGATATAAAAGATTAAGACTGTCATTTGATCTAGGAGGTATCAAAGAAACCATGTGTTTTCTTCTTTCAAAAATAATGAAGAGTCCCATCTTTATAACAGGAGAACCACAGTGGGGTAATTTATCTTCACCCAACAAAGTAATCGAACAATAAGTCATATTTGAATAAAATCTCACACACTACCCTATAAATAATTATAAATAAAGTATATTAGCTAAGTATTCCTGACTACTAACACTGAAAGCATTCTCTTTCATTCTTAAGTATTCAAGATTTTTAAGGTAAGGTAACTATCACGATCTACTCAAACATTGCAGCTATTTAGGCCCTATGGTCAGCATTTCTGTGTTCTTGATATTTCTTCAGAAATATCTTCTATTCTAATTTAATATTTTGTCCTCAACCAAAATTTTTATTTCAAAATATATTCATTATGGGCTGTCTTAAATTCTCTGCAGAACAATATGGAAACTGAATTAATTAAACAGATCTAAAGAGAGACACCAAAACCCTCAAAATCTGAATAATAGTGACTTATTAAAAATCAAATTGGACATTTTTAAGTATGAAAGATATCAGATGATACTCTGAATTATTTCATTCCACAAATATTTATTGACTGCCTAGTATGTGCCAAGCATATTCTAAGCCCTGAAGTTAGAGCAGCAAACTGAGATATAAATTCTTGTCTTCTTAGAACTCACACACTATTCAACAGGCTCAGATCAAGTATGATTTCCTGTCAGAAAATTTAAAGTGCAACAAAATCACACAGTAACATGCACAATAATTATCCCCATAAAAACTTAAACTGTAGGTAAAATACTTACATAAATTCTGTCTTTACTATACCGAACTTTGATATTATGGAGAAGTGTGGCTTCATTTAAATACATTAGTGAACCTAAGACATAAATTCATAAATCATTAGATATCTGAAAAAGCAAATAAAAAAAAAATCACATTGGCCTGGACAAAAATTTAAGTGTTAGGTTAAATTTAATTCCATCTTTTTAAAACCCTGGTACATGTAAAGCCCAGAGGCTTATTTAAAATATATCCAGTTCACATATGTTACTGTGATATTTTTAAACAATCATTGTCCACCCAGGTGAGTAAATCCTGTCTATTGATGACTGGTTAAAAAATCAGGTACCAATTGAAGTGCAAAATTAAGTACTACTTTAGATAGCACTGATTTTAATACAGTGATGACACTAATTCATTCTTACACTCACAATTTTACAGATAAAACACAAAAGACAAAATTTTAGAGCAGGAAAGGACCATCAGATCATTCAGTCAGTCCCTCATAAATGATATGATGAAATAAAAGTCCTGGAGAAATTACATATGCCATAACCTGATATGCAGCTAATTAATGTCAGACCTTAGGATAGAAAACTTGTTTTTCTGAAGTCTGTTCTACTACTATGCCAGACTGGCTTCCAGTCTATTCTCCTGGCCCTCTAAATTTCCGGAGTTACATTTCTACATTTCCACCACTTGCTAGAGCAGACAAAACCACTCTTCCTTCAGACCACCTGTTATTATTATAAGCACCACCACATTTTCAGTCATGCAGATTGTAAACCTTAGTCAACACTGGCAGCATCTCTCTCCCTCCTGGCTCTAAAGCAGTTTCCAGGTCTTTATACCATGTAGCCAACGTATAGCATAGTGCCAGGCTCATGGAAAGCATTCAGACAGTATTAGCATGATCTGAGTCTCTGAAATGTCTCTTACTTTGAATTGCTATCACAATTCTGCTTTACATCTCTCTACTTTTTTTGTAATCATGATAGCCTCTTAATTATCTATTGCTTCAGTCTGTCTTCTCTCTAATCCATCCTGCATAGCACATTAACCTAACTAAACTATGGCCCTTATTAAATCTCTCCCTTGCTAAAAAAAGAAAAAAAAAAAAAAAATCAGTGGGTCTCAACCAATGACCAAGGTTCATATTCAAGTCTGATATTCAAGGTATTAATAAACCTTCATTCAACTAACCTTTTCATATCATTTTCCAAAACTCCCTTTAATACGGTCTAACTTGTAGGCACACTAAACTATTTATCAAACCTGAATAGTGCATAGCTTTCTGCCTAGAAGATACTCTGCATCTCTAAGTGTCGAAAACCTTACCAACCCTTTAAGGTCAGTTCAAATAATATCTCACAAATGATACCTCCCCATTTTCTCCACTCCCTCACCAGAACTACTCTCTTCTTTGTACTTGCTTTATGGTGCATGCCACATGCAGTCAGTACCACAATTATATTTTTACATACCTAGTTTTGGCTCCAGTCTTAGTTTTTCAGGGCTGCTTTAACAAATATTACAGACTGGTTGGCTTAAACAACAGGAATTTATTATCTCACAGTTTTGGAGGCTACGAGTTCAAAACCAAGATGTCAGCAGTACCATGCACGCTTTCTTTGAAGTCTGCAGTGTACAGGGAGTTGCTTGCCAGCAATCCATAACTCAGTGTCTGCCTCTGTCACGTGGCCATCTGTCTCCTATTGTTGACTGTGTTCAAATTTTCTGTTTATAGGGACTTGAAGCCATATTGGATTAAGGCCCACCATGATTCAATTTGGCTTTATCTTAACGAATAACATCTTCAAAGATCCTATTCACAAATGAGTTCATATCCATAGGACCAGGGGTTAAGACTTGAACATGTCTTTGTGGGGGACATGATTAAATTCACTATAGCTACTAAACTAAATCCTTGAGGATAGGATGCTGCCTGAGATTCATGTGTTTGTTCGTTTGCTATAGCACAGCAATTAACATACAATTCAACATAACCAAAGCTATCAAACAAGAGTGCCTTTCTATAGCTATCTCAACAAAACCTGCCATGTTTCTGCACTCACATAATGCAGCCAGTTCATTTTCCAACGGCACATCTCGCTGGTTCTTCTGCCACTAATGGCAGAATAAAATAGGTAAATGGATAGACCCTTCTAACAGCTGAATGACAGCTTTCCTTTGCAGTGAGGAAATATAGGGTGGGGGGAGGCAGCAGAAATACATCTGGTTTGGGTTTTAACTCACCACCCTTTCTATTCTTCTGTTCTTCGTCATTCCTAATCCCCAGGAACTTGTTTCTATATGTTCCTGTTTCCTTATATAAAGCACTCCGCAGTACCGCTCCCCCAACTCTCGCCTGCCTCTGAAGTACCTGGTGGCATGAAATTCTCTCTGCTTCCTCTAAGAATTCCCAATCCTACAGTCCACTTCCCTTAAGAAAGCTAATCATACAAACCTATACTGACACGTGAATCACTACTGACTGTTCTCCTTTCTTTACCTCCATCCATACTCACTCCCACCTTCTCAAATAAATCCCTAACTAATGATCTATCTGCTGATGACAAAATGGATTTGGACAGGTTGCTCTTCCCCTTAAATCATTCTACTAAGGATATTCTGTTTTCATGAAGACATGGAAAAGGAAAGATAGAAAAGAAAATATTTGCAACTTTCAGTTTGCCAAATAGTTAATGGTAGGCCACCGTTGCCTAAGACTCCCTGAGTTATGGACCTAGGGATGTCCACAAGAGTCTCATAAATAGCTTCCTGCTCCACCTAGTCCCTTTCTACTCTTGTAGTGGTCAACTCTAGGAATACTTCATGTGGCTATTCACATGCAGGACTTTAGGTGAACTGTTTGCCTTTTATGCCTATTTACTCATAGATTTAACTATACTCAAAAGAATATAAAAATTTTAAAACAATTTTTAAAAAGACATATAAATAAAAGAACAATTTCTTTATAAACTTAGTAAGTAGCATTTTGGTAAAACAAATGTAATTCTGATATACTAGAAGTTTCTAAAGAAGACTGGATAGGACTTCATTATTAAATTAGAGGATCTGAGTTGTCTGAGTTAATGAATAAGGCCCTACTTATTCATTACAGTTCTGGTTCATTGAAAGAAAAGGAAGCAAACCACAAACAACTTCGACATAGTAGAAATCAACCAAGTCTACATTTATATTGCTGTAGAAGTCATTTCATCACTGAAAAAGAGACTGAACCAGACAACTTTTAGGATTCTTTACAATTTTATAGTCTATACTTTATTATTCTCAACTTCTAACAGGTACTAATTCATGAATATTATATACTAAGTAATAATAGCCTAAAATCAGCATGAAAAAATGCTATTATTTCCCTTTTAATAACTGACTTCACATAGCTGAATCATTTTCCTTTTCCAGTATTAACACCCAACAGTCAAGTAAAAAGGAAAAATTAGCATGCTAATATTAATTTAACATATACAACTCTTAATATAGAAAACATAGCTAAAAGTAAATGAAATTTGCTACATTGTTTGGGCACTATCAAAAGACAATGCATGTCTTATTTCAAAAGAACCATATGCTCTCTATAGACATCAAGCATTTAACCATCATATTGTTTTCATGACAGAGAGAAGAGGACAGGATTTTCAAATTAGCATATTAAGACCTTAAGACACAACATCAATGTGTCGTCTGGCAGAGGACAGCCAATATGATAGCATGCCTCAAACAAAAGAACTACTAAGTGATGGAACCACTTCAGCTAGAAAACCCACATTCTAAATTCAACAACAGAAGCTGTGCTAATGATACAGTTTCAAAAAAGGCACTTCAAGTAGGGCTGGGCTACTGACTGAGGAGGATATAATGTGTGAACACCCACACATTAACATTACTATTGTCTGGTATCATCAAAGAAAACACCCACAAGAGGCAGCAAATTCATACCAAGGCCAGGAAAATTAAAAGGTTGGACAAGAGTTCCAAGATGAAGGAAACAGAGGGAGGATGCTTTAAAATATTAGTTTTAAAAATGGGCTAAAAATAATTCAAAACCATTTATTATAGTTAGCTATATATGGACATCTAAACATCTAAAAAAATTTAACATGTGGAAAGGATTAATTCCAGTATTAACTGATTGAAAGGATTAATTCTGCGTCTCCTAACAACTTTTAACAGAATGAAAATCTCTCTCATTGTGTGATGTAGTCTCATTGCTCTTTTTATTTTGTTCTGACTGCTGATCAGTAAAATATTATCCCATCAGACAACTTCTCCAGCAATTACGGAAAGGGAGGGAGTTCCATATTTTTTCTCAATCTCTTGAACCTAATAATAACAGCTACCATTTATTGAAAACCTATCAGAGGTCAGACAGTAGGCCAAGCATTTTAAACACATAACCTCTAAGCATGCAACATACATATTACTTCCATTTTAGAGATGAGAAGCTCAAAAGGGGAGAGATAAGTTGCCCACAGACACACAGGTTCCTAAAAGCACTGTCAGAATCTCAACTCAAGCTTGCTGGATTCCACAGTCCTGGCTCTCCCACTGAACTGCTACTCCACTCTATTTCTGTGTACATACAGAGACATCAAAGGCTTACTCAAATGTGAAATCCAGAGAAAATCAACAAGGACAAACCTATTCCTTTCTCTTACCTTTTTCCTTTAAATGGAGAGTTTCTAATACATTAGAGTTTCTGATATCAGAAACATATGACAATTGGACATAATTCTTAAATAAAGTTTGTTTACTTTAAACAGTGACATTAAATTATTCCTCTTGACTTAACTTCCAAATTACTGAACAACATATACTACTATAAAATTTGCCTGATGGGGGTTCAAAATAATTCTCTCAAAACTGTTAAAAAGAGACCTTGAGTTCAAACCTCAAAGTAAATTATTACCTTTCCCCACATTTACACAACTGAAATAACAATAAAAGGTCATCCAGGAGACTCTTCCACCAAAGTGCTAATGTGAGACAAAAATGAATTTAGGACTTTTGAGCTCCTCAAGTCACATGAACTTTCATGTAAAAAGCCTACTTTTTTTCTGATCTAGTATTGTATTTCTATTATATAACTACTAATTTACTTTTAGAAGAACTGCTTTCTTCTATGAAATGAGAACTATTAAAATATTTAACTTGATACTTACAGTTATCTTCCACATCCTTTTTACTGTCCTCTTCTGCAGGGAACACTTGGTTTATAAGAGCCAAAAATGTCTAACAAATAAAACAAAAGCTCATTAAACTTGAGGTTTATACAGAGTAATAAAAGTAAAGGAACTTAATTGGTTTCATACATTGTAATAATGACAATACACTCTACATTAAAAAATGATAAAAGATTCTATATTTAACAAGTCACTAACCCCAAACCAGGATAATAACTTTAGTCAAATAAATTATCCACAATTACCCTGAACATGAAATCAACAATGGAAACCAGTAAATAAGCATTCTAGGCTCTAATACCTAGAGTGAAGTAATACACGAAGTACTTTAATTTTAAATTTACACAGGTAAGCTATTTAAAGAAAAATTTTTAAAAATAAAAAATGTAATGTTTATATATACAGGATACCATTGTTTTAAAAAGGAAAAATAATAATCAGATAAACCAATAGAACAGACTGTTTAACACCACTGTTTGTGCAAAGCACATTAGACAAAAGGGTGTCAGAAATATAAATAGTACAGAAATGAGCCAGAAATATAAACATCCAAAAATAGTTCATCTGTAAAATTACAGCTACCCATGGTGAGTTTATTGTACCATTTATATATTATGGCTGACACTCTAGAATTAAGATAACATCTTGTTAAGAGAGAATAAATGACCCCAAGTTACATCTATAAAAATTAAATTTTAGGCATTCTAGCAGTTATTTATAAATTTATACTTCTCAAGCAATTACTTGTGTGGTTGAAGCTCTACCCACAGCAAATAAAACTAAAGAAAACATGGTTCGATCATTTAAAAATAACATTTGTAGGCCTCTGTATATGAAGAGAATAAAGCCAAGGTCACGGCTATAGTTTATACAGTGAAATCCAGGCTGCTTGCTTGGGACTACCTCAGCTCAAACCATATTCAGCTGAGAAAATTACTGTGCTCTAAAAACTCTAAAAGTTAATTATCTGGAAGGAGGACAGACCACAAAATCAGATATAATCTATAATGTACATCAAGTATATTAATGGTATTATAAAACCAATCCACAATTTATGACAATGACTTTATAGGAAAATGCACTCAGAAAGCATTTCCTATAATGCTTCCCTTCCACATTGGGAATGACAGAGACCTCTGTGCCTACTTTTTTTTCACAGCTGTGGCAACATGGGTAAGGGCTCCCCAGACTCTGGGTGTCAAGTGAGGGCCTGGCAGGAGCAATATGAAATAAAGAAGCTCTAGGAGTTCAGAAGATGGGGTAGAACAAAGAGTTCCCAGAAGAGCAGGACTGAAAGAACAGTAATGAATCATGAAAGACGGTTTCTCTCCCTTCTTCCTCTACCAAGTTTTTCACCAGTCTCCATTCTGCCCTCCCCTTCACTGCCTAGACAAGGAGAAAAAGAATATTTGTTTCATTATGGCAATTGTTGTTTTCTCTCGGGGTGGGGAGCCTTTTCCTCTTATCAAAAGAATATCATGTAACGCAGCAGAATGAATGAGGTTCACATTTAAACAAAAGCGCACTTGGATCGCTATGCATTGAACACCTACCATGTGTCAAACAGTGTATCAAGCACCCATGAGAGAACAAACAAGTAAAATAGATCTTGTACTTGAGAAGATTACAGTCTGGTAGGGAGGGGGAAACAAATATAAACAAAACCCCCTATAAAGTATATGGAAGAAGTTAAGAATTTATACTGCTCCTAAAAGGAAGATGCAATCAATGATCAATTCTGTTGCATGGAGAGAAGAAGGAAAAAAATGGGTGACCTCAACCAGAGTCTTGAAAGATGAATAAGTATTTGCAAAGCAAGGGCTATGGAGAGTGGCATTCCAGGCAAAAGAAGTACTGTGTGCAACAATACAGAGCCCCAAACACCACCTGGTTCATGGCGAGGATTTGATAAACTGTGGAAGGGGAGGAAGGAAGAGGAGAAACAGACAAACAAGATTTAGCAAATGCCAAACGATGGGGGACTGTTGGTTGGCAAAAGTAGACAGGGAAAGTACGATTTTCATTTCATTTTTGGCCTTTTGATTTATTTTGCTTACAAAATATATTAAAAAATTTTTAAAGACTTCAAATGTCCAAAAATAATTGAATTTATGTTTTTAGTTCTTTCATTTTTTAACATGTACTACATTCTAAGTACAAATAGGGACTTGTTAATAAGAGGAAAAACCAAAAACACTTTGTCTTTTCTTTCCTGGGGGCTATTTAATTGGCCTCTTCTAACATGGCACATTATATATTATGCATTTAGGTTCCTGGGTTGTTTACAGTAACAGAATAGTTTTCTCTGTGAAAAGACCTCATGAGAGATCCACCTTGTTTTTCTAGAGTTCCCAGAAGGATGGCAGTTATATGGCATTAACCAAGTATCAGTGGAATATAAATTATTCACACACATTTACAGAGTCTAAAGTAAACAGAAATGGCACCCACAAGTTTAATTTAATCAGAAGAACTGCTTAACAGGAATATTTATTAAACTCAAAATTGTGAAGCTCTCCCACAAAAATACAAACCCTACAGTCCCCATGAAGACTGAAAAAGAGGTATTCATGATGGATGCTTTCTCTGCAACATACAACTCCTGATCACTTTTCCCCCAAACTCCCATTCTGTAATACTGTCTAGTCTATGACTAAGCATAAAAGGAAACAGATAACACATGTACAGAATTAATGTCTAGTTTTATGCTCTAAAAAACACCATTATAGCAAAAATAATAAATGGGTATGGTTAAAATTCAAGTGCCTTCACTTAAAAGAAATAATTCACTTAAAAGAAAGAAATTTACTCAAGTCCCATGCCAATAATTTAAAGTAAATAAAAATATTTTTAAAAGGAAAAGAATTATCTAGAAGACTAAGCAAAAAGCAAAATACAATAACATGACCTCATTCACTTTTTAGACTTCACTGCAAATATGCTGAGTATATCACAGATGTTACTAATAACTTTAGCAATATGGTATAAAGAATAAAAATGCTGTGCTATTGTTTTTATTTCATCATAAAGCTATTCCTTCTTAGAATGTGATTATGAAAGGCTCCCTAAATTTCTGTCTGATTTTTTCATAGGACACTGTTTCCCCCTATCTAGGGTATGTACTTTTGACTTTATCAAAGTCAGCATAAAACGAGAAATTTGCTTTTACCTATACTGTGCTAAGAATGTCTGCTTCATTAAGTGAGGCAACTGTAGAAGGAAATGAAATTTTGAAATATTTCTGAGAAACGCACCTTTCCTTTTTGGTTCAAGGGTTCGATTGTTAAGCTGTCAGGGCCAATATCCACAATATTGCCCATCTGAAATCCATCTGTAGGGTGTGGTGCCCAAACGGGCTTTCCATCCTCCATGTCTGAAGGCTCTCCACTATCTCCTGTTTCAAAGGAACAGATAAAGCAACATGAGTATAAAAGAAATAACATATCTTTTTTAAAAGCTCAAATGTAAATTATCACATGATCCCTGCAGCTCATTTCTGGAAACATAGACCTACCCATCCCTACCACAGGTAACCCCCCCCTCCATTCAAACTCTCCCCTCTTACCATGGTCCATCCCCCCTTTATCCACCTGCTTAGCCCTCAGGTACCAGTGGCTCTGCTACTGCCTCACTTCAGTTGTGACTGCAACAGAATACTACACTTTGACCAGGACAGAAATTACAGTTTTTCCCTATAGTCCAGTGTAATTGATAATGGCTCCCCCTTTTACTATCCAAAGTATTCTGCTTTGCATAATAAGTTAAACAGTCATCCTAGGAATAGATGTTAACGTATGGAGTTAGCTAAAAGTTAAAAAATAAGTCATTTTGGATCTGAAGGGATAAAAAGATAATGAGAGGAAGAACCTAGATGGCGGATAGGTGAGACAGGGCAAAATAACACCTCTGTGAAAAATACTAGATAAAAACCAGAAGGTAACCCAGAATACTGGTTCCAGCGATGCACCAGCTGGACAAGGTCTGCTAGAACCACAGGGGCCGTACACTGGTGAAAACAGGAGGTCTGCATATCTGAAACAAGTGAGTAAAACAGGCTGAAAGACCCGAAGCCATGCTGCAGTATGGGGAAGCCGGGGGTTGGCATTTGGAGACAGATCGGTTCTTTTAAAAAGGAAAAAAAAAAAGGGAAAAACCCAGGAGCGGCTGCATTTGCGACGGTGAAAACTGCGCGGTGGAAGCATGGCAGAAGCAGTCTGAGCCAGCCGCTCGGTGTCTGGTGTGGAGGATAGCCTGCTGCAGATTCCCTCAAGGCCAGGAGAGTGGATGGGAGAGCCAGAAGGAGAAAGAAACCCCACTGCTTGCAGCCGCTCCCCAGAAGGCTGAAGACACTCCTGCCCGAGGCCGTGCACACAGCCCAGAGCCCAGCCAGTTGCCCCTGAGCTGGGAAGGAGGAACTGTGCGAGGAGAGGAGAGGGGTGGAGAAGCCCCATTCAGCGATCTTTGCATCAGGCTGAGAGCACCCCTGCACAGCCCGGAAGCCCGGGGCTTCCCTTGAGGGACGGTGCGCACTTGTGACAGCATTGCCTTCCCTCAGCAGACGTCCTGGAAGATCACAGCTGAGAAGGGGGGCCCACTTAGAAAACCCAGGGACGCTACGTCAATGCCAGTGGTTTGTGGGTCAGCGTCAGAGAGGATTGGGGGCAGAACTGAAATGAAGGCTTAGACTCTTGCAACAGCCTTGAATCTCTAGGAACACCTGGGAGGTTTGAATATTAAAGCTGCCCTGCCTCCCTAGCCACCGGGACACGCGCCCCACATTCAGGGCAGACAGCTCCAGCAACACACCCAAATTGAGTTCACCAACTGAACCCCACAAGAATCATTTCCCCACACACCACAAGGACAAAGTTGAGAACTGACTTGAGGAGTACAGGTGACTCGCATACGCCATCTGCTGGTTAGTTAGAGAAAGTATATGCCACCAACTTGTATTTCTGAAAAATTAGATTGGTATTTTTTTTTTTACACCTTGAAAGAACCTTATCAAGCAAAGCAAATGCCAAGAGGCCAAAAACAACAGAAAATCTTAATGCATATGATAAAACCAGACGATATGGAGAACGCAATCTCAAAGACCCAAAACAAAATATCAGAAGAGACAAGTTGGTATCAATTAATCAAAGAACTACAATCGACAAATGAAAACATGGCAAAGGATATAAAGGACATGAAGAAGACCATGGAACAGGATATAAGGGACATAAAGAAGACCCTAGAAGAGCATAAAGAAGACATTACAAGAGTAAATAAAACAATAGAAGATCTTATGGAAATAAAAGAAACTGCTGACCAAATTAAAAGACTCGGGATACTCATAATACAAGATTAGAGGAAGGTGAACAACAACTCAGCCTCCTTGAGGACCACAGAACAGAAAATGAAGAAGACAAAGAAAGAATGGAGAAAAAACAGAAAAAATTGAAATGGATCTCCGGGATACGATAGATAAAATAAAACGTCCAACTTAAGACTCATTGGTGTCCCAGAAGGGGAAGAGAAGGGTAAGGTCTAGAAAGAGTATTCAAAGAAATTGTTGGGGAAAAACTTTCCAAACCTTTCTACACAATATAATACACAAATCATAAATGCCCAGTGAACTCCAAATAGAATAAATCCAAATAAACCCACTCCAAGACATATTCTGATCAGACTGTCAAATACTGAAGAGAAGGAGCAAGTTCTGAAAGCATCAAGAGAAAAGCAATTCACCACATACAAAGGAACAACATAAGACTAAGTTGTGACTACTCAGCAGCCACTATGGAGGCCAGAAGGCAGTGGCATGACATATTTAAAATACTGACAGAGAAAAATTTTCAACCAAGAATACTTTCTCCAGCAAAACTCTCCTTCAAATTTGAGGGAGAGCTTAAATTTTTCACAGACAAACAAATGCTGAGAGATTTTGCTAATAAAAGACCTGTCCTACAACCCTTTTTAGGTTCTAAAGAATTGGGGTAGCTGGTGGTGGATACCTGAAACTGTCAAACTACAACCCAGAACCCATGAATCTCGAAGACAGTTGTATAAAAATGTAGCTTATGAGGGGTGGTGGACAATGGGATTGGGAAAGCCATAAGGACCAAACTCCACTTTGTCTAGTTTAGGGATGGATGAGTAGAAAATAGGGGAAGGAAGGAAACAAACAGACAAGGTACCCAGTGTTTCTTTTTACTTCAATTGCTCTTTTTCACTCTAATTATTATTCTGTTATTTTGTGTGTGTGCTAATGAAGGTGTCAGGGATTGATTTGGGTGATGAATGTACCACTATGTAATGGTACTGTAAACAATTGAAAGTACGATTTGTTTTGTATGACTGCGTGGTATGTGAATATATCTCAATAAAATGAAGATTTTAAAAAAAAAAAAACACACATACACACAAAACAGAAAAAAAAAAAAAAAAAAGACCTGTCCTACTTCAGATACTAAAGGGAGCCCTACCAACAGAGAAACAAAGAAAGGAGAAAGAGATATAGAGAATTTTAACAGACATATATAGAACCTTACATCCCAAATTATCAGGACACTCATTTTTCTCTAGTGATCATGGATCTTTCTCCAGAATGGACTAATATGCTGGGACATAAAACAAGCCTCAATAAATTTAAAAAAAAAAAAAAAAAAAAAATTTGGATACACTCAAAGCACATTCTCTGACCACAATGGAATACAAATAGAAGTAAATAATTTGTGAATTATAACTCCACTATTTACTTCCTACATGATATAAAATACACAAACTCTAATGACAAATCAGTGGTTTTGAACTCAATGTAAAATATGTAAGTTTTGAAAAGAACTATATAAAGGTGGGGAAATGGAGGAGTATAGGAACATAGTTTATGTGTGCTATTGAAGTTAAGTTAGTATCAAAGAAAAACAAGACTGTTATGGATTTAAGAGTTTAATTTTAAGCCCCACAGTAAACACAAAGAAATTATCAGAGAATATGACCATAGAGATGAAAAGTAGAGTATGCGTTAAGAGAAATGGGGGAAGGGGCAATGGGGAGTTAAGAAATGAGTGTAGGGTTGCTGTTTGAGGTGAAGGGAAATTTCTAGTAATGGATGGTGGGAAAGAGACAGCATTACAACATTCTAAATGTGATTAATTCCACTGATGGAATGCTAGGGAGGGGGTAGAATGGGAAGATTTAGGCTGTATATGTTTCCACAATTGAGGAAAAAAAAAAAAAAAAAGGGCAGTCTAAATAGACGACAACTGAATGCCAAGGATAACCCTGGATGGGATCTGAGGATGGAGGACAGGAGGCTCAAAGGGACACAGTTGAGACATAGGGGAAAAAAAAAGAAAAAGGAAATATAGAATGTATGCTTTGTATCAATGTTGAATCTCTAGTACTTCTTAGCTGCATTTAATGGGATTGCATAAAAGAATGTTCTTGTTCATGGGAATTGTATATGTGAATTATAGTGTTTGTTCAAGGATGGGTGCAGCTAGCTCTCATATGTTCAGAAGACAGAACAATAGATGATGGATGATAGGGAGGGAGGGAGGGAAGGAAAGAAATACTGGTGTGACAGCATGTTAAAGTTAGTGGATTGGGGTATCGGGAGGGGGGTCAGTGTATGCTGGAGTTCTGTGTATGGGGTATGTATTGTTTTTGCAACTGTTCCTATAACTTTGAATTTATTTCAAAATAAAATAAAATTAAAAAAAAATAATGAGAGATTTGAGACATTACTTCAGCTAGGAAAGTTTCCTTGACAATTTGAGACTGGGGATGCCTCCCCCTGTTCTCCCTCATCATCATCACAGAACCACTAAGCCCACTGTTGTTCTTCTTTTCTTTTTACTGAGGTAAAATTTATATACAGTGAAATATAAAAATCCTAAGTATACAAGTTGATGAGTTTTGACAAATGAATGCACGAATTTAACAAATACCCCAATAAACATAATGAACATTTCTATCACTCCAGAAAGTTCCCTCATGCCTCTGGCAGATCAGTCTCTACCACCTGACCCACCCCTCCACCCACACCTCCAGGCATCCACTACTCTGGTTTCTATCACCACAGATTAGTTTTTACCTGGTCTTGACTTTCATATAAATAAGCTCATGCAGTATGTATTCCTTTGTGTTTGGCTTGTTTCATTGAACAAAATGTTTTTTGAGATTCAACCATGTTGTTGTGTGCACTAGTCTGCTGAATGGCTATTCCACAAGTGTTTATCTGTTATCCTATTGATGGATATCTGAAATGCTTCCAGTTTTTGTCTACTACGAATTCCAATATGATTTCTTATTGTTCCTACTTGGTTTCTATCATGCCTAGCATTCTCAGATTTAACATTTATAATTTTGACTATTGAGAGTGACCCAAATAGTCCATGACAAGCATAATAATTAAGGAGCTCTGATGCTATGAGACTAATAGTGTAACAGTGAATCAGCTAGTGAGTGATCCCTAATAGTCAAGTGTCAGCATCTCAATGGAAACTTATTTTTCACTACTTATCTACATCTAAAAAAGAGTTGTTGCATTTGTCATAACTCTTCTTTTGTATGGCCTTCTCAAATCTGGGATTTCCTTGTAGATGCTCTCAGGTCTAATCTCTCCTGAAAATCAAGGATTTTTGGCATCCAGTTAAGTTAAAAAGCTATTAATTGTTGGCATGTTTACAGTGTGTTCATTGTTTAACGTATTCCATGCAGTGGCTACAGGGTGGGATTTAGCCCATCCAGGAAATCCTATTAGGTTTACGTGTGATTCCAAGGTAACAACTTAGATGAGAGTTCTCCATACAAGCGAGTCAATAACACTACTTCGGACTTACATTACCATACATGTATCTACACACTTTGCCTAGACAATCGTATCCAGCCCCACAGCTTTAAATACTATCTATATGCGAGTGACGCCCAAATTTGCTTTTCTAGCCCAGATCCCCCTACATTCCCAGATGTTTACTTCTAATTGCTCACTGGACACTTCCTCATGAATATATTTAACAGATGCAACAACATTATTATGTCCCAAACAGTGCCCACCATCTATGTTCTTCCCCATATCGGTAAAGATACCAACAACACTCAGTTCAAATCAAACCTGGAGTTATCCTTGATTCCCCCAGTTCATTCCAAATCCATAGTACTCCCAATTTCTGCCAGTTTTACCTCCATTAGGCAATCAAGCGCTCCACTTCTCTGTATCTCCTCTGCTACCCCAGTCCAAATCATCATCAACTTTTACCAGCACTTCTGCAATTAACTTCTCTGCCTGTTTCTACTCTTGACATTCCCCACAAATGGCCAGTGATCCTACTGAAAGGTAAATCTGGTTGTGTCATCAGGGCATGGGCTAGTTCTCTCTGTGTCCCTAAAGCCCAACACAAAGCAGACACTCCAATATTCACTGGGTGAATGAATGAATTGTTCACACAGTCTGGGATGAGTAAAAGGAGATGGTAAACTAGAAAGAATGGAAATTAAAGCAAAATTGAGGCTTAAAACTAGGTTCTGCCACTTTCTATCAAGCTCTTTGAGCTTGTGGCAAGTTTACCTAACAGCTCTGATCTTTATCTGCATCCTCACACATATGGTGGGACAATATCACTTACCTTACAGAATTGCTGCAAGGATTAAGTGACATAAAATTGAGATCACCACTCTAATGGCATCCAATACATGCTAGGCACACCTCTCCCTCTTCTTCCTTCCCCCATATCCCTTGTTTGAAGCCACTAGCAAATTTCAAGACAACAGTCTTGTGATAGTTTTAAATACAAAAGGAAATTACAGAATAACCATAGGGGATTATTTAGGGATAATAAATTGTCTGCATGTGAAAAAAATTCACAGCAAAGAAAAATCTCTGAAGTCTAAAAAAGAATGGCCAATTATCTTGCTTATTTGAATTGCTTTTCCATTTCAAAAAGTTAGCTACAGCTTCCAAGTTAAGATAATAGATTTAAAGGTACACATGTACCGTTGCTCCTCCATCACACCCTAAATCTACAGTAAAGAGGGTTTAAAAACATAAACCCACAAGAATGGGAAGAACCAAAGAGGAGGCAACTGCCAACAACATTTTGGAAGTTGGAAAGCAAATGGTTGATAGTCAACTGAAAGCAAACTCCACAGAGCTGAATTATACCACAGAACTCAAATTATACCACAGATTCCTCACAAGACAAAAGCATTGCATTACCTCATACTTTTAGAACCAGGTATGAAAAGAGGAGGTCTAAAATAAGGAAGACTGGGTTAAAGTTGATTGAAAAAGAGATTTCCTAACACCACTCATACACACACTCCATATCGCTGAACAAATGCCCTACCCCCTACCCCAAGAGAAGTCTAAAGGTTTATTCTCTGGAGAAGAGAGACAGATTCTAGAATGAAAAATACCAGGCAGATTGGAGGGTGTATGTTCAAAAATTGCCGCACTTGAATCCAAGCAAGGAGACCCTTAATCTCCAGGAAGGAAACTGGCAGTCTTCTCTCAAGTGAATCTGATCAGTCCAAGAAGGAAAATCTAATGATACGAAGGGTTTTTCCCCACAAATGGAGGACACAGATCACCTAACGATAAAACTCAATAAAACTTCCACTTTTAGCACCCCATTCTTGCTCATGATTACGAATTACCAAGGATTACCATATACTCCAGAAGAGCTTCTAATATGGAGGATAGAGGACAAAACAAATAAAAAGAAGAAAAAAGCAATTTGTGGACAGCAGAGACTATGTAGCTAGAATAATCATTCAAATATCTCTCCATAATATCTTGTGAGAGATGGCAAGATCTCTCTGGGGGATAAAAAAGTACAATATGCTAAAAAAAGAGCACTGGAAATTAAAAATATAATAGCAACAATGAAAGACTCACTAGAAGGTTTAAAAGATAAAATTGAGGCAATCTTTCAGAGATTTGAGGGGAAAAGAGAGAGAGAGAGAAAGCTACAAAGTGGGAAAAAAGAAAACAGAAGAAAAGAAGACACAAAAATGAGATTAGTAAAAAGGTTCATCATCAAAATAACAAGAGAAACAGAACACTTCCTCCCTCCTCCCCCAACCCCCCCAACCAAAAAAAAAAAAAAAATAGAGGGGAGAAAGCTTTGAAATACCCAAAGAAAATTCACCAGAACTCAAAGGCATACTTTTCTTGAGTACAGCAGAAGGTCCACTGAGTCCTCAACACAGTTGGAAATAAAAAAAAAAAAAAAATACCCACACACCAAGACACTATCATGAAACTTTAGAAAACCAGAGAAAAAGGGAAGATGCTACATATTTCAAAAGAGGTGACAGAGAAAAAAAGAGAAAAAAAAAATGCAGGTCATATCCAAAGGATCATAAATCAGAATGGCAAAATTGAAAGTAAGAAATCAATGAAGTACATTTTAAATACTTTAAAATTTTGAAGGAAAATTATTTCCAACCTAGTACTCCAAACTTAGGCAAACTACCAGTAGAGATTAGAACAATATGACTCAAGAGAGCCATGTTGAACACTGCCCTCAAAGATATCCACTGGTCTTTGACCAGGTGAATGTGGCCTAGATTCTTATTATGTTTTATTCTGACTATATGCTGATGACATACCTGTGGCTGGAGAAGCTACGGACACTTCCTCCCTCTATAAAATTAAATATTATTTTCCATCTAGTGCAAAGTAGAATAAACCTCTTTTTTTTTGCATAAGGCTTCATTTAATTGTTTCAGAATCCTAAATACTTATAATATAAATTAACCTTCATTAAGGAATTCTGATTTATTCATTCCACTGGAGAAGACAAAATTCTTTTAGATATGTTACTATCTGCCCCAGAAAATCATTCAGAAAACCCAAGCAATCAGCATTCATTCTTAACTGAGTATGTTAGCATAAGAAGAGTACTTGAAGAGACATCATAAAACGAGTATTTTTTTAAAAAACTGTCTCAATTCCTAGCGCAATTGTACTTAAAGCTTTAAACACAATAAAGGTTGACTATAAATCTATTGCAGGAATAAAAAGAAAAAAATTTAAAAAATCACTGTAGTTAGTTAAGGGATTAATGTTTTAAAGCTACACTGAAATTATTCTAGGAAAAGAGAGGGACTCCTCTACAATACTCTATCATCAAATGAAAATATCTCAATTTTAGTACTCACTTGACAATGATACTTTATTTAAAAATTAAATTACCATTGTGATATACAGCAATGCCTTATATTTTACTAGCTAGGGGTATGAGAAATTGAGCACATGCAGTAAGTAATTCTGGGATGGACCCACAGAGATGGGATAAGATGCCAAAAAAAGAAACAAGCAGCAAACAGAACAAGCACAAGCTTCCTCCCACAGTCATTCATTCTGTTAACTATTATTTACTGAGCCACATAATGCTAGGTGCTGAGGATACAATGGTGAGCAAAAAGAGACAATGTATCCAGCCTCGTGGAGCTTTCTATCTAGTAAGAAAATTTGGAAGAAGGCAGTATACAAAATTGGCAAAAATCCTTCTCCTCAGATATCTTAAATTGTAATGGTGGCAGTGTAGCCGTAGTAGATGTATCAAATTTATCTTTCAAAAAGATTACTCTTTCATCTGGCTAAGCCCTGGTCTTACTGATCAAAACACTGTTATGTGCACCTTTGGCATCCAAGGTTTGAATTGGCAACTCCTCTCATCTGTATCAGTGTATCCTGAAGGCTATTAGCTTCCCTGGTGTCCAGATACTGTGAGAAAACTGGGCACCAGTTAGCAGTTGGCTATGGCTAATGCATTTGTGGTTACCTAACACAATCTTTCATTGAACATTTCAGTTTCCTAAGAACTTACTTGTACACTAAAATCCTCAAAAACATTTCAGCAGGGTTCCCTTTAGTCAATAAACTACCTTTGAAAAGGCCTTCCTAGAAAACATTTCCAAATTACCTTATTCAGCTAATTGTACAACATATGGGAATTATTCTGTGGAAGTAATACCAGATTATGCATGAACTAAATATTAATGTTGAAATTTATTGTGAATACCTTGTTTTTTTATCAGCAATAAAATTCATTAACAATGGGGAAAAAAATAACCACCACTGAGTCCAAAATGAGGACAAAGAAATAAAATACGAATATATCTCAAGATCAGCAAGATCAAAAATAACTACTTCAACCTAATTAAGAAGTAATTTTGATATTCATTCATTTTCTCAAATAAATATTTACTGAGCACCTGCTATGGGCCAGTAACTGTTTCAAGCTTAAATATTGATGAGAAAACACAAAGTACTGTTTTTCAGCCTAAGACACGAAAAAAGAGAATCCTCTAGGCAAGCTATGACACCCTTCCAATTTTAATAGTAAAAGGTCCAGTTGATCACAACCATGGCCCTGTGAGTCAACCATATTTACAAAGTGACTTCCAAATATAATCTCAGAAAGCCCCATATGTCAATCAATGATTAAAGCTAAATCCTTTATCACTTGACTCTTAGATAAAACCTCAGAACACTAAGGCTAACTTCAATCCAGGTACTTAGTTTTGTTCACTTCTATGCATCTAGAGTCCCAGAACAGGGCTTGGCATGCAGTAAGTATTAATGAATTAAAATTAATGAATTAAATTAAACGAATTAAATCTAATGCTACTGCAGTGAGATTTAAAAAAAAAAAAGCAAAGAAACTGACTCTTTGGGTAGCCCACTCCAGCTACGTCATAGCAAATATAAACCTTCCACCTGGTTTGAAATACTGAAAACAGCTTAAGGAGACCCAACTGTACTTAAAGGCCCCTGGGATAGGAACTTCAGTATCTTTCAGCAGCTCCTGGGTCTTGGCTCCTCTTGATTTTGCCAGCACACATGACCTCAAGGTTCGAGTTTCTCAGTAGTAATTTTGATCCATTTATACTCATTCAGCCTCACACCAACTCTGACTTTTCTTTGGTAAGAGATGATGAGGCCAAATTAGCCAGCAAGAACTTGGCAACATGTCTCAAGTGACTCAATATAAAGCAAACAAGAATCCAAAAAGAAGAAAGTAAATGTTCATTGTTAGTGTGGCTTCCCACTTCCCAGAAGAACTTTGCAGAAGCTTATTATTTACTTAAATAAATCCTTGACATGAACAGATTGACTCCAAAAACTTGACAATGTCTAGAGTTTCTTAAAAACTAGAAAGGATTTCAGGAACTGGTTTTATAATAAGGCATAAATTTTGTTTATTTTTAACTTTCAATTCAAATCCTGGAGTAAATACTGCATTTGACTCCTTCAGACACTTGGCTTTTAATAAAAAAGTAAATGTAACAGAATCAATAAATCTTTTTCACAAAATTACTCTTAAGCTAACCATCCTAGGGTTAAGGAGGGAAATGTTAGAGTCAACTATACATTGTTTAATAATATTTCCCAATACTGTGGGCAACAGTAATTTCACTAGATTTCAGAAGGACAGACTGAAAAATATATATGGACTTCAGGAAAAATTTTTATTTCCCAACTATCATCCATTGGTAAGACAGACAACCATCAGAACACTAAAATGTTGAGTCTCTGAAAAATTCATTATGAAATACCTCCTACAGAAAATTCTGAGCAATTCACTTAATATTCACTTCTTCATACTTTAATATTTGGAGGAACTATACTTATCCTGTGATTGTAAACAAAAAGAACTATTTGAAGAAGCAATAAGATGATGAGATTAAGTACTTCAAAGCTATGTCTTCTCACAAACTCTAAATTCTCACTTTAGTACTTAATGTTACAGTTATGGGGGGACTATTTTGGGGGAAAAAGAAATAACCAAAGTTATAATATCCCCAATACCCAAATGCCTCACTCACCTTCTTCTCTTTCCTCTTTTTTCCCCATCTGAGAACACTAACTTATGCCCCCAAAAAAGTAAAAATAAAAAAACAAGGACTATCACAATTCCTTGAGATGAACATTCAAACCCCAGACTACACGAATCCTACCTTTCAGTTAAATTAGGGAAAGAACCAAAAAAAAAAACTTTTCTTGGCTTATAAACAAGTCTACATTTGCTTGCCTTATTAACTCCCTTGGTCTAATACTTTTTTTTTTAATATTTAAAACTTTCAAACTGGATGATAGATTAAAGAATGAACAAAGCTCTGATTCTACTATGCCCACAATGCTTTTTCCCTACATTTCTGTCTCTGTCTTGCCTGAACTAGATGTGAAACTGTAGGCCACAATCTTGGATACAAATTTAGTATGGCTGGAAAAAAAGAAGCTTGGTGGAAGATGAAGCTGGAAGGGCAGATCCATGCCAAGGTGTAAAGGGCCTTAAATCTAATATTTTACTCTACAGGCAAGGGCGAGTCCTCTAATTAGATATGCATACCAGAAAGATCACTGTGTTCTGGTAGAAAAGATCATATGGAGGAATTCAATATGATGAGGGGGGAAAAACACCACCAAAAATAAAGCAGCAGCAGACAGGATGACAAAATGGAAAAGATACCAGATAATAATAGCAAATAATTAGGGAATGCCTTGAACAAACAAGCAAATAAATTGACAAGGTTCAGCAACTGGATGTTTCAAATAAAATTAAAAGAAAATTAATACATATATGAGAAATTTAATCCCACATGTTTAAAGATTGTTAACTGGTCATACATTTATGGGATGTTTCATGAATCCAGTAACAGCAAATTTGGTATGGTGGTCGCCTTTAAATATTATTGTTCAACAACTAGATTTGTCTGATGGCTACAGTCTGCTGGACTGTAAACACCCCTCAAATGATGCATATTCATTGTGTGCCATCCAATTTAGCATTTCACACAAATGTGCCACATAAAAAAAAAATGGTATTTTTATTTGTAAAATACAGTAATATAATACATTCTCAAAACTGGATAAAAACACAAACTTTCACCAGTTGGCAAAGTTTAGGTGGGAGTTAGATTTTTTAGAAATAGATTTTGACAAACCTCCACTAAGCAGTCCAAATAAATCAAATACTCTGATGGGAATTTCTCTGAGTGGAATAATCTGCCTGGCCTTTTGATTTTTCACAGCAAGACTAAAAACAAACACAATTTATGAGTAGATGTGATCCTTCATAAAAAGTGTCTCATGAAAACCACAACTGTTTTGCCAAGACACTTAACAAGCTATACAAATAGTTAACTTTTCACCAACAAAAAGTTGATCACCGTAAAATGTAAAATACTGATTATACAATCCAAAATTCCGTATGTCTTGTTTTATAAAGTATGACAATGACAATATCTCAAAGGAATGCTATTTGTAAGGATAAAGGGCTTTAGTTTCCCAAAACAAAGTCTTAGAAGCAAGCAAACTGTTTTGCTTTGTTTTTTAAGTAGGTCTCACAATGAAATCCCTCTCTCCACTGTGCTTTGGGCATTTTGCCTTTACTTCTAACAACCAACATGGCTGTGAATGATTTCCTTTAGAACAGCTGCCTTCCATCTATAAAAAAATTCAATCTTCAGATTTTACCGTACCAATTTTCTTTTTAAAGTCCTTAAATACTCAAGTCAGTTAAGTCCAAAAACTTTAATTCGGAGAAGTACTTAGTTATCTTTACAATCTCATTCATTTTCTGGACTTAGTTACACAGGGATTACTCAAGAATTAAAATTCAACTCAGCTACAATTTAGTCTCAATTCACAAGTAATACTATCCTTGCAGAATCTGTTAGAACGGTCCAGTACTCTTGACGAGGAAGAATTTCTTCACACTTGGTTTGACCTTGCTTTTTTCTTCCTGTTTAAATGTTCACATTAAAGCAGTATTATTGCAACCTTCTCACAAGTTCCCTCAATAATGGTAGTACTTCTTTTATATTAAATTTTTCGTGGAAGTGATAAAAGAATACAGTTTTTTAAAAAGACAAATATACTATATAAAAGGCTTATAAAACCAACAACAGTGCCCTGTGGCCCTCCCTTCCCCCACGGATGACTGCTCTCTAGCCTGCAGCCCATTGCCATCCCAGGACTTCCTTCCCTGCTCTCTTCTGGGTACACAGTTGAGTCCTTTCATGTAAAAAAAAACGGCCTGTATTCTACCTTCTTACTTAAATGACAGCTGGAAAAAATTATTTATATCTATATATATAAATATATAAAATTGACTTCTATGTTGAAAGTCATTTTTCCTCAGGATTTTGAAGGTACAACTCGAATTTTCTATTATCCAGAACAGCTATGCCTTTCAGATTCCTGATCCTTTGTATTTCTCTTTGTTCCTCCCCTCTGACCCATAAGATTTAAGGATCCTGTCTTAACTAATTTCTAATTTCCATGGCTGAGTATGCAGTTTTTAAATTCATTGTGCTGCACCATCTGGGAGTGTGCTCAAGCTTTTAAATTTTCAATTTCTTTTCAAATGTCTTCCCCTTTTTTCTTTTCTCTCTTCCTGAAGTCCTATAATTTGATGTTTTACCTCTGTGACTACTGCTCTTATTTTCTCATCCATTCTAGTATTTCTTTACCCCCTTATTACATCTTGGAAATGTCCTCCACTTGATTTTCTAACCCTTCTATTGAAAATTTTATTTCTACAGTCACATTTCTAATTTCCTTCCATTGTCCCTGTTTCCTTCTTGAAGGTTTTTTCTGTTGTTTTTGTCCTCTTCCATAGAAGGCTTTCCTCAACACATCTGTTTTCCACTCATATTTAACAGCCACTAAAAAGCTGACCAATAACTCTGTCTGAGACACTCAGAACTGTCACATAGTGGACTTCATTCTACGATAAGTGGGAAGCACCCATTTTTGGTCTTTCTCTAATAAAGTTCAGTTTTTCAGAGAACAAGATATCTGGTTTCTGGCAAAACAGGAAGACCTGGAGGCCCAACTTTTTCATATATATCCTTCCAAATAACTCCATGGTTTTTGCCCTGAGTCTCCACCTCACCCTCTATAGTAATTGGAACCTCCAAGCCCTAACCCTTTCAGGAATTCTTCAGTTTAATCTCATCACTTCTTGTTGGTTTACCTCTCTGTAAGAATTTAGAATACAGATTCATCCACTTAACCAAGTCAGATAATATTTTACTATCTGTGGAAAACCCTCAACTGTTGTTTCTTATTCTTCTAATCTCTTCACTTTTGTGGATTTATATCTTTTCTTTCAAATCTCCATTCTGTCATTGTAATGAAGTTTCAGAACAGAGACAGTTCTCCATGTTTAACAAGAAATCAGGAAAACCATTTTTATTGACTAATTCACTGTTAATTATTTTTATCATTGCCTTGGTAATGTTTAATAAAGCTTATTAATCTGAAAACTTCATATTAGTAATCTTATTTGTTGTTTTTTAAAAGTCTTAATACTTTCTTAATAAAATCATTCCTCAGAGTATTGACTTAATCTTTAAAACTTCGCTATAAAATGTATTTCAGGTAAGCGAATTACATTCTTGGTAACTTGTATTCTCACTACTTCCACATAAAACTGGAAATGTGGTTCCTAAAAGGAAAGAGATTAAATCCAAGGTATGGGAAAATCATTAAAAACATTTAAAATTTTTAAATCTTTATAAAAAGAAACTTCACAGAAATGTTAACAAAATGCTCAAATGTATACAATGAATCAAAAAGCATAAGGAAGTAAAAAAAGAAGTACCCAAAACTAGCAAAATCATTACTATTGATCAAATTTTCCACACACAATAGCCATCACTTGATATATTCCACAGAAAAATGCCTTTTCAGTATTGTCAAACCATCTTCTCGAGCAAAAAGTTTCCTGGGTTAACTAACAACTTGGTACCAATCAGAAACTGTTAGTATCGAGACTGCTTTTATTGAACCTGGTAATCATTGTTAGACATTGACTAGGTACCAAAGTTTAACCGTAACGCCTACAGAAGATAAAGCCAGGTTCCGCAGTGGATAATGTGGGCCTATATAATAATGGAAACACCAAAAGATGAACTGGTGTCCAAAACTCTAATTTTCTGAGATAGCAATATTTGAAGAACTGAGGAAAATTCATTATAATTTAATACTCATGATCTAAATAAATTTTTCTTTGAGAAATGTCAAATTGCCTCTGAGAGTTAGCTTACTCCCCCAAATCTTCACTTAATTGTTCCCTCAAAACTTCACAGTATCTGCTCTGACACTTCATTAGGCAAAAAACATAAGTTATGTTAGAAATAAAATTAAAAATAAACGTTAATTTAACATTTATCGGACAAGAATAGCAATTCTATATGTTAAGTTCTAGTATTATTTTTTAATTGAGGAAAATGAGAACTAGATGAACTAAGTAAGATGCCCAAAGTTCAGTTAGTGTGATGAACTCATTAATGGAGTAGCTTCTGCTCATTAAAAAAAAAAAAATCACACAAGTACCTGATAGGGATAACAGGCTTGAAAGAATTCCTGTGGATGAAATTTATAGTCTCCAGTCAACTATAACTCAACACATTTTCAGCAACTGAAAGTTAAAAGAAGAATCACTTTTAAAACAGTACTCTACCTTACTAAGATTACACCCAGAGTACATTATTCAATACAAGAGTATATTTGAAGGAAAGTGATCAGTATGGGGAGAAGTCCAGAAAACCATATCACATGAAAATTTAGTCGGAATGGTAGTCAGAACTTTGCCCTCACCATTACCCACTTCGAAATATCTTAAAATATTTATCTTTTATATTATTTTATGAAGTATTATAGGCTATTTTTAATGCTACATTGGAAATACCTTTAAAAATGGTATTGTTTGACATTTGTTGTCTTCATAATCTTATATACTAAAGATGTAAGAAACTGGGCAAAATTTTTACTAATCTAAATGCATAAAATGTATTTTTAACTGAACCTCTGTTTTAGTTATCTTGCTATTAGTTTTTTAAGTTTAGAAATAAATTTGAGTGTAATAATTTATAATTAGATTTTATAGAATGAGAAATCTAGTAAAGTACTATTTTCAAGAAAAAGATATGAAAATAAAAAGTAGTTATCAACATGTTTGAAAGTCAAACTTCCTCCAAATCTGTTGCTATGGGTGGTGCAATGGAGAAACTACGAGAGGTGTTTTTTACAGTAAAGCACATGGTCTCAACCCACAGACACACACAGAGTTCACATGTACTCAAAGAAGAAATCTCCACTTACATAGTATTAAAATTTGGATCTCCACTCATTTCACTAATGTCATTTATTCATACAAACTGAATTTTATTCAGATTAAGTACATCTGTTTTGAATAATTAATATCCACAATCATATTCACGAATGTGTATATCAATGGCCTCAAAATATCACTGTACCTCCTAGATTTAAATGTAATTTAAGCACAATTAAAACTGGTGCACACTACAATAGGATTTTTGACAAAAGAAAAAAATAGTATAAAATAAAGATCACAATTCTATACGGCTAAATATCTCTAGAAAAGATATAATTAAGTTACTTAATACTATATTCTAAATGAAGACTCTCTAGCTAGATAAAAACGGATGTAAAAATAGTCAGGAAACTTTAAAGAAGCTCTTCCACTCTGAGCCTCACTGCTATTCTGTGGCATAATGATAAAAATGTATGTTTGGGATCTTGACTTCTGTGGCAAAAATTCCCTTTTTTTTCCTTGTATAAAATAATTATACAGTACATATCTTTTGGAGAATAATTTAATAGCTTAATTTTGTTAGCAAGATTCTGATAACCCCTTATTATCATCCAGCGTAACTCAAAGCCAATAAAAGTAAAATAATTTAAAACATACTAGATTGGATCAAGCCATGAAATAAATCCATCTTAGACCAAAACTTAAACTTAGAACGAAATAACAATAGTGACTATGATTGATGCACCAATTCTTCTGCAGAATAACAGAATTTGACTGTTTCTACAATAAGAATAATCAATGACCAATGCTATTGTGCTCACTTCCAAATATAAAAAGGAAGCAGGCAAAAGTTGTGACTCATCCATAGCCACATAACACAGAGCACCAGGACAAGGCTCCCCTTTGTCCATCCATTTGCTTTCAACTAAACTCTGCCAACCCCTTTATTTTCTTTTAAAAATCTGTTTCTATCAGAGCCCACTGGTAGAAGTGTTTCACCATAGGAGAAGTCTATATTTTAATATATATTTATTATTTAACATTCTTTTTCCCCAAAAAAGTACTCAAGTAAGCACTCCAATATATAATGCTGAAAGCAATTTACAAAATAGCAATTAATATGGCTCAAAAGTAAACTTTTAAAATGTTCAACTCAAATGCTTCTACTTCACAAATGTTCAAAGAGATCCTTGTGAAAGGTTGGGTAGAAATAAATTTTTTCATTCTTAAATCTGTTGCAAAATCAAAATCTCAACTTTCTTAATCTGATCTAGGTGTCAAAGGAGGAAAAAATCATACTTATTGGAAAAACATGGAAAGCTCCCCTTTTAGGAATAAAAACAGGGTAAGGATGCCCGCTACCACCACTTCTATTCAACATTTTACTCAAAGTCTTACTCCATATGGTCAGGCAAGAAAAAGAAGCAACAGATATAGGGACGTAAAGGAAGTAATAAAACTATCTTCTTTGCAGGCATAATTGTAAACAAAAGAAATAAAAAAAAATCTATAGATAAATTATAATAATGAGTTTAGTAAGTTTGTGGGATATATAATCAATGTTCAGACATTAATTATATTTCTATATATCAACAATAAAGAGTAAATAATTTTTAAGATACATTTATAAGAGAGAACCTAAGATGGCGGCTAGGTGGGACAGGGCAAAAAAACACCTCTATGAAAAATACTAGATAAAAACCAGAAAGTGACCCAGAACACAAATGCCAGCGATGCACCAGCCAGACAAGGTCTGCTAAATCCACAAGGAACGTGCATTTGGCGTAACCAGGAGCCTGCATTCTGAAACGAGTGAGTGAGTGGGCTGAAAGTCCCGCAGCCATGCTGCGGTGTGGGGAAACAGTGGGCTGGCGTTTGGAGACGGACTAGTTCTTTGAAAAAAAAAAGCCCGGGAGTGGCTGCAGATACGATGCGGGGAGCCATGCAGTGAAGCATGGTGGGAGCGGGCTGGGCTAATGCCTCAGTGTCTGGCGTGGAGGATACACCTTCCCACACCTGCTGCTGATTGTCTCCAGACCAGAGGAGCAGAGGGGAGCCAAAAGGAGAAAAAAAAAATCCGCATTCCTTGCAGCCATCTCCCCAGTGGGCGGGGGACACTCCTGCCCAGGGCCAGACCCACAGCCCAGAGCCGTGCCAAGAAACCCAGTGTGACAGGGAATCTTTCCCGCAGCACTTACACACAAGCCACAATATCAGCCGTGGACAGTGGCCTTTAATACAACCATGGCTGATTGTCCCGGAGCTGGGAGGGCGGAGCTGTGTGAAAAGGGGAAAGTTAACACTTCCCATTCAACCATCTTTGAAGCAGGCTGGGAGTGCCCCTACATGGCCCAGCAACCCAGGGCTTCCCTGGCCAACCGGCGCGCACTAGCAACGTGGCGCGGCCCTCCCTCAGCAGAGGTCCTGGAAGAGCACAGCTGGGAAGGTGGAACCGCTCAGAAATCCCAGGGAACCTATGCCAATACCAAGGACTCGTGGGTCAGCAGCAGAGAACAGCCTTAAACCTCTGGGAACACCTGGGAGGTTTGATTATTAAAGCTGCCCTGCCTCCCTAACCACCCAGACACACACCCCACATTCAGGGTGGACAGCGCCAACAACACTCCCAAACTTGGTGCACCAATTGGACCCCACAAGAATTAGACCCCCACACACCACCAAGATAAAGTGGGGGAGAACTGATTTGAGGGAAATCGGTGACTCATGGATGCCATCCGCTGGTTAGAGAAAGTGTACGCCACCAAGCTGCAGTTCTGTCAAATTAGGAATCAAGTAAAGAAAATGCCAAGAAGCCAAAAACAACAGAAAATCTTAAAGCATATGATAAAACCAGATAATATGGAGAACCCAAACCAATACACTCAAATCAAAAGATCAGAAGACACACAGTACTTGGCACAATTAATCAAAGAATTACAGACAGGCAACAAGAGCATGGCTCAGGATATAAAGTACAAGAAGAAGAGCATGGCACAGGATATAAAAGACAAAAAGAAGACCCAAGAAGAGCATAAAGAAGAAATTGCAAGAGTAAATTAAAAAAATAGAAGATTTTACAGAAATTAAAGAAACTGTAGGCCAAATTAAAAAGACTCTGGATACTCATAATACAAAATTAAAGGAAGGTGAACAACGACTCAGCCTCCTCAAGGATCACAGAACAGAAAATGAAAGAACAAAAGAAAGAATGGGGAAAAAAAATGAAAAAATCGAAACCGATCTCAGGGATACGATAGATAAAATAAAACGTCCAAATTTAAGACTCATTGGTGTCCCAGAAGGGGAAGAGAAGGGTAAAGGCCTAGAAAGAGTATTCAAAGAAATTGTTGGAGAAAACTTCCCAAACCTTCTACACAATATAAATACACAAAGCATAAATGCCCAGCGAACTCCAAATAGAATAAATCCAAATAAACCCACTCCAAGACATATTCTGATCAGACTCTCAAATACTGAAGAGAAGGAGCAAGTTCGAAAGCAGCAAGAGAAAGGCAATTCACCACATACAAGGAAACAACATAAGACTAAGTAGTGACTACTCAGCGGCTACCATGGAGGTGAGAAGGCAGTGGCATGACATATTTAAAATTCTAAGAGAGAAAAATTTCCAATCAAGTATACTTTATCCAGCAAAACTCTCCTTCAAATTTGAGGGAGAGCTTAAATTTTTCACAAACTAACGCTTAGAGATTTTGCTAATAAAAGACCTGTCCTACTTCAGATACTAAAGGGAGCCCTACCGACAGAGAAATAAAGAAAGGAGAGACATAGAAAATGTTAACAGACATATATAGAATATTACATCCCAGGTCATCAGGACACACATTCTTCTCTAGTGATCATGGATCTTTCTCCAGAATGGACCATATGCTGGGGCATAAAAACAAGCCTCAATAAATTTAAAAAAAAAAAAAAAAAATGAATTTGTTCAAAGCACATTCTCTGACCACAATGGAATACAAATAGAAGTCAATAACCATCAGAGACTTGGAGAATTCACAAACACCTGGAGGATAAAAATCAGGGGGAGATAAAAACATTCCCGGATAACCAAAAGCTGAGGGACTTCACCACCAGTAATCAGTCCTATAAGAAATGCTAAAGGGAGATGAGCAGGCTGAAAGGAAGGGACACTAAACAATTGACTGAAACTACATGAAGAAATAAAGATTTTCAGTAAAGATCACATGATAAATATAAATAGCAACACTACTGCATTTTTTATTTATAACTCCACTATTTACTTCCTAGAGGATCTAAAATACATAAACTGTAATGATAAATCAGTGGTTGTGGATTCAATGTAAAATATGTAATTTTTGACAAGAACTACATAAAGGTGGGGGAATAATGGAGTATAGGAACATAGTTTATGTGTTATATTTAAGTTAAGTTGGTATCAGAAAAAAACAAGACTGTTATAGATTTAAGATGCTAAATTTAAGCCCTATGGTAAACACAAAGAAAGTATCAGAGAATATGACCATAGAGATGAAAAGTAGAGTAGGGGTTACAAGAAGTGGGGGAAGGGGCAATGGGGAGTTAAGAAATGAGAGTAGGGTTTCTGTTTGGGGTGAAGGGAAACTTCTAGAAAGGTATGGTGGGAAGGTGATAGCATTGCAACATTCTAAATGTGATTAATCCCACTAATGGAATGCTAGGGAGGGGGTGGAATGGGAAGATTTAGGCTATATATACGTTTCCACAATTTAAAAAAAAAATAATCTAAATAGAAGACAATTAAATGCCAAGAATGATCCTGGATGGGATCTGAGGATGGAGGAGAGGAGGCTCAAAGGGACACAGATGGGATACACACACACACACAGAAAAGGAAATATAGAATGTAAGCTTGGTATCAATGTTGAATTTCTTGAACTTCTTAGCTGCTCTTAATGAGATTGCATGAAAGAATGTTCTTGCCCATGGGAAAGGTATATGTGAATTATACTGTTTGTTCAAAGATATGTGCAGCTTGCTCTCATATGTTCAGAGGACAGAGCAAAAGATGATGAATGATAGATAGGAAGGGAGGGAGGGAGAGAGGAAGGGAAAAAAGAAAAAAGATACATTTATAATAGCATCAAAAAACATAAATATCTAGGAATAAATATAATTTAAAAATATGTGCATCTCCCTATGCTCAATACCATTAGCCATTAGCAAAATGCAAATTAAAACCATAAGACACTACTTCACACCCACTAGGATGACTCTTGTTTAAAAAAAAAAAAAACAAAAATAAAAACAGAAAGTAAGCGTTAGCCAGGATGCAGAGCTATGAGACCCCTATACATTGCTGGTGGGAATGTAAAATCATATAGCCACTGAAGAAAACAATCTGGGGGCTCTTCAAAAAAGTTAAACATAGAATTACCATATAACTCAACAATTCCACTCCTACATATACACCCAAAATAACTGAAAACAAGGTACAGGAGGCCATCAACAGATGATTGAATGAACAAAATGTGGTATATACATACAATAGAATATTATTCAGCCATAAAAAGGAACAAAATACTGATACATGCTACAATGTGGGTGAACCTTGAAAACACACTAAATGAAATAAGTCAGACAAAAAGGACACATATTGTATGATTCCACATATATGAAAAATCTGGAATAAGCAAATTCATAGAGATGAAAGTAGATTAGAGGTTCTCAGGTCTGAGGGGATGGGAAAATAAGAAGTTATTGCTTAATGGTTACAGAGTTTCTGTTTCGGGTGATGAAAAAGTTTTGGTAATGGATAGTGGTAATGGTAACAAAACATTGCGAATATAATTAATGGCACTGAAGTATATACTTAATAATGGTTAAAACTACAAATTTTAAATTACGTATATGTTAATACAATAAAACCTAAATACATACATGCATTTTCTTAAGATACTTATTAATTACAAAGCAAAAAATAGTACTTCACATGTAAAGTGTCAGGAATCACCTTAACCAAATGATCAAAGGTCAGCTCAGTGCATCATACTACTTCTGTGGTACTCCTGCCAAAAGTGAAAATCTGAATCTCTAGAGGAAATATCAGACAAACCCAAATTGAGTGATTTTATACAAAATAAGTGGCCTGTATTCTTCAAAAATGTCAATGTCATGAAACACAAAGATGGAGGAAATGTTCCAGACGACAGAAGACAAAAGCAACATGGCAAATGAATGCAACACATATTTGAGGCAACTGGTGAACTCTGAATAAGGCCTGTATATTTTAAACAAACAGTACCGATAATAGCACTGTGGCCAGGGAAGAGACTGATTTTGTTATTGTGAAATACACATGAAGTGTTTAGGAGTAAAGGGGCACTTCTGTCTGCAACTAATACTCAAAAGATTCATGCAAAAAAAACACAAGTGTGTGTGTATGTATATACCATGTAGGAATGTATGTATGTATAGAAAGAGAGAGAAGGATTAACGAAATGTAGTAAGGTATTCATCTGAGGAATCTGGGTGAAGGGTATACAGGAACTGTTTGAATGGTATCATTCCTACAATGCTCCTGAAGTCTGAAAAGAGAGAAAAGTAAAAAGTTTAAATATATATATGTGAAATGACTACAGAGAAAACAATAAAACATTATTAGGAGAAATTAGCAAAGACCCAAATAAATAAAAAGAATACACTATGAACCTAAATGAGAAGATTCAATACTTAAGATGCCAGTTCTCTCCACAGTGATCTCTAGGTTCAATGCAACCCAAGTAAAATTCCAAACAGATTTTTTTTTAGAACTTGACAAGTTGATCCCAAAATTTATATGGAAATGCAAGAAAAGCCAAAACGTTCTTAAATAAGAACAAGAAGACAAGATTTACTATAAAACTACAATAATAAGACATTATGGTAACAGTGCATGAAGAGACAAAAAGACCAATGAAACAAAACAAACACTTTTACATATATGAATACTTGTTTTACAACTAAAGTAGCAAGGCAGAATAATGGGGAAAGATGAATTTTTTAATATTGCTTTTGGGATACCTGGATTTCCATTTGGAGAAACAATGAAATTCGGCTGTGGTGGTTTGAATCTATACATGCCCCAGAAAAACATAATTCTTAAATCCAATCCATTCCTGTGGGTGTGAACCCATTTGTAAGTAGGACCTTTTGATTAGGTTACTTCAGTTAAGATGTTGCCCAGCTCAACCAGGATGGGTGTTAATCCCATTACTGGAGTTCTTTGTAAGTCGAACAGAATTCAGACAGAGAGAGAAAGTCACAGAAGCAAGAAGCTGAGCTTCAACAGCCCTAGAAGGGAACGGAGAAGCCAGGAGAGGCCACCATGTGTCTTGCCATGTGACAGAGAAGCCATGGAGCAAGGGTCACCAGCAGCCAGCCCCAGAACTCCAGTTTTTGAGGAGAAAGTAGCACCTTGATGATGCCTTGATTTGGACTTTCTCTCAGCCTCAAACTGTGAACAAATAAATTCCATTGTTTAACCCAACCCATTTCATTGTATTTGCTTGAACAGCCCAGGAAACTAAAACAGGCCCTATCTTCACATCTCACATAAAAGTCATATATACAAGTGGGTTATAGATCTTCATGTGAAAAGCAAACAAAAAGCTTCTAGAAGTTTATATAGGAGATTATCTTTATAACCTCAGAGTTGGGAAGAATTTTGAACAGCAGAGACCCACCCCCCACCCCCCAAAAAAAACCATAGTTCTGTCCCCAAAGGAAGGCTCCTCAGCAGAATTCTCAGCTGTTTTCATGGCTTACATGTTGCTATGACTTTCTTCTTCAATATGAGAAAGCTCACTACTCTGTTCTTTGAAAAATTAACTTGCTAGAAACAAATCACATATGAAGAAATTCAACTTCCACATTATACTGAACTCATTCCTCTTTTTACCCAGCAACAGAATAGAGTATACTCATTTACATTTCTCTATCTCTTATCCTGGCATATAGTTGGTGCACAATAAAATATTCATTAGATTAGATGAGATGAATAAATAAAAATGTACATGTACTTAATGAAAAACATTATATATATGACAAACCCACATTATAAAATGTTTAAGTAAGTGACTCCTTGCATCACTAGATTTATCCCTCCTTTCCCAATTCCAAGGATCAACAAATTAAACAATAAATGGCTTCAGCTTGTCTATAACAGAGTTTCAAAGTACAGCAATACCCTCAATCCCCAACATGCTGGAGCTTTATTTCTCTCCTCTGCTCCAGCTCTTCTGTTCTTTAATCCACCATCTTTTTATTTGCCTCCTTCAAGTACAAACTTCCTTTCACTCTGTTCTGCTCCTTACTGCCACATCCTATGGTCTGCTGATTTTCCCCAGCCTGAATCTATTACAGTCTTAGTTCTGGCTTTCAACCTCACCTCCATTCTCTGGCTCCAACCCTGGTTATTTCAAACTCCCCCACCACTCACCGCCACCTCAGGCCCTCAGGTAAAATCTCTCTCATTCAGGATCTCTCCTACCACTCACAGAAAAGGTCCATTCACTGTGACTACTTCCCACGGCCCTACTGAAGGCAACCTCTGAGGAATAAGAATTATGCAAGCGTCTTCCTTTCATCCCCTCACCATAAGGCAGAAATCACTTCTCCCTAAAACATTGCCTGCCCTTTTCCTCTCTCCCACTTAAAAGATTCACAAGTGTAAGTAAAATTCATGTAACTGTGCTTTAACATAGATGAAAAATTTCCCAGTCTTTTGATAATGCTGGAAAACACTAAATGATAACCAAAATGACCATAGGTAAGTAGAGTCAAGAATTTAGTAGAGGACTCTTGCCTTTATTGCCAAAATTATCCATTTTATTGACCTCTTAGTGCTCAAGGCCTTGTCTAATTATGGCATGTGTCAATATTACTGAGGTAAGTGGGATGTTCAAAATGATAGCTGAGCTATCAAATGCCACTTCTGTAAAATATTTCATTATTATAATAAACATCTCCACCATGTGAGCTGGTCACCAGAATACTAAAAGAGACAAAGGGAAGAATGTTGAAAGCCCCATTTAACAAATCTCTTTGAATGTCCTAATGTCACAAGTGGGGTTACTGGTTCATTAAACCCAACCATGTGATCCATGCAATATTTCCCATTCAAAATCAAAACAAGGTCTTAAGCCTGTACACTAAGACGACAGAGAAAACTAAATACTGGGAGAAAACTAGAGGCACTGTAAGGAGGGAGAGACTAAAAAGCTCTCTGGGGATATCAAAGACTATCACTTGTTCTTTTACAAAAAGCTAAATTTGCAACAAGTTGACTTCAGAGAGGTCTGTGAAGATAGCAGAAACCTTGGTTAGACAGAGAGAATTTGTTTTCAGCTTAAGAGATAGTACAAAAATAATAGATATGGGACAAGGAAACCAGGACAGATGGAAAACAGGCTTGAAAGGGAAAAGGGAAAGAAAGGAAACATGAATCTAGGGATGGAATATCAGAGAAAGGATGCAAAGTGTAACAACCAGAGCAACAAACTAGTGAAGAGAACAGTAATTCATTTAGCTAGTTAAGCCATATGACTAGGAGGCAAAGGAGAATTAGAAGAGCTTTATAATCATCAACATATCAAATGACTAAATTATAAGAGGCTTTTTCCCTACATTTCTTTTTAACCAGTTGTAGAGAAAAAACAAAAACAAAAACCAAGATTCTGTTGGAAGAAGCAGCAATAAGATCGCATCATCTTGAATGAAAGGGTATAAGGAAAGGGACAGAAAACAATATAAAGCTACAACATAGAACTATTTTAAACTGATACAAATTAAGGAAATTAATAAACATTTCAGCCTATCATTAACTTCCAACAAGATGCCTAGCACAAATTCAGACTCAAAATGCAAAGGAAAATGTTTTTATTTACAAAAATTCCATTAAGCCAAAGAACCTGTGAAATCCATTCCAAACTTATCTCCATAATCCTGCTGCACTTTTACAAGACTCACCTCACTTTAGTATTTGGAATAAGTTTACTCAGAATAATTAGTTTCACTCTGAACTCTAGCGCAGCTCCTCATCTGTCCATGTGGTTTAGGTAACACCCCACTCCCCTTATGCTTTTGCTTATCTTATCTTGAACAGAAACAGTTTCTCCAAGTGACACAAGAGGAAACATATGCAATCTTGAATACCTGGAAAGCTGAGTTATCACCCAGTACAGATCAACATATCTACTCCATTTTGGAGATGGACTCAGACAGCATCCTTCTCATAATACTGAATGGGTCAAATTTTCCAAGGGTATCTTCTGCACTTAGCAGGTATTCTGTGCCCAAGTACACTGAAGTGTCACCATTACATGCACACACAACCTGCACTCTTTCTGCCAGAAAGGCCTCTCTTCTGTTCTCCATCTCTTGCAATTCTACTCACTACTTCAAAAAATTAAGCAAATTTCTCCTCTTCTACCTTGTTCTGTACTGCCACAGCACACTGCTTTAACTTTATATATCATTAGTTTCTCTCAACTTTTTCCTGCTTATTCATACACCATTATCGTCTAACAACAAAACATCATATACAGGAATCATTAAATATTTGTTTGTTGAATAGTTAAATGCTCTCTTCAACTCAACTGGCTAAATACAGTTATGTGTTAGGTTAGAACTTGTATAAACAACACAGCCTTAGATACCAAGATTAAAGTTTCTAGGAAAGCTGAAGCATACCATTATTAGTTCATCTTTACAGAACATCCAATGGGTTTATGATTACTTTAATGACCTAAGGTCCCCAAAAAAACTATCCATAGCAATAGACATCCAGCACATACCTTACACTGTCTCTTACAGAATGAAAAATTCCCAATATACTTTTATGACTAGCATTTTAACACCACCTATTTAAAAGTGTCCTAAAAAACAATGATTTTGCCAATATCTAAAAATGTTAAAGAATACAACATATAGTTCCTAAAGTAAAACTGACATATTACAAAAAGTATCACAAATGAAAGTCAACTATGTCAATTAAAATATTGAAATATACTGCTTTAAAAATGCATTTTTTGCTCAAAAATCTGGTGATGAATGCACAACTATATGATGGTACTTGTACACTGTGGATGGTTGTATGGTATGTGAATATATCTCAATAAAACTGAACAAAAATGCATTTTTATTTTTTAAAAAGCTGTTTTAGTAAGAATTTAATTAGCAAACAAAGCCAAATGGCATAATTAGGGCAATGATTAGTTTATATTCTGATTTAAAGCATTTTTTCCCATCCAGGAAATGAGAAAAGGTGAAGGTGGCAGAAATTCAATTTTTAAAAGCCACTCCTTTTACTTATTTTCACTTAACCAATACAAAACACATACAACTAAATACCATAAAAATAATTAAGCAAAACTATTCACTTGATGCACAATATCAGGAAACCTTAAAATGCACAAAATAGAGGCTACCAGGGACTGTAAGGAGGGGAGAAAGGGGAGTTATTACTTAATGGGCAGGAAGCTGCTATTTGGGTTGAGGAAAAATTTCTGGAAATAGTGGTGATGGTTACACATCATTGTGAATGTACGTAATGCCACGCTTAAAAATGGTTAAAATGGCAAATTTTAAGTTATGTCTATTTTACCATTTCTTAAATTTAAAAACATGAAATACAGAAGAAATTATACTACTTATACAATATTTGTAAAGTGCTTTGGACCTTGACCATCGTAAGTAACAACCAAAATGGAGAAAGGAAAAGACTAGCAAAAGTAGAATTTATACCAGAGGGGACTTAGCTAGGTATTTTATAACCGTTTCCTTATAATATCATATTCCCATTTGTTTCAGTTTGCTTATCATATATATATATAAACACATATATATATGTGTATATATATCATGTCTTTACTAACCATTGAAAGAATAATCAAATAAATTTAATGACGCACATTTAAAAGCTACACCCTCAAGTATATTTGAATTCTAATTAGTTCATTACTTGCCTATTTTTCTAACCACTTTAAAATTCTATCCTTTTTTTGCCATTCCTCTAAATTTGAATAATAATATATGGTGGCTTGGTTCCATACTTTCTTACTCACAGTGTGTTCTGTCAAGTTTGGAAATGTTTCCCAAGGTCTTAGCCTTCAAAATATCTGATTCTGGGAACTGAAGCGCAAAAAGGACTTTTTTCTCTGCATTACACACAAGCCAAGTCAAGTCAAATGAAAACTAAACTAACTGAAATGAAATGAGGAGAGGGAGTTAAGTGGTTCTTCACATAAAATCAAATATTTGACATGTTTTTACCTTGCTTAAATGCAAAGTCTATGTCTCAAACAGCCAATCATGTCTCTGTAAAGAATTATGTCAGAAAACCATATTTTCTCCATCTTTATCATTAAATTCTGTTATTTCCCCTTAAGAATGATATTTCTATATAATTAAAACAAGATAGCTTTTCACTCATTACACTGATAAAAATTAACAGCTATCATCGAGTTGTTCAGTTAGTGAGATTATAAACTTGTAAATCCTCTGATCCAGTATTTGTTAGTATATACCTTCAAATGAGGAGGCACATCCAAGGTTATTCATCATAGCACTGTAGTAAAGAAAATCTGCAATCTAAATGCCTATCAATAAAGACAGTGGTTTATTAACTATGCCATATCTGGACTACAGAAAGCCATGCAGCAATTAAAGACAGAAAGGTGGAGCTTTACAGGACATAGATCTAAGTCCTGTTGTTACATGGAAAAAAAGAGGTTGCAAAATATTTTCTGCAGTACAAGACCTCATATATTAAAAACACATACAAAACTACATATATCTACCAACCCAAAGATGTAAGTAATAGTAAAAGATACAGAAGTGCACACACCAAAATAATAACAGCACTTACTTCCAGATAGGGAAAAGTGACAGTCTTATTGCACAGTAAGACTTGTCTAACTCTGAGGCCAGAAAAAAATAGTACACAAAGCTTCAGGTTGGAGGTTAAAAAAAAAGATTGCACACAAACGTAAATTCAGCTTTCTACATTTTTCAAAATGATTGATCTAATCCTAAAATGTGCCAAGAAGCATAGCTTAATTTTTTTTTCACATGTGCAAATGATCTTGTCTCTGCCACATGTCCCATACCACATATTCCAAATCATTAAGGAAAGAGTTCTTAAGACAAAATGTTTCAGTTTATAACTATTTCACCTTCCCTAAAAAACCTTTTCTTTCCATTGCTGGTCCTATTTTTTTCTACAATATTCGAAGTGTTCTGGCTCTATTTAAGCCCTCAACAATCCCAATATCACCACCCCAATAGATTTAATGTTGAGGTGACAGACTAGAATTTGTACTTGGAGAAAATAATTTTTAAAAGAAGTAGAAAATATATTGACAATCAAATGCTGAGATGAACTTATTGACTTAATAGACATTTAATGAGCATCTATTTCAACAGGACAAAGTACTGGGCCCTGAAGACACAAGGAGTTTATAATCTAAAGAAGGAGAAAGACAAGTAAATTACATTATACAACAGTATCTAAAATGCTGGCACAGATGCTTATAAAGCATGGAGTTTGGGGGAGGACAGGGAAGGACAAGAACAGGACAAAGGAGATCTATTTTAAACTGAGTATTAAAAGATGAGGAGGATGAAATCTTTAAAGCAGTGATATGCTACACACTGCAGGAAAACCGAGCACAACACTGATCTGCTCTACATATCAGGATTCAAACTACCTTTGTAAATGTCACTAATTACCATTACTAGGAACGCATTAACAAACTCCATTAAAAAGCCACTTTCCATTCCTTTATAAGAGTAGCACTATGAATTTCTGATACAGGTCGTATTACCCCATCGAACAAATGAATTATTAAACTTTGACTAGACATCAAAATTGTTAAGAAACTACAACAATAACATTAAACAAATAACAGCTGAATAAAGCTCAAGCCTTGAAAAGCCTGTTGGAAAAGGAGAAGATCCTTTTACAGGTCATATACACCTCCTGACCTGTATTTGGCAATCTGCTCCCAGACCATCAACAGATAAGCAGCACAGCTCTCAGGGTAGAAGAGTGATCTCTGGCAAAGAAGGCATACACCCAAGGTGCTGCTATACCAATACACTGCCCCTCAGACAAGCCAAGGTAGTCTGGAACCTGAGAAGGTATATTTCCAATCTGGACAATTGCCAACATCTCTCATTTGAAGCACCCAGGGACAAGGACCAGCCCAGCCCACCATGCTGGAAGCCAAGGCAGCAGTACCTTCCATACATGTTCCCAACCCAGAGGTGACCTGCATGCTCTCTCAGGCCTGTTTATAGCCACAGAAGAATTTGCCCAGGCAAGCAGATTCTACCATTACCAGTGGCAACACAGCAACTGGAAATTCCAAGTCCTGGGGGGATCCTATTTACTGAAAAGAGCTCATTGGTCTATTGGGACATAAGTACAGCAAAAACAGCACCTTCTTTACAATGTATAAAAGATAATATGAAAGCATGTTCTTGTACACATTACAAGAAAATAACTCCCCATTTAAGCCACCCATGTTTTTGAGCACCATTTCCTAAAAGTATGAGGGGAAGAGGGATTAGCCAAAAGGAATATTCAGTTTCCTTGTTTTTCTTACTAAGCAAAATCTAAGGAATATACCATAAAATTCTAACTATTACTTAAGAAGCATAAAAAAGTGTAGAAGACAATTGTTAGATGAAAAGTAAAAATACTCATGTTGCTTCAGCGTAGTCCAATATTTAAAGAGTCACACAAAACATTAAATTGCATTCATTCTCTAATGGCAGCAAAAAATATCCAGCAGTAAATAAAAGGGTATCAGCAATTTCGTGGTAGAAAGATACATAAATACAAAACAAGAACATGTCAAAACTAAAAGACAAGCTTACTGAAAATCTTAGATTATGGTGGGAGAGAATTTATCAATTCTCTATATTCCTTATACAATTAACATAATTTCATTCCATTTATTTGGTGCAAAAATAATGAACTATCATACTGTTAGATGATATTAACCTTAGCAAAATATATAATTCATAGTCATTTTGTTATGTAAAAATATAAAAAAACAAAAAACAATTATATTACATGATATATACACCTTAGTAAATACTTGCTTTGGACTATAAATGGACATTCAACTACATAATTTGTCATGTAGAGCTATTAAATGGGGCTGTAGCAGGTGTTAGGGCAGTGCTCTAAGGATAATTACACTCCTTCAAAAGGCTACACAACGGTAACGGAGAACTTGAGAATCATAAGTTCCAGGTTTAGAAATGAAATTTCCCAAATCACCTTATAAAATCAAACATGCATTTGGTTTTTAGGTCTTTTAAAAACAGGAAGAGGTTATTTTATTTTAATTTCATTTTTGTAGATAATACATACGCACAAGAATAAAAAGCAACACTAGAATATCATACACCAAAATGCAAACAGGTGTGATTATCTCTAGGTGGTAGGAATAGCAAAGATTCTTACTCACTTTGTCTGGTTATATGCATTTACCACAATGAACAAACGCTGAGTTAGTTTGGGGGGGGGGGATTTATTCTTAGGAAGGACTGATTAATCCACAAGGATATTTGACAATCCAACCAAATGTTTTCCATCACCTTATGCTGCTCTGCTGTTCCTTCTCACATCTTCCCACATAACATGTTCTCAGAGAGCCCACAGAACGTCCCCTTTGTGGCAAATGCTGCCCTGTGAAAAACACACATCTGTCTCCCTGTTAAACATAAGCTTAATGCAACTCTAGAATTTGACACAGTGCCTTCAGATAGTAGGCAGTCTGATGGTTTAAAATGAATAAATGAACAGACTGGTCTCAATTCCTGAGAATGCAGGTGAAGACCAAGCCTTTCTGAATTTTTCACTAACAAAACTGATAGATAAATAATCACTATCTTCTAGATTCAAAAACATCTCTGAACCATGTCTTCAGTCTTCTTACCTTCAATTTAGTCAATTCCAGTTTCTTAAAATTTTCTCCAACTATGAGCCCTCATTCTGAACCCTAGTTTCTCCACAATGATTCTCTTGTGGAGTTCAGTATTAAGCTATTATTCCCATTTTTATTACTACTACTAATAATTGGAGGAATATTTATAATTTTACATAAAACTTAGACAAGTTTAATCAAGCATTTATAATATCTCTCACATGTAAGCAGCCTGCCCTCCCAGAACATGAAATTTCAAGTTACCAAGACTGTTTTCTCCTCACTGTTCACCACTACACGAGCATAGCATTTACAACAAATGTGTTATCTATGGATTTTATGTCACATTTATAGCAATTAGTCTGTTTTAAGTGACTAGCAAAAGCATATAGATAAACTTACAATCACTTTCCTACCTCACAGAATCAACTTAAATATTTTCTAAAAAGTCAAATAAATACATTTAAAATCCAATTAGGCCAGTGTGCCCATGACATTTGAAGAAAGCTGCAGAAGCTCTCCATGGGCCAGCAAACTCCCACTAATGACCTATTAGAAACGATCTTTTATGTCTTTAACAATCAGGACAAGGCTGAGGAGGAGGAGAAGACAGAGAGGTAAGCAAAGCCCAGGGACCAGGCTCAGCTAATTGCAGTCACTGTTAAAGGCGCCCTGTCCCTCGAGATCACCCGAATTGTGGCTCCCAGCCTCAAGGGCCTTCCTTCAACTGTGGGTCACAGGCCCCTGCAGAGGGAGAGCCAGAAGCCTCAAGACAACCCTTGACCTTGGGTCCCACCAACCTTGCCCCGAGTGCCACCCACAAGGGCATGGGGCCCAGGGACTGCACTGTCTTTTGAAGGTGGGGGCAGGGCAGCCCCTCAAGTCCTGCTCGCAGCAAGTGGAGAAGACTGCAGGGGCCTGAGGCCGCTTATGTCTCTGCTGACGTCACATCTGACCATCACCCTAGAGGAGCCTCCGGTGACAGTGGCCGTGGCAGGGCAGCAGCATAAATTATATCAAATGACAGATGAAACACTGAGGACTCTGAAGTGCCAAATTTGTTACCAAGACTTAACTTCTGTGGACAGGAGAACATCAACCTAAACTTGAATTCATGAAGGCAGCTGCTAAATGACAGAAGATAACCCATAAGACTTACAGAATCTGTTATTTGAGTAATATGGGGAACACATACTTTTGGAAAAGACTCATAGTCCTCTTGGGTCAAAGACAATGAGTTCACCTGACCTTTGGAACCCTCCAGAAGTCCAATTTTGCTTTGCTTTTGTTAACAGTTCATGCCCCAGGAAGGTGAGGTCTGTGCTGAGCGTGTGTGCCATGTACATTGCCATGGCTGGAGCCATAGTCATGACCATGCTGGGCAACATGGTCGTCATCATTTCCATTGCACACTTCAAGCAGCTCCACTCCCCGACCAACTTCCTCATCCTCTCCATGGCCACCACTGACTTTATGCTGAGCTGTGTGGTCATGCCCTTCAGTATGGTCAGGTCCATCGAGTCCTGCTGGTACTTTGGGGATCTCTTTTGCAAAGTCCACAGCTGCTGTGACATCATGCTCTGCACTACCTCCATTTTTCATCTCTGCTTCATCTCAGTTGATCGCCACTATGCTGTGTGTGATCCTTTGCACTATGTCACCAAAATCACTGTCCCTGTCATTCAGCTCTTTCTACTTATCAGCTGGTCCGTTCCCATCTTTTTTGCCTTTGGCCTGGTTTTCTCTGAATTCAATATAATTGGTGCAGAAGACTTTGTTGCAGCCATCAACTGCACAGGCTTGTGTGTGTTGATATTTAACAAACTCTGGGGCGTGCTGGCCTCCTTCATAGCTTTCTTCCTCCCTGGGACAATAATGGTGGGGATTTACATACACATTTTCACAGTAGCCAGGAAGCACGCCAGGCACATTGACAAGGGTCCTAGGATGATACAGGTTGGGTCACAAAGCAAAATGAAGGCCTCCTCCAGAAATGAAAGCAAGGCCAGCCAGACACTAAGCACGGTCATGGGAGTGTTCGTGCTGTGCTGGCTGCCCTTCTTTGTCTTGACGATCACTGACCCTTTCATTAATTTTACAACCTCTGAAGATTTGTACAATATCTTTCTCTGGCTGGGTTATTTCAATTCCACGTTCAATCCCATTATATATGGCATGTTTTACCCTTGGTTTCGCAAGGCACTGAGGATGATGGTCTCAGGAGCTATCTTCCACCCAGAACTTGTTTCCTGCACAGGCTTAAGTTGCTCTTTCTCTCAGTTCTTTTTTGGCATGAAGTCTCAGAGGCTCTTTTTCTCCAAAGGCAGGAGCCTGGCCTGAGCAGAGAAAGAGGTTCTTCTGGTGTGTAACAGACACCTCAGAAGGACAGATAGGCCGAGCCTCTGGGTGTACCAAAGCTACCCAAGTGGCCAGTCTCTGGGGTTCTGGGGAAGCCACCTCCAATAAGAAGGAATTCTCTCCCAAGGCTTGCTGAGTCCCACAATGAGGCATTTAGTCTCATTCTTTTGGCTTAAGTCAAACCAGGCTTTCCTCCCTTTAACTTGTAAAGAATATCAGAAGAGGAGTAACAGATGGTCTACACAATCATTGACAGCAGGTATAACCGAGTTTATCTAAATCTTTCTTGAGATTTTTATTGCTCATTAGGAGAGTAAGAAGAGAGCTTGAGAATACCAGAAGCCTGGGTTACAGAACATGCGATTACACAGAAGGGGAGAAAGAAGCAGGGGGTTACACTTACTTCCAGTTTTATTGGTTCTGACTTAAACCCCTTTCAGAAAAAACTGATGCAAGACTTACAATATTTTGAAACATGTGTACTGTCTTATTAAATGAGAAAGATGAATAAAAGAAAGGGTTCAGGAAAAAAAAAAAAAAAATCCAATTAGTTGACAGGGTAATTGAACAATTTGTTTTAATCATTTAGTAATTATAATTATTAGTATATTTACTAAAATTATGATATCATTACCTGTTCACATACTGTCCCAAATTTTCAACACTCCATTAATGGCCCCAATATGCCTCCATCCTATAAAAACATACAATGATCTAATGCCTACCTGACAGAAATAAAATAACACAATAAGGTATAAAATCCCTCAAGACTCTGCTGACGCAACTGAAAACACATCTGTAACTTTATACCTGAGCATGCCCAAACTTTTTTCAGGGCTGATTTCTCCACATGTGCTCTTGATCCCACAAGTTCCCAACTCTTTCAGAATCTGGGGGATCCCTAGCATCTCTGAGTTGGGTTTATAGTCATTCCTCACACTACTACTCTCTTATCAGTAGCATTACTAAAACAATGATTCCTAATGTAAAATGTTTCCTTTATATTAAGGAAAATAGATATCAAAATAGAGAATTTCACAAATTGGACTATGAAGAACTAAATTATACTGTTTAGACTAAAAAAAATTAATTTCTGTCTTCAAGCATGTGAATGATTAGGATTAAAAATGTGTGTGTTTTAATTAGGATTAAAAATGGTAGATATATGTGTCTGTGTGTGTGTGCGTGCATAGATGATTAAATGGCCTACAACTCTAGAAGGCAGAATAGAGCAATTTATTTTAGACATGAGGAATCTTTATGAAGAATAGGAGACAAAAGGAGGTAATGGAACTTCATCTGGGGAGCTCTTAAAAATAAGGATAAAAGAGTGAATGATCTGTTTTGGGTGGTTTAGATATGGTTTGCCAAGAAACAGAGAACTAGAATCAAAAGAATTAACTTCCACTTTCAAATTTTGTATTGAGTATGCTAATTTAATTCTTTTAAATAATTGTCTTAATTCTTCACCATAGTATATGCTCCTTTTTCCTCCCACATGAGACATCAGACATATTAATAATTAGTGTACAAAAACATAATTTTTGAAACATTTGGGTCACAAAAGGTTTCCTCAATACATGACAAAATGTTTTAACAGATTCAACATTAAAAAGAGTGTTTATCACTAACAAGAATTTGTATGTTTATTTATTTAATTTATTTATTTTATTCAACAGCACATTAGAATCACCTGGGCACCTTTGAAAAGAACTGACATCTAGGTCCAATTCTCTCAATAAAAAATGATAGTAACAAATGAAAATTCAATTGATTTTATATTGATATGGAAAGCCACCCTCAATTCTCATTTATATTGCAGACAGAAGAAAGGAAAAGATTTCACATTGTCTTATATAATTTGGGGGAATTTTTAACGTTCAAGTTTTATTTTTGATTAGCTGATTTTTTATTATTATTTAGAGAGAAATATATTCAGTATCTGGAACCCAAATATAAATATTGCACCTCTAAGAAAGAAGTACAGAAGTGTACCATAAGTTAAAACATAATTCATTCCTTTCCTGCTTTTTATTCATTAACCAATTTCTTGGAGATACATACACATCTTAGAGGAGGTCTATAAAAGGGTCCTCTGCATTTTTAAAGAAACGCAAACCTGCATGGCTTATAAGCTTACACTTCTATATATTTCTTGGACACAGCCACCTATATTACCCTTGTCAACACTAAAATCTTCAAATACATGGTTTTTCATCAAAATTCAGCTAAATTCTCTATTTGACCTCAAAAAAACAGAAAAGATGAATCAGTTAAAAGACATCTAGCTTTCAACTACACAAATCATAGTCATCGGAAAATGTCTGTAAAACGAGGTATAAAGAGGAGTAATTTAGAATTTGAAATACAATTAGAGAATAACAAATAAGTAACTCTATACTAATAAACCACATGGTAAAATTACTTCCGCCCATGTTTCCAAATAGGTGTCTCTTTATCAAATCTCTTTATGGTATCTATCGATGGTCAAAGAATTCACTTATTTTATGGCAATATTTGTTCCTAACCTTTGCTCATTCCCAGACTCACTATTCCCTTGAAAGTATAAGGATGGATCATACATATCTGGAAGGAAGACCCTCTCCATAAAATAAAATTCTTGTATTAAATTTCAGATCCAAAATGGACCAGATTACTGATATCTCAACATTCTAAAACAACAAGTAAAAAGTTATTTATGGATTTTGCAACAGAAAATGCAGATGGTAGAGTGTTTTGGAAGGCAAAATATGACTTGAACAATAAATTCATGTTTAAAATGTAAGGAATTCCCATCAATTTAACGTTTAAGAATGAATTTTGTGACTTTTTTAAAATTCATTTTTATTGAGATATATTCACATACCGTGCAGTCATAAAAAGCGTACATTCAATTGTTCACAGTACCATTATATAGTTGTGCGTTCATCCTCAAAATTAATTTTTGAACATTTTCATTACCACACACAAAAAAATAATAAGAATAAAAATTAAAGTGAAAAAGAACAATTAACATAAAAAAGAACACTGGGTGCCCTTTTTTTTGGCCCCCATTTTTCTACTCATCCATCCATACACTGGACAAAGGGGATGTGGTCCATATGGCTTTCCCAATCACACTGTCACCCCTCTCTTCAAGATTCATGGGTTCTGGGTTGTAGTTTGATAGTTTCATGTATTGACTGCTAGCTATTCCAATTCATTAGAACCTAAAAAGGGTTGTCTATATTGTGCATACAAGTGCCCACCAGAGTGACCTCTCTGCTCCTTTTGGAATCTCTCTGCCACTGAAGCTTATTTCATTTCCTTTCACATCCCCCTTTTGGTCAAGAAGATGTTCTCCATCCCACCATGCCGGGTCTACATTCCTCCCCGGGAGTCATATTCCACGTTGCCAGGGAGATTTACTCTGTGACTCATTATTGAAGAAAAAAAAAACTATATACCATTTGTAACAATTATAGTTTCAAATTTACATCAGCATATAAATTGTTTATTTTCTACTCAAAATTTAAAAGCTTCAGTGTCTCTCTTGAAGACAGTCTTACAACACTCAAGAATAAACTGGGGCTTCTAGCGCCCCCGCCGCGGGTCCCAGCAGCTCGGGAAGCAGGAGGGCAGCGGGCAGCAGCCCAGCTTCCTGACGGCTCCAGCGCGCTGGGATCCCGCAGCACCCGGTACGCGCCCGCTCCGCCGCCAAGATGCCCAGGTGGTAAGTCAGCGTGGCTGAAAGGGCCAGGAAGGAGGAGCCCAAGAGGAGGTTGGCTGTCGGCTAAACCTGCTTCTGCAGAGTGGAAACGAAGCCAAAAAAAAAAGGCAGTGGGAAAAGATAAATCTTCAGACAAAAACAGAGCAACCAACAGGGAAAAAGGGGAGCAACGAGAATGCATGCACAAGTGGCTACCCAAGAAATTAAATAACATTTACCTGCAGAAAATGGAGAAACTAAAATTGAGGCGAGTCCAGCCTCTATTGAAGCAGGGTCTGATTAAACCCATACATCATGTCATATCAGTGGTCCAATTCTCCCTTCTTGTACAATCCAGAGGAATATTTTTATCAAGAATTTTGTAAATGCAAGTTTTTTAGCAACTCAAGAAGAAACATTTTTAAGAAGGACCTCATCCCATTTTTTAATGTAAATGCTTTTGTTAAGAGGGGAAATGAAGTTGTTTATTTTTTCAGTACAATCAGAAAATAGTGGGATATTGAATTATGGGAGGCTTTGACCATCTTGGATGTCAACAATTCATAGGGTGGGGTGGGGTGGCAGTTTATATACCCTATAATGCAACACGTACTAAAGAACAATTTGGAGTCACAGTCATGCATTTAATATGTGTTGAACATTTTCAATTACTTCTATTCCCATATCCTAGTAGAATTGTTTCTTAAAACCACTCCCTCATCTTGGCTTTCCCTGTCAGAATGGTGTACCTTCTGTAACATCCTTAGTCAAGGTCATCCTGTTTTCCTAATGGCTTTTTATATGCTGTGGAAGACTGGAAATGTATATATTGTGTATGATGTTAAATTGTGAATTACTGGGACTTACAATGTAACAGCTTATCAACCTTTGGAAACATTGGTACTTGATGTCTCCTCTTGAGGAAAACTTGCCTCCAAATATTAAGCTGGAAAGTCACTGGAATGACTTTAGAAAAGAATAACAACTACATGGTTTTATCTTCTTTTTTAGATTTTTTGGTTCATACATTAAGAATTATGTGTATTTATAAAAAAAGAATCATGTATAAATTGTTCATAATGTCTGTGTGCTGATCTTCAAAATAACCAATAAAATCTCAATTATGAAAAAGAAAGAATAAATTGGGGAAGTTGACAATAAAAATATTATAAACAAATCAAATGTCTGAAAGAACACTCAACTGATATGGTTCCTGTGGGAAGGGGGCTAAAAGCTTTTTACTTTTTATTTCAAATTATTCTGATATCAGTAATGATATATAGAAGGCAATATGAATAGCAAACTTAGGAGAAGATAGATGATTCCAGGATCTAATCCAATATATGTATGCATACATATATTCAATGTATTTTTGCACTGTTTTAATACACACTGAATTTTCCAGAAATACAATACCACATAAACCGAGAGAAGATTGTGCTATGTTTGGAACCTTATCAAAAGGTGTTCACCATTTTGGAAAAATTACATTACGGAGCAATGCTGCTTATAGTATTTGAGTCACCAACTATAACACATCCATATGTTGGTCTAATTTTCAGTTGCTGCATTTGTGAAAAATGGACATCACCATCTGATTATTTTCCCTTGTAGTACTGAAACACCTGAGTCTTTGCATATTGAAATACATAATTTAATACAAATTACTTCCTTTTTGTAATATCAAATATTAAAAATACCATGGGTTCCAGTTTGCTAATGCTGCCATTAGGCAAAACCCCAGAAATGGATTGGCTTTTATAAAGGGGGTTTATTTGTTCACAAAGTTATAGTCTTAAGGCCCTAAAACTGTCCAAGATAAGGCATCAGCAACAGAGTACCATCATTGAAGGATGGCCAATGGCATCTGGAACACCTTTGTTGTCTGGCAAGGCACGTGGTTGGCATCTTCTTCCTTTGCTCCCAGGCTGTGTTTCAAAATGGCTTTCTCCAAAATGTCAGCTTTCAACAGCCATCTTCAAAATGTTTCTGTAAACTGCAGCTGCTCTTCAAAATGTCATTCTCAGTTGCTCTGAGGTCCTTCTGTCTGTGAATTCCTTTTAGGACACTAGTGATCCAATTAACACCCACCCTGAATGGGTGGGGTAACACCTCCATGCAAATTATCCAATCAAACATTTCACCCACAGTTGATTGAGTCACATCTCCATGGAAACACTCAATCAAAGGATTCCAATCTAATCAACACTAATATATCTGTCCCCATAAGACTGCATCAAAGATAATGGCATTTTAGGGGACATAATACACCCAAACTGGCAAGCCATATTATGCGGAATAGAAAATATTAATTTCTAATTTTACATAATATATATAAAGGTTAAACTGTCTACTAAATTCATTTCAGTATGGTAAAAGGAGTATTGCAAAATAATTGTTACAAAAAGGGAGCACTAGGTCTAACAACATAGGGAACGACTAGTATAGCAGTAAATGAGAATGAGACCCAGATAAGAAACTTGATGTTTTAAAGGAAGAATGAGGAACAATGGAGGAAAGTAGAAAGAAAGGGAGAAAGTATCTTGGGAGAGAATACCATCATGCAAGCTATATCAGTCAGGGCTCTCTAGCGAAACAGAATCAACAGGAGATATCTGTAAATAAGAGATTTTATAAAAGTCTCCATGCAACTGTGAAGATGCATGAGTCCAAATTCCTTAGGACAGGCAGTAAGCTGGCAACTCTGGGGAAAGTCTTCCATGAACTCCCCGGGAGACGCTGTCTAGCTGAAGAAGAGGAATTCCACAGGGCAGGCTGAAAGCTGAAACTCCGAAGAGGGTCCTCAATGAATTCCCCAGGTGAGGCTGGCTGGCTGAAGAGGTGAAAATTCTCTCTTCTCCTTAAAAGTCTTCAACTGATTAGATTAAATCCAGCTGATTGAATTTTCTCATTGCAGAAGATACTCACTTCATGGGTGTAATCAGCCACAGGTTGCTTGACTGGTGATTTAATAAACCAGCCTTCTGGTTTATTAACCCGCCACAAATGTCCTTGCAGTAACATTTAGGCCAGTGCTTGCTTGACCAATTTGAGTACCATCACCTGGCCAAGTTGACACACGAACGTAACCATCAGAGTCTACCCCTTGTCAACCTGGCAGCTACACATCACCTTAAACCATATTTAAATCCCTAAACAGACACAATAACAGACATGTTTCACCTAACAATACTCAGCTGTCCTGTGTACAACCTGAAACACACTGAATCTCTCCAACAGGGTGCAAAGTCCTAGGTAACATTCACTCTTAAACTTGACATCCTATAACTGAAATACATCACAGTCCTCGTTTCTGTAACTGGTCACATGGTCAGAGTTCATATTTATCAATACCTTCTACCACTACCCATTCCATGTTCCCTTTACCCTCATCAAGCACTTCAGCTGGCCATGGTTCTTGACCTGAAGTTTCTGGGTTATTGATAGTCCTGTCTGGATTAGGTTGTGGCAGTTTTCCATCGACTTTAATCACAGGGTATGGTAGTACTTAAGAGATGCCCTACGGGATCTCCTCTATTCCAGGAAAACTCTTTATTTCCATTGTGTAGTTGCAGTCCTATTTCCCCTTGATAGTCAGGATCAAGAAACGCAGGCAGGACAATAATCCCCTTCCTTACCTGTTGATTCAGAGGCGTAAGAAGCCCAAAGTGGCCAGGTGGCAGTATTAACTTCCAGTTCAATGGAATTATTGTTGTGTTTCCTGGTGAAAGCACTCCTCCTTTTGGAACAAAAACTTGTAGACCAGCAGAGCTTAAGCTTGCAGGAAGAGGAAGCAAAATTTTCCTAGTGGATCAGTAGGAGTGATAGTGAGTGGTGCCACCCCTGTTTCTACCCCTTGATTCCTGGACCCATGAATCCTGGTGTTCTGGTTTGCTAATACTGCCAGAATACAAAACACCAGAAACGGATTGGCTTTTATAAAAGGGGGTTTATTTGGTTACACAGTTACAGTCTTAAGGCCATAAACTGTCCAAGGTAAGTCTTCAATAATCAGGTACCTTCACTGGAGGATGGCCAATGGCATCGGAAAATCTCTGTTAGCTGGGAAGGCACAGGGCTGGCATCTGCTTGCTCCCAGGTTGCATTTCAAAATGGCATTCCCCAAAATGTCTGCATCAGCTTCCAATGGCTGTCTTCAAGCTGTCTCTGTAAGCTGAAGCTCCTCTCATTTCCAGTGCATTCTTCAAAGTGCCCCTCTTGGCTGTAGCACGCTTGCTCCTTCTGTCTGTGCTTATATAGTGCTCCAGTAAACTAATCAAGGCCCATGCTGAATGGGCAGGGCCACACCTCCATGGAAATTATCCAATGAAAGATCTCACCCACAGTTGAGTGATCACATCTCCACGGAAACATCCAATCAAATGTATCCAACCCAAACAACACCAATATGTTTCCTGCCCACACAAGACTGCATCAAAGATAATGGTGTTCTGGGGGACATAATACATCCAAACCAGCATATTCCACCCCCTAAACCCCAAAATAACATGATCTTTCCATATATAAAATACATTCATCCCGTCACAATATCACAAAAATTTAAATCATTTCAGTAACAATAGTTAAGTACAAGATCCCATTAAATCAGTTACAGGCATGGTTTGTCCTAAGGCATAATTCCCCTCTAGCTGTGGACCTGTGAAACTTAGAACAAGCTGTGTACTTCCAATATACAAAGGAGGGACAGTCATAAGGTAAACATTCTCATTGCCATAAGGAGAAACTGAAAGGAAAACAGGGTTAACAGGACCAAAACAGTTCCTAAAACCCTCAGGGCAAACTCCATTAGATTTCAAAGTCTGAGAGTCATTAACAGAACCATGTTGTATCCTTAGGGCTTGAGAGAGTGGCTTTCCCACACTTTCCAAGGGCCTATGTGGCAGCCCTTTTTCTCTTCAAATGCTGGGGTAAGTGATCCAACATATCCACACATTGGGGAGACCACTTTTTCGGCCCCACCCTCCTCAAACATCAGGGCAACATCTGGATTCTCTTCCATCTCCGGGGCACATGCTCAACCCCTTTAGAACAGTGGGGTGGCAGCCAGGCTCTCCTCAAACTCCTGGGAAGTGCTCCATCCTCCCTGAGGCCTGGGGTGAAAGCACTCTTTCTGAATATCGAGGTAGAAGGCCGATCCTCTCGACTTCTGGGGTAAACTCACCCTTTCCATGCATGTGGGCCATTCTGCTCTCCCAGACTGAGACCGCTTTACTCCAGACCTCAACCTCCATGGCTCCGTTTTGAAGAAATTTTTCCTTCAATTTGTTCCTTGTATCCTCCAGTCCAGACCGGCAGTGGCTCTGTCTATAAAGTTCTTGCAAAAATTCTGTTGGCTTCACATGAAGCACACAGGGGTCAAAACCATCAGACAACAGGACTTTCCAAAAATCCTTTCTGGATAACTCCATCTCCAATCTTGGCTCGTACTGAAATGGCAGTTGCGTGTCTTGTTTGGTTAAATCCTCACGTTGGGCTGTAGCTTCTGGGGTTCTACCCCCTGGAAGCCGGGAATTTTCCAAACCATCAGTTTCAGGTTTCTTTGAACCCAAGAGTTCAGTTCTAAGTTTATCTCTCTCCACTCGTATTTTACTATAAGCTGCAAGGAGAAGCCATGCTATATCCACAACTTTTAGTTTCGAAATCTCATCAGCCAAGTATTTCAGCTTGTCGCTCTCAAATTCTTCCTACCATCTGACACCAGGACTCAATTTTGCCAAATTCTCTGCCACTTTAAAACAATGACCACCTTTCTTCCAGTTTGCAACAACACATTCATCATTTCTGCTCAAGGCCTCATCAGAAGTATCTTTAGAGTCCATATTTCTACCAACAGTCTCTTCAAAACAGTCTAGGCCTTTTCTATCAAGCTCCTCACAATTCTTCCAGAGTCTTCCCCTTATCCATTTAAAAAGCCATTCCAACATGCTTGGTATTTGCAAACTCAGCAGCACCCCACTTCTTTGGTACCAAAATCTGTTCTGGTTTGCTAATGCTGCTGCTGGAATGCAAAATACCAGAGATGGATTGGCTTTTATAAAAGGGGGGTTATTTGTTTACACAGTCTTAAGGCCATAAATTGTCCAAGGTAAGTCATCAACAATTGGGTACCTTCACTGGAGGATGGTCAATGGCATCGGAAAACCTCTGTCAGCTGGGAAGGCATATGGCTGGGGTCTGCTGGCTCCCAGGTTGCGTTTCAAAATGGCATCCTCCAAAATGTCTGCATCAGTTTCCAATGGCTGTCTTCAAAATGTCCTCAGCGCAGCTACTCTCTCAGCTCCTGTGCATTCTTCAAAGTATCCCTCTTGGCTGTAGCAAGCTCGCTTCTTCTGTCTGAGCTTATGTAGTGCTCCAGTAAACTAATCAAGGCCCATGCTGAATGGGTGGGGCCACACCTCCACGGAAATTATCCAATGAAAGATCTCACCCATAGTTGAGTGATTGCATTTCCACGGAAACATCCAATCAAATGTCTCCAACCCAAACAACACCAATACGTTTCCTGCCCACACAAGACTGTATCAAAGATAACGGTGTTTTGGGGGACATAATACATCCAAACCAGCACACCTGGCTATGGGAGAAAAAACACCATAGAGGGGACGCTGATTCAGAGCATACACAGCCTCCTGGAGAACACTGCCCCAGCCCTGCAAGGTACTGTCACCTAGCTGGCACTGTAATTGAGTCTTTAACATGCCATTCCACTGTTCTATCAACCCAACCTGCCTCTGGATGATGGGGAGCATGGTAAAAGCAGAGAATCCCATGAGCATGTGCCCACTTTCACACTTCAGATGCTGTGAAGTGGGTTCCTTGATCAGAAGCAATGAGGTGTGGAATACCGTTCTGTAAGTCCATGGATAGTAGTTTTTTCGGAAGCACCGCATGCAGGGAAGGCAAACCCATATATGGAGTATGTGTCTATTCCAGTTAGAACAAATCACTGCCCCTTCCACGATGGAAGTGGTCCAATGTAATCAACCTGCCACCAGGTAGCAGGCTGATCACCTCAGGGAATGGTGCCTTATCAGAGTGTGGGTCTCTTCTGCTGGCAGATTGGGCACTCAGCATTGGCTGTGGCCAGGTTGGCCTTGGGTAATGAAAGTCCATCTTTCTGAGCCCATGCAAAACCTCCATCCCTAACACCATGATCACTTTGTTTATGAGCCCATTGGGTAATGACAGGAGTGGCTGGGGAAAGAGGCTGATTGGTATCCACCAAACAGTTTATCTTATCCACTTGATTATTAAAATTCTCCTTCGCTGAAGACACCCTCTGATGAGTAGTCACATGGGACACAAGTATCTCCATGTTTTTTGCCCACTCAGGAGTCTATCCACATACCTCTTCCAAAGATTTCTTTGTCACCAATTTTCCAATCATGTTCCTTCGAAGTCCCCGACCATCCAGCCAAACCATTGGCAACAACCCATGAATCAGTATACAAATGCACCTCTGGCTAGTTCTCTGTCCAAGCAAAGCAAACAACCAGCTGCACTACTCGAAATTCCGCCCACTGGGAGGATCTCCCCTCACCCCTGTCCTTCAGGGACATCCCAGAAAGGAGCTGCACTGCTGCAGCTATTTTCAGGTGGTACCCACATATCATGCAGAGCCATCTCTAAACCAGGCCCGATTTTCTCTTCCTCAGTCAACTGATTGTAAGGAATTCCCCAAGAGGCCATAGCTCTGGGCTGGAAAAGAGAAAGTACTGTGGCAGGAGTGGGGGACACAGGCATTTGGGCCACATCCTCATGTAACTTACTTGTACCTTCAGGACCTACTTGAACCCTATTACATGTACTATTTCCATTTTATGATGGAGTGCTGCTGTGCATGCCCAACTTTATGGCTATGTGGGTTGGACAACACCCAGCTCATGACAGGCAACTCAGGTCTCATGGTAATTTGGTAGCCCATGGTTAAGCATTCTGTCTCTACTAGGGCCCAACAGCAGGCCAAAAGCTGCTTCTCAAATGGAGAGTAGTTATTTGCAGAGGATGGTAAGGCTTAACTCCAAAATCCTAAGGGCCTGCATTGTGATTCTCCTATAGGAGCCTGCCAAAGGCTCCAAACAGCATCTCTATTTGCCATGGACACTTCCAGCACCATTAAATCAGCAGGGTCATATGGTCCAAGTGGTATAGCAGCTTGCACAGCAGTTTTGACCTGTTGCAGTGCCTCCTGTTCCAGTCCCCACTCAAAACTAGAAGCTTCTCTGGTCACTCAGTAAATGGGCCAGAGAAGCACACCCAAATGACGAATATGTTGTCTCCAAAATTCAAAGAGGACACCTAGGCTTTGTGCCTCTTTTTGGTTGTAGGAGGGGCTAGATACAAAAGCTTATCCTTCACCTTAGAAATTTTACTGAGTTGGAAGGCCCTTATGTATTTTTGGATTTATCTCCCATCCTCTGACACACAAATGCCTTACCAGTAAGTCTAGAGTAGTTGCTACCTCTTGCTCACTAGGTCCAAAAAAAATGATGTCATCAATATAATGGACAAGTGTGATGTCTTGTGGGAGGGAGAAATGATCAAGGTCCCTGCAGACAATATTATGACATAGGGCTACAGAGTTAAAATACCTGTGAGGTTTATTGCTAGCTTTGCCAGATGAAAGCAAACTGTTTCTGGTGGTCCTTACTAACAGCTATTGAGAAAAAAGCATTTGCCAGCTCAATAGCTGCATACCAGCTAACAGGGGATGTGTTGGTTTTCTCAAGCAATGATACCACATCTGGAACAGCAGCTGCAATTGGAGTCACCACCTGGTTAAGTTTACAATAATCCACTGTCACCCTCCAAGACCGATCTGTTTTCTGCACAGGCCAAAAAGGAGAGTTGAATAGGGATGTGGTGGAAATCACCACCTCTGCATCCTTCGGGTCCTTAAGGGTAGCATTGATCTCTGCAACCCCTCCAGAAATCCTGTATTGCTTCTGATTTACTATTTTGCTAGGCAGGGGCAGTTCTAGTAGCTTCCACTTGGCCTTTCCTACTATAATAGCCCTCACTTCAGGAGTCAGGGAAGCAAAGTGGGGATTCTGTCAATTGCTGGGTATGTCTATTCCAATTATGAATTCCAACACTGGGGAAATAACCATGGAATGGGTCCAGGGACCCAAGAGACCTACTGTGAGATGGACCTGAGCTAAAAGACCATCAATCACCTGACCACCATAAGCCCTTACTCTGAATAATGTACAACAGTGACATTTTGGGTCTCCTGGAATTAATGTCACTTTTTGAGCCAGTGTCTAATATTCCCTGAAATATCTTATCATTTCCTTTTCCCCAATGCACAGTTACTCTGTTAAAAGGCCATAGGTCTCTTTGAGGATGTCTGGGAGGAAGAGTAACAGTGTAAGTTTTTAGCAGTATAACAGGGTCCTTTCCCAAGGGGACCTGGCCTTGGGTCTCTGGGTCTGTAAAGTGTCTCAAGTCTATGAACTGATTAAGGGGCCACGACTCCCTGATTTTGTAATTCAGGTTAGATTTTTGTTCACTTGACCTAGAACTCTTCTGTTTATACAGATCCAGTAAGAATTTAGTAGACTGCCCATCTATTTTACTTCTAGGTAACTCATGATCTACTAGCCAATGCCATCAGTCTCTGAAAGTCAAATTATTTCAACTGCTACTTTAAGCCTGCAGTCCATTATGGTAACCATGACCATCTTGTCTTAAGGGATTTACTGCTGCCATGTGGCACCTGCCAAGTTGGGATCTGATTATCCCCATTGTGTTTAAGGATTCCAGCTCAGTGGCAGCAATTCCCAAAGTAATATCTGACCTACGGAGAAAGGCAACTACAAAGCTCTTCAGGGATGACAGAGCTAGTCTCCCAAATTTCCTCACAGTCCTGGTAAAAATTGTGTCCTCTGGACATTCCTAGGGTATGTGAGCAGGTCTTCCATGATAAATCCACTGTGACATTCCAATCTCCTTGTCTTTGGATTCCCTCATCTACATTATACCAGGGCAGTTCTGGCATTTCGACCTCAGTAATGTCAGCTGCCTTTTGAGCCATGTTTCAGCCAATCACACAAACTGTTAATGTCCTTTCTAACCCCTTGTGCTACAACACTGAATGCAGAATCTCTGCTTAGTGGGCCCAGATCAATAAATTCAGCCTGATCCAACCTTACATTCCTTCCACCATTATCCCACACCCTTAGTATCCATCCCCACACATGTTCCCTTGATTTCTGACTACATAAATTGGAAAACTCATGCAGTTCTTTTGGATTATAGCATACTTCCTCAAGGGTTACATTTTGTACCTCACCTTTATGGGCCTGTTAGGACTTTAGTCTAGTTATAGGCCTGGAAGAAATGAGTGGTGGGGGGATGGGTCATGAAAAGAATTAGAAATATAGGTCAAGCCAATTACCTCAGGACATTCTGTTTCCGTTTCATCTGGTGAAACAGGATTAATCTTTCCAGACAGAGGAGTGAGGGCTCTTTCCCCAGGGAAGGTTTAGCAGGCACTGAAGGGTTAATCTCTTTAGGGGGAGGTTGAATGGCAATCTCCTCTGGGCAGAAGGGAAGTCAGTCAGGAAGCTGTTTCCTCAAGGCAGGCTGGATTTTGGGTGGCTCTTACCTCAGGGTAGGATGGAGGTGGGGAGGGGTGTTTCCTCAGGGCAGACCATTGCAGGTATATCTAGCAAAGACTCAGCAGAATCTAGAGTTCCAATGCCCCCACTGCCATCATTATCAACCCATATGGCTCCATCCCAATTTTCAGGAAACCATTCTTTTCCAATCAATGCCTTTACTTTAACAGCAGACACTGTGCCAGGTTTAGGTTTTAGTTTTCGTTGTAAATCTGCTACTCACACAGTAAGACCCTGGGTCTGGTTTTCAGAGATCTCAAATCTGAGGCCACAGGAAATAAGATTTTCTTTTCAGGCCACACACAGAAAGCTTTACATCTTTCATACAGCCTTTAAATTGCAACTTTGAAGACTTCAGCTTGTCCCTTTCTCTTATAACTGTATTCAGCATATCTGAGACCAACCAACCAACTTCATTACTGTCCTCGCAGTAAGGGTTAGGCCAGTGCTTGCTTGACCAGCCAACTGGTCACTATCACTTAGCCAAGCTGACACATGAACCTAATCATCACAGAAGTCAAAGGGGAAAGAAGTCTCAGCAAGAAGGGGCTGCCAACAACATCAAATAACTCAGTTAAAAACAACTGAAATGGATTTGGAAATGAGAAGGGCACTGCAAATCTTTGTCTAAATAGTTTCAGTACAGCAGTTGAGGCAGAAGCAATACCAGAGTGAGTGAGAGTGAACACAGAAAAGACAGAAACAGCTAATACAGACTTCTCTTACAAGAAGAGTAAACAGAAGAGAAATAAGTCATTGGAACAAGAAGCAAAGGAGTTTTTTTGTTTTTTTAGTTGTTTTTTTTTTTTTTCCTGTTTCTGGTTTTCATTGTTTAGGCTAGAAAAGACTTCTGAGAGATTAATTCAAACAATATATTTTAGATACCAAGTCTTGACTACATTTTAGATGCCTAATTACAAGTTTTAAGAAATATTCTCTCCTACAAACTGAAATATTTATAATGAAAGGATATGATCAAGAAAAAGGTAAAAAAAGATTAGCCATAAATTGATAACTATTGAATCTGGATGATGAGTACACAGGGGTTCATATTCTCTTTTATATTTTTCTGAATGTTTAAAACTTTCCATAAATAAACATTTTTAAAAAGAAATAATCTAAAATGTTCAATTATTTCTCACGCTAATATATAATCATATACTCTCTTAAAAGCCAAACTGATGATACTGATTTTTACTGGGGTATATTTTGAGGTTTTTTTTTTTTAGCAATGATTATGCATTAAATGCTGAATTATCTCAGTTTCTCATCTAATCTTCCATCTGATCACAGCAAGCAATTTAATGTCAACTGTACGGGAAAAAGTTGAAAAAATAGATAAAATCTGATCCCTAGAATTCTGGATCACAAACTCAAGATTCCCACATCCTAAGAAATATTATTCCTTAGTGTCCACATTACAGGCCAGAAAGAAATGCTTATTTTCTAGTCATAGCTTTATATAAAATGCATCTGAAATTACCTCTGTATTTTCTAACTGCATAATATGGGCAGAAAAAAAAATGAACTCTGAACTAAGAAACACATGAATTATTTTCCAGTTCTGCCACTAATTTCAACTGTGACCTCCCTCAAGTCTCTTAATGTCTCCACACCTCAGTTTCCCCAACTTCTCAGAAAGGAAGTGGAATTAAATTAAATCTAGGATAATGTCCAAGTCTAACATTCTAGGCTTCTACATGTCTGGTCTACACAAAACCTAAGCACATTCACAGTCAAAGTGGACAAATATATAGACCAACAGTTCTTTAGTTGTGATCAATGGACCCCTGGACCTCACTGAGACCCTTTCAGGGGGTCAAAAGGGTCAAAAATAATTTTATAATAATACTAAGACATGTGCCTTTTGTGCTGTGTTTACATTTGCACTGATGATGCAACACCAACAAGGGTAAAACTTCTAGCACTTTAGCTAGAACCTCAGCAGTGGCACCAACTGATAGCAGAACTCATGGTATTCTTCACCATCATGCACCCACCGCAGAAAGAATGCTAGCTTCACTTAAGAATGCCCTTGATGAAGCAGTAAAATTGACTAATTTTATCACAACTCAATCCCAGCATACACATCTTGTTAACATTATGTATGAGAAAATAAGAATACAGCACATACAGCACTTCTGCTGCAAAACAAAAATCGCCAGTGGTCTCAAGGAAAAGATTTGTTTTAATGTTTAAGTTGAGAACTTCAGGAGGCCCTTCTTTTTCATGGAACACCATTTTAACCTAACAGAATGATTGACAAACCATGGTTATTTAAACTTCAGTATTTGGAAGACCTTTTTTTTTTTCGGGGAAGCCTGTCATTTCAAAGAAAACAACTCATAGTATTTGCTGACGATAAAATTCAAGCTTTCATGTGAAAAGCAGAATTTGAGAAAACGTGTAGCTGCCAATGAACATAGCTTTCTGATACTTAAAGATGTCTCTGATAAGATTAGGATACGATTTTTTGACATTACATAAATTTGGAAGATCTTATAACTCAGTGAATCAATATATTCCAAATGGCCAATACAACATGTTATAAAATCAAGCCTGGGTAAAAGACCCATTCAATGCACAAAAGAGACCAATGGGTTGTAACGTAACAGACTTCAAAAAGTTCATTGGTATGGTTTCAAATTCCACCTGAAAACTAAACTACTACTTGTTGAGTTTTGGTAGAGGATCAGAGATGAATATGCACACTTAGCTTAAAAGACTGAATAAATACTTCTTCCTTTCCCCACCATATATCTGTGTAAGGCCAGATTTTCTTCACGTAAATGTACTTCAACCAAAACAACATACTGCATCAAATTGAATGCATAAGCAGGTATGAAAATCCAGCTGTCTTCTATTAAGTCAGAAAATTTTATCAAATGTAAAACAGTATCACTCTTCTAATTATTTTTGCTTTGGAAAACAGTAATTTTTCATAAAAGATATGCTATGTCTGTTAACATGTTATTTATTATTTTTTAATGGATTAAATCATTCAAAAATTTCTAAGTCTTAATTTATAATACAGTAACTATCCATAGATATAACCCATGTAAGAACTCTTTATAGAGTTCTCAGTAATTTTTAAGAATGTTAAAGAGCCCTGAGACCTGAGATCCACTGAGCAACAGAAAACCTTACAAAGCCTTTTTCTAGGCAGTTAACACCCTCTAGTCATCCACAATCTAGTCCACGCAAGGGAAAAGAAGGAAAATACAAATAGTAAATTTGGGAAGGCTACTCTGAAAGATTTAATTCAAGCAGGTCCTGAAAAACGGTAAGACTGACTACAGGAAAGGGTACTCCAGACAAAGGGTCCATTTGGGCAAGCGTAAAGAGATGGGAAAATGGGGACATGAGAATGTTTCGGGACATGTTTGGGGAACAGTCTATCGGCTGAAGCACAGCACAATGTCCAAGGTGATACAGGTACTAAAAGTGGGAAAGTGGGAGGCGGGGCAAGATGACAGACTGGTGAGCTGTAAGTTTTAGTTACTCCTCCAGGAAAGTAGGTAAAAAGCCAGGAACTGCGTGGACTGGACACCACAGAGCAATCTGTCTTTGGGCATATTTCATACAACACTCATGAAAATGTCGAACTGCTGAGATCAGCGAAATCTGTAAGTTTTTGCAGCCAGGGGAACCGCGCCCCTCCCTGCCAGGCTCAGTCCCGTGGGAGGAGGGGCTGCCAGCTCCGGGAAGGAGAAGGGAGAACTGCACTGGTAGCCCTTCCCGGAAACTCATTCTACTGATTCAAACTCCAACCATAGATAGACTGAGACTAGACACCAGAGAATCTGAGAGCTGCCAGCCCAGCAGAGAGGAGACAGGCATAGAAAAAAAAAAATAACACGAAAAACTCCAAAATAAAAGCAGAGGATTTTTGGAGTTCTGGTGAACACAGAAAGGGGAAGGGCGGAGCTCAGGCCTTGAGGCGCATATGCAAATCCCGAAGAAAAGCTGATCTCTCTGCCCTGTGGACCTTTCCTTAATGGCCCTGGTTGCTTTGTCTATTAGCATTTCAATAACCCATTAGATCTCTGAGGAGGGCCCTTTTTTTTTTTTTTTTTTTAATCCTTTTTTCTTTTTCTAAAACAATTACTCTAAGAAGCCCAATACAGAAAGCATCAAAGAATTGCAATTTGGGCACGTCAAGTCAAGAGAAAACTAAGAGAGCTCTGAGACAAAAGGCAATAATCCAGTGGCTGAGAAAATTCACGAAACACCACAACTTCCCAAGAAAAGGGGGGTGTCCGCTCACAGCCACCATCCTGGTGGACAGGAAACACTCCTGCCCAGCGCCAGCCACATAGCCCAGAGCTGCCCCAGACAACCCAGTGTGACGGAAGTGCTTCAAATAACAGGCACACACCACAAAACTGGGCGTGGACATTAGCCTTCCCTGCAACCTCAGCTGATGTCCCAGAGCTGGGAAGGTGGAGCAGTGTGAATTAACAAAGCCCCATTCAGCCATCATTTGAGCAGACTGGGAGCCTCCCTACACAGCCCAGCAGCCCAGAACTGTCCCTGGGGGGAGGCACTCACCTGTGACAGCACAGTCATCCCTCAACAGAGGACCCGGGTGCACGGCCTGGAAGAGGGGCCCACTTGCAAGTCTCAGGAGCCATACGCCAATACCAAGAACTTGTGGGTCAGTGGCAGAGACAAACTGTGGCAGGACTGAACTGAAGGATTAGACTATTGCAGCAGCTTTAAAACTCTAGGATCATCAGGGAGATTTGATTGTTAGGGCCACCCCCCCTCCCCAACTGCCCAGAAACACGCCCCACATACAGGGCAGGCAACACCAACTACACACGCAAGCTTGGTACACCAATTGGGCCCCACAAGACTCACTCCCCCACTCACCAAAAAAAAGGCTAAGCAGGGGAGAACTGGCTTGTGGAGAACAGGTGGCTCGTGGACGCCACCTGCTGGCTAGTTAGAGAAAGTGTACTCCACGAAGCTGTAGATCTAATAAATTAGAGATAAGGACTTCAATAGGTCTACAAACCCTAAAAGAACCCTATCAAGTCAGCAAATGCCACGAGGCCAAAAACAACAGAAAATTATAAAGCATATGAAAAAACCAGACGATATGGATAACCCAAGCCCAAGCACCCAAATCAAAAGACCAGAAGAGACACAGCACCTAGAGCAGCTACTCAAAGAACTAAAGATGAACAATGAGACCACAGTACGGGATATGAAGGAAATCAAGAAGACTCTAGAAGAGCATAAAGAAGACATTGCAAGACTAAATAAAAAAATGGATGATCTTATGGAAATTAAAGAAACTATTGACCAAATTAAAAAGATTCTGGACACTCACAGTACAAGACTAGAGGAAGCTGAACAACGAATCAGTGATCTGGAAGATGACAGAATGGAAAATGAAAGCATAAAAGAAAGAATGGGGAAAAAAATTGAAAAAATCGAAATGGACCTCAGGGATATGATAGATAATATGAAATGTCCAAATATAAGACTCATTGGTGTCCCAGAAGGGGAAGAAAAGGGTAAAGGTCTAGGAAGAGTATTCAAAGAAATTGTTGGGGAAAACTTCCCAAATCTTCTAAACAACATAAATACACAAATCATAAATGCTCAGCGAACTCCAAATAGAATAAATCCAAATAAACCCACTCCGAGACATATACTGATCACACTGTCAAACACAGAAGAGAAGGAGCAAGTTCTGAAAGCAGCAAGAGAAAAGCAATTCACCACATACAAAGGAAACAGCATAAGACTAAGTAGTGACTACTCAGCAGCCACCATGGAGGCAGAAGGCAGTGGCACGATATATTTAAAATTCTGAGTGAGAAAAATTTCCAGCCAAGAATACTTTATCCAGCAAAGCTCTCCTTCAAATTTGAGGGAGAGCTTAAATTTTTCACAGACAAACAAATGCTGAGAGAATTTGCTAACAAGAGACCTGCCCTACTGGAGATACTAAAGGGCCCTACAGACAGAGAAACAAAGAAAGGACAGAGAGACTTGGAGAAAGGTTCAGTACTAAAGAGATTCGGTATGGGTACAATAAGGATATTAATAGACAGAGGGAAAAATATGGCAAACATAAACCAAAGGATAAGATGGCCGATTCAAGAAATGCCTTCACGGTTTAACATTGAATGTAAATGGATTAAACTCCCCAATTAAAAGATATAGATTCGCAGAATGGATCAAAAAAATGAACCATCAATATGTTGCATACAAGAGACTCATCTTAGACACAGGGACACAAAGAAACTGAAAGTGAAAGGATGGAAAAAAATATTTCATGCAAGCCACAGCCAAAAAAGCAGGTGTAGCAATATTAATCTCAGATAAAATAGACTTCAAATGCAGGGATGTTTTGAGAGACAAAGAAGGCCACTACGTACTAATAAAAGGGGCAATTCAGCAAGAAGAAATAACAATCGTAAATGTCTATGCACCCAATCAAGGTGCCACAAAATACATGAGAGAAACACTGGAAAACTAAAGGAAGCAATTGATGTTTCCACAATAATTGTGGGAGACTTCAACACATCACTCTCTCCTATAGATAGATCAACCAGACAGAAGACCAATAAGGAAATGAAAACCTAAACAATCTGATAATGAATTAGATTTAACAGACATATACAGGACATTACATCCCAAATCACCAGGATACACATACTTTTCTAGTGCTCACGGAACTTTCTCCAGAATAGATCATATGCTGGGACATAAAACAAGCCTCAATAAATTTAAAAAGATTGAAATTATTCAAAGCACATTCTCTGACCACAATGGAATACAATTAGAAGTCAATAACCATCAGAGACTTAGAAAATTCACAAATACCTGGAGGTTAAACAACACATTCCTAAACAATCAGTGGGTTAAAGAAGAAATAGCAAGAAATTGCTAAATATATAGAGACGAATGAAAATGAGAACACAACGTACCAAAACCTATGGGATGCAGCAAAAGCAGTGGTAGGGGGAAATTTATAGCACTAAACGCATATATTAAAAAGGAAGAAAGAGCCAAAATCAAAGAACTAATGGATCAACTGAAGAAGCTAGAAAATGAACAGCAAACCAATCCTAAACCAAGTACAAGAAAAGAAATAACAAGGATTAAAGCAGAAATAAATGACATAGAGAACAAAAAAAACAATAGAGAGGATAAATATCACCAAAAGTTGGTTCTTTCAGAAGATCAACAAGATTGACAAGCCCCTAGCTAGACTGACAAAATCAAAAAGAGAGAAGACCCATATAAACAAAATAATGAATGAAAAAGGTGACATAACTGCAGATCCTGAAGAAATTAAAAAAATTATAAGAGGATATTATGAACAACTGTATGGCAACAAACTGGATAATGTAGAAGAAATGGACAATTTCCTGGAAACATATGAACAACCTAGACTGACCAGAGAAGAAACAGAAGACCTCAACCAACCCATCACAAGCAAAGAGATCCAATCAGTCATCAAAAAACTTCCCACAAATAAATGCCCAGGGCCAGATGGCTTCACAGGGGAATTCTACCAAACTTTCCAGAAAGAACTGACACCAATCTTACTCAACTCTTTCAAAACATTGAAAAAATGGAACACTACCTAACTCATTTTATGAAGCTAACATCAATCTAATACCAAAACCAGGCAAAGATGCTACAAAAAAGGAAAACTACCGGCCAATCTCCCTAATGAATATAGATGCAAAAATCCTCAACAAAATACTTGCAAATCGAATCCAAAGACACATTAAAAAAATCATACACCATGACCAAGTGGGGTTCATTCCAGGCATGCAAGGATGGTTCAACATAAGAAAAACAATCAATGTATTACAACACATTAAAAACTCGAAAGGGAAAAATCAATTGATCATCTCAATAGATGCTGAAAAAGCATTGACAAAATCCAACATCCCTTTTTGATAAAAACACTTCAAAAGGTAGGAATTGAAGGAAACTTCCTCAACATGATAAAGAGCATATATGAAAAACCCACAGCCAGCATAGTACTCAATGGTGAGAGACTGAAAGCCTTCCCCTAAGATCAGGAACAAGACAAGGATGCCCGCTGTCACCACTGTTATTCAACATTGTGCTGGAAGTGCTAGCCAGGGCAATCCGGCAAGACAAAGAAATAAAAGGCATCCAAATTGGAAAAGAAGAAGTAAAACTGTCATTGTTTGCAGATGATATGATCTTACATCTAGAAAACCCTGAGAAATCACGATACACTACTAGAGCTAATAAACAAATTTAGCAAAGTAGCGGGATACAAGATTAATGCACATAAGTCAGTAATGTTTCTATATGCTAGAAATGAACAAACTGAAGAGACACTCAAGAAAAGATACCATTTTCAATAGCAACTAAAAAATCAAGTACCTAGGAATAAACTTAACCAAAGATGTAAAAGACCTATACAAAGAAAACTACATAACTCTAGTAAAAAAATAGAAGGGGACCTTAAAAGATGGAAAAATATTCCATGTTCATGGATAGGAAGGCTAAATGTCATTAAGATGTCAATTCTACCCAAACTCATCTACAGATTCAATGCAATCCCAATCAAAATTCCAACAACCTACTTTGCAGACTTGGAAAAGCTAGTTATCAAATTTGTTTGGAAAGGGAAGATGCCTCGAATTGCTAAAGACACTCTAAAAAGAAAAACGAAGTGGGAGACTTACACTCCCTGACTTTGAAGCTTATTATAAAGCCACAGTTGCCAAAACAGCATGGTACTGGCACAAAGATAGACATATAGATCAATGGAATCGAGTTGAGAATTCGGAGATAGACCCTCAGATCTATGGCCACCGATCTTTGATAAGGCCCCCAAAGTCACTGAACTGAGCCATAATGGTCTTTTCAACAAATGGGGCTGGGAGAGTTGGATATCCATATCCAAAAGAATGAAAGAGGACCCCTACCTCACCCCCTACACAAAAATTAACTCAAAATGGACCAAAGATCTCAATATAAAAGAAGTACATAAAACTCCTAGAAGATAATGTAGGAAAACATCTTCAAGACCTTGTATTAGGCGGCCACTTCCTAGACTTTACACCCAAAGCAAGCAACAAAAGAGAAAATAGATAAATGGGAACTCCTCAAGCTTAGAAGTTTCTGCACCTCAAAGGAATTTCTCAAAAAGGTAAAGAGGCAGCCAACTCAATGGGAAAAAATTTTTGGAAACATGTATCTGACAAAAGACTGATATCTTGCATATACAAAGAAATCCTACAACTCAATGACAATAGTACAGTCGGCCCAATTATAAAATGGGCAAAAGATATGAAAAGACAGTTCTCTGAAGAGGAAATACAAATGGCCAAGAAACACATGAAAAAATGTTCAGCTTCACTAGCTATTAGAGAGATGCAAATTAAGACCACAATGAGATACCATCGAACACCGGTTAGAATGGCTGCCATTAAACAAACAGGAAACTACAAATGCTGGAGGGGATGTGGAGAAATTGGAACTCTTATTCATTGGTGGTGACTGTATAATGGTTCAGCCACTCTGGAAGTCAGTCTGGCAGTTCCTTAGAAAACTAGATATAGAGCTACCATTCGATCCAGCGATTGCACTTCTCGGTATATACCCGGAAGATCGGAAAGCAGTGACACGAACAGATATCTGCACGCCAATGTTCATAGCAGCATTATTCACAATTGCCAAGAGATGGAAACAACCCAAATGTCCTTCAACAGATGAGTGGATAAATAAAATGTGGTATATACACACAATGGAATACTACACGGCAGTAAGAAGGAACGATCTGTGAAACATATGACAACATGGATGAACCTTGAGACATAATGCTGAGCGAAATAAGCCAGGCACAAAAAGAGAAATATTATATGCTACCACTAATGTGAACTTTGAAAAATGTAAAACAAATGGTTTATAATGTAGAATGTAGGGGAACTAGCAGTAGAGAGCAATTAAGGAAGGAGGAATGATAATCCAAGAACAGATAAGCTAACGTTCTGGGGATGCCCAGAAATGACTATGGTCTGTTAATTTCTGATGGATATAGTAGGAACAAGTTCACAGAAATGTTGCTATATTATGTAACTTTCTTGGGGTAAAGTAGGAACATGTTGGAAGTTAAGCAGTTATCTTAGGTTAGTTGTCCTTTTCTTACCCCTTGTTATGGTCTCTTTGAAATGTTCTTTTATTGTATGTTTGTTTTCTTTTTAACTTTTTTTTCATACAGTTGATTTAAAAAAGAAGGGAAAGTTAAAAAAAAAAAAAAAAAGAAAAACAAGGAAAAAAAAAAAAGATGTATTGCCCCTTGAGGAGCCTGTGGAGAATGCAGGGGTATTCACCTACCCCACCACCATGGTTGCTAACATGACCACAGACATAGGGGACTGGTGGTTTGATGGGTTGAGCCCTCTACCATAAGTTTTACCCTTGGGAAGACGGTTGCTGCAAAGGAGAGGCTAGGCTCCCTATATTTGTGCCTAAGAGTCTCCTCCTGAATGCCTCTTTGTTGCTCAGATGTGGCCCTCTCTCTCTGGCTAAGCCAACTTGAAAGGTGAAATCACTGCCCTCCCCCCTACGTGGGATCAGACACCCAGGGGAGTGAATCTCCCTGGAACATGGAAGATGACTCCCGGGGAGGAATGTAACCCGGCATCGTGGGACGGAGAACATCTTCTTGACCAAAAGGGGGATGTGAAAGGAAATGAAATAAGCTTCAGTGGCAGAGAGATTCCTAAACGAGCCGAGAGATCACTCTGGTGGGCACTCTTACGCACACTTTAGACAACCCTTTTTAGGTTCTAAAGAATTGGGGTAGCTGGTGGTGGATACCTGAAACTATCAAACTACAACCCAGAACCCATGAATCTCGAAGACAGTTGTATAAAAATGTAGCTTATGAGGGGTGACAATGGGATTGGGAAAGCCATAAGGACCAAACTCCACTTTGTCTAGTTTATGGATGGATGTGTAGAAAAGTAGGGGAAGGAAACAAACAGACAAAGGTACCCAGTGTTCTTTTTTACTTCAATTGCTCTTTTTCACTCTAATTATTATTCTTGTTATTTTTGTGTGTGTGCTAATGAAGGTGTCAGGGATTGATTTAGGTGATCAATGTACAACTATGTAATGGTACTGTAAACAATCGAAAGTACAATTTGTTTTGTATGACTGCGTGGTATGTGAATATATCTCAATAAAATGATGATTAAAAAAAATAAATAAATAAATAAATAAAAGTGGGAAAGTGGACCAAGAAATCAGGTCACAAAAGATTTTGAATCCCACAATAAGAGTCTGGACTCTAAAATGTATGAACGAAGGTCTAATGGGGATTCATATTGAACAAGAGAATATTACAATCAGATTTCTACTTTGAAATATAAACCTAATGTACAGGATAGAATGAACACTGAGGAAAAGGACCAAACAGACAGAGACATGTCTGGAAGGAAAAGTAAAGCCTGAACTCAGTCAGAAGGGCTAGAAAGTGAAGGATGACCTTCAAGAGGCAGAACAGGGTTTGGCAAGTGATGGAATCTCCAAATGAAGAACAAAGGGTGAGTGAGGGTTCTGAGCATGAACAAGTAGAGTAATAGCTGTGCCATATTCTGGAGAAGGAAAACAGAAGATGCAAATTTCTGAAGGGAGATGGATTTGACAGGAATATGCAAAAATTTAAGATGTCTGTAGAGCATCAGTTAGTTTGGAAATGTTGGTTAAGAAATTTTTAAAAACTCTGCATAAAGATGAGAGCTGGAACCATGGAACTGATACAGTTATCAAAAATATGAACAGAGTAGGTAGAAAAAAATGCAAGTACAGGATTTTACGAGAACATGAACAGTGAAGGCATGTGCAAAGGAAAATAAACAGCAAAAACAAAATAGGAAGTCAGAGACCTGAGAAAGTGCATGACCACAGAAGGCTAGGAAGGAAAGTATTTCAAGGATTAGCTAAAGAAGCTGGAAAAGAACAACCATCTGAATGAGACCACTGGATCTATTAATTAACAGAGACAGAGTAGTCTCTGTTGAGGGTTAGGAGCAGAACACAGATTACAATGAATCTACGTTCATGGCCTCATTAACATGGTATTAGGTACACAAAATAAGTATTTTACACAGAGCTACATGAAAATATGTTTTCCCAACAATAATGTGCCTGCTTTTCAACTATAACAATTTTTTTAAATTAAAATATCTCTTTAAAATTTACCTGTTATTTTCAGAGAATTTATTTCAGAGTCAACAGACTTGAGAGCTTGAACAACAGCATACTAGTATTTACCTAATGAATTTTATGACACAAAAAGCACATACTATTGTAATATATACTGAACTTCAACCAACTGCTTAAAAGAATATTGTTCTTACTATAGATAAGACACTAAGGTACATTTCAGTGGAAATCCAACAGAAGACATTTATTTTATTTAAATATGTATACACATATATAAATACACACACACACACACACACACACACACACACACACATACACTGCAATCCTTTTTTATTAGCAATACCAAGCACAACATGAACTCAAATGTTGTGTTGGCATAATTATAGCAAATGTGTGTTTAGCTTGACCTAAGTTTATACAAAGCTAATGTGAGAAAAATCCATATTTTATCAGTATAATCTAGAAAACAATCACACATTAAAAAAGATTCTTCCTTTTACAAAAGAAATAACTATAGGATTTCTTTAATAAAGAAGCATTCCCAGGAAAGTAAAAACATAACAATTCCACTGTTTATTTATTTACACAAAACCTTATAGGAATACATTTGTTTAAAGCAAATATGTCAAGTACATGATTAAAACCAGTAGTCGTTAAGGGTTTAGCTTGTGCATGCTCATGTAGTTTCCCCTCTTTCATCAACTGGCAGAACTGAATACAGAGTCTGGCCTCAGGAGGGAAGAGGATATACAACAGAGGTGCTGTCCACCTTGGACTTAAAGATGGGCAAAAACTGAATGAGTATATGATTTTACCATTCATTGTTTAGGTACAAAAGAACAGATTAAACATGAAGAATTTTTCAAAGCTCTGAGTCTCTAAAAGAACACACAGGAAAAGGTTATTGACAATTTATAATGGGGCAGACTCTGGAGACAGACCAGCTGAAGACATCTCACAACTCTGTCCCTTATCCCTTGAGTCACCTTAGCAAGCTACTTAGAGGTCACCTCTATCAGCTGTAAAATGAGATCATAAGAACAGCCACTTCACAGGGTCAACGTGAGAAGTAAATGAGAAACACTCAAAATGTTTGACATATAATTGGCCCTCAAGAATTATTAGGACTGTTAGACTGCACTATTCTATAGTAATTTTAGATCACTCGGTTAATTCATCTTCACCATACAGTGCCTCGCTCAACCCATAAGATCTAAACCCTTAATTATTCAATCATGCTGACCTACTCAGCTGTCTGCATTTTCTGAAAATACTAATCTATATCAACGTTGTCTGTCAAATAGAGAACAGGACCAAAGTCCACGAGATTCTGGGCCAGTTCCAGAGACATCCCTTTAACAAAAAAGAGCCCTTCTTCTGACAAACTAACATTCTTGAGAGCACTTCTGTAATTACCAGGTTATCTTCATTTTTGCTCATGAATCATTAAAATCACGAAATTAAACAATTTGTTTATGAATTCCTAACTTATGCTGCCTTCTCCCCCCCAAAAAAAAAACTCCACAAGCTTATCAGTAGAATGTATCCCTATAAAATATAATATTCTGATTGAAATATTTCTTCTGGTTTCTAAAACATCTGTAGTGACATCTGGTCATATGGCCAAAACCATTCAATTCCCATCCTCCGCACCCCTCCACACCTGCTAGAAAATCTATCTCAAACTAAGATAAACCTCCTCAAATAGCCATTTGAACACGTAAGTTTTAAACTTCATATTTGTTTTCTCCATCTTATTTCATTGCACAAGCAATGAAAGAAGAAACAGATAAAAGGGATCTCCTCAAAACTGAATGCTTTTTTGCTTCAAATGACTTTGTCAAGAAAGTGAAAAGACAGCCTACTCAATGGGAGAAAATCTTTGGAAACCACATATCCAGTAAGGGTTTAATATCCAGTCATCAACACAAGTCATGCTTTTGTTCGAAACCTTAAAGAAATGCATAATAGATACAGAAATCATCTTGCTTTTCTAATCTGCCAGATCAACAATGATGAACTGGAAAAGCAGAGAATCGAATACATTCTTCAAAACACATACCCATGCATACTTTCTTCTTCCCCACACACTAAGACCAAAAGAATAAAAGACAGCAAATCATGCCCACAAACCAAACCACAACTGGTTCATCTAATTTTAGAAAAAAAAATAACAAGGAACAGGAGAAAAGTTCTCTCTGGAATAACTCAATCCTCAAATCAGAGAAATTTAAAAAGCACAACATGGAAAAACCAACAGCCTCAATTCTCTCCTGCAGGAAACTTATCCTATCAATGCCAAATCAAAAAAAAAAAAAAACTATGTTTTTGGAAAATCCCACCAAAGTCTGAAATATCCCCTTTCTTCAAGAGTAAAAAGTCCACTCACAAAGAAAAACATCTCATTCTATGATTTCCAGGCACAAGTACTATTTGGTTTATTACAAACTTGTTTCTCATTTGCACCATAATCTGGAAGACAAGCTAAGAGCACATACTTGTTCCAAAAAAAAGAAAAAAAGACTCAATTATCATGTAGACATCAGAGGTATTCTTTATTTGTATGCTAAACTCTTATAACCAGGTGTTTGTTACTTGATTAATTTGCTAAACCACAGGCAATATAGCTCTACCTTTTATAGAAGCTGTGACCAAGACCCAGTCTAGCTGCTTCTTAATCTAAGATCTTGCACTTCTCTTCCCCTGGAACTCTCAGGAGAAGGAAGAGAAAATATATCAAATACAAGGGAACCTAATAGGCAAGTGCTGGTTTCTCATCAGAAATCATGGAGGAAAGAAGGCAGTGGGAAGATAAATTTAAAGTGCTGAAAGCAAAAAATTGCAAATGAAGAAGTCTGTATCCAGTGAGACTATCTTTCAAAAATGAGGAAGGACTCATATCTCGCACCTAATACAAAAATTAACTCAAAATGGATAAAAGACCTAAACATTAGAGCCAGGACCATAAAACTCCTGGAAGAAAATGTAGGGAAGCATCTTCTAGATCTTGTGGTAGGAGGCAGTTTCTTAGACCTTACACCCAAAGCACAAGCAATGAAAGAAGAAATAAAGAGGATCTCCTCAAAACTGAATACTTTTGTGCTTCAAAGGACTTTGTCAAGAAAGTGAAAAGGCAGCCTACTCAATGGGAGAAAATATTTGGAAACCACATATCTGATAAGGGTTTAATATCCAGAACACATAAAGAAATCCGACAACTCAACAATAAAAAGACAAACCACCCAATTTAAAAATGGGCAAAATACTTGAATAAATACTTTTCCAAAGAGGAAATAAAAATGACTAAAAAGCACATTAAAAGATGCTCAACATCACTAGCTATTAAGGAAATGCAAATCAAGACCACGAGGTATCATCTCACACCTACCAGAATAGCCGTTATCAAAAAAAAAAAAACAGAAAACTACAAGTGCTGGAGAGGATGTGGAGACATAGGAACAGTTATTCATTGGGGGTGGATATGCAGAATGGTGCAGCTGCTTTGGAAGACAGTTTGGCTGTTCCTCAGGAAGCTTAGTAGTATGATCTGGCAATACTGTTACTAGATACATACTCAGAAGAACTAAATGCAGGAATGCAAACAGGCATTTGCAAACCGATGTTCACAATGGGATTATTCACGATTGCCAAAAGATAGAAACAGCCCAAGAGTCCATCAACTGATGAATGGATAAACTGTGGTATATACATACAATGAATATTACGCAGCTGTAAGAAGGAATGAGTTCCTGATGCATACAACAACATGGACAAACCGTGAAGACGCTATGTTAAGCAAAATAAACCAGACACAAAAGAAAAAATATTGTATGGTCCTCACTAATATGAGCAACTCTGGGAGTTAAAATCTGGCATATAGGTTACCAGGAAACAGAAAGAAAGTACAGAATGGGCAGATGATGCTTAAGGTGTACAAATTTTTAATAAGTTTGATTGTAAATGTTTGGAAATGGATAGAGGTGATGGTAGCACAATACTGTAAGTGGAATTAACAGTGTGAAGTGTGAGTATGGTTAAAAGGGGAAAGTCTAGGGTCATGTATGTCACAAGAAGGAAAGCTAGAGAATAAAATATGGGATTGTAGAACACAGCAAAACTTGTAGACAATGACTGTGGTTAATTGTACAAATATAAGAAAGTTCTTACATGAACTACAAGAAAAGTATATCAATATTACAAGGTGTTAATAATAGGGTGGTATATGGGAATAAAAAAATTAATGCAAACTAAGGATTATAGTTACCAGTAACATTGCAATATTCTTTCATCAATTGTAACAAAGGTACTATACCAAAGCTAAGCATCAATAATAGGGGGTATAAGGAGTATGGGTTTTGTTTCTTTATTTGGTTCCGGAGCAAAGAGAATGTTCTCAAATTGATTGTGGTGATGAATGCATAACTCTGTGATTGAGTTATGGACTGTACGGTATGAGAACAAAACTGTTAAAATAAAAAAAAAAATGAGAGCGGGATTTAAGACATTCCCGGATAAACAAAGGCTGAGGGACTTCCTCACCACCAGAATGGCCCTACGAGAAATGCTCAAGGGAGTTCTGTAGGTTAAAAGGACAACTGACAACTGACTGAAGGCACAAGAAAAAATAAACGTCTCCCACAACAATAACGACATGGGTAAATGCAAATACCAGTACTACTGTATTTTTGATTTGCAACTCCACTTTTTACTTCCTGCAGGATCTAAAAAACAAATGCATAAAATGTAATAATAAATCAATGATTTTGGACTCATAATGTATAAACATGTAATCTGTGACAAGAACTATACATAAGGGAGACAGGAGTATAGGAACATAGCGTGTGACGTTAAGCTGGTAACAAAGCAAACAGGATTGTTATCAATTTAGGATGTTAAATTTAAGCCCTATGGTAACCACGAAGAAAATATCAGAGAATATGCAAACTCATAAGGACAGAAATTAGAGTACAGGCTACCAGGCGTGGGGGGAAGGGGCAACAGTTAGGTAATGCAAAATGAGTGTAGGGTTTCCGTTTGGAGTAAAGGGGAAATTCTAGTAATGGTTGCTGGTGAGGGCACTGAACACTGACTACTGAATGTGATTCATCTCACTGAGTGAGCATGCTTGGGAGGGGTTGGGATGGGAAGATTTATGTTTCCACAATTAAAAAAAGAAAAGAGAAAGTAAAAAAAAATTTTTTTTAATTAAAGAAATTTTGTAAAAAAGAGAAACTAAAGCAATAATGAACAGTTAAAGGCAATACACGATACTGGATGGGATTTAAGAACAGATGAGAAAGGGCTTAAACAGACATTAGTGGGACATAAGAAAAAACTGGAATATAGAATGTAAACTTTATATCAATGTTAAAATTCTTTAACTTGAACATGCACTTAAGGTGATTATATAAGTGAATATCCTTTTTTGTAGGAAGTATACATGGAAATATGTGTTCAAGAAGTACGATATGTACAACCTGCTTGCAAATGTTCAGAAGACAGGTAGATAGATAGAATGATATGGTAAAGGTGGCAAAATGTTAAAAGTAGTAGATCTGGTTATCTAAGTTTGGGTTAATAAGGGAGTTCTTCTGCATGGGGTTTGTATTATTTTTGCAAACATCCTGAAGTTTGAAATTACTTCAAAATAAAAAGTTAGAAAAGCAGAGGGCTTAGGAGGAAGAACAATTATGTCATAATAGTCTTACTTCTAGTAACTACCACCACACCTAGACTGTGTTCTGGTATTTTTGCTATCAAGAAAGTCCAAGTGAAAAGGGAGTATAAATTCCAGAAGGCAAAGAACTGGTTACCTTTACTTCCCCAAAGTGTTTTAAATTTAGTCATTAAAAGATTTTTCTTAATGAAAAGACATTTATTCCATTAAACCAAGACTATCTAAAGAAGCAAAAACACCTCATCAAGGTTTAATAATAAAGTAATAAGTTTTATGTTAACATACCTAGATTAGTTTTCTCATTGAATTATAAGAATCATCAAGAGTCCCTAAAATAATTGTTCAGTTCAATGAGAATATGGATAACTACGTTCTAAAAGCGTACATAAGACAAGGAGACTCAAGTATTTTGCAGATGTATCACAATGCTAAAAGTTATTTAAAATGCACCAAGGAAATGCTGCAAATTCCCAAAGGTTCTAATCAATGTCCTAGTTATTCTCCATTTGTTCCACTCTACCCAGAGTTCCTTCTGCGAGTTGCTCCTGCCCTGGGAGTGAGCCTACAGAGACCTGAAGCCCAACCTGGCCGCCCAGTTTGGGTTCTAGCAATGAGATCATAAGACAGAAGGAGGAATTTCCTCCTCCCTCCCAGCCTGCCTCAAAGCCACAGCTCTCCAAGGTCCCCCTCCACAATATCAACTCTCTGGGGCTTAATAATCTCCGGAGAATTAAAGGCTTCTGCTGTTGCTTGTCCCGGGTGCTTCATCACCCCTTGTTTGTCCGCTAACCTCTGTAAATAGTCCCTTCATTTGAACAATCAAGGATGAAATCCCTTTCCTGCCAGGACCCTGCCTGTTAAGACCAACAATGGTCTGGTTATTCAAAAACAGCACACTAACTAAAGAAATACAATTTAAAAGTTTTTTCCTTAAGTTCTTAAGAGCTGTACAAGCATGTATTCATATATTATTGTAACTGGCATAAATATTTAAAAATTAAATATAACTAGCTCACTTCAAAATGAAGCTAGTTGATAACCTTGAAACAGTCATGATGATTAAATTTAGGTCTGAAATTTAACACAACCTTGTCCTCTTAATATAAATGCTATAAGCCCCAAATAAAGCTTTAAAAAACAAAATCAGTGGAGATTCTGGTAACTGATATTTTACTTCCTTATACCATACACTACCTGGTTAATCCAAACAAGTTTTTGTTCTTATCATTGATGCCCTCCCTTAGCACAAGAAGAAAAGGTTTAAACCAGTGGTTCTCAAATTTTAGTATGCATATAAATCAACAGGGAAGCTTATTAAAATGCTAATATCCAGGCCACAACCACACCATTCTGACATGTTTTACTAGTTCCCCAATTCTCCAGGTAATTCTGATACACACCTAAATCTAAAGACTACTTAAAACTGACCAACTTCAAGAATCCACCCAAATCTCTAATGCATTGCTTTTTTTTTTTCTTTTGGAAGAAATTTTCACATTAAACATGACCATAAAACCCAACAAGAATAATGCACACTACATATGAGCCAGGCAGTGTGATATGTGCTTTACAGATATTATTATCTAAGTCAATCCTCACAAGAACCACAACAGGTAGGTAGTATTATTTTCTACATTTCACAGATAAGAAAACTGAAGCCCAGAGAAACTAAGTAATTTGACGAAGGCAATGAGTGGGCAAAGCCAGCATTGCCTCAGGTCTGCCTGTCCTCTCACCCTTGACCTGGAGAGCAAGAACTAGTGCATAAATGCAACTCTGAAACCCCAGGGCTATCACCAGGAGAATGAAGACCTCAGGCCAAGCAGTCAGGCACACAATTCCATACTGCACTCCCTACCCCCACAGCTCACTGAACTAGCCCTCTCTAGACTCTCCCCAACCACCATTCCCTCACCAAAGCCTTCCACTTCCAAGTCAAGGAGAGCTTTACAAGTTTGTATGCATATGTTCACTCTTTCCACGCGTTGCTACTAAGTGCTAAGCATGATGAGGGCTTTAACAGCAGACAAAACCGGATCAAAATTCAGCACTACCAAGTGTTGGCTGTGATCTTGGGCTAATTTAACATCTCTGTGCCTCAACTTCCTAATCTTTAAAATGAGGTTCATCACACTCCACTTTGTCTAGTTTATGGATGGATGAGTAGAAAAATAGGGGAGGGAAACAAACAAACAAACAGACAAAGGCACCCAGTGTTCTTTTTTACTTCAATTGCTCTTTTTCACTCTAATTATTATTCTTGTTATTTTCGTGTGTGTGCTAATGAAGGTGTCAGGGATTGATTTAGGTGATGAATGTACAACTATGTAATGGTACTGTGAACAATCGAATGTACGATTTGTTTTGTATGACTGTGTGGTATGTGAATATATCTCAATAAAATGAAGATAAAATAAATAAATAAATAAAATGAGGTTCATAAAACCTACCTCACTGAGGTGACACAGTGATTAATTAAGCTAATGTACATAAAGCACTTGCCTGGCATAGTATTTCACACATAGTGAGAGCTCAATAAACAGTAACTGCTATTAAAATTATCCTTTTTACCAACTCTCTTGTAACATCAACATGTAAGTCCTAGGTCTCACTTGTTTTCTCTCTGCCATGTTTTCTGACACTATGATAAAAGATGGAACATATATATCATGAGCATATTCTTAAGAGTACTGTAACGCAATGGACCAAGAGTCTCCAGCAGAATGAAAGTCACAGGTAGTATATTGCATATTTTAAAGCAAATGAGTCTTTCAGGAGCACGCAAATCACATCACTTTGACAACTGTCTATTTCCCAACTTCAGAGTCAGCCCTGCTGATTTCATACTAGTACAAAGAGTCTATAATTAACTTAATTCAAAACAACAATAAAATGCCTGTCTCATTTATCATTGTATCCTTAGCACTTAGAACAGTGCCTGGCCCATGGCTGAATGACTGGACCAATGCAGTCTCGCATCTTAGCTCTTCAGTTACTCTTTAAAAGACAAGTATAATCATTAAGACCAAAGCCAGTGTTCCCAGCTGTAAAAGTTATTTTCAAAACTCCCCCAGGACATTATTCTCCTTTCTTTTTAACAAATTGTTGACTTTTCTTTAAAAGCTCTCCAACTAGAAAAGTTAATTATCATCCTCAGCCCCATTCATCTAATAAAAATGTAGTTCCATAATGATACATCATGCTCACCCTCTACCTTCCATTAATAAGAAAAAAAAAAACAAAACTGTAAATTTCAGAAGTTTCTGAACATTCTGAATTAAAGTCATAAATTGAAATAAGTCACTGCTAAGACAAGGCTAACCCTAACTAACATAGAGGAGGCAGAAGATGTTTTAAGTTTAGGGGGACCACTGCTTTGGGGATTTACAAATAGAGGTTCCATTTTCAGCTATGCTGCTAATAACCATTTGACCTTGAACCAGTTACTTAATTTTTCTGAGTCTCCATTTTCTTATCTGCAGAATAGCAAGAAATTTACCATACCTACCTCATCAAGTTGTTTTAGGGACCAAATGTACATAAAATGATTTCCAAAATACTAAAATTAATATAAGGTATTAACTCTTGACATAAACATCTTTGAATTTTAAATGGATGATTTTTATTTATTTATCTTTTTTATGCCTCTGCCACTCTTCCTATTGCTGAGATCTGAAGATCTGCCAATACAGGGAGGAACCAGTTTACAACTATAGTCCTATCTCTAACACAGTAGGCCCGCAGTAAACATTTGTTGAAAAATATACTCATCCACATATAATGGATACAAAAATTCTGCCACAATATTTACCTTGTAAAGAATAATCAGCAGGTTACTTTCAAATAAAATAACAAGTAATATAACATATACAAAAGGTGCCTATGTTTTTGCCAGGTCACCACCTTCCTTTGTACACATTACTCAGCATGGATGCTTTATCCTATGTGAATATACACCAAAGGAATGTGCTTCAGTATTTTGGTTTCACTTGAGACATTGCTTTCTGCACAGAAAATTATTTCCTCTCTCTTTAATACTAGCATGATTTCTTAAGATTTCAGATTTATTCTTCTAATTTTGCTTTCTGTATTTCAGTACTCTTGGGGAGAACTTTCGGTTGGCTTATGGTCATTTCTCATTCTTATACTCCTCAATAAGAAAAAAAAGTTTATTTTTTAAAACCAGAAATAGAAAGATATTCTAATACTTAATATTTATTTTTAGGGTTATTAACAGTCCACTAAAAGTTGTCAAATAAAAGCATAAATATTTTAAATGCGCAAGATCCTAGTTCCTCTGAATATTACATATTACCACAAAAACAGACATTTAGAAACTTATCTAATTCTGGTTATTTCTTGATTAGTTACACACACACACACACACACACACACACACACACACACACAAAGGCAGATGTGTCACAAATCACCCATCATAATTTATATTAAGCATCTGGAGGATGGTTTTGTATTTACAGTTGAATATGGTATCTATAAGATGCAAATTTCTAAATTGTTCAAACCAAATAATTAAACCACCCTGTAAAAATCTAGCCGCCAACCCAGCCTTCCTACCCCTTTTCTGCTTGTTATTCAACTCCATTCTACTACTGAAGTGTATGAATTCTAGTTTGTTACAAATTATCAACTTTATATGCTCATTTTTGTCCTTTATTTCTATCACAACTTAAGGGAGATCCCTTGACAGGTCATAAAAAGGATTTGTCCTAATAGTACAGGCAACAATTTAATCATAATATGAAAAGGTTTTTTCCTGGGATCAGAGTTAATCATATAATATCTAAAAGACAGCAACCCCATTTATGGACAACAATCTACATCATTTGAGGAAAACTTTATAGTTGTATCCTAACCAGGAACATTATACTACTCATTTTATCTACAACAAAGAGCAGTATTAGATTTCAGTCTAGTTCTTGTTCCTATAAAGTGCTACAATAAGTAAAACATTCTGGGACTACACCAGAATTGGTAAAGCAACATGATATCACTGTTCTAGACTGTCAATTTAAGAATGAAGAAACATAGAATTCTAAATTAGTTTCAGTGCCACACTCATGGCCTTTCATATCGACTTCTGGGGGCCATCTTCAAACCTCTAGTTACATTCTTTATCACAGTGCCAGTTCTGCAGGTTTATTTGAACAATCTACCAAGTGAACTGAAATCAGGGAAACCTGGCCTGGTGGAAAGAACAGAGGCTTCAGAGCCAAAAGATCCAGGTGTGAATCCAGACTTTGCCCGTCCGGAGTATTTAACTCTTTTACCCTGAATTTCCTCGTATGTAAAAAAAGGGCAAGAACACCAAGATCAAGCACCTCAGTTAGTGTTTGGAGTAGGGCAGATGTCTAATAAAGGGGTGACATCCTTACACTATTAGGGCCAGTTCACAAATTATCACTAAGTATCTCATTATGAGGATCATGATCATTAAAGCTGTCAATCTTTTTTTCAGTCTTTTCAATCTTTGATTTTAAAATAAGATATTTTAATATATACAATTGAAAAATTTACAGAGGTTAGAAATCTCATTTTAGAACTAACGTTCTACAAATCAAAGATGAAGCCTCAATGGTTAACAGACAGTTAAATGGTTAATTTTTTAAAACGTTTAGGGTGCTTGGTTTCATTCAAACTTCACATGGTCAAAACCTTTAAACCTTTATGAAGAAAGCTGTATTTTAGAACACAGATAGAGCCCAGTTGTCTAAACAATGAGCTACATGATACACCACAGGCTCCAGGCAAAGTCACAACAGGATGAGAAAAGAGCCTCCAGCCTCTCTCAGATTTCCTGGCCACTGTTATTTTAAAACTTGATCACATAAACATAAACAGGGAAAAATTCCATTTCAGATACGCCCCATAGGTTATGATTTAACTATTGTGGAAAATTCATATATAAACTGTTTACAATACCTTGCATTAATTTACACTCAACACTGCAATAGCTCACTACATTTATCATGCTCATGTTTCTAGGACTAAGGAGAAATATATGTTACGTATATCGTTTTATATTACATAGGAGTTTTAAATCATGAACTTTTAAAAAATTCCTTAACCTCAGTTAATGTCTTTTAAAATTAATTTTTGAACACACACACACACACACACACACACACACAAAAAAAAAAAAGCTGAGAGAAAAATAAATAGCATGCCAAACAGAGCATACAAATGTAAGGGCAAATCTGCATAAGATCAAAATAACTTCAGTTTCCCACTTTACATGTAATTCCTGGGCAAATAAACTGGATACTAAAAGTCAATGAGCTATTTTGAACTGTTGCATTGTTTCAAGTGCAGCTATAGCTCACTTTTTAACATTTGTGGTGTTTCTAAAGTTAAGGATAAAGACAGCAAGGAAATTTCACTAAACAATTTCCAACTGCAAAACCACAACCCAAGACATCTATGAAATTCAGTTAATTTGTACAGAAATGCTATTTTGCTGCCAACCTTTGTACCATGACCACTATCAATCTAAGTTCAAGAACCACATTTTATGGCATGAGGATAGTTTCTGCTAAACCTTAAGAATATCAATTTTTAAAACTCTCAAACCCTGACTGTATTTAAATATACTGCATCTACACCATCAGAGCATAACAGCAAACCAAACTTTTATTTACCATGTACAGACGTAGATTAAGTTTGGGCAGTGTTGCTATTTCCCCACTAATATCTGTAGATTCGGATTTAAGCATCCCCCCACTTGTACTTTTCAGCCAGACAAAACAAAACATGTTTTCCAAAGCTGTATACAAACACTTCTGACACGGACGTTCTAGTAATAACTCCATCAAATTATTTCCTATTTAAAGTTAAAATCCCAGCGTTCGAGCATTTTACTCGTTTTATGGAGTTTTGGAAATTAACAAATAAAAAAGCTTTTATTCAGTACCATATACGAAAATTAACATATTCAAGGTACTGGACCATTTAGAGACCGAAAATACAGCTTCAGAAAGTCCCAACCTCGTCCCCTGCATAATGATAGAAGCTGATCTTCATGTCCAAGAACAGACTACACACTTCCTGCACTGAATTTTAAGTTTGTTTAACAATAACAAAAAAAAAAAAAAATCTATTACAAATTGTCCAAGTCAGAGATGAACATCTGAGTGTTCTGCCTCTACCTGGGAGCTAGAGAAGAAACACAAAGGTTTCTTGTTGATGAAAAAAACATGAAAGAAGAGTCTCAAGGTCTTTCTATGGAAATGAGAGGCACCTCTGATATCACCGCCCGTCGCCCTCGTCCGAGCACTACCGACAACCGGGCCCACCCATCACCTGCTTCGCCCACCTGCGTCCTCGGAAGGTGAAATGAGCCGTCGGTCCCGGGGAGGTCCGAGGAGGCCCCAAAGCAGAGCCGGGAGAAGCGAGGCCCCTGCGCTGCCGCCCCCCACAACCGGGACTCCTGCACACTCACCCGTGCGAGAGCGGAGGCAGGTGTGCGGCGGCGGAGCTACCTGTCGCAGGTGAGGCTGGAGGGCGGGCGGGGTGAAAGGTGACGAAAGTGAGGGAGGAAGACGATGACGCGGAAGAGCACAGGCACAAGGCGGCAGCAGCCGAGCTCCTGCTCGCTTCCTGCTCGGACAGCTCTCGGGTCGGTCTCCGCCTGCGGCCGGGCCCCGCCGTGTCCCCGGCCCCGCCGCCGCGCACGTCATCGCTACGACGCGCCCGAAGGGGCGGGGGCGCCGCGGGCTAGGGCGAGCCGAGCGGGGACGCGCTCCCGGGAGGGGGCGCTAATGGCCGGAGGCCGCGCCGCCCGGCCCCTTCGCCTGCTTTGCCCCTCCGATCCTTGGGGATTCGGATAGGGGCGTTCCCGTGCAACCAGGAGCTGCCTCTGGCCAAGCCCAGTGTCTTGTTTCTGCCCCTGAGAAATGGTTATTGTTTCCTTTCCCAAGGAATGCCGGTCCCCTCCGGACTAGATACCGTGACTGTGCAGTCCCGTATCTTGCAGTCTGAGCTGCAAGAATCTGCTCTGGGAGGGAGAAAGGAGCTGTTCAGAGAGTGGTCGAGAACCGCGGGGTCCCCGGCCGGCGGGGACTACACACTGCACGGGGGCCCAGCGCCCAGGGGTCCGCGTCTGCCTGGGCGGGCGGCAGCACGTCTACGTTGTGGGAGAGGGAAGAACGACTACAAACGCGGTTCCAGTCCCGCTCTGCTTGGGCTGAGCTGCCCAATGAAGGGAGTAACCTTCCTTCGCAACAAACTTGCTTTTCTGCTTTTGCTGTGAAAGGGCCTGAAATGGAAAGTTTGCATTTCATTGCCCCCGCACTTAACATTTTAAAGCCTGGAGTTTGATTATTGACTATAGTGCTAAATGTTTAGCTGAAAAAATCTAAACAGCTTCTTTCCCCAACATTGTCAAATAGCAACTTGAGGAAAATCCGAAGATTCGAAAGAAGAGACAAGTTTCAGATATCCAGATACTCCACAGTTCTCTTGATGGAAAAGCTGTTATGATGAAGCATTTTAGCATACATCTAAACCAATTTTTTTTTTGTAAGACTGAAATAGGGAAGTAAGAAAGAGGAAGAGAAACCAATAAAGGAAATAATTTGCCACAATCTCAGAAATTTAATTCCACATTATAGGAGATAAATCTTAATTACATAAAATAGAATTCAGAAAGAATTCAAAAGAAGAAAAAGAAAGAAGCAAATAACGATCCCTGTGTTTCACTTAGTTCTGTGACTTCATTTTGGATTAAGATTAAAAGGCCTTGGCAGATCAATAGAAACAGATACATCTGGCAGTTCTTCATGACTAGCCAATTTTGTGAACGAAACCTGGGGCTTTTCTCTATGCCCTTCATTCCAATCAATTATTGAGTCCCTTTGCTGCAATGCTAGTTCCATATCTTTTCTAATGTATCCAATTCCTCTTCATAGCTATGACCATTATCTTATTTCAGGCCATGTTTTAGTTTCCTTGGTTGTTCAAGCAAATACCATGCAGTGGTTCAGGAGCAGTCAGGAAATGAAAACAGGCCTCTGTCACATTGCAGGTGTCGCCAACTGCCTTAGCCACTTAATTAGTTTCCCAGACTGCAATCTTGCCCCCTTCCAATCCAATCTCCATCATGCCAAGAGATCTTCCATTGCATTTCTCCATATGTTGTCCGTTACATTCAAGCCATTCTGAAGTCCCAGCCAGAACAGGCAGCTATACTGTATATCACATTGGAACATGGCCAGGCTAAGTCCAATTAATCCTTCAGAACAAAGCCCATGCATCCCCTCCAAGCAGTTTTCCCTTAGCCTCCTTATTACAAAACCTAGTAGCAGTTTGGTACTCTTTCCCATCACTCTAGCACCCACTGAACACAGCTCTTCCAGTATTTATTTCAGTATGTTACTTCCGTTTACTAATGAACATCTGCAACAGGACTGTAAGCTTCTTGAGAGGAGTGTAGAGGACTTGTTTGACTTTGTGTCTCTATTGCCAAGCTCAGTACCTCGGACAGAGTAGGCACTTATTGAACAGTGCCTACCATTATTATTGATAATTGAATAAATGGGACAGAGGAATGAACAACTAGCAAGAAAGTTGAGAATCCTAAGAAATTGCATATTCTCCTGCCATTAATCATGGTGCTTTTAATTGTGTCATTTGCTCCCAAAACTCATCCAAAGAATTTATTCTTTATTTATATTTGTAAATTTCTCAGCTTTAATCTCACTAACTAAATATTTGTAGGCCTCTGTGATGGTTAATTTCATGTGCCAACTTGGCTAAATTATGATGTCCAATTGTTTGGTCAAGCAAGCACTGGCCTGATTGTTATGTGAGGGTATTTCATGGATGAATTTAAATCATTAGTCAGTTGATTGCATCTTCACCTTTTTACCTCGACAATCAACAAAAGAGATTGCCTTCAGCAATAAGAGGAGTCTCCTTCATCCAAATCAGTTGGAGGCCTTAAAGTGAGAACAGAGGATTTCAGCAGTCAGAAAGAATTTCTCTCCCTGCTTCAGACAGACAGCTTCTCCTGGGGAATTTATCATCACCTTCACTACAGAATTCAGGCTTGCCAATCCTCATGGTCAAATGAGCCAATGCCTATAATGAATCTCTTAGTATTTACCTTTATTGTATATATCGCTATACATCTCTAGTTGGTTCTGCTTCTCTGGAGAACCCTGACTAATACAGCCTTCCAGAGTTTCCTCATGCTATCCCAAGGATTCCTAAGCTGAGGTCTATGGATCCCCTATCTTAGATGGGATTTTAGGGGCTCCACAATCTCCTGAAACTATATGCAAAATTTTGTGATTTTATGTTCCTTCATTTTTATAGGAAGCAGCATCAAAATTATTTAAAGGGTCTCAACACCTTCCCTTGCTGATAGTAGTCACCGTTTAACAGCTTTAACTGCATCTGTGTCCCCAACTCCTAATGTGAAGTAGGCTGAACACCCTATAGGCACATCACCAAAATCCTTGTATTTCCACTACCAACTCTCTTAAACAATTCCCTTAACAATAGACCCTATTATGATTAAGGAATTACCAGACACCAGTCTCCTGAAGTTGTAGTTTTAAAGTGACCTGTAATTTCTTTTCTTCTTCATCTCTAATTTTAGAATTATCAAATCCAGTTCATTCTACAACGTGAATCATTTCCAAGTTGAGGCCTTACTCTCTAGACCTTCACCATCTTTTTAATGAACTATTGATATTGCTTTTGCTCATTCTAAACCATTCTCTCCATCACTCATAGAGTTAATTCTCTCCACCAGAAAAAAAAAAATACTGATATATCACATCCTTTACCAAATTCTGGTGCCCTTTAGATAAGTTTAAACTCATCCATATGGTATACAGAACCCTTCACAATCCTGACCCTACCCTGCAGTCACAGGAATTCAAATATGCCATGTTCTTTCATGATTATTCCTTCCTCATAGATTGCTTTTCTCTCACCTCACTTGAACACCCCTCTCAACCTCTGAAACTCAGTTCAACCATTATTTTCCCTGTCCTGACTCTCTGGACAAAAGCAATTAGTTTTTCTTTTCTCTAATTTCCAAAGCATTCATTTTATACAGTGCATCACTTAAATGGTCAAATAATTATATGTTTTCATATCTATTTCCCCCTGTGAAAAGCCCCCAAAATACTGAGCTCCTTTAAATAAAAAAATTTGCTTTATTATTTTTCTATCCCTTAGATATTAGCACACTGCTTGATTCACTGAATTAATAGTAACTATGCTTAAATTTATTGAATGCTTACTAAATGTCAGTGCTTTACAGTAATCATCCCATAAAATCTATGCAGCCCTATGAGATGGGGCAGTGAGCATTTGTTTTTTGCCTGCCTTGCTTCTGAACTCCCATCGTATTTGTGGAGATACCTTAATTTTGAGTCTTGATAGAGGCAGGGCCCACCTGACATTACAGAAATTTATTTGAGTCAAATGCCCTCTCCCGCTACCTGGCAGCCAGGGCAGAGGTATGGCATGGTACCTGGACTAGGCCAATTGGATGCTCTCACTTGAAACGTGGAATCTGGACAAAGTTTTGCAAAGATGCAGGGTTGGATAGAGATGATTCATAATGGTGTGGGTTGTTTGGCAGCCAAGGACCAGTCATGGCAGTACCAACAGTGACATCCTAAAGGATGGCACTGCACACTTTATACACCTGGTTCTCCACCATTCCCAGTGATATCCTTCCAATACATTATTTTTCTTGGTAAGTTAGCTAGAGTTCATTTCTGTTGCTTTCAACCAAGAACCCCAATTGTTACAGAGTTCTATCACTATCCTTATTTTACAGAAAAGGAATGAGTTGGTGTTCAAATGTTTATTTAATGAATAAATATGCAAAATATGTATAACACGAACTTCTAAAAGAAGTTTTATTCATTTTCTCCAGTTATTCACTTGTCTGCACTATGGTAATCTTCTGGAAATTTTAGGGAAACAAATTAAAGGAAATAAGCAGGTCCCTAGAAAGTAGTCTTATGGTTTTTCTCCAAACTCATACAACATCTGCATCAACCATACATCATTTTTTTAAAAATGATGTTTAATGTAATCACTATAAAATCATAAATAATTTCTATAAAAAGATTGAATGATTTTTATTCTCAATTCATTCTAGAAAGAAAGTAGGCTAACATTTTGGAAATTTTTTTATATAAAGGGCTAAAATTAAAGCAGAAATGTCATTTATCAGTAGATTAAAAATTCCTCAACCAAATTACCACACATCACTTAACATTCTAGCTCCTGGAGATTTCACTATAGTTTTTCCTATTTAAACTCCAGCTACTTTCTCTGAATTGTTTTAGCAGCAGTATAATTTAACCTGAAAACAGTAGTGTAAGTGTAACCAAAGATCATCACCCCAAATGCTTTCATTGACTGTCTCAATAATATTCCATCTAATTTGCCATATCCTGTGACCTTTAGCACAACTGTGGTAAACTGAAGAAGAGCAGAGCAGAGTCAATTATTTTTTTCAGGCTAGTGGAGCCAGATTGTAGAAATGACAAAAAAGCAAATGAATGAAGGCCATTCTAGAGGCACAGAATTAGATTAAAACTCATCTTAACACCAACAGAAAAGTGTGACACCAGCATTAGGAAACCTATACAGGCTTGGCTGTCCAGGACCATGACCTGTTCAAGTCACTTAATGTTGCTGAGACTCAATTTACTCATCCGTAAAATAGCAATGATAATAATACCTCCTTCACAGGGGAAGGATTAAAGATACTAATGCAAAAATGGAAGCCTTCTGAACACTGCAAAGAGCTCTACAAACATAGTGTATTATCAATGCCCATGTTAGATAATATAAATAAATAATAACTACATTTAAAAGAACACATTCACATATAATCTTTAAATTGTTAAATGCTAGAATATTTTGTAAATATATTTGAGCAGGAGAAAAGTGTTAACTGTTTAAAAATAAAGCCAATACTAAAACTTATTTGAAATCAGCTTCGTTTTAAATGTAGAAATTAATTCTAGAAGTCAGTTATAGAATTTCTTTGTAATATGTGGTTTTGATGGAATGTGAATATTTAAAAAATCATGGAAATTGTTCCTACTCTTACTTTAGAATAGTCTTCCTGCTGCAGTTATACTAATTTTATAAATGTAGTGAGAAAAGTAGATGAATATCTATTTTTGTTGCTTATTATGAATACATGGTAACAAATTTATGGATATTATTTAATTTAAAAATCAAATACTACATTTTAAAGAAGTTTTGAGAAGGTAGAAAAACAAGCTTAAATTAAATTTGGATAAAGGAAACCATATATCTCTATATATTTGTTATAAATAGATAATCTTCATAAAGAATTCAGTGACACAATTCTGAAAGGTCAGTTCTCTAAAGCCTAATTAAACAGCCCAGAAAATACAACAAAAAATTAATGGTGTTTAAAATCTGTAAATTTGTGTTTTTATAAATTAATCCTAAATTGGTCATAATTTAAAGTTAATCATTTTTGTTGATTGGTTGATCCTAATAAACATTAATATCATAAACATAAGTCCACCGTCATATTGGATTTAGTGTCCACAGGGAATATCCTGTGCAGATCTCTCTCTTAGCACATTCTGTATAATACTGAATGTTTTATTTACAGATGTATGAGCTCACTGAGGGCTTGGGATCAGGTACTATTTCTCTTTGGACATGCAGAACAGGCTTTAATGCCTGGAATATAAGGCACATGCACTCTGTAAATGTTTGTGGAATGGAACTGAGCTGAATAAGCTCTAGATCCAGCAGGTCCAAACTCTGGACTGCAGGGGACCTTCAGGAATGAACATTTTTAAGAGCATTTTAGAGTTTTTGTTACAGGAGGGAGGGGGTTTTACCCAATTCTCAATTGGGACATAGAGTTTAAATTTGAGCACTATTCCAGGTGTGAATCAACATTTATAAAGTATTTGTATATGCATTTTATCTCATTTTTCTAAAAAATTAAATTTAACAACACGTAAAACCAATTATCCTTTGGTTTTATATGTATAAAATTTTCTATAATGTTGCTATCTTATAAAAGTATTAAAAAGAAAATAAAAATGCACTTTCTCTCAAGGCTATGAATGAAATATTCAAAGTTGAATATTGTGTAATCCAAATATATAAAAAGAGAGGAAAGACCAGAGGAGGAGCATACTATTTAAATAAGTCAGTGATATACAGTATTCTTCCAGAAGATGTTTGTCAAGTAAAGAAATTAAAAGATTGGTGGTGACTTGTCTCCTTGGCTTAAAAATAGTAATACCTAAAATAGATCAAGGAAGTATCCAGTAATCACTGACCAGGAAGTGTCACATTAAATGTGTCTGAGTTAAATATTATCATGCAGTTAATAATAAACATAAGTTTGAAATGAACAAAGCACTAATGGATTTACAAAATAATAATCTGAGTTCAAAAATATCCAAACTGTTGAGACATTTTCTTTTTTTTTTTTTTTTTAATTTCTTGAATTTCAGTTACTTTCTCTTGGAAGAGTCACGTTAAAATGAATGGCATGATACTTGGATAGGAAGCCTTTGAAAAACGAATTGCTGTGAGAAGGCTTTTGTTTTTCCAAACAACTAATCTGTATTCCTGAGATGAAATAAATATTATATTTGCATATTTACTAATCATGTGAAAATAAGACTAAGCCAATTAACAAGCAAATTCACAAAAATTTCTAAGGTGATTTCTGTGTACAATATATTTTAAAACAAATATTTGTAGAGAAATGTCTTTAGACCAATACAATTTTATAAGAAGATAATTTAGAACATTGGAAATATTGATCATGCCGATAACAATTCAAAAATTAACTGGAGAACTGGAAAACAATCTTCCTCTCTCTATATATACATCGTAAATATTTCCAATGTTCTAAATTACCTTCCCATAAGTATGCTACATTTTTTAAACCAAAAATTGAGAATTTTGAAAATACTTTTCATAATTTATAAACTTGGATATATCAACACATTCTAGTTGGCATTAGACAAAATTTTTAACCTTGCGTATTTAAGTCTTTTGAAGCATGTAAGATTAAAAACTGTAGTTGTTTTTCAAATCATGGACATGATATCAATGTAGTGGATTTTAAGGAATTTTTTTTAAAGAAGAATAAAACAGAAATGATCAGAATGCATCTCTTCAGAAAGGGTAAGAATTATTTCCTGAAACATGGTAGGGGTGTGTGTGTGTGTGTGTGTGTGTGTGTGTGTGTGTGTGTGTGTGTGGTGAGAGAGAGAGAGAGAGAGGGAAGGAACTGTATAAAGAACTGTATTTTATATAGGGGCAAATTCTAAAATATACTTCTCAGTGACGTCACTGTGAAAAAATCTGACATTGAAAAAGTCTGACAATTACCTACCTTAGAAAAAATGGAATCTCTAGTCTATGAACCTAGTCCTAGCCTGGGACTTTTTAGGTTACTTGAGGAAATTATGATAGCTCTGGGTCTAGAGAATAATTTCTCCAGAGGAGTCCTGTGGTTATGCTCTTTATGGCCAAGTCTCTAAAGATTTAAGACTAAAACCAACTGAAGATCTATTGTTATAATCTGATAATTAGCATTTCAAACACTGCAGATAATAAGCAGCAATTTATTCTAAAGCCCAGAACCTAAATGCACAGCAAGTGAAAGGGTGGTAAATCAACAAAAACTTCCCTTTTATCACTTATTTTCCAAAGTTTATACCAGTTATTTCATTTTCTTGTCTTGGTGCATTTACTATAAATCAAAAAACAATGTTCAATGGTAATATTAGAAGAGAGTGATCTAGTTCCTAACATTAATTTAAACAGTTTTTGTGTTTTACCACTTAGTATACTTATTACTGGAACTTGATAAGTAGTCTATATTATATTTAAATTAATTTCTTCTATTCTCATTTAAAGGTTATGATTTTGTATTATCGTACAAATTTCCTCTTAATTTTTTTCTTTAATCATTTGCCGTAAAAATTAAGTTAATACATTTTCTGATATTGAACACATTTGAACTTAGTCATAGAGTATCCCATGTTTGCTATAACTGGATTCTAATTGCTAATATTTTATTTAGATTTCATAGCTATTGAACCATAAATTATATAATTATATAATTATATATAATTATGTAATTATATATAACCATTTAACATATATAATATATTTTATTATATATTATATATTTCAACTCTTAGAAATTATCTGGACTTTGTGTAGTTTCAAATATCTTTCCAATATTTTTCCAATATCTTCTAAGTATACATAGTTAAGATGATTAGTTTCATGTATCAACTTGGCTAGGTAATGGTGCCCAGTTGTCTGGTCAAGCAAGCACTGACCTAACTGCTACTGTGAAAAGATTTCATGGTCTTAAATCATCAGTAATTTGATTGCATCTATGGGTGATTATATCTACAATCAACTAAGGAGAGTGTCGTCAGCAATGAGACATCTTTTGTCCGATCAGTTGAAGGCTTTAAAAGGAGAAGTGATGACTTCAGCAGTCAGAAGAGAGAATTTTCATCTCTACTTCAGCCAGCCAGCTTCTCCTGGGGAATTCATCAAAAACCTTCATCAGGGTTCCCAGCTTGCAGCCTTCCCTATGGAATTTGGACTTGCACATCCCCACAGTTGTGTGAGACAATTTTATAAAAATCTCATATTTACAGATATCTGCTGTTGGTTCTGTTTCCCCAAGAACCCTAATACATTAGTCTAATCAAGTTTTCTACTTCCTGGGTCAGTTCTGTTATTATTTTTGATCTTTCTAAGAATTCATCTAATTCTTTCAAGTTTTCAAATTTGTGGTTATAGAATTATATGTTAAATTCTCTTTTTTTAAGTCCTTTCAACACCTGTGATTTCTTTGCCAATTTGCCTATTATTCTATGTATCTATGAATCTGTCATCCATTCTTCAGTCTTTTATAAAAGAGAGTAGGTTGTATACATTATACTCCTTGAATACTTAATACTTCCATATTCTTTTCCTAAGAACAAGGACTTCACTTATGTAACCACCTTAAGTATAGTTATTAAGTTCCAGACCACTTCAACATTGATATAAAGCTTACAGTCTACATTCCAATTTTTTCATAGATCCTAATAGTGTACTTTTGGGCATTTTCTCCTGCATTATTAGATCCTGTCCAGGAGCATGTATTGCATTCAGTTATTATTGTCTCTTTAGCCTCTGTCTCTTTTCATTTTAATTGTGGAAACATGTACAACATGAATTTTTCCATCTCAACTACTCCCAGTCATACAATTCAGTGGGATTAATCGCATTCATAGTGTTGGACTACCCTTACCACCATCCATTACGAGAACTTTCCCATCACCCCAAAGAGAAATCCGGCAACCGTTAGGCGCTAACTCTCGATTCTTGTCCCTCCCCCACTAAACTATAGTTTACTTTCTGTCTCTGTTAATTAGATGTTGCATATAAGTGGAATCAATCAACATCTGGCCTTTGTGTCTGAGTTACTTCATTCAGCATGATGTCTTCAAGGTTCATCCAGGTTGTAGCATATGTCAGAACTTCAATCATTTTTAGGACAGACTAATATTCCATTGAATATACTCCACATTTTATCCATTTGTCTGCTGATGGAAACTTGGATAGTTTCCCATCTTTTGGCTATTGTGATTAATGCTATGAACACTGACGTACTTCTGTGCCCCTAATTTCAAATTCTTTTGAATGTATAACTAAAAGTAGGATTGCCAGGACATATGGTAGTTCTGTTTAACTTTTTGAAGAACTGCCAAACTGAATTCCAAGTGACTGCACCATTTTACATTCCCAATAGCAATGCACAAGGGTTCCAACTTTCCAACATCTTTGCCAACACTTGATTTTTCCCATTTTTCAAATAACAGCCATTCTAGTGGGTGTGAAGTGGTATCTCACTATGGTTTTGATGTTCATTTCCCTAATGATTAATTATGTTGAGCAACTTTTCATATGCTTATTGACCATTTGTATATCTCTTGAGAGAAATGTGTATTCAAGTCCTTTGCCTATTTTTAAATTGGGCTGTTTGTCTTTTTGTTGTCGAGCTGTAAGGGTTCTTTATATAATCATATGTTACATACTTACCAAATATATGATTTGTGACTACTTTCTCCTATTCTGTGGGCTGTCCTGTCACTTCCTTGATAACATCCCTTGATGCACAAAACATTTTAATTTTCATAAGGTTCAATTTACCTTTTTGTGTTTTGTGGCTGGTACTTTTGGTATAAAATCTAAGAATCCATGGCCTAAGACAAGGTCCTGAAGACATTCCCCTATATTTTCTTCTAAGAGTTTTATACTTCAAGCTCTTAGATTAAGTTTATTGATCTATGTTGAGTTAATTTTGTAAATGATGTGAGATAATGGACAACTTTCATTCTTTAGTATGTGGATATCTAGTTTTTCCAGCACCATTTTGAAGAGACTATTCTTTACCCATTGAACGGACTTGACACCCTTGCAAAAATCAGCAGGTCACACTATGCGAAGCCCTAAACAACAGTGGTCCCAAAATACCTAAGTCCCTAGCTCAGATTCTATAAAAGTTTCACTCATTAAGTTTATCTCTCAGAAACAGATCTACCAGAGTGCTCCTATGCCAGAGAAGTCCTAAAACCCAGAGGTAATAGCCTCTTTAAGGACAATAACCAGATGCAGCCCCCTTCCCCATAATGTCAACACCCCTTTTCAATATGAACAAATTAAGGTGTGCACTGACTATACACCTCTGAAGACTGACAAGTGATTAAACAAAAGGAAGGGGTAGCAACAGATAAGATAGGATTTAACAAAGGATTACGAATGCTCAATCTTCATATAAATTTTTTTTTTTAGATGCTTGGGTATTAGAATAGCTAGAAGGAAACAACTGAAATGGTGGAACTGTAACTTATAACATTCTTTGAAATTTGCTTTATAGCTACTCATTAAATTGTACTTTGAAAGTTATCACCTTTCACAATAAGGAAATAACTGAAACTGTGGAACTGTAACCCGTAACATTCTTTGAAATATCTATACAACTGCTTGTTAAAGTGAACTTAGAAAGTTAAATTTGTTATGCATATATGTTATGCATATATGTTATGCATATATGTTAAATTTCATAATTAAAATATCAATTGGCCATAGATGTGTGGTTTATTTCTGCTCTCTCAGTTTTCTTCCATTGGTCTATATGTCTGTCCTCATGCCTGTACCACTCTGTTTTGATTACTGTAGCTTTGTAAAAAGTTTTGAATTTGGGAAGTGTGAGTACTCCAAATTTGTTCTTTTTCAAGATGGTTTTTGGCTATTTGAGTCCCTTGCCTGGCCATATGAATTTTGTGATTAGCGTTTCCATTTCTGCAAAGAAGGCTATTGGAATTTTGTTTGAGATTGCATTAAATCTGTAAATTGCTTTTGGTAGTACTGACATCTTAACAATGAAATTCTACCTATCCACAAGCATGGAATATCTTTCTACGTAGGTCTTTAACTCTTTCAGTTATGATTTGTAGTTTTCTGTAAACAAATCCTTTAGATCTTTGGTTAAATTTATTCCTAGATATTTATTCCTTTAGTTGGTATTCTAAGTAGAATTCTTTTCTTGGTTTACTTTTGGATAGTTCATTACTAGTGCACAGAACCACCACTGATTTCTGTGTATTGATCTTGCACCCCACCACTTGGCTGAATTCACTTATTAGGTCTAGTAGCTTCTTGTAGTTTCTTCAGGATTTTTTCCTCTAGTTTCTTTGGGATTTTATCACCTGTAAATAACAATAGCTTTACTTCTTCCTTTTCAACTTTGATGCCTTTTTTTTTTCTTTCTTTCTTAATTGCTCTGGCTAGAACTTCCAGTGCACTATTGAATATCAATGGAGATAGCAGGCATCCTTGTCTTATTCCTGATATTAAGGGGAAATATTTCAGTCTTTCATCATTGAGTATGATGTTAGCTGTGGATTTTTCATATGTGCTCTTTATCATGTTGGGGAAGTTCCCTGCTACTCCTATTTTTCTGAGTGGTTTTGATCAAGAATGGCACTGGTTTGTAAAATGCGTGTCTGCATCAATTGAGATGATCATGTGGTTTTTTTTTTTGTTCTATAATGTCATGTATTACATTGATTAATCTTATGTTGAAGCACACTTGCATTCCTGAAATAAATCCCACTTCATCATGGTGTGTAATCCTTTTAAAGTGAAGTTGGATTCAATTTCCTAGTATTTTGTTGAGGATTTTTGCATCTATGTTCATGAGGGATACTGGTCTGTAATTTTCTTTTCTTGTGATATCTCTTTCTAGCTTTGGTATTATTGTGATGCTGGCCTCCTAGAATGAATTAGGAAATTTTCCTTCCTCTTCAGTTTTTGTACATGTTTGAGGAGGATTTGTGTTAATTCTGTTTTCAATGTGTGGTAAAATTTATCAGTGAAGCCATCTGGTCCTTAAATTTTCTTTGTTGCGCAGTTTTGGTTACTGATTCAGTCTCTGTAATTAGTATTGGTGTGTTGGGATCTTTTAAAATTCGGTTTAGGCAATTTGTGTGTTTCTAGGAATTTGCTCATTTTACATATGTTGTTTAGTTTGTTGGTGTACAATTGTCCTTAATATCTTCTAGTCCATTTTATTTCTGTAAGGCTGGTAGTAATGACCCCCTTGCATTTCTGACTTTTGTTATTTGTGTTTCTCTTTTTTTCTTTTTTAGTCTAGCTAAAGGTTTGTCAATTTTATCAATCTTTTCAAGGAACCACCTTTTGGTTTTGTTGAGTCTCTCTATTGTTTTCAATTCTCTATTTCATGTATGCACATTCTAATCATTATTATTTCCTTCCTTCTGCTCATTTTGGGTTTAATTTGCTCTTTTTCTAGTTCCTCCAAGTGTTAGGTTACTGATTTGCAATCTTTCTTCTTTTTCAATGTAAGCATTCAGAGCTATACATTTCCCTCTGAGCATTGTGTTTACTGCATCCCATACCTTTTGGTATGTTGTGCTCCCATTTTCACTTGCCACAATATATTTCCTAATTTCTCTTGTGATTTCTTCTTTAAGCATTAATTGTTTGAATGTATTTTAAAATTTCCATATATTTGAACTTTCCAATTCTCACTTTGTAATTGCTTCATTCCATTGTGGTCAGAGAATATGTCTTATATAATTTCACTATTTTTAAATTTATTGAGATTTGTTTTGTGTCTTAACATATGCTCTACCCTAGAGAATGACCCATGTACACTTGAGAAGATTTATGAGCAGAATTATGTATTCTGCTGGTGTTGGGGAAAGTGTCTGTTGGGTCTCATTGGTTTACAGTATCATTCAAGTCCTTTATTTCCTCATTGATCTTCTGTCTAGATATTCTACCTATTATAAAGGTGATGAATTAAAGTCTCCTAGTATATGTAGCACAGTCTGTTTCTCCAAATCTGTCAATATTTGCTCCATATATTTTGGGGCTCTGTTGTTACATGCATATATGTTTGTAATTATTTTATCTTTTTGATGAATTGACTTTTATAAATATATAGTGTCCTTCTTTGTCCTTATAACTTTTTGACTTAAAGTCTACTTTGTCTGACATTAGTATAACTACTCCAGCTCTCTTTTTGGTTATTATTTGCATGGAATATTTTTCTCAGTCCTTCACTTTCAACCTATTTGTATCTTTGAATTTAAGGTGAGTCTCTTATCAACAGCATATAGTTGGATCATGCTTTTAAAACTTTATTCTGCCAATCTCTGCCTTTTTGACTGGAGTGTTTAATCTATTTACATTTAAAGTAACTAATAAGAATGCAGGATTTCCTTCTGGCTTTTTGCTACTTGGTTTTTGTAAAGTCTTATACCTTTTCTGCACTTCAATCTTTCATTACTACTATCTTTTGGATTTAGTTGATTTTTTGTAATTAATAGTTTAGAATATCTTCTCATTTCCTTCTGTGTATATTTTTTTCAGATATATTCTTTGTAAATCATAAGTCATTAACAATATAATTTGGTTTGATACTCACTTAACTTACATAGTATACACAAACTATGTTCCTGTGCCCTTCCATCCCTACCTATATGCAGTTTGTCATAAATTACATGTTTATACTTTACAAGTTCCAAACCATTGACTTATTACTTTTTATGCATTTGCATTTTAGATTTGGTAGGATATAAAAAGTGGAGATACAAATCAGAAATGCAATAGTACTAGCATTAATATTTACCTATGTCATAACCTTTACCAGATATTTTTTTTCATTACACAGTTTCAATATTTTGTCTACTTTCCTTTCCTTTCAACCTGAAAAACTCCTGTTAGCATTTCTTATAGGGCTGGTGTAGAGGTGATGACCTCCCTCAGCTTTTTTTTTTTTTTTTTTTAATCTGGGAATGTCTTAATCTCTCCCATATTTTTGAAAGACTGTTTTACTGGATGTTTAATTCTTACTTGGCATTTTTTTTTGCTTTCAACACTTTAAATGTCATCCCACTGTCTTTTTACCTCCATGGTTGCCAATGAAAAATCAGTAATCTTATCAAGGCTCCCTTGTATGTGACATGTTGCGTCTATCCTGTGGCTTTCAAAAGTCTCTTTAATTTTGATATTCAATGGTTTGGTTATGTTATGTTTCATTGTGTTTCTATTTGCATTTACACTCTTTGGAACTCATTGATTTGCTTGCATGTGTTTATGCATGTCTTTCATTCTTTTTTCTGTTCCTCATACTGAGTAATTTCAATTGTCTTATCTTTAAGTTCATTGATTCTTCTTCTGCCAGCTCTAATCTGCTGTTGAACCCCTGTAGGGGGTGATTCTGACATAACTTTGATTTCCTTATTTGATAAGATGTATTATTATTTCCGAGGTTACAATGTGAATACATTTATCACCATAAATCAGCACTTGAACATATTGATTACTACAAGTTTTTTTTAGCAAATAATAAAAAAGATAAAAAGAAAAATAACGTCATACAATAACGACAGAAAACAGCACCACTACAAAGAATCTCATATCCCTCCCTTATATCCCCCTTTCATACACACTTAGCTTTGTTATATTGCCTTTGTTACATTTAATGGAAGCATTTTACAATGTTACTGTTGACCATAGACTCCAGCAACATTTTGGAGAACACCATTTTGAAATGCAACCTGGGAGCAAGCGGGCGCCAGCTATGTGCCTTCCCAGTTAAGAGATTTTCCGGATTCCAATGGCCTTTCTCCAGTGAGGGTACCTGTGCCAGTTTGAATGTATTATGTCCCCCAAAATGCCATTATCTTTGATGCAATCTTGTGTGGTTAGATGTGTTAGTGTTGATTAGATTGTAATTCTTTGATTGTTTCCATGGAGATGTGACACACCCAACTGTAAGTGACAATTCTGATTGGATAATTTCCATGGAGATGTGGCCCTGCCCATTTGGCGTGGGCCTTGATTAGTTTACTGGAGCACTATATAAACTCAGACAGAAGAAGCAAGCTTGCTACAGCCAAGAGGGACACTTTGGAGAATGCACAGGAGCGGAGAAAGCAGCTGCAGCTGATAGACACATTTTGACGACAGCCGTTGGAAGCTGATACTGACATTTTGGAGAATGCTATTTTGAAACGCCACCTGGGAGCAAGTGGACACCAGCCACATGCCTCCTAAGCTAACAGAGGTTTTCTGGACACCAATGGCCATTCTTCAGTGAAGGTACCCGATTGTTGATGTCTTACCTTGGATGCTTTATAGCCTTAAGACTGTAACTTTGTAACCAATAAACCCCCTTTATAAAAGCCAATCCATCTCTGGTATTTTGCATTCTGGCATCACTAGCAAACTAGAACACTACCCTGTTGTTTATGCCTTACCTTGCATACTTAATAGCCTTAAGACTGTAACTTTTTAAACAAATAAATCCCGTTTAAAAAAGCCAAAAGAAAAAAAGTGAATACAAAGTGCATTTTAAAAATTATTTAATGATCATTAGATTCTAATTTTATTCTAATATACAATCCTACTTCCAAATTGTAAATTTCTTGCTTTCAATCTAAATTCCCAGTGACTAGATCTGATTGGTATGTTGAGATTTTTTTGTTTTTATCTACAAGGTTATATCTTACCAACTAATTTTCCTTGAGATCAGCTGTCTACCCTAAAGCCACTTAACTGTGACAGGAGGAGAGTGGGATGGGAGAGACCAGGCAATATGAAACATAACTGCTATGTTACAGGTCCTTTTGGCAGTTTGTCTAAGAAGTATGTTTGGAAATGTCAGGCAATAACTGACCTATTATAATAAATTGTTTTAATTTTTACATTGATAAAGAACTTTTCCCTTGAAAACAATGGGATTTACTATTTCATGCTAATTTTATATTTTATTATGTTTATATTTTACAAATATAACACTTTGGTCCCTTGACAAAATTTTAATACTTTCTCTTTGAGGGCTTCACATACTTTATAAACAATTTTGCTTTTAAAATCATTTTTCTGTCAATTTCTTCACATTTTCTGTCCATTTTTCAGTTGTGTATGTCACTTCCATTTAAGTAGCACTGACAATGCTTTATTTATAAAGAAAAACACAAGTTCTGACTGAGACAAAGAATTCCCTTTCCTATTCTTGTTAAATGTGTTTAAAATGATCACTTCAAATGAAATACCTAAATTATCTTATTTCAGTATTCATATTATCACAGGTATAATCATAACCCTTTATAATTCACAATTAATTACCATAGTAGATGCTTGCACTCATTCTTGTCCCTTTCTAATCCTTTCATTACTGCCATTATGATCTTTTCAACATTCAGAATTGATTGTCATTCCTTTGCTTGAAATGCTTCAATGGCTTTTTAGGATAACAACCCAAAATCTTGAAGATGGTTTCAAGGCCATCTGGTCCCAGCCTACATTTCTGCTTCACTGTGAGCTCCAACTACACAGGTCTTTAATTTTATTTAAAAATTATGAGAATGTTTAAAAACGATTAATAATAAAAAAACACAGTTCAATGAACTCCAATATCCCTATAACCAATATTTTGCCACATTACATCTCTAAAAAATATGGACATCTTATTTATTTTTCTCTTAACTATTACCGGTTAATCTAGGCTCTAAGGTAATATTGTGAGTATGAAGTCCAGCCTAGCTGGGGGAACTATGAATTTCATCAGACATGTTTGCTCTTCTGTAAATTGGGGGCAATTACTATACAAATCTCATAAGGTCACACTGTGAGAAATAAATGAATTCATATTTTAAATACCTATAACAGTGTCTGGCATATAGTATGTGCTTAATTATGAAGCCATTATCATTAGGACTAAGTCACAAATCTTTCTACCTCAGAGCCTTTGCACAGCCTACAAGTTATTTTTGTCTGCCTTTCCTAGACTTTGTTCACTTATGTCTACTCATAATTAAATTGTCACATCCTCAGGTGTACCCTAACCTTCCCAGATTAGCCAATATTCCCTTAATACATGCTATGCTTTCCCTGAATGGAACTTATTTGAAATCAATCTGTGAGGCTGTTTAAGAGGTGTCTTTCCTATTATATTGTAATGAAGCTCCACGAAGGGGTGGTGGAGGTCTATTTGGCCCTGTTTTATCTCCAGCACCTAGTACAAAATAGGTACTCAAAACATTTATTCATTTATTCAATGTCTGAGGATAGAATTCTTTTCATCTATTTTGGACCTAATCCTCTGCTATCAACATGTATAAAGCTATAATTATGAAAGTGTAATAAGTTTTATAGGCTTGAACAACTCGCTGTTCTCAGTAGTTGAGGGATTAAAAATTATTAAAATTTAACATTAATAAAAATACTAAGCTTATAGAATACTTTTTTGCACAGATTTCTTTCAGAGGAAAAAAAAAAAAAGTTTGTCTATTGCAGTTGAATTCTAAGCAAAGGAAGCTGGGGGAGGTTTAAGCTAGCCACTAAGTGGCTCAGGTAAAAACAGAAGGAAGAGGCTGCCAGAAAACCTTTCAATACATTTTCATATTTTTTTTTACACAATTTCTACTTGTGTCTGGGTTTAGGGAATTTGATTAACTTACATTAATATTAGTATGATAAAATCTGATCAGTATGAGCAAATCAACTTGTATAAAATAACTAGATTTGTAATCTATTTTCATTACAAGTTATTTTCACTATAATGGTTAAAGAAAAATCCTTCCCCAAAATTTTGTTTCCAAGACACTAGTCACCTATTTTGAAAATCATACACCCAACCATTCATAAAATCAAATGTAAAAGAGAACGAAATCAGTTTCAAAAGTATCTTCTCCTGAAACTCAGTTCACAAACATGCCAAATTATTTAACTGTCTTCTATCAACTGTCAAGTATTCATAAGGAAGTTTAGAGAGCCCCTAAAAAGACAGGGCCAAATTCTCTATCATGTTTCTGAGTTCCTTGTTTAATTGTTCTGCATATCCATATATTAAAGGTTCTGAGAAGTTCTATAAAGAAACCTGCTTAACTTGGTTGAAACTGCTTTTTATTTGACCACAGACCCTACTAGTATACCTCAGAACTAAAGTTATGAAACAAACTCACTTTGAGAACTGCTTTTCTACATTCTGCAGATGCACTAATCCAGTATCTTTTAAAAAATATAAAACAACCTTGTTTTGAGTGATCCCATCACCTAGGATTTGCTGTTTTAAAAGTTCACAAGCAACCATTTAATCATTTTGGAATCTTATTAAGATTTGGCATTATACGACCTTATAATTTGCAGAATCATCTTCCTTCATTTTGTAAATCAGAACATTTGCCTGTCTCCAATCTTTGAGTACCTTAATAATTTCCTTTATAATTCCTCAAAGCTTAGTACCAGCAATTTAGTGACTTCAAGTTTTTTTTTTTTTTTGATACTTATAATCCCATTAATGAACAATCATCACCCCTGTCCATTCTCCTAGTTCACCCTCATTGTCATGTCTGTACATATTAGGTTATCATTCCCCCTTCACTAGCTTTTATCTCTAGGTCCCCTACATTCTACATTACAAGATACTTATTTTACATTGTTCAGGGAGTTCACATTAGTGGTAACCTACAATACAACTTTCCTATTTGTGTCTGATTTATTTTAATAATCATTATGTGAAGTTCTTAATGGGAATTTGTTTAGAAGTTAAAGGCTGAAAATGCAGGTAAACTTAAAAGAGGATTAGGGACCGGCAATTTTAAAGCCATCAGGGACATACAGTAATCCTTTCAAATCGGTGGTTTGCCACAGATGTACACCAGAATTATCTGGGAAATTCTTTGAAACTATATGGCACCATTGGGGTTGAGGCCCTGGATATGGTTAGATATCATCCTCAATGTAGTCATTTGCACTAAGGACAATAGAGACCTCTGAACTTTTAACTCTTTCTTTTTGGTTTCATGCCATGGGTCTATAGCATTGTTCTCCAAGTATACTGCACCCTGATTTTCATAACAGTAGTTCAGGGACTCTACCAATATTGCTTGATGCAGCTAACAGATCTAAGATGAGAAGGCTGCTTTTTCTCAAGATTCACATTGTTTCTACTCGGTAAACCAATTATTCTTCTATGAGCAAATTTAAGTTTCAGAATAGCAGTTTCCATAATCCTTTTTCTTCTTTCCCAGAGTAGGAAAACCACAAACGTACCAGAAACTTTTGTGGAGTATTTCAGCACATTTTTTTAGTAGATTACACTTCCCAATAAGCTCTTGGTCTTGCCTCTGTGCCAGTTTGGTTGTCTTAAGAGCCTGCAGTATGCCACCACAATAATCTCCTCTCTATCCTTTGTTCTTCAAAGGCATCTGCACAGCAGCCTTGTTATCTTCTGTAGACATACAGCACTACATTGGCTCATCTCTTAAGTTTCTTCTCACCAACATCATATTCTAGTAGTTTACTCTACCAAATCTTGATTATTTACATATTAAAACATTATATTCCTTACTATTCCAGGCCAGTGAATTGTCTGAGACTTTAAGAACAATTTTTGATTTTGGGGGGAATTAAAAACTCATTTTTTTAAAAACGTATCTTACAGTTTTCATAGAAGTTTTTAAAGAAAAAAATAATGAATTCATTTTGGTGACAAGTAGTAATTTAAAGAATCAATTTATCCTTTCATATAAAGCCTTCTACATTCAGTTCACTAAGAATTAAAGCACAAGTTACTATGCAAAGAAAAGGCAAACTGTTTTAGGTTTATATGAACTTAATAGTGTAAATTTTCAACTGTCTTAAGTAAGCATAGCAACATCAGAGGGAAAAGACTAATTAAATAACCACCTTTGCTTCTAAATAACTTAGAACTGAGATGCATACATATTTTATGTTAAGTAATCTAAAACTCTTCTAAAAATTATTAACTGTTATTCTATCCCAACAAGAAAATCAATACAACAGATCTAATTAGTTAAGACACCAGATACTCGTCATGCAGTTTCAGTGTCTAATAACAAACCTCCAGACTTTAAAGTTCTGTTTCACAACTTCTAAGTACTAAGAACACATTTTCAAAGGTTGATATTGACTTTAAACTAGACATAGAAGAATTATTCAATTATCAGGTGAAAGTGTGAATACACCAGAGATCCTTAAATCTAGTTTTGGAGCTAAACCTGGCAGTCTCCAAAGATTTCTGTATATACTGCTAAGTTATTAGCATAATTTTTCTAAAATAGAACTTTCATGAGGGTCAGACAAATACCATCAAATAGCTGGGTATTCTCCCTCTAGAAAGTTGACTGACATCAATCTGTATTTTTCATAGCAAAATGTAATTGGCTTGAATTGGTCCAAGGGACAAATTATGTATTAATCTTGTTAAAAATTATCTAAAAGTGCAAAATGTGATCATTAGAAATTAAAACAAAAACAAACAAGCATTTTAGAATAGATTTCTCAGTACTTTCAAACTCTGACAAAATGTAATACATTAAAAAATATTAAATATATCAATTTTTCTTTCTGCTATTAGGTTTGTTTTTTTAACACTTTGTTTTTTGTCTTAATTTCATCAGAAATAAACACATTTTGCCATATTTAGTAAATAATAAAATTAATCTCTTGCTTTTCATATCTGTGCTAATAGCTCTAGGGCATTCCTAAAAAAAGATAATGTAATCAGAAATAAAATGTTTAAAGTTACAAAGAAACAAAAATTTATAGTTGATACTCCTAATAGTGACTTTCCTTACACTGGCATTCTTATATTCTACTTATAAGTGCTAGCTTTAAACATGAATACATTTTTTTCAGATGTTGTTAACATTTCCTCCACCCCCCACACACTCATGGAGTATGTTAAATTAAAGAGTCTAAAATGTTGGTTGCAAGACCAGAGATGGCCAAATTAAAAACTGCTGAAGATAAAAATGGCATTCTTTTTATTCTCAACTACTTTTGTTATATGTGCATTTAAAAATTCGTTATATAATAAAAATGATTTTTAAAATATATACTTCAAGTCTCAAAGGTAATTGGAAAGAAATGTATAACATTTCATGTGAAAAAATCATGAAGAGTTACAGCAGATATATTCAAGATCCCTCCAAAAGTTGTAACCCTGTCATCAAAACCATCACATTTTACTATTTTTAAAGAGGAATTAAAGGTAGCAGGTTTTATTCCACCTTACGAAATTGATTAAAGACAGTACTTCTACATGTAAAAATAATTTACACTGAAAAACTCAAGCAAAGTCTGATACTTTTATCAAAATAACAAGAACAAAATGAGCAATGAAAATATAGCAAAAGCCATTACAAAAAATAGTAAATTCCTATTTAAATCCCTGTGTTTACACAGATTAAAAAGGTTTATCAATAATTATATCACACAGGTTGTAGCATACTTTCAGCTATAATAAAGGTAACATGGGAAATTTGAAATTCAAGCTGTATTTACCAAAATAGTTTTAACCTGAGTCTTTGACGACTTTAGAAATGCATTTTACAATAATGCATGATAAAGTATATTTAGTTATTTAGTAGTATAATTCGAGGATATTTTAATTTGAACTGCTCTTAATACTGCTTCTTTATAAATATTTCTTTAAAATTATAAATATTTATTAAGATTTCTTGGGTTCCCTAAACACATGGGAGTGTATGAATTGGAAGCCTGTTGCCTTTTTCTGCTGAACAAGCACATGAAGGTATCTTTCTTCTTATAGTTCAAAATGTCTTGAATTCAAGGCCTTATTTTCATATTTCAAGTTATTTTAGAACAAATGTAAAAGGTCAAAAGACTATCATAAACACTTTAATATTCCTATGAAATATATCACACCCACTGAGGAATTTAATACAAATTTACTAAAGAATATCAAGTTAACCATTTCCTCCTATAAATATTTTCTTTTTATTTATTTTGTTTTAGAAGTTGCACTTTTAAAGTACTATTAACAGAAAATACATAACAAAAGCTTCCTAACAAGTGAAAAAAATAATTATAAATGCTGGAAAAATTGGCATCATTAACATATTTACAGACTTTTACTTAATACATACTCCATTGGGAATTAATTATATGACATTTATACAAGCATTAACATTTCCAAATCACTCTGAGCAGTGAGCACTTCAGTTCTTTACTGTCTATAGCCAAAGGTGAGTCATTCAGTTTTTGAAGGCAGAACTGACAACATAAAACAGTCAATCTGAGATACTGTTGACATAATGTTCTGTGCCTTCACCTAAAGATGTTTCTGTTGAGTAAGTGTCCTTAAGCTTCCTTTTCTCTTTGCTCTGATCTTCCTGCAGCTTCAAAATTATGTTTCGGATTTCCTCTCTTTTTGTTCTCATTCTTGGAGGAGGAAACCAGTTTGTCAAATTCATAGGTAGTTCAAAATTGAGAACTGGATTCTAAATATAAAAATATTAAATGCACATTAGAAAATCATAATGAGTAATGTTTCAAGTTTAATCAAAAAGGCTTCCAAAGTTAAAAATGAAAAATAAAATTACTTATTCAGTATGCATTTCCTCATTACCTATCACATGCATACCAGGCACTGTGCTAGGCATTGGAGATATATGACACAGTTTCTGCCTCTAAAGATCTTATTGTCTAGATCAGGGTCAGCAAATTACAGCCTGTGGGCCCAATACCGCCCACCACTTGTTTTAGTAAATAAAGCTTTATTGGAACAAAGCCACACTCCTCCTTCGTTTACATAAAGTCTTTTGCTGCTTTCTGGTACATCAGCAGAACTGAGTAGTCAAGACAGAGACCATGTGCCCACAAAGCCTAACATATTAACCATCTGGTTCTTTATAGAAAAGGTTTCCTAACCCTAGTCTAAACAGACAGATAATTCAACAAATAAAACAATGGTTATAACAAGTATTTTGAGAGGAGAGGTATAGAGAGAACTGTAAGAATATATATATATCTGGGGGATTAACACAAGTCCAAGAAGAAGTGATGTTTAAGCTGAGATCTGAAGGATGAGTAGGAGTTACCCAACCAAGGAATGATACAAGCAATAGGGAACAGTATTCCAGGTAAAGTAACTGTATCAAGGGCCTCGAGGCAAAAAGAACATGATCTAATATGAGAAACTAAATGACATTCAGGTGGCTCATATATAAAATACTAGAGTGAGAATGGTAGAAAATGAGGGTAGAAGCCTGGGCAGGGGTCAGATCATGCAGGTGTTTATAGGCCATGTGAAGGATTTTGGTCTTTAACCCAAGAGCAGCAAGATGAAACCACTATAAGATTTAAAGCAGGAACAAAACAAGATTAGATTTGTTTTTTGAAAACCACTGTGGCAAATAAGTCAGGAGGCATGAGAATTTGTTAGACACTGCTGCAATAATTCAGAACAGTGATATTAGCGTACTGGACTTGGAAAATTGCAGCAGGACTGAAGTAATGAACATATCTGATATTAAGAGACAGAATTCACAGGATTTGGTGGTTCACTGGATGACAGATGAGGAGGAGGAAGGGGTTAGGATAACTATATTCTTTATATAGAAATATGTGTAGTACTGTACCTCTGATGTCAAAAGAAGAAGAGTGTTTAGGAAGAGGGAGTGGTCAACACAGTCAAATAGTGCTGGAAGGTCAAGAACAATTTCAATATAAGGGGGAGGATGAAGGCAGATTATAGTTTTGAGAAGTAGGATTTATGGAAATGGTGACAGTGAATATAAATACATCTCAAGAAATGTGTCTTTGAGGAGAAATGAGAAGTAATCTGAGAAGAAGCAGAATCATGGGAGAGATTTATTAAGATGCCAAAAGTCAGTGGAGAGGGAAAGCTGATGACAAAGCCAGATCGATGATGGAATGAAGTCAATAAACCTTGGATTTGATGACATATAAATACAGTATTTTTATGCATTAAAATATCTCCAATTTATAAGTTTTTGTGCCCTGCAATCATTTTTTTGAAACTAGTTTTCAAATTTCTTTTAAATGTTTGCTGTGTTTTTAGATAGTAATATAGGGTCAAATACACTATTTTATTATTTATTATATCACATTATCTCAGATATATCAAACTGAAACCCACCTCAAAAAAACTCTCTACATACTGCAATATGTACACACCACAATCACTGAAGTTGTTTTGCTGTGGTACTTTTGGATTAGAGCCTTTCATAACATCTTTGGAAAAACTTCTTTTACTTCCTTTTTTAACTTCCCATTCCACCTCTAGATACCTGTAGTAATGTGTATATAGTAAGAATATACATATAGGTAAATATACATAGCCCCTCATCCCCACCAGAATACAACACAAAGTGTGAGGTGAGATTTTGAACTTACTCTCTCAGAATTTTTACAACATTTGACCGTGAAGGGCCTCTGAGTGAGTCCATAAGTAGGATACAAGGTCTGCAGGGTAGAAATGACCAAATGTTGAAAACTTTATAATATTGTAAAGGCATAAAAAAATTATTAAAATGTAGTGAATTAATAAAACTTAAAATCTTCAAAATTCCTTTTTTTATCCCTCAGTAAAACTTGGGGGAAAAATAAATTTCATAATATATATATTCTAATAATACTTAAATATTTATAGTTATATTTAATTCTGACTTACAGAATATTATTTTAACTATCTTAGCTATAAACCTATTTCACTAAAAGTTCCATAGTTGGTTCCTAAAAATATTTCAAAATTTAGCAGAACTCAAAAAACTCCTGAAATTTTCAACATCCCTGTACTTTAAATCATGAAAAATAGGATGAAGCAAAAATAAATGGAAAATTATTCCATTTTTAACTAAAATCTATTATTAGTAACAAAACAAGTAATCATCACATAAAGGAACTAGGTTACAATCCAGTGCCTTCTGCATGATTCTACTTCAGAATGCTTAGTATAACTAAATACCTGACCTTCAAAAGTTTAATTCTGCAAAGCAGTGTTATAAACCTAAGTAAGTGTGGAAGTCTAATGTAGTGCAAGAAATCCGGGAATGTTTGAAGACCTAGGTTCTTCCTGGCTAAAGTTTTATGGATTTGGGACGTATCTCTGAACTACTCTATACTAGGCAGCTATTTTTTTCCTTTGTAAATGAAATTTCCTTTTCAAAGACTTAAGGAAGTTCCAGCCTAGAATTAAGTAACATTTCATCATGAGTTTGGAACCTCTGGAGTAACCCAGAACAAACATGTACTTCTGAGACACAAAACAGACTCACTCTCTTTTGGGGCTTCCATCTGGAACATAACCTTTAGGACTGCTCTGAGTCATTCCACAAGCTTCACATAGTAGCTATGGAACTGGTCTAAATTCCAATTCCCATATTACTGATTTGAATGGCAGTTCTTAGTCCTTTTCTGCTTCAAAAAGGAAAAGTGGTTCATGATGGAAATTTGTGGGAAGGTGGGGGTTAAATGGAAGATGGAAATTTATATTACTACTGGCATTTTCACCTCCTTGATCCATGCACAGCACACCCCACTTTCCTCACTGAGTCTTAGGGCCTTTGCTATTTTTGCATAACCATTTATTTAAAAAAAAAAAAAAAAATCCAATTATATTTTATTCTAGGAAGTTACTTAAAAATTATATAGTTTACAAGAAACACAGTTAAATGCTTACTGTTTACAGATAGTAGGCTTTAAATGCCACTGCCCTAAATCTGAATTGCTGTTATCATCAGCAAGGAATCCATCATCACTGCTATCATCCTGTAGAAGAAAGCCCACTGTTAGTATTGAAAATATACAATCTAAATAATTAATAACCTATCAAAATGGCAATATCAAGGACAAAACTCTTCATAACAAACATGTAAACAAAGTTTCATAAGTGATAAGACACTAGAAAATTTGCTGTCATTCAGTTTCAGTTATCTAATGCCCTAACTCTGACATATATTAATGAAAAGAAACTACTAATCAGAGGTCAAAGAGAAATTGTTACATATATTTACTCAATCTAAAAAAAACCTTTAAATATATTATAACTGATTCTTCTGTCCTCAAATGCCAATGCTCTGATTTTACTTTTACAAAAATTTAGCCTTATGGCTAAGCCAACTGTTTTACAATACATGATACGTATTTATTATTCGTTTACATAAACAATTTATTCACAACAGAAATATTTAATATTGGAAACACTGCTTTCCTTAACAAAACCAAATATCTACATAATTTGAGAGAAGATAGTTTAAAGTTACCGTGTTTTATTCTGCAGATTCTCTTGAATGCAAAATAAAGCTTTCTTTCCTATTTGATCTTTTGAGAAAGCTTCTAACAACTTCATGGATGCAATAATCAATAGTAGGAATGATAGCAATGAAAACAATAACAAGCAAAAGAGCCTCCAAACTTCCAATGACATACTAGATTAGACCTATGTTAATTTTAGCTAAATAGCATTTATTCTTAGCATGATACATATATATTAATCTAGATGGAAGGAGGGAAGAAAAACAAAACACTGGAAAAGAGGAAAAAATAAAATTTTGCTGTGCTCTTGCTTCACGTAATCAAAAATTTAAATATTTGCCTCTTGAATGTTAGGCTAAAGGTTAAAAATGGTCCATAAATGCTTTGAAACAGGAAGAAAAGAAGGTGGCAGTGGTAGCTTGGTTGGGGTGGGACAATTAATTTTACATTAAAGCTCTCTGAAGAGGGCAATATTAGTTCAGTCCATAGTGACAAGAAACAAACAAAACAACACTAACATATTTATTCTAGCACCTTGTGAATTGAAAACAATTTCTATTTTGTGATGACACCCAAATGCAGAAGACATGATGAGTTTTTAAAGGCCAGCTCTATAAGACTCTACAAAAAACTTGATTAGCTAAGACATTAGAACTCTTTACTAGGCATTAGCTTTACCTGGTTGTCTTGATCTTCTGAGAAGTCAATGAGCTCATCTTCAGGCACTTTACTACCTTCAGCTGATTCATCACTATAGTTTAGTCTGATTTTGCTTAAGCCATCTGCATTAATAAGACACATTACATAATTAAAAAACCATGTATAACTAATAGGAAATGATATAGAAGTCAACTGTATTAATTAATTAATGACATAGTAATTATGAATACAAAATCTGCCTCAGTATATAATTTCACAGATATAAAGTAAATTATTTGTAACAAAAACCTGGATTGACATGCCAACTACAGAGTTGTTTCCACTATTCAGGCCCTAAAATTCATTAGTGAAAAACTAGATATCAATTATATAATTAAAATGATATGTATATATTTAAATACATATATGTATGGATATGAATGTATGTACATAAATTTTTGTGCTGGGTATGTCAGATAACTTTAATTAATAATGGAAACTACAATATTCTGAAAATAACCTAAATATCCAGGCAAATTGTAGAAAATAACATGAAATATTGTACAACTTTTAAATTAAAATTGTGAAATTATAAAATACAGGGTAAAAATATAAAAAATATTAAAATGAAGTAAAATTGGCTTGTTTTTGGACAAATAATAAGAAAAATACAAAAATGAAAACAATCATTTTTAGGATGGTAGTTGTCCTACAGAGCCCATCAAACTGTATGTTTTTCTTTCCTGTTTTTGTTATATTCATAAATTTTTCGATCAAATATAACAATGTTCTATTCCAATAATCTAAATCTTAAAAAAAACAGTTATTTTGATAAAAGAAGCTAAGCATACAAAATGCTTCAAAAAAAGGTCAGTTCAAAAGGATGAACTACATAACCATTATACAGCAAGGGACAAGATTTGTAGGAAAATAAGATTTACATGAAACAATGAAAAATGAGTCAAGGACTAAAATAGCAATACAGTTTATTACAGGGAATACCAATTCAAAGGTTTAAAAAGCATGAGTTTGGTCTAAATTATTAAAAGGGGGCTAATATAAACAAGATGGAACAGAAAATCAACAAAATAAAATGTGTTTCAGAAAGACTATACATAAAGCCTAAATGGGATTTGAAACATATTATTTAAAATAACTAATAAAGCACTATGATAAATCCTTTTGGTATGCAAAGAATAACCTCTTCAATTTACCTTTTGCAAAACCTGTATTTTATGTTTTGTGTTCGAAATTGAAACATCTAAATTTGAATAAAATTTGTTCAAATCTTCAGGCAATTCAGAATTAGTCAATTATAATCAGGTTATTCTATATGAAATCATTCCTATCTACAGAAGCTATGTGTCATTAAAGAAGACACAAATTAAAATTATATGTGCATTTTAAAAAAAGGAGAAAAATAATTTAAATAGTGCAATCATCCCCAATTATTTCACTAGATATAACAAATGCCCTGTCTTAAATTGAGAGGTAATAACTCCTCAATTAGTTTCAGTTCTTGAGAGCTTCTCATATACTAAGACTACCTCAAGAAAATTGAGTGTGATTCTTGAGTTTAAGCATACACATTTTTCATGTACCATCCATGCCAATTATTTTATATGATGCCCAACAAGTGACAGTGATACTACACATACTTTCCTACAGTTGACCTTAAAACCTAATCCCTGTGATAAGATGTAATTCCACTTATTTACTATAGCACGTTATGTGACATCAGTAGTCAATCTTTGTGACATGTTTGAGAGACAAAATTATGTTAAAACTAACATGCATCACTTAAAATTCTGTCAACTATGCCCACCAGACCATACAGAACTCAATTACTGAGATATCAATCAGATTACAAAAGCTTTTCTGATCCTAACTCTTAATATGTCATCACTGAATACAGGAGAGTGCTTAACCATATTCTTTTAGGTAGTAAAGACACCTCTAGAAAATACTGTTGTTTGATGCATTTTTGGTAACTGACACCTTAGAAACATTTGATGAAAGCTATGGAACTTGATTCTTGAAAAATGCACTCACTCAAGAACACCATTTTTCAGACAGTGGGTAACTATCAGCATTGGATTAAGACAAGCATTAAAAAGAATAGAAGTGTTAGTGAACCACAATCAATAAATAGTAATTTTTGTGAAACATTTGTTTTAGAGTCTTTGCCTTTAAGAAAAAAAGATATAGCTGATGTGGTCACATGCATATTAAAACAAATGCACTGTGTAAAATTAAAGAAAATGAGTGAATGGAATAAAAAGATATTAAAAAGGCAAGCTACATAAAATAGATTATTCTTTACTTGTGGTCTCTTAATTCACAGGAAAGGGCCTTGAGGGATCTCTGGGGTTTGTATATAGGAAACCCTAGGCTTTTTGTCCCATTCTTGTGCTTTGCTTTCAGTCATGCACTTTAACTCATTTCAATATGAATTCACTTTAAAAAAGGGTAAGACTTTGTTATAAAAGGAATGAAAAAGGGCACACACTGCCTTGAAGGCTTAAGGCTTCAGAGTGCCAAAAATGATAATCTCTAATATGGCTATTCACACTGACTCTTAATTTTTTTGTACTGAAAAATTACAGGCAAGTGACCAGTGGTTACCTAATTTGTCTTTCTTCAACCTATTTCTGCTTGATGAAATAGAGTGGAATACGAGCTAGAAAAGGAAGTATTTGCTTGGTTTATTTATTTATTCATTATGGTATATAACATATTTACATAGAAGTGATAACTTTGCAAATGCAATTTAATAAGTAGTTGGAGAGCAAACTTCCAAGAATGTTATGGGTTAAAGAACCATAGTTTCAGTTATTTCATTCATTATACATTTATTTCATTATTGTGTGTGTATATATATATATAACATACTAGATATGTGATAACTTTCAAATTACAATTTAACATACAGATTAAGAGCAAATTTCAAAGAATGTTATGGGTTACAATTCCACCATTTCAGTTCTTTTTTGCTAGCTATTCTAATATCCTAGGTAACTAAGAAAAAGAAAATTATATAGAGATTCAGTAATCATAATCCTATGTTGAATTCCCTGTCTGTTGCTGACCCTTCCTCTAGTTTAATCACTTCCCCATTCTTCACGGATGTCTAGGGAGTGACCACCGAATCTTCAGGGATGTCCAGACAGTGACCACCCTAACTTGTTCCTCTTGAAAAGGGGTGCCAACATTATGGGAAAAGGGGATACAACCGGTTGATATTCTTGAAGAGGCTGTTGCCTCTAGGTTTGGGACTTAGCTAGCATAGACGCTCTCTGGAGGATTTAAGTTTCTGAAGAATAATCTTAAAGAGTGAAACTTTTATAATCTCAGATAGGGACCCAGGTATCATTTAGGGTTTTCAGGACTACCGTTGACTTGGGCATATCATATTGTGGCCATTTGGAATATCTACCTGAAGCTTGCATAGAATTAACCTCCAGGACAGTCTCTCAACTTCATTTGAAATCTCCCAGCCACTGAAATCCCATTTTGTTGCCTTTCTTTTACCCCTTTTGGTCCAAAAGGCATTCCCAACCCCTTGACACCAGGGTTAAGCTCATTTCCAGAATTCATGTCCCACACTCCACACTGACAGGGAGACTCACTCACCTGGGGAAAGGGTGATGAATTTATTTGCAGAGTTGGGCATAGAAAGAGAAAGTCCACATACGAGCAACAGAAGAGGTTCTCTGGAGGGACTCCTAGGCACAATTATAGGTGGGCTTAGCCTCCCCTTTACAACCACATGTTTCAAAAGAGCAAGCCTCAAGATCGAGGACTTTTCTTACAAAATAGGGGGCTCCTAATTTCACACAGCATATGTTCTGTCCACAATATTCAATCAGTACCTCATATTATCACTTAGTTGTACAATCCTCATCACTCTCCATTTTAAACAATTCTCATGACTCACAACACTCCACAGCTCTGTACACCCCTTAATTATTTGTCCCTAGTATTTGTGTGGTACTAGTAAGGTATTTCTATTAACTATAGTCCCTAGTATGGAACAAGTAGATTTTTCTCATTTAACATTCTGTTGTCAACTCTCTGTACCAGTGTCATAACTTAGAAGTATGTCATGCAAGCACCTAACTATATTTGTAGTGCTGACCTTTGGGATAAATGCCTTTAAACAACCCCTTTCAATCTTGTTTGCCTTCAATGCAGCTCTGATACTTATATAATCCCATTAACAAATAATCATCATTCCTAGCCATTCCCATACCTTTAAATTCATACTCATTAACATATATGAACATAACAGATTATCATTCTGCCTTCACTAACTTTTGTCTATCTCTAGATCACCAATATTCCAATTATAAGACACTGATTTTACATGGTTCAGGGAGTTCACACTAGTGGTAACATACAAAATCTTTCCTTTTGTGTCTGACTTATTTCACTCAGCACTATATGTTCAAAGTTCATCCATGATGCCATATATTTCAGGACCTTGTTCCTTCTTAATGCTGCATAGTATTCATCGTATGTATATACCACATTTTGTTTATCCACTCGTCTGCTGAAGGACACTTGGACTGTTTCCATCTCTTGGCAATTGTGAACAATGTTGCTATGAACATCGGTGTACAAATGTCTGTTCATTTCACTGCTTTCAGATCTTCTGGTACATACCGAAAAATGGAATTACTGGATCACAGTGTAATTCAAATCTAGTTTTCTGAGGAACCACCAAACTGTCTTCCACAGTGGCTATACCATTATACATTCCCACCAGTAATGAATAAGAGTTCCAATTTCTCCACATCCTCTCCAGCATTCGCTGTCTCCTGTTTGTCTGATGGCAGCCATTCTTATTGGGGTGAGATGGTATCTCATTGTGGTTTTGATTTGTATTTCCTTAATAGCTAGTGAAGATGAACATTTTTTCATGTGTTTTTTAGCCATTTGTATTTTCTTTTCAGAAAAATGCCTTTTCGTATCTTTTGCCCATTTTATAATTGGGCAGTTTGTACTACTGTTGTTGAGTTGTATGATTTCTTTATTTTTGCAGGATATCAGTCTCTTACCAGATACATGGTTTCCAAACATTTTCTTCCATTGAGCTCGGTGCCTCTTCACCTTTTCGAAAAGTCTTTTCAGGCACAGAAGTTTTTGATTTTGAGGAGTTCCCATTTACTTATTTTTTCTTTTGTTGCTTGTGCTTTGGGTGTAAGGTTTAAAAAATTACCTCCTATTACTAGGTCTTGAAGAGGCTTCCTAATATATTATCTTCTAGGAGTTTTATTGTGCAGTCTCTTATATTGAGATCTTTGATTCACTTTCAGTTAATTTTTGTTAACTGAAGTGTGAGGTAGGGGTCCTCTTTCATTCTTTCGGATATGATAGCCAGTTCTCCCAGCCCTATTTGTTGAAGAGTCTGTTCTGTCCCAGTTCAGTGGCTTTGGGGGCCTTATCAAAAATCAGTTGACCACAGATCTGGGGGTCTATTTCCAAAGTCTCAATTTGATTCCATCGATCATTCTGTCTATCTTTGTGCCAATACCATGCTGTTTTCACCACTGTGGCTTTACAGTAGGCTTCAAACCCTGGGTGTGTAAGTCCTTGCACTTCGTTCTTTTTTAGAATATTTTCTTTTGGCGGGGGGTGGGGTGCAATTTGAGGCCCCTTTCCCTTCCAAATAAATTTGATAACTAGCTTTTCCAACTCTGCAAAGTAGGTTGTTGGAATTTTCATTGGAATTGTGTTGAATCTGTAGATCAGTTTGTGTAGAATTGACATCTTAATGACATTTAGCCTTCCTATCCATGAACATGGAATATCTTTCTACCTCTTTAGGTCCTCCTTCATTTCTTTTAGTAAGAATTTGTGATCCTCTGTGTAGAGGTCTTTTACATTCTTGGTTAAATTTATTCCTAAGTACTTGATTTTTTAAATTGCCATTGTGGATGAAAATTTTTTTATTGCTTCTACAGTCATTACTAGTAAACAGAAACAATATTGACTTATGGGCATTAATTTTGCATCCAGCCACTCTGCTGAATTTATTAGCTCAAATAGCTTTGTTGTTAATTTCTTAGGATTTTCCAAATTCATCTGCAAATAATGACAGTTCTACTTCTTCCTTTCCTATTTGGATACCTTTTATTCCTTTGTTTTGGTGAACTGCTCTGGCTAGAACTTCTAGCACAATGCTGAATTACTGTGGTGACCATGGGCATCTTTGAATCATTCCCAATCTTAGGAGGAAAGCTTTCAGTCTCTCACTACTGAATATTATGCTGGCTGTGAGTTTTTCATATATACCATTTATAGTACTGAGGAAGGGTCCTTCAATTCCTACCTTTTTAACTGTTTTTTCAATCAAAAAGGAAAGTTGAAATTTGTCAAATGCTTTTTCAGCATCTGTCGAGAGGATCATTTAAATTTTCCCTTTGATTTGTTAATGTGTTGTATTACACTGATTGATTTTCTTATGTTGAATCACCCTTGTATGCCAGGAATGAACCCCTCTTGGTTGTGGTGTATAATTTTTTTAATGTGCCTTTGTAGTCATTTTCCAAGTATTTTGCTGAGAATTTCAGCATCTATATTCATTAACGAGACTGGCCTATAGTTTTCCTTTTTGTAATATCTTTACCTGGTTTTTAAATTAGAGTTAATAGCTTCATAAAATGAGTTAGGTAGTGTTCCTTTCCTTCAGTTTTTTGAAACAGTTTGAGCAGGAATGGTGTCAATTCTTTTTGGTATGTTTGGTGAAACACCCCTTTGAAGCCATGTGGCTCTGGGCTTTTATTTGTAGGTAGATTTTTGATGACTGATTGTAACTCTTTGCCTGTGATTGGTTTGTTGAGGTCTTCTATTTCTTCCTGGATCAATCTAGGCTGTTCATGTGTTTCTAGGAAATTGTCCATTTCCTCTAAATTGTCTAGCTTGTTGGCATACAATTGCTCATAGTATCCGCTTATGATTTTTTTTTAATTTCTTTGGGATCCACAGTAAATTTCTGGCTCTCATTTCTGATTCTGTTTATTTGGGTCTTCTCTCTTTTTAAGTATGTCTGTCTAGCTAAAGGTCTGTTAAACTTGTCGAACATCTCAAAGAACCAACTTTGGGTTTTCTTTGTTCTTTTTTTTGGGGGGGGGGGTTCTCAAGGTCATTTATTTCTGCTTTGCTCTTTGTTATTTCTTTTCTTGTACTTGCTTTAGGGTTAATTTGCTGAGCATTCTCTAGTCTCTCCAATTGTTCAGTTAGATCTTTGCTTTTAGATTTCTTGCTTTTTGATGTTATATTTAGAGCTATAAATTCACCTCTCAGCACTGCCTTCGCTGCAACTCAGGTTTTGATATGTTGTATTCTCAATTTCATTTGTCTCTAGATATCTAACTATTTCTCTTGCAATTTCTTCTTTGACACGCTGGTTGTTAGGAGTGTGTTATTTAACGTCCATATATTTGTGAAAGATCTGGTTCTTTGGTGCTTGTTGATATCTAGTTGCATTCCATTATGTTCAGAGAATGTGCTTTGAATAATTTCAATCTTTTTAACTTTATTAAAACTTGTTTCGTGCCCCACTATATGATCTATACTGGAGAACGTTCCATGGGTGCTAGAGAAGCATGCATACCTGGTACTTTGGGATTAACAATCTAATATGTCTAAGTGTAATTCATTTACCATATTGTCTGTGTTCTAAATTTCCTTATTGGTACTCCGTCTAGTTGTTCTAGCTATAGAAAAGAGTGGAGTACTAAAGTCTCCCACTATTATTGTAGAAATGTCTACTGCTCCCTTTAGTTCGGCCAATGTTTGTCTCATGTACTTTGGAGCTCCTTGATTGAATGCATAAGCATTTATGACTGTTATTTCTTCTTGGTGAATTGTCCCTTTTATTAACATATAATGTCTGTTGTCTCTCATGACATCTTTGCATTAAAGTCTACTTGTCTGATATTAGTATAGCTACTCCAGCTTTTTTTGGTTGCAGCTTGCATGGAATATTTTTTCCCATCCTTTCAGTTTCAGTCTCTTTGTTTTGCAGGATCTAAGATGAGTCTCTTGAAAGTAGCATATCAATGGGTCAAACTTTTTAATCCATTCAAACAGTCAATATCTTTTAATTGGAGAGTTTAATCCACTCACAAAGTTATTATTGTAAAAGGAGTTTCTGAACCAGCCATCTCAAGCCTTGAGTTTCAGTGGTCAGATCTATTTTTTCCTTTTTTTTAAGTTACCCTTACTAATACTCTTCAATTCTGTGCCCTTCTCCAGACCTCTTTCTTTCTCTTTCTCTTTTTTTTCCCCAGCTGGTAGAGCTCCGTTTGCTATTTCTAGCAGGGCAAGTCTCTTGTTAACACACTCTCTTAGCATTTGTTTGTGAAAATTTTAACCTCTCCCTCAAATTTTGAGGGAAAGCTTTGCTGGATAAAGAAATATTGGCTGGCAATTTTTCTCTTTAAAAATCTTACATGTGTCACACCACTGCCTTCTTGCCTTCACGGTGCCTGCTGAGTAGTCCGTACTTAGTCTTATGTTGTTTCCCTTGTATGTGGTGCTTTCAGAAGTTTCTCCTTTTCAGCATTTGACGATCTGATTAGTATATGTCTTGAGTGGATTTATTTGGATTTATTCGAGTTGGAATTTATTAGGCATCTTTGATTTGCATATTTATGTGAAGTAGAAGGGTTGTGAAGCTTTCCCCAATTATGTCTTGAAACACTCTTCCTAACCCTCTTCTCTTCCCCTCCTTGGAAACCAATGATTCTTATATTTGAGCACTTCATGCTGTCCATCATTTCCATGAGATCCATTTCTATTTTATTTAATTTTTTTCACCATTTGTTCATTCTGTGTTCAAATTCGATTGCTATCCTCTAGTTCACTTATCCTATCTTCTGCTTCTTCAAATCTGCTGTTGTATGTCTGTAGTGTATTTTTAATCTGATCAACAGCATCTACTCCTGTAAGATCTGCTATTTTTTCATTTCCTCTTTCAAATTCTTCTTTATGCTCTTCTAGAGTTTTTGTTTTTTGTTTTTTTTTTTTTGGCTTTTACAATGGGGATTTTTTAGCTTACAAAAATCTACAGTTCTAAGATCACAAAAATGTCCAAATTAAGGCATCAAGAGGATGATACCTTCTCTGAAGAAAGGGTGACAACATCTGAGACATCTCTGTCTCATGGGAAGGTACATGGCTGGCATCTGCTCATCCTTCTCTCCTGGTTTCATTGCTTTCAGCTTCTGGCTTCAGTGGCTTCCTCTCTCAGCTTCTATGTGTCCTCTCTCAGCTTCTCCAGTGCTTTTCTGAGCTCTCTGGAGTTTTTCTGTCTTTTATACTCTCATAAAAGACTCCAGTAAATGGGCTGGATCACATTTCAGTTGAAATAACCTTGCCCAAAGTTTCCACTCACAATAGGTCTTCTTGATGTCCTTTTTTTATGTCTTTAGCCATCTCATTGAAGTTGTTTTGAAGATCTGTGGATACTTTAATTAATCTCTACAAATTTTGTGGTCTTCTGGGTCTTTAATTTGTTCATTTGGCTTTTTCATAACTTGTTTCTTCCGGTGCCTTATGATGTTGGCTTTGGGCACTTTCTTATCTTGGTAAGATGATTTTGGGAATAGCAGGATTACTTGAGCATTTATATATAATTTGGCAGAGCTAGCTTGCTGAAGTGCACTTTCCCTGTCATACCAGCAGATGGTGCTCCCGAGCCACCTCTTACTCTCAAGCCAGTGTTCCCCCAACTTCTCCTGTGAGCTGGGCAGGGTCCAAACTGGGTGGCAAGTCAATGAGTGCACCAGTTCTATGTGTACACTGGGGACTGCTTTCCCTGGGGGTGCGATGTGGGACCTGTGCAGTTTGGCAGGGAATTCACTCAAGAGCACCCTCTAGCTCAAACATTCCCTGCTCTCTTGTGCATCCACAACCCTCTGGGGTATGGGAGGGGCTTCTAGTGCTTATGTATGGCACCCTCTCCTATCCCTGCTTCTTGCCCGTGCACCCCTGGACTTCCATTGGGGGAGAGTAAATGCAGTCAATACTCATTTGCTACTTCCTGGGTTCCATCATGGCCATGTGGCTGTGGAAGATTATCTCCCCAGTTAATTGTTAAGCTGGGTGCACAGGACCAGAGAGCCACTGTTCACTCCCTTTACCGGCAGCTGTCTTGCAACTTCCAGCCCCAGCTGAACAAACTCACTCCATCCATCGAGGTGCAGACTCTCCACATTTCCATCCATGTCCCTGTCACGTAATACAGAAGTTCCTCTTTGACTGCTCATACCCTGAAATCACGGTCCCAGGTTTCCTGCCACCCATCTCTAGTTTCCTTCACAGAGGGAAAGCCTGCTCCACTTCACCCACTTTGCCATCTTCTCAGGTGTCCTTTACTTGGTTTTTGATACACGTTTTTGCTACATCTGCTAAATTTTCCCCTTCTGCTTCTTATCTTATACATCCTGAAGGGAACAAAGATCAGCACTCTAGGGCTGGTGTTAGCTTTATGCAGCTTAGTATGCCAAACAAACACAAACGTTCATACAAGAGTTCAACAGCACCTTTCTGACTTACTAAAGGAATTAAGACAGGGAGAAGTTCCAAAAGTATGTACAGCACAAACAATTTTTGACAGGCTCTTTCCGAATACACATAATTTCTTCTATGTCCTATACCAACATTTTCCTCCAAAGAAAATATATTACATCGATTCACAGTTTAATAAGTTACAATTTAAAAATGTTTACAGATTTGTCAAGATTCAGTTTGTAAAACTGCCTATTCTTCTAAGAAATAATCTACAGCCAACTTTAAACATTATAAATTGGAATGATCTTATAAAGTTTATTGAATGTCATAACTAAAATATACAAGCATCACTTAAAAGATTAATTCAGAAATGCAAAATTAAAAACTATATTCAGGACTTGCCCTAGACCTGTTTTCTAAACAGAAACTGGTAAAGTACAAGGAAACATATTCTTATCAATGATCTATTTTTTTCAAAAGCAGCATACAAGGCACCCCCTGGGCACAGTAAGGACTCAATGAAATCTTCTAAACATGGACAGATGTTATAATTAGGTGAACATGAGATGACACAATAAGCAATAACTATAGTATTCACCTAAAAACATTCAAATTAAAACACACACACACACACAAACCCACAAACCCCACAGTAACAAAAACCCCATCAGTCTAAAGAATACTCTTCAGCTGTTAGGCACTTTGCCAAACAGCTCAACATTCTACATAAACATTGTGTAAAAAGTAATGGTCAAAATAATCACCCAGTATAGTAAAAAACACAAATATTAAGGAATGATATATGTATGTTAAGACTCAGTAATAAAGAAGAGGCAATGAATAAAATCTGAAATATTTTAACCAAAAAAGCTAAAAAAAAAACAAAAATAAAATGAATAAGGAAAATCTATATATTAAGTATTCTGATTAATTAAGGTTTCAATTACACAGCATTTCATAAAATTAAACTTCATCCATGGTTGTAAATGTGACATAATCATTTGATTGTAATGGATCTCAATGTACCAATCTGTAAACTGAGAAGACTGACTTAATTTCCCTTACAAATCTAAGAATACAACTACTGTTAATGCTGAAAACAGGAAATTTCCTATTTAATAAAAATAAATCTCGGGTCCTGTACTGAAAAATGTAAACTCTTTACTGCAATTTAAAAACTGTACTCTACAGGGGAAAGGAGAGGGGACATGACTGCAAAGGGTTTTTCTTTTTTTTTGAGTCATGAAAAGATTCTAAGCCTTGATTGTGGTGATGATTAAATGACTAGTCAAATTTATCAAAGCATACTGAGCTTTACATCAAAAGGGGTAAATTTTATTGGATGGATATTATCCCTCAATGAACATGACCAAACAAACCCCACAAAGAACAGGCTTGAACCCTAATCCTGTTTATAAAAATTCAATTTATTCTGAATTCCTTCATCCTTTCAAAACATTTAGATACATACCTGTATGGTGCATAGAACTAAAATATTCATTCTGCAGTCCATTCTCACTTTTAGTCCTATCAACAACTTTCTGGCAAGCAGATTCTCCTTTATTTGATTCATCATTTTCACTTGCATTATGATTTATTTTTTTCAGAGTACATTTCACACTGCATATGTTTTTCCGATAATGAGGGTCACTTTCTTCTTGTCCAGCACTTGAATCCGTTACAGCTATGCAATGCTTTCTGTTTACCATCTTCTTAATTACAGGCTTGGGAGAAGGGTTTTGTGCACAACTGTCCATTTCGTTGACTGAAGCAGAAGAAACACAACTGTCCTCTACGGTTGAACATTTTTGTATGACTGTATGTTCATGATAATGAGGATTAGGCTCATACTTTGGTTTATCCAAACCAGGGAAACAAACAACAGCCAAAAACCAGTGCGCACTGTAAAAAACAAATGAAACTACTGAATATGTTAGGAAAGTTTGTTGTATTTGGCAATATATATCATTTGAAATGTTTTTGTCCAAAGCTTTTGTGAATTCAAGAATGCCCAACGTTTTCAATTCTCAATTAACTCAATTGTTTATATGATCACTGACTTATTAACAGAATACAATGTCTATACTTAAATGAATTTTTTTTTTTTTTTTTTTAGAATTACGTAACTTGTATTCACTTTTACAAACAGTCCTTTGAACCTTTTCTTGCTTAGGATGAGAAAAATGTATTACTTTTTCAGGCAACTTAATGAAATGTAAATCATATCACTTTCTAATGTATCATTCCCATCTGCCTTCCTTTTGCCTTCTTTACGTCAAAGAGATAGAAAACTATCTACATTAAAATATCCTCAGAATCTATTTAGACTGTATAGTTTTTACCATTTCTAAGTATTGTACGTAGTTTTTTAAACGTTTACTGTGTTATTAATAAAGCACAAAAATATTTAAAGTATTGAAAATATTTATAAAAGTAATCTTTGACTCATGCTATATTGAAATGTAAACATACTAAAAGAATAGCATATTAATCAATATTATAAAACCTAAACATTCTGGGAAGATGGCGGCATAGAAAGAAGTGGAAGACATAATCTCCCCCAGAACAATTCATAAATGAACAAAAAACCAGTAAATAACCTGGAATGGTAGCGGGGAGACAAACGTGACAGTACACTCAACTTCCACCGACATGAATTGGGAGGAATGCCCGAGATCACAGCATAAAATCTGTAAGCAAAATTGCGGACCCGCGTTGAGAGCTGAGAACCTAGAGCCAGGAGCCCCTCCCTCACAGAAGCCGCGCCGTGCACTTTCTCAGCCCAGCTCCAAGTGAGGTTTTAATAATAACTGCTCAACACAGACAGCGAATCCTCAAACAAGCAGACAGAGGCTTTTGGTGACAACTGACCTTGGGAGAACCAGGGGAAATATTCTCTCTCTTGCTCTCTCTCTGTGGAGAAAACTTCAGCTGCTCTCAGCCCACAAGGCGTTGCAGTAAAGACAGCCTCACACATTCTGTATTCCGGAACGAGCTGAGAGCCCCGCGGCACAGCCAAGGGGCTCAGGGCTTCCCTAGAGGGATGGCACACACTGATGACGTAGCACGGCATCACCCTCGGCTGAGGGAGGATCGCGGCTGGGAGGGGGGATCCGCTTGGAGAGCCCAGGGGCGCTACGCCAAGTCCGGTGGTTTATGGGACACCGAGAGAGAGCTGCCCTTCCTCCCTGGCCACCCGTGTGCACGCCCCACATTCAGGGTGGGCGACTCCAGCGGCGCGCCCAGGCTGAGCTCTCCAACTGAACACGCAAGAATCATTTTCCCTCACTACATGAGAACTGACGGGAGGGATATAGGTGGCTCACAGATGCCATCTGCTGGTTACTTAGAGAAAGTGTATGTCACCAAACTGCGTCTCTGAAAGATTAGATCAATATCCCTTTTTTTTGATACAACTTGAAAGAACCTTATCAAGCAAAACAAATGCCAGGAGGCCAAAAACAACAGAAAATCTTAATGCATATGATAAAACCAGATGATATGGAGAATCCAGCTCCCAATACACAAACCAAGATTTTGGAAAAAACGTTATACCTCGCAAATTTAATTAAAGAACTACAATCAAAGAACGAAAACATGGCAAAGGATTTAAAGGACATCAAGAGGACCATGGCCCAGAATATAAGCACCATAAAAAAGACCCTAGAAGAGCATAAAGAAGACATTGCAAGAGTAAATAAAAAAACAGAAGATCTTATGGAAATAAAAGAAACTGCTGGCCAAATTAAAAAGACTCTGGATATTCACAATACAAGACTAGAGGAAGCTGAACAACATCTCAGTGTCCTAGAAGTCCACAGAACAGAAAATGAAAGAACAAAAGAAAGAATGGAGAAAAAAACTGAAAAAATTGCAATGGATCTCAGGGATACGATAGATAAAATAAAACGTCCAAACTTAAGACTCATTGGTGTCCCAGAAGGGGAAGAGAAGGGTAAAGGTCTAGAAAGAGTATTCAAAGAAATTGTTGGGGAAAACTTCCTTCCACACAATATAAATACACAAACCATAAATGCCCAGCAAACTCCAAATAGAATAAATCCAAATACAGCCACTCCGAAACATATTCTGATCAGACTCTCAAATACTGAAGAGAAGGAGCAAGTTCTGAAAGCATCAAGAGAAAAGCAATTCACCACATACAAAGGAAACAACATAAGACTAAGTTGTGACTACTCAGCGGCCACCATAGAGGCAAGAATGCAGTGGCATGACATACTTAAAATACTGAGAGAAAAATTTCCAACCAAGAATACTTTTCCAGCAAAACTCTCCTTCAAATTTGAGGGAGAGCTTAAATTTTTCACAAACAAATGCTGAGAGAGTTTGCCAATAAAAGAGGTGCCCTGGGACTCGGGCAAGATGGCGGCATAGAGAGAAGTGGAAGCTAAGTAGTTCCCCTGGAACAACTACAAAAAACCAGAAACAACTAGTAAATAATCCAGAATAACTGCGGGGGGACAAACGAGACCATCCATTCATCATACACCAACCTGAACTGGGAGGAATGCCCGAGAACACAGCATAAAATCTGTAAGTAAAACCTGCGGAACCAGGTCGGGAGACCCCCCTCCCCCATAGCCCGAGCTGCGGAGCCGCGTGGTGCCACAGAGAAGCTCTCTCCCAGCAAGCGAATACAGCTCAGCTGAGCTCCAACTGGGGTTTTAAGTAGTGAGTGTGAACTGCTCACTACAGGTACGCATCCCCAAAAAACAGACAGAGGCTTTGGGTGACGACTGACCTGGGAGAGCTGGAGGGTCACCTTGGACCGGGTCTGAAGGGGACTATCTATGTCTTTTTCGGCTCAGTGGAGAAAGCCCCAGTCATTTTCAGTTTCCAGGGCTGTGACTCCGGGAAGGGTGGAGACACCACAAGCAGAGAGCGAGACCATTGAAATGCTAATGACCTCCACCTGAGGGGTCTGTCTTCTCTAGGAGGAAAGGGGTGGGGCCCTTTCCATTCAGAACCAGACCCCAGAGCCTGGGGGAACACGGCCATACCTCCTCACACCAGTCAAGAATTATAGGCTAACAGGCGTCACCTGCTGCGCAGAAAAGCACAGTGACCCGAGGCATCAAAGGGTGGAGCAATTTTCTAAGACACCCTCAGGGAAACCAGATACTGAATATTTCTTCCTTCTGGGATCTGAGCCTGTTCTGGTCTGGGAAAACCTGATATGTATAACCAAGGAAACCATGCCTAGACAACAGAAAATGACAACCTACACTAAGAAAAACAAAGTTATGGCCCAGTAAAAGGAACAAATGTACACTTCAACTGAGATATAGGAATTTAAACAACTAATGCTAAATCAATTCAAAAAGTTTAGAGAAGATATTGCAAAAGAGATAGAGGCTGTAAAGGAAGCACTGGACATGTATACGGCAGAAATCAAAAGTTCAAAAAACCTACTAGTAGAATCTATGGAAATGAAAGGCATAACACAAGAGATGAAAGACACAATGGAAACATACAACAGCAGATCTCAAGAGGCAGAAGAAAACACTCAGGAACTGGAGAACAAAACACCTGAAAGCCTACATGCAAAGGAGCAGATGGAGAAAAGAATGAAAAAATATGAGCAACGTCTCCGGGAACTCAAGGATGAAACAAAGTACAATAATGTATGTATCATTGGTGTCCCAGAAGGAGAAGAGAAGGGAAAGGGGGCAGAAGCAATAATAGAGGAAATAATTAATGAAAATTTCCCATCTCTTATGAAAGACATAAAATTACAGATCCAAGAAGCGCAGCGTACTCCAAACAGAAGAGATCTGAATAGGCCTATGCCAAGACACTTAATAATCAGATTATCAAATGTCAAAGACAAAGAGAGAATCCTGAAAGCAGCAAGAGAAAAGCAATCCATTACACACAAAGGAAGCTTAATAAGACTATGTGCGGATCTCTTAGCAGAAACCATGGAGGCAAGAAGGAAGTGGTGTGATATATTTAAGATACTGAAAGAGAAAAACCACCAACCAAGAATCCTGTATCCAGCAAAGCTGTCCTTCAAATATGAGGGAGAGCTCAAAATATTTTCTGACAAACAGACAATGAGAGACTTTGTGAACAAGACACCTGCCCTACAGGAAATACTAAAGGGAGCACTACAGGGTGACAGAAGACAGGAGTGCGTGGTTTGGAACACAATTTTGGGAGATGGTAGCACAACAATGTAAGTACACTGAACAAAGGTAACTATGAATACGGTTGAGAGAGAAAGATGGGGAGCATGTGAGACACCAAAAGAAAGGAAGAAAGATAAAGACTGGGACTGTGTAACTTGGTGAAATCTAGAGTATTCAACAATTGTGATAAAATGTACAAATATGTTCTTTTACGAGGGAGAACAAGCAAATGTCAACCTTGCAAGGTGTTAAAAATGGGGAGGCATTGGGGGATGGATGCAATCAGCATAAACTAGAGACTGTAACTAATAGAATCATTGTATTATGCCTCCTTTAATGTAACAAAGGTGATATACCAAGGTGAATGCAGATAAGAGGGGGGATAGGGGAGGCATGTTAGACACTTGACATTGGTGGTAATGTCTGATTCTTTATTCTACTTTGATTTAAGGTTATTTTTCCTTTTGCTGCTTCCTAGCTGTCATTTTTTTTGTTTCCTCTTACTTTTGCCTCTCTACCTTCTTTGACTCTCCCTCCTGCCTTGTAGAAGAAATGTAGATGCTCTTGCTTAGTATGAGCAGAATGTTCAATTAGGATGAACTTAAATGTTTGGAAATGAACAGGGGCGTTGGTAGCAAGATGTGAGAATAACTAACGGCGCCGACTGGTGTGTGAATGAGATAGAAAGGGGAAGCTCAGAGTCATATATGTCACCAGAAGGAAAGTTGGAGGTCAAAAGATGGAAATGTATAAAACTGAATCCTATGGTGGGCAATGTCCATGATCAACTGTACAAATATTAGAAATCACTTCATGAACCAGAACAAATGTATGACAATACAATTAGAAGTTAATAATAGAGGGGCATATAGGGAAGAACTATATACCTATTACAAACTATATACTACAGTTAGTAGTATTTCAACATTTTTTCATAAACAGTAACAAATGTACTATATCAATACTAGGAGTCAACAATTGAGGGGGGTTGGTTAGGGATAGGGGAGGTTTAGAGTTTCCTTTTCTTTTTTTCTTTTTTCATCTTTCACTTTATTTCTTGTCTGGAGTAATGAAAAGTTTCTAAAAATTGAACAAAAATTAAGTGTGATGGATGCACAGCTGTATGAGGGTACCCAGGGGCAAGTGATTGTACACTTTGGATCTTTGGATAATTGTATGGTATCTGAACAATCTCAATAAAAAAAAAAAAAAAAAAAAAAAAAAAAAAAAAAAGACCTGCCCTACTTCAGATACTAAAGGGAGCCCTACTGACAGAGAAACAAAGAAAGGAGAAAGATATAGAGAATTTTAACAGACATATATAGAACCTTACATCCCAAATCACCAGGACACTCATTTTTCTCTAGTGACCACAGATCTTTCTCCAGAATGGACCATATGCTGGGATATAAAACAAGCCTCAATAACTTAAAAAAAAAAAAATTGAATATATTCAAAGCACATTCTCTGACCACAATGGAATACAAATAGAAGTCAATAATTTTTGAATTGTAACTCCACTATTTACTTCCTACATGATATAAAATACACAAACTCTAATGACAAATCAGTGGTTTTGAACTCAATGTAAAACATGTAAGTTTTGAAAAGAACTATATAAAGATGGGGGAATGGAGGAGTATAGGAACATAGTTTATGTGTTCTATTGAAGTTAAGTTGGTGTCAAAGAAAAACAAGACTGTTACAGATTTAAGAGGTTAATTTTAAGCCCCACAGTAAACACAAAGAAATTATCAGAGAATATGACCACAGAGATGAAAAGTAGAGTATGGGTCAAGAGAAATGGGGGAAGGAGCAATGGGGAGTTAAGAAATGAGTGTAGGGTTGCTGTTTGAGGTGAAGGGAAATTTCTAGTAATGGAAGGTGGGAAGGTGATAGCATTACAACATTCTAAATGTGATTAATCCCACTAATGGAAAGCTAGGGAGCAGGTTGGAATGGGAAGATTTAGGCTGTATATATGTTTCCACAATTGAGGAAAAAAAAAGAAAAGTGTAAATCGATGACAACTGAATGCCAAGGATGACCCAGGATGGGATCTGAGGATGGAGGACAGGAGGCTCAAAGGGACACAGTTGAGACATAACTAAAAAAAGAAAAAAAAAGGAAATATAGAATGAAAGCTTTGTATCAATGTTGAATCTCTTGTACTTCTTAGCTGCATTTAATGGGATTGCATAAAAGAATGTTCTTGTTCATGGGAAGTGTATATGTGAATCATAGTGTTTGTTCAAGGATGTGTGCAGCTAGCTCTCATATGTTCAAAGACAGAGCAATAGATGATGGATGATAGGGAGGGAGGGAGGGAAAGAAATAGCGGTGTGACAGCATGTTAAAGTTGGTAGATTGGGGTATCGAGGGAGGGGGGTCATGGTATGCTGGAGTTCAGTGTATGGGGTTTGTATTGTTTTTGCAACTGTTCCTATAACTTTGAATTTATTTCAAAATAAAATTAAAAATAAAAAAAAGAAACAGTACCATAAAACTCCTAGAAGATAATGTAGGGAAACATTTCAAGTCCTAGTATTAGGACGTAGCTTCTGAAAACTTACACCATAGAACAAGCAATGAAAGAAAAAAAAAGATAAATGAGAACTCTCAAAATCAAAAGCTTTTGGGGGGTGGCAAGATGGCAGCATAGAGAGGCGTGGAATTTAGTTAGTCCCCTGGAACAACTAATGAACAACCAGGAACGACCAGTCAATAATTTGGAATAACTGCTGGGGGACAATTGTGACAACCCACACATCGTACACCAACCTGGATTGGAGGAATGCCTGAGATCACAGCATAAAATCTGTAGGTAAAAACTGCAGAACTGTGCCGGGAGTCCTGTCTCCCCATGGCAGGCTTTGATGCAAAACCTCACAGTGGTAGGGAGCAGCACTCTCCCAGCAAGCAAATATAGCTCAACCGAACTCCAATTAGGGTTTTAATTAACAAATGTGGACTGCTGACTACAAGCTACAAACCCACAATAAGGAGACAGAGGCTTTTAGTGATGACTGACCTCAAAGAACGAGAAGACTCATTGGTCCCGGGGAGGGGAGGCCTAGAAGAGCAGGTGTTATCTCAGGCCGAGGAGTGAAACTGGGGGGCTGTGTACTGGCTCTAAAAGGAGGCTTTCTGTCTCTTTTTCTATCTCTCAACCTGAGTGGCTCAGAGGAGAAAGCCACAGCCATTTTCAGTGGGGAGAGCCTCAGCCATTTTCAGTTCGCAGTGCTCTGACCCAGACAAGGGTGGAGATAACTGAGTCAGAGAAACGACAATTCAAATGTACATGATAACTCCCTAGGGACTAAATCTTTCCTAAGAGTAAGGAGGTGGGGCCCAGCTTGACTACCTGTCTTCCCTTCAGAACCAGACCCCAGAGCTTGGGGAAAAACAGCCAAACCAGAAACTAAAGGGACCACCCTCTTTACACCAGTCAGGAGCAATAGGCTCACAGGCGCCATCTGCTGGGCAGGTTAGAAAAAGCACAGCGGCTAGTGATCCCACAGGAGAGTCAGTCAATCTCAAAGACACAACAGCAGGGAGACTTGAAATTGAATAGAACCCTATTCTCAGATTTGAACCCGTTCTAGTCTGGGAAAATCTGTTTGGGGTAACCAACAAAACAAGATGCCTAGAAAACAGAAAACTAAAATTTACACTAGGAAAAAGTTAGACATGGCCCAGTCAAAGGAATAAACTTACACCTCAATCAAGATACAGTTGAGACACTGTTTCACTTTAATGAAACAATCTATTAAAGACTTTCAAAGTAATATGCTAAATCAAATAAAAACCAAATCAACAAGTTCAGGGAAGAGATGGCAAAAGAGATGAAGGCTATAAAGAAACCACTGGGCAAAGATAAGGTAGCAATTGTAAGTTTGAGAAAACAATTGGCAGAAACTACGGAAATGAAAGGCACAACACAAGAGATGAAAAACACAATGGAGACATACAACAGCAGATCTCAAGAGGCAGAAGAAAACACTCAGGAACTGGAGAACAATACACCTGAAATCCTACATGCAAAAGAACAGATAGAGGAAAGAATGGAAAAATATGAGCAACATCTCAGGGAACTGAAAGACAACATGAAGTGTATGAATGTATGTCTCATGGGTGTCCCAGAAGAAAAAGAGGAGGGAAAAGCGGCAGAAACAATAATAGAAGAAATAATCAATGAAAATTTCCCATCTCTTAAGAAAGACATAAAATTATAGATCCAAGAAGTACAGCATACCTCAAACAGAATAAATAGGAATACACGTATGCCAAGACACTTAATAATCAGATTATTATGCATCAAAGATAGAGAGAATCCTGAAAGCAGTAAGAGAAAAGTGATCCAACGCAAACAAAGGAAGCTTGATAAGAGTATGTGTGGATTTCTCAATAGAAACCATGGAGGCAAGAAGGAAGTGGTGTGATATATTTAAGATACTGATAGAGAAGAACCGCTAACCAAGAATCCTACATCCGGCAAAACTGTCCTTCAAATATGAGGGAGATCTTTTCAGCAGGCTGGTAACGCCCTTGCAGGGTGCTACGGCCCAGAGCTACTCCGCACAGTCATGTATGGTGGGAAGTACCTTCCACAGCCCAGGCACCTGCCTCAGTATCTGGTGTGAAAAATAGCCTTTTGCACACTCATAGCTAATTGTCCTGGAGCTAGGAAGGTGGAGGTGTGCTGAAGGGGGAATTTACCACACCCCGTACAGCCATCCTCTCAGGGGACTTGGAACGCCCCTTCGTGGTGCAGCGGCCCAGAGCCTCCCTTGGAGACTGCGCTCACCTGTGATGTTGCACTGTCTTCCCCACACAGAGGCTCTTACAGGCGGGACCTGTGTGGAAGTCCAAGGGGCCCCACACCAATACCAGGGACTTGAGGGTCCATGGCAGAGAGAGACTGTGGGGAGACCGAGCCGAAGGTTTGGACTCCTCCAACAGCTTTAAATCTCCAGGAATGCCTGAGAGATTTGATTCTTAAAGCCACCCTCCCTCCCTAACTGCTCAGACACACCCCCCACATTCAGAACTGGCAGCACCAACTATGCAAGGAAATTTGGTACACTGATTGGACCCCCACAAGATGTGGACTCCGACTCACCACACAAAGTTGGAGAGAATCGACTTTGGAGTAATAGGCAGCTCGCAGGTGCCATCTGCTGGTAACTTAGAGACAGTGCACTCCACCATGTTGTAGCTCTGACAAATTAGAGATAAGTGTTCAACTAAGTCTGCATATCCTAAAAGAACCCTATCAAGATAAGCAAATGCCAAGAGGCCAAAAACAACAGAAAATTTTAAAGCACATGAAGAAACCAGAAGATATGGATAACCCAGACACCCAAATATCAGAGGAGACACAGTACTTGGAATGATTAATCAAAGAACTAATGACAAACAATGAGATCATGGTACAGGATATAAAGGACATGAAGAAGACCCTAGAAGATCATAAAGAAGAATCTGCAACAATATATAAGAAAACAGATGATCTTATGGAAATAAAAGAAACTACTGATCAAATTAAAAAGATTCTGGATACACACAGTACTAGATTAGAGGAAGCTGAGGAGAGAATGAGCAAGCTGAAAGAGGCCAGAACGGACAATGAAAGTACAAAAGAAAGAATGGGGAAAAATATTGAAAAAATTGAAATGGACTTCACGGATATGATGGACAACATAAAGCGCACAAATATAAGAATCACTGGTGTTCCAGAAAGGGAAAGAAGGGTAAAGGTCTAGGAACAGCATTCAAAGAAACTGCAGGGGAAAAGTTCCTAATCCTCCTGAACAACATAAATACACAAATCATAGACGCACAATGAACTCCAAGCAGAATAAATCCAAATAAACTCACTCCAAGACATATTCTGATCAGATTGTCAAATGCTGAAAAGAAGGACCAAGTTCTGAAAGCAGCAAGAGAGAAGAAATTAACAACATACAAGGGAAACAAGTAGTGACTATTCAGCAGCCACCATGGAGGCGAGAAGGCAGTGGTATGACATATTCAAAATTCTGAAAGAAAAATTGCAAACGAAATAGGAGGGAGAGTTTAAAATATTCTCTGACAGATAATGAGAGAGTTTGTGAACAAGAAACCTGCTCTACAGGAAATAGTAAGGGGAGCACTACAGACTGATAAGAAAAGACAGGAGTGAGAGGTTTGGAACACAGTTTTTGGTGATGGCAGCACAGCAATGTAAGTACACTGAACAAAGATGACTATGAGTATGGTTGAAAGAGGAAGGTTAGGAGCATGTGGGACACCAGAAGGAAAGAGGAAAGATAAAAACTGGGACTGTATAACTCAGTGAAACCTAGAGTACTCAACAATTGTGATAAAAGGTACAAATATGTTTTTACATGAGGGAGAACAAACGAATGTCAACCTTCCAAGGTAAAAATAGGTGGTTTTCAGGGAAAAAATTCAATCAGTGCAAACTAGAGACTATAGTTAACAGAAACATTGTATTATGCTTCCTTTAATGTAACAAGGGCAATATACCAAAGTTAAATGCCTTTAAGAGGGGGACATAAGGGAGGGGTATGGGACTCTTGGCACTGATGATGTTGTCTGACTCTTTTATTCTACTTTAGGCTAACTCTATCTTTCCTTTTGTTGCTTTTTAGCTGTCATTTTGTTTTTGTTTTTTCTCTTTTTTTTGTCTCTCTACCTTCTTTAACACTTTCTCCATCTTTGTGGAAGAAATGGAGATGTCCTTATATAGACAGTGGTGATGAAATATATGACTATACAGGGAACCATCAATTGTTTGCTTGGGACAGAAAGTATGGTGGGTTAATAAAACCGTATTAAAAAAAAAAATGGACTGACGAAGAAATCTTGAGGGCACTACATTGAGTGAAATAAGTCAGACACGTAAGGGCAAATATTGCATGGTCTCACTTACATGAGCTAATTATAATATGTAAACTCATAGACATGAAATATAAGTTACCGGGATACAGAACAAGGTTAAAGAACGGGGAGTGACTGCTTATTATGAGCAGAATGTTCAACTAGGTTGAACTTAAATGTCTGAAAGTGGACAGAAGTGACGGTAGAATGTTATTGTGGGAATAAATAACACTGCTGAATGGTATGTGAATGTGGTGGAAAGGGGAAGCTTAGAGTTACATATGTCACCAGAAGGAAAGCTAGAGGTTAAAAGATGGAATGTATAAAACAGTGAATCTTGTGGTGGACAATTTTCGTGATTAACAGTACAAATATTAGAAATCTCTTTCATGAACTAGAACAAATGTGTGACACTATAACTAGCTGTTAATAATAGAGGGATATATAGGGAAAAATATATACATATTGCAAACTATGTACTACAGTTAGTAGTATTTTAACATTATTTCATCAATAGTAACAAATGTACTATACCAATACTATGAGTCAATAATGGAGAGGGGTGGTTAGGGGTATGGGAGGATTTGAGTTTTCTTTTTTTTTTCTTTATTTTCTGGAGTAATGAAAAAGTTCTAAATTTCAAAAAAAAAAATTATGGTGATGGAAAAAAAAATCAAAAGCTTTGTACTTCAATGGAATTTGTCAAAAAGGTGAAGACACAGACAGTGCAACGGGAGAAAATATTTGGAAACCATGTATCTTATAAAAGACTAATATCTTGCATATATAAAATGTCCTACGACTCAATGACAATAGTATAAACAGTCCAATTATAAAATGGGCAAAAGATATGAAAAGATATTTCTCCGAAGAGGAAATATAAATGGCTAAAAAACATGAAAAAATGTTCATCTTCACAAGCTATCACTGGAGATGCAAATCAAGACCACAATGAGATATCATCTCACACCAATAAGAATGGCTTCCACCCAGCAAACAAGAAACTACAAATGCTAGAGAGGATGTGGAGAAATTAGAACTCTTATTCACTGCTGGTGGGAATGTATAATGGTATAACCACTCTGGAAGACAGTTTTGTAGTTTCTTAGAAAAGCAGATATTGAATTACCCTATGATCCGGGCAAATCAATTTCTCGGTATATTCCCAGAAGATTTGAAAGCCGTAAAATGAACAGACATTTGTACAACAATGTTCACAGCAGCATTATTCACAATTGCCAAGAGATGGAAACAATCCAAGTTTCCTTCAACACACAAGTGGATAAACAAAATGTGGTGTATATATATATAATGAAATACCATGTAGCAGTAAGAAGCAACAAGGTCTTGAAACATATGGCAACATGGATGAACCTTGAAGATATAATTCTGAGTGAAATAACTCAGACACAAAAGGAGAGATACTGCATGTTACCACTGGTATGAACTATCTAAATAATGTAAAATCAAAGTCTTAATAATGCAAGAATAATGGGGACCTCATGATAGACAGTAGTTAGTGAGGGGGAATGATGATCTAATATGTTCAGATATGTCAATTATAGGGAATTCAAATGTGTGGTAATGGATAGGAGTGACGACTGTTAACAGGATTATAAATATGGGAGCTGTATTGAAGGCAAATAGGAATGAAAGGGGTTGTTTAAAGGCATGTTTCCCACAATCAGCACCACAAATATAGACAGGTGCTTGCATGATATACTTCTAAGGTATGACACTGACACAGGGAGTTGCCAACAGAAGTGTACATGGGAAAAATCTATACATTGCATACTAGGGACTATAATTAATAGGAATACCATACTAGGATTAATCAAATACTAGGGACAAACAATCACGGGCTGACAAGAGCTGTTAGATGTTTTGGGTCATAAGACTTGTTTAAAGTGGAGAGTGATGAGGATTGTACAACTTGGTGATGATAGTGTGAAATATGGATGGACTATCATGGATATATCATATGCTATTTGAACTCAGAAACCCCCTACTTTATAAGTCAGGGCCTCAAAACTGAGGCTTGCTCGGGTGAACCTTATGTTGTAAAGAGAAGACTGAGCTCAACTGTAATTATGCCTAGGACTCACCTCCAGAGAACCTCTCTTGTTGCTCAAATGTGGACTGTTTCTCTCTAAGCCTAACTCTGCAAAGAAATTCATCACCCTCTCCCTGACATGGAACAGGACCCAAAGATGAATGAGCCTTCCTGGTGAGGTAGGACATGCATTCCAGGAATAAGCCTGATCCTAGCATTGATGTATTGAGAAAGCCTTTTGACCAAAAGGGGGAAAAGAAAGGCAACAAAATAAGGTTTTAGAGGTTAAGAGAATTCAAACAGAGTCAAGAGGTCATCCTGGAGGTTATTCCTATGCAGGCTTCACTTAGATATGCCAATGACCACAATATGATAAGCTCCAGTCAACAGAAGTCCTGAAAACCTTAAAGAATACCCAGATCCTTATCTGAGACTCTATAAAAGTTTCACTAAGTTTATTCATCAGAAACTTAAATCCTTCAGAGTGCTCCTATGCCAGCTAAGTCCTGAAACCCAGAGGCAATAGCCTCTTCAAGAACAACAACTAGATGTGTCCCTTTGCTCATAAAATTGACACCCCTGTTCAATATGAACAGGATAGGGTGGTCACTGCCTAGACATCCCTGAAGATTGGGAAAGTGATTAAACTACAGGAAGGAGTAGCAACAGACAAGAAGGAATTTAACAAAGGATTATGAATACTGAATCTTTATATAATTTTTCTTTTTCTTAGTTGCTAGAGTATTAGAATCATTAGAGGGAAAGAAATGAAATGGTGGAACTGTAACCCATAGCATGCTTTGCAATTTGTTCTATAGCTACTTGTTAAATTGTAATTTGAAAGCTATACCTTTTTGTATATATGTTAGATTTCACAATAGGGAAATAACTGAAACTATGGTACTACAACTCATAATAACTTTGGAAATTTCCCATATATTTACTTGTCAAATCATACTTTAAATATATATGTTACATATGTATATATGTTAACATTTCATAATAAGGAAATAACTGTGGAATCATAATCTATAATACTGTTTCAAATTTGCTCTCTACTTATTAAATTACACTTGAAAGTTATCACTTTTATGTATATATGTTATATTCTACAATAAAAAAGATACAATGTTTGATTTTTTTAAAAAAAGAAGAGTTTGTGTTTTATGGCCATAGCAAATATTTTGACCTATCCTATCCACTTCTGACTGGGCAGGTCTCATGATTAAAGCCATGATTTTGAATAAATAGAATTTGAGTTTGACGATACTATAGTGTGAATAATTTTTTATAATGAGAAAGAAAAAAAAAAGAGCACATTTAGAAGCTAGCCTTGCACTCATAGCTATGCCTATTAGACATAAACAATTTCATAGACTACCAACCACAGAAAAGGCTACTCTGAGACCATGATAAAATGAGAAAAAGCAAGGCCATTTCATAAGCAGGGACAATGAGTGAATGCTATTTCATTATTCAACCCCAGAAATACACCCTCTTTCACAGCAACCAATCTAGCACCAACTACCACTTCTTTAGACATTCCCTCCAAGAACAACCCAAACCCTATAACAGGCCCCTTCTAATATCCCTTACTGACAGTTCCCATGGTGTGTATTCTCCCTTGCTGCAAGTAATAAACCCAAGTTGTTTAACCACAGGTGTGTTCCTAGTGCTCTTTGGCTGAGGGAAACAAGAAAACCAAAAGTGAAATTTAAAAAAATCTCAAGATGATGAATAACTTCCAGGAAGATAGCGAAATAAGGACAGACAGAATTCATTCCTCTTACCAAAAGCACCTTGAGAACAGGCAGGAATTATCCAAAGCAGTGGTTCTAGTGCTCAGGATACCAAGGAAGAACCACTGCCGCATATAATGAAGAGGTGGATGAAAACAGAAACTATGACTGAGAAATTGTAGTGGGTGATTTCAGCTGCAGCAACTGGTATCCCTCCTCCAGGTCCTCCCAGAAGCCCTCAGCTGTTGGAAGGCTTGGTTCTCGCCAGCTGGTGAGATGGTGCTCAGTTCTACTCCAACTGAGGGCCAGAAAAGTACTGCAGCCTAGAGCCTTTTCATGCAGGAGCTCATAAGCCCATGGCTCCATTAATTCTACAAACTGAGAGACTAAACTGAGTGACTAAGCTCCATTGCCGTTCCCATCACTCACCCCCCACCCCAGAGGCCTGCAGATGGGCACAGTCCTGGGTAAACTTTCGGCCAGCCAAGTTAACACTCAGTCCCACAGCCTAGAGCTTTTCCACAAGGAAGCTCAGGAGCTTGCAGCTCAATTGGTTCCACAAACTGAGACACTGTGGCAAGGGACTGATTTGCCCCACGGTGCCTGGTCCCCCTGACCCCTAACTCAAGGACAGCAGATCTGGGTGCCTGTGTTTCTCATCTGGCTGGCTGCAGTGGGCTATAAGAGACAGGGAGGCCCTCCCCTCGGGCAAAGAGGGGGAAGCAGCACAACCCTGTTACAGCTGCTGGCCAGAGGGAGTGACCCACAGTCTCACAGCTTTGAACCTTTCTGCACAGGAGCCTAGGACCCTTAAACCACTAGTATTTACAGCAACAGATAAGCTGTGGTGAGTGACTGAGCTCCATTGCAGCCTCAGACACCCTTTTCCCATCTGAGGCTGACAACCCTGAGCATGCCTGGGTCTTGCCCAGGGTGCTGCAGTGGTTTGAGAGAGACAGGGAGGTCCACACTTTGGGAAAAGAGGAAGATGTGAAACAGTTTTGCCCAGTGGAAATGGGACAGGAAGACCGAGAGTCCTGGTCCTTTCTAGACTGGCACCCATAGCGCCAGATCTGGTTTGTTTGTACAGGTTACTGTGAAGTTACAATATATCAAAGAGAAATCTGGGCAGAGAATAAAAATGTATCTGCAAGGCCCTCTTGAGGGACTGGGAGAATATGTGGAAATATTAAACATCCCCACCTGGGGAATTACCAATATTCTCACAAGTATTGGAGACTACCAATTTAGAAGGTGGAGCCCTTGATCTTGGGGCTTGGCCTTACAAAGTTTGTTACTGCAAAGGAGAGGCTAAGCCTACTTAAAATTGTGCCTAAGAGTCATCCCCAGAGAAGCTCTTTTGTTGCTGAGATGTGATCTCTCCCTCTCTAAGACAATTCTGCAGGCAAACTCATTGCCCTCCCCACTATGTGGGATATGATTCCTGGGGGTGTAAATCTCCCTGGCAATGTGGGCCATGACTCCCGGGGATGAACCTGGACCTGGCATTGAGGGACTGAGAAAGCCTTCTTGACCAAAAGGGGGAAGATAAATGGAATAAAGTTTCAATAGCTGAGAGGACATTCTGGAGGTTATTCTTTTGCATTATATAGATGAATTAATTGTGATGAATGCAGAACTATATAATGGTACTATGAACAACTGATTGTACACTGTGGATCACAGTATGGTATGTGAATATTATCTCAATAAAATCGAATTTAAAAAGAACAAAAAAAGAAAAAAAAAGTAAGGGAGTTCAACATTATTGAAAAACTTTTAGCTAGACCAACAAAGACAAAAAGAGAGAAGATGAAAACTAATAAAATCAGATAGGAGATGGGGGTCATTAATATGGGTCCCAAAGAAAGAAAAACAATAAGAGGATACTATGAACAACTCTATGTCAATAAACTAGATGAGTTAGATGAAATGGACAGTTTCCTAGAAACTCGAGAAGAAATAGAAGACCTCAACCAACCAATAACAAGTAAAGAGACTCAATCAGTCATCAAAAACCTCCCCACAGGTGGCCCAAGGTTACATCGACTGATAGGCAGAAGGGCAAACTATGGGGTAGATATATGATGGAATATTGTGCACTAAAGAAAGGAATGAAGTCGTGAGGCATGCAGTAAGGGCATGAATCTTGAGGACATTATGTTGAGCAAAATAAAAATAAGCCAGGAACAAAGGGACAAATATTGCATGGTCTTTGATATTGTCTTAATGTTAAAATTTCAACATCTGTGTGAGACTAAAGGAAGAGATGTTTATTTTGTACTAAATTTAAACTCGCTGTAGCACATTATCTAATTTAACCTGTCTGGTCGGTTTATTTAAACAACCTAAATACATGGAACTTAGAATAGGAATGAGACCTTGTTACACTGTACAGGTTAATGTAATATCCCAATATATTTCAGAGTATTTGGGGCAGAATAAAAAAAAAAAAAAAACTATCTGAAAAATCTCTGAGGGACTGGAGAAAAAATTTGGAACTATTAAAACTTCCCCACCTGGCTGGAAACTCCTGATATTCTCTCAAACATAAGGGAAACCCAACTTAATAAATCATGCCCTTGTTATCAAGGCCTGCCCTTATGAAACTTATTTCTATAATGGCAAAGCTAATCCTACTTATAAATATGCCTAAGAGTCAACTCCAGAGAACCTATTTTGTTGCTCAGATGTGACCTCTCACTCTAAGCCAGAATATGCAGATAAACTCACTACGTGGGACATGAATCCAAGGGATAAGCCTGGCCTTGGCATTGTGGGATTGGAAATGCCTTTCTGACCAAAAGGGGGAAAAGCAATGAAACAAAATAAAGTTTCAATGGCTAAAATAATTTCAAATAGAGCTGAGAGGCATTCTGGAGGTTACTCTTATGCCAACTTCAGCCAGATATTCCAATTTCCCAAACTATGCCAAGCCCTAACCAACTGTATTCATAAAAACCCAAAAGAATATCCTGGGCTCTATCTAAGACTCTATAACCTTACTAATATTAACTTGTTAATTTTTTCAGAAACTTACAGCCTCCAGATTATTCCTATTTCAGATAAGCCCTGAAATCCAGAGGTACCAGTCTCTCCAAGAACATCAACCAGTTTCATTACTCTACCCCATAATGTTAACACCCCTTTATAGCACGAAGAAGTTAGAATGGTCATGGCCCAGCTATCCCTGAAGATTGAGAGAATGATCAAAGAAGAGGGAGGAATTTAATGGAGAAGTTAGGATTTAACAAATGATTATGACTAGTGACTCATTAAATGGATATTTCTTTTTAAGTTTCCAGTGTATTAGAATAGCCAGAAGGAAATACCTGAAATTGTTGAACTGCAATCTAGTAGCCTTGAATTTGATAATGACTGTATAATTATAACTTTTATCTTGTGACCATGGGTAGATAAGTAATAAAATAAAGACATGCATGAAAAAAAAATTAATAGATTGAGAATATGGAGAAAAAAACACTCCAACGTAAACTATGGACAGTAATTAATAGCATCACTTTAATAATCTTTCATCAATTGTAACAAATATAACCACTGTTAAAAAATAGAATTATGAAAAAATGCCATCATCAATTCTAACAAATTTTCCACATAAATGCAAGAGTTGGTGGTGGGCTTGTGTATTGGAATTCTGTATTTTATGTATGATTCTTCTGTAAACCCACAACTTCTATGATTAAAAAAAAAATAAAAAACAATAAAACAAACAAGCAAATACCTCCCTACAAAGAAAAGCCCAGGGATAGATGGCTTCACAGGGGAGGTTTTACTGAACATTTCAAGAAGAACTACTATTGTGCTGGTTTGAATGTATTGTGTCCCCCAAATGCCATTATCTTTGTGGTCTTGTGTGGGGCAGACGTTTTGGTGCTGGTTGGATTTGCTTGGAGTGTGCCCCACCCAGCTGTCGGTGATGATATCAATGAGATGTTCCCATGGAGGCGTGGCCCCGCCCATTCGGGGTGGGCCTTGATCAGTGGAGCTATATAAATGAGCTGACTCAAAGAGAGGCAACTGAGGGAGTGCAGCTGGGAGTGATGTTTTGAAGAGGAGCAAGCTTGCTAGAGAGGAACATCCTGGGAGAAAGCCGTTTTGAGGCTGGAGCTTTGGAGCAGACGCCGGCTGCCTTCCCAGCTAACAGAGGTTTTCCGGACGCCATTGGCCATCCTCTGGTGAAGGTACCCGATTGCTGATGTGTTGCCTTGGACACTTTGTGGCCTTAAGACTGTAACTGTGTAGTGAAATAAACCCCTGTTTTATAAAAGCCAATCCATCGCTGGTGTTTTGCATTCAGCAGCATTAGCAAACTAGGACAACTATCGTTCTTGTTCAAACTCTTCAAAAAAATTGAAGAAAAGGGAATACTAACTCCTTCTAAGAAGCAAACATCACTCTAATACCAAAACCTGATAAAAATACTACAAGAAAGGAAAACTACAGACCAATCTCTCCAATGTATTTAGATGCAAAAATTCTTAACAAGATATTGCAAATCGAATCCAACAGCACATTCAAAGAATTATACATCATTACCAAGTGAGTTTATTCCATGCATTCAAGGGTGGTTCAACACGAGAAAAGCAATCAGTGTAATACAACACATCAACAAACTGAAAAGGAAAAATGACATGAGAATCTTGATTGATGTAGAAAAGGTATTCAATGAAATTCAGCATCCTTTCTTGATAAAAACATTTCAAAAGGTGTAAGAATCGAAGGAAACTTCCTCAATATGATAAAGGGCATATATGAAAAATCCACAGCCAGCATCGTACTGAAAGCCTTCTCCTAAGACAGGAACGGGACAAGGACGCCTATTGTCACCAGTGTTATTCAACATTGTGCTACAAGTTCTAGCCAGAGCAATTAGACAACAAAAAGATATAAAATCTTATTGATTGAGGGTAATCTTAATTTAATGGAAATGCTCAGGAATGATTATGGTTCGTAAAATCTCTTGGGTATGGAAGGAACATGTTGGAAGCAATGTAGTTATTGCAGGTTATTTGTTTTTCTGATTCCTTTGCTTTGTTTTGTTTGAATCGTTTGTTTTTTTCACTTTTTGATAAAGTAAAAAAGAAACTAAGCAACATACTCTTTTTTCAGACTTCTAGATGAGTGTAAAAAAAAAGAAATAAAAGGCATACAAGTTGGAAAAGAAGAAATTGAACTATCATTATTTGGAGAAGACATAATCTTAACATGGAAAATCCTGAAAAATCGACGACAAAGCTACTTGAGCTAATGAACAAATTTGCAAAGTGGTGGAATAGAAGATTAACATGCACAAATCAGTAGTGTTTCTGTAGACTAGTAATGACTGAACCAAGGAGTCAGTTAAGTAAAATATTCTATTTACAATAGCAAGCAAAATAATCATAAATATCTAAGAATAAACTTAACCAAGGATGTAAAGGACCTGTACACAGAAAACTATAAAACATTGCTAAAAGAAATGAAAGAAGACCTAAATAGGTGGAAAGACATTCCATTTTCATGGATAGGAAGACTAAATGCCATTAAGGTGTCAAATATATGCAAATTACTCAACAGATTCAATGCAATACCAATCAAAAAATTCCAACAGTCGTCTTTTCAGACTTGGAAAAACTCATTATTAAATTTATTTGGAGGTGAAAGGGGCCTAAAACAGACAAGAGCATCCTCGAAAAGAACGAAGTGCGAGGACATACACTTCCCGACTTTAAAGCTTATTATAAAGCTACAGTGGTCAAAATAGCACGGAATTGGCAAAAACGCAGACATACTGATGAATGGAATCAAATCAAGAGCTCAGAAATAGATCCTCAGATCTATAGTAAATTGATTTTTGATAAGGCCCCTGAATCCTCTGAACTGGGGCAGAATAGTCACTTCAATAAATTAGTGTGGGAGAACTGGATATCATATCCAAAGGAATGAAAGAGGAGCTCTTCCTCACACCCTAACCAAAAACTTAACTCAGAATGGGTAAAACACCTAAATATAAGAGCCTATACCAGAAAACTCCTAGAAGAAAACTTAGGGAAACATTTTTAAGACCTAGTGATAGGAAGTAGCATTTTAGCTTTTTTTTTTTATCTTCATTTTATTGAGATATATTCACATACCACACAGTCATACAAAACAAATCGTACATTCGATTGTTCACAGTACCATTACATAGTTGTACATTCATCACCTAAATCAATCCCTGACACCTTCATTAGCACACACACAAAAATAACAAGAATAATAATTAGAGTGAAAAAGAGCAATTGAAGTAAAAAAGAACACTGGGTACCTTTGTCTGTTTGTTTCCTTCCCCTACTTTTCTACTCATCCATCCATAAACTAGACAAAGGGGAGTGTGGTCCTTATAGCGTTCCCAATCCCATTGTCACCCCTCATAAGCTACATTTTTATACAATTGTCTTCGAGATTCATGGGTTCTGGGTTGTAGTTTGATAGTTTCAGGTATCCACCACCAGCTACCCCAATTCTTTAGAACCTAAAAAGGGTTGTCTAAATTGTGCATAAGAGTGCCCACCAGAGTGACCTCTCGGCTCCTTTTGGAATCTCTCTGCCACTGAAGCTTATTTCATTTCCTTTCACATCCCCCTTTTGGTCAAGAAGATGTTCCCCGTCCCACGATGCCAGGTCTACATTCCTCCCCGGGAGCCATATTCCACGTTGCCAGGGAGATTCACTCCCCTGGGTGTCTGACCCCACGTAGGGGGGAGGGCAGTGGATTTCACCTTTCAAGTTGGCTTAGCTAGAGAGAGAGGGCCACATCTGAGCAACAAAGAGGCATTCGGGAAGAGGCTCTTAGGCACAATTATAGGGAGGCCTAGCCTCTCCTTTGCAGCAACCATCTTCCCAAGGGTAAAACCTATGGTAGAGGGCTCAACCCATCAAACCACCAGTCCCCTATGTCTGTGGTCATGTTAGCAACCATCGAGGTGGGGTAGGCCAATACCTCTGCATTCTCCACAGGCTCCTCAAGGGGGCACTAAATATTTTTTTCCTTGTTTTTCTTTTTTTTTTTTTAACTGTCCTTTCTTTTTTAAATCCACTGTATGAAAAAAAATAAAAAAACAAAAAAAACCATACAATAAAAGAACATTTCAAAGAGACCATAACAAGGGAGTAAGAAAAAGACAACTAACCTAAGATAACTGCTTAACTTCCAACATGTTCCTACTTTACCCCAAGAAAGTTACCTAATATAGCAACATTTCTGTGAACTTGTTCCTACTATATCCATCAGAAATTAACAGACCATAGTCATTCCTGGGCATCCCCAGAACGTTAAATAGCTTATCTGTTCTTCTTGGATTATTGTTCCCCCTTCCTTAATTGCTCTCTATTGCTAGTTCCCCTACATTCTACATTAAAAACCATTTCTTTTACATTTTTCAAAGTTCACATTAGTGGTAGCATATAATATTTCTCTTTTTGTGCCTGGCTTATTTCGCTCAGCATTATGTCTACAAGGTTCATCCATGTTGTCATATGTTTCACAAGATCGTTCCTTCTTACTGCCGTGTAGTATTCCATCGTGTGTATATACCACATTTTATTTATCCACTCATCTGTTGAAGGACATTTGGGTTGTTTCCATCTCTTGGCAATTGTGAATAATGCTGCTATGAACATTGGCGTGCAGATATCTGTTCGTGTCACTGCTTTCCGATCTTCCGGGTATATACCGAGAAGTGCAATCGCTGGATCGAACGGTAACTCTATATCTAGTTTTCTAAGGAGCTGCCAGACTGACTTTCAGAGTGGCTGAACCATTATACAGTCCCACCAACAATGAATAAGAGTTCCAATTTCTCCACATCCCCTCCAGCATTTGTAGTTTCATTTGTAGTTTCCTGTTTCTTTAATGGCAGCCATTCTAATTGGTGTTAGATGGTATCTAATTGTGGTCTTAACTTGCATCTCTCTGATAGCTAGTGAAGCTGAACATTTTTTCATGTGTTTCTTGGCCATTTGTATTTCCTCTTCAGAGAACTGTCTTTTCATATCTTTTGCCCATTTTATAATTGGGCTGTCTGTACTACTGTCATTGAGTTGTAGGATTTCTTTATGCAAGATATCAGTCTTTTGTCAGATACATGTTTTCCAAAAATTTTTTCCCATTGAGTTGGCTGCCTCTTTACCTTTTTGAGAAATTCCTTTGAGGTGCAGAAACTTCTAAGCTTGAGGAGTTCCCATTTATCTATTTTTTCCTTTGTTGCTTGTGCTTTGGGTGTAAAGTCTAGGAAGTGGCCGCCTAATACAAGGTCTTGAAGATGTTTTCCTACAGTATCTTCTAGGAGTTTTATGGTACTTTCTTTTATATTGAGATCTTTGGTCCATTTTGAGTTAATTTTTGTGTAGGGGGTGAGGTAGGGGTCCTCCTTCATTCTTTTGGATATGGATATCCAACTCTTCCAGCCCCATTTGTTGAAAAGACCATTATGACTCAGTTCAGTGACTTTGGGGGCCTTATCAAAGATCGGTCGGCCATAGATCTGAGGGTCTATCTATGAATTCTCAATTCGATTCCATTGATCTATATGTCTATCTTTGTGCCAGTACCATGCTGTTTTGGCAACTGTGGCTTTATAATAAGCTTCAAAGTCAGGGAGTGTAAGTCCTCCCACTTCGTTTTTCTTTTTTAGAGTGTCTTTAGCAATTCGAGGCCTCTTCCCTTTCCAAATAAATTTGATAACTAGCTTTTCCAAGTCTGCAAAGTAGGTTGTTGGAATTTTGATTGGGATTGCATTGAATCTGTAGATGAGTTTGGGTAGAATTGACATCTGAATGACATTTAGCCTTCCTATCCATGAACATGGAATATTTTTCCATCTTTTAAGGTCCTCTTCTATTTCTTTTAGTAGACTTGTGTAGTTTTCTTTGTATAGGTCTTTTACAACTTTGGTTAAGTTGATTCCTAGGTACTTGACTTTTTAGTTGCTATTGAAAATGGTATCTTTTTCTTGAGTGTCTCTTCAGTTTGTTCATTTCTAGCATATAGAAACATTACTGACTTAGGTGCATTAATCTTGTATCCCGCTACTTTGCTAAATTTGTTTATTAGCTCTAGTAGCTGTATCGTCGATTTCTCAGGGTTTTCCAGATATAAGATCATATCATCTGCAAACAATGACAGTTTTATTTCTTCTTTTCCAATTTGGATGCCTTTTATTTCTTTGTCTTGACGGATTGCCCTGGCTAGCACTTCCAGCACAATGTTGAATAACAGTGGTGACAGTGGGCATCCTTGTCTTGTTCCTGACCTTAGAGGAAAGGCTTTCAGTCTCCCACCATTGTATAATATATGCTCTTTATCATGTTGAGCATTGTACCATATATGCTCTTTATCATGTTGAGGAAGTTTCCTTCAATTCCTACCTTTTGAAGTGTTTTTATCAAAAAGGGATGTTGGGTTTTGTCAAATGCTTTTTCAGCATCTATTGAGATGATCATTTGATTTTTCCCTTTAGAATTTTTAATGTGTTGTAATACACTGATTGATTTTCTTATGTTGAACCATCCTTGCATGCCTGGAATGAACCCCACTTGGTCATGGTGTATGATTTTTTTAATGTGTCTTTGGATTCGATTTGCAAGTATTTTGTTGAGGATTTTTGCATCTATATTCATTAGGGAGATTGGCCGGTAGTTTTTCTTTTTTTGTAGCATCTTTGCCTGGTTTTGGTATTAGATTGATGTTAGCTTCATAAAATGAGTTAGGTAGTGTTCCATTTTCTTCAATGTTTTGAAAGAGTTTCAGTAAGATTGGTGTCAGTTCTTTCTGGAAAGTTTGGTAGAATTCCCCTGTGAAGCCATCTGGCCCTGGTCATTTATTTGTGGGAAGATTTTTGATGACTGATTGGATCTCTTTCCTTGTGATGGGTTGGTTGAGGTCTTCTATTTCTTCTCTGGTCAGTCTAGGCTGTTCATATGTTTCCAGGAAATTGTTCATTTCCTCTGCATTATCCAGTTTGTTGCCATACAGTTGTTCATAGTAGCCTCTTATAATTTTTTTAATTTCTTCAGGATCTGCAGTTATGTCACCTTTTTCATTCATTATTTTGTTTATATGGGTCTTCTCTCTTTTTGATTTTGTCAGTCTAGCTAGGGGCTTGTCAATCTTGTTGATCTTCTCAAAGAACCAACTTTTGGTGATATTTATCCTCTCTATTGTTTTTTTGTTCTCTATGTCATTTATTTCTGCTTTAATCCTTGTTATTTCTTTTCTTCTACTTGGTTTAGGATTGGTTTGCTGTTCATTTTCTAGCTTCTTCAGTTGATCCATTAGTTCTTTGATTTTGGCTCTTTCTTCCTTTTTAATATATGCATTTAGTGCTATAGATTTCCCCCTTAGCACTGCTTTTGCTGCATCCCATAGGTTTTGGTATGTTGTGTTCTCATTTTCATTCATCTCTATATATTTAGCAATTTCTCTTGCTATTTCTTCTTTAACCCACTGATTGTTTAGGAGTGCGTTGTTTAACCTCCAGGTATTTGTGAATATTCTAAGTCTCTGATGGTTATTGACTTCTAATTGTATTCCATTGTGGTCAGAGAATGTGCTTTGAATAATTTCAATCTTTTTAAATTTATTGTGGCTTGTTTTATGTCCCAGCATATGATCTATTCTGGAGAAAGTTCCGTGAGCACTAGAAAAGTATGTGTATCCTGGTGATTTGGGATGTAATGTCCTGTATATGTTTGTTAAATCTAATTCATTTATCAGATTGTTTAGGTTTTCAATTTCCTTATTGGTCCTCTGTCTGGTTGATCTATCTATAGGAGAGAGTGATGTGTTGAAGTCTCCCACAATTATTGTGGAAACATCAATTGCTTCCTTTAGTTTTGCCAGTGTTTCTCTCATGTATTTTGTGGCACCTTGATTGGGTGCATAGACATTTATGATGGTTATTTCTTCTTGTTGAATTGCCCCTTTTATTAGTACGTAGTGGCCTTCTTTGTCTCTCAAAACATCCCTGCATTTAAAGTCTATTTTATCTGAGATTAATATTGCTACACCTGCTTTCTTTTGCCTGCAGTTGCATGAAATATTTTTTTCCATCCTTTCACTTTCAATTTCTTTGTGTCCCTGTGTCTAAGATGAGTCTCTTGTATGCAACATATTGATGGTTCATTTTTTTTGATCCATTCTGCGAATCTATATCTTTTAATTGGGGAGTTTAATCCACTTACATTCAACGTTATAACCGTGAAGGCATTTCTTGAATCAGCCATCTTATCCTTTGGTTTATGTTTGTCATATTTTTCCCCTCTATTAATATCCTTAATTGTACCCATACCGAATCTCTTTAGTACTGAACCTTTCTCCAAGTCTCTCTGTCCTTTCTTTGTTTCTCTGTCTGTACGGCTTCCTTTAGTATCTCCAGCATGGTAGGTCTCTTGTTAGCAAATTCTCTCAGCATTTGTTTGTCTGTGAAAAATTTAAGCTCTCCCTCAAATTTGAAGGAGAGCTTTGCTGGATAAAGTATTCTTGGCTGGAAATTTTTCTCACTCAGAATTTTAAATATATCGTGCCACTGCCTTCTCGCCTCCATGGTGGCCCCTGAGTAGTCACTACTTAGTCTTATGCTGTTTCCTTTGTATGTGGTGAATTGCTTTTCTCTTGCTGCTTTCAGAACTTGCTCCTTCTCTTCCATGTTTGACAGTGTGATCAGAATATGTCTCGGAGTGGGTTTATTTGGATTTATTCTATTTGGAGTTCGCTGAGCATTTACGATTTGTGTATTTATGTTGTTTAGAAGATTTGGGAAGTTTTCCCCAACAATTTTTTTGAATAGTTTTCCTAGACCTTTACCCTTTTCTTCCCCTTCTGGAACACCGATGAGTCTTATATTTGGACGTTTTATATTATCTATCATATCCCTGAGGTCCGTTTTGATTTTTTCAATTTTTTCCCCATTCTTTCTTTTATGCTTTCATTTTCCACTCTGTCATCTTCTAAGTCACTGATTCATTGTTCAACTTCCTCTAGTCTTGTGCTATGAGTGTTCAGAATCTTTTTAATTTGGTCAACAGTTTCTTTAATTTCCATAAGATCACCTATTTTTTTATTTAGTCTTGCAATGTCTTCTTTATGCTCTTCGAGGGTCTTCTTGATCTCCTTTGTATCCCGTACTATGGTCTCATTGTTCATCTTTAGTTCTTTGAGTAGCTGCTCTAGGTGCTGTGTCTCTTCTGATATTTTGATTTGGGTGCTTGGGCTTGGGTTATCCATATCGTCTGGTTTTTTCATATGCTTTATAATTTTCTGTTGTTTTTGGCCTCTTGGCATTTGCTGAACTTGATAGGGTTCTTTTAGGATATGTAGACCAGTTGAAGTCCTTATCTCTAATTTATCAGATCTACAGCTTCGTGGAGTACACTTTCTCTAACTAACCAGCAGGTGGCGTCCACGAGCCACTTGTTCTCCACAAGCCAGTTCTCCCCTGCTTAGCCTTTGTGGTGAGTGGGGGAGTGAGTCTTGTGGGGTCCAATTGGTGTAAGCACAAGCTTTTTGTAAGAAAAAGTAGATAACTCCACAAGACTGAAAATGTCTCTGCTTCAAAGGACTTGTCAAAATGTGAAGAGGCAGCCAACTCAATGGGAGAGAGTATTTGGAAACCACATATCTGAGAAGGGCTTGATATCCAGAATATATAAAGAAATTCCGTAACTCAACAACAAAAAGAAAAACAACCCAATTACAAAACGGGCAAAAGACTTGAATAGACATTCTCCAAAGAGGAAATACAAATGGTTAAAAAGCACATGAAAAGATACTCAGCTTCAGTAGTATTAGGGAAATGGAAATCAAAACCACAGTATTTCACACCTACTAAATGGCTGCTGTTAAAATATCAGGAATCCACAAGTGTTGGAGAGGAGGTGAAGAAATACAAACACTTTATTCACCACTGATGGGAATGAAAAATGGTACAGCTGCTATGGAATACAATCTGGTAGTTCCTCAGAAAGCTAAGTATAGAGCTGCCTTACGATCTAGCAATTCTACTATTCGGTATATGCCCAGAATATCTAAAAGCAAGGATGCAGACAGACACTTTTACACTGATATTCATAGCAGCATTATTCACAACTGCCAAAGATGAAAACAACACAAGTATCCATCAAAAGATGAATCGATAGGGGGTGATGTTACCAACATGGCAAGGTAAACAGCTACTGAAAACTCCTCTCCAGAGAGTCAATGAAAAAAAGAACAATTCTGAATTGTTTGAAACTCTGGAGGAGGATATAGACTAGAGAAGGACCCAGCAAATGCCAAATTGAAGAAAGGGAAGAAATATCAGGTAGGAATCTTCTGCGCGAGATCAGCCAGTCTTCTACCCGCCCCTCACTCGGGCTTAGTGTGGGAAAGGTACAGAATCAGCAGGTGGGAACCCTCTCCCCAGGGACACATTTTAAAATCTCTCACAGCAGAGAGACATACCCCCACTGTTTGAAGACCCAGGGGACAGGGGAGGACATTTCAAGGCCCGGGTCAGTGAGGGACAAAGAGACTGAGAAAACGTGTACAGAGACTGTTTCCAGCCATGGGTCTGAAAATCAGGGAAGCTGCATCCAGCAGCTGTTTCTTTGCCATGGCGATGGCTGGAGTACTGGGTCAGCTGAGAGAGTACTCTGCCAAAGGTGTAGACCCACATTAACCCAGATATTTGTTGGCAAAGTGAGGGCATAGGAATCCTGCAGTTTCAGCACACCTGTGTAGACGCAGCCTATGCTCAGAGGCAAAACTGCCTCTGAGGATGATTAAGTTACTGAACAGCACCATCTACTGAACAGTCCAGAAAACGCAAGGGTATAGAAATCCACTTAAAAAGATGCTTCAGCCCTTTATTAAGACCACAGGAGCTGTTCTATATGCCCTGCACAGAAACCCAGCTTGACTTTGGCAGAGAAATACGGACAACCCAACTGTCAAAGAGCTCTAAAACAAATCCAGATCTTACTGACTGGAGGAAAACAGAGCACCACTGGAAGCCAGCAGAACTATATTACCACAAACAATGAATTTGCTGGGATGCCCAGTGCCTACCTTTCATCCCTGTGGCAGGCCACAGTGGGTGCCTGATCTGGGGGGAAGACTGGGGGAAAGAGCCAATCTGACAACTGGCCAGCAAGAGAAACAAAGAAATATAGAGATCAAAGGAAACCAAAAAGAAAACCCAAGGAAAAAGAGAGAAAACTTCCAGAATAAACTAATAAAGATGGCTAGACAGCAAAAAATCATGAGCCACACCAGGAAACATGAAGATATGAACCAGTCAAAGGAACAAAATAACACCTCAACTGAGATTCAAGAGTTGAAACAACAAATTAAAGATGTCAAAAGAAATCTTCCAAATCAAATGAACAATTTGAAAGAAAATGTGACAAAAGAGATGAAGGATATAAACATGACACTGTGTAACCATAAGGAACAATCTCTAAGTTGGAAAAAACAAATGGCAGAATTTATGAGAATGAAAGGCACAACAGAAGAGACGAAAAACATAATAGAGACATACAACAGCAGACTTGGAGAGGCAGAAGTAAGGATTACTGAACTAGAGGACAAGACATCTGAAATCCTAAACACAAAAGAACAGATGGGGAAAGAATGGAAAAATATGAGCAGGGGCTCAGGGAACTGAATGACAACATGAAGTGCATGAATATACATGTTATAGGTGTCCCAGAAGCAGAAGGGAAAAGGGGCAGAAAGAATAACAGAGGAAATAATCAATGAAAATTCCCCAACTCTTAAGAAAGAAATAAAATTATAGGTCTAAGAAGTACAGCATTTCCCAAACAGAACTGATACAAATAAACGTACTCCAGGACACTTCCTAATTAGATTGTCAAACGTCCAAGACAAAGAGATAATTCTGAAGGCAGTAAGAGAAACGCAATCCATCACATACATGGGAAGCTCAATAAGACTAAGTACAGATTTCTCAGTGGAATCTATGGTGGTGATAAGGCAGTGCTATGATATATCCAAGATACAGAAAGAGAAACTGCTAACCAAAAATCCAATATCTGGCAAAACTGTCCTTCAAAAGTGAGGGAGAGTTTAAAATATTTACAGATACACAGATACTGAGAGAGTGCATAAACAGGAGACCTCCTCTAGGAGAAATACTAAAGAGAGTGCTACTCACAGACAGAAAAAGACAGGAGCGAGAGGTTTGGAGAAGAGTGTAGAAATGAAGACACCCGGAGATACAAAGGAGGTAAAGATTGGGCATTTGGTGCAAAAGTAGTTCAGAATGTTCAACAGGATTGATTGTGTAGATCCAGAAATGGATAGCACAATATTGGGTGATAGTAGCACAATATTTTAAGTACCCTGAACAAAGGTAGGGTTAGGGGAATGTAGGACACCAGAAGGAAAGACAGAAGATGATGACTGGGACAGTATAACTTAATGACCTAAAATGGTCAATGATCGTGATTAAATGTACACACATAAGAAATGTTTTTACATGAGGGAGAAGAAATGAATGTCAACTTTGCAAGGTGTTAAAAATGGGGTGGTAATGGGGAAAAATACAATCAAAGCAAACTAGAGTCTATAGTTAACAGTAACATTGGAATATACTTCCATTGATTGTAACAAAGGCAATATACCAAAGCTAAACGGCTATAAGAGGCAGATATAAGGGAAGGGTATGGGATTCTTGGCGTTGGTGGTGTTGTCTGACCTTTTAATTGTTTTTTACTGTAATTTTATTTTTTATTTTTTTGCTTTTTAGTTTCATTTTTAAAAATTCTTTTTTTTTTTTTTTCCTTTTTTGCGTCTTCCTCTTTCTTTGTGGAAGAAACAGAAATATCCTCATATAAATAGTAGTGGTGAATGCAAAATTATGTGATTATACAGGGAACCATTGATTGTTTACTTAGGATGGAATGTATGGTGTGTGACTAAAACTGTCTAAAAAATAAACAGAGGGATACAAGTGCTGGAAAAAATGTGGAAAAGGGATGTAGCTAATCACCGTTGGTAGGGAAGTAGAATGGTGAAGCCAATCTGGAGGGCAGTGTGGTCGCTCCACAGGAAGCTAAGCATGGGGTTGCCATACGGTCCTGCAACCCGGTTACTGGGTATATACTTGGAAGAACTGAGATCAGGGACATGAATGGACAATTTCAAAGTAGGGTTTAGGGTGCGGTATTCATGATTCCCAGTGGATGAAGGCAGCCTAAGCATACATCGACTGATGAATGGAATGTCGAACTGCGGTGTATACATACATGGAATATTGAGCTGCTATAAAATGAATGAAGTTGTGAGATGAATGGACATTGAGGACAGTATGTTAAGTGAAATAAGCCAGAAATGAAAAGAAAAACATTATAATACCTCACTAATATGGACTAACTACAATGTGCAAACTCTTGAGAATTGAATCTGAGAGCACATTATCCGCGAAAGGCTTACTGTCAGGGTTCCCAGATTGTAAGCTCTTACAGCAGGTTACAATTATTTCTGAGTTATAATGGCTATTTCTAAATTCTGAGATGCTGAGCTCTTTGTGTATAACCTGGTGGGCCCCTGGAACTTTCAGTATCTGTGTTATACCTGAGACTCAGAGCCAGAGTCCAGGAGCTATGAATGTTAGCATTACCCCACACAGCAAATGTTAAAGAAGGTGAAAAAGAGATCACACTTCAATTAGAGGTATCAACAAAATGGACTTGGTTAAGACTAAGGTAAATCAGACTAAAGGGTAAAGGATGGTATTGACAGTATTTTAAAACTTCAACTTCTGTGTGAGACCAAAGGATGAGATGTTTATTAGGTGCAAAATCTATATTTTTTTGTAACACTATATAATTTAACTTGTAAGGTCAGTTTATTTAGGCCAAGTACTCAGTCTTGGGTCTTGCCTTTATGAAGTTTGTTACTACAAAGGAGAGGCTAAGCCTACTTAAAATTGTGCCTGAGAGTCACCCCCAGAGAACCTCTTTTGTTACTCAGATGTGGCCTCTCTCTCTAAGCCCACTTGGCAGGTAAACTCACTGCCCTCCCTCCTATGTGGGACATGACTCCCAGGAGTATAAATCTTCCAGCAACTCGGACATGACTTGCAGAGATAAGCTTTCCCCTGGCATCAAGGGATTGAGAAAGTCTTTTTGGACCAAAAGGGGGAAGAGAAATGAAACAAAATACAGTTTCAGTGGCTGATACATTTCAAATAGAGTCAAGAGGTCATTCTGGCGGTTATTCTTATGTATTATATAGCTATCCCTTTTTAGTTTTTAGTGTATTGGAACAGCTAGAAGGAAATACCTGAAACTGCTGAACTGCAACCCAGTAGACTATATTCATGAAGATGACTGTATAACTATATAGCATATACTGTGTGACCGTGTGACTGCAAAAACTGTGTGGCTCCCACTCCCTTCATCCAGTGTATAGACAGATGAATACAAAAATGAGGATAAAAAGTAAATGAATAATATGGCAGGGATGAGAGGGTATCAGATGCTTTGGGTGTCCTTTTTTACTTTAATTTTTATTCTTACTCTTTTTTTGTGTGTGGTAATGAAAGGTTCAAAAATTGTGGTGAGGAATGCACAATATAGAATGGTACTGTGAACAACTGATTGTACACTGTGGAAGACTGTATGGTTTGTGAAATATCTCAATAAATTGAATTAAAAGAAAAGATGAAATGGAATATAACAAAATGTGATAAATACATACAAGGAATATTATTCAGCAACAAGAAGGAATGAAGTTCTGAAGCATGTAACCCTTGGGGACAATATGACTATTGGGGACAATATATTGAGTGAAAGAAGGCCAGACACAAAAGGACAAAATACTATATGATCTCACTAATAGGAAAACTAATTATAATATGCAAATTCATAGACATAAAGTCAAGACTACAGATTTACCAGGCAAGAGGAATGAGGAATGAGGCTACAGAATGGGGAGCAGTTGCTCAACATGTGCAGAATGTTTTAAAAGATTGAACTTAAATGTTTGTAACCTGATATGTGACAGCAGTATGTTATTGTGAGTATAATTAATAGTGCTGAATTGTGAGTGAATGTGTTTGAATGGGGTAGTTTTGAGTCATGTATGTCACTAGAAGGAAAGCTAGTAGTGGTAAAAACATGAGAATATATCACACAGCGAATTTTGTGGTGGACAATGATTAACAGTACAAGTATAAAAAAGTTCTCTTATGATCTAGAACAAATGTATAACACTATTACAAAGAGTTAGTAACAGTAATAGAGAGATATTTGGGACTAAATGTACCTAGTGCAAACTAAGGAGCATAATTAATATAGTACCTTAATATTGTCTCATCAACAGTAACAATTGTACCATATAAATACTAGGATCCAGCAATGGGGAGTCTAAGGGGTATGGGATATTTTGAGTTTTCTTTCATATGTTTATTCTACTTTTTTGTTATTATTTTTGGAGTTCTGAAAATGTTCTAAAATTGATTGTGTTGATGATAGCACAATTATGTGATGATACTGGGAGTCATGGATGGTATACTTTGGATGGATTGTATGATATGTGAATATATCTCAAGAAAATCTGCAGGGGAAAAAAAACTTTTAAGGCTTAATTGCATATTACACTATCCTTTCATATCAATGCCTCTCTAGTCACTGGATGTGTGTAGGGTATGTGTATGGATATTATGAAGTGTTTAAGGCCCCCCCTCCCATTTACTTAGAAAATCACTTCAAATAGTCAGCAGAACAAAATACAGAAGCTGGTTTTCAATCTGAATAAATGGTGCAATTCCAACCATCTTTTCTCCTTTTTGGTTAACAATCTAAGTGTGTTTTTAAACAAGGATTCAAATTCTTCTAAGAGAACTAATCTTTTTTTCTGGTATAAAATAGCCTTTTCAATAAGATGTTTGCTAGATCACTAACCCCACTGGTGGTTGTTTTTTTAAAAGGTATAATTCCACATTGAACTATAAACCAAAATAAAGAAAAGTATTTAGTCTACTACTTGCAAAATTTATGACTCACTAGAAAACTGCAGTAATTTTCAAAAATAAGGCAGTACAAATACAGATATATACAACAATTTTCTCAAAGAAGTTTTAAAATGGTTAATCTCTTCATCTCATAAAATACATTTTCAAATAATTACCATCACATTTACATAAGGGACATTCTTACTCACGCTTCATTAAGGGGTACAAAAATAAAATCCTTCTCAAAAATATCTACATGTCGGGTCCATGTTTTCACTCTCCCATGTCGCTTTTGCTGTATTCTGTGAGACAAGAGATAAATTACTATGCATCTGAAAAGTCCATATTTCAGCTTATAAGCAGAAAAATTTATGAATATTATAAATATTTATACTCATAAATTATGAATATTCAGATTTAACAACTCAAACACTTGTATAAAACAGTTTAATGAGTTTGGAAAAGAAAACAGCATCTGAGATGAAGTTAGGAATACATGAAATTACCCATCAGCAAATTTGTAAGACAGATTTAATTCTTGTATTACAACCTAGAGGTTTCAGCACTTTTCTTACCTAGATTTCTCTCTCTACTACTTTATTACTGTAGCATTCGTAACAGCAACTATGTTGAGAGGCATATGAGAGCATGACCTATGGTAACTGTGGAGAACTGGGCAGGAAAAGTGAACAATATGTGAGGGTAGACGAAGCAGGACAGAGTACCAGCATTAAACAGAAGTGTATCAATGAGTATCATCAACTCTAAGATGCAAAATTTGGAAATGTTGGAATAGTGATTATATTATGCATAAACAGTTATCAATTTAAGACATTTTAAAGTAGTTACAACAAAAAATATACCGAGCCTTTGTACTTCTTTTGACCAAATATCAGAAAATATAAGAGCTAGTGCCATCACTATAAGGAGAATTATAAACAAAATAACTCAGTTCTAACATCTAGGACAGTGTTCCTTAATTTGTTTGAAAAGAATCATCCAAAGAGCTCATTAAAAGCACAGATTCACAGATTCCTCTTAGCTATTATGGGTGGAACACAGAGCGTAAAACAGAACAATCTGTATTTAATAAGCATTCAAGTAATTTTTGTTTTTAATCATCAGGCACATTGGGAAATAATGTTCTAGGTATTAAACCTAAAACATTTATGTATTCCATGTATTCTCAAGGCTTATTTTCAAACTAATAATAAAAATAAATGATGTTGTCTTAATATAAATGAGTGATTTTGATTACATTAAGCTTGTATGATTTAATACATCTGTTAAATGTTTTCAAAGAACTTGACTTACGACAGATTGGTTGTTTCGTGAAGATTTCTTCTCTCTCTCTGATTAAGGCGTTTGTAGAAAAAAGAACTGAATATATGAATTCGGTCGGCTTCTTCTTTCTTCAATTTTTCAAGCACCAAATATCTATTTTACAAAAAATAATTTTATAAAAAATAATTCCAATATAATATGTTTACTTTTTTATTAAAAATAGTCAATCAAGCAGTGACCAAATATCTATTTAGCCACTAAAGTCTTTATTTGTTAGAACTGAAAGAAGTTATTAGGAAATGTTACTTCATATTCTAGACAATGACAATTGCCAGATTATCCCCAAGTAATGAAATGTGCTATTTGGGAATAAAACTATGACTGGAAAGAGCACAAGGGCACATTCTAAAATCAAGAGTCAAGTATGTGTATGTCCATGTCCACCAAAAGCTTGTAAATATGCATATATCGCAATAAAATTGAATTAAAAAAAAAAAAAAAGCTTGTACATGAATGTTCAAACTAGCATTATTTATAAAAGTGGAAATGACAAAATGCCCATCACCATCAACTAATGAATGATAGAATGAAATGTGGGCTACTTATATTTAACGGAATATTATTCAGCAATAAAAAGAAACGAAGCACTGAAAAAAATGATACTGTTAGAACAGCACGTAACAACAATGAAAACATGCTACGTGAAAGAGCCAGTCACAAAGGACCATATATTGTATGGTTCTATTAACATAAAATGTCCAGAAGATGTAAATCCATAGACAGAAAATTAATGGTTGCCTAGGGGTGTAGAGGGGGGGGAAATATGGGGAACAACTGCTTATGGGTTTATTTCTGGAGGGGATAAAAATGTTCTAATGTTGAGTGTGGTGATGGTTGTACAATAAATTGTACACTTCAAATGAATGAACTGTATGGTATATGAAGTATATGTCAATTAAACTGTTATCTATATGCATTGTTTTCTGTATTTTAAACAGTTCAGTTAATAAAACCATGAAGATCCAGAACATACAACTTTTTCTGAAAAGAGGAAAGAAAAAAATTTAAAGGACCTGTACAGTGGTAAGACTAACAAAATTACTTTTTCAAAATGATGATAGTTTCAAAACCTTATGAAATCTTACACAGAACAGTAAATGTTTAAGAAGTCTTGCCTCAGGAGAGTATACTCTTGAGATCTGTCACTGTTATCTTAATATTTAATAATTCCAAAGCTCAAGTTCTAATGAAAAAGACATATCTTAAAGATTTCTTGCATTAGTGTAACTTGTTGCCTCCCTAAAAGATATTTTAAGACAGTAAATCAGCTCATGACAGTCCAAATCAGTTGCTGAATTCTATATACTCAAAACAGAGTATGTGGTGAACTAGCTATGAGTCCATGGGCTATGCCATAATGGGTGAACCGTGCTACTTTTGGTGGTCCAAAGAACAATAGCTACTCTGTAAAACTGAATAAACAAAGGGAGGATTCAACTTAAAAAAGAAAAGTTACTTGTGCATTTAAGAAAATTGACTTTCTATTTCTAAAATGTAAACAAATCCATGCCTTTTAAAGTTAGTCTGTCTTTCTGATACACATCCTTAAGTATTTCTGTGATTATAGTTATGGTTTTCTATGTAAATGTGTTAGAACTACAATTTTAATAAAATTAGCATGTCTCTATCCAAGATAATAAATTCAAGTTTATTACAAAAAACTTGTGGGAATTTCTTCCACTTGGGTGCGTTTTTTCATTCAATGTTTAAATCATTTAAAAATTGAACACTGTGTTCACTGTGAACATGTTCACTTGCTCTTTCATGAAGAAGAGTATCTAATAATAAAATTACGACTTAACTGTAAGACAAAATTAAAAAATGATTTTAAGGTAAGTCAAACTATATGAAAGTGACTTTGAAAGTGATTTTTATTAAAAGAACCCATTTCTTCTCTGCACTGCATTCACAAAATTTTCTAGATACAATGCCCTTCTGCTTCTTGTAATTTCAGCAAACTTTTAAACATGCAGAGTTAGAAAAGGGGGACAATGAGCACCTTTGGTAAAAAGAATTACTTACTTTAATTGTGAAGTTAAAAAACAAAAGAGTTTCATCTTTTTAATTCACTTTTTAACTCACTTTAAGTATAAATTAAATCTGAATTGGACTAAGCTAGAATATAAAAAAGTTCAAATTTTATTTTATTCAACTTTATGCTTTCAAAAAAATCTCACTTCACATATAAAGACTCAAATAGGCTAAAAGTATAACATGAAGAAATATACACCATGCAAACACAAACCAAAAGAAAGTTGGAGTAGATATATTCATTTTGAATAAAGAATTCAGAACAAGGAAGATTACCAAGGATAAAGAGAGACATTACATGATGATAAAGGAGTCAATTCACCAAGAAGACACAGCAATCCCAAACGGGTATTCACCTAACAACAGACCTTCAAAATAAATGAGGCAGTATCTGATAGATCTTAAAGGAGAAATAGGCAAATTCACAATTCAAGTTGGAGACTTCAACAATTCCCTCTCATTAATCAATGTAACAAGTAGGTAGAAAAATACGGACAAAGGAGACCTGATCACCAGGCAGCACTATCAACCAACTTTACCTAATCGACATTCATATCCAATAACAGTGTTAATCTACACATTCACTTCAGGATTTACAGTAGATTTGTTTGGAAAGGCAGTATACATAAAACTTGAAGGAGAACATTTTTTGACTTAGCTAAGAAGAACTTTAAATTTGTCCTTGAATGTATCTGTTAGGTCTCAAGGTGTTCTGAGATCTGCAAAGTTAAGCATTTAAAATCTAGGGCAGTCTCTCTTGCTAGCAAGTCTATGACACATTTTATAATTCACTGAAATATACTGCATTATGATTAAAGGAAAAACAATGCCTTTGAAAAGAGGGCTATAATTAACCTAAAAAGTAACCTAAAACCCCACTACCCCCAATTCTCAAAATTACTAACCTATTCTAATGTGTTAGAATTAATTCTAATATGAACCACTTCTCTTTATTTTTAAACTTTTCATTTTAAAATAATTATAGATTTGGAAGTTGCAAAGATAGTACAGAGAGGTTCCGTGTACTCTTCATCTAATTTCTCCCAGTGGTTCTATTTCACTTAATCATATTACAGTATCAAAACAAGGAATTGGACATTGGTAGAATATGCATATATAATTTTATGTCATTGTATCCCATTTGTGGATTTGTGTATCTACCACAATCAAGATGCAGAATTATTCCATCATCATAAAGATCTCCCTCATGCTTATTATATTCACATCACCTTCTTTCTTTCCTCCAATATCCTTAATCTCTTGCAACCAACTAAGAGTCTCTAAAACTGCCATTTTAAGAATTTTATAAAATTGAATGTGACCCTTTGAGATCAGCTTTTTCACTCAGCATAATGACCTTCAGAGCCACCCAAATTATAGCATGTTAACAAGAGTTCATTTCTTTTTATCACTGATTAGTATTTCACAGTATGGATATGCCAACAGTGTGTTTAACCCTACACCTATCAAGGGAGATTTTAGTTGCTTCCAGTTTTTGGCTTTTACAAATAAGGCTGCTATGAACAATTGTGTATAGTTTTAGTGTAGACATAAATTTTCATTTTGCTGGGATAAGTGCCAAGAAAGGCAATTGCTGGGTCACATGTTAAGTGTATGTTTCTTAAGAAAACGCCACACTATTTTCCGGAGCAGACGTACCATTTTATATTCATGGCAGAAATGTCTAAAAGACCCATTTTCTCTGCATCATTGCCAGCATTTGGCATTGTCACTAATTTTAATTTTAGTGATTCTAAAGGTATGTAGTGATATCTCATCAGTCTTAATTTGCGTTTCTTAATGGCTAATGATATTCAACATCTTTCCAGGGGCATATCTGCCGTCAGCAAATTGTGAAATGTCTTTTCGTGTTTCTTGTCCATTTTGTAATTAGACTTTCAATTTTGCTATTGAATTCTGAAAGTTCTTTATATATTCTAAAGGAGTCTTTGTCAGATACGAGGTTTGCAAATATTTTCTCCCAATTTGTAACTTATCTTTTCATCCTTTAAACAGGGACTTTCGCAGAGTAAAAGTTTTAAATTATAACCAGGTCCAATTTATCAATTATCTTGTTTTATGGATTGTGCTTTTGGAGTCATGTCTAAGAACTATTTACCAAGCCCTAGGTCCCAAAGATTTTCTCCTATGCTTTTTAAAAAAAGTTTTATAGTTTTACATTTAAATCATATGATTCTCACATTTTTTTAAGGTATAAGGTTTAGGTTCAAGTTGTTCTTTTTTTTTTTTTTTTTAAAACTATGGTTATCTACTTGCTCCAGCTTATCAGGTCTAGTCCATTCATTTGCTTGTTCTGAGTTTATTTTGCTCTTCTTTCTCTAGATTCTTGAGGTGGGAGCTTAATTTGTTTGGGGCTTTTCTTCTATTTTAATGTATTCATTTAATGATGTAAACTTTTCTCTTAGCACTACCTTTAGCTGTGCTATGAATTTTGATATATTCTCTTTGCAGTTTCATTCAGTTCAACATATTTTTAAATTTTTCCTTACGACTTCCTCTTTGATCTATGGATTATTTTGAAGTATCTTGTTTAGTTTCCAAGTGTTGGGAGATTTTTCTGTTAGCTTTTTGTTATTGTTTTCTTGTTTAATTCCATTGTGATCAGAGAATACATTCTGTATGATTTCAATTCTTTCCAATTTTTTGAGGCTTGTTTTACATTTGTTTTTATGGCACAGGGTATGGGTTATCTAGGTATATGTTCCATGGGCTCTTAATAATGTGCATTCTGCTATTCTATTAATGTTGGACAGATCCCTTTGGTTGATGATGGTGTCAAGTTTTTCTGTATCTTGCTAATTTTCTGTCTAGTTAAGAGGGGTATTAAAGCCTCCAAATATATTTGTGAATTTTTCTGTTTCTCCTTTTAGAGCTATCAGTTTTTGCCTCACATATTTTGTAGACTGACTTCTTTAACATTATACAATGCCCCTCTCTATCCCTAGTAATTTTCTTTGCTCTGAATTCTAATTTATCTGATATTAATATAGTCACTCTTGCTTTCTTTTGATTAATGTGTGATGGCATATCTTTAGCAATCCTTTTCCTTTCAATTTATGTATACCATTATATTTGAAGTCAGCTTCTTGTAGACAGGATGTTGTTGGCTAATGGTGTTTAATCTACTCTGTCAACTTGTCTTTTAATTAGTGTATTTAGTTCTTTAAATTTTTTTAATATATATGTATTTTCATTGAGATTGTTCAGATACCACAAAACTATCCAAAGATCCAAAGTGTACAATCAATTGCCCACAGCACCACCATACAGCTGTGCATCCATCAAATTTTTTTTTTTCTCCAATTTTTAGAACATTTTCACTACTTCAGAAAAGAAATAAAGACAAAAAAAAAAAGGAAACTCAGATCCTCCCATGCCCCTAACCACACACCCCCCTCCATTACTGATTCATAGTTTTGGTATAGTACATTTGTTACTGTTGATGAAAGAATGTTAAAATACTACTAACTGTAGTGTATAGTCTGCAATAGGTATATACTTTTTCCCTTTATGCCTCTCTATTATTAACCTCTAGTTATAGTGTCATACATTTGTTCTAGTTTGTGAGAGAGATTTCTAGTATTTGCATAGTTAATCACAGATATTGTCTACCACAAGAGTCACTGTTTTATACATTCCCATCTTTTAACCTCCAACTTTCCTTCTGGTGACATGCATGACTCTGAGCTTACCCTTTGCACCACCTTCACACACCTTTCAGCACTGTTAGTTATTCTCGAATATTACATGCTACCATCACCCCTGCCCATTTCCAAATATTTAAGTTCACCCTAGTTGAACATTCTGCTCATAATAAGCAACTGCTCCCCATTTTTTAGGCTCAATCTATATCCTGGTAACATATTTCATGTCTATGAGTTTACATATTATAATTAGTTCATATCAGTGAGACCCTGCAATATTTGCCTTTATGTGTCTGTCTTATTTCACTCAATATATTGCCCTCAAGGTTTCTTCATCAACCTATTTCTTTTAAGATGGTTTTGTTCAAACACTATACATTCCGTCCTAAGTAAACAATTGTTGGTTCCCCGTATAGTCACGTATTTATGTATTGAGCACCATCGCCATTCTCTATATAAGGACATTTCTTCCACAAAGACGGAGGAAGAGTCAAAGAAGGCAGAGAGGCAAAAGAAAAAGGCAAGAGAAAGAGAGAAAAACAAACAAACTTGATAGCTAGAAGGTGACAAAAGGAAAGACAGCATTAACCTAAAGTAGAATAAAGAGTCAGAAAATATCACCAATGCCAGAAGTCCCATACCCTTCCCCTATTCCCCACCCCCCATATGCACTTAGCTTTGGTATATTGCGTTTGTTACATCAAAGGAAGCATAAGACAATGTTTCTGTTAATTCTAGCCTCTAGTTTGCATTGATTGTATTTTCCCCCCAGTCTCACCCTATTTTTAACACCCTGCAATGCTGAAATTCATTTTTCTACTTCATGTAAAAACATATTTGTATCTTTTATTACAATCGTTGAGCACCCTAGGTTTCCCTGAGTTACACAGTCCCAGTCTTTATCGTTCGTCTTTTGTTCTGGTGTCCCACATGATCCCAGCCTTCCTCTTTCAACCATATTCACGGTCATCTTGTTCAGTGTACTTACGCTGCTGTGCTACTACCTCCCAAAATTGTTTTCCAAACCTCTCACTCATGTTTTTCCCTTTCTATTTGCAGTGCTTCCTTTAGTGTTTCCTGTAGAGCAGGTTATCTTGTTTACAAACTCTGTCATTGTCTGTTTGTCAGAGAACATTTTAAACTTTCTCTCATATCTGAAGGACAGTTTTACCGGATACAGGATTCTTGGTTGGTGGTTTTTCTCTTTCAGGACCTTAAATGTATCACCCCACTTCCTTCTTGCCTCCATGGTTTCTACTGAGAAATCCGCACATAGTCTTATCAAGCTTCCTTTGTATGTGATTGCTTCTCTCTTGATGCTTTCAGGATTCTCTCTTTATCTTCGATGTTTGATAATCTGATTAAGTGTCCTGGTGTAGGCCTATTCAGATCTATTCTGTTTGGGGTACACTGCACTTCTTGGATCCGTAATTTTATGTCTTTCATAAGAGATGGGAAATTTTCATTGACTATTTCCTCTAGTATTGCTTCTGCCCCTTTTCCCTTCTCTTCTCCTTCTGGGACATCAATGACACGTAAATTCTTGCTTTTCGTTTTGTCTTTAAGTTCCCAGAGATGTTGCTTACATTTTTCTATTCTTTTCTCTATCTGTTCTTTTGTGTGTAGGCTTTCAGGAGCCTTGTTCTCCAGTTCCTGAGTGTTTTCTTCTGCCTCTTGAGATCTGCTGTCGTATGTTTCCATTGTGTCTTTCATCTCTTGTGCTGTGCCTTTCATTTCCATAGATTCTGCCAGTTGGTTTTTTCAACTTTCAATTTCTACCTTATGTACGTCCTGTTTTCATTATACGGTTCAGCTCTTTCGCCGTATCTTCCCTAAACTTTTTGAATTGACTTATTATTAGTTGTTTCAATTCCTGCATCACAGTTGCATCACAGTTGAAGTGCAAGTTTGTTCCCCTGACCAGGCCATAACCTCATTTTTCTTGGTACATTGTAGTTTTCTGTTGTCTAGGCATGGTTTCCTTGGTTACCCCAATCAGGCCTCCCCAGACCAGAATGGGCTAAGGTCCCAGAAGGAAGAAATATTCAGTACCCAGTTTCCCTGAGGGGTGTGTCTTAGAAAATTGATATACCCTCTGATGCCTCTGGTCACTGTACTTTTCTGCCCAGCAGGTGCCACCTGTTAACCTATAATTCTTGACTGGTGTAAGGAGGAGTGGCCTGTGGCTGTTTTCCCCCAGGCTCTGGGGTCTGGTTCTGAATGAAAGGCGGGTAGTAGAAGTGGGCCCCACCCCTTTTCTCTTAGAGAAGATAGGCTGCCTATGCGGAGGTCATTAGCATTTCAATGGTCTCTCTCTGCCTGTGTTATACCCTTGTCTGGGTCACAGAACTGGGAACTGAAAATGGCTGAGGCTTTCTCCACTGAGCCGAAAAAGGAACAGAGAGTCCGCTTCAGAACTAGTCCGAGGCGACCCCCTGGCTCTCCAAGGTCAGTCATCACCCAAAGCCTCTGTCTGTTTGTTGGGGATTCATACCTTGTAGTGAGCAGTTCACACTCGCTAATTAAAACTTCAGCTGGAGCTCAGCTGAGCTATATTTGCTTGCTGGGAGAAAGCTTCTCTCTGGTACCACAAGGCTTTGTAGCTTGGGCTGTGGGGGAGAGGTCTCCTGATTTGGATCTGCAGTTTTTACTCATAGATTTTATGCTGTGATCTCGGGCATTCCTCCCAATTCAGGTTGGTGTATGATGAGTGGATGGTCACATTTGTCCTCCCGCAGTTATTCTGGATTATTTACTAGTTGTTTCTGTTTTTTTTTCAGTTGTTCCAGGGGGACTACTTAGCTTCCACTCCTCTCTATGCCGCCATCTTAGAACCTCCCATTTAAATTTAATGTAATTATTGATGTGTTTTATCTTCTGGTTCACTGATTCTTTCCTTTGTCTTCTCCATTCTGCTATTGAGCTCATTCATTGAGGTTTTTATTTCAGTTATTCTACTTTTAGTTCTACAATTTCTATTTGTTTCCTTGTTATATCTTTACCCTTCTATTTCTTCATTTGTGTCCAGAATGTTCATAATTTTTCACTAAAGCATTTATATGATGGATGCTTTAAATACCTTTGTCAGATAATTCTAATATTTATGTCATTATAGTATTTATGTCAGTTGTGTGTCTTTTTTTTCATTCGAGATCTTCCTGGTTCTGAGATGAGTGATTTCTAATTGAAATCTGAACATTTTGGATATTATGTTAAGACTGGATCTTACTTAATTCTTGTGTTCAGCAGGTCCCCTGACACCCCTCATTGCTGCCAGGTCAGGATGGAAGTTTAGAGTTCCCACTAGGTCTTGACTGATACCAGAAGTGGAGAAACTCCTTGTTACTGATAGGTGGGTGTGAGTTCAGGCTCCCTACCAGGCCTCCATTAGTATCCCCTCAGCTGGGAGGTAGAGGGGAATCTCCTTACCCAGAGGATGGGGTACAAGTCCAGGCTGTACACTTGATTTCCACAAACACTATGCAGTTCTGTGTGTGTGTGTGTGTGTGAGACACCTTTACCACCAAATCATGGTGAAAGCCCTAGCTATCCACTAGGCTTCTTTTGACACCACCACGTTACCGTCTGGTGAGGGTGGAAGTCCATGTCCCCCAGGTGGTCTGCACTGATACCACTGGTGGAGGCTTGTTACCACCTGCATGGATGTAAGCCTAGCTTCCACTTAAGTCTTCTCTGACACCACCCCAGTAGGGTGTTGGAGTATTTTTACAGTATGGCAAGGGTGGAAGTCTAGGCTCTCCATTAAGCCTTTGCTGGTGGTAGGGCTGCAGATTTTCTGTGGTTTTGACTGGAGTGCAGGGTTATTATCTAAGTCTTGCCAGGGTACTTCTTTCCTGGTCCTGACTAGAGAGCACAGGTTTTCTTAGGGCTTTTTCTTCGGTGTGCCTTCATTGGCAGTTCTGATATGCTGGCTTCTTAAACATCCAGTCTGATATAGAGGACACAAAAAGAAAACCCAGGGACTCACCACCATGTCATTCCTCAGGTCCCAATATCTCTAGCTGGTCTTCTTTCTTCTCTGTATCTTTCAGTATTCTTATGATTGTTTTTATATATAATGTCCAGGGTTTTTAGCTGGACTTAGTGGGGGGATTAGGGAAAGTACTTTTACTTTATCTTCCCAGAAGTGGAAATCAACCATTGTCTTTTATATTACATTCTTCCTTCAAGGAACTTAAATTTAAACCTAACATTTATTCTGAGCTGTATTAGGAAGATATTTTTTCTCAACAGAAGCAACTTAAAAAAAAAAAAAACAAAACAACAAAAAAAAAAAACTCACCACCTTATTGAAGTCATTACTCTGGCTTTCATATTCATCAACCCAGTGGAATCAAATTAACTTAGGATACTGTGACCTCAGAATTGTTCTTTGTGCTTATCTGCCTTGACCTCTGCTATAATGATACCACTGAATATATATTCCTTTAAGCTGTCACCTCCCTTGGATTTCATGTCATTAGCCTATACATTTTTTTCTACTGCTCAAATATCTTCAGAAATTATTTATGGGAACCTTTCTCTTCCCTGTCTGTTCCTTAAAATTTACTCTTCAGCTTCTATACTAATAGCTCTTCTTCTAATTCTAAACCCCTACCTAAGCAATCTCAAATCCATTTTAAAAATTAAACCACCACTTACAAACTAAAGCATCCTAAAGCTATTTATTTCCAGTCTAGAACTCAACTGAACTCCAGAACCATATATTCAACTGTTCATTGGGAGTCTTCCCATGGCTGTATAACTGATATCTAAAAGAAAATTTGCCCCTTCCCCACTCAGGTTTGTTCTGCTTCTACATTCACTGCCTTAGTGGCAATATCATTTAGCATGTCTCAAGAAGGCAGAAATCTAGGAATTACCTGGCATCCATTTCTTTCCTTCTTAATCTCCTTTCAATTGGTCCTGGACTCCAGCTAATTCTAAATCCTAAATAACCCCACCTCCTAAAACATCTCAACATTTCTTCTTCATCCCAATTAAACACCTTAATTAGACCTCTTAAATCACCTTGGTAAATTTCCTTAATTCATCTCTCATCTAAACTTCCATAACGTACTTGCCTGTCAAAATGATCTTAAGGAAATTCAACTATGATACACTTCTCTAAGCAAAAGCTTTCACTCTTTAGAACAATGTTTGTTTTTGCAAACTGTGAATAGCAATGACCAGTAGGCTATAAACTCAATTTAGGAGGTCTCGACAACCATTGGGGGGAGCAGGGAGGTTTTGTTTCATGAAATATATTGGAATAAACTAGAAAGTATTAGCAAGCACTGGATACACTGATGGTAAATTGTTTTGTTTCACATACATATCCATTTCATATCACAAATTAGTGAACACAAATTAATACATGTGAAAATATACCACATATATATACATGCATACTAAGCTATGATGTATACTAAGTTATGATGTACGCTCTTCCACAAAATTTTCCTGGTGTGATGGTTAGGTTCATGTGTCAACTTGGCCAGATGATGGTGCCAAGCAAGCAGTGGCCTAACCATTAGTGCATGGACATTTCATGGCTGGTTAATAAATCAGAAGGCAGGTTTTTTAAATCATCAGTCAACTGATTATATCTGTGGCTGACTACATCTATGATCAACTAAGGGAGTGTCTTCCACAATGAGAGAATCCAATCAGTTAGATTTAATCCAATCAACCGAAGACTTTCAAGGGAAAAGAGAGAACTTTCACTTCCTCTTCAGCCAGCCAGCCAGTCTCTCCTGGGGAGATCATCGAAGACCTTCATCGGAGATGCCAGCATGTAGCCTGCCCTATGGAATTTGGACTCGTGCATCTCCATAGCTGAGTGAGACACTTTTATAAAATCTCATATTTACAGATATCTCCTGTTGGTTCTATTCCCCTAGAGAACCCTGACTAATACACCTGGTCATTCATATCCTCCAACCCCCAAGGAGAATGAAGCATTCTCTCTTCTATTGTGTCTGTACCATTTTAATGCTTCTACCATTACTTACATCCCAAATTTGTCCCTTCCACAAGACCGTAAACTTCTACTAACACTGTATCTGGCATACTGCTGGCACTTGGTGAACATTTATTGATTGATATGAATGAAATCATACTTTTGTGCTTGCTCAACAAACTATTACCTAATCTAGGGTGGTAACTTTTTTTTTAATAAAAAAAGGCTATAAGCACTATTAACAGTAACAACACAAAAAGCTACCATTTATGACCACTTTTAATGTATTTGACATGAATACTTTCCCAGCACCTGACATATATTATCTCATATAATTCTCACAGCATTCCTTTTAATGCTATTAATAATAATATTCCCACTTTTTAAAATGCAGAAACACAAGTATAGAAAGATTAAATAATTTCCCAAATGTTGTGAATAAGTGGCAGTGATGGAATTTAAAAACCAACAGTCTGAAGCCAGGAAATGAAGACATACAATAAGAAAGAATTTTAAAGAGTTGCTAAAGGTAAGAAAATTAACTTACTTCAAATAAAAGTCTATAATAACATCATTTAAAAATTCTCCTTCATTTAGACAGTGCAGATCTTCATTAGTAACAGAGATGCCTCCCTTAGCTGGAGGTGGTGGATATACTATTAATCTGTAATAAAATAAGCAAACAATGTGTATATATATACACACACACGTATATGAAAAGTAATAAAGTAAGAAGAAATTTAAGAGCATTGCAAATGTATAGGAATGCTCTCACTTTTCTACAGGACCCATGAAGATGGTGTGGCCTTCTCCAGTTTCTTCTTCTTCATCAAAAAACTGAAATTCTTGCTTGTTTCGAAGTAGTATTTTAGACTCAAAAGATATCTGGGTAACGGAAATTAAATTATTAATTTACAAAATCAATTGGGAGAGTTTTCAGTAAAAATATTAAGCACATAGGAAAGAATGCTATTATATTAAAAAGGATAAAAAATATGAATCTTAAAAGTATGCATAATATTTAACAATCCAAAACAAGAAACAAGCAAAACACAGGGACAGCTTTCCATTGACAGTGATACTCTCCCAATTCATGTAACAGTTAAATATCTTTTCTTTCTAAGATCTCTGCTATCCATATTAAATTAGATTATGTTAGTCAAGTCCAAAGAACAGATAAGAGTAGTTCTGCCCGACTGCAGTGGAGACTTATCTAATAGCTAGGCTGTCTATTAGATGTGGGGACAGAGGCTCATCAGGGAACATATTCCTCCACAGAGCTAAATGGAAAGAGAGGTCTTCAGATAGAAGAGACTTCCATTGAAATTTGAGCCCACCCCAGCTGTCTTATGCCTCCAGCCTGTTCTTTTCTTCCTCTGGGATAATCTTCTGTAGCCAACCATGCAAAAGAAAGGGAACTGTTCTCCTGACTTCCTTTGCTCTCTTTCCAACCCACTAACTGTGTGCATAGCTCTTTTCTGGTCAGACCTTGTTCAACTTCATCAAGACTCTGCTTTCGATAGTTATATTTTGAGATTTGTAGCCAGGTTGAAAGATTAAGTGTTCCCAATAAACTAAATCAGCAAAATTAAGTTTCTGTGGTAGGTGACAAATTTAGAGCATTTAAGTTTTATTTGCACTAATTATACTTCTTATAGTAGCTCTATTGTCTTTGATTAAGGTAACATCAGAGTTACCTAACTATACTTATTAGTAGCTATTCTAGAATTAGATACATACAGTACACTGACAATCAAGATCACATGGTATTATTCACCTCTCAAATTTGCAACCATGCATGCAGATGTTACATATAAATTAACAATAGATCAGGGATAAAAATTCCTTTAAATCACACTGCAATGCAATGACATCACTGGGAACAACCAGCAAATCTAGAACACAGGATAACAATTTTAGTGTATCAGTGTTTGTATGTAAGTGTATGTTGGCAGTGAGGGGATAAAGAAAAATGGGTATGAGAGAAAAAGAAAAAAGAGATAAAAAGTGAAGATAAGAATAGTGTGTGGAGAAGAACTACAAAATGCCTCAGAGATATGTTATCAAGCACCATTTGCATCAGAAGTCACCTATCCACGATTAATGTTTTGACAAAAGATATCTTTCAAGTCACATATAAAGGCAAATAACGCTGAAATCTGACAAAGAAATGAGCAATATTATAACGAGATAATTCCCTTTAAAGCTAACCATTAATTAAAATTATAAAAGTTTTAAATAATAATTACATTTTTAATTTTGTTCTCTTTTTGCACACAACTTCCTTTGATGGTCTCTTCACGGGTTCCTGTACAGGCAACAAGCCTGCTATTGGCTTCCTCAAAGGGAATTTTCGCAAAAAAATTGGAAACATTATTCTTTATACCAATGTCAGTAATGATACTTTCAAATACCATATTTGCCTGAGGATCGAGGCCAGTTTGAAAAATTAAAATAATATATTGTTCTTCCAGATCTGAAAAGAAATAAATATAACTATAAGTCTAAAAGAACAAAATATAGAGAGAGATATTAGAAAAAGAGTAACAAACTAGTTATTTCCAAGAATATCACCAGAAAATCCTGGTATAAATGTTTAAAGCAATATTTGGCATATAGTGGGTAAACAATACCTACTGAAATAAAGGCCAGTGACAGTGTCAACTGATACTATGGTCTTGAGAAAGGACCAAAACATACTGGTTTAGCAGCAGCTCAAAAAACCAATTTATTTATGGATATAACTAATTTACTTTATCTAATAGGATCCAAATTTATTTACAGTTTTAAATATATATCTGCTGACATTTTTTGTCAAGCACAAATAATTTACATAGCAAACTGGTAGTATCTCTAGAGAATTAAACTGTAAAAACCGCTATTCACTAATGTGTCAACTCTCACTCTGTCAATACATGCTAACATTTACTCATCATTAAGCTTAAGAAACAATTATAAATCTGCATTACTGTTGAAAGTATTTATTTTACAACCAGTCATATTATGCCATAAATGTTAGCAATGAAAGGAAAAAACCTGTAGAACCACATCCATTTAATGTACAGGATGCAGACCCTTTCTATGAACTTGAAAACTTTCTATTCAGGCCAAGTTTTAAGGATTCTAGATTTATATGGTTGATTTAAACTTAGCACCCTAGCACTCCAATCAGCGCATTCAAAAAAATGCTTTCTTCTCATATATTACATTCAGTAGTATAATAAAGAGTGCTGCTCTTTTAATTTTTAACTACAGTTTAAAAAACTTTATAAATGGGCAAACCTGAGTTTTATCTCAGCCCTGCCACCTTCTGTGGGCTTTTCCTTATCTGTAAAATGGGGGAAAAATATTTATCTTATAAGGTAAGTTAAGGATTGTAGATAATATACATCTATGGCAAAGTGCACTCACATTCTGCTCTTAAATAAACAGTTTCTACTACAAGCTGTTCTACACAACTTACTTGTCAACTTATTTATTCCTTTACAATCATTCCAAACTTTATCCTCTTTATTCATTTGCAGATGCATGCTCAGCTGTTGATAAACTGCTGGTATTGTCTGTAGGAACACTACTGGTAATTTTCGGACATTACACCATTCACATTTAGTTAAATCAGAGGTATTTAAAGTAATCTCTACAGGATTCCTTTCAGATCCTAGAGAAAACAAAAGCAAACAGAAAAGAAATAAATTCTTAAGTGGGAAAAATCCTGGACAGAGGAAACTGTGTGGAAATATAAAATTAAAGCTAAGAACAAATTTATCAGTTTCTAGGCTTCGAAACATTAACTCCTATGGAAAATAAAGAAAATCTTTATAAATATCTTACAGAAGCTTCTAGATTTTTTTCCAAAAAGGGGGGGGGGCCCTCTAATGGAGTATATTTTAAAGAATAGAGCTAGATTTTGTGATGTTACAGAATGAATTTTTGTAATTACACTGTTAAGATATATGCCATTTAAGAAAGTATATGTAATAAATAATTATCGCAATTCATCTTAATGAATTCTGGGAATATTACTTATCTTTTACTCCTATAAATTGCTTTAGTGTAAATAAAACTTTAGTGAATAAAAAGATATAAAATAGCTTACCTTTTAGCTGTATCTTGATAAAATCTAAACAAAACTGAAAAATAAGATACATCAGAACTGGTCACAGTTATGAAGGTTCTGCTACATATGCTCTAAATGACATTGTTTTGGACATTAGTCTATAGACAGCAGAAAACTAAGCCATCTACCATGTGCTTAACATATAGGATATTTTCCCCGACCCCCCCAAATTCTCAGAAAAAGCAGGTTCCATCTTTTTTTTCCAAGTACTTAGAACATTTCTTATAATATTGGTTCAACTCTTAATAACTTTTAAATTTTCTTACTTTCAAAATTTCAGAGAAATTGACAAAGAATTACAATGAAGAGCTGTACACACCTTACCTAGTTTCACCAACTATTAATACCTTGTCACACCCACTCCATCACTTTTTCTATAAATGTATGATTTCCCTTTTATTAAACTATCAGAAAGCAAACAGCAGATATTATGACATTTCATCCCAAAATCCTCTGGCCTACAACTCCCAAGAAAACGACATTCTCCTATACAACCGCTGCATCATTACCAGATCTGACAAAATCAACATTAAACTTCCTTCAACACACAATTCATATTTAAATTCTATCTATCTCAAAATTGTAATTTTTGGCTGTTCTATTTTTTACACCAATTCATGATCCTGTCAAAGTTACAACTACATTTATATTTTTAGTTTACTCCAGTAGACAGCAGGAACCTGCTCTTCCTCATGACATAGACTTTGAAGTGGTTAGGCAAAGTTCTACAAAGTATCTGATATTCCGGACTTATGTTTCCTCATTACTAGACTCAGGTCACATATTTTCAGTGAAAACACCACATAAGTAGTGATGTATATCTCCCACTACATCGTAATAGGAGGCCTATCTTGTCAGGCAGCCCCACTATTGAAAAGACAAGCTTAATCACTTGGTTAAGACGGGGACTGCTATGTCTTTCTGTTGTAACATTTTTTTCCCTTTATAATTAAAGAATAATCTGTGGAGTGATCCTTAAATGCCTGTGAATATCCTGTTACCTAATAACCTGCAGTCCAATGGTTGTGAAGATTGTTCTGTGAATGAGTTGTTATTGGTGGTTATAAAATGGTGATTTTTCTAATGATTCTAATGTGGAGAAGACATTTTAAGCCTGATATAAACTAAAATAATAATCACTTTGTAAGTTTCCAAAACTTAAGACAATTAAAAAGGAGGCAAGTATTTTGAAATGCATTAAAAAAAAATAAGATGGACTGATAAATAGAGGGATGAACAGGAATATGATAAAGCAAGTATAGTAAAATGTTAATAGTAGAATAAAGCTAGAAAGTTTATGAGTGTTCACAGTAAAATTCTTTCAGCTCCTTTATTTGAAAATTTTCAGAATAAAAAGGAAAGAAATATAAAACAAATTTAGCAATTATTACAACAATTGCAAAGTCAATGATATCACGAAACAACTTTCTACAGATTGCATTTGAAAGTAATGCAATAATTAGTTACACTGTAGAGAGCAAGTATGGATACTTGTGGCCTATGAGACTGTTCAACATACATAGAAGCTGAAATTATATGCTTTAGAAAATTATGTTAGATGACTCAAAAAGTGGCAATAATGATGATGTAAGTACTAATGTGGAAGCATTTGAATAAAATTTTTGTATGAGACATGGGAGTAGACAGAATGTCTAAATATTTTTGTCACTTGAGAATTTGTGTGTAAATTGCATAAATCAATATATTAATATTATAAGTAGACATTGGACTTTCTTACTATCTTTTCCAAAAGTTTTAAAATTTAAGTTGGCCAAAAACCTTGATTTTATAGCTTCTCTTGGAAAAGTGCGGGATTCATTAATATTTAGGCATGTATGGTATTCCTAATAATGTAGGCCATTTCACTTTTAATATGCCACTTCTATCACGGAGTAAACTTAGAATAATTAACTTAGTACTAAAAGACAATTAGATTTGGCAAAAATATTTAAAAAAGCAAAACATCTAAAATCTGTTTCTCAGATTTATCACCACATGGCAGATAAATCATTTCATTCCAAAACATAAAAAGCTATATTCAAGAATTGAGTCCCAAATCATCTTTTTTAATGATACTATCTGAAGAAACTACAGATTCATTATGTTTCAATGAAGAATGTTCTTCAGAAAAATCCATTGCTATGAAGAAGGTTAATACTATAGTTAATACTGTAATATAATACCATATGATCCTTTTGATCACATTGTGTCCTAGAATCATGAAACTTTACCAGAGAAGAAATACCTATTATTTACCATGATTTAGACAGTAATAGAACTACCTTTTAACCTTCCTGCTATAATATAATGTGTTTTCTTAACTTTATGTGTAAAGCACTTGAAAGAAAGGTTAAAAACAGACAGGGACAACAAGTTAAAGCATTATAAAATAAAGGCTTACAGAATTAGTACATTGCATTAGGAAGGTTAATCTACCAACAATGTATAGAATACACTAGAAAAAAGAAACATGATGTCTAAAAAGTCTGGTTAAGGAGATTATATTAAAATTTCAAACAGAAAATAAACACTTGGATTGGTGACAGTAGGTAAATAAGTAGAGGTATAAGAGGTAAGATAAAGGTACTATAATAAGATAAAGTCCTTTGGACATCTTGAAGACTGAACTAGTCCAAAAAGCACAATGCTTCTGGTAATTCAATAATTTATTTCTAAGAGTCTTAATGCTGCAATACTATTTTCTGCAGAATCCAATTGTTCTGGATTCTTCTTTCTCAGTTCTCTAAAATATTCTTTTCATGCACTAAGCTAGCAAGAGAATAAAAAGTAACATACTGGAGGGTTTCATAAATCAGTGAGAGTAATAGGTAACCTCCTACTGAATATTACATTACAATAAATTTTTATACACTGATTTTTAATGGTGAGGAGCAGTTACTTATAACTGTTTACATACTTTTAAAGCAACTTGAAATCTTGAAACAATTTTAACATTAATTAAATATTTAACTAACAAGTATTAAATTATACATATTACTCTTAGCAACGGAATTCGGAATCTTATAACTGGTACAGTAAAGAGCTCAAGAATGTACTTACAATTACAGGCTCCTTTAACAGCTGGAAGAGTGTTCCTACTCGTACACTTCGACAGTTTAGAATGACACTGCCATAAGAACTCTGGCAGCTTAATATAGGATCAGCTAAAGTTTCTTGAGAAATCACTCTATGACGTTTTAGAGGTGTGCTGATAATAGGATTACCAAACTGAAAAAGGAAAAGTTTTGCTTAATAATTTACTAAAACAGGTGCAAATTATATACACATATACAAAGAAAACCCAATGTAACAAATGTAATTATCACAACACAAGACCGATTTTCCTTCAACAGTATTAGATGGTGTTAAAACATAGTTTTTTAAATAGTAAGCCCCTTCTATTTTTATCTAGTCATTACTTGAAACTTACATATCAGCATAGCAATCAGGTTTGCTACTCTAGAAATTAAGCTGCTTGGGTTTAAATCACAGTTATTTCACTTTTTAATTATGTGATCTTATAAAACTTAATGATAACCCCTTTAAGTGTTGTTTCTTGAACTATACAGTAGAAGAGTAAGAGTACATGCACAAATGTGCTAATGTATATAAGGAGCTTAGCACAATGCTTCATACACAGTAAAGCTCTGAATAAAAGTTAGCTAGTACTTGTGGCAGGGGTAGTAAAACTTTGAGTAAATCAGCAATTCTTTAGAAGACAAGTAATTTAGGGGAATGGATGTTTGCATCAGAAAAGGATGCTTCTTTATACATTTCAATACTTTTAACAACTTGAGCTGTTAAAATCATAATTCTGGCATTTTCAAACCTAAATTAATCATAATATAAAATAATATTTCATTGCTTAATAACAAAATACATGTTTCCATATTTTTATCTGTACTTCTATAACCCTAACATAACATACACTCACACATATATACCCATAAATTTTTTTTAAATTTTATTGAGATTGTTTACATACCATAAAATCATCGAAAAATCCAAAGTGCCCAATCAGTTGCCCACGGGACCATCATACAGCTGTGCATCCATCACCACAATTTTTTTTTCAATTTTTAGAACATTTTCATTACTCCAGAAAAGATATAAAGATAAAAAAGAAAACTCAAATCCTCCCATACCCCTAACCACCCTCCCTCCATTACTGACGCATTTTATCAGTATAGTATATTTGTTGTTACTGTAGATGAAAGAATGTTAAAATACTACTAATTATATTACATAGTTTGCAATAGGTATATTTTTCCCCTATATACTATTATTAACTTCTAGTTATAGTGTCATACATTTGCTCTAGTTCATGAAAGAGATTTCTAGTATTTGCACAGTTACAGACACTGTCCACCACAAGATGCACTGTTTTTATGCATTCCCATATTTTAACCTCCAACTTTCCTTCCGGTGACACACATGACCCTAAGCTTCCCCTTTCCACCATTCAGCACTGTTAGTTATTCTCACAATCATGTGCTACTGTCACCTCTGCCCAATTCCAAACACTTAAGTTCAACCTAGTTAAACATTCTGCTCATGATAAGCAACTGCTCCCCATTCTTGAGCCTCATTCTATATCCTAGTACCTTATATTTCATGTCTATGAGTTTACATGTTTAAATCAGTTCATATCAGTGAGACCATACAATATTTGTCCTTATGTGTGACTTATTTCATTCAATATAAAGGTTTCTTCAACACCTGTTTTTTTTAAAGACGGTTTTGTTCACCCCACATACATTCTGTCCTAAGTAAACAATTGGTGACTCCCTGTATAATCATGTATTTATGCATTCACCACCATCACCACTATCTCTATAAAGACATCTCCACTTCTTCCACAAAGGGAGAAGATTCAAAGGTAGGGAGACAAAAGAAAAAGAAAGAACAACAAAAAATGACAGCTAAAAGCAACAAAAGGGAGGATAGAAATAAACTAAAGTATAATAAAAGTCAGACAACATCACCAATGCCAGGAGTCCCATACACCTCCCTGATGCCCTCCTCTTAGAGGCATTTAGCTTTGGTATATCGCCTTTGTTACATTAAAGGAAGCATCATACCATGTTTCTGTTGATTATAGTTTCTAGTTTGGATTGATTGTATTTCTTTTCCCCAACAACACCCCTTTTTTAACACCTTGCAAGGCTGACATTCATTTGTTCTCCTCCATGTAAAAACATATTTGTACATTTTATCACAATTGTTGAACACTCTAGGTTTCAGTGAATTACACGGTCCCAGTCTTTATCTTTCCTCTTTCCTTCTGGTGTCCCACATGCTCCTAACCCTCCTCTTTCAACCATACTCATAGTCATCTTTGTTCAGTGTACTTATACTGTTGTGCTACCGTCACCCAAAATTGTGTTCCAAGCCTCTCACTCCTGTCTTTTCCTCTCCATCTGTAGTGCTCCCTTTAGTATTTCCTGTAAGGCCGATATCTTGTTCACAAACTCTCTCATTGTCTGCTTGTCAGAGAATATTTTAAACTCTCCCTCATATTTAAAGGACAGTTTTGCCAGATTTAGGATTCTTGGTTGGTTTTTCTCTTTCAGTATCTTAAATATATCACACCACTTCCTTCTTGCCTCCATATTTGAAGGACAGTTATGCTGGATTTAGGATTCTTGGTTGGCAGTTTTTCTCTTTCAGTATCTTAAATATATCACACCACCTCCTTCTTGCCTTCCTACTGAGAAATCCACATATAGTCTTATTAAGCTTCCTTTGTATGGGACGGATCGCTTTTCTCTTGCTGCTTTCAGGATTCTCTTTGTCTTGACGTTTGACAATCTGATTATTAAGTGTCTTGTTGTAGCCTATTCATATCTATTCTGTTTGGGGTATGCTGCACTTCTTGGATCATAAGAGATGGGAAATTTTCATTGATTATTCCCTCTATTATAGTTTCTGCCCCCTCTCCCTTCTACTTCTGGGACACCCATGATACATACACTCATGCACTTCATTTTGTCTTTCAATTCCCTGAGATGTTGCTAATATTTTTCCATTCTTTTCCCCATCCTTTTGTGTGTAGGATTTCAGGTGTTCTACAGTTCCTGAGTGTTTTCTTCTGCCTCTTGAGATCTGCTATTGTATGTCTCCATTGTGTTTTTCATCTCCTGTGCTGTGCCATTCATTTCCATAGATTCTGCCAGTAGCTTTTCAAACTTTCAGTTTCTACCCTATGTTCACCCAGGTCTTCCTTTTTTTAATATTTTTTTATTTTTTAATTTATTTTGAAATAAATTCAAAGTTACAGGAACAGCTGCAAAAACATCTATCATCCATCATCTATTGCTCTGTCTTCTGAACATATGAGAGCTAGCTGCACACATCCTTGAACAAACAGTATAATTCACATATACAATTCCCATGAACGAGAACATTCTTTTATGCACTCCCATTAAACGCAGCTAAGAAGTACAAGAGATTCAACATGGATACAAAGCTTACATTCTGTATCCCCCCCTCCCCTTTTATTTTTTCCTTATGTCTCAACTGTGTCCCCTTGAGCCTACTGTCCTCCGTCCTCAGATCCCATCCAGGGTCATCCTTGGCATTCAATTGTCATCTATTCAGACTTTTTTTTTTTTCCCCTCAATTGTGGAAACACATACACAGCCTAAATCTTCCCATTCCACCCCCTCCCTAGCATTCTATTAGTGGAATTAATCACATTTAGAATGTTGTAATGCTATCTCTTTCCCACCATCCATTACTAGAAATTTCCCTTCACCTCAAACAGCAATCCTACACTCATTTCTTAACTCCCCATTGCCCCTTCCCCCATTTCTCTTAACCCATACTCTACTTTTCATCTCTATGGTCATACTCTCTGACAATTTCTTTGTGTTTACTGTGGGGCTTAAAATTAACCTCTTAAATCCATAACAATTTTGTTTTTCTTTGACACCAACTTAACTTCAATAGGACACATAAACTATGTTCCTAAACTCCTCCATTCCCCCACCTTTATATAGTTCTTGTCAAAAATTACATATTTTACATTGACTTCAAAACCACTGATTTGTCATTAGAGTTTGTGTATTTTATATCATGTAGGAAGTAAATAGTAGAGTTACAATTCAAAAATTATTGACTTCTATTTGTATTCCATTGTGGTCCGAGAATGTGCTTTGAATATATTCAATTTTTTTTTTTTTTTTTAATTTATTGAGGCTTGTTTTATGTCCCAGCATATGGTCCATTCTGGAGAAAGATCCGTGACGACTAGAGAAAAATGAGTGTCCTGGTAATTTGGGATGTAAGGTTCTATATATGTCTGTTAAAATTCTCTGTATCACTTTCTCCTTTCTTTGTTTCTCTGTCTGTAGGGCTCCCTTTAGCATCTGAAGTAGGGCAGGTCTTATATTGGCAAACTCTCTCAGCATTTGTCTGTCTGTGAAAAATTAAAGCTCTCCCTCAAATCTGAAGGAGAGTTTTGCTGGATAAAGTATTCTTGGTTGGAAATTTTTCTCTCTCAGTATTTTAAAAATGTCATGCCACTGCCTTCTCGCCTCCATGGTGGCCGATGAGTAGTCACTACTTAGTCTTATGTTGTTTCCTTTGTATGTGGTGAATTGCTTCTCTCGCTGCTTTCAGAACTTGCTCCTTCTCTTCAGTATTTGAGAGTCTGATCAGAATATGTCTTGGAGTGGGTTTATTTGGATTTATTCTATTTGGAGTTCGCCGGGCATTTATGCTTTGTGTATTTATATTGTGTATAAGGTTGGGGAAGTTTTCCCCAACAATTTCTTTGAATATTCTTTCTAGACCTTTACCCTTCTCTTCCCCTTCTGGGACACCAATGAGTCTTAAGTTTGAACATTTTATTTTATCTATCATATCCCTGAGATCCATTTCAATTTTTTCCATTTTTTTCTCTCTTTTGTTCTTTCATTTTCTGTTCTGTGGACTTCTAGGACACTGAGTCATTGTTCAACTTCCTCTAATGTTGTATTATGAGTATCCAGAGTCTTTTGAATTTGGCCAACAGTTTCTTTTATTTCCATAAGATCTTCTATTTTTTAATTTATTCTTACAATTTCTTCTTTATGCTCTCCTAGGGTCTTCTTTATGTCCCTTATATCCTGTGCCATGGTCTTCTTCATGTTCTTTATATCCTTCGACATGTTTTCATCCCTCGATTGTAGTTCTTTGATTAATTGTGCCAAGTACTGCGTCTCTTCTGATATTCTGATTTGGGTGTTTGGGATTGGGTTCTCCACAGTACCTGGTTTTATCATATGCGTTAAGATTTTCTGTTATTTTTGGCCTCTTGGCATTTGCTTTTCTTGATAGTGTTCTTTCAAGTTGTAAAAAAAAAATAGCAATCTAATTTTTCAGAAATACAAGTTGGTGGCGTACACTTTCTCTAACTAACCAGCAGATATAGCACCTGCGAGTCACCTTACCCCTCAAGTCAGTTCTCCTCAACTTTGTCCTTGTGGTGTGTGGGGAAATGATTCTTGTGGGGTTCAGTCAGTGAACTCAGTTTGGGTGTGTTGCTGGAGCCATCCACCCTGAATGTGGGGCATGTGTCCGGGTGGCTAGGGAGGCAGCAGCTTTAATATTCAAACCTCCCAGGTGTTCCTGGAGATTCAAGGCTGTTGCAAGAGTCTAAGCCTTCATTTCAGTTCTGCTCCAGACCCCCCCTGTCGCTGACCCACAAACCACTGGCATTGATGTAGTGTCCCTGGGTTTTCTGAGCGGGCCCCCCTTCTCAGCTGTGATCTTCCAGGACCTCTACTGAGAGAAGGCTGTGCTATGTCGCAAGTGCGCGTCGTCCCTCAAGGGAAGCCCTGGGCTGCTGGGCCATGCAGGGGCGCTCTCAGCCTGATGCAAAGATGGCTGAATGGGGCGTCTCAACCCCCTGCCCCCTCTCCTTGCACAGTTCCTCCTTCCCAGCTCCAGGGCACCTGGCGCGGCTCTGGGCTGTGGGCACCGCCCAGGGCAGGAGTGTCTCCAGCCCACCAGGGAGCCAGTTGCAAGCAGCAGGGTTTCTTTCTCCTTCCGGCTCTCCCCTCTGCTCCCCTGGCCCTGAGGGAATCTGCAGCGGGCTATCCTCCACGCCAGACACAGAGAGGCAAGCTCAGCCTGCTCCTGCCGCGCTTCACTGCACAGTTCCCACTGTTGCAACTGCAGCTGCTCCTGGGTTTTTCCCTTTTTTTTTTTTAAGAACAGTCCATCTCCAAACGCCAACCCCCGGCTTCCCCACACTGCAGCGCGGCTGCGGGACTTTCACCCGGCATACTCACTCGTTTCAGAATGCAGACTCCCGGTTTCACCAATGTATGGCCCCCGTGGTTCTAGCAGACCTTGTCCAGCTGGTGCATCGCTGAAACTGGTATTCTAGGTCACCTTCTGGTTTTTATCTAGTATTTTTCACGGAGGTGTTTTTTTGCCCCGTCTCAACTAGCTGCCATTTTAGGTTCCCCCAGGTTTTCCTTTGAGGCCTCTAGCTGCTGTGCTTTTCCTAACCTGTCCGGCAGGAGGCACCTGTCAGCTTGTTGCTCCCAACTGGTGTAAGGAGGTGTGATTTCTGAAGGGAAGGCCAGCCTAGAGCTGGGCCCCACCTCCTTCCTCTTAGGGAAGATACATCCCCAAAGAGTTAATCTTCTGCATTTGAATTGGTGCTTCTGTTATCTCCACCCATCTGGGAAGAGCGCTGCAAACTGAAAATAGCTGATGCTTGCTTCACTGAACCACTCAGGTTGATTCGCCCATTGGTCAGAGAGAGCCCTTGGTCTTTCTGGCTCTTTAAGGTCAGTTGTCTCTAAAAGCCTCTGTCTGCTTGTTAGAGGTTTTGTCTATGTTTGTAGCTTGTATTCAGCAGTCCACATTTGTTAATTAAAACCCCAGTTAGAGCTGAGCTGAGCTATATTCACTGGCTCTAGGAATGCTGGTTTCTCCTACAGCAAAGGCTTGCAGCTCAGCCTGCCTTGCAGGGAGGAGACTCCTGGCACGGTTCCACAGTTTTTACTTACAGATTTTATGTTGCAATGTTAGCCATTCCACCCAATCCAGGTTGGTGTATGATGTGTGGATAGTCACAGTTGTCCCCCAGCAGTTGTTCCAGATTATTTACTAGTTCTTCTTGGTTGTTTATTAGTTGTTCCAGGGGAATAACTAAAATCCACTCCTCTCTGTGCTGCCATCTTGTCCCTCCTATACCTATATAAGTTTTTAACATACAGGTTTAAAAACTTTTTTTAATGTTCTTTTTGCAAAATAGGATAATATGCATATTTCTACATCTTGGTATTCCCACTCAACAGTATTTTGTAGAAATCCTAAAAGTCATCTGATATACCTCTAAGTTTAATTTTCAATGGCTGTATAATGATCCATGGTTCGGATACAGTGTAATGTCTTCAGACAGTTCCATACTATTAGGCAATTACTTCGCAGTTTTACGTCAAAAATGTTCACACATATGGCCTTACATACAGGTGGGTTACTTTCCATTGAGATGGAGTCTAAGAAATGAATTATTTGGTCACATGGTATACATTTAAAAAATTTTAATAGATGTTGATATACAGCTTTCCTAAAAGGCCATAACAACTTTCTTTTCCACCAGCAGAACAGCAGAACATGTACTGCTGGATTCTTGCCAGCAGTACATGTTAAATGGTTTTACATTAGTTTTGCAAGTCTGATAAGTATGCAGATATAGCTAGTTTAAATTTGCATTTCCTTACTAATTTGTGCTTCTTTCATGTGCTAGTTTACTATCTGGATTTTTTACTCTTCTTGCCTCTTCCTATCCTTTGTTCATTTTCTTTTTTTTTTTTTTTATATACTTTTAACAGTTATTAGACTAAAAGTATTGTATGTCATTTGCATTACAAATATTGTTCTCTAGAGCTATTGTCTATTGATATCATCTATATTTCCCATGACTGTTTTCAAATTCTTATATAATAAATTAAAAAATAAAACCTAGTAAAACATAATAATATCATAGCAAAATAAATCTTGAGTTTCTAGACTTGTTAAAATGGATTTCTCCCTGTTGAGTAGATTATATGGAAAACTTTCAAATCTTCTTGTAAGGCTGTTATTTTTTCTTGTTGAATTTTTTGATACTTAAACCTTTAACATTTATTTTTGTATATGGTTAATGGTCTTCCAAGTGGTATTAAGCCTCACTTAATGAATAACCCATCTTTTTGTCCTGCCAAATTGCCCGCCAAAAAAAATTTACATCCCAAAGGGGACTTTAATCTGAATAAATGTCAATAAATTTGAGAATTACCTGATCTTTCATTCTGGCTTTTCTTGGTAATGTAACTGTGTTTAACTCTAAATCTGTTGGAATGCTTCTTAGTTCACGCTCTACTCTGCAGGTATTTTCATTTAGTGCTGCTTCTACTTTTCCAGTGGATGGTGCTGGGGAAGAACATGCTGAATCAGCAGGTTGAGGAGATGTGCTCTCTCTTCTATTAGTCCTGTCACTGTCGTCATCATCATCACTGGACAAAATGACTATAAAGAAAATGTTAAATACTTCAGACATTTCATTTCTGCCAGTTAAAAATGTAAATAAATCACCAAACTGGAAATACAATAATTTGTTTTGGATTTCCTTCAGATCTATTAATAAAAATGAATGAAGTTACCACCACTCTATCTTATGAAAAGTTAAATTTGGCAAAGAATTAAGATACAGTAAGACTTGGCATTTAAAAAATTTGTATATGCAAGTAGGAAATTAATTCTATACTCCCTCACCACTCACTCACGCAGCAACACATTCAACTATTAAACATATTTATCAGGTGTTTCAATGCTCCGGGAAGACTAAGGTGTGAAAATAATTTGCATACATATAGTTGACAAAATAATATGTACTTTAAAATGTGCGTGAAACTTCATGTGATCAAATGACTTTATCTCACTCAGGAAATCCCTAAAGGAATAATTTGTCTTTGGGAGAACCTAGACCAGTGTCTAATGCTCAATAAATCTTGTCAAGTGAATGAAGGTAATTTACTCTCATACCTTGTACTCTTTATTCAATCTTGTCAAACTTACCTCTAATTCCCTAGAACCACCCACATTACTAATTCCTTAATCCTAATTCCTTACTCAGGTTTCTAAAACCTATGTAATCTGGCCCCTACCTATTTCTCCATCTTCCTCATACTCCTCTACTTCTTTATGTTGGTACACACCAGCTATCTATTCTGTTCCTCAAACACAAGCTTGTTCCTGCCCAAATTGTGCTTCCCACAACACCCTGCATTGTCATCAAATATTAGCTTAACTGTCACTTTTTGACTGACAATACAATATAAAATAAGCACACAGGTACTCACTTATTCACATCAAGTGATTTAAATTTTTTGTGTTTTTTTTTTTTTGTTGTTGCTGTGGGTGTTGATTTGCTTATCTTTTCTCTCCACTACATGTTAACTATGGGATAGAAGGAACATGGTCTTATTCACTGTTATATGTCCAGAGCCTAAAACAGTGCTTGGCACAGAACAAGTATTCAAAACTTATACACTGAAGAATACATAAACTTGTGAGAGAATTTTTTTAGTAGAAACACATATAAATGCTAGTCAATATTTGTTGAGTAATGTACATGTCCCAGAGAGATATCATCCCCCTACATCACTATGCTTGTCTTATTTTGTTGTCCAGTCTCAGAAGCAAATGCTAATCTTAGACCTTTTTCAGAACTGGTCTGTTATTAATTGAAAACCTAACAGGTCTAAGCAGATTTACACATATCTGAATGTTGGGAAAATGTTTTGCCATTCACTAGCTATTTGCTTCAGTTTCTTCTCTGTGAAATTGAGGAAAATAATAGGACCTATTTCAGGCTGTTGCAAGGATTAAATAATTAAATATATATAAAATGTTTAGTGCAGTGCCTGATATATATGTATACATGGTTAAAAAAATCCATGTACTATTTATATTGTTTATGCAAAACCATGGAGAAATATGAACTAAAAGTTAAGCTGGGATTCTATCTACAATTATTTTTATAGGGCTTTAAGGGTAACTACTTTATCAAAAACTTACTTTAAAGCTCCAGTACTGTGATAAGACTGTACACTACATAGCTTTTACTTTATTAATTTAAGATAAATGGAAACTGCGCTTAATGTCACCATAATTGCAAAACAAATGGGGAGAAAGTGTGCAAAGGTATACAGTCAAAATGCAGTTCCAATAATTCCATTTATTCTTATATATCTATGGTTGAGCCTCAGGGTCTACATACTTATGTTCCAAACTTGCTCCCTTAGATATCAGCATGTCTTCCTCTGCACTTCAATCTGGGCTCTGGTCAAAAGTTACCTTATCAGACATGCCCACTCCATCACCCATCTAAAATAGCGCCCTCCCTTCTCGCAACACTTGCCAATTGTCCCCCTCAATTCCCTGGACATGCTTCACTTTTCTACATGGAATTTATCACTACCTGTGGCACTGTACATTTTTTATTATGTGACTAACCCCACTAAAATAAAAGCTTCATGAACAATTAACTTTTAATAGAAACACAAGCTTAAGAATGATAAAATATATTAAGAAAATGGATTTTGGAATTGAAAATACCTGTTTTTTTAATCCAAGCTCCAAAAGTCCATATGTCTGGAATACTGGGCAAGTTACTCAATCGCTTTAAGCCTCATTTATAAAATGCGGATATTGGTACCTACCTCATATGGTTGTGAAAACAAAATTTAAATTGGCTAGTGTATAATGATCTATCACAAAGAAGGGAACCCAACATGCAATGAATTACATCTTTTATCACTACTGTGGAACGTTCTTAAAATGGAACATATTTTTCCATATAGTTTAATGGGAAAAATTTAGCTTTTAACTTTTGTTTTAAGCTGGAGAATGGAGCAAAGTTATGTTTTATGGTTTTAATTCATGGTTGATACGGTCCCAGGTTAAGCTCTGAATAAACTGTTTGAGGCATCTCAGAATCTATTTATGTTTATACATCATCAACCTAACCAGATATGGACTTATTTAATTTTAATGTTTTTTGTTTTTTTTTTTACTTTATAATTTTATCAACTCCCAGTTCTCCCTTATCCTGGAAACTTTTTAGGCTCTTAAATTTCCAATATGAAGTTCCTGCCATAGTGATAATATCCAGCAACTGCTATTATCAAATGTCAGTATCATCATAAGCAGAGTGTGAGAGCCAGGGAGCTATCATACAGTACTTCTTTTATAACTGAGCTCTTTAAAAAAAAATAAGCTAATGTGTTGATATGGGCTAAGGTTTTCATATTGAATTGGTTTAAAACAAAATTTGACCTACATCTGAGGCTTAAAAAAGTTTCTTAAATTTTTCCATTTACCAGCATTCAGAGTAATGACTGGAACCCAAAGCACCTCCAAAGATAGCCAATGGAGAGCTTTTCTTTTCTTCCTATCTAATTTTGGGTGTGTGTGTGTGGGGGGGGGCAGTTATTATGAACATACTGATTTTGATATATTTGACATACTTCAATTCATAGCAATTATGGTTCTTTTTGTAACTCACTGCCAGTTTAGCTTCTGTGTCTTTTGACATGTCCATAGTAATCTCTGCTTCCATGCTTCCTGATAAGTCCAACTAGAAGATCTAGGTTTATCTTGCACATTTCATGTTCCTGACCTAGAGTCAGCCAACTCTCTGGGGAGCTTAGTGGGAAAAGGTACTGAACAACACAATTTGGAGCTAGGATTGTTCATTTCCATACTAGGCTTGTTTACTGTTTCTAGGCATTTTCTGTGGGTAAAGCCAGGAAATGTGTATTTTATATTTAAAAGAAAATATAAAATGAGTCCACGCTATTATCTCCAATTAAAATTTTAAGTTATAGGATTTTATTTTATTTCTGTATTCCTTTTTCCTACTTTGAAACACCCCCCCCAATAACTGTATATACAATTTATTCAACTAGTCCACAACTGTTTCCAATCTTTTGAGATTTATTCAAGACAGGGCTGCATTTTGTACACACTTACACATGTGTGTGTGGACCCAAAGACAGGAAAAAGATTTAGGGGAGGTACAAAAGTGGCAAGGGAACTAATTTTCACTGAGTCCTTTCTATGTGTCAAATATTTTATTGGCTGTGCTGGGCAGTTTATATTTTATTTTATTTACTCCCCTTAAAAACATTATGAGGGAGGAAATAGAACCACTTATAGAAAAGAGAGGTTAAATTAACTTGGTCCAAGGCAGAAAGCTGGATGTAAGAGACTGGCCAAAGTCTGTGTTCTTTTACTCTTTAAGATGGACAGAATGGCAACAATGTCAATCTTTTCCAACTACACGGACAGGTTTTAATCATCCTGCCTAAAAGGCATGTTATATAAATGATACAGTAAGTTATCCTTCAAAATATAAATATGTCCATGCTCACATTAAAAATCTGTATGAAAAAATATTGGATTAATATAAGCAAATGCTGGAGATAGTCAAATACTTACTTGGATCATTTAGGTCTGACACGCTTGTTTTCCTTTCTTTCAAGTTTGTAATTTTGGTTATTTTTGCCCCAGGTAAAATGACTTTCCCATTAGTCTGTAAATAATTCTGTCTACTACCATCACAATTCACAATAATATCAATTGGAACCTTTCCCACACTGTTGCCATAAAACTTCTTGATTGTTAATCCTGTGTTTTGTGATTTCTGTCCTCCAGAATTCTGATGAATTGATGTTCTTAACAAAGGTCCAGTAGGTTCACTCAAAGTTAGAGCTTGTCTGCAATTTCTCTGCAAATCCTTTGGAAAATTAATACCACAACTTTGGCATTTGGTTTGATTTTCTTTTTCTTTTCCACATTTTGGACAATATTCACGCTGTTCAGAAACCTTAAGTTCGAAAAGAGCAGAAGAAACAAGACTTCGGCATTTTATTTCAACATCAGGGAAACAAACCAAAACTCTCAAAATTATGTCCCTCTCTCCCACGTCATCTCCCTGTTTGCCAGGAGATCTGGACAAGCCATTTTAGAAATTAACATCAGAATGTCGTAAGGGATATAAGACCCTCCAAGTCCAGAAATCTTCACATTGGAGCATTTATACCCCTTGAGGATACAGGAAGATTTCCCAAGGCATATAAGGCAAAATAATCTTAAGGGCATTAATATATAGATCCTCAATTTCTGTTTATAATCATTCCCAAAACTGATTTGAGTATCATTCTGATATCAAGGCATCTTCTGCTATAATTAATTGCCCTCCCACATATTAAAAGAAAGTTAAACTTATCTTCCATTTGAAATCTTACAGTGGTACACTGCCCTGGGGTACAAAAACTGCCAAATCAAACAAAGCGATAATTAGAAAAAAGAATTTATTTTAAGGACTATTTAACAAAAACTTCTGCAAGAGAGTTATTTCTAAGTCCTTGCTTGAAAAAAAAAATATTTTAAGGAAGACCTAATCTAGTTTACAGTTGAGAGATCTCTTTTAAAAAAATTTTAATGGTAGAGTACACCATGTGCTTTTTGGCATAAAACGTGGAAGGAGTTCAAAGTATTCAGTGCTATTAGTACAATAAAACTCTATCCATTCTAATGCATTTATTTATATGAGCAAGGTTCTTCAGCACTGTAAGAAGGAAAAATATCAATAGATTTTGAACTCTGTCTCAATATGTAACATAATATTTATCAACAGACACATAAAGTAATTGGGGTAAGAAGTATCTAAATAAGAGATACATTTCCAATAATTTTATTTTGTGTCTAAATAATTGCTTATAAAACTTTGTAACAATATATAATTTTGATCAACAGTGCACTATTTATAATTAAAATAACTCAAATCCAGAAGAGAATATTTTTTAGCACTTTGAGCCTTATATCACAGGAAATAAGCAAATAAGTATTTATTGTGACAATGAAATACAAAAGAATGACAAAACATTATTCATTATGTCACTTGGTGGGAAATATCAAATTCTATGGTATTTGGATGCTACCAGATCCATATATGATGTAAATGATTTAACAATTCCATTTCAAAATGCCATTTCTTTCACTGTGCCAGATATTACATCCTATGTGATGATCTAAACATCTACAGTTGTTTAAAATTCTTGTACATGGTTGCAAAAGGACTGACTGGTGGGTAGCAGTTACATATGATTACGAAGGTATATGTCAATTTCAAAATACATTGAAATGAATAGAAGTTCTGTACATTTTATTTTACATAAACTTACACCTAAACAATACTAGGAAAGTACACAAGCAAGAAGGTCAGAAGACCACTACCCTATTCTTATTTCCTTGATTTATATATGAGAAAACTGACAAATTGTTTACCTTGTCCAACATAACCAGTAACAAAGTATTTCTATTATTACATATCTAAAAATATACCCCAGATAACAAAAAGGAATGAACATCAAGCTTTAACTAGGGCAAAGCTAAATTTAGTGGAACATCAACTCATCATCTCAGTATATTTGGACACCTCTTTCTCAGCCAGCACATTGGAGAATTCAGTTATATTATCTTGTATATTTTAGGTTTAAAGAAATTATTTTTCCCATAACACATTCAATAGAGCCCTCTGCTCAGAATGCATAGATAACAGACAAACTATGCAAGTAATTCTTTAACCAATTATGGGACAGATTATCTGACTCCTATATTTTAGCTTATTAACAACAGAAAGGAAGAAAATAATGTGATATTTAAGTGAAATAACAAACAATGCAAATGGATGGCCATGTCCCCATATCACCTGAAAGGGAAGCCCATAAATAAAGAAGTACTCATTACCTACCTACTACCCTATGATCTAAATCTCTAAGAAAAGTCCAAATCCCACTAGTAAACTGAGTTTTCATGATGAGCATAGACGTATTTCTACCTGAACCTGAGTTTAAAGAATTCTATGGCACACCTAAAAAAGCTAAAAGATGTTGATTTCTGTGTGAGTTAGAGCCCTATTTCCCACAGTGGGAGTCAGCTATAAATACAGAACTCTGCCTTAAAAATCTAAGGATATATATGACTAAGCTGGGCACTGATGGCTCCAATAATTTACGGTCTGTAATAAAGATAAATAGGATGAAAAGAACTCCATGAGATATCTTCTTTTATAAAACTGATATTGAAACATACATAAAGCACATCCCTAGTATTAAAATCCCGAATACTAAGATACAGAAGGAAATATATCCTGAGCAATGAGTGTATGTCTTCCACTGACTAAGAAACACATATATTGGAACTGTTTACAACAATCAGCGACAAAATGCTGATTGGATGAACCAAATAAGATAAACATGTTTATGACAAAAACTAGAGATTAAGAATTTTATCAACTGAGCAATCTAAAAACTAGAATCTCAACACTGCTAAATTACTTTTAATAAAGTATATATGAAGTAGTAAACTTTCATAAGAATTTTATGTTTAGTATAATTTCTTCTGGAAAACAAAAGAGTGATTAAAGTCTTGCTTTCCCTCTTTTGGTCAGTAGAAGACTATTATAAAATAAATCACATACTATCTGCCAGTCTCTATAATTAAATAATCACATATCAATTAAATATTACAATTAAATAATGAAGCAAACTTAACAGGAATAATGAGCCTTTCTTTGATGAGACACCAGTCAGGCAATATCATTTCCATTAAATATTCTAAAGATTTTTAATACCATTCGGTAAAACAAGGCAAAAATTTCGTCATGAGCATTGCATAGTCTGGAAGTTCACAGGCTAAATACCACATATGGGAAAAAAAAAATCACTCATCTTGTTCAAGAAAAATAAAGATTACACAGAAGCTGGCTACAAGTTATCCTTTATCTCCCACTAAGAGGACAATCAGAACAACTGGCATGTGAGTAAAGAGTAAAAGAAGAGGGAAGATTTGTTTTATTTTAGGCAGTGAAAAAAATTTTGAGGCTTTCAGATGGCATGCCCAGTGAAGGAAAGAAAGCATACCTAGGAAAGAGCTTTCATCCTTTCTCTTTCTTTTATCTGGGCCAGGGAGTATGTCTGGGGGTGGGAGTGGGAGTGGGAGTGGGTGTGGGAGGTGGATGGGTGGGTTTGGAACGCCAGTGTGTCTTATACCAATCTTAGGATGGCATGCTAGGAGGCTGGTCATGCAAGCGGAAAATGAGCAAATAAGTAAATAAACTGGGGATGCTGGGATGCTGGGAGTCAGGTTTCTCACTGCCTGTTAACAAAATTGCAAAGTGGAAAGGCTAAAATAAACATTGTGGTGTTGGACTGGATCGGAGTTATCAGTGTGAACTCATGATGGATTATAACAAGTATAAATATTAATACATACACACACATATACTTCCTAGCTCTGTCCACTGAGAGGACCTAAAAATGACATCCCAGTAGGAATGAGCATAACTAGTGTCCACATATCTTCACTCCACTTAAAGGAACAATGGCTTCTTGAAGAAATGCATGACTCTAGGGCTGGGACAGGGAAAGTAACAGGTGAGTCTAGGACAACTTAGACAAAAATAAAGAAGTACTTAAAGAATGATGGAGATATGTTAAATAGAAACAGGTTCTTGGACAAAAAAGTAAGGAAGTGCTCAAAGAATGATGGGGATATGTCAAATAGAAACAGAAGCCAGGTTGAAGGGACTCCCATGGGCCAAGTTTGAGACAACTTAAGCATCAAAATAAATAATGACAGTTACAGACTATCACCCTTCGAGTAAAATAAGAATCCATGAGACCATGCTGATACAAATAGATGAGTACATAAGAAAACAGGGGATTAAAGGAAGCTCCACCTTACAGAAGTCTTGTTAATAAATGAACATAAAAGTACCTATTAAATAACTTTACAGCAGAGAAGCCTTGAAGAGAACAACTATATGAAGATAAAAGTTAGTATCACTAGTAACTTGAAAATAAACATCATGTGCCTCCTGATGTGATACAATGAGATTATAGCATCACTTCTGAGATATTCTTGAAAAATGTATAAATCATGAATATCAGACAAATTCAACTTGAAGAAGTCTACAAAGTAAGGGCTCTACTCATCTCACAAATATCAAGGTTATGAAGGACAAGGGAAGACTAAGGAATTCTTCCACACTGAAGAAGACTAAAGAGTCGTGACAATTAAATGCAATTTGATCCTGAAATGGTACCTGTACCTATAAAGGATATTATTTAGATGAAATGTGAATAGTGTTTATGTGTTAGATAGTAATACTGAAATAATGTAAATTTCCTGATTTTGATCATTATACTTTTGTTATGTAGGATACTATGTTCCCTTTTTAAAATGAAACACACCCTAAATATTAAGTGGTAAATGGGCATAATGCTGGTGCTTTATACTTGAATGGTGCAGAAACACACACAGACACACATACAAGAAGGGGTGGGAAGGGAAGGAGGGAGAGAGAGGACAATAAAGTAAATGTGGAAAATCAGGGAATCTGAAAGGATATATGTGTACCCTTTCTACTATTTTTTCACCTTTCTGAAAATTTATAGTTACTTCAAAAAAATCTGTGGTTGAGAGGAATTATTTGGAGTGTGTAGCAGAAAGGTACTGATTAATTCTTTACAAAAAAAAAGGAATATTCTATGTTTTGTACAGGTAAAACAAAATGGTCTATCTGAAAGCAGAAATATTTGCTTAAATTAACTTTTCTTGGTCTCTTCTAGTCCTTGATAAAAGGTCATCTAGAAAATAATACTAGTAAAAATACTGTCTGATTAGCAACAAAGAGTAATTTCTATACCCACCTCTAACTGGGTTAAACATTTTTTTGAAGCAGGAGACAGAGAAGCAGTAGACTGATAAGAACTATAGTGACGTTTCTGTTGCACTTTCCTCTTAATTTCAGGCTCCAGTTGTGTTTCAGATTCTTCTGTCTTCTTCATTACACGTTCTAACCAGGAGGAAAAACCAAATTAATGAAATTAAATTTTATAAGTTCTTCGTGATCAATGAAAGCGTGCTATTTTACAAACTCAATATTACGTTTTAGTTGAAATAAGCTAGTCTTTCAACATCAACAATATAGAATACCCAGAACTTTAAGCCAGAGCTGTTCATCTCCTAGACGTTACTGTCTACTTTTCACTCTTCATTCTCCATACTGTGGACCACTTCATCAAGTGTACAAATAATCCATGAAGCTCATTCTTTGCTATTAAGGCCACAGAAACACTTCTTGTACCGAATCACAAATGTATCCTTCTTTTTCAAGTTAGTTATCCTTACATTAGTAATGAGAAAATTTTGAATTCAAACATAGGTACAACTGCTTAGATAAAAAAAATTAAACTAATCCCAACCTAATGGTTTTAAGTTTAAGAAATAAAAAAGAATTTTCTTTATTATTTTGCAATGTCAATTTAAAAATCTGAGACATAGTCATAATTTTAAAATGGTTTGAAAAACTCCAAAGCAGACCAATTTATAATTCATTACATTCTCCCTTGATTATCGGCAAAATTTTAAGTTTGCAGGAGGCCAAACACATGTTTCTAAAACAAAAGTTAAGGAAACTACAAACTAAAATGACCTACTTGCACAATGTCAAGTTTGTTAAATACTTCTATTTTACTATCTTTAGTATTCCCTTATCTTTATATTTTTAAGATAAAATGAAAGAAACAAAAATCAACATTAATATTTCTGAGTTTCATAAATAATGTTGTCTCAAGAAACCTATTATAATTATTCTTTGTTAATGTAATCACACCAAGTTTTAGTAAGTGATTACCACCTTCTCAGCCTCTGCACTGGTCTACCAACCCTATTTTCCTGGACACCAATTCTAAAAATTTAAGTGATTGTTGACTACTCCTAATTCCTCTTTCCTTACATTCAAGTGAATTCTACTTTCCAATAACTCTTAAATTCACTCCCTCCTGTCCAACGACCCTGCTACTATAGTTCAGATGCTTACCTCTTGCCTAAACCAATCTCCATAATACAAAAAGGCGACTTTGCTATTCTTATGCCTAAAATCTTTCAATAATTCTAGTAGCTAAGGAAAAACCTCTAAGCCTCAATACTTGGGAAAAAAGGTTCAGCTATGCTCCTCAAAAGAGATACATTTCTTCTGATTGTTTTCTCTTTCACCATCATGTCCCTTATATAAGCCATTCTCTTTACCATCAAAGCCTTTCCTATCTATCTGGTGAATTCAAACCTTTAATTGTTAAGAAACTACATCGGCCCCATTCCAGGCCAATCATGCAATCCTCTGAATATCCATAGCATTTTACCTATAATTCTATTAGACCTCATTTTATTTTATTGTAATGACATGTACTAATCTGTTTTCCTCTATACTGCCAGCTCTGAAAGAGTAGAAGTCATGTTTTAGTCATGTTTTTTCCCAGCATATAGAAACTTCCTGTACAAAGGTAAGAGCTGGACCAATGTTTATGATTAACGAGTCACATAAGAAAAGATAAAATTATACGACACTTGAAAAAAGATACAATTACATGGTGTGTAATTAACTTTTTCCACACAGAGCTAATGGTTCACTCAATTTTAGAACATGACTTAGAATCCAGACAAGTAAAGAAACTGAAAGCGTCTCCTTTTTATTCTCAAGATTTAATACCTATAGTCATGGAGAAACCAACTCTAGTCCAGAGCATCCAGGTGTTAATTATTAGTCCTTAGAGGGTTAACTTACTTTGTTAACTGCTTGATTAGATATAAAAAGCAGTTTTCTACAGCATGGTACTGGCATACAGACAGACATACTGATCAATGAAATCTGAGAGTTCCGAAATAGACCCTGAGAACTATGGTTAATTGAATTTTGACAAGACTCCCAAGTTCACTCAACTGGGACAGAACAGTCTCTTCAATAAATGGTGTTGGAAGAACTGGATATTCAAATTGAAAAGAATGAAGAGGACCCCTATCTCACACTCTATACAAAAATTAACTCAAAATGGATCAAAGACTTCAATATGAAATGGATCAAAGACCTCAATATAAGAACCAGTACTGTAATACTGCTAGAAGATGATGTAGGGAAACATCTTCAAGATCTAATGATAGGACGTAGTTTCTTAGACTTCACACCCAAAGCACAAGCAACCAAAGAAAAAATATATAAATGGGAACTCCTCATAACTGAAGACTTTTGAGCTTCAAAGGACTTTGTCAAAAGGGTGAAAAGGCAGCTGAAACAATGTAAGAAAATATCTGGGAACCACATATCTGATAAGGGTTTAATATTCAGAATATATAAAGAAATCCTACACCTCAACAATAAAAAAACAACCCAATTATAAATGGGCAAAAGACATGAATAGACATTTCTCCAAAGAGGAAATACAAATGTGTAAGAAGCACATGAGAAGATGCTCAGCTTCACTACCTATAAAGGAAATGAAAATCAAAACCACAATGAGACATCATTTCACATCTACTAGAATGGCCGCTATTGAACAAACAGGAAACAACAAGTGTTGGAGAGGATGTGGAGAAATAGGAACACTTATTCACTGTTGGTAGGAATGTAAAATGGTACCGCCACAATGGAGGACAGTTTGGCCGTCCCTCAGGAAGCCTGAGGAATTGCCTAAAACCTGGCAATTTCACTATTCGATATATCCCTAGAAGATCTGAAAGCAGGGATGTGAACAGACATTTATTTGCAGTGACGTTCATAGCGACATTATTCACAATTGTCAAAAGATGGTACATGTCTGTCCTTGCGCCAGTACTATGCCATTTGGATTACTGTGGCTTTCTAATAAATTATGAGATTGGGACATGGGAATACTCCAATTTCATTCTTGATAAAGATGGCTTTAGTTATTCAGGGCCCTTCCATATAAATTTGATGATTTGATTTTTGCATAGAAGGTTGTTGGAATTTTGATTTGGATTGCACCAAATCTATAAATTGCTTTGGGTAGGACCTACTTCACAATGATATTTAATCTTTCAATCCATGAACACAGAATTTCCTTCCATTTATTTAAGTCTTCTTTGATTTCTGTTAGCAATGTTTTATAGTTTTCTGTGTACAAGTCCTTTACATCCTTGGTTAGATTTCTTCCTAGATGTCTCATTCTTTCAGTTGCTATTGTAAATGGAATTTTTTTCTTGATTTCTTCTTCCAATTTTTCATTGTATGTATAAAGAAACACTATTGATTTGGGGTGTTGCTCTTCTACTGTACCGCTTTTCAGAATTCATTTATTCCTTTAGTTTGTTGCATCTTTTTCAGGATTTTCTGTATACAGGATTGTATCATCTGCCAATAGAGAAAGTTTTATTTCATCCTGTTTAGAGGTTAGGTCTCTGATATGAAGTCTTTCTTCTTCTTCTTCTTTTTCACTTTTTTATTGTAGAATCTAACGTATATACATAAGTGACAACTTTCCAAGTGCAAATTAACAAGGAGTTAGAAAATTTCAAAGAATATTATGTTACAATTCCACAGTTTAGTTATTTCCTTATTATGAAATATAACATATATAGAAAATGGTAATATCTTTCAAAGTATACATATAGGAACTTCCCAAAGTTATTATGAGTTATAGTATAATAGTTTGAGTTATTTCCTTATTGTGAAATATAACATACATACAAAAAGGTATAGCTTTCAAATTACCATTTAACAAGTAGCTATAGAACAAAATTCAAAGAATGCTATGGGTTACAGTTCCACCATTTCAGTTCTTTCCTTCTAACTATTCTAATACCCTAGCAACCAAGAAAAAGAAAATTATATAAATATTCAGTATTCATAATCCTTTATTAAATTCCATCTTGTCCGTTGCTTTCCTTTCCTCTAGTTCAATTACTTCCTGATCTTCACGGAAGTCTAGGCAGTGAACATATTCTTTTTCAAATGTAAGCATTTAGAGCTATACACTTCCCTTTCAGCATTGCCTTTTCATTCCCATCAAGATATTTCCTAATTTCACTTCTAATTTCTTCTTTAATCCATTGGTTATTAAAGAATATGTTGTTTAATTCCCACATATTTGTGAATTTTTTCATTTCTTTCTCTGTTATCAATTTTTAGCTTCATTCCTTTGTAGTTGGAGAACATACATTATATGATTTAAATATTTTTCAATTTATTGAGACTTGTTTTGTGACCTAACATACAGTCTATTCTTGAGACCCTGTGTGCAAATGAGAAGAATGTGTATTCTGTTTTTGTTGGGTGAAGTGTTCTATATGTACATGTGTGTGTGTGTGTGTATACTTTAGGTCCACTTGGTTTGGACTATCATTCAAGTTTTATATTTCCTTATTAATCTTTTGATCAGATAGTCTATCCATTATTGAGAACTGTGTGTTAAAGTCTCCTACTATTAATGTAAATCCATCAATTTCTCCCTTCAAAGCTGTCAGTATTTGCTGTATATATTTTGAGACTCTATTGTTAGGTTCATATATATTTATAATTGCTACATCTTCTGTTGAAAGTTCCCCTTTATTGATATATAATGACTATCTTTGTCTTCCTCAACTGTTTTCAACTTAAAGTCTATTTTACCTGATTATACTATAGCTACCTCAGCTTTCTTTTTGTTCCTGCATGAGAAGTATACTTTTCCATCCTTGCACTTTCAAGCTACTTGTATTTTTGAATTTAAGGTCTCTTGCAGGGAGCATGCGATGGGGTAATGCTTTTCTATCCATTTTCCAATATCAGATTTTGGACTGGAGAGTTTAATCCATTTATATTTAAAATCACCACTGAAAATACAGGACTTTCTTCTGCCATTCTGGTATTTAGCCTTTGTACACTTTACACCTTTTTTGTCCTTCACTTCTGTTCATGTCTACTTTTGTATTTATTTGATTTTTTGTGTTGTACCATATGGAATGCTTTGTCATTTCCACCTGGACATTTTTTTTTCCCACCTATTTTCCTAGTGATTACCATGGGGTTAAAACTTAGCATCCTAAATATTTAACAGTCATATTTGGTTTGATACCAACTTAACTTCAACAGCAGGCACATACACTTTTCCTGTACCTTCTGTCCTTGCGCCTTTTTTTTGTACTTGTTACCACTTTTATCTTTGTAAACTGTATGCCAAAAACATAGATTTATCATTACTTTTTATGTATTTGCATTTTAGTACATAGAAAGTAAGAAGTGGAGTTACAACACCAAACAATTTTCTACAATAATACTGGCATTTACAATTACCCAAATGTTTACCTTTACCACTAGTCATTATTTCTTTATGCTGCTTTGAATCCGTCTAGTGTCCTTTCCTTTCAGTCTGAAGAACTCCTTTTAGCATTTCTTATAGGGCAGTTCTAGCAGTGATGCACTCCTTCGGCTTTTGTTTTTCTGAGACTGTCTTAAATCTCTCCCTCGCTTTTGAAATAAAGTCTCTCCAGATATAAAATTACTGGCTGGTAGTTGTTTTCTTTCAGCACTCAAAGTATTACAACCCACTGCCTTCTTGCCTCCATGGTTTCAGATGAGAAATCGGCACTCAATCTAATTGGCAGCCTCTTGTACGTAACACGTGCTTTTCTCTTACAGGTGTCAAAACTCTCTCCCTGTCCTTTGCATTCAATAGCGTGACCAATGTATGACGGTTGTTTTTTTTTTTTTCCTTTATTCCTTCTGCCCTTTCTTCTCTTTTGGAACTCTCTTAATATATATTGGTGCACTTGATGGTATCCTAGAGTACCTAAGGCTATTTTTTCTTTTAATAATTGTTTTTCCTTTCTGCTCCTTAGATGATCTCATTTCAAATGTCTTGTCTTCAAGTTCATGGATTCATTCTTCTGCTGCCTATCTGTGCTTGAAACCCTCTTGGGCATTTTTCATTTCAGTTATTGTTTTCAACTCCAATAATTCTGTTAATTTTTATATTTTTAATAAGATTCTCCATATTGCTCATTCACTGATATCCTGATAACCTTTAGTTCTTTCTTTGTATTTTCCTTTATCTCCTTAAGCATTTTTAAGACCATTTTTTAAATGGCTTTGTTCAGTATGTCCACATTCTCTTTTTCTTCATTGTTGTTTTCTGGACTTTTGCCCTTTTCCTTTTGATGGGCCATCATTTCCTATGTCTTTGTTTATTCTGCACTCTTGTTGCACACTGTATAGTTTAATATTTTAAAATGTTGACTCTGGGATTTATACCCTGGGATGTTTTCTTCTTGATTTTCTAACCAGCTGGTGATAAGACAAGAGATTTTCTTGAACTTCAGCCCTTCCATCAGAACGCCTGCCAAAGGTGAATGCCATGTGCAGGGTTTTTCCTGTTTTTCTGGGCCTCTGTCTTTTCCTGGGCTTTCGCTTGTTAGTTGCTTTGCAGTCACCCAGGTAGAATGGTGGTTTGCAGCTGTTATGCACCCCAGAAAAGGCCATGTTCTTTTAATCCATTCCTGTGGGTGCAGACCTGTTGTAGGTGGGAACTTTTGGTTAGGTTATTTCAATTGAGATGTGACCCACCCCATTCAAGATGGTTCTTGATCCTTTTACTAGTCCTTTATGAGACAGTAAAAGACAGAAAAGGCCCAGATAGTTCAGAGAAGCCCCTGAGAGACAAGACAACACCCACAGGACCTGGCAGAGGAAGACACTGAAGACAGAAGCTGAAAGCAATGAAAAAAACCTGGGAGAGAAGGACCAGCAAACGCTGGCCATATGCCTTCCCATGTGACAGAGGTGCCCCAGATGTCATCAGACTTTATTCAAAGAATGTAATGTCCTATTGATTCCTTAATTGGGACAATTTCGTGGCCTAAGAACTGTAAATTTGTAAGCTAATAAATCAGCATTGTAAAAGCCAAACCATTTCTGGTATACTGCATTCAGGCAGCTTTAGCAAACTCAAACAGTTTTTTTGGTACCAGAAGAGTGGGGTACTGAGATGCAAATACCAAAAATGCTAGGACAGCTTTACAAATGGGATAAGGGGAATATTCTGGAAGAATTGTGAGCTGCTTGGTAGAAAAGGCCTAGATTTCTTTGAAGAGACGGTAGAAATATAGACACTAAAGGTACTTCTGATGAAGACTTAGACAGAAATGATGAATGTGGCATTGCAAACTGGAGGAAAGGCAATTCTTATTTTAAAGTGGCAGAGGATTTGGCAAAATTGAGTCCTGATTTCAGATGGAAGGCAGATTTTGAAAGTGATGAGTTTGGATATTAAGCCAAAAAATTTCCAAATTAAATGTAGAAAGTGCCACCTGGCTTCTGCTTGCAGCTTTATAGTAAAATGTGAGAGGAAAGAGATAAACTAAGAACTGAACTCTTAAGTACAAAGAAACCAGAAACTGATGGTTTGGAAAATTCTGAGTTTCCAGAAAGTGAGTCTCCAGAGAACAGAGCTCTATGTCAGGATTTAATTGAAAATGGATCCAGTTGTCCATTTCAGTGTGAATCAGGATTGGGATGGAGTTATCTAGAAAGGATTTGTGGAAAGTCCCATTGTCTGACTAGAAATCCGTCTGGCTTTCACCAATAGGAGAATGGATAAATAAAACTGGTACGTCTATACAAAAGAATCCTAAAAAAGAACAAATTACTGACACTTGCAACAACATGGATCAATCTTTAAAAAATAATGTGGAATGAAGGAAGCCTTATACAAAAGAGTATATAATGTATTATTTTATGTATATGAAGTTCTGGAACAGTTAAAATGAATCTATTCTGGGAAAAGTCAGAACATTATCTAAACAGGAGAAGAAATAAGAGAACTTTCTGTAGTGATAATACTATTCGTACAGTATCTTCACAGGAGTTTAAGTTAGAAAGGTATATGCATGTGTGGTTGAATTGTACACTTAAGATTTGTGCATTCTGTACATTTAAGATGTAGGCATTTCACTGTATATCAATTTTTCTTCAAAAGAAAACTGTAAACAAATCTCAAGCTCTAGTTGAAGGTGTGCCACCTGAAATGTTTATGATCACTGGTATCTACAATTTACTCTAAAATGCACCAAAAAGTAAGCTGAATTCATGCAGAAGGAGATGAGTAGATATGACATAAAGCAAGTAAAGCTTACTAGTAGGATCTAAATGGTAGACATATATTTCTTCACTGTAAGAGATGTTCAACTTTTCTGCATCAAAATTTTGGGAGAGGCTGAGGAAGGCCCTTACCTTTCTTGTTTGACAATTTGGTTCTGTGATATTACTAAAATGCTGGAAAATATATGCCCAAAGAATAGAATTGAATACATCTATCTTTATTAGTTATGTATTTGCTGTTAAAGTACTTTTACAATCTTTCAAAAGAGAAACAAATGAAAAGAAAAAACTGGTTGGCTTTCACCATCATGGAGCTGCTACTATGAATGATTTTCAATATAAAATAAAACTAAAGTCATGTCACAACCTCCTTAAAACTCACTTTTAGCTATATATTATAATTGTGGCCTACTGAAGTCAGTAAAAAAAGCTCTTTAGCATGTAGCAAAAATCATTTCACAATCTGGTAAACAACCTACCTCTCCAGCTTCATCTCTGTCTATCCTCCACCCTATTCTACAACAAAAATGTTATTTATTCAAACAGGACAGACTCTTTCATACTCATTTTGTCTTTGCATTCCATTCTCATTAGTTGCAAAGCTTTTTCTCCCTTTTTTGGTCTGTCAAACTCCAGGATAGTCAAAACTCAGTTTTACTCACTTCTTTTGTGAGGACTTAATCCCCCAAGAAAGGATCAGTGATTACATCACTTTTTTATGACACCACAACGTTTTGCCCTTGCTTCTATTATAGTTCTATCAAACTGCACAGCAATGTGTTTCCAAGTATGTGGTCTTTTCTACTTCTTAAGTTCCTCAAGAATAGACACAGTCACAGTAAAGGGAGGTTCAAGGCAAGCTTGAATTAATAAATCACAGCCAACTTTTTAAGGTATCAGTGGAAAGCCTGCAGAGTTAGATAGTAAAAAAAAAAAAACCTGACATTTAAAAAACATGAGCAAAAACTATAGTTGAAATCACCAAGCAATTCATTATCTACCATGTTAGGATCTCTGAACATACACCCAAATACACTGAGGAAAAAGAAAGTTAATAAATGAGAATATGATTAAGAACAAAAATAATTTAATATAGAAACAAGTAAATAAAAATAAACCTAGAAGTACTTTAAGAATAGGTGAATATTTTTAGAATTCCAGGGTGAGAAAAGCTTTACTAAACAAGACCCTAAAAAAGTAAACCTAATGTTTTGGTTTGGATTTATCATGGCCCCCAAAACGCCATTATTTTTGATGCAATCTTGTGGGGGCAGATTGGTTAATATTTTTGATTAAGATGTGACCTTTCAGATTGGATGTTTCCATGGAGATATGACCCACCCAACTGTGGGTTATGACTTCTGATTGGATAGTTTCCATGGAGGTGTTACCCTGCCCATTCAGGGTGGGTGTTAATTGGATCACCGGAGTAGTATAAAGGAATTCACAGACAGAGGGACGCAGAGCAACTGAGAGTGAATTTCTGTAGAGCAGCTGCAGCTAAGAGAGGACGAAATGCCCCAACAGCAACACTTTGGAGAAAGCCATTTTGAAATGCAACCTGGGAGCAAGCAGACGCCAGCCACGTGCCTTCCCAGCTACAGGTTTTCCGGATGCCAATGGCCTTTCTTTAGTGAAGGCACCCTTTGCTGATGCCTTACCTTGGACACTTTATGGTCTTAAGACTGTAACTTTGTAACCAAATAAGCCGCCTTTATAAAAGTTAATCCGGAGGCGGGGCAAGATGGCGGATTGGTGAGCTGTATGTTTTAGTTACTCCTCCAGGAAAGTAGGCAGAAAGCCAGTAATTGCGTAGACTGGACACCACAGAGCAATCTGACTTTGGGCATACTTTATACAACACTCATGAAAATGTGGAACTGCTGAGATCAGCGAAATCTGTGAGTTTCTGCGGCCAGGGGACCCGCGCCCCTCCCTGCCAGGCTCAGTCCCGTGGGAGGATGGGCTCTCAGCGCTGGGAAGGAGAAGGGAGAACTGCAGTGGCAGCTCTTATCGGAAACTCATTCTACTGATCCAAATTCCAGTGATAGATTGAGACCAGACACTAGAGAATCTGAGAGCAGCCAGCCCAGCAGAGAAGAGACAGGCATAGCGAAAAACAGCAAGAAAAACTCCAAAATAAAAGCGGAGGATTTTTTGGAGTTCTGGTGAACATAGAAAGGGGAAGGGCAGAGCTCAGGCCCTGAGGCTTATATGCAAATCCTGAAGAAAAACTGAACTCTCTACCCAGTGGACCTTTCCTTAATGGCCCTAATTGCTTTCTCTCTTAGCATTTCAATAACCCATTAGATCTATGAGGAGCCCCCCCCCCCCATTTTTTAAATCTTTTTATCTTTTTCTAAAACAATTACTCTAAGAAGCCCAATACAGAAAGCCTCAAACACTTGCAATTTGGGCAGGTCAAGACAAGAGCAGAACTAAGAGAACTCTGAGACAAAAGGCAATAATCCAGTGGCTGAGAAAATTCACTAAACACCACAACTTCCCAAGAAAAGGGGGGCATCCGCTCACAGCCATCATCCTGGTGGACAGGAAACACTCCTGCCCATCGCCAGCCCCATAGCCCAGAGCTGCCCCAGACAAACCAGTGTGATGGAAGTGCTTCAAATAACAGGCACACACCACAAAACTGGGCATGGACATTAGCCTTCCCTTCACCCTCAGCTGGTTGTCCCAGAGTTGGGAAGGTGGAGCAGTGTGAATTAACAAAGCCCCATTCAGCCATCATTTCAGCAGACTGGGAGCCTCCCTACACAGCCCAGCAGCCCAGAACCACCCTGGGGGGATGGCACTCACCTGTGACATAGCACAGTCATCCCTCAACAGAGGACCAGGGGGTGCATGGCCTGGAAGACGGACCCACTCGCAAGTCTCAGGAGCCATACTCCAATACCAAGGACTTGTGGGTCAGTGTCAGAGACAAACTGCGGCAGAACTGAACTGAAGGATTAGACTATTGCAACAGCTTTAAAACTCCAAGAACACCAGGGAGATTTGATTGTTAGAGCCGCCACCCCTCCATGACCGCCCAGACACACGCCCCATATACACGGCAGGCAACACCAACTACACATGCAAGCTTGGTACACCAATTGGACCCCACAAGACTCACTACCCCACTCAACACAAAGGCAAAGCAGGGGAGAACTGGCTTGTGGAGAACAGGTGGCTCGTGGACACCACCTGCCGGTTAGTTAGAGAAAGTGTACTCCACGAAGCTGTAGATCTGATAAATTAGAGATAAAGACTTCAATTGGTCTACAAATCCTAAAAGAACCCTATAAAGTTAAGCAAATGCCAAGAGGCCAAAAACAACAGAAAATTCTAAAGCATATGAAAAAAACAGACAACACGGATAACCCAAGACCAAGCACCCAAATCAAAAGATGAGAAACACAGCAACTACTCAAAGAACTAAAGATGAACAATGAGACTACAGTACGGGACACAAAGGAAATCAAGAAGACCCTAGAAGAGCGTAAAGAAGACATTGCAAGAATAAATAAAAAACTGGATGATCTTATGGAAATTAAAGACACTGTTGACCAAATTAAAAAGATTCTGGATACTCATAGTACAAGACTAGAGGAAGTTGAACAATGAATCAGTGACCTGGAAGATGACAGAATGGAAAATGAAAGCATAAAAGAAAGAATGGGGAAAAAAATCGAAAAAATCGAAATGGACCTCAGGGATATGATACATAATATAAAACGTCCGAATATAAGACTCATTGGTGTTCCAGAAGGGGAAGAAAAGGGTAAAGGTCTTGAAACAGTATTCAAAGAAATTGTTGGGGAAAACTTCCCAAATCTTCTGAACACCATAAATACACAAATCATAAATGCCCAGCGAACTCCAAATAGAATAAATCCAAATAAACCCACTCCGAGACGTATTCTGATCACACTGTCAAACACGGAAGAGAAGGAGCAAGTTGTGAAAGCAGCAAGAGAAAAGCAATTCACCACATACAAAGGAAACAGCATAAGACTAAGTAGTGACTACTCAGCAGCCACCATGGAGGCAAGAAGGCAGTGGCACAATATATTTAAAATTCTGAGTGAGAAAAATTTCCAACCAAGAATACTTTATCCAGCAAAGCTTAAATATTTCACAGACAAACAAATGCTGAGAGAATTTGCTAACAAGAGACCTGCCCTACTGGAGATACTAAAGGGAGCCCCACAGACAGAGAAACAAAGAAAGGACAGAGAGACTTGGAGAAAGGTTCAGTACTAAAGAGATTCGGTATGGGTACAATTAAGGATATTAATAGAGAGAGGGGAAAAATTTATATGACAAACATAAACCAAAGGATAAGATGGCTGATTCAAGAAATGCCTTCATGGTTATAATGTTGAATGTAAATGGATTAAACTCTCCAAGTAAAAGATACAGATTTGCAGAATGGATTAAAAAAAATGAACCATCAATATGTTGCAAACAAGAGACTCATCTTAGACACAGGGACACAAAGAAATTGAAAGTGAAAGGATGGAAAAAAATATTTCATGCAAGCTACAGCCAAAAGAAAGCAGATGTACCAATACTAATCTCAGATAAAACAGACTTTAAATGCAGGGATGTTTTGAGAGACAAAGAAGGCCATTTCATACTAATAAAAGGGGCAGTTCAACAAGAAGAAGTAACAATCATTAATGTTTATGCACCAAATCAAGGTGCCACAAAATACATGAGAGAAACACTGGCAAGGAAACAATTGATGTCTCCACAATAACTATGGGAGACTTCAACACATCACCCTCTCCTATAGACAGATCAACCAGACAGAAGACCAATAAGGAAACTGAAAACCTAAACAATCTGATAAATGAATTGGATTTAACAGACATATATACAACATTACATCCCAAATCACCAGGATACACATACTTCTCTAGTGCTCATGGAACTTTCTCCAGAATAGATCATATGCTGGGACATAAAACAAGCCTCAATAAATTTAAAAAGATTGAAATTATTCAAAGCACATTCTCTGACCACAATGGAATACAATTAGAAGTCAATAACCATCAGAGACTTAGAAAACTCACAAATAGCTGGAGGTTAAACAACACACTCCTAAACAATCAGTGGGTTAAAGAAGAAATAGCAACAGAAATTGCTAAATATATACAGATGAATGAAAATGAGAACACAACATACCAAAACCTATGGGATGCAGCAAAAGCAGTGCTAAGGGGGAAATTTATAGCACTAAACGCATATATTAAAAAGGAAGAAAGAGCCAAAATCAAAGAACTAATGGATCAATTGAAGAAGCTAGAAAATGAACAGCAAACCAATCCTAAACCAAGTAGAAGAAAAGAAATAACAAGGATTAAAGCAGAAATAAATGACATAGAGAACAAAAAAACAATAGAGAGGATAAATATCACCAAAAGTTGGTTCTTTGAGAAGATCAACAAGATTGACAAGTCCCTAGCTAGACTGACAAAATCAAAAAAAGAGAAGACCCATATAAACAAAATAATGAATGAAAAAGGTGACATAACTGCAGATCCTGAAGAAATTAAAAAAATTATAAGAGGCTACTATGAACAACTGTATGGCAACAAACTGGATAATGCAGAGGAAATGAACAATTTCCTGGAAACATATGAACAGCCTAGACTGACCAGAGAAGAAACAGAAGACCTCAACCAACCCATCACAAGCAAAGAGATCCAATCAGTCATCAAAAAGCTTCCCACAAATAAATGACCAGGGCCAGATGGCTTCACAGGGGAATTCTACCAAACTTTCCAGAAAAAACTGACACCAATCTTACTTAAACTCTTTCAAAACAATGAAGAAAATGGAACACTACCTAACTCATTTTATGAAGCTAACATCAATCTAATACCAAAACCAGGCAAAGATGCTACAAAAAAGGAAAACTACCGGCCAATCTCCCTAATGAATATAGATGCAAAAATCCTCAACAAAATACTTGCAAATCAAATCCAAAGACACATTAAAAAAATCATACACCATGACCAAGTGGGGTTCATTCCAGGCATGCAAGGATGGTTCTACATAAGAAAATCAACCAATGTATTACGACACATTAACAATTCGAAAGGGAAAAATCAAATGATCATCTCAATAGATGCTGAAAAAGCACCTGACAAAATCCAACATTGTTTTTGATAAAAACACTTCAAAAGGTAGGAATTGAAGGAAACTTCCTCAATATGATAAAGAGCATATAAGAAAAACCCACAGCCAGCATAGTACTCAATGGTGAGAGACTGAAAGCCTTCCCTCTAAGATCAGGAACAAGACAAGGATGCCCGCTGTCACCACTGTTATTCAACATTGTGCTGGAAGTGCTAGCCAGGGCAATCCGGCAAGACAAAGAAATAAAAGGCATCCAAATTGGAAAAGAAGAAATAAAACTGTCATTGTTTGCAGATGACATGATCTTATATCTAGAAAACCCTGAAAAATCGACGATACAACTACTAGAGCTAATAAACAAATTTAGCAAAGTAGCGGGATACAAGATTAATGCACATAAGTCAGTCATGTTTCTATATGCTAGAAATGAACAAACTGAAGAGACACTCAAGAAAAAGACACCATTTTCAATAGCAACTTAAAAAATCAAGTACCTAGGAATAAACTTAACCAAAGATGTAAAAGACCTATACAAAGAAAACTACATAACTGTACTAAAAGAAATAGAAGAGGACCTTAAAAGATGGAAAAATATTCCATGTTCATGGATAGAAAGACTAAATGTCATTAAGATGTCAATTCTACCCAAACTCGTCTACAGATTCAATGCAATCCCAATCAAAATTCCCACAACCTACTTTGCAGACTTGGAAAAGCTAGTTATCAAATTTATTTGGAAAGGGAAGATGCCTCGAATTGCTAAAAACACTCTAGAAAAGAAAAATGAAGTGGGAGGACTTACACTCCCTGATTTTGAAGCTTATTATAAAGCCACAGTTGTCAAAACAGCATGGTACTGGCACAAAGATAGACATATTGATCAATGGAATCGATTGAGAATTCGGAGATAGACCCCCAGATCTATGACTGACTGATCTTTTATAAGGCCCCCAAAGTCAATGAACTGGGTCATACTGGTCTTTTCAACAAATGGGGCTGGGAGAGTTGGATATCCATATCCAAAAGAATGAAGGAGGACCCCTACCTCACACCCTACACAAAAATTAACTCAAAATGGACCAAAGATCTCAATATAAAAGAAAGTACCATAAAACTCCTAGAAGATAATGTAGGGAAACATCTTCAAGACCTTGTATTAGGCGGCCACTTCCTAGACTTTACACCCAAAGCACAAGCAACAAAAGAAAAAATAGATAAATGGGAACTCCTCAAGCTTAGAAGTTTCTGCACCTCAAAGGAATTTCTCAAAAAGGTAAAGAGGCAGCCAACTCAATGGGAAAAAAGTTTTGGAAACCATGTATCTGACAAAAGATTCATATCTTGCATAGATAAAGAAATCCTACAACTCAATGACAATAGTACAGACAGCCCAATTATAAAATGGGGAAAGGATATGAAAAGACAGTTCTCTGAAGAGGAAATACAAATGGCCAAGAAACATATGAAAAAATGTTCAGCTTCACTAGCTATTAGAGAGATGCAAATTAAGACCACAATGAGATACCATCTCACACTGATTACAATGGCTGCCATTAAACAAACAGGAAACTACAAATGCTGGAGGGGATGTGGAGAAATTGGAACTCTTATTCATTGTTGGTGGGACGGTATAATGGTTCAGCCACTCTGGAAGTCAGTCTAGCAGTTCCTTAGAAAACTAGATATAGAGTTACCATTCGATCCAGCGATAGCACTTCTCGGTATATACCCGGAAGATCGGAAAGCAGTGACACGAACAGATATCTGCACGCCAATGTTCATGGCATCATTATTCACGGTTGCCGAGGGATGGAGACAGCCCAAGTGTCCTTCAGCAGATGAGTGGATGGATAGAATGTGGTATATACACACGATGGAATACTACGCGGCAGTAAGAAGGAACGATCTCGTGAAACATATGACAACATGGATGAACCTTGAAGACATAATGCTGAGCAAAATAAGCCAGGCACAAAAAGAGAAATATTATATGCTACCACTAATGTGAACTTTGAAAAATGTAAAACAAATGGTTTATAATGTAGAATGTAGGGGGAAGTAGCATTAGAGAGCAATTAAGGAAAGGGGAACAATAATCCAAGAAGAACAGATAAGCTATTTAACGTTCTGGGAATCCCCAGGAATGACTATGGTCTGCTAATTTCTGATGGACATAGTAGGAAGAAGTTCACAGAAATGTTGCTATATTAGGTTACTTTCTTGGGGTAAAGTAGGAACAGGTTGGAAGTAAAGCAGTTATCTTAGGTTAGTTGTCTTTTTCTTACTCCCTTGTTATGGTCTCTTTGAAATGTTCTTTTATTGTTTTGTTTTTTTTTTAATTACTTCTTTTAATTTTTTTAATGTTTCATACAGTTGATTTAAAAAAAAAAGCTAAAAAAAAAAAAAAACAAGGAAAAAAATATGTAGAGCCCCCTTGAGGAGCCTGTGGAGAATGCAGGGGTACTGGCCTACCCCACCTCGATGGTTTGTAACATGACCACAGACATAGGGGACTGGTGGTTTGATGCGTTGAGCCCTCTACCACAGGATTTACCCTTGGGAGGACGGTTGCTGCAAAGGACAGGCTAGGCCTCCCTATAATTGTGCCTAAGAGCCTCCTCCCGAATGCCTCTTTGTTGCTCAGACCTAAGCCAACTTGAAAGGGGAAATCACTGCCCTCCCTGCTACGTGGGATCAGACACCTAGGGGACTGAATCTCCCTGGCAACGTGGAATATGACTCCTGGGGAGGAATGTAGACTCGGCATCGTGGGATGGAGAACATCTTCTTGACCAAAAGGGGGATGTAAAAGGAAATGAAATAAGCTTAAGTGGCAGAGAGATTCCAAAAAGAGCCGAGAAGTCACTCTGGTGGGCACTCTTATGTACAATATAGACAACCCTTTTTAGGTTCTAAAGAATTGGGGTAGCTGGTGGTGGATACCTGAAACTATCAAACTACAACCCAGAACCCATGAATCTCGAAGAGAATGGTATAAAAATGTAGCTTATGAGGGGTGACAATGGGATTGGGAAAGCCATAAGGACCACACTCCCTTTGTCTAGTTTATGGATGGATGAGTAGAAAAATAGGGGAAGGAAACAGACAAACAAACAGACAAAGGTACCCAGTGTTCTTTTTTATTTCAATTGCTCTTTTTCACTTTAATTATTATTCTTGTTATTTTTGTGTGTGTGCTAATGAAGATGTCAGGGATTGATTTAGTTGATGAATGTACAACTATGTAATGCTACTTGCTACTGTGAACAATCGAATGTATGATCTGTTTTGTATGACTGCATGGTATGTGAATATATCTCAATAAAATGAAGATTAAAAAAAAAAATTGAATAAAAAAAAAAAAAGAACCCTGCTGATTAAATCCACTCCTGTTGCTCAGCAAAAAAAAAAAAAAAAAAAAAAGAGAACACAGAACCTCACCTGTCAAGCCTTGTAGCCAAAACTCACCACAATATTCCGTTTCCTTTTCCTCTCTGCCAATCCACACAACCAATCCTTCTCATTAAATTTCACATGAATATCCAAAATGAAGGACATGCTACAAAACAACAGGCCTGTGCTCTTCAAAGTCAATGTCATGAAAGGCAAGGATAGACCGAAGAACTGTTCCAGATTAAAGGAAACTGAAGAGACAAGTAAATGCAACCTGTGATCCTGTAGTGCATCCTAAATCAGGGGATATTGCAATAAAAGCTACTGAGACAATTGGTGAAATTTGAATACGGACTGTTTATTTGACAATAGTATTATATTAATGTCAAGTTTCCCCCATTTCAATCATTGTACTATGGTTATGTAACAGAATGTTCTTATTCTTAGGAAATACATGTGAAAGTATTTTGGAGTAAAGGGCATGATGTTTGAGGGATAAAGCAAATGTGGAAAGATGTCAACAATTAGTGAATGTGAGTGAAAAGTATATGTAAGTTCTTCGTGTTATTCGTTTCTTTTAAAAGCTTTATTGTGATATAATTTACATGCTATACAATCGCCCATTTAAAATGCACAATTCAATGGTTCTTGGTACATCACAGCTATGTGCAACCATCACTACAGTCAATTTTAGAAAATTTTCATCGCCTCCAAAAGAAACCCATATGCTTTAGCTATCACCCCCCCCCCCCATCACCCTCTGTCACCACACCATCTCCCAATCTCTAAGCCACAACTAACCTACTTTCTGTCTCTGTAGGTTCCCTATTCTGGACATTTTTTAGGAATGGAATAATATAAAATGTGGTCTTTTCTGATTGGCCTATTTTAATTTACACAATGTTTTCCAAGTTCATCTATATTGCAGCTTGTATCAGAACCTTGTTTTTATATGGCTAAATAGTATTGCATTGTGTGGATGTGACACATTTTGCTTTTCCAGATGTCTGTTGATGGATATTTGGGTTGTTCCCACCAGTTGGCCATTGTGAAGTATACTGCTATAAACATTCATGTACCAAAAAAAAAAAAAAAAAAAAAAAAAGTTAATCCATTTCTGGTGTTTTGCATAATGGCAGCATGGCTAACCAGAACACCTAACTTCAAAAACAAATGGATTTTACTACACCAAAATGAAAATGTGCTATCTGACAACAGTAGAAAAAACATAAAAGAAAATTCAGAAAATGGAAAGGTATGTACATGAGAGATGACAAAGAGTTGCTATTCTCAATTTATAATAGTTTTCAATAAATAAAGTAACAAAAAGAAAGAGGACAGAATAAATGGGCAGATATGAATAAAAGAAGAAATTCAAATTGTCACTGAACACATAAGATGCCTCCCCAGCAATGAAAAAAATGTGAAAAAAGGCGTATTATTTCCCTATCAGGTTGGCAAAACCTTTTTAAAAGAATGATATCTAATGTTGATGAAGAGCAGGAGAAAACAGGCATTTTCAAGTATTGTTTGCTGGGAGCTGACAACCTTTAAGGAAGGCATTTTCATAGTAACAAAACAAAAGTCTTAAAAATGTGCATAATCTTCATCCCTGAAATTTTATTTCTAGAGATTTGATTAAAGAAATAATAGATCAAATCCTCAAAAGGTATGTTCTAGCATATTAATGATAATATTTGTAATACCAAAACATTGAAACCAACTTAAAATTATGCACTAAATATAGTGGGCTACTATGCATTTGTCAAAAAATGATTAAAGAGACATGGATATGCATTATTTTGTAAGGACGTCCATGATAGATAAACTCAACCATTTGATTCATAAACTTCCTTTACTTGTGTTTTCCTTTGATATTCTAATATCCTTTTTTCCACCCCCCCAATATCTTTTAATGAGAGTGGTTAATGATCTATTAACCAGATAATATCATAGCAAAGAAAAAAAGGACATTACAGAACTGTATACATAGTATAAGTGCATTTAAAAAATGGGAATACATGCATAGAAAAATTCTGGAACACTAAATTGGTACATATTAGCATATATTAGCAAAATGCTAATAGCAGCTATCTCTGAGTGGTTGACAATAAGGGGATATGTTTCTTCTATATACATAAGCTAAATAATGCTAAGTCAGGTGATTAAGATGCTATATTAGAAAACATATTCAGAAGCAGCATATAATGTCTAATAATTTTCTTTGAAAATGGTACCAAAAAAATTGGTTTGAAAAGCAAAAGGAAATTTAAGAAACAAACGGAACAGCAGTTAGGAAAAAAGAGCAATCTTAACATACAATTATATTATTGTTGTTATTCTGTATGTTTAGAAAAATATAATGGAAAAAAGTGAATAATAAATCACCTTGGGTATTAAGAACTACAGAAAGACAGTGATTCCTTTTTAGGAGAAAATTATTCCAAGTGCTATGTCACTAACTACTATCTCAGTATTTTTCAATATTCCAAGGAAATCCTAAAATAAAACGCAACTTTCATGCAACAATATATGCAATATTATTGTAACAATGTTATTCATCCATTCATCATTTAATGTGTAAGTTAAATATGCCAATATCTCTCTCCTGAAGTTTACAAATATTGCCCATATAAACCATACATGAGTCTAGATCCTTTATTCAAAAGAATGAGTACATATTATCCATGAGTCCACAGAAATAACTGAACATATAAATAAATATATGGGAGACCAAGTGACAGCTCTTCCTTAGAAGAATTCCAATTAATAAACGTAAAAGAAACAAAGAAAATAGAAAATCACTTAGATAAAAACCAAGTAATAATTGTCGCCAGCAAGTTCCACTGCTGGATACTAGTGGATGAAAGTATGAGGAGAAACAGGGTATTTGCATAGTCTCAAATGATCTTTATTAATTAAAGATGGAAAAATAGTAACTTTACAGTGGAGAAACCCAGCAGACACTAACATAACCAAGTGATTATGGTTAAATCACCATAATAAAGACATATCAGCATAATGTAACCTCTGACATGATGCACTGAGAATAGCAGAACATCACTTCTGTGAAGTCTTTCAAAAATGCATAGCCTCAATCTAATCATAGGAAAACAAGAGGAAATCCAAAGGAAAACAGTCACTCTAATAACTGACCAGTACTCTTCAAAATTGTCAAGGAAGTTAAAGAGAATAACAATTAAAAGAAATGTAGGACCCTAGACTGGATCCTGGGACAGAAAAAGGACATTAGTGAAAAACCTGGTGAAATCTGACAAAGACCTATAACTTAAAGAGTATTAAACCAATGCTAATTTCTTAATTTTGTTAAATGTACCAGGGAAATGTGGGTTAAGAGTAGACGACTGTCTAATTATGTACCTTACACGGTGTGACTGTGTGATTGTGAAAAGCTTGTGACTCACACTCTCTCAATCTATGGACAGATGAGTAGAAAAATGGGAACAAAAATTAAATGAATAACAGGCGGGATGAGATGTTTTAGGTGTTCTTTACCCATATTTTTATACTTAATTTAATTTTTTTTGGAGTAATGAAAATGTTCAAATTTGATCTTGGTGATGAATGCACAACTCTATGATGGTACTGTGAAAAACTGATATTATACTGATGACTGCTGGGTTATGACTATATCTCAATAAACCAAATTAAAAAAAAAAGAGTAAATAAGAACTCTGTACTATTTTACCAACTTTTCTGTAAGCCTAAAATTATTTCAAAATAAAAACTAAAAAAAAAAAGACTATTCTTATCTACTTAATGTTGATGAATAAGCTTTAAGAACTATTTGTAAAAAACATGGCTGACTGGCATTTAAAATCATATAAATGGGCCAAATCACCTCTCTGAGATACACTGGTAAAACAGGAATTATAATATCTATTGAGGGATTCTGGGAAGATGGCAGCATAGAAAGAGGTGGAAGACCTAGTCTCCCCCAGAACAATTCATAAATGAACAAAATACCAGTACACAACCTGGAATTGTAGCGGGGAGACAAATGTGACTGTACACTCAACATCCACCGACATGAATTGGGAGGAATGCCTGAGATCACAGCATAAAATCTGTAAGTAAAATTGCGGACCCGCACTGAGAGCCGAGAACCTAGAGCCAGAAATCCCTCCCTCACGGAAGCCGCACTGTGCACTTTCTCAGCCCAGCCCCAAGTGAGGTTTTAGTGATAACAGCTCAATACAGACAGTGAATCCTCAACAAGCAGACAGAGGCTTTTGGTGACGGCTGACCTTGGGAGACTCGGGGGAAATATTCTGTCTCTCGCTCTCTCTCTGTGGAGAAAACCTCAGCTGTTCTCAGCCCACAAGGAGTTGCAGTGGAGACAGCCTCACACAATCTGCATTCTGAGGCGAGCTGACAGCCCCGCGGCACAGCCAAGCGGCCCAGGGCTTCCCTAGAGAGACGGCGCACACTGATGACGTAGCACGGCATCCCCCTCGGCTGAGGGAGGATCGCGGCTGGGCGGGGGGGATCTGCTCAGAGAACCCAGAGGAGCTACACCAAGTCTGGTGGTTTATGGGACACCCAGAGAGAGCTGCCCCTCCTCCCTGACCACCCATGCGCGCGCACCACATTCAGGGTGGGCGACTCCAGCGGTGTGCCCAGAATGAGCTCTCCAACGGAACACAAGAATCATTTCCCCATACTACTGACTGGAGGGATATAGGTGGCTCACAGACGCCATCTGCTGGTTACCTAGAGAAAGTGCACGTCACCAAACTGTGTCTAAGAAAAATTAGATCGATATCCCTTAAGAACCCTATCAAGCAAAACAAATGCCAAGAGGCCAAAAACAACAGAAAATCTTAATGCGTATGATAAAACCAGATGATATGGAGAATCCAGCTCCAAACACACAAATCAAGATTTCGGAAGAAACATTATTCCTTGCAAAATTAATCAAAGAGGTACAATCAAAGAACGAAAACATGGCAAAGGATTTAAAGGATATCAAGAGGACCATGGCCCAGGATATAAGCGCCATAAAAAAGACCCTAGAAGAGCATAAAGAAGACATTGCAAGAGTAAATAAAAAAATAGAAGATCTTATGGAAATAAAAGAAACTGTTGGCCAAATCAAAAAGACTCTGGATACTCATAATTCAAGACTAGAGGAAGCTGAACAACATCTCAGTGTCCTAGAAATCCACAGAACGGAAAATGAAAGAACAAAAGAAACAATGGAGAAAAAAGTTGAAAAAATTGCAATGGATCTCAGGAATACAATAGATAAAATAAAACGTCCAAATTTAAGACTCATTGGTGTCCCAGAAGGGGAAGAGAAGGGTAAAGGTCTAGAAAGAGTATTCAAAGAAATTGTTGGGGAAAACTTCCCCAACCTTATACACAATATAAACACACAAAACATAAATGTCCAGTGAACTCCAAATAGAATAAATCCAAATAAACCCACCCCAAGACATATTATGATCAGACTCTCAAATACTGAAGAGAAGGAGCAAGTTCTGAAAGCAGCAAGAGAAAAGCAATTCACCACATACAAAGGAAACAATATAAGACTAAGTAGTGACTACTCAGTGGCCACTACGGAGGCGAGAAGGCAGTGGCATGACATAATTAAAGCTCTGAGAGAGAAAAATTTCCAGCCGAGAATACTTTATCCAGCAAAACTCTCCTTCAAATTTGAGGGAGAGCTTAAATTTTTCACAAACAAATGCTGAGAGACTTTGCCAATAAAAGACCTGCCCTACTTCAGATTCTAAAGGAAGCCCTACCAACAGAGAGACAAAGAAAGGAGAAAGAGATATAGAGAATTTTAACAGACATATATAGTACCTTACATCCCAAATCACCAGGACACGCATTTTTTTCTAGTGATCACAGATCTTTCCCCAGAAGGGACCATAAGCTGAGACATAAAACAAGCCTCAAGAAATTTGAAATATCTATTGAGCAGTTCTTTTTTGAGAACTAGAGACAGTATTCTTTCCGACACAGCAAGAAAATAATAAAGCACAGTGGTTAAGAGCAAGGGCTTTGGTACCAAACGGACCATCCAATACCAGCTCTGCTGTTTGCTAGCTGTGTCCTTAAGTTATGTAATCTCTCTCTGTTTGTTTCTGCCACTGTACAAAATGACGGTAGAATCTAATTTAGCTTGTAGGGATCTTGGACAGGAAGATAACACAAAATTAAATAATGAACATAAAACATTTGACTCAGTAACTAGTACAGAGTGAGAGTCTAATATTCATGGTATAATGGAATAAATGTTGAAGAGAGCAGACATTATTACTAAACTTGGCAAACTTACTGAGTGTCAACATGCATTACAAATTCATAATTACTTCAAGTTATTAAGAAAAGAAATTAAGTTTGAAATATTCTCTTTGTAAGATAGGGATATGTTCAATAAATGTACAAAAGATTTTCACCCAAAGAAATTAACAACAAAAAAATGTGCTTTAAAACACAATCTCTTACCTATCTAGAAAACTTAGCTGTTTAAAATGATTCACTTTTGGATAAAAGAGATTCCAGTGCTATTTTTTTTTTTTAATCATCATTTTATTGAGATATATTCACATACCACGCAGTCATACAAAACAAATTGTACTTTCGATTGTTTACAGTACCATTACATAGTTGTACATTCATCACCTAAATCAATCCCTGACACCTTCATTAGCACACACACAAAAATAACAAGAATAATAATTAGAGTGAAAAAGAGCAATTGAAGTAAAAAAGAACACTGGGTACCTTTGTCTGTTTGTTTCCTTCCCCTACTTTTCTACACATCCATCCATAAACTAGACAAAGTGGTGTTTGGTCCTTATGGCTTTCCCAATCCCATTGTCACCCCTCATAAGCTACATTTTTATACAACTGTCTTCGAGATTCATGGGTTCTGGGTTGTAGTTTGATAGTTTCAGGTATCCACCACCAGCTACCCCAATTCTTTAGAACCTAAAAAGGGTTGTCTAAAGTGTGCATAAGAGTGCCCACCAGAGTGACCTCTCGGCTCCTTTTGGAATCTCTCTGCCACTGAAGCTTATTTCATTTCCTTTCACATCCCCCTTTTGGTCAAGAAGATGTTCTCCGTCCCACGGTGCCAGGTCTACATTCCTCCCTGGGAGTCATATTCCACGCTGCCAGGGAGATTCACTTCCCTGGGTGTCTGATCCCACGTAGGGGGGAGGGCAGTGATTTCACCTTTCAAGTTGGCTTAGCCAGAGAGAGAGGGCCACATCTGAGCAACAAAGAGGCATTCAGGAGGAGACTCTTAGGCACAAATACAGGGAGGCCTAGCCTCTCCTTTGCAGCAACCGTCTTCCCAAGGGTAAAACTTATGGTAGAGGGCTCAACCCATCAAACCACCAGTCCCCTATGTCTGTGGTCATGTTAGCAACCATGGAGGTGGGGTAGGCGAATACCCCTGCATTCTCCACAGGCTCCTCAAGGGGGCACTACATCTTTTTTTTTTCCCTTGTTTGTCTTTTTTCTTTTTTTTTTTCTTTTTCTTTTTTTTTTTTAACTTTCCCTTCTTTTTTCAAATCACCTGTATGAAAAAAAAAGTTAAAAAGAAAACAAACATACAATAAAAGAGCATTTCAAAGAGACCATAGCAAGGGAGTAAGAAAAAGACAACTAACCTAAGATAACTGCTTAACTTCCAACATGTTCCTACTTTACCCCAAGAAAGTTACATAATATAGCAACATTTCAGTGAACTTGTTCCTACTACAACCATCAGAAATTAACAGACCATAGTCATTTCTGGGCATCCCCAGAACGTTAAATAGCTTATCTGTTCTTCCTGGATTATTGTTCCCCCTTCCTTAATTGCTCTCTACTGCTAGTTCCCCTACATTCTACATTATAAACCATTTGTTTTACATTTTTCAAAGTTCACATTAGTGGTAGCATATAATATTTCTCTTTTTGTGCCTGGCTTATTTCGCTCAGCATTATGTCTTCAAGGTTCATCCATGTTGTCATATGTTTCACCAGATCGTTCCTTCTTACTGCCGCGTAGTATTCCATCGTGTGTATATACCACATTTTATTTATCCACTCATCTGTTGAAGGACATTTGGGTTGTTTCCATCTCTTGGCAATTGTGAATAATGCTGCTATGAACATTGGCGTGCAGATATCTGTTCGTGTCACTGCTTTCCGATCTTCCGGGTATATACCGAGGAGTGCAATCGCTGGATCGAATGGTAGCTCTATATCTAGTTTTCTAAGGAACTGCCAGACTGACTTCCAGAGTGGCTGAACCATTATACAGTCCCACCAACAATGAATAAGAGTTCCAATTTCTCCACATCCCCTCCAGCATTTGTAGTTTCCTGTTTGTTTAATGGCAGCCATTCTAACCGGTGTTAGATGGTATCTCATTGTGGTCTTAATTTGCATCTCTCTAATAGCTAGTGAAGCTGAACATTTTTTCATGTGTTTCTTGGTCATTTGTATTTCCTCTTCAGAGAACTGTCTTTTCATATCTTTTGCCCATTTTATAATTGGGCTGTCTGTACTATTGTCATTGAGTTGTAGGATTTCTTTGTATATGCAAGATATCAGTCTTTTGTCAGATACATGGTTTCCAAAAATTTTTTCCCATTGAGTTGGCTGCCTCTTTACCTTTTTGAGAAATTCCTTTGAGGTGCAGAAACTTCTAAGCTTGAGGAGTTCCCATTTATCTATTTTCTCTTTTGTTGCTTGTGCTTTGGGTGTAAAGTCTAGGAAGTGGCCTCCTAATACAAGGTCTTGAAGATGTTTTCCTACATTATCTTCTAGGAGTTTTATGGTACTTTCTTTTATATTGAGATCTTTGGTCCATTTTGAGTTAATTTTTGTGTAGGGGGTGAGGTAGGGGTCCTCTTTCATTCTTTTGGATATGGATATCCAACTCTCCCAGCCCCATTTGTTGAAAAGACCATTATGGCTCAGTTCGGTGACTTTGGGGGCCTTATCAAAGATCAGTCGGCCATAGATCTGAGGGTCTATCTCTGAATTCTCAATTCGATTCCATTGATCTATATGTCTATCTTTGTGCCAGTACCATGCTGTCTTGGCAACTGTGGCTTTATAATAAGCTTCAAAGTCAGGGAGTGTAAGTCCTCCCACTTCGTTTTTCTTTTTTAGAGTGTCTTTAGCAATTCGAGGCATCTTCCCTTTCCAAATAAATTTGATAACTAGCTTTTCCAAGTCTGCAAAGTAGGTTGTTGGAATTTTGATTGGGATTGCATTGAATCTGTAGATGAGTTTGGGTAGAATTGACATCTTAATGACATTTAGCCTTCCTATCCATGAACATGGAATATTTTTCCATCTTTTAAGGTCCCCTTCTATTTCTTTTAGTAGAGTTATGTAGTTTTCTTTGTATAGGTCTTTTACATCTTTGGTTAAGTTGATTCCTAGGTACTTGATTTTTTTAGTTGCTATTGAAAATGGTATCTTTTTCTTGAGTGTCTCTTCAGTTTGTTCATTTCTAGCATATAGAAACATTACTGACTTATGTGCATTAATCTTGTATCCCGCTACTTTGCTAAATTTGTTTATTAGCTCTAGTAGGTGTATTGTTGATTTCTCAGGGTTTTCTAGATATAAGATCATATCATCTGCAAACAATGACAGTTTTACTTCTTCTTTTCCAATTTGGATGCCTTTTATTTCTTTGTCTTGCCGGATTGCCCTGGCTAGCACTTCCAGCACAATGTTGAATAACAGTGGTGACAGCGGGCATCCTTGTCTTGTTCCTGATCTTAGAGGGAAGGCTTTCAGTCTCTCACCATTGAGTACTATGCTGGCTGTGGGTTTTTCATATATGCTCTTTATCATGTTGAGGAAGTTTCCTTCAATTCCTACCTTTTGAAGTGTTTTTATCAAAAAGGGATGTTGGATTTTGTCAAATGCTTTTTCAGCATCTATTGAGATGATCAATTGATTTTTCCCTTTCGAGTTTTTAATGTGTTGTAATACATTGATTGTTTTTCTTATGTTGAACCATCCTTGCATGCCTGGAATGAACCCCACTTGGTCATGGTGTATGATTTTTTTAATGTGTCTTTGGATTCGATTTGCAAGTATTTTGTTGAGGATTTTTGCATCTATATTCATTAGGGAGATTGGCCGGTAGTTTTCCTTTTTTGTAGCATCTTTGCCTGGTTTTGGTATTAGATTGATGTTAGCTTCATAAAATGAGTTAGGTAGTGTTCCATTTTTTTCAATGTTTTGAAAGAGTTTGAGTAAGATTGGTGTCAGTTCTTTCTGGAAAGTTTGGTAGAATTCCCCTGTGAAGCCATCTGGCCCTGGGCATTTATTTGTGGGAAGATTTTTGATGACTGATTGGATCTCTTTGCTTGTGATGGGTTGGTTGAGGTCTTCTATTTATTCTCTGGTCAGTCTAGGTTGTTCATATGTTTCCAGGAAATTGTCCATTTCTTCTACATTATCCAGTTTGTTGCCATACAGTTGTTCATAATATCCTCTTATAATTTTTTTAATTTCTTCAGGATCTGCAGTTATGTCACCTTTTTCATTCATTATTTTGTTTATATGGGTCTTCTCTCTTTTTGATTTTGTCAGTCTAGCTAGGGGCTTGTCAATCTTGTTGATCTTCTCAAAGAACCAACTTTTGGTGATATTTATCCTTTCTATTGTTTTTTTGTTCTCTATGTCATTTATTTCTGCTTTAATCCTTGTTATTTCTTTTCTTGTACTTGGTTTAGGATTGGTTTGCTGTTCATTTTCTAGCTTCTTCAGTTGATCCATTAGTTCTTTGATTTTGGCTCTTTCTTCCTTTTTAATATATGCGTTTAGTGCTATAAATTTCCCCCTTAGCACTGCTTTTGCTGCATCCCATAGGTTTTGGTATGTTGTGTTCTCATTTTCATTCGTCTCTATATATTTAGCAATTTCTCTTGCTATTTCTTCTTTAACCCACTGATTGTTTAGGAGTGTGTTGTTTAACCTCCAGGTATTTGTGAATTTTCTAAGTCTCTGATGGTTATTGACTTCTAATTGTATTCCATTGTGGTCAGAGAATGTGCTTTGAATAATTTCAATCTTTTTAAATTTATTGAGGCTTGTTTTATGTCCCAGCATATGATCTATTCTGGAGAAAGTTCCGTGAGCACTAGAAAAGTATGTGTATCCTGGTGATTTGGGATGTAATGTCCTGTAGATGTCTGTTAAATCTAATTCATTTATCAGATTGTTTAGGTTTTCAATTTCCTTATTGGTCTTCTGTCTGGTTGATCTATCTATAGGAGAGAGTGATGTGTTGAAGTCTCCCACAATTATTGTGGAAACATCAATTGCTTCCTTTAGTTTTGCCAATGTTTCTCTCATGTATTTTGTGGCACCTTGATTGGGTGCATAGACATTTACGATTGTTATTTCTTCTTGCTGAATTGCCCCTTTTATTAGTATGTAGTGGCCTTCTTTGTCTCTCAGAACATCCCTGCATTTGAAGTCTATTTTATCTGAGATTAATATTGCTACACCTGCTTTCTTTTGGCTGTAGCTTGCATGAAATATTTTTTTCCATCCTTTCACTTTCAATTTCTTTGTGTCCCTGTGTCTAAGATGAGTCTCTTGTATGCAACATATTGATGGTTCATTTTTTTTGATCCATTCTGCGAATCTATATCTTTTAATTGGGGAGTTTAATCCATTTACATTCAACGTTAAAAACCGTGAAGGCATTTCTTGAATCGGCCATCTTATCCTTTGGATTATGTTTGCCATATTTTTCCCTCTCTCTATTAATATCCTTTATTGTACCAATACCGAATCTCTTTAGTACTGAACCTTTCTCCAAGTCTCTCTGTCCTGTCTTTGTTTCTCTGTCTGTAGGGCTCCCTTTAGTATCTCCAGTAGGGCAGGTCTCTTGTTAGCAAATTCTCTCAGCATTTCTTTGTCTGTGAAAAATTTAAGCTCTCCCTCAAATTTGAAGGAGAGCTTTGCTGGATAAAGTATTCTTGGCTGGAAATTCCTCTCTCTCAGAATTTTAAATATATCGTGCCATTGCCTTCTCGCCTCCATGGTGGCTGCTGAGTAGTCACTACTTAGTCTTATGCTGTTTCCTTTGTATGTGGTGAATTGCTTTTCTCTTGCTGCTTTCAGAACTTGCTCCTTCTCTTCTATGTTTGACAGTGTGATCAGTATATGTCTCGGAGTGGGTTTTTTTGGATTTATTCTATTTGGAGTTCGCTGAGCATTTATGATTTGTGTATTTATGTTGTTTAGAAGATTTGGGAAGTTTTCCCCAACAATTTCTTTGAATACTCTTCCTAGACCTTTACCCTTTTCTTCCCCTTCTGGGACACCAATGAGTCTTATATTCGGACGTTTCATATTATCTATCATATCCCTGAGGTCCATTTCGAGTTTTTCAATTTTTTTCCCCATTCTTTCTTTTATGCTTTCATTTTCCATTCTGTCATCTTCCAGGTCACTGATTCGTTGTTCAACTTCCTCTAGTCTTGTACTATGAGTGTCCAGAATCTTTTTAATTTGGTCAACAGTTTCTTTAATTTCCATAAGATCATCCATTTTTTTATTTAGTCTTGCAATGTCTTCTTTATGCTCTTCTAGGGTCTTCTTGATTTCCTTCATATCCCGTACTAGGGTCTCATTGTTCATCTTTAGTTCTTTGAGTAGCTGCTCTAGGTGTGTCTCTTCTGGTCTTTTGATTTGGGTGCTTGGGCTTGGGTTATCCATATCGTCTGGTTTTTTCATATGCTTTATAATTTTCTGTTGTTTTTGGCCTCGTGGCATTTGCTGTCCTTGATAGGGTTCTTTTAGGGTTTGTAGACCAGTTGAAGTCCTTATCTCTAATTTATCAGATCTACAGCTTCGTGGAGTACACTTTCTCTAACTAACCAGCAGGTGGCGTCCACGAGCCACCTGTTCTCCACAAGCCAGATCTCCCCTGCTTAGCCTTTTGGTGAGTGGGGGAGTGAGTCTTGTGGGGCCCAATTGGTGTCCCAAGCTTGCGTGTGTAGTTGGTGTTGCCTGCCCTGTATGTGGGGCGTGTTTCTGGGCAGTCGGGGAGGGGGGGTGGCCCTAACAATCAAATCTCCCTGATGATCCTAGAGTTTTAAAGCTACTGCAATAGTCTAATCCTTCAGTTCAGTCCTGCCACAGTTTGTCTCTGCCACTGACCCACAAGTCTTTGGTATTGGCGTATGGCTCCTGAGACTTGCAAGTGGGCCCCTCTTCCAGGCTGTGCACCCCGGGTCCTCTGTTGAGGGATGACTGTGCTATGTCACAGGTGAGTGCCGTCCCCCCAGGGCAGTTCTGGGCTGCTGGGCTGTGTTGGGAGGCTCCCAGTCTGCTCAAATGATGGCTGAATGGAGCTCTGTTAATTCACACTGCTCCCCCTTCCCAGCTCTGGGACATTCAGCTGAGGTTGCAGGGAAGGCTAATGTCCACGCCCAGTTTTGTGGTGTGTGCCTGTTATTTGAAGCACTTCCGTCACACTGGGTTGTCTGGGGCAGCTCTGGGCTATGGGGCTGGCGATGGGCAGGAGTGTTTCCTGTCCACCAGGATGGTGGCTGTGAGCGGACACCCCCCTTTTTCTTGGGAAGTTGTGTTGTTTAGTGAATTTTCTCAGCCACTGGATTATTGCCTTTTGTCTCAGAGCTCTCTTAGTTCTGCTCTTGACTTGACGTGCCCAAATTTCAATTCTTTGAAGCTTTCTGTATTGAGCTTCTTAGAGTAATTGTTTTAGAAAAAGCAAAAAGGATTTAAAAAAAAAAAAAAAAAAAAAAAAACAAATGGCCCTCCTCAGAGATCTAATGGGTTATTGAAATGCTAATAGACAAAGCAACCAGGGCCATTAAGGAAAGGTGCCCTGGGCAGAGAGATCAGCCTTGCTTCGGGATTTGCATATGCGCCTCAAGGCCTGATCTCCGCCCTTCCCCTTTCTGTGTTCACCAGAACTCCAAAAATCCTCTGCTTTTACTTTGGAGCTTCTCGTGTTGTTTTCCTTCTATGCCCGTCTCCTCTCTGCTGGGCTGGCTGCTCTCAGAGTCTCTGGTGTCTGGCCTCAGTCTATCTATGGTTGGAGTTTGAATCAGTAGAATGAGTTTCCGATGAGAGCAGCCACTGCAATTCTCCCTTCTCCTTCCTGGAGCTGACAGCCCCTCCTCCCCTGGGACTGAGCCTGGCAGGGAGGGGCGCGGGTCCCCTGGCCGCAAAAACTTACAGATTTCGCTGATCTCAGCAGTTCCACGTTTTCATGAGTGTTGTATGAAGTATGCCCAAAGACAGATTGCTCTGTGGTGTCCAGTCCACGCAGTTCCTGGCTTTTTACCTACTTTCCTGGAGGAGTAACTAAAACATACAGCTCACCAGTCTGCCATCTTGCCCCGCCTCCTCCAGTGCTATTTAAACATGAAAAGGCCCGGGATACCACAAGACACACACACACACACACACACACACACACACACACACACACACACACACTGACATTGCAGTGGTGAAATATCTTTCATAAATGTTATTTGCCCTTATTTTATTTCTGCATTAATATATTAAGAATGATTTCAATGCAAATATAAATCTCCACTCACTTTGGGTTTTCAACATCTGCCATTATTACAGTTGTCTCAGGTATGGTCTTTTTTTAATTCAGTGATTCCCTAATGCACTCTAAATTTCACAAACCATTTAAATGAAAAAACAACATGATACAGCATTGTAGATTATAATACAAATTGTAATCACCTAAATGTACAGCTGTTCCCTGATGACTTCAATTCACAACTAAAGAAATTCTCAAATCAGTTACAAAAAAAGTTTTTTAACATATTTTTATTAAACCTAAGAACAAACTAAAGCCAGTCTTATATCTATTTCTATTTCACATCTCAATTCAAATTCCTACACAGGTGTAAAAAGTAAAAATGCATACTTACCAACACCTTGGGGCCGATTTAACCTTACAGAATTAATTTCAATTTTTTGGACATGAGGTGGGTATTCTTTCCTAGAAAAGGGAATTGATACAGTTTAACTCAAAAGAAAGTATGTTTTCAAAATGAAAATTCTGACGGCATATTATACCCTAATTAAAAGTAAATCATGGCCTCTTTGCCATATAAAAAGGATACTATGAAACAATAAAACTAGTTAAATATACCAAAGCTTAATATATTGTAAGAGCCTTGAGGGAAGTGACTATATTTTATTTAGAATGCCAGTCTATTAGAGCCTGCAGCCAGCAAGCTGTTCAATAAATATTTAATAAATGAATCCAAATTATCGTTTTATCAATGCAGTCACCTTGGAAACCTATACATTTATTCTCAAAATGTACAAACCTTTACAACTTCTCTTTTGGAACTGTCTTCATAAACAGTTTATAAAAATTACATTTAAAAAATCAAAAATACTTCATAGTCACATACTATTTTTTAATAAAAACTATCAAGCTTAATGATACTCAGTTTGCCCAATTTCACTGTAAATGATTTTTAGCTGTTACCAAAAAATAAATAAATAAATAAATAAATAACGGGATAACCATTGAACAGGATGTTGGTCTTCAGGACACTTCCAAAATCAGTCCAAAAAACATTATGTAGAAAATCAGTATCACAGAACAAGTATTTTAGCCTTGTAATAAATATAATTACATCATGGCAGGGGATGTAAGTACACTTGTTTGAAAAATATTAAATTACTGTGTCAAGACTTCACATACAATTGACTTCCAGGATTTTAAACATAATCCTGAGTAATTAAGGGTCCTAAATACTATGTAAGTCCAAATACACACAAATTTGTTTAAAAACAGCTAAAGTGGGCTAAAAGCATTAAATAAGGAGAATTACAAAAAACAACAGAGGGAGCTTTAATAGTCGAATTCTTTCCTACCTTAAGTAAAAACTTGTAAAATATTCCCATTTTATTTGACCAGGGAATTAAAAAAAAAAAAAAAAAAGAAAGAAACCAAATCTATTCAACAATAGTGGATCATTATCTGTTCACCAGAGTAATGTAAGGATTCATTAATCAAAATCCTAAAGGAATTTTCTTACAGGAATTTTATATTCTTACATTGTAAAGTTTAAGCACTTAAATTGAGAACGAAATGTAAAAATGATCCAAGAAGAAAATACTATAATAAGAGATGTAATGATAGTACTGTGCTTGTAATAGCAGTTAGCAATTATTTAGCGCCATGTGCCAGGTACTATTCCAAATTTTTGGTATCAATTCATTTAATCCTCACACTAACCTTATTAAGCATACACTATTCATTGGCATTTTACAGATGAGGAAATTGAGGGACAAAGAGGAAGATCAACTTTCCCATGGACATATAACTTTAAATGGCAAGTCCAAAATCTGAATCCTGACAAACTGGAGCAATAATGATGAGCAGTGATCTCATCGCTACTGAACAACCAACACCTGGTACAACTGGGCAATTTCCATTCTGCCACAGTTTAAAAATTTGTGAGGATATGAGTTATGAAGATGAGAATTTGTCTTAGATGAAGGAATAATAGTGCTCTAAAAAAGTGGGTAATTTTACAGTTCCTAATAAAACTTAATTAGGTTTAAAATAAAATGCAAGTTATTATATGTCATGTACTAAAGAGGATATAATATATTCTTACCTTTAAATCAAATAATTAGAAATTTAATCCCTAATTTTTATAATTCTATACTTCAGAACATTAAAGATACCAACTTTAAAACACAACATAAAAGAATTGGAAACAAAATAATGATGATCCTATTCTGTAAACTCCAATAACTCTAAGGGTCTCATTTTTCAAATAGTGGATGACAAAAACAGTAGATATCTTTAAATGATACTAATGATTATCAACAAGAAAATTAATTAATGATAGTTGTAGGGTGGCCACAAAATCTAAAAATACAGATGTATTTGTTTTTACAGTTTCTGAGTCTGCTTCATTACTTTCTCTGGGGTATGCTAAACGTACAGATTCATTCAGCAAAAATAACTGAAGTAAACCATCCGAGACAAGGAATCATATATTCGCAGGGATTGAAAAAAAAAGGCTGCATTAATGTACTCTTTTTTTGCAATTTGACTCAGTACAATGAATCTTGCTAATAAGGAACACACTGGACATATGTAATATCCATGACCTTATTATGTATTGAAACCTAGTATCAATAAACTGTCACGTATATTTGCCTATATGTCCAGGCTTTATGGCTATCCTGTATTTAACATTTGTTATGTATTTCCCTACAGAAACAGGACACATTAAGTCTTGTTTTTAGAATTTATTATAATGAATAAAACACAGAATTAAAAGTATACCTTATTTAATAAAAGAATGTCAGAATAAAAGTAATATTCATCTGATCAAGAATTAGAAAAATTTTCCAACCATAAACTATGTTTTCTTTAAAATTTGTTTTTTTTTTAAAAAACACTAGGTCTTCTAAAATTAAATTTTATGTTAATTTCTGGCCTGGAGGGTTTCATCACTGTACAAGTAACAAAATTTCAAACTCCAAACTGGTATGAAGCTCAAGCCTAGGATTTACTTTCTCAGTGGATATTTCTTTTCCAACTCAAACCAAGCAGGCAGAGAACTTCCTTGTCATCGGTCATCTTCCCAAGCAGGTAGGTGGATTTTTTGCTTCTGAGGAGGGTTTGTATTTGTATAAGTCTTAAAAAAGTCCTATCTCCTGGGCTCAAGCAGGGATCCTGGAACTGATACCTTCCCACGGACTCAAACATAGCCTGGAGCTATCAGTTACTGTACTGCTCTCATGTTCACCAACCATTTTCAATTTTTTCTTTTCTGGCAACTGGAGCCTCTTATTCCTGTCAACTATTTCTTTTTCTTTTCAAAATCATCATTTAAAATAACTTGTTTCCTCTTACACAGCATCTATAAATGTTTGTAATGAGATCATTTTTAGGTTCTTATGTCTCACTGGAATTAGGAAACTCATACCAATCAGCTTTATTTTCTACATATATGCCTACTGAATTAAAACTACTTAAAAGTGAAATATTAAATCCTTTGTAAAAATAAAGTAGAAAAGAAGCAATGGTTATTTCTGTTGTTTTATGCCGTTTCTATGAACTTTATTTGCAACATTTAATATCTAAAGAACTTTTAATAAAGAATACTTTTGAAAATAACAATCTTTATATCCTTAAAATATCAACTGTAGTGTATACTAAAATAGGAATGATCATAATAATTTATCAGGCTACCAAACTCACAACCAAAAAACCAAAATTCAACTGTTAATTATTGATGAATAAATGTTACAGCACAATATTTATAATTTGCTAAAAAGGGTACCAATGTAAACTTGTAAAGCTTAAAAACATGTAATTTGCAACCTAACCCTACGAAATACTTTTCCCCAGCAATTTATTTACCAATGGATACAATTAAATCTGAATCTTTAAACCAAATTTACTGATCAGTTCTATCACAGTGCAGGGTCACACTGTCAACACTTTAACTATATAAAACTTTAAACAGTTCACTTCTTTGCTCATTTTGTAGCCTTTAAGCCATTTGGAAAACACAAGCAAAATAACAAGCATCTTCTGCTTTATGTAATCAACTCACCAAAGCTGGCAATTTTATTAACAGGAGTGTTTTGTGGTATAAACAAAATGGGATAGGAATAATATCATAATCACCACAAATAGGATAGGAATAATAATAAGCATGGAAGAAAAGTGTTTGAAACCTTTCAAAAGTACTTGTCAACATACTACTACACTTTGAAAGACAACTAATTGAAAGGCATACAAGTGAAAAAAAAACCATTATTCTTTTTTTTATTTTGAAATAAATTCATAGTTATACGAACAGTTGCAAAAACAATACAAACCCCATACACAGAACACCAGCATACCCTGACCCCCCTCCCCTGATAACGCAATCCACCAACTTTAACATGCTGTCACATTGCTATTTCTTTCCCTCCCTCCCTCCCTATCTATCATCCATCATCTATTGCTCTGTCTTCTGAACATATGAGAGCTAGCCGCACACCTCCTTGAGCAAACACTATAATTCACATATACACTTCCCATGAACAAGAACATTCTTTTATGCAATCCCATTAAGCAAATCTAAGAAGTACAAGAGATTCAACAATGATACAAAAGCTTACATTCTATATTTCCTTTTCCTTATGTCTCAACTGTGTCCCTTTGAGCCTCCTGTCCTCCATCCTCCAATCCCATCCAGGTTCATCCTTGGCATTCAATTGTCATCTATTTAGACTGTCTTTTTTATTTTTTATTTTTTTCAATTGTGGAAACATATATACAGCCTAAATCTTCCCATTCCACCCCTTCCCTAGCATTCCATCAGTGGGATTAATCACATTTAGAATGTTGCAATGCTCTTTCCCACCATCCATTACTAGTAATTTCCCTTCACCTCAAACAGCAACCCTACACTCATTTCTTAACTCCCCATTGCTCCTTCCCCCATTTCTCTTAACACGTACTCTACTTTTCATCTCTATGGTCATATTCTCTGATAATTTCTTTGTGTTTACTGTGGGGCTTAAAATTAACCTCTTAAATCCGTAACAATCTTGTTTTTCTTTGATACCACCTTCACTTCAACAGGACAAATAAACTATGTTCCTATATTCCTCCATTCCCCTACCTTTATATAGTTGTCTAAAATTACATATTTTATGTTGAGTTCAAAACCACTGATTTATCATTAGAGTTTGTGTATTTTATATCATGTAGGAAGTAAACAGTGGAGTTACAATTCAAAAATTACTGACTTCTATTTGTATTCCATTGTGGTTGGAGAATGTGCTTTGAGTATATTCTTTTTTTTTTTTTTTTAATTTATTGAGGCTTGTTTTATGACCCAGCTTATGGTCCTTTCTGGAGAAAGATCCATGATCACTAGAGAAAGATCCATGATCACTAGAGAAAAATGAGTGTCCTGGTGATTTGGGATGTAAGGTTCTATATATGTCTGTTGAAATTCTCTTTATCTCTTTCTTCTTTCTTTGTTTCTCTGTTGGTAGGGGTCCCTTTAGTATCTGAAGCAGGGCAGGTCTTTTATTGGCAAACTCTCTCAGCATTTCCTTGTCTGTGAAAAATTTAAGCTCTCCCTCAAATTTGAAGGAGAGTTTTGCTGGATAAAGTATTCTCGGTTGGAAATTTTTCTCTCTCAGAATTTTAAGTATGTCATGCCACTGCCTTCTCGCCTCCATGGTGGCTGCTGAGTAGTCGCAACTTAGTCTTATGTTGTTTCCTTCGTATGTGGTGAATTGCTTTTCTCTTGCTGCTTTCAGAACTTGCTCCTTCTCTTCAGTATCTGAGAGTCTGATCAGAATATGTCTTGGGGTGGGTTTATTTGGATTTATTCTATTTGGAGTTCACTGGGCATTTATGCTTTGTGTATTTATATTGTGTATAAGGTTGGGGAAGTTTTCCCCAACAATTTCTTTGAATACTCTTTCTAGACCTTTACCCTTCTCTTTCCTTTCTGGGATACCAATGAGTCTTACGTTTGGACGTTTTATTTTATCTATCGCATCCCTGAGATCCATTTCGATTTTTTCGATTTTTTTCTCCATTCTTTCTTTCGTTCTTTCATTTTCTGTTTTGTGGACTTCTAGGACACTGAGTCGTTGTTCAACTTCCTCTAATCTTGTATTAAGAGTATCCAGAGTCTTTTTAATTTGGCCAAGTTTCTTTTATTGCCATAAACTCTTCTACTTTTTTATTTACTCTTGAAATTCTTCTTTATGCTCTTCTATGGTCTTCTTTATGTTGCTTATATCCTGGGCTACGGTCTTCTTGATGTCCTTTAAATCCTTCGCCATGTTTTCGTTCCTCGATTGTAGTTCTTTGATTAATTGTGCCAAGTACTGTGTCTCTTCTGATATTTTGATTTGGGAGTTTGGAATTGGGTTCTCCATATCGTCTGGTTTTATCATATGCATTAAGATTTTCTGCTGTTTTTGGCCTCTTGGCATTTGCTTTGCTTGATAGGGTTCTTTCAAGTTGTAAAAAAAAAAGATATCAATCTAATTTTTCAGAACTACAAGTTGGTGGCATACACTTTCTCTAACCAGCAGATGGTGTCCGCGAGTCACCTATATCTCTCAAGTCAGTTCTCCTCCACCTTGTCCCCGCGGTGTGTGGGGAAATGATTCTTGTGGGGTTCAGTTGGTGAACTCAGTTTGGGTGTGTTGCCGGAGCCGACTGCCCTGAATGTGCGGTATGTGTCCGGGTGGTGAGGGAGGCAGGGTAGCTTTAATATTCAAGCCCCCCAGGTTCCCAGAGATTCAAGGCCGCCGCAAGAGTCTTCATTTCAAGCCTTCATTTCAGTTCAGCCCCAGACCTTCTCTCTCGCTGACCCACAAACCACCGGACTTGGTGTAGCGTCCCTGGGTTTTCCGAGCGGGCCCCCTTTCTCAGCTGTGATCTTCCAGGACCTCTGCTGAGGTAATGCTGTGCTACGTCACCAGTGCGCACCGTCCCTCAAGGGAAGCCCCAGGCCACCGGGCTGTGCAGGGGCACTCTCAGCCTGATGCAAAGATGGCCGAACGGGGGATCTCAAACCCCTCTCCTCTCACAGTTCCTCCTTCCCAGCTCCGGGACAACTGGCAGGGCTCTGGGCTGTGGGCACGGCCCTGGGCAGGAGTTTATCCAGCCCTCCGGGGAGCCAGCTGCAAGCCGCGGGGTTTTTTTCTGCTTCCGGCTCTCCCCTCTGCTCCCCTGGCCCTGAGGGTATCTGCAGTGGTCTATCCTCCAGGCCAGACACCAAGAGGCCTGCTCAGCCCTCTCATGCTGTGTTTTACTGCGTGGTTCCCACTGTCACAACTGCAGCCGCTCCTCGGTTTTTCCTCTTTTTTTTTTTTTTTAAAAGAACCAGTTGGTCTCCAAACGCCAACCCCTGGCTTCCCCACACTGCAGCACAGCTGCGGGTCTTCCAGCCAGCTTACTCACTCGTTTCAGAATGCAGACTCCCAGTTTCACCAAGTATATGGCCCCTGTGGTACTAGCAGACCTCGTCCAGCTGGCGCATCGCTGGGTCACTTTCTGGTTTTTATCTAGTATTTTTCACGGAGGTGTTTTTTTGCCCTGTCTCACCTAGCCGCCATCTTAGGTTCTCTGATCATTCTTACCACAACACTCCTATTAACAAAGTTACCAACTTTCAGAGCAAGCAGAGAAATACCAATTAATTTTAAAAGGAAAAATCTTGAGAAGAAACTAAATTAGACAGTTTCACATGTGCTATAGAGTTAACTGCTGTTTTCAAGAGCACTAGACTAGCAAGTCACTAAATTTTAGAACTTTACTAAGCTGTGAAATTTTTTTTGCCATGAATATTTATCACTCGTATTATCAGAAAAAAACACACAAAAATATATAAAATGTCTTAAAGAAAAGAGTGGGCATTACAGTAACTCCAAGAAAACTGGTAATACTAACGTTAGTGTACCAGGTCTATTTTATTGAAAATATTCTAACCAAAAATGAAAAAGTTGCCAGTTACCTAATTTCTCATTACATTTCTTTATCGATCTTTATTCACCAGCACCACAGAGACCACCACAATTCTGTTTCTAGAATTTCTTCTACCTGATTTATCTGCTAATAGGACCCTTGCAGTTCTCACAAAATAACTCCTAGACTCCATTTAAAAAGAAAAAAACTGGCAGAGGTCCTGAGGACTGAACCATTCCATCATATGCACTGCAGTCTCTGTGGATGGAGTCCTATGAACTGTGGTGTGCTCATCTAAGAAAGCCTTTCATACCAGCTCTGGTGTTCCTCCCCACAACCACCTAACCATAATTCCTTATCTTGACATTTAAAAGGATTTTCACTATAAGGCTACAATGTATTCTTTCCTTTAAATAAATAAGCTGCTTGATGCCTATTTATGTCAGACACAATATTAGAACTTTTTGCATTCTTTGCCTTATTTGAGTGCCACAGCCACTCTGCTAAGTCCAGAAATGATGTGACTCACTGGAAATCACAGTTTTACTAAGACCAAATTCAAGACTGGAATCCAGATCCTCTAACTCCAGGAACCCCACCCCCACCTCCTCCTTGTGCAAGTTGTCCTTATTCATATGTTAATTCAACCAGATTGTTCATAACATCTGACTAGTCTTAATTTATAAGAATCCTAAAGATTATTCTTCAAAGAATACCTTATTGTGTTTTGCACTTATTTTACAAAAATGAATGCTGATATTATTAAAGAATCTTAGTTCTCATAAACTATAACATTTAAATAAATATCAAAATCATAAGCTAGAATTCAAATGACAAATCTTGACCTATTTCAGCAATCTTGAAATAAACCCTGCTTTTGATACAATGCTGGATTCCAGTTTGGTAAGTTTACAAGTTGCATAAAATGAATTGGGGAATTTTTTTTTGCCAGTCAGAATTGTTCAAATATCATAAAAATGCTCTGTTCTTTAAACTTTAGATTGGCCTGTGCTTTGAAAGTCCCCCCCCCTTTTTTTAAATAAATGTTACTGTAGAATAATTTTAGATTAGCACAAAATTTGCAAAGATGATTGAGCTCCCTTATATCCTCTACCTGATTTCTCTTACTATTAACACCTTACATTACCATGATAGATACATCAAAACCAAGAAAACAACACAACTATTAACTAAACTCTAGACTTTTCAGTATTATTCCACTAACATCCATTTTCTGTTCCAGAGTCCACTCAAGAATATACTGCAATCAGTCTTCAAAGTCTCCTCTGGTCTGTGACTATTTCTTAGTCTTTCCTTGTTTTGTATGACCTTGAAACTTTTGAGAACTGGTCAGGAGTTTTACACAACATCCTGAATCTGGGTCTGTCTGATTTTTTTTTTTCATGATTAGATGGAAATTGGGGGAAAATAATACAAAGAATATTACATCATATCAGGGGTACAAATCACATGACATCACTGGTGATGTTCACTTTGATCACTTGATTAAGGTAGTGTTTGCCAGGTTATTCTACTCTTGAAATTAGTGTTTTTCCCTTTCCATACTCTATTACTTGGAAGCAAATCACAAATTCAACCCACACACAAAAGGGGTAGGGATAACTAAGCTTTACTTCCTGAAGAATAAAGTATCTACTGATATTATTAGGAATTCTTAAGGGTTTATTCCTTCTCCCCCAATTTATTTTATGCACTTTGTAAAATGTTACTATTAAATGGAATCCAGCACTGTATAAAAAATGCTGTTAATTTCAAGATTGCTAGAATAGTTCAATACATAAATCATTTATTTATTCTGTCACTTGTTTTATCAGTATGCACTCATGTATATTTATTTTATATGTTGGATTATAACCCAATTCTTCCAATTTTGATCTTTGGGAGATCCTTCATGTTGCCTTCCATGCCTCTTTGACATGATTCTATCATTTTGGTTTTTGAGGAGATAGCTTCCCTTATGGCACTACAAGATGCTCCATGCTCACCTGTCTCAGCGCTCAAATCAGCCTTTTCTCCAAGGAGCCAATTCTCCAAATTCCTTTTATTGGAGACTGGTATTTAGAAACCAGGATCTGGATGCTGGTTTTGTTTTGTTTTGATAATTTTTTAAAATAATTTTTCCATTGCTCTAACTGATCCTAAGAGACGTAAATTCCTACAAAATATATCAAATGTATTCATTTTACAGTTCAAATCCATCATTCCAAATGTACTTTGACTGACAAATCAGTCTAATTTTGAAAAAAATCTCCCACAATTGTATTCTCCTTGCATTTTAAATATTTTAGGGAGTTTTACATACTGCTAAACTCCATTTATGCTTTCTTTTTGTTTGCATTTTTCAGTGGCTCCCCATATCCCCTTCAAAAGTACCTTATGTCTGACTTTGCAACCAATACAGTATAGCTGGGTTTAACCCAATCTGACAGTTTGTCTTTTATCAGATTTATTTAACCTGATCTCAATTATTTTACCAGCTGAAAGAATTTTTCTTTTAATATTATTTTATTAGTTGTTTTTATATCTGTATGCATGTTTATTATTTCAGTTTCCTCTTTTTCCTATTTTTACTGGTTTGCACAATTTCTTTTTTCTTTTTTTGCCTAGTTTAATTTAACTAGGGAAGTTACCTTCCCTCTCTCTCTCTTGCATATTACCACTTGCATATTTGTTGCGCTAATTACCAATTCCACCTACGTCTGCAAACAAGATGTTCTATTGCACAACCCTAGTGGGATGAAACCTTCAAGATACTTTTACGTTATCACACAACCCCTCCTAGCACCTCCAACCCACCAAAAAAGTCTTTAAGATTGCTTTTACTTCTGCCTTTCTATCTTCTAACTTCTAGATTTTGCTGCGATGGTTTTGAATACTTATTGATTTTCCCTCTCAGCATATCTATTTAGAAAGCACAACAGGTTTAGATTTAACTGAGTGCCACTGACTTAAGTTTTCTATTATGCCAAATTACAAAATCCCACACAAACTATATACTTTTTTCAGGTAATAACAATTCCTTGCCTAAAATGCTTCCATTTAACTAATATAAAATTCCAACTCTCCAGATCATCTTACAAAGCCTTTTAGGATCTAGGGCCCAATCTACCTCATAACATTCTTTGCTTTCAATGCTCCAGCCATAGTGGCCCTTGTTTCTGTTCTTTGAACATGCCAAACTCATTCTTGCATTTGTAACTCAGCACCACCTCCTCCCTATCTGGAAATGGCATTTCTATGAACTTGGCATGATTGGCTGCTCACCTGGTCCCTAGTTAAATGTTAGCTTTTGGATAAGAGTTTCTCTGAACATGCAATCTAAAGAAAACACATTGTCACTATCACATCATCCAGGTTTACTTCTCTACATAGAACTGATAATTTCATGTTTTCCTTATTCATTTTGAGTCTTTGCCCCATTAGATTCTAAGATACAGGAGTGCAGAGATCTTGTTTGTCTTGTTCATCACTGTATCCTTAGGCCTAGAACATACTAGCCTCTCAATAAATATTTGGAAGTAATAAAAAGTGTGTATCTAAAAAGCAATTTGTATTTAAAAGTGTATTTACCAGGTCAAACAACTGTATGAACACTGCTGTACCAAGGATGGCAATGTATCAGAAGTGAACCATTACAGAGCCATAATATAGTAATTCAAAATACTAATTTGTCACCTGACTTACTGTGTCCTAATTCAGACATTTGAAAGGTACTGTCGACTGCTTCTATTTACTGACCGTAAAGAGTGGCTGGACACTGAATATATCTAGACACTCTAGACTGTTTACTACCTAGACTTTTAGCCACGTTACCATGTTGAATCACTATTTTCTTTAGAGTGTGTTTTATTATGTGGCAAGATATGTCATTTGTCTCTACCCCTAATTATTCTTCTTTTAAAAAATTAAGTCTGTTGCTCTTCTCAATTATTTATTCTTTTAAATGAACTTCAGAATCATGATCAAATGTTTTAGAATAGCATGAAAGTCACTAAGATTTTGTCTAAAATTGCATTAAACTCATCTTAAGGAGCACTGCCATCATATACCATGAAGTCTTACACCAGGAACATAATATATACCTCAAATTCATTTCTTTAAACACATTTATAAAACATTTATACCTTATTAATTTTATTAGGTTTTTAATTTTAGTTTTTATTGTCAATGAGATTTTGGTCTTTTCAATATTGCTCCAATTGATTAGAGCTAAAGTGAAGGAAACAATTATTAATACTATTAAGTTTGTGGTCTACCATCAACTCTTATTATTTCTAACATTTCAGATGACTCTCTCAAAATTTCAAGGAAGACAGTATTATCTGAATATAATTTTATCTTCAGATACCTTAAGAAAGCAATTAACAATGCTGTTATATACTAGTACTACCTCTCTGCAAAACAATTTAGCAGCAGTACTTATCAAGAGCATTAAAAACATTTGTAACCTAACCTAAAGAATCCCTTTACAGAGATTTATCCTAAGAGATGTAGTTAGAGATTTACATACAAAGTTGCTTGTCAAAGTATAATACATAAAATGAAAACAACCAGAAATAGGCTAATGAGATAAATTACAGTATAACTGTAGGACACGCTATTATGCAGCTGTTTTTAGAAGGCAGCATAATAACAAGGAAAAATGCTCATGACATACTATTAGGTCAAAATCCAGAACACACAGCTCTATTTTATCTGTGTTAAATATATTTTTTAAAAAAAAGATTGGAAAACCCAGAACCCATGAATCTCGAAGACAGTTGTATAAAAATGTAGCTTATGAGGGGTGACAATGGGATTGGGAAAGCCGTAAGGACCACACTCCACTTTGTCTAGTTTATGGATGGATGTGTAGAAAAATAGGGGAAGGAAACAAACAGACAAAGGTACCCAGTGTTCTTTTTTACTTCAATTGATCTTTTTCACTCTAATTATTATTCTTGTTATTTTTGTGTGTGTGCTAATGAAGATGTCAGGGATTGATTTAGGTGATGAATGTACAACTATGTAATGGTACTGTAAACAATCGAAAGTACGATTTGCTTTGTATGACTGCGTGGTATGTGAATATATCTCAATAAAATGATGATTAAAAAAAAAAAAAAAAAAAGATTGGAAAGAAATGTATCAAAATCCAAACCATGTAATTTTCTATTCGGAAAGCTTTTAAGAAAATTTAAAAATCTCTATACTTGTCTTTCCAAACACACCTTTTAAGTAAATATTTCTATTTCATATATGTTCTTTCATTGTGTACTTTTCACCTTTGTACCTTTGAGTTGTTGCAAAATTGTCCACAATGTGCCCACGTTTTACAATAAAAATAATGAATATTGAACTTTTTTTAATTCAAAGGCTTTCACTGTATGACTCACACTTTCATAAGGGGTCAATAGGGCTTAGCTGGAGGTTGGGGTGAACAGTTCTAAAACTGGATCAAATATTCTATACTGCTGGTGCTACTACACACACTGTATTCACTACAGATTTTGTCCATGAATCAGAAAGGAATCTGAGTCATTCAAGTTGTCATATCACCACAATATAGAGAATTAGCAGTCATTTTTAAGTTTGCATGTTCTGGGTCTTGATACTGTTATCTGTATTCTAACTGGGCTTTAAACTGAAAACATTGCTCAGTGTGCCCACCTATAGCATAAGAGGTAAAAAACTGGAAATTATCCTTCCATGACTATTTAACTTTTATTAGATAAGCCATTTTTCAATAAATAAATACTTTAGTTCAGAGATTTATAATCCCTCATGTAGTAAGGGAAAAAGATAAAAAAAAATCTTCTAAAAATCTTCTAAAAATCTTCAAAAAGAAGAAAAAAGATGTGGTTTACTATTCAAGAGGGGAAAAAAAGACTCATGAAAAACACTAACAAAGAAAAATTTGGTAACAAAAAAGTTCTTCTCAATTTATTTCTGATAAAGAGAAACAAAAAATAATTTTAGGTAAGAATCCAAAGGATAAATGGGCTAAATACAGCATAACAGCTACTAATCTGCCAAATAAAGCACTGAAGTATATTCATGATAAGGTCTTTTATAAATAGTTGCTGCTTCATATCCAGTTTTCAGAACTTTAGTCTCTGGAGATAATCTTAGTACAAAAGATTAAAAGAATTTCAATATCTATCACTATTAATACAGCAATTTCAAATACAGTGTACTAGTCAGTCTTGAATAAGTATCTCATTTGTTCCTCACAAACCTCCTTTAAAATTGGGCAAATATTATTATTCCCATTTTACACTGAGTAATGTGCCTAGTGGTTATGCTGGTTACTCAATTCTAGATGTTCTGACTCTATCACAGTTTTATTCCAACAAGAATCTAAGCTACAAGAAGGTAAAGATCTTTGTCCTCCCAGAAGAGTGCCTGGCACATATAGGCATTTAAATATTTGCTGAATATATCAATGAATAAATTTCTACTACAGAAATATGTATAAAGCCAAAACAGTGGGAAAAAATCAGTATAAGACCTCCACAGCTACTGTGAAAAAGTGAATAATCTAAGATCTTTCTTTATATTATTTTGGTAATATAACAGTACCTACATTTTATCTACCATAGCATAGAAGAATTTATTTAGATAAAAGTGTATTTCACATGTGTGACTGCATAAAGAATTACTTAATGTATATTTTCTAGCAGTTTTATTAAAAACATATTGGGGATATCCCTACTAAAAAAAGGTAATTATTTATGCATTAAAAATTAGAAAGACATAAAATGACTTTTGTATCTGACCTAAGAAATAATAATTTAGTAAAAGAGAAAAGTTGGCACAATGGGAAAATACTTTTTCTCTCTAGGAAATAGGTAGTAAAATATCCATATAACCCATTCATTTAAACATGTAAGATCTGTGAAGTATTTCAGAATTATAAAATATGCCCAAATAGTTTGCTGGAAGGATCATCTTTATATTTGCATTTCAGAAACTTGGTGTTCATAAAGATGGAATATAAATGCGTTTTACTAAATGTTACAGGCTGTCCTTTTACCTCCTCTATGTTGTTAAACAAAATTGTAAAGTTAAACTTACAGAATGCCCCTTTTTTTGATATGCATCAATTACATGAAAGCATTGCTTTGACAGGACTCTTAATCTGTTCGCTTTTTGTTTTTTTTGGGGGGGGGCGGGGTGGGTAGATTCATAAAAGACTTCTGAGAATCTGATGAAAGCTAGAAAAAAGTACATCTGCACAAAAAATTCTACATTCATATTATTAGTTTTAGAGAGGCTACCCTTAAGGACACTGGCTTTAGAATAATTACAATCATTTCACTATGCAAAGAAATATGTATCCTCAAAACTTTTTTCTACGCCATTTACACTACTCAACATTTTTCCTTGAAGGACTATGGTCTGTCTGTGGTATCACAATGGGAAGAAACAGTGATAGAAGGTTGATCATGAAATTTTGTTAATTTTTGATTCAGAATAGGAATACATTTGATGTTAAAGTGTTTAACTCCAAGTTTAAAATGTTCTAATTCCATTTTTCTCCTTACTGTACTGAAATATAAAAACAGAAGTATCATCACTGAAATATAGGAAAATTCTGATGATAAAACAGAGCAACTTAACTACTAAGGCACTGAAATATTCTGTTTTTAATCGAAAGTAATCACATGCACATAAATATATAACTATTCATGGAAATGTATATTGAGAATTATGCTGAAACTATCATGTAAGTGAAAAATCATATTGTGCTATTAATGATCAACTCTAATTGAATGGATATTTTTAAAAGCATAGAAATAATTAAGAATCTGATATCTTAAACTGCTATATCCATGTTCTAATTTCATGAATTTTAAGCTTACCTTTCCTTTCGGTCCAGACTGCTTAAAACATGAAAAGAAAAAAAATGTAAGAGGCAAGACCTCATTGTTGATATATCATTATAGTTTTAGTAACTGCAGTCAATAAGGCAAAGTATAATGTGATCCATTTGTTTAAAACACATTAAATACATTCTACATATTAGGTTTTGAATCGTATCAGATATGCAAATTGTTTTCCAATTTTTGTCAATATGCAAAATTATATTTAGACAATCTTCCTGTTGAGGAGGGATGTACAAAAAATTCTTGAAAGGGTTTTATTTAACAATCCAACATTTGAAGATACATGTTATTTTAGAATAGTTTTATAAGTAGTCTTCAAGGGACACTAAATTTTTAGTGGTTCCAATCCTGTTATTAGATATGATTATTTGAATCTGAGTGAGAAAAAATACTTTTCAGGCTGAAACATTTGTACAAAGGTCTTAAACATATGGTTTGGGACACAATAAAAGGCCTGGGGTTGAAATTATGGCCTCTTATCAAAGTTCAATATATAAAAGTTCCAACCTTCTCAACATTTCATGGAAGCCTGAAAAGTTATTAACATCAATTATTCAAGAGTAAAACTATATAAACCCTTAATTCAGGATAAAACAAGATTCACATCTTAAAATTATTCCTCTATTAAAAGGAATTAAATATTCAGAACTAACCGTAAGCAAGGCAGTTTACAAAATATCTGCATCCCCACATTAACCCTTATAGTCCTATCAAGTGGAGCACAATTCAATCCTAGCAAATTCAGAAAAAATTTGGTTACCTCTCTTTATATAAAGAACATTCAAAGAACCCACATTTTTTAAAAAATGCAATTTTCAATAATAAAGAAAATAAACATTACAAACTTACATTAATACCATATTTGAAATTTACCTTTGCTGTTTAAAAAAATGGGAATAATCTGTATAAATCAATGCTGTATAAATGACAGAAAAATGAGGGAATATCATCACGTCTCTATTAGAGTAAGTGAAACAAAAAATATAAACATAAAGGTTTAAACACAGTCTCTTACCCTCTATATTTATTTCTTATGTAGCTATATTTCCAGGTAAAGTAAAATGAAAGCCAAGAGTTAGGCATTAATATTTATATTAGCCATTTCCAAAACTCTAAAGTGCTGTGTCCAAAGAGTGATAAGAATTTTCTGTTTTTTTTAAACTCACTTGCATAAAGGAAAGGAAAGTTGTAGAAGACAGAGTAGAGGTAAAAGAACCACATTTGGTTCTTCCCAATAAACCAAGACAGTTAGAAAGAAAAGCAAGCAAAAATATATTTACATCCATGCTCATTTTTCTTAACCTTGAGGAAAATGCATTTAGAATGAGATGATACATAGTTTATAAGCCACCGTACTTTATACAAGAATCCTCAACAATTGTTTATTATCAAGTCCTGCTCTAGAGAACCTTACATGTTAAACTGTCAAAAAAACACTTTTTTTAAAAATGGGGAGGGAAACCATTATTAGTAATGGAAGACTTTGTAAAAATGTCAGCTTACATTCTTTTAGGACTGTTTCATACAAAATGAAAAATAAGTTACCTTGAGCTAGTGCTCTTCAAACTGAATGAAGGAAAGAGATAGGAAGTTAAAAACTTGAGAGGAAGGCAGGCAAGAAAGGAAGGAAAGAAAAGAAGGAAAGAGAAGAAGGGAGGGAGGGAAGAAGACTGATTTTTGATTCTGGTATCCATAACCTTATTTAGGACATTAAAAATTTTTTCAAAATGGTATTTTTCATTAATAATTAAATCTTGCTTATTCCAGAAGGGCATTTTTTCCACTTATGGGTTACATATGATTTTGCAGACCTTCATTTTCTCCTATGGTCCTTACAATGTTTTCCCTTATCCATAATGAAAAGCAGACAACCACAAAACAAAAACAAAAACAAAAAAAACACATGAAAGAAGGTAAAACAAGCCAGTAAATTGCACTGTTTTAGCAAGTCTGATTAAAGTTAAGGGCCTGAGATGGTATTAGTAACATGATACAGATTTTTAAGTTTCTGTATTTCATTTTTCCATATTAAGTAATACTATACTTCCATCATTATATGGTATATATATATATATATAAGTAACCTATCTTTTAAATAGGAGTTAAATTAACATCTGGAATAGCATGAAGGGAATAGATTGAAACCTTAGTTATCTCCCAAATAGTAGCTAATCTCTTCTCATATTTTAACAATCTACACACATTCCTATTAAACAGGTGTGAAGCACTTATTTCTGTATCTTACTAAAGAACTACAAATTACTCAGAAGAAAGGTCTGATTTGCTTAGAAGCCAAGTTATATCATTTGCCCTCAAAGAACTGACTGAGTATGTGAAACTACTAACTGGTGACATTTTGTTTAAACTCAAATGAAGAACTGAGTAGTAAGTAAGAAAAGTTAGTAAAAGCCAGGGTATTCACCCTCACTGAGGTCTGACAATTGTGCCAACACTAGATTAACTAAAATCAACTTCTTGATAGCAGCCATCAGAGGTGAAGGCTTTCTTCATGCCTTTGATAATGTTTCTACTGCACAGAGTGTCCTCTTTAAGCTGCACATACAAAAGCTCCTTTAATACTTTTCCTTGGTTAATCCTTCCCTGCTCCCTTCTCTGCAATACTACTATACATATTTTGTATATCTATCTCTACTACTGCATTTACTATATAATTATTTGTTTACTTGTCTTTCTGTCCTCTACCCTAATAAAATGAGCTCCAAGGGCCAGGAATTCACCACACTCATCTTTGAATACTCTGCACCTCATGTATGCCTGATGTTTAACATTAAACCACTCAATGGCTTTGAAGGGAAAAAATGGAAAACCTCTCAATGACTTGTCTTTCTACCTCAGAATCTTTTTAGTGACAGTCACACTACAGGATGAATAAGAAATATGTATTCCTACAGATAAGAATAAAAGATAAACATAAGTAAAATCTATCCTGACTTAACTCTTTCATTTCTGTTACTGCCCATATTTGTTCCTGTCAAGTATTTCTGCTCAGGATTGTTTCTTTAAACACATTAATTCAGATTCGTTTAGTTGGTTTAGAAGTAATATTTTACTAGTAAATACTAGCTCCTATTAACTAAATTCCATCTTTTATGCAGAAGCATAATGATACAAATGATAGGAGCTGAGACCTAGAATAAAATAAAATAGTAATCAATTTCCGAACTGTAATCAATTTTTTAACCTTAACAGTGAGGAAAGGAAGGATGGGGAGAAAAGGTCATAGTGGAAATAATTCCAAACTAAGAGATAATTTCAAAAGCAACAATAATTTTGGTTGTAAAATATATCACTCAAAATTATAACTATTAGTATTTCAAGTTGGACCACATTTTTAGAACATCAAAAGACAGATCTTATCACCAATGGATTCTATCATTGCAATCAGCATGTGAGAAAGAGTGTGTCTTCCCTTCCCCCAATTACTCTTTTTTTATTTTCTATTCTCATGTTGCGTAACAGGTAGGCCAGAGAGCTTGATTTGTCTATGCACCCTGGCAGAAGGGCAAGCCCAGTTTTTGATATGTATACTAATCCCTCTTTCTTTTTATTTGATATTCTAAAATATCTTACCTGAAAACTATGATAAAATAACATATTTAAGCTAAAGAAAGATTTTCTTACCACCCTAAAATCTGAGAAAGATTTAAAGTTTAAGTCTAATAATCTATGCTATAGCAAATCTATGTAACAGCAAAAGTAAAAAAGTTTTCTAAGAGTCAGGACACATTTTCTGAATAAGTAACAATCTAGTTTGACATTTAAAAAAAATGAAGAATGGCACCTAAAATATACACCGAATCTCTAATATTTGCTAGTTATAAAAATATTTCATCTCAACTATTTATAATCTAATAAATAAATATATCAATTAATTATTTAGCTGTTGGTGGCTAAGAATTTGAGTCAACTGAAAGCGGTAACATTTTGAACATGGTTCTGAAAACTTCGAAAACAGTTACAAATAGCAAACTTTCCTCAAGTGTTACTTAAATTATTTCAAGGATCCAGTATTACTTCCAAGAGCAGTAAGAACACCCAAACCTATCAAAACTACCAAAATATAGAATTTTCTCAAACATGTAATAATGTGGCTTGATTTGACACTATGGAATCCTATATATTTACAAAGATAAGGTAAAAGGCTCCATATTCAAGATAATGGACTGAGAAGCTTCCCTTCACAGAAGCTTTGATCAACCAGCAAGAACTGGCAGGGGCATCTTTCTCAAAGCTCCAATAAACAGCTGAAGGACTGCATTAACAGGGTGAGTGCTATATCAAGAACAAGGTCACTTAAAAGCAGTAGGTGCCCTCCCCCCTACATGGGATCAGACACCCAGGGGAGTGAATCTCCCTGGCAACGTGGAATACGACTCCCGGGGTGGAATGTAGACCCGGCATCATGGGATGGAGAACACCTTCTTGACTAAAAGGGGGATGTGAAAGGAAATGAAATAAGCTTCAGTGGCAGAGAGATTCCAAAAGGAGCCGAGAGGTCACTCTGGTGGGCACTCTTATGCACAATATAGACAACCCTTTTTAGGTTCTAATGAATTGGGGTAGCTGGTGGTAGATACCTGAAACTATCAAACTACAACCCAGAACCCATGAATCTCGAAGACAATTGTATAAAAATGTAGCTTATGAGGGATGACAATGGGTTTGGGAAAGCCATAAGGACCACACTCCCCTTTGTCTAGTTTACGGATGGATGAGTAGAAAAATAGGGGAAGGAAACAAACAGACAAAGGCACCCAGTGTTCTTTTTTACTTTAATTGCTCTTTTTCACTTTAATTATTATTCTTGTTATTTTTGTGTGTGTGCTACTGAAGGTGTCAGGGATTGATTTAGGTGATGAATATACAACTATGTAATGGTACTGTGAACAATCGAATGTACAATTTGTTTTGTATGACTGTGTGGTATGTGAATATATCTCAATAAAATGAAGATTTAAAAAAAAAAAATAAAGTCTATTTTATCTGAGATTAAAAAAAAACAAGCAGTAGGATCTGGCTGGCCCCTTCTCCACCCCTCACTGGCTTGGCCAATGCCCCATGCTCCCAGTGTGGATCTCTAGTCCCAGTTCTAGAGGGAGCAAGGTAACCCTCCTGCACACACTGGGAACTTGTCTGGTGGTAGCCTAAGGGAATTGCTGCCCCAGCACTTGCCCTGTATGTAGAAGGTGATTCAGAGAGCTCTCCTACAGAATGCTGTGAGAGAGCAGTCAAGCAGATTGCTGGGGCAAGGGATTGCTGGCTGTAGGACATACAGTGCAATGCCTGGGACCCCAAGGAAAATGCTGCCTAAGGAAGAAGGAACAACTGGGAGAATTCCCAGAGCAACATGCCCAAGACAAGATATATGCAAAGAATGGATCAGACCAGCTCCAAAGCTTTGGGCCTGGATCTATTTTCTAAACTCATTGTACGGATAAACTCTAAAGGAGACCGCTTACACAGGTCAATCTACAAAAACTGGGGAAAACACTTCCTTTTTTTCCTTCTTAGGTATCTATATACATATTTTTTCACCCCTTGGCTCCTAGGATTCAAGAAAAGCTATCTGGATACAAGCTTAAGCAACAGACACATCTAAATTCCACCAATAACATATCAAAATATCAAAATAGCCACGTTCCAACAAAAGATTACAAAACATACAAAGAAACAGCAAGCAACAGCCCAGGGAAAGGAGATTAAAGCATTAGAAATGATCAATGAGGAAGACCAGATCTGGGACATTCCAGTACAAAGATTATTTAAGAATATGCTGCAAGGACTAAAGTAATATGTGTTCAAAGAACTAAAGAAATCAGGAAAATGACAGATGAACACAAAGAAAATATCAACAGAAAGATAGAAATTATGAAAAGGAACCAAACAGAGCTGAACGCAAACCCCAGAAATAGAAATGTAAAATTCCCTAAAGGGGATCAACAGCACATTGGAGCTGACAGAATAAAGAACTGGTAAACTTGAAAATGAGACCACTAAAATCACCAGTCTGAGGAGAAGAAAGAAGAATGAACAAAAAAAAGTCAACAGTCTAAGGAAACCATGGAACACCATCAAGTATACCAATGGATGCACGGTGGGAGTCCCAGGAAGAGAAGAAAGGGGCAGAGAGAACATCCAAAGAAATAATGGCAATAAATTTACCAAATTTAATGAAAGACATGAATATACACATCCAAGAGGCTCAATGAACTCCTCCAAATAGGAGAAATCCAAATAGAGTCACATCCCAAAATGTTATAATCAAAGATGGAGAGAATTCTGAAAGCTGCAAAAAGCCAAAAATAAGAAATCCTCAAAAGATTAAGTGCCAAGTTCTCATCGGAAACATGGAGGCAAAAAGGCAGTGGGATAACATATTTAAAATGCTGAAAGCAAAAAATTGCCAACAAAGAATTCTGTATCAGGCAAAACTGTTTATCAAAAATGAAGGAAGGATTAAGACACTCCCAGATATAAACAAAAGTTGAGGCGACTTCATTACCACTAGACCATCCCTACAAGAAATACTAAAGGGTGTTTTGCAGGTTGAAAGGAAAGAACAACAGACAACTGACTGAAGAAGCACAAGAATAAAGATCTCCAGTAATGAGATAATGACATGGGTAAATATAAATACCAGCACTACTGTATTTCTGATTTGTAAATTCACTTTTACTTCCTACAGGATCTAAAAGGCAAAGGCATTAAAACATAATGATAAATCAATGGTTCTGCAGTCATAATGTATAATACATAATTTGTGACAAGAACATAAGGATAGGGGAATAAAGGGGTATAGGAACAAAGTTATGTATGCCACTGAGTAAGCCCCATGGAAACCACAAAGAAAATATCAGAGAATATACAAACTCATAAATACAGAAAGTAGAGCACAGGTTACTAGGCATGGGGAGAAGGGACAATGGGCAATTAATGAAAAATGAGTGTAGGATTTCTGTTTGGGGTGGAGGGACTACTATAGTAATGGATGATGGTGAGGGTACTGCAACATTTTGGATGTGCTTAATCCCACTGAATGGTAAGCCTGGGAGACGCTGCGATGGAGAGTTGTATGTTGTATATGTTTCCACAACTAAAAAAACAGATAAACTAAAGAGATAATGACAATTAAATGCAATACACGATACTGTATGGGATCTAAGACTCAAGGACAAAAGGTTCAAAAGGATGTGACTAGGATACAACAAAAAATTGGCATATAGATGTAAGCTTTGTATCAATGTTAAATTTCTTGAACTTCATACCACACTTAAGGTGATTACATAAGTAAATATCCTTGTTTGTAGGAAATGTACATGATACAGAAGTATTATGTGTTCAACCACAAAGAAAATATCAGAATATACAAACTCATAAATACAGAAAGTAGAGCACAGGTTACTAGGCACGGGGGGAAGGAGCAATGGGCAATTAATGAAAAATTAGTGTAGGATTTCTGTTTGGGGTGGAGTGCAACCTGCTCTCAAAAGCTCAGAAAACGGATGGATAAATAGAATGACACAACAAAGGTGGCAAAATGTTAAAATGGTTGGACTTGGGTTTCTGGGGGTTGGGTGGGGTGGATATGTTGGAGTTCTCTATTTGGGAATTGTATTTTTTTGGCAACTTTCTTGTAAGTTTGAAATTATTTCAAAAGAAAAAGTTAAGGAAAAAAAGATAAGGTAATAACTGCAGCTTTACTCTTCAGGGCTAAACTACCAACCGAAAATATCTTTTGTCAGACGTAATGTCAATGCTATATCACTTAAATATACTCTTAGATCTATTGGAATACAGTGCAATAGAATGGGCTTTTATTTTAAAATTCTCCATTTCCAGAAAGTGATTTATACAAAATTAGATATGAAATATAATAAAATTCTAGGCCATGCATTACCTCAGAGACACGAATATCTCCATACAGACAACCGAAACAGAATTACACAAAGGAAAAAAATTGGTTAAAGAAGAAAAAGTGAAAAATGTCTATTAAAAAGGATCAGATAAACAAAGACAAAATTAGAATCCTTACCTTTGGGCTGCTGTTTTTACTACTGATATCTGTGCATTAGCATGATGAAAACGTCTACCATGAACTACAGTTCCAGAACATAATGATGCATTTTGTGTATTTTCACTGCAGATTCAAGAAACAAAAAACAATTTGAATAGGGAAACAATTACATATACATACGCAAAATAAATCCTATAAAATTCTGAGCACAGAAAAACTTTTCCATTAAAGAAATTATTTATAGATAAGCCTAACTGACCACGTTCAATTGTCCATTAGAAGTTTCTCACTTCTGACTTTGTCTTTCAAACATATCTATTTCAGTTCAAGAAAGAGGATAAAGAACAGAAGAACACCAGAATAGAAAACAGGAGCCCTAAATTCTACTTCTGATTCTGCCACTGACTGGGAAGTTAGTTAATGTAACTCTTGTCTGTCCATACATTAACAGGGTAAAAATAAAACAGTGGCTTTCAACCTTATTTCTGGGAGATATAATAACCCCATCCTACCCACCAGTAACAGCGTCACTAAGAAAGGTAGGTTTTGTCTGGAAGAGAAGATGACTAAAAAATCTTAAAGAAACAAAAAATTCCCTTGTTGAGATAATTTTATATGCATCCCTAAAGGAGACATGAGCATCCCCACCCTATGTTGCCTTTTACTTCTAATATTATGGCTGAAATTTTACTAGTTTTATGAAAGCAAGGTCAGTTTTTGAAATCCCAGCCTACTGAAATGTTTACTCCAATATCTCTTGTTCACAACGAAGAAATCTCTGCATCAACCCTACTCCCAAGATTCAAAGCAAAGAACCCCTAAACTGGAACCACCCTATCTCGTGATTGGGCCTACTGACCAATTCAATATAAAAGGCATTGGTTGGACCTACTGGCTACAAAGGTAGAAGCACTTATACCTCAATTTCTTATTGTTGCTCAACATGTTAAGTCCAATTGGGTTGCCTTTCAAAGTTTTAAAGCTTTCAGTCTTGTTTTGTCTTACATATGTCTTCAAGATGAAATCACCAGAACTAGTAGCAACAATTTCAGATCGACGATTTAACTGTAAAAAGATCCACAGATGTTAAAGAGTCAATAAACACCACAATACGAAACTTATTAGCAACTATTTGAAAACCCATTTATATAAATCAAAAAAGTAGAAAAAATGTACTAGCTATTGGAATGGGGAGAGAGGTGGCAGTGGTATGGTTCTAAAAATAACTTAACTGTAATATTTTCTTTTCAAAAGATAACCCAGATATGTAGAAACATGGGTGCTTTTAGCATTTTCTTTTCATGTAAATATCTCAAAGGATATTTAAAGGAGGATAACCCTTTCTCCAGAAAGTAAAAAATAATTATTTCCCCTGCTTCATATCTGTATTTATTAATAATTCCTGTTATCTGTAGGGTAGTACTGCTAAATATGGTACAGATGATATTTCAACTTGTACTTTTCTACAAGGATTTTTTATTAGCATAAGTGTCTATATAAACACACAGATAGTCTTTATACTTTCAAAGGCACAAATAATAATATAAAGATATCAATAATACATAAATTGGGTCTCATCAAAATTAATAACTTTTGTGCATCACAGGACACAATAAAGAAAGTGAAAAAGACAACCTACAGAATGGGAAAAAATACTGGAAATCATATATCTGATATGGGTTTAATATCCAGAATATATAAAGAACTCCTACAACTCAAAAAGACAAAAAACCCAATCAGAAAATGGGCAAAGGACTCAAAAAAAGACAGTTTTCCAAAGAGAACTACAAATGCCCAATAAACAAATGAAAAGATTCTCAACATCATTAGCCATTATGAAAATGCACACCAAAATCAAACTGAAGCACTTTGCCACTAGAAAGGCTATTATTAAAAAATGAAAATTAACAAGAATTGGTGAGAATTGGAACCCTCAGGCCTTGCTAGAAGGAATGCAAAATGATGCAGCCACTGTGGAAAACAGTTTGGCAGTTTCTCAAAAAGTAAAACATAAAATTACCATATGACCCAGTAATTCCATCCCAGACATATTGAGAAGAATTGAAAACAGGGACTCAGACAGATACACCAATATTTATTCACAGCAGCATTATTCACAACAGCCAAAAGGTGGAAACAACCCATGTTGATTAACAGATAAAGGGTAAAACATGGTATATACATATAATGAATATTATATAGCCATAAAAGAGAATAAAGTCCTGACACATGCTGTAAAATGGATGAATCTTGAAAACATTATGCTAGATGAAATAAGCCAGACACAAAAAAATATTATGATTCTACTTATATGAAATACCCAGAATAAGCAAATTCATAGAGACAGAAAGCAAACGAGAGGTTACCCGAGTTGTGAGGAAGGGGGATGAGGGGCTATTGCTTAATGGGTATAGAGTTTCTGTTTGGAGTGAGGAGAGGTTTTAAAAATGGATGGTGCTGATGGTAGCACAACATTGTAAATGCTATTAATGACATTGATTGTACATTTAAAAATGGTTAAAATGACAAATTTTATGGTACATATATGTTACCACAATAAAAATTTTTTTACGTGCTAAAAAATATATATATCATTAAAGATCATCTTGGGAGATCACATTATGACAACAGAGTGCCTCCTCTTGAGTAATTCTTCTGAACAAAGAAACCTGTTAGGGACTGAATCATGTACACCATAAAAGACAATCTTAATCTCAATCCACGTTCCCACTGGTGCAAACCCATCTGTAAATCGGACCTTTTGAAGACATTATTGTTAGTTAAGGTGTGATCAAATTGCATCAGGGAAGGTTTTAATTCATATTACTGGAGGCCTTATAATGAGAGGAAAATTGGATGCAGTCAGATAAACCACCAGAGGAGACCAAAGTCATCACCACGTGATGGAAGCCTGTCATCACTGGAATGCTACCAACTCTGGGAGAAAGCACCGACTTGCCAACATCTTGATTTCAGATTTCCAGCCTTTAACACAATAAATGCTTGCTAGTTAAGTCGAGCCATAGTGCAGTATTTCCCATAGCAGTCCTGGCTAACAAAAAAAAAAGTTTCATTGCATTAAAAAATAAGCTGCTTTCACGAACTGTGGTAAAAACATAAAACGAAATATTGAGCAGCTGCAAGAAGGAATGAAGTTGTGAGGCAAGCAATTAGGTGAATGAACCTTGAGGACATCATGTTAAGTGAAATAAGACAGAACGAAAGGACAAATATTGTAAGTCCTCACTAGTATAAACTAACTAAAATGAGCAAATGCTGAGAACTGAATTTGAGAACATAGGTTATAAGGGGATAGAACGTAGGCAGAGATTTGGCAATCGACGATGCAGGTATACAGAATGTTCAATAAGGCTTATTGTCAAGGTTCCTAGATTGTAAGCTCTTACAGCTCTCACAGCTATTCCTGAGTTTTAACTGTTATTTAAGAGACTTTTATTTTATATAAAATTTATATTCTCTGTAGCACACTACCTAATTTAACCTACATGGTCAGTTTATTTAAACAACTAATTTCATGGAACCTACAATAGGGTATGAGATCTTGTTATTCTGTACAGGTTAATGTAATACCTCGATACAGGCAGAAAATAAAGAAATACATATATTGCAAAGTTGCCTTGAGGGACTGGGGAAAAATGGGAAAATTATTAAACTTCTCCAACTGGGGAATTCCTGATATTCTTGTAAGCATTAGGGACTTCCAACTTAATAAATCAAGGCCTTGATCTTGGGGCTTGCCCTTATGAAACTTATTCCTGCAAAGGAAAAGCTAAGCCTACTTATAATTATGCCTAAGAGTCACTCCCAGAGAACCTCTTTTATTGCTAAAATGTGGCCTCTCTCTCTCAGCCAACTCAACAAATAAACTTACTGCCTTGCCCCCTATGTGGGACATGACTCCCGGGGATGAGCCTGGCCCTGCAGTGTGGAACTGAGAATGCCTTCTTGACCAAAAGGGGGAAAATAAATGAAACAAAATAAACTTTCCCTGGCTAAGAGATTTTAAAGAGTTGAGAGGTCATACTGGAGGTTATTCTTATGCATTATATAGATATTCCTTTTTAGTTTCTAGTATATTAGAATAGCTTGAAGGAAATTCCTGAATCTATTGAACTGTAATCTAGAAGACTTGATTCTTGATGATGATTGTCTAACTGTATAGCTTTTATCATGTGATTGTGAAAATCTTGTGACTGACACTCCCTTTATCCAGTGTATGGGCAAGGTAATAAAATATAAAAAATATATATATATATAAATAACAGGGGAGTGGATAAGGGGTATGGGTGTTCTTTTTTATTTTTATTTTTTTTTATTTTGGAGTAATGAAAATGTTCTAAAATTGATTGTGGCGATGAATGTACAACTATATGATCATACTGTGAGCCATTGTTGCATTGTTGTATACTTTAGATGGATATGGTGTAGTGTGAATATATCTCAGTAAAACTGTATTTAAAAAAAAAAAGCTGCTTTCAGATTCCAAGACAAAAGGCTCTTTTGTTTGGTTCTTAGTGATTATTTCACCAAAACAGCATTTAAAAATCATTCTTATCTATTTTACTTTTATTATGAAATAATAGTTTGCTTAATTTTTTTACGTTTTTAAAAGAAAATTTAGTCATAATACAGTCACTTTACTTTTTCCCAATTATCTCTACAGAAACCTCTTAGTAAGCTCAAAATATCCTCTCACAAAACCTCTCCAGAGGAGAGTTAATTGTGCCATGCTTTTAAAAACACCATTCTTGTTTTCTGGTACAACTATATTCCCAAATTCTAAAAAGAATAACAGCATTAGTACTATTTTTGACACACTGCTCACTACTGCCTCCACCTTGAGTATTTCTTTACTTTCTAATATTTTCTGGAAAGACAGCCACGCACTTCAGATTCCCCCATTTCTGGTAATAGTGGACCAGGTAATGCAGCCCTGTCTCCCCTCTACCCTCTGAAAACAACTAGAAAAGCTGGACAAAATATACATCAATATACAAAAATCTGTTTAAGGTATTTAAGGGATACCAAGGCAGTGAAAAATTACAGGGCTAAGTTCAGAGAAAAGAAACCCAGAAAGCTGAACCCAGACTTGAAGATGTTTTTCCCAGAGGCACCTGTTGATTCCAGAAGATGAAGATGAGAGGCTGAGAAGTTGAGCTGAACTTCCAACAGACTCACAGAGCTGGGGACAAAAAAAATGGAATTCAAGACCCATCAAAGAAGGGGGGGGGGGACCTAGTAAACCCCAAAGCTGGAATGAAAAGTATAACCTATGAATAAGACAGAATTAGAACTAAAACAACCCTCATACAGACTGAAATCCAGTTTCTAATTATTTCAATCCCCAGCTGGATTAAGGCAGTTAGTTCTCAAATTTTAGAATACATCAGAATTACCTGGTTTGTTAAAACACAAATTGCTGTGCACCACTCTTAAATTGATTCAGCAGGGCTGGATGCAAGCCTGAAATTTTGTGTTCCATCACAAATGTAATTCAGTGGATTTATTAAGTGGTGGGTTCCTAACTTCATTTAATATGTATTCTATCCCAAGTGTTCTAGTCTGCTAATGCTGCCAGAATGCAAAACACCAGAAATGAATTGGCTGCTATAAAGGGGGTTTATTTGGTTTCACGGCTACAGTCTTAAGGCCATAAAGCGTCCAAGGTAATGCATCAACAATAGGGTACCTTCAATGGAGGATGGCCAATACTGTCCGGAAAACCTCTGTTAGCTGGGAAGGCACGTGGCTGGTGTCTGCTCCAAGTTCTGGTTTCAAAATGGCTTTCTCCCAGGACGTTCCTCTCTAGGCCACAACTCCTCTTCAAAATGTCACTCTCAGTTGCTCTTGGGGTATTTGTCCTCTCTTAGCTTCTCTGGAGCAAGAGTCTGCTTTCAACAGCCATCTTCTGCAGCTACTCTTTCAGCTCCAGCACATTCTTCAAAGTGTCCCTCTTCGCTGCAGCAAGCTTACTTCTTCTGTTTGAGCTTATATAGTGCTCTAGTAAACTAATCAAGGCCCACGCTGAATGGGCAGGGTCACACCTCCATGAAAATTATCCAATGAAAGATCTCGCCCACAGTTGAGTGATCACATCTCCACAGAAACATCCAATCAAAAGTATCCAATCCAATCAACACCAATACATTTCCTGCCCACACAAGACTGCATCAAAGATAATGGCATTTTGGGGGACATAATACATCCAAACCAGCACACCAAGATAAATGGTCAGTTTCTTCCATTTTGTTCACTTAGTTGTACAATCATCACTCTCAACTTTAAACAATTTTCATAAAATAATACATCCCAGAGCTCTCAGCTACTAATTTTTCATCCCTAGTGTTAGTGTAGAGTTGGTAAGATATTCCTATTAAATACAGTCATTAATACATAATGGGTAGTTTTTCCATACCACTCTGTTGTTAACCCTCTGCACCAGTGTCATACCTTATAAGTATATCATGCTAACACTTACTTAGGTTTGCAGTGCTACTCTGTGGGTTACATGCCTTTAAACAACCATTAACAAACATTGTTCACCTTCAGTGAGTCACTGATATTTATAACCCATTAATGAACCATAGTCACACCTGACCATTTCCATCCCATTAAGCTCACCCTCATCATCACATCTGTACATATTAGATTATTGCTACCCCTTCACTAACTTCTGACTATCTCTAGTTCCCCTATATTCTACATTTTAAGACACTTATTTTACATTTTTCACAGAGTTCATGTTAGTGGTAACATACAATATCTCTCTTTTTGTGTCTGGCTTATTTCACTCAGCATTATGTCTTACTATGCAGCAGTAAGAAGAAACGAGGTCATGAAACATATGACAACATGAATGAACCCTGAATCCTTCTCTCTTAAGAACTGTTTAAGTCAAAGTTATTTCCCCCAGTATGTAGGCAAATAGCTCATCCAAGCATGTTTCTGATTAACTGCTTACATATATTCAAAATTTCTATTTGAAAAAGCATTTGGGCATAGCTATAGACCACCCAAAGTCTAACCTCTAAGTGAGATGATCTATGTAAGCTGAACTCTTAAACTGCCCAGAGGTTAGTATCAAAAGCTATATATACTTCAGTCAGCAATGAGATAACCAGCTCTTGCTCTGTCACTAATTATGCATCTCATGAAAATCACCATGTATTGTATTGTCAAATTCCCTTAGAAAAGGTTCCCTACAATCTGTTATATTTAGAATCCAGCTCCAGAAGAAAAAAAAAATCACTCCATAGGAGAATCATAGTGTGCCAGTTTGAATGTATTATGTCCCCCAAAATGCCATTATTTTTGATGCAATCTTGTGTAGGCAGACATTAGTATTGACTGGATTGTGATTCCGTTTGTTTCCATGGAAATGTGCCCCACCCAACTGTAGGTGATAACTCTGACTGGATAATTTCCATGTAGGTGTGGCCCCGCCCAATCAGTGTGGGCCTTGATTAGTTTACTAGAGCACTATATAAGCTCAGACAGAAGGAGCGAGCTTGCTACAGCCAAGAGAGACACTTTGAAGAATGCAGAGGAGCTGAGAGAGGTAACTGCAGTTTACAGAGACATTTTGGAGATGACCTTTGAAAGCAGACTTTTGCTCTGGAGAAGCTAAGAGAGGACAAATGCCCCAAGAGCAACTGAGAGTGACAGTTTGGAGAGAAGCTGAAGCCTAAAGAGGAACATCCCAGGAGAAAGCCATTTCGAAACCAGAACTCCGGAGCAGTCACCAGTCATGTGCCTTCCCAGCTAACAGAAGTTCTCCAGACAGCATTGGCCATGCTCCAGTGAAGGTACCCAATTGTTGATGTGTTACCTTGCACACTTTATGGCCTTAAGACTGTAACTGTGTAACCAAATAAACCCCCTTTTATAAAAGCCAATCCATCTATGGTGTTTTGCATTCCAGCAGCATTAGCAAACCAGAACACATAGGATGTTCAATTTGTAAAGATTTTCTTGTCATATAATTAAAAGCGAGAACAAAATTCCAGCTTCCAGTAAACGTTAAAATTAAAATACAACATAAATTATTTTGGATGTCTGGAACAATTTACTACTCCTTCCTGATTATTAGTTTTTATTTTCCATCATTTTATTTGTGCTCTTAACTGAGACATCTACATCAAATTATTTGAGGGAAATTAGGCTTAAATAGGCAAGAGCTGAGCCATTTATGACTGATTATCTGACTAGAGTACTATTGTTAATAATGTCAACATGATATATATTCAATCTGGAGGTACGTGAGAAACTTTGTTTTTTCTTATTATCTCTTCTTTAGCACCCTAAGCAACAGTTTTCCGGCTAATACAAACATAGCATCAGAACTAAGGTAAACAGATGGGTTGGCATATCATATTACATGACTAGAAAACCAACTATCAACATGGGCCTCACTGATGACAGGACAAAGGAAAACCAGTTTACAAAGGTTTATTACATATGGATGAATTACTAAGTGTCATATAATTCTCATAATAATCCTTCAAAGTGGATAGTTATTAGCAAGCCTAGCATCTGATATTCTGTCTCATTAAAGACTATAATATACTACCTACCCAAAAAAGTTATATTTCTCTCAACCGTATATTAATCTACAGAATATATTTACACATTATAAAATTGTTAATACATGATAACACGGATTGGTAAACATTTTTTATAAAAGAGTAGGTAGTAAATATTTTAGGCTTTGTGTTTCACATAGTCTCTGCTGTAACTACTCAACTCTGTCCAACTATTCAAAGCTGCTGTACCATGAAGGCAGCTACTGATAACATATAAACAAATGAGCATAGCTGTTTTCCCATAAAAATTTATTTATGGACCCAAATTTGATTTCATATAATTTTCACGTGTCATGAAATAGTTTTCTTTTGGTTCTTTTTCCAACCACTTGAAAAATTTAAAAAAATCTTCTAGCTTATGGGCCATACAAAACAAGTTGCAGACTGGATTTGGTCCATGAGCCCTCGTTTGCCAATGTCTTTATTGTTAAATTAATCATTAAGTCACTAATGAGCAAATCTAGTTACTAGAATTTAAGCTCCATAGGAAACAAAAAACTTATCTGTTCTACTCCCTAGGGTCTAGAATAGTATGCTCAACATATATTTGCTGCATGAATGAAGATTTCACTGGGACTGTTGAATGTGTAGAAATTATCAGTACGTTGACATCTTTCATTTGAAATTACCACACATAATGATTTAAAGAACAGATTCAGGAAGCTTAGCACGTAAAAATTTTGGATAATAAGATAATCTAGAAAAATTCATTAAATGGTTAATGCATGTTAATCATTTAATGACTTCTATTTTGAACCAAAATAAAGGGTTTCTCCTAATTTCATGATCATTTTCAAAAGAAGAAAAAAGTCTATACTAGTTTAAACCAATGATCCATATGGACCTACATATTATCAACAAGCCAATCAAACTCCAGGGATATGTAAACTCCTGGAACACATGAAGATTTTCCAAAGGATTAATAGACATGGATAGTTTTAAAGGAGTTGACTTCTGAATTCTCAATCTCCATTTTTACACTTTCCTAAAATTAATTTGCTTTAAAACCCATTTGCAGAAAAAGCATCATATAAAATCTCCTTTCTCACCTCTCTTTTCAAAACAATAGCCCTTTTTCTACTTTACAAAAGAAAGACACAACTCTCACCTACTATATTAGGGTCTAAAAAAGACTGCAAAGAGGAGGGGCTAAGCATACTCTTAATTGTGCCTAAGAGTCATCCCCCAGAGGGCCTCTTTTTGTTGTTCAGATGTGGTCTCTCTCTTTAAGCCAACTAAGCAGGTAAACTCACTGCCCTCCCCACTACATGGGACATGACCCCCAAGGATATAAATCTCCCCGGCAACATTCCACATTGATGAATGATGATGAGCTTGGACCCTGCATCCAGTGACTGAGAAAGCCTTCTGGATCACAAGGGGGAAGAAAATTGAAACAAAATAAAGTTTCAGTGGTTGAGAGATTTCAAATGGAGGCAAGAAGTCATTCTGGAAATGACTCTTACGCATTATACAGATAGGCCTTTTTAGTTTTTAGTTTATTAGAATAGTTAGAAGGAAATAACTGAAACTGTTGAACAGCAATCCAGTATCCTTGATACTTGAAGGCTCATATGGTATGACCGTGTGAATGTGAAAACGTTATGGCTCACACTCCCTTTACCCAGTATATGGACAAATGAGTAGAAAAACAGGGACAGAAAGTACATAAACAATAGGGAGAAGGGGAGTATGGGACATTTGGGGTGTTCTTTTTACTTTTACTTTTATTCTCATTTTTATGTTTTGGAGTAATGAAAATGTTCAAAAATTGATTATGGTGATGAATGCACTACTATACAATGCTACTGTGAACAACTGTTTTATACTTTGGCTGACTGTATGGTATGTGAATATATTTCAATTAAAAATTTTTAAAAAAAGTAAACGGGGAGGAGGAGTGTGGGATGTTTTGAGTGTTCTCTTTTACTTTTATTTTAATTCTTATTTTCATTTTTATTTTTTGGAGTAATGAAAATGTTCAAAAATTCATTGTGGCATTTCCCATCGTGCTGAGGCGGGTGGTATGGCGGAGAAGGATGACACCGGAGTTTGACGAAGAGGTGGTTTTTGAGATTACTTCAGACTGCAAGTACGGCAGCAAGAACCTCACAGTGAAGCATGGCAGGAACGGGCTGTGCGAACACCTCAATATCTGGCACGGAAGATATTGTACACCCGCTGCTAATTGTCTTGGAGCCAGTCAGGCAGAGGTTAGCCCAAAGGGGAAAATAACCACGCCCCTTGCAGCCATCTTCCCTGCGCCGGAGCCACAGCCCAGAGCTGCGCCAAAAAACCCAGTGCAACGAGAAGTGTTTCCAGCAACATGCACACATGCCGCAATATTGGGTGTGGACAATAGCCTTTTGCACACCCGCAGCTAATTGTCCTGGAGCTGGGGAGGCGGAGTTGTGTGAAAAGGAGGAAATTAACACACTCCATACAGCCATCCTTACAGCAGGCTGGGAACGTATCTACATGGCCCGGCGGCCCAGAACATCCCTTGAGGGACAGCGCGCACTTGTCATGTAGCACAACCTTCCATCACCAGAGGCCCTAGAAGGGCATGGCTTGGAAGAGGGGCCCACTCAGAAATCCCAGGGACCATACGCCAGTACCAAGGACTTGTGGGTCAACGGCAGAGACAGTCTGTGGCGAAACTGAAATGAAGATTTAGACTCTTGCAACAGCCTTAAATCTCCAGTAACACCTAGGAGGTTTGATTATTAAAGCTGCCCTCCCTCCCTAAATGCTCAGACACATGCCCCACATTCCAAGCGGACAGCACCAACAACACACCCAAACTTGGTGGACCAGTTGGACCCCACAAGAATCAGCCCCCCACACACCACAAAGACAAAGTTGGGGAGAACTGACTTGAGGAGAATAGGTGAATCGCGGACGCCATCTGCTGGTTAGTTAGAGAAAGTGTACTCCGCCAAGCTGTAGATCTGACAAATTAGAGATTAGTCTTTGAATAATCCTACATATCCTATGTGCCGGTTTGAGTGTATTGTGTCCCCCAAATGCCATTATCTTTGTGGTCTTGTGTGGGGCAGAAGTTTTGGTGCTGATTGGATTTGCTTGGAGTGTGCCCCACCCAGCTGTCGGTGATGATTTTGATGAGATGTTCCCATGGAGGCATGGCCCCGCCCATTCAGGGTGGGCCTTGATCAGTGGAGCTATATAAATGAGCTGATTCAAAGAGAGGAAACTGAGTGCAGCTGTGAGTGATGTTTTGAAGAGGAGCAAGCTTGCTGGAGGGGAGGGTCCTGGGAGAGGGCCGTTTTGGGGCCAGAGCTTTGGAGCGGACGCCAGCTGCCTTCCTAGCTGGCAGAGGTTTTCCGGACGCCATTGGCCGTCCTCCGGTGGGGGTACCCGATTGCTGGGGTGTTACCTTGGATGCTTTGTGGCCTTGGGACTGTGGCTGTGTGGTGAAATAAACCCCTGTTTTACGGGAGCCTGTCCATCTCTGGTGTTTTGCGTTCTGCGGCATTGGCAAACTAGAACATCCTAAAAGAACCCTATCAAGTAAAGCAAATGCCAAGAGGCCAAAAACAACAGAAAATTTTAAAGGATATGAAGAAACCAGACGATAGGAATAACCCAAACCCAAACACCCAAATCAGAAAATCAGAGGAGACACAGTACTTAGAGCAGTTAATCAAAGAACTAAAGACAAACAGCAAGAGCATGGCACAGGATATAAAGGAAATGAAGAAGAGCATGGCACAGGATATAAAGGACATGAAGAAGACCCTAGAAGAGCATAAAGAAGAAATTACAAGAGTAAATAAAAAAATAGATGATCTTATGGAAATAAAAGAAACTGTTGACCAAATTAAGAAGATTCTGGATACTCATAGTACAAGACTAGAGGAAGCTGAACAACTAATCAGCAACCCTGAGGACTGCAGAACGGAAAATGAAAGGACAAAAGAAAGAATGGGGGAAAAAATTTTAAAAATCGAAATGGACCTCAGGGATATGATAGATAAAATACAATGTCCAAATATAAGACTCATTGGTGTCCCAGAAGGGAAAGAGAAGGGTAAAGGTCTAGAAAGAGTATTCAAAGAAATTGTTGGGGAAAACTTCCCAAACCTTCTACACAATATAAATACACAAAGCATAAATGCCCAGTGAACTCCAAATAGAATAAATCCAAATAAACCCACTTCAAGACATACTCTGATCAGACTGTCAAATACTGAGGAGAAGGAGCAACTTCTGAAAGCAGCAAGAGAAAAGCAAGTCACCACATACAAAGGAAACAACATAAGACTACGTAGTGACTACTCAGCAGCCACCATGGAAGTGAGAAGGCAGTGGCATGACATATTTAAAATTCTGAGAGAGAAAAATTTCTAACCAAGAATACTTTATCCAGCAAAGGTCTCCTTCGAATTTGAGGGAGAGGTTAAATTTTTCACAGACAAACAAATGCTGAGAGATTTTGCTAATAAAAGACCTGCCCCACTTCAGATACTAAAGGGAGCCCTACCGACAGAAAAACAAAGAAAAGAGAGAGAAATATGGAGAAAGGTTCAGTACTGAAGAGATTCAATATTGGTTCATTAAAGGACAATAAGAGAGAGAGGGGAAAAATATATCTGACAAACATATGTTTCCACAATAATTCTGGGAGACTTCAACACATCACTCTCTCTTATAGACAGATCAACTAGACAGAAGACCAGTAAGGAAATTGAAAACCTAAACAGTCGGATAAATGAATTTGATTTAACAGACATATATAGAACATTACTTCCCAAGTCACCATGATACACATTCTTCTCTAGTGATCACGGAACTTTCTCCAGAAGAGGCCATATGCTGGGACATAAAACAAGCCTCAATAAATTTAAAAAAATTGCAATTATTCAGAGCACATTCACTGACCACAGTGGAATACAATTAGAAGTCAATAAGCATCAGAGACTTAGAAAATTCACAAACACCTGGAGGTTAAACAACACACTCCTAAAATCAATGGTTTATAATGTAGAATGTAGGGGAACTAGCGATAGAGAGCAATTAATGAAGGGGGATCGATAACCCAATAAGAACAGATAAGCTATTGTGGGTAGATTTAATATTCTGGGAATGCCCAGGAATGACTATGGTTTGTTAATTTCTGATGGGTATGGTAGGAACAAGTTCACAGAAATGTTGCTATATTAGGTTATTTTCTTGGGGTAGAGTAGGAACATGTTGGATTCCCTTGTTATGATTTGTTTGAAATGATTTTTTTATTGTATTTTTTGTTGTTTTTTTTTTGATATAGTTGATTTTAAAAAAAAGTTAATTGAAAAAATATGCAGAGCCTCCTTGAGGAGCTAGTGGAGAATGCAGGGGTGTTGGGCTCCCCCACCTCGATGGTTGCTAATGTGCTCACAGACATAGGTTGCTGGTAGCTTGATGAGCTGAGCCCTCTACCACAGGACTTGCCCTTGGGAAGACTGTTGCTGCAAAGGAGAGGCTAGGCCTGCCTGTAATTGTGCCTAAGAGCCTCCTCCTGAATGCCTCTGTGTTGCTCAGATGTGGCCCTCTCTCTCTAGCTAAGCCATCTTGGCAGGTGAAATCACTGCCCTCCCCCCTACATGGGATCTGACACCCAGGGGAGTGAATCCCCCTGGCAACGTGGAATATGACTCCTGGGGAGGAATCTAAACCGGGCATCGTGGGATGGAGAATGTTGTAGTCTGCTGATGCTGCCGGGGTGCGGAGCACTAGAGATGGATTGGCTTTTATAAGGGGGGGTTTATTTGGTTGCACGGTTGCAGTCTTGAGGCCATAGAGTGTCCAGGGTGCCGCAGCGATCGGGTGCCTTCACTGGAGGATGGCCGGTGGTGTCCGGGGAGCCTCTGTTAGCTGGGAGGGCACGTGGCTGGCGTGTGCTCCGGAGTTCTGGTTTCGGGATGGCCTTCTCCCAGGATGTTCCTCTCTAGGCTGCAGTTTCTCAGGAATGTCACTCTTAGTTGCACTTAGGATATTTGTCCTCTCTTAGCTTCTCTGGAGCAAGATTCTGCTTCCAACAGCCATCTTCAAAATCTCTTATCTGCAGCTTCTGTGCTTTCCTCAAAGTGTCCCTCTTGGCTGTAGCAGCTTGCTCCTCCTGTCTGATCTTATATAGTGCTCCAGTAATTTAATTCAGACACACCCTGAATGGGCGGGCGAACATCTCCATGGAAACACTCAAAGAATTACAATCTAATTAACACTGTTAGGTGTGCCCACACAAGATTGCATCTAAGAACATGGCTTTTTCTGGGGGACAATATATATACAAACCAGTACAGAGAACGTTTTCTTGAAAGGAAATGAAATAAGCTTCAGTGGCAGACAGATTCCAAAAGGAGCCGAGAGTTCACTCTGGTGGGCACTCTTACGCACAATATAGACATCTCTTTTTAGGTTCTAATGAATTGGAATAGCTAGCAGTAAATACTTGAAACTATCAAACTACAACCCAGAACCCATGAATCTTGAAGACGATTGTATAAAAGTGTAGCTTATGAGGGGTGACAATGTGATTGGGAAAGCCATATGGACCATATTCCACTTTGTCTCGTTTATGGATGGATGAGTATAAAAATGGGGGAAGAAAAAAAAAGGCACCCAGTGTTCTTTTTTACTTTAGTTGTTCTTTTTCACTTTAAGTTTTATTCTTATTATTTTTGTGGATGAGGTAATGAAAATGTCAAAAATTAATTTTGGTGATGAATGCACAACTATATAATGGTACTGTAAAGAACTGATTGTTACGCTTTGTTTTGTATGACTGCATGGTATGTGAATATATCTTAATAAATATGAATTTAAAAAAAAAAATTCATTGTGGTGTTTAATGCACAACTATATGATGAAACTGTGAACAACTGTTAAACACTTTAGATGACTGTATGGTATGTGAATATATTTCAAGAAAATTACATTTAAAAAAAAAGCTAAGCACAGCAAAAGGAACAGGTATGGAAATTAAAAACACAAAACAAAACTTAATAGAAAGTGTTGCTAAACCCAAATATTAGTTATGACAATATATAAATAAATGTGTTTAAATTTCACTATGAAAGGGAAAACATCAAATTGGGTTTTTTTTTTCTAAAATGAAAGGTTAAAAATGAAAGATGGAATGCACAAACATATAATGGTACTGTGAACAACTGATTGTACACTGTGCATGACTATACGGTTTGTGAATATATCTCAATAAAATTGAATTAAAAAAACTAAAAAAAATGGAAAAAAATGAAAGATGGATGAAAAATATTCTAGGTATTATATAGAGTTTGCATTTGAAAATGTAGTGATGAACAAATTAAAATAAGATACTTTTAGGCCGCAAGGAAACAGCAGCATATTTGCAAAAAAGAAATTACTTGTTCTTAAAAAAAAGACTGCAAGGAACAATCTGAAATACTGGTCCGATATCTGGGAGTCTCTTTGGGCACATAAAATGTGACAGGACTCTGCCTCTTACCCTGTCTTATATATATTTCTGCTAAAGGTGAAGCATGGGTTAGAAATTGGGTATTTTGTTCCAAAGGAGGATTTTCTTAATTCAGCTATATTTCAAAAATGAAAGGCAAGAGTGATGAAAATTTGTCTTTATTGACCTTATATTTTACCTCAGTATTATCGAGAAAAGCACTGCTAAATTATATCATTTTTAAAACCAGGTGCCTAAGGAGGAAAAAGAGGAGGAAAAAGAAAAAGGGAATAGAACAGAAGTTAGACTTCTATGAATAAAACTACTTTTGCAGATTTGACTTTGGAACCATGTAAATGTTCTACACAATTATAAAACAAATTAAACAAAAATGAAAATAAAATCAATTCCTAAAAATAAAAAACAAAACCACAAAATCTAACTCTTCATCCAGTTGGTGGCATTACTAACTAGGAATAAGTAATTTCAAGTAACTTTAAAATACAGAAATCTAAACATACATTCCTAGAAAGATATACCTAGTATGCCACCAAAAAACAAACAAGTGAGCAAGCAAACAGAACAAAAAACTTTTTTATTTTATTAAATATATGTATTGCTATGGCAAAATATTTTATATATCTAATAGGACAAAGCAAATAAGTAATTAAGTTAACATCATTAGGAACAAAGACACCAAACCCAAAAGCCATAAAAGAAAGGCAATAACCACCATAAGCAAAAACAAAAGACTGACAAAAAAACTGACTTAAAATATTACCAACTAGTATAATATTAGAGGGCTAATTTCTCCAAAATATTGTATTTCATTAAAACTAAGAAACCATTAAAAGATATACCATTATTGTATGTACTACTGTACAAAAAAAAGAGAAAATCTGACAATTAAACCATGCCATGGCATCATTATATGATGCATCTGGACTTTAAAGATGTCAAAATGTGAAGAAGAAAAAAAAAGTATTAGATTCAATATAAAGAATTTCTATGAATTGATAAGAAATAATCAAAAGACCAAATAGAAAAATTGGCAGTGTGGTGGTCTGAAGCTGTATGTACCCCAGAAAAGCATGTTTTTAAATGTAATCCATTCCTGTGGGTGTGGACCCACTGTAAGTAGGACCTTTTGAGGAGGTTACTTCAGCTACCTCATTCAGGATGGGTCTTAACCCTGTAACTGTACTGGAGTCCTTTAAAAACAGACTGAATAGAGAGAGCGAGAGGAAAAAAAACATGGAAGCAAGAAGCTGAAAGCAACGAAACCCAGGAGAGAAAGGAGAGACTAGCAGATGCCACCACATGCCTTGCCATGTGACAGATCCATCATCCAGTCTATGGGAAGAAAACATCGCCTTGATGATATCTTGATTTGGACATTTTTTCTCAGCCTCAAAACTGTAACCTAATAAATTCCCATTGTTAAGAACTTTCAGCAGTCTAGGAAACTAAAAGAGATACTAACTGACAATTACCAAAAGACTAGAAATGGCTTACATATATGAAAAGGTGTTCAAACTCACATATAATAGATCAAAAAGTTGATAACACTGTGACAAAATTGTGGGGAAACAGGCACTCTAAGACACTGCTGATAAAAATGTAAATCACATGTAACAAAATCAGAAATCTACCTGTCCTGATACAGCAGCTATACTTCTAGGAATTCATCCTACAGATAGGTTTACATGTTACAAAATAACCTATGAAGAAGGCTAATTCACTCAACATTATTTTAGGAGGCAAAAAAAAACAGGCTGGAAAACCCATTGTAATGTCTTAATAATGGCATATTGTACAATGGAATACTATACACTCACAGAAAGCAATGAGGATGCTTTTTATGGACTCTTATGGATGTATCAAGGTGAAAAAAAAATAAGATCCAACAAGTGTGTACGATATGCTATCGACTGTATAAGGAAGCTGGGTGCAAATTTAATTTTCTTTGTAATGCATAAAATATCTTTAAGAGGAGTAAGAAACTGGGAACACTAGCTGTCTCTAAGGTGGGAAAGTGAGGGGTTGAAGCTTACAATTAAAATATGTAAAACTTTTCTTATGAGGGTCATAGTTTTCAGAATATAATCCAACCAACAGTAATCACCAAAAACAAAAACAAAAAAAGCAACACTTGCCTTTTTTCCTTTTGAGGGTTCAGAATCCTCATCTTCATCTACACTGAGTAGATTTGCCCCACTAAATAGAAAATAAGGGGAAAAAACCTTAAGTAACAATTATAACCCATACATTAAATTCATAAAAGTTTTCTCCTTCAAGCTCACCTAATGCAGGGATCAGCAAACTTTTTCTGTAATGGGACAGATGGCTTCACAAGCCATATGGTCTTTGTAGCAACTACTCAACTATGTTATTTGCAGTGTGAAAGAAAGCCGTAGACAATAAGTGTGGCTGTGTTCCAATAAAAATTTATTAACAAAAACAGGTGGAGGGCCGGATTTGGCCTATGGGCCAGAGTTTGCTGACCCCTGCCTTAAATGAACATATAACTTTTGTTTTAACTATGGATTTTATACATACCCACTAATTTTTCCTTTCTTCCTTATATTGGCAATTAGGGAAGATGGACAAAGAAAAAATGGAGAAGAAACAAACTGGTAAGGGAAGAAAACCTTAACTAATGAAAAGAAAGCAATTCTGGTGATATTGTCACAGTAAAATATACCTCCACCATTCTTGGAAATATCAGCCTTTCACTGATAATCACCAACCTGACCTGAGATTCTAAAAGATCAGACTAATATATGTATTAACAGTTCAATGGTAGTTTCAGCATGTTCAGAAACCTGGAGCCCCTGAGGACCCACTTATAATGATAATCAAAAAGTACAATTCATACATAAAACATATAGGACAGCTAGCACTAAAAAAGACAAAATTTTTATATAACCATGGCAAATTGTCCAGCAAAGAAAGTCAAATACACCTTTCAGATGACAACTCTGCTACCTATTTATAATGAAATTCCAGTTATTTATAATAAAAATATAAAACACTTTGTTTCACTATTGTTTACATACATCCCAACTTTCTAATTCTAAAAATTCTCTCCTTCCACTTTTACAAAAAAAGTTTCAAAGGCGATAGGTACACTTTCTACTCAGCTTAACAATAATCAGAAAAAAGAAAAAGAAATGAAAAGCGGCCATAAAATACTGGCTTTAAATGAGAAACTTACCAATTCAAAGCTGTTCTTCAAATAAAACTTGACCTCAGGTAACTATCATAGAGGAAGGCACATAAAGTGGTAATGATAAATGGAGCTGTTGCCCAGAAAGAAATGAAGCACCTACAATATTTAGCCAATATAAACTAAATGACTTCTGTGTGAAAATTTCTGAAAAATGTGTATAGTTTTAGTAGAACTTTGTTTGTATATCTGTGCCTCTGAGTTTGTTGTTTCTCTGGTGATATGAAACCCAGATCAATAAATCAAGAAACTAATAACAATGTTGAATTTGTAGTACAAATCTCATGACATACAAAAGGTTCTATTAAAATTATCACAAAATTTTTACACAGCAGTCATTTCAAGTACATTAACAAAGTGTAATGAAGACTTGGCTTAACTTCTGCCTGGGCGAACACTTATGTTTATCATTCATAGCGTTTCTGCTTTCTCTGCTGGAAATCTGTTCTAAGATGAATTGGGGGTAGGAAGTCACAAATGGGAAAAGAAAGATACTCTAAGGACTTAAACTTCTGTACAAAATAAGAATCTTAATCTGGGTTCATTTATTCATGATAAATGGTAGCTTTTCAAATTGCTACCTGAAGAGAATGCCATTAAAAAAAAAAGAGGACAATTTCCTTTTAATTTGCAATTTTCTGTAGTATGGTCAACTTTAATCATAAGGTTACATATTTCACATGCACATATTTATACACTTCAATATGGCAAAATCAAATAGCAAATTTGTTTACCAAAGAATTCCTTTTTCTTTCCTTAATGCAACTCTAAAAGAGTTAACTTTCTTAAATAGAGAATTCTATACTCTTTTTTAAAAATATTTCCATGGAATATAAATTGCTTTCTAATGAAAACTTTCAATCTTACAGAATAGCTGAGGAAAAAAAATCCTTACTCTTTATCTGTATCTCCTTCACTTTCTTCTCCATGATCAAAGCTCCAATTATTTTTAAAACCTCCATCTCTCTTAGACTCTGATCTAGCCAAAGCTGAAATAAAAACAAACTGAGATAAGTATGCATTAATACAGCTAATCAATATAAAATCAATCTGAGCATTTCCCAGGCTCTTTGCTTATTCTATATTTTCTTCCAATCTGCTTGCCTTTTGACTATTTCTCATCAATAGCCATCCATGTATGTGTATGTGTTGGCTACAGGAAGTTGAAATTAGTAAGATATGATAATAAAAATGGGGGGCACACATGTATGATTATACAAAATCTCTAAACCTCAAACTCTGATCACTGATTCTAGAAATCAGTTCCCATTTATTTAGTTTCCTTGCTTTATTCATGAAAACTATATTCAGAACACTAGCCTTTCCCTTATCTCAGTCAGCTATTTCTGCCGCTTACAGAGGAAAATGAGGTTTTCTGTATTGGCAATATCATGAATTTGATGACCAGCAAAAATTATCCAGAATGGAACACCAAATATGTTCATTTTGAATTAAAAAAAAATTATAAGTGCATGGATGAAATCCTATGATTCCACGGGCAACTAGAAATTAGGAACTGAGAGAGATACTGAAGTTCTGCAGCCACATTTGTCTTAGAGCCATATGTCAAAAACCTATGGCTTAGAGTCTGGGTTTTAACAAGATCAAGTTTGGGGCCCCTGCAAGATGAGAGGCCAGACTGAAGACCAGAAGACCTGAAGGGCAACACTCCAACTGGTTGAGCTAAGAAAAAAGAAACTCACTAAAGAAATGGACCGTGGGAATAATTACAATGACTTGTCCATGGCTCTACATTTAGGGTTGAATTAAGAAAAAGAAAAATATACCCACCCAATGGTTAGGGAATTCCTAACCATAAACCCACAATTAGTTAGGTTTGGGGCAAAAATTTTCACAACCTACCTGGCCCAGAAAAGTCTGTTATTAAAATACTCCTGAAGTGAAAAACAGAAGAAAACTTAAGTTCAATGCAAGCCTCAAAACCAAAGTTTCAAAGAATGTGAATTCACAACCAAAAATGTCATGAAACATTAGGAAACGAGTCGTCATGAAAAAATCTGAAATCACATGGGTTGAACAAACACATACATAAATAGTAGATAATAGGGACAAGGTTTCCCACTGTCAGAGAAAGAAATTAGAAACAAGCAAGAGGGAAAGCCAGAATGATCCCTGGTGTTACTCAGATTAGATTCAGAGATATCAGAATGAACTCAGGTTTAACACACATACGGACAGATAATTGAGAGAGACAGATACGTGTAGATAACATGGGTCTGAGAGGATCTAGAAGCAGTGAAACCTCACTAACAATGAACATACCTACAACCCTACCTTGGTTTCTAAATACCATTCTCCAATAAAAGGAGCCAGGGCTCCTAGGAGAAATGACTAATTTTAGAACCGAAGCAGGGAAAACACAAGATGAGCCTGGAATATGTTGTAGTGTCAGAAAGCAAGGAGGTACGTGTTTATTTAAAAAAAAAAAAAACTTGGGGCATATCAAAAGGTTACAGGGGCCAAACCTTTGAAAGAACTCACAATAGTCAAAGTTGGAAACATTTTGGCAAAAATTAGTAACAATGGTATTGGATTATAACCCAAAAATAAAATAAATATCCCTAAATCCATACTGCTTTAAACAAGTGACTAAATAAATAAATAGGGAGAAGGGTCGTATCTTCCCTACAGAATTAATTCCTAATAATATATGAACAAATAATATATCTCTCCAAGAGATGAAGCTTAACTCCTCTTCCCTTTAGTGTGAGCTGAGTTTGGTAACTTAATTCAAAAGAATAGAGTATGGAAAGCGAAAAAAATAAATTTACAGTGTAGAAACCTGACAAACAAACACTACCTCAGTTAACTGATGAAGGTCAACATCAACAGTATTAAGTCTTATTCATAGTCATGACTCTAATATAACATGATGAAAATGGTATTTTGGCTCTGTTGTCTTCCGAAAACACCACAAGGCCAGTCTAATCAACAGAAAACACCATAAAAAAAAAAAAAAAAATCCATAAAAACAAAAAGAACCTAGAGAAGAGATATCAGCAGATGACATGATGAATGGATAGGAAAGGATTTAAGAGACCAGAGAAAGCAAAAACCTAAAGGCCTGTGAGGGGAAACATTTCCAAAACGACACAAAAAGAAAAAGAAGAACTGAACACTGCTATATCTATAAAAGAAACTGAATTCATTATTACAAATCTTTCCACAAAGAAAAGCCAAAAAAACCAAGGCCCAAAGGCTTCATCAGTAATTTATTTCAAACTTCTAAGAAATAACATCAACGTTCCCCAAACTTTCCCAGAAAATAAAGTGAAGGAACATTTTGCAGTTTATTTTTATGAAGTAAGAATAACCTTTGATCCAATACCTGACAATGACATTTAAGAAAGGAAAATTACTGAGCATTATCTTATGCAGACAAACACAAAAATCTATAAAATATTAGCAAGCGTTCAGATGTGGCCCTCTCTCTCTAGTTAAGCCAACTGGGCAGGTGAAATCATTGCCCTACCCCCTATGTGGGATCTGACACCCAAGAGAGTACATCTCCCTGGCAACATGGAATATAACTCCCGGGGAGGAATCTAGACACGGCATCATGAGATGGAGAACATCTTCTTGACCAAAAGGGGAATGTGAAAGGAAATGAAATAAGCTTCAGTGGCAGAGAGATTCCAAAAGGAGCCGAGAAGCCACTCTGGTGGGCACTCTTATGCACAATGTAAACAACCCTTTTTAGGTTCTAATAAATTGGAATAGCTAGATGAAATACCTGAAACTATCAAACTACAACCCACAACCCTTGAATCTTGAAGATGATTGTATAAAAATGTAGCTTATGAGGGATGACAATGTGATTGGGAAAGCCATACGGACAACACTCTCCTTTGTCCAGTGTATGGATGGATGAGTAGAAAAATGGGGGCAAAAAAAAAAAAAGTGTTCTTTTTTACTTTAATTGTTCTTTTTCATTTTCATTTTTATTCTTATTATTTTTGTGTGTGGTAAAGAAACTGTTCAAAAATTAATTTTGGTGATGAACGTACAACTATATAATGGTACTGTGAACAACTGAATGTATGCTTTGTATGAATGCATGGTATGTGACTATATCTCAATAAAATTGAATTTAAAAAATATTAGCAAATGAAATTCAGCAATATATAAAAAGGATAAAAATATTACAATTAAGTACGGTTTAGTTCAGAAAGCAAGAGTTAACATTTGAAAATCATGACCGTAATTCACAATACCTGTTCACAACAAAACAAATATCTCAGCAAATTAGTAACAGAAGGAACTTCCTTAATTTGAAAAAAGAACAACTACAAAATCCTTCAGCAAACATAGCTATCTCCCTACAATGAGCTAACAACAGGTCTGTTCAAGCATGCAGTGAACGTCCTAGTTGGTGCAGTAAGGCAAGGGGGAAAAGGCCCATGTGGGGCAAGGAAAGCAAGGAAGAAGCAATCTTATTCATGTACAGAATCCCAGAAAGCCAAAAAAATTGGAGGCACCAGCCACATCCAAAGGAAAGAAGGAAAACTGGTTAAAAAAACATATATTTAATGGAACGCAAACTAATAAATGTAGAAGAAAGTATGAAATTATAAAATCACAATTTGGGAACCATTATAGTAACTGATTCAGGTATGAATCACCAACAGATGCTAAAACCAACAGGTGGGAGAAGGGGGAAAAGCCAGCGATTGAGCGAGCGCGCGCAAGAAAACTCCTGGCAGAAGTTGAAGTTTTAAAACACAGTATCGGAGGAGGCAGGGCAAGATGGCGGACTGGTGAGCTGTATGTTTTAGTTACTCCTCCATGAAAGTAGGTAGAAAGCCAGGAACTGCGTGGACTGGATACCACAGAGCAATCTGACTTTGGGCATACTTCATACAACACTCATGAAAATGTGGAACTGCTGAGATCAGCGAAATCTGTAAGTTTTTGTGGCCAGGGGACCCGCACCCCGCCCTGCCAGGCTCAATGCCGTGGGAGGAGGGGCTGTCAGCTCCGGGAAAGAGAAGGGAGAACTGCAGTGGCAGCCCGTATCGGAAACTCATTCTACTGATCCAAACTCCAACCATAGATAGACTGAGACCAGACACCAGAGAATCTGAGAGCAGCAAGCCCAGCAGAGAGGAGACAGGCATAGAAAAAAACAACACGAAAAACTCCAAAATAAAAGCGGAGGATTTTTGGAGTTCTGGTGAACATAGAAAGGCGAAGGGCAGAGCTCAGGCCCTGAGGCTCATATGCAAATCCCGAAGAAAAGCTGATCTCTCTGCCCTGTGGACCTTTCCTTAATGGCCCTAATTTGCTTTGTCTCTTAGCATTTCAATAGCCCATTAGATCTCTGAGGAGGGCCCTTTTTTTTAATCCTTTTTTCTTTTTCTAAAACAATTACTCTAAGAAGCCCAATACAGAAAGCTTCAAAGACTTGCAATCTGGGCAGGTCAAGACAAGAGCAGAACTAAGAGAGCTCTGAGACAAAAGGCAATAATCCAGTGGCTGAGAAAATTCACTAAACACCACAACTTCCCAAGAAAAGGGGGGTGTCCACTCACAGCCATCATCCTGGTGGATAGGAAACACTCCTGCCCATCGCCAGCCCCATAGCCCAGAGCTGCCCCAGACAACCCGGTGTGATGGAAGTGCTTCAAATAACAGGCACACACCACAAAACTGGGAGTGGACATTAGCCTTCCCTGCAACCTCAGCTGATTGTCCCAGAGTTGGGAAGGTGGAGCAGTGTGAATTAACAAAGCCCCATTCAGCCATCATTTCAGCAGACTGGGAGCCTCCCTACACAGCCCAGCAGACCAGAACTGCCCTGGGGGGACGGCACTCACCTCTGACACAGCACAGTCATCCCTCAACAGAGGACCCGGGGTGCACAGCCTGTCTCAGGAGCCATACGCCAATACCAAGGACTTGTGGGTCAGTGGCAGACACAAACTGTGGCAGGACTGAACTGAAGGATTAGACTATTGCAGCAGCTTTAAAACTAGGATCACCAGGGAGATTTGATTGTTAGAGCCACCCCCCCTCCCTGACTGCCCAGAAACACGCCCCATATACAGGGCAGGCAACACCAACTACACACACAAGCTTGGTACACGAACTGGACCCCATAAGACTCACTCCCCCACTCACCAAAAAGGCTAAGCAGGGGAGAACTGGCTTGTGGAGAACAGATGGCATGTGGACGCCACCTGCTGGTTAGTTAGAGAAAGTGTACTCCACGAAGCTGTAGATCTGATAAATTAGAGATAAGGACTTCAATTGGTCTACACATCCTAAAAGAACCCTATCAAGTTCAGCAAATGCCAAGAGGCCAAAAACAACAGAAAATTATAAAGCATATGAAAAAAACAGACGATATGGATAACCCAAGCCCAAGCACCCAAATCAAAAGATCAGAAGAGACACAGCACCTAGAGCAGCTACTCAAAGAACTAAAGATGAACAATGACACCATACTATGGGATACAAAGGATATCAAGAAGACCCTAGAAGACCATAAAGAAGACATTGCAAGACTAAATTAAAAAATGGATGATCTTATGGAAATTAAAGAAACTGTTGACCAAATTAAAAGGATTATGGACACTCATAGTACAAGACTAGAGGAAGTTGAACAACGAATCAGTGACCTGGAAGATGACAGAATGGAAAATGAAAGCTTAAAAGAAAGAATGGGGAAAAAAACTGAAAAAATTGAAATGGACCTCAGGGATATGATAGATAATATGAAACGTCCGAATATAAGACTCATTGGTGTTCCAGAAGGGGAAGAAAAGGGTAAAGGTCTAGGAAGAGTATTCAAAGAAATCGTTGGGGAAAACTTCCCAAATCTTCTAAACAACATAAATACACAAATCATAAATGCTCAGCGAACTCCAAATAGAATAAATCCAAATAAACCCACTCCGAGACATATTCTGATCACCCTGTCAAACAAGGAAGAGAAGGAGCAAGTTCTGAAAGCAGCAAGAGAAAAGCAATTCACCACATACAAAGGAAACAGCATAAGACTAAGTAGTGACTACTCAGGGGCCACCATGGAGGCGAGAAGGCAGTGGCACGATATATTTAAAATTCTGAGTGAGAAAAATTTCCAGCCAAGAATACTTTATCCAGCAAAGCTCTCCTTCAAATTTGAGGGAGAGCTTAAATTTTTCACAGACAAACAAATGCTGAGAGAATTTGCTAACAAGAGACCTGCCCTACTGGAGATACTAAAGGGAGCCCCACAGACAGAGAAACAAAGAAAGGACAGAGAGACTTGGAGAAAGGTTCAGTACTAAAGAGATTTGGTATGGGTACAATAAAGGATATTAATAGAGAGAGGGGAAAAATATATATGACAAACAGAAACCAAAGGATAAGATGGCTGATTCAAGAAATGCCTTCACGGTTATAACGTTGAATGTAAATGGATTAAACTCCCCAAGTAAAAGATACAGATTTGCAGAATGGATCAAAAAAAATGAACCATCAATATGTCGCATACAAGAGACTCATCTTAGACACAGGGACACAAAGAAATTGAAAGTGAAAGGATGGAAAAAAATATTTCATGCAAGCTACAGCCAAAAGAAAGCAGGTGTAGCAATATTAATCTCAGATAAAATAGACTTTAAATGCAGGGATGTTTTGAGAGACAAAGAAGGCCACTACATACTAATAAAAGGGGCAATTCAACAAGAAGAAATAACCATCATAAATGTCTATGCACCCAATCAAGTTGCCACAAAATACATGAGAGAAACACTGGCAAAACTAAAGGAAGCAATTGATGTTTCCACAATAATTGTGGGAGACTTCAACACATCACTCTCTCCTATAGATAGATCAACCAGACAGAGGACCAATAAGGAAATTGAAAACCTAAACAATCTGATAAATGAATTAGATTTAACAGACATATACAGAACATTACATCCCAAATCACCGGGATACACATACTTTTCTAGTCCTCACGGAACTTTCTCCAGAATAGATCATATGCTGGGACATAAAACAAGCCACAATAAATTTAAAAAGATTGAAATTATTCAAAGCACATTCTCTGACCACAATGGAATACAATTAGAAGTCAATAACCATCAGAGACTTAGAATATTCACAAATACCGGGAGGTTAAACAACGCACTCCTAAACAATCCGTGGGTTAAAGAAGAAATAGCAAGAGAAATTGCTAAATTTGTAGAGACAAATGAAAATGAGAACACAACATACCAAAATCTATGGGATGCAGCAAAAGCAGTGCTGAGGGGGAAATTTATAAAACTAAACGCATATATTAAAAAGGAAGAAAGAGCCAAAATCAAAGAACTAATGGATCAACTGAAGAAGCTAGAAAATGAACAGCAAACCAATCCTAAACCAAGTACAAGAAAAGAAATAACAAGGATTAAAGCAGAAATAAATGACACAGAGAACAAAAAAACAATAGAGAGGATAAATATCACCAAAAGTTGGTTCTTTGAGAAGATCAACAAAATTGACGAGCCCTAGCTAGACTGACAAAATCAAAAAGAGAGAAGACCCATACAAACAAAATAATGAATGAAAAAGGTGACATAACTGCAGATCCTGAAGAAATTAAAAAAATTATAAGAGGATACTATGAACAACTGTATGGCAACAAACTGGATAATGTAGAGGAAACGGACAATTTCCTGGAAACATATGAACAGCCTAGACTGACCAGAGAAGAAACAGAAGATCTCAGTCAACCCATCACAAGCGAAGAGATCCAATCAGTCATCAAAAATCTTCCCACAAATAAATGACCAGGGCCAGATGGCTTCACAGGGGAATTCTACCAAACTTTCCAGAAAGAACTGACACCAATCTTACTCAAACTCTTTCAAAACATTGAAGAAAATGGAACACTACTTAACTCATTATATGAAGCTAACATCAATCTAATACCAAAACTAGGCAAAGATGCTACAAAAAAGGAAAACTACCGGCCAATCTCCCTAATGAATATAGATGCAAAAATCCTCAACAAAATACTTGCAAATCGAATCCAAAGACACATTAAAAAAATCATACACCATGACCAAGTGGGGTTCATTCCAGGCATGCAAGGATGGTTCAACATAAGAAAATCAATCAATGTATTACAACACATTAACAAGTCAAAAGGGAGAAATCAATTGATCATCTCAACAGATGCTGAAAAAGTATTTGACAAAATCCAACATCCGTTTTTGATAAAAACACTTCAAAAGGTAGGAATTGAAGGAAACTTCCTCAATATGATAAAGAGCATATATGAAAAACCCACAGCCAGCATAGTACTCAATGGTGAGAGACTGAAAGCCTTCCCTCTAAGATCAGGAACAAGACAAGGATGCCCGCTGTCACCACTGTTATTCAACATTGTGCTGGAAGTGCTAGCCAGGGCAATCCGGCAAGACAAAGAAATAAAAGGCATCCAAATTGGAAAAGAAGAAGTAAAACTGTCATTGTTTGCAGATGATATGATCTTATATCTGGAAAACCCTGAGAAATCGACGATACAGCTACTAGAGCTAATAAACAAATTTAGCAAAGTAGCGGGATACAAGATTAATGCACATTAAGTCAGTAATGTTTCTATATGCTAGAAATGAACAAACTGAAGAGACACTCAAGAAAAAGATACCATTTTCAATAGCAACTAAAAAAATCAAGTACCTAGGAATAAACTTAATCAAAGATGTAAAAGACCTATACAAAGAAAACTACACAAGTCTACTAAAAGAAATAGAAGAGGACCTTAAAAGATAGAAAAATATTCCATGTTCATGGATAGGAAGGCTAAATGTCATTCAGATGTCAATTCTACCCAAACTCATCTACAGATTCAATGCAATCCCAATCAAAATTCCAACAACCTACTTTGCAGACTTGGAAAAGCTAGTTATCAAATTTATTTGGAAAGGGAAGAGGCCTCGAATTGCTAAAGACACTCTAAAAAAGAAAAACGAAGTGGGAGGACTTACACTCCCTGACTTTGAAGCTTATTATAAAGCCACAGTTGCCAAAACAGCATGGTACTGGCACAAAGATAGACATATAGATCAATGGAATCGAATTGAGAATTCGGAGATAGACCCTCAGATCTATGGCCGACTGATCTTTGATAAGGCCCCCAAAGTCACTGAACTGAGTCATAACGGTCTTTTCAACAAATGGGGCTGGGAGAGTTGGATATCCATATCCAAAAGAATGAAAGAGGACCCCTACCTCACCCCCTACACAAAAATTAACTCAAAATGGACCAAAGATCTCAATATAAAAGAAAGTACCATAAAACTCCTAGAAGATAATGTAGGAAAACATCTTCAAGACCTTGTATTAGGCGGCCACTTCCTAGACTTTACACCTAAAGCACAAGCAACAAAAGAAAAAATAGATAAATGGGAACTCCTCAAGCTTAGAAGTTTCTGCACCTCAAAGGAATTTCTCAAAAAGGTAAAGAGGTAGCCAACTCAATGGGAAAAAATTTTTGGAAAACATGTATCTGACAAAAGACTGATATCTTGCATATACAAAGAAATCCTACAACTCAATGACAATAGTACAGACAGCCCAATTATAAAATGGGCAAAGGATATGAAAAGACAGTTCTCTGAAGAGGAAATACAGATGGCCAAGAAACACATGAAAAAATGTTCAGCTTCACTAGCTATTAGAGAGATGCAACTTAAGACCACAATGAGATACCGTCTAACACCTATTAGAGTGGCTGCCATTAAACAAACAGGAAACTACAAATGCTGGAGGAGATGTGGAGAAATTGGAACTCTTATTCATTGTTGGTGGGACTGTATAATGGTTCAGCCACTCTGGAAGTCAGTCTGGCAGTTCCTTAGAAAACTAGAAATAGAGTTACCATTTGATCCAGCGATTCCACTTCTCGGTATATACCCGGAAGATCGGAAAGCAGTGACACGAACAGATATCTGCACGCCAATGTTCATAGCAGCATTATTCACAATTGCCAAGAGATGGAAACAACCCAAATGTCCTTCAACAGATGAGTGGATAAATAAAATGTGGTATATACACACGATGGAATACTACACGGCATTAAGAAGGAACGACCTCGTGAAACATATGACAACATGGATGAACCTTGAAGACATAATGCTGAGCGAAATAAGCCAGGCACAGAAAGAGAAATATTATATGCTACCACTAATGTGAACTTTGAAAAATGTAAAACGAATGGTTTATAATGTAGAATGTAGGGGAACTAGCAATAGAGAGCAATTGAGGAAGGGGGAACAGTAATCCAAGAAGAACAGATATGCTATTTAACGTTCTGGGGATGCCCAAGAATGACTATGGTCTGTTAATTTCTGATGGATATAGTAGGAGCAAGTTCACAGAAATGTTGCTATATTAGGTAACTTTCTTGGGGTAAAGTATGAACAGGTTGGAAGTAAAGCAGTTATCTTAGGTTAGTTGTCTTTTTCTTACTCCCTTGTTACGGTCTCTTTGAAAAGTTCTTTTATTGTATGTTTTTTTTTTTTAAATTTTTTTTCCATACAGTTGATTTAAAAAGGAAAAAAAGGTTAAAAAAAAAAGGAAAAAACAAGGAAAAAAATATGTAGTGCCCCCTTGAGGAGCCTGTGGAGAATGCAGGGGTATTCGCCTACCCCACCTCCATGGTTGCTAACATGACCACAGACATAGGGAACTGGTGGTTTGATGGGTTGAGCCCTCTACCGTAGGTTTTACCCTTGGGAAGACGGTTGCTGCAAAGGAGAGGCTAGGCCTCCCTATAATTGTGCCTAAGAGCCTCCTCCCGAATGCCTCTTTGTTGCTCAGATGTGGCCCTCTCTCTCTAGCTAAGCCAACTTGAAAGGTGAAATCACTGCCCTCCCCCCTACGTGGGATCAGACACCCAGGGGAGTGAATTTCCCTGGCAATGTAGAATATGACTCCCGGGGAGGAATGTAGACCCGGCATCGTGGGACGGAGACCATCTTCTTGACTAAAAGGGGGATGTGAAAGGAAATGAAATAAGCTTCAGTGGCAGAGAGATTCCAAAAGGAGCCGAGAGGTCACTCTGGTGGGCACTCTTACGCACAATTTAGAAAACCCTCTTTAGGTTCTAAAGAATTGGGGTAGCTGGTGGATATCTGAAACTATCAAACTACAACCCAGAACCCATGAATCTCGAAGACAATTGTATAAAAATGTAGCTTATGAGGGGTGACAATGGGATTGGGAAAATCATAAGGACCACACTCCACTTTGTCTAGTTTATCGATGGATGAGCAGAAAAATAGGGGAAGGAAACAAACAAACAAACAAACATACAAAGGTACCCAGTGTTCTTTTTTACTTCAATTGCTCTTTTTCACTTTAATTATTATTCTTATTATTTTTGTGTGTGTGCTAATGAAGGTGTCAGGGATTGATTTAGGTGATGAATGTACAACTATGTAACGGTACTGTGAACAATCAAATGTACCATTTGTTTTGTATGACTGCGTGGTATGTGAATATATCTCAATAAAATGAAGATAAAAAAAAAACAACAAAAAAAAACCAACAGGTGAAAGTCAGATGAGAAACAGGTATTCATATTGTCTGAAAGCAACTCCCCACAAAATATTTATTAGTCACAAAGGGGAAAATAACTTCACAGTGGAGAATCCGGGCAAATGCCACCTTAACTAAGTGATTAAAGTGAGTTTCACCAGTAAAAGGACAAATTAGCATCATGTGCCTCCTGATATAACGCATGCGAAGGACAAAGACCAAGAAGTTATTCCAGACTAAAGACAAAAGAAACATGACAAATAAATGAATTAGATGATCCCACCAAGGATTAGTATCCAAAATATATGAACTCCAATATTTCAAGTAAAAAAAAAAAAGGGCAGAAAATTGAACAAGCTATTCAGAAAAGAAGCAGTACAAATATATATATTTCATATAACATGTGAAAAAAAACTCACAGGGTATTCTGTTTAGTTTACTGATGTAAGCCAAGCAAATAGAAAAGGAACTAGCACTTAGTTTCATTCAATAAATATTGGCTGAACGTTGAATGAACAATTTAAAAAAAAAAAAAAAAACTCAATCTCACTATGAGTCAGAGTATAACAAACTCAAACCACCATCCAACTGGCAAAAACTAAAACATCAGACAGTATCATGAGAGTGCTAATGTACAGAAACAGGAAAATCTAAGAACTGTTAGTGAAACTACTTTGGGGATTGTGCTGGTTTGTATATATTGTGTCCCCCAGAAAAGGCCATGTTCTTTGGTGCAGTCTTGTGGGGGCAGATGCATTAGCGTGGATTAGGCTCGAACCTATTGGTTCCGTGTTTCCATGGAGATGTGACCCACCAAAATGTAGGCGATAGCTCTGACTGGATCATTTCCATGGAGATGTGGCCACGCCCATTCAGAGTAGGCCTTGATTAGTTTATTGGAGCCTTATATAAGCTCAGACAGAAGGAGCTCATAGCTAGCTGTGGCTGAGACAGACGTTTTGAAGACGGCCATTGGAAGCTGATGCAGACATTTTGGAAAATGCCATTTTGAAATGCAAACTGGGAGCAAGCAGATGCCAGTCACATGCCTTCGCAGCTAACAGGGGTTTTCCGGATGCCATTGGCCATCCTCCAGTGAAGGCACCTGATTATCGATGCATTACCTTGGACACTTTATGACCTTAAGACTGTAACTGTGTAACCAAATAAATCCCCTTTATAAAAGTCGATCCATTTCTGGTATTTTGCATCCAGCAGCATTAGGAAACCGGAACAGGCATCAATTTGCCAAAACTCAGTAAGCTAAAATTGCACTTCCCCTATGACCCAATAATTCCATTGCTAAGGTATACCCTATAGCAGGTGTCAGCAAACTATGGCCCAGCCAAATCCAACCTGCTGCCTGTTTTTATAAGGTCCACAAGCTAAGAATGGTTTTCACATTTTCAAATGGTTGGCAAAAATCAAGAATTATATTTCATGACACATGAAAATTATATGAAATTCAAATTTCAGTATTCATAATTACATATGCATTTGCTTATGCGTTATCTATGACAGCCTTCTGGAGAGTGTGTTGAGTAATTGCAACAGACACTGTATGGACCACAAAGCATAAAATATTCACTGCCTAGCTCTTTAAAGGAAAAGTTTGCTGACTCTTGCCTGAAAAAAATACACATAAACAAAGAGGCATAATAATAATGGTCACAGTAGCAACATGTCTATACTGAAAATGTTTATAGTAGTGATACATGCAATAGTAAAATGTTGGATACAACCTAAATTTCCACAAATACTGGGAATATATAAATAACCTGGAGTATATTCATACACTGGAATACTAAATGACCATGAAAATGGAAGCAACAGAGCTATTTTTTTCAACATGATGAAATCAAACAATGATGCAAGAATAAAAAGCAAGTTGAAGAACAAATACAGTATGACATACTTACAAAATATTTTACAACAGGCAAAACAAAATTATCTTTACATATGCATATACATACATATACATATATATACACACACATATAGTTCAGAGATACATACATAATGACTGTAGTACAAAGAGATGCACGGGAATAACTATATCAAATTAAGGGTGGTGGTTACCTAAGGAGGAGAGAGAGGATGAAGCAAAAAGGGAAGAGGTGCTCACCTCAGCTTCAGCTGTATAGGTAATGTTTTCTTTTTTAGACTAGGAAGGAGAACACATGTGTTTGCTATATTATTCTTTATATTTCACATAGATGTAAAATATTTTATAATACATTGTAAAACTATCATTAATAAGATTTCACAACCATGAAAGAACAGGACAAAAATTTTTAAAAGGAAGACTGAGAGAAAAGTTAACTTCTGCACGTTAGAAATATAAAAGCAGTAACAGAAATGTAACAGGAGGAGTTAAATGAAAAAGTCAGGGTATCTTCCAGTAGAGCAATTTAAGTTGGCTCTTTAGGACTACAGCTCCAGTCTTTCTCAAGAACCTATCAAGATTTTCCAAAGGCAGTTTCTTAGAGCCCTGAATGACCATGTAAGAAGTCTGAGTACCATGCTAAAGAGACCATGTGAAGAGGCCCTGAAACTACAAGGAGAGAGGGGCTCAGCTTTCCATCACTGTCAAAGAGTCAGACATCTGAAACGAAGACATCCTGGAACCTTCAGATCAGCCAAGCTATTACCGAATAACCCTTGCAGACAACACAAACAGCAGAAAAATTGCCCATTCCATTCGATGGGTTTCTATGGAACTTTCAGCAGGATGCCATGGTTAAAATGTATTTGTCATGCAACAGTTTGGGGGTGTTGGTGATGATGGAAGCTTCATGACCTTCTGGGAAACAGAAATATCAAACAGTGGTAACTTATAACAAAGTAATGCAGTTGGTTCTGCCTTTACACAGGATACAAAACCTCCAAAAACAGTTACCTCAAGCCGAAGTACACGATGTCTGAAAACTAGGGAATGAGCAACTCAGAAGTAACTTCAAGAGAAAAGTAGTTCCAAATGTTCCTTCTGTTCCAGCAAGAGTGTCATCAAGATGGCAAGAGATGTGGTATTTAATGATGGACCAATGAATTTTAAGAAACACTTTAACACTTGGAAGTGCAAATGCACAATTCAACATGTAAAAAAAAATGAGTTTCATAATAAATTAAAAGAAGTTTAACTTGAGAAACTGGTGAAGCCTGTAAACGGTGAAGACAGGAGACTCAAGAGTCCATACCCTGAAGTTGATATTTTGATAATCTGTAAAGGAACTGCTGATGAAGAAGACCTCAGACTTAAGTACTATTATGACAAAATTAAATCATAATTTTGGTAATATTTCTTGTGATGATATCAAAGAATGGAGACCAACCTGAGGTGAAGAAAGGTCAAATGCCAAAATATTTGGAATCCTACTTTGTCCAAACCGTGGCCATGAAGAGGACATGGAGGTGAGGCATTAGTTTTCATGGTGGCAGAGGTCGGCAGAGATCATGATGGTGAAGTGGTGGTAACTTCACCACCATCTTCTTGGATTTAGTGCAGATTCATAGATAGAAAGTTGTGAAGACAAAAAGCTTGCAGATTTCAAATATAAGAAAGACAACAAGGTTACCACATACTTCACAAACAAGTCTTTGAAACTAGGGAAATTTCTAGCTCTACATTGTCCTGAAAAATGGTCTATCTACAAAAAATGAAAAAGTGAATTTACTATATATTAGTTCATCAGTACTGTTTTGTTTTATAAATTTTTAGCCCTACTCAATTTCAAAGACTGTAATGAAGTTAATTTAGGAAGGGAAAAAATCCATCTTCAAAAATAAGCATAAAGTATTTGAAATAGAAAAAAATCAGAATTTGGCTCCTGTCTCATTACCTAAGCCTATAGTTTCAGATAACCTCAACGTAACTGTCGTTATCTTGGAGTCAGGGCAGGGAAAACAAATCTCCCTATCTGTCGGGGGCTATCCTAATTTTAGCACTGAAAGTCCCACGTCCTCAGGAAAAGGGAAATCTTGATTGTTGGCAATGGGTGCAGAAAGCAGTGAGAAAAGTACAAAACAAAAAAGGCAGCTCAAAAAATAGGGGTTAAAAATAACACTGTTTTTAGTGTCAAATGGATATGGCACAGATTATCAGCCTTCTGTAGTTGCTGTTTTTTCTCCTCATGGTTGATGTTGGCAACCATAACTTGTAGTTTACAATACCGGATCATCCAAGTAATATGACTTAAGTGTGCAACTTAAGTGTGTTTTAATTGTGAGCATTAACAATCTGTCTTTGACTTTGTGGACTAACTGTTGTGCTTTGTACCAAAATACTGTTAATTTAGTTTTTAATATTGTGAACATGTGACTGAATTTTCTAGGAGTTTAGGGTAATGAAAATGAGAACAAGTACAATAACAATGCCAGTATGACGTAGACATCAATGAAGGAAAGAAAAAAGGAATGGAAGGAAAAGTTTCTAACATTCTTCCTCTTTTCTCTTTACTCATGATTGCCTGGTTTCAGAAATTCCTGAACCATTCCCTTATCAAAGAAAAGTCAAATCAATGACTGCTTATATGACTATTTACACCTTTGAAAGGAATTATAAATTGTGCTGCTACTTTGTTCTGTTTCTCTTTAGCTTCCTAGACTGTCAAGAATTTAGAAACATTTGGATCTAAAAGAAATGTCATTTTCAAATTTAAGAAATACTGTAACTTTGTGGAAAGAATGGGGAAAAAAATACCAGAATTTTAGTCCTGGTTATCCGTGGTAGATTAAAGATAGACGCAAATCCTTTGCCATTCCTCTTGTTTAGCTGGTTCTATGATCTTTTTGACCAACAGAATTTGGCAGAAGTGACACTGTGTAATTTCTGAAGCTAATTTCTGAAGTTGAGCCTTAAGAGAGCTGCTGCTTCCACTTTTGCCATCATACAGTACTGTCTTATCAATAAATGATAGTTCTCCTTCTCTTTACCCATTATTTTTCCTTCTCTTGTCCAGTTTCCTGGCGGAAAGGGGGAGTATGTGTGTAGGGAAACGGGATAAGAGAAATAATGGGGAAGAAGAGAAAGACAGAATTGGGGGGTGGGTGAAGGCGGGAGAAGAAATGCTGTAAGACGCTGAGCTACAAGACAGGTCTCAAGCCCCAGTTCTGGTTTCACCATTAACTTGCTCTGGGTCACATAACCCCCCTACACTTTCCAATTTCCTCAAATATTCAATATACTTTTGTTATAGCAACAGGAACAATCAACTTACAGAGGTCCAGACATACGGCAAACATAATTTTATTCTCCCTTTCCTCTATTACTACTCCAGTCAATCTAGGATATCAAGAACAATCAGCTAATAGCTAAAAAAAGAAATGTAGTAAGTGAAAGAAGGAAATAGAAACCCACACAGTTCAAACACAAGAGAAAACAAGATGAAAGAGAAGGAAAGAAAGGAAAGGAAGTTCTCTTTCTCTGCTTTAACTAAGAAAATATAATATCAACTAACACATAGTGCTTATTATATGCCTGGAATCGTTCTAAGTAATAACACATATTAACTCATTTAATTCTCCTGGTAACCCTCTGAGGTAACTACAATTATTATCCTTGTTTTGCAGATGAGAAAGAGAGATTAAATAATTTGTCTAAGAATATACAGCTAATAAATGGTACAACTAGGTTTTGAACTCACAGATTTTGGCATCTCACTGAGGCTTTCAATACAGTTCTAGTGAAAATCCTTCCATTCCAAGTGAGATTCTACTCTACTACTCCATATGAGTACATGAAATCAAAGGATAAGTAAAAGAGACCACAATTTATCAATTCAACTAGGCTGAAAACAGGAAAAAAGCATATTTAAGTAAGGAGTAAATAAGCAAGGATACCATGATGTAGTTTCCAAAACAAGTGCAGTCAAAAGAAAAAGGAGCAGGGATAAATGGAGAACCTTTTGGTGTATTCTGCTGGGCTGGTCAAAATTAAAGACCTTGCTCATACTCCACGGAATGCCAATCAGTGGTTTTAGGAGAAAATGTGCCTTAGAATTCAAGAGACACCGTGAAGTATTTACTGTTCCCAGTAAAAAAGGCAAACCGATGCTAACATGACCACAGACACAGGGGACTGGTGGTTTGATGGGTTGAGCCCTCTACCATAAGTTTTACCCTTGGGAAGACGGTTGCTGCAAAGGAGAGGCTAGGCCTCCCTATGGTTGTGCCTAAGAGTCTCCTCCTGAATGCCTCTTTGTTGCTCAGATGTGGCCCTCTCTCTCTGGCTAAGCCAACTTGAAAGGTGAAATCACTGCCCTCCCCCCTACGTGGGATCAGACACCCAAGGGACTGAATCTCCCTGGCAACGTGGAATATGACTCCCGGGGAGGAATGTAGACCCGGCATCGTGGGACGGAGAACATCTTCTTGACCAAAAGGGGGATGTGAAAGGAAATGAAATAAGCTTCAGTGGCAGAGAGATTCCAAAAGGAGCCGAGAGGTCACTCTGGTGGGCACTCTTACGCACACTTTAGACAACCCTTTTTAGGTTCCAAAGAATTGGGGTAGCTGGTGGTGGATACCTGAAACTATCAAACTACAACCCAGAACCCATGAATCTCGAAGACAGTTGTATAAAAATGTAGCTTATGAGGGGTGACAATGGGATTGAGAAAGCCATAAGGACCACACTCCACTTTGTCTAGTTTATGCATGGATGAGTAGAAAAATAGGGGAAGGAAACAAACAGACAAAGGTACCCAGTGTTCTTTTTTACTTCAATTGTTCTTTTTCACTCTAATTATTATTCTTGTTATTTTTGTGTGTGTGCTAATGAAGGTGTCATGGATTGATTTAGGTGATGAATGTACAACTATGTAATGGTACTGTAAACAATCGAAAGTACGATTTGTTTTGTATGACTGCGTGGTATGTGAATATATCTCAATAAAACGAAGATTAAAAAAAAAGGCAAACCGAACTGTTTACATATGCAATAAAAGCGTAGCTAAGGGGGAATGGAAAACTTCTTTTGAAGACAGAAGTCTTTTTGCTGCTATAGGGGAACACACTGCAATAGTTTAACATCAGTTTCTTCAATCTACTAGACAAGGTCCACAAAGGGTGATGGGTCCAGAATTTAAAACAAGCAACTAAGGTAGTAATATACTTAGAAAAAGGCTGGCAGAAAAAAGTGACTTCAGGAAAATATGGAAGAAAATATAGATGAAGAATTTCAGTTCATAGAAGAAAAAAGGCAGAGGAAAATAAAGTTAGAACATGTGCAGTACGAAAAAGAGAGGAAGTAGACTCGTTAGAGGTTCCAAAGAGGAGAAAAGAAAAGGGAGACTATCAAAAGAAAAGATCAAGAACAAACTAGCTACCATCACCTCTATCCTGTACTACAACAGTCTCCTAAACAGGTCCTTCCTAATAATCTTTTGCCCCTTGCTAAAGCATTCTCCATTCAATAGCCAGTGACCTTTTCTGAAATACATCTAACAATGCCACCTCCAACTTCACCTTGCACCACTCTGCATGGTATCTTCTTTTAGTTCCCAAACATGCCATGTTCCCTGCATTTTAGTACCTCTGCCTAGAAAGCTCTATTTCCCTAGTCCCCCTTACCCTTCAATTCTTCCAGTGACTGCCCTGATTAGATCAAATTCTCATAGTTACAAATAATCACCCTTTGTTGTGCCTGACAGTTGTAAATTTACACTTAACAAGTATGATTATTTGATAATTGACCCTTCTCACTAGACTGGAAACTCCATGAAGTAAGAAACCATGTTTTTTTCCTCAACACTTCCTCACCTCTCTGCCCAGTACCTAAAACATAGCAGGTGCTCAATAATTATCTCTGTTGAATGACTGAATAAAGAACAGAAACCTGCCAAAATAATCTATCACAAGTAGAAAAGGGGTATGAGATAATCTAAAGTGAATAGAAGAGAAAGACGTCAAAGGGAAGAAAGTATTCAGTGTAAGTTGTGGCTTAAATATAAATACTTTTAGTCTGATGTTATAGGAATAAAATTAAAGAATGCACAATGGCATCCAGTAAATCTCCTTTTCCTTAGAGAAGGTGCAAAAGGAAATGTAATTAGAATTCAATTAATACTTATAAGGATGTAAGACATTATTCAGAACACAGAACCAAACAGGCACCTCAAATTTAGCATCACCAAAGCAGAGCTATTAATTCCCTCTCATTCCTCAACCAGTCCAACCCATCTCGGTAAATGACATTATCCCCCAACAGCTCAAACCAAAACTTTAGGAATCATCCTTGATTCTTCCCTTACTCTGATTCTCAATCTACAATCCATCAACAAATGCTGTAAGCTCTACATTGAAACATATCATCAAACTATCCACTTCTCTCCCCAATTTCCATTGTTACCACCCTAATACAAAGCCCCCAATATTTCTACCTAGGCTACTACTATATATATCCTATCTCTCTGCTTTTAATCTTGGTCTCCTCTCATTCCACATAGAGCAAAGTGATCTTTAAAAAGATGATTCATATCATGATACCCCCTTTCCCCACTCTTCAATGACTTACCACTGCTCAGAACCAAGTAAAAATTCTTCAGTCCTGCATGATAGATGTCCTATCTAATTTTCACACCACAATGTCCTTCGCTTGCTACACCTCAGCTATACTGACCTCCTTTTGTTTAGCAAGCAAGAATCACCTCTGAACCTTAACACATATCATTCCCTCTGTCATAGTGTGTCAAGAGTTAAGATGCCACCTTAAATCAAATATCACCTCCTCAGGGAGACCTTTCCTAATCTTAACATTATGTAAAACAAATGGTAAAAAGGAATACTGTGTGTTTGTATGTGTGTGTGGCGCATCATGGCATCTACTTTATATATATAGGTTGCCAGGTCTGAGCAGACCTTTAAGGAAAGGAACTATGTGAAAATTAGGGGTGAGACTACTCTAAGTGGATTGTCTTTAGTTATTGAAACTCTCTCATTAAAATGTAAGTTCTATGAAGGCAAGGACTTAAGACTATCTTAGGCACTGCTGTAACCCACCCCAGTATAACACCTAGCACAGATTATGTCCTCTATCAATACTCGATGAGTGAAAGAAAACCTACTTCAGTTTTTCAGAAAGTCTAGTGAAGAGTAAGGGAAGTGTAATACGTAAGTGTTTAAATATTAAATTCTAAGGGCCTATGGGGAAATATTTTTGAAAACTTATAAACATGGTAATACAAAAAGTATGGCAAATAATAGTGGAGCATTTTATTATGAAAAGTGTCAAGAACCCATTGGACTTTCTACATGATTTTTCTGTAAACATAAAACTGCTCTAAAATATAATTAATTACTAATTTAAAAATTTAAGGGGAAAAAATCATGGAAAATTAAACACAGATAAGAAAATAAAAGTAGTACTAATATATCATTCCAATTATTTAGAAAGATGCAATACATATATGAAAACCTGATATGAGAAACTAAAATCCTTGCTTTCCTTTCTGCTCATGTAAATTACCCTTCACTTTCTTTTTGAAAATGCTGAAGAAGACATGGTGAAACCCAAATTGATCATACCTGTATGATGGGAGACCCTTAACTAAAGTTTGAAATGCATATATCAGCTTTGTATTTGCTGGCTTTATTTATGCTCTTTCTATCCTCCCTATGTCCACCCAGTCAGAACTTACACTGAATCAGAAGCCCAGAATTTACAACACAAAAATATAATTATGTGAATACTAACCATAATAATAAGTACCAGTAAACCATCTTTTGAGTTTCCAATTTCAAAACAAGTAATACACACAGCACCACCTGTAACACAAGCTGCACCACTCTCAGCCTCTGACAGGTACCCACCCATTTTGCCCGAACTAGTTTGGAAATAATACAAAATGACCGTAGAAAAACTCACAAGTCTTCTGTGTCTTCTTACTAGGAAACTCTATAAAGCTGTCATCACTTTTAGGCAAGGGCTGACCTGCACAGCAAGGTCAGGTTTTTTGTTTTTTTTTTTTTTTTTGCTATGCTACACTCAAGTAGAAGAATTAAGAAAATTAGAGACATCTTCTCCCACCTCCATCGGTACCTGTTCATTTATTAGACAAATAGTGAGTCTTTATTGTGTTCCAGGCACTGTTTGAGACGTTGATAATAAAGCAGTAAACAAAGTATACCCACCCTCAACACTCTTACAGAACCTGTTACTATAGTTGCACTTTCTTAATTCAGCAATGTTAGTAAATAGTTTAAAAACAAAAAAGCATAGTTTATGACATACTGCAAAATCATCGAAAGAGTAGTTAATCCTTTTAAACAATCAGCACACAGACTCATTTTTCTAAGCATCTTATTTACAAACTTAATTACCAGTGTAAATACTGAACCAAAAGTCAAATTAAGCAATGTGAACCAAAAAACTGGTCCACAACAATGAATTTAGCTATATTTTGGGGGGCCCTTATATATTTATGGGCAATAAGCCATTATTGTTAACCATTACCTCCATTCCCAACAATGACATATAGCTTTTCTTACACTGGCTTAGTCCACACACAGTAAATAAGTTTTACTATCCCTCACAAATGAATAAAAATGGAACCACACAAACTTTTGTCTATTAGCTTTGGTGGCTGTCCCAAAATTGGCACTGTGAACCTCAATTCGCTTTTTACAGATAAATTATTTTATAGAATATTTTTAGCAAAGCACATTTAATAAGACTATCGGACAAGGCCGGGTCTAATTGGAACGCAGGCTGCAACAGGAAGCCAGAAGTTCCGCGAGACCTAAGGACCAGGAAAGGTATAAAACACATCCAGAAAATCTACTTCTCCCTTCCCTGCTAATATTGGCTCCCAATTTAACCCAACCTTTGCAATTTGAAACTCTCCAGAAACACCAAACAATATCTGAATGCTGTCTGCTCTCACCGTTTAGGCCACCATCAAAAATAAATTGTCAGAGACCTGCGCGCACTCTCAAAGAACGCCTAACTCCGGCCCGCAGCCCGAACCACCGGCGCCTTCTGGACAGTCCCCTCTCGGTGCCAAGCACCTAGCCCGGGCAGACTCGAACCCAGCACATTCGCTAGCAGCACATTCCCTCCCCGCCATCGCCCCGGCAGCCCCCACCCCTCATACCGCCATCGCTCTCGAAACATAAACAGTGCAGATAACTGAATTTCCGGGGTTCCGAGGGCCACGTTTTCCTGTATTTCCCCAATCCCCCGCAAGGGCAGATACAGATGTACCTTCCAGAAAAGTAATCTCCCCAGCTCCACCGCCACTCTTGCCGGCCGCCATCTTCCTCCTCCCACGCCGCCGCCTCCTTATTCCATGGCCCACACCGCCGCCGCGCTCGCCGGGATGAGGGGCCGCGCCGCAAGAGGATAGCCGCTGCAGGGTTGCAGGCCTCAGGCTTGGTCGTCAGGCAATCGGTGCTCCCGCGTTCAGACGGGCCTACACAAAAGCAGGCCAGGAGCTCCCAGGCCTGACCGCGGGCTGCCGGGCGGGGAAGCCCGCGGCCTGCGCTTCTCTTCAGGCCCCTTCCGGGGAACGCGAACGACGGCGACGGCGATTCCCAGGCCCGGTTCCTCTCGGCCCGCGACTCCCCATCCACCGCCCACCCAGGCCGCCTGACCAGTTTCCCCCAGCCGCTGGCCCCCAAGGAGGGAGGGTGAAGGCGAGCACGCAAACACGCCTCCCTTCGCCCGGGGCCGTAAAATGGCCGCACCAGCAGCGTTAGGGCGGCAAGGTCTCCGCGGCTGTCAGGCGCCCCCAGACCCCTCGCTCTTTCTGCAGTCGCCGCAGCTATGGCCGCCCTCCCACCCCGCCCGGGCGCGAATGCATCAGCGGAGGCCTTTGCGACTGTTCATGTGGACAGGGGTGGGTCTCCTCTGCCACCTCCTCGCGTCCGTCGCCACAGCAGCTCCAGCCGCCGCCGCTCCTCCCCCACGGGCGCTGGAGCTGCTGCCCGGCTCCCGCCCCCGCCCCGACGCCGCCGCCGCCGCCGCCGCCCCCAGTGCGGCTCCACTCAGGAGCCCCGGCTCGGCCCGCGGGCAGATGGCTGCCGCCGCACACTGAACTCCGACTTGTGCCACCCGTCTTCCGTGCTCCCGGCAGGACAGGCGGTGCGCGGTGCCCGCTTGGCTTGGACTCGTTTCGCCCCAAATCCCTCCGAGGGCCCCATGGCAGACATGGCGTGTGAGCGCTTTGAAGCAGGGCTGGTGATGTATTTGGTTCGCGTGGCTCCACAAATGCCTTAGAAATGTTGAAAGTAAATTTCTTAGAACAGGTCTTAGAATTTAACTCATAGGCAACTAAAAAGAGAGAGTGGTGAGCTAATACAATCACATATATTTAGGAAATGATCTGTGGTCCACATTCGTTTTTAAAGAAGTTTTCAAAATAATTTATCAGAGAAAATTCTGCAGTACACTTCGGAAAACAGTATAAAAGGTCTGCTGTCATTTATGTGCCTGAGAGTTCAAAAACTATACCCTACCCTATCATACCTCTAATTGAAGGTGGCTGTATTATGGTCGTTTTACGCTTCCTTTTTTTATTTTTTTATTTTTTTTTAATTTTTTAAATTATGAAAATAATAGATGCTTATTAATGAAAGTTTGGAAACTAGAGAAAGGTGAAAAGGCAGTCACCCATAGTCTCACCACCAAAACAACTCCTTTAGGTATGTCTCTAATCAGCAAGATTTTTCTTAAATCCCTCTCATTATCCCTCTTTCAAAACAAAACAAAACAAATATATGTAGTATGTCAATGAAAATTCAGCAGCAATTAAAGTAATGCAAAAAAACGGATTAGTTGCAATATTGGGGGAATGAACTGTTCTATTCAGTTGTCCTGTTAACTCATGTTTACACAGAAAATGTTTTTCTATTAAATTTCTTTAAAATCTTTTCCTAAAATGAACTAATATTCTTTCCTGATTTAGAGTAGTACAATGAATGTATTTTATTATAATTTGTTTGTTGTTTTTTTTTTGCTTGAGGATATTGTCTGATCCAGTTGTGATGCTCTATGACATAGTATGTGCCAATGACAGTATAATACTGAGGCGTGTAGATAATAGGCAGATGTGGCTGACTGGACTCATTTGTACTGACTCAAAATTGTGGTTTTAAAAAATAAACTCTGATTTTAAAATACTAGCATATTGACTGTGAAGATGGAAGAAGGGGCCACAAAACAAGGAGTATGGGCAGCCTCGGGAAGCTGGATAAGGCAAGGAAACTACCTCTCCCCTAGAGCCTCCAGAAAGGAAAGCTGACACTTTGATTTTAGCCCAGCGAGAAGGGTGTTGGACTTCTGACCTACAGAACTGTAAGATAATAAATGTGAAGAGCTGCTAAAATTGGTGGTAACTCATTACAGCATCCATAGAAAACTAATACACATGGAATAGGAAACAAGGTAGAGTTTGCAAAAGGTGTCTTTTAAGCAAGTTGAGTTAGGATGTTTTAGTCTATAGTTTTATTGTTGTGTTATTAGTTTCATTTAATCTCTATAGGATGCCATAATTCCAATTTTAAAAGGGGTATATGGATTAAACCATTGGTTCTCAAACTTTAGTGCACCTCAGAGTCAACTGAAGAGAGGGTTAAAACAAATTGCTCTACCTCACACCCAGAGTCTCTGATTGAGTGGATCTAGAGTGAGGCCTGAGAATCTGCATTTCAAGCAAGTTCCCAGATGATACCAATGCAGATTAGGGAACCATGCTTTGAGAACCACTAGATGGAACAATCTCTAAATTCCTTTCCCGTTCAGTTATTCTGATTCTGTAAGTCTACAATTATGAGTGAAATTATCAGGTTCTATATTCAAGTATAAGGTTAAAGAGAGTTTCTAAATTCACTGTTCTTCTGTATATAATTGATACTATCATGTATCCCTTTTCTAGGACTCATGGCCTAGAAATTTTCTGATTTGGAATGCTTCCCTGAACCTTAGGTGTATTTAGTATATATATAAATATTTATTTAGTATACTTAACAAATACTCAATTAACAGTTGCTTTTCTTTATACTTACCATATTTGAAGCTCAGTGATGTTATTGAGAATGCCTTTGGATATCAGAAGCATGACTAATTACAAAACCAGTTCTCTGAGTTATGTATTCAATTTTGACTGAAAGTCGTGCATGTCTTTATATTTAAATTCCGAAAATCCCATGAAGCCATCAGCTGACTTGTTAATTGTCACATTCAACAAAATTTAATTCTGGCATAAAAGATAAATATAATGTAAGAAAGTTACACTATTTTAGGTTTGAATGAATGGATAATTACAGCGAATATAATAAACTTCTTTTCTAATTATTACATTAAAGAAAATTAGGAAGAAAAGAAGAAAAATAAAAACAAAACAAGGTCTTGCCACCTGAAATTCTAAATCTCCTGCCCTATTTTTTCCAATGTCTTTTTATCCATTTACTTCAGTTACCTACTCTCAAGGTCATATACTCAAAGAAGCTTCTCTTTTAAACTCATTAATTCAGAGGATCCCATCTCCAACCACAACCACTATGACTATTTTCAACCTCATTGTGATCTCTAAACCATCTCCTTACCCTGTTTAGATTCCATGGTATATTTTTTTCAGTTACTCTTTCTTGATTATACACTCAACTCCCTTGCCACTCCGCCCTTTCCTGTATCTCAAAACACTCATTCTAAGTAAATCCAGTTACCCTCTTTCTCCCTGTTGGAACACAGAGGGTGACCATCACTGAAGACAGTGATCAAACAGAGAAGATTGTCTCCACTGTAACATGGTTGTTACCTTACAGGGAACTTCTATTACCAGCATTCCTACTAGGTTCTCAAATTAACATGCTTTCCAACTGTACCACGCTTCCCGGGTCTCTCTCAGCAGAATTCTTTGTTCCCTGCTTCAGAGAGAAATAGAAGCCACAAGATGAGCATTTCCTTGGTTTACCAAAACTGTCTGCATCTGTACCCACTCATTCTATTCTTCATTCCCTACTATTTCCATAATGGTAGAGTACCATCCTTCATTAATGAAATCCCTTCGTATATCCGATGGTCCCATACCCTTGGGCCTGGTGAAGATCCTATTCTCTTCAATCCACTAGAATCTGTCTTCTTTGCAGTAGGAAGTGTTGACCCTACTCTTTATAACATTTAGGATGTTTTGACTGTACCGTGCATTCAACAGCTTTGCAGGCCATTCAGTAGTGTAGCTATAGGCTATTTACATTGGTTCAAAGATGCATATTCAGTAGTCTCCATATCAAGAATCCCCTTGGTTTTCTGTTCTGAGTCCTACGAGAAAGAATAATCAGTGGTGATGACCAAAGGGCCAACATCATCAGTGCTATTCAGTCATCCCTTGTAAACAGGACTCATGATCCCCTCCGCAAAGTTGTTCCTCTCCTGGGATCTTTAACTCAGTGACTAGCATTGCCATCCACCCAGTTTCACAAACCCTAGGAGTCATTCTTCACTCTGTTTTTAAGTCTACTTCTTTGAATATCATTTGAATCTATCCATATTTTTTCCAGTTCCAATGACCCCATCTGGTCTCTGCCACTACATCCTCTCAGCCATACTACCATAATTACAGTTTCTCACAGGTCACTCCTTGTTCATCCCATCCTCCTCTAAACCATTTCCCACACAAAAGCCACAATAACCTTAAAAAATGCAAATCAGATCACGACACCTTTCTGTTTGAAACCATTCAAACGTTTCCCCTTGCTAAATCCTAAGTTCCTAATTGATCTGCTGAGCCCTATCTACCAACCTCACTAGCTTCATCTTGTGGCATTCTCACCTTTCTCATAAAGTCCAACCACTTTGTAATTCTTTCAGTTCCACAAATACTTCATCTTCTTTTCTACTTCAGCGCCTTTGAACATGTTTTACCCTCCATCTGGAATGCAGTTTTTGTCTGAATAGTCTTGCACCAGTAGGGGCTAACATGTATCTGCTGAATGAACAAAGAAATGAATATAACATACTTAAAATGACTTTTCCCAAGGAAAACTTATAGTCATAGAATTCTGGAGCCCAAATTCCTTAGAGGTCATCTAATACAATCTTCTCAAAGTCTAGAAAATGTCTTTGCTTCAAACAACATCATGGTATAAATCCAAGAATGATACCCAAAGTCTAAAATGCTGAAATACCTCGAGATGCTTTGAGGAGGCCAGGGAAGGAGGTGAGGTTGCCTATAGAAATTTAGGGAGACTTGAGTTGGTTGTAGATACACAGTAACAAAGTCTCCTCTCTGTGTATGTTCATCATCCCCAAGGCTACAAATACTTCTTTTGTAGCAAAGCTAACCTTTCCCTCCATTTTAGCCAGATTTAAAATGCTGTATATAAAATTATTTGGAAAAAATGATATTCTATGCTAATAGAACTTAATAGATATTAATAAAATAGTAAATCCTTTTTAATCCATATATTTCTTTGAAAACCAATTATCTTGTTCTTCTAAATGCTACATATATGTATTATAATGTACAGCATATGGCTATGGCTCAGTATAGATTTCAGAAGACAATAGCAACTTCTGCATATTGTGACTAGTTAATGAATCTTGAAGGGCTAAGTCCATTTGTGCCAGATGAAAAAAACAATGAGCATGATACGAGAATAGTGTATAATTTTAGGGCTCACTCCTTTAACATAAATTCTATATTATAATATTCCACGTTGCTTTCAAGTTGATAATTTATCTTATTTTTGTTCTTGTTTAATTCTACCATGTTTCATGATCCTATTTTATTTCCAGTTCTTCTCTTTAGTCAATGCTCTCTCTCTTCCATGTTGAAGATTTTTTCCTAGGGTTTTAGCAGGTGGTTTAGCAGCCAATTTAATGCTTTAGAAACTTTTAAGCTTTTAAGTGAAACTTAAGTTAACATTTAAAACTGTAAGTAAATATAGCCTCAGAATAATACACATTTCTTATAGTTGGTGAATTCCCACTAACAAGCTACCATCATCAACATTTATAAATTAACAGGTGAAGTTTTCAGGTGATTAGGGTCACATTTTGACTTTCCTGGACCCTAGGTACTTATGTTTTCATGGGCCCTTCCTCCCTAATACACACACACACACACACACACACACACACACACACACACACACACACATGCATATATATATATACATATATAAATTTTTTTAGCCAGGCCTAAAATGCTATAAATAAAAATATTAAATTGTTTAATCAATTAATTTTACAACTTTGTTTATATAATCAGCCTGGATTTATTATTACACACTTATTATCATTATGTTCATTTTTCTCTTCTAATTTTAAAAGAAATTAAAACATTTTCATAGGTCCCTAGAAGTTCATGGACCCTATGTACTGTGCCTACTGTGTCTAATGGATAAATTATCCCTATAGATGTTTGTTAATGGAAATGATCACATGAAAATCATGTCCAGTCAAACTCTGGGACAGTGGTTCTCAAACTTTAACATGCATAAGAATCACTTTCCTGGCCCCATCCCAGGCTATCTGATTCAGTAGATCTTGGTAGGGCCCATGAATTTGCATTTCTAATATACAAAGGTAGTGTTCATTATTTGATTTGCTAGGTATACTGTGCAGATCTCCTAATCAACTGTGGTGGTTGGGAGCTATATATACCAGAAAAAACATGTTCTTAAACTTAGTCCATTCCTATGGGAGTGAACCCATTGTAAATAGGACCTTTTGATGAGGTTCTTTCTTTCTTTCTTTCTTTCTTTCTTTTTTTTTTTTTTTTTTTTACAATTTTTCATTATGAAATAGAACATTTATACAGAATAGTGATAACTTTCAAAGTACAATTTAACTAGCAGTTACAGAGCAAATTTCAAAGAATGTTATGGGTTACATCTCCACAATTTCAGTTATTTCCTTATTGTGAAATACAACATTGTGCCAGTTTGGATGTAGTATGTCGCCAAAATGACATGTTCTTTGATGCAATCTTGTGGGGGCAGATGCCCATTAGTGTTGATTAGGTTGGAATCCTTTGATTGTTTCCTTGGAGATATGACTCAATCTGTGGGTGCCCCTTTTGATTAAATTATTTCCATGGAGATATGGACCCTGCCCATTAAGGGTGGGTCTTGATTTAATCACTGGAGTCCTATAAAAGAGCTTACAAACAGAAGGAGCTAAGAGTAGCTCACAGAGACATTTTGGAGATGGCCACTGAAAGCAGACTTTTGCTGACACTTTGGAGATGCTAGCCCAGTTTTTGCTCTGGAGAACTAAGAGAGGACAAAACACCCCAAGAGCAACATTTTAAAGAATGTACAGGAGCTGAGGGAGGAGCTGGAACACAGCCCGGGATCAGCAGATGCCAGCCATATACCTTCCCAGCTAACAGAAATTTTCCAGACACCATTGGCCTTCCTTTGGTGAAGGTATACATGTATTGATGCCTTAATATGGACATTTTCATGGCCTTCAGACTGTAAATTTTTAACCAAACGAAACCCCTTTTTAAAAGCCAAACCATTTCTGGTATTTTGCGTCACGGCAGCCTTAACAAACTGGAACAAACACATATACAGAAAGGTGATAACTTTCAAAGTATAATTTAACAAGTAGCTATAACACAAGTTTCAAAGAATGTTATGGGTTACAGTTCTGCCATTTCCATTAGTTCCTTCTAGCTATTCTAGTAGCATCTAAACTGATGAGGTTCTTTCCATGAATGTGTGGCCCAGCTGAATCAGGATGCATCTTAATCCAATTACTGCAGGCCTTATAGGAAAGGCCACAGAAAGAGGGAAAGCAGAAGGAGCAGCCAGAAGCTGAAAGTCAACAGAACTGGAAGAGAATGGAGAAAGCATGAGAGGCCACTATATGCATTGCCATGTGACAGAAAAGCCAAAGACCAAGGATCACTAGCAGCTAGACCAGAACGCCACAGTCTCTTGTGAGAAAGCATTGCCTTGATGACGCCTCAGTTTGGACTTCTCCTAGCCTCAAAACCATGAGCCAATAAATTCCTGTTTATTGGAATACCAACATAGTGCATGATATTTGTTTTAACAGCCAGGAAACTAAAGACCAACATTTACTTATTCCCTATTGTTATTTTTATTTTATAAGTGGAAACTGATGCTCAAAAGGTTAAATACTTTACCAAAGTGACTAAGCTAGAAAATTGTAGACTTGGGATTTGAGCCCAGGTCCAAGTAGACTCCAAAGTTCATGCCCTTTTATAATCTTTATCACTGTGGTAATGATCCCAAAGATAGAACATAATCATTGGGGCTATAAGCAAATTTTTTAAACATGAAATAATGCATAAACGTAGTAAAGGAATGTACTTTCCTAGATTATTGCGGTATTTGCTCTGTTTATTGGAGCCTTTTGATGGCCTTCTTCTTTCTGGCTATGTATTCTTCATTTCTTGTTTTCAGTTAATATCAGTAGAAGGAATGTTGTAATAGCTTGCAACATAATTTTCTGGAAGTGCTATTCTATAATGCATTAAGTAAAGCTGATTAGGATTTTGCATGTTTTCATTAACTTCACTGCAAGTTGAACTGCTTCATCTCTTCTACAGGTCAACAAACTTAAATCCTCAGAACATAACAGTGTAAGGATTAACTAGCATGCTGAGTTTTGGGCTTCAAATACCTTTACCTTATGAGGCATTTTGCAACTAGCTTCCTTCTCCATTCTTCTTAACATATTTTCATTATAAATACTAACACATGGGATAATCACTTTCTCTTTCTCCCTCTATGTGTGTGTATGTGTGTATGTTTCTTATTGCTTTTCTTTTTCTGATTCTTTTATTCCTGAAGAACATAGTCTAATACAAATGTCTATTTTCTAAAGTTGTTTTTTAAGACAATGCTTTGATGACCTCAAAGTTTACCGAACTCTTGCTCACTACCCAAGTGTAAAGGGGCCACAGTGTTTTCAGCAATCACACAGACATAAGTACCTAACTGTACTTTATAAGAATATAGAGAAATATAGAGAAATGATCAAATAAATTATGGAAACATCCATTCAATGAAATGCTTTGCAGCTATATAAACCTGTGAAGTAGATCTATTTGTACTGATCAGAAAAGTGTCCATGGTTAATTAAAAAGAAAATGCAAGTTACAGACCAATCTCATTCCTATAAAATTAAATTTATATAGCTAATCTGCGCAGGATGGGCTATTTCAAAGGAAGGGGATAAGAGGGTTGATATGGCAGACTTTGTCTCCTTTTTTATGGAATTGTTAATCATTTTTAGAATATAGATGACTTTATTCCTAATGTTCCTACTGTATTTTCAAATAATTCTTACAGTTATTTTCAAATAACTTTAAGCAAACAAATAAATCAGTGGTTTTTTGTGGGGTTTTTTTTGTTTTTTTTTTGTTTTTGATGTTTTCCTTGAATCTCCAAAGTTTGACAGTGTTTTATCTAACCGTTTTCTTAAAAACTTATCTTTTCTTGAAACAAAACTATGGTCATTGTATAGTGTGGTGGTTCCACAAGAAGCTAAGTATGTGGGTGCCATAAAGTCCTGCAACCTCATTAGGGGGCATATACTTGGAGGATCTGAGAGCAGGGACATGAATGGACATTTGCACACTGATGTTTATGGAGAGAGTATGCATGATTTGCAATGGGTGGAGGTGGCCTAATGGTACACTGACTGAGAAACAGAATGGTGAACTGTGGTGTGTGCATATAATGGAATATTGAGCAACTGCGAGGAGTGAAGCTGTGAGACACACAACAAGGTGAATGGATCCTGTAGACAGCATTGAGTGAACCACTCCAGAAACAAAGGCAAACATTATAATGCCTCACCAATATAGACTAACTACAATGTGTAAACTCAGAATTGAATATTAGAGCACAGCTTATCAGGGGAACGCTTACTGTAATGGTCCCTAGATTGTAAGCTCTTGCAGCAGTTACACCTGGCTATCTCCAGATTCTGAGATGCTGATCCCTTTGTGTATAACCTGATCGATCCCTGGAACTTTGGGTATCTGTGACACCTGAAACTGAGAGCTAGAGCTCAGCAGATATGAATATCAGTATTAGTATATACAGCAACTGTTAAAAAAAGCTGAATAAGAGTCCAGACTTCAATTATAGATATGAATGAAGCAGATATGGTTAGGACTAGGGCAAATTGGGCCAAAGGGTAAAGGGTGACACTGACTGTGTTTTAAAACTTCAACTTCCATGTGAGAGCAAGGGAAGAGATGTTTATTTGGTGCAGGATCTCTATTTCCTAAACAATTTAACTCATACAGATTGTTCAAATACCATAATTACATGAAACTTTGAATAGGAAGTGAGACCTGGTAGGTTTGTATACAGGTTAGTGTGAAATAGTGACACATCCCTAAGTAATTTGGGCAGAGAATAAATAAAAATATATATATGCAGCCCCCCCCCCCCCCCCAGGAGCTAGGGGAAATGTGGAAGTGTTGGACTTCCTCACCTGGATTGTTGCTGATGTTCTCACAGACATTGGGGACTAGCGGTTTGGTATGCCAAGCCCTCTATCCTGGGGCTTGCCCTTATGAAGCTCCTTACTGCAAAGGAGAGGCTAAACCTGCTTATAATTGTGTGTAAGCATCTCCTCCTGAGTACTTCTTTGTTGCCCAGATGTGGCCCTCTCTAACTAACCCAAATCAGCAGGTGAACTCACTGCCCTCCCCCTATGTGGGATCTGACTCCCAGGGGTGTAAACCTCCCTGGCAAGGTAGGATATGACTCCCAAGAATGAATCTGGACCTGACATCATGGGATTGAGAACATCTTCTTGACCAAAAGGAGGATGTGAAATGAAACAAAATAAAGTTTCACTGGCTGAGAGATTCCAGGTGGAGTCAGGGGTTCACTCTGGTGGGCACTCATACACACTATACAGATAACCCTTTTTAGGTTTTAATGTATTGGAATAGTTAGAAGTAAATACCTGAAGCTATCAAACTCCAACCCAGTAGCCTTGACTCTTGAAGACGACTGTATAACAACGTAGCTTACAAGGGGTGAGACTGTGATTGTGGAAGCCTTGTGGATCACACCTCCTTTATCCAGTGTATGGATGGATGAGTAGAAAAATGGGACAGAAACTAAAGAAAAATAGGGTGTGAGAGGAGGATGATTTGAGTGTTCTTTTTTACTTTTATTTTTTATCCTTATTTTTACTTTTTTGAACGTAAGGAATATGTTCAAAAAATAGACTGGGGTGATGAATGCACACTTATATGATGGTACTGTGAACAGTTGATTGTACACCACAGATGATTGTATGATATGTGAATACATCTCAATAGAACTTAATTTAAAATTAAAAAAACCCTGCATAAATTTGAAGAGCTATTCAAGCATAGCCTGAAAATCAGAAAATAATGAAGTTTTAATTAAAGATCCAAACAAAACAAAACAAAACAAAAAACTGTGGTCATTTTAGACGTCTCAGTTTGTATATTTTTCCTCATCTTTCAGGACTTGCCAGTCCTTAATGGTGTAAAATTTTAGGTATGAAAACTATACAATAGTTTTCATAATTTCTATAATCTTGAAATTGGGAAAACTATTTTATCAGTCAGCCAGTACTGAATTCTAGATAACTGCAGTTGATTCCTCTACTCTCCTCCTTCTCCTCTGTCACCCTCCTTCTCCCCTTCTGCTCCTTATTTGGTGTGTGTACATTATTCTTGAAACCACATTGGAATTAGGTGGAACCAAATGAAGTTGCTGTTTTTTGTAGGTGAAAAATGTTGATACTTTCATATGGTTCCATCTAGTCATTAACAGTTATCTTGAAATAAGTCATATGATATATTTAGTCAATAATTGTGGAAAATTTAGATTTTTCTTAATATATGCACATGAAAACAAGAGAATTGGAAAGTTTAATTAAAGATATAGAATTTATATGGTGTCTATTAAATTTATAATACAGGGATGTACTAATAACTTGCTTTCAATGTATTAGAAAAGCAAACAGTATAATATTATTAGAAATAGATACCTGCCAATATCCATAATGTGGCAAATAAAAGGCGTAGGTTCTTCTTGTGAGATCATATCACTTGAGGAGATTAAAGAGAAGAGCATGTGTTAGGCCTTTGTTGGAGAATTCCTTAAAGAATATTGTTATGATTATCTCATCTTGGGAAAAGTCAAACTTTGGTTGGAAGTGCTATACAGTTAATTAGAGAACATTTTGTAGTTGTCAGCACCTCATGCTCATAAATAAGTCATGGTTAGGTCATGGCCAAGCTTACCACACTGAAATGTAATAGGGCCCAATAGTGCACAAGAATTAGAAGACAAGCATATAACTGCTGCAGAAAAATTTTCTCATGTAGTGATAGGATCAAACTTTGAACACTGACTTGACCTCTCACCAGTGACAGTAACTTCTGAAATTAGGACATACTTCTGTGGAGAACAAGGGAGGAATCAGAGAACCTCACTTTGTACTCTTATTTCTTGCTTAATCTTTGCACTGATTTCTGCTGGTTTGATAGTAAAATAAAGTGAAATCCACTTAGTCAAGTCCAAATGAGTAGTCTTAGCACTCTTCCAACCTACACTGAACATGATTGTAGTCATTACACAAAAACTAGTATTCATCTAAATACTTGTTTCAGCAAAAGATTTCTCTATCCTAATAATGGATTTTAAAATACTAGATTGTAATATGGAATACTTTCATAACAATTAAATATTTTTCAAATAAGTCATACATGAATTTTGCATAACCTTTAGTAGATAGATTTACTTATCCTCACAACATCCTAAGTCAGGTCAAGTGTTTTCTTTTGGTTTTCTAAATTAAGAACCAAATAGGTTATCAATGTCACAAATAACTTCGGGAATACTGTACACTTAGGCTGACAATTAGATAGACCATCTGGACAGAGGATCCATAAGGAAACAGAGAACTTGAATGATATGATAAATGAACAAGACCTAAAAGATATATATAGAACTTTGCACCACAAAACAGCAAGGTATACATTCTTCTCAAGTGCACATACATCATTCTCCAGGATAGACCACCTGTTGGGTCACAAAACAAATTTTAATGAATTGAGAAAGATTGAAATCATACAAATGATCTCCTCTGACCATAATGGAATGAAACTGGAAATGAATATACAGGCAGAGAACTGGAAAATCGACAAATATATGTAAATAATACTCTCTTAAACAATCAGTGAGTCAAAGAAGAAATTGCAGGAGAAATCAGTACATATCTTGAGATGATTGAAAAGGAGAATATAACATATCAAAACTTATGGATGCAGTGAAGGCAGTACTGAAAAGGAAATCTATAGCCTAAATGCTTACATTTTTTTGAAAAAGGAAAGAGCTAAAATCAAATACCTAACTACACACTGGAAAAACTAAAAAAGAACAGCAAACTAATCCCAAAGTAAGCAGAAGGAAAGAAATAGCAAAAATTAGAGCAGAAATAAATTAAATTGAGAATAAAAACACTAGAAAGAAGTAACAAAACCAACAAGTTGGTTCTTTAAAAAGATCAGTATAATTGACAAACCCTTAGCTACACTGACAAAAAAAATACAGAGATTGCAAATTAAAAATTATCAGAAATGACAGTGGAAACATTACTACTGACCCCAAAGAAATAAAAAGGCTCATAAGAAGATACTATGAGCAACTATATGCCAGCAAATTAGACAAACTAGATGAAATGAAAAATTCCTAGGAACACAGGAACAACCTACATTCACTCTAGAATAAATAGAAGACCTCAAACAGACCAGTTACAAGTAAAAAGATTGAAATGATCATCAAAAATATCCCAACAAGGAAAAGCCCAGGACCAGATAGCTTCACAGGTGAGTTATTCCAAGAAGATTAATGCCAATCCTGCTCAATCTCTCAAAAATTGAAGAGGAAGTAACACTACCAAACTCATTCTATGAGGCCAACATCACCCTAATACCAAAGTCAGATAAAGACACTACAAGAAAAGAAAATTACAGACCAATTTTTCTAATGAATATAGAGTGGATGTCCTCAACAACACATTTGCAAATTGAATCCAGCAGCATATCAAAAGAATTATACACCATTATCAAATGGGTTTTATCCCACGTATACAAGTGTGATAGTTTGAATGTATTATGTCCCCCAAAATGCCATTATCTTTGATGCAGTCTGTGTGGGCAGATGTATTAATGTTGATTAGATTGTAATTCTTTGAGCATTTCCATGGAGATGTGGCCCACCCAACTGTAGGTGATAACTCTGATTAAATAATTTCCATGGAGGCGTGGCCCTGCCCATTCAGAATGGGCCTTGGTTAGTTCACTGGAGCCCTATAAAAGCTCAGACAGAAGGAGTGAGCTTGCTACAGCCAAGAGGGACACTTTGAAGAACACACGGGGGCTGAGAGAGGAATGTCCTGGGAGAGCCATTTTGAAACCAGAACTCTGGAACGGATGCCAGCCACATGCTTCCCAGCTAACAGAGATTTTCTGGACGCCATTGGCCATCCTCCAGTGAAGGTACCTGATTGTTGGTGCCTTATCTTGAACACTTTATGGCCTTAAGACTGTAACTTTGTAAACAAATAAAATAAACCCCCTTTATAAAAGCCGATCCATTTCTGGTGTTTTGTGAAAAGGCAGCATTAGCAAACTGGAACAGCGAGGATGGTTCAACATAAGAAAATTGATTAATGTAATATGTCAAATGAACAAAACGAAGGGAAAAAGAACACATGATCATCTTAACTGATGCAAAATAGGCATTTGATAAAATTCAGCATCCCTTCCTGATAAAAACACTTCAACAGATAGGAATAGAAGGAAAGTTCCTCAACATGATAAAGGGCATATATGAAAAACCCACAGGCAATATCATATTCAATGGTGAGTGACTCAAAGCTTTCACTTTAAGATTGGGAACAAGACAAGGATGCCCACTGTTACCACTGTTATTCAGCATTGAACTAGAAGAGCAATTAGGCAAGAAAAAGAAATAATAGTCATCCAAATTGGAAAAAAAGTATAACTTTCACTATTTGCAGATAACATGATCCTATATAGAGAGAATCCCACAAATCAACAACAAAGCTACTAGAGCTAATAAGCAACTTCAGCAAACTGGCAGGATATAAGATCAACAGGCAAAAATCAGCAGTGTTTTTATACACTAGTAATTAGCCAGCTGAGGAAGAAATCCAGAAAAAAATTCCACTTACAGTAGCAAATAAATGAATCAAATATCTAGGAATAAAGTTAACCAAGGATGTAAAGGACTTATACACAGAAAACTACAAAGCATTCTAAAGGAAATCAAAGAGACCTAAATAAATAGAAGGACATCACATGTTCATTGATGGGAAGACTACTGTTAAGATGTCAATTCTACCCAAAATGATGTACAGATTCAATGCAATCCCAATCAAAATTCCAATAGGCTACTTTGCAGAAATGAAAAAGTTAATTATCAAATTTATTGTGAAGGATACAAGCCCCAAACAGACAAAAACACCTTGAAAAAGAAGAATGAAGTTGGAGTACTCACACTTCCTGACTTGAAAGCATAGTACAAAGATACAGTGGTCATAGCAGCATGGTACTGGCACAAGGATAGATGTATTGGCAAATGGAATCAAATTGAGAGTTCAGAAATAGACTCTCAGACCTATGGCCTTTTGATTTTTGACAATGCTGCCAAGTCCACTCAACTGAGAAAAAAATACTCTCTTCAACAAATGGTGCTGGGAGAACTGGATATCCATATGCGAAAGAATGAGAGAGGACCCCATCTCACACCACATAAAAAAAAATTAACTCCAAATGGATCAAAGACCTAAATATAAGAATCAGGACTATAAAACTCTTGGAAGGAAATGTAGGGAAGGATCTTCAGGATCTTTTGTTAGGCATTGGTTTCTTAAACTTTACACTCAAAGCACAAGCAATGGAAGAAAAAGTAGATAAATGGGACCTTCTCAAAATTAAAAACTTTTGTACAAAGGACTTTGCTGTGAAAGTGAGGAGACAACCTACTCAATGGGAGACCACATATCTGATAAGTGTTTAATATCCAGAATATATAAGTAAATCCTACAACTCAACAATAAAGAAACAAACAACCCAATTAAAAATGGTCAAAAGACTTGAATAGACATTTCTCCAAAGAGGAAATACAAATGGCAAAAAAAAAACATGAAAAAATGTTCAACATCACTAGCCATTAGGAAAATGCAAATCAAAACCACAATGAGATTTCTTTTCACACCTCTATAATGGCCACTATTAAACAAACAGGAAACTACAAGTGTTGAAGAGGATGTGAAGAAATAGGAACACTCGTTCATAGTTGGTGGCAATGTAGAATGGTGCAGCTTCTGTGAAAGACAGATTGTTAGTTCCCCAGGAAGCTAACTATGGAATTAGTTTATGACCCAGCAATCCTGCTACTAGATATATACCCAGAAGAAGTGAAAGCAGGAATATGAACAGACATTTACACACCAATGTTCATAGTGGCATTATTCACAATTGCCAAAAGATGGAAGCAACCCAAGTGTCCATAACCAATGAATGGGTAAACAAAATGCAGTATGTATGTATGATGGAATATTATACAGCAGTAAGAAAGAATGACACCATGATGCATGTGACAACATGGATGAATTTTGTCAACATTATGCTGAGTGAAATAAGCCAGGCAGAAAGGACAGATATTGTATGATCTTACTTATATGAACTAATTATAATTAGCAAACTCATAGTTAGGATGTAGAATATAAGTTACCAGGGGATAGATTTGGATATAGAATGGGGAGCTGATGCTTAATTTGTACAGAATTTCTATTTAGGTTGATTGTAAAGTTTTGGAGATAGATAGAGGTGATGGTAGCACATTGTTGTGAATGGAATTAACAGTGCTGAATTATGTATGTGAATATGGTTGAAAGGGGGAATTTGGGGTCATGTATGTTACTAGAATGAAAGCTAGAAGATAAAGCATGGGACCGTATAACACAGTGAACCCTGTTGTGGATGATGGGCTGGATAATGAACAATGGATAGTACAAGAATGTTCTTTCATGAATTATAACGAATGTATGAATCTAATACAAAGTCTTAATAATAGGATGGTATATGGGAAAAAAATATACCTCATGCAAATTATGGACTAGTAGCTAGTAATATTTTCATATTCTTTCATTAGTTATAACAAAGGTACCACACTAATGCAAAGTGTCAACCACAGTTGGGTATATGGGAACATTATATTTTTTACATGAATTTTCTGTAAACCTACTACATCTCCGATAAAAAAAAAACAATTAAAAAAGAAATTTATGCTAAGTGAAAGAAACCATACAGAAAGTACAACATATTGCATGATTCCATTTATATAAAATATAAATATAAATAAATCTCTATAGATAGAAGTAGATTAGTGGCTATGTAGGGGTGGAGAAGGATTGAGGGACTGAGCAGTGACTGTTGAGAGGTATGGGGTTTTTCTTTCTGGAGTAATAAAAATGTTCCAAAATTTATTGTGGTGACAAATGCACTACTCCGAATACACTAAATCCATTGATTGTACACTTTGGATGGATTGTATGGTATGAGAATATAGCTCAATAAAACTGCTTTTAAAAAAGGACCCTAGCAAGAAAGTGGAACACCATCCAACAGAATGTGAGAAAATATTTGGAAACCACATATCTGATAAGGGTTTAACGTTCAAGAATATACAAAGAACTCCTACAACTCTACAACAACATGACAAAAAAACAAATTTTAAAAAAAATGAGCAAAGGACTTGAACAGATGTCTTTCCATAGAAGGTATGCAAATGGAAAAAGGCTCATGAAAAGATGCTCAGCACCACTAAACATAGGGAAATGCAAATCAAAATCACAATGAGATACCACCTCACCCTCAGTAGAATGGGTATTATAAAAATGGAACATAATTTTTTTGCTGGTGAGGATGCAGAGAAATAGGAAACTTAGCACATTGTTGATTTAAATGTAAAATGGTGCAGCTACTGAGGAAAACAGTTTGGTGGTTCCTCAAAAAATTTAAACATGGAGTTCCCATATGGCTCAGTGTTGGGGATTATATTATGTCCCCCACAAAGCACATGTTTAAATCTTAATCTGCATTCTTGTGAATATGAGCCCATTTGTATATAGGACTTTTGAAGATGTTGCTATTAGTTAAGATATGGCCATATTAAATCAGGATGCACCTTAATCCATATGACTAGAGTCCTTATAAGGCAGAAGAAATTTGAACACAGTCAGAAAAAGCCAGAGAAAAGAGAAAATTTGTCATATGATAGAGAAATGCCATCATCAGAACAACTCTGGGAGAAAGCATGGCCTCGCTCGTATCTTGATTTTGGACTTCCAGCTTTCAAACCCAAGAAATAGCAAATTCCTGTTGTTGAGGCAACCCATCATGTGGTATTTGTCACAGCAGCTCTGGCAAACTAAGGTACCCTGCAATCGTACTTCTAGGTATGTACCCCAGAGAATTAAATCAAGGACTCAAACAGATATTTGTATGCCAGTGTTCATGTCCGCATTATTCACAGTTGTCTAAAGGTGGAAAACCCAAATGTTTATCATCAGATGAATGGATAATCGAAATGTGGTATATACATAAAATGGAATATTATTCAACAATAACAAGGACTAATATTCTGATACATTCTACAACATGGAAGAACCTTGAAGACATGTTGAATAAAATGTCAGAAACAAAAGGACAGATATTGTATGATTTCACTTGTATGAAATAACTAGAATAAGCAAATTCATACAGACAAAAAATAGAGTTCCAGTTATCACGGACAGGGGTGGGGGGAAAGGGCAATGTGTAGTTGCATAATAGGTGCTTAGTATTTCTGTTTGAAGTGATGAAATAGTTTTGGTAATGGATAGTGGTGATGGTAACACAACATTGTGAATTTGTTTAATCACACTGAATCATATGCTTGGGAGTGGTTGAGACTGGAAATTTTAGGTTGTATATATATGTTTCCACAATTTTTAAAAAAAGAGAGTAAAGAGACAATGACAAATGCTATACACAATCCTGGACTGGATCTAATAATGGATGAGGAAAGGCCCAAAAGGACATTATTGGGACAATTGAAAAAAATGGAATATAAACTGTATGCTTTATATCAATGTTAAAATTCTTGAGCTTTATAACTGTACTTAATCAGGGTACATAAGTGAATATCTTTATTCTTAGGAAATATTCATGAAAAGTATTAAGTGTTCAAGCAGCATGATCTTTGCATGCTCTTCGCATGCTCTCAAATGTTTAGAAAAGATAGATGGATAGATAGGTAGGTAAGTAGATAGATAGATAGATGGGAGATATAAAAATGTGGAAAATGTTAAAAGTTGGTAAATCTGAGTATCTGGGTAGGGAGCATATTGGACTTCTTTGTATTTTTTTTACAACTGTTACGTAAGTTTGAATTATTTTGAAATAAAAAGTTACAAAATATATCTCTCTGGACTCTTCCATAAATTCTCACCTCCTAAATTGATGCACTGCATACATAACAATGCTGTTGCTGAGTCATTGCCCTTGGTTATTTGTTTATTTCAATTGTCTGTCAGTAGTAATGGGCTTACAAAGATTCTTTTTGTGTAACTAACAACATGCACAATCATCATCAATTCTTACGTTCAAAATTATACTCATGTCCCTGTTTTAAAAAAACTCCTATATGCCAGTCCTACCATATTTACAGTAAACTTTCCAAGAATACATGTTTTTCACATTTTTGAATGTCACCATTTCAACTATTGACCAAAAACACAGTTGATACAAAAATACTGACTTTACAGTTCATAAAAAAGTCCAGCCTTTATTCTGAAAGAATAAAGAGTGAGCTTTGCCACACATGAAATATTAATATGATAAGATTGACATAAAATAGCTACAATATGGAATCAACTAAATCGTAAACTCTTTAAGGACAGATATTATTTTTAAAGATTTCCCTGTATCTCCCACTGTATAGCATATTGAAAATCTGACTTGATGAACCAAAGACTAGTATAGAAATTCATAGGAATCTAAATACATACTATAATTAGTGTTAATAAAGGTGAGATGGTAGCATGTAACATGTAGCTACTGAGATCAATTTTCCTTTGCAATTCAGCATGAACAAAAAGACTCAGTAAGCATTTATATATATTTTTGGATATGTCTAACATTTTGGTTATGTTGTTTTAAACTTTAGTCCCAAAAATTAAGCTTCTAACAACAAAATTATTTTAAATATATTGTGTGTCTATGAAAGAAACTCAGAAAAAAACGTATTGAAATACTGCACTGACTTTAAGTATTAACCACCCTACCTGACCACCTTCTTGTTTGTATTTTTGTTTTTATGTTTATGCTGTATTTATTTATATATTAATTTATATTTTTAGAACATTTTCATTACTCCAGAAAAGAAATAAAGAAAAAAAAAAAAAAGAAAACTCAAATCCTCCCATACCCCTAACCCCCTCATCATTATTGACTATAGCATTGGCATAGTACATTTGTTACTATTGATGAAAGAATATTAAAATACTACTAACTGTAGTACATAGTTTGCAACAGGTATATATTTTTTCAATATACCCCTCTATTATTAACTTCTAGTTATACTGTAATACACATTCTAGTTCATGAAAGAGATTTCTAATATTTGTACAGTTCATCACGGACTTTGTCCACCACAAGATTCACTGTTTTATACATTCCCATCTTTTAACTTTCAACTTTCCTTCTGGTGACAAAAGTGACTCTAAGCCTCCCCTTTCCACCACATCCACGCACCATTCAGCACTGTTAGTTATTCTCACAATAATGTGCTACTGTCACCTCTGTCCATTTCCAAAAACACTTAAGTTCAACCTAGGTGAACATTCTGCTCAGAATAAGCAACTGCTTCCCATTCTTTAGCCTCGTTCTATATCCTGGTAACTTATATTTCATGTCTATGAGTTTACATATTATAATTAGTTCATATCAGTGAGACCATACAATATTTGTTCTTATGTGTCTGACTTATTTCACTCAAAATAGTGCCCCCAAGTTTTCTTCATCAACCTTTTTTTTAAAGATGGTTTTGTTCACCCACCATTCTTTCCATCCTAAGTAAACAATTGATGGTTCCCTGGATAGTCACATACTTACGTATCCACCATCATCAATACTATGTATATTAGGACATCTCCATTTCTTCCACAAAGAAGGAAGAAGAGTCAAATAAGGTAGAGATACAAAAGAAAAAGAAAAAGAGGAAAAAGAAGAAAAAAGAAAGAAAAAAATGACAGCTAAAAAGCAACAGAAGGAAAGATAGAAGTAAACTTAAGTAGAATGAAAGAGTCAGACATCACCACCAATGCCAAGAGTCCCATAGCCCTCCCTTATGTCCCCCTCTTTTAGGCATTTAGCTTTGGTATATTGCCTCTGCTACATTAAAGGAAGCATAATACAATGTTTCTGTAAACTACAGTCTCCACTTTGTATTGACTGTATTTTTCCCCCAATACCGCCCTATTTTTAACAGCTTGCAATGTTGACATTCATTTGCTCTCCCCCATGCAAAAACATGTTTGTACATTTTATCGCAATTGTTGAGCACTCTAGGTTTCACTGAGTTACATAGTCCCAGTCTTTATCTTTCCTCTTTCCTTCTGGTGTCCAACATGCTCCTAACCTTCCTCTCTCAACCATACTCACAATCATCCACATACAGTGCACCTACATTGCTGTGCCACCATCACCCAAAATTGTGTTCCATACCTCTCACGCCTGTCTTTTCCTTTCTGTAGTGCCCCCTTTAGTATTTCCTATAGAGCAAGTTTGTTCACAAACTCTCTCATTGTTTGTCAGAGAATGTTTTAAACTCTCCCTCCTATTTGAAGGACAGTTTTGCTGGATATGGGATTCTTGGTTGGCAGTTTTTCTCTTTCAGTATCTTAAATATATCACCCCACTTCCTTCTTGCCTCCATGGTTCTATTGAGAAATCTACACATAGTCTTGTCAAGCTTCCTTTGTATGTGATGGATCTCTTTTCTCTTGCTAATTTCAGGATTCTCTCTTTGTCTTTGACATTTGGTAATCTGATTATTAAGTGTCTTGGCATAGGCCTATTCAGATCTATTCTGTTTTGGGTACACTGTGCTTCTTGGATCTTTAATTTTATGTCTTTCACAATAGATGGGAAATTTTCATTGATTATTTCCTCTGTTACTGCTTCTGCCCCTTTTCCCTTCTCTTCTCCTTCTGGGACAACCATGACATGTACATTCATGTGCTTCATATTGTCATTCAATTCCCTGAGGCATTGCTCATATTTTTCCATTCTTTTGCCTCTCTGTTCTTTTGTGTGTAGGATTTCAGATGTCTTGTTCTCCAGTTCCTGAGTGTTTTCTTATGCCTCTTGAGATCTGCTATTGTATGTCTCCATTGTGTTTTTCATCTCTTGTGTTGTGCCTTTCATTTCCATAGATTCTGCCAGTTGTTTTTTTGAACTTTTGATTTCTACCTTATGTTCACCCAGTGTTCCCTTTATAGCCTTCATCTCTTTTGTTATATCTTCCCTGAACTCATTGATTTGGTTTTTGATTTGATTTAGCATATTTCTTTGAAAATCTTTAATAGATTGTTTCATAGAAGTGAAACAATATCTTAACATTATCTTTATTGAGGTGTAAGTTTGTCCCTTTGACTGGGCCATATCTTCATTTTTCCTAGTGTAGATTGTAGTTTTCCATTGTCTAGGCATCTGGTTTCCTTGGTTACCCCAATCAGATTTTTCCAGACCACAACAGGGTCAGATCTCAGAATGGGGTTATATTCAGTTTCAAGTCTCCCTGTGGGTGTGTCTTAGAGATTTACAGACTTTCCTGTGAAGTCTCTAGCCACTATGCTTTTCCTAACCTGCCCAGCAGGTGTTGCCTGTCAGCCTGTTGCTCTTGCATGGTGTAAGGAGATGTGGAACCTTTAGTTTCTGTTTTGCCTCTTTCCCCATAGGCTCTGGGGTCTGGTTCTGAAGGGAAGACTGATAGTAGAGCTGGGCCCCACCTCCTTCTTCTTAGGGAAGATACACCCCCTAGGGAGTTATCATCTGTATTTCTGTAGCTTTTTGTCTTTCTGACTCTGTTATCTCCACCCCTGTCTGGGTCAGAGTGCTGCAAAATGAAAATGGCTGAGGCTTTCTCCACTGAGCCCCTCAGGTTGAGAGAGAGAAAAAGGAACAGAAAGCCCCCTTTCAGAGCCAGTCCATGGTCCCCCAGTTTCATTTGTTGGCTCAAGGAAACAGCTAGTCTTCTGGGTTCCCCCTCCCAGGACAGAGATTTAACTTCACCATTACAGAAAAATAATAGATATACACAGCCACACGTAAAAGAAAACCCCAAACACCCTCCAGGGGACTGACTAAATTCTTTAAGGTCAATCATCACTAGAAGCTTCTGTCTGCTTGTTAGGGGTTTCTATCTTGCATTCGGCAGTACATATTTGTTAATTAAAACCCCAGTTGGAGCTGGGCTGAGCCATATTCGCTTTCTCAGAGAGTGCTGATTTCTACCACAGTGTCGTTTTGCAGCTCCGCCTACCATGGGGGGAGGGGGCTCCCAGCATGGTTCCATAGTTTTTGCTTTCAGATTTTTAGCTGTAATCTTAGGCATTCCTCCCAATCCAGGTTGTCACAGTTGTTCCCCAGCAGTTACTCCAAATTATTTACAAGTTGTTCCTGGTTGTTTATTATTTCTTCCAGGGGGCTAACTAAATTCCACTCTTCTCTATGCTGACATCTTGCCCCCTGTCTTTGATTTATTTTTAACACTTATTTTATTTTATCCTCTTTTCTTATAATTATTTAGCAATCTTGTTTGTTTTTTTTAAATATTTTTATTGTGAAATTCAACATATATACAGAAAAGTTATAAATTCCAAAATACAGTTTGACAGGTGTTTATAGAGTGAATTTCAAAGTATAGTGTATGGGTTACTGTTCCACAATTTCAGGTATTTCCTCCTGGCTGTTCTAATACACTAGAAACTAAAAAGAAACATCTATATAATGATTCAGTACTAATAATCATTTGTTAAATCTTAACTTCTCTGTTGCAACTCCTTCCTCTCATTTGATAATTTTCTCAGCTTCAAGGATACTTGCACAATGACCATTCTGATTTCTTTATGTTGAAAAGGGGTGTTGTCATTATGTGGTAGGGGAATTCAAGTGGCTGATGTTCTTGGAGAGACTGGTTCCTTTAAGTTTCAGGGCTTATCTGGCATAGGAACAATCTGGAGGTTTTAAGTTTCTGGAAAATAAACTTAATAAGTAAAACTTTTATAGAGTCTTAGATAGAACCCTTGGTTTTCTTCAGGGTTTTCAGGAATACTGTTGGTTGGGGCTTGACATACCATGGCAATTTGTAATATCTGGTTGAAGCTTGCATAAGAGTAACCTCCAGAATCATCTCTCAACTCTATTTAAACTCTCTTAGTCACTGAAACCTATTTTATTACATTTCTTTTCCCCCTTTTAGTCAAGAAGGCATTGTCAGTGCCATGATGCCCAGTCCCATGATGCCATGGCCAGGCTCATCCCTGGGAGTTATGTCCTACATTGCCCAGGTGACTTATATCCTTGAAATTCTTGCCCCACACAGTGGGGAGGGTAATAAGTTTATTTGCAGATTTAGAGAGATGCCACATCTGAACAACCAAAGAGGTTTTCTTGGGTTGACTCTTAGGCATGTTTATAAGGAGATTTAACTTCATCATTACAGAAAAATAACAGATATATACAGCCACACATAAAAGAAAACCCCAAACACCCCATATCTCTTACCCCCCAAATTATTTACTCCTAGTACTGGTGTGGTGCTAGTAAAGTATGGCTGTTAAATATAGCCCAAAGCATGCAATAGGTGATTTTTCCCATATACCACTCTATTATTAACTCTTTGTACAAGTGTCATACATTTGAAGCAGTTCATGCAAGAACTTATTTATATTTGTAGTACTGATTGGTGAGATACATGACTTTAGACAACCTCTTTCAATCATATTCACCTTCAATAGGCACTATTACTGATAATCCCAATAATGAACTACCATCATCTTTATCCACTCCCAAATATTTAAGATCAACTTCATTAACAAATCTGTATGTATTAGGTAACCACTCCCCTTTCTCTAGTTTTTGTCTCTAGGTCTCCTATATTCTGCATTTTAAGACTCTGAGTTTACATTGTCTTGGTGGTTCAAATTAGTGAAATTACACAGTATCTTTTTGTGTCTGGCTTATTTCACTAAGCATTATGTCTTCAAGGTTCATCAATGTGTTGCATACTTCAGGACCTCATTCCTTCTTACTGCTGCATAATATTCCATCATATGTATATACTACATTTTATTTATCCTCTCATCTGTTGATGGACACTTTTGTTTCCCTCTTTTGGCAGTGGTGAATAATGCTGGTATGAACTCAGTGTGAAAATGTCTGTTCATGTTACTGCTTTCAGATCTTCTGGGTATATATCAAGTAGCGGGTCATAGGGCAACTCAGTATTTAGTTTTCTGAGGAATTGCCAAATTGTCTTCAACAGCAGCTCTACCATTTTACCTTCCCACCAGCAGTGAATAAATGTTCCATTTTCTTCACATCCTTTCCCATGTTTGTGGTTTCCTGATTGTTTAATAACAATGATTCTTATAGATGTGAGATGATATCTCTTTGTGGTTTTGATTTGCATTTCCCATTAGTTATTAAGCTAATGAAGATGAACATCCTTTATATGTCTCTTAGCCATTTGTATTTCCTCTTCAGAAAAATGTCTGTTCATATCTTTTGCCCATTTTATAATTGGGCTGTTTGTCCTTTTGTTGTTGAGCTGTAGGATTTCTTTATAATACTGGATACCAACACTTATCAGATACATGATTTCCAAATATTTTCTCCCATTGAGTTGGCTGCCTCTTCACCTTTTTGACAAAGTCCTTTGAAGGACAGAATTGTTCAGTTTTGATGAGCTCCCATTTATCTATTTTTTTCTTTCATTGCTTGTGCTTTGGGTGTAAATTCTAAGAAGCTACTTCCTATTGCTATATCTTGAAATTGTTTCCCTTTATTTTCTTCTAGGAGGTTTATGGTTCTGGCTCTTATATCTTTAATCCACTTTGAGTTAATTTTTGTATAGGGTGTGAGATAGGGATTCTCTTTCATTCCTTTGGATATGGATATCCAGTTCTCCCCAGCCCCATTTATTGAAGAGACTGTTCTGACCCAGTTCAATGGATTTGGGGTCTTGTGTTATGATTTATTTTTAAAACTTTCATTCATACTTCTTATTTAATGTGTGTTACCTGTGAACTTTAAATATATAAAAATTCTGGAATCCTTTATGAAACTTTCCTAGATCCATGTCAGAGTATTAAAGATGACATTGTGATATTATGAAGTCTCTTGGTATTTTGAAAAATAAACCTATTTAGATGGCTCAAAATTTGATCCATTTTATAATTGAGTCTTTGCTGTATGAGTCCATGTGATAGGATGATTTTGAATACACATATATAGATAAATTTTAAATATTCTTCAGACTCAAGGCTGATGGGATGCTTATTATTAATACTGGTTTGGTTTTTTATTGTTAATGTTATAATTAATGTGATTATTAGGCAAAGTGTTCATGACTGATTAGACTAATAGATGATCAGCTTTCAATATATGAAGAATGTGCTTAGGTTGTTAGATAACATTATCTTACCCAACATGTAAAATTTCTTCAAAGGAATACTCTCATTATTTCTTACATGTTAATTTGATTTGTTTATGATCATTATCGACTAACGTTCTACAGAACTTCTAAGTGTTTTAAATCAATACTGAGTAGTTTTTCAATGTTCGTAAAATCACCAGAGATTTTTTTCCTTTGCTATATGTTATTTTTAATATATTTGTGCCAATATTTGGCACACACTGTCCAGCACTTTATTCTGGTAATTACCACAGGACCTGGATTTCTTCTCTAGAATTCTGGAACTTTAATACTCACAGCTCTTAAAATAACTGGTTTATTCTAGCCAGACACATAATAGGCCAGTGTGTGTGTGTGTTTATGTGTGTGTGTGTGTGCATGTGCACACATGTGCATGCATATGTGCCCATTAGGGAATCACTTTATTAATTTTAAAAAGGCAAATCTTGTCTATCTGCTGGATTACTTGTGTTTGATATCTAGAACTGATTTGTTGGTATGGAAGTAGCTGAGAAACCAAATAATGTGGTTTGGTAAGTATAGAAAACAGAGTAAAGGAAGTTGGGTGGTTGGAGAGATATTACATCCAGGCTATGGTAGATCCAGGTAAAGGAGCTCTTCTTCACTATCAAACACAGCTTTCCAATCACTTTACTTCTATCTATTATGTGTAGGATTTCTCCTTCCTTTATATAGGTTCTAGATAAAAATCCCGTCTTGCTTTTCAATTTTGTTTTCTTTTTTCAGTATGTATATTTTAAAAATCACTGACACAAGAAAAATGGGGATAAAAACTAAAGGACAAATGGGGTGGGATGGGGGGATGATTTGGGTGTTCTTTTTTCACTTTTATTTTTTATTCTTGTTCTGGTTCTTTCTGATGTAAGGAAAATGTTCAGAGATAGATGGTGGTGATGAATGCATAACTATGTTATCATACTGTGGACAGTGGATTGTATACCATGGATGATTGTATGGTGTGTGAATGTATTTCAATAAAACTGAATTTAATTAAAAAAAACAGATTTGAGGTTTCTAAGGGCTGTTGGTGAGGAGGGAATGGGGAGTTCTTGCTTAATTGGTGTAGAGTTTCTGTTTGGGGGATGAAAAGGTTTTGGAAAAGGATGGTGATGGTGATTGTGCAACATTGGGAATGTATTCAGTACCACTGAACTGTTCACTTAAAAATGGCTGAGATGCAAGAAGGAATTTAACACAGGATTATGAATACTGAATCTCTATAGACTTTTTTTTTTTTTCTTAGTTGTTAGGGTATTAGAATAGCTAGAAGGAAATAACTGAAGTGGTGGAGCTGTAACCCATAGCATTCTTTGAAATTTGTTCTATAGCTACTTGTTAAATTGTAATTTTAAAGTTACCTTTTGTATATATATTATATTTCACAATAAGGAAATAACTGAATCTATGGTGCTGTAATGTATAACATTTTTGAAAATTTCCTATATAAAAAAATCATACTTTGGAAGATTACGTTTTTGCATATAAGTTATATTCACAATAAGGAAATAACTGAAACTATGGTGCTGTAACTTATAACATTTTTGGAAATTTCCTATATAACTACTTTTTAAATAGTACTTTGAAAGATATTACTTTTTTGTGTATATTTTATATTCACCAAAAGGAAATAACTGAATCTGGAACTGTAACCCATAACATTCTTTGAAATTTGCTCTCTAACGACTTGTTAAATTGCACTTGGAAAGTTATCACTTCTATGTATATATATTATATTCTATGATAAAAATTATGATTTAAAAATGGCTAAGATGACACATTTTGTGTTATATATGTGATGACAATAAAATAAAAGTAAAAACAAAAAACAAAAAAAATCACTGACACTAACTGACTAACTTAGAGTTTAACCTATGTTTATAATAAAAATAAAGTAAGGAGGTCTAAGTTGGTGGCATAGAGAGGAGTGGAAGCTAATTAGTCCCCCTGGAACAACTAATAAACAACCAGGAACAACTAGTAAATAATCCAGAATAACTGTGGGGGGAAAACCATGACCATCCACTCATCATACACCAACCTGAATTGGGAGGAATGCCTGAGATTGCAGCATAAAATCTTTAAGTAAAAACTGCGGATCCAAGCTGGGATCCCCCTTCTTCTGTGGCCCAAATTGCAAAGCCTCACAGAGCTAGAAAGCAGTACTCTTCCAGCAAGTGAATATAGCTCAGCTGAGCTCCAACTGGGGCTTTAATTAACAAGCATGGACTGCTTGATACGAATCCCCAACAAGCAGACAGGGGCTTTGGGTGAAGACTGACTCTGGACAGCCAGAGTGGCCACAGACTGGCCCTGAAGGGGGCTTTCTGTCCCTGTTTTGGCTCAATGGACAAAGCCTCAGCCATTTTCAGTTCCCAGTGCTCTGACCCAGACAAGAGTGGAGATAGCACAGGCAGAGAGAGACCATTGAAATGCTAATGACCTCTCTCTAAGGGGTCTATCTTCCCTAAGAGGAAAGGTGGGGCCCTGCTCTACTACCTGCCTTCCATTCAGAACCACACCCCAGAACCTGGGGGAAAACAGCCATGGGCCACACCTCCTTACACCAGTCTGGAGTGACAGTCTGACAGGTGCCACCTGCTGGGCAGAAAGGCACAGTGACCTGAGGCCTCACAGGTTGTACCAATTTTCTAAGACAAACCCTCAAGGAAACTGGATACTTAATAGTTCTTCCTTCTGGGACCGGAGTCCATTTTGGTCTGGGAAAACCTGATTGGGGTGGCTAAGGAAACCATGCCTAGACAACAGAAAACTACAACTACACTAAGAAAAATGAAGCTATGGCCCAGTCAAAGAAACAAACTTACACCTCAACTGAGATACAGGAATTTAAACAACTAATACTAAGTCAATTCAAAAAGTTTAGGGAAGTATGGCAAAAAAGATGAACCATCTAATGAAAACACTTGGCATACCTAAGGTAGAAATTGAAAGTTCAAAAAACCACCTGGCAGAATCTTTGGAAATCAAAGGCACAACAAAAGAGATGAAAGACATGGTGGAAACATACAACAGCAGATCTCAAGAGGCAGAAGAAAACACTGAGGAATTGGAGAACAAGGCACCTGAAAGCCTACACACAAAAGAACAGCTAGAGAAAAGAATGGAAAAATATAATCAACTTCTCTGGGAACTTAAGGACAAAACAAAAAGCAAGAATGTATGTGTCATTGGTGTCCCAGAAGGAGACGAGAAGGGAAAAGGGACAGAAGCAATAATAGAGGAAATAGTCAATGAAAATTTCCCATATCTTATGAAAGACATAAAATTATGGATCCAAGAAGCGCGGCATATCCCAAACAGAATAAATCTGAATATGCCTACACCAAGACACTTAATAATCAGATTATCAAACATCAAAGATAAAGAGAGAATCCTGAAAGCAGCAAGAGAAAAGTGATCCATCACATACAAAGGAAGCTTGAAAAGACTATGTGTGAATTTCTCAACAGAAACCATGGAGGCAAGAAGGAAGTGGTGTGATATATTTAAGGTACTGAAAGAGCAAAACCTCCAACCAAGAATCCTATAACCGGCAAAACTGTCCTTCAAATATGAGGGAGAGCTTAAAATAATCTCAGACAAACAGACAGTGACAGAGTTTGTGAACAAGATAAGGAAGCACTGCAGACAGAAAGGAAAAGACAGGAGTGAGAGGTTTGGAAAACAATTTTGGGAGATAGTAGCACAGCAATGTAAGTACACTGAACAAAGATGACTGTGAGTATGGTTGAAAGAGGAAGATTGGGACCATGTGGGACACCGGAACAAAAGACAAAGGATAAAGACAGGAACTGTGTAACTCAGGGAAACCTAGGGTGCTTAATGATTGTAATAAAAGGTAAAAACATGTTTTTACATGAGGTAGAACAAATGAATGTCAACACTGAAAGGTGTTAAAAAAAATAGGGTGGGATTGAGGGGCAAATACAATCAATGCAAACTAGAGACTATAAGAGAAACATTGTATTATGCTTCCTTTAATATAGCAAAGGCAATATACCAAAGCTAAATGCATATGGTTGGGGCGGGTGGTGGATAGGGGAAGAATATGGGACTCCTGGCATTGGTGATATTGTCTGACTCTTTATTCTACTTTAGGTTAATGCTGTCTTTCCTTTTGTTGCTTTCTAGTTGTCATGTTTTTTTCTTGTTATTGCTGTTTTTCTTTTTCTCTTTTTCTTTTGTGTCTCTGCTTTCTTTGACTCTTCCTCCTTCTTTGTGGAAGAATTGGAGATGTCCTAATATACATAGTGGCATTGGTGGTGAATACATAAGTATGTGACTATCCAGGGAACTATTGATTGTTTACTTAGGATGGAATGTATGGTGGGTGAATAAAACCGTCTTAAAAAAAGGGGTTGATGAAAAATACTTGAGGGCACTATATTGAGTAAAATAAGACAGACACGTAAAGGCAAATATTTCAGGGTCTCACTGATATGAACTCAATATAATATGTAAACTCACAGACATGAAATATGTTACCAGGATATAGAATGAGGCTAAAGAATGGGGAGCAGTTGCTTATTATGAGCAGAATGTTCAACTAGGGTGAACTTAAATGTTTGGAAATGGACAGGGATGATGGTAGCATGTTGTGAGAATAACTAAAAATGCTGAAAGGTGTGTGAAGGTGGTGGAAAGGGTAAGCTCAGAGTCACTATGTCACCAGAAGGAAAGTTGGAGGTTAAAAGATGGGAATGTATAAAACAGTGAATCTTGTGGTGGACAATGTCCATGATTAACTGTACAAATATTAAAAATCCCTCTCATGAATTAGAATAAATATGACACTATAACTAGAAGTTAATAATAGAGAGGCATGTAGGAAAAAATATATACCTATTGCTAACTATATACTACAGTTAGTAGTATTTTTTTTATTTTTTATTTTATTTTATTTTATTTTGAAATAAATTCAAAGTTATATGAACAGTTGCAAAAACAATACTAGCCCATACACAGAATTCCATCATACCCTGACCCCCCTCCCCCGATAGCTCAGTCCACCAATTTTAACATGCTGTCGCATCGCTATTTCTTTCCCTCCCCCCTCCCTCCCTATCTATCATCCATCATCTATTGCTCTGTCTTCTGAACATATGAGAGTTAGCTGCACACATCCTTGAGCATACACTATAATTCACATACATACTTCCCATGAACAAGAACATTCTTTTAAGCAATCCCATTAGGCGCAGCTAAGAAGTACAACAGATTCAACAATGATACAAAGCTTACATTCTATATTTCCTTCTCCTTATGTCTCAACTGTGTCCCTTTGAGCCACCTGTCCTCTATCCTCCAGTCTCATCCAAGTTCATTCTTAGCATTCAGTTGTCATCTAGTCAGACTGTCTTTTTTTTTTTTTTCAGTTGTGGAAACATATATACAGCCTAAATCTTCCCATTCCAATCCCTCCCTTGTCTTTCATTAGTGGGATTAATCATGTTTAGAATGTTGTAATGCTCTTTCCCACCATCCATTACTAGAAATTTCCCTTCACCTCAAACAGCAACCCTACACTCATTTCTTAACTCCCCATTGCTCCTTCCCCCATTTCTGTTAACCCACACTCTACTTTTCATCTCTATGGTTATATTCTCTGATAATTTCTTTGTGTGTACTGTGGGGCTTAAAATTAACCTCTTAAATCCATATCAACCTTGTTTTTCTTTGATACCACCTTCACTTCAATAGGACACATAAACTATGTTCCTATACTCCTTCATTCCCCCACCTTTATATAGTTGTCTAAAATTACATATTTTACATTGAGTTCAAAACCACTGATTTGTCCTTAGAGTTTGTGTATTTTCTATCATGTAGGAAGTAACTAGTGGAATTACAGTTCAAAAATTATTGACTTCTATTTGTATTCCATTGTGGTTGGAGAATGTGCTTTGAGTATATTCAATTTTTTCTTTTTTTAATTTACTGAGGCTTGTTTTATTTCCCAGCTTATGGTCCCTTCTGGAGAAAGATCTGTGATCACTAGAGAAAAGTGAGTGTCCTGGTGATTTGGGATGTAAGGTACTATATATGTCTGTTAATATTCTCTATATCTCTTTGTCCTTTCCCTGTCTCTCCACCAGCAGGGCTCCCCTCAGAATCTGAAATAGGGCAGGTCTTTCATTGGCAAAGTCTCTCAGCATTTGTTCATCTGTGAAAAATTTAAGCCCTCCCTCAAATTTGAAGTAGAGTTTTGCTGGATAAAGTATTCTTGGTTGGAAATTTCTCTCTCTCAGAATTTTAAATATGTCATACCTTCTCGCCTCCTTGGTGGGCACTGAGTAGTCACTACTTAATCTTATGTTGTTTCCTTTGTATGTGGTGAATTGCTTTTCTCTTGCTGCTTTCAGAACTTGCTCCTTCTCTTCAGTATTTGACAGTCTGATCAGAATATGTCTTGGAGTGGGTTTATTTGGATTTATTCTATTTGGAGTTCGCTGGGCATTTATGCTTTGTGTATTTATATTGTGTATAAGGTTGGGGAAGTTTTCCCCAACAATTTCTTTGAATCCTCTTTCTTTTTTTTTTTTTAATTCATTTTTATTGAGATATATTCACATACCATGCAGTCATACAAAACAAAGCATACATTCAATTGTTTGTAGTACCATTATATAGTTGTGCATTCATCACCAAAATTAATTTTTGACATTTTCATTACCACACACACAAAAATAATAAGAATAAAAATTAAAGTGAAAAAGAACAATTAAAGTAAAAAAGTATTTTGTTGAGAATTTTTGCATCTATATTCATTAGGGAGATTGGCCAGTAGTTTTCCTTTTTTGTAGCATCTTTGCCTGGTTTTGGTATTAGATTGATGTTAGCTTCATAAAATGAGTTAAGTAGTGTTCCATTTTCTTCAATGTTTTGAAAGAGTTTAAGTTCTTTTTGGGAAGTTTGGTAGAATTCCCCTGTGAAGCCATCTGGCCCTGGGCATCTATTTGCAGGAAGCTTTTTGATGACTGATTGGATCCCCCTGCCCATGACTGGCTGGCTGAGGTCCTCCGTCTCCCCTCTGGTCAGTCCAGGTTGTTCATATGTTTCCAGGAAATTGCCCATCTCCTCTACTTTATACAGTTTACCGGCATACAGTTGTTCATAGTATCCTCTTTTTTTTTTTTATCTTCATTTTATTGAGATATATTCACATACCACGCAGTCATACAAAACAAATCGTACTTTCGATTGTTCACAGTACCATTACATAGTTGTACATTCATCACCTAAGCCAATCCCTGACACCTTCATTAGCACACACACAAAAATAACAAGAATAATAATTAGAGTGAAAAAGAGCAATTGAAGTAAAAAAGAACACTGGGTACCTTTGTCTGTTTGTTTCCTTCCCCTATTTTTCTACTCATCCATCCATAAACTAGACAAAGTGGAGTGTGGTCCTTATGGCTTTCCCAATCCCATTGTCACCCCTCATAAGCTACATTTTTATACAACTGTCTTCGAGATTCATGGGTTCTGGGTTGTAGTTTGATAGTTTCAGGTATCCACCACCAGCTACCCCAATTCTTTGGAACCTAAAAAGGGTTGTCTAAAGTGTGCGTAAGAGTGCCCACCAGAGTGACCTCTCGGCTCCTTTTGGAATCTCTCTGCTACTGAAGCTTATTTCATTTCCTTTCACATCCACCTTTTGGTCAAGAAGATGTTCTCCGTCCCACGATGCCAGGTCTAGACCTTTATCCTTCTCTTCCCTTTCTGGAACACCAATGAGTCTTAAGTTTGGACATTTTATTTTATCTATCGAATCCCTGAGATCCATTTCAATTTTTTTGATTTTTTTCTCCATTCTTTCTTTTGTTCTTTCATTTTCTGTTCTGTAGGCTTCTAGGACACTGAGATGTTGTTCAGCTTCCTCTAGTCTTGTATTGTGAATATCCAGAGTCTTTTTAATTTGGCCAACAGTTTCTTTTATTTCCATAAGCTCTTCTATTTTTTTATTTACTCTTGCAATGTCTTCTTTATGCTCTTCGAGGGTCTTCTTTATGCCACTTATATCCTGGGCCATGGTCTTCTTGATGTCCTTTAAATCCTTTGCCATGTTTTCATTCCTCAATTGTAGTTCTTTGATTAATTTTGTGAGGTATAGTGTATCTTACGATATTTTGATTTGTGTGTTTGGAGCTGGATTCTCCATATCTTCTGGTTTTATCATATGCATTAAGATTTTCTGTTGTTTTTGGCCTCTTGGCATTTGTTTTGCTTGATAAGATTCTTTCAAGTTGTAAAGAAAAAGGGATATCGATATAATTTTTCAGGAACACAGTTTGGTGACGTATACTTTCTCTAACTAACCAGCAGATGGCATCTGTGAGTCACCTATATCCCTCAAGTCAGTTCTCAACCTTGTTTCTGCATTGTGTGGGGAAATGATTCTTGTGGGTTCAGTTGGAGAACTCAGTTTGGGTGTGTTGCTGGAGCTGTCGTCCCTGAATGTGGGGCGTGTGTACGGGTGGCCAGGGAGGAAGGGCAGTTCTAATGTTCAAATCCCCCAGGATCCTGGAGATTCAAGGCCACCACAGAGTCTAAGCCTTCATTTCAGTTCAGCCCCAGACCCTCTCTCTCACTGATCCATAAACCACCAGACTTGGCGTAGCGTCCCTGGGTTCTCTGAGCGGATCCCCCCTCCCAGCGGCACTCCTCCAGGAGCTCAGCCGAGGGAATGCTGTGCTACGTCACCAGTGCGCGCTGTCCCACAAGGGAAGCCCCGGGCCACCGGGCCATGCAGCGGCGCACTCCCCACCCGAAGCAAAAATGGCTGAACGGGGCATCTCAGCCCCCTCCTCCTCGCACAGTTCCTCCTTCCCAGCTCCAGCACAACTGGCGGGGCTCTGGGCTGTGGGCATGGCCCAGGGCAGGAGTTTATCCAGCCCTCCGGGGGCCAGCTGCAAGCTGTGGGGTTTCTTTCTGCTTCCGGCTCTCCCCTCCGTTCCCCCGAACCCAAGGGTATCTGCTGCAGGCTAGCTTCTCGTCCAGACACCAATAGGCCAGCCCAGCCCCGTCTTGCTGTGTTTTACTGCGTGGTTCCCACTCCAAACGCTGAACCCTGGCTTCCCCAGCCCGCTGCACGGCTGCAGGTCTTCCAGCCAGCTTACTCACTTGTTTCAGAATGCCAACTCCCGGTTTCACCAAGTATATGGCCCCTCTGGAGCTAGGAGCCCTCGTCCAGCTGGCGCATCACTGTAACCAGTATTCTAGGTCACTTTCTGGTTTTTAGCTAGTGTTTTTCATGGAGGCATTTTTTTCGCCCTGTCTTAGCTAGTCGCCATCTTAGTTTCTCCTAGTTAGTAGTATTTTTACATTATTTCATCAACTGTAACAAATTTACCATAACAAAACTATGAATAAAAAATGGAGGGGGTTGGTGGTTAGGGGTATAGGAGGATTTGAATTTCCTTTTTTTTTTTTTTTGTCTTTATTTCTTTTCTGGAGTAATGAAAATGTTCTAAAAATTGAAAAAAAATTAATTGTGGTGATGGATGCACAGCTGTATGATGATATCATGGGCAATTGTTTGTACACCTTGGATCTTTGAATAGTTGTATGGTATGTGAACAATCTCAATTATATATATATAGCAAAAGGAGGCCCACATGGTTCAGTGTGAAAGGGGTATTACATTTAAGATAGCTCCAAAGGAAATTCCTCTTGATTCAAATCTCTCTCCAACATTTAAGAAGGCCTGATTACCTAGCCCACGGAAACTCTTATTACAATCCCCTGTCCACTACTATCTCCAGCACATAGACGCTCCCATGAATCTCTCACTCTCTACCCTGAAAGAATGGTTTCCATTTCCATACCTTCTCAGTCCATCAACTGCCATTTTCTCCCCACTTTCTGGAGAGTCACATCACATGCTCCCAGAAATATGCATACCCCTGAAGACTGTAGTTTTTTGTTTGTTTTGTTTAGGTCTTTCTTCTCAACTAGGAAAGGGGAAAGGAAAAGCTTTGTGGAAGCAGTTAGGGGAAACGTAAGGAAAGGAAGCTGTGCACCCCCATGCTAATAATTTTAATTTTGTCACATATATAAGGCAATAAGAGAAGCTCTGTTATTTAGGGAAATTTGGAGACCATCTTGATCTTAGAATATGTAATTGGGTGATTATTTATACTGAAAGAAGTGTATCTGTCTGTTTTAGTTTGCTAGGCTACTCAAAGCAGATACCACAAGGTGGGTTGGCTTTAAACAATGGGAATTATTAGCTTACAGTTTGAAGCCATGAGAATGGCCAAATCAAGACATCATCAAGGTGATGCTTTCTTCCTGAAGACTGGCTTCTGATGATCCTTGGGTCCTCTCCACATAGCAAGGCACATGGTGGCATCTACTGGTCACTCCCTTCTCTTCCCAGTTTCATTCCTTTCAGCTTCTTGCTTCCATGTATTTCTCTCTCTCTCTCTCTGTATATATATATATATATATATATATATATATATATATATATATATTCATCTCTTTTGTAAAAGATTCCAGTAAGAGGATTAACACCCACCCTAGGCCATGCCTTAACTGAAGTAAACTCATCAAAAAGTCTTACTTATGATAGATTTATACCCACAGAATGGATTAGCTTTAAGAACATGATTTTCTGGGGTTCATACAGTTCCAAACCACCACACTGTTGGACCTAAAAATCCTGTAATTTTCCTCAATTGCCATTTTTGATCTTTCTTCACCAGTAGTCCTCTGACCAGAATCTTTGATTTTGATTGTTGGTGACCCTGGAATGCTTCAGGAGCCTGAAGAGGGAGCGTTGCATAAATTATCTTCCTCCTATTCACATACCATGGAAAGTATTTTACTCTATGAATGCAAAGCTGGGAAATATCAATTCCTATTTTTATTTTTAGCTAATATTGTTTTTAAAAATGTTTCACAATAATTTATTTACAAACTGTTTTTCATTATGAAAAAATTCCTCATTAAAGAAAATTTGAAAATAAAAAATGCAGGGAAAATAAGACCCTATGATCTTTTTTTGCCAAAGGGAAGCATTGAGCATCCCCCCACCCCACCCTCACCTCCCCCATCTCTCCCTTCCTCTCTCCTTCTCTTCCCTCCTTTGTTTCTTAATTGGAACCCATAGTTGAAATCATATTATAAATATGGGCTTGTTCTATTTGACTTAACATTATAATCTAAGCAATTCCCATTTATTCACATTTCTCTTTCTTTGAAATAATGTACTACATTTTATTTAAAAACTTTCTCTTAATTTGAGATTTAGTAAGCTTATTGTTTCCAGTCTTTTTGCTCTCATATTGTTGAATGCTGGCTCCCCAAAATACCACCAACATAACCTTTACTTACTACAGTAAAGGAAGTCACTACCTTGACAGAATCTTAGTAGCATCTCAGAAGGGTGAAGTCAAAGTTGGGATCTTCATAGGGCTTTACTGGGGTTTGAAATATGGTGGGTCTTTCAATAAGGTGGCTTGACTAAGACAGGGTAAGAATCATGGATATAATAATTTGGGGTTGATTGTAGGACAGGCAAAACAAAGGTTTTGAGGTTAAGGGTTTGAAGAGAATCTGAGAGACAGAAAAAGTTCTTTGTAGATATCTATTGAAAAGTTGATAGTCTGATGTTCCTTTAAATGAGTTTCAGGCTGTTCCAGAAATGATCAATAGTTATTTCCAAATTTTGTCCTCCAAGACTTTCTTGTAAGAGTAAATCACATTGGATAAAGATTGTGGAATAGTAAAACCATGTTAGTAAAGCAATGTGGATGTAGATGTTTTTATTTCTCAAAATATGATAATGCAATGAGCATCTTTGTTTATTTATCTCCCCTTTGATTTTAGTATTTTCTGTCTGATCAGATTCCCAGAAGTGAAATTACTGAGTTCAATGGGTTTGAATATTTTTAGAGTTGTTGAAACCAGATTACTTACTGAAAGTGTTGTAATGCAACCTACCAGAGTTTGGTATCTTTTTGTTAGTCTTTCTTTTGTTGGTAAAAACAAACAAACAAAACAAAACATTATTTCAGTTATCTACTGCTCTGTAACAAACTACCCTGAAACACAGTGACTTCAATGATTTATTATATCAATTCTATGGATTAACTGGGAGGTTCTGTTACAAATAGTATAGCTGAGATCATTCATGTGGCTTCATTCAACTAGGAGCTCAGATACGGAGAGAATGTCCAAGGTGGCCTCTCACCCTTCAGGGACTTTCTCTATACAGCATCTAATCATTCAAGGTCCAGCACAATATTCTTTGCAGGATGGCAGATTATTTCCAAGGGGTATTGTTCCAAGAACACAAGTCTCAATAATCAAGTCTGTATCAAGCCTCTGCTTGCATCGCTCTTGCTAAGGTCTCATTAGCCAAAGCAAGTCACATGGCCAAGTCCAGAGTGAATGTTGGGGGACTACACAAGGGCATGAATATAGGAAATATATGTTCACTGGTGTCCGGCGCTGCCCCGCTCGGTCCCCGGTTCCCGGCCGGCGAGGGGAAACAGGGAAGGAGAGAGAGAGATGCAGACTGCGCGAACTAACCTGGTCATGAATCACGACTCGAACCACACGGCAGTTGTGAAAGCAAGCCCTTTACTACAGCTAGATGAACATTCTGTGTTACTGGTTCCCACACGGGGCACGGCGCCTCGTGGGAGAGCAGCCTCGATGTGGCCGTCAGGCACGGCTCCTTGTGGGCTGTCTCACCCTACCCCGTCCGGGTAAGACCTTTTATACACAATTAACAACCAATAAGCTTCTAGGCTAGTATCGCGTATACAGGATTTCGATTGGTAGGAGCGGGTGGCGGATACATGCGTCACTATGCGGAAACAGGATGCAGGCGCCATCTTGGCTCACTCGATGGGCGGGGGTAACTCTAGAGCAGGCTGCAGCGCATACGCTAGGCCCGATTCGGGAGGCGGCTTTCCACATCTCCCCCTTTCTTATTTATTTTTGACCCAGTGTCTCCAGTGATGAGCGTGCTCCCGTGAACCCAAATGGTTCACAACCTCTTTGGTGCTTTGGGGAGTCTGGACTAGGCCTCAGCCATCCAGCGGCGGAGCCTCTAGCACCAACCAGAATGCTCACGTCATATGGAGACCGGAGAGTCCGTAAGCTGGAAGCAACGTGACTCTCCCTGCAGTGCTTTGCCTGGCAACTGGGGAACAACGACGGGGGCAGGAACAGCAGTAACCAGAGTCGGGGGTGTCACTAGGTGTCTCTGTGCAATGGCTAGGGTCCAGTCTGGCCACAACTAGGACTCTGCCCTAGAGACCCACCTGAGACAAAATTATGACTACTGGTGTCGCCTTTTACACCCGAGAAACAGCCATGCGATTCGCTACAAATTTTGCTCCAAAGCGCCCCACCTGAGGCGACCAGGAAGGGGTATGGTTAATAAATCGGTCACTATCGGGGGTAACAGAGGTGGGAGTCATAGCCATCATAGTGGTAACACGCAATTGCTGCTGCGCTTGAAACAGGCGTTCTAGCAAACATTTAACAACGACTAATCCCACCAATAATCCCACTACAATGAGGATCCAATTAGTTAAATTGGGCCAAGAGAACCAGGAAGAAACACTGTGCAATAGTTTCTGTAGAACCTCGCCTAACCCGGAGAGATCGACTTTAACGGGTTTTAACTTGATCCCCCCAATTGTGTCTAAACTAGATTCCACCTGTTGGGAGAGATTAACAAATTCAGGAAAATATGACCTTTTCAGCCAATCAGAGACTCTGGAAATGCTTCCGGTCACGTTGGCCCTGACAGGAGTGACACAGAGTTTAACCGTAAGCCACCGGGTGTCACATGTTTGCTGAAGCACTCTCCAGAGTCCATCTATTTCCAGTCCAAGTTCATCTATCTCCGCTTGGAGTTTCTGAATGGCCTGGAAATTTAAGTTCAGCATCTGATTGTGGCGGCGTAGCACGTCTCGGGTAAGGTTGACCAAGCCATTTACCGTTTCCATCGTTATGGCGAGCTGCCGATCTGTCCATGCTTGTAGCACAGCCTGCCCGATCGTTGGGACAAACAAAGAGGAAGCTACACTGGCAGCATTCGATAGCCATTCTTTTATGCCTCTTGGACGCCTAGACTTAGAGAAGGGGATATTGTTAAGTGAAACAACTTGAGAAACAGGGCCAACCCAGTCGGTTGCCTTGACGGGGAGCCAGACATAACTTGGGCGATACACTAGGATAGCGGGGCGGCGAGGCATCCGGGTCTTTGGAACGGTTGCAGACTGTAGGAGCAAACCCCGGAAGGAAAAGGCACCTTTGAGTCTCCTTTTTACTCAAGATCCCTTCACAAGACTGGCGGCTCTTCCCTGTAACGTTAAGAAATTCAAGCAAGACTCCCTTACTTAACTCGCCATTACCAGTTTCACAAGTAGCATTCGCCGCAACTGTGGTGTTGACAACCTTGACAGAGAGGTTAGCAAAAGAGAGGATCAGTGTGTCATTGGTGAGGGGGAAGGACTCGTTGAAGCTTGTGGAGGAAATATAGAACAGAGTTACCGATCCTCTTTTTGGGCAACCGCGGGGTGGTCAGTCCTACTATTATCGTCTTGTCGGTCGTCGCCATCATCAGCAGGGTCGGAGGCTTGGTCTAATGGTTCAGGTTGTATATTCGTTGGCGTTTCTGACAGCTGTTCCTTGGCTTCTTCAGGTGATGTCACGGTTCTCACCAGTCTTTCCGGAACCCACACTGGTTGACGTCCTGGTTCCTGGGGAAAAACACAAACAGAGCCTCTGGCCCAGCTGAGCACCGGGTCAGGGCCTTTCCACTGCCCCGACAGGACATCCTTCCAACGGACTAGACCTCTATGCGGAGGACTCGGGGTGGTGTGTTGCAGGGCAGGTGTCATTCCTTGTGAATTTTCGTTTAAAAAATTATATGTGAGCAAGGCTACAGACAGTCGAGCTTTTGGGGACAGGCCGTGGCCTATACCCTCTTTCTGTTTTTAAGCAAGTCTTTGAGAGATCTGTGCGCTCTTTCAATGATTCCTTGCCCCTGAGGGTTATAGGGGATGCCATGTTTTAATTGGACATCCATGTTGTCACAAAATTTTTGGAAGGATTTACTAGTGTAGGCAGGCCCGTTATCCGTCTTTAACGTCTTTGGCTTACCCCAAGCTGCCCATGCAGCAAGGCAGTGTGCAATGACGTGGGAGACTCTTTCTCCTGGTTCAGCAGAGGCAAATAAAACTTGGGAGCATGTGTCCACCGACACATGTAAGTACTTGATCTTACCATACTCTGAATGATGAGTGACATCCATCTGCCAAGTATCCCCTGGGGTGAGACCCCTAGGGTTGACCCCAACCGAGGGGACTGCTCTCTGCTCTGCACAATTGTTGCAGGCTCGGACAATATCTCGAGCAGCTGCACGTGGTATGCTGAACCGCTTAGCTAGGGTACCTGCATTGATGTGAAACTTGGCATGGAATTCTCGGGCTTGTTGATACGGTACCAGCGTCGGAAAGATGTGCAGCTGTCGAGTGGCTACATCTGCGCTATGGTTCCCCTGGGCCATAGGGCCAGGCAAACCTGTGTGGGCTCTAATATGGGTTATGTAAAAAGGGTGTTGCCTGGTCCATATAACCTCCTGTAGTTTGGCAAAGAACGTCCTTACTGTAGAGGAATGTTTAACAATGCCCACCGTTTCTAAAATTTGTACAGAGTTCACAACATAAGCAGAATCCGAGACGACATTTAAGGGCTCGGAAAGGCTTTCCAGGACTGCAATGATAACCTGCAGTTCTACCCATTGAGGCTTTTGTGGTTGGAAGAGCACTGTTTTAGGAGTGTCCCCCTCCACACAATACGCCCCTGTTCCAGAGCTGGAGCCGTCCGTGTATACGGTGGGGGCGCCTGCTAGTGGCCTAGGAGAGGTTACTTTGGGAAAAATCACTGGGTGCCGGGTGACAAACTGCAAGAGAGGAGCCTTAGGGAACTGATTGTTAATGGGACCAAGAAATGTACACCGGAGAATGGCCCATTGATCTATGCATCCGGTAAGCACCTCAATTTGTGGGAGAGAGTAGGGTACTCTAAGGTTTTTTGGTGGTTGGCCAAAATGTTGGATGGCCTTCTTAGTGGCCTCCAGGGCCAGATCTGCAACTGCGGTAGGGTAATGCTCTAAGATCTTTTTTGGAGAAACTCCGGGGTGGATCCAGAGTAATGGCCCCTGTATCGAGCAGGCCCAAGAAAGATCTGCCTTGCACCTTAATGGTTAGCATAGGTCGAGACTCCAGGGACATATGGAGTCCCTCAAAAATCGCTCCACTGGATCCGAACCCTTTTTCCCCTCTCTGTCTGATTCTGCTTGGAAAGACTGCATGTAAGCTGGGTAAGAGCAGGAGCTGCGCCAGCTTATCACCTTCTGCAATGACTAAGGTGCCCCGCTGAGATTGAACCATAACTTGGGCACGGCCTGTGAAATCTGAATCTACAAGTCCTGGTATAACTGTTAATCCTTTCAGGGCCGTGGATGCTCTTCCCAATATGAGCCCTACAGTACCAGCCGGTAAGGGCCCCTTGAAGGAGGTCCCTACTAACTGGACACCCATGGAGGGGGTTAGTACGAGTCTGGAGGTGGCACAGAGGTCCAGTCCTGCTGAGCCGGGGGACGCACGAATTTGATCGGATCCTGTGTTGTCGAATGGCATGCAAGGGGGTCCGTCGAAAGGGCGGACCCCCTCTTCCCGTTTTTTGGAATCTGCTCGGGGCGGCCAGAGAGGCGTCTACCCTGCGCATCGAAAACCGATTTACAGTCTTCTGCGCGGTGGGGGCCTTTGTGGCAACGGCCACACGGCCTGGTTGCTGCACCTGGTTCGCCAAACCGTTGAGTGGCAGGGGGCTGACGTCTATTGGGACAATCTCTCTTAAAGTGCCCTGATTGGCCACAGCCATAGCACCCGTTAGACTTTGCCCCTAAGGTTCTCGGGCTTTTTGTAGCCACCTGTAGGGAGCTGGCTAGCATGGCAGCTAGACCTGCATTAGTTAAAGGGCTGCCAGCATCTCTACAGAGCCTGACCCACTCTGTCAAATTTTTTGCTCTGTTTTGTGCCAGGATAACTTTGCACTCCTTGTTGCACTGCTCAAAAATCATTTGCTTAACCACAGTCTCTGCTACTCCTGGATCTGAGAAGATTCTCTCAGCTGCGGTTTGCATCCTGGCTACAAAATCCGCAAATGGTTCTGTGGGGCCTTGGTGTATATTGCTGAGTGAGGCCTGAGCCTCTCCCTCACCTGTTAGCTTTTTCCAGGCACCCACAAAACAGCGGAAGATCTGGGCATAGACCTCTTGTGGGAAACCCGTTTGGTTCTGGGCATGGGCGCCTCTCCCCAACAGCATGTCAGCATTCCACCCGCCACGTCTCCCCGCCGCATTCCTTGCGGCCTGCTCTTCAGCTAACTCCTCAAACCATGCTTTCCAATCTATGAATCGGCCTGACGGCAAGCAAGCACGGGCTAGCTGAAAAATATCTGCGGGTGTATGATTTAGAGCAGAGAGGTTCTCGATCATGTTCAAGGTATAAGGGGCATTGGGGCCATACTGATGGACGGCCTGCCTCAATTCCCTCAATAGTTTGTAATCATATGATTCGTGCCGATTGCCACCTTGGGGATTGATAATAACCGGGTACATTTCTGAGACTGGCTGCGGCTCAAGTGGCTGGTAGCCACCCAGCATGCCAAAAGGTCTAAATGTTGTGAAAGGGTTCCATCTCCAGAAATGTCTCCCACCACTACCTAATGGCAAAGGGTCCTGAGGGCCTGTATACTCGGGCGGGGGGTACGGCAAAGGTTGCCCCTCCCCTGACCGACCCATCGGGGTTTCCGGGTCTGGCAGCAAAGGATAATTACATTTACTGGGCATGGCCACTAGAGGGAGCTCTCGGCAAGGTCCTTTGGTGGGACCGCCCAAGGCGTCAGTTGGGAGCTGGGGTGTCCCTGGGGGTGCAGCGGTAGACATTGGCGGGGCGGAAGGCCGCACGGGTGTGGCGGGAGGCTCCTCCCACTCAATTAGCGGGGATGCTTCCGCCTTCTCGTCAGTATCGCTATCTGACTCTGAGTCAGAGTCACTGGACTCCGGCGGTTTGCCCTTACAGGAGCCGTCCGCTGACGAAACTGACTGGGTTTCTTGGAGCGCGCACCGTGCTTCTTGCAAGACAGAGGACGGGCTTAGGCCGGTAGCCGATTCTAGTTCAAGGACCGCATGGACGGTCTCCCATATGGGTACTAGAATCGGATCCATACACACGCCCGTCTGGCGCGCTCGGTCTATGTCGCGACCGAGCTTCATCCAAGAGGGTAGGCTAAGGCTGCCGGTGCAGGCAAACCAAGGGGCAAAAGTATCAACATCATCAAGAAAACGCTGAAGGGAGCTTTTCCTGACCGAGATACCCCGTTGTTTCAAAAGGTTCTTTAAGGGAGCTAAGAGAGGTGAACTTCCGGACTGCCCCATGATTGCAGTCGGCACTATACTTCAGTCACTCGGAGAGCTCTTCCGAGTCCCCCGGGGTCACCTGAAAACCCACGGGCCCTAACTATCATGTAATAAGACGCACTCACCTTCTCGCGTTGATCAGGCGCGGGAAGTCCGCCGTAAGCTCGACGCGCAGCGCTGCTCTCCTCACAGAGGGACCGTCGAGAGCGAGGCAGGAGGAGGAGCTTCCCCGTACGGGCCACCACTTGTCCGGCGCTGCCCCGCTCGGTCCCCGGTTCCCGGCCGGCGAGGGGAAACAGGGAAGGAGAGAGAGAGATGCAGACTGCGCGAACTAACCTGGTCATGAATCACGACTCGAACCACACGGCAGTTGTGAAAGCAAGCCCTTTACTACAGCTAGATGAACATTCTGTGTTACTGGTTCCCACACGGGGCACGGCGCCTCGTGGGAGAGCAGCCTCGATGTGGCCGTCAGGCACGGCTCCTTGTGGGCTGTCTCACCCTACCCCGTCCGGGTAAGACCTTTTATACACAATTAACAACCAATAAGCTTCTAGGCTAGTATCGCGTATACAGGATTTCGATTGGTAGGAGCGGGTGGCGGATACATGCGTCACTATGCGGAAACAGGATGCAGGCGCCATCTTGGCTCACTCGATGGGCGGGGGTAACTCTAGAGCAGGCTGCAGCGCATACGCTAGGCCCGATTCGGGAGGCGGCTTTCCACACACTGGGACTTCCAGTATAAGAGTCTACTACTAATATTCTCTTGGTTTTGATGTAGAAGTAGTGGTGTTTAAATTACAACTTATTTGATTTTTTAAAATCTACCTTTAATTGTCTACTTTTATTTCTTCCTTTGAGAATTACTAGTTGCTATCATTGCTTATTTGTGGTTTTCTGACTGAATTGTGTGAACTTTTCATAAAGTAAAGTAACAGCCCTTTTTTTGCATGTCATCTTTGCTGTTAAAATTTTCTCAGTTTATTATTAGTTTTATATTTTGGTTAATTTTTCAAGGTGCATATATGTAACGTTTTTATATTCTTGATATTATGTTGCTTATGTGCTTAGTTTCATCAGATGTTTGACAAATATTCACTTTTGTTTTTTATTTGATTTTGATTTTTTAAAATAATTTTATTTTGAAATAAATTCAAATTTACAGGAACAGTTGCAAAAACAATGCAAACCCCATACACAGAACTCCAGCATACCCCGACCCCCCTCCCCCGATACCCCCGTCCACCAACTTTAACATCCTGTCACACCACCATTTCTTTCTTTCCCTCCCTCTCTCCCTATCTATCATCCATCATCTATTGCTCTGTCTTCTGAACATATGAGAGTAGACTGCACACATCCTTGAACAAACAATATAATTCACATATACATTTCCCATGAACAAGAACATTCTTTTATGCATTCCCATTAAGTGCAGCTAAGAAGTTCAAGAAATTCAACCTTGATACAAAGCTTACATTCTATATTTCCTTTTTTTAATTTTTCTTATGTCCCAACTGTGTCCTTTTGAGCCTCCTCTCATCCATCCTCAGATCCCATCCAGGATCATCCTTGGCATTTAATTGTCATTGTCTATTTAGACTGTCTTTTTTTTTTTTTTTCACTTTTGGAAACATATATACAGCCTAAATATTCCCATTCCAACCCCTCCCTAGCATTCACTTAGTGGGATTAATCACATTTAGAATGTTGCAATGCTATCACCTTCCCACCATCCATTACTAGAAATTTCCCTTCACCCCAAACAGAAAGCCTACACTCATTTCTTAACTCCCCATTGCCCCTTCCCCCACTTCTCATAACCCATACTCTACTTTTTATCTCTATGGTCATATTCTCTGATATTTTCTTTGTTTTTACCATGGGGCTTAAATTTAACCTCTTAAGTCTATAACAATCTTGTTTTTCTTTGATAGCAACTTAACTTCAATAGGACCCATAAACTATGTTCCTTTACTCCTCCAGTCCCCCACCTTTATGTAGTTCTTGTAAAAAATTACATACTTTACATTGAGTCCAAAACCACTGATGTATCATTACAGTTTATGTATTTTAGATCCTGTAGGAAGTAAATAGTGGAGTTACAAATCAAAAATACAGTAGTATTGGTATTGATATTTACCATATGATCTTTACTGGAAATCTTTATTTCTTCATGTGGTTTCAGTCAATTGTTTAGTGTCCCTTCCTTTCAGCCTGCTCAATTCCCTTTAGCATTTCTTATAGGAGTGATCTACTGGTGATGAAGTCCCTCAGCTTTTGAATATCTGGGAATGTTTTCCTCTCCCCCTAATTTTTACCCTCCAGGTGTTAGTGAATTTTCTAAGTCTCTGATGGTTATTGACTTCTATTTGTATTCTATTGTGGTCAGAGAATATGCTTTGAATAAATTCAAATTTTTTTTTAATTTATTGAGGCTTGTTTTATGTCCCAGCATATGGTCTATTCTGGAGAAAGATCCATGATCACTAGAGAAGAATGTGTGTCCTGGTGATTTGGGATGTAATGTTCCATATATGTTTGTTAAATTTCTCTGTATCTCTCTCTCCTTTATTTGTTTCTCTGTCAGTAGGGCTCTCTTTAGTATGTCAAGGAGGGCAGGTATTTTATTAGCAAAATCTCTCAGCATTTGTCTGTGAAAAATTTGAAGGAGAGCTTCGCTGGATAAAGTATTCTTGGTTGGAAATTTTTCTTTCTCAGAATTTTAAATATGTCATGCCATTGCCTTCTCGCCTCCATGGTGGCTGCTGAGTAGTCACTACTTAGTCTTATGTTGTTTCCTTTGTATGTGGTGAATTGCTTTTCTCTTGCTGCTTTCAAAAGTTGCTCCATCTCTTCAGTATTTGACAGTCTGATTAGAATATGTCTTGGAGTGGGTTTATTTGGATTTATTCTATTTGGAGTTTGCTGGGCATTTATGCTTTGTGTATTTATATTGTGTATAAGGTTTGGGAAGTTTCCCTCAGCAATTTCTTTGAATACTCTTTCTAGACCTTTACCCTTCTCTTCCCCTTCTGCGACACCAATGAGTCTTAAATTTGGATGTTTTATTTTATCTATTGTATCCCTGAGATCCATTTCGATTTTTTCGATTTTTCCCCCATCCTTTCTTTTGCTCTTTCATTTACTGTTCTGTGGTCCTCGAGGAGGCTGAGTTGTTGTTCAGCTTCCTCTAATCTTGTATTTTGAGTATCCAATGTCTTTTTAATTTGGCCAACAGTTTCTTTTATTTCCATAAGATCTTCTATTTTTTTAATTTACTCTTGCAATTTCTTCTTTTTGCTCTTCTGGGGTCTTCTTTATGTCCTTTATATTCTGTGCCATGCTCTTCTTCATGTCCTTTATATCCTGTGCCATGCTCTCATTGTTTGACTTTAGTTCTTTGATTAATTGCACCAAGTACTGTGTCTCTTCTGATCTTTTGATTTGGGTGTTTGGGTTTGGGTTCTCCATATCATCTGGTTTTATCATATGCTTTAAGATTTTCTGTTGTTTTTGGCCTCTTGGCATTTGCTTTACTTGATAGGGTTCTTTCAGGGTCTATAAAATACCAATCTCTAATTTGTCGTATCTACAGTTTGATGGCGTACACTTTCTCTAACTAACCAGCAGATGGCATCCGCAAGTCACCTATTCCCTTCAAGTCAGTTCTCCCTAGCTTTGTCTTTATGGTGTGTGGGTTCTCATTCTTGTCAGGTTCAATTGGTGCACCAAGTTTGGGTGTGTTGTTAGTGCTGTCCACCCTGAATGTGGGGCATGGGTCCGATCAGTTAGGGAGGCAGGACAGCTTTAATAATCAAACCTCCTAGGTGTTCCCAGAGATTTACGGCTGTTGCAAGAGTCCAAGGCTTCACCTCAGTCCTGCCACAGATCGTCTCTGCTACTGACCCACAAGTCCCTGGCACTGGTGTAGGGTCCCTGGGATTTCTGAACGCGTCCCCCTTCTCAGCTGTGTTCTTCCAGGACCCCTGCCAAGGGAAGGCTGCGCCACGTCACAAGTGTGCGCCAGCCCTCCAGGGAAGCCCTGGGCTGCCGGGCCATGCAGGGGCTTTCCCAGCCTGCTGTAAAGATGGTTGAATGGGGCATGTTAATTTCTCCCTCTTTGCACAGCTACACCTTGCCAGCTCTGGGACAATTAGCTGTGGGTGCCCTAAAGGCCACCATCCACAGCGGATATTGTGGCATGTGTGCAGTGCTGTGGGAATCACTCCCCATCACACTGGGTTTCTTGGCATGGCTTTGGGCTGTGGGTCCAGCCCCTGATGGGAGTGTCCCCAGCCCGTCGGGGAGATGGTTGCAAGGGGCATGGTTGCTTTCTCCTTTTGGGTCCTCTCTGTCCCCTGGCCCCGAGACAGTCAGCAGCGGGTGTGGGTAAGGCTGTCCTCCACGCCAGACACCGAGATGTTGGGAGAGCCCGCTCCTGCAGTGCTTCACTGCATGGTTCTCACCGTTGTATCTGCAGTGGGTCCCAGGTTTTTGTTTTTTTTTTTTGAAAAGAACTAGTCCGTCTCCAAATGCTAACCCACGGTTTTGTCAGAATGCAGTGTGGATGCTGGACTTTCAACTGGCTCACTCACTCGTTTCAGAATGCAGACTCTCAGTTTCACCAAATGCACAGTCCCTGTGGATTTAGCAGAACTTGTCTAGCTGGTGCATCGTTGGAACTGGTGTTCTGGGTCACTTTCTGGCTTTTATCTAGTATTTTTCACAGAGGTGTTTTTCTGCCCTGTCTTACCTAGCCGCCATCTTGGGTTCCTCTGCTGTAGGCTTTTGCCAGGTGCCTTGTGTCTTCCTGCCCCTCTCACTTGTTCTTTTGGCCCTGGCCACCGGCGGCTCCCCCTTGCACATGCCTGGCACCCCTCTCCCCTGCCCCAGGCCTGAGCCCCCACCGCCCTGGCCTGGGATGTCTGTGGCACAGGCAGAGGGCTGGCTGCATCCTGGCCCAGCCTGATTTTGATTTTTAAGATTCTAATGTTCAATTCAAGCTATCTGGATTTTATATGGAAATATAGGCTGAGGTGAACATCTAAATGGACTTTTTCCTCAAAATTCATAAATTGTCATTGTTTGTTGAATATTTTCATCCTTTTTCACTGAATTGTGATTCCTCTTTTATATTAAATTCTATAACAAAGCCTGTTTGTGCTTTCTGTTTTATTTATTAGTAGACTTTTATTCCAATGTTACTACTATATTTAAAAAATTATTGTTATAATATGTTTTAATTACTGCTAGGGCTATTTACCCCTCATTGTTTTCTATTCTCACCTAGCCATACCATATGATTTTCAGTATCGTATTTTTAAATTTCTAAAGGAAACACACCATTGAAAACAATTAGAATTGTTAAATCCGTGAAGAGAAAAGAGAACATGAAGTTTCACACTGCAAAAATGTTTTTTAAGAAATTGCATTTTTTGAGTGCTTTTTAAAAGAAATCACTACGTTTCTAAAATGTTTTTCTTTTTCATTCCCCAAATGGCACAAGCTGTGTGATTTTACTGCCAGTCAGAAATTTGTTTTTAACTTCCACTGGAGGTTTTTTAAAGCAATGTGGATGTAGACCCTGCACTCAGTCTGCAGGGTTTTTTTTGCTATTTGTCACAGCATGACATATTTACTGAAATATATTTTATTACATTTTACATATATATATATATATAAGTATTAAATATTTATTATATACACTGAAGCATATTTTACTGGATTGATTCCATATTCTCTGGACAATTTTAGTGTAAATAAATAAATTTTTTATGATTTTATTTTCTTTTAAAATTAAATCTCTACTTAAGGTATTCTCTTACTTTTAGTCTTTAATTTTGGTTCATGATTTTTAAGAGAAACAACATCAAAAAGATCTTTCACCATTTCCTATGTAATGGAAATCTCTTTGGCACTGTCAAAAGAACCAGTGGGCTCATTGCCCACTGAGGAAGGAATAGTCTGAAGATAGCTCTATTGAAGAAAATCTTAAAACCTCGCTTTCATACCAATAACTCAAATTCCAACTCAATACTCCAAGGTTCTTTTTTATCTTCCCCCTTTCCATATGTTAAATTGTACGTTTTCCAATAGTGAAAAATCTAGCACTCATTATTTCCAAAATATTTACAAAGATTCTGTCAATAAGTGAAATTCTGCACTTGTAACCTAACCTATGTAAAATTTTGTGACTTATACAACTTTATTCTATTATTTGAGAACAGCATTTAGGAAAGGAACACACTTTAGCTCTTCTTGGCTAATGGTTTCTGTTTGAGTTCTAATTAACTGAGGCTTGACTGTTAAGGTAGAGAAGGCGAACAGTGGGCTGGGGTAGGACAGCAGAAAAATTTCTCTAATTCTGCTTTGTCATGAATTGGCCTATGCTCAGGAGTTTGTACTACCTGAAACATATCCTTTTATTTATTCCTTTCTTCCTTCCTTTTTTCTTTCTTTCACAGAAGTATATGTGTTTCTATTTTTCAAAATAAATTGAAGATTCTGTTACATTCAAGGAGATAACCAAAATGTGTGACTTTTCCAAAATATTAGAGTCAATAAAACTTGACCTATTACGAAAGAGCTTAGAAAAATTTAAGCTTTTCTTCCAGTGAATTACTTATTGAGAATGAGTTTAAAAGTAAAGCGTGATGTGAGTCTTAGTAACATAATGAATAATTCCTCTTCTTGGTTAATTAAATTCCTAATGTCTAAATTTTGGTATAAACAAGTAATATGATAGGACCCATTTTTGCTTGTTTTGTAATGGTATTTTGAAAATTATCAATTTTAAAGGTAGCAAGTGCTTATTATATACTAACATTACATTTAATATGCTCTGTTGAAGGTTAACATCAGAACACTTGAAGGAAGAAATGATGCTGGCTGACACCTTTGAGCATAAAGGAGCTATCCTGCAGAATGAGTTCAGAATGTAAACAACCAGGACTTGGTAAGAGTGTTAGTACTCATTTTTACCTTAGTTTGATTTTAATTTTTTTAAAAGAAGTTGTAGGTTTACAGAAAAATCATGCAGAAAATACAGAGTTTCCATATACTCCCCTATTAACAACAATTTGCATTAGTTTGGTATCTTATTATAATTGATGAAAGAATATTATTATAATTCTACTATTAACCATAGTCCATAGTTTACATCAGGGTTCACAGTTTGTGCTGTACAGTCCTATGTTGTTTTTTCCTAAATTTCTTCTAATAAACTAAATACAACTTAAAAATTTCCCTTTTAACCACATACAATAATTCAGTAGCATTAATTATATGCACACTGTTGTGTTACCATACCCACAATCCATTACTAAAACCTTTGTATCACCCCAGTAGAAATTCTGCACCAATTAAGCACTAAATCCCCATTCTATACCCTCACTCCAGCCCCTGGTAACCTGTATTCAAGTATTAAGACTTTGCTTAATCTGATTATTTTGTATTAGTGAGATCATACAATAATTGTCCTTTTGTATCTGGCTTATTTCACTCACGTGATGTCTTCAAGGTTCATCCATGTTGTTGCATGAATCAAAACTTTATCCCTTTGTATGACTGAATAATATTCCATTGTATATATAAATATATACAGACATATATATACACCATATTTTGTTTATCCATTCATCTGTTGATGAAACATGAATTGCTTTCATCTTTTGGCAATTGTGAATAATGCTGCTATGAACATCATGGTGCAAATATTTGTTCAAGTTCCTGTTGAAATTTTGGTTAGGATTACATTGAATTTGAGAATTGCTTTGGGCTGAGTTAACATCTTAACAATATTTAGCCTTCCAGTCCATGAACACAGAAGGGCCTTCCATTTATTTAGTTCTACTTTCATTTCTTTCAGCAATGTTTTGTAGTTTTCCATGTATAAGTCCTTTACATCATTGATTAATTTTCTTCCTATATATTTGATCTTTTAGTGGCTATTGTAAATGGATTTTTTAATATCCTCTGTTCATTACTAGTGTAGAAACACCACTGATTTTGGGGTGTTGATCTTGTACCCTGCCACTTTGCTGAATTCATTTGTTAGCTTTAGTGGATTTTTTTGCAGATTTTTCAGGATTTTACACATATAAGATCATGTCATCTGCAAAAAGGAAAATTTTACTCCTTTGTTTCCAACTCAGATGCCTTTTATTTCTTTTTCTTTCCTAATTACTCTGGCTAGAATGTCCAGTAAAGTGTTGAATAACAGTGGTGACAGCAGACATCCTTCTCTTATTCCTGATCTTAAAAGGAAAGTTTTAAATCTTTCAGCATTGATTATGATGTCAGCTGTGGGTTTTCCATGCATTCCTTTTATCATGTTGAGAGTCTTCTATTCCTATTTTTCTAAGTGTTTTTATCAAGTTAGGTGCTAGATTTTGACAAATGTCTTTTCTGAATTGATTGAGATGACTATATGTTTTTTCCTCCCTTCATTCTATTAATATGTTGTGTTACATTGATTGATTTTCTTATGTTGAATAAACCTTGCATATCTGGGATAAATCCCACTTGATCATGGTTCATAATTCTTTTAATGTGCTGTTGCACATAAGATACGTTGTACTTAATCTTATTGGAGCATAGTTATACATAGCAAGTTGCTTGTCCTTGTCCTTGTCCTTGCCATTTGACAGTTTGACTAGTATGTTCCTGGGTATGGTTCTCTTCAACTTTATCCTGTTTGGGGTTCTTTGGTACTCTGAAATATGCATATTCATGCAAATTCATATAAATTTGGGAAGTTTTCTGCCTTTATATATTTGAATATTTCTTTTGTTCCTTTCTCTCTTTCTTCTCCTTCTGGGACTTTGTTAATGCATATATGGCATGCTTGATGGTGTCCCACAAGGCTCTGTTGGCTTTTTTACATTCTTTTTTCTTTCTGCTCCTTAGCTGGGGTTGCTTCAGTTGTGTTCTGTTTGAGTTCACTGATTCTTTCTTCTGCCACCTCAAATCTGCTGTTGCTACCCTCTACAGAATTTTTCACTTTGATTATTTTTGTTTTCAATGCCAGTATTTCTGCTTGGTTCCTTTTTAAAATATTTATGTCTTTATTGAGATTCTCATATTGTTCATTCATTATTTTCCTTATATCCTTTAGTTCTTTGTCTATTTTCCTTTATTTGCTTGGGCATATCGAGATTCATTTTTTAAAAATCTTTGTTTGGCATGTCCAATGTCTAGTCTTCTTCATTGTTGGTTTCTGGAGTTTCACCTTGTTCTTTTTCCTTTGTTTGTCTTATAATATTTTTTTGTACACTGTATATTTTATTATTTTAAAGTGTTATCTCTGGTATTAAATCTCCAAGATGTCTGTTCCTTAAGTTTGTATACAGCTAGTAATGTTACACAGATTTCCTTGTGTGGCAGGAGATAATAAAAACAAACCAACACAAAAAACGCCTTTCACAGTCTTTGCAAATTGATTTTGTCTTGACTGGTGCACTCCTTCAGAGTTTAACCCTCCTATCAGGAAAATCAGCCCAAGGTGAATATAAAATGCAGGATCCTTTCTGTCTTTTCTGCACTTACTTATTGTCGTAGGAATTCCCCTGAATTTCAATGCTCCCTCTACTTCCTATAAAATAGACTTTCTCCCCCTCTTAACTGCTCTGTTGTATAACTTAAAGCAGGCAATCCTTTGCCCCATGTTGCTTTTTTTTTTTTTTTAATATTTAGGTCAATGACTTGATTTATTTTTTGAAAGACAATACCATATACACTTAACAGGCCAGTGTGAAATAGTGTAGTTTTAACATTACAATCAGAAAGAAAATTTTTTTTCCAGTAAAAAGTGTTATAAGTTATATGAAGAAATAATATTTAAAAACATTCAGAAGTAGCCCTTGTTGTTAAAAACATTTAAGGATGGCCAGTAGGGGTGAGTGATATGCTAGACTCCAAGGAGTTTTATCAGCTTCAAAATTAAAAACAATTTTATTAAGATTAAAGGAATGATTAATAACACAATAAAGAATAATCAGTAGTGAATTTTATAATGGAATGATTCACATGACTTTCCAACTGAAAGCAATAGAGCTTATTTATTGTCCTAAAAAATAATGATTTTGCCTTTCACTGTAAAATTCAGATCTGTTATTTATAATGTTGCCTGGATTATCTGAACTAGTGGGCTTCCTGTGAAGTTTAGGTTCTGGTAAACCCAGGTGAACTGTTCATATTGAGCAATCAATCATTGGCAATGAGGTGGGGTAGAGGCACACCTCTGGATGCCAGTTGATAGGTTAGTCTTTGATGGCCATGGTCCAGAGGAGTGGCTGATCAGTTTCCACAGTCACTATCCCAGATTCATCATAGGTATTAAAAGTACTGACCAGTATTCCCAAACCAAGCACATGATTGGTGAGGTTCCACTTTAGGCCTGTTATGGTAACTTGATTGCAAGGATGTCCAACATGTATAAGGGCATACCAATCACTTTCCATTCCAGTGTTTACATGCAACTTTTACTTTCCTGGTTGGAGAAGGTGGATGAGAGATTTATCTTGAATTATTATAATTGGCAAAGGAGTGATATCAGTTGTCTGAAACAGGTGCTCACAGATGCCATAATCTGGTCAAAGCATCCACCAAGTGCTCCCAGTGTCACAATCATATTAACTTGTAGGGCTTTTTCTTCTGTCTTCTTTTGGAACACTTGGTAAAGTCAGTGTGGTCTTGATCAGGAGTTGAAATCATCTCACAACATTTAATACTGTAGTACTCTTTGACTTCAAGTCTAATAGAATCAAAATCTCCATTGATGAATTCAGGCAAAAAGCTTTCCCGCTCTCCATCAGTGATATCATATAAGTGGCTGGCACCTCCATCAACAGAGGCTTTTTTTTTTTTTCCAGAATTTTCTTTCTTTTTTTTTTAATTTTATTTTGAAATAAATTCAAAGTTACAGGAACAGTTGCAAAAACAATGCAATCCCCATACACAGAACTCCAGCATTCCCTGACCTCCCTCCCCTGATAACCCAATCCACTAACTTTAACATGTTGTCACACTGCTATTTCTTTCCCTCCCTCCCTCCCTCCCTCCCTCTCTCCCTATCTATCATCCATCATCTATTGCTCTGTCTTCTGAACATATGAGAGTTAGCTGCACACATCCTTGAACAAACACTATTATTCACATATACAATTCCCATGAACAAGAACATTCTTTTATGCAATCCCATTAAGTGCAGCTAAGAAGTACAAGAGATTCAACAATGATACAAAGCTTACATTCTACATTTCCTTTTCCTTATGTCTCAGCTGTGTCCCTTTGAGCCTCCTGTCCTCCATTCTCAGATCCCATCCAGGGTCATCCTTGGCATTCAATTGTCATCTATTTAGACTGTCTTTTTTTTTCCCCCCTCAATTGTGGAAACATATATACAGTCTAAATCTTCCCATTCCAACCTGCTCCCTAGTTTTCCATTAGTGGGATTAATCACATTTAGAATGTTGTAATGCTATCACCTTCCCACCATCCATTACTAGAAATTTCCCTTCACCTCAAACAGCAACCCTACACTCATTTCTTAACTCCCCATTGCCCCTTCCCCCACTTCTCTTAACCCGTACTCTACTTTTCATCTCTATGGTCATATTCTCTGATAATTTCTTTGTGTTTACTGTGGGGCTTAAAATTAAACTTTTAAATCCGTAACAATCTTGTTTTTCTTTGATACCAACTGAATTTCAATAGGACACATAAACTATGTACCTATACTCCTCCATTTCCCCACCTTTATATAGTTCTTGTCAAAAATTACATATTTTACATTGAGTTCAAAATGACTGATTTGTCATTAGAGTTTATGTATTTTATATCATGTAGGAAGTAAATAGTGGAGTTACAATTCAAAAATTATTGACTTCTATTTGTATTCCATTGTGGTCAGAGATTGTGCTTTGAATACGTTCAATTGTGTTTTTTTTGTTGTTTTGTTTTGTTTTTTAATTTATTGAGGCTTGTTTTATGTCCCAGCATATGGTACATTCTGGAGAAATATCTGTGATCACTAGAGAAAAATGAGTGTCCTCGTGATTTGGGATGTAAGGTTCTATATATGTCTGTTAAAATTCTCTATATCTCTTTCTCCTTTCTTTGTTTCTCTGTTGGTAGGGCTCCCTTTAGTATCTGAAGTAAGGCAGGTCTTTTATTGGCAAACTCTCTCAGCATTTGTTTGTCTGTGAAAAATTTAAGCTCTCCCTCAAATTTGAAGGAGAGTTTTGCTGGAGAAAGTATTCTTGGTTGGAAATTTTTCTCTCTCAGTTTTTTAAATATGTCATGCCACTGCCTTCTCACCTCCATGGTGGCCACTGAGCAGTCACAACTTAGTGTCTTATGTTGTTTCCTTTGTATGTGGTAAATTGCTTTTCTCTTGCTGCTTTCAGAAATTGATCCTTCTCTTCAGTATTTGAGAGTCTGATCAGAATATGTCTTGGAGTGGGTTTATTTGGATTTATTCTATTTGGAGTTCGCTGGGCGTTTATGCTTTGTGTATTTATATTGTGTATAAGGTTGGGGAAGTTTTCCCCAACAATTTCTTTGAATACTCTTTCTAGACCTTTACCCTTCTTTTCCCCTTCTGGGGCACCAATGAGTCTTACTTTTGGACATTTTATTTTATCTGTTGTATCCCTGAGATCCTTTCCAATTTTTTTCCTCCATTCTTTCTTTTGTTCTTTCATTTTCTGTTCTGCGGACCTCTAGGACACTGAGTCGTTGTTCAGCTTCCTCTAATCTTGTATTATGAGTATCCAGAGTCTTTTTAATTTGGCCAAAAATTTCTTTTATTTCCATAAGCTCTTATTTAATCTTGAAATTTCTTCTTTATGCTCTTCTAGGGTCTTCTTTATGTCCCTTTTATCCTGTTCCATGGTCTTCTTCATGTCTTTTATATACTGTGCCATGTTTCATTCCTCAATTGTAGTTATTTGATTAATTGTGCCAAGTACTGTGTCTCTTCTGATATTTTGATTTGGGTGTTTGGGATCGGGTTCTCCACATCGTCTGGTTTTATCATATGCATTAAGATTTTCTGTTGTGTTTGGCCTCTTGGCATTTGTTTTCTTGATAGGGTTCTTTCAAGGTGTAAAAAAAAAAATACCAATCTAATTTTTCAGAAATACAAGATGGTGGTGTACACTTTCTCCAACTAACCAGCAGATGGCATCTGTGAGTCACCTATACCCGTCAAGTCAGTTGTCCCCAACTCTGTCTCTGTGGTGTGTGGGAAAATGATTTTTGTGGGGTTCAGTTGGTGAACTCAGTTTGGGTTTGTTGTTGGAGCTGTCCACCCTGAATGTGGGGTGTGTGTCTGGGTGGTCAGGGAGTCAGGGCAGCTTTAGTATTCAAACCTCCCAGGTGTTCCCGGAGATTCAAGGCTGTTGCAGGAGTCTAAGCCTTCATTTCAGTTTTGCTCCAGATTTTCTCTGTCTCTGACCCACAAACCACCGGCATTGACGTAGAGTCCCTGGGTTTTCCAAGCGGGCCCCCCTTCTCAGCTGTGATCTTCCAGGATCTCTGCTGAGGGAAGGCTGTGCTACATCACTAGTGTGTGTCATCCCTCAAGGGAAGCCACGGGCTGCCGGGCCATGCAGGGGCGCTCTCTGCCTGATTCAAAGATTAGCCTATAATTCTTGACTGGTGTAAGTTCTGAATGAAAGGCAGGTAGTAGAGCTGGGTCCCACCCCTTCCCTCTTAGAGAAGATAGACACCTTCAGGGGAGGTCATTAGCATTTCAGTGGTCTCTCTCTGCCTGTGCCATACCCTTGTCTGGGTCACAGAACTGGGAACCGAAAATGGCTGAGGCTTTCTCCACTGAGTTGAAAAAGGAACAGAGTTAGTCTGAGGCGACCCCCCAGCTCTTCAAGGTCAGTCATCACCCAAAGCCTCTGTCTACTTGTTGGGGATTCGTACCTCGTAGTGAGCAGTTCACACTCGCTAATTAAAACCCCAGTTGGAGCTCAGCTGAGCTATATTCGCTTGCTGGGAGACAGCTTCTCTCTGGCACCACAAGGCTTTGTAGCTTGGGCTGTTGGGGAGGGGTCCCCCAATTTGGATCCACAGTTTTTACTTAGAGATTTTATGCTGTGATCTTGGGCATTCCTCCCAATTCAGGTTAGTGTATGATGAGTGGACAGTCACATTTTTCCCCCCACAGTTATTCTGGATTATTTACTAGTTGTTTCTGGTTTTTTTCAGTTGTTCCAGGGGGACTACTTAGCTTCCACTCCTCTGTATGCCACCATCTTATATCCTCCCCCAGCACAGGCTTTTAAAAGAGCTTTGCTCCAAAGATGACAAAAACAGTTGTCCAAAAGCTGGTTCAGAATCAAAAGGCAATACTTAAAATTCCCAGTGGGAAGCAGGTTCCAATGGGGTAAAGACATGCTCCATATTGGAATACTGGCCTCTTACAACGGCAGGTAGAGCCACTAGTGAAAGGAGTGCAGACTGCAAGAGCAAGGGTGATTGACAGCTGAAGAGCCTCTCCCCATGTTGCTTTGACTTAATTGTTTCTGACATTGCTTTAGCTGTAAGCAAGCTGCTTCTGCTTCCAGAGTAAGCTGTGGGAGGGTGAACCTGAGACAAGTTTCCTGACTCAATCTTTCAGGCTGCCACCCAGTAGACTGGCATGGATATACAGGCACTGCATTATACACCTAGGGTTTACTCTGCTCCCTCTGGAATGCAGCCAGGGACCCTCAATGGGCGCACAGGCTGGCTTCACTGGGGAGAAGATGAGGGAAGGAATAGCAAGAGCACCATGAGCTTGTCCTACTGATTTTAATACTGTGTTTTCTTGATTTGGCCCTCATATAGTTACTGCAGCCCTTTAACTGTTTTCTGGAGTTTTAAGGAAGATGATTCTGCCAGTTTTTGCCAGTTGTTCAAATATTCTGTGGGGGAATGGCACCCTGGAGCAACTTATGCTACCATCTTGGTTGACCAGAAGAAACCTGCTTAGTGTTTTTCACATATTTTTCTCAGATATATCCCCAGATATTTGCTAGAAGTAAAAATATCATCACAATATATTCAGATACCACAAGATTCATTAACTCAGGTTCTCTGTTCTTTGAAACAATCCTCCTGGAGACAACCTTCTTCATGTTCCAGTTTCCAATTAGTTGTGGAAAATCTTGGCTTGAACTGTCAACCTAGGTTTTTCATTTCACCACATTTTTATGGATTCTCTTTCTCTTTTTCTTTTCTTCTTGGATCCCACATATTCCTCTTTCTTAGTTTACTTTCTTGGTTTTCATACTCCAGGAGCTTCCAGGGAGAATATGGTCATCAGCCCCCAATATTGCCCCCAGTGATCTCTGCCTTCTAGTATTCATACAACCATGTTTTATTAGGGTTAGTCTGTATGATCAATAGAAAACAGAAAAAGTGATGGTATCTCTTCTTAGGTTATTAAGGATTATGTCTTCTATCTTGGGATACTGGCCTCTATAACTCTTGGATTACTTGCTTTATAGGAAGCAAGTTGCTTTGTTTTGAGCAGTCCTATGGAGAAGCCCAGGTACTAAGAAACTGAGGTATCTTGCCAGCAGCCAGTGAGGAACTGAGGGTTACCAACAACCACGTGAGAATGCTTGGAAGCAGATTCTCTAGCCCCAGTTCAGCCTTGAGTTAATTACAGTATCAGCTAATCAGTTGACTTCAATCACGTGGGAGACTTTGATCCAGAACCACCAAGGTCAGCCACTTGTGGATTGCTGATCTACAAAGATTGAGAAATAGAAAAGATTTGCTGCTAAGTTATTTGTTGGCAGGAATTTGATATGCAGCTAGAAAATTAATACAAAGGTTGATGGGAGGTAAGTTTTTTGATATCATAAATGTCCAAAAGTTTATTTATTTTATCCTCATACTTGTTAAAAAGTTTGGATGGGTATAGGATTCTGAGGTAGAAATGGATTTATCGTGGAACCTTGAAGACATTGCAGTTGCAGTTGAACAGTCTAATGCCATTCTGTTTCTTGATTTTTTAAGATGTCCTCCCTTCCCCTGACCCAGAAACTCTTAGGACCTTCTTTTCCTAGTGTTCTAAAATTTTATGATGATATATCTTAGGATGGTTCTTTTTTCATTTATTATCCTGGGGATTTGATAATCCTTTCCAACTTAAAAAGTTCTAGGAAGTGTTCTTTAATTATTTCTCTGGAAATTTTCTTTCATGTTTTTCTCTGTTCATTCTTTCTGTAACTCCTGTTTGTTGGTTGTTGATCCATATAAACTGATTCTCTAATTTTCCAACCTTTTCTCTCATATTTTCCATCTCTTTATCTCTTTTCATTTATGCTTCATTAGATTTACTCAACTTTATATTGCAACAATTCTATTGAACTTTTAATGTCTGCTATCTCTTCTTCCCCAGTCTTCCAAATAATAGGAACTTTATTAAATGGATCAGAATAGGATAGATTTCCGGGGGGGGGGGGCAGATATTATTCATTGGCTCATGCAAGATATTATGGCTGCCCAGTTCATCTATTCTATGGAAATTGCTCATATTTGGAAATGTCTATCCTCTGGGAGCACATCAATGATCAAACTTCTGCTATGGAATGGAGTATACAGCTTTCAATGCCCTATCTAAATATTTTATTTGGAATGTTGTGTCACAAGTCCAATTGCATAAATCCTGCTGAACCAAAGGTGGTCATCATCTATGAGCTTGTCTGGGCTCCAGATGAAGTTGCTTTTCTAATAGTTAACAAGCAAGAAGGGGATGTGAATTCGGTTAGGTCCAATAATATTTTAGGCAGTTAGAAAAATATCAGCTGCTGTTCCACAATACATTTCCTGTTTTTGGTGTTTTTCATTCCTTCATGTAGATCTGAGTTTCATTTTCCTTCAGCCTTAAGAATTTCTTTTAGCATTTTTTGTAGTATAGGTTTGCTGGAAGCAAGTTATCTCAGGTTTTGTTTTATCTGAAAATGTCATTATTCAGCCATCTTTTTCTGAAGGATATGTTCACTGGATATAGAATTGTAGGTTGCATTCCAGATTTTTTTCCTTTTATCAGCACTTTAAAGATGTCACCTATTTCTTGTTTCTTATGACAAGTCAATGACAGTTCTCTTTTTCTCTTAAGATTTTTGTTTTGTTTTGTTTTGTTTTTGTTTTTCAACAATTTGACTATGCCTTCATGACCTGCTTGAATTTATGGAGCTTATTGGATTTGTGAGTTGATAGTTTTCATTATATTTGGGAAAAACTTGGCTGTAATTTCTTAAAATTTTTCTCTGCTTCAATCTCTCTCTACTCTCTGGGCCTCCAGTTACAGTATGTTAGACCATTTTGTCCCACAAGTCGCTGAAGATCCATAATTATTTTCTGTGCCTCAATTTGGATAATTCTTACTGCCCCTGCTCTATTTTCAAGTTCACTGATGTTTTTCTTCTGCAATGTCTAATCAGCTGTTCACCTATTCAATAACATATTCTTTTCAGACATTGTAGTTTTCAGCTCTGTAATAGGTTATTTTGTAAAGTGTCAAATTCTCTACTAAGATTTCACCAGCTGTTCACTCATTACACCCATCTTTTCCTTTAAATCATTGTTTTTAATTCTTGGTTATGGGTAACATTTTTTTGAACTTTTGATTTCTGCTGTATATATGCCCAGTGTTTCCTTTACAGCCTCTATCTCTTTTGCAATATCTTCTCTAAACTTTTTGATTTGATTTAGCATTAGTTGTTTAAATTCCTGTATCTCAGTTGAAGTGTACGTTTGTTCCTTTGACTGGGCCATAACTTTGTTTTTCTTAGTGTAGGTTGTAATTTTCTGTTGTCTAGGCATGGTTTCCTTGGTTATCCAAATCAGGTTTTCCCAGACCAGAACAGGCTCAGGTCCCAGAGGGAAGAAATATTGAGTATCTGGTTTCCCTGTGGGTGTGTCTTAGAAAATTGCTCCACCCTTTGATGCCTCAGGTCACTGTGCTTTTCTGCCCAGCAGGTGATGCCTGTTAGCCTATAATTCTTGACTGGTGTGAGGAGGTATGGCCATGTTCCCCCAGGCTCTGGGGTCTGGTTCTGAATGGAAAGGGCCCCACCTCTTTCCTCCTAGAGAAGACAGACCCCCCAGGTGGAGGTCATTAGCATTTCAATGGTCTCTCTCTCTCTGCTTGTGCTGTCTCCACCCTTCCCCCAGTCACAGCCCTGGAAACTGAAAATGACTGGGGCTTTCTCCACTGAGCCGAAAAAGAAGCAGATAGTCCCCTTCAGACCCAGTCCAAGGTGACCCTCCAGCTCTCCCAGGTCAGTCGTCACCCAAAGCCTCTGTCTGTTTTTTGGGGATGCGTACCTGTAGTGAGCAGTTCACACTCGCTACTTAAAACTCCAGTTGGAGCTCAGCTGAGCTATATTCGCTTGCTGGGAGAGAGCTTCTCTCTGGCACCACTAGGCTTTGCAGCTCGGGCTATGGGGGAGGGGTCTCGTGACTTGGATCCGCAGGTTTTACTTAAAGATTTTATGCTGTGTTCTCAGGCATTCCTCCCAATTCAGGTTGGTGTATGATGAGTGGATGGTCTCGTTTGTCCCCCCGCAGTTATTCTGGATTATTTGCTAGTTGTTTCTGGTTTTTTGTAGTTGTTCCAGGGGGACTACTTAGCTTCCACTCCTCTCTATGCCGCCATCTTGCCCCGCCTCTATGGGTAACATTTTACTGCTTAATTATATGTCTAGGAATTTTTTATTTATACTGGACATTATGGCTGCTACATTGTTGTGATCCATATTTTGTTTTCTTCCTTTGAAGAGGACTGAGATTTGATTTTGCAGGTAGTTAATTTACTTGATTCTTTTGAGGCCAAATACTAATATAAGGAGAATAAAATTTTAAAATTGGTTGGGTGGCCTAGAGTAACACTTACTCCATGGCTAGAATATCCCTATTTCTGAAGTGTGGACTTTCTGTGGTCTCAGAAATGCCTAGGGTGTTCAGTGAGGTTTCCCTACTCTGGGAGACTGGAACTCCACCATTTCTCAGGCTATGCAAATTCTAGAAACTGCATTCAGCTTATAGCTCTCTAGTAGCTAGTTTGTACAAGGCTTTGCATTGTTTCACCTTGTATTAGTTTTGGCTGAAATCTTAAGGGTCCCTGAAGCACATTTCCAGAGCTCATTCTCTACATCTCTCCCTCTTCTCCAGTACCCTGCCCCACAAATTCCAGCTGCCTCAGCAGGCCTGAATTCTGGTCTCTGCCTCTTCAGCCCAGTGAGACTTCTGTGTTCTGCTTGACTCCCACCTCTCTATGTGGTGATATGGAAAGTGCTTTGAAGGGAAAGTTTAGTCTATCATGGGATTCATTTACCTCAAGTACCTCCCTTCTATCAGGGATCATAGTTCTGTGTTCTTGCTGTCCAACATCTGAAAATAACCACTTCATATATTTCATACAGGGTTATAATTTTTCTTTTAAATGGTGGGAGGGCTAGTTCAGGACTAGTTACTCTCATGGACAGAAAAGGAAGTTCTATTTTTAATTTCTAAGAAAATTTTTTAAAAGTCTTGAATATTTTATTGTCTTCTGCATATTTTCTGTTATCCCAAGGACTTTTTATTTCTTTCTTTTTTTTTTGTTACTGTCTTCATGTTAGAGATTTTTCCTCAGCTATATGGTAATTCTTCGTCATCTTTTCATATTAAACAGTAAGGCAATGAGAGGTTGATTTGAATTTCTGGGTGTGTAGGGAGAACTAGTCAACAAGCAAACTCTACTATAAGGTCATCTAGTAGGGCCTGATGTCAGAACCTTTAGTAATTTCCCTTGGGTAAGGTGAAATACTCAGTGCTTTTGGGAAATAGGAGTCAGAAGTTCCACCATCCAGAAAGTTAATTTCACTTGATTACCTGTTTTCAGTCTTGTGTCCCTGAGTTCAGAATCTCTGTTTTAGTTTCTCCGGGGAGCAAATCTTTAGTTTTTTTGCCAGGGTTGAGGAGGGGTTAGTGGCTTGGGTGTTGGAGGAGGCATCCAGAGGAGTCTATCGCTACAGACTTTTGACCAATCTTCTGTTTTAAGACAAATCTCTATCAATTCTGACTTTCAGAAGTTCTTGATACCTCAATTTTCTGAGCATTTCTGAGATTCTGCAGTCTGTTTCTGGATTTCCCTTTGGTTCCCTTAGGTTTTAGTATTTTCCGGTTTGTTAAGTCAATTACAACTCATCCATCTGCTTTCCAGCCTCCAAAATGTTGTTGCTATGGTCTTTTTTTCACATTTTCTTTCTCCTTGTGGTTTACAATGTCTGTTTGCTGTCATTTTAGTGGGGTTTCAGGAGGGAGAGTTAGTAAACTGTATTTTCAATCTGCTGTGTTTAGTTGGATGTCTGTATTCAAGATTTTAAGTTTACAAAAGCCACACAGTTAAGACTAAATATTTCCATGTCAGGCCTCAACTCAATCCTCAATTTATCTGCATTATGATAGGATCTTTTTTTTTTTTAAACATTACCACAGAGTAGTGATTTTTTTATTGTTTATTCATCAATATAGCATTGATTTCTTAAATCTCAATTAATGATCTAAGAAAAAGGAAAATATTCTTAATACTAAAAGATACAAAGTCAGTAAAATAAAAATGGAATGTTCATATTTGTGAATCTTATCATTATAATAGATTAATATTTTGTTAAAAAAATCCTCTTAAACTGCCCTAACCAATAATTATGTTTTTTCTATTGACAGCATGTTTATATTAGAAATTTAATATGTCAAACTTCCCAATACCGTTTAAATAATGAACATAAGTAACATTTTGAAATTAAGAATCCAGCAAGTGATCAAATAATTGCTATCAATTTTTTTTGATAGTTTTAAGCATTCATTCCTATAGTTGTCTTAGAACATTTATCTCCAGGGAAGTTATTCTTGACATTTTTTGGGGCGGCGGGGAGTAAGATGCCATAGACCACTTTTGGAAATACAGTTAAAGCCTTTGTTCTTCCCAGCAATATTTACATATGCATGTATGCAAAAAATATTATATATGATTTCAGAGGATTCATGGATCTCCTGAATTCTTTCCATAAAATAGAAGGTACTAAGCATTAAATATTTTGCATAAAGAAACACATTCTTTGCTATCACAGAGCAATAACTTTAAGGTCTGCAACATTTTAATAGAGGAAATATGGGCTTCTGAATTCTTTGCTTTATCTGTTATTAATGTTATGATTTCTTTTGCACAGTGTAGGCCACTGGAAAGTCCATAGTTTTGATAATGATAAATATGAATAATTATGATAGAATTAAGACCTTTATACATGTTTGAGCAGTTTAAAAATATTTTTATGCAGCTTATTTTATCACGGGGAAACCATGTATGTTCAGAGCCTTTAAAAATGATACTAATTTCATTAAGCATTAAATTACCTTTGTATGTATGAAAACTGTATAATCAAGAATGCAGAATCACTTAGCAAATTGTAAGCAAAGTATTAAGATTATACTTACTCTTTCAAGTCAATAAAGTCCTCCTTTCCCACACTTGCCACCTGTGCTTTCACAATTGTTTACTAGTAAACAAGTATAGCTTTTAGCACTGGATTAAGCACTGTAGGAGATTTTTTTTTTAAATTAAATTCAGTTTTATTGAAATATATTCACATACCATACAATCATCCATGGTATACTATCAGCTATTCATAGTACGATCATATAGTTATGCATTCATCACCACAATCTATTTCTGAACATTTTCCTTACATCAGAAAGAATCAGAATAAGAATAAAAAATAAAAAAAAGAATACCCAAACCATCCCCCCCATCCCACCCTATTTTTCGTTTAGTTTTTGTCCCCAGTTTTCTACTTATCCATCCATACACTAGATAAAGGGAGTGTGATCCACAAGGTTTTCACAATCACGCTGTCACCCCTTGTAATCTACATTATTATATAATTGTCTTTAGGAGTCTAGACTACTGGGTTGGAGTTTGATAGTTTCAGGTATTTACTTCTAGCTATTCCAATACATTAAAACCTAAGAGGTGTTATCTATATAGTGCATAAGAATGTCCACCAGAGTGACCTCTTGACTCCGTTTGAAATCTCTCAGCCACTGAAACTATTTCGTCTCATTTTGCACCCCCCCTTTTGGTCAAGAAGATATTCTCAATCCCATGATGCTGGATCCAGATTCATCACCAGGAGTCATATCCTGCGTTGCCAGGGAGATTTACACTCCTGGGAGTCAGATCCCACGTAGGGGGGAGGGCAGTGAGTTCACCTGCCGAGGTGGCTCAGTTAGAGAGAGAGAGAGAGAGAGAGAGAGAGAGAGTGCCAAATCTGAGCAACAAAGAGGTACTGAGGGGGAGACTCTTAGGCACAATTATATACAAGTTTAGCCTCTCCTTTGCAGTAACAAGTTTCATAAGGACAAGTCCCACGCTAGAGGGCTTGGCACATCAAACTGCTGGTCCCAGTGTTTCTGACAACATCAACACCAGTCCAGGTGAGGAAGTCCAACACTTCTGCACTTTCCCCCAGCTCCTGGGGGGGGGGGGGGGCGGGGCTGTAAATATATTTTTTATTCTCTGCCCAACTTACTCTGGAATGTGTCACTATTTCACTCTAACCTATACTAACCTACTGTATCTCACATCCTATTCAAAGTTCCATGTAATTCTGGTGTTTGAACAAACTCACTGTAGATTTATACTGTTTAGAAAATATAGATCCTGCACCAAATAGACATCTCTTCCCTTGGTCTCACATGGAAGTTGAATTTTAAAACACAGTCAGTTTTGACCTTTACCCATTGGCCCGGTTTGCCCTAGTCTTAACCAGATCTGCTTCCTTCATAATTGAAGTCTGGGCTCTTTTTCAGCTTTTTTTTAACAGTTGCTGTATGCACTAATACTGACATTCATATCTGCCAAGCTCTAGCTCTGAGTTTCAGGTGTCTCAGAGGTACACATTTTTCCAGAGACCAATCAGGTTATACACTAAGGGATCAGCATCTCAAAGTTTAGAGATAGGCATTACAATTCAGGAATAGAGTCGACTGCTGTAAGAGCTTACAATCTAGGGACCATTACAATAATCATTTCCACATTAGGCTATGTTCTAAGATCCAATTCTGACTTTACACATTGTAGTTAGTCCATATTGGTGAGGCATTATAGTGTTTGCCTTTATTTCTGGTGTACTTCACTCAAATACTGTGTACAGGATCCATTCACATCATTGTGTGCCTCACAGTGACACTCCTTCTCATAGTTGGTCAATATTCCACTGTATGCATACACCACAGTTCACCATTCTGTTCCTCAGTCTATGTACCCTTAGGTCACCTCCACCCATTGCAAATCATGATTACTGTCTCCATGAACACCAGTGTGCAAATTTCCATTCATGTCTCTGCTCTCAGATCTTCAAATGACATACCCCATAATGAGGTTGCAGGACCTTATGGTCCCCAAATACTTAGCTTTTTGTGGAACCACCACACTGACCTTCAGAAAAGCTACACCATTCTACCTGCTCATTGACAGTAGATAGGCACATCCCTCTCACCGTGTTTTCTCCAACACTTTTACTCGTATATATTTTTTCCTACAATTTTATAGAGTTATTTTCACATACCATACATTTATCCACAGTGTACAATCAGTTGTTCTTGGTATCATCATAAAGTTGTGCATTTATCACCACAGTCAGCACTTGAACATATTGATTACTGCAAGAAAATTTTTTTTTTTTTTTTAGCAATAATAAAAAAGATGATGTGCTGGTTTGAATGTATTATGTCCCCCAGAAAAAGCCATATTCTTTGATGCAATCTTGTGGGGCAGACATATTAGTGGGGATTAAGTTGGAATGTTTGGATTAGGTTGTTTGCATGGAAATGTCCCCCACCCAACTGTAGGTGATAACTCTGATGAGATATTTCCATGGAGGGGTGGCCCCACCCATTCACGGTGGGCCTTGATCAGTGGAGCCATATAAATGAGCTGACAAACAGAAAGAACTCAGTGCAGCTGAGAGTGAACTTTTGAAGAGAAGCTACGCCAAGAGGGACACTTTGAAGAAAGCACAGGAGCTGCAGATGAGAGACATTTTGAAGACAGCCATTGGAAGCAGATTCTTGGTCTGGAGAAGCTAAGAGAGGACAAATACCCCAAGTGCAACTAAGAGTAACATTTTTGAGGAACTGTAGCCTAGAGAGGAATGTCCTGGGAGAAAGCCGTTTTGAAGCCAGAACTTTGGAGCAGATGCCAGCCACGTGCCTTCCCAGCTAACAGAGGTTTTCCGGACGCCATTGGCTATCCTCCAGTGAAGGTACCCGATTGCTGTTGTGTTATCTTGGACACTTTATGGCCTTAAGACTGTAACTGTGTAACCAAATAAACCCCTGTTTATAAAGCCAATCCATATCTGGTGTTTTGCCTTCTGGCAGCATTAGCAAACTAGAATAGATGATAAAAAGAAAAATAACATGTCATACAATACAATATAATAGTAAGGACAGAAAATAATACCACTACCAAGAATCCCATATTCCTCCCCTATATCCCCCTCTCATACACACCTAGCATTGGTATACGGCCTTTGTTACATTTAATGGAGGTATATTACAATGTTACTTTTGACTATAGACTCCAGTTTGCTTTGATTATGTTTTTTCCCAAATACCATCCCTTTTTCAACATTCTACATGGTTGACATTCATTTGCTCTCCCACATGCAAAAACATTTTTGTATTTGTATATTTAGTAACAGTCATTGACCACTCCAGTTTTTGCCAAGTTATACAGTCCCAGTCTTTATCATCTACCTTTACCTCTGGTTTTTCAAAGTGAAAAATACAGTCCTTTGGGGACACAAGAGTGATAAAATCTATTTTTGGTTATAATATTTGTGTCTCTGACTTCTCTTTATTTAACATATGTTGTTGCTTCAAATTAGCTGAGTTCCTTTAAAAGGATAGGTTATACTGGGTCATTCATTTGGAGATAGCCTGGGAAACTACATTGGAAACAGTTGTGTTTGAGATCTAGAACAGAGGTCAATGTGATCTACATACAGCTTGGAGTTTACGATTTTAACTACCTTTAGGTCATAACTATTGGCCAACAGACTGCTCACTCTTTTTGAAGGAAATCTTGCATTTCAACATCTGTGCTACTTTGACCATTCCATGCTTGCTTATCCTTTGGAAAATAACCAAACTAATTCCTATAAATCAAAAAACTTTCACTAAAGTGTAGAATGTTAAAGGCATAAAAATCACAAAGGATTACCAGAAACAGACTGGGAGAGAGAGAGCAGTGTGTGATTCCTGCTCAGTGGTCCAATGTTTAGGAAGGGGATCACTCTATTGCACTGACTCAGGAAAGCAAAAATAAATCTGGGCACAAGGAAAATGTTCAAAAAATAGATTGGGGTGATGAATGCACAACTATATGATGGTACTGTGAACAACTGATTGTACACGTTGGATGACTGTAAGGTATGTAAATATATCTCAATAAAATTGAATAAAAAAAGATAATAAAAAGTGTTGGTGAGAGGGTCTCACTGATAAGAACTAATTATAATATGTAAACTCATAGACATGAAATATAAGGTACCAAGATATAGGACGAGGCTTAAGAATGGGGAGTGGTTGCTTAGTATGAGCAGAATGTTCAACTAGGACAAACTTAAATGTTTGGAAATAAACAGAGGTGTAGGTAGCAAGATGTGAGAATAACTAACAGTGCTGAATGGCATGTGAATGAGGTGGAAACGGGAAGCTCAGAGTCATATATGTCACCAGAAGGAAAGTTGGAGGTCAAAAGATGGGAATGTATAAAACTGAATCCTATGGTGCGCAATATCCATGATTAATTGTACAAATATTAGAAAACTCTTCCATGAACCAGAACAAATGTATGACAACACAACTAGAAGTTAACAATAGAGGGACATGTAGGGAAGAAATATATACCTATTGCAAACTATATACTACAGTTTGTAGCATTTCAACATTCTTTCATAAACAGTAACAAATGTACTATACCAACACTACGAGTCAGTAATTGAGGGGGGTTGGTTAGGGATATGGGAGGATTCGAGTTTCCTTTTCTTTTCCTTTTTTTTTTTCCCCCATCTTTCACTTTATTTCTGGCCTGGAGTAATGAAAAGTTTCTAAAAATTGAACAAAAATTAAGTGTGGTGATGGATGCACAGCTGTAAGAGGGTATCGGTACCAGGGGCAACTGATTGTACAGTTTGGATCTTTGGATAATTGTATGGTATCTGAACAATCCCAATAAAAAAAAAAAAAAGTGTTGGTGAGGACATAGAGAAATTGGAATCCTCATAAGTTGGTGGTAGAATGTAAAATGGTACAGCCATTTTGGAAAAACAGTTTGGAAGTTCCTCAAAATGTTAAACATAGAATATGATCCATCAGTTTCACTCCTAGGTATATACTCAAGAGAAGTGAAAACATACATCCATGCAAAAACTTGTACATGAATGTTCATAGCAGCATTTTTCATGATAGCCGAAAAATGGAAATAACCCAAATATCGTCAACTGATGAATGGATAAACAAAATATGGTATATCCATACAATGGAATATTATTTCTCCCTTAAAAGGAACAAAGTTCTGATACATGCTGCAGTGTGGATGAAACTGAAGACATTATGCTAACATCACAAAAGACCATATATTAAATGATTCTATTTGTATGAAATGTCCAAAATAGGCAAATCTGTAGAGACAGAATATACAATACTGTTTGCCTATTGGCTGGGGCAGAGCAGGTGGGGTGGAGAGAGATGAGGAATAACTGCTAATGGGTGTGGAGTTTCTTTTGGTGAGTGGAGGACAAATACGTTCTATAATTAGATTGGCGCAATGGTGCACAAGGATATTAAGTATATTAGTCAATATACTAAAAACCAGTGCAATGTACAGTTTAAATGGGTTACATTGTTTGGTATGTTATAGCTCAACTGTGTCTGAATAAAGCTGTTAAAAATGAAAAAAAAAAGTAAATCTGGGCTTTGGGGTCTAATGAAGTGAGATATGTTTCACTAAAGCATACATGACTCCATTAAAGGCCATAGTTGTACAGTAAGGGAGGGCATGGATGTTACTTTGCTGAGGTTTTGTCAGAGGGCAATAAACTGCTAGTGATTCATTAAAAAGTGAAGGTATAGACCAGACTCTCACAGTCCTAACAACCAACATGTTGTATTTTTAAAATATTGAACTATTGAATAATTCCACAATTCCATATGGTAGTGATCTTATCTTAGGGTTTGTACTAGTTATTGGCTGCTGCACAAAATATTACCTAAAAGCAGCTTAAAACAGCAATCATTTATTATCTCACAGTTTTTGTGGGTGAGGTATCTAGACAAATCTTCTCTGGGTTCCTGTTTCAAGAACTCTTACAGGCTGCAAACAAGATGTCAAGCAGTGCTGCTGTCTCATCTGAGGGCTTGACTCTGGGAAGATCTGCTTCCAAGCTCACTCTCAGGGCTGCTGTCAGGCCTTAGTTAGTCACTGGCTGTTAGCTGGAGATATCATCAGTTCTTTGCCACATGCGCCTCTCTACAAGGCAGCCCACAACATGGCTGCTGGCTCTCTCAGAGAGAGAGCAAGAGCATGCAAAAAGGAAATCACAGTCTCTTTGTAACCTAATCTTGGAAATGACATTTCATCCCTTTGACTGTGTTCAATTTGTTAGAAGTGTCACTATGTCAAGCCCAAGCTCAAGGGGAAGAGGTTATATAAGGGTGTGGGGATCATTGGGGGAAGCGAGGGTCATTGGGGGCCAACTAAAAAGCTGCTTACTGGTACTGGCTACAAAATTGTGGTATTAAGTGCAAAAAGAAAATGTGGAGCTCTTTGTTAAAAAATATTAAGAGATGATGGCGGCATGGACTCAGGACTATTAACTTCAACACCTTTGAGGGCATGGTTTGCCACGGGGTGTCCCTTGTGACTTTTTCAAGAGGAAAAGTGGTTTATGAAGCTGGAGTCTTCATGTCATGGCAGGAGATGGGAAGTTCATTCCTTGTAAATCGTTTGCTGAATATATTTACAAATGAATCAAACAGCGAGGAGAGACTTGAACACCTACCCCTGTGGAGCGTGCATCCTATAAGGGAGAAATCCAAAAGGACAAAAGAAAACTCCACAGTTGAGACAAGAAAGTAGGCCCATCCCTGATCTGGGCATTGTTGGGTAAAATCAGAGGGAAGGATGCTGCTTTTCCCATCACAGTTAATCGTTGTCAGCTCATTGAGAAACAGGCCTGATTTCAACTCCCCTTGATCCTTTCAACAAAATAATCACTCTAGGCCCATTTCATTTTCTTTCAGAAGCAGATGTTGTCTTTTGTTGCTGTGTAACATTGAAGATATAAAAGAATGTTATTGTGATGGAAAGTCTGTGTGAAAATTCATTGATGATATTTTAAAAAATCATCTAGAACTGTATTTCTTACTTGGAATTTTAAAAAATCACTTTCTTGTGCTATTCTTGTTTAAAAATACCAATGCTGTGTTTTTATATTTTATTGTATTTAATAAACTTTCAGATCATCATTTAAAGAAATATTAAGGAGGTGTCAGCAGTGCATTGAACAAAGTGTGGAGACCTCTAAGCGTGGGGCCCTGCCTGACTGTACAGGTCTCTTGCCCCTGAAGCCAACCCTAATGCTTATCACACACTTCCTAGTTTTCCATTCCACGTGTGAACTGCTGAGCCAGCTCCCTAGCTAAGCAAGCAAAGCTGTAAACCACCGTGAGCCAGAAACTCTTGACTGACTTATGAAGAGGAGATGAAAAAGCCTCTTTCAACACATGATCCTCCAAATTTAAAATGACTGTAGTACTGAAAATATAAAGGTGCAAATGAAGAAAATTAGGACTCCACATATTTTAGATAGTGCTGTGAAATGTGAAGAAAGAGGCATATCACTGAGATTAGATGAGTCTTGAATTGCACCTTGGAACAAAAAGGAGTGAAGAGTTGGGACACAGAAAGTACAAATATTAATTGAAGAACTCATAGAAAGGGTTGAAATGATTTCTTAATCAGGGTTTGGCATGAAATGGTATACTCAGTTTGAGAAGATTTTAAAAAGGAAACTGTATCAGTAAGGTTCTCCGGAGAAACAGAACCAATATTATATATTATAAACCATATGTTACATATTATATATATATAACCTATATATCACCTGCATGTTATATATATACACAACACACCTATAACTCACTTACACACACACACACACACACACACACACACACACACACTGTTTGGCCAAACAACTGGGCACCACAGCCTAGCCAAGTTGACATATAAAATTGACCATTGCAGAACTATATAAAATGTGTAGCAAGGGTTTAAGGAGTCTAAAAAGAATAGAACAGTAATCTGTTTCTGGTAAACATGGGGCCACTGCCATTCCTAGGACTGGATGGTGGTGGGAAGGGAAGGTTCTGGTTCTAGAACCTGGATGTGTAGAGAGGGTCTCAGGACAGGAGCTGTGACCCTGAGTAGACTAAGGCAGCCCTGCTTGGGATGACCCAGAAGGGTAGGAGACAGGAAATAAATACTCAGGTCCCACAGCCCTTTCTCTCCCAAATTTCCTGCTGAACCCAAGGAAGGGTAGGGGGGTCTTAGTTTGGAATGGGGCGAACAAAATGGATTAATCATAAATAGATGCCAAGAGACGACTGCAGTGGAAAAGTCTTGTAGATAGGACATAAATATCTCATCTGCCTATTTCCTTTTGTATAGGTTTAGACTTAGATCTTGGTGGAAGGGAGCTGTCTAGTAGTTTGTTATGTAACTAGTGTATATTTATATACAGATTCTAATGAATATGGATATATTACTTTTTGGTATTTAAAAATTATTTTAAAATTTTAATTAATTTTTTTCATGATATATTATACATTTCTATTGTTAAAAATTAAAAATGGAAACAATATCTCTCTTAATCCTATGCCCCAGTCCCTGAGTTTTCTCCTCATAGGCAATCACTGTAATCGGTATCTTGTGTGTTTTTCCAGAGATATTATATACCCAATAAAGCAAGTGTGTTGATAAGTCATTTTCCGCCTTTTAAAGGCATGCTATATATACTTTCATGCTCCTTACTTTTTTCCACTTAACAATATATCTTTGAGTTTATTTGATCTCAGTACATAGAACTGTTCCCTTCTTTTTTTTTCAGCTGCATAGTATTACATTATCTGATAAACCATAATCCATTAACTAGTATCCATTGGTGGACATGAAGGTTATTTCTAACCTCTTGATATTACTAACAATACTTAATCTTGAACATACATCATTCTGCAAATAAATTGATCTGTCTGATGCGTAAATTCCAAAAATGAAATTGCTGGGCCAGAGAGCAGGTGCATTTACAATTGTGATGGATATTGCTAAATTGCCTTCCATAGAGGTTGTGCCAATGTACATTCCTAGCAGTAAGGTGTCACGTTTGCCATATAAAATAAATCAAATGTTTTATCTTTGCCAATTTGATTGGTGAAAAATTAACCCAGAGTTGTTTTGTTTTTACTTATCATGAAAGATGTAGAGTACCTTTTTAGTAGTATAGGAGCCATTTGTATTTATTTGTTAGTGAATTATCTCTTCATGCAATTGCGCATTTTCCTGTAGGGTTGTTGTATACTTTTTTAATTTATAAAATATAGTTACAGGTATAAATATAGATATGATATAATCCTTTTCAGTGATACGAATTGCAAATATTTTTCCAAATATGCCTTTACTTATGGTGGTTTTAATGTGCTGATATTTTCAATTGTTTAATGTAGTTAAATTTATAAATCTTTTATTTATGGTTTCTGAGTTTGTGTCATATCTAGAAAGACTTTCCTAAATAATTACCTAAATAGCCTTGATTATAGCATGTTTTCCTTTAATGTGCTGCTGGATTCTCTTTGCTAGCATTTTGTTTGGGATTTTTGAATTGATATTTATAAGTAAACCCATGGTCTGTAGTTCTCTTTTTTGTGCAATCTTTGTTAAATTTTAGTATCAGCATGGTATTTATAAAAAACAGTCTAAGTTTTCCTTCTCTAGGCTCTGGAACAATTTAATAACATTGGAATTATCTGTTCTAAAAATTTGATAATGTTTCCTTGTGAATCCCTTAGGGTCTTGTGTGTGTGTGTGCATGTGTGTGCATGTGTGTGTGTTTGACTTTTTGACAATTTTCTTTTTTCTTCTATAATAATTAGTTTATTTAGATTTTCTACCCCTTCTAGACTCTGTTTTGGTAAATTATATTCTTAGAAAATTATTAATTTTATCCAGTTTTAAAAATGTATTTGCATAGATATAAGCAATCAGTCTCTTATGATGATATAAATTTGTTTTTTACCTATGGTTGCTTTCCTCTCATTGTATTTTCTGTATTTATGTTCTCTTTCCTCCCTTTTTTTTTTCTTGATGAGATTGGTTAGATGGTTTTTTACTGTCTCACAATCTCCTTCCAGACTTCTCCTCTCTTTGTTTTTTTTTTTTGTTTTTTTTTTTTTTTTGAGGAGAAAAGAATTTATTTACGATCTTGCAAGATGGGGTGTCCAGCCAAACACGCAGAAGGCTGGCGCGCCCGAGGAAGAGAATGGCGATGTTTAAATCTCCTACTCCTAATTCGCAAGTCCCTCCCCTGTTTCCCCATTGACTGGGTACTACAGAGGTTACAGCCTATCCGAGAACACTAACTAATTCATCTTTTGAGATTTTAATTTGTACAGCCAATCCCAGAGAGCCAACTAGCTCATTATTGAGATTTTGAACTGATTAGCCAATCCCCCCCCAAATTTTTATTTTTTTTGCTGTGAGTTCCCGCCTCTGATACTACCTCATGTCTCTTTACATCAGGCAGATTCTCTCTTCTCTTTGTCTGGGGCTTGTTTAAACTGGTTTTGCCTCCATTTCCCTTATTCCATGCTGTCTCTATGTGAAAACGAAACTTATTCCTTTCTTACAGATTCCCTCCTCTTTCTTTTTAAACACTTTTAGTTTTCACATTTTAGATTCTCAAATTTGCTAAGGGCTTTTTCACATTTTTTATCATAGGGATCTTTTTTTATTTTTGATTCTAGTGGTTTTGATGGGTTTTTGAACTAGCCTTTGAGCACACGGGATTATGTAGCACCCATCTGTTATAAACATTTTGGCTGGAATGATAAGGAAAATTAAAATAGATGTTGCAATTCCTTTTCATTTCTCGAACCAATTTTCCAACCATTCTATGAGTGGGTTGTTAATGCTAGAATTCTTTTCTAGTTTTTGAAATAAGGCTGTTAAGCCTTGTAGGGCTTTGGTGATAGTTCCATTAGGTGCAGCATTATTGGGGATGAATGTGCGACAATTTCCCCCAACTATAGCACAGATGCCTCCTTTTTCAGCTAGCATTATGTCTAGGGCCATTCTGTTCTCCCATGCCATTCGGCTAGTGGCATCTATCTGTTCTGCTATTTTTTTAATGACATTCCTGGTATAGTTGATAAATTTTAGCTGATGATTGACATTTTTATTGATGGTGACCCACCAGAATAAGGATGATTTAAATTCTGCAGCTAATTGATTTTTAGCTTTAAACTCATTAGGAACTTTCTGGGGAACCCCTATACTATCTACAAACATTTTTTTATTGAAGGAACTAGGTACACTTTGTACATTTTTCTTTTCTCCTTTGCCTTGGGTTGGTACTTTATTACTTTCAAATGCCAGGGTAAATGAGATAGCCAATTGAACCAGAGCACAGGTTCCTCCCCACCTTTCAGGTAGTGTTGGCCAGAGGATGCCCTTCCCACAGTACCACCAGAGGTCTGCTCGGGGTATAGTTAGGCTGGAGAAGTTGCCAGTACTATCCTTGCTCACATTCCACACCTGTGTACACAAAGCCATGGTACCAAGAACCTGGAGCCCTTCTTCCCATCTGGAGAGACAGGCAGAGTGGTTTCCGGGACCAAGGTGAGACGCTGGTATGGCTTTGACACTTCCCTCCTGGACTAGAGGGAAAAGGGAGGACAACGTACTACAACTTTCACCAGGAGTAGCATTTTGAAAGAGGAGTGTTATACATTTAAACTCCCTTTCATGCTTTTTCATCCCCAAGGGGAAGGGCATAATCTGAACAGTGGGTTGTTTGGTTGTACAAGCAAACAGTTACTTCTGTTTAGACTCTGGATGGTATGTTTGCCCCATTCTATCCAGGCATTTGTATTTCCATAACCTGTCTCTATTTCTGTGGTTTGCTTTAAGTCTTTGGCCTTAAGTATTCTAATGACCTTGGGGTCAATTTGTACTGGAGAGTTAAATTCCAGCTAAGTTTCCCTTAATGGTTTTTCCTCCAACCTGGGTTAAGACCCATCCCTCATACTGTGTGGTCCACCAAGCAGTGTTCCAAGAATAACAGGGGTTAGGTGTCTCATAAGTTATACTCTTAAATGTTTGCTCCCCAACAATCTTGCTTTCTATTTGAACAGTCTGCTTACATAAATGCTTATATTCCTTCCTCAGTTGTTGCTGATGTTTTAGATTTTTACAGCTCATTACCTGACAGACATCAAATTGTACAGTTTGAGACTTTAAGCCTTTGACTACACTTATAACCAGCTTAGCAGAACCTGTTACTCCTTGAATATAGAACATTATGATCAGTATAAGCAATTTCATCATTAAGCTATACACAGAGCACAATGCAAACATAGGGTTTAATCCAGCCCTTCCTCCCTCCTAGTATGTTCTTTCAACTGTTGCCTATTTAAGGTGATCCTTAGGGGATCTGAGGTAGGAGTCACTTTCCAGGATTCAGGTTGAGTTGCTGGATACTTATCGTCTGGTTCAGGCACCGGTCCCTTCACTCGTGTGTAATGAGTCCAGCCTCTTTCTGCCGTTTGGACTGCCGTCTTAGTTGTCAGCAAGACTTGATAGGGTCCTTCCCAGATCGGTTGAAGTTTGAATTCTTTCCACGACTGGATCAGAACCCAGCTGCCAGGCTGATGTCAATGGGCAGCAAATTCAAGAGGCAGGGTCTGAGCCAGCAGTCCACGGTGCCTGAGAGATGATAAAGTAGAAGACAAGGCCAGTATATAATTCTTAAGAAAAAGATCCTTTGTGTCTAGGGAGGGGAGCTCTCCAGTCCTCCTGGGGAAAGGCAAACCAAAAACCAAAGGCCTACACCTTGTAATTGCCTAAGTACTAAATTACACATGGCTTGCACCCCTCTAATGACTCCCCTAGTGTAAAACTGCTAATACCTGCTTTAGGTACAGACACTCCTGAAGTCATGTGCATGAAGAGCAGCAAGAACTTACCAACATTTCAGGCTAGAACAATTAGACTAAAGGACAACAATAATTTACAATAACCTAAGATTAATGAACATAAAAAGGCTTACCACTCTTAAATGCTAACTTAAAATTCAGTTTTTAGTACACCTAGTTTAGTGATGCTTGAATATACGTGATTCACATATATGCATACCCTGAACATACACACAAGTTTTGCTGTTAGATGAGTAAAAACCCACTCTCCAGGGAGAGGAGGACAAGCCTTGGTGTGTAGTATTTGACAATATATGTGGTGTCTTTATTCCTATTAGACTTAATGTTAAGATAGCAACCTGGCATTACCAAATGGAGACCTGGGAAGAGATATGAACCATTCACTGTTCTAAGTTTGTTTAATTCAGCTTTAGTGAACCTTAAACCCTTTTATAGGAACATTTACTTGCACTTTGAGTATGGACCTTTTGCTTTTGCCCAAAATGTATCAGAAAAATTATTCTGCTTTTTACAAGAATACACAGTCTCATATATCTGGAATACAGACACATATAACTTATATACACACTCATAACCATACGAAACAGACATACATTCCCATTTACAAGCATGTATAGCCAATACACTACTGTTACACATACATAGAAAACTTTTACACAGTTTTTCTCACTTTTTTTTTCATTTTTCACACTATTGTGAAACTGCACACAATTGCCCAACTTTAGAGTACACACAAACTAGTATACGCTATAAAGACACAAAGAAATAGCTTCAGTTTACTATAGATGAGTACACAGGAAATTTTTGCCAAGCTTTAAGTTACACACTGACAAACTTTCACAGTTTGAAAGACTCCTACGTAATTGTATTACATGCTTTTATTACATACAAATACAACTATCCCACATTCCTGTGTAAACATACAACTTAAACTCTCATTAGATTCATGAAGTTTTAACTCTCAGAATGCATCCAAATACAGTCCTAAAAAATGTGCATATAACTTCTTGTATACCCTGATACACACATTAAGGGACTTTAAATGTAGCTTCCACATGCCTTAGACTTAATTACACAGCACACTAAAATATGTAAATGTATTTATTAATACCTGTTTAGCCCCACATAAGTATATGAATAGAGAATCACACAAACCCCATGCTACAAATTTTCTTCCTCTATTTTTTTTTTTTTTTTTTTTAAACTGCTCCAATTACTTCTCTATCTCACTTTTGTCTGTTTCCTCCCTGGCTTGTTGACTCTCTGAATATTTCCTCTAATGGCTTATTCAGCCATTCATCGATTTTTGGATCTTCTCTGAATATTAGGCTAAAATTCCTTTATATAACTGACCTTTTAAAGTCTGAGTTATTAACAGAATGACATTGTATTCTTGGGGCTTGAGGGAGTGGGAGTCCAACCCTTTTTAGAGGCTTTTGTGGCAGCCCTTTTCTTTTCAAAGTCTGGGGTGATGTTGGGGAGATTACCTTTTTGGCCCCACCCTTCTTAAACATCGGGGTGCCACCCAGACTCTGCCTCTTCGGGGTAAAGTCTCTACCTTCTCTGAACAGTGGGGTGGCAGCCAGGCTTTTCGCATTCCCCTGGGAATGTGCTCCACCCTCTGGGTCCTGAGGCGGCAAAACTTTTCTAGAGCATTGAGGCGGAAGGCCCACCCTCAACCGCCAGGGCAAACTCACCCTTTTCATGCATGTGGGCCACTCCACTCTCCCAGCCTGAGACCACTTGACTTCAGACCTCAACTTTCATCGTTCTTTGGGGATATGGGTACAGCCAATTTTATTTTAGGTGGATGCAGTCTCTCTCTTTCTCTCATAGCCGCCCTCTTTCCCATTTCCCTTTCTTCTCCCAAGAAAGGGATATTTACATAAACCAGAGTTTAAGAATCAAGTTAATTGTTATTCAGCTAGCCTTGCTAGGCTTTTTATTAATGATTCTTACCTTTCTTTCTTTAAGAGCCTTTAGAAACAGAAACTTTTGGAAAGCTCTCCATTTTTTTTTTTTCTTAACTTTTGGTGGGTTGTAATTACTGGAGCAGTCAGCATTAACTGGCTCTCCAATTGCCTGGAGGCATAGACTGCTTCCACTAAAACCCCAGGCTTTAATGGTTCCCGCCCCAGTGGGGGAGGGGAAACCATAAGGTGGGGGAATGCTTATCCCAGGTTTTAGTTTCTTTTTTCCCTGCAGCCACCACATGGCACAGTTCAATTCTGCCTTGGAAAAAGGTTTATTTTTATTAACATGACACACGAGGTCAGCACAAAGCCAACTCTTATCTGCCTTATATTTTGGCCAGAATATATTTGGCAGCAAAATGCCTTTTTTTTTTTTTTTTTTTTTTTGTCTAAACATAACAATAATATTTGATCATTTTCTTTTACCCTTTCCCTTGGTCCAATTACTTTTAGCCCAATGTTTTAACATGTTTCCCAATGGATTATTTAGAGGAATGTTCCCCGGGGACCCTAAAGGTACCCCCTTCCCTTTATTCCCAGCCGGCTGACTGCCTCTATTCCCCATTCTGAGTCTTGCCTGAGCATCTTTCCCTTAGGATCAGCTCTAGGCTCATCAGAATGTCCCCGTTCTGAGTCTTGTTTGGGCATCTTTCCCTCAGGATCAGCCCCAGACTCTCAGAATGCTTTAACCACCAAGGTAATATAATATTTCTTTCCTTACCTTGGTCCGTGCACGGAGTTGCCTGGTTAACCAGAGGCAGGCCTTTTCTTTTCCCCCTTTTCTCATTCACAACCGGCAGATCCAAGCATCTGGTCTCGGGCCCTTTAGCTGCCGGAGATGGGCCCCCAATGGCGGAGTCCGAGACCGCTCAATCAGCGGGGCACGCCTTCCCTTTGTCCACCTCGGGGGTCCCCCTCCGAAGCTTTGGATCCCGGACGAGCCCCCAGGTTGTCGGAAATAAAGTGGTACCTGTAAGGGAATAAATGCTCTCTCGGTTCTGGAGGAGAAAAGAATTTATTTACGATCTTGCAAGATGGGGCGTCCAGCCAAACACGCAGAAGGCTGGCGCCCTCCTCTCTTTGTTTTGTATTCTTGGTTAATAGATGCAATAACTTTTTAAAAAAGAATTTATTGCAACATGTTTGATATCAATCTTCAAATGCTCCATTGCAATCTTTTCTGGTGAATGTTCATCAGCTCTCTGTTTTACTTTTCATTTCCTCACCACTACCAACTATATTCATGATGTAATATCTTTTGTATGAATTCTGTGCTGGTTCTGTTTGAATATTTCATCTGTGAAGCAAGTGAATATTTTCTGGTCTAAGTTTTGCTGGACGCTTATGTGGGAAAGAATTCAGGACCATTGTTCAGTTTTCAAAAAGTTTTCTTGGAATCCAAATCTTTCTTTTCCTTTCCTTTCCTTCCCTTCCTTTCCATTCACTTCACTTCCTTTCTTTGTTGAATTCTTTCTTTCTTGAGTTTTTCTAGACTTTATTTCAATGGAAATATGTGCTGCAGGTTTGGTCACAATAAATTCTCTTTTCTCTCCCACTGGCACAAGGGCAGACTGCTTCCTACAAATATGATATTTTTGTATCAATCAAAAAAATAACAATGTCTGTGTTATTCATCATTTAGCTCTCCCTTCTCTGCTCTTTGGAATCAAAGAAATGTTCTTGTTAATGGTCTGTGCATGCTGTGTCTCCTGTTATTGACAAGACATTTCAATTTTATAGCTCGGCATATATCTTTTATACAGCGAAAAATGTATATTACTTGATATTTCTGAGATCCGCAGCAACAGATATCCTCTTTCTGTTTCCTCTTGACTTCATTTTATCATCTCTGCTTTTGGCCTTTCTTCCAACTTTATTGTGGTTTGGATGTTAAAGTGTCTCTAGTCTCATCAAAGATGGATTATACATTTCTTTTTCTTATTATCCTGGTGGTTTTTAGGTGATTTTGGGGAAGAGAACCAACTTTACTCTTCATTTTCTAAACCAGAAGTTTAGATCCTGTTACACTGAAGATATTATTATTCTGCTTATTTCATTTTTAGGTTTGTTGTCCAGCTTTCCCTAATAAAGGGAGAAAAAGTGGAGCTCTGGGGCAATTTGAGAAGAAAGAAATGAAGAGAAATAGGATGGTGATGAAAGGTGATGACTTGAGACTGGGGCATATGAAAAGCAAAACAATTGGTGAAAAATTACTAGTGTTGAGGTGGCCAAAGGAATCTTAAGACCAGCAGTATCTATTATGCTATTTGAATTTATATTTAGTCTATGAAAGTCCTTCCTGAGATACATCCCTCTCTATCGATCCTCAGTAAAGTCTACTGCAATTATGGAAGACTTGTATGAACGAGTTTTATTTTTATTTTTGTACATGTTTGAAATTGAACATGTCAGAGTCTTCTTGGTCCAGAGCAGAGATAGATTGTGAAGAAACACATCCATCCAAGCACAGTTGACCATGAATAAAACTTCCCTTCTAGATATGCAGGAAAATTGGAGAAGGTTAGGAATTTAAACAGAGTGTGGAATAGCAGTTCTAGATGATTCTATCTAGATATGAAGGGCTCTGGAGCCCAAGGGGACATCCTGACATCCTGAAGATACTTTTTATTCTGAATTGAGACTGTGATATTGATTTTACCATTCATGTATACTTTAGGCTAGACACAGTTCTGGAGACACAAACATAAATAAAGCATGGCCCTACATTTGAGGAGCTCATGGAAGTAACCCAAGTGTAGAACAAACAGTTTGAGAAGCTCACCTCCTTTCTTCTCCTGCCTAGTCAGAAAACCACCAACAGAAATGTGACCCTGCATGTTATCCCTATTTGTGCATGATGTGGAGGAGTATAGCTATAAAGTCATCATGCTTAGCCAAGAGTGTCTTTAAAAGCTTCTCTACAGCATGAGAGCTTCTTAAAAATGGGCTATTTGGAGTTGCTGAACAGGGTTCAGATTATATAGACAACCACTCTTTTTCTCCCACCATCCCCCTCTTATAGTCATTAGAAATAATTTTTCTGGAGATTTTCTAATAATAAGGAAAATGTTCACAAAATATTGGGAAAAAAGCAAGGTAAAAAACTTGTGTATTGAGTATGATCTGTGTAAAAATTATATTTGAGCAGAAAAAAGACAAAGGAAACATCTTTTGATGGAGGGACTTTAGATGATTTCTTTCTAAAAATTTTCTGTGTTTTCTAAATTTAAAGATTACTTCCAAAACTTGATTTATACTTTTTCTTGAGTCCAGTGATTATCATGTACATAGGCATAAGCTGTGGAGAGCTGGTTTGCCGAAATTTATCACTCTTTGTTACTTGAACTCTAATCTATATCAGATGAGGTTTTTTTTTTCCTACCATACTCTCACTTTTATTTATGTACTTATGAGATATAATTTTTGCTTAAATGTCAATTAACTAAGAAAAATATTCAAGTTAAATATCTGCAAAATTTTAAATATACATTTTTTCTCTCTAAATTTATATATATTCATTTTCTGTCAATCAAGCCTTTAAATGCTATGAACATACAAGCCACTCCTTTGGTGAAATATATTATCCAACTCATAGTATCAAATTATATTCTATAACAGTGGTAACCACATATTTAGAATAATAAAATTTTAATTATTTGGGAAAATATTAGGACATTAATGTTTGAGCTTATCCAGATTCTAAGCCAAGATTACTTTAGTGGAAAATGACAAATTCACTAAGGGATGATACAGCAAGGAGGGGCAATTTTATTATAAGGATACAGGGTTATTTCTCAAAACTCAAGAGTAAAAGTGCAGTCCAGGCCATTATTGGGTCTTGAAACAAGATTCTTTCGTCTTTCTGGAGACACATGGACCCTCTCTCATCTCTGCCTCTCTCTGCACTTCTGTTTTGTTTTTCTTTGTAGACAGGCCTATTTTACTGCTCTGTGCACATGACCCTCTACATTAGGAAAGTTTACATCTCTGACTCAAGTGAGCATCTCAGACTGATGAATGTATCAAAATCTCAGATCCAAACTCCCAGAAGGAAAGATTTGATGGAACCAGCTTGAGACATGTCCAACACTGGGTCAGTCATGCATATCCAGTGACTGGGATCATCACAGTGAGTTAGGGGTCACTAATGTGGATGCTAATGGTCTGTATATGAGGAAGGAGCAATTGTTAGAGGAAACAGAAAGAAATGATCTCTCCCTCTTCTGTGGCTGTTACCTACTAAACATGCTGATCATACCACCCATTAACACTTTGTTTCATTTTTTTTAAATGGAGGATTATCTTTTTTCTCACTTTTTTTAATTAGAGAAATTGTAGGTTTACAGAAAAATCATGCAGAACGTACAGAATTCCCATATGTCCCCCTTCACATAGGCAGTTTCCCCTATTAGTAACCTTTAGTGTGGACCTCTGTTATAACTGATGAAACAGTATTATTATAACTTATACTATTAACTATCATCCATAGTTTCCATTAAGTTTCACTCTTTGGGTTGTACATTTCTATGCTTTTTAAAAAACAATTTATTGTGGTAGCATATATATATATAACTTAAAATTCCCTCCATTTTAACCATATTCAAATATACAATTTAGTGGTGTTAATTATATGCACAATGTTCTGCTACCATCACCACCAAAATTTTCTATCACCCCAAACAGAAATTCTGTACCAATTAAGCATTAACTCCCCATTCCCTATTTCTACCCCGGCTCATGTTATTCTGTATTCTAATTTCTGACTCTATGAAGTTGCATATACTAATTATTTCACATCAGTGAGATCATGTAATTGTCCTTTTGTGTCTGGCTATTGCCTTATTTCACTCAACAAGATGCCTTCATGGTTCATCCATGTTGTCTCAAGTATCGGGACTTCATTCTTTTTATGGCTTTATTATATTCCACTGTATGTGTGTGTGTTTATATATATATATATAATACATATATGTGTATATGTGTTTATATATAATGTAATGTATTTGTATGTATGTGTTTATATATATATATATATATATATATATATATATATATAAATATAACATTTTGTTTATCCACTCATCTGCTGATGGACATTTGGGTGGCTTTGATTTTTTGGCAATTTTGAATGATGTCACTAAGAACATCAGTTTGCAAATAGCAGTTGGAGTCCCTGCTTTCAATTCATTTGTATATATACTTAGAACTGGGATTGCTGAGTCATGTGGTAATTCTATACTTAACTTTCTGAGGAACCACCAAACTGTTTTCCACAGCAGCTGCACCATTTTACCTTCCCATTAACAAAGAATTGTTTCTCAATATTTGTATCACCACTTATTTGATCTTCTCAGGAAACCAATGTTTGGTTTTGTTAACTCTTCCTATTGTTTTTTTATCCTCTATTTCATTTATCTCCATTCTAATCTTTATTTCCTTCTTTCTGCTTCCTTTGGGTTTAATTTGCTCATATTTTCCCAGATATTCCAGGAGTGAGATTAAGTCTCTGATTTGAGATCTTTTTTCTTTTTTTTAAATTCAGTTTTATTGAGATGTGTTCACATATCATACAATTATGTGTGGTGTACAATCAACTTTTTTTTTTCTTTTTTAAGGTAAGCATTTAGAGCTGTGAATTTCCCTCTCAGCACTGCCTTTAGTGCATCCCGTAAATTTTGGTATGTTGTGCTTCTGTTTTCATTTGCCTCAAGATATTTCCTAATTTCCCTTGTGATTTCTTCTTGGACCTATAGTTTGTTTAAGAATACATGGTTTAATGTCTACATATTTGTGAAATTTCCAGTTCTCCCTCTGTTATTGATTTCTGACTTCATTCCACAGTGGTTGGAGAAGATCTATGTATGATTTCAGTATTTTAAAGATTACTGTAACTTGTTTTGTGATCTAACATATGGTCTATCCTGGAGAATGACCCATTTGTTCTGCTGCTATGGGATGGAGGGTTTTATATATGTTTGTAGGGTCTAGTTGGGTTATAGTATAATTCAACTCTTGTATTTCATTACTGACCTTCTGTCTAGATGTCTGTCCATTATTAAAAGTCATGTGCCAGGCATTTAAAATTTTTTTCTTTTCTTTTTTTTAAATTTAATTTTATTGAGATTGTTCACATACCATACAAACATCCAAACATCCAAAGTGTACAATCAATTGCCCATGTTACCATCATACAGCTGTGCATCCATCACTATAATTAATTTTTTATCAATTTTTAGAACATTTTCTTTACTACAGAGAGGAAAAAAAGACAAAAAAAAAAAAAAAAGAAAAAGAAAACTCAAATCCTCCCACACCCTTAACCACCCCCCTCCATTATTGACTCATAGTATTGGTATAGTATATTTGTTACTGATGATGAAAGAATGTTAAAATACTACTAGCTGTAGTACATAGTTGCAATAGGTATATTTTTTTCCCTACATACACCTCTATTATTAACTTCTAGTTAGAGTGTCATACATTTGTTCTAGTTCGTGAAAGAGAATTCTAATATTTGTACAGTTAATCACAGTGTCCACCACAAGATTCACTGTTTTATACATTCCCATCTTTTAACTTCCAACTTTCCTTCTGGTGACATGCATGACTCTAAGCTTCCCCTTTCCATCACATTCACACACCATTCAGCACTGTTAGTTACTCTCACAATAACGTGCTACTGTCACCTCTGTCCAATTCCAAACACTTGCGTTCAACCTAGTTGAACATTCTGCTCATAATAAGCAATCGCTCCCCATTCTTTAACCTTGTTCTATGTTCCGGTAACTTATATTTCATGTCTATGGGTTTACATATTATAATTACTTCGTATTGGTGAGACCATGCAATATTTGTCCTTATGTGTCTGACTTATTTCACTCAATGTGGTGCCCTCAGGGTTTCTTCATCAATCCATTTTTTTAAAGACAGTTTTGTTCACCCACCATACTTTTTGTCCTAAGCAAACAATCGTTGGTTCCCTGTATAGTCACATAGTTATGTATTCATCACCATCACCACTATCTATATAAGGACATCTCCATTTCTTCCACAAAGAAGGAGGAAGAGTCAAAGAAGGTAGAGAGACAAAAGCAAAAGAAAAAGAAAGAAAGAAAGCATGTCAGCTAAAAAGCAACAAAAGGGAAGATAGAATTAAACTAAAGTAGAATAAAAGAGTCAGACAACATCACCAATGACAAGAGTACCATACCCCTCCCTTATGTTCCCCTCTTATAGGTATTTATTTTGGTATACTGCCTTTGTTACATTAAAGGAAGCACAATACAATGTTTCTGTTAACTATAGTGTCTAGTTTGCATTGATTATATTTTTCCCCCAATACCACCCTATTTATAACATCTTGCAAGGTTGACATTCATTTGTTTCCCTCATGAAAAAACATATTTGTACATTTTATCACAATTGTTGAGCACTCTAGGTTTCACTGATTTATAAAGACAGTCCCAGTCTTTATCTTTCCTCTTTCCTTCTGGTGTCCCACATGCTCCTAACCTTCCTCTTTCAACCATACTCACAGTCATCTTTGTTCAGTGTACTTACATTGCTGTGCTACCATCACCCAAAATTGTGTTCTAAACCTCTCACTCCTGTCTTTTCCTATCTGTCTGTAGTACTCCCTTTAGTGTTTCCTGTAGAGCAGGTATCTTGTTCACAAACTCTCTCATTGTCTGTTTGTCAGAGAATATTTTAAACTCTCCCTCATATTTGAAGAACACTTTTGCCAGATATAGGATTCTTGGTTGGCAGTTTTTCTCTTTCAGTATCTTAAATACATCACACCACTTCCTTCTTGTCTCCATGGTTTCTACTGAGAAATCCATACATAGTCTTATCAAGCTTCCTTTGTATGTGATGGATCTCTTTTCTCTTGCTGCTTTCAGGATTTTCTCTTTGTCTTTGACATTTGATAATCTGATTATTAAGTGTCTTGGCATAGGTCTATTCAGATCTATTCTGTTTTGGGTATGCTGCACTTCTTGGATCTGTAATTTTATGTCTTTCATAAGAGATGGGAAATTTTCATTGATTATTCCCTCTGTTATTGATTCTGTCCTTTTCCCTTCTCTTCTCCTTCTGGGACACCCATGACATGTACATTCATGCACTTCATGTTGTCGTTCAGTTCCCTGAGACGTTGCTCATATTTTTCCATTCTTTTCCCTATCTTCTTTTGTGTGTAGGATTTCAGGTGCCTTGTTCTCCAGTTCCTGGATGTTTTCTTCTGCCTCTTGAGATCTGCTGTTGTATGTCTCCACTGTGATTTTCATCTCTGTGCTGTGACTTTCATTTCCATAGATTCTGCCAGTTGTTTTTTTCAAACTTTTGATTTCTACCTTATGATCGCCCAGTGTTTTCTTTATATCTTTCATCTCTTTTGCCATATCTTCCCTGAACTCATTGATTTGGTTTTTGATTTGATTTAGCATATTTCTTTGAAAATCTTTAATAGATTATTTCATTAAAGTGAAACAATATCTCAACTGTATCTTGATTGAGATGTAAGTTTGTTCCTTTGACTGGGACAAATCTTCATTTTTCCTAATGTAAACTATAGTTTTCTGTTGTCTAGGCATCTGGTTTCCTTGGTTATACCAATCAGGTTTTCCCAGACCAGAATGGGGTTCAGATCTCAGAATGGGGTTACATTCAGTTTCAAGTCTCCATGTGGGTGTGTCTTAGATTGACAGACTTTCCAGTGAGGTCTCCAGCCACTGTGCTTTTCCTAACCTTCCCAGCAGGTGGCACCTGTCGGCCTGTTGCTCCTGACTGGTGTTAGAGGTGTGTCCCCTTTTGTTTCCTTTTTGGCTGTTTTCCCCAGACTCTGGGGTCTGGTTCTGAAGGGAAAGCTGAGCCCCACCTTCTTCCTCTTAGGGAAGATACAACTCCTAGGGAGTTATCATCTGCATTTGAATTGTCTCTCTGACTCTGTTATGTCTACCTCTGTCTGGGTCAGAGTGCTACGAACTGAAAATAGCTGAGGCTCTCTCCACTGAGACCCTCAGGTTGAGAGAGAGAAAAAGGGACAGAAAGCCTCCTTTTAGAGCCAGTACATGGCCCCCGATTTTCACTCATCAGGCAGAGGTAACACCTGGTCTTCTGGGCTCCCCCTCCTAGGACCGATGGTTCTTTAAGGTCAGTTGTCACTAAAAGCCTATGTCTGCTTGTTGGGGGTTTGTAGCTTGTATTCAACAGTCCACATTTGTTAATTAAATCCCAGTTGGAGTTTGGCTGAGCTACATTCGCTTACTGGGAGAGCTGCTTTCTACCACAGTGAGGTTTTGCAGCTCAGCCCGCTATGTGGGGAGGGGGATCCCTGCACAGTTCTACAGTTTTTACTTACAGATTTTATGCTGTAATCTCAGGCATTCCTCCCAATCCAGCTTGGTGTATGATGTGTGGACAGTCATGGTTGTCCAAATTATTTACTAGTTGTTCCTGGTTGTTTATTAGTTGTTCCACGGGACTAACTAAATTCCCCTCCTCTCTATGCCACCATCTTGCCCCTCTCCTAAGATTTTTTTCTTTTGTTAAATTATTTAATCCACACAGCCACCCTATGTAAGAAGCAATGCTAATATCCTCTTTCCAAAGAAATTAGATGGAAAATGATATTGACAGCGAGTCTTATACAATAGCATAAAATTGACTGAAAGGCTGTAAATTTTTCAGTCTATAAAATATCCCATAATAATACCATACACAGTATTTTTTAGTCAATGAGCTTTTTTTTTAATTGAAATATATTCACATACCATACAATCATCCAAAGTGTACAACAGTTGTTCACAGTATCATTATTTAGTTGTGCCTTCATCACCACAACCAATTTTTGAACATTTCATTACTAGAAAAATAAAATATAAATATAAATAAAAGTAGACAAGAATACCCAATACATCCCATAACCCCCTTCCCCCTATTATTAATTTACTTTTTGTCCCCATTTTTCTACTCATTTGTCCATACACTGGGTAAAGGGAGTGTGAGCCATAAGGTTTTCAAAATCACATGGTCACAGCATATAAGCTATATAGTAATATGATAGTTGTCAAGAATCCAGGATACTGGAATGCAGTTCAAGAGTTTCAGATATTTCCTTGTAGCTATTCTAATAAACTAAAAACTTAAAAGGGATATTTATATCATGCATAAAAGTTATCTCCAGAATGACCTCTCAACTCCATTTGAACTCTCTCAGCCACTTAAACTTTATTTTGTTTCATTTCTCTTCCCCCTTTTTGGTCCAGAAGGCTTTCTGAATTCCACAATGCTGGGTCCAGGCTCATCCCCAGGAGTCATGTCCCACTTTGCCAGGGAGATTTGCACCCTAGGAAGTCAGGTTCCCCATAGAGGGGAGGGCAGTGAGTTTACTGGCTGAGTTGGCTTAGAGAGAGAGTGGCCACATCTGAGCAACAAAAGAGGTTCTCTGGGAGTGACTCTCAGGCATAATTATGATTAGGTTTAGCTTCTCCTTTGTAGTAACAAGCTTCATAAGGGCAAGCCCCAAGATTGAAGGCTTGGCCTACTAAGTTGGTAGACCCCAATGCTTTTGAGACTATCAGGAATTCCCCAGCTGTGGAAATTTAATATTTCCACAATTTTCCCCAGCCCCTCAAGGGGGCTTTGCAAATACTTTTTATTCTCTTCCCAAATTACCCTGGGTTGTATTGGGGCTTCATGCTATCCTGTATGAACCAATGAGATCTCACTCCCTGTACAAGGTTCTGTGTAATTATTGTATTTGAGTAAACTGACCTACACGTTAAAATACATAGTGTGCTACAGAAAATATCAATGTTGCACCAAATAAACATTTCTTCATTTGGTCCCACACAGAAGCCAAAGTTAAACATCATCCCCTACCCTTTAGTCTGATCAACCCCAATCGCAACCAAGTTCATTTCACTCATATTTCCACTTGAAGTCTGATCTCCTTTTTTGGCCTCTTTAACAGTTACTGCATGGGGCAATGCTGACACAGCTGCCAAACTCTGTCTCCAAGTCCCAGGCACCACACAGATATCTGAAACTTCAGGGACTGACCAGGTCACACAGAAACAGCTCAGCATCTCAGACTTTAGAAATAACTGTTACAATTCATGAATAGATGTGACTGCTGTAATAACTCTCAGTCTAGGAAAGTTTACAAAAGCCTTCCCCTGATAACCCATGCTCCCAGATTCAATTCTTAGAGTTTGCACATTATTGTTAGTCCATATGAGTGAAGTGTATGTTTGTTTTTTCATTTCTGGCTTATTTCACTCAACCTATTGTCCTCAAGGTCCATTCACCTAGTTGCATACCTTACAACTTCATTCCTTTTTTGCTGCTTCCTCTTGTAAAAACAATCTTACTTTTGTACATTTAGTTACACCCAATGACCACTCTAGGTTTCACTAAGTTATACAGTCCCAGTCTTTAGCTTCTATCTTTTCTCTGGTGCCATAGATGCCCCTAACCTTCCTCTTTCAATCATATCACAGTCATCTTTTTTTCAGTGTATTTACAATATTATGCTACCATCACAGAGTATTGTGCTATCCATTTCTGGATCTATAAAATCAATCCTCTAGAATATTCTATACTCCTTCAACATCAAATTCCTGATCTCCACCCTTTTTCTATCTCCTGATATCTTCATTTCTACACTCTTCTCCAAAACTCTGTCTCCTGTCTTTTAGTATCTCTCTGTAGTATTCCCTTTAGTATTTCTTGTAGAGGAGGTCTCCTGTTCATGAACTTTCTCAGTGTCTTTTTATCTGTAAATATTTTAAACTCTCCTTCATTTTTGAAGGACAGTTTTGCTGTCCAGACATTCTTGACTTCCAATTTTTCTCTTTCAGTATCTTGAATATATCATACCACTGACTTCTTGCCTCCATGGTTTCTGCTGAGAGACTTACACTTAGTCTTACTGAGTTTCCTTTGTATGTGATGGCTTGCTTTTCTCTTGCTGCTTTCAGGATTCTCTCTTTGTTTTGACATTTGAAAATATAATTGGGAAGTGTCTTGGAGTAGGTCTGTTTGGATTAATTCTGTTTGGGGTATGCTGCACTTCTTGGACCTGTAACTTTATATCTTTTGTAAGAGTTGGGAAATTTTCATTGATTATTTCCTCTTTATTCTTTCTGCCCCATTTCCCTTCTCTTCTCCTTCCGGGGAACCTATAACATATACATTCATGTGCTTCATCGTGTCATTCAGTTCCCTGATCATATTTTTCCATTCTTTTTCCTATCTATTCTTTTGTTGTGTAGGATTTCAGATGTCCTGTCCTCTTGTTCACTGATCCTTTCTTCTGCCTCTCCAAGTCTGCTGTTGTTATATTTCCATTGTATTTTTCATCTCTGCTATTGTGCCTTTCATTTCCATAAGTTCTACCATTTGTTTTTTCAAGCTTACATATTCTTCCTCATAGTACCCCACTGTCTTCTTTATATCTTTCTTCTCTTTTGTCATGTTTTCTTTCAGCTCATTGATTTGATTTAGAAGATTTGTTTGAAAATCTTTAATTAGTTGCTTCAACTCCTGCATCTCAGTTCAGGTATTAATTTTTTCTTTTGACTGGGCCATATCTTCATGTTTCCTAATGTAGCTCTTGATTTTTTGCTGTCCTGGCATCTGATTTTATTGATTGGTTTATTCTGGAGGTTGTTTTTTCTCTTTTGCCTAAGGTTTTCTTGTTGGTTGTCTTCGATTTTTATCTTTTCTTTGTTTCTCTCCCTGGCCAATTGTCAGAATGGCTCTGCCCCCCTCTTTTCCCCTCAAAATCAGGCACCCACAGTGTCCTCCCACAGTGATGGGAGGTAGGCACTGGGCACCCCAACAAGTTCACTGTATGTGGTAATACAAATAAGCTGGCTTCCAGTGCTTCTCTGTTTTCTGCTGACTAGCAAGACCTGGGTTTGTTTTAGAGCCCTGCTCTAACAGTTGGGTCTTGTTCCAATTTGCTAATGCTGGAAAAATACCAGAAATGGATTGGCTTTTATAAAGGGGGTTTACTTGGTTACAAATTTACAGTCTGAAGGGCATGGAAATGTCCAAATTAAGGCATCAACATGGGTATACCTTCACTGAAGGAAGGCCAATGGCATCTGGAAAACCTCTGTTAGTTGGGAAGACACATGGCTGGCATCTGCTGATCCCAGGTTGTGTTCCAGCTCCTCTCTCAGCTCTTGTGCATTATTCAAAATGTTGCTCTTGGGGCATTTTGTCCTCTCTTAGCTTCTCTGGAACAAACGCTGGGCTACCATCTCCAAAGTGTCAGCAAAAGTCTGCTTTCAGTGGCTGTCTCCAAAACGTCTCTCAGCTGCTCTGAGGTCCTGCTATTTGTGAGCTCTTTTATAGGGCTCCAGTGATTAAATCAAGACCCACCCTGAATGGGTGGGGTAACATTTCCATGGAAACAGTCCAATCAAAGGTCTTGCCCACAGTTGATTGAGTCATATCTCCATGGAAACAATCAATAGGTTCCAACTTAATCAACACTAACACATCTGCCCCCAAAAGATTTCCTTAAAGAATATGGCTTTTGGCAGGACATAATATATCCAAAGTAGCACAGGTCTTCATATTTCTCAGCCAAAATAGGGCCAGGTTTCCATACAGGGCTCACAGATCAGCTCCTGTGCTCCTAAGAAAGGGTCTGAAGCACCTTTTAAAAAGTATTTTAATTCCCTTGCACCTTCTGGACTGTCCAGCAGATGGTGCTGTTTGGCAGCTTAATCATCCTCAGAGGCTGCTTTGCCTTCAAGCACAGGTTACCTCTACACAGGTGAGCTGAAACTGCAGGGATTCCTATGCTCTCACTTTGCTGGCCAAAATCTGGCTGGATGTGGGCTCCACCTGTGGCAAAGTACTCTGTCAGCTGACCCAGTACTCCAGCTGTTTCCAAGGCAAGGCAACAGCTGCTGGCTTCTGCTTCCCTCAAAGGTCAGGGAAGGGCTTTCAGACCCAGGGCCGGAAACAGTCTCTGTCCACATTTTCTTAGTCTCTTCATCTCTCACTGATCTGGGCCTTGAAATGTCCTCCCCTGTCCCCTGGGTGTTCAAACAGTGGGGGTATGCCTCATTGCTGTGAGAGATTTTATAGTCTGTGCCCATGGTGGAAGGGGTCCTGTCTGCTGATTCTGTGCCTTTCCCACACTGAATGAGTGAGGGGGAGGGGAGGGGACTGGCTGATCTGGACGGAAGATTCCTACCAGATTTTCTTCTTTCTTCAATTTGGCATTTGCAGGGTCTTTCTCCAGTCTATATCCTCCTCCAGAGTTTAAAACAATTCAGAATTGTCCTTTTTTTCATTGAATGTCTGGAGAGAAGTTTCCGGTAGCTGTTTACATTGCCATGTTGATGATGTCACTCCCCAGTCAATTAGCTTTTACCTTTTTTTTTTTTAACCACTTGGTGTCAGAGTTGTGCTATTTGAATACATAAGTGAATTTTGGAAATCTGGTGGTTTATTTATGAGTATGTTTTAAACTTTTTATTCCCTGTTTAAAGAATTTCTTAAAACATAACTTTCTTTGTGTAGTCATTGAGAAGAGAAAATACTCCCTTTGTCTTCCTCTTATATTTTTATGCTGAATTCATTTTTTGCTAGATTGGAAGGGAAGGTTTCCTGCCATGAGAATTACACATAGAATTTGTGAGATTATTCCTGGAAGCTCAAAGGACTTTCGATAATTTTTGCAGGAGTTGGGATTGTCAGTCTCTCATATTATCCTGTGTAGGAACTAGATGAATACTTCTCTCTCCAGCTGGAATGCAGAAGTATTTACCTCTCAATGCTTAGACTGAGACTGATGGGTCAGAGAAATGGATAAATACTGGATGAATGGATCAAATATTTCAAATATTTAAATTGTGCTAAATGATCAGAAGTCATTCATTCATTCAACAAAGATTTTGGTCTGCTATAATGTGCCAGGCCTTGGTCTGGGAAAATTTCCTTGATGATAGCCACCTCTTTTCCCAATGTACCCTCAGCTTTTATACCAGCATTCCCCACACATACTGGGTGAGAAACATAGGGAAAAAGTTACCTGTTATGGAAACAGAGATTAAGCCCAGATATATCTTAGGGGAAGGAATCAACTTGGTCTATAAAACCTGAAGAATTTGCTTATCAGGATCAAAGTTTTGCTGTGAAATTTTAATGAAAGTCATTTTTAAAAAATATGATTATTTCATCATGCTAGAACTCTATCAATTTTAAAAAATATGAAGATTAGGAAATAGCTAAGGAAAAGAGACCCTAAAAAGAAGAGGGAGATTTCCATGATGACTTGGAAAAAGGGGGTGTCCTGTGCTAGTTTATTTTGTTTAAAAAATTAATTTATTGACTAGGAAATGGAAGCTTAAGTTTCAAAATTAAAAAAAAAATTCCCATAGAAATATATGCATACATATGTATATGTGTGTGTGTGAATATACATATATATATTCATTGAAAATCATTTTCTCAAAACTGATCCCTAGTCACCCTGTTAATCTTGCCAGAGTCAACTAATAGTGTTATTATTTAAAAAATATTTCCAAAGATATTTTATGCATATGCATACCAAAATGTGTGTATTCTCTACTCTCATACACTTTTTACATTGATAGGAATATCTATGTTTCTTACTCTTTTTTTCCTTACTAATAGTGTTTTTCCATATGCTCATACAAAATTTTTCTTATTCCTTTTTGTGTTTTAATAGTATTTCATTATATTTTCAGGCAAAATTGTTAGAGACTTTAAAAAGGGGGCAAAAAAAGAGAGACAAGATTATTGTGCATCTTTTCAGTGGAATACTAGGTATTGTTTACTGTGCGCTTCTGAGCTATTTGATTTTATAGGGGTCTGTAACTTCCATCATTTTAATGAACCTATTTTAAACTCTGCATGTTGTAGAAAACTGAAAGTAATGCAAATGAATTTTGTTGTCTGGTGAAGAGGCAATTGATCTCACCCAATCCCTGAGTCAAGAGGCAAATTTGTATCTATTAGAAAATTCATTTCAGCATTCCTCATGGCTTATATATATGCCTATGTTTTAGACCACCTTTGAACATTTTGTAACATCTTACTGTTTTTCTCCTTAATCGTAATTAAATCATGATATGTGTTGATTTTGTATTTGTATCATAGTCATAATTTTACCTTTTAAAAACATTATCCTTTAACAGTTTTGGAGCTTATCCACTAAGATGTCCAATGGCTTCACCTGATATAGTCAGGCAAACTTCATTGCTGGAAAAGTGCACCTCATGGGTTAAGCCTGGGTATGTTTTTTCTTGTCTCCCAGAATAAGTCCAAGAGGTAACAGAACTGTAAGTTGTTTGACTCTCTCTTTCTCTAGTTTTCTTCCTCTCTACTGATTTTCTCCCTTTTTTAACTGCAAATTTTACTGAGATATAGCCACATACTATATAATCCATCCAAAGTATACAATCAGTATCTTATGGTATCATCACCTGGTTATACAATCATCACACTCAGTTTTAGACCATTTTCATTACTCCAAATAGAAAAATAACAAATAGACATAATTTTTATATAGGGTGTGAGGTAGAGATTCTCTTCTGTTTGCTTTGGGATTAGTTTGCTTTTCTCTTCTAGTTCATCAGGCATTAAAATCTTTGATTTTAACTCTTCTTTTTAATGGTGGCATTTAGGGCTATAAATTTTCCTCTCAGCACTGCCTTCCCTGAATCTGATCAGTTTTGATATGTTGTGTTTTGTTTTTATTTGTCTTGAGATACTACTGATTTCTCTTACAATTTCTTCTTTGACCCACTGATTGTTTAAGAGTGTGTTGTTTAACCTCCATATATTTGTGAGTTTTTCAGTTCTCCACCTGTTTTTGATTTCCAGTTTCATTCCATTATGATCAGAGAAAGTACTCTATGTAATGTCCCAGTTCTTCTTCTGGGACATCCATTTTTGAGAACTGTTTTGTGACCTAACATGGTTTATCATGGAGAATGATCAGTCCATGAGCACTTGAGAAGAATGTATATCCTGTTGTTTTGGGGTACAATGTTCTGCATATGTCTTTTAGGTATAGTTCATTTGTCATATTATTCTAGTTCTCTTTCGTTATTGATCCTCTGTCTAGATGTTCTATTTATTGATGAGGGTGGAGTATTGATGATTCCAACTATTATTGTAGAGACGCCTGTTTTTAATTTCAGTTTTGCCAGTGTTTGCCTAATGTTTTGGGGGTAGCCATTGTTAGGTGTATAAATATTTATGATTGTTATTTCTTCTTGGTTGACTTCCCCTTTTATTAATACATAATGTCATTTGTCTCTTTTAACAGTTCTGCACTTAAAGTCTATTTTGTTTGAGATTAGCATAGCTATCCCAGCTCTTTTCTGGTTACTGTTTGCATGGAATATCCTTTTCTTACCTTTGCATTTGAACCTGTTTGTGTCCTTGGGTCTGGAGTGAGACTGTTGAAGACAGCATATATATGGATCATTTATTTTTTTATCCATTCTGCCAATTTGTTTCTTTTGATTGGGGAGTTTAATCCATTAACATTCAGTGTTATTACTGTAAAGGCAGTACTTCAACCATTTTATCCTTCATCTTTTAAATATGTCATATCCTACTTTTTTTTTCTTCTTTTACCCTTATTGTTACTGTCCTAGTTTGCTAATGCTGCGGAATGCAAAACACCAGAGATGGATTGGCTTTTATAAAAAGGGGGTTTATTTGGCTACACAGTTACAGTCTTAAGGCCATAAAGTGTCCAAGGTAACACATCAGTAATCGGGTACATTCACTGGAGGATGGCCAGTGGCGTCCGGAAAACCTCTGTTAGCTGGGAAGGCACGTGGCTGGCATCTGCTCCAAAGTTCTGGTTTCAAAATGGCTTTCTCCCAGGACATTCCTCTCTAGCAAGCTTGCTTCTCTTCAAAACGTCACTCACAGCTGCACTGAGTTCCTTCTCTTTGAGTCAGCTCATTTATATGGCTCCACTGATCAAGGCCCACCCTGAATGGATGGGGCCATGCCTCCATGGGAATATCTCCTCAGAGTCATCACCCACAGCTGGGTGGGGCACATTCCAAGCAAATCTAATCAGCACCAAAACGTCTGCCCCACAAGACTACATCAAAGATAATGGTGTTTGGGGGACACAATACATTCAAACCGGCACAGTTACCTATGCTGGTTTGAATCTGTTATATACCTCAGAAAAGCCTACATTTTTTCTTTTGATCCCCCCTTGTGGGTGCAGGCTTATTGTGGGTGGCACCTTTTGATTAGGTTGTTTCCATGGAGATGTGACTCAGACCATTCAGGGTGGCTCTTAATTCCCTTGCTGGAGCTCTTTATGAGAGGATAAAAGACAGATGAAACATAGAGAGCTCAAGGAAGCTGAGACAGAAGCCCAGAGACAGTTTGGAGAAAGCCACGGAAACCAGAAGCTAAACCTGGGTGAGGAGGACCAGCAGACTCTGGCCATGTGCCTTCCCATGTGACAGAAGAACTCTAGATGCCATTGTTTAGGGAAGGTATCATCCTGTTGATACCTTAGTTGGGACATTTTCATGGCCTTAGGACTGTGAATTTGTGAACTCATAACCCCCATTGTAAAAGCCAATCCATTTCTGGTATATTGCATTCTGGCAGATTTAGCAAACTATAACATTACACTTACTGATATTCTTCATTTCTACACTCTCTCCCAAGCCACTCTCTCCTGTGTTTTCTTTTCAGCCTGTAGAACACCCTTTAGTATTTCTTGTAGGGCAGGTCTCTTATTGATGAACTCTGTCCATTTCTGCCTGTCAATATTTTAAACCCTCCCTCATTTTTGAAGAACAGTTTTGCCAATTAAAGAATTCTTGGCTGGCAGTTTTCTCTTTCAGTACCTCAAATGTCTTACTCTGCTCCCTTCTTTCCTCCATGGTTTCTGATGAGAAATGACACCTAGTCTTATTGAGCATCCTTTGTAGTTGATGAATCACTTTTCTCCTGCTGCTCTCAGAATTCTCTATCTTTCTTTGGCATTTGACATTGTCATTAGTATGTGTCTTGGAGTAGGTCTATTAGGATTTATTCTGTTTGGAGTATGTTGCACATTTATTTCCTTTATGAGTTGGGAAATTTTGGACCATTATTTCCTCACATATTCTTTGCCCCTTTTCCATTCATTTCTTCTTCTGGGACACCCATTATGCATGTATTTGTGTGCTTCATGCTGTCATTCAATTCCATGAGAGACTTCTCATTTTTTTCCATTCCTTTTTATATCTGTTCTTTTGTCTGTAAGATTTCAGATGTCCTATCCTCTAGTTCACTGATTCCTCTGCCTGTTCAAATCCTCTGCTGTATGCCTCTAGTTTGTTTTTAATCTCTTCTATTGTGTCTGTCTCTCTCATAAATTCTGTTTGTTTGTTTTTTGGGGGCATGCTTTCAAATTCTTTATGGTCACCCAATCCTTTATTTCAGTCTATTTTCCTTCATCTCCTTCAATTGAGTTAGGAGATTTGTTTGGGCATCATTGATTAGTTGTTCCAAATCCTGTGTCTCATCTGAAGTTTTAATTTGTTTCTTTGACTGGGCTATATCTTCCTGTTTCTTAGTATGGTTTGTAATTTTTTGCTGGTATCTAGGCATCTGATTTTCTTGATCAGAAAGTTCTCTCTCATCTAGTTTTCTTGTTGATTGACTTTGTACTAAAGCTCTTCTTCAACTCTTGATTCAAGTTATTCTGGATCTTTAGAATAGAATTTATCTGATCATGTTTTTTCCAGCTGTTCTTCATCTGATTCTTGCTCTGAATATGTGGTACAATTTTTGAGACTGTGCTATTTGTGCCACTGTTTCTCCCCCAGGAGAAAGCTTCCTTTCCCCTGTTCCTCCTCCAGGAATGTTTGATCTGTTCTGTTTGTTTTTTATTTGTCTCCATACATTTTTAATGCTCCTTTCATTATCTCTAGTTGCTTTTACCTAGAGCCCTCATTCTGAGAGGAGGGTCACCCCAGAAAGGACTTTCCCAAGTTAGTTTTTCCCAGTCATAACAGGGTCAGGGCCTATGAAGAGGGTGCAGATCAGTTCCAAAGTACTCAGGAGGAGACATATTTGAGACAGAGGCTGCCAGATGCTTTTAGTTGTGGTGGCTTGAAACTTGCTCAGATTGCAGACCCTGTGATCTGAATTCTCTAATCAAAAGTCACAGTTGGTGCCCAGCCATACTCCCACCCTTTTCTTGGGGAAGAGTCCCTCTTCAGCAAACTCTTCCCCACCATCCTGAGAGGTTGTTGTGTCTCTAAATCAGCCCCTCTTTCTCCCCTGCCAGGGGAGGATTGAAACAGAGGCTGTTGGCTGCTTTCTGTCATGGTTGGGTTCAAACTTTAGGTATCCTTGGAGCTGGAACCTAGAATCCAAATTTGTTTATCAAAAGCTGAAATTGGTTTCTGGTCACCCCTCCCCTCTTCTTGAGAAAGAGGACTTCTATTTCCAGCTAGGGTGTGACTGCTGCAGTGGCCTGCCATGCCATTGGGGGATGGGCACCAGCCTCCACAGCATGGAGAGATCTGCTCTCAGATCTTCACTGTAGTTTGTCAGTCTCTTCATTTTGCTCTTCCCTGAGTGGTGTACAGTGTTTTTCTGGTCTGCAGAACCCCAAAACAGTTGTTTCAGACAGTTTCTGGTGGTTTACTAGCTTCCCTGGATAATGAACTGTGATCATGGCTTTTGATTAGTGAATTTGAATTGCTTGGGGACTGGTTCTAAGGACAGCCATTGTTTAAACCTGCCCTGGACAAAGATTAAAGCAGGCATTGTTTCAACTGTGGTGGTGGAGACTTAGAGATACCATGCTTCCTCAGGGTTGTAGGGGAAAGTTAGCTGAAGAGCTGCATATGCCAGGCAGTCAGGAAGACTTAGTTTTGGGCAGCCATCAGAGGAGCTCTTGGCACCCTTCCTGTTCCCCTCCCTAGGACACTTTGGAACTGGTTTGCACTCCCTTTTTGGGTCCCTGGCCCCATTTTGGCTGGAAAGACTGACTTGGAAAAGTCGTTTCTGGTTTGCTCTCCCCCCAGACTTTGCCCTCCAGGCAAAAGCAGCTTGAAACAACAAAAGGAGTGGAAGAAACTATAGAGGCAGACAGCATGGGACAAAGGCCAGCCAGGTTCAAATACCTGGGAGGGGGGTACTATTTCCTCATTGAAAGAGGGGACAACCAAACTTCTGTGAACAAAGAAACTCCAAAACAACTAACAAGAAAAACTCAGGATGAGACACAGGCCCAGAAAGACAGAGAAAAACCTGCAGCCTGCATTTGCATTGGGCTGACATTCCTGAGAGGAGGCCTGAAGCTCAAGAAAATCTCTGTCATATCACCAGCTGGTTACAGAATCAAGAAACAGACATCTCAGGGAATAAATCCTAGTGTTAACCTTTTAAAATATTAAAATGTGCAGTGTGCAACAAAAGAGTACAAGACAAACAAAGAAATAGGAAATAATGGCCCAACAAAAGGAAGAGGATAAAAATCCAGAAAATACCAAAAGAGAAGAAGAGAATGTGGACATACCAAACAAAGCTTTAAAAAAAAGATCTTAAAAATGCTCAAGGGGCTGAAGAAAAATACAGAGAAATAACTAAAGGATAGCATGAATGAACAATATGAGAGTCTTAGTAAAGAGAGAGAAATTTTAAAAAGGAACCAAACAGAACTAGTTGAGGTAAAGAGCACCGTAACTGAAATAAAAAATGCTCAGGAGGATTTCAAGAAGATATTGGAGCTGGCAGAAGAAAGAATCAGTGAACTTGAAGAGAAAACATTTGAAACAAGTTAGGCTGAGGAGCAGAAAGGAAAAAGAATTATTAAAAGTGAAAATAGATCCAATCAGTCATCAAAAATCTTCCCACAAATAAATGCCCAGGGCCAGATGGCTTCACAGGGGAATTCTACCAAACTTTCCAGAAAGAACTGACACCAATCTTACTCAAACTCTTTCAAAACATTGAAAAAAATGGAACACTACCTAACTCATTTTATGAAGCTAACATCAATCTAATACCAAAACCAGGCAAAGATGCTACAAAAAAGGAAAACTACCGGCCAATCTCCCTAATGAATATAGATGCAAAAATCCTCAACAAAATACTTGCAAATCGAATCCAAAGACACATTAAAAAAATCATACACCATGACCAAGTGGGGTTCATTCCAGGCATGCAAGGATGGTTCAACATAAGAAAAACAATCAATGTATTACAACACATTAAAAACTCGAAAGGGAAAAATCAATTGATCATCTCAATAGATGCTGAAAAAGCATTTGACAAAATCCAACATCCCTTTTTGATAAAAACACTTCAAAAGGTGGGAATTGAAGGAAACTTCCTCAACATGATAAAGAGCATATATGAAAAACCCACAGCCAGCATAGTACTCAATGGTGAGAGACTGAAAGCCTTCCCTCTAAGATCAGGAACAAGACAAGGATGCCCGCTGTCACCACTGTTATTCAACATTGTGCTGGAAGTGCTAGCCAGGGCAATCCGGCAAGACAAAGAAATAAAAGGCATCCAAATTGGAAAAGAAGAAGTAAAACTGTCATTGTTTGCAGATGATATGATCTTATATCTAGAAAACCCTGAGAAATCAACGATACACCTACTAGAGCTAATAAACAAATTTAGCAAAGTAGCGGGATACAAGATTAATGCACATAAGTCAGTAATGTTTCTATATGCTAGAAATGAACAAACTGAAGAGACACTCAAGAAAAAGATACCATTTTCAATAGCAACTAAAAAAATCAAGTACCTAGGAATAAACTTAACCAAAGATGTAAAAGACCTATACAAAGAAAACTACATAACTCTACTAAAAGAAATAGAAGGGGACCTTAAAAGATGGAAAAATATTCCATGTTCATGGATAGGAAGGCTAAATGTCATTAAGATGTCAATTCTACCCAAACTCATCTACAGATTCAATGCAATCCCAATCAAAATTCCAACAACCTACTTTGCAGACTTGGAAAAGCTAGTTATCAAATTTATTTGGAAAGGGAAGATGCCTCGAATTGCTAAAGACACTCTAAAAAAGAAAAACGAAGTGGGAGGACTTACACTCCCTGACTTTGAAGCTTATTATAAAGCCACAGTTGCCAAAACAGCATGGTACTGGCACAAAGATAGACATATAGATCAATGGAATCGAATTGAGAATTCAGAGATAGACCCTCAGATCTATGGCCGACTGATCTTTGATAAGGCCCCCAAAGTCACTGAACTGAGTCATAATGGTCTTTTCAACAAATGGGGCTGGGAGAGTTGGATATCCATATCCAAAAGAATGAAAGAGGACCCCTACCTCACCCCCTACACAAAAATTAACTCAAAATGGACCAAAGATCTCAATATAAAAGAAAGTACCATAAAACTCCTAGAAGATAATGTAGGAAAACATCTTCAAGACCTTGTATTAAGCGGCCACTTCCTAGACTTTACACCCAAAGCACAAGCAACAAAAGAGAAAATAGATAAATGGGAACTCCTCAAGCTTAGAAGTTTCTGCACCTCAAAGGAATTTCTCAAAAAGGTAAAGAGGCAGCCAACTCAATGGGAAAAAATTTTTGGAAACCATGTATCTGACAAAAGACTGATATCTTGCATATACAAAGAAATCCTACAACTCAATGACAATAGTACAGACAGCCCAATTATAAAATGGGCAAAAGATATGAAAAGACAGTTCTCTGAAGAGGAAATACAAATGGCCAAGAAACACATGAAAAAATGTTCAGCTTCACTAGCTATTAGAGAGATGCAAATTAAGACCACAATGAGATACCATCTAACACCGGTTAGAATGGCTGCCATTAAACAAACAGGAAACTACAAATGCTGGAGGGGATGTGGAGAAATTGGAACTCTTATTCATTGTTGGTGGGACTGTATAATGGTTCAGCCACTCTGGAAGTCAGTCTGGCAGTTCCTTAGAAAACTAGATATAGAGCTACCATTCGATCCAGCGATTGCACTTCTCGGTATATACCCGGAAGATCGGAAAGCAGTGACACGAACAGATATCTGCACGCCAATGTTCATAGCAGCATTATTCACAATTGCCAAGAGATGGAAACAACCCAAATGTCCTTCAACAGATGAGTGGATAAATAAAATGTGGTATATACACACGATGGAATACTACACGGCAGTAAGAAGGAACGATCTGGTGAAACATATGACAACATGGATGAACCTTGAAGACATAATGCTGAGCGAAATAAGCCAGGCACAAAAAGAGAAATATTATATGCTACCACTAATGTGAACTTTGAAAAATGTAAAACAAATGGTTTATAATGTAGAATGTAGGGGAACTAGCAGTAGAGAGCAATTAAGGAAGGGGGAACAATAATCCAAGAAGAACAGATAAGCTATTTAACGTTCTGGGGATGCCCAGAAATGACTATGGTCTGTTAATTTCTGATGGATGTTGTAGGAACAAGTTCACTGAAATGTTGCTATATTATGTAACTTTCTTGGGGTAAAGTAGGAACATGTTGGAAGTTAAGCAGTTATCTTAGGTTAGTTGTCTTTTTCTTACTCCCTTGTTATGGTCTGTTTGAAATGTTCTTTTATTGTATGTTTGTTTTCTTTTTAACTTTTTTTTTCATACAGTTGATTTAAAAAAGAAGGGAAAGTTAAAAAAAAGAAAAAAAAAGAAAAAAGACAAACAAGGAAAAAAAAAAAAAAGATGTAGTGCCCCCTTGAGGAGCCTGTGGAGAATGCAGGGGTATTCACCTACCCCACCTCCATGGTTGCTAACATGACCACAGACATAGGGGACTGGTGGTTTGATGGGTTGAGCCCTCTACCATAAGTTTTACCCTTGGGAAGACGGTTGCTGCAAAGGAGAGGCTAGGCCTCCCTGTATTTGTGCCTAAGAGTCTCCTCCTGAATGCCTCTTTGTTGCTCAGATGTGGCCCTCTCTCTCTGGCTAAGCCAACTTGAAAGGTGAAATCACTGCCCTCCCCCCTACGTGGGATCAGACACCCAGGGAAGTGAATCTCCCTGGCAACGTGGAATATGACTCCCGGGGAGGAATGTAGACCCGGCATCGTGGGATGGAGAACATCTTCTTGACCAAAAGGGGGATGTGAAAGGAAATGAAATAAGCTTCAGTGGCAGAGAGATTCCAAAACGAGCCGAGAGATCACTCTGGTGGGCACTCTTACGCACACTTTAGACAACCCCTTTTAGGTTCTAAAGAATTGGGGTAGCTGGTGGTGGATACCTGAAACTATTAAACTACAACCCAGAACCCATGAATCTCGAAGACAGTTGTATAAAAATGTAGCTTATGAGGGGTGACAGTGGGATTGGGAATGCCATAAGGACCAAACTCCACTTTGTCTAGTTTATGGATGGATGTGTGGAAAAGTAGGGGAAGCAAACAAACAGACAAAGGTACCCAGTGTTCTTTTTTACTTCAATTGCTCTTTTTCACTCTAATTATTATTCTTGTTATTTTTGTGTGTGTGCTAATGAAGGTGTCAGGGATTGATTTAGGTGATGAATGTACAACTATGTAATGGTACTGTAAACAATCGAAAGTACAATTTGTTTTGTATGACTGCGTGGTATGTGAATATATCTCAATAAAATGATGATTAAAAAAAAAAAAAAAAAAAGTGAAAATAGCCCAAGACACCTCTGGGACACCACTGAGCACACCATTATGTGAGTCGCAAAAGGAGAAGAAAGAAAGGGGTAGAAGGAATATTCAAAGAAAAAAATGACAGAGAACTACTAAAACTTAGCAAAAGACATGAATATGTACAGCCAATAAGTCCAGAGAACTCCAAACAGGATAAACATGAAGAAAAATACAAACCATCATATATGGCCCACAATACTGAATGCAAAGGACAAGGAGAGAGTTCTGAAAGCTACAAGAGAAAAGCAATGTAATGGGGTCCCAATTAGGTTGAGTGCAATTTCTCTTCAGAAACCATGGAGGCAAGAAGGCAGTGCTGAAAGAAAACAACTGCCAGCCAATAATTTTATATATGGTGAAACTTTCTTTCAAAAAATGAGGGAGAGATTAAGACATTCTCAGATAAACAAAGTCTGAAGGACTTCATCACCACTAGATCTATGCTACAAGCAATGCTAAAGGGAGTTCTTCCTATTGAAAAGAAAGGACACTAGACAGTGATTCAAAGTGGCGTAAGATATAAAGACCTGCAGGAAAGCTAACCATTTGGAAAATTATTAATGTCAGTATTATTGTCATGTACCGTTTGGTATGTAAATCCACTTTTTACTTCCTACAGGTGCTAAAATGCAAATGCGTAAAAAGTAATGATAAATCTATGTTTTTCATTATACAATGTACAAAGATATGTGCTAACCAGAACAAAAAAAGGGCGGTGGTGGGGGGAGTTTATAGGAAAAAATATTTGCTATACAGTGAAAGAGAAGCTTTCGTATCTTTTGGACAGGAGCAGTAAAGATGTAAGGCTGGAGTGGTTGACTGCCATCTCTATTCATTCATTTACTCATTTATGCTGTAGCAGATGTCATTGATGGCTTCCCCATGTTCTGTTAGCTAAACTAATTTCACCTACAACAGCAGACAGTTTTGGGCACATTGACAGTACTTATGCCTGTCACTGATTTTCTGCTTAAAGGCTTCTTCTGCAACTATGGGAGTTTGCTCCATTTAACATGGCCCTTACCATCTTCTTATGATTATTACATGCATGGTATGTCCTTTCCTTTCATTTACTTTCAACATATGCCTTTATATTTAAAGTGCATCTCCTGTAGACATCATATAGTTGGGTCTTGCTTTTCAATTCATTTTAACCCTTTCTGCCTTTTAATTGGAATATTTAGTCCATTAACATTTAATGTAATTATTGATTTGGTTGGATTTAAAACCATTTTTATTATTCATTTTCTTTTTGTATCTTCTCTGTTTTGTTCCTCTAAGCCCCCTTTTCTGCATTTTTTGGGTAATTTGTATATTTAAATAAAATCCATTTTATTTATCTATTGACATTTTAGCTAGATGTTTTTGTATTATAATTTTTGGTTCTTACTTCATGCATAGATGTAGAAACTGTGCAATCTTATAGATCAATGAAACCCTACCCCAGTCATTTATGCTATAGATGTCATATGTCTTACATCAATATATATTATAAACCCTATAAGGCAATGTTATAATATCTGCTTTAAACAACCACATATATATTTTAAAGAAATTAAGAGAAAAAATACTCTTTTATACTTACCCAGGCTGTTACCATTTCTAAAGTTCTTTATTTCTTCCTGAAGATCTGAGTTTCTGTTTGGTTTTGTTTTTCTTTCAGCCTAAAGGAGTTTCTTTAGCATTTCTTGCAACCCACTTCTCTTCTTGGTATTTCATTACATGAAATATCTTTATTAACCTATATACTTGAAAGACATTTTCACTAGCTATATTACTCTGAATTGACAGGTTTTTTTTTTTCTTTTAGCACCTTAAAGATGTTTCGCTGTCTTCTAACGTCCATAGTTTTTGATGAGGAAGTCAGTGCATATTCATATAGTTTCTCCTGTCTGTGTCATTTTCCTCTAGCTGCTTTCAAGATCCCTTTACCTTTGCTTTTTTAGCATTTTGATTATGATGTGTCTAGATATGATTTTCTCTGTATTTAACCTTCTGAGCATTTTGAATCTGTAAATCTATGCACCAAATATGAAAATTTGGGACCATTATATTTTCAAGCATTTTTTCTCCTCTATTCTCTCTTTTTTTCCTTCTGGCACTTCTATTACACATATGCTAGACTTCCTGTTATTGTCTTACAGGTTTCCAAGATCCTAATCATTAGAAAAGTTTTTTTTCTTTTTATTTTCTCCTTCACATTGGATAATTTCTATTAATCTATCTTCAAGTTCACTAATTCTTTACTAGTTTACTATTAAACATACCCAATGAGATTTTTATTTTCAAAATTGCATTTTTTAGTTCAAATATTTCCTTTTGATGCTTTTTTATAGTTTTTATTTCTATGCTGAGTTTCCCTTTATTTTCATTGATGCAAGCATATTTTCTTTCATTTCAGTAAGCAGAGTTATAAAAGCTGCTTTAAAATCCTTGCTAATTTCAAAGTCTAGATTATTTGGGGGTGGATCTTGTTTCATGGTCTTGTCTCTTGAAAATGGGTCACATTTTCCTGTTCTTCATATGTCAAACAATTCCATATTGTACCTTGGATGTTGTAGAAGGTTGTGTAGTGAAGACTCTAGATTCTATTACATTTATCCACAGAGTGCTAATTTTTTTCCCCTTTGAAGTGGGAAGTTACCTTGGCCAAATCCAACTGTAAACTCTTAAATCTTGGTACAGTTCTATTGTCTTTAGCCAAGGTGCTTGGATTCTGCCCCATGTGTGTATGGCTCATTACTTGGACAGAATTTATAAACAGAATTTGGAGTTCTCCCTTCTGGCTCTCTCCTTTCTCAGATGCCCTCTCACTTTCCAGTCTGTAGTTGCTCTGAATTCTGTTCTCTGATTCTTCAGGCCAGAAATACTGTTTTCTATTAGGGGTTGAGTCAGATTGTGCAGTGCCATTTTCAGCCTGCCTTCAGGCTAAATTATGTAAGAAGAGGAAAGTCAATTTCTTCTGGTCCTTGTTCCAAGTTTTGATTCTTTCAGAATCTTCCTGCTTTTGTTCACTTTCCAGTAACTTCAAGTCATTGTTTTTTATTTTTGTTTGTTTGGTTTTTTTGGTCCAGAGTTTGTAATTGTTATTTGTGAAAGGATTGGACCTGATAAGATCTTATTTGGCCATCTGAGACATAGTACACATGGTATCTTAGGGTGAATTTATCCCATTTCACAAAGTTGTAACTTGATTATTTTATTGATTTCACTTGTTTCTCTGTTTCTCATTGTCACCACTTCCTCACATGTGCTTCCTAAGCTACCTTATGTTTAAGTCCTTATCTCAGGACCCAATTTTGGGGTACCATATATTAAGATATTATTTATTAAATCATTTAATCATTCACCCACATTATTTAATTTAATCCCCCAACAATCCTAGAAATATACTATGAGAACTTAAAGAAATATTATTTTACAGATGAGAATACTGAGTTTTAGAGAGATCGTATCTTGCCTATGATACTGTATTAGATTAGCAGAATCTAACTTCAAAGCCAGATGTGTCTGATTTTAAAATCTTATAGCCCTGTGTGTTTTGGGGTTAGTCATTTTCCCTCTCTATCTTCATTTATATGTAAAATGGGGATAATAAATTACCTGTCATCTAGGGTGATTGTGACAATTAAGTGAGATATTGTGGATACATGACAAAGCCTGCCAAATATTAACTATTAAGTATCAGTCAGCTTTCACCACATAACAAACAATGCCAAATTTCTTAGCACTTTACGACAACAAATATTTATTTCTTGCTCTGATTACATGTCAACCACTGGTTGGAAGTTGTAACTCTACTCCAGGCTGCAGTTTGCATGTATTCCACATATCTCCTTGTTTTGAGATCTAAGCTAAAAGACAGGCTTATGTGTGAGGTGCTCTTCTTAAGGCAGAAAGCACAGGAGCTAGGGAACTGTTGGAAACTTGACATTCCTCTAAAAGCTTCTGTTTGGAAAATAATATAAAGGAAATGTTCCATTGGCCAAAGTAAGTCCTATGTCCAAGCTCAAAGTCAATGGAAGGTGGGAGATATATTTCATTCACAGAGGACAGACTGAAAAATTGCAAAAAACAATGCAGTCTACCACAGATATCATCATTGTATTTTCTTCCACAATACCAATTCTATTTTCCAGTAAACAGAATAGAAGGTGGATTGTAGAAAAGACATGACTATCTGAAATGGTAAGAGTTCAAAAAAGTATTTTATTTAATGCCAAAAGAAAGGTCCAGACAAGAACTGCAGTTCAGGGTTAATATAGCGCCACGGGAACTGGGAAGGATCTTATAAAAGAGAAAGGGCTTGAGCTGGTTCTTTAGAGATGATTAGGTTTGTATAAAAGTCATTCTAAGCAGCTGGAGCAGGATGAGCAAAGATACAGAGGTAGATCAGTCTGGCCTTGTTATTGGGTACTTTTTAGGGGATCAGTGGAAGCAGGTTAGAGAGCCTGCATTTCAAGCAGGGACAGTAGGGGGAATTAGGACATTTTGAGTAAGTTCCAGAATTGAAAACTTATATTTTAGAAAGATTGTCCTGACAGTCCTGTAGGAGGGAAGACAGGCAGTGGGGAGTATTTCTTCAGCATTATACACAGCAGCCATTCTTCTTTCTTCTTAAGATTTACAGAGCCTACTTGGCTCCGTGAGACAAGTATATGACAAAAATGTGGTGAGCATGACAAATATTTCCTCAGTGTAGACTTGACTCCCACTAGTATGAGAATGAAAATGGCCCTACTTGTTTTCCTCTGAATCTCCTGTTTGACCAAATAAAGAGAATATTTTGGTAGGAAACAATACTTCCCACATAGAAACATAATTAAAGCAGCGTATCAGATAGGCTAGAAGTACCACGAAATATTGCAAACTGGATGAAAATATTTGTGCACTATCATTATTATTTTGTTTTTGAACTAACCAAGGAAAAGCAATTTTAACACAAGGATAATTTTCTGTTATGCACTTAAAAATACAGGAACAATTTCTAAAATTTTCCATCTTTGAATTCTTTAGCAAAATACAATGCCTAGAAGCTTTTGGAAAGCAGTGACAGTGGCTGTGGTAAGAATTTCCATCCTATTATTTATCTGATTTTTTTTTGTTGTTGTTTTTGGTTCATTAATGAATGTTGGTTATGCTAATGCTGCTCTATTATGTTGTTGAAAACTATACCATAACAGAGGTTTGAATGAGAAATATTTGATTTTTCAAAGTTAGATTTATGGCTCTTAGCTAAGTGGAAAAAAAGAAATATATTGTATATATTTATCAACCATTAAATCAATCACCTAAAAATTAAGATTTCTTTTCAGATCTATTTAGTTATCATTATTTATGCCATGAAGACTACATTACTTCATTGTTAACATGATATTGAAACTAGGTATTGCAAGATGAGACGCACTTAAAAATATATAGATTAACATTTGAAACCTTTGAGAGAGGAATTGATGGAGAGAGAAGGGACTGAAAATTTATGTAGCTTCCCTTCAATTCCAGGTGTTTTTTCTAAAAACTTCTTTTTCATTATGGTAACATATAAACCATAAATTTGCTATTTTAACCATTTTTAACTGTACAATTAGGGGTATTAATGACATTTACAATGTTGTGTTACCACCACCACCATCCATTACTAAATCTTTCTCATCACCCAAAATTGAAACTCTATACCCATTAAGCAATAATGTACCCCATTTTCTCTTCCCCAGCCCTTTATAATCTATAATCTATTTTCTGTCTTTATGATTTTGCTTGTTTCAGGTATTTCTTATAAGTGGAGTCATACAATATTTGTCCTTTTGTGTCTGACTTATTTTACTTAGCATTATATTTTCAAGGTTCTCAACCATGTTTTAGGGTATATCAGAACTTTATTCCTTTTTATGGTTGAATAATATTCCACTGTTTGTATATACCATGTTTTGTTTATCTATTCATCTGTCAATGGACACTTGGATTGTTTCAGCCCTTCCATAGTTTTTAATATATCAGACACAGAGAAGGAAGTTTTCAGTTTTTCTGGGGTTGCCAAACTGAGAAGATGTAGTTCTGGAGTTTGTTGTGGCTATATCCATCCTATGTGACACTGAGGAAACCTGCCTCCAAATAGAAACACAGAGACTCACACACAAGGCGAAGTAAAGCCAAAATATGAAGAGACATATGAAAACATAATTAGAGTTTGATTCCAATAGTGCCTAAGATTCCTTTTCAGTCCCTTTCTCTGTTCTTCTCACTTATGTGAGTCTACAAATTCCCTGCTCCCATTTTTAGCCAGTTGGTTTTAAATTTTATTTTGGAATTTGCAATGATTGAGTTTTTTTTTTTTTTTTAAATCAACTTTATTAAGACATTATTTACATAAAATGAAATGTACATACTTTAAGTGTAGAGTTCAACGAGTTTTGACAAATGCATACCCTGGTGTAACCATCACCCAAATAATATATAGAACATTTTTGTCAATCCAGAAAGTTCTCTCATGTCCCTTTGCAGTCAATCCCTCTGCCAGTATCATCCCAGGCAAACACTATTTTGATTTCTATCACCATCGATTAGATCTGCCTGTTCTAAAACTTTATATATATGGATTCATACATAATACTTTATTGTGTATAGCTTCTTTCATACAGCCTGTTTTTGAGATTCATCCACGTTATTGTGTACCTCAGTAACTTGTTTTGTTTTATTGTTGAGTACTATTCCATTATGTATAGCCACTGACATATGGATGGGCATTTAGACTGTTTCTGGGTTTTGGCTATTCTGATAATGCTGCTATGAATATTCATGTATAAGTTTATTTGAGGGCATGTGTTTTTATTTCTCTTGGGTAAATACCTGTTGGGGATTTAATCATATTCCTCACAAAAGGCATGTTCAGGTCCCAACCCCTGGTGCTGTGGATGAGAAAGATTTGTAAATAGGATCTCTGGAAGATGTTACTTCAGGTAAGGTGTGGTCCAACTGAATCAGGTTAGGTTTTAATTCTGATTACTAGAGTTCTTTATAAACAGAATGAAATTCAGATATATATAGAGAAAGTCACAGGAAGAGGCCAGAAGTCAACAGAACCTGAAGGAGAAGGGATAAGACATGGCCATGTGCACTGCCATGTGACAGAAAAACCAAGGACCAAGGATCACCAGCAGCTAGTCCTTGAAGGCCACAGTCTTCTGGGACAAAGCATCACCTTGCTGTCACCTCAATTTTAGACTTCTCCTAGTCTCAAAACCATGAGCCAATAAATTTCCATTGTTTAAGTCAACTCATTGTATTCGTTTTAGCAGCCGAGAAACTAAGACAACACCTATGAATGGAAATTGGGTCATATGTTAAGTGTGTGTTTAATTTGATAGGAAACTGCCACACTTTTTTTCATTGTGGTTGTACCATTTTATGCTCCCACCCACAATTTTTGAGGTTCACTGCTCCACATCCTTGCAAACACTTGTTAGTCAGTCTTTTTTTTTTTATCTTCATTTTATTGAGATATATTCACATACCACGCAGTCATACAAAACAAATCGTACTTTCGATTGTTTACAGTACCATTACATAGTTGTACATTCATCACCTAAATCAATCCCTGACACCTTGATTAGCACACACACAAAAATAACAAGAATAATAATTAGAGTGAAAAAGAGCAATTGAAGTAAAAAAGAACACTGGGTACCTTTGTTTGTTTCCTTCCCCTATTTTTCTACTCATCCATCCATAAACTAGACAAAGTGGAGTGTGGTCCTTATGGCTTTCCCAATCCCATTGTCACCCCTCATAAGCTACATTTTTATACAACTGTCTTCGAGATTCATGGGTTCTGGGTTGTAGTTTGATAGTTTCAGGTATCCACCACCAGCTACCCCAATTCTTTGGAACCTAAAAGGGGTTGTCTAAAGTGTGCGTAAGAGTGCCCACCAGAGTGACCTCTCGGCTCCTTTTGGAATCTCTCTGCCACTGAAGCTTATTTCATTTCCTTTCACATCCCCCTTTTGGTCAAGAAGATGTTCTCCGTCCCACGATGCCGGGTCTACATTCCTCCCCGGGAGTCATATTCCACGTTGCCAGGGAGATTCACTCCCCTGGGTGTCTGATCCCACGTAGGGGGGAGGGCAGTGATTTCACCTTTCAAGTTGGCTTAGCCAGAGAGAGAGGGCCACATCTGAGCAACAAAGAGGCATTCGGGAGGAGGCTCTTAGGCACCATAGGGAGGCCTAGCCTCTCCTTTGCAGCAACCATCTTCCCAAGGGTAAAACTTATGGTAGAGGGCTCAGCCCATCAAACCACCAGTCCCCTATGTCTGTGGTCATGTTAGCAACCATGGAGGTGGGGTAGGCGAATACCCCTGCATTCTCCACAGGCTCCTCAAGGGGGCACTACATCTTTTTTTTCCTTGTTTTTCTTTTTTTTTTTTTAACTTTCCCTTCTTTTTTTTTTTTTTTTTTTTTAATTCAGTTTTATTGAAATATATTCACAAACCATACAGTCATCCATGGTATACAATCAACTGTTCACAGTATGATCATATAGTTATGCGTTCATCACCACAATCTATTTCTGAACATTTTCCTTACATCAGAAAGAATCAGAATAAGAATAAAAAATAAAAGTGAAAAGAGAATACCCAAACCATCCCCCCATCCCACCCTATTTGTCATTTAGTTTTTACTCCCATTTTTCTACTGATTTTTTTTCAATTTTTTAACTTTGTTTATCAAAAAATTAAAAACAAACAGGCAAACAACAACCAAAAAAACCCCACAACACTTCAAACAAAGCAATGGATTAAGGAAAACAAATAACCTAAAATAACTACTTTGCTTCCAATATGTTCCTACCATACCCCAAGAAAATTAATAAACCATGTCCAAACAGAGGAGTAAGAAAAACAAATAATCTAAAATAACTACATTGCTTCCAACATGTTCCTACCATACCCCAAGAAAATTAACAACCCCTAAGAAAACAAAGGAATAAGAGAAAAAAAAAAACCTAAAATAACTCTATTGCTTCCAACATGATCTTACTATATCCAAGAAAGTTTACAAACCATAATCATTCCTGAGCATTCCCATAACATTGAGATTACCCTCCATAGTTTATCTGTTCTTATTAGATTATCATTCCCCCTCCACTAATTGGTATCTCTAGGTCCCGTACATTCTACAGTATAAAACATTGTACATTTTTCACAGAATTCACATTAGTGGTAACATACAATATCTCTCTTTTTGTGCCTGGCTTATTTTGCTCAGCATTATGTCTTTTTTTTTTTTTTTTTTTTTTTAATCTTCATTTTATTGAGATATACTCATATACCACGCAGTCATACAAAACAAATCATACTTTCGATTGTTCACAGTACCATTACATAGTTGTACATTCATCACCCAAATCAATCCCTGACACCTTCATTAGCACACACACAAGAATAACAAGAATAATAATTAGAGTGAAAAAGAGCAATTGAAGTAAAAAAGAACACTGGGTACCTTTGTCTGTTTGTTTCCTTCCCCTATTTTTCTACTCATCCATCCATAAACTAGACAAAGTGGAGTGTGGTCCTTATGGCTTTCCCAATCCCCTTGTCACCCCTCATAAGCTACATTTTTATACAACTGTCTTCGAGATTCATGGGTTCTGGGTTGTAGTCTGATAGTTTCAGGCATCCACCACCAGCTACCCCAATTCTTTAGAACCTAAAAAGGGTTGTCTAAAGTGTGCGTAAGAGTGCCCACCAGAGTGAACTCTCGGCTCCTTTTGGATTCTCTCTGCCACTGAAGCTCATTCCACCTCCTTTCACATCCCCCCCCTGGCCAAGAAGATGTTCCCCGTCCCACGATGCCAGGTCCACACTCCTCCCCGGGAGTCACACTCCACGCCGCCAGGGAGATTCACTCCCCTGGGTGTCTGATCCCACGCAGGGGGGAGGGCAGTGACCCCACCTTTCAAGTTGGCCTAGCCAGAGAGACAGGGCCACATCTGAGCAACAAAGAGGCACTCGGGAGGAGGCTCCTAGGCACAACCATAGGGAGGCCTAGCCTCTCCCCTGCAGCAACCGTCTCCCCAAGGGTAAAACCTGTGGTAGAGGGCTCAACCCATCAAACCACCAGTCCCCCATGTCTGTGGTCATGTTAGCAACCATGGAGGTGGGGTAGGCGAATACCCCTGCATTCTCCACAGGCTCCTCAAGGGGGCACTGCATCTTTCTTTTTCCCTTGTTTTTTTTTTTTTTTTTTTTTTTAACTTTCCCTTCTTTTTTAAATCAACTGTATGAAAAAAAAGTTAAAAAGAAAACAAACATACAATAAAAGAACATTTCAAAGAGACCATAACAAGGGAGTAAGAAAAAGACAACTAACCTAAGATAACTGCTTAACTTCCAACATTTTCCTACTTTACCCCAAGAAAGTTACATAATATAGCAACATTTCTGTGAACTTGTTCCTACTATATCCATCAGAAATTAACAGACCATAGTCATTCCTGGGCATCCCCAGAACATTAAATAGCTTATGTGTTCTCCTTGGATTATTGTTCCCCCTTCCTTAATTGCTTTCTACTGCTAGTTCCCCTACATTCTACATTATAAACCATTTGTTTTACATTTTTCAAAGTTCACATTAGTGGTAGCATATAATATTTCTCTTTTTGTGCCTGGCTTATTTCGCTCAGCATTATGTCTTCAAGGTTCATCCATGTTGTCATATGTTTCACCAGATCGTTCCTTCTTACTGCCGTGTAGTATTCCATCGTGTGTATATACCACATTTTATTTATCCACTCATCTGTTGAAGGACATTTGGGTTGTTTCCATCTCTTGGCAATTGTGAATAATGCTGCTATGAACATTGGCGTGCAGATATCTGTTCGTGTCACTGCTTTCCGATCTTCCGGGTATATACCGAGAAGTGCAATCGCTGGATCGAATGGTAACTCTATATCTAGTTTTCTAAGGAACTGCCAGACTGACTTCCAGAGTGGCTGAACCATTATACAGTCCCACCAACAATGAATAAGAGTCCCAATTTCTCCACATCCCCTCCAGCATTTGTAGTTTCCTGTTTGTTTAATGGCAGCCATTCTAACCGGTGTTAGATGGTATCTCATTGTGGTCTTAATTTGCATCTCTCTAATAGCTAGTGAAGCTGAACATTTTTTCATGTGTTTCTTGGCCATTTGTATTTCCTCTTCAGAGAACTGTCTTTTCATATCTTTTGCCCATTTATAATTGGGCTGTCTGTACTATTGTCATTGAGTTGTAGGATTTCTTTATATATGCAGGATATCAGTCTTTTGTCAGATACGTGGTTTCCAAAACTTTTTTCCCATTGAGTTGGCTGCCTCTTTACCTTTTTGAGAAATTCCTTTGAGGTGCAGAAACTTCTAAGCTTGAGGAGTTCCCATTTATCTATTTTCTCTTTTGTTGCTTGTGCTTTGGGTGTAAAGTCTAGGAAGTGGCCGCCTAATACAAGGTCTTGAAGATGTTTTCCTACATTATCTTCCAGGAGTTTTATGGTACTTTCTTTTATATTGAGATCTTTGGTCCATTTTGAGTTAATTTTTGTGTAGGGGGTGAGGTAGGGGTCCTCTTTCATTCTTTTGGATATGGATATCCAACTCTCCCAGCCCCATTTGTTGAAAAGACCATTATGACTCAGTTCAGTGACTTTGGGGGCCTTATCAAAGATCAGTCGGCCATAGATCTGAGGGTCTATCTCTGAATTCTCAATTCGATTCCATTGATCTATATGTCTATCTTTGTGCCAGTACCATGCTGTTTTGGCAACTGTGGCTTTATAATAAGCTTCAAAGTCAGGGAGTGTAAGTCCTCCCACTTCGTTTTTCTTTTTTAGAGTGTCTTTAGCAATTCGAGGCATCTTCCCTTTCCAAATAAATTTGATAACTAGCTTTTCCAAGTCTGCAAAGTAGGTTGTTGGAATTTTGATTGGGATTGCATTGAATCTGTAGATGAGTTTGGGTAGAATTGACATCTTAATGACATTTAGCCTTCCTATCCATGAACATGGAATATTTTTCCATCTTTTAAGGTCCCCTTCTATTTCTTTTAGTAGAGTTATGTAGTTTTCTTTGTATAGGTCTTTTACATCTTTGGTTAAGTTTATTCCTAGGTACTTGATTTTTTTAGTTGCTATTGAAAATGGTATCTTTTTCTTGAGTGTCTCTTCAGTTTGTTCATTTCTAGCATATAGAAACATTACTGACTTATGTGCATTAATCTTGTATCCCGCTACTTTGCTAAATTTGTTTATTAGCTCTAGTAGCTGTGTCGTCGATTTCTCAGGGTTTTCTAGATATAAGATCATATCGTCTGCAAACAATGACAGTTTTACTTCTTCTTTTCCAATTTGGATGCTTTTTATTTCTTTGTCTTGCCGGATTGCCCTGGCTAGCACTTCTAGCACAATGTTGAATAACAGTGGTGACAGCGGGCATCCTTGTCTTGTTCCTGATCTTAGAGGGAAGGCTTTCAGTCTCTCACCATTGATTACTATGCTGGCTGTGGGTTTTTCATATATGCTCTTTATCATGTTGAGGAAGTTTCCTTCAATTCCTACCTTTTGAAGTGTTTTTATCAAAAACGGATGTTGTATTTTGTCAAATGCTTTTTCAGCATCTATTGAGATGATCAATTGATTTTTCCCTTTTGACTTGTTAGTGTGTTGTAATACATTGATTTTCTTATGTTGAACCATCCTTGCATGCCTGGAATGAACCCCACTTTGTCATGGTGTATGATTTTTATAATGTGTCTTTGGATTCGATTTGCAAGTATTTTGTTGAGGATTTTTGCATCTATATTCATTAGGGAGATTGGCCGGTAGTTTTCCTTTTTTGTAGCATCTTTGCCTGGTTTTGGTATTAGATTGATGTTAGCTTCATAAAATGAGTTAGGTAGTGTTCCATTTTCTTCAATGTTTTGAAAGAGTTTGAGTAAGATTGGTGTCAGTTCTTTCTGGAAAGTTTGGTAGAATTCCCCTGTGAAGCCATCTGGCCCTGGGCATTTATTTGTGGGAAGATTTTTGATGACTGATTGTATCTCTTTGCTTGTGATGGGTTGGTTGAGGTCTTCTATTTCTTCTCTGGTCAGTCTAGGTTGTTCATATGTTTCCAGGAAATTGTCCATTTTTTCTACATTATCCAGTTTGTTGCCATACAGTTGTTCATAATATCCTCTTATAATTTTTTTAATTTCTTCAGGATCTGCAGTTATGTCAGCTTTTTCATTCATTATTTTGTTTATATGGGTCTTCTCTCTTTTTGATTTTGTCAGTCTAGCTAGGGGCTTGCCAATCTTGTTGATCTTCTCAAAGAACCGACTTTTGGTGATATTTATCCTCTCTATTGTTTTTTTCTTCTCTATGTCATTTATTTCTGCTTTAATCCTTGTTATGTCTTTTCTTCTACTTGGTTTAGGATTGGTTTGCTGTTCATTTTCTACCTTCTTCAGTTGATCCATTAGTTCTTTGATTTTGGCTCTTTCTTCCTTTTTAATATATGCATTTAGTGCTATAGATTTCCCCCTTAGCACTGCTTTTGCTGCATCCCATAGGTTTTGGTATGTTGTGTTCTCATTTTCATTCGTCTCTATATATTTAGCAATTTCTCTTGCTATTTCTTCTTTAACCCACTGATTGTTTAGGAGTGTGTTGTTTAACCTCCAGGTATTTGTGAATTTTCTAAGTCTCTGATGGTTATTGACTTCTAATTGTATTCCATTGTGGTCAGAGAATGTGCTTTGAATAATTTCAATCTTTTTAAATTTATTGAGGCTTGTTTTATGTCCCAGCATATGATCTATTCTGGAGAAAGTTCCGTGAGCACTAGAAAAGTATGTGTATCCTGGTGATTTGGGATGTAATGTCCTGTATATGTCTGTTAAATCTAATTCATTTATCAGATTGTTTAGGTTTTCAATTTCCTTATTGGTCCTCTGTCTGGTTGATCTATCTATAGGAGAAAGTGATGTGTTGAAGTCTCCCACAATTATTGTGGAAACATCAATTGCTTCCTTTAGTTTTGCCAGTGTTTCTCTCATGTATTTTGTGGCACCTTGATTGGGTGCATAGACATTTACGATTGTTATTTCTTCTTGCTGAATTGCCCCTTTTATTAGTATGTAGTGGCCTTCTTTGTCTCTCAAAACATCCCTGCATTTGAAGTCTATTTTATCTGAGATTAATATTGCTACACCTGCTTTCTTTTGGCTGTAGCTTGCATGAAATATTTTTTTCCATCCTTTCACTTTCAGTTTCTTTGTGTCCCTGTGTCTAAGATGAGTCTCTTGTATGCAACATATTGATGGTTCATTTTTTTTGATCCATTCTGCGAATCTGTATCTTTTAATTGGGGAGTTTAATCCATTTACATTCAACGTTATAACCGTGAAGGCATTTCTTGAATCGGCCATCTTATCCTTTAGTTTATGTTTGCTATATTTTTCCCTCTCTCTATTAATATCCTTTATTGTACCCATACCGAATCTCTTTAGTACTGAACCTTTCTCCAAGTCTCTCTGTCCTTTCTTTGTTTCTCTGTCTGTAGGGCTCCCTTTAGTATCTCCAGTAGGGCAGGTCTCTTGTTAGCAAATTCTCTCAGCATTTGTTTGTCTGTGAAAAATTTAAGCTCTCCCTCAAATTTGAAGGAGAGCTTTGCTGGATAAAGTATTCTTGGCTGGAAATTTTTCTCACTCAGAATTCTAAATATATCGTGCCACTTCCTTCTCACCTCCATGGTGGCTGCTGAGTAGTCACTACTTAGTCTTATGCTGTTTCCTTTGTATGTGGTGAATTGCTTTTCTCTTGCTGCTTTCAGAACTTGCTCCTTCTCTTCCGTGTTTGACAGTGTGATCAGTATATATCTCGGAGTGGGTTTATTTGGATTTATTCTATTTGGAGTTCGCTGAGCATTTATGATTTGTGTATTTATGTTGTTTAGAAGATTTGGGAAGTTTTCCCCAACAATTTCTTTGAATACTCTTCCTAGACCTTTACCCTTTTCTTCCCCTTCTGGGACACCAATGAGTCTTATATTCGGACGTTTCATATTATCTATCATATCCCTGAGGTCCATTTCGATTTTTTCAATTTTTTTCCCCATTCTTTCTTTTATGCTTTCATTTTCCATTCTGTCATCTTCCAGGTCACTGATTCGTTGTTCAACTTCCTCTAGTCTTGTACTATGAGTGTCCAGAATCTTTTTAATTTGGTCAACAGTTTCTTTAATTTCCATAAGATCATCCATTTTTTTATTTAGTCTTGCAATGTCTTCTTTATGCTCCTCTAGGGTCTTCTTGATGTCCTTTGTATCCCGTAGTATGGTCTCATTGTTCATCTTTAGTTCTTTGAGTAGCTGCTCTAGGTGCTGTGTCTCTTCTGGTCTTTTGATTTGGGTGCTTGGGCTTGGGTTATCCATATCGTCTGTTTTTTTCATATGCTTTATAATTTTCTGTTGTTTTTGGCCTCTTGGCATTTGCTGAACTTGATAGGGTTCTTTTAGGATTTGTAGACCAATTGAAGTCCTTATCTCTAATTTATCAGATCTACAGCTTCGTGGAGTACACTTTCTCTAACTAACCAGCAGGTGGCGTCCATGAGCCACCTGTTCTCCACAAGCCAGTTCTCCCCTGCTTAGCCTTTTTGGTGAGTGGGGGAGTGAGTCTTGTGGGGTCCAATTGGTGTACCAAGATTGCGTGTGTAGTTGGTGTTGCCTGCCCTGTATATGGGGCGTGTTTCTGGGCAGTCAGGGAGTGGGGGTGGCCCTAACAATCAGATCTCCCTGGTGATCCTAGAGTTTTAAAGCTGCTGCAATAGTCTAATCCTTCAGTTCAGTCCTGCCACAGTTTGTCTCTGCCACTGACCCACAAGTCCTTGGTATTGGTGTATGGCTCCTGAGACTTGCAAGTGGGCCCCTCTTCCAGGCTGTGCACCCCAGGTCCTCTGTTGAGGGATGACTGTGCTATGTCACAGGTGAGTGCCGTCCCCCCAGGGCAGTTCTGGGCTGCTGGGCTGTGTAGGGAGGCTCCCAGTCTGCTGAAATGTTGGCTGAATGGGGCTTTGTTAATTCACACTGCTCCACCTTCCCAACTCTGGGACAATCAGCTGAGGTTGCAGGGAAGGCTAATGTCCACGCCCAGTTTTGTGGTGTGTGCCTGTTATTTGAAGCACTTCCGTCACACTGGGTTGTCTGGGGCAGCTCTGGGCTATGTGGCTGGCGCTGGGCAGGAGTGTTTCCTGTCCACCAGGATGATGGCTGTGAGCGGACACCCCCCTTTTCTTGGGAAGTTGTGGTGTTTAGTGAATTTTCTCAGCCACTGGATTATTGCCTTTTGTCTCAGAGCTCTCTTAGTTCTGCTCTTGACTTGACCTGCCCAAATTGCAAGTCTTTGAAGCTTTCTGTATTGGGCTTCTTAGAGTAATTGTTTTAGAAACAGAAAAAAGGATTAAAAACAAAAGGGCCCTCCTCAGAGATCTAATGGGTTATTGAAATGCTAAGAGACAAAGCAATTAGGGCCATTAAGGAAAGGTCCACAGGGCAGAGAGATCAGCTTTTCTTTGGGATTTGCATATGCGCCTCAGGGCCTGAGCTCTGCCCTTCCCCTTTCTATGTTCACCAGAACTCCAAAAATCCTCCGCTTTTATTTTGGAGTTTTTCGTGTTGTTTTTTTTCTGTGCCTGTCTCCTGTCTGCTGGTCTGGCTGCTCTCAGATTCTCTGGTGTCTGGTCTCAGTCTATCTATGGTTGGAGTTTGGATCAGTAGAATGAGTTTCCGATAAGGGCTGCCACTGCAGTTCTCCCTTCTCCTTCCCGGAGCTGACAGCCCCTCCTCCCACGGGACTGAGCCTGGCAGGGAGGGGCGCAGGTCCCCTGGCCGCAAAAACTTACAGATTTCGCTGATCTCAGCAGTTCCACGTTTTCATGAGTGTTGTATGAAGTATGCCCAAAGTCAGATTGCTCTGTGGTGTCCAGTCCACGCAGTTCCTGGGTTTCTACCTACTTTCCTGGAGGAGTAACTAAAACATACAGCTCACCAGTCCACCATCTTGCCCCGCCTCCGATGATTGAGTTTTAAATAAATTTTCTTATTTAATGTGTCCTCCTTGTTCTATCTCAAATGGGAACCAGTAGCACTCGGCACATAGTAGTTGCTCAGTAAATAATTATTAAACAGTAGTAGAAAATGACTGCATTATGAATTTTAGGTTTTACATCTTTGTACTAAATGTTAGTTGAATTTGGACAAGCCATTTAACCTCTCAGAGCCATTTTTCCTTGTTTATCAAATGAGGGATTTACATTAGGCAATTTCTAAGATCCTTCTCAGTTCAAAATCTCTACATTTTAAAATGCAATTCCCTCCATGAAGTATTTCCTGAACTCCACAGTGGAAAATGATGTGTCCATTCTTTGAAACTCACAGTATTTATGGGTAGTTGTTTTTTTTTTGCCTTATATCAGTTTTCAGTTTTGTATCATCTTTAGCACATTATATAGTTTTTTTGCCCTCCAACTTTTTATTTTGAAAAATGTTAAACCTATAGAAATTTGAAAAACAAGTGAAATGGACACCTTTATGTACAGCTTTAAATTGTACTTATGTAAATACATAAATTTCTATTATATGCAATTTATATGTATATAATTTATATATATTATTATATCTAGGTAATTTTTTTCATGAGCCCTTTGGAAATAAGTTGAAGACATCATGACATTTCAGCTTGCATTTCCTAAGAATAAGGACATTCTCCTACCCTTAACATCCCTAAGAAAACAGTACCTTCATAATATTGTCTAATCCACAGCTCATATTCAAGTTTCCCCAAATGTATACAAATAACTTTTATAGCTGTCTTTGTTTTTTGATCCAGGATATGATCAAGGTTCACATATTGCATTTGGTTGTTCTATCAGTTAGGGTGCTCCAGAGAAATAGAACCAGTTGTGTGTGTGTATGTATATTTATTCAATTATTTATTTCAGCCAAATAGTTTATGCAAGTTTAGAGCCTGAGAAGTCTGAAATATCTCAGGCAGACCCGGTAGGAGCTGATGCTGAAGTCTTGAGGCAGAATCTCTTCTTCTTCAGGCAAAGCTCAGTTTCATTCTTAAGACCTTTCATCTGAATAGATTAGGTCCATCACATAGTGAGGATAAACTCTTTTACTTAAGTCAGCTGTTTGTAGATGTTAACCACATCTACAAAATACCTCCATAGCAACATCTAGATTAGTGTTTGACTGAGTAACTGGGTACTAGAGTCTAGTTAAGTTGACACATAAAACTAAACATAAGTTGTTATGTCTCCTTAATCTAGAAGATTTCCTACACATTGTTTGCTTTTTCATGACATTGTCTTTTTTTGAAGAGTCCAAAGTAGTTGTCATTTGGAATGTACCACATTCTGGATTTATTTTATGATTTCCTCTTGATTAGATTTAGGTTAAATCTTTTTGGCAAGGCTGAATCATAAGTGATGCTGTGAACTTCTACTTGCATCACATCAGGAGGCTTAATATGGCAGTTTGTCTTCTTTTTGGTGGTGCAAAGTATAATCGCTTGGGTAAGGTAGGGACTGCCAGATGGCTCCATTTGGAAGATACATTTTCCTCTTTGAAATTAGTAAGCAGCTCATGGTGTGATACTTAAAGACTATGTGAATACATTGTTCTACATTTTATCAACTATGAATGATTCTTGCCTAAACTGATTATTACATTGGAGGAGTCAAAACGGTTATTTTTAAAAAATCTTTTTTTCTTTCTATAATTATTAGCTGTCATTCTTCTATAAATAAGAGTTTTTTCAAACCTACCTCCCCCCCCGCCCCCCATCTTTTGAGTACCATGAAGGACTCATGGCTCTCTTTTTAATTTGTCAAGTTATAATTTGTTACTGTTTTTATTCTTTTTAATGCTCAAATTATACCAGATTTAGATAGCGTAGGTCTTTTTAAACCAAGACATGACTCCATTAATGTTTGTGCAGTTCCTAGTTTTTTTGGCACAGATTTTCTGGGCTGACTTTATACTTTCTCTGCCACAGAAGTGGCAGACTATTTCTCCAAAAGAGCCTTGATTGCTTTCAGCACTAGTGGTATTTCATTTACTATAGTCTGTGCATTAGGGGTGCTTATTGCCATTGGGAAAATCATGGTTTCTAGAACTTTTCAGAGTTAGGAATTGCTTTTTAAGGTAAATTATGTCTTGAGTTCATACTAATACTTCAAATTAAAATTTAGGACTGCAGAGTTTTTTGTTTGTTTTTGTTTTTTACCAGCTTCTTCTGTCTTCTGCATTTCTTTTCTCCCTTGCCAAGAATCCTGGTTCTCAGTGACACCAAGGATGAAACGATTAGCATATCAGATGATTACTCATTTGCTTTATCCTGCATAACTTGTATAGCAACCTCAAAATAATGCTGTTACCCACAATATGATTCCTGAAAATAGTTACTTTTTTTTTGTAGTTCTTTTCATCTTTAGGGCATACCCTTCTAGAGATATACAGTCAAATTCTATGTTTTAAAGTCACTTGGAGAAGTTCCCTTCTCTTTGGTTGTACCACCAATTGTATATATATAGTTTTATTTTCATGTTTTACAGATTGCTTCTTTGAAAAACTAATTTTTAAAATAATACAATTTAAATGTTACATCACAGTTTATTTCTTACCTTTGTTTATTATACATATTATAACATAAGCATATACACACATTTATATATATTTGTTTTCGTCTTATGATGAAAATATTGGTTGGTAGCAGCACTATTAAACTTATTTACTCCACCCTGTAATATACATAAAATAGTTTCACAATTTCAATACATATCAAAACTACAATACCTTTACTAAGTAAAGTTAGGATTTCCTTTCTTTTTGTCCCTAGAATATATCTTACTAAGGATGTACAGTTAGAATAATGGGTTCAAAAGTTACTTTAAACTTTTTTCTGTTTGGTTATGATATAATTTTGATACATTTAGGTTTATCTGTTTCTGTGTTCAACTTTGTTGTTTTTACAGTATTTTTATTTATTTTGATTTTTGAGCATGTAAAAACATCTGTATTGTTCAAAGGTTGAAACTATATAAAACAATATATTTGAAGAAGTGTCATCCCTCTCTATTTCTTCTACTCCAAATCTACCCATCCTTTATAGGTAATTTTTTTGGTTTGTACCTCCTGTGCTTCTTTTTTTTGCCCAAACAAGCAAATACATATTTCCTTTCTTTTGTACACAATAGGTAGTGTATAATCACTTATTTTTTTTTTTACTTTTCACTTAATGTAACCTGGAAATTATTTTACATCATTCATAAAGTTATCCCTTATTCTTTTTTGTTATTGTGTAGTATTTCATACTACAATTTATTTGACCACTCTTCTATGAATAGGCATTGGACTATTTCCAATATTTTCCCATTATAAAAAATGCTGTATTTAATATGTATATGTATTGTGTATATATTGTTTTATATTTGTCGATATGCCATAATGTCATTCTTTATCAAGAAAATCTATCAACTGAATTATTTTATTGAGTTTCCTTGAACTGAATAGAAAAGAAGCCCTTTGTACCCTAGTTATTCTTTTGGGGGAATGGGGCAATGACATATTCTTGGTACAGGCTGTGGATATGATCATGCAATTGGACTAATTCTTGACTCATTTTTAAAATAAACATGTAGATTCTGGAGTTGCTTCAATTCTTCCACATTTGTTGGGCTCTTAATATGTCCAAGACACATCTCCTCAAAGATAGAGAAGATATCACTCTAGCTTTTCAGGAACTGGCAATCTAGCCTTGTGGTTCTTAAACTTTGCTCAAATTAGAATCACCTGTGGAACTTTTAAAAATTATTGATCCATGTTGCCCTATTCCATACTTATTAAATAAGGATCTCTGGGAATTGGGCCCCCATTATTATATATTTTTAAACATTTAATATGATTCTAATTGCAGTCAGTTGAAAACTACTGATCTAGAGGCAGATGTGATCACACTTGTAAATAACAAGGTTGACTTCACAAAGTGAAGAGTATGTAGGAGATGGAAAAGGGATATTCTCAAGCTTTTGGACTTGTGGGACATATAGGCTTTGAACTAGTACTCAGAGGAAGAATATGTCTTTTAGAGAAGGAAGACACAGAAGTGAGGAAAAGCAGCTGAATTGTGACCGATGCACGGGTAAAAGGAGTATATGGTGAAAAATGAAGAGAGCAAGGCACTTCGGGGCCTGTTGTGGCAAACTTTGAATAATAAAGCATTTTGGTCAGATGAGGGTCAGGGAAAGGCATGGGCAGCAGGACACTTGTTTGGAGGTTCAGAAACAGAAAAGCAATAATCTGACAAGATAACATGTCCTAATCTTCCTGTTATAGTTTCCAATCTACCAATGAGAAAGACCCCCTACAAATCACAGTTATTAAGCACCTACTGATTTTCCAGGACTTGTTGCTATGTGCTCTACATTTTTTATCACAGGGGTTAGAGCTTTTTCTACCATTCCACCATTGTCCCTTTGGCCTTCCAGGACCCCACTCTATTTCAGGAGTATTTACAAGGGTCTTGAGACATTATAAAGAGGGATGTTCACATGTGATGTTTGGATGAGGTATAGCAAAGTCTTGGGCACTGGCAGATTTGCTGGAAGATCCATCAGTGATGTACAGGTAGGTGAGGATGTATGGGTGGACCTTTCCCCATGGCCATGGGAAAAATTGGCTCTGTAGCATGGTGAATGTGTTCTGTTTATTCAAAAGGCAATGTAACATATAAGTACTGGAGAGGATGCAGAGCAACTGGAACTCATACATTGCTGGTGGGAATGCAAAATGGGACAGTTACTTGGGAAAACATTTGACAATTTCTTTTAAAGTTAATGACCTAGCAATCCCACTGTAGTTATCTATCCAAGGGAAATGAAAGCTATGTTCACACAAAAATTTGTATGTGAATGTTTATGGCAGATTTATTCGTAATCACTAAAACAGGAAACAACCCAAATGTCCTTCAACTGGTAAGTGGATGGACAAACTGTGATATATTCACATAATAGAATGCTACTCAGCAATAAAAAGGAATAAACTATGATTTACACAATAACATGGATGAATCTCATATGCATTATGGTGAAAGAAGCTATACTCAAAAGCCTACATAATTTATAAATCCATTTATATAACATTCTGGAAAAGGCAAAACTATATGGCAGAAGAAGAAAGATCCATGGTTTCCATTGGCTGAGGGTGGGAGAGGGGTTGACTACAAAAGGACACAAGAGAATCTGGAGGGGGGTGATGGAAATATTCTATATCTTGATTGAGATGGTGGTTACATGATTGTAAGAATTTGTTAAAACATATAAAATGGTACAATAACAAGGATGAAGTTTATTGTACATAAACTATATCTTTTTTTCTTGTTCAGCAGTCTTTTGCCTTAAAATGTTAATGTAATTTTATTGAGATATATTCACACACACCATACAATCCATCAAAAGTATACAGTCAGTGGTTCACAGTATCTTCAAATAGTTGTGCATTCATCACCATGATCATTTTTAGAACATTTGCATTGCTCCAGAAAATAGATAAAGAAAAAAGAAAACCCCACACATCCCACAGCCCTTACCCTTCCTCCTTATTGACCACTAGTATTGCACCGCAGCCAATTTTAAGACATACAATAGAGGTAGGTTAACTATGACAGTGTAGTATTGTCAGAGATAGATATATAGATCAGTGGAACAAACAACACATCCAGAAGCAGATACATACAAACACGGGCAACTGACTTTTGTTTGTTTGTTTGTTTGTTTTTGCTATATAGTTATACAAAACTGGAGAGACTGGTATCTCTGGGTTTCAGGGCTTATTTGGAATAGGAACAGTCTGGAGGACTTAAGTTTCTGAAAAAATAAACTCTACTAAGAAAAACTTTTATAGAGACTTAGAGCCCAGGGAACTCCCTAGGATTTTCAGGAATACTTTTGGTTGTGGCTTGACATACTGTGGTAGTTGGCAATACCTGGCTAAAGCTTACATAAGAGTAATCTCCAGAATGACCTGTCGACTCTATTTGAAATCTCTTAGCTACCGAAACTTTATTTTGTTCCATTTGTTCTCCCCTTTTGGTCAAGAAAGAATTCTCAATTCCACACTGCCAGAGCCAGGCTCATCCCTGAGAGTCATCTCCCATGTCGCCAGGGAGACTTATACCCCTGAGTCATGCCCCATGTAGGAAGGAGAGTAGTGAGTTTATTTGCAGAGTTGACTTAAAGAAAGAAGCCACATCTGAGCAACAAAAGAGGCTCTCTGGGGGTGACTCTTGGGCATAATTACAAGCAGGCCTAACTTTGCCATTGCAGAAATAAGTTTCATAAGGGCAAGCCTCAAAATCAAGGGCTTGGCTTATTAAATTGGGGGTCCCTAATGCTTGAAAGAATATCAGGAATTCCCCAGGTGTGGAAGTTTAATAGTTCCACATTTTTCCCCAGTCCTTTAAGGGACTTTTTTTATTTTCTGCCCCAAATACTCTGGAATGTATCAGGGTATTCCATTAACCTGTACTGAATAATAAGATCTCATTCCTTATTTAGGTTCCATGTAATTAGTTTGCACACACTGTATCTTAATAAAACTGATTTAAAATAAAGACATGGGTAGTCTGCAGGTTCTACATGGCTTCCTGGCCACAGACAGTGCTGACCACCTCTTGATCCTGAGTTTTCTCTTGCCCATGTGGTCCACTGAGCTAGTACCATGCTTCTCCAGGCCCTCCTCCTGCCAAACTCTTCTCATTTCCCTTATAATCCCACAGACCCTCATAGCGCCTTCTCCTGAGCAGAGGCAGAAGCTGGTAGGTCCCTTTAAGACCTATTCTTTAGGTTGTTAAACAAACCAAACTGCACTGAATATTGACTTTTCTTTCTCTGTTTTCTTGATATAGCAACCTTCTTACTTATTAGGGTTAGGGCACAGGAAAGGTTGGAGAGAAATAAAGTAAATATTTCAAAATTATCTTTCTCTACTCAAAACAGGGACAGTTTTCTTTACTTGCCCAAGATCACACTAAACATGTTGATGGGACCTGGTTTTCTGAATCCAAATATCATGTTTCCTCCAGGACTAGAGGGTGGCTCATATTATCAAATTAAGACATTAAAATATGATGGATTATTAAAAATAAATACTACAAATGCTTTCATTGCTTTTTAATTTTTAAGTTAGAAAGTCTGACAACAATAAAAGTTTATATATTTCAAAATATGGAACTTGTGTTATAAGGTTAAGGATCCTGCAGTCTCTGGGAGGAGATCTATCTAGAAAATAATGTCTTTAGTAGAATGTTAGGTGGTGTAAGGGTTTCCTTATGTCAGTGGATCAGAGGAAAAGCCTGCTGTATGGTAGCAGATGGTAGCAGATAGCCACCAGGTGGCGCCCAAGCACCATTTATCAAGCTAAGAACAAGCAGCTGGGTTCAGGTTAGTGTATCATGGTTTATTTTTATATTTTGTTGTTGAAAACAAAATACGCTTAATTTAGTAATTGTTTTAGATATTATTGACCAGATGCTTAAAAACATGACTCAATAAATAGTGCTTAAAATTTTTGTCAGAAAAACTGGCCATAAATTCTGTGCAAAGTGCAGTGCGGCCAAGCTTACTGGTTTGTCAAAAAATGCTCTACCGGGGAGTTCACTGAATAATTATATTCACTCTTCTTTTGTGTATATTTAAAATTTCTCATAATAAAAGCATAAAACAAGAAAGATAATACTACTAATAAAGACCATGCAAGCTTTACTTAAATGAGAAAATTAAGAGCTGCAGCAGAGAGATACATTAATATAAATAAATAAGGATGCTATAGTTCTGATTTTATGCTTTAAAATGATCATGGAAGGTATTTTCTATGACAGTATTAATTCAGCATGGATCTAAAAGGTTTTAATTAAATGATGAGGGTCCACTAAAACTATGGGAAAAACGATTAAAATGAGCATATACTACTTTTCTAAAAAGATCATGTTTTTAGTATCAATGATGATTTGTTATAAGAACTTTAAGATAGCATTTGAGCAGATTAAAGAAAAATTTGCAGTTTTTATATTTAACTAAAACATGCACAAAAGAAGAGAATAATATAATGAAACTTTGTGTACCAGTTAACCAACTTAAGTTATCATTATAATTAAATAGTTATCTACATTCCTGTTTCATCTATATCCTCCAATCTTTTATTTTTCTGAAGTATCTGAAGTATTTTTAAAGCAAAGCCAAAAGATTGTATCATTTTACATGTAAATATTTAAGTTTCCTTTGCCAATAAAGGACAGCTTAATTAAAAAAAAAAAAAACCCATATCACCACAATAGTAGTATCCCATTACTGGAGCTCTGGATGTGTAACTTTGTTTTAAAGTTCAAAGTTCATTTAGGCAGTACAACATCCTCAATGAGATACTTTTTAAGCTTGAGAGCTTAAAATGAGGATATGCGGTAGGGTGTTAAAGAAATATTAAAAGGTTTTCTAAAGGCAGAAAGATATTTAAGATGAAATGCATATATATATATTATTGAAAGAAAAAGGAGGCAGTTATTATTTTTGAGAGCACACTATCTTTGTTTCATCAGTTAATTAAACTTTATAAAATCTCATGTTTTTGAGTCATTGGACAGATGAAAAGCATGTATATTTCTGGAGACAAGCAAGATCCTTTCATTTACATGTTTGTAAAATTTTGTACATTTTTATAAGTCAGATAATTGTGTTCCTCTGTGCATATTTCTGTTTTATTACTATAGTCTTAAGTTAAAAATTAAATGACTACCTTAGCTAAGCTGTGTCTGCGTTTAGACTAGATTTTTTGATGCACAGTTGTTTATTCTGACCTTTTTTGACCTTAAGTGATATAATGTTCCCCATAAAAATCTGACATCAATAAGGATAGAGGAACTGACTTATTGCATTTTCTGAAGATAATCAGCGATTTTAAGCTTTTGGTGTTCTTCTCCATGCTCATCCATATTGACATTAGCTTCAGCGCAGGCAGGCGTGACAAGAAGGTTTGCTTACCTCAAATAACCAAAGCTGAAGATCATGCCGCAGAGTTAACTAAGACCAGGAGAGGAATGCAACTGCCCAGATTGAATGTGATATTGCATATTCTTTTGGGAATGTAACATTTAGATTATATCTAGTGGCAGTGAAGAGTAAACAGACAGCTTTTTCTGCTAAGCTCCTGTAATACTTCCTCGCTATTTACATCATTATAGTAATGTGTGAATTGCAGGGTTTTTCTTACCAATCAACTTAAATTCTAAAAGTATGCACAAATTAAATTACTAATATGATATATGGAAAAAGAAACTACTGTTTCCTCAGATTTTGACTATCCTCTCAAGGCCTGCTTTGTTTTATATAAAATCGGTCTATGACTAATTAGGAAAAGCATAGTAGAGATAAATTGGTCTCATCAAATATTTCTAAATTTTATTTCTTAACTAACTCCTGAAATTCTAAGACCAAAATTCAATTAATTCATTAGGTAGGTAGATTGAATTCTTTATTCAAATGAAAAATTCCTATGAGAGGAACCTTTTAAGCTTTTAAGTTATTTACACCTTGAAGAGAATTCACCTACTACCCTTTTTACTATCATATGATAAAGAAGTGAATAGAGGTAAGTTCTGAAGTATCTGAAGTATTTTTAAAGCAAATCCAAGAGATAGTATCATTTTACATGTAAATATTTAAGTATATATGCAGACCAGCTTAAGAAGCAGATTTGTTCAATAGAATTAGATCTATTCAGGATGTGACTAATTTAAGTAATGCTAAATAAAGTTGTGCTAGCAAGCAGCCTTAAATTTCCTTTTTTTTTTTTTAAAGCAAGAAGTGCTTGAAGTGTTTTATTTAAGACAAAATATTATAGGCTTAGGATCAAAAGTCTTTAGAAGTTTTAATGTGGAATCTATTTTGTCTAATTTCCTTGAAATACATTCTCCAGTCATAAAGTTTTCACATCAAATATCACCATCTATTAAAAGTTGCATCAGTAGAAAATTGGAAGCCTTCCAATTCTGGTGCAATCTAGTGTATTAATAAAAATTTGAGTGAGAAAATTCTGGGTTCCGATTCTACTTCTGATACTGAACTAGTATTGGTTAAGATACTCTCTTAGAAATTAAATTTTTGTGTCTATTAAAAATAGTATCATACTATCTAATAATAACAGCTATGTTGGATAATTGTTTTGAGGCTGAGATGGTGGATATGAAGTAGCTGGCTATCTTAATTTGGGTCCTCCCAGAACAGAACCCAAGGTAAGGATTCAAGTGAAATTTGCTTATGTGAGAAGGGAATATGGTAGGGAAAGGTGGTGGAGAAATGATAGAAGGATGGGAAGGCAATCAGTAAAGAGTACACAGTTAAGTCAGCTACCACTAAGGGCAATTGGAGCTTAATTCTTCAGGGAAACTGGGAAAATGGGGAAAACACACATCCCAGAAGTATTTTACCTAACAGGTGAGGGAGCTGGGATATTTATACACCACTTTCTGGGAATCATTGGTTGAGGGCTGTTCCCAGGGATATTAATTCCCTAGCACTTTAGTCTGTACCCACTCAGAGCTGGGAAAAGAGCTCTGGGGCACAGAGATGTAGATACTGGCAGCTGGGAGTTCACCAAAGCACATGCAAAGTCTGAAGAATGTGGGATGGGTAGTAATAGGTCTGCTGTACCAGCATAGTTTGCCAAGTGTTCAATGAAAGATAGTTATTAAAATAAAGAATTGAGTTTACCTCTTTTCAGAAGATATTTTTGTACAATACTTTACCCTTCCCCTATAACATACTTCCTCTTCTGAATTAGTCAATATGTCTAAGCTGCTGTAACAAGCAGACCCTAACATACAGTGGCTTAAAAAACGGAGAAGTTTCTTTCTCATTTAACAGTCCAGAGGTCACTGGGTCAGATTTGTGCCATATGTTAATTCAGGGATTTAGGTTCTTTCTATGTTGTCGCTCCATCATCTACTTGGCAGGCTTTTTCTTTGTTTACATGGTCAAAACAGACTGTGCCATATCTAGATTCCAGCCAGTGGAAGGAAGGTGAAAAGAGTGGAAAAGGAGCTCATGCTTGTTGTCTTAAAGCACGTGCCTAGAAGTGGCACACAGCACTCCTGCTCATGTGGAAAGAACTTAGTCACATAGCTGTATCTAACTGCAAGGGTGTTTGGGGAATACTGGCTGGCTGCGTGATCCAGTACCTAGCTATAACTTTATTATTATGGAAAGGGGGAGAATGGATGTTGTGGAAAACAGTACTGTCTGCCACATCTTTGTAGTGTAGTATCTATTTTAGGCTTGATTTAGCTTCTTGCCATTCTCACTGATCACAGAAAAGGTGATAGTATATGAAACCATCAACCTGTCTGGCATCTTTCATTGAAATCAATTCACTGGCACAAGGTGCTAAGTTTCACCTCATCTCTCATCTTCACCCAACCATGTACCTACCTAGTATACTTATCATGCTACCCCTCATATTTTTGTACACGTGTGTACAAATACAGATATTTTTCAGAACCATTCAGATTTCCATAGAGTTTATTTTAGCTGAGTCCCATCTTATCTGTATAGGCAACATGGAGATGTATTTCTGGGAATATTCAGTTGTGCAACACAGATGACTAAGAAGTGACCTTGGAATTTCAGGGTTTTAGGGATTAAGGGGAGTAGCTTGACTTGATGAGCTAATAGAAACTCTTCTAAACTTGCAGCACTTAACCTTTTACTCTTTTCTAAATAATTTATTGAGAGTATAACATTCCTTTTATTCCCCCAGTGAGATACTGCCTTGGATATTTTGCTACTGTTTGAAGCACAGTTGTCCTATAGTTCATTCTTAGCATTTCAAAAAAGCTTCAGATGTTTTCCTTTAGATTTATTAATCATAAAAGCATTATAAAACCTTTTCAGACAAACTCCACCTGGCCTCTTTTTGTTTGGTCCTTTCACAATCTGATTACTCAGCATTTGTGTACATTTCTGCCTATGTTTGGACACTTGCACATTGTTAGAAAAAACTTTTTTTTAGTTAGGATCATCCAAACTGAAGTAACAATATACCAGGAGATGCAGTTATTGCCACAGACTGGCACTAAATGGAATAAAAACAATGAACCCATTAGAATGCCCTTGTGAAGCATCCCAGCTTTAGAGACCTCTCAGTAATCCCTGCTCAATTAGTGCCTCTCAAAAACATTAGGAGTTGCAGTTTAGTGTTGTTTTTTTTAAAATGTTTTGCACATCCTTAGATTTATTCCTGATTTTGTTTCTAATTTCAGTGGAACTTTTCATTATTTTTTCTCATTGTTTACATACCATACAGTTATCCAATGATCCAAAGTGCACAATCAATTGCCCTTGGTACCATCATACAGGTGTGCACCCATCACCACAATTAATTTTTTTTTAATTTTCAGAACATTTTCATTACTCCAGAAAAGATATAAAGACAAAAAATGAAAACTCAAATCCTCCCATACCCTTAATCACCCCCCTCCATTATTGACTCATAGCATTGGTATAGTGGATTTGTTACTATTGATGAAATAATGTTAAATTACTACTAACTATAGTACATAGTTTGCAATAGGTATATATTTTTCGCTATATAACCCTCTATTATTAACTTCTTGTTACAGTGTCACACATTTGTTCTAGTTCATGAAAGAGATTTCTATTATTTGTACAGTTAATCACAGAGATTGTCCACCACAAGATTCACTGTTTTATACATTCCCATCTTTTAACCTCCAACTTTCCCTCTGGTGACATTCGTGACTCTAAGCTTCCCCTTTCTACCACATTCACATACCATTGAGCACTGTTAGTTATTCTCACTATTATCACCCCTTTCCATTTCCAAACACTTAAATTCAAACTAGTTGAACATTTTGCTCATAATAAGCAACCGCTCCCCATTCTTTAACCTCATTCTTTATCCTGGTAACTTATATTTCATGTATATGTGTTTACATATTATAATTAGTTCATATCAGTGAGACCATGCAATATTTGTCCTTATGTGTCTGACTTATTTTACTCAATGTAGTGCCCTCAAGTTTTCTTCATCGATCTGTTTTTTTTTAAAGATGCTTTTGTTCACCCACCATACTTTCCATCCTAAGTAAACAATCGATAGTTCCCTGTATAGCCATATATTTATGTATTCCCCACCATCACCACTATCTATATAAGGACATCTCCATTTCTTCCACAAAAAAGGAGGAAGAGTCAAAGAAGGTAGAGAGACAAAAGAAAAAGAAAAAGAAAGAGAAAAAAAATGAGAGCTAAAAAGCAACAAAAGGAAAGATAGAATTAACCTAAAGAAGAATAAAAGAGTCAGACAACATCACCAATGACAAAGAGTCCCATACCCCTCCCTTTTATCCCCCTTTTATAGGCATTTAATTTTGGTATATTGCCTTAGTTACATAAAGGAAGCACAATACAAGTTTCTGTTAACTATAGTCTCTAGTTTGCATTGTGTCCTAGTTTGTTAATGCTGCAGAATGCAAAACACCAGAGATGGATAGGCTTTTATAAAATGGGGGTTTATTTCGCTACACAGTTACAGTCTTAAGGCCAAAAAGCGTCCAAGGTAACACCTCAGCAATCGGGTACCTTCACCGGAGGATGGCCAACGGTGTCCGGAAAACCTTTGTTAGCTGGGAAGGCAGCTGGCATCTGCTCCAAAGCTCCGGCCTCAAAACAGCCTTCTCCCAGGACGTTCCTCTCTAGCAAGCTTGCTCCTCTTCAAAACATCACTCCCAGCTGCACTCTCTTTTCTCTCTCCAAGTTAGCTCATTTATATAGCTCCACCGATCAAGGCCCACCCTGAATGGGTGGGGCCACGCCTCCATGGGAACATCTCATCAAAATTATCTCCGACAGCTGGGTGGGGCACACTCCAAGCAAATCCAACCAGCACCAAAACCTCTGCCCTACACAAGACCACAAAGATAATGCCATTTGGGGGACACAATACATTCAAACCGGCACACATTGATTGTATTTTTTTCCCAAATACCACCCTATTTTTAACACTTTGTAAGCTTGACATTCATTTGGTCTCCCTCATGTAAAAACATATTCGCAGTTTTTATCACAATTGTTGAGCACTCTAGGCTTCGCTGAATTATACAGTCCCAGTCTTTATCTTTCCTCTTTTCTTTTGGTGTCCCACATGCTCCTAACCTTCCTCTTTCAACGATACTCACAGTCATCTTTGTTCGGTGTACTTACATTGCTGTACTACCATCAACCAAAAGTGTGTTCCAAACCTCCCACTCCTGTCTTTTCCTACTTGTCTGTAGTGCTCCCTTTAGTATTTCCCGTAGAGCAGGTATCTTGCTCACAAACTCTGTCATTGTCTGTTTGTCAGAGAATATTTTAAACTCTCCCTCATATTTGAAGGACAGTTTTGCTGGATATAGGATTCTTGGTTGGCAGTTTTTCTCTTTCAGTATCTTAAATACATCACACCACTTCCTTCTTGCCTCCATGGTTTCTACTGAGAAATCTGCACATAGTCTTATTGCATTTCCGTTGTATGTGATGGATCACATTTCTCTTGTTGCTTTCAGGATTCTTTCTTTGTCTTTGATGTTTGATAATCTGATTATTAAGTGTTTTGGTGTAAGTCTATTCATATCTATTCTGTTTGGGGTATGCCGTGCTTCTTGGATCTGTAATTTTATGTCTTTCATAAGAGATGGGAAATTTTTGTTGAGTATTTCCTCTTTTATTGCTTCTGCCCCTTTTTCCTTCTCTTCTTCTTCTGGGATAACCATGACATGTACATTCATGCATTTCTTGTTGTCATTTAATTTCCTGAGCCGTTGCTCATATTTTTCCATTCTTTTCCCTATCTGTTCTTTTGTGTGTAGGATTTGTGGTGTCTTGTTCTCCAGTTCCTGGATGTTTTCTTCTGACTCTTGAGATCTGCTATTTTACGTCTCCATTGCATTTTTCATCTCTTGTGTTGTGACTTTCATTTCCATAGATTGTGCCAGTTGTTTTTTCAAACTTTCCATTTCTACCTTATGTTTGCCCAGTGTTTTCTCTATAGCCTTCATCTTTTTGTTATATCTTCCCTGAACTCATTGATTTGGTTTTTGATTTGATTTAGCATATTTCTTTGAAAATCTTTAATAGATTGTTTCATTAAAGTGAAACAATATCTCAACTGTATCTTGATTGAGGCATTAGTTTTTTCCTTTGACTGGGCCATATCTTCATTTTTCCTAGTGTAGATTGTAGTTTTCTGTTGTCTAGGCATCTGGTTTCCTTGGTTATCCCAGTCAGATTTTCCCAGACCAGAACAGGTTCAGGTCTCAGAATGGGATTATATTCAGGGTGTATCTTAGAAGAATGACAGACTTTCCTGTGTGGTCTCCAGTCACTGTGCTTTTCCTAACCTGACCAGCAGATGGTGCCTGTCAGCCTGTTTCTCCTGACTGGTGTAAGGAGGTGTGTTTTGGCTTCAGTTTCTGTTTTGGCTGGTTTCCCCCAGGCTCTGGGGTCTGGTTCTGAAGGGAAAGCTGGGCCCCACCTCCTTACTCTTAGGGAAGATACACCACCTAGGAGGTTATCATTGGCATTTGAAATGTCTCTCTGGCTGTGTTATCTCCACTTCTGTCTGGGTCAGAGGGCTGAGAACTGAAAACGGCTGAGGCTCTCTCCACTGAAAATGGCTGTGGCTCTCTTCTCTGACCCCCTCAGGTTGAGAGAGAGAAAAAAGGGATGGAAAACCCCTCTTTAGAGCCAGTACATGGCCCCCCAGTTTCACTCATTGGCCAGAAGTAACACCTGGTCTTCTGGGATCCCCTTCCCAGGCCCACTGAGTCTTCTGGTTCTTTAAAGTCAGTCATCACTAAAAGCTTCTGTCTGCTTGTTGTGGGTTTGTAGCTTGTGTTCAGCAGTCCACATTTGTTAATTGAAACCCCAGTTGGAGCTCAGTTGAGCTATATTTGCTTGCTGGGAGAGTGCTGCTCTCTACCACAGTGAGGTTTTGCAGCTGAGCCTGCCATGAGGGGTGGGGGATCCTGGCACAGTTCCACAGCTTTTACTTACAGATTTTCTGATGTGATCTCAGCCATTCCTCCCAATCCAGGTTGGTGTGTGATGTATGGACAGTCACGGTTTCCCCCAGCATTTATTCTAAAATATTTACTAGCTGTTCCTGGTTGTTCAGTAGTTGTTCCAGGGGACTAACTAAACTCCACTCCTCTCTATGCCACTATCTTGCCATCCCACCTGCAGTTTAGTTTTGAGTCCCTTAAATGAGTAAAAAAAGCCCTAAGTGGAAACTTGATGAATAATATTTTTGGGCTTTTCAAAGATAAAATCACAGGTCCTTAGAATATTTAGAACAGGATCTTAGATCTGAAAACAGCTGAAACTTGGCCTCTGAAGATCTATTGATTCTCACAGAGTGTCTCACAAACAGCTTCTGTTTATTTGGCTGATCAAGTCTGCATTAAGAATATTAATAATAATTTTGAATGACGCTAAATACTTCTCTCAACATAGGCAGGACATGACAGAATGGATGTCTTTCTATACATTACAGTTATTTTATTTTGCAAGTAGTAAACTAATGCATTTTTTCCCCCACCTCCTTATAAATCATTTTTCATTTGTGGTCTTCTGCTTTTAAAGCTGAGTCTTATAAGTACAGTGCAAGAGGGCAGGTATCAAACCTCTTTAGCAAGACAATATAGTTGAAAGCAAAGTTTTGCAGAGTTGAGATTTTTTTCCAGTGTCTTTCAGCTTTTATATAATATATCGAGGGGAAAGTCTAGAGAACAAGGGTCGCAGAGTTTTCTCCTAGGGAACAGAAGGTATTCCTTCCCCTATGGCAGATGAGCCATTTCTCTGAAGAGGCCTGAAGAAAAGATGTATTAAATAGTGGCGTGGGAGCCTATTTCCTATGTAGGATCTTAAAGAGATTGCCTTTTGGGCTACCTCAGACCACCCTGGGACTCAACCACAACATAATGAACTTGTCTGTATAATGTGGATAGGTGGAGAAAATCCTCTAAATTTAGCTTTTCTGGACTCTCCCCCATCCTATGTTGCATTATAGGACCCAGGAGCTCTTAAAACTGCCAGAAGGGAACTTAGCAGGCAGCTAATTTGAGAACCAGTGGGTCTGCCCTGTGTCCCACTTTGAGACTATCCTAGTTCGCTCCAGTTGTTCCTGTGTAATTATAATAGGACTTCCTGTCACTCTCACAAGTATCTCAATTTTGACAATAAAATTGTATTATCAACCTAACCCTGGAGACTGACAAGGTGGGTTTGATCCTGAAGTAGGGGCAGGAGGTAGACTGTTGGGCAAGATGACGGATATAGGATATGTCACGTATGTGGGGACTTCCACAGTACTGCTGAGAGCTGAGCTGAGGCTCCATCAACCAGGGACTACCACCAAGATTTTACCAAGCTAAAAAATGAGATCAAGGATGATTCCGGCAGTGGAGCTCAGTCATGAATGCCATCAGGGCAAGCAGCAACCAGGTGGGCCTGAACAACAAGCCCAAGGCTATGGTACTTCAGTGGTTCTCTGCCCCCACATAAACCACAGCCCTTCCCCACTGATCTTGGAGCAAAGAGATGTGTATGTATCTACATTTGTGCTGGCATACCTGGATGTGGTGGAAAGCTGAGAAATTTGAGAAGTCTGCATTTTTTTTTCCTAGATAAATCAAAACATCACCTAAAGGGACAGTTTAAATTATTGAATGGGCTAAATTTTAAATGATATTGAGGAAGATTAATTCTTTCCTCTCTAACTTGCTGTTGGAGGCTTGTGAGGAAGATCAGCGTAGTTTCATTCAAAATAGAGGACCTGCATTTTTCTTTGCACATCTCAAGCTGTAATGTGCGGGTAAGTTTGTGATCCCACTATAAGTACATGAAAGTAACCTAGTGCACTGATTAAACAAACAGGCAGTGGAATCAGGCTGTTTGGACCCAAATTCCAGTTCTGCCAATTATCAAGCAATGTGATATTGGGTCAGTTATTTAACTTCCCTAAGTTCCAATTTTCCTTTATATAAAACAGGGATGATAATAATGCCCAACTCTAGTAGTTATAGGGAGAATTAAATGAGATGTTTGTACTGTATACAGAGTACACTCTCAATGAATGTTAGCTGTTGCTATTATTGTTCTCTACAATTATAGTTGTACATCTTTTTTTTTTGGTCACTTGTGTGTGTGTGTGGGTGTGTATCAATCCTACCTTTACTAAAGGAATCAAGCTCCTTGAGGGGTTAGAGTTTCTTTTACTTGTACCCCGCATGACATGTTAAATTCTCAATGTATTAAAGATTATCAGTAAATATTCTCTTCAGTTGTTGACCGCAGAAGGCTCAAGTTGTTAACAACAGAATGCTTGTTGTTGTAATTCTTGACTCTCTCCCTCACCTTCAAAATACAATTTATCAGCAATAATATTTTCTTCTTCAAAAATACACTTCGAATCCACTTCTCTCTATTTGTGTTGCTGCCACTGTATTCCAAACCCCCATAATCTTTGCACCTGGACTTCTGCAAAAGTCTTCTCATTTATATCCTCATTTCCATTCTTGATCCTGTCCAATCTAATTTTTACATAGTAAATGGAATATATATGTCAGATCATATCATTCTCAATATTAAAGAATTGTCCAATTAAAATTGTTAAAATGATTTTTGTTATGTATATTTTACTACAATTAAAAATAAATTAAAAAAAAAAAACCCTCAAGGGCTATCATTTGTCTTAGAATAAAATCCATTGTTTTTACTATAACCTACAAGGTCCTAAATTAAGAGGTGCAAATTCAAATGCCCACAGGGACCCAACAGTCGACATAAATTAATGAAAAAGACTGGGATGGGACGGTGGTGGACAGTATGCCACGGGCTTTTTCTCAAGGGGTTAGATCTAGCTGATTGCTGCCATGTAGAAGGAAGGCTCACTGCTATTGGATCTTTTGAACTTTTCCAACAGGATCCAGAAATTACTCTATCTCCTTATTTTCAACTTTGGAAATTAATTAAAAAAAAACAAAAAACAAAACACAGCTGTGTACCAGATTCATTCTTGAGACCTCGTCCTGTTTGACTGGGCTCTTATGTAGCTTCCTAAACTTCTCTTTCCTATGCTCTGTGATTACCTCCTTTATGTTTCTTGAAGATTCTGTGCTCCTTTTCATATCAGGTCTTTTGGACAGGCTTTGCCGGAATAACTCTTCTCCTCTATAGTTTGTATAGCCTTCTTATCCTTCAGGTTTCAGTTGAGAATGGCAGTTCCTCAAATAGGCCTTCTCTTATGAGAATACCCAATATAGCTCAGGACCTGAGACAAGATTATGCACTAAACTTTATTTGGGAGGTATAATTGCAGGGCAGTGAGATTAAAAAATGAGAAGGGTAGAAGGATGGGAAGAAGTGCAGGGTGAAACATTATAGTGCTGGCCACTGCTTCGTGATGCCATGAAGAGACACGGCCAGTCACAAGGGATGGACCATATGGAGAAACATTTGCTTGTATTAGGTATTCATGGGGATTACTAACTTGGGTTTTATATTAACATCTTTTATTGGGAATTCTTAGACAAATGGGTGATGTACATTTGCACCTCAAACCTACATGAAGCCTGTTCTGTGGTTATCAGTTCTCAGTATAGAATATTTTTTCCCCATCTAGAACAAGGTCAAAATGGATAAGCCTCCTTCTTATTTTCCTGTGCCTGTAATTTTTTGTTGTTGTTGTTCCAAGGGTCCTAGCTTTATTCAGGTATCTCAGTTCTAGATCCTAATCTCTATGGAACCTGTAACCTCATATCCTACCCTTACCTGGCCATTAAAATCCATTGGTTTCTGAGAATAACACACCCTATATCACAGAAGCCTCATTGTCAGCTCACTCTCACTGCTGTGGCATTTCTAGGTGTTTTGTTGTGGGGAGATTTCCAGGGTTATTAGACTATTGGAAAAAGAAGTCACACTTTGAAATCATGTATTTTTTGGTTTGATTTTGTCTGTCTTCCCCCAAACACTGGGAGCTCCATAGTGGTAGGGACTTTGCCTTTGGCTGAGCTCCTGGTACATAATTGGCACCCATTACATATCTGAAAGAATGAATCCTGGTAGTGTTAATGTGGAAGGCTCTGAGTTCCAGAGAATAGTGAACTTTTTACTCAGCTTTTTATTCTCAGAGAGTTTAGTAAAGTTACAAGAATAGAGTAGATGTTTTATAACTATTTTATGGCTAATTTATCTTTAAATAGTTAATAAAGAATTATAGAATTCACTAGCACCTTTAAATTTAGTTATTTTAGGAATGTTAAGATGGGTATTTTTAGCCTTGTTTAAAAAATTTTTCCCTGATCCCTGAAGCTGTGAGTAATTTTTCATCTGTACATCCTTTATAGCAGTTCTTGCTTTGCCCATTTTGTTTTGTTTGTCGCATCTTCATTTCCAGACTCTAAGCTCTTGAGAACAGGTTCTCATATGATTCATTTTTTTTACTACCCTAAAGTATGGTTTCTCAACCTCAGCACTATTGGCATTTTAGGCCAGATAATTCTTTGCTTTGGGTTGCTGTGTTGTGTGGGAATGTTTAGCAGCTTCCCTCCCCACTACATACTAGATGACAGCAGCAATCCCTCCAGTTTGTGCAACCAAAAGTGTCTGCAGACATTGTCAGATGTCCCCTGGGGGGCAAAGTTGCCCCAGTTGAGAACCATTGCTTTAGAGTGCCTCGCACAGAGTAAGCGCTCCGTTTTTATTATATATATTCTATAGCAAATTTTTATTGAATCCCACAAAGGCAAACGTGGGATTCATGCTTTCTTGAGGAAACTGGTTTAGTGTTCAGCCAGCCCTCTTGTTTGCAGGTCTGAACCAGCAGAAGTGTGAGCTATGTCCTTACACCAATCACTATCAACTCTCTCCTTAAAGCTCGTCCTGTCAGTCTCATCTACTTATTTATAGTCTGAAAATGTCTGGAAGTTTATGGTTTGGGTGGGTAATTTAAGTCCATTGCTTCCATAATGCATGTATTCATTTTCTGAAGAATGCAATCAGTCGATTTACATTTGAATTCACCTGTTTCACAGAATGACAGAATTTCTAAGCATATGCAAAAGCAGAATATCAGAATACTTTTTGTTAGTTTAAATGAGCAAAATTCGACCTTGGAACTGTAACATTTTTTTTTTCCCCTCCAGCAAGACTACAACCAATTTAATTAGCCAATTTTTAAAAAGAAATACTCCTGCTTTTCTAATTTTTATGTGTTTGAAAGTTTTCAACAGCTTAGAATTATTTATGAAAACCTAAGCCAAATAATATGCTTTGTAAAAAGATGTCTATTGAAGAAACAAAGCTTACAACAAGTAGCACATTTTAGATAATGAAAATAATTTAGGCAATGAAAATGATTTTAGATAATGAAAATTGACCACGGTGAGCTCCAACAACATCGTTGCCTTGTCTTCCCCTCTCATCCTCTTTTCCCACTCGTAGGCACTGGCTCCCATTGCCTTCTTTACATGACTGGCAGCAGCCGTGGTGGTGCTGGAGTGTGAAGATTTGGCTCCATTATCCCCACATGGCAATTGAGAAAATGGCTAAGAGGGACTGAATCATTTGTTTAAATCATCTCGCTAATTAGGGTCAGAGCAAAGACCGTTTTCTTCCACAGCTCTTCCTACCATAAGATATATTCAGTAAGTGATGTCATATTTCAGCTATTTCTGGAGAAAATGTTTCTTCATCCCTTTCACTTAAAGTCAACAGCAGTAATTGGCTGGAGTCTTTCCTCAGGTAAACCCTTAAGGTGAAATTTTTTCCTCCATACCTTGCAGAATTTCTAGGCAGAACCCAAACCAGTCTATGATTTAGAGGAAAAGCGTCACAGGAGAAAGCTAAAGAAACAAATGCAATGATGCGATGCTATGAAGAATAAAGACATTTGTAAGGGTAAAAGAGCAGAAGAATTCATATTTAGTATGGAAAGCAACCTTAGTTCATTTTGAAGAATCACGAAAAGACAAACTTTTCTTTTTCCTGTGAGCAAATATTAAGAGGAATTCAATTAAAGAAACTGAATGCCAGACCCACACTAGACAAAACACAACTGTTTTCATTTGCTTAATTATTACATTATCCTGTGTACAAGGATAATGTGTACAAGGCAAACTCCTTGAAATCCTGAGTGTTTACAAGAAAGACAATTCATGACAAGCACGACTTCAAGTTTCTAGCTTCTGCAAAATATTAGGAAACCACCCAACAAGAAATAATTTTAAATAAACTTTTCCTATTGTGAAAACACAATATCAGTATAAAAATTGAGAAAACATAGGGAAAAAATGAAAAAAACAGCAACAAAAAAGAAAATCCCTTGAAACCTTACCACTCAAAGATAATCATTGTAATTATTATGGTATATGTATTCTAGGTATATTATGTATTTATTTCCATATATGTGTATTTCCCAAATGAGGTAATACAATAATATTTTAATATAGTTGTCTTGCCTGCTTTTTCTTAATTAACTTTCACTGACTTTCTTTCCAAGTCATTAAATATTCTTTAATGTTATTTTTAATGGCTAAAGAGTCAACAAGGAACTGTAATGATCCTATGGAGGTCAATTTTGGTTTTGAAAAAGTTACTGCTTTATAATTTTCATTTACTTTTTTATTTTTTCCCTCTACCTAATAATTTCAATTTCAACTTATATTTTTATATTATATTTATTTGACACAAAGCTTTCAACCTATCCCATAGTCTTATCCAATGAAAAATAAAAAACTGAGCTGTAAGGAAAATAAGGAATTATTCCAACCCAGCTCTTGGAGGGCTTGGGTTGGTGCAGCCCTAAGACCAAAGAACATGCAAGGCACAGAGTGAGACATGGGTTTATTAGGACTTATGAACAGGAGAAGATTCTTCCTGGTGGCAGCTGGCTGGAAAATGGAAGTCAGCACTCTACAAGGGTAAGGGGTGTGAAGGGACAGCTTATAAGGGCTTAGGACAAAGACATTCCATAGGGTATGAGAACAGAGTTTTAGCAGGGTCTTGTGACACAGGGGTCTGGAGATTTGTTATCAACAGTGATCAGGGGAGGGGACTTTCAATGCTCTGTTTACAATACCATCTGTACATACTTTCTTCCCTGAAGAGGTCTGATGACCTTCAACATCTGTCCCAGTCATGCAGGCTGCTATGTGCTGTGGGGTTCATTCCCCATTAGGGAGGGGGAGCCTGGGCCCTGGGTCCCCACAGGCATTTATTTGTGGGTCTTAGAATTGCAATTCGGGGAGCACAGATTCAGGTAGCAACCCAAGTTGTGTCCCATCTCAGTGCTTCCAAGCAAGAGTTTTTAAAGAAAAAGAAGATGATTAAATAAATTGTTTGTGATTGATGGATATTGAGGTGGGAGTGGGGAGTGCACTCCAAATGTCCTTCAGGTTAAATAGTGTACTGATTTCTTTTTCTTGTGGTTTGTTTATGGTGACCAGATATCCTTAGGGTTTTTAAGAACATTGTTGCTTGAGGCTTTGTATATTTTGGTAGTTTGTGATATCCTGGCTGAGATTTGCATAAGAGTAACCTCCTTAATGGCCTCCCAATTCCATGTTAAATCTCTTAGCCATAATAACTTTATTTTGTTTTATTTCTTTTACAGTCCTCAAAGTACATAACTGGAAGGAAAGCTTCAAAGCACTTCAGCATTTCAAAACACTTTTCTGTCCCTGGTTATTTGTTCCAGTTCTTCCCCCTTTTCAGATGAAGAATGTAAAGCATGCAAATATTAAGCATGGGAGGGCCTGCTCAGCTGTAAAATGGATACCAAATTCAAACCTTTTGGAGCATTTCTCACCCTGAGTTTTTCACCCTGAGTGTTTGACCCTTGTAATGACAACATTTCCTGTTGCTTTTGGGCCTGGACATCTTACTTTAAAAATTTTTGCCCCTTTAATTCTCAGATAGGCAGAACAATGTGCTGGTGAGTTTTGTTGACAAAAGCAAGGATGAAGCCTATTTCCCCAGTGTTTTTTGCATTAACTGCCTCAGACATGCCTTTCTAGTTTCCTTACCTTTTTTTTTCTTGTTCAACTTTTAATCTCAGCTTTGATGTAATATTGATTTATAATATTAATATTATAAATCAAATTTTCTTCTTAATTGTTTCATGACATCAGTGGAATTCATGTGACTTCCATGTAAAGACTCAATTGTATCCAAAGAGTTCAGGTCATATAGATATTTTGAGATGACAGTCATAAAATTAATAATTTTAAAAATAACTAACATTTATTGAGTGTCTACTGTGTGCCAGTTAGTAGGCACTATTTTTTTTTTTTTTACCATTATAACATATGAAAAGTTTGTTTATACAGAGTCACGCTGCAAGAATAATTTTTTTTCCTGCAAGTTTTAGCATACAGCACAAATGGTCCTTTCACCCTGGAAACACCCTTTGCTAAGTAGTCAGAGAAGGGAGAAAGGACTAAAGACATGACAGCTTGTGAGTTTTTTTCTGTTTTCAATATTCTGGCATCATATTTGTGGTTGTGCACATTTCAATACCATATAGGCAGAATTTAGGAAAAAACAATTACCAAAAATTTAAAGATTTTCAAAGCCTTTTCATCAAAAAGAAAGGTGTGTGTGTGTGTGTGTGTGTGTATACATATATATGCATATACGTGTATATATATACTTTCACACATATATATGGGGCTTTTTTCCAAATCCCTTGCCACACCAATAGTCTACAAAGTACTTATCAAGACACTAAGTTTTGTGTTCCTGAGACAGGTTTGAAACTTTTACTTTGTACTGAATGCATACCTGAAGTGGTCAAATAATACTTTTTATAAAAAAATTTTCTACCTAAGATTATAGTTTTAACTTTTAAGTAAGAATGGAGTAGGCACTGTTTTTAAAGCGTGCTATTACAGAAAATCTAAAACATATATGAAAATAGAGAGGTATGATGATAACCCATTACCCAGCTTCAACAATTATCATCTTATGGCAATCTTATTTCATTATACTCCCACTCACTTTTCTTCTTATCCCCACAGTGGATTGTTCTGAAGCAAATTCCAGACATCATATTATTTCCCATTTGTAAATATTTCAGGAAGTATCTCTAAAAGACAAAAGACTCTTAGGCATTGTCTGGCTGTGAAGCTACAGAATAGATTCTGCCAAAGTTTGATGGGCACTTGAGATGGAAAAATGAAGCAGAACATGCAATTTAGCAAAATAGTAACAGTTTGTTAGGGAACTTATAAACCGGGAGCCGGTCCTGGGCAGTCGTAGGAGGTTCAGAGTAGTGCTCCATGCCACCTAGGGGGTTATATGGGGTGAGAACGAGGAAGGCACAGAGCCAAATTGGGATTTGCAAGATTGTAAACATGTTTCTTTGAAGTTACTGATATGAAGCGGGAGTGATTCTAGTACAGTTAGCTGTCCCATTTAGTAATGTGCACATGAGCTTTAAGATGCACTGATATGGAGGTTTTTTTGGCCTTAACTAGGAATTTATGGTTTCTCTGGCTTACGACCTCACAGGCATTATATGATTTTAATTGTTTTTAATTTTTGAACATTTTATTAAATTATACAGACAGAAAAATACATAAAGCATAAGTGTACAAATTGAAGAATTTTCACAAATTGAGCACTGGTATAACTGGCACCCTGAGCAAGAAACAGAACACTCAGTTCAACAGAAGTCCCCCTTGTGCCCACCTCTAGTCCTTGTCTCCACATGCCAAGGATACCTGCTATCCTGACTTCTGACACCACAGATAAGTTTTGCCTATTTTTGAACTTAATATGAATGGAATGGTATAGTTTGTACTATTTTGTTTCTGACTTCGTTCACTCAATATTTTGTTTGAAAGATTTATCCACATCGTTATGTATGGTTGTAAATTATTAATTCCCATTGCTGTATAGGATGCCATTGGGTGAATATACCACAATTCATTTATCCATTCAATTATAGAAAGCATTCAGAAAGTTTACGGTTTTTGACTATAATAAATAGTCTTAGGTTCTTTCATTAATCTTATAGAAGAGAATATGGAAGCTTAGAAGAGATTAAGTAACTTGCTGAATTCACACAGATAATTTGTCATGGAGCCTGAATTCAAAGGAGCTTTGCCTGATTCCACAATCAGAGATCTTAACAATTCTGCTTTTAGGAAAGCCCATTTTTCAGAGTTGTCTATTATTATGCATATAGTATATATAACAAACCTGTAAGCTTTGTGGAGAACAATGCATTATTTAGCATGACTTTCTGCCCAATCACTAGATTTCTATTCCCGTGTCCTTTTCTTGGAGGATAAATGTTCCCTTGTCCTCTTTTAAAAAATTATAAAAAGTCACCAATTCGAATCAAGAATTAGAGTACTGAGCAAGAGTGGGGGATGACTCCAGCATAGGAAAGGAAGCAGGAAATACACTCAGGAGAGTTTTATCTGACTTTATAAAAAAGCAGGAGCTTGTGATCTGCAAGTGACTGTAGAATATGGCCCTGTAACAAATTTGAGGGTTAAATTCTACTAACCCACTTTCGAGTATATAGGAAGGGAAGCGGGAATTTTAGTGTCTAATATATGCTTTTAAGTGCTTACTTTGCTCAAGCAAATGCAAAAACATTATCCTATAACTTTTCTTAACCTAGTCTTGCTCTCTTTTCATTTGAAAGATAATTTAATATTTTATCAATATTTGTAGATATGAAAGTACTTATCTTTTTGTAGACAGGACAAAGTTATCTTATTTTGATTTACTATAGATATTACAAAATATGAGCACTATTTCTTTTAAAGTTTTGTAAAATCAAAATGGAGGCATAGCTAGAATAATAGAAAATGCAAGTATTTTCAAACTGTGAAACCTGATTATAGCAAGTGTAACACAACATCATTTTGATGCCAAGGAACTAGCTAATGTGTAATTATTTCCCCCTATTGTTTTTGTTTTTTTCTTGTTGTTGGTTACATCTTTGAGAAGTTTCATTGTGAAACATAGTTTGTAAACATTTAAAAATCTCTCTGTCAAATCACAGACCAAAATTATATTTTTAGAATGTGATTTTAGAATTTCATTAAACAGCTCACTCTTTCATCACAAAACATCATGATTATTTGTTTTAGAGAGAATATTGAAGAGCTTATATCCTTTGCTGAAAAATAGTCTTTTTTCCCCCAAAGCAATTATCTTTTCAGTCCAAGTTTCTCTTCTCTGGTATTCAACAGGACTTCAGTTCCAATGAGCTTTCATTTTGTAATACTGATCATGAAATAATCCCACTTTTTTTTCTATTTGCCTCCAGAGCTGTGGAATTTTAAATGATTTTTATTTTTGTCAGAGGCAAATATATTCAAAAGTAGTAAAGTCTATACACTTTGACTCTCAGTGACTGCCAAGAATAGACTACTGTAACTTTTGAATGTAAGAGGCAGGTAAGTGGTTAAGAACACAAATTTTTGGAACTAGACTCCCAGTTCAAATTCTGGTTCTGCTACTTATTGTCATGTGACCTTGGCAAAGTTCCTTAATATCTATGCACCTCAGTTTTCTTGACTGTAAAATGGGGATAGTAATAGTACCTATCTTATATGGTTATTGTGAGATTTAACTGGATTAATCAGTGTCAAGCCCTTAGAATTCTGCCTGGCATATAGTAAGTGTTGCATAAATATATTTATTATTATCCTGAAATCTACTACTTTCTTTTGAAATTTTAGTAAAAGTTAAAATAAATAATTCACAATCTAAAATTTTCTCTTTACAACATTTAGTACACAGCTAATGATGATCCAGCTCTGTCCAGAGGATCTGGAAACATTTTCTGCACAGATAATATGCTCTACAGTTTCCTCCATCTTTTCTTTAGTCTTTCATATGTTCACTTGCTCATTTAGTCATTCCTATTTAGTGAACACTTACTATGGTGCTTGGGAATTCAGGAGGAAAATTCCTCTGCTACCAGGGAGTACATATTCAAGTCTCAGAACCAGGCAATAAACTTTAACAAGGCATGTTTGTTTGGAAAATCCTCTCACTAACCCCTCTGACCCTCCAGAACATTGTTAATGTAAAGATGATTTTGAAACAGATGTCTATTTTTCTTTTCACTTGTATTAAATAAGGTATTAACATTTGCTTTCAAAAAATCACTATGACTTTTTATGTGAACAAGGTGGGAAAATTTGGTTTTAGAAATGGATGCAGGGATAAAGTGCCAACTCATTTAATTCATTTTTCTTTTCCCCACTGACAGCATTAATTTATCTTCTTATTAAAAAGTTTCATCATGACTCATCCTTGAAGTTGGGAAATTCAGCTTTATTTGTAAGTTTACCAGGGTTCTCAGAATGCTCACACTTAAGACTGTGGGAAAAGGATACAGTTGAACTGTAATGTCTTAACAAGATGTGTTGAAAAATCAGTTCCTTGTTGACTGTATACATTTCTAATAGTTCTTAATGGCACTGTTTCCTCTGTGGATTATGTAGGAAATGCTTTTGACTGAATAATCATTCCCAGAGGGGGAAAGCCTTCAAAATAAATTCACTTTATTATGTGTGGGTATGTGGGTGTGGGTGTGTGAGAAAGAGGGGTGCAGAGGGAGAGACAGAGAGAGAAGGAGAGGAAGAAGGAGGCTGATTATTGTGGAATACTGAGTCAGACAAGCACACATGCCTAGTATAATTAAAGAGCATAAGTCAAAGGTAGCAACATTATCTAATTAAATGAAAACTCTGCTGTTCCTTTCACCTTTTAAAAATAAACTAATAGCAACAATGGAGAGCTAATTCAAGGGTTAAAGAAAACAACGGTGGGGAACTAGATTTTTACTAAAGGAAAAAAAGCACAGAGTATTCTAATTATCTATAGTGTGTGAGAAGAATTCCTCTGTTACCCATTCAGTGGAATTATTTAGGCTCATAAAATCAAAGTGGGTTATTTCCACTCAGATTTCTTGATATTTGACTCCATTCTTCTCTGCCTCATTTTGGATTGGAGATATCCATAAAGTGAACTGTTCTTTAGGGTGAAACGATGCATTCCTAGGGTCCTCTTTAGTGAAGTGGTTTTCAACCTGGGGCTGTGGCATGTGGAGTATGTATGTGAGATGTGTGTATATTTCACACAAAAACCTTTATGCACCCCACCCCCTTGTAATTTTTAAAAAATTCTCTTGTTTATCTGAACTATCCCATAGCCCAGTCACACACTTCCAACCCCTATTTAGAGTCCACTATTTAGGTACTGTGAGTAATGTTTCTAAAAGGTCCATTAGTGCTCTAGAAGAGTCAGTTAATTTCACATGAAAGCTTTCTCATCGTAATAGAAGGTTTTTTTTAAAATCAAGATTGGCTCAGATCCAGGAAGATTTAAGAGTCTGAACAAGCGCAATTTTACGTGTCTACAGTAGTAATTTAGGGAGAAAGGATGCATGCTGTCAGTGTGGTACTGTGATGGCTGGGATGGAAAAAATTGAGATATTTTCTAATGTGTATGGGTGTGAGCTAAACTCAGAGGTGAAGGTCATTTCTTTATAAAGAAGGACACACACGCAATGCATGTGCACACAAACACACCCACACACCATGGGTAAAATGTCAGCCTTTACCAGTAAGACCTCAGGGTTACCCAACACATAAACTACTTATCACAAGTCCGCAACTCTTAAAATATTAAATCTTTGCTTTTCATGCCTCCTTGGTCCATCTTCAGTTTGCATGTCAAAATGAGAGTATCTTTAAACTGATGACTTGATCCCAGGAAGGAAGTCACCTTTTTTAATGGTGTTGGTGGGAATTTTGCCAGGGCAATATTCTAGTTTGTCAACAAATAATTTGTGTGTATTTATGTGTGCCCCTTCCTAGTTTTCACATGGATTTGGCTAAAAGAACTTCTCTTGGTTCCCCTTACTGTTAATTTAATATATGGAATTAATATGAGAGTTCCAAGAACCAACAGGTTAAACACACACATTTTTTTTTCATGGATGTTAATTTCAGCAGATTCATTGTGTTTTACAACATGGAATGAAATAAATAAAGGACCTTGAGACCATTGGAGTCTCAAATAGAAGTGACCCTTCTCTGGTTTGGGGGACTGGAGTGTTAAAAATGAGGCAGGTCTGTCAGCAACCAGAGGTGGCTCAAGTCCTGGTTTTCCCGGAGTGTTCTCTGTGTGTTACTTTGAATGACTGATCTGAATGAGAATGCTAAGATTTTCCTTCCTAGCCTTACTCCTTTCAAAAACAATGTTCTAGGCATTCCTTTATCATAACTTTATTTTGATAACACTCAGATATATAGTTGGTCATGTCTGCTGCAACTGGGTAAGCAATCTAATTTTGTATGTAACACACCAATGTTAAATACAGTTTGGAAATGATCTCCTACTGTGAATTTTCCCAACAGTTTGATACACTCTTAAAGCATTTTTATTTCAGAACATTTATCTGGGAGAGCCTAATTGAGAAGAATATTGCACTGGTAAATTACTCTGCCCAAGACAACTGCGGCTGTGTTTCCTTTTCAGATTTTAAAATGTTAAGTCCTGAGTCACTGTCTCTAGTTAAGAGCTTCAAATAATAATTACCTCTGTGAAAGGAGCAGAAGTCCTTAAAAGGGTCTGCCAGTTTCCCCTCAGTCTTTCACAGGGTGCGCAGCACTGTATCCACTGATAACCCAGCTGCTGAGGAACTGAGTAAAGCCGGCTCCAAACTTCTCAGCTGTTGACAGGCTTGACTTGCTGAGACCATTGGTTAAATATAGCACGCACGAGCTCAGCTCTTCAACAAAGTCATTGCTCTGACAGTGTTGTGAAGGGAGCAGAAGAGGAGAAACCTAATCTCAGAACCCAACAACACCTAGCAACAGTTGAAAAAACTTTTAAACAAAAGTCCGGGTGGGAGATATACAACGACCTCCAATTTCTGCTGATCAGGATTTCAGGGAGAAGCAGCTGCTTTCCCCCCTCTCTCTACCCGGTTTCCTGCATGACTTCAGCTATTGGCTAGTCTAAGGAAAGAAAGTGGGAAAAGCTTTTTCCTCTGTATTCTTTTGGGCTGGAGAGTTTTCCAAGACTCCAGTCTGTTTTGGGCTGTGGGACAAGCCACTGGGTTCTTCAAAGGATAAGCTGCCACCAAAAGGACATACTCTTGGTTAAACGAGCTGCCATCAGGTAAGACCAAAATAAATAGCTACTTACTCTCTTAAGAAATTTCTGTTTCCACAAGAAGAGAGTTCTCTGATTCTGTGTCTGTTTCCTTTAATTCTTACCATTCCACTATGTGATAGCACATTTAGGAATTATGATAATTGTGAACTATTTTTTAAAAAATCAGAAATATGATCTCTTTCTCAGAATTAGATTCCTCTTTAAACACAAAGATTGCTATGCTGCTTTAAAAGCCAACTATTTCTGCCAAGATATCACTCTTAGGCAGGTAACAGAAATATTACAAAAGAGAGTTTCACAATTAGGTTGGCTAACAATTGGGAGGGCTGTTTCTCCTAGAAGCAAAATAACTTTCATTTATTGAAACTAGCGAAGCAGCTTGTGTGGTAAATGAGAGGAAAGTCCGGCAAGGTATTTGTATTGCTGTAATTTTGACTTGCTTCATTCCGTGTCTCCTTTGGCTTGATTCTCTGATTACACTGGTACACCTTGTGCTGGTTCTGACCTCATTACATTACAGTCACCCCAAATGCTTCTGACTAGGCACAAAGTGTGCCTAGGGTTAAATCACTGTATTTGCAGTTGTTGAATATAACAATTCCAGAGAATATTTTGTGTTTTTTAAATTCTAATAAATTGAATAATGTTTACATATAGATAGAACAGATTCGTTTTTAAAAGTTAAAACTGACTTGATTAGAAAACAATCCTTTCTTTAGTTGTGTCTGTGTGTACAAGTGTGTTTACTATAGCTTGAAGGAAATCCTCCTTTTATCTGTTAGTATACTGTCTGTCCTTCAATGAGTTGCCATGCAATTTTATCTGAATTATGTAGTGTGATCAGTTTCATTTAATCTGACAAAAGTTATCACTGATAGGAGATGTGGTGAATATTTACACTTGGTGGCCTGCAGTTGGGTTGGATTTGTATAAGAAGGTTGTTTCTTTAAATGAACATGATAATTTGAAAGAGCAGTCTATGAATAATATCAAAGAAGATACAGAAGCACGTTGTAGAAGACTTATTTGTCTATGTTCTCAATATAAAGGACTTTACCTGAGATCAGTTTTGAACAAATTTTGTTGACAGATAAGAATGTATTAAGCCTTTCCGTAAATGTCCCCACTTTAGGAAAACAAATTAAAACTTATTTATTGCATGTTCTGAAAAATTAAATAATACATACATTCTGGCATTGTTTCATAAATTCTGATTACTTGATTAGTTTATAAACTAAATGAAGTTAATTATATGTAATGAATATATTCAAATAGTGCAAAGCACAATCTGGCAACTTTGGTATTGGAGAATTAAAGTCTTGGTGCTTTATTGGAGATGAAATACCTTTGTCTCGAAAGTTTTCAGAAGTTAGAACTAAGTGCTTTACATTTGCCTTGTTTTATCTTAGGAAGGGTCACATGTATACGTAAGGCAAAAATCTACCTTTAGTTCTAGGCATATAATTTCTTTTGGAGTCAGTGGGGCAGTGTATATATAACTGAGCATAGCATTTGGTCCTAAGTGAAAGCCAGGTTTCCTGATGAGGTGAATTTCTGAGTGTAATTAATAGTCTTCATGGTTGCAAGCTTATCCTTGAGAATCAAGAACAGCTCAGGTTAAGCCATGTGTCTCCACTATGTGAAAATCAAACCCTCTACACACTACTCTGCAGATCTTTTCTCCCATTCACTCATGCTCACGCCCCGAGTGATCTTGGAATCCTCTCTTTCTCCTTCACCCTAACAGCTGTTAGATTCTACTGTCAAGTCTCCTATAACACGAGGGCCTGCTCTCTTCACCCTAAGTCTGTATTGTAAACATGCTGCCAAAACCCTGCTTCCCTCCAACCCCACTCATTGCCACCCAAACCATTTAGCACATGAACATGAGATTAATTTTCCTAAACATTGCTATGCCTGTATCTCTCCACTCTTCAGTTATCTTCTGGAACTCCTAGTTGCTGCCAAACACCTAGCCTGGGTATTTTGAAAACTTTCCATCATCTGGCCTCTACTTAACTTTTCCAGTCTTAGCTCCCACTACTCAACAACAAGGTGTCTCTGCTTCAGGTATTTCAGATTATTAGTCATTCTCCAAACACATACACAATGCACATTTTGATGCCCCACCTTTGTCCAAGTCATTCCTGTTGCCTGGAATGCCTTTCTTTCTCTGTTCCTGTGGAGCTCCTGTCCATTCTTTACAACTTGGATCAGTGTCTTCTACTTTCAAATGTTTTCCTGGACCGTGCTTTTAAAAATGATTCTTCTCTTTTAGAAAGTTAGGTGCTTTATTAGGACTTAGGATACTTTGGGGCAAGGATTGCTTCTTTAAATTCATAACAATTTTATGAAGTCTATCAGACATTAACGTTGTGGCTCTAGGTTTTTAGTGATGAGTATGTGAGAAAGTAAGGTAAGTATAAAATCAGAAAAGGCAACTGTAAGTGTGATTAATAGCTTTTTATCTAAAAAATTTCTCAAGTAGAGTCTTTGTAGTTTTACCATTCATAGAAAACTTACAGATAATTTTAACTGTACTCACATGCCTGGTTGTGAAGATGAGGTAACTTTAATCAGAAATAGAAGTAGAAATGGGGGAATATATAAAGATATTCATTATATATATGTGTGTGTATTGTGTGTGCACATAGACTTCTAGAAACTATAGCTCATATACTTTATCATCTTTTGGTGAAAGATTCTACTGGTAGTTACCTTCAGTAGCATTGATTTTGATTGTTGATCCTTCTATTTGTGGATCATGGTAAAGATCTGGCCTTGAATATTAAAATGTTTAAATACTGTGTTATGATCTTTTTCTTTTATTTTCCCTATATACTTTTTAAAATGAGACATTTCTCAGTTGTAATTTTAACCAGTAATGAAACCTATAGCCTACTGTGTGAGATAAAGCACAGATCATGCTTTTGAAGCAATTGTTTCTGTGTCCACCAAAAGGAAAGTCTTTTTCTATTTCATGATGGTCAAGGAGGTTAAAATTACTCTTCTAAATGAGTGTTCAGCAAGAAGCACTATGGGATTTTTCCAGTGAAATTTGTGAAGGATCTAATGTATTCATTACACGTTAGTTTTCCTGTGGTTATAATTTGTACTTATTCTTTGGAAGTGAAATTTTGCTGTAAAGTAACCATTCTAAACTGATGCTGGTTGTGTTTTTCTTTTTTGGAAGAAAGGCATTTTTTTTTTTTCATAAAACAGGTGCCTTAATAAGTTTTTATAGAGATTATTTAATGCACATTTTGATTCATTTGTCTCATCTTCTTGTTTTTCTTTTTAACGTGGGTTTTAGAAAAGTGGTATCATGGGAAGTGATGGGGCAAGCTTAGTTATTTCAACAGAAAGGTTTGAGAGAAAAAGGATTGGTGACATTATTTTTAGTTTATATAGCAACAGAATAAAAGATAAGCTAATCGAATACATTTTGTTTCTTTAAATATGAATTGAAGATATAGCAACAAGAATATATTTGTTGGTATGGAGGAGAAGGCAGGAAATCCTAGTAGGAAAGACAGGTCAGATTGCTTGTATTCAGATTTTGGTTCACTGTGACCTTGAGCAATGACTTTGTGTGCCTCAGTTTTCTCATCTGTAAAATGAGGATAATAATACTAACTCCTTATAGAGCTCTGTGGAGATTAAACAAGGTGATAAAACTTACAGTTGCCTAGTAGACTCTTCAATAAATTTAAGTTGTTAATGCTTTATTACCATACCTTAATAGATATTTGCTTATCTTAATCTTTGTTGAAAATGAAATTCCTGGATACAGATAGCTTGTGAACTTAAGTTCATGCATCATAGGAAAGGCAGAAGAATGTATTGTTTAAATTTGGAATCCTGTTTGGGACATATTTTGCTGCTGGGCACTCTAAGTAGACAAAGTTTGAACGGCAGCCAATAATTTAGCTTGGAATTTATGTTTCAAACCCTCCCTTATCACTCAGCAGTCTGCTGTCTTATAGAGCCGTTACTAAAAAGGCTAGGAAATCACCCCAGCATAGACTGTTCTATGGTTTCTGTATTTGCACTTGGAGATAAAGTGTGTTTATACAGAGTCCTTAGGTGTCTCTTTTACAGAGTACACTGGGTAATATATAGCAAAGAAGACTTCCTTCTCCAGGGAGGGATACATTATTAAATTTATTGTTCTTTATTTCTTTCCATAGATATTTGTTTTGTTTTACTAACCTAGTAACAGATGAAGATGAAAAGACCAAAAAAGGTCATCTCATGCTAGCTTCAACCTTACCAAATGGAAATGAATTCTTGCTATTCATTGCCCTTAATCCTGTCCATTTTTCTTGAACATGACAAGAAAAGTGTCTTCCAAGGCAAACAACAAAAAAGTGTTATAAATACACGTGTATATATTCTTGAATGCTTAATATTCTGTATCTTTAACCAAAATATTTATAGCATCTTTATGAATGGGGAAATTTCTATGTGGCTTTAGTGCTAAAAAACCTTATGCAGGTTAGCTATGGTCCAGACTTGTCAATTTTATTTTATTTTTCCAATTGAAAGGTCAAGTCTCTGAAAGATAAGGCAAATTGATTTTTAGAATTATCATTTTCTAATAAAAACCTGGTTGTAGAAAGAAGGAAAGAAGAGAGGGTGGGGAGGAGGGAGGGAAGGAGGAAGGAAGGACAGACAGAAGGATGGACAAACAAATGAATAAACAAAATTTCCTGGCTTTACAGAATATATTACAGAGATTTTGGGACAAAAGTATGGGAGCCTCAAGAAATATATTGTTTCTCTTTTTCCTTAAATGGCCAGTCCTATTCTTCAGCTAATCAGAAAGGAGAAAAGATTGTAGACAGAATATAACTTTCTCTGTGGCAGTAGCTAAGGCAATGTAATTTCAAAGGCTATGCAGCATGTTGTTGAAGAATTTAGAATCTTAAGAAAAGTCAAATATAAATTGAGCAGCTTTAGCTGGCTGTCAACCAGCTAATTGCAGAACTTGAGAAATTCCCAGCACAGATGAGGTGATGCAATGTTAACCAGCACCCGCATGCTTCTCTGTCCTTGAGAACTTTATTTAAGCCACAGCACCACTGACAAGTCAAAAGAAGTTTTGGGTTACTTTTCCTTTTTGGGAAATGGTGTCAATGTTCATAATATTGGGTGATTTATGTGCTTCTGTACCCTGTGAAAGACAAACTAAAGCTAATACAGGATTTATCTCAAAGGTCTGACTTTAATTGAGCCCTTAAGGCTCCGGGTTTTTTCTGATTTTGCTCTTTTGCTTGGATACTGTCACCTACCTCTTTCACTAAAATATAGATGAAAATGATAAGAATGTTGCTTCAGTGGCCAAGGACGTTTTGTGTCTGTGCTTGAAAATAGTCTTTTTTGCTTTTGCAAGAATTGTAACTGCAATCCTCCCATGTTACTTTGAAGAAATTAATTATCTACTGTTTCTCTTTGTAAGGGAGAGATGTAAGAAAACCATGAAACGGATATTACTATCAGAGTTGGCCAAATGCGTTCTCTAAAAAATAATTTGCTAAAGGTTTAAATCTACAATACGATTTGATTGAAAACAGTAGACTGGTGACATCACCAAGATAATCAAGTTACTGCCAACTTGCCTTGTTTATCTAAAAGATCTTTGCAAAAATAAAGTTTTCACACACACACATGAGTCATAGGCATTACAGTAATAGGATAAACGGACTTTCTTTTACTTCATATCTCTTTAATATACTTATGTCTTAAGTAACTCATTTTAAGCCCTGCTTTTCTGACTGAGGTACCATGGAAGAACAGGAAAGAAAGAGGCATTGTTGAGTGTGTAATGCTGTTTCAGTGTAGCAGCCTAAGTACATGAGGAAATGACACCCTGGGCCTGTTTCTGGAAACTTGCAGTTACTGTGATGACAATACACACTAATGGAAAACAAAGATGGTCTGCTTGTCAAAGTGAGCCAGGCAGGGTTTTGCCAGCTCAGATTTTTCCTGATTATTCTATAAGTCTTGAACTGTGACACTGGAGTTATTCGAGGCTCTTCATGTTCATCAACTGTTTAGTAAGTGACACATGCTTGCAGAGCAGGTTGGTATTTGGACCAGGGTGGGGCTTTACACAGAAGCTTAATTTTCACTTGCTTTCTTAATAGATATCATCTTCTGGTTTGGACACCACCAAATCAACTGCTTTGGTTACAGCCTGTTTGCTCTGCTCCTTAAGGAAGCCAGCTGCACTGGTCAAAGTTCACTTCTCAGGGCCCCTCATCTTTGGATATTACTTCCCCACCTTCCACATTCTGCTCATATCATAGATCATTGTCAGGCATACTTGATGTTCCTGCCAATGGCTGGGGCATTTGAACTCCAATTCTTATATAATGATAAAATATATAATACAATTATAGTAATAGCTTTATATAATATATGATTATAGCATATATTATATAGCTATGTAATATACACATGTTATATATATTTATGTCTTATATAGTGACAATAATAGCCAGCATGTACTGAAGATTACTATGTGCCAAGGACTGTGTCAAGCACTTTACATGGATGATTTTACTTACTTTTTGTATCAACTCTATAGGGTATTATTTTTATCCCTTTTTTAGTGATTAGGAAAGTGAGGCTCATAGATATTAACTAAGTTGCTCTGTGGTAGACTGGGAATCCAAACTCAGTCATTTTAATCTTATATACTTTCAACCATTTTCATATGATGCATACAGTAATTCAAGGAAAACCTCCACCTAGATGACTGACATGTTTTAATGAAAGGTGTACACTGTGACACTACAGGGAGCCAGCTGCAAATAACAAAGAATTCCAGGGTTAAAAGGCCAACTGGTGCTCTTCCTCAGGATCCTGAAGTGGAACCAGAAACTTCAGTGGTCAGTAAATTTGGGCAGTGTGGAAGAGCTGGGCCAGGGACACTGAAATGCAGAAGTGGTTCTTCCACAGTTATTGATGAGGCAATGTGGTTCTTGGTTTTCACATTGCTGAGTTGATTCCCTGGGAGAGAATGCCATGGAGCATTTGATATCATGAGCTACTGTGGCAACTCTGGAAGCCAGATTTTTTGATACCTTGGGGGTTTCTGTTTGCTGTTGTTCCTGTTAATGTTGAACTTCCTCTTCTGTTGTAAACATTTGAAATGCTCCACAGGACCCTGACTTGGTCATAAATATTCAATTTGTGCAATGAGTTCAAGTGAGAGGTCCAACAAAACATTTATCCCAGCTGTTGGAGCAATATTCCTTCTAGAAGCCATTGGTGGTATGTGCCTGTATTGTTGGAGGAGACCGGAAGGGAGCAGAGGACCTCATTCCATATAAGAGCTTCTTATTGGCTCCCATAACCTTAGTTTAGGTAGTGAGTTGTCAGTCTGGAAACATGTTGTTCCTTCAGAAAAAATCAGAGAGCTTGCTACAGTTTAAGATAATTAGGGAGTCCTCTCAATTTACCTGATACTTTCAGGCAGTGGTTTGTTACTGTGGAGCAATGGCATGAGACATTTTAATGGATATTTTACTTAGTTATTTTATCTTTATTAATCAAGAGTTGCCTTCCTGATGCTAAATGTCTAACTATTTGGAAATAATTGGAATTTCTGAGTTTCTATTTACATATATAGCATTTAACTTTTGTATTTTCTGAAGTGAAAGGAGAGCAGTTCTGATACATGTTTTTTGGAGGGGATAGTGCTTTGCTTTATCTTATGCCAGTGGCCATAAATACTATCCCAGTATTGAATATCCCATTGATTTCTGAAATATTGTTCTGGAAGGTGGATGTTTCACATGGAGTGAACACATGTAGCAGAATGAGACTCTTGCCTCTGAGAAATTTTGTAAGTTAAAAGTCTTGTCACAAATGAACTAGCATATTCCCACCCACCTCCCAACACACACAGACACACATTTATTACTGCTCAATGCACAGGACTTTTACTACTATTTACCTGACAGGCTAAACATATTCCTGAAGCAGATATACTGTTTGCTTGGTGACATAGACCTATTTAATCCAGACCAATGGAAAAAAATACAGGGAGAGATGCATAACATTTCATCAAGACCCTCTGTTTTATTGTCATGATCTCTCCTGATTTCTTCATCAAAATTAAACTCAGAATTTCCTTTCCACTCATTGTCCCCATCTGCTCCGGGTTGCTAATGCTGCCATAATGTGAAATACCAGAGATGAATTGACTTTTATAAAGGAGGTTTATTTGGTTACAAATTCACAGTCCTAAGGCCATAAAAATGTCCAAACTCAGGCATCAACAGATGATACCCTCACTGAAGGGTGGCTGATGGCATCCAGGAAACCTCTGTTAACTGGGAAGGCACATGGCTGCTGTCTGCTGATCCAGGTTGTGTTCCAGCTCCTCTCTCAGCTCCTGTGCGTTCTTAGTTCTTTCTCCCAGAGTTTTCTCTCTAAGTGCCTGGAGGTCCTGTCTTAGCATATCCCGGGGCAAACTCTGGGCTTCATCTCTTAGCTAACAACATCCTTCTGTTTTTGTCTTCAAACGTCTCCAAGTGTCAGTGTCAGCAAAAGTCTGCTTTCAAGGGCCATCTCCAAAATGTCTCTCTCAGCTGCTCTGAGCCACTTCTGTTTGTGAGCTCTTTGATAGGACTCCAGTGATTAAATCAAGACCCACCCTGAATGGGTGTGGTCCATATCTCCATGGAAATAATTTAATCAAATGTTTCACCCACAGTTTATTAAGTCACATCTCCATGGAGACACTCAATCAAAAGATTCCAACTTAACACTAACATGTCTGCCCCACAAGATTGCATTAAAGAACATGGCTTTTTCTGGGGGACATATTATATCCAAACTGGCATACCATCTTTATGTAAAAAGGTATAATAGTATCAAAGGAGAGAAAGACCTAGTGCTACATCGTTTGAAGATAAGGAGCTTGACTGGTTGGTTTCAGGAAATATATATATTTTTTCTCATTCAATTATTCTAAATTTCTCTTGGCAACAAAACTGAGTGATAATTTCCACATCAGTTTTTAACTAATGCCCTCTTAAATGGAATATATTAACAATTTATGTTCATTCAAGAGATCCTAAGAAATTGTGTAGGATTGCCTAGTTCTCTTGGCACTTCTGCTCCTTCTCTGATTGGGAGCAGAGATGGGGGCTCTGAGTCTCACAATGTTGATGATTACATGGCTGTGGTACTGGGTCCAACCATACCCTACAGGAAACAGAAGAGAGGAGAAACCTCTAGCTTCCAAACTTACTCGGATCTATGAAATCATCTAATCACGTGGTTGGTTTTCAACACTCCCTGTGCATCAGAATCACATGGGGTGCTTTAAAAATGCAGATGGCTGGGCGATACCCCCAGAGGTTCTGATTCAAGTTGGCCTAAGTGGATGCCTATGTACTGATATATTTTAGAAACTCCCAGGTGATTTTAATGTGCATCCAGTGTTGAGAACCAGTAATCTGTCTAGTACAATCTCATCATTTTAAAGAGGCAAGTATCAGAATAAGAGAATTAAAGTCACTTGGCAGAAGTTACATAGTCCTGTAGAGGCAGAGCTGGGTCTGGAACTGAGCTCACTTGACCTTTTTTGACCTTCAGTAGCATTGCCTCTCTTTGCTTTTTAATATCTTGACCCCTTGACTCTTTCCCACATTCATTTCTTTGACTGCATCTTTGTCTGTAAAAGAGTCATATAGTTAGTGAGTGGTAGAGCAAGGAACAGAACTTAAATGCCCTGTTTCCCAGTCTGTTACTCTTTCTATTATATGACCATAATAAATAAAGTAGCCAATATTTAATGAGTGGTTTCTATGTGTTAGGAACTATCAACCCCATTAGGAAGATATTCATACCCTTTACATTTTACAGATAAGGAGGCTGAGGCACTTGCCCAAGTCCCACAGCGAGCAGGTGGAAGATCTGGGGTTGGAGTCCAGGCAATTGGACTCCCCAGCCTGTGCTCTTAATCTCTTAAGCTCTTTGCTATTCTGGAGCCAATTCTGGGAGTGTTAGGTGTTGAATGGCAGCTGCTTCCCTCTTTCAGCATCAGGGGTCTTGTGGCAGCTGGTCCTGGTGCTCTGAGTTCCCACTAACTGGGTTTTCTGATTGACTAGAGATTTGGTCCTTGCCTTTCCTTCTATTTTCTCTAGGAGTGGGCTGTTTTAAGGCAACCCTTTTTCTTTGAGACTGTTTCAAGGTGCTCCATTTTCCCCAGTGACTATTTTCTTATGTCCTGTCTTTCCTTTCCCTGGGGAACTGATCTAATATATTCTGCCTTACTTTTGGGCACATGTTCTCTTTATCTTTCCATAGAATTTCTAACCACAAATTCTATTGTCTTCTTCAGACCCTTGCCTTTTTCCCCAGTTCTGTGAGTCTGGCTGGATTCCCCATTTTCCCTGAGTTTCCACTGTCTGTGCTTTCATACTGTCCCCTAACTTCTCTCATGATATCAGCAACAGGAAGGGATTAATCATTTTGCTGCTCCTATAGCAACTGGTACTTTGGAAACAAGCTGGTCTGTCCTGTGGAACTGATCGCTCAGTGGGTTAATGTACTCTGAAGACTTTTTAATGTCTACATTTTTAAAGTAACATACATGGAATTAATTTCATGAATGACTCTTCTATCAGATAGGCTTTTTCACCCTTGGGGAAAGCCTGTATACATTGTCTAGTTAAATGAACCTCACTAAGGTAAAAATCACTGAGATAAATACTACGGCACAGATTTTTCTAAGTAATAGAAACTAAACAAAAAGTGAGAGATAATATCTTACGATAATTTTTATGATAAATATTTACATGCAAATTTAAAAGTTTAGAGTAAGTAGATTCAGGTATGATTTGGGATTGTTATAAGAATCACCTTGTACAAAATAAAGGCTCCAGAAGTGTTTGTTAAATTGAATCCGTTAGATGTCATGAAGTTAAGTAAATATTACTGACCAGTTTTCCTTGATTGAACTGAACATAATTTTTTCTTGATAAATATGAGACTAACAATCGGTGGCCATGGTGATTATTACTCTGCTTCTCAGTGCTCTCTAAATCTTTACTGGTCATATATTCTTTTGTAAGAAAACAAATTAAAAATCAACAGACATTTAAAACATTCAACAAGCATCACAGAATAACCAATGCATATAACTGCGTAGAACCTGATCTCTGGAGCTCTGATAAGTATGATATATAGGTATTTCCATTAACAGGCTAGAACTCTTAACTTTAAAATACAGTGCATAAGACATAACTATCAATATAACTCTAATTGCAAATATTTGCCCCTGATCTTTTCACTCATGCTCAGCAAAGGACATGAAAATAAACACAGAGTCTTATTATGGCTTATTAGGTAGAAATTCTCTCATCCTCAGAAATACATTTTGGAGTTAGGATTACTCCACTTCCCTATAAGTGGTAAAGGAACAGCTGCCATTTAATTAATATTTTTTTTGACAGCTCCAACTGAAAAATACCTTTGAAGTTTCCTATCAGCATCAATAGAATCCACATTACCCCAAAAGGAAATATTGATTATAGTTGCTTGATTTTGCCTTATTTCACCATAACTTTCTTTCCTGAATCACTTCCTCCAAGTTCCAATGATGCCATTATTTATATCACCATTCACATCTTCCAGGGAAAAAAGTCCCAGTGGAACACATGTGTTCCTGGTGATGTATTGTGATGGAATCTCACCAAAATGAGCACGTGAAACACTGAGCTCAGAAGAGAGGACAAGGAGGAAACCCGATGAAAGTGACTTTGGTTTCTCAGAAAATGAAGAATTTTGTCCTTCTGAGTGTGGGATTACGGAAAAAGCAGAGCTCTTGTTTTTCCGCATAGTATTAATGAAATATTAAAGTCCTACAATTTAATTTATATCCAATTTATATTATTATTTCAAATTCTGTTCCCAGCCACTTTCATAGGCATTAGATTTCAACAGTACTGTTACTACTGTTGTGTGAGAATTTAAAAGTGTGAAAGCAATTGATTAAAAGAGTCAGATCCACTCAGTCTGATTATCTTGGAGAATATCGATCAGGCAAGGCCCATTCATTGTAGCTGGAAGAAGGGCCTGACTAGTGTTGAACAGGGAACATGACAGATATCAACAGGGTCCAAATGGTATAGCATTGGACTGTAGAGTGGACCAAGCTAGCAGCTAGCATCTGAGTATCTGGCAGGCAGGTGGAGCATGGCTGAGTTCTGACATAGTCACGGTGTCAGCATCTGGTTATTCTGTTAGCAGGAGCAGAGAGGAGAGCAGGAAGTTGGAATTCAGGGGTAAGATAGCCCCGAGAAGGAGTACTCCTAGAGACTGAAAGATGTTAAAATCATAATGTAATGTCACCACAAGTAAGATGATGCTAAATTCCCGAGTTCTGGTCTAGAGCTCTTAGTGTCCCTCCTGCTTCACATTTAGTAGACATCATCTTGTCATTGAGACTCATGTGTCAGGCCCTGAGCTTGGAACTGGGGTTCAGTGATGAATATATTTCTACTCTCTAACAAGGATTACAGGTTCAAAGAGCAATTTCAATGCCCTGTGACTAAGTAAATGGTATTGTGGGAGCACAGAAGTGGGGTCACTCATCTGGTTTGGGGGTGTCAGTGAGGTCCAGAGAGCTTAAGGTGGGATGAAATAGCTCCTGCTACAGGAAAGGCAGACAGCAGATGCTGAAAATGAGACACGGCCCAACAAACAAGGTTTTAGGGAATGAGTGTGATTGAAAGGCTAGAATAGCTGATTTGTTGCAACAAGTCCACGTTTTTCTATAAATGGTGGGGAACTAGTAAGTTGCATTCTTTCCACTTACATGATAGTTTCCATGTTTTTAAAAATAATGTGATGAAGAGGAACCATTATATACATTATTTTCAAACATTAAATAAACAATGGTCATAATGAGCCAGCTAAATATGCATCTTGTGGGCTAGAAAAGTCCAGACCCTAATCACCACCCACACTGCTAAAAACTATTCTTTCAAAACAATGATGACTCTTAACATGTCAAAAAAGGGGTGATGAATGCTTCCTGTAAAAGTATTTGCTTTAGGATTTTTACAAGTTTGTGCACCTCAAAAAAAATACGTTTATTCAACACTTCAAATGCCCAACTGCCTCTGGAGGAATAAACCTGTGTGAATAGCAAGGAAATATTTGGATCACAAGTTGGGAACTTTGCCTTACCACATATTAAAATGAATTTTGAAACTTCACTAATTAAAACACTTTGGCAAGTGGTGTCAGTATGAGTTTACATCACATGAGGAGATCAAGGGAAACTTGTAGTATGCCCAGAAAGGTGTAAAACTATATAAAAGAATTTAGTGTTAGGAAGGAGGGAAAATTTCACATCTGAAGAGAAAATAATGGATTTTTCAATCAATAGAGTTGAAATAATGGGAGAAAATGTTAAGTTAAATCTCTACATCATTAACTTATGCCCACATACTATATGGACCAGAAATTTGTGAAAAAATGAAAGTTAAATACTAGGAAAGAAAATATATGTGAAGCAGGAAGATCTTCCTACTAAAATATTTTTATTCCATAAAAATGGAATGAAAACCTTTATTCAGAAAAAAATACCTTCATGGACAAAGTTAAAATGCAAACAACAACCTGGAGAAAAATATTCGTGACAAAAATCATCAAGGATTAATAACTTTAGTATAAAGAGTTGTTTTAAATGAGCAAATGAAAACAGACAACAATAGAAAAATTGACAAATGGCATAATTCACAATAGACATATGAAAAACCATTACTAAAGTCATTAGTAATAAAACAGTACAAATTAAAAAAAAGAGCATTATTTTAACTAACACATTAACAAAGATTAAAAGAATCAGAAACCTGGTGAGAGCAGAAAGAAATGGACACTTTCATATACTGCTGGTGGGAGAACCAGTTGGGACAAACTTCCTTACAGGCAATTTGACAATATGTGGCAAATATCTTTATAATCAGAACAAAAATAAGCCTACTTCCATTTTGAAAAATAGAAGAGTCTAAACATATGCGATGCCTTTAAGAGTGCATTGTTTTCTCTTCCTACTATTGTTCTCAAAACCACCTAGAGGCTGTTATTAAAAAAAAAAAAATACAGTGTACTTCTTCCTGAGCAGCTTGATAGAATTTCCTAGGAGGGAACTTGCTGGATTAGAGTTGTTCAAACAAGGCTACATAGTCCATTCTGCCTAATCATTAAAGTGCCAAATGCACTGAATAATGTGATTGTCAAAACACTAAACTCTTAGCTGAAATGGATGTGTTTATAATAAGACCAGACTATAAGGGAAAGAAGCCAAAAGGTAGGTGGATGAGATGGGGTACTTGGGCAAGGACTCTGCCTTAAATCATTACCTAGCATAAAACTGCTCACACTCATTAGGGTTAAACTGATCCAAAAAAGGTGTACTAGGTTTCAAGTTTTGGAAAATCTGCTAAATTCATGAATTACTCTTAAAAGCATTGTTTTACTATAACATTTTTAGGTATTGATGCAAGCTAAGAACCCCTCTTTTCTGAGAGATGGGGAAGGTGAGACCCAGAAAGTTTGAGTTTCTCAAGGTCATATGGCTTATTATTTCAGACATATGAATTCACAGACAAGCAACAGCATTGTGCTGCATAACTTCCTGGAATCCAGATCATCACCTCTCTTAGGTTATTTCCCAAAACATTGGAATCAATTGTATGATAGTTCATGATTTCTCTGTCTCCTCACACCCCTGGCACCACGAGACGTTGGGCTTTTCAAAAAACTGCCCATCAATCCTGCCTATTACTCCAGGGAATGGAGAGAGGCTCGTGCTAACCTAAACCCTAGAGTAGTGTGGGTGTGCCTGTGTAATGTGAGAGTTTTTGTGAAGGTAGTAAACAGTTCATGAGATTCAAGAGCTGGGACATTTTGTGAATGGGTAGGGAGCAGTGATTTGAGTGAAGTTTCACCCAGGACTTTTTGTGCTAACATTCTTCTGGGGAAGCCTATCTTTGGAAGAAGCCACTCCTGAAAGGTTACCAAGTAAAGTTAGGTACTAAGCTTTTTAAGCCAAGCTGGCTGTCTAGATCATATTTTGTTTGGTCCTGCAAAGAATGTGCTGAGATACATAGTGGTGCTTGATCACTTCAGTTGTCCTTCTGAGCATTCTTTGCACACAAGTGTGCACAACTTCTTTCATACCTGTGGGAGTGAGGAGTGAGCTGAGGTAGCATGTATAATTCTGTTAATTACAAGGTAAGTCTGAATAATAGCCAACAACTGTGTTTTATATCCAACTTCTATTTGATATTTGCTAGACCAAGTGATTTAGCTAACAATGCAGTTAACTACCAATGAGTTCATCACATTGTCCACTTGTAGACCCCTTTTCTTTAAACAGCTGAGCCTGTAATAATCCCATGTCCTTGTTTTGTGTTATCCCACATAGACTTCCCTACATAAATATACTGATTTGTGGGAATGCTGTTTCCCCTTCTTTCTTTTCCATCTGGTTTCACACCTTGATGTGTGTGAGTTTTGTCCCCTCCCTCATATGGGAGCCTTCTCAGTCATGCTTTCTAATAAATTTTCCATGCTTTCCTGGGCTTATGCCTTATTCTCTCCTCCTCCCCTTCTTTTCAGAATCTCTTTTTGTTATTTCTTCTGCTTAGGCCAGTCTTAGAACATCCTTCAACATTTATATGCATGAAAGCTACATAAATCAAGACACTTCTGTTAATATTTTGGAGAAAGTTGTTTTTTTTCACAAAGAATAATTTGTTAACAATAATTAATCCTAAACTTCCAGATTTCCAATTTCCAATTACAACTGTTTCCCCCAATCCTTTTTTGAGAAGTACCCACTTTGGAGGAAGGTCCTATCATTTCTTCTATATTGTTGTACACAGAGTAAAGTTTGCCATTTCACGTGGGGAATAAACCACTTGGAACAGGCCTATGGTCTGACCCGACTCTTTTCTTAGTTTTAATATTTGTTTTTCTATTTTGTAATTTGTCATCTTAAGGAGGAATAGTGTCTACTGTGCAAAGAGATTGGAGGAATATGGTGTGAGCACAAAGATTATAAAGGATGTTTAATATACTTAAAAAAGGTCAGAATCTTGTTTGCATAAAGTCCTCAACTAAATTCTGGTGTTTTTTCATAAGCATACTGGGGCAACAGCCTGACTTTGAAAGGAGAGTTACAGATGGGGGTCTTAAAATATATATGTGGAAAGGGCTGGGCACCAATTTCTAAAATATCCTTGAAAAGATTCTATATAATGATAGTGTATAATTACTTTCTTTTACTCAACTTAGTTTCTTCACTAATAGTGGTTGATTTATGTGTTTAATTTGGTTCACACCAAACTGAAGGTTGCATTTAATCTCCTATGTGTGATGTTTGTGGTCTGGATCTAACTGCAGAAGTGATCGTCTAGGAATTTTTCCAACGTCTTTTAGAGCCCTATTAAACTGAATGACAAATTAGGAATAATGACACCAGTAAGATCCAATCTATGAATTGTTATGTGAATATGATAATTATTAATGTTAATTTTAATATAAATATTATGGCTATTTGCTAAAGAAAGAAAATAAATGGCATAATAATAATAATAACCATGGCTAATTTTGTCTTTACTGTATACCAGGAACTGTGCTAAGTGTTTTTTTTAAAATTAAATTCAGTTTTATTGAGATATAGTCACATACCTTACAATCATCCATGGTGTACAATCAACTGTTCATAGTACCATCATATAGTTATGCATTCATCACCCCAATCTATTTTTGAACATTTTCCTTACACCAGAAAAAATAAGAATAAAAAATAAAAGTCAAAAAGAACACCCAAATCATCCCCCATCCCACCCTATTTTTCATTTAGTTTTTGCCCCCTTTTTCTACTCATCCAACCATACGCTGGATAAAGGGAGTGCAATTCACAAGGTTTTCACAGTCACGCTGTCACCCATTGTAAGCTACATTGTTATACAATCATCTTCAAGAGTCAAGGCTACTGGGTTGGAATTTGATAGTTTCAGGTATTTACTTCTAGCTATTCCAATACATTAAATCCTAAAAAACGTTATCTACATAGTGCATAAGAATGTTCACCAGAGTGACCTCTCGACTCCATTTGACATATCTCAGCCAGTAGAACTATTTTGTTTCATTTCTCCTCCCCCTTTTGGTCAAGAAGATGTTCTCAATCCCACGATGCCAGGTCCAGATCCATCTCCGGGAGTCATATCCTGCGTTGCCAGGGAGATTTACACCCCTGGGAGTCAGATCCCATGTAGGGGGGAGGGCAGTGAGATCACCTGCCAAGTTGGCTTAGTTAGAGAGAGAGGACCACATCTGAGCAACCAAGAGGTACTCAGGGGGAGACTTAGGCACAATTATAAGCAGGTTTATGTGCTAAATGTTTTATATGCATAGAATAATAGCTATTATTCTAATTTTATACTTATAATCATGTTGTTTTTTGAATTCCTACTAAAGCCATGATCTGACTACTTATCTAAAATTTGAGCTTGCCTGGAACTCAAGTATCTAGGCTATAGAAATCAGTGTGTAAGCCTATGAAATAATATTTTCCCTAGTAGACTTTCTAATACTTGAGAGTTTTGATCTGTACACAGAATTCCTCATGAAATAATGAAAAAAATTACACACAAAGATATTATTAATAAGTAAAAAAAGTAAGCACATTCAGAGTCATTTTAACTTTTTAAGCCTCAGAAAAGGTTCGATTGTTATTAATATGTACTGGGCTGCCTTTTGTAGGGAAGAGTGGAATGATGGACAGTGTCCAGCCTCCATCAGTGTGACAATGACAGTGACCTAATTTCAGAACAATTGAACTAGGTCTGAGCCACCCATTACTCATGACTGGGTGTCTCTCTCATGATTAGTTCAGGTTATAAAATAAATTTTTTCCTCATGGAAGGCTAGCCATGTTTAGTGAGATCAGATCTTCAGTCTTCGTTCGCTTTTCTAAAACTACTTGCACTGAGCAGCCCAGACTCTTTGATTTACAATTCAAATAAACATTGATTTATATGTAAGATAAACTTTATGGGAACATTTACAATTATACCTGATTTAAAAGAGAGATAAATAAAACTTTCGTCTGGTTTTATCTCTTGAAATAGCTAATGAGTGTTTAGTCTCATGGAAAGAGGAAGCCCTGTGCCTCCTCTGGGGAACCTAATGAACAGCTCACACACTGCCACCAAGTCGACTGCCGACCTCCAGAGAAAATACGTGCTCTCCCTCCCTTGCCTGGAGAAAAAAAGAACTAGAATCTAGTGGGACCCATAAGATACAGAGAAAGAGGTCCTACTCTCCTTCCCTCTGCACACACTGACTATGCTGGAAGGCATGTGATTGTGGGATATTGACACATAGCTAGTTACCTCCTCTTCCTTCACTTCTGGTCCTGAGGAGATGGAAGGTGTCAATAAAAAGAGCATGGCCGTTTAACTGAAAAACATTTAATGAATCACAACTATGTGGCTGAGCATTTTGGTTATGGAGAAAAACTGAAAACTAACATGTTTAATTAAAGTCATTATTTACTAAGAAAATGTGGAATTTGACTTGCTCTCAGTACATCCACATGATGACAATCTCTGCAGACATCAAATTTGAGAGAATAAATGACTATTTAATAAAACAACATACTAAGTAAAAATAAATGTATTTCAGAAGATATATAGTCTAAAGTCCTATGGGAAAAATTGAAAGATGATATTCCAGATGTTAATAGTGGTCATCTCTTCTTGGAGAGATGAATATGTGATTTTAAGTTTCTACAATAAGCATGAATCATATTTAATAAGGAAAAACAGTTGAAGTTATTTTAAAATAACTTGATGGATTAGTTTACATAGCCAAATAGAAAAGGAATATTCCATTTAAAATCTTAATTTAATAAGATATTCTCTGGCGATTATAGTACAAAAATTGAACATACATGTATATTTATACCCTACATTCTTCCCTAAAAGATTTAAAAAGTTCGCATATAGATTTGGCAGGGATTGCTATATGTAGTCCCAAATAAAACTACAATCTCTATATTTTTATAGATACAAATTATATAGGTATAATATATAGATTACAACATTTCTTGGCTAGCATATGCATGTACCTTTTGCTTTCCCAGGAATGCATTTGGGTTTTTTTATTTTTTTAAATTTTCAAACAATCACAAACTTACAGAAAAGTTGGAAGCGCAGTACAAAGACTTTTTTCCCCTGAACCACTGGAGAATAAGTTTCTGAACTGATGTCCCATCATCCCCAGATTATTTAGTGTGCAGTTCCTACAAAGATATTATCTTGCATAGCTACAATACAAGCACCAAAATTAGGAAATTAACATTAATATTACCATCTAGTCCTTAGACACCATTCGAGTTTCCCAGTTGTCCCAAAAATATAATATCTTTTATAGTAAATGGATTTATTGTAGAATCATGCATTGCATTTAGTTGTCATGTCTCTTTTTAATTAACTTCAATCTGGAACAGTTCCTTAGTTCTTCCTTGATACTTTTGAAGAAAATAGATGATTTATTTTGTAAAATGTCCCTCATTTTGTGTCTGTTTGATGTTCCCTCATGATTAGATTCAGGTTATGCATCTTTGACAAAGCATTTATTTTTTATTAGCAAAGTTTTAGGTTTACAGAAAAATCATACATAAAGTTCCTGTATATCACCCTGTTATTAACACCTTGCATTGTGTGGTACATTTGTTACAATTGATGAAAGCACATTTTTATAATTGTACTATTAACTATAGTCCATGGTTTATTTTAGGGTTCACTGTATGTATTGTATAGTCCTATGATTTTAAATAAAAACTTTATTCTAGTAACATATATACACCCTAAAATTTCCCCTTTTAACCACATTCAGATATATAATTCAGTACTGTTAATTATATTCACAATGTTATAATACCATCACCACCATCTGCTACTAAGACTTTTCTGTCACCTCAAATAGAAACTGTAAAATTTAAGCATTGACTCCCCATTACTTACCCACACCCAGGCCCCTGATAATCTATATTCTAGTTTCTGAATCTATGAATTTATAGCATTTTTTAATGCCAAAAATGTCTTCCTTAATAGCAGAATGGTATAATTTTATTGATACAAGGAGGCTATAATGTCAACTTGGATTTACACATGACTCCCTCTAACCTTAATTTCATTTTTGCCCTTAAACCCAGCTACGTGAATTGTGGCTGCAAGTCTCACCATTGAATACCTGGCAGTCTAGTTCCGAGTTTCTCAGCCTGGACAATAATGACATTTTAGGCCAGGTAATCCTTTTTGGTGGAGGGCTGCTTTATGCATTGTTAAGATGTTTATCAGCATCCGTGGCCTCTACTGACTAGATATCGTTAGCACCCCGCAGGTCCACTTCAGCTGGGATAACCAAAAATGTCTCTCAATAGTGCCAAATGTCCTATGAGGGGCAAAATTGCCCCTGGTTGAGAACCACTGGTGTAATTTCTTTCTTTTGCTAGTCTGAATTCTATTGCTATTCAGATCCTCATGAAACAGAAATAGAATGGTTTAAGCAATCTTCCATCTTTTAAATGTAACCACAACATTCCATCACATTCTAACAATGGTATCTTCTCTTAATACGAAATACTCTTACTTCTAACTTAGTTTCCCCTGGGCTCATGACAGGACAAGAGACTTGCTTGACAAGGTAGCAAGCACCAGTCTTGATGAACAACTTACTTTTAAACAAAAACCGCTTTTGTGTTTGTACCTCTTTAAATGTTCATCGTTTGCAGTCCATTAACAACAACAACAAAACGAAAAACCAAAAAACAAATAGACACTTCCCACTTTACTCATAACTAATGGGACTTTTCCATTCCATTGTTCTTTTCATTCCTTAAGAGAACTTGTTGTTATATACATTCTGGCAAGTAATTATTTTCCATGTATCACTCGATTTTATACTTGTCTTATAAGTTCATTCACTTTCACTGTGTTTAATTTCTATGTAATTGGAAGCTCTTGAAGGCAGAGAGCTGTGCCTTTTTTATATTACCCCTGCATCTGGCCAAAATAAATACAGTGGATTCTCAATAAATATTCTATTCAATTTAATTCAACTGCTTATGCTGGAAATGGTAGAGAACTAAATATTTTAGGATATGACAGATGCCCACTGAACTTACTGCCAAAAAGTGCTGAAAAAGAATTTACCAAAATATATAAACTTTTCAACTCTTTTATATTTATTAGTCATTTGCCTTAGTAGTCTCATGAAGCAAATGGACGTTACACCCATTCTGGGAATGGAAAGGTGGGTATGTAAACTGAGGTCATATTCTGACCGGAGCTACTGTACTTTGCGGAGTTCTTTTTTCCCTCCATAGTTTTATATTGTGACCAAGCATGTGGCCAGGTGACCCTCAACAATTTCATAATGATGGGCTCCAGATATGTGTCAAAACTAGAAAGTTACCTTAGCAATAGCTGAATTTTTCTCTCAGTTGGTAAGTTTGGTTATTGTAACACATTATGCTTTTTTTGAGAGCAGTTTTTACTTTTCATCAAGTCCAGGATACTCATGTTTTTATTTTTTGATTATAGAAATGATAATACAGTTTTTTGGGGGAGGGGTAAAATTTGGAACTCATATAAGGATTAGTTGTTTCTATGGTCAAATACCAGCAGGACACAAATGTATTTGCCAAGAAAAAATAACCTTATTTTAGGCTCAGTGAGAAAAAAAATACTTCGTTAAAATTAACTACAAACCAAGTCAGTTCTTCCAGTACCAAATTGATAAACTTTCTTGTGGTACCAGTAGTATTTCAAGAATAAATGTTTTATGAAGAAATTAAAATCTACATGTAAGTGTAAATATGTTTAATTATTCTAAATGTTCAGTAAACAAACCAGATGAAATTCTTCTTTAGTATGTAATGAAATTGGCATGGAAATGTCCTACAAATAGGCTGTTTTGAAGAAAGAACAGATATATTCTCCAAGATGATACATTCTCTACCTGCAATGTAGCATTATGCAATCTTAAATACAAATGAGTATTGTTATAAATATAGTGATTGCAGAAATAGACCTGAGCAGGCATGGGGCTTGGGTGTGTTAGCCAGTGCTACACCTGGAAAACTGACAGTCTATTCACCCCATCTTACAGTAAACTCAGAGAAACATGTGAGGGTTGTCATCAGTCACACCTGTTTGTAGATGAGTATTAATCCAAGACTATACAACATAGAGAAACAGCACATCACCAAATCTCAGGGTCTTTGTACTGTATTTGTACATTTCTTTTCTTTATAATTATTCCAGTATTTTCTTACCTTTCTATTTAAAGTTTACATTCCTAAGAAGAAGAGAGTTAAGGCAAGAGAATATAAAACACCTTTAAAAATAGCAAATGGGAGCATCTTAAATGACCCAGATAGGGTTTTCTCTTCATCAGTGCTATCGGGGCCCTTTGTTAGGGCTAAGGACCCAGAAGCTTGACCCAGTCCCTGGAAGCGCTTCTGGGTGCCCTGCTCTGCACAGTCATCTTCAAGTTCTTCAAATTCTTTATCCTTAATTTACCTAGAGGAAGTTAAAGGGCTGTGAATCCTTTGAGTGCATTTATTGAGGTCTTTCTGTCATTAAAATCACCCTCACATTTGGAGGTCTTTGTTGCAATTAAAATTTTTCGACACTGTTGTATTGAGACAGAGATAAGATCTAAGATTCTATTTCTACCTATATCATGCTTGAATTTTGTTCAGTATAAATGGAAATGGCTTTCAAGAGAGGCTTCTTATTTTCCTTGAACTGTAATAGTGAAATCAGTGCTTCATTTTATTTTCAAAAACCTATTTTCTTTTTATTACATTTCTGCCACTGATAAAGAAGTTTCTTTAAAAAAAAAATCCCATGGATTATCTAGTCATTTTCATTTAGATTTTGCTTTATTTATTTATTTGACACACATTTTTAAGGATCTACAATGTGATTGTTGTACAAATAAGTACTTTGGGGGTAACAAAGCAAATTCAGTTATGATCCTTCCTCAGGGATCTTCCATAAGGTAAAGTACACACACACACACACACACACACACACACACACACACTCCCTCACACGCACCACGATCTTTCTAAGTTTAGTCAGTTTGAAATTAGCTAGACCTGATTTTGCATCCAGACTTTACTGTCCGCAAGAGCCTATACTCTACCCTGTCCACAGACTTCCCCCTGGAATATGGACCTTAATCAAAAAAGGTAGGAAAATATTGAAATAGATGATGAGAAAAGAAAGTTAAAAATATGGCTAACAGACTGCAATTTGGAAATGTGCTGTTTCTTTCAGTCTGTATGGGGCTTAAGGTAGGGTTCTTGGAAGAAGTAATATTTTTGAAGTACTTTATATTATATCTGTGCAACCAACATATGTGTCGTGGAGATAATTTGATGCTTTTAGTTCTTTAAATATTTCTTCTTAAATAAGTCCATTCAGTCCATTAACCGTAGTGAATGTTTTCCCACTGGTTTGTAGATGTCATAGCTAAAGGCCAATGTAGACTAATGGGGAAGGAGAAAGAAAAATTAGTACATTCATGAATTATTCTCTGTTCTCACTTTAGACAAGTTAATTTTCCTTAAATTATCGGGTTCTCTCTTAATCATAGACCATTTGTGGTTATCAAGAAATAAATGCTTGTATATTTGGACTTTACTAGACTTACATTTCAAGCTAACAGTCAAATTCAGTTAGGGCTTTAATACCTATAACAAAACATTCAATATGGGAAGAAAATTTTTTTTAAAAAGGATAATTCTTAAATTATAAAATTGATTTTCTAATGAAATATTGAACCAAGACTGAGGAAGACTATTTTATTAAAATAACATGCAAATGATATTACTGCATGTTTTCAGCATATTCATATTAGAAATTAAAGAGGACTTATGTCATAGCAGTCTGGGTGGGTAATTCAATCTTCATCCCCCAAAAAAACATAAACAAAAAACCCCACAAAAAATAAAGCCCCACCAAGATTACCTTCCATTTTATAAGACCTGACCATAAAGGATTATACTCCTGTGATGTGACATGCAGTGTCTTTGGATTCTCTAGTACTTTGAATGAAAGGCAGAAGTAGTGTAGGTGAAAGAAAAAATAACTTAGATTTTACAGAATCTGTTGTTTCATTGATTTCACTGGTTTAAAGCAACTTTACTTTTAGTACTTTATTATGACTTTCATCATGTATCTTCCACATTTGTGACATATAAGAATAATTTTAAATTACCTTAGTAATAGATTCTCCTTATAAAATAATAGAATATTACAGATCAAACTAAAGTCCCCTTTGGCTACTCCTTTCTCCAGTTCCCCCTATCTTAGTCTTCTCTCTAGAAGTACCCACTAACAACAGTGTAATGTTTATCCTTCAAGACTTTTCTCCATGGGCTTGTCCATAGAAAAGATATCTACATTTGTATATATTTTAATATAAATGATGTAACATTATTTCACTTAATATAGCTTAGATAATTTTTCATGTCAGTACATATAGGTTCACCTCATTTTAGGAAATTACAGCGTGATTTTCCACAGAAAGACTGCATCATTATTTATTTAGCCATTCCCACTTTTATAAATATTTAGGTTGTTTTGAATTTTTCTCTTTGAAAACAATATTGCAATGAAAATCCTTGTACCTACCTCCTGGATTAGATACTGACAGTAGAACTGAGGAGTGATAGTTTATGCAATTTGACCTCTAACATGGCTATGACTTATATCTATATTCTTTCCAGCTGTGTATGAACATGTTTACTTATTGAATGTGATTTTTTTCCATTATCAGTGAGGTTAGCATCAGTTTATATAAATCTTAACTATTTTTATTTTTTCTGTAGATTACTGGTTTTTATCCTTGGCCTATTTTTTGATTAGATTTTTTTCTTTAAATGATTTGTTGATTAGAATCCTTTGTTGTTACTTGTGTTGAAATATCTTCTGTTGCTTGTCTTTTTACTTTTATAGTATTTTGGTAACACTATAGTGTTTTAAATTTTGATGTAGTCAAAACTTTTTTTTTTTTCTTTTTTCTTTTTGTATATTATTTCAGATGGTCTTCCAGATTCCAAGGTCATAACACATTTTCCTATATTTTCTTCTAACAATTTCCTTTTAAAAAATTAGATCTTGATTACACTTTTCTAAATTGTGAAAGATAAACATCTAACTTTATTTTTTCAAAGGTTGGCTAGCTGTCCCATACGATTTTTAACTCATTGATTTGAAACTCCACTTTTATCATATTTCATATATATGTGTTATATATATACATATACATGCATATACATATTTATCCTTTTAACAAACACATTAGGTAGATGTTCTAGTTTGCTAATGCTGTGGCATGCAAAACACCAGAGATGGATTGGCTTTTATAAAAAGGGGGTTTATTTGGCTACACAGTTACAGTTTTAAGGCCATAAAGTGTCCAAGGGAACACATCAGTAATCGGGTGCCTTCACTGGAGGATGGCCAATGGCGTCTGGAAAACTTCTGTTAGCTGGGAAAGCACGTGGCTGGCATCTGCTCCAAAGTTCTGGTTTCAAAATGGCTTTCTCCCAGGACGTTCCTCTCTAGCAAGCTTGCTCCTTTTCAAAACGTCACTCATAGCTGCACTGAGTTCCTTCTCTTTGAGTCAGTTCATTTATATGGCTCCACTGATCAAGGCCCACCCTGAATGGGTGGGGCCATGCCTCCATGGGAATATCTCATCAGAGTCATCACCCACAGCTGGGTGGGGCGCATTCCAAGCAAATCTAATCAGCACCAAAACGTCTGCCCCACAAGACTACATCAAACATAATGGCATTTGGGGAACACAATATATTCAAACCGGCACAGTAGATTGTGTGATTATTCCCCATTTTGTAGTCAAGGAAACTGAGGGCACAGAAATATCAATTAACTTGCCTAAGAACACATAGTCAGGAAGTGGTGAAGCCAGAAATCAAACCCAGGATTCTGGATTTAAATGTGTGTTCTTAATGACTACACTTGTTATAAAATTCTTATTTGTATGTAAATCTTTCCTTGGACTCTATCTGTTCTTTAAACTATTTGTCTATTTCTGCATTACTGCCTTATAGTTCTAATCACTACAGTTTTATTTGATGTCTAAGAGGAAAAGTTCCTGCTCTTTCTCTTTTTTAAAAAAAAATGACTTTACTTACTATTGTTTATCCAAGCTTCTATATAAATTTTTAGAATTTAATGAAAAAATTGTGTTTATTTTGAATAGGATTGTGTTGAAATTATATACTAATTTGAGGGATGTGACAGTTTGGATATATTATGTTCCCCCAAAGCCATGTTTTTTAATGCAAGCTTGTGAGGGCAGAAATCAAACTTTTGATTCAGTGTTTCTTTAGGGATATGACTGAATCAATGGTGGGGAAGACCTTTGATTAAATTATTTTCATGGAGATATGGATCCCACCCATTAAGGGTGGGTCTTCATTAAATCACCAGAGTCCTATAAGACAGCCCAGACAGAAGGAGCTCAAAGCAGTCAAGAAATATTTTTGAGAAAGCCATTTTGAAACACAGCCTGGTTGCAAAGGACCAACAGACGCCAGCCTCATCTCTTCCCAGCTGACAGAGGTGTTCTGGATGCCATTGGCCATTCTTCAGTGAAGATATCCTCTTGTTGATGCTTTAATTTGGGCACTTTTATGGCATTAGAACTGTAAATTTGTAACTTAATAAATCCCTTTTATAAACGCCAATCCATTTCTGGTATTTTGCATAATGGCAGCATTAGCAAACTGGAACAGATTTTAGTACCAGAGAAGTGGGATATTGAATTTGCAAGTACCAAACATGTTGGAACAGCTTTTAAAATGGATAAGGGGAAGATTCTGTAAGAAATGTGAGGAGCTTGATAGAAAAGGCCTAGATTGCTTCAAAGAGACTGTCCGTAGAAAGATGGACTTTAAAGATACTTCTAATGAAGCCTTAAACAGAAATGATGAATGTGCCATTGCTAACTGGAATAAAGGTAATCCTTGTTTTAAAGTGGCAGAGAATTTGGCAAAACTGACTCCTGATGTCGGATGGAAGGCAGAATTTGAAAGTGACGAGGTGGGCTACTTAGCTGAAGAGATCTCCAAATTAAATGTGAAAAATGCAGCCTGCCTTCTCCTTGCAACTTATAGTAAAATGCAAGAGGAAAGAGATAAGCTGACAACTGAACTCTTGGGTAAAAAGAAACCAGAAATTGATGGCCTGGAAAACTCTGGTCTTTCAAAAAGTGAAACCCCAGAGGCTATGGTCCCATGTGAGGATTTAAAGCAACCTGGAACAAGCCAGCCATTTCAGTACAAGCCAGGAATGGAGATGGAGTTATCCAGAAAGGATTTGTGGAAAGTCCTATTGTCTGATGGTTTTGACCCCTGCTTGCTTTATGTCAAGCCAACAAATATTTTGCAAGATTTCTGTAAATGGAACCACTGCCAATCTGGACTGGAGGGGACAGAGAAGGAACAAATTGAAGGAAAAATTTCTTCAAAGACAAAACCATGGAAGTCGAGGTCTGGAGTCAAGAAATCTCAGGCAAGGAGAGCAGAACAACCTAGGCACATGGAAAGGATGAGTTTGCCCTGGAGGTGGAAGACAGACCTTCTGCCTTGATGCCCAGGAAGATTGCTGCACCCCAGGCCTCAGAGAGGGTAGAGCACATTCCCTGGGGATTGCAGAGAGCCTGGCTACCATCCTGCAGTTTGGGTTGGGGAGAGCCTTTGTCCTGGAGATGCAGAGTCTGGGTGATACCCTGATGCTTGAGGAGGATGGGGCCAAGAAGGTGGTCTCCCTAATACGTGGATATGTTGAAGCACTCACCCCAGCATTTGGAGAGAAAAGGGCTGCCGTGAAGTCCCCTGGAAAGGGTTGGACTACAGCTGTCTAAAGCCCCAAGGATAAAACATCATTCTACAGATGACTCTTAGACTTTGAAATCTATTGAAGTATACCCTGTGGGTTTTAGGGATTGTTTCAGACCTTGACCCTGTTTTTCTTCCAAATTTTCCCTATGGCAATGGGAACGTTTATCTTATGACTGTCCAATTTTTGTATTTTGGCAGCAGATAACTTGTTCTGAGTTTCACAGGTCCACAGCCAGAGGGGAATTTTGCCTTAGGACAGACCACACCTGTAACTGATTTTGATGGGATCTTTACTTACCTATTGTTACTGAAAGGATATAAGCTTGTGTGATATTGTGATGGGATGGATGTATTTTACATTTGCAAAGAACATGTCTTTTTGGGGTCCAGGGGGTGGAATGTGCTGGTTTGGCTATATTATGTCCCCAAAAAGCCATGTTCTTTAATGCAAGCTTGTGAGGGCATACATTAATCTTTTGGTTGTTTCCGTGGAGATGTGACTCAATTGACTGTGGTGAGAACTTTAATTCAATTATTTCCATGGAGATATGGATGCCACCCATTCAAGGTGGGTCTTAATTAAATCACTGGAGTCCTATAAGAGAACTCACAGACAGAAGGACCTCAGAGCAGCCAAGAGACATTTTGGAGAAAACCATTTTGAAGCACAGCCTGGTTGCAAAGGACTAGATGCCAGCTGTTCTCTCCCAGCTGACAGAGGTGTCCTGGACAGCATTGACCATTCTTCAGTGAAGGTGTCCTCTTGTTGATGCCTTAGTTTGGACAGTTTTATGGCCTTAGAACTGTAAATTTGTAATTTAATAAATCCCCTTTATAAAAGCCAATTCATTTCTCATATTTTGCGTAATGGCAGCATTAGCAAACCAGAACAAGGGAGAATTTACATTTTAAAATATTGAGGGTTTCATCTATGAATATGGTATATTTCTTCAGTTATTCATGTCTTTTAATGTTTTTTTTTAAGTTGTTTTATCATTTTTTAATTTTCTATTAATTTTATTCCTAGGGACTTTAAAGTATATGCTGCTATTGGGAATGTGAGTTTTTTCCTATTCCCTCTTAAAGGCAGTCAATGCTGTTGTATAGAAAAGTTGTTTATTTTGTATGTTGATCTTGCATCTTGCTGAACTCTTAGTTATGGTTGCTTTTCATTTATCTTGAATTTTCAAGATAATCAAATAATGGCAAATAATTGCAGTTCTTCAGATAGTTTATAATGTTTGTAGTTTACAATAATAATGAGTTATTCTCTTACTTTTCAATATTTATACCACTTATATGATTTCCCTATTTAATTCCATTGACCAGGACACCCAGTTTGATGTTGAATAGCAGCAGTGACGGGGCATCCTTGTTTTGTTCCTGACCTTAAAGAGAATTTTTCTAATAAGTATCTTGTTTGCTGTATTTTGGGGTAGATCTTCTTTACAAAATTAAGGGAGTGTCTTTTTCTTTTTAGCTTTCATATGCCACCCCCCCACACACACACATATACATACACACATGTATAATCACAATCGAGTCTTTGGAGCATCAATTGAAATTGCTTTCTTCTTGAGTCATATAAATAAATCAGTTGATTACATTGATTATGAACCATTAGAAAAATCTATCTTTGCTTTCCTGGGATTAAAACGTACCTTATCATTATGCATCATTCTTTTAATATATTGCTAAATTTAAATTTCTAATATTTTAACTAGCATTTTTGTATCCAGTTTGGGAGATTGGCCTATGGTGTTCTTTTCTTATGCACTCTTGTTCAGAATTTGTAGAAAGCTTATATTATACTCTTAAATGGCTTGGTAGCATCTCATTTTTTTACATGCTTGTTTGTTTAAAATTCGAATTTCTGTTGTTTTTTTTTAAGGGTTGATAAAGGTTGCTTACAAAATTTTCTGGGCATAGCAGTTTTGGGGGGTTAAAACATTGGAAACTGTTTCAATCTTTTTCCGCCTTTGTTGAATAGATTTACTTTTATTCTTTTTTTCTGGTGGTATAAAAGTTATCAATTGCATTTGTATTTTCCAAGTAATTACTACTCTATTTTTAACACATGTAACTAAATATTTATTTTCTATTAATATATAGATTAATCCATGTCTCTCTACATTCATTGAATAAAAACAATATCTATGTAAGCTTCAGTTTCACTTGAAGCATACCCTTCCGTCCCATTTCCATTCCCTCCCATATTGACATAATTTTGAATTTTAGTTCTTCATTGTTATCTTACAAATTATTTTTATTATTGTTTTTAAAATCAACACGTATCTAGGATTAATAATATCTTTAATGGATTTCTTTGTTCACTATTGCTTTTCCGATCTTCCTTATTATTTTATTCATTTGCATTTTGACTGTCATAATAATTTCAAGAAGTGATTATGGGTTGTAAGCTTTCTTGTTGCTTCATTTCACCTTCCTGATGTGGGAAAACATCTGCTATGCAGGAGGGGTATCTTGCTAATTGACACAAAGTTGTTCTATGGGTCAGCAGTGGCTCTGGTAGATTAAATTTTAAATGACATATATGGTGACAGTTCCATGGGTATATACATATGTCAAAACCCATTGAATTATTCATTTGAAATGCACATAGTTTATTGTACATCAATTTTACCTTAATAAATATATAAAATAAAAGTTGATAAAGTGAATAATCATGCAAGTAGCAAAGTACATAAAATGTACTATTGGATTTAGAGGACAAATTCTGAAGGTTTCATATTTTAGAAATTGGTTGAGATAATATAAAAGCTTTACTTAACTGACAAAATGACAATAATACTGGAAGAAGACACATTCTTGAACCACAAAGGGATAATTAGGAACAGATAGGAACTAGCTGTTAATCATCTTTTCTGAGAAACAAAGTGGTATAGTTAAAAAACTCCTTAGGTATCTTAGGAAAAACCCTAGTAGAAGCAGAGAGATGAACAAGAGTTGCAGTGTCCAGTACTGTAGCCACTGGCCACATGTAGCTACTTAAATTTAAATTAATTAACATTAAATAAATTAAAAATTCAGTTCCTCAGTCACAGTAGCTGCTTTCCATGTCCTCAATAGCTACGTGTGACTAGTGGCTCTCATACTGGACAGCACAGTTGTTGACCATTTCTGTAATCTTTGAAAGCTCTAACAGACGGTGCTGAAGGAGAGGACCTCTTAATTTACATCTTTTCCATTCCAGCAGTTTTATCTCCGGCGGTTAGTATATCAAATATGATCCCAGATTTTAATTGTCAGAGAGCCTAATGGAAAGATGGAGTTTGGATACATACTGAGCATAAAATAAGTACTCAGTAATTGATAAAATTGTTGGTGAATGAATACATGAGTAAAAACTATCAGCAAATTCCCACTGTTTGATAAAGTATTGCATTCATATATTCTTTCATTCAACAACTGTTTATTGAGTGTCTATCATGTGCCAGGTACTGCTTCAGGTGCTTGGGATATATGAGTGAACCAAACAGACAAAGATCATTTTCCTTATGGAGCTTACATGCCAAGGGTGGGGACAGTAAATATAGTAAATGTCATATCACCATTAAGAAGGTAATTATTTAAAAATAAAAGGTAAAGCACAGTAAGAAGAATTAGGAGTTCTGGGGTGGGGATAGGTAAAGAAAGGAAAGTTTTAATTTTAAATAGGGTAGCTAGGAGAAACTTTACTGAGAAGGTAACAGGAGTAGAGACTTGAAGGATGTGGGGAATAAGCTATGCCAGTATCTGGGGAAACAGCATTCCATTCAGAGGAAGAAATCAGGGCATAGGTCCTAAGACAGGGACACGCTTGGAATGTTGAGGAACATAGGAAGGCTAGTGGTGGATGGAGCAGAGTAAGGAAGGGGGAGGGTAGTTGGCCAAGAGGTCTGAGAAGTAACAACAGACAAACAGATCAGGTAGGGTCTTGGAGGCCATTGTAAGAATTTTCACTTTTACTCTGAGAGACTTTGGAGCAGAGAAGGGACATGTCATCTTAACTTTTAAAAACATCAATCTATCTTCTGTGTTAAGAAGACACTGTAGTGGGACAAGGGCAGAAACTTTTGGAGACTGTTGCAATATCTGGGTGCAAGATCTTGGTTAGATCTAGGGGGTGGGGGGAGTAATGATAGTAGTGAGAAGTCGTCAGAACCTGGATATATTTTGAAAGTACAACCATAAGATTTCTTGATGGATTGGATGTGGATGTGAGAGAGAGGAACTAGTCAACTATGACTCCACAGTTTTTAGCCTCTCAATTAGAAGGATGGAGTCACCATTAATTGATATGGAGAAGGCTGCAGGAGGAGCATTTTAAGGGTAAGACCAGAAGTTGAGTTAAGAACATGTTGAATTTGGGAAGTGTATTAAAGACTGATGTAGAGAAGTTGCATAGGCTGCTGAATATGCAAATGAAGATTTTGGAGAAAAGTCAGGGTTGGAAATAGTGTTAAGCAAATATATTAGGTAAGCAAATATATTCTCTGTTAATGTACTAAAAGTCATTGTACATCAGAAGGTGTGAATTGTCCGACTGTAGGATGGGGTGAGAATATCACCATTTTGTTATTAAGATGAGCTAGGAGAAGACCTGCTCATAAATTTTGCTTGCGAACATTCACAGAATGCTCAGGAATATACTTTTGGGTTTCAAAAAGGATATGTTTTCCTGCAGGCATGGATATTTAGTATGTAGGTTTTTTCTGTGATTTTTGCAGAAAGTGCTTTAGAATTTTTTGTTAATATCCATGCTATGTAGGACATATGCTGATATTTATTTCCTCCCAGCACCATAATATTTTCAGCAATTAAAGGAACCAAATATTCTACTTTATATATTTTACTCTACTTTAAATACTAAAAAAACTTTAAATATATACAAATATTCAGCACTGCAGCATAAATAATTTCTTTTTAAGTTATAGGAAAAATCTTGATGTTAATTTAAAAGAATGGGATAATGAGATGTAACTACTTGAGCATCAAGCCTGAGTCCCATAAAAACAAATTAATCAGAACTCTGGAGCTTTACAATCTTGAAAGGATTACATCAAAGTTCTGATGTCTTGATTCTTAAGCTCAGACAGAGCAGTCCAACATCTGTGCTACAATGACCTCTGTGAAGCATGATATTTCCTTTTAAATATTTAGACATCATGATAGTTTTCCATCATTTTAATTCATAAAACATAGATTTAAAAAGAAGCCATGAAGCATAGCAATTTTTTCAGCTGTGCTCTCTTGTCTATACCTTGTTTTTTATTAAACAAATGCTCATGAATTCTAACTTGAGCAACTCAGTTAGTACCTTCTTTCAGAAATATGACCATTTATAAACCTCTCTGGCTAAGGAAATTTGGTGATAAGGAAAAAGTTCACTGAATTGGGGTCATGAAATCTAAAGAAATTAATATGAATAAACTAAGATAAGAAACATTAGGCAGCTTATTCTGGGTTTGACCATGTTGATTTCATAATGCTTTTGCAAATATTTTTCTCTTGTTAAGACTCTTTTCTTTGGCTGCTATCCAGGTCAAATAGATTATATTGGCCTATGTTATGGCCAGTGACACCTGCATTATTATATCAGAAAACTTTAAGCTTTGGATGTTTCAGAGGAATTGTGTGAGTTAACATTCAGTCTGTTTATTTGCAGCTGATTTGCTTTTTTAATTGAGTAATACACAGCTGGATATTTATGTAACAGAAAATATATTCATCTATGTTTGCACTTGGACGTAATTAGCTTGTTATTTTTCTTTCTTTCTTTTTTTCCCACCCTTACTCCAAACACACATGCACATACTATAAACAACTAGGTTATAGTAGAACAAAATAATTTAATGATTAGTTTTGTATATTGGTTGCTAAGTTCCAAGTTGTGGTTATTTTGAATAAATGAAATTCCTTCTTTCCATGAGCTTTTAAGGAGGTATAGGACTCATAGGGAACACAATAGTGAGCTTGAGTTGTGCCACAAGGGTGGCAATTCTAAGATATGCACATGACCCAGGACATGATACGAATGCAGACTCAAGCCCTGGCCTCAAGATCCTTTGCTCACAGATATGCCCTTTTCTCATAAATATAGTTTGTTTACTCCCTAACAACAGCCAAATATGTTGACTTACCATTTCTCAAATACAGTATACTCGTTTTTTTTTTTTTTTAATTCAGTTTTATTGAAATATATTCACAAACCATACAGTCATCCATGGTATACAATCAACTGTTCACAGTATGATCATATAGTTATGCGTTCATCACCACAATCTATTTCTGAACATTTTCCTTACATCAGAAAGAATCAGAATAAGAATAAAAAATAAAAGTGAAAAAAGAATACCCAAACCATCCCCCCATCCCACCCTATTTGTCATTTAGTTTTTACTCCCATTTTTCTACTGATTTTTTTTCAATTTTTTAACTTTGTTTATCAAAAAATTAAAAACAAACAGGCAAACAACAACCAAAAAAACCCCACAACATTTCAAACAAAGCAATGGATTAAGGAAAACAAATAACCTAAAATAACTACTTTGCTTCCAATATGTTCCTACCATACCCCAAGAAAATTAATAAACCATGTCCAAACAGAGGAGTAAGAAAAACAAATAATCTAAAATAACTACATTGCTTCCAACATGTTCCTTCCATACCCCAAGAAAATTAACAACCCCTAAGAAAACAAAGGAATAAGAGAAAAAAAAAACCTAAAATAACTCTATTGCTTCCAACTTGATCTTACTATATCCAAGAAAGTTTACAAACCATAATCATTCCTGAGCATTCCCATAACATTGAGATTACCCTCCATAGTTTATCTGTTCTTATTAGATTATCATTCCCCCTCCACTAATTGGTATCTCTAGGTCCCCTACATTCTACAGTATAAAACATTGTACATTTTTCACAGAATTCACATTAGTGGTAACATACAATATCTCTCTTTTTGCAGTATACTCGTTTTTGATTCTGCTTCCACTGTGAAGCTCTCATGTATGGGTGAGATCATATGACCACGAAAGATAAATGGAGTCAAAGTAGTCACAGCCTTTGATACCCCTTCCCATCTGCATCCTCTCACCACCACCTAAACTGTTCTTGAGCCTCTATGGTCCTGATGAGGATAGTAGAGAAATGGAGAAGCTAGAAAGGTGACTCTTTAGAAAGAGTAAAGGAATGGGGGCAGCTTGGGGTGAGCCTTGGGGTGCCAGGGTAGTAAAATTGGAGCCTAGGCAGTGAGCTTGCCTTGGGTTTGAGAGATAGTTTTGTGGAGTTTAGAGTGAGGGAGGAAAGAGATTTTTCTGAAGTAGCTACCGTGCCTATAAATATATACGTATACACATATGAGATTTAACCAATAAAGATTTGATCATATTTTCTATTATTTTTGGTTATTGGCAGGACTTATATTCAGTTGGTACATACCAAGATGGGCAAACTGATTATCTACAGCATTTCCTGTCCTGATTGGGCTGACGCCACTTCCATTTGGTCAGTGGCTCTGCCATTTCAGCTGTGTGGCTCCAATTCTGGGATTCTCTGGGCCTCCCCGCAATCCAGAAACGAAAGGATCCAAGCCTAGTGCCATAGGCCTGAGGACCCTGCTTCAGCACTGTAGCTGGTGTTCATTCTGATTGGTTGTTAAATATCTAAAATATCACTTTTGATTGTAAGATAGCTGGAGACAGGCCCTAAGGATATGAGACATTCAGGAAAGTTAGGTTCTTATGGGCTTTTCTGGTGGTGATGGGGATGGTGCAGGAAGAGAACTGGTAGGAAGGGAAGAAACAAAATGGGGCATGAACAAGGAGACTGAATGGTGTGGTCAGAGACGTAAAGATGAACTGTTGGGGAAGGACACTAAACAAGCATCACCTATGTCTTGATTTCCTTTGGGGCTGGCCATGCCTTTGCATAAGCCACCATCTCAGCTTGAAAGTTCTTGCAGTTAGGTGCCTTTGAGAAAACATTCCATCACTTCACCTGATCTATCAGGACCTGTCCTCTCTTCTATGGAGTGCTTCAGTCACATGTACACACTTGGCATTTGTTGAAGTGGAGTTGCTTAGAAAGAATTCTTGAGTGTTTGTTTTCCATGTGTGCACGCCTAAGCCCTAAGTGCATACAATCTGGAGACTACCTAGTTTAATATATACCCTCATTTTTCAAATGAAAGAGAAAAAGGGTCTAGAAGAATTAAATAATTGCCTTATGTCTCTTGGATCTAGGATTCAAAGTCTGGTCTAGGGATGACAGTCCTACTCCACCATATGTCTCAAGCAACAGGTTTCCTGAGGGAAATTATATTACAATCAAGACAAACTTCTCAATTGATTTTGTGCTTTGAGAACAATAGACTTACTTTTTCTATTTCCTTATGGAATCTTAGGAAAATATTCATATTATATTAAGTAAAAAAAATGCTTCCATTAAAAATATATTTAAAAATAAGTGAAGGCATGTTCAATTTAGTAAGTATTCTTCTATGGTGACATGAGAAGCAGTAAGAGAAGGGACTCTGGAGCCTGGCTGCTGTATTCAAATTCTGGCTTTGTCACTTACCAGCAGAGCAATATTATATAAGTTACTTAACTTCTCTGTGCCTCAATCTCCTTATCTGTAAAATAGGAATGATGTTCTGATGATTATGAAAGATGATTTAGCTTTAAGCAATGCCTAGCACGAAGTGCTGAATGTATTAGCTATTGTTATAATTTTTTTGTGGGTTGAGGTTCTTTGTAGCCCAGATTTTTAGAATAAGAGAGACTCTATTTCTTGGAATTTGATTTGATGAGATGATTTGCACAAAAGTGAAAGGTCAGCTAGAAAGAGAAGTCTGTGGGGGACTATTAACAGTAAACCCTACACAAGTGATGTACCCAACATCTTGGCCACAGAAAATTTTGAAAGTACCAAATCTTTCTACATAAATCAGTTTTTTTTTGGCTAGATCTATTTTTTAAAAACAAATATTTATTAAATATTTCAGACCAAGGAAAATAAAGATAAGAAAGCTTTGTTGTGAGTGTTACATTTGTTTTTTTTTTTTTTTCTGCTTATGCTCAATTGACTGAAGTTTATAAGAGCTCAATGTTAGATCTATTTTTCTCAACATGTTTTATCTTACAAACAAATCATGTCCAACAAAGCTGAAAAAAGGCATTTGATTGAACAGATTTTTAGTAATGACTAGAAAATCTCAGTCTTTTATAGTGTTTTTTGGCCATATTGCTTTGGTTATCTTCCAAGAGGGTTTGTACAAAAAACCAAACTAACATTCGTAATTGGGAATGGGACTCACAATGGCAACTCAGAAATAGGAGATGAACTCCCATTTCCAAAAGGGGAACTTTTCATCCAGGTATTAAATCAAGCCTTAATGGCAAATGAAAATAATTGTCAGTAATTCAAAGAATTTTACTCTGAAACAGCAGAAGTAGTAAAATAATTTATTGATATTGAATTCTTAACTATAGTTATTTAATCTCTAACATTAATTCTGGATAAAATATAGTTGTTTGCTTTAAAACATGATGGATTCTCCTCCAAAATATTTAGTTTCTTTTTAAAAATATAAGTGTACATAAACTGGCCTTAAAGTCATTAAAAAGGCCCAAGAGCTGTATACCTTCAGAGGGACAGGAGGGTGCCTTTCTCAAAAGGGTGTTAAGTTCTGGAGAGAAGTCTCATCCCTTTTTAAGCTTCATACATTCCTTGAGTCTTAGCAAAACCTCTTGATGGTTCTAGTTAGGTTGGTGGTGCTTCACACTTCCTGAAGGAGATTGTAGTTGTGGACACTGCACTATGTACTCAATGTGGTTCCAATCAAAGAATCTAATTTATTAGTTGGAAATTTTCTCTTGTCTTTTAAATAAAGAGCTGATGGCACAAGGAATTCTGTGGGCTCCTAGTCATGAGGATCACTGCCATCTCTGTTGGCTTTGCTAAGTTCTAAGCGGTTTCCCAGATAAAATGAGATTAGATCCAGGAATCAGAAGTATATCTTTTCTCCAAATCAAAATTGATTTGAATTACTCATAATTAGTTGACATACTTTAAGAGATTAATGTAAATATTTAGGAAAGTTGGCTCCCAGGAAACATATAAGCGCCTTGAGGATTCTGAAAATTATCTTTAAATTCTCTTGGGAATGCAAAGTGTGTGAGTAATCTAAGTATTAAGAAAAAGGAACTATTAGACTGACAATTGCAAAGACTGTAATTGAAATGCATCCCCTGTTAAATAAGTGGATCAAAAAAGCAATGAAATTGTGCATCCATGAGAGAACATGGGCTTTAATGTGAATAACAATGTCAGGATGATGTTCAAGAGAATTTGAGAAAACAGTTGGTTCAGAGGTTAATTGTACAAGGCCTGGGAGGGTACATGAATGGCAAAGTCTTTTTTTCCTTTGAATGGAAGGGATGAGGGGACTGAAAAGGAAGTGAGAACCTCTTTCCCAATGTCTCCACTAAGATAGGTCCTTCCTAAATTCAATCTTATGTTTTATGTAAAAATTCTTTTAGTTGGATATCTCATTAGTTAGATAATGTGGTTAAAGCAATTTTCCTCTTTACTCCAGTCCTTCCAAAAATTCATACTAATAATTAATAACAGGCTGAATGAATATTTTTAAAACTGTAGTTAAAAAAACCTCAATTCATAATTTAAGAAAATATTTCAATAAATGGTGGCAGGGAATCATTGCAGACACTCACAGAAGAGAAGCAATAAAAATTGGTCTGTTAAAGTAAAACCAAGCAGGATCAGAGACAGTGTATAGTGTCATTAGACTCTTAGGTCATTAGATTATCTTGGCCAGCTTTTTACTTAGATGAGCCATGTTGCTTGCTCAGGGGCCTCCAAGGAAACCGTATGTGGCAAGAATTGACGTATGAATACATTTTCAATACACCATTTCATGTTATTTCACAGGTCTCTGACATTTGGCCACCCCCAAATAATCTGTAGTACGGTTTCATCGATGCCTTCATTTTCCTTTTGCAATACTTAACAACTTCTTTGGGTGGTTTCTATTTAAGCAATTTTCCCATATCTAGGAGCAGAGAGATCAGTTAAGAGCTTGAATAATGAAAGTTGAGCTTTCCCAAAGACTCAAACAATACATCTTTGTAGGTCAAGGAAAAAGTGGGAGTAGGGGAGAGTAAACATAATTGGGACCATTCCAAGCCAGAATTTTCACTCTTCCCTTCCTTCATTTCCTATAAATAAAATTAAGGGTGGGGAAGAAGATTTGGAAAAATATTTGAACAAAAATTTTGTCCCAAACCCTATACCTCCACTTCTCTTAGCCAGAGGCCACCCAGGGGTTCCATTAATGTTTTCTATTGGAGAAGGCTGAAGGAATCCACTCTTGGATAGCTTAAGTGTATCTGCTTTAATAGGTAACATTTCCGGGCCACACAGAAATGGAATCATTTTTCTAGGTTTGCCTCCAAGTTGACCAACTATGAAAGTAATTAGTGGTAAGCTTAGAGCAAGCCACTTTAAGTCCTCCAGGCTTTCTGTTCATTTCTGGATAAAACATGAGAGCAGATTAGATGCTCTCAAGGGTCATTCTAGATCTCAGTTTCTCAATCTTAACACTGTTGATATTTTGGACTGGATAATTTTTTGTTGTTTTGAGTTGTCTTGTGCATTGTAGAATTTTTAGCAGCATCTTTGGCCTCTACTCATTAGGTGCTTGTATATCCTCCCCACTTGTGATATACAAAAATGTCTCTAGACATTGCCAAATGTCCCATGGGTAGGTTGCTAAATAAAATATAGGATGCCCAGTTAAATTTGAATTTCAGATAAATAATGAATTTTTTTGTGTGTAAGTATTTTCCAAATATTGCATGGGACATACTTAAACTAAAAAAACTTATTCATTCATTTGTTGTCTGAACTTCAAATTTATCTGGGCATCTTGTATTTGCTAAATCTGGCAACCCTACTTGAGAGGCAAATTACCTCCCTCTCCCAGTACCCCACTGAAAATCAGTCTTCTAGATAAAAATTTTAATGAGGATGTAATTCTACTCTCCCTGGACCCTTCTGGATTAGAATACTTATAGGAGAAGGACAGACTTCCATCAGATCAGATTTTTGGAAATGTTCTTATTTGGTTAATGTTGTATTCATAAAAATTTTAAAAGAAAATATTTTTCAGTGTTGTTAGGGTAGGGAGGTCAGACAAAGACCATTCCTTTTAGCCACTGCTGATTTCCCTCTGGGCAAACTAAACATGTGTTAAGGATATTGGCAAAACAGAAGTATGGTAGGGGGAGGGGAAAACAGAGGGAGAGAGGAAGAGAGGGAGGTAAATGTTTAGTCTGGAAGTATTGGGTATGTTTAAAAAGTATCAGTATAGAAATCATGGAAGAAGTTAGAACTAAACTAATTTTGAATTCCATATGAGAGCAGATTAAAGGATCTTCAATAACCAGGGCATTTAGAGTTTTAGTTCTGTATTTATCTTAGGACATTTTGCTCCATGCCAACCATACTAGAAAGTGGCAGCATTCCAACAGGGATCTGACTCCTTCCCTTTCTACTCAAAGCTCTAGAGAAGTTGTATATAAAAGAGCAGAGAACTGTAATGAAAGGTGATGTGGAGAAATGAGTGATCAAATGAAACAGATTTAGACACATGACCTTGTCGTGCTGAACTTAACACACCGCCCTTTCAATCTGATCTAGTCTCATTTGACCAACTGGGGATTATGATATATTTTACACTAGGGCTTCCTCTCTTCATGAAAGCAGGGGATTTGAAGAGTCAGAATTAAAATGGAGGAGTCCTGAGGATGTTGGAAGTGGTGAAGGTGGCCGTGATAACTGTAAGCCTGGACTGTTTAATTGGTAAAGAAGAATAGAAAACTATTTTATCACTATTTATTTATCAATAAAGATTTTTTCAATATTTATAATAGGGTTAGACTTAAGCAGTGAAGGAGGTGCTGAAAAGTATAAAATTTTTCCTCTTCTTAAAAAATTTCCAAACTGTTAAGGCAAAAAGTACACATTGACCCTGCCCTGATCAAGATGGCAGAGTAAGATGCTTCAGGGCTCTGTCCACCCACAGAACCTGTGAACAACCTGAAAGATTTGGCAGAAACATCTTTCTCAAAGCTCCAGAAAACAGTTAAAGACTGAAGTTTCAGGGCAGGTGCCTAATGAAGAAAAAGTCTACTTAAAAGCAGCAGGCTTTTGTGGAGTTCTGGCTGATTCCTACCCTACTCGTTATTAGCTTGGCCTAGAGCTGGCCTGTGCTCCCATGGGAATCCCTGATATAAGTTCTGTGTGAAGCAGTAACTCTTGTGAACATACTGGGAACTTGTGTGTCTGGCTTATTCTGTCTGGTGGTGGCCAGAGGGATTTGCCATTCCTGAACTTGCCATGTGTGTAGAAGGCAGTCCACAGAGATCTATTATAGAATGCTGTGGGAGAGCAGAAAGTGGCTGCCTCGGGCAAGGGATTGCTGGCATACAGTGCAATGCCCTGGGCAATGAGGAAACTATTTTCCCAGAGAGAGGGGACATTCATATCTGTGTAAATGGGGGAATTCCCAGGGCCAAAGGCACATGCTCCAGACAGGAGGCATTGGCAGAAAGGATCAGGGAGGCCTCTATGCTTTGGCCAGGAGTGATTCTCTAAAATCATTGCATGGATAAGCTCTGAAGGAAAGCACTTCACATAGATAAATTTGCAAAGACTGGGAAAATTGTTTTCTTTTTTCCCTTCTTTTATTCGTTATTTTTCTTAGTTCCTGGCATTCAAGGAAAACTCTGTCATAACTTTAGCTGGAAGCAAGCTTAAGGAACAGATGCCTCAAGAGTCTAAACTCCAGTGATAGCACATTAAAATATCAAAATGTCCAGTTTTCAACAAAAGATAACAAAAAATACAAACAAGAAGTGATGCTCCAGGCAAAAGAGAAGATTAAAGCATTAGAATCCATCTTTGAGGAGGATCAGATCTGGGACATTCCAGACAAAAACTTTAAAAAATTGGTGCTCAAAGAGCTAGAGGAAAATATGGGCAAACAACTAAAGGAAATCAGGAAAATGGTAGATGAATACAAGAAGGATATCAATAGGGAGAAGGAAATTATGAAAAGGAACCAAATGGAGCTGAAAATGACAGTGATAGAAATTAAAAATTCCTTAGAGGGGTTCAGCAGCAGACTGGAGCTGGCAGAAGAAAGAATAAGAGAATTTGAAGATAAGACCATTTAAATCATTCACTGTGAGGAACAGAAAGAGGAAAGAATGAAGAGAAGTGAACAGAGCCTGAGGAACCTATGAGACACCATCAAGTGTACCAATATATATGCATTATGGGGGTCCCAGAAGGAGAAGATAAAGAGAACAGGGTAGACAGAGTATTCAAAGAAATGGCTGCAAACTTCTCATTTAATGAAAGATATGATTATACACATCTAAGATGGTCAATAAACTCCAAACAGGATAAACCCAAAAAGACACACAGAACCATGTTACAATCAATTGTCAAATGCCAAAGATAGAATTCTGAAAGCTGCAAGAGAGAAGCAATGGCCAAATAAAAGGGATTCTCAATAAGATTAAATGCTGATTTCTCATCAGAAACTATGGAGGCAAGAAGGCAGTGGGAAGACATATTTAAAGTGCTAAAAGCAAAAAATTGCCAACCAAGAATTCTGTATCCAGCAAAATCATCTTACAAAATTGAGGGAGAGATTAAGATATTCCAAGATAAATAAAAATTTAGGGAGTTCATTACCACTAGAACAGCCCTACCAGAGGTACTAAAGAGAGTTCAGCTTGAAAGGAAAGTACGATAGATAATAGATTGAAACTGTGTGAAGAAATAGACATCTCCAGTGAGGGTAATGACAGGGATAAATATAAATGCCAGTACTATTGTATTTTTGGTTTGTAATACACTTTTTACTTCCTATATGTTCTAAAAGGTACATACATAAAATGCAATGATAGATCAGTTATTTTGGCTCATAATGTATAAACATGTCATTTTTGACAAGAACTACATACAAATGGGGGTATGGAGGGATATAGGAATGTAGTTGTGTATGCTATTTAAGTTAAGTTGGTAAGAAAGCAAATGAGGCTTCCATAGATTTAGGATGTTAAATTTAAGCCACATGGTAACCACAAAGAAAACATCAGAGAATGTGCAAATTCACAGGGACAGAAATTAGCGTACAGGTTACTAGAGGTGGGGACAGGGTCAGTAGGGAATTAATGCAAAATGAGTGTAGGGTTTCTGTTTGGGGTGAAGGGAAAGTTATAGTAATGGTGTTAAGGGTACTTCAACATTGTGAACATGATTAATTCCACTGAGTGGTGTGCTTGGAGGGGTGCAATGGGAAGATTTATGCTGTATATATATGTTTCTATAATTTAAAAAAGGTAAACTACAGAGATAATGACAAATGCAATCCATTATACTGGATGGGATGTAAGAATGGAGGAGAAACTGTTCAAAAGGGCATTATTAAGGCATAGGAATTGGCTTTATATAAATGTTAAATTTCTTGAACTTGGTAACTGCACCTAAGGTGATTACGTAGGTGAATATCCTTGTTCATAAGAAATGTTCATGGAAGTGCTATGTGTTCAAGGAGTATGTTGTGTGTGACCTGCTCACAAATGTTCACTTGGCAAGGGGTGGGGGGAGGTGGAGAAGATAGATATAAAAATACAACATAGCAAAGGCAGCAAAATGTTAAAATTTATGGATCTGGATATTTAGGTGGAGATAGGGGTTTGTTGGCATTCTCCATATGGGTTCTGTATCATTTTTTCAATTGTCCTGTGAGTTTGAAATTATTTAAAAATAGAAAGTTAAAAAAAAGGCCAAGAAATATGCCACTAAATTTGGATCATAGGGTAGATGATATTCATTTTAATTTTCATTTGTTTTCTGTCTTTTTCAAGTCATATTTTTATTTTTCATATATTATTTTGTGAGCAAAAAATAAAATTTGGAAAAAACGTATATGTAGATAGGAAAAAGGTAGCAAAAAGGTAAGAAAATATATGCTAAATGCCAAATGACTGTTCACACATTCAGTCCTATAGGAGTTCAGAGGAGGAGATACCACTTCTCTCTAGTTCAGAGTTTCTCAGCCTTAGTACTATTGACATTTTGGGCTGGATAAGTCTTTATTGTGGAGGAACTGTACTGTGCTTTCTAGGATGTTTAACAGTATCCCAGTTCTTTACTCGCTAGATGCCAGTAGCACTCCCTCTCCCCATTGTGACAACCAGAAATGTCTCCAGACATTGACAAATTGACCCTGGTTGAGAACCACTTGTTAGTAGTATAGGTGGGGGGAGACATCCTAAAAGAGGATTTGCTCTGGGCCTAGGAGAATGGGTAAGATTTTGAAAGAAAGAGGCAGTGATGTTGGAGAGAATTTAGGTGAGGGAAATGGCACGAAGATGCCAAGGTGGAAAAGTTGTAGGTTCATTTGTGGTTTAGTAGGCAGATGAGTTTAATTGTACAGTTAATGTTCAGATGGGAAATAGGATTGTAAACCCCTTTAAGAAATAAGAAACCTTGTCATGTGGCTCTGTCTGTGCCCACAGTACCTAATACCGCTTTGACCTTGGTAGCTGTTCAGGATTAATTTGGAATTTGATTTGAAAGGTATATTGCATCAAGGTGAGAAAAGTCTCAAATGATAATCTGAGAAGTAAAAACATTTTCTGGTGGGCAATAGAGAGCCCATGGGGGTTTTTTGAGTGGGGGATGACGTCATCTTGAGAAAGTGGAGCTGTTCTAGGACTCACTGGTTTTCCCATTGGTGAGACAAAAGAGTTAGGATAGGGAGAAATAATAAAATCTGCTTGAAAAAACTTTTTAGCTTCATGGTTTACGAAATACTTTTGCCTACATTTTCTAATTCCATTGCCCCAATAATCCAGCATTAATTATATTTAAATATATTTTTTAGTATTTTTCTTCTCAGTTAACACTGGTGCTTGGACATTGCTTTGGAAACAGGCTCTGAATACATTTCATGCAGAGAAAAAAAAACCCCACAATTTTATTTTTCTTCACCCCTCATAATGTGATGTCATCAGTAGGTCTGGGCAGCTGGTTCACCTCTTGGGCAAAAACGCAGTTGAGCATTACTCTGTCCTTGGCAGAGAGGGGCGTTTAAACCTGGGCTCCTTTCTGTGTCTGGGATCTGGGTTGAAAGCATTTCCTTTGCCTCCTCAGATGAATAAGTGGCACTGTACACGCATTAAAAGAGCTGTCTGTCATATGAATTTGGCATTGTCCCTTCCACAATCTCTTGAAAGTCTGTTTGTGGTGCTACAGGATTAGTTCTTTGACCACTCTGTTCTTTCCATTCCGAATGAGGCCAGGCAGCTTTCCCAAATGTCCTCCTTCTTTCTAATGCTCTCACCTCCTAAGTGCCCTTTCTATTTACTGCAGGATCCAATCTTGTCATGTGGAGAAGTTGCATAATTTAAGGTGTTATGAAGTAATACATAGCTCAGCTTTCTCTTTTTTCTCTCTCAAAATAAAATTCTCTTGTTCCTTAGGTTTCTCAGCATCTGACTGATGTTAGAACTAAGATAAGAATAAATAGTTGAACCAACAAAAATGGAACTTAGTGATCAGGAGAAAATCATCTATGGCTAAAAATGGATTGGGCTGGTTAAAAACACAGACGAGGAATATGTTGTCAGTGTGTTCTAGATCTATTCTTCAGGAAATCAGGCCTATGGTAGCAATGTTTCTCATAAGAAGAAAATAATTTTTTTTACTAAAAAAAGGATCTTTTTTTTAAGTAAAAATTCTTTATGGAATCCAGTTAAATTTCTTGAATTGAATTCATAATTTTAGTCAGGAGTATTCCATATGGTTATTTTTTGTTATTACTATTTGTGGTAGATAGAACAGTCTCCCAAAGGAGTCCACAGTTTAATCCCTGGATCCTATGAATATGTTATGTTACATGGCAAAAGTGGCTTTGCAGATATGATTAAGGTCACAGAATTTAAGATGTGGATAGTATCCTGGATTATCCAGGTAAGCCCAGTCTAATCACATGTGCCCTTAAAAGCAGAGAACTTTCTCCAGCTGGAGGCAAAACAAGAGAAATTCCAAGCTTGAGAAGGATTCACAGTTGCTGGTTTTGAAATATAGTGGGCCATGTGGAAGGACAAAGAGAGGCCTCTAGAAGGTAACAGCCTCACAGGTGACAGACAGAAAAGAAATGGGGACCTCAGTCCTGCAACTGCAAGGGACTGAATTTGGCCAACAACTTGAATTTTCATCACTATCACCACCACTGTGATAATTTATTGTGGCCTTGCATAGTGACAAGTGTCAGTCTCCTTCAGCAGGGGTGAGAGTGGGGACTCTCTCTCTTTTTCTGTGCTCTCTTCTTTCTCTCTTCTTTTTCCCACCCTCCCTCCTTCCCTCCTTCCCACCTTCCTTCCCTTCCTTCTCTCCCTCCCTCCCTCCTTTCCTTTCTTCCTTTTTTTCTTTCTCTCTCTTTTTCTTTCTTTTTAAATTTCACCTATATCAAACAATCATCTCAAACAATGTCTAGTGCAAAAAAACTCCCTAAGGCTCAAAACTCCCTAATGGAGTTTAAAAATCCAGTTGGGGTGTCAAAATCTCAATGTAAGTAAATACAGACAGAAGTAAGAGACAGGACAACATTGTTTAAGTACTAAATGTGAAGTATAGAAAATACATAATCTAAGATTCTAGTGGGATAGAAGTTGTGGTGGGTTGAGGTGGAGAGAAAATTCTTGAGTTAAGAAGAGGGTTTAAGGACATAAAGCAGAGGATATAAAGCAAAAGAGAGAGCCCCAAAACTCTTCATGAAGTAATCCAAGATGATCAGCTGTTGTGTGCATTAGTTTTGGCTTGAGCGTGATGGAAGGGCTTCTGTGTGATCTATAGCTCTTGCTTGGGGATTATTGTGCCCACTTTATAATGTATGACACTTACCATTGGGAATCAGGGTTTTGGTTATCAATATTCTTTGTCTGTCCTTTTCTCTGTCTGTCCCTTTCTCTCATAATAATATGACCCCTTCATTGCAAATGGTAACATGCTCTAATTTTAAAAAATAAATTTTAATGCAAAATAATACATTGTTCATTCTAGGCTACTTGCAAAATAGAAGCATAAAGAAAAAGATCATGCACAATCTCGCCACCCATAAATAACTGATGAATAGTTTGATATGTATTAAGTTTTGTCTCTATGCAAACTTTTGTATATTAGTATTATACTGAAGATAGTTTTTTTTTTCTAATTCTTATTGTCTTTATAATTTCTCCTCAAATAAATAGACCATGTTTTAATAATTCCTGTATTATTGTTCATCTAAGTTGTTTCCAATGCTTTAGAATTTGGAATCCAGTGCTATTATTAAAACTTTAGTAAAAATCCTTGTCAATAAATTTCTGGTTATATTTTAACAATAAAGTCCCAGAAATTGGTATTATTGGATCACAATGAACAATTTGTCAAATTACTTAGCAAAAAAGAAACGGAGTTTGGGGGGAGGTTGAAGGAAAAAAAAAGGCGGAGCTGTGCATTACCTCAAATTAGCTTACATTTTCTTGAGTATTATATGAGAGTGCTCATCTCACTATATCCTCACCAGAATTTAGTTTTATAACTCTATCTTTGTTAATGATACTTTATTGTTTTGCTGCGAATTTCACTAATTCTCCAAATGCTTTTTTGTTCATGTATGAGGTCAAATATATTTTCATGTTAGATTAGAAGTTTTTCTTCTATGTGAATCGCCTATTGATGCTCTTTGCCTATTTTTCCATCTATTAATGTTTTTTATTGACTTATAAGATCTCTTTATATATTATGATTATTATTGCTATTTAGATTATTATATGAATGATTAATCACTGGTATGTTGATATATTTGTACACAGTACACTTTCAAATAATGTTTCCATTTTGTAATTTGCCTTTCAGTTTTGTTTATAAAGTTTACAACAACAACATTTCAAAGTAGTACCTCAACTTAGACATCATGGCAAAGCTACGGCTTATTCTTTTTGGAATTGTCCTGGAACAGATGGTTCCCTCTCACTCCCTGTTGCCTGACCCTATCTCTGCTGCCCCAACATGGAACAAGAAGTCCAGCAGCATTTGGACTTTTATCACTTCCCAAGTGGTGCAAATTTGACTGCATTATTTATATCAAATAATTCTTGATTTCAAGGGGCACTGTATAAATATTTTATGGTTGAGTGATAAGCCCACCAATGACTTCTTTCATATTAGCAGATATATACTCAGTACTCAGAATTATGTGCTTTCTTAAATCATTTTAAACATTTTAACCTATAGTACTAGGTTCTAACCAGTTATCATATTGTTCCGGGTGAAATTCCAGATTCAACTAATTATTTTGAATGAGTCATAAACACTCATTAATTTAGAGTTTATGTTAGATTTAAGCTGGGAGTTGAAGACATAGTCATTCATTTTGGGGGGTGGTATTAAGAGTAAATGTCTCAGAATTTCTGCCACAGCAATAAAATAAACATCATTATTTTTAGAATTTATTTTCCTCACTGTTCTAGTCCTGTTACAGTTTGATTAGCTTTGCATTTAGCCTGGCCACATAGGCATCTATTTTTAAAAGGGTTTATTTACTCTCTCATTTATATAGTAGTAGCCCACAAGAATTAATCAAGTTTCATTTTTAAACAGTTGAGAGGAAAAATGCCAAATATTTATCCTTGTGACCAGGAGCTCTGACCTATTGGTAGAAGCAGACTGAATGATGTGTTGAGAAGGATCCTGAGAGTGTATTCAGGCCCAATAGCTAATGGATGCCATAACTAATTAATGATGTGGGAGAAGGGTGTGGCAAAATTCATGCCATGTCTTAATCTAGGTTTAAGTAATTTTAATGTAAAATCTAGGTTTAAGTAATTTTAATTTGAAAGTTAAAATAAAAACAGGTTTTCAAATTCATTTAGTGTCCGCTGTGCTGTCTTTGAAGCAAAATTACAAAGACTTTTTTTTCTCATTTATTTAGGAAGGTGTTATTCTATTTTTAGGTATTACTTTCTGTAGAAAAATTTTGAGATTATAATTATTTTCTTTTTTCTGTTAAAAAAAAATCCCAATTAAGAGCTCTGAGGAAATTTCCTTTTCTTCCACATTAATCCCTGGTTTGACTTCTACAAAGACTCAATCTTCAAAGAATAGGAAAAGAGGTCTGATTTGCATTTGTGACAACATCTGGTGTGTGTAGGTTTTTAAATACAATTTGCGTTTAAGATGAAGATTTAGTACATTTAACCTCATCTGGGTATTTAGCTGAAGCATGTTAGAAAGATCCTTCATTATGGTAGAAAAATAAAGATCTTCCCAAAGCTTCTTAACTGTACACCTGGAAAGCAAAAATAACATCAGCTCTTTTTAGTCATCATTGTCTTTCAAAATTCTTAATTCTTTATTCCCTAGACAACTAGCCTCCATCTTTCATTCTGTTGCATGAATGTTTAAATGCATCTCAGTTTGGTAAAGCAAATCTCATGTCTGAAAAGCTGGTGATGGAGAGCACTAATCTCTTCAGCTGGTCCCTGCCCCCTACCACTCCCAGGACTCCCTGAATAGTCTCAACTAAGTAACCCTGACATCACCCAAACCTCTTCTGAGACTTGAAAAATCAGTTCTTGGCTTAAGCTAATGCATAATGTGAGATCAGTTTTCATTGAAAATGCTTCCTGCTAATTAAAAAAACAAAGAAGGAAGATAAACATATATTATAACCAATTTTCAGGGAATTAAGTTTTCTTACTAATGTTTCTTGGAGGAAATAAAAATAATTCTTAAAAAAAACTAACAATCTATTTTTATACATTCATACCCATTTTTCTCCCTACCTACATTCGAACCTCATTTTACCTGAAAATATGTATACATTCTCAATACCATACAAGTTTGTAGACCAGCTATGTTCATGCCAAATTTGTGTCTTAATCATTTCTTTTTAAACTGTGCCTAAAAATCACCTCTGAATAATATGCTACTTTTTTGGAGGCAAGTTGTCTCCCCCCTGAGATTTTTCATTCAAATGATGACTTCATTTGATATGGCACCAATGTGAACCAAGGAAATGAACATGAACATTAAAAAATTGAAAGGGAAGGTGTTTTAAGTCACTGGGAAGACTCTTGATAACAACATTTTAGAAACATCTGCCTCAAGTAGCCAGTCCGGGAAATGTGCCACATCGTGGATAGAGAATCTGACCTCCCAAATTATAGAACTGGTGGAACATGACACAGGGCTTACATTTGCTGGGGAACGTCATCCTTGGCTCAAATTCAATGAAAGATCCATCATCTTCCTAGGTGACATGGGGGCAAACCAGGGTTTAGTCTCCTTTTATTGCCAGGGAGAGATTGATGGTTGTGGCTAGAAACTATGCAAAAGTTGGCAGTTCTAGCTGCCTTGAGCTTTCAGGTTTGTCCAAGTGAAAGTCAAGGGGTGTGAACCCAAGCAAAGGAAATGTTTACCACTAAAGAAGCCACCATGAATTTGAAACCACCGATGTGCATAGTCCCATTCACAGAGAGCATGCCGTTCTATACAGCCACAATCTTCTCTGTGAATGACTGCGAAATTTAGGTTTAGAACATTTACGTTCGGGCTAAACATGCAAGAGGGAAATTGTACCGAGATGGGTAGTGGTTTCATCCAAAGCATTCAATAAAAAAGAAACACAATTATGTCACTGTAGAGAATGTGGGTTTGGGCTCTTTTAGTATAAGAGTAAGTCATACTTTATAATGATCACAGCTGCTAACTACCTCTCCATAGTGGTTAGCAGAGTACATGCCTTTAGCTCTGAAAAGAAAGATTTACATGGTGAATTGTACAAAGGGGCATTTATTCTCATAAGAATCTGACTATATTGATACTTTCAGAAAATGAAAATTTTGCAATTTCTGAAAATTAAGTGATAATTAAAAATCTCCCAATTTTAGTTATAAACTGTAATCTGAAATTAGTCTCCTGTAGTCTGAAATTAGTTTTACTTGTAATCTGAAATTAATTTCTCAAAGCAGTCTGTGGCAGGATTGCCTTCTAAATTTCACAACAAATATATTATGAATACTTGGAATGTTTTGTATTTGTAGGATTCAGCAAAACAACGGTCTTACTATGTTGATGGGATCATATAGTTTGTTGTTAGTGGTTATTATGCACAAACATAAGTACTGCCCAAAGAAGTAAAGAAGAAAGTAAAATGGACTGAAAAGAGAGATGTGCAAAAAATATAATTCAAGTAGGTTTAGCAGTAATGACAAGAACAGTTTTACAACTTTGCAGAATGAAATCTGCAAATATTTAGTCTATAGAAATTCAGCAAGTCTGTTTATTTAATATTTAACAAATTTCTGGGCCTATGATGTGTTTAGGCACTGTATTAGGTGCTGGGAGTAAAAAATATATATATTAAAATTTGGTTCCTGTGTTTGAGAAGCTCACACGTAAGTAAATAAATCTAGTAGCTGCCATAGTTATATGTGAACAATGTTCAGGGAGAGTAAAATGAAAACAGCAGCTAAATTTTCCTGAGGGAACCAGAGAAGAGAAAGTAGTGCTTCAAATGAGACTTGAAGGAAGAGTGGGACTACATGGTAGGAAAATGAGGGAGTCGGGCAGAGGTCTACAGACCTCTAGAGAGTGTTGTGTTCAAGTAACAGCTTGCTTGGCCTTAGTTGTAGCATAGTGTTCATCAAAGAGAAGAACAGAAAGAGTGTAGAGAACTTGACAGGGTCCAATGGGACTGCAGAGTTTATTTTTGGGTATTAGCAAATGACTTAAGAATTTTGAGCGAAGGATTGACGCAAACACACTTTTGTGTTAAAAATATTTATCTGAGAGCCCTGCAGAGTAGGAGCAGAGGGGCTAATGCTCAGAGCAGAGTGGTTATTGCAGTGAGGGGAAGAGAGGGGATTCAGGTGGGGGGCGAAAGTCATACTAAATTGACTACTACCGTTTCCCTCTGACAATTCCATTCCTGTCTTATCTCAGCTTCAACCCTATGCTTGACTGAAAGTCAGTGGAATACACTTTATGCAAGTTCTGATTTTCTTTAAAGTTATAAGTAACTTTTTACACAGTTAAAGGTGAAAGTCCCAATAAAGCAAACACAGAGGGGTATATACATTATTTTATTTCTCTGAAGTTTTGTTAACTAAAGTATTGTTGTACTAGAACTTACAAATATTTTTTCTCTACATATATATGCACACACATGCACACACACAGTAACTACATGTGCAAGTGATATTTAATTTAAAAATGAATCTTTTAAAGTGTTGGTTTATCTGTACCAATTATACACTGGGGACAGGTCCATTTAAATACTGTCATTTAATAAAGCAGTCTAATATATGGTGGGTGTGGCTGAGGATACGAGCTAGTGAGTGAAAAGAGATAGATTGACTAGAGCAAGTTGAAATGGTGAGGATGCCTGTGCAGCAGGGACACCTGTGACAGACTCCTGTGAGGACCTGTGTGGACTCATTTGTGGCTCTCGAATGAATGAGAGGTAAGTCAAACATGAATTCTCTGTTAAATTGGTTATTTGTATTTAAAAAGAATAACCAATGGTAGACTACACACTTGGCAAGTGCAGTAAGTAGGATCAAAGCTTACTGCAAGGCAAATACTAATTGCTGGATTTAACTAGAGAATATATAGAGAATATGAGAACCAGAGGTGCTCAAAGAATGGTTTTCTTTTTTTTTCTAAAGCAGTTTTATTGAGATAAATTCACGTCATACAATCCATCTAAACTGTATAATCAATGTCTTCTAGTATATTCGCAGAGTTGTACTTTTATCACCACAATAAATTTTAGAACATTTTCACCCTTAAGAGGGTTTGCTATGTTATACAGTCCCATGTTTCATCCTCTGGCTTTCCTTCTGGTGACATACACGACCCTAAACTTTCCCTTTCAACCGCAATCACACCCACATATCATTGCTGTTAATTGCACTCACTAAAATGTGCTACCCTCATTTCTATCCATATCCAAATATTTACACTCAATGTCATTAGATATTCTGCACAAGTTAAGCATTAGCTCCCCATTCTCTGCCCTCATTCTATCTTCTGGTGATCTATGTTCTGGATATTACCACCATGAGGTTGCTAGTTATATTTAGCTCATATTCATGAGGTTGTATAATATTTGTCCTTTTGTGTCTGACTTATTTCACTCAAAATACTGTCCTCAAGTTTCATCCCTGTAGTCACATGCATCATGACTTCATTTCTTCTTATAGCTGCATTATCCATTCATTGGTTTATGGACACCCGGGTTGTTTCCATCTTTTGGCAATAGTGAATAATGCTGCTATGAACATTGGTGTGCAAATGTCTTTTTGTGCCCCTGCTTTCAGTTCTTCTGGGTATATAGCAGGATTGCCAGATCATATGGCAGTTCTATACTTAGCTTCCTGAGGAACCACCAAACTATCTTCCATAGCGGCTGTACCATTCCATATTCCCAAGAACAATGATCGAGTGTTCCCATTTCTCCACATACTCTCCAACACTTGCAGTTTTTTGTTTTATTTAATAGTGGCCATTCTAGTAGGTGTGAAATGGTATTTCATTGTAGTTTTGATTTGCATTTCCCTAATAGCTAGTGATGTTGAACATCTATTCATGTGCTTCTTATCCATTTGAATATCCTCTTTGGAAAAATGTCTATTCATGTCTTTTACCAATATTTTAATTGTGTTGTCTTTTCTCACTGAGTTATAGGATCTCTATATATCCTGGATATTAAATACTTTGAGGATATGTGGTTTCCAAATATTTTCTCCCATTGAGTAGCCTGCTTTTCACCCTCTTGAAAAAGTCCTTTGAAGCACAAAAGAATTCAATTTTGAGGATGTCTCATTTATCTGTTTTTAATTTCATTGCTGGTGCTTTGGGTGTAAGGTCTAAGAAACCACCTCCTACCACAAGATCTTGAAGATAATTCCCTACATTTTCTTCTAGGAGTTATATGGTTCTGGCTTTTTATATTTAGGTCTTTGACCCCTTTTGAGTTAATTTTTGTATAAGGCATGAGATAGGGGCCATCTTTTCATTCTTTTGGATATGGATACCAGTTCTCCCAGCATAATTTGTTGGAAGAGACTGCTATGTCCTGGTTGGGTGGACTTTGCAGCCTTGTCAAAAATCAGTTGGCCATAGGTCTGAGGGTCTATTTCTGAACTCTCAGATCAATTCTATTTGTCAGTGTGTCTGTACTAAGCCAATATCATGGTGTTTTGACCACTATAGCTTTGTAATATGCTTTCAAGTCAGTGTTCTGGTTTGCTAATGCTGCCATTATGCAAAATACCAGAAATGGATTGGCTTTTATAAAGGGGGATTATTTGGTTAAAAGTTACACTCTGAAGGCCATAAAAATGTCCAAATGAAGGCATCAACACAAGAATACCTTCACCAAAGGAAGGCCAATGGCATCCAGAAAACCTTTGTTAGCTGGGAAGGCATGTGCCTAGCGTCTGCTGATCCCAGGTTGTATTCCAGCTCCACTCTCAGCTCCTGTGCATTCTTCAAAGTGTCTCTCTTGGCTGCAGCACCCCCTTCTGTTTGTGAACACTTTTATAGGACTCCAGTGATTCAATTAAGACTCATCCTGAATGGGCGGGGTAACACCTCCATGGAAATTATCCAATCAAAGTTCTCACCCACAGCTGATTGAGTCATGTCTCCATGAAAACATTCAATCAAAGGATTCCAACATAATCAACACTAATACATCTGCCCCCACAAGACTGTATCAAAGAGCATGGCATTTGAGGGAACATAATACATCCAAACCGGCACAGTCAGGAAATGAGAGTCCTCCAACTTCATTTTTCTTCTTCAAGATGTTTTTGGCTCTTTGAGGCCCCTTACCCTTCCAAATAGATTTGGTAATTGGCTTATCCAATTCTGCAAAGTAGGCTGTTGGAATGTTGATTTGGATTGCATTGAACTGAAAATCAATTTGGGTAGAATTGACATCTCAACAATATTTAGTCTTCCAATCCATGAACAGGGACTGTCCTTCCATTTATTTAGGTCTTCTTTAATTTCTTTTAGCAATGCGTTGTAGTTTTCTGAATATGGGTCCTTTATATCCTTGGTTACATTTATTCCTAGATACTTGATTTTTTTAGTTGCTATGATAAATGAAATTTTTTTCCTGATTTCCTCCTCATATTGTTTGTTACTAGTGTAACACTACTGATTTTTGTATGTTTGTTTTATATCCCACGACTTTGCTGAACTTGTTTACTAGGTCTGGTGGCTTTTTTTGTCAAGCTTTCAGGAATTTTAGGTATAGGACCACATCATCTACAAACAGTGAAAGTTTTCCTTCTTCCTTTCTGATTTGTATACCTTTTATTTCTTTTCCTTGCCTAATTGCTCTAGCTAGAACTTGTAGCACAAAGTTGTATAATAGATGACAATGGACATCCATCCTTATCTTGTTCCAGATCTTAGAAGGAAAGCATTCAGTCTTTCACTGTTGAGTATGATGTTGTCTGTGAGTTTTTCAAAAATGCCCTTTATCGTGTTGAGGAAGTTTCCTTTTATTTCTATTTTTTGAAGTATTTTTATCAAGGGATGCTGGATTTTGTCAAATGCCTTTTCTGTGTTAATCAAGATGATCATGTGGTTCTTTTGCTTTGATTTGTTAATGTGGTGTATTACATTAATTGATATTCTTGTGTTGAACCACCCTTGCATGCCTGGAATAAAACCCACTTGATCATGGTATTTAATTCTTTTAGTGTGCTGCTGGATTTGATTTGAAAGTATTTTGTTGAGGATTTTTGCATCTAGAGAGATTGAGCTGTACTTTTCCTTTCTTGTAGTACCTTTATCTGGTTTTGGTACTAGGGTGATGCTAGCTTCATAGAATGAGTTAGATAACATTCCCTCTTCTTCAATTTTTGGAAGAATTTGAGCAGGATTGGTATTAATTCTTTTTGTAATGATTGGCAGAATTTACTGGTGAAGCTTTCTGGTTCTGGGCTTTTCTTTGTTTGGAGATGTTTTCTTTCAATTAGTTGCATCTCACTGGGGAATCCCAACCTGTTTGGGCAAAGTATATTTGAAAATTAGGGCAAATAGTTGATTTTTTAATAGGATGAAAGTCACATTCAGAAGAGAATAAACAGCATGTCAATTTTGAGTTAGATTGGATTGGCCATCATAGAACCATCTTCAAATCCTTATGTTCACCATTATTTCCCCATTTATTAAGCACTTTCTACATGCATGACACTGTGCTAAGAATGCACCATTCATATTTAATTTTATTCCCATGAAGCTCAAGTGGCACTCAGATATTATTATTATCCCCATATTCAGATGAAGTTGAGAGGTTAAATGGCTGTTCTGTGATATGGCTCCCTCCTGAGAATGTTTGAGTTGCGAGAAAATTTGGAGCCAACCTATTTCATCAAAAACTTTGATGCCTATGCTGTGAGACAGGTAACATGACACCAAGAGTCCATGCCTTATCCAAAGTGGACAGCTGCTGTTCAGTTTCAGCATATTATTGCCACATGGAAATGTAGAATAAGTGTTGCCAATCTGTACAATTTTTAAGAGAAATCAGAAATCTCTATTTGGATGTGAAGCTGCCAATTTTTAAGGCATTTATGCTGATCAAACAACTTATGTCCACAAACCAGACGTGGCCAATGGACCTACAGTTTGCAACCTTTAATCAAGTATTTTACAAATGAGACACAGAGAGGTGATGTGAGCTGCCGAATGTCACACAGCAATTCAGTTGTAGAGCTGAGAATCAACATGCAATACATGTTCCTTCCACTTTTCCTTTAAAATTGTGTTTGATTATAAGTTACCAAAACATTTCTTTGAGTTTTTCAAAACGTTTAAAATTGACTGATTTTTAGAATGTATTTTAAAATGGTTTACTTCCTTGCTGCATTCAATTGAAAATTAATAGTGTTAATGCTAGTGCTTTTTGTATAAACATTTATAAATGTTTGCTTTCTTTCTGCTGATTGCTTTAGCTTAATTTTTTAAAGAGCTTCAAACAAACTAATCTGTAGAATAAAATTTCTGAAAAGTAAAGAAAATGTAAGTTTTGACTTTTTTATTTTTGTTCAATGGATGGTTCAGGAGCAGAATTAATTCGAACTGCAAAATTTCTAATATTCTTCATTTTTCATTTGACAAAAAAATTGGATTAATGAGTTAGGGAATCATTTTCCCAAACAATGAAGGAAATTTTCCACTTTATCTCCATAGATCTTTCATTGTGGGTCATAATTATTTAATCATTCTTTAGCTTTATAGCTTAACATTTAAGATTTTCTCCCTTCTTTGGTGAAAAAATGGCCCTTTTGGGGACCCTTTGGTTCTCCATTCATCAGCTTGGGTATCAAGGAATCAGGGGGTATTACACCACTGATATCACTGGCAAGGGGTCTCATGTGTGTGCAGACATTTATGGATTATTGTGGGTGAGTGTTTGGGGAAGGAATGTAAGGGAAATGTGGCTGGAGAAAGGAGCAAGTTTCACCCTTACATCATACCTATTTCTTAAAAGAAGTCAATGGAGTCAAAGCCTAAAGTGTCAAATTGGTGGGTGGTTTTCCCAGTGGGCCCTTAGTGGGCCCTCACCTATATTTCATGGGGTCATGTGATACTTGGTCACAAGAAGCTAACCTTTCCTGCCATTACACTTTGTAGATGGGTCTCAGCATTTCCCTGCCATTGGTCACATGGCTTTTAGTAGTACCAATGTTGTTTAATGTCTATCATAAGCCCACAGTGTAAATTCTCTTTACCTACAACTTCCCCTTCACTTCCTTGTACTGTCACATCCTGGTACTAACCCTAGTTGACATACCATGAAGATGGGGAAAGACAGATGGAATCCTGACTTTTTGGTTCTTAGGATTTTATTGACATGGAGTCCAAGCATTTTAAAAAGGTCAGCTCATACCTTGTAATGTTTATTTGCTTTTCATTTTCATATTTGCCACAATGTATCTTTTTTTTAAAAATACAGTTTTATTGAAATATATTCACATACCATGCAATCATCCATGGTGTACAATCAACTGTTCATAGTACGATCATATAGTTATGCATTCATCACCACAATCTATTTCTGAACATTTTCCTTATATCAGAAAGAATCAGAATAAGAGTAAAAAAAAATAAAAATAAAAAAAGAACACCCAAACCATCCCTCCCATCCCAACTTATTTGTCATTTAGTTTTTATCCCCATTTTTCTACTCATCCATCTATACACTAGATAAAGAGAGTGTGATCTGCAAGGTTTTCACAATCACACTGTCACACCTTGTAATCTACCACAATGCATCTCTAAACTCATTATTTTCAAATGAGTTTAGATTTATGAAAAGTTGCAAAAAAAATCTACAATGTATTTTCAAGCAACTTCTTTTTAAAAACCCAGAAATTATCTCCCTGTCTTATTTATATAGGGTTAATGCAGTTTATTATATATTTTTACCAAGCTAAACTCCTAAGATAATTGACTCCCATATTTATAGGAAAAGCAAACCATTAGAGTAATAATGCATGGTCATGCAAATTTGTATGTCTGTTGAATCAGGTGAATTAGGAGATCTGTGGTGCTTTGCATTCAATAGGTTCCTGAGAAATATCTGTTGACTGGTTTATTAAGGAAAGATTTGCTGATTCACTTCACTCTTTGATCTGGAATCACGTCTCAGCAATGGCCAACGTTTGTACTTTGGTGTTAGGAAAAAAATGTAAGAAATATGCACTAGTTCAAATGTGGTTTCCTCTAACCCAGAGTTTTATTTTTGACAGGGGTCCTTAATAACCTTTCTGGAAGAATATGGCAGTTGCTCTCTAGGATGTGATGCTTAAAAGCTAGTGTTGTGCAAAGATATTTCTCACATCTCTTTAGTATCTTTTTATAAATTGATCTTCCATTTATTTATCTAAATCCTTTCAAATGTGAACTGCTTAACTCATCCCAAGGGGTGAATATATTCCACATCTTGGTTTTGTAGGGTTAAGAATAGCTTATTTTTTATGGTCCTGTGTCTGCTCTCCTTCATATTTTAGGGATGTCTACTTATGTTTGCACATGGTAGTTATTGTTCTGTACTTAAAGAGACAGAGAACATGGGTTTCCACACTTGTGGCCAGATTTTCTTACCATTTCTTTAACCTTTTCTTACAGCTTTTAGTAGCTCAAATTTATTATTATTAACAAGCTGGGGGAAATTGCAATGATGTGAGAGCTCTGTGTTAACAGTGGAGGGTAAGAATTAATGAGATTTGGAGACCTTTCATTAGAGGAGATTTGGGAGAGGATGTGATATTGTCCTATCAAGATGGTCAGCAGCTTGTTTGTAACCTCTGGCTCTGGCAGAGCTCAGCCTTTCCTATTGGAGTCATTAAAAATTTATCTCTTTCTTAACCTTTTAATCACTTTTTGGCTTTCCTGATTTCTCCGTAATTTCTGGGAAATCCTCCATTCTTCTTAATGAGAAGCTCATGAGTAGAAGCAACATTCTAGTAGGGTCTTTATAATTTCTAAGGAGTTTTGAGAGCTTGGCCTACATTCTTTACATTCTTCAATTTATTTGAGCCAGAACTGGGCACCTTTTCCAGGTTTTCAGGTGGAATAACCTGATCAAGTCCATTGCCTCTTCCTGCCTTTTTTTTTTTTTTCTTCTGTAACCAATACAATTATACCATGATATATTGCTCCTGTACTATATGTAAGCATGGTGCCAATTACAGCAGGGGCTACAAAAGTAATTAGATAGTTTAGTTTCTTCCCTCAAGCAGTTTATGATCTTGTGGGATGAAGGAAATGATAAGTACATCAAATCTGTAATATGCAGACAAAAATAAATCTAATTTCTGTTTCCATTTTTATACCTTATTTGGGTTAAATTTATCTAAAGCTTTCTAATCAAGGCCCTGTGGATGAAGGAGGATAGGAAGAGAAAATTAAAGTCCCCTGGGCTGAATACACTCATCAGTTGCCATGAATAGTCTTGTTCCAGAGTATGAAGTCCAGATGTTGAATTTATCCCATAGCTCAGTGAATGACAAAGATTATAATACTCTTTCATAGCCTCACTATTTATATATAACCTATGATAAAGCATTAGCTCTCTTTGACTAAGATTGCCTGCCCAAAAGGATCCATTGGCAGGCATACAACAAAGCACAGCTGGAAGAAGCATATTTTTTCCTTCATAACAGTAAAACTGGTTGCCTTTAGAAGGTCACTGTTCCACACTAACAGAATGTAATAAAGATAATGCAGGAATTGTTACAATGCAACATGGCTAAGACAACCGTTGAACCCAGGGCCTTGTCTCTAAAATCTTTCTCTTTTTTCAGTGACTTAATTCATGAAACCTCATAGTTTACTCCTATGAAAGAGTGAACAGTTAGTGGTCTCCCCCCACTTAGATAGAGATACTGAGGAACAAATCAAGCAGTTAATTTCTTTGAAATGTCCAGTTAGCAATTAATTTCTTTGGAATGCCCAGTTAGTATCTTACCCAACATTATTTTATTTTCTAATGCAATTTTATTGAAATATATTCACATACCATACAATCATCCAAAGTGTACAATCAGTTGTTCACAGTGTCATCACATAGTTACGCATTCATCACCGCAATTTTTTTAACATTTTCAGTACTCCAAAAAATAAGAATAAGAATAAAAATAAAAGTAAAAGTAGAAAAGAACACCCAAAACATCTCATACTCCTTTCCCCCCCTATTATTCATTTGCATTTTGTCCCCCTTTTTTTTACTCATTTGTCCATACACTGGATAAAGGGAGTGTGAGCCACAAGGTTTTCACAATCACACAGCCACACTGTATAAGCTATATAGTTATACAATCATCTTCAAGAATCAAGGATACTGGATTGCAGTTCAACAGTTTCAGGTATTTCCTTCTAGCTATTCTAGTACACTAAAAACTAAAAAGGGATATCTAGATAATACATAACCTCCAGAATGACCTCTTGACTCCATTTGAAACCTCTCAGCCACTGAAACCTTATTTTTTTTCATTTCTCTTCTGCCTTTTGGTCAGAAAGGCTTTCTCAATCCCACGGTGCCAGGTCCAGGCTCATCCCTGGGAGTCATGTCCTACGTAGGGGGGGGGGAGGGCAGTGAGTTTACCAGCTGAGTGGGCTTAGACAGAGACCTTAGCCAACATTATTGATGGCTAATTTTTTGTCCTTGACAACAGTTCTTCCCCAGCTCAAATATGTTCTCAGCAAATCATGAAGGACCCTGACCAATGAGCACTGCTCTGCTGTTCCATTAAAGATGCATTAGAGGCCTTCAAGGTCACCGTTTGTTTGTATATATCTTTGACATCATCTTTTTTGGAGTGTACTGGAGGCAGTTACATCATAGTGAGCACAGAGAGATCCCTGACTGTATCAACACATCAGTAACTGTTACTGAAATACCACAGACAGGCTCTCCCATGAGGTATCTCTGGCCAGGATGATTGCTGAAATGAGGCATGTGAGGAAGATGAGAACACCAATATCCTTAGGAACTAAGCTTTATTTCTAATAAAAGAAAGGAGAACAAGAACAAAACATTGACTTCAGCTAAAAATCCAGCTATTCTTTGCGGAGGCCATTTAAGTGTGTCCATATAAACTCACATATTTTCTCCCTAGCTTATTGTCACGTACTTTAAGAAGACGAATGATTTCTTTCCAATTTTTCCTCCTTCTACATGCTTTTATGTCTACTTTGACACAACCACAGTGCTGTGGACTGAGGCTCAGCTGGTTGGAATGTGCTTCATCCTTGTCAAGCAGACAGAGGGTTAAATAATGGCAAATGATGCCAAGTCTATCTAGTCTATCTGTCTTTCCTAGTCTGCCTTCATAATATCTAACTTAGGAATGCAGGGAAATTTCCCCAGTCTGATTTTGCCTACATGGAAAAGTAAGAGCAGGGAGTAGAGGCCACATCATAACTTGGCCCTTTCTCAGCAGTGAGCTTGAGCCAGCTGGCACCAGCTCGTAGGAGCCAATTGTGCTCATCCCTTCTCAACCTTGTGTTCAGTGACATCATGTTGGTAGCTTGAAACTGGCCATGGTAGGGATATTTACACCATGGAAATCTGTAAATATTACCAGTCAGGGCATTTTGTTTTTCCTTCTGGAGAACTGGCTTACCAGAACATTACAGCCCTTTCTCCTTTTTGACTTATACCCAAAGGATTTCTGCCAGGGTCCAGTAAAACTTCATGAAACCCAACATATTGTGAACACAAGGTGACAACCCAAAATGAGTTAGGAAGAGATATATTCTCTCTGCCTGTGTCAAAATCAAAAGGTAGATTGGGGGTGAGGCCTTGTCTATACTATAATCTCCAAAAGCAAGTCCATACAACTCCATCAAATAAATATCAACATGTGATCAATGTGGGCTTTCTAAGCAAGTGCAGCTACAAGATGATCCCTTGTTCCCACTTCCAACAAAATTAGTTCCCTGAGATTTCTCCTCTCTAGTAGAAATTCAGGAGCTGCCCCTGCTCCCAATTTTGACTTTGGTGCATTCACAATTGCAGTGGGGGCTTTGCAGCAGCAGTGGCTTCTGTGATTCTGTGGCTTCTGAGATCCTAAGGGCTTCAAAAGCATTGAGGATTCTGGCCCAGCTATTGGCTATAGTGCCTGGAAGGTCTGCGTGGTATCTGAGCACTGGGAGTTGAATTCTAGAGGTTCTGCACTTTTTCTGAGATTCTCTTCCTGGGTGGCTTTGCTAACAGCAGCTTTAGTGATGACAGGAGCGGTCACTTGGCAGCAAGGGCAAGAGAGAAGGAAATGCAATGTCCTCTGGGAGTTGTCAGGGCAGCATTCAGAACCACAGTGATTCACCCCCTCACCATTAGGGACTTCTAGAGATAGCTGGGTGAGTGTCTTTGAGGAGAGCCTTGGAGGTTCCCAATGGTGGGTGGCAACAGAGTTTGAGAGGCCATAATTTTACTTCTAGGTTACTTTATTCCAAAGAACATGATTCTAGTTCCCATTCTGTGAAATGTGGAATCTGGATTGTAGACATCATTTAGCTATTAGTTAAACCCCTAACCATAATTTATCCATTTGTTTATGATATGATTTAATATCCTCATCTGAAGAACTGTGAACAAATTTGTAGGGTCCTCTGAATTGCCATTGCACATATGATATAATTTTGTGCTTTGAAAACAAATTGAATACAGAGTACTTTGTCAATTTATTAAAAGATCACATTAAAAATTTACTTTTTGAGCCATTGTTGATAGAAACTATGCTGCCTTGTATAGAGAAGGTACTTAGTAATATTTTTGTTGAATTATCTTTGTGATAGAAATAACAACTCATTTTTAAATAATAAAATTTTAAAAAATGATCTGTTATATGCAACCAATCAGCTAGCTTTGATTTCTCCAGCACCTTCCGTCAGTGACTTATCTCTTCAAGGGGAACAATGTCACTAGTTGTGAGTGTGAGGTCCAAGATAACATAAACCACCTGTAATTCTTTTCTTTACCCAGTGCTTAACCCTTTGTAGTCATTCAATAAGTATATGCTGAATGGAAATAATACAGTAGATCCTGAAAATAATTTCACTGGTAAGTTACAGCAATTCTATCTTCAAATTTACTTTTGAGCAATAAATTTTAAAGTGAAAAAATTTTATTCTAATATTTTCTTTTATTTCAATGATACATTCATATATAGGGTAGGGTTATTTATAAATATACAAGTGACAGAACTATTTAGTAAAAATAGTGGGACTTGAATATATTGGTAAAATCTAACCAGTCTTTCAAATACAGGGTATAATTGGTTTATAATCTAAGTGAATTCTATAGAGAAATAGAAAACCCTCCAGGTTTGTGGCCCTGGCTGAGGTTTTCATTCAAGCAAAATTCAGCTATTTATAATTGTTAGAAGAGAAATTTTATTTTTGCACAACTCACATATGGCAATATCTTCTGCATAAGGTACTGTAAGAGAGATTTCTAAAAAAGTATTCATCTTATCTTCTGAGGTTTTGACTTTTTGATTTTTCTCTTTTATACTCCTTTTTACCCTTCTGCTAGTCTTTGAGTATGTTCTTTTAAAGGACAGAGGGGCGTTTAGGCTTGTTACCTCAGTTAGTCCGGGAGCCCAATGCTCATTCTCTGCCTCTGATAGGTGGCTATGCCCAATGTGTGGGAAAACCCTTTGTTCACAGGCTCCACCACCCCCTCACTCTGGTTTGTCAGCTGCCTGGTTGTCCTTGGACTCAAGTGTCTTAGATGAGAAAATATGGACAACTGAAGGCAAACACATCACCACTTCTGGAAAAGCAATTCTCAATTTGTGTGCTGTGGGTATGAATCATGCTAGTATACTAGAAACAGAGGTGCACAGAAACAAGGGGAAGTAGGGTAAAGCATGCCCTCCCTGGTTACAAATTTGGAAAATATTCACTTTGGGCATTTTTCTTGGATTGAATGACACCCCATGAAAATAAAGTATCCACAAAATTAGAAGGTAGTATTGAGTTACTGGGAAAGTATTTTTTTTCTCATGGCTACATGAGAAACAGACTTTACTATTTACGTACATATTAATTTTTAGACATTAAACATTATAGGAGCAAAGCCAAAATTAAAAATAACCTGTGTTTTTACTTCCTGGATGTGTAACTTTAGAACATTCCTTGACCTACATCTGCCCTTGCTCTTGGTATTTAGTTACCATGGCTACCACCAAGGTTAATTTTTTTTTTTCTGATGTGAAAGTGTAACAGTGCCACATAAAGGGCAAACTGAAGGCTGTACATGCAAATGCAGAGTGTAATTTTATAAGATGCAACTTGCCTGAGTTAACCCAATACATTTTTTGATATACATTATTATTTTGCAGCACCTCCATTTTGAACTTCTTAGTCTCCTAAATTCACCTGAGGCCATCAGACACTATGTGCCTTTGTTTGTATTCTTTTGTCAGCCTGGAAAGAGCTTACTTATCTCCCAGGACCCAGCTGGAGTACCAAGATCTGAGAAATGCTCACTCCTCTAAGATTACACCTGTATTCTAATCTACCTCTCAGCTTGACTCTGCAAGAAAGGAAGATTGGACCGAGGATCAATAGAAGTTGAGACTTATCAGTGGAAAAAGGTGATCTGGGAATTAAGCATGTTGAGAGGGAAGAGGAGAAAAAAAAAGTTCCCAGTTTTCTTCTTGCTCTTTCCTATCCAGAGTTTATTTTATATGGGACAATAGGTGTTTTAGTTTTCTGGGTTGCTCAAGCAAATACTATGCAATGGGTCAGCTTAAACAGTGGGAATTATTAGCTCACAGATTTGAGGCTAAAAGAAAGTCCAAATCAATGCATCATCAAGGTGATGCTTTCTTCCTGAACACTGTGGCATTTTGGTGGGCTGACTGCCAGCTATCCTTGGCCTTTAGCTTATCACAAGACAAAGCACATGATGGCATCTCTGTGTTTCCTTGATGTTCAGCTTCTGGCTGCTTCTTCTATGGCTCTCTCTTTCTCTATATGAATTTCATTCTCTTATAAAGGACTCCATTAATAGGATTAAGACCTAGTGATTGAGGTGGGCAGCACCTTAACTAAAGTAACCTCATCAAAAGGTCCTACTTATAATGGGTCTGCACCAATAAGAATGGATTAATTTTAAGATCATGTTTTTCTGGGGTAGATGCAGCTTCAAAACACCATAATATGTCAGTGGTAAGATTTTTAAAATGTCCTTGCTCTACCTTCAACCCAGCCTCTTAAAAATGACCACCTCTGTTTTGATTTCAATCCGGGATTCACTAGGGTTAATAAGCAAAGGCTCTGAGAAAGGTAGAGTTGGGGTAGTGACCAGTAATTCTTCTATGTGATTTAAATTTAACCAACTTGATTTTTTAACACCATCCTGAGATTCTGGAAAAGTGAGAACTTCAATAGGGTGGGCAAGGGGTCATGTTGGGGCTTAGAGCACATTTCAGGAAACCTCAGGGCTAGGATGGGCCTTTCTTGAACAGCATGAGATCACTGGGATCTCCTTTTTATAATTGCACTGAAAGGCACAGGAGAGAAACGCAGATGGGAAAAACAAGAAAGGTGCTCAGGAAAGAGAGGTGAGGTGGGGCAGAGAAAGGCAGTGGACAGCTTTCCTGCAGAGGACTCCTCTATTGTTCTGTCTTTTGGAAAGCTCCTCATCTGCCTCCTCTCAAAGACAATGCACTGTAATTTCATTGTTGGAAAATCCCAGAGCTCGGGTCACCTCCAGTCCCCACATATGAGTCTTATATCTTGCTTATCTTTTCAAAGCCAAGGCAAGAGTGATGTGATTTAAAGGAAAACTCAAATGGTCCTGAAAGTCCTGTAGTACTTTATAAAACTGTAACCAGTATTATATTTCACGGTTAAGAAATGTAAAATCTGGGCCCAATTCTAATACTTTATTTCTTTACAACTGAATTCGACTTTGCTCTTTAGTTACTCCTCCCCATCTCATTGCAACCTCCCCCCCCCCCATAGTGTAATTTAGTTATTTCCTGTTCAATTCAATTCCGTTGGGGATTTTTTGTTTCAGTTAAATTTGAGATTTGTAAATTAATCCCAGATCAAATGAAAATTCCATTTCAATCTTTCCTTCCCCTCCTACCGAACTCTCCTCCCCCCGTTATTTCAGGGGTATCACACAAACACCATGCCTCAGTGGAGGGTGAGGGAGGGAAGTTTGCTAACATGATTAGTCTTGTTGAAGCAGTGAGTTGGAAACAGGTCAAGTATATGGTTTGGAATGGCTTCCCTGCTGTTGTCAGGACTACATAATTTGCAGGGCCCTGTGTAAAATGAAAATATGGGTCTCCTTGTTCAAAAAAATTTAAGCTTTTCAAGATAGTAGTGGCAGAGCATGAAACTAAGTGTCAGGGCCCTTTTAAGCAGAGGAACTTGTGTGACTGCCCAGGTCATCTGCCCCTGAAATCAGCCCTGCCTGTGTTCTCCGTGGTCAGCACACGGCCTGGTGACGGTAGTGCCCATGGCTCTTCCTGGGGAAGTGACCTTGTCTTTCCTGTTGTCTTGGAACCCCAACATAACTCTCAGTGGTGCTGCAGTTTCCCTGAAGTGTCACTGCATCTGCCATTTAATTCCCAGTTTTGGTGTTCCATCTTGAAGTCCTCTGCCTTGGTGACCCTTCGATTAGCATGCCAGCCATCTCTCCTAGTTACCTTCCATGACCCTGGCTGGGCATTTGGTCACTCCTCTGTCTCCTCCATATGCTTTGTAGGCATTAGTCTCCATCACCTCCTTTATGGAGATAATTGCTGCTAAATCTTTATTGTCTGTCTGTGTATCTATTGTCTGGCATGATTGGTGTCTGTGGGACCCTGCTCTCAAATTTTACCCATGAAAAATTATGCCAGGTCCTTCCACCTCAGATTTGTCAAACTTCAAGGGGGGAGCTCTTTCGTGTTCATGTCCTTGCTCAATTTATCTGGAAGAGAAGCATGACAGCAGACATCATAGCTACTAAACTATCTTTTCCCTCATCTTTTTCTTCTCTTTCATTTTCAGGCATTTTTAGAATTGCTGTAAATTGTGGGAGGGGGTGAGGAGTGGCAGGAACATTTCTCCCAGGTTGAACAAATCATTTGTCAACAGTTTACATCCCCTTGGCAAGCTAAAGTCTAGGGACCAAATCTAACCACACCTATTTGTTTTTGTATTGTCTGTGGCTGTTTTGGTGCTACAACAGCAAAATTGAGTAGCAGTGACAGATGAGATGGCCTGCAAAACCTAAAATATCTGGGCCTTTACAGAAAAAAAATTGTAGGCTCTAGTGCTAGATGCTCACAGTTGAAAGTATAATGTCTTTGTTCCTGGTAGTACTTATAAAGGAGGGTTGAGAAGAGGTGTTTGACCCCAATAGATAATCTGCCACAGATTACTTCTCCTTACATTAATACTGCTACTAAAACTTTCATATACATAAGGAAAGTATAGCAGGCATTATCATTCCATATATATATAGTGGGAGAACAGGCATTATAATCCTTACTGTAAATCCTTACCTGTAAAGTTATGGAAACTGAGTTGGAGAGATTAAATTGACATGTCCAGGATTACAGAATAAGTAACTGCGGAACAAGGGGTGAGGATGTAGCTCTCTTTACTCCTCTGGGTTAACAGCAAATATCTCCATTAGTATTCAGCCTGTTAGGAAAAACAAATGCTAGGGATTTTGATGTGTCACGGGACACCTTACGTTCCACCGTGGGGTTGGGTGGTGCACTGAAGTAGGGTAATTGGAGGGTGGAGAGGAGAGATGGCTAGGGGCTACTATGTGTTTTAAAAAATAATTATTCCAAAAGGTGAGGACTCATTTTATTACGTACTTCCTGCCCTCACACTGAGTCTGAAACTTCTGAATTATGGTAGCATGGCATTAAGATAAATTAAAGTCCTAATACATCTTAATTAGGTTATCACAGAATTCTCCTCCAGCTTGATTGCTCTTGCCAGCTTTTGCATTCACACAGCAACTAAATTTATGAAGACTGGTTGATGAATATAGGATTTATAGTCAAACATCTTTAAAAATCAGATAAACATCTTTGGCAATCATGTGGCTTCAGTTGCATTCATAGGATGTGTTTCGATGGGAATTTTTTTACTTTTCTTCTTGTTTGGTTTATAAAGTAGCTATGCTCCGTTTTCAATTCTGGCTCCCTGTGCTCTGATCTAATCTAAGTCAGGGATGCTCAGGGCCAATTAGAAAAGACAGAAGTCAGCAGTAGTCCAACACAGATACAACCCTTGACTCTGTACATTACAACTGATTTTAAGTTGTTCTTTTATGTAAAGAAATGGTCTAGGGATTTAAAAGAAAAAGATTTAAAAGGCACCTGAATACATTTGACATATGTACAGGCAATCAGAACACATGAAGTCATCGTCAGCACACAGATGGGGTGATCTGTGTAGTATTTAATTTTCTCCCTTGTCTGCATGAAGTGGTGATATCATCCAAACCTCTGCACAGTTTTCTCCTTGTGGAGGTTAACTCCTCTTGTTAATATTGACTGTCAGTTGGGGTTTGTCTCACATTTCTTGAAAATGTGATAAAATCTTTTAATTATATTTGCTACGTAAAGACAAACATTTTTCTAACAGGTTTGTACAATCGGCCCAACTCACAAACTAAAATTTTTCATTATGAGACTTTGGCTAATTAAAAAAATCAGTTAAACTCACATCTAGTTATTGTAACAATGGTTATATTCTTGGAATCTTGGTGACTTTGCCAATTCAAAAACTCAGAAGTTAAAACTGTAAAACTGTGAAGGTGAGGTTACTCTTCAGCTTCTTTGAAAGTCTCAAATACTCAGGAGTAGAAAGTGTGTGAGGGAGCATTGTGGGAGGAGAATGTGGTCTTTGAGGAGAAACTAGAGATAAAATTCTACTGGAATAATAGGACTCTATATTTATTGGTTATTACTATTTGAGGCTAGTTTGGGGATATTGAACTCTGACTAAACTTATTTCAGCCCTGTGAAAAGGTGGTTATGAATTCATTTGAATTGCAGTTGTTCTGATAACGGTGGTAAAAGCTTTCAACCAGCTTTCTCCTTGAACTTGGAGAACCCAGACTGACCTGTGTTCTAGTTCAGGTTTTCCCAGGTACTAGCCATATTATTTTGGGCATATGACTTAATCTCTCTAAGTCTTATTTTCCTTATCTTTATAAGAGGAATAATTATAGTACCTGCTTTACTGGGTTGTTATCAGGATTTCATGAGATTACACTATACATGTCAGGTGCTTAACCCAATGCCTGGTGCATAATAAGCTCTTGAGTAAATTCCAGCTATTATTGTTGTTGTTGTTGTCATTGAGAACAGAGGTAATACTTAGGAATAATTCAGCAAATATAGACTGCTGAGATAAAGTCTAAGGTAATTGCCTTTCTGGCTACAGACAGGTTTGTTTTGTTAGTGGCAGGGAAACGACTGATTCTTTTTCAGTTCTGGGGCTGGGCCTTTTTAGGAGTGATGAAATACAGAAAGGAATTCTAGTGCCGGCTAACTAGGAGTCTGGTAATTTTCCAGAGATGTTCTCTTTGTCAGATGATAAACCAAATATTTAGCAACTTTGAATTAAACTAACAGTGATAGTCTCCTTTATTCAGAGGCCACAGTGTACTGTTAAAGTGCCTGAAAAACTACAGTAGTCAAGCAGGAAAAATACAGGTAAAAATTACCAGAAAATTAAAGTTGTCCTAATCACTTAAATTTGAGGGCCTTACTCATTTTATGTAATCAACAATTACTTCCTATGTACTGTGCCTAGTAGAACAGTGACATCAGAGTTACAATAATAAAGTACTATAAATATAAAAATATCATAAAGTGTAGTTGAGGTTCAAGAATGAATCATTTTTTAAAATATTAGAAAAAAATCATTGTTTATCATTTTATATGAAAGTATATTTCTAGATAGTTGAATGCTTTTCACCTTTTACGCAATTGACAGCCTAATTTCTCTGAAGCAGGTAAAGGAGGAAAAAAAAGCATACCACCACCACTATTGTAGATGCTGGAAATAGTATAAGGAGGTGAAGTGATGCCTGAGTTTGCAAGATCCTTAAAGCATGGTATATGTTAAGGAAATACTCCTAAGGAGACTTAGGTTCTAGTCCCAACTCTTCCATTGAGCATCTGTGTGACTCTGAGCCTCAGTGTCCTCACTTGTAAAATGGGATGGAGAGAGGTGCTATCATGGTAGTTATTTTAGGAAAATAAAATAAAAACACTATTCTTGTGCACAGTTGTTTGAATTCTAGATGGTTGACAAGACTAATACCAGAAACCATTCAAGAACCACACCAGGCACTATATAATTAAGTGCTATGTGGGTGGTAAAAACTAGATATGCTACAGAAGTTCAGGGGAGGAAGAAAACAGTGCAAGCGGGAGTAGAGAAGGGTGATTTTTGTAGAAAGGGCAGCAAAGAAAGACACTGATCATTGTTCCATGTACCACATAACAGGAATCATGACAAGAAGCTCCAGCTTCAAGATGGAGGGACCCAGCCTTAAATCCTACTGCAGGCATTCAGGTTCTGGCATTTGGCATATCCTGGGACATTTTGGTTACCCAGTCTGGCGTGTGGAGCTCTAACCTTCCTAGCATGAGGATGTTTGAGAAGATTAGAGATACTGTAAATAAAGCGTTCCCTACAGAGCCTGGCACATGGAGCATGGAAAATAAATGCTGATGATTATTGTTATGATTCTACTCTACTTTTTTTCCCTTAGTGCTTATAACCTTCTAGCTTAACATATAATTTATTTATTATTATTTTTAGTTGTTCTCTTAAATGTAAGCTCCATGAGGACAGGGATCTTTCTGTTTGTTCCCTCTATATTCCAAGCAGTAGAACAGTATCTGGCACATAATAGGTATTCATAAATATTTGTTGAACAATCTATTTTAATGCTTATAACAGCCTTGTCAGAAACATTAAGATGACACATTTAGAAAGTGGCATTTATAAATGTGCTAGTAACATGAGATAATTCTAAAGCTAAATGCACTGTGAAAAAATTCACATAAAAACCTGGTGAAGTTACTTTAAAAATCAGTTTGTTGGGCTTAAGAATTACTTCTAAACTGCCTACCAGCACAAAAGCATCATACAAAAAGCAAAACAAAATACAATGTATATTTTAAGTGAACAGCTGCCTCCAGAAATCAGGGTCTCTCCTGCCTCTTAGTCACCATCTTGGTGTCTCCCCTTATCAACACAGGCTCCTGATGTACACCTGTCTCTCCTAAATCTGAAAAGAGTTGAGATCATTCATTTAGAGTTCTAGTTGACTGATTTCACTTCCAGTCATTGGGTTTCCTCTTTTATGTCCTCAACATCTTGAACACTTTAAAAAGACAGGGAGTTTGTTTTTTGTTTTTTTTTTAAATTAGACTGAGAAATCTTGTACAAGAAATCATGAAACCCTAAAATGTCTATTAAATCTCCTAGGTATCTTCTCCCTTTATTCAACAGACTGAGTTAGTTACTGTTCTAGGTAATTATGGATGGAAGATGAAAAAGAAATTGTCACTGCCCCTGAGGAGTTCCGTGCCTTTTAAGAAAGAGAAACAGGTAAACATGAATTTCAGTGCAATGAGAGGGGCTTCCAGAGAAGGGGACTAAGCAGGTTTCACCAGCCTTCAGCTTCTGAGAGTCTTTCTGTGGGGGAGTGAAGCGGGCAGGACTGATGCCTCACAACCACAGATTTTTTTCAGATTTTGGCCTCAGACCTAAAGCTTTCCAGATCCTACCTTTTCAACTTGCCCTAGTTTTCGTGAGGCCAGCTCAGGACTCATCATTATATTGCCTTCTGACACTTGGCTTCATTGTGACAGTTTAAAATCTGAAAACCAGAAGATGTTGGATACCAACGCTCATTTGAATTTTTTTGCACATGCCCAGTTCTTCTCATTCCATCCTTAGGGTGTAGTGAATCAATTCACATAAACATTTATTATATGCCTACCACAGGTCAGACACTAGCCTTAGTTCTGGGAAATAGAGCAGAGCAAAGTATATTCTCTGCTTTTGAAAATCTCATAGGAGTGAAAAAGAAAGACACCTAACTAATATAATACAATAAAATTTATGATATACTAGAGATGCCTAGTTTATTATTTTATTAAAGCTTTCCTTTTTTCAAATGAAGTAAGGTGGCTAACAAAGATGCCTATAATAAAGCACAACAGAACCAATGAAAAATAAATGAAAGAATGAAGTGGCATGATATCTGGGACTTATTTTAAAATATTGCTAATTGCTGAAGTTACATGATGGACACACTAGGTGTTTATTATATTATTGCCTGTGTTTTTATATATGTTTGAAAATGTCCATGATAAAAAATTTAAAATTAAGTAAGAAAAACAAGACAAAAGGAAAACACGTATATAAAATATGGAGCCAGGACATCTTAGAGACTTACTAGAGATAGGCCACAAATTTGAATCTAAACTTTCTAGAAACCAATGATCTTATGAAACATAGTCAGCTTGAAACCAAGCCAATTGCTTGGGAAAAACACATCTTTTCCTGATTTTTATATCAAGGAGGTACTTTTCTCACAAGTCCACATAACATAATTGTATAATGTAAGGTACCATTTCGATGACATTTTTCCAAAAAACCCAGTCAATAGCTTGTGTTCCAGCGACTTGTATCATTGATAGTCTAATTTAATCCAGCAGTAGAGTTCAGATTGCCAGTGGAATGGACAGGCTGAATTTCCTTCAGATAATTCTTCATACATATAATTTTGAGTTTTAGATGTGATATTAATTGGCAGCAAATTTAAGTCACATTCTCCAATAAACACTTGAAATGTCGCTATTGTGGGAAGCTAATCATGCAGAACATAGTGTTTTGTGAATTCAGCTGATGGAAGCTGGGATAAGTTGAAGAAAGGTTTAACATTTGACTTGGGCTCAAAAGGTTGAATCAAGCTGATTAGTGGGTATGAGAGATAAGCGCCTTCTGTCCTGAGTGGAGGATCGTAGTGATCACGATGTTCCCTTGGTAAGTAAGTGGTCCTCAGTCTCGGGGCCCATTGTTTTTATTGTCTTGAGACCTCAAGCACCAAGACAGTTGAGACAAGAGCAGGGAACAGGGGGAACGTTGCAGCTTCATATGCTGTTTAAAGACCTTTTAAGTGAGATGTGACCAATGGGATGAACAGGAACAGGAAGCCTATGGAGCGTCAACAATGGACTATGCCACATTCATTCATTCATTCAACACATTTTGTCACTTGCCATGTACTAGTTTCTATGCCAAGCATTGAGACTAGGAAGATGCACGAGCGTCGATCCTTTCCTTTAAAGAGAACTGCTTGGGAGATGGACATATAAACAAATGATCTCAAATCAACATTGTGGGTGCCTTGTCTGGCCTCATAAGGAGGTCATTTAACTCTATCTGGGGAAATCAGGAAGGCTTTTGTAGAAAAGTTGGTGTCTGAAATTGGCAGGTGAAATCACTACCTTTCCCCCTACATGGGCTCTGACACCCAGGGGAGTAAATTTCCCTGGCAATGTGGAATATGATTCCTGAGGAGGAATCTAGACCTGGCATCGTGGGATGGAGAACATCTTCTTGACCAAAAGGGGGATGTGAAAGGAAATGAAATAAGCTTCAGTGGCAGAGAGATTCCAAAAGGAGCTGAGAGGTCACTTGGGTGGACACTCTTACACACAATATAGACAACCCTTTTTAGGTTCTTATGAATTGGAATTGCTAGCAGTAAATACCTGAAACTATCAAACTACAACCCAGAACCCTTGAATCTTGAAGACAACTGTATAAAAATGTAGCTTATGAGAGGTGACAATGTGATTGGGAAAACCATATGGACCATACTCCCCTTTGTCCAGTGTATGGATGGATGAGTAGAAAAACGGGGACACACACAAAAAAAAGGCACCCAGTGTTCTTTTTCACTTTAATTGTTCTTTTTCACTTTAATTTTTATTCTTATTTTTGTGTGTGTGGTAATGAAAATGTCAAAAATTAATTTTGGTAATGAATGCACAACTGTATAATGGTACTGTGAATAACTGAATGTATACTTTGTATGACTGCATGGTATGTGAATATATCTCAATAAAATTGAATTAAAAAAAAAAGAATAAAAAAAAAAAGAAAAAGAAAAGTTGGTGTCTGAGCTAGTGCAGTGAGGCAGAAAAGCCCATATATGGGAAAGTTGGTTTCAGGACTTGTGTATAAGCGTCTGTGTGTGGGGCAGTGGGGCGGGTTGAGAGAGAGATGAATGAGTGAGCATGTGAGCAAGGAGTATGATTAAACTGAGCTGTATATCCTATTATAGAAAACTTTGAATTAGTCCTGATTAGATGCTGAAAAATTAAAAAACAAGAAAGGAAAATTGTTGAGTATTGTTTTTACCATATTTAAATAGTGTAAATTTAAAACTTAGTAGGCCCTTTGGCCTAGCAATGGTATTTCTAAAAATTTATCCATAAGAAATATGAGCAAGACATAGTCACAAAGATATTTAGCTCATGTGTTTTATATAACAGTAAAAAGTTTGAGAAAAATGTCTAAATATAGGAACAGCAGGGTTGATTAAATATGTTATATTGGATCCATATGCTAGAACCCGACATAAGCATTAATAATGATATCATGATGTACCACTAATGACACAGAAAAATGTTCAAGCATAATATTGTGAAGTCAAAAGATAATTATAGTACAATATAATTTTTGTAAATTAAGAAAAAGAAAATATATATCCATAGAGAACAATAATAGGATATACAACCAAATGTTAACATTAGTTTTCACTGAGTGATGGGATTGTGAATTGGATGAAGGAGATATATTTTGGTTGCAAGTAATGGAAAATACGATTGGATAAGTTGGGATTTATTTTCCTCATATAACAAGAAGCCTGCTGGATTTGTTGATTGCTCAGTGATATTAGAACTAATGATTCTGAAATTTTTTAGGCATTTCCCTCATTTTTGCAAGATACCTGCCACAAACATTATATCCATGTTCAAGGCAGAAAAGAAGGAATATTAGTGTCAGCAACATGTGTCTTTTTCAATAGACAACAAAGCTCTCCCAGAAGCTCCTATTATACTTCCACTTAGTTCTCAATGGCCCAAACTGTGTCATATGACTTCTCCTACAGTCATGTGATGCTGGAAAAACAAAGACTTAGGTAGGCAAGGGAATATGGAAGTTGAGATAGTCAATTAACAGTGTTTTCCACATGGTGTTTAATTTTCTTCTTTTTGCTTCTCTGCAGTTTTCAAATTTCTACAATGCATGTATATTTCTTTCCTATGATAAAGATATTGATTGTAATAGTCTCTATATTACCAAAAAAATGGTCAACTACATAAATGCTTATCAACAAGGAATTGTTTTTAAAGAAGGATATTCATATAATAAAATAGTATGAGACCATTTAAGAGGATAAGATAAACATATATTAGATGTGGAAAAGTGTCCACAGTATCTTATTTACGGAAAGCAGTTATGAAACAATATGTGTATTATGATAAACATACAAACATTAAGTGCATATATGTTTGTGTCTATGGAACATACAAAAGAAAGACAAGAAACATAACCTATGTATAGTCTGATCACTTTTAAAATTTTAAATGTTTATGTCTTGTTTTAAGTTTTTATAATCATTGTTTTATTTTTATTATAATTTTATATAAGCTATACTGTCAATTTTTACCCAAGCTGTATAGCAGTATGGGTACCTACACACACACACACAAGCACACATTTTAAGTCAAGAGTACTAAAAAAGTACAACAAAATATAGCAGTCCCTGCTATACCTCCTCCCCTTACTTCCATATCACAGAAATTATCTGTTTCTTTTACTATTCATCTCCCTTTTTCTAAATAACTTTGTATACTGCTATTTCTGTTCTTTTTCAATTTATGTCTTAAACCTCCCACCCCCTTCACACGTTTCCCCTCCCCTCATAAGATACAGATATTATAACTTTTGGTTATTATTATAACTAAGACATAACTATACTAATATTCTTTAACCATTCTTGTACAGTTTTTGTTTTTACTAAAAAGTTAAAATTGCCTATTTGATTAATTTTCCATGTATCTAGCAGTAATACAGGCTTTTGATAGAACTGGAAAAAGACTTCATGAATTTAATTTCATTTTATTTCTTTGTGATATCTCTCCAAATTCTTTATTTTTCTGCTTTAATTGGGACTGTTTTTTTCAGTGGTCCTGTTGTCTTGATACATTTCTTCACCATCATTCTGGACATTTTGTTTTGCCTCTCTCCCATGTTGAATACTGTTTTCTTTATTTTTCATCTTTCTTAAATTATTCTCCATTTTGATAGATTGCATCCTCTAGTACCTTTAAGTGGAAGGGTACATGGGAGATAAAATTTTAGTTTGTATACCTATTGGATAATTTGGCTGGGTATAGAACTCTAAATCAGGAACCATTTTTCCCTCATAACTTTGAAGGCTGTGCTCTACACTTCTAGTTTACATTGTTGCTATTGAAATCCAATTCCATTTTGATTCCTGATCCTTTTTGTGTGACCTATTTTTCTATCTGTAAGCTTTTAAAATCTTTTCTGTTCCTCATTTTCTGAAACCTCACAATGACTTGTAGTTGGTCTGTTTTTTGTTTTTGTTTTTGTTTTTCATTTATAGTGCTGGACAATCAGTAAGCCCTTTAAACCTCAAAATTTGTGAACTTTAATTCCACAAAGTTAAAAAAAAAATTTAGAATTCCCTTTCCTCTATTTATAACATTTCTCTTTCTCTTTTTTGAAAGCCTATTATTTTGGCATCTCTTTTTTGTTATCCTTTTGCTCCTATTTTCTACCTCTTTGCTTTTAATTCTGAGATATTTCCTTAACTTGATCTCTAAACCCTTATACAGAATTTTTAATTCATACCATCATATTTTTAATTTTCAGTGGCCTTTTATGATGGTGCCTATAAAAAATTGTAGCCTATTTTTGTTTTGTGGATACCATACTCTTTCTTATTTTTCTGAAGTTATCATACATTTTTGTTTAAAATTTTTCTTTAGCTTTCATCATTGTCTCTGTTTATTGAGTTCATTTCTACTAAAGTCCTGGATTTTTTTTTTTTTTTTTCCATATAGGAGGCTCCCCTTAAATGTCTGCTAATCCTTAACCATCCATTCACACTTTGGTGTGAGACACAAACTGTTTGGAAGCTTGGTGTGTATGTGTGTCTTGTGTTTGTATGTGTTGTTTAATCACTGGTGGGACTGGTAGGCTTCATTGTGAAGTGATCTTGATGCATTGATTCACTGGCTCTCCTTTAAACTGTCAAACTTCTTAGGTTTTCTCTCTTATTGGTCAATTTTTCTGAAGAGAAATCCTCCTATCTTCTGTGGGGAGAAAAGTGGGGAGCATGGATTGGGAGGAGATCTTATACTTTGGTGTGCAGATGTTCTCTTAGTCTCCCCTATTTTCATAGTGATTCTTAATTGCCATCTCAGGTATGTCTAGTATCTCCAGGTTGAGACCCTTGTGACAACCTCTCCAGAGAGTAAACCTGGTTTTCTGCCATTCTTGGGGGAAGAGCAGTCTTCCGGCAGTTGCGACTAAAGGAGGAGATCTGGAGATAAAACTACTTCTTAGATACATTATATACAATTATCTTATGTTCATTTCCAGCCCACATTCCAGTTTTGGAGGTACCCATTGCTTCTAATTCCTAATCTCTTCCAGGGAACCATGTAGTAAAATACTTGCATTTCGTTGGTTTCCCACACTGCCAGCAGTTAGGTATGCCAGTTGGCCACCCACTCATTTACCCACTTTCTCTCCTCCAAAATTGGGTTGACATCTCTCATCTGCTATTTACACTCATGTTTTCTTTGTCATGTTTTGTTTGTTTCTTTATTTTTTAAGTGGGTTTCAGGAGGGAGTAGAGATAAATGCAAGTATTCTATTCACTATGTTTATCACAAAAATGTTTTTTTTAATGTTAGGAATTTCCCAGCTATTACTAATTACTTTTGTTGTCTGTTAACCACAAGAATATCTAAATCTTTTATATTTTCATCTGGTCATTTTTCTGGGAATCAGTGAGTTCTATATGACTATTCTCCAATATGTAAAATTTTATCAATTCAAACTATCAAATGATGTCTATCAATTGGTATTTTGATGATTCAAAGAAAAAGTCTTGTTATCTCTTTTCTTTGAGATATATATGGGGCAATAACAATCATACAAGAAAGTATGAAAGTGCCAAGTAATAGATACAGAGAATAAGTGTATAAAGTTGCACAGGAAGGAGAAATGACAGCTATTGGAATGGTCAGGGGAGGCCTGAAGAGTACAGGGGAATAATAGAGCATAATAAAATATGCCAGACATGTTTGTAGCCAGTGAGTAAACCTGCACAGTAAATGTATGGGAGGTGTTGGGAGAGAAGACTGGAATTTTTCTGGAAAAGGAGGATCTTGAATATGACGTTATGGCTTGTGAGAATGGGAAGTAAAGGGTAGATAATGGAGACATTATTGTAAAAGATTTAATCAATTTGAGCATTTTTATAAAGGTATTAGTAAGAGAGGTCACCCTGTTCTACCATTCTAAGTTTTGAAACACTTAAATTGTACATTCCTTCAGATTCAATCATGATAATTTAGGAAGATTTCTTATGCTAGTTGCCTCTTGTTCCTTTTTGTCCTCTTTCTGGAAACTTTTTCATGTCTGCTCTTATCTTCTTTGAGGTATAGTAAACAAAACTTCATAAAATATTTCACCCTGGTTTTAAGCTGTGGTAGAATAATGTTTTTCTATTTTGCCACAGTTATAACATTTTCCTTGGCCTTTTGATCTCGACATCACTGCAGTGACCTCAAGGAAATCCCCTTTCATGAATTCTAACATTTTGTGAAAATTTAGAGGAATTTTGAAACGGTCTGGGTAGATCTCCCCTAATAGAATTAAAATGTCTTTAATAATCAAAAAACCTTGGTCATTCTGAGGATTTTATGAGTGTGAATAATGAGAAGTAAAAAAAATAATTTAGCATTGCTTCTTGCATAAATAGGATAAAGAGAATGAAAATTGTAAAGAACATTTGGGGCAAGCCCAGGAACATTTTTGAATAGTATGTGTTATCAAAATTGTTAGAATGGAAGATGCAGTGATGAGAAATGTTTCAATGTATCATGAGTTTGGATGTTTTAACTAGAATTAATCAAGTGAATAAGATACACAGAGGGAATAATCTGGCATTGATAGAGAATAAATGAGTTGATTTGATTGGTCTAATACATCTTAAAATTTACTGACCACATAAAACTAGAACAGATGTTTTCATTTTTCTTAGTTTTAGGTGTTTTGGTTATTGTCATTTATGTCTAAAAGAATCAGTATGTTCTGCAGTAATGTTTTAGAAGTCCCACTCACAGCAGGCCCTTGGCCAGGCTACAATGCAAAAAAAAAAAAAAAAAAAAAATAGGCTTTCCTGTAATTATATGTTTTCCTTTTTACTATGTACTGTAATGTTTCCTTGTAATTCTTTAAAGTAATTTAAAAATATAAATTGTATAAATAAAATTATTGTGGCATCTTATCCTATGCATTAGATAGTTCTTGAAAATATATGTAGATAAAATCAAACTAAGAATAGAAAGGAGTTGGATACTTGAGAAGCATAGGAAAGATGCCAAAATCTAACATATGCAGAAAGAAGTTTTTATTGTTGGTGGGGATGGGTAGTATTTTGACCAGTGTCGAATCATAACAGGAAATGACAAATCTGAAGGGGATAAGGGCAGGAGTGAGAGTGCTTGGGAAAATTCAAGGTCAAGAGTTGCAGGAGTTAATGAAGCATGGGAACTAGAGTGGGTATTCAATTACTGTAGTTTTTTTTTTTTTTCTTTTCCTTTTTCCTTTTCTTTTTACTTGTTTGAATGCTCTAGAAATACTTGTTAGTTTATTGGTTAGTACAGCATAAATGACTCAAAGTCCTTACATTTTCTGATTCCAGTGATATTCACTGACAGTTGCTCTGGTCTTGCCAAATATAATGATGGCAGCAGGGAATGAGGTGGGAGGGGTAGGACCACAAAACAAAAAATGAAAAGCTGACAAATATTGCTAGGGGGTGGGGCAGAGAGAAAAAAAGAGGGAGGTTTGAAATAGTATTTGGTCTTTCCTTTCTTCATACTCTAGTCAGCAAAATTGCAAATCAATTAGTAAGAATGAAAAGAAAGTTATTTCATGAACTATGTTAGTATAATTTGCTTATTAAAAGAGAAGAATCTGTGCTCTAAATAACATTGATTTTTTTTAAAAGGTTAAAAATCTGATACTAATCATTGGTTTATTTGTACCTTTTTCTTTGGGAGAACTTTTTTCAAAGGATATATACTGAGGTGAAGCAAAATCACTTTTAGCTTCTTTCAGAAAGTTTATCTACATGTCCCAAATTTTCAGGAATGCAATCAACTACTAAGGAGCCTATGGAGTGTTAGATGCCTTTCTGTTACCTGTCTGCTACCCCTGTTAAGCACAATGGACAGGATTTGGCCAACTCTGATTAAAAGTTTACTATTGTTTGGCTCAGGGGATTTTAACACAATAAGTGTGTGATGGTCCTTTTTCAGATTTTGCATCCTGTTTTCAAGGACCTCTTCCCTTGATAACTGACCAGGTTGCTTATCTGAAGGGATTTTGAATGGTTCATCATTTTAGAAGTTCTGTAGCAGGTTAATGATTTTAGGTAAAAAAAAAAAAAAAAAAAAAAAAAAATTTGCTTAGTAGCCTAGTTTCAATTGCTGTGTGAGTTTTGCAAGAGTGTCTATGAAAGATCACATTTGCATGAGTTTCTCAAATTCTGTAGTGGTGGGGAGAAAACATTATCTTTTTATGACTTGTAAATTTTTTTCTGGATTATCTTATTTACAGAGTTTTTACTTTCTTTCTCAATCTACATGTGTTTAAGAATTTAGAGGAAAGCCATAAAGTGAGTATAAAGCTTTATGGACTTGGGAGTCAGACCTGGGTTTAAATCCCAGCTCTTCTACTCACTGGGAGTAGCTGTGTGATCCAGGTTAAAACTATTTACTCTCCTTAAACCTCAGTGGCCTCTTCTGTAAAACTTGGAATAATAGCATCTACTACTTTGGGTTCCTGTGAATATTAAATTAAATGAGATTCTGTATGTAAAATGCTTAGCACAGTTTGCAGCACTTAAGAAACAATAAATAAGAGCAATAAGAAGAGTATGAATATCATTAAATGATATTAAATATCATTATTATCTGGATGGTTTTTCTCTACAAAATAGAATGAAGTGGTTTAAAGTGGACATTATTGATGGCAGACATAGTTACTCTGTTGAGAAATTGTGTTTTTCTCCCTGATAGATGCTAATTCCTTCCTAAAATATTTCTTGACTAATTTGTTATCTCTGAGTACTTGTGCATTCCTGAGATAGAACAGATGCCAATTGCTGACTTTGTTGCAAAGATAAAGATAGAAGATCCTATTTGGCTTACCAAGAAAGGACTAAAATCCATGTGCACATGTCAAAGGGAAAGAAATTACTGTAAATTTCCAATCAAAAATGAAAAATATTTGCTAAGTCAGAATTATCATCACGGGGCTACCACATGAGATTCTCTACCAGCCAAAGGGAATTAATATGAATTAATTAGACAAGGAATTAATTAGATAACTCTAAAATGTGTGGATTTTTTTCTGTAAAAGTCATTAATATTATACTACAATATTTACCTAAAAACATTAATTTCAGGCTGAAAGTTTTAGAAAGAGCTAAATATAAAGAAAGCTCATACTAAGTAGACTCCACTTTCTATATGTTTGCAGATATAATTATGATTGAATAAAGACATATGGCAGACACATAGATATGCATTTTTCCTATTTTATGGGTATTCTAATGCTGTAGATCCTATAAAAGACATAGAAGATTCAGGGACATTGGACACAAATACATGATAAAGTCAGGTGGAAATACAAGACTGCGTATGACTAAGTTTAAAACATCTCTACCTTACTTCCTGTGCCTTGGGAAATATTGTCTGGGATTTCTATTAATGCACCATCAAAACTGAAACTGTCAAATCAGTAATTTATGCATCAATGCAAAGAGCCTCTAGCTCTTACCATGAAAATTATTTGAGATAGGAATTCACACATGGAATGGGGTCCTAGGGAGCCCAATTCACTTTGGGATGTCTTAGTTGTGATGTATAAAAAGTCATGAGTTTGCTCTCCCCGCTATGTGGGATTTGACACGTAGGGGAGTGAATCTCCCTGGCAATGTAGAATATGACTCCCAGGGAGAAATCTAGACCTGGCATCATGGGATGGAGAACATCTTCTTGACCAAAAGGGGGATGGAAAAAGAAATGAAATAAGCTTCAGTGGCAGAGAGATTCCAAAAGGAGCCAAGAGTTCACTCTGTTGGGCACTCTTACACACAATATAGACAACCCTTTTTAGGTTCTTATGAATTGGAATAGCTAGCAGTAAATACCTGAAACTATCAAACTACAACCCAGAACCCTTGAATTTTGAAGATGACTATATAAAAATGTAGCTTATGAGGAATGACAATGTGATTGGGAAAGCCATACGGACCACACTCCCCTTTGTCCAGTGTATGGATGGATGAGTAGATAAATGGGGGCCAAAAAAAAAAAAAAAGGCACCCAGTGTTCTTTTTTACTTTAATTGTTCTTTTTCACTTTAATTTTTATTCTTATTATTTTTGTGTGTGTGGTAATGAAAATGTTCAAAAATTAATTTTGGTGATGAATGCCCAACTATATAATGGTACTGTGAACAACTGAATGTACGCTTTGTATGACTGCATGGTATTGAATATATCTCAATAAAAATGAATTTTAAAGAAAGTCATGAGTTAAATTTGAAACTTTCTATTCGTCACCACATTTTTGTTTTTGTTTTTGGCTTGGGGCTTGAGTCTTCCCACTCTAACCACAACAAGCTGTGATGTAATACAGTAGGTCTCCTCTTAAATGCTCTGGTTTCTGTTACAAAAAAGTCCATCCTTTTTTCAGCAAGGAAGCACAAAAGATGCTCTAAAATCCCAAGAACTAATCACTGAGTGAACCAGAAATCTGGGTGGGCAGTGTCAAGGACCACTTCTTCAGTTTACATTGTTCAATGTTAGGGCGCTGTAGAAAGTTCACACACACCCAAAAAGATCCATTTGGTTATAAAAGTTTACTTCAAAACAGGATCATCAATGTAGATTTCAAGAGTGGTTGGAAGAATTGAATACTCACTATCTGAAAGGAAACCTCACATTGTATTTATTTTTCTATCATAAACCTAGTGTTTTGGAAAGCTTTCCTTAGTGTCTTAGGTATGGTTGGTTTCATAAAGGACATCTGCTTTCAGATAACGAAGTCCCTGTATTTTATCTGGAATGAATAATGAAAAACTTGCTGGTTAGCTAGTCAGAGAAAAAACTATACTTTCAGTAGACTTGTTATAAATAAGCCCATGCTCTAAGTTACTATATGGAAGGGTGCAGGCAAATTTTTTAATAAAGACCCCAGGATATTAGAGCTTTCTTCAAAGTCTTTGAAGTCAGCATGTTCATTTTTAACATACCTGTTGGTAGAGTTCTGTTGCTCAGATACTGAGAAAGAATCTGTAAAGCATTCGTCACCAAATGAATCAGTGTGCTACCCAAGTGACAACTCAGTATCTTAACTGCTGCTTTATTGTTTTTTTATTATTATTATCATTGTACCTCAAAATAGTTTATTAATTTTGGTTTGCAAATTGATCTGTATTCTTTCAAATTTTGGTTCTCTTGTTCTTATTGCTGTAAATGACTAACATAAAAAGTCCCAATTTTGAAAAAGAGGCTATGGAAAAATAGAATTCCACATCACTAAAAAGTACACCACCCTCTTCTTTTTTTGCTTTTCCCTTTTCCTATCCTTTATTTAAAGCCACCTCCTCCCTATGTGAATTTTTCTGCACACTGTGACTTCCAACTGGTTCCCAGCAGTTTCAGGTTTGAATTTTCTGATAGAATTAATTTAGAATAATTTTTTAAAAAGTAAACTTTTAATTTATCAGAGTTTTAGATTCACAGAATTATTGCAAAGATACTACAAAGAGTTTGCATATTCATTACACCCAGTTTCCCATGTTATGAACAACTTATAACAGTATAGTACATTTGTGACAATTAATGAACCAATGCTGACACATTATTATTAACTAAAGTCCACGCTTTACTCAGATTTCCTCACTTTTTCTGTTCCAGGATTCCATCCAGGATATATTACATTTAGTTGTCACGGTTCTGCAGGCTCCTCTTGGCTCTGATAGTTTCTCAGACTTTCCTTGTTTTTGATGACTGTTCCAGTTTGCTAAAGCTGCCGCAATGCAAAATACCAGAAATGGATTGGCTTTTACAATGGGAGCTTATTAATCCACAAATTTACCATTCTAAGGCCATGAAATGTCCCAGTTAAGGCATCAATAGGACAATAACTTCTCTAAAGAAAGGCCGATGGCATCTGGAGTTCCTCCTGTCACATGGGAAAGCACGTGGCAGGAGTCTGCTGGGCCTCTCCTGGGATTAGCTTCTTGTTCCCATTGCTTTCTCCAAAATGTCTTTGGGCTTCTGTCTTAGGTTCTCTATCTCTTCTCCTGTGCACTCCTGCATGTTTCTCCCAGGGTGTTTGTCTCTAAGTGTCTGGGGGTCCTTTATTAGCTTCTCCGGGGCAAACTCTGGGCTTACCTTTCTTAGCTTAGCATCTCCAGATGTCTTTCTGTCTGCGTCTCCAAGTGTCTGGGTCCATATTGACTCTGCTCTCTCTCTCTCCCTGAGCTCTCTTAAGGATTCCAGTAAATGAATTAAGGCCCACCTTGAAAGGGCAGGGTCATACCTACATGGAAATAATCTAGTCAAAATGTCCCATCCTTTGAATGTTATCACCTTTTTGCAAATATGTTATAGTTTACAATAGGGAAATAACTGAAACATTCTTTGAAATTTGCTCTCTAATTACTTGTTAAATTACACTTGGAAAGTTATTACTTCTGTGCAAATATGTTATATTCCACAATAAAAAAAAAAGGTCCCACCCACAATGGGGTGAGTCACCTCTCCATGGAAACAACCTAATCAAAAGATCCCACCCACAACAGGTCTGCCCCATCAAGAATGGATTAAAAGAAAATGACCTTTTATGGGGTACATAACACAATGACCTTGATAGTTTTTAAGAATACTGGTCAGGTATTTTGTAGGATGCCTCTCAGTTCAAAATTGTGTGATGTTTCTCTCATAATTAGACTGAGATAATATGTTTTTGGGAGCAAGACCACAGAGCTCAAGTGCCATTCTTATAACATCATGCTGAGGGTATCTACTATCAATATTATTTATCACTACTGATATTTACTCTGATCATTTGGCTTGAGGTATTTGTCAGGTTAGAATCCTTTTTTTCCCCAAAGACCATCAAAGCATTTTCCTGGAATTAGAGCTATAGGGAAGCTAGCTGGGACTGATCTCTTGGCTTTTCCTTATGGGTAATGTAAAACTGCTGTAAGTTTCTTGGTATTTAGACAAAACTAATTTCAGCTCTTGGTGAAGAACATCTTATCTTTTTTCATGTCTTGTAGGTGGGAATGAGATCCCGAAACCAAGGTGGTGAAAGTTCATCCAACGGGCACATCTCCTGCCCCAAGTCCTCCATCATTAGCAATGCTGATGATAAAAGTCTCTCAGAAGACTCGAAAAAGAAGAACAAATCAAATAGGAAGGAGGGTGATGTAATGGCCTCAGGAACTGTCAAACAATACCGAAAACCATCTGGAGAAAGTGAAAGAAAGATTAAGAAATCCCTGGAGTTATCCAAAGAAGACCTTATTCGGTTACTCAGTATAATGGAGGGAGAGCTGCAGGTAAAGCCGTTTTCTCAACTATTGTCTCTCTAGTTCCTAAATTACATAGTCTCTCTCACTAGATTATAAACTTCATGGGGAGGTGACTGTGTCTTTCTTGTTCATTTCTAAAGCCTTAGTGCTTGAACAAGTTTGCACTGTGTAAGTATTTGTTGAATTAATTAATTAATTAATAGGTGCTGATTCCAACTTCATGCTTCTCTAGAGGAAGAACATTTCTTCATGTTATGAGGTTGGTAAAAATTTACTATATGTCCTTGCACTTGGTTGGTAATTAGTCAATCAGGTTATCTGATTTAGTTACTGACTGTGGTTGAAAAAGATAGAAAATTATGATTATTACAATGGAGAGATAGGGCCAATTGTTATTTTTGCTTTTTTTTTCCAGAATAGTGAGAGTGAAAGTGAGAGTGAGAGAGACAAAGAGGTAGGGAGGGATGGGTAGAGATAGAGACAGAGATGGAGGGAGGGAGGGAGGGAGAGAGAGAGAGAGAAAAGGCTTTGCCGAAACCAGCCTTGCTCTCTACTCTTTTTTTTCATTTTTTCCTTAATTTCAGCCCCAATTTTTATCATGTCACAGGAGCTGAGATGTACACAAATAAGCAAGGCATTGCATTGTGAAGAATCTAATATTTTCCCAAAGTATTTCCAAGTCTATTAGCTTGTTTGATCTTAATAAGAATGTGGGTGTCATTATTTGTATTTTATAAATGAGGAAACTGAGACCAGAAGGGTTAAGTGGTTTGCCCAGATCTCATCTCAGGCTTCCTGATTTCTTCGTCCAGTATTCTCTCCACCGCCCACCCACATCAACCATATATTACTGCCTCCCGTTAAAACCATATTTTCAGGGATCCATGAGGGGGCTTGGGATTCTTCAGAGTTTCTGAACCAGGGGCAATTGTTTTTCTGGAACTGGAAGAATGATAATTGTGTTGTGCAAGTGTGTGTGTGTATATCTGTGTATATGTGGAGACAATGACTTAAGAGGAATTGCTGTTTATCTTTTTGTTTTTGTTAGGTTCTTAGCTTGCATGAGTTGCTGAGGGAATACTAACAATTGCATGAAACAAATCCTTTTTTTTGGCACACTGGTGCTGTTGGCATCAGAGAGGTTATTTGTGACCTACCCTAGGTTAGGGTGGGCCAGCCTTTTCTGTTCCTGTTCTCATCTGTGTGTGAGTGTACAGATAAGGAAAATCCTGGGGTAAAGAGAAATATAAAGGGTAATAGTCCTGTTTTAACAAAACAAACACGATTGAGCTTACCTTTTATAGTGAGACAAATCACATTTGCATTTCACAGCAAAAGATGAAAATTTCCAGAGTACCACCATTACTAAAAATAGCTTTGCCACTCCCAGAAATGTGGTTAATGTTTTGTCGATTAACATTTATTATGTAAGAAGGCAGAATATATCACTCCAAATTTTAACCTGCCTCCCAGGCAGTAGTGATTGACTTGAGTGGAAGGTACAGTGGTTGCCTTGGGAACCTTCTCAAAGCAATGCAGTCAGCTCACTTCTCTCCAGCCATGGTGGCATCTAGGAAGTCCATGGTTCTTCCAGACTCTGATTTCTGTAGACAGCTGTTATGTCATGGTGAACCCTGGAAAGCATTCAAGATTCACGGTGATATTAGATATGGTTCCATGCATAGGCATGCAAAATCTAAGCCCACATATCCAGGACATTAAAGAAATTAGCCAGGAGGTTCCAAAGAAATGCATTTTGTTTTTCATTAATCTTTATAAATATAGGGTACCTCACCTTACACAGTAGATATATTTTGGAGCAGCTGCACATAAGTGGAAAGTTTAAGATATTTGTGGAAGAGGGAAAGAGGAATGAAGGACTGGCATTTTAAGGAATTCCATGGTGAATTCATTTGCAAATAATTCCTTCCTCATTGATATATTCATTCACATGCGCATTTATTTGTAAGTATATATACTTGTAAATGCAGACTTTCAATTTATATTTGTTTAATTGAGGTTTTTCCTATATTTAGAGCTGTGGATATGTGTTCTTGTAGCAGACACTTGTCCTCTATTAGCATTGTCACATGAGGGGGTGTGTGTTGTAACTGAGAGCAGAAAAATGGTTGGCATTAACATGTGTGAGTGGGCTGGTGAAAATGTGGCAGCTATGTGGCAAGTTTGCCAGACCAGAGATAAGAAAAAAAATCTATCTAAAGGGCTGGTGCTAGGAGGATCATCACAGATATGCCTCATGAGGTAAGTCACCCTCAGCTCAGACTATGTCATCAGGCTTGACATGTATGGAGGATTCAATGAGCTGTCCTACAGATCTCTAAAGACCAAGTTTGTACTCCTGCTACGGAGTGGCTTATTGTGACTCAAATGGCCTTACTCTGGAGGTGGGATTCCAAGTTTCTATGAAATACTGGGGCTGACAGGCACCTTTGAGGTATTTTAACTTCCTCCTTTATATTACAAACATCAGTTGACACTCAGATGGGTTGTGTGACTTGCCCAAAGTTACACAGCTATTTAGTTACAGTTTGTGCTAGATCCAAATTCCCTGTCTCTCAGTCTAATATCCTTCTCATTATTCAACTTACGCTGTGGGATGTTCAAGGGTTATTGGGTTCCAGACCATTATATTGATTCCTGGTCTTCAGAATTGCTTTGAAGTAGACTCATACTACAAACTTGGGGGTCAAAGCCATTTGTGAAAAGTTGAGACATTTTAGGTGGGGAAAATTAAGGAAGGTTTCTTTCACATCAAGGAGGGGGAGTATGATCCTAATTTTGAAGTTTGGTGAAGAGATCTGTATAGGGAGAAAAATGGTCACAGGTCCACATAGGCTGAGCAATACACAGCTCTGGGGGCTTCATAATCACTACTCTATGGGTGGTGTGTCCTGAAGTTGTGCAACAGTGTGGTTTGGAACATAAGAACTACAGGTCAAAAGAGGTAGGGAGACATGCAGAGGAAAGGGCTTATAAGTTGTGGAGATAAGCCTGAGACCAAGTCTGCCTGTAGGAATATACCCTGGAAGCGACTTGTGGTAAAGGAGGAGATGGAGGCCTACACAGGCTTTTCATGCCAATTTTCTCCTTCTCAGACTCCTTTATTATCTTTCCAATTGTCTCCAACTCCAGATCCAGAATTTTGGAAACTGGGCAATTCTGTGTTTTTTCTGAAAGGTGAAGCTGGGCTGGTACATCAGTGACCTGCCACCTCTGGAATCTGTTGAGTGATCTGTGGGAATTTGTTGAACCAACATTATAAACAGCATGACCTTTATTGTTGGTGTTGACTGTGCAAAATTTGCAAATTTGCAGTTTTGTTTGCCAGTGCAGGTGTCCAGTGAACCCTTGCAGTGCTCCTTTAATGAACATGTATGAGAAATGGAGTCGCCCTTCTCAGGGATTTTTGCATGTTAAAGAGTTTTGTTTAGAGTTGGTAAAGTTATGATCCTTGTCTTGGGGAGGGTCATCTTCCAGATCTTTTGAGTCATACCTCAGTAGATGCAGGCCTGTTGTCTCAGCATAATAACTGGCTGGAATTGCTTTCATGAAAGTAGCCAGGATGGTTTCCGTTATTATACTTCCGTCATTGACTGCTTCCAATAACAATAAATTTGTTTCTAATAAATTAGAACATTTTTATTCTTTGGGTGAAAAACAGGTTACATATTTCCCAGACTAAACTGAAAAGTAATGAAATAGTACACCCAGACCATACTTTGGGCACCGTGACTAATTTCTCCTTGTATTTGTCCAAAAATAGCACTTGGGAGACTTTAAAGAAGCCAGTTGAATTGGCTGTACTAAAAAATGACAAAGTTCAAGGGAAATAGTACTCACATCAAAAAGCTACAATACAGAAAACTTGGCAAAAGAATATTCTTGTAAAATGATTTGCAAGAACAGGACACAAATGGATTCTTTTTCTTTTTGTGAACATCTAGCCATTTTATATAGTAAATTCCCTTAATAAATTCCCTTGAATACATTTTATAAAAATCAGTCTCGAATTGGGTTTCATCATTTTCCCTTTGCGGTTTAGTTATCTCTACTTCTTATGTGTAAGAAGGTACAGAGAAAGCAAGGTAATGGAATTAGATAATGTACTACCATTCCATTTGGCTTTGGTGTTTGCCATGCTTAGTAAGAGAGAGATGAATCGACACACTGAGAAATCCTGGGTGATTGGCAGAAGAAGGCATTGAATTTCAAAGATAATTTATGAAATAGATAATATGCCTGTGGACTATTACAAGCTTCCTGTATTCTTTCGATAGGGCTCCCAGCCATTTTCTTTAATATCATTCCTTTGCTTCTCTTTACTGCTCCACCACCTATTATAGATTAGCCCTTTATCTGCTCTTCTTTCTTACCAAGAGACTTCATCCGTTCTCAGGGTTTTAATTAATGGATTAATTAAAAACAGATGGATCTTATAATATTTAAGGCACATTGCTGTGCTGGAGGTCTGAGGAATACAAAGGTGAAAAATAGTAATACTTGTAGCCTAAATTTGATGAGCTCCTAATATATGCCATGCACAGCTTTAGAGACTGGGTATTACAGCAGTCATTAAGAAAGAGCTTATGACCTGGAAGGATAGATAAGACATGCACAGGAATCAATATCTATAGGGTACCATGTACAAATTTATAGAATTGTGATGCAAACTATGGGAGTGAAAAGATTATTTTCACCTGAGGAGGTGAAGGAACGCTTCAGTAAAGAATCAGATTTGAGGAATGGGTAGTTTTCTACAGGTAGAGATGAGCATGACCAAATCAAACAGAGTTAGTAAGAAAGTATGGGCTACGTTCATCATATAATAGTTTGGTTTTCATGGAGAAGTGTTTGGTAGAGGTAAAACAACTAGACACTCCTATTTACAATAAGAGGTCAAAAAAGGATAGTCAGAAAGTATGAGGATCTCAGGGGAATGGAATGATGCAGAAACCGAGGGAGCCAAGACTTTAAGAAGAAGAGCAAGGCTGGTCAAATTGGCAGAGAGATCCAGTCAGATAGGACTGAAGGGTGTTTTTAGGGGTTGTGAATCTGGAGGTCACCTGTAACGTTCGTCAGCACAGTTTCAGTGGAGCTTAAACCCTTTTTACATGAATTAAGATGTGAAGGGAAATTAAAGAAATAGAGTAACTTCCTGTTGAAAATCCAGGAGTTTAGAAAATCATTGTTTTTGGTAAGAGCTTACCAAATTTGCTGGGTTCTGACACAGCAAAAGAAGCGAAATTTCCCTCTTCTTTAGTGTAGCAGTAAATTTTTTGTTTGGCACAGAGTAGGCCCTTAGATCACATTTGTTGATCACCTGATTTGAAATCGCCATGTTGTTTTCATCTACTTTCAGACTTTATGTGAAAGGTGGGATTTTTAAAAAGTAAAACGCTTCCACAGTGTGACTTGAATGCCAAGTCCATGGGTATCAGAAGGATTGGTAGTTCACCTTATTAATGTTGATTTTGGGCCTCAATTTACTCACTGTCTGTATTCTGGGGATAATTCCTGCTTGAGGGATAGTTCTAATTCTTAAACTTAGCCAATATAGAAGTTATTTGGAGAATTTTGGATGAGAAAGGTGGAGAAAGAAAGGATTGTAACTATAGAGATACCCAGGTCAAGGGAGGGCTTTTAATGATGAGGGAGACTTGACTGTGTTAATGAGTTAAGAGATTACAGGACCAGAAAGGAGCAGGGTTAAAGATACAGGAAAGAACAAGGGTTTTTGATGAGTCAGAGTCTTGGAGGAGGCAGGAGGAAGGGAATCAAAGGTACAGTTGGGGGTTGACCTTGGTTTTTATCTTGAAAAGGAGGGAGACCCTTCATCTTCTGTGTCAGAGGGAAGGAGGAAAGATGGCTGGGGATGCCGTTAAGTCTGTAGCTGAGGGATGGGCATTTGAGGGAGATCTCCCTAAAGCCTCAGCTTTCTCAGCAAGTAGGAGGCAAAGTTGCGTTCTGCTGAAAGTGAGGAGGCCTAGGTCAAGTAGTGATGGTTAGGATGATTATATATTATTTATACACCCTATGAGGCTGTCATAAAGATTAATCTTTTCATGTCTGCAAAACACTTTGATCTATCCAAATTTTATATACCCTAGTACTCATAATGTTATTACTGAAGTAGCAGTACTAGTCGTACATATTTACAATGATATTCCCACTATAATACTATGATTTCACTTTTCTGTCATCTTTAGAAAGAGAAGTCATGACTCCATTGGAGATAGTAGTAATCAGTTCAGATGGAATTACCAAGTGCAGCCAAATGAAATAGGCTTATCCTTCAGGGGCACCATTTAGCACTTTTTTCTTTAGAAATGGGTTTTTTTTTCCTAAATGAATTCCATTGTCACATGATAAGTCCTCCCCCTTGGTCCCTGTGCTTCTGAAGAATGAGACTTTTAGCCACTCTCTCTGACTTTTTAAATTGATGACTTACATGTACTTAACGTGCTCCATGTTTAGAATCATGGACTGAGGTCACCATGAGCGAGGCTGCCTGGTGAAACCTCACACCACTAAAATGGTCATCGTGCTGAGATTGGTATGTCTTTGCTAAGTTTAGGAGGCAGAAAAGAGAAGGTTGCTTTCTGATTAAAATCAGGATCAGATCTAATCCTTTGTTGAAAATGATGCTTCAGAATTTCATGTATCTGGTAGTATTGCCAGTATTTTGGCAAAGAGCTTTGGTGTCTGATTTTCATTGTTGAGGCAGAACACTTTTAGTGCTCCTAATAGAATTAGACAGTTGGCTTTGCTTCAGTGAGAATAATGTACTCATTGGCACTAGAGGGGAGAACCTTGATTTTATTGAGAAATATGTTTTTAAAAAGTAACAAAGAAAGTACCCCATAAAAATAAATCTTATTATTTAACAGACTCTGGGTATGTGGGGAAATACTAAATAGGGGTAATATGTGACAGAGAGAGATTTGCCCCCCTAAATGCATTTTTCTCAGCAAGGATGATCTCTATTGTTTTAATAAACAAAATCTTTCCAAAAATTTCAACTTACCTGTGTAAATATTTTCCAATTATTTGGACATGTGCTCTTGTCACATGGAGCCATTTTCAAGTAAAATTAGAATTTGTACAGATAAGCATTATGAGAAATGTGTAAATTAAATAGAATAGAATTGGGGTGGGATGAATTTGTGATTTCAGAAAGACTGCCAAGGGAAGATGTCAAGTACAACACAGCTCAGGGGAGAGAAAAGAACTGGCCAAAGAGAAAGGAGGGGTATCAGGGCTGTGGTATACTATGGATGCAAGGGAGAGCAGAGATTCTGGGAGAAGAAATTGATAGTTCCCAATGTTATTGCAATGCCAGAGGATGAAAACTGACAACAAGCCATTTATTGAGCTGATGTTTAGAAGATACAGTTTCAAAGGAATGGGCCAGGGTTGATATCAGACTTTGCTTTTGAGAGGTTTGTGGATAGAGAAAATGGCAGGGCTGTATGTGATGGAATAATAGGTGAGGAGGAAGACTTTTTTTAAAAGGGGGCACTGAAGCAGGATTGTAGATGTTAGATACAGACTCCTCCTCATTTTCCCCCAAGTCCTATCCTTATTCTCTTCATCCCCTCCACCCCAACAACCCCACAGATGAGTTGATCTATTTTACTTAGGAGATTGAGATTTCAACTCCTCACCATTTCAAAAATCTCCATTCATCACCTTCCCTTTCTCTGCTCTCTCTTCATTAAGAAGAAATATCCCTTTTGTCAAGGCTAGTGCAGGTTGGCTTTATCCTACCACAGCCCCCAGGTAACTTACACACTCCTCTTTCACCCTTCTCTCCCCACCTCTTCATCCCCACCTTTCCTGTCCCCACATGTCTCCTATTGTCATTAGTACCAACTTGTTGGAGGCCTGACAACTTTATATAAAGGGAACTGGATTGATCAAATCTCCTGGGGTCCTCTAGACCTGGAACCACTGTCAGCAAGTCTTCTGCCCCTCAGGAAATCTGGACATGAAATGTTTAGGATGCTTTTTCTAATCATCTCTTAATTTTGTGCTTACTCCCCTTTTCTTCCTCCACCCTACTCAGTTACGTATATCCTCACAGAGTTTAATTCCTTCCCATCTTTTTCTACATTGTTTAACTATTTTTAATGAGACCTCTACTTGTCCATGTCTTTCTATTTAAAAAAAAAATACATTTTAAATTATAAACTCCTAGAAGACAGACACTACCTATAAAGTACTTGACACATGCTTTTTGAAAATTATTTTGTAGTTTCAATTAGTTAACATAAAGGGATTATTTTTTTCAACAAAAAAGTGGATTAACTTTTTTTTTTCCTAAAGTTTTACATGTTTAAATCCAGTGGTTCAGCTTTGTCAGAACCTTGAGCGTGGTGACCAGGAATGACGATGTTCCAAGGAACACCAGATCAGGATGAACATTCTGGCTTTGTCTTCTCCTTGTCACAGTACCTACTGTCCTGCATCACTTTATGCATTTTCTCCTTGGGTGTGTCAGGCCAGTTACCGGTGGTAGCACTATCTCTCAACCAGAGACCAGATGGGACCCTACCCTGAGAACATTGCCATCAGAATCTCCTTATTGCTGGGTGAAATGATAGGATGTCTGCAATTTGCTTTGAAGTGCTCTCACTCGCCACCCACCCCAACTCCCCCAAAAAAGCATGTGAAGTGGGTAGATGAAATAAGATTGTTCTTTTATTTGGTATATGTCCTGGTTTGCTAATGCTGCCTTTTGCAAAACACCAGAAATGGATTGGCTTTTATAAAGGGGGTTTATTTGGTTACACAGTTACAGTCTTAAGGCCATGAAGTGTCCGAGGTAAGGCATCAACAAAGGGTACCCTCAGTGAAGGATGGCCATTGGCGTCTGGAAAACTGTTAGCTTGGAAGGCATCCGCTTGCTCCCAGGTTGTGTTTCAAAACGGCATTCCCAAAATGTTGCTCTTGGGGCATTTTGTCCTCTCTTAGTTGCAGCTCCTCTTTAAAATGTCAGCTTCCAACTGCTGCCTTCAAAATGTGTCTCTCAGTTGCTCTGCTCTTTCTGTTTGTCAGCTCATTTATATGGCTCCAGTGATTTAATTCAGACCCACCCTGAATGGGTGGGGTAACACCTCCACGTAAATTATCCAGTCATCACCCAGTTGGGTGGATCATATCTCCATGGAAACATCCAGTCAAAAGGTTCCAACCCAATCAACACTAATACATCTGCCCCCTCAAGATTGCATCAAAGAATATGGCTTTTTCTGGGGAACATAATATATACAAACTGGCACAGTGTATGTCTGAAACTTTAAAAAAAAATTTAAAAAATATTTTTTAAATAAATAATAAATGGCATACAAATGACAACAGAAAATAATACATGACATACAAAATGACAACAGAAAAATAACAATGTGTATATTGCCCATCTGTCCTTCCTATGTTGCCTACTTTGTGGCAGCATCTTTATTTTTTATTTAATATTCACAATAATGGAGGCAGAGGGCTTAAGTCAACTCCCCTAAGTTTGCTCTATTAAGCTGTACCACACCTTTCCCACCCCAAAGCTAGTCTTCTTTCCTGTCAGCACTCTTTCCCAAGGACTATAGTATCATACTGTTTTAGCATTTTTTAAAAAATAATTCCACTTTGTGCTAAAGACTGAAAACTAATGATTTTCAATCACATTAAGTCAACAAGTGTGTATTAAGAGCCTATTTTATGCCAGAGAAATAATATAGGGCTATTACTTTTAGTAGCCCAAGTGGAAGAGCAAATTCACCAGCGAAGAGAATCCTATTCTACAGCTAAGGAGAAGCGGCATCTATTATCTGCCAACAGGATTTTTCCCATACAAGACAAAATGGCAAATTTTGAAATTTACAAAATTTGAGATACTTTTTTTGATCTCTGAATCAAGACTCCAGTTGATTTATAGTTTCTCTTCAAGTGTCTGCCTTATTTCCTCCACTACATTTTGCTCTTTGTTCATGCTTCTCAGTGGGATTTTAATAAGCTGAGCAATAGAAATCACTTGTAATTAATTACCAGTTGTGACAGAGACCGATGCCATTGTCAAAATGGTGATTGAAAACATTGAAAAGTAAAGTAAAAAAATCTTCACTTTAAGTTAGGTGCATTTTTCTGGTTCACACTATTAATTTGTCTAGGAAATCTTATAAAACTTTCTTTCATAGTCATTAAATGTTTTTAAGAGTAAAATGCAAACCAGCATTTCTAGACCATGATGAATTTAAAATCATGTCCAAATTAGTGAAATATCACTCTACTGGGACTGCTTCTAATTTCCAACACTTTAATGTTGTTCATAAATCCCCAGGCCCAGTTTTAACTTCTCTTTTATTCCCTTCTCTCTTCAGAACAGTTCTGGTGACACTCCTGAAGGCCACTGGGCAATAACTTAGTAGATAAAGAAGGGTCTTTTCCTAAATACCTCCTTCCTCATGATCTCCCCTCCTTTCTGCCCCATGATTCTCAGGAGCCCTTTTATGGTTACAGTGGTGGTGGAGGGTTTGTTCTGACCCTTGTGTGACCTGTGGCTTAATCGGGCTTGCCTGGTAGGGATACAAATGCAGACAAGGTCATGCAATATTTTTCCTTGTGAGATCTGAAATCTAGCTTCATACTCACTAAGTCAACCAGTCATAGATCAGCCTCAAAACACATGAAGGGCTCAAAGAATCTCACGTCATACGGTTGCTGGCAGAAAACTGTTTTTATCCCCAAAGTCTGTATTTAAAGGAGAATGCAGGGCACTGATGAAAAGCATTGAAATTATTGCACTGTGATATTAATACATAATTGAAAGAAAGGACATAAACTGATTAAATAAGAGCATTGTTGGCTTGGGTTTTCTCAGCTAACATGTAATCCAATCTGTGCACACAGTTCTTTTGCCTCAACGATGTATATGTTTGTACTGGCAGGAAAGCACTTCTCTTGACCTTTCCAAACAGCAGCCATTAATCTCCAGCAATACTTATCTGATGCTGAGCATTTCCTAATCAAGGGCCTGAAAGGAAACAGGAAACTATGAGCACAAATTTTAGCAGACTCTCTGCTCTCCCCATGCCTTTTTAAAGTAGTAATAGTGAAAGCATATTTGCAAGTCTGTGGCTCTATGGGGAATAGCTAATTTATGAGGAAAATCAGCTATAAGCCAAGGGTTTGTATATTCTAAGCAGATGTAGAAAATGGTCTCATGGGCTCAAAGCCCACACTTAAACCTTGAGCGGTGGTGTTACGGATCTTTAAATATGTATGCCCTGCCATAGCATATTATAGCCTTTTCCATTTTGGAATAATGAAAAAAATAATTATATACGTGCATATATGTGTGTATGTATATACATATGTATATATATTTTCTAAATAGCAAACTTTTTAGAACCCAGAAACAAAGTGTAAGGTGAACTGTGTAATGTGCATGCCTTTTTTTTTTAATAGAATAAAAATTCCTGGCTTTGAGTTTTCCAAAGACAAGCATTTGAGTGCAGATAAGATCCATGCTTCACACAGAGCATGAGCCCTCAGTATTTGTAATTTTTGTAATATCTGACGTTTGTTTATAGATGGTTGTGGCATAACTTGTCGATCTGAAGCACCAGCTATGCTGGCTGCAAAATACCTGGGGAAAGATTTCTTCTGAAAAGAAACTTACATATCCTGAGTGGAAAACACTCCTGGATCACCAAAGAGTTGAACACTGGACGCTCTGAAAATTGCACTTTCTTTCTTTCTCTCCAAAATTGCTTAAGTGGGAAGGGATATGAGCTCCCGCTTCTTCATCTGTGACACTAGACACAGGTGACTGTAAGATCCAATCCCCTCCTCTGTCCCACTGTCATGGGAGGCCTCATTGCAGTGATCTTCTGAAACTCCAAGTCATTGCACTGTTGTCTACTCACAGCAGAGAGAGAATCGAAAATATGGTCATTCCCATTGATTATCTATTACCATGTGACTGCTGATTCAGTCGGCAAAGGAATAACTGACAGGCAATTATGGAATGCCAGCTAGGTGCTCAGAATTGCAATCGGTAGTGGAGGACAGTGTAGGATAAGAATAAGGCACTGAGTTCCTGACCTCAAATCACAAGAGAGACTGGAAAGGAAAGAGAGCAAACAATACAAGACAATGTATAAATAGATCTAAGGCATTGAAAGGCTTAAAAAATTCCTATGACTTTATGTCCTTCCAACCTTCCTATTTTTAATCATTATTCTACTAATTACAACCAGGACTTTTTCTTCAGTTACAAAAAAGTTTGCTCTATAATGTCCATCTGGTCAATAGGTTATTAGACTCATGGATATGAATATCAGTATCATATGCCCAGTATCACAGGGGAATTTTAAAGTCACTGTATTTGGACTTAGGTTGCTTTATATAAGATTGGCTTATGGTTCACAAGATATAAGAAATTATAGAATTCTTGAACTGAAAGGGAACTTACAGATTGTTCCAGTCCAACTCCCTTATTTATAGATGAAGAAACTGAGTTTTTATGGATAACAGAAGAGCGGATACCAAAGCCATTGGGCCACAGGATGATTTTCCTGTTGAAATTTTTCTATAAGGACAGGCTACATGCTTGTGGCCTTTCATCAATCCAGAAACAGTGCCTCATTTTTAATCTTTCGCTTCTTAAAGATTAGCTCATTTGTTCATGATGTTTTTATCGAGAATCTATATTCTTTTCGCTGTATTGGGCCCTATGCAAAGATTTTCAGTTCTTGGGAAAACTTCATTTTAGCTACAGTAAAAGTAGCATTAGAGGTAGCATAAATTGGAAATGTAATCAGGAACACAGAGGAAAAAACAAATAAATAATATCAGAACTATGTTCTCAGTGGGTAAAGGAATTAATCAGGGCTTCCTAAAGAGAGATTAGAAGTAGGAGTTAAAAGAAGTGATAGATGGTTAAAAGCAGGCCAATTTGTCACCAATTTTCCAAAGTTGAATTTAAATTCAAAAGCATTCTCAAGAATTCAGGATTTTTTATTAACATGAAGAATTTAAATTTAAAAGCAGTGTAAATAGAGTAGAATTAGCCAAAACAATCCCCTCACCTATAAAAGACCAACATTTTAGTTTCTAACAGAAACAGTTGGGAATACTCTAACTTGGTAGCAGTTTTCAAAAAAGAATAAACCCTTTTAAATCTATGGAAGGGAAGGGAGGAAGTCTGGGAGGGTTGTTATAATGGGCTTCACTATTGTTTCACCAGATTGGATAACTATTGTAAATACAAAACTGTGAAGGAAGGATCAAAAAATAAGTCAGGAGAACCTAAGATGGCAGCTAGGAGAGACAGGGCAAAAAAACACCTCCATGAGAAATACTAGATAAAAGCCAGAAAGTGACCCAGAACCCCAGTTCCAGTGATGCACCAGCTGGACAATTTCTTCTAAATCCACAGGGACCTTGAACTTGGTGAAACCAGGAGTCTGCATTCTGAAACGAGTGAGTAAGCCACTGAATATCCAGTAGGCATGCTGCAGTGTGGAGAAACTGAGGGTTGGCATTTGGAGGCGGACTAGTTCTTTTTTAAACAAATCCCAAAAGTGGCTGCAGATATGGCAGCGAGAACTGCGCAGTGAAGTGCAGCAGGAATGGGCTGTGCGAATGCCTCAATATCTGGCATGGAAGATAGCCTTTCATGCACGCGCTGCTAATTGTCTCAGAGCGAGGCAGGCAGAGGTTAGCCAAAAGAGGAAAAAAACCCATGCCCTTTGCAGCCATCTTCCTGGAGGGCTGGGAACACCCCTGCCTGGTGCCAGGGCCACAGCCCAGAGCCGCACCAAGAAACCCAGTATTACGGGGGGTGTTCCCAGCAGCATGCGCACACACCGCAGTGTCAGGTGTGGACAATAGCCTTTTGCACACCCACAGCTAATTGTCCCAGAGCTGGGAAGGCAGAGCTCTGTGAAAAGGGGGAAGTTAACACAACCCATACAGCCATCCTTACAGCAGGCTGGGAACACCCCTGCACTGACCAGTGGCCCAGAACTTCCCTTGAAGGATGGTGTACACTTGTGACATAGCACAGCCTTCCCTCAGCAGAGGCCCTAGAAGGGCATGGCTTGGAAGAGGGACCCACTTGGAAATTCCAGGGACTATACACTAATACCAAAGACTTGTGAGTCAGCAGCAGAGACAATCTGTGGTGAGACTGAAATGAAGGCTTAGACTCTTGCAACAGCCTTAAATCTCCAGGAACACCTGGGAGGTTTGATTATTAAAGCCGCCCTCCCTCCCTAACTGCTCAGACACACACCCCACATTCAGGGCGGACAGCACCAACAACACACCCAAACTTGGTGTACCAATTGGACCCCACAAGAATCAGACTCCCACACACCACAAAGACAAAGTTGGGGAGAACTGACTTGAGGAGAATAGGTGACTCGTGGACACCATCTGCTGGTTAGTTAGAGAAAATGTATGCCACCAAGCTGTAGATCTGACAAATTAGAGATTCATCCTTGAATAATCCTACATATCCTAAAAGATTCCTATCAAGTAAAGCAAATGTGAAGAGGCCAAAAACAACAGAAAATTTTAAAGCATATGATAAAACCAGATGATATGGATAACCCAAGCCCAAACACCCAAATCAAAAGATCAGAGGAGACACAGTACTTGAAGCAATTAATCAAAGAACTAAAAACAAACAACAAGAGCATGGCACAGAATATAAAGGACATGAAGAAGACCCTAGAAGAGCATAAAGAAGAAATTGCAAGAGTAAATAAAAAAAAATAGATGACCTTATGGAAATAAAAGAAACTGTTGACCAAATTATAAAGATTCTGGATACTCATAGTACAAGACTAGTGGAAGCTGAAAAACAAATCAGCGACCTTGAGGACCACAGAATGGAAAATGAAAGAACAAAAGAAAGGATGGGGAAAAAAAAACAAAAAAATTGAAATGGACCTCAGGAATATGATACATAAAATAAAAATCCAAATATAAGACTCATTAGTGTCCCAGAAGGGGAAGAGAAGGGTAAAGATCTAGAAAGTGTATTCAAAGAAATTGTTGGGGAAAACTTCCCAAACCTTCTACACAATATAAATACACAAAGCATAAATGCCCAGCGAACTCCAAGTAGAATAAATCCAAATAAATCCACTCCCAAGACATATTCTGATCAGACTGTCAAATACTGAAGAGAAGGAGCAAGTTCTGAAAGCACAAGAGAAATGCAATTCACCACATACAAAGGAAACAACATAAGACTAAGTAGTGACTACTCAGCAGCCACCATGGAGGTGAGAAGGCAGTGGCATGACATATTTAAAATTCTGAGAGAGAAAAATTTCCAATCAAGAATACTTTATCCAGCAAAGTTCTCCTTCAAATTTGAGGGAGAGCTTAAATTTTTCACAGAGAGACAAATGCTAAGAGACTTTGCTAATAAAAGACCTGCCTTACTTGAGATACTAAAGGGAGCCCTACTGACAGAGAAACAAAGAAAAGAGAGAGAGAGATGGAGAAAGATTCAGTACTAAAGGGATTCAATTTTGGTTCATTAAAGGACATTAAGAGAGAGAGGGAAAAGATATATCTGACAAACATAAACAAAAGGATGGTATGGCTGGTTCAAGAAATGCCTTCACAGTAATAACATTGAATGTAAATGGATTGAGCTCCCCAATTAAACGATATAGATTGGCAGAATGGATAAAAAAATATGAAACATCAATATGTTGCATACAAGAGACTCATCTTGGACACAGCGACACAAAGAGGTTGAAAGTGAAAGGATGGGAAGGAGTATTTCATGCAAGCTGCAGCCAGGGGAAAGCAGGAGTAGCAGTGTTAATCTCAAATAGAATAGACTTTAAATGCAGGGATTTGGGGAGGATGAAGAGGGCCACTACATACTAGTAAGGGGAACGGTTCAACAGGAGGAAATAACAATCATGGATGTTTGTGCACTCAATCATGGTGTCACAGGATGCATGGCACGAACACTGGCAAAACTCAGGGATGCAATGGATGTTTCCATGATGGTTGTGGGAGACTTCAGCACATCACTCTCTCCTATGGATGGATCGACCAGACAGAAGACCAATAAGGAAACTGAAAACCTGAGCAATCTGATAAATTAATTTGATTTAACAACATATATAGAACATCACATCCTAAATCACCAGGATACACATTCTTCTCTAGTGAACACGGAACTTTCTCCAGAATAGACCATATTCTGGGACATAAAACAAGCCTCAATAAATTTTTAAAAATTGAAATTATTCAAAGCACATTCTCTGACCACAATAGAATACAATTAGAAGTCAATAACCATCAGAGACTTAGAAAATTCACAAACACCTGGATGTTAAACAACACACTCCTAAAATAAATGGTTTATAATGTAGAATGTAGGGGAACCAGCGATAGAGAGCAATTAATGAAGGGGGAATGATAATCCAATAAGAACAGATAAGCTATTGTGGGCAAATTTAATGTTCTGGGAATGCCCAGGAATGACTATGGTTTCTTAATTTCAGATGGGTATTGTAGGAACAAGTTCACAGAAATGTTGGTATATTAGGTTATTTTCTTGGGGTAGAGTAGGAACATGTTGGAATTTAAGTAGTTATTTTAGATTAGGTGTCTTTTTCTTACTCCCTTCTTATGGTTTGTTTGAAATGTTTTTTTATTGTATATCTTTTTAAAAAAATTTTTTTATATAATTAATTTAAAAAAAGTTAATTAAAGTTAATGGTAATCAATGCAATATATGATACTGGAGTGGATCTAAGAATGGAGAAGAAAAGCTCAAAGGGGGCATAAGGAAAAATTGGAATATAGAATTTAAGCTTTATGTCCATATTAAATTTCTTGAATTAACTGCAGTTAAGTTAATGACATAAGTGAATATCCTTGTTCGTAGGAAATGTACTTGAAGTATTATGAGTCCAAGGAGTATGATATATGCAACTGCTCTCAAATGTTCAGAAGATGATAAATGGGTAGATAAGTAATTGATAGAAAGATAATAGATATAGTTGTAAGAAAGAGAGAGGGGGAGGGAGGGAAGGAGAGAGGAAGGAAGGAAGGAAGGAAGGAAGGAAAGAAGGAAGGAACAAAGGAACGAAGGAAAGAGAAAGAAAGGTACTGCAAAGGTAACAAAATGTAAAATTGGTAGATACAGCTATCTGGGGGTGGGGGGGTGTTGGAGTTCTCTGTATGGGGTTTGTATTGTATTTGCAACTGTCCTATATGTTTGAAATTATTTCAAAATAAAAATTAAAAAAAAAATAAGTCAGTAAAATATCTTGAGAAAGTTAAAGATGAATGCCAAAATCTTTGATACATAAATGACATAAAGAGGGACTTATTTTAAAAATAAAGTTAAACTGAAAAATTAACATAGAAATAAATTCTCTGATGGTAATCCTCCCTCCCCCCGAATACTTAATTTTCAATAACCAAAATGGAACCTTCCAGTTAAAGTTGTTAAAATATCCCTGTTAAAGTTGTTGAACATTTTTGTTAATGCTGTCAAAGGTTTTGGTATTTTTAGCAAATTCAGTGAGTTGATCATTTGGCAAATTGATCATTTAACAAGATGGTTTTTGGTAAATGATTTTCAGTGAATTGACCTAGAGCCAATAGGAACAACATGGAAAAAAAAGTCACAGAGTGGGCATGAGGACAGCAACATGTGAAATTATCAGAATGGTCAGAGAGATTATTCAGATGATATATACAGAATAACAGGATAAAGTGGAGAATGGCGGAAAGAATATTGTCTTCTCTTCACCTCTGGGTCACCACACTTTCTTGATTTTCTCCTTCTTTCTCTCCCTGCTCTTTCTGGGTTTCCTTCTAGATCCATATTTCTCTTCCTCTTACCCTGAGTTCTGCCCTTGGTCTTCTCTTCTCACACTATATAATTTTCCTGGGCAATCTCAATCACACCTTGGTTTCTACTGCCTCTATGTATTGATGGCTTTCAAATCTGTCCCCCTAGCTCAGATGTAATCTGAGCTTCAGATCCTTACCTCCTATTGCCCAGTTATCTCCACTTGGATGCTCCAAAGGCATTTCATACTCAACATGTCTCATACTAAATTCATCTTCCACTTTCTCCCCAAACCTATCCATCTTTCATGTCCCTGATTTGATGTATAGTCCCCGCCTCCATCTAGTTGCCTAAACCAAGAAGCTGGGAGTCATCAATGACTTGAATTACTCCTTTTCTTTACCCCCTCCCCCCCCACATCTACCTCTATTCTACTTCCTTGACTTTGCTCTAGCTCTCCCACTTCTGCCCATCTCTGCTATCACTTCTTCACTTCAGGCATCCTCACCACCTTTCACATAGTTGACTGCAAGAGCTTCCTAACTGGTGTGCCCTTCCTGCAGTCTTATCATGCTTTGGTTAACTCTCCATATCGCAACACAAGTTAGCCATTTCAAATTAAAAATTGATAAAGTCTTTCCTTTGCTTTAAAATGCTCGGAGGCTTCCTATTGCCATGAGAGGCGTTCATGGACTGGACCCCACTCACCACTCCAGCTTTATCTTTTGCTGCATTCCTCCAATCCGTGGTCCTCTCATACTGGCCTGTCTGTGGTCCCCTGAATATTTTCTGTCTTAAATAGTGTTGGGAGACTCTTCTTATTGGAGATTATCCTCTTTCATTATGTATTTTACAAGTGACTTGAAAGAAAAGGCACTAATGTTCCACATGTTCAGTGTTGGCTGATGGCAGCGATGCATTGATTCTACTCATCAATTGTTGTCCTATTTTATTTTTAATGTTTTTTCCACATCAAGTGATGGTCATTAGTCAGGGAAAGCAATTCTCCATACAAACACCTACTGTTAGGCCAGTGCTTAAAAGCTTATTCCATCACTGCTATAACTTGCTCACCAGTATCTTCATAGACTCCATCAAAGAGGACTTTGGTTCCATTCAAGTGGTCAGAGATTTTTATCTTTTGATAAAGTGTGTTCCTGTGTCACTTGCAAGATGAAATCTTATTGTAATTACACACTCAGGAATCATGTATTATAAGCCAAGATAAATGTGTAGATGGCATCAAGCTCTGATTTAGTAGTAAAGCTGAACCCAAACATCTAGGGGCAGAGTTTATATATTTTTGAATGTTTTTATCATAAAAATAGTTTACCTAAAATTGTGAATTATTAATTCACCATTTTAAATAGAAAGGAGCTAATCAAGGGAATTGATTGCACAGAAGTTGGAATGCAGAATGAGTAAAAAGAGAACATTGAGCAAGCAAAGTATACAAGGAGCTGCCACTTCTAGGACTGTGAAAACAGAGGGAAAAGATAGGTCACTAGAACTTAGGAGCTCAGAGGAAGGGTCACAGTCCCGTCTCTGCTGCTACTTCTGGGAACATGATGAGTCTGGTTCTGAGGGGCTGAAGAACCTGGAGCAAGAGTTAATTGCTATTGCTGGAACAATACCGACAGAAACAGGACAAATAGAAAGGAACTCCTTTTTCCCCTTTTCCTATCTAATATCTGTCTAGTGTCTCCTACTAGCAGAACCCACCAGGAAGCAGCAAGCACAGTGGTCTGGAAAATGTAATTCACAGAATTCAGACTTGGTATCATAGAGCAGAATGAGGATAAATGGCTTTACAGCTGGGAGATAAGTAAATAACCATCAATTGAATAATCTATTTTTCCCTGTTTTGAAATTTTCTTAGATATCTTATTTACATGTTTTATAGATGACTTTATTCTCAAAGGTTTTTAAGGCAATTAAACTATCAGAGCTTGTTTTTAAAAAAGTTATTTTTCTGTGTATTTTCCATTGTCCATGTTATTGGAAACCTGTATATGTTAGGTACTTAATAAATATTTGCTGAGTAACTTTCTCTAGAATTTGATATTAGAGGTTATATCTTTTTTTAGGATACAGTAGGTGTATAAAGGTGGTAGAAATTATTTAATTGCTTCAGTTTTCTCAGTGAGCTAGGTAAAAAGGTGAGAGAAAGTTTAGGGGAAGAAGTGTGAAAAATTTGAAGAGAGAAAAAAATATGAAATAATCTAGGTGAATGGATTAAGGAATAGAGTGTGGTTTTCTGGGTAGCATCAACAGCCCATTTAAGATTACTTACCATGAATTGAAAATGAGACCAGTTGGCATGCTGTTTTCCTCTACCTATAGGTAGAAGCAAAGAGATGGGAGTTAGATTTAACCAAGCCCATGGTGTGACCAAGAGATGAAATTAGACAAGTGGCATGAAATTGAGGGTGTGTGCAGGGGAACTGACCTTGAAATTGAAGCTGGATGAGGAAAATGGGGGAGGATGAAGGCCAGTGAAAAGATGGTAAAATCAATGGACTTTAGATTCTGCTGAAGTCAAAGGATTGTTGGAGTTGGGGTTCTAGAGGAAGTGAGCTGGAAGTATAGGAGATGGCGGTGGAGTTGAAATTATAGATTGCTGCAATTATTGGTAACAATGACGAGAACTCGGGTATGACCACAGAAGTGAGGAGCTGAAGTTGTGTGAAGTACAGGATCATTGGAAGAGCATCCAGGGAACTGACAGGTCAGAGTGTCAGAAGGATCATCTACAAGAATACTGAAATCACTAAGAAATTTGACAGTAGTGTTAGAGAGAGTGGCAGGAGCTAAAATCTTCAGGGAAGAAAGGGGAGAAAATTACCCTGGGTGGTGAATGGCTCATGACTACAGAAAGAAAGGATACTAATTGCTATTATCTGATGACAGGAGATTCAAAGCTAAGATATTTTAGGGAGGAGGGAAAGAGAATGATCTGGAAGCAGCAATGAAGAGCAAGGAGGAAATCTACCCCACTTCCGGGCTCACTGGTATAGAGTGGGAAAGAAGCTATTCACTTGCTTCGAGGGCTGCTGGGGAAGCAGCATCCTCAAGAGAGAGCCAGGTTTCCCTTAGGGCAGTGGTTCTCAAACTAGGCTATAGATTAGAATTATCTGAGGAGCTTTTAAAAATACTGGATGCCCAGGCCACATGCAGGACCAATTGAAAAACAATCTGTGGAAGTAGGACCCAGACATCAGTGTTTTTTAAAACTTCAGATGATTCCAGTGTGCAGCCAAATTTGAGAACCACTGCCTTAGAGCAAGGAAGTGAAGGGAACATTCTCAGAAGAATTCATGAGAGTTAGCTTAGAGTTGAATGTGGGTTTCAGGGTGCAGTGAAAGAATTTCAAGATGGCGATGGGTGAGATACAGGATCAGAAAAGATGATGTCAGAGCCCCATGCAGAAAGAGGGAAGAGGACAAGGAATTTTCTCTGGGTTTTATTGGTAGCACCACTAAAATACAAAGTATCTCCACTTTAGCAGCTACAATATCAGAAGCAAATGATTGTTTCCTTCACTTTGTGGTTTTGGTGAGTCCTTAGGAGGTGTGGCTAGAAAAAGCAATGTCAGACACCTCAGGAAGATGCTTCAAATGTTTTTGCTGTGGTTAAGTCAACTTGGGATATACACTTCCAGAACGCTTTCACATTCCCTGTGAATGTAAGACCACCCATGAGATAAACCCTAGAGTTTTAACTGGCGCAGTAAGTTGAACCCATATTGCTGCAGGAACATGGTTTCTTGCTAAACTAACCTTAGAATAAGCGTGTGAAGAATAGTTGCAGACAGCAAGGCTTTCAGGCTATGTATTTGTTGGTCCTAAGGTTATGGAGAAATTTGAGGGAAATCTAGAGATATTCCCATAATAATGTTGTAACAGGATTGGCCACTGTTAAACATGAAATAATGAGTTCAGAACTGAGAAATCTGGCAAGGCTTGTTGGCTGATCTCATCCACCTGCCTTGTCTATTTAGTCATCTTCACCATGTTTTCATCTGACCATTTGCTTGTGGATGATGAATTAGTGATGATGACAGCTCAGATAAGGCTCCTAACCACAATTTCAGCAGAGGTCAGTGCATATCAGTTGTCTGAGATGATAATGTTTGGCAACTTGGTAACTGCAAATAACTGGTATAAAGCAGCAGAAGTTTGAAATAAACTAGGAGGACATTGAATCATTTTATGAACTCTTGTAATCAAGAAAGTTTTTATCCCAAAAGTTCCTTGCTACTATTATGAAATGAGAAGTAGTTTTTGGTCATTTACTATGAAAAAGCAGATGCATTGGGAATTTTATACAAAGTAGTAAGGCAGAGATTTTTCAACATTAGATCAGTCATGCCACCAGATAAAGCTCAGGTTTCCTATGAAAACAAAACTCCTATCAGGCTGTAAGTAATGGGACTATGATTTATAACACATTTTTAACCAGAGTGCTCCCCTCCTTGAATGATGATTAGTTATTTGTTGTAGTTGTTGATAAGCTTATAACAAAGTCAAGTTTTCCCCAAGAAGTCAAGAAGACAACTAAAAAGTTGGCTGACTGCAGGAACTGCATGTGGGAAGAAAAATATGAGAAAAATAGCACTTTATATATGCACTGATCTAAAAATTAAGAGAAAAATTATTGAATCAAATATTTTGAGGTCAGTAACCCATTCCTAGTGCTAATAGGCAAGTAATGTATTTGATTACATAGTCAATTACAGTGAAATGTCAATTGCTATTTTTTAGGGCATTGGTTTTCCAATCATAAACTGCCATTGAATGTGCATGCTAGCATTCCTTCAAATGGCATTCAAATGCTAATTAAAATATTGATTTGGCAATAAAAATTACTCTTGTCATGTTTTTAAAATTAATTATTTAGCATATAAATCAATTCCTACTTGAGATTGATGTTATATATTTACTAGTGATTTAGAAGGACAGAGAGCTTTCTGATCTGAGAATCAGGAGACCTGAGTTCTAATATATAATCAACAACAAATTAGTTGTACCCATTGGGCAATTCATTGACTTTTCTAAACCTTGGTTTCCTTATCTGAAAATTAAGGAGTTAAATTTCTTTTCTACTCTAAAGTCCTATTGTTCTATGAATCAAATGTCCTGCTAAGACTTGAAGCCATTTAGGTTGGTCAAAGCACTGGAATTGAAGTAAATCATTCCTGCTAACTATCCAGTGCTATCCCATGCTCTAGAACTTTCTTCCCACCCTTCCTTCCAAAATGGGACTTAATGAACAGCTAGTCAGTTGTAGGAGTTGCCTCTCCAAATATCACCCCTATAAGTACTTTGAAGTCATAGAAAGCATAGGATTATGCTCCTATGGGATCCACCACAACCCCTAGCAAAATACCTGCCATATAACTGCTAAATGAGTAAATTTCTGAGTGAATGAAAGGAATGTAGAGTGGGAAGAAGACAGGAAGGAAGAGAGAAATGAGGAAGGGAGGGAGAGAGGAAGAAGGAAGTAACGAACTGCTCAGTCTTTGGCACGTACTGGAGTTAGTGAAAAGAGAAATAGCAGTCAGGCTCTTCAATTTTCATCTAGAGAAGGGAACAGGACAAGTAAAAGAGGTGTTTGGTGAACTTCTGGTTTCATTGCTACAGGCATGATCCCAGTAGAGATCTGTATTTCAAACAAATTCAACACAGTGGAATTCAGTCCAACAAAATTATTTGATCTTCCCTTAGAATTTCTTTTTTATAATAGAGTCTGTTACATATTAATGTGAGGAAATTGTGTGTTACATATTAATGTGAGAAAATAAACTGAGAAAACCAAGAAAAACTCAAATTGAAAGGTGAATGTGTAGAAATAGAGGGAACTTGATCCATTTACTAAAAAAAACTAAGAAATAAGCCAGGCTTAATGGTTAGTTATGGTGAAGAGACTGTTAACATCAGTGGAATTTCATCCTCATTGAGCCTTCCATTCTATTATTGAAAAAGAATTAAGTGGCACATATTCAAGAGGTTCTGTATCAGTAGGTATATATATAGAGAATTCATAAGGTATAATATTAAGATTGCCAGCTCTGGAGTATGACTGTCTAGATTTGCATCCTGACATCATCCCTTGTTAGTTGTGAGACTTTGGACAAACAGCTGAACTTCTCTATTCCTGCCTTAGATTTGTCATCTACAAAATGGTGATAATAGTATATATCTAATAAGGTTGTTCTGAGGTTTAAATGGGATAATGTTTGCAAAGCACTTGGCATATTTTCTAGCATATAGTAAGTGCTCAGTGAATATTAGGGGGAGATGAGAATGAGCAAGCAAGAGAGAGAGAGAATGGTGGGTGAAGATAATAGAATGTGTGTTGACATCTGTATTCATGTATCTATAGAGGAAAAGCAATTCTGAAAAGATTCACTTCACATTATTAATAGAATTAGCCCTGGGGAGTAGAATTTGGGAGGATGCAATGTAAACCTTTATTTTTTCTTTAAATACTTTTTATGATGTTGATTTTTAAATAACCAATGTTAATTGCCTTATAATTTTAATATTTAAATACTTTGATATGAGAGCTGAGGAAATCATTTACCATACTAAATGCAAAGAGCGCATAATCCAAACTTATTATGCAGAATCAAGGCTGCAGAAGAGACCATAAATAACAATTATTTTCTTTTGGATAGTATTTAGATGCCCATTTAAACCTATGGTCTCAGTTAATCTTATGAGTTAGATAGGACCTTGCTATTTCTACCAGAGTTGAGAAAGTTGTAAAAGATTTCCTCCATTTTACCTTATCACTCACCTAGTGAGGAGCAGAGTTAGAGCTCAACTCATATCCTGACTCGAGTCAGGGCTTCTCCATGATGTAATGATAGCCAGGCTGATCATTTCCCACTGAGCCCCAGTTTTAATTTTTTTCAAGATTATACATATATATGTATGTATGTGTGTGTATATATATATATTTTTTTTTTAATTCAGTTTGGGATATATTCATATACCATACAGTCATCCATGGTGCACAATCAACTGTTCACAGTACCATCATATGGTTGTGCATTCATCACCCCAATCAATTTTTGAAGATTTTCCTTACTCCAAAAAGAATGAAAATAGGAATAAAAATAAAGGTAAAAAAGAACACCCAAAGCATTTCATCCCCTCCATGCCACTCCATTTTTCATTTAGTTTTTGTCCCCGTTTTACTACTCATCTATAATACACTAGATAAAGGGAGTGTGAGCCACAAGGTTTTCACAATTACGTGGTCACACCATGTAAGCTACATAGTTACACAATTGAATTCAAGAATCAAGGCTACTGGGTTGCAGTTCTACAGTTTCAGGTATTTCCTTCTAGCTATTCCAATACACTAAAAACTAAAAAGGGATGTCTATATAGTACATAAGAATGCTCCTCAGAGTGACCTCTTGACTCCATTTGAAATTTCTCAGCCACTGAAATTTTATTTTGTTTCATTTCACTTTTCCCTATTGGTCAAGAATATTTTCTGAATCCCATAATGCTGGGTCCAGGCTTATGCCAGGGAGTCAAGTCTCATGCTGCCAGGGAGATTTACACCCCTGGGAGTCATGTGCCACATAGGGGGAAGAGCAGTAAGTTCACCTGCCAAGTGTGAGCCCCAGTTTTAAAGAGACAAGTAGTAGCTCATTTACAGAATCCTGAAACCCAGCAGACTTGAGGGTGACAAGTGTTCTGGCCAACTGGATAATTTGTTTTAGATTTATGTAAAGACATAGACAAAAACTCTCAAACTATATGGTCATCATTCTGGTCATTTCTTTTCTCTTATAAGCTTTAAATATATTAATGGTTTAGACTTTTGTGACTGATAAACTGAAACCTCTCACCGTGTGGATGATTTAACATGGCTAGCTTTGGTTGAGCTGCAGTTTTCTGCTGCAGATTCACAAGATCCCTAAAGAGTCTATTCAGTGATGGTGATGCATTCCTGTAGCGTTTAAGACTAAGCCCTAAAAGCTTTGCTTTGTATACTTGATCTGTAGCGACCTTTAGAGTTTGCTGCCCATTGAACCGAAGGTCTTCCTTGTGAAATCATAGAATAGTGCCCCAGTTCACTTTCTGTTACTTGATATCACTGAACAAAAATACCATTATCAGTGACTGAAAAAAAAAAAAGATATGTACCCTGTTTCTTTAAAAGTTTAAGAATAGATGGGGCGGGGCAAGATGGCAGACTGGTGAGCTGTATGTTTTAGTTACTCCTCCAGGAAAGTAGGTAAAAAGCCAGGAACTGCGTGGACTGGACACCACAGAGCAATCTGTCTTTGGGCATACTTCATACAACACTCATGAAAACGTGGAACTGCTGAGATCAGCGAAATCTGTAAGTTTTTGCGGCCAGGGGACCCGCGCCCCTCCCTGCCAGGCTCAGTCCCGGGGGAGGAGGGGCTGTCAGCTCCAGGAAGGAGAAGGGAGAATTGCAGTGGCTGCTCTCATCGGAAACTCATTCTACTGATTCAAACTCCAACCATAGATAGACTGAGGCCAGACACCAGAGACTCTGAGAGCAGCCAGCCCAGCAGAGAGGAGACGGGCATAGAAGGAAAACAACACGAGAAGCTCCAAAGTAAAAGCAGAGGATTTTTGGAGTTCTGGTGAACACAGAAAGGGGAAGGGCGGAGATCAGGCCTTGAGGCGCATATGCAAATCCCGAAGCAAGGCTGATCTCTCTGCCCAGGGCACCTTTCCTTAATGGCCCTGGTTGCTTTGTCTATTAGCATTTCAATAACCCATTAGATCTCTGAGGAGGGCCGGTTTTTTTTTTTTTTTTTTTTTTTTTTTTTTTTTTTTTAAATCCTTTTTGCTTTTTCTAAAACAATTACTCTAAGAAGCTCAATACAGAAAGCTTCAAAGAATTGAAATTTGGGCACGTCAAGTCAAGAGCAGAACTAAGAGAGCTCTGAGACAAAAGGCAATAATCCAGTGGCTGAGAAAATTCACTAAACAACACAACTTCCCAAGAAAAGGGGGGTGTCCGCTCACAGCCACCATCCTGGTGGACAGGAAACACTCCTGCCCATCGCCAGCCCCATAGCCCAGAGCTGCCCCAGACAACCCAGTGTGACGGAAGTGCTTCAAATAACAGGCACACACCACAAAACTGGGCGTGGACATTAGCCTTCCCTGCAACCTCAGCTGAATGTCCCAGAGCTGGGAAGGGGGAGCAGTGTGAATTAACAGAGCCCCATTCAGCCATCATTTGAGCAGACTGGGAGCCTCCCAACACAGCCCAGCAGCCCAGAACTGCCCTGGGGGGACGGCACTCACCTGTGACATAGCACAGTCATCCCTCAACAGAGGACCCGGGGTGCACAGCCTGGAAGAGGGGCCCACTTGCAAGTCTCAGGAGCCATACGCCAATACCAAAGACTTGTGGGTCAGTGGCAGAGACAAACTGTGGCAGGACTGAACTGAAGGATTAGACTATTGCAGTAGCTTTAAAACTCTAGGATCATCAGGGAGATTTGATTGTTAGGGCCATCCCCCCTCCCCGACTGCCCAGAAACACGCCCCACATACAGGGCAGGCAACACCAACTACACACGCAAGCTTGGGACACCAATTGGGCCCCACAAGACTCACTCCCCCACTCACCAAAAAGGCTAAGCAGGGGAGATCTGGCTTGTGGAGAACAGGTGGCTCGTGGACGCCACCTGCTGGTTAGTTAGAGAAAGTGTACTCCACAAAGCTGTAGATCTGATAAATTAGAGATAAGGACTTCAACTGGTCTACAAACCCTAAAAGAACCCTATCAAGGACAGCAAATGCCACGAGGCCAAAAACAACAGAAAATTATAAAGCATATGAAAAAACCAGACGATATGGATAACCCAAGCCCAAGCACCCAAATCAAAAGACCAGAAGAGACACACCTAGAGCAGCTACTCAAAGAACTAAAGATGAACAATGAGACCCTAGTACGGGATATGAAGGAAATCAAGAAGACCCTAGAAGAGCATAAAGAAGACATTGCAAGACTAAATAAAAAAATGGATGATCTTATGGAAATTAAAGAAACTGTTGACCAAATTAAAAAGATTCTGGACACTCATAGTACAAGACTAGAGGAAGTTGAACAACGAATCAGTGACCTGGAAGATGACAGAATGGAAAATGAAAGCATAAAAGAAAGAATGGGGAAAAAAATTGAAAAACTCGAAATGGACCTCAGGGATATGATAGATAATATGAAGCGTCCGAATATAAGACTCATTGGTGTCCCAGAAGGGGAAGAAAAGGGTAAAGGTCTAGGAAGAGTATTCAAAGAAATTGTTGGGGAAAACTTCCCAAATCTTCTAAACAACATAAATACACAAATCATAAATGCTCAGCGAACTCCAAATAGAATAAATCCAAAAAAACCCACTCCGAGACATATACTGATCACACTGTCAAACATAGAAGAGAAGGAGCAAGTTCTGAAAGCAGCAAGAGAAAAGCAATTCACCACATACAAAGGAAACAGCATAAGACTAAGTAGTGACTACTCAGCAGCCACCATGGAGGCGAGAAGGCAATGGCACGATATATTTAAAATTCTGAGAGAGAGGAATTTCCAGCCAAGAATACTTTATCCAGCAAAGCTCTCCTTCAAATTTGAGGGAGAGCTTAAATTTTTCACAGACAAAGAAATGCTGAGAGAATTTGCTAACAAGAGACCTGCCCTACTGGAGATACTAAAGGGAGCCCTACAGACAGAGAAACAAAGACAGGACAGAGAGACTTGGAGAAAGGTTCAGTACTAAAGAGATTCGGTATGGGTACAATAAAGGATATTAATAGAGAGAGGGAAAAATATGGCAAACATAATCCAAAGGATAAGATGGCCGATTCAAGAAATGCCTTCACGGTTTTAACGTTGAATGTAAATGGATTAAACTCCCCAATTAAAAGATATAGATTCGCAGAATGGATCAAAAAAAATGAACCATCAATATGTTGCATACAAGAGACTCATCTTAGACACAGGGACACAAAGAAATTGAAAGTGAAAGGATGGAAAAAAATATTTCATGCAAGCTACAGCCAAAAGAAAGCAGGTGTAGCAATATTAATCTCAGATAAAATAGACTTCAAATGCAGGGATGTTTTGAGAGACAAAGAAGGCCACTACATACTAATAAAAGGGGCAATTCAGCAAGAAGAAATAACAATCGTAAATGTCTATGCACCCAATCAAGGTGCCACAAAATACATGAGAGAAACATTGGCAAAACTAAAGGAAGCAATTGATGTTTCCACAATAATTGTGGGAGACTTCAACACATCACTCTCTCCTATAGATAGATCAACCAGACAGAAGACCAATAAGGAAATTGAAAACCTAAACAATCTGATAAATGAATTAGATTTAACAGACATCTACAGGACATTACATCCCAAATCACCAGGATACACATACTTTTCTAGTGCTCACGGAACTTTCTCCAGAATAGATCATATGCTGGGACATAAAACAAGCCTCAATAAATTTAAAAAGATTGAAATTATTCAAAGCACATTCTCTGACCACAATGGAATACAATTAGAAGTCAATAACCATCAGAGACTTAGAAAATTCACAAATACCTGGAGGTTAAACAACACACTCCTAAACAATCAGTGGGTTAAAGAAGAAATAGCAAGAGAAATTGCTAAATATATAGAGACGAATGAAAATGAGAACACAACATACCAAAACCTATGGGATGCAGCAAAAGCAGTGCTAAGGGGGAAATTTATAGCACTAAACGCATATATTAAAAAGGAAGAAAGAGCCAAAATCAAAGAACTAATGGACCAACTGAAGAAGCTAGAAAATGAACAGCAAACCAATCCTAAACCAAGTAGAAGAAAAGAAATAACAAGGATTAAAGCAGAAATAAATGACATAGAGAACAAAAAAACAATAGAAAGGATAAATATCACCAAAAGTTGGTTCTTTGAGAAGATCAACAAGATTGACAAGCCCCTAGCTAGACTGACAAAATCAAAAAGAGAGAAGACCCATATAAACAAAATAATGAATGAAAAAGGTGACATAACTGCAGATCCTGAAGAAATTAAAAAAATTATAAGAGGATATTATGAACAACTGTATGGCAACAAACTGGATAATGTAGAAGAAATGGACAATTTCCTGGAAACATATGAACAACCTAGACTGACCAGAGAAGAAATAGAAGACCTCAACCAACCCATCACAAGCAAAGAGATCCAATCAGTCATCAAAAATCTTCCCACAAATAAATGCCCAGGGCCAGATGGCTTCACAGGGGAATTCTACCAAACTTTCCAGAAAGAACTGACACCAATCTTACTCAAACTCTTTCAAAACATTGAAAAAAATGGAACACTACCTAACTCATTTTATGAAGCTAACATCAATCTAATACCAAAACCAGGCAAAGATGCTACAAAAAAGGAAAACTACCGGCCAATCTCCCTAATGAATATAGATGCAAAAATCCTCAACAAAATACTTGCAAATCGAATCCAAAGACACATTAAAAAAATCATACACCATGACCAAGTGGGGTTCATTCCAGGCATGCAAGGATGGTTCAACATCAGAAAAACAATCAATGTATTACAACACATTAAAAACTCGAAAGGGAAAAATCAATTGATCATCTCAATAGATGCTGAAAAAGCATTTGACAAAATCCAACATCCCTTTTTGATAAAAACACTTCAAAAGGTAGGAATTGAAGGAAACTTCCTCAACATGATAAAGAGCATATATGAAAAACCCACAGCCAGCATAGTACTCAATGGTGAGAGACTGAAAGCCTTCCCTCTAAGATCAGGAACAAGACAAGGATGCCCGCTGTCACCACTGTTATTCAACATTGTGCTGGAAGTGCTAGCCAGGGCAATCCGGCAAGACAAAGAAATAAAAGGCATCCAAATTGGAAAAGAAGAAGTAAAACTGTCATTGTTTGCAGATGATATGATCTTATATCTAGAAACCCCTGAGAAATCGACGATACACCTACTAGAGCTAATAAACAAATTTAGCAAAGTAGCGGGATACAAGATTAATGCACATAAGTCAGTAATGTTTCTATATGCTAGAAATGAACAAACTGAAGAGACACTCAAGAAAAAGATACCATTTTCAATAGCAACTAAAAAAATCAAGTACCTAGGAATCAACTTAACCAAAGATGTAAAAGACCTATACAAAGAAAACTACATAACTCTACTAAAAGAAATAGAAGGGGACCTTAAAAGATGGAAAAATATTCCATGTTCATGGATAGGAAGGCTAAATGTCATTAAGATGTCAATTCTACCCAAACTCATCTACAGATTCAATGCAATCCCAATCAAAATTCCAACAACCTACTTTGCAGACTTGGAAAAGCTAGTTATCAAATTTATTTGGAAAGGGAAGATGCCTCGAATTGCTAAAGACACTCTAAAAAAGAAAAACGAAGTGGGAGGACTTACACTCCCTGACTTTGAAGCTTATTATAAAGCCACAGTTGCCAAGACAGCATGGTACTGGCACAAAGATAGACATATAGATCAATGGAATCGAATTGAGAATTCAGAGATAGACCCTCAGATCTATGGCCGACTGATCTTTGATAAGGCCCCCAAAGTCACCGAACTGAGCCATAATGGTCTTTTCAACAAATGGGGCTGGGAGAGTTGGATATCCATATCCAAAAGAATGAAAGAGGACCCCTACCTCACCCCCTACACAAAAATTAACTCAAAATGGACCAAAGATCTCAATATAAAAGAAAGTACCATAAAACTCCTAGAAGATAATGTAGGAAAACATCTTCAAGACCTTGTATTAGGAGGCCACTTCCTAGACTTTACACCCAAAGCACAAGCAACAAAAGAGAAAATAGATAAATGGGAACTCCTCAAGCTTAGAAGTTTCTGCACCTCAAAGGAATTTCTCAAAAAGGTAAAGAGGCAGCCAACTCAATGGGAAAAAATTTTTGGAAACCATGTATCTGACAAAAGACTGATATCTTGCATATACAAAGAAATCCTACAACTCAATGACAATAGTACAGACAGCCCAATTATAAAATGGGCAAAAGATATGAAAAGACAGTTCTCTGAAGAGGAAATACAAATGACCAAGAAACACATGAAAAAATGTTCAGCTTCACTAGCTATTAGAGAGATGCAAATTAAGACCACAATGAGATACCATCTAACACCGGTTAGAATGGCTGCCATTAAACAAACAGGAAACTACAAATGCTGGAGGGGATGTGGAGAAATTGGAACTCTTATTCATTGTTGGTGGGACTGTATAATGGTTCAGCCACTCTGGAAGTCAGTCTGGCAGTTCCTTAGAAAACTAGATATAGAGCTACCATTCGATCCAGCGATTGCACTCCTCGGTATATACCCGGAAGATCGGAAAGCAGTGACACGAACAGATATCTGCACGCCAATGTTCATAGCAGCATTATTCACAATTGCCAAGAGATGGAAACAACCCAAATGTCCTTCAACAGATGAGTGGATAAATAAAATGTGGTATATACACACGATGGAATACTACGCGGCAGTAAGAAGGAACGATCTGGTGAAACATATGAGAACATGGATGAACCTTGAGGACATAATGCTGAGCGAAATAAGCCAGGCACAAAAAGAGAAATATTATATGCTACCACTAATGTGAACTTTGAAAAATGTAAAACAAATGGTTTATAATGTAGAATGTAGGGGAACTAGCAGTAGAGAGCAATTAAGGAAGGGGGAACAATAATCCAGGAAGAACAGATAAGCTATTTAACGTTCTGGGGATGCCCAGAAATGACTATGGTCTGTTAATTTCTGATGGTTGTAGTAGGAACAAGTTCACTGAAATGTTGCTATATTATGTAACTTTCTTGGGGTAAAGTAGGAACATGTTGGAAGTTAAGCAGTTATCTTAGGTTAGTTGTCTTTTTCTTACTCCCTTGCTATGGTCTCTTTGAAATGCTCTTTTATTGTATGTTTGTTTTCTTTTTAACTTTTTTTTTCATACAGGTGATTTGAAAAAAGAAGGGAAAGTTAAAAAAAAAAAAAAAAAAAAAGATGTAGTGCCCCCTTGAGGAGCCTGTGGAGAATGCAGGGGTATTCGCCTACCCCACCTCCATGGTTGCTAACATGACCACAGACATAGGGGACTGGTGGTTTGATGGGTTGAGCCCTCTACCATAAGTTTTACCCTTGGGAAGACGGTTGCTGCAAAGGAGAGGCTAGGCCTCCCTGTATTTGTGCCTAAGAGTCTCCTCCTGAATGCCTCTTTGTTGCTCAGATGTGGCCCTCTCTCTCTGGCTAAGCCAACTTGAAAGGTGAAATCACTGCCCTCCCCCCTACGTGGGATCAGACACCCAGGGAAGTGAATCTCCCTGGCAACGTGGAATATGACTCCCAGGGAGGAATGTAGACCTGGCACCGTGGGACGGAGAACATCTTCTTGACCAAAAGGGGGATGTGAAAGGAAATGAAATAAGCTTCAGTGGCAGAGAGATTCCAAAAGGAGCCGAGAGGTCACTCTGGTGGGCACTCTTATGCACACTTTAGACAACCCTTTTTAGGTTCTAAAGAATTGGGGTAGCTGGTGGTGGATACCTGAAACTATCAAACTACAACCCAGAACCCATGAATCTCGAAGACAGTTGTATAAAAATGTAGCTTATGAGGGGTGACAATGGGATTGGGAAAGCCATAAGGACCAAACACCACTTTGTCTAGTTTATGGATGGATGTGTAGAAAAGTAGGGGAAGGAAACAAACAGACAAAGGTACCCAGTGTTCTTTTTTACTTCAATTGCTCTTTTTCACTCTAATTATTATTATTGTTATTTTTGTGTGTGTGCTAATGAAGGTGTCAGGGATTGATTTAGGTGATGAATGTACAACTATGTAATGGTACTGTAAACAATCGAAAGTACAATTTGTTTTGTATGACTGCGTGGTATGTGAATATATCTCAATAAAATGATGATTAAAAAAAAAAAAAAAAAAAAAAAAAAAAACAAGTCAAAGCCAAAAAAAAAAAAAAAAAAAAAAAAATGTATCTTATGAGGAGTGACAATGTGATTGGGAAAGCCATGTGGATCACACTCCCCTTTGTCCAGTGTATGGATGGATGAGTAGAAAAATGGGGGGAGAGGGGGACACCCAGTGTTCTTTTTTACTTTAATTGTTCTTTTTCGCTTTAATTTTTATTCTTATTATTTTTGTGTGTGTGGTAATGAAAATGTTCAAAAACTAATTTCGGTGATGAACACAAAACTATATAATGGTATTGTGAACAATTGAATGTACACTTTGTATGACTGCATGGTATGTGAATATATCTCAATAAAAATGAATTTAAAAAAAAAAAAAAAAAAAAAAAAAAAAAAAAAAAAAAAAAGTTTAAGAATAGCAAGCACAGTAGAATTAATGCTTTGGGGGGTTGTGCCTTGGGAATTTTCTGGCCCAGAATCAAGCTACAGATAATTAATTATGTCAGTGAAAAGCTCTGATGGCCTGTTCTCTTCAGAGAAAAGTGACATCATCCATAGAATTCTCTGGCAATCAAGAACAAAACTGTGAGTGCAGGAAATAACAGACAGATGTCCGTGAGTGCATATTTTATCTACTTCAAAGCACATTGCAAGAAATCATGCTCTGGGACTGTCTCCACAGCAGCAGTGGCTTGGCAAAAGGTCTTGGAGAGTAGGAAAAGTAAGTTTACAAGATTGGGTCCACCGTCTCATGTGCTCTGGCCTGAAGATAGAAATGCGGTATTTTTAGGGAAGTTACTAAAAAGATGACAATGCTCAAAAAATGTTGGCAAGATCATGAGAGCAATCAAGTTGTGTAGTGTGGGGAAATTGGACCAGATGGCAGAAGCACCATTTGGGGATGGATGTTAGTACAGGAAACAATATCCTGTGACTTTGATTCCAGGGTTTTCCATTGCTTTGTGTTTACATCATGTTTTCACTGAAAATTGTGACTGGTCCCCTCAGCAACATCTAATGGAAAGAACAAATATGTTGGAGTCAGATAACTCTGTTTCTTATTAATGATGTGACATTGGTCAACTAAATAATATGTTTTCTTCATCTATAGAATTAAGAGAAATAGATTAAATAGTACACCTGGAAAGTGTTTTGTCCATACTAGAGAACAGTGTAAGCATTGGTTGCTATTAAATTCAACTCTGTGTCCCTCTCTGTGACATATTACAAATCTAGAGCCACACTGATATTAGTTAGATGTTTGATATTAGGAATTTGAGACATAACAGAAAGATCATTGTTTCAAAGTTTCAGGTACCAAATGCCCAGAAATTCTATTAGAGATTTATTCTTTTGAGTTGAAACTACCCATTCTAGAACTTTCTTTTAAAAGATATTTTATCTGACTATCAAAATAAACCAATTCAGTATAGAGCACTTTGAACCTGCATTCTCAATGAGAGTTTGATTGTTCCCAATGGTTTGAGAATTGGTTCTTGGGTAGGGGTAAAAAAATTTTTAGATATTTACAATGGTTCTGACCCCCCAAAGGACCACATCATATAAACAGATATACACTATATCTGTGGAAATAAAATTTTATGAGAGGGGCAATTAACAAGTCTCTTTAGAAGTACAATAATGAAAAATGTTTGAGAAACACTGATTTAGAAAAATTTAAAAGTTATTTTTAAAATATCAATTACCCATAATTTCACCAACCTAAAATAACAGTTGTGAATATTTTTATATATTTCCTCCCAGAATTTTTCTTCACATGTATTTTTCCCATAATGGCAAGCACAGTGTATATACAATTTTGAATCGTTATTTGTTAAAAGCATTTCTCATAACATCCCTTGAAATATAATTTCTAAAATCTGTGTAACAGTTCATCCTATGGATGAACTATATTTCATCTGTGTAATAGTTCATCTGTGTAATAGTAAATCTGTTTAATAGTTCATCCTATGGATGAACTATATTTCACTCAAATATTTCCTTATTATTGAATATTCAGATTGTTTCTAATTTTTTTACTGTTATAAATATCCTCATAAAAACATATTTGTACACCAATATTTGTTCTTATTGTTAAACTATTCAATTAAAAGGTATGACTATTTTGTCTCGTGTTTATCTATTGCCAAATTGTTTTTCAGATCCATATGTCCTCCCAAAAATATTATGAGAAATACCCACTTTTCAAACTCTCACAATAACTATTAAAATTCAAAAATTTGTCCTGATTAAGAGGTGAGCAATGTTATCTCATGATTGTTTTAATTTGCATTAGTTAAATTTACCTATTCATATGTTTACTATGAACATTTTCTATATCTCTTTAATGAATTGTCTAGTTATGCATTTTCTTTCATGCATTGTTCTATTGAGCCATAAGGTTTTTCTCACTGATGCACATTAACTTTATAATTAAGGATGATTTCCTTATGTCCATCATAGTTGTTACAAATATTTCCTTTTTGGGGGTCATTTAATTGGTTATTTTTTTTTTTTTTTTTACATAAAGAATCTTTAATCTATTTCTTTGTTATTTCAGACAAAGTCTTTCCCATGTATATTCATTCACTCATTCATTCATCCAACTAATAGGAGTGTTTACTCTTTGCTAGGTGCGTTTTAGGTATTGGGGATACAACACAAACGATGTTGCTTTTAAAAAAATCCCTGTCCTTAATGAGTTTACATTCTAGAGGGGAAGACAAACAAAAAACAAAATAAATCAAACATGTATTGTGTTAAAAGATAGGTTCTATGGAGAAAAATAAAGTCAAGAAAACAGAATATTTGAGGATGGGGAGTTAAGGGTGGTATTTTAAAATAGGGGGCCAGGAAAGATTTCACTATAAAGGTAACATTTAAGGAAATACCTGAAGGAGGCGGAGAGCAAACTACACAAACATCTAGAGCAAAAACATTCCAGACAAGAGAAATTCAAAGGCAAAGTTCTGAGGAAGGAGTGTGCCAGGAGAGTTTGAAGCACAAGAAGTAGGCCGGTGTGAATAAAGTAAAGCAGTGAGGGGTGATGGTTATGAGGAGGGGCACATGATGTCACCAATGTCCTCGACAACACTCAGGTTCTGTTGCCATCCCAGACTCCTTCTTCCCCAATAGTGGGCTTCCTCAGAGTCTTGTTGTTCCTCCCTATAATCCTATCTTGGGTTGATCACTATAGTCTAACTGGTATCTTTGAATAAGTCTAAAGCCCAATAATATACCACCTCTCTCCCTTTTCCTCTATCTGTCTCTGTCTCTCTCTCTCTTTCTAATCTCTGCATCTGTTCAGGTTTGCTAATACTGCTGTTTTGCAAAACACCAGAAATGGGGTTTATTTGGTTACAAAATTAGTCTTAAGCTGATTAAGTGTCCAAGGTAAGTCATCAACAGTAGGATACCTTCACTGGAGAATGGACATTGGCATCAGAAAACCTCTGTTAGCTTGGAAGGCACGTGGCTGGCATCTGCTTAATCCCAGTTTGTGTTTCAAAATGGCTTTCTCCAAAATGTCAGTGTCAGCTTCCAATGGCCATCTTCAAACTGTGGCTCTCAGCTGCAGCACTGAGTTTCTTCTGTTTGTCAGCTCTTTTATATGGCTCCAGTGATCTAATAAGACCCACTCTGAATGGGTGGGGTAACACCTCCATGGAAATTATCCAATCAAAAGTCTTGCCCACAATTGATTGAGTCACATCTCCATGGAAACAATCACTCGGTTACAACATAATCAACACTAATATGTCTGTCCCCACAAGACTGCTTCAAAGAACATGGCTTTTTCTGGGGGACATAATATTTACAAACTGGTATACCATCCATCCATCTATTCTGTTCTTCCATCTATCTATCCATTTCCCTAAAGCCATTAGGCATATTTATCTCCTATGCAAAGCAGTGACTACAAAGGGAATGGTTTTGCTTATTTCTACATATCAAAAGCATCTCTCAGTCAATATTCCCTGTGATTTGTATTTCAATATTTTAAAAACACTTAAAGAAGTAATAAACTCCATTTTACCCAATTAGAATTTTGGGTTCTATTTGCAGCCTTGCTTTTTGTTATTAGAGAAGTTGTGGGTTTACAGACAAATCATACGTAAAATACAGGGTTCCCATATACCACCCTATTGTTAACACCTTGTGTTAGTGTGGTACATTTGTTACAATTGAAGAGAGCATATTTTTATAATTTTACTATTGACTATAGTCCACAGTTTAACTTAGGGTTCTCTGTGGGGTACAGTACAAGAATTAAAAAAAAAATTTAATATTATTAACATATAAACAACCTAAAATTTCCTTTTGTAACCATATTCAAATATATATTTTAGTACTCTTAATTATGTTCACAATGTTGTGCTTCCATCACCACCATCCATTGCCAAAAGTTTTCCATCATCTCCAATAAAAACTCTGTACAATTTAAGCATTAACTCTCTATTCCCTGGTAACTTATGTTCTAGATTTTAACTCTATGTTTGTGCTTATTTCAATTTTTTTCATATCAGTGAAATCATACAACATTTGCCCTTTTTTGTCTGGATTGTTTACTCAATTTGATGTCTTCAAGGTACATCTATGTTGTCACATGTATCAGAACTTCATTCCTTTTACAGCTGAGTAATATTCCACTGTGTTCATATACCACATTTTGTTTATCCATTCATCAGTTGACAGACACTTAGATTGCTTCCATCTTTTAGCAATTGTGAATAATGACTCTATGAGCGTTGGTGTGCCAATATCTGTTTGAGTCCCTGCTCTCAATTCTATTGGGTATATACCAAGAAGTGGGACTTCTGGGTCACATGGTAATTCTATACTTCACTTCTGAAGATTTGCCAAACTGTCTTTCACAGTAGCTGCAACATTTTATATTCCCACTAACAATAAACAAATTTTCCTTTTTTCCCACATCCTCTCCAACACTTGTTATTTTCCACTTTTTAATATTAGTCATTCTAATGAGTGTGAAATTATATCTTGTGGTGGTTTTGATTTGTATTTCCCTTGTGGGTAATGGAGTTGAGTATCTTTTCATGTGCTTTTTGGCCATTTGTAAATCTTTGGAGAAATGTCTATTGAAATCTTTTGGCAATTTTTTAATTGGGTTGTTTGTCCTTTTGTTGTTGAGCTGCAGGATTTCATTATATATTCTGGTTATAAACCATTATCAGAACTGTAGTTACCACATGTCTTCTCCCATTTTGTAGGTTGTGGTTTTACTTTCATGATAAAGTCCTGCAAGGCAAAAAAAAAAAAAAAAAAAAAAAAAAGAGGTTTTAATTTTGGTAAAGTTTCATTTACCTATTTTTAATTTTGTTGCTTTTGAATTGCATATGAAGTCTAAGAAACATAGCCTAACACAAGGTCCTGAAAAATCTTCCCCACCTTTTCTTCAAGGAGTTTGATACTTCTGGCTCTTATATTTAGGTCTTTAAGCCATTTTAAGTTGATTTTTATATATGATATGAGTTAAGGGTCCACCTTCATTCTTTTGCACATAGAAATCCAGTTTTCCCAGTACCATTTGTTAAAGAGGCTATTTTTTCCCAATTGAGTAGTCTTCACCCCCTTGCCAAAAATCAGTTGGCAATAAATGTGAGGGTTGATTTCTGAGCTCTCAATTTTATTCCACTGGTTGGTCTGTCTGTCTTTCTAAGTACCATGCTGTTTTGATTACTGTGGCTTCATAATAAGTTTTAAGACCAGGAAGTGTGAATCCTCCAACTTTGCTATTTTTCAAGGTGGCTTTGGCTATTCAGCAGCCCTTACCCTTCCAAATAAACTTTATAATTTGCTTCTCCATTTCTGCAAAGAACGGTGTTGAGATTTTTATTGGGATTGCATTGAATCTGTAAATCACTTTAGGTAGGATTGACATCTTAACAGTATTTAATCTTCCAATCCATGAACACAGAGTATCTTTCCATTGATTTAGGTCTTTGATTTCTCTTAGCAATGTTTTGTAGTTTTCTGTGCACAAGTCCTTTATGTCCTTGGTTAGAATTAATCCTAGATATTTGATTCTTTTACTTGCTATTGTGAATGAAATTTTCTCTTGATTTCTTCTGCTTGTTCATCATTAATGTATAGAAACACTACTGATTTGAGGGTATTGATCTTGAACCCTGCCACTTTGCTGAATTCAATTTATTAGCTTTAGGATCTTTGTTGTAGATTTTTCAGTATTTTCTGTATATGGGATCATGTCATCTGCAAATAGGGAAAATTTTACTTCTTCCTTTCCAACTTGGATGCCTTTTATTTCTTTTTTCTTGCCTAATTTCTCTAAACTTCCAGTACAGTGTTGAATATATTGAATAATAGCAGTGACAGTGGGTATCCTCGTCTTGTTCCTGATCGTAGAGGGAAAGCTTTCAATCTCTGATCATCAAATATGATGTTAGCTGTGGGTTTTTCATAGAAGTCCTTTATCATGTTGAAGAAGTTTCCTTCTAATTCTAGTGTTCAAGTGTTTTTATCAACAAGGTGTGCTGGGTGTTGTCAGATGCCTTTTATGGCTCAATTGAGATTATCGTTTAGATTTTTCCCTTTGTTCTATTGACATGGTGTATTACATTAATTGATTTTCTTATGTTGAACCACCCTTGCATACCTAGAATAAATCCCACTTGATCATGGTGTATAATTCTTGAAAGTGCTGTTGGATTCTGTTTGCTCATACTTTTCTGGGGATTGTTGCATCTATATTCATAAGAGCTATTGGTCTGTAATTTTATTTTCTTGTGATAACTTTATTTGGCTTTGGTATGAGGGTGATATTGGCCTTAAAGAATGAATTAGTGGTTTTCCTGTCTCTTTAATTTTTTGGAAGAGTTTGAGCAGGATTGGTGTTAATTCTTCTTGGTATGTTTGGTAAAATTCCCCTGTTAAGCCATGTGGTCCTGGGCTTTTTTTGTTGTTGTTGGGAGTTTTTTGCTTATTGATTCAGTCTGTTAACTAGTTATTGGTTCATTGAGATCTTCTATTTCTTCTTGAGTCAGTGTAGATCATTTGTGTGTTTCTAGGAATTTGCCCATTTCTTCTAGGTTATCTAATTTGTTGGCATACTGTTGTTCATAGTATTCTCTTATAGTCCTTTTTATTTCTGTGGGGTCAGTAGTAATGTCCCTCTTTACATTTATGATTTTAGTTATTTGTATCCTTTCTCTTTTTCTTCATCAGTCTAGCCAACAGTTTGTCAAATTTATTGATCCTGCAAAGGACCAATTTTGGATTTTTTATTCTATTGTTTGTTTATTTGTTTGTTTTTAATTCTCCATTGCATTAATCTCCACTCTGATCTTTGTTTTTTTCTTCCTTCTGCTCACTTTGGGTTTAGTTTGCTCTTCTTTTTCTAGTTTTTAGGCTAGTCTTTTATTTGACTTCTTTCTTTTATTTAATGTAAGCATTTAGGGCTATAAATTTCCTTCTCAGCACTGCCTTTGCTGCATCCCATAAGTTTTGGTATTCTGTGTCTTCATTTCCATTTGCGTCAAGAAATTTCTAATTTCCCTTGTGATTTCTTCTTTAACCCATTGATTGTTAAAAGTATATTGTTTAATCTCCACATATTTGTGAATTTTCCATTTCTCCCTGTGTTATTGATATCTAGCTTCATTCCATTGTGGTCTGAGAAGATATATTGTATGATTTCAATATGTTTTTATTTATTGAGACTTGTTTTGTGACTTAAGATACAGTCTATTCTGGAGAATGATCCATATGCACTTGAGAAGAATGTGTATTCTTTTGCTGTTGGGAGAAGTTTTCTATATATGTCTAATTGGTATAGAGTATTGTTCAAGGCTTCTATTTCTTAATTGATCTTCTGTCTAGATGTTCTATCCATTATTGAAAGTGACATATTAAAGTTTCCTACTATTAATGTAGAAGTGTCAATTTCTCCCTTCAAATCTGTCAGTATTTGCTTCATATATTTTTGGGCTCTCCTGCCAACTGCATATATATTTATGATTATTACATCTTTTTATTGAATTGAACCCTTTATCAGTATATAATGACCATCTTTGTTCCTCTTAACAGATTTTTATTTAAAGTCTATTTTATCTGATAGTGGTAAAGCAACCCCAGCTCTCTTTTGGTTACTATTTGCATGGTGTATTTTTTTCCATCCTTTTACTTTCAACCTACATATGGCTTTGAATTTAAGGTGAGTCCCTTGTAAACAGCATCTAGTTGGGTCATGCTTTTTTAGCCATACTGCCATGAATTGGCTTGTAGGTGAGTAGGAATAATGACACCTTACTTTTATGGAATTATTACATTTCATTTTCTTGGATAATATTCTAAGTCATTTGCCTGCCAAAGCCTCAGATTTCTCATCTTTAAATGAAAGCATCAAGTTCAATGATCTCTAAAGTAATTTCTGGCTCATTGTATCAATAATCCATTATCATGCTTCTAGAGTTTAGAAAAATGTCTTCAAGGAGCATCACACTGCAGATATAAAGAATGTAACAGAACTGAAAAGCAATTTTTTACCTATTATGTTTAGATAAAGAAATAGAGCCTTTGTTACCTCCTGAATCAGGTATTGATCTTTCAAGTGAGGGTCATAAATTTTCTTCCACATAATATAAACTATATGTTTTAGGTTTAAGTTGTATCAGCAGCTTTATTTTGGTACTGATTTCAGTATTTATAAAGGATGGGCTGGGAGGCACTGCAACAATAAATTAATACGCAAGTGCCAGGGGCTTCATACAAAATTTATTTCTCACTACATTACTTGTACATCTTGGGTTGGTGGGGGTAGGGGAAGATCTTGCTCCACATAGTCACTCAGGGACCCAAGTTGTTGGAGTTTCTACTATGAAGAACATCACTAATTATTTGGACAGAGAAAGAGAGAAGTGAGGGGAGGGGGTTGTGCACCTGTTCTTAATGCTTTAGCATGGAATGACACTCATCATTTCTTTTCATACCCTACTGGCCATAACAAGTCACATGACCTAATTTAATCTAAAAAGAGGCTGGGAAACGTTGGAGATGTCCATGGACGTTCCGTGAGCAGTTGTTTTTGCCACACCTCTATCCATCAGTGATCTTCTTAATAGCTTCAAAATAGTTTACCTGTATTTCTTCCTCATATATAATGAAGAACCTGAATCATAGAGAGATTTTGACAGGGATTTTGTGAACATAAATGAAAATAATATGCCAATATCTTTTGGAATCCAAAGTTCCCTAGTGAATGGCAAAATAGATTTTTAAAAAACAGTTCTGTTCTCAGAGGAGAAAATGTATATGCTTTGAAAATGGGAAGTATAGGAAATTGTTGATGGATCAGTGGAATACAACACACACATACTCAAACTTTATTCATTAAATTAACAAATGTTTATTGAGCACCCACTTGTGCCAGTAACTGAGCTTGGAGCTAGACACACAAAAGAGAATGAGGCTCCTGCTCTCACTGAGTTTTATTCTTGTGGGGAAGGAGAAAATGAAGCAAATGCAATTACAAAGTGGTTGTGCTATGATTAGGAGAGTGCCAGGCATTAGAAATGACAGTTGTACATATTTTATGTAAATTCTCAAATCACACAACATAACTATAGCTACTAAACCATACCATTTAGGTTACAATACACATGAGACGTTCTCATTTAAAAAAAGTTTGAAGATGCCCTGTCTCTGGTCCAATATACTGAAAAGGCAAGACCATTTTATGAGCAGATGCAAACAACTAAATTTTCTCTGTGAAAAGTTAGATTTGGCATTTATAAATGATGCTTGGCACTAGAAGGTCAATATTGCCCATGAGAAGCAGTGGCAAATCACAATAATATATAAGTTTTGGGGCTTTTCAGGGATCTCCTTTCTTTAAAAAAAAAAAAAAAAAAAAGTATTCCAAATAGGAATCTATAGGAATTTTATTAAACATTAAAGATGCATTTTTAATATTAACATTTCAAATTTTTGTACTTCTTTTTATTTTATTTTAAGTTAGAAGGCTTGACTTCAGTTATATCATTCATCTATAGGCAACACCTACTTTCAGCATGAATGCTAGCACAAGATGCAGTGTTTAACATTGCTTCTTACTGATGCCCTGTTTTAAATAGAATATTACGAAAAGTCCAGAAAAAAGTCATGTCATTTCTGATGCCATATAATATTTTGATGGTAGTGATAAATGAATTGCAGACTCAAGAATAAACAGTATAGCCCAAATTCTTGAACTAGAGAGGGATTGGCTCTAGTTCAGGACAAGCTGGTTTGGAGTTGCCAATGGTCTGTTAGATTCATAGCATATGTCAGAGATATTGTTATGAGTGGTTTAGACAGTCATAGGATATTGAGATCAACAAGGATGAGAAAAACTACTTTAGTCTTTGACCTAATTGATTCATTTTGTGGAAAGGCATTTGGTTATTTTGCCTAGTAGATCCAGGTGTTTCATGTCAGTCAGCTGACTCTAAGGAGAACAGAAAAGAGAAAACTGGCTTTTACTGGGCACCTACTGTTTGCCAAGCATTATGTTAGTCACTTGACGTATTTTTTTTTTTTAATTTTTATTGGGATTGTTCAGATACCATACAATCATCCAAAGATCCAAAGTGTAAAATCAGTTGCCCTGGTATCCTCATACAGCTGTGCATCCATAGCCACACTTAATTTTTGTTCAATTTTTAGAAGCTTTTCATTACTCCAGACAAGAAATAAAGTAAAAGATGAAAAAAGAAAAAAAGAGAAGGAAACTCGAATCCTCCCATATCCCTAACCAACCCCCCTCAATTGTTGACTCATAGTGTTAGTACAGTACATTTGTTAATGTTTATGAAAAAATGTTGAAATACTACTAATTGTAGTATATAGTTTGCAATAGGTATATATTTCTTCCCTATATGCTCCTCTATTATTAACTTCTAATTGTATTGTCATACATTTGTTCTGGTTCATGGAAGAGATTTCTAATATTTGTACAGTTAATCATGGACATTGTCCACCATAGGATTCAGTTTTATGCATTCCCATCTTTTGACCTCCAACTTTCCTTCTGGTGACATATATGACTCTGAGCTTCCCCTTTCCATCTCATTCATGCACCATTAGGTGCTGTTAGTTATTCTCATATCTTGCTACTGACACCTCTGTTCATTTCCAAACATTTAAGTTAATCCTAGTTGAACATTCTGCTCATACTAAGCAAATGCTCCCCATTCTTTAGCCTTGTTCTGTATCTTGGTAACTTATATTTCATGTCTATGAGTTTACATTTTACCATCAGTTCCTATCAGTGAGACCCTGCAATATTTGTCCTTATGTGTCTGGCTTATTTCACTCAGTATATTGCCCTCGAGGTTTTGTCATCAACCCATTTTTTTTTAATATGGTTTTGTTCACACACCATACATTCCAACCTAAGTAAATAATCTATGATTCTCTGTATAGTCATATATTTATGTGTTCACCACCTTCACCACTAGCTATATAAGGGCATCTACATTTCTTCCACAAGGCAGGAGGGAGAATCAAAGAAGGTAGAGAGGCAAAAGAAAGAGGAAGAAAAATGACAGCTAGGAAGCAGCAAAAGGAAAAATAACCTTAAATCAAAGCAGAGTAAAGAGTCAGACAACACTACCAATGTCAAGTGTCTAACATGCCTCCCCTATCCCCCCCTCTTATCTGCATTTACCTTGGTATACTGCCTTTGTTACATTAAAGGAAGCATAATACAATGATTCTGTTAGTTACAGTCTCTAGTTTACGTTGATTTCATCCCTCCCCCAATGCCTCCCCATTTCTAACACCTTGCAAGGTTGACATTTGCTTGTTCTCCCTTGTAAAAGAACATATTTGTACCTTTTATCACAATTGTTGAACACGCTAGATTTCACCAAGTTACACAGTCCCAGTCTTTATCTTTCCTCCTTTCTTCTGGTGTCTCACATGCTCCCAACCTTCCTCTCTCAACCATATTCATAGTTATCTTTGTTCAGTGTACTTACATTGCTGTGTTACCTTCTCCCAAAATTGTGTTCCAAACCATGCACTCCTGTCTTCTCCTATCACTCTGTAGCACTCCCTTTAGTGTTTCCTGAAGGACAGGTGTCCCGTTCACAAAGTCTCTCATTGTCTGTTTGTCAGAAAATATTTTGAGCTCTCCCTCATATTTGAAGGACAGCTTTGCTGGATATAGGATTCTTGGTTGGTGGTTTTCCTCTTTCAGTATCTTAAATATATCACACCACTTCCTTCTTGCCTCCATGGTTTCTGCTGAGAGATCCGCACATAGTCTTATTAAGCTTCCTTTGTATGTGATGGATTGCTTTTCTCTTGCTGCTTTCAGGATTCTCTCTTTGTCTCTGACATTTGATAATCTGATTATTAAGTGTCTTGGCGTAGGCCTATTCAGTTCTATTCTGTTTGGAGTACGCTGTGCTTCTTGGATCTGTAATTTTACATCTTTCAAAAGAGATGGGAAATTTTGATTAATTATTTCCTCTATTATTGCTTCTTCCCCTTTTCCCTTCTCTTCTCCTTCTGGGACACCAATGATACGTACATTCTTGTATTTTGTTTCATCTTTAAGTTCCCAGAGACGTTGGTCATATTTTTTCATTCTTTTCTCCATCTGCTCCTTTGCATGTAGGCTTTCAGGTGTTTTGTCCTCCATTTCCTGAGTGTTTTCTTCTGCCTCTTGAGATCTGCTGTTGTATGTTTCCATTGTGTCTTTCATCTCTTGTGTTGTGCCTTTCATTTCCATAGATTCTACTAGTTGTTTATTTGAACTTTTGATTTCTGCCTTATGTATGCCCATTGTTCTCTTTACAGCCTCTATCTCTTTTGTGATATCTTCTCTAAACTTTTTGAATTGATTTAGCATTAGTTGTTTAAATTCCTGTATCTCAGTTGAAGTGTACGTTTGTTCCTTTGGGCCATAACTTTGTTTTTCTTAGTGTAGATTGTAATTTTCTGTTGTCTAGGCATGGTTTCCTTAGTTACCCAATCAGGTTTTCCCAGACCAGAACAGGCTCAGGTCCCAGAGGGAAGAAATATTCAGTATCTGGTTTCCCTGAGGGTGTGTCTTAGAAAATTGCTCCACCCTGTGATGCTTCAGGTCACTGTGCTTTTCTGCCCAGCAGGTGATGCCTGTTAGCCTATAATTCTTGACTGGTGTGAGGACGTATGGCCTTGTTCCCCCAGGCTCTGGGGTCTGGTTCTGAATGGAAAGGGCCCCACCCCTTTCCTCTTAGAGAAGATAGACTCCCTGGGGGGTCATTAGCATTTCAATGGTCTCTCTCTTTGCTTGTGCTATCTCCACCCTTCTCTGAGTCACAGCACTGGGAACTGTAATGATTGGGGCTTTCTCCACTGAGCCGAAAAAGAAACAGATAGTCTCCTTCAGACCTAGTCCAAGGTGACCCTCCGGCTCTCTAAGGTCAGTTGTCACCCAAAGCCTCCGTCTGTTTTTTGGGGATTTGTACCTGTAGTGAGCAGTTTACACTTGCTACTTAAAACCCCAGTTGGAGCTCAGCTGAGCTATATTTGATTGCTGGGAGAGAGCTCCTCTCTGGCACCACAAGGCTTTGCAGCTCAGGCTATGGGCAAGGGGTCTCCCGACTTGGATCCGCAGGTTTTACTTACAGATTTTATGCTGTGTTGTCGGGCATTCCTCCCAATTTGGGTTGGTGTATGATGAGTGGACGGTCTCGTTTGGCCCCCCCGCAGTTATTCTGGATTATTTACTAGTTGTTTCTGTTTTTTTTTAGTTGTTCCAGGGGGACTACTTAGTTTCCACTCCTCTCTATGCTGCCATCTTCCCTGTCCCTCCCAATATATCCACTTGACATATTTCTAACTCTCATACAAGTGTGGAAACTGAAGTTCAGGGACAATTTGCCCAAGGTTCACAATTACAGTAAATGGCAGAGACACAGTTGTTTGTTTGGCTCCCAAGGGATGGGGCAACTAACATTTGCCAAGCACTTTGTATATATTAGTTCATGTAAAACCTGTGAGGTAGCTACTGCTATGTCATATTACACTTGGAGAAACTGAGTTCAGGGAGGCTAACTCACTTGATCAAGGTCACAGTAGTCGTAATGCTGAGGTGTGTTTCTAATACAAGATTCCCAAGCACATGCTTTCTACCACACAGCTCCTCTAGAGTCTGGATAAATGTAAGCAAAAAACTAGCTTTAGGTTGACATTAGGAGCATCTTCTTAAAAGATAAAAAACAAGTGGGTTCAGTAACCATGTAACAATATGCATCTACAGCACATCAGAACAACAGATATTTATAATGGCCACCCTGAGTTCTCAAAAAGATATTAACTTATGTGCATTATATTCTTTTTAAGAAGGAAGGGACTTCATAATGTATTTAAAGATAGTACTAGTCTGAAAAACTTAAATGAAAAACTATGGTATTTAAACTGCCAACCCTTGATTATTTATAAAACTAAATATCCAGGATGTCATTCACTATGAGTTCAGAATGGCTGAGATTTCTGGCATTTCTGTTTAAGAGATTAAACTCTAGTTTTTCTAATTTGGTCAAAGGTATGTTATAAATATATCATACACTTAGGTGAGAGGCTGAAATGATTAGGTCAGTAAACCCAAAGAAACTTAATGTTATTGATTCAATAAACCTCACGTATAAATTCTATATGGACGATGTAGACTTATCTTGTTTGGTTGAAATATTTTCTCTTTTGAAAAAGTGTTACCCATATCTCCCAGCCCTCATAAGTCTGAGGATAAAAATATGATCAAAGGAAGTTTATATAGATTTTTTTTCCCTCTCCTGCCTCTGCCCAACCTTCTCAGTGGGAAGGCCAGACTCATTTAGGTTCTTCCCATACGAGCCATAAGAAGTGACCAGAAAATGACCCACACATGTTCCACTCACTGCTCTTGGCTGCCATTTGGCATTCACCAATTTGCATTTTTCCCTATCCCAACGAATAGGTACTGATGCTTGCTCCTGTAAATGCATGCTGGAAGCACAGACAGTATAGCTGTGTGTCCCCAAAAGGCTCGCTCTTCTGTTTATGTCAGTTGCTGTCTAATTGGAGGCTGCTCACACTGATGTCTGCACTGAGAGCATGATGCACAAGATGCTGCCCCTCCTAGACTCCCACCCCACCCCCATTACTACTGACGCTGTGAGCCTTGAATTCTAATTTGCCAATTCCTTTGGTTTTCATTTGGGTATTTTATGGTTGTCCCTCACCCTGGGACTTAGGCATACTCAAGGAGGTTGTGCTGGAGGTGGGAGTCTGACTGACAGACACTCTGTTGCACTCAGTCTCACCCTTCCCCTCTGACCCTGCTCCATTGTCCTTCAACCAAAATGGTGCCCTTCCTCCCTCAGGATGAGCTCTTTCCCAGAAAGAGCCTCAGCCCCTCATGCAAATAGCCTTGTGGCAAGGCCACCCTGCCAGTCTGTCCTCCAGACAGGGTTGCATCAGAGGATTCCTCTCAGGCTTGAAAAATAACTTTGAGAGACCAACTGAAAAGGAAGCAATCATAGGAAAATGTAAGGAGGTGGAGAATTTAACCTAAATAAGCAGAGTTGTACCAGCAATGCTTGATCTGTACTGAATCTTGACTACCTGGTTTATGTTGAGGGAATTAAATTTACTGAGCTTGAAAACAACCAGTGAGCAATTTATCATCCAGTTGTGCCTTAGCAATGATTTCTCTATGTTTTAAGGAATTTAGCTTCTCACCCAATTAACAGAAAGTTGGACGCTTTCTGCTGGACCTGGTTGCTCATAAAGGTGAGCAGTAGGATGTTCTGTCCAAGTTCTTTGTCAGCACAAAACAAAAAGCATTTTGGAATTTTAGAAATTATGCACTGTAAGATCACAGCACCACATGGGAAAACCTGTGACTTTATCTAATTTCTAATCCAGGACACAGCAGCTGTCACACTATTAATATCCCAATGTGTATAAAAAGGAAAAAAGAAGAAAACCACATAAGTCATAAAAATGTGTTTAAGTCAATGGATGACAGTGATATTCAGCTGACTAATCACAAGAAAAATATAACCACGCTTTCATAATTTATTACAAGAAATTTTAGCTTTAAAAATTCAAAATATCACGGTGATTAGAAGAGCAGGTTTTAACATGAAAAACATTGTCTGTTTCTGACATTCTAATAAAAGATTTCTTTTGGATGATATTCAGTGTGAAGTGCCAGGGGGAGTGTGGTCTTTAAAGAACAAGCTCTACAGAGATTTTCAGGCTACTACTGAGCATCGAGTTGTGGAGAAAAATTGCTCCAGAGAAACTGAGAGATACATGTTTACCTCCAACGGCCCCTAAACTAACTGTGTCTGTGTGTTCTCTTCATATTTTGTTGTATTATTAATCATGTTATCTTTGCTTTCTAAAATTCAGGAGAAAAAGTGGGTTTAATTTCTAAGTAATGGCTAATAACATCATAAACCACACTGATTTTTTTCTTTCAATCCATTTATAATATTAGTATTTACCTAACTAGAGGAAATAGTATAATTCAATTTGTATGAGATTGAAAGATAATCCATTTCCTGTTACAACATTCTGGTGGAATGTACTGTTTCTCTTTATTCAGTTTACATATTTTCTTTTTTGAATAAACTTAAGAAGAACAATGTGACTCCTAAATTGTACACAAAGCTGTCAAATGAAAGAGTAAAGAGGTTGATAAAATGTAATTGTTTACATTTTTGAACACGGCTAAGTAGTTAAGGTTGTTCTAAGGTTTTCAATGCCAGTTTATGCCTCTGACTTCATTACTTCACATAATTTTTGTTTTCTTTATTTCAACAATATTTACTGAGCACGTATCATGTGACGGGCACTCTTTTAGGTTTTGTCGACACAGTCCTTGTCGTCAAAACAGCTCACAGCCCAAGAAGGAAATAGACACGTAAACTAATAAAGTACCGTATCTAGAAAGATAAAGAAAGTTGAGCTGAGTGCCCGTTCACAGAATGAGAAATGAGAATGAGAAAGCATTCACAGAATGGGCATGTTTTGCTCTTCCAGGACCATCTTCCTAGGGCTCCTTGGCTCACTACAGCAATGGGAACATATTTAGGTAGTTAACTAAGTAATACAAGGAAGTGACAGTGGCATTCTGTGTTTTGCCATGTCAGGTCAGCAGCTTTTGGCAGGGAATGCCCAGTTCATGGCCTGCAGATCTATTTTGAATCTCAATTCCTGAGCTGTACCAATAGACCAAATGATTCAGAATTTCTGTGACTTTAACACAGCAGATGAGTGATTTTTCCACCACACAAATCTGACTATGTTACTGCCTTCTGCTTAAAAAGCCCCAAGGCTTCCTGCTGTTCAATGATAAAATGCAAGCTCACTGTCTGGTTTATCAGGTTTTTCATGATTTGTCCCTTGTTTATCACACCAGCCTCATGTTGCAATATCCCACACATCTAAATCTATTCTGCTTTTGCATGCAGACTTCCCTGTGCTTGGAACACTCTCCCTCTACCTCCTCCCCTCTTCCTCTGGCTAAAATACTCATTGTGAGATTTGAGATCACTTCCTCCAGGAAGCCTCCTCTGATAGCACAGATTCAAGTCAAGTGTTGTAGATGAAGTTCTTAGCCCCCTGTATTTCCTCCACTATACAGCTTACAATGTAGTATTCTAAATGTCTGATAACTGTTGTCTATATCCTTCTAGGTTTTATTCTCTGAGGATGCAATTATTATCTTCAATAATGAATAAAATGCATTGCACAAATATTTACTGAATGAATGCTTGGATTCAGCCCTCTATGCCACCTGTGTGGGTTCCACCTGCCAAGTGGCCCCCTGAGTTCTGCTCTCCCAGCAGAGTCTAGATACCATCCTTGATTTGATATGATGCCCAGTGTCTTATAATGGCCCCTTAACTCCTGCTGTCCCAGCAAAGCCCAGATACCCTCCCTTGACTTTGCAAGATAATCAAATACTCTCACCTGTCAGCCCTGGACTTCCCCGGAGTAACTCTTTGCTGCCCCCACATGTTTTGAATCAGCTCCTTCTGCAGCCTAAAGAGACAATCTCTTGCTCTACTTATTTCAGTTCTTGGGGTACATCTTTGTTCGTGGCTTCCATATCCCTTCACTGGCAAAAGAAGAGCCACGTAGCATGGAAGAGAAGCATGTGAACCCTCTGTGTCTGTTTCTATCCCCTAATCTCATATTTGCTCTCAATTCCATCATCAAGAGTAAACAAGTTGAGCATTTTTTAAAGTTTCTCCCTCCTTCCACTCCTTTTATCCCAATCAGAAGAAGGCAACTCTTCCCTAGAGTCCTCTTCAAGGTCTTCTTCCCTCCAATGCCATTTTACATAAATTTAAGTAAAGGGTATATGTAGAAGCTCCCCTGCTTCTGGTAAAACTTCAGTGTGAAAATAGTAATGTTTATGAGCAGAAACTCTCTTACATTTTGAATTTCATTCTTTTATAGAGAAATTAACAAGGTTCTCAAAATGTAGATATACAGTGGTTTTATCCCCAAAAGGTAGGATCTTATTGTATACATAGATTGAATCATATGTTTAAAGTAATGAAAAATGTTATTGTGATCACATAGTCATCTTCATCAATCTATTGAGTAAACAGATACTACAATATTAATTATTGATTTAGTATGTTAAACTGTTTTAGATAACTTATAATCAACATTTTTACTCCTTCCATGATTATTATTATAGTCTTTAATAAGTCCCATGGTGAATAATGTGGTTCTAAATATATAAAGCACAGTATTACATCACCATAGCCTCTTTTTCTTTGGTAATTAATACGTAGGGTAATAGTGCTAAGAATGAAACGCATAGTATGTTTAGCGCATCACAATTAATACATTTCAAGCATTCATACATCTTTTCAGGAGAAAAGTAATAGTGCTGATGTCAGTTGGAACAAAAAGAACCCATCTTCTAAGAGAATTAGGAAGATTTGGTCAAGAAGGTAATAATCACATATTTTGAAATTTAAAATAGCCAACTATTTACAGTTAAGAAGCACTTTGTTTACATTATCTTGTTAGAACCTGACAAAGTTCTGTATTGTAAGGACGGGCTGATGTCCCCACTTTACAAAGAAACTGAGTCAAGGAGATTAAGTAACTGTTGGAAAGAGGTTGCTTCCTTCTTCCACTGTATGCTTTTCAGAAATTTGCTGAAGTCTGTCATCCTCTGGCAGCCCCTCCTATTCTCCTTGTCATGGTAGGATCTGACTTTCTAATTACTTCACTTCAGCTTTAACATGACTTTGGAAGTTGAGGAGATAAAGAGTGAGAACTGGGAGTCATGTTTTCTTGTTTCTTCCTCAAGAATTCATCATGTTGTAGTTAAATAGAAATAAATATTCAGATACAACTACAAGTTAGTATAGTCTGAGCTACTCATAAAATAGAGGAAAAGAATCCATCCCTTTTTTGCATAGAATTCCTAAATTTACTTGTCCATATGCTCCTCTGGCTATAGCACCAATCAATTCTGAACGTGAATGGGAAGATTATCAGAAATAAAATGGAAACCACTGTCCTACCTTTGTAATAAAACAAGGCATTTTCATACAAGATTCTGATGGTGATTTTGGTTCTTGTACCTTAAGGAATGTGTAACAGAGCTGGAAATGGGCATTGAAAATGATAAAGAAGATACCATTTAAGGTCTTTTCAACAAATGGGGCTGGGAGAGTTGGATATCCATATCCAAAAGAATGAAAGAGGACCCCTACCTCACACCCTACACAAAAATTAACTCAAAATGGACCAAAGATCTCAATATAAAAGAAAGTAACATAAAACTCCTAGAAGATAATGTAGGGAAACATCTTCAAGACCTTGTATTAGGTGGCCACTTCCTAGACTTTACACCCAAAGCACAAGCAACAAAAGAAAAAATAGATAAATGGAAACTCCTCAAGCTTAGAAGTTTCTGTACCTCAAAGGAATTTCTCAAAAAGGTAAAGAGGCAGCCAACTCAATGGGAAAAAATTTTTGGAAACCATGTATCTGACAAAAGACTGATATCTTGCATATAAAGAAATCCTACAACTCAATGACGATAGTACAGACAGCCCAATTATAAAATGGGCAAAAGATATGAAAAGACAGTTCTCTGAAGAGGAAATACAAATGGCCAAGAAACACATGAAAAAATGTTCAGCTTCACTAGCTATTAGAGAGATACAAATTAAGACCACAATGAGATACCATCCCACACCAATTAGAATGGCTGCCATTAAACAAACAGGAAACTACAAATGCTGGAGGGGATGTGGAGAAATTGGAACTCTTATTCATTGTCGGTGGGACTGTAGAGTGGTTCAGCCACTCTGGAAGTCAGTCTGGCAGTTCCTTAGAAAACTAGATATAGAGATACCCTTCGATCCAGCGATTGTGCTTCTTGGTATATACCTGGAAGATTGGAAAGCAGTGACCCGAACAGATATCTGCATGCCAATGTTCATAGCAGCATTATTCACAATTGCCAAGAGATGGAAACAACCCAAATGTCCTTCAACAGATGAGTGGATAAAGAAAATGTGGTATATACACACGATGGAATACTACACGGCAGTAAGAAGGAACGATCTCGTGAAACATATGACAACATGGATGAACCTTGAATACATAATGCTGAGCAAAATAAGCCAGGCACAAAAAGAGAAATATTATATGCTACCACTAATGTGAAATTTGAAAAATGTAAAACAAATGGTTTATAATGTAGAATGTAGGGAAACTAGCGAAGAGAGCAATTAAAGAAAGGAGGACAATAATCCAAGGAGAACAGATTAGCTATCGCGGGTAAATTTAAGGTTCTGGGAATGCCCAGGAATGACTATGGTCTGTTAATTTCTGATGGGTATAGTAGGAACAAGTTCACAGAAATGTTGCTATATTAGGTTACTTTCTTGGGGTAGAGTAGGAACATGTTGGAAGTAAAGTAATTATCTTAGGTTAGTTGTCTTTTTCTTACTCCCTTGTTATGGTCTCTTTGAAATGTTTTATTGCATGATTTTTTTATTTTTTTTAAATTTTTTTATTTTTTATACAGCTGCTTTAGGAAAAAAAAGTTTAAAAAAAAAAAAAAGGAAAAAATATGCAGAGCCCTCTTGAGGAGCTGGGGGAGAGTGCAGGGGTATTGACCTGCCCCACCTTGATGGTTGCTAACATGCCCACAGACATAGGGGACTGGTGGTTTGATGGGTTGAGCCCTCTACCACGGAATTTGCCCTTGGGAAGACTGTTACTGCAAAGGAGAGGCTAGGCCTCCCTATAATTGTGCCTAAGAGCCTCCCGAATGCCTCTTTCTTGCTCAGATGTGGCCCTCTCTCTCTAGCTAAGCCAACTTGAAAGGTGAAATCACTGCCCTCCCCACTATGTGGGATCAGACACCCAGGGTAGTGAATCTCCCTGGCAACGTGGAATATGACTCCCAGGGAGGAATGTAGACCCGGCATCGTGGGATGGAGAACATCTTCTTGACCAAAAGGGCGATGTGAAAGGAAGTGAAATAAGCTTCAGTGGCAGAGAGATTCCAAAAGGAGCCGAGAGGTCACTCTGGTGGGCACTCTTATGTACAATATAGACAACCCTTTTTAGGTTCTAATGAATTGGGGTAGCTGGTGGTAGATACCTGAAATTATCAAACTACAACCCAGAACCCATGAATCTTGAAGACAATTGTATAAAAATGTGGCTTATGAGGGGGGACAGTGGGATTGGGGGGGCCATAGGGATCACACTCCCCTTTGTCTAGTTTGTGTATGGATGAGTGGAAAAGTGGGCGAAGGAAACAAACAAACAGACAAGGGCGCCCAGTATTCTTTTTTACTTTAGTTGCTCTTTTTCACTTTAATTATTATTCTGGTTATTTTTGTGTGTGCGGTAATGAGGGTGTTGGGGATTGATTTTGGTGATGAATGTACAGCTGTGTAATGGTACTGTGAACAATCGAATGTACGATTTGTATGACTGTGTGGTATGTGAATATATCTCAATAAGATGAATATTAAAAAAAAGAAGGTACCATTTAAGGAGAAAAAAATGGACTCTAGACTGAAAAAACGAAGGCCTTGAGAAATGTTATAAAAATCTTGAAAATTATTAATATTACAGATAAGGTAACAGTAGACTTAGGTGAAAGCCCACATTTTGGAATACTAGACACTAGTGCTTGAGTTGAAAGAAATAGTTAAAACAAATGTCTTTTAAGGAAGGGGAGCCATAGTTTGGAGTTAGCTGACAGCTCTATAATTTTGCGTTTTGGTACTAAACATCAAGGGTAGTAAAGATATGGAGTTTATCTCTCTGGGGGAATATTCAGTATGAAACAATAAAAAAATTCATAGAATCACAATCACCGGTGGAAGGGACCTTAAATATCATTTGGTCTAAACTCTCACCTAGAACTTAGATTTTAAATCACTTTACCAAAGGATTTAAGTAAATTCGTATATTCACAATGGGTAAATGGTAGCAACTAGGGTGTTGGAAGGTGTGTTCCTAATCTTTTATGGCTATTTTTAAGACCCATTGTCTTTTTTGTGCAATCAGAAATTAAATCCTCAGTGGAATTGACCATTGGTCTGCTCTGATTTAAAATTTCATTCTTGAAATAAATGTTCTTAAGAGCACATTATGAAATTTCTAGAGAAACTATTCAGTATTAAATGTTACATCTGGGTGGGGAAAATATATCTTATAAAATTTCTTTTCTGCACATGCAGCAAAAAGGCATCTAATGATGGAGCTCTAACAGAAGCAGTAGTAACTCGTTATTAATTCAGCACCTGCTGTGTGCCAAGTTCTGTATTACACTTTTTATTATTTATATCTGATTTCATCCTGACAGCAACCACATGATAAAGTTATTATGATCCCATTTTATAGATGATAAAATAAGACCAAAGCAATACTAATAACTTGCATAAATCACACAGCAAAGCTGGGATTGGAAACTAAATCTGAGTTCCTTCAAAACTGGACTCTTTCTGCTATACCATGCTATGAAATTTATTTCCATGTTTTAATTCAACTTCTTATCTGCTTGATAGCTTTAATATTTATTTAATTTCCTCTTATGTTCAGGTCATGTAAACTTCTAACCAGCAGTGCAATTTTTGCACACAAGATTATTTGGTGCAGTTTACATTTAAGGGCTACTTTTTGATTAACTCACAATTAAGGACAAAGTCTTTTTCAGAATGTCATTTGTGGAAATGCCATATGGATATTGTTCTGCTGTGATTCCTTCATCTGTCTAGCCAGAATGTGACTAATCAGAATAATTATTAGGTGGGAAAACCTATAATCTTTATATAGGTTTGTGTTCAATACACTTTCCCAGCTCAGTGACTGTTCTACCTCTGGCTTCTCTGCCATGTTTGAAATAATTCCAAAAAGAATCAAGCCAATGGCAAAACAGGGTAGAGAATTATCATTTAGGCAATTTTGGTTTTATGTCCTCCTTTGTGTTAGGCCCCGGAGACACTGTGCAGAAGCTTGTCTGTGGCCAGAATGGAGGTGACTTTTCTCAGCATTGGATACAGGGAAAACAGAGAACTTTTTATTAAATTATTTGCCTTTATTTCATTTATGTGACATAGGAATGATGAAGTATTTCTTCTTTCTTTGTTCACTAGAATATTTAGAAAATACAAATAAAAAGAGAATAAAAGCAGCTGATAATCTTCTACCTAATATTTTAGTGCCCTCTTCTAAGCCATTTTATTTTGGTTTCTCTTTTTTTTTTTTTTTTTTTTTTTTGTTATCCAAGTACCATATGATCAAGTCTATTTCCTAAGCTTCTATAATGATTTTACTTCTGAAGATTGTGAGTTCTGCTTTTATTCTACTGCTGTTTCAGAGAGCAGAGCAGATCATTTGATTTATTTACATTTCATTATGAATCAGCATCTCAATTTATTATACTAAAGACAGTACATTCCATGTCTGCACTATAAGTCTTCATGTTTCACACATTAAAATGGGAGCTTTAGGAGACAGCTTTTACTTCATTTGATTTAAAAATGGAAAAGAGGTAGTAAATTGTTATCAAAGTTGCCAGTTCACCAAACCTTCATCATCCCCATTTTTCCATTTTCAGATGCTATTCTGAATTTGCCTTCCTGCCATTCCACAGGCCACTGAGTTCACAGCTATGGGTTTCTTCTTTCAAAACACACTTTTCACCTTTAGCTTTGGCTAAAGCATTTGTGAGGGTGATTTAAGGGAGAAAGATAATGACACCTTCCTTTCTAAGAACAGAAAATGGAAATACATTTGAACTGAGATGGGGGAAGATTAGATTAGATAATGCCCAGAATTTGTATTCAGTTGGGTTGCTGGGTCTTTTAACTGTGTGGAAGAGTGGCTCTCAACCTTAGAACTCTGGGTAACTTTAAAAAGTGCAGATGAATGGATCCTTGCTCCAAAAATTCTGATGTAATTGATCTGGAATATAGCCTGGGCACTGGAAATTTTGATGCTCCCCAGATTATTCCAATGCAGCCAGGAATGTGAACCAACATTTTAGAAGATGCTGTATATAGAGATAACATGGGAGCACTTCTCACTTGAAGATGAACAACAGTCTATTCACCTTGAGGTTCCTTCAGTAAAGAGCCACCATTTATAGATGTGCAGTTGTGCCTTGCACGAGGGTGCCTAGCAGAGGGGTGAATAAGGGCTGAAATACAGCCCAGTCTTCCCTCACTAGTCAGATTGCACCCTGACTCAGGGCTGTACCTCTTGGATGAAGAGGATGCCTTTTTCTAATTTCCACAAAGGCACTGTAGAAGCTAGTCAGACATTTGTTGGTGCTTATGTCCTTTTACCTTGTAGGAAACACATTGCCTTTCCTTTAAATTTTTTGTGACTCTAAAGTTCTAGCTAATTCCAAGCCACTAGGTTCTTCAAAATTAATCTGGTTCATTTTTGTCTTGAAATGAGTGCATCTATCCATGGCAGAGACAACATAGGAAAGAATCTGCAAATTCTAGTCTGTTGACTTTCCTGTAATAACTTAGTATTTAGCCATCTGAAATGAGATTAATTTGGAGACTATGAAAGACCAATAAAAGTGAGAACCTCAAGAAAGACCGACTTTATAAAGGTCTTATTGTGAATTCTCAGAGCTGACTGGTTAGCTGTCTTGTTTAGAATACCATGATATTGAGCCAGGTTTATAATTTCAAACACAAACTTAGCATGGCACAGAGGAAAACTGTATTCTATTGTCACAGAATGAAACTCCGATCCCAATGAGTTTTTTCTTCAGTATAAGTTGGAATGAAGTCAGGATACTTCATCACCATTACTGGAAAAATAGCTCCAAGTGTATGCCCAGGTGGGGGTATAGTCAGCAAATGCTAGCTCCATCATAACTAGAGAGCTCATCACTACTAACCAGCATAAAATACATCCAGATGTATTTGCATTATGTGATGGGGAACATAGTCTATATAATCATGTGATTTTTCCAAGAGCCTCAATATGATGCCAAAATTTTGCTAAGAAACCAAAGAAACAACTCTGACCCTACCAACTGGGCTCATCTGTTTGACAGTCTGACTGTTAAAAGGCTTAAGTTTTACTTTCAGTGTGAATTCATTAGACTGAACCCAGCTCCACATGAGTTCCCATCCAAATGTTTCTATGAAAAATGAAGCCCTTGATGGGAAATATGAAGTAACTGATAAAGGCTATTTTTAGTCAATACACATAAAATTATATAGAATGGGGAAATATTTGAATACTACATTGAGAGCACAAACACAAAACTAGAAAATTTTTAGATTGTCATTGGTTTCATAATGCACTGAAACAGGATAACACTACCCCTTCTCAGAATTATTGCTACTTAGAAAAGGCAATTTTTATGTAGTAATATTAGCACAAAACCTTTTTCTACTTGCCTGCTTCCTAGCAACCTGATGCAGAGTATCTGCTTGCCAATCTGCTTTTGGTGAAAAAATAAGAACAGAATACCCAGTGAATTTGCCCACAGCCCTTGGAGAGATGGGGATATATTCAATAAGCTCCGGGTTGATTTTGTGAGCCTGGGATGTAATTTGTGTTGTCACCCATCTGACCTAACTGCTCTTTCTAAACCACAGGCCAGGGAAGATGTGATCCACATGCTGAAGACGGAGAAAACCAAGCCCGAGGTTCTGGAGGCTCATTACGGATCTGCAGAGCCAGAGAAAGTGCTGCGCATCCTGCACAGAGACGCCATCCTAGCCCAGGAGAAGTCCATAGGAGAAGATGTCTATGAGAAACCTATCTCAGAGGTAAAAAATGACACCAAAATTCACCCTAGAAGGGGGAACCTCAGAGTGATATGGTAATCTCCACATTCTTCCATTTGAAATGCTTTAACATTTTATTTCAAAGACGAAATGTTTATAATACACTAATATGTAATGAAAGCTTAACTAAATCATCCATGGTTATAATGTATATGTTTCAATGATAAAAAATTCAGAAGCTTTTTCTTAAATATACTTAAAGCCCAAACTATAATTCTCCACGTGATTGTATCATCTTAATTGCATGCCCTTGCAGTCTATTATTTTACTTCTCTAAGAGATGATGTATGTAAAAATTGAAAGTGCTTCTCAGTTTTAGTATTGAGTTGTCAAGATTATTATTGAAATGGTAACCTAAAATTAAACTGGTTTAATTACTGATATCTATGGTTACAAGGCCACTATATTTTGGTTATCTTATAGAGTTTTATAATTAAGATGGGGTCATGAGTAGATAAAATGTAAATATTGAGGCAAAGTCCCACTGAGTGCTTAGGACAATTCCTTAAGATGAAAGGAAATCTAATAGTGATCTATTTCACATTTTTATATGACTATATTCGGAACTATTGATCATTGCTATTAATATGCCCATGACACAATATTTTAAAATACTCACAATTGTAGAAGTTTGCTGAACTGGGGTACCAATTGGTGGATCTAGCCACGGTGACTCTTCAGAATCCATGTCAAGAAATTCACACAAATTAGTTTCATGAATGAAAAAAAAAAAATGCAGAAATTAAAAGTCTGAAGCAACGTATTATAAATTTAAATTTTAACTTACGTCAAGCCTTTGCACCAGTTCAGTTTGACAGATCTCAGGGCAAGATCAGCTTTAGACAGCAATCAAACAAATTAATGCCTCCTTAATTTTCTAATTTCTACAACAAGGATAAATAGGAGCTCTGTTCCAATCCTTTCTTAAAATATTAGGGGACAATTATTTGAGAGGAAGCACGAGCAAGAAGGAAGCACTCACTTTCCAGTCAGCAGGCTGGATCCACTTTCATATCCCAGATCTACATTTACTACCTGTGTATGGCTTTGGGCAGGTCACTTTAAGCTCTAAGTCTCAATGTCTTTATCTGTCAGGTAGGAGAAACCAGAGTTCCCACCTCTTAGATTTGTTGTGAGGATTTAATGAAGGAATACTTATAAAACTTAATTGAGTGCCAGGCACATACCAGGTATTCAACAAATATTATGCATTACTATTTGGTGGAATATGAAGGTGACAATTGCTTGCACCCTCAATTGTTTCCAAATGTGGAGGAATGTGAGTAATAAAAGATATCTAGAGGTCAAAACATCAGTTTAATCACTACCACCACCATAACAACATCGATTGGAGAAACCAGCTTGGATTAATTGCCTCATTTGGGCTTCCTAATTCTTTTTTCCCAAGTCTAGATCTTAGGATGACTCCTCAAACTGCCCCCCTCCCCAAGAGAGAATTTGGTCTGCAGAGCAGACACACTTACCCAAAATCACTGCCCCCAGCCTACTGAGTTCTATGGATAGGACCAAGAGGGAGGAGTTCTTGACCTGCTTTGAAAAGTAGGCCTGACCTCAAAACATAGAGGAGCAGAGAAAACACCTAGCCAGTGGGCTGTCATCCTGGAATTGGATAAGCTGGACATGCCTCTTGGTTCCTTTCTCCCTTCAACTCAGCAATCAGACGAGTCATCCCTCCCCTGGGGAGGATTGAGTGAGGAGGTGGAAAGAAGGACAGAAGCTACTTTTCCCAATACTGCCAAAATGGTGTATTTCCTGCTTTGTGAGTAAAACAGAATGTTAGAAAAAGGAGAAAAAGTTTTCTTTTACCCTCTCCAGGAATTTGGTCTCTTAACTTTGGACTTAGCAAATCAAGCTCTTGTTAACACCAGGAGCAGGAGTCCTTCTCCCAGCTTCATGAGCTGGGAACCCGAATACGTCACTGCTCCTTTAGCCTCCTGGGACCGTGAGCAGACAGCCTAGCTCTTGTCTGTAGAAGCCATGTTGCATCTTAGGCCAAAAAATGACTGCTTATTCTAATTTCCATACCAAATTGTGCCCAGCCATGTTATCTAATAGATTCATCAGAGGGTAAGTAGTAAGCCTAACATGATGGAACTTCCTCCCTTGCCAAATATCTAAAGAGGAATTAAAGAGCAAATATTAATCCTCTTGTGCTTCCTTGTAAATTAAAGTCCAGGATATCAAAGTTCAAAATTATTAAGCTAAATTCCAAAGAAATCAAGATTTCAGTTTTATTCTTTCTGATTTCTTATTCTGCTCGGCTTTAGCCAGAGGGATCCCAGTCGATTTTCTGGATGGCTTTTGTTTTTGTTTTTATTTTTCCCCTTCAGCAAAATGATTTGGACTCATCAGCATTTCATAGTTGAATTAATACATCAAAAATTTCCTCTATTCTACTTTTTTCAAAGAGGCCAAAGAATTATTAGGATGCATGCACTTATCATAGAACAAACCTCTTGCTCATAAATTTAGAAAACACAAGAAAATTCCCAACTTTGATGTCCATTTATCCCAAGCAAAAAGTTATTCTTTGACCCCAGGGCTTAGTACAATCCAGGCCATATTACTCTTTCTAGAGACCAAAGCAGGGACTTAGTGTATGTCTGAGGGGTGGAGGGTAGCTAAAGAAAATCTTCAGCTACAACAGAATTCCAGTTGGTCTATGGCAATTGCCCACATCAGGACCTGTGACCTTGCCCTCACTTTGGAGAAGTTTCCCAACAAGAGATTAATTATGGGAAATGGGGACTCCTAGATTGGTTGGAGGAATCTATTGGTACATACTGTTGCATCTATGAGTATCATTTGAAACATACCTGTGTTTTTGCACTGTTTAGGAATTTGCAGTGATGACAACCTCATTTAGTGTCTAGGTCATATTTTGCATGCTCAACTTTCCCACTAGCATAATTAAAACTTCTTTGATCTTTTCTTTCAGTCCCTTAGCCGAGGCCTAGGAAGCCTACCTCTTAAAGAGTGGTTTTCCTACTGCCCTGTTTGTTTCAGCTGGAGTACCAGCCCCTTTCCCTGGTGACCCTTTGGAAGCCTGTGTACCTTGGGGCCAAGTGGGGGCTAATCTTTCGCCAAGTGCTACTCTTCCTCAGAACATAGCCTTTCCTCACATTTGAACTTCCTAATTTATAACTCATCTTATTAAAGTCAACATCAGTATTTTCTTCTGCCACAAACTTTTCTGCAGTTGAAAGGCTCAATGAGTTTTGTTTTGTTTTGTTTTGAACATTTTAATTAGTTTCTTAAACTGGTCCCCTTCTTTCTCTATCACCATTTTATGGATCTCAAGAGTTTTTAAATTGGTTTGTTTGCTTTAACTTCTATGCTTTCAGATCCAGATATTTGTTTTTCTAATGTTACCTTGCATATTCTGTATTGTGGGATCTGCTTATGTGAGAGAAACAAAATCATTGAGTTCAGAGTCTGCCAAAAGCATCCTTTGTTTATTACAAATCTTACCTACATTCATATGTCTCAGTTGGAATCCTCACTAAGGGATCTTTTCCCATCAAACCACATCTGTGTTTGGACCAAATCGGCTGTTGTCCTCCTTGAATTCCTTTTTGTTTGTTTCACCTTTCCTTTGAAACCTAGAGCCCCAAGTTTCTTGCATATTTCACTCAGGCTCAGGCAATATCAACCACTCCATCTACAATAACTAGCACCCTAAAACTCACTGTATAATGCTTCAAACATCTTACCCAGATCTTCCCAGATTTTAATTCTTAAGTTTGTCCATATATGGTGCAATGACTTTGAATAGCTGTTGCAGTCTTTAAGGGAAGGACCCCAATCGATCACATGATGGACTCTATATGCAGTTTGTAGCATGTTCCTCAATTGTTTCCTGGATCCTGGCATCGTCTTTGTTTGTGGGGGAGTCACTCTACTCTGTTCTCCGTGCCTCACGTCTCTCCTCTTCTGGTCAGCCATTCTGATTCAACAATGACTAAAACACCTCCCTTTTTTATAGTCCTATCTTTACAAACATTTAGATCCATTTTCCTTTCATATAAATCCAGTTTGGTCTTTAAGACCGCATGCTTCCTCTTAATTAGATTTCTCCCTTCCTGAATTTCTTAATACCTCTTCATTTAGCCATCTGTTCTTAACAGAGCTAAAACCATTTCCTGAAACAAAATCCTTTTTTCTAAAACAGGCTAAAATTTCTCCCTATCTCAAGCCCTTGTACTTCTCCACCAACTTGATTCACTAGAGTAAAACTTCCATGTATACTCTTTCTCAGTAAATTTTGGGCCTGTGGTGTTGTGATGATCTCATTCAATTTTCCTCCCACCTCAGTACAAGGGGAAGCTACATTTCAAAAGTAATTGGGGCCCCATTTCACTTTCACTATTCATTAATAAAAGCTACCATACCTCTATGTTTGAGGTCACAGCTTGGTCCTAAAGACCAAAGCCATGAACCCAGTGAATTTGATTAATGAATCTACAGAGTCCATATCTATGAAAGATGGTCTTCAGAGCTTCTGGACAAGCCACACAGATCCAAGAGGTTATCCCGACATTAGCTCTCCTTGGAGCTCAATGCTGTTCTATACAAAATAAAGAGCAACAGCATCTGGCATAGCTAGATCCTCACACTAATGCTTTGCAGCTGACAAGGAATTTACTGCCTCTGCAGTTTAAAGTCTGGGCCTGAAATTCAAGGTGAGAAATGTAATATACACACCAATGCCTCAGTAGTCTATGAATTAAGAGACAAAATGTTTTCCTGATGAAATCACTGTTAGGGGTCAAGCTGTGCTAGTTTAGGTGAGTTGAACATTGCCCAGAGTCCCCAGCAACATAATCCACCAGTCCAGCCCCAGGACTAGCTGCTGTGAACAACTGGGCTCAAAAACCCACATGGACAGAACTTACTCAAGGCTAAGGCCTAATCCTCCTGTGTAGGCTGAACAGAAGACTTGATATCTTCATGTGCTGTTTTGTTCACCAGATGCCCATGCACTATCTGTCTCTCTGTCAACCACCCAATTAATAATGCCCCATCTTCCTCTCCAGAGTTCCTTGGTTTAGATGGATAAATGATCACCACTGGATTTTCTATTACTTTCCCTCCCAGTCTACACTTTGGAGAAACCCATTTGAGGGAAAGCAATGTACCATCCTAAGACATGTAGAGTAAAAAAAAGAGCAAGAAATGAAAAAGATTGAGTTGCACACACCTAAGCCCTCATCTGAAATACAACATCAGATGTCACCCCCTCTTTCAACAAGTGATGGAGGATGTAAAGGAATAAGAAAAAGCAGCCCTTCCAAATACTTTCAGAAGGAGGGGCAGTAATACTTTATGGAAAAGTAGGAAGGATCAACAAAGGGAAAACATTTGGTCCTTTTACATTTTTGATGATGATGATGTATCAGTAATGCCTGGGAAATTCTATAACGCATGGTGAAAAGCACATTTAGAGAAAGATGGGAGAGTTCTTGGGGAAGATATTTTGTAATATAAGGAATGTCACTATTCCAATGAAAAGAACCTCTTATAGTGACTTTTCCTTTAAGACCACAGAAATTTTTCAGAAGACATAAAAGTATAATTTGCTAATCTCTGATGATCTCAATATTATTAGCTATCTGTTAAACTGGGCTTCTGTATCAGTTTCTATCATGTCACCTGTTCTTAAGCCAAGGGAGCAGAGATATGGGCAGAATACACCAAGGATGATGGAGGCAGTCTCTTTTATTTTGGAACCCAGAAATGACCCATTTATAGTGAAGATGCCATGCACTTATAGAGAGAAACTCAGATACTCTTTATAACTAAAGGGCAAACATGGAAAGCCCAGGTGGCATTCCCTCTGATGCTGACACCCAGCTACTCTACTGGGTTTCAGGGAGCTGGTTGTGGATTTGAGAATGGGTTTTAAATATAGAGCAGTGGTTCTCAACCCGAGGCTGATCCCACTCCCCACCTCTCACTGGGGACATTTGGCAATATTTAGGAACAGTTTTGATTATCATGACTTGGGGAGTGCTATTGGATCTAGTGAGTAGAGGCCAGAAGTGCTAGAACCCTCCACAACAAAGAATTATTTACTCCAAAATCTCAATAGTGCTGAGGTTGAGAAACCATGAACTATAGTTTGAAGGGGGGATTAGAAGTATGAGTTGGGTAGGGAATGATCAATAGTATAAGATTCTCTCCAACTTAATAAATATTTACTGAACACCTACTTTGTTCCAGGCTCTATGCTAGGCAGTAGGAACTGAAAAGATGATCAAGGTATTACCCCTTAAAGATGTTATAGCCTGGCCAAAGAGATAGGCACAAAAATCCCTGTAATTATATTTGATATATGGTCTCTACAAGTTCTGAAGTTCTCACTATATTTAACATTTCTTGAAAAGAAGAGAACTGTGGGTCCTTCAAAACACTTTTCCTAGCAATGCATATTTGTATATTTCCTAGAAATGAAAGCCTTGGGCAAAAAAAAAAAAAAAAAAAAAGGATTGTGATGACAATAATTGTTTCCTGGGGAGAAGTGTGGTACACGTGCATGCTGAGACCTTAATTTTTCTGAAATCAGGAGGGATATTATCCTCTTTCTTTCAGAAAGTTTAGGGAGCATGCATATGTTCCTCTTGAATAAACAAGTTACTGTAGCTAATTTATAAAGCCAATTGGCATGGAGAAAATGATGGCATAGGGAAGAAGCATAGAATACCAACTCTGTGTCCTCCTCTTCAAGTAATAAATCACTAGGTCATTGTAAATGAGTTATTTAGGGTTATATGCAAAAGAAATAAAATATTGAGCTCTTTTTCACATTTGCTTACTCAGCTGGACAGACTTGAGGAAAAACAGAAAGAAACCTACCGGCGCATGTTAGAGCAACTGCTGCTGGCAGAGAAGTGTCACAGGCGCACCGTGTACGAGTTAGAGAACGAGAAGCACAAACACACTGACTACATGAACAAGAGTGACGACTTCACCAACCTGCTGGAGCAGGAGCGGGAGAGGTAATGTGCACACATCTGGATGCTGCAGCCCCTTCATCTCTTGTCAGGATCAGACTTTGGTCCAGTGACACTGTGGACAGGTTCCCAGGGTCTAATCCCAAGTTCTGGATGGTTAGTGACCATAGAGAACGAGACAGACTTTTACCCAGGATTCATACATGAATGTATTTGGAGTGAGAATAAGTAGGACACCACACTACCGTAAAGATGCTGAAGCCATAAAACCGTAAACTTGAAAGAAACCTGGGGATCTTAAATTTGAAGTTGATCAATAACTTATATTCAAAAGGCTTTCAATTAATTTCTATTTGAAATAATCTACTTTTTCTCTTTGGGGTTAAAATCCACTTACTCAGAAAGCTGAATTCTTAACCTTAACCATTTTAAATAAATCCCATTCATTCTTAATGCCAGTGTAAAAAATCTTAATATTTAATTGTGTACAAATTACTTAATGACTAGAACTAACTGCTTAACTTTCTAAGGGTTGCATAACCCTTAAAAATCAGTGTAAACCAAACTGAAACAAAACAGATACTCAGTATATTGAGACTTGAAACCTATACTTGTAAGTAATTAGTTTTTCTAGGTATTGCCACATTTGAAGCAGAGACCCCAAATCAAAAACCTTTGTGATTAAATCTTTTATATTATCCAGTAGTTTTAGCATTTTCTTTTTAGATTTTTTTCGTCTTTCCTCTCCCTCGGCTGAATGGGTATATTTGTGAATTACAGTCTTTGAAAGCAATGACATTGAATCCTGATGCTTTTGAGTTACCAACCACGTCTGCCTGTATTTAGGGCTTGCAAATTGAGAGCCACTTGGGAACAGCTTGACCCAGCTTTATTACTGATTTAGTTAAAAAAAGAGATCTGGTTTTCCCAGATTAATTTACGTTCCAGAAAAAAAGTATCGCAATAAGAGCTTAAAAAAAAGCATGAAACACAGTAAGTTTGTGTTTTTTTGTTTTGTTTTGTTTTTGGTAATATTTACTTTTCAGTGGGTGTGGTACATCCCTTAGGGAAGGAGAAACGGGAAAGAGTACGTTTACAGCTTGGCTGAGTATTATGTATTATACCTACAATTTAAGGTTTCTTTAAGCTTGTATTCTCCTGTAAATTATTGACTTTTTAAAATAACTGAAATCAAATCATTTTAAAGAGCACCTGTGTGAATTAATTATTTTCTGATCCCTTTGAAAATGACTTAATTTAGAATCAGGTATGTCTGTCTTTTCTACAATTTTCCTTTTAAGTTAAACAGGCACCAGTTCACTTACAGAGTTGCTGGTCTAATAGAAGTATGTGGATGGAGACAGACTGTAATTATCCAGGCTGTTTCTTTTTCTTTCTTTTTTGTTTTCCTAATTTTTGTGTTCTGTGAGAGTAGTGGTGATAATAATACGTGATAGAAACTTTATAGTTTCCAAGAACCTTTGTATTCATTATACAATTAGCCTATCCCAGCTGTGTTTATTTAATAACTTCCTGTTGATCAACCCTAGATGAATGATTCTAATTCCCTGCCTCCTTGTGGAGACAATTTTATTAAAACAAAACTACAACAACCAAAACAACAACAACAACAACAAAACCCTCTCCTGAGCAAAATGCTACATAGAATCTTTTAAAAATCGAAGTAAAATTAAAAAGAAAAAAAAAACTTATCTCATGATGCATTTGATACCTCGATTAGTACCACTGGGACATGCCACCAAATCTTCATGCTTTAGATGAGAATTCACTAAGAGACCTTCAATTCTCACTTAAGTATTAAACCACTTTAAGGTTTTAAAATAATTCTTTTGTCTGAATGGGTTAAACTTGAGTGCTGTATTTTTTTTTACTATCAGTTTTTTTTCTCAGCTCAATTCCTTGATTGACCACTAGTGCTTTGGCCCAGGCACACCCTGACAGACCCTGGTTATGCTAAATTAAGCATCCCCACTTGGACCCTAATAACTTAAGTTGATGTCTCTGCATTTCACTGCAATCTGAGGCATCCATCGTGACTGGCTTGCCGAGTTCCCCCTTTGAAGCCTTTAGGGTTGTCTAAAAGGTCATGCCTGGGATTCCTGCTGCCCTTTGGAAATTGCCCTGGTAAATCTGCTTCGGGTTAAATCCCCTTTTTGAAGTCAGCGGTCATAATTAAATCTACTTACGGAAGCTGGCAAGATGCTGACCCCTAGTCTTTCTTTCCCGTCACCCGGCTGCCCCTTCCCAGCATAGACCACGGCCGGGCGCCGCGTCGCTCCCGGCTCCCCCCGGGTGGGGTTATCCCGGGCTGGAGCCGCCTTTGCCCGACGTGGCGGCAGTACTTGCAGGAGAAGGCAGGCTGCAGCTGATAAAATACCAGTATTCTGGAGCACAAATGGGAGTCCTTGAGTAGACTGTCCCAAGTCCTTTGTTTGCTTCTTTGTTTTGCACTCTTTTCTCTTTCTCCCCAAAAGTTCCTTTAGTGAGCATAAAAACAGAGCTAAAAACTTTACTTCAGAAACATTTCCCTTTGTTTCTCCTGTAAGCATGAGCAAAGAAAGGAAGAAAGTGAGGCGAGGCTTGAGATAAGCCTAGATGATTTGCTCTTTATGATTACCCAGCTTCTCCCACTGGGCATGCAGTCTTTTTTCATCCCACACAGCTTTTTTTTATTTCTATTTTATTTTTTAAATAGTTTTTGCAGTTAATCATGGACATTGTCCACCACAGGATTCACTGTGTTATACATTCCGAACCACATAGCTTTTTGATTTGGTGGTAGAGGGGATTGGGAGGTGGGAGGGGGTCTCTCCTGGCCTGGAGACCATCTGGGCTCCATTCTCTGTATCTGTCCTGCTCTGTAAGAGTTTCTCACTTCCTTTTTGAGAAATAGTTAAAGATAATAAAAAGGGACTCAGAAGCACAAGATCTGTGGCAGGTGTTTGTAGATAAACAGTCCAGATTCTGATATTTAATGAAACCTGGAATCCTAGGCTCTTAGCAGAGGAGTTGTTAAATTCATCTTGCATAATAATTCATGAATACTTAAGTACTAAAATGGGCAATATATTGTTCTAGGCTTCTTTTATTCTAAGTTCACAGACTGTGATCATAATTGATTATCATCATTTACTGCATATTTATTTTTACAAATAGTCATATTCCTAAATTTAAAAAGAAATAGCATGAAAACATGCATTGACTTAACTAGAATTAGCAATAATAAAGATGAACATGTCCTTCATTCAATTAATTAAGATGTGGATAAAGAAAGTTCTCTTGTTAAATGCTATCTTCTGTTGAGTCCGCATTTCAAGTCAAATTGAGCTTTAAAGGCATAATTCTAAGCACATGAGATCACCTTCGGAGTTTGTACTTTATTCCTTGTCTGAACTGCAAGTCTTTTGATTTTAATCTGAAGCTTCATGAGGGCTGACCCAAGAATGTCAAAATAGAAAGAACACAGTTACATCAAAAGTGGTCTGGGACTTAAAGAAATATCTGGGCTCTGTGTGTGTGTGTAGAAATGATGTGGGGGGATGCTGTCTAAATCTATCACTATAGATACAGATTTCAAAGCTTTTAGATTTTATAGGATCAACTGGGACTACATAAATAATTACATCATCATATAATATTGCAGCAAGCCTTCCAAGTAGAAGTTCATTTTTTTTTTAAATTCCAAATCAGCATCTCTAGAGAAAATCCCTTAATTTCTGAAGCAGAAAATGTAGGTGCTGGGGCTTGAACAAAAGGGAACCTTTCAAGCTCCATCATGTTGTTGTTTATTTAGTTTGAAGAGAAGGTGGTTGGGCATTTGCCTCATGGTCTGTGGGACAGTCTGCACCATTACATTTGCCCAAGTAGGGGAATGACCAGTCAGAACCTACTGTTTTTGATAACTTGCTCTAGGGGCCTGTGATCCTGGCAAATTTTCTTGGCCTGCTTTATAGAAAAAGATTCACATCTGATTTCCTGGCATAAAATTCTTAAATTTCTTAGATTTAGTTGCCTTATCTCTAAAACATGGCAAAAAAAAAAAAAAAAAAAAAAAAAAAAAATGATTTTTAACCTTGGTTGCTTGGAGCAGCACAATAAAGCACTTTGTAGAAAAAGACTGCTGATGCTGTGAAAATGTTCAAGTTTATCAAGCAGAGAATTATCAACAACTGGAACTTATCGACAGAAAACAACTGAGCCGTCTTCCCTGAGAACAGCACTGTGTTCCAGACTGCTCAATAGCAGAGTTAGCCTTTATGGATCATTAATATAGTGGACACATTTGCCATCATGTTTAGTCCTTACAAAACTCTGTTTTGTATAATTATTATCCCCACATAGCAAATGGGGAAAGAGAGATGTTTTGTTTTTCCCCCCAAGTTAATTGCCAATAGCTATTTGAGAGAATCGGAGTTTGAACTGAGTTTCTTTCAGCAAAAAAAGAACTTTTTCTGCTTTCAAGTTCTTACCTCTGATTAAAATGAAAAGACTATTTCCTCAATTCATGGAAGAATAAACGATGATTTAGGAAGTTGGGCTGTAACTTCTTGGACTGTAAACCTATTCTGTTGCAGGTTTAGGATTCAAATTCACAGTTCCAGGGTTGTCAAACCTTAACTTGATCATGAGATATGCCACCTACTATCAGTATCTGTGGTGGTTTGAAGCCATATGTACCCCAGAAAAACATGTTCTTAAATATAATCCATTCCTGTGGGTGTAAACGTATGGTAAGTAGGACCTTTTGATGAGGCTACTTCAGTTAAGGGGTGACCCACCTCATTCAGAATGAGTCTTAATCCTATTACTGGAGTCCTCTATAAATGGAATGAATACAGAGAAAGAGAAAGCCACAGAAGCAAGAGCTGAACTCAATGAAACCCAGAAGAGAAGAGAGAAACCTGCAGATGCCATCATGTGCCTTGCCATGTGGCATAGGAGCCAAGAATTGCTAGCAGCAGATCTTCAGGAAGAAAGCATCACCTTGATGATGCCTTGATTTGGACATTTTCTCAGCCTCAAAACTGTAAGCTAATAAATTCCCATTGTTTAAGCCAACTCATTTTGTGGTATTTGCTGGGGAGCCTAAGAAACTAAAACAGTATCCTACTGACCAAGAAAATTGGGACTAGACAGACAGTTTTTAGAAAAGGAGAGAAGTTAAAATTCGAGGCTGAAATGACCCAAAAAGAATATATGTCTTACAGTTGATTTTCTGAAAAAGTCAGTATCAAACTCCACCTTTCAATTTCTCTTAGCCTTGCAATATGCAAATCTCAATTCCTACTGAAAAGTGTGACTTAAATAAAGGAATCTGATATAATGCAGTGTTATCTCTAATGCACAAAGCTTGGGTGTAAGTGTTGAGGAGGTATGGATGAGAGATGGTGTGAGGGAAATGTTATATTTTACTTGAAGGCACTAGGCAATCAGGGTGATTCAGGAAAACAGTTGCCCAGGGTTCCATAGTTTGGTGTTAGAAGAGGAGCTGACCCTCTTAAAAGACCTAGAATATAAACATATCTACAATCAGTATTATAGAAATAGTAGCATGTCCTGCATCCTTAACTGTGCATCCCCTGGATTGAATATGAAAGAGCCCATTAAAAAATGTCCTTGAGGTTCATTTAACCAGATCCATCTATACAAAAATGCTAGGGCTTAAATGGATGTGATCTTTTCCCCAAGCTTCATAGCACCCTTATTGTCTAAATCTTTGATGAAGCAGCTTCTGCTCTAAGACTTCTCAGAATTTTAGTAATGTAACTCTGACAGGGATGCCTAGGAAAAGGGGTTTTCTGATTAACAATTTTTTAATTTTCTGAGAATTATGTTATAAATTAATTTGCTTTTACTGATATAGAAAATATTTCTTAAATGTATTTTTCTTCCCTTTAATTTTTTAAAAAATGTACCACAAAGTCCAGTTAAATTCATTTGAGAGTCAGGATTTTGCATGCTGCTACTTGTAACTCTGTCCCTTACAACTTCAGAGCCTATTAGATTATATTTAAATTTAAATATCAATTATGATGACATTTTACTGTAGATAGTAAGGTGAAAATGGTTTGCTGATCTTAAGACTTACCCTGACTGAGAGTTTTAGTTAATTAGATTCAATGTATTTTGACTTTTTTATAATAAGGATAATAATTACAGTAGAACTTGGACCAGGAAGGATCTTAATTATATTAATGAAGGGGTGGAATAAGATTGAAGAAAACTGACCACAAGAACGGAAAAATGTTGAATAGGAGGGCTTGAGAGAAAATGGGCAAGACACACTTTACATTTACGATTTTAATGAGCCATGTAAGAATACCTCAGGCTTGGTATTTAAAACCCTTTATTCTGGAAAATTCCCAGGAAAGGTGAGAAATGTGAGGGGTAAAGAGTGAGAACCCAGTAGTGGGAGCTAGTTAGGTTGGCAGATTCGTTCTGAATCTGAACCAATCATTGAGAGTGTTGATTCCTTTCAGAAAGTGTTCAGGATATTACCAGATAGTCGTTGAAACTCTAAGGACCAGATTCTTCTGAGAGAAATAGACACAGGGTCCTTTCATATAAGCTGCCATACTTTCTGTCATGTGCCCCTGTGAATGGTGGTCACAACCGCTTAGACTGGAAATTGGCAACTGTCCTGAACAAAGGTCACAGAGGTCAAAAACTCAAATGCCTTCAAGGCCAAGCAGCAAAAGATTGAAGCTGACCCATTTCATTTGCACACATCATGTAGGTGGTAAGGACTGCTAAACTGGAGAGAGCATGCTCTGACTATGGGGGAGAGTTACAAGTCAGCTCAGCTGATTGATGTCATTTTAGATGATGGACCCAGTATTGCCAATTTTTCTGATTTTTCAGAAAAAGACAAGATCTTCTAGTTTTTCAATGTAGGCTCAAATTTATAAAACAACGTAGCATGAACAAAATATATCTCTTGGATATCTTTAAAGTGGCTGGCTTGTAACCTTTTTTTTTTTTTTTTTTTTTTTTCCAAAGGAAATCAACAATTTTATTCCAGGAGGCTGTCATTTTGTTTGTTAGGCACTAAGGGCTGATCCATGTAATTCCTTTCTTCTAATCTCCAGCCCCTATTTCTTGGTATTTGTGCTGTGTTCAAATATCATTCTGATCTGAGCAGGCAAAATGACCCCTGTTTCTCAGGCTGTGGATTTTATTGCTAGGATACCAGGCTACTGTAATCAGATAGTGTCATATCAAAGGATCCAAGGCACACCTTCTGCTTACTGGTGGACACTCTGAAAGACCAGCAGCTGCTGGCCTGCAGGTGGGCTTCCCACCACCTTCATCAATGAGGTAGCTAGCAACTCTGGCCGCCTCTTTAGTTCCTCCCCCAAGAACCTGATCCCTTGATTCTTTGTCTTTCATGGCTTCTGGTCACCCACAGTTTCTTCTGCCACCTTGAACTTGGCTCTGACTGGGAAGTGCCTTCCAGATTTGCCAGTCACGTGACTGTTGAGTTCAGCATGCCTACAACCTCGGCCTCTAAAGCCACCATAGGATCCTTCTAGGAGTTATGGTTCCACAGTGGTGGTGGGTTGGAAAAAAGTGGCTTGCAACCTGTGATGGCCTACACATTAGGGAGACCAAGGCCTGTAAGATCCTGACATAAGAACTCTGCCAAATGGTGTGCTCTGTATGGGAAGGTGACTGACTGGCCCATTGAGGCATTGTACTGGGGAGTATGAAACAGACAGAAGTAAAGACAACAGAAGCCAAAAAAGACCAGCAGAAACATAGGTATTCTAAGACCAAAGAATAGGCACATCATGGCACTTGGGGTACAATGTTTCTGAGGGGATGACCCATTTCTAGTGCATTACTAGAGCTGCGGGTACATCCTGAACAATATTCTCATCTTTCTTAGGCCTGTTTGGCTATGGAGACTGTTTGCTGTATTCATTCACATTTCCATGTATTCTTTCTAAGAACTCCCATCATCTTAGAGGACTTTATCCCTTGCAATCTCAGAGATTAAATGAAACAATTATAAAATTGTAACAGCTTTGACATTATCATTTGCTCATGTTCAGTTATAAAAATTACTATAGTGTAATAATAATTGTACCTTTTAACCTAATATTTACTGTTGCCTATGACGCATTGCCGTTTGAACAGCCAACCAAGAGCAACTACTGCATCCATGGAAATTTGTCTCAGCTGAAGTAGAAAAGAGAAGTCAATATCCTGTCTTTTGGATTTCAAAAGCAAAGGTCTAGGTATATGATTAGAAAGAATATATAATTAAGTGGAACCAATTTTGTTTATCACTCTTTTCCTTCCTGTTTAGATAAGATGCTTCTCTGCCAAAGAAAAAGCAAGGAAGCAAGAGAGATCTATGTAGCGGGTGGGGTAGTCCAAAAGAAGAAGCTTTACTCTGAGCTTTTTGGGGGGGAGGTTGTGGTGGTGGGAGTGATACACACCCCAATAGATTTGGTGTGGAGAATTTGAGAGGGGAAGGATTACCAGGTGAAGTCAAGGGAGGTGGCAAACCTCATGTTCTCCCTCTAATAATTCACAAGAAACAGTAAAAATTGGTGTCTGACATGTTCAGAAGGAGAGAGCTTGATATAGCCTCTGTATCCTGCAACACTAGCAGAATATCTAGTTTTTTCTAGGTATTCTGAAAGGCCATGGAAGTGGCTGATACAGAGCTGGGCATGGGGAGAGAGCTGTGACCCTCTGTTTCAGTTTGCTAAAACTGCTGGAATGCAATATATTCGAAATGGGTTAGCTTTTATAATGAGGATTTATTAGCTTACAGAATTACAGTTCTAAGGCTGTGAAAATGTCCAAGTTAAGTCATCAACAGGACGATAGCCCTCTGAGGGAAGGCTGCAGGCATCTGGGACATCTCTGTCACTTGGGAAGGTACATGATCAGTATCTGCTGCTCCTTCTCTCCCAGGTTTCATTGCTTTCAGCTTCTGGTTCCAGCGGCTTCCTCTCTTAGCTTCTCCGGGGCTCTTCTCTATGAGCTTCTTTTAAATTCATCTCTCTTAAAGGACTTCAGTAAAAGGATTAAGACCCACCTTAAATGGGGTGGACCACATCTCACTTGAAATAATCTAACCAAAAGGTCCCACCTACAACACGTCTATACCCACAGGAATGAATTAAAAGAACATGGCCTTTTCTGGGGTACATAAGAGCTTTAAACTAACACATCCTCTTAGATCAGCAACCTGAGGAGATTGACAAGATTAGAGACCTCAGAGTGCATCTCAGAGGCTGCCAGTGTGGAAGGAGGATGACCAGATGACTGCCCACCCACCTTCCTGATGGTCCCAGAACTTAGACCCAACTCCAAAAATGGGGGTTCAAACCCTAGCATTCTCAAGAGGCCCTGACTTGACTGAGAGAAACACCACTTGGCTGAGTTTAACCCAGATAAAATTTCATCACCTGATGGATAGAAATTATAAGAGATACAGAAGAATGAAGGAAATTTCATTTCTTGCACTCATGAGGCCCGTGCCCCCTTCACTAGTGAAATAACCCTAATGTGTGCTAAGGTTTATGTGTACTAAGGGGAAATAATGTGATATTGTGGCTGATTCCAGAGTATTGATTGTGTGTATCCAAATGCCTCTGGTCCTTCAGAGAATTATCTGAACAAGCTCTAACCTCTTCTACTGCAGTCAGCTCCTTCCCTGGGTTACTCTAGCCATTTGGGGCCAGACTCCCTCAAAAACTGTATGCTAGAAGCAGTCCTCTTCTCAGTCTCTTTCATTTGATGTGGAGCCATATAGCTTTGAACTCAGTCATTTGTATGTATATTACAGACAATTTATTTGTAAATATGGGACACTAGTGACCATATTTTAGACAGGGCCATTTCCCTCTGGCCTGATCTGGTTTCTATTAGCTCAAGAGAATTATCCATATAACAGTTGTGGTTCATGTGGGGAAAAAAATGTAGCATTTATATTTTTAAATTTCAAAAGGACAGATAAATCCTATATAAAAAAAAATTGTATTTGAGGAGTAAAATACAATTATGAAATGTATAACTGGAAAATGGTGACTTTCTATAAAAATAGCAATATTATTTTTAATCACATAAAATTTTATGAAGTCATAACTGTAAGCATTCTTTGGAAGAAAACTGCTTCCAAAAAATTTGCTGAGGTCACAAATGTATTACTGTATTTCTAGAGCTTTATATATTCAAAAAATCAATAAATTGAAAAGAAATGATAGGACATGATTTAAATCTTGAAAAAAATAAAAGCTTAAAACCAACTTGGACTGACCTATTAGAATAACCCAGGAATAGCAACTTTCTTTTCTCCATAGCTGCTTAAAACAAACTTCTTTAAATGAGAAAAAAATGGTAATCAAGAGAGTTGTACCTAATAGTGTATCAAATTGAGGGATTCAAATGAATATATTTTTCACAGACATTATTTTGTAGAGGAAATGAAGTCCAGATACAAATTCACTTATTTATAAAGTCTAATACAGATTTACCTTATAAGTTTTGGATAAAATGTTGGTTGTGAGTGATTCAGCATATGTCTGCAAATTCATGCCTACTTTCATGGTTAATTGGAGAGTCCTTAGAAACTAGAGCATATGGGAGGTTTAAGAAACACATAATGAAAATTGTTAGGAAATAATGAACAGTTAGGCCAACCAGAATGGTACTTTAACATCATGGAAATTTTCAGTCAGTAATTACAGCCCCAGAGTCTCCCTAAGTGGCAAACATATGGGCAGTGAATAAGTAGTGCTCTGTATTGACAGATTTTTATTCTTTCTGATGGGAGTTATTATAAAAGTATACTATCAATTATAATCCAGGCATTCATACATCAAAAAACACAAAGCCAAAGTTTCCTAAAGAATTTTTTTTTTTTATTAACTGAAGCATTAGTGAAATGTATAAATTCTGGAGAAAACAGCTGTCTCCAGATTGCAAAAGCAACTGGATCGAAAGTGAAAATTTCCAACAACTGACAGGAACTTTTGTTCCCCAAATTCCAAACTAGTTGAGTTCTTAATTGAGCTGATAGGTTATCTTGGCATTGTGGACAAAAACAGGTATTGAGAAATGATAAGTGAGATTGTTCTTCTGGAATGAAAGACCCTGGGAATGCAGCTCTAAATTGGCAGCCATTTGTCATTACAATAAATAGCATTCAAATGTTTCTGTTCAAATCCATACACTAAGAAAGTGTTAAGAAGGAAAAAGTGCTAGGAAATGTGTTGTCTCTTAGCACCACAGTGAATAGCTATATTACTTTTATATTTTTACTTTTTTTTCAGGGTGGAAAAAGGTATTCAAATTAGCCTTACAAATCCTGGACTCCAGAGAGGGTGTTGTAACTAGGAAGGGGGTGTTTTCGGTGTTTGGAGATTGTGTCTCTCTGGCTCCTTGACTGTGTGTGCACACTTTTTCCAAGAATGCTTGTGTTAGAAAGTACTTGGTGTTGGTGAAAAGTTTAAACAAAAAAGATTAATCAAAGGTTGGGTCTTTCATGCTCAATACATAACATATTCAGTTCTTAGTTGTGAACTCTTAGCCACGAAACTATTCAAATAATATCCAGGGGCTGAATGTGAGCTTCAACTGCGAACAAACTAGAGGTCAAATTTACTTAGTCTTAACTCATTCCTCTTAAGTTCAGAAGTGTGTGGCCTTAAAGGATTTTCTTTATATTTTCTGCATAACTCTTAATACTCTAGGAATTCACTGAGAGTTATTTTTATTTATTTTCATGTTAAATGCTTAAGGAAGTGTATGAGTCTGATTTGAAGTATAAAGGAAACTGGAAATAGCGGACTGTGACTGTTCCACATCTAGTGTACTATTAGAAAGGAGGAACATTCTGTTCTACCTAGTCTTTGTCATTTATTACATCACCAAATGCTATATTCTAATCAGGGGAGTGTACTTACTTCACCCATTTATCGAACCCAATATGCATCCCTCCAATACGTTTTCTTTATTCAAATTCTAGCTTCTCCTGGAATCTATAACATACTACAAGTTTTGGATTATAGTCTCCCCAAAAAAGAAGCCATAATTGTATTCAGAACTACTGCCCAGATTTAATTCACCATCCCCAAGCCTCCAGGAAGAGATACTGGAAGAATGCTCCCCTGACCTAAGAAAGGACTTTCCTCTCCCTGCCTACCCACTCCATCCCCCACTCCACAACACGTCCACTACTCAGAGTTCTGGAGCCTAACTTCCTAATGCTGTAAAATCTGTCTCCTGGGATGAAAGCACATTGAATTGGCAAGCCCAGTGATCACCCACCCACCCACTGAGAAAGTTCCTGCTTGCCATATGCTATAATAGATCTTTCTCATAAATGTTCAGGAATCACATCCTCTTTATCTCTTCTTTTCTTACTGAACTTGTGTAAGGAGTAAATATACAAAGACTCAATTTTAAGAGCTACTTCATCAGGTCATGAAGCTCAAGACAACCAGATGCCTAAAGGATGTCTCTAGGATCCAGTGCTCTAAACAATTGTGATTGTCTAAGACAATCCCCACCCATAGTGGACTCATGATTCTGCCTGGAGACTCATAATCACAATAATACTTTCTATATACAATATAATATATTATATTTGAGTACACATTTCAGTTAATACATGTGTTTTAGTTTCCTAGGCTGCTTAAAGCAAACATAAAATGGTTTGGCTTGAACAATGGAATGTATTAACATACAGTTTGAGGCTAAGAAAATGTCCAAATGAAGGTATCACCAAGGCAATGCTATCTTCCTAAAAACTGGCTGCTGGTGATCCTTGGCTCCTCTGCCACATGGAAGGCACATGGCGGTGCCTGCTGCTCTATCTGTTCTCTTCCAGGTTTCATTGATTTCAGCTTCTTGTTTCCATGGAGTTTTCTTTCTCTCTCTGCAGTCATTCTGTTTATAAAGGACTCAAGTAATAGGATTAAGTCCCATTCTGAATCAGGTGGACCTTAACTGAAGTAGCTTCCTCAAAAGGTCCTACTTACAATGGGTTTATACCTACAGGAATGGATTAGATTTAAGAACATGTTTTTCTGGGGTCCATACAGATTCAGACTGCCACATACCACCCTCTGGATCCCCAAAAGACATGTTCTTTCTACATGCAAAAAACATTCATTCCATCACAATATCCCAAAAGCCTTACATCATTTCAGAAACAAGACTAAGTACAAAGTCTCATCAAAATTGGTTATAGGAGTGGACTGTCCTGGGGGACAATTCCCTTCTGTCTATGGACATGTGAAACATAGAGAACAACTTATCTGCTTCCAGTATACAAAGGAGGGACAGTCATAGGATAAACATTTCCATTCCAGAAGGGAGAAATTGGAAGGAAAACAAGGGTCACAGGTCCCAAAAAGTTCTGAAAATTTACAGGGCATACTCCATAAGGTTTCAAGGTCTGAGTCATGTACAGAATGATGTTTTGTCCTCCAGGCCTGATGGAGTGGCAGCCCCAGCACTTCCAAGTACTTGGGCAGCAGTCATGTGCTCCCTGAACTGGGTGAAAGCTCTCCCCCTCACCCCGAGAACACTGGAGTGGTAGCACTCTTCCTGAACAATAGAGTGGAAGGCCCACCCTCTCCAACTGCTGGGGCAGACTCAACCTTTCCACACACATGGAAGGGCCCACTCTCTTGGCCCAAGAAGATTTCTTCAGTCCAGACCTCAGCTTCCATGATTCTGCCCTTGAAATGATTTTTCCTTCAATCTGTCCCTTGTCTGTCCCTTTTAGTCCAGGCTGGCAGTGGTTCTACTCAAATCTTGCAAAAAAAACTTGTCAGTTTTGCATGTATTACACAGGAGTCCAAACCATCAGACAAAAGAACTTTCCACAAATCCTTCCTGGAAAACTGCATTTCCACTCCTGTCTTGCACTGAAATGGCTGACTGGTTCCATGTTCAGTTAAACCCTCCCACAGAGCACTATTCTGTGGGGTCTCACTTTCTGGGAGCTCAGAATTTTCCAAACCATCAATTTCTGGTTTCTTTGTGTCCAGGAGTTCAGTTCTCAGCTTCTCCCTTTCCTCTCACATTTTACTAGAAGCTGCAAGAAGAAACCAGGCTGCACTTTCCATACTTAGCTTGGAAATCTCCTCAGCAAAATATCCAAGTTCATAGCTTTCAAATTCTACCTTCCATCTGACATCAGAACAAATTTTTTTTCAAGTTCTCTGCCACTTTAAAGCAAAGATCACCTTTCCTCCAGTATCCAGTAACACTTTCACCAAGGCCTCACTGAAGTACCTTTAGCATCCATACTGCTATGAATAGAATCTTCAAAGCAATCTAGGCCTTTTCTATTAAGCACCTCACAATTCTTCCAGCCTCTACTCATTACCCAATTCCAAACCAGTTTCCACATTTTTTATATTTGCAATAGCAGCACCCCACTCTTGGTACCAAAATCTATTTTTGTTTCCTAGGCTGTTTAAAACAAATACCATAAAATGGTTCAGCTTGAACAATGGGAATTTATTAGCTTACAGTTTGAGGCCAAGAAAATGCCAAATCAAGGCATCATGAAGGCAATGCTTTTTTCCTAAAGACAGGCTGCTGGTGATCCTTGGCTCCTTTGCTACGCTACACGGCAAGGCACATGGCAGCATCTGCTGGTCTCTTCCTTCTTTTCTGGAAGAGATTGATTTCAGCTTCTTGCTTCTTTGTATTTCTCTTTCTCTCTTTCTTTGTATTCATTCAATTTATAAAGGACTTCAGTAATAGGATTAAAATCCATCCTGAATGAGGTGGATCACACCTTAGCTAAAGTAACCTCCTCAAAAGGTCTTAGCTACAATGAGTTCACACCCATAGGAATGGATTATATTTAAGAACATGTTTTTCTGGGTTATATACAGCTTCAAACCACCACAACATGCTAAAAAGTTTAAGGGAGGGAGAGTCCCCATTTGGTTATATGTCATTCATAGAAAAAAAGTATCTCAATGTTGCAGTTTTCTATAGATGTGGACTTTAAAACTGACCCCCAAATACAAAAAGTTTATCCTCCTTAAATGAAAATTATTTCATTAATTGAGCAAATGATAATTGGGTTCATACTTGACCTGCCCATTTGGATGTTTATAGGGTTCTCAAACAATGTGTCCCAGAGGAACTCCATGTAATTTCCTACAAATCTCTTTTTCCTGGTCATGCCTATCTCAGTTAATGATCACTCCATCTAATGACTCAAACTAAAATCCAGGAGTTATCCTTATTTTTTCTCTTTCTCTCAACCTTCCAAATATAATCTACCAGTAAGTTATATTGATTCTAATTTCAAACTGTATGTGGAATTTGTTCATTTTTCACCAGGACCAATACCACTGCCCTAGTCCAAGGCTGAGTCTTACTCAAAGTGACCAACACATTGCTTTTCTACAATAGCTACCTTTGTACAACTTGTTCCCACTCTTGTCCTCCCTACCCCCAAGTATATTCTTAACCTATTAGTCATGTAAGCCAGATCCTTCCTAATAAAATCCAACCCTTTATCATGATGTGGCAAACCTGGTGCAGTCAACTTGCTTGTTTCTAATTGTCAGAACCTATTGGAAGATATTGGTAACTCATGACAAGTGATAATGTCACAATGCAAGCAAATATCCAACTGAATTTTGTCACACATACAAACAGTTGTTAGTAAGCTGTACTTGTAAGTTTGGTGAAGTTCTAGCCCTCTGTCCTGTAGGCTTGCAGATAAGTTCCCTGCATGAAAGTTTCAAACAGGACAGATGCAAAATATTCTAATTGCAGAATCAGCTAATTTTCTGGTTAACTTATATCCTCTGCTAAATTTGGGGACCAAAAGGCCAAAGGGAAGTCTGAGCCTAGAGCAACATTCTGAAGGATATTTGGCTGCTCAGCTCACCAGGTTCTTATGCTTCATTCATACAAGGATGCAAGTGCCACATATCTTGAGCCACTCATTTCACCAAGAAAAAAATGATGTCTGTCATTCCTTATGTTAATTAGAATAAAACCCTTTAGTGTAGATTGAATCTTGTATCTTGTCAGAGCTACCTCTGGAGCACATATTCCTGATGAGGATGCCTAAGACTAACCACTCCAGGTATGGAGCATAATTCACACACACACATACACACTACACTCTCTAGACTTCATGTTTTAAAGTAACTGAAAGACAATACAACACATGGCTACCACAGCCTAAATGATCTGACCCCTGCCCATCTGGACCTTGTACCTCTCTCCTTTTGCTCACCGTGCTAGTCAGACTAGTCTTCTTTCCGTTCCTGGAAACTCCCACGCTCTTTCCTACTTCAGGGCCCTTCACAGAGCCCTCTGCCTCTGCTCTTTGCATGGCTAATTCCTTCTGATCCTTCAGCCTCAAATGTCACTGCCTCAGGGAAGGCCTTTATAGAGCAGCTGCCTGCTCTCGGTTACCTCCTTTGACAACACACTGTTTCCTCTCCTCAGGGTGCTTATGTCTAGAGTATGAGCACCCTCCACCAGGGCAGGGACCTAGTCTGTCTTTCTCATGCCTGCCATGTCTTCAGTGCCTAAGACAGTGCCTGGTTTTTGGTGGACAACCAATGCGTATTTATCAAATAATAGAATACAAGAAACTTCCTGAAGACAGGAACCCAATTAAACCAATTAAATAATTTTATCAACCCAATTAATCATCTCCCCTATGTTCCAAGAGGCTCCAAATAAGTAATGTCTTTTAGCCATGGAATGTTAATTAATTATGATAAATACAGCTATTTTAAGTGAAAATTATAGTAGGGCTTTAAATTAATTTCAAAATAGCTGTTTAGTAGTAATAAACCAGGAGGAAAAACCCCATTTCTGAGATTGGCATTCATGGTATTTGTTTTAAATATTTTTTCAAAAGTGATGAAACATTTCCTTTTGCTATTATCATTTGTCTCTAAATATTGATTTGATACGGTTTTGAACATAATAAGTGCCTCTCTGGGACTATTAACTCTGCTTGGACCACCAGAAGCAGACTGAATGCAAGATGCCACTTGACTAAATCACCAATCCGGATCTCTTCATTCTCTTTTCCTAACATGGGTTCATATTGTCCATGTCAAAAGTAGACCATGCTTTGGTAGTTTTGCAAAGTGCCTACCATCATCAAAATGAAACATATTGTTGATTATTTATTGTGAGCCCACTATGAATCAGACTCTGTAGCCTTGATTGACATTATCTTATGTAATTCTTATAATGACCCTGCAAATTAAAATCCATATTCCTGACCACCCCCAATCAAGATGGTGGTATAAGACACTTAAGGAGTCTGCCCCCACCAGAAGCTTTGAAAACAACCAGCAAAAGCTGGCAGAAACATCTTTCTCAATGCTCCATAACAGTTAAAGGACTGCAGTAATACAGTGAGAGCTGAATCAAGAAAAAGGCTACTTAAAAGTGGTAAGGTCACATGGTGCAATGCCTGGCCCCTCCCCCAACCCTTCACAATCCCTGTGTGGAGTCAGCTTGAGTGGCTTCCTGGTCCCAGTTGTGGAAGGAGCAGAGCTACCCTTGTACACACACTGGGAGCATGTATGAATGCCTGACCCAATCTGTCTTGTGCTGGCCTAAGGGACTTGCTGAATCAGAACTTGCCTGGCATGTAGAAAGTAGCTCATCGAGCTGCCCTACAGAATGCTGTGGGAGAACAGTCAAGTCCTGTTGCTGGGTCAAGGGATTGCTAGCTGTAGTACACACAGTGCAGTGCCTGGACCATGAGGAAACTGTTCCCTAGGGAAAAGGGGACATTTGGAACTGGGTAAGGGGGAATTCCCAGGACCGCAGGTGCATATCCCAGATAAGATGCCCATGACAAGAGGCATGCATAGAAAGGATCAGGGAGGCCCCCACACTTAGGCCTCTAACTATACTTCAAACTCATTGTATGGATAAGTCCTGAAAGAGAGTACTTACATAGGTCAATCTGCAAAGACTGGGAAAGGTGTTTCTTTTCTCCTTCTCCTTCTTTCTTTTGCTAGCTCCTGGCATTCAAGAAAATTCTGTCATAACAGTAGCTGGATACAAGCTTTAGGAACAGATGCCTCAGAGTCTAAATCCTAGCAATAGCATGTAACAATAGCAAAATGTCTAGATTTCAATAAAAGATCACAGAACATATGAAGAAACAGGAAGTGATGGCCTCAGGCAAAAGAGAATATTAAACCATTAGAAATCAACAATGAGGAGGACCAGAACTGGGACATTCCAGACAAAGAATTTTTTAAAATGGTCCTAAATATGTTCAAAGAACTAAAGAAAAACATGGACAAGGAACTAAAGGAAATTAGGAAAATGATAGATGAACACAAAGAGAATATCAATAGAGAGACAGAAATTATGAGAAGGAAACAAACTGAGCTGAAAAGCACAGTAAGAGAATTTAAAAATTCCCTAAAGGGGTTCAGTAGCAGATTGGCACTGGCAGAAGAAAGAATCAGAGAAGTTGAAGATAAGACAACTGAAATCATCCAATCTGAGAAGCAGAGAAAGTAAAGAATGAAGAAAAGTGAATAGAACTTAGAAACCTGTGTGACACTATCAAGCATACCAATATATGTATTGTGGTAGTTCCAGAAGGAAAAGAAAGAGGGAGAAGAACAGAGAGAATATTCAAAGAAATAATGGCTTAAAACTTTCTAAATTTAATGAAAGACACGAATATATTTATCCAAGATGCTCAACAAACTTCAAACAGAACACAAATAGACCCCACTGTACCAAATGCCAAAGATAAACAGAGAATTCTGAAAGCTGCAGGAGAGAAGCAATGTGTCACATACAAGGTTGCCTCAATAAAAGTAAGTGCCAATTTCTCACCAGAATACATGGGGGCAAGAATTCAATGGGAAGCCATTATTAAAGTGCTGAAAACAAAAAATTGCCAACAAAGAATTCTGTATCCAGCAAAACTGCCTTTCAAAAAATGAAGGAGGGATTAAAACATTCCCAGATAAACAAAAGCTGAGGGAGTTTGTCACCACTAGATCTACCCTATAAGAAACGCTAAAGAGAGTTCTGCAGGTTGAAATGACAGGACACTGGAAATTGACTAAAGATACATTAAGAAATAAAGATCTCCAGTAAAGATAATGATGTGGTAAACATATTAACACTAGTTCTATTTTTGATTTGTAACTCCTTTTTTTACTTCCTACAGGATCTAAAAGGCAAATGTATAAAATGTAATAAGTCAACAGTTTTGGACTAATCATGTATAAGTGTAAAATTTATGACAAGAATTACAGAAAGCTGGGTGTATGGAAGGGTGTAAGATCATGGTTTGTGTATGCTACTGAAGTTAAGTTGGTATCAAAGCAAATGAGATTGTTATAGATTTAGGATGTTACATTTAAGCCCCTTGGTAACTACAGAGAAAATACTGGAGAATATACAAGCTCATAGAGACAGAAAGTAGAGCACAGACTGCCAAGAACAGGGGTAGGGAGAATGGGAAGTTAATGCCTACCAGGTGTAGGGTTTCTGTCTGGGGAGATGGGAAAGTTTTATGGAAGGTAGTAAGGGTACCACAAAATTGTGAATGTGATTAATTTCATTGACTGTTGTGCTTGGGAGTGACTGAGATGGAAAATGTATGTTGTATATATGTCCCCACAATTTAAAAGAAAATAAGAAAGAACAGTGGCAATTAAATGCAATACATAACCCTGGGTGGACCTAGCAAAGGAAGAGAAAAGGCTCAAAGGGACATTATTTGGACATATGAAAAAATTATAATATAGATTATAAGCTTTATATCAATATTAAATTCCTTGAACCTGATAACTGCCCTTAAGGTGGTTGTATAAGTGAATATCCTTTTCTTAGGAAATGTACGTGACAGTATTAAAGTGTTCAAGGAGCATGAGGTATACAACCAACACTCAAGTGTTCAGAAAATAATTGATAAATAGATAGAAAGGCAGACTCAGAAATAGACTGATATGAGTAATGTGGCAAAATGTTCAAATTGGTGAATCTGAGTATCAGGAGTGGAGGGCTATGTTGGAGTTCTCTCTCTGAGGTTTGTATTATTTTTAACTGTCCTATAAATTTGAAAGTATTTCAAAACGTGAGTTAAAAACATAAATAAATTAAAAATAAAGTGAACTGTCTCAAAAAAAAAAATGTTATCCCTATTATACTTCTAAAAAACTGTAGCCAGAGTAGTTTTGAAATTCACCATAGTCATCTATCAAGTTGTTACTTAACTGAGTTAATAATTAACAAATGATTGTGATTACTGAATCATTATATAGATGCTTTTCTTGCTTTCTAGTATATTGTAAAATAGCTGAAAGGAAATACCTGAAATTACTGACCTGTAACCCAGCTGCCTTGATCTTTGATAATGACTGTATAACTACATAACCTTTATCTTGTGACTGGCCCCACTTGTAACCCCCCTTATCCTGTTTTACAATTTTAGAGTCTTATGATCACAAAGACCCTAATGTTTATTAATGAAGGAATTTGAGTCAGCTCAGAACTAACCCCTCCAATTCCTAAACTATCTTACTAGACAAAGCTAGATCTATCCAAAATTGTTCTGCCTGACATGCGCAGTAGCTTAAACTTTAACCTATAAGTGACCCATACCTCATTATGACACTAAAAATCATGCCCATCATCATATTAAGGCTGCCATTTTCTTATGTGTATTCTGTGACTAAGCATGTACTGAATCTGCACATGCTCAATAATTAAATTATCTTTAACATCATCACCTTGAGCCATTATACTCATTATCCTAAAGCCTGCCCATTTTTTGATACTACAAAATTATCAGAGCTACCACAGTTCGGGGAGACAGATTTTTGGGGCAATAGGCCATCTGATCTCCTGCTTCACACTTAGCAATAAACTCTTTCTCTCTTTGAACCCCTGGTGTCTCAGGAATTGGTCATCTGAGCACTTTGAGTAGAGAACCTCCACTTTTGATTGGTACCAATTGCACAACCAAACTGCAATCAGCTTTATGGATTTCCAGTACTTCTCCTTTCCTCTACAGTAGGGCAGCCTCAAGTGCACCAGGTGGTAGTGGACATGTCTTCTTTTCTTCTTGAATTTGTTTCCCCCATCTATATTAAAATAGCTGAAACAAGCAAAACAACTCTGTTCAGTATTTGTAATTTTATCTTATCTGTGAATGCTACTTCATGTAACTTTTACCAAAATAATTCAGTAATAAAAACACATTTATTCAACATTGCAAACTTGAAACATGTAGGAAGGCAATGTTATCTAATTTGTTTTTATTATCATGTTTGTGCCAAACATAATGGTTCATATTTACATGATATAAAGTTATCTGAGAACTGTGAAATGCTCTGCAAATATTTAATTCTATTAAACTTCAAGTTAATTTGACTAATTTATCTGGTATTATGTTTTTATACTGGAATTAAAATGAAATTTCTTAACATTAGTAATGTATGTATTCTATGCATTTAGGTTAGAAAAATTATTCTGGAACTTTTTGTTATCTAACGGCTTTTTAAATGAATTATCGGAAGGAAGGAAGAAAGGAAAAAAGAAAAAAAAGAAAGGAATAAGTACAAAAATAAAGAATAAAAAAAGAAATAAAAGAAAAAAGAGGAAACTAATTTGAAAGGGATGGAAGGCTTTGGTAACATTTGTGTGAATGATGATATAGACATACCTTAAAATTTGGCTCAACACCAACTTTGTATAAATTTCACCAACTTTGTATAAGTAGCACATTTTTGCCATTTAAAAACACTTTTAGGGAAAGGAGTAAATTAAGGTTAAAAAAAAAAAATTGTTAAAGACAAAATGACCCCTAAATTAAGGGATACTTGGCATTCTGTAGCCCACACTGTAGTGTTTTTATTTAGATATCCGTAAATTAACCAGCACTTTGGATGAAATGTGAATCCTCTTCTGCTGACTGAATCATAAATGAGGCTCTCCTAAGATCCCTATTTAAATTCCAGCATTGTATAGAGTTTAGCTAGTTTGAAAAATCAGAAGTGAGGCCCATTTGACATTTTATGCATATCTTTTCTTTATCTTATTGCCTCCTCCCAAACTTTACCCCACCCCACCCCCATGTCTTTTCCTCAGTGTTGAGCATAATTCCTGTTGATTTGCTGTGCTTAAGAGCTGCTTTCCTTTCTAGTCTCGGGCAGCTCTACCCCTTTTCACAGACCAAAGTAAATCTGCACAATAATGAGCCATATAAGGGAGGAATGACATCATCAGTTAGTGGTCCCAAGCTGTTTTGCACAACATTCACCTTTCATTGTACTGATGACAGGGCTGGAATGTGACGGTTAATTTCCTGTGGAGTAAAGGGGCTAAGCAGGGCCTGCTGCTGTTGAACAAACTTCAGTACCCCCATATCAAAAACAAAAACAAAAACAAAAACTACTATGCTTCCTAATCATAAGGTAAGGAAGTCAAGATCTGTTTTGATTTAAGCAATGTTAGTTACTCTAGTCCATGCGCATTTCATTTGTGAATAGGCTTACTTGGCAGTAAACTCATTTCTAAGTGCTTATTGCAAAAGGCTTCTTGGAAACTGGCTTTGCACATTTGTGGAGCCCTGACAGATCTGACAAGGGCTGAAGGAACTGCACAACCTTTCAGCTTGCAGCTACAGGTTTAACTGAGTGTCGTGGAGGGTGACATCCCTTGGAAATGACCAGCTTTTCGTGACTTTCCTTGAAACCTCAGAATCCCTGATTGCAACTGGCCAAGATGCACCTTGTTGTGGTATGAAGAGTGCTCCTGTTTTTCTGTGGAGGAGAAAAGTAATCTCATCCTACAGAAACTTTGAGGAACTTGTATCAGAACTGAAAAATCTTTTATCTCATCATCAGTCCTACTATCATGTTCTGAAGTCTTTTAATAGACATCCTTTCTATGACCTGTAACTAATCTAACTCATGATTTCCTGATGAGCAGAAAACTAATTTGAGATAAAATATTTTCAAAGTTTTTCTTTTTTTTTTTTTTTTGGTTATGTGAATTTTATGCAAATCTCTCTTTGCATTTGTGTAGAAGGCTTGTAGAAGTTGGCAATGCATTAGAATGCCTAGTGATGCTGAGAAAGCCCTGTTTGTTCTGAAACACTGTGGCAGTGATAACAAGAATAATAAAGCAAATAGGAGGTTTGATTTCAAAGTGGTAATGGGATTAAAGTTTGGACAATGTTAAATAATTGTATAAAAAGTTCAACTTTAGTAATTTTTCCAAATGCCACAAAAACATTGTCTGAGTTCAATAGAGTGTATAAAAATGAAAAGCTTGTATTTAGTGCCCAGTAGGGCAAGAGGGTACTGTGAGCCTTTCACAAAAAAACTTCTATTGGCCAAAACCAAATTTTTATAGCATGATTTCAGATTTGCTTGACCCATTTCATAGGAATTTGAACATAAGAGCAGATGATATGGTTTTCATTTGGGTAGATTTAATTTTGTGTTACATTGACTGGTAATAATGTTTTGTCTCTGTGTTTAAAGTGATGAAAAGTTTGAGTCACTGTGATGAAAATCTTGGGTTCACTACAGTGATCTGCCTGCTTTCTTAATTCCATGTGACTAAATGAACTTCTGTTTACTTGTAAAGTTAAAGATCCTTTCCACAGCCAAAAGGCATTGAGACATTTCTTTTTCTCTAGATTAACAATAATGAGGATCAATTCAAAATTAATACTCTGGGGTTTTGAAGTTTCATTCATTATTTTGACTTCTGATTTTTTGTGTCAGCTTTAAAGTTGTTCCAAAACTGGATAAAATAATTAATAGATAAGTATTTTTTAAAAACATAATTTAAAAAATATTTAGTAAAATTTCACATAAGCTTATATTTAAAAGATTTTAAAAGACTTTTAGATACAATGTGAATAAAATTCTATTCACAATTTTAAAGAGGGAGAGGATTGTTTCTCTAAGTAAATAAATGCATGGTCATGCACTACTATAAATGTATTTATACACTTAAATTAGTTTGCTACATATATCATATCTACATTATTTTAAACAAATCTTATTTATGAAAATAGATTTACCACCTAAGACAAATTAGATTAATAGTATTTTAATGAAAAGCTTTAAAATAGCATATGTTTCTATACTATGAGCTTCCAAAATGTATAAGCTTAAAACCATAAAGCTTAAAATCATCACTTTTGCCCAGCACTCTCTAAATGCATATACAGAATAAAATGAGGCATATTTGTACCTTTATGGATTGTCTTCAACTTGTTTGAATAATCTCAGGAAATCTGATTCATGCTCCCAGCTCCTCTGCTCATGGCCAGTCTGATCACAAGTGCACCCCACAGTGGACAGGCCCCTTTATTTAAGCATGTGGGAGGATACCCTCACATTGTGATTTCAGGGACCTAGAATCCCACTTGCCCCATCAACATTTTCTCCCCACTCTCTGGATTATGGGAATCCCTGCATTTAGTTTATTTTCTGAGGGGAGGGAGAGTCCTGTGATAATGCACAAATGTTACCCAAATGGAGCATCCCATAACTGCATGATGGAGCTGTGTGACATGTTCTTAGGAAAGGCCTTTTTGGGCTAAGGAGTGAAGGGGAAGGGAAGCAAAGAAGGAGAGTCCAGGACAGCAAGTTTAGGTGACGATCGTCTGTGATTATGACTTTTCTTTTTCCTAATGAAAATCATTAAGTAAATATTCACCTGGCTGATTCTTTTTAAACAACATAAAAAGGAAAGAATTACAGCTGCTTTCTATTGTTTTTAAAATATTTCATTTGATTAATATTAGAGGTGTTTGAAAAGTAGTTTAAACAATTTAGGAAATATGTAACCACAATAAAAGGTAGATTGTTATGGATTGAAACCACTTTCCATGCCCACGAGATAAACAATTACATCTTCAAGTTTCAAGAATGAAATATCTTTTCCATGGCACAGAAGCACCCACCCAGCCCTGTCTCCTTCCTCCCCATGGTCTTTGAAGAGTTCATTCCCATCAGAGGGAAAAGACACAAATTGACAGTAAGGTCCAATTTAACATTATTACTAATAATATCTAATATTTAGTGAGCACTTATAATAATTCAAGTAAATCTGACAAAGATGCTGTGAATTAGGTACTAGTATTATCTTGCTTTTATAGAGGAAGAGACTGAAGCAGAGATGAATCAAGAAAGTTACCCAAGTTACTTAGGTGGCAGAACTGGATTCAAACCCAGGCAGTCTGACTCCAGAGCATATACTCAACTATTAAACTGAGAATTAGCTTTGAAGTGATGAGCACCCAAAAATACACTTTTTGCTGATGAAAATTATTGACATCATTGAGTAACAAAGAGACTAGATTTATATACAAATTACCACATATGATTTTACATTTGGTCCTCCATTCGGAGTTACTCATTTTCGTTTCCTGAATTTGCCCATTGAGCTTGCAGTATTTGTGGTCTTTCTTGTTATTCAAACAGAAATTTTCTACTTCTCAAGAGCCTACTGTGTAAAATGAGAAAGATAAATAGCTTAGCTTCAGGACTTCTATGGTGGGACCCAATGCAAGACCCTTTCCTGCTGCCTGGCCTTAGGTCCTGGTCTGAGGGAAAGCGGAACACCACTTTGCTGCCCCCTGTTCTTTCCTCAACTTCACTTTTGTCTTAGTTCCTGCCCCAGACCCATAGCCATGTGTGTGCGTGCATATAAAGCTGTCTCTCAACCTTTGCTTTTCCTCAGCTGTTCCTTGACCCACCCTCAACCATTCCTGTGTCTCCTCTACTCTCCGGAATAGCACTACTATCCCAAGCTGTAAATCTGCCTTAGAGAAACCATGACACATGTAGAGTTGTGAGTTGGGTGTAGAGAAGGAAAGTGATCCTGAAGCCCCAAATTAACCTATAATTTGTACCATCTGTTCAATAATATGTCACTCTAGGCTCCAGTAAAAAAAAAAAAAAAAAAAAAAAAAAAAAAAAAAAAAAAAAAACTAAAACAGATGGCTTATTCAAATGGGTTAATTTTAGGAAGTTACAAATGCATGGGAAGAGTATAGGGAAGCTGATAAGGGATGGTGCAGTTCCCTAGCACTGGTGACATGAGGAGCTCTTACATGAGGGAGTGGTTACCAGAACCCTTAGGAGTAACATTATCTAGAGGAGAGGGCCACCCAACAGGGACTGTGGTCCATAGAAGGGATGAAGCAAATGTCCAAGGCTCAGGAGGGGATACTACTCCATTCTTCATCTGGATAACCTTTGTTCATTCATTGAACAAATATGTTCACTGTGCTAGGGGTGGAATATTCCACAGGCCCTGCCCTCATGGAGCTTAGGTTTTAGTGTAAAGGTGGCAAGACAGAGAACATCTAAGTAAACAAATAAATGAACCAGATGATTTCAGATAATGAAAGGGCAATAAAGGAAATAAATAGGGTGATGTGAGGGAAGGGACTGGGGAAACTGTTTTTAGCCAGGTGGTCAGAGAACCCCTCTCTGAGAGGAGGGGACATGGGAACAGAAACCTGACCGATGAGAAGGAAGAGTCCACAGGACTAGTGTATAGTCATGTAGGGTGTAGCCTGCAAGAGTGCTAGTGCTAGACTGAAGAATGAATGGGGGCTGAAATTCAGCTCTCACTCAAGCCAGGTACCCCAGCATGTGGACTTTCATCTAAAAGGTGCCTTATGGGCTGCAGCCCTGATTGCAGGGGAAGAGTATTGGAATGACAATTGCAAAAGCTCTGAGCAGCCACTTCCTCCTTCCCCATCCCCACCCTTGGGTGGCCTTTCTTTAAAGCATAAGTGACATTTTTTACAAGCTATTTGCAATTGTGAGTTTACTAGACACCATGTTTCTTTTATATTTTTGCATTCCCAGGACAATACATTCCTAATGCATTGTCTGACAACTGATCATTGTTGAATTATTGTGTGAATTAATGAGTCATGGTTATATTTCTATATGAGTCAGGAAGCTTTGTACTAGGGTGTGTGATCAAAGAGCTACCTCTCAAATAGGGCCCCCTGAGACGCAGCAAAGGATCAGAAAATGACAGTCATTTCTACAGTCTTCTTGAGTAAACGACAATTATTAGACTTTAATTTTTATTTATTACTAAGGGCTATTTACTAGTAATATTAAGCAATTTATTTTAAAATATAACATTTACAAATTTAAATTGACATATTACTAGATTTTCCTGAAAACTAAGTCAATATTTTACAATGGAATCTGGCTTCCACTAGTGTTGCAAACCTCATTATGTGTGTATGCGCTCACCTACTAGTGAAATAGGAAATCCCATAATCTTGAAGAATAATTTTTTATCAGCAATGAGTTTTTCATGGCTTTCAGTTATTGCCATTCATGCATTTTTTAAGATGAATTGGTTAAATTTCATAATTTAGCTTGTTATAGTTGTTGGCTAATCCACAGAGGGTTCCTAATGTACATCCATGGTTTATCATTTTCAAAAAGTACACATCAGGGCAGGTCATCACCATGCCTATATTAAAGCAGAATTATTCGTAATCCCCTCAAAATCTGATGAAGAGAAATACTTCGTTTGTGATAAACTGCCTGGGATTTTGTATGTGTGTGTGTATTTGAGTTACTTGAATTACATTATCAAAAGTAATAAATTTACTAGAATATTTTTTAATTTATAGGATATAGTTTTATAATATAAAATCATATGTATAACATTAGATTTTTCTCTTATGAAGAAAAAGCAGTTCATAAAAGTTTCACAAGTTTACTAGTTTTTTTTCAGTGTTATCACTAAGGTTTTTTTCAGGGTAGGAATGGGTGAGATTGGCCTTCTCTTCTACTGACCTGGGCCAGAGTCAAAAAGCTTGAGATTAGCTGCTCTAAAATAGCACTGGACTTCACGAGAGAGGAAAGGAAAAAGTATACAAGGGCCTTTGTGAACTCAACCCGATTACTAAGAAACAGAAAACAAAAACAATGTTCAAAAGTGTGTGTCCTGTTAAGAAGGATCCTCCATGTCTTTATGTAGAAAAAATGAATAACTAGCACTCAGCAATCATGGCTGGGACTAAGTAAAGCATCCTCACCTTGGATGCAAAATTTAAGGGGATGCCAGAAAACCCTCAGTAATAAAAATATATAATCAAAATTAAGGCAAAAAATCTATGATGAACAAAATATCAAAATTTCAAAAGAGGTGAGGCTATGACTGACTTTCTATATTTGCATGACCCATCCTCACCCACCTCACCCTAATCCCAGCCCTGCTCAGTATATTGGGGATTATTAGATTAATTCTGGATAGTGATTATTATAATAGTTACTGTCTTGAGGAACTGAAGTGATTTATTAAAAAGTAAAACTTCTTTCTGGGTCATTTGGTAAAATCATGTCCCATCATGTTACCAAGCTACTTAGTTCTGTACTATGCTCTAGTTGGGAAAAAATGCATTTGTGATTAGACTTCAAACTGCATGCAAGTTTGATTCTTTTGAGATTCATTCATCTTTATTACCAGCGTGCCCTTGCTAGTTTTAACCTGCCTTTTCTCTTGAGAGACAGAGAGGTACATAGATAGGGAGAGTTAAAGAAAAACAAAAATAAAGGTGCTGAGAATGGAAGTTAGCATGGGCTGGCTGAGGTGCAAATGGAAATGACCCTAGGATGACTTTTAAAGTGACACTGGAGTCCAATGGATTAAGATGGTGGCAAGTGACAACATGTAAAGGAAGCAGAGAGAGAACTACTGCTCTGGGCTAATGCTGATGAATTTGGAGAAATGGTTAAGTGGGAGTATCAAGAAACTTAGGGAAAACGGTCTGGAAAATCTTATACCGTTAGCTTTCCAAGGTTGAAAAGTGGGAATGGATATAGTCAGGCATGCCCCTGAGTCTTTAGAAACACAGACTGATAACTTCCACGGCAGGTGCTTATCTCAAGAACAGATAAGTACTAGTAAAACATTAAAAGTCTCCCACTTCTCCTCCCCACCCCAACCCCCCAAAAAGTTTGTCCTTAGAATCTAAAGAAAAGATAAATTAAAAAATATGTCTACAACAGAAGAGAGGGAAGGTTTTATTACCCTAAGTTTGACTAAACATTAAATTGATCCCAATGAGGGAGAAAAAGTAAAAGTCTATAACAAGCTTAATTTTAAAAACATGGAAAGGACTGAAAGAATCACCCACAATCACAGACAAAGGTGAGCGTCATATGGCGCAGGAAGGTAAGTGAAAATAAGACCAGAAACCAAAGAGACTGACAGGAGGGTGGAGGTGGGGGTAGCTAAAGATAACAAAAGGGATTAAAAAACAACTTTATTATGGAAAATTTCAAGCATTTACAAAAATAAAGAGATTAATGTCATCAACTCTCATACATACATCACTTAGCTTCAGCAGTTAATCCACTTGTGGCCAGTTTGGTCCCATCTATCGTAACTTCCCAGGATTATTTTGATGAAAATCCCAGATAATATATTTTATTCATAAATATTTAAGTATGTATTTCTAAAGGATAAGGACTCTGTAAAAAATATTACCCCAATACCATTATCACATCTAATATTTAATAATAATTCCTTAATTATTATTCATCAAATTCATTAAATACCAGTCAGTGTCCATTTTTCCAGTTTTCTCATTTTTTAAAATAGTTTGAATCAGGATCCAAGTAAGGTCCATAGATTACAAATGATTGATACACCTTCTAAACTTTATTTTAATCTATAGGTTCTTTTCCCCCATTCTTTTTCCTTCTTGCAATTTATTTATGTAGAAACTAGATTTTTTATCCTGTGTAGTTTCCAACATTTTGGGTTTTACCACAATGCCATTCTCACCCTTGTATTTCCTATAAACTAGTAATTAGTTATAGGTGCTTGGTCTGATTAAGGTTCAATTTTTTTTTTTTGGTGAGAATATTTCATGAGTGGAGGTATGTACATAAGTATACAACATTTGGTTGTCTCTCTTTTTGAGAGACTGATGAGCCTTGTATACAATCATTACTGCATTGGGGTTGCAAAGTGGTTCTATAAATCTTCTTTATTTATTAATGGTGGCATTCTATCATTTCTTCTTTATTAACTGATCTATTTCCATAAAGAGAATGAGCTTTAAAGTTAAGTGTGAACATGCTAATATCTCACTGTTTTTTTTAAAAAAAATTAAATATTTTAAAAAAGTTAAAATATCCTGTCCTACCTGTTTCCTGTGTTGACTTTCCTGTTTCTTCTTCCTTGCACAATCAAGATCTCAAACTACTAGTCTCGACTATTTTTCTCCATTTTTCCTTCTTGGTTTTTCTGCACCTAAGCTTTAATCTGTATTTTATTCCCTAACTCAACTAAACCTGTTCATATGAAGGTTACTGATGATTTCCATATTGACAAATCTAAGGAAAAGTTTGTTGTTGTTGTTGTTTTTAATTAAAACAATGGACATTTTCCTGTTTTTCCTCTTACTTGACTCTCCAGAACATTTGGTACTGTTGACTACTCCCTGTCTCTTAAACTCACTGCTCTGTTGGCTTCTGAGAATCCACTGTCTTCTGGTTTTCCTCCTCTTTCTCTGGCTATCTATGTCTGCTCAGGCTCTTTTATTAAGTTCCTCTATCTTTTATCATCTCTTAAATATCAGCATCCTTTTTCTGCCCTTACTCCTTCTTCTCTCTTATGCCTACACATTCCTTATCTAATCTCCTCTTAAGGCTTCATATTGCACCAGTCACTGGAGACACCCAATCTGTACCTCTGGCCTCGATTCATCTCCCAGCTCCAGGCCTACCAATAAGCATTTCCCTTGTAGGTTCTCAGAAACCTCAAAAGCAATGTGCCTTTTTGGAACACCATCATCTTCCCCTCCAAATTTGTTTCTCCTCCTACATTCCCCTATTTGGGAAAAACACTGACATCAAACTCATAACTCTGACTGGAAGCTGGAGAGTCAGTCTAGATTTCTCCCTCTCCATTTACACCCAATCCATCACCTGCTTCCTAAAAATCACCATGTGCACAATCCTCCTCTTCTTCTCAGTGGCAAGGTATTAGTTTAGACTCCATTATGTTCCTCTCCTTCAGCCTTTGCAGCTTCCTATCTGAGTTTCCTAGTCATGCTTCTCCAAAGCATTCTCCACAGAGCTGTTGAATTTCCTCACATTCTGAATCCAAAGTTCAGAATCATCCTCTTAGCCCATGGGGTGCTTTATTTGGCTTGGCCTTCCTTTTTAGATGTATTTCCTCCCACTACCCCACAAGCACCCTTCGTTTCATTTGAACTATCCACAGTGCCTGGAAGATGTCTTCTGTTTCCCACTTACGTGCTTTCACTTTCCACTAGACTCCTATTTTAAGTTTTTGTGGGCCACATATGGTCTCTGCTGCATACTCTTGTTTGTTATTTTTTAAATATAAGGACCATTCTCAGCTCATGGGCTGTAAAATACAGGCCTGGATCCAGATTTGGCCCACAGGCCATAGTTTGCTGACTCCTGGTCTAGAGGACCCTTTCCTTTGCTCCTCCAGTTACCTTACTCCTGTTTAGTCTTCGTGACTCAGGTTAAGAGTCACCTCCTCCTAGAAGACTTCCTGATTCCCTTCCCATAGAGTGGCTAAATTGTCCGTCCTCTGCATTCCAACAGCTTCCTGTGCATATCTTTATCCTGATTATAATTGTTGGTTTAATTGTCTGTCCCCAGTTTTAGAGAGTAAATACCTCAGGGGCAAACACTATGCTTTTCTTCATATGCCTAACAGAGTGCCAAGTACATAGTAAGTAAATATTCAGTAAATGATTGTTAAGTGAGTAAACAAGAATAGGTGCTCTCCTTGGTGCTATGGATAATAACAATAACTAACATTAACTAAGTGCATAAAACAATGAATAAGTTAAAATGTACAGTGTGTTCAATGGTAATAAGTACTATGGAGAAAACCAAAGCAGAAAAGGAAATAGGAAGTTCTACCATGACAGTCACAAGTTAAAATATTGTGGGATAAGAAAGCCATCCCTGAGAAGGTGATGTTTGTGCAAAGATGTGACGGAAGTAAAGAACTGGTCCCTTGGAATAACTGAGGGATGAGTGTTCCAGGAAAAGGAAACAGCAAGTGCAAAGGCCCTGAAGTTGTACCATGCCTGGTGTGTTTTAGGTACAGTGGCAAAGTCAGTGTGGTTAGAGTGGAAAGAGTGAGAGGAGGAGTTTTAAGTGTTGAAGTCAGAGGGTGAGGGGAGGGAGGTAATCTTGCAGGACTTTTTAGACTATTGTGAGAATTTGGTTTCCCTCAGAGTGAAATGGGAGGCTATTGAAGGGCTTTGGGCAGAAGAGTGACATGATCTGATTTACCCTTTTTTATAGGATCACTGTGGTTTCTGGACAGTGAACAGACTGAGGGTGGACAAGAGTGGAAGCCGGGAGACAAATTAGGAGGCTATTGCAATAATTTAGATAAGAGATGATGCTGGCTTGGGCCAGGGTGGAAGCAATGGAGGTGATAAGAAGTTAACTGGATTCAGGATATATTTTGAAGGTAGGGTTGACAAGATTTGCTGAGGAATTGAATGGGAGGATGTAAGACAGAGAGGAGTCAAGGATGACCCTGGATTATGGGCCTAGAAGGATGTGGTTGTCTTTGACTGACATGGGGAAGATACAGTTGAGATAAGATTGCAGGGAAAGAGTAGGAGCTCAGGAGAGATAAAGAATGAACAGCACAGTGGGCATTAATTGAATGGCAATGTCCATGCTACTGAACAGTTTGGTATGAACAGAAGAGAGGTCTTGAGAGTGTTTTGAAGTGCTCTACACATTGGCCTGTCTTTTTTTTTATTATTAATAATTGGGGTCATTTTGCCAATGACACAATACTAAGAAAAAGCTGATATATTGGGTGACAAAACAGAGTCCAAGGGGACCTTGACAGTTCTGAAAGGATAAGCCAAATCAAACAAGATGAGGTTAGTCTAAAGAAACACAAAGTCTTGCCACTTTGAACTGTTCAAACACTTTCTGTTTGAGGAGTAGCACTATTGTTAAAAGCACAGTGTTTGTGGTTGTTCCGGTTTGCTAATGCGGTTGTAATGCAAAATACCAGAAATGGATTGGCTTTTGTAAAGGGGGTTTATTTGGTTACAAGTTATAGTCTTAAGGCCACGAAAATGTCCAAAAGAAGGCATCAATACAAGTATACCCTCACTGAAGGAAGGCCAATGGCATCCGGAAAATCTGTGTTAGCTGGGAAGGCCTCATGGGTGGCATCTGCTAAGCCCAGGTTACGTTCCAGCTCCACTCTTAGCTCCAGAGCATTCTTTCAAGTGTCTCTATTGGCTGCAGCTCTGAGCTCCTTCTGCTTGTCAGCTCTTTTATATGGCTCCAGTGATTTAATTAAGACCCACCCTGAATGGGTGGGGTAACACCTCCATGGAAATTATCCAGTCAAAGGTCTCGCCCACAGTTGATTGAGTCTCATCTCCATGGAAACACTCAATCAGTAGGTTCCAGCCTAATCAACACTAATAAGTCTGCCCCCACAAGACTGCATGAAAGAACATGGCATTTTAGGGGACATAACACATCCAAACTGGCACAGTGGTCAAATAGATATGGCTCACAATCCCAACCTGCCCCTTATTAGTCCTATTCTCTTGATTAAGTCAAATAAGTTCCTTCATAAAATGGAATAGCAATGCCATGCTCAAAGAGTTGTTACTAAAATTAAATGGAAATAATAAAGCACTTAACACACTACCTAGGATGTAATAGGCATTCAATCAATCAGATGTTTTATTCTCCAAGGCCTTTCTTTCTATCCCTTAGTTTTTAAAAAATTAGATATAAAGCAAAAATTGGAGTTTGGGATGGGCTTTTAGGAACCTCTTGAAATGATATTAAACCTAGGGGTTTTCTAGGACTGAAATATAATTTCCCCAGAACAAGTTATCTTGTCAGTACCCCCAACCTCAACTGAAATGTCAGACCTCTTCTCTTTATCTTCCCCATCTCTGCTTTCACTTCTTTCTGCCTCAAGATTAATAACCTAGTTTATGTTTTCTATCATATTTTAAGTCATTCTTCTATAATATTCTATAACCTTTCTCCCTTAATCTGACATTTTGGAACATATTCCAGGACTTTTTATATTATTTTTCCCACTATATATTTTTTGAGGTGTAATTAACAGGCAATAAAAACCACCAGTTTGAAGTATACAATTTGATGAATCTTGACAAATGTATATACCACCAACAATCATAATGTAGAATATTTGGACCTGTATTTTTTAATCTTCTAATTAAAAATAATTAAGTTTGTGAACATATTTGTAAATGACAAATTTACAAGTAAAAATATAGTTTTATTTAGTATGAAAGGAGAAATGAGGAATACATTTAAGAATAATAAAGAAAAGCGAAAGAATTTTGAAAAATCTGGATTATTTACCTATCTTCCTTTGTCCTCTAAATAAGATGAAATGCTTGCAGAAAAGGAAGACTTTGCCAAGGGTAAATTTGGTTTCAGGATACTTAGGGGTCTGTCTGTAACTGCTGATGAGAATCATGGTACTAATTCATATTTTTAGTTTGGTCTTCTGTTTTATTTCCTTTTTATGCTGGTATGTTTAGAATCAGGGTTCCTGGGCACAATTGAAGAATGGCAAGGTGGGCAGACAGGTGAGTTAGAGAAGGTGGTTGTAAGACCAGTTGGCACAAGCAATACTAAAACTCTCTTATTCTGCTCTTCAAACAACATAACTGCATGGGCAATGGTGCCCAATAGTGTAGAGCAAATTAATTGAAGCACAAAAGGAAATAAGTACTAGGAAATTGTTTGAAAGAGGCATAATTTGCCATATTCATTTGTGAAGTTATGTGTTAATGCATGTTTTGTGTAAATGAGGATTTCTGTATATGGGGAAGAAAAAAAATTAACTAAAAGTAGAATGTGAAATTGACTGTGGAGAAAAAGTGAGGCAAATATTGTCTCTGCCATCTGAAATCCCCTACCTTGGCTACTGTGTTACTCCATGATCGTCTCTCATCTCCTTTAACTCTGGACAGGCTTTGATGGTTTCTCTTCATGCTTTTAACCTTTTATTTTGGGGGCATTTCTCAAAGTTTTTCTCCAACCTCTTCTTTTTTTCTCTTGATATATTTTCTCCCTTGGAGATCATATTCCTATGATCCAAGGGAGTATCACCTCTTACTGAAATAAAAATCAAAGAATCACCAAGCTTTTAGCATGCATGAGTTTCTATATAGGGAGGGATGCCTGAGAAAATGGCCCCAAGGTTCCCTGTGCTTTCCCTTTATCCTGGAAATCTCCTCACTTTAATTAGCACTATTCCTCCCACTAGCCCCCATGGGTGTGCTGCTCTAATGTTATAGCTGTGGATCAAAATCCCTTCCCTTGTTTCTCTATAGCAGAGGGGAGGAACTTCTTTTTTCTTAAAGAACAAAACAAAACAAACAAACAAAAAAACACCAACCTATGAGAGAGACAAAAAACCTTAATTCAGCCTGGTCTACAAAATATTGTTTAGGGTTCTAAAAAATAGTCTTTGGGGTTCTAATACTCCCATACCCATTTTGGAGGTTGTTTAGAGGTTGTCTTCCTCCAGTACTAAAGAAAGACAGCTACTCAGAGATACCTTGCTCAGTCCACATAGAGAAGGTTTCCTCTCTTGTTTCAGGTTTTCCCACTTGAGAGAGACACCTGTTGTCTAGGAGACTGACAGCTAGAATGACCACATTCTTCAAGAGAGGCCAGTGCTCACCATATTCAGAGATACTCCTTGTCTAATAGCCACGCATATCAAATAATTGACATAACTGTATTTAGACATTCAACAAAAACATACTCAGCTCAGTGTTACATGGGATTAGTTATCACATGTCTATATAGATGACTTCCAAACCTGTATTTCTAGTTCAAACTTATTTATTCATTCTTTCCCTTGTTTATCAATTGGTCTTTATTTCTTGAGCACCATCTATGTATTAGGCACTGGCTAAGTCATGGGGGAGAACAAGACACACACAGCTCCTGTCCTCATGGAACTTGCATTTACAGGAATAGGCAGACATTAAAAAATTCTAAGTTGTTAAGTGTCATACAGAAAGACTGCAGGGTATTTTATGGGAGTCTATAAGAAGATCTAACTTAATATGTTCAGTCAGGAAAGGCTTCCTGGAGGAAATAACATTTAAGTGACACTTGAAGGATGAGAAGTCATCCATGTGTGTTCAGTGGTGTGTGTCACAGTGAAGGGAGAAACAGGGAGGAAATACTAAGCAGAGGGTACAATATATGCAAGGAATATTAAGTGCTTAGATAACAGGTAAGAGACTGTCTTGAGAGGAAGCTACTGAGGTGGTCAGGAATCAAATCATCCTGGACTATGTTATGGATTTCATATCTCTATTCTTAGAGTGACAGGAAGCCATTGAAAGCAGGGGAGTGACATGATCATATCCATATTTGTGTGAGAGCATATGATGATGATGATATTGATGATGATAATGATATAAAGATAGCTAGCACTTATGAAAAACTACACTTATTATATGCCAAGCACTGTTGTAAGTGCTTTCTATATATTAACTGACATGTGCCTCACACAAACCCTATGAGTTGAATACTATTTGGATGCCAAATTTATATGTGAGGAAACTGGGATATACAGACAGATTAAGTAACTTGTCCAAGATCACAGAGCTAATAAGTGGCAAAAATGAGATTGTAAAACCAGTCAGGTGGCAGTTACAATATTACCAGCAAAAGATGCCTGGGGCTTGGAATGGGGTAATGGCAGCTGCGAGGCATGAGAGTAGTGAAATTAAGATAAATATGGGCTATAAAATTCATAGCATTTATCTCCAAAGCACTACATTTCATAATGCCTGGTATATGTTTCAACTTGACTATCTAGCTGTTGCTCCAATTTTTTTTACCAAACCTTTTCCCACTCTTTTTTCCTACTTCTATTAACGATACCATCATTTGCAATCCAGACCCAAAGTCTTGAAGTAATTTTTTTCCTTTCTCTCTCACCCTTCTTTCGAGTGAGTGATCAATCACAAAGCCCATGCCAGTTACCTTTTGCAAAATCTTCACAATTCATCCCAACCATCTTTTACCCAATGTCCTGCCTATAAAAGTTTGAATGCAAAGCTTAATGCAGGTCAATTGGTGAGGGAGGCTGTAGGCAGACCATCCCAACTGAGACTTGTGATGAGCTACATAATCTCTCTGAATCTTATTTTCCTCATGGAGATGGTAGTAGCAGTACATGTTTCATAAGGGTGCCATTAGGATAAAATGAATACCAGTGCCTAGACATAGAATGCACTGTATAAACAGGCATTTTTATTGCACAGCCTAAGTTTTCCTTATAGGTAATTTTATTGAAGTATAAAATATATAGAAAAATATTCATATCATAAGTACTTAACTGAATTTTCACAAGTTGAACAATCCTGACTAACCAGCATCTTAATAAAGAAACAGAAACTAGCCCCTTGAAGCCCTTCTCATGACCCCTTCCAGTCACTACTCCTATGTAAAGGTAACCAATATCCCAATTTTATATTAATATTGTTAATGGTTATTTGTTAAACCTTGATATTACAAAAATTGTTAAAGAATTTATTGTAGTAGCATTTTGACTTTTATTTAATATCTAAGACTTAAAACTATTTGCTGATTAATGACTTAATATATAATTATATCTTGTTTTCTAGGTTGAAAAAGCTCCTTGAACAAGAAAAGGCTTACCAAGCCCACAAAGAAAAAGAAAATGCTAAGCGGCTCAATAAACTAAGAGATGAGCTTGTCAAACTTAAGTCCTTTGCACTCATGCTGGTGGATGAAAGACAAATGCATATTGAGCAACTTGGTCTGCAAAGCCAGAAAGTACAGGATCTTACTCAGAAACTGAGGGAAGAAGAAGAAAAGCTCAAAGCCATTACTTCCAAATCCAAAGAAGACAGGCAAAAATTGCTCAAGTTAGAAGTGGACTTTGAACACAAGGCTTCAAGGTTCTCTCAAGAGCATGAAGAAATGAATGCTAAATTGGCTAATCAAGAATCTCACAACAGGCAACTTAGACTCAAGCTGGTTGGATTAAGTCAAAGAATTGAGGAGCTAGAAGAAACCAACAAAAATCTTCAAAAGGCAGAGGAAGAACTTCAGGAATTAAGAGACAAAATTGCCAAAGGGGAATGTGGAAATTCCAGCCTCATGGCAGAAGTCGAAAATCTCCGAAAGCGAGTACTTGAAATGGAAGGTAAAGACGAGGAGATCACCAAAACTGAATCCCAGTGTAGGGAGTTGAGGAAGAAGTTGCAAGAAGAAGAACACCACAGTAAGGAGCTCAAACTCGAAGTTGAGAAATTACAGAAGAGAATGTCTGAACTGGAGAAACTGGAAGAAGCATTTAGCAAGAGTAAGTCTGAATGCACACAGCTACACTTAAATCTGGAGAAAGAAAAGAACTTAACCAAAGACCTGTTAAATGAATTAGAGGTGGTCAAGAGTCGAGTTAAAGAACTTGAGTGTTCTGAAAATAGATTGGAAAAGGCTGAATTAAGCCTAAAAGATGATCTTACAAAGTTGAAGTCTTTTACTGTGATGCTGGTTGATGAAAGGAAAAATATGATGGAAAAAATAAAGCAAGAAGAAAGAAAAGTGGATGGACTCAATAAGAATTTTAAGGTGGAACAAGGAAAGGTTATGGATGTAACTGAAAAACTAATTGAAGAAAGTAAGAAGCTTTTAAAACTGAAATCTGAAATGGAGGAAAAGGTATACAATTTGACAAAAGAGAGAGATGAGTTAGTAGGTAAACTGAAAAGTGAAGAAGAAAAATCCTCTGAATTAAGCTGCAATGTTGACTTATTAAAGAAGAGACTGGATGGAATAGAGGAAGTGGAAAGAGAAATAACAAGGGGAAGGTCTAGAAAAGGACCTGAGCTCACCTGCCCAGAAGATAATAAGATTAAAGAACTAACACTTGAAATTGAGAGACTGAAGAAACGTCTCCAACAACTGGAGGTGGTTGAAGGGGATTTGATGAAGACAGAGGATGAGTATGATCAGCTAGAGCAGAAATTTAGAACTGAACAGGATAAGGCTAACTTCCTCTCTCAGCAACTAGAGGAGATAAAGCACCAAATTGCCAAGAATAAAGCAATAGAGAAAGGGGAGTCTGTGAGCCAGGAAGCTGAGCTGAGACACAGATTCCGGTTAGAAGAAGCTAAAAGTCGAGACTTAAAAGCCGAAGTCCAAGCTCTTAAAGAGAAGATTCACGAATTAATGAACAAAGAAGATCAGCTTTCTCAGCTCCAGGTGGATTATTCGGTCCTTCAACAAAGATTTATGGAAGAAGAAAATAAGAACAAACACATGGGACAAGAGGTCCTCAATTTGACCAAAGAGTTGGAGCTTTCTAAGCGCTATAGCCGAGCTCTGAGACCCAGTGTGAATGGAAGAAGAATGGTGGATGTTCCGGTAACGTCGACGGGCGTACAGACTGATGCTGTCAGCAGCGAAGCAGCAGAGGAAGAAACACCAGCTGTGTTTATACGGAAATCCTTTCAAGAAGAAAATCATATCATGAGTAATCTTCGACACGTGGGATTGAAAAAACCTATGGAGCGATCCTCTGTTCTAGACAGGTATCCTCCGGCAGCAAATGAGCTCACCATGAGAAAGTCTTGGATTCCATGGATGAGAAAAAGGGAAAATGGGCCCCCAGTCACTCAGGAGAAAGGTTCTAGAACAAATGCCAGTGCAGGGCACCCAGGGGAGCTAGTCCTTTCACCAAAACAGGGCCAGCCCCTCCACATTCGAGTGACTCCAGACCATGAGAACAGTACTGCCACTTTGGAGATAACAAGCCCGACATCTGAAGAATTTTTTTCTAGCACCACTGTCATTCCTACGTTAGGGAATCAAAAACCAAGGATAACCATTATTCCATCGCCAAATGTTATGTCTCAAAAACCAAAAAGCGGAGATACGACTCTTGGCACAGAAAGAGCCATGTCCCCAGTCACAATTACTACATTTTCCAGAGAGAAAACTCCAGAAAGTGGAAGAGGCACGTTTGCCGACAGGCCCACATCCCCCATTCAGATAATGACAGTGTCTACATCAGCAGCCCCAGCTGAGATCGCAGTCTCTCCCGAATCCCAGGATATGCCCATGGGAAGGACTGTCCTCAAAGTCACCCCAGAGAAACAGACTGTTCAAACTCCAGTACGGAAATACAACGCCAATACCAATATTATAACCACAGAAGACAATAAAATTCATATTCACTTAGGTTCTCAGTTTAAAAGATCCCCCGGGACTTCAGCTGAAGGAGTGAGTCCGGTTATTACTGTCCGGCCAGTCAGCATGACAGCTGAGAAGGAGGTTTCCACTGGCACTGTCCTTCGCTCTCCCAGGAACCATCTCTCCTCACGATCTGGTGCAAGCAAAGTGACAAGCACTATCACCATAACACCAGTTACAACTTCATCTTCTCGAGGAACCCCGTCAGTGGTGAGTAAAAGAGGTCTCAAAGGGCAGACTGGGGAGAGAGGGAGAAGTGAGTAGTGAGACGAACCCAGAATCCACTATGTAATAAAACCTCACGCCTCTCACTCCAGATGAGCCCACTGCTTCCTAGATGACTGCCTACACTGTTGTGAGAAATGAGAATAAAAAGTGACCTAATATTTTGATAAATTGGGGTAATTTTGAGGGGAAATTTCTTTTTTTTTTTAAGTTAATTATGGAGACCCTAAAGTACTTGCAAAGATGGCCTCTTTGAAACAACAGAATATAGTAGCAAGTTTGAAATTTGATTTTTATCAATAGCACTTTTTAAAATGCAGACTGGGGAAAATAGTACATATGGAAGAAGGATTAAAACTGTTCCTAAGTCATATTTCTATAACCTAAAACAGTCAATATGTGATTATGTATAGACATAGTTGTACTTTATTCCAAAAATAAGATTAAAAGATTTTACTATCAATAACTTTTTAAAAGTAAAAAGTGAGCTTATATGTCTAAAAACTGTATTTTATTAATAGGATCTTGCACAGAGTAGTTGCTTGATCAATATTTATTTAATAACTAGCTGGAAGGCTAAGGCTAACTAAATGATTATAAAAATCATGTCCAAAATATAAAAACCAGGGCTTAAAAATAAATTCTAGTTTTCAAAATATTTTTAGTGTTTATCTTCATAGAATGGAGACAAACTGATAAATATAATGATACAAAAAATATAATTTTTGACGTTTATTTAAATCATAAATTCTTATGTTTCCTAGACCCTGCACAAATTCTATCACATCTACTGTAAACTCTCTAGAAACTCTTAAGTATAGAAATGTGGTTTATTTTTCCAAACCTCAATAACTCTCTGTGCACCAATATAAAATCAAGATAGACTTCAGTGTATGAATTATTAATGGCTTTACTGGGAAAGCTTTTAATTATTGGTGCTACAGGGGCCAAATAGCATTCAGAATTGCTTACCCTTCTTAAATGATGCAATTACTGCTTTTTAGGCCACACAGAACGTTACGTGGTTGTGCAGGGTCCTGATTCTTCCTGCTGCATTTTATATAAAGACAGTGGGGGTGTAAATGGTTGTAACTGAGAAGATTTATCAAAGAAGATTTAGCCATTCTCTCATGGACATAAACAAAAGACTACTAAGTCACCTCTAGGCTTTTGGAATCACAGCAGAAAATGTTTCTAAGCACCTCTGGGGGCAGACTTACTGTTGTAACATCTTATTTCCATTTTAAGTTATCAGATCAAGATAGTCTTACCCTCTTAGTAACCTTTTTTCGACTATTGATTAAGCCTTATACACAAATAGGATATCAAATCAACTGTCTAAAATTTCTATGGCCTGGACAATGACCCCTTTATTTCAGGTATATCGGATTCCATAAAATTCAAGGATAGCAAAAGGTTTATGTATCCTTTTAGATTTGAACAGTGAGGCTTGTTCATTTGTGCATTTTTTCATTCAATATTGAGCATCAGCTACAAACTAGGCACTGGGCTAGGCTTTGGAATGCAAAGACTTCTAAAAGACATGTCTTTTGTTTTAGAAGTTCTCAATTGGAACCTCTGTAGTGGTCCTATGGTAGAGATGTTTATAAAAAGGAACCACCACAGAAGGCTTCACAGAGGAGGTTTTCACAGATAGGGAACATTTTCAAGAAGGGAAAGGGAAGGCTCGTGTAGAGGGAACAGTGTATGCAAAGGCATGGCAATGTGGAAGAGCCTGACACGTCTGGGGAATGGTGAGCAGTCCGGTTGTACTGCAACAGTCGGGCAGAGGGAGAAAACACATAAGCAGTAAATGGAGAGGCAAACTGGAGTCAGGTATTGAAGGACAGCAGCAGATGTCTTACTATGGAATTGACATTGAATCTCAGAGTTGACAAAGACAGCCACTGAAAGGGCATATGGGGGACATTATATTTTTTATGTTTTAGAAAGATATGCCTAGAATACATTTTAAAGGATAAATTGGAGGGGACAAAGACTGAGGACAGGGAAGCTGTTGCAGTTCTCTAGGCTGGAGATGAAGTAGGCTTGCACTGTGGTAGTGGAAATGACAGAAGATATATTAAAGATTGAATTGAAAAGATTTCATGACAAATTGAATATAGAGGGTGGCTCTGACTGAGTGGGCAGGATGGAAAACATGGGGGACAAATAGTTTATGGGAGAAAAGTAAATGTTTGGGGCATGTTATATATGAGATGCCTGGGGGACACTGGAAATACCCATCTGCAGTTCGGGAGAGCTTTGAAGACTAGAGATTATGGGACTCATTGACACATGGGATGCTAATTGAGGGGGGTTCTCAGGGTGAATGTGAAAAATAAAGAGGGCTGAGAACAAAAACTGCTAGCACCTATATTTAGAAGGCAGGTGAGGTAGTACAAGGAGCCAACAAAAGAGACAGAAAAGAAGTTGTCAAAGACAAGAGGTGACTCATGTGAGACTCAAATCAGAAATCACAGCAAGATTGTTCTAAGAGCACCATAAGAAGGAAGGTGTAGGCAGCACTGACAATTAAAAAACAAGAAGAGTCAGAGGTCATTTGTAACCTCAGCAAGAGAGGTCTCTATTGAGATAATTTTGAAGAAGATTTAAACATGTCTGTGGACTCCATGAAGGAAGAAAGTCCTAATAAAGATGGATGGTCTCAAGCACAGGTGAAAGGGGAGCTGCTTCATTTCAGATGGAGGAAAAGAGGGAGAGTGGAGATAATTTGGTGGGCAGTCCGAGTAAAGTTGCCTGGTTTATGCCTGGTGGCCTATTGCTTTTTCTGTGAAAAAGGAGTTAAGTTCACCTGCAATAAGGGTAAAGAAGGTAGGTGTGCTGGTTTGAATGTATTATGTCCCCCAGAAAAAGCCATCTTTTTTGATGCAATCTTGTGGGGCAGATATATTAGTGGGGATTAAGTTGGAACGTTTGGATTAGGTTGTTTGCATGGAAATGTGCCCCACCCAACTGTAGGTGATAACTCTGATGAGATATTTCCATGGAGGTGTGGCCCCACCCATTCAGGGTGGGCCTTGATCAGTGGAGCCATATAAATGAGCTGACAGACAGAAGGAACTCAGTGCAGCTGTGAGTGACATTTTGAAGAGGAATTACAGCCAAGAGGGACACTTTGAAAAAAGCACAGGAGCTGCAGATGAGAGACAGTTTGAAGAGAGCCGTTGAAAGCAGACTCTTGCTCCAGAGGAGCTGAGAGAGGACAAATATTCCAAGTGCAACTAAGAGTGATGTTTTTGAGGAACTGCAGCCTAGAGAGGAACGTCCTGGGAGAAAGCCATTTTGAAACCAGAACTTGGGAGCAGATGCCAGCCACGTGCCTTCCCAGATAATAGAGGTTTTCCGTACACCATTGGCCATCCTCCAGTGAAGGTACCCAATTGTTGATGGACATTTTATGGCCTTAATACTGTAACTGTGTAACCAAATATATCCCCTTTATAAAAGCCGATACATCTCTGGTGTTTTGCATTCTGGCAGCATTAGCAAACTAAATTAGTAGGTTAGGTGCTTGAGAAGAGAAGGAAGTTTGGCAGAGATGTTTCAAAAGAAGGGAAAGGAAGGTAATCAGAGAGGCTTAGATACCAACCCCAAGTGTCTTAGAATTCTTTTATCAAGGTTCTTACAATTCTTACAATTCTTCTATCTGGGCAGGTACCACCTGTGGGTGTTCCTGTGTGGCCAGAGTCCTGAAAATGTACAAATTGATGATATTATCTAGAGTTAACTCACCAATATCTCCCTTGTGTGTCTCTCTCTATATTTTCTCTCCTACAGTCAGTACAAGATGGGTCATCCCAGCGGCCTACACCCACCCGCATTCCTATGTCAAAAGGTATGAAAGCAGGAAAGCCAGTAGTGGCAGCCCCAGGAGCAGGAAATCTGGCCAAATTCGAGCCTCGAGCTGAGACTCAGTCAATGAAAATAGAGCTGAAGAAATCTGCAGCCAGCAGCGCTACCTCTCTTGGAGGGGGGAAGGGCTGAGGGCAGTGGCTGAGGGGGTATGTTGTGCAGATGCTACTGCTGCCATGAAAGTGAACCTTATTTGTTAGTGCCAACTCTTCTACATGTACTAACTTAAGTTTTAAATATCTTGTTTATGAAATAACCAACTAATAGCCACATGTCTTTCCTATTTTGCGCATTTGTTTTAATGCTGTGGAATACAAATAATTAGCAAAAATAATTTGCAGTATGGTTTGTTGAAGATGCTGGGCCTGAGGCAGGGCCTGACTTCTAGACCCAGTTTGGCTTCTAGCCTAGAGGACCCATCAGTTGTCCCATCTGAGCCTCAGTGTTTTTATCAGTAAAAGGCAGGGTTGGATCACGTGATCTCCAAGTTTGGTTCCCATATTTCCTAATTGTAAGCCAAATTTAATAGGCCTTGTTCCACAGTAATTTTTTACTTTTAAAAAATTCTATTATACAATAGGAAATAGTTTAATAATTGTCATTTGCCTTAATCGAATCTTGAATTTGCTTCATGTGCTGGAAAAAAACATCTCATGGCTCTCAGAGGGGCTGGACCTCTAAAGTTCTGCAAAAACAAAAGCCTCTAAAATGACTTCAGGAAATAACATGAATGTGAAATAAAATGGAACTGAAATACGGAATCCTAAAAACAGAGTTTTACTTATTTGTGTGTGTGTGTGTGTGTGTGTGTGTGGAGAAATTTTGACCACCTCCGAAAGAGTCCCAGAATTTCATAGAGAATAATTTCAGAACCATTAGTATCAGATTTGGGCTCTATTCAAGCGTGCAACTGATTTAAATTGTGGAGCAGTTTGAGCAGAGTTGTCAAATGGCCCTTTATATGTCAACAGATATTGTAATGGGTAGAAAATAGCAGAAAGTAAATTCTGAAACATTTATGCCAAGGAAAAAAAAAATGACATCATGCATAGCTTAATTGGATTCAAATATTTTCCTCAGTTAAGTGTGGACTTTGCTTGCAAATGTAGAATCAGCTCCTGATCTGATGTGTGTGTGTGTGTGTGTGTGTGTGTGTGTGGTTTGGAGAAGATAATTATTTCTGTCAGTTGTACTCATGTTTATGTAATTTTCATTAATTTTAAGCATGTTTTAATATGCATGAAATAGTGTGAATACAAAATATCGGGTGTCTGTGTGTGGAGATTAACCATGTTCAAGTGGACACTGTCATTGTGCTTTTTAGTCAAATAACCACAAATGAGCTCAAGGCGAATAACCCGCAGTTAAGTATCTGAGGTCTCACGTAGGCAATATTTTTGACAGAATTTTGTAGAAATTTTTGAACCAATTGGATGAACTTTACAAAAATACATAAATGGAAAGTTACAGATTTTTTTTCCATTTCTGAATTTTGAGAGTTCCAAAATTATATAGATAATAACTGCTCTTGATATTTGGAAGGGACAGATTTTTAAAAAGATGTATGATTTGCTTATAGCCCATGAATCATGAAGCTTCATGATAAAACAGCTCTTCTATGAGTTCTTTCCATAACAGATTTCCTACCCCTTACAGAACTTGGACTTGAATTTCTATTTAATGGCGATAGATACCACACTATTCATACTCGTTTTAAACAGGTATCTGTTGCCTATTGCTCATCAGTTTTCAGCATAGGTATTAAAAAATGTTGAGCAACCATATTAAAGGCATACCGTAATAGTGGGATTTTAAGATAGAAGGAGAGAGAGAGACCAGGAAAAAAGACTGTTTATGAAGTAAGATTTTGAACAAGTTTAAACAAGAGACCTTGCCATTAGGAATGCTGACTTGTATTTTCCTAAAAGGGGATTTTCCCCCCTTTGGTAAAGTGGACATCCAACCCTTTCAAAACAAGAACAGTCAATGTTTTTACTAATGCCCACGTGGCATTTGTGAAGTATTTAGCGTTACTGTACCGTAACATACTGTATTTGAGCAAAAGAGGATGTCAAAAGAAACAAATATTCCATTCCTTTTGATTCTACCTGCCATTCTTCGATGATATTCATCATAATCTTGTTATCACTTGCTACTGTTTTTGCTTTTACATGCTCACATCATGCTTACATCGTTTCCTTCTGGAAGTCCATACCATCAGTAATGAGAGTGCTCCAAAAGGCTTAACAGTGCATGTACAGGATGTTTATACATCTGGATCTTGGAATACAGCCACCTACAAAGTATAACTGCTAAGAAAACTTGGCAGCACAATACATATTCACTTTTCAGAAAAGAGAAAAGAGCAAACACCATAACAGGTTTTCTCTGTAATTTTAGAATCAAGTCTACATTTATTGTGTTTTAAATCACATATTAGAAATGAAATCCACTGGACATAGGAGGTAGAGGATTAAATGCACTCTAACTCCAGCTTCTGTTTGTGAATATTTTGTTTTTAGGATGCAGTTTGACTTTGTAGGGGTGAGTAGGATTAAAAAGTTAGAATCTTTTCCCTGTCCTGAAACACATTGTCTAGTAAGATAAAAAGGGTCTCACCAGGGCTGCTATTTACAGCTGCTGCTCAGGTCCCACCCTGAAAAGCTCCAGGGACTGCCATTTCCATCGACTGCAATGTGAATGGCGCCCCCTGGGGACATGCGGGGCACAACCTGGTTTTCCCCTCCTGAGAATAATTTGAATATATTGACTATATGGGCACACTACAATGGTGGCTGCTTAGCTTGCGTGGTACTAGAAATGTTCCTGTATAGGACGTGGTCCTAAGGGTGTTTATCATTTGAAAATGTGAGCTTCCTGTCTAGGTCATCTGTTTAAGCAGGGTTATTCAGTTTCTACAGGCATTCCTATTATATTTTCAGTAAGGACTGCAGTCACTGGGCTTTCTCTAGAGATTTTAGTACATTCATTGAGGGTGTTACCAAAACTCTTAGTCGAATGTCTTCAAGAAATAAGTGAAGAAATAGCTTTGATGTGTACTGTGGGAAGAATATAATTTCAGGAAAATGAAAACATGGCCAAGAACATACTATGTAAAAAGATTTGAATTTCTCACTCCCTCCTAGGTTCAGAATACTAGGCAAAGAGTGATACTTTCCTGATTGGGAAAACTACAGAGTTAGTTGATGAGGAGAGTGTATTTATGTAGAAGGCTGGAGGGCAGAGGGTGGTGAGGGTGGGAAAGAGGGAAGCAGGAGAGGGGCCCAGAGAGGAATTCCCAGTAAATTGGAATGTATTATTCCAAAATGTCCAGAGCACAGGTAAAGATTAGTCTTTTCCTTCTTACTGCTCCTCCAGGTTCTCATCATTGGTCATCTCCCTGTTCTCTGCCATTTCAGCTTCTCCTTTTTCAACTACTTCTTCCACACAGACTATAAATATGCTTTGACCTCCTCCATTTTAGCAAAATTCTTCCTTAACTGTGCAGTCCTCTATAGCTACTATCCTGTTTCCTTCCCTGCCTAGTTAAGCTCTTAACAGAACACTCAACATTTTCTGCTGTAACTTCCACACTTTTAATTTATTCTCTTTTTTATTCAATTTTATTGAGATATATTTACATACCATACAATCATCCAAAGTGTACAATCAGTTGTCCACAGTACCATCAAACAGTTGTACATTCATCTTCACAATCAACTCCTGAACATCTTCACCACTCAAAAGAAAAAAAAAAAACAAGAATAAAAATAAAAGTAAAAAAGAACAACCAAGACATCCCACCCCCAATTATTCATCTAACATCTGTCCCCACTTTTCCACTCATATGTCCATACATTGGACAAAGGGAGCATGAGCCACAAGGTCTTCACAATCACACAGCCACACTGCACAAGCCACACAGTCACACATCATCCCCAAGAATCAAGGCTACTAGGCCGCAGCTCAAGAGCTCCAGGCATCTCCCTCCAGCCACTCCAATACACCAAAAACCAAAAAGGGATATCCATACAATGCCCAAGAACAACTTCCAGAATGACCTCCCAACTCCACTAAAATTTTTTCAGACACTAAAACTCCACTTTGTTTTCATTTCTCCTCCCCCTCCCCAGTCAAGGAAGCCCTCTCAATCCCACGATACCGGGTCCTGGCCCATCTCCAGGAGTCCCAGGGAGACCCACACTCCAGAGAGTTACATCCCATGCAGGGGGGAGGACAGCGAGTCCACCTGCAGAGACGACCCAGAGAGAGAGGCCACACCTGGGCAATGAAAGAGGCTCTCCAAGGGTCACTCCCAGGTATAACCACAAGTAGGCTTAGCCTCTCCTTTGCAGTAACAAGTTTCATAAGGGCAAGCCCCAAGATTGAGGGCTCAGCCTTCTAAATTGGTAGTTCCCAACGCTTGTGAGAATAAGCTTCCCTAGGTGGGGAAGCTTAATATGTCCACATTTTCCCCCAGTCCCTCAAGGGGGCTTTGCAAATACATTTTTATTCTCTGCCCAAATTACTCTGGGGTGTATCGTGGCATCACACTAACCTGTATAAAACAACCAGTTCTCACTCCCCATTTGAAGTTCCATGTAATTATTGTGTTTGGATAAACTGACCATACAAGTTAAATTATATAGTATGCAGCAGAAAATAAAGATTTTCCACCAAATAAACATCTCTTCCTTTGGTCTCACACAGAAGTTGAGGTTTTAAAACACTGTCAATATTGTCCTTTACCCTTTGGTCTGATTTGCCTTAGTCCTAACCAGATTAGTTTCATTCATATCTCTAATTGAAGTCTGAACTCTTTTTCAGCTTTTTTAACAGTTGCTGTATGGGGTAACACTGACATTCTAGCAGTTGAACTCTGGCTCTGAGTCTCAGGTGTCACACAGATAACCCAAAGTTCCGGGGACTGACCAGATTATACAGAGCTCAGCATCTCAGAATTTAGAGATAACCATTACAAATCAGGAACCAATGTGACTGCTGTATGAGCTTACAATCTAGGGACATTTACAATAAGCCTTACCCTGATAACCTATGCTCTCAGATTCAATCCTCAGAGTTTGCACATTGTGGTTAGTCCATATTAGTGATGTGTTACAATGTATGTCTTTTCATTTCTGGCTTATTTCACTCAAAATACTGTCCTCAAGATCCATTCATCAAGTTGCATGCCTCACAACTTCATTCCTTCTTGCATCTGCTCACTATTCCATTGTATGCACACACCACAGTTCATTCACCATTCTATGCATCAGTTGATGTACCTTTAGGCCGCCTCCATCCATTGCAAATTGTGAATACTGCCACCATAAACACCAATGTGCCAATGTCCATTTGTATCTCTGCTCTCAGTTCTTCCAAGTATATACCCAATAATGGGATTGTAGGACCTTATGGCAACCCTATACTTAGCTTCTTGTGGAACCACCACCCATTCATTCTTGAATTACTGTTTATATTTATTGAAGTAATACATATACATAGTTAAGACATCAGCCAGTGCTGAAAGACACAAAGAAAACAGCTGCTTCTTACCTCACTTCCCTCTCCTCCTTATCCCTTAGTCTTGCTCCTTAGAGAAAATCATTTCCAAAGCTCGCTCTTCTAGTATTTATCACCATGCTTAAGCTACTATGTTTTATTTATAAATTTTAGGTATCTTTTGTTTTCCCATTGTTTTTGATGGCTGTGAATTTAACCCTCTCAAAGTGTCCCCTCACTTCCATTTTCCCCATCCTCCCAATATGATTACATCACAATTTTTGGATAAATTAGCAGACTGCATTTATATGTTCATAACTGTACATGTAAAAATTGTTCCTTGCTGAGTGAAGTAGTATACTATGATTGTTTCTATCCTTTTACACTTTTCTCCCTACAAAAGAATAATTGTTTTATATTTTTCATCTGATTGGTTTTCTATGTATCAATCTTTATTTTTTTCCAACTGTGCCAATGATCTGCCAAACACCTATCAATAATTTCTCCAAACATTTAAACACATCAGTTTCATATTTTTTCTCTGGAGACTTGCCTGAATTCAGCCCTCTGTTTCCTTGCTCAGTCTGGACTGGTTGTCCTCTAGGCCTGCTGCACAGCTGTTGTCCTGTTGTCTTTTCACCTATGTTGAACCCCTATTTCCTGGATGCCTTATCTTTCTCCTCCGCCTCCTTTTCTTCCCCATCTTCCTATCTATTTATCTATCTATCTAATTTATCATGTTTAGAAGTATATCTTCCAGTCATTTCTACAGAGAAAAATCCTCCAGTATCCTCCCTGGGGCAGGCTACCTAAATTCTGGGAATAGGTATGTGGAAGTAGGATAAGAATCTCGCAGTTCAGTGTGTAAACTTTTTAATTCTTTGCATTCAGTCTATGCCTCACCTCTGCTCATTCTTGTGCCTAAGCCTGGAATTTCTCTGGGTCAGTTTTTCTAGAAAATAAATCTTTTGTCTTCTGTGAGGCTGAAGGTCAAGTTAGGCCTGTGCTCTTTTCCCTCAATGACGTCTATCTCCTTGGTTTCCTTCTACCTTTCTGACTGTTCCTCCTCAGTTTCTTCCCTTGCTGGCTTATTTTATACATGTATCTTAAGAGTTCATATTCCCCAAGTCTCTATTGAGAGCGATTTTCCTACTATATAGGCCTACTGTGTTTATTTTATATATTCCCATTGCTTCAATTAACACCCAGGTGCTGATGACTCCAATCTTGTATCCAACTTCATAATGTACATCTCCAACTCACCTTATCTAAAGACATTCTTATCACCTCCTTAATCCTCCTTCCAAATCTGCTCCTTTTCTTATTATTCTACCCAACCTAGAAAAGTGGTAGCCATTTTAGTTTCCTCCTTCTCCCTCACCCACCAAGTAGAGTCATTCAGCAAGTCCTGCACATTCTAACCCTCTAACATCTCTAGTGGCTGAACCTACCTCTCCATTCTCTTCTGCCACTGCCTAAGTTGAGGTTTAAGTCACTTCTCATCTGGACTCATCTGGTAGCCTGCCAACTGGCCTTATAACTGCAGCCTCAAAACCTTCTGATTCATCTTTCACTTTGCTTTCCAAGGTATAAACTGATCACATAACCCCTCTATTTGAAAACCCTCCAAAGATTCCTCATCATCTACAGAATACATTGCCACATCCTTGGCCTGGCACTTGAGGTTCCCTGTGACCTGCCTTCTCTACCTCTCCGTAACAGTGTGCATCTTTCCCTTTCCCTTGTCTGGACCCCTGCACTCTGGACTTATGGTATGTGTAGCTTGCGTATTAGGCCAAGCCCCTCTTCCTTGACTTGTAAGCTTGTTCCTTCTGCCTAGACTGCCCTTTCTCCTGCTTTTTTTTCTAGTGTTTTTGCCCTTGTCTGTTCAAGTCTTCAGTTAAAAACATTGCCTCCTCTAGAAGCCAAACTATTATTTCTGAATCTAGCCTGGGGTTTAAAGGCCTGTCCATTGCTGTAAAATGCATGGCACTTATCATAGAGAAACAAAACCAGCAGCAGAAAGATGGCAAACAGTTGAGGAAGAGATGCTCTTGCATTGCACCTGTGTCTGCAATGCAAACCTGTGAGAAGGACATGGAGGGAACTGACGGATCCTGTATGATAAAATGAAGATAAAGACATGGTGGATTTAGGGAAAATCCAGTTACTGCTGGATTTCCTGATAGTAGAAGTTACTTCTATTTCCCTCCCAAGGCACAATAGCAGGTAGTGGATCCAAAACAGCCAAGAGACCTGGACTAGGAAATTCTCACGTTGGAAATCATCACACGTGTGGAGAACTAAGAGGGTCTGATGGATTTCTGTGAAGTATAAACACACTCGAATAAATTACTAATGGAACTTTCCTCACTCTCTCTGATTCCCCCAGTGGAGCACAAAGGGCACTTTAGGAAAGAGAAAGTTTCAGGTAATTTGCCATGCTCATTAAGTTCATGAAGGATCCCCTAAAATAGGATAGAGAAGCTCTAATTTTAAAGAATTAAACAAAATTAAAAGCAGGATTTAGATTTAGGATAGATATCAAGGAGAACATCCAGAGCCGGAAAGTTGCTGAACAATGGACTGGATGTCTAAGAGAGGACTGGAAGTCAAGAGAAGTAATAGTCAGGTTTGCCACCAAAAGGTTGGGTAACCTTTAGCAAATCATCTCACCTTGGCTTACAGTTTAGTATTTGCCTGTAATATCCTATGATTCTGTTATTCCTCCTTGTCATCATAATATGATGTGCTCACTATAGTTTTGCAAGCAGCTTAAAAGACACTGTTATAAAGCTTTTCTTAAAAACTAACGATTAATTGCATATCTGGTAAAGGTACTTTGGGCTTCTCTATTTGTGTCAATGCTATGTATATGTGATTGACAGAAGTTCTGGTTAGAGCTGAGAATGACTTTAAAGATCAAGAGGATACTCATCTCTATTATTAAAGATGAAATACAGAAATTAAAAACAAAAACAGATAAACAAGAAAAACCCTGAAGTTTAGAGATGTCTAGCCATCTCATTAACGATGAAGCCAGGATTGAAAGTCAGATCTTTAGTGTCTTTCAGTACATTATTCTTGATTTCATGTATTCAAACTACTTCACATGAGCAAAGTACATATTCATACATAGATTAAAACACACACTCATTGGGCCAAAATAATATTACCAAAGGATTTTGAGATCTTGAGGTATCTACATAGAAACTGTATGTGTAAAACTTCCTGTAACAGTGCTTTTATGAATACTATTGTCCTTATCTAAGAAGCACAATGACATTCTCAATTTTAGCATGTAATGTAATTTTCCATGCTATTCTGAAACGAGCATAGGCATTTAGCATCTGTGTCCAAAAAAGCAAAAGCATGAGCATGCTTGGCTCAAAAACCTATTTTTCACCATTTAAAAAATTTAGAGTTCATGTTATATATGGAAGAACTAGTTCAAATTTGCTTATGTCTGAGAAACAGCCACCTATGTGGGAGATAAGGATTAGTTTGCCTGAAAAAGAACTTACCAGTCCTGACTGTGATCATTGGTAACTCCTGCAACCTGGGGAAGTAAGGGGATGATTTGGGCTAATGGTGGAGTAGGAAATGTTTTGGAAGGAAGCAAAGAAACTATTAGGTGAGTGAGAAACCCCAGGAGAGTTTGTATTATCTGGTTCAAAAGTTTCCTGGAGCAAATGACAGAACTGATTAGCACAGTATTTCTATTTAGCTGAGCCAAATCCGAAAGAAGGAATACCAGTCCAAGTCAACAGAGGAAGTTTATTGAACTTCCTATTTAGAACAGATGTTTTATCAGAACTCTGATTAATTTTGGAATATGATAATAACCAGACTGAACCCTGAAGCAGTTTATAAAAATGAGAACCTTAAAAGTAAACAATATTTAGGCACTCCTACTTCTAAAAGGTATATAGAACATTGGACATTGTTGGAGGTGGAAAATTTGCCCTGAGGGCAGCAAGTTCAAAGCTGGGGTTGGTAGCTGTGGAGAAAAAGAACAGCACAGCCCTAAGGTGGAACCATGCCTTCCTGGCAGTGTCGCTGGAGGGCAATGGAGCCATGGAGCATGGGAGGCAGGCCCTAAGCCAGTCAAACTGATGCAAAATCCAAGAGGAAATGTTTTCTGTAACTTGGTGTGCAGTGAAGGAGTTTTCCTTTGTTGATGCAAAGTCCTGCTATACATTGAACTTCTGCCATGTCTTGTCTTTAGTGTGTGAACTTAGAGACTACCTGTTAAGTTGATCTGGTCTAATTTTCTGAGCAAATTTTTAAAATTCAGGGAGTTTAGCAGAGTATAAACATATGCATTGCATGGGAAGGAGGCATTAGCACTCAAGAGACTGTCACGTCCCCAAATTTCTCCCCAAATCCCATCTTGTACAGAAAATTTCAGATCTCAAGTCATCAGTCTGGCCAGTAGTTCTGGGATACTGCCCGAGGAGGATGAATAGATAATAAGGTGAACTCAAGCCAAGTGTAATTAGGAATTGATAATACGTGGAACTTTCTTTCCATGGAAGTTATCTAATAGCAAGTATAATAAAAGAATTAATTCATAAGCACATCATTTCACAAGAATACTGTAATAACAAATATTGTATTGTTACCTGAAGTTTCTTAAAAAACATCAAGATAACACTTGAGAAAACATATAAAAGGAAATGTCTATAAATATATTTTGTAAACTGTTTATGTCAAAAATGCATAGAAATCCAATTTTCCATGTGTATATATTGATTAGGATTTGGGGCTTTTTTCTTCCAATTAGAAAAAAAATGAATTAGTTAATAAAAGCCTTCACATCAGAAGGCCCCAAATTTAAGTGCTCTGCTGTATTGAGTTTGCTCTGTTGTATTGAGTTCTGCTGTATTGAGTTGGTAATTAACTATGAACTTTGGCCCCAATCTGTGTGTTAAATACTCTGTAGATTACTAATGTTAGAAAAACTGTATCTATAACTACAGAGAGAAAAATTATTACAGATTACACCTGATTTGACTGAGGTCACTTTAGAAGCCACAAATCACCTCTATATGGGTTTTATTCTGGGATGAAATTAATATAGTGTACGAGCTGGAATGAAATTTGCTCATAACTTTGTAACTCCAATAAAATTCATAACATTAGTTTATTGTACTAAATTATGAAAAGACAAGAAGAGACTTGGGGACTCTTCCTTCCTCCCTCCCTCCCTCCCTCCCTTCCTTCCTTTCCTCCATCCACACCTCCCTGCTACCTTCCTTCCCTCCCTCCCTCCCTCTCTCCCTTCCTTCCTTCCTTTCTTTCCACATAAATAATGGCATTAATCCCCAAAGCATTACATTTGCTGGACTCCACATGCATCAGATAGCTTTGCTGTGTAACAAGCCACCTCAAAATTTAATGGCCTAAAACATACTTAATTTCTCACAATTTTGCATGTTGGCTGGGTAATTTTAAAGTGAGCCAGACAAGCTAAGATTTGGGAAAAGATAGATAATAATGAAACATGGATTTAATAAACCTGTTCAATAACTTTCAACTGATAAAAGTCACTTCCATATAGATATTGTTTCACTATCTCTAGAAACAAGATGAAATATGCCTCCACATATATAAAACAAAATACTCTGGGCCTATTTATATTCTTTTAAATAAAGATTATGTAAGTTATGTGCATAAATATTAAACACTATCTTTTATTATTAAAGTAGTATTTGTGTAAAATAAACTGTTACTTGGCCCTGTCAACTATTTCTGAGACATTCTATTTAATAACATAATCTGATTAATAGAATTAGTATATATACTATGTGTGCCAGTTTGAATGTATTATGTCCCCAAAAACGCCATAATCTTTGATGCAATCTTGTGTGGGCAGATATATTAGTGTTGATTAGATTGTGATTCTTTGATTGAGTGTTTCCATGGAGATGTGACCCACCCATCTGTGGATTATAACTCTGATTAGATAATTTCCATGAAGGTGTGGTCCTATCCATTCAGCATGGGCTTTGATTAGTTTACTGGAGCACTATACAAGCTCAGACAGAAGGAGCGAGCTTAATTCAGCCAAGAGGGACACTTTGAAGAACACACAGGAACTGAGAGAGGAGCTGCAGTTTTCAGATGGCCTTTGAAAGCAGACTTTTGCTCCAGAGAAGCTGAGAGAGGACAAATGCCCCAAGTGCAACTAAGAGTGACATTTTTGAGGAGCTGCAGCTTAGAGAGGAATGTCCTGGGAGAAAGCCATTTTGAAACCAGAACTCTGGAGCACATGCCAGCCATGTGCCTTCCCAGTTAACAGAGGTTTTCTGGACATCATTGGCCATCCTCCAGTGAAGATACCTGATTACTGATGTGTTACCTTGGACACTTTATGGCCTTAAAACTGTAACTGTGTAACCAAATAAACCCTCTTTATAAAAGCCAATCCATCTCTGGTGTTTTGCATTCTGGCAGCATTAGCAAACCAGAACAGATTTTGGTACCAAGAGTGGGGTGCTGCTGAGTTTGCAAATACCAAACATGTTGGAATGGCTTTTTAAATGGATAAGGGGAAGATTCTGAGACAATTTGTGAGAAGCTTGATGGAAAAAGCCTAGATTGCTTTGAAGAGACTGTATGTAGAAATATGGACTCTAAAGATACTTCTGATGAGGCCTTAAATAGAAATGATGAATGTGTCATTGCCAACTGGAAAAAAGGTGAACCTTGTTCTAAAGTGGCAGAGAATTTGGCAAAATTGTGTCCTGGTGTTGAATGGAAGGCAGAAATTGAAAATGACACCCTGGAATATTTAACTGATGAGATCTCTAAGCTAAATATAGAAGTAGCCTGGCTTCTGCTTGCAGCTTACAGTAAAATGCAACAGGACAGAGATAAGCTGAGAAATGAACTCTTGGGTATGAAGAAACCAGAAACTGATAGTTTGGAAAATTCTGGGCTTCCAGAAAGTGAGACCCCAGAGGATACAGCCCCACGTAAGGATGTGACCAAACATGGAGACCAACAGCCATTTCAGTACAAGCCAGGATTGGAAATGGAGTTTCCAGATTTGTGGAAAGTCCTATTGTCTTATGGTTTTGACCCCTTTGTACTTCATGCCAAGCCAACAAGATTTTTGCAAGATCTATTTAGATGGAGACACTGCTGGTCTGGACTGGAGAAAGGACAAATTGAAGGAAATGTTACTTCAAAGACAGAGCCATGGAGATTGAGGTCTGGAGTCAAGAGGTCTCAGGCTGGGAGAGTGGAGCAGCCCATGCACGTGGAAAGGGTGAGTTTGCCCCAGAGGGAGAGCGTGGGCCTTCTGCCTCGATGCTGAGGAAGAGTGCTGCCACCCCAGGCCCCAGAGAGGGTGGAGCACATTCCCCAGGGATTGGGGAGAGCCTGGCTGCCACCCCACTGTCTGGAGAGGGGAAAGCCTTTGCCCCAGCGAGGCAGAGTCTGGGTGGCACCCCAATGTTTGAAGACGGTGGGGCCTATGTGTGAATATGTTGGAGCACTCACCCCAGTGTTTGGAGAGAAAAGGGCTGCTGCAAACACCCTTGGAAAGTGTGGGAAAGCTGCTCTCTCAAGCCCCAAGGATAAAAATGACTCTCAGACTTTGAAATCTAATGGAGTTTGCCCTGAGAGTTTTAGGAACTGTTTTGGTACATTAGACCCTGTTTTCCTTACTGTTTCTCCTTATGGCAATGGGAACATTTATACTATGAATGTCCCTCCTTTGTATACTGGAAGCAGATAACTTGTTCTGTGTTTCATAGATACACAGCCAGAAGGGAACTTTGCCTTAGGAAAGACCACCTGTAACTGATTTTGATGGGATCTTGTACTTCACTATTGTTACTGAAATGATTTGTTTCTGTGACATTGTGATGGGATGAATGTGTTTTGTATATGGAAAGATCATGTCATTTTGGGGTCCAGGGGGTGGAATATGCCAGTTTAAATGTATTATGTCCCCCCAAACGCCATTATCTTTGATGCAATCTTGTGTGGGCAGACCTATTAGTGTTGATTAGATTGTAATTCTTTGATTGAGTGTTTCCATGGAGATGTGACCCACCCAACTGTAGATGATAACTCTGATTAGATAATTTCCATAGAGGTGTGGCCCTGTCCATTCAGCATGGGCCTTGATTATTTTACTGGAGTACTATATAAGCTCAGACAGAAGGAGCGAGCTTGCTACAGCCAAGAGGGACACTTTGGAGAACGCACAGGAGCTGAGAGAAGAGCTGTAGCTTACAGAGACATTTTGGAGACGGCCTTTGAAAGCAGACTTTTGCTCCAGAGAAGCTGAGAGAGGACAAAGACCCCAAGAGCAACTAAGAGTGACATTTTTGAGGAGCTGCAGCTTAGAGAGGAATGTCCTGGGAGAAAGCCATTTTGAAACCAGAACTCTGGAGCAGATGCCAGCCACGTGCCTTTCCAGCTAACAGACGTTTTCCGGACACCATTGGCCATCCTCCAGTGAAGGTACCCAACTGTTGATGCATTACCTTGGACACTTTATGACCTTAAGACTGTAACTGTGTAACCAAATAAACCCCCTTTTATAAAAGCCAATCCAATTCTGTTATTTTACATAACTACAGCATTAGCAAACAAGAACACTATGCATGGATTACCAATTTGCTAATTTGAATATAATAATAAAATTTACCCAGATTTTTTTTATATTATAGGCCCTTTTACTATATGTATTTGTACCAAATACTAATTCTTGAAAGCTATTATTACTTGGATATTGCAAAATGCTAGCATTAAGAGGGGCCAACTCTAGGAATTAATATGTTTGCACACTCAAAAGGAGAGAAGATGGTATTGTGGTGACACAGAATGTTAACCCTGCAAGGGACTTTAAAAATGATCTCTAACCCCCTCATTTTGCAGTGAGAAAACAAAGGCACAGGCATTTTGAGTTACATCTACAGTAAGAACAATTCTGGATTTCACTCTTCCATACTTTGTTAAGGGAAGACAATGGGAAAGTTACTTTAATTCTGTTAGGGAGACTTGAGGCCTAGGTCTTCTTTTCACTCTTTTGCCTGAATATTTCGATATCTTTTTAGACATGGAAAGAATTTTATGATAGAACAGTATTTCCATGAAAAAAAATGAGATTTTGATTTAAGGGTTTCTAGTATAGCAAAAAATTGTATGTACATTTAAAATCTTTACAAAATCTTCGTAGCTAAGTATTCTTCAGTGTATAAGAAATTCACACATTTCATTATTACTTTGCTTTCATATCATTTTTATCTCAAATTCAAGCTGAATGATCTAAGGAATGGAAATTGTTCCATCTAGTGGTCAGCATGAGGTAAAGTTAATGAAACCAAATTAAGAAAACATTTTCGTTTTGCAGAGGATCATCCATTGTACATAATTAGCATGGACTTTTAGGAGTATGGCATAATATGATTTAATTAATGTTTACTTTGATGCTTACTACTTAAGTAAAAATAAAATTTAAATAGTCTTTATTTGAAATTAAAGTGAAAATAATAGGTGTTCATTTCCTCATGGTGTTGATAAACGCTGTATAAGATTCTGCACTCGCTGGTATAACATTGCCATGTCATGGGTGAGTAATAAATTTTTCAGGCAAAGAATTTTAGGTTTAGTTCTTTTCTTTCATTTGCTCTGTGTAATCTTAGCGATGGCAGGACACTGTGTTTATTGTACTCACCAATGTTGCTCCGTACCTTGTACAGTGCCTTGTGCACAGCAGGGCTTCGATAAATGGCTCTTGAATGGTCGAATGAAAAAGTGATGATGATACATGTGCCTGGAGGCCTTATTATATCAATAAGAGCACAATTAACCAAATAAATTTAAATGTTAAACATCCATAATGTAACTGGCACTGTTCTAATTACTACCTTGATATATTTTTTAAATTTACTTTTATAAGAATGAATTTAAATTTAAAAGCATATACAGAGTATTGCCACTGGTAGAGAAGTGGCAATCAGAGACAAAAATGTGTCAACTCTATTGTTTTCTTAGGGATAATGAATATCTCCTTATTAAAACTCAAGTCCACACATACTTAAAGAGCATAATGTGTCTAAATATTGTTTGAGCAAAAAGAGTGTGCTCTGGAGAATAGAGTCACTTCTAGGAAGTAGTTTCCCACTATCACTGTGTTCAGTTCTATCTTTGAGTAAAATTGACCTAATATTGCTAGAATATTAGATTTGGTTTCTAAAGGGCTTAAGAACCTTGGAGGTAAAGCACATAGACTGATATAAAGAAGTTACCCAAGTATAGTAAAGCACTGCAGGAAAAGCTATTGGGCTCATGCACCTGTTTTTGTTTGTATTGCTATTTAACATCTACAGTCGCAGTGATACGATGTGATATTGATCCTCACATAAACTACCAATTTGATTTGCAGTTTAACTGAAAATGCCATATCTTTCTTTTCTTTATAGAAAGCATCATCATTCATCAGTTACGTATGAACTCCAGATGAAATGGCAAACCAAACACATACTGGGTGTGCGTACTTCCTCTGAATCCCTGTTGAATGGATAGAATTTCTCGTCTTCCATCATCACTAAGGTCCTCCATGCTACTGATCATTACTGGAAATGATTTACTACTTCCAGTGAAGTTATTTTCTTCAAGATGTATTGTAAAAGCTTAAAATGGCCTTGTTGATATACGAAAATAGGTAGCAAGAGCAGTTCAATCTTTGTGCCAAAAGAATTTTCTCTTCCTTTTGCAAAGCTTTCGGGTCCATGGGCACATGCTATGTAATTTATTTTTTAATACACTTTGTAATGTGATTTTTTCCCCCTAAAGTCTTTCCTTTTTCATAGTCTATGGCACATATATCTGTAGAATACACCATTAGATCCTCAAAGTGTTGATTTTTTTGCACCCAAATGGTAACATAATTATTTTATCAACTTGTTATTTCTGAAGGAAAGAATGGACAACACTACATTTTCTGGGGTAAACTCAAGAGGTAAAGCTTAGAAGCAGGAGATTCTCGAGAGTTTTTATTACTGCTTGTACAATGCTATGGTTCTGATCATGGTTCAATGCTAACAAATAATGCTCTGACATAAGCGCTTAACTTTAAATATGTAAAACCAGTTTTTAAAGCTGTTCTTTTGGGGGTGCTTGCCAGGAACCCTGGATGAATTGATTTTCACATGGAACAAATTCATAAAAGGAGATGTATGAGTTTAGCCAGTAAGGGTTACAGGAACTGATTGACACTTCAATTATGTTTGTTTGCCTTACTTACTTATACATACAGGTGTAATAAGGACTGTGATATCAAGATATTTCTCACAACTTACCCTAATGAAAGCTTGAAAATAAAACTGACATAAATAATGTATGTTTTAAAAAGTAGTAAGAGATATCCCAAGATAACTTTTTTCTTGAAAGATATGATTTTCACAGATCTTCATGCCATATATAGGTTGGAGAATATATTCTTTAATGATAAAAAAAAAAAACATGCCTTACTTTAAATCTCAACATCTAACCTTCAAATATAGTTTTTAAGTCTTTGTTAATGTGGATATGTTTCCAATAAGGTCTTAAAAATAACACCTAAGTAAATTCAGAGTTGAAACATCAGTTGCTGAATTCAGAAACCATATATCATTTAAGTTTGCTGAGATTAAAAAAAAGAATGCTTTTGAGTGTCAAAAGGATAACTAAAAGCCAATATAATAATGTTGGTCTATTTCTGCAGTCTACAGGTTGTAGCCAGATTAAAAAGCCCATAGAGGGGAGTCCACACTGAGTCTCTGGAATAGAAAAATTAATGTTGGATTTCCTCATCTATGTGTACTTGCAAGGTTTTAAAGTATACCTTGTGGAATTGGAAAATCATATTCAGTTTGTATTAGAAATTAAACAAGTATATTTTATGTTAAAATAACTTGATTTTCCTAAGTAAAAGAAATGCTGGTAGGCTTGTTCTAGCTTGACTGATTGTGAAAGCATCATATAACCTGCAGGGCTTTTGACTACTGATTAAGAAAAACTAGCGTGTGTATGTGTGAAGATCATTAAAATTGTTGTTCCTGGGTTTTGTTTTCTAAATGTTGAATGTAATGACATTTTCAATTTAAAAAAAAAGTTTTATTTAATAATGTTATATTTCTGACTCATTGTTAAGTTCCCTATTTGCCAATGTTTATACCTCTGATGGAAAAAATATTCTGAAATATCACAGATCAGACTTTGTGGCAAATAATTTTTTCTCAACTTGCGGAAACTTTGTTACACTAATATTGAAAGGGTGGAGGACAAGATTTGGAATACTTTTGACTTTAAATTAAAACACTAGAAGTGATTTATACGTATTTGGATCTGAAATTTTTTTCTTCCTGAATTTACAATGAAATTTAGTACTTGCAGTGAAGACATGGTGAGAATAATATTGCAATCAGTTACTTATGTAGATGCTGAGCTTTTTTTCTGTCCACTCTATCATTAATTCCTCTGTTTAAACCCAATTGGGATCTGAATGACAGATGAGTAAAATTAATCCAATTAATTTTTAAATAAAATAGGACATGAAAAGTCAACTGAAGACAAAAAAACACCGAATGATCATATCTTCATCTAATAAATAAGCAAACAAGTTCATAAATAATCATATCTCAATATCCACATCTAATTGAGAGAATTGCCCCATATGCAATCCTGGCACTATCCTAGGTTCACATAATTTCCATACCTTTTTATTATAAATAAATTCCCAATCATAAATCAAAACACGATCATTTTTTGAATGGAATAATTGTAAAATGTTTTCTAAAATATACCCTAGTCATTGTTTCCAGTTCAAGGCACCTCAATCAAGCAAGTCCATTATTTTCCCAGTTTCTTTTTCATAAGTGTTTTTTTTTTTTTTTGCAAGCATCTTCTGCAGAAATTTTTTAAAAAACATTTCATAAAATACTGATTTTTTTTAAATTAAATTTAATTTTTTTTTGCAAAGGTGATGGATTGAATAAATATACCAGATGTCAGATTCCTGGAATGTTCACAAAAGGAGAAAGATTGATTCTGTCTTAGGAAAACCATAAAAACAAAGCACACTTATTTATGGTATAGATTATCTAATTTCAACATTAATAGAGACACTAAAACTACTGAATTATTACAGTTTCTAATAGTCAGTGGCAGAGCAAGAGTAAATGGTATGTCAGGCAATGTAATATGTTTGTGCCCTTTCTCTTTATGCAGTGCTTGGATTTTCTTAGAAATGAATAAAAAACATAATGAAGCTGGGTTTCTTCATGAATTTGATGTGCAACAAATCTAAAAGTAGCAACAGTTCAAAATGGAAATTTAAAAAAACCCACATAACTGCTCCATTTCTATGCCTCTGTTAAAAATACTAATTAGAATGCAAAGAGGAAAACAATGAAAATTGCTGTGATAAGATTATAAAAACCTGGAGAGTTTGGTGGATAACTTTGACTACTGACCATTAGTATTTTATTTTATGAAATTTTCAGTATTTTCTTCAAAACTATAAGATGTGATGACAACTGTGTTTGTTACTTAGGGAAAATGCTGTAGATTGATAAATTTGAACAGAGGTTGCAAGATACTTTATTTTTCCAGTGTTATTTTTGGCTTCTTATTTTGGGAATTTTACCTTACCATTTATAGATTTTTGTTATTTTATCAGGGCAGATTTATATTTATTTAATCCAGATTTTCTTTAAAATATGAAGTGTTAGCTTCTTTAATATAAGAGGCTTACAATGTGATTAGATAGTCTTAGAATTTTTGCAGATTTAATGGATTTTCAAAAACAAAAGTGCATTGAAATATTTTGGAAATACATTCTATTTTTCATAGCTTTCTTAATTTTGTCTCCTTTAAGTTTTATTAATTACATGAGAAGTTTATTATTTTTCACAGGAGCCAAGTGAATTTATGGCTGTCTTTTATATGAATAGAATATCGTGCTTTCAGTTCCTCATGGATTCTCAAAGTTATTCAACCAATTAAGATCTTCTCTGTATCGCTTCTAAAGTCAACCGTGTTTATCAAAATCTCACCAGAGGGTGAGAAAAAAAATAATTGTAATTAAAAAGCATTGTGCAATATTCTTTTTTGAGTTGGAACATAATCTTCATAAAATTAAAATAATTTAAAATACATTCATCCTTGTTTTTATTTAAAATATTTTAGTTTTCACTTCTACAATTTATGTTTTCTTAAGAACATGATACCTTTCACTGTGGATAAGTAGAAGTGGTATAGCAGGTTTGGAGTCAGAGTTAGTCTACATCAAAGAACCAAGGATTAGGTAGTTTTAGAGACTGAAAAAATGAGGGATGCTTTTCCTCTGAGTAACATCATATTTTGATCCACTAGTATGATGAAAATCGCAAGATCCCAAGAAATGGAAACTGGTAACAAGGTTTCACTCAACCTTTTATCTTCCCGAAATGCATTGTCAATAAACATTCAGATATTACCCACACTGCTTTATGCTGTCAATCTAAGGTTGATTACTCAGTAGAGCAAATGTTCTATGAGGTTTTGCCAGCAGCCCACAGCCCAGCCTCTGCAGATGGATAGTTTACAGAAAGCAGGATGGGATTGAGGGAAAAGTTGTGCTCTGACTTCTTTTATTTACCAGCCCTGTGGCAGAAATGGGTCTACATTTGTGTTTGCTATATGTGGGACAAAACAGAGCATTTCTTCTATTATTTATAGATATACCTATCAAAAAAGCAGGCAAGTATGGTGTCTAAACCAAGACACTTTCCACAATGGTGTTGGGGATCCTTGCCGAGAGGGCCTGTCTTTGTGGAGCAGAGCCCTTTGGCAGACATGGTTTAAGAGCATTGGCCAAAAGTCACTGTCTGTTGATCTAATGACTTCTCAGGAAAAATGAGCCTCAGGCTCTCCACCAGGGTCTTCTGTGATAGGCAGTACACCATATTTGCTCAAACAGGTTTGTCTTGACCATAGATAGATAACAACCTGATTTGCCTAGTTTAAAGGCTCTTGGCCCAATCTCTAGGAGACTGTGGTCATGGAAACTGCAAAGTAATGAAGCAACTCCAGTTTTCTTTTATTTTAGTTGACAATGTTCCAAAACAGGTACAAATGAAGGAAGTTGAAGTGTCCCCTAGCCACTTCCCCTGCTCCAGCAGCCAGTCAAGGTTTACTCGATCAGGAATAAAAGTGAGGAGAAAATGGGCTCTTTCCACCTTCATCCCCTTGAACTCTGGGTGTGAGTTGCCCTTAAGGAGCATCAGGCTCTTCCCTTGGGTAAGGAAACTGGGGTAACTTCCCTGGTCCCAATGCTTGTTGGCAGTAGGGAATATTGTACCATACTCCTTTTTTTACCTCTCTCTGTCAGTGTTATTGAAATCTGCTTTTGAAATTTGTTTTTAATGATATCCCACGGGACCAATAAAAGATGTCAACTGAGGCCTCTTTTCAAGTGGATTATCTTGAGCAACCCTCACTGAATGACTCCTATGTTTCAGGCACAGCAACTGGATCTGATATTGTGTTGGAATCCAATTTCCACACCTGGAATTCCCAAGTTATTAAAAAAAGAAATTTAAGACAGTCATCCCTTATTTTTTCCTGGTATTATCCTTCAGACTTCTTTCAGAGATAAGTATTTCTAATAAGAAAATCCTTTTTTATTTTCTCTTCAGGAGCATTTTCCTATTCCCTACATTTGCCCCATGCCACCTTATGTTAACTGGCATTGGTGTACAAAGCTGACTCTCCAGTTTGACTGTAAGCTTCTTAAAGACAAGATTTGTATATTCCTTACAGTGAATACAATATACTGAATGAATGTTTGTAAAAGGAAATATAATTCCTGCTAGGGAATTTCTTTGGCTGTTCAATTCTTTTCTTTTGCCTCCTTTCCCCCAATCTTTGCCAACCTTTTCAATGACCACAACCATACTCTCTTTATCAGTCTTTCCAGCTCTCAGGGCACATTTCTTTCTTCTCCTTGAGAGCAAGGTGTATGTGCCAGTTTGAATGTATTATGTCCCCCCAAACACCATTATCTTTGATGCAATCTTGTATGGGCAGATGTATTAGTGTCGATTAGATTGTAATTCTTTGATTGTTTCCATGGAGATGCGACCCACCCAACTGTAGGTGATAACTCTGATTAGATAATTTCCATGGAGATGTGGCCCTGCCCACTCAATGTGGGCCTTGATTAGTTTACTAGAGCACTACATAAGCTCAGACAGAAGGAGTGAGCTTGCTACAGCTAAGAGGGACACTTTGAAGAATGCACAGGAGCTGAGACAGGAGCTGCAGCTTACAGAGACAATTTGGAGATAGCCTTTGAAAGCAGACTTTTGCTCCAGAGAACCTAAGAGAGGACAAATGCCCCAAGAAAAACTAACAGTGACATTTTTGAGGAGCTGCAGCCTAGAGAGGAATGTCCTGGGAGAAAGCCATTTTGAAACCAGAACTCTGTAGCAGATGCCAGCCATGTGCCTTCCCAGCTAACAGAGGTTTTCCAGACACCATTGGCCATCCTCTGGTGAAGGTACCTGATTGTAGATGACTTACCTTGGACACTTTATGGCCTTAAGACTATAACTTTGTAAGCAAATAAACCCCCTTTAAAAAAGACGATCCATTTCTGGTGTTTTGTGAAAAGGCAGCATTAGCAAACTGGAACAGTATATATTTAATCAAAATGGCAGTGTGTTTTGTAGACACCTAATTATTAACTCCTCGTCCCAAAGGCTTGCTACTTCTATGAGTCATGGTACCTCAGCTGGGTATTCTGTGCCAAAATGTCATCATCAAATTATTCAAGCTGCTGCTATTTCCCTTGCAGAATCCTTTGTGTCCACTGAATGCTATAGATGAGGAACAAATGGATTAAATAAGAAAAGGCCCTCCATAATCACTCACTCTAACAGAACATAAGCTTTCCCTGAGGACAAATGAGTTTCATCTTATCAAACAAACAGATGATCAATGCTATTTTAACAAGATAAGCATGTTCATTCACTCTCCCTTCACAATGAGGCCAAGCCTTGGTTCTTGAATGGATCATAGGGGTAAGTAGGCAGCAGGACAGTGGATTTTATAAATTAACGAATTGTCTCCCCAAAATGGCTATTACCAGAGATTTGTTTCCAGGACAGCCATAACCTGCTGACTTGCTTGAGAAAATGAACATGATCGTCCAGGATACACAGTCTTGCATTGCATTAATACAAACTTCATAGAACAAGCGTCAACTGTCTCTAATTTCTTCATTTTTCATCCTATTCTCTCCTGAGTAGAGAACCATAATATCACTCAGACCATAGGACCTATTTCCTCAGTTTAGTTTTTGACGTCATAAAGAGGATGAGTTGTGATTCTGTGCTCCTATAACACTCTGTATACACATCTTTTATTGCACTGACCTCATTATATTTCAATTTGTTGTTGGCAAGGTGTCTGTCTCAATAAAATGTGAGTTCCCTGAGAGTAGGTTAGGCCAGTTCAACAAGATTTACTGAATACCTTCTGTGTCCTACGTACTTTGCCAGTGTTGAAGATATAGGAATGAATAAAAACAGTCTCTGACCTTGAGGAGCTAATATCTAGTAGAAAAGACAGACGTAAATAGATCTTGTTCAATACTGTATGATAAGTACAAGGACAGAGGAATCTATGAGATGCCTTGTGCTCAGAGAGTAGATCTTAGCTCAGCCCTAGGGGATAGAGAAAGTTCCCTCAAATTGGTTACTCACTTGAATCTTGAGGACTTAGTGGGAATTAGGGTAGTTTCAGCAGAGGTGAGGTCTGAAACTAGAGAGCAGTGAGTCCTGGGTGACTGGGTGAGGAAACAGTGAGTAAAGATTACTCTTTTCAGAAGATTCAGTGACAATAAATTGATATTGTAGAACTAAATATGCTGCACCCCTACCACGTACCTCAGAGTGCTTGTCAGAGGAAAGTCATAGGAGGTATTGGTCTTTATTATCATTAATACATTGTTCCATTAACTAAAAAGCATGTTTCACTTCTGAGGTTTAATAAAAGTTGACTTTTACATTTCAGACCATTTTGTGAAGGTCACTCTTTAAGAATATGTTGGAGTTATTTTAGGGAAATAAATGATTAACTTCATGGGTAGGTGTGACCTAATATTTCAATGAACAAATAATGAAATGCCCTCCCACTCCAGGACTACTAATAATTTTTACATTGGAAAAATAGGTAAATGCATGTTTAAAATAAGTTTAAAAATAGTCCAAACATATGATTTATAAAGGATTAACATTTTTAGATCTAATTTCCTGTATCTCTTGTTGATTCTCATTGAATAAGTGAAGCCCCCTCCCTTCTCCCGATGTCAGCTGGCTGTCAACCTCTAGATGGCTACATTATCTTTGAAAGGAAGACCTTATCTATACTGATAGCACCTACTGGAAAAATATGTACCACTGGGATGAAAGATTCTATGGAGTGGAAGTTAGAAAGTCTGAGGTCTCAGAATGATATTCTTCCATTTAAAGAATGTGTGGAATTATGAGAAATCTTATTTCCCTCCTGAAACAAAGTTCTTAGGCTATCTACTAATGAATTTTGATGTCATTGCTTTTCACTTTAAAGAGACTAACTATCAAAACACCTTGTTTGACTAGCATTTCTGATACTGACTGTGGTTAATCAAGAACTTTCAAAAGCTCTCATTACAGCATCAGTGACCTCAGGCTAATCAGAAAATCTCTCAGTGTGAGGGAAAAAAAGGGTTTTTTAAATGCCTAACTGAAAGAGTTAATAAATACATTATATAAAAAACAGGTCAATTTTAAAAGAAGTAGTTTTTCAAAATCAGTTTGAATCAATCTTGAATGTAATAAATACAAAAAATTAATTTTATTATGAAAATTCTGCATCTCTTTCTCCTAAAAATTCTCTCAGACAATTAAAAATGAATATCATTAAGTCCCACCAAAGTTCTCTATAGTAAGCTGCTATGATTAACTAAGAAGGAAAAAAAAAGATTCTTCCCTGTAAAAATACCACCTAGTCATTGAAAACCATTTCCAGTCACTAAGAAGTTTCTCTGAAATTCATGTTGGTAAAAACTACAGCACTTTTCTCAGCCCTCTTCAACTTTCTGAAACATGAAACGTTATGCTACAGATATGTGTAATTATTTAAACGTGGTTAGAAGCTCTTGGGGATTGAATCATGTCCTCTACAAAAGGCCTGTTTGGGTCCCAACCCATGGTCCTGTGAGGGTGAACCCATTTGTAAATAGGACCTTTGAGGATGTTAGTAGTTAAGGTGTGCCCAAGTGAACGACGTTGGGCCTTACTCCAATAAAGTTGAAGTCCTTATAAGCAAAGGAAATTGGACACAGAAAGAGAAGCCACAGAGAGCAGCCAGAAGCTGGAAGTCAATGGAACTTGGAAGAGAAGATGCCACCATGTGCACTGCCAAGTGATGGAAAAGCCAAGTAGCCTGGATCCTCCAGGATTGTTGGACAGTCAGAACATACCAACCCTAGGAGGAAGCAAGCCTTCTAGCCTCTGAAACTGTGAGCCAATAAATTCAACCCATTTTATGGGATGTATTTTAGCAGCCAGGAAACTAAAACAGAAGCCATGAGGGCTAAAGAATCTACAGACATCTAAAGAGCCTAGCATGCAATCTGTATGGTACATGGCACTTCTGGCAAACAGTACAAAGACCAATTTCAATTTCCTCTTTCTAGTTCCTTAAATTAAGATAGTCTATAGTATTATCTTTGGGGTTCCTGGTTACCTAGTTCAGTGGCTTAAGCAAAGCAATTTGACCCAAAATTGAAAATTTGTAGAACTTCCCCTCCAAAAGCAAAATATATACACATTTTCAGATGCATTTGTTCTGTCATTTTGGATTTACTTTTATATTTGGGCTCATGCATTCTTTGCACACTTACTGTGTTAGCCAACATTATGTTATTTAGCCATATAAATTCAACTTTTACCAGGAATCAGCAAATGAACAATCATTTAAAAAATACAAATGGAATCTAAAAGGTAACACACACACGCACACACAATCGCTTCTGGAACCAGTTGAAAATGTCCATCATACTGGTAATCCATTGTGAGAACAGCTATTCTCTTTTGTTGCCCCAGAAATGCTGAATAGCACTTTAAAAAAATTCCTTTAAAATCTAATTAAATGAAAAACTACCTCATAAGGACTATCATAAAACAATGTCTGATAAAGAGAATCAGAAGATTCTGAGTTCCCCAAGTTAATGAGGGGTAGATGAAAGAAGCATATTGTGGTGGCAGAGTAAAGTGGTGAGAAAGAAATCGGAGGGATAACAAGAGAACCGGAAAAGTAATTTCATCCTTTTGGCCCTCATCTAAAAATGAAAGTTCAGATTCTTCCTTAGACTAGAATCTAAGGAAGCTTTCAGTTCTACAAATTTGTTTCAGTCAAATGGAATTTCTAATAATAAAACAGACAAGCAGTTAACTAATTTTTCCTATGAATAAACAAAACTAAAGAAAAAGGAAGTAAATACATCACACTCACTCAAGATTAAAACAAAACAACTGAAGGCAAAATTTACAGAATGCTGGAATAGCAAATCAATTAAAGAACTATCATATTTACTGGGTATAATTATGTAGAAATGGGGGAAAAAAACACTTGCCTTATACTGTGTACTTTTACGTTGTTGCCAATATTGTTATATGCATTTTGTTAACCAACATATCTTAGCAAAATAAAAGGATTCCATGCCTTCTCCATCAACCACACTATATTAACGTTTTCCATTCGAGCCTGAGGTTGAAGGTAAACTTCTGTAGATAAAACAAAATACAGACCCAAGCATGGTATCAGTGCTAAGAATCTGAGAAATAACGGATGCCATGTAAGAGCAAAACCAGACAAGTCAGTTAATGAAAGGTAGCAAGTATTACATTCCTCTAAAATCTGCCAAAGTAGTATTTCAATTGGCTCACATTCTTGTGACTTGTGGTCATTTTGAAAAAAAAAAAAAAACATTTAATTGCAAACTATGCTGTCCAAGTACTCTTCAGTTTCTCTTTCCGTGATTTACCTTCCAAAATACGTTAAATGTAGACAATTAAAGCCCACCAAAAGTTTGGGCATTTGTTATCAAATGATGCGATTCCATCTCTGGCCTGGATTGCAAAACAGCTAGGATAATGTGGACTGCATATAACTTTTTAAAATTTTGCAAATAATACACACCTGTTGCAGAAATTTTGGAAAATATAAAAAACTGCAAAGAAGCAGGGAAAAACATCCTTCAATCTGTCAATGGAGGTTACCACTATTTACTTTTTAGTTAGGTCTTATACTTTATGCCCATACTATCTATACTACTTTGGAATCCCGATTTATTCACTTTTATATCACGAGCATTTCCTTCGGTCATTAAATACTTGGCATTTTAAAAGTATGTGCTATTATAGTAATGCCATAATTCGCTGAAGATTTTGCTTATCAGCAATTAAAAAAAAGTAGAAAGTCGCAGATTACAAGACTTTTAAATGTGCAAAAGAGAAACAAGGACCCAGAAAAGTAAAAAAGTAACGTAAAGACCATTAACCGAGGAAAAATAGGTGAGACGAATTCAATTAGAAGCAAGATTAATAGCGTTAACCAAGCAATAGTATATCTAACTTTAGGACAAAAGGGCCACACATCAGGGATCTCAATTAGTGTTTATATTTGCGCTTTCCACGGCGGTTTACTTCACTAACATTGTCATGCCATAAGACTCCAGCTCCATTGGTGTGGCCTTTTCAAGTGCTCCGACTCCCTTCAGAGAGGCATGGAAATGAAGAAAAACCTGGCTGGCGCTGAGGCCACCAGACAGTCCTCTTGTCAGCAGTTCTGGGACTGACAAAGACGGTTCAGACCTGGCAGGTAAAGCTTGCGCGCCTAGAACGGCTGACGCTATAGAAACAAAAACTACCGCACGGTTTGTGCGAACAGAAGCGTAAACAAAATACGCACCTATGGCGCAAGCGCCGAGATCTCTTCACCCACCTCCCCCCGCCCCCTCATGGTAGCGCATGCGCTAACGTAGCTTCACGCTCTGAGGTTGAGCCCCTCACTTTGTCGTCACAGGGCAGATGATCAGGGTGCGACCGCCTTTTCCCTCCCCCTTCTACCTTCCTCCCCATCCCCTCCCCTTGTCCCTCACTCTTCTCCCTCCTTCCTCTCACCCACCCCCTGGCGTCCTCAGCCGACTCTCACTTCCGGTCAGCGGCCGCCTGCGGAAGGGTGTCCCGCGTCTTCCGCCTCTTCAGCGGAGGTGGAGGTGGGAGGCGGCGGCGGCAACTGCGCGTCTGTTGTCAGGATTGGCAGGCGCGTACCCTAGGCGATCCACCTGCGCGTCGCGGAGCTGCTCTCTGGGGGTCGATGGCGATGAACTGTAACCCTAAGGATGAAGTGGACGGTGGGCCCCCGGGTGCTCCCGGGGTCACGGCTAAGAACCGGAGACCGGATAACACGGCCTTCAAACAGCAACGGTTGCCCGCCTGGCAGCCCATCCTTACAGCGGGCACGGTGCTACCTACGTTCTTCATCATCGGCCTCATCTTCATCCCCATTGGAATCGGCATCTTCGTTACCTCCAACAACATCCGCGAGATCGAGGTGAGGGGGCGAGCGGCGATGGGAGTTGGCGTCGCTTGGGAGCGGAGTCCTCGCCTCCTGCCCCACTCTCCAGCTCTCTGGAGGTTGACAGGCGGGACCCGCCCTTCTTCACACCTTCCGTCTTTTCCTCTGTTCGCACCCCCCCCCCCACCCCCCCCCCCCCCCCCCCCGCCACCGCTGTCTCTTTCCGCGGGTTTCCTAAATTTGCAGTTTTGCCCTAGTTTCTCTCCTGCTCGCGATTTGTTAGGTTAGAGACAGGATGAATGTTTGTTGTAGAAGGTGGCAAGGTGAAGAACGCTCTTTTAATGGGCGGTCTGTGTGGTTGCGTGGGGATTAGGGAGTTTTTCAAGGCAGGTAAAGAGAAAAGTGGCGAAAAAAAGTTATATTTGGATGTAACCCCGATGAAATTGACACGAACAGTATTACCTGTATAGGAGTTTCCCAGGATACACTTTGGCCATTGTTGGGAAAAGAGTCATAGAGGTATAGGTGATTTTTATGTAAAAAAGTTAAGTCGTATGTTACCAGGTCACATATTAGGACAGATGACCGAAAAGGCACAGTATCTTTTGTTTTGAGCTAATTAGATGTTTCTGATTGTAGGGCATGATGTAAATAAAATGAAACCTGAAGCTTCAATTCCTGTTTTGTTTTTTAGACTGAGTTTATTAATAATCAGGCAATACACTAGTCCTAGTCTTATTCTAGATTTTTAAACTTTACAAAAAGAGCCAATGACCACACTCAGAATAACTGGTGCACTGACTACTGAACATTTTACTGAATTCCAGTGTAGTATGGCATGATAGAGAAACTTTTGTGGCGGAAGCATCTTTATTTCTGTCAGAGCAGCAATAACAGTATCTTCATCCATCTGCAGTGCTGAAGATGAGTGGATAATGGAATGTAAATACTTTGTGTAGGAGCCCAGTATTAAACTTTAGTTCATTCTTTTTTCTTGCATATTTGAGGGTATTTCTTATTCCAGACAGGCAGGGACTGGGGTCAAGGTCTCTTGATTTTTTTTTCTAATTTTATTAAATATTTTTATTACATATTTATTTATTTATTTTATTAAATATTTAGTTTTATTAAATAAATAGAATAATTTTAATTTCAACTACCACAGTAGAAATAAAGATTCCCATTTTCCAATTTAATTTACAGTGTTACCTGTAAAAGCGAGATCAGTTAATTTTTTAAATTGTACATTGCTTCTATATTAATAACTAATTGGAATAGTAGCTATAGCATAACTAAGTCGTTTTTTTAATTAGAGAAGTTGTAGGTTTACAGAAAAATCATGCATAAAATATAGAGTTCTCATATACCACTGTATTACCAACACTAAGTAGTTTTTAAAATCTTTTACTAAAATCCATTTTCAGTTATTAAACTGAAGCTTTAATAACTAAAGAAAGTGTCCCAGTGTATTTTTTGACGTGTATTTTTATCATTTCATTCTCCTAATAGTCCTGCAAATGTAGTACTTCTTGCCCTGCCAAACATACTAGGATCAAACATTATATAAGGACATGGGCAAAGTGGTGTAATGCAAAGACCTTGAACTTCAGTCTGGAGTCAGGCAGAGCTCGGTTTAAATTCCAGCTCAGCCATTAAGTAGCTCAGTTTCCTTGAAACATTCATTTAATGTCTCTGAGCCTCAGTTTCCTCATCTGTAAAATAAGTAAAAGAATGCATATCTTGCAAAATGTGACAATTAGAAACCATAAAGGTATGATGTCTGACACTAAGTTTGTACAAAAAATTGTTACCATAATTATAATGATACTTAACCAGGAGATGAAAAATGGAGTCATAGAGGTTGAGATTTGCCAATAAGTTAGTTGAGTATGTTAAGTAGAAGAAAATAATTTCTTAAAGTGAGAAATTTGAATCATCTTATGTAAACTTCTTAATATTAAGATGAAAAGTAGCAGTAATTTGGAATTTTACATAAATGGTTCTTTACTAAATTTTAACAACTCAACTTACGTTAATATTTATTATACTTTGAAAATAAATATTTATTTTCTTTAAAACTTTTGTGTACCAAAATAAAATATGGCTCTTCACACTAAGTAGTGGGAGAAATGGAGATGTGTTAAGTAATTCTCATGTGTAAGTCTGATTTCAGGTTACTTTGAGAGTCTGTGGCACCTGATCTGGTTACAAGGACAATGAAATTAGAGTCAGGGCATTAGAGTTGGAGTCTCAGCTCTGTCACTCTCTAGTTTGTGATTAGGCACATTTTTCTTTATTTGAAGAACCAAAAGATTCAAAGATGATGTGTAAGATACTGTTCAAATCTAAAAAGTCTATGATTTCCAACTTAAATTTGATTTTTTTTGGTCATTTTTCTTTTTCTTTTTTTTATACTTTTTGTTTTTGTGATTTCTTTTTTGATGTTGCATTTTCAAATCGTTTAACCTTTGGAACCAGAGAAAATGAAAATTAGGAATGGTTAGGAATTTTGTACAAAAGTTGACGTGTGGTTGTACAGTTAGAATCCATGTTTGTTTTTTTAAAATTGGATGTTAACAAATATGTAGACAAGCTGTTCTGAACTGGATGTGGAGTTGGTAGAAAAATCTGGGGAGCTTTACCAGTATACACATGCTTGTTTCCTCCTCCTTGTCACCCTTTGTTAACCTGTAGTTTGGACTGAATTGTGTTGACGGTTATTAAAAGTAATTGTGTAATGAGACGTTCTTGCCAACTTTCACTTCCGGACTATAAGCTGCTTACACCTTTTTAGTTTATTTCCTGATTTTTCAAATTTTTGTATCTTCATTGCAGTTTGGATGAAATTACAAGGCAAAGGAGACTTGTCAAATTGAAATGCTTTTGGAAATAGCTTAAAGTGCTAAGATCAGAAATACAAACTTTTTAGATATAAAAAGCAATTCTTTCTTTCCTGACTCCCAGAAATGTTATACTAAAATTTACTACTCTTGAAAAGTGCCTTGAATTCCTCTGAAAAAGGTGTAGAAAAGGTAAAAAAGGTATTTTTACATTTTAATGTTTACACTTGGCAACATGTTCTCCCCTTGTTTTTGTATCTGTTTTTTTTTTTTTTATCTTTCGTAATCTAAATAAATGAGGTTATTAGAAAACTATGGTGGTTAATTTTATCAGTCATGAGAAAGTACTTTAAATATTTAATGTCTTCATTTAGCAGTAAATGAAGCTTACAAAGGTAATATTTTCCTAGTCTAGGGCCCTTGTTGGTGATGTAGAGATATTGATTGAATGGTGCTCAGTTGAAAAAGGTAGAGAAAATTTATCAGTGTGTAGTTATATAAAGTTTTAAATTAATGGTTAGAATAGTATGAAAGCATTTTTCAGGGTAATCTTGAAAGTAAGTTTAAAAACTACCCGTTTACTTCAAATTAATATTTACACAAGTGTTCAGGATTTTTTATGAAATCTTAGTGAATTTGCTGCACATTCCCTTCTACCATTTGATAGAGAACCCCCAACTCTCCTTTTTGTCTTATTTTTTTACTTATCCTCACTCTCAATTTTTAATCCTGGTTATTTTCTGTTTCCCTAGTTTCTGAAAAAAAAAATACATTTTTATCTATTTTTATTCCTATGTAAATTGGATTCTTAAGATTGTGAGATTCTTAAGAAGAGGAAAATTCTCTTCTGCTTTAGTAAATTTTTTTTTTAAATACTTAATCCTTAGCTGAGGGTCAAGGAAAAAGAATACATTGTTTTGTAGAAATGATTATTAAAGATTAGGTACTTTATGTTAAGAAGTGAGATTTTAATACTCCAACTGTTGTAGTTGCTTAGGAGCCGACTTGGAAAGTAAGGTGTTTGTGGTAGTGTTTTCATTTGTTTTTATAGTAACTTTAGTTAATTTGTGCTGCCCAGGAGCTAAGAATGGTTTTACTAATGAACATTTGCATTCAATTTGATAATAGGGAATGATAACTTTGAACCCCAGTTATGTGAAGTGTTATCAGCCCAAAAAAGAATTCTATTCTTCTCATTAGTCGACCTGCTTTATGAAAAAAAAAATTATACTCAGTTATTATTCTGAATTTCACTGATAAATATTTGTGCAAATTTGTATTTTCTTGTTATGAGAACCTACATAATAACCCTCGATTTTACCTCATGTTCCTCAAAGCCTAAAATATTTAATATTTGGTCCTTAATAGAAAATTAGAGTTTTAAAGAAACATACTGGCAAATTTAGCATTTGTTACGAAAATAGTTGTGTTTAGTGTACACATTTTAATCTTTATAATCATTGAAAATAGATGTAATGATCTCTGATAATTGCTTGTGTTCTACCATCTTTGTACCAATTTAGTAGCTATAAAATACCTTAGCTATATTTATCATTATTCTTGGTTTATGTAAAATCATTCTTCATTTCTTTATCATAATCAGATGGAGTTTAAGCAACCTAAACAAAGTTGCTCTTAAGATTTTTTACTTTTTGTCTGCATCTGAGCCACTAGAAAGGACTACAGGTGAGTTCTTTAGTGTGATATAATCAGTTCAAGGGTTCTTAAAATGCCATTTTTTACTTATTCTGAGTAATACTTAAAATGATTTACATTATTACTCAGCATTTTTTTGAGTGACCTGTTTAGGTTTTATATTGATCTCCTTTAAGTCAGATTTACATTCAAAAATGGAAGTTTTCCAGTACTTCTATGCATGTCCTTCAAATTCCTCCTGTCCCACTGCATTAAATTCAGAATCTGTTTCTTTGGAATAGGATGTATTTTTAGAATTGCCAAGGAGAAATGCCAGTTTGATTTAGGAGAACAATTAGAGTGGTAGCAAAAACAAAGCTGAGAAAATATGATAACTTGAACTAATCTACTCATCTACGTCTTTTGTTCTGTTTTGCCTCTGGTTTTTTGTCTTTTGGATTTAAGTTAATGGGCAGGTCTCCAGGCTATCATTGTGTTCTGCACTGTCCCTTGTATGCTTTTGACATTTAAAAAGCATTAATTTTAAAAATTGAAGTAACTGTGGCCCCTCTTTCTTCTTGTTAGCATCTGTCTTTCTAAGATAAGTTATAAACTATGAACTTCAGTGAAAACTTTATTTTTTTGATTGTGCCATCCAACAGAATTTATTACAGTCTGGGCATTAGGTCAGGTCATCTTTGAATTTTGGCTGATAAAGAGCATAATGGTTATTTGAGGATAAAAAAATCACAAACTGATTTAAATGTACCGGGAGTTTTAATTAACAATGGGCATTTTCTCTATACAAATGCTACTCTGCGATAGTGGGAGAGAGAAAAATATTTGAGGACAGGGCAGGGCCCCTGTTCCTTTTTCTTTTCTCTCTTTCTCTCTCTCTCTCTTTTTTTTTTTTTTAAAGGGAAGCCCCCTTTTCTTAAGGAGCCTGGAATTTGAAGGGGGAGGGGCCAAGGGAAGATAAGACATTTCACTTTCTTTTTTAAATTAAATTCAGTTTTATTGTGATATATTCACATACCATACAGTCATCCATGGTGTACAATCAACTGTTCACAGTACCATCATATAGTTATGCATTCATCACCCCAGTCTGTTTTTGAACATTTTCCTTACATCAGAAAGAATCAGAATCAGAATAAAAAATAAAACTGAAATAGAGCACCCAAATCATTCCCCTGTCCCACCCTATTTTTCATTTAATTTTTGTCCCCATTTTTCTACTCATCCATCCATACACTGGATAAAGGGAGTGCAGTTCACAAGGTTTTCACAATCACACTGTCACCTATTGTAAGCTATGTTGTTACACAATTGTCTTCAGGAGTCAAGGCTACTGGGTTGGAGTTTGATAGTTTCAGGTATTTACTTCTAGCTATTCCAATACATTAAAACCTAAAAAGGTTATCTATTTAGTGCATAAGAACATCCACCAGAGTGACCTCTCCACTCCGTTTGAAATCTCTCAGCCACTGAAACTTTATTTTGTTTCATTTTGCATCCCTCTTTTGGTCAAGAAGATGTTCTCATTCCCATGATGCCAGTTCCAGATTCATCCCTGGGAGTCATATCCTGTGTTGCCAGGTAGATTTACACCCCTGGGAATCAGGTCCCACATAGGAGGGAGGGCAGTGAGTTCACCTGCTGAGGTGGCTTAGCTAGAGAGAGAGGGCCACATCTGAGCAACAAAGAGGCACTCAGGGGGAGACTCTTAGGCACAATTATAAGCAGGTTTAGCCTCTCCTTTGCTGTAACGAGCTTCGTAAGAGCAAGCTCCAAGATAGAGGGCTCAGCATACTAAGCCTTCAGTCCTCAGTGTTTGTGAGAACAGCAACAACAATCCAGATGAGGTAGTCCAGCACTTCTGCATTTTCCCCCAGCTCCTCAGGGGGGCCCTGCATGTATATTTTTATTCTCCATCCAAATTACTTTGAGGTGTATTGCTATTTCACTCTAACCTATACAACCTACCATATCTCACTTCCTATTCAAAGTCCCATGTAATTGTGGTGTTTGGACAAACTGACTGTAGAAGTTAAATTGTTTAGAAAATATAGATCCTGCACCAAATAAACATCTCTTACCTTGGTCTCACATGGAAGTTGAAGTTTTAACACACAGTCAGTTTCAACCTTTACCCTTTGGCCTGATTTGCCCTAGTCTTAACCAGATCTGCTTCATTCATATCTCTAATTGAAGTCAGGGTTCTTTTTCACCCTCCCTCCCTTCCTTCCTTCCTTCCCTCCCTCCCCTCTCTCTCTCCCTCTCCTTCTTTCCTTCTTTCCTCTTTTCTTCCTTTCTTCAGTTGCTGTATGTGCTAATACTGACATTCATATCTGCTGAGCTCTATCTCTTGTGTTTCAGGTGTCACACTGATACCCAATGTTCCAGAGACCAATCAGGCTATACACAAAGGGATCAGCATCTCCGAGTTTGGAGATAGCCTTTACTATTCAGGAATAGATTTGACTGCTGTAAGAGCTTACAATCTAGGAACCATTACAGTACTCATTCCCCTGTTAGGCTGTGCTCTAAGATTCAATTCTGAGTTTACACATTGTAGTTAGTCCATATTGGTGAGACATTATAGTGTTTGCCTTTGTTTCGGGTGTACTTCACTCAAAATGCTGTCTACGGGATCCATTCACCTCATTGGGGGTCTCACAGCTTCTCTCCTTCTCGTAGTTGCTCAATATTCCATTGTCTGCATACACTACTGTTCACCATTCTGTTCCTCAGTTGATGTACCCTCAGGCCACCTCCATGCATTGCAAGTCATGAATACTGCCTCTGTAAACACCAGTGTGCAAATATCTGTTCATGTCTCTGCTTTCAGATCTTCCAAGTACATACTCCATAATGAGGTTGCAGGACCTTATGGTCCCCACATAGTTAGCTTCTTGTGGAACCACCACACTGACCTCCAGAAAGGCTACACCATTCTGCCTCCTCATCAATGGTAATTAGATACATCCCTCTCTCCATGTCTTCTCCAGCACTTTTACCACTATTTATATTTTTTCCTACAATTTTATAGAGATATATTCACATACCATACAATTATCCACAATGTACAGTAAGTTGTTTATGGTATCATCATATAGTTGTAAATTTATCACCACAGTCAGCACTTGAACATATTGACGACTATGAAAAAATTTTTTTGTATCAAATAATAAAAAAAGATAATAAAAAGAAAAATAAAATATCATACAATACACTGTAATAGTAAGGACAGAAAACAACACCACTACCAAGAATACCATATCCCTCCTTTATATCCCCCTCTCATACACATTTAGCTTTGGTATATTGCCTTTGTTACATTTAATGGAAGCATATTACAATGTTACTGTTGACCATAGACTCCAGTTTGCTCTGATTATGTTTTATCCCAAAGATCATCCCATTTTCAATACTCCGCATAATTGACATTCAGTTGTTCTCCCACATCTGAAAACATTTTTTATGTGTACATTTAGTAACAGTCTTTGGCCACTCCAGTTTTTGCCAAGTTATACAGTCCCAGTCTTTATCATCTGTCTTTACCTCTGGTGTCATACATTCCTCTATCCCACCTCTTTCAGCTCTACTCACAGACATCTTTGTTCAGTGTACTTAAAATATTGTGCTACCATCACACAGTATTATCTATTTCTGGATCTATACAATCAATCTTGCTGAACGTTCTATAGTCCTTCAGCATCAAATGCCCAATCTCTACCCTCTTTCTGTCTCCTGGTAGCCTGTGTTATCAGCTTTTAACTCTCGAAGTTTGCTCATTGTTAGTTCATATTAGTTAGACCATACAGTATTTGTCCTTTTGTTTTTGGTTAACTTCATTCAACATAATGTCCTCGAGGTTCATCCACGTTATTGTATGTTCCATGTCTTTGTTCTGTCTTACAGCTTCATAATATTCCAACATGTGTATATACCACAGTTTGTTTATCCACTTTGCTGTTGATAGATATTTGGGTTGTTTCCATCTCTTGGCAATTGTGAATAATGCCACAGTAAACATCAGTTTACAAATGTCCATTTATGTCTTAACTTTCAGTTCCTCTGGAATAGCTGGGTCATATGGCATATCTATACTTAGCTTCCTGAGGAACCTCCACACCATCTTCCAGAGTGGTTGCAACATTCTGCATTCCCACCAACAATGAATAAGTGTGCCTCTTTCTCCACATCTTCCCCAGCACTTGTAATTTTCTGTTTTTTGGATAATGGGCCATTCTGGTAGGTGTTAGATGATAGCTCATTGTGTTTTGAAGTTGAGCATTTTTTCATATGTTTTTGTATTTCCTCTTCAGAAAAGTGTCTGTTCATATCTTTTGCCCATTTTTAAATTGGATTGTTTGTCTTTCTGTTGTTGAGTTGTAGGGTCCCTTTATATACTTGGGATATTAAACCCTTATGTGATACGTGATTTCCAAATATCTCCCATTGCATAGGCTGCCTTTTTACTTTTCTGACAAAATCCTTTGATGTACAAAAGTGTTTAATTTTGAATGATCCCATTTATCTATTTGTTCTTTGGTTGCTCGTGCCTCGGGTGTGAGGTCTAGGAAACCACCTCTTGTCACAAGATCTTTAAGATATTGCCCTGCATTTTCTTCTAAGAGTCTTATGGTCTTAGTGCTAATGTTTAGGTCTTTCCTCCATTTCGAGTTAATTTTTGTATAAGATGTGAGATAGGAGTTCTCTTTCATTCTTTTGGAAATGAATATCCTGTTCTCCAAACACCATTTATTGAAAAGGCTGCTCTGTCCCAGTTGATTTGGCTTGACTGCCTTATCAAAGATCAGTTGTCCATAGATGCAAGGGTCTGTTTCTGAACACTCAGTTGAATTCCATTGGTTGGTATATCTGTCCTTATGCCAGTACCATGCTGTTTTGAGCACTGTAGCTTTGTAATATGTTTCAAAGTCAGGTAGTGTGAGACCTCCCACTTTGTTCCTCTTTCTCAAGATATTTTTGGCTATTCGGGGCACCTTGCCCTTGCAAATAAATTTGGATATTTGGTTTTTCTATTTCTGCAAAGTAAGTTGTTGGTATTTTAATTGGTATTGCATTGAATCTATGAATCAGTTAAGGTAAAATTGCCATCTTAACTATATTTAGTCTTCCAATCCATGAACATGGTATGTTCTTCCATATTTTTAGGTCCTGTTCAATTTCTTGTGGCAGTTTCTCATACTTTTCTTTGTATAGGTATTTTGTGACCTTCGTTAAGTTTATTCCTAAATACTTGATTCTTTTGGTTGCTATTGTAAATGGAATTTTTTTCTTGATTTCCTCCTCTTGTTAAACATTACTTATGTATAGCAACACTACAGAATTTTGCATGTTGATCTTGTAGCCTGCCACTCTGCTGTGTTCATTGACTAGTTCTAGTAGCTTTGCTGTAGATTTTTCTGGATTTTCTACATATAGAATCATGTCATCTGCAAACAGTGAAAACTTTACTTCTTCCTCTCCAATTTTGATGCCTTTTATTTCTTTTGCTTAATTGCTCTAGCTAGGACTTTCAGCACAATGTTGAATAGCACTGGTGACAGTGAGCATCCCTGTCTTGTTCCTGATCTTAGAGGGAAAGCTTTCAGTCTTTCCCCATTGAATATGATGTTAGCTATGGGTTTTTCATATATTGCCTTTATCATATTGAAAAAGTTCCCTTCTCTTCCTGTCCTTTGAATTGTTTCATCAAGAAAGGATGTTGAATTTTGCAAATGCTTTTTTTTGCATTGATCAAGATGATCATGTGGTTCTTCTGCTTTGATTTATTAATGTGCTGTATTACATTAATTGATTTTCTTGTGTTGAATCGGCCTTGTATACCTGGAATAAATCCTACCTGGTTGTAGCGTATAATTCTTTCAATGTGCTGCTGGATTCAATTTGCAAGTATTTGTTGAGGATTTTTGCATCTATTTTCATTAAAGAGATTGGTCTATAATTTTCTTTTTTTTGGTAGTATTTTTGTCTGATTTTGGTATTAGGGTGGTGTTGGCTTCATAGAATGAAGAGCTTTCCCTCCTCTTCAACTTTTTTTTTTTTGAAGAGTTTGAGCAGAATTGGTACTAATTCTTTCTTGAATGCTTGGTAGAATTCACATGTGAAGCCATCTGGTCCTGAACTTTTCTTTTTTGAGAGCTTTTTGATAACTGAGTTAATTTCTTTAGTTGTGATTGGTTTGTTGTGGTCGTCTATGTCTTCTAGAGTCAGTATTGGTTGTTTATGCTTTTCTAGAAAGTTGTCCATCTCATCTAAGTTGTCTAGTTTATTAATATGTAGTTGTTCATAGTATCTTCTCATTATTTCCTTTATTTCTGCAGGGTCAGTAGTTATGTCTCCTTTCCAATTTCTGATTGTATGTATTTGCATCCGCTCTTTTTTTTTGTTAGCCTAGCTAGTGGTCCATCAATTTTATTGATTTTCTCAAAGAACCAACTTCTGGTTTTGTCAGTTCTCTCTATTGTTTTCCTGTTCTCAATTTCATTTATTTCTGCTTTAACCTTTGTTATTTCTTCCCTTCTGTTTGCTTTGGGGTTAGTTTGCTGTTCTTTCTCTAGTTCCTCCAGGTGAACAGTTAATTCCTTAATTTTTGCTCTCTCTTAATATAGGTGTTTAGGGCAATAAATTTCCCTCTTAGCACCATCTTTCCTGCATTCCATAAATTTTGATATGTTTTGTTTTCATTGTCATTTGCCTCAAGGTATTTACTAAATTCTCTTGTAATTTCTACCTTTACCCACTGGTTTTCTAAGAGGGTGTTGGTTAGCCTCCATTATTTGTGAATTTTACAACCTTCTTCATTCCATTATGGTCTGAGAAAGAGTTTTGTGTACTATCAATGTTTTTAAATTTGTTGAGACTTTCTTTGTAACCCAACATGTGGTCTATCCTAGATAATGTTCCATGAGCACTTGAGAAAAAAGTGTATCCTTCTGTTGTTGGGTATAGTGTTCTATAAATGTCTGTCAGGCTTATTTCATTTATCATACAATTCAACATCTCCGTTTCTTTATTGATCCTCTGTCTACATGTTCTGTCCATTGACGAAAGTGGTGTATTGAAGTCTCCAGCTATTATTGTAGAGGTATCTACTTCTCCTTTCAGTGTTCTCACTGTTTGCCTCATGAATTTTGGGGCACTCTGGCTTGGTGCATAAATATCTTTGTTTGTTATGTTTTCTTGATGAATTGGCCCTTTTTTAAATAAATAGTGTCCTTTCTCTCTTTTAAATGTTTTACTTTTGAAGTCTAATTTGTCTGATATTAATATAGTGACTCCCTCTTTTTTCTGATTGTTGTTTGCAAGAAATATCTTTTTCCAACCTTTCACTTTCAGTCTATTTTTGTCCTTGTGTCTAGAGTGAGTTTCTTATAGATAGCATATAAATGGATCCTGTTTTTTGATCCATTCTGCCTGTCTGTGTCTTTTTTATTGAGGAGTTTAATCCATTAACATTTAATGTTATTACTTTAAGGGCAGTACTTTCTTCTACCATTTTTGTCTTTTGGATTTTATATGTCATGTCTTATTTTTTCCTCTCTCTCCTTTTACCCTTCCTGATAATCTTCATTTCTACACTCTTCTCCATCCCTCTCTCCTGTCTTTTCCTATCAGCCTGTAGCACTCCCTTTAGTATTTCTTGTAGCTCTGGTCTCTTATTCACAAACTTAGTGTCTGTTTGTCTGAAAATATTTTAATCTTTTCCTCATTTTTGAAGAACACTTTTGCTGGATATAGAATTCTTGGTTGGCAGTTTTTTTCTTTCAGTATCTTAAATATATCATGCCACTGTCTTCTCACCTCCGTGGTTTCTGCGGAGAAATCTGTTCATTGTCTTATCCAGCTTCCCTTATATGTGATGGATTGCTTTTCTCTTGCTGCTTTCAGAATTCTCTGTCTTTGTTATTGGGCAATGTGATCAGTAAGTGTCTTGGAGTAGGTCTATTGGGATTTATTCTGTTTGGGGTATGCTGTACTTCTTGAATCTGTATTTTTTCTGTCTTCCATAAGCATTGGGAAATTTTCAGTGAATATTTCTTCTATTATTATCTCTACCCCCTTTCCCTCTCTTCTCCTTCTGGGATACCCATAACATGTATACTCTTGTGCTTCATATTGTCACTCAGCTCCTTAAGACCCTGCTCATATTTTTCCATTTTTTTCACCATCTGTTCTTTTGTGTGTATGAATTCAAATGTCTTGTCTTGCAGTTCACTGATCTTTCTCTTGCCAGTTCATATCTACTGTTGTGTCCCTCCATTGTCTTTTTCATCTCCTCCATTATTCCCTTCATTCCCATAAGATCTGCCATTTGTTTTTTCAAGTTGATGAATTCTTCTTTATGATCATCCAGTGTCTTCTTTATATCCTTCATTTCTTTTTCCATATCGTCCCTCAGCTCATTGAGTTGATTTAGCATTAGTTGCTTCAGCTCCTGTGTCTTCGTTGAACTATTAGTTTGTTCCTTTGGCTGATCCATATTTTCATGTTTCCTAGTATGGCTTGTTAATCTAAGTAGTCTAGGCATCTGATCTTTTTGATTAGTTTATTTTGGAGCTTGTTTTCACTCTTTTACCCAGAGGTTTTTTGTTGGTTGACTTTGTTCTCTAGGCTTTGTTGTCCAGTTCAACTTATTCTAGACCTCTAACTTAGGTTCTATTTTGTTGATCAGAATTTTTCAACTCTTGTTTTTCTGTTCTTGCCCTGCCTCTATGTAGTCTTTTTGAGAGAGGGTCTCCTCAGGTACGTTTGACCCCAGTCAGGTTTTCCGAGTCTAGAGAGGCCCAGGTCTCATGAAGAAGATATGGAGTTTCCTTGAGAATGAGACCCTCCTATGAGGCCTCTACACTTGGTGTTTTTCCTATCCTATTCAGCAGGTGGCACTTGCCAGCCTTCAGTTCCCCCACCAGTGTAAGAAGGTGAAGTACCTTTAATTCTCTGCAGAGTCTGAGCCTGTTGGGGGTGTGAATGACTGAAGCTGGAATCTGAATTCCAGTCCCTGGGGTCTGAGTTCCCATAAGGAGGGCTGCCAATTGAGTTGGACCTCCCTCCACTCTCCCAATCCTAGGAATTCCAGCTGTCTCCCAGGGGCACTATTCCCTTCTCCCCTCTCCTCTTTGGGGAACTCCAGCTTAATTCCTTGGTCAGCTTGAGTTGCCAATTAAAGACTGGGTTGGAGACTTTCTTCAAAGTGAATCTGAAATTCAAAGAGGTTCTGAGTACTCTGTCTCCCTCCAAGACTAGCCTAGACCTTCAGCTTGGGCTGTCTGATAGAAAATAACCACATATGTTACTTTTAAATTAAAGAAAAGAAAAAAAAATAGAATTCCCTTTTAAAAGCCTTTCCCCAGTCTGGAAATTTTGTCAGTGTCAGAATAGAGTATTTAAAGGTGCATTTTGGGCTATTATCTGGATAATTACTCTCCAGTAGCTTTAATTCTGCCCCTGCAGGGGGCTATTGAAGTGGAAAAAGATAATGAATCAGTGAGAAAGAAGAAGAGACAGAATGTAGGGGGAGAAAAGCACGTTTTTGGAGCCAGGGAGTGGGTGCCCACTTTTGTTTGCCCCCCGTTCCTGGAGCCCAGCCCTTCTCTAGCACCCCCAGCTCCAAAAATTAGTTAATTAATTTGTTACTTAATTCTGCAGTTGAGACTGGGTTGAGCCTTCCTTGCCCTCAGCAGACTGTTGTTGTTGTTGTTTTTTTTCCCCTTTCAAGGAGCCAGCTGCAAGACAGTCTGTGGGGTCTGGGCAGGGAGGGGTGCCAGACCCCTGGTCAAGGGAACTTACAAAGTTCTCTGTGATCTCAGCTTTTCCACCGATTTCAAACTTGTATACGATGGAGACTCTGAAAACACTGTTTCATATAGTTCTGGTAATTACCAGCTGCCCTAGAGGAGAGACTAAATTCCACACCTCGCCACTCCACCATCTTCAAGACATTTCACTTTTAAAAAGATACACTGAGTATTGGTAGGTGAGTGGCCCACACAGAATATGCATTAGGAGTTCAAAGGAAGACAAGATCATATCTGTCTCTAATGACCACAGAAAACTTGGTGGTGAAAGTAGGCTTTGAATTGGACCTTTAATCATAGTTAGCACTTCTAAATGGAAGGTATGGATGCATTCCAAGAAAGGAGATTAATATGAGCAAAAAGAGCTAGTGGCAGAATTCAAGTTATATAGAGAAAATAGGAATAAGGGCAAATAAGCTAGTTGTCAATAGTCGTGGCTATTTGATAATGTATTACACGAAGGAAGTAACTTGATGGACATAATATGTGTCAGGATTGGGTTCAGCTATGTGTAATTAAGATTTTCTTTCTCATGTGAAATCCCTTAGAAGCATAGTACAGTGCTGTTTTGGAGGCTTTGTTTTGAGTCTTCACTCTGTCTAGCTTTCTACCCTGCCGTTTTTAGGGATTGGTTCTCATGCTCATGGTCCAAGATGGAGGCTAGAGTTCCAGCTAGCACATCGTTTTCCAGGCATCATGAAGGTTCTTGACAGCTGCCACATACCATGTCCACTTAGTAACAAGGTCACACTGGCTGCAAGGGAGTCTAGGAAATGTAATCTTTATTCAGATAGCTATAATTGAGAGTATTGTATTGTGGATGAAAGATAGATCAGAAATTGGTGTGTGGGATTGTTAGCAGTCTCTGCAGTACAAGGTTATAAGAAGATTTATCTGGAGGTATTATGGTAAGTCTGCTGGATGGGAACTAGGCTATCTAGATGTCTAGTAGTTTAGATACTGAGTTAATTATTGCATTTTTATGTTGAATATAGTATTGAGTTGAAGTTGACTTCTTAATGATAGGTGTTCTGTGTTGCTTTTGTATGTGAAAAGCAAGTCGTGTGTGGCTTTGCTGCTAAGTTGTTTTGTTTTCTTTTTAAACAAATGTATACAAGGAATATTAAATATTATCACTTTCTTCTTGTTTTCTCCAACCTCTCCTTTTTCCGTCTCTGCTTAGTATATAAATGTGTTCTAATTTTTCCTCTTAAAAATATGAAAACGTCCTTTCTTGATTCTATTTCCCCATAATAATAAAAATATTAATAATGGTTAACAGTTTTTGAGTTTTTACTCACTAAGAATTTTACATGCATTATATCAGTTGATACAGTTGATGCTTACAAGGACAGTGTTAATATTCTCCATTGTTTTTTAGATAAGAAAATTGAATCTGTGTAAGTAGTTTGCCTCTCATCACACAACTGGGATTCAAACATGAGCACTGTTAACCTCTTGTTTTGTTCCCTTGGGTGCTGGTCTGTAGTTTTCTTTTCTACACAATCTGTTTGAAAAGAGGAGTCCACACTTGTTGCCCATTTCCCCCCACCCCTCCCCCATTTAACTCCTTTATTCATTGCATTTATTTTTTGACCAACCATTCTGCCTTTCCCAAGGACATACATTATTTGTGTATGCCAAATCTATGTCACCGTTGTCTCCTGGATTTTCACCTGCCTCTCTAGCTCCTCTTTCTTAGTCTCCATCAGGCCCTCTTTTTTTTTGCTTACCTCTTGGTGATCCTCAGTGGTCTGTCTTTTCCCTTCTTTCTTTTTAATTTCTCTAATCCCTGACGGTGACTTCAACTGCCACCTACTGCTGATGAATCCCAAATTTCCTTGGCTCAGAACACTCTATTGAGTTCTTAATCTTCTTGGAAGCCCTCATCTGAAGTATGTTAAATGGTGGAAAATGTATTAAGAAAAATAAAGGATGGAAGAGGAATAGGGAGGGTTGAGGGATGGTTTACAATTTACAATAGGGTCATCAGGGAAGGATTTAGTAAATTGGTATTTGAGTAAAGAATTAAGGAGGTGTGAGGGAGTGAGCCATATTGATACCTGAGAAAAGAAAGTTCCAGGCAGGATAAATAGGAAAGAGCAGAGATCCTTAGGAGTATGTTTAGTAGGATGTTTGGGGAACAGCGCAGAGGCCAATGTGGGTGGAATAGGGTGAAGAGTGTGGAAGAATAGTAGAAGATGAGGTTAGAGAAGTAAAGTAATGGGGTGCCTGTTATATGGGACTTTGTAAGCCATTACAAGGACTTTGACTTCTATATTTAGTGTGATGGGAAGCTGCTGAAAGGCTTTGCATAGAAAGGTGATATTATATCACTAAGGTTAAAAGAGTCACTCTGACCATGATGTGGAGAATATTGCCTGGGGAAGTAGGGAAACCATTTTAGAGGCTATTGTGATAATTCAAGTAGGAGATGATGGTGGTTACAGCCGAATAGTTTCAGTGGAGGGTGAAAAGCAGTTAGATTTAAGTTCTGTTATGAAGGTGGAGCTAACAGAATTTTCTTATGCAGTGGATATGTGGATGTGAGAGAAAGTGAAAAAGAATCAGATAATTTCAAGATACTTTGGACTGTGTTGGAAGGATGGAGTTATCATTTATCAAAAGGGAAGACTGGGAAAAGGAGTTTTTGGAGGAGTAGTAGAGGATTAGGAAGTTGCAAGCAGATTAGAGTTTAGTTTATGACTTGTTAGGTTTGAGATGCATTTTAGATACCCAACCTGGAAATGTTGGGTAGGCATTTGAACACATGGGTCTTGAGTTCAGGGGGAAGATTGAGGCTGGAGTTGCACATTTTGATGGTTAATAAGTGTGTTAGTTTCTGGATGCTGCTGTAACAAATTACTACAAACTTGGTAGCTAACAACAGAAATTTATTCCCTCAATTCTGAAGGCTAGAAGTCTGAAATCTGACAGAGTCATGCCCCATCTAGGAGCTTTAGGGGTAGAGATTCCACTCCTTGCTTCTTCCGGATTCTGGTAGCTGCCTTGGCATTCTTTGGGCTCGTGGCCACATCACTTCAGTCTCTGTCACTATCTTCACATTGCTTTCTTTCTGTCTGTTGTCTCCTCTGTGTGCATCACCTACCCATACAGTTCAGGATAAACTCCTCATCTCAAGATCCTTAACTTAAATAAAATCATCAGACCTTTTTCTCCAAATAATGTGTTATTTACAGGTTTCGAGAATTAGGACACGGACATATCATTTTGTGGGCTACTATTCAACCTGCTACAATCAGCATAGATGTTATAAAAAGACATTAGGTTGGATGAAAGCAAGAGTGATTATATGGTTTTTTTTTTTTTTTTTTTTTTTTTAAAAAAAAAAAAGGAAAGATGGTCCAAAGACAGCCCTAAGTCACTCCACTATTTAGAGGTTGGAGAGATGAGGAAAAACTAGCAAAAGAAACTGAAAAGAACCAGGCAGTGAGGTAGGAGAGAAGCAGGAAGAGTGTGGTGTCCTGGAAACCAGTTTTGAGGAAGAGGGTGTAAACAACCATGTGAAATAGTTAAAGTAGGAGGGGGATTGAGAGCTGACAATTGGCTTCACAACACAAGGAGCATCAGTAAGCCTCACTGATGGTATGCACCGCTATCCACTCATTTTTCAAACAAGAGCCTCTGGAAATCAACCTAAACTTCTTATTTTTCTTCACACCGTCTCTAGGCATTAAGTTCTATAGATTCTACTTTTTCTATAGTTTGTGAATCTACCATCTCTTTTCTGTTCCCATTGCTGCTTTTTTTAAAAATAACTTTTACTTTGAAATAATTTCAGGGAGAGTTGCAGAAATAAGGCAGACCCTGTGCAGAGAACTCCAACATACTCCCACTCTCCCAAATACGCAAACCTGCCCTTTTAAATATTTTGCTACCTTTGCAATATCATTCTCTCATTTATTTATTTATCTATCTTCTGAACATGTCCATATACATTTCTATGAACAAGGATAGTCACTTATCACCTTCAGTGCAGTTATCAAGTTCAAGGAATTTAACATTGATATAAAGCTTACATTCTGTATTCCATTTTTTCTTATGTCCCAATAATGACCTTTTGGCCCTTTTCTCCTCCATTCTTTGATCCCATCCAGCATTATATATTGCATTTAATTGTCATTATCTCTTTAGTTTTTCTTTCTTTTTTCTTTTAATTGTGGAAATATATGTAAAAACATAAGTCTTCCTATTCCATCCCCTCCCGTGCATACCATTCAGGGGAATGAATCACATCCACAATGTTGTAGTACCCTCACCACATCTGCTTCTAGAATTTTCCCTTCACCCCAAATAGAGACCCTACTCTGATTCTGCATTAACTCCCCATTGCCTCTGTCCCCAGCTCCTGGTAACCTGTTCTGTATTTTCTGTCTCTATGAATTTGCATATTCTCTGATACATTTTTTGTGGTTACCTTGGGGCTTAAATTTGACATCCTAAATTTATAACAGTCTCTTTTTCTTTGATACAAACTTAACAACTTTGGTAGCATGCATAGACTATGTTCCTGTACCTCTCTGACTTCTAACTCTTGAGTAATTCTTGTCACAAGTTATTACATTATGAATCCAAAACCATTGATTTATCATTACATTTTATGCATTTGCCTTTTACATCTTGTAGGAAGTAAAAAGTGGAGTTACAAATCAAAAATGCAATATGGGTATTTATATTTACCCATGCCATTGTCTTTACCAGAGCTCTTTATTTTTTCATGTGACTTCTGTCAATTGTCTAGTGTCTTTTCCTTTCCTTAAGAGAGCTCTCTTTAGCATTTTGTGTAGGGTTAGTCTAGTGGTGATGAAATAGCTCAGCTTTTATTTATCTGGTAATGTTCTAATTCCTCCCTCATTTTTGAAAGATAGTTTTGCTGGATACAGAATTCTTGGTTGGCAGTTTTTTCCTTTTAGCACTTTAAGTATGTCTTTCCACTGACTTCTTACTTCCATGGTTTCCGTTGAGAAATTGGCACTTAATCTTATTGAAACTTCCTTGTATTTGACCTGTTGCTTTCTTGTGGCTTTCAGAATTCTCTCTATCCTTGAGCATTAGATAATTTGATTACCATGGTTCTGTGATGTTTCTTTGAATTTATTCTGTTTGGAGTTTGATGAGCAATTTAGATGTGTATATTCATCTTCATTAAATTTGAGAGGTTTACAGTCATTATTTTTGAATATTCTCTCTACCCTGTTCTTTCCCCTCCTTGGACTCCCACAATGCACATATTGGTATGATTTATGGTGTCCCACAAGTTTCTCAGGCTCTGTTTGCTTCTCTTTATTCTTGCCTCTTTATTCTCAGAATAGTTGATTTCATTTGTCTTAACTTCAAGTTTGATTCTTTCTTGTGCCAGCTCCAGTCTGCTGTTGAACCACTCTAGGGAATTTTGAATTTCTCTTACTGAGGTCTTCAGTGCTGGTTCCTTCTCATGATTTCCATCTCTGTATTCACATTCTCTTTGTGTTCATCTGTTGTTTTCCTGATTTCATTTAGTTCTTTGCCATGTTTTTCTTTAGCTCTTCGAGTATATTTAGGACCATATTTTTTCTCTTTTTTTAATAGCAAATTTATTGAAATATAATCACATAACATACAGTCATTCAAAGTGTACAATCAGTTGTTCACAGTATCGTCGTATAGTTGTGCTTTCATCACCACAAACTTTGAACATTTTCATTATTCCAAAAAGTAAAACAAATTAAAAATAAAAAAGAACACCAAAGACATCCCATTTCCCTCCTTACCCCATTGTTCATTTACTTTTATTAAATACTGTTTAATTGAAATATAGTCACATACCCTACAGTCATCCACAGTGTACAGTCAGTTAGTCCAAGCACCATCATACAGTTGTGCATTCATCACCAGAATCAATTTTTGAACCCTTTCCTTACTCCAAAATAAAAATAACAGCAAAAAAGAACACCTAAATCTTTCCGTCCCCTCCATCCCACCTATTCTTCATCTAATTTTTGTCCCCATTTTTTCACTCATCTGTCTGTAAAGCCACAAGGTTTTCACAGTCACACAGTCACACTGTGCAAGCTACATAGTTACCCAGTTATCTTCAAGAATCAAGGTCACAGGGTTGCTGTTCAACAGTTTCAGGTATTTCTCCCTAGCCATTCCAGCACACCAAAACTAAAAAGTGATATCTGTATAGCACATAAAAATACCCTCCAGAGTGATCTCTTGACTCCATGTGAAATCTCTCAAAGAGCTAAAGAAAAACATGGCAAAGAACTAAATGAAATCAGGAAAACAACCTTATTTTGATTCATCTCTCTTCTCCCTTTTGGTCAAGAAGATCCTCTTTAATCCCACAGTGATGGTTCCAGGTTCATCTTCAAGAGTCATTTCCCACATTGCCAGGGCGATTTACACCCCTGGGTGTATATAGGACCATTTTTTAAAAGTCTTTGTCTAGTCCTGCTCATTGATGGTTTCTAATGCTTTAATCTTGTCCTTTGCCTGGGCCATTTTTTCTTTTTTCTTTGTATGTTTTGTAATCTTTTTTTGAAACCTGGACATTTTGATATTTTAATATTATTGCTAGAATTTAAAACTCTGAGGCATCTGTTCCTTAAAATTGTATCCAGCTGGTAGCCAGATAGTATTATGACAGAGTGTCTCTTGAATGTCAGAAGCTAATTGAATGAATGAATGGAGGGAAGGAGGGAAGGAGTGAGGAAGGAAGGAAGGACAGAAGGAAGGAAGGAGGAAGAAAAGGAAGGAAGGGAGAAATGAAAATACTCTTCTCAGTTGTGGTGGTTTGAAGGGGTATGTACCCCCAGAAAAACATGTTCTTAAATTTAATCCATTCCTGTGGGTATGAACCCATTGCAAGTAAAAGCTTTTGGTAAGGTTACTTTAGTTAAGAAGGTCTGGCCCACCTCAGTCAGTATGGTACAGAGTCTTGTATAAGCAGAGTGAAATTCAGACTTATAAGAAAGAAAGCCACAGGAAGTAGTAAGCTGAAATCAAGGAAACCTGGAAGAGAAGGGAGAGACCAAGAGATGGCTGCCATATTCCTGGAGCACTGCACTGTTAGTCCTACAGCCAACAGTCCCTTGCCCTAGGCAGAACTACTTGATTGCTCTACCACAGCATTCTGTAGGAGAGCTCTGTGAGTCACCTTCTACATGCAGGACAGGTTCTGGTACACCAAGTCCCTCAGACCAAACCACCAGACAGTTTGGACCTGACATACATGTTCCCAGCATGTGTATAATGGTTACTTTGCTCATCTGAAACCAGGACCAGGGAATAACACTGGGACCACAGGCCAGATCTGCACTAAGCTGGTGAGGGGTGGGTTAGGGGCCTGCTCTAGTTTGCTAATGCTGCTGGAATGCAAAACACCAGAAATGGATTGGCTTTTACAAAGGGGGTTTATTTGGTTACACAGTTATAGTCTTAAAGCCATAAAGTGTCCAAGGTAACACATCCTCGCTGGAGGATGGCCAGTGGTGTCTGGAAAACCTCTGTTAGCTGGGAAGGCATGTGGCCTGAGTCTGCTCCAAAGTTCTGGTTTCAAAATGGCTTTCTCCCAGGACGTTCCTCTCTAGGCTGCAGTTCCTCAAAAATGTCACTCTTAGTTGCACTCGGGGTATTTGTCCTCTCTTAGCTTCTCCAGAGCAAGAGTCTGCTTCCAACAGCTGTCTTCAAAATGTCTCTCATCTGCAGCTCCTGTGCTTTCTTCAAAGTGTCCCTCTTGGCTGTAGCTCCTCTTCAGAATGTCACTCACAGCTGCACTGAGTTCCTTCTGTCTGTCAGCTCATTTATATGGCTCCACTGATCAAGGCGCACCCTGAATGGGTGGGGCCACGCTTCCATGGAAATGATCTAATCAGGGTTATCACCTACATTTGGGTGGGGCACATTTCCGTACACACAACCTAATCCAAAAGTTCCAACTTAATCCCAACTAATATGTCTGCCCCACAAGATTGCATCAAAGAATGTGGCTTTTTCTGGGGGACATAACACATTCAAACCAGCACAGGGCCTATGAGGACTCCAGGACATCCTACTGCTTTTAAGTAACCCTTTACTTGATTTGGCTCTGACTCTATTACTGTAATCCTTTTAACTGTTTTCTGAAGCCTTTAGAAAGATGGCTCTGCCAGTTTGGGCTGGTTGTTTAAAGATGTTGCGGAACGGAGCCCTAAAGTGTCTCATTCTGCCATCTTGATTGGTTCTCCATTGTGGCATTCTTTTTTTTTTTTTTTTAATTGTGGTAAAATATTCATAACTTAAAAAAATTTTTAACCGTTTGAAGTGGACAATTCTTTGACATTAAGTACACTGACAGTACTGTGTCACTTTTACCACCATCTATTTCCAGACGATTTTCATCTTCTTAAAAACCAAAACTCATACTCATTTAGCAATAACTCCTCATTCCCCCCTCCTCCCACTCCTTGTGACCACTATTCTGCTTTCTAGCTCTATGAATTTGCTTATTTTGAGTATTCATATAAGAAAAGTCATACAGTATTTTCCTTTTATCTGGTTTATTTCATGCAACATAATGTCTTTGAGGTTCATCCATAGTATTGCATGTAGCAGCATTTTACTTCTTTTTACAGCTGAATAGTATTCCATTGTATGTACATATCACATTTTGTTTATTCATTCATCTGCTTATGGATACTTGGGTTGCTGCCACTTTTTGGCTATTGTGAATAATGCTGTGATAAACATTGTACAAATATCTGGTACAGTCCCTACTTTCAGTTCTTTTGGGTATATACCTAGGAGTAGAATTACCATGTCGTATGGTAATTCCATGTTTAATTTTCTGAGGAACCACCAGACTGTTTTCCACAGTGGCTGTACCATTTTGTATTCCCACCAACAATGTACAAGGGTTCCTGTTTCTCCACGTCCTCGCCAATACTTGTTCTTTTCAGTTTCTTTAATGATAGCTATCCTATTGGGTGTGAAGTAGTATCTCATTGTAGTTTTAGTTTGCATTTCTCTAATGGGTAGTGTGTTGGTTTGTATATATTATGTCCCCAGATATAATATTAGCTCTTATATTTAGGTCTTTGATCCATTTTGAATTAATTTTTATATATGGTGAGAAGTAGGACTCCACATTTGTTCTTTTTTTTTTTAAATACATTTTATTGAGATATATTCACATACCATGCAGTCATACAAAACAAATCGTACATTCGATTGTTCACAGTACCATTACATAGTTGTGCATTTATCCCCAAAATCAATCCCTGACATCTTCATTACCACACACAAAATTAACAAGAATAATAATTAAAGTGAAAAAGGGCAATTAAAGTAAAAAAAAGAAGACTGGGTGCCTTTGTTTGTTTGTTTGTTTGTTTTCCTTCCCCCATTTTTCTACTCATCCATCCATAAACTAGACAGAGGGGAATGTGGTCCATGTGGCTTTCACTGTCACATTGTCACCCCTCATAAGCTACATTTTTATACAATCGTCTTCAAGATTCATGGGTTCTGGGTTGTAGTTTGATAGTTTCAGGTATTTACTGCTAGCTATTCCAATTCATTAGAACCTAAAAAGGATTGTCTATATTGTGTGTAAGAGTGCCCACCAGAGTGACCTCTTGGCTCCTTTTGGACTCTGTCTGCCACTGAAGCTTATTTCATTTCCTTTCACTTCCCCCTTTTGGTCAAGTAGATGTTCTCCATCCCACCATGCCAGGTCTACATTCCCTTCCCCAGGAGTCGTATTCCACATTGCCAGGGAGATTCACTCCCCTCATGTTCATTCTTTTGTATGTGGATTTCCAGTTGTCCCAGCATCATTTGTTAATGAGACCGTTCTTTCCCCGTTGAATGGATTTGGCATCTTTGTTGAAAATCAACTGGCCATTGATGTGTGGATTGAATTCTGGACTTTCAATTCTATTCCGTTGGTCTATATGCCTATCCTTACACCAGTACCACAGTGTTGTAATTATTGTAGCTTTGTAGTAAGTTTTGAAATCTAAAAGTGTGAGCTCTCCAACTTTGTTCTTTTTCAAGATTGTTTTGGCTATTTGGGCCCCCTTGCAATTCCACATGAATTTGAGGATTAGCTTTTTCCATTTCTGCATAAAGCCTGCTGGAATTTTGGTCAGGATTGCATTGAATTTGTAGATCCCTTTAAGCAGAATGGGCATCCTAACTATCAGATCTTCCAATTCATGAACATGGGCTGCCTTTCTATTTATTTAAGTCTTCTTTAATTTCAACAGTTTTTTTTTTAATCTTTTTTTTATTGTTGAATATAACATACATACACAGAAGTGATAACTTTCCAAGTGCAGTGTAACAACTAGTTAGCAAATTTCAAAAAATATTATAGGTTACAGTTCAATAGTTTCAGTTATTTCCTCATTATGAAATATAAATTACACAAAGGGAATATCTTTTAAAGTATGATTTAACAAGTAGATATGTAAGAAATTTCCAAAGTTGTTATGAGTTATAGTACTATAGTTTCACTTATTTCCTTATTGTGAGATGTAACATATATATATACAAAAAGGTATAGCTTTCAAATTACCATTTAACAAATGGCTATAGAACAAATTGCAAAGGATGCTATGTGTTACAGTTCAACCATTTTAATTCTTTCCTTCTAGGAAGGACCCTAGCAACTAAGAAAAAGAAAATTATATAAATATTCAGTATTCATAATCCTTTGCTAAATTCCATCTTGTCTTGCTACCCCTTCCTCTAGTTTAATCACTTTCCTGATCTTCAGGGATGTTTAGGTAGTGATCACCGTAACCTGTTCATGTTGAAAAGGAGTGTCAACTTTATGAGCAAAGGGGATGCATCTAGTTGATGTTCTTGAAGAGGCTAGTGCCTCTGGGTGTTGGGACTTAGCTGGCATATGAGCACTCTAAAGGATTTAAGTCTCTGAAGAATAAACTTATTGAGTGAAACTTTTATAGCGTCCCAGATAGGGATCCGGCTATTCTTTAAGGTTTTCAGGACTATTGTTGACTTGGGCTTATCATATTGTGGTCATTTGACATATCTAGGGATCCGGCTATTCTTTAAGGTTTTCAGGACTATTGTTGACTTGGGCTTATCATATTGTGGTCATTTGACATATCTAGGTGGAGCGTGCATAGTAGTAACCTCCAGGACATCCTCTTGCCTCTATTTGAACTCTCTTAGCCACTAAAACCTTATTTTGTTGCCTTTCCTTTCCCCTTTTTAATCAAAAAGTTACTCGCAATCCCTCGATGCTAGGTCAGGCTTATTCCTGGAATTCACGTCCCACATCACGAAGAAGGCTCATTCATCTTGGGGGTCCTGTCCTACATCAGGGGAGGATGATAAATTTATTTGCAGAGTTAGGCTTAGAGAGAGAAAGTCCACGTTTGAGCAACAAAAGAGGTTCTCTGGAGCTGATTCCTAGGCATGATTATAGGTGGGTTTAGCCTTCCCTTTACAACCATAAGTTTCAGCCAAGCAATCAGCAGTGTTTTATAGTTTTCAGTGTACAATTCCCTCACCTCCTTGTTTAAACTTATTCCCAGGTATTTTATTCTTTTAGATGCTCTTGTAAATGGAATTTTTTTTTTTTAATTTCCTTTTCAAACTGTTTGTTACTTGTATGTAGGAACCCACCTGACTTTTGCATGTTTATCTTGTATTCTGCAACTTTACTGAATTTGTTTACTGGTTCTAGTAGCTTTCTTGTGGATTCTCTGGGATTTTCTTTATATATGTATGTACAATCATATCATCTGCCAATAGGGATCATTTGACTTCATCCTTTCCAATTTGGATGCCTTTTATTTCTTTCTCTTGCCTGAGTGCTCTGGCCACTGCTGCATTCTCAGTTTGTGTTCTCAACATTTCTCACCTGGATTATTGCAGTAGCATTCTGTCTTTCTCTATCTCTAATCTGGCATTCCTGTCTGTCTCTCGGAACATTGCTGTCAAAGTGATATTTTTAAAAGGCTAGTATGGATATTTCATTCTTTTGCTTAAAAAATATTTTATGGCTCCCCCTAGCTTTCAGGGTAATGTTTAAACCTTTTAATGTAGTAGTTTATTTTCTTCCTGATAGCCTACTTAATATTTCTCTGGCCTCATCTGCTACCAGTTCCCTACCCTTTGGTCTAGCCATAGCAGATTACTGTTGTTGCCAGAATGTGGCATGCTGGTAGATCTGCCTGAAATGGCCTTTTCTTATTCAAGCAACTTTACATGTTTTTCAAATTTAGTTCTTGTCAGTACTACAGAAAGTCTCCCCTGATTCCTCCCATTTTGTCCCTGATATGTGCTTTTCCCAGGTTTCATGGGTTCTAGTTTATGGCATGTCATAATATTATCACATTCTATCCTGTAATTATTGTTTAACATCACTTTCTACCCCACTAGTCTGTAAGTTCTTTTATGGCACAGCCAATATATTTTTCCAATTTGTTTTCCCAGCCTGTGGAACAGTGCCTCACAGGGACTCAAATGTTTGACTGAATGTATGAATGAATGAATGAATGAAACTCAGTACAATCACTATGGGTTTTTTTTAAGTCAAGTTTTTAGTGAAGGATGACATAAAAAAAGTTCACAAATCGTAGATGTGTAACTTAACTGATTTTTAAAAGACCCCCTGGATTTGAAATAGATCAGTATGGTAGGGCTTTCAAGTGGATGGAAGAAATAAACCAAGTAAATACAGCTAAGAATATAAAAATAGGGGAGGGGTAGAGGTAAGAACAGTGATGATTTAGAGAAGGTTGGCGTTAAGGGTGATACATGATGTGAGGCAGCATGAAGATATTGTCTGGAAGTACCACTGAAGACAAAAGCAAAGGCCACTAACATTTGAACATACAACTATAATTTATATGACTATTGAAAAACATTTCATGTGAAAAAGACCATATACTTCTTCAAAATAAAAAGCCCTGCTTTTTTTTTTCAGATTTTAAAACTTTATTTGCATATTAAAAAATTGTGCATTCCAATAATTAAAATCATTTGAACAACAACAAAAAAAATGGCACTCTGATTAAACTGCATTTTACAGCCTGTAGGGCATCTTGGACCAGCTTTGCTTTTACTCTAGATTCACTGTCGTCCCACCCAGCTGCTTCCTTCACCAACATGCAGGTTCTTTTCCTACCCTGCCAGCCAGACAGGCAGATGGGAGAGGCAGGCACGGCTTTCCTTGTCAGTAGTTCTCAATTCTTTGATGTGAAAAGGGGCAGCACAGTCATTTAAACTTGATCCAACCTCTTTGCATTTTACAAAGTTAACAACTAAAAGAAGTAAAATAAGAGGGCAGTGTTTGTGGAATGTAGCAGTGCATATGGACGGCTCACACCTCATGACAATTCGCCTGCTTGCTTCTCCCGTTCGATCGTTTGTTTGGAAGGCAGTGTATTTTTCTTTTGCGTTTCTGTCGACTTCAATTTCGACTTATCGAATTTCTTAATCTCAGCCATATTGAGTTTGTCAGACATGGTTGTAGAGGAAGCCTAGGGAGGCGTGAGAGCGAGAGGAGTCCGGTCTGCGCAGTGGCCACCACCGAGTCTAAAAGCCCTGCTTTATTCATACGAATTGATTATTTGTTCCTTTGGTCTGCCCTGTCCTATAGGTTAGAATATAAATTAATAAAGCCATTTTCACTAATTCTGCCCTTGGCAATTTTTACAAATTAGAACCGTAGTAAGATTTTTGAGAGGTAAACTGAAACTTTAAGTTGGAATTTCTGTATTTGTAGAAATGAGTTAAATGACATATATAAAAACTTTGTGTATGAAAATTCATTTTATAAAATTCTATTTTAAACTCTTTTATAATTGCTAGCCCTAGGACATTTGTTTACTATAACAAAGTTGTTTTTTAAATCTCACTTGTAGATTAAAAAAATATGAAGATTTAGTAGCACGGTTTATAACATGAGCATATTATTGACTGATGCCAATTTTATTTTGAAATAAATGTCTTCTAAATTGACTTCCATATTTCTAAATTATCATAAAGTACATATTATTGAAGAAACGGGAAGTAGCAGCACAGTGTACTGGAAAGAAAAGCATCTTTGCAGCTAGACACATCTGATTCCATCTCATTATAGCTCTTTGGTCTTGGGCAGTCATTTAATCTCTGAATCTCAGTTTCCTCATCTATACAGGGCTAAGAACAGTTCTGGCATGGAGTAGGCCTTTGGGGAATAACAGCTGGTTTTGCTATTGTAATCTGTTCTTCAAAGATAGTTTGCAATTATGTATTAAGTATAAACCTTACAGTTCCCACTCGCATACTCTACAGAATCATATAACATTTCATATGACCTGTAGAATGCTTTTAGTATATAAAGGATTGACCTTTTACTGTGGCTTTGAATTTAGAGCTGTGCTTTTGATTATTCTTTTTGAACTGATCTTCAAAAGTAAAATGATCTAGAATGACTGAATTTTTTAAAAAAATTCATTTCAACTCTCAACTTTTATGAGGCTCTGAATTAAATATGAATGTTTATTTTACCCTTTCCCGTTTTCCTGATGATCATTATTTTTTAGAGTAGTTAGGTTAATTTGATGCTGTCTTGTTTACCTTTTTTAGGGATTTTTCTACATTGATGTTTTATATAGTTAATGAAAAGGAAACATTTTAAATACTTTGTAAAAATGTTGTTCAGTACTACAGGATACTCAGCTGCCTTATTGTACCCCTTTTACTTTTCTCACTTTCATAATCCATGCCCATCTTCTCTTCTGCCAGGGCCCAAATTAAACAAATTGCTTAGTCTACAATAGAAGTAACTTCTGGGGAAAACTCAGTGATTTTGCTCATTTTTGACTCTTGAGTAGGAAGCAGTGTAACTAGTATTACTTCCTCTGAAGCAAGAACATGTGCAGTTGTTTAGCCCCTACCACTTTCTCTTTGTGCCTGAGATCTTTTGTTACAAAGCAGAACAATTTTCCACCATGGTATCATACCAATATTGTTAGTTTGGCTCATAAAACCGAAGTATTATCTGCCCTAGTGACCTAGAGCAGGGTTAATGTCTTGATCTTCCTATCTCGTAGCTAATGTTTGCTGTACCTGATGTCACCTGAAAAAGCTTCTTTGTTGCTGCTGGCATTGCTATTCCTCATGTGTGTTCCAGTGTCTGTGCGAAGGATGTTGTCACCTCTTGAAGCTTTTAATACTGTCATTACCAGGAATTCCGGAGTAGTGCTGGAATGGCTCTCCATGGCTCAATCCACATTTTGTCACCTGGATTATAAAGCCATGCTGTTCTAGCTTAGAGTGACTCAGAGTCACAAAATCTACCCATTTACTTTCTACTCTGCAATCTAATCTCCACCCCTACCCCCAGTACACACTTCTTAAAATGAGACCTTAATTTTCTTTATTACCAATTGCCAGTTGCTTTAACTGGAGAAACCCTTATTGATTCTTAGTTCTTTATCTTTAATTCAAAACTTAAGCCTGATTTCATATATCTTTTGGGTTTATTCATGTGCTTAGCCATCAGTCAGGTATGTAGTCCCTCTTAATACTGTTTCCCTCGAGATAACACCTGCTCTTATGGAGAAATTTGCTGACAACTAGACTAGGTTATGTGTTTCTATAGTACCTGTACTTATGAAACATTCTTGCCATTTTATTATAATTACTTCTTAAAGACTATTTTCTTTAATAGACACTAAGCTCCATGCGGTCAGGTACAAGGCCAAATCCCCATTGCCAAGATCCTATAGGCATTCAGTAATTATTATGTGAATCAGTGATTACATTATGATGGACGTGATGTAATCATTAAAGTCTTATCTCCTAAACCCTCTTTTAATCTGTATGGTTCTTTTCTTTTTTTTTTTTTTTTTGCTTTTTTTTAATCATCATTTTATTGAGATATATTCACATACCACGCAGTCATACAAAACAAATTGTACTTTCGATTGTTTACAGTACCATTACATAGTTGTACATTCATCACCTAAATCAATCCCTGACACCTTCATAAGCACACACACAAAAATAACAAGAATAATAATTAGAGTGAAAAAGAGCAATTGAAGTAAAAAAGAACACTGGGTACCTTTGTCTGTTTGTTTGCTTCCCCTACTTTTCTACACATCCATCCATAAACTAGACAAAGTGGAGTTTGGTCCTTATGGCATTCCCAATCCCACTGTCACCCCTCATAAGCTACATTTTTATACAACTGTCTTCGAGATTCATGGGTTCTGGGTTGTAGTTTAATAGTTTCAGGTATCCACCACCAGCTACCCCAATTCTTTAGAACCTAAAAAAGGTTGTCTAAAGTGTGCGTAAGAGTGCCCACCAGAGTGATCTCTCGGCTCGTTTTGGAATCTCTCTGCCACTGAAGCTTATTTCCTTTCCTTTCACATCCCCCTTTTGGTCAAGAAGATGTTCTCCATCCCACGATGCTGGGTCTACATTCCTCCCCGGGAGTCATATTCCACGTTGCCAGGGAGATTCACTTCCCTGGGTGTCTGATCCCACGTAGGGGGGAGGGCAGTGACTTCACCTTTCAAGTTGGCTTAGCCAGAGAGAGAGGGCCACATCTGAGCAACAAAGAGGCATTCAGGAGGAGACTCTTAGGCACAAATACAGGGAGGCCTAGCCTCTCCTTTGCAGCAACCGTCTTCCCAAGGGTAAAACTTATGGTAGAGGGCTCAACCCATCAAACCACCAGTCCCCTATGTCTGTGGTCATGTTAGCAACCATGGAGGTGGGGTAGGCGAATACCCCTGCATTCTCCACAGGCTCCTCAAGGGGGCACTACATCTTTTTTTTTTTTTTTCCTTGTTTGTCTTTTTTCTTTTTTTTTTTTTTTTTAACTTTCCCTTCTTTTTTAAATCAACTGTATGAAAAAAAAAGTTAAAAAGAAAACAAACATACAATAAAAGAACCTTTCAAAGAGACCATAACAAGGGAGTAAGAAAAAGACAACTAACCTAAGATAACTGCTTAACTTCCAACATGTTCCTACTTTACCCCAAGAAAGTTACATAATATAGCAACATTTCAGTGAACTTGTTCCTACTACATCCATCAGAAATTAACAGACCATAGTCATTTCTGGGCATCCCCAGAACGTTAAATAGCTTATCTGTTCTTGGATTATTGTTCCCCCTTCCTTAATTGCTCTCTACTGCTAGTTCCCCTACATTCTACATTATAAACCATTTGTTTTACATTTTTCAAAGTTCACATTAGTGGTAGCATATAATATTTCTCTTTTTGTGCCTGGCTTATTTCGCTCAGCATTATGTCTTCAAGGTTCATCCATGTTGTCATATGTTTCACCAGATCGTTCCTTCTTACTGCCGCGTAGTATTCCATCGTGTGTATATACCACATTTTATTTATCCACTCATCTGTTGAAGGACATTTGGGTTGTTTCCATCTCTTGGCAATTGTGAATAATGCTGCTATGAACATTGGCGTGCAGATATCTGTTCGTGTCACTGCTTTCCGATCTTCCGGGTATATACCGAGAAGTGCAATCGCTGGATCGAATGGTAGCTCTATATCTAGTTTTCTAAGGAACTGCCAGACTGACTTCCAGTGTGGCTGAACCATTATACAGTCCCACCAACAATGAATAAGAGTTCCAATTTCTCCACATCCCCTCCAGCATTTGTAGTTTCCTGTTTGTTTAATGGCAGCCATTCTAACCGGTGTTAGATGGTATCTCATTGTGGTCTTAATTTGCATCTCTCTAATAGCTAGTGAAGCTGAACATTTTTTCATGTGTTTCTTGGCCATTTGTATTTCCTCTTCAGAGAACTGTCTTTTCATATCTTTTGCCCATTTTATAATTGGGCTGTCTGTACTATTGTCATTGAGTTGTAGGATTTCTTTGTATATGCAAGATATCAGTCTTTTGTCAGATACATGGTTTCCAAAATTTTTTTCCCATTGAGTTGGCTGCCTCTTTACCTTTTTGAGAAATTCCTTTGAGGTGCAGAAACTTCTAAGCTTGAGGAGTTCCCATTTATCTATTTTCTCTTTTGTTGCTTGTGCTTTGGGTGTAAAGTCTAGGAAGTGGCCTCCTAATACAAGGTCTTGAAGATGTTTTCCTACATTATCTTCTAGGAGTTTTATGGTACTTTCTTTTATATTGAGATCTTTGGTCCATTTTGAGTTAATTTTTGTGTAGGGGGTGAGGTAGGGGTCCTCTTTCATTCTTTTGGATATGGATATCCAACTCTCCCAGCCCCATTTGTTGAAAAGACCATTATGGCTCAGTTCGGTGACTTTGGGGGCCTTATCAAAGATCAGTCGGCCATAGATCTGAGGGTCTATCTCTGAATTCTCAATTTGATTCCATTGATCTATATGTCTATCTTTGTGCCAGTACCATGCTGTTTTGGCAACTGTGGCTTTATAATAAGCTTCAAAGTCAGGGAGTGTAAGTCCTCCCACTTCGTTTTTCTTTTTTAGAGTGTCTTTAGCAATTCGAGGCATCTTCCCTTTCCAAATAAATTTGATAACTAGCTTTTCCAAGTCTGCAAAGTAGGTTGTTGGAATTTTGATTGGGATTGCATTGAATCTGTAGATGAGTTTGGGTAGAATTGACATCTTAATGACATTTAGCCTTCCTATCCATGAACATGGAATATTTTTCCATCTTTTAAGGTCCCCTTCTATTTCTTTTAGTAGAGTTATGTAGTTTTCTTTGTATAGGTCTTTTACATCTTTGGTTAAGTTTATTCCTAGGTACTTGATTTTTTTAGTTGCTATTGAAAATGGTATCTTTTTCTTGAGTGTCTCTTCAGTTTGTTCATTTCTAGCATGTAGAAACATTACTGACTTATGTGCATTAATCTTGTATCCCGCTACTTTGCTAAATTTGTTTATTAGCTCTAGTAGGTGTATCGTTGATTTCTCAGGGTTTTCTAGATATAAGATCATATCATCTGCAAACAATGACAGTTTTACTTCTTCTTTTCCAATTTGGATGCCTTTTATTTCTTTGTCTTGCCGGATTGCCCTGGCTAGCACTTCCAGCACAATGTTGAATAACAGTGGTGACAGCGGGCATCCTTGTCTTGTTCCTGATCTTAGAGGGAAGGCTTTCAGTCTCTCACCATTGAGTACTATGCTGGCTGTGGGTTTTTCATATATGCTCTTTATCATGTTGAGGAAGTTTCCTTCAATTCCTACCTTTTGAAGTGTTTTTATCAAAAAGGGATGTTGGATTTTGTCAAATGCTTTTTCAGCATCTATTGAGATGATCAATTGATTTTTCCCTTTCGAGTTTTTAATGTGTTGTAATACATTGATTGTTTTTCTTATGTTGAACCATCCTTGCATGCCTGGAATGAACCCCACTTGGTCATGGTGTATGATTTTTTTAATGTGTCTTTGGATTCGATTTGCAAGTATTTTGTTGAGGATTTTTGCATCTATATTCATTAGGGAGATTGGCCGGTAGTTTTCCTTTTTTGTAGCATCTTTGCCTGGTTTTGGTATTAGATTGATGTTAGCTTCATAAAATGAGTTAGGTAGTGTTCCATTTTTTTCAATGTTTTGAAAGAGTTTGAGTAAGATTGGTGTCAGTTCTTTCTGGAAAGTTTGGTAGAATTCCCCTGTGAAGCCATCTGGCCCTGGGCATTTATTTGTGGGAAGATTTTTGATGACTGATTGGATCTCTTTGCTTGTGATGGGTTGGTTGAGGTCTTCTATTTCTTCTCTGGTCAGTCTAGGTTGTTCATATGTTTCCAGGAAATTGTCCATTTCTTCTACATTATCCAGTTTGTTGCCATACAGTTGTTCATAATATCCTCTTATAATTTTTTTAATTTCTTCAGGATCTGCAGTTATGTCACCTTTTTCATTCATTATTTTGTTTATATGGGTCTTCTCTCTTTTTGATTTTGTCAGTCTAGCTAGGGGCTTGTCAATCTTGTTGATCTTCTCAAAGAACCAACTTTTGGTGATATTTATCCTTTCTATTGTTTTTTTGTTCTCTATGTCATTTATTTCTGCTTTAATCCTTGTTATTTCTTTTCTTGTACTTGGTTTAGGATTGGTTTGCTGTTCATTTTCTAGCTTCTTCAGTTGATCCATTAGTTCTTTGATTTTGGCTCTTTCTTCCTTTTTAATATATGCGTTTAGTGCTATAAATTTCCCCCTTAGCACTGCTTTTGCTGCATCCCATAGGTTTTGGTATGTTGTGTTCTCATTTTCATTCGTCTCTATATATTTAGCAATTTCTCTTGCTATTTCTTCTTTAACCCACTGATTGTTTAGGAGTGTGTTGTTTAACCTCCAGGTATTTGTGAATTTTCTAAGTCTCTGATGGTTATTGACTTCTAATTGTATTCCATTGTGGTCAGAGAATGTGCTTTGAATAATTTCAATCTTTTTAAATTTATTGAGGCTTGTTTTATGTCCCAGCATATGATCTATTCTGGAGAAAGTTCCGTGAGCACTAGAAAAGTATGTGTATCCTGGTGATTTGGGATGTAATGTCCTGTAGATGTCTGTTAAATCTAATTCATTTATCAGATTGTTTAGGTTTTCAGTTTCCTTATTGGTCTTCTGTCTGGTTGATCTATCTATAGGAGAGAGTGATGTGTTGAAGTCTCCCACAATTATTGTGGAAACATCAATTGCTTCCTTTAGTTTTGCCAATGTTTCTCTCATGTATTTTGTGGCACCTTGATTGGGTGCATAGACATTTACGATTGTTATTTCTTCTTGCTGAATTGCCCCTTTTATTAGTATGTAGTGGCCTTCTTTGTCTCTCAAAACATCCCTGCATTTGAAGTCTATTTTATCTGAGATTAATATTGCTACACCTGCTTTCTTTTGGCTGTAGCTTGCATGAAATATTTTTTTCCATCCTTTCACTTTCAGTTTCTTTGTATCCCTGTGTCTAAGATGAGTCTCTTGTATGCAACATATTGATGGTTCATATTTTTTGATCCATTCTGCGAATCTATATATTTTAATTGGGGAGTTTAATCCATTTACATTCAATGTTAAAACCGTGAAGGCATTTCTTGAATCGGCCATCTTATCCTTTGGATTATGTTTGCCATATTTTTCCCTCTCTCTATTAATATCCTTTATTGTACCCATACCGAATCTCTTTAGTACTGAACCTTTCTCCAGGTCTCTCTGTCCTGTCTTTGTTTCTCTGTCTGTAGGGCTCCCTTTAGTATCTCCAGTAGGGCAGGTCTCTTGTTAGCAAATTCTCTCAGCATTTCTTTGTCTGTGAAAAATTTAAGCTCTCCCTCAAATTTGAAGGAGAGCTTTGCTGGATAAAGTATTCTTGGCTGGAAATTCCTCTCACTCAGAATTTTAAATATATCGTGCCACTGCCTTCTTGCCTCCATGGTGGCTGCTGAGTAGTCACTACTTAGTCTTATGCTGTTTCCTTTGTATGTGGTGAATTGCTTTTCTCTTGCTGCTTTCAGAACTTGCTCCTTCTCTTCTATGTTTGACAGTGTGATCAGTATATGTCTCGGAGTGGGTTTTTTTGGATTTATTCTATTTGGAGTTCGCTGAGCATTTATGATTTGTGTATTTATGTTGTTTAGAAGATTTGGGAAGTTTTCCCCACCAATTTCTTTGAATACTCTTCCTAGACCTTTACCCTTTTCTTCCCCTTCTGGGACACCAATGAGTCTTATATTCGGACGTTTCATATTATCTATCATATCCCTGAGATCCATTTCGAGTTTTTCAATGTTTTTCCCCATTCTTTCTTTTATGCTTTCATTTTCCATTCTGTCATCTTCCAGGTCACTGATTCGTTGTTCAACTTCCTCTAGTCTTGTACTATGAGTGTCCAGAATCTTTTTAATTTGGTCAACAGTTTCTTTAATTTCCATAAGATCATCCATTTTTTTATTTAGTCTTGCAATGTCTTCTTTATGCTCTTCTAGGGTCTTCTTGATTTCCTTCATATCCCGTACTATGGTCTCATTGTTCATCTTTAGTTCTTTGAGTAGCTGCTCTAGGTGCTGTGTCTCTTCTGATCTTTTGATTTGGGTGCTTGGGCTTGGGTTATCCATATCGTCTGGTTTTTTCATATGCTTTATAATTTTCTGTTGTTTTTGGCCTCGTGGCATTTGCTGAACTTGATAGGGTTCTTTTAGGGTTTGTAGACCAGTTGAAGTCCTTATCTCTAATTTATCAGATCTACAGCTTCGTGGAGTACACTTTCTCTAACTAACCAGCAGGTGGCGTCCACGAGCCACCTGTTCTTCACAAGCCAGATCTCCCCTGCTTAGCCTTTTTGGTGAGTGGGGGAGTGAGTCTTGTGGGGCCCAATTGGTGTACCAAGCTTGCGTGTGTAGTTGGTGTTGCCTGCCCTGTATGTGGGGTGTGTTTCTGGGCAGTCGGGGAGGGGGGGTGGCCCTAACAATCAAATCTCCCTGATGATCCTAGAGTTTTAAAGCTGCTGCAATAGTCTAATCCTTCAGTTCAGTCCTGCCACAGTTTGTCTCTGCCACTGACCCACAAGTCTTTGGTATTGGCGTATGGCTCCTGAGACTTGCAAGTGGGCCCCTCTTCCAGGCTGTGCACCCCGGGTCCTCTGATGAGGGATGACTGTGCTATGTCACAGGTGAGTGCCGTCCCCCCAGGGCAGTTCTGGGCTGCTGGGCTGTGTTGGGAGGCTCCCAGTCTGCTCAAATGATGGCTGAATGGGGCTCTGTTAATTCACACTGCTCCCCCTTCCCAGCTCTGGGACATTCAGCTGAGGTTGCAGGGAAGGCTAATGTCCACGCCCAGTTTTGTGGTGTGTCCCTGTTATTTGAAGCACTTCCGTCACACTGGGTTGTCTGGGGCAGCTCTGGGCTATGGGGCTGGCGATGGGCAGGAGTGTTTCCTGTCCACCAGGATGGTCGCTGTGAGCGGACACCCCCCTTTTCTTGGGAAGTTGTGTTGTTTAGTGAATTTTCTCAGCCACTGGATTATTGCCTTTTGTCTCAGAGCTCTCTTAGTTCTGCTCTTGACTTGACGTGCCCAAATTTCAATTCTTTGAAGCTTTCTGTATTGAGCTTCTTAGAGTAATTGTTTTAGGAAAAGCAAAAAGGATTTAAAAAAAAAAAAAAAAAAAAAAACGGCCCTCCTCAGAGATCTAATGGGTTATTGAAATGCTAATAGACAAAGCAACCAGGGCCATTAAGGAAAGGTGCACAGGGCAGAGAGATCAGCTTTGCTTCAGGATTTGCATATGCGCCTCAAGGCCTGATCTCCGCCCTTCCCCTTTCTGTGTTCACCAGAACTCCAAAAATCCTCTGCTTTTATTTTGGAGTTTTTCGTGTTGTTTTTTTTCTATGCCTGTCTCCTCTTTGCTGGGCTGGCTGCTCTCAGAGTCTCTGGTGTCTGGTCTCAGTCTATCTATGGTTGGAGTTTGAATAAGTAGAATGAGTTTCCGATAAGAGCAGCCACTGCAATTCTCCCTTCTCCTTCCCAGAGCTGACAGCCCCTCCTCCCACGGGACTGAGCCTGGCAGGGAGGGGCGCGGGTCCCCTGGCCGCAAAAACTTACAGATTTCGCTGATCTCAGCAGTTCCACGTTTTCATGAGTGTTGTATGAAGTATGCCCAAAGACAGATTGCTCTGTGGTGTCCAGTCCACGCAGTTCCTGGCTTTTTACCTACTTTCCTGGAGGAGTAACTAAAACATACAGCTCACCAGTCTGCCATCTTGCCCCGCCTCTCTCTGTATGGTTCTTATGCAAGTATTTGATTATGTTACTCTTCTCAAAAATCTCTTGAGTTTTCTATTTCTTGAAGGGTATTTAAGATAATTTGAGATTCAGGGTCTTTTAGATTTCAAGTACTTTGCTGTCAGCAATAGTAACCAACTCTGACGAGCTTACACAGGAAAGGAATTTATTAGAGGGGGATTGAGTAGCTCTCTTAAAAAGTTGATCAAAAGGCTAGAGAATCAGATTTGGAGACAGGTGGGAAGTGAGAGAGGTTGGAAGCAAAAACAGTCTGGTCCAGAAGCCATAGCTGCTGCGGAGCTATCTCTGCTAGATTTCTGCTCTAACTGCCAATTTAATCAATCTACTCTTATCATTTTCTTCCAAGATTAAGCAATTTATGTAGGAGTGTGTGATTGCTGAGTGTAGATCTTGTGCCTTTGTACTGGATGCCATGGGATTAGGGAGAGGAAGGACTCATATGTCCCTTTGGCTTTTGAAGTGGGAGGTACCTGCCTCCCCTTAATAGCTCTTATAATTGGAAATTCCACAACCCTTGTGTGTTTGGATCCTGGGAAGCTTAACAACAACCAAAAAATACAAGAACAAATCACAGTTACCCAACAAAGATTTCTTGACATAAGTTGAAAGTACTTTAGAATGTTGTATCTTAGAAAGGTTGCTATGTCCATTGTGTGAGAGAGAGGGCATAATGTGGTTGGAAAGAGTATATAGGTGTTGGAGACAGGCAGGACTGGGTCCAAATTCTTCCTCAGAATTACTAGCTGGGTGATCTTAGGAAAATGTACAGTTGCCTAAATGGCAGTTTCCATGTTTAAGGAAAATCAAAACCTTGCAAAGTGGGCTATTTACATTTTAAATGAGATGATGCATATTAAGTACATATCATAATGCCTGGCACTTAGCACAGATTTAGTCAATACTAGCTGACAAAAAATAGTATATCATTTTGGCTCCAGCTTACATTCTTAGTCTAATCTCATTTCCTTCTAATATGAAAACTCTCCATAAATCCAATGTATTTATAATCATTGTCTTTAAATATATCTTGTCCTTTCTAACTCTTTGCTTGTCATATGCTCCCAATTCTGCTTTTTCTATCTTTCTTTTATGGCTCAGTTCAAATCTTCCTTCTCTGTGAGAAAGTATTGATTCTTCTTGTACTTATTTCCTTCTATACCATCCCATCTGCCACTTGGCATTTATAGTTGTTTTCTTTGTATTCATGTGCTATCTTTGATAAAGTAGTCTACTAGAGGTTAAAGGAGACTGACTATTCTTGGGAAAGGAGAAGGAACATTGGGCTTGGAGTCAGAACTCCCTGGTTCCAACACATTACCAGATATTCAGTTCCTGAATGTGTTTTCTCTATGTAAAATGGAGATAATGTGATAGCATTTGTTGAGGATAATATATATATATATGATAGGTTGGGTGAACTGTATTGACCAAGTATAAGGTAGCATTGCTTTTTTATCTACCTAGTACCTTATGTCATGTCTTGTATATTATAAGGCTTAATATGTTAATGATAATGATTTTTTAAAGCAATCTTTTCAGATTCTTCTGGAATCAAAAAACACTCAAATTTTTTGTACCTTTTGACAATTACAGTCAGGATTGTGGGAAGATGGTGGAGTAGGAAACTTCAGAAATCAGTCCCTCCACTGAAACAACCATCTGAATCAATTATTTCAAAACTCTGAATTCCAGAAGAACATTGTACAGCAACCAGAGAAGAGCAGGAGGAAGAGGCCGATAAATTATGGAAAATACCAGTAAATTGCTGTCTCCACGCAGCAGTTCTCATCATCCAGCACCCATTCTCAGCAGGCAGGAGTGGAATTTGCCCCATGGTTGCTTGCTGGTGCAAGAAAGGGTTTTAAAAATCCATTTCTCCAAGATTTGTGGGGGCATGAACTGATTGCTGATCAGTGCTTTTGATTAGCTGCTTTGGATCTCTGGGGCCTGAACGAAGGTAGCGGAGGAGGCTTAAGGACAGTATACTTCTTTAGCACTGCAGAGAAATGTGGAAGGGCTGCATTAGTTGAGCAAAGCCAAGACAAGAAAGAACAGCCTTGGGACACCATGGAAGAAGCTTCTGGTGCTGTTCCTGGTCCCAGCCTCAACCCCTCCCCACAACAGCTTGGAGCTGACCAGCACTCCTCTTGTTCCAACTAGAAAAGTCTGACTTGAGGAACTCCTCTCCAGAGTGTTGTCTCCACCCCACCCCCCCATCCCCACCAAATTTGCCTTTCTGGCAAAAATAGCTTGACTCAACCAAAACAGTATAAGAAACAGTTGAGGAAGATTGGCAGTGGAACACCTAGGAGAGGGAGAAGGTTTGTTTCCAGGGAAGTAGAGGGGGCATGCAAACTTCTATAAATAGAAGACCTCCTAAGGTCCCTAGCAAGCACAAGCCCAGGACAAGCCAGGCCCAGAAAACACAAGGAGGACCTTGTACTTTGCATTCACCTTGGGCTGACCTTCCTGATAGGAGAATTGAACTCTGACAGAGAGCACCAGCTAACAGGAAACCAATTTGCAAAGATGGTGAAAGGTTTTTTTGCTTAGGTTTGCTTGTCTTTTTTTAGCTCCTGACATTCAAGAAAATCTGTCATACACCAGCTGGTTAAACTCAAGAAACAGACATCTCAGGGAATAAATCCCAGGGTTTACCCTTTAACATATATACTTTAAATATATATATTATGTATTTATGATTTGTAAGTTTATATGTTTAAATATATAAATATATATAAAATATAAAAATACAGGTGTAAAAAAGATTACAAGACAAAGAAACAGGAAATGATGGTCCATCCAAAGGAAGGAGGGTAAAAAAACCAGAAAACATCAATACGTAAAATTAAAATAAATATGAAAGTAGGCATTAATGGAAGAATTGAAGGTCAAATAAGGTACAAGACAAAGACTAAGTAGCAAAATGACAGAAGGAAGTCCTATATTAGTGACGACTTTAAATGGGAATGGATTAACCTATCCTATCAAAAGGCAAAGATCGGCAGAATGGATAAAAAAGCATGACCCAACTGTATGCTGTTTACAGGAAACTCACCTTAAATAAAAAAAACATAGGTAGGTTGAAAGTGAAAGAATGGTGTGCCAGTTTGGATATATTATATCCCCCAAAAAGCCGTATTCTTGATGCAATCTTGTGAGGGCAGAGATTAATCTTTTGATTGATTGTTTCCATGGAGATGTGACTCAGTCAACTGTGGGCAAGATCTATGATTAAATTTTTTCCATGGAGATATGCACCCCGCCCATTCAGGGTGGGTCTTAATTAAATCATTGGAGTCCTATAAAAGAGCTCAAAAACAGAAGGAGCTCAGAGCAGCTGAGAGAGACTTCTGGAGAGAAGCTTGCTGATGCTTTGACATGCTAGCCCAGAGTTTGCTCTGGAGAAGCTGAGAGAGGACGAAACACCCCAAGAGCAGCTGAGAGAGATTTTTGGAGAGACGCTTGGGAGCTGACACTTGGAGATGCTCAGAGATGCTTGGAGTTGTGGACAGAAGGACATTTGGAGATGCTAAGCTAAGGGCGCACAGGAGCTAAGAGAGGAGGTAAACCACAACCCAGGACCAGCAGATGCCAGCCATGTCCCTTCCCAGCAGACAGAGATTTTCTGGATGCCCTCAGACATTCTTCAGTTAAGGTACCCTCTTGTTGATGCCTTAGTTTGGACACTTTTATGGCCTTAGAACTGTAAATTTGTAACTTAATAAATCCCTGTTATAAAAGCCAAATCCATTTCTGATATTTTGCATAACAGTAGCATTAGCAAACCAGAACAGATGGAAAAAAATATACTAAGCAAGTAGTGACCAAGAAGAGCTAGGGTAGTTATACTAATATAAAATAAAGTAGACTAAGTAAAAAGCTGTTATGAGGAACAAAGACAGTCATTATATACTGATAAAGGGGTCAATTCAACAAGAAGATGTAACAATTATAAATATATAATCACCTAACAGCAGAGCCCCAAAATATATGAAACAGATACTGACAGATTAGAATGGAGAAATCGATGTTCCACTTCTTTGGCCTCAGAACCAAATAACCCCCCTTTATAATAGCCAGTCCATTTCTGGTATTTTGCATAATGGCAGCATTAGCAAACCGGAACAATACTATGTTCAGAAAATCCTGAAAAATCCACAACAAAGCTCCTGGAGCTATTTAAATGAATTCAGCAAAGTGGCAGGGATACAAGTTCACCTAGAAATCAGTAGTTCCTATACACTAATAACAAACTATCAGAAGAAGAAATCAAGAAAAAAATTCCATTCACAATAGCAACTAAAAAAAATCAGATATACAGGAATAAGTTTAACCAAGGATTTAAGTCAGCAGAGACCTAAATAAAAGGGAGAACATTCAAGTTCATGTATTGGGATACTAAATATTGTAAAGATGTCAGTTCAACTCAAAGCTATTTACAGATTCAATGAAATCTCAAATAAAATTCCAACAACCTTCTTTGCAGAAATGGAAAACATAATTATCAAATTTACTGGAAAAGTATGGGACCCAAATAACCAAAGTCATCTTGAAAAAGAAGAACGAAGTTGGGGGACTCATGCTTCCTGATCTTAAACTTACTATAAAGCCATAATAATCATAACTGCATGGTACTGGGACAAGGACAGACATACAGACCAATGGAATAAAATTGAGGGTTCTGAAATCAGTGTTCACATTTTAGCCATCTAATTTTTGACAAGGAGGCAGATACCACTCAATTGGGAAGGAATAGTCTCTTCAACAAATGGTGCTAGAAAACTGGATCTCCATTTACAAAAGAAGGAAGGTGGACTCGTACCTCAGACCGTATACAAAAATGTAATCAAAATTGATCAAAGACCTAAATTGAAGAGCCAGAACTTTAAAACTCTTAGAAGAAAACATAAGGAAGTGTCTTTAGAAACTTGTGAAGACAATGGGTTTCTTAGACTTTATACCCCAAAATACAAGGGACAAAAGAAAAAAATAAATAAATGGGGCCTCATCAAAAATTTAAAAATTTGTGCCTCAAAGGACTTTATCATGAAAGTAAAATGACAGCCTACACAATGGGAGAAAGTATTTGGAAACCACCTATCTCACAAGGGTTTAATTTCTAGAATATATAAAGAAATCCTTCAATTCAACAACAAAAAGAGAAAAAGCCAGTTGAAACAAAATGGGCGAAAGACTTGAATAGACATTTCTTCTAAGAAGATATACAGAAATTATGGCCAGAAAGCACATCATTAGCTATCAGGGAAATGCCACTCAAGGACCACAGTGAGATACCATTTCACAACCACTAGCGTGGCTACTACTAAAGAAAAAAAACAGAACAAAACAAAATTACAAGCGGTGGAGACAATATAGGGCAATAGGAACGCTCGTTCATTGTTGCTGACAGTTCCTCAGAAAGTTAAGTATAGAATTACCATGTGATCTGGAAATCCCACTTCTAGGTATATACCCAAAATGTTTGAAAGCAGGAACTCAAACAGACATTTACACACTGAAGTTCATAGCGGCATTATTCACAATTGCTGAAAGATGGAAGCAACCCAAGTGTCCATCAGCTGATTTATGGATAAACAAGATGTGGTATATAGACACAATGGAATACAGGCATACCTCAGAGATACTGCGAGTTCATTTCCAGATCACTACAATGAAGAGGATATTGCAGTAATGCAAGTCACACAAATTTTTTGTTTTCCATTGCATGTAAAGTTGGGTTTACACTATATTGTAGTCTGTCTAAGTAAGTGTGCAGTAACATTACGTCTAAAAAACTAATGTACATACCTTAATTAAAATGTGACATAGACGTGACGTGAGTTTCTGCTGTTGGAAAAAATGGTGCTGATAGACTTGCTTGACCAGGGTCATCACAAGCCTTCAATTTGTAAAAAAAATGCAATATCTTCAAAGTGCATTAAAGCAAAGCACAGTAAAACAAGATATGCCTGTATTGTTCAGCCATAAAAAGTAATGAAGTTCTGATACATGCAACAATTTGGATGAACATTGAATATGTGTTGCCTGAAATAAACCAGACACAAAAGGGCAAATGTTGTGTGATCTCACTTATATGAAATAATTAGAATAAGTACATTCATAGAATCTAGAATATAGGTTAACTGGGGCCAAGAGGACGTAAGGAATAGGGAGTTAAGTGTACAGAGTATTTGGGAGGATGGGAAAGTTTTGGTAATGGATGGTGGTGATCGTAGGACAACATTCTGAATGTAGTTAACAGCACTGAATTATATATTTGAATGTGACTAAAAGGGGGAAATTTTAGGTTGTATATATGTTACTAGAATAAAAATTTTTAAAAAATCCAAGGAACTACACAACACAAAGAGTAAACCCTAAATTAAACCATGGACTATAGTTAATAGTACAATTAAAAAAAAATGAACTTTCATCAATTACAGCAAACGTATCACACCAATGCAAGGTGTTAATAATAGGTGGTATATGGTAACCCTGTATTATATACACGATTTTTCTGTAAACCCATAATTCTCTTATAAAAACAAAAATGACAGCCAACAGATTGTGATGAAAATATTATAGCTGTACTTTGATTTTGTTCACGTGTAATTTAATATTCTGCAGTTATTCTCGGCTTCAAGAAAACATTCTGTTTTAATATACTGTAGTATACCTAACTAGTTTTCAGTTCCATCAGATTATTTTTGTTCAGTTAAATAAAGAATATATATCCTAGCTTAATCACAACTGAAAATCTCTCAGACTTTGCTGTAGAAACTAATTCATAGAGAGTGATTCGAGAGATTTCTGTTCAAAGATACGGAACTAGACACAGCTGTATATTCACATACCACACAATCATCCATGGTGTACAGTCAACTCTTCACAGTACCGTCTTATAGTTATGCATTCATCACCACAATCTGTTTCTGAACATTTTCCTTACATCAGAAAGAATCAGAATAAGAATAAAAAATAAAAGTAAAAAAGAACACCTAAACCATCCACCCCCATCCCACCCTATTTGTCATTTAGTTTTTGTCCCCACTTTTCTACCTATCCATCCACACACTAGACAAAGGGAGTGTGATCCACAAGGCCTTCACAGTCACGCTGTCACCCCTTGTAATCTACATTATTATACAATCATCTTCAGGAGTCCAGACTACTGGGTTGGAGTCTGATAGTCTCAAGTATTTACTTCTAGCTATTCCAATACATTAAAACCTAAGAGGTGTTATCTATATAGTGCATAAGAATGTCCACCAGAGTGACCTCTTGACTCCACTTGAAATCTCTCAGCCGCTGAAAATATTTTGTCTCATTTTGTATCCCCCTTTTGGTCAAGAAGACAGCTGGCAACTTTTTAAAAAAATTTAATCCTTAGATACAGTCTTTTAAAAATAAGAGAGAAAAAATGTGCAAAGATTTTTTATGTAGGTCATTTTTCCAAATGGTCTTAATTTTTCATGCACCTCTTCAACATCATAAAACGTAGATCTTCAGTTCAGAATTGTGCATGAATAGGTCCTGGGTGCAAAGTTGTGGCCCATCAGGTCTAGTGAGAAAATTGCTTATGCTTTGCCGCTCTTTCTTTAGGATATCTGTTTTTAAAAGTTTATTTGTTTTAGTTCTATATCTAGTTTCTTTTAGATATTTGTAGTAACAAAATTTTCTCTAAACAAAATTTTACGAGTAAACAAATAAGCTTTGCCAAAAGAGAACCATTTCTATTGGAGATTATATCAGGATTTGACAAAAACAAGTTTTATTTAGCACTTGAGTGGTTTTTAAAAAGCAGTTAGGTATTGTAATTAGTTACTGGTTCTATTTTCTAGATATAGATTTTAACTTTACATTTTTTTATTTATGAGGAGAAGTTGAATTGAACATCCATATGTAAGGTGTATATGTTCAGTTTTTCAGAAATAAACATTAGATGACTAATTTTGTTACTTTTTATTAAGGTAGTGATATAGGGCTGTTGTTCATCATCAAATTCAAATTCTTAGCTTAGATTAAAGGTACCCCAATTTAGTGTCAGGCCAGGTTTTTAAAAAATGGTAGCCCTTGAAAGCCTAGTAGTTTTTTTTTTACTTTTTAAAATTGGAAAATACATCATGAAGGGCTCTGGTGAATGTGGAAAAGTATTTTAGATTGGAAGATTTAAGAGCAATAACTGATTTATTGATCCCTATATTAATCTGGTATTTTAATAGTTTAGACTGGATAGCTGTTTAAATATTTATATGTCATGTAGTTTTGAATTTTTTATGCATAAATGTATTTCTTTAGATAAAATGAAGAGAGTGATTTACTTGGAGAGGACAGCCAGCAGAATAACAGGTTGTCCTTCCTACAACCATTTAACTACTCTTTTTAATACCTTACACTGTCAAAATAAATAGATAACTTTAAAAACAGTTTTTGTTCAGGTTCTATATAGGTTGCTTCATTGGACTCATTTTCCTTGTTAGTGCAATTTATTGCAAAGTTGTTTTAGGTATCCAGTTTCTCCAAGAAAATGCTTAAGTTATGTTTTTCTTTTGCAGATTGATTATACCGGAACAGAGCCTTCCAGTCCCTGCAATAAATGTTTGTCTCCGGATATCACACCTTGTATTTGTGCCATTAACTTCACACTGGAACACCCATTTGAGGTGTGTGTTTCCAAGTAATGTGTTAGAAAAGCCACTGTTTTAAAAATAATGATATTTCGTTAAATTTTTTTTTACTAGTTATTTTCTTTTAGTAGAGAGGTCACTTTAATTGCTTAGAGTCACCACACTTTTGAGGAAGATTGTTTTATGTTTTTGATTGTTGCTTGTTCCTGTTCTGATAATTAAATATATTTATTTGAATTGTTTACTATAGTTAGTGCTTTCTAGACAAAATTTAAAAATTATTTTATCCTTTCATTAGAAAATTTTATCTTTACAAATAATACAACTTTATATCAAGTTTATATCTATATGTACTTGAATTTTTAAATGTATTGCTCTCATTTTTTTTGCATACTCTTAATACTAAAACAAGTTTTTCCTTAGAAAATAAATACCAATTCTCCCATCATTTAATTGTACTTTTTCTGTCAGATATGAAGCATTACCAAAAATGCAAACACGTTATGAAACTTCGTTAATCTTTTATATCTTGATAAGCAGATAGAACTCTATTTGTGTGTGTGTTTCTTTTGCCTTCACACTGATCTACCATTCTTTCTGATACTTGAATAGATGTTAAAAGTTACAAAGATTCAGCATGTTTTATCGGGGTGGAAGTCACCAGTTTATGCTCCTCCTTTTCTGAAAATTGAGTTTAAAAAATGTTATTCCACAGGCAGCAAAACTGCATTAATATATGTGAACTTTAGATTTTTTGGAATTTAGATTTTCTACAGGTAATGGTGAGTTTGTAATCCATGGTCGATGGTTGCCATCTAGTGGTTATAGGTGCTCTTGCTCCAAGATAAAGGCTAGAATAATGCTGCCCTTGAAAAAAAAAATAAGAAATTTAGGAAAAGATGGGAATGTAATTATTTTACTTTTTTCAGCAGTAATAATGTATAAATTCAAAGCATCTTCAAAGGTCCAATTTTTTTAAATGTGAAGGGCAAACTGTAAAGATGCTTTAAGTTCTGCTTTTGTCAGAAAAAGGCAAATTAAAGAAATAAAAGAGACTGGTAATGATTTAGATGCTCCATTAGTCTCCTCTCCCATTCACACTTATTTCAGAACTTCTCTTCTGCAAAGGTGATCATCCTCATTCATTCTCTTGTGGGCTCTGTGTTCCATCACAAGCCCAAACTTTGCATTGGACTAAAACCTTTTCAGGGAACTTCAAGTAAGTTATTTTGTCTCAGTATTCATTGAAAGGATCTCTTTTTCAGTTTGCAAGTTGAGTTTACTGTACTGATTCTTAATTGAGGTTATAAGTACTTTTTTTAAAAAAGGCATATTCATTGTCTCTGAATATTTCTGTTAAGAAACTTTGATATCCAAAAAATATTTCCATGTAAACATTTCCTTTATATAGAATGGGCAAGTTAGCGTAATTTGACACTTGGAAATCAAGCTTTAAATAAATGATTGTGCTTGTGAAAATATTGAATGAAATAAAGCATACTTATGTTACACAATTCCTTTTAGTTTTCTGAATTCCATTTAATTGAGGGTAAGAATGTAGAAAAAGATGTAGCAACCAGGAAGGAGAGAGTAGCTTACTGTATTTTGCTACCTTTAAAAACTTAGTTGTTCAAGATGGCTTCTTAGCATCTTCTAAATAATAGTATTTGTAGATTACCCTTTTTTCCCAATTTATTTCCAGATTAGTGCAACTAAGTCACAGTACTTTTCTTAATCATTATAAAGTTTCTCAATATCTTATCAATTACTTATTTACTAATTACTAATATTATATAAATTGAAAGTAGCTCAGAGAAGGCTGAAAGATTCCTAGAGGAATCTTATTTTTATATGTAAATAATACTACTTTGAAATATTTAAGGATATTTTCAAAGTTTATTCTTGGATTCTTGTAACATATTTTCTTTAACCTTATTTAAATTTGTGTCATTTTAGATTACTAAGTACTGGTAGAATTCACCCCAGTACCTGTTTTAAATGATCACAAATTCCAAAATAGTAAAGTCCAAATTACACAATTTTTAATGTATGAATGAAATAAATTATACAGTAGATTTTATATGAAAAAATTTCCCTCTGTTTCTCTAGGGCAATGTGTTTATGTATTATGGACTGTCTAATTTCTACCAAAACCATCGTCGTTATGTGAAATCTCGAGATGATAGTCAACTAAATGGAGATTCTAGTGCTTTACTTGTAAGTAAAATAATGGAATATGAAAATGTGGTATTTATGAGATAAGAACACGTTGTAAATGTTCAGTTAGAAATGTTACATATTTAATAATGCTCAAGTGAAATTAAACTGCAATTTGTCATTTATAGTTTGTTAAGTGAGGGTTTTTTGTTAAAATATACCCCCCCCTCCACTCCGTAATTTGCCCAGATTAATTATTTCTCATAGCTAGGGGATGCTTGCCTGCTTGCTTCTAGTAGCATCATTGGAATTTCTCCTTTATTTTTATTAATCTGCTGGCAATGGGATTTTGATGGGTCTAGCTTCTGGGTATGTAAATTTGTTCCATTTGAGTTAGTTCATTATTACATTAGATAAGAATATGTAAATAAACTGCTTTTGATTTCTGAGATTGCTTTTAGAATTGAACACATATGTTTTGCATTTTTTAACTTGTAGAAAGATTGAGAGTCTAAAGGGTGGGTTACTTAAGAACCGTCTAGGGAGCTTTTTGAAAATAAAGATTTCCAGAATTCTCATAAGTCTATTATTTTAGTATCTTTGGGGGTGGAGCGCTAGAATGTCTGTTTTTAATAAGATCCTCTTCTGATGCCCAGCCTGGTTTGGGAACCTATGGACCAGGGGAACTTAGTTTCCTATTGTTCAGTTTTCCTTTGTAGTGGTTGGTTCCCATGTATTTTATGTTACTGCTGCCAATGCAGTAAACATTCAGAGGCTCAGAGTAATGTAGCAGTTCGTTAATCTCTTAAAATTGGCATGGAAATGTAATTTAGGACTGTCTGTGACCAGAAAGGGCCTGATAAGCATATAGCTATTATCCTCCTTGGTTACTGATATGTGGGATTTTAAGAAATGTAAGATTATTTAAAGATTCCCTGGCATACACAGGGTTCTAGTTAGATCTGTAATATTTTTCAGTCCATATGGTATTTACTCCTTAGGATCCACTTTTTAGGTGATGTACTGTGAAACATGCCAAGATCCTAGACCTATTTGAATTTGTTGATTGTAATTGTAGTGTGGAGGTGTTCAAAGACCTAGAAGTGTTGGCTGACTTACAGTTCTTTTATTTAGATACACACTCTCTCCACTAAGGGTGAAAGAAGGTGAGAGTGATCCCTTTCTACAAACTTCAAGCAGAGCTGTTAGATTAGATTAGGGATTTGTGAGTTTTTTTTGCAAAGGGCCAGATAGTAAATCTTTTAGGCTTTGTGGGTCATATGGTATATGAGTTTGCCAGGATGCTCTGACAAATATCATGTAATGGGTTGGCTTAAACAGCCAAGATTTTATTGGGTCACTATTTGGGAAGCTGGCAGTCCAAAATCAAGGCCTTAGCAAGGCAATGCTTTCTCCCCAAAGTCTGTGGTGGTCTGCTGCTGGTTTGCTGCAATCCTTGGATTTCCTTGGCTTGGCCTTTTGTCACATAGTGATGCCCTCTCCTTTCTTCTGCTTTTCTTGATTCCCTTGACTTCTGGCTTCTTGTGCCTCCCCATGTCTTTCTCTGACTTCTGGCTTCCAGTTTCTTCTCTTTTTAAGACCTTCAGTAATATGGATTAAGACCTACCCTGATTCAGTTAGCCACACCTTAACTAAAAATAACATCTTCAAAAGGTGTTATTTACAAATGGTTTCATACCCACAAGAAGGTGGATTAAGGATAAGAACGTGCCTTTTATTGGGGTACATAATTGAGCCTACCACATAAGATCTCTGTTGTAGCTACTCAACTCTGGTGTTGTAGAGTGAAAGCAGCCATAAATGACACATGCATGAATGGGTATAGCTGTGTTCCAGTAAAACTTTATCTGTGAAAACAGGTGGTGGGCCAGGTTTGACCCATGGGCTATCTTTTCCTGACTTCTGGACTATACCAAAAAGTATGATTTTAAGATAGGTCACTTTCAGAAATCTTAAAGGTATTAAGAATGGACAGATGGAAGTCCAAGTTACTTAACATTGTGTGTGAAGCCATTCAAAATCTGGTATCAACCTACCAATCAAGCCTCATTGTTTATACTCTGTCTGTAATATATCTTTGGCCTTGTCACCTTAGCCCATATTTGCTGCTTGCTAATCATGTGCTGTGGTACAAATAATCTGCCATTCTTGGACTTTACCATTTCATTTGCCTAGAATGCCATTCTTACTCTTTCCTGGTTGTCTTCTTATCTCAGTACCTTTTGAGGCAAAATAAGTTCTTAATGTTTACTTTGAGTCACCATCATTTCTCATTTTGCTCAACAAACCGGTTTCCCCGCATCCTCTACCCTTGCCCCTCCCTTCCAAGCCATTTTCCGCATAGCTGTAGTGATCTTTAAAAAAATAATAACTACAGCTTCCCAACTGAAAATCTTTCAGTGGTTTACTAGCATTTGGAATGAAATTTCAGGATGATCTGAGCTACGTGTAATTCTGTAATAATATTTTGCGCCGTTCTGTGTCTCAACAGGTTTTATTTACCTTTTACCTCCAGAAATAATCAAATTCTTTCTTAATAGCATGTGCTGCTCTCTTTGCTTGAAACTTTCAGCTGCCTGCTTTTCACATAGCTGATTCCTGTTCTCCTTTAGGTCTTAAGTTATATGATACTCCCTCCATAGAGAAGCTTTTTCTTACCCTTGGAGTCTAAAATTGCCTCCTCTCCCCTCTATTAATTGCTCAGATAGCATCTTAATAGCACCTATTGCAATTTGTAATTATATATTCACTTATTTATTATTTGTCTTCCCAACTGGACTGTAAGCTCAGGAGGGCAGGGAGCATGACTTTCATTCATGGCCATATTCTGGTAGAAGGCATTTATTTAATAAATATTTGTTGAATGATATAGTCATTTTTATCTTAGCTCTTATTTCATGTTATAGTTGGTTATGTATAGGTCTGTTTCCTCTGTTATATTATGGACCTCTTAAAAGCAGGGACAGTATTTTTTTTAATTAATTCAGTTTTATTGAAATATATTCACATACCATACAGTCATCCATGGTGTACAATTAGCTGTTCACAGTACCATCATATAGTTATGCATTCATCACCCCAATCTGTTCTGGAACATTTTCCTTACCAGAAAGAATAAGAATAAAAAATAAAAGTAAAAAGAACACCCAATCACCCCCCCATTCCACCCTATTTTTCATTTAGTTTTGTCCCCGTTTTTCTACTCATCCATCCATACACTGGATAAAGAGAGTGCGATCCACAAGGTTTTTACAGTCACACTGTCTCCTGTTGTAAGCTACATTGTTAAACAGTTGTCTTCAAGAATCATATTTGCAGGTAAGGGTTACATGAAAAGATAAAGAAACATTAAGGAATACAGGCTACTATGTTGGAGTTTGATAGTTTCAGGTATTTACTTCTAGCTATTCCAATACATTAAAACCTAAAAAGGTTATCTATATAGTACATAAGAACATCCACCAGAGTAACCTCTCAACTCCATTTGAAATCTCTCAGCCACTGAAGCTTTATTTCGTTTCATTCCGCATCCCTCTTTTGGTCAAGAAGACGTTCTCAGTTCCACGATGCCGTGTCCAGATTCATTCCCGGGAGTCATACCCTGCGTTGCCAGGGAGATTTATACCCCTGGGAGTCAGGCCCCACTCAGGGGGAAGAGCAGTGAGTTCACCTGCTGAGGTAGCTTAGCTAGAGAGAGAGGGCCACATCTGAGCAACAAAGAGGCACTCGGGAGACTGGTAAGCACAATTATAAGCAGGTTTAGCCTCTCCTTTGCAGTAACGAGCTTCATAAGGGCAATCCCCAAGGTAGAGGGCTTAGCATACCAAACTGTCAGTCCTCAGTGTTTGTGAGAACATCATCAACAATCCAGGTGAGGAAATCTAACACTTCTGCATTTTCCCCCAGCTCCTCAGGGGGGCCCAAGCAGGGACCGTATTTTATTCATTTTTCTGTTTCTAGCACCTAGCAAAGTACCTGGTACATACTAGGTACTCAATAAATGGCTTTCCTAAGCCAGTTTAGTGGAAAGCCCTTAATGCTGCCTAGTCCTGATACATAGAAAAGTACATACATACTTACACACTTTTCTTTCTTTTAAGACACCTTAAGAATTTAGTGATTAGAACACATTTGCCCTACTGTGAGTTTATTTACACTTAATAACTTTTTGAAACCATAGTTTTCATTTAAACATTCAAAAAGTAATAAACTAGTTATATATTGTCAATTTTATGGCCTCAGAGTGCTAACTTTATCAATATAGATGCCTTAGGGGACCAAAGAACTGAGAGGTAAATATTGAAGAGACTTTTTGAGGTCCATGGAATATGTTTTCTTAGCTTTCTCTTGTCTTTTCTATATACACTTTTTTTTCCAAAACAAAAGAACAAAGAGAACATGAATACAAGACAGGGTTGGTTGGTGGTGGAATAGCCCTAAAAGTCCTAACCAGAGTCAGGTATTTCAAATTGAAAACATTTTGGTCTGTTTCTGTCTTTTGTGACATGGCCTTCTGTGACCTGGAGCCCCAGAACAATGCAGACCTTTACCTAACCTCAGACTTGGTAGAGTCTCTAGTTTAACCCTGTAATTGCCACATCTCCTTGAGATTTTTCAGTAGGGCTAAAATCAGAACCAAATTTTGAGAACTGGCAAGTAAGTGCTCTTTGCCTTGCCAGGATTTTCATTTTCTTGTTACCTGGATGCACAGTTTAATGAAGATTCTAGAATCTGCATTAGACTTACTAACATCTCCTTCCCTCCCTCCTTCCTTCCTTTCTTCCACTTTCATTTTATAAGGAAAACCTAGATAAACCAAGGGATTTGCGCAAGGTCTCTTAGTATGTAGCTGGAACCAGAACCTCTAGTCTTCTCTTCTAGTTTAAGACTCCTTTTGTTATGTCACAACTGGATTGACAGTAGACCGCTTCTTAATTTTTCTTGGACAGAAAACTCTTTTCAGTGCTGTTTCTTTGTTGATATGAAAGTAAAAAAGATGCTAATTTGATAATATGCATATGTGACAAAATATTTGCAGGTAAAGGTTACATGAAAAGATAAACATTAAGGAATACACTGTATTTAAATGAGGTGTTACCTATAATCTGCATGCGTTGCAAGTGAGAAACATACAGAGTTTGAATTTTTAATCAGCAATTGGGATTAATTAGCCCAGGGTTCAAATAAAGGCCTGAGTAATAATTTCTCTCTTCTTTTCTTCATAAAAAATCAGAATCCCAGTAAGGAATGTGAGCCTTACCGAAGAAATGAAGACAAACCAATTGCTCCTTGTGGAGCTATTGCCAACAGCATGTTTAATGGTATGGAATAGATATAAACATAAAGATACAGATAGATACAGACATATTATTAGGACAATCTGTATAATCTGTTAGAGATTTTATAGCCTAGTAAATATGAATGAAATTAAGAAATTCAACAACTTTAAGATGAAAATATCAGTTAGGCATTAAATGGGATATTATGCTTTGTTACTTTCTTTTGAGCATTTTTACATTTTAAGAATGGATTTCTATCACTGGGAAGAAGAATGACACTATTGAAGTAGAGATATTCTGCCACCTTTCCTATTTCATAAAAAATAAAATAAAAGCCAGGTTTATTTATTCCATTAAAAATGAGCTACAGTGTATAATTTAGATCAGCACTGTCCACTATAAATATAATGTGAACCATAAATAAGAGCCATGTAAGTAGTTTTAAATTTTTTAGCAGTCATATTAAAGTAAAAAAACAAGTTAAACTAATTTTAATGTTTAAAATTTAACCCAGTACATCCAAAATATTATTTCAACATGTAATCAGTATGTAAGTTTCTGAGATATTTTATATTCTCTATTTTGTACTAATTTTATACTTAGAACACATACCCATTTGAACCAGCTATATTTCAAATGCTCAGTAGCCATGCATGGCTAGTGACTACCATATTGAACAGCACAGATAGAGAAATACTTAAGCCAGAAGCTATTTAGGGATGCATTATTGAAAGAAAGGGAGGAGAGGCAGATGTACCTTTTTAATTTGGGTTAAAGTTAAAATATTTGACCTGTCACCTGTCAGCTGGCTGTATAGGAAAGTAACCTAGTACTCTATTGAGGGAAGAGAAGTCCTTGTAGGATTATTAAGTTACTATAGGTAATTCACATATGAATAATCAACAGCAAATACATATCATATACCTACTTTATCACAACCACTTTTGGGAACAAATACTAAATTATCATTTCTCGTAAAGTAAAGCAAGCACTATTGGTTTTCAGTAGATATTTAGGAATATTTTCCTTTTCTTGTATTTAGATACATTAGAATTGTTTCTGGTTGGCAATGAATCTGAACCTAAGCCTGTTCTTTTGAAAAAGAAAGGTATTGCTTGGTGGACAGATAAAAATGTGAAATTCAGAAATCCTCCTGGAAGAGAAAGCCTAGAAGAACGATTTAAAGGTAAAACATTACTGTATCCCTTTAAAAATATGAACTGTTTAAAAGTATAAGCTAGGAGTTTTAATGAAGTACCTAAATTTTCTTATAAGAATCTTTTAGAAGGTTATACTTTAAAAATAAATGAAAGAACTCTTTTTTCCAAAACATTATGCCAAGTTAGGTAAAATGTGGTATATTCTAATGTACTGAAATTCTAAAGGAAATGTGTACTTTTAATCTTGAATTGAATTTCTGTGGTGTTTTCTTATAAGCATTTGAGCCATAATCATTTAAAACTACAGCAAAGTTTCTTTTAGATGAGCCCCATTGCTTAATTATCCAAATTTATTTTTGTTCCTGTGCCACTTTATGTTTACAGTATAGTGTCTTACCATTATATCTCTGCCTTAAGTGATATGCCTTTTGATGTATACTCCATATCCTACTTCTGGTATTCTCTTATTTGAAATATTTTTTGGAAGTTTTTGTTAAGTTGTTACATGAGGAATTGTTTTGTCTCTAGATTTCAAGATAAATAATAATATATTTGTACCTTTGAAAATAAGAAAAATGCTCAGATTGTGTATTGCACATCTTTATTTTAGTAGAATGTGAATTTTCAGTGACACTCTTAATAGAATTGAATATTTTCCCCCATCCCTCCCTGCTTTTTTTAAGGTACAACAAAGCCAGTAAACTGGCTTAAGCCAGTATACATGCTGGATTCTGACTCAGATAATAATGGGTTTATAAATGAGGATTTTATTGTTTGGATGCGTACTGCAGCGTTACCTACTTTTCGTAAGTTATATCGTCTTATAGAACGGGATAGTGATTTACATCCAACTTTACCAGCTGGACGATACTATTTGAATATCACATACAGTATCCTTTTTTGGCTATTTATACAGATTCATAGACTTGAAAGAGAGCCTAGTTCAACCTTCTCTTGGTTAGGTGGAATGCTATTTGTGCTTTAGTTTTGATCTCTGCATTTTTATATGAATGTGTGTACGTTTGAGTATATTACTTTAATTTATATCTTAAAGTTTATGTTTTCCAGAAATGTCTAAAATTTTTATATACTTTGTGTAGGGCTTCAAGCACATTATTTGATAAAATTATTTCAAATGTAAGTGCTTGATTTATTAATAAGCTATCTGTTTTTATAAGAGATTGTAATCGAACTTCATGCAAAGGCCAATGAATGTACCTGATAACAAATAAATACTGGCGATACTGGGCTATTTTAATATATACTTCTGGATACTAAAAATCAGTGAATATGTTAGTTCACATCAACATAATCATAACTATTGCTCTGTTCTCAGTATCAAAACATTTTTATCACTGGTTGTATTGTTCTGCATTAAGGACTAGGTACAGTCTTCAGTGCTGATAAATATCATTCATTCTGTTCTGGATATATGCTAACACTGTGTTGCAGTTCATAGCCAGGCTATTGATTCCAGAGGCCATGACTGCCATCAGTCACCACTGAAGACTGTGTTCCCAGCTAGTTCACTAAGATTATTTCATATCAGGTTGGATGCAGGTCTTTTCTAGGAGGGAAATATAGGGCAGTTCCTTTCACTCTAAACACCTTTTAATCTCTAGCTTTTTGCTTGTATACATCATGTGTGAAAAGATTCCTGAATGTTAGCATTTTAAATGTTTGCTGATCATCATTGTATTTTTATTTTTCTTAATCCAAATTACTCATAAGTATATGGTTTTGGTTTTATAATTGACTAGTAAATTGTATATTAATAGACCCAGTTTCAAATATGGGGTTTTTTGTTTGTTTGTTTGTTTGTTTGTTTTTGGATGCTAGTCTCTTGATGTTGCATCTAAATACACAGCTGAATCTGGCCTGATAGTGGCAGACTGAAAATGACCATGTTTTTGAAACTAGACCCACATAGGAGCAATTTTGAACAGAGAGAACGATTTCAGGGGCTGGTAGCAAGGACATCATCCTGAGGGTATAGCCAAAATAGGAGGAAGCTTTATCACAGTATCCAAAAATTCCAGTAAAGAGGAAGGGCAGATAACCAGCTGTAGCCTACAGTACAATAAAGGGAAATCTATAGGAGCACCTGGGAATTCTTAGCTCCAAGAAAGCTGACAGACAATTTGTATCCAGAAAGTCTGCAGCAGGGTCCCAGGCACTGAGAGGAACACTGTCAGAAGGAAGTAGTGTGTCCTGCAAAGTTACAAGATGGAAATTTGGACCTGCAAAACATCAAGGGTTAATTATTAAAATTGAGTACAAGGTGGGAACTAGATACTAGAAACAAGGCAGAAACCCATTTTATTAAGGATTGAGATTCAAAGAGAGACTAGAATGGTTGATTTGAAACTATTTCCCAGAGTGTTCAGTTAGAGCTCTTAAAATCATTCCTGCCTTAGATGAGGATTGGTCTAAGAAACTAGTGGAGCTGAGTCTGCTATTTGGGGTCATACGGCCCTGAATGTGGGGATGGAGAGTTGCAGAAGCTAAAGAAATAGGTGGGGCCTAACACTTTACTAAAACGATTCTTTTGAAAAGGTTATAAACTTTTTTTGCATCAGAACTTTACTCTGTCTTCTCTACTCCAAATATTTTCAAAATCCTGGGACTCGTCTGTGTAGATAGCTCACCCAACCCACTAGTATCCCATTTCTTATATCTCCTAAAAAATTTGGTATCCTTCACCCTTCACTTCTACTCTGTTTTAGCTATCAACTCTGTGTCACATCATGAGTTTTATCATTGCTCCAAATCAGCAACTTAAAACTTTAGCATGCTTCTCTCTGACCTTGTGCTTCAGGGCACTCATGTTCTTACAACTAACTCTCAGTGCCCATGCTCTTTGAACTCAGAGAACTCCAGTCCCTTGATTCTTTCATTTTCTCCTGATTCTACCTTCTCTTCCTGTGTATGCTTCATTGCTCATCTTCAGATGTACTTTTTCACATTATATTCCATGTGGCCTTTTGGACCTCTGTGTAATGAGAGCAAAACTATATGAAAAAATGATAAAGCCCTTAAAATTGGTTGTTTTTGCTTGTAAAATATTTTGGCTTCACTGCTAACATTTAACTTGCTAAATCAGTCCTTCAAGGTATATAATTTTTTTGTGAATCACAGCCTGTGGATAAGGTACCTGTGTATCACAGAATTATACAAATAAATTATAAGCAATTAAATGCCAACTTACAGATCATATTTTAAAAATCAAGCAACTAGACATGGTAAAATCTTCCTATACAGCACTTCAGATTACCCTGTACATTCTTTTGATGGACGAAAACGGATGATCTTGAGCACTATTTCATGGATGGGAGGAAAAAATCCGTTTTTGGGGATTGCTTACATCACTGTTGGATCCATCTCTTTCCTTATGGGAGTTGTACTACTAGTAATTAATCATAAATATAGAAACAGTAGTAATACTGCTGACATTACCATTTAATTTTATATTCTGAAAACGAATCTTCTGCATGTGCATCAAGGCCAGTCCTATTCAACCTAGCTTTTGAATGCTAATGTCTGGTTAGTATGTCATTTTTGAAGTTGGCATGTAACACTTTTTTTTTAAAACAATCTTTGTCCTTTGCTTCTTCCTATGGATGACTTATGAAAATACATGACAGGTATAAAACAAATTAGCTATATTGATCATATCAACATTGTAACTGCTGAAATGGCATTCTAATGTTTGCTTTTATTGGGATAGGCCACATGATGCATAGAACCTCTTTTCATGTGAAATGCATCCACTGCTTAAATGTTTATGCTGTGTTGATATTATATTGATGCTGTATATGTTTGCCTATTGTGTGAAGAAAGGGATTGCAAGATGTATGAGTAAAATGACTTTCTAACCTTTCAGGTTTCAGAGTTACAGAAAGATGAAGAATGACCAAATTTAAATAAAACACTTCATCATTTTCATGTGTCACGTATAAAGGCTTAAAGTACCATCTTTGTAGAGGTGGTTCATATATTCAGTTTATACAGTATAGTTCTTTGTCAAGCTTAGCTTTGATTTCAAAGGACTTGTTTACCATGTCTGGCATAGGAATTAATGGGTCATGTCTGAGAGGTCAGGTAGAGGTCCCAGGTAGGAGAATTTAAAATTTCTCTTTCCTTTTGGTTAAGTTGTTGCAGTCAGGAATCCCGACTTACGTGAAATGTTTTTACATGTGATCATTTCCCTTGAAGCTTGTACTTTTTAAGGGAAGAAAGAATATAGGTGAGATGGGAAAACTGCTTGGCAGACCTTCATCTTCTGCCTCAACTGTAAACCAGATGTAAATACTCAGAGGAGATAGTTTTCATTCTTGTGGTATTTAACATTCAGAAATTTGCTTCAACATTGGAAATACCTCAAGCTATTTTAATTTTTCAGGTAAGTGTTTGGACTTAAGTACTAATACTATATTCCAGAAATTACTGAAAATGGCAACCTTAATTTCCTCTATATTTCATTCAATTTTTGCATATAGGTCAAATATGGAATGTATGCACATTCTCTTTAGTTAGGGTACCAATTGGCTGGTTGGTTTTCCTAAGATGTATTTTAAAAAGAAATTCTTTTAATATTCCTAGTTAAATTCTGTGTATTTTGGAGTATATACTTGATAAATTATAATATATGTAGTCAAAGTTATTTTATTTTATACTAATGAATTATTTTAATATTCTTTATTGAGTAAATGTTGTAATTTGTTTGCTATGGAACTTACTCTTGAAGTGAATGTAAACTTATTTCATATGCATGAAAATGTATTCTTAATCAGAAGTGTCTTAATTGCATTGAAATTGCATTTTTTAAAACTAAACTCATGTTCATGTAGAAGAATGCCTTTTTTTCAGAGTTTGTAGTTTTTTCTTTCAGTTGTACTTTAAATCAAAAAGTCTGGGTAATGTAGCAGTTCTGATTAATATATGTTGTTTTTTTTTAATGTAATGGTTGATAGTAAAAATGTGCCACACTTCTTAAATTTATATAAAAATAGAAAATTCAGTTAAAATAACTTGTATTTCATAATATTCTAACTGGTCAGAATAGTACTTGCATGAGGCCCTTGAGGTATGATTATCCAGAAACTTCTGAGTACATAGGGTATTCTTTGTCTAAAAATATTCATTATTTTGTCAGTCTTTCAGAATATTGATATTTATTCAGAAAATTGTCCCTCCTGCACATGGCGATTTATTTTCTGGAACACATCATTGGGGGAAGAGGGCTCTTCTGTCAGTCTTTCCAGATTGAGTCTGTTTGTTTAAGAAGGACTCCATCCTGCATCTCTTTCTCTAATTCGAGGACCAAAGGTGCTGCTAAAGAAAATTGAAGAGTCCTTCCAACACTTTGTCATCTATGGTGAAGATGGAATCTTAAAATGTGTTTGGAGTTTTATCTGTTTTACAAGTACATTGACAGCCTAAACTCCTCCCTGTCTGCTGCCATTTGAGCTCTAAGGGATTCCTGTGAAGAATATGAACATGCGTATGACCTCTGTGAAGCATGGCAGGGAGGGGGCAGGGGACTATGGACAAACATTTCTTTCTTAGAGGTTTTGTGCTAATCTTTTGGAGACACTGATGGCATATTCAACTTTCAAAAAATCATACTGCATTTTAAGGCAGTTAGTTTAAGTGGAAGGCATTAACAATGCATTAATTTGGGGGAAGTTTTTGACATATGAAAAGATTCCAAATTAAAGGAATTATGCAGTAAGTAAAAGCTAAGAAACTTCATTGAAATCATAAGGCAGTCTAAAAATAAATTGGTAGAAATAACTGTACTACCTAACAGAGAATCATTCAACCAAGAGGAATATTATTTGTTTATTAGTTAGTGGCAGTGTTTATTTGTAATCTTGATTATATTAAAAGATAAATATATATATACACATTCTGTAAGTATGGTCTGTATTAATAAATATGATGAAAATTAAGTTTTCTATGTTTGTCTTGCTCAAATAACAATGCCCCAGTGTTATTGCTAATGTTTGGCACTAAGTTTTAATCCAAGGTCAGTGAGTCCAAGTTTTAACATCTCCACTGCTAGAATTAATGAAGTGTCATTAACTGTTAAATCAGTTACCGTGTATATATTTATTAGTCACACCCACAACATTAATTGGAAGATTAATCTGTATTACTGAGAAACATCTGTTCTTGTCAGGAAGTACTTCGATTGTCACCTTGAGTTATAGGCAGATTGGGTAAATTTGGTATTATATCAAGGGAAATGTCTGATAAATAGAAAATGAAGAACTGTTAGGCAAGTATGAAGAAAATAATGAAGCAGGGCACAAAGGAAATGGAAAGCCTGACTTACACAGGAGGGGTAGCCAAGCAGTAGGGTCAGTGAATGCTTTTCAGCCTGCCACCTCCTTTCTTTATGGAAACACATCCTTAGATTATTGCAAGGTACTTCTTTGTTGGTTAAGCTGTGAAGTAATGCTGTTTATGAACATGGCTATTTTGGAGGAGGGTGCAGAGAATAAAGAGTGATATTAGTGTTGCTGTTACAAGAAGAATGTTGATGCATTAGTGTCTTTGTGCAGTATGGATGATTTAGTAAAAGCATTTTAGAATTTTTAGAATCCTTTTTTTTAACCCATGCGTCATTCAGTGAACATGAAAATGACAGTTCCCTTAATGTTATTTGAAATTTCAAAATAAATATTGTATCTAAAAACAAATCAGACCATGGTGACCTTATTTGCATTTACATATTATATAATTTAGCAAAGTAACATGTGTACATAGTTTAAAAAATTGATTAGTAAGTTCTAAAGGCTTTACGATAAAAAACAGTAGTCCTCCATCCCACTGCCCCAACTCTCTCTACTCCCTGAGACAATCACTTTAACTGGTATTTATCTCAGTGTATCTAAATACTGTGTTTATACTATGAATGTTGCATCATGAATATCATATTTCATGATGATTTCGTTGTCTCACACACATACCTCCCCTTCTCCCATTACATAGTTACAATATTTAGTAACCACATTAGCCATTATTTAATTATGACTGTATAAATACTGTAGAGGCAAGCTGTGCACTGTGTACATTTTCTTTTGCATGATTTTATTTTTTCTGGAATTATTAATTACCTCATTTTTGACACGTAACTTACAATTTTTCCAACTTCTCCATGATGTCCATCATGTTCCCATCCCTAGTTTTGAAGGACTTTTGTCCTCAATCAGAACCAGCTTATTTGAGTCCCTGTTTTTACTAGAAAGGTTTATTCTGCAATTGTCCTGTGCCCTTTTGTACTGGTTGTTCTTTTGGCCTCCTGCACAGCTATTATCCCATGACCTCCCTTTGTCACCCTCTTGTGTTGGATCTCCTACTTCCTAGTTTACTCTCTTGTTTACTAGTGGAAATCCTAAAATGCAGTTTCTTTTTTTTTTTTTTTAATTAAATTCAGTTTTATTAAAATACATTCACATACCATACAGTCATCCATGGTGTACAATCAACTGTTCCCAGTATGATCATATAGTTATGCATTCATCACCACAATCTGTTTCTGAACATTTTCCTTACATCAGAAAGAATCAGAATAAGAATAAAAAATAAAAGTAAAAAAAGAACACCCAAACCATCCCTCCCATCCACCCAAAATATTTTTCATTTAGTTTTTGTCCCCATCTTTCTATTCATCCATCCATACACTGGATAAAAGGAGTGTGATCCACAGGTTTTCACAATAACACTGTCACCCCTTGTAATCTACATTGTTATACAATCGTCTTCAGGAGTCCAGACTACTGGGTTAGAGTTTGATAGTTTCAGGTATTTACTTCTAGCTATTCCAATACATTAAAACCTAAGAGGTGTTATCTGTATAGTGCATAAGGATGTCCACCAGAGTGACCTCTTGACTCCGTTTGAAATCTCTTAGCCACTGAAACTATTTCGTCTCATAAAATGCAGTTTCTTAAGAAGTGGTATATAAGAAGTAAGTTTTCTGAGTTCTTTCATGCTGAAATGTCTCTTCCACCCTCACATTTCATTAATAGTTTGACTACTACAATTTTAAGATAAAAAATAATTTTCCCTCAGAGTTTTGAAGGCATTGCTCCTTTCTCTTTCAGCCTCCATTGTTGGACCTCCTAAATTGAAGCTTAATTTTATTTTATTTTCTCCAAGTCGGACACTTTGTTTCTGTTCTTTTAGGAGATTTTTTTTTTCAATTTTATCTTCCAAGATTATCTTCCTTCTATTGAATTTTTAATGTATTGGTCATGTTTTTATTTTCAAGACTGCTTTCATTTCTGTTGTTTTCAAAACATTCAATTCTTAGCCCATAGATAGACTTATTTTTCTAAATATACTTTCCCCCCCTTTTTTTTCTGTTTATACCAGGATTTTTTTAAATCTTTTTTTTTAAATTCAGTTTTGTAGAGATATATTCACATACCATACAGTCATCCATGGTGTACAATCAACTGTTCACAGTACCATCATATAGTTGTACATTCATCACCCCAATCTATTTTTGAACATCTTCCTTATACCAGAGAGAATAAAAATAAGAATAAAAAATAAAAGTAAAAAAGAACACCCAAATCACCTCCCCCATCCCACCCTAGTTTTCTTTTAGTTTTTGTCCCATTTTTCTACTCATCCATCCATACGCTGGATAGGGAGTGTGATCCACAAGGTTTTCACAATCACACTGTCACCCCTTTTAAGCTACATTGTTATACAATCGTCTTCAAGAGTCAAGGCTACTGGGTTGCAGTTTGATAGTTTCAGGTATTTACTTCTAGCTATTCCAATACACTAAAACCTAAAAAGGAATGTCTATATAGTGCAAAAGAATGCCCACCAGAGTGACCTCAACGCCATTTGAAATCTCTCAGCCACAGAAACTTTCTTTCATTTCTCATCCCTTTGGTCAAGAAGATGTTCTCAATCCCATGTTGCCAGTTGCAGTATACCAGGATTTTTGACGTAGATTTGTTTTAATTTTAGTTTTACTCTCTTGTTAGTGTAAACACCTTTCCTTGTATCTCTGGCTAGGCTTAACAATTTTCATATATGTGTAGACACCAAAAGTAATTGAGTGTTCTGCATACATGGGCAGGCTTGACAAATGGTGGATTTTATTAGCTTTGCTGCTCAAAATGCCACTCAGCAAATTGTTATCCGGTTCATGATAAAAAGCTTAAGTCATTACTAGTTGGCAGAGCAGCTTCCATAAGTGGACTATTGCGAGAAGTGCTGCACTAGGGAATGATTGGCTGGGAGCCTGTCCTTTGGTTGGAGGCCTTTTCTCTGGGTCTGGTCCCTTTCTCTAGGAAAGAGTCCTCCAGTCTTCTTTGGAAGAAAGGGGGTTTGACTAGGGCTGTTTCATAATGCTTTGAACTTTCTGCTTCCTTTGTTCTCTACGTCACCTCCTGATGTCTGCTTCACATAGATTTCCCTCTATCTGGCCCTCCACGTGTCCCTTCCACCTAGTTGACTCCATTTAATTTCTCCATGTAAGAATTCTCTGGTGTCTTACCTTTGGGAGACAGTGATGAAGGTGACAGATATATGTGGCTGAGAAGGGTAGGGCAAGGGTCTTGAGGATCTAACCATTCTATTACATATATCTTTCAACCAGTCGTTTTCAGGCCTGTCCCTTGTCTCCACTCTTTGTTGTAACTCTTACCTCCATGTTGTGAGCTGCTAAAGGGTTGTGGGACCAACCAGCTCGCTTCCCACTGGTATCCCCCTTTATAGTCTCTAGATTGCAGCTTCCTCTACCAAGCTCATTTATATAATATTTGCATTCTGTCTTCCAAAAATATTGAAATAACTTAATCTGTTGCTGTCTCCTCTATATTCTCTATTCTTGTGGGCAATACAGGTCTGTAAATTTCAACAGATATATAGATTTGTGTAGCACCATAATAGGATACAGAGCAGTCCCGTCACCCCCCAAAACTCCCTTATGCTATCCGTTTATAGTCCCCCCCAAACACACACACCTATAACCCTTGATAACCACTGATCTGCTTCCTATCCCCATAGTTCTGTCTTCTAGAATGTCGTAGTGGAATCATGCAATATATAACCTTTTGAAATTGGCTTCTTTCACTCAGCATAATGAGATTCATCCAAGGTGATGTGGATATCAATAGTTTTTATCATACTTTCAGCTTCTTTTTCTTTCATTTTACTTCAGTGAGAGGGAAAGGAGATAAATTTGGAGCCAATCCACTGTCTTAAACTGGAAACACTTTGAAGCAAATATATTCCCCCACCCTTTGGTGATTTTATACAATCTTTTTTTTTTTAAATCTCAAAAACCATACTTTTTATATACTTCGTGATATTATTGTGAGCTTGTGTATGTCTGTCTGTCACAAGTTTTCTATCCAGAGTAATGAAGAAGATTGAACTCACCATATTACCACTTTCACTTGCAAGCCTGATGTGCCACTTTGTTTCAAGAACCAGAACTGCAGAAAACATATCTTTACAAATATGTCAAACTCCCCTTACCCACCCCCACCCTGCCTTTGAAAATCAGTGGTCTAAAATAATCCCTGGTTTGAAAGAATCTTTGTCTCTCCTTTTCACAACATATTTTGTAACAGATTGGTTTATATTCTGTCATTTTCAACTTCAGTCAGACTTTCACCCCACTATTGCACTGTACTCAGTTCGCGGTCACCTGTGTCTAAAACATACTGTTGAATGAGAATGAGTTTTAGAAGGAAACTGGCCTGGCTTCTAAATGTACAAACTGTATCTGGATTATGTAATCTCTGTAAACCACATACTCAAGTTATTTTCTTGTCAGTAAAATGGAGATTTTACGTGACAGATTTTATTTTGAGGAATAAGGGAAGTGATTAATAAAAGCATCTAGCAAAAATGTAGCAAAGTAAGCAACCAATGAACAATTCCCACTCAGATTGTCAAATGAAGTGATCTTTTTTGTTCCATTTGATAGGCATTTTTTCTTCCTTTTCCGTTCTTAGCAGCTGGCTTCTATGAGTAACTCTACTAATTTTCTTTCTACTTCTCTGTTCCTTAGTCTCCTTTGTATATTCCTTAGTTATTCTCACCATGCAACATCTGGAGAATTCTTTGAGATGTTGTTCTGGGCTCTTTTCTCACTTGACATGTACTTCTTGAGCATTCTTAAATTCATCATCATGTCTACCATCTTTACACTGACTTCTCTCTTTTTTTCACATGCCTGGACATCTCTCCTGAGCTCTCGATTATTCACTATGCATGTCTTGTACTGTCCTTGAGTTTCCTAAGGTAAATAAGGCCAAAACAGGAACCATCCCCCACAAACCTGGGGTCCTCCATATAGTGAATGGTGTTACCATTCACTTTATGAGTTAAGCTAGCATTCCTCTTCATTAAAGCAGATTAACTCCAATCCAGTAATGAATCATGCTGTTGATTTTTGAAGGTACTTTTATTTTGGCTCTCAAATCCAACTCCTTATCTGCGATCCTGTAACTTGCCCTCAGTCACACCACTACTAAGTAGCAGATTCAGGATCTGTATGACTTCCAAGTTATTAACTACAACAATATTTTTTTTCTCTCTTCCCTCCACTTAGACCTTTGTTAATACAGTTCCCAATGTATATCATGCTTGGTTCCCAGTCCAAGCTGTAAATCATGCTCTTACCTTAAGTCTGGACTACATTTTAAATATTTGCTCCATTCTAATTCTACCAGGCCTAAAATTTTGCTTTTTCAAAAGCTTCAAAATGACTACTGACTTTCTGGAATTTCCCACAGCAGGATTTGCTGTACCAGTTACCTGGAGAGTTATTTATGTCTGCATCAGACCTTACTATTCTGCATGTATTATCTTCTTAATTAGATTATATGCTCCAAAACATCAGGGACTTAAAAAAAATTCCCCTGAACCTATTGGAAGTGGTATACATCCATAGTAGATAACCAATAAGTTATTGTTCAATAGGGAGTGAACTCATATGTTTTGTGAAATTCTGTTTCAAATGTAAGGACTCGAGAGCTAGAGATATAAAAATCAACAGTCCAACTACTGAACTAGAAGATTGAGACTTGCAGTTAAATAATTCACCAAGACTAATACATCAAGTAAGAGAGCCAAATGTTTCCAGACTCCTGAAGGTGTTCCATGGAACTATGTGATGAGCAAAGAAAATATGGAATTATACTGAAATGTTACCTTGTTTTATCTAACCAGGAGTTTTTATATCTTAAACTTCACACAAAGCTGTTCTATATTCAGATTTTGAAAAGTTGGTAGTGGATTAGGCATGGTTCTAAAGTTAAAATACACATGGTTCCAAATCACATGAAACTCTGTTTTGGCTTTGGTCTGCTCCTTTTTTTTTTTTTTTTTTTTTTTAATTATTATTAAATTCAGTTTTATTGAAATACATTCACACACCTTACAATCATCCATGGTATACTATCCACTGTCCACAGTATAACATAGTTATGCGTTCATCACCACAATCTATCTCTGAACATTTTCCTTACATCAGAAAGAACCAGAACAAGAATAAAAAGTAAAAGTGAAAAAAGAACACCCAAATCATCCCCCCATCCCACCCCATTTGTCCTTTAGTCTTTATCCTCATTTTTCTACTCATCCATACACTAGATAAAGGGGGTGTGATCCACAAGGTCTTCACAATCACACTGTCACCCCTTGTAATCTACATTATATAATTGTCTTCAGGAGTTCAGACTGCTGGGTTGGAGTTTGGTAGTTTCAGGTATTTACTTCTAGCTATTCCAATATGTTAAAACCTAAGAGGTGTTATCTATATAGTGCATAAGAATGTCCACCAGAGTGACCTCTCGACTCCATTTGAAATCTCTCAGCCACTGAAACTATTTCATCTCATTTTGCATCCCCTTTTTGGTCAAGAAGATACTCTCAGTCCCACGATGCCAGGTCCACATTCATCCCCGGGAGTCATATTCTGCATTGCCAGGGAGATTTACAACCCTGGGAGTCGGGTCCCACGTAAGGGGGAGAGCAGCAAGTTCACCTGTCGAGATGGCTCAGAGAGAGAGAGGGCCACATCAGAGCAACAAAGAGGTACTCAGAGGGAGACTCTTAGGCACAAGTACATGCAAGTTTAGACTCTCCTTTGCAGTAACAAGCTTCATAAGGGCAAGTCCCATGATAGAGGGTCAGCACATCAAACTGCCAGTCCCAGTGTTTGTGACAACATCAACTCCAGTCCAGGTGAGGATGTCCAACACATTTGCACCTTCCCCCAGATCCTTGGGGCTGGGGAGGGGGAGACTGTAAATATGTTTTTTATTATCTGCCCAAATTACTCTGGGATGTGTCACTATTTCACTCCAGTCTATACTAACCTACCATATCTCACTTCCTATTCAAAGTTCCATGGAATTGTGGTGTTTGAACAAATCGACTGTAGAGTTGTACCGTTTAGAAAATTTAGATCCTGTACCAAATAGATATCTCTTCCCTTGGTCTCATATGGAAGCTGAAGTTTTAAAACACAATCAGTTTCAACCTTTACCCTTTCGCCTGGCTTGCCCTGGTCTTAACCAGACCTGCTTCATTCTTTGCTCTGCTTTTAGTGATTTATAGATACTATAGGTAGGATTAAAGTCAGGGCTGTCATTTTTTTTAAAGGAAAGAAAAAGATTGAGGAACTGTATGCATTGGTAACCTTGCATTAACAGTGTGAAATAATTTAGTATTTTCTGACGTATATAAACTTAACTTATTTACAAGACTTAAATTAATCATTTACCTACCTCAAATTTTCCACTTCTAAATAGCATACTATCAATTCTGTTACATTGTTTCAAGAACACTTTGGAAAAAATATTTTTAAAAGTAAGGTCAGGTCCATTTTCTAGTAATATCCTAATATTATAAAGGAACAATGACAAAAGAATTCCAAAGTGATGTTTGGAAAGGAACCTATTCTTATAGTAACTGTTCTGGTTCTGGGGATGAAGTTAGAAATCTGATAGAAAATCTCAAATGTGCCTGGGAAAATCCAGTAAAGCTTGATAGGTATCCAGACAGATTTCAGCCATACTTTTGTCAGGATAATCACAGTTTACCAGAGCAGGAACAAGGGGACAATGAATGAGGAACTCTGGAACTGAAAAATGTTTGGAAGGAGTACAATTTTAAGAAATATTTAAAAAATTTTATATTTAATAAGTTCATTATTTTATGCAGCATACTGTTAATTCATTTAGCCAATATTCTGAGCATTTTCTATGTATCAGTTACTATTCCATGTGCTAGAGATACAGCAGTAAACAGAAGTATTGAGCAGAGGAGTCATAAGTTCGACTTAAGTTTTTAAAAGGTTCATGGATGTGTAGAAGATAGACTGACTAGAAGAGTGGAAGTAGGGAAACCAGTCAAAAAAGGCTTTTGCAGTTATCCAAGCAAGAGATGATGATGGCTTGGCCTAGATTGTAGTAGTGGTGGAGATCATGAGAAGTGGTCAGATTCAGATTGTATTTTGAAGGTGCAACCCATAGAATTTTCTAATGGGTATGGGGTTTGAGAATAATGAAACAGTCAAAGTTTTAGGACCTAAAATGGAAGAAAATTGCAGAGAAGATTTAGGACTAGGGAGTAGAAAGTGAATTCAGCTCTGGTCATTAAGTTTGAAGTGCCCATTAGACATTGTGCCAGTTTGAATGTATTATGTCCCCCAGAAAAAGCCATATTCTTTGATGCAATCTTGTGGGGCAGACATATTAGTGGGGATTAAGTTGGAACGTTTGGATTAGGTTGTCTGCATGGAAATGCACCCCACCCAACTGTAGGTGATAACTCTGATGAGATCATTTCCATGGAGGTGTGACCCTACCCATTCAGTGTGGGCCTTGATCAGTGGAGCCATATAAATGAGCTGACAAACAGAAGGAACTCAGTGCAGCTGAGAGTGACATTTTGAAGAGGATCTACAGCCAAGAGGGACACTTTGAAAAAAGCACAGGAGCTACAGATGCAAGACAGTTTGAAGACAGCCGTTGAAAGCAGACTTTTGCTCCAGAGAAGCTAAGAGAGGACAAACACCCCAAGAGCAACTGAGAGTGATAGTTTGGAGAGAAGCTGAAGCCTAGAGAGGAACGTCCTGGGAGAAAGCCATTTTGAAACCAGAACTTTGGAGCAGACTCCAGCCACATGCCTTCCCAGCTAACAGGTTTTCCAGACACCATTGGCCATCTTCCAGTGAAGGGACCCAATTGCTGATGTGTTACCTTGGACACTTTATGGCCTTAAGACTGTAACTGTGTAACCAAATAAACCCCCTTTTATAACAGCCAATCCTTCTCTGGTGTTTTGCATTCTGGCAGCATTAGCAGACTAGAACAGATTTTGGTACCAAGAGTGGGGTGCTGCTGAGTTTGCAAATACCAAACATGTTGGAACAGCTTTTTAAATGGATAATGGGAAGATTCTGGAAGAATTGTGAGGAGCTTGATAGAAAAGGCCTAAACTGCTTTGAAGAGATTGTGGAAATATGGACTCTAAAGATACTTTTGATGAGGACTTGAGGAGAAATGATGAATGTGTTGTTGCAAACTGGAAGGAAGGCGATCCTTGTTTTAAAGTGGTGGAGAATTTGGCAAAATTGAGTCCTGGTGTTGGATGGAAGGCAGAATTTGAAAGTGATGATCTGGAATATTTAGCTGATGAGATCTCCAAGCAAAATATAGAAGAAGTAGCCTGGCTTTTACTTGCAGCTTATAGTAAAATGTGAGTGGAGAGAGATAAACTTTGAACTGAACTCTTGGGTTCAAAGGAACCAGAAGTTGATGGCTTGGAAAATTAGGGGTTTCCAGGGGGTGGAATCCCAGAAGCTACAGACCAACATGAGGGTGTAACCAAATGGGATCTTGTACTTAACTATTGTTAAGCCGCCATTTCGGTACAAGCCAAGATTGGAAAAGCAGTTAAGCAGAAAGGATTTGTGGAAAGTCCTATTGTCTGATGGCTTTGACCCCTGTGTGCTTCATGCGAAGCCAACAGAATTTTTGTGAGATCTTTATAGACAGAGCCATTGCCAGTCTGGATTGGAGGAGACAGACAAGGAACAAATTGAAGGAAAAATTTCTTCAAAGACAGAGCCATGGAGGTGGAGGTCTGGAATCAAGAGGTCTCGGGCTAGGAGAGTGGAGTGGCCCACACGCATGAAAAGGGTGAGTTTGCCCCAGAGGTAGAGGGTGGGCATTCCGCCTCATGCTCTGGAAGAGTTTTGCCACTCCAGGTCCCAAAGAGGGTGGAGCACATTCCCAGGGAATTGGGGAGAGCCTGGCTGCCACCCCACTGTTGTGAAGGGGTTGAGCGTGTGCCCGGAAGATGGAAGGGAATCTGGGTGCTGCCCTGATGTTTGAGGAGGGTGGGGCCGAGAAGGTGGTCTCCCCAATGTGTGGATATGTTGGAGAACTCACCCCAGCATTTGGAGAGGACAGGGCTGCCGAAAAGGCCCTTAGGAAGGGTTAGACTCTCGCTCTCTCAAGCCCCAAGGATGCAACCTCATTCTGTTAATGACTCTCAGTCTGTGAAATCTAATGGAGTTTGTCCTGTGGGTTTTAGGAACTGTTTTGGTCCTGTTAACCCTATATTCCTTACTGTTTCTTCTTATGGCAATGGGAATGTTTATCCTTTGAATGTCCCTTCTTTGTATATCGGAAGCACATAACTTGTTCTAAGTTTACAGGTCCACAGTCAGGGGAATTTTGCTTTTGGACAGACCACACCCGTAACTGATTTAATGGGATCTTGTACTTAACTATTGTTACTGAAATGATTTAAGTTTTGTGATATTGTGATGGGATGAATGTATTTTGTATTTGGAAAGAATATGTTTTTCTGGGGTCCAAGGGGTGGAATGTGCCAGTTTGAAAGTATTATGTCCCCCAGAAAAAGCCATATTCTTTGATGCAATCTTGTGGGGCAGACATATTAGTGGGGATTAAGTTGGAACGTTTGGATTAGGTTGTCTGCATGGAAATGCACCCCACCCAACTGTAGGTGATAACTCTGATGAGATCATTTCCATGGAGGTGTGACCCCACCCATTCAGTGTGGGCCTTGATCAGTGAAGCCATATAAATGAGCTGACAAACAGAAGGAACTCAGTGCAGCTGAGAGTGACATTTTGAAGAGGATCTACAGCCAAGAGGGACACTTTGAAAAAAGCACAGGAGCTAAAGATGCAAGACAGTTTGAAGACGGCCGTTGAAAGCAGACTTTTGCTCCAGAGAAGCTAAGAGAGGACAGACACCCCAAGAGCAACTGAGAGTGATAGTTTGGAGAGAAGCTGAAGCCTAGAGAGGAACGTCCTGGGAGAAAGCCATTTTGAAACCAGAACTTTGGAGCAGACTCCAGCCATGTGCCTTCGCAGCTAACAGAGGTTTTCTGGACACCATTGGCCATCTTCCAGTGAAGGGACCTGATTGCCGATGTGTTACCTTGGACACTGTATGGTCTTAAGACTGTAACTGTGTAACCAAATAAACCCCATTTTATAAAACCCAATCCATCTCTGGTGTTTTGCATTCTGGCAGCATTAGCAAACTAGAACAAACATCTAAGTGGAGATGTCTAGAGTTAATGGGAAAGGTCACACTGGAGACATGAGAGTTGTCAGCACAGAAAAGATATTTCAGGTCATGGGATTGGATGAGATCACAAAAAAGATGAATGTTGAGAAGAGGTGAGGTACTCCAAAATTTAGGGGTTGAGAAGATGAGGATCCAAGAAAGGAAACCAAAGGGAGCAACTTCTGAAGTAGAACCACTGAAAGAGAATAATACATGGAAGCCAAGTTACAGACCATGTTTCAAACTACCCTATACATAAATGTTATACTTAACTGCATTTATTTATTATTTCCAAATTTTAAAAAATTAGAAGTACATTTCTAGGGAGTAATCTAATCTACTATGTTAAATGCTATTATAGGAAGAGATGATGAAAACAGGATTGACAGTTCATTTAGCAACACAGAAGCCATTGCTGATCTAAAATAAAGCAGTAATAGCCTGTGCAAAATGGTATCAAGAAAAATTGGGAGGAGAGGAAAGGAAAAACAAGTAAAAAATTTTTTATTTTAAGGAAAAAAAGAAATGGGTTGGAAATGAAAGTAAAAGGTTTTTGTTGTTTTTAATTTGGGAACATGTTTATATCCTAATGAAATGATCCACTAAAGAGGGAAGATTGTGCTGTGCTAAGTGACATGCACATTAGGATTTATTTAATGTGAATTGTTGGTTCTTTTTGGGTAGAGCCTTAAGTTTCCTGGATCTGCCACCCAGTATATATCATTAATTCATCTATCATTTAATCAGCACTCTCTTTAAGCATTGCTAGGAGATTGGTAAAAAAAAAATTCCCATAGTTTCTGTTCCTGAGAAATTTACAATGTAGTTGGCTAACTTACAGAGATAACATTAAATGAGAGCACATACAGTGTTAACAAGTTCAGATTATAGAAATTTGTTTTTAATAAATCCCCATTCTTCAGCTGTTGGCATCTGGTAATTGTGCTCAAGGATTTGGTTACAGTGCATAATACAGAGGGGTCCTTTCCATCCCTATGTAAGAGGGTATTTATAAACCTTGGTGAGAAAAAGAATTCAGGACAGGGAACTTGGTGGGTAAATCGTGAAGAAAACTCCAAGGATATCAGGAATAATCTATTATGAATAGCTTTTATTTGCAATGTTTTACACCATATATCAACTTTTTATTTGAAATGCATAATGAAATAATTGTAAGATTTTGTAAAAAGCATATGGTAGATATTATGTCCATAATTATGCACACTTGGGGGTGGGTATAGGGAATAAAGACACGTGGGATTATTTAAGTGAGGTTAATGCAAGATACACTGACAGCAATCTATACAGTAAATAGTTGCTATGGTCATTAACTCTAACAACGGAATATAGTATCCTGTTGGACCTGAGACAGCAAGAATTGATATGAATCCAGATTTGCCTTTCCCATTTCTTGTTCCCATTTAAACTTTTCCCCTCTTTACAGCTATTCCCAGACAAGCCAGTGAACAGCTCCCACAATTTCGGGATTACTGTGGAAGAGCTTTCTCATGGGACTTCTGCGGCATAAGCAGGTACAAGAAGATAAAAATTGTATCCCGGCGCAGCTCTTTCCAGCATATTTTCAGCACAAGGAACAATAACAACTCCCCAAGTTTCACCGGTGGAAAAAAACTGATTGTATCCGTGTAAGAGAAGTTGCTTTTTATTTCATTCTACTTCACAACTACAGTTTAGCCAACTTAGTGTTCTTTCTGCTTCTAACAGTGGCAGCACTGGTGATTTCATCATCCGAAAACTTGGATTGTCCAACTTCACGCCTTTTCTCTCAAATCACTAATTTTCTAAGATAGCCCGCACCTCTACAGCTCTCTAAAGACGTTCGATTTTCCGCAGGAATCCGGGCGCCCGCGACCCTAACGGCAACCGGAAGGGCAGGGACGAGATCACGTGACGAAGCTGCTGCTAGAGTGGCCACAGCGGCAAACGGTCGCTCTCGCTTTTCTTTCGCTCTCTATGGTTAGGAGCGCAAGCCCCGCCTCGGCTCGGAAACACCGGTTCCTCAACGCTTGCGCCAAGGCCAGAAGATAGTTCCGGATCCGGTGGGGCTCGGTTCTTGCTTGGTGCTCAGTTGTCGCGGTTGGTGAGCAGTAGCAAGAGTCAAGATGCTGAGGAATCTGTTGGTGAGGAGTTTCCCGGGTTGCATTCATAATGGGTGGGGGTGGGGGGTGGGTGTTAGGTGTTAGGCCACTCTCACAAAACAGAGGGGGCGATTTCTGAAGTCACCTTAGACTTCTTTTTCGCCTGACCTTCTTTCTTTTCCGTACATTCTTCCCGCCCCAGGCCGTGCTGGGTAAATGTAGGGAGTAGAGAGTCTGGGAAGGTGACCGGAGAATTGTGGGTTAGATCAGCCTTGGGTTCTTAGTCACCACCCCCAATCCTGTAGGTCATTGATGAGGTTATAGCTCTGATGCGAGTAAAACCAAGCTCCAAGTCGGGAATTTCTGACACCCGGAAGCACCAGACAAAACGGTATTGCCCTGGTGCTGAAAAGTTTTAAGGGTTCTGATCTATGCGAGCATCAAGAAGGCGATTTAAAAAGCAAGTCATTCCATTTTGGATGGGAATTTAGGAGTAGTCATGCCTGGAGTGCAGGATTGCTTCCGTCAGACGGTTGTGCAGTGCCCTTCACTCCTCCACTGACTTTGAGCATGTGAAATATTTTTCCAGAATTTCAAAAAAGAAATAAAAAGAAAATGAAACAGCAGTCGTCTTCTTTTGTAATTATTCAGTAAAGTTTTAGTTAGCTTCTCAGTCTATTATTTGTTTTAGAAAGTGGAGGGCATGTTTATCTCGTTATTCAACTGAATGTAATGCAAGCCTTTTTCTTTTTAAGATACCTTATTAAAGATTTTTAGGAAACTTTTAATGAAGGAAACATTTTAATGAAGTAGGGATAATGCCAATGTGTTTTGCAGTCATGTAATAGATTAATAATGTGGTAGGGTATTAAAATATTTCAAGTTTAGTATATTCTTGCTATCTATTCTTTATTTCTGTAATAGTCATATCAATAAATTTTCCTCAAGGATTATAAAATGCTATTGGTTCAGTTAAGGTAAAGATCATGATTTATTTTTGGGGGGGGTAGGGGTCAGAATCTGCATTAATTGCTTCTTGAATGTGGTTTTTGAAGACTACAGTATGTAATATGAAGAGCAGGGGGTGAACGACAAATGGGAAAACCTGGATGCTGGTCCGTGACTTTTTACTCTCAAAGTGGATATGCTTTAAGCCTCAAATTCCTTCTATAATATGAATGATTGGAAATGGTTGATTTTGAAGGTTTCTTTAGACTATGAATCTGTTTACTATATGTGGATTTTCCATTTCAGGCTCTTCGTCAAATTGCCGGGAGGACCATAAGTACTGCTTCACGCAGGCAATTTGAAAATAAAGTTGCAGAAAAACAAAAGCTATTTCAGGTACTCAACCATTTTTATTAATAATTTGAATTATTAATAGCTATCAATACTGTTTCTAATTATTGTTCTGTTAATACAACAGGATCATTAACAGACATCTCCGGATTTACATCCCATCAGCATCTAACAATCTTAGGAGATTGTTACTTGTAATAATCAAGTTATCGAAAGATGCTGATGGGACGTAAATCTGGAGCTTTCTGATTGTTAATGATCCTGTTGCGTTAACAGAACAATAATTAAAAACTGTATTGATAGTTTACTGGGTATTTGCTGATCCCAGTAAACAGAAACAGAAAGAGAAACGAGGGAAAAATGTATAGGTCAAGTACACTTCAGGGAGGAGTTACATTGGGTTGGCATTCTTTTGGGTAGTTAACACAGAAATAGACAAATAGATCATGGAGAATAAAGAGCCTAGAAACAGAACAAATATGGGAGAATACTCCTTAAAATCTTGGGAGTGGGGAGGTTTTCCTAAGGAAGTCTTTACAAAGCCTAGAAGTGGTAAAGGAGAAAAACTGCTTAGGTTGATAACATAAAAATATAAAATTTATTTATGGTCAAAAGAGACAAGTGACAAATTGAGAGCAAATTATTTTTAAAGTATAACAGAAGGTTAATATCTTTAGTGTACAAAGAATTCCTAAACACAAATAAGAAATGCAAATTAGAATGATAAATTACTACTTTTTTTTCTATCTGATTGGCAAAATCTTAGATTTAAAATAGGTTTTGTTGGCCAGGTATAGAAAATACTTATATCAATATTTGGTACTTTCATACACATTAGGTGGTAGCATAAATTGATATAGAAGTAACGGGATAGGCTAATTTAATTATGTATTTGCACAGTGGAATGCTATATAGCCATTAAAAGGAACAAAGTACATTTAAATGGACTAACAGTATTGAGCAGAAAAGAGTATGTGGCAGACCATTTTATAACATAATCTTGTGAAAAAATTGTTTGTGTATAAATTGGGAGCTACATCTGCATAAGTATTAAAAAGTAGTTAAAGATATATACCATACTGTTAATAGTGGTTACTTCTTAGGTATAGACTCAGTGGAACAGAGCAATTTAACTTTATAAGTAGTGAAATTATGAGTGATTTTTTTGTTTATTTTGATTTGTTTTTCCAAAATAAAATTTCTAGTAATAAAAAAAAAAAAAAACATGTATACTACACAAAAATAAAATACTTATATTTAACAGGTGTATTAGTTATCTACTAGATGCCAGATGCTGGGTTAGATGCTAGGGAATAACAAACTTATAAACAAAACAAAACAAAAAACCCTCCCTGCCTTTTTTTTTTAGGGGGAAAAAACTCTTTCCAATGACCAAATGTAAAGTGCGATGATTATTAATTATTTTATATTTAAGTTGATGAACTCAGTGTTTTCAAAGCTTTGGAATTTCTTTATTCCTTAGCAAGAACATCTTTATTGGATCTCAAATTAACTTTTGATTGGAAGAAAGAATATTGAGTTTTAGGAGTTCTTATTTCAGTAGTACTGGAGAAGAATCTGTTAATCTAAGGGAAAATTCTAGGCCTTTTTCATTTTGATATTGAAAATATTTTATTCCATGGGTTAAGGAAGCCACTTAATTTGATATGAACAGATTAGTCTTTTAAAACTTAGATTTTATTGGAAACAAGTGACATATCTATTACTGTTTTTATGTTTTTACCTAGGAGGATAATGGAATACCAGTGCACCTGAAGGGCGGGATAGCTGATGCCCTCCTGTATAGAGCCACTATGGTTCTTACAGTTGGTGGTAAGTCATTTAGAATGTTTGAAGGTTTATAGGAAACTAATAGTAATGGTAACTAACATCTCTATTGCTTTTTTTCTGCCAGCATTTAACCTAGGCAATCCATTTCCAGAACCCAAGGTTTTAGGAAAAAAAACATCAATGAAGTTTGATGATTATCTTCTGATAAAGATGGCTTTCTGAAGCCTCTATTACTAGGAGCCCTGGAGCCTATTTTTCAGCCAAGAACATCCAGTCTAATGCTGTTTTATACTAGCAAGGGCTTGCAGATATTTTAACTGTGATCCACAATAAAAACATATTTTACATCAAAAACCGTATACATATATATTTATGCCTGATGCAAAAGTTGTACAAAACAGTAATTAATCTTACTATATGAAAAGTGCTTTGGTATGTTTTTAATTCTTAAACACTAACTGTGGGTTTTAAGACACTGAATTGATTTGATAACCTACTAATGGGTTGCATCCTGTGCTTTGAAAAGTACAATCAAAATCCAGCAACACTCTTTTACATTGGATTTTATTTTATATTGGTATGAAGCCATTTTAAGTCTTTATTGATTGTCCAGTGTGAGCCGCCACTTGTACATGAGAATAAGTCACAAGGTTTCTCATAGAATTTATATTTTTGCTAAGTGATGATAGGCAATAAATAAGAACATCAGATGGCAGTAAGTGCTATTCAGATAATTTAAATAAATGGTGTGGTAAAGTGTAACTGTATGAATATGTTAGATTGGTCAGAGAGAACCTCTGAGGAAGTGACATTTATGGTGAATTTGAACAACCAGGAGGATATCAAGTCAGGCAGTGTTCATCTCTGGAGTATACAGTTGTACCAGTTGAAATCAGATAAGTAGGCAGGATCTGGGTAATGCAGGGCTTTGTAGGCTAGAGTTAAAGAAGGTGGATTTTATTTTAAGTGCCATGACAGGAAAGTGGTATAAACTGATTTATGTATTAATATCCTTTGGGAATGTGTTGGAAAAAATAGAATTGATATACTTCCCTAGCATTTGTCTGTTTTATGTCAGTGATCCTCAAATTGGTTTAGACTATAAAATACCTGATACAATTTGCAGATTATCATGAACATTCATATGAAAAAGACCAGTTTCTCAAGTTTGAAAATGACAGTATAAAATCACATCCATGAAATCACATTTGTGTTCATAAAAGGCCTGCTGCCATACTAAGCATATTGCTCCCAAGTTTGTTTCTCTGGTTTTGGTTTTTGTTTTTAAATATATAGTCATTTGTTATCTGCCACTAATTTTTTTAGGAGACTATGGCAGAAAGTACCAAAGACCTAAGAAAGATATGGCATAAAGATTGAAAATTGAGACATTGCTGGGCATTAGCTGAATTTTTTTCTGTGGATTGGTTCAGTTCACTATTTGGGATTAGCTATGAAACATCACAAATCGCTGTACTAAGAGGAATTTGAATGATTGCTCTCTGGGGGAGGAAGGGAAATAAGATTTGCATCATTACTGTGTGCCACATGGATTTCGGTAACTCTTGCTTGAAGTCTATGGTGTATCCTTATTTTAAAGATAAGGACATTATGTTAAATACCCAGGATAAAACTTGCTTCTAATGTGGAAAAGCTGGGATTTAACCTCTAATTACCATGTCCCCCTGCTCATTACAAAATGCTGTCTTTGGCTTGAATTAAATATGGTTAAAGTAGAAATTTATAGATTGAGACAACCAGATAGTGACACTTGGGCTTTTTTAATGAAGAAGTCCCAAATTCTTTTCAGACAGTGTTATTTCTTAGACATTTTGGAAATTGTTTTAAAATAAAATTCCAGTTATTAGCTATTCTTAGGTTAAATTTGATTTTTTTTTAATTATAATACTCTTCCTTGGTTTTATAATAATAGTACACTTGAGGAAAGATTTACATATTTGGAACTCTTTGACTTTTCAGTCATTAGTATTGCTTAGGCAACCTTAGGTTAGTATGGGAATAACCTTTATATCTGTCTTTAGTCATATTTTTAAAACTTGTACACGTTTTTAAGTTGACAAATACGTTGTGCCATGGCTGACACTTCTTTAGAAAAAAGTTAATATTAAAATTAGATTAAATGTCTTTTATATATACATTTTAAATTTTGCTAGCACCTATCAAAATACTTATGTTCCCATAAAAGTGGTTTTAATACCAACCTTGCCTTTATCTTACAATTTTTAAGCTGGTGTATTACGTTTGTTTTATTTGAATGTCAGAATTTCTTCTAAGTTCTTTTTTGTTTGTTTTTCTTTTTAAGGAACAATGTATGCTCTGTATCAGCTGGCCATGGCTTCATTTCCTAAGAAGCAGGATTGACTTCAGTTTATCATCCCAGCAGTTGGTTCAATTTAATTCAGCTCTCTATGGACCAGTAATCTGATAAATAACTGAGCTTTTGGGGGATCAATATTTATTGACTTGTACTAACTGCCACCAATAAAGCAGTTTTTACCATGCTTTGTCTTATTTTATCACTTTAAGATACATTTCGCCAGTAACTTCAGCTTTTGGTAAGCCTTGTAAACATTTTAAATTTGTATAATGTATCATTACTATGATATTTTGGTGAAATTTTACTTTTAGCATTTCACAGTTACATAGTGGAAAGTGTTCAGTGTCAGTTGGGCTTGACACTTGGTAAGCTTTCTTTCTTCCCCCTTTCCATAGTATATCCTAGTATATGCTAGAACCTGGGGGTGATGGGAGCAGATTATTTTTGGCTCAAGGATCAAAGTTTTATTTTTTTCCTTGGCTATATGAGATTATATTTAAATATTGGATGTATTCTACAGCTTTAGGAGAGCAGCTGTAAATTCAGTGGTTTGAATTGCTCCCCTTTTCACACCCAGAATAGGCTTCTATTTTGTTACTTTAATCCATAATATTACAGTATAACTGTCTTTAAAATACTTAATTGCTTTCTAAAAGTTTATATTCTACTGGGGGAATTTAAGAAGTTAACTCTGATGTTTCCTCTGGAAGATGTGCATTTGTAACATGAAAATTAGAATTTGGATTTATAACTATGGGTTTTATAAGTTCAATTTCTGGATAAAATTTCGAGAAAATTAGAATATTTGGAAAAATTGAAGTCTGGAATAACCAAATTAAACCTTTTCTATGAAAACATTGATAGGAATTATCTCAAAAGGTAACCAATAAGAGATGTTTCAGCCTTTATTCTTGAAAGTTGGTGGCTATATTATTTAACCCACCACTAAATGCAGGAATCTGCCCAACCTCTGATAGAATCTTATTACTGACAGTCAGAAGACTGCTTTTGAAGGAAGTGCAATAAATTTTGTTAGACATTTCTGAAAGTCCATAAAGTTCTTAAGTCGGGCTGGAATCTGGTCCAATTTGGTATTCCAGAGCTAAAAAGCAGCCACTAATGTTTTGACACAGCCAATTTTATTAGCATTTTAAAAAGAAGTTAACTGTCATAAATACAATTTGAAATGCCATTATGACATGTTGTGAAAGATACTGTTTGTAGTAAAAAGGAAAAACGGCTTGATATCTGTAGCCGTCTCTTGGTACTGTGAGAGCTGTTTTACTATTTCTGGTATAAGCTAGTGAGACAACATTTATAAAACAAGTTTTTCATGCCAAAATGTTCTGTTTGGACTATGTTAACTTGGCAGGCTTGGACAAAGTATAGTTAGTTTAAATGTTTAATGTTCTTTAAAAATGACTCTAAAGGCCAATAAATATTTGCTTTTTACTCGAAAAGTCTGCAATATAAGCAGCAATGGAGAGAATGGAAGTGATGGACAAGATCAGTGGGTGAGCTTTTAGAAGAAATGGTTGGGTGGAAGCTAGAAAAGGGTTCAGAGAAAGTGACATTTAAACTGAAACCAGAAAAAGGAGGAGGTATCTAGGACAAATGCATTCCAGGGAAAAGCAAGTTGCTTAGCATGATTGAATTGCAGAATGGAAACCAGTGTTGGAACATAGAGAACTAGAAAAAGATAGCAGCTATTATTATCTCTTCCCCAGTGAGTAACAACAGATTGGCCATATACATAGGGTCTTAGATTTATCTTCTGGTTTCATAACATGCAGTGCAATCAGATAACCATAACACTGATTTAATAAAAACTTCAAACTAATATGGATGTTCTATGCTAGCTAATTATTGTTAACTATTATTAATGTGAACTATAAACAGGAAATATAGTCAGTGAAAGATTAATTACAGCAAGTAAATTTGAAACATTTCATATTTTTGTCGGTCTTATTCCAAAACCCATTTACTATGTCATTACTACCTAGATAAGGGAAGAAGAAAAGGATATTTAGAATAATGTTAACTTTGGTTCCCCACAGATTATATGAAGATTTTTGAAATGTAATCATCAGGCATGTATTAAATGTTTGTTGTGAATTGACTAGAACAGTGCCAGGTGCATAAAACATGCCTAATGTGTGATGAATCTGCATTTTAATGATGGGTAATTTTTTGTTTTCACAGATTACCATGAATCTGATCATGTGTCAGCTCTGGTTGTTTCTCTATTAAAATTATATTTTTCCAGTTGCTACTTAAAATGACAAGTTTCAACAAACTAAGGTTATTTGGTAGGGCTCATCTCATTAATGAAAAAACAATCAAAACCTGAGATATTTTCTGAAGTTTTATCCTAGGTTAATACTTTGAAGGGAAAAAAATGACTAAATGTTTACAATTAGATTGTTCAGAAACCAGAGACCATTATTTAGAAGCATACATGAAGTCTGCTAGAAGAAGAGGAGGGTTTTATCCTTAGCGTTAGAATAGAAACTATATACAAAAAGGCTTTGGATGTTACTATTTGTTTTAATTTTAATTATGTCATTATTATAATGAAAGATGGGATATTGCCTTAAATTCTGAGGTAATGTCAGATCTTTACTGAGCTCTTGTAGGAGGCCAACATCTTCCCTTTGGTGTTTCTAAAAATAGTTTTTGGCATTATTGTAATGGTTAAAGGCTGATGTCCTTACTTGGCCTTTTTACACTTTTTTTCTGGGCCAATTTACCTCAATTAATACACTAAACATCCTATATCACTAATGTTTAGATGCTCTTCCTGGAGTGCTTTTTCTTATGTCTTTGGGAAAGCAGTATGGGATGAACCACCTTCACTGTTTTTTTGTTTTAACTATTTATTTTGAATTACTTTCAAACTTACAGGACAGTTAAGAAAATAATATAAACCCTGTACGGAGGACTCCAACATACCTCTACCCACCCCTCAGATACCCAGATTCACCAGTTTTAATATTTTGCCATGTTTGTATTTATCCATCCATCCATTTTCTGAACACTTGAGTGTAGGTGGTATGCTCCTTCAACACTTTTTTTTTATAGTGTTTTTCCTTTAACACTTAATACTGCCATGTACATTTCCTTAAAACAAGGATAATCACTTATATAACCACTATCAAATTCAAGAAATTTAACATTGATATAAATGTTATGGTCTATATTCCATTTTTTTCCATATGTCCCAATAATGTCCCTTTGAACCTTTTCTACTCCCAAGCTGTCTCCCACCCAGGATTATGCATTGCATTTAACTGTCTTCGTCTCTTTAGTTGCTCTTTTTTTTAATTGTGGGAACATATATACAACATAAACTTTCCCATCTCAGTCACTCCCAAACATACCATTTAATGGGATTAGTTTACAATATTGCAATACCCTCACCAACTTCCATTACGAAAACTTTCCCATCTCCCCAACAAACAAACCTACACCTATTATGCATTAACTCACCATTCCCTCTCCCCCCATCCCTGGCAACCTGTACTCTAATTTCTTTTTTTTTTTTTTTTTTTTAATGAGCTTACATATTCCCTGAAATTTACTTTGTAGTTACCATGGGCCTTAAATTTAACATTCTAAATCTATAAGTCTCATTTGTATGATACCAACTTAACTTCTATACACAAATTATGTTCCTTTACTCCCCATACCCCCAGCTTTATGTATTTCTTGTCACAAATTACATGTTTATGCATTATGAGGCCAGCACAACTGATTTATCATTACATTTTATGCATTTGCCTTTTAGATCCTGTAGGAAGTAAAAAGTGGAGTTACAAATCAAAATGCAATAGTACTAGTATTTATATTTACCCATGCCATTATCTTTACCAGAGATCATTATTTCTTTTTTAAAATATTTTTATTCTTTTACCATATATACAACCTAACATTTCCCCTTTTAGCCACATCTAGATATATATTTCAGTGCTGTTAATTACATTCACAAGGTTGAGCTACCATCACCACGATCCATTACCAAAACATTTCCATCGTTCTAAATAGGAACTCAATATATTTTAAGACTTAGCTTCCTATTCCCTATCCGCATCCCATACCCTAGTAACGTATTCTAGATGCTGCCTCTATGAGTTTGCTTATTTTAAAGTGAAATCATACAATAATTGTCCTTTTGTGTCTGGCTTATTTCACTCAACATGAAGTCTTTGAGGTTCAACCATGTTGTCGCATGTATTAGGACTTCATTCCTTTCTACAGCTGAATAATATTCCATTGTGTATATTTTTATTTTTATGCCAATTTTTTTTCTTTATTAGAGAAGTTGTGGGGTTACAGAACAATCATGAATATAATTCAAGATTCCCATATATCACCCTATATTAACACCTTACATTGGTGTGAAACATTTATTACAATTAATGATAGCACATATTTATATTTGTACTATGGTTTAACTTAGGGTTAACTGTGTACTGTAGTTCCATGGATTTTTTTTTTTATTTTATTCTGTTACCATATATACAATCTAACATTTCTCCTTTTAATCATATTCAGATATTTTTTCAGTGCTGTTAATCTATTATCCATTCATTGGATACTTTGGTTGCTTCTATCTTTTGGCAATTGTGAATAATGCTACTATGAACATCAGTGTAACTGCCTGTTTGAGCCCCTGCTTTCATTTCTTTTGGGTATATACCTAGTAGTGAGATTGCCAGGTCATATGGTAAACTTTCTGACGAATTGCCAAACTGTCATCCACAGCAGCTGCACCATTTTATATTGCCACCAGCAATGAATGAGTGTTTCTATTTCTCCACATCCTAACGCTTGTAATTTTGTGTGTGTGTGTGTGTGTGTGTATCTCACTATGGTTTTGATTTGCATTTCCCTAATGGCCAATGGCACTGAGCATCTTTCATGTGCTTTTTGGCCATTTGTATATCTTTGTAGAAATCTCTAAGTCTTTTTCACCATTTTAATTTAGTATCTTTTTGTTCTTGAATTGAAGGATTTCTTTATATATTCTAGATATTAACCCTTATTAGATATGTAGTTTCCAAATATTTTCTCCCATTGTGTACATTGTCTTACTATGGCACAAATTTTTAATTTTGATGGGGTCCCATTTATCTATTTTTTTTTCTTTTGTGCCTTGTGTTTTGGTTGTAAAGTCTAAGAAACCATTGCCTAACACAAGGTCCTGAAGATGCTGTCCTATGTTTTCTTCTAGGAGTTTGATAGTTCTGGCTCTTATATTTAGGTCTTTCATCCATTTTGAGTTGATTTTTGCATAAGGTGTGAGGTAGAGGTGCTCCTCCATTCTTTTGCAAATAGAGATTCAGTTTTCCCAGCACAATTTGTTGAAGAGACCATTCTTTCCCAATTGAGCAGTCTCTGCCCCTTGTCAAAACTCAGTCATCCATAAATGTGAGGATTGATTACGGAGCTCTTCATTCAATTCCATTGGTCTATACATACATCCTTGTGCCAGTACCATGCTGTTTGGATTAGTGTGGCTTTGTAGTAAGTTTTAAGATTGGGAAATGTGAGTCCTCTAAATTTTTTTTTTTTCCAAAATGGCTTTGGCTGATTGGAACCCCTTACCTTTCCATATAAATTTGATGACTGACTTTTCCATTTCTACAAAGAAGATTGTTGAAATCGTGTTTGGGATTGCATCAGATCTATAAATTGCTTTGAGTAGGATTGACATCTCAACAATAGTCTTCCAATCCATGAACATGGAATGTCCTTCCATTTATTTAGGGTTTTTTGATATCTTGTAGCAATGTTTTGAAGTTTTCTGAGTAGTTTTGCATCCTTGTTTAAATTTATTCCTAGATATTTGATTTTTTTAGTTGCTATTGTGAATGGATTTTTTTTTTCTTGATTTTTCCTTCCAGTTGTTCATTACTCATATATAGAAACACTACTGATTTGGGGGTATTGACCTTATACCCCACCACTTTGCTGAATTCATTTATTAGCTCTAAAATCTTGTTGTGGATATTTCAGGATTTTCTGTATATAGGATCATGTCATTTGCAAATAGAGAAAGTTTTACTTTTTCTCTTTATTTCCTTTTGTGGCTCTCAGTCAGCTGTCTGATGTCCTTTCCTTTCCACCTGCAAAACTCCCTTTAGCACTTCTAGTTGGGCTGGTCTAATGGTGATGAAGTCCCTCAGCTTTTCCTTATCTAGGAATGTCCTAAATCTTCCCTCATTTTTTAAAGACAATTTTAATGAATACAGAATTCTTTGTTGGCATTTTTTTTTTTTTTTTTTTTGCTTGCAGCACTTTAAATATGTCTACTCTGTCTATTTACTTCCATGATTTTTGATGAGAAATTTGGAACTTAATCTTTTTGAGGCATCTGTGTATGACACATTACTTCTCTCTCATGGATTTCAGAATTCTCTTTTTATCATTGGCATTTGACATTTTGAATATGGTGCTGTGTGAGTCTATTTGAGTTTATCCTGTTTGGTGTTTGTTGAGCATCTTGGATGTATATATTCATGTCTTTCATTTAATTTGGGAAGTTTTCAGCCATTATTTCTTTGAATATTCTCTCAGCACCTTCCTGTCTTTCTTCTCCTTTTGGATTGCCCACAATACGTATATTGGTATGCTTGATGGTGTCACACAGTTCCTAAGGCTCTGTTCACTTTTTGTCATTCTTTCCTCTTTCTGCTTCTCAGAATGGATGATTTAAATTGTCTTATTTTCAAGTTCTCTGATTCCTTTTTCTTCTAGCTCCAATCTGCTTTTGAACCCCTCTAGGGAATTTTTAATTTCTGCTACTGTGGTCTTTAGCTCTGTTTGGTTGCTTTTCGTAATTTCTATCTATTGATATTCTCTTTGTTTTCTTCTATTGTTTTCCTGATTTCCTTTAGTTCTTTGTCCATGCTTTCCTTTAGCTCTTTGAACATATTTAGCTTCCACCATTTTTTAAAAGCCTTTGTCTGTAACCTTCCAGGTCTAATCCTCCTCACTGATAGTTTCTAATGCTTTAATCTTCTCCTTTGCCTTGGGCATTACTTCCTATTTCATTGTATGTTCTGTAATCTTTTGTTGAAACCTGGGCATTTTGATATTTTCTTGTTATTGTTAGAATTTAGTCTCTGAGACATCTGTTCCTTAAGCTTTTATCTAGCTAGTGTAATAACTGAGCTTTCCTATCCTTGATGGTTAGGGGCTAACAAAATGAAGAAGGAGGATGAGGAGAAGAGGAGGAGGAGGGGAAAAAAAATGCCATTCTTTCTTTGCATACTGACCTGTGCAAGTGCGCTCCTTCACAGCTTATCCACACAAAGGAGTCTGGAGAATAGCTCTAGGCCAATGCTTAGGGGGTCTCACTGATCCTATCGGCACGTTTCTTGCTTTGGGGATGTGTATGTGGCCTGTGAATTCCCCCATTTACATGGTTCCAAATGTCCCCTCTTCTTCACAGTCCTGGGCACTGCACTATATGTCCCAGAGTCAGGAATCCTTTGCCCCTGTCAGGATGACTTGACTGTTTCCACACAGCATTGTGTAGGAGAGCTAGCTAGGTGAGCTGCCTTCTACATGTAGGGCAAGTTCTAGGAGTGAGTGCCTCAGGCTACCAGCAGACAAACTGAACCAGATCTCTGTGCTCCCAGTGTGCACATGAGCATTATGCTGCTCCCTCCAGAACCAGCACCAGGAATCTGCACCACAAGAGCAGACTGGCTCTGCACCAAGCTGGTGGAGGGTGGGGGACGAGCCAGCCAGGTTGCTGTGAGATCCTACTGCTTTAAAGTAGCCTTTTTTCTTGATTTATCGTTTGCTCAGTAACTGTTTCTTAGAGCTTTGAGACAGATATTTCTGCCAGTTCTTGCTGGGTTTTCAAGACTTCTGTCAGGGGACAAAGCCAAGAAGTGTCTCACTCCATCTTGAAAGGTGTGGGGTCCACCTTTACCGTTTTGGTTACAAAAACACACCTTTACTGTCTGGTCATCTTTCCCCTAGACTCTATCCTAATGGTCATCATAATGGCTTTTTTTTTAAGGTTTCTTTCCACTTTCATTGGAACACAGAGGGAATAGACCAGAAATCCCTGCCATGAATGAAGAGCGAGGGGTCTCTTTTGTTCACCTCTGTCCATATTTATCACTAGAAGTCTGAACAAAGAGCAAGCAACAGGATTCCTTTAAAAGATTGAAAGACAGGAAAGTAAACAAAACAAAACAAAAACAGTTCTCCAAGCAGCAACTTTGAATCTCAGTTTATTCCTCAAATCTTGAAAGATTCCCTATGCTCATTTCCCAAAGCTGCAACAGCCTAGCTTAAATAATAAGTTTTTGATAAGTTTGATTTCTAAATCAAGCTTCTTAACTGGTAGAAATGGCTTTTTATTATAGATGATTATTAAGCAGGCAGAGAAACAAAAGGAAATGGTCATCTATAAAGCACTAAGTCCCATGCATATAGTTTATTATTACTTAAATATTTTCTGATTATAAAACTAATTCATGCATAGTAGTTTAAAAAAGGAAAAAAGAAGAATGCTTCTGAAAGTGTTCTAAACTTTATTCTATGTCTAAATAACTGGAATCACTATATATATATATATATATATATATATATATATATATATATATATATATGGTTTGTATCTTGCTTTTTTCATTTAGCATTATATCCTAGGCATTTCCCCATGTCATTAATATTCTCCAAAAGCAACATTTTAATGACATCTTAATATTTGACAATATGGGCCCACCACCACTTATTTAACAATTTTCCAATTGTCTAAATCCAGGTTTTGAAGTTTTTGCTATTTATAAATAATATTGCCGTAAATATATCTTGAATATTAGGCTTTTCCCAAATTTTTAACCATTTTCATAGAACTTAGACTAAGTTCCCAGAGGGAAAAGCCTCTTTACATGTTTTACAAATTTCTTTCTTGAATGGTTTACTGTTTTATGTTCCCACTAATATGTAGGAAAATGTCTTTTTTACCATAAACTTGCCAATATTGAGTATTATTACCTACTCTCTGTCCCCCAATTTGATGGGTAAAAAGTTATATTTTATTAACATTTCCATGATTACTAAAGACTTTCAAGTTGGTATCTTTATTAGACATGTGTTTTTCTTCTGTGTATTTCCTGTTTATATTTTGTCAATTTTTAGAGGCTTTACTCTTTTAAAAGGTTGATTTGTGTAAGCTCTTCATAGAGTCAAGATATGAACCTTGGGAGGAACATTTCTTGTGAATTTTTTTTCCCAATGTGCAATTTACCTTTTTATGTTAGTGGGGATTGTTTTAATGGCAAGTGTCAGAAACCCAGTTAGGGGAATTTGCTGACTTGATGTAAGCAACATCTGGAAGATGTGTGCAGCTGGCCCTCAGGATTAACTGCAACCAGCATGGGATGCTTTGGGCTCATTCTTTTAGAACTGCTTCTTCAACAAGACAGAAATTCATCCTGTGGTAACCTATGCTTCCTAGCTTCACCACTGGAAGAAAATGAGGATTGTGCCTGGTCCCAAGTTCAAATGTTTCAAGTAAGGGCTCTGACAGGCCTGGGACCCATCAACTGAAGGGTGCTATCATTGGGCCCAATTTGTTTCAGGGCCCACTCTTTGCCAATCAATGGCTTCTTCTAGTAAAGGAGCCAGTTCTCTAAAGAGTTTCTCACAAACACTCAGCTCTATAATACTATATGCACTTGGTTTACCATCAAGAGTGAGTAGGAGTTAAACACACTTAAAGGTAGTTTTCTCAAGAGGGAGGATAAATAAGGTTTAATGGCAAGATGGAAATCATGTTGATAGATGGGCAAAACAAGCTAATTCTAGGAATGTGGAATATGTCTCATCTGTTTTTCCATCCCTGAATGTCTTTTATATCTATTTATTCAAGTTAAGCTCTTACCAAAGACCACCCAATACATTTGTTTATGTTCCAAGGCTTTTGTAAGCTAGAACAGTGCTCTCTCTCCCCTTTTTCTCTTGTCAGTTTTCTTTTGTTGATCTGTGAAGACCTTAGGTCACTTATCTTATGGAATGTCCTTAACACCTTAACACCTGTTGACCCTCACTGTGACTGCAATGCTTGGAGTTGGGAGTGTGGAGCAGCACCCGACAGGGTGTTGTTAGAAGTCCCCATGAGATAACACGTGTCGATTTCCTTTGCCTTCAATTTTAATCTTGATTTAATTTTTATGCTGTCACAAAAATAATAGAATTTTGATTTATATTTCACAATTTAATTCCCTATATGTTTTAGGATTCTCCAGATAAACAGAACAGAAAGAATATATGTGCACACGTGCATGCGTATTCTGTAGGGCAGGCTGCAAACTGGAAACTTGATGAAGGTGAATTTGAATGCCTCACGAGAAGGAGCAAGTTGGAGACAACATTGACGTAACATTGAATTCCCCAGGAGAAGTTGGTTGACTGAGGTAGAGAGAGCCATTTTTCTTTTCTACTTTCTGAAATCCTCAGTTCTCACTTTAAGGTCCCCACCTGATTGATGAGGAGGCTCCTCTCATTGCTGAAGGCAGTCTCCTTTGTTGATTGTAGATATAAGCAGCTATAGATGCAATCAACTGACTATTTAAATCCATCTACAAAATACCTTCATGGTAACAATCAGGCCAGTGCTTGCTTGATCAAACAACTGGTCATGATGATCTAGCCAAATTGACACCTGAAATCAACCATTACACTATATTATCTTTTTAAAATTTTCTATCATGTTTCTGAGATTTTCACAAATGATTTTTTTTTTGGAATTGACCCTCTGTAGTATAATAAAGAACGTGACTAGCCTTTGTCTGTACTTCCTGGGAGGTAAACTCTGCATCCTTGGAATCTGTGATAGGATTTGAGCCAGGTCTTATCATCCCAACCTTCCAGAATGGGGAGGAGGGCTGGAGATTGAGTTCAACCACATGGGCATTGCCTAGGTAATGAAACCCCATATAAACTCCAGATAACTGAAGGTTGTGTAAGCTTCCATGATTGAGAAGTTACTTCACTGTGCTGGGTGGTTGACGAGTTCTGACTCCACATGGAGAGGACATGGCAGCTTGCATTTGAGACCCTCCTAGATCTTGCCATATGTATCTCTTCTTCTGGCTTCTTATTTGTACCTTCTTTGCTATAATAAAATTATAATTGTAAGTATAGCACTTTCAGTGAATTTTGTGAGTTGATCCAGAAAATTATTGAACCTAAGGGGGCAGGGGAACCCCCAAGTTTGTAGCCAATTGTTCAGAAGTATGGGTGACCTGGACCTCCGCAGCTGGTGTTTAAAAGGACACTATTATAGAGGATTGCCCTTAACTTGTGAAGGCTGGTCTAATTCTGGGTAATTAGAGTCAAAATTCTATTGTAGTTAGTATCAGAAGTTATAGCAGTCATAGTACCCTCCAAGTATCCTCTACACATGCTTCTTATTCAGAGTTTGAAATTTACCGGACAGAAATGTCAGAAAATCAAAGAGGCAGGATACTTCACTAGGTCTCACCTGGTCAAGTAGTCCATGCCATTGTTATGGCAAAGCAAGATGCTACATTGTGTTTTAAAGTTACTCTGTTAGAGTTATTTTGCATAATAACTTTGCTTTCAGCAATGTTCCTAATTTTAAGGAGACTATACATCTTGTTTTGTTTTGTTTCTTTAATCAAGTTAACTAGAGGTAGATCAGTGAGATCATTGTCAGTGGACTAGCTATCCTGAGGTTGGTGGATAAAATGAACTTTTCTTGGAAAGCAGAGTTTGCAACTCTGAGTGAACAGTTTTCTACAACACTAACAAATGTAGTTTACTAAAACAAAGTACTTGCAAAAATAACTTCTTAAAGTTTCACTTAACATCCCTAACTAAAACAAAACAAAACCAACCAACCAATAAACAAAATAACCCCAGCATAAATTAAGGCTGAATCAAAGATATTTGGAGCTTGAATAATTTACTTCCATAAACGGGACTCTATGTCCTTGACTGAGCATCATTTAATTCCCTCCCTCTCCTTCTTCAAATATGCGTAAAATGTACATGGTTCTCTGTCTTCCTAAATAATTGAGCTATCCCTGAGAATTTCTCTTTGTTTTCTCTGAAATTGTTTTGAGGAACACTCCTATGTCTATAGTCTTGCTCAAATCTTTCATTTGAGGAATGGTTGGCTAATTTGATGATACTAAGTGGAGACACATTTAGGAGTGGATGAGATAAGATTTCAGACACTTATTCAGCTGGATGGGAAAAATAATATAAAATCAATACTTTACCTTCAAAGGGGCAGGAAAATTGGGAGGCTCAGAATGGCCAACCAAGGAGGGCATTCCTTTCACTCTGCACAGCTTGCTTTTTGTTTCTCAGTTCATGTCCACTGGAGGGGTGGGCAAGACTGAGAGCCAGGTAGTCTGGGGCCTAGCTGGTGCAGGAGATCTCTCCCCTTAGCTAATTGGATTTCTTTGCATTTTCTTCCTTTTTGTCTTCTTTGGGGACTAAAGAGAGTAGGAAGAAATAAGGCCTATACATTTCCTAGTTTTAAACACTGGTTTTGAGAGTCTTTGTCTTAGCTGGGTTAGTTTTGGCTTAATCAAAATGTCCAAGGGTTAACCAGATGTCCTGGCCGCTTTTCACAAACACTGTGTGGCCTCTCTCTAAATAGTCCCTCCCGGGGAAGAGGGTATGTGAACTGAAAGTAGGAGTTGTCCACAGGGAGAACAATGAAAGATGAGAGTCTGGAAGTTCAAATGACCATGAAAAGCAGGTTTAGTAGAGCAGAGTTAAATTCAGTAGTGGTACAGCTGAGTAGTTGAGAGGAGGACCAACCACTGATTATTTGACACTTCTACGAAGAGATGGAGTCTATGTTCTCTTTCCTTGAACCTGGGTGGCCTATATAGTTGCCTTGATGAATAAACACAGCACAAGTGATGCTGTGTAACTTCCAAGGCTAGGATAGAAAAGGCTATACCAATTCTGACATTTATTCTTGGAACACTCACCTAGGGAGCCTCAGCTGTCAAGAGGAAGTCCACCTACCCTGAGGTCACGAGGTGGAAAGACTACTGACAGAGGGAAAGGAGCCCCAGCTGTCCCAGCCAGAAGTTGAGTCTTTCTCACCCAGTTGCCGGACATGGGAGTGAAGGCAGAGGATGCCTGCCCAGGCTACTGCCTGACTGCCACTGCACTGAGATCTATGAGCAAAATAAATAATTATTATTGTTTTAAGCCATGTGTGGGGGTGATTTGTTACACAGCAATAGATAACTGGAACAAAGCATCAAAACATTTCAGGATACATTGGAAGCATGATGCTGATAAATCCATTATCTCATGAAAATCCTGCTGAAATGTAAATCAGTTCCACTCCTGCTCAAATGGATGTTGCCCTCATGAGGAAATTCATTAAAAAGAACTTCTCTCCAGCATGTGTCTATCTCTGCTGTGTATTTGTGTGGAAAAACAATGTTTTGAATTACACTTCCCTTTATGAGGGATGGGTTAGAGGAGTTCAGGGAAAGTGTTCTGCACCAGATTTTCCTCCTTGATAAAAAGATATTCAGGAGGATAAAGGCTTCCCTTCTGGTCTTCGGAAGCTTTGCAGGTGTGGGGGGTGGAGTAAGGATTCCTAGCAGCCACCTTGCAGCCACAAGATGACAGAAACCAACTCCTGACACAACAGATGGGAGAGATGGAAAACCTCCAGCTCTGACTTCATTTTTTTAAAATTCAATTTTATTGAGATATATCCACAAGCCATACAATCATCCACAGTATACAATCAGTTGTTCACAGTACAATTATATAGTTGTGGATTCATCACCACAATCAATTTTGGAACATTTTCATTACCACACACACACACAAAATAAGAATAAAAATTAAAGTAAAAAAGAACACCCAAAACATCCCATACTCCCATCCTTCCCTATTATTCATTTATTTTTTGTCCTCATTTTTCTACTCATCTGTCCATACACTGGATAAAGGGAGTGGGAGCCACAAGGTTTTCATAATCACACAGTCATAGTGTGAGCTATATAGTTGTGCAATCTTCTGCAAGAATCAAGGCTACTGGGTTGCAGTTTAGTGGTTTCAGGTATTTCCTTCTAACTATTTCAATACACTAAAAACAATAAAGGGATATCTATGTAATGCGTAAGAATAACCTCCAGAATGACCTTGCGACTCTATTTGAGATCTCTCAGCCACTGAAACTTTATTTTGTTTCATTTCTCTTCCCCATTTTGATCAAGAAGGTTTTCTCAATCCCATGGTGTCAGGGCCGTGCTCATCTCCATGAATCATGTCCCACAAGCCCCCAATACTTGTGAGAATATTATTAATTCCCCAGGTGGGGAAGTTTAATATTTCTATGTTTCCCCCAGTCTCTCAAGGGGGCTTTGCAAATACAGTTTTGTTCTGTGCCCAGATTACTCTGGGATATATTGGGACTTCACAACTAACCTGTACAAACCAACCAGATTTCACTTCCTATTCAAAGTTCCATGTAATTACGTTGTTTGAATAAACTGATCATACAAGTTAAATTATATAGTGTGTTACAAAAAAATATAGATTTTGCACCAAATAAACGTCTCTTCCTTTGGTCTCACATAGAAGTTGAAGTTTTAAAATACTGTCAATATCATCCTTTACCCTTTAGTCTAATTTACCTTAGTCCTATCCAAGGACTAACTTTGTTCATCTTTCTAATTGGAGTCTGATCTCTTTTTTCAGACTCTTTAACATTCTTTGTATGGGGTAATGCTGACATTCATAGCTGCCAGACTCTGACTGAGTATCCAGTGTCACACAGATACATAAAGTTCCGGGGACTGGCCAGGTTATACACAAATTGCTCAGCATCTCAGTATTTAGAAATAGCCATTACAACTCAGGAATAGATGTAACTGCTATAAGAGCTTACAATCTAGGAACCTTTACAATAAGTCTTCCCCTGATAACCTATGCTTTCAGATTCAGTTCTCAGAGTTTGCACATTATAGTTAGTCCATATTAGTGAGGCATTATAATGTTTTCCTTTTCATTTCTGGTTTATTTCACTCAACATATTGTCCTCAATGTCCATTCACCTAGTTACATATCTCACAACTTCATTCCTTCTTGTAGCAGCTCCAAATTCCATTGTATGTACACACCAAAGGTCATCATTCAGTTTATCCATCAATGTACCCTTAGGCCACCTCCATCCACTGTGAATCATGAATTCTGCCACCATAAACCCCACCGTGCAAATGTCCATTCATGTCCCTCTTTTCAGTTCTTCCAAGTATATACCCAATAACAGAGTTCCAGGACCATATGGCAACCCCATGTTTAGCTTCTTGTGGAACCACCACACTGCCCTCCGGATGGGTTGCACCATTCTACTTCCCACCAACAGTGATTAGGTACATCCCTTTCTCTACATTTTCTCCAGCCCTTGTATCCCTCTGTTTATTTTTCAGATGGTTTTATTCAAACAGCATACATTTCATCCTAAGTAAATAATCAATGGTTCCCTGTACAATCACATAGTTATGCATTCACCACCACTATCTATATGAAGACATTTCTATTTCTTCCACAAATCTGACTGCATTTTGCTGCTCAATTAACCAACCTGGAAACATTGGCAACTGGGCTTCTTAGTAGATAACAAGTATCCTTCTTGCTTAAACCCATTTGTATGATTTTCTATTTTTGCAGCCAAAAACGTAATTGATACTCTCGATATAGTGTGGGTTCCAAGGAATAAGTAATGTGTTCTCTAAATTTTAAATCCTTTAGTATACCTCACAAAAGAAAGCAGAAGAGAGAATGAGTACTTTAAAAATGCAGGAACTATTTTCCTGTTATTTTTTACCCCCTCTCAGAACACTGACCCTGCTTCAGCAAGTAAAAGTAAATGAATTTGTTTTTGTTGCCTATGTGTCTGCACATTTTCTTGTGCAGACAATGATTTGGAGTCCAAAAGTCACGTACGAAATGCCATGTCAGATAATTCATTTAGGATTCTGTAATCAAACGCTGTCAGAAATTGAAGTGAAATCCTTCTCTGATCTTAACATTCTAGGATATCCACTTAAATGAGATTTTTTTTTTCCTGTAAATTTATTTATTTATTATTTTTTTTAATCTTCATTTTATTGAGATATATTCATATACCACGCAGTCATACAAAACAAATCGTACTTTCGATTGTTCACAGTACCATTACATAGTTGTACATTCATCACCCAAATCAATCCCTGACACCTTCATTAGCACACACACAAGAATAACAAGAATAATAATTAGAGTGAAAAAGAGCAATTGAAGTAAAAAAGAACACTGGGTACCTTTGTCTGTTTGTTTCCTTCCCCTATTTTTCTACTCATCCATCCATAAACTAGACAAAGTGGAGTGTGGTCCTTATGGCTTTCCCAATCCCCTTGTCACCCCTCATAAGCTACATTTTTATACAACTGTCTTCGAGATTCATGGGTTCTGGGTTGTAGTTTGATAGTTTCAGGTATCCACCACCAGCTACCCCAATTCTTTAGAACCTAAAAAAGGTTGTCTAAAGTGTGCGTAAGAGTGCCCACCAGAGTGACCTCTCGGCTCCTTTTGGATTCTCTCTGCCACTGAAGCTTATTTCATTTCCTTTCACATCCCCCTTTTGGTCAAGAAGATGTTCTCCGTCCCACGATGCCAGGTCTACATTCCTCCCCGGGAGTCATATTCCACGTTGCCAGGGAGATTACTCCCCTGGGTGTCTGATCCCACGTAGGGGGGAGGGCAGTGATTTCACCTTTCAAGTTGGCTTAGCTAGAGAGACAGGGCCACATCTGAGCAACAAAGAGGCATTCGGGGGGAGGCTCTTAGGCACAACCATAGGGAGGCCTAGCCTCTCCTTTGCAGCAACTGTCTTCCCAAGGGTAAAACCTGTGGTAGAGGGCTCAACCCATCAAACCACCAGTCCCCTATGTCTGTGGTCATGTTAGCAACCATGGAGGTGGGGTAGGCGAATACCCCTGCATTCTCCACAGGCTCCTCAAAGGGGCACTGCATCTTTTTTTTTTCCTTGTTTTTTTTTTTTTTTTTTAACTTTCCCTTCTTTTTTAAATCAACTGTATGAAAAAAAGTTAAAAAGAAAATAAACATACAATAAAAGAACATTTCAAAGAGACCATAACAAGGGAGTAAGAAAAAGACAACTAACCTAAGATAACTGCTTAACTTCCAACATGTTCCTACTTTACCCCAAGAAAGTTACCTAATATAGCAACATTTCTGTGAACTTGCTCCTACTATATCCATCAGAAATTAACAGACCATAGTCATTCCTGGGCATCCCCAGAACGTTAAATAGCTTATCTGTTCTTCTTGGATTATTGTTCCCCCTTCCTTAATTGCTCTCTACTGCTAGTTCCCCTACATTCTACATTATAAGCCATTTGTTTTACATTTTTCAAAGTTCACATTAGTGGTAGCATATAATATTTCTCTTTTTGTGCCTGGCTTATTTCGCTCAGCATTATGTCTTCAAGGTTCATCCATGTTGTCATATGTTTCATGAGATCGTTCCTTCTTACTGCCGCGTAGTATTCCATCGTGTGTATATACCACATTTTATTTATCCACTCATCTGTTGAAGGACATTTGGGTTGTTTCCATCTTTTGGCAATTGTGAATAATGCTGCTATGAACATTGGCATGCAGATATCTGTTCGTGTCACTGCTTTCCGATCTTCCGGGTATATACCGAGAAGTGCAATCGCTGGATCGAATGGTAACTCTATATCTAGTTTTCTAAGGAACTGCCAGACTGACTTCCAGAGTGGCTGAACCATTATACAGTCCCACCAACAGTGAATAAGAGTTCCAATTTCCCCACATCCCCTCCAGCATTTGTAGTTTCCTGTTTGTTTAATGGCAGCCATTCTAACCGGTGTTAGATGGTATCTCATTGTGGTCTTAATTTGCATCTGTCTAATAGCTAGTGAAGCTGAACATTTTTTCATGTGTTTCTTGGCCATTTGTATTTCCTCTTCAGAGAACTGTCTTTTCATATCTTTTGCCCATTTTATAATTGGGCCGACTGTACTATTGTCATTGAGTTGTAGGAATTCTTTATATATGCAAGATATCAGTCATTTGTCAGATACATGGTTTCCAAAAATTTTTTCCCATTGAGTTGGCTGCCTCTTTACCTTTTTGAGAAATTCCTTTGAGGTGCAGAAACTTCTAAGCTTGAGGAGTTCCCATTTATCTATTTTCTCTTTTGTTGCTTGTGCTTTGGGTGTAAAGTCTAGGAAGTGGCCGCCTAATACAAGGTCTTGAAGATGTTTTCCTACATTATCTTCTAGGAGTTTTATGGTACTTTCTTTTATATTGAGATCTTTGGTCCATTTTGAGTTAATTTTTGTGTAGGGGGTGAGGTAGGGGTCCTCTTTCATTCTTTTGGATATGGATATCCAACTCTCCCAGCCCCATTTGTTGAAAAGACCATTATGACTCAGTTCAGTGACTTTGGGGGCCTTATCAAAGATCAGTTGGCCGTAGATCTGAGGGTCTATCTCCGAATTCTCAATTCGATTCCATTGATCTATATGTCTATCTTTGTGCCAGTACCATGCTGTTTTGGCAACTGTGGCTTTATAATAAGCTTCAAAGTCAGGGAGTGTAAGTCCTCCCACTTCATTTTTCTTTTTTAGAGTGTCTTTAGCAATTCGAGGCATCTTCCCTTTCCAAATAAATTTGATAACTAGCTTTTCCAAGTCTGCAAAGTAGGTTGTTGGAATTTTGATTGGGATTGCATTGAATCTGTAGATGAGTTTGGGTAGAATTGACATCTTAATGACATTTAGCCTTCCTATCCATGAACATGGAATATTTTTCCATCTTTTAATGTCCCCTTCTATTTCTTTTAGTAGAGTTATGTAGTTTTCTTTGTATAGGTCTTTTACATCTTTGGTTAAGTTTATTCCTAGGTACTTGATTTTTTTAGTTGCTATAGAAAATGGTATCTTTTTCTTGAGTGTCTCTTCAGTTTGTTCATTTCTAGCATATAGAAACATTACTGACTTATGTGCATTAACCTTGTATCCCGCTACTTTGCTAAATTTGTTAGCTCTAGTAGCTGTATCGTCGATTTCTCAGGGTTTTCTAGATATAAGATCATATCATCTGCAAACAATGACAGTTTTACTTCTTCTTTTCCAATTTGGATGCCTTTTATTTCTTTGTCTTGCCGGATTGCCCTGGCTAGCACTTCCAGCACAATGTTGAATAACAGTGGTGATAGCGGGCATCCTTGTCTTGTTTCTGATCTTAGAGGGAAGGCTTTCAGTCTCTCACCATTGAGTACTATGCTGGCTGTGGGTTTTTCATATATGCTCTTTATCATGTTGAGGAAGTTTCCTTCAATTCCTACCTTTTGAAGTGTTTTTATCAAAAAGGGATGTTGGATTTTGTCAAATGCTTTTTCAGCATCTATTGAGATGATCAATTGATTTTTCCCTTTTGACTTGTTAATGTGTTGTAATACATTGATTGATTTTCTTATGTTGAACCATCCTTGCATGCCTGGAATAAACCCCACTTGGTCATGGTGTATGATTTTTTTTAATGTGTCTTTGGATTCGATTTGCAAGTATTTTGTTGAGGACTTTTGCATCTATATTCATTAGGGAGATTGGCCGGTAGTTTTCCTTTTTTGTAACATCTTTGCCTGGTTTTGGTATAAGATTGATGTTAGCTTCATAAAATGAGTTAGGTAGTGTTCCATTTTCTTCAATGTTTTGAAAGAGTTTGAGTAAGATTGGTGTCAGTTCTTTCTGGAAAGTTTGGTAGAATTCCCCTGTGAAGCCATCTGGCCCTGGGCATTTATTTGTGGGAAGATTTTTGATGACTGATTGGATCTCTTTGCTTGTGATGGGTTGGTTGAGGTCTTCTATTTCTTCTCTGGTCAGTCTAGGTTGTTCATATGTTTCCAGGAAATTGTCCATTTCCTCTACATTATCCAGTTTGTTGCCATACAGTTGTTCATAGTATCCTCTTATAATTTTTTTAATTTCTTCAGGATGTGCAGTTATGTCACCTTTTTCATTCATTATTTTGTTTATATGGGTCTTCTCTCTTTTTGATTTTGTCAGTCTAGCTAGGGGCTTGTCAATCTTGTTGATCTTCTCAAAGAACCAACTTTTGGTGATATTTATCCTCTCTATTGTTTTTTTGTTCTCTATGTCATTTATTTCTGCTTTAATCCTTATTATTTCTTTTCTTCTACTTGGTTTAGTATTGGTTTGCTGTTCATTTTCTAGCTTCTTCAGTTGATCCATTAGTTCTTTGATTTTGGCTCTTTCTTCCTTTTTAATATATGCGTTTAGTGCTATAAATTTCCCCCTTAGCACTGCTTTTGCTGCATCCCATAGGTTTTGGTATGTTGTGTTCTCATTTTCATTCGTCTCTATATATTTAGCAATTTCTCTTGCTATTTCTTCTTTAACCCACTGATTGTTTAGGAGTGTGTTGTTTAACCTCCAGGTATTTGTGAATTTTCTAAGTCTCTGATGGTTATTGACTTCTAATTGTATTCCATTGAGGTCAGAGAATGTGCTTTGAATAATTTCAATCTTTTTAAATTTATTGAGGCTTGTTTTATGTCCCAGCATATGATCTATTCTGGAGAAAGTTCCATGAGCACTAGAAAAGTATGTGTATCCTGGTGATTTGGGATGTAATGTCCTGTATATGTCTGTTAAATCTAATTCATTTATCAGATTGTTTAGGTTTTCAATTTCCTTATTGGTCTTCTGTCTGGTTGATCTATCTATAGGAGAGAGTGATGTGTTGAAGTCTCCCACAATTATTGTGGAAACATCAATTGCTTCCTTTAGTTTTGCCAGTGTTTCTCTCATGTATTTTGTGGCACCTTGGTTGGGTGCATAGACATTTACGATTGTTATTTCTTCTTGCTGAATTGCCCCTTTTATTAGTACGTAGTGGCCTTCTTTGTCTCTCAAAACATCCCTGCATTTGAAGTCTATTTTATCTGAGATTAATATTGCTACACCTGCTTTCTTTTGGCTGTAGCTTGCATGAAATATTTTTTTCCATCCTTTCACTTTCAGTTTCTTTGTGTCCCTGTGTCTAAGATGAGTCTCTTGTATGCAACATATTGATGGTTCATTTTTTTTGATCCATTCTGCGAATCTATATCTTTTAATTGGGGAGTTTAATCCATTTACATTCAACGTTATAACCGTGAAGGCATTTCTTGAATCAGCCATCTTATCCTTTGGTTTATGTTTGTCATATTTTTCCCCTCTCTCTATTAATATCCTTTATTGTACCCATACCGAATCTCTTTAGTACTGAACCTTTCTCCAAGTCTCTCTGTCCTTTCTTTGTTTCTCTGTCTGTAGGGCTCCCTTGAGTATCTCCAGTAGGGCAGGTCTCTTGTTAGCAAATTCTCTCAGCATTTGTTTGTCTGTGAAAAATTTAAGCTCTCCCTCAAATTTGAAGGAGAGCTTTGCTGGATAAAGTATTCTTGGCTGGAAATTTTTCTCACTCAGAATTTTAAATATATCGTGCCACTGCCTTCTCGCCTCCATGGTGGCTGCTGAGTAGTCACTACTTAGTCTTATGCTGTTTCCTTTGTATGTGGTGAATTGCTTTTCTCTTGCTGCTTTCAGAACTTGCTCCTTCTCTTCTGTGTTTGATAGTATGATCAGTATATGTCTCGGAGTGGGTTTATTTGGATTTATTCTATTTGGAGTTCGCTGAGCATTTATGATTTGTGTATTTATGTTGTTTAGAAGATTTGGGAAGTTTTCCCCAACAATTTCTTTGAATACTCTTCCTAGACCTTTACCCTTTTCTTCCCCTTCTGGGACACCAATGAGTTTTATATTTGGACGTTTCATATTATCTATCATATCCCTGAGGTCCATTTCGATTTTTTCAATTTTTTTCCCCATTCTTTCTTTTATGCTTTCATTTTCCATTCTGTCATCTTCCAGGTCACTGATTCGTTGTTCAACTTCCTCTAGTCTTGTACTATGAGTGTCCAGAATCTTTTTAATTTGGTCAACAGTTTCTTTAATTTCCATAAGATCATTCATTTTTTTATTTAGTCTTGCAATGTCTTCTTTACGCTCTTCTAGGGTCTTCTTGATTTCCTTTATCTCCCGTACTATGGTCTCATTGTTCATCTTTAGTTCTTTGAGTAGCTGCTCTAGGTGCTGTGTCTCTTCTGGTCTTTTGATTTGGGTGCTTGGGCTTGGGTTATCCATATCGTCTGGTTTTTTCATATGCTTTATAATTTTCTGTTGTTTTTGGCCTCGTGGCATTTGCTGAACTTGATAGGGTTCTTTTAGGATGTGTAGACCAATTGAAGTCCTTATCTCTAATTTATCAGATCTACAGCTTCGTGGAGTACACTTTCTCTAACAAACCAGCAGGTGGCGTCCACGAGCCACCTGTTCTCCACAAGCCAGTTCTCCCCTGCTGAGCCTTTTTGGTGAGTGGGGGAGTGAGTCTTGTGGGGTCCAATTGGTGTACCAAGCTTGCGTGTGTAGTTGGTGTTGCCTGCCCTGTATATGGGGCGTGTTTCTGGGCAGTCAGTGAGAGGGGGGTGGCTCTAACAATCAAATCTCCCTGGTGATCCTAGATTTTTAAAGCTGCTGCAATAGTCTAATCCTTCAGTTCAGTCCTGCCACAGTTTGTCTCTGCCACTGACCCACAAGTCCTTGGTATTGGCGTATGGCTCCTGAGACTTGCAAGTGGGCCCCTCTTCCAGGCCGTGCACCCCGGGTCCTCTGTTGAGGGATGACTGTGCTATGTCACAGGTGAGTGCCGTCCCCCCAGGGCAGTTCTGGGCTGCTGGGCTGTGTAGGGAGGCTCCCAGTCTGCTGAAATGATGGCTGAATGTGGCTGTGTTAATTCACACTGCTCTACCTTCCCAACTCTGGGACAATCAGCTGAGGTTGCAGGGAAGGCTAATGTCCACACCCAGTTTTGTGGTGTGTGCCTGTTATTTGAAGCACTTCTGTCACACTGGGTTGTCTGGGACAGCTCTGGGCTATGGGGCTGGCGATGGGCAGGAGTGTTTCCTGTCCACCAGGATGATGGCTGTGAGCGGACACCCCCCTTTTCTTGGGAAGTTGTGGTGTTTAGTGAATTTTCTCAGCCACTGGATTATTGCGTTTTGTCTCAGAACTCTCCTAGTTCTGCTCTTAACTTGACCTGCCCAAATAGCAAGTCTTTGAAGCTTTCTGTATTGGGCTTCTTAGAGTAATTGTTTTAGAAAAAGAAAAAACGATTAAAAAAAAAAAAAAAAAAAAAAAAAAAAAAGGCCCTCCTCGGAGATCTAATGGGTTATTGAAATGCTAAGAGACAAAGCAACCAGGGCCATTAAGGAAAGGTCCACAGGGCAGAGAGATCAGCTTTTGTTCGGGATTTGCATATGCGCCTCAGGGCCCTTCCCCTTTCTATGTTCACCAGAACTCCAAAAATCCTCCGCTTTTATTTTGGAGTTTTTCGTGTTGTTTTTTTTCTATGCCTGTCTCCTCTCTGCTGGGCTGGCTGCTCTCAGATTCTCTGGTGTCTGGTCTCAGTCTATCTATGGTTGGAGTTTGCGTCAGTAGAATGAGTTTCCGATAAGAACTGCCACTGCAGTTCTCCCTTCTCCTTCCCGGAGCTGACAGCCCCTCCTCCCCCGGGACTGAGCCTGGCAGGGAGGGGCGCGGGTCCCCTGGCCGCAAAAACTTACAGATTTCGCTGATCTCAGCAGTTCCACGTTTTCATGAGTGTTGTATGAAGTATGCCCAAAGTCAGATTGCTCTGTGGTGTCCAGTCCACGCAGTTCCTGGCTTTCTACCTACTTTCCTGGAGGAGTAACTAAAACATACAGCTCACCAGTCTGCCATCTTGCCCCGCCTTCCTTAAATGAGATTTGAATGACAGCGATGTCAACTACAGTTTTTTCTTCACTTCATTTCATCATTCATAAAGGAACTGATGAAAAAACTGTAATTTAAGAGACATTCCAAATAAGTTAAAATATTGTGTTAATCAGGTGCCACTTCTTTTGAAGGGATGTATAAATTTTATTTATAATTAGTTTCATCCCACCTGCACTGTAAAAAGTTGAATAAATATTTAAAGAATATGGTTTGAAGATGGCATTAAATCTTTAGTCTGCCAAAGTTGCCCACAGGTCTTAATCTAGCCATAGAAAAAATAAGGGACTGGGTGGGGAAAGTAGAGATTGTAGTGACGGATGGAAATTTTGGAGCCACTTCTTGTAATAATGAGGTCATTGTAAGAAGGGCAAGATGGCATAAAATTGGGAATCATTGATTTCAGGGTGTTTATAACTGAGACAAAGATGTTAGAAATATTGCCAACATTTTATATTTATTAGTGGGTAAGGGAACATTTGAAAGATTTTATTTTTGCTCAGAGTTCCCAAAAGAGTGATCAGAAGTTTCCAAGTTCTGTTGGATTGACTACTTTTTAAGGTTGTTTGGAAGCATATCCATTCTCTTTGTGTGATTAGTCATGTGATTAGCCTTTGCCCTAATTCTAAATTCAGTTCTTAAAATGGACTGTCCCTAAGTAAATTGCATTGTTGTTTTCTATTTAATACCCACCACCAAATCTAATGGAAATGTCCTTGCTAGTATTTACTTGGCATTAAATTGCAGTTAATGGAAATAATGTAGTTATTCTCCCCCTTCTGCCAGTCCCCGAGTCTTTATGATGCCGTGGAAAGTACTCAGGATGCTTTCCAATAAAATAAAAATAATAGATCAACAATCTTATCTAGGTTTTTTCCATTATGCATTGCAAAATTAGCCATCTGGAAATATCTTCTCTACCAAAATAGAGCACTAGAATTTACAACAAAATGGCATTTCTTAAACTCTACCTTACAGCAAAAGATACATGGAAAGCTGAGACTTTTTAGCGTTTTCTTGCCCAATTTTCAGCAACATGCTTAGAAATAAAAGTCTGAATTTATAAAAGAAAGCAAATTATCTTCAATATATTCATATATAAATTTGGGAAAGACTGTCAATGAATACTGGATACAAACTGGAAAAACCAGCTGTGATTTTGTTTTGTTATCAAGAATGTAGCCAATTTGCTAGAAAACTTGCCTAATTATAATAATTAATGATATATCAATGATCAGTACTCAGAAAATAAACAGATAAAAGTAGAAATTTTCATTTGGAAAGTTTTGCCACTATCATCTACATGAACACAGATTTTAACCTTTGCAAATGAGAAATTAAGTCACACAAAGTTGCTGTTGTTAGAAGCAGAACTAACTAAGCATATTTGACAAGCAACCTCCACAGAAGTTTTAACGAAAGTCTAGAGATGGAAGTTAATGGAATAAAAATATTTTTAAAAGAAAACACAAATCTGCCAAAAGACTAATTTCATAAATATCTTGCTAAATGTTATTTGCATTTGTATAGCATTATTCCACCAAGTATCTCCCCTGATTTTTAACAAGCCTGCCAAGACGCTAAGTGAGTGTGTGTGTGTGTGTGTGAGTGTGTGTGTGTGTGTATGTTTGAGTGTATGAGGAGGGTGGTGGAGATTAGACCAAATCATCTCCTTTGTAGCTATAAGATTCTATGGCTTCATTACAAACCATAAACATAATTGTTAATATTTATCTAACACTCTATGGATTTCCCTATTCTGGATATTTCATATAAATGGAATTATGTGTCTTGCTTCTTTCACTTAGCATGCTGTTTTCAAGGTTCATCCATATTGTAGTATGTATCACTACTTCATTCATTTTTATTGCTGAATAACATTCTAACAACTACATTTTGTTTAGCCATTCATCTGTTGATGGACATTTGGGTTATTTTCACCTTTTGGCTATTGTGAATAGTGTTGCATTTGGTTGGGTCCCTGTTTTCAATTCTTTTGTGTATATATCAAGGAATGGAATTTCTGGGTCATATGGTAATTTTTCGTGTAACTTTTTGAGGAACCATAAAGTGTGCCCATTTCATACTGAATGAAAAAAATAGTTTGAATTCAGGAAAAAATTTTGACAAATTCTAGAGTTCATGTTTTAACTAGAAAATGCATTATGTCTATGGCCTCAGTATCTGAGGGATCAGGGGATTCTCATCTTTGACTCTGGGACTCCTGGCTTTTCCACAGCACACTTGCTTTCCTTTTCCAGCAGCTGATCATGGGACTGCTTGGAATAAAGACTACATTTCCCAGCCTCCCTTGTAGCAGGGTATGGACATGGGAGTAAGTTCTGGCCAAGAGGGTGGAAGCAGAAGTATTGTGAAATAACTTGCAGGAACCTGCTATATGTGACAATATATGTGCTTTAATAAGATAATAACAAAGGTGGGCACTCTTTTTTTTTTTTTTTTTGCCTCTTTGAGAAAGGAATTTGTACGATGAAGTAACATTTATACTAAATGATTTATGCATGTCCCAGGATGATACACCATGGCAGCCAGCCAGCCAGGTTTTTGCATGCTCTATTTTTTTTTAAAGCTGAAAACAATCAAAAGAAGGAAGTTGAAGTCATTGAATCAAGGAATAAGAGTAAGCAGAGAGAATATGAAGTTGTAGTATAGTAGATATCAGAAATGGAGTAGGTCAGTAGGGTCTTGTTGATCTTCGGCTATTTGAAGAATTAACTGGACACTATGTTAAATCAAGGAACTCATGTTCTTAATATGTAACTGTGCTGTTCATTTATGAACTTGGTTTTCAGGATTCTGATCACTTACCACTTCCTTGGAAAGAGAGTCACATTTCAATATGTCTCACTGTCATAGAATTTATTTTCTGACATATTACTTGAATTTTCTCCTTTTCATTCTTTACAGGATGAAAAGTTATTGGTTTTAGAAATTCTCAAAACTAGAGAATTCACAAAACTAAACTAGTTGATTCACAGAAACTTTCTCTACCTCTGTTCTTGCGTTTTTTTTTACTTCCTTAGCTAAGGACATCCTTTTCTCTTATCTGACTGACTCCTGCAGCACTATGGCTCAGCTCAAGCATCTCTCTTTCTGGGAATCAATCATGTCTAGAAATCTGATTTAGATGCCCCACTATGTGCCCCTAACCCCCACAGATACCTCTGCCAATGCTCTTATCTCCAATGTTGTGGTTTTGTTGGCTCCTCTCTCTTCTCCACTGGATTGTAAGCTCCTTAAAATCATGGACTAGATCTCTCACTTCTGTATTCCTAGATCCCAGCAAAGAGCTTGCCTCATAGCAAATATTCAATACATTCCTTCTCCCCCCTTTACACATTTTTCTCAGATATATGATCAGAAAATTTCAAAACCACATTTTTGTTTAATATACTTTTAAAGTCAGGTTTATTGAGGAGCAATCCACATACAATAACATGAACACTTCTAAAGTGTATATAGTTCAATGAATTTTGGCAAATGTATACAATCCCGGAACTACTACCACTATCATGACATCAGACATTTCCATCACCCATTCCCAAATGTTCCATTGTGCTCCTTTGCAGCCCTCCCCTCCCTCATTCTCAGCTCCTGGAAACTGCAGATTTCTCTCTCTGTAGTTTTGCCTGTTGTAGGCTGTCATATAAATGGAATCATATGGTATATAGTCATTTGTGTTTGACTTTTTTCACTTGACATAATGTGTTTGGGTTCCACCCATGTTGCATGTATCAGAAGTTTATTCCTTTTCATGGCTAAGTAGTATCCATTGTATGCTTGCTGTTCCTGATTGTGATTGCTGCTGTTATGCAAAATACCAGAAATGGATTGGCTTTTATAAAGGGGAATTATTAGGTTACAAGTTTACAGGTCTAAGGCCTTGAAAGTGTCAAAATTAAGGCATCAACAAGAGGATACCTTCTCTGAAGAATGGCCAATGACATCCAGAACACCTCTGTCAGCTGGGAAGGCATGTGGCTGGCATCTGCTGGTTCTTTGCTCCCAGGTTGCATTTCAAAATGACTTTCTCCTAAATGTCTCTGGGCCTCTGTTTTTCTCCAAAATGTCTCTGGACATGTTTCTCTTAACCTCTCTCAGCTCTCTGCTTGTTTCTCCTGGAGTGTTTCTCTCTAAGCATCTGGGAGTCCTCTCTTAGCTTCTCTGGGGGCAAACTCTGGGCTTTATCTCTTAGTTTAGCATCTCCAAACATCCTTCTGTCTACATCTTCCAGCGTCTCCAAGTTCCAACTCTTGAACTCTCTTAAGTAATCCAGTGACCCAATCAAGACCCACCCTGCATGGTGGGGTCCACACCTCCATGGAAATAATTTAATCAAAGGTGTCACCCACAGTTGGGTGAGCCACATCTCCATGGAAACACTCAATCGAGAGGTTCTACTCAACATGATTGGGTTAAAAGATCATGACTTTTGTGGGAGACATAATATATCCAAACTAGCACACTTACTCTAAATCTGATTATCTATTTGATGAACATTAAAATTGCTTACACTTTTTGGTTGTTATGGACAATGCTGCTATATGCATTCAAATATAGGTGCTAATAGGATACGTATTGTCATTTCCCTTGGGTAAATATACTAAACTGTCATTTCTGGGTTGTATGGCAAGTATGTGCTTAGCTTTATAATAAAATGCTGAAATTTTCCAAAGTGATTGTACAAATAAACACTTTTACCAACAGTATATACAATTTCCAGTTAATAAGTGCTTTTAAAATGAATATCCTAAATATATTCATAGTTGAGTTTTTGTTTCATGTTTGTTAGTTCTGAGGTTTTTTTTTTTTTTTTTTTTTTTTTAACATACAAAACTAATTTATATAAAAGAGCTGGCTTTCTGTCTTTGCCCCACTCTTACATTTTTATCAGAATTTTGTTCTTGGCAGATAGGACAAGTTGAGGATAATTACTTAATATGAGAGTTAAAACTTTCTAGTTCTGAGGTTTTATTTCATGTTTGTCAGACATTACTAAGTTATTTTAAAAATCAATGTATAAAAAAAATAAATGGATAGCTATTCTGAGGCCTAGCTTTAATTTTTTTTTATTAGAGAAGTTGTAGGTTTACAGAAGTCATGCAGACAATACAAGGTTCCCATATACCTCCCTCACACACACAGGTTTCCCCCTTAACACTTTGCATTACTGTGGTACCTTTGTTACAATTGATGAAAAAATATTATCATTATACTATTGACTACAGTCCATAGTTTATTAGGTTTCACTGTTTATGTTGTACATCCTATGTTGTTGTTTTATTCTAGTAACTTCTCTGCAACTTAAAATTCCCCTTTTAACTATATCCAGATATATAATTCAGTGGTGTTAATTACATTGACAATGTTGTGCTACAGTCACTATTGTCTATTATCAAAACTTTTCCATCTTTTTTTTTTTTTTTTTATTTGCTTGCCAGAGTAGAAAGATGTTGTATAGGATCCATTCCTCCTCAAATATCTCCTCCATTGTTTTAGTCAGTATTCCAGTTTGCTAAAACTGCTGGAATGCAATATACCAGAAATATATCGGCTTTCACAATGGGTATTTATTAGTTTCAAATTTACAGTTCTAAAGCCCTGATCATGTCCCAGTTATGGCATCAACAGGACGATACCTTCTCTGAAGGCATCTGGGGTTCCTCTGTCACATGGGAAGGCACATGGCCAGTATCTGCTGGTCCTTCTCTCCCAGGTTTCATTGCTTTCAGGTTCTGGTTCCTACAGTTTCTGTGTGTCCTTGCTTGCTTCTTCCAGGGCCCTTCCCTCCAAGCTCTCTCAGTGTTTTTCTGTCCTTTATCCTCTCATAAAGGATTAACACCTACCTTAATGGGCCAGGTCACATCTCAGTTGAAATAACCTAATCAAAAGTTCCCACCCAAAATATATCTGCACCCACAGGAATGGATCAAAAGAACATGGGCTTTTCTGGGGTACATAACACGTTCAAGCCTGCACAGCAGTGATACTTGAAATTCCATCACTGCAGGGTCATTAAAATTTTTTTTCAAGTAACTTTTTCTGGAAATACTTTGTTTGAATTCACAGTCCCCAGGCAAGATCAATACAGTAAGCTGGTTATCTGACATTTTCACTCCATCAAGGTTTTTCAAGAGCATTTTCCAAAGGCCCAGCTGAGGGTTGGGTGGGAGAATCATTCAGAGCATGTCCAGGGAAAGGAGGTTGGAAGAGGACCCAGAGTGGGGAGCTGAGGATGGGAAAAAAGGGCCCCACGATGAGGGAGAAGTACAGCAAGTGACCAACCACCAACCTGGAAGGACGCTGGAACAAGTTACCATTTTACTTCTCTGCCAGCTGTGGCATAGAAGATCTGGGTTTAAGAATTAGCTGTACCACTTTCTAATTATGTTTCTTTAAGTGAATCTTGTAACCTCCTATTTAAACATTAGTTTTTTTCCATCTGGGATGCTAAGGAAATAAAACTCCATCTGCATCAAAGAAATTTTGGGGGCATTACATTATGCACATTGTTTATTAAAATGTTAAAGACAATATGTATTCCATGAGTGTCTTTTATTTTTTCAATTTAACCCCCACCCCCACGTAATCTTCTTCTGTTTAACTTTTGACTTTTACTCTGTACTTGCCTTATAAATAGCTTTCCATTCTCACCTTCATTTTATCTCTTTTCCTGCTCTTTTAAATATACTACACACTTTACAACAGGTAATCTGTGGTACTTCCATAAATTTCTTTCCACCATGGCCCATCTCAGATTCAGAGGACAAAATTCTGAGGGTTTAAATGTGACTGGGATGTGCCTTTCAGTTTCAAGTTCTGTGATATGTCAACAAATACTCAAAACACATTTCAATCCCACTTGAAGGGAGATTCAAATTGACCTGAGATACTGGTAGGAGTCTCCTTAATTTCTGAAGAAGTATAAGTGTTCTTCTGTGACTTTTTTGTTGTCTATAAGACAAGTATAAGAGCAGTTCAGTCACAGTCATTTAAAACACATCTTTAGGCAAGATGGCAGAGTGGTGATCTGTGGGTTTTAGTTACTCCTCTGGGGCAGCTGGTAGATATCCAGGAACTGTGTGGAATGGACACCACAGAGGAATCTGACTTTGGACACACATCATATAACACTCATGAGCATGTGGAGCAGCTGAGATCAGTGAAATATGTAAGTTCTCTTGGCCAGGGGGCCTGCACACCTCCCTGCCAGGCACAATCCTGAGGGAGGAGGGGCCATCGGTGCTGGGAACCAGGAGGGAGAACTGCAGTTGCAGAACTGATTAACAAACTCAGACTGCTGAACAAAAACTCCAACGATAGACAACTGAGACTAGACACTCAGACTCTGGGAGCAGTCAGCCTGACAGAGAGGAGATAGGGCTACAAAAACAGCAAAAACAACAACAACAAAAATAAACAAAAATAAAAACAGAGACTTTTGGAGTTGGGGGTGAACACAATATGGAGAAGGGCTGGGCTCAAACAGAATCAGGCACATATGCAAACCCAGGGGGCCAGGGCCCTTCTCTGAAAAGCTATTTTTTCTGGTTTCTTGATTGTTCCTCAATTGTTCTCCAACTCCTTGTCTTTTTGCATTTCAATAGCCCATCAGAACTGCAAGGACTGAATTAAAGAGCTTTTCTTTAAATAGTCTATACTGGGCCCTTCTTTTTCTTTTGTCGTTTTTAAATCTTTTTCTCTTTTTTTTAAAATAACTATTCTAAGTAGCCCAGTACAGAAAACCTCAAAGACTTGCAATTGGGGCCCAGGCAAGAGCAGAGCTAAGATAGCTCTGAGAGACACAGCAATAAGTCTAGTGGGGGAGAAAATTCACTAAAGTCCATAACTTCCCAAGAAAAGGGGGGCGTGGCCCAGCTCCAGTGGCAGCCCTCCTTTGGGGAACTCAGACCCCAGGGGCTGGAAATCAGAAACTAGATTCAGTCAGCCACACCCCCAACAGGGTCAGGGTCACTGGGAGAACTAAAGGCTCCATACCTCCTCACACTGGTGTGGGAGCTGCAGGCTGGCAAGCACCACCTGCTGGTCAGCACAGGAAACTCACAGAGTCTAAAGGCCTCACAGGAGGGTCTCATTATCAAGGAAACTCCATAGCCTCTTCCTGAGACCTGGGTCTCTCTGGACTGGGAAAACCTGACCAGGGTTGACCATATCTGAGGAGACGCTCACATAAAAAGGCTGCATACAGGCAGGGCAAGAAACAGAAAAACAAGAGGTAAAAAACTCTGATCAACTAAGTAGAACCTAAGTTAGAGGCCTAGAATAAGCTGAACTGAACACCAAAGGTTAGAGAACAAAGCCAACCAACAAGAAAACCCTAAGTAGAAGACTGAAAACAAGCTCCAGAATAAACTAATCAAGAAAGTCAGATGCCTAGACAGCTCAAGATAATGAACCATACTAGGAAACATGAAAATATTGACCAGCCAAAGGAACAAACTAATAGTTCTACCAAGATGCAGGAGTTGAGGCAACTAATGCTAAATCATTTCAATGAACTCAAGGAAGAACTAATTAAAGATGTTCAAGCAAATCTCCTAAATCAATTAAAAAATCAAGTCAATGACCTGAGGGAAGATATAGCAAAAGAGAAGAAGGCTATAAGGGAGACACTGGATGACCATAAAGAAGAAATCATAAACTTGAAAAACAAATGGCAGAACTTATGGGAATGAAGGGCATAATTGAGGAGAGAAAAAGACAATGGAGGGATACAACAGTAGATTTGAACAGGCAGAAGAAAGGATCAGAGAATTGGAAGACCAGACATTTGAATTCATATGCACAAAAGAACAGATGGTGAAAAGAATGGAAAAATACAAGCAGGATCTTAGGGAGATGAGTGACAACATGAAGCACAAAAATATACATGTTATGGGTGTCTCTGAGGGAGAAAAGAGGGGAAAGGGGGCAGAAAAAATAATAGAAGAAATATTCACTGAAAACTTCCCAACTCTTATGAGAAAAATTATAGATTCAAGAAGTACTGCATACCAGGACAGACCACCCTGGCTCACATGGTAACATGGAGTGAGGAGAACAGCAGAACAATTTATTGTACAAAAGGCAATTCAGTGCAAACGAAGAAACTCCACTTGGTCAATAGTTTCAAGATTTCTTATTGCCCTTGAGCAACTGAAAGTTTTTCTAAACATTTGATATTCAAATTGGGAGCTATAATGGAGAGCAAATGTATATAAAAGGCAAACACTCCATTTGAAACATTCTAACATTAGTTTTTTTCCCCTTCCTCTCATGGATGTGACAGGATTCCACTAAGAATGAAAAAACTGGTCATTACAAAGTGACTTTCCTGAATTAAAATATATACATCATTTAGACAGCAGATCCAAAAAGGTTATCAGGCATAATCAAGTTTCTTCTATGGCTTTTTACATCACTGAGGTACTATATGATAATCATCACTTCTGATATTTATATGTTTAACTGCTTTCCTATGAAAGCCATATTCAAAAGTGATCCTACTCCATTAGTCTGTAAACGTAACAGACAATCTAAGGAAACCACCTGAGGGGTTGCTACAAAGGACCACAATGGAAATGCTTGGGCCTTGACATCTATTAGAAAAAGGCAAAGCAATTAGTTTCAAATACTGAGAGACTCCAGAAGAATGGAAGCTCCTCTGGATAAACTGAAGAGATCCTCCCAGTTTAACCAAGAGGTTTAGCAGCAAGAAAACTGGGACTATGTACACCAAGTCAGGAATGGCTTGGAGGGATGGTGGCCAGTGGAGCAGGTAGAGGAAAGCCCTGGAGTGTCAGCCAATGAATAATGGCAGTATGGCTGGTTAGCCTACCACCCTCACATGAACTGATACACTCTATGAAGGAGGAAGGGTGGTCTAAAACTTTAGGATGAGTGATACAGGTGGAATTTCCCCAGTTTTTCTACAGGCAAGAGGACCTAGAAAGGAAAAATACCATAAAAGATTTGTTTAAACAAATGCCTTACATCTTGATACCTCTATTTGAATCTTTTAATTCATCATACAAATATGCAGCAAGCTGAACTTGCTCCTAAATGAAATGGGTTATAGAAAAAATTACTATTCCCAATGATTGGATAAATTGTGCTGGCACAGAAAGGATCTGAAGAAAGTATCATATCCAAGACGATCTTAGCAAAGTTCTTTCTAGTAGTACACCAGCCACTGCAGGCTCTGTATAATACTTATGCATCACCAGAAAACAGCCACAATCCTATTATGGGTCAAGTAGTAGCTCCTTTCAATTAGTAACACTAAAGATATGGTTTTAATTGCATAGTCTTTCATGACCGTGAAAAAAAAAAAGAAATGAGAACAAGCTCTTTTCCTGAAGGCCCAGGTTTACTCCAATGCAGCACTGGGCTAAGGACACTGCCAGCATGAAGCTTCAGCATGACACACTACCCAGAGATCAAATGTGTTTGATTACTGTCCCAGTCTTCAACATTCTTTTTTACAGTAACTGTAAAAATAAGTCACACATCCCCTAGATCCACAAACTCATCTTCTCGTTTGGCCAAGTCTTCTTCATCTCCCAAAGCTTTCCAACCGCTGGTAGGTAAGACAGGCTTGGAGGAATGTTGCTGGAGCAAAGCAAAAGGAAACAAGGAGGACAGGCGGACAGAATTCCTCAGCAGGGTGGGGGCCTCTGCCTGGAGGGCCACTACCCTGTGGTGTCACTCATCTATTTTCTCTTGTAAGCTCTGAACTTCCTCCATCATTTCCAAGAGTTTGCTCATAGTGGCCACTCTGCCACCACCTAGGATATGGGCTTCAGGAATCCAACACAAGTACCGCTGGGCCCAGACTTTGATTTCTGGTCCCTCTATGTGAGGCAACAACAAACTGTGGTAGTCAGCAGGTTTGCTGTGCCAGCTGTCATAGAACTCTCGAAGGTTATCGTGCAGCGCATCCGAAGACTTAATAAGTTTGCTTATTCTCTTGCCTAGGTTTTTTTTTTTTTTTTTTTGTGCCAGCCCCATTCATTAAATATAACTTTACTTCCCCACTGATCTGTAGCACCAGCACCATCAGAAAATTCCATATTTGTATGAGTCTGTTTCTGGACTCTTTATGCTGTTTCATCGGTCATTTCGTCTGTCCTTGCACAATTACCTCACTATCTTAGTTATCGGGGCTTTATCATAAGCCTTGATATCTTATTCTTTTCAGAAGCATTTTTACTATTCTTCTTTCAAACTTCACATACAATAAAATTCACTCTTTTGGTTTACAGTTCTGTGAGTTTTGCCAATCATGTAATCACCATCACAATCAAGATACAGAACAGTTCCATCACCTGCCCCCCCAAAACTTCCTTGAGTTGCCCCTTTCTGTTCTTTTTTTTTTATTTTGAAATTCAAAGTTATAGGAACAGTTGCAAAAACAATACTAACCCCATACAAAGAATTCCATCATACCCTGCCCCCCTCCCCTGATAGCTCAATCCACCAACTTTAACATGCTGTCACATTGCTATTTCTTTCCCTCCCTCCCTATCATCCATCATCTATTGCTCTGTCTTCTGAACATATGAAAGCTAGCTGCACACATCCTTGAACATACACTATAATTCACATATACACTTCCCATGAACAAGAACATTCTTTTATGCAATCCCATTAAACGCAGCTAAGAAGTACAAGAGATTCAACAATGATACAAAGCTTACATTCTATATTTCCTTTTCCTTATGTCTCAACTGTGTCCCTTTGAGCCACCTGTCCTCCATCCTCCAATCCCATCCAAGTTCATCCTTGGCATTCAATTGTCATCTGTTTAGACTTTTTTTTTTTTTCCAGTTGTGGAAACATATACAACCTAAATCTTCCCATTCCACCCCCTCCCTAGCCTTCCATTAGTGGGATTAATCACATTTAGAATGTTGTAATGCTCTTTCCCACTATCCATTACTAGAAATTTCCCTTCACCTCAAACAGCAACCCTATACTCATTTCTTAACTCCCCATTGCCCCTTCCCCCATTTCTCTTAAACCATACTCTACTTTTCATCTCTATGGTTATATTCTCTGATAATTTCTTTGTGTTTACTGTGGGGCTTAAAATTAACCTCTTAAATCCATAACAATCTTGTTTTTCTTTGATACCACCTTGACTTCAATAGGACACATAAACTATGTTCCTATACTCCTCCATTCCCCCACCTTTATATAGTTGTCTAAAATTACGTATTTTACATTGAGTTAAAAACCACTGATTTGTCATTAGAGTTTGTGTATTTTATATCATGTAGGAAGTAAATAGTGGAGTTACAGTTCAAAAATTATTGACTTCTATTTGTATTCCGTTGTGGTTGGAGAATGTGCTTTGAGTATATTCAATTTTTTTTTTAATTTCTTGAGGCTTGTTTTATGTCCCAGCTTATGGTCCCTTCTGGAGAAAGATCCGTGACCACTAGAGAAAAATGAGTGTCCTGGTGATTTGGGATGTAAGGTACTATATACGTCTGTTAAAATTTTCTATATCTCTTTCTCCTTTCTTTGTTTCTCTGTTGGTAGGGCTCCCTTTAGTATCTGAAATAAGGCAGGTCTTTTATTGGCAAAGTCTCTCGGCATTTGTTTGTCTGTGAAAAATTTAAGCTCTCCCTCAAATTTGAAGGAGAGTTTTGCTGGATAAAGTATTCTTGGTTGGAAATTTTTCTCTCTCAGAATTTTAAATATGTCATGCCACTGCCTTCTCGCCTCCATGGTGGCCGCTGAGTAGTCACAACTTAGTCTTATGTTGTTTCCTTTGTATGTGGTGAATTGCTTTTCTCTTGCTGCTTTCAGAACTTGCTCCTTCTCTTCAATATTTGACAGTCTGATCAGAATATGTCTCGGAGTGGGTTTATTTGGATTTATTCTATTTGGGGTTCCCTGGGCATTTATACTTTGTGTATTTATATTGTGTATAAGGTTGGGGAAGTTTTCCCCAACAATTTCTTTGAATACTCTTTCTAGACCTTTGCCCTTCTCTTCCCCTTCTGGGACACCAATGAGTCTTAAGTTTGGACATTTTATTTTATCTATTATATCCCTGAGATCCATTTCGATTTTTTCAATTTTTTTCTCCATTCTTTCTTTTGTTCTTTCATTTTCTTTTCTGTGGACTTCTAGGATATTGAGACATTGTTCAGCTTCCTCTAGTCTTGTATTGTGAATATCCAGAGTCCTTTTAATTTGGCCAACAGTTTCTTTTATTTCCAAAAGATCTTTTTTTTTAATTTACTATTGCAATGTCTTCTTTATGCTCTTCTAGGGTCTTCTTTATGTTGCTTATATCCTGGGCCATGGTCTTCTTGATGTCCTTTAAATCCTTTGCCATGTTTTCATTCCTTGATTGTAGTTCTTTGATTAATTTTGCCAGGTACTGTGTCTCTTCAGATATCTTGATTTGTGTGTTTGGAGTTGGATTCTCCATATCATCTGGTTTTATCATATGCATTAAGATTTTCTGTTGTTTTTGGCCTCTTGGCATTTGCTTTGCTTGATAGGGTTCTTTCAAGTTGTAAAAAAAAAATACCGATCTAATTTTTCAGAAACAGTTTGGTGGCGTACACTTTCTCTAACTAACCAGCAGATGGCGTCTGTGAATCACTATACCCCTCAAGGCAGTTCTCCACCTTGTCCCCGCAGTGTGCGGGGAAATGATTCTTGTGGGGTTCAGTTGGAGAACTCAGTTTGGGTGTGTTGCTGGAGCCGTCCACCCTGAATGTGAGGTGTATGTACGGATGGCCAGGGAGGAAGGACAGTTTTAATATTCAAATCCCCCAGGTTCCCGGAGATTCAAGGCCGCCGCAAGAGTCTAAGCCCTCATTTCATTTCAGCCCCAGACCGTCTATCTCACTGTCCCACAAACCACTGGACTTGGCGTAGTGTCCCTGGGTTCTCCGAGCAGGTCCCCCCTCCCAGCTGCAATCTTCCAGGGCCTCTGCCAAGAGGATGCCATGCTACATCACCAGTGCATGCTGTCCTTCTAGGGAAGCCCCGGGCCACCGGGCCGTGGAGGGGCACTTTCAGCCTGATGCAAAAATGGCAGAACGGGGTGTCTCAACACCCCCATCCTCGCACAGTTCTTCCTTCCCAGCTCCAGGACAACTGGCAGGGCTCTGGGCTGTGGGCACAGCCCCGGGCAGGAGTTTATCCAGCCCTGTGGGGAGCCAGCTGCAAGCTGCGGGGTTTCTTTCTGCTTCCGGCTCTTCCCTCCATTTCCCCAGCCCCGAGGGTATCTGCAGTGGGTTATCTTCCAGGCCAGACACCGAGAGGCCAGTCCAGCCCCCTCTTGCTGTGTTTTACTGCATGGTTCCCACTATCGCAACTGCAGCCACTCCTGGGTTTTTCCCTTGTTTTTTTTTCTTTTTTAAAAGAGCCCATCGGTCTCCAAACACCAAACCCTGGCTTCCCCAGATCTCCACGTTGCTGTGGGTCTTCCAGCCAGCTTACCCACTTGTTTCAGAATTCAGACTCCCGGTTTCACCAAGTATACGGCCCCTCTGGAACTAGGAGACCTTGTCCAGCTGGCGCATCACTGTAACCAGAATTCTGGGTCACTTTCTGGTTTTTATCTAGTGTTTTTCACGGAGGTATTTTTTTGCCCTGTCTCACCTAGCCGCCATCTTAGTTTTTCCCTAGAAGGATTTTAATTAAATGATCTGTTTCTTCCCTGAAAAACCCTCTTTCGGGAGATGCTTTAGATTGGGTGAGTGGCAGAGAAAGTTGTCATTGATGTTTGAAATGCCTTCCTTTTCGCTGGCCTCTGTCCAGTTTTGGCTTTTCCACATAAAGAGGGGTTTTGAGCAATGTCTGGGCTTTGGGTTCAGACTGTACAGACCAATCCCAAATGGTGAGCAGATTCAAAGGCTTGCTTTGTGTATCCTGGCTTTCCCTACTCATGTCATCATCTTTTTGATGGGGTGAATTGAAGAAGGTGCTAAAAATTGGTATGCATAGGCTATCTGACAAAACAGGTAAGTCTCTGTGAATTCAAATGCTGGGGGATACTGGTGCACCAGCTGCCACACACAATCTAAGAAAAGCAGGAACACGGGAACCTCTTCTTTGTCACTTTGGCGTAGATGGTTGCAGCGATCTAAGAAACAGTGCCCACCCACAATCCACTCCTTCTGGATGAGGCTCTGGAAACCAAGTCTGGTTCTACAGTGTTTGTCCATCATCACTTGCACCAGGGAGGAAACGACACAGCAGAGGTCAGAAGCATTCTCCTCTAAGAGAAGAACATTCATGTTTTGTGCTTCCATATATTCTGTAATCTCTATTGCTTTTTTTAGACAACGTCTGATTATGTCAAGCCAGCTGCTACTTTCCAAGAGAGAAAACCATTTTATATCTGTGTCCCAAAATTCAGTACTATTATCTATCAGAACTAGCTGCTTAAATTTAGAGTATGCAGTCTGGATTTCCTGCAGGGATAGGAAGTTGCTTGTTGGGTCTTCTGTTTTAACAATTTCATAGGGTGGCCTGTGGATGGTCTTGTAAATTCCATCTAAGAAGCTTTTTGGATTTATAAATTGCCATCATCCTGTTCTTTGGGCAGTGCTGACATTTTCAAAAGGGCACATCCATTGTGGCAAGACCAACACCACATTGGCATTCCATGACCATGAAAGCATGGAATATCCTCTTCAGGAAGAGGGATGGGGACAACAAAGTATGCTGGCAACCTTTCAGACTATATAGCCTTCATTGATGCTCACTGCCCTGTACTTCACGATGCCTTTGGTCCCCTCTAATTCCCAACACCAGTCCTTAAAGGTGTCAAACATTACAGTATGGTTCTTGGGATCTGTGGCTATACTGTTTTGTGCAGCAGTTGCATAGGAAAACAGAAACAAATGTTTAAGCAGTTTAGGAGCCTGGGTATGATGAATTATGCCACTGACAATCCTTTTGACTTCCTCTTCCTTTGTATACCTCAGACAAAAGTGGAATACTTGGAGGTCTTTGCAGTGGATGATGAGTTTCTCAGGATATTTCTTTAGTTGTCCAGAGAGAGTTTTTTTTTTTTCGCATCAAACACTCCATAAAACTGATCAACACAGTGAAGTGTAATGTCATTTTCTCCTATAACCTTATTCTTAAATTGAGTCTCATCATTATCCAGTGCAGATCCATCATTGCTCAAGAAAGCAGTCTTGAAGTCTGTGCAGACAAGTTTCCCAGCAGATCCCATGCTGACACAAATCTTCCTGGACATACCTGAGTACTGTGTTGGCTTCACAAAGCAGCTGTTCTCCTGGCAACAAGTGAAGAGTTACTTCCTTTTCTGTTATTTCCTTTTCATTTGTGTGAATCTCCTCCGGGTGCATGTACGACATGAAGGAGGGCTTGGGCGCCTTGGTGCCACCACCACCGCTGACTACCCCTTTCCCCAGCATACCGCCACCCTGGGAAACAGCGACCTGCAGGAGTAGACAAGGCGGCAGTTTGGGCTTTGGTAACAGCAGCGGCGGTAGCCACCAGCACCAACAGCTGGGGCTCCGCCCATCCCCAGGGCAGCTGTGACCAGGATGCCCTCAACATCCTTTCTTGATGAAAACACTTCAAAGGATAGGAATAGGAGGGAACTTTCTCAATATGATAAAGGCAATATACAAAAAACCCACAGCCAACATTGTACTCAATGGGGAAAGACTGAAAGCTTTCCCTCTAAGATCAGGAACAAGACTGGGATGCCCACTGTCACCATTGTTATTCAGCATTGTGTTAGAAGTGCTAGCTAGACCAATTAGGCAAGAAAAAGAAATAAAAAGCATCCAAATTGGAGAGGAAGAAGTAAAACTTTCACTGCTTGCAGATGATATGATTCTATATGTAGAAATCCAGAAAAATCTACGGCAAAGCTATTAGAGCTAATCAATGAATACAGCAAAGTGGCAGGCCACAAGATCAACATGCAAAAACCTGTAGTGTTCTCATACACAAGTAATGTGCAACAAGCGGAGGAAATCAAGAAAAAAATGCCATTTACAATAGCAACCAAAAGAATCAAGTATTTAGGAATAAACTTAACCAAGGCCACAAAAGACCTATACAAAGAAAACTACAAGAAACTGCTAAAAGAAATTGAACAGGACCTTAAAAAATGAAAGAACATACTGTGTTCTTGGATTGGAAGACTAAATATAATTAATATTTCAATTCTACCAAAACTGCTTTATAGATTCAATGCAATACCAATTAAAATCCCAATGACTTACTTTGCAGAAATAGAAAAACCAATAACCAAATTTATTTGGAAGGGCAACGTGCCCTGAATAGCCAAAAATATCTTGAGAAAGAGGAATGAGGTTGGAGGTCTCATACCACCTGACTTTGAAGCATATTACAAAGCTACAGTGCTCAAAACAACATGGTACTGGCATAAGGATAGATATACTGACCAATGGAATTGAACAGAGTGTTCAGAAATAGACTCTCACATCTATGGACAATTGGTCTTTGATAAGGCAATCAAGCCAAAGCAACTGGGACAGAGCAGCCTCTTTAATAAACGATGTCTGGAGAACTGGATATCCATTTCCAAAAGAATGAAAGAGGACCCCTGTCTTGCACCTTATGCAAAAATTAACTCAAAATGGATCAAAGATCTAAACATTAGTGCTAAGACCATAAAAGATTTTTAGAAGAAAATGTAGGGCAATTTCTTAAAGATCTTGTGATAGGAGGTGGTTTCCTAGACTTCACACCTAAAGCATGAGCAACCAAAGAACAAATAGACAAATGGGATCTCCTCAGAATTAAACACTTTTGTACATCAAAGGACTTTGTCCAAAAAATAAAAAGGCAGCCTACACAATGGGAGACAATATTTGGAAACCACATATCAGATAAGGGTTTAATATCCTGAATATATAAAGCAATCCTACAACTCAACAACAGAAAGACAAACAACCCAATTAAAAAATGGGCAAAAGACATGGACAGACACAATGGCCACTATCCAAAAAATAAAAAATTACAAGTGCTGGAGAGGATGTGGAGAAAGATGTACACTTACTCACTGTTGGTGGGAATGTAGAATGCTGCAACCACTCTGGAAGACAGTGTGGCAGTTCTTCAGGATGTTAAGTATACATTTGCCATATGACTCAGCTATTCTGTTACTAGGTGTGATGGTTAGGTTCATGTGTCAACTTGGCCAGGTAATGGTACCCAGGTGTCTGGTCAAGAAAGCACTGGCCTAACTGTTGCTGCGAGGACGAGATGTTTGTGGCTGGTTAATAAACCAACAGGCTGGTTTATTAAATCATCAGTCAACTGGCTGCAGCTGTGACTGATGATGTCAATGAAGGGCACGTCTTCCACAATGAGACAATGCAGTCAGTTGAAGACTTTTAAGTGAGACAGAGGACCTTCACTTCTTCTTCAGCTGACCAACGAAGTGTTTCCTGAGGAGTTTGTTGAAGTTGCCAGTTCGTTGCCTGAGGAGTTCATTGAACATCTTCATTGGAGTTGCCAGTTTGCTGCCTGCCCAATGGAATTTGGACTCATGCATACCCACAGTTGTGTGAGACACTTTTATAGATCTTATATTTATAGATATCTCTTGTTGATTCTGTTTCACTAGAGAACCCTAATTAATACCCTAGGTATATACTCAGAGGAACTGAAAATTAAGACATGAACACACATTTGTAAACCGATGTTTATCGCGGCATTATTCACAATGGCCAAAAGATGGAAATGGACCAAATGTCCATCAATGGAGGAGTGGATAAACAAACCGTGTTATCTCCACATGATGGAATATTAATGCAGCTGTAAGACAGAACAAAGACACGGAACATATAATAATGTGGATGAAACTTAAAGACATTATGTTGAGCGAAGGTAGCCAGAAACAAAAGGACAAATACTGTATGGTCTCACTAATATGAACTAACATTAAGGAGCAAACTTTGAGAGTTAAAAGCTGATAACATGGGCTACCAGGAGACAGAAAGATAGTAGAGTTCGGGCATTTCATGCTAAAGGACTACAGAACGTTCAGCAGGCTTGACTGTATAGACCCTAGAATAGATAGCATAATACTGTGTGATGGTAGCACAATATTGTAACTACACTGAACAAAGATGTCCATGAGTAAAGCTGAAAGAGGTGGGCTAGGAGCATGTATGACACCTCAGGTAAAGATAGAAGATAACGACTGTGACTGTTTAACTTAGCAAAAACTGGAGTGGTCAATGATTGTGACTAAATGTATAAATATAAAACTGTTCTTGCTTGTGGGAGAACAAATGAATGTCAGTCATACAGAGTGTTGGAAAGGGGATGGTAGTGGGGAAAAAGTATAATCAAAGCCAACTGGAGTCTATGGTCATCAATAACATTGTAATATGGTTCCATTAAATGTAACAAAGGCAATACACCAAAGCTAAATGTGTATGAGGGGGATATAAGGGAGGGATATGGAATTCTTGGTAGTGGGGTTGTTCACTGACCCTACTATTATATTGTATTGCTTGATATTTTATTTTTTCTTTTTATTATATTTTTTATTATTTGTTAAAAAAACTTTTTTTTTCATAGTAATCAATATGTTCAGGTACTGGCTGTGGTGATAAATGATGATACCGTGAACAACTGATTGTATACTGTGGATAATTATATGTATGTGAATATAGCTCTATAAAATTGTATGGAAAAATATAAACAGGAATAAAAGTGCTGGAGAAAACATGGAGAGAGGGATGTACATATTTACTGTTGGTGAGGAGGCAGAATGTTACAGACTTTCTGGAGGTCAGTGGGGTGGTTCCACAAGAAGCTAAGTATATGGGTGCCTATGAGGTACTGCAGCCTCACAAGGGGGCATTTACTTGGAGAATCTGAGAGCATTTGCACACTGGTGTCTATGGAGAGAGTAAGCATGATTTGCAATGGGTGGAGGTGGCCTAAGGGTACATTGACTGAGGAACAGAATGGTGAACTGTTGTGTGTGCATATAATGAAATATTGAACTACTGGGAGAAGGAGTGAAGCTGTGAGACATGCAACGAGGTGAACTATGCCAGAAAGGAAGGCAAACACTATAATGCCTCACCAATATGGACTAACTACAATGCATAAACACAGAATTGAACCTTAGAGCACAGCCTATCAGGAGAACACTTATTGTAATGGTCCCTAGATTGTAAGCTCTTACAGCAGTTACATCAATTCTTGAATTGTAATGGCTATCTCCAGATTCCGAGATGCTGTTCGATCCCTGGAGCTTTGAGTATCTGTGTGACACCTGAAACTCAGAGCTAGAACTCAGTGGATAAGAATGTCAGTATTAGCACATATAGCAACTGTCAAAAAAGCTGAAAAAGAGTTCAGACTTCAACTAGAGATATGAATGAAGCAGATTTGGTTAGCACTAGGGTAAATCGGGCCAAAGGGTAAAGGACAATACTGACTGCATTTTAAAACTGCAAATTCCATGTGAGACCAAGGGAAAGGTTGTTTAGTTGGTGCAAGATCTATATTCCTAAACAATTTAACTCACCATAATTACATGGAGCTTTTAATAGGAAGTGAGACCTGGTAGGTTTGCATAGGTTAGTGTGAAATAGTGACATATCCCAAAGCAATTTGGACAGAGAATAAAAATATATATGCAGGGCTTCCCTGAGGAGCTGGGGGAAAATGCAGAGGTGTTGGACTACCTCGTCTGGATTGTTGCTGATGTTCTCACAAACATTGAGGACTGGCAGTTTGGTGTGCTGAGCCCTCTATCTCAGGACTTGCCCTTATGAAGCTCATCACTGTAATGGAAAGGCTAAACCTGATTATAATTGTGCCTAAGAATCTCCCCCTGAGTACCTCTTTGTTGCTCAGATGTTGATGTGGCCCTCTCTCACTAGCTAAGCCAACTCAGTGAGTGAACTCACTGCCTTCCCCCCTGCGTGGGATCTGACTCTCAGGGGTGTAAATCTCCCTGGCAACACAGGATATGACTCCCAGGGATAAATCTGGACCTGACATTGTGGGATTGGGAACATCTTCTTGACCAAAAGGGGGATGCGAAATGAAACAAAATAGTTTCAGTGGCAGAGAGATTTCAAATGGAGATGAGAGGTCACTCTGGTGGGCATTCTTATGTACTATATAGATAACCCTTTTCAGGTTTTAATGTACTGGAATAGCTAGAAGTAAATACCTGAAACTAACAAACTGCAACCCAGTTGCCTTGACTCTTGAAGATGACTGTATAGCAATGTAGCTTGCAAGAGGCGACAGTGTGATTGTGAAAGCCTTATGGATCACACTCTCTTTAACCAGTATATGGATGGATGAGTAGAAAAATTGGGACAAAAAACTAGATGAAAAATAGGGTGGTGGGGTGTTTAGGGTGTTCTTCTTTACTTTTATTTTTATTCTTATTTTCACTTTTTTCTGGTACAAGGAAAATGTTTAAAAAATAGATTGGGGTGATGAACGCACAACTATATGATGGTACTGTGAACAATTGATTATACACTTTGGATGATTTTATGGTATGTGAATGTATCTCAATAAATTTGAATTAAAAAAAATAGAGGGTCAAAGTGAAGCAGGAGAAAAAACAAAAAAACCACACCTACATTTCCCTGGAAGCCTACATTCATTTCTATTTTTAACCATATTTGTTTTGCCTTCTTAGCCTCCCAGCAGAATGTTTTTTTTTCTAAAAAGGAAAGATGAAATGAAATTTGTTATTAATTTTTAATGGAGTAAATGACTTACAAGAGAAAACATATGTCTATGTAACGACAGATCAGTGATGACACCATGACCCCATTGTTCCCTGGGTACCTGCTGTTTCCACACATGGTTTAGCTCACAGGATGGCTTTGTGTTTAAGTGAGGCCAATCTCAAAACTATGCCAAGAGTGAGGGCCAGGAGTTAAAGAATCTGTTAGAGATGGTAACATGAAGGAGATTCTGCTGAGCTTGGGTGCTGGTTTTCCAGACTGAATGGAATGAGTCAAACTTTCAATTAGTCTTGTTAAATCATATGCCAAAAACCAGGATTATTCAACACCTTAATTCGGTCTTGAGTCAGGCTGCTTTTGAACTACAAAGTGCCCAGCACAGAAAACCAAGAAGGTGACCAATATTTGCAGAAGGAAGGGATCCATGAGAATGTTTTGTCAATCAAATTCATAATGTAAACATGAAGCATTTACTTTCTTAAAGGGAAAAGGTTTCTAAGGGCTTTTTGTGGATTTATTTACTCACTAGAAATGTAGGCTGAACTAGTATTCAATATGCATATAACAAATAATTTTCTATCAGTTCTTTATATTGGTACCTCCACTATGTAAACTTTATCAGCATCAGTTTGAATTCTGGTATGCATTTGAAATGAATAAAACCATATTCCTTTAATTATAGTGTATAATTCAGATTTAATAATTCAGAATCACTTTTCTCCAATCACCCTGAATCAATAACATCTTTTCTGCATCACCCCAAAGCAATTTGAACATTTTGCTTTTCATATGGTGGTACGGATGTTTACTATTGGATTGCTTTCTATAGGTGATAGAGTCTTCTGGTTGTCACCCATGATTCCTTCTCTCCTTCTTCCCTAGCAATAGAATCTCATATCTTTACAAGGGTACATGAGAGGCCAGAATAAGGTACATTTCGAAGCCCCCCTTGCAGCTAGATGTGGCCATATGACTAAGTTCTGGAAAATGAGATATAATCACAATTGTCAAATTGTAGCTTGTGGGAATTTTCTTCAGAAGACAATAGAGATTGCTGTTTGGTACACCATCCCCAACAATTTTTGTCCTGTGTGTCTTCCTTCTGCTAAAATACACATGTTTAAAAGTCTTCAGTTAGAGTGGCTATCTTGGACTATGGGGTACACTGAAATAGAGGCCTCAAATGTGGAGTAATAAGAGAGAAGGAGCTGGGTGTCTGAGGATTTTATGGAACAAAGCCACCACATCAGCTGTTGACTGCCTACCTCTTGTCGTTCATGAGTATGTTAGTCCCTGTTATTTCTGTTCTTTGTTACTAGCAGCAGAACCCTTCTGATGCAGTAGAGTGCTTGTTGTGGCACTCTTGGGAGAGGAGTAATTAAAAGTGGGTGAGGCAATGTTCTCACCCATTCCCAAAGGTAAACTTGCAAGAGTGCAGACACTGCCTGTCACAGGAAACAAACCTACTGTATTGGGTCCAGTCCTTTCACCTACACTCAGTGAACATTTGGACAATGATCTGGTCCTGTTTTATCATTTGCAGCAACTGGACACTGGAGCCACCTCCCCCTCTTGCTTGCTTTGAAGCAGGATTTAATGGCACTGAGATATCTGGTCTCCTTGTTAGCAACTCTGTCAGCTGTACTGGTAGAGCTGGGTGGGCCAACTCTATTTACCAAGTTGCATATGTCACTGCCTATTTGTGGCATGTTTTGTTTTGCTTTAACTTTAAAAGATTGCAGATGTAGATATGTTGAGATAGGTGGCAGCCTTCCACCGCTCTATTCCAACCCCATTCTTGAGACAGTGAGACAATGAGTTCTAACATGTTTTGCAAAATTAATGACACACCCAGGAATAGGGTATTTGGAATAGTGGAAAGAAGACCAACCAGGTAGCCGGCACCTGGATGATAGTCCAGGAACTGCTGATAGAGACCTGACTTTGAGCAAGTGACTTAACTCCTCTAGTTCTGAAGTTTTGTAAATAAGGGGTTACATGATTTCCAAGATCTTTATAGTTCCATCACTCTTTGATAATTCCTTTTGTCATTAGATGAGGCCCATCATATGGTTTCATTTCTTTCTTTAAAAATATGATGCAACTAATGTGTTGTGAATAAATAGAGTAAAAAATTATCAGTGTTTTCAATAGAAGAAAGTAAATTTTTCTCTTCTTTGGATATATTTTAGCATCAACATATTGAGAGCAAGAAATATCATTCTGAGTGCCCTTTGGCAAATGAAACTGTTCCATTTTTTTTTTTTTTTGTCTGACTTAAAACTTTAAAGAAATGACAACAGTGAACCGATTCCCTCCTTGTACTCACCATCAGATCTAGTAGGAAAGTGGGAGGGTTCGAAGCTTGTGACCCAGGTGGGCCTCAGGTTTTGATTCTGGCTGCTCTGCTTAGCTATTCTGTAACTGTGGCCAATCAGCTTTCTTTCTTAGTTCATTCTGGCTTCTTCATAATAATTTTCTGAACAGCTTCTGGCTAGACTGAACCCAAATGTAAAATACTTACCTGGATGATTGATTTGGGGACCAACTCTATAGGCAATTAGTCCTTCTTATCTGATTATTTCTAGATTATATCTAGATTATTCTCTCCCTCTTCCAGAAAACACTTGAGCTTCCAGCAAGGCTCAGCAGGAACTTCATGAGTAGCAAAGGGGGCTTGGTTTAGACGGGTGGGTGTCAATCCTTATTGGGCATCAAAATTACCCAGGCAATTTAAAAAATATACAGCTGGGCAGGCCCCACCCCTGAGGATTCAGACTTAATTGGTCTGAGGGTGGGGCTCAGGCATCAAGCACAGAATGTTTTCAGTCTCCCCTTGTGTTTCTATTGCACAGTCAGGGTTGAGACCCACTGGCTTAGCCCTCTCAGGGCCACCCAAGCCACAGGTGCCCTTGCAGTGGGACAAGCAGTGGGAGACTGAGACAACCACAAAGCCCACACAATGACCGCATGGCAAAAGGCCATGTTGGCTTGCTGGGACCCGTACCTTAGCACCCATATAAAAAATATGAATGAACATCAGGCACTGCTAGAAAATGCAAGACCAGGCATTTCAATTTCATTTTTATAGACAGTAATAAAAATAAAAAAGGCACAAGACTTCATTTCATAAAAGTGTTCACAAAAACATGAGCATGATGTTAATAAAAACATGAGCTAGCAGTACTTCCTTGTAAACACAGCCCTCAGTGTTCCTAATATCAAAGATCGGGCTCTTTTATTTTGGGGGCAGTTAGTGATTGTGTTCCAAAGCTACTGCTACCAGGTAAAAAAACAAAAAACACAAGGAAACAGTCATTCAGTATGTAAAACCACACATTTTTCCTTGAAAAACCAAACCATGAGACTTTGGAAGTGATTTTCTTAACTTAAACAATGAGTGAAAACTTTATGTGCTTTCAGCTTGATGAGCTGAACACTTGGGTAGCAGATAGGCAGAGGGAGGGTGGAGAAAACTGTTTAAGCATTTCCCAGATGCTTCTTGTATCACAGTGTTACATATTCAGCCACCCATGAACAAGCTTGCTGGAGAGCCAAGGGACAACAATGGCTTCGTTTTCCTTTGGAATAAGTATGTCTGTTGCACAGAGTGCAAACGTGTCTCTTGAATACTTTTTCATGGTTTGCAAAATCCTGAAGAAAAGAAAAGGATACATCTCTTGTCAAAAACCTCCCTATTTGAATCTGAGATACTATCCTAATTTTATTAACATACTAGGAAGGTGCCAATAAACTTTCTTTGTTAGGAAAACAATCCAAGGATTTTGATCCTATATAAAGTATGGATAAGGCCATTTTACCATGTCTCCTTAAAACTGGCCCACCTGCCACATTTTACATACATTCTCTAATGTTCCCATGGCATCATCATCATCCTTTCAACCACCTGGCTTTGCTTGGATATTTTCCCATCCTTACTTCCTAATGCCAATCATTATAATTCGCTAATGCTTTCTCTTTCCATCCCACTGTTGTGAGCTCCAGAATGCAGGCCTCAGCATCTCTTTCCTGGACTCTGGCACACCCCCCACCCCTCCTGCTGTCTTCTTGCTGGCAGGCTGTCCTCCCGGCAATTTACTCTTACTTCTGTTGCCAGAATAAGCTTTTTGCTACAAGATTTTGATCATATCATTCCTAAGTTTAACAACCATTCATGATGATACAATGGAAAGGCCATGGACTTAGATGCCAGAGAGCTCTGAGTTCAGATCCTGATTCAAAGCTTATAAGCAAGTCACTTGACTCATGTGAGTCTCAATTCTTTCTCTATACCATAAGGATAATAATTAAATTTAAATTGTATGTAAAATGCTCTGTGTAGTGTCTGGAATAGAATGGGTACTTTGTAAATTATAGTTATAATGGATTAAATTCCATATTCTCAGCTACTTCCAAAACCTACTATTACTCTAATTATGTTCAGAAACTTTCTGCTAAAACCACTTTGCTTTAATTTTGCCCAAGACATTTCTTGCCCTTTGCCATTTTTTCATCTTTCCATTTTGAATCTTGTGCTTAGAGTGCCCACTCCTAGTCCTTTAAAATTTTCTTCCTCTGGAAATTCTTCAGTAACCACTTCAACCCACAGTGCTTTCTCCCTCCCACAAACTCCGAACAATTATTATTATTGGGAGACATTGCTCCTTGGGTCGTCCACGTTTCTGCATATTTTTTGAGCAAAGGCACCGGTTGACCTTGCTCCAGATTATCTCTTCAAGATGGCCTGTGAAGTGAAGAGCCTTGGAAGACAGAGATAATTCCTCCCTCCAGAGCAAAGGGCAGATTTGTTCACTGACCAGTATGACAAAGATAATGTGTCCCTCAAAGGCAAAGGCCAGGCAGGCTTACTGACTTTATAAAATACTCCAGTTCCTTAAACTCAGATTCTGTTCCTTTAATGCAACTCACCACATGTGCAGTGTCACCTGCCCTCTTCGCATTGCCCTGTGGGAACTGGGGCTTGGGGAACTGATGGAAATGATGATACTCTAGCTATTGATATAAGTAATAAAGCCCTTTGTCTCAGACTCAAGTTTCCGTACGTTCTGCCAACATCCACGAAACTGGGGCAAGTAATGCATTAGCTTCCAAGTAGGGTAAAATCTCAGGCCCTTCAAAGTTGATGTAAATTATTATTATTTGGTTGTACTAGTTCTTAACTATATATATATATATTTTTACCTACTCATTTTTCCCTTTGTTCTTGTCATTGGTTTGTGGAGAAACTGAGTCATTTTTTTCTATGGACTATTCCACATTCTGGTTTGAGCTGTTTGTTTCTAGATGATGCCATTTATCTTGTTCCTCTATCCCATGTTTTCCCCAATAAATATTTTAAGCATGGTCCTTTAGCTTTCAATTGCTCACTGTCTCTGCATGTCCTTGAATCATATTTGACTTTTACACATGTTTATTTCTGGTCTCCATTACTACATTTGCATTTCTTAGGGGCAGGATTATTTTGTTTTGCTATTTTAAAATGTCCCAAAATTCCTAGTGGCCATTTCTAGTAGAATAACATCATTTGTAGAATTAATGCTCATGATAAAAATGATTAAATGGAGTCCAATCAGACAATGGTCAGCTCTTTCCTCTTTTCCACCAGAGGGCGCATTCCACATTAGATTGTAAGTAAGCCACAGCCTGGGATCCTCTCTGCTTTGACTACGGGGAAAGGGATGCTCCATAAATGCAGCTGAATGAATTAGTTAATGCATAAAAATGCATTGACAAGTGTAGCCTTGGTCTAGTTATACTCCCCTGTGTACAGTAGTTCTGAGAGCAAAGATACCTCTTTTGTCTATATTATCATTACTACATTTCAGTCTGATAGTTTGAAGGCCAAAATTAAATATTGAAAATGGTTTCCTATGATATTGCATATTTTTCGCCAACTTGAGAGTATATGTGAGTGTACACACCGACCTCCTACACTAGGACGTTGTGTAGGAAGACTAGAAATTCTGGACCTTATGCTACCTTGATAGTTACAAAATAGATTCCAAATCCCTTGCAGTATAAGGATGGCTTGAACAATACTAAACCTTATGGAGACAAAGGAGAAAGTAGCAGAGGGTTGCTTTCTTAACTCTTATTTCATTTTCTCTTGGACACTTTTGCCCAGAAAGGTCAGAGCTAAGTGAATAATCATCTTCCAGAAGTACCTGGCTTTTATTAAATCTAAATGGTTCATCCTTTAGAAGGTACTGTATGTGAATACAATGGTCTTTGAAGCTTCATAGCTTTTCATTCAATCACAACACTCTCAGATCACATGAGGTTGGAGCTAGTCACTTTGTGTATTAAGATAAATATGATGCTGTCTCTGTTTTTGCTGCAAAGTTGCTCACACTCTGGTGGGAGGTTGTTTCAGTACTGGTGAGAAGGTCACACACAAAATCTGTGGACTCCACTGAAACAGCCCTTTGTAAAGAAGCAAAACCTGTCAAAAAGATGGAAGGAGTGAAGCCGGTGCCTTGCTCCTTCCTTTAAGGATGGCATTGGTTTTGGGAGTTCTAAGCTTTGCTAGTGTAAGAGAGAGGTAGTTATTGCTTCAAAGTTTTAATGTTGAAACATCTTGAGGGCACAATCTCCTGGGAGGTGTAAGCAGTTGCTTAAGGTTGCCTCAAGTGTCCCAGAAGTTAGTTACTTGACAGTCAATCTTGAGGACAAGGTCTTCTTTTAGTTATCTTTATATCCACTGTAGAGGTACATGGTGGATGCTCATTAAAGGTATGTTCTCTTGAGTCGCACACAGGAATCTAAAGGAGAAGACTCAGATGCCTCATTTCAGATTCTTCCTGGTCAGGCTGCCTTTCTGAGAATCTGCAGGTGGCGCACTATGCGTCTCTTCACACTCTTCACCTCCAGAGGCCTGTGGGGGCTTTCTTCACCCAAGAACTTTAAAGACAGCGCGAGCTTCTTCCCAGGTTACCCCTCCTCTCCCCTCAAGGTAAATCTTGCAATGGAAACACTCGGAAAAATGTCCTATCTGCCGCCAGCAATGCTGGCCAAGTTAACCAGGAGCAAATCAACGATGCTGCTGCTTTGCCTTTTTACGAGTTAAGGGCGGCGCCAGGATCTTAACTGGTTCCTGGAATCTGCACTTCTGTCTTCTGCACTTCGAAGACAACTGACTGGAACCTCGCAGCTCCCCGGGCAAGAATTTCTGTAGGTGGCCAATTAATGAGCACGAAGAAAGTTTATGACTTCGTTCGCTCTTCCATCCTGCCGCCCCTCAGTCAATCCTTGAAATCAGGTCGATGAAACACATATTTTTCAAAAACCTATCTCACGACTTGTAAGACTCAGCAATTTCCCGGCTTTCTGCGTTTTTTGAACCTTGACTTCCTAAGCCAGGGTTCAAGTTGACCGCTAGGGCGCGCTGTCGGACAAGAAATATGAAGGTCCCGAACCGCCAGGAACCCTGGAGTCAAAGGGAGAAGAGGTGGGAGCAGAAGAGAGGGGACAGAGAGAAAAGGGAGATCCCAGGATATAACGTGAGGAACAAGAACCAAAGGAAGCAACCAAACTGAATAAATCCAACCAGATCTACCTCAGTCGATAAATACCATCAAGTTGTTGCAAACCTTAACGGATTCCAAGGAGTCTCAAGAACTGGACCTAACAGTGAAGGTTGTAGGTTAGAAAGGCGTCTACAACGGTTTATAACCGTCTATCTGCTTACCATCCTGGAAATCTAGTTTTAAAGCACCAGGAGGTCAAACACTGCAGACGTTCTGCTGCGAAACCCCCAAGGCACCACCCCTTTGGGTATATTTGAATTGCACTCGAGTTCCCTGGGGATAGATGCGCTTGAATGAATTTGTATATACAATTCCTGTGCAGCCCACCCGGGTGTGTTCTCCTCTCATACTCCTGCGGAACTTTTGCGTCGAGATCCTTTTTATGAGATAGGGCATTTGCGGCTGATAGTTTGTGTTACCTATCCTCCTTTGAAGCAACTACTCTCAAAATGCATTAAAATCTAAGTATGTAAGCAAGAATACTTCGAGCAAGAAAGGATGCCCATGTGGGCACCGAGCACGCCGCTCTGGAGTGGAGAGCGTTGCAATGTGCACGCTCTCTGGGGCAGCCTCCCCTTCCACCCAGCCTGCGGCTTCCAGCCTTAGGAAGAGGAAGCCGGCGACTGCCTTCGGCTCTTCGGAGGATGACTGTTCGGTTTCCCGACAGACAGATGCTTTTGCAATTCTGAGCCAAATCAACAGAACTCTTTTTTTAAACCAAGACAAACAACACCGAAAGTTATATGCTCCCCAGACAATAATAACACCGCCATCACAAATTTAAAAGTGCATAACGAAAAGCACACAGAGAAAACACCTGGGCCAAACGCAACCCCAACCAGGCTGGGCGTGCGCGCAACGCGGCAGTCTTCCTTTCCTAGACAGGGAGCATCAATGTTCCGGGGCTTCCCTGGGAGTTCCAGGCCTTCGGGCCAGCGAGCACATCCGCGGGCGCGGCTCAGCACGCCCGGGCGCCGCGGGACCTCCTTGTTCCGGGGCTGGGTCTTTGTGGCTGCCACCCGCCCCCGCGCGTCTCTGAGCTTGGGTTGGGCGGGGCTCCCAGACTTGCGCTTATGTGGGTGAAGGGCTGGCCCGGGTTCTGAGGCCCGGTCTCTTCAGGCTCGCAATCGGGGCTTGCTGGTACCGTGGCGATGTCTCCACAAGCCTGACTTGGCTGCATGGCAGCCCGCGCCCTGCAGTGCTCACGTCGGGTTAATCCACTACCAGGACACGCTCGCAAGCACTGGAGTTGTGAGGGTCTGGAGGGAAGAAAGCCTATGCAGTGAGCATGTGTGACCCCTTTGTGCAAGCTACCCAGCTGGACTTCGAGTGGGCCATATATGCTCCGGGAATGTGCAGAGGTGGAGATTCCTGTTTTTCATTTTTCTCCATTCTCTCCCTCTAGTGTTCCCTTTTGCTTCCTCTGGCTCTCGTTGGTGGGAACCTACGTATGGGGCGAAGTGCAGGGAGCAGGGGTGGGGTGGGGGTGGGGTGTTGCTCTACTGGTTCCTGTCCTTCTAAAGCCAAGTTCGGATGCCATTACTCCAGGTGGAGGGAAGGCCAAATTTGCAGATCTTGGACCAAAGAGGGAAGAGAGGTTTGCACTGGAGACAATACCTCCACTTCTACCATTGGGGGCGGTCAATTCCAGGGACCCGGTCCCACCCTAGCCTCGGTACCTCAACTTCGCAGGGATAACCCTGGGTTTCAAGACGCCATAGGGACCAGGGCCTGTGCTGAGCGCACGAATGTCTGTAATCGGAACCCTTCCGGGAGCGCTTTTATTATGCTATAGTGTATGTGCACCGCGCTTCCAAATCCGGTGCTCCCAGTACAGCTTGGCAACCCTGTTGCCAGGCTCTCTGCTCGTGGCCAACGCGCAGGGGAAGCGGTAAAAAGAGGCGACGGTGCTGGCAGGTCAGCCCCTCGTGGCGGCGGCGGGGGACTTGTCTTCGGCTCTCAAACCTACTCCCTTTCGTCCCCTTGGACTCTCGGGGCAGAGCCTTTTATCGGGCGACTCCTCCCGGACCAGGTTTTGCTTCGGCCCCAGTGAGAAATCTCTATGGTGGATGTAACTTGTTCCTAAACGGCTTCCTGTTCTGAAGACCCCGGCTTTCATAGTTTTTTTTCTCGCCCTCCCTTTTGGCTCAAACTAAGCTTCCAGATTCCATGTTGAAGCACCAGGGGAGCGAGACAGGACTGGGAAAGCCATTCCAGTACTGAGTCCCGCGCGGGCTGTTGACCGGGTTTCCAATCGCAGCTTTGAGATCGAAAAAGAAGGCGCGCCGCGTGCGCAGACAGTTAGTTAATGGAAACCCTGTAAATGGCTTTTAAGTGCACCCAGGACGGAGGGGGAGGAAGGTGGAGGTGGAGATGATGGGGGATAGGGTTAGGATAGGGTGCGGGATGTGGGGTTACACGTCCTCGCAGTTGTGAAAATGAGAGTCGCTCTCTTCACATTGTTCTTAATTTAGAAAAACAAATTCATTAAAGGAAATCGCACGGACACAGAAACCCGAGCTCCCGAGCCCGCCCCAAGCGGAGGAGTGTGCGGCTTCCCTTGGCAATGAACCCCGCTGCAGCAGTCCCCGTTTCCCGCCCTCTCCCCCCCTTCCCGTCCCCCGGCGGGGCACTGCTACTACGGCGATCGCCACCTCACGCTGAAGGAATGCTCGAAGTATGCACACGTTCCCAAAAGTAGACCTCCTTCACCGCCGGAGGAGCATACATCACCCTGTGGCAACCGTCCACCTTCTCAGGCGTTTCGTAACCGAGTAAACTGAGAGCTGGGAACAGCCCTCTCTCTATTAAGTAGCCCGCGGCGGGGAGCCTCTTTCCACTCAGCAAAGGCAAGCTGCCCCAGACGCGCCCGCGCGCCGGCAGCTGCCGTCTGGGACCTTCCGCGCCCGCCCAGTCGCGCCCGCCGTTCCTCCCGGGGTCTTCTTCCTCCTTCGCGGCCGCCCTGCCACTGCCCACCGCCCGGGTGCCGCCAGGTGCTCCTGGGCGCAGCGTCAATCCCCGGGGCGCGCGAGGGTCAAACCGAACGCGGGCTTCCCCCACACGGGAAAGCCGCTGCCGCCGACGCTACCTCTGTCACCACCGCCTCAGGTCGGTCCAGGTTCGAGCTCCTTTCTCCCCACCCCATCCTCCTAAAGATAACCAGGGAAACTTACTTCTCCTCGCTCCTTACTCCGCCTGAGCTGTTGGGCTTCTTGGGCAGGGACCGTTTGGACAGATAAGTGTGGAGACGTACATGCCTGAGTTTTGCTCTGGTGTATTAGGGTTTTGTGGTTCGTTTGGGTTATTGAGGGTGAAGGAAATTCGGCTTTTCTTAAAAGCTGATGTAGGGCGGCTGTGTGTGCATAACTAAGCCCTCTGTTTAATGTTTCCGTTTGTAGAGAAATTTCATCTATAGATGCTGTCGATTACAATGAAAAGGGTGCGCCGGTTTCTGTAGCCTGCCGTCCCTCATTATCTCGGGGCTGCAGCTTTGCCGGGGAGTGCCGGCGTGCAGCGAGGGTGCTGGGAAAGTATTCTGGGTGACGAACTCCGCGGAATTCTTTGGAGGGCCGACTGAGTACTCTGCAGCTCGTCGAGGCTGCGCGGGTGTGTGTGGCATCTCAAGACAGATTCCTAGTCGAGTATTCTGGCTCCTTCCTCCTCTGCTTTTCAAAGCATCCGAAGGGTTGGGTTAGGGAAACTGTAGAGGACACAGCCTTGGCCAAAAGTCTGCTTTCCTCAGCTCCCGGAGAAAACTGCCGCCCTTGACGCCTTCTGGGTGCATTGGTCGAGGCCCTACTCGGAGTCTGTGGGACCCGTGAGGCGGTTACCACCCTAAATCTTAGATGGTGAAGTTTCGGGTGCATTTACAGAGCGGGGACTCGGGGCGGGGGAGCGGAAGAGATGCTCCAAATCTGGACCCTCAGATGACTAGTTTGGGGCTTCCGGGACATCCTCTCCCCATTCCCCTTTCCCGGACTCTGCGACCTTCTTTCGTGCGCTTTGTAGGGAGAGATGCGAAAAGAAAGGAAACGAGCGCTAAGCTCGCCCTTGGCTAAGGTCAAGGTCTCAGTGGGGAGGAGAGGAGGTAGGAGACGCGCACGGGATTTTCAGGGACCCTGCCAGAGGGGATTACTATTACTATTTTTAAAAATTTGATGCGGGGGTTAAGAAATTGGCTTCTTCCCGCAGGGGGTGGGGGAAGGGCGAGTTGGCGGAAGAGGAATAGTTCCTCCCTCTCCCCCAACTGACTCATTTTCATTCATGAGGGTGAAGTGAGGGAATCCTCTCTGCCACGTAGGGGTGGCTGCTTTGAGATATTTATGTCTGAGAATGCTCAATGAAGTGTTGCTAAGCATTCAAATAAATGTTTTGGCTAAAAGGAGAGAAAACTTTTCATTTTGTAAAACATATCTGGACGGAATGCCTGGCTGGCTGGCGGGCTGAACTGTGCATTCTGCTACCCCGATGCAGGATAATTCATTCTTGCTGATGATTCAGGTAGTCAATAGGTGGCGCTCTAGACCCAGATAAAAGCGCTTCCAGTGCCCAGGTTTTTGTAGAGTTCAGCGGCTTAAGAAAAAAAAAAATCTGCACATAACTTTTGGTGGGTCGACCATCAGCCTTTAACTTTTCGCGAGCACGACTGCCAACTGAGTTGGAAATTATTATAGCGAACTTGAGGCCAGAAGACGGGAACAATGGGCCAGTCTTACCTCTTGCTTTTTACTGATATAGAAGAGGGTTAAAAATGTCAAAGAGTTGTTAATTAGGAAGAAAGAAATTGCTGGAGCCCTTGGATCCCCGGAGCAGAGCCAAAATTTTAATTTTGGCTTCAAGAAAAGGATCCTTGGGCAATTTGGCATGCCTGCTCATCAGACATTTAAAATGCAATTTACACTTAGGCCAGAGGAAAGCTGACCTAATACACTGTGCCAATAATTTGGAGAGACCTGGTTGGAGCTTGTCAGTTTCTTTTCTCAAAAAGGTCTGGAGCTTTGGCTTATTTTTGAATTCCCAAGTAAGACAGACCCCTCACCTCTGCATTTTCATGAGGCTTAGCCTGTTGCCTTACAATAATTTATGTACTTCAGGATCAACTTTCTTTTTATGTTTTGCCTTTGGAAGCTTCCCAGTTCAGTGCTTTGCTAGTAGCTTTTGTCTCTGGATTGGACCTTAGAAGATTTTAGAAGATCACATCCTCCCAACATGGATTAAGCACCTATTGTGCAAGGAATTAATCTAGTACAGAGTAAGAAAAAATCAGAATAGAATATATTCTCCACTGGAGCATATGTACCTGTAACTTTTCTGGATAAATGAACATGAAATGCAAACATTAATTGTGACTTAGAATTATGATAAAAAAAGTCTTGGGAAAACAGACAAGGGTGTTTCTCTTCTCCTTGTCTCTTTTCATTGTGTATTTTAGAGTTGTTTTCTCCTCGGTTTGAGTAAAGGATTTATCAGATGTGAAAACATCTTAGCTAGCAGCAGGGTCAGGTTTCAGCTGCGCCTTACATATTTCTGTATAATCCATTTCAGACCTTAAAGAGCTGCATATTTGTAGGCAAAACAAAAGAATAAAAAGAGAGTAAAGAGATTATACTTTTCCAAATGACCCTGAGATCATTAAAGTAGTTACCTAAAGAGTTCAGCAGCTGGGAAAAAGCAACCAAATAAAACCCCCAGATGGAGGAGACATTTAGTTGAGACACGGATAAAATGATCTCTGAATTAGCCATCACCCAGGCAGGATGAAGTCTTGTGGGACCTGGTAAGGCCTTCACCAGGATGTTAAGCAGGACCAGCCTTCAGGAAAACAGGACCCTCTTTAAAGTTGAACTCTCTCTCAGTGCCACTATCCAACTTCTGTTGATGAATTTGATTTTCACTTCTCCACAACAGGCCCATTATGTGCCAGGCTGGGCCCTGTGGTTATTAAGGCAGATCTGGCAGGATGCTGGGCCCACTCCAGACTCCAGTTCTAACCTGGTTCCACGCGAGGGCCTGACTGCCTGGCCCCAGGCCTGCCTCGGCCTGGTTCTGATGCGGTCACTGCTTCCTCCCGCAGGTCCCTTCATGCGGCTGTGAGCCCGGAGGCGGAGTATGAAGACCAGGCTTCCCCAAGCACTCGCCGCCCTGGGCGCGGCCCTGCTCCTGTCTTCCATTGAGGCAGAAGGTAAAAGGCTCTTCCTTTCTCCTCCCCCGGTGACAATATAGAATTTGAGAAAGGAAAAAAAAAAAAAAACCAAATCTTTCTTGCCTGCATTGCTTGTTCTGCTTTCCCTACGCTTCGTGTTTTCTCCGGTGGTTTCTCTCCTCCAGAGGAACGCCCCCTTCTCCTGAGGTTTGTCCATTTCCCAGCTCTCAAGTCCAGCTCTTTCGTGTTCTGCTTAGTCCATCCCGTACAGTGCTGTGTGGTCTTCTTGCACTTGTCTCTGCGGTGTGCTGTCCACACCGACGCCTACAATGTCGCCTTCGGAGAGGACCAGCCCCCTCTGGAGAGGGCGGCGGCGCACCTAGCTCTACGGACAGGACACCTCCGGGAGGCACCCAGAAGCGCCGGAGCGCGGCCGCGCCCGCTTGCGAGTCTGGTAATTACCTGGCTCCGGGCTGCGACCTCGGTGACAGCACGAAATAAAAGACTCCAACAGCGCCGGCTCTACACGTGTGTGTGTGTTTTGTGGGGAGCTCAGTCGGCTAGGCAGACGGTGCAGCAAACCAGCCAGCAGCCAGACTGCCCAGGGGATGGGTGGTGAGCAAAGATAGTGGGCCCGGGTGTGTTCGCGTGGTTCAGGGTCGCGGCTTACCCGGTTTGGTTTGCGGGGGTTCCGAGGTGCTTGGCCCAGGCCCAGGCCCAGCCCGGTGCAGATAGATTAGCTCTGAGCCCAGATTCCCAGTCCCCGAAGCAAGCTGGAGCCAGAAGAGCCGGGTCCTCCTTCCAGTACCCTCTGACCTGAGCGCGGAGGTGGTCAGGAGGTTGCAGATGGGTTTCTGGGCTCCTGCTCTACGGCGCGACTCCGTTTGGCCCCGTCCTCTAAGAAATGAAGGACTTTTGTCAGATTTTCAACTTCAGTTTATTCTTTTTGATTGTGAACTTGATGCCTTAATTTTTAATGCATTTTTTTAATTGTGAACTTTAACATATACGTAACTGATAACTTTCGAAGTACGGTTTAACAAGTAGAGAGCAAATTTCAAAGAATGCCATGGTTCACAGTTATACAACTTCATCTATTTCCATCATTGTAAAATACAACTTTTGTCAGATTTTCAACTACATTTTTTTCTTCTTCGTGTGTGAACTTGATGCTTTGATTTTTAGGTTAGAAATGTCTCAGTGTTCAGTATTCACTAATCAATCTACTTACATATATTAACCTATTGTGGGCTTCTGTGGTTCCTCAGTTATCATTGGAGACCTATCAAACCTGTCGAACTACATATATTATTATGCAAGGTAAATGGGGTGATGCCGTTAAAGACATCTTTTAACATTTTTTCCCCCTAAAGAATGTCCCCAGATAGAGTTAAGGGAAAAAATAAATAAATAAATACTCCTTCACATGACAGGTGTAGAAGTTCCAGGGTGGTTTGTGTTTTTTGAGAGGTTATGGAAAAGTAGGTTCTTTCATGTTTTTGGTTTCCCAGGTCCAGGCTGCAGGTACAAAAAATTAAGATTGGGAAAAGCTTACATGCCAAAATATATATGGAATGTTGAAAAAAGTGAGGGAAACAAGCCGATTCTTCCTATGTGATTAGTATTTTGGGAGTGTAGAAGCTCTTTAGAGTGGCCTCTGAAATAATATCCAGATGAGGTTGTCTTGAATATTACTTTCTATGTCATTGTTAGGAAGGAATTTTATTTGATGAATTTCTGGAAGCCCTAGTGAAGATATTTTTAGATAATTCACTGAAAGGGCCCATTTATTGCTCATTAAGAAAATAGTTATTTGAAAATCAGAACTATTTGAGAATTCTTGGGAAAGGAATTAGGTTGGAAATGATGTAAATGGAAAAAATCAATGCTGAATTGGATAGTGGCTGGTTAGTAAAGTGCAGTTATAAGGAACATTTTACTATAGACATTACTTTTCATATTTTATCTCTTTAATGTGTTTGTATTTCTAGATGGTACATATCTTTCTTTTGCTTTCTTAAACTGTATCCTTCCTTGTCTACCCTCACCTTTTCCTCAGGTCAGTATTTAATAAGTATATTTCCATAGGATTCATACTTTTGGCCTTATTCTCTAGTTTGACACCATCCAATAGAAATACAATGTGAACCACAAATGCAAGACATATACGTAGTTTAAAATTTTCTAGTAGCCACATTAAAAGAGAAAAAAGAAATAGGCAAAATTAATTTTTATACTATATTTTATTTAACCTCATATATCCACAATATTATCAACATGTAAATCAATATAAAAACCACTAAGGAGATAGTTTGCATTTCTGATAGTAAGTCTTTGAAATTGGGTGCATATTTTATACTTGTAGCACATCTCAATTTGGACTGGCCACATTTCAAGTGCTCAAGAGCCTCCTGTGACTATTGGCTACTGTACTGGATAGCACAGCTCTAAGTGGCCCCAGGAGCCCACAAAGAGTTAACAAAATTTGTAGCCAAAGACTTTCTGGGGACAGTGGGCTGGAAACAGAATCTCAGTGAAATTTATCTTTTGGGGGTATTTCAAAATTTCAAGTTGTACCCTGTTTCCTACAATGCCATTTTGATCTTTGATCTAAAGTAGCCATAGTTAATTTGCTTCCTCTTTGGCTACTCATATTTGTACTCTTGTACCTTACATATTTTTCTGACCATTTTCTATTTAATTTTTTTTATATGTGGAAAACCCAATATCTTAAAATATTATTTGAACGGTTTTGTCCTTCACTTTTTGCATTTCTTGTTTTTTATAGTGACACCACCTTCACCCTGTTGTTTTTCTCTGGCTATTTATTCCAGGAACTAAATTTTTCATAATAAGTTATTTTGTCCTAATGAAATAGGTGTGAAAATTATTATTTTTTGCCTTCAGTGTTTGTAATCTTTACTCACAGTGTAGATTTTATTGACCTTATAATTTGGCCAGTGCTCTGTATAATCCATAATGTATGGTTTATTTTTGGTCCATGTATCATACTGGATATTACCAATCATCAGTGAATTGAGGCATAAACTTTGCTTTTTGTGTAAGTTAAGAGCTAATTAATATATAGTTCTACAATCCTATATCTAACTAATGTTATAACTGAGATCTCAAACTAGAGGAGAATTTAGAGATCATCTCTTTTAATCCTCTCATTTTTTTCAAATAAGAAAATGAGGCCCAGAGAGGCTGAATAACTAGATCAGCTAATACAGTTACTTAGGAACAAAGCAACAATAAGATCCAGTTCTTTTATTACTACTACTTTAGTGCTGATTTGGCTACATGTGCTTCCTTCTTGCTTGACAAATAATCAACCCAGTAGTTTTAATGAGTGAATACATTTTGTAATGTGTGCAAAATAATCCATTGCTTGGTATCATGTAGACACAAATGAAATGAAAATTTCTATGTCATGTCAGAGATCATTAAATTTCTACTAACTTTGGATGGAAAATACATTATAAATTAATGCTGATCAAGTAGAATAAATTCACTACACTTTGAACATTTCTAAAGGTTTCCATAATATCTTTTCCAGTGTTGTTATCTTAAAGATCAAACTAAAGGTGTTACTTGTTCACCAATATAATGTTTTAGTAGTGTGTTGTAAGCTTTGCTTTATCTGTAGTACATCTTGAACACTTACTAGAACTTACTAGACTATTCTCCTCCCACCATTCATCGTTTCATCCATCAACTCTGCCATTGTTGGTAAGCTCTTGGATGTATCCATAATGGAAACATGCCATCATAGAGAAAAATTAATTGTTTTTTCTTAACTGTATATACAGGTAGACACTTTAGTTTTAAAATTTATTGAGCAAGTGTAAATTTAATATACCAAATTCTATCAATATCTAAATTGGAGACACTGAGTACCACATAGTTATTGCTGACCAGGCATCATTTGTTCTTCTGGTAAGAGAACAGAGAGTAGAGAAATACATATGTGTATAGAAACTAGGTATAAAATATTTGTTACTAAAGTTAATCTTTGACTCAAATACTTCTTCATTTTTACATTAAATCCAGTACAGTAGACCACTGTATTCTTTGGAGTCAGACCCTGGTATTGTTAGTCTTGCTCCTTATTGGCTCAGAGTTTTACTGAGTCACCCATATAATGGACAATTAGGCCCACCATGATGGGTTGCTCTGAGGAACAAAAGAGACAATCTGTGAAGTGATTGCCAATCTGGCTATAACATAGTAGACACTCAGCAAATGTTAGCTATTGTTATCATTCCTGAAATGTTCTAAATCCTGCCAATTTATGTAACAAAATCTCATCAGAATGTGACTTTTATAGTATTGTGTTTTGATAGTCAAAAAGCATTATTCATGAATATGAAATTAAATTACTAGAGTTCTGTATACTTAAAACTTTAATCTCTTCACTATCAGCATTCCAATTTTATAAATCTATATCTTTTTGTTATCTTATTTATATTTTAGTATTTATCTTGGTTCAGATTCTCATTTTATGCAGCTATGACTCTGCAATTCTAAGCCACATGTAGTTGGTTCATATTTGAAATATCCTAGCATCACCATTGTTTTAAGGAACACATAAGACACTGCTTGTCATGATGCAATGGTAGTTGTGAATTACTTTTAGATAAATGAAATAATTACATATAATTATATATAAAATTATATATAATTTTATTCAAAATTAATAAAAAACTTCACATTCATTCAAGTTGACATGGGTCACATGCTCATACCTGCTTTGTAATTTTTTTTTATGAAACAAAAAAGTGTAAATAAAATGGCAAGGCTAAATGGCGGTAGGTGTGATTAAATCAGGAAGAAGAACAGTTGAGTGGACTCTATTGTACACATGCTGGTCAGCCATTCTTTCCTATTTTCGATTGTCAAGTACCACATCTGAGTTTCTATGAACACCTTAAAAATCCGCTGAAATGTTAAAGGCTTTTCCCCACAGTCAATTTTTCAGTTTATCTGGAATCCTGGTCATTTGGAAATCAACAAGGTGGGCTGCTGCTGCCCTTCAGCAGTTTTAAGCTAATGTCTGCTGCATCAGGTCAATTTCCTTCCAAGGTTGGTAGTACTGTTTTTCCATGTACTGATATTTTTAAGCATGCTCAGGCCAGTTGTGTCTGCCTTTGCATTAAATTTGTCCTGAGCCATTGCTACTGGAACAATATTTTATAATGATATTCTCAATACCTATTGTCCTATTAACACCTGTTGCATGCTTGTTATACTAAGTGATGACAACAGCAAAACCTTGCAGTTTGGTTAATGACAGCAGAATGTTGAAAATTAAACTATGCATGTAGATTAATAGTCTAATCTCACTGCCTGTGTATGGATAGTAAGAAAATAACATTCATTCCAGTACTAGAATATACAATAAAAGTAAAAAGCCATATCCTACAGTTGGAAGCAGCAGTTCATTAAAGCAAATGTTTGCTCAATTTGTTTGATTTCCATTAAAATGTGCTATTAACATTACAAATCCCTAACCCCAGTTAAATTCTATGACTCATATCTCAAAGCTACTACTGCATTTCAATTGACCTCTATAAAAACCTAAAAGGAGATGGCAATCTCTCAAAACAGATGCAAAAATTCTGACTCACAAGGACTACGTTCAGACTAAAATATTTACAGAGAGTATGGCTGAAAGTCATCTTACTTTGTTGACCTGCTTAAAAAGTAATAATTTTTAATGCACTGACCATGCACTGACAGTGAGTCAGTACAATGCTGCATGATGAGGCATGAACATTGTAGAGAGAATATCATTATAAAATATTTCTGAAGCGTCTTTGTGTAATGACCATTGTACATGGAGGCTTTTGTTCATTGTGGGAAACTAAAAACAAGTCAGCATTTCATAGATACATGCATGATGCTGTACAGTTTTGTATGTAAACTATTCCTTTCTGTACTTTTCAGTTATTCCTGTCATTTACTTCTCCAAGTTTTTATGCGCAGTCATGTCTTCAGGTCACTGATTCTTCTTCACTGTTTTCTTTAAATTCTGAGAGTAAATGTCCATAAATAGACATTGACGTTGTCTTTTCATAATTAACCATTGTTTTGTAAAGGACCATACTGGCATTTTAATTTAAAATGCCACTTCTAGTATGGAGTACACATGCTGCAAGGAGAATAGTTGTGTTGGTTTACACCGTGGAAACATACAGTAAGTTGGTGTAAACAGGCAGAATATTAATTTTATATACATTTGCTTATCGCTGTTTATATAATTAGAAATTAATATCCCTTATTATTTTTGAATATTTGTCTATATGAATATACATTTAAATGTATATTTTCTTGTGAGATATCACAGTGCTAAGTTTCCCATGAGTCTCCTTTTTATTAAAATAATTTTTTCATCTCTGCCACAGATTGAGATTTATCAAAATACAATTAACAGAGCAGCAATGCAGAGACTGAACTAAAAATACCATTGATTGTTTTCCACATTATGGAAAAAAAGTATTATGTCAATGCTCCAAATTCACTTCTATGGTTGTTAAGCAGGTTGTGATTTGGCATGCTTGTTTGAAATGCACTCAGCATGCATTGAAATTCCTTTAATTGTTATGTGAATTGTTTGCATATGTGGTTATTAAATGTGATTTCATTGTACTTGTATGTACTTGTATCCAGATATGTTTCTACTTGCTTGATTTTGCTGGCCATTCTTGAATGACCTAGCAACTCAAGAATCAAAAGTGTTTTGTGCTGTCTTCTGTAATATGTATACTCTCTGATGTTTCGTCATATCTTGTCAGCTTTTAATTTTATTCTTATCCAACAAGATATCTTTTATATTTGTTGGAAACAAATTTATGCAAAGACAATTTTAGTATGCTTTGCTCAACACATTCTTTATTATTTAAATTCACTATTTTGTGATATTGGAAAATGTAATTAATACCATCGACTCTCTTTTTGCAGTTGACCCTCCTTCAGACTTGAATTTTAAAATTATAGATGAAAATACTGTTCACATGTCATGGGAAAAACCAGCTGATCCAATTGTGGGTTACAGAATAACAGTGGACCCTACAACGGGTAAGTTTCAGGATGATGGGGTTATAGAACAGAGATGTCAGAAATGATATAATCCAGTCTCCTCACTTCCTCCCATTTCATGAAGAAGCTGTGCTTTAGATAGCTCAAGGGATTTGGATATCACCAGATACTTGGTGCACCCAGGTTTCCAGGTTTCCATCCCAATACCCATTATTATACTTGGGTACTGTTGGGTTTTATTAACATGGTTTCCTATGCTAAGCTGATATTATTAAAAACATCCTTTTTAAAAAACCTGGTTAGAATATTGCACACAATCTTTGATATTATAAATTAGAATTCTCAATTCTTGTCATTCTTCTTGAATTATTTAAATTATTTAATGTTGAAAAACATTAAAGTGTCAAGTGATGAAGTGAGTTGTTATGCCTTACCCAGGGTCCTCCACGTTATTCTAGGATAATGGTGTGCTACCATGACAGAAGACAAGAATTTACACATTTCTGGAAACTACTGAACTTTGAAATCAGAGATTCAAATGGTCATTTGTCAGATTTCAGGCCTGCTAAACACTGATCCAAGACCTTAAAAAACATAATTTACTTTGGCTATATGGATTCTTTAGATCCTAGGCTAGGAGTCTTTGAATAAATAACTTGTTTTAGTTGTTCTCAAGAGTCGCATTTAGTGCTAATGTTGTTGCCTGGCTGTGCAGAACCAGTCTCTGTTAATTAACTTTTAGTTCTAACATGGACTGGGAAAGTTCAGTATATCCATTGGCACTGGCCAAGTGGTAGGAGGAAGTCTTGATTGTTTGGCTGAATGTAGAGGTGTAGATTTAGATGATGTCAACATAACTTATCAACAGAGCTGTGGTTATCTTATGGCCCTTAAAAATGCCAAGGATTTTAAATTCTGATTACTAGGGAATTGGAAAACTTAAAAAAAAATCATATCTGGGAACTTATAAAGGGGTCAAGAATTAATTTCTTCTCCCCCTTAAATCTTTTCTTCCCCAATATATTTGCAGTTAACTAATTTATTCCTTTCCAAAGCAGAATAGCAGTTGAAAAAGAATCCATCCAGTTTCCAGATGTTAAAAATTACTGATTCCCAATACTCCCACTGGGACCACCCCAGCCTACAGACTCCTGTGTCTTGGTGACCATAGTGGGAGCCCTAGTTGGTTTTGCAGTCTCCACATGTAAACCAGGCTTTCTATTTCTCAGGGTTCTATTACAACTGTTACCTTTTTTAAATTGTTTATATTTTGATGAAAATTTTTTATAATTAAAGACATTAATATGCATTTGGTCCCCAGGAATACTGTTTCCTGGTTAAATTAGGAATTAAAATAATCTAGAAGGAAGTACATAATTGTCAATATATAAGTGAACACTTGGTACACGGTACTTGAAATGTCTGCTACCTAGTTAAGACAATTCAGAGGATCACTGTTACCCATTCAGGTAATCCAGCCCCGTGAGTGTGGAGGGTGGATTGCTTCCACACAAATTGTGTCCCACTAGAAGTTGATTTGTGACTATGGGGTTTGTTTTCATTGAGTTGATTTTGTTTTCTCTATTTCTGCTCTCCTCCAATGTATCATTTCAAATTAAATTCTTTTCCACTTTATAGCTCATTTATAACATTTTGTCATCTACCATTAGTCATCCAAAAAAAAAAGAGAGGGTTTTTAAATTTGATATTCTGGTGTATTGTTAGAAGAATTCTTGATTTCTTAAACGAGTATTGAATATGATTGTAACAAGTCAAGACATTATCAGTCCATTTACTGAATTTCTTAAATACAAAATTTAAGTGTTGGGAGACAGTAAAAAATAATGTTTGGATGTTCTGAAAGAAATGAGTATTTCAGATTTTGGGAACATCTGAGAATTACATTGCATTGTGCTGCGTTAAATGTGAAAAGTGTTTTGTTATATTCATATTTTTCCTTTTTATATTGTTTTCCAGATGGGCCCACTAGAGAATTTACTCTTGCAGATGATATCACTGAAACTTTATTAACAGATCTTGTACCTGAAACAGAGTATGTGGTGACAATAAATTCATATGACAAATTTGAAGAAAGTGTACCAGTTATAGGCCAACTAACAAGTAAGCACACGGTTGAATTCAAGTACTTTTATAATACTTTTTATTTTGCAGAAGATTTCTCTGGCTTTCAGATTTAATCTGTTATTATATAGAGTTATTTATATCAGCAGTAACTACTCTTTCTATTCACCTAGGTATTAGTGGATGTGAATAATTTGTTTCTGATTTATAACCCTGGTCTCTGGAAGCAGCAGGAATGCTACGAATGTAAACTATTAAAAACATTAAGCTTTGTCAGACAACAATGTTAGTGTCTTTTGGAAATATAGCTAAAATTTTACAAAAACTAATTTATGTGAAAGGGAATGATTATTTGGTGGCATTCTCTGACCAGCTGGGCATGGACCATATGTTTGAAAGGCAAAGATACTGTATTTATTCTCTTTTTAGGAGATATTTGCCTGAGTTCATTTCCTTTTGTAATAATTAGGTTTTGATTCAGTTCAAACAGGTGGTCCGACGAAGCCAGGGAATAAGAAACGTGGAAAAGCGGAGATACAAAGTGAGTGTTTCACTTATTACTTTTGTTGGGATTTTTAGAAGTCATAAATATAGAATATAGGAAATATTCCAATTATATATATAGATCAAGTTTATTCCTATATTAATGTTTATAAGACTTATCTAGGAGAAGCACAGACGGTACAAGAGTGATGTATAACTAAGCAGTTCAGAATTCCTAAGTCCTGATATTCTAACCAATTTTCTATTCTCTTTACTTAATATCCTTCTTACTAGGAGCATTTTGAATTTAATGAGTGTGCAAACTTTTCTGTGGAATTTTGGTGACTGATAGGAATAAAAGCAGATCACTGGACTCAACTCATTTCTCACAGACAAACTGATAGAAATACGTGGTAGCATAGGGATGAATGAGTTATATAAGGGCTGGAGTATGATAGAGATTCCCTCACATTGTGTTTGAAGCAATTCAGTTGTGATGAAGATATATTTCTAAATCTACATGTGTGTCATGCTCAGTGCTAGAATATTTACATGGCCTTAGTTGATGGCAGCTCTAACCTTTTCCAGAGTCTCTCTAGGATCTTCCTAATAAATTGATGCATTTGTAATCAGATGAAAGCAATGTTATTTAGTCTAGATTTTCCAGTTATTAGCCTCCCTTTGTCTTATTCTGCTTTGTCTGACTTACTGGGATGGACCCAATAAGATGAAACCCCTTAAGACTACCCTCTTAAGGGGTTTCTTGGACTGCTAATTTTGACACCTTGTAAAAGTTGGATTTATGACCCAAGATGACAATAAAAAGATTATAAACACAAAGGACCCTTATCTGGGAATTTTTCCTCCAAGTAACTGTTTACTGTTCTTCTGAATTCTAAAAATTTGAAATGAAGTTTATAGTATCAGTTATAATGCTAATACAGCCCCCAAACCATCAATATTTCTTCTAAATCAAAGCATTATGCCAAATATTGGCTTTTTACGAGATTAAAATTTGCCCCCTTAAATAGTGTGCAAAAATTATTAGCTGTGCAATTTGTATTGTCTTGCAAAATTTCCAGGACCTTTTCCTCTTCTTTTCCTAGCCCAGTACTCCTTTATTATCCACCCAACTGCCTGCCAGGGCAAAAACATCTTCAGAAAATCCACTCCAGTCTTGCCTCACAAACACAGATTTTCATGAAAACCCAACTTGCCCCCCAAACACCAAAAGGATAGGAAGGATAATCCCATTCACCTGCATAAGTCAGTCATACTTGTTAGTAGTTAAAAATATCATATGGACTTTTACTTTTGAATTAAATGTTTTTCACCTCTTTGTTAGTAAAAGTTGGCTTTCATTGTCAAATTTAAATACAATTACAATTAGGACAACAAGATCTTTTGCCCTATTTTGATCCTATTTATGCTTTTTATTTCCCTTAGATGCCATTAAACACTCTGACCAACCCTAATGCAAACTTTAGACAATGTATAGTAAATGCAGGGGAATAGTGATGTTGCAATTATTTTGTATATATTTATTGATAAATACTAAGGAATGAAAATACTTTGTTTACATTTCTTTTGTATGTCTCCCAGATGTTTTATACAATTTTTACTGGCAGAGAAGAGTGAGGATATAGTTTATAAAAATAGATAGGTTGATAGCACAAATAAATTCTTGGATTGTATGTTCCTGCAGAGCAAGTCATATAATCTATTTATCTCTTCTCATGTAATGCCTTGTATGATAATTTAAAGGCATATGGTTATATAAATGCATCTTGATGAAGGCTTTAAAAAATGCTTCTATGTGTACTAGTGAAAATTTATATTCTTTTTGTGCATGTTTTGTGTGAATATGTTCTAATGAACAAAATGATTTAAGCAACCATTGCTTTTATTTTTTATTTTTATTTTTTTCCAGTTTTACTGATAACTTTATTTTAATTAGATGCAGATACTTCTATACTGAAAAAATACAAAACAAAAGCCACGCATTTCCTTGTGTAAAGTCATATTATATAGTAACTCGAATACTGTTCAGCACAGTGGCTTATAAACAGTATAACTATGTACAAAATTTAAACAATTTTTGACAAATATCTACAGCTGGATGTAGGATATATTTGAGCTCAACAACTTCTGTGAAATTTAAATGGCAAAGCATGAGCTTTAACATATTTGGTCAAAACTTCAATATATGCTAAGAACAAATGTACAGCACAATTAATACTTAATTTCTCATGAGAATAAAAAACATGCCACTATAAATATCGTACATCAGATTTCATCATCAAAAAGCATATTCAGTCCTTCTTTCTGAAATTGATATTGGTACTATTGCATCATATTGGACAAACAGCAGAGCACAAGATCAGCATATTATGTATGCTAAACCAGATATCAGAAGTTAAATGGAGCTCATATTTATCTTATGGAATGAGGTTTTTCTTCCTTTAACCATATCTACAAATACAGTATTTCATCAAGCCTGAGATTATTAGGGTTAAAGGTTGTAAGCTGCTGAAAGAGCATTTTAAAAGGTTGCCCTTTGAAAATGGCAAAACTAAACTGAGACCTTTTCTCCATGACAGTCTCCTACAATGTAACACTGATTAATTTAAAGGAGCCAGAATGCACCTTCAGGAGAGAATATTACTGCAAACTTTGGTGGAAAGAAGAGAATTGGGGATCATGACAAAATAATACACAGAATACCACACACACACACACACACACACACACACACATATCCGTTTCTTTAAAAAAAATTAATAATGTTGCTTTCTTCTTTATCATCTAATACCTCAGCCTCCTTAGAAGATAAACAAAATGAAAATGTAGGAATAATTGAAAGGAACTGAAATGCTCCCGTAACTGTAGGCACCTTAGTTCCCTAATCCTTAAAAAAAATTGTGTCATACACTTTAGGTGCAAATGAAACAATTCTAGGTTTTATTGAACTAAAAGAAATGGAATAAAATTACAAAATCTTCCTTTTATGCTTGAATATGCGACTATATGTTTTGTGCTGCAGAAAACGATATCTGAAAGTTGAGGTCTCCCACTGACCAAACAGGAATATCTAGGGCTCTCTCTACACTTTGTTGAGAACTTAAGTTAAGTCTGAAACTTAAGTTAAGTCTGAACTTGTCTGAAAGTTCAGGGCTCTTTGCTTGGGTTTATGCTCTATTTTGCATGTCAAAAGTCTTATCAAAACTACTTGTGATGATACTGAGAGGCTTATATGACACAACTTCAGACTCTTGCTTTGTTAAGTAACCAGCTAGCCTGCTTACTTACGTTGCATTACTTTTGAGACCCAAGTATTGTTTGTCTACATGTGAATACAGCTCATGCACCTAAACTGCTGGAAAAAACAAAACTCGAGTGTGTCATTCTTTTAACCAGCAATTAAAGAATTTCCAAAAGAGAAACTAAACATTAATATGCCTTTAGCTAAAACGGTAACATTTCATGACCCTAACAGCCAACTAAAAGCAAAACATAAAACATTGTGTTGCATTTAGTATTGCTTTGTTAGTTTGTTATTTCTAATATATTGTGATATGATACATGATAAAGTTAATATAATGTGTATGTGTAATAAAATTAATAATGGCATCGTTAAAAATATATCAAATATGTTTCAGAATGCTCTGTCAGTGCCTGGACTGATTTAGTTTTCCTCGTGGATGGTTCATGGAGTGTGGGAAGAAATAATTTCAAGTACATTTTAGACTTTATTGCTGCTCTTGTGTCTGCTTTTGACATTGGGGAAGAGAAGACAAGGGTTGGAGTTGTCCAGTACAGCACTGACACCAGGACTGAATTTAACTTAAATCAGTACTACCAAAGGGATGAGCTTCTTGCTGCAATTAAAAAAATCCCATACAAAGGTGGCAACACAATGACAGGTACGTTTTTCAGGTTTTGTTATTGTTTAAAACAAAAGAAATATCTGTTCAGGAAAGAAATTAAGCATTGCACAATTATCACATATTAAATAACTTTGAAATTAATCACATAGTTTTGACTTTGGCAATACTCTAGTGCAGAGTAAATGAACACTCTTGTTTTTCACTTCAGGGGATGCTATTGATTACTTAATTAAAAATACTTTTACGGAATCAGCTGGAGCAAGAGCTGGCTTTCCTAAAGTGGCAATTGTTATTACGGATGGCAAATCCCAGGATGAAGTGGAAATTCCAGCAAGAGAGCTTCGCAATATCGGGGTTGAAGTTTTCTCTTTGGGTAGGTTAAGTTTTTCCTTTTAGTACTACAAAACACTTAATGCTTAGGAAGATAAAGTATTGATTCTTCAAGGAAGGATGCTATTAGAAGTTTATGCTGCATTTTATAGTGTAGTATGAAGCCAAATATTCTTGGAGTAAAAATTTTGCTTATCTATTTCCCTTATGCATTTCCCTTATCGTATGCATTAAATGAAGCAGTATTCACATTCTTGACAAGCTCACTACTTTTCAAAAAATGCTGGGCCAATGACTTTAATAAACAGCCTCCTTGTATGATCATTAGGTGTTTTTTATGGATTTCCTAGCTTATGTAATACTTGAAGAATTCAGAGGCTGCAACACATTCAGAACTCTGGAAGAAAAAAGTATTATCTTTACAGATGGCAGGGACAAGTGTTGGCCTGGTCGGGATGAGAGCCCATTCTGTTTTACTAATCATTTGGTTTCCTATTTGGCTGGCCACTTGATGTGCACTTATAAAGTGCCTTTGTCATATGAACAGTTGCACATTGGTTATGAAGCAAAGCAATCCTGGTTTATGACTTAGTAAGGATTTGAAAATGTCTTTACTCGTGAAAGACTGAGAAAGCAAAGAACTTCCTCAAGTCAGCACGTTTCCCTTTTCTGTATACCCTTGTCTTTTGTTTTTAAGGCATTAAAGCTGCAGATGCAAAAGAACTGAAACAAATTGCCTCTATTCCTTCACTGAGTCATGTTTTCAATGTGGCCAACTTTGATGCAATTGTGGATATTCAGAATGAAATAATCTCCCAGGTGTGCTCAGGGGTTGATGAACAACTTGGTGAATTGGTTAGTGGAGAAGAAGGTAAGTGGATTGTTTGTTGTGTTCACCTGTGTTTAGATGACATTTATAGCTTTAGAGGTAGCCTACAAATAGATGTATTTACTCAAACATATCTTTCAGTGATTCTCCAATTGCATATTCCATTTGTATTGCTTTTCAGTAATTCAACTTTTAGATACCATTTGTATTTCCCCTCCTTCCCAGTAGAACATTCAATGTTTATATGACTCTGAAGTTCTTAAAAAATATTTTTTGGACAAGATTTTATTTGTTCTTTTCTCCAAGACCCTTTTGTGCACTTTGAGTGTCTGTCCATGATCATGGTGCTCTATTAATTGCTTTAATTATCCTGCACTCTGATTTAAACTTTGGCAGGGAAGACACTTATTTAGCTTTCTGCAACTTAAAATACCAGCATGTTTACATTAACCGGCTAAGGAAAAGGGTTTTCCATCATCATACTCTGTGTAATGTTTTCAAAGCTTTTAGGAATATTTCAAAAGATCAGTCAATTTGATCTTCCCAAAATCTGGGAAATTTTCCCATTTCTATCAGTTACTAATTCTAAATACATGTGAGGAAGAAAAGCCACATCCAAAGGCATTTCCTAAGCATCTTTTTGGGTGTTAAAAAGTCACTATTAGAAGCCCTTATATTTTTCCATGATTGTTCTTCTCTTAGCTTAGAATCAAGAAGTGATAAAAAATGTTCTAAACAGCTATGTCTTCAATCTTACAAACTTGTAAGTCTCCAATGCCCATATGTCTTGGCAATGTTCATTGTGCTAATGCTGTCTCAGAACTTTTTTGCTTTATTGCTTGATGTCTCACTTTTTGGCTCTTTATTTTTATATAGTCCATCACCTCACCGTTTCTCTGATTAGCCTCTCTTTACTCAGCCTTTTACAACATTCTGATTCATCCCATGTCTCCACTGGGGTGCACTTGCATGTATGCAAGGGTAGGCCAACCTTTTGTTCTGCCTTTCTGTTTGAACTCTACTTGTATGGAGAGCAGGGCCCTACACCACAGGTGTTCACACTTTTCTTCAAGCCTCCTCTCTTCCCCTGGCTTCAGCCTGAGGCTTCTGTTCCCTGTACTGCCTCCACATCACTCAAAAAGTTTGGCCAAACTTCCAGTTGGCACATCTGTTGCTTCTTTCCCATGAGTTTTCACTTCTTTAGATGTTTTTATACACTATATCTGATTTACTTGTAGAGGAGAGAGTAAACTTATAACTGCTTTTGAATCCACTTTTTGTAGGCTGACTTCTAAAACATTAGAAGTATATCTCCTGGGAATTTGATTCCATTGACAAATCTACAATTTTGAATATTTGATCAGAAATGTCTAAAAATACTTTATATTATCTGCTAAGTGCATGACTATGCTCCACACTGAGTAAGGATGGAAAAGTTTAGATTATCAATATTTACTTGTCAATATGCATTTTACAAACCATTGTTTTCACTTCTGTTTGGTTGTGCTATGAACATAGCTGAACTTTTTTCACCTTGAAATAAGTTGGCAGAAAATTGTTTAAAACTATAGAACCTGTTATTTAAAAACTGCTGAATGCTTTCTTTTTCTTCGCATATAATAAAGTTCTTTTAAAACTGTAGTTTTATGGTATTATTAAAAGAGAAAATCTCTTGGAAGAATTGAGCAATTGATGATTTAACAAATATTTATTGAGTGCCTATTTTGTGCCTGAGTACAAAGGTAATTCATAAAACACCCAAAACCAGAACTGAAAACATGGCCCTAGAGAAGAGTTAGGCATATTATGTCCAAAAATTAATTCTTCCAGGAGCTTCCTCTTTCCTGAAACTTCTCAGCTCCCCCACGGAAAATCAGACACCGAATCACTTTTGGTTTGATGGGTACAGGTGGATTTTGGGGTAGTCATCTCTTCTGGATGTAATCCCAATTAATCTGAATATGGAGAATGAAGACCCAAACCTAAACACTTTATTAATAGGGTTGCATCTCACTGTTTTTCATAACTTCTCTGCTCATTTTTTTTTTTTTTTAAGTTATTGAGCCTCCTTCAAACTTGATGGCTTTGGAAGTCTCATCAAAATACATTAAGCTGAATTGGGATCCATCTCCTAGCCCTGTGAGTGGCTACAAAGTCCTCTTCACTCCAATGAGACCTGGAAGCAGACAGCATGCTCTGAGTGTGGGCCCTCAGACGACCACACTCAGTGTAAGAGACCTCTCAGCAGACACGGAGTACCAGATCAGTGTTTCTGCCTTGAAGGGACTGACATCCAGTGAACCTGTTTCAATAATGGAGAAGACTCAGCCAATGAAAGTTCAAGTGGGTAAGTTAATAGATGTATTGTTAAGTTTGGAATATTGAATGTCCAGTTGACAGTATGCCTTGTTGTTTCAGACTTAGTTTTAAATAAAATATTTGCAATAGATTTTTTTTTAAGAAGCATGCTTTCAAAGAAAAACATTTATCTATGTTTTAATGATTCATTCATATCTGTTGGACTTTAATGGGCTGTCTTTCTCTTTACAGAATGCTCACGTGGTGTGGATATAAAAGCTGATATTGTGTTTTTGGTTGATGGTTCCTACAGCATTGGGATTGCAAACTTTGTTAAAGTTAGAGCTTTTTTGGAAGTTCTCATAAAAAGTTTTGAGATTTCTCCAAATAGGGTACAGATAAGTCTTGTCCAGTATAGTCGGGATCCTCATACTGAGTTCACTTTGAAAAAATTCACCAAAGTTGAAGACATAATTGAAGCAGTAAACACCTTCCCATACAGAGGAGGATCTACTAACACTGGAAAAGCAATGACTTACGTCAGAGAGAAAATATTTGTGCCCAGCAAGGGTTCAAGAAGCAACGTACCGAAGGTCATGATTCTTATCACTGATGGGAAATCATCAGATGCTTTCAGAGATCCTGCTATAAAACTGAGGAACTCAGATGTTGAGATCTTTGCAGTTGGTGTGAAGGATGCCGTTCGCTCTGAATTAGAAGCAATTGCCTCTCCTCCTGTTGAGACCCATGTGTTTACAGTGGAAGATTTTGATGCTTTTCAGAGGATATCTTTTGAACTCACACAGTCTATCTGTCTTAGAATTGAGCAAGAATTGGCAGCCATAAAGAAAAAAAGTAAGTATATTTTGCATATGTTATCTCTCCATGAACAAAGCATTTTTAGTTGTAAAATTGTAAAGAGTATACTTCTTCAATTCCTTTAATATACAGGAAAAAGTGACTCTCCTATGTTATAAAAAACTACTGATCCTGGTTTATTTAGTTCTGACGTGACTCCTTATCAATAAATAAATGATCCATAGAGATTGCATGATCTCTAGTAATCTCTACTGCTCTTTAATTTACTGGTGAAAAAGCTGGGCCCCATAAGGTTCATGAGCACTTTCTGATCCTAGAACCTTAAGCAGAGTTAGGAACCAGTTTTATCACACTTATGGTCATATCCAATTCAACAACCATTTATTGAGTTTCTACTGTGTGCTGGATGCTGAGCTAGGTCCTGGGAATTAAAGGTGACTATGACATAGTCTTGGACTTTTTTTTTAATTATGAACTTTAACATATATGCATAATAATGGTAACTTTCAAAGTACGATTCAACAAGTAGTTAGAGAGCAAATTTCAAAAAATGTCACGGGTCACAGTTCCACAACTTCAGCTATTTCCATTATTGTAAAATGTATCATACATGCAAAAAGGTTTTAACTTTCAATGTGCAGCTTGACAAGCAGTTATATAGGTAATTAAAAAAATTGTGGATTGCAGTTCCATAGTCTCAGTTCTTTCCCCATTATGCAATATAAGGTATATACAGAAAGACGAAGGCTTTCAAAGCACAATTCAATGAGTAGCTATAGAGCAAATTTCAAAGGATGTTACAGGTTATAGTTCCACCATGTCATTTATCTCCTTCCAGCCATTCCAACACCCCAGCATCTAAATATATATGTGTGTGTGTGTGTGTGTGTGTATAAAGTTTCACTATTCATGGACCTTTGCTAAATCTTATCTTGTTTGTTGCTACCCCTTCCTCTCACGTAAATCTCTTTCTTCATCTTCAGGGGTATCTAGGCAGTGAGGACCCTAACTTGTTCATATTGAAAGAATGTGTAGACAATATGTGGAAGGGGGCTGCATCTGATTGTTGATCTTAGAGGCTATTGCCTTTGGGTTTTAGGACTTATCTGGCATAGGAACACTTTGTAGATTTAAGTTTCTGAGAGATAAAACTTAGCAAGTATACCTTTTGTAGAATCTCAGGTAGGGACCTAGGTATTTGGGGACTACTTTTGGTAAGGGCAATGGCATACTGTGGCCATTTGGGATGTCTAGCTGGAGCTTGCATAAGAGAAACCTCCAGGATAGCCTCTCGACTCTATTTGGGATCTCTCAGCCACTGTGACCTTGGCTTGTTACCTCTCTTTTGTTCCCCTTTTGGTCAAGTAGGCATTTTCAATCCCTTGCTGCCAGGACCTGGCTCATTCCTGGGAGTCATGTCACACATCTCCAGGGAGATTCATTCCCCTGGGAGTCATGGAGCTCGTTTGGGAGGAGGGGGGTTTAATATATTTATTTGCCAAGTTGGGCTTAGAGAGAGAAAGGCCACATCTGAGCAACAGAAGAGGTTCCCTGGAAATGCCTCTTAGGCATAATTATAGGAGAGATCAGCCTCCCTTTTACAGCCCTAAATTTCACAAGAGAAAGCCTCAAGCTGAGCACTTGATTTATTAAGTAGTGGGTTCCTAATTTCACTTAGTATATATTCTATACCAAGATAAAAAGTCAGTTTCTTACATTATCTTCACTTAGTAGTACAATCGTCATCACTCTCAGCTTTAAACAATTATAACATAAAACATCCCAGAGCTCTAATCAGCTGCTAATTATTCTTCTCTAGTATTAGTGTAGTGTTGGTAAGATATTCCTATTAAACATAGTCTTTAATATTAATGGGTAGTTTTTCCATACCACTCTGTTGTTAACCCTGTGCACCAGTGTCATACCTTGTAAGTATATCACGCTAACCCTTATTTAGGTTTGTGGTGCTACTCTGCGGGTTACATGCCTTTAAACAACCATTTATGAGCATGTCTTGGACTTTTGAAATCTCTTTTTGCACTCTCATTCCTGTATTATTTTTGGGTATCATTCTTTACATCTGGAATTTCCTATATTATTTTAATTTTCCAAATTCTATTTTTCAAGGTCCAGATAAAAGCCCCATCCCTTCCATCAGTCCTTCCTTACCTGTTCTAGTGCTTTTACTCGTTTAACATTCAATTTGTTTTGTTAATACCTTTGTACTCTCCTCTTGCTCCAATTTGATTGTTAAGTCCTCTGAAGACATGCAATGTGTCTTTAACATCGTCTCTTCTTATGGTTTAGTTTAATGCATACTTAGTTTAAAAGTTATTATTTTGGTAAGAAAAATTCCATAATTATTACCTTGAAATATTCTTCTACCATCAAAGGTTATTATCCAAAGGATGGGATTAATGGGAAAACTTTCATGGTTCATTTTAGTTTTGCTGCTGTTTAAATATTCTCATTTTTGGCAGGGTCGCTCCATTCCTGCTTTATCTTAAGAAGGTAAAATTTGAGTTAAATTTTGATTAGTAATATAAATAGCATAATTTGGTATGGTGAATGGCTAAGGCAAAATGATCAAGACCTCTCATAAGTGAAGTAGCCTAAGTGAGAGGCCTGTAAGTGAGAAGCTTCCTCTCAGTGACTGTATGGGGACTGTTTATTCAGTACATTAGCTCAATGACCATTCCCCAGAAGTATATAAGCCATTCCAGAAACATATAATCATTAGATCTACTATTGTCAGATTAAAAAATTTTACTTATGTTCTTTTTTTTTTCTTTGCAGCTTATGTGCCCCCAAGAGATCTTAGCTTTTCTAATGTGACCTCTTATGGTTTCAAAACCAACTGGTCTCCTGCTGGAGAAAATGTTTTTTCGTACCACATCACTTACAAGGAAGCTGCTGGGGATGACGAGGTGACGGTGGTGGAACCAGCCTTGAGCACCAGTGTTGTTCTCAGCAACCTGAAACCAGAGACTCTATACTTGGTCAATGTGACTGCAGAATATGAGGATGGCTTCAGTGTTCCCTTAGTGGGAGAGGAAACCACTGCAGAAGGTGTGACAAAGTTTCTTGTGCTATTTTTCCAAAAATTATCAATTTATTATAGAACAAAAATATAATTTGAAATCCCTTTCTGTTTAACAGTTCAGCATATGCCATTGTGTTCAGTGGATATAGTTTACTCACTATGCAGTGAAGAGTTCCGTGAATCCTTTTGTAAGATTCAGCAACTTTTAAAGACAGCTATTCATAAATCTTTTCAAAAAGAGAAAACTTTTCGTTAAATCAAAAAAAAAAAACTGATTTATTTTGATAATTTGAGGTCAGGATACATAGAAAGCTGTTAGTTATTATAAAATTAACTCATGAAATATTGCTTATCTATCGTTTTCTGCCCCATATTTCATCAGTTATATTTTAAATACTTTGAAATTACCTTGCTCTATCTATAAGCTGATGGTAAATATATATTGCCAGAATGAATGTTTTAAGCAGTATTTTATTTAGTTGTGCCCTCTTTACTGGATGTATCTGAGTACCTTTTGGCACGTCACATATTTGACATTTAAAGGGCACTATTGTACCTAATTAGGAGAAGACTAAGAGAAGACAATTACTCTTTGAGTAGAAACATAGTGAATATTACAAGAGATGTCAATTGTTCCTTATTTTCACTGAGGATAGGAAGGCAAGGGGTTGAAACAGCAGTGCAAGAAGATTTAGGACGGTATTCTAGTTTGCTAATGCTGCCAGAATGCAAAACACCAGAGATCGATTGGCTTTCACAAAAGGGGGTTTATTTGGTCACACAGTTACAGTCTTAAGGCCATAAAGTGTCCAAGATAATGCATCAACAATCAGGTACCTTCACCAGAGGATGGCCAATGGTGTCTGGAAAACCTCTGTTAGCTGGGAAGGGGATGTGGCTGGCGTCTACTCTGGAATTCTGGTTTCAAAATGGCTTTCTCCCAGGACGTTCCTCTCTAGGCTTCAGCTTCTCTCCAAAATGTCATTCTCAGTTGCTCTTGGGGCATTTGTCCTCTCTTAGCTTCTCCGGAACTAAAGCCTGCTTTCAAGGGCCATCTCCAAAATGTCTCTGTAAACTGCAGTTACCTCTCTCAGCTCCTGGGCATTCTTCAAAATGTCCCTCTTGGCTGTAGCAAGCTTGCTCCTTCTGTCTGAGCTTATATAGTACTCCAGTAATTTAATTCAGACCAACCCTGAATGGCTAGGGCAACACCTCCATGGAAATTATCTAACCAAAGTTCTTGTTCACAGTTGATTGAATCACATCTCTATGGAAACACCCAAAGGATTCCAAAATTTAATCAACACTAATAAGTCTGCCCACACAAGATTGCATCAAAGATAATGGTATTCTGGGGGACATAATACATGAAACTGGCACAGATGGTTACAAAGAAATATTTGTTTCTAATGATGGCCCTTGCTGATAGAGCTAGAGAATATTTTTCTCTGAAAGGTTTTTCAAATAAAGTTTATATTTTTCTGTCATGAGTGGTTTAGGTATATTTCTGACTGAAGGCCAGCAAAAAAAAATGAAAAGACCTAAGATATTTTGCCTTATGATTTTTGTGATTGTCTAACCTAGAAGTCTATACTTAGATATTTCTGCTTTCCTCTGATGATTTACTCTAATGCCCACATTTCTGCTTGCTGATCCTGGTCCTTTGTCTTCAAAATTTGGGGATAGGGATGGGAAATATGTCTCAAGAAGAAATTTAAGTCTAAAGGGTTTTTGAGTAGTCTCTGGCCACTGGGTTACTACAATACAATTTGGTAATGCCTTTCCAATTCTGTTGTCTGTAGTGGAATTTGAGATTTAAACTTTCTTTAGTCAATAAGGAATTTTCTGATTCTATTATCATCGATAAGCCAAAAATTATTGAGTTCTTGCCATGTGTTAGGCATTATGCTAAGTGTTTACTATGAATTCTTTCATTGAACCATTTCAAGAATCCTGTCATCACAGTTTACTGCTGGTTAATCTGAGGCTCAAAATTACATATCTATTAAGATTCAGAGCCAGAATTTAAACCCATCTATCCTGTCTCATTCATTCTGACTAGTTTAGTCTTTTACTTTGCCACACAAAATGAATCGTGAGTGTAAGTCTGTTAACTGCCATGCCTTTTTTTTTTTTTTTTTTTTTGAGAGCTGTCCTTCTTTGCCTCCTGGAGTGATCTATTGATGTGCTGGATATTTAAGTAAACTTCTAATTGTATGTGGATTACATGCAGACATGTGTTCTGTGGCTTCATCCCAGGGGTCTGAGAAGACAATGACCTTTAGTTCACCTTTCCTGAATGTGCTATCCCTATGGAGAGTTTACCCTCTTGAAAAATAGATCATTTAAAAATGTTTACTAAACACAAAGCCAAATGATGCTCTCATTTGGGCTTAATTAAAATTTCACTTAAGACTGTGAGTCTTTAGAGTATTACCTACATTGCAGTTTAACCTCAAGATGTAGATCCTACTAGTGTTCATTAAGCACCTATCATGTGCTTGGTTCATCACATGTATGGTCTAATTATTCTCCAAGTTAAATGACTGTACAGATAAAAAACTTAATTGTGGGACTGACTTGGTAAGACTTTTCAGTTAGTTGAGTAAATATGGTAGACCTGGGTGTTAGGCATTATTTTTCTACTTTTCTGAGAAAGTATAGTAAGAGTGAAAGCCTTGGTTACTTAAAGCCCAAGAAATAAATTGTTTTTATCCTTGAATTTTATGGCAGTACAAATTTACCATTTAACAGAGTATTTATGCTTTTAAAAGTTTACTATCATGTATCTCTTTATTTGATTAAAATTACATAACAGTGCTTAGGTTCTTTCCAGATATTGTATGACATTTGGTGCTATTTCAGAAACTGGTTAATCTCTGGCTAAATGAATGAGGTAACCAGGATATTTGTCCAAGAAATGCTCATGGATTTGTCTGGACAAATGCTGTAATTTAATGATCAAAAGCTAGTTTTGTATTTTTCATATAAAATCAGTCAACCTATTTTTGAATATTCTTTTTATTTCAGTGAAAGGAGTGCCTCGCAACCTAAAGGTGACAGATGAGACTACAGATAGCTTTAAAATTACCTGGACCCAAGCTCCAGGGAGAGTTTTAAGGTATCGGATTATATATAGACCAGTTCCTGGTGGAGAGAGCAAAGAAGTTACCACCCCAGCCAATCAGAGGAGGAAAACACTGGAGAACCTTACTCCAGATACAAAATATGAAGTATCTGTAATTCCTGAATATTTCTCAGGACCTGGCTCTCCATTGACTGGAAATGCAGCCACTGAAGAAGGTAGAGGAAATATGCTGACCATATGCTAACAACCAAAATCTTAGATGAATGGAAAAATTTAGACAGCTATCCAGATAATGCAGACTATATAGCACTTTGTCTCAATTATCTGAATATTTTAGACTATTGTCCTTGTAAGCTTGAATCATTCAAATTGTTTACTTACTCATAATATCATTTATTTGTGTCAAGAGAGTTTGATAATTTATGATCTAAATATTCTTTAAAAATAATATTATTAGATATTCTAATACAAGTTGTGGTATGCCTATCTAGGGATTAAAATTTAAACCACTATGCATCATTAAAACAGTATATTTTAATTCTTCAGAAAGATTTTAAACATTAACCTATTTTTATTTCAATGGGATTATTAGGCTCCCAGGATAGGCTCTGATATTTGTTGCAAAGTATTAATGTTCAATACATTATTTCATTAAGATTAATGCATGCATTATTTTCATTTTATTTTCTAAATTTAAGCTTTTTGTAACAATAATAATGCTAAAAACATGTAAGCAATAATGAACTATTATTGAGTACCTACGTGTGTCTGATTCTATGCTGAGAGCTTTATATATATTTTCTCAAATAATACTTGCATAGATTCTATTATGTTGTTATTATCATTAACCCAGTTTATAAGGAAATTGAGACCAAGGGAAATTAAATGATTAGCTCAGTCATGTAGCTAATAAGTGATGGATCTGGGTTTGTGGGCTTTTCTGCTGGACTATAGACACTCAAATGGAGTATCTATTATAGCTTAGCCCTTATCCCTCTACTTCCCTCCATTTATTGTCTAGCTAATTAGCTTTTCTTCATGAGACCCTTCCCTACTGCTGCTTTCTTCCCTCCCTCTTTCTTTGGGAAGCCACTATTTCACTTTTTCTCTTTCTTTTTGAGTATCTAGGGCTCTTTGTGCTAAGCACCATTAAATGACCTGGTAACTCTTCAACTTGATGTTTTCTGGAGTGAAACTGGGTGGCTATTTGTACCCAAGAAGAGTGCTACAGAATTAGATGCCTTGCAACTCAGAGATAACATGACAACTCAGCCAGGAAAGACATGAAATGTCAAAGGGACAGGCAGCCCCTGGGGAGCTGGACCCAATGCTAGGCCTCATTTGGGCTATTTCTTCTTATATTTTTTCCTAGGGACAGCTTCGCTTTTATCATGAGACAGCTCAGATTATTTCCTGGCTATTACCTTTAGATGCCCATAACATTGCACTGATGAACTCTTTTTACTAAAGATTTCTTAGAGGAGTAACAATCTACATTGTGTTTGCTAATTAACATGTAAACATTTTGTAGAGCTTTGTTCTATTTTTAAGGAAATACTGTGGTTATTTTATACAAAAGATTTTAACCTGTATAAACACAGAAAAGGAACTGGAAGTCTCTTGCTTTGTTTCTACTAACATGAAGGGACTGATTTAGAAATGCTAAAACACTGTTGGCTAGTCAACAGTTACAATTGCCGTAGTCTCACCCAGGATATAAATTTGATTTAACACTCATACCTATGTAAAGTATTAAAATGTTTTTCAAGTCATTTCATTAAATAATGGGTTTTGATATTGTTCTTTTTTAACCTAATGAAGTTAGAGGGAATCCGAGAGACTTACGTGTTTCTGACCCGACAACATCAACTATGAAATTGTCTTGGAGTGGGGCACCAGGAAAAGTAAAACAGTATCTCGTCACATACACCCCGGTGGCAGGAGGTGACACTCAAGAGGTCACTGTGAAGGGAGATACAACCAATACTGTGCTGAGAGGATTAAACCAAGGAACACAATATGCCTTATCTGTGACTGCCTTGTATGCCTCTGGGGCTGGAGATGCACTTTTTGGAGAAGGAACAACACTTGAAGGTAATTTCTGTCCTGTCAATGGGAATACTTGAGTTTGTTTGTGATTCTGCATTCAGGAAGCTTAAAATGTTTTCAGAAAATGAAATATAAGAATGAGCAACCATTCCTCTTAATATGAATTTGTGTTGAAAACAAAAGGCCATAGAGCTACCTCTTATTCAGAGATGTAGAATGTAAGCAACAGAGAGAATTAAAACTGATTGGGAAGCAGAAGTGTGCTGCGGAGTTGACTGCATTACAAGGCCATAGAAATGTGTTTATAGTGCCATGGGTTGGTTAAAAGGAGAATAAGTCTGACATCCAGAGCAGGAAGGGCCTCGGGATGAAGCATGTAGGGATGAAGCATCTGGGGATGAAGAAGCTGTGGCTCAGAGGGCTCAGATTGCCCAAGGCCACCCAGCTGGTTCCCTCCCTTGGGGACTCTCAGCCATGTTCTCTTCATTCAGCGTGCATTAAGACATCACAGTGGCTCGAAGAATATGAGAATCCAAGTGTTTCGTTTGCTTTCTAAAAGGAAACCTCTGAAATTCATTGCTTGCCATACATGTAAGAACCATCGACTAGACTGCAGCTGTTTCCTTGGTTCTCTGGAGTTAATTGCCAGAGGGCTTCGTATTTCATTAGCTCTTTTGAGAGATAATGGCAGCTTAGCATCTCACTACAACTACTAAGTAAGTAGTCGAAGACAGAAAAATACAAATTCAGTTTTAATCACTCTGAGAATGGAATGTAATATTTAAAAAATCAGTGGATAGTTACAATGATGTTGAATCAGAACTATAGTTGGGGGCTTAAATGGGAAATCAGGCAAAAACAAACAAACAGATAAAAAACTCCCCTTCCTTTTATCACAACATTTTCTATGATTTATTTTAAATGATTATAGAATAAAATGAGTCTGAAATATATTTTTTGATGTGAAGTTGTAGTGATGTTAGACAAAACACCCATCAAATTTGGTGGATCTAGGAACAACCCAGGATTCTAGACATTGTGGTAATGTTAGGAACAAGCCCTGTAATAGGTACTTCTGATTGGAAACTTCAAGAATTAGTCAAGAATTTAAAACAAACAAACCAAAATGTAAATTCTAATAAAAATAATGGTGGTGAAGAGTTTAATCCTAATATTCCATGAAATTTATTACAAAATTTAAATAAAAGATTAAATATGTTTGTAGTGATTACCAGAGGAATCCTTGCTTGGCTACTTAGCCATATGACCTTAAAGTAATTCCTAAATGCCCTGAGCCTCAGTTTACCCATCTGTAAAAGGGGAATAATAATCTCTCCTCCTTCTTCTCAGAGTTACTATGGAGATCAAATGGGAAAATGTAAGTGAAACCCTTTGGGAACTGAAAAATATTATATGTATATAAAATATATCAAGAGGAGATAGCAATAATTTTAGGACTGATATCTGAACATATAGCTTTAGTAAGTATTTCAGAGATAGTTGCTGGCTACATGAAAGTCTTGAAAATTATGAGTGGTAGAACCTGAAATTACCTTAACTACACAGGGAAAATTCAAACAATAAGAGCATGTGATCTTTACATCTGTAGAAACACCCAGAAACACATCTGTAGAAAGGTCTTTTGACCTTTTGAAATTCTCTTTCATATGTACTATCCAGAGTCTTTCAGCATAGATTTTCCATACTGTTTTTTAAAGAGTAAATGTTTGAATTTTTATTCTTCACAGAATAATTGTAGATAATTTTGATTTGTGAAAATTTCTCCTTTTTAAAGAGTATGTTGAAAATAGTTTACCTCTGGGTACACCTTTTCATCCTCTGGTGTGCATCTGCATTTTCTTGCTTTCAAAAAAAACTGTTCTACTTGTCAAAATGTTCTTGATTCTAAAAATTAAGGCAGTTTTGCTGAGAATAGTTTGTTAAAAAGTCTTTACACACAAAAAAATACACATTCTATTAGGCTGTGATTTTTTTGAGGCCAGGTGTGTAGTTCATAGCTTTGCACAGTGGTATAGAAAAGCTACCAGCTTGTATTCATACGTAAGTAAACACACACACACACTCACTTACGTACACAAGTATTTGATCAGAAATTATCTCTAAGCGAGATAACACAGGTAGTAAAATAAATTTTAAAAATTACTGTTTCCCATTTCCAGAGAAGGAGGAAAGCTAAACAATTCTCAAGTTTGCTTTAAAAATACAATTAAATTCATAACTAAATTGTAATGAGCAAAATTTTTATAGACTAAAGCTCTTTACTTCACTAAATAGAACATTGCCAGCCTGATTTTATTAACATATTTATCCCATTTCATTAAATGTGGTAAACTTGACAAATATGTGAAAGCATAGTTGTAGCTAAATTAAAATAATAGAAGATTTTTGCCCCTGGTTATTCCATTTCATTTTATTATATCACCTCTGCCAAATCTACATACCATATGCAGGAATAGGATATGATGGTAAATGCAGGGAGTGGAAAGCCCCAGAACAGAGCCAGGCGACTGCGCTTTTTAGGGCTGCTGTTTTTCTAATCTGTTTTCTCTTGAGAGAGGAGGTGGTAAGAGCAGATCTTGAAGGAATGTTTTTTCTATCCAGAGGCATGGATTCAGCCAGCAAGAGCATTCTGTAGGTTGGAAATTTTACAGATTACCTGAAGAGCATTGTAGCTTTCAATTCAAAAAGGACAAAAAAATTCTTTACAATATTTAGTGTAGTCTACAGTCATCTCTGACTTGAATCCATTTTCTAGTGCTGTTTTGAAATGCAGCCAGTGATCAGAAAATTCCTCTGTTGCTGGGTGTGAGATTTATTAGCATTGGAGTCGGGGAAGCTCATGGTTGGCTCTAGTACTATATGCAATAGAATAGCAAAGGCAGAGTTCATTACTATTTCAGATGCAAACTTCAGAGGAATCTGAGCACAAACTATTAGATTTGATTTACATCATTTTTTTCTTCTTGTTGTTAAAATAGATAGGCCTACTGTAATTACTAAACACTGCTGTATGTGCAATGCACTTTAAATCTTGACAAAACCTATGGCTGTGAATGGTAATCCTTAGAGGGAGGAAAAGTTGCTTTTTTTATCTTGTAAATAAATAAAGCCCATTTGTATTTAAGGATTTATCACAAATAAATGAAAATTCAGTTTGGAAATAATATGGTTTCTTTTGTTTTGAGCATTGTTTTTTGGCTACCGAAAACATGACTTTTAAGTTTCCTTTGTTTCAGTTGCTGTAGCAACCTGCCAATGTCTTTGACATGAATGGCTTCCTACAGACCAAACCAAGCTAACTCAGTTAACATTTTGTACAATGAGGTTTTTAGCGTATCACAGGAATTCTGCATGATGTTGAGTAACACGGGGTCTCTCAAAGATGAACTAAACAAGGCTCTCTGTGTTTTCCTAGCTTTGACTGCTGTCTCATGATTTGAAAAATTATACATTCTGGGTGTAACAACCCTGACATTTCCTGGGAATTTTAGCACAATCACCAAGCAGTAATTTGTATTTCCTTTTCTGTGAGCTAATCATTCATCAGAGAAAAATTTAAATGATATTGGAGAGTAACAATTATGGAAGAAATCTGTCTTTGCTCTCACAGGCTTTGAGTTGGAGGATATCAAAATTGTCAGGTGGTAATTTTAAAGAACTGTGTATTGCTTAAAGTAACTAAGTTAACTTATCAATAGTGAATGTTGTGCTTTGAAAGGTGGCTCTAATTTGGTGATTGTAAATCAAGTGCATTTCAACATGAGCATTATCCAAAAGTAGGTCTTCTGTATTGTGCTTTGGAAAATTGGATGACTTTTGTGCTGAGCTCTAAAGGAAAAGACAAATTGATTTAGAAGAGGGTTTACATTACATTTTCAATTTCACTTCTATTTCTGAAAGTGGTATGTGAAACTCAATGGAAGTTGGCTGGAACAATCTATAAGATGAGACATAGTTTCATTTCGTTATGATTAATTTTTCAGTTATAATCATTGGCTAATTCATGTTATAATTATATTTGAATTGGATGATAATTTGCTTTTCAGAAAGCAAATGGGAAAGGTCTAAGGAAACGTAGGAAATTTACTTAAGTGAGGCATTCATTCCTTGGCCCCATATATGGAAAAAAACTGTGTTGCAATCTGCCCCTGGTGGTCATGAGAAATGCACCTGTCTAAATTACTTCCCAAAGCAGCAGCATGAGATGAATACCTTTTCAATACATGTGAACAAGTTTTATAATCAGGACAGAAATATTGAGTGCCATGTTTTTAAAACCTGATAGAATTTTGCATGGTCAAATTTATGACAGAAGTGCGTTGTTATTCCTTTTACCTATATTGGTTCTATACTGGGAAGAACAGGCTATATGGTAAAACCATTAGAGATGAAATCAAAGAAATAAAAATGAAGTCATCATTACAAAAAATTGCCATAGATTCTATTACTGGAGATAAAAGTGTTATAGAAAGCACAGACATGTAGTCTAGAAAGGCAGAAAATAGATGCTGTGAAATTATGTATTTTTTACAATAATGCCATTTATGAAAAAACTTGAACAAACCCAACATCGTAAAGCTACTTATGTAAATTTTGGGAAAGAGGGACAGAAGAGATTTAAGGAAGAGGGGAGCCGTTAGATCAAGGGTGGAGCCAGGTTCAGGGACATGTAGTGACAAAGTGGCAAAAGGTCTCCTGGAGTTTGTTTATGTTCACTGCCACCATTTCTGTGTCTTCTCCTTTTGAGGAACAGTAGTCTTTCCTGTAGAGGGGCTACAGACTGGTTTTCTGACATCTTTACTTCTTTATCCCTCTCTGTTTCTTCCTTCCTCCCAGGTACCTTAAAAAGAACTTCTTTCCTAAATGCATTCTAACCAAACCAAATCAACACAAGATAAGTAATCTCTTCCTGTAGTTAATTGATGTCTGATGTTTCTTGGAGGACAAAAAGTACAATTCAGTATATCAACCCATGACACTTTGATTGAACCTCATTTATACAAAATGTGATCAACTCTTCAACTGTGCAGCATGAGTTGAGAGCCATTTCCTGTTGAGACAGTTTGGATGGGAGAAGAGAGTAGGGAGCATCCCATCTGTTATGAGATGGAAATGGTGTGATTGTAAGCTTAAATCAGCTTCTTTTTTCTCTGGGGGTCAATCTTGAGGTCATTCAGCTACCTAAAGGAGTGATTTGTCATGAATGGCCATATACCCATACAGTATACAAAGCATCAGGCAGTCCGGCACAGCATCACCATGTCCCATGACTTTGGCCAGTTTGGCTTTCACCACACCTGTCTTCATTATGAAGAAGACTCATTCCAAGGTGCAAAAGCCAGCATGAGGGTTCCTTGCAGGCAGAAAGAAGGTAAACGAAAGACATGGGGAAAAGAGTAAAGAATTGAAGAGGAATTAGAATTACAGGGGAGATTTAAAAGATTTTTACAAAGTTCCAAATGCTTAGGCACATCCCTAGATATTCTGGCTTAACTGTTTTGGCAGTACCTAGGCTTTGGCTCTCCAGGGGATTCTAGGTATCTGATAGGGTCCAGTCCAGCTTTTGCTGCTGAGGGATGCAGGATTGAGGAGTGAATGGCTTTCTGGTGCCTGCTCAGCTGATCTCACGCCTAGCCCCAAGGCCAGCTTGGCCATTTGTCAGCCCACTTCCTGCCAATTATACCACAGGGTGCAATCCAGTTGCTTCCTTTTTGGTAATCTAGTACTTGGCCAAGCCAAGATCCCATTTTTAAAAAGATCAAAGGTCACAGAAGTGATAAAATGTACTTTCATGAGTACATCTTATTGTCACCATTCTTAGATGTAATGCAAGCTGGAATCTTTAACCCCTCTGCTTTGTAAAGAAACAAAGTTTGTCAATGTGTTTGACAACAGTATAAACTTAATATTTAGAAATATTCTTATCTAATTGAATGCCTGACATGTAAGAAACCCTTGTGAAGCAGTTTATCTTTTCAGTCTTGGCTTCTGGATTGAGGCATCATTGTCTTTTCTTTGGATTCTGTATATCTGCGACACTAAGGAGGAATGTTGTAATGCCGGTGCCTGAAAATTGTGCCTTTGTGTGGTTACCAGCAGGAACTATTGTTTTTACAGGAGTTTTTCTGTAATTGAGAACTTATACAGTGTTCATTCAAATTAGTGTTGTCATGCAATCCTTTAGAACTCAGGAATATTTTTAATTTAATATTTCATTTGTATCATAAGAATCCTTTTGCAAGTTCTTTTTAGGACATTGATAAACTTTGCAAAGGTCTCTATTGCAATTTTACTAGTATTTAGTTCTGGCTTTGTATGTCCAAGAGTGTTAAAATAGTTTATTAAAATCATGGGGGAGACATATTTAATGATCTAGGTTTTTTTGTTTTCAGCCCACGAATGTCTTTGTGAATGTATTTTAGTTTCATCCACAATTCTCTTCTTATTTTTTTCTCACAGTGAAATCACTAGCCTGTGTTTGTGAGATTGATGTCTGTTGTCATGGAAATAAACAATGTCACAAACATAATACATTAGAAAGTAGGGGTAAAAATAGGCCAAGAGACACAACTTTTGCGAAAAGTAGAAACGGAAATTATTGTTTGTGAATTACTTTAGTGTTAATTTGAAAGAGAATTCCTATATTCTAATTAACTTCAGTTGTCTTTTCCTTTTTTGGGCTGTCATTAATGCAGTATTTATCTCATTTTAATTTAGTCATTTTCAAGTATGATCATTTCAGCAATTTCTGAGGCAACTTAAGAAATTTAAGAGAAGAGGCACATATGGGAAAAGGGTGAATATTAAGAAAAGGAAAAATATGTTGCATATTTGAAACTTAGAGACCAATTGTTGGGATATCAATTAGCAAAACAAAAACAAAAACAATGCTAGCAAACCAAACAAACTAACCAAACCAAACAAATAAACAAAATTGAAAGTTGCACTTTATTCCTGCAAGTAAAGAAAATATAAATAGCCAAACAGAGAGTTAAAAAAGTGCTTCAAATGAGAAATAGCCATAAATACTAAGAGGGAAAAGTCAATATGTTCTTGAAAATAAGTATTCTTGGTTGTAATGAAATATGTAACTGATTTCCCTCCAGAGATGAGATGCCCTGTCAGCAAAGTTATTTATAATGGAGTTACAATTTTCCATTTGGGCTTGAGGTCTGGTAGGATGGCCAGCTCCTGTTTTATTTATTTTCCCCTCTAAATTCAACCACATATGATAGGATTTTGTCTGCCCAGATTTCTTTTCCATTCATTGTTATCTTTACTTTTTGTGCTGAAATTTAATTGTTTAATTATATGTAGCTTTAAGATACTCATTTTCACTCTTGAAGTAAAATAACAATAGCCTTCAGAATTCTCGTAGAAGTATTGTGTATCATTTGTTTGCATATACTAATGTACTATTAATGATAAAATGTATGCTATGGAAGCAGATAGCTTTCTATATATGTCAGACTGTGGCAGTGACCTTTATATTTAACTTACATTTAAAACATGAAAAGGAAGGGTTTAGGGAGAAGACATTTGTACCTCATATTAAGTTGAGGTTTCCATATTTTTCCATTTGGGTTGTTTTTTTTTTTTTTTTGAGCAAACGAGCTAAAATTTAGTAGCAGACATTTTTGATCAGCTAGACAAGTGATGTGTTTTATTTTGATGACTAATTGCTTTTAAGTTTTCCAGAAGAATTGGTGATTTTTAGTTTCATTAGGGTTAGTCTACATTGAAAGTCTGCACTTCTGCCTTTTTAACTGCATGTGTGGATAAAGTTCTACCAAAAAATGATTGTTAGAATTAAGGTTGCAAGTGCTATGAGATTGTTGCAGTTATTGTAAATCTTAAGTGAAATTGAACTTATTTAATTAGAGAAGAAAAGACCATGGTAAAGAAATAACAATCTTTGTGGACAATGGACTATGTCATAAGACAGACTAAAATGGCAAAATGTTAGGATTTAGACACATTTATTTCTTTCGCTAATTATTTTTTTAGGTATGCTATTTTTTTAGGTATGTTCTCTTCTAAAATTTGGACATCATCCTTGTACCTTACAATCTGACTGGACATGTGGGGGCAAGGATGATAGGTAGGAACCAAATATAATTCTAAAGTTTTGTTCCATTGATCTGTTTCACTGACAGAACAGGGCAGTTCAAAAAACAGACATAGTTTAGGAATAGGCAATTATAGACAAGTTGAGTTTGACTCCAGCAAGTCAGTGTGTCTACCAGAAAGAATGAGTATTTATGTATTTAGTAGACATTTTTTCCAACAATTCCTCTTTCAATTATATTCTAGAACGTGGTTCACCTCAGGATTTAATTACTAAAGACATCACTGACACATCGATTGGGGCTTATTGGACGTCGGCTCCAGGAATGGTTCGTGGTTACAGAGTCTCATGGAAATCACTTTACGATGATATTGAGACTGGAGAGAAAAGTCTTCCTGGAGATGCAATTTATACTGTGATAGAGAATCTGCAGCCAGAGACCAAATACAAAATTTCAATATTTGCAACATACAGCAGTGGAGAAGGAGAACCTTTGAGTGGAGAAGCCACAACTGAATGTAGGTAACATCACGGGTGTGAATTGGGAGTTTTACTACCACTTGGTGTTACCTAATAACTGTCAGCTCAAGTGACACAGCTTTATGCAGTTATCCAATTGCATTTTTTTCTTTATGTGATAAATGAGACCTGAACAGTGAAGATCTTTAAGGAATGTGGTTTAAATTCAGGTTAGTTTAGTATCTAAAAATTATATCAAATTTTAAAATATTGAATACCTCCAACTACCTTTATTTATCTTTTTTTGTGTGTGGTGTAATGATTGACTAGACAGGAGTCCCAACTAGTGAAAAGATCAGGAGCCTTAGAGTCAAAGAGAGTTCAGCCTTGTTTATGGCTGTATGATCTTGGGCAAATTACATAACCTTCTTTGAGTCTCAGTTTCTTAATCTGTAGAATGAGGATAATAAATCTTATCTCCTCGAGTTGTCATGGGGATTGAAATAATGTGAACAGCACCAATTATAATGCTTAGCAATTTAGAGCTTATTGATAAATGATAGTAACTATTGAGACATGATTATTGGGCATCCAAGACTAATCCTAGATTCTTTACTAAATTCCTGTTATATTTAATAAGGAATATTGTGGTGGTTCAGATTTACCTCAATCTCATTTGCATATTTTCTTGTGAATACTTGCAAATGACATTTTTTCATTTATCTCCTGGCTGATGAAGGATCTGTCAATGTTTCTTCTCTTTTTAAAAATGTATTTGTTAAGCATGGGTATTTCTAAGAATTTATAGGAGAAAACTTTATTCCTTTTGGTTTGGGAGGATTTCAGGAAAAGAGGGAGAACACATAAGGAAAAAATGGGGCATTCTTTCATTGCCTTCAATTAGAAAGAAGTTGGGGAATTGGGTGATTTTTCTTGCGAAGAAAGAGAGATACGGAAGTTCCTTGAGAAACGTTAGTTAAATGCTGTACACTGGTTTCAAGTTGTCCTTAAACCAAAATCTTTTTGACTGAGTAGTCTGAAGAATTCATATTTTTATCGCTGGTGAGTTCAGTTGTATACGTCAAAGCTTAAATTTGTGCCAAATTTCATCAGATTAAATTTAAATTAAAAATTCAAACTCCTTAAAGGAAATATACATTTGTGAAAAGGCAGATTTCTAAGATATTCACATGATTGATTTCCATGGTAGTAAATGAAATTCTGTGTCTGGAGTATATTGGCTGATGTTTAAGAACCTAGACTTCTCTGTTTTTGGCAGAAAGTCATTTGCTGTAAAGAGAAGCCATGTTGTAAATTTAGGATGTATATGACCCTATATATGAATTTCTTTTATAGGAGTAAAGATCAGCTCAAGTAGTTGAGAAATGATAAAAGTATCTGCAGTTAGAGGGAAACTTTTTCTAGAAATTCTCCATGTGTCTATTTCCAAAAAGTTTGACCTTTCAGATAATTATTTGGGATTAAAAATCTCCATAAGGAATGTGTGTTAGGCAAAAAACAAGTATGTTAGCAAATTTAAATAAACGTTCATCTCTTAGATGCTGAGCATCTAAGACAATTTTAGATATTTCTTGGCCAACTGATTGATTTAAAGGTTGGTGAACAGAAGTCCTCTTTTGAGCTAGAAGCACACTTGTCAGGAATGGTATGTTCACGTTTTAGAGCAGATATGAAAACTGCTCAAACTTGTAAGTAAAAAAGAGAGAACACCTGAAAATTTATTTGTTCTACTACTATAAGTTGTAGTTGTATTTTGCTTTTCCTCTCAGTTGAATAAAGCAGTTTAGAGAAAGTACATTCAAAAATCTGAATCAAGTGTGATGTGTTGCTGGTAGACAAATCCTGAAGTGTGGATAACTTAGTAGACTCACTAGGTCATGCTTTTAGGTTTTCTTATACGTGTCCATTGGGACATTTTGGAAATGTTTTCAGGATTGCTTTCACCTGAAGCTCAGGGCTTTTGAATGTGGGTTGTTGAGATGATAAAAACCGTGAATTGTGCCCAGAAAGCCAGTCAATGGGAAATTTTCTGTTCTCCCTCCGATTTATTGCAGCCGGTTTAGTGGTGGTGTGGTGGGTATTTTTGAAAGGATCTTTTAAGAGTTACCGCACATGAAAAGAATTTACAATGTGAAAGGGTGCTATGGCATTTTATAGTATGTGGCATGCCTATCAATGAAGTGAAAAATCTTGATTTTTAGCTGTGGGAAGGCAACAAGGCTTTTTTTTTGTTTTCTTCCTAGCAACCCAAGTTTCCCATTAAAACTAGTAAGAAATATGCTGTACTCTATTTAACTTCATCCTTTATTTTAAAGAGTTAATTAAAAAGCAGCAATATAAAGTCTGGGTATCTAATTTTTGGGGGAACATAGGTTTCTTTTCAGTTCAGACTCATAAGATTTATATACCTATGTTAACATTTTTCTCAGACTCTGAGTTGTGTGAAATTGGTCTTAGCATTTTGTATAAGAGGGAGAAATTTCTTATATCATTGACTAAAAATTTAAGAGGTAGAAATAAGAGGCTTGAAACATATTTTAGCACAATACTTTCTAGGAACATGTTAGTCACACATCAATTTATTCAATATTTGTGACAATTGGTAATGATAATCCAAATAGAACAAATTCATCTCAATACTATTTTCAATACCTAAGTTAAATTGTATACATTTTTTTTCTTTGGAAATACACATATTTTTTCTTTTAGTAGTTCACACTCCTAGAGAATATAAATAGAGAAGTAAGGATTACTCTGAATAAATTTTAATATTTTCAGTGTATAATGAACTTGGTTGAGTGTTCTTTTAGGTTTTAAACATTAAAAAAAGAAAATTGCTCCACCAATTTACTTTTCTTTGAAATTATACTTTAAAATCTCTCACTTAGAAATGTAATTCATAACCATATCTTGCATTTTTTGCCATGTTATCATTTTTATTTTTGTCCTCTATACATAAAGCATCTTTTTAAAATCAAGATACTTTTAGGATTTTTTAATTATGGTTTTAAGCAATATGATTATGATATATCTTTGTGTAGCTTACTCTACATTTCTTGTGCTTGGGGTTTGTTGAGATTCTTCGATCTGTGAGTTTATACAACAAATTTGAAAATTTTAGGCCATTACTTCTTCTGTTACTTTTTTTCTATTACCTATCTCCCCACCCCCTTCAAGGTTTTCAGTTTCAAAAATATTAGTTTGCTTTAAGTTATTATAAAGCTCATTGATTCTCTACTCATTTTTTTCAGGTTTTTTTTTGTGTGTCCATGTGCTTCATTTCAGATATTTCCAATATCCCATGTTTTCAAGTCCACTAATCTTTTATTTTATAACTTCTAATCTACTGTTAATCCTGTTCTGTGTATTCTTCACTTTACACATTGTATTTTTTTAATCTCTAGAAGTTTGATTTGGGTTTTTTATATGACCTGTATCTTTACTTATCATGTTTAATCTTTCTTCTACCTTTTTTAACACACAGAATATAATCATAATAACTGTATTAATGTCTCCTTTGACCAATCCTATCATATGGGTCACTTCTAATTCCATCTCTATTAATTGATTTTTCTCCTTATCATGGATCATATTTTTATCCTTTGCATTCCTGGTATATTTTAGAGATGCCAGATATTATGAATTTTATTTTTTGTGTATCTCATATTTTATATGCCTATAAATATTCTTGAGCTTATTCTGGGTTGCAGTTAGGTTACTTGGAAATAGTGTGATCTTTTTGATATTTCCTTTTAAGCTCTTTTAGGCAAGACCTGAGCAACCTTTAGTCTAGGGCTAATTTTGCTCCATTTCTGAAACAGTACCCTCCTGAGTAGTTTACATGATGCCCCCCAAATTATAAGATTTTTCCACTCTGGCTGGAGGGGCATTTCAGGCCCTATGTGATCTTTAGGCATTGTTCCCGCCGTTCTTTTCAGGTGGTTCTTTCCCCAGCTTTAGGTAGTTTCCTAACACACATGTGCTGATTAATACTTGGCTGAGTCTTCTGGGGGGCTGCCTGCAGGCTTGTGGAGTTTTGTCCTCTGTGACACACTCTCCTCTAGAGTGCTCTGGCCCGCAACCTCTAGTGGCCTCAGACTCCCGAGAATCGAGATTCTCAACATTATCTCCTTATCTGAGGCACTGTCTAGGTTTCTCCTTCCTGTACTGGGGCCTGAAAACTCTCTTCAGGCAATAAATTGAGTTAGTCATAGGGCCACCCTCATTTGTTTCTCATTTTCCAGGGATCACTGTGCTGCATGATGGCCAATGCCTTAAAACTTTTCATATACTTAATTTTGAAATATTAGTGAAATATAATTTAATAAGTAATATGGATTTATTTACTGATCAAGCACTATTCACATATAGTACTTCCTAAAATTTTCATTTTATACCTATTTATCTTTAAAACCTTTGAGATATTTTTGTCTCTCAGCGTTTCCTATTCATATCTAGCCATTGTCTTTTATGCACATGGCAAGCACACAGATTAGCACTAATCAGAGTCATTCTAGCTAGTCATTATGGATTGAAACTTTTCCTGAAAAGGCCCAAGTAAAATTTTTAATCTTGCAGTCCCAGATTTTAGCATTCCTCATAACACTGTAGTTAGAAAAATTCTTTACAGATGGAAATAGAAAATTTTTAAAAGCTCATCTCCGGAAAAGGATATTTTCTTTTCTAAAGTCTCTAGAATGGAGAGGAAATACCTACAATATGAACTTTCATTTTTAAGTTATTAGGCAGATAAAGAGAAAACACCTTACTGAGCTTAAGCTCACATGCCATCACCATCATGAATTTACGAGAGAGTACAACCCTAAGCAAGAGAACAATGCTCATACTGAAGAAACAACAGATAATTCCTTGTCATATAAATGAGAGACAGACACATTTATGGTATATATTTTAGTCTTCCTTTTATCTTACAGTATCTCATGATTCCAAGACCTTGCAAGTGGATGAAGAAACAGAAAACACAATGAGAGTTACCTGGAAACCAGCACCTGGGAAAGTCATGAACTACCGTGTTGTCTACCGCCCGCGTGGGGGAGGGAGACAAATGGTTGCTAAAGTGCCACCCACCGTCACCTCAACAGTGTTGAAGCGACTTCAGCCCCAGACCACATATGACATCACAGTTCTCCCAGTTTACAAGAAAGGAGAAGGAAAGCTTAGGCAAGGATCAGGAACAACAGGTACGATGTAATTTTTGTTTATGAAAAGTGTGTAATGTATTAAAGGGAGACTTTAATATAGTATATCTACTTTAGTTGTGAATGTTTAAAACTGATTCTGTAATAAACTAAAATGTAATTAATAGAGAGAATGCCTATTTAATATATGCATAATAATGCATACCTCTGAATTGTGAAAATTATTTACATTTCCACTCAGGTGACATTCTGGTGTTAGGACTTTTATTGGGTACGGTGTCTTGTAATATGAGACTTAATCCTTATTGTAAATATTCATTTTAAGGGTAATATTTGTGATAAATCCCACATATATCACAGAACTTTTTTTATTTAGATTTATTGTTATAGGGGCTAGTATGAAATCCTAAAAGCCAGGCTAGTCTTTTGGGTAATTTTTCTCATATCTTTTTTTCTTTACAGTGTCTCGATTTAAGTCACCCAGAAACCTTAGAACATCTGACCCAACAATGTCAAGCTTCCGAGTGACTTGGGAGCCTGCTCCTGGGGAGGTGAAGGGTTATAAAGTCACATTCCACCCAACGGGAGATGACAGAAGCCTGGGGGAGTTAGTGGTTGGTCCATATGACAACACCGTTGTTTTGGAGGAACTTAGGTAGGCATTAACTGTATTCAGTTTGTGCTAAAAGATTGAACAACTTATGTAAATTATTAGGCCTTGGACAAATAATCACTCGTGTCTGTTTGCCATCAGACTGCTTAAAATCAGCTGATGTTGCTTTCTTAGTCTTGGTGCTGCAGAAGACAAGCTAAGGTTAGCAGAAGAATTTAGGCATGAACAAATTTATTTTTGTAATATTTTAATGATTTTATTATAAAGGATCAAGAATGACATCTTTTCAACAACATGCAGCTATTTATACATTAACATCCCTATTGCATAGTTTCATGAAAAGCCACTTGCAGCCAGCCAGCCATGTGGAAATGTGGTGGTTCCTGTCCTTCTGGAAGGGCCTGGTGACTCACGATGAGATCCTGAGTGTAAATCCTCCTCCAGTATGAGACATGGGAGAGACAAAGCAGGGCTTTATATTTGATGCCAGTTGGCAAGAGAGGGGAAGAGTGGGATGATTAAAGGTCTAGCTTCAGGCTGTGTGGTGGAAAACAAGGTCTAGCCAGAGTTCAAAGAGTGCCCCACATCCATTACTGCAAAAAAGAAGGGACTACTGTGTGTTACCTTTGGGGAAGTTTATTTGTCCAACCATTCATTCAACAATGTTACAATCTAAATAAATCCTTTACTATTTACTTTTACAAGAGTAGAGCAGATGAAATTTGTTGAGCCTACTATGTGCCAGGCATTGGGCTTGGTGCCTTCTGTTATCTTGCAAAGTACAGCATTTTGGTTATTTTCTTCAAGCCCATTACTTAGAAGCAGTAAGAGTAAAGAGCCTGATCCTTCCCTTACACACTTGGTGGCATGGCAGGGACTCTACATGTGATAATAAGGCTAGTAGAAACTGGTGCTGTGAACCCCTAGTATTCTTGGGAGAGCTTGCTGGGTAGTTTCCCTTGATACCTTGCACATTAAGCATAAGCTAGCATGCATTGGGAATTAATTTATTTGTCTTACAATGTTGTGCATTATAACTGTAAGTGAAAGGTGTTAAATTAAGATGAATGTCTATAAAGAAGCAAAAAATGTTATCGTTCGAGCCAAATTATCCATGCGTAGTATATATTTTAATATTTCAGGGCAGGTACCACCTATAAAGTAAATGTTTTTGGAGTGTTTGATGGAGGAGAAAGTTCACCACTCGTTGGACAAGAAATGACAACGCTTTCTGACACAACTGTAATGCCGATTTTATCCTCGGGTAAGAAATTGAATTATATTCCTGTAGGAAAACGTAACATTATGAAACTATTTCAAATGTGAACTGTTAGGGTAATCATACAGTGAAAAGCAACCACAAAAATTTTAAACTGAAATTGATTTAAATAATGTGTATACTTAAAGAAAATCTTCAACCATTTAGCCAAGCATACTTTTGACAGCATTTTTCAGGCTTCTCTCATTGGCATTGCATTAGTTACATAATGCTGTATTATTTAAAGATGAGTGTTTAGTAAGGGTAGATTGTGTACATTTTCTATCTTTTTAGTGACAGCAATGCAGTTTTCTTTTGTTAAAGCAATTGCAGAAATGATTTATTTGGGCCGGGTAAGCAGAGTTAGATTACATAAGTAGGTGAGAAAGCATGGTTTGAAAAGCGAAATGGTAACATAAGCCTCTTGGGTTTTCTGCCTTCTAGGATTATAGCCTTGTTGTGCATGAAGCTAGTTTTTAACATTCTTAGAGGTAGAAATGGTAGATAGAGTTTATTTCTAAATATTTTCCATCATTTGCTAAAAAAGAGTAGATCTGGGCAGAGGAGGAACAAGCTTGCAAAAGCTCAGGTGCTTGAAGAATATTTGGGAACCCAAAATCCTGATGGATTGTATAACACATGAATGACAACTTCTTAGTGCTATGAGCGCAACTTAATTTTAATTTTTCTCAGTGGGGGTTTTCTTTTTTTAAATAAAAAACTAAGATGCTAACATGGCAAGAAAAGGAATATAAATAGCTAGAAAATGAAGTGTTTTAAAAAGTGGATGTGGATAAAGAAATGAAAGAGTCAAATCTTGCTATTTTGCATTAATGCTCTATTGTTTCTCCTATGATGATATTAACTGACTTATATTTTTATTTTGTAGCTTGTGCACTGAGGATATTGGGATTATTTTCACTTTCCAAAGCACCTTTAGCTTTATATCAGTGTTTGTGTTTGTTGTCTCTACAGCTCTCAACTTTTATATTTGTTTGCATTTGTTTTTCTAAATTGTGTTCCTTCTGTCTTGATTTCTTAAATGTGCAAATTTCACCATTTGTATTTACCTGATTGTTGTTATACATAGTAGGTGAAAACTTAGACAATCAATAACTGATTAAGGAATAATACTGCATCTAGTTTTTAACAATATGACTTTACTTCAAAAAGGTCTAATTTTCAGAGTTATGCATAGAATCCTTCAATATGTATAATAGTTTTATGGTAATTTAATTATTTTTAAAAACATTTTTGGCTCTCTAAAACATTTTCTAATTTATACGTTTGTCAGTCCACCTCATAGTTGTCTGCTTGTTTGACCACTAAGTATTGCAGAAAAATGCAATATCTAATCTTTAGATCATATTAAAATTTTATTAAAATTATTAATACCTTGTACTCAAATGGCTGTACATTTTCACTAATTTATTTCAGCTCTTGAGTTTGTAAGCCCATCCTAATTTGCACCAATGTCTTAATTCAAATTCTCCAGGTTTGTGACTGTGTAAGGAAATAGTAAAGATGAAGGAGATTTGCCACAGAAATAATTGTTGGAGGAACTAATGATTCTTGTGACTTGTTTGAGATTAGTAAAGCATAAGGACATGTTTTCAGAGTCTTGTACTCCAAATCAACGAGCTACAGAACTGAAACAGTCAGGCAACACTTGAGTATCCAGGGGGTGGTAGAGTCACGGTTAGGAAGTAACCCTCCCAACAATTTGCTCCTTACTCTGTCCTGTCTCACGATTGCCGTGTCAGGAATGGAGTGCCTCACCAGAGCTGAAGCAGATATTGTGTTGCTGGTGGATGGATCGTGGAGCATTGGCCGGGCAAATTTTAAAACCGTGAGGAGTTTTATTTCTCGTATCGTGGAAGTCTTTGAGATTGGCCCCAAAAGAGTACAAATTGGTAGGTTCTGACAGTATTGAAGATATTTAGTCATTTTCGTTGTGCTCTTTTATGTATGCTAATGCCAATGGTGTTATTTTAGCCCTTGCTCAATATAGTGGGGACCCCAGAACCGAGTGGCAGTTAAATGCTCACAGAGACAAGAAGAGCTTGTTGCAAGCCGTGGCAAACTTACCATACAAAGGAGGCAATACTCTCACAGGTGAGTAAGGAGGGGCTGGTGGCTCTTTCAGTTCCTGCTTTTGGCTAAAGCATGTGGCTGAGTAGTGATGAAACTGATTCTCTTTTAAAAATCCCACTAGGCATGGCTTTGAATTTCATTCGCCAGCAAAACTTCAAGACTCAAGCTGGCATGAGGCTTCGAGCTCGCAAAATTGGTGTTCTCATCACTGATGGAAAATCACAAGATGATGTAGAAGCACCTTCAAAGAAACTCAAGGATGAAGGCGTGGAGCTATTTGCTGTTGGTAAGCACTGGAAAGTATACCAGTGCTCTGGGGTTACAGATGTGTTGAGAATATATTTGTAGCTGAAAATATTATGCAAAGCATGAAAAAATAAATGACCCACATTTCCCCTATCACATCATTTGTCATATCTCTTGTCAAGAAGTTAAATTCATTTTTTATCTTTTCTCCTCATAATGAGACAAAACTACATGGTTTCTTAGGAGAAAAGTAATGGATCAAGGGCAGAAATGTACTATTAACAGGATTCAGGAAAATTCCTGTTTGGTTTTCCACAGCACCATGTTTATTTTTAATATCCATTATAATGCTTTCCAGGAAAACACTGAAAACACTCTCTTTGGGGATAGGAAATTGGTGCTAGAAGCATTATAAGAAGCTAAGTTAGAATAGCCTTCAGTCTAAATTCTTTTTAATTTGTAACTATATATAGTCATTTATTATTGAGGAAAATAATAGATATGTTATAGTTAACATAGAATGCATAAGGGTAGCACCTAAATTATTTGTTTCATTATATTAATTGTTTTTATAAGACATGCTTTTAATTTGTATATATCCATATTTCAAGGTATTAAAAATGCTGATGAAGTTGAGTTAAAGATGATTGCAACGGATCCTGATGACACACATGCATACAATGTGGCAGATTTTGACTCACTTTCTCGGATAGTGGATGACCTTACCATTAACTTGTGTAACAGTGTCAAAGGTCCAGGTAAGTTTAGCCCAGAGTTTCTCACCCTTCACATTATTGACATTTTGGACCATATAAGATGACTTTGTAAGATGTTTAACAGCATCCCTGGCCTCTGCCTTTCGGATGCCAGTAGCACCCCCTAAGTTGTGACAACGAAAAATATCTCTAGATGGTGCCAAATGTTCCCTGGGGGGGCAAAATTTTCCATAGTTAAGAAACCACTAGTTTAGTTCCTGACTTTTTTCTGATTTGTTTCTTGGGATAGCACTAAACTAAAAATGACTTCTACCTTATTTGACAATATACTTAGTTCACATATGCCTGAACCACATACATATAGATACACAAATACACAAGGTACATACACACACTTGTATACATAAATACATGAGAGAAAAAAGAAAAAGGAGACACTCTCTATTTTGGTGTATATCTACTCTCTTGAAAAGTATATTTACTCTACGTAATTGCTAAGTTGCCATTAATTTGTTGCTCCCAGACTTTCGTTTTTTCCAGTTTTGTAACTTTCTGATTTCCCAATATGATTGGGAATGGAAGAGAGGCTTATATCTGATTTACTTTACTTTAACTATGAATGGTCAGATTTGATATTTTATACTTGTGACCCCTAACTATAAAGGGAAATTACAATCTTAGATTTGTATATTTAAGGAAGCACCTTATCTCCCTTTACCAGTGAAGAAACTGAGAGAGAAGTTGAAGTACTTATTAAAGGTTAAATGATTAAAGATATATTTAGGGGTCTTTTTAAAAAGTAGTTTTGGATAAGGAATTAGGATTGGAAAATAAAATTATTTGTGCATTTGTAGTGATAAAGGTGATACATAGTGAAGGCTTTTGAGAAATTAATGGTAAAATTGATAGTTCTTTTTACATGAAGAAGAAAATTCATTCTAAATATGTGTATATTATGATGAAACTGTCTTTCATTAATTTATTTTGTTTGGAACAGTTGAAATGAGTTTAACAAATAATGTTGTATAATATGCTTTGGGTTTGGGGGATACATTTATTTGAATGTTCCTTCTTGAGTTTCTCTCTCCAAAGTTTGCAGATTTTTAAATTTTTATTTATTTTTTTAATTTTAAACAACAGGCTGATCTTTTCCCTAGAGAAATAGACCAGCCAGGCAGCCAGATTTTGTAGGCTCTGGCTCTGGATTAAATGATAAAGTTGCAGTGTTATTCAATCAAAGAGAATTTTGAATAGGAATGAAACACCTTTTTTTTCTGTTTTCCTTTATTATTTTTTTTTATCAACTATGTAATGGTTGCATTCATTCTGTTTCCCCAGATGGAAAAATTGCTTGCTAATTTTGTAGGCTCGATTATGACCCAAGTACAATAAACATTAGGATACTAAGAATGGAAATGCTTTCCCTGTTATTGGCTTACAAAGAAAGTAGAAAAGTTTATATGAGAATGATTTGCCATGCTAATGGAGTCACTGGATTAATTCCTTTCTATTTAAACTATTATTTGGGACATCTTCCTAATGGTTATATTGAACTTAATATTTTTATTTTATAGATATTTAATCCAGATATTTTTCTCTACTAGTCATTTCAACTATGCCTACCCACAGAGAGCACAATCATGAGTGGTAGGGTATTTCTAAATTTTACAACACTTACTTGTTTTCATTATCTTATTCTTAGCTTCTCTTACCACTGAACTAGGTTTTGTAGGGGAACTAAATACAAATAAGAAAACCAATTCTGTACTTAGGGAGTTTAAACTTTCATTGAGGACGTAAGACATGAATTAAATAATCAAAATAAGTGGGCAGTGAACTTGGGTGGTGGTGATGGTGAGAGCACAATGGTGAAATTGTATTGTTAGAATTCAAATATTTATTGATTATATGGACAAGTTTAGAGAGAAGAGAGTATCCAAGGATGATTCAGAGGCTTTGAGTCTAGTTGACTGACAAAGTGGTGCTTCCATAGGGAAAAGGGAGACCAAGTATTAAGGGAAAGGAAATGAACTCAGTTTTGAATATTCTGAATCTGAAAGACCCTTTGACTACATATTCAGAGATATCTCAGGGACAAGCTTTATATTGATTTATTGTAGCTACTTAGTATGTGAAAGGAAGTGTAAACACTGGGATATGGAAAGTAATACCATGTCATTCTAATTTCAAATTTCATCACATCATTACAATAATGAAAAAATTTGCACTTTATTTCCATGTTAGGTGACTTGGAAGCACCTTCTAACCTAGTTACTTCTGAACGAACCCATCGTTCCTTTAGAGTTAGCTGGACACCTCCTACTGATAATGTGGATAGATATAAGGTGGAGTACTACCCGGTTTCTGGAGGGAAACATCAAGAAGTGAGTAGACAATAATTACAACTCACTATTTACTAATGTTGCCATTGGGTCCTCATTGGAGCTTTGGGGAAAATGTGGGGTGATAGACAAAACGGATGTAGGGAAAGGCTGAATTGAGTCAATAATGGTGCTTTCTAATCCTTGCTAGGCATACATTTCCATTTGGTTTGATTAAAGGGAAAGAGCTTTTTCCTAAATTCTTATGGATTTCTAGGAATTGCAGAGTATCAATATGATTTTTATTAAAATTTATTTAAAAGATGCTTGATTTATTCAGGAGTTCATACTAGAATCATAGATTTGGAAGAGAACATTAAAGTTGATCTAGTTTTACCCATTCATTTTACAAATAAGGAAAACAAAAACTGGGCAAATAATGTGAGTTTGTCCAAGATCTCATTGTAACCTAGTAGTTTCCAAAAACAAAAGAATAATGGCCTTATTCAAAAACAATTCCTAGGCTCACTGCAGTTAATTAGTTTATAAGTATAGTAGAAAAAAGGGATCTGATTTTAACATAGTTTTTATTAATTTTCACTTTTTTCCCTAGTTTTATGTAAGTCGACTGGAAACTAGCACAGTGCTGAAAGATCTGAAACCTGAAACTGAGTATGTTGTTAATGTGTATTCTGTGGTAGAAGATGAATATAGTGAGCCTCTGAAGGGCACAGAAAAAACCTGTAAGTCAAATTTGAAAGACTTCTCATTGTTTTTTTTTCCAAGATAAAGAATTGATGTTCTATGTGGGATTTTTGCCAGCCTTCTAAATCATCCCTTTATTCAATATCCATTCAATAAACATTTAGCAAGGGCCTTCTTTGTGCAGGTACCCCATAAATACTCAGTGTTTTTCTGATCTTACTAGCTGCCCCTGCCATCTTGGGACCCTACTGGTGGAATGGGAGGTTATGGCTATTAGTCAGAGATAATTTAGAGAGAAATATACTTCTAACAGGGTTCACATCATAGAATTTAAAAATTTTCTGATTTTAAGAATATCTCTTAAAATGCAAATATACTCTTCAGAGGGATAATAATTTAAACATTATTCTGGTTGTTACATGGTGAAATTTTATTGATGACCAGAGCTCTTCAGGAATAAGATACCAGGGAGGGTCCATGTGGGGAGCGGGACTAAGAATAGGAAAAGCTGCTATACAGAGGTGATGACCTATTTCAGTTATGCCGATGACCGTATCTCCCTGGTGACATTGAAATCTCCCCCTTTCTTTCTGGTCTCTGGACCCTGACTTTTAATAGAGAAGCTCTAATGGCTTTGACTTAGAATAGAGTCCTTGGGGGAGATGTTTCTTGCTCCTGTTCCTGGTAGGGTTTCCAAGACCATATGAAAAGAAAATACCCTTTCCTTCTTCCCTCCTCTCGTCTGGGGCTCCAGCATGAAGAGAGGCCACTTGTAAGGAAGGAGTGGGCATCTCACGCTCCAGAACAAGAACAGATTCCACTTACTGCTCAGTTTCTTAGGTCCTTATCTCTTCTCTTACATACCTTCATACTAGACGATAGGTGCCTAGAGATAATATATTTCAAAATTGCAAGGATTAACCTGATAATTCCTTAAAACTTTAAACTCAATCTTTGAATGAAAAATAGAAAGCTATATGATGTTATGTGAAGAAAATTTCACTTTTTATTCTGCTTCATGTGCTTGTCTTAAAAAGTCTATAAATCCCCTAAATTCCAGTTATTAATATATACTGCTTCCATTACAATTTTTTTTAAAAGAAATAAATACTGTTTTGACTACTTAGGAATGAAGTTCTATGGCTGAAGAATGAAAATGGTCAACTTAGAGATATTCCAGGAAAAGACTTAATGAGATCTCAGGAAGCTAATGTCTCTTCGGCTTCCAGATAGACTCACTGGAATGCCGTTTGAAATTTAAATTAAAAAAATTTTCCCTCTATGAAATAGTTGTAACATGCAGTCATGAATGATGAGGTGGCAATGAAAAATGAAGCTGGATTTTTTTGTGTGTGAAAAGATTGTGTTAGCTACCATTGATTTCTCACAGCAAACGATTCTCTAGCATATACCAATGTCAGTAATTAAGTAGGAGACGAAAATTTAAAAATGAGTGGAATTACAGAAATTAGATTGTTACTTTTATGTTCCAACAGTACCAGTCCCTATAGTCAGCCTGAACATCTACGATGTTGGACCGACCACCATGCACGTGCAGTGGCAGCCAGTGGGAGGAGCTACTGGCTACACCTTGTCATACGAACCTACCAACGCCACAGAACCAACGACAGCCAAAGAGGTGGGAGGCATTTGTTTCTTTATTGTTGGGTCTTCCTGAGATTACAGTTTTAAAGCGTCTTCACTAAACTCCAATTACATATGAACTCATATCTAACTTTACCCACAATGCAGAAAAATAGAAAATTAGATCTGTGGCCTATGACACGTTTCAGAAAACATAAGCATGAAAAAGGAAATGCAGTTCTTATAAATGAAAAATAAAGGCTGTTTTGTTATAATTCATTGGTTAAAAATAGGCTTCAATTGGCTATCTTCAGTAATTGTAAACGTTTGGTTTGAATGTCTTATTTCCCTTTGGCTTTACGAGAGCTAACTCCTGATGTATTTCCATGTGCAGGTACGTGTGGGGCCAGCAGTGAACGATGTGCCATTGACCAACCTCCTCCCCAACACAGAGTACGCTGTCACAGTCCAGGCCGTTCTGCATGACCTCACTAGTGAGCCTGTCACTGCTCGAGAAGTCACCTGTAAGATATTGCTAGTTTTCCCTCCCCTCTTATTGCTGGAAATGTAATGTTCACTAGGTTTTTTTCTTCTACTTGATGCTAATAATAGTTTGATAATTTGTGCATAAACTTATGGAGTTATTACTTGTGACTATCAAGTTTAAGAATAAATATCTTAATTCTGGACTTTGCCTAGCATATTAAATTGATTCTAGGATGCACAGTTTTTTCACATTTAACATTCCTGATGTTGGGGTGTTTCTTACAATCAATGGTGTCTTACAATTGCTCTTAGCCAGTGTCAAATAGGGCACAGAACTTAAAATAATCATGCATCTTTCAATGTACTTTGTTTTAGATCCATGAAATAGGGTATATAGCATTGATGAGAATGGTAATGTTGGCTCAAGAAGATGATAGGTTTAGGATCAAGATGTCCCAAGTTCTTGTTGAAGTAGAAGCTCTATGGCATGTATGAATAAGTCAGCTTCCAGTAAGTGAATTAATCAATTCACTCAATCCAAATAACATACTGAACATCTGTTACATGTCAGTCTCTATGCTAGTTGTTGGGAATACAAAAATGCCTTCAAGTGTATGAAACATCAATAAATAATACAAAACAGTGTAGTGTACAGGGTCACCTTCAAGGTTTGCTCTTTTCGAGTGTGTTGGTTAGCCTTTTTTTGGGCTTCAGGCTTCTTTCACTAGCTTTTAGGTCCTTTTTTGGGGGGAAAGTGACAATGATTGCATTTAGGACCCTTGCCTTACCTAGCTGGTAGTTTCGTTTTATGCTCAAAGAAGTGGGCCTGCTGGGGCAGAGGCCTTGGCTTACATTTAGTGAGTCCCAGCTAACATTTCTAAAGAAATAAAGAAGACGAAAGGAGTTCAAGGGAGTAAAAGGCACTGAGGCAATAGAAGCACACTGGGGCAGAGAAGAGAAAGAACTCTGGAGTGATCAGTATAAATACGTTGATTAACAAATACGTATTTATTAATCCACTTCTATGTGTTAGGCTGTGTCTGGAGCTGGTGATTCTGTAACAGTGGAGTAGTGAAGGATGAAAAGGGTGGGGAGCCAGCCAGGGGAGGAGGCGTGATTTGAGTGTGATGGGTGAGGAGAGCCAAGGTTCACAGTAGGGTGAAAGGCAAACTCAGTCACGGATTTGGATATGGTGTTGGGATGCATCAGTGGAGGAAGACGACGCAGAGAGACATAGGGAGACAGAAGTATTGAAGGGGTGGAGGTGTAGGAACATGGAAGTGGAGATGGAGATACAGGAAGAGAGATGTACAGATCCAAATGAGAGACAGGAAAATGGTCAACCAGCAGCTAGAGGGAGGGTGCTGCATCTCACATAAGAGAAAAACTCGCCATTCATTACCCCCTCTCTGCCTGTTTAAACTAAAGCTTTGTTTAACTTGATAGATTTATCATTTGGATTTTCTTCTAACCATTTAAACTTCTGTGGGCCTTCTTTTATAAGCTTACTGAATGTTTAGCTTTGGCCCATCTTTATTCCTCACTCTTTTAACCATTGTTTTTCTATCATGTTCTTAGGGGAGCTTAACTCTATGATTTTGTTTTCTATCTTAACTTATTTTAAATAGCTGATAAAAAAGAAACATTAGCTGTACATTTACAATAAAGAGGTATGGCTGAACAGCAAGTAAGAGCTTATTTAAATAGAGGGGAAGAAGGTTAAAATATAAATGAAGAGTTAGAGTTGCAATAACAAAATTTAAAGTTACCCTATATATTTTTTAAAAAGCTTCTTAAACAGAATTCAGCTGTATCTGGTAGAATTATGGTACTTTTATTGTTGTAACCATTTTTCAGTTGTTTGGCTGCACACCTGTAAGTTTTTCTTCCAACAACTTCTTGAAAGCGTATGTGGATGCTTTAGAGCTCTGTGGTTGAGAACCACATCTGGTCCTAATATCTTGTGCTTCTACAGTGCCTTTACCTGGGCCTCGAGACTTGAAACTCAGAGATGTGACTCATAGCACCATGAACATCTTTTGGGAACCAGCACCTGGAAAAGTACGTAAATATATCGTACAATACAAAACACCAGAAGAGGATGTCAAAGAGGTAAGTTGGAGATTAGAAAGGATTTGGAAATATTTGTTTTCCTAGTAGGTTTAACAAAAGAATTCTTTTGTTATAGATGAATCATGTTTTGAATACTTGTCACTTTATTAATATAGTTTTGAAAACTTGTGAGATTAATAAAGCCACTTTTTGAAAATCTGATGATATATTGGACTGTCTTGAATTTTAGTTTAGAAATGTTTTGCCGTGTGATATTAATCTCAGAAACATCATCCCTTAGGAGATAAAGAGTTATAAAATCTAAGTGGTATTTCCTTCTCATCCAGATGCCTTATATGGTGCTCTGCATTCTATGAATTACTGAAAAATGTTGTAATAATGTTTCTAAACATGAAAGATAGCAAGGGGAAGCAGGAAAGAAGAGGGGCCAGAGAATGGGAAGATAAGATCGTTGAACAGAACAGAGAAAAAGGACGAATGTATTGTTAGGCAAAAGTCCCTTTGGGAGTGAGCTTTTTTGAGATGAAGCTAGCTGTTTCCATGACAATCAGATTCAAAGTGGGAGCAAGTTGAGGGGCGTTTACTGGCTAATGAGCTTAAAATTTGTGTGTGCTTGGAGGGACATTAATGTCAGAACCTCAGAGGCATTTGTGGAACATCGAGATAGTTTCTCTAAGCACTCAGTTACTGATTCTGCTGGGTCATTTGTGGATTATGTGAAAGGAAATTTATACCTACATGCACACACATTCACTTCACGCTGTGTTTCAATTTCAAAAGGAGTGTAATGGCCAGTGGGTCTGACAGGTTTCTTGTGCATTGCAAATGAGAAAATGCACAAGAGAATATTTCTGAAGAAACATGATAATGATACATAGGGAAACCGGTGAAAATTTGTTGCCTTGTCTGAATCCATAAGCAGTCACCATTTACCATGCACTAGTGTAAGGTGTGAGCCTAGTATATGTATTTTTTCTATATTGGTAATATTTAAATTGCGTCCAGTTTGTGGATTTTTATGCAAATTGGAAAACATTACATTTTTTGGTATCACAGTTCTTATGCTCTTGTGCTAAAGGTATAATACATAAAGAACAAAGAGACGTCATTACTAAACCCTTTGTGAAAATAGTTCAGCACTCTGTTTGTGTTATAGATAGAGGTGGATAGATCACGGACCAGCATCACCCTCAAAGACCTCATTTCACAAACCCCGTACACAGTCAGTGTTTCTGCAGTATATGATGAGGGGTCATCTCCTCCAGTGACTGCTCAAGAAACTACCCGTGAGTTGTGATCTCATTTTATTTATCATTGGGAAACAACACTTTACATGCATGTGTAAGTGAACTTACTTGGTCATTTTAGTTCTTAATGCTATTTTTGTCATTGTTTAATAATGTTTGAATTTACAGATTGTTTTTTACTTGTTTTATTTGGAACAAAGTGTCCTATCTTCTTTGTATTGTTCCTTTTTTGATACTTATTTTTCTATTCTACGTTGTCACTAACTCATGTTCTAAATACTTAACTGGTGTGGGTGGGGTATGGAGCAGGGGGAAGTGCACATTGGACATTTTCTCTGGAAAAGATGTATTAATTATCACATATTTTTGAGCTGTTACTATAGGTAGAGTGCTGTCAGGGGAACTAAAATATAAACATCTTTGCCCTCACAGTTCGTGATTGAGTTATGAAGATATAAAAATTTAATTAACAATATAAGGAAGGTCAGGTTAGTGACTACTACGGTTTACTAAAGCTGCTGAAATGCAATATACCAGGAATGGATATTTAACAATGGCGACATTAGCTTACAAATTTACAGTTCTAAGCCCATGAAAATGTCCAAATTAAGGCATCAACAGGATGATAACCTTCTCTGAAGAAAGGCTGATGGCATCTGGGGTTCTTCTGTCAGCGGGGAAGGCACATGGCCTGCATCTGCTGCTCCTTTGCTCCCGTTTTCATTGCTTTCATCTCCTGGTTCCAGTGGCCTCCTCTCTGAGCTTCTGTGGGTCCTCTCTTAACATGTCCAGAGCTTTTCTCTCTAAAACCTCTCTCCAAACTTCTCTGGGTGTTTCTCTGTGAGCTCTCTCAGCTTTCTGTCCTTTATCCTCTCATAAAGGACACCAGTAAAAATAGTTAAGACCCACCTTGCTTTGAATGAATCTCAGTTGAAATAACCTATCCAAAAGTTCCCACCCGCAACAGGTCTGCTCCCATAGGAATGGATTAAAAGAACACGGCCGTTTCTGGGGTACATAACAGCTTCAAACCAGCAAAAGTGGCACTCAGATTGTGCGTTCTCGGATTTCAGAGGAGGGGGGACTGCCACAGTGGAATATTGGGAGAGACACAGGGCAGCCTGCCTGGGACCTTCCGTCTAATATCTAAATTTTAGAAATCCGAAAAGGACATCTTTAACAGTTGATTTGTTTTGCTGTTGTTCTTGTGAAAGTGGAGCTACTTTCTTAATCTCAATAGACCTTTTCATTGTAATTATTAGGAACAAATTTTCACTGGCTCTGGGTTTGTGTGGTTCACTCTGGTTACCAAGACAGAGAATTAATTGACAGTGAAAGCTCAGGACTGGTGTAAGATGTTCCAAATTGCTTGGGCTGAAAACCCACCGGAGTCAACTGAGGGGCACTTAATTGGGATTTCAGTTGTCATCAGTGCCTCCGGGGTTGTCCCTGTTCTCTGGTGAGATTCAGTGTGGTCTACTTTATATTGTGTTTGAAGTTAGAGTTCTGGAGGGAAGAGTTTTTGCATAGATTACTTAAAGCATTACATTTTCAAAGTATCTCTCCTGTGGTAAAACTCCCAGTCTGGAATTTACTGGATGTTTTAAGGCAGTTATGTTCTAATCAATCATCAAAACAATAATTTTAGCATTGTTTAAAGCAAGGTAGACATTCTCACTTTTAACCTGCAGTGATTTACTCTTTTTTTTAAAAATTAAAAATGAAGCTTTTCTTTTGGATATTAGAACAACAAATTCCCAAGTTTACATACAACAATATAACCATCTCCTTGCGTATCATCTTGAATGCAGAATGGTGCTACACATGTAGTTTATGTCATTCTTGGATAAGAAGCAGGGATTCTTAACGCAGGGTCCATGTATCTCCTTGTGGTCATTGATGGACTCAAGAAGGTCCATGAACTTTCTGATATTAAGTGCCAGACTTAGTGCTTATGTGCTTATGTGTATTGTTGTATGAAAAAGTCCATGACTTTCATTAGGTTCTCAAAAAATTTTAAGGCACAAAAATGTGAGGGACCACTGAGTTCAAAGAGCATTACTAAATGATATCTTTTAAAAAATCACCATTATAATGGGATAGAATTAATAACCTATTATATCCATGCAGTGCTCTGTGGTATTCAGAGCACTATCTTATATTTATTTTTCAAATGAACTGAATTGGTAAGATATTTGGTTCTAAGCAATATATTCAATCATTTTCCCATGTCCATTAGAATAAAACAATGCAGTTTTATTATATTAAATTAAGTTTGTAGACCACATTTAAAAACTTAGTCCCACCTTTTCTCATGATAGGAACTGTGCCAGCCCCAACAAACCTAAAGATTACTGAAGTAACACCTGAGAGTTTCAGGGGAACTTGGGATCATGGAGCTTCAGATGTGTCTCTCTACAGAATAACCTGGGCACCTTTTGGAAGTCCAGATAAGATGGAGGTAGAGTTTATTCTCTTTATTATTTCTTGTCACATCCCATTTCATATATACGGAATCTTGTTTGAAGCATGTGTTACCTCTGTTGCTGGTCAGCACCCTTTCTAACTAGTGATGTTTGAGCTCATGACATGCATTAAATCAGGAGGAACATCTGGCTAAATGATTTAAACAAAATGCCTTTGTGTGTGTTTGATATAGGTAGTGATAATTTTGCGTGGGTATGTTTTTTCCTCTTCCCCCAAGACAATCCTAAACGGAGATGAAAATACTTTGGTGTTTGAAAACCTGAACCCGAACACTCTCTATGACGTTACAATTACTGCCATCTATCCCGATGAGTCAGAAAGCGATGACCTGATTGGCAGTGAGCGCACATGTAGGTTTTCAGTTTTCAAATAGGGCATTGTAATTTTAAAGTTAATATAAAAAGGTAGAGCTATAGTCATATTAGTAACGTTTTCCCAAACTCTGTTTTCTTTTAGTACGTTTGATACCCTTAACAACACAAGGTGAGAATTTACTTTGCTGAACACTATGTACGAGTAAGTAATGAATGAATGAATGAAAAATACGGCAGTAGATTCCTTCAGGAACAGGACTTCTTTTAAATTGTAAGGTGTTGAATGGAGCCTCTTTTAAACAAGACTATCTTGAAAAGCTTTGCTTTGCTATACTACTTGTTGAGTTGTCATTTCAGGTTTACTGACCACTGTTTATGATGGGCTCAAATTTAATTCTAAACCTACAATCTCCATTGATTTCCTTGGGAACACTGCATATTTTTTTGGAGGTATTCTTCTATGTGCTTACTCTGTTTTTCAACAATCCTTTTACAGCTCCAAAAAGTGGCCCACGAAATCTTCAGGTATACAATGCAACCTCTAACAGCTTGACTGTTAAGTGGGATCCTGCTAGTGGTCGTGTGCAGAAATACAGAATCACTTACCAGCCTTCCACAGGGGAAGGCAATGAACAAACGGTAATTTACTTTGTAAAAATGATAAGAAGTTGGACAAAGTCTACCTTTTACCCTTATAACTCCTTTCACTCCCAATGTTTAGTTGGTCATTCTTATTTTTTAAGGGACTTGGATTTACCAAATTTAATGAAACTATTTGACTCAGTTTCCACTGATGGAGACTCAGTGGATGTTTTCATGAGATGCAATGGTTGCTCCTCATGGTAGCCTCAAAGCATCGTACATGGGCCTCATTGCATCCACATGTCTCTTAAAATCTATTAGTGTTGGATTATCTATAAAGGTATCAAGGCACTTTTTAAAGATGAGATTTTCGATCTACACGTCTTTAATTTAATCAGATGTCGAAAGTTTGAAATTATAAAGTTTAATTTCTTTTATTGATTATATTTTTTTCTGTTTTTTGCATGTTGTAGGGTATCTCCTAGATCTTGTGTTTCCAGATCTGGGAACCTGTTCACTTGGTTCTTGCTATTTATCATTTTTTAAATTATCCGAATGGAATTACCCTAGAAAGACAGTAGGACTGTAAACTCAGCCTTCATCTTTATCTGTCCGGGCTTCCTTTATTTAACAAGCCCCTTGTCAATTCCCCTTGCTTGCTTTTTTTGTCTGTCTTTGGACCTTCTTCACCTTTACCTTTTTTGAAGTGTATCACTAGAACTGCACATGTCATGCGAGATAAGGAAGCACCATAATTTTTACACAATTTCTCAAAAATGTTTCAATTTATTTTGAATATCTTTCTTGGTGAGGTCCAGAATTTTGTTGACTTTTTGTTACAGTGTTTCTTCAAATAGCTGTAGAGAGACATGCATTATTAACCTTTAATCATCTGACTTGTTGAGCTCCAGCAAATGGATCATGCCTCTTACCTCTTGAGAGGTCTTTGCAGAGGTATAAAGTGGCAGTGGTTAATGGAGTGTGAGAAGTTTCTGATAATACATGGTAAGCAGCCAAACGAGAAATCCTTCCGCCCCCAGAACAATTTTGGGGTTGGTGTTTTGAAGCTTCCATAGTCCAGTCTTAGGTAGTATGATGCATTTGAATTGAGAATTTTATCTATTTTAGTTAAATAGTTTTTCAACTATAAACTACACATCAACTATGAGCAATTGACTTGTATGTAAATAAGATAAAATAATTTAGATGAACTGATATTTTAATTTTAGAAACAGAATTTCTTATTTTCTGAGCCAGGTCAGATTTAGGTGAAACTATAAAGTAGGTGAAGTTCGTCTTTTGCATTTGCCTTCTTTGTGATACTCACCAATCAACTACTTCTCCTTCCTCTTTTATTGTCTCTCAGTTGTTTGTTATAATTAGAAAGAGTCTCATAAAAGTGTCTTCTGGAAAGTAGCAACTGATAATACCTTAAGGTTTATTATTCTTAGGGTTATTTCTGTTTTAATGCCAGTCCATGAAATAAGCAAAGCAATGAATCACTAATGCTAGAATTCTTTGGAGGGTAGAATGTCCCAGGGAGAAATTGGTAGGTACCTCTCTACTTATTCTTCTTCAAAATATATGCTTTCATATTTGTGAAGTATGAAATTTTTATAACAATGGCTTGTACTGATATTGATGCTTTTTTCTCATAACCTCAAATATTAAATTTATTGAAATTAGCCACTGTAGTTCAGTTTTCTCATCTTGAGGATGACTACAGTGATTCACTGAGGTTTTCCCTGAAACTCAGACCATTTGAGCAGATGGGTGCTAAGTTAGAAACATCTGGACTGGACCAGTGCATCCAGCTGTCCACATATGCTCTCATTGTGGGCAGCATGCCATTTTCATGTGATTTTAATTGGTATGGCATAAACATCTGAATTCAGTAGACTGTTAACAAATGTACAAATTTTCTTTCAACAAGATAGCTAGTTGGCCTTAAGCAATGAATGAAAAACTTCAAACTCTGTAATTGGAGGGAATTGCAATGCTTCATACCACAAGGCTGGTATCCCAGAGTTATTGGGAAGCCCTGCCTGAGTGTGGCCTGGCGAAGAGTCCGGCCACGTAGTTTACACAGCTAATGCTGTCAGAGTGGCAGTTTTTTGGGGGAAACACCAAGAGCTTTAGATCTTTTGCTGAATCATTTTAATGTGTTTCAAAACAAATAAAAAACATCTGTAAAAAATAATACTGAATGGTGTGGAGTCTAATATTATGCAGTTCTTTGGTATCTTAAAGTCCTTTGTAGCTCAGTTTTGATTAAAACATTTTTTTTTTTTTTTGGAAGAATTCTGTGAAGTGTGCTTTGGATGAAATCTTGCAGTGCTGGCGGTAGCAAGTTGAGATCATCAGTTTAAAACTTAGAATCCTTTTTATGATTTGAGGTGCATATTTAACATTTAAAATTATACCATAAGATATATTCTAAACCTTCAGTTGGTATTGTTTCTGCTTGGCAAAGGTCTCAAACAGCTTTGTAGAAAGAGATTTTCCTAACAGATAGTGGAGAGATCAAGGCTAACACTTGTCCCCGGTTTGCTCAAGACTACAATAGGGGACGGCAGAAACAGTGTGGTCCCTGCAGAAACTGAAGCCTGACACTCCTTACACAATCACTGTCTCCTCCCTGTATCCTGATGGTGAAGGAGGACGGATGACAGGAAGAGGCAAGACCAGTAAGTGAAACCAGAGTTCCTGTAGCCTCTTTAATAGTTACCTACAGAATGGAATTACATCTTTATCTAGAAACACTGGGGTGACACAAAGTTTTACTAATCTTTTAAAACGTTTTATAAAATTGGTATTAATTGTATTTAACATCCTTCAAGCATTCAGTCTCTGTATGAGGAAAAAGATGTTTATTGTCTTCTAGGATGAAAAAATATACTCAGAGCCAAAATGTTTCATGGTGGTGGAGAGACAAGATATGAGCAACTGATAATTACAGACATTCATTCATTTATTTTCTACTTCAACAGATAATTGTAGCATACTGGCTAAGGGTGGGCAGTGTTCTAGGGTAACTGGGAGACACCAGTGAATCTGTGTTTCATGCATGCTTGGTTGGCAGGATCGTACTATGATGTGATTTTTGTGCATTTCAGAACCTCTGAATACTGTAAGGAACCTGAGAGTGTATGACCCATCTACCAGCACCCTGAGTGTTCGCTGGGACCATGCAGAGGGAAATCCTCGTCAGTACAAGCTCTTCTATGCACCAACAGCAGGTGGTCCAGAGGAAATGGTAATCATTTATTGTAGTGAAAAATGCTAGTTTGTTTAAACTATGGCCAAATGATTTAAAAGTGGAACTAATGGAGCTAACCAATTTGCTTTAGAGCTGAAGAAACAGCTTTTATTCATCTAATAGAACTTGACATAAATATGTTGGTGCCTTAGTGCCTGAGTGGTAGGAGGGTTACATGATTGGGTAATTTCTAAAGGGGGAGCATAAGGTGAGAGTAGGGGGCTAGAGGAGTCTTTACCATCTCTTGTAACAGTTTACTTGGGGGTACAAAAATATATCCCAGTGTATTTTTTATTTGATCTTGAGTTACTATCTTGAGTATTATAGTGTTTGAAGTATGATTCCTTTTACAAGTTTTTCAAGTGAAGTGCTTTATGTTTTGTCAAAATCTTTAGGTACCAATCCCTGGGAATACCAATTATGCTATTCTTAGGAATCTGCAGCCTGATACCCCATACACTGTTACAGTAGTTCCTGTTTATACTGAAGGTGATGGGGGACGCACATCAGATACTGGAAGGACATGTAAGTGAAAAGGCAGAAAAATTTCATTTTTCATTATAAATTTTGTTTTTCATTATACAGGCACTATAAACCCATTAAAGAAAATTTGGAAAATTCAGAATGACAAAATAAAAACATAAAAATTATTGAGATTAAAAAAAAAAAAAAAAATTATTGAGAATTCAGCTCCAAAATGCCATCACTTATTGACATTTTGGCTGATGAAATAAATTCATAATGATATTCTTATTTTAAAATGATCATTTCAGGATCTAAAAGTTTGTATATAATCATAGTAAGCCACTTTAGTTACTCTCTTTCACTACAAAAATTCATTTAGCTTTGCTTTGTGCCTTATAAATTTGTGTGAAACAGTGTTTTATAAATGGCATTCATAGTGTGAATTGTTGAAATTTGTTCATCACATTTATTAATTTGCTGATTAAGTGCTTTGTGGCATTAAAAATCTGTATGCTTTTATTTGCCATTAACATCCTGAGAAAGTAATTTATAGCAGTTTTACTATTCTTTGTAAAACAGTTTAAAGACTTTTTAAAAGACCTTTTTAGCTTTTTTTTTTAGAGAAGTTGTAGGTTTAGAGAAATGTCATGCATAAACAACATAAAATGTTGAATTCCCATATACTACCGTATTATTAACACCTTGCATTAGTATGGCATATTTGTTACAATTCATGAAAGAACATTTTTATAATTGTACTATTAATTATAATTATATATTAACTATAGTTCATCATTTGCAGTAGGGGTCACTGTGTTGTACAGTTGTATGTTTTTAAAAAGTTTTTATTCTAGTAACATATGAAACCTAAAATTTCCCCTTTGAACCACATTTTCATATATAATTCAGTGCTATTAATTACATTCACAATGTTTTGCTACCATCACCCCTCCCCCCCATCCATTACCAAAACTTTACAATCAACCTAAATAGAAACTGTGTACAACTCGAGTAGTAACTCCCCGTTCCCTGCCACCAACCCAGCCCCTGGTATCTTATACTCCAGATTCTGACTCTATGAGATTGCTTATTCTAATTGTTTTGTATCAGTGAGATCATAAAAAATATTTGTCCATTTGTGTCTGGCTTATTTCATTCAACATGATGTCTTCGAGGTTCATCCATGTTGTTGCATATATCAGAATTTCATTCCTTTTTAGGGCTGAATAATATTCCATTGTATGTATATACCACATTTTATTTATCCCTTCATTGGACACTTGAGTTGCTCCCATCTTTTGACAATAGTAAATAATACTGCTGTGAACATCAGTATGAAAATACCTGTTCAGGTCCCTACCTTCAGGTATATGCCTAGAAGTGGAATTGCCAGGCCATATGGTATTTCTATGCTTAACTTTCTGAGGAACCACCAAACTGTCTTCCACAGAGACTGCAGCATTTTACATCCCCACCAGCAATGAATGAGTTTCCTATTTCTCTACATACTCTCCAACAGTTGTAATTTTCTGTTTATTTTTTGAATAGTAGCCATTCTAATGGGTGGGAAATGTTATCTCATTGTGGTTTTGATTTGCATTTCCCTAATAGCTAATGATGTGGAGCATTTGTATATCCTCTTTGAGAGAAGTCTCTTCAAGTCTTTTGTCCATTTTTAAATTGGGTTGTTCTGGAGGATTTCTTGATGCATTCTAGATATTAAACCCTTATTGGATATGTGGTTTTCAAATATTTTCTCCCATTGAGTGGGTTTCTTTTCACTTTCATGGTAAAGTCCTTTGATGCATGGAAGTTTTTAATATTGATGAGGTTCAATTTATTTATTTTTTTCTTTCATTGCTTGGGCTTTGGGTTTAAAGTCCAAGAAACCATTGTCTAACACAAGAACCTAAAGATGCTTCCTTATGCTTTTTTGTAGTTTTATAGTCCTGGTTCTTATGTGCAGGTCTTTGATCCATTTTGAGCTAATTTTTGCATATGGTTGTGGAGATAGGGGTCCATCTTTACTTTTGCATGTGGATATCCAGTTCCAGTTCTCCCAGCACCATCTGTTGAAGAGACTGTTCTTTCCAATTAAGTGGACTTTGCAGCCTTGTCAAAAATCAATTGGCCATAGATGTGAGGATCTATTCCTGAGCTCTCAATTCATCTTCATTGGTCTATATATATATCCTGTACCAGTACCATGCTGTTTTTACCACTGTAGCATTGTAATAAGTTTTAAAGTCAGGAAGCGTGAGTCCCCAACTTAGTTCTTTTTGTCAAGATGGTTTTGATAATTTGGGTCCCCTTACCCTTCCGAAAAAATTTGATGTTTGGCTTTTCCATTTCTGTAAAGAAGGCTGTTGGAATTTTGATTGGATTGCATTGTATCTGCAAACTGTTTTGGGTAGTACTGACATCTTAACAATATTTAGTCTTCTAATCCATGAGCATGGAATGTCCTTCTATTTATTTATCTCTTCTTTGATTTCCTTTAGCAAAGTTTTGTAGTTTCCTGGATATAAGTCCTTTACATTCTTGGTTAAATTAATTCGTAGATATTTGATTCTTTTAGTCGCTATTGTAAATGGATTTTTTAATTGATTTACTCAGATTGCTCATTACTAGTATATAGAAACGCAACTGATTTTTTGCATGTTGATCTTGAACACTGCCACTTTGCTGAATTTGTTTATTAGCTCTGGTAGTAGCTTTACTGTAGGTTTTTTTTTTTTTGAGATTTTCTATATATTGGATCAGGTCACCTGTAAACAGTGAAACTTTTAGTTCTTCCTTTCCAATTTGATGCCTTTTATTTCTTTTTGTTGCTTACTTGCTCTGGCTAGACCTTCCAGTACAATGTTGAATAACAGTGGTGGCAGTGGTCATGTTGTCTTGCCTCTGATCTTCAAGGGAAAGCTTTGAGTCTTTCACTATTGAGTATGATGTTAGCAGTGGGTTTTTCATATACGTCCTTTATCATGTTAAGGAAGTTTCCTTCTATTCCTATCTTTTGAAAAGGTTTTATCAAGAAAGGATGCTGGATTTTTTCAGATCTCTTTGTTGCATCAATTAAGATGATCATGTGTTTTTTTTTTTCTTCATTTTGTTAACGTTATATATTGCATTAATTGATTTTGTTTTGAACCGCCCTTGCATACATGGGATAAATCCCACTTTATCATGGTTTATAATTCTATTAATGTGCTGTTGGATTTGATTTGCAAGTATTTTGTTGAGGATTTTGGCATCTATATTCGTAAAAGAAATTGGTCTATAAGTTTCTTGTAGTAGCTTTGTTGGGCTTTGGTATTAGGGTGATGTTGGCTTCATAGAATGAGTTAGGTAGTGTTCCCTTCTCTTCAATTTTTTGTACAAATTTGAGCAGGACTGTTATTAATTATTCTTAGTATGTTTGGTAGAATTAACCTATGAAGTCATCTTGTACTGGGCTGTTCTTGGTTGGGAGGTTTTTGACGACCAATTCCATATTTTTACTTGTATTTGGTCTGTTGAAATCTTCTATTTCTTCTAGAGTCAATGAAGTTTGTGTGTTTCTAGGAATTTGCCCATTTCATCCCAGGTTGCCTAATTTTTTGGCATACAGTTGTTCCTAGTATACTTTTATGATCCTTTTTATTTCTGTGTGTTGAGTAGAATTGTTCCCCCTCTCATTTTTTTTAATTAAATTAAGTTTTATTGAAATACATTCACACACCATACAATCATCCATGGTATACAATCCACTGTCCACAGTATGATAACATAGTTATGCATTCATCACCACAATCTATCTCTGAACATTTTCCTTACATCAGAAAGAACCAGAACAAGAATAAAAAATAAAAGTGAGAAAAGAACACCCAAATCATCCCCCCATCCCACCCCATTTGTCCTTTAGTTTTTATCCCCATTTTTCTACTCATCCATACACTAGATAAAGGGGGTGTGATCCACAAGGCCTTCACAATCACACTGTCACCCCTTGTAATCTACGTTATTATATAATTGTCTTCAGGAGTCCAGACTGCTGGGTTGGAGTTTGGTAGTTTCAGGTATTTACTTCTAGCTATTCCAATACATTAAAACCTAAGAGATGTTATCTATATAGTGCATAAGAATGTCCACCAGAGTGACCTCTCGACTCCATTTGAAATCTCTCAGCCACTGAAACTATTTCGTCTCATTTTGCATCCCCCTTTTGGTCAAGAAGATATTCTCAGTCCCACGATGCCAGGTCCACATTCATCCCCGGGAGTCATATTCTGCATTGCCAGGGAGATTTACAACCCTGGGAGTCGGGTCCCACGTAGAGGGGAGGGCAGTGAGTTCACCTATCGAGATGGCTCAGTCAGAGAGAGAGAGGGCCACATCTGAGCAACAAAGAGGTACTCAGGGGGAGACTCTTAGGCACAATTACATGCAAGTTTAGACTCTCCTTTGCAGTAACGAGCTTCATAAGGGCCAGTCCCATGCTCGAGGGCTCAGCACATCAAACCACCAGTCCCAATGTTTGTGACAACATCAACACCAGTCCAGGTGAGGATGTCCAACACATCCTCACCTTCCCCCAGATCCTTGGGGCTGGGGAGGGGTTCCCCCTCTCATTTTAAATTTTATTTGTTTGCATCCTTCCTCTTTTTTAATTTGTCCCTCTAGCTTAATGTTTGTCAATCTTGGTAGTCTTTCCAAAGAACCAAATTTTGGTTTTGTGAATGCTCTTTATTGTTTTCTTAGTCTATATTTCATTTATTTCTTTTCTAATCTTTGTTATCTTTCCTTCTACTAGCTTTGGGTTTACTTTGCTGTTATTATTATTTTTTTTAATTTCCTCCAGGTGTGCAGTTAAGTCTTTGAATTTACTTCTTCCTATGTTTTTAATATAAGCATTTAGGGCTATAAATCTCAGCACTACCTTAGTTGATTCCCGTAAGTTTTGATATAGGGTGTTCTTGTTTTCATTCTTCACAAGACATTTACTGATTTCCCTTGTGATTTTGTCTTTGTTCCAGTGATTGTTTAAGAGTGTGTTATTTAACTTCTATGTTTTTGTGGATTTTCCAGTTTTTTGCCAGTTATTGATTTCCAGCTTCATTCAATTGTTGTTGGAGAAGATGCTTTGTATAATTTCAATTTATTAAGGCTGAGTTTGTGACACATCATGTGGTCTATCTTGGAGAATGATTCATAAGCACTTGAGGAGAATGTGTATCCTGTAGTTTGGGGGTGCAAAGTTCTGTATATCCTGTTAGGTCCAGTTCATTTATCATAATCTTCAAGTTCTCTGTTTCCTTATTTGACCTTCTGTCTAGATGTTCTATCTTTTGATTAGAGTGGTGTATTCAAGTCTCCAGCTATCATTGTAGAGGTGTCTATTTCTCCCTTCAGTTTTGCCAGTGTTTGCCTCCAGTATTTTGGGGGCACTGAGGTTAGGTGCATAAATACTTATGATTGTTATTTCTTCTTGGTGGATTGACCCTTTTATTAATACACAGTGTCTTTCTTTCTTTCTTATAACAAGCTTTTGACTTAAAATCTATTTTGTCCAATATTAGTTTAGCTATTCCAGCTCTCCTTTGGGTTACTATTTGCATGGATTATTATTATTTTTTTTTAATCATCATTTTATTGAGATATATTCACATACCACACAGTCATACAAAACAAATTGTACTTTCGATTGTTTACAGTACCATTACATAGTTGTACATTCATCACCTAAATCAATCCCTGACACCTTCATTAGCACACACACAAAAAATAACAAGAATAATAATTAGAGTGAAAAAGAGCAATTGAAGTAAAAAAGAACACTGGGTACCTTTGTCTGTTTGTTTCCTTCCCCTATTTTTCTACTCATCCATCCATAAACTAGACAAAGTGGAGTGTGGTCCTTATGGCTTTCCCAATCCCATTGTCACCCCTCATAAGCTACATTTTTATACAACTGTTTTCGAGATTCATGGGTTCTGGGTTGTAGTTTGATAGTTTCAGGTATCCACCACCAGCTACCCCAATTCTTTGGAACCTAAAAAGGGTTGTCTAAAGTGTGCGTAAGAGTGCCCTCCAGAGTGACCTCTCGGCTCATTTTGGAATCTCTCTGCCACTGAAGCTTATTTCATTTCCTTTCACATCCCCCTTTTGGTCAAGAAGATGTTCTCCGTCCCACGATGCTGGGTCTACATTCCTCCCCGGGAGTCATATTCTACGTTGCCAGGGATATTCACTCCCCTGGGTGTCTGATCCCACGTAGGGGGGAGGGCATTGATTTCACCTTTCAAGTTGGCTTAGCCAGAGAGAGAGGGCCACATCTGAGCAACAAAGAGGCATTCAGGAGGAGACTCTTAGGCACAAATATAGGGAGGCCTAGCCTCTCCTTTGCAGCAACCGTCTTCCCAAGGGTAAAACTTATGGTAGAGGGCTCAACCCATCAAACCACCAGTCCCCTATGTCTGTGGTCATGTTAGCAACCATGGAGGTGGGTTAGACGAATACCCCTGCACTCTCCACAGGCTCCTCAAGGGGGCACTACATCTTTTTTTTTTTCCTTGTTTTTCTTTCTTTTTTTTTTTTTTTTTTAACTTTCCCTTCTTTTTTAAATCAACTGTATGAAAAAAAAAGTTAAAAAGAAAACAAACATACAATAAAAGAACATTTCAAACAGACCATAACAAGGGAGTAAGAAAAAGACAACTAACCTAAGATAACTGCTTAACTTCCAACATGTTCCTACTTTACCCCAAGAAAGTTACATAATATAGCAACATTTCTGTGAACTTGTTCCTACTATATCCATCAGAAATTAACAGACCATAGTCATTTCTGGGCATCCCCAGAACGTTAAATAGCTTATCTGTTCTTCTTGGATTATTGTTCCCCTTCCTTAATTGCTCTCTACTGCTAGTTCCCCTACATTCTACATTATAAACCATTTGTTTTACATTTTTCAAAGTTCACATTAGTGGTAGCATATAATATTTCTCTTTTTGTGCCTGGCTTATTTCGCTCAGCATTATGTCCTCAAGGTTCATCCATTTTGTCATATGTTTCACGAGATCGTTCCTTCTTACTGCCGTGTAGTATTCCATCGTGTGTATATACCACATTTTATTTATCCACTCATCTGTTGAAGGACATTTGGGTTGTTTCCATCTCTTGGCAATTGTGAATAATGCTGCTATGAACATTGGCGTGCAGATATCTGTTCGTGTCACTGCTTTCCGATCTTCCGGGTATATACCGAGAAGTGCAATCGCTGGATCGAATGGTAGCTCTATATCTAGTTTTCTAAGGAACTGCCAGACTGACTTCCAGAGTGGCTGAACCATTATACAGTCCCACCAACAATGAATAAGAGTTCCAATTTCTCCACATCCCCTCCAGCATTTGTAGTTTCCTGTTTGTTTAATGGCAGCCATTCTAACCGGTGTTAGATGGTATCTCATTGTGGTTTTAATTTGCATCTCTCTAATAGCTAGTGAAGCTGAACATTTTTTCATGTTTTCTTGGCCATTTGTATTTCCTCTTCAGAGAACTGTCTTTTCATATCTTTTGCCCATTTTATAATTGGGCTGTCTGTACTATTGTCATTGAGTTGTAGGATTTCTTTGTATATGCAACATATCAGTCTTTTGTCAGATACATGGTTTCCAAAAATTTTTTCCCATTGAGTTGGCTGCCTCTTTACCTTTTTGAGAAATTCCTTTGAGGTGCAGAAACTTCTAAGCTTGAGGAGTTCCCATTTATCTATTTTCTCTTTTGTTGCTTGTGCTTTGGGTGTAAAGTCTAGGAAGTGGCCACCTAATACAAGGTCTTGAAGATGTTTTCCTACATTATCTTCTAGGAGTTTTATGGTACTTTCTTTTATATTGAGATCTTTGGTCCATTTTGAGTTAATTTTTGTGTAGGGGGTGAGGTAGGGGTCCTCTTTCATTCTTTCATTCTTTTGGATATGGATATCCAACTCTCCCAGCCCCATTTGTTGAAAAGACCATTATGGCTCAGTTCAGTGACTTTGGGGGCCTTATCAAAGATCAGTCGGCCATAGATCTGAGGTTCTATCTCTGAATTCTCAATTTGATTCCATTGTATCTATCATATGTCTATCTCTGTGCCAGTACCATGCTGTTTTGGCAACTGTGGCTTTGTAATAAGCTTCAAAGTCAGGGAGTGTAAGTCCTCCCACTTTTTTTTTTTAGAGTGTCTTTAGCAATTGAGGCATCTTCCCTTTCCAAATAAATTTGATAACTAGCTTTTCCAAGTCTGCAAAGTAGGTTGTTGGAATTTTGATTGGGATTGCATTGAATCTGTAGATGAGTTTGGGTAGAATTGACATCTTAATGACATTTAGCCTTCCTATCCATGAACATGGAATATTTTTCCATCTTTTAAGGTCCCCTTCTATTTCTTTTAGTAGAGTTATGTAGTTTTCTTTGTATAGGTCTTTAACATCTTTGGTTAAGTTTATTCCTAGGTACTTGATTTTTTTAGTTGCTATTGAAAATGGTATCTTTTTCTTGAGTGTCTCTTCAGTTTGTTCATTTCTAGCATATAGAAACATTACTGACTTATGTGCATTAATCTTGTATCCCGCTACTTTGCTAAATTTGTTTATTAGCTCTAGGCTGTATCGTCGATTTCTCAGGGTTTTCTAGATATAAGATCATATCATCTGCAAACAATGACAGTTTTACTTCTTTTCCAATTTGGATGCCTTTTATTTCTTTGTCTTGCCGGATTGCCCTGGCAAGCACTTCCAGCACAATGTTGAATAACAGTGGTGACAGCGGGCATCCTTGTCTTGTTCCTGATCATAGAGGGAAGGCTTTCAGTCTCTCACCATTGAGTACTATGCTGGCTGTGGGTTTTTCATATATGCTCTTTATCATGTTGAGGAAGTTTCCTTCAATTCCTACCTTTTGAAGTGTTTTTATCAAAAAGGGATGTTGGATTTTGTCAAATGCTTTTTCAGCATCTATTGAGATGATCAATTGATTTTTCCCTTTTGACTTGTTAATGTGTTGTAATACATTGATTGTTTTTCTTATGTTGAACCATCCTTGCATGCCTGGAATGAACCCCACTTGGTCATGGTGTATGATTTTTTTAATGTGTCTTTGGATTCGATTTGCAAGTATTTTGTTGAGGATTTTTGCATCTATATTCATTAGGGACATTGGCCGGTAGTTTTCCTTTTTTGTAGCATCTTTGCCTGGTTTTGGTATTAGATTGATGTTAGCTTCATAAAATGAATTAGGTAGTGTTCCCTTTTCTTCAATGTTTTGAAAGAGTTTGAGTAAGATTGGTGTCAGTTCTTTCTGGAAAGTTTGGTAGAATTCCCCTGTGAAGCCATCTGGCCCTGGGCATTTATTTGTGGGAAGCTTTTTGATGACTGATTGGATCTCTTTGCTTGTGATGGGTTGGTTGAGGTCTTCTATTTCTTCTCTGGTCAGTCTAGGTTGTTCATATGTTTCCAGGAAATTGTCCATTTCTTCTACATTGTCCAGTTTGTTGCCATACAGTTGTTCATAATATCCTCTTATAATTTTTTTAATTTCTTCAGGATCTGCAGTTATGTCACCTTTTCATTCATTATTTTGTTTATATGGGTCTTCTCTCTTTTTTTTTGTCAGTCTAGCTAGGGGCTTGTCAATCTTGTTGATCTTCTCAAAGAACCAACTTTTGGTGATATTTATCCTCTCTATTGTTTTTTTCTTCTCTATGTCATTTATTTCTGCTTTAATCCTTGTTATTTCTTTTCTTCTACTTGGTTTAGGATTGGTTTGCTGTTCATTTTCTAGCTTCTTCAGTTGATCCATTAGTTCTTTGATTTTGGCTCTTTCTTCCTTTTTAATATATGCGTTTAGTGCTATAAATTTCCCCCTTAGCACAGCTTTTGCTGCATCCCATAGGTTTTGGTATGTTGTGTTCTCATTTTCATTCGTCTCTATATATTTAGCAATTTCTCCTGCTATTTCTTCTTTAACCCACTGATTGTTTAGGAGTGTGTTGTTTAACCTCCAGGTATTTGTGAATTTTCTAAGTCTCTGATGGTTATTGACTTCTAATTGTATTCCATTGTGGTCAGAGAATGTGCTTTGAATAATTTCAATCTTTTTAAATTTATTGAGGCTTGTTTATGTCCCAGCATATGATCTATTCTGGAGAAAGTTCCGTGAGCACTAGAAAAGTATGTGTATCCTGGTGATTTGGGATGTAATGTCCTGTATATGTCTGTTAAATCTAATTCATTTATCAGATTGTTTAGGTTTTCAATTTCCTTATTGGTCTTCTGTCTGGTTGATGTATCTATAGGAGAGAGTGATGTGTTGAAGTCTCCCACAATTATTGTGGAAACATCAATTGCTTCCTTTAGTTTTGCCAGTGTTTCTCTCATGTATTTTGTGGCACCTTGATTGGGTGCATAGACATTTACGATTGTTATTTCTTCTTGCTGAATTGCCCGTTTTATTAGTATGTAGTGGCCTTCTTTGTCTCTCAAAACATCCCTGCATTTGAAGTCTATTTTATCTGAGATTAATATTGCTACATCTGCTTTCTTTTGGCTGTAGCTTGCATGAAATATTTTTTTCCATCCTTTCACTTTCAGTTTCTTTGTGTCCCTGTGTCTAAGATGAGTCTCTTGTATGCAACATATTGATGGTTCATTTTTTTTGATCCATTCTGCGAATCTATATCTTCTAATTGGGGAGTTTAATCCATTTACATTCAACATTATAACCGTGAAGGCATTTCTTGAATCGGCCATCTTATCCTTTGGTTTATGTTTGCCATATTTTTCCCTCTCTCTATTAATATCCTTTATTGTACCCATACCGAATCTCTTTAGTACTGAACCTTTCTCCAAGTCTCTCTGTCCTGTCTTTGTTTCTCTGTCTGTAGGGCTCCCTTTAGTATCTCCAGTAGGGCAGGTCTCTTGTTAGCAAATTCTCTCAGCATTTGTTTGTCTGTGAAAAATTTAAGCTCTCCCTCAAATTTGAAGGAGAGCTATGCTGGATAAAGTATTCTTGGCTGGAAATTTTTCTCACTCAGAATTTTAAATATATCGTGCCACTGCCTTCTCGCCTCCATGGTGGCTGCTGAGTAGTCACTACTTAGTCTTATGCTGTTTCCTTTGTATGTGGTGAATTGCTTTTCTCTTGCTGCTTTCAGAACTTGCTCCTTCTCTTCTGTGTTTGACAGTGTGGTCAGTATATGTCTCGGAGTGGGTTTATTTGGATTTATTCTATTTGGAGTTCGCTGAGCATTTATGATTTGTGTATTTATGTTGTTTAGAAGATTTGGGAAGTTTTCCCCAACAATTTCTTTGAATACTCTTCCTAGACCTTTACCCTTTTCTTCCCCTTCTGGGACACCAATAAGTCTTATATTTGGACGTTTCATATTATCTATCATATCCCTGAGGTCCATTTCGATTTTTTCGATTTTTTTCCCCATTCTTTCTTTTATGCTTTCATTTTCCATTCTGTCATCTTCCAGGTCACTGATTCGTTGTTCAACTTCCTCTAGTCTTGTACTATGAGTGTCCAGAATCTTTTTAATTTGGTCAACAGTTTCTTTAATTTCCATAAGATCATCCATTTTTTTATTTAGTCTTGCAATGTCTTCTTTATGCTCTTCTAGGGTCTTCTTGATTTCCTTTATCTCCCGTACTATGGTCTCATTGTTCATCTTTAGTTCTTTGAGTAGTTGCTCTAGGTGCTGTGTCTCTTCTGGTCTTTTGATTTGGGTGCTTGGGCTTGGGTTATCCATATCGTCTGGTTTTTTCATATGCTTTATAATTTTCTGTTGTTTTTGGCCTTGTGGCATTTGCTGAACTTGATAGGGTTCTTTTAGGATTTGTAGACCAATTGAAGTCCTTATCTCTAATTTATCAGATCTACAGCTTCGTGGAGTACACTTTCTCTAACAAACCAGCAGGTGGCGTCCACGAGCCACCTGTTCTCCACAAGCCAGTTCTCCCCTGCTTAGCTTTTTTGGTGCGTGGGGGAGTGAGTCTTGTGGGGCCCAATTGGTGTACCAAGCTTGCGTGTGTAGTTGGTGTTGCCTGCCCTGTATGTGGGGCGTGTTTCTGGGCAGTCGGGGAGGGGGGTGGCCCTAACAATCAAATCTCCCTGGTGATCCTAGAGTTTTAAAGCTGCTGCAATAGTCTAATCCTGCAGTTCAGTCCTGCCACAGTTTGTCTCTGCCATTGACCCACAAGTCCTTGGTATTGGCGTCTGGCTCCTGAGACTTGCAAGTGGGCCCCTGTTCCAGGCTGTGCACCCCGGGTCCTCTGTTGAGGGATGACTGTGCTATGTCACAGGTGAGTGCCGTCCCCCCAGGGCAGTTCTGGGCTGCTGGGCTGTGGAGGGAGGCTCCCAGTCTGCTCAAATGATGGCTGAGTGGGGCTTTGTTAATTCACACTGCTCCACCTTCCCAACTCCGGGACAATCAGCTGAGGTTGCAGGGAAGGCTAATGTCCACGCCCAGTTTTGTGGTGTGTGCCTGTTATTTGAAGCACTTCCGTCACACTGGGTTGTCTGGGGCAGCTCTGGGCTATGGGGCTGGCGATGGGCAGGAGTGTTTCCTGTCCACCAGGATGGTGGCTGTGAGCGGACACCCCCCTTTTCTTGGGAAGTTGTGGTGTTTAGTGAATTTTCTCAGCCACTGGATTATTGCTTTTTGTCTCAGAGCTCTCTTAGTTCTGCTCTTGACTTGACGTGCCCAAATTGCAATTCTTTGAAGCTTTCTGTATTGGGCTTCTTAGAGTAATTGTTTTAGAAAAAGAAAAAAGGATTAAAAAAAAAAAAAAAAAAGGGCCCTCCTCAGAGATCTAATGGGTTATTGAAATGCTAATAGACAAAGCAACCAGGGCCATTAAGGAAAGGTCCACAGGGCAGAGAGATCAGCTTTTCTTCGGGATTTGCATATGTGCCTCAAGGCCTGAGCTCCGCCCTTCCCCTTTCTATGTTCACCAGAACTCCAAAAATCCTCTGCTTTTATTTTGGAGTTTTTCGTGTTGTTTTTTTTTTTCTATGCCTGTCTCCTCTCTGCTGGGCTGGCTGCTCTCAGATTCTCTGGTGTCTGGTCTCAGTCTATCTATGGTTGGAGTCTGCATCAGTAGAATGAGTTTCCGATAAGGGCTGCCACTGCAGTTCTCCCTTCTCCTTCCCGGAGCTGACAGCCCCTCCTCCCACGGGACTGAGCCTGGCAGGGAGGGGCGCGGGTCCCCTGGCCACAAAAACTTACAGATTTCGCTAGTCTCAGCAGTTCGACATTTTCATGAGTGTTGTATGAAGTATGCCCAAAGACAGATTGCTCTGTGGTGTCCAGTCCACGCAGTTCCTGGCTTTCTACCTACTTTCCTGGAGGAGTAACTAAAACATACAGCTCACCAGTCTGCCATCTTGCCCCGCCTCCTGCATGGATTATTTTTTATCACCCCTTCAATTTCAACCTATTTGTGTCTTTGGGTATAAGGTGAATCTCTTATCAATGATCTATAGTTGAATAATGCTTTTAAATCTGTTCTGAAAATCTGTGTCCTTTGATTTGGAACTTTAATCCATTAACATTCAGTGTTATTACTGTTCTAGCAGTACTTCAGCCATTTTTTCCTTTGGTTTTTAGATGGCTTATATCTTGTTTGACTCCATTCCTTTTTTGCTCTCTCCTTTTCTGGAAAGTTGATCTTTTGTGAGGCATTTGACTGATCTCTTTCTCATCTCCGTTTCTGAATATTTTTCAGATACTTTCTTGGTGGTTACCATGGGATTTGTTTTCTTACACTACCTAAGTCTATAACCAACTAATTTGGAAAGACACCAATTTAGCTTCAATCGCATACACATTCTCTGCATTCGTATCCTTCCTTTTCCCCCTTTTATGTTGTTTGTGTCCCACATTACCTGTTTATATTTTGCCTGTGCCTTATTAGGAAATATGACTTTTTCTTATTCAATTGTATTCTGACTCTTACAGGAATTAAAGAGGAGTTATATATCGAGGATACAGTAATCTTGGGTTTTGAATTTACCCTTTATTACTCTTACTGAAGATGTTCACTTTTTTACAGTGATCCAAGCCTTTCTTTCCTGTACTTTCCTTTGAACCTGAAGAACTCCCGTTAGCAATTCTTGTAGGGTAGGTCTTTTGGTGATGAACTCTCTCAATTTCTGTTTGTTGTTTAAAACTCTCCATCATTTTTGAAAGGAAGTTTTGTCAGATAAAGATTTTTGCCAGCTGGCAGTTTTTCTCTTTCAGTATCTTAAATATATCATACTACTACCTTCTTGCTTCCATGGTTTTTGAAGAGAAATCAGCACTTACTTTTATTGAGAACTCCTTGTATCTGATCAAGTGCTTTTCTCTTGCTGCTTTCAGAATTCTCTCTTTATCTTTGGAATTTGACATGCTGATTAGTATGTATCTCAGAGTTGATCTGTTAGGATTTATTCTATTTGGAATATGTTGCACTTCTTAGACATGTATATTTTTGTCTATCGTAAGAGTTGGGAAATTTTCAGCCATTATTTCCTCAAATATTCCTTCTGTTCTTTTTCCCTTCTCTTCTTCTCTGGTACAACCATTGTTGGTATGATTCATGCTGTCACTCAAATCCCTGAGACAGGGCTCATTTTTTTTCTATTTTTTTCTCTATCTGTTGTTCTGACTGTATGATTTTGATTTTCCTGTCTTCTAGTTCACTGATTCTTTCTTCTGCCTGTCCAAATAGGTGATTTTATGCCTCTAGAGTATGTTTTTCTTTCACTTAGCATAACATTTTCTTAATTATTGTAATTTTTTTATTAGAGAAGTTGTAGGTTTGCATGAAAATCATGTAAACATTACTGCATTCCCATATACCTCCCTATTGCTGACATTTTGCATTGGTATGTTACCTTTATTACAATTGATTGAAAGAATATTAAAATATTACTAACCTTTGTCTATAGTTTATATTAGGTGTATTTTTCCTATATGCCACCCTATTATTAACACCTTGTAGTAGGAACATATAGTTGTTATAATTCATGAAAGAACATTCTTATGTTTGTACTATTAACCAGAGTAATCATCCACAACTGGGTTCACTGTGTTATACAGTCCTATGTTTTATCTTTTAACTTTCCTTTAAGTAACATACATGACCTAAAACTTCCCTTCTCAACCGCCTTTTAAAACATAATTTACTGGTGTTAATTAAGCTAACGATAATGTCATACCATCACCACTATCCATTTCCAAACATTTACAATCAACCTAAATAGAAATTCTGCACAAATTAAGCATCAGATCCCTGTTCTCTTCCCTCATTCTCCCCTGGTAACCTGTATTCTTGATTCTAACTCTGTGAGTTTACTTATTATAATTAGTTCATATCAATGAGATCATACAATATTTTTCTTTTTGTGTCTGGCTTATTTCACTCTACACACTGTCCTCGAGGTTCAATCCATGTTGTTGCATGTATCAGGACTTCATTCTTTTTTACAGCTGAATAATATCCCATTTTATGTATATATACTACATTTTATTTATCTGTTCATCAGTTGGTGACACTTGGGTTGCCTACATCTTTTGGAAATTGTGAATAACACCACTATGAATAGAGTCCCTGCTTTCAATTCTTCTGGGTATATACCTAGTAGTGGGATTGCCAGATCATATGGCAACTTTATACTTAGCTTCCTGAGGAGCTGCCAAATTGTCTTCCACAGCAACTGTACCATTTTACATTCCCAATAGCAATGAATGAGTGTTCCTATTTTTCCACATCCATTTCAACACTTGGAGTTTTCTGTTTTTTTAATAGTGGCAATTCTAGTAGGTGTAAATGATATCTCATTGTTTTGATTTCCATTTCCCTAATAGTAGTGCTATTGAGCATCTTTTATTGTACTTTTTAGCCATTCATATTTCCTCTTTAGAAAAAAATGTCTATTCCTGTCTTTTGCCCATTTTTAAATTATGCTGTTTGTCTTTTTATTGTTGAGTTGAAGGATTTCTTTATATATTCTGGATATCAGACCCTTATTGGATATATGGCTTCCAAATATTTTTTCCCATTGTGTAGATTGCCCTTCTTGACAAATTTCCTTGAAGTTCAAAAGTTTTTAATTTTGAGGAGTCCCGTTTATCTATTTTTTCTTTTGTTATTTGTACTTTGGGTGTAAAGTCTAAGAAACCATTGCCTACCTCAAGATTTTGGAGATGCTTCCCAACATTTTCCTCTAGGAATTTCATGGTCCTTGCTCTTATAGTTAGGTCTTTCATCCATTTTAAGGTAATTTTTGTATGTGGTGTGAAATGGGGTCCTGTTTCCTTCTTGTGTATATTGATATCCCAGTTCTCCCGGCACTGTTTGTTGAAGAGAGTATCATGTCCCAGTTGACTGTAATTGACAGCCTTGTCAAATATCAATTGGCCATAGATGTGAGGATCTATTTCTGTACTCTCAGTTTGATTCCATTTGTCAATTTATCTATCTTTGTGCCAGTACCTTGCTGTTTTGACCACTGTAGCTTTATAATATGCTTTAAAGTTAGGAAATGTGAGTCTTCCAATTTTGTTCTTTTTCACAATGTTTTTGGCTATTCCAGGCCCCTTCTCCTTCCAATAAATTTGATAATTGGCTTTTCCGATTCTGCAAAGTAGGCTGTTGGAACTTTGATTGGGATTGCTTTGAATATGTAAATAAATTTGCGTAGAACAGGCATCTTAATGATATTTAGTCTTCCAATCCATGAACATGGAATGTCCTTCCATTTATTTAGTTCTTCCTTTATTTCTTATAGCAATGTTTTGTAGATTGTGTACAGGTCCTGTCCATTACCGTAATAACAAAGCCAGATACTACAAGAAAGGAAAATTTCAGACTAAATTCTCTTATGATATAGATTCAAACATACTCAATAAAATACTTGAAAATCAAATCCAACAGCATATTAAAAATTTATACACCATGATCAAGTGGGTTTCATCCCAAGTATGCAAGATGGTTCATCATAAAAGAATCAGTTAACGTAATACACCACATTAACAAAATGAAGGGGAAAATCACATTATATCTGGATTAACACAGAAAAGTCATTTGAATAAAATCCAGCATCCTTTCTTGATAAAAACACTTCAAAAGATAAGAATAGAAGGAAACTTCCTCAATATGGTCAAGGGCATATATGAAAAACCCACAGCTAACATCATACTGAATTGTTAAAGGCTGAAAGCTTTCCATCTAAGATCTGGAACAAGACAAAGATGCCACTGTCACTACTTTTATGTGTGTTATGCTAGAAGTTCTAGCTAGAGCAGTTAGGCTCTTATGATCTGTTTTATTTCTGAACGGTCATTAGTACTATGTTCCTCCTCTCATTTCTGATTTTATTTATTTTCATTACCTCTTTTTTTTTTCTTTTTCAGTTTAGCTAAGGGTTTGTCAATTTTATTGACTTTTCTAAAAGAACCAAGTTTTGGTTTTGTTAATTCTCTTTATTATTTTTATTCTCAATTTCATTTATTTCTGCTCCTTCTGCTTGCTTTGGGATTAGTTTGCTGTTCTTTTTCTGGTTCCTCCACTTGTGGAGTTATGTCTTTGATTTTAGCTCTTTCTTCTCTTTTAATGTAGGCATTTAGGGGTAAAAATTTCCCTCACAACACTGCCTTCACTGCATCCCAGAATTTTTGGTATGTTTTGCTCTCATTTTCATCCATCTCATGATATTTAATGAATTCTCTTGTAGTTTCTTATTTGACCCACTGATTGTCTGAGTGTTTTGTTTTACTTCCATATATTTGTGAATTTTCTGGCTCTCTACCTGTTATTTATTTCCACATTCATTCTATTTTGGTTAGCAAAAATTGTTACTATAGTTTCAGTCTTTTTAAATTTATTGACACTTGTTTTGCGACCCACCATGTGATCTCTCCTGGAGAGTGATCCATGAGCACTTTAGAAGAATGTGTATCCTGTTGTTTTGGGGTGCAATGTTCTGTATATCCTGTTAGATGTAGTTCATTTATCATATCATTCAAGTATTCTGTTTCCTTATTGATCCTCTGTCTAGATAGTCTACCTGTTGATGAGAGTGGTATATTGAAGTCTCTAAATATTATTGTAGAGACATCTGTTTCTCCCTTCAGTTTTGCCGATGTTTGCCTCATGTATTTTGGGGAACGATGGTTAGGTGCATAAATATTTATGATTGTTATTTCTTTTTGGTGGATTGCCCCTTTTATTAATAGATGGTGTCCTTCTTTGTCTCTTATAACAGTTTTGCATTTAAAGTCTGTTTTGTCCAATATGAGGATAGCTACCCCAGCTCTTTTTTGGTTACTGTTTGTGTTGAATATGTTTTTCCTACCTTCCACTTTCAACCTATTTATGTCTTTGGGTCTAAGGTGAGTATCTTGTATATGGCATATAGTTGAATAATACTTTTTTAATCCATTCTGCAAATCTGTATCTTTTGATTGGTATGTTTAATCCATTAACATTCAATATTATTGCTGTAAAGGCAGTACTTATTTCAACCATTTTATCTTTTGGTTTTTATAATGTCATATCTTATTTTTGTCTCTCTACCCTTTTGGTTACACTTACTGATAATCTCTATTTTTACACTCTACTACAAAACTCTTTCTCCTGTGTTTCCTTTCAGCCTGCAGAAGTCCCTTTAGTATTTATTGTAGGGTAGGTCTCTTGTTGATGAACTCTCAGTTTCTGTTCATATGTGAATGTTTCCAAATATCCCTCATTTTTTTAAAAATTAAATTCAGTTTTATTGGAATATTTTCACATACCATACAGTCATCTATGGTGTACAATCAACTGTTCACAGTACCATCATATAGTCATGCATTCATCACCCCAATCTATTTTTGAACATTTTCCTTACAACAGAAAGAATCAGAATCAGAATAAAGAATAAAAGTAAAAAAGAACACCCCAATCCCCCCCCATCCCACCCTATTTTTCATTCAGTTTTTGTCCCCATTTTTCTACTCATCCATCCATACACTAGGTAAAGGGAGTGCGATCCACAAGGTTTTCACAATCACACTGTCACCCTTTGGAAGCTTCATTGTTGTACAATTGTCTTCAGGAGTCCAGACTACTGGGTTGGAGTTTGATAGTTTCAGGTATTTACTTTTAGCTATTCCAATACATTAAAACCTAAGAGGTGTTATCTATCTAGTGCATAGAATGTCCACCAGAGTGACCTCTTGACTCCACTTGAAATCTCTCAGCCACTGAAACTTTATTTCATTTCATTTTGCATCCCCCTTTTGGTCAAGGAGATATTCTCAATCCGATGATGCCAGGTCCAGGTTCATCCCCATCTCCCTCATTTTTGAAGGACAGTTTTGCCAGATGAATAATTTTTGGCTGGCAGTTTTACTCTTTCAGTACCTTAAATATATCATACCACTACCTTCTCACCTCCATGGTTCCTGATGAGAAATTGGCACTTTATTGCAGTTTCCATTTTTGTGTTGAATCTCTTTTCTCTGGTTGCTTTCAGGATTCTCTCTTTATCTTTGGCATTTGACATTCTGATTAGTATATGTCTCAGAGTAGGTTTATTAGGATTTATTCTGTTTGGAGTACATTGCACATCTTGGACATATTTATGTCTTTCATAAGTGTTGGGAAATTTTCAGCCATCATTTCCTCAAATATTCTTTCTGCCCCTTCTCCCTTCTCTTCTCCTTCTGATACACACATGATGCATTTGTTGGTATGCTTCATGTTGTCACTCAAGTCCATGAGACAGTGCTCAATTTTTTCTATTCTTTTCTCCATCTGTTATTCTGACTGTATGATTTTGTTTTTCTGTCTTCTAGTTCACTGAGTCTTTCTTCTGCCTGTTCAAATCTGCTATTGTATGCCTCTAGGATATTTTTGATCTCTTCCATTTTGCCTTTCATTTCCATAATTTCTTTTTTTTTTCATACTTTAAAATTTGTCTTTATATTCACCCAGTGTTTTCTTAATATCCATTATCTCTTTTTCTCTATTTTCCTTCATCTCCTTTAATTGATTTAGGAGATTTGTTTGAACACCTTTATTAATTTTTCCACATTCTGTGTCTCCTCTGATGTTTTAATTTGTTCCTTTGGGCCATGGTTTCCTATTTCTTAGTATGGCTTGTAATTTTTGCTGTTGTCTAGACTACTGATTATCTTGATGAGTTTATTCTGAAGGTCAGTTTCTCTCTATTGCCTAGTACTTTATTGTTTGACTTTGTGTTACATCTTTTCTTTGACACTTTGTTCAATTTATTCTTGACCTTTAGAATTACCTGTGTTTAGCTTATCAGATTTTTTCGTCTCTTCTTTATCATATTCTTACCCTGGATATGTGGTACAATTTTTAACATTGCAGTATTTGTGCATTTGTTTCACCCCCAGGAGAAAACTTCTTTTCCTCTGTTCCTTCTCCCATAATCTTGATCTGTACTCTTTGTTTTTGTTTTGCCTTTTACACTCCTTTTATTGCCTCTATCTGCTTTTCCCTGGATGGCAAATTCTAGGAGAGGGTTATTCTGGGGGAGGACTGGGGTGCAAACCAGCTCCAAAGAACCCTGGGGAGTTGGTCAGGAAAGACACCAAAAGCCTTTTTGATTTCTCCACAAAGCTGCACTCTTCTGGCCTGCCCAGAAGAAGGCACCCTTCAGCGAACTGTTCCCCAAGCCCTAAGGAGGTACTATGTTTTTAAACCTCCGCTGCCTCTGCCCTTGTCAAGAGTGGGGTTCAAACAATGGCCATGATGGTTCCTGTCCAGGGTGAGATAAGAGAGCATCTCAGAGTCAGACCTAGCAATCCAATTCACTGTTCAAAAGCTGTGATCAGTGTTTGGCTGGGACTCCCCCATTCTTGGGGAAGAGGACTTCCATGTCCCTCTCCATGTGCAGCAGCCAGGGACTGGACCCGAGGTGGCCTGCCTTGGGAGTGGGGGAGTGGTGCCGGCAGCTGTCCTACAGCCATCTACTCATGGTTCTTTGCCACGATTTCTCAGCCTCTTTCCCCCACTTTTCCCTGGATGCTCTGCAGTGCTCCCCTGGCCTCCAGAGCCCCAGAACAGTTGTTTCAGACAGTTCCTGCCTGTCCACCAGCTGCTTTTGTAGGAGGAGTCTGAAGCTCTGTACTCCAGCATCTTTCCTGGAAGTCCCTCTAGTGTATTTTGACTCTATTATTTTACCTTTCATTTGCATAGTTTCTGTTATGCTTCTTTTATACTTTCTAATTCTTCTTTTTGCTCACATGTTGTCTTCTTAGTATCCTTTGCTGTATATCCAACCTCAGTTCATTTCTATCCATATATTCCTTCCTATCCCTGAATTGATTTAGGAGATTTGTCTGACCTTCTGTGATTAGTTGTTTCACAGTCTGTGTCTCCTGTGAAGTTTTAATTTGTTCCTTTGGCTGAGCCACATCTTCATGTTTATTAGTATGGTCTGTAATGTTTTTGCCGAGTTTAGTCCTCTGATTATTTTGATATGCTAACTCTGCAGTTCAGTTTGCCCCTATTGCATAGAGTTTTGTTGTAGTTTGGTTATGTGCTAAGGCTCTTCCTTGATGCTTTGTCCAACTTATAGTAGACCTTTAGAGTAGCTCATGTTTAACTATTGAGAGTTTCTCAGGTATTCTGTACTTGATTCTTGCCCTGGATATTTGGTACAATTTTTATGATTGCTGTTTTATGTGCAATTATTTCATGTCCAGAAGAAGGCTTCCTTTCCTCTTTTCCTTCTGTGGGAATTCTGATCTGTTCTGTTTGTTTTTGTGCAGAATTGTTTCCCTGGCCCCTATGATTTGTTTCATTTCTCTCCCTCACACAGTGCTCCCTTTTATTATACTTTCCATTCTGGAACCCACCCTGCCTTACAGCAGTTCGGCCCCCTCCCCCCCTTTATTTTTCCCCTTAGGCTTTTCTGCTTCCAGTTACTTCCCCACTAGGGTATCCGGCCCAGGGAGACATATTGGGTCAATCCATAAAGGTTTGTGTTTTCTTTTTGGTGTTCCAGCGATCTGAGCCTGGGCTGAATGTGTTCATCTCTTGCCAACAGTTCTGCCATGGTCTCTTTTTACCCTGGGAGCAATTATGTGTGTGGCACTCCTTAGACGTTTATTTTCTGTCCTGGGTCTCTGTGGACTTGGGTACTTGTGTGTGGATATGTGTGGAATTCTAACTCACTGCTGTGAGCGGCTGCATTGTTTGCATCCAAGAGGTACCTGGGCTGTGCTTCTTTTGTGTAACAACCACACTTCTTGCAACTGAGTGAGGTCGATGGGTCTGGATTGGCAGTTCCATGTCATAGATCTAACTTTTCTGTTTCTTTTTCTTCAATTCAGCATTTGAGAATTCCTTTTGAAGTCTCTATTATCTTCCAGAGTTCCAAGCAAATGGGATTCATCCTTCTATTCATTGATTTTGATAGGAGTCTTTTCCAGGGGATGTCTTATGTCATTGTGTTGATGACATTACTCATGTTTAAATAATTTTGTGCATACTTATAAATATTTCTTTGGCTTTAAGATATACTTGCTGGTAGCTAAAGGGAAGCAAGCATGGACAGTTCCTTTTGATAAAAGATTAGTAATCTGGAAAGATGATGTTATTGGCTAAACTAGAGTTTCATGTTAATATTTGGATTTAATTTATATGGTTTTCTAGGTCTACTGGTTCAGTTAATTAACAACTGAGTGCATCTTTTATTTCTTCCCCCTTTTTTGCCTTTTTTCTATTCACAGAAGGCAATCAGTAACTATTTGTTGGGTGAAGAGTGAATGAAAGAAAAAATGACTGATTTTAACTAGCTGACTGAATTATGTGTCTCATAGCTGTTGTCAGGTTTTACTTAGAAGGCAAACACTGTAACATTCCTCTTCTCCTATCTTTCCATTATCCATGTTGGAAAATGAAATCTCCTTTTCCTGTTTCTTTTCTCTTGCTCCTTTCTTGGCAGTCCTGTTCTATTTTTAGTAAATTATTTTTAAACAACTTTTCTTCCATATAGACAAAGTTGGCTAACTTTGGCTAAATTTGGATTTGGAGAGTTTTACTCTGCTTTCCCATACAGACAATCGTAAGTTTAGAGAGGTGTTTGGTTTCCTTGAGAATTTACTAGTTCATGGTTTGGAGGTGAGGAAAAGTCCAAATCAAAGTGTCCTCAAAGAGATGCTTTCTTCCCAAAGACTGGCATTCTGGGGTTGGCTGCTGGTCATCCTTGTTCCTGAGATCCATATTCTCGGGCCTCCTCTTCTGGCCTCTCTCTTCTCTTCCTGGTTCTTTTAACCTTCAGCATCTTGCATCCCATGGTTTTTTTCTTTCTGTCTGAATCTCATTCTGTTTTTAAAAGACTCCAGTGATAAGATTAAGACCCATCCTGATTGAGTAACGTCATCAAAAAGACCTACTTACAATAGGTTCACACCCAAAGGAATGGATTTAGTTTAAGAACATGTTTTTCTGGGGTCCATTTAGCTCCAAACTACCACAGGAAGGTGGTATTATAGCTTATTACAGGTTGTATGTTCTGAAAAAGTGATAATAAAAGCTTGGCATGTATAAACAGACTTAAGAAATATACATTGGTTTCCTTTCCTCAGTGATGAGAGGACTGGCTAGAAATATCCAAGTGTACAATCCTACGCCTAACAGCCTTGATGTTCGCTGGGACCCTGCCCCTGGGCCTGTGCAGCAGTATCGCATTGTGTATTCTCCCAAGGCTGGCACGAGTCCTTCCAAATCTGTAAGTAATTTTATCTTTGTCAAGTCTCCTGCGCCTCCTGCCGTGGCTGCTGGCTAGGAACAATGAGCCGATTATTGATAGGGGACTACCTCTCATGGAAACTTCATTTCCTGATGAATGTAGTCTCGTGTTTGCATAATGTTTGGTAGCCTGTCAGAGTACAAACCACAAACATGCTGGATTCCATGAGTTTAATACTTAAACAGTTGTCTTTAATGAGTTAAGGGAGGTGTATTAATTATAGGCTTAGTTAACAAAACTGAAATTTGGGAAAATGCAAATTAGCTCTATGAGGTGAAAATGCAAATCATTGCTAAAGCTCATGAATACGGACTTTTATTGTAAAGCACACATGCTTCTGTTATGAAAATATCTTAAAAATTGCCTTCACTGGCTCTTAAAGTTGTCCAATCTGTATTCATTTCATAGTACTATTCCATTTTCTAGGTAAATAATAATTTAGAAATAAGAAATTAATAATTTGAATAAGTATAGCATCAGAACATCTCAGTGAAAGTAAATTTATAGACTAATTTAAATGCCAAGTCTTTACAAAGAGATACACTGATGATGAACAAAGATAAACAAATGATAAGCAATATGCTTGTTCTGTAGGAATATCAGTTTTCACGTGCCTGTGTATTGTTAAGACATATTCAGGCAACTTTTGCTCTCACATATTATATGGAGTTGCTTTCTGTTTTAATACAAAATCAGCTTCCAGTGTGTGAATCCCTTCTCTAATGTGTATCTAACATTCAAGATGTTCTTTTGGTAAATACCATGAGCAGAATATATAGTATTTGAGAATCTTTATAATAAACATAAATGGGAGAAAATTGAAGCTGCTTAGGGTCAAGTGTGCAGCAACCTTTTTGCAAAAAGAATTTCTACAAATAATTTGAATCTAATGGTGTAGTCTGGGCAGATCTCATGGGAAAGCACAGTTGGCTTCTGATGTGTCTGGGCTCAGCCTTTTAGTGTAAATATTATTGTGCTGACTAACCAAAGACTTCATGCGTATTTGGGTTGTTGTCAGGCAGAATTTGGCATTTCCCCCTCCAGATTGTAGTGCCAGGAAACACTCGCACGGTGCACCTGGAGCAGCTGATTCCTGACACACCCTATTCTTTGAACATTGTGGCTGTCTACTCGGACGGAGAGGGGAATCCCAGCCCCGGCCAGGGCCAAACACGTGAGGCGGAAATCCTCTCTCTACCCCATCCCCTTGTAACCAGGGTGGGGCTTCCCCAGGAGGTGGGTGCTGAGTGAGTGATTGGTGAGAGCTCTCTCCACCTTTGTGTCCAGACCAAAGCTCTGGGCCAGTAACTGCCCTCTTTGCCTAGTGAACTGCATTCAGTCATTTCTTTTTATTTGGGATGTAAAACTAAGTTAAGGAAGGGTTTCCTCCAAACATTTTCTGCCCTGCAAATTAGGTCTTGTAGCTGAGTGGGCACTTTGGCTTCTATGTTTCATTAAACAGGAGGTGGCTATAGAAGTTATGATAATCCCTTTCTTTCCCAGTCTGTGAATTTGTGTTGAAACCCACCTCTGTGTCACTGGAAGTCCAGTATGTAACCAGCTGGAACTCTGAAATGATGTAGCACTTTATACTTTTTATGATTTCACATTAAAATCATAGAATATGTGCATTTGATAATAAGGGAGTAAACATCATTGTAAATGGTGAAACAGCTGCAAGTAACTTCCTTAATTTGATTGGGTAAAATTCCTTGATATTCCTCACCCATCCCACATCCCCCTTGCTCATAGGCAAGCAACTAACCTTATTGTATTTTATTTATTAAGTACCACGAAGTGGACCAAGAAACCTGAGAGTCTTTGGGGAGACAACCAATAGCCTCTCTGTAAGCTGGGATCATGCTGATGGGACAGTTCATCAGTACAGAATTATTTATTCCCCTACTGTTGGTGACCCAATTGATGAATATGTAAGTCCAATACATATTTATTGGTGCATTTTATAACTTCTTACCTGGTTGCTGGAGGATGAAGTTAAATTTGTCCTTTAGGAGCATGCTATGATTAGAGACCTTGACTTTCGTGTGACAGTCACATTTATGGGACTGTGATTGGAAAACCCATCTTATTGCATGATCACCTGCCTATTTGTAACCACCCAGTTACACCATGGGAACGAAGTGTAGTGAAACATGATACCTTTTATTCTAGGATATTTAAATTAATGCTCAAGTGGTCATATTATCCAAATCCTACCATTTCTTCAAATCTAGTTCCTCTGCAAGATCTTCCTTAAATACTCTAGTGCTAATTGATCTCTTTTTTTCCCTAAATTTAATATTTTACAGTGTGCTTTCATTTTATAATGTAAGTACTCTTGTATTAGCTTAAAATTTTTGAGTGTCATATGTTGTCTCTCCAGAGCTAGATTCAAATTTCTTGTAGCTTTCTTATGACCCACACTATGCATATCCATTTGCTAAGCCTGGAAAAACTCACCACTTCATTTGAGATTTAAAGCAGTTAAGTCTGGGATTTGTTACCTTTTCACCACACACAACCCCTTTAATCATTCTGCCTCCATGAACTCTATGTGATGAAACATTTTATCTACTTGTACTTGATATATTAAGCTTTAGTTTAAGCCCTCATTTTTATTAATCACAAACCCATATAACTACCATTTAGAGTATCTTATCAAATTGAAATAAACAGTAATATAATAATTCGCTGATGTAGACTGAAGCTAAAGCAAAGAAGCTGTGTGTTTCAGTGTTTGTTTAGCCTTTCCATGGAAAAATATGCAATTTCCCTTGACTCTCTGAAAATATTAAATATATAATCTCCTCCCCCAATTTACCATTTGGAGTCAGTGGGCTCCAGGCTGGGAATCACTGGCCTGATGTATAACTGTTTTTTTTAGAAGCAAAGTATAGGGTGAAGGAGAGACTCTATGAATATAACGAAAGGTATATTCCCAATTTATGGAAGTAGTTGAATGTATTCTGCATTTCCTCTTTTCAGTCGTTTTAGCCTATTAATATCAGTCGAATTGACATTCTTTAAGGTAGAGCCTCAGTCCACTTTTGCTCACCAATGTATTCCCAGTAACTAGCACTGTCTTTAGCCCATAGTGGGAATGCAGTCCATATTTGTTGAAGGAATACATGAAAATGTAACACATAACAATGTGAGATAGAGACCAGCATATATGACTGAGTCCTGCAGTATTCAGTCATGCGTGTCTAAACCTTTAATTGACTTTAATCCTCACAACTTCCTTCAGAGATGATTGGCGTGTGACTTGAGCTCAGATCTGTCTGATTCTGCACAGACTGTATAGATGATTTGTATTGCCAAGAGTGTTGTGCAACAAAAAGAAAATATGAAGAAACTATTACTGTTTATGAGAAAACATAAAACGATATTGTCTTTGACCTAGCAGTCCTCTAGCTAAAAATAAATATATAATTTAATTTCTCATGTAGACCACAGTTCCAGGCAGAAGAAATAATGTAATTCTGCAACCTCTGCAATCTGATACTCCATATAAAGTTACTGTTGTAGCTGTTTATGAAGATGGAGATGGTGGCCATCTAACCGGAAATGGAAGAACTGGTAAATGTCTTATGCCTTTTATAATGTTTAAAGTTTTGTTTTTACTGATAAGTCTCAAATACTACATTAATACAGCACCAACATTTATATTAATGATTATATATGAACACAAATTTGTTTTTAACATTTTAAAGGTCGATTCTCAGAAGAAAAGGAGGTAAAAATCTATATATTTACTTTGCCTGAGATAGCTATATTTCTTCTTTGGAAACCACTGCATATTTTCTGAAAAATATTTTCATCGTGTGTTGTTGGTTAAGGCTGTAGCTGTTTACTCTGTCAATATAATATCAGTACCATACAATCTATGGTGATTAAATCATAAATAAACACAATGGTTAGTTACCGTTTTCTGTCTTACACATTTAGCTTTTTTACAGAAGTATTTTTTCTATTGTGTACCAATAGAAATTCACAAAGAATTACTGGTATTCAGGCCCCTTTTTTGACCTACTCTGGTGGGAGCAGTTTCTTACAGTTTAGAGCTAAAGTTCTCCAACTTGTCTGCTTATTGGAATCACCTAATGCTTTAAAAAAACATGCCTATGCCTGGGTGCTACTTCCAGAGATTCTGATGTAACAGTTTGAGATGCAGCAGACTGGACCTGGGGATGTTCTAATTTGCAGCCAAGGTTGTGAACCAGAAGGGCAGGCTGGGCTCTAGGCCCGAGTTCTGTTACTAGTAAGTACTGGCATTCTAGTTTTCCATTTCATTCTAGTTTTCCATTTCATTCAGCAAAAATCTACCAGGGTAACATGATTTTTAGATTCTCTGTTAGTACTCACTTTCCCAAACTGTCTTTGTGCTTAAATGATTCTGACAACATTACAGAATTTGGGAGAGGTAACATTTGAAAGCTCCTAAGATAATACAGGAGGAGAGTTGATTCACCTTAGTCCCTGAAGTCCAGGAATCTAAGTATTACTGATATTTATTGTCTGCAGGACCAAGGCAATGGACATTCAGTCTTGTCCTCAAGAACATTTTAATTTAACAACTTCCAATTTCTCTTCCTTAGATTTTAGAATATATTTAGGTACTTGGGAAATGTCATATTTCAGATATTTTAGATTATCAAAATAGAAAAAAATTTTTACTAGATCTTTAATTTTCCAGGAAGGGCCAAGGCCATTTCTCTTGTGAGAAAAGTTTTCCAGGTTGGATTTTTGTCTCTTAGCCTTTCTTTTTTTCTTATTTGTTTAATGCTATCAATAGTAACTTGGCAGCTACTTAACATGCTACCTTAATAGTGTTGATTTTTCAGGATGTGGGGTTGAGAGCAGCCCCCCTGGAGGCTTGACAATTTACTTGAGGTTATGTTGGTGGAAGATAGAGTAGTGCAGAGAAACAACAATGTATTTGCCACTACCTACCTGTGTGGCCTTTCACAGATCGTATCTTCTCATTTATGTGATCAGGTGGTTTGACTAGATGGTCTCTACATTTGCCTTGTGCTCCAAACATCTAAATTTATAACACTCCAAAATGGTCTGAGATCTCTTTTATTTTCTGTAATTCTGAGCCATATAACATACCAGCTCTGTATCTTGCCTTCTACTGAGGGGGCTGCTCTGGAAATCAGCAGTTTCTGAGTCCATCTGAGTTGCTATTTGACTCTGGAAAACTTCCAGTTGATCTGTTGAACACTTAAGTGCCCTTTTCTCTTTTTTCCAATGCCTTTTTTATCATGTGTTGGATAAAGACATTATGGAATATTATTAAAGTGCTCTCATGGGACTGCACTGTCAATTCTCATAAAGGTCTGTGCTCTCTTTGTGTGTCAATGGTCAGTAATGTGTGCCAATGTTTGTTTTCAGTGGGACTTCTTCCTCCTCAGAATATACACATCTCTGATGAATGGTATACGAGATTCAGGGTATCTTGGGATCCTTCACCATCTCCAGTTCTTGGATACAAAATTGTGTATAAGCCCGTGGGTAAGAAAGCACTCTTATCATCATAGGAATGCACTGGCGAGTGATTTGCATGTGGGGTGTTATCTTTTGCATCTGTTATGACTGGATTCTCCTGATAGTTCATTGATCACATGGAGTCCCCTCCACCAGAGGTAATGCTTCTGGATATAACCTTTTAAACCACTGACCTAAAGTATCCTTGTTACTATGGATGTAGTTAAGACTCTAATTATATTGCATGATTTCAAAAGTCAGATCTGGTCCATAAAAGTGCACAAATTAAAACTGTTTTCAGACATCCTATATGTTATTACAATCATGAAACAATGCATACTTAGTCAGCATCAACTTCCATATTTTTCACATTATGCACAGATATTATTGCATTTGGGGCATAGATTGTATGCATTTTAGTTTATTCATGACTGACTTGCTTTTAACTTTCCATTGACATTTTCACCTAACTTGACATCACCTTGATTAAATTATTTGCTGTCTTTGCTTCTGTGCTTTGTTAATATGCTTAGCAAAGTTGGAAGAAAAATGCTCTTTCTACCCAATTTGCTAGGGCATCTTCCATGTACCTAGGAAGGATATGAACTAGAAAAAAATAAAAGATAGAAGGCAAGAGAAGGGGAGTGTGAACCTGTGCCAGACATGGAGAAAGAACTTAAAGATGAGGTGGGAAGGGGGCAGGGATTGGCGTTTGTTTGTAATTGAGTAACTAAACTGTGTGGACTAAGGTCCAGGACAGAAGTGCTTAAATCATATCTACAGTAAAATGAAAAAAATTTTATTGTTTACCTACTATGTTCAAAACATTAAGCTGACAGAGTGGGGCCTGGAAAGGAGATTGGATAATCATGCATAGTTGACCATGTGATTGATTTATTCACTAAAAGAACCTTGATTACACACCCAACTACATTCTAGGCACTAGAATTAAAGGATGATGAATTCAGTCTCCACGTACAGTTTTGTATTTGCCATATAATGTAGTATGTATTTCAATGAACAAATGCCTAAGGGGCTATGGAAATTAAGGATGTTTGCAATATCATTTGACTATAAGTTAATATCTTTAATTTTATTAAATTTTGGAGCATTTGAAGTGATGGCATATTTCTGTGTATATTTGTGATTGTTATTAAAGGTTCCAGTGAGCCCATGGAAGCCTTTGTTGGGGAAGTGACATCATACACGTTACACAATCTCAATCCTAGTACCACCTATGATGTGAATGTTTATGCTCAGTATGATTCGGGAATCAGTGTCCCCCTGACTGATAAAGGCACTACATGTGAGTCATGGAGTTTTGATGCTTGTAAGAAAAAGTGTAGTATAATTTACCAGGCCAGCCTGTTTTAATTTTACTTCTTCTTAAGATATGCATGATTTCTCAGCTCTTAGTAAATAGGTCCTTTGGTATACAGTTGAACAAACCTTTCTGAACCCTTAAGCAATATAATTGAGTATGCAAAAATTGTTTAAGATGAGGAAGTGTTTATTTTCCATAAAATAAATTTTGAATTTTAAAAGATAAGAGCTAGAAATTGTCATTGCATGAATGAATGGTCCATAAAACTAGAGTTATGATACTATTTAGTTTTTCTTGACATTAAATGTGAAAACATATATTACTTAAATGCATTGACTTAATTTGAAGTTTTCACAGAAATGCCATGATTATTGACTTCAGCCTACCAGTAGATTTTGCCGTCAACAAATGCTTCGATAATTTAAAGACTTAGCAAATAGCCTTTCAGAAGTATTTCTTATTTTCCATGAGACATCTTTGACATTCATAGTGTTGAGAGGTAGTCCTTAAAAAGCAGTGATGGAAACAGTGGTCTGTTTTGCCTGTACCACATTTCCATGTATGTTTCATGATGTTTATTTCAAGGAAACGTAGTAAGATTTCAGACATTTTATTTTTCAGCCACAGTAGCAGTTTTAAAACTGTGTTGTGGTTAAAAGTATGTTTTTTTGCCTTTCATTTATAGAGTAAATCTATTTTTTCCTTTCTTTTGTTCTTTCTTCTTCTTTTCTTCTGTAGTGTATTTGAATGTAACAGATCTGAAAACTTACCAGGTAGGGTGGGATACGTTCTGTGTCAGATGGTCACCTCACCGGGCAGCCACCTCTTACAGACTCAAACTAAACCTTGCTGATGGTATGTACAAACAAACAAACCAAAAGAACTGTAGCAATATTTTAAATTTTGGTAAAGAGAATGTCATTTTGTTTATAAAAGGATATATAAAAATGTTTTAAAATATAATTAATGATGGATCAGCATTTTCCTTTGTTATCATAATCAGGAACCAGAGGACAAGAAATTACAGTGCGTGGATCAGAAACCAGTCACTGCTTCACTGGCCTTTCACCAGACACTGATTATGGAGTCACTGTTTTTGTGCAGACACCAAATCTCGAAGGACCGGGAGTCCCTGTCAAAGAACATACCAGTAAGTTTTTGAGTCCTCTGGAAAGCCTCTGTAGAGGCTTCTGACTAGAATGCTGTCAGTGTGGGAGACTTGAAAGACTCCTGTGCTGCCATCCCTCTGATGGAGAGCAGTAATGATGTAAAGAAGGTGGAATCTATGGCTGGTTTAGGACCTTTATCTGCAGCAGCTCCATGTTGTCCCTGTGAGGGAGCTGGTGTTATTTTAAGGAAAGGGCTAAAGGAGGGAGAGATGGTTCTAGTCAACAATGAGAAGGTGAATCTCCATCCCTATTAGTGAATTTTACTGACTTGACCTATCTGATGGCCTGAAGTTCTCCCTTTGAACCTTTCCTTTAATTTTTTAATACTTTTTCTTAATTGTGAAATTCAACATTTATACAGAATAGTGATAACTTTCAAGTATGACTTAACAAGTAGTTAGAAAGCAAATTTCAAAGAATGTTATGGGTTATAGTACCACAATTTCTGTTATTTCCTTATTGTGATATTTAACATGTGTACATTTATGTGATAATGTAACATATGTGATAACTTTCAAAGTACATTTTAACAAGTAACTATAGAGCAAATTTCAAAGAATGTTATGAGTTATAGTTCCACAGTTTCAGTTATTTTCTTATTGTGAAATATAAGACACATACAGAAAGGTAATAACTTTCAAAGTACATTTTAACAAGTAACTATAGAGCAAATTTCAAAGCATGTTATGGTTTACAGTTCTACAATTTCAGTTATTTCCTTCTAGCTCCTCTAATACCCTAGCATCTGAAAAAATTTATCTATATAAAGATTCAGTGTTCATAATCCGTTGTTAAATCCTGTCTTGTCTGTTGCTATCTATTCTTCTCACTTAATCACTTTCTCAATCTTCAGGGATGTCTAGGCAGTGACCACTTTAACTTGTTCATATCGAAAAGGGATGTTGACATTATGGGGAATGGGGCTGCATCTGGTTGATGTTCTTAAAGAGGCTGTTGCCTCTGGGTTTTAGGACTTGTCTGGCATAGGAACACTGGTGGATTTAAGTTTCTGAAAAATATACTTAGTGAGCGAAAGTTTTATAGAGTCTCAAATAGTGACCTAGGTATTTTGAGACTACTGTTGGGTAGGGCTTGGCATACTGTGGCCATTTGGGATATCTAGCTGGTGCTTGCATAAGAGAAACCTCCAAGATAACCTCTTGACTCCATTTGGAATCTCTTAGCCGCTGTGACCTTATTTTGTTATCTTTCTTTTCCCCACTTTGGTCAAGAAGGCATTTTCAATCCCTTGATGCCAGGGGGCCAGGCTCATTCCCGGGAGCTGTGTCCCACATCGCCATGGAGATTCACTCCTCTGAAGTCATGTCCTATGTAGGGGGGAGGTTAATGAATTTATTTGCAGAGTTGGGCTTAGAGAGACAAAGGCCACATCTGAGCAACAAAAGAGGTTTTCTGAATGTGCCTCTTAGGCAAAAATTATGGGAAGACTTAGCCTCCTTTTTACAGCCACAAGTTTCACAAGAGCAGGCCTCAAGATCGAGGACTTGACGTATTAAGTAGGGGGTTCCTCATTTCACATAGCATATATTCTGTCCAAGGTAAGCAATCAGTAGTTCACATTATCTTCACTTAGTTGTACAATCATCATCATTCTCAATGTTAAACAATTATCATAACACAAAACATCCCAAAGCTCTTATCAGCCCCTAATTATTCATCCCTAGTATTAGTGTATACTGGTAAGGTATTCCTTTCCATTATTTTTTGCAGCTGTAGTAGATGTTGAAATGGCTTCAATGATACCAAATTTGAATTGTGTAGAAGTCCTAGTATATCAGTGCCACTGAGACTGGATCCTTATAATAAGACTTGATTTGTGATTGAAGAATTAAATTGCCCTTAAACTTTATGTTCTGTGATATGAAATGTGCATGTTTTGTTTTTCTAATTACTGTTTTTTAATTCTAGCTGTGAAACCGACAGAAGCCCCTACAGAGCCACCCACACCTCCCCCGCCTCCTACCATTCCACCGGCACGGGATGGTAAGTTCAGCCAATTAGGCAATACATTAAGCAGATGGGGCTATATGGACTTCTTATTTATGCTACATATACATAATTTACGATATATATAGAACATTTCTGATTTATTGTTTCTGCTGGAGGGTTTTTAGATTTTTAAAAAATTGCTATTAATTTGTTCCTCCCTATCCCCTGGCACATTTTGGTGTGAATAAACTCAGTCATAAACAATTCTAGTTGTTCATTTGGGACTCTTTATTTCCTCAGCTTTGCAGATCATATTTGTTCTAGTTTGCTAATGCTGCCGCAATGCAAAACACCAGAAATGCACTGGCTTTTATAAAGGGGGTTTATTTGGTTACACAGTTACAGTCTTAAGGCCATAAAGTATACATCAACAAAGGGTATCTTGACTGGAGAAAAGCCATTGGCATCCGGAAAACCTCTGTTAGCTGGGAAGGCACGTGGCTGGCATCTGCTTGCTTCCAGGTTATGTTTCAAAATGGCCTTCTCCAGAATGTTGGCATCAGCTTCCAACGGCCGTCTTCAAAATGTCTCTCAGCTCCAGCTAGCTGTGGGCTCCTTCAGTCTGAGCTTATATAGTGCTCCAGTAAACTAAACAAGGCCCATGCTCAATGGGTGGGGCTATGCCTCCACAGAAATTGTCCAATCAGAGTTATCACCTGCAGATGGATGGGTCACATCTCCATGGACACTGAACCAACAGGTTCCAACCCAATCCACACTAATACGTCTGCCTCCACAAGAATGCATTAAAGTATATGGCTTTTTCTGGGGGACATCATATACACAAACTAGCACAATATTAATATCAAAATACTTTACATATTCTACAGTCACATGGTGGGCATTTATTTCTTCTGGCTCCTGGCATTGATAGTCACTGTGAAACTTTTTGGCTTTATCTGTGTCCTAACTCCTGAAGCCTTTGGTTTTGGAATTCTTGGTTTCTGACCTAAGTGCCCTGGTTACACAAAGCTAAAAAGTATTTTACATTTACCAAAGTTGGAGAAGTAATTGACCCTTGCAGTGAAGTACTAAAAAGACTTACTGAGCTAACAAGGCTGGTCTGTCAGTAATTTGGAACAATTCTTTAGTGCTTTATCAAATTAAATTTAAGCTTATTATCCATTGTTTTATTCTTTTCCCACATTCTGTTTCCAGGGTTTTACAGGAAGCTTTTCAGATTTTAAAAGTATTTTATTTCATTTTAGAAGGGTCTAGAATTTACAACTTCATTATACCTATTAAATGTGTCAAGCTAAAAAAAAACCAAAATTGTATTATTATAGGGTAAAATAATAATGGGTTTCTTTAAATTAGACAATTTAAAGAAATTTAAAGAAAATTAGAGCATTTCTAAATTAGAAATTTAGTAAATAATCTTGGTTTAAAAACATGCTAAGTTTCTGTACATTAAAATATTGTTTGAAAAAGCCTCCAAGTCTGGAGATTCAAATTAAAGATATTTATTTTCTCTTCCCATCCCCCCATATTATAATTCTAGTGGCCTAACATAAAATTTAAAATGTATTTTTGCACCAAATCATTGGTATTTATTATACAATCCAAACCCACTGGTGGCTCTTCTTAAACCCTGAACATCTTTCCCTTTCATTTACTTTCCCTTCATTTATTGTTTGAAGCCATCTGAACAGTTCAAGGAGGAAGGAGCCTTGCATAATGGATCTACATAGATGGAGTAATTCCAGAGCAGGAATTGAGAGTCAGTTAGAACAGCATTTCTCATACTTTTTTATTCATGTGAATCATCTGGGTATCTTATTATTGCTGGTTCTAATTCAGAAAGTCTGGACTAAGATTCTGCATTTCTAACAAGCTCCCAAGCGACGCTGTTGCTTCTGGGCCACACTTTGAGTAGCGAGCGGTTAGACTACATTTCTCAACTATGTAATTTCATTCGAATGAAAGAATTAATGAGATTTGGGACTACTTCTGGTTTTTTTTTTTTTCCTAGTATGCAAAGGCGCAAAGGCAGATATTGTGTTCCTGACTGATGCCTCTTGGAGCATTGGGGATGACAATTTTAACAAAGTTGTAAAATTCATTTTCAATACTGTGGGAGCCTTTGATGAAATCAGTCCTGCTGGAATTCAGGTGATTGTCATTCCACAATGGGCTCTTCATTTGTAATGTCTTGCTATTTATTTGTACTGTAGAATGATCTTTCAATATAAACTACATTTAATCTTCACTATTTGCTTATTCCTTTTATGCATGTATTGTTGGAAAGGTGTGGGCTGTATATGATAAATAAATAGAAAATTAAATATTCTCTAGTTACTGTCTTTGGAAAGATAATATTCCAGTTTGAGAATTTGGGGGATTTTTACTCTAACTTCCTGCTTAAAATTTCCAACAGTGATACATTCCTATGAAAGGTCATCCATTGCTCTGGAAATGAAATGCATTGATTACCAAACCCTATTAAGTCAGAAGAATCAGTGATGAATAGAATGGGTAATAAGTAGAACAGATGACTGGAATGGGTGTCTGGGACCATGCTGCTTTCTATATTATTACATTTCAGATATTACCTTTACCAGAAGAATGTTCATTAATGAGTCAAAGGGTATTTCATTTGTTTTCCTAAAACTATAACTGCCAGTTGTCTTACCATGGCAAGACTCCAAATTCATTTGTTTTATTAGAATAGAAACTTAGTTAGAAAAGTTTATACTTCTGACCCTAACCTACCTATAAAGCAAGAATCTCCTCCACCACATCCAAAATACTCCTGAACGGAACTGAACACCTAGATCCAGTGGCTCTAAACTATTTGGGGCGGGGGGGGGTGGGGGTGGGAAGTCTTTCCAGACCTCTCTGAAAATCTGATTAAAGCTATTATTAGCTCGGTGTCCTTTAAGACCCACTTCAAATTCCACCCCTTTTGGAGAGGCTCCCTTGATGGCTTTAGGCATTCCATGCTTCTGAAGTACTTTGTCTGTATTGCTATTATAGTACCACATTATACTGTCATTATTTATTTGTGGAACTGTCTTCTATTTAACATGTTGGTCCCTTAAAGCATGAGACTGTCTTATTTTAAAAAAATTCTCTCCAACTTTTCTTCCCTAGTCTTCTTGGTGAATTTTCTTTTTATTTTGGCAGTTTGTACCTCTTAATTGTATCATATTAGAGACATTATTAAAATAGATTTTTTCATAAACCACAAATAATTTCATACACAAATTATATTGGCCTTCCTTTTCATGGGATACTACTTTATTGAATTTACTTGATTTCACATCTCCAAATAATCCTGTGGACATTGTGCCAACCCAAGAAGAATAAAAATTCAGCCTAATTATATTCTTAATTTAATGGGTGAAAAATTAAGCCCTTTTAAATCCTTTTGAAAATTAAGTTTTCTAAGACACTAATAAAAAATACCTACCATATTTTATTAACTTCTGCCTACAAGTTAGTATACACAATTATTAGTCTTTAAAACAACTCTAGAAAGTAAGTGTAATTATTACCATTTTATTGATAGGAAACCTGAGTCCAGAGATTTAGGAAATTTCTCCAATGTTACATGGCTATTAATTGGCAGAGTCAGAATTTAAGCCCGTGAATCCTGACTATATGTCTGTAAACATTCCACTAAATAACACTGTCACTAAATTTGTGATGTGTTGATTATTATCACAGCATTTTTATATTACCATGAGAATGGACATGGTTAATGAGAAGGAGCAGTAAGTTGAGAACCAGAGCATTGAGTTCAAGGTGGTACATTCTCATTTCTAATCCCTGACATCATTGCTCTCCAGCTTTTCCCATGCCTTCCTACATCCCAGAGAAAGGCACCATATTAATACAGTGTATTTTAATTATCAATATCAATTATTGACATTTTCCTTTTTCATATTAGCATGGAAAACTTAGAAATTGGAGAATGTGATCAGACAAAAGCATTCAGTGTGATAATATTAGCTATAGAGAGTTATAATGTGTTGTCATGTTTGAGACATTTTATTCCCCATTCTACAGCTGGAGGAATCACTTGAAGATTGAAATACAAAAAGACATGACTTAAACTTATTGCCAAACCACATTTCCTTTCAGGTCTCATTTGTGCAGTACAGTGACGAGGTCAAGTCTGAATTTAAGCTGAACACGTACAACTACAAGGCCCAAGCCCTTGGAGCCCTCGAGAATATTAGGTACAGAGGAGGAAACACAAGAACAGGTAGTTAAACAGAGTATATATAGACCTTCACTTTCCAATGTGTTTGGAGCGGTAGAACTGAATGTGCCATCTCACACATTCAAATAGCCAAATTCTTACCATTGGGAGTGGCTAATGGCATTAGGACAGCTTTCTCTGAGGTGACACTAAAGCGTTCCATGCACTTTCTATAGGCAAGGCCCTGACATTTATCAAGGAGAAGGTCCTGACTTGGGAGAGTGGCATGAGGAAGAACGTCCCCAAGGTGCTGGTTGTGGTCACCGATGGTCGGTCGCAGGATGAGGTCAAGAAGGCAGCTTTGGTCATCCAGCAGTCAGGTAAACATGGGCATGATTTTAATGCCTAGTGATTTTGTTCATTATTTTAAAAGTTGTAAATGTTCAGGAATGGTTACAGTAGACCAAAATAGCTCACTCTATTTTACTGTTCCTGTTTTACTCTGTACTCTGTACCCTTGTTATATTAGTTTTTATTTAATTGTGGAATGGTTTGGTAATTTTGTTCATAAAGGATGTGGTGTACTCTTTTTATAAGAAGTAATACAGTGTCAATTAAGGGCAAACCAAATTTCCCCTGAAGCTACAGAAAGCAATAGTATAATCCCAGAGCAGGCTTCCTGATATAGCAGAAATGAATCTTGATGCCATTTCCTGGGCAAGGAGAGGAATAGGGAAGCCTTTAGCTTTAGCACATCCTTGCAGATACAGACCGAATGCAGATCTCTGAAAGGTCCGCTGTAGAGGGAGGTATCTCTGAGGCAGATCTTATAAACCAAACATCCTGAGAACCTACCAGCAATACTGCCCTTTGGATTGGTTATTTAGGACTAGAAGAGATGAAACTAGGTCTTTCCAGTATTCTCAGTAAATCACTCCTCCCCACCAATGCAGGCAGGGTCCAAGGTGGACTGACTTTAGAGAGAATTCTATGCTATACATGAACAATTGTAGTAAACTGTAAAAGTACTTTGTTACATGGAAATAGGTAAAATTATGGCTTGGAATGGAATTTAATACCAAGTCATGTTGTCTTCTTCCAACAGAGGTTTTCATTTGAGCTGATCTTTTCATAATTTGTTGCCATTATGTTAGTACTACACTTTGAGGAGATTTATGCATCTTTTGGCTCCTGTATGATTAAATTGGGGATTATGAATTGCTCAAGTTACTTCATTGATCTCTGATTATATCCCTAGTGCTTTTCTGTATGCCTTATTTTTTTCTGATGTTAAAATAAATTTTTTTTCTGATGTGCAATGAAACTTTATTTGCATTTTGCTAATAATGAACATTTATTTCCAGGGGGAGTTGTAGGTTCTATTTCAAAGGTGGCCAAAGTGCTGCTTTCAAGCTGAGGTAGTTGGGAAAATTCGTCTCAAGAACTCAGATTTAAAAATGAGCCCATTCTTGGTTTCTGAGTCACATAAGCTTAAAATATAAATGGTGCCCAAGAGAGCTGAAGAATTCTTGTGTATATTAGTGCTGTGGATCTGTGGAAGGAAATGTGCACCACATTGTCTTTCTGCTGTTAAAATCATCATCTTTTAATTGTTAGGATTGTATTTCAGGAAATACAATTAATTGAATTTCATAAGCCAGAAAATAAGAAAGAGTACATATTCATGAAGGAAAGTTTATGTCAAATAAAAGCACTTGTTGAACACATTCAGAAAATATAGCGCTATTCCCAAAAAGATTTTTTGAATTGTTCAGACAAGAAAGGAGGGTAAAAAGGGATATGCAAGTCACTGTGAATGCTACTCTGCAGGTTTCAGTGTCTTTGTAGTTGGTGTGGCTGATGTTGACTACAATGAGCTTGCCAACATTGCCAGCAAACCAAGTGAACGGCACGTGTTCATTGTGGATGACTTTGAATCTTTTGAGAAGATCGAAGACAACCTTATTACATTTGTTTGTGAAACTGCCACTTCAAGTAAGTCATGGTCAACATGGACCCAGAATCTCACTTACTTTGAAAAGTAATTACTTACTGAGCCGTTCTCTATACTATATGGGATCAAGTCTGTGCATAAATAGATCCTGGAAAATCATTTGGGAATCTGATAAATAATTTTTCCTCCTGAGATGTGTGCTTGTCAGGAGTCCATTTTTAGCCTTGAAGATGTAATATTCCTTGTATGGAAATAAAGTGTTTTCATATATCCTTTCCCACCATCCCCACATCCTGTGACCTTTGAATAAATTAATCTGCAGCTTAGAACTGCATATTTAGAAGCATTTCTGCAAGATAGTTTTGCCTGTTAGTAATCAGTTGGTATTTGATCTGTCAAAAAATGTCCTTCAAGAGAGCAATGAAAAACCTGACTTGTATATGTGCTCCATAGAAATTCAGGTGGTTCCCATTTGTTTTTCTGAATTTAGAGTTTTTTTCTGTTTTGTTTTGTTTTTGTTTTTTGTTTTTTAATTATACCAAACCCCTATTGGTATAAGTTCAGCTTATAACATACATTGAAGAACCAAAGGCTTAGGGTATTAGATTGTGGAGATAGTTAGGTGGCCAGTCTAGCTCCTGATTTTATGCAGGGCTTTGCTTTACAAGTATATTATTTCCCCCATTAAACACTATGTTAAAAACTCAGAACTCTGTTTAGAGGGAGTAGGAGTAAAGAACCCATTGTTCAAATGAAAATTTATGCTGAAGCCCAGAGTGGAGCTGCACTGGTGAAAGTGGGGAGGGGGCTGGAAGGGGGCCACATTAGTGAAAGTGCACAGAGGGTTGGAGTTGTCTCTTTTTCACCCCAGAGGGCCCTGGATGTGGCCCTCTGGGAACCTTGTGCTCTTGGGGGCATGAAAACTACCGTATACTTGTCACCAATGTGTGATATTTGGTAGCAGCCTGGAGGCTCCCGTGCTTGGCAGAGAAGAGGGTTGGATAGGGACAAACTCCTCCTTCCTCTGCATAAACCTAAAAGTTCCTGGGAGGGGAGTTCTTCAATCTGTTGAAAAGGTCTGAAAAATTTCCTCTTTAATTCTATTTTAATATTTGTATTAACATTGAAATATTCCAAATGGACTAGAGAATGTTTAGGAAACATTTGTCACACTGCTTAATAGTATAACTTCCCTTACAGTGAATTGCAAGAAATATATAACAGGTTAGATCGATAGGTTACTTTTTTTTATAAATGAATGAGCAGTCTCATTACTTGATATTCATAGCTGCTTTTTGTGTACATACAATGTTTGTATATTATGTCAGTGAATCATACTTAAAGAACACTGTACATTCCAGGTTGTCCCCTCATTTATTTGGATGGCTACACCTCACCAGGTAAGCATTTACACTCTTGGGCTAATTTATTTTAAGGTTTAAATAACAAAATAATTAAAATAAATTCATTTTTAATATCTTATTTTCTGATGTGAAGGTTTTAAGATGCTAGAAGCATACAACTTGACAGAAAAGAATTTTGCTTCTGTACAAGGAGTCTCTTTGGAATCAGGGTCTTTTCCCAGCTACTCAGCATACAGGCTTCAGAAAAATGCTTTTGTGAGTCAGCCTACAGCGTAAGTATGACAACAAGAGGTTCTTTGTCTTATAATGGGCAAGATGCTTCTTCGAGGTTCTTGGAATGTTTGTTGACTTTCCAGAACCCTAGAACTTTAGAATTGTCAGAAGACTCCTTATAGATGACCTAGTCTGGTTTCCTTAAACACAGTCACACAATCTTAGGCCCAGAGAGATTAAACGTCTTCTGTAAGTTCACATGGTGGTTCAGACTGGACATCTGGGCTTGTTATTCTCAGAGCCAAGACATCTAATCCTGACGCTGGAGTATTGTGGATTGCTGACCATGTTAGGAGTGTAGTTAGGCTTCTTCTAAGGGAGGCTGTTTAAACAGGAAGACAGCTTATCATTTGGAACATCTCTCCCTGTGGTGCAGAAGGACTGGCTGGAAGACATGCAGAATGACAGCAGGCATTCTTTTTAGTGTTTCAGACCTCCAGAAAACTAAAGTCTGTGATAGTTTTGCTTGTCCAGGATCAGACAGACAGTGGTTAGTGTTTGTTGGTCGATGCTACAGCAATCTGTTGGGTAGCTCTGGATGTTGTTATTTGTTTTTTTCCTGAAAGTTTGCAGCTGGGTACAAAAAACAAAATATGTATTTCTTATTCATTAAAATGAAAACCTTTTATGTTGAAAAAATATGTGTTTGGCAATTTATGGAGAGAAAAGAACAAGAAGAAATAAAGCTTTCAGAAACTTAGGACAGGGTGATAAAATATTTCTGAAAGTTGAAATGCTCTGGGAAAGCTGATGGAAAATTCAGAGTAAGACCAGTGCTAATCTCTTTTAAGGAAGCACAGATCACATTGTAGTTCGACCACACTGTTAGTTCCTAACTCTTTTATGGTTAACTACATTGGTTCATAGTTTAGATTTTTTAACTAACCACAATACTCAGTGTTTAACCCTTTTAGTCATCTCAAGATATGATTCCTACATTTTAACTCATGACAGCCTATTGTCCTCTCAAGAGTCAGAATTTGTGGTTGAAAGGGAAGAAGCATCGATGCAATTAAAAAAATTTTTTTTTTCGTGAGCACCAGTTAAAAAGGAAGAGTAAGAAAAATAGGCTAGGTGAGAGATGAGTTGATAGGGAAAAGTATGTTTTTAAAAAAATGGAATCTTATTAAGACAGTTTCTTCTTGAATATATAAAAAGTACTGCATCAGCTTACGCAAAGCATATGTTTTAAAAAGCAAGGCAGACTGATATTCCATAAGTCTTTCTTTATGGTATTAGCCATGTGGTACTAGCACATGGAACCTCAGGAGACATTCTGTTCTCTCTGCCAAAATTCATGAAGGAATAGCTCACAGTGGATCAAAGCCCTTTTCCTGCCTTCAGGGAGAAAAAGTTATTAAATGGTCTCAGACAGAAAACCATCAATTCTGCTTCAAAGATTCCCCCTGAGCAAGGATAGACTCAGCTCTTGAAGGACACATAGGACTGCAATTTTTGTCAAACAGAGCCAAGAAACATTTCCTTTTAATTGAATCACATCCCTTCATCATCATTAAATGTTTACACATGTACATGGCCATAACATTTATTATTATTTTTGTTTTGGGGAATATGTGAGCTTCTGGAGGTTAGTTGATTTATTTGATTTCAGGGAAGGAATTTGGAAGTGTAAAAATTATTAGAGCTAGGGAAGGAGAGATTAAAATTATAAACTGTTTTACATATGATCTCGTATCCTTGGCACTGGAAGTTAGTATTTAGGAAAATTCAGTGTCTCTAAATTACATCCACAGTTATAACGTTTATCACTCTAAAGTTATACAATTTCATAATCCTCTATGTATCTAGAAAAAATTATTTAAGAGTTGGATAAAAGATCATTTTGTAATTTCTCAGAATTTGTGACTTTATAAGATTTTTAAATAATCTTTTACCACTTACATAATGGGTCTTTAGTGTTTGTTCTTTTGAAGATTTCCTAAAATTTTCCAGAGTATAAATATTTCCTACTACTACCCATAATGAGGCTTTGGTCCCAGGATGAGAAATCCTTATTTATTTATTTATTTTGTTTGTTTGTTTGTTGTTTGCTTTATCCAACAGAGATCTACACCCAAATGGACTCCCCCCTTCATACACGATAATATTATTGTTTAAACTTCTCCCAGAAACTCCCAGCGACCCTTTTGCAATTTGGCAAATCACAGACAGAGACTACAGACCACAAGTTGGAGTGATTGTGGATCGTAAGGATTTTTATCTTATTTTAAGGCACAAGAGTGTATACTTTTGTGTTCTCCCTTTACCTTCCCTTTTCTCTTTAAAAGCCTTCTGAATATACTTACTTGATATATGCTTTTATATTTAAACTTTTCAAAACATAACACATAAGTAAATATTCTAGTTACATTTTATATCAACTGAAATTATTGAAATTTTTGAACTCTCTCTAGCAAGAATTATTTGCTAATATTAATATGTGCAATATAAGGTATACTGTGCATGTGATTTAATAACAATTTTATGTTGACTACAGCTTCTAGCAAGACATTATCATTCTTTAACAAGGATACAAGAGGGGAGGTGCAAACCATTACATTTGATACAGATGAAGTAAAGACATTATTTTATGGAAGTTTTCATAAGGTAAAAACATAAGATTACATGAGTCTTTTTTCTAGAAAAAAGAATATGACTTAGAAATTTAAATTATTTTCTTTTTATTATTTATCAAATGTCATGTTAAATGGTAGAACAACATAGCTGTCTTTTAAAAACAAAATCTTGTTCTAAAGAATTTGATTAATTCAAAGAAGAAAATTTAAAATAAAATCATAATTCCACTAATCAAGAGATAACTACTATTAACATTTTGATATATTTTCAATCCTTCTTTTGAAAATTTGAATCATATAGTATATACAGTATTTTGTTACCTACCATTTTATTGTAAACCTTTATGTTATTTAGTTTCAAAAGCTTACTTTTATTGGATTATATTTTAATTTAGAAAATATATTCTTTATTTTTTAACTTTTCAATTTTATAAAGCACATTAACCTTCTTCTGCTTGCTCTTTTATTGGAAAGTTACAGAAATTTCAGTGAAATGTAGAGTTAACATTTTATCAATCCAAAAGTTACCAACATCTACCAAAACAAGGCAAATGTTAATGAAATTATTGTTTATGTGAATACACATAGGGATTCTCTAAAAATATCATACTAAAAGTTCTAAGATGCATTCTTAGGGGATTGTCTAATTTTGGTGATCATAATTTTTTGTATGTCAAAGGATAGTAAGAGTACTGAAGTTGGGAGCATAAGAAATGAAAAGAAAATCTAGTTTAATAATGGACTTTTTGCACAAATAATCTAAAATTTCTCCAGTATGACAGACAGGAAGATTATCCCCTATACATAAAAGGTAAATATTTCCAGTTCAATCTGATTTTCAAGTGAAAATGAATACCCTGCCTCTACTTCAGTAGATTTAGCAGCATTTCTTGCTGTTTCTGCTTCTGAGGAATCTTGGCTTCTTTCCAGAATGTTTTCCTGTTCATGAATCAGATTGTTGATAAGGAAGGCAAAGTACTCTTTGTTGAACTCAAAGTTAATTCATTGTCACGTTAGGGAGAACCAAAAAACACATTGAAGAAAAAAAGATCTCTGAGTACAATAGTATATAATTCCTTAGCAATTGTCAGACTCTCATGGTAAGGTACAGCAAAATAAATGTTCAGTGGGAAAGGAAATTCCAGTTTGGTGAATATTATTGGCTTAAAGTTATCCTTACTCAGTAAAAGAAGTTGAATACAGCAAAGATCTTATGAAATTTTGGGGCTTATTAATATATCTATTAAGCTTACATTTGAGGATCTTGCTGAGAAGGACTATTTTTTCTTTCATATCCACTGAAGATATTAAGACTCTAATCTTCTAGTAATCAACATAGCCATTTAGTAACTGCTATTTCTTCATTTCCAGTTTTTGTGGAATGCTTCATTTTATTCTAATCCAAAAAGGCAGGATTTTACAGAAGTCCATAGTGACAGTCATTAGTTTTTATTGTATTCTTTTTATTTCTGATAGAAGATAAAAATCAGGTTAGAATTTTATTTGTGTCCAGTAATTAGGAAAAATGTTTCAAATGAAGAGACTTATTAAAGAATTAATTTTGTCTACCTGCTATGCCCTCTATTTTTCATCATATTTGTATTGTAACTTTTTTCTTTTAATTTTTTTCTTTATATTTTTCTATCTGTATCTTTTGTATTGAAACTTTTTTTAAGATTTACTTTCCCTATTCCTTTGTGCAGCAGGTACTCATTTTTTTTTTCAAATCAAGGCATTATTTTCTTGAAATTCCCTTTTTCATACCATTGAACTTTCAGTGAGATGTTTGTTTTCTTGGCCTTTATGTAATGCCTCTTCTGTCTTTTTTTTCTCCCTCATGTTTCTTCATGCTCTCTCTTCTCTCCCCAAATTCTCTACCTTCTTTTGTCATAATTCTGTTTTTTAGTTTCTCCTCCTCTTTTTCACTGTGCTGTTTTTTTTCCCTACCATTCTCCCACCCCAATTCTTTTAACCCATTCCCTTTACCCTATCAGTTTGAGTACCAGATTCAATCACTATCAGCCCTTTATATTCTTTACCTATCCAAGAATTCAAGTACTCACTTTCATTTTTCCATCTAATTCCTTCAGTCCTTCAGTCCATAGGATTAGAATGAACAGTACTCTGAGAGCAGAAAATTAGTGAAAAGGATAGGGAGGGTGCTCTTCGGAGAGAGGAGATAGGCTAAAAGAGCTCAAGCAAGGAATGGCAGACATTTTTCACTTCTGTGGCTTCTCTCTAAAATAGTGTGCATGTCCCTTCTATTCTAATAGTTGACATGGATCCAGCTGAGAAATTTTTATCAAGGGAAGGAAATGGAATAGATAAAAAAATAAAGTTTGAGGTTATGGTAGAAACTGGAAAGGGAGATGAGTGACAAGGGGGTCCCCACTTCTTTTACTGGTCAAATACTAACAATATCTGACAGTTGAGAAAAAGACTGGGTACCCTACATACTTGAGGCAATGGTTTACAGATGAAGAGCCCATTCTGAAATATAATTATGCATGTGTTTAAAAATGTGATAACACATTGAATAAATTGTGGCAAAACATGTTTTTAAGATGTGTCTCTTGATGGTTAGCATTGAATGACAAGTGTATTTGGAATAATTTTGATAAAAATTGGAATTTTGGATTTTTAAATAATTTTTATGTATACTATGGTTTTTCAAATATTTCATGAATATTTGCTTCAGTGATTGTCCATACAAAAGCCAACAAATGTTTTAGTTTTTGTAAGATAATAAATATCCTAGGAATGCTTGTATAATGTTCTTAAATTCAATATTAGATGATTGCCTAGGAGAATTTAAAGCCTTTAAATTTTTTAGTAAGCTGAATAGCTATTTTTATATAACAACAATATGTAACTTCTATTTACTAACTTATAGATGCATTAAACTAATGCTTTGATAGTAATTCCACGTGGGAAAAGAGAGGTTGTCTAGAGATTGTCTAGAGATTGTCCTTATGCCGATTGACTCAGAGCATTTAAGAGAATTCATGTTCCTTTTAACTTAGAGCCAAACTTTTCAAAGTAATCATCAAGTGCTTACTTGAGCTTTGTGCTGTGATAAGTGGAAACTAAGAGCGTAAATATAAACTCAAGGAGAACCCACAGACATTCTTTACATTGTTAAAATACAAATATTTTAATAATTATCTGTACTAATAGATTTCTTAAGATCCTGAGTGTCAGGCAAAAAAATCATGTAAACTTTTTTCCTTAAAAGGAAATTAAATCCTGAATTCTGTTGCTTTCTAGAGTTGACTCTCTGTAGAAGACATGTGATAACTCTTTACCATGTTAGATAGTTATAAGGTGTGCAAGTTATTTCTGGCTGAGATTGGAGAATAATGAATAAATTAATGAATTTAGCAAAATCAGTGGAAGATATTTAAGACTCTTTTGCTCTAAGTAATTATATATATATAATGTATATGTTTCATTAACCTCTATTTGAATAATGCTTCATAGTTTGCAAAGTCCTTTCATCTACCACTTCTTCTTTGGTCATCTAAGTTAGAGTACATTTTGGGAAAATAAGAAATTATGCATGTTTATGTGGATGAAGGAAACTGAGACCCAGAGAAGATAAGTGGCTTATCTAATTTCATATTTTTAATAAGTGACATCACTGACACTGCAGCCCATTTTTTAGATTTTTAGTCCAAGACTCTTGATTTGTGATGAAAATGGTTTTAAAAACATGTTTCTTTACCTGTGATTGAAATATGCAGAAGTCTGCCATTTTTTTTTTTTTGGTAGAAACATTATAATGGAAATGAATTATTTTTTAGGTTCATATTGTAGTGACCTCAAAGAGTGTTAAGATTTACATTGACTGCTATGAAATTATAGAAAAAGACATCAAGGAAGCTGGAAATATCACAACAGATGGTTATGAAATTCTTGGAAAACTACTTAAAGGGGAGAGGAAATCAGCCACAGTAAGTGACACATTTTTATTTTTCTTGATGCCTTGTGTTAAGATTATATTTCCTAAGTAACTCAGTGAGTTTTAAATTGTCAAATTTCTTGGTCAGATCTAAACATTAGAACAGTTACATGGAGTCAGTGCTACTGACAGAACTATATTATGTGCTTTAAAGCTAGAAAGTAAATAAGATATCAAAGCACCTGAGAACATCATGTAGTCATCCTGAAACAGGAGAGTATTACACAAATATTTGCCAAGATAACCTGTGAAATCTAAAATAATTCTTTTTTTTTTTTTATTCTTCAAAGATAATGACTGTTAATACAAATTTGTGCAATCAGGACATTAAGCATTTGTGGACACTAGCTGTGGCTTCAGTAAAGCCTCTGTCCCCTCACAGAGGAATCACTTGTCTTGTCTGTCTCGGAAGGAAAGCAGTGTAGAAGGGCACCAAACTGACCACATTACTCACATAGTTTTATTGATTTACGTTTGAGACAGGAGTATGCCAACCCTACTTACAAAGCTGCCTAGTAGTAAAATTTTAAATCTAACGTCATCATATCAAGCTAATTAATTTCATATTACATGTAATTAAATAAGTATATTGTTCCAAAAGCAAAGCTAGTATTTACACAAATAGATTTGGCTTCTATTTTTTAAAATGTCATTATTTATTAAAATAAACTTTCTTTGAGGGACAGGATTTTCTTCATCTAGATTCAAAAGTGAAATATTTTATTCTACAATATAGAAACAATTAGTGCAAATTTAATAAAATTGTGATAAAAATCCAGACTTCTTGTTGAATATTGGATTTGATGTTTAGATAGTACAAAAATAGTGAAACGGTAAATAGTAATAAAAACCACAACATTTTTAAATTAAAAAATAGTACAATTATATCAAATTTTTAAAAGAATGACTATGTCTGAACAACCTTTTTATTATTAGAAGAGCTTTATTTTTAAACTTTAGAAATATAAAATGGGTATGCTAGGTTGAATTAGTTGAGGGCTATTAGAAAAGTTAGTAGTCAACCCGTTAGTAAGAATTTCTGAAAAAAGAGTATCAATTTTAGAATAATTGAGAAATAATTTCTTTAATGTTACTTTTCTACATGGGTAATCTCTTTAAAGTTGATTTGAATGTGTGGAGTCTTCAAATTCATTTAAATATATTCACAAAAACATGTATTTCACTTTACTATCTTTCTCTTAGGCAAAGGTTATGTTCTTTCCTTATGAAGTAAGGATCATATTGCTCTCAAGGGCAGACACCATTGAGAGAGTCTGTGTGAGAAGCTGGAAAAGGTTAAAATGAGGAATTGTTAATATAAAATGTTTCCCATGCATCTTTAGCTGATGTTGCTGTTGGTTGTTTGCAGTTCCAAATCCAGAGTTTTGACATTGTCTGCAGTCCAGTGTGGACCAGTAGAGACAGATGCTGTGATATTCCCTCTAGGGTAAGTAAAACAGAACTGAATCCTGTTGTTGTTTTCATAGTCCCCCTGGAATAAATTCTTGTTCTGGGGGGTGGTCTCGGACAGGAAGTAGCACTCAGCAGCTGCATCTTCAGGGCGAAGCCAAAGGACACACAATATGCATGTGCTCATTAGGTACCACAGCTCAGCCAGGGTCTCTGTAACCCCTCCTTTGCAAGCTAGAAATGCACAAGACCATATTTGGAAATTCTTCCTGATAAGGAGCATTGTTGTGCATAGTCAGAAAAGTCCTACTGCATCAGTGTGTTTGGTCGACCTACATACTACAAAGTCCTCCTATTGCTTTTAAAATATTAGGTTTTTACGCTATAAACCATGACATCCTTGGATAGCTAAGGTTTTTTAGATGGTGGAAATAACCATATTTCTATGTGAGATGATGGCTTTCCCCATATTAGTTGTATAGTTAATAGTTGCAGAGTTGAATGCTGAGGATGAATTTGAAACTTTAGACAAGCAAAGAACCACAAACATTCACAAGATGACTGTGCATTACTTATTCAACAGATATTTATTGTGCACCTATTGTAAGTCCAGCACTATTCCAAGTGCCAGGATTACAACAGTGAAAAAAATGTATAATCAAGTGGGATCAGGAGAAAGAAACAAACAATTAAATATACACTATGTTATAAAGTGAAGAGTCCTGGATATAAAACAAATCAGGGCAAGGGGATGCCAAAGGTTAGCACCATCATCAACCCTCAGAGATATAGTGAGATTTAAACAAAGACCTGAATGAAGTGAGGGAGCAAACAATGTGATAACTGGAGGAAAGGCTTTCCATCTAGAGAGATCTGTAAATGCAAAGGCCCCAGGGCAAAGCGTGTTCTAAACATTTGAGAAACAGTAGGTAGATCAATGGGTCTAGAACAGAGTAAAAGCAAGGGAGGAAAGTGGTAGGCAATGAGATGGGGAGGGTGTGGGTACAGCCTTACAGATCACCTAGGGCCTTGCAGGCCATGGAGTGGGTTTTCAAGTTTATTATGGATGAAATGGGAGTCAGTTATCTGAGATATGCAGTGTTTCTCTAATATTAAAGAAATTTGTATTAAATGACCAGTGGGAAGTTGTTTTCCCCTTAAATTCATAGGTAAATATTCTTTTCAAAACTTTAGAGAGATGAAGCCAAATGCCCTGCACTTCCAAATGCTTGCACATGTACACAGGACAGTGTTGGACCTCCGGGACCACCAGGCCCTGCGGTAAGAAAACTGAAATAGTCCTTTGGTTTTTCTTTTGAAAGCTTTGGAGTGATCATCCTTTTGCCAGTATGGAGTCCATAAAATGCTTGCAGCCATCCATATTTTCTAGGATAGAATAAGCTGAATTGCAGACCATTTTTACAGTATGTTAGGGATCTGAAAAGGAATAAATCAAGAAGAAAGTTTGATTCTATATTTGAACAATTTCTCCAGCCACACAAGGATGATTTTACCAGGTAGTCTTTAAGAGTTTTTGTCTTAAAGATATGAACTTGTGTTTCCATGTGTAATTATATGATTCTGAAAATTCCTTATGTTGACTGAAAGCTTTTTGTATATACATTGTGGAGCAATGGTTTGGGCCTGACCCAAGAATAACTTGTTTAGAAACTAGGACATGTGCACCTTATGTAGCAGATATAGCCTTAGAATAACATACAGAGAGGGTAAATTTTACATATGTGATGATATCATAAATCCTGGTGAAAGTGGTGGGTTTTGGAATAACTTGACGAGAGGACTATCATCAAATCTGTTCATGCGGAGAGGGGAGAATAGGAAAATTCAAGGCAAACAGTGAAGATTGCATGAAACCCCTTGATTTGATCAATCTGATTTCTAACCTGGGCCAATTTTACTGAAAGGCTGTGACATCTCCAAGCCCTGTAGACCTCCTCATCTAAGAAAATGGGTAATTAACATAGGAACAGTTCAGGGATTCCAGAATATGAAATTTTACTATATTTGAGTTATAACAAATAATGTAAATTGATTTTAGGTTAGCTACAATCCAATTCCTCACACAGAATCAAAATGTCACTGGAATTAGTATCATTTATTTTTTATTCACAGTGACTTTTTACCTAATTTAAACTTGTAACCACAAAATTGTATACTAGCTGTTACTCAGATGGCTTTGAGATATAAGAATTTTTTTTTCTAATTATGAGGTAACATTGGTGTCACTGTCATATTTATTTCCTCTTTGTTCAGTGGTCTATGAATTCCCATTACTTAAGTACACATTCTGAGGTTCTGAGGGATTTAAGACACTCTTCCTTTTGTGTATTATTTTCCATGAAGAATGCAGTTCACTTAATTCCAAAACAGATTTTTCTCTTGCTGTATTCAAGTAATATTTGCTTTTTACAATAAACCTTAATTTAGGTTTAAAAAACTTGCTAATGATAAGTAAAAGTCAGAATATAAAAACCAGGCACTTAGAATGCACAGTTTTTCAATTCTCTGTCCCCACATATTTATATGACATGAAATATTTGCTTAATATTTTGCATGCAGCTGCAGAATTGTTGATTGTCTGAAGAATGTACTACTTCTTAAAGCAATTTTGATAGATTAATGTCTTCCTATTTCCCTCATGTTCACACTAAAATGTACTCTTAATATGTATTTTAGGGAGGACCAGGTGCTAAAGGTCCCCGAGGTGAAAGAGGTATCAGTGGGGCAGTTGTAAGTATATTTTAGAGTGCATTTAAATTTTCATTTATTTGTTGTCTGGTTGTTCAAATTTCCACTAAGTTTTGTGACCCTGAGCAAGTTAGCTCAGGTTTAGTGTGCTTTACATAAAATAATTACTTCTTGTCATGTCTCTGAATGTCAAAATGATGAATTAGACTAGTCAGAGAAAGAAATGTGTACATTACATCTTACAGCTCTAGGAATTAATTGTGCATGGGAAATCTGCGGAAGTACCTTGAGGGCTCTGCCAGAACATGGGGAAGCAAAGAAGATGACCCAGCCATCTACTGGAAGAGCCTACAGGGAGTGGAGTCCCCCTGGAGAGTGGGAGGTTGCTGGGCACTGTTCTGCTGCTCCTTTATTCATCTGCCTAAGAAAGTTTTGAGCGGTCAAAGATGCTTTCACTCAGGGGGTCTCTGGCTCCTTCTGCCGGTTCCACACTGATCTGGCATAAAAACGCAAAATTCTCAAAGGAGTATCTTGCGAAGAGAATGTGTAATTTTTGTCATAATATCACTAATGAGTAAATAACCCAGTTAGTAAGGAGGCTGGGATGCTGACCCAGGTCTGTCTGCAAATTTGTGCCCTTTCCACCTAAATACATTGCAAAGAAACCCCAGCATGGAGCATCTACTCAGTGGATATCTGTTCTTCACTTGCTTGATTTATGTATACTTTAGTCACAGACAGGCCAAAGACAAATCAGGACTAGCTTAATATAAATCAAATCCGATGAAATGTGTGCACGGATCTATATTCAATATATATCAGTTCTTTTTAATGCACTTCTACTAGGACTTTTTTATCAATGTAAGTGCTCTTCTGTGAATGTATTTCACTTTCCAATTGTTCTTCTAATGAGTAGTAAAGGGAAGAAAGAAATGACATTAATGAATGCTTTTATGTATGTACAGATTTCTAAAAATGTTTGCAAAGATATGATTGGTCTCTTAGAGTTATGTAGACCAGTTTCTGACTGGATATTAGCACAGGAAGGGCCTTATATGACTATGGTTGTCTTTCTTTCCTGTTTTAGGGGCCCCCTGGTCCTCGAGGAGATACAGGTCCACCAGGCCCCCAGGGTCCCCCAGGCCCTCAGGGACCCAATGGACTCTCTATTCCAGGAGAACAAGTAAGCACAAAGGCTCCCTATAGTAAATGAGGCTGGTAGGTTAACACTGAGTTTAATTGACACCGAGTTGAAATGAAACATTTTCCACTATTTTTTTGCCAAAATCTAATGTTTTCTCAGGGAACTCAACAAGGTTAGTCATTGAGATGACTTCCTTTTATGACTATAATTTCAGATACATAAATAGTGTATGTAATAATATATAACTCAGAGAAGCACTCTGTAGAAGAAATTATTGCAGCATATTTGACCTTTTCTTTTTAAAAATGCTTATATCTTTCAATGTTCTAAAAGTTTTAAAACTGTTTTCAGTCTGTGGCAGCCCTGGAGTCCTTTTCTAATATTTATGACCTAAAGACGAGTTTACATGAATTTACCTAGATCCTTACTTCTTTTAAAAAATCCTTTTGTGAAATGTTTCCCTTTTGTTCTAAATGCTAATATGAAGTTATAAAAGGTGTTTCATATTTTAAGGATCATGTTTTATTTTGCTACTAACTGTTTTCTATACTTTAAGATTGAACTAAATGAATATTTGACTAAGGACACAATATATACATAGTTCTTAAATTTAGGTGAGATGTGTTAATAAGGAGAGATTTCTTTTTATTTATTTTTTGGTATATAGAGGAAAGCATAAATAATCTATAGCAAATCTAGCTAGAAATGAGATATGTGAAGGAACAGTACTTCCTTGATCAAAAGGTTTGATGGGTTTAGAGGCTTTTCCTTTTTCTTACCACTACCATGAATAAATTAAGTTTATCAGTTTTAATTAATTTTGTTTTGCCATTGTAATAATAAATGTCTTCAAGTAGGTAGATATAAAAACCAAAATCATGTTATTTTGTTACAGTATTTTACTGAATATCCTTCCATTCAGAAACAGTACCAAATTAAAGATATTAAAGTGAACATTAGTTTTTCCCTTCATATCTTGTTTCTATGGAAATCTCTTGTTAAATTATGTTCTTTAAAAGATTGCTATACTATAGGTATATATAAAATTACCCCATAACATTATTGTAAGTAGAAATGATAATATAACATTTGAAGTTTAAAAGGTAGGATCAATCCAAAGAAATGATTTATATTCATTCATCCTCCTTCAGAAATACCCCATGTGCTCATCTTAAGACCTTTACATTGGATTTATGAAGTGATGGAGATTTCATAAATGACTCATGTCTTCCCTTTTCACTTAGTCTCTGAAAAATGCCTAAGAACTGTTTTCCCGTTGCTCGCTGTAGGGTCGCCAAGGGATGAAAGGTGATGCTGGAGAGCCAGGCCTTCCAGGCCGAACAGTGAGTTGGTCTTGAAGTTGCCTTTTCTTTTACTTGTCATATGTTATACTACTTTGTAGTGCCTCAAAAGGTGAACCAACGTTAAGCAGCAAAGCAGAAGCCTGGATATGTGCTCCATGTTATTTCCTTTACATTTGCTACTTTTAGTCTTCAAGTTTGTGCTGTTCAGTTCAGATATCCACTGGTTGACTGAGCATCTGCATGCATGCCTAGCTCTGATTTCCTGCTTCTTTTCAGAGTTCCTTGCACTTAAAAAAATTTAGGGAATAATAAATATCATTTCCCATCCAGAAAGTATATTAAATGTTATTTCCTTTGGGAGAACTTCCAGTGCTTCACTTGTTTGTTTATTTTGTATAGGGAACCCCCGGCATACCTGGCCCAGCAGGACCATTGGGACCTCCAGGAGACAGAGTAAGTTTCTTGAGCAGGCTGTAATGATATTGGAAATGATATCACACTTTGCCTATTAATTAAGAACCTCCATAATTCAATCTGCATGGCTGGAAATGCAGAGTTTGTATATCTTGTGGAAGACTGAAAAGCTAATATCAGTGGACTATCCAACACCAAACCAGTCTCAAGGCCTATAAAACAAAATGGTGGGGCTTTAAGTGAGTTCTCAAAATTTTAATTTTGGTAATTTTTTTATTTTTTTTATTTTATCAGATTCAGAAAAAGACAGCTGGGAAAAGAGTTCAGCTGTTTAGAAAGAGATTCAAGAATCCTATCAAAGGTTTTAAACCTTCATATTAGTTGTTGCTATGGATCAGCTTTTTTGTAACTAAATGCAGCCTTAACTTTTATGGTCTTGCTATGAAATCAGGACATCTTCTCCTCACTTTAAGACTCAGATAAAATTTCTGGGCCTTGAGGATGTGGCACACAGCTCATACTAAGTAGGGGCTTTGCCCATTGATGGAAACTTTCAGGTTTGCTCTTGACTTGGAATGGAAACTGCACAGGAGATCCAGTCTTTCCTAGGACAAGTAAATGAGAAGTACAGTGACCCTGGTGCTATGCTCTGTTCATCAAAGTTATGGAAACATCTGGTTCCATAGGAGACCACGAATGCTCTAATAAGAACCCAGAGATTTTTTACTTGATCAAAACAAAGGTTCAGACAATAGACTCAGAGTAGTCTATATCCTGACCAAACAATCAAGTTAAAATGTATGACTAGCAGCAGAATCTGAGAAGACTAGTGCTGCAACAGCTGTCACATCAATCTGTTGACCTTAGTACTTCCAAGATACCACTGTGCAAAAGAGGTGGGTCATTCAGATGGAGAAAAAAAATTTTCCTAGATAATACAAAATGGTGGATGATATGCCAGTGAACTTTATTTGCTTCCATGCCTACTTTTGAATTTGGGTGAGAGAAATACTCTTTGGGAGTCTGGGATCTGGAGGTGGTAATTATATCTACATTCTTCTGAATGTTTTGAGACTGGCACTTTAGTTTTTTTTTTTTTTTTTTTTTTTTTTTCCATTTTTATTGAGATTGTTCAGATACCATACAATTATCCAAAGATCCAAAGTGTACAATCACTTGCCCCTGGGTACCCTCATACAGCTGTGCATCCATCACACTTAATTTTTGTTCAGTTTTTACAAACTTTTCATTACTCCAGACAGGAAATAAAGTGAAAGATGAAAAAAGAAAAGGAAACTCTAAACCTCCCCTATCCCTAACCAACCCCCCTCAATTGTTGACTCCTAGTATTGATATAGTACATTTGTTACTGTTTATGAAAAAATGTTGAAATACTACTAACTGTAGTATATAGTTTGTAATAGGTATATAGTTCTTCCCTATATGCCCCTCTATTATTAACTTCTAATTGTATTGTCATACATTTGTTCTGGTTCATGGAAGCGATTTCTAGTATTTGTGCAGTTGATCATGGACATTGCCCACCATAGGATTCAGTTTTATACATTTCCATCTTTTGACCTCCAACTTTCCTTCTGGTGACATATGACTCTGAGCTTCCCCTTTCCACCTCATTCACACACCATTTGGCGCTGTTAGTTATTCTCACATCTTGCTACCAACACCCCTGTTCATTTCCAAACATTTAAGTTCATCCTAATTGAACATTCTGCTCATAATAAGCAAGAGCATCTACATTCCTTCCACAAGGCAGGAGGGAGAGTCAAAGAAGGTAGAGAGGAAAAAGAAAGAGGAAACAAAAAAAAAATGACAGCTAGGAAGCAGCAAAAGGAAAAATAACCTTAAATCAAAGTAGAATAAAGAATCAGACAATACCACCAATGTCAAGTGTCTGACATGCCTCCCCTATCCACCCCTCTTATCTGCATTTACCTTGGTGTATCACCTTTGTTACATTAAAAGAAGCATAATACAATGATTCTATTAGTTACAGTCTCTAGTTTATGCTGATTGTATCCTTCCCCCAATGCCTCCCCATTTTTAACACCTTGCAGGGTTGACATTTGCTTGTTCTCCCTCGTAAAAGAACATATTTGTACATTGATCACAATTGTTGAATACTCTAGATTTCACCAAGTTACACAGTCCCAGTTGTTATCTTTCCTCCTTTCTTGTGGTGTCTCACATGCTCCCCATCTTCCTCTCTCAGCCGCATTCATAGTTACCTTTGTTCAGTGTACTTACATTGTTGTGCTACCATCTCCCAAAATTGTGTTCCAAACCACACACTCCTGTCTTCTATCACCCTGTAGTGCTCCCTTTAGTATTTCCTGTAGGGCAGGTGTCTTGTTCACAAAGTCTCTCATTGTCTGTTTGTCAGAAAATATTTTGAGCTCTCCCTCATATTTGAAGGACAGCTTTGCTGGATACAGGATTCTTGGTTGGTGGTTTTTCTCTTTCAGTATCTTAAATATATCACACCACTTCCTTCTTGCCTCCATGGTTTCTTCCGAGAGATCCGCACATAGTCTTATTAAGCTTCCTTTGTATGTAATGGATAGCTTTTCTCTTGCTGCTTTCAGGATTCTCTCTCTGTCTTTGATATTTGATAATCTGATTATTAAGTGTCTTGGCGTAGGCCTATTCATATCTCTTCTGTTTGGAGTACGCTGCGCTTCTTGGATCTGTAATTTTATGTCTTTCATAAGAGATGGGAAGTTTTCATTAATTATTTCCTCTATTATTGCTTCTGCCCCCTTTCCCTTCTCTTCTCCTTCTGGGACACCAATGATACGTACATTATTGTACTTTGTTTCATCCTTGAGTTCCCGGAGACGTTGCTCATATTTTTTCATTCTTTTCTCCATCTGCTCCTTTGTGTGTAGGCTTTCAGGTGTTTTGTTCTCCAGTTCCTGAGTGTTTTCTTCTGCCTCTTGAGATCTGCTGTTGTATGTTTCCATTGTGTCTTTCATCTCTTGTGTTGTGCCTTTCATTTCCATAGATTCTACTAGCAGGTTTTTTGAACTTTTGATTTCTGCCGTATACATGTCCAGTTCTTCCTTTACAGCCTCTATCTCTTTTGCAATATCTTCTCTAAACTTTTTGAATTGATTTAGCATTAGTTGTTTAAATTCCTGTATCTCAGTTGAAGTGTACGTTTGTTCCTTTGACTGGGCCATAACTTTGTTTTTCTTAGTGTAGGTTGTAATTTTCTGTTGTCTAGGCATGGTTTCCTTGGTTATCCAAATCGGGTTTTCTCAGACCAGAACAGGCTCAGGTCCCAGAGGGAAGAAATATTCAGTATCTGGTTTCCCTGCGGGTGTGTCTTAGAAAATTGCTCCACCCTTTGATGCCTCAGGTCACTGTGCTTTTCTGCCCAGCAAGTGACGCCTGTTAACCTATAATTCTTGACTGGTATGAGGAGGTATGGCCGTGTTCCCCCAGGCTCTGGGGTCTGGTTCTGAATGGAAAGGGCCCCACCCCTTTCCTCCTAGGGAAGACAGACCCCTCAGGTGGAGGTCATTAGCATTTCAATGGTCTCGCTCTCTGCTTGTGGTGTCTCCACCCTTCCCAGAGTCACAGCCCTGGAGACTGAAAATGACTGGGGCTTTCTCCACTGAGCCAAAAAAGAAACAGATAGTCCCCTTCAGACCCAGTCCAAGGCAACCCTCCGGCTCTCCCAGGTCAGTCGTCACCCAAAGCCTCTGTCTGTTTTTTGGGGCTGCGTACCTGTAGTGAGCAGTTCACACTCGCTACTTAAAACCCCAGTTGGAGCTCAGCTGAGCTGTATTCGCTTGCTGGGAGAGAGCTTCTCTGTGGCACCACGCGGCTCCGCAGCTCGGGCTATGGGGGAGGGGGTCTCCCAACCTGGTTCCGCAGGTTTTACTTACAGATTTTATGCTGTGTTCTCAGGCATTCCTCCCAATTCAGGTTGGTGTATGATGAGTGGATGGTCTCGTTTGTCCCCCCGCAGTTATTCTGGATTATTTACTAGTTGTTTCTGGTTTTTTGTAGTTGTTCCAGGGGGACTACTTAGCTTCCACTCCTCTCTATGCCGCCATCTTGCCCCTGAAACCCCCACTTTAGTTTTTTTGAACTTTTATTCCACAAAAACACAAGTGAGATTGCAAATGTGACAAGTCAACTTGTCGATTACAAAATAAAACCCAAACCACTGCAATCAAGAAATGCTGATGGGCTGACTTACTTGCCCTGCTATCAATGAAGACTTAACAGGAGTTTGGGCTCATGCAGGTACTTGTGAGTTGTGAGTGCACTTGCCATCAGCATTCTCTCTCTGAACTGGCAGTCATGCAGCCATCACCACCATCACTGCTTCTCTGAAAAATGAGGGAGTAGGAGGGACTGTGCTTTTCCACTCTCAAATTCTAATTTGTGAATCCAGCTCTGTGGTGAGGACACAAAGGTCTCCTGGGATAAGGGCAAGGAAACTTTTCAGGAACTCATTCCCTTCTTCCTTTTCTAACTTCTTAACTCATCTATCATAGCCTTGTACATTTAGTTTCTTAATTTTGGAAAGTTACAGAGACTTTGAGAAGGGGGAAGGGGATGAAAAAAACTTGAACTCTGTGGAAGAGAAGAAAACACAACAGAACAAGCCCAAGGCCCATGATGAGGAAGGAAGACTTGTTGCCAGGATGCAGCTAGTACAAACAGGATGCATGGATTTTCGTCAGCATAATTGATTTTCAAAACACAAGAAGGCCATGCTTTGGGGACTGTTCCCAGGTAATAAAAGAAAACTATACAGGTATTTAGTGTAAAAACAACCAACGGTCTTCTCAGCCTTCCTCACGTGGGTGGAAGCAACAATAACTGCTGCAGCTTTGAAAATGAAGAATAAAATAAAATTATAGGCCAAAGTTCTGCAGATGTTACGGGAGGTTGTTCTTCTGAGAACACCAGAATAAAATCCTCATCACAACAAATGAAAATGGTTGATGAGGAAGTTTCTAGGCTGATTGAAGGATTGTTCAGAAATACAATATCCAAAAAATAAAAATACAAAAAGAGTGTCCTAATAGCAGTTGAAGAAATGTAGATGCCATTCAAAACTGCTCATGGAAATACTATCATAGCATTTTGCTTCTTAAGTGAGTCTCAGAGGCAATGTTGATGCTACATCAGATGAACTTGAGATCAGGTTTTTGTTAAGCAGATCTACCAGAAAGCAGTCTGACATCTTTATTCTTGTAAGTTTCTGAATTTTTTTTTTCCTGGAAGGTGGAATATTTTCTAAGACAATTTTAAAGAGGTAATTTAAACTGCTTCCATTTTAAGATCAGTGGATTAATAAGCATAGATAGTTCATGCAGGCAGTGATCTAAATGATCCTGATTTTTGCTAAAATCCAAGAATATGGATAAAATCGTCACTCTTATTTTCTGCAGAAAGTGAGACAAAAATCTCCTTTGACAGAGGAATACAACAAACATAAAAAACAACCTGACTCAGAACTCCTAGGCTGGATTTCAGAGATGTGCTGTTATGAAGGAGTGCTAACCGGGTAGTAAAGTGACTCATTCCAAGCAGAGGTCATTTAGCACTGTACGGAGAGAAAAAAAAGTGGGGTGCAAGAGCCAAAGAGTGAGGCTGCACAGAGCTGCACTCTGCTTCTGGGGCACATGTCTCCTTCCCAGTCAACCCATGGCTGCCGCAGTTCTGGCCTTATGCGTGCATTGAGGAGGGATGGGCTAATAAAACATTAACTACTTTTCATGAGAGTTAAGGGTTTCCTCTTTCTTGAGTGGAGGGCATTTAAGACAGCTTTGCCTCTTGTTACTTTTACTTGGAAGAAATTCTCCAGGAATAACAATATAAATAGTCCTGCCTTAACTGTCTGGCAGTTACTTAGGAAATGGGGAAGGGATTTCTCTAATTGGGTGGTCAGCCTCTCCATCTTTTATGACACTACGTTTTGTTTTCAGCAACATTTCTTTGATCCTACCTTGTTCCCACTTTTCCTGGGCAAGTTTGTGGTCATTGCCTTTTCGGTAGAAAGGGTCATACTTCCTTTTGACTTCTTACCTTTTACAGAAGTGAAAACCAATAAATTCACAAAAGGAATCTGTGTTCTTTGGTAAGTAGTTTAGTTTGAACTCTTGAAATGTTTTTAATTATAACTATGTAAATAACTGAGTATAGATATTAATTATTCCATAGTAAACATAGTTAAATTGGAAAGATTTTTTTTTGTCTTTATATTGACAGGTTTCTTGCCATTTAAACCGCAAATTGGGCTGTCTTTTTCTTCACCCTTAGCAACCTCTTTAGCATCTTTTCTCTTCAATTGCTCATTGTCTCACTAATCATTAATTAATTCCATCTTTACAATAGGGTTTCACTGGAAAAGATGGTGCGATGGGACCCAGGGGCCCACCTGGGCCACCGGTAAGAAATGAATGGGTTACATTATTGCTTCCCCCTTCCATTTTGCTGGAGAAGAACCAGGCAACCTTGCCTTTGAGGAACGTTCCACCTGTGCTGTGGGATATTTTATTTCTCTTTACCCAAATTAAAATGTGCTAGAAGAAACATGTCTTAAAATACAGAGTCTTGCTGTTTAATCAAAAATAGAAAAATATCCCAAACTGGTTAGTACTTGAGTCCTTTCATTCCCACAGGGAGGAGAGATGGGTTTTATGACCTTTCTGGATTCTTACTGCTCTAGAATTTTAAGAATCTGTGGCCTATGACTTTTGAATTTTAAGTAATTTATTACTGAGCAAACAGTTGCTCTGAGGAAGTAAGTTTTATATGTAATTAAAACAAAGGGTCTTTTTATTACAATCTTTGGAAACAACACTGAAACCAATGGTTTTGAACTTGCGTCTGTATACCTATGCCTAGGTGGGATCGCAATTAAATTATTTGAAGTGACAGATATTCTCCATGTCTATATGGCAGGATAGGAAGACTTAAGAGCATATATTAAAATAATTTTATTATTTATATTTAATGCATAAGTTCTCAGATATGGTTTTTTTTAAATGAATGGCAAACTTTTATTTCAAGAATTTATTACAGATTTTAACTTGCATAATTGATGAAGTAAGGGATTCATTGTTCTACAAAATCTGATGACTCCATTGTAAGGAAATTTTAAGCTCTGGAACATGATGAGTTGGCTCTATTAGATGTTATAAATATTTTGCTACAAATACAGCTAAAATGTTCTTGAAGCTGTGTTAAAAGTAACAGGGAGAAATTCTTCAGGTTGATGGGGTGAAGGGTGCTAATGTGGTCAAGGAGAATGGAAGTCTGTGGCAGATGCACCCCGGGAAACAATGGATTGCTGGGCTGAGAGCAGTTCCCAGAAAACAAGGAAAGACTCCACCACTACGGTGCCCAACTTAGCATTAAACTGGCCACCTTCTACTCCAGCCAAAGTTTGCAATTCTGTCTTTTGATGGAATTTCTGATTTTATAATAGAAAGAAGCAAAAAAATAGGAATTGTTTTCTGCAAATTCAAGTTATAACCAATTTACTGGGATTAGAGTCTGTTAATTGTGACACTGACTATATATATAAATAGATATACATAACTGATTTTGTATATATATAAACAATATAAATAGTTTTTTTTTTCAATTGGCCTCCAGATATATAACAATGGAGTACATAAAGATTGAACTGGAATTTTCAAGATTCTTTTTCCATGTTGTCTTAAAATCTGGTTTTACTCTTTCTTACTAGTGATTATGTGTTGTTTCTTTTTAAAACTTTAAAAACTGGCCACGCTTTGTTAGTTTACTTTAGACGGGATTTTTCCTTCATCACAACATCACCTTTCTTGTCCTTTGTATTGTAGGGAAGCCCAGGCTCTCCAGGAGTCGCCGGACCTAGTGGGAAACCAGGAAAACCTGGAGACCACGGCAGACCAGTAAGAGGATGATTTGCGATCTAGAGTCATTTCATTGTGGATGTAAATCATAAGGAGAACTGCAAGTCTTTGACGTATTTATATTATCTCTGCTGTAGTATGCTTGAAGCATTTGTTGAAACCATGATAAACCCATGGATTTAATTTGGTGCCAGTTCTAAAGATTTTCTCTCTGAGTTGTTATAATATTCTGGGAAGAAAACTGTGGTCATTGGTTTCTTTAAGGAGAATGGAATTATGAGCCAAGGCTCACATTTCTGCATTGTGTAAACACTCAGAGCTGGCTCAGCAGAATGACTATTTAGCAGGGGCATGCTGCTTAATTCAGAAAAATACATGATGATGGTGCGAGACACGTCCATTCTTTGCAGATGTTAACCCTTTGACAGCCTCATTCAGCCACTGCCATTTGTTCTTTACTCTTTCATGGAGAATGCTAGAACATTAGTACCAGAATGAAAAGAATTTACATACTTTGAACAGTTAGTTTACTTTTCTATACTGCCCTTTCCCAATTTACATCCATTTTAATTTTCTTTTAGTCATATATTTTGGTTAAAATAATAATTAAGATGTTATTATGCACATATTGTATTTGAAATTCCCAAAGTATCTGTAAATATTTGTAATGACTGCTAGGCATCATATTCTTCTTACAAGCTTTTCCTTATTTGTGTGCATGCAGTGTGAATTTATTTGTAAGCATTTCTTTTTTGTCTGATAGCCTTCTGAAATATAAAAATTTATCTTAAAGATAATTAAGTCCAACTATTAACAATGGAAAAAAAATATCAGGGCTGATGTCTGGACAGAGCTTCTCTTTTCTTAAACATTGCACAAGTTATATAAGCCCAAGTTTAAACTAAAATTTTTAATTTGGACAAACTTATGGTAGTACCTTTATGTAACATGGTCTGCCTTGTATGTTTGCTTAAAATTAAGCAAGTGGCATAAAGATGGAAGGACTCCTGAGATACCGAATAACCTGTGTGTGCACTAGCGCATGACCTTATTGCTCTCTTTTCTCCCATGGATTATGGCAGAAACTTCACAAGAGCAGTTAAAAGTACATAGAACTTTTGTACCCATCCAAAGTTGTATTGTTTATACTCTGACTTCAGTAGAGTCTTACATAAGAATATTATTGTTGGAATTGATAACTGTAGCTAGAACCATGAAAGGAAAGTCTCCTGCCCTTTACCAGAACCTGATCTCTAAATCCTGGCAATAAAGATGACTTCTACAAATTATACACATTAGAACAATCTCAGAGTGGCAGCATATTAAAAAACAAGCCAGAAGAATTCAAAGTAGAAGTAAATATAAAAAATGAAAAATACCTGAAATTTGCATAAAGCTCCAAATTCAATAATAGTAGTGTTTCTACAAAGGTCTAGTATTTTTATTGAAGGAAGAACCAAACTCCAGTTTTTGGTGTACTATATTGGACCCTCATCTACCCTCTTTTTCTTCATTTCTGTCATCCTTATTAAGGGGCAAATTTCCCTTCTTTTGCTTCTCCATTTTAACTTACCTTCCTCTAATTTCTCAAATAAAAGGAGCAGATGGGGTATATAGGTCTTAGCAGAGAGCTTGTCTCCCTAAATGTTAGCTATGCATTAGCTATTAAAACCAGTTGACATCTTCTTGCTAGCTTATAATACTTGATGTTGTATAGTAGTTGCTTGCAGGCACCGCCTGTGGAATCTTTTTATTCATTTCCTCAACACGTATTTGTTTACTGCCTACAGTGTGCCACTGAGTGTTCTTGGGTTTTTGGATACAACAGTGAGCAAGCCAACATCCTTTCCCTTATTCCAGTTATGGGTGGGTGGGGGGGGTATAAACAAAAAACAAGTAAATAAATAATATGGTTTCTGGTGATGATAAGTGATATGAAGAAAACTGAAACAGGCTAAAAGGTTAGAGAGAGAGTGCCTGTGGTGGTAGGAAGGTGGCTGTTTTACATATTGTAGCTAGGGGGAGCCTCTCTAAGGATGTGACGTTGGAATGAAGTGACAGAGCGAGCTGTTTAAGATCTGTGGGATGAGGGTCCCAGGCAGAGGGAACAGATGAGCTAAAGCCCTGAGTGAGGAATGAGTCTGGCATGTGAAAAGATCAGTAAGAAGGTCAGTGCACCTGACGTGGAGGGAGTGAAGGGGGGAGGGATAGAAGATGAAGTCAGATATGTGGGCTGAGGTGATAAGGAATTCTGCTTTTGTTCCATGTGTAATAGAAAGCCCTTGGGGATCTGGAAGCAAAGGAGTGTTACACGATCTAATTTTCCTTTTAAAAATATCTCTCTGGCTTCTATGTGGAGAATAGACTATAGAGGTGCAAAACTGGAAGCAAGGAGACTAGTTGGGAGGATATTGGAGGCTGTGATATCCTTGGAGATGGTGAGAAGTAGTATGATTTGGGATCTTATTTGAACATCCAGTGGTTTGGATATTCCTTTTCTGATAGCAGTTGACAGACTGGAGATATATTATTGAAAGACAAAAGCCACCTGCACTTTTCCAAGACTCTCTCATGGCCAGTATGAGGCCTTTGACAAAGTAGGAACAAATACTCTGTGGTTGTGTTTGGATATGGGACCATTTGATTTGTCATTTAACAAGGGAAACACCAAGTCTCTTTTATACCCAATGCACAGAGAATCACTGGAAGAGGTTAGAGATATATTTTTAGCTAAGTAGTTGACAAAAGCCCACTGGTTCTTACTGTAACAGAACTGAGGCTATCTTCATGGGCAGTCTACATTCCACAGTAGCCAGCTGAATTAACCAGCCAGGAAGAAAGTATAATGGTTCAAGCGTAATTTTTCTGCGTATTTCAGTTCTAAGCTATATTATGAATAGCATTCTAAAAGTGTGCATGGTACATAACTTTTAAATTTGTGACCAGATTCACCTCAGCACTGTTTTGGAGGACATGTTCTTCTCTGGCGGAGAGAGAAAGAGAGAGAGAGAGACAGAGAGAGAGGAGGGAGGGAGGGAGAAAGGGAGGGAGAGAAGTTGATTCTGTTTCTTTTTATGGAAAGCAAATAGTAACATGGATATAAATGTGATGTGGCATATTTACTAATTTATTAGAAAGCAGACCTCATTCTTTTCATTGTCATGTCCATTCATGCATTACTCTAGACCATATTTGTCGGTAGTTTCTAATGTATGTAATTCCTTATCTCTTCAGGGTTCATCTGGATTGAAAGGAGAGAAAGGCGATAGGGTATGTATTTCTTAAAATGTGATTTACATTTATTTTGTGTGTTAAACTTTGGAGTCTGAAGTTATAATACTATAAAAACAATATACTAACGATTCTCATTGATTTAATTAACAAGGGAGACATTGCTTCCCAGAACATGATGCGAGCAGTTGCAAGACAAGTCTGTGAACAAATGATAAGTGGTAAAATTTCTTTTCTTTTAAATCTAAGAATAGTTTTTTTTAATTAACTGCAAGGAAATGCATAGTTTGAGTCAGAGAGTTTCTAAGATATATGTTTGTATTTCATTTTTGATGAGCTTTTATTTTTATACATTTTCAGTTCAGTATTTGATTAGATAAAGCTACATTAAAGAGGATTATTAAGGTAAAATAATAGTCTTATCTTTTAGTCTAATACAAAATCATTTTAAAAGGACTTTTCAGTTTCTGCATTAGGATTCTTAATGAGCCTTGTCAGTGAATATCTGGAAGCAGCAAACTTCTGAAGTACTAAGTAGTTTGATCCTTCAAATTATGATCTTTAAGTTATTCTATGACCTTAGGGGTGGGGACCCAACAAGATTAATTTGATCATAGAAGATCCATTTTGGAAAGACCTTTTTCTTGTCCCCCTATTTTTCACATACCTCTTTTCATTCCTTGAGGCTCATTAAGTAATAAAACTCAGTGCCTGCAGTCTGAGTATGGACTTAAACCTTTCATCAGTCCTAAACAGTGTTTCTCGAAGTGTGGAACACCTGCTTTAGAATCACCTACCGTGCTTGTTAAAAATGTCGGTTCCTGGACCACATCCTAAACCGAGTAAATCACTGTTTTTGAAGATGAGGCTCAGACATCTCTATTGCTCAATATATCCCACAGGTGATTCATGTTTACACTAAGGCAGATTATCATTGTCTTAGGTGTACACAAAAATAGTTTAATTTCTTAATCTAAAAATGATTCTCTTTTGAGTGTTACCAGCTGGCAAACCTCAAGGCTTTATCAGAGCCATGTTAAACTTTTACAATTCTTTTATGTTCATAGTAATGCTTGTGGCTTATGAGTCAGCATTTCATGGAAACAGTTATTTATCAGGGATCATTTTGTACTGGGTGATTGGAATGTTTTATTTTTATTTTTAGGATTTTAATTTGAATGTTTTGGGGATGGTGGTGGCGGTGGTAGCACGGAATAGAGATGGGTTTCACTAGACACTAAGAGAAAACAGTTCTACCCTCTCATCCCTCTCTGATTGGATTTCTTATTATGTCTATTTGTAGGTCAGATGAACAGATTCAATCAAATGCTGAATCAGATTCCAAATGATTACCACTCTAATCGCAACCAGCCGGGCCCACCAGGTCCCCCAGGACCTCCTGGCAGTGAGGGAGCCAGAGGAGAACCAGGAGCTGGGGGGCAACCAGGTTTCCCAGGCACGCCAGGGATGCAGGGACCCCCTGGTGAACGAGGTGGGTGTTTCAGGATGTTGCACAGGGATAAAGGAAGGAATTTGCAAGTATGGAATCTGGGTCTAGTTGGAAAGCACGTGGAAGACTGAATCTGGCAAACCACTGTTGTCTTGTTTAGGCAGCCCCAGAAGAGCAGTTGTTCCAGGAACTTGTCTCCCTTTTCAGGCAATCCTCAGGCCATAGAGATCCATATCTTAGAAAAAGGATGGTTTTGTCAGGAGATCTCATTAAAGAGAATACTATTTTCTGATTTTTTTGTTGTTAATGGGAAAAACTGTATTTCAGCAAACTAAATCAGGCACTAAAACCTTATTAATTGTTATGACTGTGGCAAGAGCCGACCAGCAACTAGAATGTACTGTAAGCAGTCCTATAGTTTTAGGTCCAAATTCTTTTGCTGCCTTTATTCAGTATCTGGCATGTTTGTTTGACTTTAATTTCATGGTAGATAAGTATAATTGAAAGAAAGGAAGAAAAATAGGATTATCTGATTCCAAATGTTTCAGGACTCAAGAGTAACCACTTTTGTCAAACTAGTAGTTAAAAGTCCAGAGAAAACTTCAGTATTTCTATAAATCTGATGGTTTGATTGCTGAACTAAACAAGAATACTAAAGATAAGATACCTTTAAGATATTGTTCAATGGGTTTTAACTGTTTATTCAATATTTCTTTTCTTAATTACTAATCCTTTTAAAATTTTTAAATATATTAGACATGTTGGTTTCCTCAAATATTATTTCCCCTGACTTGTGGCCAGATTTGTTTCTTGGCCATGGATCTGGAATTACACACAAATGTCTAGAAAGAATTTGGCTTCAAGATTGAACTTCTGTGAAAAATTAGGTTTTGATTTCACTAAGGAGATGTACTATTTGAACCAAGTATTATTGGTTAAGATGAAAACTACATGTTTCCAGATAATTTTTCCAGGTGTTCCCTCTTTTTGTCCTCCCTTAGGTTTGCCAGGGGAGAAAGGTGAAAGAGGTATTGGATCTCCAGGACCTCGAGGGTTACCTGGTCCTCCAGGTAGGTTTGCTCATACATCAAATAAGGAAATGTTGTAAATATGAAAGAGTACACAGTCTCCAAGAGAGCCATAACTTCATTCTGTCAGCTTAGGACATGCATACAATCATGGTGTATGTTTTAGCAAGAAGTTAACTTGCATAACCTCTTCATTTTTATGTTCCCTTTGTTCGAAAAATGCTTGCATGTGTTCTATTAGGTACTGACTGTAATATCTGAGGGTGTGAAGTTTTAGTGATCTAGAGAGTTGGTTGCTATATTCCTTTTTTAGGGAAATTCTGTTTATTTTGTTTGCCCCCATAGTCTTCAAGGACAATTCCATTTCCTATTTTTTTTTCTAGTATCCTTCATGATGGAGCCATGAGACTGAGAATATATGTTCTTGCTAAAAGACCCATTGTAAAATTCCATTCACAGATGCTATACTGACGTTTTGGCAAGAAATAATATTTGTCCAGTTGTTTTCTACATTTTGTTTACTAGATTGAAAGTGATTTTTATTTTCATTGTCAGGTCCATCAGACATTTGGCAACTAAGGTCAGCCCTAGTGGTTAAATTTTTACATTTATATTAACCATAGTTCACTTGGTCCAAAATAGCATTGCTTCACATAGTCTGGAGCTGCAGAGCAGATACTCAGGCACTCCTGTGTTTTCACTGAAGTCCAGCGTGGCTGCCCAATATAGCCTTTTCCTTGAGGTGCTTGGATCTCCGTGAAAGCAGGAGCAAAGCAGGGAATTCATCAATGTCTTTAGTTTGGCTTAATTCTTGCTAAATCAGTTTTCCTTGAATAAAGTCACTGAAGTCGATGGATGGCTGGAGTTAATTCTTGATGAGTCGTGGGAAAGAAGCCTCCATCATACTTTTGGTTCATACTGGTGATTTCTTAAAGAAAATATTTTCTCACCATACATTGTGAATACTGGTTTCAAGGCAGTGGAGGTGCCGGTTAAAATATTGTTGGCTGCCTCAGGAGCAAGATCTAATAAGAGGGAAAACATATTTGTTTTAACCCCATACCAGGTCCACAAGGAGAGTCCAGAACGGGTCCACCGGGGTCCACAGGTTCAAGAGGTCCCCCTGGCCCCCCTGGTCGTCCTGGAAACTTAGGAATCCGGGGCCCCCCAGGTCCTCCTGGATATTGTGATTCTTCTCAGTGTGCCAGCATCCCATACAATGGACAAGGATATCCAGGTGGGTTACTGCCATTGTAGGAAATCAAATTCACCGAAATTAAAGAATATTATGGAAATGAAGTTCTCTGGGATTGAAGGGAGATTGATTTGAGGGTTTCTTGAGTTTATCAACTCTCTCTGTTGTGTGTTTTGATTATGCAAATAATAGGGCTGTCTCCTAAATTGTAAAACATTATTTCACTGTTAGGACTTCCATAATTATTTTCTCTTCCTTCCCATATTCCCACATTTACCAAATCACATCACATATCTCTGCTTATTTCCCTTGAAAGTACAAAGAATGCTACCCATTGACGATATTGTTTAACCTGAAGGTTGGGAACAGGGATTAGTGAATCCAATCATAGAATGCCAATAATATATGCCAAAAGTTTAACCTGGGAATCTAATTTGTAGGTAAACTATCTGACAACATGGTGCAGACAACTGAAACAAATTCACTGTCCCACCTGTTCATTGAATTGATACTCAACATCCAGAACTTAACACTTTTTTATAAAGGGCCAGTAGTGAAATTGTACTGTGTGACAATTTTAGTGAGCAGAAGTCTCTTATGCCTGATTTTGTGGGATGTAGGACTGGGGGAGATATATGCATATCTGGAAGTAAATTCACTCTGTGATCAACGGTGACCTTTTCATTAGTGCAACTTCAAGCATCTTGCAAGTTTTAAAAATGATACTGCTGTTTGGTATGGTTGGCTACTAGCAAATAGTGCATGAGTAGTTGAATTCTGATATCTATATATCTATATATTTATGTACATACTTATATATAACCAAAAGTAATATTTAATTTTAATGTATATTTCTCATGTAGCCCATTCACAAAATTATAATTTAATTCTTTATAAAATAAATGCAAATTACCTTGCCTTGTGGTATGTGTGTGAATAACTGAAAATATATGGATATATATATATGTATACTTTAACCATTACAAACTTAGATGGATGTGTATATATATTTTTGCATAGTAATTCAACTTTTAAAAACTATCATCTTTGACCTGTTTCAGGTTCCGGCTAACAAATTTTCTAAGTCGCCAGTGCTGCTTACAGTTTGAATACATGAAAATCCTGTTTCTGAGATGTTTGCGCACGTGCTTATTAGAAAATGAGTCTGTATGGAAATCTCACCACAGATATGGTTAACGAACCGGGTTGACATCATAAGGCGGGTGGAGACTCTTCATACTAACTTGAATGAGACAAAAGCAGTTTATAAGCCAGATGCATTTCAGTAATAATGTAGAAAAATATTTTTTAAAAGGTTCAGTCACAAGAGGCCTCATTTGTGAGAGAGGCACATAATAAAACTACTAACCAGCAGAGATGATGGCATTTTGAGAAAAAAACAATTAACCTGGTAAAAGAGAAATGTCTTATGTAAATAATAAACTAATTATGGCTTGTAAATGATTTGTATGTCATCCTGTCCACTAAAATCACTTAACAATTCTACAACAAGCTTCTGCATCCAAGCCTGCTGCTTGCTCAATGCCGGAATAACACCGAATGGAAGCTCCTCATTTCTTGCTTGTTAGCGATGTGTCTGATTCAGGGCTTGTGTCATTACTTCTTTTTTTGTACACATTCTCTCATTTGGGTTTTGTAATTGCCATTTTCAAACCAAAGTTTATAACCACATTTTTGTTTTTTTGTTTTGTTTTTTTTCTGTCTTGTTGTAGTTACTTGTGTTCCTTCCCCACCAGCTGTAACTCAGTCTGTGTGAGGGACAGTCACAGCAATTGTCATGTACTGTATATTACCTGGTGATAGCTTTTCACCTCCAGAGTTCAGTTTCTAGGAGCCAATAAACTTCCCTTCACCTCCTTATCTTTCCAAGTTGTTCTCTGAATTAAGGAGTTTGAAGTCATGAACAGTTACTTGGGGATTTGTGAAAATCCTACCTAAGTACTGCGTTTACAGTTCTTTGGCCCAGTCTCTGACCCTTCCCAGGTATTTGTGCAATGATTGTATTTACTGCTGGATCTTTGAAGGTTGTTTGTTTTTTGTTTTTCTTTCATTTCATTTCATTATTTGATCACCAAATTCTCTCTGCAAATGGAAGTAATCAAAACATTGTAACTTATCTATTTATAGTTATAAGATTAAGACTGGAGTGCCATCACCTAGGGTGATGATTTAGCTTTGGCTGTGTATGTGCCTTCTAAGTCATGCCATAACTGTAATGTTGAATCGGACAGAGCCCTACGTGCCCGAGGGCGGGGCCTACCTGCCTGAGCGCGAGCCCTTCGTCGTGCCGGTGGAACCCGAGCGGACGGCAGAGGAGTACGAGGACTACCGCGCGGACGAGCCCGCAGAGCAGCGCCCTCTCCACGCGCGCTGGCGGCGCGCCCTGCCCCGCGGTCTGGGGCTGTGAACCGTGGATGGCGCGCGCTGGGAGACGAAGCTGGGAGGGAGGTGTTGGGATTCTCATTTACAGATCAGAGAGAGCAGCGTACATCTTTTCTGCGGTGTGTCTTCCGGCGTTGCTTTATCCAAGAGCACTCTTTCTGACTGTAGAGAACCTTGTTTCTGCAAGAAGACAAGCTGGCATCTCTCAGTCTGTAGACACCTTTGCCTTTGCCCTTAAAATGCTTGCAAGATACTTTGTTCACAGAAGCTGCAAGGAGAGAACACGCCATGTGCCTTCAGTTAGCACAGCGGGCAGCCTCGGTGAAACTCTTAGGTTAAGCAGTAAGTCCTGGAGCCCAGAGCTACTGTATATTTTGAGAAGGCAGTTTATCTTTTCCAGTACTTATTTGCAATTCAATTACACCACGATTCAAGTAATCCCCCCCCCCAAAAAAAAACCAAAAGAGAGGGGAAAATCAACTCCATTGCAATTATATATCTTCCTCTTCTATCTTCTGTTATACATTAGGGCATAGAATACTCTTATCCATCTCCTTAAACAACCACAAAACCTAAGCCATGTAGCTGAAATTATTGTATCAACTGGATGCAGTTTCATATTGCCTTAAACCTCCTTGTTTTAGACACATTAACATTTATGCCAAATTGCAGATAATTCTGCAGAGATGGAATTGCATGTTTGTGTTGTATATTTAGTATGAACTTTTTTTTTTTTTTCCCAGAGCATAATGTTTCTTAGTTATCAAAAGCAGTTGGGAAATGTTTGCAAGACTATGAACATAGAATTGCTGCTTTTATATTTTAACTGCAGATTGTGAATTTCACTGCCTTATATTATTTATTTCTGAAACAAAAGAGGCATTTTTCAATAAAACTACTGAAAATTTGACATGGTATATTTATTCTTTGAAGGGCCTTTTGGACTGTTCAGGCGGTCGTTACAACAAACAAGTTCATATCCTTGGATACAATTACAAAATCTTGTTAATACTATTAAATTATGCTAAATAACTTTAGATTTTTAATGATATAGTGAGGTCATAGAAAGAATGGTTAGAGCCTTAAAAAGCCCAGCAGATTCCAAAAGCTTTATTAGGAATGCAGAGGATGTGTGGGTTGGTGGAAAAACAACTAGGTATCCTAGGAGACCCCAAACCAAATAATCTCTAACAATCCACGTGATTTCTTATGCACTCAATCGCTTTCCTATACTATACCCAATAGCATGTTTAATTGCAAAAAATTCCTTAATGCAAATTTTTACATTTAGCAGTACCTTCCTTTTGCACTTGTAAATGCAATTAAAACATTCTGAATATCTAAGAAAACTACATAAGTATTCATTTCAAAGAACCAACATCAACTGAAGAAAAAGGGATAGTGACAGGAAGTTTTCCACAGAACAAAACATCTGAGTTAAATGTTTCCTGGAGACCAAGACCAAAGGAATAGGTGATAAGTGGATAAATTGAGTTTAGGAGGCTTCAAGCAGAATACAAAACTCATTGCATTCACCTGTAAATCTCAACATATACATTTTTTAAGCTAGATGATACCACTGAGATGACCTCAGTCTAGCTCGTTTGTTTCACACATGAAAAAACAGACTCAGCTAGTTAGTATTAGATCAAGACTAAGACTCTAGGTTGTGTGATTCTTAACCCAATTTATCACTAGATGCTTCATCCCCCAAAACCCCATCCCCCAGCCCACCAACACTCTCTGGGCAGAAGCTCTCAGAACTCCAAGTTCTAAGAGTTTATTTGATTAATTTATAATTCATGAGTCTCTGTATTGGGAACCTGAAGATAGGTTCAGTCCTCCTGTCACTGATCGATCCTGGTCCCAGGGCCATGGATTAGACACAGTGGACTTCCACCTCTCACAGGCTAGATACAGGCTTGATTCTTGGTGCTGGCAATGGGATGATTCTCTCACAACATTCCATTCTGTGCCAAGAGAGGGGATGAGAGGCTAAGGAAATCCTAACCCAGGGATAAGCATAAAATTAATAACTCATTGAGGTACATGTGCTTATTATTTTCATAGTACATTTCCCTCTTAATCATGTTTGCTGAATCCTGTGTTAAAATTATTTTTGTGTTCTCTGATTGAGTGCACACTGACTAATCTGTAGGAAGAGGCTAGCTTCAGCCTGGGTTTAAAACTCATGGCAAAACCCCACAAAGTTTCTTTTTCTATGGGAAGCCTGTTTTTGCTCTTAATGCCTTCAACTGACTGGATGAGGCCCATGCACATATCAAGGGCAATCTTCTTTACTTTGTAGATGTTAATCACATCCAAAATACCTTCATAGCAACTTCTAGATTAGTGTTTGCTTAAATAACTAGGTATTATAACCTAGCCAAGTGACACATAAAACAAACTGTCACAGTCCACCCCTTGTCCACCTGGCACCCATACACAAACTCCTAAACCATACTTAATCTCCAAAAATCAAGAGAGTAATGAAGCCATACTTCTGCTTACATGATACAATTCTCCTGTGTTCAAATGAAAATGCACTAATGCTTTCCCCAGAAGAGGATGCAAAGGCCTTGGGTGATGTTCACTTTTCTCCCTTGATATCCTGTAGCTTAAATACTCTGATGTAATGTTGACAATACTTAAATACTGTGATGTAAAACCAATGCATCTATCATCTATGTTATATGATAAGGGGACAAGTGAGGGAAGAAAACAAACATATTCAAAACAAAATCAGGAAGAAATGCTCATAATGATTACAGTCCTCAGTCATCTCTGCAACTGGTCACATAGTTGTAACCGGGACTCATAATTACCTTCTTCCAATATCCATTCCACGTTCACTTTGCCCTCACCAAGTACCTCAACTTGTCATAGTTCCTTGCCTCATGGGGTGACCCAAACCCTCATTTCTGAAGGGTCTGGGTCATTAGTAGTCCTGCTTGATTGGGTTGCTGTAGTTTTCCTTTGACTGTAAGCACAGGGCATGGTAGTACTAAGAGGTACTCTAACAGATCTCTTGTCTCCAGACATACTTTTCATTACTTCCATTGTGTAATAGCAACTTCCCCTTGGTAATCAAGATCAATCACCCAAGCTAGTACAGTAACCCCCTTCTTTGACTGTTGAATCAGAAGCATGAAGAGCCCAAAGTGGCTGAATGGCAGTCTTAACTTCCAGTTCACTGGAAAAATTGTTAGGTCTCCTGGTGGAAGCACTGCTCCCTTTAGAACTAAGATCTCTAGCTCAGCAGGGAATAGGGTCATGGAGACAAGAAGCAAAAATTTTGCTAGTGAATCACTATGTCTAATAGTGATGCCACACCCCTCTCCACTCCTTGATTCCTGGACCCATGAACCTTACTATGGGAGAAAGAGCACTGTAGACTGGACACTGATTTAGAGCATATATACAGCCTCTTGGAGAACATTGCCACAGCTTTTCAATGTATTGGCCTCTAGTTGTGCTGTAACTGAGTCTTCACAATGGCATTTCACTGTTCTTCAGCTGCTTCAGGAACATAGCGAACATGGTAAGACCAGTGAATTCCTAGAGCATGGGCCCATTGTCACACTTCATTTGCTGTGAAGTGAGTTCCTTGATCAGAAGCAATGCTGTTTGGATTGATGATGGATAAGGCATTCTGTAAGTTCACAGATGGTAATTTTGGCAGAAGCATTGTGTGCAGGGAAGACAAAGCTATATCCAGAGTAAGTGTGTATTCCACTGAGAACAAAACACTGTCCTTTCTATGATGGAAGTGGTCCAATGTAATTAACCTGCCACCAGGTAACTGGCTGATCACCTCAGGGAATCATGTCATATCAGGGACTCAGTGTTGGTCTCTGCTGCTGGCACATTGGGCACCTCTGGGCATCATTTCTCCTTCCAAGGAAAATGAACAACCAGATGCACTGCTCAAAGTTCCATCCATTGTGAGGTTTCCCCTCACCACTGTCTGATGTTCCAGAAAGGAGCTGTAGTACTGCAACTGTCCACTTTTGGGTGGTGCCTGCATATTGTGCAGAACCATCTGTAAGCCAGACCTGAGTTTTCTCTTTCTCAGTCAACTCTTGTGGGGAACTCCCTATAAAGCCACAAGTGCCGGCTCGGAGAGAGAAGGCAATGTAGTAAACATGGAGACCAGGGCATTTGAGCCACTTTCTAAAATAACTTGTGCTTTCAGGGTCTGCTCAAGTCCCATCTCATATATACCATTTCCATTTGATGACTGAGTGCTCTCTGTACACCCAAATTTATGGCTTGGTGGGTTAGTCAATACCAAGTTCATAGTGGGCATCTTTGGTAGCATGGAAACTCAGTAGCCCATGGTTAAGTGTTCAGTCTCTACTAAAGCCCAGTAGAAAGCCAAAAGCTGTTTTTCAAAAGGAGAGTAGTTATTCACAGAGGATGGTAGGACTTTACTTTTGCTCCAAAATTATAAGGGTCTGTGTGGTGGTTCTCCTATAAGGGCCTGCCAAAGGCTCCAAACAGTATCTCTTTCTGCCACAGACACTTCAGGCACCATAGGATCTGCTTATCTGCTGGATCATATGGCCCAAGTAGTGGGGCAGCTTGCATGACGGACTGAACCTGTTGCAGGGCTTTCTCTTGTTCTTAGCGCCACTCAAAACTAGCAGCTTTTCAGGTCATTTAATAAATGGGCCAGAGTAGCACATCCAAATAAGGAATATGTTGCTTCCAAAATACAAAGAGGCCCACTAGGCATTGCTCTTTCACCTCCTTTTTGGTTGTAGGTGGGACTAGATGCAACAACTTATCTTTCACCTTAGAAGGGATATCTAGACATGCTCCACTCCACTGGACCCCCAGAAATTTCACTAAAGTGCAAAGCTCCTGAACTTTTGTTGGATTTATTTCCATTCTCTTACGCACAAATGTCTTCCTAATAAGTCTAGACTAGTTGCTAATTCTTGCTCACTAGGTCCAATCAGCATAATATCATCAGTGTAATGGACCAGTATGATGTATCATGGAAGGGAAAGTTCCCTGAGGACTAAATTATAGGGCTAGAGAGTTTGTATACAACTGAGAGGGGACAGTGAAGATGTATTTCTGGCCTTGCCAGGTGAAAGCACATTAATGGTGGTCTTAATTAACAAGTATCAAGAAAAAAAGCATTTACAAGATCAATAGTTTGATACCAGGTACCAGCAGATGTATTAATTTGCTCAAGCAATGAAACCATGTCTGTAACAGTAGCTGCAATTGGAGTCACCACCTGGTTAAGTTTATAGTCACCGTCATTCTCCAAGACCTATCTGCTTTATGCACAGGCCAAATAGGAGAGTTAATTGGGAATATCGTGGGAATCACCACTCCTGAATCCTTCAAAGAAGACTGTACTAATCTCTGCAATCCCTCCAGCAATGTGGTATTGCTTTTGGTTTACTGTTTTCCTAGATAGAGACAATTCTAATGGCTTCCACTTGGCTTTTTCTAACATGTTTGTGTTCACTCCACAGGTCTGGGAACCACTATGGGGATTGTGCCAGTTTCTGAGTATGTCTATTTCAATTATGCATTCCAGAACTTAGGCAATAACACAGGATAAGTTGGGAGATCCACTAGACCCACTATGAAATGGATCTGAGCTAAAACTCCATTGATCACCTAACCTCCATAAGTCACTACTCTGTTGGACCACAATGATATTTTGGGTCTCAAGGAATTAATATCACTTCAGAGCCAGTACCCAGTAATCCCTCAAAGCCTAAGTATTTCCTTTTCCCTAATGCATAGTTACCCTGGTAAAAGGCTGTAGGTCCCTTTGGAGGAGGCTGGGAGAAAGATTAACAGTATAAATTTTTGACAGTGTAGTGGGGCCCTCCTCAAAGACACCAGCCCACCCTTTATTCGGGTTCCTGGTCTATAAACTGGCTCAGTTTGGAAATTGATTGAGGGGTTTTAACTTTTTGTTTTTGTGATTAAAGTAATACTTCCATTCACTTTACCTGGAACTCTTCTGCTTACTCATGTCAAGTAAGAATTTAGTAGACTGTACACCTGTTTCTTTCCTAGGGACACTATACCAACTATAGCCTGTGCCATAAGCCTTGGTGAGTCAGACTATTGTGGTTATCGCTCTGACTCTGTTGTCCATTATGGTTATCATGCTTACCTTGCCTTGGTGATCAAGTGCTGCTATGTGTCCCCTGCTATCCCAGGATGCAATTATTTCCACTGCATTTAAGGATCCCCATTGTTTGGCAGCAGTTCCTACTGACCTACAAATATGAATTACCACAGAGTTCTTCAAGGATGCTGGGGCTGGCCTCACAAATTTATTCCTCACAGTTATGGTGAAAGACATGTCATCTGGACTCTGCCAGGGTGGGCGAGGAGGTCTTAAATGATAAATCCACCCTAACATTCCAATCTCTCTTAATATTTGAATACCTTCTTGTACAGCATACCAAGGCAGTACTGGTATTTCAACTGCATTTATAGTAGGCCACCTCTGGGTCCATGTTTCAGCCAATCAACCAAATCAACTGTTAGAGTCCTTTCTAACTCCTCAAGCTATAATACTGAATCCAGAATCTCTGCTTACTGGGCTCATATCAATAAATATGGCCTGATGCAACTTTGTGTTCATTCCACCATTATTCCACACTCTAAACATCCATTACTGTATATTCCCCAGGTTATATGGGGAATGTCTGTATAAATGGGAAAAATCATGGAGTTCTTTTGGAGTATAATGTGCTTCCTCATGGGTCACACTTTGCAGCTCACCTTTTGATGACTGCTGGGCTTTAAGTCTAGTTATAGTTCTAGAAGCAAAGAGGAGCAGTGCTGGTAGGTACTGAGGAGAATTAGCAGTGTCTCAGAAGGCAACAACCTCAGGCAAGGCCAATACAGTTTCCTTAGGCAATTAAGTGTTAACCTTTGTAGACAGGGTGGGAAGTCTGCTTCTTTTGGCAAGAAGACTCAGCAGAATTTATGGGTTCAATGTCCCTGGCTTCATCAGGATCTGCCAATTTGTCTATATTCCAATATTCAGGATCCCATTCTTTCCCAAGCAATGTCCTCACTCTAAAAGCAGGCACCCTGTGAAGATGGGAATCAAACTGTGTTGTAATTCATCCACTTGCAGAGTAGGTTTGGGTTTCAGAAATCTCAGGTCTGTGGCTACAGGAGAGAAAGTTTTCTTTCAGGGCAGACAGAAATTTTCAGGTCATTTACATGGTACTTGAGCAAGGAATTTGAAACCCTGCACGCATCCTTTTCTTTCTCCACTTTTCTGAACACAATTAGGAGCAAGCAGCCAATTTAATTATACTCATTAACTTGATAAAAATGTCCTAAGGTATCAAATACCTGGTGACCGAGTACCTTACATGTTTTTTTTTTTTTTTTTATTAGAGAAGTTTGGGTTTACAGAACAATTGTGCAAAAATTTTAGGACTGTGCAATGGTGATGCCTTGCATAGCTATATTGGCATATTACAACATGGAATATTGGTACCCTCTTTACCACTAAAAATAGAGTCATTAGTGTCTTTAAATCTAATCAGATTAGAGAATTAATCCCAGAAACTCCATAACTAATTCAAAAAACTCACATTTAAGATTCTGTTCCAGTGGAACTACTCTCTGTTATCAAAACCTGTATCAGTCAGGGTTCTGCAGGGAGCTATAACCAGTAGGATATATGTATACATATATTCGGAGATTTATTTTAGGGAATTGGCTCATGTGATTGTCGTGGCTGGCAAGTTTGAAATCAGTAGAGCAGGCTGGCAGGCTGCTAACACAGACAAGAGCTGATGTTGAGGTCTTAAGTCTGAAGTCTTTAGGACAGGCTGGCAGGTTGAAAAGTCAGGTAGAGTTTGATTTATAGTAATATTATTATCTTTTTTTGGTATTATAAAGTAGGAAATGGTTTATTTTCTTTAAAAAATGCATTGAATATAACTTTAATAAAAGCAATCTAATAATTGAAAGGAAAGTCAACATTCTCTTAAAGAGTTTACAAAACCACCATAGATTTTCTTTTTGTCAATTCAAATATTCAGAGGTCATCCATCCTGGCCTTTTGCCACAGTGCACCTGTAATTCCTTATTTTTAAATGGTAATTAACTATTTTTAAAAATGATAACATGTTTATTTTGTTGTTGTTTGTTCTTGTGTTTGTTTTTAAACTTTTTATCATAGTAACACATATGCAACTCAACATTTCCCATTTTACCACTTTCAATGGTATTAATTCCATTCCCAATATTGTACAACCAACACCAACATCCATCACCCTAAGTTTTTCATTTTACCTCAGACAGAAATGACAGTTTTTATATATTAGGCATGAGGTATTTTTTTTCTCTCTGAGGAGTTATAATTACATTTTTTAACAGTTTTATTCACACACCATCCAACCCCTCCAAGATGTACAATCAATGGTTCTTGGTGTAATCAGAGAGTTGTGCATTCATCATTGCAATCAACTTGAGAACATTCTCATTGCACCAAAAAAAAAAATCTCATGTCCCTTTTACCCTCCTATTATTGATGCTTAGCTTTGGTATAGTATCTTTGTTAAAATTAATGAAAGAGTATTACAATATTACCATTAACTATAGTCCTTAGTTTGCATTAATTGTATTTTTTCTCACATACCACCCTATTATTAACACCTTATAATAATGACATATATTTGTTCTAGTTCATTTAAGAACTTTCTTATATTTGTACAATAAACAGTCATTGTCTACAACAGCTTTTGCTATGTTACACAGTCCATGTTTTATCGTCTACCTTTCCTTCTAGTGACATACATGACCCTAGACTTCCCCTTTCAACCATATTCACACTCAGAATTGTTAATTACACTTACAGTATTGTGCTACTGTCCATTTCCAATGAAGGCTATAGTCTTGAGGATGAATTTATTCTTTTCTGGTAAGCTGCAGTTTTTGTTCTTAAGCCTTTCAACTGGTTGGAGGGGACCCAAGCGCATTATTGAAGGTAATCTCCTTTACTTAAGGGAAACCGATTATAAGATGTTAACTGCATATATTAGTCAGTGTTCTCCAGAGAAACAGAATTGACAGAATATATATACGTGTGTAAATTTGAGATTTATTTTAGGAATTGGCTCACTCAGTTGTGGGAACTGGCAAATTCGAATTCATAGGGCAGACCACAATTTGAGAACTCCGATGCAGGTTTTGATGAATTCCCCTGGAGAAGCTGGCTGACTGAAGTAGGGATAGAAATTCCTCTTTATGACTACTGAAATAAACAGTTATACCTTTAAGGTTTAACAACTTTATTGATTGGATGAGACTTCTCTTATTTCTGAACAGAAGCTCCTTTGTTGGTTGTTGATGTAATCAAACATGGATGCAATCAACTGATTAAGGATTTAAGTCCAGGAACTACCCCCATAGTAACAATTAGGCCAGCGCTTGCTTGACCAAACAAGCTGGAACCTTAACCTAGCCAAATTTACACATGAACTTAAACATTCTACCACATCTACAAAACACCTCCACAGCACATCTAGATGGGTGTTTGATCAAATAACTGAATACTATAGCCCAGTCAAGTTGACACATATAATTATCTAGCCCACTCTTCCACTGGACCATTTGGAATTCCTATTCCATTATTAACAAATTCCCCCAAATCCTTAGCCTCTTCAGTGAATAATCCCATCATCTCTTGTTTAAAAAAGAGATAATGGCAATTAATTGTAATACATGATACTGGATAGAATCTGGGAATGCAGGATAAAAGGCTCAAAAGCATATTATTGGGACATAAGAAAAAATTGGACTATGGAATGTAAGCTTTATATCAATGTTAAATTTCTTGAACTTGACAACTGCATATAAGGTGATTATGTAAGTGAATATCCTTGTTTGTAGGAAATGTACATGGAAGTATTATGCATTCAAGAAGTATGAAATGCACAACCTGCTCTCAAAAGCTCAGAAAATAGATAGATAGATAGATAGATAGATAGATAGATAGATAGATGATAGATAGATAGATGGATGGCAATGGTGGAAAAATGTTAAAATTGGTGTATCCAGCATCTGAAGGTGGTGGGGGTATGTTGAGTTTCTCTATATGTGTTTTGTATTATTCCTGTAAGCTTGAAATTATTACAAAATATAAAGTAAAACACAGAGAACTATTTACTTAAAGTGTGCTGGTTATTTTCCTTTCTCCCACCCTCCACTGACATTCCCCAGGTCTATTCTCCACTTTCTGGTCTCTGGAAGCTGATCCCTTGATGAGTACATCATTTCAGATCTTTTGCTGGTGGGCTCTGGGTTTGGTTCAGGCAATGAAAAGCAACAGCAGATCAAATGGAGAGGAGACACCTTGCCTTAGATGTCACATCTCTGGCAGTAGCTATGTCCTCCTACACCGTCCCTCCTGCTGGATGGCTTTCCCTCCTCAGATCCAGTTCTCTTTGAACTCTGACAACAATGTTTTCTCCCCATGCCTCTTCAGTGCTAGGGTCGGTAATGTCCTCCCACTAGAAATTTCCTGTTGCTAGTTTCTGGATGCTTCACCATTTCTTTTGTTTATTTTTAATTGCTTTTCTGAACTTCTATTTTGCTTTGTGTAAACAGGGCAGGAAATTATTCTCTGATTAGAAGTCAAATGTGGCATAAATAGCTGAAAGAAAGTGGAGGGTAGGGTTGAATGACAAGTGTTGTCGTTTTTAGATAGTGGAAATAGACACAAGCCCAAACAGGCTGCATTTTAAAGCACTTTGGGTGTTGCAGGGAAATTTTAACTTTACAAGAGAAAAATATCAAGGGAAAACATGTCTTTCAAGCCACATCCAGAGGCTGGATCTCCTCTAGATGATGAAAATGGACACAATGGCCCAGGTAGTTGGGGAGAAATGGAATTGTAAGAAGTACATGTGGGAAAAGGCAGCCTTTACCTTGATTCCAAATGATATAATTAAATCACCGACTAAATGTGAGTGGGTTGCCATCATTGCTTAACAACATATTCTGGGAGTTGTGGGCTGAAAATCCTGGAGTCTCTGTAGACTTTATCTTTTAGAAGGGACTCTAGATTCCCTTTTAGGAAAGTTCTTAGGCTTTGTCAGTTTCCACTTTGCCACCCCTATTGAATTCTTTTTTTAAATTTACTTTTACATTACTAGTTCTCAGAAAACATAAAAGAAGAATTGAAGTTGAAAACCATTCATTACTTTATATTATTTTTTATTGAAAAATCAGTTAAATTTTGAGTAAAACCAGATTTATTCATTAGGATTACAGAATTACGTTTCCCTGGAGGGCTCTAAAGTGCTATTAGGATGCTTTCAGAAGACACTAAAATGTCAAGTGTGAGGAAGGAAAAGAGAATAGTGAGGGAAATTAAGCAGAGAAAGACAAAAGAAACTGGTGGAAAAGGAAATGTGTGTGTGTGTGTGTGTGTGTGTGTGTGTGTGTGTGTACTATCTCAGTGACATCTCATTAACTTGGAAGTAAGAGCCCCCAAAGAAATGCTGATAATGATGACTTACAAAATGTAATATTCATGTAAACATTGAATGAAGGCACTTATGAAAAGGCTCAAGGATCGTTGTCGAAGACAATTTGGTAAATTTTGAAAATATGAAAAAATGGAATAATACCTACCTCTAGATTTTGGTCACTGTTTTCGATTCATCATGAGATAAGAAGAAGGTCAATTGAGATGATCATAGGTATTCTCTTTGAAAATGAGAACAATCATTTAATTGACGTCTAGACTTAGAACCTCTTCTCTAGTTGTAAGAATCCTTCAGCTTCCAAAGCTAAGGAATATTCTCATTATAGCTCCAGCACTACATGGTTTCCTTTTTAAAGTTCTCCCAGCTTTTATCAGTCATGTTTGATTTTATTTGAGGTATTATTTTTGTTTTTCCAACCAGTGTCATCTGTCCATTAAGGTTTCAGGAGATCTTGATTCTTTGATTCAAAAACAAAAACAACTTGAATCAATTCACCTCGAGCCAGACCCTCACATATCATTCTGCTATCATGTCATCTTTTGACATGTGTATTGTCATTACTCATGGCACTTTGTTCTGTAGTCATCTCCATTTTTTGTGTTGTCTTATCCATAGCTCATGTTATCCCTGTACAAAAATGCCAAGAAATTATCTTGTGAAAGCCAATAGAAGTCCTGATTTTTAGTACAGAAGCCATCAAAATCTGGGGGGTTAAGGAAGAAAAGTATTGGGAGAAACACAAAAGAAGAGATTGGTGGACCAATACTCTAACTTATGATGAGTATCATGAATGTTTGTTGTCTCCTATTTTTTATCATGGATTATAAGGAAATGCCAGTGATTCCTTATCTAGACAAAACACCAGCTCTGTTAACTAGTAGAATATAAATAATTTCTAGCCATTCTGGTGCTATGGTCATCTTTATAGAAATGATAAGTAATATGCAGGAGAATTGATCTGAAATGAATTTCTTGAATCATTTCAAGGGCCTCAGAAGCTTAAGTTATAGTTTCCAAAGACATTTAAAATGATAGGCTTTAATTACACTTTTCAAATGGCTTTTTACTTAAAAAAACTTTTGATGGCATTCGTTGACACTGATAAGCTTCTCAGCAATAGTGGCTTCAAATATGAGCTCACTTAATGAAATCCAATTCATAGTTAAGCTGAAAGTCAAATTGTACTCATCATTTGTCCAGTGTTAGTTATTTCTCTTGATGTTTTATCTGTGTTATTCTTGTTTTTATTAGGATTCTAATTGTCTATCAATTCAAAGCAGATTACTGAGGACAGAACTTCCCTATGAAAGACCAAAAGTAAAACCTTAGACTGAAACGTAGTCTCAGTTTGTAGGTGGCAAGAAAGACCAATGAGGCACTCTTTTTGGGGTTTTACACTTTTCTCAGAAGAGAACATCACAGCATAACAAAGAGACTTTAGTTTCATAGAGGAAAGTCTTTCCTGGAAGATGGAGCCACTAGTTAAAGGATGTGAGGGGCATGGAATGAAGAAAAGGGGTGGTGGGCAAACACAGGGATGGGTTAGGAGAGGGAAATGGGAATCAGATGGCAAATTAGATGGCAGCAGGGCTCAGAACCAGAGAGGAGAGGAGATAGGGCCACCAGGGTTCTTATAATTCCTTTCTTGCTTGGGGGATATTGACTATTTCCTAAGTCTGACAAAGAGACAAAACGTCCTTACAAAATTTCTATTAGATGACCTGCCAACATATTTGTTTGTATAGTGTCAACAGGCCAAATGGCAATAGCCCTTTCTCATTGTGTATCTGTTTCTGTGTTCTTTGCAGTGCTTAAGGCACATTTGAATCTCCTAGTCAATTCTGACTAAATGGAAACTCAAATTGTACAAATCCTGACGGAGGTATTATATTGCTATTAAGGGGTTTTTATTCTCTTGTTCCTCACTTTCGTTTTTCATCAGGATTTTATAGATGAAGACTTAACAAGTGCTCTCTTGAGTATACAGCTATGTTCACCGTTCAAACGGGCAATCATCCTTCTAAACCTGTCATACTCTTAAGGAAGGAGAGCAGAAATGAGGAGAGAATGAGAGAATGTGTTAAGATTGATGAACTGAATTATTTTCCCAGTGATTAATATTTTTAGAATATACTGAAAAGTCAGAGAAGTTGTCTGAAAAGCAATCAGATAATACGGAAAGTCATATTATACTTGCATTTTTATTGAAGCAAGTAGTAGGTGCTCAAATATGTGTTGAATAAATGATTGAACAAATATCCTCCTGAGAATTGAATGACTCACCTTGTAGATACATGATTTCTAGTGCAAAGACTAAGCTACTTGTATGTATCTCTCTGTGGGATTTTCACAGCTTTGGCCAGTTGTTTTGCTTGCTCCTATTTGCTGGATAATGAAAATTTGACGAAATCTGAGGCTTTTCATGTGCAATTAATCAATTTTGAGCCCTTTATTTCAACAGAGCATGCTTAAAATACGGCTTTTATCTTAATTACTTTATTTAGATATCCCGTGTCAGCCTCTTTGGATAAACTGTCCAACAAAACACTCCCTGCCCTTCCCAAGCTCTCAGTTTACAGTACAGGGTAATTTCTTAGGAAATACAAAAGTAACACTATTTGAAACACAGCCTAAATAGTAACCAATTAGCTATCTAACCTCTTTTATTGGAACAATTTCCAGAGAATTCTTGCATGTGGCACAATTTACTAGCTCCTTACAATCTACCTTTAAAATAATCATGCCTTCACCCACCTTATCCTGATCCTTCCTTTCACTGCCAGATTTTGTGACAAAGGAATCTTTGCTTGTTGTATCCAACTCTTCACTATCCACTCAAAACACAAGTCTCTGGAATGTGACCTGCCTTCCCATGATGGTTTTTAAGGGCTCTCAGCAAGGTCACAATTTGTTGACTATCTGAAGGCTTTTTTCTTTTTGTAATATTCTCTTTGATGTTTATAGCATAACCCATTTTGGGGTTTCCCCTCTTTCTTAAAACTCTCTCCCCTTGTGTTCCATGGCTTTGATGTGTTCCAGTTTTGTTATCTGAATGGCTGCTCTTTCTTACTTCTTTTAATAGATCTATTCTGCCTTGTTTCCTAAATATGTGGGTACCTGCAGGGTTTTCTTGCCTTGCACCCATTTTCCTTTCTTCTGCTCCTTGTACCTTGGTTTCCCTTTAGAGAACCACCTTTCACTTTATTCTTAGCCCATGTGAGCCTGGAGGCGCTGCCCTGAATTCCTGGTTCCAGGGCTCAGCACCTGGCCCAGGTTTGCATAATCAGCATGTTCCATCCCCATTTTCCACGTTTCACAGCAACTCTAGAGATTGGCTCAAGAATGGTCCCACCGTTTGCTGGAATGATTAGGAAAGAAAAGCTTTTTGTCTTTGGCAATGTTGAGCTCTAAAAATATAAGCCTGGAACTGCTGGTGACAATTTTGTCTCTACAAAGGGAAACATGGCAGGCATCCATACAGGGAGAAGGAAGGCAAGAAGGGGTGCCAGAGCCCAAGCATAGTGAAGATGGGGAGGCAGGGAAAGCAGCACCCTGATGCAGGCTATCAGGGTCAAAGCAGAGTTAAGAGAGTATCTTTTCAGGGCTGCAGTGTTCCAGAGTGGTGCGTTCAAGACCAAGTGGCAAGTTTGAGTCTTTGTTAGCTTTTTTTTTTATATATATATATACCTTTAATTGAGATTGTTCACATCCCATACAACTATCCAAAGATCGAAAGTGTATAGTCATTTGCCTATGGCAACACTATAAAGCTGTGCATCCATCAACACAATTAATTTATTTTCAATTTTTTAGAACATTTTCACTACTCCAGAAAAGAAATAAAGACAAAAAAAAAAGGAAACTCAGATCCTCCCATATCCCTAACCACACCCCCTCCATTATTGATTCATAGTTTTGGTGTAGTACATTTGTTACTGTTGATAAAAGAATGTTAAAATACTACTAACTTTAGTATATAGTTTGCAATAGGTATATATTTTTTTCCTATATACCTCTCTATTATTAACTTCTAGATATAGTGTCATACATTTGTTCTAGTTTGTGAGAGAAATTTCTAATATTTGCATTGTTAATCACAAACGTTCACCACAAGATTCACTGTTTTATACATTCCCATCTTTTAATCTCCAACTTTTCTTCTGGTGACATATGTGACCCTGAACTTACCCTTTCCACCACCTTTACACACCTTTCAGCACTGTTAGTTATTCTCACAACATGCTACCATCACCCCTGTCCATTTCCAAACATTTACGTTCACCCTAGTTGAACATTCTGCTCATAATAAACAACCGCTCCCCATTCTTTAGCCTCATTTCTATATCCTGGTAACTCATATTTCATGTCTATGAGTTTACATATTATAATTAGTTCATATCAGTGAGACCCTGCAATATTTGCCTTTATGTGTCTGTCTTATTTCACTCAATATAGTGCCCTCAAGTTTTCTTCATCAACTCCTTTCCTTTAAGATGGTTTTGTACACACACCATACATTCCGTCCTAAGTAAACAATCATTGGTTCCTTGTATAGTCACATATTTATGTATTCAGCACCATCGCCACTCTCTATATAAGGACATCTCCATTTCTTCCACAAAGATGGAGGAAGAGTCAAAGAAGGCTTAGAGGCAAAAGAAAAAGAAAAGATAAAGAGAATAACAAACAGACAAAAAAATACAAAACTTGATAGCTAGAAAGTGACAAAAGGAAAGATAGCATCAACCTAAAGTAGAATAAAGAGTCAGACAACATCACCAATGCCAGAAGTCCCATACCCTTCCCCTATTCTCTATCCTGCCATATGCATTTAGCTTTGGTATATTGCCTTTGTTATATTAAAAGCAGTATAATACAATGTTTCTAGTAATTATAGTCTCTAGTTTGCATTGATTTTATTTTCCCCTCAATCCCACCCTATTTTTAACACCTTGCAATGTTGATATTCATTTGTTCTACCTCATGTAAAAACATATTTGTAACTTTTATTACAATCATTGGGCACCCTAGGTTTCCCTGAGTTACGCAGTCCCAGTCTTTATCGTTCGTCTTTTGTTCTGGTGTCTTGTCCCACATGGTCCCAGCCTTCCTCTTTCAACTATATTCACAGTCATCTTTGTTCAGTGTACTTACATTGCTTTGCTACTATCTCCCAAAATTGTTTTCCAAACCTCTCACTCCTGTCTTTTCCTTTCTGTCTGCAGTGCTTCCTCTAATATTTCCTGTAGAGCAGGTATCCTGTTCACAAACTCTGTCATTGTCTGTTTGTCAGAGAATATTTTAAGCTTTACCTCATATCTGTTGGATAGTTTTGCCACATATAGGATTCTTGGTTGGTGGTTTTTCTCTTTCAGTATCTTAAATATATCACCCCACTTCTTTCTTGCCTCCATGGTTTCTACTCAGAAAATCCCACATAGTCTTATCAAGCTTCCTTTGTAAGTGATAGATTGCTTTTCTCTTGCTGCTTTCAGGATTCTCTCTTTATCTTTGACATTTGATAATCTGATTATCAAGTGTCTTGGTATAGGCCTATTCAGATCTATATTGTTTGGGGAATGCCATGCTTCTTGGATCTGTAATTTTATGTCTTTCATAAGAGATGGGAAATTTTCATTGATTATTTCCTCTATTATTTCTTCTGCCCCCTTTCCCTTCTCTTCTCCTTCTGGGACACCAATGACATGAACATTCTTGCTCTCTACTTTGTCCTTAAGTTCCCAGAGACATTGCTCATATTTTTCCATTCTTTTCTCTATCTATTCTTTTGTGTGTAGGCTTTCAAGGTACCTTGTTCCCCAGTTCCTGAGTGTTTTCTTCTGCCTCTTGAGATCTGCTGTTTTATGTTTCCATTGTGTCTTTCATCTCTTGTGTTGTGCCTTTCATTTCCATAGATTCTGCCAGTTGGTTTATCAAACATTCAGTTTCTACTTTATGTACATCCAGTGTTTTCATTATACAGTTCAGCTCTTTCACCATATCTTCCCTAAACTTTTTGAATTGACTTATTATTAGTTGTTTCAATTCCTGAATCTCAGTTGAGGTGTAAGTTTGTTCCTTTGACTGAGCCATAACTTCATTTTTCTCAGTGTATTTTGTAGTTTTCTGTTGACTAGGCATGGTTTCCTTGGTTACCCCAATCAGGTTTTCCCAGATCAGAATGGGCTCAGGCCCCAGAAGGAAGAAATACTGAGTATCCAGTTTCCCTGAGGGTATGTCTGGAAAATTGGTACACCCTGTGATGCCTCAGGTCACTGTGCTTTTCTGTCCAGCATATGGCACCTGTCAGCCTATAATTCCAGACTGGTATAAGAAGGTGTGGCCTGTGGCTATTTTTCCCCAGGTTCTTGGGTGTGGTTCTGAATGGAAGGCAGGTAGTAGAGCTGGGCCCACCCCTTTCCTCTTAGAGAAGACAGACCCCCTAGGGGGATGTCATTAGCATTTCAATGGTCTCTCTCTGCCTGTGCTATCTCCACCCTTGTCTAGGTCAGAGCACTGGGAACTGAAAATGGCTGAGGTATTCTCCACTTTGCAGAAAAAGGAGCAGAAAGTCCCCTTCAGGGCTAGTCCGTGGTGACCCTCTGGCTCTCCAAGGTTTAGTCACCAAAAGCTTCTGCTTTTTGGGGAATTGTAGATTGTAGTGAGCAGTTCACACTTGCTAATTAAAACCCCTGTTGCTCAGCTATATTTGCTTGCTGGGAGAGAGCTTCTCTCTAGCACCATGAGGCTTTGCAGCTTGGGCTGTGGGGGGAGGGGTCTCCCGGCTTGGATCCACAGTTTTTACTTACAGATTTTATGCTGTAATCTTCGGCATTCCTCCCAACTCAGGTTGGTTTATGATGAGTGGATGGTCACATTTGTCCCCCCCCAGTTATTCTGGATTATTTACTAGTTGTTTCTGTGTTTTTTTAGTTTTTAGTTGTTTTAGCTTCCACTCCTTTCTATGCTGCCAGCTTAGATCCTCCCCTGTTAGCTTTGTTTTTAATATAATTTATTTAATTGCACATTCATAAAAATTAGTTTTTAATAATGGCTCTGTTTTACAACTGACATTCAAAATTCCTGAAAATTCAACAATTGACTCTTGTGAGCCAGTATGAACTGGCTCTAGCACAACAATGCCTCTAGTTTTAATATCCATTGATGTTTCTTGGTGGTATTATTTATTACTAATTATGGCTGGCAAATAGTGATTTTTCTAATTCAATTATTTCTCCTATGCTTACCAGTTGGCCTTTGAGTCTAAGGAAAAGTTTTCTCTTCTCTTCATTTATTTATCCCTTCATTTATTTATATAAGTATGGACTTATCAATACTCATTTTTATTAAATGGCTTATAATTCTTTGATATCATTATTTATTTACTGGTAAAGGGGTCAATTCAAAAAGAAGACATAAAAATTATAAATATATATGCATCTAATGGCAGAGCCCCAAAATATAAGAAAGAAATGTTGACAGATTTGAAGGGCGAAATATACGTTAATGGTAGGAGTCTCCAAAACACCACTTTCAATAATGGATAGAACATCTAGACAGAAGATCAATAAGTAAATAGAAGACTAGAACAATACTATCAACCACCTAGATCTAACAGACATGTATAGAGCACTTCACCCAACAGCAGCAGAATACACATTCTTCTCTATTACACATGGATCATTCACCAGGAGTGAGCATATGTTAGGTCATAAAACAAGTCTCTATAAATTTAACAATATTGAAATCATACAATGTATCTTCCCCAACCACAATAGAATGAAGCTAGAAATCAATAACAGAGTGAGACCTGGAAAATTAACAAATATGTGGAAATTAAACAATGTACATTTAAACAACCAATGGATCAAAGAAGAAATCACAGGGAAATTAGGAAATATCTTGAGGTAAATGAAAACAAAACTATAATAATAGCAAAATTTATGGGATGCAGCAAAGGCAGTAGTGAGAGGGAAATTTATAGCTCTAAATGCTTACATCAAAAAAGAAGAGAGATCTCAAATCTGAGACCTAACTTCACAACTGAAGTATCTAGAAAAAGAAGATCAAACTAAACCCAAAGTGAACAAAGGGAAGGAAATAACAAAGATTAGAAAGGAGATAAATAAGACAGAGAATTAAAAAAACAGCAGATAGAAACAACAAAATCAAAGTTGGTTTTTTGAAAAAAATCAATAAAATTGACAAACTGTTAGAGAGACTGACAAGGAAGAAAAGAAAGGATTCAAATAACTAAAATCAGAAATGCAAGTGGGATGTTTCTACTGATCCCACAGAAATATAAAGATTATAAGAGGATACTATGAAGAACTGTATGCCAACAAAGTACATAACCTAAATAAAATGGACAAATTCATAGAAACCACAAACTACCTACACTGACTCAAGAAGAAATAGGTCTCAACAGAACAATACAATAAAAGAGATTGAATCAGTCATCAAAAATCTCCCAACAAAGAAAAACCCAAAAAACCAAAGAAGAGGAAACACTTTCCAAGTCATAATATGAGGCCAGCATCATGTACCAAACCCCAGATAAAGATATTTCAAGAAAATAAAATTACAGACAAATATCCCTTATGAATATAGATGCAAAAATCCTCCACAGATTCTACCAAATCGAATGAAACAGCACATTAAAATAATTATGCACCATGATCAATTGGGATTTTTCCTGGGCATGCAAGCATGGCTGAACATAAAAAAAAGAAATCAATTAATATATACACTACATTAATAGAACAAAAGAAAAAAGAAACATACTATAATTTTGACACAGAAAAGGCATTTGACAAAATCCAGTACCCTTCTTGATAAAAACACTTAGAAAGCTAGGAATAAATGGAAATTTCCTCAGCATGACAAAAAGCATATAAGAAAAACCTACAGTTGACATTATCCTCAATGATGAAAGGCTTAAAGCTTTCACGCTCAGATCAGGAACAAGACAAGGATGCCCACTGTAACCACTATTATTCAACATTGTACTGGAAGTTCTAGTCAGAAGAATTAGGCAAGAATATGAAATAAAAGGCATCCAAATTGTAAAGGAAGATGGAAAACTTTCCCTATTAGCAGAAACATGATCCTATATATAGAAAATCTAAAAAAATCTACACCAAAGCTACTAGAATTAATAAACAAATTCAGCATAGTGGTGGAGTACAACATAAAAAAAATCAGTATTGTCTTTATACACTAGAAATGAAAAATCTGAAGAGGAAATTAAGAAAACAATTCCACTTGCAATAACAGCTAAAGGAATCATATATTTAGGAATAATTAACCAAGGATGTAGAGGAGTTATTCGTGGAAAACTACAAACATTGCTAAAAGAAATTAGAGGAGATCTAAGTAAATGGAAGGAGAGTCCATGCTTATAGATTGGAAGACTAAATATGGCCAAGATGACAATTCTACCCAAAGTGATTTAAAGATTAAATGCAATCCTAATAAAAATTCCAACAGCTGTCTTTGAAGAAATAGAAAAGCCAAGCATCAAATTTATATGGAAAAGTAAGGGGCATTGAATAGCTAAAACCATCTTAAGATAGAAGTTTGAAATTGGAAGACTCTCATTTCCTGATTTTAAAATGTATTACAAAGGTGCAGAGGTCAAAACAGCATTGCACTGGCACAAGGTCAGTCTTAGAGACTAATGGAATCTAAATGAGAGTTCATAAATAGCCCTTCATATCTATGGCCAATTGATTTTTGCCAAGTCCACTCAATTGGGTAAGAATAGTCTCCAACAAATGCTGCCAGGAAAACTGGATATCCATATGTGAAAGAATGAAGATGGACCCCCGTCTCACATCATATTCAAAATTTAACTTAAAATGGAACAAAGATCTACATATGTTCTAATTTGCTAATGCTGCAGGAACACAAAACACCAGAAATGGATTGGTTTTCATAAAGGGGGTTTATTTGGTTACACAGTTACAGTCTTAAGGCCATAAAGTGTCCAAGGCAATGCATCAACAATCAGGTACCTTCACTGGAGAATGGCCAATGGTGTCTGGAAACCTCTGTTAGCTGGGAAGGCATGTGGCTGGCGTCTACTCAAGAGTTCTGGTTTCAAAATGGCTTTCTCCCAGGACGTTCCTTTCTAGGCTGCAGTTCCTCAAAAATGTCACTCTTGGTTGCTCTTGGGGTCTTTGTCCTCTCTTAGCTTCTCCGGTGCAAGAGTCTGCTTTCACTGGCCATCTGCATACTGTCTCTCATCTGCAGCTACTCTCTGAGTTCCTATGTGTTCTTCAGAGTGTCCCTTTGGCTATACAAAATGTCACTCTCAGCTGCACTGAGTTCCTTCTGTTTGTCAGCTCATTTATATGGCTCCAGTGATTTAATTTAAACCCACCCTGAATGGGTGGGGTAACACCTCCATGGAAATTATCCAATCAGAGTCATCACCCACAGTTGGGTGGGGCACATCTCCACAGAAACACTAAAAGAATTACAATCTAATCAACACTGATGTGTCTGTCTACACAAAATCACATCAAAGATAATGGCATTTTGGGGGACATAATACATTCAAACCGGAACAACATAAAAGAACCAAGATCATAAGACTCCTAGAAGAAAATATAGGGAAACATCTTTGGGACCTTTTGATAGGCAACAGTTACTTAGACTTTACATTAAAAGCATGAGCAACAAAGGAAAAAAAATAGATAAATGGAACCTCAACAAAATTAAAAACTTTTGTGCATCAAAGGGTTTTATCATGAAAGTAAAAAAGACAACTTTTACAGTGGGAGAAAATATTTGGAAACAATGTATCTGATAAGGGATTGAGAATTTATAAAGAAATCCTACAACTCAATAACAAAAAGACAAATAATCCAATTAAAAAATGGGCAAAAGACTTGAATAGACATTTCTCCCAAGAAGATACAGAAGACCAAAAAACATGTGAAAAGATGCTCAACATCATTAGCCATTAGGGAAATGCAAATCAAAACCACAATGGGATACCGTTTCACTCACTCGAATGGATACTATTAGAAAATGAAGAATAACAAAGTGTTGACAAGGATGTGGAGAATTGAACACTTGCTCATTATTTGTGGGAATGTAAAGTGGAGCAGCTGCTGTGGAAACAGTTTGGCAGTTCCTCTGAGAATTAAGTATAGGATTACCATATAACCCAGTAATCACATTTCTGGGTATATACAACAAAGAATGAAAGCAGGGACTCAAATAGATATTTGACACCGATGTGCATAGAAGCATTATTCACAATTGCCTAAGGATGGAAACAATCCAAGTGTTCATCAGCAGGTGAATGGATAAACAAAATGGGGTATAAACATACAGTGAAATTTTATTCAGCCATGAAAAGGAACAATGATCTGACACATGCTAAAGCATGAATGGACCTTGAAGACATCATGTTTAGTGAGGTAAGCCATACACAAAAGCAAAAATTGTATGATCTCACAGATAGGAAATAATTAGAATAAGTAAAATTCATAGGGTCAGAAACTAGAGTACAGGTGTTTCAGTTTGCTAAAGCTGCCAAAATGCAATATACCAGGAACAGACTGGCTTTTAACAGTGGGGATTTATTGACTTACAAATTTACAGTTCTACAGCTGTTGAAATGTCCAAATTAAGGCATCAAGAGGAAGACGACTTCTCTGAAAAAAAGCTGCTGGCATCTGGGGTTTCTCTGTCATATGGGAAGGCTCATGGCCAATGTCTACTGGTCCTTTACTTCTAGGTCTTGTTGCTTTCAGCTTCTGGCTCCAGTGGCTTTTTCTCTGGGCTTCTGTGGGTTCTCTCCTAGCATCTCTGGGGCTTTTCTCTCTTAGCTTTCTCCTAACTTCTCTGGGTGTTTCTCTTTCTGAGCTCTCTGAGCTTCATCTGTCTTTTATTCTCAAAGGACTAAGACCACCTTGAATGGGGCGGGTCACATCTCAGTTGAAACAACCTAATCCAAAGGTCCCAACCACAACAGGTCTGCACCCACAAGAGTGGATTAAAAGAACCTGGCAATTTCTGGGGTACATGAAGCCTCAAACCAGCACAGCAGGTTACCAGGGACCAGTGAGGGAGTAGGGGTGTTAATTTTAATTGATGCAGAGTTTCTGTCTCTGTTTGGGGTGATGAAAAAGTTTCGGTAATGTAGAGTGATAGTAAGATAACATTGTGAATGCGACTAACCCCACTGAATTATATATCTGAATATGATTAAAAGGGAAATTTTAGCTGTTATGTTTGTTTTTAGAAAACAAAAACAACCAGAGGATTCTACAACACAGTGAACCCCAATAATTATACTATTAACTATATGGGCTATAGTTAATAGTATAATTATAATAATACTCTCTCATCAGTTTTTAACAAAAGTACCACACTAATGCAAAATGTTAAAAATGGAGGCAGGTATATGGGAACTCTGTTTTCTTCATGATCTTTCTGTAAACCTCCAACTTCTCTAATAAAAGAATTACGATAAAAAACAAGGAGTGGTGTCTGGTGATGCCTTGGCAGCAAATCTTTCTCTGACCAACATTTTATTAAAAAAATGTTTTCAACCAAGAAACTGACTTCTCAAAGGGGATTTAAATTTTTTTATTTTTAGTACAGTACTAGCACCTCTCTAAAATTCATAGATGGAAGTGTGATCTCCTTAGCATAAGAAATCAGCCATGTTTTATTTTTCTAAGTTGAAAAACAATGCAAGAAAGTATTTAAGTAAAGCGTGTGTGTATATATATGTATACACCACGAAGATCTTGCAAATCGTAGTAAGCAGACATTATAAAAGATGTTATGGTATCCTTTTCATTGCAGAGGTGTTAAAGTATATGACACTCTTAGGTTAACATTTTGGACTCACCGTACATTAAAATGTTATAGTGACATATCATCTCCTATACATCCATTGAGATTGCCCTTGAAATATTCCAGTGAGAAGAAATTGATTCCAGGTCCTTCATACTGTGCTGATAATTTGCCAGTGGCATACCCAGGAAAATGAAACTTCTTGACACAAGGAAAGATTACTGGCTCAGTGGAAACCATCACAATACTCTTTCCTACACAGAGCCAGCAACATACCCTTGACCTATTGGAAACAAGTAGTATATGCATATATGGCCTATAATAATCTTAAAGACTTTCATTTTTCCTTTGTTCTCTGCCTTCCCAGTTCATTTTCTCTCCAAGCCAGGTGCTGTAATGAAGCTATTAAGGAAATGGGCTCACAGGTTTATACTGACTCTGCAATGTGTATGCTTTTGGTGCATTTGGTTCCTACAAACAGATTAGGAGATGCCAAGTCCACAATTAAGGATATTTTTGTTCTTGGGAAGGATTCCCTACTAGTGAATGAATCCCTGTCTTCTGATATTACTGCAAAAAGCATGTTTGTGCTGCTGGGTTTGTGATCTGAATAAGATATTTCTGTTCCATGGATTATGCCAAAAAAATACTGTATGTTTCCTCAAGCATCATCAGCCTAGCATGCCACAGGCATTGAGCTGTAAGACAGATGCTGTTCTAGATATCTTTCATCTGTTCCTTCAGAATCACTCTCCCTTATCTCCAACCTGCTGTGGCAACCAGGCTGGCATTCTTGCATTACATCAATGGTCTTCCTTACACTCTGGTTACAAGATGAGTTTGGTTACCGGGAGATTAGAGGGACAGAGGGCCCCTAGCTACTCTCCCCATCCTTACCATTGAGTTCTTTGCTGGCTGAATATCTTTCTCAATTGAGGGCAACAGCTGCTGTCATATGGCTTTCTTCACACAGCTCTCTCCTGGTGACTACTGCCTTCAGGCTAAGGAGTGTAACTAGAATTACCAGCCCTGAGGCTCTTGTCATTTCCTCACACTGTCCACATCTTTGTAAATAGTCTTTTTATTAAAGTTTTTTCAAATTTCCTTTATTTGAGCATGCCATCTCTTTCCTACTGGAAACTTGATTGATACAGAAAGATCATTGTAACAAATCTCTTTCCAATCTTTTTTATCTCTCTGATGCCATGCCATAATCCTTCTTAGCTTGGCTCCTATAGATTGAAATCAATTCATCAGAAAACCCCTGAGGGCTTTAAAAAAGCAGGAAAGTCTACCTTGTACTTCCAGTAGGCACTTTGTTCTGTATATCTGCAAAGTTAATTTAGTATAAGCTGGTTGAAGCTCTTTGCCCAAGAGTCTGTTCTGTAAGTTTTTGGAGTTTTCTGTATCTGTGATTAAAGATTATCCTAAAGCACTTTAATGTCATACTTGACTCTCACATTCTAAATAGAATGAACTTCTTTCTTTAAAGCTTGTTCCCAAAGAAGAATTAAAAGATGAGGAAGAGTCCTCCAAACTTCTGCATATGAGAACATCTAGATCAGATCTAAGGAAGTTTCAGCAGCAGTAATTATTGTGGTCAAAACAGGGTAAATATAATAGTTACAATGAAACTTTGCCCTCAATCTTACCTACCACATGGAAGCTCATGTCTGTTTTTTCATGTCCAGTTTTTCCCCTATCTTGCTCTGGTACATGGCATGATCTTTCTTACCTCGTATCTGTTAATGGTCTCTAAACCATGGGGCTTGTGGTTTGCTCCTGGGGAGTGGATGTCCAATGTCCATAGCAGTGCTGTGCAGATTCAAGGTCTATTCATGCCTCATTTTTCAGTGGTCAATGGGAATATTAATGGTTCTATTCTTATACTATTTACCTGCTTATTTATTACAGCCTTTTTGGTGTAGGATTTAGATTATGAAGTCCAAATTCATTGTTTGGCAGACAGCTCATTGTCCTTGAATCTATCTTGTCAACCCTAAATTGAGTGTACCTTCAGGAACATCTGTAGTCCTATCTATTAAAAGTCCCCTGGCTTCACTAGTTGTTTTGCCAGTCCTTGGACATTCTTAGTGAGACCAAGTTCAAGTTGGGACCTCTGCTACTCTGTAGGGAGGCTGTAGTCTCCCTAATGGCCAAGCCAATACCTGGGTGCATCCCTTTGTATAGGTTATTTGGAATCTCTAAGCCTCCACTTCTTCATTTGTAAAATGGGACTTATAATAATATTTACCTAATGGAATTGTTGTGATAATGAAATGAAATACGTATATGAAGCACTTAAAACAGTGTCTGGCACAAAGTAAGCATTAAATAAATGTTAGTAAATTTTTATATTACTACAAAAGTACTTAAGACTTTGAAAATTGTGAAAGTATTTGAAAAATGAGACTTTTATCAGTATTGTGTATAAAAATCCTCATATAGTTTTGAGTTATTACTGAGTGCCCTTTCCTTTCAAAATGAAAGCCTCCCTTTAGCATTTCTTGTAAGGTCTAGTGGTAATGGACTCCTTTAGCTTTTGTTTATCTGGAAATGTCTTAATGTCTTCCTCACTTTTGGGGGACAGTCCTGCTGGATTTTTATACTTTATCAACTTTTTTTTCTTTCAGCTGTTTAATATGCCATCCCACTGCCTTCTGGCTTTCATGGTTTCTAATGAGAAATTGGATGCTAGTATTACTAAGGATCCCTTGTACCCTTGTATGTGATAGGTTCTTCTCTCTTGTTCTTTCCATGTTTCTCTCTTTATTCTTTAGGTTTCGACAATTTCATTGTAATTTGTCTTAGTGTGGGTCTTTCTGAGTTTATCCTGCTTGGGGGTGGTTGAGCTTCTTGGATTTGTGTATTTGAATATATCATCAGATTTGGAAAGTTTTCAGCCATTTTTACTTCAAATATTCTTCTGTTTTAATTCTCTCTCTCCTCCTTCTGAGACTCCTATGATGCATATATTGGTTAACTTTATGATGCCCTAATGGTTGCTCAGACTCTGTTCATTTGTTTTAATAATTTTTTCTTTTTTTTCTTCAGACTGGGTAATTTCATTTGTCTTGTCTTCAAATTCACTGAGTCTCTCTTCTGCATGTCCCAGTATTCCAGTTATTGTACTTCTCATCTCCAGAATTTCTATTTGGTTCTTCTTTATAATTTCTATGTCATGATTGAAATTCTCATTTTGTTCATGTATTATTTTCCTGATTTCCTTTAGTTCTTTGTCTATTTTTCCTTGAGTCCATTAATCCTATTTAAGAGAGGTGATCTATTAGTATTTCCAGTAATTGGGATTCCTCTGGAATAGTTTCTGTTGAGTTATTTTTTTCCATATGACTAGTGCATACTTTCTTGTCTTCTTGTGTGTTCATAATATATTTTGTTGACAGCTTGAAATTCTGAGTATTATGTGTGGTCACTCTGGAAATCTAGTTCTCTTAACCCTCAGTCAGTCACTGATCAAGAAAAAGAAAAAAAGAGAGTAGGAAAAAAGGAAAGAAAGAGAGATTGAGAGAGAGAGAAAAAGGGGAAAAAATGCTAACAAAATACCCCCCAAAGGTGCACTGCCTCTCTAAGTCTCTTGTCAGTTGCTGATGGAAAGTGAGAAGCGGCTGATGTTGCAGCCAAAACTGAGACCAGCACTGGCACTGGTCCCTCAGGGATCTGCCGTACCAAACACACAGAAATAAAGAAAAATAAAGAAAACCAGCAAAGTATCCTGGTAGATGCTGGTGGGAGGCTGGACTCCTCACTGCTGAGAGGGCTAAAACAGAGCTTATCATCTATGCTGGTCCCTCAGGGATCCACCAGAACAAAAACACAGAAAAACAGAAGAAAGAGTAGGAAAGAAATCCAACCAAAAAAAAGGTGCACTAGCTCTTTACCTCCAGGTAGATGCTGATCAGAATGTGCTATTGCCAAGAAGGCTGAAACCAAAACTAGTCTCCACACTGAGCCCTTGGGGATTCACCAGACCAACAAACACTCACACACAAAATAAAACCAACTGGAAAAAAGATGTGCTGGCTCTTTACATGGTGGATACCGGTGGGAGGTCAAAACCAAGGCTAGCATCCATACTGGTCCCTCAGGACTCTCCCAGACTGACCTCAATTTTCCATTCCAATTTTGGAGGATGAAATTTCCTCTGCTCACCGTAGCCCCAGCCATCTGCTCCCTGAATCTGGACTGTGTTTTGGTAGCTGTCATCATTTCCATAGCCAAGGCTGTGGGACTGAGGAATGGAGGCTTGTTGCTGATTCATGCTCACTTTTTACTTACAAAAGCTGGACTCTTAGCAGCCTTTCCTTTCATCTGGAATTCTCGTGGTTGTTCTATATATCTAGTCTGGTTCCACAGTTACCATCTAACCAATTCCAAACTCTTTTTCAAGCTCATTCATTTTTGTGTTGCAGGGAGTATTTTAGTTTGCTAAGCTGCTCAAAGCAGATACCATAAAATGGGTTGGCTTTTAACAATGGGGATTTATTAGCTTGCAAGCTTATAGTTTTGAGGCCATGAAAATGTCCACATCAAGGTATCATCAAGATGACGTTTTCTTCCTGAAGGCTGGCTGCCAGTGATCCTGGACTCCTGGACTCTGTCACTTGGTGGTGTCTGCTGGTCTCTCCCTCTCTTTTGGGTTTCATTGCTTTTAGCTTCTTGCTTCTGTGGCTTCCTTTTTCTCTCTCTGTATTCACCCCATTTATAAAGGACTCCCTAAGAGGATTAAGATCCACCCTGGGCCACACCTTAACAGAAGTAACTTAATCAAAAAGTGCTACTTACAATAGGTTTGCACCCACAGGAATGGATAAGCTTTAAGATGATTTTTTGGGGGTGCATGCAGTTCCAAACCACCACAGAGAGTGATCTATAAAACTTTCTATTCATCTATTTTGCATTTGTGTTCTTTTCTGTCTCTAGCTTCTTAATTTTCTTTAAAAATTTCTTGGCAATTTCCATTTATTTTTCATTCATATACATTTTTATCACATGAAAAAAATATTTTTTTTTTTATCAATTTCAAATAATGTCCCATTGGGATTCTGATTGGAATTTCTCAAATTGTATTTTATTTTAAGGTAAAATTGTCATTTTAATCGTAGTAAATCCTCCCATCTGTAATATAGTATGTTCTTATTACTCACTTCAAATCTTGTTTTAAGACCTTTAAATATTACCCATGAAGTCATTGTAATATATAGTTATGATCCAGAAATGCATATAGAAAATTAGTCATCTTTCCTTTGTAATTAAAAAATGTTAGAAATAAGGATTGATATGGTTCTCTCAGAATGTTGTGGATTGGAGATTATTAGATGGCTGGGTATTCCTACATTGTCATATACTTAACTAAGTTGTTTTTCCAAAGTAATAGACCAGAAATGGAATTCATTTATCTGTAGAAATGCTCGCATCTCTGATTTTCAATGGAATGTTAGTTTTGCATAAGGATTATGGAATGCCATCTTTTGATGTATGTGTTTTGGAATCAATAAGGTTTTTTTTCTGTCTGTTTTTTTTTTGGGGGGGGGGTACATTTATTAAAAAACAGCATGCTCTCTTTATTTACCAGTTAATATTACTTTGGATACAAAGAATTTTTCCTGCAACTACTTATAGTTATTTTTTTCAAAGTTTGGAATTAAAAAGAAAAATGGTATAATTTGCTTCATGTAGCTTTTACACTTTTGCTTCCATTCATTTCTTCATCCGATTCATAAGAAGGTATAGAGACTGTGATGTACAAAGGTGATAGGAGTTCTCACAACCAGGAAAGGAAATGCTCCTGTAAGAGACTGGAAGAGTTATGCATAGATTTGTTCTTTTATTTTCTTGTCTGAAGTTGTAAGATGGAGAGAAATTTTTGAGTACTAAAGATTTTAGAGCAGCACTCATGATGTTTCTATTTATCTCAATTTATGAATTATTACCCCACATTGTGCACATCCCATATCTTTCCAAAGGATTCCTGAGTGAACTTTGTTTACTATCTGTAGACATATGGACTTATGTTGCCTTTTCAATCATATTTTTTTCAGGGTTTGTATGGAACAAACTGCACATGTAGAGTTTTATGGATTAATTTAAACAGTGTGAGGGAAATGCCCAGACCTTCCTAGTTATAGGACCTCATTTATTGTAATAGCAGCAGTAACCATCACTTTCATTGAAAACTCATTTTCTGCTCTCTAGGTCATGAGTTTGTCAGCAACTTTATTAGTGCCATTTTAATGTCCTTTTTTGGGGGGGGGGTTTAAAGAATTGAGGGCTGAAGTTAGTGGAGAATCTCTGTATTTAATTAAAATAGTTGTTTTATGAGACTGAGAAATTAAAGCTCGAGTGTTGTCTGGAGCCCTTAAGAGATTCCTTATAGATTTGTACAAGGCAAAAATCAGTTCAAGACATTTGTTTCCATTTTCTTGGGGGAGAATATTAACTTTTTCTTCTTAAAATTGATAGCCATAAACTGGAACCCCAAACCTCTTCTTAGTGAAGTACTTGTCTAAAAAAGCATTTATTATATTTTTATTCTTTATAAAATAATATTTAAGGAAGTATTTGGGCCTGAATATAGGCAGGTAACTCAGAGATTTCATAGGTTCATGCAGTCTGAATAAAGGGCCAGATTAAGAGGTATATTAAAAAATTCACTAAAACAAGTTAAAAACATGGTGCCAGTAAACTCAGGTTTCTACTCTGACTCATATATCTGATGAAACGTTAGTGGGTCCCGATACAGCATATAGTGACAGTGACTCACATAGAAATTAAAAATAAAACAATTTTCACTGACAGCTATCCATCTCTGTTAAGAATTTGAGAGAACTTCATGGAGCAATGCCAAGCCACCTCACCGAGAGACAAGAAAACTTCCCTCCTCTGGGGTTGTAAAGCAGTCTGTTGTTATTCTGAAACCAAATGATGTGTGACACAAGGCTCTTTCCCAATATGATTGGTTTGTTTTGTTATTTAATTTCATATGTCTCTGTTCTGGTTTGCTAATGCTGCCATTTTGCAAAACACCAGAAATGGATTGGCTTTTATAAAGGGGGTTTATTTGGTTACAAAGTTATAGTCTTAAGGCCATTAAGTGTCCAAGGTAAGGCATCAAAAATAGGATACCTCCACTGGAGAAAAGACATTGGCATTCGGAAAACCTCTGTTAGCTGCGAAGGCATGTGACTGACGTCTGCATGTTCCCAGGTTGCATTTCAAAATGGCACTCTCCAAAATGTCAGCATCAGCTTTCAGTGGCCATCTTCAAAATGTCTCTCTTGGCTGTAGCACTGAGCTCCTTCTGTCTGAGCTTTTATAGGGCTCCAGTGATTTAATTAAGACCCAGGCTGAATGGGCAGGGCCACACCTCCCTGGAAATAATCCAATCAGAGTTATCAACTACAGTTGGGTGGGTCACATCTCCACGGAAACAACCCAATCCAAAAGTTCCAACCTAATCAAGACTAAATATGTCTGCCCCTACAAGATTGTATCAAAGAACATGGCGTTTTGGGGTACATGATACATCCAAACCAGCACAGCCTCCCAAGGTGCTGACTGGCTCAGAAACACCTGAAGTAAATGCATTTAACAAATCCCTTGTTTTGAAAGTGAGGGGAGAACCTAAGTTTGAAGAAAAATCTGAATCTCTTTATCTGACTAAACAAAGGTTCAAAAGAGATTTACAAATTCATGGTTTGAAGGAGTGCTAAATGTTTAGCCTGTTCAGGGCACTCTTATGTTTCTGTCTGGTACTAACGTAAGTGGTTCCCCATCTTTAACTCATGGACTGGTCTTACTAGGCTGCAGAGAATCAATCCTACCCAGGATTTCTGCATCCAAATTTAACTTCAGGGAAACACAAAAAGTAATCTTCAGAGAACACTTGGTCTCTGCAGTTAAAAGGGAAAAGATGCATCAAGTAAAGACTATTCCAGGCATATAAATCAATTTTCCTGTCCTATTCATCTTTGTCCTGTAGTTCAATCCAACACCCATCAGGCAGGGAAAGATTTTATTCAGATGTGGCCACTGATTGAAACAAAAATGAGCACTTACTCATGTGTTTCCCTGGAGCAAAGAGTTGTGTCCACGCCTACTGATCTTATCTGATCAGATTTCATGTTGTAAAAATTTGAAATAACAGATGTAGTGGGAAGTAGATAGTTGAGCTTGAGATCACAGCATAGCAGTGGAGCTGGTGATCTTGTTAAACCACAGGCTTACACTTAACTACTGTGTGATTAAGAGAAGAAAGAAGGTGAAGGGATGAGTTAGAAGGAAGCCAGGGTGGGGAACCATTAGGGCTGAGAGTAAGCATGAGGTCTTACTGGGTCTTGACTCCTGGGCTTTCACGATGTCTGCCAGTGTCTGCTATCCTTTGGATCTGTGAGTGTCCCTTGTCATTTTAACTTGACTCAGTTTGGGAAGCTTCTGTATTTTGTAGCCCAAAGAGCCTTATCTGGAGCAAAGGTAAAAACATAAAATCTGAAAGAACCAAAGGTGGAGGGATAAAAATTTATGCTTTAGAAAGAATTTGGTCCAGGACCTTGGTTTGAGATCTACCATCCAACAGAATGGTCTTCAGAAAGAACTTTAATTTCTTGGTTTACAGTTTGTTCATCTGCAAAACGGGAATGGGTTTGGGTGGGTTGAATTACATCATCTGTGAGTTCTCCTTAAATGCTGACATTCTTGGAATCTCTTGATTTTGTTGAATTCCAACTGCTTGTTTGTTTGGGGTTGGGTACAATTATTTGATTGCTATGAGTTCTAGAGATTAGAGAAAGAAAGGCAAAGCAAGGAAGTGATTGAGGCATAGGAGTAGAAGCTTCTGGAATGAACATATAAGGACCCTCAATTTTGAATATAGCATTTAAAAGCAACCATCACCTGATAGAACTAAAGAATGTCCCTCTCCTCTGGGTACTTGTTCCACATTAGAGAAGAGACAGGCTGGAATAAGAAATGGAAGTTCCTGTGTGTTTCAGTTACCCAGTGCTGAAGTCCCTTCTTTGGGATGTGGAAACTTCTGCTCAATGTACCTTCTGTTCTCTGACTTCCGTGGCTACTAGAAGGTAAATTCTTCAGGTAAAGAAGTTGGAAGGGGATAGTTTCTGGCTAGGGATGGCTTTATGAAGATAGAGTGGGTTTTAAGAATACTTACAGGGAAGCTAGAGGGTTCTCTTTTTCCCCTTGCCCATAGCATACCCAACTTTTATAACCAAAATTCCATTAGAGGTGCTAAGCACTGCCCTCTAGACACCAGAGTCTTGAGATATCAATATAAAATTAAAATTCTCCCTGGGGATGGGGGAGTAGCAGATTTTTCCTTCTTTCTAATCATATTTTCCAAAATAATGATGAGGATTACAGATGTTAGGGAGCTAGAGGAAGGGGAAGAAATAGGCAATGGGGAGTGGTAGGGAGAAGAAATGGAAATAAGGAAGGCTGAAGACAAGTGCTCCTGTCTGCATAAGTGTACCAAAGGCTTGTGTAGTAGGCAGAATTATAACCCCCTAAAATGTCCTCACTCTAATCCCTGGAATTTGTACATATGTTACCTTACATGGCAAAAGGGACTTTGCAGATGTGATTAAGAGTACACACCTTGAGATGGGGAGATTATCCTGGATTATCCAGGTGAGCCCAATGTAATTGGATAAATCCTTAAAAGCAGGGAAACTTTCCTGGCTGTAGTGAGAGTGAGATATGAGACTATGTAAGAAGGGTTGGAAAGATGCAATGTTGTTCACGTTGAAGATGGAGAAAGGGGTCATGAGCCAAGGAATGTGGGCAGCCTCTAGAAGCTGGAGAGGCAAGGAAATGGATTCTTTCCTAGAGTCTCCAGAAAGAAATGCAGCTCTGTGACATCTTTATTTCAGTTCTGTGATACTCATGTTGGACTTCTAACTACAGAACCATAAGATAATAAATTTGTATTGTTTCAGGCCACAAAGGTCATGGAAGTTTGTTATAGCAGCAACAGAAAACTAATACAGCCTGCATGATTGTGAGCACTGCTGTGTATACCTTGTTATGAGAATCATAGTCCTCATTTCAGATGATCTAAATAAGCAGTCATTTGTGATATGTGGTCTGGAGCTCTTCCCACTGAACTAGACTAAAGAGCGTACAGTGGAAAGAGGCTCAGGCCAGAAGTTGAGCTATGTGGGTTCATGTACAGGCTCTGTCACTTGGTAATTATGTAATCTGGAATGAGTTACTTTAAACCTCTGATTCCAGTTTCCTCAAGTCTACAATGAGGAGTTGGACTAATTCCTATTAGTGCTGGCCGTTGATTTCTCTGAGTGCCTGTGTCACTGTCTAACATGGCCCTATCCACTAGGAAGTGGCATTTTAAGGAAGGTTTCATGAGTAAGAGTTCTATGTAGTTTTGCTTGTTTGGTGAAGGATGAGTGTTTAATATGTTCTATCCTAATTTTTATGATTCCTCAAGAGGGAGTGAGATTTGAGGACTATTTTGAGAAGAGGTAGCTTGAATCCAGGACAAATGCTTCCATTTTAATTTTCAGTGTAACATTTATTTTCTATTACAGTTATTGGAAGAAAAAAATAACTGATGATGCAAACTTTTTCATTATGAAATATAGATTCTTTACTAATATATCATCTTTTTCTTATTTTTACCTCCAGAGATTTGCCTTTGATGTTTGCATAGTAATTTTTCTTTTTCACTTAGAACAGTCCATTTATGTTTTTGACTTGATTATATTTGCTTTGTCTCAATATATTTATTTACCTCTTTTACTCATTTGATTACTTTCATTAACTTCTTACTCATAGATTTTTTTTAAGTCTATCAACAAAATCTACATCTTCCTTAAGTTCTTTTCAGTCGTTATGCCAATACCAATATATGTTAAATGGTTGTTTGTTTATTATATGTTGGATGGCTTTAGTTACTGAGGTAGAGAAAATATCTGTTTTAGTTTTAGAGTTATTTTATGTATTAATTATACAACGTTTCCTCTGAGAATTCTTGTTCTCCTTTATTGTCAGGCAAGTGAACATTAGGCTACTAAACATGTTAAAGAAGAACCTCACTTTTATTATTATTATGATTATTATGATTATTATTGCCAAAACTCAAGTGCACATTTTATTGTATGTAAATTGTACCCAATACAGGTGATGAATAAATGGAAATTCCCTCTGAACCAGTTCCTCTCAGCAGCCAAGCCCACATGGTGCCACTCCCATCCGACATTGTCTTCCTTCCCAAACGTCAGCACCCTACTTCTACTTTAATTATTTTTTTATCTAATAATCAAGAATTTGTATGAAATATACAAAACATACCTTAAAATCATGCTGAGATTAATTTAAATTGGTATATAATATTCAGGAACATATAATCCTAGAACATCAGAGATGGAAGAGACCCTAAGCTATAGTTATTATCATTATTATTATAGACATTTATTTCACATCATTTTGAATCAAACTAAACCTATTAAAATAATTAGATAAAAAATTAAATCCTAAGTATAAAATAAGCTTCAGAGTAGACAGTCTAGTGTATCTAAACAGTAAAAACAATTCTAAGAGAGTTTGTTTTTAATTTATTGCCCTCTTTCGACTTTGGTTTGCTGGTATTCCATGGTGTCCCCAATTCTAAAATAAACCAGGAAATTGACCATTTAGGGCCTGACTCACAGTGGGAATGACCTCAGGTGCTGAGCCCAAAGGCTGAGTTAAATGTCCTAGTTATATGTTCTTAGCTGTGCAATTTTATGTAAGTCCTTTCATTTCTCTTGTCCTTAGTTTTCTCATCCACCAAATAAGGCTATTATTGATCACTAGCTTAGAGCCTCATCAATAATAAATGATTTAGAAAGGAAGTTCCTGGAACACGGTAAGCATTCAATAGATAATTATGGTTTCTGCATATATATCATTTGGTTCCTAAAACACGTGCTTCTTTAGTACATTTCAAGAAAAGTGTCAGGTTTTATATGGAACAATCCTGAATCTTACGCAAACATTATATTCTGTGAGGCTTCATGCTTTATGTCACTTGATGGCCTGCATGTTAGAATATAATTTGAGTCGTGAATTACCTTACCTGCATTGCAGCACACCACTAATAACAAGGTAATCTATATAATAGTGCTCCAGATAGGAGGCTACCGCATTGTTTGCTAGAAATCTTAGATGCATTTTTGTTGTCCATCATTACCAAGTGACATAATGCAATTCATGACACACTTTTTATATTTTCTTCATTCTAGAGTTTAATTTTTCTTTTTTTCTACTTATTTTCAATTTATGCTATTTTGCTGAATTTCATATAACCTTGAATTATGCCATCACTACATTTCACAAGATAGAATACTAACAAATGCATGTGTGTATGTGTGTGTGTATATATGTATATATATATATATGTCAGCACACACACGTATGTTAGATGCGATTATTAGTTTTAAAACTTATACACCACAAAGAAAGAAGGAGTAAGATTTTACTTACCTGATTTGTCTATGGTGTATCTCAGATTGTCCTTGCCAGCTGGATGTATTAAGGGTTTAATTATGAAGAAGAATTCAATGTAGGCAGCAGTTTTCTTCCTTAAAAGCACTGTAGCCTTAGTTTGTGAAGGATTGAGCCAGTATTATCAATGTTCATAATTATGTGAATGAGGAAACTTGACCCTATAGGCCTTCCTGGGTCTTTCCAGTTCTCCCAGGCAAGGCATAATTCTCAAGCTCATTGTTTGGTTACATCTGAAATATGTTGCTACAGGAGAGCATGGGGATCTTACTGAAGTCTGGGTTTTAGGAGATATGACGTCTGAAGCAAATGATATTTGTTGCATCTTAATATTGACCCATTTATGAATTTGGGCCCAATGATACTTGCCAGATGATTATAGAACCCAAGGCTTCATTCTGAGTGGCTCTCCTCTTCCTGACCATTTTTTCTGTTTGCATTCAGAGTTTGTGACTGTGTGATGCTTGAAGGGATTGTTTTCCTCAGAATTATTTTAAGAGCCTTAGAATTTGTGCTATACTAGAATCTTAATTCTTAGGAATTGAAGAATCACTGAATAAACACAGAAGAGTCCAGGGTTTTAAGAATACTTTGTATTTAACAATTCCTTTGCATTTAAGATATTGCCAGATAACTGGCTTGGATGTTCTGTTGATTTGCGACTAATCTGGTGATTGGCACTGGTTTACAAAAAAGCAATTCAGTTATTGACTTTTCCATGAGTGGAACACTTTGGGCTTTAATTACTGAAGAATACATAAGTTAAACCAAATCAAACAGTATTTATGTCTGGTAAAGAAAGAAAATGTAAAAAAAAAAAGTTTATTTAAATTTAAATATTTACTTATTTTCCTAGATATCCTTAAGATGCTATAAAGTCTCTGTGATCAAATCAACAGATGTTAATATAAGAATAGAAGATAAGTAGAAGAAATAGCGTAGATAAAGCAGGAATAGATCCCATTATGTATGAGAAGTTAGCATATGATAAAGTTGGTATTTTAATTCCATGGAAAATTATGCCATTTAATAACTGCCTAGTCATATGGACGAGAATAAAATTGAACGCTTATCTTGCAGTGCACACACAAAAAATTCCAGATAGATTTGCAACTCAAAAATGAAAAATAAAATAAATAATTGCAGGAAAATCTGGGAGACACATGTGCTATCCAGGGGAAAGGGAAACCTTCTCAACCAAGACTAGAAACTAAGAAAGTATAAAAGAAAAGAGAGTTATTTGACTGCATAAAAATTAAAACCTGTTCTAGAGTTATGCTGCTGTTCTTCATTTCCACTCTTGAATTTAATCCAGGGTCATTTGATTAAGCTCCTTGGAAAACACACCACATTTGAAATGCAGCTCCCTGCAGAGAAAAATTGGTGGCTAAATGGCCAAGAAATGCTCTAAAATATTGACACATAGTAAAGGACACATTTTAATTGCTTTAGCTCAGTGGAAAGGAAAGGTCATTACAATGATTATTATAATGATTATTATATTCCCCATATTCCAAGTTCTCTTGCTCTACAAGGGAGCAGTATATGTCTAAGGAACAACACAAAAAGGAAATCAGGAGTCCTGAAAATCTCAGAAATTGTTCCAAAACAAAGCAAGGCAAAGAATGGAGAACAAGTATTAATTCCTATAATCAGAGGTGCTACCATTTTCCTGACAGAAGCATTGGTGACTTGGTCCTTCTTGGGATTGATGGAACTCTAAATTAAATTTTATTGAAATTATGGAAAGGAAGCCTTAAAATAAATAATTTATTTTGAGTAATTATTTTTTTTTCAAAATGAGTCACAACAAATAATATATTAAATTCTAAAGTATTTAAATAATATAGACATGTATTAGATATAATGCAAATTATCCTTCATTGATCTGCCCAGTTTTATTGTCCTCCCCAATGGTAACCACTCCTAACAATCTGCTGTGTATTCTTTCTGTGTTTTATCTATGCATTTGTATGCATACATATATGTATATATTTGTATATAGAAGTATATATATACCATGAACATTTTAAATACTTTTTATTGTAATAACAAATATACAACTCAGAATTTCCCATTTTAACCACATTCAGGTGTACAATTCAACAGTATTAATTACATTCACGTTATTGTGCTAACCTTCTTTTTCATCACCCTTCTTTTTTGTCACCTCAAGCCGAAACTCTTCACCCATTAAGGTATAACTCCTTCTTTCTGCTCCACCCTCAACTTTCCCCCACCCCAGCCTCTGGTAACCTATAAACTACTATCTGTCTCTAAAAAGTTTGCTTCTTATAGGTATTTCATACAAACAAGAATCCTACAATGTTTATCTTTTGTGTCTGGCTTATTTCACTCAATGTGATGTCTTCAAGATTCATCCATGTTGTAGTGTGCATTAGAACTTCATTCCTTTTTAAGCTAGGTAATATTCCAGTGAGTGTATATACCACATTTTGTTTGACCATTCATCTGTTGATTAACACTTGGGTTGCTTCCACCTTTTGGCTATTGTGAATAATGTTACTATAAATACTGGTGTACAAATATCTATTCAAGTCTCTGTTTCCAGTTCTTTTGAGCATATACCAAGAAGTGGGATTGCCATGTCATATGGTAATTCTATTTTCAACTTTCTGAGGAACTGCCAAACTGAATTCCATGGTGGCTGCACCAATCTATAGTGCCACCAGCAATGTTTAAGGGTCCCTATTTCTCCACATCCTTGCCAAAACTTATTATCTTATGTTGTTTGTTTTTTAAATAATAGCCATCCTAGAGGGCATGAAATGGTATCTCACTGTGGTTTTGATTTGCCTTTCCCTGATGACCATGTGTTTAGTGGCCATATGTATATCTTCTTTAAAGAAATATCTCCCCAAATCTTTTGCCCAATTTTAAATTAAGTTGTCTTTTTGTTGTTGAGTTATAACAGTTTCTTATATATTTGGGGTATTAAAACCTTATCAGATGTATGGTTCACAATTATTTTCTCCCATTTGGTAGATTGTCTTTTCACTTTCTTGATAGTGTTCTTTGATGCACAAAAGTTTTAAATTTTGAAAAGTTCCATTTTATCTATTTTTCTTTTGCTGTTTGTACTTTTGGTGTCATATTTAAGAAATCACTACCAAATTCAAGATTATAATGGTTCCCCACCATGTTTTCTTCTAGGAGTTTTATGGTTTAAGCTCTTATGCTTAGATCTTTGATCTATTTAGAGTTAATTTTTGCATATGGTATATAAAGTAGGGATCCAATTTCCTTTTTTGCAAGTGGCTATCCAGTTTCCCCATCCCTCCAGACAATTCTTTCCTCAATTAATATATGTGACACCTCTGTCAAAAATCATTTGGGTATGGAAGTATTGGTTTATTTCTGTACTCTCAATTCTATTCCATTAGTCTATTTGTCTGTCTTTATGCCAGAACACCACTGTTTTGTTTCTATGGCTTTATAGTGAATTTTGAAATTGGTGTATGTGAGATCTCCAAATTTTTTTATTCCTTTGCATTATTGATTTAGCGATTTAGAGTGCTTAAGACTCATATGAATTTGAGGATTGACTTTTCTGTTTCTGTAGAAAAGGTTGTTGGAATTTTGATAGGTATTGTGTTGCATCTGTAGATATCTCAATCAATCTGTCACTTCCATTTAGAGATTTCTAAAGGTATTAATCACAATCAGATGTAACGGAAAATGCAAAGGTTTTGGAGTCAGAAACCAAGTTTGAATCCTTGTTTTGCTATTTATTGACTTTTTAATAGTCCTTTTTGTTTCTTTGATGCACAGTTGCTTTATTTTCAAGAGAGTAATGCAACTACCCACTTGTCCAATTGTTGTGAAGATTAAACTGAACCTAAGTGAAATATAGAGACTGATAAGTAGTTTATATTCAGTAAATGAGAACTTCTATTTTCATTTCTGCCAATGACTCTGAGAAAACAGGTACTATGGGTTCCTTGTGCCCCTGATCTTGTGCCACTTAAACCTTATTGGAATAAAGGGGGGCACATTAGGGATAATGGTATCTCTCTAAGAGCCAAAATAGTCAAGCAAGATTCCTTTATACTGTATTTTAAAGGAACACCCAGGTTCACTGAGACATACAGAGTTTAGGGCAGTTTCCATGGGCTGCATTTGAAAAGGGGGAATAGCAATCTTTGTGGGAGGGGAGGATGAAGTGATGCAAAGATAATTGTTGAGGACTTACCAATCTTAACTCTTCCCTGAGGTCTGAAACCATCTCCTTCTTCAACAATATATATCACCACAACTCCCCACCATGGGTCCACATTTGTCTCCATCCAGAAGTCTGAGCTTCTGGGAGCACCCCCCTCCCCCACCCCTGCCACACCTACACCCACACCCACACACACACCACACTCTAAGTATTTAAGTAGGCATATATTCAGTGTAAATCATTTTGTCTTCTTTTAAACTTCAAAAGAGGTATTCATGACAATAATGAAAACTGAGAAGGTATTTCATGTTTCTTTTGCTTTCCTTAACCATAAATGAAATAAACATGTTAACAGAATATACCTGATTTGATGTTTTGTTTGAGTATATGTTATTTATTTTAATCCTATCAGAAAAATATATGTAACTTGTTGTGGTTTTCAGCTATGTTCCCCAGAAAAAAAACTCTCTTAAACTTAATCCATTCCTGTGAGTGTGAACCCATTTTAAGTAGGACCTTTTGATGAGGTTACTTCAGTTAAACTGTGGCACAACCTGATCTGGATGGGTCCTAATCCTATTACTGGAGTCCTTTATAAGCAGAATAAAATTCAGACAGAGAGAAAGCTACAGAGATAGCAGACAGAAGCAGAAATCAGTAGAACCTGGAAGAAAAGGGAGAGGCCAGGAGAGGCCGCCATGTGCATTGCTGGGTGACAGAGGAGCCCAGGACCAAGGATCACCAGCAGCCAGCCCCAGACTGCCACAGTCTTCAGGAGAAGGCCGCATCACTCAAAACCATGAGTTAATAAATTCCCATTGTTTAAGCCAATCCATTCCACGGTGTTAGCCAAGGAAACTAAAACATAACTGTAAGCACATTTTTGTTGGTGGATAATCTTTTTAAAAGTATTCCTTCTGTTTTCCTTCTTTCATTTTCCTAGTTTACATGCTACCCATTACATTGTCCTATTAATTGCATTTTAATTAATCTGGAAACTGCATTAAAATGACTAATTCAGAATGTTTATGGGACCCTGAGAACTTAAGGAACAGTTCCATTTTATGGGTTAGAAAAATAGCCTGTAGATGATGAGTGCTTACAATTTTAATCAATTTCAAGAAAGCCAGCATCCTCAGAGAGAGGCGGAATTCATACAATTTATTTTCTTTAACGTCTCTGAAAAGCTTCTTGATCCTTTGGCCTATTATAGCAAATTTCAAATATCAGTTTCCCCATGCCCTCCCCCAAAAGCGTGAGCTCTCATCACTGGAAATATTAAAGCAGAGACCAGATAACTATGTTAAGAATATAGATGATCTCTTGATATATATGTGTAAAAATATTTTGAATCTGTAAAGCATTAAGCAAAATAGTATTAAGAACATGAGTATAACTTTATTCTATTAGTTTGTATACCATGGTCCTTCTTAAGACCAAGATTCAATACTTGAGACTTTAGCCATTTTTTCTTCTTAATATGGATAGCTAAAAGTGCTTTCTATTCATAATGTCAGCCACCTCTGCCTCCTAACTAGAATTTATGTCTTAAATATTAAAATATCAAAATATGTGTGTCATGTTCCAATAAAAATATTTGAAATTTTAGGAAAGAGATATTGGAAGTCCTTTCGGATGCATAAATGAACAGGAAGACTAAGTTTATTTGTAACTTCCAATTTGGTTGAATGCCTGGGCAAATTCAATTCCTATTATGTATGAAGTAAAGCTTTGGGAGACTGATGGCGTCTTATTGGTTCAATTATTCTTGAAATTTCTTAATTTTTTATATATTAGAAATCATAAATCAGAAAAATATTTTCATGGAAATGAAGATAATGCAACAATGATAATAGCTAGTATGTAATGAGAAGTTGCTATTTGCAAAGCACTGTCCTAAGGACTTCCCATGTCCTATTTCATTTAATTTCTACAATGTTCCTGTAAGATTATTAATTTGATTACCTCCATTTTATTAATTAGAAATCTAACGCACAGAGAAGGGAATCAACTTACCTAAGATCATTTAGAAAGGGGACAGCCAGGATTCAAACACTGGCAGTCTTCAACTAGTATCTGTGCCATGCTACCTCCCATATAATTTGAACACAAAAGGACTTGTATTCACATCCTGGCTAGGTCACATATTAACTGAGAAACCTGTCATTTGTGAAATAGGGACAATAATGCCTAACCTACTGGGTTGCTCTGAAGATTAAATGAAATAATCTATATAAAGGTATATAGCAAATTACCTGGCACAAAGTAGACAGCAAACAAATGACAGGTCATTTTCCTTCCCGAATTGCAGTGTTGTGGTTTTTTTTTTTTAAATATTGTATAAACCCCACCCCCTATTTTTTTTTCAAATGCGGCCTCCACGAAACCCAGTTAAAGTATTTAACAGCAGATGGCTTACTCACTCTCCACATCCATTAAGAATATTGTAAAGAAAAAAGAAATGTTACCTGTGAGCATGGAAAATTATCTAATATCTTTTTCACCTTATGTTTCTTTTCCTTTTGTTTACTACTGCTTAACAGTGATGTTTTTATGGTAGAGTGAGGTGGGATTGGGAAAGAGGTTGAAGTAGCTGAATTTGTGGTTCTTTCTGGAATTTTAATTATAAGCTGAGAATGTTCCTTTGATTAAGTATTGTTATAAATTTTCTTGAAAAGAACTTTTCTGACTCTTGAGTGAAGAATTATATAACACACATTCCACCTCTTGTAACAAGCTAAAACCCTAGTGAAAATTACTCTAAGAAAAAAACCGTATATCAAGGATTTTGTGGTGGTATCTGGTGTGTGGAGGAGGGATCTATTTCTTAGCAGACATCGCTCAGCAATAGCTGGGCTTGTTTATTTAGATGAAGGGTTCAGGCATCTCTGATATCTAAATCTGAGGGCTGTGACTAGAGGAAAGAACAATCAACTTGGTGAACTTGAAACCACATTCCTCCGTCTGTTCAGTTCCCCAGCGTCAGGCTATGACAAGCCAATGCTGTGGTAAAAGGGGCAAAACAACAGATTGTTGAAAAATGTGCCCTTCTCCCTCTACTGCTGTCCTTTAGAACAGTTTAACTTGAACATCTTTAACATATAATACACTTATCTGGTATTGGATACATGGAAAAAACTCAGCCTTGTGCTTTGTGGGTCATGGGCTGTGGGTTTGGCAGTACATGTGCATGGATGGATTTCTGGGCCTCTCAAACCCACGTGAGTAATGGCAACTGAACCCCTTTTCCATTTCCCATCCATGCACATGTCTGCAGGAGAAAAAGACTAAACAAAATGTTCTTTTTTTATCCTAAATGAAAACAAATAGAAGTATGAGTGGGAGAATGATCTGGTTAAATTTGCCGTAAATGTCCCAGGAGAGAGGCCCTGTCACAGTAAATAAGAAATCCTTTGTCCCAGTTTTAAATGTGTATACTTTCAGTGAAAATTTAATCTGGAAGTTCTTCTCAATATAAATCATGTTCTTCCTGGATAACTCCCAGCTGCGATAGGTGCTGTGGGTAAACTGGGGTGGGAGGCTGGCCTTCAGAGAACTTAAAATTTCCTTTCACTTCTTTTGTTTCTAAGTTTTATATTTATCTTCTGGATAAACATAGAAGTAATTTAAGTGCTTATATCTGCTCTTCTTTAAAACCTTACTGAAATAAAGATAAGGGGACAGAAAAGGTGTACACCCAAAAAGATGAAGAGACAGAGGGAGGAGATGACAGCAGGTGAGAGAGGTAAACACATTTTTGGAAGGTAGAAAGTAGATGGAGGAATAGGATCTTAAAGAAAAATGCAGTTTAAGTGCCCACATAAGGGATACCTTAGAAAAACAAGCTAAGTTTTCCTACAGAACCTAGCAAAGACTCAGAAGTTGGAGGTGCCAAATTCTTCAAAAGGCAGGGGCTGAAAACAGGATGGTTAACAAAAAAATCTGCATAAGAAGTGATTAAATTCCTACATCTTTGCTTCTTCCTGGAGCACTGGAGATTACTTTTCCTCTATCCTTGCAGAAAATTGGAGATTAATTTCTTTGTAGAACCCAAATCAAATTGGCTCTTGATTTATGGAGAGAGGGATGCAAGAGTGAGTTGCTGGACTGAGAAAGGGAATTACGTGAAAGGCTTTATACTGAATGGTAAATCACTCTCCACCCACTGTCTGTCTCTCAGATTGACAACTCCCCCTGCCCCTCTCTCCATATTGCCCTTCTTCACCTAGTTCTGCAGGGAAAATATCTAAACACTGTTTTTATCTTCACACTTAAACATTAACTGATAGCTAAGAATCACCAATAAGTGTTTAATAACAGCCTCCTACATTTAATAGAGACTATGATAAACATAAAAAAGGAAATAACTACAATGAAGAGGATAGAAAAACTTTTCTTGTTGGTGGAGTTGGGAATAGTGGTCATGGTATAAAAGATTAGAATCCTGATTTTCCATTATAGGAAATACTGTTTAAAATTGATAAATCAAGTAATAGCAATAGAAGCACATTATTTAGCGTCACAGAGTTGAGTACTGTAAAATTTGCAAAAGGTGTGAAATTAGTTGCTTAAGGGGAAGGGAATTGGTTTTGGTAAGGGTGAGGCAAAAATTTTTTAAATAAGCTTTTTAGAGGAAAATTTTAAGCCATGTATCTGCATAAAATAAAAAATATATAAAAGAAAACATTTTATGTCATTTGTACTGTATCAGTCAGGATATGGTAGATTATACTGCAGTAACAAACAACTCTAAACTTTCAGTAGCTTAATGCAAGAAAAGTTTATTTCTTACATATGACTCATTCCAACATGGATTAGTAGGGGTCTATGATTTCTGTACTTCCGTATTAACTCAGGAACCCAAGGATGGAGGCTATACGTCAACTGTACTTTTGCAGTCATGACAGTAGTGGGAAGGAACTCTGGAGACAATTTAGTGCTTTGGCCCAGAAGTGTCACACATTACTCTGGCTCACAACTTATCTGCCAGAGCTTGCCACATGGCCCCACCCAACCACAGGAATGCTGGGAGTTCAGTGCTTCGTATGTGCAAAGGGTGAGGGGAACCAATATCAGTGGGCAGAATTAATGACTACCATGTGTGCTTTTCCATTTTGCTTCAGTCTTTTTTTGCCTCAATTTCTGTCCTTTCAATTTTCTAACCTCAAAACAAGTAATATGTGTTAATCTAGTGGCTACCTTTCTGCTCTTTGTTTTCATAAAAAAAAAAACAACCATTATATATATATATTCTTCAACTTGCTTTTCTTACTTAGCAACATATTATGAATGTTCTCTGTGGTCAGAACATTTTGATCTAACTGCTTCATAATATGGCATGAATGTACTACGATTTATTTAATCGATCTCCTACTAGTAGACATTTAGGATATTTCTAGTCTTTTGTCACAGCAAAAAGAACGACAGTGAACATTCTTTTTCATACATCCTTCCATATTAGAACTTTATTCTTTTATGATGATTCCCAGAAGTAGTATTGCTGGGTCAAAGGGTAAGGTGTTGTTTAAATTTTAGAGTTATCACCAACTTAACTTTCTTACGAGGTTGTAGGAATTCATATTCCTGCCAGCAATACAGATTAATATTTTCATGTCTCTTCACCAACACCATCTTATCTTTCTTTTCCCATTGTTCTAAACATATGGTTTACAATTTAATCAAAGAGATATGACAAACGTACTTGAAATTATTGGTGATTAAGAAAATGTGTTTACTAATGCTGAGGCAATAAGAGAAACTTCCAAGGGGAGGGTAGCTCTTGAATTATAAGGCAGTCAATGAACTTTGCCAAGTAGGAGAGCAACACAAAGAACCCTCCCAAGACAGGGATGCTGCTGCCAAGTTTGCTGAACAGAAGATAGTTTTGCCTAAAGTGAAAAACACATGCCGGAGAGTGGGAAGAAATTGTGTTGGCTTGCAGGTGAGAGAAGACTGTATTAGATCTCATGGTAGGGGAAAGACATTTTGACTTGCAATGGGAGGAAACAGTCAGTCAGGATAAATCCCAAGAGAAAAGTGACATGGTAAAAAGTGCTTAAAAAAAGAGCATTTCAGCAGGAGGCTGTAGATGGAACAAGGGAGTAGAGCTAGGTTGCTGTTATAATAATACAGATACAGTGTGGATTTTAAATGTCCACATTTTCCTGATATATAGCACATACGATCTTGCTAAAAGAAGGAATACAGGAACACTTAGCTAAACCATAATTTTTGTTTGTTTATTTTTAAATCCTTAAAATCTTTCAGAAAGGCAAAAATCAGAAGAGCATAAATATTGGAGAAATAGAGGCTATCAGAAAAAGTGAAGGAATGAAGAAGATTAATTCAGAACATGAGATCTGAGTAAAAAGAAAGCAACTTTAAACAGCAGAAATCAACAAATAATTTGGCAAGGACTTCCTCTGTACAAACACAGCTGTCACAGAACAGGGACCTAAAAGCAAAACTACCTCTGTAGATGAGTAATACAATACAGCAATTCCATGAAGGACAACTACAATGTAGGCTAAACATTTGAGTACATTTTTTGGCTTGTGAATACAATGCTACTATATTTCCTTCAAAATTTGAATTTTTTAGATAGTGTTTTATTGGCCTTTGTTTTAGATTGTTAGGAAAACAGAAATGCTGATTTTAGAAAGTGGAATGGGGTAGGAATGAAACAAGAAAAAAAAATACATGGTCTTCATTATGTAGGCTAATGGAAGGAAGAAGAGATGCAAATAATACACAGCTTTGTTTGTCAAGATGTATATTGCATGTATAGATACACACATAGACCCTTTCTAGGCCAATAAAGTAGCCAAGACATTCACAGACCAATAAAAGTTGAGTAAGTTTAGAAATGGAACATAAAGCAGCTTTCATTTTTTATTACGGATATGTAACTAACGACCTTCTGGAATTTCTGTTTTCTGTATCTCTTAAACAGTTAACATTTTAAGAACAAATTTTATGCCTCTTCAAAAGATTGTGCATTTTAATGTAGACTTTGTTCTTCTCCCCTTAATCAGCTAAAGCCCATGTGTAAAGGGGAGTTCTAGACCTTATTCTGGCAATGATGCAGGAAGAATAATTTTGACCTTCAATTTTTTCATTCCTGTCTGACACTGAGCTGTCGATTAAAATAGAATAGTGCATAATTAATTTTACCCAGTAATTCTGAAAGGGATTTAATTGAATACTTTGTTTCACTTTTTTTTCTTAGAAAGGCTAATGTAATGTTCATGATGAGGACTCCCAGTTTTCCTTTCTGCAGACAGATTTGGTGTACCTGGTGTAGGTTATGGTTGGATATTAGCTGTGAGGGATGTATGTAGCAAGTCATCTCTTTTCTCTAAGAGCCCACGTTCTTTGGGTCACACCCTCTCTCTGCGTGTTATAATATGTAGCATTCACAATCTTTCCCTACTCTGTCCTTCTGGATCAGTGCAAGATATTAAGGCGTTAACAAATGTCACGCTGGGGAAGTTCTGTCATTCAATCAGCTCATAATCTTAATTCTGACAGTGGCATAAAAGGGTATTTTGTGGAAAGTCATGGTTCCCTTCATGACACTGACATTAGGAGCTTAGAAGTCTTATCTCCAAAGCAAAGCTTCCCAAAATATCTTGGTTTCTAACATTGTTCCCTATAACTAAGTATCCATGGCTTTATATAAACAGTATATATAAACATCTTAAACTGCAAAGAGAAAAAAGGACAAAGTAGAAAGGAATTTAATTCCCTTTTACATCTCTTTTTCATTTCAGCATTCCAGAGTTAAGTGGATAATTCTTTTTTGCATGGTTAATTTCAGAACCAGTTGAACATTATAGGGAAATATTACATTCTGGTGTGGAAATCTGGGGTGGACAAGAATTTGTTTTTTAAAATTGTATCTTAATTCTACCTTCTAGATTAGTGCCTCTTGAACTATCTATGGTGAAGGACTAGCTTCTACCTGCCCCCCATCTTTGTAAAGATACAATGAAAACTTGTGATGGTTCATTTCATGTGTCAGCTTGGCAAGGTTAGGGTGTCCAGTTGTTTGGTCAAGCAAGCACTGGCCTGATTGTTACAGTAAGGGTATTTCTTGGATGGATTTGAATCATTAGTCAGTTGATTGCATGTAGGACTGATTACATCTATAATAAACAAAGGAGATTGCCTTCAGCAATGAGAGGAGTCTCCTTATCTGATTGGTTGAAGGCCTGGGAGGGAGACCTGAGGACTTCAGCAGTTAGAAAGAATTTCTATCTCTACTTCTGCCAGCCAGCATCTCCTGGAGAATTCAGCATCACCTTCATCGGAGTTTTCAACTTGTGGCCTGTCCTACAGAATTCAGATTGCTGATCCCCATTGTCATGTGAGCCAATTCCCATAATAAATCTCTTAATATTTACATATATATCTGCAGTTCTTTAGCTCTGGAGTATCCTAACACAAAATTAATAACAAAAATCAAAATAAAACCAAAATGAAAATATATTTAAGCCTGCAAATTTTAATGTTAAAGTCAACAAAGAAACAAAATTACTCTGTCAAGTTGCTCTACAAGTTTGTAAACATTAATTCTCAAGTCTGGACCTGATCTTATCATGGAGGGTAGCAAAAAGCTCAGAGATATGCACCATATGGCAGCAAACCACACTTGGGGGAGCACTACCCTTGACATTCACTTTTCCAGGAAAGCGTTCTCCCTGGTGTGGAGTTGAACATTGTCAAGAGAACAGAATTAAATGAAAACCAAAAGAGAGGAACAGCACATACTTGGTTCTGAGATATAGACATTTCTCAAAGCACCAAGACAGGAGGCATAATTAAGGACTGTTATAATATGGCTCAGGTGGTGTGAGAAGACTGAACTAAAGCCAAATGTAAATGGACCAAAAAACTTTTATGTATGGAATGTGATTTCTTATGCTTTCGTCTTGTAAGGAGGTGGATGATAATGTAGCCACCCAAACTGCTTCCTGAATTTTTCAGAAGAAAGCCCATGATAAGTCAGCTTGGAGTAGAAGATAATACCTTAAGAAACCAATAGTGAGTAGACTGTTCCATGTAGTACTGTGTAATCAGTAAAGTCTGCGAACTTTGGAGAATGTATCTGAGCTCTGACACTTATTAGATCTGTGAACCTGAAAATGCAACTTCTTTAAGTCTCTTTTTCTTTGCATGGAAAAAAGGGAATGATATAATAGTCTACCTGATAAGGTTGCTGGGAGGATTAAAAGTGAAGTGCTAAATATACATGACTTATTGTTACTATTATTAATAAATTATTTCATCAGTCAATGATGTTACTTCAGACTCTAAGGTTGTGGGGCAGGTGTACATTTAAGTACATTTACTTTGTACTACATATGATGGGATTCCCAAAATCTTGTACAGAAATTGTGTTCCACACAAAAAGGATTCTATAGCCTAATATCTGTGGGAAACTTTTCATGTTTTGAAATTTGCAAGACACATTATTATATCAAGGTCTCTGGGGAGTCCTGTGTAAATATGCCTGTTAGATTTGTTTAACATACTTCTTCCTAAACTTATTTGGTCATGCAATTTTTTTTAGAAAAGCACAATTGCTAAGAAAAATGAACATATATTACATGTTTATTGCACGTCAGGTTCAAACTCAGAATCATACTATCATACTACCCCTGCATCTTATCGATCCACTCACTTGCTGGGATCTAGTGCTGAATGAAGATACTTTAGAAAACGCTGATCTTAAACAATCTCTTGTTCAGGCTGGTGTACTGACAGTGGTCTGTGTGCACCAAGCCATCCACACCCCCAATCCTTTCCTTACACTGGGCCACTCATTCTTCTCTTTTTCCTTCTTCACATTCTGCACCTCATCTAAGGCTTTAGTCAAACCACATGTCCTTTCCATGCAGTCTTCCTTCTAGTTTCAGCCATAGCAGTCTCACTTTCTCTGAATTTCTAGACATTTACCAACTGTTTCATTCAATTCATACTTCATTATTGGACAGAGGTCCTACTGAACTCTGTATATGTCATTTTATGTGAATCTTGTCCTATTAACTAGTATGTAGATCTTTAAAAATGAGAACTATTTTTTTTTGGCTGGAAATTATAAGACTGTAACAGATATATGATGATTAAAATTTTTACTTAACATCTGGAGCTGTTTTAAGTTTACTTGGTATGTGTCCTGCATTCCCAACTGGAAGAAAAGGACTCCCTCTTTAGCTCTACAATGACCATACAAATTGGAAATGATCACCCTTGCTCTTTCATGGAAGTGAGTCACAATTTCAATTAAAAATGACAGTTTTGTAGTTGTAAATTATAGCAAATGATTAAGCATATAATCTTTAAATTGATAGCAAATGTCATTAAAATACCTATAGGGAACAGAAGGTACTTTCTTTTTTAACTTTTTTTTAAAATTGTGATTGTTCACATACCATCCAAAGATCCAAAGTGTCAGTTGCCCTTGGTACCATCATACAGCTGTGCATCCATCACCACAATTAATTTTTTTTCGATTTTTAGAACATTTTCATTACTCCAGAAAATAAAGACCAAAAAGAAAAAAGGAAACTCAAATCCTCCCATATCCCTAACCACCACCCCCATTGTTGACTCATAGTATTGTCATAGTACATTTCTTACTGTTTATGAAAGAAAGTTAAAATACTACTAACTGTAGTATATAGTTTGCAATAGGTATGTGTGTGTGTGTATATATATATACACACATATATATGTATACTATATACCCCTCTATTATTAACTTCTAGTTGTAGTGTCAAACATTTGTTCTGGTTCATGAAGGAGATTTCTAATATTTATACAGTTAATCTCGCACATTGCCTACCACAAGGTTCACTGTTTTATACATTCCCATCTTTTAACCTCCAACTTTCCTTCTGGTGACATATATGACTGAGCTTCCCCTTTCCACCACATTCACGCACCATTCAGCACTGTTAGTTATTCTCACAATGTGCTACTGTCACCTCTGTGCATTTCCAAACATTTAAGTTCAACCTAGTTGAACATTCTGCTCATAATAAGCAACTACTCCCCATTCTTTAGCCTCGTTCTAAATCCTGGTAACTTATATTTCATGTCTATGAGTTTACATTTTATAATTTGTTCCTATCAGTGAGACCCTGCAGTATTTGTCCTTATGTGTCTGGCTTATTTCATTCAGTATATGGCCCTCATTTTTTTTTTAAGGTGGTTTTGTTCACACCAAATACATTCCACCCTAAATAAACAATTGGTGGTTCTCTGTATAGTCACATATTTATGTATTTACTACCCTCACCACTATCTATATAAGGACATCTACATTTCTTCCACAAAGCAGGAGGAAGAGTCAAAGAAGGTAGAAAGGCAAAAGAAAATGAAGAAAGAGAGAGAGAAAACAAAACAAAACAACATGACAGCTAGGAAGCAGCAAAAGGAAAGATAACCTTAAATTAAAGTAGAATAAACAGTCAGACAACATTACCAATGCCAAGAGTCCCATACCCCTTCCTTAAGAAAAATGAATGTATGTTACATGCTTATTGCACATCAGGTACTCGTTCAAACTGAGAATCATACTATCATACTACCCCTGCAGCTTATCGATCCACTCACTTCCTGGGATCTAGTGCTGAATGAAGATACTTTAGAAAATGCTGATTTTAAACAATCTCTTGTCCAGGCTGGTGATTTATATGCATTTACCTTGGTATACTGCCTTTGTTAATTAAAGGAAGCATAATACAATGATTCTGTTATTATAGCTCTAGTTTACATTGATTGTATTTTTCCCCCAATACCTCCCTATTTTTAACACCTTGCAAGGTTGGCATTCATTTGTTCTCCTTCATGAAAAAACATATTTGTATATTTTATCACAATTGTGCAGAGAGATTAGAATTCATGCTTTTGTTGGATTGGACATGACCCATGTAAGGGTAATCTTTTTAGAACAGAAAACACTCTAGTCTTTCTCTACCCCTTAATTGTATCTTCAAATATCTGTTTGCTGTTATTTGGCCATTGCCTAAGAAATATCAGTATATGGTAGTGAAATTTTTATAAAAAATAATCTTAAATAGGCTATCAAACTAAAAGAAAAGGCCTGCAAAATCATAAATTTAATAAAATGAAAACCATTATATAATACTGAGTATGGAAGTGTTTGTAAAAATTCTTCAACAAATTAGTGGAACTAGTCCAATCCGATAAACCCAACTGGTGAGTTGCTCTGAATGCTTGAAAATGGGGTTTACCACGAAAATTCACTCATTACCCATAGTTTCATCAAATTCACACTTTAGTATTGGACAGGACAGATAGTTCTGAGATGGGCTACATTTGACCTGATGTAACTCTTTATATGTTCCAGAGGAAAGCCCTCATTGGTTTTGAGAAGCACATGCTTGTCCTTGGTGTGGAAGGCCATGCATGTCTCTTGCCTCATACTCCAGCAAGGATGTCCCTATACTTCCCAGCTGCCACATGCCCTGTTCAGCACTAATTTCCATTTGGAAGACCTGGATATCACAGTATTCAACTCAGTTGCAGCCAAAGCAAAATTTCCACATTGCTCTGAATTTGACCGTGATGTGTGCAGGGTTTGCATTTATACTCCCAGTACCAGATGCTGTAGATGTAGAGACAGACTGTGGCTGCTGCCCAAGGAGACTTACAGTCTGTCAACTGAGAGATGTAAAATACACAGTGACAGCAATGTGACAGGTGCTGCAATAATGCCCACAAAAAACTGGGGGAAGAGTCAGAAAAGGCTGCACGAAAGAGTTAGTTTTTGAGGTGGAGAAGAGCAGGTGGAGATGGGTAGGGCATCTTAGGAAGTGGAAACAGAATGAGCCAAGGCACCAGAACATGAAAGGTGTGCGCTCAAGGAAAGAGCAAGATGTGGGTAGAGGGGCATTAGTCAGAAGATGAAGTTGTAAAGACAGGCCAAGTTCCATTTTTGTGTTTCACCACTGTTTTCCTATATATTTTAATTAGTATTTGCTCTGTGCCTCCTATAAATCAGTGCAAGCCTAGAAAATAGAGAGAGATTCCTCCTTCATCTATAATTTCCTATCATTCACCAAAGAAGTATTTGTTGGGTGACTACTATCCATGCACTATCATGTTAAACTCAGATCAGTTGATAACAGGTTGCACATATGGGGGTTACATGAAAGAACCTCTGCCATTTTTTATGTCAATTAATTTTAAGATATGAAGACTCTGTAGCTCTTTAAATAGATTTTTATATAAGTAATTGAAGATACCCCATTGATAAAATGATACTATATGAATATTTATTTATTTATTTTTGTAATTTTCAATTGAAAATTTTTTTTGATTCACAGGGCAGGAAGTATCTATAATTTTAGAATATATCTTGTTACCCACCCTCATCATCACAATATCTGTTATAAAATTTATCATTGTTCAGACAATAAATAAATGTTATTCTTTGACTGTTTAATTATGTTTTCTTATGGAGACACTTAGCATACTACATATATATATTTCAGAAACATAAAAAGTCACAGATATTGTAAAACACAAGGGGAATAAGGTATTTAACAGATCTCTAGCTTGACTACTCTAGTAATGTGTCACTCTCCAATTGGCTTTTGTTGTAAATCTAGGTTTTTTACCCATCATTTGCACTCAATGGGTGGTTTATATCCTCTTTAAACAACATTCAAGAGATTTCTCATGACCTGGTGCATACCATCCTAAAACTTAGAAAAAAATCAAAGTGTTTTTAAGTCAGGTTGCCAATGAAATGTAAATTAATTTCATATTATCCAAAAGAAATAGAATGGAAATTGTTCAGATGCAGTTTTATTGATTTTTTTTTAAGGGATGAGTTCATAAAAGACCTTTGTCAACCCTGATGGAAGGATTTATTAAATAAGTGTTGTTATAGAAATGCAAAGGACAGTATTTTAACAATGACAAAAAGATTGGGCAGACTGAAACTTTCAAGAATTAAAGGATAGGAGAATCTGATTTATCCAGACACTGACTCTCAGCCCATTCGAGTCAGCAGCTTCCATTTAATCCAAAGTTTCTATCTTTAAAATGAGGAAATTTGCCAGCCCTCTGGTGGTTAGCCTGTGACTGCCAACGTAAACTCAGGCCCACTGTTGAGGCAGGAGCCAGGCAGGATGAAAGAATTGCAAAAATAAGTGTGAACTCCTTATACTCAACCTAATGACCGGCTAAATCTGAGGCTTAATTAGCCCATGTATTTATATTCCATTTTCACAAAATGGTAGCTGGAAACCTTTAGGTAAAAGCGGAACTACTTCCTGCAAATCCATCTGGAGATTGTTAAATAGAACATATTGACTTTTTCAATGAACATTTCTTCTTGTTCTTCCTCTTCCTTGGAAATATAAACATTTATGTATGGTCCCTGGCACTCTCATCACCATCAAACTCTTTCATTCTGCAACCGGTGTCCTATGCTAGTATTTTTAAAACTCCAAAAATTGAAAAGATATTTAAAGAAAATCAGCCAACACAGTATGCTTGCAAACCTGATATTAAAAAAAAAAAAAAAAAAAAAAAAAAAAAAGTCAGGTATGCACCACTTGAGAAACAGAAAATAATTTTTACCTATATTGAATAAAGGAAAATGTTGTTTAATAAGTGCATTGATAATAGTGCATTTTCAAAAAGCAATTTTATTTTTGTCTATGTCTTTCTTTTAAGCTCCATATTATTCCATATTATTGCTGTCGAATTTATTTCCTGAGTTTCTCTAGGCTCTTTGGGGAGTAATAGCTGCTTGAGCGATCCATTTGGTTTCCTGGATGTCACTGGGTGCCTTGTGAGAGCAGGGAGTTTTCCTTGTGGGAAAGTTTTTACTTGCAGGTTCAGGTTTTTTTTTGATAGATACATGAATATTCACATTTTCTTTTTCTTCTTGTGTTGTGTTTTTCTATTTCATCTAAATGGTCAAATTTATGAAATCTGGCATAAAGCTATTGAAAATATCTCTTATCTTTTTAACGTCTAAAGGATATGTAGTAGTATCTCCCCTTTTCATTCATGTTATTGACAATTTGTGCTTTCTTCCCCATTCTTTTTTTTGAACAGTCTTTTTAGGGGCTTTAGTCATCTTTCGAAGAACCAGTTTTTGTTTTTGCAGATTTTCTGCATTTTACTTTATCTATTTTATTATTTTTGGCTCCTGTCTTTCTATTTCCTTCCTTCTACTTTCTCTGGGCTTAATTTTCTGTTCTTTCTTTTAACTTTTTGAGACAAATACTTTGTAATTGATCTTCAGCCTTTCTTTTTTTTCTAATATATGCATTTAAATCTATAAATTTCCCTCTAGGGTTTAGCTGTATCTCACAAGTTTTGGTTGTATTTCCATTATCATTTATATTAAACATTTTTAAATTCCTACTGTGATTTCTTCTTGGACCCTGTTTTATTTAGCATTATATTGCTTATTGAATCAAGATTTATTTTAAATTTCATATTTCCCATTTATTAGCTTTTTATTACACATTCTTTTAGTTGTTAACCTATGTCAAAACATGTTTCCTTTAATTATTAGGTTCTAATTTAAATTAATACTTTTACAAGTTTCCATATAATGCCAAGACCTTAGAACTCCATTTACCAATTGCCAAGTTTTATGTTATTGCTGTTGTCTGTTATTTATTTTAATTCTGCATACAGTTTAAACCCCATTATTATTATTTTCTACAGTCATATTAATTTAGATTTAGTCCTTCCTGAATCATCATCCTACTTTTTTTTGATCAAAATGTTTTCTCTTTGCCTGAAAAGTCTAGTTAGTTTTTTTTTTTTTTTAATGTGGGTGTTCTGAGGATGAAATAACTCAGTTTTTGTTTGTCTAGATATTCTTCATTTTGACTTAATATTTGAAGGGTGTCTCATGTGCAGAATTTAAAGTTGGCAGCTATTTTTTTTGGCCGTTTAAAGTTGTGATTCCATCATCTTCTGGCTTGCATCATTTCTGTCAAGGAGTAAATTTAAAGTCCCCTTGTTTGCTTAAAATCTATGGCTGCTTTTAAGATTATCCTTTTTCAGCAGTTTTATTAAGTTGTGCATGGACATTGTTTTGTTTGTGTTCTGCTTCCTGTTTGTGGTGCTTTTCATTCTCTTTCTTACTGACTTTCATCAGTTTTGGAGAATTCTCAGCTGTTACCTCTTCAAATATTGCTTTTATCCTACTCACTATTTCTTTTGTTTTAACAGAGAAGTTGAATGTTTTATGTTATTATTAAATGGTTTCTTATTTTACTGCAAGACTGTTGCGTCAATGTATGAAAATAGCACCAGCAAACATGATACATTGCAAAATTAAGATAGTATTGTCCCTCATCTGACACTGTATAACTAACAAAAACTTATCTCTACTTCTAGTTATTTACAATGAAAATATCATTAAGTATTCTGACCCAAATCCAGGGATGGATGTAAGCAAGTTACACTGTAATATGAGGCTTAAGATAAATAACAATGTTACCCTTGAATTACATAATTTTTACAAGTAGTTTTTACCTCAGATAATTTCATAAATTCTGAATCTAATAACTTGATCCTAATCTAAATCACAGGATGATATGCAAAAGATGCATATTGTGTTTATCTGCTATCCTTAGAAAGTTATGGCATATTTTCTTTCAATAGCATAGCTGGAATGAGTAGTATCTGTTTTCCTATTGGTATCGCTAAAAGTTGCTATTATAAATCTTTACCTACCAGTAATTTAAAATATTGCTGGGTTAAGTTGTTTCAAACTAGTTTATTTAGGTGTTCCGTTTTCAGTCCTCAATAGATTTTATGTATTTCTCATATTCTTCACTCATTAGTTCATCTAGTTCTGAAGGTTAACTCATTGTCATCTTGATGGGCAAACCATCTTCATAACAAGATTGTTGACCAGTCCTGGATATTGGGCAAGAGCTTCATTACTTTCTTCTACTTCTCCTGACAAGAGGAGAATAAAGTTCACTAGCAGCTTTCACACTTTCCAAAGCACCAAACTCATCTTGTCTGTTCAATTTTGTCCCAACCTCGGGAAGACTACAGTAAACAACATTTCCCAAAGCTTCCTGTGCTAAATTGCTGATTCGCACTGTTCAAGTACCATTTTCTGTTGTTATCCATTCATGTTTGCGCAGCCGGGCAACTGCGCAGCGTCCAGGCAGCGCCGGCCCCCAGGTCCCAGGGCCGTGCGGGCAGGCTGGGCTGTCCGGGCAGGACGGGGCTGGCGCCAAGGCGCGCTCAGGCTGCAGACCGCGACCCGCAGGCTCCGCGCCGCCTGCGGCGCCTTGTTCGCCGGGGGAGGGGGGGTCGCCCTGCCCGGACTGACGCCTGGCCTGTGGGGACAGAGCGGGGACGGCCCCTACTCACCTGTCCTTCTTCTAAAATTCTAATTACGCACGCGTTAGGCTTTTTCATCTTGTGTCATGTATATCTTATTCTCTTTCGGTATTTCCCAACTTTTTTCCTCTCCATGTTTCAGTTTGCATAGTTTCTACGGAAACGATCTCCCTCCCATTTCTCCTCAAATCAATCCAATCTGTTTTTAAAGCCATCAATTGAATTATTAACTTTAATTATTATCCTTGAGTTGGAGAATATCCATTAGATTATTTTTCATATATTACAGTTTTATGGCAAATTCCTCTATGTTGTCGTTTACTCTAATAAATTGATCAGTTATTTCAAAGTCAAATATCCAATAATCCAGCAGATGATTTGTCTGTGGAGCTATTTCTATTGTTTATTTTCTTTAATGGTTCCAATTTAGGTTTTCCTGGTAATTTTTAATTTAATGCCTGATATTTGGTGTGAAAAATTATGGAAGCTCAGGAGACTATTATCTTATTCCTGAGAGGATTAACTTCCTTTTCTGTCAGATAGCTAGAATCATGGAAAATCATCTTCATACAAAGATAGAGTCATTTCCAGTATGGGTTTCAGTCTTTATTAGGCCTATCTATTTACAGTTTGTTTTTACTCTTTGGGTGTGGTCCTTCAAAAGTCTCAACAGAAAGTCTGGAGAGTTTACTAAGATCCTACACACCTTTTAACATTTGGTATTTGCCACTAGAGAAAAGGAGGCACAGAATGTCAGGCAAGGTTATTCCTATCTCTTTGGAATTTTTGCCTTCAAATTCTCCTGCCTCGGTAGCCTTGAACTCCAATTTTTGCCTCCTCAGTGTAGCCATACTATGGACAGCTGTTTCCTTTCTTGGTTTTTTGGTCACCTTACTTAACAGCAAACGTCTTATGGGAGAAAGCATTTGAAATGTTCGAGTCTCTTTAATGTGTTGTCCACTTCTCTAGGATCTTGACTCCTTAAGGCTTTGCTGTCATGATGTCTCTGTGATGTCTTCAAACATATATATTTTTCATATTATGCAGCTTTCCTGGTTGTTATGGTGAGTGGGCTTGTTTGCTGCAAGCTAGTTTATAATAGAAGTCCTCTGAAATTGCTTTTAAGTTAAACCTTCTCAACTTAATACAATATGATTTTAAACCCATCAGTTGAGTTATTATTTTTTTATCTTTATTTTATTGAGATATATTCACATACCACGCAGTCATACAAAACAAATCGTACATTCGATTGTTCACAGTACCATTACATAGTTGTACATTCATCACCTAAATCAATCCCTGACACCTTCATTAGCTCACACACAAAAATAACAAGAATAATAATTAGAGTGAAAAAGAGCAATTGAAGTAAAAAAGAACACTGGGTACCTTTGTCTGTTTGTTTGTTTGTTCCCTTCCCCTATTTTTCTACTCATCCATCCATAAACTAGACAAAGTGGAGTGTGGTCCTTATGGCTTTCCCAATCCCATTGTCACCCCTCATAAGCTACATTTTTATACAACTGTCTTCGAGATTCATGGGTTCTGGGTTGTAGTTTGATAGTTTCAGGTATCCACCACCAGCTACCCCAATTCTTTAGAATGTGAAGAGGGTTGTCTAAATTGTGCGTAAGAGTGCCCACCAACCTCTCGGCTCCTTTTGGAATCTCTCTGCCACTGAAGCTTATTTCATTTCCTTTCACATCCCCCTTTTGGTCAAGAAGATGTTCTCCGTCCCACGATGCCAGGTCTACATTCCTCCCTGGGAGTCATATTCCACGTTGCCAGAGAGATTCACTCCCCTGGGTGTCTGATCCCACGTAGGGGGGAGGGCAGTGATTTCACCTTTCAAGTTGGCTTAGCTAGAGAGAGAGGGCCACATCTGAGCAATGAAGAGGCATCCGGGAGGAGGCTCTTAGGCACAATTATAGGGAGGCCTAGCCTCTCCTTTGCAGCAACCGTCTTCCCAAGGGTAAAACCTATGGTAGAGGGCTCGACCCATCAAACCACCAGTCCCCTATGTCTGTGGTCATGTTAGCAACCATCGAGGTGGGGTAGGCCAATACCCCTGCATTCTCCACAGGCTTCTCAAGGGGGCACTACATATTTTTTTCCTTTTTTTTTTTTTTTTTAACTTTTTTTTCTTTTTTAAATCAAATGTATGAAAAAAAATTAAAAAACAAAACAAAACAAACATACAATAAAAGAACATTTCAAAGAGACCATAACAAGGGAGTAAGAAAAAGACAACTAACCTAAGATAACTGCTTTACTTCCAACCTGTTCCTACTTTACCCCAAGAAAGTTACCTAATATAGCAACATTTCTGTGAACTTGTTCCTACTATATCCATCAGAAATTAACAGACCATAGTCATTCCTGGGCATCCCCAGAACATTAAATAGCTTATCTGTTCTTCTCGGATTGTTGTTCCCCCTTCCTTAATTGCTCTCTATTGCTAGTTCCCCTACATTCTACATTATAAACCATTTGTTTTACATTTTTCAAAGTTCACATTAGTGGTAGCATATACTGTTTCTCTTTTTGTGCCTGGCTTATTTCGCTCAGCATTATGTCTTCAAGGTTCATCCATGTTGTCATATGTTTCACGAGATCGTTCCTTCTTATTGCCGTGTAGTATTCCACCGTGTGTATATACCACATTTATCCACTCATCTGTTGAAGGACATTTGGGTTGTTTCCATCTCTTGGCAATTGTGAATAATGCTGTTGTGAACATTGACGTGCAGATATCTGTTCGTGTCACTGCTTTCCGATCTTCTGGGTATATACCGAGAAGTGCAATCGCTGGATCGAATGGTAACTCTATATCTAGTTTTCTAAGGAACTGCCAGACTGACTTCCAGAGTGGCTGAACCATTATACAGTCCCACCAACAATGAATAAGAGTTCCAATTTCTCCACGTCCCCTCCAGCATTTGTAGTTTCCTGTTTGTTTAATGGCAGCCACTCTAATCGGTGTTAGATGGCATCTCATTGTGGTCTTAATTTGTATCTCTCTAGTAGCTAGTGAAGCTGAACATTTTTTCATGTGTTTCTTGGCCATTTGTATTTCCTCTTCAGAGAAATGTTTTTTCATGTCTTTTGCCCATTTTATAATTGGGCTGTCTGTACTATCGTCTTTGAGTTGTAGGATTTCTTTATATATGCAAGATACCAGTTTTTGTCAGAAAAATAGTTTCCAAAAATTTTTTCCCATTGAGTTGGCTGCCTCTTTACCTTTTTGAGAAATTCCTTTGAGGTACAGAAACTTCTAAGCTTGAGTTCCCATTTATCTATTTTTTGTTTTGTTGCTTGTGCTTTGGGTGTAAAGTCTAGGAAGTGGCCGCCTAATACAAGGTCTTGAAGATGTTTTCCTACATTATCTTCTAGGAGTTTTATGGTACTTTCTTTTATATTGAGATCTTTGGTCCATTTTGAGTTAATTTTTGTGTAGGGTGTGAGGTAGGGGTCCTCTTTCATTCTTTTGGATATGGATATCCAACTCTCCCAGCCCCATTTGTTGAAAAGACCATTATGACTCAGTTCAGTGACTTTGGGGGCCTTATCAAAGATCAGTCGGCCATAGATCTGAGGGTCTATCTCTGAATTCTCAATTTGATTCCATTGATCTATATGTCTATCTTTGTGCCAGTACCATGCTGTTTTGACAACTGTGGCTTTATAATAAGCTTCAAAGTCAAGGAGTGTAAGTCCTCCCACTTGGTTTTTCTTTTTTTAGAGTGTCTTTAGCAATTCGAGGCATCTTCCCTTTCCAAATAAATTTGATAACTAGCTTTTCCAAGTCTGCAAAGTAGGTTGTTGGAATTTTGATTGGGATTGCATTGAATCTGTAGATGAGTTTGGGTAGAATTGACATCTTAATGACATTTAGCCTTCCTATCCATGAACATGGAATATTTTTCCATCTTTTAAGGTCCCCTTCTATTTCTTTTAGTAGAGTTATGTAGTTTTCTTTGTATAGGTCTTTTACATCTTTGGTTAAGTTTATTCCTAGGTACTTGATTTTTTTAGTTGCTATTGAAAATGGTATCTTTTTCTTGAGTGTCTCTTCAGTTTGTTCATTTCTAGCATATAGAAACATTACTGACTTATGTGCATTAATCTTGTATCCCGCTACTTTGCTAAATTTGTTTATTAGCTCTAGTAGCTGTATTGTCGATTTCTCAGGGTTTTCTAGATATAAGATCATATCATCTGCAAACAATGACAGTTTTACTTCTTCTTTTCCAATTTGGATGCCTTTTATTTCTTTGTCTTGCCGGATTGCCCTGGCTAGCACTTCCAGCACAATGTTGAATAACAGTGGTGACAGCGGGCATCCTTGTCTTGTTCCTGATCTTAGAGGGAAGGCTTTCAGTCTCTCACCATTGAGTACTATGCTGGCTGTGGGTTTTTCATATATGCTCTTTATCATGTTGAGGAAGTTTCCTTCAATTCCTACCTTTTGAAGCATTTTTATCAAAAACGGATGTTGGATTTTGTCAAATGCTTTTTCAGCATCTATTGAGATGATCATTTGATTTTTCCTTTTCAAATTTTTAATGTGTTGTAATACATTGATTGATTTTCTTATGTTGAACCATCCTTGCATGCCTGGAATGAACCCCACTTGGTCATGGTGTATGATTTTTTTAATGTGTCTTTGGATTCGATTTGCAAGTATTTTGTTGAGGATTTTTGCATCTATATTCATTAGGGAGATTGGCCGGTAGTTTTCCTTTTTTTTGTAGCATCTTTGCCTGGTTTTGGTATTAGATTGATGTTAGTTTCATAAAATGAGTTAGGTAGTGTTCCATTTTCTTCAATGTTTTGAAAGAGTTTGAGTAAGATTGGTGTCAATTCTTTCTGGAAAGTTTGGTAGAATTCTCCTGTGAAGCCAACTGGCCCTGGGCATTTATTTGTGGGAAGATTTTTGATGACTGATTGGATCTCTTTGCTAGTGATGGGTTGATTGAGGTCTTCTATTTCTTCTCTGGTCAGTCTAGGTTGTTCATATGTTTCCAGGAAATTGTCCATTTCCTCTACATTATCCAGTTGGTTGGCATACAGTTGTTCATAGTATCCTCTTATAATTTTTTTAATTTCTTCAGGATCTGCAGTTATGTCACCTTTTTCATTCATTATTTTGTTTATATGGGTCTTCTCTCTTTTTGATTTTGTCAGTCTAGCTAGGGGCTTGTCAATCTTGTTGATCTTCTCAAAGAACCAACTTTTGGTGATATCTATCCTCTTTTTTGTTTTTTTGCTCTCTATGTCATTTATTTCTGCTTTAATCCTTGTTATTTCTTTTCTTGTACTTGGTTTAGGATTGGTTTGCTGTTCATTTTCTAGCTTCTTCAGTTGATCCATTAGTTCTTTGATTTTGGCTCTTTCTTCCTTTTTGATATATGCATTTAGTGCTATAAATTCCCCCCTCAGCACTGCTTTTGCTGCATCCCATAGGTTTTGGTATGTTGTGTTCTCATTTTCATTCGTCTCTATATATTTAGCAATTTATCTTGCTATTTCTTCTTTAACCCACTGATTGTTTAGGAGTGTGTTGTTTAACCTCCAGGTATTTGTGAGTTTTCTAAGTCTCTGATGGTTATTGACTTCTAACTGTATTTCATTGTGGTCAGAGAATGTGCTTTAAATAATTTCAATCTTTTTAAATTTATTGAGGCTTGTTTTATGTCCCAGCATATGATCTATTCTGGAGAAAGTTCTGTGAGCACTAGAAAAGTATGTGTATCCTGGTGATTTGGGATGTAATGTCCTGTATATGTCTGTTAAATCTAATTCATTTATCAGATTGTTTAGGTTTTCAATTTCCTTATTGGTCTTCTGTCTGGTTGATCTATCTATAGGAGAGAGTGATGTGTTGAAGTCTCCCACAATTATTGTGGAAACATCAATTGCTTCCTTTAGTTTTGCCAGTGTTTCTCTCATGTATTTTGTGGCACCTTGATTGGGTGCATAGACATTTATGATTGTTATTTCTTCTTGTTAAATTGCCCCTTTTATTAGTATGTAGTGGCCTTCTTTGTCTCTCAAAACATCCCTGCATTTAAAGTCTATTTTATCTGAGATTAATATTGCTACACCTGCTTTCTTTTGGCTGTAGCTTGCATGAAATATTTTTTTCCATCCTGTCACTTTCAATTTCTTTGTGTCCCTGTGTCTAAGATGAGTCTCTTGTATGCAACATATTGATGGTTCATTTTTTTTGATTCATTCTGCGAATCTATATCTTTTAATTGGGGAGTTTAATCCATTTACATTCAACGTTATAACCGTGAAGGCATTTCTTGAATCAGCCATCTTATCCTTTGGTTTATGTTTGTCATATATATTTTTCCCCTCTCTCTATTAATATCCTTTATTCTACCCATACCGAATCTCTTTAGTACTGAACCTTTCTCCAAGTCTCTCTGTCCTTTGTTTCTCTGTCTGTAGGGCTCCCTTTAGTATCTCCAGTAAGGCAGGTCTCTTGTTAGCAAATTCTCTCAGCATTTGTTTGTCTGTGAAAAATTTAAGCTCTCCCTCAAATTTGAAGGAGAGCTTTGCTGGATAAAGTATTCTTGGCTGGAAATTTTTCTCACTCAGAATTTTAAATATATCGTGCCACTGCCTTCTCGCCTCCATGGTGGCTGCTGAGTAGTCACTACTTAGTCTTATGATGGTTCCTTTGTATGTGGTGAATTGCATTTCTCTTGCTGCTTTCAGAACTTGCTCCTTCTCTTCTGTGTTTGACAGTGTGATCAGAATATGTCTCAGAGTGGGTTTATTTGGATTTATTCTATTTGGAGTTTGCTGAGCATTTATGATTTGTGTATTTATGGTGTTTAGAAGATTTGGGAAGTTTTCCCCAACAATTTCTTTGAATACTCTTCCTAGACCTTTACCCTTTTCTTTCCCTTGTGGAACACCAATGAGTCTTATATTCGGATGTTTTATATTATCTACCATATCCCTGAGGTCCATTTCGATTTTTTCAATTTTTTCCCCATTCTTTCTTTTATGCTTTCATTTTCCATTCTGTCATCTTCCAGGTCACTGATTCGTTGTTCAACTTCCTCTAGTCTTGTACTATGAGTGTCCAGAATCTTTTTAATTTGGTCAACAGTTTCTTTAATTTCCATAAGATCATCTATTTTTTCATTTAGTCTTGCAATGTCTTCTTTATGCTCTTCTAGGGTCTTCTTGATCTCCTTTGTATCCCGTACTATGGTCTCATTGTTCATCTTTAGTTCTTTGAGTAGCTGCTCTAGGTGCTGTGTCTGTTCTGATCTTTTGATTTGGGTGCTTGGGCTTGGGTTATCCAAATTCCCTGGTTTTTTCATATGCTTTATAATTTTCTGTTGTTTTTGGCCTCTTGGCATTTGCTGAACTTGATAGGGTTCTTTTAGGATGTGTAGACCAATTGAAGTCCTTATCTCTAATTTATCAGATCTACAGCTTTGTGGAGTACACTTTCTCTAACTAACCAGCAGGTGTCGTCCATGAGCCACCTGTTCTCCACAAGCCAGTTCTTCCCTGCTTTGCCTTTTTGGTGAGTGGGGGAGTGAGTCTTGTGGGGTCCAATTGGTGTACCAAGCTTGCGTGTGTAGTTGGTGTTGCCAGCCCTGTATATGGGGCATATTTCTGGGCGGTCAGGGAGGTGGGGGTGGCTCTAACAATCAAATCTCCCTGGTGATCCAGGAGTTTTAAAGTTGCTGCAATAGTCTAATCCTTCAGTTCAGTCCTGCCACAGTTTGTCTCTGCCACTGACCCACAAGTCCTTGGTATTGGTGTATGGCTCCTGATACTTGCGAGTGGGTCCCTCTTCCAGGCGGTGTACCCCGTGGTCCTCTGTTGAGGGATGACTGTGCTATGTTACAGGTGAGTGCCATCCCCCCAGGGTGGTTCTGGGCTTCTGGGCTGTGTAGGGAGGCTCCCAGTCTGCTGAAATGATGGCTGAATGGGGCTTTGTTAATTCACACTGCTCCACCTTCCCAACTCTGGGACAATCAGCTGAGGTTGTAGGGAAGGCTAATGTCCATGCCCAGTTTTGTGGTGTGTGCCTGTTATTTGAAGCACTTTTGTCACACTGGGTTGTCTGGGGCAGCTCTGGGCTATGGGGCTGGCGATGGGCAGGAGTGTTTCCTATCCACCAGGATTGTGGAAAGCCGCCTCCCGAATCGGGCCTAGCGTATGCGCTGCAGCCTGCTCTAGAGTTACCCCCGCCCATCGAGTGAGCCAAGATGGCGCCTGCATCCTGTTTCCGCATAGTGACGCATGTATCCGCCACCCGCTCCTACCAATCGAAATCCTGTATACGCGATACTAGCCTAGAAGCTTATTGGTTGTTAATTGTGTATAAAAGGTCTTACCCGGACGGGGTAGGGTGAGACAGCCCACAAGGAGCCGTGCCTGACGGCCACATCGAGGCTGCTCTCCCACGAGGCGCCGTGCCCCGTGTGGGAACCAGTAACACAGAATGTTCATCTAGCTGTAGTAAAGGGCTTGCTTTCACAACTGCCGTGTGGTTCGAGTCGTGATTCATGACCAGGTTAGTTCGCGCAGTCTGCATCTCTCTCTCTCCTTCCCTGTTTCCCCTCGCCGGCCGGGAACCGGGGACCGAGCGGGGCAGCGCCGGACACAGGATGATGGCTGTGAGTGGACACCCCCCTTTTCTTGGGAAGTTGTGGTGTTTAGTGAATTTTCTCAGCCAGTGGATTATTGCCTTTTGTCTCAGAGCTCTCAGTTCTGCTCTTGTCTTGACCTGCCCAAATTGCAAGTCTTTGAGGCTTTCTGTATTGGGCTTCTTAGAGTAATTGTTTTAGAAAAAGAAAAAAGGATTAAAAAAAAAAAAGGGGGCCCTCCTAACAGATCTAATGGGTTATTGAAATGCTAAGAGACAAAGCAGTTAGGGCCATTAAGGAAAGGTCCACAGGGCAGAGAGATCAGCTTTTCTTCGGGATTTGCATATGAGCCTCAGGGCCTGAGCTCTGCCCTTCCCCTTTCTATGTTCACCAGAACTCCAAAAATCCTCCGCTTTTATTTTGGAGTTTTTCGTGTTGTTTTTTTTTTTCTATGCCTGTCTCCTCTCTGCTGGGCTGGCTGCTCTCAAATGCTCTGGTGTCTGGTCTCAGTCTATCTATGGTTGGAGTTTGGATCAGTAGAATGAGTTTCCCATAAGGGCTGCCACTGCAGTTCTCCCTTCTCCTTCCTGGAGCTGACAGCCCCTCCTCGCAAGGGACTGAGCCTGGCAGGGAGGGGTGCGGGTCCCCTGGCCACAAAAACTTACAGATTTCGCTGATCTCAGCAGATCCACGTTTTCATGAGTGTTGTATGAAGTATGCCCAAAGTCAGATTGCTCTGTGGTGTCCAGTCCACTCAGTTCCTGGCTTTCTACCTATTTTCCTGGAGGAGTAACTAAAACATACAGCTCACCAGTCTGCCATCTTGCCCTGCCTCCGAGTTATTATTTTTAATTATTGTCATTGAATTGGAGAATTTTCATTACATACTTTTCTTCAAACCCCATCAACCCTAGAATTGAATTCCTTCAATTAATTTATTCCAAAACTTACCTTGCTATGTGTTGTGTAACTTGGGCACTTCTGTTGAAACTTCTAATTAGCACTCTGGTTGAATATTAATTGAACTACATCTTTATACGTTAAAATGCCACTAATGAACACTATTGGTTAATAATGGTTTAGACATCATATGAACAATAAAAGAATTTTTAAAAATTCAGGAGACACTTATGAGATTTTTTTTTTTAACAAAAGATAACTTTAATTTTAAGTTAGAATTTTTGGAAAGAGATAATAAAATTTAATTTTCTGATGTTGTGTGACTAAGTAATTTTAAGGACAATATATCTCATTCTGAGTCATCTCAAGAAATTTTAGTTGTAGAAAACTGAAAATAAAAAGGCATATTCTAAATGTAATGATATTTCCATAGCTATGAAGTTTGACAATACCATAAATAAATCTTGTTGTTGATACATTAGTGATAAGTATAATTATACAACTTCTCCAATGGAATTTTCTGAGTAATTTCACATTTGAGCTTTATCACATAGCAAAAATGAAAGCATTTTAATGAGAAATTTATAATAGACCAGAAAATACACTTGGGCAAAAAATTAAAAAGCATTTATGAAAGAATTCTGAATTTACAAACTGGATTTCTATGAACTAGTAAGAAAGACAAGACTCTTCAGTGTTTATTTGGCAAATGTTGGAAAATAAATTAAGGAAAATTATTAACCAGTATGGGTCATAGGGTTTGAAGGGAGACAGCCTGGCTATGCAGCCATTTGCAGAAAAGTTTAGAATTAATGAATGTATCAAATATTCAAAGATAATTTACATGTTTAAATACTTATAGCACTAGTATAACAAAAAAGTAGACTTCTCACCCCATTCCACTTTCAAGAGACAGCAAATTTTAATTCTCTCTGTTTTTCTTCAAGAATTTACCTCCATAATGTGCATAAGTCATGTGCATATTATAATGCTTTGTCTTGTTTCAGCACTTTTACACATTGTCTATTGAGTTTCTATTATGATACACAAAATCTTAATTCTGTTGCATCCCACTGTTCCAATATTTTCCCCAATAATTATATCACAATTTTAGGTAAATTTTTCATTATTATGAGACTAAATATCATTCACTGTTCAATCAAAAATGTACATGACTGTATTACCTTTTGTGCCTTTTTGGATGTATTATGGCCCCCCAAATGCCATTATCTTTGATGCAGTCTTGTGGGGGCAGATGCATTAGTGTTGATTAGGTTGGAACCTTTAGATTTGGTTGTTTCTATGGAGATGTGACCCACCCAACTGTAGGTGATAACTCTGATTAATTTCCATGGAGGTGTGGCCCCACCCATTCAACATGGGCCTTGATTAGTTCACTGGAACCCTAAAAAGCTCAGACAGAAGGAGCTCACAGCTAGCTGAAGCTGAGAGATATTTTTTGAAGATGGCTGTTGGAAGCTGACACTGACATTTTGGAGAATGCCATTTTGAAATGCAGCCTGGATCCAGCAGACACCAGCCACATGCCTTCCCAGCTAACAGAGGTTTTTGGTCGCCATTGGCCATCCTTCAGTGAAGGTGCCCTGTTGTTGATGCCTTACCTTGGACACTTTATGGCCTTAAGACTGAAACTATGTAACCAAATAAACCCCCTTTATAAAAAGGGGTTTATTTTTATAAAAGCCAATCCATTTCTGGTGTTTTGCAAAATGGCAGCATTAGCAAACTGGAACACCTTGCGTTTACTCTTTTTTGCATTTCCTGGAGTTAATTGTTGTCTCAATTATATTTTTCATTTGTTTAGTTTGCTTTGAATCTAAGACTGAGCTTCCCCACATTTTCCAATAGCTTTCTAGATTACCTGTCTTTACATTTTTTAGATGTTCAAACTGGAATGGCAATTTATAATTTGAATTTTTGTTCTCCTGGGGACTTCCCTTCTGGTGTTTTCCATACTACTGCTTCAATCTGGACTTGCTGCACTCTGTGTGGGATACCTAGTTATCATCCTGAGACTTTCCTTTGCAAACATCCCAGGAACTCCCCAGACCTTAATCCTGTGTTAGATTCTCAATTCCTGTTCCATATCATTCTTGTCCTTAGTTTATTTCCTCATTTTGGTGGAGCACATTTTCCAATAGCTTTCTGAAAAGTGATGCATAGAAAATAAATATTTAGACACATGCATTATCCATTTTACCCTTACACAATATTGATAGTTTGGACGTAAACTTCTAAGTAGAAAATTATTTTTCTTACTAATTTTGTAGGTGTTACTTCATTATTTTTTGGTTTCCAATGTTGTTGACAATTCCAGCACCATTCTTTTTTTTTTTTTTTAATTTTTTTTTTTTTGGTGGAAGTTTTTAGGATCTTTTCTTTCTCCCTAAAATATCATCATGGTGTGTCAAAATGAATATTTTTAAAAAATCGTCACTGTCTTTAATATTTTCAGTTGGGAGACTTGTGCTTCACAGTTTTATAAAATTGTCTTATATTATTTCTTCTGTGTGTTCTGAAAATCCTTATATTTTGGACATCCTGGATTGATTTGCTAATCCTATTATCTTCTTTTTCCTTTTGTCTATCTCTGTGTTTTAGTTTTAGAATGATTTCCTTTATATTTTCCAATTTATGTTTATAATTTTTACTTTAGCTATTATATGTTGTTTCTATGAGCTCTATCTTATTTTCTGAATGTCCCTTCAAAATAACCTCCTCTTCTTATTTCATAAATAGAATATACTCTCTCATCTTGCAGGGTGGATGGTATAATTTTGTTTTGTTTTCTATTGTTTTATTTTCTTCTGCTCCCTGCTCATCTCACTTTCTTTTAATTCCCTTACACAATCTCTCTTGTTAACATAAATGACTGTACAAAAATGTTTATTGGTGATTCCTGGCTGTTCATTCACAATTAAAAGTGAGGGGCAGGATAAATGATATTTCATTGCTGCTAAAACTGGCAACTTCCTCTGTGTCCTATTTTTTTTCTTAACTCCCAGTTTGCAAGTGGAAATCTGGATACAAGACCATACAGTAACAAATAAGAAATGCTATCTTATCTGAAACATGTAAATTGGGTAAAGTTCTACTCTTAAGAGAGTAGATTGAAGAGTGTGGCTAAAGATCTATATATGCAGTCTATTAAAAGAATTTAATTCAGTTAAAATGTCTTTTGATTTGATTGCAGGGCTTTTCCCTAATTATAAATTTTATTTTTCCTCATTGGCCTGTTTTTATCCTGGACCTAGAAGAGGTACACACTTAAAATTTGACAATCAACATTTCCCCACTCCCTTTTCTTCCTTACCCTTCATGTTGATTGTGGTATCTGATCTAAAAGACAGAGACTGAAGGCACACATGTTCCCTCCAAAAACTAGTATTGATACCACTGCAAAAGCAAGCAAGCAGCAAGACAGTATAGAGAGGTTGGTTTGCTTCCCTCACTACTACCTGCATGCTGAAAAATAAGCCTTAAATGATCTTAAACAGCTGTTAGATCAGTCATATACTGGGTTATTTTTTATATACATATACACACACAATGTTTCAAATTGAAAGCAACATCTCTTAGTGGAATCAAAACTATTAAATGCTGTTTTCTGAAACAGACTAGAAAATTTGTAATTGTAAAAATGAAACATGCACATATTGATATTTAAAATGCAAAATTAAGATCCCCCCAATCATCCACCCCCCCCCCCCAAAAAAAAAAAAACAAAGTGAGGGACTAATTCATTGTACAGCAAATGAGTAGTCATTCAAGTTTGAGGCTGAAACCTACATATCAGAATTTTTGGGCATTTCTTCTGAGTACGTTAAATTTCTCCAGCTTATCCAATCTGACAGAAGTTCCACAAACAGTACTGATACCAAACAGTATTGAGAGTGGCAGTCTCGATCTGTGCCAGAGAATGAGCACGGAGTAGTTTCATCGGCTATTCAGTGAAGACATTTTCACTTAATGAGCTTGCTTTCAGCCTAACACCCTACTCTACCCGCTTTTCTGCGTGTCCCTGAGTCCAGAACATCTCACTTTGGGGTGGAGATGGGAACTTGGAAATCTGATTGCTCCCTATATAGATTTTCAAACTTTCCCCTTGTTTTTGGTCTTTCTTCACTTGTGCCATCTGCCTTGCCTGATGTTTCCAACTCTAGTACTGCTTTGAATTCTGTGGCTTATGTCTAATTAGTGTCTGCTTCTCCAGCTATTTCACTTAGACCTCGCTTTCTTCTGCTAAGGAATTCACCAGTCTTCCATCTTCTTTTAGTCTGTATATTGAGGTTCAGTGTTTAAAATATCACTGTATTTAATTGAAAATGATGTTGTGTTTCTCATTGTTTTAGGGAAAGCTTCAACAGGATAGTAAATCTGGAAGGCCAGGCCACTATTTGAAGGTCAATATTCATTTGCCAGATGCAAGCGTAGGATTAAGTATATAAATCATATTTAAAAATAACTATCAGCCAACTCTCTAATTGCAGGACTCTCAGGCAAATAGGGTGCCTTTTACTCTTGAAATGCTAGTTTGCAATTGATTAAGGTTAAAAGTCTCTTATTAACATTTTTGATCCATTGTCTGGGATCCTGCTATGCTGAGTAACTTCCCAATGTTAGCTACTATGTTCTAGAGTGAATTTTTTGAGAAGTTGGTGATTCACATCCTTAATTAATTCAACAACGGATGTGTGGTTCTGTTTATTAAATTAAATGGTCTTTAAATTAGAAAGGTCTTTTATTTTTTTCAGAATTTTCTGGAGCTACACATCAATCTAATGGCTTCTTTCACCATAGTTTTTCTCAAACAGAGTTTTCATCCTGTCCACCAAATCAGTTATAAAGTTTGGAACACTATATATACATTTTTGTTTTGGAAATCCATTTCACCATGACATCTGTTGGATTTGGATACGTTCCTTTCTGGCAGCATATGAGGTCTCTTTGCTCGGAAATTACCCTAGTGCTTTAATCTCCCAATGAAGCTATAAACTTCTCAATAGACACTTTATGCATATTTGGCAGCTATGATTTTAAAAAGTGGAGTGGATAGCAAAAAATAGGAATTTAGAGTAGCAGCTTTTGGGTGATCCTAAAAATAATGCATGTATAGAATATTTCATGTGAGACAGTGGTTTAGGGAATATTACAAGCTGCACTGGGGCCCCCAAAAGATGTATTCAAGTCCTAACACCCAGTATCTCAGAACGTGACCTTATTTGGAAATAGGGCTGCTGCAGTTGGAATTAGTTAAGATGAGGTCATACTGGGGTAGGGTGGGCCCTTAATTCAGTATTCCTGCTGACCTTAGAAGAAGAGAGGAGATGCAGAGCAGAGACACACAGGAGAGAAGGCCAGAAGGCCATGTGGCAATGGAGACAGAGACTGCAGTTACGCAGCTGCAAGCATTGGAGTGGCAAGGATTGCTGGCCACCTCCAGAAGCTAAAAAGAGGCAGAATGCATCTTTATAGCCATTGGAGACAGCATGGCCCTGCTAACACCCTTGACTTTGAACTTCTGGCCTCCTAACTGTGAGAGAATACATTTCTGAGTCTTTAAAAAACTTTTTACTTTGAAATTCTTTCAAACTTATAGGACAGTTACAAAAAGAATACAAACCCCATACAAAGAACTCCAGCATACCCTTACTCTCCCAGATTCCCAGTTCTACCAATTTTAACATTTTTCCAAATTTACCATACCATTCCCCACTCCCTTCCTCCTTCCTTCTCCCTCCCTGCCCCCCACCTCTCCGTCTCCCTCTCCCTCTCCATTATCTATCCATTTTATGAACACTTGAGTGTAGGTTGTGTACATCATGCTCCTTGAACACTTAATATTGCCATGTATATTTACTTTTGTAACTACCTTAAAAGCAGTTATCAAGTTCAAGAAATTTAACACTGATATAAAGCTTACAGTCTATATTCCACTTTTTTTTTTTGTATGTCACAATGACGTCCCTTTCAGCCTTTTCCTCTTCCCTTGCTAGATTGCATTCAGGATCATATATTACATTTAATGCCATTGCTCTTTTGTTGCTCTCGCTTTCTTCTTCTTTTTATTTTTAATTGTGGGAACATATATACAAGCATAAACTCTCCCATCTCTTTTCTTGATTTCTTCTGATTGTTCATTACTAGTGTATAGAAACACTACTGATTTTTGGGTATTGATCTTGTACCCCACCACTTTGCCAAGTTCGTTTATTAGCTCTAGTAGTTTGTTGTGGATTTTTCATGATTTTCTATAAATAGGATCCTGTCATCTGCAAATAGGGAAAGTTTTACATCTTCTTTTCTAATTTGGATGACATTTATTTATTTTTCTTGCCTAACTGCTTTGGCTAGAACTTCCAGTTCAATGTTGAATAACAGTGGTGACAGTGGGCATCCTTGTCCTGTTCCTGATTTTAGAGGGAAAGCCTTCAGTCTTTCACCATTAACTATGAAATTAACTGTGGGTTTCTTGTATATGTCCTCTATCATGTTGAGGAACTTTCCTTTTAGACTTGGTTTCTAAGTGTTTTTATCAAGAAGAGTTACTGGATTTTGTCAAATGCTTTTTCTGCATCATTTGAGATGGTCATGTGTTTTTTTTTTCCCATTGTTCTGTTAATGTGATGCATTACATTAATAGATTTTCTTATATTGAGCCACCCTTGCATACCTAGGATAAATCTTACTTGATCATGGTGTATAATTCTTGTAAGGTGCTAGTATTTTAGGTATTTCATTTTCCTGCTAATCTGTGCCTCCCTGGGGCTATTTGATTTATTCTAGATATTGTAATTTTTACCTTGTTGGATGTTGGATATTTTTGTATTCCTGTAAATATTCTTGTGCTTTATTCTGGGAAGCAGAATAGTTTGGAGACAGTTTGGTTCTTTTATGTCTTGCTTTTAAGATATATTAGATGGGCCCAGTCTAGAGCTTATTATTCCCTGTCTCTGAGGCTACATTCTTCTTGAGTATTCTGCCCAGTGCTGACAGATTAGGTTGTTTTCCTTTCTGCCTGCAAAAACATGCACTATTTCCAGACATATGTGAGCACTGGTCACTTTTTATATAGTCCTCTTGGATGGTTCTTTCCCTGGCCAAGGGTAGTTTTCTCATATGCAAGTGTCAGTCATTGATCTGTTAACTTCTGAAGGGCAAACTCCTCTGTAGAACCCTCGAGTTCTTTTTCTGTACAGCCCTCTTCTTTCTAGCACCCTGTCTTGTAAAGTATAGCCACCTTAGTCTTCCTGGATTTTCAGTTCCATCTCCTCAACTCAGGGAATCTTTTGGGTTCAATTTGAGGTTCCTTTTCCCTGCACTGTTGCCTGGAAACTTGCCCAAGGAAGTCAGCACAACTATTGGCTCACCTCCTTTATTTTGTCTCTCAGGGAATATTGTCTGTTGTTGCCTGATAGCTAGTATCTTGAAAACTGTTTTTTCAAATATTTTGTTTGGATATTTTGTTAGGTTCAGGCAGTAGAGTAAATCTAGTCCATTTTACATTTGTCTAAATATCTCAACCAGATACGGTATCTTTAATTTCCAAACTCTCACAGTGCCTTGCATCTCTCTATGACACTGACATGTGCCTATCTTTATTATAATTACACATGCAATTATTTTATTTTCCCCAGTAAACAACAGGCTCCTTGAGAGCAGAGACTACTAGGGTACTTGTCTATGTTTTCTCTCTTTTCTACAGGTAGTTATTACCTATGAAGCTTCCAATAAATATACTTTGAATTGAATTAATGGAAAAGATACTGAATTGATAGACAAGAGGCCTTAGCCTCTTATTTCAGAAGATGAATTTTTAAACTCGTTAATTCTAAGTGTATATCTGGATTAGCGGTACCATAATTTTTCTTTTTATAAGTGGCAGAATAATGTAAGCTATTATGTTCATTTTATATATACATATATAAACATAATACATTTTGCCTGTATTAAATGTTGTATAGCAGCTAAGTTCTGGACATTGTTTGGAACTATTGTGGTTTTTAGAAATTAACTCAACTTTTAAGATAATGTTACAGATATCAGATTTACCAAGGGTGCCTTATATGTCTGATAAGTACATTGACATAGCTTTCACTAATATACAACATGAAAAGGGACCAGGGACATGGTTACGTCACAAGACATACTTTATTGATATTCTTCATGATTTAAATTTTTAGAAGTGCCCTTCTGTCCTTTACCAAACTCTGTGTGATTTTTTGACATCTTTATTAAATGTACGTGTCTCTGATGGTCTATTTGGCTTATTTTGCATGAGCTGTATTATTGTTATAAGAGAGGCCAGGGATAATAGAACCAACATCTGGAGTGAGGACCCATATTCAAGTCTTGACACTATCACTTAGTTGCAAAAAGCCTTTGAAAAATTAAATTAGGAATATTTAATTCTTTTAAATAATAAGGATAATAATGTGTTCTTCAGAGGGTTCCTGTGAGGATCCAATAAGAAAATTTTTTGTAAGGCATTAAACAAATCCTAGCTCCTATTGTCTTCTCAAGATTTCTGTACCTTGACTAGAGCTTGAGTTCTGAGGTCCTCAAAGTTGTATGCCACAGTGTTCATATGAGTTGATCTACTGGGAAGTGGGAAGAATGTTTTTGAAACTTGTTTTACATTTACTTTTAAAAAATTCCCTTTTTGGGGTGTTTGATTTGCAACATATGTGATGAATTTATCATAAATTGACACACATGCCCCCAATATTTTTTACTGTTCTGGGGTGTGTGGTCAAATTTCCAGCACCATTTAATACATGGGTGACATCTGTGAGCTGGTGGTAGAAAAGTATTAATCTTCTTGGATCTTCTTTGATAACAGATTTGTGTGTGTTTGTGTGCATGTATGAAGTTGGGTTTTCATAGATATAAATATAGAAATAAATAAATAAATATATAGTTCCATGAAAAAATAGTGGCTGAATTTTGATCTATAGCAATATTTTTCACACCAATACCTGATTTCTTCAAATGCCAGAAAAAACAACAAACACATTTCTTCGTCAAAGTAAATGGATGCCTCCTTTAAATCGGAAAGAGTTTTCAAGGAATTAAGTAATTAAGCTGCTGGTGGGCAGACTTGATGATTGAGAGGAAATATCTCAGTTCCCTTGCTAGGCTCCTTTCCACTTTAATGATATTTTTTTTCCAGTTATGATTTTATGTAATTTTATCTGAAAAAATGAGTTTTAATCAATAATTACGTTATTAATTGTGCTTACCAGATGAATATGTTCCTTTTCAAAGTTTAATGACACTTGAAATAGAAATTATTTAATTTTCTAAAAGTGATATAAAAATTTTGACTGGTGTCAACTGCCAACACATGTTTTTCATTTGATATAAAAATATAATATTGTGCATGGTATTATGCTCTTAAGCTTAATTCAACTTTAGATATTTATTTACTTTTCAATAGGTAAAAGATTGACAAATTAGAGGAAACTCATGGGCTCAGAGCCTGAAATAAATGCAGTCAATTAAATTTTGGGGGGTTACAAAGGACTTTTTATTAAAGTGGAAAAATGCCCCAGGACTATCTTTCAGGCGGTTCTGGGACTGAGGGTCAGACCACCTCCACATGATATACCTCACTGTGCCCTATCCCTGCCCCAGAATGCAAAAGGGCCAGAAGTACAGCTCACTCGAAGGGGCACAAGGTTTACATTCAATTCAATCACATTTTTCAGCAACCAATCTTTTTGGTGGTGGAAGCATAATTGCTTTAATAGTGAGAGGCTTTCAAAGAAGCTTGAAATTGTAAACATGTGGTGGAAAAATTGCAGATATGTCTACAACTGGAGCTGGGATGGAACTGCAAGCAGCATTGATCTTGTCTGTCCCATTATCAGCAATGAGCATTACTCCAAAATCTGACCTAACCATGACGTGATGGTGGCCTAAGTTATGTTCAGGCCTCAAATGTGTGTTAATTTCAACAGGTTGTATTATTCTAGCCACTTCAAGGTTCTCCCTTAAAAGGAAATGCTAATATTTTAGTAATTAATTAATTCAGAAATATGTATTGCACGACGACTATGCCCCAGGTAATGTTCTGGTGCTTAAGGTCAATCAATCAATCAATATAACAAAAATCTCTGCCTTCACACTTGAGAAGGATGAGAACACAACAAGCAATGGCCATAATAAATGAGTGAATGATACAGCTTATTAGAAGGTGATAAGTATTGTAAGAAGAGATTAAAATATAGCAAGATAAGGGGGATCAGGGGTGTGGGGTAGGTGGGTATTGAATCTTCGAATAAGGTTATTATGAAGGACTCACTGAGAAGGTGACAGTTAAACAAAGATGTGAAGAGTGGTTATTACGGGGCTTGTAGATATTTGGGGAGAGTATTTCAGGCATTGAGGAAGGCTGGTGCAAATGTCCTAAGATGGTGAGACACAAGGGGTGGGGCAGATCTCCGGGTAAGGACTCTACCCTTTACTCTCAGTGAGATGGGAGCCATTGAAGGATTTTGAGCAGAGGAGTGACATGACCTGATGTTTAAACAGAAGCTCTGCCTTTGGCTGCAATATCTGTGGTAAGCTGATCAATGGTTTATACCATTGAAACCACTTTGAAATATCAATTTTCAGCACAGTAGTTTGGTTAAATAATTTTCAATGATAGATTCACAAAATTTTTCAAACTGAAGGTTTTCGTCTCTGTGCTTAGTCATATTCCAGTGATGCCTTATAGGAAATCCTTGTGGTTGAAAATTACTATTCAAGCCAGATTTCGGAAGTGGAGTTAGGCCTGTGGTTGGTCCAGAGACCAGAAGACACTCTGGATGTGGGACCCCCCTCTGAATGGCAGGTTTATCAGCCTTTGATTCTGCCTTCACAGCTTAGGCTGTGAGATGGAGCCCCGGCCAGAAAACGTCAAATAGATGCAGCCAAGTGTTTGGCTCTCTCCTGACATTGAAAAAAAGGGAGATTTTTTTTTCTTTTTTCACTTACTCTCCTGCAAGAGTGTGAACTTGTTTTCTGCAGCCAAAACAAACAAGCTTGAAGATGATGATGCATGTCATACCCAACCACAAAAGGAGGGGTTTATCTGAATCAGAACAAATGGCTTTGGCATGGTCCCTGGTTTCTGCCTTTACACGAGCTGTACACACCTGATTAACTACAAAGATAGTCCTGCAAGCTGTGGACCGCTCTCTCTTTTTTTCTGTATGAATTTGGGTGTGGACAAAGTAATTCTAATTGGACAGCCCAAATAATGGGTCTGTATGAAGAGAGATTACAGGGGCCTGCACTTACATGCAAAGCCCTGGGGTGCAGGGAACCACCCCGTCTATTGCAGACAGAGCACAAATCCTGCAAGGAGTGAGCAATAACTTTTTGGCATGAATATTAGCCACATCCACATGCAATAAGTGTTAGTGATACCCATCAACACTCTATTTTTTTCTAAAGACAATGCATAAAACACATAGCCCTGTTTCAGAATTTTAATCAGAAAGATGATTATTTTATATCCTCTGAATGGAAGGTAATTGAGATTAATAGTTTCTTGTCTTATTGTGTTTGAAAAACCACAGTAGATATTTTTGCAATATGAATATCTTGAGCTGTAATGAATCCTATTCCTGAAGAAGCTATTAATGGGCCTTTACTCCCAAACAGGTATTTGAAGCAGGAGATCAATTTCTAGTATCCTCAGAGCATTCAAGGGCCCCTGACAAGCTCAATCTACCAAGCCATCACTCATCAGTTTGCAAGGACCATTGGAGAACTTTTATTTGTAAAATTGTGAAGTGAGTAATGTATCAATGAGAATAACCACTCTCCTGGCATTTTAGAATAAATTTTTAATGAAGTATAACATACACATATAAAAGCATACAATTTTTAAGTTTATATGTGGATAAATTTTCATAAAACGCACATACTTCTATAACCACTCTGCATCAAGAAGTTGAACATTGCAACCCTTATTTGTCCTCTCCCAATGAGGTAACCACTACTCTGATATGTAATACCTTTGGTTAATTTTACTTGTTTTGGAGGTTTATACAATGAAGACATACAGCATTTTTTTATGTTTGTAAGATTCATCCATGCTGATGTGTGAAATTTATTTTATCATTGCAGAATAGTACTCCATTGTAGTTGTGTGCCACAATTTTCCATTCTTCTGTTGATGGATATTTGCTTTTTCTAGTACTCTCTACCTTTTCATACATGGTTTTTGGTATACATAAGAATGCATTTCTGATGGGCATTATACCAAGGGGAGGAAATGCTGTTTCATAAGATATGCATATATATTCAGCTTTAGTAAATATGACCAAAGGGTTAGCACATATTTTTGCTTTCTGTTGCCCCTCAGCAGGACAGATTCTAGCACAATGCTTCTCAATACATGTAACACATACATGCATTCCATGTTTCCTTCTATGATTGTTTTCCTTCTGCCTCTTAGCAAAAAAATCAGTTTTTGTTTGCCTGAAAACATCTTTATTTCACCTTTATTTTAAATAACATATTTGCTAGGTATAGAATTCTAGGCAGTTTTATTACTTTCAGCATTTAAAGTTGTGATTACCTTCTCTTACCATTTCCATCCTTTCTGTTCGTAAGTGGCATGTCAGCCTTAATGTTGCTCCTTTAAATATAATGTATCATTTTAAAATGATTTAATGTAAGATTTTGTCTTTGTCTTTGGTTTTCAGTTGTTTTATGCTGAAAAACCATGTCTAAGTATAGTTTTCTTTATATTTATCTTCCTTGGGTTTTTTGAATCAATGACTTGATAGTTATGGAAATCTCTAAGTCATTCTATCTTAACGAATTCCTTAGGATTTTCTTTATGTAAGGTCATGACACTGGCAAATAGGGATAGTATTACTTGTTTCATTTTAATTCGGATGCTTTTAATTTCTTTTTCTTGCCTAATTTCCCTGGTTAGAACCTCCAGTACATTGTTGAATAGAAGTGGCGAGAACAAACATCCTTGTCTTGATTCTTTTTTAGGGGAAAAACATTCAGTCTTTTACCATTAAGTACAGTAGGTTTTCATGGATGGCCTTTATCATGTTGAGGAAGTTTTCCTCTATTCCTAATTTGTTGACTATTTCTATCATTAAAGGCCATTGGGTTTTGTCAAATGTTCTTTCTGTGCCTATCAAAATGATAATACTTTTTGTCTTTTATTTTATTAATATGGTGTATTATATTAATTTATTTTTAAATATTAAATCAGCTTTGTATTCCTGGTACATCCCACTTGGTCATGGTGTATAATACTTTATAGATTGCTGGGTTCATACTGGTAGAGTTTTTTGCATCTATATTCACAATGGTTGTTTGTGTGTAGTTATGTTTTTTCTTTTGAGGTCTGCCTAGTTTTGGCATCAGGGTAGTATACTGGCCTCATAGAATGAAATCCAATGACACATTTGTAGATATTTGCATTATGAGCCATATGTTTCTTTCTCATCCTGCTTCAGTTTCACAATTTTCTACTGACCTGTCTTGTAGTTCACTAATTCTTTTCCTAGCTAAAACTAATCTGCAGATTAAACTCATTTATTGTGTTCCTAATTTCAGTTATTTTTAAGTCCTAGAATTTCTATCTTATTTTTTGTTATCAATTTCAATTCTCTGGTTAACGTTGCCATTTGTCATCCATTTTCTTCAAGATATTTATCACAGTTATTTTAAAGTCCATATCTGATAACTCTAAAATATGAATCACCTGTGAGTCAGTTTTTAGTCTATTTATTCTCTTGGTCCTATTTCTTGGGAGAACTGGTAATTTTTGATTGGATGCCAGACACTGTGTACAAAAGAGTAGCGAAGTCTTGGGCAATATTATCTTATATGTCAAGGGAAGATTTACTCTATCCTCTGTCAGACAGCTGGAGCAAGGGCACTCCACTTCCATCCAATCCAGGAGTGGGGTCCCTTGATTTTGGGTCATTAAGTATAAAATAATGCATTTAGGAAACAAAAACCCTTTATTTTAAATGCAGTAGATTTTTATTTGCAAGAGACAATCCAGGAAATGAATCTTTGAAGATTGTACTTCAATATCCATGCTGTACGAAAGTCAACACAGTGTTGATTAAGAAGGATCAATAGAAAAGATTACTGTATACATTTTAAGTGATGAGGTACTTGAAACCGGAATACTGTAGAGCATTTTACTAATTGCCCTTCAGCAGGACAAGGTCTAGCAGAAGGTGCTAATTAATGCTTGTTCACTAAATTGGACATCAGACATGTTTGTTTTGAGGATAATAATATTATTGTAAAGATTATTATAAGGTTTAATTGCAGGACCAAGCAAACACTTAACAAATAGTCACATTTGATACCTAGAAAAAATTCACTCTTCTCCTTTATCTCTCCTTCCCCACACCTTCATTGTTGCCTGTCCCCTGGCTACTCTGGGCTCTGGGCACCCAGCTCTCCCCTTAGCTAACTTGTCCTACAGGTAGGTCAACTCATTCTATTAGCTGATGCTTCTACATTATAGCTGGCTTACCCCATTCAATACTTAACACTTTTCAGGCCACCGTGAATCTCTTGAAAGTTCTTATGTAAACTTCCAGCCTGAATGTTATTTGAGAAGAAACTATAGAAGTTTATTATTAAGCAAATGTCAAAGTCAGTTCAAACAAATTCCAAATAATTGCTGGTTTATCAGAAGTTTTGGACCAGTGATGTTGGCTTTTAAAGTGTGGCCTGATTAAACCTTAGGCATTAAACATGGTGACAAAGAAATGTTAAATATGGCTTTAAAGTTTCTCTTGCAATAAAATAGAATTGAAAATTAAATGATGAAAGGGAATTTTATCCCCTGCAAGCTTTGTGTTTTCTGAATAAACAGAAACTAAGTTCCCTCCAATGCTTTTGCAAATAAAATGAAGAGGAACACTGAATCCAATAAAATACTCACATATTTTTATTTTTGAATTTATGTCTTAGGATTGTTTATTGAAGCATCTTGAAACAGGGAGGCCATAAACTTCTATAATGAGCCAAAATTTTTGCTTTCTCCTTTCAGACACAGGGTTATTTTTCCAGGTTAAACAGTCTTAATGTTTTTAGATGGAAACAATCTCATTGTAATATAAATTCCTGAGTTTTCCTTACAAGAAAGCACTTTACTAAGCTGGTAGAGAATGCTGACATTGGATTGCACATGAATGGTTAGTCACTGATATGTTTAGACTGGATTAATTTAAGGGAAGAGAAATTTTAGATTGTGCACTAACCAATAAAGTCAAAGAAGTGACCTGGCAAGGTCTGAGCTTGCAATTTGCTGATATCCAGAAGACAATTTGCTCATGCTATGTCTTGATTAAAGAAACACATCCCCAACAAAATGGCTGTGAACGTTAATTTTTTTCTTCTCTTTTGGGAAACTGCTCGAGGCCCTTCTTTGGATCATTACCAACTTGAGTGAACTGCACATTTTCAGTAAATAACGATTGTGTTTCTGCTTCTTTCCAGGAAGAAATGATCTCCTAAATACAATTTACTCTGCCAAAGAAAGATTTCACTTGTGAGAATCAATCTGGAAAATGATTTGGAATCACTTTTTTAGGTGCTTTATACTAATTAAGGGAACTTAATTCAACAAGTTAAAAATAGTAATTAGTATAAACACAATGCAGCTTCTTATTTTCACAAGACCAATTAGCAGACTGAATATACCTTGTAGAACACTTTAATGAGGAGAAAGAAACAGTTGTCTTATTTAACTATATAAAATAGGAATAGACCGATTCCAAGACACTTAATAATCAGATTATCAAATGTCAAAGACAAAAGAATTCTGAAAGCATAAAGAGCAAAGTAATCCATCACATACAAGGGAAGCTCGATAAGGCTATGTGCAGATTTTTCAGTAGAAACCATGGATATAAGAAGGCAGTAGTATGCTATATTTAAGACACTGAAAGAGAAAAACTGCCAACCAAGAATTCTGTATCTGGCAAAGGTGTCCTTCAGAAATTAGGGAGAGACTTCATTCCTGGTGGACCCACTGGAGAAGGAGTCCATGTCTCTGGGACTACCTTTTGTTTCTGACTTACTTCACTCCACATAGTGTCCTCATGGTTCATTCACCTAGTTGCATGCCGTACGACTTCATTCCTTCCTGAAGCTGCTCAATATTCTGTCATATGAATACATCATAGTTTGCCCTTCCATTCTTCTGTCAGCGTACCCTTAGGCCACTTCAATCCATTGCAAATGGAAAATTCTCTGATACATAGAGGCTAAACAACTCATTATTAAACAACCAGTGTGTCAAGGAAGAAATTACATGAGAAATCAGTAAATATCTTGAGGCAAATGAAAATTTGAACCCAACATACCAAAACTTATGGGATGCTGCAAGGACAGTGCTGAGAGGGAAATTTATTGCCCTAAATTCCTATATTAAAAAAGAAGAAATAGCAAAAATTGAGGTCTTAACTGCTCACCTGGAGGAACTAGAGAAAAGAACAGCAAATTAACTCCAAAGCAAACAGAAGGAAAGAAATAGCAAAGAACAGAGCAGAAATAAATGAAATTGAGAACATGAAAACAATACAGAGAATCAACAAAACCAGAAGTTGGTTCTTGAGAAAATCAATAATATCAATGGACCCTTAGCTAGGCTGACAAAGAAAAATAGAGTATGCAAATAAATAAAATCAGAAGTGGAGGGGGTACATAACTACTGATCCCACAGAAATAAAGGATACTATGAGCAACTCTATGCTAACAAACGAGACAACTTAGAAGAAAGCATAAACTTCCTAGAAAAGCATGAACAAGCAACACTGACTCCAGAGGAAATAGAAGGCCTCAACAGACCAGCACAGATAAGGAGATTGAATCAGTCATCAAAAAACTCCCAAAAGAGAACATTTCAGGGCTAGACTTGTTTTTGATAAGGAGAAATTAAGTAAAAATTCTAGTGCATAACACCGTATAGGACATAATTTTATTGCCATTTCATTTAAAATCAAATTTAACATTTGAAAGGAATTCCAGGGCTTCCTTTTTAATTTGCTATTTTTCATTTATTTTTCTCTGAATATGGTGCCTTTTTATATGAAAAACAAATATGAGAAACAGGAGTTCATTTACATTTTAAACTATCAGTGTTTATATTCACTTGGATACATTAAATATGCTTTGTTTCAAAAGTAAACTGAATTCCTTTGAATAAAACAGCATGCAATGTTAAAAAAATGAGGGAGAGTTTAAAATATTTCCAGACAAACAGACACTGAGAGAGTTTGTGAACAAGATACCTGTTCTAAAAGAAATACTAAATAGCACTACAGGCAGATAGGAACAGATAGGAGAGAGAGGTTCAGAGAAGAGTGTAGAAATGAAGACTATTAGTTAGGTTAAAAAGAGAGAGAGAAAAAATAAAAGAAGATATGACATATAAAGTCCAAAAGACAAAATGGTAGACTGTAGGTATTACGTTGAGTGAAATTATCCGGAAACAAAAGACAAACATTGTGTGGTCTCACTAATATGAATTTATATTAATGAGTGAAACTTGAAAGTTAAAGTTGAGAACACAGGTTATCAGGAGATAGAAAGAGGGTAGAGATCAGGCATCTGAAGCTGAAGGAGTACAGAATGTTCAACAGGAGTGATTGTATAGATCCAGAAATAGTACAATACTGTGTGATGGTGGCACTACTTTGTAAGTACTCTGAACAAAGAGGACTGTGAGTATGGGTGAAAGAGGAAAGTTAGGGGCATGTGTGATACCAGAAAGAAAGATAGAAGATAAAGATTGGATTGTATAACTTAGTGAAACCTATAGTGGTCAATGATAGTGATTAAATGTATTGATGTAAGAATGTTTTTACGTGAGGGAGAACGAATGAATTTCAACACTGCAAGATGTTGAAAACTGGATGTTATAGGGGAAAAATACAATCAATGCAAACTAGAATCTATAGTTACCAGTAACATTGTAATATGCTTCCATTAATTGTAACAGAAGCAATATACCAAAGCTAAATGTCTATAAGAGGGAGGGGTATGGATTCTTGGCGGTGGTATTGTTGTATGACCTTTTCATTGTATTTTATTTTATTTTTTCTTCTATATTTTTTCTTTTTCATGTTTTTCTTTCTCCTTTTCCTCTTTCATTGCAGAAGAAATGGAAATATCCTCATATAGATTTTGGTGGTGAATGCATAACTATGTGATTATACCAGGAATCACTGATTGTTTACTTAGGATGGATTGTATGGTGTGTGAATAAAACTGCTTTAAAAAAAAATTGTTACAGTACCAGCACCAGCACCAGAATCAATAAACAGATGAATGGAGCAGAATAGAAAATATAGAAATATACATTAGTAGGTAGATAATACTTCCTTGTATTATCCATAAAGGTGGTACCACAAATCAGTAGTAGAGAGGATTATTGGATTTTTCTTCAATAAAATAGTGCTGTGATGACTGGGTAATATTTGGAAAATTTGAAATTCAAACGAACTCATTTTCTATACCAAAGTAAACACCTTCTAGATTAAAGAGTTAAAGATAAAATATAAAACCATGATTTAAAAGGAAAATACGAATAAAATCCATTGATCTAGATGGGGGAAAATATTTCTAAGAATAAAAGCCATGAAGAATTTCAAGTGTTTGAAGTACATTAGCATTCAGATGTGGAAAGTTAAACCATATAAAATTTTAGCAATGTAAGAATGTAAAACTCCATCGAAACTAAAAATCAAATAAATACGGCAGTGAAGGGTTGTGTTTAATATCTTTCTTAGAAGGAGAGCTATTAAAATCATTAAGAAAAACACCAAGGCTTTAATAAAATAATGGTCAAACAACACAAAAACAAGAAATTTAAATGGACAATTGTAATGGCGTAAAAGAAATTACATTTGGTGCCTCATCATCTTGCCTGGCTTAGTTGTGAGTTTCCTTATTGGTGACCACCCCAGTTAGCCCTGCCCTGGGAATAACTGCAACTAGCAGGGCCTGTACCTCCTTACGGTTTGGATGATAAGACCACTCTTAGCTTTTCCAAACGGCCCCTGCCAATTTTCTCCAAAGGACCCTTGTTTCTTCTTCTACAAATGGTCTCTTGCCCTTTCGTACCACTCAACTTACTAGAAAGGCCTGTAGTTCCATATGGCTTAGATGATAAGAGGTTGCCCTCAGCTTCTCCAAAGGACCCTTGCCCCTTCCCTCTGGGTCATAATAAAGGCAGGAGCCCAAGACCTACACGTACTTCTCCACCCCCACCCCCTCCACAGACCCTCCCAGGAGCCTAGGTTAGGTAAGCCCAGTGGGCCCCTCCACCACCCCATCATGCCCTCTTCCCCTCCAGGGTCTCTGATCTAACCGTGCTGCCCTTTCATGCATTTCTGGCTGGTTAGCTGCTATATTTGTGCCTCATCACCCAAAGAACTTGCATATAACATCCCAAACAACTGTACACATATGAAAAAGGTTCACATTCATTAGTAAATGAAAATGAAAAATGGCATTCATAAATCACATATCATATGAAAAATGATACTAGGAATGATGGAAAAGGTGGGTTTGGGAGATTGGTCCAATCCCACATCGCTGGTAGCAGTGTCAATTGTTAATAACTTCCTGGAAGATAATATAGCAATGTGCGTTTTCAGATGAGGAGCACGTAGAGGCTGTAATCTTCTTATGAATCCATTCGTAGGAAATTTGCCGACTTAGAATCAAATGCTGACAGACAAGGAGGTTTGTTGCAGCATTATTTATAGAGGCAAATACATTGGGAAAAAAACCCCATAAGTGTCCAACAAAAATAAAATTATTAAATAAAATAAGTGGAATATTATATAATTACTATAAATCATGCTTTTAAGGACATGGATAAATATTAATGGTATGATATCGAGTGAGACAAGACAGCATAGAAAGTTTGTATAGTGTATGCTATAAATTTTGCAAAAATATGCATGTGCATGTGTGTATGCTCACATGTACATGCAGGAAAAAACCTGGTTGTAAATACATTAAAATATCAACAATACTTATTTTTAGGTGATAAGATTACAAGAGATTTCAATTTTTTAATTTTTACAACTTGTAATTTTTACAGTTTCTATGTGAAGTTTGATTTAGTTTTATAATTAGAAAAAGACCATCTTTTAAAATTTAACATGGAACTTAGAAATGAATCAATTTACCTGGGATTTTTAAACCTGCGACGTCTCATGATGAGCTATGTAAAACTGACTAATGTCTTGATTAATATCTCTGACTCAAACTGTTAATACATTCCTTACAAGTTTTAGCAAGCGGGTGACATCTCTGCTATGCCCTCTCCATGTCTATCTCCTCACCTTTAATATGTGGCAAGAATAGTGGAACAATGGACGTCTTCAAGTAAATGGAGCAATGAAAAAAAAAATCAGACATTCCCCATAAGATGTTGTCACCTTTTTATTCTTGGCAAGACACTGGCAATTAACAAATAGAGAAAGTGGCTCCAGGGGACAAGCAATTCTTTCCTCCAGAAGGGAAACACTGAAGTGATTAGGAAACTAAACCCAGGAGAATTCTCTTTCTTCTCTTAACCTCCATTACACTTGGACCTGTCCATTCACTGCCAAATGTCTTGAGGGGCTGGTCTGTTCCTATGTCCTGATTTCCTCACCACTCCTTCAAGTTACTCCACTCCCAGAAATGTGACTTCTTTGTGTCCATTTCACTGAAACTGCACTCTCAAATATATCAGTGCCCAAACCCAAAGCCTTGACTCAGTTTTCTGTCTCCTTGACCTCTCCAAAACAGGTAAAACTAATCACTATTCCCCTTTACTTTGAAACAGTTTCTTCCTTTGCCCCTGCGACACCCTTGTTAATGGTGGGTCTCTCCAGCGTTTCACTGGTTCTATGAACTTCTCTCTTCTTAGTCTTGGAGGTGGGGATGGGGACAAAATTACATTTTCCTGATTTAAATATTGCTTCCATAAAGATTGCTAGTTCATTAATTTCTTCCAGAAATAGCATATACCATGTGCTTAACTGGAAACTGAAACTATAGAGCTGCTGCTGCTGAAGTAGGAGAAGAAGAGGAAGAAAAAGAGAAAAAGGAGGAAGAGGAGGTCATTCAAGGTGACTTAGTTGTATTAACTCATTTAGTTCCCCAATAATCTTATGAGGTAGATACTAGTATTTCCCTTATCTTTTCAAATGAGGAAATTGATGTGCAGAGAATTAATTAACTTAACCAAATCATGGAATTAGTAAAAGGTGGAGTTGGGATTCAAACCCAGGGAGTCTGTGATCTTAACACTCTGTTGCAATACTGTCCATACCCTTAAACAAATTCATACTCCAGTGGGAGAGACAGATAACTAACAAAAAGTGGAGAATGGTATGGTGATTTTCATAAGATACAGAAAAAATCCTGAAAGCACAAAGGAAGGGCATGGAAGCCATTCCAGGGATATAGGGAAGGCATCCAGGCATTGAGTGTATAACGTGAAGTTGGGAGAAAGGCAGAGGGGAGCACACCAGGCAGACAGAGCTGCATGTGCAAAGATATGTGAGAAGCAAGCAACACATTTTGAGGAACTGTACATCATTTGGTTTCTCTTTATGTAGTGGATTCTCCAGAACGGCAGAAATGAAACGAAAGAGAGAGAGAGGCAGTTTCCAGATAATGCAAAACATGGAAATCACTCTTAAAATTCTGGCTGCTTTTCTGAAAGGAATGGGGTGTTACTGATGGGTCCTAAACTGAGCAGGGACATGAACAGGCTTTCATTTTATAAAGGCTACCCTGGCAGCAATACAGAGGATGGAGCAGGCAGGCTGAGAGCATTGAGATGGCTGCAACCAAGACACCTGCACTTACAATGGAAGGGAGGGTCTGGCATGAACTTTGGGAGGTGGAATCCACAGAAGTGGATTTTGATTGTATGTGGGGAAAGATGAAAGGAAAGAATAGTAGTCAAAGATGAATTCTATGCTGCTAGACTGGTTGATTGCTGGAAGGTGATTCCATTTCCTAAGATGAGAAATGGTGAGTTATCGTAGGTGACTGAGTAGAAAGAAGATTGAAAAGAGAGCTGCAAATATAGATTTTGAGCTAGGGCAAGAATTCAGGGAATATAAAATACAGAGGCCAGGGAATATAGATTTTGGAGTCCTGAGTGTGTGAAAAAAAAATGGTAGATGAGTTCATTTTGTAGGAGAGAACAGAGAAGAGGAGCGGTCAGACAATGGATTTCCCAGAAAATATGGATATTTAAGCGGTGAGGGGAAGCAGAGAAGGCAGAGAAGGAATCAGATAAATAACTGCCAGAGAAGCTTTTCTGCAGTTTTGTTAAGTCCCTCCAAATTCATAAAGGGTTGCTCAATGGGTCTCCTGTTTACATAAAGGAAGTCTAAATTCCTTGGAGTCCTGTTGGGAAAGTGTGTCAGGGAAAGAAGTGCTGGAGGAGACTAGTTGGATTTCTTGCTTGTATTGTTTTCTAAATTGGAAAGAAAAGGACTTTCTCAAAGGATAAAGCAAAGTTTCCACCCTGTGATGTGTGGTAGTTCCACTGGGCTGAGCATTAGGAGGAGGAGAACTGAAAATGTAAAAATAAACGATGGACTTGCCTGAAAAGAGGATGACAGTTTGGGAGAGATTCTAGCTACTTTTTATTCTTTGATTCCATGTTTCCAAAATTTCTTTTCTTTGATCACCTTTCAATTTAGACTTTGCTATTAAAATCATAGAACCATATGACATAGTGATTCAACTCCAAGGTGTCTGATACTTAAGAGAAATGAAAGTATATGTCTATATGCAGGCTTGGAATGTGAATGTTAATGGCAGTGCTATTCAGAATAGTTTAAAACTGGAAGCAATCCAAATGTCTATCAGCTAGTGAATGGATAGACAAAATGTGGTATATTCATACAACATAATACTATTCAGCAATAAATAGGAACAAACTGGTGAAATATGATATAGCACAGATGAACCTCAAAAATTATGTTCTGAGAAAAAAGCCAGACACAAAAGACTGTGTATTGTATAATTCCATTTACATAAAATTTCTAGAAAATGCAAATTTATAGAAACAGAAATCAAAGCAGTGGTTGCCTGGGACTGGGCATTGGAACACAAATTTGCTGCAAATGAACTAAGGGAATTTTAGTGGTAATAAAAATGTTCCAACACTATATACTTAAAAAAACTTACTTAAAAAAATTATTGATCCCTATATACACTTAGAATGGGTGGGTTTTATGGTATGTAAATTATACCTCAACAAAGTTTTACATACCATTATTTTATAGCTGAAAGGAATCATCTACTCAACTCTTATTTTGTCTCAGATTCTTCCAGGGTTTCACCCCCTCTTTTTTCCAGTTAGTCCTCTTACTTCATTCACGAGCTTCTAGACACGGTTCTTGATTTAAACTGATGAGGAGACGGAATAGATCATAGACACTTATAACAGGTTGAAACCTTAAGTAATTTCCAAATGGCTAAATTGATTTGTTTGAATTTCATCTCCAATAGCACTTACAGGGTATGTGAACTAAACCAAATCAAATTTTCAAAGTTTGTGCACAACTAGGGAGTTGGGTGAGAGAAGGTTTATGCTTTGTTGATTTTCTCACTTCCTTCTTTGTGTAAATCTCAGTATTGCAGACTCATTAAGAAACTGAACTTAAAGAATTCTTACAGTTTTGTTATTCCTCTTTCAGACTTTTTCTTCCTACAAAGCTAAATCTCTTTCATTCTTGAAATGCAACGTATTTCTTGTGAATATTACAGATAGCAATTGTCAAAGGGAAGGTCCTTGAAAATTGAATGTATTGTGCAATACTCTTATTTCACCTATGAGTATTCTTAGTTTCCCAAAGTCTAACACTCATTAATAATAAATGTAGGCCCAGAGCTCAAGTATTGTTTTTAAATTCTCAAGTGGTTGATTATATTCTTCAAAGATTTTGCTCTAGTTACCTAAACCCACATCTCTTGACTTCTCTTCTGAGAGTCACACTCATTTATCTAAATTCTAATGGAAGAGGTTCATTTGGCTGACCCATGCACACCTGTCCTTCCAGAGATCTAAAACTGAAATCATTATCTTCTCTCTCAAAGTTGTTTGGAGCCAGATCGTTGCCTTTCAAGTCACAGCTCTGCTATGTAAATTTTGTGACCTTGGACAAGTAATTTAACTGTTATTAGTCTTTTCTATAAAATGAGGATTTTAATGGTACCAATTTCAATAGTTTGTGGTAATTAACAAGTGAAGTCTTTCATTAAAGTACTTTACATAGGGCTTCAACAACTGTAAGTATTCAATAAATATTATTTTTCTCCTCTTTCTTCTTTGTTTCCTACCTCAGTAAATGTCACCAGATTCTGTAAGTGAGAGCCTCCTGTTTGTGCCTCATTCTTCATATCCTAAATAGGATCAATTTCTGCTGTAATATATTTCCCCACATTTCTTATTCTTTATGCTCATTCCTTAATTAAGGCTCTTATCAGCAACCCTATCCCTTCCTATTTTTCTTGCCTCCAATTTCTAGCCACAGCAACCCATACGAAAAGCAAATCCATCTTCAATGGCTCCCCATTTCCTTCCATGTGCCCACTTCTCAGATGAGCCTTTCATGGCAGGAACCCATCCTCCTTCTCTTACCTCGTCACCTCCTCCTTTGGCTCCTAGATGCAAATCTTTTGCTTCAGGTTTCCACTAAGTTAACAAGGGGAGAAAAAAACAAACTCATTGCATATACTCTTCTCTCTGTCTAGAGCATTCTTTACCATTCCTCTTTTCTGGCTAACTGTACATATCTTAAATAATCAGTCTAAATATTACATCCTTTAAAAAGCCTGTACCCTGGTTTTACCTGCCCATTCCTCCAGCTGGACTAAGGATTTTTCTTAAGGTCCATGGCACCCTGTGCAAGGTCTAACTTCTCAATTGATGCAATGTATTGAAACGATTTCTTACTCCAGACTGTAAATATCTTGATGATAGAATCACATCTTACTCTCTTTCTCTTCAGTGCCTGGCCCAATGCTAGATTCAATAAATCTTCATTAAACCAAACTGAAATGAATTTGGATACCGTATTATAATATCTATTGCACTGTTACATTGTAAAAATGTGTCAACTTCAGACCGTTGGCTGACTTTCTCTCTCCTGCTCAGGAGGCTCTTTAATTGCTAGCCCATCTCACATCCCTCTCCCCAGGAAGACAACTTCCCTCTAATATTATGTTGCTTAGAACATTTAAGAGCATTTGGAAGAAAGAGCAGAGAATTTAAACTGAATGCAAGAGGAGGCTGGGGCATAGTAAAAGATAGTTAAGTTAATCTACATAAAATGAGAGCAGAGAGAGAGAGAGGTATAGGAAAGGAGAGAGGAAGAGATGGGGGTGGCGTGGGCTTTATGCACAATGAGAGTAAAAAGGAAAGTTGGGGTTGTGGAGTGGAAGTTTCCAGAGTCCAGTGTGTGATCATTGGCGAGGAGACTGAAAAGTGTTGCTGGATGTTAGGAACTGCATTCCTTTTTAATTTTGTGAGACAGAAGTAAATATTGTAATTTTCTAATTTTTTAAATAGCCATATTGCCCCACACCTGAGCCCCTAGTTCTAGGACTCTATTAGAGTTACAGTTGTATGCATTTTATTTAAAAATGACTACAAAAGGAAAGACTGCTAAAAGTGGGTGGGAGATACTTAATGAACTTTCAATTTTTCAGTACTCAATCTAAGAACTCAAGAAATATTTGATTACTGCCAAACTAATCCCAGGAGGATGAAGTACCCTTATCACTCATTAGCAGGCAGTTTGAAGATGAACAGGACATACTGTGAGTAAAAATCACTTTAAGTTTTTAAAAATAAAAATATTAAGAGAAAATACAACTTTTCTCAAAGGATAGCCTGAATCTTAATATTCATACAGCTTTAAAAATCACAATTTAAATTTCACATGAGACATGTCTAGGAGACAATGTCCTCTAAATATCCTTTGTCTCAACATATATACCTTTAGGGTCAATTTCTTGATGACATTGTTTCTTAGTAATACATAAAAAAACTTGGAAATACAAATTAAAAAGAGAAGGAAAATGAAATCACCCATAAGCCTACCACCCAGAAATAGTGACAGTTAATTTTGAAATATCTTCTCCCAGTCTTCAGTCAATAAATGTGTGCATGTGTCTGTGTGCAGGTGTGTGAGTGAGACAATTACTCACAATAAATTAAGATCACAGTAGTCATACTATTGAGTCACCTGGTTTTTTCATTTAGCAAGAAATGTGAGCATTTTCTCATTCTGAATATTTTTCAAAACATTATTTTGTGTGGACGAATGTGGATACATTTAAACCATTTTTTATTCCATATTTTCTTCCAAATCATTGGATTTTTGAATTGAGATGATAATAATTCGAGCGATTTTTTTTGAAGTTCAAATTTTTTTATCTTCCTGTCTTTGACATCTTATATATACCACGGGTTTTATTTGTGATAGGTTGTGTAATCTCTTTGTAGCTGTAAGCACAATTTGTCCAATTATAAGCAAATTTAATTAATTTGGTATAAATTATAGAGATAAAAATTCTGTATGACTTATAAGAAAGTCTGAATTGTAGACTATTTGAAAAGAAATTTAGCTTTTCATTTATAATAACCACATGCAGGTATAACTAGGATAATAAAAATACAGTTTCCAATTGTTCAAACTAGTGACAAGAAGAGAAAGGGGTAAAGGAAACTTTTCTGACTAAAGGCGGTGGAAGTAAGTGGCAGCCACATCCGGTTTTCTGTGCACCAGTGTCCAGCTGTGCTGCCATCAATGGGGTGAGCATGGGCCTAATGGTGGCTGTGGTGGCTTCACCAGAGCAGTTCTGAGCTTTGGTACTGGGTGTTGTTTCTGGCTGTAGCCTCTATTCTTGGTTCTTTAGCCATCTTAAAGATCCTGTGAGCTGGAAAGTATCCTTTAAAAAAAAATCCTCGACTTTTTTTTCTCAAATGGTTCCTGTTGCTTGTCATTAAAAACCCTGACTGATAGAGCTGTAGAACCCTTCCATCAAATGAAAGCTTACCTAGACATGGAAAAAAAAATCTGTCTATCATCTATCTATCTATCTGTCTATCTATCTAAATAACATATAAGAGTTCTTTAAAAATGAAATCCAAAGCCAGACAAGCTAATTAACTTGCAGAAAGTTGATACAAATTTTATGGCGATTTTGGGAAAGGTGTTTCGATGGCATGGAATTATGGAATCTGCCTAGGTATGTTGGCCCAACCTCTTTGGTCCTGAGTAATTGAGGTAGCTGTTGCCTTAGGGAAGTGGTAGAAAGAGAATAATTTTGCCCACTTTTTCATTTATCTGGGGGAAGGCCTCGTAGTCTGATATACAGACTTCACTGCGGTGCTCTGTGGGCTTTCTGTGTGGGACTATCCCTTTGTGGAAGGCATGGGAGGTGGAGGTGGTGAGGCCTGGTTAGGAGCTGATGCTGCAGTTTGTTAAGCCTTCCCAACTAGGTCATTCAAATAGAAAATATGTTTGTTTTCATGCTCTTAAAGACAGAAAAAGGCCCAGGGCTACAGGATTTAATAGGATAATTCAGGCGCCAGGCCAGTCTTAGTCTTTGGAAGGAGGGTACATATGGACCATGCCTTCTACATCACAGATTATTTGATAATTACCAATTGTAACTGGTTGCACTCCCCATCGCAGAGCAAGGGGACCTCTTTTGCCAAATTGTCCAGAAGTGTTCACCCACAGTCATGACAGGTGTTTTTATTTCTTTGAGAAAAACCCTTGGCATGAATAAATTCTTGGCATACAAGATTAACCTGAAGGGAGTTCCAAGTTGCAGAAAGCCTTTTCTTTGGCTAATAAAATTCCGCCATCTCTTTCATCACCAACCTCCTTCCTCTGCTTCCAAGAATTTCTTATTTTAAGAGGTCTCAGACTGGCTCACACCAGCATCTGAACACGGACAGCCTGATTCTGTTCCTTTGATGATTTTAGAGGCTGATACTGTGTATCCTCCCTTCCTCTCCCATATTAAATCCGTGCCATTCTCAGACTCTGGGTTCTCCCTGCTCTTGGTGGGCCTGCAAGTGGCCTGCAGATATTTATAGGACTTGCTTATCTGTGGAATACAGGTATTTATAGGATTTGCAAATCCATTGGCTTTGGTGCATTTATTTTAAAGTGTTTTTTACAAGTCTCTTGTTCCTCTGTTTGGTCACCGTTCCATTCCTGATGAGTTACTTCATTGTTTCTAGCTCCCTTTCAGGCTGCTTCTCTTTCTTTTCCCTCTGCATCCTCACCACTCTTCCGGGTGATGGAGCAGTGACTGTTTCACCTTGTCCCCCTTTCTATTATGATTTTTACACTCCCGTTAAATAAAAGCATAAATACATGTCAAGACCCGTAATAGAAGTGCCCGTGACCGTGAGCAGCGCAGTCCTCTCCTGAGAGCTCGAGTTCTGAGTAGCATTCACTGCTATGTCATGGGACCTGAGGGACTTTTCAATGGCCATCCCTTGCCTCAGGGCAGACTCTCATTGACCTCATCCCACACAAATCCTGTGCCAATGAGAATTCCAGAACCTCCTCTGTGTCTCAATGAGGTCTCTTAAGAAATTCTGCCTTCTGTTTAAACAGGCATATAGATATGAACTGATAAGACATCAGATCCTGTCTCTTCTTTCTGGAGGATAGTTTGATGATGAGATAAACTGGGATTTCCAGATTCAGCTCCAGGTCAAATTGGAGAGGATGGGTTGTTAACTCCTTAGGATTATTTTAAGCAAGCCCTTAATACCAAGATGGCTTTAGAAATGACCCCACCTACAGACTTTTTTACGCTGGGTATGCAAAGACTGCTATTTAACTTGAAGAAGTTGGCCTCAGTAAATATCCCTAAAGCTGGGACAGAATTTAAGTCATTTCTGGGGGTGGGAAAATACTATCCTTTCCTCAAAATCACCTTGGTTTTAGACTGCCATGAAAATTCATCTGTTTTTGTTTTTGTTTTCTATATTCAGAGAAAGGAGAATTACTAGTCAGAATTCTCTTTTTAATAGCAATTGATATGCTTAGTGGATGGATCAAGTTGTGGATATAACAGACATATAATTCTTATCACTTATCTGCTGAAAAGCCATTACATGCAGGGCCAATCTAGGCAAATTTTGAGGTTTTTGTTTCTCTAATCTCCCTACCCAGGCCTTGTCCTATCTTCTTTAGTATTCGTTAATATGAATTTCCACACTCTGCGTATACCCAGTGCATTCATATACTCCCTACTCTCCTTTTCAGAACTTGCCCTCAGGAAGAGATGAAGAAAGCATTCACACCATGTTAGCACTACCAGGACTATTCACACTTAGCAAGGCTAAATAAAAGCAATTATGAAACTTTCTGTGAAAATTTAATCAATGAGTGGTATGGGAAATATAATCCTGTGCAGTGGATTCTACTCCATGGAAATTAAACCACATAGGAACTTGGGTGATAATTTCTAACTTGAAACAATGCTAAATATTTTGATAAGTGCTTATGGGATGACAAAATAAGAAACAGTGATTGTCCTGGGAAAATCAAGACAGAAGATCATTGTGCACTGGAGCGGTATCCCATCATATCTTCATAAATTCTGCTTTTCCTGTATTAATTCTAAGTCTAAATCTTGCTTAACATGACCTCTCTCTCTCTCTCTCTCTCTCTCTCTCCCTCTCTCTTTCTCTCACCCTCTCTCTGTCTACTCTGAGTTTACAGTGGATCTAGACAATACCAATTCTGGAAATTTGTTAAACATGTTACATTGATGAAGAAGCTAAAATATTCTTAAAAATTCTTAGAATTTACTTTCATTTCAGTAAATAGTCATAATATAGGCCTTGGGTAAGTATACTTCAGGATATGATTACTGAATTTATTTGAAAAAGAATTTCAACAAACACAAAAAACCAACAGTCCTCTATAATATTTTTATGGAACTGCTTTCCTACAGGGAGTACATGGGAAGAAAGAGGAATAGTTAGTATTCACTTCTTGCCTGTAACAAATTTCTACTTTTCTTAAGTGTTTATGTAAGTGCTCATTTATGAAACTATTCTAGAAGAAACCTGATAAAATAAGTCTATTTGAAATGCAATCTTCTCAAAACTCCAATTTTGAGGCAAGAACACTTGATCTGAATTTAAATAATTGTTTTTCTTTTTGTACCTTCTGTTCCTCACTAATATTCAACTCTACTTTTCGTTATGGAATATTTATTTTCTTTTCAAGGGGAAAATGTATTTTCATATAAAGGATGGGCATATAAAAGACAGCTTTCATAGGACCACTCTAGTCCTGCAGACTTATATCTTAAATAATCTGTAAGATTTCCTATCTTTGAGGGTAGGAAAGGCATATCTTCAATGCCACCCAGAGTGTTCTGCCTAGAACACTACCTAACTCATTTTATGAAGCCAACATCTCTCTAATACCAAAATCAGATAAAGATGATACGAGAAAGGAACACTACAGGCCAATTTCCCTAATGAATATAAGTGCAAAAATTCTCAACAAAATGCTTGCAAATTGAATTCAAAGACACATTAAAAAAATTATACCCTGACCAAGTGGAGTTCATCCCAGGCATGCAAGGATGGTTCAACATAAGAAAATCCATAAGCGTAATACAACACATTAACAAATCAGAAGGGAAAGATCAAATGATCATCTCAATAGATGTTGAAAAAGCATTCAACAAATCCATCATCCTTTTATGATAAAAACACTTCAAAATTTAGGAATTGAAGGAAACTTCCTCAATATGATAAAGGGCATATATGAAAAACCCACAGCCAGTATAGTATTTAATGGTGAGAGACTGAAAGCCTTCCCTCTAAAATCAGGAACGAGACAAGGATTCCTGTTGTCATCACTATTATTCAACATTGTGCTAGAAGTTTTAGCCAGAGCAAGTCGGCAAGAAAAAGAAATAAACAGCATCCAAATTAGAAAGAAAGAGGCAAAACTCTCATTATTTGCAGATGATATAATCTTATAGCTGGAAAATCCTGAGAAATTTAACTCTTATTCATTGATGGTGGGACTGTATAATGGTTCAGCCACTCTGGAAGACAGTTTGGCCATTCCTTAGAAAACTAGGTCTTGAGTTACCCTACAATCCAACAATTTCACCTCTTGGCATTTACCCAGAAGACTTGAAAGCAGTGACACAAACAGATATTTGCACACCAATATTCATAGCAGCATTCTTCACAATTGTCAAGAGATGGAAACAACCTAAATGTCCTACATCTGATGAGTGGATAAACAAAACATGTTACATACGTGCTATGGAAAACTATACAGCAGTGAGAAGGAATGAGGTCGTGAAGCCTATGACAACATGGATGAAACTTGAGGACATAATATTGGGTGAAATAAATCAGTTACAAAAGGAGAGATACTGTATGTTACCACTAATGTGAACTCTGTGAAAAATGTAAAACAAGTTGTTCTGATTTGCTAATGTTGTCATTATGCAAAATACCAGAAATGGATTAGCTTTTATAAAGGGGGTTTATTTGGTTATAAAGTCAAAGTCATATGGCCATAAAAGTGTCCTAACAAAGACATCAACAATAGGCTACCTTCACTGAAGAATACCAATGGCATCCAGAAAACCTCTGTTAACTGGGAAGGCATGTGGCTGGTGTCTGCTTGCTCTCAGGTTGCATTTCAAAATGGTGTTCTCCAAAATGTCAGCGTCGGCTTTCAATGGCCATCTTCAAAATGCCTTGCTAAGCTGCAGCAGCACTGAGCTCCTTTCTCTGAGCTTTTTTAGGGCTCCGGTAAACTAATCAAGACCCACGCTGAATGGGCAGGGCCACACCTCCTTGGAAATAATGTATTCAAAGGTATTACCCACAGTTGGGCGGATCACATCCCCATGAAAACAACCTAATTCAATGATTCTAACCTAATCAACACTAACACGTCTGCCCCCCACAAGATTGCATTAAAGAACATGGCATTTTGGGGAACATAATACATCCAAACCAGCACACAAGTGTTTTATATTGTAGAATATAGGGGACCTATAGAGAGATAGAAGCTAGTGAAGGAGGAACAATAATCTAATAAGAACAGATCAGATATTGAGGATAATCTTTAATGATATGGGAATGCTCAGGCATGACTATGGTTCAGCAATTTTTTTTTGTGGTATAATAGGAGCATACTGGAAGTAATGAAGTTATTTTAGGATATGTGTTTTTCTTATTCCTTTGCTTTGTTTTGTTTTGCAATTTTTTTTTTTTACTTTTTTTGACAAATAAAGTTAATAAAAAAAGAGAGTAGATTCTCAGTAAATACTGGTTTAATGAACAGAAGCTAAAGCAAATGAATGACTAATTTAAAGGACAGAAAGACATTTTGCTTTGAAAAGGAGCACAAATGTATGGTTTAAGATGACATCTGCCTAAAAGGCCTTGATGCAACATTTTCCAACTACTTTTAAAATAGTTCAAAAAATTACTATGCAGTGGAGATCAAAAGGCAGTCCAAATGTAACCCATAGAGACAACCTACTGCAGAACCTTGGAGGAATTCCAAAGACAATAAGGTTGCCAATGTCTGGAATGATAACAAGACAGTTATTAGCTTAGCCTCATGGAACAAAATAAATCCCACCCACCTGAAACAATGGAAGATGTCTCCCGCACTTATTAGTTTCAGATTCAGAACCATGAGATGAAGAGGCTAGAAAACCTGGCAAGCTATTCTTCTATCCATGGTTTAGAAGGAGGCCAAAATATTGATCATCTGCTCCCATTTTTCTCCATGTTTAAAAAAAATGCGAAGTTATGGATGCTATGGATTGTAAATGCACCCTATCTTATAGGAATAGCACATATCTAGGGAGTGGGGTTTGAAGACAATTGCACCTAAGATTAGCTGTGCTACATGAAGGCCTGCAAGACACTGGGAATTGGGTTGGTAACAACTACACACATCATTCTGCCCCTTTGCAGTAAGTTTCCAGTGGAATTTTGACTGGCACCAAATTGAAGAATGAGCACAGCCAAGGACTGGCTGTTTCCCAAGGTTTTAGAAAATACCAGGTCTTCATAAGTATCTTGTCTGTGGACAAGTACACAGAACAAAACTTGCATAGAGCCAATAGCAATACAATAAAACTGTGGAATAACATAACTGAAGACCCATGGCAGGACATACTGATCAAAAATATTTACCTTTGAAGTCAGAGAAAAGCTTTATATGCTATTTGGCATCCGTGGTAGGGTGCAGAATGACCTGACCACTATGAAAAAGGAGCAGAAAATTATAGGTATTAAGAGGCTCAGATAAATGGAAAACTATGTAAAATAAAGAGATAAGAAGACAAGATAAAGAAGGGAGAAGAAAATAATTAAGATTAATAGACTAATAACAGATTGTTTTTCTACAGGTTGAACTTGTTGAAGAATAAACAAAGTTTTGAGTTATATTAAAGGATTTGTGACTTTAGAAGCAGTTTTTGTTTTAAATATGTCAGATCAGAGACAGAGAGCAGCTGTTTCAAACAGCATGTTTAGTTAGTTTCCAAGAACTAACACAATAGTTTTTATGATATTGGTGGAGATATGGAGAGGAAGACTAAAAAATTTTAAATTACATTTTAAGTAAACTTATGCCTTAATTAATCAGTAAAGTATATGAAATCTTATTTTTTCCGTTACTAGTTATGGTTTGTGAATTCCCACAATCACACAAAACATGTTGCAAGATTCTTTTTTCTTTTAAATATAAAATTTTTTTATCAAAGAAATTGTTGGTTTACAAAACAATCATGGAGAAAATACAGGATTTCCATACACCACTCCACCACCGACACCCTGCATTGGTGTGGAACATTTGTTAAAATTGATGATAGCACTTTTTTTTATAATTGTACTTTTTTTTTTAACAGTAGTTACCTTTGTTACAATTGATGAAAGATTATTAAAATCATACTACTATCATCTATAATTTACATTAGGTGTATTTTTCCCCATATACCACTCTATAATTAACACCTTGTATTAGTATCATACACCTGATGTAATTAATGAAAAACATTCTTATACTTGCACTATTAACTATAGTCCTTCATCTACAGTAGGATTCACTGTGTTGCACAATCCTGTTTTATCTTTTAGGTTTTATTCTAGTAATACACACTTCCTAAAGTTTCCCCTGTTAATCACATGCATTTCTATAGTTCAGAACTGTTGATTACACTCACAGTAATGTGCTACTATCACCACCACCCATTTCCAAATCTTTACCATCAACCTAAGTAGGAATTCTGTATAAGGTAAGCATCAATTCCTGATTCTCTAAACCCCAATATATCTCCTGATAACTGTATACTAGATTTTAATTCTGTGATTTCACTTATTATAATTAGTTCATATCAGTACAATCATACTATATTTTCTTTTGTGCCTGGTGTATTTCACTCGGCATAATGTCCTTAAGATTTATGCATATTGTTGCATTCATCAGGACTTCATTCTTACAGAGGAATAATATTCCATCAAATGTATATACAACATTTTGTTTATCCATTCATTGGTTTATGGACATTTGTGTTGCTTCCATCTTTTGGTCATTGGATATCTTTTGTTTATGAACATCAGTGTGCAAATATCTGTTTTGAGTATCTGCTTTCAATTCTTCTGGGTATATGCCTACTAGTGGCATTGCAGGGTCATATGATAAGGCTATATTTAGCTTCCTGAGGAACTGCCAAACTGCTTTGTACACTGCTACACCATTTGACATTCCTACCAGCAATGAATAAGTGTTCCTATTTCTCTACACTCTTTTCAACACTTGTAATTTTCTATTTTTTTAAAAATAGTATCATTTTAGTGGGTGTAAAATGATATCTCATTGTGGTTTTGATTTGCATTTCCCTAATAGCTAGTGATGTTCAGCATCTTTTCATGTGCTTTTTATCCATTTGTAATTCCTCTTTGGAGAAATGTCTATTTGAGATTTTTGCACATTTTTTAATTTGGGTTATTTGTCTTTTTATTGTTGAACTGTAGGATTTCTTTACATATTCTGGATATTAAACCCTTATTGGATATGTGGTTTCCAAATATTTTCTCCCATTGAGTTGGTTGTCTTTTTACTTTTGTGACAAAGTCCTTTGATACCCAAAAGTTTTTAATTTTGAGGAGGTCATATTTATCTATTTTTCTCTTTCATTGCTTGTGCTTTGAGTGTGATATCTAAGAAACCATTGCCTACCACAAAATCTTAAAGATGCTTCCCTGTGTTTTCTTCTAGGAGTTTTATAGTTCTGGTTCTTAATTTAGAGCGTTGATCCATTTAAAGTTAATTTTTGCATATGGTGTGAGATATGGGTCCTGTTTCATTCTTTTGCATATGAATACCCAGTTTCCCAACACCATTTGTTGAGGAGACTACTCTTTCTCAGTTGATTTGACTTGGTAGCCTTGTCAAATATCAATTGGCTATTATGCTGGTTTCACTCTGTTATGTATCCCAGAAAAGACTATATTCTTTCAATTCAATCTTGTGGGGGCAGCCCTATTGTGGATGGGACCTCTTGATTAGGATGTTTATATGGAGATGTGACCCTTCCCATTCAAGGTGGATATTAATCCCCTCACTCGAGTACTCTATGAGAAGATAAAAGGCAGAGACATTTTGGAGAGAGCTCAGAGAAGCCAAGAAAGAAAAATGCCCTGGGAGAAACCCATTTTGGAAACAGAACCTGGGAGAAGGACCAGCAGACATCACCATGTGACAGAGGAACCCTGGATGCCATTGGCCTTTCCTCAGAGAAGCTTAGCAAACTGAACAGCTATAGATGTGAGGATCTATTTCTGAACTCTCAACTCAATTCAATTGGTCAATATAGCTATCCCCATGCCAGGACCATGGTGTTTTGACCACTGTAGCTTTGTAATATGCTTTAAGTCAGGAAGTATGAATCCTCTAACTTTGTTCTTCTTTTTCATGATGTTTTTGGCTATTCAGGGCCCCTTACACTTCCAAATAAATTTGATAATTATCTTTTACATTTCTGCAAAGAAGGCTGTTGGAATTTTGATTGGGATTGCATTGAATCTGAAAATTAATTTGGGTAGAATTTATATCTTAACAGTATTTAGTCTTCCAATCCACGAACACAGAATGTCCTTCCATTTATTTAGGTCTTCTTTGATTTCTTTTAACATTGTTTTTTAGTTTTCTGTGCACAAATCCTTTATATCCTCGGTTAAATTTATTCCTAGATATTGATTCTTTTAGTTGCTGTTAAAAATGGATTTTTTTTTCTTGATTTCTTCCTCAAATTGCTCATTACTAGTGTATAGAAACACTACTGACTTTTGCATGTTGACCTTATATCTGGCCACTTTGCTGAACTGGTTATTAGCTCAAGTAGCTTCATTCTAGATTTCTTGGGACTTTCTCTATATAGGATCATGTCAGCTGCAAATAGTGAAAGATTTACTTCTTCCTTTCCAATTTGTATGCCTTTTACTTCTTTTTCTTGCCTAATTGCTCTGGCTAGAACTTCCAGCACAATGTTGAATCACAGTGGCAACAGTGGGCATCCTTGTCTTTTTCCAGATCTTAGAACAATTTCAGTCTTTCACCACTGAGTATGATATTAGCTATGTGATTTTCATATATACCCTTTATCATGTTGAAGATGTTTCCTTCTATTCCTATTTTTTGAAGTGTTTTTATCAAGAAATGATGCTGGATTTTGTCAGAGGCGTTTTTTTTTTTTTTTTCCCTCATTAGTTGAGATGATCATTTTGGTTTTCCCCTTCATTTTGTTAATGTGGTGTAGTTCATCAATTGGTTTTCTTATGTTGAACCACACTTGCATACCTGGGATGAAATCCACTTGATCAGGGTACATTATGATTTTAATGTGCTGCTGGATTCAATTTTCAAGTATTTTGTTGAGGATTTTGGCATCTATACCCATAAGGGAAAGTGGTCTGAAATTTTCTTTTCATGTAGTATCTTTATTGGCCTTTGGTATTAGTGTGATGTTGGCCTTGTAGAATGAGTTAGGTAGTGTTCCCTCCTCTTTAATTTTTTGGAAGAGTTGATTGGTATTCCTCTTGGAATGATTGTTAGAATTCATCTGTGAAGGGATCTGGTACTGGACTTTTCTCTGTTAGGAGGTTTTTGATGACTGATTCAATTTCTTTACCTGTAAATGACATGTTGATGTCTTCTACTTCTTCTAGAATCAGTATTGGTTGTTCATGTGTTTCTGGGAGTTTTTCCATTTCATCTAGGTTGTCTAATTTGTTGGCATACAGTTTTTCATATTATCCTCTTTTGATCCTCTTTATTTCTGTCTGGTCAGTAATCATGCTCCCCCTGTCATTTCTGATTTTATTTATTTGCATCTCCTCTCTTTTAGTCTTTGTCAGTCTACCTAACTCAGTCAATTTTATTGATCTCAAAGAAACAATTTTGGGTTTTATTTATTCTCTCTATTGTGGTTTCAGTTTCCAAATTCATTTATTTCTGTTCTAATTTTTGTTATTTCTTTCCTTCTGCTTGCTTTGGGATTAGTTTACTATTTTTTCAAGTTTCTCCAGGTGTACAGTTAGGTCTTTGATTTTAGCTCTTTCTTCCTTATTAATGTAAACATTTAGGGCTATAAATTTCCCTCTCACCATTGTCTTTGCTGCATATCATAGGTTTTGATATGTTGTGTTCTTGTTTTCATTCATCTCTAGATATTTACTGATTTCCCTTGCAATTTCTTCTTTGACCCACTGGTTGTTTAAGAGTCTCTTATTTAACTTCCATATATTTGTGAATTCTCCGGTTCTCTGCCTGTTATTGATTTCCAACTTTATTGCATTATGGTCAGGAAAAATGCCTAGTATAACTTCAACCTTTTAAAATTATTGGGACTTGTTTTGTGAACCAATATGTGGTCTATCCTGCATAATAATCCATGCAGCCTTGAGAAGAATGTGTATCCTGCTGTTTTGGTATAATATTCTATATATGTCTCTTAGGTCTTGTTCATTTATAATATCATTCAAATTCTCTGTTTCCTTATTTTTCCTCTGTCTAGAGGAAAAATATATTGTTGAGAGTGGTGTATTGAAGTCTTGAACTATTATTGTAGAGATGTTTATTTCAGCTTTGCCAGTGTCTGCCTCATGTATTTCTGGATGCCATGGTTAGGTGCATAAATATTTATAATTGTTGCTCTTTCTTGGTGGATTGTTCCTTTTATTAATATATAGTGGCCTTTGCCTCCTGTACCAGATTTGTATTTAAAGTTTGTATTTTTTTTTCTGATATTAGTATAGCTACCCCAACTCTTTTTTTCATTACTATTTGTATGGAATATCTTTTTCCAACCTTTCACTTTCAACTTATTTGTGTCTTTGGGTCTAAGGTGAGTCTCTTGTAGACAACATATAGTTGGATCTTGCTTTTTTTTTGTATCCATTTTGCCAATCTGTGTCTTGATTGGGGAGTTAAATCCATTAACGTTCAATGTTATTACTGTAAAGGTGGTACTTACTTCAAACATTTTATCTTTTTGTTTTTATATTTCATATCTTTTTTTGGTCTCTTTTTAACCCTTTTAGTTACCCTTACTGATAATCTTCATTTCCTCACACTACTTCAAGCCACTCTCTCTTGTCTTTTTCCTTTCAAACTGCAGAACTCCCTTCACTCTTTTTTCTGGGTAGGTCTCTTGTTGATGAACTCTCTCAATTTCTGTTCATTTGTGAGTATTTTAAACTGTCCCTCATTTTAGAAGGACAGTTTTTCTGAATAAAGAATTGACCGGCTATTTCTCTCTTCAATTCTTTAAATATATCATACCACTGCTTTCTTGCCACCATGGTTTCTGATAAGAAGTAGACACTTAGTCTTATTGTACAGCCCTTGTATGTAATGAATCACTTTTCTCTTGCTGCTTTTAGAATTCTCTTTGGTGTTTGACATTCTGATTAGTATATGACTTGGAGTAGGTCTATTAAGGTTTATTCTGTTTAGAATACATTGTAATTCTTGGACAGGTAAATTTATGTCTTTCATAATAGTTGGGAAATTTGGGGATATTATTTCCTCAAATATTCTTTCTGCCCTTTTCCCCTTCTCTTTTACTTTTGGGGCTCATGATGAGTATGTTTGTGTGCTTCATGCTGTCACTCTCGTCCCTGAGACACTGCTCTATTTTTTCTATTCTTTTCTCTATCTGTTCTTCTGTCTATGAAATTTTGATTGTCCTGTCTTCTAGCCACAGATTCTTTCTTCTGCCTGTTCAAATGTGCTATGGTATGCTTCTAGTGTATTTTTAATCTCTTCTATTGTGCCTTTCATCCCCATAATTTGTTATTTTTATATTTATACTTACAAATTCTTCTTTATGTTCACACAGTGTCTTCCTAATGTCTTGCCTAGGGTTTTATTGTTGATTGACTTTGTGTTAAGGCTCTTCTTTGATGCTTAGTCAGCCTTATTCTAGACTTTTAGAATAGCTCATGTTTAATTGATCAGATTTTTTCAGCTCTTCTTCATCTGATTCTTATACCCTGGATATGCAGTACAATTTTTGAGATTGAACTTTTTGTGTAATTATTTCACCTCCAGGAGAAAGCTTCCTTTCCTCTGTTCCTTCTCTGGTAATCTTAATCTGTTCTGTTTGTTTTTGTAGAGAATTTTCTCTCTGGTTCCTATGATTTGTTTAAATTCTCTCCCTTGCCCAGTTTCCTGTTTTCCTTGCACTTTTCAGTTCTAATAACCTCCTGTTTTACAGCGGTTCAGTTATCCCCTCCCTCCCTGTCTTTGTGGCTTTTTTTTTTTTTTTCTCCTTGAGGCTTTTCTGCCTTTGGTTTCTTCCTTGTTAGGGTATCCCACCCTGAGGAGCCTGATGGGGTCAATCTAGAAAGTTGGGTCCCTCCAGAAAAGTCCATTTTGTATTTAGGTGGTCCAGCCAAAAGAAACTGAATTGACTGAGTGCACCACTTTCTAGTAGCAGCTTCCTTTTCCTTTCATCCCTGGGGGCCCTTATGCATGCAGCACTCCCAGGCAGCTTGTGTTCCACCCTGGATCTCTGCAGACTTGCAACCTGGTATATGGGTTTCTAATATGCTCCTGCAAGTGGCTCTAACTAAAGTCTGTGACTGCAGGAGGAGGGTGGGATCCTGGCCTATCTCTGAGGGACTCCCAAGCTGCACAGGACCAAGTGAGGGGAGGCAATTTTCTACCTAGTATTTTTCTTTTTCTTAACTTCAGTGATTGTAGAGTGATTCTTCAGTGTCTACCATTTTTCAGAGTTTTAAGCAAGTGGGGTTTGTCCTTTTATCACTGAATCTTGAGGTTTTTTTTCAGGGGTTGTCTTACATTGGCCTGTTAATGATGTTACCTGTTTTCCTCTCAAGGGTCCTGATACTCATAAAAACATTTAGCTGTTTACAGCTCAGATGGCTAAAAATAGGTCCTTTTTTTAAAATAATTTAATAGTTGAAAATTCTTTTTTCTTTACATTTAATAGTGGGAAAACACAGAAGAAAATAATTTCAGTTAAATTAGATCATAGTTAATAAACAGTCACAAGCATTCTACCCCCTCTAGCTTCTCTCATGAGGAAAGAGAAGATATATACAACATAGTGCTGGAATAAAGAAAAGTTCTTTTAGCATCAGGTAAATGGCTTTACAGCTTCACTTTAATTAAAGCTGGCTCCTTTCTTAAAAGTAGATTCACATTCTTGTTTTTGTATTTTTTCTTTCTCCAAGTGGGAACTTAATTTCATTCAGAGTCTCCAGGTTGGATAAATGTAAGAAGTTCTACAACTAGATTTTAGAAAAGTTATTGTGCTAGAGAGAACTATTTAAACATAAAGTTAGATACAAATAATTCTCATAAACTTAGTTCTCTTAGAATTTAAGAGAAATTTCCTGGATAAAATAGTGAAATGAAGCTTCTTCATAGAATCTCTCCCTACTCCAATTCATAATGAAGTGAATAACATCAAAAACAAAAATAACAGCCCGCCCCCCCAAAAAATCCCCATCAGCAATAACAAAAGCAAACTAAACCCAGTGCTTCAAAGAGGTGCGGCTAAAGAAAGAAATGATTCTGGAATGGTAAGGCTAAACTCACTCCCACTCCCTAGGAGTCATACTGATGAGTTCATGAAATCCTGAGAATTTTCTTTAATACCCCCCAATATGGAAAGAAGCAACGTAAGTAGCAAACAGTGTATGAACAGTTTAGTTTGTAATGAAGTTATTTATTGTAAACTGGATATATCTGACAGAAATTGTGAAAAAGACATAAAATTTACTTCTTAAAAAAATACATGGAATAAAGACAATTAAAAATCTTCCACAAACTCATTAATTCCAATGAAATCTAGGTAGCAGCAATCACAAAATCTTGACAAGTGAATCACAACTTTGATGGGATTCAAAATGATAATTTCTAAGTGATGATTTTTAAATGAAAAATAACAACCTAATTTTACTATATTTTGCTGCAGATATTTTTCCTTCATGGCTCTATATTTTCTAGAAAATAAACATTATTTACATTATTTTACTATACTAATATAACTGGCTAGAATATACAAATTATTAGTTAGGCAAAACTTCCAATTTATAAGGGCAAAGAACTGTATTTTGAATAAGAGCAAGGTGACTAATATTTTTCACATATCAATTAAGGGAGCTTGGCTAGGACTCCTCATGTTCCTCTAGCTTCTGATTTCTAGATTGGAGTGAGTGTCACTTCCAGAGATTTACAAAATACAGGACCCCTTTACTTCTCTCTCTATCCCCTACCAATTGAAGTTGGGAGCTTCACATACATATTTACAAAAGTGTTTTTCACAAATGATTATGATATGCATACTTCGTTTTAACAAACACTGCTTTACAATAAGATTTGTTTTGTGAAAATGTGCTGTAAAATAAAAATATAACTTATCATCTTGTTAAATAAATTTAAATTACATAAGGTGAAACAAGTTTTAGTAGCACTTGAGTAAAAAGTAAATACATTTTGATTAAAAAAGGGAAACAAATTTCTTTCCTGGACAATTATATACAGATTTTAGTATACTAATGTGATTGTGAAATTCCAAACAGGGTTATTTTATTAGCAAAGTCTGGAAACAATTGAAAAAAAGGGCCATGCTGAATTCTTTATAAAGACTATTTCAGTGCAGCCCAAACTTTTATCTTCAGGTTCAGCAGGAAAATTGCAATCTATTAAATATGGTTATAATATGCCAGATCACAATATATCATAAGTAGCAAATGGTTATTCCTATTATGACTTAAAGAAAATCTGAGAGGATAAATGCAGTAATATTTTTAGCATGTAATTCTTTGTTCCTCTAATACTCTGCTTTTGCAGTAAGCAGAACCCGGATTTCCTCTGGGGAATTACTATTGTATATGGACTTGATGTGAAGGAGGTTCCCATTTTTTCCCCTCCCACTACAATATGGAAGGGGGCTCAGATGCTTCTATTTACCCTTGGTGCAGCCAGTGTGCAGGCTTGCAACCCACACCATGCCAATCAGAAGTTAATCTCAGGACTTTAGAGTGTGTTGTAAAATCTAAGGGATGGTTAGAATTCAGATCACTCTTCAAAGCTTCTAGAAAATTCATTGATTAATAATCAGCATTTTAGAAATTTGCAGAAGGTCTTATTATTCATGATGAGTTTTCCTAGATGAGGGATGGTTATTTTACTGAAGCCACTGACTCAATTTGGAAAGTCACGTGGTTCCCACTAGTGATTTCCTGTCAGCAGTGGGATGCCCCAGCTTAAAAACTGAGTCAACATAATTAGTGTGTAAAAGAAAGGACAATTAAGAATATGTGAAAAAAAAAAGGAAATAAAAGACTAAGTGCCCTGACCGAAGCTTATTTTGTGCAACGAACATTTTTCCAGAACCTATATTTGCACTTGGTACTCTGTCATATGAATTATTAGAAGCTTAACGATTTTTCTTTTCAAGAAATCTGCCTGATCCATTTATTTTTGAGATAAGAGTTAGACCCCAAGAGATTAAGGGTCTTCTCTAAGCTCACTAAGCTGGTTAGTGAAGAGCCACTATAGAAACTCGCTTATATCAGTGCCTGATTCAGGGCTGCTTCCTCTGCTGCTGTTTGGCTCTCCATGACGGGCTGCTCAGAAGCAGGCAGCCATCCTCTGTGTGCAGTGAAGACAAATGGAGAAGCAGTGATCAGAAATGCATGCTTAGACAGGATGTAAAATTGGACTTGACAGTAAGGGCTGTCAAACATTCCTGTGAGTTATTAAATCTCCTTTGGGAGGCATTCAAATATAAATATCATGGTCTATTTGCAGGTATTGGCAATGCTGTACCCAAATTTATAAAACAAGAGTGTTGACCTTGGGAAGTGCAGACTCTGCTCTCTGACTTCAAGAAGTCAGTGAACCTCAGTGAGTCTCAGACTTCTCACTTGTTAAAGGAGCAGCTTGAGCCAAGTTGTAGGAGGATGCCCTGGGTCAGCGCACAGCCTCTGTAGCCATATTATCTGAGTTCAAATCCTGGTTCTGTCACTTAACAGTCACATGGCCCTGATCATGTTATTTCTTAACTCTTCTTTGTTGTAAAATTAGGATAATAATAGGGCCTGGCATGTAGGATTTTTGTGAATATTAAGTAAGTAATAACTGAGGAGCTCTTAGTACAGTGACTGCCACATCTATTCACAATGTAAATGTTGGCTCTTATTATTACTTTAGGTCTGCTAAAGTCTCTTCAAGCTAAAAAAAAGTGCATCTATAATTTAGTGCTATATAAATTCATTAGAATTATTGGTTATAGTCTAAGAACAAGAACAAACACACCTGCAAATTGGCAGAGTCAATTTAGCTGTGTTTAAGGCACCTTACAGAGTGTCTATTACGTGCCTAGCATAGCTCTGAATGAATGAGCTAAATTTTTACCTGCAGTTGGGAAGAACAAGTAAAGTAACAGTGTCCTTTGATTTATGATGCCCATTTTTTTCTTTAATTTCACTGTAAAAGAACTATTTAGAAGGATAAAGGTATGGAAAATTCATGCTCTCAAATCCAAATTAGGAAAATGACAGGGTTAAGGTCTCCAGAACTGTCAGGGGAATCTGATGTTTCTTGTGGGAGGTCTGAGGTGTCCTTACCAGGCCAAATTACCCTCCTATTCTCATAGAAAAGAAAAGCAAACACATATTTGGCTTTAAGAACATATATGCTGTCGTAAATAGCATAACATGAGCATGAATTCTGCCTGAATTCCATTCCCCTTATCTGGGTCAGAAGTTGGAGAATGTTGAGTAACAAGATTTTCTCAGTTCTATGCTTGCCTCTTTGGATGAGCTGGCACACTTAGCCATCTTGATGAAAATTAATTATTGTACCCACTGAAAACTCCTTTGATTGTGCCAGGGTTGTTGAGAAATTTACCATGATTACTGTTGACGATTCTGTCCTAGGATGGATAGACTCCTGAGTGGAAGCTTATTTTTGTTTTAAATTTTAGTGTCAATATTTTCTTTGTTCAGAACCAATCGTCCCCAACCCCAGATGTTTAGATTTTTTTTTTAAAGTAACCTTGAAAGACTTCTACATAACACTTTGACTAAGCTTGAGTCACGGGTCTGTGACGCCACCCTGCGCTAAGGTTTTCTTGCCCTTGAGGTCTTTGGCAGCACACCCTCTGATATGAATACCATTTGTAGTTTGCCTACACTTTTAAGAAAACCTTCTTGCTAGAATCAGCATTGCTTTTTCCAAGTTGCTGCTTGCCCAAGAAAGCAATGCCCATAAGTGCCACCATATGAGCAAAGCTCTTGCTAAACTTGTGTCTTTGGTTTTGTTCACAGATACTGATGAAGAGATTTCTCCCCTAGGAACTAAAGTTATTCAGGCTAAGCTGAATTTTTTCTGAGTTGAAGCTTATTTTAAACTGTTTCTAAAGTTTCTTTCAGCAAGTACAGGGAAAGAAGTTTATGTAAATAAAAGTGAAATACATTTGTTTTAAGAAAAAAATCAAGGACAAATTTTCCTTGAATAATATTCCTCCTACAGCACTGCTAGGAAGAGGTTACACAAACAGAGTCCTTAGGGAAGTGATCAGAGGCTGAACATAGAATGGTGGGCGGGAAAACTTGTCTATTACAATCTAACCTGTCCAGCTGTCCGTCAATCCATTCTTCCTCATCTCTGCATTTCCCTCTTTCCCCTTGCCTCATGGGGCAGCTCCTCTTGCTGGGGAACCTCTAGTGATTGGGTCAGCACACAAATGCATACTCCAGCACTTGAGAAACGAGTGGGCCAGAATCACTCCAAATCCACCCATGTGACTAGAAGAATAATTCCAGATTATGTCAATACCATCTTTGATTACAAAACAAATGTCATTAATGTTTTCATGATAATTTATTTTTAAGACCCCTATATTTGGTTTGCATAATACCTTTTCCTCTTATTTTCAAAATGAAAAATGTTATATTATTTATTCTAATTGTAAAGATAAACTTAGCGCAACTTCTGTAGAGTGTCACATAGGGATCTGGGTATTCTTTAGGGTTTTCAGGACTACTGTTGACTTGGGCTTATCATACTGTGGTCATTTGGCCTATCTAGGTGAAGCTTGCATAGGAGTCACCTCCAGGACAGCCTCTTGACTCTATTTGAATTCTCTTAGCTACTGAAACCTTGTTTTGTTGCCTTTCTTTTCCCCCTTTTGGTCAAAAAAGGCATTCTCAATCCCTCAATGCCAGGATCAGGCTTGTTCCCGGAATCCATGTCCCATGCTGCCAGGGAGACTCACTCACCTGGCGGGTCCTGTCCTGCACTGGGGGGAGGGTGATGAATTCATTTGCAGATCTAGGGAGAAAGTCCACATCTGAGCTCTCTAACTACTTATTAAATTGCACATGGAAAGTTATCACTTCTATGTATATATGTTATATTCTACAATAAAAAATGTGATCTAAAAAAACTAAAAAAAAATGCTTATTGTTTAAAAAAAAATCCAGACATTAAAGGAAAATATTAACATAAATTAAAAGTTACCTAAATCTCAATAACCAGAGATAATCATTCCTACCATTTTGGTGAGTGTCCTTCAGAATGGTTTTCCATGCTAGATATCTCAAATTATACTCCAAAGAACCCTGGCTCCTTAGATTATATATTCCTTTTTAATGAAAAGAGTTTGGTTGCCAAGTAAGAGAGCAAAATTAAGCATTTTTCTCCATTGTAAGCCTCCTCAGAGGCTTTAATAAATGGTTGTGCTATAAACACATCTAGCAAAGGGTTAGGATTCAGTATTTCTTAAAATTAGAGATTGGAATTCCTTTTTGGAAACCAAAAAAGAATTTGAAAAATATTTCTCTTTGAGCACTTACCCATACATGTGCATACTTCATACAGATGGGATCACAAAACTCAAGTCAAATTATAACATGTTTTCATGTAAAGTTAACAGTGTGCCATGAACATGTGTCCATATCCATGAACAGAGATCTATGTTATCATTTTTAATGGCTGCATAATGCATATGTATTACCTTCCATCATGTATATATATTATCTTCTAGTGAACCAAATTCTCTGTTAGTAAACATTGGGGTTCTGAAGCAAAAATAAAGCACACACACTAAATTCACAAAAATAGTTGCAAAAGTTATATCAAAATTAGTAAGCAAAAAGATGATCATGTCATTAAGAAAATGATCAAAGGACACAGACGATTCACAGAAAGAAAAACAATAGGTCGACATACATATGAAATTACGTTCAACCTCACATCTATGGCATGCAAATAACATTTTGTTGATTAGGTTGGCAAAGATTAGAAAGAGTAACAAAATCCAGCATTGGTAGGGGTACACTATTGCCCTGTTGGTAAAAAGTGTAAATTGCCACCAACATTTTTGGTGGTAGTGTGGCCATACCCTTTAATATTTTCAACTAACATATCCTTGGAATCAGCAGGCCCACTTTAGATTAATTTTTGCCCCCTCCACTATCTCCTTTTATGAACATTCCCTTATTTAGGTGTTGATGAGTGCTGCACGCTGTGCTAGATGCTGTGGACAAGACAAATCCCTGTTCTCTACTTTTCCTGAAGAAACTTATGATATACACAAGTTGAGCAAATCATGCTCACTTAAAGAAACCACTGGGCTTTCAAACAAAAATTCTTGAATATACAGCAATAATAATACATATGACTAAAACCATGATTAGATGCTGAAATTAATCAAACTCTCTAAACAGAATTTTTCCACTTTCAGTAGTGATTAGAGAAAAATCATATTCCCAGAAACTGTTGGCAGAACTAGCGTATGGTACAACTGGAAATCCTTTGGGTGAGTATAAGCTAATGAAGGACAGGTTTCAAAAATCAGGATTTTATATTCTGAGACATGCTCACTATGTTTTCCTTCTTGCACGTAGTAACACATCTGTTCCCTTTCAGGTTTCTGTATTCCAGTCACTGAGTAGTAGCTTTTTCCTTCAGAAAAGTCAATTCTCTTGTACAGAGAGAAGTCAGCTGGAAGCTCACTGAAGGAGCAGACTGTGTCTTACTCATCCTAGTATCCTGAGCACAGATTACTGACCAGACTACTGAGGGAATACAGTAAATACTTGTTGACTGTATGTAGTTACGGATGAACCTTAGCAAAGGTGACACCAAAAATTTAGCCCCATGAAAGTGAGCTGTAGATGGAAAGCCTAGCCAAGATAGCCACTCGACATCCATGTACTCTTTAAAAATAGTATTTTGGGATAAAGAGAATAGAAACTTCTTGGAAAAATGAATGCTAGAGCAGAATTATAAAAAGCCAATATTTGTAAATGATCCTGTGTCTAAATAGACTGTATCATTAAGATGGAGTATCAAGGAATAGGTGATTCACTAAAAATATGAAAAAAAAATGGAAGGAAAAGGAAAGGGGATGAGTACAGATGAGTGTTAAGTACCTTAAGTATAGCTAGTGCCTTTATGTATATTTTGCATTTAACTATCCTTCTAATGCTGCAAGGTTAGAGATGAAGGCAGACTGGGTCTAAGGGTATAAATAATTTGCTAAAGACCACCCAGCTTATACATGGAATAAATTGGAAATAACTCTGCAAATCGTATTACAAGGAAAGACTGGCCATACACAATGAGGATAGCAAAATCAAAGGAACAGCACCAGAATTACCAGTTTGATAAGCTAGAGCAATTGTTCTCAAACTTAGCATGCATTAGAACCACTTGGGGGACTTGTTAAAACCAGCCTACTGGGTCCCACCTTCAGAATTTCTTATTCAATAGGTCTGGTGTGAGGCCATAAATCTGCATTTCTCACCAGTCCCCAGATGCTGCTGCTGCTTGCCCTGAGATCACACTTTGAGAACCACTGGATTAGAGGACTTTCATTGATACCATCTGTCTTGATTTTAACAAAGCATTTGGTAAGTTTTCTTTCATTATATGCTTTTGGTCAAGATTACTCCAATATTAATTCATAATTCATTTATTCATTCAGTAAGAAACTCATCCAGTAAAATATTTACTCAACAAAGGAAAAAATGCCAGAGATAGAACATGGGATTGCAGGTTAAAACCTGCTCCAAACCAACAGTAAAATGTGATTTAATAGGACTAAAAGCCAATGCCTGATCATAAAGTCAATAAATGATTAATGAGAAAAAGGAGCTCTGAAAAAATCCTCAGGTTACCTCATGGTATGTTAATTTAGGTATAATGTTACAATTATGGGAAGAACGTACTATTGTACCCTGGGTTGCAGATAATATCTGGATTAATGAGTTTAATTCTTGGTGATACTTCCTATGAGAGTTGAGGAGAGTCCAGGGCAGGGAGACATCCAGGAATGCCAGGTGAAATGCTAAGACAAAGGGAAGCTCACATTACTGAAAATCTTTAGGGGATGGAGTAGTGATTCCAATACTGGTAGGAGTTGTACCAAATAAACTCTATCTGCTCCTGAACCAAGATTCAATTCAACTTATGGGATGAAGGCACCTAAGAAACTATTATATTACAAAGCAGAAGGATTTTAGTACCACAGCAGAACTCAGCCTCAATGGGCCAGAGTGTACAAGAAGATTATAGATAGGACCGTGGGGAATCTGCAAGTTTCCACCAGGACATGGCATCTGAGATGCATCTTGAAAAAGTAGCAGAATTTCAAAATGTGGAATTTAAATGTGTTCAATTCAGTCAGCATTTGTTGGGCATTACTGCATGCCAGGCTAGGCACTGAGGATGCAAAGATAAATGACATGGTCTTTGACCTCCAGGAACACTGGCCATGGCAGACATTGTGTCAGCTGCTAGGCATAGGGTGGTTAGAAGAAAACAGATATGGGTCACTGGTCTCATGAGGTTCACAGTACAGTGGAGAGAAATTTGCAGTACAGTGGGGATAGAAATTTTGGAAGAGGGTGGAAAGGGAATGTAAGGAAAGACCACGAACAGAAACACTGGTAGGCTGTGAAATGGCAAGACCTCCGTGACTGCGCAGTCCAATGGAGTGTGAATTATAGGAGTGAATACTGTGAATAAATGCAGTGGGAGATAATGCTGGTGAGTAAAAATGTAGATTTATGAAGTGAACCTGCCTGGTGAAGTTCTGACCTAATTGTTTGGGTAATGGGATTTACAAAATATGTTGGAGAATGGGGTGATGTGTTTTGAGAGGATAGCTGGTAACCGAACAAAGGATAGATTTGATGATCAGGTCAGGTAAGAGGTCATCCAGAGGGAACATGTGAGAGATGAGGTCTTTTGTTATCATCATATTAGGAAGTTCAAAGATGAACCCAGGTTAAATAATTTTTAAAGGAAACATATATATGGTGTATACTTAAAAATATGTCCTTTCTTCCTTCTTTCTTCCCTCTCTCTTCTCTCTATTACAAACCATTTGGAAGGATGTTTCTAAGCCCAAGAAAAGAGATTCCAGTGGCCATATTGCTAAACTATATCTGATAGCAGCTGGTAAAAACTAAATATATACATATTTATGGCATTCATTATGATTTGAACCACAGGAACAAGAGCAAGCATTACTTATTTTTGTTTCCTTTTTTGGTATGCTGCATGCTAAAACTGTTTTCTTATTGAGCCCTACTTTTAAATATATTATTCCAGTTTTATGCTGGGGTATTTTAAAGGGTCCTTTCAACCTGCCGTACCAAATCAGGGAGTTTTCTATATAATGTACTGGTCATTTGTTTAACATACCAGTGTCCTTTCCTCTGATGTGGAGGGATGAGGGGAAACATGTAAAGTATTGGCTAAATTGTTTTAAAGCCAATGGCATTCCTGGTTTCAAACAGGAGAACAGACTCACTAAGAAACAAATGTAAAATACTCAACCAGGGGTGCTAAAATGTTAAATATATAAATATAACAGTCTGATCTCACTTACCTCCACACTAAACTGCTCTCAAATTTAACACAGGTCATCCTCTTATTTTGACTATACTTTATCAATAAAAACCAAAAGAATAACAGAAAGAAATCTAACTTGTTGATAATGAACATATGGTAATGATTACAATTTGTAACATAATTCGTTTATTTGCAGAGTGGATATTTGATGTGGCCTTTGAGTCATTCTTTGAAAAGATTCCATTTACCAAAAGAGTGTTTTCAGTGGCTTTGGATTCAAGCAGCTATTATTTGTACATAAGGTCAATCATATTACTTCCACTAATTTTAAATGAGCAAGTCAGCTGATAGGACATTTGAGTGTGTGTGTGTGTGTGTGGTAAAGTTCACTTTATTATCTTGGCTAAAATAAATAAATCTGAGCAGGGAAAAGGAATGAAGTAATACTCCTATTAGCTGCTAGGATAGGAGTTAGTGATAATTATTGAGGGGCCATAGGTTTGGTATTTAACAACTGAAAAATAAGAATACACATCACTGTTATGGAGCAATATCGGTGGCAGTGTTCTTGTGGCTGTTTCTGTAACTGCAGCCCGTGGTGCCAGTGCTGGAGATGCTATTTCTTGGTATCGCAAGAAAGGCACTTGCAGCTACAAACAGGTGGGCAAGAAATGGGACTCACGTAAATGGTCTCAGCTAAGACCTGTCTAGAGACCCTCACTGTATAAATGCAAAGGGCATTCAAATTCAGTTACTTCTTTGGACTGTCTCCCCTCCCAAGTACACACCAGAATCCGGAAGGTTTAAAGGGGTCTGAAAAAGAGGAGAGAGCCTTGAAACTTCAGTCCTTCTGCGTGGTTGCTGAAGTCCTCATGGATGAGACTGGCTTGGTCCCTGGGAGTCTATGGTGCTGCTGCTTCTGGACTAATTTGAATGTGGCCGTCTTGGCCCCAGCTGAGAGTCCTGGTGTCTAAGAGGCACCTTGTGCCACGCAGTCCTCCGCTCTGAAACATCTCCACTTCCCTGGGTTCCTGGCACTTGATGGAAGTGGCTTTCCAATCACAATAATAGATCTCACAAATTCTAGGTCCTTCCCAGCCTCTGGGAATCTCTCCTTTCTTTTTTCTTTCTCTTAAGTCCACTTTCTCCTTTTGGGATACCTAGAACAATTTTCAACTAGTACACTTTGATGAAAGATAGGATGAACCCTTTTGCCCAAGTTCAAGGAAATACTAAACGACTTCTTTGCTGCCTGCTTGGAATGGGAGAAGAAATTATAAAGCAAACAATCACAAAATAGTGTCTTGGTATGTTCCAGATTATCTTATGTGGCTTCCTTCATCTGGTAATGTAGATATGGGTCTTGTTGGTATGGACTGGTTAGGCCTCTTTATGACTTTCCATGGCCTCTGGGATTTACCACTCCCATCAGAGTCTATGTGCATGGTGCACCCTGGAGCTGGACAGGTGGAACCAGCTTGGCTGTACAGGGCCCGGCTTCTTGGTTGGCAAAGCAGAATATCCTGGCTAACATGATGGGTTGTACATTTAATCCTGAATCTTGCTGACTCTGTGTAGCACCCCCCCACCCTGTTCCCAACAGCCCCTAAGGTGTGCCTCTTACATGCTTCTCTTTATTTGCCTTTCCCTACTTCCAATATTCACATTCTTCTGATTTTTAGATGTCAAGTTTCTCTTAGGAAGCAACATTTCCAGGAGCAGAAATGCCAATTCCCCCTGTCAACATGGCAGTGACTGCCCTGCTGTGGCTCACCTCTAAAGGATATATCTCATTTTACTCCTAACTGTAAATATTTAGGAGGGAGTGAAGAAAGAAAATGCTAATATTACATTTTCAAGTTTATAAAAACTGTTTGAACATATTCAACTGATTAGGTTTTTTTTTTTTTTTTTTCACATTTGGCAACATGCAGATGCGGCTTATGCTCAAATTGCTGCTTTGACAGGTATCTCTTAAAGTAGGCATGAGATCAGTTTCATTAAGACTTGCCTAATACACTTTCTGAAGCTTCAATGTATAATAGCATTATTGTCATGGCTGATATGACTGGTGTGCCAGGACTGCACTCCAGACCAAAATCCCAAACAAACACAGAAGATCTATGAAATTCCTTATACAATTGCATAGGATTTTGTTTATTGGTTATAGTTTTAATAAGTAAATGAAATGTTACCTCAAATCAAAGCATCCACATAAAATTCCAAGCAGATGAAAGTCAAAGATCAAAACTGAGTTAGTGACCAAGAAGTATTTATTTGAGAACATGTGATGTGCCTAATACTGTTTTAAATGATTTATAAGAACCATCTCTATCTTTACATCTAGATAGAGAAACTATGCCTAGGAAAAAACTCAATAATAGTGCAGAAAATAACAATGTAGGCAAAAACAGCAAGTACAATAATAACCAGGCAATAGGCTCATAGTAGGTTAAATTAGGAAATTAAAGCCCCAGTGGAGTCTGCAGGCTTGCGGTCAAAGAAAAAATTTTCCATTTTCCATTTGAAATCTTGCTGGTGGTTGGAAAAAGATACACTGATTCTAAATAGCCTTTATTAAAATGAAGCTACCATGTGGGAACCATGGGTACCACGGGTCATGCTCCCAAATCAGGCCAAATTCACAGCAAGGAAAACATTCTGTCTTGGTAGGAGAATGAGATGAAAGTTGAAACAATAAGGCACTCTCCAGGTTCAACAAAGATCTATATAAACTGAAGAAGTTAGCAAAAGAACAAGACGGAAGTATGAAATTATCAAATAGAAAAGAAATTGTGTACCAGCTTGTCTCCCTGATTCACCTAGGAGAGAAACCACTATCACACAAACTGTTTCCTGAAGTCTTTTAAAAGCATCAGGTCCATCTGCCTCCAAAACCTGTGTTCTACATCCCTCATCTTGCTGTGAACAGCCTCTGGAGGTGTTGTTGGGAAAGTAGCATCATGGGATGGCTTGAGGCTCTTCCAGGAGACTGGAGACATTGGGGAGCCAGAGGTTTTAACTCCAATGCCTTTTGGAGTCAGGAAGATAATATGAATGAATGATGCTGTATGTCTCGTAGTCACCTGGGGATGATGGTGATTGTGGAGAACTGGAGAGCACACACTGGGTCTCAAGGCACAGCTGCTGCCAACTGTTTTCAGAAGGAGATGTGGATATTCCAATTCTTCCAGTGTTTTGCAGTGAGTCAGAAATCCAGTTGTTTATATAAAGATGTCTCCTGTGTTTTAAATACTAGTATTTAATTCAAGTATGTTAAAAATTAATTTCTGTGTAGCTGAATAAAACACATCTCTAGTCAATAGGTGGCCTGTTGAGTAGCAGGTTACAAACTGAAATGGTACACCATGCTAAGCAAGCTTTATTACTTAAGGGTTTCTGCCCCTCTTTTACCACAGTCAGACTTTAGGGGGAAAAGGGTGATCATCCTTTGTGCTTTTGAATTCTAGGAGAGTGGAGCTATTCCAGAGAATAAAATAATAATGGGTTAAAGGTTCAGAAATGGGATCATCTCAATCACAGAAACAAACAAAAAACCAGACATTTAACCCTGTTGCTAATATCCCATGCAGTCTATCTCCAAATCTAGAGTGTCAGCCTTTGCTTTGTAGGCAGGGGTGGGTATTACATGCTTTGGGGCATCATTGTACTTAGTCCAGGACCAGGAAGAAAGCTAGTGCTTAAGAAACACTAGAATGTTGACTGAAATCTTTAATATGGATTGAAACAGATGAAATTGTCATGTTTTCTTTTTTTTTTTATAACCTAAAATAGTCAATTTAACAGTATTATGACTAGCTCAAAGGAATATCTTTTCTCAGATACTAACCTAGAGAAGCACAACTGGCCTTGAGCAGAACTGTAGAGTTTTCACAATTTGTTGGGGGTGGGGGGTGGGGAGAGGTTTAACATGATGGTTTAAAGTGTGGGCCATAAAGACAGCTTGCCCGTGTTTGAATATTGGCTCTGCCACTTTCCAGTGGCTTTGACTCAGTTTCCGTTTCTGTACAAAGGAGCTAGAAATAAAACCTACCTTCTGACAATGTGTGGGTCAAAGGAGTTTTTGCATGTGACACTCTTAGAATGGTGTCAGCAAGCTCCGGATAAAGAAAGCTATTATTTCTATTTTTTCTTTCTCCACATCTCAGGATCTGATTGTTCAGGAATCCTCTCCTGCCACACCTTACCCAGCCAAACTTTCCTGGGACAAAGGAAATGACCTCTATTTCCCTCCTTATCCAAACTTCTTTCCCATCAGCCCTAATCTTAGTTGTCATAAGAAAAGCAGTTTGGATAATTTATGGCTAATATCAGTACTAAGTGACTTTTCCCAGTGGCAATTACATTTTAAATAAAACAATTGAAGAAGCAATCCTTTGTCTACCAGATTTACCTGATGGTAAGAAACACCTAAGACTGTTGAATTGCCAGACCCCATCCTTGGGGACTAACATTTTGTTGGTTGTGGGCAGGGTCTAGAAATCTATGGTTTAATAATTTTCTCAGGTAAGTTATTATTTTCAGGCAAGTTTGGGAAAAATCAAAGAACTTAATTTCTGCGATGACATGCCATCCTCTATGACTAGCATGTTTTTTACCACTTTCTTGTGAGAGTTTATGCATAAAATTCTAATGCTCCCTTTATCATAAACATGGTGCACTCCTTTCTCCATCCACACAGATAACCTGAAACCTTGATTTTAAAATTAACTGTGAAGCACAAAAAAATTTTAGTTACTCTGTCATACAGTCTGCAAGGAGAAGATCTTGCTTGTAATCATTGCTCATAAAATACTCTTCAGACTCATGCTACTGAAAGTGTGGAGGACAGCTTTGGTTTCACCTGGAAACTTTTTGGATATTCATAATCTCAGGCCCCACCCCAGACTTACTGAATCAGAATCTGCATTTCAACAGAATCTTTAGGTGATTTACATGCACATTAAAGTTAGAGCACAGTGTTAGAGCATGAGAAGATCTTGCTGACACACATTTAATTTATTTGATATAAGTTGGTTGGCAGTGAAATTCATAAAATTTCTCAGCTGTCTTCTTGACGCTTTTTTAAAAAAATAAGATAATTTTGTATTTTATATTTTGTCAATATCATTTTAGATGAAATTTCAAACATTCTATCATATATTTCTTTCTGTAACAAGCCTCTCCTGTATCTGAAAACGTCCCTCAATATATAAGGCTTTAAGCAGTGCACTTTAATAAAAAAGTAACCATGTAGATAAACACTATGAATGCTGGCTCAGCAAAAATAATAAAGATGACTTCCACGTTTGACAACTTACAGAAAACCTACATAAGTATGATGTGGTTTGTCTATTTGGTGTATCTGAGGTTTCTTTGCAAACTATGTCCCAGCCACCTCTCTAGAACTTCGCATGAAAAAGTTCCCAATTCTGACCAACAAGATTTATTTTCTAGAGAGTATTATCCATTCTTTTCATGTTCATTAGGGAAAGCAGTATACCTTTTCTTGTTTTTTTCTAAATTGAGCTAATAGGTAATGAGAACTGACATGGTCTTTTTGTCTTACTCTTTATCTCTCACCCCTCTTCTCCAGCCCCCCACCTTTTCATTATTGCATTGAAATAAAATTGAATTTCGTTTGTGGACTCTCCCTTTATGCTTGTGGTCCTATATGAGTCCTTTCAGTCATCTCCGAATATGCAGATAACATTTGTGCTCCACACCACCTTTAAATCTGGAAGAGTGATTCAGTTCTCTGTGGGTACTCATTATACACTCATTGAGACTTGTGCTGGTTTTATGGAGTGTGTTTCTTTGAGGAGAAACATGATCAGGGCAACATGTTTATACGGATTTTTATTCTATTTTTTAGTCTATTTTGATGCGCATCAACCTCTAAATGACTCAAGAAAACTGTGTTCTTTCGTGTAGGTAAAAGAAACTATTGACTCAGGGTCCAGTGAACACGATTTTTACCAGAAAGGTAGTCAGTTTTTCTGATTACCTTCCCTGAGTCATCCCCACTCCCCAGTGGAAGGGGAAGGTGGTGTCTGGGATCAAGGTAGTTTTATTGACTGGGAATCTCAGGGTTTAAATTTGGTTAAGAAAAATTATTGGTATTCCTGTCTTACTTTTGATATCCATGGCCTCTTTTTCTCCCTATATTTATAAATGAGATCTAAATGGAAAATTGATTTATTTAAAATAGGATTTTAGCTAACACATTGAACAACCTAGAAACAGAATTGTTACTGCTTCTTAGAATTGAAACTAACTTGAGAATGCCTTTGCCATCAGAATATCATTAATTTGACTCCATATCCAGGATATCTTTAGGATGACTCCGTCTTATAAGATTCAAAATATGGTGAGTTACAGAGCAAAAAATATAGTTAACTGAAATTAGGGTGATAAATAGCATAACACTAACATTTATTGTTTCTTTAATTGACTATTAGCTATATCAAACATTTTTAAAAAAAATATACAATAAAAAACATTTCAAACAAATCAAAACAAGGGAATAAGAAAAAGACAACTAACCTAAAATAACTACTTTATTTCCAACATGTTTCTACTCTACCTTAAGAAAGTAACCTAATATAGCAACATTTCTGTGAACTTGTACCTACCATACTCACCAGAAATTAACAAACCATAGTCATTCTTAGGCATTCCTAGAACATTAAATTTACTCATGATAGCTTATCTGTTCTTATTGGGTTATCGTTACCCCTTCACTAATTGCTCTCTTTCACTAGGTCCCCTACATTCTACATTATAAACCATTTATTTTACATTTTTCAATGTTCACATTAGTGGTAGTATATAATATTTCTCTTTTTATGCCTGGTTTATTTCACTCAGCATTATGTCTTCAAGGTTCATCCAAGTTGTCATATGGTTCAGGACATCGTTCCTTCTTATTGCTGCGTAGTATTCCATCGGGTGTATATACCACACTTTATTTATCCACTCATTTGTTGAAGGACATTTTGGTTGTTTCCATCTCTTGGCAATTGTGAATAAAGCTGCTATGACCATTGGCGTGCAGATATCTGTTCATGTCACTGCTTTCAGATCTTCCGGGTTTGTACCAAGAAGTGCAATTGCTGGATCGAAGGATAATTCTATATCTAGTTTTCTAAGGAACTGCCAGACTATCTTCCAGAGTGGCTGAACCATTATACAGCCCCACCAACAATGAATAAGAGTCCCAATTTCTCCACATCTTTTCCAGCATTTGTAATTTCCTGGTTTGTGTAATGTCAGCCATTCTAATTGGTGTGAGATGGTATCTCGTTGCATCTAATAGCTAGTGAAGCTGAACATTTTTTCATGTGTTTCCTGGCCATTTGTATTTTCCCTTCAGAGAACTGTCTCTTTTTATCTTTTGCCCACTTTATGATTTGGCTGTCTGTACTATTGTCATTGGGTTGTAAGATTTCTTTATATATGCAAGATATCAGTCTTTTGTCAGATACATGGTTTCCAAAAATTTTTTCCCATTGAGTTGGCTGCCTCTTCAACTTTTTGACAAATTCCTTTGAGGTACAGAAACTTCTAAGTTTGAGGAGTTCCCTTCTTCTATTTTTTCTTTTGTTGCTAGTGCTTTGGGTGTAAGGTCTAGGAAGTGACCTCCTAATACAAGGTCTTGAAGATGTCTCCCTGCATTATCTTCTAGGAGTTTTATGTACTGTCTTTTATACTGAGGTCTTTGATCCACTTTGAGTTAATTTTAACACTAGTATTTAAATATAAGCATTATCTTATTTTATCGCTATGAAATTTTAAAAAAATCTCTTTTAGATTCGAATAGGTTTGACATTACAGTACCTGAGAATGGTGTTTTAGCTTACTGGGCTGCTCATGCAAATCATGCAATTGGTTGCATTAAACAACGGGAATGTATTAGCTCATGATTTTGAGGCCAGGAAAAGTACAAATCAAGGTGTCATCAAAGCGTGGTGCCTTCTTCCCAAAGACTGGTGCTCTGGGGTTGGCTGCTGGTGATCCTTGGTCCCGGGCTGCCCTGCCACATGGCAATGCACATGGCTGTCTCTCCCTTCTATTCCAGCTTCTGTTGACCTTTAGCTTCTTGCTTCACATGACTTTCTCTCTGAATTTTATGCTTATAAAGAACCCAAGTAATAAGATTAAGACCCATCCTGATTGAGGTGGCCCACGTCTTAACTGAAGTAACCTCATCAAAATGTCTTACTTACAAGTTTTCACACCCACAGGAGTGGATTAAGTTTAAGAACATGTTTTTCTGGGGTACATAGCACCAAACCACCACAAAAGGGTATTCCTGAAAATTCGTAAGTTTCATGGTTTTTTATATTTTCAAAATATCTTATTTTCAAAACCAAATTAACTATATATTCCAAAAGAAAGAAAGCAGACTCAAGTTCATTATGTGATGAAATGCCACTACCAGCTGTTTGTACAATGATCTTGGATCCTTAGTTTCTAAGGGCATAGAAAATTACTAGAAGAAAACATGTTTAAATTGAAAATTCTGACAAATAAAATTGTTTGCATATTGTTCTAGTTAGGAAGAAAATGTGATATATGAATTTTATACCATTATGAATTATACGTTTAAAATTAAAAAAAAGGAAATAATCTTGCATTTGGTGATGCAAGGCTGTGATCTCCTCATGAATTTGTTGCTGGATATAGTATCTCTTCAAGCTGAGTCCATATCTGTGTTGTGCACTATGGTAGCCACTTGCCATAAGGGACTATAAACCATTCAATGTGTGCCCATCAAGACTGAGGAGATGGATTTTTAATTTAATTTAATTTTAATTTATTTAATTTAAAGTAGCCCCATGTGGCTAGTAGCTACAGTATAAATCCTGTGCAGCTGTATACAATAAAAAAAGAAGAGAATTCTGGCTCCTAGAGGATCATTTCTGGCTTTTTTGTGGCTGGAATTTCATCAGCATTTTTACCATATCTCCGGGAATTTGGGTTGGGCTCTCAGATTTTTCTAGACTAAATAGCTAGTTTAGATAAAATATTAAGTACTGGTTTGTATCACAATAGGGGTGTGTATATTCACTCAAGTACTTAACCAAAAAGTTTCCTAATGCTGATACATGGCCATCTTCCCTTCAAATTCCCTATTTTTCCAAGAACCCAAGATTCTGCATTTGGAAAAGCAGCTCTGGTATGAGTGTCTCCCTCTTTGTTGGTCTACTTCACCCACCCCTTCCTAGAAGTAATGTCTCCCCTGAGTTACCCATTTGGGTAAAATAATGAATGGCCAGGATTGCAACCTCATCCTAAATCTTTCTATTCAGACTCCAGGGATTGAAGGGCTGTGCAAATACAACCTCTATTCATGACGACCAGGAGATAAAGCCATTAACACATATCATAAAGTGTAAACGCTAAAGGAAAGCTCTTCTGACCAAAGGCAGAAAAGTAACAGAAGCCTGAGGAAGCAATGATGTTCTTGAATAAAATGTATGCACAAATGCTGGAGAAAAGGCATGTTTAAGGCTATATTTTAGGCTAGAAGACATGAGGGTGAAGAATTTGACACAACTGTGTGGCTCTATCAGATTTTTACTGGTGTAAGGGATCTTATGAAGAGACATTTCAGCCCCTATAAAGTAACAATGATATTTGCTGAGGTTCAGAGAGGACAAATGACTTCACTCATTATATTCAAATGGGAAGAGAATTCCAGTCTATACTAAGTCAAGAGTTAGCCAGTTGTTTTAATTTAAAAACTTGTTTCATACTTTTTTAACTTTTTTAATGCTCTGCAGAGAAAGCCATCTGCTGTTGTGTCTATAAGATCCACCTAAAGCAGGAATGAATGTTTCCTTTCCCCAGTTGTCACCCCCTAAGAGAAAATCCCCAAGTAAGTCTTCAAATATGAGCTTTTTAGCTACCCATAATAATCTATAATTTCAAGCCTTTTAAGGTCATTCTGGGAGAGAGGTTTAAGATGAGAGAGTTATTTTTTCCTTTTGAAAAAAGAAACCTCTGGCTTTCCAAACATTTCATAAACCTCTGGAACTCTTTGGAGTGAGCCAGAGGTGGAAAAAGTAACTGTAACTTCTTGGGAAAAATTAGTTGTAGCTGTTGAAAAGAGCATTTATCAGTAACTCAGACAGTGAGGAAGTTGGGACATTGCTGAGTGTGGCCAGAAATGATGAAACTGGAGACACTGTCAGCTGGTCAGGTAACCTGGACTAGATGTGGTTGGGCTTGGAGCCTATTGCCTGCAGTGGTTTCTCTCTTCTTAAATGTGTATCTTACTCGGATGAGCTAACACACGTAGTGACATCTAGTGGGTCTGGACATAGGTTTCTGAATCCCCTTGTATGCTGGAATTCCTCATGATTTTACTACCCCTTACTCTGTTGATGACAAATATGTGTGTTTCCAAGGGAATTTGTTGAGACTGTGGAGTTATCAACATGAATGAGGCTCAATTCTCTTAACAGCTCTGTGAACCTGACCATTGCTTCTGAAGAGCCAAAAAAATTCCACTCAAGCCAGGGTTGACCATGAGGCAAAGACATATTCTCCATCTTTAATCCCTTTAAACCATAAGAGGGGCAAAGTGTCATCTGAAAGAGTCTTAAATCTTTTGTATATGATAATTTGCTGCATCCAATGGGTTCTTAAGGAGAAAAATGGGATATGATTTCACCCAGTCTTGTCATCACCTTTCCTTTGATTTTCCCGTCCTTCCCCAACTGTGGGCTGTTTTCAGCCCTTAAGAAAGGCCTTTGTTTTCTCCACACTTGGGCTGATGGATCATGTTTTACAAGAGTGTCTACATACATAATCATATTCCTAGAGAAAAGCTTCTTGAGATGTCTGTGTGGTTTGGTTTAATATTTATAATGAGGCATATAGGCAGCTGATGTAAAAAAGGGACTGCATGTTATAGTTTTAAACATCAGGTGAATGACATCAAATAAGTGGAAATGTTTATTTCTTCTAAATATAATTTGTGGGTCAAATTTGAGTGTTAATATCAGATTACTTTATAATTCTTTTAAAGGGACAGGAAGTAAAGCAACCAACCATTTTTTCTAAGATGAAAGTTATTGGGAAAATATGTTACCTTTTGTATTTTCTTCCTGAAAACTTAGCAAAACCAGAATAGCATTAGCCAACTATTTTAAATTCTTACAACTATGTAAATTTCATTCCATGGGAATTTTCTCAGACTATTCAACAGAACCTATAAATTATTATTTTTTAATTCAATTTTATTGAGGTATATTCACACACCATACAGTCACCCATGGTGTACAATCAGTTGTTCACAGTGCCATCATATAGTTGTGCATGCATCACCACAATCAATCTTTGAACATTTTCATTACCATACACCAAAAAGAATAAGAGTAAAAGTTAAAGTAAAAAAGAATACCCAAAACCATCCAATACCTCCCACCCCTCCCCATTATTCATTTTCTTTTTTTCCCCATTTTTTTATTCATGTGTCTATACACTGGACAAAGGGAGTGGGAGTCACAAAATTTTCACAAGCACACGGTCATACAGTGTAAGCTATATAGTTAAACAATCATCTTCAAAAATCAAGACTACTGGGTTGCAGTTCAATGGTTTCAGGTATTTCCTTCTAACTAGTCCAATACACTAAAAACAACAAATGTAATGCATAAGAATAACCTCCAGAATGAACTCTCAACTCTATTTGAGATCTCTCAGCCACTGAAACTTTATTTTGTTTCATTTCTCTTCCCCCTTTTGGTCTGAGAAGGCTTTCTCAATCCCATGATGCCAGGGCCAAGCTCATCCCCACGAGTCATGTCCCACATTGCCAGGGAGATTTACACCCCTGGAAGTCATGTCCCACACTGGGGCAAGTACAATGAGTTTATGTGCAGATTTGGCTTAGAGAGAGAGGCCACAACTGAGCAGCAAAAGAGGTTCTTTGTGGGTGACTCTTAGGGATAATTTTTAGTAGGCTTGGCCTCTCCCTTGTGGTAACAAACTTCTTAAGGGCATGCCCCAAGATTGAGGCTTCTAAACTGGTAGCCCCCAATTCTTGTGAGAATATCATTAATTCCCCAGGTGGGGAAATTTAATATTTCCACATTTTCCCCCAGTCCCTCAAGGGGGCTTTGCAAATACATTTTTATTCTGTGCCCAAATTACTCTGGGATGTATCAGGGCTTCACAGTAACCTGTACAAATCAACCAGATTTCACTCCCTATTCAATGTTCCATGTAGTTATGCTGTTGAATAAACTGACCATACAAGTTAAATTATATAGCGTGTTACAAGAAATATAGATTTAGCACCTAATAAACATCTCTTCCTTTGGTCTCACTCAGAAGTTGAAGTTTTAAAAACACCATCAATATCATCCTTTACCCTTTAGTCTGATTTGCCTTAATCCTAACCAAGTCCATTTGGTTCATATCTCTAACTGAAGTCTGAGCTCTTTTCTCAGACTCTTTAACATTTGCTGTATGGGGTAATGCTGACATTCATAGTTGCTGACTCTGGCTCTGAGTCTCAGGTGTCACACACATACCGAAAGTTCCAGGGACCAACCAGGTTGTACACAAAGAGCTCAGCATCTCAGAATTTAGAAATAGTCATCACAACTCAGGAATAGATGTAACTGACGTAAGAGCTTACAATCGAGGAAACTTTACAATAAACCTACCCCTGATAACCTATGCTTTCAGACTCAGTTCTCAGAGTTTGCAAATTATAGTTAGTCCATATTAGTGAGGCATTATAATGTTTTTCTTTTCATGTCTGTTTTAGTTCACTCAACATACTGTCCTCAATGTCCATTCACCTAACAACTTTACTCCTTGTAGCAGCTAAATATTCCATTGCTTGTATACACCACAGTTTGCCACTCAGTTCATCAGTCAATGTACACTTCCTTCCACTGCAAATCGTGAATACTGACACCATAATCCTCACTGTGCAAATGTCTATTTGTGTTCCTCTTTTCAGTTCTTCCAAGTATATTCCCAATAACAGAGTTTCAGGACCATATGGCAACCCCATGCTTAGCTTCACACCACGCTTCCCTCCACATGGGCTGCATGATTCTACTTTCCCACCAGTGGTGATTAGGTACATCCCTTTCTTCACATTTTATCTAGCATTTATATCCCTTTATTTTTTAGATGGTTTTATTCACACACCATGCATTCCATCCTAAGCAAACAATCAATGGTTCCCTGTATAATCACATAGTTACGCATTCACCACTGCTATGTATATAAGGACATTCCATTCTTTCACAGAGAGGAAAAGGGGAAAAAAGAAAAAATGAAAAGAAAGGAAAAAATGACAACTAAAAAGCAACAAAAGAAAAAATAAAATTAAAATAAAATACAATAAAAAAAGTCAGACACTACCACCAACACCAAGAATCCCATACCCCTTTCTTATATACTCCTTTTATAGACATTCAGCTTTGATATATTGCCTTTGTTACAAATAATGGAAGCATATTACAATGTTACTATTAACTATAGATTCTAGTTTGCATTGATTTTATTTTTCCCCAATACCACCCCACTTTTGACACCTTGCAAAGTTGACATTCATTTGTTCTCCCTCATATAAAAACATTCTTATATTTGTACCTTTAATCAACAATCATTGACCACTCTAGGTTTTGTTAAGTTATACAGTCCTACTCTTTATCTTCTATCTTTCCTTCTGGTGTCCTACCTGCCCCAAACCTTCCTCTTTCAACTGTACTCACAGTCCTCTTTGTTCAGTATACTTACAATATTGTGCTAACATCACCCAATATTGTGCTTCAAATCTCTCTCTTCTGTCTTTTCCCATCTGCCTGTAGTGGTCCCTTTAGTATTTCCTGTAGAGCAGGTATCTTGTTCACAAACTCTCTCAGTGTCTGTTTGTCTGAGAATATTTTAAACTCTCCCTCATTTTTGAAGGACAGTTTTGCCAGATATAGAATTCTTGGTGGGCAGTTTTTCTCTTTCAGTATCTTAACTATATCATACACCTGCCTCCTTGCCTCCATGGTTTCTACTGGGAAACCCATGCATAGTCTTATCCTAGCTCCCTCATATGTGATGAATCACTTTTCTCTTGCTGCTTTCAGAATTCTCTCTTTGTCCTTGATATTTGATAATCTTATCAATAGGTGTCTTGGTGTAGGTCTATTCAGATCCATTCTATTTGGAGTATACTGTTCTTCTTGGAGCTGTAATTTTATGTCTTTCATAAGAGATGAGAAATTTTCAGTCATTATTTCCTCCAGTATTTTTTCTGCCCCTTTTCCCTTCTCTTCTCCTTCCAGGACACCCATGACATGTATATTCATGTGCTTCATGTTGTCATTTAATTCTCTGAGTAAATTATTTTTTAAAGTATCCATCTCATTTCCATACCTTTTCTTCCTGAGCTTTCCAAGGTAGCTATTGTTGAATCCATGTTCAGACCCAAACATTGTCAAGTTCTTAAGCCAACAGTGACTGGGCATAGCAACAATTGTAGATCTTCCTTTGCCTGAGGATTGAGTTAGATTGTATTGTTCAGGGCACCTGTCAAGCCCAAACTGCTCTTGCTTGTAGCCAAGTCACAAGTCTTGGTGGCTTCTAGTCTTTTTACAAATCAAAGTGGGAAGGGAGGCCTCCTTGAATGGCCCTCATGACATGGTTAATGCTTATCATCCTCTTCCTGGAAAGTTTGACCCTGTTCTTAAAATCCCCACCTCCTAGTTGTGTCCACCTCCCAGGATAATGGTACCACTGACTTCCCATTGTTGTTGCTATCAATTGCTGCTGTGCTCCACTAACTGGTTTGGAATACTTTTAACCATGGCTTCCATAAACCACATTTAAATGTGTTCTGGCACTGCCATGATCTGACAGGTTGCTTTTCCCTCTTCATGGCTGTTTCTCTAGTTTCTCCAAGTCAAGTTCTCAGATACCTCAAATCAAAAAAGTCATCCTCCTGTTCTCTAGAGTTCTCATATGTGAGGCTGTCTGTGCCTCTGATTACTGTGGGAAGGGTTCTGTCATCTGGCACTCTAGAATTTGTACAAGGAAATTAGGATGGCAATCTGATCAAAAGGGAAGATCTGGAGAATTTTCTGTGAAGCTGCGTTTGTGAGCAGACACACATATTTCTTTAGATTGAACATGTAGCTGAGGTTGTTTGGGGAGAGGGTGAAGGAGATTATGGGCAAAGGGGATTTAAATCCTCCCAGAGGACCCCTTAGTGCTGCCACTGAGTCCCAACATTTCTTTCTCATTTTCTAGGAAAGTTTTCTGTCTTTTGTTTTAAGGTCTTGTTAAATGGTAGAAAAAAATTAACCCGATTAACTTTTTAAAAACAATATACCCCAGCCCCGAGGATCTGGGGGAAGGTGCGGATGTGTTGGACATCCTCACCTGGACTGGTGTTGATGTTGTCATAAGCATTGGGACTGGCGGTTTGATGTACTGAGCCCTTGAGCATGGGACTTGCCCTTATGAAGCTCATTACCACAAAGGAGAGTCTAAACTTGCATGTAATGGTGCCTAAGAGTCTCCCCCTGGGTACCTCTTTGTTGCTCAGATGTGGCCCTCTCTCTCTCTAACTGAGCCATCTCGACAGGTGAACTCGCTGCCCTCCCCCCTACGTGGGACCCGACTCCCCGGGGTTGTAAATCTCCCTGGCAATGCAGAATATGACTCCCGGGGATGAATGTGGACCCGGCATCATGGACTGAGTTTTCTTCTTGACCAAAAGGGGGATGCAAAATGAGACGAAATAGTTTCAGTGGCTGAGAGATTTCAAATGGAGTTGAGAGGTCACTCTGGTGGACATTCTTATGCACTATATAGACAACACCTCTTAGGCTTTAATGTATTGGAATAGCTAGAAGTAAATACCTGAAACTATCAAACTCCAACCCAGCAGTCTGGACTCCTGAAGACAATTATATAATAATGTAGATTACAAGGGGTGACAGTGTGATTGTGAAGACCTTGTGGATCACACCCCCTTTATCTAGTGTATGGATGAGTAGAAAAATGGGGATAAAAACTAAAGGACAAATGGAGTTGGATGGGGGGATGATTTGGGTGTTCTTTTTCACTTTTATTTTTTATTTTTGTTCTGGTTCTTTCTGATATAAGGAAAATGTTCAGAGATAGATTGTGGTGATGAACGCATAACTATGTTATCATACTGTGGACAGTGGATTGTATACCGTGGATGATTGTATGGTGTGTGAATGTATTTCAATAAAACTGAATTTAATAAAAAAAAAAAAGAAAGGAGGCATGTGAACTTGCATGCAAATTATAAAAAACAAAAACAAAAACAAAAAAACAATATAGTCATATTTATGCCCATTTGATGTATTATGCCCCCCCAAATGCCATTATCTTTGATGCAATCTTCTGTGGGCAGACATATTAGTGTTGATTGGATTTTGGAATCCTTTTGGTTTTTCCATGGAGATGTGATTCAATCAACTGTGGACAAGACCTTTGGTTGGATAATTTCCATGGAGGTGTTGCCTCACGCATTTGGGGTGGGTCTGAATTAAATTACTGGAAGACTATATAAGCTTGGACAGAAGGAGCAAGCTTGCTACAGCCAAGAGGGACACTTTGAAGAACGTACAGGAGCTGAGAGTAGCTGCAGATGAGAGACAGTTTGAAGATGACCATTGAAAGCAGACTCTTGCTCTGGAGAAGCTAAGAGAGGACAAACACCCCAAGAGCAACTGAGAGTAACATTTTTGAGGAATTGCAGCTAGAGAGGAACGTCCTGGGAGAAAGTCATTTTGAAACCAGAACTTTGGAGCACATGCCAGCCATGTGCCTTCCTAGCTAAAAGAGGTTTTATGGACACCATTGTCCATCTCCAGTGAAGGTGCCCGATTGTTGATGTGTTAACTTGGACACTTTATGGCCTTAAGACTGTAACTGTGTAACCAAATCAACCCCCTTTTATAAAAGCCAATCCATCTCTGGTGTGTTGCATTCTGGCAGCATTAGCTGCCAGAACAATATTTGATCAGTGACCCAGAATTTCTTAATCCAAAGAAAAAATTAATTTCAGTGACTTTAGGCAGTATGGAATGCCAAGAGTGGGTATGATACATTTGGTAACTTGCAACAGTTGGAGCAACATGTGGCTGGCTTCTCTAACTTCATCCATGGAACCACACAAATGGGAATAATGGGCTTACATGTATGTCACTTTTCCCCTTAAGTCCCAGATGTGGCCCTTAGGTGTCTAGAACAGTAAACTTCCTCTTGTGAATAAATATTTGCTTTATATTTTAATTGTTCCTTATCACCATCAAAACAGGCTCCTTATCATTTAAGTCGTTTTCTTTTTACAAAATATCTGTCGGAGCCATTTCTTCTTCTTCTCTTGAATGCTCTTCTATTTGTTCTAATTTTTTAAAAAATCAATCTTTCTTTCTTGTGACTCCACAATAACTCATCCTACTGGGTGGCTACCTCAGATTCCTTGCTGGGAAAATGGAGTATGGGACAGATGTTCCTTGTAGTGTTATGGCCTAAATAAGGGGTTGAGGACAGGAGCTTGAATTCACAAATCATTTGAGATGAGGACAAATAAAATGCATAGCTTAGAAACAGAACCAGCAGACAGTCTTCCCAGAAAAAACATCCAAAATTAGGATAATCTCAGGCAAAAGTTTCAGTAGAAACCAGATCATCAGGGTAATGTGAGGAAACATATTGTCAAGTTTTTGTTTTTGTTTCTGTTTTTTTTTTTTTTAAGAAGTGTTACTGACTATGGTCAAGATCTTTAGGCAGAGGTGTTTTCCTCAGCAGGTGTGAAGCCACAGAAGGTTTGTAACTAATTTGAGAGTCAAACTCAAAGACAAGTGTCAGGACGAAGGATGACCAATGGTAAGACTTTAGAATACTCACCAGGTCCACAATCTCCAGGTGTCCACTCTTCACATCTGTAAAGATACCTTTGAATTCCAGTTCTTTCACAAAGCTTCTGTAAATGGAACTCATTGAGCACAAAAATTACTGAGCACCTACTGGAAAAAAGAGGCACTCTTTGCCTTGGCAGAGGCAAAATATATAGAGATGATTCTTTGACCAAAAGACGCTCATCTCACATGGATATAGGACAATATCAAATAGCTGATATTGCCTGAGTAGCAGATGTTAGGTGGAAAGAGAAGTCATTATGGTGAGCTTGGGTAATTAGATTTTCACAGTGGGCTGGTCTTTGAAGGTTGGTGTGATGGACATTTCTGGGTTTTACTTCATGCAATCCATTTTCTTTTGCTCAGGTTGCAGGGCCCCAAGTTTCCTTGGGGAGTCACCCAAAGAAAGACCCAGAGTCTTTGCCTATGGAGATTGGGTGAGGTGATCCCATCCTTAGTCATAATGGGTACATATATGACTCAATGTAAGCTAATCAGAACCTCCCATCACTTTGGTGATAGTAATTTGTTCAGGGAATTTAAGACTCATTTTAAGCTAGTGAGAATCAATGCCCTGATCTTTGTTTAATAAACCCCATTATAAATTCTCAGATCACCTTGGACTTCATCTTATTGTAGTTATCATAGTTGAAATTAGCCTGAATTTGTGTAACTTTTGACTGGTATCTAACTTCTCACTAGTCTATAAACTCCATGAAGGCAGGAACCACATCTCATTTTTTGTTCATTGTATCACAGTTCCTAGCATGACAATGGCACATAGGAAACACCCAATAAATATATTTGTTGAATGAATGAATAAATGATCTCTATGAATCTGTAGAGTAACAGAGCATACAGTAGCTATGAAGGGAAAGAGGGACTTAGATCTTGGAAATAATGGGAAGAGTCAAACAAAGGAAAGGGGCAAGATACAGGAACATAGATATATATACAGTATGAGTTAAACAAGGATGGGTTTGAGTTGGAAGATCTGGGATTCTTGATCTGGAATCTTTACTACTATCTGTCAGTGTGAGCTAGGACAAACTACTTACCATTTCTAGGCTTCACCCCATTTCTCTGTAATAGAAGTGGAAGGGTATAGATATTTTTCCTTCTCCTAACATTCCATTATGTGCATGTATGCCATTTATCCCTCCTAAAATTTTGGCAAATAATTTACTGCACAATTATAAGTGTGAGAAATTATTCTAATAAGTTGCTACTGGCTTCTGCTTTAATGTGAGCCTAGGAGGTGTTGAGGGTGACAACTAGGAAAAAATTCCTCTCCATCTGAAGCCTTAGTAAGAGCAGTTGAAAAGGTGTGAACAGAGAATCAGTACTCTGTTCTTGATTCCCAGCAAACAGATTTTACATCAGGTTTACCAAGCTCTCCAGATGTTTCCCTGCTGCTGGTCATCATTGGGGTTCTCCCACAAGATAAACTGTGCGTCATAAAATAGTCAGATATCTCCTCTGTAAACTAAAATGTGACACTTACATAAATCTAAATTAGCACTCTTATAATTAGGTTCATGTGGTAGATTGCAAGAAATGGCCCCCAAAATTCCTCACACCTCTGTATGCATGCTCCTTTGCAATGTGGCTATGCTGTGACTCCTAGAAAGAGATAGAGTCTGTCCTTTTGCCCCTAAATCGGGGGCTTGGCCATGTGATGTGCTTTGGCCAATGGAACAATAGCAAATAAGATGCAAATAGAGGGTTGAAAAGTGCTAGTGCATTGAGGCTCATTTTCTTCTGTTTTTATTCTATTTTATTATTATTATTTTTATCTCTGAGACCAGCAAGAGATTAGTTGTGAACCAACCCACTGATGGTGAGAGACAACATGGGATGGTGACAAGCCTATTTGCTGAGGATCCCCTAGACAAACCAACCTGCCAAGTACTGATATTTAGGAGAAAGCATCCTAGACTGTCCAGCTCCAGACAAGCTGCCAGCTGATTGTAGAGATCCACCAACCATCCTAGACCAGAAGAACCACTCTTCTGACAAACTGAATCATAAGAAATAATAATTATTTGGTGTTTTGTAGTGGTTTGTTACACAGCAAAGGCTAACTGATTTAGTCCTTCCTTTTATTTTAGCAACAATCTTATTGTAGAAACTCATTACTAGTTTTCTTTTCTTTGTTCCAGAATTCCCAAGATATGATCTAAGCTTTACTTGAACTTTTCAGGTTGAACAAATTAGCTCTAAACTCAATGAATTCTGTTGCCCCTGCTTATGGCTATTTCATGACAGACTCAACATCAAAGAGAATCAGTGGGAAAAAAAGCCGATAGTTAGCTAGTGATTATACATTTTTCTGATTTTGAGTGTTTTCTTAGTTATGCCACAAATATTAGTTTCCTATGGCTGCTGTAACAAATTACCACAAACCTAGTGACTTAAAACAATACAAATATATTATCTTATGGTTCTGGAGGTCAGAAATCCTAAAATCAAGTTGTCAGTGGGTTCTGTAGGGTTGCGTCCTTTCTGAAGGTTCAAGGAATTCATTTCCTTGGCTTTTCCATTTTCAAGAAGCTGCCTGAATTCCTTGGCTCATAGCCATCCAAGACCAGCAGTAAGCATTTAAAAATCTCTCTCTATCTCTGACTTCTGCTTTCATCATCAATTTCTTCTCTGACTCTGATACTTCACTTCCCTCTTATAAGGATCCTTGTGATTACATTGGCTCCATCCTAATAATCCAGGTTAATTTTCCTATCTCAAGGTCTTTAATCACATTTGTCAAATCCCTTTTGCCCTGTTAAGTGACATATTTACATGTTTGGAAGATTAGGACTTGGACTTTTTTTTGTGTGTGGTTGCATTATTCTACCTACCACATTAGATAAACACAGAAGATCTGAATATTAATATACCCCTTTTCTATCTACCCATAAGACTCATTTATATAATTAGACAGCAGTTAATCCATGTATCTGTAAATCTGCATGCTTTTCTTCTAGGAGCTCTGCAATTAATTATATTCCTAAACTGTAAAATAACTTGAATAAAAATATAAGCACACTAATATGTAAGCCTTTAGGCTGCTAATTTTAGTTATCGTATATTCTCCTCCATGTCTTCATGGAAAGATTTTTTCTAGAATTGTATTAACATCAATGTTAAATTGGCTCTGCTAACCCTTTTGGCTAAAAATGGTTGGAGAAGACAGTCCATTTATAGATGTATTGGAGGGAGCGGGAACTGATGACAGCAGTTGATACTTGCTGGGCACTTACTTTGTGTCAGGGGTTTGCCAAGCATTTTAGATGCAAAACCTCAGTTCATTCTCACAACCCTGAGATAGTTCTATTACTCTGCTTTACAGAGGAGGAAGTGGAAGCTGAGAGGATAAGTGGCTTGGCCAGCTTACCCAGTAAGTAAGTGTGGAATCAGATTGAACTGAGGCAGCCAAACTCCAGAGCCTAAGACCATGCTCCAACTGCCACTCATATCTCCTCTCAGTGGAAGATAGCTGTTGAGTGTCGGATTCTGCTGTGATAACTCACATTAGTGGTTGAGGAAAAAGAAATCTGCCTTGACAACAGTATAGATTAACTTCTCACTCTTTCCTCTGAGAATTTCAGTCCTCTATAGAATACAAGAAAGAGAGGTGGATGATGGCAAGGGGCCGGGTAGATGGAAGATGGTGGATTTAACATCAAAGCAGAATTACTAAAATGTGAATAGTTGAGTGGCTAGAAGCTAAAGCAGGATGGGTCATTGATAATAGCAATTCTCTGATTCTTTTTGTGATCAGAACTCAGATTACTATTTTCCCAGTGTCTCCCTCCTTTACTTTTTTTCCTTCCTACTCCTCCCCTCTCTGCTTTAGCTTTAGAAAGTCCTCAAAGTTTATTGACAATTCAGGAATTAACCACTGCTGACCTCAGACTTTCACTTTTTGAGACAGAGAAGTTACGGTCCAAATCTGCATTCTCAGACCTGCTTCCTACAATACCTCGCCCAATTATCACTGTCACCATGGAAAATGGTGGAAGAGTTGCTGAATGAAATGCTACTGCTCAACTTCCACTCTAAAATGTGAGGTAAGTGATTAGAGTTTTATGTTGAATTTGCTCTCAAACAAGTTCTCTGAACATCTCTTGCCCTGAATCTCCATTTACTGGTACCATTTTCCCTCACTCTTTCCAGTGTTTTACATATTGCACCTATTTTTGCTATTGGTTGTCTTGCTATTCAGAAAAGTGGGTTCATGTATGATGGTATTTTTTTTCTTTTGTTCTCTGATTCACCCTGATGTTTTGAATAGTTCCCTTGGAAGCACGGCTGAAGAGATAATTATGATAGCCTTCACTTAAAATCAGGAATCTACGTGTGATTTTATAAATCTGTACTTCACACTTTCACTAATATGTATAGAATTCATGCTGCTATTTCTGTATATTGGGAAATACTTTTTAAGGGGCCCCTTCTGCAATTACATTATATTTCCAAATCTCTTTGAGGGTATACAGTTCTTGTTTCTCTCCTTCTTGATATATTTGGCCACTCCCTAAATTAGAATTGATAAGAACAATGCCAATATTAATAGAATCAAAATAACATATATGATATCCTTAAAATTTGGAGTTTGAAATTTTCTAGTTTTTATTTGTGTGTATACATCACAGATACAGGAAAGCATATACACACTTATATGTATAATTTGCAGATGCATGTGCTCATATTTGACAAGAAAGTAAAAGTCATCAGACTAAATGTGCTTTTCAGGTCTAGGATAGCAAAATACTTTATGCTATGGTCTTACATTTGGGTTACGGTTACTCTGAATGAAAAGAAATCTACAACTGTGAATCATATTCAGTTTTACTTGAGTACTCACCCAGTTCTTTCAGTACCTTCAAGTTCTGAAGTCCAGGAGATTTGTCTTCTCCAATTTGTCAACATACAACTAAATCTAATGCTCTGGGTTACAGAATTTGCTTGTTACTTCTTTTTCTTCACCTGGAATCATTTGCTTTATCTCACTGTGTTCTGTTGTCTTGTCTTTCTCTGCATTCTGTTTCTTTTGTGCCTAACCCTAATATCTGATAACTGAGGATTACATTTTAAACAATAAAGATGAAAAAATCTACTTTCCATAAGGGGCTGTGTATATAATGAGGTTCTCTAATTTCCTCTCTTCTGTAATTCTATCTAAAATCTGTGACATTTATTGAAACTGCTGATTATATAAATGGGATGCTCTGTTCAGCTGTAAATGTGGCTCCAGCCTCTGTACATCTCCAAAGCAGAGCAAACAGTACTGAAAGCAATGCAGCAAAACACTAACTTGCACTGAATTCTTACTCTCAAACTACCTGAGAGAGCTGAGGAAGGGCAGTTATTCCAGGGAAGAGTCCTAACACTGTAAGGGCATAATTTCCATAATCTAACTGAAGACCTTTGAATTTCTTCCAGTACTGTTGTATTATGAATTTCCATCCTAGTGTAAATTTTCTTTTTAGAGGTGGGGGATCTGATTTCTAGCTAAAAATTGCAGTATTGTATCTGCGTAGTTTCAGCCCCCTGAGGCCTAGAATTCTTATGTGTCAGACGAATTGGGCTTATCCAAGTCTTAGAGCCATTTAGAGATACTGAATAGACTGGCCACTGAACATGCCAAAATAGGGACATTATCAAACAAACCCAGTATTTGGAGTTACTGTGGAAAACCAAGGGTAGCCCCTGAGATGTCTCAAAACTTCAGCAAAAAATACTGTTGCATAGGGCATTCAACATTATAAAACCATTTGTGAAGTTCAGAGACTAGCTTATCCCATGCTCACAGGTAGACCCACATTGCCCTGGGCTTGGGCATGAGCTTTTCAAGCAAAAGTTGCAGCTTGACCGGAGCATGAAGCTGTCAAATTGGGGTAAGTAGCTAACTAACTAAGGTCAGAGACTAAGGAGAGGACTGGCCCATTGAGAATGAGCTGAGAACTGAGCAGACATACAGAAAGAGGTACAGACACTGGGGGGTAGAGGGAGGGTCACTAGAAAGAAATGGAGGGACTAGTGGGACCTTTGAACATCCCCAGTTCCAGTTCAACCACAGGTATCCTCAGTTAAAGAGAACTGAGGGAGCCTCTATTTCTACCAGCAGACACAGCTGACCCTATGGTCAGAGTGGTGGCCTGGGTCAGACAATGAAAGGTCTGAAATCACAGAGGCTGGTTTCATCATCTTCGGTAGGAAAGACCGTAGTCTGCTTTACATAAAAGTGTAAGTCCAAAGTCAATAGATAGTTAAAAATGGCCATGGAAAAAGAAGAGATCTAGTTGTGTGAACCTTCGTGGTAAAGATTATCCGTCTTCACAATGTTTCTCCTTCCTTTCGGGAGACTTTTACCTAGATCCAAAATGAAACAAAGCCCTGATTTGAACAAATGTCTACCAGTTAATGCAAACACGAATTACTGAGAATGCTTGCAAATCATGACCTGGATTTTAGGCATGTTAACATTTTTAAACCCTGAACAACATGAACAGGCTTATTTTAACATTTAGAGGACAGGCTGATAGCATAAAATCTTGAGACATTAAACAAGGGAGTTCCTGAAGTTTGTAAGTGCATTCATTTGAAGGATATGAGGGTGTGCCTACATGCATTTTTGGCAGCCATGGTTCTGTGGCTATCTGAAACTATTCAGACTAACCATGAATGGGAAAGAGTTGATAACTTAGGGCAGTGCACAGTGCATGCAATTCAGCATCCAGGGAATAAAATAATATGATACAATGTCAACTGAGTCCATGGTGCTCTGATGGGATCTAGTAAATTAGCAAACTGGAAAAGTTCTCTCCTTTAGTTTGGATAGGCATGCCACTGATATTCCTCATCCCAAGATACATTCCAACCATTTATATTTCATACTTCCTGGAAAAAAAAAATCTCAGACGGCCTGGAAGGTTTTGCTACTTTATGACATTACTGCCAACATTTCATTAGAACCATATTTAGTTGAATATCTTAGGAAGAATTTTATATACAAAAAAATAACCCTGAATTAAATCTTAATGTATTGACATATTTAGGCAAATTATAATTAACTTGAAAGAGATTTAAAATATTTTGAAGGTGATATTCTTTGCCCCAGGATTTACCTACATAACAAACCAAAAATAGCTGTGTTGAAAATGATTGACTCTGTGTTTGGTTTTATATGGTGCCATATAAACACCATTTAAAGACTCAAGAGAAAAACCCCCAGGAAAATATGAAATCTAATTCCTCAAGCTGAGACAGAGCCAAGCCCTCATGGTAAGAGTTTTAGCTTCAGTGAGACCATTGTATATATGTTACATTCATTGCTTAACAATACTAATAATTCGTATTCTTAAGTTGGTTTTGTAGCTGGTTGTATTTTTAATTCCCTGAGGACCCTAAAAAATTGTGTTAAAGAGCCCTGAAGGGGAAAATGTTTTTTTAGAATCAATGCATGTGGTGGAAACAAATCCATTAAACCATTTGTCCAATAGCGATATACAGTCTTATCAACAGGTTGCTAAAGGATGTTATTATAGCTATGTACAGGAGTAAACTATGAATGTGATTCAATCACATGACTACATTAAGATCTTGAATATAACCTCTTTATTAAATACAGAAAAATTAATTTTTCAATTTATTTAACTCATATTTAACTATAAGCAAATTCAAGACTCTCTAATCCTGACTAATTGCCGGGAGGGTTAATATCACTCTAGACTTATTTTGTCAAATTGTCCAGTAAGTGTCAGAAAAAAAAATCCAATATCTTAAGCATCTACTGACAATATCTACTAAGGTTTCATTGAATTCAGCATCTTCAGTATACAGAGTATAATAAATTCTTTAACAAAAAGCATATAATATGAAAATTAAACATGCTTTTTGAAATTTTCTTGTACTCTTCTAGAAAATCCTTTTCTCATGGACAATGTGAATGCAAGTATTGCTTTGTGGCAGAGTAAATTTTTATGTAGTTCAAATTTGTGAGGTCAACATTAATTATATTTAAAACTATTGAGATATGGTATCATAGAACAAAGTTCCAGGTTCATTTTAATCATGGACATAAGTTTTTTGATATTTTTGTAAGAGTAGTGGATGCCACAAAACTCATCAGGTAGCTAGCTTGGACATAAACAGTTACTAAAATTTGGACATATCCATAACTGAATTTTGGATTCTTTTTCAAAATTAAATCAAGTGCAGCCTGACTTATTATGCCATATATCGATGTATAGAAGGTTAAACATCAATGGCCAGGGTTCCATTTTCCTTCTGTGGTAATTTTTGGTAATCTGAAACATGCAAACCTTTTCCAGGTTCTGCATCTCTACTGTGCTGTGCACCAGACACCCCACAATGAAAGAATAGCATGGCTATCTTTTATCTTTGAATCTCCACACTCCTCCTGCCTGGAGGTCCTTGGATTTCCATTCAGGGTTTCCTTTCTCCTTCCTCCTCCTTTCTTCTTCCTACCCATCTCCCATTCAAAACCCTCTCCTGTAGCTTCCCATCCCCTTCCTCTCCTTGCCCTCCTTTTCATTCCCTTCCTCCTCTTTCAATAATTTTTATTTTGTTTTATGGAAGCAATATTTGTGAATTGTAAAAAATTATAAAATAAAATGAATATATGTATTACATATACCCACCAACCATAGATCATCATTTTTAGCTCTGTAATTTATGTCCTTCCAGATTTTATACATACATATATATACACATAGCTATAGATTACATATATGTGTCATACATACAGTATACACATATACAGTTTCTCGTATATATATTCAGATACAGTTTATATATATATGCATACATACATACAAACATCCATATGTTTGTGGGTGTATTTATGTGATGTAATGATTTATTGTTTTGTAGCCTACTTTTCCCAGGCAACCATCTCCAACTATTTCAGTAAATTTTTATCTTATATGATACACCTTATTTAAATTTTTCCAGCTGTTTCCAGAATAACCTTATAGCTGGTTTACTCAAAAGACTGTCCAATTCAAAGAGACCTGTTGCATCTGGTATTATGTCCCTTAGATCTGCTGTTACCTAACACATTCCCTTTTATCAGGACGCCGACTTGTTGAAGAATCAAGCCTAGTTGTCTTGCAGAATGGGTGGGTCTCCTTTTGAAGATATTGTCTAACAGTCATGTAGGGAAAGACTTAATGGATTATGTTCTAGGATGGGATCCAGTTTGTCCTCCATATTAACAATATGTAAAAATTCTATTTGCAATTGAGAGTGAAATATCCATTGATAGGTAACTTGCTCTTCCTATAAGCTTTTAAGACATTTTTCTTATCCATAAGAATTACCAAGTTATGTATCTTTTTCATCAAAATGGACAGGATCTCAGTGAACTCTTTCCATGTGCAGATTCAGATCTTTCCTTAGCCCAAGGGTATTATTTTTTCAATGTATCTTTTCCATTTATTCTTTCCAAACACCCATTATGCACTTGTTTGTTCTTTTCCAACTCTTTCACCTTTTCCTGCATGATTTCTACTTCTTTTACTTTCATTCCTGTGTTTTAAGATATTTCTTAAATCAGGTTATTGATTAAGGTCACTCAGTGGTCAGACGGTCCTTTATTTATTATCTACTGTTTTGTCTTAGTTTGAAAATCACGTTTTTAAATTCTAGGAAATATTTTATTGGTACTGTATTTGCATCTCCATAAGCACTCTTATTAGTTTTTATTTAGATGATCGTCTGTCTCATGCAGCACTTCTATTTCATAGTTTGTGTTCAATTGTTCACCTAATACTTTTCTTTTAGGTTGTGAGCACCCTGAGATGGGCAGTTATTTTTCCCTGTCAGTGCACTGGAGCTCAGGTCAGTTGTTGAAATATTCATGGGGCTGGTGGGAATCCTCTAGGTGATGGGCCTCTGGGGTCCTGGCAGGATGTTAGCATCCTTGTGGGGATCTTGGAGGAAGTCTCTGCACTCTTTATTTACTTCAGTCTCCTGGCCAAGTGAAAGTGAAGATTTCTCATCTATAGCTTTGGATACTAGGAGAAAAACCTCTGAGAGAAAAGACCTGCTGCCCAAGATTCCTACACACAGCCCCAGTATATTCACTTGTCAAGCTGAAAAAGGTATGAAGTTGGGATAGGCAAGAAGTAATATTGAATGCAACCCAAATTCCCCATATTAGGAAAATACGTGGAAAAGACTATAACTAAATAACAAATGAACCCAAGCAGAGACCTCAACTTTGGTGAAGACAAAGAGAGGTGTCCATTGGTAGTGGGGCACTGTGGCCCTGAAGTTACAGGAATAGACTCTGCATGGCACATCTGCATTCAGTTCTTCATTATGTCACTCATTTGCTGTGTGGCATTGGGCAAGTTATTTAACATCTCTTTGCCTCAGTTTCTTCATCTGTAAAGTAAAGAATGGGAGTAATAGCAAAATTTACTCCACAGTATAATTGCAAAGAATAAGTGAGTTAATGAAAAATTTAGAAGAATATATGGAATGTAATCTATGCTCAGTAAATGTTATCTCACTGTTTTCTATATATTTGTTTAAGAACACATTGCCCAAGAACAGATACAATGAGTACTAATCAGGACTCTTGAACTAGAAGAGATATTCGATAAGAGAATTTTTCATATGGTAAGCACTAAACTATCTTGGCAAATCATAGGCATGTGGGTATAAGAGAGGAGAGATAAAAGTATCCCAAAAGATGGGAAAGTGTGTAAGAGAGAAAAATGTGGGGCATGCAAAAGGTTTTAAAAGTTCTTTTTATACTGGAGATATGAAGCAGGTAAAATTAAAACATCATGTTAAAGGAAACAGAGATGTCATTTGTACCTTGTTTTCCAAATAATTGCAATGGCATGTGTGTCTGATTAAGTAAGAGCAGGGAATGAGGCAGTAGCCATTAAGGGAATGGAAAAACACACTAGAACCTTTAAGATAGCATGGGGGAACTAGGAATGAACAGCAATTTAATCACACTAGCAAAACCAAGGAAAAGAGAAATAAGGAAACAACAATGTAAATAAGTAGTAAACAATGGAGTAAGGGGGAAAGAATAATATTAACTATATTAGGTATTGAACTAAATGTGAATAGATGGAATCCACCCATTAAAAGATAGAAACCCTGCTTCGTGTTAAAAAACAAATTTCAGATATGTGTGTTTATAAAAGGTTCACATAAATAGTAAAAAAAAAAAAAACTATTTACTTTTATTCTGACAATAAAAGAGTTGCTCAAAAATGTACAAGGTAAATTCCAACCAACAGAAAATAGAAATCATATGAGACAAAGATGAGATTTAAGGTCAAAAGCACTAAATAGAATAAATGGGTATACTGTGTAATGATATAAATTCACGTTGATAAAGATTTAATAGTCATGAAATGACATACATCAAATAGCATAGTGACAAAATACACAAAGCAAAAACTATTAGAAATGCAAGGAAAACCTGATAAAGTGCAATGATAATGAAAGATTTTTTACTATATTGTTCTAAGAAGATCAATTTATTACACAGAAAAATAAGTTTTAGTAAACTTGATGTGTTCATGTATGAGGCTTACAGTCTTCAAATAGAGAATATAGTTTTTTCAAGTATTCAAGTACAAAAAATTGATCATGTACTTGGCTACAAAAATTCCTTAATAAATTCTAAAAAGAGTGGCTATTTTGCAGGATACTTTTTCCATTAACATTAGAAATAAATAATAAAATGTAGGCTCCATCAAAAATGTTAAAAGCTTAACAAATAAGAAACAGCACTAGATAACACGTGGACAAAAGAGGAAATTAAAAGGGAAATCATTGTACAGAATTGAACTGAAAAATAATATATCAAATACAATGAGACCTAACAACCGACATGTCACAGATGAAAACTTATAGTGTTGCCATTATTAAAGAGTAAAAATGAAAAAATAACTAGCTACTTATCTCAATGAATTTTAAAAAGCATCACAAAATAAACCAAAAGGAATCGGGAAGAGGAAATTAGCTGATATAAAACTTGAACTTAATGAAATAGAAAACAAAAATTATGAAAAGGATAAATAAAACCAAAATAAAGTTCTTTGAGAGGGAATTACATGTTTCCCTTAAGCTTCACCTAAGCAGCTGAATCAAACATAGTCCAGCAGAAAGCAGATGGTTCGCTCAAATTAGGATAATTCCTGGAGGATTTCTAAAAGATACTGTTTACCATGATGAGGGCATGGAAATAGTAAAACCAAAAGGAATAGCACAGTACTCCAGGCAAGGAGGGGCAAGGAGAAAAAGCTATGACAAGAATTTGGCAGGAGAAGGTTTTGCTGAGAAGCTGTGTTCAGTGACTTTCAGTGGTGAGAGGCAGTAGCCTGAAAGAGTGCTGTATGGAGACAGGCAGGGGAATATACAGCCAGTCTCATGGGACTCTCTCCTTCCTGTCTCCTGCTAGGATCCCTCATTGGTGAATCCAAGTGGAAACCAGAGGACCCTGGAGTTCATTGATATCCTCCATACAGATCAGCCTCCTGGGTAGAAAGCAGAGTGGGGAAGGGGTAGATTTCACCTGGAGGGGCAAGCTGCAGTGTCCAGCATGTTTTCAAATTCATAGTGATAATTCTCAATCTCAAGGAACACCTCAAACATATTTTATGCCAAGAAATTGTAGATTGTTGTTTGATAATGAGACATATATTGTAGATAATGGCCAACAAATTGTGATTTAAATTGTATTATTGAAGGGCTTTCTTTGTAGGGAAAAAGTTGAACATTGATTTATTTCATCATCAAGTTAAGAAGTATGTTAAAATACAATTATAATTTTTTCTTGTCAAGAGTGTGACTTGCTTGAAGTTTTGATATAATTATAATAGAGAAGATTTCAATTGAAGAATCCCAAGAGCATATTTACATTTTTCTTAAGAGTATTAATAATTTGCATTGACTCTGTAGTTAGTAACCTTATGCTACACGGGGAACTGAGGTTGCAGTTTTATTTTGATCAATGAAGACTTGTTTGCATCTGGTGAAGAAGGGATGGCAGCAGCTTTAATGGTGATGGTGACTTCTATTTCACTAGCCAACTCATAGCATTGGCTTTGGCTGCCATATGGTTTTCCAGCCACAGCGATGTGGCATTGAAGAAACCCAAGTGTAAGCTCCAATCGGTACACTAAGCAGTATTAACCAGCACTGTGGTTTGACATTTTAGGTTGTCATAGATATTTCAGAATGACTTCTTCATCTTTGCCAAGAAATTAAGTTCTTTTAATTGAAACAGAGGGGTGGGCCTTCAGGCAGAAGTGAATGAAACATAAAGGACAAATATTACAGATTTATCTCCCTTCTTCTTCTTCACATGTACATACTATTCTTTCTGATTCCATCATGCTAACCAGGACTACATGAATGCATAACCCTCAAAAAACTGTGGTTGCTGTGAAAAGTAGTTTATTTGGGTACCACAGTGCTGTTTAAACTTTTAAGTGTCAGTAATGACACATGAAATGCCGTATAGAAGTCTTCAAGACTTTTACAGCTTTGGTAGTAACTTTATCTATAATATTAAGTAGTATAATCACACATGTTAGGAATTGAAAGAAATCTTAAGTATCATGTAATCTAAAACCTAATTTTAAGGGTAAAGAAAATGATATCCAAAGCACTAATTCATTGGACAGAGGATATAGTCATTAGTGACTTTTACTAGGAACATATCTTTTGATATCAACTTGATTGTTCTTTTCATTATTTTGTAATAAATTTTAAATATAAAATGTAACCTAAAGAAAATTTTTATAACTACTTTGAAAAAAAAATAACCAAAGAGCATTTAAATAAAAGTTAAAAAGATTAAATGGGGCATAATCGTGATACTAAAAATTATATGACGTATTTTTACTTTAATGCCTAAAGTAAACCATGAGTCAGAACACATGACAACAATTATGCTTTTTATTATAACTTCAAATGAGGGTACTTATACAATTATATGATCTTCTAGTGTTTGAAAGACAGTAGGTGATACATTCCTTTCAAGATTTCTTGGTAGCTATTGAGAATAAGGAGAAAATAAGCCTTATTTCAAATATATTTTCTTTTGGAGAAGAATAAATATTTTGTTTTTAATAAAAGAATCATTAGACTAGAAGAATCCCAGAATTGGAAGGGCATGTAGAGATTTCTAGTCAAACTTCCTACCCAAAATAGGAATTCCTTCTTCAATGTCCCCGAGAAGCATTCCCGTGGCCTCTGCCTGCATATTTTGAGTAATAAGAAACACACTATTTGTGAAGCAGCACTTTTTACAGAAAACTCATAAAAAATTCTTCCATATTGAGCCAAAGCCAGACCCTTCCACCCCATAACTTCAACTCAATAGTATTAATTCCTCCCTAATATAAAAATGTTTGCTGTTATTTTGTGTGTGTGATCATTTAAGAGATTGTAATTCTCTCCATCCTAAGTATTCTCCTCTGTTGTGTCAACATTCCAAGTTTCTTTAATTGTTCCATGTAAAATATGGCTTTGAGATTCTCAGCCATTTTCATAGCTCCTCTGAATATACTGATCTGTAAATGCACCCCTGGAAGTTGGTGTTCACACAACTATTTTGGGTTCTCAGCACTCTCTCGTATATTCCAAGTGTTTGCTTACCAGCTCAGCTAGGGTTGGTCTATCACATTCTGAGATGAGGGCATTTGGCTCCCAGCATAGCCCAGGCTCCTTTTGAACTTGGTGTCAATTAAATATCCCAGGTCTTTTCAACATGAACCTTAACTAAATCATCATCCTGCTTCTGTCCTGGTAAAATTTGGTCAATGAAATTAAGATCCAGAAATTGACATTTTTCCCTGCAAAATTATTTTTATGGTTTGGTACCAGGGTTCTAGCACTTTGAGCTGACTTAGGCAAGTGACTAGGATAGCTTGATGGGCAATCTGGGACTTATCCAGACCTGGCTATGGTATCTATTGAGGGCTCTGGGCCCTGGAGAATGGGGTTGGGTGAGAGGACATCCCAGGCTTTTAGTGACCTGATAGACATAAAAAGTGTATCAAAAGGGGAGTGAAGTAGAAGGGGAAAAGTGAAAAGCTTCCAAAGACCAAGTCCCTTAATCTGCATTTCTTCTGGCACTGACTGGGATTAGGGCATTTTTCAGAGATATACTGATACTTTTTTTATACAGGACCCATAATTTAAGCAAAAAATGTTATAAAATGTTATCATTGCTCTTAAGGATGAATTAGTCAAAAACTGTTTATTGTGGCTTAAACTTCTTTAGAGCAGGGCTTTCCAATATCCACATTATTGACACCTTGGGCCAAATAATTCCTTGTAGTTTGGGAGGTGACATTTGAGTTGTACAATGTTTAGCAGCATCCCTGGCCTCTACCTATTAGTTAGCAGTAGCAGCCCCTCCTCCAGTTGTGAAAACCAAAAGTATCTTCACTGTAAAATGTCCTTTGTGGGGGTCAAAGTTGCTCCTGGTCGAGACTCACTGGGCTAATTGAGCACATAATTAATACACTACATCAATCAAGGCAAAATATTCTGTTAGATGTGTTTTTAATGCTCCAACTTTATAGAGTATGACCATCAATCCCATGCTTCCTTGATTATTTTTATGAATGGTCTATGTAAGGGATTGTTTAGCAATTTTTACCCAGTACCTTTAGGCTACTGCAAAGACCTAAAGGATATTTCTTTGCAAAATCTGTGAAATATTATTTATTATTTATTTATTCATTAAATAAATATTTATTGGGCTCTTTTGATGTTCAAGGCACAATTCTAGGCCCTGGGATTACAGTAGTAAATAAGATAGATAAAATCCCTGCCTTCATAAAGTATACATTGCTGTGTGCGTGTGTGTGTGTGTGTGTGTGCACTTGCATGCATGTGTTTGCAAGGGTGTACCTGTGTGCTGGAAGTGGAGGCTAAGAAAAGAATGAAAATAAACTATAAATCATCACATCATGATGCAAAGTCATTGAAGTGCTGTGAATAAACTTAGAGTAGGATAAGACATGGAGTTGGTGGAGAAGACAGTCTATTTGAAGAGGTAATATTTAAGCAGAGGACTGACTGCATGAAGTGAAGGAGAGACCATGGATGTTCTTGGAAAAAAATTCAGGTGGAGGAAAGAGCATGTTGACTGGAAAGAACTTCGTGTGTTTGATGAACAGCAGGGAGGTCAAGCTAAGAAAGAAGGAGAGTGGTAGAAAGTAGGATTGGAAAGAAAGTTAGAGGCCAGATCATGTGGTGGTAAGGAGTTTGGATTTTGTTTTTAGAATCACATGAAGAGGGTTTGAGCAGAGGACTGACAAGAGCGATTTACATTTAAAGAAGAGCAATCTAGCTGCAGCCTGAAAAGATGACTTTGAAGAGCTAGGGGGAGACTGATTGGTTAATAGGCTCGTGCAGTAACCTCCATGAGACAAGAACATGGCTTGGACCAGGCTGCTGGTGGTGGAGTAGGTGAGAGCTGATTGGATTCAGGGTGTGTTTTGAGGGAAGAGCCAACAGATCTTGCAAATATGATTCATAGGTTTTGCACCTAAGCAAAAGGGTTGGTGGCGGTTTCATTTACTGATATGAGGGAACTTGATGGAAGAATTAACTTTCTAATGTAGATTACTATGTTATGTTATGTGCATCATAAAATACTTTTCCTTTATTTTTAAAAAATTTCAAAGGTAACATTTGAAAGGAAAATGCAAAAAATAAATAAAAAGTCCCATTGTCATTTTATTCCTCAGAGTTGAGCAGTGTTAACAGCTTTTGGTTCACCTTTTGAGACCTCTTTTCTAGGTCTATTTAATCTGTCAATCTCTCTCTGTCTCTCTTAAACACACACTTGATAAATCTGATTTTTATTATAATGCAAAAAGCATCAGAATTCTCAAAAATCATGGAATTCAATGGAACATGCATTTATCTCCCCCCCCCCCCCCCTTTTTTTTATTTTAAAGGAGGTTGTTAGTATTATATATAGAAGGTCAGATGGTGGGTGGTAAAAACCACTATTTTGAGGAAAAAAGAATGGCATTCTCAAATGGCAATAGTTGCTGTTATTCTGGGCTACAGATTTTGGATATTTGTTTTCAACTGGATTTGATTTTTATTAAGATGAGTTTTATTCAATGGATTCAAATGTTATTTGTCCTTAATTTTAGAAGTGGCACATTATCAGCCACTGGTGAGAGTTATAAATACTAGCCAATGGAGTAATTTCTTATTTGATTAATTATTATTATTTGTAAGACTCCAGGTCTTTTTATGTAGTAATCTTTTTATTTCTGATGTTTTTACATGATTAAACCAAATGTGAACAAGTCGATGCAAGAAACCAAGTTTACTTGCTGAATTCACCAAGTCTCCAAATGGCAAAAACAGAAACGAACAGATTCCATATAAAACATGCAGAGGAAAGGGAAAAATAAAGTTAAATTCTTCGTCTGAAAGAGTTTAACAGATTAAAGTTTTAACCCCTAGACATACTATAAAATGAAATAAACTAACAGTCATCTATGTGGTTACTATGTTATTATGTATTATAGAAAAAACATTGCATTATATTGTATATAATTATGGAACAGAGGTTCTCAATCACATATAGTTTTGGGGGTATGGAAGGGAGGATACCATAACCTATACGGGTTTTTTGGAGAGAGAAAAGATAAATCTGAGCCAGTTCCTTTGATAAGTTTTTAACATCGACTTCTTATTTAGTACTCAAAAACTTTGATCAGTAGAGAAGGAAACAGACTCAGAGATGTTAGGTGACCTGTCCAAGCTCTTCCATCTAGTATATGGCAGAACCAGAGAAGAAATCTCAAGGCCCATATTCATTCCTTCAGGATACAGGACTCTCTGCTCTGCATCGGAAGACTGAACTAGTCTAGAAATGTTCACTAGAGCATTTCATCAGTGAGGAGTTTCATTCGTCACTGACCATTAACTCCTTTATAAAAGAAATCTTTTGAAATTGTATTTCCTAACACCTGACTAAATAATAATTCTACTCATTCTGTCTTAACCATCTTTAAGTCTCCAGCCCATAGCATGGAGTGAATGTGACATAGGCATTATTAATGGCATAGGGTGGGTTAATCTTCTGGAATCCTATAGGGAGAAAGATTGCCTATGATTAGTAAAAGTCTATGTTTTAAATCCTATTATACATCCACTATGTATCTTAGTATAAAATACAAATAGAAAATGAAGTAGAAAGCAAAACATGAAAACTTTTTTCAGAAATATGAAGATGGAATCATTAGCTCCCAAGCTATATAGGCAGTCAATTCTTGACAGTTAATTTTTTCTTATTCAGTCAATCTTTTCAGTGTTGGAAGAAGCTAAGAATTTTGTTATTTTAAATTATTTTTCAGTAGTAGTTTATTTCATTATTCTTCAGTGAGCTGCTAATGATTTATTCTGCAAATGGCTCACAAAATGTGATAGTTTATTGCCAAATGTTAAAACAGGCATGGATTATAACACAGATTTGGAGCTTTCCTTCATTTCTTTATTTTTAGTTAATAGAACTTAACTAGGACACAACAAAAGACATTTATGTAGGTTAATAGGAATAAAAGATGGCCAGATTCCTGGTTTTGTGGTGTTAGATTAAGCAATTGAATGCTATTTATACTATGTATTGCACCTGAATTTTAAGCTTTCATGGTTTTTGTAAATAATTTATGTGGTCACAATGTCTGTCGTAAATAATTTTGTCCTGGTTACAGAAAATTTTCTTCTACAGATTAGGTATCTAATCTACAGGTTAGGTATCAAATAGGAATGGGAGTTGTTTGGGAGTTGCTTTAAAACAAGATAAAGTAGAGATAACACCTTTGACATTCTGAACTAATAAACTTTTGTTTTCTGTAATTCTTAGATGAAAGTAATTTAATAATGTCCTTATGAAGATCCTCAATTGGCTGATTAATCTCACCAGTTTTTCCCATGGTAAAGAAAGGGTAACTTTTGCCATCAAGTCTGAGATAGGCAGTCTTCTCTTTGGAAGAAGTAGGACAAAATGTAGACTAAGTTCTGACCAGAGAGTAAGAGGAAGTTGAAAGCCAACTGCTTCTCCTGGGGGAATGTGGGAAGGAGACAGAAGGAAGTAAAATAGGTGATAAGACTTCCCACTCTGGGCCCAAATCTTAGGGAACAAACTGTGCTGCTTACGTTAAGGGAACAGCCTAAAGCAGAGGAAGATTATATCACTCCCCTTTTGGAAATGTGGAAAGAGACTGCCTTAGAGTGTGGTCTTCAAACTACATGGCAGGGGGATACTGTGGTGCATACTGATGCAGCAGTAGCAGAAGATGTATGGAGAGACCAGCCTGACAGTGTTCTCAAGCTGTACTTGGACCCTGGAAATCAGGGAAGGGACCAGGAATTCTGACATGCTCTGAGGGGGAAGTAGTAATAAGGAAGAGTTTGGATGGCGAACTTGCTGGAAGGACTTACTGTAACAGAATCAAACGGACATTTCCCAAGGACTACAGAAAGGCAGAACTGTTGAGACTGGGACTGAATAGAGGTCACGGGAGGACCTCATAGGAGCCTCACAATACAAGTGGAAATTGAGGTAGGGGTTGAGTCAAGAAGCAAGGCAAAGAAGAGAACACCAGCTGCCTATAGGCCATCAGGGTACACAATGACCAGCCTGGTCAGAGGCAGCAACATGGTGAGCAGAGATGCCGAAGACAGAGGGCAAGATGAGGAGAGCTGCATGAGAATTGTTGCACCTCCCCTCACCAATGAAACCAGGCCCACCTATCCCCACTCCGTCTTAAAGGTTGAAAAGGGGAGGCAATTTGAATGCATAGAATCACAAGACAGAGTTGCTTTATACTTGAAGAGGTTGAGATACCCTATTCTGAAAGGTTAATATTTCACTCTCTTCCACCCAGTGGGATAAGGACTTATGAGGAAGGAGAGATCCATTTTGTCTGCTCACCTTATAATTAATGCATCCTGTAATTCTTGTTGATAATTTTTTTCAAGCACCTTTTAATAAAGCAATCACTTGTAAGACAACTTGAGGCATGTAACATCCTTCCTCTAATGTGGCAGGGAACTCCTTAGTGACAATGGTGTCCACACTAGCACCTCTCCACACCTCTCTTGCTTTAAAGATGGGTATAGTAGGACCAAGTTCACAGAAATGTTGCTATATTAGGTTACTTTCTTGGGATAGAGTAAGAAAACGTTGGAAGTAAAGTAGTTATCTTAGGTTGGTTGTCTTTTTCTTACTCCCTTGTTATGGTCTCTTTGAAATGTTCTTTTATTGTATATTTGTTTTTTTAATTTTTTTTATTTTTCATACAGTGGATTTAGAAAAAAAAAGTTAAAAAAAAAAAAAAAGGAAAAAAATATGCAGAGCCCCCTTGAGGAGCTGGTGGAGAATGCAGGGGTATTGGCCTGCCCTACCTTGATGGTTGCTAACATGCCCACAGACATAGGGGTTGGTGGTTTGATGGATTGAGCCCTCTACCACGGAATTTGCCCTTGGGAAGACTGTTGCTGCAAAGGAGAGGCTAGACCTCCCTATAATTGTGCCTAAGAGCCTCCTCCCAAATGCCCTCTTTGCTGCTCAGATGTGGCCCTCTCTCTCTAGCTAAGCCAACTTGAAAGGTGAAATCACTGCCCTCCCCGCTACGTGAGATCAGACACCCAGGGGAGTGAATCTCCCTGGCAACGTGGAATATGACTCCCGAGGTGGAATGTAGACCTGGCATCGTGGGACGGAGAACATCTTCTTGACCGAAAGGGAGATGTGAAAGGAAATGAAATAAGCTTCAGTGGCAGAGAGATCCCAAAAGGAGCCGAGAGGTCACTCTGGTGGGCACTCTTATGCACAATATAGACAACCCTTTTTAGGTTCTAATGAATTGGGGTAGCTGGTGGTGGATACCTGAAACTATCAAACTACAACCCAGAACCCATGAATCTTGAAGATAATTGTATAAAAATGTGGCTTATGAGGGGGGACAGTGGGATTGGGGGGGGGCATAGGGCTCACACTCCCGTTTGTCTAGTTTGTGGATGGATGAGTGGAAAGGTGGGGGAAGGAAACAAACAAACAAAGAGACAGACAAGGGCGCCCAGTGTTCTTTTTCACTTTAGTTGCTCCTTTTCGCTTTAATTATTATTCTGGTTATTTTTGTGTGTGTGGTAATGAGGGTGTCAGGGATTGATTTTGGTAATGAATGTACAACTACGTAATGGTACTATGAACAATCAAATGTACGATTTGTTTTGTATGACAGCGTGGTATGTGAATATATCTCAATAAAATGAATAAAAAAAAAGCCTATGAAAAATAAAGGTCAAGAGGGATAATAAAAAAGGATATAAAATGGAAAAAAAAAAAAAGACTTTAAAGGAACTTGAACCTATTGTATTTTGGCAGATAGCCAATCAAGTTTCATTGTACATTCAGACTTTAAGTTTTTCCTTTCAGTCTTTAAGAGACAATGACACACGCTAAAATGTCTTTCTATTTGGCCAATTATATTTGCTTGTCTTTGGTTAATTGATCCATTAACTCATTCAACAGATATTTACAGCTCACACATGGTGTGCCAGACACAGTGATACAAAGCTTAAACAAGGCTTTGAGGAGAAATACAGATACGGCACTAAGAGTGAAGGAGAAAATCTGCATGGTAAAACTTTACACTTTGTATGGTGAAGGTTATTGTAAATTTGGTTATAAAGTTCAGCAGTGAATGTAAAATAGTTGATACTATGAATGCAAATCTTAGAGGAGCACTTTGTCGTGGTACACAAGGTAATATTATGAAATTCAGAATCATATAGAACAGAACTATATACACAATTGGTCATCAAAATTTATAATTATTTACAGGAATTTACATTCAGAATAACTGAACCATGTAATTTTTGTGAAAAAGCTTATATTGAATAAAGAATTACTTAAATGGTAATATATGCTTTCTCTTTGTGCTGTCTACCAACAATCAGCCCATCTAAGTGCTTTACACTATTTGCTCTTCTTTGAATACATTCTCTGAAAGTTGGTTGCATTTTATTCAAATTGGTTGGAAGTCTTTAAAAACAAACAAACTTGCAAACAGGAAAACAATGAAGTTTGTATCCACAAATTAAAGGAGGAATTGAAAAAATTAAGTGATGTGAATTCTAGTGGGTTAAAGATTTAATTTATAAGTTCTGTAATTGTATTTTAAAATATCTTGACTTGTGGGAAGAATCTTCTGATGAAACTCATATTTTAATTGGACAAATTTTCATTCTGTATTGGGATTAGAATAGAATTGAGAGGTCCTACAATTTTTCAGTGTTTCAGTTTGGAAAAACATTCAAAGGATCATAGAGGCAACTTATTTTAAGAACTTTTTCTCAGAGAATTGTGGAATACATTTTTCTGAATGGAGGCAAAATGACAGTAACGGTGAAAATATTTGGACTGCAAAATTTATATATTTTGATTTAAAAATAACAGAAAAAAATAAAAATGAAAATAGTCCTCATTTGGAAGATGATTTTCTGAGTACATCCAAATCTCTAGAAAAAGTATTTTCTCCATTTTAAAAAGTATGGTCTATGGAGAAAAGTTCATTGACTATGTCACAGTTTCAAATTTACTTATCATACCATTTTGAAGATGGTAGCAAAAAATTTTAGGAAACTTAAAAATAATAAGAACATAATGAGAAAAACTCATTCTTCAGAAAAGCACCATAGCGCAATTTTAGAAATGGAAATGGCTAAGAAATGGATTAGAGTGCATAAATACATACTGAGAACAATTATTCTGCTTATGTTATTTTTATTGTTCAGCTAATCAATAAATTTTTTTTCAGTTTTATGTTATATAAATATTTTTATTTTAAAAAAATTTTAATTTTGAAATAACTTTTGGATAAAACTATTTTATAGATTTACTGATTTAAGAAAATCAATTGTCAGCTAGTAAAAAAGAATATTTTAAAAGGTAATGTAATTTTAATGATTTTTAGTGTTTTCACTCATGCTCAGATGTGTCCTGGTTGGTGACAAATTATATAGTCACTATTCTTAGTAGCTGCCTGCAACCCACAAAATGGTGATGATATTATCCATCTCACAGTTAATTATAGGGAATAAATAAAATGATGTATGTAAAACACTAATCACAGTCCCTATATATAATTATCACTTAATAACTTGTAATATTATTAGGTTATAATGGTTCTTAAGAGAAAGGCTACAATGGAATAACCAATCAACATGTATTTAAGGAATGTTTCTACTTGCCTGACACTGGCAATGGCAGGAATAAACGGTATCTTATAATCTGTTAGAAGAGGTACTACTATACCCATGAAAAATAAAGGAAATATGCTTGTATGTAAGAAATTATAGTTTTAAATATAATTTGTATGCTTATGGAAGTAGAAAAGGATTTAGAGATAGGAGAGAATACCATGAGCCTGTATTATCATTCTGTCTTTTAAATATGTCTAGCACTGTGTAAAAAACTAGAAATACAAGAAGAATAAGGCAGAATTCTTATCCTCAAGAAGCTCAGATTCTCTTGAACCAAGGAAGGCTTGGCACACACAGTCAAAGGCACTGCTTTGGGCAGAAGGGTGGAGCATTACATGGAGGGGAGGAAGCATTTTAGGTGGAGTGGACTTCGGTTCTTGTGGGAATTGGCTTGGCTGGAGGAGAGGGAAAGTGCTGGAGAGAGGTGGGAGGTAAGGCTGGTTAAGCAAAGCGACAAATTCCGCAATGAGAACACTTGGGTTTGCTTTCTGAGCATGGCATCTGTGTGTTACGTTGCCTGGCATAAGAATGTTTTTCCCGAGTCCTAATAGTTCGTTAATTACAAGTTTTGTAATTCTTACATTCCTCCTGTATTACGCTGAGAACAAACAATATGTCCTTCAATCTTTGAAACACTTGTTTCTGCCCCAACCAGTTTGCAATCCTATGGAAGGATGGCATTAAGAGCCACACTGTGGTGTGACATAATTATGTGGGTAGATTTTTCCAGACATTTGACACAGAAGGACATTCTGCACCACCACAGCACATTAGACCGCACTTCCTTATTTTACAGGAGGAAACCGAGGCCTAAAGCAGTTGCCTAAGAACACACTGAGTGTGCAGAGGGCTGGGACTGAACTCAGTTCTCCTGACGCCTGGCTGTGGCTTTTTCCATTGCATCAGCATCCTGGAATGGGCTCCCAGGAACACTCATGCTGGGAGGTGTTAATTGGTCCCCCAGAAAAAAGGTACTGGGGGAAAAAAAAACTTGAAAATGCTGCATGTTAAATCGTTCTCTTGAAGGTCCAAAGTTCACAGTAGCACATTCAAGACTTAGAGAAGTCCCAGTAGTAAAAATGAAACTTATTTGATATTGTCAGTAAAAAGAATTTGTTTGCAGAGGAATTTTCTCTGTACACCTTTATAATTATTTTCCCTTAACTTGGGAAGACCTCACTACCCTTCATCCTCATTTCTCAACATTTAAGGGAGTAGAACAGGCTTTGCTGAAAGCAGATAAGGTGAGGAAGACCAGGATTCTTACCGAGAAGATAAGGTGAAGGGGCTTGAGACTTCCCAGCAGGGATTCTGCCTCGCAGGTGATTGAAGGGATAACTGGAGCCCCTGTTTTATTGAGTATACCAGACTGATGGGGCATATGCTGGGCTGAAATGTGAGCTAAGTTTATTTTATTCTCATTTATTGGAGAAGTATGGCTAGAGGTTCAGAGCTTGGACTTCCACGTCGTTAGCCATGTTCTTGTTTGGCTCTGTTATTTAGTAGCTCTGGGATCTTGGGGAGATGTTTAACTTCTCTGAGTCTCTATTCCTCATCTGTGAAATGGGATAATAATTCCTAAGTTGCAGAATTTTTGTAAGATTTTTGCAATATATAACAATAACATATCATATATAATGTATAATATATATGTGTAAGCTTCTTAGCAGAATTCTTGGCACATAGTTTGTGTTCATGCTCAGTAAATAAATAAATGTAGCTACATTGGTACTACAAGGTACTCCTGCTCACTGAGCATATTTGATAGGCATATGCTCAGTGAGTGCCTTTACACCTATAAACATACATGTAACTGTGCTGGTTTGAGTGTATTATGTCCCCCATAAAAGCCATATTCTTTGATGCAGTCTTGTGGGGCAGACATATAAGTGGGGATTAAGTTGGAACGTTTGGATTACATTGTTTGCATGGAAATGCGCCCCACTCAACTGTAGGTGATAACTCTGATGAGACAATTTCCATGGAGGTGTGGCCCCACCCATTCAGGGTGGGCCTTGATCAGTGGAACCATATAAATGAGTTGACATACAGAAGGAACTCAGTGCAGCTGAGAGTGACATTTTGAAAAGGAGCTACAGCCAAGAAGGACACTTTGAAGAATGCACAGAAGCTGAGAGGGGAGCTGCAGATGAGAAGCAGTTTGAAGACGGCCGTTGAAAGCAGACTCTTGCTCTGGAGAAGCTAAGAGAGGACAAACAACCCAAGAGCAACTGAGAGTGACATTTTTGAGGAACTGCAGCCTAGAGAGGAATGTGCTGGGAGAAAGCCATTTTGAAACCAGAACTTTGGAGCAGACGCCAGCCACGTGCCTTCCCAGCTAACAGAGGTTTTCTGGATACCATTGGCCATCCTCCAGTGAAGGTACCTGATTGTTGATGACTTACCTTGGACACTTGATGGCCTTAAGACTGTAACTTTGTAACCAAATAAACCTCCTTTATAAAAGCCGATCCATTTCTGGTGTTTTGCATTCCAGCAGCATTAGCAAACTAGAACAGTAACATAAATACATACAGAATGTACTTTATATTTTTCATATTAGATATTATAGCTGCCATTTACTGACACTTCCCATGTGTCAAGCACTCTGTTAAAGTTTTCTATAGATTATTTCATTTAATCTTGGCAATAATCACAAGAGGATGGTTCTATTAGTTTTTACATTTTATGGAGGAGAGAACTGAGGTACAGAAAGATTATGTAACTTATCTGAGGTTGCACAACTAATACAATGGCAGAGACAGTTTTTGAGCTCAACAAAATGTTTTCTTCTTCTGCCTCTTTATTGAAGGAAAAAGATTGCTTAATTTTGAATTGTAAACTTCTATTTGTGTGTTAGCCATATGGACATCTATAATGCAACAGATGTTCAGGAACAGTTTTAAAATTATAAGATAATATAAAAGCTAATAAAAATATTTAAAAATTCCGTTACACAACCATTGAAACACAGTTTTCTTGTGGCATGCTCCCTTCTTGCCCTTATGCAAAACATGTTTTTCCATAATTGTGATTGATGTTTACATACTGTCCTGTTATTCTTTATCAGTAATGATTAAACCATGGTTTTAAGGTTTCATTTAGCTTTCATGGTTATGTGTAACACATGCAAAATGTTTCATCAAGTTGATGTAACATAAATTGCCCATTAATTCCTCTATTGTCAGACATTTTGGAATTTCAATTTCCCAACTCTCCAATTATTCTGCACATATAATCTAGGACTACTTTTAATGCCTCCCCCCCAAAAAAAAAAATCTAAATAATCCATTCCATTTGTTGATATTGAACTCAGTATTTCTTTAGCAAGTGGTGTTTTGTGATTCCAATTGCAGAATATCACTATCCTTTGTAAAGGCTCCTTAGTATTCCCTGGAGGTTCTAAATCCTGGCTGGGCTTGCATGTAAGTGATTCTTTCTTAGCAGCCATGCACCCTGCTCATAAAAGCATCCCTTTTAGACATTTATTTATCCTCACACAGACTCCACATTCATAACTGGGAAGACATGGGAAAGAAATCCAAAGAATACTGAACTCCTGCAGAAGAGAAACACATTTTAGAGTATCAGTTACCTCTGGCAGTAGGTTGCACTGTGTCCACCACTCAGATACAATGAAATTCCACAGCTGATTGCATGTGTTCTCTTCTCTGCCTCTCCTATTTATCCTTTAAGTTATACTGAAAGTGCTGCTATTAATAAAAGCATACCCCTCTTCTATTTCACTCAAAAAGATATTTATTATGACTCTATAATTTCTGGATCCAGAAAACATTTTTCTCTAATTGAATCCATCTGTGGTAAAATTACAGATTTCATTCCCATTTCTGACTTTACTAGTAGATGTTTTGACAGAATATGAGATATTCATATTCATTCTATTCTTTGGACTCTTTTTTTGAGATTGTAGAGTACATATAGAAATGGCTTTGCTGAGTACTTTTTGCCACCTAGTTGTTAGCTACTGAACAATGCCATGTTATCTATTACTGGTTCATACTATTATTAGAAATTAAAGATTGAGTTTTCAAAACTTGTTTTTCCTGAGTGAGGCATAATATAAAGTCACTATTATAATTTATCCCAATAGTACAGAGTATGCTTAGGAAACAGTTCATTTTTCCTTAGTATATTGAATGCTAGGCTTTGTGTCTCTTTCTTGGAGGGCCAAGTTATAGCTTGACCACATTTGCTCCCTTAAGGGAAATGATTGCTGCAAAACTTCATATTTTTAAAATGGAAAAGGAAAGGCAGTAGTTTTCAAAAGACTCCTTTAGGGAAAGCAAAAGTATAGACCTTGAATATTTTCTGAAATGTTTGGACTCATGTTATATTTACATTAAGAACCCACTGTTTTCCTTGAGCCCTCAAACTTTTATTTTAAGACCTGTATCATTTTAAAGCTGTAAGTTAACTGCTGAAGGATGGAATTTTACAGGATATGTTGTGGACAGGGTGCAGGCAGAGGAAAGCATATGTTTTCACACTTTAGGTTGTTAGGGGAAAAAGGCCTTTGAGCATAAATTGGCATCAGAAGGCAGGAAAGACTTGGTTGGTCAAAAAAAATTGACTTCTGTTGAACTGTAATATTTAAGCACTTCAGAATCATGTATAATTTTTTTTTTTATGTTTCACATTTTCAGTGTTTTAACTTGGAGAAAACATTGGGGAGGAAGATTGAGGCCAGATTTCTGTGGGCATTTTCATCTTCCACTCTGGTGCCGTGGCTGCAATATCCATTCTAGTTGGGGAAAGAATAACCAGAGCTTCATCCTCAAAATCTATGACTTCCAGACAAATCCACTCAAATGTCCTGCTACCATCTGAAACTTATTTAATGTTGGGCTCATCTTTTTGCTGCTCCTAAAACTATTCCCTCTCCTGCCTACCTATATTAATCTCAACATTTTCTCATCCCTCAAATATGAAGGCTTGGAATTAATTTTGACTTCCTTTCTCTTGCATCCAATAAGCCACTGAATCCTCCTGCTTTTACTTTCATTTCCTCTCGCCCTCTCTTAGGTATGTTTTCCCTTTTGTGGCATAAGGCCTAAAATTAGGGCTTAATGTTATGCATGCCTTGATATCTGGGAAAAACTGGGAGGGCCTTGAACAGTCTAACCACAGATTCCCTCCCTACCACTTTCCTGAAGTTAAGACCCCTAAGCCAAATAATCCTCCTTATCGTGAGGACCAGGCATAGTTCCTGCTTATCCCTGAGTAGTGGAGTTCAGTTCTCAGCCAGCTTGCAGAATTATTAAAACAAGCCAATCACACCTTCCTGTGGGGCCCAGCAGGCACCTCACCCTCTTGATCCCACCAAGCCTGCTTCCCACGGCCCCTGGTTGTTCGCCATGTGGCCCCACATGGCCTGCCAGGTCCTCCTCCTCCTGGGATGTGAGTATATGTGACTTCTAAACTGCTCTCTCTCACATCTGTCCAATGTCGGGCATTGTGCATTCAGCTATCTCCATAACCCTGGGGAGGGAATCCCTCCTTCACCAACAGGATGAAGAGGGGCCTATTAAAACATCCCTCCTTACCATCCCCACAACCCCTTACCATGCCATGTCTGAGAAGCAGCACACATCTGATCCAGAATGAGTTTTAGAGTTAGATACCCTGGGATCAAATTCTGTTTCTGTCATAACCAACTTGGGTATATAAAATGGAGCTGGTACAGCCACCTTATAGGATTGGGGTAACAATGAAATTTAATGTTCATAAAGCACAGTGTTTGACAGAAACCAGGCTCTAGGTTATCTGGTCACCTTTTTGCTGGCCCTTCCCTTCCAAGTTTACCACCACTAAGGCAGTTTTCCTAAAACACTTCCATGATAATATTCCCTACCCTCTCAGTCCCCAGTACTCACTGGCAGTCCATAGCCTGGTCCCAAACTATCTTTCTAGCATTCTGTCTCCTGCCATCAGACCCGAGGGCTTCACTGCAGCCAACCAGAGTTTTCATGGTTCCCTAAAAACTGGTCTTTGTATTCCCACCTTTCTCCCTCGCCTGCTTTGGTTCACACTGCCCTATTCACCTGGAGTACCCTTTCTCTGAAAGTCATCACTACGTATTCAAATCCCGAAAATGCTGCAGTCATACTGAACCATGGTAGACGGAAGTAATTTTGTGATCCTCTGAACTCCTGTTTTTTTTTTTTTTGATTCATTTTATTGAGATATATTCACATACCACGCAGTCATACAAAACAAATTGTACATTCAATTGTTCACAGTACCGTTACATGGTTGTACATTCATCACCAAAATCAATCCCTGACACCTTCATTACCACACACAGAAAAATAACAAGAATAATAATTAAAGTGAAAAAGAGCAATTAAAGTAAAAAAGAACACTGGGTGCCTTTGTCTGTCTGTTTGTTTGTTTGTTTCCTTCCCCCATTTTTCTTCTCATCCATCCATAAACTAGACAAAAGGGAGTGTGATCCTTATGGCCTTCCCAATCCTATTGTCACCCCTCATAAGCTACATTTTTTATACAATCTTCTTCAAGATTCATGGGTTCTGGGTTGTAGTTTGATAGTTTCAGGTATTTACCACCAGCTACCCCAATTCATTAGAACCTAAAAAGGGTTGTCTGTATTGTGCATAAGAGTGCCCACCAGAGTGACCTCTCGGCTCCTTTTGGAATCTCTCTGCCACTGAAGCTTATTTCATTTCCTTTCATTTTCCCCTTTTGGTCAAGAAGACGTTCTCTGTCCCACGATGCCAGGTCTACATTCCTCCCCGGGAGTCATATTCCACGTTGCCAGGGAGATTCACTCCCCTGGGTGTCTGATCCCACGTGGGGGGGGGCAGTGATTACACCTTTCAAGTTGGCTTAACTAGAGAGAGAAGGCCACATCTGAGCATCCTGTTCTTCTTAAAGTCAGTTACTAACCTGTTGGTAAGTTAATCACTTCTAATGCCTTATGACCTGGCTTTCAGTGTTATTCTGAACTTTTATTGAAATGCATTATCATTATTTAATCTTTCTCATGTTTATATCTTGGCTCTTCAGTTGTATTCCTAGTTTTGTGAATGCAGAGAGAATGTGTTTTACTTTACAGTGTTTGTCATAGTATCTAGCACTTAGTAATTTTGACTAAATTGTTGGTGATCTAAGAGGAGACATTTATTTATTTCTGATATTAAGTTGTCTTGCATTACTATCTTGCAGACTATGGACATAGTTTTTAGAGGAATACAGTTGTGGAGCACTTGCTTTGTGTCAAGTCCTAAGATCAGTAATTGGGATGGGAAAGCTGATAACATGGAGCTCCTCAAGCAGCTCTGTCTGGAAGAGATGGACAAGTAAATAGAAAACTAAAAGCAATTGCAGGTGTGTGTGAATTAAGAGGTACACCTGTGACACAAAAGAAGAGGTGCTCTGTTCTATGTGTGTAGGCAAGAGAGTATCACAAGCATAGGACCTACCTGCAAGCTGCCTCTTAAATACGGGAAGGACTTTACTCTGGGAATGGATGTGTGTGTTTGTGTGTGGGAGGGATGAGGATAATGTTATAAAAAGGGTATAAACAAAAAACAGCAATCCATTATGAAATATACACAAATAGAAATAGAGATGGCATAATTTTTATACCAAATAATCTAAGATTCCTTGTGTCAAATTCCTTGTCTTCTTTCCTCCCTCCCTCCCTTCCTTCCTTCCTTCTCACCAGGCCAGAAACCTGGAGTAGTCTCAAAACCTTATAGAATTTATTGAGCATCTGCTATTTGCCAGGCACTGTTTTAATCCCCATCATATATAAGTTCAATTAACCCTCATACAAACCTACTGTGGCAACACTATTTCGGATGGGAGCCTGAGGCTCAGCAGGGAAAATAGCTTGCCAATGGTCACATAGCTGACAAGTGGCAGAGCTGAAGCTCTAACCCTCTCTGTCTCTGTAGCCCTTGCCCTTAGCCACAAATAAAACTGCCTCATTCTCTCTACCCACACCAACTTCATAATGCTCAAGTCCAGCCATTTTTAACTTATAAATATTTTGAGTACTCTCTGTCTCTATTGCCACAGCCCCAATTCAGACGCACAACAGCACTGACCTGGACAATTGCCACAGACTCCTAGTGGTTCTGCCTGAGCTACCTTTCCATAGAGGTGGCCAGACTGATATGCTCCAAAGGCTCCGCAGGCTTCCTACTGTCTGGCAGACACTTCATTCAGGTGATGTTGATGCCAGTGGTCCAGACCACATGTGAGAACCATCACCCTGCAGAGACTGGCTGACTTCAGAAGAGGAAGTGACACCCCAAAAGGTAGGCATCCGATAAGGGGAAGATTGAAGAGCATATGGTGACACCTGGAAAACCAAATGAATTAGTCTGCATTCATTTGAATGTTTGTCATCACAAAAATAGAACTTGAGAATGAACTTGCCCATTCCTATGTGAGGTCAAAGAAAATAAAACTGATTCACATATATGTATATATGTATTAAAAGAATGAGAAGTGAGATTTTGCATAATTCTTGAAAATCAGTATGAAATATGGTTTAATTTTTCACTTTGTTATATGATTTTCTGAAACCATTTTTTAAGTATCTTATTTGCTCAGGTGTATATTTCATTAACCTGGTTGGGTTATTTCAAATTATGTAATTAAATATGAGTTGTCTTGAGGCTTTCCTTGAAATAAACCTGGGAGAATGCCCTCAAAATTAAGTTGTGTTTTATGTGTTCCCTCATTCTTTGCTTTATCTAGATTGAAGTTGGGAAACCAAGTCCACTTGAGCTTGACACTTAGCTGGGAGATTATTCTGGCCTGCAACTGGGTATAATACATGTATGGTGGCAGGTATCTGCATTTTCAGCCTGGGTTTGGGGCTCTCCAAAGAACTCTAATTGGACAATTAAATAAGCATAAAAACCTTTAAGCATTATTATCTCTACAATTTTTTTCTTTCCTCAGTCTATGTAAATATGTCTCAATCAGGCCATGGTGTGGTATGCAAATTTCCCCTCTATTAGGGAGCAGAATGAGGCTAATGATGTACATTATATGTTTTGTATTTTTAGTGAAATTTAAGAAGTTAAAATAGTAGGACAAAAACGATGCTATGTAATTAATTGTATGCCCCTTTATGAACTGTTTTGCAAACTTATTCTAACTCTTCCTAAGCAAATTGCTTTTGAATATTCATTTTAAGTTGTAGAGTGAACTTTCAATTGCTTTTTTAATAGACTGCTATCATAAATGTCTACCAATGGAGACTTTTACTCTGATTTTATTTTTTATAACCCCAAATCTGACCATGCTTTTTAAATTATGTGTTTGTCGTGCTTGGCGGTCCATTCCATGTTTGGCCTTTCCTAAGCTTCTGAAATTCTTTTGAGGGCTCCAAAAGGTCACTGTGTGCTCTGACCGCCTGCTAGGTGAACTGCTTTTTTCTCTCTAGATGTTTTTCATTTCAAACTTTTATAGTTGCAATCTGTATACAAGTCATATACAGAGAGTGTTAAGTATTATTGTCTAGCATTTAAATTAAGACACCTTCAAGTTGGAGGGATATGTTGACAAACTGCAACTGTGTCCTACCAGTATTTCTCCTGGCAAGCAGGCTATGAGAAGGCTGTTTTCCCTTTAGCCATCTGTGCTTCCATAAACAATCTGCAGTGGTTTCTTCTTCTAATTCAAATTCTAGCAGCTGGATTCCCTTCTCAGTTCCTTTTGATGTTATGACACCAGTAGCAGTGCTCTCATGAATCTCTGTGCTTCTTTCTACTTTTAGGGATTATATCACCAAAGACATTAAATAAGTGGTTTACATGAGTCTCCCACATGGGGATTCTGAAATGCCTGTGCTAAACAAGGCCAACTGGGGCCATGCAGAGAACATGCTATGGTTTATGCCCCCTACCCATCTTCAAACATTCCATGTTTTTCTTTTTCTATTTAAAACAGGTAAATCCTCTAATTGACTTAAAATGTTTCATCTGTTAAGAAATGTCCCTGGTTTTACTCTAACCCTACCACCCACTAATGCTGCCTATTTCCAGCATTCTGCATTTCATGGATTCAGTTCAAAGAAAGTGCTTTTATAAATAAACATATTTTACTGGATATTTGCAGACTTAATCCTACCTAATAAAAGTCTTTGGATATACAATTAGTGTGTGTGTGTTTGTGAGTGTGTTTGTGTGTATGTATGTGTATATATATATATATATATATATATATATATATATATATATATACATACAACCTTCTTAGAACATAGTATACACTCTGTGTTCCTGTTTAGATAGTTCCTTTCATGCACAGATACTTTACTTTTCAATGAAATTAGCAATCATTAAAAGATTCTGTAACTTTTCAGAATATATTCCATTTGCTTCTTTACAATTTAAAAGAATTAAAAGCAAATTTATAATAGCAATTTCTTTACTAATATTTCCTTGCAGAAAGAGTTGTGTTGCAGAGACAAGATTGTGGGAAGATGGTAGAGTAAGAAACTCCAGGAATCAGTCCCTCCACTAAAACAACTACTGAACTGTCAGGAACTGTCTGAATCAACTATTTGAAATTTTGGAGTCTGGTGGAATACTGTGCAACATGCAGGGGAGAACTAGAGGAAGAGGCTGGTAAACTGCATAAATATTGGTAAATTTCACTCCATGTATAGTGGCTGCCATCCTCCATTGCCCAACTACATTGCAGGCAGCAGTGGGGACTCTAGCTTAGGCTCCTGGTGCAGCTTGCTGATGCCAGGGTGGGCCATAAGGAGCTAGTCCTCCAAAATTCAAGGGCATGTTGTCTGATCACTGATCACTGCGTTTGACCAGCTACTTCAGAATGCTGGTGTGGGGGTGGGAGGGGGCAACTCTGAGGGCATCCATTTTTCAAACCCCCTCAGGAAAAAGTGGCAGAAGAGTCTTAAAGAGGCAGTATCTATTATCTTTTCTGTTTTCTCTTTCTGTCCACTGTGGGCTTAAAAATGGTTTGAAAAAGTAAAAAATTGATGGCTCCAGCCCTCAACAACAGCAAAAACCTAGCACTGCTAGAAGAATAGGGGAACTAGATTTCCAGAATTATAACAGCCTAATGCTCAGAATTTACAGTTCTCAACAAAAATTACAAAACACATGAAGAAACAGGAAAGTGAGACTCATTCACAGGAAAAAAAAATTTGCCAGAAGCTACCCTTGAGGAAGCTGAGACTTTGGAACTATTATTTGAAAAACTTTAAATCAACTGTCTTAAATATGTTCAATGAGCTATGGAATCCATATACAAATAATGAAAGGGAAATTAAGGAAATGTCAGAATAAAATAAAGGGATAGAAATTATAAAAAGGAAACAACAATTTTAGTTGTTGTTTAGTACAGAAATTGAAATGAAAAACTTATTGGGCAGATTCAACAGCTGGTTTGAAGAGGCAGAAGAAAGGATCAGTGAACTTGAGGACAAGACAAGTAAGATTATCTAGTGTGATGATCAGAAAGAAAAAATAATGAAAAATAATGAAAGGACCTGTGCGACAATTTCCCAGAAGGAAAAGAGAGAGAAAAGAGGGCAGAAAAAGTATTTGAAGAAATACTGGCCCAAAAGTTCCCAAATCTGATGAAAGATATGAATATACACATCCAGTATGTTCAATAAATTCCAAGCAAGATAGATTCTAAAAGATCTAAAACCAGACAATTGTAGCAAAATTGTCAAAATCCAAAGAGAGGATTTTGAAAGCAGCAAGAAAGAAGCAACTTGTCACATACAGGGTACTCCAAATAAAATTAATAGCAAATTTGTCATCAGAAACCATGGAGGCCAGAATATAGTGGGGTGGCATATATAAAATCTTTAATGAAAATACTGTCAACCAAGAATTCTATATCTTGAAAAATAATCTTTCAAAAATGAAAGAGAAATTAAGACATGTATGGATAAACAAAAGCTGAAAGAATTCATTAACAGATGTGCCCTGCAAGAAATACCAAAAGGAGTTATTCAGGCTGAAATAAAAGGACACTAGACAGTAACTCAAATGCCTAAGAAGAAATAAAGGTAAAGGAAACTACATAGGAAAATATAAAATTCTTTATTATTGTACTTTTGGTTTGTAACTGCTCCCCCCTCACCCCCATTTTAGTTTCCTAACTCCAAAAACAAATATCATGCAGTATTGGCTCATGGTTTCAGAAGTTAGAAGGCTTCCTTCCTTCTAGTATCTTCTGGCTGGTTAGAAATCTTTGGGTTTCCTTGGCTTTTCCATCACATGGCAATGCACATGACAATAACTTTCTTTCTCTTTGGGTTCTGTTGACTTCTGGCTTCAGCTACTTTCTGTGGCCACTCTTTCTATGTCCAATTTCCCTTGCTTATGGTGACTTTGGTCATTTTGTATGGAGGCCTGCCCTCATTCAGTTTGGATACTCCTTATCTAATGACATCTTCAGAGGTCCTTTTTATGAATGGGTTCACATCCTCAGAACTGAGGCTTGAGACTTGAACATGCCTTTTGTGGGGGACATGATTCAATCCTCAGCATACCCTCATATAATTTAACAGGTGAATGTGTAAATAACATTTAAAATCTATGTTAATAAGTATACAATGTATAAAGATGGAATCTGAGACAAAACAATATAAAGGGAGACAGACAGATATAGATAGGAGTAGAAAATTTGTATACTACTGAAACTTGGTTGGTACTAGTTGAACTACGTTGTTACTAGTTTAAGATGTTAGTTTTAATTACAAAGATCACTACTAAGAAAATAACTTAAAAATATAGAGAAGAAGAAAGAAGGGAAGCAAAATTGTGCAACTACAAGAAAACAACTAAATTATTTTTAAAAGCTAGTAATGGAGTAATTGAGAAACAAAAACATACAGAAAACAAAGTGCTTAATGGCAGAAGTAAATCCTTCCTTCTCAGTTATTACCTTAAATGTCAATTGTTTAAACTTTCGTATTAAAAGGTAGAGATAGGTAGATTGGATAAAAAAGCACGATCGGTCTATATACTGTCTTCAAGAGACTCACTTTAGGAACAAAGACACAAAGAGATTGAAAGTAAAAGGGTGTAAAAAGATATTCCATGAAAACACTAATTAAAAGAGAGCCAGGATGGCTATATTATTATCAGACAGAATAGAATTTAGATTAAAAAAGAAAGATTACAAGAGACAAAGAAGGATATTACATACTGATAAAAGCATCAATCCAGCAAGAAGATCTAATAATTATAAATATATACGTATACACTTCACAACAGAGCCCCAATAAACATGAAGCAAAAAGCAGCAGAATTGACAGTTCCAAAGTAATATTTAGAGCCTTTAATATATCACTCTCAGTAATTAATAGAACATCCAAACAGAAGATCAATAAAGAAAGAGAGGACTTGATCAACATTATTAGTCAATTAGACCTAATGGACATATATAGAACACTCCATCCAACAAAGCAGAATACACATTCTTCTCAAGTACACACAGAACATTTTCTAGGACAGACCATATGTCAGGCCGCAAACCAAATTTTAATAAATTTAAAAATTTTGAAATCATACAAAGCATCTTCTTGAACCACAATGGAATAAAGCTAGAAACCAATAACAGAAGGAAAACTGGAAAATTTACAAGTATGCAGGAATTAAACAACATGCTATTAAACAACAAATGAGTCAAAGAAAAAATCAAAGGGAAATTAGGAAATATCTTGAGACAATGAGGACAAAAATACAACATACAAAAATGCAAGGGATATAGCAAAGGCAGGGCACAGAGGGAAATTTATTGTTCTAAATGCTTACATTGAAAAAAGAGAAAGAGCACAACTCAATTACCCAACTTCACACCTAAATAAACTAAAACAAAAACAGCAAACTAAACCCAAATTTAGTAGAAGGAATGAAATAGTAAATAAATAGAGAATAGGAAAACAATAGAGAGACTCAACAAAACCAAAAGTTGTTTTTAAAAAACATCAATAAAATCAACAAACCTTTAGTCAGAACTCACAAAGAAAAAGAGAAGACTTAAATAACTGAAGTCAGGAATGAAAGTGGGGACATTACTACTGGCCTTATAGAAATGAAAAGGGTTATTAGAGGGGACCATGATCACGTATATGCTAACAAATTAGAAAACCTGAATGAAATGGAAAAATTCCTTGTAACATACTAATTACCTGATCTCATGCAATAAGAAATGTCTTTTTTCAGACCTAAAATAAGTAAAAAGTTCAAATCAGTAGTTAAAAATATCTCAACAAAGAAAAGTCAAGGACTGAGTGGCTTCACTGCTGATTTCTACCAAGCATTTAAAGAAGATGTAACACTAATCCTTCTAAAACTTTTCCAAAAAATAAGAGAAGAGGGATTACTTCCTAACTATTCTATGAGGGCAGCATTACCCTGATTTCAAAGCCTGATAAAGACAGTTCAAGAAAAGACAATTACAGACCAATATACCTTATGAATACAGATGCAAAAATCCTTAACAAAATACTGGCAAACTCAATTTAGCAGTATATTAAAAAGATACATCATGACTGTTCTAATTTGCTAATGCTGCCAGGATGCAAAACACCAGAAATGGATCGGCTTTTATAAAAGGGGGTTTATTCGGTTACCCAGTTACAGTCTTAAGGCCATAAAGTGTCCAAGGTAACACATCAACAATAGGGTACCTTCACTGGAGAATGGCAAATGGTGTCTGGAAAACCTCTGTTTAGCTGGGAAGTCACATGACTGGCATCTGCTCCAAAGTTCTGATTTTAAAATGGCTTTCTCCTAGGACGTTCCTGTCTAGGCTGCAGTTCCTCAAAAATATCACTCTTAGTTGCTCTTGGGGTGTTCGCCCTCTCTTAGCCTCTCCGGAGCAAATGTCTGCTTTCAAAGGCCATCTCTAAAATGTCTCTGTAAGCTGCAGCTTCTCTCTCAGCTCCTGTGTTTTCTTCAGTGTCCCTCTTGGCTGTAGCTCTTCTTCAAAATGTCACTCCCAGTTGCTCTTCAAAATGTCACTCACAGTTGCACTGAGTTCCTTCTGTTTGTCAGCTCATTTATATGGCGCCAGTGATTTAATTTAGACCCACCCTGAATGGGTGGGGTAATACCTCCATGGAAATTATCCAATCAGAGTCATCAACCACAGTTGACGTCTCCATGGAAACACTCAAAGAATTACAATCTAATCAACTGATATATCTGCCCACACAAGATTACATCAAAGACAATGGTGTTTTGGGGGACATAATACATTCAAACCAGCACAATGACAAATTGGGATGTATTCCAGCAATGCAAGGATGGTTCAACATAAGAAAAATAAATCAATGTAATACACCACATTAATAGAATTAAGGGAAAAAATACATAGTCATCTCAACTGACGTTGAAAGGGTATTTGACAAAATCCAACCACCTTTCATGATAAAAACACTCAGAAAACTAGGAATAGAAGTAGAATTCCCAAACAGGATAAAGGGGATTTATGAGAAACCCACAGCAGATATTATACTTAGTGGTGAAACACTGAAAGCTTTCTCCTTAAGATCAGGAAGAACACAAGGATGTCCACTGATTGAATAACAGCCCACCTCTGTTATTCAATATTGTACTGGAAGTTCTAGCCAGAGCCTCAAGCAAGAGAAAGAATTTAAAAGCATCCACATTGGAAAGGAGGAAATCAAATTATCCCTATTCACAGATGACATGATCCTATACATAAAAAACACCAAGGATCCACAAAAAAAACTATTAGAACTAATAAATGAATTCAGCAAAGTTGCAGGCTGCAAGATAAACACACAGAAGTCAGTTTAGTTTCTATACACCAGTAATGAACAATTTGAAAAGGAAATCAAGAAAACAATTCCATTTATTATAGCATCTAAAAAGAATAAAATGCTTAAGAATAAATTTAACTGAGGAGGTGAAAGACCTGTATACTGAAAACCAAAATATGTTGTTGAAAGAACTTAAAGAAGACCTAACTAAATTAATAATAAAGATATCCCATGCTTATGGATTAGAAGACAATATTTTAAAGATATCAATACTGCCTAAAGTGGTCTACAAATTCAATACAACCCTATAAAAATTCCAGCAGCCTTTTTTTTTTTTTCCAGAAATGGAAAGCGGATCCTCAAATTCATATGGAATTGCAAGGGGCACAAAACAGCCAAAATAATCTCTGAAAAAGACAATGTTGGAGGACTCACACTTCCTGATTTTAAAATTTGCTACAAATCTACAGTGATTAAAACAGTATGCTTTTATCAATTGGAATAAATATACCACAACAATGCAAAGTGTTAATAATAGGATGATATGTGGAAATCCTGTATTTTATGTATGATTGTTCTGTAAACCTACACCTTCTCTAATAAAAAATTAAAAATAAAACACAGAAGGATAGACATATAGATAAATAGAATAGAATTGAGAGTCCATAAATAAATCCACACATATATGGCCAGTAGATTTTTGACAAGGGTGCCAAAGCCACTCAATGGGGTAAATAATAGTCTCTTTAACAAATGGTGCTGGGGTAACTGGAAAGCCACATGCAAAAGAAAGAATGTGGCCCCTACCTCACACCATATACAAAAATTTATTCAAAATAGGTCAATGATTTAAATATCAGAAACTAATTCTATAAAACTCCTACAAGAAAACATACAGAAATAACTTCATAACTGTGAAGTAGGCAATGGATTTTTAAATTTTATACAAAAAGCACAAGAAACAAAAGAAAAAAATAGATTAAATGGACTTCATCAAAATTAAAAACTTTTGTACATCAAAGGACATTATCAAGAAAGTGAAAAGACAATGTAGAGAATGAGAGAAAATATTTGGAAGCCATATATTTGATAAGGGTTAAATGTACATAATATATAAAGAACTCCTACAACTCAACAAAAAGGCAAAAAAAAAAAAAAAAAAAAAAAAAAAACCCCAGAAAAACACAAACAATTAAAAAATGAACCAAGGATTTGAATAGACATTTCTCCAAAGAAGATATTCAAATAGCCAATAAGTATATGAAAAAATGCTCAACACCACTGGCTATTAGAGAAATGCAAATTAAAACTACAATGAGATACCACTTCATACCCTCTAGGATGACTATTATTTTAAAAACTGAAGATAACAAGTATTGGTGAGGATGTAGAGAAATGAGAACACTCACACATGTCAGTGGGAATGTAAAAATGGTGTAGCAGCTATGGAAAACAGTTTGGTGGTTCCTTCGAAAGTTAAACATAGAATTAACAAATGCTTTGGCAATTCCACTTCTAGGTTTATACCCCCAAAGAATTGAAGGCAGCAACTCAGACAGACATTTGTATACCAATCCTTTCGTGAAAGCATTATTCACAATAGTGAAAAAGTAGAAGTGACCCAAGTGTCTATCAACAGATGAATGGTTAAACAAAATGTGATATATACATAAAATGGTTAAGTGCTGGTACATGCTATAACATGGATGAAACTTGAAGATAGCATGTTGAGTGAAACAAGCCATCCACAAAAAGACAAATAGTGTATGATTTCTTATATATGAAATACTTTGAATAAACAAGTTCATAGAGACAGAAAGCAGAATTGTGGTTACCAGGGGTGGGGAGTGTGGAGAAGGGGGAATTATTCTTAAATGAGTATGAGTTTTCATTTGGGATGATGAAATAGTCTGGAAACAGAGAGTGGTGAAAGTTACCCAGTAGTATCAATGTAGATAATGTCAATGAATTGTCCACTTAAAATGGTTAAAATGATTTTTTGTTACATATATTTTACCACAAATAAAAAATAAATTATTAAAAAAATGAAAAACGTTCTGTAAAATAACTGTATTATAAACAAAAGGCAAATGTCAGAATGTACGATGTCATGTAAACAAGGGAAATTTTAAAAAGTTCTCCAGAGGTACTTGTGAGTAGTTGAATTGGCACCCTGAGTGATGAACACTAAGCAGAAGATCAAGAGAGAATACTGTGATCTTGAAAAAAAAGCATTAGATGCTCAAATAATATAAAAAAGCATTCAGATAAACATTAAAACAATAGAGCATTAAATAATTTTTGACCATGATAACAAATAACTGAATTTAACAAAAGAATTCAAGTGATTAATCAAGATTTCCCATTTTCATTGACAAGGTTTGTTGATTTTATAGCCTAAAGACATTAAAATTGATCTTGGCTATCCAGTCATTCTTAATCTCTTTGATGTCCAGATACTTTTGTTTTGCTATAGGATCATATTTTTTTCCTTGAGGAAATAAGCTGTTCTTGAATTCCCGTGAAATGCCAAAGAATTAGTGAGACAGCAAGTGGAGTGGGATGTATGGAGTTCAGAGGTGAGTTTGGGATGCAAATGTAAAGTTTGGAGTCATCAGATGGTATTTAGATTAACAGACTGGGAGTAAGATGATCAATCAACCAGGGTAAAACCATGAGCGATTACAGTATTATTCATTTCAAGAGGTAAGTGAACACTCTGAACTATTAGAATGTCTCTTTGGGTTGAAGTCATTAACCAACTTACCATTCATCGCCGGAAGTGTTAGTGACAAAATCATGCAGAGATTTTTCTTTCTTTTTTTATTCGTGTTTTCTCAATGGTGTTTTTTTGTATCAAAGAGCAGGCTTTTGGACAGATTCATGCAATATGTGTATTTAGATATGAATTTGCTTCTTGAGACTTAGATGGGAGAAAAGTCATATTTTAACACTTTCGTTACTCAGACTTAACTTGGCTCCTAGCCTCCATACATTATTATTGCGAAATTTAACCTTGGTTCTCTTTTGCTGAGGGGGTTCTACTCTTTCAGAAGCTTTGACAAACATTCCAGGGGTTTAACCAGTCAAAAAACTTGGGAAAAAAGCTGAGCTCTTCATTTTCCCATGCTTGACTACTTGCTGTATCTATAGCTTCATCCAACAGTGAGGAACTGTCTTTGCCTTCAAAGGTAGCCACATAGGATTTCATTTTGACAACTTGTTCCCTCCTTCTCCACCTCCAAATCTCAAAACTTTGAATAAGGAAGTTCCTCTCTCATGTCTTAATCCCCTTGCCACTTCAACTGGGGCCCCTAGGAGAGGGGGATGCAGGGTGTGCGCACTGTGGGGCTCCCCTGTGCCCAAGAGAGGCTGTGGTGCTGTAGATCACAGCCAACCCCTCCCCAAACAGCTGTCCACTGTGGGGGGAATTTCAGGCTTTATTACTTTCCTAACTGGCTTGTGATTTTCAAGATCTGTCATGCCTGCCTTGGCTTTTACATTATTCCCGTCTATTTCTTTTCACATTGGTGAATGCAGCCTACCATTAATGTCCATAAGCAAAGCTAAAAGATGGGCACCTGTACTTCTCTAACTTCTTATAGGAATCTCCAGTCCCTCCCAGTCTGTGCTTTTGCAGGGTTCTTTCTAGTCTCAGTATGTGCTCAGGCTTCCTGAAAATCCTCTTACCTTTGCTTTTTGCCCAATCAATCAGTCACATAGCAGGCAGACTGAGGTGCCTGCCCATTTACTGGGAACTTGAGCTGGGTACCCTTACCTTACCAGTCTGTTTTGAAAGCTATCTCAGGAAAGGTGTCTATACCAGGCTTCTCAAAAGCTGTCAAAGTGGTTGTCTGTGTTTAAGTTGCTCTGAAAATGCCTTGTCTATTCTAGCTGTCAGGGACCAGGCCAGTTGCTCTGAAATCATTCTTTTGGCACCTGTTTCTCATATCTTGGAGTTTTATTACCACTTTCTTCCTCTGCTATTTCCTTTATTAGCTTGAGTTGTTGAAAGCAGATGAAAAAAGGATCAAGGTCTAGTCAGATTTATCTCAAAGCAATGCAAATGGCTGAATATTGCTCTGCTCTACTTGTTTTAAAAAATATTTATTCACGTTTCCTGAGTGTAAAGGTACCCTGGCCAGAGCCCTCCACATCAGTTCATTGTTCTAGTCTTATATATACAAAGACGCCTTTTCCCCAGCCTCCTGGTTTATTTAAAAAGCTGACATGCTCTGCTTTCTGGTTTTTGACACATCCAGAAGCCTGTTACGATTAGTTGATGTATTTATTCACAGTCACCAAAGCACCAGTGGCTTTGAAAGCATCAAGACCTCTAAGACAGTCTTAAGCCATTCCAGCGCCTGTCAGGGTTACTCTGTTGTACTGCTCATCATTTCTAAAGCATTTGATAGTGCATCCTAGCCATAGTCCAGATGTCTCTTGCTAAGGGTGTCCCATTTCTGGAGGGAACACAGCTTTCCCCACTGCCCACTCCAACATATTGGCCAATGTTTTAGTGGTGCATTTAGTTTTGGGGCCATACGGGTGTTTTCACACCCCAGGACTCTGGCACTGTGGACACTGTGTATGCTTCTTTATTAGGAAGAGGTTCCATTTCAGAAAGTCAGGGTCTGAGACAGGGATATTAAAAACCGATTTCCATGTGCCAGTATTTTTGGAGTTTCTCTAGTAATGACAGTGAAATCTATCTTTTGGGCAAAAGATGACTGCACTTACCTTTTCTTCTTTTCTGAACTTTTTGAGTGTCACTCTATATTTTCTTAGGAGATTCAAAGCATTCTGTACATGCTTTCAAACCCAGTTCTATCACATCCACTAATATTTCCCACATTCATCTTTTTCCGAGGTCACATTCATCTGTGCACAACAGTTTTCCAACAGGGTCACAGCTGTAACTGGTTTCTGAAACAGTGGGGAACAAATATAAAACTGTTCTGTTTTTCTCCAGTCACTGACTGGAGCCATGCTCAGATGAATACCTCTTTCTTGTATCTTAACAACATCTTGGACAGATTAAAATTCTGGTCACTTTTGAGTTTTGAAAGTGAGTAGATTTTAAAACTCCAATCTTGTATTTGATTGAAGCTTTACCTTCTCCTCTCTGCCTAGTAGATGTGGATTGGAGAGTAGGCATAGTCTACTGTTTAGTCCTGTTTTGCTTGTTGGAAGTTGGGGATGACAGGGACTGGAATACCTGAAGGATAATTCTTCACCTGTCTTGGAATATAGCTCCTTTAAAGAAACAGGGGAAGGGAACAGAAGAGGGATAAAGTATCACTTTTGTACCTGGCTACTATTGTCAGTCGTTACTGCTTATTTGGCTAACACGGACTTGCTGTTGCCAACCTTGCAAGGCTGGCTCTGTAGAGAAGCAGGTGTGAGTTTTCAGAGGGCTCTGTGGGCTCCCATCGCACAGCTTCTGACATGGGAGCTCTGGTTACAGCTCTAAACCTTCCAACTGTTTAGATGATTTACTACTGGATTGCCTCAGTCGGCACCCAGCTCGTCTGAGTGGCAAGTCTGCTCAAGTCTCAAGGCCATGTGTTACTCTAGTTGTTTGTAGCTCTCTTTAGAATGTAGACCTGTGGCATGGTACTCCTTATGCCCAGTGTGAGACCCTAGTAGCCAAGTCTGGGCATCTGAGAAAACACCCACTGAGCAATAAGTTTGTATCAGTCTGGATAGGATAAGTTATGGTATAGTTACAGCAACTGTAAAATCTTGGTGACTTAACACAATGAAGGTATATTTCTTGCTCACTTTATATGTCTGACACAGGATAGCAGAGGGCTCTGCTCATCATAGTCAGCCAGGAACCCAGGGTAATGGAGGATCTACCTTCTCATAAACTTTCATAATGCTGGAGAGAGGTAAAAGGGAATATGGGGAATCCCACATTCTTAAGGTTTCCACCTGGAAGTGACTTACATCACTTCTAGTAATTTTTAAATGGCCTAAGAACGTTGCATGGCCAAGCCTACCTTAAAAGGAGTGAAGTAGACCTCTTCCATGTGCTGAGAAGGAGAATGGGAATACTTGTGAGCAGCCTAATGATTGTCATAGTCTGCCCTTTCTGGTCAACAAATTTTGGTTCTCTCTTACCTAAGAGTTCAATCGACTCATTTCAACCAGCCCAAAGTCCACGATCTCCAAGTGGTGCTCTGTAGTCTCTTTGTCAGGACTAAGTATGGATCTCCTTAGTCTGAAGACCTATGAATGTCAAAGACAATTATTTCCCAGACATCCACTATACAATGGTGGAGGAGGGACAAGATAACCCAAACAAACACTCCCATTAAGACAAGGGAAAAGTGAGAGACTCAAAACAGCTACAAGTTCATAGCAATTCTCAAATCCAGCTAGGCCCACCTTGAGGATGAGGAATGTTCCTTGATTAGCTGCCAATTCTGCTCACTGAGAGCATTCCCTGGTTCACAGTTTTCTGTAACTCTTGGATCTGCTGCTCTAGAAGATTATTCTTTTCTCATTATTCTCCTTGATCTAATGTAAAGTATAGTCTGAAAAACTCATCCCCCCATTGAGTGCTGAACAGTTTTTTCGATCTGCTTCATAACTGTAGAAAGTAGGGACCTAAGATCATTATAAGTCTTGAACTGTCACCGAACATTTTCCATTCAGTCCGGTGGATTCTTTGGTAGTACATTTTGGTTAAAAACATAGTAGGGATAATATCTATCAGAGCTCATTCATTTCTATGTGCCAACAACCAAACCCACAGTCCATTTTTAGATATATTTATTAGATTTGCTATATTTCTTCCTTTATCACCCCATCTCCCTTCCCTTTGAGTTAATTAGGAGGCTACCAGACTGGTTTCTTTCTTTAAACCATTTTTCCAATCAAAAGAAATAGTGGCTATTAAGTCTTTAGTTGCACTTTACTCTTCTCGCTGCCTTAACCCATTCAGAAATTTTAATAATGGGTTTAAAATCTACATCCTTGATTTTATCCTTGGTGAATTCTAATTTGCCTTTGTCATTTTAGGGTACTCTCAATTTTTTTTTTTTTTTTTTTTTTGACAAATTGAGTAATGAGAATTAGTCAACTCTCATAGCTTTCTGTTTGTTTGTTTTTGGAATTTAGCTATTATATTTTGTTTCTTTTACTTAACCTAACAAATTAGTTTCTGACCTCACATCTTTTTTTAAAAAAAATCAGTTTTATTGAGATATATTCACATTCCCTATGATCATCCACAGTATACAATCACATGTTCACAGTACCATTGTAAGGTTGTGCATTAATCACCAAAATCAATTTTTGAACATTTTCATTACTCCAAAAAAATACAAATAAGAATAAAAATAGAAGTAAAAAAGAACACCCAAAATATCCCATTCCCAATCCCCCCATCATTCATTTAATTTGTGCCCCTATTTTTCTACTTAACTGTCCATGCACTGGATAAAGGGAGTGTGAGCCACAAGGTTCACAATCCCACAGTCACACAGTGTAAGTTACATAGTTATTCAGTCGTCATCAAGAATCAAGGCTACTGGATTGCAGTTCAACAGTTTCAGGTATTTCCAATACACTAAAAACTAAATAGGGATATGTATCCAATGCATAAGAATAATCTCCAGCATGACCTCTCAACTCCATTTGAACTCTCTCAGCCACTGAAACTTTGTTTCATCCCTCTCCCCTTTTGGTCAAGAAGGCTTTCTTAATCCCATAATGCTGAGTTCAGGTTCATCCCCAGGAGTCATGTCCCACATTGCCAGGGAGATCCACACCCCTGGATGTCATGTCCCACATAGGGGGGAAGGAAGCAAGTTTACTTGCAGAGTTGGCTTAGAGAGAGAGACCACATCTGAGCAACAAAAGAGGTTCTCTTGGGGTGACTCTTAGGCACAATTATAAGTAGGCTTAGCCTCTCTTTTGGAGTAACAAGTTTTGTAAGGGCAAGCCCCAAGATCCAGGGCATGGCCTCCTAAATTTGACCTCACATCTTTATTATCTCTTATCAAAGGAAACTGATAGCAGCCAGCACACACAATAGTAACATTGTTTTCTGATCTCTTTCACTAAAGCTACACGTTCTTTAGATATATTATCTTCCTTCCAAGTTACTACAGAAAATAGTTTTACTAAAAGTATCATTGGTATATAACATTGATCTTTGTTCCCCACCATCTGATTACTAAATCAATACTATGTATTTCTGTTTTTTATGTATTATGACTGTATCTCACATTGGGTACCAACTGTGTATGTCAGAATATGCTAGATTATGCTATAGCATGAATACCCCTAAAATTTCAGCAGCTTAAAAAAACAACAAAGTTTATTTCTTACTCCTGCCTCATGACCAATGCTGGTTAACAGGAAAGCTTTGTTCATTGCAGTTGCTTAGAGAATCAAGTTGTTGGAGGCTTCAGTTGACAGAGGTTCTATGTAACTAGCTTTCGTTGGTTACAGCTAGTTACATGGCCAAACATAACCTAAAACTGAATAGGGAAGTGTAATTCTACTGGATGCCTAGAAAGCCAACCTGACGGTTTGTGGACAGCCTCAATGAATGTCATAATCATTGTAGCAAAAGAATTAATTAGTTCTAGCTTTCAATGTTTTAATTTGCCCATTTGTGATATAGCTGTGGGATGCATGAGAATTCTTAGCAATCTTAACCTTTCCCCCAAACCTGCTTCTTCCAGAATCTTCCTAGTCTTACTTAAATAGCATCTCCATTCATTCAGTTGCTCAATCAAAAATATTATCATTCATACTTCTCTTTCTCTCACACCTAGCATCTAACCTGACAGCCAATCCTATTGGTTTACCTTCAAAATATATCCATAACCTTACCACTTCTCACCACCTTCCCCTCCATCACCTAGATCTAATCTACTGTTGTCATTCACTTTCTAACTGGGTGCACTACTTCTACCCCTTAATCTAGTGTAATTATTTTCATGCTCATCACAGTAATGTTTTTAATGCATAAAGCACATTATATAATTCATTTGCACAAAGTCTTTCAAAAGCTTCCTTTTTCACTACATGATCCAGTCCCCAACATCCTTCTACTCCTCTCACATCCTTTCAGTTTACTGCTCCCTTGCTTACTCAGCCACAGCCACACTGTCTTCCTTACAGTTCTTCAAGCATGCAATCACTTGCTGTTCCTTTTTTCTTCCAATATCCACATGGCTCACATCCTTACTTCCTTCAGGCATTTACTCAAATGCCCCTTTGTCAGTGAAGACTTTGCTGACCGATGTATTAAAATTGCCACACCTCCACCTTCCACTCCTCCTTTTTGGCTTTGTTTTTCCTTTCTAGAAGTGAACACCATTTAATATGCTAAAATTTTTAGTTGTTTATTTGATTATTGTATCTATCCACTAGAACATCAAATTCAACAGAGCAAGAGGCACATTTCTTTTTTCTCTTCTTCCCTCATACCCCCTCTTTTTACACTGCTGTATCTCTACTGCATAAAACAGATGAACAGAGCCTGTCACACAGTAGGCATTCTGGAAGGTTAGTCAGATACATGAATAGAGTAACACTGGTGAATGAAAAGACAGAGAAATCTATGAAATCAGAGTAATCATATGGGAATTATTAATATGATGAAGTGATCTTTCATATCAGTGAAGAAAAGATAGTTTTGCCATAACTGCATAGCCATCTGGAAAAATATAAAGTTGGATTCCTTATAAAGTTTCTGCTCAATCTGAAAATACATTATAGAGATATACAAAATTTAAATTTAAAAAAAATGATAAAAACATTTTAAATAAATAATGGGAACTTGTGGAAGTCTCCAAACATAACATAAAATCCAGAGACTATAAAATAAAGGATTGTTAAAATCAATTACATAAAAATTTTTAAAAATTGTTTATGGCAAATATGAGTATTAGCTGTTTGGGCCTTTTATAGTACATTTTGCAGTACACAAAGAATATGATCACAGAGAAAAGTAGAAATGGTTAAGCATATAAAAAATATCAAGATATCACACTCTTTTCCTTAATACTGCAAATAAAGCAAATTAGAACTTTAATGAGCTACAACTTTTAAATCTACAATATTGCCAGAAGTAATTTTTTAACATCTGGTGTATGACAAATAGGGTAAATTTATGGTCTTAAGAGAAAGAATAAACACCAGATTTAAAAGAAAAATCTCTAAAAGCAAATAAAATTCCTCCATGATTTTGTTAAACATTTCTCACATTAAAACTATTTTCTCAAGAAATACTGATGTCCTTCAAGATATTCTGAGATGCTTTGCATTTGGAGAAAAAAATGATGGTATCCATTCTATTACTTTGAGCTGTGCGTTGGAGTGGCTTCCTAAATAGTTGATGGAGGGTTGTCCTTGGATTCTTATTTTGTAGAATGTCCCGGCCCGCGGGACGATCAACGGAGGCTCTGATACCTGTGAGGGAGGAATGGTATGGGACAAGAGACACGAGGAATGACAGCAAGACAGGTTTCTGATCAAGCTGCAAAACTTTATTGAAGAGGCAGGGTATATATGCCCTGGAGGGAGAGGGGGTGGCTAATAAGGACAGGTAGCGGTCTGGGATTGGTGATTGCTGTTGCTAGGGTGGATGGCCAATGGGTGGCTACTGTTTAGGCGCGAACTAGCTACTGCTTAGGCGGGAACTACTGTTACTTCCTAGAAGAAGGCTAATTATAGCTTAAGCTGTTCTTGCATCAGCCCTGGTGGCCATCTTGCATATTACCGGTATCGCTGAAGGTGAATATTATATATGCTACCTTAATTGTCCCCAACAGTAGAAGGATCATTGAAAAGATTTTAACTCCTACTGGGGAAAACATTTACTGAGAGGAAAACCTTGTTTAATTTGTTTTTGACAAATACAGCTCTTGTAGTGATTACACTGTGTTGAAAGCATAGGTATAAGAACAATGGAGCTTCCTCATTCAGTGCTGGGGACCCACCAAGAGTGGGCAGCCTTTCCAGTAGGTGACCTGGGTGTTGTACTTAATTCTTGTTACTGACACTCTCTATATCACTGCCTGCCTTCTGGCAGGATTCTAAACGTTGATTTATGCTACAATCTGTGGCAGCTGAGCTCCAGAGCATTTGCTCAAAAGGAAAGGCCACAAATGAATTAATGTAATACTTCTTGGGGGGCATTGGTGGGAGGAGAAGGACGTGTAAAGCAACTGGACAGTATGCTTAGCTGTTTGGCACAACATTTTGGATTCTTTTACATCATCCTCACATTCCCCAGTCTTCCTCTGTCTGCTTCTAATTCATCCAGGGCTTCCTGCAGAGGCTTTTTGCACTTCCCAGCCTGCCCATGTCCTCCTCAGGCACTGGAATTAAAAGGACTTTCTGCTAGGCCGGACTGCGTTTTAAGGAAGGGTGGTAGGAGAATATGTAGAGAGAATGGGCCATGTGAGGCTGTCTGAAATCTTGCCTTGAATCCCAGAACATAAACCTAAACTGCTGGGAGGAAGCTATAAATCTTTCATTCTAGTGAAAGGATTGTAGCACATGTTCTCCAGCTCACAAGGAGGTTAACAGAAAAACATGTATCTTGTCTAACCTTGTAAGACTGGTCCAGAAGCAGTGGTAGAGGGGACAGAAATGAGGGGGAATCACTGTTCTTACAGGCAGTCCTCTGCAGGAGGGAGCTATGCATCCATACAAAAATGCTTTTATGGTCTGGCTCCATTTCTTTGGCTTAGATGGGAAGCCAGATTCAAGGGTTTCCTTCAGAGAGATCTGCTTGTAATTTCAGTTTCTCTGGGTCCCACGTCACGACCTTTACATTTTTTTTTGTCCCTGATAATGATGATCCATAAACAGTCTCAACCTCTCTGTTGCAACCCAGATGTGAGTTATACACTATGATGCAAAGAGAATTAAAAAAAAAAATTGGCCTAGTATGCTCTTTGCGACATTCAGAATTCTTTTGAGAGGAATTTTCCAACTTAAAGTTATTTTTCCCCTTTCATAAGTCTTTTCTAAGTCTTGCAGAGTGATTAACTATTTTTCTAAATAAAACATTTACCTCTCAGACTAAATAAGGCATTTGAAATGCAAAGAGATTTTCCTTTGGCTCTTTTAGAAGTAAAACATTTCTAAAAATTTCTTAGATGAAAAGCTGCCAATAATCTAAGGTTTAAATGTGTCAAAAGTTTGAAAAGATGGTGGTGGAGCCTATTTACCTGGTGAGCTTACTGCATTACTGCTTTGCATGTGTATTTTGTTAAATAATTTGTAGGAAATTGGGCCTGTACTAATGCATTCCATTAGATTTTCATTACTAATATACTTATGGACATCTGTGAAATATCAAGTGGATATAAACATGAATCACTCTATTTCTGCAAGCTTAACGTGCTACTCAAAAGAATAAGAGAGAAAAATAAGATAGTAGCTATTATAAGTCTTTCTTCCCTCCATCCCACCACTTCAGTTCCCCAATGTAGGGTATTTCTTTAACTATCACAAAGTTTCCTTCTTTATTTCTCTTTCAGTTCCAAGTTTAGTTAAGAACCATCTTCCAAACTCCTTCCCTTCACAACTGCTGAACATGTTCATTTGTTCTCTTAATCATTAATCATGTAGTGATGATCAAAAGAGATAATTATAAGGTATCTCTTATTCAGAGGTTAGATAATTATGATTCCAGTTATCTCTGTTTCAAATATTAATATAAGTTTGCTTAGCAGGTAAAAATGCAGGATGAAAGTAGAAACTAGAACAGGTACCTGGTCCTTCCCATGGAACTATTGGCTTCTATGTACGATTTGGGACTACAGAAGTTTGGATAACTTAACTCAGTAGCTCTCAATGGGGAGATTTTGCTGCTAGGGGACATTTTACAAGGTTTGAAGACAGTTCTAGTTGTCCCATATGGGAGGTGGTGGAGGCTACTGGTGCTACTGACATGTAATAGAAACCAGGGATGTGCCACATCCTACAGTGCAAAGGACCCCCCCTCAATGAAAAACTGTCTGGCCCAAAATACCAATAGTGATCAGGTTAAGAAACCAAGACTTAATAAAATTCATCATTATTTATAAACAAAAACTCAAAATAAACAAATAAACATAAAAACTAAGCCTCATATCATCTTCAGCCCTTCCTCTTTTCAAAGTCTGGTTGGTGCTCTAGCATTATTGAACTATTCCGAGTCCCACAATGAGAAACTTAACAACTCTTTACTACTTATTTACTACCACTATACTCTACTACTTATTTCTTCTTTCTCATGATCCACATTTAAGGATCCTCACAACTCTTCTTAAGTGCCACCCCTCCTATGTGAGCTTTCAGTAATACTGTCTCCTCATCTCCTCATTCCTCACAAGGAAAGACAACCATGTTCTAAACAACCACTGTATTTGCCTCTTATTTACTCTTCACATAATTATTTGTTCACACGTAAATAACTCCCCCAGACTGTGAATACCTTTGGGAAGAGATTGTATTCTACTCATTTTTGAAATCCCAGAACTGTCAGAATGCCTGTCCTTTAGCAGCCTCCAATAAATGTGGTTGAACAAATGCCTTAATGAGTGAAAGTCTTAGGGAAGAAGCCACTCTGGGTGAACCTCTCTCTCATCTGGGCTTTGTTTATCTTTTGGATATTTTTGTGACTTGTGAGCTTTGTTCAGTAGTTCATGGTATCACTTTCTAGTCCAAAGCTCTCTGCTGAGATGCATTACTGATGTTATGTCTATAAAGTTACTGTCTCACAGGCATCTTAAACAAACATCTCAACAAAACAAACTTATTTCACTTTGTAAACTGATCCTTCTTTCCCAAATGCTGTGTATCAAGACAGATATAGCAAACTGTGAGTTCTCTTAGACCCTTCACTTTTTTCTCAGCCTCCCAAATGACCAAGCTCTAAATAGCTTCCAAATAACTTCCAAGTTTCTCCTTCTTCTAATTTCCCTGAACCACTGCTTTAATTCAGAACTCTAACCCATCATCTGTACTGTTCAGAAAAAAATTTTTAACGCCTGTTTCTCCTTTCTCCTGGTTACATCTTTCAATGAACCATTTCCTGTAGATAAAATTCATACTCTATAGAAGGGTAACATAAGGTGTCATGGCCCAAGAGGGCTTTTGCAGCCAAAGGACTAAAGAAAGCACCGGACAAGTTCTGAGACATGAGCTTTTATTTTGGGGCTTATCTATAGGGTGGGAAGTCTGTCACATTGCCTAAATTCAGGAGCTGCACTGAATGGATTCAGGAGCTGCTCTGAATGGCAGCGGGTTCAGAGCTCAACGTGAAGATATTCCACACTTTGGGGGAGCTGAACAAGTTGGTTATGAGGGCTCGAAATTCCAATGGGTATGAGATCATAAGGTGGGAGCAAGGGTCTTGTAACATAGGGAGGGATCGATTGTAATCAACAGGGAGGAGGGGAGGATTATAGACTATCTTGTCTCTAGGAATTTCAGGGAGGAGGTAGTTATAGATTACATTTGGTGCCGGAGGCCTGATTTTACAAGGAGGGTAGATCAAACCTTAGTTAATTGTCCTAGGTCAAGCAAGCTGCTGCGTGTAGTCTTCAAGGCACTTGGGGAAGGCCCTAGGCCCAGTCCCACATAAGGGCATTCATGATTTCGTTCTTATTTATCTCCCCAGCCTCCTCTCTTCTCATACCTTCAGATGTGTTCCCAAAACACCAATTTATGGCTCCTTAAGGTACTTCACTTTCTTGAATGCCTGAATCTTTGTTGTTTTCCTTTCCCTTCCCTAGAAAACACCTCTTATTTCCCATTTCCTTTTGTCATCCACTCATTGTTATCCACCAAGCATCTCTCTCCTGAAAGTATTCACTTTTTTCTTCAGGCTGGATTGGTGTCCCTCTTCTGGATTCCCAGCTCATTCTGGCTCTACATCCCTTTTCTCATGGTATTGTCAATGTCTATCTTCCCTCTCAGAATGTAAACTTTGAAGGAAGGTTTCTTTCTGTCTCCCTTTTACCTATCACAAAGATTGTTAGCCAAAAGTCATTGGACACAGAGTTTTGCATAGGAGGTATGCAGTGAACACATATTCAGTTAAACTGAAACTCAGATGATGAGCCCATTGGCAACATCTCTGGAAGTGGTTGTAGTACAAACTCAGCATATCTTTGATGTATGGATGTCATTTCAAGGAACATAAACTAAAATTGTCCCCCCAAGGCATGAGACATCAGTCTCTTGGTTTGTCTGCCCTATGGGATTCTGTTAGTCTCCTTTCCTATGCTATCTTTTAAATGTCACCTAAGTATTCAGGCTCACAAAGTTACCATTTAATTTGCTGAATGGAATTTAGTTTGGTATTTGGAAAAGTAATCTAATTCTTTCCAGCCACTAGGTTATCATTTAGTCAGAGTACGGTGGTAGGGAGTATATAGGGGGTGAATGTGGAAGTGATGGTGGTCTGTGATGACATTGCAGAAGTCACAGAAATGACAGGAGTGGGGTCCAAGTACACAACATGAGGGAAAGGATAACTGGATATTAGGTGTGTTCCAACAATGAGATCATGCAAGTTTAGTCTCCAGGCTTTAGCTACTACAAGAGTTTAGAGATTTAAAAATAGATATATGTTCCTTCTCACATTCCCAGACATGTAAGTGCAACTCTGCCGCATTCTAAGTCTTGCAGGACCTACAAAACATATAAAATAGAAGAGGGGTGTATAAGATTTCATCTGGACAAAAACGAGGCATGAAATGAGGTTCCACATTCCAAAAGGAAAAAAAAGAACCACTCAAACAAAATCACATCACTCTCTATTCTTACAGACATAGTTTAGGTTCCTATAAAAAGTGTTACATTGGTCTAATAATTTTTTCTCTTTTTGAGAAATGAAGCAGTGGGAAAATGGAGAAAATGAAGTTTAAGAAGGTGGATATATGACATAATTTATATTTTACAGATAAATGTAGAATTTAGAAGTCCTTCTGGAAAAAAAATGCTGAAAACTGGATTATTATAAATTTTGAATGCCAGTATATTAGATGATTTATCAAAGGAACATCAAGTAGTGTTCCCCACCCAAAATGGATTCCTCAGGGGCATTTAGAGTGGTGGTTGGAAAATTTCTCAATTAGATTTTAAAAAGCAAAAAAGTAAATCTTGTAACTTTTGTTTATTATTTATACTCTATGCAATTACATGCCAGATCTGAATTGTACAAACCCTTGTAGACTCATTTTGAGAAAAAAGCAAATATTATGTTTTCTATGTGCTATTTTGTCGATACAGTTTAAACTTTAAACATTGAATATTTTATTCAGGTGGTTTTCTTCTTAATTTACTTTTGTGACTAAAGAGGTGAATGGTATCACTGGAGCAATTGATTATTTATCGGGAAAACTATGCATAAATTGTTAGTAATTATTTGATTAAAAGATGTTAGAAAGGCTTTGTTGAAGAAAACTGTGAAAAATATTTCTTTTTCTTGGCCTGTGAAAATGTGTGGAAGTTAAGCACAAAAGCCTCTGCTGTCTTTTATAGCAAAAGGATTCATTTGGTTTATTTTAAATGGGTTTATTTAGGAAAAGGCAGTGAAGAAAATTTCTATAATACTGGTAGAAATGTGCTGGGACAAGTCAGCTAGCTGTGTTGTGCCTTGGTTGCCTCATGTATACACTGAGATTAAAGTAAGTATGTAAAATTATCTAGACTTTAGAATTATCTTCTTTATTTCCTAAAGAAAAGTCTATTTAAAAGTATACAGTACTATAAAGTGGTTATTATAGTTGTTTTGAAAATGAAAATTATTTAAGATCACATAATATAGTTAATTCATTCTTTTCTTGCTTTTGTGGTGAAGAGAATTGTTTCAGAATGAAGCAGTAGGCAATTTTACAAACTAAACTGTTTAAAGAGGTAAATAAATAAACATTTTGGCCAGATGCTGAACGTTTGGGCGTTAAAAGCAACATGTAGTCCAAGACATCAAAGAACAAGCCTCTGGGATAATCAAGGCTATCTAAAATTCCATCCAAAGCTTAATTATAATTAAATATGCATAATCAAAATGTTAGTAATCAACTCTTTACTTGTATTAAGTAATGCAGGAGCAATGATTTCTCAGCATTGCCAATAGCAGATTGCTCTCAACATCTCTCCAAAATATTTTTATTTTGCCAATAGACATTTTGAACTGATGTGGTAGAAGAGACTCATTATTTCCTCTACCACCACTGTCTTTTATTCATATTCTTTCTTATTTAAAGATAGAAGATAGTTTTCATAGATGTCATCATGTGACTTGGGAATTTTTTTTCCTCATTAGAATTTTGACATATTAAATCACAGTTCCGCCCCCATTAAAAATTACAAACTGGTACTACTCCTTCAAAAATTTGACTTAAGTGGAATTAAATAATTAAGAACTGAATAGTTTTAAAAGATATATATCCATGAGAAATCACCAAGACATTCATCTTTTCCTAATAATTATAACTTTTGTTGTAAAATCCCTAATTTACAAGTCTAAAATCTAAAAAAGCTTTGAAAACATGGTAGTTTTTTTTTTTTTTTTTTGCTTTGTTTTTGTAAATATTTGGCAAATTCATTTGTCTTAGGATTATTTTAAAAGAGTTTTGACTTCATATATCCACTGAGAGTTCCTTGGAGATGCTCAAGGGCCCACAGATCACAATTTGAAATCACCCTTTGAGATTATATGTTTTGGTTAAAAAATACAGCCATATGTTGTTTTTAAGAAAAATACCTAAAATATAAGGAAAAAGTTTAAAGTAAAAGGATGGAAAAATGTATACCAAAAAAAGTGTGTATGTTAGCATCAGACTTAGTAGATTTTAAGGCAAAATATATTATTGGAAATACAAGGAATAACAATATGAGAATCTTTAGGGACATTTAACACTATTAAACTTAATTGTACCTAATAAAAAAGTCTCAAAATAGATAAAGACAAAATTGACATAATTGGCACATAATTGACAAAGCCTTAAAATATGGGTATCTCAGTAATTGTTAGAAACTTAGACAAGTGAAACCCCAAATGAACAACTTTGTTCTATTAGGAAGAAAATAGTTTTTATGAAACATGTTGAACAATTATAACACTTGACCACTGTGGTAGATTCAATTATGTACCCCAACAAAAGGCATGTTCTTAATCTTAACCTGCATTTCTGTGGTGGTGAACCCATTTGTAAATAGGACTCTTCTAAGATGTATTATCAGTTAAGGTGTGTACCCATTTGTGATCCTGTTTAGGTGTGGTCCAACTGAATCACGGTGGGTCTTAATGGGTATTACTAGAGCCCCTTGTAAGCAGAATCAATTCAGATGCAGAGTTAGAGATAACCAAAACACAGGGGTGGGGGGTGGCAGGGGGTGATGGTGGGGGTTGGCTGGTGTGGACACAAAACAAGTGAGTCTCATCTCCCTGTGAGGGAGACTAGGACCCTGAGGTGAGGGTGTGGGGGAAGCATGGTCTTGCTGATACCTGGATTTGACCTCTAAAACCATGAGCCAATAAATCCTTATTGTTAAGCCAACCATTGTGTGGTATTTGTCATAGCAGCCCTGCAGACCAAGGTAACCACATATTAGGACACAAGGAAAATCACAACACAAAAGAAATGATTTATATCATGTATGTGTTCAATCTGAGCACAATGCAATTATTTTGAAATAATAACAAAAAGATAATTTAAGTAGCTCTTTATATTTGAAAATTAAGAAAATATACTACTAAAAAGTGTCAGGAGACAATTCATGGATTCCTCATACTCCTGCATAGACTGAGCCTTCTGAGAAAAGGGTACATTTTATTAGCAAAAAATCTTGAAAGCTGGAGATAGAGTTCCCCTCTGAAGAGACTTTGAGGTATACTACCCTAGAGACACCCCAGGATTGCAAACATGAAGTAGTTCTCCCTTTCTTCTCTTCCTGTTAGAAGTTTGCTTCCATTCTAGAGTAATGAGTAATCTCTCTTTCTGGAAGGGAAAAAAGGCTGATGTGCTAAATAAAATTGTGGCAGGCTAACTTGTCAGTTTGCAAACAGGGTAAAATCTAAGACCCTTCACAGTTTTCCACTTAACAAATAGTTTATGGGTCAAAAAGAAATCATAATGTAATTTGGAAAGTACTTAGAATGGAATAAAACTGAAAATACTTTTCTGCAAGTAATTGTGAGATACAGCTAAAGAGTACTGGTGGAGCTGCGGTGTAGGGTTAGGGGGTAAGGGGCACAATGGAGCGTGTCTGATAGATTCCAGAGAATGGAGAGGAGCACATTGAATTGAGCCAGGTGCAGTTTGGACGACCTGCTGCTGGGTCAGCCTGAGTTCCCGGATTTCTGGTTCTGGTGCCGATTGCTGATCACCCCAGCAGTATGCCCACAGAAAACTGAGTCTTAAGTAGACTTGGCATTGGCTTCATCTCCCTTGCCGTGCCCTGAGATAGGTTTATAACCCCAGGAAAGTTAGTCACTGAAGCCCATTTCTGTTTCTCCTCTGGTCATCTTGGAACTTCCCGCTTTCTCCCCTTTAACGAAATGGAGATGTTTAATGCGGGCAGGAGGGGGTTTCTCCTGTCCTTCAGCCCCTTGTGGAACTTAGCAGTCCTGTTATTATCACTCATCATCCTTGATGAACTGAGACATTTGGAGGTCTATATATATTTAACATTCTAGAAGTATTTATTTCATTGCTGACCATCAGCTTGCAGCATGCGACTCTGAACGAGCTGCCACTCTCCACTCTAATAGAAGCACCAAATGCTGTGGTACCACTTCTCAGGTTGTCGGTCCAACATCATTACTTAGGAATTAGCCTTTTGGGGACTTAGAAACACTTATTCTCTCTAAAAAGTAACTTCATAGTTCATGCACAAAACTCCAATTGGCAGATTTAAGTCCAAAATGGGAAAAAAAAATTTATTTTAGTACTGTATGTATTCAGGAATAAAATAAGCATCTCTTTTTGTCTTGTTATAAGGAAATAAGACTTTTTTCACCTCTACCATGAATCAGGACGGTAGTTTTGATGTTCCCTTAGAGTTAGAAAATTGCTTGCCAAAGATATTGAGAAATAATAATTTAGCTCATTTTCCTTTATAAGTTACATATTTCCAGTATGTGTACGAGTTGCAGGTTATTTTGCAGACCCTTGTGCCGACATCATGGCCAAGCTGCAGGCGGCCGCCCTGAAGTATTTCCGGGCGGTCTTCACAGCTGTGGAGATGGGACAGGGCCAAAGAGTGGCTGAGCTCTTCCTGCATCACGTCCAGGCCAGCGAATGCAGAGACATGGAGAGATTTAAGGCTGAGATGGCTGCCCTGGTGACCCAGGCCCGGAAAAATGCCATCACTCTGAAAAAGATTCAAGTTTCCAGCTCCTCTCCAGCATCTTCAAGTTACTGACTACGTACAAGGTAAAGCTTGAGAGTAACTGTGCCTCAATTGTGTTTGCAGTCATGGTGTTAGAGGGGCTTGGCTGCTCACTGGACCCCAAATTGAATATACTGGAGGCAGCAAAGCCCTGCCCCGCCACCCCTTTTTTTTTAAAAGGCCAGGATCCTCTGCCTGACTGGCAGGGAGCATTGGCGGGCCTTTCCTGAGAACTGCAGGTGGCACGGAACAGCCTCTCTTTTGGCAGTCTGGACATTTGAAGATTGGGATTGCTTGGAGGACACACATTTTTTCCCACTCTGATTTGATTTCAGGCATTTCTTTTAAAAGCTTTGGGTTATTTGGGGAAATAAGGGAGGGAAAGGTCCTATCCTTCAGCCATGGAAGCTGGGCCTGGTGTCAAGGATATTTTTATTTCAGGGACAGTGTTGTGTGAAGGAAGAATAAAATTATTTTGTTTCCTTAAAAAAAAAGACTGTTATTTTTACTTTTTTATTTTTTTGGTTCGTGATCTTGTTTTTATTGTTTACTGGGAAATACACTGAGCAGAAGAGATGGGCAGAGTGAGAGGATTCCAGTAGACATAGCTACATTACAGTATAAACGGATTTTCGTGGGAATCAGACCCACCACAGGCTGGTCTGATTACTAGTGGCTCCTCTCTTTAGGGGCTACAGCCAAATTGAGTCCCTTTTCTGATAGCCACAGAGGTTGGTCACAACTCTGGTTCAAAGCCAACATAGGAGAGATGTCCTCAACTCCAAGTTTTAGCATACAACTCCTTTTTCAATTCCTATACATTTTGATGAAACATATTTATATGAAAATAATACCTTTCCCACTGTAACATTTCTCAGAAGGCCCAGGTCAGAGGTTCTCGGGATTTTTCTGATCTTTAGGTAGATCCATTAGCAGTGCCATATACCAAAACTAGCAATTCACCCCAAAGCTCAACCTCCAATACAACAGAACTCTAATCATAATTTCAAACAGGAGTTATGACCAAGTGAGATTCAGAGACTGATAATACATAAATCACAGTGAACATAAAAGAAAGTCTCAACTCATTCAACAAACAATATACACAAAGACATATACAGTCAATAAAAGTTGAGAATAAATCTGAACAGAAAAAAAAATCTTCAAATGACATGAAATAAATATTGACCTTGGAGTTACACACTCTTTATCAGGAATTTATGATTTCTATCCCAGTTTAGTAAAATGATACATTTTTTTTTTCAGTGAGAGAACTAGTTATTTCCCCAATGATGCCAACAAGAAAAATGCCTCCAAAAAAGCCAAGGGGAATTATGCCTTCACAACTGGGGTGGAGAAAGCATGTATAAAATTCTGCACCTCTTTTGGTAGTGCCGGCACCGGAGGGGCTTAGATGCTTTAGGAGGAAACCAGTGTTGGAGTTTTAGTCTTGTCTCCGCTGCACGACCGTGGGCTTGCAGCTATTGAGTTGGTGCATGGAATAAACTTTGAGATATCAAACTTACTTTCCTTTATGAAGGATCACACAGTTAACCCACAGTGACGTGTCCACTTGCCACCGAGCGCAGGGGGCCGCTGCCTCTCTTTCCCGTAGTGCAGAGACCAGTCACGGCCCCATTCCGTGATAGCTCTTAAGATAAAGCTGCAGACCCCTGATGCCGACCAGCTTCTGACCCCACATCTTTTTGATGACGATGATGTCCAATGAGCTGCCGTCTCACTCTGCGCATCGCCAGGCCTCTGTTTCACAGGCATGTGGCAGATTGCCTCAATCAAGGACAATTTAAATGAGCTTTAGAGAACTTGTAGATAGCACTGGAAGTTAGGACATGGTAAACCATAAAGAGAATGGTTTGTCTTAGCCCTCAGAATGATACCTGTTAATCTCTGAGTGTGACCAGCTTTTGTCCTTATTTCAATTAAAAAAAGCCATGTCATCAGAAAAAAAAATAATTTATGGACTTAAATTCTTTTTATACACTGCACTGGAGCGATAGTAATGGACTTGATAACAGGTGTTTCCCATATCTACTGGGGATATCACATAAGAAGCCGTACATACACAATAGCACCTTTCTAAAAACTGAAAAATTCTGAATTATGAAACGCATCCAGGTCCAAATATTTCATATAAGTTTTCCTACTTTTAGGATCTGCTGTGGTATACTGTGCTTTCAAAAGATGTCCTCAATAAAATTTCCCATCCCAGATGCCTTTCTGGAATCTTGCCACTTTCCCATCAAGATGTGGGGCCTAATTCCTTTCCCTTGAATTTAGTCATGTTTGTGACTTGCTTATAACCAGTAGAAGGCAGCATGAGTGATGGTATGTGGTTTCCGTGACTAGGTTTTTAAAATGCCATAAAACTCCTTCCTTCTCATAGGACACTCACTCTTGGATCCGGACACCAAACTACGAGTTAGCCCAAGAAACCTAGCAAGAAGCCTGCATGGGGAGGAGCCGAGGCCTCTGTCATCGTCCCCACTGACGTCTCGGTCAGTGCCAGCCGTGTGAAATCAGCCATTGTGAAAGTGAACCCTCAAGTCCCGACCTGAGTGATCAGTTGATACCATGCTTAGTCCTGCCCAAATTTCAGATTTATGAGCAAATGAATGATTTTGCTGTTGCTGTTATTTTAATCCACTAAATTTTGGACTAGTCTGTTAAATAGCAAGAGCCCTGGAGCCCTAAACTGCCTCAGAAGCAGTTCAACTATCCCTGGAAAATGATGCAATGAGGAAGTCCAAAATATGTCACATGGAGAGACTACATGGAGAAGCCCCGAGAGCATGTGAAGAGAAATAGAGCTGGCCAGTCACCAGCTACTCCATCCCCAGCTACCATTTCACTGCAACTGCGTGAGAGCCTCTGAGTCAGAACTTCTTAACTAAGTCCTTCCTGAATTCTTGATCCACAGAAATCGTGAGAGAAAATGAAATGATTGGTGTTGTTTTATGTCATCAGTTCTTGGAGTAATTTTTTACACAGCAATAGATAACCAGAACGTTTGCACATGATTTCCAGGCACCAAAAGTATTTAGGTATTAGGTCTTAAAAATAGAAGAGGCAGCAGTTTGAAAACTCTTTGTATAAAAGACCAAGTTGTCTCTGAATACCCCTGCAGGCACAGGTTTTGAGGTTCTTGCTCTGATCACTCTCAAAAAGGGTAGACTTACATGGAGTATGCACCAGTTACTATGGAAATACAGAGAAGCAAGGGATGAATTCTGCTCTGGGGCATTTGGGAACACTTTGAGGAGCAAATCATATTTAAACTGGATCTTGATAGATGGCTAGGAGATTTCCACAGGTTAAAAAGTGTGTGTAAGTTGTGGCTTGGTGACCACAGACTAAAAGGAAAAGGGAGAGAAACTGTAAGAATAGCTGCTTTGGTTTCCAGTAGCTTAGTTCTTGATTTCTGTCCTTCTTGAGGTCCAATTAGATACTTCTTTACTTGTGTTCCTCAAGATAACCGTTTTAAACCAATTATGTGTTTTTTTTTAAATTTACTATCAAAAGCGCCTTGACTAAGACAATTCTTTTGTTTAGTGACTACCCTAGTTCAAGTACTGTGACATGTCCATTCTACTGTATGCTAGCTTATTTAATTCTTACAACTGCATTTTGAAACAGATATCATTATTTCCTTCTTGAAAATAGGGACATTGAGACTGAATAAACTGTTATATAGTCATGAGGCAGGAAAATGACATAGCCTGGATTTAAAATCTGGACTGTCTCCCTTCACTGTACAATGGCTCTTGTGTTTAATATTATTATCTTTATACCTCACCTAATATTTATGTATTTGTGGTGTCCATATTTTTATAGGTACTTATGAATTCAGAATAGGGTAGAAATTGTATTTTTTAATTTCTTTTCCTTTGGAGTTTGTATAGTGTTTTGTTTAGAGTGGATGCTCTGTTAATATTTAACTGTTTCAATTAATAATAAGGAAAAATAATGGAAGATGAAGTTTTAGCTGATGATTAAAACTTGGATGAAAAAGAAAGAGACACTTTTTTTTTTCTGTTTCTTTCAGTGGGAGGGTAGGAAGGAAGGCAAATGACCTTTGGTGTGTGAAACTTTGCAGGATATCTATACTAGGCTGGAGGTCGGCAGGCTCTGCTGGAAGAGCTGTTTATCTTTGTTTTATAGCTGTTTTCTAAAACAAAATAGACATTTGAAAACAATTCTTGAATTCTTTTTAGATGACAAGATTTAATAGTATTTTCTTTAAAGGATTCTTGCGTGCTGTTTCAGTTTGCTAAAGCTCCTGGAATGCAAAATACCAGAAATGGGTTGCCTTCTACAATGGGGATTTATTAAATTACAATTTACAGTTCTTAGGCCATAAAAATGTGCAACTCAAAGCATCAACAGGACTCTGAAGACAGGCCGCTGGCAACTGGGACACCCCTGTTCCATGAAAAGGCACATGACCAACACCTGCTTGTCCTTTTGTCCCGGTTTCATTGCTTTCAGCTTCTGGTTTCACTGGCTTCCTCTCTTAACTTCTGCGAGTGCTTCCCTGAATCCATCTCCAGGGCTTTTCTCTGTGGGCTTCTCTTAATTTCATCTCTTATAAAGAGCGCCAGTAAAGGGATTAAGAGCCACCTTGAAAAAAACCAATTAAAAGGTTCCACCCACAGTAGGTATACACCCACAGAAATGGATTAAAATAACATGGCCTTTTCTGGGGTACATAATAGCCTAAAACTGCCACACATGATTGCAGAAAGATTTTCCTTAAATATTACGAAAATTTTTGGATATGCACTGGTATTATTTTCATATTATTTCACTTTTTTCTTTGTCTTGGATACTTTTGTTCCTTCCTTATCATTATAATAAATTGTGGCAGCAACAACAATCTGATATTTAATTGATCATCACCTTTTGGAATATAGATAAGTAGATCAGATATATTTTTGCTCTGTAAGCCAGCAGATAAATATTTCAATTCATTTGTTTCTTAAATCTTTTACCATTATAATAACTCTCAGGTTAGTCAAACATTGAATCACAGAATGATAGAGTTTAGTATCTGTAGAAGAATGAAACTGGAAAATAGGGCATCAATATTAAAAAAAAAAATTCTCTATGTAACCTCAACGTCCGGTTGAGCTTGAGACCCAATGTCCAATCCTTTATTTTACAGATGAGGAAACTGAGTCATAGAGAATGTTGGTGAAATGCCTTTTGAGTTCAAGGAGGAATGCATAAAACCAAAAATAAATTTTAAAATGCACATAATAGGAATGATTTCCTTTAGTAGATATTTACTAAAGATTTCTTCATTTGTAAGTAACAGAAAGCCAACCACAAACTATAAGAATAAAGCTGAATGGATTAATTTACAAAAACCAAGAAAATATTGAGTACCAAACCATAGAAAGGGCAACTATGCAATTAGGTATTAAGGATATTCCAAATCATGTATTCAAGTGTTACTATTCCTGTCTGTCGTTGGACTTCATTCTCTTCCACTGCAAAGCAAATTTATCCACATGGCAGAACATGCAGTTGCCAGTGATTTCCAAATTTTACACCTCATTATTTAAGACACAAAGAAGAGAATGACTCAAGTTTTCCCTGGGTTTGAATTAAAATACCCTAGAAAAAGGATTTAACTTGAGTTGGGCCCAGGTCTTAATTGGGCCAGGGGACAGTGTCTCACTGTACTGAAATGAGCATTTTCAAACTGACCATGTTGATGGGGGAAGAGGCAGTTTCTAGAAAAGGAATTATTGGTAAGGCATCTCAGGTACCTACTAAAATAATTTGATCAGTTATTTACTTTAAAATATTGATAATCATTTCATTGAAAAACGTCTACATGAATTAGAAAATAATCTTTCTTAGGATCCATTTAGTTTCTTCAGAGTAGAATGTTCTAACCTTCTACGTGGTAGAGTGGGTTGACAGCCCCATGGCTCAATGTATAGACTTTTACTGTCTCCTGGCTTTCCGTCCAGTGCGACATGTGGTCTGGGGTCCCAGATTTAACATGTCCCTGTTCAGTTTCTTCAGAGAATAAACTTCATATCTGGCCAAGGAGTGGAAGAAGTGGTTGTCATTTTTGCAAAGTTTGGGAAGGAACAGTACAGAAGAGTTAGCATAACAGGCCTGAGGCTATGACTGTCTTTAAAAGGGCCCAATGGCAATGTTGGCCCTTGCCTGGCATTTGGGAACTTGGCTTTCAATATGTTCCCTTTGTTTCTAACTGATAAGACTGTGTGTGTGTGTTTTTGTTGTTATTTTGTTTTGTTTTTAACAACCACAGAAATTTATTTTACCAACTCAGATTTTCAACACACCATGTAATAGCTACCTCAGGGCTGGAAGGGACTTTCTTGCTTCATTGAGTGCATTTATAGACTGCTTGAGTTTGTTGTGATGGACATGTATTTTTTTTCCATTTTTTATGGAGATATATTCACATACTATACAATCATCCAAAGTGTACAATCAATTGTTCATAGTACCATCATAGAGTTGTGTATTCATCACCACAATCAATGTTTGAAACTTTTCATTACTCAAAAAAAAAATTAAGAATAACAGTTAAAGCAAAAAAGAACATCCAAAACATTCCATCCCTCCACCCCCCTCCTTTGCCAGTTTGGATATATTATGTGCCCTGTGCCAGTCTGGATATATTATGTCCCCCAGAAAAAGCCATGATCTTTTAATCTAATCTTGTGGGATATTGGGATTAGGTTGTTTCCATGGAGATTGTGAGCCACCCACCTGTGAGTGACACCTTTGGTTAGGGTGTGACCTCTGATTGAATGTTTCCATGGAGGTGTGTTCCTGCCCATTCAGCGTGGGCCTTGATTAGTTCACTGGAGTCTTATATAAGGGCTCATAAACAGGACTTCAGAGAAGCTGCAGCTGAGAGATACATTTTGAAGTCCGCCATTAAAAGCTGACACTGACATTTTGGAGAATGCCGTTTTGAAACATAACCTGGGAGCAAGCAGATGCCAGCCATGTGCCTTCTGAGCTAACAGAGGTTTTCCAGACACCATTGGCTATCCTTCAGTGGAGGTCCCCTATTGTTGATGCCGTAGCTTGGACACTTATGGCCTTAAGACTGTAAATTTGTAACCAAATAAACCCCCTTTATAAAAGCCAATCCATTTCTGGTGTTTTGCATAACACCATGTTCTTTAATGCAATCTTGTTGGGGGCTACTTATTAGTGTTGATTAGGTTGGAATCTTTGGATTAGGCTGTTTCCATGGAGATGTGATCCACCCAACTGTGGGTAATACCTTTGATTAGACTGTTTCCATGGAGGTGTGGCTCCAGCCATTCAGCATGGGTTTTGATTTAATCACTGGAGTCCTATATAAGAGCTCAGACAGAAGGAGCTCACTGCTGGAGCTTAGAGAGACATTTTGAAGATGGCCATTGAAAGCTGAAGCTGACAATTTGGAGAGCGCCATCTTGAAATGCAACCTGGGAGCCAGCAGATGCCAGCCACATGCCTTCTGAGCTAACAGAGGTTTTCTGGACACCAATGGCCTTTCTCCAGTGAAGGTATACTCATATTTAGGCCTTAATTTGGACATCCTCATGGCCTTCAGACTGCAAATTTGTAACCAAATAAACCCCTTTATAAAAGCGAATACATTTCTGGTATTTTGCATAATGGCAGTATTAGAAAATCAGAACACCCCCCTCCCCCATTATTCATTTAATTTTTGTCCCCATTTTCTACTCATTTGTCCATACACTGGATAAAGGGAGTGTGGGCCGCAAGGTTTTCACAATCACACAATGACACCATGTAAGCTATATAGTTATACAGTCATCTTCAAGAATCAAGGCTACTGGGTTGCAATTCAACAGTTTCAGGTATTTCCTTCTAGCTATTCCAATACACTAAAAACTACAAAGGGATATCTATATAACACATAATAATAATCTCCAGAATGACCTCTCAACTCCATTTGAAATCTCTCAGCCCCTGAAAATTTATTTTGTTTCATTTCTCTTCCCCCTTTTGATTGCTTTCTCAATCTCATGATGCTAGGACCAATCTTATCCCCAGGAGTTATGTCCCACATTGCCAGGGAGATTTACAACCTCTGGGAGTCATGTCCCATGTAGGGTGGAGGGTAGTGAATTTACCTGCAGAGTTGGCTTAGAGAGAGAGGCCACATCTAAGCAACAAAAGAGGTTCTCTGGGGGGTGACTCAGGCACAATTATAAGTAGTTTAGCCTCTCCTTTGCAGTAACAAACTTCATAAAGGCAAGACCCAAGACCAAGAGCTCAGCCATGTAAATTGGTAGACTCCCATATCTGTGAGCATATCAGTAATTCCTCAGGTGGGAAAGTTTAATATTTCAACATTTTCTCCCAATCTCTCAAGGGGTTTTTGCAAATACAATTTTATTCTCTGTCTAAATTACTCTAGGATGTCGGGGCTTCACACTAACCTGTACAAACCAACCAGATCTCCCTCCCTATTCAAAGTTCCATGTAATTATGGTGTTTGAACAAACTGACCATACAAGTTAAATTATATAGTGTGCTACAGAAAATACAGATTTTGCACCAAATAAACATCTTTGCCTTTGGTCTCACACAGATGTTGTAGTTTTAAAACGCCATCAATATCATCCTTTTCCCTTTAGTCTTGTTTACCCTAGTCCTAACCAAGTCCATTTCATTCATATCTCTAATTGAAGTCTGATCTCTTTTTCAGCCTCTTTAACATTTGCTGTGTGTGGTAATGTTGACATTCATAGCTGCTGAACTCTGGTTCTGAGTCTCAGGTGTCACATATATACCTAAAGTTCCAGCGACTGACCAGGTTATATTGAGGAGGTAAATTTACAATCGAATATTTTCTGCACATCTTCACACCATGGATTCCATAATCTGGAAACTCTTCAACATCCACTTATGATTGTTTTTAGCAGCTTTTAATGCAAAATTTACATTAAGTAACTGCTAAATTTCTGGCATTTTGGAGGGATAAAATAGAATTAAAATACTTTAAAAAATTAAATCTCTTGTGTAAGGACGTTTCCTGTTAGCACTGAGAGCTGCAGATGTTTTCATCACCAAATATATCTATGGTATAAGTTATGGGATTAAGAAGCCGAATTTCCAAAGCACTGATAGTGTTCTCTGGTTATCACCACTTATAATAGTTTTAAATTGTTCACTTCACTTTCTGAACACATTAATTCCAGGTTTTTAATGGAATAAGTGGAGAGAAATGAGAGGCTATCATAGCAACTATTGATGCAGAGAAGATGGAACTTTGCAATTTAGTTCAAAACCTTAGTGGAAAAGTAATCTTGAACCATTATCCAGCTATTTCTTTGGTCAACACCCCTAGCACCGAGCTTCACAAATACTGAAATATGCTCTAAAAGTAAACACTTTTAACCATTTGGTTACAAGTTTAAAGCCACTTGTTCTTGAAAAGTAAACATACAAAACGGAATGGATTATATCTAGGGCATTATTTATAGTGGGTGTATGGAAATATAATAACACATGTGAATATAACTAAACCATTGTGTGTCTGGAGTGAGGTGTGGTGCTGTCATTCAACAACCCATTGAACTCCCTCTAATTTTGGAAAAGCAACACTGTAGATAAGGTGATATATTAGCTGAAAAAAATTCAAATATTTAGTACATGGATCTTGGTTACTTTTTCCTTGTATTTTGGCATGGATATGTTTGATCCATAAGGATCTGAAGTACACCATCATGTTTCATTTTAATGCAAACTATTATTATAATGTCTTTTTTTCATGAATGGTTTAGGAAAATATGTGATTCCATAACTTGAGAAGTGGAAAGTTTCACACCCTAGTTTAGACTTTCAGCCTTTCAATTGAGTCTTAGAATATCTTTTAGATCTATTTTTAGAAAAGAACATTGTGGAATCCACATAGAATTTGTTAATATATTTTGGTCAAAGCATGGGTTACCCATAACTGCCCACACCCATCTGCTTCATTTCCAGACTTCACAGCCCCATCTGATTGCTCCATTAGGATTGAGGAAGCAGAGGCTGTCCTGAGGAAGGTGAACAGAGGATTTCTGAGGATGAGAGAGGCAGTGGTCTGGCACTGTATCATAATGAAAGATGGGAATTTCACACCCCACCCGAAATGAGAAATGCTACTGAAGTATTAGAACACAGGCAAATAGGTCCAGCTGATAGAATGGTATTAAAATCAATCAGACAGAGAAGTTACTGGGTTATGGATCAGAGTTGTGATACAAATATTTGAATATAAAGTCCAGCTGGAGTTCTTGGGGCTTTGCTGTGAAATGAAGGAACTTGTCAGAAAAGCAAGGACCCTGGATTAATACCCATTGTTAGATAAAACTCTTATAAACAAGAGAGAAAGCAGCAATTAGTCTACAAACCCTAAAAGTTAAAGTGTACTCTGACTGGTCCTATCAGCTTATATAATAAAAATAAAAATAAAAGTTCCAATACAAAAGATTTCCTGTGCAGAAGTGTGGAGATAAAAACCTGGCTATTATGCAGTTAGAGATATAATATGTCTAAGAGTTATGCATCAATAAATGAGAAGAGATATAATTCTCATCTAATAATGAAAACAACCCTGATGTGAAAGTATAACTATCCCGTTTTGGAGACTGAGAGCCAGAGAAATAAAGAAATTTAAGTGCTAACTTGCAAATGTACATAAGTAGAATGCTGTTCATTTCAAATGCTCTTCAAATTTTGCTAATATCACTGGTAAGTGCAATAAGTTAACCTTACAAACATAGTAAAGAAAAACATTATTTAAATTTGCTGCCTCTGAGCTTGTCTGTAGAATTGATATAAAATTTCCTTACAGCTCTGAAAAACTTACAAATTAACACAAATGTTCAGTAATTGGGGGAGTGCAATCTCAGTTTTAAAGTTACTGAAAATAACTAGCCAACATTTTAATTAAACCTTTAACAAAAGTCACATATTGCTAAGACAGCAGGTTGTTTTAATTATAAGGTGGCAGGAGTCTGTTAAGATTCACAAAATATTTTAGTTGTGACACTTGCTTAAGCCATTCAGTAATTGTCTATCAACTATGTAATAGATGGAATAACAAACATTTATAGTCTCTAAGATCCATTTTGCCAAGTTGGATGGATAGAAATGGCATAATTCTTTTTAGTTATTGAGAGTTATTGTGACATCACAGGTGTGGACATGGGTTAATAGGCAATATCAGAAAAAAAAGTTTTTTTTTCCTTTGTCATACTAAATTACAAGTTACTAATTCACTTTCCTCATGTATCTCCAAAAACTTTTATAGAGGAACTTGCCAAAGAAGAAGCAAACTCTTCTCTCCCTCTATCTCTCTCTTTCTCATTAAAACTAAAATGTAGATATTTAAAAAGGTTTACAACTTTAAAAGACATTAATAGGACAATAACAAATATGTCCAATGTAGAACTCACCATACTTGCTCTGACAGCATAAATTCTTTCAACAGGCCACCAAGGTTAAGGAAGAAAACATTTTAACCTACGTTTTTTTGATTATCAGAGAAGGGAAAGCAAACTGCTATTGAGGAAGACAACTTTGTTCCTAGTTACTAAACTCCGAAGAAATGGACAGTGTCTACAGCAGTACTTTCCCAGTAAATTTAGAACCAGAATTGAAAGGCCTATTTCCAACACTGACCTTGATAAACTGATGACTAAATTTAAAATACTAGTGTGATCCAACTGAAATGGTTAATTTAACAGAGTCCAAGGGGTTAATAGGATAGAGTAGTCTTCAAGGAACACCGTCAAATGCCCACTTGAGTAGACTTAGAATCCTTAAATGAGTGGGCACTGAGCATCCTTTAAATTACCTTCCATTCTGGAATGCAGATATTTTATACCACTTATGACCAAACAGTGCGTAAACTTTGGAATTTCAGAGGAGCAGTTGCCACAATTATTTCTTGTTAATGAAAACAAAGAAGGCTACCAGAGTTCTCCCCTGAATGAAAAGATCCTCTGCTTCGACAAGAGTTAAAGAGAAAATCTTTAAGAAGAGCAAAGCTGCTTCTTAAGTGTATGCTTCAACGCTTGTATTCATGGCTATTGAGATTTATGGTGATGAAATCCTACAGTTGGGAAAAGCTGAAGGAAATTTTAACTTTCTTTCTATTAGCCTTCAAAGTTAGTTGCTATTTTCTGTTGAGTCTGTGTAGCTGTAAATAAATATACTCTTCTTAACTGTTAACCAGACACAAGTTCTTACACTGAAAAGAATGATCAAATAGCCTTTAAAAAATAAATGAGAAAATTTTGTTCATAACAGTATTTTTAAATGAAAATAACCTAATTTTATTCTAAAATTTCACTATATCTATATATATAGAAATATTTTTTGAGCTTATTTGTTTATCCTTTTGAATCTTCACTTTTGCGGCACATTAAATGTATATACATTATTTATATAAATTATATATGCATTAAATACACACATACACACACACACACACACACACACACACACACACACACACACCCCTTACCAAAAGATTTTGATCTATGGGGTATTTTATATTGTCATAGGGAGAATGCCAAAATATGATCACAACTTTTGCTCTGACATAATTGGAATTTTCCAAACACTAAAGCAAAATAAACTGATTTAATGAAGTTATAATAGACTTTTTTACTCAGTGAATTTACTGCCCTTTATAATACTAAAAGTACTTAAGCTCTGAATTTAAAACCTTTTTCATAGACCCCAAATAATCTTCCTAGACTGAATGAAAATTACACAATAAATTTAATCTTTAAATATATCTGTTACAAAATAGTGATGGAAAGTTGAGGCACAAGTTTCTTATTAAAATTGTTGTGTTTTTAGCAAAGTATCATCTGAACTTCTGAACCAAGATGAAGTAGCTTAAAATAACTTTTATTTTCATTATTTGGCTCAATAAATCTGTTGCCATTTGATATTCATGTTTCTGCATTAAGAATAGGTCCCATAAATTGAATTCATATTGTTAGAAAAATGCTGTATTTTTCTTTAGGTTTTCTATCCAGTAATAACCACAGATTTCATATGAATTTAAGAGCCATTCTATAAATGTTTCTTTACATGGAAGTGGAAAAAATGTGTCTTCTTTTTGCCAGCCTCCACTCTACCTCCACATGCTGTTCCCCTGCCTCAGTGATGATCATTAACATTCAGATCTTGTTAAGTTCAGATCTTGGACCAATGTAGCAGTAAATTATAAGCTATACTTTTTTTTTTTTTCCTTTTTTTAACCCTATTTCAATTATGTTTATATTTAGAATTCTGATTGTAAAAAAGAGGACACGTACAAAAACGAGGACGCATCCTCCTTTGACTTAATCCTCCTACACCAGTTCTGGGTTTTTAGTGTGCATGTAAACTCTTCCATTCGTAATTTAAGTGAAAACTGAGTGATTTTTACCAAATGACGTTTTTGGGTTTACGTGGTTTGATGATACAGCAATTAGTGGTTATAGTAAGTAAAACCAAGCATGAAAAAGCCAGCATACTATTTTTAAATGTCTGGGTTTTTTTTTCTAATTCCTATACATTTTATGGGTTGTCGTCTGCGGAGACTGTTTTCATAGTCAGCATTAGTCCTTCTCACTAAGCAGCACAAGGAAATTCTTTCCATAGAGAAAAATTGTTGGAGGTTCAGTGACCTAGGTTACTTGTTCAGTGACTGAGGACAAGACCTAGCCAAGGCCAAAGATGAAGTAATCTTATGTGGCTAACAAAGAAAATTTCTTGCTCAAAAACCATTCTTAGTGCAACTTTTCTAAAATTGATCATCTCTGATTAATTTTAGGGGAAAAATTGCATTAGAATCTAGGCTTTCCCAAATCACCCATTAATAAGAAATCTCAAATGTGATCTAAAAATTTATCATACAGATCACTCAAGGAAACAATTTTGTCCAGGCTTTCATAAACAATTCAATTTGAAAACTGTATGCAAATTTATTAGTTAGCCTTTTTTAAGCCCCAAGCTTTGGTGAATGATATGTATATACCACAGCTTACTCAGCAACAGAACAAAGGAACACTTCAATCACTTTTAACCTGCCGTGGTTGAGAAGGCAGTCTGACCACCAAACGTGTGCTTCTCCTTTCTTGGTATAGAATTGTCTCTGGGAAGCAGTTGCCAGCTAGGGAACACATTTCTTATTAACAGAATGCGAACACAAATGAGATGTGTCTTTTCCAGGTCAACCTACTCCATATTCTCTTTCTCTTTTTTTCTGATATCACCCCAAACTAATCCACCACACCAACTTTATAACAGTTTTCTGAATTCTTCTCAATGAAAGCACATCCTTGATGCTTATGTGAAGCTTATGAAATAGAGATATTTTTGAATCTCTGGAGACATTCATGACTTCTGGAATTACATTTATTTTCAGTATGACCTACCTCTTTGCTTTGAGGTCTTTAAAACAAAGGTAATGCCTAATCCTGAATAATTTTGTCTTCCCCACTTGTCTACCAGACACTAGGGCTGCTTGTTCCTCTGCTCAGGCATTCTGCAGTCAGCTAATCTATGTGTGCTGGCATGAAACTTCCCCTATTTCTTGGCTACCGTCACCAATTCCTTTTAGTATAGGTGATGAGCTATGAATTTCTCTTCTTATCATGACAAAGCATGCCTTTGGATTCTTTGTAAAATTGACAAACTCTGTTTGTAAATTAAAAAAGCACAGATACAATGTCTATTTCTTCAAAAAATGGAAAATTTGTAAATTGAACTTTGATAAATGAGGAGCAGTTATGTAGCCAAATTTGCCAGACATGCAGACTATTTCATGTATTGGAAAAGCAAGTTTCACAGAAATATATACTTTAAAATCAGTAAATATAATTGCTTTTTTTAGTTATAGGTTGGGAATTGAGAGTGATTTCTCTTGATTAATTGTAGGTTAGTACTGATTTGCTTGGGGTCAGAGAACAATAACTTTGCTAAAGATGGGAAAAGAGATTGCTTAGCACACAGAATACCTATCTTTTTTCCCCATTATTTTTTGTAGCCACAATCAGCCACTCCACACATTTAGAATTATTTATGTGGCCATTATGTTTCTAATCCCTGGTATGCACAGATTCCAAACCTTTCAGAAACCTCCCCTTTTTTATTAAGCGTAAAATAAATCTCTGACAGAGGGACTATGATTAAATCTATTTTATGTTTACTTAAATGCATAGCATTTGGGGCCATTTTTTAAAGCCAGTTTTTAGATTGTTTCATGAAGTCAAATTGTAATATATTAAACCACTTCATATCATATAATGGGGAAGGTATATCAGAAAGGAATTTGGGAATAACTGGAGGCAGGGACAGTGACACCAGGTTTCTTCAATATTGAAGATGGTCTAAAAAGATCAGCTTAGTGGAAGAAAAACAAGGAAACAGCAAGTTGTCAGGCCCAAGTTCTTAAGAATTCTCTTGAAAGTGCTTCCTCTTCGGGTGAGCTGAAGAGAACTGGTTTAAACAACAGAGTTCCAAACAAATAACAAAGGGTAGTGGATGTGGTTTATAGAGCCAATGGAAATAAAATGATAAGGGAGCATTTATGTTCCCTTCTCACCTGCTTCTCACAACAACTGTCTGGATAAGATGAGGTTGTATTGTTTGATTCCATTTCAGAAGATGTAGTTTGCGCAAAGTGTCAGAACTGAGACTAGAGTTAAGTCTCTCCTTTATTACTTACGGTCCTAAACATGCTGCTCATATATAATGCTCATATATAATAATGTTCTATTAGGCAGGCCTATTAAGATGTATAAACAGATGGTGCTCTTTGTAGAACATATAGACCTCTGAGAATATGGCCAGTTGACTTCATATTGGCTTATTTTGTCTAGTTTGGAATTATAAAGTCTGCCAAATGTTATTCAGAATTTTTATATTACTAAGAAGTAAAAAATACACATACACACACACACATGTACACACACACACATATCATTGAAATAATGTTGTTTTAAAATGTAAATTTTGCTATATTATTATAGTCAGGGAGATACTAACAATATTTAAGGACCTTTGATGGTACAGACACTACTCAATCAAAATAAAGCACTGGCCAGTCAGAATGGGACTTGGTCATACACAGTCTGGATGTGCCAGATGCCTCAATTGACTATCAGCTCGGATTGTAACACTGAGGCATCCTTAGACTCAGAATTCTGAGGGGAGGGGTGACATCGGCTCATTTCTTGCTCTGTCCTCAGCACAAGTACTAGGCCAGGCACAAAAGTATGATCTCACTGCAGTCTTTTAAATGAGTGAATCCTTAGGCACTGCATTTAAAATATTTTCCAAAATCATAATAACTTGGAACTTGCTTCCATGATGGAAAGACATACTTACATATTTATAGTAAAAGATGGAAAACTGGTTAATAGTTACTGAAAGAAAATCTGCAAAAAATAATTCACAAACTGTGTTTCTGTCCAGGCTTTTGTTTTAAAGGACAATAATTCAAAGGTTTGACAAAACACTGATTCGTCAAAGCATTATCCCATACTAAAAATCACATATCGATGTTCAGACTCAGTTGTGAAATTGTGAATATTTTGGTCTCTCTCCTGGGCATTTTGATTGACATGAATCTGTTATTGGGAGACTGAACCCCTCTCTGCTTAGAAAATCGCCAAGAGGCACCACTGGACTCTATTCCTGCCAGAACTTTCCAAACCCCTCATCCCCCCTCTGGAATCCCTGCTTTCTGCATATGAATGATTCCATATGAGACATTTATTTCACACTTAAGTGATATAATTATTTTATAAGTTTTTTTCACAATTCCAAAAGAGTATTTTCTCACAATGTTTCTAGACTACATTCTGTTTTAAAAGTATTTTGAAATTTAATGACAAATCTAGTCCTTTGCATGTGACAAAACTGCCATTCCTAAATAAGCACAAAGAACAGTACAATAGTTATTTTTATTCTTTTAGATGGCAACTCACGCAAAAAGAAATGTGCAGCTGTAAGTTGATACAGACTTTAAAAGTAATTAACAGCCATGCAAATAGTTGAGATCACTCCACAAAATTTTTCAATAAGTATTTTATCTGAAAAATGTGGAAGACATATACAAATACAAATTTAGTTTGAATTTTTCTGGAAAAAGTATTTGCATAATTTCCAGTAATATAACAAAGTCTTGAAGCAAATATTCTTACTATTAACATATTTTTTCAACTACTGTACATTCAGAGAAGCAATTTTGCAATCTATGAAGGGCTATTAAAGAATACATACTCTCCAGGTGCAAATGATTTTCTGACCTATTTTTAGTGTGTTTTGAAAAAAAAAGATTGATTACAACAGATAGGGATACCTCCCCTTAGAAGAGGCATTTTAAAACTATAATGTAATTTCCAGATTTATAAGCCAAAGCTGGCTTTTCTACCTAGCAATGACACATCTCCTTTTAAAAGTCATGCTCTTACTTTCAGGTGAAATTGACTGAAAACTAATCTTTATGTCTTTGTTTTACTTCTGCTTTTGATCTTTCCAGGCCTTTCCTCTGGTCATTAAAAATACCTATAATACACACACACACATGCACACATGTGTAAATGCTGAGATATATTAGTCAGATGATTTTTGTCTAAACTGCCCTACTATCCACAGCATGTTCACTTTTTTGACTTGGCTTGTTTTGCCAAGGTTGTGAAATGGTCATCCCAGCTCTGGGCATCACCTCCTCACTGCTTCATCCAGAACCAGGCAGAAGAGCTTCTCCTCACATATTTCTGTTTCTCAGGGAGGAAAATCTTTCCCAGAAGTTCCCAAGTATATTTCAGTTCAGATGCCATTGACCAAGATTAGATTACATGCCCATATCCATGCTGCAAAGGAATCTGGGAAAGTTAGTAATTGGCATTCCCAGTCTTAGAAGGAGACGTAAGCTCTGCCTGCAAGGAAGAAGGTCTTGGGAATGGCTGTTGGATAGAGAACCAATATTGTCTGTATATATGCATAAAAACATATTTCCAAATGGAAATATGCTATTCAGTAATACTTGCTTTCCAGCCTAACAATATATTATGGATATCGTTCCATGTCAACAAGTATAATCTCCATATTTTAAATGACTGCTTGAAAATATTAATAGCTACCTTTACTACAGTTATTACTATATGCCCAGTAGTAATTAAGTGATTTATTTATGTGCATATGCACATACACACACACACATACACACAAATTTATACATATTTTTCTTTTTTCCCCCAGTACAATATAAGTAATAAGGAAGTCAGGGATGGAATACAAAGACTATGCTTTAAAATATAATGTAATGTTATTCTTTAGGGAATATTCCTATTTTGAACAGTTTGTTTCCAAATATTTCTATTATAGTTCATGCTGTAAAGAGTATCATCATAATATATCCTTATTTACAGTTATAATTATTTCCTTAGGTTAAATTGCCAAGAATGAAATGGCTAGATTGACAGGTATACACCTTTTAAGGCTTTAATAGATAATTCCATATTGCTTATTCCATATTTACATTTCTACCAGCAGTTTTTGAAAAATACCTATTTCTCCAGGTATTTTTCTTAAAACTATATATGGTTACTTATTTTATTCTTTGGCAGTTTGCTAGATAATGATCACTGTACCTTATTGTTTGAATCTGCCCTTAATTTTGCCTTTAATGATGAGATTAAAAGATTTATGTACTAGCCATTTGTGTTTTTTCTTTTGTAAATTATATGTTCACATCTTAGTCAATTTTTCCAGTTTATCTGTTTCTTGTTTATTTGTAGAAGGACTTTATATATGAAGTTGGGTCAGAGGAGGTTTCCTTTCCCTTAGCTAGGTAGACAGCACACTCCATGTAGTTAGGGAAGACAGATCTAGGTCACATCTCCCCATGCTGGAATACACTAACCTAATTTATTTAACTGTCATCTCAAGAACTTGCTATACTTCTCATGTACCTGGTATCATTCAAGTACTTAATATGTAGTTGAGGAAGTAAGGAATAATTCCTTGCTTTCAAAAATCAATGTGTTGTCTTTTAGTTAAATGGCATTGTAGATAAAATAAGATTTTGTTGAGCAGGTCTGGATACGGTACCCCATTCGATAATAGAAACATGTTATAATTTTCAAATACAATTACCCTTTCTTTTATTTAAAAAAAAAAAAAAAAAAACCTCTGATATCTGAAGATTCTTTCAAAGCACATATTTAGATAACATTTTATGTTATTAGCTCTTTCTAAATTTGCTAGTAATAAGGAACATTACAATCCCCAATAGGTCTGTCAGGAAGAATTTTATACATTTTTCTAATTAGGAAAACAGTTAACCTAGAAAAAATATTTTGACTCTATTCCCTGGTTTGGTGGAAAGACGTTGTATTGAAAAATCAGCAGTAGCTAGGAGTTCATATATGGTCCTCTTGTGCATCTGAAGCCTCCAAATAATTTTAGAGACTCTTTATTCCCACATGTTTGAACAGCTATGAGGACACTGATGTACAGCAGATCCAGACCACAGGTATTTGGCCATTGCTAAAAGCAGACTTACCAGCGGGAATTTCCCAATTTCTTTTTTTTTTTCAGAGCAGCTGTTTGCTTCTACGTGCTCAGTGACATTCATTTTTGTTTACTAATTCATCCTTTTAGGAAACTCTCTGTGCTAACCACTGTGAAGAATTATAAAGAAAATCAGACTTCCAGGCTTCATATTGAACACACGCACATTTATCTGAACTCTTTTCCCAAACCCTGCCTGAATGAGAGTAGAAGAATAGAAAAAATATGCAGTTGAAGTTAGAATAGGAGCCAGTGGCAAAGGGAAGGTGTCAGCTAAATTTTGGAAATTGAGACTGTCTAAAGTAACTGTATTAGCAGAGAGTAGACAGCTGACGTCACATGCCCACAGAGGCTGAAAACACAGAAAGCAAGACAGATAAATATCAGAGAAACCTGGAAAGATTCAGAACTAGGGAAACCATGTACCTTAGGAAAAATGGTGAGGCTGAGACAGAATCTTCTGTTGAAAGTCAATATAAAGAGCACTCAGATCCCAAGGCCTCCTCTAATCCAGACATCCAGACAGCTCTTTCTCCTAAACCCTTGCAGAAGCTGGAGTGAAATTCACTCTCTAGAGAAAATGACTCAGAAGCTCTGTATTTCTGAACACTGGCATGGAGGAGAGCAGAGCTAAATCTTCAACTGAAAATGAGGCAATAAAGTGGAAGTATGGGTAGAGAATGGTGAGACACTCCCCGCTAGTTCCCCTGATTCACTTCACTCCCAGAAAGCTAAAATCCAGGCTTAATTTACTGCCCTATCTGGGCAGGTGATTAACGGGCTGCTCTAGAGGAAATGACTAGCACAAGAGGATAATATTACAGATAGTGATATGACGAGATGCTTTCTGGTCAACTGATTGCAAAGCCCTTCACTAGACAAGCTCTACCCTTGCACACTGAGCTTTCCACCTGCCTTTTTAGAGCCCTACTCTTAATATGAACAGACTGCTAGGATCATGAGACATTCAAAGAAAAGCTCTAAAATGGAAAACAGAGTTCAAAATACCAAAACAGAACAAGGAAACAAAGAGGAAGTATGACAATGTAGAGCCTGTCTTCCACACAAACTACAATTAATATCCTGAGAGAGATAAGAGAAGATTTTGCATCCATGAAACATCTAAGAAAGAAAGTAAAGCTGATATCTCACCTTATGTGTTTGACAAAATTGAGAGTAATTTTACAGCTCTGTTGGAGAGTTTGAGGCATAACTAAATAGAAAACTAAGCAAATAAGCAAACTGATAGAATTACAATATAGTAATTAACACCTAAAACTGAAAATCCAGGAACATTGTTGTATGAATGTTATTTTTAAAATAAGGAGACAAGCACATGTCTATGGAAAGTAGTTGGTTGCTTCTGGGGAGCGGGAGTCTGTGTAGGAGACTGTGAGGTAGGAAACTGCTATTTTTCTCTAATAAGTTTTTAGGACTGTTTTAGCTTTTAACCAAACAACATAGGTATATTATTTTGATAAAATATCAATTACACTTCTAAAGAGAAAGAAATTACGAAGCAATTCTTGCCTTTTTAATTCCCGAGATGGGCATTTCCTAAGTTATCAAAGTCTGAGTTAGAAGCCATCAGTTATAAGAAGAGACATTCACTTTATCACTGAACCTGCTCCTGGAACTAAGACTGCTGTACCTTCCAGGAAGCCATCAGATCCCAACTCTTGCGATTCCTCCCACACTCGATCCAAAATACTCTTGCATACTTGGAAGAACCTCTGGCTCTGAGACCCCTCTACCTCACTTTCAGATTCCCATGGAGGACTTACTACTGGGTACACCTGGCTCTTCCAGGGAATTGGGTGGGCATCCAGGGTTCTGCAATTGTGACTGCCACCCGAGGAAGGCACCATCCCTGCAACTGGAGGTGGGGTTGGGTGGGGGTGGTAGGGGAAGGTGTCCCTAATTCTGTGACCCAGAATCCTGGTACCACATCTTTGTATCAGTAACACATCTCAGAGAGGCAGTTGATGCAGGTTAAAATTTATAATCACAATTCAGTTTTTGAAATATAATTTCAACTTTCTCAAGAGTGCCTATTTCTGCTCATTAGTGGAAAACAGTTAATCTTGCCACTTTTAGGTAACACTGGTTTGAATCAGTTGCTTTCAGGAAATTAGTTACTCAGTTCATTATATGAACTCTTCTCCCAGGTGTTTTACCCGTTTAGGGACACGTAAGGGGAAGCATATGTGACATCACTGTACAGGGATATCAGTCATGTCTTTCTGCAAACCAGGCCCTTTTCTTACCTCCTGTCAGCAATGCTAATCTTTGGAGTCTTGGCTTTGCATTCATCCTTTCTTTGGAATAACCAACTCCCCGTATAAAGTTACCAGATTTAGCAACTAAAAGTACAGCATGCCCAGTAAAATCTGAATTTCAGCTAAACCATGAATAATCAAAATTTGAGACATACTTACACCAAAAATTATTGGTTGCTACTTTGAAATTCAGATTTAACTGGGCATGGTGTATTTTATCTAACAACCCTATTGCAATATCTCATATATTGTGTCACCGGATCATATATATATATCATCCCGCTTATGTCAGGAAAGAAAGAAGGAGGGAAGAGAGGGAGGAAGACAGGATAAAAATGTATGGGTGGAAGAAATGAATTTAGGTACTGAACTGATTAATACTCTTGAAAGTGACTTTTTTAAATCAGTGTTTCCTGGAATATTACCTGATTAGCTTTAAGCCTAAAGGCTTTGAGAATATATGAGGTCATATTACCATTAATACTCAAAATTTGTTGTATCTTAGTGTTACTTGAAAGTCTCTCTGCTGTATCTAGGAGTTCCCAACTGTGTCTCACACATACTCAGGGTATGGTACATTCATGTTCTTTGGCTGAGGCTGCCCGTGTGACGTCATCATGGTTACAACATGAGAACCCTGCCCACTAACACAGGCACTGCTGCTGGATCGCCCAGGGGGAGTGACACCCTGCCAGGTGGAGGTGCCCTGTGGTCCTTCTCTCTGCCCAGCAGAACAGGGCACATTGGTGTGCAATGGTCACTTCCTTGAGGGATCAGGATGGCCTAACTGACCACCTGTGGCAGGGTAGTGAGAATTGCCCCTCCCCAGCTCTGTGCTGCATTTGTCATATGGGCCCAGATCGCAGTAGAATTGTGGGTTTAGGCCCCTAGAGTCTCACATAAAAAACTATTTCTTTTAGCTTCCGACTTAGGGCTCCCTAACATGTAAGGCTGTTGTGAGAAGATGTGGGTTGAGGGGCCATTCCCTCTGTCGGCTTCTTCCCTTCACTCTACTATTGAAATTCCTCACAAAACTCCATCCAAACTAAAGGAAGGCTGACCTCAGCAAAAGTGGCAGAGTAAAGGACCTCTGAAGTTCACCCTACCTTATAAGCCCTGAAAAAACTGGCAAAAGTTGTCAGAATAAACTTTTTCAGATCTCTAGAAATTAACCGAAGGCTTTCAACAATCTGAGGAACACTGAGTCAAGAAAAATGGCTTGATCTTATAAGAACAATGAGTTTTCTGGTGTTTTAACTTAGCCTAATCATATCACTATTCCCAAGCTCCATAGCAACCTTGAAAAAATAATAGCCTACGTTCCAGGAATGGAAGGAGCAGAACGGGACTGGAGGTCATTCACAGCCTCATTCCCAAAATGAAGTCATTACTTGAAATATCTGGTGGTTCCTGGTAGATCCTACTCAAAAAAAAAAATAACTTGTCTTTATTCAACCTAACTTTAATTTGCCCAGTGTTAAAAAAGTCTCCCCAAGGAGTGTTTGCCAATATTTTAATATCTCAGCTGCCTGAGGCAATGGATAACAGTTTGGGCAAGCACTAGACTAACCAAACTGCTTACCAGGAAAACTCAAGCAATGAGATATCCTTAGGGGCTTTGGAAAGCTCTGACATATTCCTAGAAATCTAGATGGTCACTGTAGAGCAAGTTGCTACACAGTGCGTCATGGGAACAAAGGCTTTCAGCAAATGATCACTTTATTACTTACACACCACAAAAGGTCCAGCAGAGCAGAGGAAGAAATCCCATCATGGTTGGTTCCCCAGAGAGGCTGACTGCTTGACTCAGGGTTGGTGGATGGTGGCTCCCCGTGCCCTGCTTCGCATAGGAAATGGCACATGCTTCTGCTGCCCAATGGGTGAGTCTTCACCCACACCAGGGGGAGGGGCCACACCACTGAGAGTTCCCGCTTCCATAAGTAATTGAAACTGCTTATTTCTGGTCTCAGTTTTCAAGGTAAGGTCAGACGGTTCCATTAGACCTAACTTCTCCCATAGTCTGCTGAATGGAAACATATTGAAACATTTGAACACAATAAAAAAGTGGGGGGAGGTAGGTGGGGGCTGGAAGATGGCCATTAGGCATGTCCATGACTTACCTAGAAGGCTACCCCTGGGCCTTTCAACCAGGCCTAGTCTCCTCCTCCTTATTAGTTTCTACAACAGGAGCCCACCTCCCACCTCAGACTCCAAGGCAGAGTTGGGTTAGGCCTATTGGCCTGTGACTTTCAACAATGTTGACTGGAAGTTTGGGAACCCCAGGGGTTGCAGCACATGAAGAGGGCTTCACTATATGCATACCATTACTCCAAGCAGGGTGATGGGGCCCATCTGGAGTAACGATTAGATCCATGCCCTCCAGTACCGCCCCCCACCCCCGACCCACCAAGACAGCTGAAGAGGTCCCACATAGAATTCGTTTGTATACTTGGCAGCCAGTGAACCTATTCAAAGGGATACTTAGAAACCCAAGGGTGCATTGTCCTGTCACTGTCCAATGACCCATGCAGAGAGTGGCCCAATTGGTGTAGGTTTTGTTTCCTTCACAAAGGAAGATAAACTCTGGAGGGCATAGCCCATGCCCAGAGAGTCACTGGTCAATTCAGGGATGCTAGTGGAAAGATGACTGAACCATTTGCCTGTTTCATTATATCAGGAGTTGTTGCATCCTGACAGGTTGTCCAGAGGTGTGTTGGCAGATTCAGCACTTGGTCAGGGTCTCTGTCTTCACAAATGGCCAGGGTCTGTTGGAGGAAGACATTTTCTTTCCAGGTTGCTGCCAGACTAAATCTGTAAGAAATACGAAGGAGGAAGAGTAACTAGTCCTGACAGGGTGGTTGTGCAACCCCTTCCCAGGGGAGACACTTTTCTTGGTCTAATTGCAGTAAATTTTCTTTTCCTTCTAAGGCCACCTAGTCTGTTCCCTGCCTTGAGCTATAACCTCACCCCTTTCCCATTGATCCGAGTGCCTTACTCATATTTTCTGGCCCACCTCCACCCCTTTCTCATAGATGGGAATTGTCAAGACTCCTTGAAGTTATCCCATGACTGTTATCAAGGGGACTGGTGGAACAGCCAGGGGTAGGCATTTCCCACTGTTCTAGTTTGCTAATGCTGCCGGAATGCAAAACACCAGAGATGGATTGGCTTTTATAAAAGGGAGTTTATTTGGTTACACAGTTATAGTCTTAAGGCCATAAAGTGTCCAAGGTAACACATCAGCAATCGAGTACCTTCACTGGAGGATGGCCAATGGTGTCCGGAAAACCCCTGTTAGCTGGGAAGGCATGTGGCTGGCATCTGCTCCAAAGTGCTGGTTTCAAAATGGCTTTCTCCCATGACGTTCCTCTCTAGGCTGCAGTTACTCAAAAATGTCACTCTTAGTTTCACTTGGGATATTTGTCCTCTCTTAGCTTCTCCAGAGCAAGAGTCTGCTTTCAACAGCCATCTTCAAACTGTCTCTCATCTGCAGCGCCTGTGCTTTCTTCAAAGTGTCCCTCTTGGCTGTGGCTCCTCTTCAAAATGTCACTCACAGCTGTATTGCACTGAGTTCCTTCTGTTTGTCAGCCCATTTATATGGCTCCACTGATCAAGGCCCATCCTGAATGGGTGGGGCCACCCCGCCATGGAAATATCTCATCAGAGTTATCATCTACAGTTGGGTGGGGCACATTTCCATGCAAACAACCTAATCCAAATGTTCCAACTTAATCCCCACTAATATGTCTGCCCCACAAGATTGCATCAAAGAATATGGCTTTTTCTGGGGTACATAATACATTCAAATCAGCACAACCACTAACCTCCAGTATGCTTGTTTCATGCCCTGTGGGTCTAACTCACTGGATAGTCACCCCATGTGTGTTTACACTTCTAGGTTTGTTTCCATCATCCTACTCCTCTGCCTGGTGACTTCCCACCATCCTGGGAATCATGTAGAGGGTGTAATGGGGTAAAAGCAGGATGATTCCCTGACAATAGCTGAAAAAAAAAGTCTCAGGTGGTGTGTCCTTGGTCTGCATTTTGGGACCAATCCTCATCTTGACAGGTGTAAGGGTAGATGCATAGGAAAGTCTGGGTTCTTTCTCAACCCTTATCCACTCCTTGTGCTAGGAAGTGGGATAAGGCCATGTTTTTCTTCTGGATAACTGATGAGTCCAGCTTCAAGAGGGCCCAAGTAAAGTGCCCAGTCCATTCAGTAGGAGAGTTGTCAGGGTATAGATGCAGAAGATCCCTTTTAAGGCAGCTATTAAAGTTCTCCACAATGCCAACATTCAAGGAAAAGCCTTTGGGTCCTCATTCCATGCTGGTTACTGCTTATGGGATCCTTCTCAAGTCCGTAGGCAGGTGGCTCAGGTGCTTTCATTCTGACCTTGGTAAGAGCATATTTTCTCATGACTTCCAAGGCTTGGCCCTTAGTTTTGAGACACTTCAGGATCCTTTAGCCTCACCATCAGAAGTCCTATCACTTCTTGTGGTATTTAGGCAATTCAAAAGCCCCCAAATCATCAGGTTCAGCCAGCTTCTTGGGCTAAGGAAAGAAAAATGTCTACAGCAGAAAGAACACAACACTTGACAGATTATCTTGCCATATAAGCAGAGGATAAAAAATATGCCTCAAATGATTCATATCAAAAGGTGTTGCATGGTTGTCTTTGCATAATGGGAACATTAATGGTTTTACATTTCTTCCATGTGCTTTCTGAAGGAAAGGTATATTGTTTAGAAATATTTAAAACCCTGAATATAGAATTCAATTTACCCAGCAAGATAGATTAATGACCAGTTGCTGCCGTTCATAGCTAGTAAATGCCAAATAATTTGCAAAGCAAATGGAGACTTGCAAGGAGAGTAGCTTCTCAGTTTTACATCTACTGCTTTTGACTCAGAAGCAAAAGGAAACTCAGAACACATAATGCTATCTTCTTCAAAGCTATAATTTCTTTTGATATTCATCAATAAATATTTATTCCAGCATGGTTAAGATAATGGACTCTGGAGGCAGACAACTAGGGTTTCAAACTCTGATCTTCAATTTTACTATCTGTGTGATCTTGGACATGGTACTCTAGTTTTATTTGTATATAACAGTAGCACTTACTTTAAGGCATATTTGTGTGAGGATCACCTATATAGACTTAATACAATACCAGGCACTTAGTAAGCATAAAATAAATGTTACCGTAACTTTTTAGCTTAAGCAATTTCCATAGACAATGTTTATTAATAGAAATGTGTGACGTTTGCTTATATGTATATATACTATGGGCATTTAAAATTCGAGATACGAAGATTTTATGATAGTTAAGTTGATTTTAGAAAACACTTCTGAGGCTCTCGATTTTTGTGTAACAACACTTCCAATCCAAGACATCAAAGGTTATTGTCCTTGAAGAAGAGAGCTGCTTTTTAAGCTCCAATTACCACGGAGTCTTTTAGTTTCTCATGAACAAATTTAGATCAAATGATTTTAGTGATCCAAATCAACATGCAATAGAGAAGCAAATGCCAGTGTAGAAGTGGAAGGAATTATAAGCAATCACATTAGTTGTCATGGATGTCCCTGCTATATGTGTGGTTAACTATTCTAATTTAAGTCCATGGTTTGAGAATTTATTGTTTTACTTAACTTGGTACCTGTTGGGTTGAGGCAATAGTGTATGGGTCCTTTTCTGTTCTGACCACACAATGCCATTTGATTGGGATGTGTGTATCCCTATTGATTCCTGGAATGATGAGACCATGGGAAACTTGTCAAGCTCCATCTATGCATGTGTAGCTTGGGTTCATATCTGCTTTTTCTTAACGTTCTATTTTCATATAAAGACAACCCTGGCCTCCAGAAATCCCCATGCACTCTGCGGTTCACCCGGGGTTCATTTACATTGTTGACATTTTTGAGTTGTATACATTGCAGGAGAAATGTATTCATGGTCTATCAAATGAGTACAGAATAATTTTAATAGATTGATAAATCTAGGCTTTGTGAAATTGACATCAGGTTTCAAGGATATGAAAATTAATGCTAATTCATTTTCATTTTTTGAACTGGCAAAATTATTTGTGGAAAAATACAATAAAGATAATTTAAACAGAAAATGGAGATATCCGCATATTTGGCTGAATGAAAACATTATGGATATCAGGAGAAATGAATTATTATTCTTAAGTTAATATTAAAGATAACATCACTATAGAAAATGAATGTCAATTTCACTGAAGCTTATTTTTCTCAACTAGATATTCTGTGCAAAACCCAGACACTCTCAATGTGCAAATTTCCTCCTCCCTTGTAATAAGCCAGGACTTTCAACCTCATATCTAGATATCCAATACATTTGTAGCCAGTCTTCCACTTCCAGTTTATCTTTCTTTTCAATATCACCACCAAATTAATCTTCCTAGGTGGTATAACTCCATTCCATAAAAATTATTAATTACTTCCCATTGCTTTAAGGTAACATGCAAATTCACCTTAAAGTTCCAAGCCATCCACAACCTGGCTCAATCTATCTTTCCTGCTTGCTCTCCTAAGATTTTCCTTTATGGAACTGCACTTTGCTCCTGTCAAACTGTTCTACTTGACCTCTTGTAAATATCTTTGTGCTTTTTTACCCTCTAAGCTAGCAGGGTACCTGGAACCCATGAATCAGAATCATGGTGATTGCATGTATGGCACAGGCACTTGTTAAAAATACAGACTTCTGGATCATACTCCAGACCTACTGAATCAGAATTTCTCAGTGCAAGATCCTGAGAATCTGCATTTTTGCAAGCATCTGGATGATTCTGATGCACACTGTGCATTTGTCTTCTACTTTTCAGCCACCTGTAATATCATTTTCTACCAAGTCTTTCTATTGAAATTCTTCTATGTTACTTTCAGAACTCTGTTCAAATTTCAGCTCCATCAAAAATTTTTTTCTGACTCCCAAGGGAGATACAATTTTTCTTGTAAATTTTCGTATTGCATATTATTCAGACTTCTCGTGTAAGACTTACGTGCTATGTTTCTGGTCCTGTGACAACAATGGTAAATCCTTTAAAGCAGGGGTGTTGAAATTTTTTTGCCTTGACCTATGGTAAGTAATATATTTTACAGCTGGACTAATACACAGACACATGCACATATACCCTTGTGTGCATGCACACATAAATACATACACATACACCTAAATGGAAAGAAATTTCACCAAGCAATATTTATACTTACTACATTAAATACCTTTTCCTTAATCCTATACTTGTCTATTCTGTTGTATTCTATTCTATTTCATTAAAAACTGCTTGTAGTGACCCACTTGAAAAATATCATGGCCCATTTATAGGTCACTATAAATGGCATGAAAAATATAGACTTAAAGGGCTAGTTTGCACCCAGCAAAACATGTTGTAGTATTTTTCCAAATGTTTAATTCCTAGAGAAATAAATAGGCTTGTAATACAAAACAGATTATTTTGAAATGATTAGATTGTGAACTGGCTGAAATTGAATCTTCAAATGCAATGAGTCCAGCTGATTATATTAGACTGTTGCTTTGAGATGGTTTCTGCTAGAAATACTTGTCTGGACAAATAATTAAAAATGCTTACAGTAGTTTTAACAGATTAATAACAATTACATTTGAAATATATAAAAGTAATTGGATTTTTCTGTGGATACAACATCTGTATCTTTTCTGAGTTAATTTAGCCCTTACATTTTCATAATATTGTCCCCTGTCCCCTACTAAATCTGGGCAGTCCCTTTTACAGAATCTAAGAATTTTTGTTAAGGATGTTGAGTTGTCTTGAGGATGGTAGCTTGTAGGCTTTGTCATTTCCAATCAAGTACATAGCACAGTGCTCTTCTTACACTAAGTACTCAATAAATATTTATTGAATAAGTAAAAACGACAAAACTATGGCTCAAAACCTTTGAATTTCCATTTGCTATAATTTGACATTTAATTAATTTCACCTTAAGTCACTGAAACTTGTACTGGATTTTTTTAAATTAAATTTAATTTTGGAATGATTTTAGATTAATAGGAAAGTTGCAGAGATAAGACAAAAAGGTCCCATATACTCCTGATGCTAATATCTTATATAATCATGGTGTATTTGTCCAAACTAAGAGATTGCCATTGGTACATTACTATTAAATAAATTCTAGACTTTATGCACATTTTGTCAGTTTCTCCACTGATTCTCACAACCCAATCTTGCATACCACATTTCATTTAGTGTTCAGGCCTCCTTTGTCTCTTCCAGTCTGTGACAGCTTCTCAGTCATCTCTTCTTTTTCATGACCTTTTGAAGAGTACTGGTCAGGCATTTTGTGAAATATCTCCTGATTTGAGTTTTTTTCTTATATTTTTCTCAAGATTAGATTGGATTTGTGATTTGGGGGACAAATACCACAGAAGTGAGGAACTCCTCATCACATCATATTGGGGGTAAATGATAGCAATGTGATTTATTACTAGTAATGCTAATCTTGCTCACTTGTTTAAGGTAGCATTAGCAAGGGCGTAGGTGTTAAGTTCCACCTCATGGAGAGGAGGTATCTACATATTTTATTTGGATATCTTCTGTAAGAAAAATGTGGCTCTTCCCCCAACCTCTATTTATTTATTCAATAATTCATTTCTAGCAGCATGAGCTCATGTACAGTTATTTTAAACTTAGGTTATTACCCACTACTATTGTTATTTATCATGTTGTGCAAATTATTCCAGCTTTGGCCATTCAGATTGGCTCCTGTGTCCCTGGTGTCCCTGCCTGTGGCATGTTCTCTCTCTCTCTCTCTCTTTTTTTTTTTTCTTTTTTTAGCCCCTCCTTACTTTCTGGCACTACTGGCACTAGAAGATGCTCCAGGCTCATCTTGTAATTTCATTGCCCCAATCCTAGAAGCAGCTATATATTCAAATACTTATATACAATACAAAATAAATGATTAAGCAACAAATTCAAAAAGATAGTAAGAAATAATAAATATGAGGAAAGATAAAAGTAGATAGTAATGGATTAGAAAAAATAAAAACAGAACTAATAAATAAATCTAAAAGCCGGTCTTTTGAAAAATATCCACTTTGCATGTTGAAATTCATTGTTAAAAGACGATGAATTTTGGAATTTATCAACAAAATAAACCACCAGCTAACCTAATCAACATAAAAGTAAGAAGATGTAAATGCATAAAATTAAAAATGACAAGAGTAAAATAACCATCAAAACAGAGAATAATTTCAAAATGATGAGACTAATTTGCACAATGTATGCAAATAAATTTGAAGGCCTGGATGAAATGGATAATTTCCTAAAAAAATACAATTTACCAAAACTGATCTCAATAGAGACAGAAAATCTAAACAGACCAATTACCATAGAAAAGATAGAGAAAGAAAAGATCTCCCACTCAAAACACATACAAAATATATCAGGTCCAGATGGTTTCTAGGGGAATTCTACCAACTCTTCAGTGACCAGATACTCCTAACACTATTTAAATTATTTCAAATCATAGTTAAAGAAAGACAGTGCATATCCTTGGAGGCCTTTCACTTTTGTTGGATGAGTGGCAGATCAGAAATGATCAGAAATAGAAGCTATTTGAAGAAATAAATACAACATAAAACTCAATTCAAACACACATTCATGGGTAGTTCCTAGAAAATCAGTTATTCATTAATACTAGTCAAAACAGTTAATGTAAAATTAATATAGCCAACATTTAACTGAATTTTTTAGGGCACAAATCCAAGTCATTTCAAGAATGTATTCAATGTGCTTACCCAATGCCATTTTCCTAAGCAAGACAATCCCTCTTACAAGGAAGCATTAGTGATCACATTTCCAGAAAAGCAGAATGGCAGTCATGCATGTCTTCTTAAAATATTTTCATCAATTAAAATCAAATCAAGAAAAGAAATATCTTCAGGATATGTTTTAAAATGGGATTTATTCAATAATATATAAGACTTTTAATCCATAATCATTTTACTACCTGAGTGGAATTCCATTTCAAACAGAAATGATGTCCTTTTATTGCCATTTGGACTCCTCAGTGTTTCACCCACTGTGGTTTCCTAGGTATAAAGAATTTTTTTATTATGTAATAGTCGCATTCATACTGAAAAACTCAACTATTCCCTAAATAGAAAATTGTCTATGTGACTCTGGCAAATTAAATATCCTGTTATGCTTAATAATTCATAGTAGTTGACTTCATTTCTTTCTGTCTATTATCTGTCTAATCTATTTACATGGGTCTTTTCTACAATTCAGACATCTAGAGGAAACTGTGCTACACTATTTGGCATAAAGCTTATCTTCTCTGCTTCACCAGTCCTCACACCTTGATTGTTTGACTGGACAAAATGAACTTACCGTACATTTTTAAAAACTTAGTCTGAGAGACTTCCAGGAAGATGGCAGAGTAGGTGAAGTGGATGGATTTCTCCTCTGTCATAGTAACTGGTAAGGGGCCAGAGGACAGACCGCAGTTCCGGGCTGTGACCAGCCATAGAGGGTCCACCAGAGTACGTGGAGGGACTCCCCCCCCCCCCAAAAAAAATGGACAAGGGACAGCATCTCAAGGAACAGGGTGGCAGCAAAACCACCACCAGGCAAGGGAGTGAGCAGTAGCTCTCCACTCCCATCCACTTACCTTGACAGTTTGCTGGGGAGTGATCCTCCACAGCCAGACAGCTGGGAGCTCCCATGAGGGAACCTGGCAGGCTGAGATTGCTCTCCCCCTACAGAAGTCCAGGGGGTGCAACAGTGAAAGTGGGGAAGGGATAGTCACCATACCAGCAACTGGGAGCCCCTCCCACACCTGAGAGACTCGTGGGTGCAAGGCAGGCAGAAAACTGGCAGGCAGGGCCCACATCCCACCTGCTGGTTGCCCTTGATCAGGCTCCCTGCCTATCTGCTCAGGGCCCACTTTGCAGCTCCAGGAAGGGGGATTTCCCAGCGCACACAGAGAAGGGGTGAACTGATTGGTTCCCCACCCAATTTGGGCTCTGCCCACTGCACAAAAGAAGTTCGCAGAAGACCTCCTTGAGAACCCACCTGCTGGTAGGTTAGGGAGAGTACACTCCAGAAAGCTGTGCCTCAAGAGCGCCACCTGCTGGTAGGATTGGGAAACTGCACCCCAGCAAACCAAATTATATATAAATGCTCAATTAATTCTGCTCTTCCCAAAATAACCCTGTCAAGACAAGCAAATGCTCCAAAGCCAACAGAAAATTACAAAGCACTTGAAGGATCTAGACGATGTGGACAAGCCAAACAAACAAATTAAAAAGCTGGAAGAGACACAAAATTTAGAGCAATTAATCAAAGAAGTACACACAAATATCAATATCATGGCTCAGGATATAAAGGACATGAAGAAGACCCTAGAAAAGCATAAAGAAGAATTTTCAAGAGTAAATAAAAAAATAGCAGAACTTATTGAAATAAAAGACACTGTCAATCAAATTAAAAATATTCTTGAGACGCATAGCACAAGATTTGAAGAAGTACAGGAATGAATTAGTGATCTCGAAGTTAGGGAGATGGAAAGTGAAAGTGCAAAAGAGTGAATGGTGAAAAAAATTGAAAAATTTGAAATGGATCTGAGGGAAATGGTGGACAACATGAAGTGCACAAATATAAGAATCATTGGTGTTCCAGAAGGGGAAGAGAAGAGTAAAGGGATAGGAAGAAAATTTGAAGAAATTGTTGGGGAAAACTTCTCAAACTTTCTAAATGACATAAATATCCAAATTAAAGATGCCCAGTGAACTCCAAAGAGAATAAATACAAATAAACCTACCTGAGATGTATACTGGTCAGATTGTCAAATGCTGAAGAGAAGAAGAGACTTTTGAAAGCAGCAAGAGAGAAACAATTCACCACATACAAGGGTAACAACATAAGACTAAGTACTGACCACTCAGCAGGCACCACAGAGGCAAGAGGGATTCAGATTCTCAAAGAGAAAAATTTCCAGGCAAGAATTCTTTATCCAGTAAAGCTCTCCTTCAAAATTAAGGGAGAGTTTAAAATTTTCACATACAAACAAACACTGAGAAAATTTCTTAATAAGAGACCTACCCTGCAAGAAATACTAAAGGGAGTTCTACCAGCTGAGAAAAAAAGAATGGAGGGAGAGATATGGAGAAAAGCACAGAACTGAAGCAAAATTAGTAAGGGTAACTTAAAGGAAAAAAAAGAGAGAGGAAAAAAGATAGATCTAACAACTAAAAATCAGAGGATAAGATAGATGGTTCAAGAACTCCCTGCACAGTAATAACTTTGAATGTGAATGGATTAAACTCTCCAATTAAGAGATACAGACTGGTAGAATGGATTAAAAAATATAACCCAGTGATATGCTATTTGCAAGAGACTCATCTTAGACCCGCAAGAGACTCATCTTAGACCCTCTGACACAAAGAACCTGAAAGTGAAAGGATGGAAAAAAATATTCCACACAAACTGCAATCAAAAGAAAGCTGGGGTAGCTATACTAACATCACACAAAATAGACTTTAAATGCAAAGATGCCATAAGAGATAAAGAAGGACATATATATTAATAAAAGGGATAATTCACCAAAGGAAATAACAATTTTAAAGGTTTACGTACCCAATCAAGGAGATACAAAATACATGAGGCAAACATTGGCTAAACTGAAGGAAGAAATAGACAAGTCTACAATAATAGTGGGAGGCTTCAATACACCACTCTCTTCTATAGATAGAACAAGTAGACAGAGGACAAGTAAATAAATTGAGAACCTAAACAATATAATAAATGAATTAAACTTAATTGACATATATAGATCATTACATCTTGAAGTACTAGGATACACATTCTTCTCTTGTGCCCATGGAACATTTTCCAGGATAGATCATACATTAGGGCAGAAAACAAGTCTTAATAAATTTAAAAAGATTGAAATTATTCAAAGCACATTCTCTGACCACAATGGAATGCAATTGGAAATCAACAACCACCAAGGAACAAAACTTCCACAAATATATGGAGGTTAAACAACACACTCCTAAACAACCAGTGGGTTAAAGAAGAAATTGCAAGAGAAATTGGTAAATATCTAGAGATGAATGAAAATGAGAACACAACATATCAAAACCTGTGGGATGCAGTGAAGGTGGTGCTGAGAGGAAAATTTATAGCTCTAAATGCATACATCAAAAAGCAAGAAAGAGCTTAAACTAAAAACCCAACTGAACAACTGAAGATGCTAGGGAATGATCAGCAAACCTAAAGCAAATAGACAAAAATAACAAAGATTGAAGCAGAAATAAATGAGCTGGAGAACAAAAAACAATATAGAGAATATATAAAATCCAAAAGTTGGTTCTTTGAGAAGATCAATAAGATTGATAGACCCTTAGCTAGACTGACAAAGTCAAAAAGAGAGAAGACCCAAATAAACAGAATCAGAAATGAGAGGGGGATAATTATTACAGATCCCAAAGAAATAAAGAAAAAAATTCATAAGAAGATACTATAACAAGTGTATGCCAACAAGCTAGACAATTTAGAGGAAATGGACAAGTTCCTGGAACCACATGAATAACCTAGGCTGACCCAAGAAAAACAGAAGACCTCAACAAACAAATCACAAGCAAAAAGATCCAATTAGTCATCAAAAATCCACATACAAATAATAGCCCAGGGCCACATGGCTTCGCAGGGGAATTTTAACAAATTTTCCAAAAAGAACTGACACGATTCCTGCTCAAACTCTTTCAAAAAATTGAAGAAAGAGGAACACTACCTAACTTATTTTATGAAGCTAATATCACTCAGATACCAAAACCAGATAATGACACTACAAAAAAGGAAAACTATAGGGCAATCTCTCTAATGAATATAGACACAAAAATCCTAACCAAAATACTTTCAAATTGAATCCAAAGGCACATTAAGAGAATTATACACCACGACCAAGTGGGGTTCATTCCAGGCGTGCAAGAGTGGTTCAACATAAGAAAATTAATTAATGTATTTCAACACATTAACAAATCAAAAGGGAAAAATCAAATGATCATCTCGATAGATGCTGAAAAAGCATTGGACACAATTCAATAACCCTTTTTGATAAAAACACTTCAAAAAGTAGGAACTGAAGGAAACTTCGTCAATATGATAATGGGTAAAAACTTCGTCAATATGATAATGGGTATATATAAAAAATCCACAGCCAACATAGTACTCAATGGTGAAGAGCTGAAAACCTTCCCCCTAAGATCGGGAACAAGACAAGGATCCCCGCTGTCACCTCTATTATTCAACATTGTGCTAGAAGTTTTAGCCAGAGGAATTCACCAAAGAAATAAAAGGTATCCAAATTGGAAAGGAAGAAGTAAAACTGTCATTATTTGCAGATTATATGATTTTATATTTGAAAAATCCTGAGAATTGGACCACAAAGCTACTTGAGCTAATAAACAAATTCAGCAGAGTGGTGGGATATAAGATTAACGCTCATAAGTCAGTAATGTTCTTATACACTAGTAATGACCTAACTGAAGAGGCAATTGAAAAAAAATTCCATTCACAATAGTGACTAAAAAGAAATCAAGTATTTGGGAATAAACTTAACCGAGGATGTAAAAAACTTCTACATAGAAAATTACAAAATTTTACTAAAAGAAATAAAAATGGACCTAAATATGTGGAACAATTTTCCATGCAAATGGATTGGAAGACTAAATATTGTTAAGATGTCAGTTCTACCCAAACTGATCTACAGATTCAATGCAATCCCAATCTGAATTCCAACAACCTACTTTGAGACTTGGAAAAGCTAGTTATCAAATTTATTTGGAAGGGAAAGGGACCTTGAATTGCCAAAAACATTCTAAAAAAAAAAGAACAAAGTGGGGGGACTTACACTTCCAGACTTTGAAGCCTACTATAAAGCTACCACGGTTAAAATAGGATAGTATTGGCATAAAGGTAGAAATATCCATCAATGGAATTGGATTGAGAGCTTGGAAATAGACCCCCAGACATACGGTCGACTGATTTTTGATAAGGCCCACAAATCTACTGAACTGGGACAGAACAGTCTCTTTAACAAATGGGGCCGGGAAAACTGGATAGCCATGACAAAAAAAAAGAATGAAAGAGGACCCTTACATCACACTCTATACTAATATTAACTCAAAGTGGATCAAAGACCTCAATAAAATAGAGAGTACCATAAAACCACTAGAAGATAATGTAGGGAAACATCTTCAAGACCCAGTATTAGGAGGTCGCTTCTTAGACCTTAAACCCAAAGCACAAGCAATTAAAGAAAAAATAGGTAAATGGGAACTCCTCAAAATCAAAAGCTTCTGTACCTCAAAGGAATTTGTCAAAAAGGTGAAGAGGCAACCAACTCAATGGGAGATAATATTTGAAAACCATGTGTCTGATAAGAGACTAATATATTGTATATATAAAGAAATCCTAACACTCAATGACAATAGTACAAACAGCCAAATTATAAAATGGGCAAAAGATATGAAAAGATATTTCTCTGAAGAGGAAATACAAATGGCTAAAATACACATGAAAAAATGTTCATGCTCACTAGATATTAGGGAGATGCAAATCAAGACGACAATGAGACACCATCTCACACCAACAAGAATGGCTGACATCCAACAAACAAGAAACTACAAATGCTGGAGAGGATGTGGAGAAATTGGAACTCTCATCCATTGCTGGTGGGACTGTATAATGGTACAGCCACTCTGGAAGACAGTTTGGCAGTTTCTCAGAAAACTAGATATTGAATTACCATATAATCTGGCAATTCCACTTCTTGGTATATACCCAGAAGAAAGCAGTGACACAAACAGACATCTGTACACCAATGTTCATAGCAGCATTGTTCACAATTGCCAAGAGACAGAAACAGTCCAAGTGTCCTTCAACAGTCAAGTGGATAAACAAAATGTAGTATATACACACAACGGAATACTATGCAGCAGTAAGAAGTAACAAGGTCTTGAAACATATGGCAACATGGATGAAACCTGAAGATATAAATCTGAGTGAAATAACTCAGACGCAAAAGGAAAGATATTGTACGTTACCACTTCTATGAACTATCTGAACAATGTAAAATCAATGTCTTATAATGTAAGAACATTGGGGACCTAGTGATAGACAGTAGCTGTTGAGGGGGAATGATAATCTAATATGTTCAGATATGTTAATGACAGTGAATTAAAAAGTGTGGCAATGGATAGGGGTGACAATTGTTTGTTAATTGGATTATAAGTATCAGAGCTGTATTGAAGGTGAATGGGAATGAAAGAGATTGTTTAAAGGCATGTTTCCCACAGATCAACACCACAAATATAGATAGGTGCTTGCATGATATACTTCTAAGGTATGACACTGGCGCAGAGAGTTGACAACAGAAGTGTACATGGGAAAAATCTACACATTGCATACTAGGGACTATAATTAATAGGAATACCATACTCTACACAAGTTTCACTCACTAAGTTTATTCATCAGAAACTTAAATCCTTCAGAGTGCCTCTATGCCAGTTAAGTCCCGAAACCCAGAGGCAATAGGCTCTTCAAGAACATCAACCAGTTGTGTCCCCTTTTCCCATAATGTTGACACCCATTTTCAACATGAACTGGTTAGGGTGGTCACTGCCTAGACATCCCTGAAGATTGGGAAAGTGATTAAACTAGAGGATGGGGTAGCAACAGACAAGACGGAATTTAGCAAAGGATTTTGAATACTGAATCTTTATTTAATTTTCTTTTTCTTAGTTGCCAGGGTATTAGAATAGTTAGAAGGAAAGAATTGAAATGGTGGAACTGTAACCCATAGCATCCTTTGAAATTTGTTCTATAGCTACTTGTTAAATTGTAATTTGAAAGCTATACCTTTATATATATATGTTAGATTTCACAACAAGGAAATGACTGAAACTATGGTACTATAACTCATAATAATTTTGGAAATTTCCTGTATATCTACTAGTTAAATCATACTTTGAAAGATATTACTGTTTTGTATATATGTTATATTTCAAAATAAGGAAATGTCTGAAACTGTGGTATTGTAACCTATAAAATTCTTTGAAATTTGCTCTCTAACTACTTGTTAAATTGCACTTGCAGTTATTACTTTTATGTATATATGTTATGTCCTACAATAAAAAATATGATAAAAACCAGTCTGAGCTGATATTTTCAATAATCCCTTTGATAATGCTCTGAGTTCTAAATAGCATCTTCCTTGCTCTGCCTCTTTCCTTAAGATAGTTTTGGGGTATAAATATATGAAGGGTTGTGGCTTAAGTTCCTTAGTGGTATGGAGGTGTCATGTAAGTGTTGTAAAATTATAGAGAAGATAACTGAGAAATGATTGCAAACTAAAAACAAATTCAGAATGACTGCTGTTTGGTTGCTCAATGCAATTTATTTGCTTGCTTAATTGCAATCTATTAATAAAACCAACATGCAATAACCAGGTCAAGGGCACACAATACATCTAAAGTTGAAAGATATAAGACATTAGTCCATTGTGGGGGGGCGGGTGGCTGACACAAGGCAGATATGTACCTTGAATGAGAGGTCTCAGGAGCTGGTCCAACACAGCATAGGTGGAGGATACAAAGCTGGGAGCACGGGTGGGTGGGTGCGGCACCCACGGGGTCATTGCAAGGAGGGCAGCAAGCCCCATAGCACAGTACAGGCAACGGAGCCAAGAGTCAAAGCAACCAGGTGTCAGTCTGCCTCTACCTGATGCTCACTGGAGTGTCTGCACTGGGATTTTATGCCTGAGATGTCTGGTCACTGATGTCCTTATCAAGCCAGTCCATATCATATCTTTGCATGTATGTATGGTTATCACTTGTTACAAAAACAAGTTTTTTCCACTTTGCTTACATATTAATCATGCCCGACCTATTTGCAATGTATTTGGGGTTCAAGATGATTAATATCATTATCATTTCAACACCCTTTTAGCTTATTTCTATTTCAGCCTTCATTTGATTTATTCAAGTAACTAGTGATAAAAATTTAAAATAAGATAAAGCTAACAAAATCTGAATACACAGGATGCCAAACATTTGTATGGCAAATTCATTTAATCAGCTCAATGTTTTAAAAGATCTAAATTGTTAGACATAGAGACAGAAGACTGGCTGAAATTTTTAATATCTATCTAAATACATTTGTATAATATGCACTCAAAATTTTATCCAAGGCCTCCAGAATTTAAAAGTATAGTTTCATGGAAGGAATTTACTAAAATGGTGAGGTGCAAACAAACGAAAATGAATAGATCTTCTATATTATGCTTTGCACACCCAAATCAAGTTTATTCACATCTTGCAACATTTAAACACCAAAAGTATTCTTAAACTAAGCATGTAACATGCCCAACAGAAAGAAGAGGGGCCAACTAAATGTTCAAGAATTTGAGGTCCATTTTTAAATTGTGCCTTCAAAATTTAATCCCTTGGGAGCCTAATTATCTAATGTTTATTTTATTTTCTGATTAGTTTGGTAGTTCCAAGCCATGGTGTTACGAAACCTAGAAATAAAAAAAAGGAAACCCATAATTGTTATTTGAAATGTTATGATAAAAGTGTCTGAAAAAATGATTATGTAGTAAACTTCATATTTTCTTTCTTTCTTTCTGGATTAGCTCTATAAAAATTTTATTAGTTATACATGTTGGTATAACTAAATACATAAAGTGAAAAAACTGGGTGGCTGAATCATACACATCTATTTTATTTTTAAAATATAACCCCTCCATTATGCTTGTGAGGCCCAGGGGAAAGTTTGTTGAGGAGAAAGTAAAGATATCTGAAGGAGCAGGTAAAATTATAAAATGGTATAATAACCATAAACTTATGAAATTATGATTATAACCACCTCAAGAGCATATTGACAAATTCAAAAAAGAGTATTTTAAGATTTTTTTAAATGGAGTATGAATCTCATGGCACATTACACTATGCAAAAAATACACGTCACAATCTATAATGTTTTCTTATAGACTAAGTGCTCTATAAGTAGAAATGATATTTTTAGAATGGAAGTAAAGCTATGCCAAAATGGGATGGAATTTATAAAATCATAGATGATTTTTAGTAACACTTTAACCATGAACTGTACAGGCTAGAACAGGTCTTAAGAAATCTTATGGTTTTCATACTCATTCACTCACCATATGTTTTAAAATATAAATACTAAACAGCAGTTTGTGGGCTCTCTGTCATCTGAGTATTTGCAATCTTGAAAGAAGGAGAGCTGGATTTTCAATAATATGATAATAATACATCTTTTTGTAAAACTAGGGTCATTTAGATTCTCTAGGCCTCTTTATCCCAACCAAAAATAAACGTTGGACTACATTATGTCTGATCTCCTGCACATGTTCAAATCCCATGATACTGACAATCATTGAACAGAAAGGTTTCCAGAATTTCAATGTGCAAATGACAGAAGAAGGGAAGGAAGTGTGGGAAAGTATAAAAAGATAAAACATCTTCCTTATTGTGATTCATGCACCACCCAGTTCACGAAGGAGCAGAAAATAGAGACAAAACCACATTTCTGGATGGGGGAATAGAGACTGTGCCAGAAAACACCAAGAAAGGAGATTTCTGCTTTTAAAACAGTCAGAAAATAGGTTAAGGCAAAGAGGTGCCTAATAAGCTCCTATGCAAGCTTCTGAGTGTACTAGTTGTGATCACCAGTGTTTTAGCTTCCTAGGCTGCTCCCGCAGATACATTGAAATGGTTTGTCTTAAACAGTGGGAAATTTTTAGCTTACAGTTTTGAAGCTGGGAAAATATCCAAATCAAAGCATCATCTAGGTGATGCTGTCTTCCTGAAGACTGGCTGCTGGTGATCCTTGCTTGGCTCCTCTGCCACATGGGAAGGCACGTGGTGGCGTCTGCTGGTCTCACCCTTCTCTTTAGGATTTTGTTCAGTTCAGCTTCTTGCTTCAGTGACTTTCTCGTTCTCTCTGTATTCATTCCATTTATAAAGGACTTCAACAAGAGAATTAAGACCCTTCCCCAATGACGTGGGTCACACCTTAACTGAAGTAGCCTCATCAAATGTCCTACTTACAATGCGTTCACACCCACAGCAATGGATTAGATTTAAGAACTTGTTTTTCTGGGGGTACATACAACTTCAAACCACCACACCACAGAAAGAATATTCTTCACTGAATCCTTTCAATGCCTCCTCCCTTGAGGGAGTAGAAACATACACATTTCATATTTCCCTTCTAGCTAAACTCAGAAATCAAAAATTTAGTACAGGGCTTCCCGTCTCAACTCAGAGACGTATGGAGCTGGAAGGAGCATTTTTCCCCATCCTATAACAAGAAAAAAGCTGGACAAACTGCAGATTAACAATTTTTCCTGAACTCAGTGGTTTATTGTATTCCTCAATTGCTATCTACTGCCTCATCAGCTGCAGTGTTAGACAATTGCCTATAATTTCTTATGAAAAACACCCCTAGGGGAGAGGATTTGAGGACAGAGGAAGGAGAACAAAACTTTTTGCATTTGGCAAGATTTGGGTCAGGTCAAGTACAGACTGCCTTGCAAGTGGGGTCTTCCAGGGAACAACCAAACATGTGAAACTGATAATTTTTTTATTTTTATGTGGAGAATAAGATTTGAAAGAGCTCTGGCCTCCCTCCAGTGGCTACCAGGTTGTTGGGTTTCAACATCATTGTGGGCTGTTGTTTCTCAAAGCTACTGTGGAGGCGAAGAGTGAAGTATGGGACTTGGGCAAGTTAAAATGCCACAAAGCTTGCTGTTTTTACAGAAATTCAACTGTTTGTTTTGAATTCATGCTCTCAGCATAGCTGCAAGCCTTTGTTTAATTTCCAGAGTTCCAAAAATGTTTGTTCTGGCAATTTTTGTCAGTTTTCTCCTTGTTTTTTTTTTATGTAAGAGAGAATTTTCAAAGGTCCTATTCCATTATTTTCACTGAGGTCCAGAGTCACTGGATTTTAGGTCACCATATGGACTTGTCCAATGAGCTTACTGGCAGTGATCTAGGTGGACAAAAACCAGAGATGTCTTCCTGAAATTATCACTCTGTTTTAGATTCCAGGACCTTCCCACAGATATGAGAAGGATATGGGAAGGGATGCCCAATTGTGATTGTGGTTGAATTTATAACTGGGTGGATGTTCTGGGGCCTTCAAAGTCAGGTTTATTTGTTCAAAGAAAATAAAGTCATTTGGAATTTCTTGAACATCTAATTTTGAGGTGGCAAGTTAATATCTGCCACACTGGCCTCCAGCTGCTCTTTTTACGGCTAGTCTTTTCCTTTCCAAATCCATTTCATACTCTAATGTCAGATTAATTTCTTTAAAATCCAGTCATCATGATACTCCTCTGTGTTTCCCCCATTAACTTTAGCAGTCATTTTCTAACAGATCCCTAGGGATTCTGGGAGCCCCTACACACACACACACACACACACACACATGCACACGCACACACACACACACACACAGCCACCATGCAAAGAGGGCTTTCATCTGTTTTATATACTGTTTCAGTATATGATGCTTGACTGCTAAGAAGGTTTTAAAATGATTACTCCATGGTATTTGTTCTCAAACACAGGAATGAATTGGTGAACTTGACACAAAGCCAGATTTCCTGGCTTTAACCTCAGACATTCTCATATAGTAAATTTACGTGGGTCCCAAGTATTTCTAAAGAAGCAAAGTGGTGATTATAATGCAGGTGGTCTGCAGACAATCTTTCAAAAAAGAAAATAAAACACAATTTACAAGAGGATCAAAAGGCTGATATTCAAAATGCCTCACAAGTTGGCCAAATATACCTTTGCAACCTTGAAAGCAGCAGCTCTTCCAAGGTTGTCTGTTGAATGTTTTGCTCACGCTGTGCCTTGGCAGATTTATTTGCCTCCATCTGATATGAATTATTCTTCTTTATGCTTGACTTCATCCTACCCTTCCACCAGGCGCAGCTCAAATTCCACCTTTTCCATTTGCTGACACGATCTAGTTCAGCCCATAATGGCCAGAAGAAAAAACTGGGAAAAATGCTACTTTTTTCCAAATAATAGTAATAATTGCCTACCTTTAAAATTTCTGGTTTCATCACTTCAGTGAAGGGCTTGATTGTAACGGTTCTCCCCTCCCTAATTAGCTAGAATCTAACGATGAGACTTCAGGGCCTGGAACCAGTCCTTATCCAAGATGTGACCAGGCAATGGGGTGATCAAAAGCCAGGCAAACAGTCCCTCTGAGGTGGTGACTTGACGGGCAGAAAGGCAAAATCCAGATGAAAAGCACCTGGATAGAAATCAGGAGCCCCAGAAGAGAGGAAAATCTGAGTAAAAGAGAGAAGGCAGTGTCTCCATTTGGACCGTAAGTCTCGTTTTCACAAAGGCTATCAGACTTGGTCACAAGCGGGAACGCTATTAAAGACAGGCAGAGAGACAGAATCAGAAATGATAAATTAAATTTCTTTTGTTCTTATCAAAAGGGATAAGAAAACTGGAATTTTAATCCTGAAGGGCTACCACTTGCTATTCTTAGCTCACTCCTTCCTTTGACCTCACTTTCAGTTCTCTAGTATTTTCCTTCAATCTTGATGTTTTGAGTTCTTCAGGATATTGGAGATGGAGAGGATAATAAGGAGAAATCTGTGCTCTGCTGATGTCTATCTCTTCCATTGCAGACATTTTCCATTTTCCATTTTCTGACAACTATAGAGTGCTATCAGGGATATTGCAATAATGCAATATTAAATAATTTTTAATACTGATTTTTGTAATATTGATGTACAGAGATCATTTTCATGTAAGAAAGGAGCTTCTGTGTTTTTTTTCCCCTTCCACAAAATTGCTTTTAGTGCCATTTTAAAGTATCTAGACCTAAAGACAAAACTTTTTATAACAAATAGATAACAAAAGTATCAGTATATATTTTCCTTTAATCACCTGATGCCACTGGCTGGATTAAGTTTTTATATAATTTTCATTGTCAGTATATAAGTATCAAGGTTTATTTATCTGCTAGAATAAGTATAGAAGGACAAAACAGAAATGCTACTGTGTATCTCCCTTTACTTTTGTACTCTCCATTCTCAGCATTTACTTTTAATCATATTATTTCTAAACCTCCAATGTATCAGGAGAGAATTTATATTTTCTTTAATGCCATTGACATATTAAATAAAAATAAAAAGTGATATGTACGATATAAAGTTAAAAGTGTATATTCAATAAATAAAAGACGTGTACAAAGCAACTATTTTAGGGTAAATTAAAGTGTAATAAAAATAACTCAGTAGATAGAAAAATCTTAAAGCAGATAAGATTTGTTTCATAAATTTGATTAAAGTCTAGGATTGCATAAACACACACACACTCAAACAAAACACCTCATGGTAATAACTAAGACTTCCAGAGAGTATCTTGAGGTTGTCTGATTTTTCTATCTCTTTTCATTCATTCATTTTTTACTGAGCACATTCTATGTGTTATCTAAATAATACTGGCAAAGTCCCTGTTCTCATTGCTATTTCATTTGGGGTGGGATGGAGTTGCTGTTTTAGTGGGGGAAGGCAGAATGTAAATAAGTAGACAAATGTTTAAAATGAGAATGTTTCAAGCAGTTTAAAATACTATAAAGAGGGGTCTCGGGCAAGATGGCGGCATAGAGAGGAGTGGAAGCTAAGTAGTCCCCCTGGAACAACTACAAAAAACCAGAAACAACTAGTAAATAATCCAGAATAACTGCGGGGGGACAAATGAGACCATCCACTCATCATACACCAACCTGAATTGGGAGGAATGCCCGAGAACACAGCATAAAATCTGTAAGTAAAACCTGCAGAACCAAGTCGTGAGACCCCCTCCCCCATAGCCTGAGCTGCAAAGCCTGGTGGTGCCAGAGAGAAGCTCTCTCCCAGCAAGCGAATATAGCTCAGCTGAGCTCCAACTGGGGTTTTAAGTAGTGAGTGTGAACTGCTCACTACAGGTACGCATCCCCCAAAACAGACAGAGGCTTTGGGTGACGACTGACCTGGAAGAGCTGGAGGGTCGCCTTGGACTGGGTCTGAAGGGGACTGTTTCTTTTTTGGCTCAGTGGAGAAAGCCCCAGTCATTTTCAGTTTCAAGGGCTGTGACTCAGGGAAGGGCGGAGACAGCACAAACAGAGAGTGAGACCATTGAAATGCTAATGACCTCCACCTGAGGGGTCTGTCTTTCTAGGAGGAAAGGGGTGGGGCCCTTTCCATTCAGAACCAGACCCCAGAGCCTGGGGGAACACTGCCATACCTCCTCACACCAGTCAAGAATTATAGGCTAACAGGCATCATCTGCTGGGCAGAAAAGCACAGTGACCTGAGGCATCACAGGGTGGAGCAATTTTCTAAGACACACCCACAGGGAAACCAGATACTGAATATTTCTTCCCTCTGGGAGCTGAGCTTGTTCTGGTCTGGGAAAACCTGATTTGGATAACCAAGGAAACCATGCCTAGACAACAGAAAATTAAAACCTACACTAAGAAAAACAAAGTTATGGCCCAAAGGAACAAACGTACACTTCAACTGAGATACAGGAATTTAAACAACTAATGCTAAATCAGTTCAAAAAGTTTAGAGAAGATATTGCAAAAGAGATAGAGGCTGTAAAGGAAGCACTGGACATGTATATGGCAGAAATCAAAAGTTCAAAAAAACAACTAGAAGAATCTATGGAAATGAAAGGCACAACACAAGAGATGAAAGACACAATGGAAACATACAACAGCAGATCTCAAGAGGCAGAAGAAAACACTCAGGAACTGGAGAGCAAAACAACTGAAAGCCTACATGCAAAGGAGCAGATGGAGAAAAGAATGAAAAAATATGAGCAACATCTCTGGGAACTCAAGGATGAAACAAAGTACAATAATGTACGTATCATTGGTGTCCCAGAAGGAGAAGAGAAGGGAAAGGGGGCAGAAGCAATAATAGAGGAAATAATTAATGAAAATTTCCCATCTCTTATGAAAGACATAAAATTACAGATCCAAGAAGCGCAGCGTACTCCAAACAGAAGAGATATGAATAGGCCTATGCCAAGACACTTAATAATCAGATTATCAAATGTCAAAGACAAAGAGAGAATCCTGAAAGCAGCAAGAGAAAAGCAATCCATTACATACAAAGGAAGCTTAATAAGACTATGTGCGGATCTCTCAGCAGAAACCATGGAGGCAAGAAGGAAGTGGTGTGATATATTTAAGATACTGAAAGAGAAAAACCGCCAAACAAGAACCCTGTATCCAGCAAAGCTGTCCTTCAAATATGAGGGAGATCTCAAAATATTTTCTGACAAACAGACAATGAGAGACTTTGTGAACAAGACACCTGTCCTACAGGAAATACTAAAGGGAGCACTACAGGGTGATAGAAGACAAGAGTGCATGGTTTGGAACACAATTTTGGGAGATGGTAGCACAACAATGTAAGTACACTGAACAAAGGTAACTATGAATATGGTTGACAGAGGAAGGTGGGGAGCATGTGAGACACCACAAGAAAGGAGGAAAGATAAAGACTGGGACTGTGTAACTTGGTGAAATCTAGAGTATTCAACAATTGTGATAAAATGTACAAATATGTTCTTTTACGAGGGAGAACAAGCAAATGTCAACCTTGCAAGGTGTTAAAAATGGGGAGGCATTGGGGGAGGGATGCAATCAGCATAAACTAGAGACTGTAACTAATAGAATCATTATATTATGCTTCCTTTAATGTAACAAAGGTGATATACCAAGGTTAATGCAGATAAGAGGGGGGGATAGGGGAGGCATGTTAGACACTTGACATTGGTGGTGTTGTCTGATTCTTTATTCTACTTTGATTTAAGGTTATTTTTCCTTTTGCTGCTTCCTAGCTGTCATTTTTTTTCCTCTTTCTCTTGCCTCTCTACCTTCTTTGACTCTCCCTCCTGCCTTGTGGAAGAAATGTAGATGCTCTTATACAGATAGTGGTGAAGGTGGTGAACACATAAATGTATGACCATGCAGAAAACCATCGATTATTTACTTGGGATGGAATGTATGGTGAGTGAACAAAACCATATTAAAAAAAAAAATGGGTTGATGACAAAACCTCGAGGGCAATATACTGAGTGAAATAAACCAGACACATTAGGACAATTATTACAGGGTCTCACTGACAGGAACTAATTATAATATGTAAACTCATAGACATGAAATATAAGGTACCAAGATATAGGACGAGGCTTAAGAATGGGGAGTGGTTGCTTAATACGAGGAGAATGTTGAATTAGGATGAACTCAAATGTTTGGAAATGAACAGGGGTGTTGGTAGCAAGATGTGAGAATAACTAACAGCACCGAATGGTGTGTGAATGAGGTGGAAAGGGGAAGCTCAGAGTCACATATGTCACCAGAAGGAAAGTTGGAGGTCAAAAGATGGGAATGCATAAAACTGAATCCTATGGTGGGCAATGTCCATGATCAACTGTACAAATACTAGAAATCACTTCCATGAACCAGAACAAATGTATGACAATACAATTAGAAGTTAATAATAGAGGGGCATATAGGGAAGAACTATATACCTATTACAAACTATACACTACAGTTAGTAGTATTTCAACATCTTTTCATAAACAGTAACAAATGTACTATATCAATACTACGAGTCAACAATTGAGGGGGGTTGGTTAGGGATAGGGGAGGATTAGAGTTTCCTTTTCTTTTTTTCTTTTTTCATCTTTCACTTTATTTCTTGTCTGGGGTAATGAAAAGTTTCTAAAAATTGAACAAAAATTAAGTGTGATGGATGCACAGCTGTATGAGGGTACCCAGGGGCAAGTGATTGTACACTTTGGATCTTTGGATAATTGTATGGTATCTGAACAATCTCAATAAAAATGAAAAAAAAAATACTATAAAGAAACTAAAGGTGGGTAGTGCAATATAATAGAGGGAATGACTGGAGAAGGCAATATTTCAGAAACATTATAGGGAAGGTATCCTAGAGGAAGTGTATGTAAAAAAAAAATCATCCTGAATATGCACAGAAGAAAGTGGGTGCCCAGCATGGCTATCCTGCTGCTGCTGACAGGATCCACCCATGCAGACTGCCCTGCCCCACTGACACCAATAGCTCAGCTCTGGACCGACTGTCCCTCAAGTGGATTTCCGCAGTGCAAGGGCCTGCCTCAGGATCTGTCCCATATTTCCGTGGTCTCCTATCTCTCCCCCTCCCTAATGTGGTCACACGGATCTGCTGGACCTGGGTCCAGGACGTTCTGGTGATGGACTGTGTTCACTGCACCTAATAGGGACATACCAGATGAGCCAGGAATCGAATGCTTCACGGAACCACCACCTAAAGAGAGGGGGGGGTTAGTTTTACCCTACTGATGATGTGTTGCTGCCATGGTAATCCTGCTCAGTAGGAGAGGAACCTGAGCCATGAAAAGGAGCTATGAGAGAAAGTGCCCAGGAGAGGGGACCCCAAGTGAGAATGCTCAGAGGCAGGAACCAGATTGGGCATTTGAAGAAGAGGATAGACACCAAGTAGCTGGGTTGTATTGAAACAGCCTGTAGAAGATGATGTAAGAGAAGTAGACAGGGTCAGGATTGTGTAGAACCCTGTGGGCTCTGGTAAGGGGGTTGGTTTTATTCCAAAAGTCCTTAGAAGCAATAGGAAGGTATTAGGCATGAGAGCAAAATAATCTGATAATGAACCACATAGCCTAGGGAGCAGACAGGAGACCATCTGGTCTGGCTTTAATAGGTACATCATATCAGTTGTCCTAAATTCTGCTCCTCCTTATCTTGTTTTTAGTGCAGCCACAGCCAAGCAGGGGACTGTGGAGGAGCTAACCTTTTTTGAACAACGTAACAGTTGAAAGGGATCTGTTTCATCTGGAGAGTATCGAAGACCATAAAATGTTTGAATATTGGTAGATTGCCCATGTAAGAACAATTGCCAAAGAGATTTTAAAATGCATACCAGGAACACAATGTTCTCTTATCCATGGAATGCAGAGTGAAGAAAGCTCTTTCTCCCTCCCTCCTTCTTTCTCCCTCTCTCTCTCTTTCTCTCCCTAACTGTAACCCCCATGCTTTTATACATTACTGTATTATATACCTTTCTCAAGTACTAATCATGTATTTCACAATAAAAGCCAAATGGGAGAGACCTAATGCAAGTTAAATAGTTACATTTTCTTCTCTTTCAAATTTCTTTTCGTTTGAATATCTTTTGATAGATGATAGATTCTCTTCTTTTGCTAGAGGTTGAAAGGGAGGCAATTGATAGGGCAGACAATCAATTTCCCTTTTTGGAGGGTTAAACATTATCTATTGAAGGATGTCATCAGTAGGTTGTGAGACAACCCCTGGAAAAGTCTCCCCTCAGAAACAACTAATAAAAGGACAAATCCCACTTGCTAGGAACTCTGGAGGATGACAGAGATGGAGAAGGACTTCATAAATGCCAAATCAAAGAAAAAAAAACAACTTAAGAGAAGGTAGGAGACCATGGACATGGACCTACCCGACCAGCCTCCTCCCTGTCTCTCAGTCCCACATGGATTAAGGGTCACACATCCGCAGCGCTCTGGACAGTCACCTTCTGCCATGGTTGCAGACCCAGAGCTACTCATGGCAGAGATTAGAACCCCACACATATCCAGGTACAGGGACCCAAGACCACCCAGATCCAGGGCAGAAACTAAGCAGCTGTGAGTATGTGCCTAAAGAAGGGCCCCAGGAAACAAGAGAAACCTGTGGTAGAACTGTTGGCAAGAGTGTACATGCTAAACCCAGCCTCTAATTGCTGGAGCACCTAAATGAAAAAACAGATGTTTTTGAAAGCTGACCAAATCTGGCTCCTTGAGATGGGACACTCTAACATAGAAAAGCTCATGGAAAAAAGGGAAAACTGAACTGCTATAAGGCAGGGTGGATCCCAGGCTGAGAACTGTAATGAAAAAAGGGCACCAAGTGAGGGAGAGCAGTTGAACAAAGAACTGGGAAGGAAAATCTGTACATAAAAAGAACAGCTAAAGACTCCTGGAGAAGGAACAGAGGGAAACAAGACTTCTTCTGGAGGTGAAACAATTGCACATAAAAGGGCAATCTTAAATGTTGCACAGCATAGCCAGGGTAAGAAACAGGTGCAAAACCTGAGAAAAATCTTAACAGTTAAATATGGGCTGCTATAAAGATTTGGTATAAGCTGGGCCAAGAATTGAAGAGGAGCCTTAACATACACAGTCATTCTACAATAAAACCCTAAGCAAGAGGGACAAACTGACTTTCTGAGTTAGGACATCAAAACAATCAGAAGCCCAGAGGTCAGCAAAAATTTAAAAGTCATACTAAGAAACAGGAAGATATAGCTCAGTCAAGGGAAAAAATTAAAACTTCAGAAGAGACACAGACTTTGAAACAAAGAAATTAAAAAAATCTCCTAAATCAACTCAAGGAGTTGAATTCAAATATGGCTAGAAATAAACTAAATATGGATATAGAAGAAAGGATATTAAGAAGACAATGGGTGAACAAAAGGAAAAATTAGAAAGTTTAAAAAGAAACAACAGAAATTATGGGGATGAAAGACACAATAATGGAGGTTAAAATACACTAGAGGCATATAACAGCAAATTTGAACAGTCAGAAGAAAGAGTCAGTGAACTAAAGGACAAAGAAATTGAAATCATACATTTGGAAGAACAGATAGAAAAGAGAATAAAAAAAGAAACTGAGCAGTGTCTAAGGGACCTGTGTAACAACATAAAGCACAGCAACAATCTGCATAATTGGAGTCCCAGAAAGGGAAGAGAAGGGGAAAAGGGCAGAAAGAATATTTGAGGAAATAATGACTGAAAACTTTCCAACTCTTACAAAAGACATAAACATACATGTACTAGAAGTGCAATATACTCCAAAGAGGATAAACCCTAATAAACTTATGCCAAGACACATACTAGTCAAAATGTCTGAAAGTATAAGAGAAAAGCAATTCATCACATACAAGGGATCTTCAATAAGACTAAGTGCTGATTTCTCATCAGAAACCTTAGAGGTGAGAAGGGATGGTATAATATATTTAAGGTACTGAAAGAGAAAAACTGCCAGCAAAAAATTCTTTATTCGCTTTATCCAGCAAAACTGTCCTTCGAAAATGAGGGATAGTTTAAGATATTTACAGATAAACAGAGACTGAGAGAGTTTATCCCCAAAGGACCTGCCCTACAAGAACTGCTAAAGGGAGCTCTACAGGTTGAAAGGAACAGACAGGGAAGAGTGGCTTGGAACAGTATGAAGAAGTGAAAATCTCCAATAAAGGTAACTAAATGGGTAAGTACAAATCCCAATAGTACTGCATCCTCAATATATAACTCTACTCTTTAATTTCTATAACAGTTAGAATATAATTGAATAAGAAATAATCATATTTCTCAATAAAGGTAGTGCAAAATGTGAGATAATGTGGGACAAAAACAACACAAGAGGGGAAATGGAGGGATATAGAAGCAGAGAAGGTGTATGTCATTGAGGTTATCTTCTCAAAATAGTAGGTTATAGGCTTGGGTTGAATAATACAAACCCCAGTGTAACAAAGAAAGTATTTAACAATGTATAGAAATAGAAATGATAAAAGGCTTAATAAGTTATGTGCCAGTTTGAATGTATTATGGCCCCCTAACGCCATTATCTTTGATGTAATCTGTGTGGGCAGACCTATCAGTGTTAATTAGATTGTAATTCTCTGAGTGTTTCCATGGAGATGTGCCCCACCCATCTGTGGGTGATGACTCTGATTGGATAATTTCCATGGAGGTGTTGGCCTGCCCATTCAGGGTGGGTCTGAATTAAATCACTGGAGCCATATAAATGAGCTGCCAAACAGAAGGATCTCAGTGCAGCTGAGAGTGACCTTTTGAAGAGGAGCTACAGCCAAGAGGGTCACTTTGAAGAAAGCGCAGGAGCCGCAGGTGAGAGAGAGTTTGAAGATGGCCATTGAAAGCAGACTCTTGCTCCAGAGAAGCTGGCAGAAGACAAATACCCCAAGTGCAACTAAGAGTGAAATTTTTGAGGAACTGCAGCCTAAAGAGGAACGTCCTGGGAAAAAGCCATTTAGAAACCAAAACTTTGGAGCAGACGCCAGCCACGTGTCTTCCCAGCTAACAGAGGTTTTCCGGACACTACTGGCCATCCTCCAGTGAAGGCACCCGATTGCTGATGTGTTACCTTGGACATTTTATGGCCTTAAGGCTGTAACTGTGTAACCAAATAAACCCCTTTTATAAAAGCCAATCCATCTCTGGTGTTTTGTATTCTGGCAGCATTAGCAAACTAGAACAGTTACATAAAAAAGATCAACTACACACAAAAGTAGACTGCAATAGAAGAAAAGAAAGACAAAAAGATATGACATACAAAAAAGAAGGACAAAATATCAGAAGTAAGACCTGCCTTTACAATAATAACACTGAATATTAATGGATTAAACTCCCCAATCAAAAGAAACTGATTGGTAGAATGACCAAAAAAGAATAATCCAACTATATGTTGTTTAAAAGAGATTCACCTTAGACACAAAGACACAAATAGATTGAAAGTGAAGAATGGGAAAAGATAATCCATGCAAATACTAACCAAAGGAGAACTGGGGTATCAAAACTATTATAGGACAAAATAGACTCTAAGTCAAAAGTTGTTACAAGAGAAACAGAAGGACACTAGCTATTAATAAAAGAGGCAATCCACTATAAAGAAATAACAATCATAAATATTTGTGACTCTAACCACAGTTCCACAAAATACATGAGGCAAAAAGTGGCAAATCTGAGAGAAATAGACACTTCTACAATAAGAGTTGCAGACTTCAATACACAATTTTCATCAATGGATAGAACATCTGGACAGAAGACCAATAAGGAAACAGAGAACTTGAATTATATAATAAATGAACTAGACCTAACAGACATATAAAGAACACCGTCCCCCAACACAGCAGGATACACATCCTTCTCAAGAGCACATGGATTGTTCTCCAGAATAGATCACATATTAGGTCACAAAACAAGTCTCAATAAATTTAAAAATATTGAAATTTTACAAACCATCTTCTTTGGCCACAAAGCAGTGAAGCTGGACATCAACAGTAGGCAGAGAACTGGAAAATCCCACAAATATATGGGAATTAAACAGCATACTCTTAAATAATTAGTGAGTCAAAGAAGAAACCACAGGGGAAATCAGTAAATATCTTGAGATGAATGAAAACTAGAACACAACATGTCAAAACTTAAAGATTGCAGCAAAGGCAGTGCTCAAATTTAAATTTATAGTCCTAAGTTCATACATTGGAAAAGAAGAGCTTGCTCAAATCAAAAACCCAACCACACATCTGGAGCAACTAGAAAAAGAACAGCAAAATAAAACCAAATGAACAGAAAGAAGCTAATAACAAAGATTAGAGCAGAAATAAGTGAAATAGAGAATTTAAGGAAAACAAAACAAAACAAAACAAAGGGAATTAACAAAACCAAAAGTAGATTCTTTGAAAAGATCAATAAAATTGACAAATCTACAGCTAGACTGACAGAGAAAAAAGAAGATTGGGCACAAATTACTAAAATCAGAAAGGAAAAGGGGGGACGTTAGTACTGACCCCAAAGAAAAAAAGATCATAAGAAGGTACTATGAACAACTATATGCAACAATTTAAACAATCTAGATGAAATGTACAAGTTCATAGAAACACACAAATGGCCTACACTGACCATAGAAAAAATGAAAGATCTCAACACACCAATTTCAAGTAAAGAGATTGAGTTAATAACGGAAAACCTCTGAAGAAAGAAAAGCTCAGGACCAGTTGTCTTCACAGGTAAATTCTATCAAACATTCCTAGAAGAATTAATACCAATCCTGCTCAAACTCTCCCAAAAAATTGAAAAGAAGGGAACACTACCTATTTCATTCTATAAGCCCAATATCATGCTCATATCAAAGCTAGACACCACAAGAAGAGAAAATTACAGACCATTATCTCTTATGAATACAGATGGAGAAATCTTCAACAAAATATTGGTATACCAGATTAAACAGTACATTAAAAGAATTATACAGTATGATGAAGTGGGACTTATTCCAAGTATACAAGGGTGGTGCAACATAAGAAAATTAATTAACATATTACATCACATTAACAGAATGAAGGGGGGGAGAACACATGATTATCTCGATTGATAGAGACAAGGAATTTGAGAAAATTCATCACCACTTCTTGTAGAAATACTTAGAAAACTGGTAACAGAAGGAAACTTTCTTAACAGTATAAGGAGCATATATGAAAAAGCTACCACTCACACCATAATCAGTGGTAAAAGATAGAAAGCATTCCCTGTAAAATATGGAAAAAGACAAGGATGTCCACTCTCACCACCATTATTCAACATTTAACTGAAGTTCTAGCCAGAGCAATTAGGCAAGAGAAAGAAATAAAAGTTATCTAAATTGGAAAGGAGGAAGAAAAACTTTCACTATTGCAGGCAACATTATCCTATATACAGAAAGTCCTGAAAATTCTACAGCAAAGCTACTAGAGCTAAGAAATGAATTCAACACAAAAACCAGTAATGCTTCTACACACTAGTAAAGAACAATCTGTGGAGGAAATTAAGAAAAAAATCCCTTTACAATTGTGACTAAAAGAATCAGATATCTAGGAATAAATTTAACGAGGATGTAAAGGACTAAATGTTCTCAAGATGCCAATTCTACCTAAAAAGACTTACAGATTCAATGCAATCCCAATCAAAATTCCAACAGCCTCCTTTAAAGAAATGGAAAATCCAATCAAATTTATTTTGAAGGGTAAGTGGCTCTAAATAGCCAAAAAAATCATGAAAAAGAATGAAATTGGAGGACTCACATTTCCCAATGTTAAAACTTTATACAATGTTATAGTCATCAAAATGGTACAAGGACAGACATGTAGACCAATCACTTTGAATTCAGAGTTCAGAAATAAACCCTACATCTATGGCCAACTGATTTTTGAAAAGGATGCTAAGTCCACTTAATGAAGAAAGAACAGTCTCTTCAACAAATGGTGCTGGTAAAACTTGATGCAGAATAATGAAATAAACCCCTATTCCACACCATATACAAATAGCAATCCAAAACGCATCACATATCTAAATATAGGAACCAAAACTATAAAAATCTTGGGAGAAAATATAGAGAAACATCTTCAGGACCCTGTATTCCACAATTTTACACCAAAAATACAATCAAAAGAAATGAAAAAGTAGGTAAATAGGACTTCATCAGAACTGAAAATTTTTTGTACATAAAAGGACTTAATAATAAAGTAGACAACCTACAGACTGACTGGAAAAAAAATATTTAGAAACCACATATCTGATAAGGGTTTAATATCCAAAATATATAAAGAAATCCTACAACTCAACATCAAAAAATCAAACAACCCATTTTAAAAATGGGGAAGAGACTTGACTAGACATTTCTCCAAAGTAGATATACAATTGTCCAAAAAGCTCATGAAAAAATGCTCAACATTATTAGCCATTAGGGAATTGCAAATCAAAATCATGAGACATGATTTCGTACACACCAGAATGGCTACTACTAAAAAAAAAAAAATTGCAAGCGTAGGAAAGAATGTGAAGAAACAGGAACACTCATTCATTGTTGGTAGGATTTTAAAATGGTACAGCCACTGTTGAAACAGTTTGACAGTCCCTCGGGAAGCTAAATTAGAAAGCTAAAATGTAAAATTACCATATGATGCAGCAATCCCACTGCTAGGTATATAATCAAAAGAATTGAAAGCAGGGAGTCAAGCAAATATTTTCACACTGATGTTCATAGCAGCGTTATTCACAATTGCCAAAAGATGGAAGCAACCTAGGTGTCTCTCCACAGATGAATGGATAAGCAAAATGTGGTATATCCTTGCAATGGGATATTATGCAACATGGATGAACTTTGAAGACATCTAGATAAGTGAAGTAAACCAGACACAAAAGGACAAATATTGTATGATTTTACTGACATGCAATAATTACATTAAGCAAGTTCATAGAACCAGAAACTAGAATACAGTTTACCAGGGGCTGGGAAGGGCTAAGGAATGCAGAGTTAAAGTTTAATTGGAAGAGAAGTTCTATTAGGTGTGACAGAAATTTGTGATGGTAGCACAACATTGTGAATGTAATTAACACCACTGAATGATATATTTGATTGTGGTTTTGAAGGGGTGAAATTGTTAAGTTTGATATGTTACTAATATAAGTTTTAAAAAAACATTATATGATGTTACTCTTACGTTACCATTCCACAGAGCAAAAAATATGAATGGTCCATGATGACTATGAACACTTTTACATATTTCCAAATAATTAGGTAATGTTTAAAATGTCATCAGATCACTTAAATATCAGAAATAAGGAAAATGTTTGTGGAATTCCTTAGCTAACTATATAGCATTTGGCTTTTTAAAAGAGGTATCTGATGTGATATATAGATATATATATATATACACACACACATAAAGTTTAATGTATAACAAATAGTAGGTCATATAAAATATACTACATATTTTAAGTAAAATGAGAAGCTGTTATACATTCTCTTTTAATAAAAAATATTGAATTTTTCTTTAATTCAACCAAAGAAAAGTTAGTAGAGGGATTGTTAAACTTCAAACATTATTTCCTTTCAACAAAAGCTAATAAATCCTACAAGATTCCTCTAAGGCTAATAAAAAGTTTTTGCAAACATTAAAAAGTTGGTGCCTTTTTTAAGCTACATATTTCAACAAGTCAGAATTGGTTGACACCCCTTCTAAAATATGATGAAATAACTACAACTCAACTTCCATCTATTTCCCCTTTTCATACCTCCTATCCTCACTGATTTGATATATTCTTAATTTTACAATGCCAAGACCTACAGCTTTTATATTTTCTTGTGTAACCATGATTTCCACAACTGTTTAGTTTTACTGATCTAAAATGCACCATGAGCCCATTTTACTATAGTTTCTCCATTTCAAAATTCCCACTAGATTTATGTCTTGTATGGTTTCATTTCATTTTCAGTTTTGTTTGTTTGTTTGCTTTTGTGTTCCACAGAAGTACTCATAGGTGCTGCTTTTCCTGAGTACTTGAATGCTTCTGAATATTCTTCTGTTGCCTTGGCATTTAAAGGAAATATAGCAGGGTTGAACATTTGGTTCACGTTTGATTCCTTTCCTTGTGCCAGGTCCTAAGAATACAGAGTCAACATAACAGACAATGCTCACACCTTTGTGATGCTCCCAACTCATAGCTCTGGTTAGAAAGACATACAAATGTAGCGTGATGAGCATTGTGGAGAGAACAAAAACAGTGTAATGAGATAGAGAGACTGTGGAGCCACCTTAACCCTGATGGTTAGATAGTGCCTCCTTAAAGGGGACATTTGAGTTGAAACAATGGCAAAAGGGACCAGTCACGTGCATCTGTAAGAAAATCATTCCAGGAAGAAGAATCAGAAGAAAAAGTAAGTGCACAGACCCTATGATAGAAAGGAAAAAATAAACTTTTTGAATATTTGGAGTGACAGAGAGAAGAAGAGCTTTGCTGCTAGAAAGTAACAGTGAATGAGGTGGGAAGATGCCTCAAGAGACAGGTCAGAGAGGTGGGGAGGTTGCTCTGGTTTGCTAAAGTTGCCATTAGCTCCAGAAAATGGATTGACATTTATAAAGGGGTTTTTTTTTGGTTACAAATTTACAGTTCTACAGCCATAAAAGTGTCTAAACCAAGACATAAACACGAGTATACCTTCACTGGAGAAAGGTTATTGGTGTCCAGAAAACCTCTGTTAGCTCAGAAGGTATGTGGCTGGTGTCTGCTTGCTCCCAGGTTGCATTTCAAAATGGCATTCTCCAAAATGTCTAAGCATGAGCCAAAGTCAGGGGTCCACAACTCCAGGCATCTCTGAGCTAAGCCAGCAAGTGTCTGGGTCTGTGCCAGCATTTTTAAAGGACTTCAGTAAACTAATCAAGACCCATGCTGAATGGGTGAGGCCACACCTCCATGGAAATAATCTAATCAAAAGTTTCACCTAGAGTTGGGTGAGTCATCTCCAAGGAAACAATCTAAACTCAATATCCCACAAGATTGGATTAAATATCATGGCTTTTTGTGGGGGACATAATATATCCAAACTGGCACAGAGGGTAAAACATTTAAGTCCTGAAAGGCCGTCCGAAAGAGTTTGACACTTTTCTAGTTGCAATGGGAAGTCTGTCTTCTGCTGTAGTCACTGACCCTTTTGTCTATTTCCCATCATGCCTAACACCTTCAAAGGTCTCTCCCCAGTTTTCCTCATGGTATTTCTTTCATCCAATCCACTCAGGCTTCCAACAAAAAGCTAATATCATTAGCTAATATCAAAAGCTAATATCACTGCTCTAAGACCTCATTGCCGAGGATAGTAATGACCATAAGATTGCCACATCTATGGAGGTCATTTTTCTACTCTTAACTTCCTGATCTTTAAGCAGCACTTGGCCAGCTGACCACTTCCTCGTTCTTCCATTGCCATATGACTCAACTCTTCAAGGTTTTCCTTCTATTGTACCAAGGACTCTTTCTCTGTCTCTTTTCCAGCATGACTGCACACAGTCCCGTGACATTAACATCATCTGTGTAACAACATCTGCCAAATTTCTGGTCCTGGTTTTTCTGAGAACTCCAGCTTCATATGTCAGCTGTCCACTTGACATCTCCACTAGGACGTTTAACATGCTTTTCAAATATAACCTGGCTAAGACCAAACTTGTGTTTGCCCTTTCCAAACTACTTCTCTGACAGACTTCTCCATCTCAGTTAATGGCATCTCCATACCCTCAATTTCTCAAATAGAATATCTCAGCATTATTCTTGATTACTCTCTTTCCCTCATGCTCTGATACAATTAATTCATCAGCTAGTATTGCCACATATCTAAAATACACCCCCAATCAGAACACTTCTCCAAGATAACAGCCTTATCCAACAATCCATCATCATTCTCACTTGAACCTATTCAATGACCATCTAACCAACTGTGCTGATTCTATCTTGCCTTCCATATCCACTATGCACAGAAAAGCCAGAATGATTTTTCTTAAAACATAAATGAGGCCAAGACCCTCTACTACTTAACATCTTCCAGTGACTTCACATCATATTCATTAAAAGAAAATCTAAACTCCTTACTGGATCCAAAGCCTTATATGGCCCCTGCCTCCTTTTCCATGTTTACCTTGGCCCACTCTCCCTGTCACCCAGTGATCTGTTGGCTCAGTGGAAATATTCCAGGTCCTCAAATATATGGAGCTCTCTTTCTTATCCTTTCACAAAATTTTATTCCCCATGATAAAAATCTATCAAAGGTTTAATATTTTTCCACTTGATTTTAAAAAGTTAAAAAAATAGGATAATGAACACCCCTCTATCCTACACCTAGTTGCACCAATTATATTAACATGCCACATTTGTTTTCTTCTTCTCTCTCTCCCCTCTGTATCCCTTAACACTTTAACATATATCTGTTAATAAAGACATTCTCAACATAATCACATTATTCAAATTCCAAATATTTGAAATAATTCCATGATGTTATGTAACATCTAGTCCATATTCAACTTCCCTGGTTGTCCCCAAAATGGCCTTTAATATTCTCTTATTTATCTAGGAACAAAATAAGATTGTCTAGTATATCATTTTAAATAAACATGCATTTTTAAAATAATTTGAGAGGGGAAAAGCAATCTTTTATATTTATCCAGATATTAAGCATTACTGATGCTCTTCCTTCATTCCTGAAGATTCCAGTTTCCCTCTGGTATCACTTCCCCTCATTCTGAAAATATCCTTTGGTATTTTTTTTTGTAGAGTAGGTCTGTTGGTGACTAATTTTCTTATATCTGAAATATCTTTATTTTGCTTTCATTTCTAAAGAATATTTTCAGTGGAAATAAAACTCTGGATGGACATTTTTTTTTTTTCCTCTTAGCACTTTAAAGATGCTGCTCCATTATTGCATGGCTTCTGTCTTTTCTGAGGGAGATCTGAGTACTGTATGTTGTTCCCTGTATGTGATGTGTTGCTTTTCTGCAGCCACTTCCAGGATTTTTATTTAGTTTTGGATTTCAGGAGTTTGATTATGGTGCTTATAGACATGTTTCTTGTGAAATTCTGTTTAAGGCTTGTCATGCTTTTTGAATTGGTATATTTAGGTCTTTCATCAAATTTGAGAAATTTTTGGCTGTCTTTTTCTAATAAATTTTCTTTTCCAATGTCTTTCTTCTCTGTTTCTAGAATTCTAATTGCTTGCATGTTGGACCTTTTAATACTGTCTCACAGGTTCTGAGAATCTGTTCATTTTTCTTTTCAAAATTTTCTCTCTGTTCTTCTGAGTAATTTCTTTTAATCTATCTTCATGTTCACAAACTCATTCCTACCTCACCTCCATTCAGTTATTGAGCTTATCCAGTGAATTTTTTATTTCAGATACTATTATTTAGATCTAAAATTTCCACTTGGTCCTTTTTTAATAATTTCTATTTTTCTGCTGTTATTTTCTAGGTCTTCCTTCATTTCTAGTGTGCAGTTTTTTTTTGTTTTTGTTTTTGTTTTGTTTTGTTTTACTTCATGGAGCACTCAGCTCCTTTAAAGTCTCTGTCTGATAACTCCACTATATGTGCCATCTTGAGTTTAACATTTGTTGATTGTTTGTTTTTCCTTGGGAATGTGTCACATTTTCCTGATTCTTTGTCTTTAGAGTAACTTGAATTGTATCCTGGACATTGTGAATGTTATGCTGTGTGGAATGGGTTTTGTTATTATCCTCTGGAGAAAATTAATGTTTTATTTTAGCAAATATTCAACCCAGGTAGGTTCAGACAGAGAATATTTGCTGTCTCACCTTCTCTGAGTGGTGATTCAAATATCAGTTCAATTCTCTAGGTCTTCGGTAGACTTTTTTTGAGGCGGTTGTCAGACTGTTGCCTGTATGCTTCAGTGGTTAGATTTGCAGGTTCAAACTCAAACTAAAGGGCCTTTCTGTCTCATCTTTGGCTCATGGAGCCCCTTTACATGATTATTCTGGCTAGAAAGATGGCAGGATTTCCATCAGAGTTTTAGACGACTACCTGTACTACTCTGCCATAGGAGTTAAAAAACAAACAGGGAATTCATCCTCAAGCAGGCCTCTAACTCAAGCTTTGATTCTGCTGTACAATCTGCTTGCTTTCATTTATCTTTCAGATTCCTCAGGTTTTTCCATTCTATTGTCTAGAGTTCATGGTTGTAATCAGTGGAGAGATGGCCTTCAGTATCAGAACCAAATCTTTCTGTCAGAGCTCAGATTTCCTATCAAAATTTTCTGAATCTGAGAGTCCATGACAGAGACTCTTGGTATTCACCCTTACCTAACGTATCTTCCAATTTATGGGTTTTAATTTAAAATTTAATAATCAATAAAATTATCCTTTTTATATGCCCAAATTTCCCCAAATTTGTCTAGTATGCACCCATTCAAATGTCCCAGGCTCACTTTATATTGTTCCAATGCTGTATCTTCAGTCAGCCATTTTTCTAAGGAGCTCTACTTTTTAGTAGAAAATGCTTTCTGGTTTTATACTTAGAATTCCTCATCAAATGCAACTCCTGAACAAGACTGGTTAATGATGATCTCTTTAAATTTTTGATAATTAAATGATTTCAGAAGGAAACAATCAGACAAATCCAGAATTTAAATCATTCTCTAAAGCAATGGCCTATATTCATAAAAACATTCAGTAGGTTGGAGATGGGAGAAAGGGACTCTTCTAGATCGAAAAGAACTAAGAAAAATAAGTATTAACAAATGTAATAGTGAATCTTGATTAGATCCTGGATTAAAAATTGGTGTAGTAAATATCAGAATACATAATACTTTTTTCTCAATTGATGAACATTTTTTCTCATCATTAATCATAATCTTTAACAATTGTTCTCTGTAAAACATACTTTAAGAATATACTCTATTTAAATTTAATAGCTATTGCTTTTCTTTCATTGACAAAGATAATGTTGAATTTTTAAGTTGCAAGTACTAATCCAAATTAGTTTTTCATACTAAGTGTTTCAAAATACTTTTCTGTAAGCATAACTGTGTGCTGTTCTAGTAGCTTTAATCCTTTTTTTAGGACTTAAATAAAAACATTAAAAAGGCAGTGGATTGTATATCATGGATGATTGTATGGTGTGTGAATGTATTTCAATAAAACTGAATTTAATAAAAAAAAAAAAAGGCATCACCAGTGAACATTTTAACATCATTATTTCCAAAGCTGAATTTTTCCTTTGAATTTATAAACTTTTGTCAGTGCTCATGAATATAAATTCATGCTATCTACACAATTTTAGGCTTTTTTTCAGACACTCAAAAAATGATTGCAAATAACCCCCTTTCTTTTTTTGAAGCCAATAACTCTTTTTCAGCAAAAATACAAAGTGAAAATAAATTACAAATTTTTTATTTACTTTTTTTACTCCCAAACTCTTGCAAAACCTCTTCCTCTGGGAAGTCATTATACTTTATTGTGAATTGCAGAAAGGGGAGTTCTAATATCATTTCTTTACATAATCTGAAAACAGAATAGAATGTAGCAATTTAGATTATCTGAGTCACCATTTTCCTAACAGTCTAATATGTAAAATTCATATCTAAAGGCAACTTATTGAGTAGCTTCTCTGTGAAAAAAAAATTATTTTTATTATAATCTCAAGGCTTTTTGAAGCCATTGCATCAGGTCATAAAATTAGGCAATATTTCAACAATATCTAATTTGTTTCCAATTTTTCATGTAACATACTAAATATTGCTTCCCAAATAGTTTAGGTTTTATTTAAGTATTTCTTTTAGAGAAAATAATGTTATTCTAAGCATTTATCTTCAGCAAATCTAAGTGGTGCTATTTGAATGTATATCAATATATGCAGATTGATTGATAAGCAATAAAACTTGCTTAAATAATCTGGATTGGTGCTTTTTCTGTGCCATCTGAAATGTTATCTGCTAAAAATAATATTTTTCAAAAGCAACAACTGTTCTATTTCTATTATTTCATTGGTGCCCAATCTAATATTGATGGTCTTGGCTTTAGCTATTAATTGCACAATCCTAAACAGCTACCTGAGTTCTATCTGATACTCATAACTCACCTCATAAAACAATTTTGCTTCTTATTTTCTGCTGTTATTCACTTAGTAGAGTTCAAATTGTCTTCTGCATCAGATGGGATGCTGGAGCATTTTGACATTATTGCTTCATTAGAAGATTTTTCCATGCAAATAAGAATTGAGGCTGAAGAAAAAAATGTATTATGGGGATATATGAATCAAAAATTGAGACAATTCTAATTATTTTACCCAATTAGTGACATATCTTTTTTAAAGATTATAATTCTTATAATTTTCCAATGTAATTTTTAAAAGTCCCCATTATGTTGGAAATTAATTTAGGTAAAAAATTAAATCTCTTAAAAATATCAAACATTTTAGCACTGTTTAGTTCCTATTAGCACTATGTGAAAGACACAGCATTACGAAAATATGTAGCAACCATATCTCAGGCTCACCTGTAATCTTTTTGCAACATACTTGTGTGCCATCCACTTGAGTTGGAAAACTTCTGCAATGTGCCTCCCAGATCCAAGATTTCGTTTATTTTTTTCTATTAGTTCAATAAATTTTCTAATATATTTGGAATGTCAGAGACATTAAAATCTTCCAGTATAGTTTGATGGCAGCTTCTGAGTTAAATCAAACAATTCACGTATTTGTTCAAACTCCATTCCTTTCCCCCAAATCAACAGATTTTACCTATGAATTAACAGATTCAGCTAATTGTTTTGCCATTGAATTGACATAATCTTTGTATTCACCTAATTATCAAATAGGAAACAAATATTGAATTTATTGACTGAATTTTATTCTCATGTACACTTCAGAGATTTTAGAAATTTTCTGAAATCAAATGATTCTATTTAAGCAAGAGTGTTTGCATTAATAACTATTATTTTAATTACTTAACTTTCAATTATTTCTTCCAGGTTTCATTCAAATGCTTTGATAGTTTTTATATTGCCAACTTGATTTAATTCAGTTAAAAATTTGTTTTTTCATGGTGAAAGAACTGTCTCTAGAGCCTTTAAATTATTCTTTCATTCCATTAATTTATTTATGGTTTTACTCTAAATTAGAAAGTACTTTAATAATTTGAATGTATCTAGTTGGAAGGGTTTGTTATTTACATTGTTATATCTCAAGGAATTATCAAAGACTGTAGATCTTAAAATAATAAAAACATTGTCTGAACTCTCAATTTTGTCTAACCTTGGGTTTCATTAATATATTTTTTAATAAATTAATTTTAACTCACAATTTATCAGGCACAATGTTTTAGGTGCTTAGAATGCAGTAACAATATATACAGACCTTGCCTCTACCTCTATGGAGTTTATATTTAATGATTTAACTTCTCCAAGTCTCAATTTTATAATTTATTATTGCTGGAGACCTCAGTTCCCCTTTAGCAGTAATTAACAGATCCAACAGATAGAAAATCATTGAGAATACAGTTGCACTGAACAGCATATCAACCAACTGGATCTAGTTAACATTTATAGAATACTCCATCTATCATAAGCAGAATACACATTCTTCTCAAGCTCACATAGAACATTAACCAAAATAGACTACACTCTGGCCAATAAAATTAACAAATTCAAAATAATATAAATCTTACAAAGTATGCTCTCAGATCACAGTGAAATTAAACTTGAATTCAATAACAGAAAGCTGCAAATTCCTCAAATATTTGGAGATAAAAACGACTCATTTCTAAATAACATGGGTCAAAGATGAAGACTCAAGAGAATTAAAAATTAATGTTAATTTTAAAAATTAAAAAGTATTTTGAGCTGAGTGAAAATGTGGGATGCAGTGGAAAGAAGGGCTTAGAAGAAAATTTATAAAAGTGAATACATAATTAGATAAGAAGAAAGATGTGAAATCAATAATCTCAGCTTCCTCCTTAGAAAACTAGAAAAAGAAGGGCAACTTAAATCTAAAGAAAGCAGAATGAAATAAACAGTAAAAATTAGAGCCAAAATCAATGAACTTTTAAAAGACAAAAACATAAAGAATATCAATGAATGTTTAATTGAAAGGATCAAAAAAAATTGATAACACTTTAGCCAAGCCAAACAAGAAATAGAGAAAATACAAATTGCTAATATCAGAAATATGAGGGGCTATCATTACTGAACCCATGGACATTAAAAAGATAATAAAGTGTTGGGGATTGAATCATGTCCCCTACAAAAGACATGTTCAAGTCTTACTCATAGTTCCTCTGGATGTGAAACCATTTGTAAATAAGACCTGTTGAAGACGTTATTATTAGTTCAGGTGTAGACTCATTTGTGAAAAGGATCTTCAAAGATACTATTTAGCTGAGGCCATATTTAATCAGGTTGGGCCTTAATCTATATGACTGCAGGACTTAGAGAAAATATGGATGCAGAAAAATCCAGGTGCCAGAAGGCAGTGGAAACCAGGAGAGCAAACATAGGGTGAGAGATTGCCCTGTGATGGAGGGTTGCTGGAACACTACAGACTGTGGAGCAATCAAGCCCTGCCAATACCTTGATATTGGATTTCTTAGCCTCCAAGAAACAATAAATTCCTATTGTTAAGCCACACTGTGCGTCATAGAAGCATTGGCAAGCTAAGACATTAAGGAATATTATGAACTGTGTGCTCACAAACTTGATAACTTGGATGAAATAAGCCAATTCCTTGAAAGACACTACATACCAAAACTCACACAAGGAGAAACAGATAATCTTGATAGGCTTATATCCATTAAAGGAATTGAATTAATAATTAACATCCTTCCAAAACTGAAAGTACCAGGTCCAGATGGTTTCAGTAATGAATTCTATCTGACATTTAAGGAAGAAATGATATCAGTACTTTATAATTTGTTCCAGAAAATAGTAACAAAGGAAACACTTGCTAATTCATCCTATGAAGATAGCATTATCCTAATACTAAAACTAGGCAAAGACATAATAAAGGAAAACTACAGATTCATATCATTCATGGACATTGATGCAAAAATCTTCAAAAAATTAGCAAATTGAACCAACAATGCTCAAAAAGAATTATACACCATGCAAGGCTGGTTCAACATTCAAAAATCAGTTAATGGGATCATCACATTAACAAGATAAAGAAGAAAAATCATATGATCATATTAATAGACACATAAAACATTTAAGAAAATCTGATACCCAATCATGATAAAAACTCTCAGCAAACAAGGAATAGAGGGAAACTTCCTCAATTTGGTAAAGAAAATCTATTTTAAAAACCTTCAGCTAAAATCAAAGTTAATGGTGAGATACTGGATGCTTTCCCTGTAGGATAAGAAACAAGGCAAATATGCCTCTTCTCACAACTTCTATTCCACATCATACTGGAAGTTCTAGGTAATGCAGTAAGACAAGAAAAGAAAATATGAAGTATGTGGATTGGGAAGGAAAAATAAAATTGTCTTTGTTTACAGACAACATGATTGTATATGTAGAAAATTCCGAAGAATCAACAAACAACTTCTGCAACTAATAAATTATTATAGCAACTTTGTAGGATAGAAGGTTAATATATGAAAGTCAATTGCTTTCCTATATATCACCAATTACCATTGCAATTTGAAATTAAAACACAACACCATTTATATTAGCACCAAAAATTAAATACTGCATCTAAAACTAAAATTTGTATTTATACATTTCATATCTAAAAATTAAACATATATATATATAAATATGAAATATGAACTATATCTATATGAGGAAAACTACCAAACTCTAAAGAAAGAAATCAAAGAAGAGCTAAATAACTGGAGAGATATTCCATCTCATGGGTAGGAACACTGAATATAGTTAAGATGTCAGAACTTCCTGTGATCTGTACATTCAACTCAATCCCAATAAAAATTCCAAAAATGTACTTTATGGATATGAACAAAATAATTCTAAAGTTTACAAAGGAAAAGCAAAAGACCCAGAAAAAACCAGCACAATATTGAAGAAGAAAATGTCAGGAGGACTGACATTACCCAACATCACGACTTATTATAAAGCTATAGTAATGGAACAGCATGTTATTGATGAAGGAATAGACAAATAGATGAACATAACAGAAGAGAGAACTCAGAAATAGACCAACATAAATATCACCAACTGATCTTGGACAAAAGAGCAAAGGAAATTCAATGGAGAAAGGATAGTCTTTTCAGCAAATGGTAGTGGTACAATTGGACATCCACATGCAAAAAGACAAATGAATGTAGACACTGACCTTTCACAAAAATTAACTTAAAATGGATCATAAAGCTTCATGTAAAACACAAAACTCTAAAACTTCCAGAGGATAACAAGAAAAAATATATATGACTTTGGGTTTGTTGATGACTTTTTAGATGCAACACAAAAAACATGATCATAAAAGACAAAATTGATAAGTTGAAATTCATTAAAATTAAAAACTTTTGCCCTGTAAAAGATACTCTTGATAGAATGAAAAGACAGGCCACACACTGGGAGAAATATTTGCAAAACACACATCTGTTAAAGGACTTGTATCCAAAACATACAAAGAACCATTATAACTCAACAATAAATTAACAAACCCAATCAAGCCAAATAAAACCCAGTTTTAAAGTGGGCAGAAGATTTTAACAGCCATACACTAAAGAAGATATATAGATGGCAAATAAGCATATGGAAAGATGTTCAACATCTTATGATATTAGGGAAAGGTAAATTAATATAATGAGATGCTGCTACACACCAATTAAAATGGTTAATATCAAAAACACTAACAACACTAAATGTTGACAAGGATGGAGAGCAACAGGAATTCTCATTCATTGCTGGTAGGAATACAAAATGGTGTAGCCACTTTTGAAGAATGTTGGCTGTTTCTTACAAAGCATAGTCTTACCCTATGATCTAGCAATCACATTCCTAGGTATTTATCCAAATGATTTGCAATCTTATGTCCACACAAAAACTTGCACATGAATGTTTATAGCAGCTTTATTCAAAATTGCCAAAAATTGAAAGCAACCAAGATATCCTTCAATGGGTGAATGAATAAAAAAAAATTGTGGCACTCCATAAAATTGAACATTATTCCACAATAAAAAGAAATGAACTACCAAGCCAATTTAAAGACCTGTAGGAAACTTAAATGCATATTGCTAAGTGAAAGAAGCCAATCTGAAAAGGTTACATATAGTATGACATTCTGGAAAAGGCAAAATTATAGAGAGAGTAAAAAAGATTAGTGTCTGCCAGGGGTTCAGAAATAGGGAGAAAGGGTTGAATAGAGGGCACATGGGACATTTTTAGGTCTGTGCAACTATTTTGTATGACTGTAATGGTGGATGCATGCCGCTATGCCTTTGTCAAAACCCAAAGAACTATACAATACAAGGAATGAACTCTAATGAATGAACCCTAATGTAAAACATGGACTTTAGTTAACAGTAAGGTGCCCATTTTGATTCAATTGTAACAAATAAACCACATTAATGCAAGATGTTAATAATAGGAGAAACTGTGTGCCAGGGGAGAGGAGATATATGGGAATTCTGTTCTTTCTGCCTAAATTTTCTGCAAACCTAAAACGTCTATAAAAAGTAAAGTATTAATTAAAAAAATCAGATTGAGATACTTTCATAGATAAATTAGAAGTAGGAGCATGGATATAATTTCAACAAATAGGGACATAATTAGAAATTCAAAGTGAGAATACCAGGAACAGACTGAGGCAGAGAGGAAGGCAGGTAAATGGAGAAGGCTATGTGTGTATGTATGTGTGTATGAATGTTTTTATGTGTTGAATGAAAGAATCATAATAGAGGAAATATTGAAAATATAAAAGCAGAGGGATAGCCGAAAAGGTAAGGGCTATAAACTCCATGAAATTATAACCTCTGTATTTTCTTTTCAAATTAGAACAAGATCTATGGTAATAAAGCAATATTACAACTTGAAATGATGTTATCTTCTTTCTTATTCATCAATCCTATGTGCAGTTATGATTAAAAATGTTTACATTCCAATTTAGTTGGCTACTTGGTATTGTTAAAACATAATTTTGTAGGAAAAAAAGGGAGTGAGAGGCCATATCTAAAGAGGGATGAATATTTGCAATACATTAAGCAAACCAATTTTAAAGTCCTTCTGAGTTTTCCAGTTGAACTTCTTGGACGTATGGACAACCATTTTCAATCAGGTAGCCAAAATATACTTTATATAAATATGTGTCATTAAGCACAACTGTATTTGTGTTTTCTAAAACCCTATCCTTATTAACTGAGTGCAGGATAGAGTGGTTAGATCTGACGTTACCTGATGAGGTTTCTAAGGATGGGGTTAGCCATCCTTCTAAATGTTGTACCTACAGATATGGGATTCTCAGTGTCAATTAAGGCTGGTTCAGCACGCTGTAGTTCCTCATTTTTTCTAACCTGAAGTATTCTTTGAGCCCTCATTACTGGTTGATGAAGGTCTCCTGTATTCCTTTACTCCCCTACCAACAGGGTGTCAAAATACAATGAGGGCATGCATGAGTCCCAGCAGAATGAATTTACCAACTCCTAAGAGTTATTACTGATTAAGATAAATCAAGCTAAACTTCCCACTTAGAGTTTGCTGTACGAATCTGTTCAGTTGACAATTTTCTGATCAATACCTCTCTTTTCCAAATAATGATTCTACCATATCTCCTGTTAAAATCTCCTTTCTGATAATTTGCATCCATATCCAATCCCACTTTCCCCAGACATGGATCATTATAATAACTTTGCAGAGTTTTCTGGGTCCCCCTCCCTTTTTGGTAGCCTTGTCTAGGAGAACTTACAGTGTCTCAACACAAGAAAGTAGGTAGCAATGTCTTATCTCTTCTCCAATACATATTAGTAGTACTAATACTGATACCAACTACTGCCAACTATTACTACTTTTACTACTAATTTCTGCTACTGCTACCCTTGCCATTGCCACTACTGACTTTTCAAACCTTTGTTGTGATTCATCCATGGTGCTAAACACTTTACTGATGACAACCCTGAAAAAGACATTTTTTTTTCCATTCATATTTTACAGATGATGCTATGAAAGCTAAAATGAGTCTATGTAACCTGCTAATAATTATCAGTCTGGATTCAAACCCAGGCCTCCTTGACTCCAAAGACTAGTATGTTTTTATCCCACCAAGAACAAATTTACTGAATTTACCCAGAAAATTGCCAAGAAACCAAGGTCCTTTAATTCAGAATCTGGGAAAACATAAGTGAACATGCTAGGATTGATTTGGCTAGCTGGAAAACAAAAAGGAGTGACTTTCTTGGTACAGGACATTTTGTCTTTTCCAGCACTCTGGTTTACCTGTGAATTATTTAGGATGGAAATCTCTGTCTGGGGATTAGGTATTAGGTACATATCACTCTCTTAGTAGATGTTAAGTGTTGGGAAAGTTCACTGAGGCTCATCACAATCCCTAGAGAGTTATCTCAGTTTAACAAAGATGAAGAGCTGCTGAAGTCCCAAAGGATATTAATTCATGAAAAGAGACAGTGACTTTATGTCTGCTTTATTTAATTACACCAAGAATACAAGCATTTGAATTTCATTGTGCTCACATGTTGTATACGAATCATTAAAGCTCTGTATTATAAAGACTGGCTTCACTTATAGTCTTAGAATCATAGAGTTGGAAAGAAAGAGATAGGGTAGAACATCATGTTTCTAATTTCAGCTCACACATCATTTCCTGATAAAGAAAAGGAAGGGAACAGCAAAATTAGAGTGTACTCAGTGAAAGACTTTCAAAGATACGTCCTTCTGATTTAAAAAAAAATGAAATGATCTAAAGTAAAATAAAATAAATAAAATCCCCCATCAACCCAACAAAAAGTATGACTAAATAACTTGTCACTTCACTTGACACTTATTTGTTGTACACAAATACTGCATATAATAGTCATTTATAAATAGTTGGTAAATAAATAATTAGTTTTCATTTGTAAACATATTTAGCTTTTGAGCAAATGACAAAGTCTTTGTTAACCTATTAAGACCTCTCATATTCAATCATGATTTTTACAATGTAGTTTATAATTTTAAAAGTCATCATGTAGTAATTTTAAAAAATACTTTGGAATAGTTTACTGAATGCAAATACTTTTATTATTCTTTTAGGGAATTTATTGTTTATAATCATAATTTGATTTTTTATGTAAAATTTTATATTACAACACAAACAATATGTATTTGCAAGAAGTTGAAATTGCTTGTTAAAATAGATCTCACTGAAATTAGCTTTACAAGCTTTAGAGAAAATCATGATTTGGTTTTTTTGGTTTTACAGTTTCTTTAGAGAAAATCTTTATTTGGTTTATTTGCATAAACCACTATGCAATTCAATAAAACAGGTAATTAAAATTTTGACAAATAAGCATAAAAATATTAAACACATAAATGAATGCATTGATGAATGCACAGTTTTCTACAGTCTCACTAGACCACAATAATCTCCTGTGTTATATTCCATAAATTTTATAAGGGCCTGAATGTGTTTTTATTTTTTTTATTTTTTTTTAATCTTCATTTTATTGAGATATATTCATATACCACGCAGTCATACAAAACAAATCGTACTTTCGATTGTTCACAGTACCATTACATAGTTGTACATTCATCACCCAAATCAATCCCTGACACCTTCATTAGCACACACACAAGAATAATAAGAATAATAATTAGAGTGAAAAAGAGCAATTGAAGTAAAAAAGAACACTGGGTAACTTTGTCTGTTTGTTTCCTTCCCCTATTTTTCTACTCATCCATCCATAAACTAGACAAAGTGGAGTGTGGTCCTTATGGCTTTCCCAATCCCCTTGTCACCCCTCATAAGCTACATTTTTATACAACTGTCTTTGAGATTCATGGGTTCTGGGTTGTAGTTTGATAGTTTCAGGTATCCACCACCAGCTACCCCAATTCTTTAGAACCTAAAAAGGGTTGTCTAAAGTGTGCGTAAGAGTGCCCACCAGAGTGACCTCTCGGCTCCTTTTGGATTCTCTCTGCCACTGAAGCTTATTTCATTTCCTTTCACATCCCCCTTTTGGTCAAGAAGATGTTCTCCGTCCCATGATGCCAGGTCTACATTCCTCCCCGGGAGTCATATTCCATGTTGCCAGGGAGATTCACTCCCCTGGGTGTCTGATCCCACGTAGGGGGGAGGGCAGTGATTTCACCTTTCAAGTTGGCTTAGCTAGAGAGACAGGGCCACATCTGAGCAACAAAGAGGCATTCGGGAGGAGGCTCTTAGGCACAACCATAGGGAGGCCTAGCCTCTCTTTGCAGCAACCGTCTTCCCAAGGGTAAAACCTGTGGTAGAGGGCCCAACCCATCAAACCACCAGTCCCCTATGTCTGTGGTCATGTTAGCAACCATGGAGGTGGGGTAGGCGAATACCCCTGCATTCTCCACAGGCTCCTCAAGGGGGCACTACATCTTTTTTTTTTCCTTGTTTTTTTTTTTTTTTTTTTAACTCTCCCTTCTTTTTTAAATCAACTGTATGAAAAAAAAGTTAAAAAGAAAACAAATATACAATAAAAGAACATTTCAAAGAGACCATAACAAGGGAGTAAGAAAAAGACAACTAACCTAAGATATCTGCTTAACTTCCAACATGTTCCTACTTTACCCCAAGAAAGTTACCTAATATAGCAACATTTCTGTGAACTTGCTCCTACTATATCCATCAGAAATTAACAGACCATAGTCATTTCTGGGCATCCCCAGAACGTTAAATAGCTTATCTGTTCTTCTTGGATTATTGTTCCCCCTTCCTTAATTGCTCTCTACTGCTAGTTCCCCTACATTCTACATTAAAAGCCATTTGTTTTACATTTTTCAAAGTTCACATTAGTGGTAGCATATAATATTTCTCTTTTTGTGCCTGGCTTATTTCGCTTAGCCTTATGTCCTCAAGGTTCATCCATGTTGTCATATGTTTCACGAGATCGTTCCTTCTTACTGCCGCGTAGTATTCCATCGTGTGTATATACCACATTTTATTTATCCACTCATCTGTTGAAGGACATTTGGGTTGTTTCCATCTCTTGGCAATTGTGAATAATGCTGCTATGAACATTGGCGTGCAGATATCTGTTCGTGTCACTGCTTTCCGATCTTCCGGGTATATACCGAGAAGTACAATCGCTGGATCGAATGGTAACTCTATATCTAGTTTTCTAAGGAACTGCCAGACTGACTTCCAGAGTGGCTGAACCATTATACAGTCCCACCAACAATGAATAAGAGTTCCAATTTCTCCACATCCCCTCCAGCATTTGTAGTTTCCTGTTTGTTTAATGGCAGCCATTCTAACCGGTGTTAGATGGAATCTCATTGTGGTCTTAATTTGCATCTCTCTAATAGCTAGTGAAGCTGAACATTTTTTCATGTGTTTCTTGGCCATTTGTATTTCCTCTTCAGAGAACTGTCTTTTCATATCTTTTGCCCATTTTATAATTGGGCTGACTGTACTATTGTCATTGAGTTGTAGGATTTCTTTATATATGCAAGATATCAGTCTTTTGTCAGATACATGGTTTCCAAAAATTTTTTCCCATTGAGTTGGCTGCCTCTTTACCTTTTTGAGAAATTCCTTTGAGGTGCAGAAACTTCTAAGCTTGAGGAGTTCCCATTTATCTATTTTCTCTTTTGTTGCTTGTGCTTTGGGTGTAAAGTCTAGGAAGTGCCGCCTAATACAAGGTCTTGAAGATGTTTTCCTACATTATCTTCTAGGAGTTTTATGGTACTTTCTTTTATATTGAGATCTTTGGTCCATTTTGAGTTAGTTTTTGTGTAGGGGGTGAGGTAGGGGTCCTCTTTCATTCTTTTGGATATGGATATCCAACTCTCCCAGCCCCATTTGTTGAAAAGACCATTATGACTCAGTTCAGTGACTTTGGGGGTCTTATCAAAGATCAGTCGGCCATAGATCTGAGGGTCTGTCTCCAAATTCTCAATTCGATTCCATTGATCTATATGTCTATCTTTGTGCCAGTACCATGCTGTTTTGGCAACTGTGGCTTTATAATAAGCTTCAAAGTCAGGGAGTGTAAGTCCTCCCACTTCGTTTTTCTTTTTTAGAGTGTCTTTAGCAATTCGAGGCATCTTCCCTTTCCAAATAAATTTGATAACTAGCTTTTCCAAGTCTGCAAAGTAGGTTGTTGGAATTTTGATTGGGATTGCATTGAATCTGTAGATGAGTTTGGGTAGAATTGACATCTTAATGACATTTAGTCTTCCTATCCATGAACATGGAATATTTTTCCATCTTTTAAGGTCCCCTTCTATTTCTTTTAGTAGAGTTATGTAGTTTTCTTTGTATAGGTCTTTTACATCTTTGGTTAAGTTGATTCCTAGGTACTTGATTTTTTTAGTTGCTATTGAAAATGGTATCTTTTTCTTGAGTGTCTCTTCAGTTTGTTCATTTCTAGCATATAGAAACATTACTGACTTATGTGCATTAACCTTGTATCCCGCTACTTTGCTAAATTTGTTTATTAGCTCTAGTAGCTGTATCGTCGATTTCTCAGGGTTTTCTAGATATAACATCATATCATCTGCAAACAATGACAGTTTTACTTCTTCTTTTCCAATTTGGATGCCTTTTATTTCTTTGTCTTGCCGGATTGCCCTGGCTAGCACTTCCAGCACAATGTTGAATAACAGTGGTGACAGCGGGCATCCTTGTCTTTTTCCTGATCTTAGAGGGAAGGCTTTCAGTCTCTCACCATTGAGTACTATGCTGGCTGTGGGTTTTTCATATATGCTCTTTATCATGTTGAGGAAGTTTCCTTCAATTCCTACCTTTTGAAGTGTTTTTATCAAAAAGGGATGTTGGATTTTGTCAAATGCTTTTTCAGCATCTATTGAGATGATCAATTGATTTTTCCCTTTTGACTTGTTAATGTGTTGTAATACATTGATTGATTTTCTTATGTTGAACCATCCTTGCATGCCTGGAATAAACCCCACTTGGTCATGGTGTATGATTTTTTTAATGTGTCTTTGGATTCGATTTGCAAGTATTTTGTTGAGGATTTTTGCATCTATATTCATTAGGGAGATTGGCCGGTAGTTTTCCTTTTTTGTAGCATCTTTGCCTGGTTTTGGTATTAGATTGATGTTAGCTTCATAAAATGAGTTAGGTAGTGTTCCATTTTTTTCAATGTTTTGAAAGAGTTTGAGTAAGATTGGTGTCAGTTCTTTCTGGAAAGTTTGGTAGAATTCCCCTGTGAAGCCATCTGGCCCTGGGCATTTATTTGTGGGAAGATTTTTGATGACTGATTGGATCTCTTTGCTTGTGATGGGTTGGTTGAGGTCTTCTATTTCTTCTCTGGTCAGTCTAGGTTGTTCATATGTTTCCAGGAAATTGTCCATTTCCTCTACATTACCCAGTTTGTTGCCATACAGTTGTTCATAGTATCCTCTTATAATTTTTTTAATTTCTTCAGGATCTGCAGTTATGTCACCTTTTTCATTCATTATTTTGTTTATATGGGTCTTCTCTCTTTTTGATTTTGTCAGTCTAGCTAGGGGCTTGTCAATCTTGTTGATCTTCTCAAAGAACCAACTTTTGGTGATATTTATCCTCTCTATTGTTTTTTTCTTCTCTATGTCATTTATTTCTGCTTTAATCCTTGTTATTTCTTTTCTTCTACTTAGTTTAGGATTGGTTTGCTGTTCATTTTCTAGCTTCTTCAGTTGATCCATTAGTTCTTTGATTTTGGCTCTTTCTTCCTTTTTAATATATGCATTTAGTGCTATAAATTTCCCCCTTAGCACTGCTTTTGCTGCATCCCATAGGTTTTGGTATGTTGTGTTCTCATTTTCATTCGTCTCTATATATTTAGCAATTTCTCTTGCTATTTCTTCTTTAACCCACTGATTGTTTAGGAGTGTGTTGTTTAACCTCCAGGTATTTGTGAATTTTCTAAGTCTCTGATGGTTATTGACTTCTAATTGTATTCCATTGTGGTCAGAGAATGTGCTTTGAATAATTTCAATCTTTTTAAATTTATTGAGGCTTGTTTTATGTCCCAGCATATGATCTATTCTGGAGAAAGTTCCATGAGCACTAGAAAAGTATGTGTATCCTGGTGATTTGGGATGTAATGTCCTGTATATGTCTGTTAAATCTAATTCATTTATCAGATTGTTTAGGTTTTCAATTTCCTTATTGGTCTTCTGTCTGGTTGATCTATCTATAGGAGAGAGTGATGTGTTGAAGTCTCCCACAATTATTGTGGAAACATCAATTGCTTCCTTTAGTTTTGCCAGTGTTTCTCTCATGTATTTTGTGGCACCTTGGTTGGGTGCATAGACATTTACGATTGTTATTTCTTCTTGCTGAATTGCCCCTTTTATTAGTATGTAGTGGCCTTCTTTGTCTCTCAAAACATCCCTGCATTTGAAGTCTATTTTATCTGAGATTAATATTGCTACACCTGCTTTCTTTTGGCTGTAGCTTGCATGAAATATTTTTTTCCATCCTTTCACTTTCAGTTTCTTTGTGTCCCTGTGTCTAAGATAAGTCTCTTGTATGCAACATATTGATGGTTCATTTTTTTTGATCCATTCTGCGAATCTGTATCTTTTAATTGGGGAGTTTAATCCATTTACATTCAACGTTATAACCGTGAAGGCATTTCTTGAATCGGACATCTTATCCTTTGGTTTATGTTTGTCATATTTTTCCCCTCTGTCTATTAATATCCTTTATTGTACCCATACCGAATCTCTTTAGTACTGAACCTTTCTCCAAGTCTCTCTGTCCTTTCTTTGTTTCTCTGTCTGTAGGGCTCCCTTGAGTATCTCCAGTAGGGCAGGTGTCTTGTTAGCAAATTCTCTCAGCATTTGTTTGTCTGTGAAAAATTTAAGCTCTCCCTCAAATTTGAAGGAGAGCTTTGCTGGATAAAGTATTCTTGGCTGGAAATTTTTCTCACTCAGAATTTTAAATATATCGTGCCACTGCCTTCTCGCCTCCATGGTGGCTGCTGAGTAGTCACTACTTAGTCTTATGCTGTTTCCTTTGTATGTGGTGAATTGCTTTTCTCTTGCTGCTTTCAGAACTTGCTCCTTCTCTTCTGTGTTTGACAGTGTGATCAGTATATGTCTCGGAGTGGGTTTATTTGGATTTATTCTATTTGGAGTTCGCTGAGCATTTATGATTTGTGTATTTATGTTGTTTAGAAGATTTGGGAAGTTTTCCCCAACAATTTCTTTGAATACTCTTCCTAGACCTTTACCCTTTTCTTCCCCTTCTGGGACACCAATAAGTCTTATATTTGGACGTTTCATATCATCTATCATATCCTTGAGGTCCATTTCGATTTTTTCAATTTTTTTCCCCATTCTTTCTTTTATGCTTTCATTTTCCATTCTGTCATCTTCCAGGTCACTGATTCGTTGTTCAACTTCCTCTAGTCTTGTACTATGAGTGTCCAGAATCTTTTTAATTTGGTCAACAGTTTCTTTAATTTCCATAAGATCATCCATTTTTTTATTTAGTCTTGCAATGTCTTCTTTATGCTCTTCTAGGGTCTTCTTGATTTCCTTTATCTCCCGTACTATGGTCTCATTGTTCATCTTTAGTTCTTTGAGTAGCTGCTCTAGGTGCTGTGTCTCCTCTGATCTTTTGATTTGGGTGCTTGGGCTTGGGTTATCCATATCGTCTGGTTTTTTCATATGCTTTATAATTTTCTGTTGTTTTTGGCCTCGTGGCATTTGCTGAACTTGATAGGGTTCTTTTAGGATTTGTAGACCAATTGAAGTCCTTTTCTCTAATTTATCAGATCTACAGCTTCGTGGAGTATACTTTCTCTAACAAACCAGTAGGTGGCGTCCACGAGCCACCTGTTCTCCACAAGCTAGTTCTCCCCTGCTTAGCCTTTTTGGTGAGTGGGGGAGTGAGTCTTGTGGGGCCCAATTGGTGTACCAAGCTTGCGTGTGTAGTTGGTGTTGCCTGCCCTGTATGTGGGGCGTGTTGCTGGGCAGTCGGGGAAGGGGAGTGGCTCTAACAATCAAATCTCCCTGATGATCCTAGAGTTTTAAAGCTGCTGCAATAGTCTAATCCTTCAGTTCAGTCCTGCCACAGTTTGTCTCTGCCACTGACCCACAAGTCCTTGGTATTGGCGTATGGCTCCTGAGACTTGCAAGTGGGCCCCTCTTCCAGGCCGTGCACCCCGGGTCCTCTGTTGAGGGATGACTGTGCTATGTCACAGGTGAGTGCCGTCCCCCCAGGGCAGTTCTGGGCTGCTGGGCTGTGTAGGGAGGCTCCCAGTCTGCTGAAATGATGGCTGAATGGGGCTTTGTTAATTCACACTGCTCCACCTTCCCAACTCTGGGACAATCAGCTGCGGTTGCAGGGAAGGCTAATGTCCATGCCCAGTTTTGTGGTGTGTGCCTGTTATTTGAAGCACTTCCGTCACACTGGGTTGTCTGGGGCAGTTCTGGGCTATGGGGCTGGCAATGGGCAGGAGTATTTCCTGTCCACCAGGATGATGGCTGTGAGCAGACACCCCCCTTTTCTTGGGAAGTTGTGGTGTTTAGTGAATTTTCTCAGCCACTGGATTATTGCCTTTTGTCTCAGAGCTCTCCTAGTTCTGTTCTTGACTTGACCTGCCCAAATAGCAAGTCTTTGAAGCTTTCTGTATTGGGCTTCTTAGAGTAATTGTTTTAGAAAAAGAAAAAAGGATTAAAAAACAAACAAACAAACAAACAAACAAAAACGGGCCCTCCTCAGAGATCTAATGGTTTATTGAAATGCTAAGAGACAAAGCAACCAGGGCCATTAAGGAAAGGTCCACAGGGCAGAGAGATCAGCTTTTCTTTGGGATTTGCATATGCGCCTCAGGGCCCTTCCCCTTTCTATGTTCACCAGAACTCCAAAAATCCTCCGCTTTTATTTTGGAGTTTTTCGTGTTGTTTTTTTTCTATGCCTGTCTCCTCTCTGCTGGGCTGGCTGCTCTCAGATTCTCTGGTGTCTGGTTTCAGCCTATCGATGGTTGGAGTTTGAATCAGTAGAATGAGTTTCCGATAAGGGCTGCCACTGCAGTTCTCCCTTCTCCTTCCCGGAGCTGACAGCCCCTCCTCCCCCGGGACTGAGCCTGGCAGGGAGGGGCGCGGGTCCCCTGGCCGCAAAAACTTACAGATTTCGCTGATCTCAGCAGTTCCACGTTTTCATGAGTGTTGTATGAAGTATGCCCAAAGTCAGATTGCTCTGTGGTGTCCAGTCCACGCAGTTCCTGGCTTTCTACCTACTTTCCTGGAGGAGTAACTAAAACATACAGCTCACCAGTCTGCCATCTTGCCCCGCCTCCTGAATGTGTTTTTAAATATTTTTGTATCTTTTGGAGAAAAATTTTACATTTATTGGAAATAAGGGCACTATGACCTCCTTTTTCTGTCCTTTCAAAACTGACACCACCTCTCTGCCTTTTAAACTGATGCCCATCCTTTCCTTTTACTTCCATAGGTGTTTCTGTGGGAATTATTTTGAACTTTTAGAGAATTTGAGGGTTCCAAAATGTTAAATGAAGATAAGCTTTGAAAAGCTGCAACAATTTTAGGGAACTCATACTGGAAGATGCCAAGAGCAGCCAGTGGGCCTGAACAGTGTTTCTTCCTAAAACATGAATTTATTCCCTTCAGTTTACATTATTGCTTAAAATTCTACTAATTCATCTGAGCTATAAATACCAATACTTCAGGGAGGTTTGTGGGGTATAAGACAAATTAGTTCAATGAGATTGCTCTCCTGCTAGGGACTGAAATCAAATTGCACTCTGGAATGGAAGTTTGTACAGAAAGTAATTCTGCAGTACAGGTGGAGTGGCACTGTGCTGTTTCTTTCAACAAGAAACCATGGAGCACCAGAACAGGATGTTTCAAGGAGCTGCAGAAATGAAGGTGAATGGGCATTTATGGGAGTTTAAAGGGGGCCCATCCTGGGTCTGGGAAAGGAATGGCAGAAACAGAAGCTCAGTTGTCAAGGATTAGGGAGGAATAGGGATAGAGGCGGTGAATGGACCAATGGTATCCAAGAATTTGTAAAGAAGGAAGACAAATTGAAAGGTAGCTGAAAAGGGTATTGAAATTAAAACTTTCTTAGATTACTCTTTCCCTGCTCTCAGGAATTAAAACATAATCTAGCATTTGTCTCACAATAATTCAGCTGTTGAACAGAATGGGAACCTAATCATTATTGGAACATGCATTCTAAACAACAAGCTCTTTAAGTTCCCAATTGAAAATGCTTTAGAATGTCAAATAAGGGAGGTTTCATGCTTTTATGCCAATATACCAATCCTCTACCCGCTGACATCACTCCCACCCATAAACTCACCCCAGTCTGGAATGAATTTCCTAGACTATGAGACTGGGAAACATTGGTTCCTTTTTTAAGATAACAGTTCATCAGCTTACATAGTTTTTTAGTTTTTTTATGACTCCTCCAGCAAAAACTGTGTGATACTTCACTCTTAGTGTCTATAACATTTCATTGCTTTTCTTTGTTTTCATATCGTTCTTTCCCTATTAGAGGGTAAATCTCCTAGAACCAAGAACTACATTGTGTTTATCTTTCCATTCTCTGGATCCTTAATAGTAGGTTATCCTGCCCAAATGAATAAATGAGTGGATGAATGCATGGATCCATGAACGAATGAATCTGAAATCCCCTTTAGAGATGTAATCTAGTCACCAATTGGAGCTCCCTACCTGCCAGAAATGACACAGAACTATGGCTATGGTTACTTGTGCTGGTTTCTTTTCTCCTACACCAAGTCAATTTTAAATAGAAGCTTGTAGACAATCTAACAGAAAAAACGAAATGTTTTTATTTTTGAAATTTTGTAATGATTCAAGAAATTCCAGCTACGAGCTGCCTAGTAAGCACTCATAATCTAATTTCTAGAGTAGCAAATAATGAAATAAGATCCTGTCCATGCTGGCTACCATGAAATAAATGTAGATGATATCTTTTTAAAAAAACAACTTGGGAAACTGCTGGAGATTTTGAAACAAAATAAAAGTTAGCGCTTGCCTAAGGATTGCTATGAGGCATGCCAGATTCTCTAGACCATTTGAAAGCTTTCAATGAAAAGCAGTTGAAACTCAAAATTTCTGCAGCATAGTCTTTCTCTTCAGAGTTGTGATTTTTGCAGAATTAAAGAAGAAATTTCACCTTGACTGCATTCATGGAGGCCATGTCTTATCTAATTTATTCCTGGTGGATCTGCACAAGGAAGAATTGGTGCAGTCTGCTAGCCAGGTCTGCCATCAAAATACTTTTTTCAGAAAGTTTTGCTATCTAGAAAATTCATGATTCAATGGCAGTAACACGAGTATATCATATGTGGGAAATAGAAAAACTGATAAGTGAACATGATTCAAAATAAATACAGAATATTTGTACAGAAATGCTAAGCAGTTGCTGAAAAGTGACTAGATCTAAATGCTTTCATCTTGATGGTCTGTATGCTCAATTCAGTCTGCTTTATTTTCAGAATTACTTATTTTTAAATGAAGGGAGTGTAAAATAAAATAATAGGCAAAAGCAGAATGTAAGAGAAGATATACAGAGGAAGGGAGTCCTGAAATATGGGAACCCTAGAATTGGAGTATTTATCTTCCGTGAAATTTTACCCTCATGAATTCTCTTATTACCAACTGAAACAAAGGTAATAAGCACCTGATTTAAATGTCAGTGCTGAGGGTGAGATGTTTTACTTGTATGGCATTAGAGAAGAAAGTTTTAATGGTAGTACTAATACCCTAAATATTTGGTCAGTATCAGGTATGGAATGGAAATTTTTATTGGGAAATACTTCACACCAGTGGCTTTCATATTAATTTATATAGGCTTTTTAGTCACTCCATAAATGTACCCACTCATCAGCCATACATTCTCAGATGCATAAACACGCATTCTCTCAGGCACAAAGGACACATATCCCAGCTAATATTTATCATCTTCATCATCATCACTATCATCATCATGAATACAGCAAGAAGAATATTTATTGAGCACTGTCAAATTTCATCGGTGCTAAGATGCACATTAAAAAAAAAACAAAAAACAAAAAACAACATTTGAAGCCAGAATATGTCTTTCAACAATGTTGTCACACAGTGCCATTAGCCAGATGGTAGGTATGACAAAGTAGTTTTCCCTGACATTTTTGGAATGATCAAGAAAGGGTCAGCATCAAAATATGTTCAATGGGTATGATCACTTTATTTGCATTTTATTTTCAGGTAAAGGCTATGCATAAGATCTGTTTTAAAGATGAGAAAATTGAGGTTCAGACTACGGTTCCGGTTTGCTAACGCTGCCATTACGCAAAATACCAAAAATGGATTGGCTTCTATAAAGGAGGTTTATTTGGTTACAAATTTACAGTCTGAAGGCCATGAAAATGTCCAAATCAAGGTAACAACATGAGTATGCCTTCACCGAAGGAAGGCCAATGGCGTTCAGAAAGTCTGTTAGCTGGGAAGACATGTGGCTGGTGTCTGCTGATCCTGGGTTGTGTTTCAGCTCCCCTCTCAGCTCCTGTGCATTCTTCAAAATGTTGCTCTTGGGGTGTTTTGTCTTCTTTTAGCTTCTCCAGCTCCTGTGAATCTAAGCATTTGGGTTCCTCTCTTAGCTTCGCCACTTTGCCACAGACCTTTTCTCTCCAAAATGTCCCTTTCAGCTGAGGTCCTTCTGTTCATGAGCTCTTACATAGGGCTCCAGTGATTAAATCAAGACCCACCCTGAATGGGCGGGGTCCATATCTCCATGGAAATAATTTAATCAAATGGTTTACCCACAGTTGAGTCACATCTCCATGGAAACAGTCAGTCAAAGGATTCCAACCTAATCAACACTAATACATCTGCCCCCACAAGACTGCATTAAAGAACATGGCATTTTGGGAGACATAATGCATCAAAACCAGCACAATAACCAATATAGCTACTTAATAAACATTTTGCATATAAAGGATTATAACATTTTAAGAGGGAATATTTCAAGAAGCTAAATATAAATAATACAATTTTATATTTAACTACTCTTTGCTTAATTCAAATCACCTATCAGCTCACACTTCTGTCCAATAAAACTTCCAATACAGCCTTCAGACTATATCCATGCATAATTCTGTCCTAAAACTCCTGCACTGCTCCTGTTTCTTCAAACTTCATTCTGAATAGTTGAATGAAACTCCCCTCTTAGAAAGAAGCATGTTAATGATCAAATTAATAAAGAGTGAATCCAGGATTCGAACCCATGTCCCATCAAAAACCCAAGTGTATGCACTTCCACTGGAGCTAGTTCTGCTGCGATTATAAATCAACAATTTTTGCTATGTAAGATAGACAGTTTAATTTAACCCTGTCTCCAGAGTTCCACTGAAGGTTTACAAATGACCCCAGCAAAAATTCTGGACATACAGGAGTTTTTGAGCAGGCAATATCAACTTTCAACATCACTCTACTTTTTCTTTAAGTCCTGTGGTCCCTAAACAGATTCTTCAAGGCCAGTGATCATAAAACCATGGCCTGAAGGCAAAGAGAGAGTCCTGGAACCCAAAGTGTCTTCTATAACTAGAGATAATGAAAAGCACAAGTTAATATGAGTAGTCCAGTTATCTATGCTATGAAATAAGGTACTCCAATACATCATTGCTTAAAACAAAAACACTCAATTTACTGTCTCATGGTGTCCCTGGGTGAAGAATTTGGACAGAGCTTGATTGGGTGGTTCGGATTGGTCTTTCAAACAGTTGCAATCAGATGGTGTCTGAAGCTAGAACAACAGGAAGAGGTTATCAGTGCAATAGGCTTTTATCTCTCTCTTCATGTGGTTTTGTGAATACACTAGATCAAGCTTCCTGACAACATGGCAGTGTAAGGGCAGTTTGGCTGCTTCCATGTGGCTGACTATCCTGAGAGTTAGTGTCCCAGGAGAGGCAGGCAGAAGCTGTATCGCCTTGTGTGACCTCACCTCTGAGGTCACTTCTGACTTATCCATTGATTGACACAATCACAAGAGCACTCAACTCCTTGATGGGAAGAGTGTCAAAACTTTTGTGAATTTTTTTAAAATCACCACATTGAGCCACTGATAATATATCCTGGTTCTGAACTTTTCTTAATGTCCATGGCTGGAAAGGGGGAAATAGCAAAAAATATATGTGTATGTGTTATACAAGTGAGCTTATATGTATATTGGTGTCTCTAAAAAGACATGCTTCAGGGATTATATGGATTTGAATATTTAAATCCTAGAAGTTATATGGATTTATTGTTTCCAAAGTATTTGAGAATCTCTTTAGGTGAGTGTATCATGATTGTGTGAGTATCTTGCTTGAGTGATGAAAGCATTATACATTTCTGTTTAAACTTATATTTTATGTGCTTTATTTAATTGTCATGAAAATATTCAAAGAGAAAAGCTGTGGGCCCTTTAAAAAACTGAAAGATCTTTGGTAGATGCTAAGTTTTTAAATGGCAAAATAAATAATCTTACTTTATGATTAGGCATCTTATGCAGGAGGGTAGGTTTGAATGAGTGAGTAGAATCCATTGCCAGGAAAATTCCTTTCTGATTAGAGAGAAATTTCCAAACATTTTCATACAGATTTCATCCTGTTTGTGCATAGTGTCTGAGGAGGCAAACTCACTTCTTCCAGATTAAACTAAGCCTTGAGTAGTTGAAAGGTTTTGATTTATTTAAATGGACTTGATAGGTGCATGAAAAGTTCTGGAAGATATGTAAGTGTGAAGAAGGTATCTGAGGCCTTTCTGATTAGGCATAAGTGTGTTAACGTTTGGAGTGAAAATGCTCACAAATGATTTTGGCCCTGCATTACTCATAGGAAGGGCTGGAAGTTCAAGACAGAGCATGTGCCAAAAGGCTCCAAGGAAAGCCTTGGCATGTGCAGGTTTCCTTCTATCCATCATGATTCTTATGCTGGAAAGTTTACTGTCATCAAGAATCTTCCTAGGAAGTTTCTCTGGGTCCTGCCTGGGATAGGACAGCTAACTTGCTCAGCAGCAGTCATGATTTGGCCTCACAGCCCCTTCCTACTGAAGCAATCTCTAGCCCACTCAGCCTAATTTCTTCTTCCCAATTAGGTAACAAGTAAATCCCACTATCTGTAATGTCATTTTCTATGTCCCCATGGAAATAGAGATCTGATCCTCTTGTTACTACCCTTCAAAGGTACCATGTCTTTATGACTCTCAATATCTGGATTGATTTTGATTTTACTAAGTTTAGTAAAAGGACCGGTGCCACTTCATTGACCGGTAATGTATGTCACAGCTTAGCAAGAGCTCAGCATTTAGAATGTCTTTCTACTTTGCTCTTCTCTTACTTATACTTCTGCCTTGTTATTAACATTTGTATCCTCAAGAAAAACTTTCACATCGAATTTGAAATGTTTAAGATTCTGTCTAAAACATTGTGTTTAAACTGTTGTGTTTAAGTCACAATGTGGCTCAGTTTCTCCTTTCCTCTTAATGCAGGTCTAGTCTTCTCAAAATTCTGCATTTTATAATTTGAGTCCCCTCTTCATGGTTTCAACTGGTCTAGTACTGAGGTATTCCATACTCAGTATTAAATCTAACTCAGAAATGTCTGCCAGGTAATTACAATTTGCATTTCAGTGAATGTTTGTCTTTCCTTTGTTCTACTCTGGATTACCTTGTGGAATTCAGAATAAGTGATTATAAACACTGTCTCTTGTCACTGAAAAATACCTCTTCTACTAAGATGTCATAGAACCTTGAATTCCAACTTGAGATATTCATTCCTTAGAGAAATTTCCCAAACTTGTTGAATATAAGCATTGCCTTGGAATCTTGTTAAATATGGAATTGCCAGCCTTACCTCAAATCTCTTTAATCATAATCTCCAGGGAAGAATGGGAATCTCTCTATACAACAAGTGCTTCAGATAGTTCTAAGATCTAGATAATTTGGGAAACACTAGTTTAGGGCGGGGGTTGGCAAACTTCTCTGGGAAAGAGGTGGGCCCTTAACATTTTTGACTTTGAAGATCATAAAGTCTCTGTTGCAACAACTCAGCTTTGCCATGGTAGCAACTATTGACAATATGTAATGTATGATTGTTCCTGAGCCCCAATAAAACTTTGGTTACAAAAACAGGTCAGCTTGAATTAATTTGCTGATCCCTAGTCTTCACGTTGTTTAGTGCCTACTGTTTTCTACTTACTGGTTCTCTATTATAAATCACCTCAGCTAACCTTTACAGTTTGGTGATGAAGATATCAATATTCCTATTTTACAGAAAGGGAAATAGGAATTGGACATGTAATTCTGGAAATAGTGTCTGGTGGTTGATGCTAAGTAAATGTTTGGCATATACATGGATGGATAGATGGAATGGATAGAATTTAGAAGACACATTATGACAAGGAAAGCTTTCACCATTAAAAAAATTAAGTTTTAAGAAGCAGAGCATTTTGAAATCTTTTCAGAGATCATCAACCTATGAAATGTTCATCAAGTCCTGCAATAAAGAAATCCCTTCCACTTTTTAAACTATTTCTCATATTTACTTGAACATGGAACATTTCGTGGGTGGAGAGGTGTTACAATTCTTATAATTATTTAAGTGTTCCAAGAATCCCATTTTGGTCACTGTTACTCTGAAGGAATTAGAACTGAATTGACTTATAATTATCTACAGAGCAGAAAGCTGTAAAATATTGTAGGACAGTGCACAGCCTCAGATCCTCTAGGTCTGATTCAAGCCATGGCTATGGAAAGCATTCTGCTTTGTGCAGAATGAGCCTCACCTCAACCACCCAGCGGTTTCTCTTGTTTCTTGCCCTGGGGGTTTCTTGATGTTGTGTGGCAGGATGCCCATGGAAGCTGTCTAGTAATCACACATGTGCAACTTTGGGGGGATGTAGTTAATACGTAAGCACTTCCTTCCTTCCTTCTTGAACAGATAATTTTGAAATGTATTCCAATCTTTTCTAAAAGGTCCCAGAGGATTGAGCAAAAGTCTGCCAATAGCAGTGGTCAACTAGTAACACTGTCTTGTGTTGACTGCCTCCTTCCTTCTTTCGCTCTCTCAGGTGTTCCACTATTACATTCTGGGATCATTTCTCAAATGATCAGTCTGCATACAAACCCTTGTCTCAGGCTTTGCTCTCTGGATAACCTAGGTTAAGACAAGGACTGTTTGCATAATAATATGGGCTATCTGCTCTATGCAAAATATAATGTGAACAAAAAATCTTATTGTGCTTTCTATCCTTTGAACTCAGCACAGTTGCTTGAAGGTATAATGGATGATAGAAAAGTTGTATTATACATTTGGTAGAGGGAAAAAGAATAAAACAGATAAGTTTTCCATTTTTACATAGGCTCACAAAGCATTTTATTTTAAAAAAGTCAAGTTAAAAGTCGAGTTACAAACATCATTCCTATTTTTACTATGTTCTTCAGTGATAGTGATTTTGATAAATAAGGTATGAATTTTATAACCAGAAAGTGATTGCATGGAGAGCAAGAATTGTGGTCACTGTCATTGTTGATAGTTGAATTGCATGTTTACGTGTTCTATAGTCACATCTTTGTCTTAAACCTGTTTGCTGCTTTGGTAGGTATGTTTTTTTGAAATATAGTGACTCTTAGATTGTTTTGGTTTTTCAAATTATTTTGAAATTTTGGTTTAAAGTGTAGAGGAGAAATTCACATCATACAAGAAAAATAAATAAAATTTCGTCAGGAAAAGGGGAGAAATAACACAGAAATTATCCATTTTCTAAAATGAAGCAAGCTTCAACTTCAATGAATGGAGGCCTGTAGCTTTTCACACTGACCTTATAATGTGATAGCAAATTTAAATATTGTCCTCATTAATCAAAAAGGAAAGCCAGCATCTTGTGGCTTGGAGTATACTTGTATTTGGCAGGGTCATTGGAGACAGGTTCCAGATTGACTTTAGTGTGGTACATGTGGATCACTGGGTGATTCATTTCCAGATGGGAGCATGTGCTAAAAAAACTATGGCTCTAAGATGAAGCAATCATGGAGAAAATTTTTCTGAAGCTGGGGAAGGTCATGGTGTCTGGCTTGACATGAAACCATCATAGAGTAAGGTCATATAGCAAAAATAAAATCAAAGCCATCTTAGTTGTTACCATCCTCTATAAACATTTCACCTTCTACTTAAAATTACTGAAGGGAAAGAAGCCTGTTTTTATGAAACTGAGAAGTAATGGCAATGTCTTGTAAGCAATTTCACTGTAATTTTTTTCTGTAGAAAAAATTCAACACTTCAAATGTCAAACTATTGGAAAGTACAAACAAATGTTTTTCTCTGAAGCAATAGCAACACAGTTTGCTTCAGGCATACATATATGTTAAGGCCACAGTGTACATTATAAACATATACAGAAAAAAGCACTTGGGAAAGTTAAATAAAGATGTTAATGAGGAAGAGAAAATAAAAACACATTTTCCTGCTTGAAACTGATACATATTCTGCTTTATGTTGTAATTATTTGTGTAAATATCTTATTCCTGAACCATAATAAGAGGACTAGTTGAACATTTTATTATTGCCTACACAATCTCTTGCAAAATCAACATAGTATATACTAAAAAATGTTGGTGTTGGGGATTGAATCATGTCCTCCACAAGAGGCATCCTCAGGTCCCAATCCCTGGTCGTGTGGGTGTGAACCTATTTGCAAATAGAACCTTTTAAGATGTTGTTAGATAAGATGGGCCCAAACTGAATGAGGGTGGGTCTTAATCCAGTGTGGCTGAAGACCTTATGAGCAAAGGAAATTGGACACAGAAAGAAAGAAGCCATGGAGAGCTGCCAGAAGCTAGAAGTCAGTGGAAACCAGAGGAGAAAGGAGAAGACATCACCGTGTGCATTACCATGTGACAAAAAAACCAAGGAACCCCACAGATTGCTGGCTAACAAGAAGATACCAACTTCAGGAGGAAGCAAGTCTTCTAGCTTCTGAAACCTTGACCCTATAAGTACCCATGGTTAAGCCAACCCATTTTATGGTATTTGTTTTTGCAGCCAGGAATCTGAAACACTTGGTTATTTGAATTTAATTTTATAAATTCAGAGCTGCTTGAAGAAATGACACACACACACAGACACACACACACACAGAATATAGGACTCTATCAGTAATTACATGCATGGGAAAATTTGTTCTGGGAAAGGCAAGGCTATAAATCCATCACTCGAATTACAATAGTATAAAAAGCAGCAGATGAAGATGTGGAACCTATTTCAGGTCCTCTATCATCAAATCTGGCATTGTATACTGTAGTACATGGTGTATCATACACACACACACACACACACACACACACACACACACACACACTCCGACGTAGAAATCAAAGTTCACATAATCTGAGTTTTTCACACACCAGCCTCAGCCCAAAGTATCTGTTTTCTAACTCTCAGTGGGAGAAAGAGTCACAGATCCCTCCTTTCCAGTAAGGTCAATTAATTTTGCCAAGGTACAGATATCCAAACCCTTCCCAAATACTCCTGAGTCTAGTTGCTTCCTTGCATAGGCTGTGCTATTGCCCTACTGTCCCCCACCTGAGGCTATGGCTGTTTTGTCTCGGTTACCTCTGCTGGTGCTCTTCCAAAGTAGTACCCCAAAGCTTGCCAGCTTGTTGGTTGACCTGAGGGTCTCAAAACCCAACAGTTCTGCAGCCACAGGAACCTCACCAATCTTGTCCTCCCTCTGGTTTCCAACGAGCTTCTTGCTGCTACCACTCTCAATCACTCTTGCCCAATTTGCCATTTCTCCTCTATAAACCATTGCAACTGCTATGACCCAAGATAAGATTGAAACCTCACAACTGCTAAAACCACTGCTAACATCTCTCAAACACTTTGCATCTTAAGGCTCTTAATCTTCCTGTGAGCTAAAGGTTTGGCAACCCATTGGGTAGCTCCTGAAGATGTCATCTTTGTGGATCCTAGATGTTTCAGGCATAGAGAAGCTGTACCTTTGTAAAAGGCTCCAAACTAGGACTGAATAGGACAGAGCAGACATTCAATACATACAAAACTTTTGGTCCCTATACTATAGGTCCCGTTCCTACTTGAGAAACAGTTTCCAGACTCCCATCAGTCTGACTGAGTGAAGCTCGTGTGATTTTGACATCAGTGAGTTTTTCCCTTCCAATCCCATTACATTCAGGGATATTTTTAAAGTAGAAGTGCAGTGTCTTTTAATTTATTTTTATTTTGCCCGACCTCAGTCATCTGCCATGTCTTTCTACTGATGTTTCTGAAAAAACACATAAAAGAGTTGGAAAAAAATGTTTTCAAGTTTCTCAATACTGAGTGGAAGGCATAAGCTTGTCACTTTTCAATCGAGAGTTTTGGTTCACATTTACAGTCCTAGCTCGAAGAGGGCAGCATGTATGTGTCTACATCACACACACATCAACCACACGTTTTTATACTACGGCCCCAGTTATTAATTTTAACTTTCTTTGGTCTGTATGTCCATTGTCCAGCACTCCTGGGATAATGAGATATTTGTAGCTCTCTAGGTGGAAACATTTATGGATCAATTGTATTTATCATACTCTGTAAATTTAATCAAACACTACTACATTCTAAAAAAAAAAAATTTCATTTCAAGTGGGTATATATACCATCTCCATAAAACCCAACAAGGCATTGGAGAGAGAATGTCATGACAGTATTGGAAAGTCTATCCTGTAGACAGTGCCTCTTACTTTGCCATCATCCATTCCTTGTCGATGCCTTTATCATTCTTACCCCCACCCCCAGGCAATTTTTATTTTTTTATTGAATTTACCAAATGCTTTGGCAGTAATTTGAGTTTTCTTAGGCTACGGTGTTTTCCTCCTTTTTGACATTGACTTTATGACTCTTGTTCACAGTTTGTTTTGACAGCAAAAGAGCCACTTCTAGTCACAACCCAAAGGGATGATCATTGGTGTCACCAGTCCACAGGTTTTTCTCTTTATAGTGACTATGTTATGGTATCATCGTCTTTCCCAGGGAGAAAGTCATGGCAAGAATGCTCATTTCCTATTTATGCTTATTTACATGAATGACCTACACAGAAACCAAGAAATTAATCAACAGACACATTTAAATGCATTTAAATGATTGACCACTTTTTCTTGATTACCTATTTGGTACATAATCTATGTGGGAAAATATACTTCACCATGAATTTCACAGCACTGTACAATCAAGATTTTAAAAAATTAAGCTAAAATTGTCTTCCCTTTTATTAGATATAAGAAACATTGTAGAAGAGTGAGGAGAATAAATACTGGAATAAACAACTGTATTTTGCCAAGGAGACTCAAATCAGTACTCTCAACCAAGCACAGGCATGCAGTATTAAATCTCCTTTGGCACAAGTTAGTGATTTCTGCAGAACACAGTACATGTGAAAATCAGCAAGGCTGAGCTTTGGGGTACTTCATCAAGTAACTGAGTAATAGAACATCTTGAATCTACTGTTTTTGGCAAGTTTAGTATTTGTCTCAGGATAACTTGAAATGCTGAACTTTGTTTTGTCAGAATGAATGTAACCATATTAATTACGAACAAATTGTTTCTGGTCTTAATATATACAAGGATTCGAGTGTAGCTGAACCAAAAATTTGATAGGAATCTTTAAGCAAAAGACTCATGGATTCTCTTTTATGAACTCAATTTTTCCTTTTTTTTCTCTTTTATTGGTGTTTTACTGGAAGCTCATGACTCGATGGAATGGAACAGAGAACATTGTGACATGCTTTTAAAATTAAAGGAGGGGAAAATTTCCAGGGAATCCCATCCCATTTAAACTCTTCTGATTCTGTGAACATAGTGTCACTGAAATTCAAAAATGACAAATTATGGTTTGGATTATTTTGACTAAAACAAAACGAATTTATAAATACACAAATAGGTCATTAGCCAACATCTTGATGAGTATATTTCCTCAATGAAAATGATACTTTTTGTTCTATGATCCAGTATTTTCTTTATTAGACAACACAGTCTTCTATACAAACTTGCCAGGTATTGGTATGCTGTAGACCAACCAAATAATAAATTGCAAAATGAGACTCAAATATTCTTATCCAAACATTATTTATTTTAATATAAACAAAATCAAGGCAATGTTTTGGTGTGATTAGTAAAATATACAGTATCATTAAAGAACTTGTGACTCCTTTGATGATCCTTGGGTCATATTACTATTCCACATCCCACAGAGGATTTCTTCCAGTTTAATTATATAACAGTAAACAAAATGTTCCAATAATATGTGAGCTAACATCCAACTACAAACCCAAAACACATGTGTTCACAGGGTAAGTCAGGAAAGGGCACATTGGTTGGGGATCAGGTGTGGGCTGCATCCAAGCCTGGAAGACACTGCCAAATCCAGGGGACTGTCACATGTGTGAAGGCAGGGCGAGGGGCTGGCTCTTCAAACTTTGGCTTCACTCCCACAGTGTTCCATCACCAGGCATTAGCTGCTCTATTTTTTATTTGCTCACCTCCAAATTATCAAGCTTATATTTATATTTCTACTTGTCTTCAAAACTTCACAGAAAGAACCAAAAAAACTGAATTGTGTATCTAGCCCAACAAGATAAATATAATAACAATAGCCTGCCTTTTTACCCTAACAAAATCTGGGCTTAATTTTGGAGGAGGTAGAAGTATGAATTATTGAGAACTCTTTTAAAAGGTGATGTTGTTAGATTTCATTTTTTGAGTATATAACCAGTCGTATTAGGGGCTCTGTTTCCTCTCCTTCCTTTGCTTCTTGGCATTTACAATCTTGAGATTGCAAACATGGTCATATACACAATTGTGCCCTTACAGCATCTTAAGTTTAGCCATTAAAACAGTGCAAAACCGCACACTTAATATGCTAATAATATTTATATACCACTCTATTATGTGCCAATCATTTTTACGTAAGTAATTTCTTTTTATTCTTGCACTAATGCCTTAAGGTAAGAAGGTGTTACATTTTGCTCACCTTACTAATGAGGAAAGGGGGACTCCAGAGAAGTTGTGACTTGTCTAAGGCAATAGAGCTAATAAGTGGGAGAGCCAAAATTTCAGCCCAGAATGTCTTTTTTTGTGATTATAATTTTCCAGTTATTTGAATTAGCCCAGATTTAAGCCCTGAGAAACATAAAACATTGAACACAAAAGGATCATTTTGTAGAAAAACAGACATTTAAAATGTATTATCTATTTAAGTTGCCCTTGTAATTTTCAAATATGTAATTCTTATGTAAAATTTTATTATTTTATTTCTAAAAAATGAAAAAGACTGACGGTATAAAGGATAAAATTTTATAAAATGAATATATCACTGTGCCAGTTTGGATATATCATGTCCCCCAAAAAGCCATGTTCTTTAATGTAATCTTCTTGGGTTATATTTATTAGTCTGTTGATTAGGGTGGAACCTCTGACTAAATTACTTCCATGGAGGTGAGGGCTCTGCCCATTCAGGGTGCATTTTGATTAGTTCACTGGACTACTTTAGAGAGCTCAGGAGCTGGGGCAGACAGAGATACTGAGAGATGCTTGGAGATATTTGGAGATGCTAGCCCAGAGTTTTCTCCATAGAAACTAAGAGAGGAATCCAGATGCTTAGATGCACAGGAGCTGAAGAAGCTAAGACAGACAGAAGCCCAGAAACATTTTGGAGAAAGCCATTTTGAAACCAGAACCCAGGAGCAAAGGATCAGCAGATGCCAGTCATGTGTCTTCCCAGCTAACAGAGGTGTTCCGGATGCCCTTGGCCTTCCTTCAGTTGAAGGTATCCTGTTGTTGATGCCTTAGTCTGGACACTTCTATGGCCTTGGAACTGTGACTTTGTAATCTAATAAATCCCCTTTATAAAAGCCAATCCATTTCTGGTATTTTGTATAATGGCAGCATCAGCAAACTGGAGCAATCACCAAGTTTAAAGCATACTTGAACTTATTCAGAGAGTTTCTGCGGAGCAAATATCTTATTATCTGGGATGAAAACTAGCCCCATCCCCATAGGTTGGTAACTGTGCTGAGATATTCTTAAGAAGAGATCCAGAAAAGAGATTCAGAAAAAGATAACAGGAAACAGTCATAATTCAGTGTTTTCCTGTCAGTGGTGTGACAGGGGACACAAGTCCCTTCTTTGCAGGTAGAGTTGAATAAAGAGTAGCATGTGGCAACTGAGGAAAGAGTGAGGATAAAGAGGAATAGAGGGAAAAAACTGGGGACCTCATTTGTATTTTTGGTATACATAGGAACACACATTTTGAAACCTAGGAGACATTGCCTTATGTCGTTATGCAGGTTATTAGGCCCAGAAATTCTGGTGAGAAACTATTTTCTAAATGGCATGCTCTTTTCTAGGTGTGGTCTTTCTCTTAGATTTAGGTGCTTTATCAAAGCAGAGCTTTAGGCTTTTTTGCCAAAAGTTTGTGCCAGCTATTTGCTTTCCATGTCAGGTTTTCATTTTCTAATCACTAGCAGATCACCAAACTTACTTAAAAGTAATGAGACATTTCTACAAATTCTTTTGAGTTTTCCAAATAGCCTGTGTTTGAGAAAAAGCCATTTGGATAGCTTGTGTTTGGATGGGATAATGTTCTAAGTCTTGTATATAATATATTAGTCACTAATTATCTTCATCAATCTTTATCTGTTAGGACATTTCTCATGACAGGAAATATTTTGTTCTCATCCAATAATATTGTTGGATGAATAATATCAGAACAATTTATTCTTTTCAGGCTGTAGAATAGTAGTTGTCCAGAGTAGCTAATGACCTAATTTTTAAACCATTAGATAACTTTTACTATAAGAAAATAATTTGATTATTAAATGCATTTTCTAATATTTTAAAATATTCTCACATTAGAAAAATTAAAACTGGATTGAAATCAGGTTATATCAAGATAAAATTCAATTATTTTGACATACAGGTGAGTTTCCTAATTTTTCTTGTTCAGTTTAAAAACCTTGAGCATATAGTCATTTGAGGTAGAAATTTTAGCAAGAGTCCAGATGCTTGTCAATATTTTATTAATAGACTCATTTTAGAAAGTGTCTTCTAAACATCTTAATGAGTAGATTATCTTCCTAACTTTTTATCCAGCAACAACAAAATGCTGCAGCCTAAGAAAAGTCAACCCAGTCTCCTGCCAAAACATTCAGCTTCCCCAGGTGCAACATGGGGATAAATAACCCATCTACAGAGTTGATTTAGGGTTTACATTAGAATACATGTGCAAAATGCCTGGCATATGCCTGCAAGTATTAGCTCCATTCCCTTAAAGGATCTTATGCAATGGTTTTTGTATTGTCTTTCCCCAGGCCATGAATGAATCTCAGTGGCAGTTCCTCAGGGGACATGGGTGGAACAAGTGAGAGGCTCCAGGAGAAAGACCTCCAGTCTCACAAGTGAGATTCCACCAGAAGAGCTCCACTTTTACCTATTTTATATATTGGCTTTTGATATGAGTTGCCATATGAGGAAAGGATTCTATTGAAGGAAAAATAAAAGCCACAACTTGTTTTTCCTTCACCATGCACATAATTTACTAGTAAAGCACATGTTGACTTACGACACTGGCTTTAAAACTTGTTTTTACATATTTTTAAAATATTTTGGTATTGTGGACTTGGAAAACAACAAACTATTAGGAAGTAAAGCATAGTAATGTTTGTCATATAGCAGATGAACCAGATGATAAATTATTGAAATGCCATTTTTCTGTTTAAGCCAAAGTATCAAAACTGAAATGGCAATTAGAAGACTCATATTCAAGATGTGGATAAAGTAAAAACAATGAATGTAGGATTAGGAAGGGCTTTCAGGAGGCCATGGGGCTAACACAATACCAGGAAAAATAAGTAATTAAGTAAGATAACACAGACAAGATGATCTCACAGAACACAGAACCACTCCCTCATTTCAGCTGTAACGAGAATTAATGGGACCAACGGTAAATTGGAATTTCTGAAGATGCCACCTTCTTGAGTTGAAAACTGCTTGCAAAATAGCAGTGAATATGTGACCTTCTTGCTGTTTTTAATTTAACATATGTAATCTCATTGCTATAAGTAATCCATCCAAATTATCATATCCGCCCAAATTTCTGGAAAATATTAAGATTTATTGACAGACTAATGAGAACAAAAGAAGTTGCACCCTGGCAAATTTTCTATTGGGCATTTCCTGCTGCTTTGCATTCTGCATACTTTTTATTGCAATCATGATTGCAGCTGAACCTCATTAGTATCTTCATTCTCGGTCCCTGTCTTTGTCTCCTTGCTGTCTGTCTCTCTTCTTTTTACTTTTGAGTGAGGCATTAAGTGACTAAAATTATCAGGTAAAGGTTATTCCTAAATTCTTAATGACTCACCCACAATATCCTCTTCTATTTTGTGAATAATCACTGGAGTCTTGAAATCCATTCTGGACGCAGTGCAGTATGGTCTGCAACAGCCAAGGGTGTAAAATAGACAATTTAGCCAGCGGCTAGAAACAGTTAATCAAAACGCCAAATGAAAGGCTTGGAAGTTGAAATTTATTTGATGTTTGTAGGCCATGCAATTTGGGTTTCTGCGATTCTACAAGCATCATCAGTATTCACAGCTGTAAAGTGTCTGTTCTTTAATCATCTCTCTCAAAGTGACTTTTCAATAAAATTAATCAGGAAGAGAGATGCTGCTGGGAGCACACTGATTCTCCAGTTCACTTGTGTCCTGGAAGTGAAAAAATGGCATGCAACTTCCAGCAACTGCGTTCCTTACAATGTTAGCACATTCGTCTATCTCACATCATTACAATCACTTCGTTTGCAGGAAAAACATTGCCAAGCAAGAACAAGGTTAATAGTTTTAGACATTTTAAAACCAAGGTAGCACATGATACAAATAGTTCTATTAACTTCAAGATGACCTAGACATATTCTCTTGGAAACCCAGCAACTAGAATCCCCTAGTTAAATTTATTTGATAAACCAAAAGAGTGAAACAAGTTTTCTGAAAAGTTTTTGGAGATTAGTTTAAAACAATTCCTTAAAAATGTTTACAGTCCTTGCTATGTCCCATACATGATGCTAGGCCTGGTGATATAAGAGGGAATAAGATTTAGGTCCATCTGTCAAGGAGATGATGGTTATATCAAGAAATTTTGTCAGAATAGTGTGGTGAGTGCAATAGTGGACTTGGATACAGGGTTCACTTACGGAGGGCATGAAAATAGTTCTGGTTCATTCTGGGGGAAAAACCACATAAGCTTACACAAAGGAGAGGAACTGAGCTGGGTGTTGGAGGACAAAAAGGAAGGAAATTTTGAAAACAAGAGGGTAAGAAAAGGAAGGAGTAAAAGAAATACTCCAGGCAGAAGGAAGAGAGAGGCAAAGCCCTGAGAAAAGTAGTAATATAATGAAACATTCACAAAAATGCAAATATGTCACAATTACAGGTGAGTGAAATTTGATAACATAAATGGCAAGAATTGACGTTTCATAGGTAGGAGGGAATAACATATAAAACATGCAGGAAGCTTGGAGTCTTACATGTACACAAGTGGTATCCAAACATTTTAGGTTACACACACAATTCATTAAAAAATGAGGACCCCATTTCTCTATATCAATATGAATTTCTATAATTACCTTACTGTGTAGTTATTTAGCTATATATGAATTTCTTTAATTATCTATCTGGTTATTTATCTCTCTATCTATCTATCTATCTATCTAAAAACTTTGTACAATTCTATGTTGTAGAATACAATTCTCCATAAGAGCAGGTTGTTTTGTGGGCTTTTTAAAAATTTGTTTTATTTATTGATATTTCCCAGGTGTTCAGAATCATACCTGAAAGGACTCTAATAAATTGCTATTGAGTGTTTGATATACTTTACCAAATATAAAAATAGAAAATTCAGAAGGATATGCCAAAGATGAAATAAAGTATGGTAGAAGGGTTTTGCTTTTTGGGGAGGCATTATGTGATCATTAACTGATATCTCAAAGTACAAGATATTCTTTGAAGTTCATCTGTAGTGATGGTGATGTAAACTGATATTTCCAATTATCTTCCTGATAATTTCTAACTTTTTGCCTGTGATCTTCTCAAATCTTACTGGATCATCCTTCTCTTCACCTTGTGTATTAGTCAGTTTCTCCAGAAAAACAGAATCAATAAGATCATGTGTAAATATTAAGGATAGGATTATGTATATGTAAATATTAAGATATTTGTTAGAGGAATAGGCTCTTGCAACTGTGGGTCTTGGCAAGTCTCAATTCCTTAGGGCAGGCCACAAGCTAAGAACTCTGAAGAAGGTGACGATGAATTCCCCAGAAGTAGACTGGATGAAGTAGAGACAGAAACTCTTCTTTCTGACTGCCCAAATCCTCAGTTCTCCCTTTAAGGTCTCCACTGATTGTTGGAAGAGACTACTCCCAATTTTGAAGGTAATCTCCATTGTTGATTACAGATGCTATCAGCCATGGATGCAGTCAACTGACTAGTGATTTAAATCCACGAAGTACCCTCACAGTAACAATCAGGCCAGCGCTCACCTGACCAAACCACTGGATACCACAACCTAGCCAAGTTGACAGCTGAAATTAACCATTACAACCTGTGACATGGTTGGGAGAAAGTTTATATTAAGAGAGGAAGAAGGTGTTGAAGCTCTATCATTTTTAAATTGCTCTTTTGTCCCTACAATATTAGTTTTATCTTCAATCAATGATTTCTTTGGGGGAATCTTCTGAAGCCACTTGCTCATTTTCTGAGGTTTAGTCTAGTAAATTCTCAATAATATAATTTATAAATCCATTTACTGATACATATAAACTGCAGCACATTGCAATTCTTTGAACATAAATGAGAGAGCAAGGGATCACTATCAAACGCTCTGCACTCTTCCCACTGAATTCTTTATGTGACCATAAGCTGTGGCACTGAAGGAGGGCACCATGCCTACCTATATATTAAGTATCAGTATGACTAAATATATTTTTTTAAAAAAATAAAACGTGTAGTGTAATAAATGTAAGTATTTCAATATTTTCTTCTTACACCCTAAAGGGTTGTCTTTTTACCTCTTAAGGTACATCCCCATTTGGAGACTGTACCTATGGAAATTGGAAACCATGGAAGAGTATAATGCACAGAAGTGACATACTTAGAACTTGGATTGGAAAAAGAACTGCTCCATAGCCAAGTTTTTTAGACAGCTTTAAGTGTATTATATATTATCATTTTATCATTTTGGATGCATATAAAGTTTTCTTAACATGTATTTTATAATTCTTTGCTTTATTTAACACTATCTTAACAGTACTTACTTCTTTTCCTTTATGATTTACTCCTACACTGTGCAACAATACAGAGAGGGCTTCATGGTCTACTAGGTATGTAAAAGCATGAATACCAATATTAAGTAGCCCCATATTTTAATTCTATTACAATTCCTATTCTGGATTTTCAAAAAATTCCAGTCTCTTCTTTTGGGTCCAGCTGTCTTTCTTTTTCTTCTTCTTCTTCTTATGTAACCCTTTTTGACTCTCCCCATTTCAAAGTTACAATATCCAGAATGCATGAAACTCAGATTACCAGGTTTATTAAAATTGTATCTAAAATAAGGACAAAAATACTCTGAGTTAGGACCTGCAGGATATTCCTCTAAGCACACTTAGTATGGGACTTAATATGTGGACTCGTTGACCTCTGCATTTTTTGGAGTTTTTTTTTTTTTTTTTTTTTTGGCTCAGTTTTTAAGTTTGGGCTATATTCCAGATAAATTTAAATAGCCCACCCTTGAGTTCTAGATAAAGAAAGCATGGTTTTAAGTGCTATGCTTAGTGTTTTGACGTTTGCTTCATATAAAAACTTGTTAACATCTCTTTTCAGTTATTAGGACATTTGCACACTTCTGAATTTGCTGAAATGGATCTCTAAGAGAGAGTCAAGTACATAAAAACAGTGAAAATCTTGGCCCTGACAAGCAAATTAAGGATTGCTGAAAATCAAGATAAGGAGGGAGCGGGGAGAGAGGGGCTAAGGAGGGTAAATGTGTACAAAATCTAGAATTCTGAGTTGTAGACACTCATAACTGGAAGTGAGTCCTGCATAACATACCGTTCAGATGTGTAAGAAGAGGCATCTGGGTTCATGTGCAAGTAGAAAATAGATATGTGTCAGTTGTAGGGTGACAGAGAGGGGACATACTGATTTGTCTGTGACTCACTGATGATATCTTGGAAATGCACACTTTCGAGTGGTCACTGCTCTGAGGACTTCTAAGAGGAATTTAGGTTGAACTAATTCTCAAATATATCAACTTAAGATCAAGTTGTCTTTTCCCTATGTTATTGGGTGCCCAGTGAAGCAAGGTTTAATTTTTCTGCTCACTTCAGGGCTATATATATATGTTTCTAATGAAAAATTTCATAACTATAGAAAAGAACTAAAAATAATTAAAGAATATATACACATTTCCTCGGAGTGAATACATATTTGCATTGTTGTCCTCTTTGCTCAGATTTAAGGAATAAAACATTTCAGATACAGTTTAACTTCTCTTTTAATCCCTTCCAGCCCTCAAAATTGAGATACTTGGCTTCTTGCTAATAAGGGTAATTTGGAGTTTGGGGAAATTAACTGGAAAAAAATCCAAATAGATATGACTCTATTTTCATCTCAATCTGTGGAGTATGCTGCAATATAAAGCAAGAGGAAGAATCACCAATTTATTTTACTGTAGATTTGTTTTTCTTTTTCATAATGTAATAGTGCCTTAAATGTCTCATTAGATATTCAGTAGCTCCACTTGATGGATAGCAGTACATTTGTTTTGGCACATTGATTATGGGTAAGGAGTTTCTAAAGTCGTGTTTAATGAGTTTACATAGTTTTAATACCTGACAAGGGAGTGCCCAGACTCAGCAACCACAAGAGAAATAAAAGGATTAAAACATTGTAGCTGCTGCTTTTGGGTTTTTTTTGGTTTTTGTTTTTTTGGTTCTTTTCACTTAGGGAAAAAGAATGCCAGGCGCAGATATTTTGGAAGCAAAGCTTGCCTGTCGGCAAATTATTTTTCTTTTCCATATTATATTTTCTCTTGAATCTTAGGATAGAATTTCACAGGTTGGGTTCCCAAGAAACAGACACAGAGGTAGAGGTTGGTGTGCAGAGGGTTTATTGAGTAATACCTTGGGAACTAGTCCTGTAGGGGTGTGAAAGAGGCAGGCTTATGCATAGAGAGAAGCTGAACAGTGAGACAGGGACAACAGAGGCCTTGGCAGATCCTAAGGGGCACTTTGGAGCAGAGCAGGGATGGCCCTTTAGAACTGTCCCCTATTTGAGTCATGGGGACAAAGGGATGCTAGGCAGTTCTCTTCAGCCCAGAGCAATTTCTGGCAAGTGACGCAAGTGTGAGCCATCAGTGCACACTCTGGCATCTGTAGAAATGAGTGCCTCAGTCCTAAAGGGGGAACCTGGGTAGCTCATCATAACACCTATGTCTGTGCATATATATACATATATGTATGTCTAGTGTATCCACTATATATAGAATAGCATGAAGTAGGTGCAATGGCACAGTTACTAACAGATGTTCAATTTCATCAGGGATGAATATCCAAATTAATACAATTTGGTTTATTTGCACTTATATGTTTTATTCTTAGTAGTTAAATTATATGAACTACGTAGATATTTTCCTATCATTAGCTTTAAATAATTAAATCACTCAAGTATTCATTTAAGAAAAATTTCATGAGAATTATTTCAAGCAATCAGACAACAAGAGGACATGCAAAAGTAAGGAAAGTCCTGTTCTCTACTTGGAAGGAAACTGCAATCTAATTTGACAGACCCAATACTCAGATACAGAGAACATTTAGGGAACAGTTACATGGTTATGCATAATAAGCATGTAATAATGTTGTAGGAATGAAAACAATAACAAAATTTGGATTAGGGAAATTGCCAGAGTGGGTGGAATTTGTTAGGAAAAACTTCTTAGATGATTGGTAAGAACTTCAAGGTCAGTATCTGTCCTGGTGGAGAAACATCATTAATAAAAACACCAGTTGAAGGATTTTTTTCTCCAAAGACACTTGTTAGCAGGTCAAAGGCAGTTACTACCTCATTATAGGCGAACTAATTTTTGTAAATACTAAGGTTATCAACAGTTACACAGCAATTATACATGGCATAATGGAACATATACAAAAATTTTAGTTTCTAAACTTTTTAGTCCAGTAAAACTTCACTTCAAAGGACCTTACAATACAATGATTTTAGTTACAATCTGGATGTCTATAATGCAAAAGACATAAAATTAAACACAGGTATCATCCATGTGTTTATAAGAACATCATAGCATTGTAGTCTTGTTCCACCAGAAGGGAGCATTCTGGTGAGAAAGCAGATTCCATGTTATTTACCCCATCTCTTAGATGTAGAGATGTTGTCTTCTGTATATGGTGGACTATGGATGTTAACCATTCCTCAAATTTAGAAAGAGAACACCTAATTTAAAATACTAAACCTGTAGTTCTACAGGCTTTTATCCTAAGTTATTAGGGTTGGAGATAGTATGTTTCCTTTCCCTCCCTCTCTCTCTTCCTCTCTTCTTCCCTTCCTCCCTTCCTCCCTTCCTCCCTTTCTTGCTTTCTTTCACTTAAATTACTCTTCAGTGAAATGTCCGAATACAAGCATTAAATAACATAAGTAGGACCAGGGTTAGAATAAGTTTTGATCTGAAAGTTCCTTTGAAACTTAAAAGTTTGGAGTTCACAGGAAAATTCACCCACAAAGTACAATTTCTCATATTAGAAAGTTACAAATGGATAGTCCTACCAGGCTAGTCCACAGAATTTTAATTAATAAAGCCCAATGTCATTAGACCCAACTCTGTGTCTCTGGTTTTGTTAAGTCCTGGTGCCTTAGGGAGTTGAGGGCCCCAGGAGTGAGGTAGAACTCAGGCAGCAAGAGTGGGCTCCAGGGGGCGGTAAGGAAGGAAGCAGAGGCTTGGAAGTCCAGATCTCACTATGGAGGAAGAAAGTTCTGGAGTGGAAATAGGGTGAGATGAGCAGCAAGGGAGGAAGGCCTGTTGAATAAACTAATGCCATTAGGGATTATTTTAGGTGGTGTTTCAGGATGATGTTTTAAATAAATAATTCTTAATTTCAGTTTGCTATTTTTCTCACTTTACCAGTGGTAGTTTTACAACATTTCTTTACTTTTTAGTCTTTATTTTTACTTTCTCTTGACTTCTATTTACTACCTAAAATGACATTATAGCAAACTTACAGGATATCAAACAGAAGAAAAATGTACTCACAAGTCTCTTGTGCTGTTGTAACAACTGTTTTTATTTTTCCATTTTCTTTTCTCGTTTGTCTATATATAAACATTGTTGTAACCAAGGCTCTGTTTTGTACTCTGTTCTTTTTCACTGGACACCATATCATGCTTTATGATTCTTCATCATTTCCTCTTTACCACTCCAAAAAAGAAAACCCTTAGCCTTCCCCTCACATTCTGGATTCCAAGCTGAATGCCCAATTTTATAAATCTTAGGCTTCAGTATTTAATTCTGAGCAGCTTCTTTTAGAACTGCAGTTGTGTGTGCCACCTCTGAGAGCTTGCATATCTGTATTGCTTCTCCAACTAGAAGGTAACAACTTTCCATTCTCCTCTTAAAACTGCCATGGAACTGTATCTTCTTAGACTACTTTAAGAATGCTTGTCTTTAGAGATGCCGTTTGAATTTAACTGTAATTCCAAGTTTTAGAGTTAAAACACTTCTCAGATGGTTCCCTCAGTGTGGTGCCTGGCAGGGAGCAAGTACTCAACAAACATTTATTGAATGAACAGTATCACCAGTATAAGATCACAAATAAATTATTTTAGCAAAAGAAAGTTCTCAGAATGTTTTCTAAAGAAAATTTGTGTGCTTGTCAGCTTTTTTTTTTTTTAAATATGAAGACTGAAAACATAATGCTTTAAAGGATACATTTTAAAGAATAATTATGATTGCTACTGTTTGAATAACCGCCATCTGCTAGGCATATTCCTACTCAGTCTGGCTTTTTAGAAGTTTTAGCTCTTTTAAGCTTTAAAACAACCCTGTGAGCTTGGTACTGATACTCCTATCTTACAAAAAATAAGAAACTTGCTCATGAGCACACAAAGTTTTGGAGTTAAGATTTGGACCCAGCCCTTCTGATGTCAAAGTCTGTGTTTAATAGCATCTTAAAAGATTTATACAGACTGCTTTTCAGTTTTAGATAGCACAAAGATCATACCAGGGATAAGAAGACTTCTAGGTGTCCTTTTAAACTGTGATGGGTGCATGCCATGCAATGAGGGTGTCAGCAGCAGAGCTTTGCCAGGGGTGGGGGTGTTGCCCCTCATTCCTTCTTAGTGGCTGACATCAGGTGATCTCTGGATTTTCTGAGCTGGCTTGTACGTGTGGATTGAATTCTTGGAGATCTCCAGTCATTAGATTCTCTGTCTAACATATGTTACCTAACTGCTAAGAAAACTACAGAAAAATGATGGTTCTACATTATTTCTGGTGTATGAAGGAGGGAGGGCATTGTGGGTTCTCCTATAGGAATACCCTAACAAGCCAAGTTTGAAATATAATAAAATCAAGCAAACTGAAATAAAATGAAGTGAAATCAATTACTTTACTACCACTTCTTAACAGAAAAGAAAGAAAAGAGAGAATGAATGTAATCCTTGATTTCATGCAATCTATTATTTTTTTATATTTCATATGAACTCAATAGGTTGTACATTCTAGAATGAATATCAAACATATTCTTATGGAATTCTATGAATATGTTTTACTCATTCACTTTGAGAAAAATGTCACATTGAACTATGTTAAAGTCAGTGCTTCTTAATATCTATGCCCACATGAAACTGCTTGAGGTTTATATAAATCTACAATAATTCCAATTTCTCAGTCATATCTGGAAACATATTAGCTTTAATTCTATCACAGCATTATTTGTGGAAATTATACTTAATTAAATGAAGAGTTATTGACAATATTAATGAAAAACATTTGGAGAGTGCTGATCATGAGTCAGTCAAGTATTCGTTAAAAGCTTTTCTTCTCTCATCTCACATAATCTTCAAACAACCCTGTGAGGTGGAATTATGATCACCTCCACTTTACAGATGAAAAACCAAGGCTTTGAAATAGAATTAAGAGTTTTCTATGGAATTATGGACAATTTAATTTTCAAATGCACTGCTTTTCTTTGCTGTGTCTGAATGTGTAAAGTATCTATACCTTAGTATTCTTGATTGAGGATATCTATTTTAAAATATTTTTGTATTTTAATATTTTTAGGCTTTCAAATGGTCTCTTTAAGATGGATTTTAGTACTTTCCTTAAATAGAGGATTTGTTTTGCATTAACCACTTTAAAAATGTACTCTTGGGGTACTGGAAAATTTGACTGACTCCATTTTCAGGGTTAAAATTAGATGTTAGCAGAAACATATTCATCAAGATCTATCAGCTGCATTTTTTGTAAATAGTGAGAAGGAATTAGCCTTGTGGTTAAATTTTCTTGCAACATAAAAAGTGTTCATCATAGTATTATGAAATATTCAACAGCTTAATATGGTAGTTGTACAGGTAAATGTGTCACAATTGTCATAGGTGTGAGTCAAACTGAATACTGATCAGAACAAATATAAGAGTGAATAAGCTCAGTAGAAAGTATATATGTTTTAATTTCTCTTGGGTAAAAACCTGGAGTGGAATAGCTGAGTTACATGGTAGGTGTATGTTTAACTCATTAAGAAATGGTTAAACCATTCTCCAAAGTGATTGTACCATTTTACAGTCCTGCCAATAATGATCTTGCTAACATCCACATCCTTGCTAACGCTTGGAATGTTAGTCATTCTACTAGATGTGTAATAGTATCTCATTTTGGTTTTAATTTGCATTTCCTCATGACTAATGATGTTTAACATCTTTTCATGAGTTTATTTGCTATCTTTATATCTTCTTTGGTGAAGTGATTGTTAAAATATTTTGCTCATTTTTTATTGACATGTCTATTTTCTTATTGTTGAGTTCTGAGAGTTCTTTACATATTCAGGATACAAGTCCTTTGACAGATGTATGATTTACAAATATTTTCTCCCAGACTTCAGCTTGTCTTTTCATTCTCTTAGCAAGGTCTTTTGAAGACTTGGACTTGAAAGCTCATAGAAGCTTTATTTGTAATAGCTAAAATCTGGAAAAAATCCAAATATACATCAACAGATGAAAGGATAAGGAAACTGTGGTATCCATACAATAGAATACTACTCAGCAATAAAAAAGAATGAACTACTAATGGGTGCAACAACATGGATGGTTCTCAGAATAATTATGCTCAGTGAAAGAAGTCAGACAAAAATGAGTTCCTACTATATGATTTGATTTATATAAAATTCTGGAAAGCACAGACTAATCTACATTGACAGATAAGTGGTTACCTGGAGATGGAGGTAGGTGGGAAGGATTATATCAGGGTACAGGGAAATTTTTGGAGGTGAAGATAAATTCATTATCTTCCTTGTAATGATCTTTTGTATGTCAATTGTACCTCAATAAAGCTATTTAAAAATTCAGCAGAAGGTCTGCATTATACTCTCTTTATGTTCTTAGTTGAATTACCAAAGGTTAAAAAAGAAAGAAAGAGGAAGAAAAAAGACAGACAAAAGGAAAATCCTAGAGAATATAGCACTCCATCAAAAATTATACTGTGTCTCATTTACAGTTATAATACCATTTGGCTCGTCCTAAGTAAAAAATTACCAGTGTAAATATATAAAATTGTAATCCTTCCCTTTTAAACTCTTAAGATGCATGGAGTTACATTCTGAAGGTTTCAGCTTAGACAACAATGTGCCATAAAATTTTCAATATTTATATAACTGCAAGAAGAACATATTCTGAAAACATTCATTTTCATAGAAAACATATTAAATTCTGCTCTTGGCAAGACATGATTAAAAGCTTAAAACTAACATCATCAGGCATTGACTTCATGTGTCAGGTCATGAAATAGGAAATAATTAATTTGTTTTTTCAGTTGGCTGACTAAAAAGGAGATTAGTAAAGGAGAGTACAAGGTAAAGCAGGTCAGCAGAAACATTTTGGAAAAGGTTATAAATTCCACTTAGAATCATTGGCACTTTTTCTGGTTCTCCTCTTCTACTGCCCTGAAATATACAGCAGAATTCTTAATGCCGAGCCAAACAAGGTCAAGTTCCAGCATGAGGCAAGAGGTAGGTTCTACTGGATCTGCTGGGAGCAGCAGCAATTTAGGGTTCACCACCCATAGGAAACAGAGGGTCTCAGGATTGTTCTCCCAATCTCCACTCCAAGTCAATGCCCTCCTTTAGATGCTCAGAGGAAGCAAAAGTGTTTACTGACCTGGGTCCATTAGCCTTTTGTTCTTACTTTTATTTTTTTTCCCCAGAAAATGGAATCACATTTCAATCTATCTGAGTAGCCACAGCCGTATCCTATTAATTGAAATAAATATTTTCCTCCTGTGTGATTATATAATTTCACTAGATATATCTCCCTCCTCAAACTTTATCTGGCCTTAATTTGCTGCTTCAAATCAGTTTGGAATATTTGGAATATCACTAAACTTCTTACTCTCTAGGATCTTAGAGGGAAAGAAAGAAATTTTGTAAGGGCTTGCTTCCTCCATTCAAAAGTTGCTAATATTATTAACTTCTTGGTTTAGATTTAATTACATTGCAACACACCTCCTTGACCTCCTCTAAGCTGCCAGATAATTTTAATTTTAGAAAATTTCTTTTAGTACTTTTAAATGACAGTGGAAATCTTCAAATGGCTGTTTGGAAGACTTTACATGTGTTATCAGAGAATTACCAATACTTTATGACAGTATAAATTGCATTCTAATAATTAAGAAATACTTACAACACATATAGGCTAAGAGCACAAAGATCAAAATATCTGTTTGTTTTAATAAGCATTTTAATTTATAATAGATTTAGATTTATAGAAATGTTACAAAGATAGTACAGAGAGTTCCCATCTACTGTGTTCAGTTTCCCCTATCATAAACGTCTTACATTACTATGACACTTGGTCACAATTAATGAACCAATATTGGCACCTTATTATTAAGTAAATTTCATACCTTATTCAGATTTCATTATTTTTTTCTAATGTCCCTTTTCTGTTCCAGAAACCATTCAAGATATCACATTACATTTAGCCATTGTGTCTCCTCAGCCTCCTCTAGCCTGTGGCAGTTTGTCAGAGTTTCCTTGTTTCTCATTACCTTGAAACCTTGAAACTTTGTACTCCTCATGATTAGACTTGGAGATTTGGGAAAGACGATCACAGTGGTGAAGTGCTATTTTTATCATGTCATATCCAGGGTACAAGCTATTGGCATGATTTATCAGTGACGATGCTAACAGTGATCACTTTGCTGAGGTATTACTAGATGTGCAGTAGTTTTTCATTGTTTTCATTTGCATATTCCTAATGACAAATTGAGGAATTACAAAACGATGCTGAGAATCTTTCCACCCGCATATTTTTCATTTATATATCTGCCTTGGTGAGTTGTATGTTCAGATCTTTTGCCTATTTTTGAAATTGTGTGTTTTTTTCCTTTCTTATTTTTGAGTTTTAAGAGTCCTTTGTATATTTTGGATATAAGTTCCTTACCAGATATTTGATTTGTAAATAAATATATTCTCCCAATCTGTGGCTCACTTAGCATTACTTCTCACAGATAAAAGGTTTTTAATTTTAATAAAGTAAAATGTATCAATTTTCTTTCATGGATTATATTTTTGATGTTTTATCTAAAAACTCATCAACAAAACCAAGATTGAGCAGATTTTTTCCTTTTTCTTTCTAGAAATTTTATACTTTTGCATTTTTCTTTTGAATCTATGACCCATTTTGAGTTAATTTTTGTGTAAGATGTGAGGTCTCTATTGATGTTCATTTTTTTTCCATACGGACATCTGATTTTTCCAGCACCATTTTTGAAAAAAGTCTATACTTTGTCCACTGAATTAATGTATCTTTGTCAAATATCAGTTGAATATATTTGTGCATGTTAAAATGTTTTTGATAATTAGTATGCATAATATGTATGTTCTTTTTCTCAAGTTTATAATCTTAAAGTCTATAATTACATTTTTACTTAATAGTCTATAGTAAATATTAGTTACTCTCCTCCTAACTTAAATTATGGTTATATCTGAAGCACTTTAAATTTCCCACCCCATTAGAAGGCAAAGCCATTTCTATGCAGGACCTTGGCAATTGCAGAATGAATCTTAATCATTATGGGGAAGCGGCAGAATATGGTGGAAAAGAATGGGTATTAGAATTATACAAAACTGGATTCAAATCCTCTGTCTTCATTAAATGTTTATGACTTTGAGCAAGTCGCTTAATGTGTCTAAGACACAGCTGACTCATCTGTAAAATAGACCTAATAGAAGGCTACATTAAAACCTTATGGTATGGATTAGATAAAATCTGTATCATATTTGACCTCTCAGTGACATCTGAGAGACATTATACTATTTTTTCAAAAAATTAATTTCCTGTGATATCTTCCAGGTATTTGTAAAAGTATAGACAACAGGATAATAAATATTATTGTAGTTCTCATCTGTTTCAAGAAAAACATTACAAACACAGCTCAAACCTCCTCTGTACCATCCTAAATTCCTTTACAGTCCTTCTCTGGAGGTATGCTATATCCTGAATTTGCCATTAATCATTCACATGCATGTTCTTATAGCTTATGTTTTTATCCATAATCAGTGTTTTGCATGTTTTAAAAACTAAAAAATACCACCATAGCATTTGTATCTTTCCACATATTGCTAGTGCCAGCTAACAAATTTCAAAGATTTATCCATTCTGTCTAATATCTTAGGAATATTCCACAATCCATTTATTTATTTATTTTCCTTTTGATGATATTTTGGATTACTGACATTTTTATTACATACAATATTACTTACAAGGATGTCATAAAAATATTTTCCTTTATGTTCTTGATCATACCCCATGAAACATCTCCAGGGTATACTAAGGAGTGGAATTGCTGGACCGTGGGATATAAACAACATAGATTCATGACATGCTGCTAAATTTCTACACAAAGTGATTGTTCTCATTTATATTACTACCAATGGCATAAGGAAATTTTCATTCCTATATATTCTCATTAGCATTAGCACATTTATTGTTTTGTTTTTAAACTTATTTTATGAAACGGTAGCTCATTGTGGCTTTAATTTTTTCCTGGTAATAGTGAAGTTGACATCTTTTAATGGATTAGTTGACTTCTGAGTCTGCTTTATCTTTGTTTTGGTATCTTTTTTTTTGTTCAGAAGTTTTAATTTCAGTGAAGTGTGAAACATATTGAATTTTCCTTTATGCTTTGTGCTTTGTGTGTGTGTGTTTATGTGTGCAGCTTTTTTCCTTAATTCTCTATGCCAAAATCACAAAGATATTTTCTAGTTTTTAAAAAAATGTTTTAACATTTTTGTTTTCACATTTATATCTTTTGTATGTGCCAGGTGCTGTTCTTTCATTTACTATAGGGTTGAATATGATTTTAGAGGTTTAAACCCCTGGGTAAACTTGACTATGACGTATCAGTCCATTAAAGAGGAAGAACTATAAAATGAAAACAATTGTATGTCAAAAACATAAGCATGCAAAATTTAGCAATTAAAAATCCCTGGAAATAAATGAGGCTTTGATTTGAAATATATTACAATACAAATAAAAGTTGTTCTAATCATGCCTTATTGAGAGATCCAATAAACAAATGAACACTTTCAAAACCTGTTGCAAGAGTTATTTTAGTGAATAATTGGAAAAATGAAAAATGTATCATATTCAATAAAGACATTATTATTCCATTTTGTTAATATTCCCAATTGATCATATTTTTTCATAAGTGAGTTTTGATTTTGTAGCCCAAAAGTGTCATGAGAGGACTCTGCCTCTGGCTTTAGAGTAACAAGAACTAGGTTTATCCTACTGTAATAAACAACTAAAAATCAGATATTAAAAAAAAAAAAAATTTTCAGCTTTGGACCATGGACATCTCATGATCATGATCCCTGAGAAAAGGAAAACCAATGAGATGAGTGCTACAATGGACCCAGTTTACTGCCTGCAAGCACCTTCCAGAGAGGATTGGAAACACAAAAGGAACCCTGAAGTCTCAGTTAGTTATAGAGACAGTGACTGGGGTTTGAGGATGCCAAGGCTGAGCCCTAATCTGTAGCATGTAACACAGGAAATTACCCAGGGCTAGGGAAAAACACTGGAAAGAAGCGAAACAGATTTGAAGGAAGTTTGTGTTCATACAAATGACAGGAGCAAAGTCTTGTAATAGCTGAGGCATTGGGTTGAATCCTCACAAGAATATTGCCTTGGATTAGAGTTAAATTAGCCTCAGTCTGAGCACTGCTCTGGATCTACTCTAAGGCAGCTTAAAAACAAGTCACAAGAGAATCAAACTATTTTCGAGTAAGTAAACTCTATGCTGAAACAGAGTCCAATATTCTTTAAGGGAATACAACAAAATCTCCAAGGAACAAAATGAAATTCACATTGTCCATCATCCAATTATAAATTCCAAGGCATCCCAAGAAGCAGGAAAATATGACCCATGTTGATGACAAAATAAATCAATAGAAACAGATCAATACATGACAGAGATTTTTTTGGTATGTTTTAATTGATTTTTCTCTTTGTGAGAATTCTACCCAGTGCCCCATGTCTTTCTGCTCTTGTGGGTGGAATTCACAAACATTGCTGGTGAGAATGACAAGTTTTATAGCCACTTTGGCAAACATTTTGAAGGTTCTTTATAAAGTTAAACATATATTTACCATAACATCCAACAATTCTCTTTTTAGGTGTTTACCCAAAAGAAATGAAAATCTATATCCATAAGAATGTTCATAATTGACAAAAATTTGACATTACCCAAATATCCATCAACAAGGGAATGGATAAACAAATTTTGATACACATATATTGTGCCAGTTTGAATGTATTGTGTCCCCCAAATGCCATTATCTTTGTAGTCTTGTGGAGCAGACTTTTTGGTGCTGGTTAGATTTGCTTGGAATATGCCCGACCCGGCTGTGGGTGATGATTCTGATGAGACGTTCCCAAGGAGGCGTGGCCCCGCCCATTCAGGGTGGGCCTTGATCAGTGGAGCTATATAAATGAACTGATGGCAAAGAGAGGGAACTGGGTGCAGCTGTGAGTGATGTTTTGAAGAGGAGCAAGCTTGCTAGAGAGGAACGTCCTGGGAGAAAGCCATTTTGAGGCCAGAGCTTTGGAGCAGACGCCAGCTGCGTTCCTAGCTAGCAGAGGTTTTCCGGACGCCATTGGCCATCCTCCAGTGAAGGTACCCGATTGCTGATGTGTTACCTTGAACGCTTTGTGGCCTTAAGACTGTAACTGTGTAGCGAAATAAACCCCCGTTTTATAAAAGCCTATCCATCTCTGGTGTTTTGCATTCTGCAGCATTAGCAAACTAGAACAGATTTTGGTACCAGAGAAGTGGGGTGCTTTTGCTGCTGAGTCTGCAAATACCAAACATGTTGGAGTGGCTTTATTCAAATGGATAAGGGGAAGATTCTGGAAGAATTGTGAGGAGCTTGATAGAAAAGGCCAAAACCACTTTAAAGAGACTGTTTGTGGAAATATGGACTCTAAAGATACTTCTGATGAGGACTTGAGCAGAAATGATGAATGTGTTGTTGCAAACTGGAAGAAAGGCAATCCTTGTTTTAAAGTGGCACAGAATTTGGCAAAATTGAGTCCTGGTGTCAGATGGAAGGAAGAATTTGAAAGCGACAACCTGGAATACTTAGCTGAGGAGATCTCCAGACTACATGTGGAGGAGGTACCCTGGCTTCTCCTTGCAGCTTATAGTAAAATGTGAGCGGAAAGAGACAAACTTAGAACTGAACTCTTGGGTTCAAAGAAACCCGGGGGTGGAATCCCTGAAGCTATAGCCCAACATGAGGATGTAACCAAACACGGAACCCAGCCACCATTTCAGTACAAGCCAAGATTAGAGATGGAATTATCCAGAAAGGATTTGTGGAAAGTCCTATTGTCTAATGGCTTTGATCCCTGTGTGCTTCATGCAAAGCCAATAGAATTTTTGCGAGATCTTTATAGACAGGGCCATTGCTGTTCTGGACTGGAGGAGACAGACAAGAAAAAAATTAAAGGAAAAATCTCTTCAAAGACAGAGCCATGGCGGTTGAGGTCTGGAGTCAAGAGGTCTCGGGCTGGGAGAGCGGAGCAGCCCACATGCATGGAAAGGGTGAGTTTGCCCTGGAGGTTGAGGGCGGGCTTTCCGCCTCGATGCTCTGGAAGAGTTTTGCCATCTGAGGTCCCAAAGAGGGTGGAGCACATTCCCAGGGAATTGGGGAGAGCCTGGCTGTCACCACACTGTTCTGAAGGGGTTGAGTGTGTGCCCCGGAGATGGAATGGAATCCGGGAGCTGCCTCGATGTTTGAGGAGGGTGGGGCCGAGAAGGTGGTCTCCCCAATGTGTGGATATGTTGGAGCACTCACCCAAGCATTTGGAAAGAAAAGGGCTACCACAGAGGCACTTAGGAAGCGTTAGACTCCTGCTCTCTCAAGCCCCAAGGATGCAACATTGTTCTGTAAATGACTCTCAGACTTTGAAATCTAATGGAGTTTGTCCTGCGGGTTTTAGGAACTGTTTTGCTCCTGTTAACCCTGTTTTCCTTACTATTTCTCCTTATGGCAATGGGAATGTTTATCCTATGAATGTCCCTCCTTTGTATATTGGAAGCATATAGCTTGTTCTAACTCCACAGATCCAAAGCTAAGGGAGAATTATGCCTTAGGACCCACCACATCTGTAATTGATTTTGATGGGATCTTGTGCTTGACTTTTGTTACTGAAATGATTCAAGTTTTTGTGATATTGTGATGGAATGAATGTATTTTGTATTTGGAAAGATAATGTCATTTTGGGGTCCAGGGGGTGGAATGTGCCGGTTTGAATGTATTGTGTCCCCCAAATGCCATTATCTTTGTAGTCTTGTGGAGCAGATGTTTTGGTGCTGGTTAGATTTGCTTGGAATGTGCCCCACCCAGCTGTGGGAGATGATTCTGATGAGATGTTCCCATGGAGGTGTGGCCCCGCCCATTCAGGGTGGGCCTTGATCAGTGGAGCTATATAAATGACCTGACTCAAAGAGAGGGAACTGGGTGCAGCTGTGAGTGATGTTTTGTAGAGGAGCAAGCTTGCTAGAGAGGAATGTCCTGGGAGAAAGCCATTTTGAGGCCAGAGCTTTGGAGCAGACTCCAGCTGCCTTCCTAGCTAGCAGAGGTTTTCTGGACGCCATTGGCCATCCTCCAGTGAAGGTACCCGATTGCTGATGTGTTACCTTGAACGCTTTGTGGCCTTAAGACTGTAACTGTGTAGTGAAATAAACCCCCATTTTATAAAAGCCTATCCATCTCTGGTGTTTTGCATTCTGCAGCATTAGCAAACTAGAACATATATCAAAACAGAATAAATTACTGACACATCTAGTATGGGTGGATCTCCAAATCATTATGCTAACTGAAAAAAGCTAAATGCAGACATTTATAAGACACTACTAGAAAAGGCAGAACCTGAGACTGAAGCAGATTTGTGAATGCCAGGAGCATAGTGTATGCATAAATACATACATTTTTCAAAAAGCAGTTGTACACTTAAAATTCATGAAATTTATTATATGCAAATTTTACCTCAAAAAAGTGGATGCAAAATAAATGGAATGGGTTTTGGGGTAGAGCAAATTTTTTAAGATTGAAACAGCTTATCCACATTGAAAATTCACTGTTCTGAAAACAGAAAAAAATTGGTTGTAAAAATCAATAGCAAATAACTACTAGTGGTAAATTAAGCTTTTTGAATTAATGTCAAACATGGGAAAGTATGCTCATATTCAAAGAATGACAAGTAAACTGGCATGCACTAAAAGTGGGCAAAACTGCATTAGTGTATTAGGAAAGCCAAGATTTTTGCAGCATTCAAAGTAGGTTTAAAAAAGAAATGTATGGTTTGAATCCAGTACTGGAATGATTTGATTGATATAGTATCAGACACTTGCAATGAAAATAAAATTTCAAGAACAAGAATAGCTTAAAACCAATGACACGACTCATAGGTTTTCTCAAAGTTGGCATGTTCATTGTGGAAAAAGACAGTCATCATTCTCCTTTTAAAACACTAAGGTGGGCAGCTCCTCCCCATTCCCGTCAAGCAAATTATTTGCTCAGAAGGATTTTCTTAAGAATTGTTTATTGCTTTTACACAGCAACTGGTGCAGTTAGGAAAATATGTTACTTTCAACATCACCATTCTTTATACTGATTGCATCCTTGTTAATACAAAAGGCGTATCATTGATATTACCCACAGTCAAATGGGAATTTTTCACTTGAGATAGAGCCATTCACTAATTCTTTCTTTTTTTCTTCAATTTATTCACTCAAGATCTATTGATCATCTCCTTTGTACTGGACACTCTGCTTGTTGCTGGGAACAAAACAGTGAAGAGATTAGATAAAGTTCTTGACATCAGAGGGTACAGTCTAGTGGGAGAGAGAAACAAACTTGAAATTAAATAGCAACATAAAAATGATCTGATTATTAATTTTATAGCAATGATGCTTTGAAAGAATATATTAGGGACCATAGAAACTTCTTAGAGAATATGAAATTCAAATATAAAAAATATAATAAAGAAATCCAAATAAAAATTGGGAAGGCAAAATTCAATGAACTTAGAGTACAATGGAAAATTTTAGATTAGTAGTTGAATTTTGAGAAAAAAATAGTTTTAGAAAGGAAAAAGAAAAAGTGACAAAAAGATTTCTTTAGTAAGTAAAATGTATACATATGTACATTAGTATATATTAAGGAGGGAAATTAAATATGTAGAGATCCTGAAAATGAGCATTAAAACAATATGTTGAAACAATCAAAATATATTATTTGAATGGGTTAATGTTGAAAATAGACGTTATTTATCCAGGGATAAATATTACTTCTTTCCTCATGACCATTCTACTAATCTTTTTTTAAACTTTTTATTCATATAATTTTTATTTGAGGAATCCATTTTAAGATTTTTTAAATTTATTTAATCTCTGTATCTTTTAAAAAGTGTGAATTGACTGAAAGTTAGTTGCACTTCCTCATTATTTCATTTACACACATTGTTTTTCTCTTACTTCTTACAAGAATTTCTTTCTCTTTAAACCATGCTATTTACACTGCTTTCTTCCTAGGAGGGAAAAAGTCACATTTATCTGAGCAAAGTATCCTATTTCCATAAATGTTTGTTTTGTCTATATTTATAGCAAAGTGGAGTCTATTACCAAGCAGTTTTACGATTAAAATATTTCTCCCCTTTCTACTTTCTGACTACTCTTCAGCTCTCCTTCCTTCCTTTCAGAAATTTTTTTTGGAGCACCTGCTCTGTGTCATGCAATGCACAGGACTGCCATGTACAGTGGGCAGGTTGTACACTGCTCCACTCCAAGGAGCACAATTCCCACCATTGGAGGCTGTGTGCTTGGCATGTGAGATAATCTCCAGGAGTTTGTACTTAACCCTCTTCTCTCCTCATGTTTCACTCTAATTGTGTAAGATGTCCCAGTTTCCATCTTTGGGAGACCTCTCTTGTGAGCTGCAGACTTTGTAGTTAGCAGTTTACTAGATGCCTCCCTCTGGCCCTCTTACTGCCATGTCCAGTTGTCAATATGTTTATAACTGGTTTCATCTTATTTTCTTTAAAGGTCTTCAGATGTTATTTCAAGACAACTCAGCAAACATTCCTACACACTTGCCTTAGGGGAAATGTTTTTCAAGGTCCTGTGGGATATTGCAATGGTTAAAACAAAAGATTCCTGGCTTTAGGGAGTCCATCAGCTAATATACACTCTGGTTATTTTCTTTATTCTTTCTTCAGCTATTTACTGTAATCCTTACCCATACCACCAGAATCAAATCTGAATCAGATATGTACAATAGATATGGAGACATACACTCAGAGAAAATCACTGTGAGGATGGTGATAGCTGCCAGAATTCTTTGGTTGTTACAAAATGAGTGAGAAACCCCCACTTTCTTCTGGCATAATTTATTTGCCTATCTGATATTAAATCATGCTTGAATTTTCTGATGTAGAATCATGAACAATAGCATGTTTGTGATAGATAAATTGTCTCTTTGGCTTTTCATCAACTGTTGTTCTTCTCACCCTTTTAACCCGGAGCTGGAGCGCATGGCTGTTAAAAGGTATCGTTGCTTTCACATCTTGCAGAACAAACTTGACCTATATGCATCTTCCTGCTTCCAAAGTATATGCCATTTTCATGCAGGTTTATCGATTCTATTTGTTTCAAATAACCTCTTTGTCACTCTGGTAAATATGCATAATGTCTTCATTCTTTTTTCTCTGATAAAATGTCCTGTACCCTACGCTTCATGCAATAAAATACATTACTTGAAATATTACTTTATGGTTAGAATATGTTTCAGCATATATTTCTACAAAAATATTTTTCCACATGTATTTGTTCATTAGAAGCCTCAAAAAACCCTATTAAAGACAGCATGTCATATATCATTTCTAAATCGCAGATAAAGGCACAGGGCCTCAAAAGTTTACATAGTGCTCCCAGACTCACGCAGTGGTGGGAAGTGGAGATTTCTGATTTCCTGGTGCATTCATTAGACCTGCCATCACCTGAGAACCTACAAGCTGTGCTCCCTGCAAATGTTTAAGTAGCAGTACAGTAAAGGAACAAAGGCTAATGCACAGCTCATTTTGCATTGATAGAATAAAAATTATAATAAAAATTTGTATATTGAGGAGGTAGTAAATTGAAACTACACTTCTATCAATGAAAATTATTGCATTCTCAGGTGGGGGAGAAATATTTCTCCCTCCCACTGTGCATGAAGTTGCAATGCATCTTCTGGGAATGTTTTGGGGAAGACTATTTCCTCTAGCTGCTTGACCACATACATATATATACTAGAATCAGCCTGATCCTGAGCTTATTTCTTTCTAATTTTATATTTGTTCATTGTTATAATAAAATTATTTCACAAATTCCTTATTGTTAAAACAATTCCAATTGAACTTTTTAAGAACATAGCCACTAAGTCCACAGTATAACCAATAGTGTAAGGGAGAGAGAAAAACAGAAAACATAGCATAAAAAAGTATAGAAGAAGCCCCAAAATATTAGGAAATGTGTCCAATATTTCAACATTGTCCTCTCATAAATTTGTCATTTTGTTACTGAACTAAAGTCCTAGGTCACTGTTTGGATTGAATTCTGTTCCAAAAAAAGGTATTTTCAAGTCCTAACCTCTAGATCTATGCGTGTGATCCTATTTGGAAATAGGGTCTTTGAAAATGTGATTGGTAGGACAAGCTGGGTTAGAGAGGGCACTAATCACATATGACTGGTGTTCATGTAAGAAGAGGGACATTTGGACACAGAGATGAATAGACAGAAGGCAGAACATCATTTGAGAGCAGAGGCAGAGACTGAAGTGCTGCAGATGCAAGCCAAGGAAAATCAAATATTGCTGATGAACACCAGAAGCTAAGAAGAGGAAAAGAAGGATTCTCCTCTATAGGTTTCAGACTTCTAGTCTCTAGAACTGTAAGAAAATAAATTTCTGTTGTTTTACGCCACCAAGTTTGTGGTGCTTTGTTATGCTAGCCCTAAGACACTAGGGACACTCACATTCTGCACTTCTTCAGGTGTGCTTCAGCTGAGAATTCTTGCGTTCCAAAGCATATCCAAGAATTCAATTCCCTAGAATATTGTATTGGGTGAAAATAAATCTGTGTCATTTTTTGAGAAAAGTAATCATGCTGTTTCCTGCATCTAGTTAAGCATTTGGGAGAGGGAGGAATTGGGGAGAGGATACTGTGCAAAAATTTTGAAAAGTCTTAAAAGTAAAAAATATAATGAGAATTTCAGGGACCAGCTGGTCATTCTGTCTGATCTTATGGAATCTGGATGGATTTCAAGTTACTAGTGTGATTAAAGTGAGGAAATCATTTCAAACTTACAAGAGGAAAGGTCTCCTAGGATATCTTTCATTGTTCCTGGAGCTTTAGCCCTGAGAAGCCAAAATCTTTTCCAAATCTACGAAAAATCTACACAACATTTGGGCCTTTAAAAATAAAAACCTTTTTAAGATCTTTGATGTTTGAGAAAGATTCTTTTTATTTATCATTGAAGGTTGGCATTACTTAAAGCAAATCTGCTTGAGTTTTCTTTAATGGAAGGCTCCAAAGGCCATGCAAGTTCCGAGAAATCAAGTTCTGAAATTTTCTTGGGCTTCCGGGCTGTTTAAGCTGGAGTGAGCTATGTTTATTAAATCCATACATATACTATTGGCAATTAGTTCCTCACACCTTGACTTGAGAAGACTGGAAATCGTTAACATGTTAAACCTTCAAAAATATGAGGCTAATTTTTCATAAACCCAGATGCCTAATTACTGGTATTACTTTTTAAGATGTTTCCATTACTGATCCTCCAGGGGTTCACACATGACAAATACATTTAAAATACCATCGATCATCTGGGCCCCTACTTTCAAGCCCTCGGACTAATGTTTTTGTAAACAACTGACCCTTGAAGCCTAGTCTTGGAGCCAGGAAGCTCACGTTTCATTGAACCAAGGAGAAAAAGCACATACCAGAGTTGAGGATCTTTTGAGGACAAAACTGAGTCAAAGTTCACCAAATTCTATGATTACTCAGCTTGTTTCAAATGATGTCAGAGAATCAAGAACAAAAAGAACCATTAAATCCTACCTCCAAAGACCCACACCTACAATTTTCAGGGTGTACTGTGAAATTTAATTTCTAACTTTTAAAATTAGGATAATGATTGAGATCTACAAAATAGGAAGACCAACTATATGAGAAAAGTTCAGTTTTGTAATCAACAAAGGACAGAACTAAATTTGTCTTACATATGAATAATCTACATAATTACAATTGTAAATAATAGTAAATGGTTATAAATAGTAACTAAATGAGATTGGTGATGTTTATACAGCTGATTGAAGCATTTTTAAGGGTCACTTGGAAAGGGGATTGGTAGGTTTGGCTAAAAAGGAAGCTGTTTAGGGTCTCTTTTCCACATTGTAATGAAAAACACCTGAAGTGCATGTTAAAAACACGATTCCCTAGCATCAGGCCATTACGGTTGCCAGAAGAAAATACAGGAGAGCAGTTAAATTTGAATTTCAGATAAAGGATATCTATTCCTATATTTTTATTTGTTAAACCTGACAACCCTATATCCCAGACTAATTGTACCAGAATAGCCAGAGAAAGAACATGCACTTTAAATTAGAATTCCAGGTGATTCTTATTAGTGGGAAAGTTTAGAAAACATTGACAGAGCTGAATTTTGCCTTTTTTCCTGTGCCAGCAAAGAACGCCCAAACAGGGTTCTAGGGGCTTCTGACAGACAGGTGTGCTCCAACTCCCAAGTTTTGAAGTTCCAAATCATTTTAAACTGAATATGATGGAACATTTTTTTCCATTTTGGTTAGAATTAACCTTGTTTGTTGAGGAATTAAGATTGGGCAAGGTAGTTTGTGTCTCAGACTCTAGGCAGGAAGAAGAGAAACAGAGTGGAGGCAGAGCTCTTGCTTAGGCTAGGGTAGGGAGGCAGTGGTGTGACGACACTGTCACTTAACTACTTCTTTTCTCTTGACCAGTCCCACAGTGGTCTTACATGGAGAAGCGCCTGAATTTTGTGACTTAATCACAATCCAAGTCCAAGTCCTTTCTGAGCTGGACCAAGAGATATTTTTCAAAGTTGGGAAAGGAGAACAGGAATGTCAACCACTGTTGTGACTTTCTAAAGAAACTTGGGCTTTGCCATTGGGGAGGGAATGACAATAGAAATGGTAAATTTGAAGAGATCCTAGAGCAAGAACTTCTACCTTATTTCCCAGTGTGGCCCAGGAGGCCATTGGCCTTGTAAAGAAGCTTTTCTTAAAGAATGGTGCACAGATGCGGGGCAGTGATGGCAGAGCAGAACATTTAGGCATTGGACCTAAGGGAAGTCTCACAGGATGTGGGGAGCTGTAGAAGAAGGTGATAGGAGACTGCAAGAGGTCTCAGATTTTACAGAAAGGGAAAGCTCTGCAAACTTGGACATCAGGCACCAGAGTGAACCCAGATACCTAAGTTGCATTAAAAGCACATATTGACAAATGACCAAATAAGAAGAGTTACATCTCAGTGGAAGATGGAGTAAGAGATGATCAAGGACCAGTGTTTTCTCTCCACCAATACCATGGGCCACTGACTGCTCCCCAGCACTGAAAGACAACCTTAGGAAGCGGAAGGAGAAAACTCTAAGCTAACTGATTCTGACTTCTCAACACACTAAGTTTAAATACCGAATTGGCTAAATTGTAAACCAATAGATAGATTGAGTAATCTCTGCTGAATTTAGTAGAGAGTGACTAGATGATGTTTTCAAATATCAGTAGAAAGATAGAAATTACATTTGATTAGCGAAAGAAAGTCATATTTTTAAACATGTTTTGCTCATAAAATTGAGATCAGCTAAATAGAAATAAAAATGACTCCTTCCTTTCATCTGAGGGCTCTTGGATATTTTTTCTTTTTTTTTCTGTTGCTCTCTGTGTGCCTGCTTTCTTCTTACATGTCGAGACACTTGTTTTCTTTGCTGATTTTACAAATAGCTCGATGACGGCTGTGCCAAATGGTGCTCTCAGTCCGTGCATCTTCTTCATCCCAATGTAAATGACAGCAGAGATCAACTTGTGATTTTTAACTCCAAATATTAAAATCTCAGAAAGAATCTGATTGTCCTACTGGACATGTGGATCAAATAATTCATCATTAGGGTATTAGAATTGGGATAAGACTAAGCTGGTCTTATACTCATAGACAGAGACAGGGAGAGAGAGAGTTAGAGAGAGATATCAGTTGATTAAAACACATATGAAAAATGTGCCTTTACAAATATCTACATATTTGAGTAAGGAATGAAATGACTTTGCTCCCTATGGACAGTGTGATTTTCTGTATTTCCTACAGTCAGTTTGAGGGTTAGGAAAGCACCACCAGTGAATAGGAAACCATGTGAAAATACACAGAATCCTAACCGCTCCAGCTCCAACTCAGCAATAGATCCTGAATTCATCTCAATAAATAATCATTAAGAAGCATCATTTACTCGGTGTCTTTATAATAATCCATTAATTTATTCATATCTACAAACATTTTTTGATTACTTTCTATGTATCAGGCACAATGCAAGGTAATGGAGAAAACAATTACAGTTTAAGGTAACAATTGCTATGATTGAAGTAAGCACAGGGTACTCTGAGAAGACAAAATAAATGCATCCAATTCAGAAAAAAATACAAAGACAACAGGAAACATTTTCAATTTAGTAAAAGCCTAGCTATTACTAAATATTCAAAAAATGCCTTACCGCCTTTTGTGATAAACTATATAATAAATACAGTTTCACCTCAATTCTGGACAAAAGAAAATATCCAGTGTATATTTTGGGAAGCTTTTTAATGAACTTGACAGTAACATAGATGTTATGTGCAAACTGAGCTGTAAAATGTGAATTTTAGATACGGAATTTAAGAAAAGAGTAGCAAGTAGTCAGGAAGATCATTCTGCTGCCTCCAGGACAATTCCTTGGCATTTTCTTAAGAAGGAAGCCCATAAATGTAGTCTCCTCAAATAGGTGTCTAAAAGATTATGTATATCTGTTTGCAATAAAAATAAAAACAATGGAAATTTAAAACCCAAATTTCCAAAAACATTATTTATAAGGTATGAGATGGAAATGTTTGAAAGGGGAAGAAAGAGAAACTAGATATCTTACAAATATAGGTTGGCGTGACTTTGGTACTATGGAAATATTTTACATAATTATAAGATTAGATATATGACAGAACAATCCTTAAGAATATTTTTAAATGAACCTAAATATGTTGATGACATAACCACCTGATTAAGATAATATTCCAGGTGACTTTAAAACAGTGAGTTGGAGGCCCGTATCAGTTGGCCAAGGCCATGACCATGCGGTGATCATAGCTATCCAGACTGTCTGCTACAAGGGAACCTTCTCCACCAGAGTAAAGCTCACACTGATTCCTATAACTTTAGGTGTAATCCTAAATCCTTACTACAATGTGAAGTTTAATTTCTTTGGAATGGTGTTTGCTGCTCTTGGTGTTTTAGTTACATCACTTTATTGAGTGTGGTTAGGAGCCAAACAGCTTGAACTGCAAGTAAACTCAATGCAGCTGCTGGACTACCAGGCACCGATGTCGTCGGCCATGCCGTTGGTCACTGTGCCCTTCTTTGAGCCCAAGTTCAGAGAAGGAGGAATATTTGGCCCCTGGTCCATTTCTGCTTTGCTTATGTTGCTGCAATCTGGAATGACAGCTTTCATGGTGAATTTATCAATGTACTACATCATTGGGAACACTTTACCAGTTACCTACAACATGTTTCAACACTTGAAGTTCCATATCACATTATTTGGAGGATATGGTTTATTGAAGGACCCAATGTAAATTTAAATTAACCAGGGTCTTGGCATTTTCTGTACTTTGTTTGGCATTCTCACCTATACCCATTTTAAACTCAGTGAACAAGAAGGAAGTAAAAGTAAATTCATATAACATCCTTAATTAGGTTTTTGTGGAGAAAAAGAAGTTGCCCCAAATAGATAAAAAATTATTGTTAAACGTGCAAATTACTTTCAAAGAAGCAATAAAATATATAGTACAAGTTCATTGAATGATGGTTTTCATTGAAGTGTACAGGATGATTTGATTATACTAAATGAAGTACATGGAAATTAAAGTTCCATAATAATGACAAAGGGATTAGTATCACCATACTGCCAATGTTGTAGTTTTTAAATGTTCCTAATCTTTTAAGGAAGGCCACACAGGTCTCCTCTACTTGCTAGTAGATGGTTTCCCAAGTGAGAGCTGTTATGCTTTTGGCCAAACTATTCAAGTCAGAATTTAAATCTGGCCTTTTTCTTTTGGTAGGTTTAGTTGAACTTCCCAATTATGTCATTTACAGAAAGCAAAATATAGTAGAGAAGATGACCAATAAGACAAAATCCAATTCTAAAAGTTCTGTTTTGCTAGAAGAAAATTGATGTAAGAGGTGATATGTTATAAAAACAAAACAAAACAAAACAAAAACCTGTAGTTTTTATAGATATTTGTTTCTGAACTTTCAGTGTACTCTAGAACCTATGAATGGAGTTCAAAACCAAAACAATCTCATGTTTAAATGGCTCAAAGATGAGACTATAGATGAACTGGACAGGTATCTTGCTATCCTGGTACTACTTTTCCAGCCTCTTGAGCACTTCCTGTTGATAATTTCTTAATATCACCTCCCTGCCACCACTTCCCATCTCTTTCCTTTGAGGCATCCGTGGAGCTTTCTTTGGCATTTACGGATTTGGAATGAAGTGTGTCCAGTCTTTCTAAGGTGGCTGAGGGTAAATCTTTTACAGCAAGTCAGGGAAAATGCTATGCAGACACTAAGCAGAGACTTGGTGAAAATATGGGTCAAGATTTGAAAGAGAAGTAGGTAATCAGTATTTAACTAGTTCCATGAGTTTTTACAGGGATAATTTTCAAAAATTGAGATATGGAGGGAATATATGTGTGGTGATTTGGAGCTGTATGTAACCCAGAAAAACATATTCTTAAACTTAATCGATTCACGTGGGTGTGGACCCATTGTAACTAAGAGCTTTTGATGAGGCTGCTCTGGTTAAGGTGTGGCTCACTTCAGTCAGAATGGGTCTTAATCCTGTTCCTGGAGTCCTTTACAAGCAGAATGAAATTCAGACAGAGAGAGAGAAAGCCAAGGAGCTGAGGGTCAGTGGAATCTGGAAGAGAAGGGAGAGGGCAGGAGAGGCCACCAAATGCATTGCCATGTAACAGAGGAGCCCAGAGGAGCCCAGGACCAAGGATCACTGTCAGCCAGTCCCGGAACAACAGTGTTCGGGAGGAAAGCATCACCTTGAGGACACCTTGATTTGGACTTTCTCTTAGCCTCAAAACCATGAGCTGACAAACTCCCATCAGTTAAACAAACAAATAAACAAACAAAAAACACAGTGAGTTGACCAGACCTTTTGTACACTATGTTGTGAGGATAAAAAAACTTTTTAAAATTAAAATGTTTTAATTATGAACTCTGAATCCATTTCTCACTAAAATAAATAGTGCTTTTTGAAAAAAAAAAAGCTAAAATTAGAAATAGGAGACTAGATCACTTATTTCATGAGATGGAAAAGAAGCTATCAAAGAATACTAGGGATTGTGTCAAATGGATTCAGGATCCAACTCGAAGAGCCCAAAAGATAGCCAAAGATGAGACAATTCAAGTAAAATTAAAGGTAAAAATTGCAGCAGGTATATGCTTAAATTCATGAGTTTTCATAATTATGCTAAAAAACAAAAACAAACTTTAATTGATCACTGTTGGAGGATGCTGGTAAGCCACCTCATTATTTTGAAAATAGATAAAAAACAAATGAAAGATCAAGTGTTTATTTTCCTTTTTTAAAAAGAAATAAAATATCTCCTTTTGGGTAACCAAATAATAGAAGAGATGAAATTTCTTCCTATAGAAGTCATAGAACATAAGCTCCAAAAGATAGGAGCTTTGTGAGTTTCATTCTCTATTGTAATGCAATAGCCACACACAGTGTCAGTCACGTAGTAGGCATTCAAAAATATTTTGGAAGTGAAAGTATAAGAGCATTGTTCACAAAAAGATAAGATCACAAAACATTTACATTAAGTAAAAGTCAATGGTCAAAACTTATTTCTAGTTAAAATTTGGAAGAGATTATCAATTAAATTCCCAACATACTAAATATTTGTGAGACACTGCTAGTAAATCTCAATGCATGTTGCTTTTAGAATTTTTCCCTCTTAAAACCCCAGTGCAAGTTGCAAATGTTGTAAGGCCACACATATATTGTAGTAAAGAGAGGAGCCGAACTTGGACTTTGTGGCTTTAAATTCAGGTTTTCACCTCCTTGTTAGTCCTGAGAAGTCTAGCATTACATAACTTCCTCCTGCCTTAGGAAAAGAGGCTAAAAATAGTTCCTCTCTCATGGGATACTCTTGAGGATGAAATGAGTGGTTACATAATTTATGTATTGAGAGTTTCTGACACAATGCTGTTGCTCAATAAACATATGATCTTCCTTTTATTCTCCTTCAATTCCCTAAAACACAGTTTGCCAGGAATATATAGGCTAATTTGATTTACCTATATTTGACTCTGCAGCCTGTGATGCAAGGCTATGATGGAATACATCACACTTTAAAGTTGATAAGGGTAGTCTATCTAATCTAAAGTAGATTAGCATTGGATGCCTAGTTCATGCTTGACCGTCACTGCCTCATTTGGTATTCAAAATAACCACATAAGATAGTTATGATTATGTCTTTTTACAAATAAAGTAACTGAGGCTCAGAAAAAGTCTGCAAACCTGTGCCTGTTTAAGGCTAGTAAATGGTGGAGCCAAGATTCAAAGGAAAGCCTGTCGAGCATTGAGCTTTTCCCACCACATCGTCTTCCCAAGGAAGGGCTCCCCATGTCTTGTTGATTGAAACTGAAGTACCACTAACAGAGATTTATTCCTATGACTTTCCTCCTTTCCTCTATTAGTATGCAGACCTCTTTGTAATAACTAGTCATTGCTTTCTTGGACACAGTGGAAAAGACATTTATTTTTGGAAAAATAAAACATTCATTTTACTTCATAATATGTGTTCTCTGGACCATTCTCAGACTCAAGAAGCCATCTCCCCTCCCCACCCCACCCCCAGAAAAGCTGTTAGCTTGTCACAGAATTTCAAAAGGATGAAGTATTATTTGTGTGTCTTCCTCTTCCCCTTGTAAAATGTAATTTCTGAGATTGTCTAAGACAGTTTTCAGACTCTGGTATGTTTCCAAATGGGAGTAGTAAAGAAGTGTTGGGGAATCATGCTGTTAGTTGTAAAGTTGAATCCAATTTTAGAGTAATTAGTCAAAAAGTTGACAAGATAATTCTGAGCATTTTAAGATGTAGCCATATTTTCCATCTTATGTTTCTAATATTGAACTCAGGAAAATTAGATGTGATGAGGTGATTCATATTTACTTAATTATTTAAACATACTTTTCTCATAGAAGAACTGCCTCTTGTGAAATGGATGAAAGTAGAGAGAGCAAGAAAAAAGGAAATGACATGAATAGGTGGTTACAGATGGTACATGTTCTAGGAATTGTTTTGCATGTTTGGAGATGGCTATCTCTTGAATGAATCACTTCTTATTCTATAAACACCAGGCATAGTTGAAAGAAATGTTTGTATGAGTTATCCACATTTGAATAATTTTTATGGAAAATTAACAGTTTATGAAATCAGATCAGTTAAATGTAAAAGATCCTGAAAGCACACATACAGAACCATAGTCATACTTTTTTCCACTTTTAGTGTTTTGTAGGCATTTTAATTCATATCTTTCTAATTTCTTAGAAGAAAAATAAATGAAAAGTGTCCATGTGTATTTAAACAATTTGCCAGCTACGTTTATTCTTTCCTACATCTTAATGTTGATAATGAGTAGATACTGACAGATGCAAAAGGCTTAAAACAAAAAGATTAGGTTTTAGAACAATTTTCTGAAGGGGACAGAAATAGAGCCTTTCAAAACTATGAATGATTTTGTAACTGATTTAATTAAAAGCACAAATTAATTAATGGAAACAAAGAGGAGGGAGAAGGAAAGTGCAGACCACTGAAATCCTTTTATTCTCTTGTAGGGATGTTTCCCGCTGCCTGTCTCACCTCTCCCACTCCACACAGACACACTCACATGTAAAGAATTGCTTGATATTATGTTAACACATGTATTTCAAATGTAAATGTTTGAAATAGTCAGAATCATGTCTGCTTCTGTTTCTTGCACAGTCCTTGGACTCAAGACAGTCTAGGATTTTTAAAAGTTTTTATAGATCTCTATCATGATCTCTGGGTCATTTTCAATATGGCATTTGGGCAACTCTTGAATTACTCACATACAAGACTATCTTCTATGGAAATTAAATGAGACTAAAATTTATTTTAATAGAATGTGTTTTTTAAGTCCTTTCTTTCCCTTAACATAATCTTCAATAATTAGGTGATACACCATGCAGAAATAGAATTTGGTATAAGTCTATAGCAGGCTACACAGTTTTCTTTTGATACTTCTTTACTGTGTATAAAAATACCCATTCATGAGAAAAGTAAGGTTTGAATTTGCAGTTTCACTGAATTAGGGCACAATGGGATAATGGGATGGTATGACAACAGCCTCTGAGGATCTAGAATTCAGATAGTAGCTGAATTTTCCCTTTAGTTCCAATGTTCACCAGTGCAACATTTTAGATTTGCCTGTATTTACAAGTCTTGGCCCATTATTGTACATCTATTGTTCCCTGTATCTTTTAATGCTGGCCCCTCCATCCTTACTTGTAAGAATCCAATGACTCATTATTCTCTGGGGCTCCGAGCTGCTCATAAGGAGTCTCAGCTGGGCCTGCTCCCTGACGAGAATGTAGGTCTCATGAAATCTACCCCGTGCTTTATATTCCATTCATTTCCATCTTACAGCTGTTACCAACCCTCTAGCGGCCAGACCCTCCAAAACAGGTCTGTCCAGTGTTGCTCACATCAATAGAATGGAACCAGGTTCGGTCAAACAAAGCAGCACTTTATTCTTTTGCCAAAAAAACGGAGAAGGGTGGACGCGTGTGCAAAAGGCACCTTCTCCCCATAGGGAAGTGAGTGGGATTCTTTTATAATGGATTAGGGGATACATGGGCAGGTGGTTGGGGCAAGTGGGCAAGGAGATTTACAAAGAATTCAAGGGGGTTTCTGTGCTTTGGTTTTGAGTGCGCACAGTCCCTGGTCATGCTGGAACATACTTCTACATACATCACATGTTCAGAAAATGGAGTCTAAATTCTGACCAGAAGTGGAGAATTTACTATTATAATGACAATAGTAAAGTAAGGTCAGGGATGAGGGCTTAGTGCACTTGCTCCTGGAAGGGGACTTCCCTGGCTGAGGCAAGGCAAGAACTTGAGGTTAGCGTTGAGATGGGTTCCTTATATTTCATTGGCTGGGGACCTTGTGGTTCACCAAAGAGCAATGGGGGATGGCCGCAGGAGCTGCAGTTCTCAACAGCTTCTTTGCAGGCATTTGCAGTTATATTTTACTGAAAATAAGCACAACTCAAGCAGAAACAGAAGTTATATGAAAGTTTTAATGAGCAACTTTCTGGGTCAGACTTTATCCTGGTGACACAGCCAAGAACTCAATTTATGCAATAGTGTAACTAAATTTTTCATATACCTTGCAGCAGCAATTTCTCAATTTTACCTTTCTTCTCACATAGTATAAATAGGAGCCACAAGATGTTTTAAGGGGGCTAGGTATGAAGCACACCATTTTTTGCTGCAACTTCTGTAGGTCTTGACATATGCTGAGGCTTTTACCACAAGTATGAAAAGCAGGGTATTGTATCCTGTCCCCAAACATTACTATGGGTCTGTCATGTCTATCCTAAGTCTGCTAGTAGGACAGCCTGTTTCTCTTGCTGCTCAGGCTATAGCCAACCTTGGAGAGTTGGATAGGCTTCTGAAAAGGGGGATGCGAGCCATTATTTTCTGAATCAGTTTAGATCCTATAAGATGTTGTTTATTTGGCAAAACTTGGCTGTAAGATCTTATGACAGTTGGGACTAGGTCAGAGTAAACCTTTAGACAATGACAGAGAGAGCCCATTTCAGTGATACGTGAACAGTGACCAAATCTGAGTGGGAGGGCAGGCACACTTGGAGCTCATTCCATGTGTATTAAGAAATTTTGTGTACTGTGAGAGCAGAGGCTCCCTCCATATTTGGTATAAACTCAGGCCTATGGTCTTCCTAGCACTTGATTCTTAAACTCCATTTTCCCAAATGCCCTATATCCTATCCTCTAGATCAGTACAACCTGCTCTTCATTCTTCACTTTTCCCCCACTGTCGTCCCTGTATCATCCTTATACCTTCTTCCTCATCTTCTTCCTTCTTCCTCACCTTACACCTGCCTCCTCACTTTCTACCTATCTTCTCCCTTTCACAATGGAGGTGCCTTAGATTAGGTTGCAGGGAAGCAGACTTTGATGGGGATTTGCATACAAAATTTTATTATAAGAGTCCTCGCTGAGCTGAACCACACTACAAAAGAAAGAAGGAAGCAGAATTGAGCAGAGGGAGAAGTTGGACTTTGATGTGGTTGCAAAAGAAGTTCTAGAGAATTTCACTTGGCATTCTGGAGTTGCCATAACCTTCAGACTTGTCCCCTTTAAGGAAAGGGCCAGCCTTCGGTATTCCGGCCCACTCCTTGCACCAATCAGTCATTGGATGGGGGAGGGGGTTTTAGGGGTGCTGAGGGTTTTAGTTATAACCCATAACCTCAGGACAAACTCTCTTCTGCTCAGGCCAATTCAGAAGAGGTGCTCAGCTTTCTTTTCTCTATTCTTTGGATGTAGTCACTAAGTTCAGTTCCCACTTGAGGATTAAGTTCTACTTCCTGGAAGGGTGAGTGTTTTATTTGGAATTTTTCTATAAGGAAGATTTGTCCCTTCTCCCCTATTTATTTATTTATGTAGTCATTCATTTATATCAATAAATACTCATGGATATTTATTTTATACTTTCAGTTGTAATACAGTGCCATGCTATTTATTTTGTTGAACAATTTTTTTCCAGCTTTGGCCACTGGAAGCTCTCTCAGGTTGGTGCCTATGTCTCTGACATGTGGGGATCCTTTTGCTTTTTGAGTACTTACTTTCTGGCACTACAAGTTGCTCCTGAATCACTTTGTATTTTCCCTGCCTTAATCCTAGAAGTAGCCATTTCTCCAAGGTACCCTGGTTCCTTTTTACTGGAGAATGGTATTTAGAAACTAAGATCTAGGCAACGGATGGGCTCATTGCTACTAGGGTGTCACTGTTCAGCAAATATAGCTAGGATGTATTTGTACTGACCCATGTAAACACACATATCTATAATATTTCTGTATCTGTCCATCTTTCTATAAATTAGATTAAACATGGGTTCATGCTGATTCAATTCAGTTCCACAAGGTTCAGTCTAGTCTTCCCACATTTGCTTCTCTGTAATTTTCCACTCCAACAATGAGACTGGACTCCCACCATCCACTATCCATTTGCTTATTTGCTCATTCCCAATATACACGTAAAGCAGTTTCTAAATTGTTGACACATGCCCCAATGAGAAACAAATTTATCAACGAAGACTATAGTGTTTATATACACTTTCTTTTTATTTTTATCCTTACAATTTCCAGTGAAAACACTTCTATGCAAAGTTATTATAAGTCAGCTCCTGTTTTCCCCTACCCCCTTCAAAGCCTTTATGTTACACATTTGTAATAGATTTATATTCATTTGTCACAGTCTGTACTCTGCCCTGGGATCCCCCAATATCTTGGTCAACTTTTTAAATCTGCATACAATAAAGTTGACTCTGTGATATACAGTTCTAAGGAATCTGACAAAAGCACATGGTCATGTCCTCATTAGCCCAATAACACAGGGGATAGTTTCATCTCAAGCTCCCCAGCAGCTGTGGAAGCAGTGAAGCACAGTCTAACTGGTTGAGGCACACATTTAGGACTCCTACATTTGTCTGGGTCCTCTGAGAAGAAGACACTGAGACTCAATTAAATGTGAAAAGATTTTATTAGGGGAAAGCTTGTATGAGAGGAAATACGAAAGGAGCTGAAAGAGGCTGGGGAAGGCAAAGGCGTGAGACCCAAGAGGAAATCTGACTCCAAGTGAAGGACAGGGGAGAGGTTTGGTTGGAGACATCTTAGATTGGTGTGCAGTCTAAGGAAGGTTTCTCAAAGCCATCGGGAATCCTGGAGCCTCGGTTGGCCTCTAAAGCAGTGCCGTGTCTCCCAGGAACAGATCTGCTTTAGCATCTCCACAGCACTCACTCGTAAACAGGAAGCAAGCTTGGAGGCATGACCCTGACAGTAGATTTCAAAGGTTGGCAGCTGGGACGCTGGTCCACTAGGCGCTTTCGGCAGCAGGGGGTCTGTCAGGTGCGTTCTCACCACTGCCTCGATTCTATTGGGGCATCCACAGGTACTTGGATACATTTCAAATGTTTTATTATAAGCTTGCATTGTTTTTATAAATTTAAAAACTCAATATTGGTGTTAAATTTATTGTGTTACTTTCTTGAACTGAAAATGGGAAGTTGATTTTCAAGATGTAGGTTAAGCTCATAAAACCCGAGGATAAAAGTGCAGTCAGCCCTTAGATGGGATGTGAATCAAGAACAAGGAAGCCTCTAGGAAACAGGACAGCTGGTTTTTCTCACCTCCAGAGTTGCACAGGCTCTGGTCCCTTCTCTCTACATTTCTACCTTACCCTTCTTTCTTTCTGGAGTTTAGTTTCTCTGCCTGGTGAGGATACTTGTACTTGGCAAGGGGGGAGGTCACAAACAAGAAAATACACCACAGAAAAGCAGGTTAGTATATTTATGTATGTGTATGTTATGAATATATACACACATACATGTTAATTTTACACATTCACTTAAAGTTAAGTTAAAAATAATAAAATAAGTCAATTTAAAACAAAAGTTAGGCAACAAGGAGAATTTATTAACAATGATGTGAATTTGTTTTCAATTTGATAGAAATAATTTGGGTTTCTTTAAATCTTGCATCAATCTTTCATTAATGAAATAATGTACCACTTTTCGGTGCATTTCTGTCTACTGGCTTAAAAAATACTGTGTGTGTGTGTGTGTGTGTGTGTGTGTGTGTGTGTGTGTGTGTGTATGTCTTTGTATGTAACTAGGTTAACCTGAGAGAATCTATTAGTATTTCCTGAATAAACCCTGTATTGGGATTGAGATATTGTATTGTAGCAACATTTTGATACATATAGAAAGGCAAAAATAAAGAGGAAACGTTTTCTTAGAAAAGCTGTGTATAGGAATAAACTTAATATCATGTGTACAAATTCCCTGATTCCAAATATGTGGTAACCATAATTGCTACCATCTCAGAAAACTCATTCAGCTCCTGAGATAGATGAAGTAAATAGTTCCTGATTATTTTTCAGGAGATTAGAAAATAACTTTAATCCTTTTGTCTCAATGCAAAGGAAACTGGAAGCAAAAGGTTATAGACATAGGACAAAAGAAGACAAATATTAACTATTACGGCAGTCTCGCATTTTCCTCAGAGGAAAAGACGAGCTATTTGGACACAGAATGTTAAACTAGAACTTGCCCTGCAAATACAAATGTGGGTAAATTGTGGCAGAACAAAGGTTGTAAAAGAGAAGAGATCAGGGAGTAGTTTTCTTCCAGAACATTATTGTATCTCACCGGGGAAATAAGAATTTTCTAGAGATTAGTGAAGAAGAGTATCTAGCTCTGAGAACTAATATCTGTAAGGAATATTAACATGAAGAACACAATGACAATAAATATGCAATTGTGAACCACTTAAGTTTTCTTTTTCTATTATTAAAGAGCTGAAGCTTTTATGGATTTTACACAAAGCATTTAAAAATAAATTGTCCAATTAGTAGCTTCCTTTTAATGTTCCTTTTTTACCTGGACACAATAGCATTGTTGGCCTTGCACTCACATTCCTTCTCTCCCACATTTCTGGAATGAAAGAGCCACATCAGTTCAAGCCTGGCAACTGTAAATCTTTCACCTTTAAAAACAAAATAGGGGCATAATTCACAGTTCCTTGTTATAAATCTGAAACTTCATTATTTCTGGGAGGAACAAACATTAGTTTTAATTGCTGTGCCAGGAGGAATAGTTTCCAGTAATGTGGAAGTAGCCAGCTAAATTTTAGCTGTTTCTTTTATCTCTTTTCATGTTTTAAGTCTCAAAAAAGATTAGACAGGACTAAATAGATCTATATGTTAACATCTTCCATATTTGCCTATTGCATCTGGAAAAAGTATGGATAGAAAGAATGTATCAACAAGTAGAAAGACATCTGTTGTTCAGAAACATGTAAATATAAATTTAGTATATTATATAGCAAATGAAAGTCAAGTAAAACTAAAATGAATAGAATCCCTAAACCTAGAGTTTATGTGGATTTTGAGGGAAAGAACATGCAAGTTTTAAATATAACAATGACAGATACAAAATAAGCATGTTGAGAACATACCTAATCAATTTCCTTCTAAATTATTTTAAATTGCAAATTATTTTATGTTTACTATCTCTCAACCACAATTCTTTTCTAATAAATATTAATAGATATCCAGAAATGTAACTATGAATTCAATATGGTTAAAGTAACTTGGTAAATGGTTTTAGAATGTTCTCTAGCTTCCCCAATGAGGATTTTACATTCAGAAATAAAAGGAGAGACTTTGATTGATGGCTAGACTTATTTTGCTACTGATACCCTCAAATGAGAATTTAATTTTTAGGGTTGTAGGATTGTTTCACTGCCACATGGGATATTTTTGAATATAAATGCAAATTCTTCTAGGATTTCTGTTGCTGTGATCAAGAGCTGACCACATGGATGGATAGGACTGTAATCTGAATGAATATATGAGGGTTAAGAAGGGACCATGGCATCTGTCACCACATGGATGAGAAAAGTTAGTTTGGCTGACAAAACCTAGTCCTGCATGTGTGACCTTGCAAAATCCACTAAGTTGAAGAATATGATCCTTTCAGAAACAGGAGTCAGACTTAATCAAGGGAATAAAAGTAACTGGTTCACTAAAGTTTAACCTCAAAATAAGAACCAGCTCTTTGACTGTAATTTGTTAAAAGCATAATTTTTATTATATTAACAGATCTTACATATTTTACACTCTAAGTTGAAACTTTATTCTGAATTTCTGAATTTAAAAATCAAAATGGTATTTGGTGCAAAGCTACTTGTTTTCAAACAATTATCCTGTTTAAAATAATTTTCTTCAATGTTTACTACTCATCATTTATTCTACCTCATGGCAAGAAGTCTTATAGATGTAAACCAAACAGGTAATAATGTAAGTGCATTATTATTTAATAATCTCATATAATTTATTCACTTAGTGTCATGGTAAAATCTTCCAGGTGTCAACCTGCTATCCTTTCTTCACTTCCTGGGCAACAGAACACTGATATTTAGCAGGTCACGCTACTTGCTGGAATAATAATAAAAAAAAAATCCTAGCATCCCTTGCAAGTAGTTCTACCTTGTAACTAGATTATGGGCAATGAGATGGAAAAAGGACAATCAAAAACAAGAATGAGCTCACTGAAATTTGAAATTAAGACTATCATAGATGAAATACAAAGTACAATAGAAGATGATAGTTGAACAAATTGCCCAGAAAGAAAAAAAGATGAAAAGATAAGGGACTTAGACAATCACTCCAGGAGATTCAGTATCCATTTAGGAGATATTCCAATTAGGAGACAAAACAGTGGTGAAGAAATTTTCAAATAAATAATACAAGAACATTTCCCAGAATTAAAGGACATGCATCTCAAGTTTTAAAGGGCCCACTACCTCTCCAGCCCAAGGAATGAAACAAGACCCACACTGAACACATTATTAAATTTCTGATATCAAGGATAAAGAGAAGATCCTAAAAATCTCCAGAGTAAAAATATTGTCGTATACAAAGGATAGTAACACTGCAGTTTAGACCAGTGCTTCTAAAATATTAATGTGCATACAGATCACCTGGTATCTTGCTAAAATGCAGATTCTGATTCAGTAGGACTGAAGTAGCCAAAGGTTTGTATTTCTAACAAGCTCCTAGATGATTCTGATAACGCTGGTTTCCTGACTATATTTTGAGTTACAAAGTGCTAGCAGATGGTAATAATGCCTTCAAAATTCTGAAAGAAAATATTTTGAAACTTAGAATTCTATATCCTGCCAACTTGCCAGTGAAGTGTGAAGATAGAATAAAGATATTGTCAAGTTCAAGGGTGTGCCAGTTTGAATGTATTGTGTCCCCCAGACGTCATTATCTTTGATGTAGTCTTGTGGGGCAGACGTTTTGGTGCTGATTAGATTTGCTTGGAATGTGCCCCACCAAGCTGTGGGTGATGACTCTGATGAGATATTCCCATGGAGGCATGGCCCCACCCATTCAGGGTGGGTCTTGATCAGTGGAGCCATATAAATGGGCTGACAAACAGAAGGAACTCAGTGCAGCTGGGAGTGATGTTTTGAAGTGGAGCTACAGACAAGAGGGACACTTTGAGGAAAGCACAGGAGCCGCAGATGAGAGACAGTTTGAAGACAGCTGTTGAAAGCAGACTCTTGCTCCGGAGAAGCTGAGAGAGGACAAATATCCCAGTGCAACTAAGAGTGACATTTTTGAGGCGCTGTGGCCTAGGGAGGAACGTCCTGGGAGGAAGCCATTTTGAAACCAGAACTTTGGAGCAGACGCCAGCCACGTGCCTTCCCAGCTAACAGAGGTTTTCCAGACGCCATTGGCCATCCTCCAGTGAAGGTACCTGATTGCTGATGTGTTACCTTGGACACTTTATGGCCTTAAGACTGTAACTGTGTGACCAAATAAACCCCCTTTTGTAAAAGCCAATCCATCTCTGGTGTTTTGCATTCCAGCAGCATTAGCAAACTAGAAAAAAGGGCCTCAAGTACTACTCCTATATTTCGAATTTAGAAAAATGAGGGATAAACCAAGAAAGAGGAAGATACAGAGATGTAGGAAAAAAACAATCTAATGCAACAACATGGAGACTTAAACCATAAGATTTACAGAGAGATCTGATTGAAAAAAAATGAAAACACTGTGTAAGAAAAAAATTAAGCAATCATTAATTCCAGGAAAAACAATAAAAGTTGCACAAAAGAAAATTCATAAGCATAGATTACCACTGGTTCAGGAGTGAAGTACTTTATTTTTACAATATTAGCAATTATTACTGTGAAAAAAATAAAATGTCTAGTATGTATTTACATTTATACATAGATCATATATATTTTATATATAATAGTGCACCTATATTAATATTACATATATTTGCATATTTAATTTTTCTGTGATAGGAAATAATCACAGAAGAAAAAGCCACAAGAGTTAAAAGTGGTTGTTTCTGGAGAAGAAGGGAACAGGGTGTAGGATAAGTCAAGGATGCGAAACTGCTTAATTTAGTTGTGAAAATTTTAGTACAAAAAATTTATTTTTATACTATGAACAAATACTACTTTGCTAAAAACAAAAATAAAACAATGTTTATAAATCCTTTCTTATTTATTCTATAAATCTTATCTAATAAACCCTTTTTAGGTTCTAATGAATTGGAATAGCTAGCAGTGAATGCCTGAAATTATCAAACTACAACCCAGAACCCTTGCATCTTGAAAACAATTGTATAAAAATGTAGCTTATGAGGGGTGACAATGTGATTGGGAAAGCCATATAGACCACGCTACCCTTTGTCCAAGTGTATGGATGGATGAGTAGAAAAATGGGGGCCAAAAAAGGCATCCAGTGTTCTTTTTTACTTTAATTGTTCTTTTTCACTTTAATTTTTATTCTTATTATTTTTGTGTGTGTGGTAGTGAAAATGTTCAATAATTAATTTTGGTGATGGAAGCACAGCCTGGTGGTACTGTGGACACTTGAATGTACGCTTTGTATCATTGCATAGTATGTGAATATATCTCAATAAAATTGAGTTTAAAAAAAGATTTAGGCCACCAATATAATTTTATATATATTGCATTTTAATCATAATCATATGCTAAAACTGGAAGGTTTAAAAGTTGCTAAATTTCATGTTTTCTGTTCGACAGGAGGATCTATCAAAAAAGCTAAAACACATATGGGAAATTAATCAGTTTATTATTACAAGCATGAAAAGCACCAACTTTTTTTTTCAGAAATGGAAAAACTGATCTTCAAATTCATATGGAACTGGAAGGGGCCCCAAATAGCCAAAACAGTTTTGAAAAGAAGAACAAATTTGGAAGATTCATACTATGCAATTTCAAGTTGTACTACAAAACTACAATAATGAAAACAGTGTACTACTGGTATAAAGATAGACAAATAGACCAACAGAACAGAACTGAAAGTCCAGAAATATACCCACACATCTATGGTCAAGTGATTTTTGACAAGGGTACTAAGTACAGGCAATAGGGAAAGCATAGTGTCGTCAATACATGGTGCTGGGAAAACTAAATATCCACATGCAGAAGAATGCAGTTAGATTCCTGCCACATACTATATACAGAAATCATCTCAAAATGGATCAAGGGCCTAAATGTAAGAGCTAAACTTATACAGTTCTTAGAAGATAGCAGAGGAGCAAAGCTTTTTGACTTGGGATTTGGCAATGGATTCTTGGATACAATACCAAAAGTATGGGCAACAAAAGAAACAATAGATAAATTGAGTTCATTAACAGTAAAAACTTTTATGTAGTGAAAGAAATTATCAAGCAAATGAAAAAACAACCTACAGAATGGGAGAAAATTGTTGCAAACATATATTTGATAAGGGCTTACCATCCAGAATATATAAAGAACATTTACAATGCAACAAAAAAAAAGACAAACAATTCAACTAAAAAATGAACAAAAGACTCGAATAGACATTTCCCCAAAGAAGACATGCAAATTGCCACTAAGCTTAGGAAATGATGCTTGCCCCAATGAGATACCACTTAACACTCACAAAGTTGGCTACTATTAAAAAGAAATATAACAAAATAAAACCAGAAAATAACAAGTGTTGGAAAGAATGCAGAGGAATTGGAACCCAGGGCATTGTTGGTGGGGATGTGAAAAAATGGTGCAGCCACTGTGAAAAGCAATGTGGCAGTTCCTCAAAAAGTTAAATAAAGATTTATCATAAATCCTGCAATTCCACTTCTAGGTATATCTCCAAAGAAAGTGAAAACAGGGTCTCAAATAGATAATCATGACACTAGTGTTTATAACATTATTTATAATAGCTGAAAGCTGGAAACAAACCAACTGGCTATCAAGAAATGAATACATAAAATGTAGTACCTACACACAGTAGAATATTATTTGACCAGAAGAAAGAATGAACTTATAAGACATGCTACAATGTGGAAAAACTTTGAAAACATTATGTTTGGTGAAATAATCTAGGCACGTAAGGACAAATATTGTATGTTATCACTTATAAGAGATGAATAGAAATAGAAAATTTGCAGGGATAGATGGTAGATTAGAAGTTACTAGGTGATGAGAAGAAGGGTGAAGGGAGAGGGTTTGTTCAGGAAATAAAATAGTGCTTGCTGTTTATTTAAAGATTAGAAAACTTCCAGTCATGTTAATAGTATTGATTTTCCTCTTCTCCCTTTGGTGAAGGTCATTAATCCCTTATCCTTGGGGCAGATTTTTTTTTTAATTTTTATTTGAAAACAATTTTAAATTTACAGGGAAGTTGCAAATATAATACACAAATAATTTAGAGAACTTGAATATAGCCCCTACCCAGATACCCAGATATCCAGATTTACTAACTTTTAACATTTGGCCACATTTGTTACATCATTCTATTTATCATCTATCTATTGATCAATCAATCAATCTACCTAATCTTATAATACTTGAAGAGTAGGTAGCATACATCAAGCTCCTTTACTATTTAAGAATTACATGAATACCTCCTAAGAACAAGCTTATTCAATTATGCAACCACATTAAGTACAATTATCAGGTCCAAGCAATTTAACGTTGATATAATTCTATATTTCAATATTTTTCAATTTTTCCAGTAATGTCTTTTTGGGCATTTTCTCCTCCATTATTACATCCAGTCCTGAATCATGTATTGCATTTAATTGTCATTGTCTCTTTAGTGTCACTGTCTTTAAAAAAAAAATTGCAGTAACATGATACAACATAAAATGTTCCATCTCAAATACTCACAAGCATGCAATTCAGTGGCATTAATCACATTCACAACATTATGTTACCGTCATCACCATCTGTTACTGAAAATTTTCTGTAGCACCCCAAACAGAGTCCCTGTACTCATTATGCATTAACTTTCCAGTCACCATCCCCTATAACATGTTAGTGATGGATTTTTCATATATGCCCTTTTTACTATGCGGAAAATTCCCTTCTACTCCCAGTTTTCTGAGTGTTTTTAGCAAGAGAGGTCACTGCATTTTGTCAAAAGCCTTTTATTTAGATGGTCATCTTTTTTATAACTTCATTCTATTAATGTAGTGAACTACATTGTTTTTTTTCCTTTTTTCTTTTTTGGACAGTGTGTTAGTTTAGCAAAAAGAAAAAAATGCTCTTTATTTCTTCTTTTGCTTTCTTAAATATGTGTCCATTTCATCTCAGTTTTTTCTTTCAAAATTGATATTATAGAAGTGATTTCTAAACATTGACACCTTGTTATTTTTTAATCCCTGTGATTTTGTGAAGGTGCTATTAGGAAGGGATGGATGCTGGACAGCCAAAAATAACATGTCATCTCATCATCCTTCGAAATACATGGGCTTTCTTATGTTGACCCACCCTGCAATTTCTGGGATAAATTCCACTTGGTCATGATGTCTATTTCTTTTAATGTACTGAGGGATTCAATTTTCTGGTACTTTATTGAAGATTTTAGGATTTATAGTCATAAGGGATATTGATCCAAATTTTTCTTTTCCTGTGATATCTTTATCTGGCTTTAGTATTAGGGCAATACTGGCGTCATACAATAGATTTAGGAAGTGTACCCTCTCCCTCATTATTTTGGAAGATTTTGAGAAAGATTTTCTTTGAGTGCTTGATAAAATTCACCAGGGAAGCCATCTGGACCTGGGCTTTTCTTTGTTGGAGGGTTTTCATTCTTCTTTACTCTCTTCATTGGTTTTTGGTCTGTTAGGATCTTCTATTTCTTCTTGAGTCTATTTAAGTGAATTGCGTTTCTAGGAATTTATCCATTTCACCAAATTTATCTAATTTGTTGGTTTACAATCGTTCCCAATGTTCTTTTATAATACTATTTTATTTCTGTAAGGTCAGTATTATGTCTCCCTTTCATTTCTGATTTTTGATATTTGTGTCCTCTCTTTTTTTTTTCCCTTTTCAGCAAGCTAAAGGCTTGTCAATTTAATTGATCTTTTCAAAGGACCCACTTTTGGTGTTGGTAATTATTTCTGTTGTTTTTCTATGCTCTAGTTCATTTATCTCTGCTCTAATCTTTATTTCCATCCTTTGGCTCAGTTCTCATTTAGTTTGCTATTCCTTTACTAGTTCTTCCAGGTGTGAGATTAGGTTAATGATGTGAGATCTTGCTTCTTTTTTGAACATAAGCACTTACAGCTAAAAATTTTCCTCTGGGCACTGACTTTGCTGTATCCAATATATTTTGGTATATTTTGGTTTTGTTTTCATTCATCTCAAGATATTTCCTAATTTCCATTGTGATTTCTTTGTTTACCCATTGGTTGTTTAAGAATATATTGTTTAATTAGTTTCTACTTCTCCCTCTGTTTTTTATTTCTAGTTTTGTCCCATTGTGATTGAAGAAGATACTTTGTATGGTTTCAATATTTTAAAATCTATTGAGTTTTTTTTTTTTAATCTAACGTGTGGTATCCTAGAAAATGATATGTGTGCAGTAGAAGAGAATGTGTATTCTGCTGTTGGATGAAGTGTTCTATGCATGCCTACTAGCTGTAGTTGATTTATAGTATTCTTCAAGTACTTTATTTCTTTCTTTATCGTATGTGTAGATGTTCCATCCATTATTGAAAATAGTGTATTGAAGTCTCCTCCTATTAATGTAGCACTATATCTCCCTTCAAATCTGTCAATATTTGATTCATATATTCCTGGGCTCTGTTGTTAGGTGCACATATGTTGGTGATTCTTATATCTTCTTGATGAATTGACCCTTTTATCATTATATAGTGTTCTTCTTTGTCTCTTTAACAGTTTTTTAATTAAAATCTAATTTTTTTATATATTAGGATGGCCACCCCCATTCCCTTTTGCTTGGTATTTCCATGGAATATATTTGTTTTCTATTCTTTCACTTTCAGTATACTGTGTCTTTGAATTTAAGGTTATTCTCTTGTAAATAGCATAGAGTTGGGTCATGTTTTTTTTTTTTTTTTTTTTTTTTTAATAATTTCTGCCAAACTCTGCTTTTTGACTAGAGAGTTTAACCCATTTACATTTAAGGGAACAATTGATAATGCAGGACTTACTACTGTTAGTTTGTTCTTTAATTTTTGTAACTCTTTTAACTTTTCTGTCCTTCAAATCTTACATTACTGCTTTCTTTTGTATTTAGTTTATCTTTTATAATGAACCCTTTAGAATATCTTCTGATTTCCTTCTGTCTATATTTTTAAAGACATATTCTTTGTGGTTACAATAGAGCTTAAATTTAATATCCTAAATCTATAACAATCTCATCTGATTTGAGGCCAACTTAATTTCAATGTCTTGTACATACTATGTTTCTTACCCCTCTGTTCCTCTACTTTTATGTTGTTCTTGTCACAAGTTACAACTTTACACATTGTGTGTCCAAAACCATTGATTTATCATTACTTTTTATGCATTTGCCTTTTAGATCCTATAAGAAGTAAAAAGAGGAGTTACAAACCAAAAATGCCATAGCACTGGAATTTATATTTACCCGTGCCATTTTCTTTACTGAAGATATTTCAAGAAAGCATTCTTGAACTAGGATTTTGTACATTTAATAAAAAGAATATGATCTTTCCCCCAAATATATCTTTACATTCTGTAAAACTAATTTGTAGTCTGCAACAACATTACAGTTTCAATTTTCAGGTCAGAATGGTAATTTTCATGTGATTATGACACTACTTATTGCTGCTCAATGCAGCTACTACAGTCTGGAGGCTTGGGCAAGAAAATTGAGAAAAAAAATTTCAGAAATCCAGGTCTTTCCCTCCTGAAAGTCAGAGGCTGCTCTCCTGAAGTCAGTGAAGCAGGATGGAGAGCAATTTCAGGAGCACAAAAAGACAGGGGCTAGATTAGACAGCAAAGAAAACTCACCTTATGATTCAAAACTCCAGCAGCCAGGCCAATGTACTATCCAAAATAAGGAGCAGTGGAAATCCTCCATGCTTCAGAGAGCAGGAGACTAGGCTGCAAATCACAAAGAGGTGTCCAGAGTCACAACCATGTTCAGGTCCAAAGCCCTGTTGAAGGTATGGTTCTGAACCTACCTGAAAACCATTTGAATTAGAGATGAACCAAATCTAATTAAGCAACCAACAAAAATTATAATCAGCTCAACTTCAGATTAGATTATTTCAGCTCTATCCCTCCCACTAGTGGATACACATATATGGAGATAGATTGTGGAGAGCCGTTTTTAGCCATTTTCCGGGTTAGGGCCTAGTGGGCATTCTGCAGCCTGCTCCTGGAGTGCGCCCCTCCCATCGGGTGAGCGGGGCGGCGCTCGCGTCCTGTTTCAGCCTGCTCCTAGAGTACACCCCTCCCATCGAGTGAGCCGAGATGGCGCTCGAGCCCTGCTTCCGCATTATGGCGCTAGAAGCAGCAGTCGCTGCTAGCCTATTGTACACGCTTACGTGGTGTTTGTTTGTTGGTTATGATCATTGTATATAAGAAAGTTTCCGGGCAGAGCTCGGGGAGACAGCCCACAAGGAGCCGTACCTGACGGCCGCATCGAGGCTGTTCCCCCGCGAGGCACTCTGCCACGCGTGGTAATCTGTAACAGAGAATGGTTGTCTAGCTTCAGTAAAAGAATTGCTCTCACAACCACCGTGTGGCTCGAGTCGTGACTTTCCAGCCAGATCAGTTTGCGCGGTTTGCATCCCCCTCTCTCCCCTTATCTCTCTGGTCCCCATCGCCGGCCGACCGAGGACTCGAGGCGGGGCGGAGAGGCGCCGGACAATAGATATTTGTACGTATTACACATACATACATACATGCACACACACACACACACACAACCTTATGTAAACATGTGAAAGAAGTATACCAAATTGTTAACATTCATTAACTCAAAATAGTGGAATTTCTACAATTATCACGGATTAATTTTTAAATGGGGAAAATTATTTTTCATTTGAAAAGTTTAAGAAGAAAGTGTAGTTTTGCCTATTTCCTGTTTTGATTAAAATTCATGGATCTTACCTTCATTTTAAAAATAATGTATCCTATTATTCTACTTTTTTTCAACAATAGATTCTTATAGATTTCAGGCAAAATTCCTTTTCCTCAAAAATAGTATGAGAAAAAAATGGTATGATATTGGGAAGATGTAATGCTGTCTCTTCACTCATTGTATGCATAAATTATGGTTGTTTGGCCAATCATTTTCATTTTTGCTCTTCATGGATATTGCTGTAGACTTTCAAACCATTTTACTGTGTTCTTTTTTTAGATGTAGTGTTTAGCAGCATTTATTTATCTTATAATTTAATGTTCTTCCTATTATCACATTACCTGTGCTGGTTTGTATATATTATGTTCCCCAGAAAAAGCCATATTCTTTAATGCAACCTTGTCGGGGTAGAGGAATTAGTGTTGATTAGGTTGGAACCTTCTGACTGAGTGTTTCCATGGCGATGTGACCCTCCCAACTGTGAGTGACACCTTTGGTTAGGGTGCGACCTCTGACTGAATGTTTCCATGGAGGTGTGGCCAGCCCATTCAGCATGGGCCTTGATTAGTTTACTACAGCCATCTAAAAAAGCTCACAAGCAGAGGGACCTTAGAGCAACTGAGAGTGACATTTTGAAGAGGAGCTGTAGCTGAGAGAGGGCAAAATGCCCCAAGAGCAATATTTTGGAGAATGCCATTTTGAAACGCAAACTGGGAGCAAGTGGATGCCAGCCATGTGCCTTCCGAGCTAACAGAGGTTTTCCAGATGCCAATGGCCATCCTTCACTGAGGGTACTCTATTTGCTGATACCTTACTTTGGACACTTTATGGCCTTAAGACTGCAACTTTGTAACCAAATAAACCCCCTTTATAAAAGCCAGTCCATTTCTGGTGTTTTTCAAAATGGCAGCATTAGCAAACTGGAACATTACCTAACATAAATTTTGACTCATGATTTAAAAGGTAAAAATTATTTTATATAGGAAAATCATCTTACCTTAAACATTCAGCAATGAATGGAAATGTGAAGTCATATGAAAGTGCACATCAAACCCCAAACCCAAAATTTAATATTAAAATAATTTTAATTATGTTGGGTGTTTTACTTTTTTTTGTATGAACATATTAATGCACACAGAAGACTATTTTGTGTGTCAGTAATGACTATTGCACTTAGTCTGTGACTCTCTAGGTCAGCTGGTTATAAGAGGTATCAGAGAAGAGTTTTCATGAACTTGATGATTAGCTCATTTTTTTCTCATCCCTGACCAAGGATTGCAACTCCCAATGCAGTCCACTGCTTTACAAATGTGTGCCACAAGTCAAACAAGTTCATTGAAAATGAGAATTCAGCCATCATCTTGATATGTCAGATCAATCGCATGTTCAGAGAGTGAAGTAGTTCCTTTCTAGATTGGCTTAGGAATTTTTTACCCATTGTAATGATTTCCCTCAACTGGAGAGTTCTCTCTAAAAGTTTTATTTGGTAACTATATAAATACTCAAAGAATTTTGTAAAGTTGTCACTTACTCTGTTATCTTTATATGAAATAGGTTGCTCTCCAAAAATTATTCTTTGCTCTCTAAAATCTGACCCTTGAGAGAAACTCCTCTGCCCAAGGTCTACAGTAAACTGCTTAATGATAGATTCTATTAACTCTATTCAGTCTTATTATTTATTTGTCCAATATTTATCTTACTTGATCTATCTGTAGCATTAGATTCTGCTGACAATTTTTAACATTTCTTTTTGTTGACATTGTTCATTTGTATTAATTTTAACTGACAAATTTATAATTTTGGAAAAGAGCAAAATAAAGAAGTAAACAAAATAAAACATGAAAAATCCCTTTATTACCATTCTCCACCAGCCTCAGGAGTAACCGCCATTAATATTTTTGGATGAATCTCCAGTCCTACTTTTATACACATATAAGTGTTTAAACAATATGTTTTATATATGTTTTAAGCATATATAAAAGTATATAAACATACACATTTATAAATATATAAATATATTATTGGTTTATATACATATTACATTATGATCAGAGAACATGGCCAATATAATTTGTTTGTTTTTAAAATTTATTAAAATTTTTGTTATGGCAAAATACATAGTCAATATTGGCCTGTTTCATTAATGTTTGTTGGAGCCAAAGTTTTTTATCTATATATAATGAGATATTAAACTGATATCAGATATGAAAATGAGCTTATGGCAGATCTCTTGTCTGAAGAATTTACAAAGGAAATGTTTTAAAACCAATTAGATGAGGGTAATCTGGACTCATCAGCTAGTTTGAGAAATACAGAGGGTCAGAGATTGGAGAAAGGGAGTTGCCATCTTCACCTCAAACCTCGAGAGTGGAGAATCCAGGGGGAAACTCAGGAGAGCTAGAAATATGTTTTCAGTAGTGAAGAGACATAGCAAATAGTGCATGGCTGAGATTACGGATGCAGCCTGGGGCAGCAGAAAGGAGGTGGTGCAGGAGGTGGGCCCATCCTGAAGCTCTCAGGGCTTTGGATGCTTGAGTGGTTCCCATCTAGCCAGACATAGACCATGCCAGAGATTGTGGTACACTGAGGGTGTTTTGGGATCTGACCAAAAGGCCGCCTATAAGAATGAAGACTCCCCAGTAACAAGGAACTGGAAGTGAATGTCATATCCATAGAGACTATCGAAGAACTCACAGAAGAACATCTGAAATAGAGTTGCATTCATTCTGGCCAAGAAAACTACAAGACAGAATATCCCAGTCTCCAGCAATGAAATCCTTTCAAAAACATATGAAAACAACTCTGAAGACTCAGCTTTAACCATCTTCTGGGATGAGAGACCATGTAGCTACCCAGCCAACTAAGAACTGTCTCATCCCCTCACCTCCCATTGCTATTATTATTTATTTGTAGTTTATTTTCATGAACTGTTACTTTATGTCTTTTGCCTGTTTTGTATTTGAATTATATTGTTTTTAATCTAAACATGTATATCCTTTATATCTAAATTATGCACATATGGGATGTCTGTCATGTTTCCTGCAAATATTTTCTTGAGTGTGTTGTTTGTCTTAATTTATTATATTTTGTATTTATATTTTCTTGCCATCTTGTATTTACTTGACTTTACTTGAAAAGTAACATTATTTAGTATGGGGTCCCTTGGCATCAGCATTCCTTTATCCTTTATATGTATGAGTTAGACTGAAGAACTTGAGATGTAAATGGAAAAATCAAATATCTTCCAAGGTTGGAATATTTACCTGTGTGTTGCTCTTAGGAAGAAGTTTGATGCCAATATGACCCATATTATTGTTTTTTTTTTTCCATTTCCTGTTAATCTATATCCCAGTAAGAAAAGAAAAAAAACTAGAGTTTTATTTTGTTTTAAATCACAACTTTTGAATTATAGTGTTAGCTTACTGTAAATGTCACAGGTCGAGTCTGTACCATGTTATTCATTAGAGTAATAGAGTGTTTAGACACAATAATAATGTAGTCAGGAATGTCACAGACATAACAATGAATACTGACCAGTTTCAAATCAACACACCCTCTCAATGTGAACAGTCAGCCTCTCCATTCTACATGCTGAAATGGTGATAATAGAGATGATTTACCCTCAAGACATGTTTGGTAAAGATTACCTAAATTCTAGAAGTCAGTGGGTTAATTTCTATATGGGAGAGAGATTAATACTTACCAGGAGAACAAAACAGTGGTGTTTGAATCTTTCCTTGAATGCTTAATTTAAGCTTTAGGGAAATGAATAATTATGGATAACATATAATGAAGTATCCACTAAGAACCATGCTCTAAATCAGACAATTTATATGTTGTCTCATTGAATGATCACAGGTATTATTTACATTTTAAGTTGAGGAAACAGTAGTTCAGAGAAATTAAATAACTTCCCCATGTTCATATTGTTATTAAAGAGTTAAGAGTGACTTACTGCATCATCAGGAAAGAGGAGGTTGGACTTGGGTTTCTCCAGAAATTTTAACTCTAACAGTAGGGGTCAGAATTGTGCATGCACACACAGAAGTCAGTTCACCTCTCCCACCAGCAGTCAGAGGTGACCTATACATTGGGACTGAGACTTTCAGAGGGGATGAAGAGAGTGCTACAGAAACTCACTCCTTCCTTCCTCATAACACTCACAGCCTGGCCACCACTATCTGCCATGAGTCCACGAGGACAAATCTCATTCTGTCCCTTTTCCCCTTTGTCAGCTTCCAAGGGACCCCTCTGTTCATACCCTGTTCTGTGTCCTCTTGCTTCTCTCTCCAACTCTTAAAACACTTTCTCTGTGTCTATTGGATTTTTCAGTCCATCTTAAGGAAGAATCCTCTATTTGCTTGATTTCTTCTCTGACATTCTCCTTCATCTTGGCCTCAAGAATATCTGGCCCACTCCAGAGAATTCTTGCACCCCAATAGCTCCCTCAAGAAGTGGCTTTTTAAAAATGTTTTAATTTTAAATAATGTCAAACATACAAGAGAGTTGCAAAAATAATAGAAACCCCATAAAGAGAACTCCAACATACCACTCTCCCAAATACTGAGATCCACCAATTTTAACATTTTGCCACCTTTGCTGTATCATTCTATGTATGTATGTTTGTTTGTTTGTATGTATGTATGTATATATGTATCTATTTATCTATCCATCTGTCTATTGATCTATTTTCTGAACATTTGAGAGGAGGTAGCACACATTATCCTCCTTGAACACATAGTACTTCAATGCACATTTCCTACACACAAGGATATTCATGTAAGTAGTCACCTTAAGTGCAGTTATCAAGTTCAAGAAATTTAACATTGATATAAAGCTTAACTTCTATATTCCAGTTTTTTCTTACATCCCAATAATTTCCTTTTAAGCCTGTCATCCTCCATTCTTAGATCTCATCCAGTAACATGTATTGCATTTAATTGTCTTTATTTTTTTAGTTTCTTTCTTTGTTTTTCAAATTGTGTAAACATATATAAAACATAAATACTCCCATCCCAACCTTCCATTTTTTCTTATGTCCTAATAATTTCCTTTTAAATCTGTTATCCTGTATTCTTAGATCTCATCCAGTAACATGTATTGCATTTAGTTGTCATTATCTTCTTAGTTTCTCTTTCTTTTTTTAAAAATTGTGTACATTTGTAAACAACATAAATACTCCCATCCCAGCCCCTCCTGAGCATACCATTTAGTGGTATTAACCCCATTCACAATGTTGCAGTACCCTCACCATCATCCATTACTGGAACTTTCCTTTCACCCTAAACAGAATCTCTATAGGCTTTTTGCATTGACTTCCCATTGCCCCTGCCCTCCATGCCTGGTAACCTGTAGTTTACTTTCTGTTCCTATGAGTTTTCATATTCTCTTTGTGGTTACCATGGAGTTTAAATTTAACATCCTAAATCTATAATGTTATAACCATCAAATGTTTTTGTGTGCTGCCTCAGCATCCGTGTTACTTTTGCTAAGCCACTTGACTTAACCCTGATCTTTGGCCTTGTTAATAAGCAGCTTTCCAGTCCTGGGCCATAAACTCCCCAGGGCCCAAACCCACATCTGTGGCCACCACCCACCCCACCCACAGCTCAGCCAAAACCCACAGCTGGTCCCAAATAATAAGCTGACCATCTCCACTGCTATCTGACCCCAGTCCCTTTCCATTTCAGCACTTTTGCTTTAAACAAACCAATCTTTGACTTTTGCAGGAAATCAACTAACCTCCATCCCTGGAGCACAATAAAGGCACATGCCCAAAGGGTCCCTCTCACTCTGCTTCTGTGCTCACCTGCTGGTTGAGCCACCCAAGCCACTGGAGCTTCCCATCCACCCCTCATGGCACCCCTCTCCCTCTGGGATCTGTGACAACAAGCTACTGTTTCTCATGGGTCTTGGTTTCCCATTATGTTGCAACTGGCCTCTACCCTGACCCAAATTTAAAATATAACTAAACAGATGCAAAACATGTGGCATGGCAAGCAGGGTATGTTGTTCACTTCCATAAAAAATGAGGCATAATGCCTTTTGGCTGCTCTTGGCTTACTAACTGGTTCTCCCAGATAGCTAAAAGTACTTAGGAAGGGTCCATGGCTTGCTGATGTCCATCTGTGCTGCTTCGTGCTGCTACCTGTGACCTCTGCTGGGTTTTGCCAAGTTTCCCACTCCAAATTGGTGGTCCTATAGATCTGAGTCCTCTCAGGATCTGCAGATGGTCAGCCCTAGTGTAGCAAGAGGGGAAACCATGTGGTTTCTATCTCACCCCTGAATGGGAACGATGGGTACTGGATGACACTGACACTGAAAAACATTGATTACATAATGAAGATGTTGTAGTTCTGACAGTAGGAGACTGCAAGACAGAAAACAGGCATCCCCAGCCCTGAGCTGTGACTCCTGAGTGAGAAGGGCTAAACTCACCGGGGCCAAAAGGAAGAGTGCTAGACCTCCCAATGTCTGGACCACAGCAGCTGGGAGACTTCTGTGGGAGACTCCAACACCTGTGTCTGTGGATTGTGTGCCTGGGTCTTAAATCCATGCTTAGCTTGAGGGGCACTGCTTCACAGGAAGCACAATGGCACCCCACAAGCAGCGGTGCTGCTAGGGTATGTGATCTTTATATTGCTGCTGTCTCCACTGCTGTCACTGGTTGTCCCTTGACTCCATGAGCTATAAAAAAATATAACCCCTGGTGTAAGGTGGTTAAGGAATCATTGGCCAATAAAGAAGGGGGGGAGAGCTGAGCATATTGTGCCAGAATCCCCCTGAGATATCAGAGGAAATTGCTAAGTTTCATGAGAAATGTAAGACTACCATGCAACCATGTTATTATAAGGTGGCACAGGGTGGATTTATTTGGGTTTATCCTGTTATGAATTTATTGAACATCTTAGATATGTATATTCATGTCTTTTGTTAAATTCGGAATGTTTTCAGCCATTATTTCTTTAAATATTCTCTCTTCTTGTTCCGGTTTGTTAAAGCTGCAAGAATGCAAATTACCAGAAATGGTTTGTCTTTTACAATGGGAGTTTATTAGTTCACAAACTTACAGTTCTAAGGCCATGAAAATGTTCAAATTAAGGCATCAAGAGGTAGATACCTTCTCTGAGGAAAGTCCAATGGCATCTGGGGTTCCTCTGTCACATGGAAAGGCACATGGTGATGTCTGCTAGTCTTTCTTCTCATGGGTTCTGGTTTCAAAATGGCTTTCTCCAAAATGTCTCTGGGCTTCTCTCTCTCTTAGGTTCTCCAGGGGTAAACAGGATTTCGTGTCTTAGCTTCTCTGAGCTCTCTCAAAAATGTCTATGCCCTTCATCCTCTCATAGAGGACTCTAGCAAGGGAACTAAGACCCATCTTCAATGGATGGGGTACCATCTCCATGGCAACAACCTACCCACCCACAATGGGTCTGCCCCCACAAGTCTGGATTAAAAGAATGTGGCTTCTCTAGGGTACATAAGAGATTCAAACCAGCACACTTCTCCTTATATGACTTCTAAAATGCATACATTGTTGCTCTTGATGTTGTCCCACAGGTTCCTCAGGCTCTCTTCACTTTTCTTCATTCTTCTTTCTGACCCTCAGAATAGATGATTTCAAGTTTCTTAACTTCACATTCTCTGATTCTTTCTTCTGCTAACTCCAATCTGCTGTTGAACCCCTCTAGGGAAATTTTAATTTCTGTTACTATTGTTTTCAGCTCTGTTTGGTTCCTTTTCATAAGTTCCATCTCTTTGTTGATATTCTTTTTGTGTTCATCTATCATTTTCCTGATTTCATTTATTTATTTGTTCGTGTTTTCCTTTAGCACCTTAAGCATATTTAGGACCATTTTTAAAAATAGTTTTTAATTGGAATGTCCTGGATCTGATCCCTTTCATAGAAAGTGCTTAATGCTTTTATCTTCTCCTTTGTCTGGGCCAGCAGTTCCTGTTTCTTTGTAAGTTTTGTAATCTTGTTGAAGTGAAACCTGGAAATTTTGAGATTTTAGTGTATTATTGCTGGGATTTAGACTACGAGAAATCTGCTCTCTAGGCTTGTATCCAGTTAGTATTATGACAGAGCTTTCCTTGAATGCTAGGATCTAAGAAGAAAAAAAAAAAAAGATGAAAGAGGAAGAGGTTAAAAAAAAAAAAAAAAAAAGCAATTTTCCCAGTCATTGCACACTGACCTTTGGAAGTGCCCTCCTTCAGCATTTAGTCATACAATGAGTTTAGAGAATAGCTCCAGGCCAAATCATAGGTGTCTTCCTTGATTCTTTCTTCACATGCATCTTGTCTTTGCTTGCACCTGTGACTTGGGAATTCCCCCATTTACATGGATACAAATGTTCCCTCTTCCCTAAGAAATGGATTCCTCACACTACTGGACACTACACTGTTCTCCTACAGCCAACAATCCCTCTCCCCAGGCAACAAGACTTGATTGCTCTCCCACAGTGTTTGACCACCTCCTACAAACAGGGCAAGTTCTGGGACATGAGTCCCTCAGGCCACCATCACAGAGGTTGGGTCAGGCATACATACTCCCAGAATGTGCATAAGGATTACTGTGTTCCCTCTAGAAGTGGGAGCAAAGAATCCAAACTGGGAGCCTGGGCCAGCTCTATATGCTGAGCTGGTAAGAGAATGGAGGAGGGGCCAAACAGACCCCTACTGCTTTTAAGTCGGCATTTTCTTCATTTAGTAATTTCCTTGTTACTGAAATCCTTTAACTGTTTTCTGGAGCTTTTAGAAAGATGTTTCTGTGAAATTTTACTGGTTTTTCAAAGATTCTGTGGGAGGATGGAACTCTGAAGTATCTCACTCATAATAAGGATCAGGGCAGGGGCCCGTAGCTTATTTTTGCTTGTCTGTTTTTGTTTTTCCCCTATTACCCCTTGTATGGCCAGGCTTAAATATTAGCTGGGTATCCTTTATGTCCATTCCAGAACATTCCTCCTTCCCTAAACCCCCCTCCCCCATATTTGAATGCCATGTCATCAGATAGCACCTTATTATTGCCATTGTCACCCTCAGGCCATTGCCTCTCATTTCCTGATGATTTTAGTTCCTGACTCACTCTCCTTTTCTCTAATACCACTCTTATCTTTATTATCCAGATGATGATCCTTCTAGTGCACTGTTCTCCTTCAGTATGCCTACCCTACACATTCCCTCAGCTACTCAGCTCCATGTAATTCTCAAGACCTTGCCATTCCAATAACTACAACCCCTGTATAATCTTAAATATGCATCCCAATCAGTGGCCAGTACCTTCTATATCTGTGCTTACTCCATCTAGAACCCCATTGCCAATAGCCCTGCAAAACCACCAGGACATCCGACCCATGAATTCTCCAAAATTTCACTGTTCCCACTCCCTTATCATCTTCATTGCCCAGGTTAAACCTTAAAGCCATCCCTATCCCTTATAGTCACCACCTACCAATATTGTGAAACCAACTTCTTCTGATTTCTTATATCTATTGATTATTAAATAAATTTTTAGAAATAAGGGAATCTTCATTAAGAATAAGGTGGGTCCTCCATAAATATATTAAAGTACTGCTTTGGGTCTGAAGAGGCATAAGGAAGTATCTGCTAAGGTGTGTGGGTAAAGTTTGAGTGCCAAAATGCTACTATAATTAATTTTTCTTCCCTTTTGGAGTTCCTAACTAAGGAACATGGCACACAAGAAATGAAAACCATGTATGGAACAAAAAGACAATTTCATCATTACCTTGAAAAGTTCCTAATATGACAATGCAAAACTGTGGCAAAGACTGGAGTTTTGAGGTTAGCTTAGGTATTGTTCTAGTTTGCTAATGCTGCCGGAATGCAAAACACCAGAGATGGATTGGCTTTTATAAAAGGGGGTTTATTTGGTCACACAATTACAGTCTTAAGGCCATAAAGTGTCCAAGGTAACACATCAGCAATCAGGTACCTTCATTGGAGGATGGCCAATGGCATCTGGAAAACCTCTGTTAGCTGGGAAGGCACGTGGCTGGCATCTGCTCCAAAGTTCTGGTTTCAAAATGGCTTTTTCCCAGGACGTTCCTCTCTAGGCTGCAGTTCCTCAAAAATGTCACTCTTAGTTGCACTTGGGGTATTTGTCCTCTCAGCTTCTCTGGAGCAAGAGTCTGCTTTCAATGGCCATCTTCAAAATGTCTTTCATCTGCAGCTCCTGTGCTTTCTTCAAAGTGTCCCTCTTGGCTGTAGCTCCTCTTCAAAATGTCACTCACAGCTGCACTGAGTTCCTTCTGTTATGGCAGCTCATTTATATGGCTCCAGTGATCAACTTAGACCCACCCCAAATGAGCGGAGCAACACCTCCATGGAAATTATCCAATCAGTGTCATCACCCACAGCTGGGTGGGGCACATTCCAAAGAAACAATCAAAGAATTACAATCTAATCAACACTGATAACGTCTGCCCACATAAGATTACATCAAGATAATGGTGTTTGGGGGACATAATACATTCAAACTGGCACAGGTATCATGCCAAAGAGGGGCTTCAGCCTCTTGCATATCCTGAATATGAACCCTAGAAACTCCATGATCAGACATGCTATGGACAGAGAGGTAGAAATGACTGTGATTACTAGGGCAATGTCAAGTCTATTTACCCAATCAGCCTTATATTCTAGATGTTGAGACAAAAAGAGAAAAGAATAGATTTCTCCCAATGAGAGAAACCCTGTCTGTGTGGAAACAGAATGGAGAAAAGAGCTACATTTGTAGTGGAAAAGGAATTGGGCAAGGAAGTGTCACCTGTAAAGTATAGTAAATTGCCACACCACTGAATGCTGCTTAATGAATGTTTCATATTCTGAGCGATTGGATCAGCAACTCCTGTGCCCCGAAAGACAAGGTGGGAAAGTGCTTGCAAGAGGAGACAGATGGGGGAAGATAAGTATTCATTTGTTCATTTGGCATCTTAATTTAATACTATATATTGTGCTTGTCACTGAAGTGACAAAGATAAATTCAAGAAAGTCCCTATCCTTGAGGGGAACACATTTTAGGAAAAAATGATGGGCTACTAACAATAATTGTATTCAGTGCTAGAGTTGTATAAAATAATATGGGAAATAAAGTAAGTTACAAGTCATTTATGAGGTGCTGAAGAGGGGGTGAGCTTGTTAGCAGAGGCTTTTCAAGAAGGACCTTGAACTGAGGGAAGTTTGGGAGTGTGTAGCAATTCTCTAGGTACTAGAAGTAAGGAAGAAGATTTCAGTGGGCAAAACTGCATGTATTGAAAACAGCTTAGGATGCTGAAACAAAGAGAGATACAACTACAGTGACTTAAAGTAGACAGAGGTTTATTTAAGGTTTTGTAAGTTGGACCAACAAGGCTTGGTGGCTGATTTAATTGTGTCAAGGAATATTTCTTCTATCTTATCTATGTGTCATTCAAAATTAGGATGTGTCTTCTGGTCCTAGATGGGTCCCCTTTCCACCATTAAGCCTTCTCTCCAGGGATAAAATAAAGTAGAAATCCCATCCATGTGTCATAAAATGAGGTATTTTTAAATTTTTAAGCAAAATTTATTTGCATAACAAACGATTTGCAAATAGGGTAGCACCAAACCGATAGTACTGAGTAACTCCTGAGAGCAAGTGGACAAGTGGAAAGGGGAAGCTTAGAGAAGGCAAACACAGAAGCAAACGAAGAAATGTTCTGGTTGAAGAAATGTTAAATTTCCATTTTATGTGTGTGTGGGGGGGTCTTATAAAGTGGGAAGCAGATATACATTGATTGATTTGCTATGCTTGTCTGTTCTGATAAGCTATTTCTAATGGGCTGGAGGCAAGCTGGTTTATCACCAGGTGTTGCTTATCTGCAATTCTGTAGGATGCATTCCATTGTTCCATTTTCTTGGAAAGTCCTGGCAGGTCAATTCTTTTTGTTTTCTGGATAATCCTTTCTCTTGGAAATACTCAAAGTAGGTTGCCATTCTACTTTACTTAACTCACGTAAAGGGACATCCTGGAAACTTCAAGCACTCTTGACCAGATATTGGTTAAATAGATTCATTTAGCTACAAGAGAGGCTAGGAAATGTAATCTATGTGCTTACCTACAATTCTGAGTTTCCATTATTAATGAGGAAGAGAAAAATGGCTGAGGGAAAAAATAGTCACTGCCACATTATGAGAGGATGTTTTCCCAAAATATCTATGTGCCTATATATGCATAAGTTGTCATTCAATAAAAACTAAGTGCTTCGCTTTAAATGAAAAGTAAAGTTTGGACAAAATCTTAGAGAAAATATTCTAATATTTTGATCCCTATTCCAAGTTATTGATGGAAATTCAGAAAATTGGCAAGTGGACTAACATGGTTCAGAGACGAACTTACGAATGCTTAAGTTACGTAAGGTTAAACAACTTGCGCTCTCATTTTTTTCCTGCTGTTTCTTTGCCTGCCATTCTCAGAGTTCTTCGATAGTTCTGCCCTTTCTGTACTTTCTTTAATTGTTGAACTATTGGGGTTCAGTCTTAAGGTCACTTCTATTTTCACTCAACATTCTCTCTCTAAAGGACCTCATGCATCTATATGTCTCTTAGTAACATTCTTTCATTCAGAAGTTCCAAACCTAGAGCTCCAGCCTGGACCTTGCATTTGAAGATCTGTAGATCCAGCCACCTCCTTGACACCTCCACTTGGAAGTCTCTCAGGCATCTCAAACTTAATCTGCCACAAGCTGGATTCTGATTTCTTTCCAACCCCAGAACTGCTACACCAATCAAATTATTCCACTGTTGAAAAAATTTAATTCCCATTGCCAGTTGGTCAGAAGTGCAGGCAGGCTGGGCCCCCAACCTTGCATCTGGGGCCTGAAGGGCCATCTTGTAGAGGATCCTGTGGAGTCTGCACTAACCCCAGGCAGTTGGAGTCAGTATTGAATTAGATTGAATCAATGCAGTATTGGCAGTTGCTGGTTGAAATTTATAATACTTTTACAACCCTTCTCTTAATTCCTCGAATTTTTGGCTTCAGCACGTTTGTGTAATTTTGTAATCATATATTTAGAACTGGTTTTCTCCATAGAATATAACCTTTATAAGAGCAAGGAGTCACAGTGCAGACCCTGGGTGAAGGGAAACCTTTAAAAATGAAGAATCATCTCCCCACCCCCCTCCCTGTTAAGAGCATTTGAACAACTCTTAAGAAGGCTAAGTCAAGTCATTTTTTTACTGGCTTGATTTCAGTAATATTTGTGATTGCCTTCCTACAGCAGTGTTATTCATCCACTTGGAAAGTATACAAGTCTCCAGGCACATTCCTGGAGTGTATATTTAGGAATTGCTGGATCACAAGCGTGTGCATCTTCAAAATACAGCAAATGTTCATTTGCTTTCTAAAGTGTTTTTACCTTCTACCAGTGTTGACCCTTGCAACACTTGTTGATTGCCAGGCTTTTAATTTTATTTATTTATTTATTTTTTACCAATCTAAAGAGTATAAAGTTATACATTACCATGTTTTAAATTTTCATTTCCTTAATTATTAAATTTTCATTTCCCTAATTGCTAACAAGGCTAACCATATGCAAATGCTTATCAGCCCTTTACAATTCCTCTTAAGTGAAATGAATTTTTGTTACTTCCATAGATTTTCCTACTTGTTTTCCTTTTATTATTGATTTGTAAAATTGTTTTATATATTTTGAGCATTGATATTTTGTTGGTTATATACTGTACAAGGATCTTCTTTCCATTGGCAGCTTGCCTTTTTATGCATTTTATGGTGTCATTGAATTCTTAATTTTTATATAAATTCCTAAGAAATGTGTTAACAAAAGACAATGCATGGACCTTGTTTGAAATATCAGTTATTAGGTGAAACATTTAAATTGTTCTATCTTACTGGTAAAATGAATGTTTATAATTACTGTGGTCTCTCTTGTATATAATAATGCTTTCTGCCTAAAAGTCTTTGATATTTAAATAGCTATGGCAGCTTAATTTAGTCAATATTTTCCTGGTATCTTTTTCTGTCTTTTTTCAGTGTTTCTGTTTGTCTCATAAGAAGCACCTAACTGCACACTGATGTTCATAGCAGCATTATTCACAATTGCCAAAAGAGGGAAACAACCCAAGTGTCCATCAACTGATGAAGTGATAAACAAAATGTGGGGTATACATATGATGAAATATTATTATTCAGCTGTAAGTAGGAATGAAGTGCTGATGCATGCAAAAAAATGGATGAATCTTGGAGACATTATATTGAGAGAATAAGCCAGACACAAGAGAACAAATAGTGTATGATCTCACAGATATGATCTAATTATAATAAGCAAGCTCATAGATTTAGAATCTAGAATTACAGGTTACCAGGAGATAGAATAGGGGTAGAGAATAGGGAGCTGATGCTGAATTTGTGCAGAATTTCTGTTTAGGTTGATTGTAAATGTTTGGAAATGGATAGTGGTGATGCTAGCACACTATTGTGAATGCAATTAATAATGCTGAATTATGTTTGTGAATGGGGTTGAATGAGGAAGATTTGGGATGTGTATGTTGCTAGAAGGATAGTTGGAAGATAAAACATGGGACTATATAATGCAGTGAACTCTGTTGTGAACTATGACTGTGGTTAATAATACAAATGTGAGAATGTTCCTTCATGAATTGTAACAAGTGTATGTCACTATTACAAGGTGTTAATAATATGGTGGTAGATGGGAAAAAATATATCTAATGTAGACTATGGACTATAGTTAGTAATGTTTAAATATTCTTTCATCAATTGTAACAAAGGCACCACACTAATGCAGTGTCAACAATAGGAAAGTATATGGGAATGTTGTATTTTTTACATGACTTTTCTGTATCTACAAATTATCTAATTAAAAAAATAAAAATAATTTAAAAAAACATTACATTAAGTGAAAAAACCAGACACAAAGTACTTCATACTGTATGATTCCATTTGTATAAAATAATAAATATAAATAAAGCTATAGAGACAGAATTTGATTAGTTGTTATGTAGGGCTGGGAAGGATTGAGGGATTGGGAGGTGACTGCTAAGGGGTATGACTTTTTCTTTTTGGAGTAATGAAAATTTTCTAAAATTGATTGTGATTATGAACATCACTCAGTGATTATACTAAAAGCCATTGATTGTACACTTTGGATGGATTGTATGGTATGTGAATATATCTCAATAGAACTGCTCTAAAAAAAAAAGAAAGCAACTAAGTGCATGTTTTTCTAATCCAGTCTTATTTTCATAAACTTTTACATTCTGGATTTCATCCATTCATCTATATTATGACCATTAATATGGCCATTAATATATTAGGATTTATTTCTGTTATACTATATTTTACTTTCCTTTTGTCTAGATCATTCTAAGTTTATTTTTTCTTTTTTATGTTATGTTTTTCCCTCTGTTAAATATTTATATATTCTATTTTAATTATTTTTGGTGACTTAGAAAATTTAACTTGCTTGCTTAGCTTAAAAGAATGTACGTTTAATCTCTTGACATGTCTCCTGAATAATACAAGATCTTAAAATCTTTAACTCCTGGTAACACCAAAACAGCCTGTGCCAGGTAGTATGGTATATTGTTGAACAGTATTTTAGTTCTTTATTTGAAACCCCTTATTAAACATTGTTATTATTTTTTTATATAGTCAGTGTTTATTTATAATTATCTATATGCTTGTGTTTTTCTTTTCTCATTAATTTCCTCTTACATCTCTATCCTTCTACCTTTTATCATTTTTATTCTTCTTGAAAGGTATCTTTTAAAATTTCTTTTGTTGGAGATCTGATGGTGGTAACCTCTATCATTTTTGGCTGTCAGAAGTTGTCTTTTTTTTACATCCTTATTTGTTGGGCATATAATTCTGGCTTGACATATTTTCTCTAATCCTTTGAAAAATATTATTTCATTCTCTTCTGGATTCCTTTTTAAATGAGTTATCTATTGTTACTCTGTAGATAATCTGTCTTTTCTTTCTTTTTTTTTTTTATCTTCATTTTATTGAGATATATTCACATACCACGCAGTCATACAAAACAAATCGTACTTTCGATTGTTTACAGTACCATTACATAGTTGTACATTCATCACCTAAATCAATCCCTGACACCTTCATTAGCACACACACAAAAATAACAAGAATAATAATTAGAGTGAAAAAGAGCAATTGAAGTAAAAAAGAACACTGGGTACCTTTGTCTGTTTGTTTCCTTCCCCTATTTTTCTACTCATCCATCCATAAACTAGACAAAGGGGAGGGTGGTCCTTATGGCTTTCCCAATCCCATTGTCACCCCTCATAAGCTACATTTTTATACAATTGTCTTCGAGATTCATGGGTTCTGGGTTGTAGTTTGATAGTTTCAGGTATCCACCACCGGCTACCCCAATTCTTTAGAACCTAAAAAGGGTTGTCTAAAGTGTGCGTAAGAGTGCCCACCAGAATGACCTCTCGGCTCCTTTTGGAATCTCTCTGCCACTGAAGCTTATTTCATTTCCTTTCACATCCCCCTTTTAGTCAAGAAGATGTTCTCCGTCCCACGATGCCAGGTCTACATTCCTCCCTGGGAGTCATATTCCACGTTGCCAGGGAGATTCACTCCCCTGGGTGTCTGATCCCACGTAGGGGGGAGGGCAGTGATTTCACCTTTCAAGTTGGCTCAGCCAGAGAGAGAGGGCCACATCTGAGCAACAAAGAGGCATTCGGGAGGAGGCTCTTAGGCACAACCATAGGGAGGCCTAGCCTCTCCTTTGCAGCAACCGTCTTCCCAAGGGTAAAACCTATAGTAGAGGGCTCAACCCATCAAACCACCAGTCCCCTATGTCTGTGGTCATGTTAGCAACCATGGAGGTGGGGTAGGCCAATACCCCTGCATTCTCCACAGGCTCCTCAAGGGGGACTACATCTTTTTTTTTTTCCCTTGTTTTTCTTTTTTTTTTTTTTAACTTTCCTTTCTTTTTTAAATCAACTGTATGAAAAAAAAAGTTAAAAAGACAACAAACATACAATAAAAGAACATTTCAAAGAGACCATAACAAGGGAGTAAGAAAAAGACAACTAACCTAAGATAACTGCTTAACTTCCAACATGTTCCTACTTTACCCCAAGAAAGTTACATAATATAGCAACATTTCTGTGAACTTGTTCCTACTATATCCATCAGAAATTAACAGATCATAGTCATTCCTGGGCATCCCCAGAACGTTAAATAGCTTATCTGTTCTTCTTGGATTATTGTTCCCCCTTCCTTAATTGTTCTCTATTGCTAGTTCCCCTACATTCTACATTATAAACCATTTGTTTTACATTTTTCAAAGTTCACATTAGTGGTAGCATATAATATTTCTCTTTTTGTGCCTGGCTTATTTCGCTCAGCATTATGTCTTCAAGGTTCATCCATGTTGTCATATGTTTCACGAGATCGTTCCTTCTTACTGCTGCGTAGTATTCCATCTTGTGTATATACCACATTTTATTTATCCACTCATCTGCTGAAGGACATTTGGGTTGTTTCCATCTCTTGGCAATTGTGAATAAAGCTGCTATGACCATTGGCGTGCAGATATCTGTTGGTGTCACTGCTTTCCGATCTTCCGGGTATATACTGAGAAGTGTCTTTTCTTTCTTAATGCTTTTAAGATTTGCCTTTGATTCTGAAATTTCACCATAAAATAACTAAGTGTAAATTTATTTTTATTTCTTCTCTTTGGGGTTTGTTGTATTTTCTAAATCTGTGGATTTGTATGGTTTTTTTTTTCATTTTGGAAAATTCTCTGCCATTATATTTTCAAATTCTCCTAGTTCCCATTTTATCTCTCTGTGGAATTTGCATTAAATGTTTGTTAGATCTCCTCACTCTATACTATATGTTGTTTATAAATTTCTTTTAGATTTTTCTGTTTCTCTTTGCTGTGTTCTAGACAATTTCTTCAGATTTGCCTTCTAATTTACTAAGTCTCTTTTAATCTGCTATTTATCCCTTCCATTGAGTTCTTTTGCATTTTTAATTATTACATTTTGCATTTTTATTTCTTATATTTTTAATTATTATATTTTATGTTTCATTAAATTTCTTTCAGCTGATTTTTACATTTGTGTAAGTATTTGTGATAGCCTCTTAATCCTTAATTGAGTTTTTAAACCCCTTTTATGCACTTATTTTATATTATTTAAATGTCAATTCCAGTATTTTCAGTCTTTGAAAGTCTTGTTCTGCTTTTTCCAGTCTCTGCTTACTCTTAATCTTGGTGCCTTTTTTCCCTTTTGTGCATTTTGTGTGTGAGTGATCATGTTTACTGGAAATTTATCTGTGGACATTCCATGAGACTTGAGTTGCAAGATGCTTTTTTCCAAGAGAAAAAATTCTTTTGCTTTCGACAGGCAACTATGTACAGTGCCTAAAGGACTCTAAATTAAATTATCAAAATGTGTTTTGCACTTTGAAGTTACTGTGAATTTTAACCCAGATCCTGCACGAAGGCTTGCTTCTGGCTAGAGATTTTTATTTGAGATTTTCTTCTCTTTACCTAAAAGGCAAGCTTTTGTTAAATAAGCTTCCTTGCTGTTTCCAGTGATGACACAATTTTTCCCCAACTTCTCTACTTTCCCTGTAGTAATAGTCCAATGGGGATTTTAACTTTATATAAGGCCTCTCGAATTGGACTCCCCACTTTTAAGACCTTGTCTCGTTTTTTAAAATGCAATTTTATTGAGATATATTCACATACCATACAATCATCCAAAGTGTACAATCAATTGTTCACAATATATCCATATAGTTGTGCATTCATCACCACAGTTTTTGAACATTTTCATTACTTCAAAAAACAAAAAATAAAAATATGAATAAAAATAAAAATAAAAGTAAAAAAGAACACACAAAACATCTCAACTCCTACCCCCCTCCCATTATTCATTTAATTTTTGTCGTCCTTTTTTCTATTCATCTGTCCATACACTGGATAAAGGGAGTGTGAGCCACAAGGTTTTCACAATCACACAGTCACACCATATATGCTATATAGTTATATGATCATCTTCAAGAATCAAGGTTACTGGATTGCAGTTCAACAGTTTCAGGTATTTCCTTCTAGCTATTCTAATACACTAAAATCTAAAAAGGGATATCTATATAATGCGTAAGAATAACCTCCAGAATGACCTCTTAACTCCATTTGAAATCTGTCAAACACTGAAACTTTATTTTGTTTCATTTCTTTTCCCCTTTTTGGTCCAGAAGGCTTTCTCAATCCTACAATGCCCTGTCCAGGCTCATCCCTGGGAGTGATGTCCCACATTGCCATAAAGATTTACACCCCTGGAGTCACGTCCTGTGTAGGGGAGAGGGAAGTGAGTTTACCTGCAGTGTTGGCTTAGAAAGAGAGGCCACATCTGAGCAATGAAAGAGGTTCTCTGAGGGTGCCTCTTAGGCACAGTTGTATGTAATCTTAGTCTCTACTTTGCAGTAACAAGCTTCGTAAGGGTAAGCCCCAAGATCAAGGGCTTGGCCTACTAAACTGGTAGTCTCCAATACTTGCAAGAGTATCAGGAATTCCCCAGGTAGGGAAGTTTAATATTTCCACATTTACCCCTAGTCCCTCAAGGGGGCTTTGCAAATACTTTTTATTCTCTGCCCAAATTACTCTGGGATGTATCAGGGCTTCACTCTAACTTGTACAACCAGATCTCGCTCCCTATTCAAGGTACTGTGTAATTATGGTGTTTAAATAAACTGACTATACAAGTTAAATTATATAGTATACTACAGAAAATATAGATTTTCCACCAAATAAACATCTCTTACCTTGGTTTCACACAAAAGTTGAAGTTTTAAAACACAATCAATATCATTCTTTTCCCTTCAGTCTGGTTTACTTTAGTCCTACCCAAGTCCATTTCATTCATAGCTCTAATGGAAGTCTGATCTCTTTTTCAGCCTCTTTGACATTTGCTGTGTGGGGTAATGCTGCCATTCATAGCTACCAAACTCTGGCTTTGAGTCTCAGGTGTCATAGAGATACCCAGAGTTTCAGGGACTGACCACATTATACAGAAAGAGCTCAGCATCTCAGAATTTAGAAATAGCCATTACAACTCAGGAATAGACGTGACTGCTATAAGAGTACAACCTAGGAATCTTTGCCATAAGCTTTCCCCTGATAACCTGTGCTCTCAGATTCAAATCTCAGAGTTTGCGCATTATAGTTAGTACATTTTAGTGAGGTATTATAATGTTTGCCTTTTCAATTCTGGCTTATTTCATTCAACATACTGTCCTCAAGGTCCATTCACCTAGTTGCATGCCCCACAACTTCATTCCTCCTTGCTGCCACTCAGTATTCCATTGTATGTAAACACCACAGTTCACGATTCCATTTATCAGTCGATGCACCCTTAGGCCACCTCTGTGATTGGGAATCATGAATACTTCTGCTATAAACACCAGTGTGCGATGTCTGGTCATGTCCCTGCTCTCAGTTCTTCCTAGTATATACCCAACAATGGGGTTGCAGGACCATAAGGCAACTCCATACTTAGCTTCCTGTGGAACCACCACACTCCCTTCCTGATAGCCACACCATTCTACTTCCCCACCAAAAGTGAGTAGGTATACCCTGTCTCCACATTTTTACCAGCACTTGTATCCCTCTGTTTATTTTTTAAACGGTTTTATTCACATACCATACAATCCATCCTAAGTAAATAATCAATGATTCCAAGTATAATCACATAATTATGTACTCACCATCACCATCTATAAGAGGACATTTCCATTTCTTCTGCAAAGAAAAAGGTAGAGGATAAATAAAATGAAGAATAAAAATATAAAAGAAGAAAACTAAAAAAATTCAATCAAAAGGTCAGACAACAACACAACCACCAATAATCCCATATCACTCCCTTATATCTGCCTCTTATACACATTTAGCTTTGGTATATTGCTGATATGACAATTAATGGAAGTATCATAAAATGTTACTGTGAACTATAGACTCTAATTTGCATTGATTGTATTTTTCCCCCATATCATCCAATTTTAAACACCTTGCAATGTTGACATTCATTTGTTCTCTCTCATTTAAAAACATTCTTATATTTGTACTTTTAATCACTATCATTGACCACTCTAGGTTTCACTAAGTTATACAATTCCAGTCTTCATCTTCTATATTTTCTTCTGGTGTTGTATATGCCCCTAGCCTTCCTCTTTCAACTGTATTCACATCCATCTTTATTCAGACTACTTACAATATGGTGTTACCATCACACTCTATTATGCTATCCATTTCTGGATCTATACAATCAATCCTGTTGAACTTTTGTACTCCTTCAACTTCAAATACCCATTCTCTAAATTCTTCTATCTCCTGATAATCTGTGTTCACAGCTTTAATTCTCAATGTTCACTCATTAATGTTAGTTCATATTAGTGAGTCCATAAAGTATCCATCCTTTTTTTTCTGGCTAATTTCACTCAACATAATGTCTACTGTCTACCATTTTGTCTTTTGGATTTTATATATCATATCTTATTTTATTTGTATTTTTTTCTCTCACTCTCTCCTTTTACACTTACAGATAGTCTTCATTTCTACACTCTTCTCCAAACCTCTCTCTCTTGTCTTTTCCTATCTGTCTGTAGTGTTCCCTTTAGTGTTTCTTGTAGAGCAGGTATCTTGTTCACAAACTCTCTCAGTGTCTGTTTGTCTGAAAGCATTTTAAGTTTTCCCTCATTTTTGTAGGGCAGTTTTGCCAGACATAGATTTCTTGGTTGGCAGTTTTTCTCTTTCACTATCTTAAAATACTTTCTCTCCTCCATGGTTTCTACTAAGAAATCCACACATAGTCTTACTGAGCTTCCCTTATATGTGAATTCTCTCTTTAACTTTGACATTTGATAATCTGATTATTAAATGTCTTGGCCTAGTTCTATTCACATCTATTCTGTTTGGGGTATGCTGCGCTTCTTGGATCTGTAATTTTATGTCTTTCATAAGAGATGGGAAATTTTCAGTGATTACTTCCTCCATTATTGTTTCTGTCCCTTTTCCCTTCTCTTCTCCTTCTGGTACACCCATGACACATATACTTACGTGATTTAATGTTATCATTCAGTTTTCTGAGATGCTGCTCATATTTTTCCATTCTTTTCCCTATCTGTTCTTTTGTGTATAGGATTTCAGATGTCCTGCCTTCCAGTTCATGAATCTTTTCTTTTCCCTCTTCAAATCTGCTGTTGTATGTCTCCATTGTGTTTTTCATCTCTTCTATTGTGCCTTTCATTCCCATAATTTCTGCCAGTTGTTTTTTCAAACTTTCGAGTTCTTCCTTATGTTCGCCCAATGTCTTCTATATATCCTTAGTCTCTTTTGCCATATATTCCCTCAACTCATTGATTTGATTTTTGAATTGATTTAGGAGATTTGTTTGATTGATAATTAGTTGTTTCAATTCCTGTATCTCAGTTGAAGTGTAAGTTTGTTCCTTTGACTGGGTCATGTGTTGGTTTTTCCTAGCATGATTCTTAATTTTTTTGTTTTGTAGGCATGAAATATCTTTGCTTCTCACTAAGCGTCATGGGTGTATGGAAGAAAATCATTATAGCATCCTGTAATATTTTCCAGAAGGCCAAACCAATAACTTTTGGGGATGCCTGAAGACTGTTGTTCCAGTTTTCCATAGCTGCTGTTATGCAAAACACATGTAATGGATTGGCTTTTATAAATGGGACTTATTAGGTTTTAAATTTACAATTCTTAGGCCACAGAAGTGTCCAAACTAAGGCATCAGAGGATACCTTTACTGAAGAAAGGCCGATGGTGCCCGGAACAACTCTGTCAGTTGGAAAGGCATGTGGCTGGTGTCTGCTAGTCTTTTGCTCCTGAGTTTTCATTTCAAACTATCTTTCTCCAAAATGGCCTCTGAGTTTCTGTCTCTCTTAGCTTCTCTCTCTCTCAGCCCCTGTGCATCCTTGCTTGTTCTCCCACGGTGTTTCTCTCTTAGCATCTGGGGGTCCTCTCTTAGCTTCTTCTCTGGGCTTCATCTCTTAGCTTAGCATCTCTGAACCTTTTTCTGTTTGCGTCTCCTGCATCTTTAAGCATCTGGGTCTGTGTCAGCTCTTAGCTTCTCTCATAGGCAAACTCTGGATTATCTATTTTAGCATCTCTCCAAAATGTCTCTCTTAGCTTCTGTGAGCTCTTTCTCTCCTTGAGCTCTCTTAAAGGACTCCAGTAAACTAATCAAGACCCACCCTGAATGGGTGGGGTCACATCTCCATGGAAATAATCTAATCAAAGTCCCACCCATAATTGGGTGGGTCACATCACCATGAAAACAACTTAATCAAAAGACCCCACCCATAATAAGTCTGCTCCAACAAGATTGCATTAAAGAACAGAGTCTCTCCTGGGGTACATAACAGTTTCAAACCAGCACAAATACATGATTCTTACAGATATTAAGGAGATATTAATGTGTCCATATATGCATCATTGCTTTTAATATTAAGTCTTTTAGATCCGTGTCTGCTCAAATAAGTATTACATAGTGGGTTGGATTAACCAATGGGAACTTATTGGTTTATGATTTTGTGGCTTAGGAGAAGTCCAAAATTGCAGCAGCAGCACAGTGATGCTTTCTCCCAGAAGAATGTGGCATTCTGGGGATGGTTGCCAGCAATCCTTGGTCCGTAGCTTTTTGGTCACATGGCAGTGTACATGGTAGCCTCCCCTGGCTTTTCTCTCCATCTTACTTTAGCTCTTCCCCAAAAGGACTCCAGTAGTCCAGATTAAAGCCAAAAACCTGATTCTGTTGGGCCATACCTTAACTGAAGTAACTTTTGAAGAGCTCTTATTTACAATGGGCACACACCCACCAGATTGTGGAACAAGACCAAGAACATGCCCAAACTGGGGTACACAATTCAGTCTACCACATTAGGTTATAAAATGGTTTATCTTGATAATTGTAGGTCATTGCTTATTAGATGTCTGTTACTGCCTCTTTATCATACAAAAGCTCTTTTTAATTGGAGAAACAGATCTCAGGGAAATAGAAGTTAAAAGTTTTAAGATCAATGACATCTCGTAATAAGTTCTTTATTGTTTCAGAAAATTGGCATTGAATATAAAAGAATAGATTTTTAAAGCATTTGACATTATCGCAAAAATATGTGACTGTGTTTAAATGGTAACAGAACAGAAAAGACTTAAAACATTTTCTGAAGAGAAAATTAGGTGTTTATATGTCTGTGCATGTGTGTGAGGATGCATATGTGTTTTCATGACTCTCCATATTTTAATCAACTTTATACATTGTGTTCAGGCCTCTCAGCATTCTACGACTCCATGCTTTGGAATTTAATACGAAGTTGCATGTTTTCTGAAAAACTTTCCATTGAAGAGTTGATGTTCAATCCAGGCCCCTCATGATCAAATATAAACTTCTGGCCTAGGTCTGTTATATTCTATTTGATGTTTAATTGGCAACTTCTTAGGGTGAAAATGACCTTGAATGGATGGAAGTTCAGTAAATGTGTTTTGGCTTAGTATGTTTCTCTTTTTGTGTTTGGTATAGTCTTTTTCTTCAAAATACTAAAAGTTTAGGAAAAACTGACAAAGGTACACCTCATTATGCAGCATCATAATGCTTGCTTTTCACAGAGAAATTAAAAAGACATTAAACAGAATAAAATACTGGAGAAAACTGCAGTTGTCAATTGCCTGTCATTGTCTCCTGAAGCCTTGTTAAGTGAGATGAACCCAAGATAACTCATTGCTTTAATGTTCCTCATTACTTCCCTACTTCTTCTTCCCCACCTTACTTATCATCTTTCTTCCTTTGCTTTTGTCCATAGCTTTTGCTTGCCTCCTTTTCCTGTCTCCAACTGGCATTTTTCAAACCTGCCCCTGATAATTTCCCTCCCAGTTCCATTATTTACCGAGCTGTGGCCTTGTTTGAGTTCCTAATCTTCTTTCAGCCATAACTTCTTTATCCACAAAATGAGGATGGCACTAAATAGGGAGTAAGGATTAAAACAAATCATGAAGAGGTGGTGCTTAGTGCATTGCCTGGAACATGGCTAATGGTTATTAATAAACATTATAAATAAATAGTAAAAGTACAAATAATAATAATAAATAAAAGTATAATTAAATAATACAAATGAAAAATTGTTGATGATAAAGCTTTGAACTAGGTATGTTAGAAATAATATCAAATGGGAAAACATAATCCAGGCTTAAAAATATATAGCGAAAAATGCATCAGAAGATTTAAAAATAGATCTCAGTTGTTCTTTTGAATTATTTTTCTTCTACATTTTGCATTGTCCTTAGCATCCAGTAATGATAAATCATACTTGCCTCCAAAATCTATAGAAGGAAAAGTGTTTTCAAAGCCTGGGCAAAAGGATCACCATGTTGAAAGAGAGAACAGTCACAGCTGTGCTTTTCATTTCATGAAACGCTACTACATCAGTCTATGGAAATAGAATTTAAGGGCCTTTTGAAGAAAGTTCTATTAAAGACTCCTCCATTTCAATGACCCAATTCCATGTCATATTTCTACAAAATAAAGAATTTGGCTTTGGAGAAAGCACTGATGCCTACTGCAACATCTAAAAACGGTTATAGAACAAAATATTAGATTTTTACTTTTAAATTGAGGTTTAAACTTTTTCATTACCCTGTAATGGAACAGGAAAGATTTTCAGTTCCTGGGGCATCTAAGAAAACAATAGGCCAGATACCTTTAAACTGGTGTTCCACGTTAGAAAGGAAGACTGATGGGAAACTGATATGATAATTCTGGCAAACATTAAACCATTATTTAACATTTTCCCAAAAAAGACTTATTGCCTAGTGAAATTTTATTATTATTTTCATTCCTTGGTCACTTCTTAAGTTTCACTTTGCTTTGATTCCCTAGTCCTCAAATTTATCAGTGCCTAAGAATCACCTGAGATCCTTGGAGAAAGTACAGATTTCTGGGCCTCACCTCTAGAAACTGTTTCTGGGGGTCTGGACTAGGAATCTAGAGTTTAACAAACACTTTGGATCAGGAGTCAGAAAACTATTGCTTAGGGACCACAGGCAAAATCCCACCCTTCAGCTGTTTTTATATGGCCCACCTAAAGAGAAAGAAGAAAGAATGGAAGAAAGGAAGGGAAGGAGTCATGCCAAAGAAGAGTATGTATGTGGTCTGTAAAGCCTGAAATATTTATTATCTAGCCCTTTACAGCAATTTTTTTTTCCAAATCCTGCCCTGGATAATCTTGGCTCATTCACCCTGCAAATATCTATTGACAGCTTACTCTGTGTTGGGTAAAATCCTCAGCCTTGGCAATAGGACACACAGTGGTGACCAGGAAAGACAGATGCCAGACGCCCAGTCTTGGGGATTACAGCTCAGAGCTGAGACACACAGAGAAGTCACACATTCATGAACAAAGTAACCTTAGATAAATGTTACAAAGAAAATATGACAAGGAAGTATCTTCTGCAAGGTGACAGACAAAAGCTTTAAAAGCATTTTAATTTTTAGGAAAGTATATGTGCAGAAATATGTGTTCATTAAAAATAATGTTTTATTTAATTATGGTATCAAAAGTTACTCTTTTAGTAATAATTATTTATTCCTGATAATGGGCTTTATAGCATAGGTACCTACGTATAACATACAAGGAACTTTAAAAAAAGCAATAATTTCTGGTTTTAGAAAGTTAACATTCTCCATGGCAGCTATTATATATTATGATGACTTAACCATAAGGCCAAGTGCGAGAATTCAATGAATAATTCGTGCAGTCTGACCCTAACTTCATACATTAATTTCATTAGACATCAGCATAAGCTTTCAATGGAAAACAACATTTAAAAATAAAACTGAATGTCACTGAACACAAATAGTAACAGGAACTCTAAAAAGGCTGTATGGTAAGCTGCAACATTTATTAATATAAAAAGTTAATTTTGGTTCCAAAGAATATAAATAATGCATAATGTAAAAATTAACTCATGTATAATACATTACTAAATAGAAACATTCAAAATACATTTTAAAAAAATCACATCACTCAGTTAACATTGAACTCAATGGGTTTGAAGGGAAAACCTCTGGGACTAAGAACATGGTAAAATGAGTTGAGAAAGGATTTCTCAATTTCTCAGCTACCCAGCAAATCATTAATGATACTCATGACCCACCTGTATGTCTATTCTCTGATAAAACTGTGAGTTTATGATAGTTGCATTCACTATTTTGGACCTCATAACATGTAGTGACATGATAGGTGTTTGTTGAAGGAATGAATCAGTTTTCTCTAGGTGCAGAATACCAAATTAAATATTAAATAATGCTATGTGCAAAGAAAAGGCATGTGTGGTGGTTTGGAGCTGTTACATACCCCAGAAAATGTCATGTTCTCTTAATGCATCCCTGTGGGTACGGACCTATTGTGGGTGGGACCTTTGGTTAGATTATTTCAATCGAGATGTGACCCAGCCCATTCCAGGTGGATCTTAACCCTTTCACTGGAGTCCTTTATGAGAAGATAAAAGGCAGAAAAAGCCCAGAGAGAGCTTAGAGAAACAGCCCCCAGAGGAGCTGAGAGAGGAAGGCACTGAAGCCAGAAGCTAAAAGCAATGTAACCAGGAGAAAAGAATCAGCAGACACCAGCCATGTGCCTTCCCATGTGACAGAGGTTTCCCAGGTGCTTGTGGCTTTTCTTCAGAGAAAGTATCCTTCTTCTTTGGGATCTCCTTAATTTGGACATTTTCATGTCCTTAGAACTGTAAATTTGTAAGCTAATAAATCCCCATTTAAAAGCCAACCCGTATCTGGTATATTTCATTCCAGCAGCTTTAGCAAACTGAAACAGCATGTCATCAGACACATATGATGTAATAGCGTAGAGCTAGTCTCTATGTCCTTATACCATCACATTTCTCTGGGTGCCAGAGGGGAAATATGAACTTTATTTTCCCTGGAACGTAAGTGAACAGAGGAACAAACGGCCCTTTCCTGAGGTTTTGACTCTTAGGTAGCATGATAAGCATCTTCCACCATTGCTTTGTACCCTTGTGGATAGAATCTGAAGCAAATGAAACAGGATTAGCCTGACATGACACTTCCCAAACTGGGGACATCAAGTTTAATGCTGTTATTCAATTCCATTGATTCTTTTTCTTTCCTTATTCCCTCAGAATTTTTTTTAGGATAATGACATTGTGATTTTTATAAGGAAGATGCATGTTTATTAAAATACTTCAAGCAATACAGAAAAGAAAAAAAAAAGACAATTTAAACTCTCACCACCCAGAAGAGACATTATTAACATTCGATGGACTTACTTACAGATATTTCTATGCATATATACAAATTTATAGGCAGACAAAAAGAAAAATACATTTCTAAAAATGGCATAACAGCATGCATACTATTTAAAAAACATGAACCAATGCATTTAGGTTTATATTTAATGGAAGGAAATGAACTAATTGTGGAACTTTACATAAATGTTTCTGCACAAGGGCTATTAATCCTCACAAATTTCTCCAAGTTTATATAAATTTATGAAAAATACAAAAAAGATAGTTACATTTTTTAACTACACAAAAAGATAAAGTTACATTTTTTAACTACATGTTTTTGCTTTTACATAGTAACAGTTGGCTCCCACTATCAATATTAGGAAATTACTGCCTATCCACTTTGACCCACCTCCTGTGCCCTAATACTAAAGTTTGTTATTCAAGTAATTTTTTTAGTTGAAAAGGGGCATAAAATTTACATTCTGTGAGGTATTGATGATTTGCATTGTGGTTTAGTCTTTCTGTGGCTTTTCTGTTTCTGACTTCAGTTTGAACGATTTTTGATTGACAGGATTTCACCATCTTTTGTTGAAGAGAGCCTCAGAGTGTTTACATTCCCTGAGTCCTTAGAGGCTAGAGTGTATCTGCCCACTGCCTTCAGAATAGAAAAGTTGTATGCCTAAGTACAGAATTTGGTCACACTTTTTCTCCCTTGGAGTTTTATAAGCATTGCTCTGTTGCTTCATGACGCGAGTGATCTTTGTACCTTTTACAACAGCTTCCTCATTCACAACTTTACTGTCTTAATTTAATTGTTTGGTACATATTTTTTTTTTTCCCAAGAAGGGCTCAGTAGTACTTTAGTCCCTGAGTGTTCTCATATTTGAAAATGTTTGCCTTTTACCTTTATACTTTAGTGATAGCATAATAACAGTGTGCATTCTTTTGGGATCGTTTCAGCATGTATTATAGACATTGTTCTGTTGTATTGTGCATTAAATGTTGCTGGGACAAATCTGAGGCCAGACTTGTTTTTCCCCCTCTCTCCTTATAAGTTAGCTGCTTTTCTACTTGGATGTCTGAAAAATTAGTATCTCAGAACTAACATAATGCACCCAGGATGTGCCTGAGAGGTCATTGCTCTGTAATGAGGCACATCTTTCACTCTGCAGACGCCATTCTTCCTTTATTCCAGGGAGCTTTCTTTCATGTATTTCCCCTGCATCCACTGTGGTTATCTCAATCCTTTCCTCTACATAAGTAATTCCATTTTTAGTTCTAATATGTTCCTTGTAATTTCTAATTTATTTAAAAGTTTATCATATGTTTTGAGTGATATCTTGGTGTTCAATTTTCTTTTCCACTGCAGTCCCAGCTCATCTCATTTTGTGGTTTTATGATGTCATCTCACTTTATTGAATTCATATGCTTATTAGGTTTTCCTTTAGCAGAACTACAAGGAGAATTTCTTCTTTTTTTAAGTGACATTCTTACATAGATAGGTAGGTTCTATACAGCTATAGACCATATATTTATATCTTCAAATGTAAAAAGCCTTCTAGCCAAATCAAAAAATGTCATCGAATGTTACTGCTTTTACAAATTTGTCTATTTTAGTTGAGGGTGTGTTTCCTTGATGTTATAAATAAATTGGCAACATAGAAACATTTATAATCAATAGAGAATCTGCCATGTGATGATGATTTCCTCATAAATTCTTTAGGCTCTTTTTTATTTGTTTGTTTGATAATTTTAAGGGTATTACTTATATGTGAGTTTATGTGAAAAAGAATGGTGACCAGATGGAATATTATAAAGAATTCCTCTAGGACTTAACTAGCTGCTCACTATGGTAACTTTTTTGTTTTCCAGCTAAATATTTCTGCCACAATTAGGGAAAGTATATGAACCTTCAAGTCTTTCTACATAAAGATAAACTGAATTTTTGCTTCAGTGCTTCTGTTTACTTTTTAGCACTCACCCTGTTTTGGTTTTCTATAGCTGACAAAATGCAATACACCAGAAATGATTTGGCATTTACACTGGGGATTTATTAACTTTCAAGTTTACAATTCTGTGGTGGTCAAAATGTCCAAATCAAGATGTCAATAGGATCCTACCTGGACTCTGAATTCAGGCCAGCTACCAGCAAGCTTGGGCTCCTCTTTCAGATAGCAAGGCACATGGAGACGTCTGATGGTCCTTTTCTCCCAGGTGTTGCTGCTTTCAACTTCTGGCTTCAGAGTTTTCCTCTCTGAGCTTCTGTGTGTTTCTCTCTTTTAGCTTCTGTGGGTCCTTCTCTCTAAAGTTCTCTGGAGCTTTTTTCTGTCTTTTGTCCTCTTCTAAAGGACTACAGTAGGAGGATTAAGACCCATCTGGAATGAGGTAGGTCACATCTCCAATGAAATAACCTAATCAAAGATCCCACCTACAATAGATCTGAATTCACAGGAATGGATTAAAAGCATATGATCTTTTCTGGGATACATACAGCTTCAAACCATCACACACCATATATGAATCATACAAATACCATTTTGGAAGGGTGATACCCTCAACTATGTCAGATAACACTTCACTTTAAGCATTCAGTTAACATCTTACAAAGATGAGGAGACATCTAGCAGAGCAAATTTTCAGACACAAGCCAGGTATTTCATGACAGGAGCTGCCTGCTGGCTGCGAAAGACATTGGGAGGGAGGCACTTTTCAACATTTGTTCTCAGACTATTTTTTTTATCTATAACAAACCCTCTTGTTGATCCTGTTAAGTATAAAGAGCTACAGTGATTTGAGATCATTAGTAAACACATCTTGTATTTATAAAAGCATTCAAAATATCACCAATATTAATTAAGTTAACTATTCTTTTATAGACAATGAGAAAACAGGAATTAAGAAGATGCTTCCTTCTGGGGGAATTTTATTTACGAAAATTGCTCTATTGGAAAACTCTAGGAAACTGCATTTCTTAATTTACTGGCACAAATCTTTGCTGTAGTAAACCTTACTTTTCTTATGATTATAAATACTTCCTAATTTTTCTTATAAGGTTAAATGCCTTAAATGGTTACAGATACCATTTACTGAAAGTTTACTCTGTGCCAGCCACTATATTGTGCATTTTAAAATTATTTTCATATTTAATTCTCACAAAGACTATATGCAATTCACCTTATTTCCCTTTTATGAGGGAAGAAATGGATGTAGAGAAGAGTTAAAAAAACTTGAGATCACAGGAATGGTAAGTCTCAGAGCCAGAGTTTTAATCGAAGATACGCTAAGTCCTATGTCCTCTGTGAGTCAGTCAACAGACATGGGCATTTATTGAGCATCCTTTACATGCCAGATATTGTTCTAAGTGTTAGGGAGATGGCTGTGGATAAAATACAACAAACCTTCACTCTAAGAGAGCTTCAAGTCTGTCAGGATCCTAAAGAAAAGTATAAATGTATGATGCAGTTATAGAAGTTTTTGACAAGTATTTATTGAATGAATAAATGTAGGCATGATTGTCTGAATGGATCAACTGGTCTATCAAACACACTCTGAAAAGAACTGAGTGTTAAGGTTATTGCTCAAGACTGGGACTTATACATTAACCTAGGGGAAAAATAGAATTGTGTTCAAACACTTCACACAAGAAGGAAATTTTCCAATTTAGTAACCATGATTAGTATATTAATGAAAGCAATTTCTTAACGATGAGGTAAGTGGCTAGAGGTAGTTTTGAAAATTGTTGAGAAAATAAGAAATTATTTGCAAAACTTAGACAAGCATAATAGAAGAGATTCTAAAAGATATATACTATAGCTTACGTACAAACTTACAGAATAATTTGCCTTCTTACTTCTGTGGTCTATGGTTATTGCAACTCTCTAGAAATAAAGATTTGAAGAATTAGAAAAAATAAACTTAAGTGAATATACAACTTCAATAGTGTTAAAAATGCAAAGCTGAGGTTTCCTGCAGTTATGGACTAAATACAAAGGCTGTTTTAGTTTCCTAGCTACTTCAACAAATGCCACAAAATGAGTAAACTTAAACAACAGGAATTTATTGGCTGAAGGTTTTGAGGCTAAGAGAGGTCCCAAATCAGCAAGATGATGCTTTCCAGAACACTGGGACACTTTGGGGCTGGCTGCTGGCAATCCCTCATCCTTGGCTTTTCTGTCACATGGTGTGCTGGTTTGAAGCTGTTATGTACCCCAAGAAAATGTCATGTTCTTTTAATCCATCCCTGTGGGGGCAGACCTATTGTGGTGGGACATTTTGATTAGCTTGTTTCAATTGAGATTTGACCCATCTTAATTGATGTGGGTCATAATCCTTTACTGGAGTTCTTTATGAAAAGATAAAAGGCAGAGACATTTGGAGAGAGAGTTTAGAGAGAGAAATGCCCCAGAGATGCTAAGAGAGAACCACAGATGCTCAAAAAGAAAGCCACTGGAATCAGAAGCTGAAAATGGCAACCAGGAGTGAAGGACCAGAGGACCAGCATGTGCCTTGCTATCTGACAGAGGAAACCTGGATGCCAGCAGCCTTTCTTCAGAGAAGGTATCCTCTTGTTGATGCCTTAATTTGGACATTTTCATGGCCTTAGAATCATAACTCGTAACTTAATAAATACCCATTGTTAAAAGCCAACCTGTTTCTGGGATATTGCATTCTGGCAGCTTTAGCAAACTGAAACACATGGCAATGCACATGGTGGCATCTTCTTTCTCTTCTGGTTCCACTGACTTCCAGCTTCTGACTCTTCTGCATGATTCTTTCTCAGTCTGACTTTCTGCTTATAAAGAACTCTATAATCCAGAATAAATCCCAACCTTATTCAGTTGGGCCATGTCTTAACTGAAGTATCACCTTGAAAGAGATTTTATTTACAATGGGTCCACACTTACCAGAACCAGACCAGAACCAACAACATCTCCAAATTGGAGTAAACAATTCAACCCACCATAGAGTAGGTTAAGAAGATTTTCTATAAATTGAGCTAAAAAGCAAAAAATGAATAAAAAGTGTCTTTAGTTCTTGTGTAATATATAGTAATATATGTTTAAAGTTTATTGTTTTTATTTTTAATCTAATTAGTTTTAAAAGGCAAATAGTACTATAAAAACCTTTTATAAAAAAATAAACAGCAGTCTACTACTTTCTAATTATTTTAGATGACTTTTAAACTTACGATATTTCCAATAATTTGGATATAGTGGTGCTTTGTCAATTACCAATTTTAGATATTATCTATTGACTTGCTCTTTTGATAGAGGAGATATTTTAGCTGTCCTATACCCTTTTCTTTCTTCTGACTGGCTGTTCTTTATAGTCATATCACATTTTAAAATGTATTATTTTTACTGTATAAATATAATTTATTAATATCATCTCATATGGTATTCAGTGATTGCATTCCCTTTCATGTTCAGTTTTTCTTAATGGATGATTTGGTTCTCATAAATTTACTTTATTTCCTTCTAATTCATTCTCTCTATCTTCCCTTTACTGTTTATGGAATTACTATTAGTTGGATTTTGGACTTCCCGAATAGATTTTTTAACTTTGCCTTTTTTTTTTTTTCCTTTTTGTTATTTTGTTCTTGTTTTTTTTTTTTTTTTTTTAATTTGGTAATATTATCTTTAATTTCAACTAGCTTTCTCTTTCTCTTTCTGTCTGCCTTTTCTTTCTTTCTCCCGCTTTATAATATCCTGTTCTTTTTCATGACTATAATACCATCTCTTTTCTTTGAGGATTTTTTTCCTGGTCCTTATATTATCTCTTGTTCCCAAGTTCCTTATTTCTTTTGTTTATTTGCCTTTGCTCATTAATGTAGAAAGCTTTCCTCAAATGCCTGGTGATCCTTAACTGTCTATTTGTAATTAAAACTGAGGCACTAAAAAGTTGATGTTGTGTCATTTCCAGTTCCTCCATCAGCTCTCCATAATGATAACTATAATTTAGGGTTATAAATGTCATTCAGGTCTAAGAGATCTCTATGAATCTCTATGAAAATAGAGATTATGTATCTGTTTCTCTTTCTTCTTATTTTTATGGAATGATTTTTATGAAAATAATAGGCTGGAGAAGACTTAGGCCATTTTAATATAAAAATTGTGGGTATTATATTTAAAGTTCTAAGATTTACTAATTTCCATTTTTCAGGGCTTTCCTTCATGATCTGGTCACCTTGCTTTTGCCTAATTGATTATATTCTGATTTCCAGTTTACCAAAAAAGTCTTCAAACCTTATATTCTTAACAGTTTCTGATTTCCACATGCTCTTTCAGGATGTGGTATAGCCTTCTACTTTTAAATGTTAATCTCATTAGCATGATGATTTTTTATCATCTGACACTCACTTGTCTTCATTACTCTGAATGTTTGTTCATTAATTAAGCTGGCAATGTCCAATAGAATTTCCCACTATTATGGATATGATCTACATCTGTACCATCCAATATGGTGGCCACTAGCCAAATGTGGTAACTGAGCACTTGAAATTGGCTAGAGTGACTGCTGTACCAAATTTTCAAAATTAATTTAAATTTAATTAACATCTAATAGAAACATGTGACTAAGAGCTACCATGTTAGGCTTCATAACATTAAACAAATATTGACTGAAAACCTACAATGTGTCAGCCATTCTTCTCAACTCTGGAATATATCAATGTGCAAAATGGACACAGATCCTTACCTTTTGGAAACTTACATTCTAGCAGGGAAGATAGTCAATAAAATAGAAATAACCAATACATACTTACATACATACATTACATAATATATTAAAAGGTGGTTAAGTGTTATGGGGGGCAAAAAAGGAATATTCAGGTAAGTGGGTAGAAGTGTGGATATGGGGGAGAGGGTAGCTGAAATGTGGCAAATATCCACAAAAGAAATCTTTCACTCTCACAGGAGAGATGAAAATATTGAGTTTCTGTTAGCACCATTACTACTTCCTGCAGGTGGGATAACACTTTTCCACTCTACTCCAGCCACTTTAGTTAGCCAGTTTTGCACTTGCAATGGAAAGAATATGTCTCAGTGATATTAAGGGAGACCATACTCACTATAGTAGAATTAGGTCAGCTTGGTTCCCATCTTAACTCTGCATTTGATTGTCTGTTTAAGTTAGAGCCCACCACTTCATTCTCCAGGCCTTGTTCTAAATATGGGAGTGAGATGAAGCATTCTCTATTCCTTCCAGTTGTATTCTATGAAGCAGCTCATATGTGTGCATGTGACTACAAAGCCCAGTATAGGCCCTAAAGTTCTCCCACACCAGAGCACTGAAGTCTGTCTTCTGCCAGTTGTTCACACAGGAGGAGCCAGGGCTCATTTGCACCAGTGCCTGGCTTAACTCTGCTCAAACATTAGTCCCTCCTGCTAAAACAATCATCAGGTGTCTCTGGGACACATTGTGAGAGCCTGCCCAGATCTGCTAGATGGTCCAGCACTGAGCCAACATTTGCTGTTTCCAAGGGAAATCTGGCCATATGGTTTGCTTAATTTCTATTTCTTGAAAATGTCACTTTTTTTTCTATTTTGGACAATTGCTAGGAATTGACTTCTTTAAAGAATTCCCAATAATGAATTAATCAAACCACCCCACTGAGAAATGTTGACTGTGTTTTTAAAAATTAAGTAAACAAGCTTAAGGATACTTATTCCCACTCCTTGTTAGGCTTAGAAACCTTTAGCTCCAGTAAGGTTATGAGGCAAAACTACAGTCTGAGGATATAGACTCTAAAGCCAGGTTAGTTGTTTTTTAAAAGTTCTGGCTTTACTCTTACAGGCTGTGTGAACTTGGGCAAGTAACTTAACTTTCCTGAGCTTCAGTAGTCTCTTCTATTAAAGAAGGACAGCAATATTGCATATATGATAGGGTTCTTATGAGGGTGAAACAAGAAAATAAATGTAAAACACAGAGTAGAGTGCCCAGCACTTAGGAACCACTCATTAGCACACATAATATCAGCAGATAGCTATATTATATGCAATTCATTGTATAATATTATGTTCATTTCATATATGTGCACACACATATATCTATATATATTATATCAAATTTGTCATATTCATGCATGAATGTATGTATTTTTACGTATCGTTATATGCCATCTCTATCATTTGAAATTTACATGTTATTCTGGTATTATTTCTTTCTTGTTATTTCACATATGTAATTTCAAAAAAGGTGAAAATTCCAAGAAAGGTGAAAATTCTAGAAGTGCCTTGCTATATAGTTTGCAAAGTAAATTATTTGGATAGTCCATATAAATGGATTATAATAATGGAAAAAATTAAGCACCTCATGTTCTACTGTGTGGATAAAGCATATAATTCCAGCTCTAAACATTGGATTGTCCACAAAACACCTGACTGGAATTTCCAAGGTCATGACAAAAATTAAAGCAAATGATATCTTAAGATTTACCAACTCTGCCAACACCAGCTACATATAGTTGCTGTTGTATCTTTAAATGGCAGTAAGAACTAAGATTCATTGTTTCGTTTCTTGGTAAACTATCTATCGGTTATTGAGAGGAGTAAAAAAATATTGTCTTATGAGACAGAGTTACTTATTGAGAAACAGGAGTTTTATATAACCATTTAACCCATTTAACCTGTGAAGATCCAAAGATGACATTTAATTAGTTTTTTTTTCCCTAACTTTCCGCTTCAGTTTTTATAAACTATGTGAATGTGGGCTAACTTGCAAGTCTTAAATATACATGTGAAAGTGGACAGTTTATAATTGTCATTTTCATAACAACTTGATATCAAATTCCCCTCTATGAATCCCCATAGCTATTTTTTAAAGAATTACAGATCTATTTTTAGAATCTTGTGTTGACCACAAAATTTCAAATTGGCAATTCAAAAGCTCTATTCAGTTGTATAATGTTAACATTTTTAAGAACAGGCACTAAAAATGATAAAAAATTTAGAACTTACAAATTCACATCATTCAACTTAATTACATGAACTTTGCTTTACAAATAAAAAACAGGAGAACTTATTTGATATTTTGAAAAATCCTAATGTTTAATTTGTCTTTAATTTAGACATGCATCATAGCAGAGAAGTAAATTTCTTTCTGGGTTAACCCACAAAACTTTTCTTTGTTTTCTGTTTTCCCTCAAACTGTTGGGTTTGCTATGTTAGTGAAGTAAAGAGTGAACTGAAGATAGGAAGAATTAAGGGGGAGCCCCCCCAAAATGAAGTAGAATTTGGACATAAAAATGGTGAAGAAATTTTAAAAGTTTAGAAAGAATATGAAATTGCACCAAGTAATAACAAAAGACAATAGAAATTTTAAGTTTTGAAAACTGCATCTACAGAATAATATTTATGTTAAATGTAATATTTGACAATAATATTTGACTATGGTCAAGTTGGTGTTGTTTTAAGTTTTAAGGTCAGAATGAAAAAGTTAAACATTGGCTATAACTTAAAAGCTTCATTTATAAACTTTGATTTGAAAGTGAATGAATAGATGAAAAAGAATATTTAAAGTTCAGACTGTTTCCACCTGGAAAGTTCTCTAAATTGACATGGTTCCTGACAGAGACCTCCGCTGAGGAAAAATATGAAAATTTATTCTTTTCCTACCTTTCATGTTTAAAGTTTACCTTTGCCTTCTCATACAGTCCTGACTGCCCAAAGGTTTACACATTTATGGAGTATATCTCGAATAGTAGACATCAGTTCTAGCCACTGATTTATGAAGAGAAATAACAAACACCTGAGCTTTTTAATCTATTCGCCACTCCCTTCTATCTGGTGAATGGCTCATCATTCAAGGCTTAGTTGAAGGATTCCCTCTTTCAAGAAGCAATCCTCTGGGGTCCCTGGGTCACACTGATAATGCTATGGCTCCCTTTGTCTCTCACTAGATCCTGTACAAATAGCACAGAACCTGTAAAACTTTGGTACCCTAATTTGCTTAGATGCTTGTTTTCCTACTAAGCAACAAGTCTCCAGGATTGCAGACCATATTTATTTGACTCTGACCCTTCTAACTAGCATCATGTTCATTGAAAAACAGACATAGCTTTGAGACATTCTATCTTTGAGTGTAAGATAGAATGAATGTTCACTCAGTCTGGTCTCATTCTACATGAGAACACCCTCTCCTGCAATGACCCCATCTTTGTGAGCTTTAAGACTTCCTAATCTCTGGAAGGAAAAACAAAAAAAGGACTTACTCTCTTCACCCTGAGCTGATTCCCAAAAGTTAATGAATTTATTACCATGCTGATAGATGGTGCAGGGTTGTGTTTTGTTCTGTTTTTTTTATTGTTCTATTGAACTAATTATAGATTCATAGAAAGTTGCAGAGATAGTACAAAGAGGTCCTGTACACAGTTAACCCAGTTGGTTCTCCCCAATGGTAACATCTTATATAACAATGGTAAAATATCAAAATGAAAAAAATCGAGGCTGTTACAATGTGTGTGCATAGGTGTAGGCCATTTTATCCTATGTGTAGATTTGTGTAGCCACCACCACAATCAAAATATAGAATTATTCCATCACCACAAAGATCCCCCTTGTACTATCCCTTTACAGTCACAAACTGCCCCCCACCATCCCTAACCCCTGCCCACCACTGATCTCTTCTCCATCTCATAATTTTGTCATTTCAAGAATATTATATACATGGAATCGTACACACCATTGCCACAAAATTCCATTATTCATATATAACTTATCACAACCAACTGTTGACATTTTACTAGTTCAAGTGAAGTGCAGAAACCTTACCTTCCTTTAAGTCCTTTCATACTCCTTATTTATAATATATTTGTCTTAAATATTTCTTCAACGGAAATTTAGAACATCAGTGTTATAATTTTTGCTTCAACTGTCAAACATTTTAGGAAATCAAGAGGAAAAGGAAATGTATACTATTTATTATATTTTTACTTTTTCTCTTATTCTTTGTTTCTTCTTGATGTTCTAGGATGATCATTTCCTTTCTGTTTAATGAACTTCCATTAGTCATTCCTTTAGGGCAACAAATGCTTAGTCTTCCTTCACCAGCGAATACCCTGATTTTTCCTTCATACCTGACGAGTATTCTCATTGGACTTAGGATTCTGGGTTGATAATGTTTTTCTTTCAGCACTTTAAAAATACTGTGCCACTTCCTTCTGACCTCCATAGTTTGTGATGAGAAATGAGCTGTCATTAAAATTGGTTTTCTCCTATAGATAAGGTGCCATTTTCCTCTCAGTACTTTCAAGATTTGTCTCTTTCTTTAGTTTTCAGATATTGTTATGTCTTGGCTTGTTATTTCTTTGGGTTTATCTTATTTGGAGTCTGCTCAGCTTCTTGAATCTGTTAGTTTATATCTTTTCCCAAATTTGGGAAAATTTCAGAAACTACTTCTTTGAATACTTTTTCAGCCACATTTTATTTTTTCCCTCCTTTTGGGACTCCAACAACAGGAATGTTAGATCTTTTGTTATAGTCCACAGGTCTCTGAGGGTCTATTATTTTTTCCAGTATACTTTCCCTATGTTGTGCAGATGGAGTAACTGATTCTTTCCTCTGTTGTCTCCATTCTGCTGTTGAGTCTGTCTGTTGAGATTTTATTTCGGTTATTGTATTTTCCAGATCTAAATTTCCAGTTGGTTTTTTCCTTATATTTTCTATCTATCTGCTGATTTGTAATTGGTTGTTGTAGCATTTCATGGTGGCTTTTTAAAAATTCTTGTCAGTTAACTCTCATATCTGTGTCATCCTGGTGTTGGCATCCATTGATAATATTTTCTCATTCAAGTTGACATTTTCCTGGTTCTTGGTATAATGAGTGATTTTTAAATTGAATCATAGACATTAAGTCTATTGGTATTACATTTTAAGACTGAATCTAATTTAAATCTGTCCAGCCCCCTCTGGAACCATGCCTGCAGTGGAAGGGGGGCACTGCCTCATTTCTGCCACATGGGGGTGGAAGTCCATCTTCTTCTCTTAGCTTTTGTTTGTACCCTGGAAGGGAGGGGCATCTCATTACTGCTGGACAGGAGTGGGAGTTCTGGCTTCCCACTAGACCCCCACTGATACCACCCTGGCTAGTAGGGCAGCAGTCCCTTATTGCTGTTCCCAAGTGGCCTCTGCTTCCACTGCAGCAGGGGTGGCCTGGGTGGTAGTGAAAATTATTTCTGTTAGGTCTTCTCTGGCAGTACACCAGCAGGAAAATTAAGGGGAGAGGGAAGTCTAGGCTCCCCATGCTTTATCCATTGATACCACAGGGGTGGGAGGGGATGCCTCCCTACAACCTGGGAAGGATGAAAGTCCTGGTTCCCAACTTAGCCTATTCTGATACCACACCAGCTGAGGGGTTGGGGCACCTCATTCCATTTGGCAAGGATGGAAGTTGAGATTAACCGCTTGTCTTCTGCCAGCTGGTTTGGGATGGCTCCACATTGTTGTGTTTGACTGGAGTAGAGTAATTGTTGTTCAAAAGGTTTTTGACTTGGCAGGCTGACCATTTCCTGGTCCTTAGGCTGCAGTGATCTGACTTTTATTGGGCTTTTTTATCTGAGCATGCCTGTGTTCCAGGGTTTTTGGTTTTTCTGGCACCCAGTCTAGGAAAGGAAACGCAGGGAACTCACTGCTGTGTTTTTCCTCTGGTCCTAACCTGTTTGCCTTCTTCTCTTCACCTTTCAGAGTATTCTTGTATTTGTTTTATATATTATATCAAGGGTTTTTAGCTGTACTTAGTGAGAGGAATAAGCAAAAGATTTTATCTATGAAAATGTTAAATGTATTTTTTAAAAAATACATTGTAAAAGTAACTAAGAAGTGGACTTTCAAAGCTTAACAGTTTTTTTCAATTATTTTAAATAACAAAAACTGCAAAAAAGAGGAAAAAGCCCCAACTAACCAGTGTGTTAGACACAATGATTGGATGATTGGATGACAACATCAAGGTGCAATTCTTGTCACTCTAACTAGTAAATTCACTGCAATTCCAATTCTCTTTCTAGTAATGTTTTCTAGTAATTTCCTCAAATCTAAAAGTCTAAGGAATTTTGATAGAAAAAAGAGAAGATGTAGACCAATCTACAACAAGTACACTAGGTATGCCATATGCCTATAGTGATTAAGTTTCTGAAAAGAAAAGAGAGAAATAAAGAAAGAGAAAGAAAGAAAGTCTTTGTGACAATAATGCAGGAACAGAAGAATAGAACAATGGAACATAATAGACTCCAGAAATGGGTTCATGAATGTATAGGAACTTTATCATACAGAAGACACCACAAATCAATGGGGAAAGTGATGAATTGTTTGACTGTGTGGGGAAAATTGTCAATCTTTAAAGAGGAAAATATAGTTGACACTCTGTCATAAAAAGTTGAACTCCTAATATATTAGAGACCTGAATGGATCAATAAATATATCATTAAAATAATTTTTCTCTATGAATGAAATTAACCATCTGATTTTAATCTGTCAGAAACCATTTACAATGTCTAAAACTGGCAGAGATTTTTTAATTATAATGTACAAGAAAGAAAAAGAAATATACAAAAAAACATATAAAGATGAAAAGGATAAGCAGTTAACAGAAGTGTAAATACAAATAGTTAAGAACTATATGGACCATGGCTCAACCTCAAAGTTATCATAGCAATGTGAATTACAAGTGCAGAGATACACTTTACACTGTAACTATGGCAAAGATTGAAGAAAGATAGTGCCAAATACTGTTAAGAATATTAGGATGGGGGGGTGAGAGCTGTAATGTAATACTGGAGGATTGTTATTAAGTACAGCCATTCCAGAGAGCATTTTGGAAGAGCCAAGTAAAATTTTGTATGTATACAGCCTATGACCCAGTTAAATCACTCTTCAGATGAGAAACTCTTCTACAAATCAGTTAGGGAATTGGTGGAGTTTATCACTACTTTGAGTATGGTAGTGGGAGTTGGAAATAATTTAGATGTCCGTTTTAGCAATTGAGCATTAAATGTGTTGAGTGTACTACAGGAAAACTATGTATTCAATAGAGCTAGATGGGCATAGCAACAGATAGCTCTTAATAATATAGTATTGAGAAAGCATTTAAAAAAAAAACAGAAAGATTTGTGGCACAATATCATTTACAAAAGCTAAAAACAGAAATACACACAAAACAACCTGTAGATTTTTCAAGGATGCATTTGTGTCTGACATATATTAAACATATTAAAATGAATGCCTGTGGTGGAATGGGGGAAAGAATGTATATTGGGGAAAAGGCAATAAAATATCAAGAGGAGGGGCCCTGCATTGAAGTGGACCACGACCTGTGAATTATGATTATTGGGGCAGAACCCCAAATCTACAGAAGCAGAGTCTGGCATTGGAAACTTTTTTAACAAGTTTCCAGGGCTGTTCTTATGCATGCAGACGTTTGAGAGCCATTGGTTTAGAGTTTGGGACTGGTGCTCAATGAACTTCAGACTCACTGCTGATTCTATCAGTAAGGTTCTCTGTGACCCCCCACTCAGTTTCCTAATTCTCTAGGTCTCCATTTCTTCCCGTTTCATTATATAGAGGTTAATTTACATAACTCTTCAGTGAGGATATACTATATCTATATATGTGTGTATATATACATATATATTCATGTGGAAATGTTTTGAAGACTTGCCAGTGAAATGATCATTAGATCTAATTAAATTTTATGGGTAAACTAAGGAGTCTGACAACTCAATTATATTTTGTCCAATTTGTAAATGAAATAAAATAGAGGCAAATTATGCAGTATTTGGAAGATGGGATTATTTAATTAGGAAAATTTCCAGACCTGTAATAAAAAATAAGCCAAGCATGGAACAGTCAAGCATGCAGCATAGGGTTCATCCAACGGAAGCAGGAATATACGTCTTATAGAAGGAAATTGTATGAAAGGTCCATGTATTAGAAACACTTGGATTTTGACTTCCAGACACTTGTTTTCCCTCACAGCTTGAAAATACGCAGTTTTCAAGAATTAGTGATATCTCTTAAAACCATATTTTTAAACGGATTAATTTAATTTGAACATACTTTTCTGGAAACAAAGATTGCTCCCCATCTTGCCCAATGCAGTCAGGAAAATGTCATTATTATTCCCTTTAGTTACCAACCTATTTATAATTTTCACAGCCTCAGGATGGATGGGGTGGACCATACTACGGACATCTACAGAATAGAGGCAGGATGCTGCTAAACATCCTACAAGTCATGGGACAACCTCTACAACATAGAATTATGCAGTCCAAATGTCCACAGTGCTATTGTTGAGAAACCCTGCTTTATGGATATTACATGATTATATTCATATCATGCCCAATCCTAAAGAACATTCCAAGAGAAACCTAGTAAACTCTCTTACATTTGTTTTACAGTTAAAATTAAAGTGTCAAATATATGCATGCAATTATTCATCCATCCATTAATCCATCAGCCTCTTTTTCATTTACTCAACCAATGTGCACCAACTGTCTACTCTGTGTCAAGAATCATGCCATGCACTCCTAAACCAAGGAAAAATAAGACCTAGCCATTTCTCTGAAGATGATCTCAATTCAGTTGGGAAAACACATCAAAAAGTGTTAAACATAGCATACAAATATATACGGAAATCTTAATACCCAGTAAATTTCATTATTTTAATCAATTTAGCATTTTTTCTAGAACTCATTGCTCTTTATTTTTCTTTAAAGATATTCTGAAAAGTGTGTAGTGTCCAGCCTGCTGACATTCCAGAGGGTATGGTCAACACAACGACACCTGTGTATATACAAGGTGAGATTAAAGAGGCTCGGTCTAGAAATGCAGCATGAGAAGGGTCAGTTTTGGTGTACATGTGTGGCTAAAGCGAAATCCATCACTAGGTTAAAAGATTCAGAGAATCAAAGGAAGGAAAAGTATCATCTTACATTTCAAAAGGGAGGAAAAGAAGGAGAAAATGACCTATAATGTATTCAATATGTGCTTCTGTGGATTTGGAAAGTCTCTGCGAAGGGGACAGACTCTTTCCTACTTACTTCAAGAATCACTCAGCAAAGTTTTCCTGCTGCAAATCTTCTCCATTGTGGTTCATTTCTCCTCCAAATTTCTAGAAATGGAGTACGAAAGTTGCAACTCAAAGTTATGAGAAGTGTTACTCGTTGTTTTGTTTTGTTTTGTTTTCCTTTTGAAAATAACTTCTGTGAGATAAATTTGCCACATGGGAAGAGGAACTCAAACAAGTTTTTGTGGTAACGATTTTGCCCCTTATTCTGTCTCAAATAAGAACTCTCTGGAGAGAAAATGGGGCAGGAAGCTGAGACTGCTGGAGCCGGGTAGGAGACCCAAGACAGACTCTGTGGTTCCCAGGACTTCCTGAGGAGGAATGATGAAAAATACTTTACCCAGAAATGCCACAGTCAGAAAAGTGCTGACTTAGAGAAGTTTCCTGAGACCAAAAGATATGCGGCGTTTCTCTAATTCCATGTAATAATATGGTCCACTGTCTGCTGAGGACGTTCTTAACTGTCTTTAACGACAGAGGAACTGAAACACTAATGCCCTTGCCTCATGAGGAAAATGTAGTTCAAAGCAGTATGAGAAAATGGATTTGAGGATTTTATCCATGTGTCAAAAGTTGATGTACTTCCTGAAACATCTTACCAGATAGTGTAGATAAAATGTTAGAGATTTTTATGTAACATGGGCATATGGAGCAACTGGTATATGTAATTTCATTTTTTCTCAATGGGAAAGTCATAAACGTTCTGTCAGTTTCTTCAAATGGATAGATAAGATTTTAGAAACTTTCTCATACATCAGTGAAATTGCTCCTCTAAGTGAATTTCTACTTTTGTAACTTTTATTTCCAAATTGTTATTTTCAGAAAATGCCTTTAGTACCAATTAAATGTACTCTTGTTTTATTGTGTAGATCCCTGTGACATTCTATTGAAATATGCTTCCATATGAACAGGAGAAATTTATCTGACACTTCAAAGGCTTCCATAGAAGACAAGATAAAAGCTAAAGCATTCTAGAATGTTACATGCAGAGAAGCAATAAGTAAAATGGGCAAAAGGCAGATAAAGACAGCAAATAATTTTCACCTCTGAGGGCAAAAGGCAGATAAAGACAGCAAATAATTTTCACATTGCTATCTAATTTCCAAACTGTGCAAACCCTAGGAAGAAAAAATATATATGTCAAGTGCTGATATATTTCATAGACTATTTTTATGCCCAAGAAAAACTGTCAGAATGTCGTGATGAATGACAAGAATAAAAGATACATAACCCAGATGTCCAAGTCATTGCTCCTCCATATACCCAAGATCAGTAGAAATTATGGTAGTAGCAGAAAGGGAACATATGATTCCTCCCATGGATTAGCACTTTCTGAATCATGCTGCCAATTTCTTTCCTCATTTTTTTCTTAAATGTTTATTTTGTCTGATTATGAAAGCGATATGTGTTCCCTGCAGAAAATTTGGAAACACACAAGGAATGAAGAAAATAAAACGTAATATTAACACCCAGAGCTTAAAATATATTTCTCCAAAAACATTTTCATTTCAGAATTAAGCTAAAGAATAAATGTGAGATGGAAATACTGACTTCTCAGGCCTTCTCAGTGAACATGGACCCTGGGCAGCCTGTGCCAGCCTCCTGCCTTCTACAGGGACCTCGGGTAGCCCACCAAGACATCCCAGACAGTCTTTTTACCAGAGGCAGCAAGAGGTGGGGAGAGGGAAGAGAGAGAAAGAGAGTTAAGGGAGGAGGAGAGGTGAGGAGAGGAGGGGAGGGGAGCGGAGGGAAGAGGAATTGTTTAAATGTGAAATTAAACATAAAATTAAATGAAATGGAGCTCTTAGTATTTAGAACATCAATTCACAGCCTGTAGGGAGAGTTGGATCTTCTGGGAATTCTGAAATCCCATCTTATAGATAGTCCTTTACTTCACCTGCCCAGTATTTTCTAAATTTATCTTGAGTACAAGACTGCTGTCAGTTGTGGTGTTTTGAAGGTGTATGTACCCTGGAAAAACATGTTTTTAAATCTAATCCATTTCTATGAGTGTAAGCCTGTTGTAAGTTGGATCTTGTGATGAGGTTACTTCAGTTAGTGTAGCCTACTCATTCAGGATGGTTTTAATCCTCTTCCTGGAGTCCGTTATAAGCAGAATGAATTCAGAGAGAGAGGGAAAGCTACAGCAGCAAGAGCTGAAATCCATGAAACCCAGAAGAGAAAGGGGAGACCAGCAGACACTGCCACCTGTCTTGCCATGTGGCAGAGGAACCGAGGATCACCAGCAGCTGGTCCTCGGGAAGAAAGCATTACTTTGATGATTCCTTAATTTGGACATTTTCCCAGACTCTAACTGTAAGCAAGTAAATGCCCATTGCTTAAGCGGAACCATTTCATGGTATTGCTTTAAGCAGCCTAGGAAACTAAAACATAGGTCCTTGACTTAGATGCTAAAGCAGTACCTGGAGGTCCTGGTCACTGGCAAATGGAGTGCTCTGTGTGCATGTGTATGTTTGTGTACATACCCATTTTGCTTATTTTTAGGGCAGTAAGAGTAAAAATAAAAATCAGTGACTTTTTTTTACTGTCTCCTATGTGCCATGCAATGTGTAAGAGTTTATATGCATTATTTCATTAATCTATATTTTTTCCCACTTTCTAGATGAGGGAAGTGAGCAGTGGAAATGGAAAGGAATAGCTAAAGGTTGCAAAATGGCAGAGGCTGGATCCAAACTCAGGTTGATCTGCCAGGGCCCCTACACTCTACATTTCCCCACTCCCTACAACCCTCTCCCTACAACTCCCTGCAACTGTGTAGACCTATTTATTTAAAAAATATCTTGCAAGGTATAAAATTTCCAAAATTATTTTTTAATACTAATGAATTGTTAGTAAATTATGAGATACTATTTTTAAAATTTGCCATTCTGAAAGGCAGGACCCTGAAAAAGCCAGCTGGTGATGATTAATATTATCTTATAAAATAGAACTGCTTTCAACTATTTTGTGGTGACTTGTAATGCCATATCTGGGTTTAAAGTTTATTCCATTTTACTTTATCCTCCCTATATCATATTTTAAATAGACATAGTGTCATGGAAACTAAATCATGGTAATTCCTAGTCCACTGCTCTTTCAAACATAGTCATATGATCCTAAAGATATTGATAAACCAAAAATGCTCTGTTTGCACTTACATTTTGGAAGTGTTTTAACCTTTCAAAATAATTTGAGCAATTAGTTGGAAAAAGCCATCCACTGCTCTTACTAGTATCCTATGGTGTAAAAAAATAAAAAAAAATTCTGTTCTGTTTTTATAGTCCTGATGAGGTCTGAGATATAATGTAGATTTATAAACAAAGAAGTGTCAGCCTCAGGTCTGCACTTTCTCTCATGCTCTCTCTTCTGCCCCCTCTGTGGGCTTCTTTTACTGAATAAACTCAATTCGCGAGAGAAGGAGGGACAGGTTTCTATCATAATTATTGCTACTTTTAAAAAGTGACCCACTTGCTAATTATCAAGTTGTAGGAATGTATATAGCTACTATAAATACTGCATAGTTATTTGCTTTCAGAGATGATGGATGAAAAAGGTTCTGCTCTCTGGTTTTCCTTTTCTTACTAGTATTTTATGTGCAATTCTCTAGGATGTCTCATGGTGGATATTAGGCTTGATCATCACTCCCACTGAGAATTCCCTCCATTATCTTTTAGCATAGTTTCCAAAGAGGGGAAGGCTTAAAATTGAACGCCTACTACTTGGCATGCCCCAAAGAAAGAGACTTGAACATTTTCCCTTTCCTCATTAGGAACCGGGAGTTAGACCAGTTTTTTTTCTCAGTGGACACTTAGACTGTTTCTCACTAAGTGGCAGTTCCCTGGCTAAACACACTGCTCTGCACCTTCTGGTCAGAAGCCAGTTGGGCAGGTCAAAGAAGCAGTCTCTTGGCAAAACAATCTTCAGGCAGTTGCCCATAGAGGACATGATGTAGTCTATTCCCAAGAGTCCAGGATATCCCTCTCTAGCAGAGATTAAGACCAACGTAGAATTCCAAGCATATCAGCGCTGCTTGGAAAATGTACACTTTTCAACTTAATCAAAGCCTAGCTTTATTATGGTTCCTCCTACTGGGCAATATTTCTTTTGGCTGTCTCTAAGAAACAGTTGCCCAAAATAGGATCCCCATTCTGCTATGAGTCAAACTCAGTTGTACTGTTCATCCTTGAGTTTGACCAGCTGCAGAGAGCCAGAGCTGGAAATAAAGGGTCAAGGAAAACCAACAGCTTCCTCAAGATACAGACTGGGAGACATGTGCTTCAGTGGCAGCTTTGCTGACCCAGCTCCTCCTTCGAGAATTTGGCTTGACTTTGAGGGGTACGTTTTCAGTGAGGTGAGTGAGGAGTTGGCAGTCTGGCTCTCACTTACTGTAATTGAGTCAGACAACTAAATTGCCTCCCAGTTACTGAAAATGTAAACCGCATACAGAGTATGTAGGTCACAGCATTCCAGTGGTGCGTGTCCGGTATGGTGACTTAATGCCTGGATGTGGAGGACAGACTCTTTTGAGTCAAAGCAACATGCTGGCTCAGCACATGTTCATACATGCAGCAAAGGCAACACTGCTTTGCAAGATATCCCGGAAGCGGTGCTCCAGCACATGGATTTATTTAGACAGAACAATGTGTCAGCTTATCATGGTGCTGTAAGCTTTAGACGGCTTAAAAAAACTTAAATTGTGTTTATTAATAAGCCGCTTCCTTTATACACAACCACAAAAATTCCTCCATATGTTTTCCCCAAATCAAAGTTGTACTCAGAGATGTAAAATAAACACTTTTGCACCAATAGAGTACCTGGGATAAAACTGACAAACTTCTGGTGAAATTAGCAGAATTAGGGGAAGGAGAGTGGGTTTTTGTACTTTTTTTAACTTGATTTAACATGAAACCCAGTGATGTCAATTGCTTATTATCAATGTGTATGATTATGAGGAAGAAACAAGTTTTATAATCAATTTCACTTTCAGATAAATGACTGCTTTCACAGAAAAGACTATATCTTGTCTCCCAAATAGACTAAAAACAATAGACTGTTCAAAGTTTTATTTAAAAAATTCCTTGATCTGCATTTAGATTTTCCATGGCAAATCTTCAATCTCAGGAGTGTATCCTTCTCCAACTCTACATGCCTTTTGACATCTGGCTCCATCATCAAGTGCCATATGTTTAAGGAATGCATTTTTTCAGTCTAACACTTTGCAGAATTGCAAATCTCTATTTGTCTGTGTGTGTGCCAGAGAGGTAGCCTGTAAGGGTATACTTATGGATCCTCAGGTCATTCCTTTATTCTAACTTAAGATAGCATACTCTCAGAATTATGTGTTTCGAGAGGAAACCCAGTGTTTTCCTGGTAGGCTTGCTCTCTAGTTAACCCCATTTTTAATCTGGGTATTATGCCTATGAGGTTATCTCTGGCAGCTTTAATCTTTCTCCAAAAGTCCTGTGTTAAGAGAGAAGGTATGAACCTGTGAGACTGGGTATTTTTCTGCCATAAACCTTAATTGCCTCCATTTTGAGTGATAGAGGTAGCCACCCCTCTTTCTTCCTAATCCCAAATTTCTCCATCACATATGTTGACTCTTAGACATCCATGCCAACTCACTCACATATTGCATCCTGGTCAGTCCAGCGGCAAGAAGAAACATCTCCTTTAGACAGTTTCCCCAGAATGTATGTATTATTCCCCACATATGTTTGATTTTAGGTCCCAGAATTTTGGGATTTCTGGTGTGATACTAAGGACATGATAGCCTTCCCTTCACTGGGCTGACTGGGATACAGTAGGTGAGTAGCTTGGCATGGAGGTCCAAGAATAAGCAGAGTGGGAGGAAAGCTTTGGGATTGGGAAGGGTACTACTGAATGGGGGCAGGATGGTGGGAGATGAAATCACAGGCAACAGTAAGGAAATGGGCTTTTATTATGAGTCAAACAGGAAGGCACTGAAGGGTTTTAAGAAGAGGAGAAAGACAATCTGACATTCATGTTTAAAAGGATCCCCCTGGCTACCATAGTGAGAAGACCGTAAGGAAGCAAGAATGAAGGCTAATCGAGTAATCTAGGTGAGAGATGGTGGTGAGAAGTATTCATTTTATGGATGTATTTTAAAAGAAGAGCCAACAGGATTTGAGGACAGACTCAATGAGCATTTTGAGAGAAAAGGAGCATTTAGGATGACTCCAAGATTTTGGCTAGAGCAACTGGAAAGATGGAGATATAATTTTCTGAGATGGGAAACCTGTGGGAGGACCATTTGGGGACAAGTGTAGCAATTCAACTTTGGACATGTTTGTTTGAGATTCTGATTAGATATCCAAGTAGGAATTTCAAGTGAACAGTTAGATATAGTCTGGAGTTTGGGAAAGAGTTCTGGGATGGAAATATAAGTATTAGAGTTTTTAGCATATAGGTGGTTTTCAAAGTCTTGAGACTGGATGTGAATGTAAATGAAGATGAGAAGAGAACCAAGAATGGAGTCTTGGAGCAGAGATTGAGAAAAGGAAGAAAAACGTGCAAAGGAGCCTGAAAGAAGTAGCCAGTGAAGTAGGAGGGAAATCAGAAGAGTGTATTGTCCTGTAAGCTGAGAGAAAAAAAGGGAATTTCAAGGAGGATGGAGGGATCAACCAAGGCAAATGCTCCTAATAGGTCAAGTAAGAAGAAAACAGAGAATGTTTCTTTGCATTTAACAGCATAGATAATATGGTGACAAAGTAAAGATCTGTTTTGGTGGAATGATTGGAAAAAACCTCATTGGAATAGATTCAAGACAGAATAAATTAAGAAAAATTGTAGATAATTTTTGAGGAATTTCATAGTAAAGAGGAGAAGAGATATGAAGTGTATCTGGAGGGAGACGTGGATTCATGAAAGGGATTTTTCATTGGGTTGGTTGGTGTTTTTTAAGATGAAAGACATTACAATATATTTTTTGCCAATGCAAATTACATAGTGGAAAGGAGAAAATTGATAATACAGGGGAAAGATGAAAAATTACTGAAACAATGACCTTGAGTGGGTGAGAGTGGATGGATGCCAACGTACATGTGAAGGGGGGTTGACCCCAGTTAGGTGTGGGACAGTTCATCAATGGTAACAAGAGGGAGGGCAGATATGTGGGCACAGATGCAGGTAAGGTGGTAGACGTGGAGGTAAGAGGTAGGCTTATGCTTTCTCAATTGTGATTCATAGCTTCCAATTATGGCTGCCAGTTCACATTCCCATGAAGTGAAGAAAAAGTAATTCTCAATTCCTCTCATCCCCATTTTCGTATGCTGCTCCTCACGTCACATTATTTCCCTCCCCTTGAATATACCCAGCCTTGTGCCTTGTTTTGACCAATAGAAGATGGTGGGAGTGACCTGGGATTTGTGAGCCCAGTCCTTAAGAAGACTGGCAGATTCTGCTTCCTCCTCCTTAGAGCCCAGCTGCCATACTCTATGGAAGTCCAGGCTACTGACTGATTAGAGAGCACATGGCGGGATCACAGAGGATGAGAGGCCACCTTAGAGACTTCAGCACAGAGGACCCCTTCCCCCACCGGGGAATTACCCCAGCAGTTGTACCAGGCACAGAAGAGCTGCCCAGCTGAGTCTTGCCCCACTTCATGACCTGCAAATTGTGAGAAATAATAAAGCATATTTTTGATTGTTTGTTTTAAGCTGCTAAATTTGGGTGTGCTTGTTAGTCAGGAATAGAAAACTGAAATATCAATGAAATAAAAAGCAAAATTGTCATTTGAGATTGGGGATGGAAAAGGTAGTAGGAGTTGGAGGGTAAAGAAAAATATATGAAATAGAGAGTAGGAGATGAATCAACTAAAGGACATAGTATGATTATTGGGAGGTCCAAAGGTAAATTTAAAGAGACATTCTGTTTTTTCTGTTGGTTTTATTCAGCTACATTCAGCTGCAGTGCTATAGGCTGGGTCCTAAGGAAAGCTGGATTTCAGCCGGGTTGGATATTTGACTGGAGAACAAGGTGAAGTTAAAGGAAGGATGTTAAAGGTATGCAAGGGGGGTTTATAATGAATAACCAGGGAACTCAATTTAATGGGCAAGTACATATTATGTTTTCAAACTACCTCTCTGATGATTTAAATGAAGTAACACACTTTATCAATCTACATAGAATTCTACTTTGAAAGATGTTTTACCTATATTTCTTTTGCTCCTCTCACAACCATCCTTACCTCTCTTTTAAGAGAGCAGGGAAGCCTGAAAGTAACACATTTATTTTTTAGTATTTGAGGAACATATTTTGCAGTCAATTTTATAAATTATTATAGCCTGTATACAGTTAGAAGAGAAGCCCTATGCATAGTATTTAAGTCCTTGATAGAGCATAACATGCTATATTTACAAGATAATCAAAAAAACATTTAGATGAATGAATAAATAAATACATATAAATGGCAGTTCTATTCAGGGTTTGTAAATAAAAGGTTAATGGAAAAGAAAGACTTTAAATGTGAACTGTTGTGTGCCCAGGCTAATCAGGGTACATATTAATAGATACTAAATATGAATTTGTTGGATGAATAAATGAATAATCTTTCCAGTAAAGTTCACATTCCCATGAAGTGAAGAAAAAGTAATCCCTGCTGAAGACAGTTTTTTCCAATCACTTTTAATGTACATTTGTAAAGCCTCAAATCTAGCAGAGTGTGGTAGTTTGAAGCTGTTATGTATCCCAGAAAAGGCCATGTTCTTTTAATCCATTTCTGTGGTCGCAGACCTATGGTGGGTGGGACCTTTCGATTGGATTACTTCAATTAAGACGTGACGCACCTCATTCAAGGTGGGTCTTAATCTTCTTACTGGAGGCCTTTATAAGAGGCTAAAACACATACAGAAGCTAGCAGAAGAAATTAAGAGAAGTTTACAGAAAAAGCCCCAGAGAACTTTAGAGAGGAAGAGACACAGAAGCTGAGAAAGGAAGCCACAGACAGAGAAGTCAGAGCTGAAAGCAATGAAACCCAGGAGAGGAGGACCAGCAGACATTGCCATGTGCCTGGCCACGTGACAGAGGAGTCCGGATCACCAGCAGCCTGACATCAGAGTCCAGTATCATCCTGTTGATGCCTTCAGTTGGACATTTTCACAGCATAAGAATTTTAAATTGTAAGTTAATAAATCCCCATTGTAAAAGCCAATCCATTTCTGGTATGTTGCATTTTGTCGGTTTTAGCAAACCAAAACACAGGGGTCTTCTCATATAGATTAAGAGTCCACATTTCAGCTTCTCTCCAAATCCCATTACTTTGAGATTAGGAGATTAAGTAAAAGCATTACATTTAAATTCATGCTTATTATATTCACAGCAATTATTTGCAACTCATTACTAAAAACTTGAGTGCTTGAATAAACCATGACAATGTATCAGATTAGCTACTATAAATCATATAGCTTCTTTCAAAATGTTTTAGATTCTGCTGCAGTAAATACTGGCCTATTTAAGAGTATTAAGACGTACTGACTTAGAGAGAACATTTTTTTTCTAGTGTGAATGGATACAGACTTTTCCATTTCATTCCAGAAAATGAGTACAAGTCTGCTAATGTTCTTACACTTAGGGAAGATTCCAGTTTCATGGCCCAGCCAAGAGAGTAATTAAGATTCCAGAGATAAAAAGCAGCCTCTCAAAGTGTTGGTTGGTTTAATCTGCAAGGGATAGACAACAGTATGAAGCCACAGTTCTGATACTGTGCTTCATTGTTCATCAATCCTTACTTTCTTCAGAGAATTGCCTTTATCAGATTTTTAACTAATGTTTCCCAGAAGAGAGTATTACTTACATGCAATATGATGGTGAGAAGAGAGTTCATTGTACAGCTACTAACGTGAGAAATATGATTTAGCCCAGTGGTTCCCAAACCTGGCCTTATGAATTACCACCAAAGCTGTTTAAAAATAAAGGTTGCCAGACTCCCACTCCAAAGATTCTAAGTAAGGATGGTGGGGGTTGGAATCAGTTGGATTTATTTATGCTAAGCACCTAGCATTATTCTTCTGTTGCTAGTCTGGCACTGGTTCACTGACAGGCCTTTAAAAATAACAGATTTTTCAACTAGAATATATGGCAGGTGCCTGCTTGTGTGACTCTATAAGGAGTGGCAAGGTAGTAAAATATGCTCCTTTCCCTGCACTAAAGCAGATGCATTTATGACTTTTGTTGTCACATATGAAACAGTTGATGTTTTTAGTCCAGCATTCACTTTACAAACATATATGGCCACCCTTTGTAACTAGCAGATTTGAGTTCATCTAAAATGAGATGAACTTCTCAATGATTTAAAGGTTTACTCAGAAATAGTTCTAAATCAGATGTAGCACAGTTGGATTGCCTTTTTTGGTTGGCATTCTCTACAATACACCTTGATTCTTGAACCCCCAAAATCTGTGATTCTCAATCAGGAGTCCACATTCCTGAAGGGGCAATATTTTAATTCCAAGGCTGTGGGAGGAAAGCATGAGTAGTTTGAAAAGCCATATTAAATATTATAATTTAATTTTTTTATTTGGGAAAAACGATCAATTTTTTTATAATATAAACTACAAAAGGCAAAGCTCAAGAAAATCTTGTACAGCAGGGATACACTGAAGATAATGTATTCCTCTGGGAACCATCCTCCAGAGTGGTGAATCAAAACTGGGGGGTTGCAGAAGCTACTCTTTTATCTATGTTTTAGTCAATCAATCAAACAAAATGTTGGCGCCCTTTCTAACTCCTCTAGCTACGACATTGAATCCAGAATCTCTGCTTACTACACCCAAATCGATAAATCCAGCCTGATCCAACTTTATGTTCTTCCCACCATTACCCCACACCTTTAATTTCCATTCTCATACATATTACCCAGAGTTCTATTTGTATAAATTGGAAAAATCATGCACTGCTTTTGGAAGATAACATACCTCTTCATAGGTCACATTTTGTACTTTACCTTGTGGAGCTTGCTGGGATTCAAATCTAGCAAAAGTCTAGAAACAAAGAGTGGTAGAGTCAGTAGGTCTTGAAGAGAACCAGCAGTGTTCTCAAGGCAACTTGCTCACAGGAGTTCTTTACAAATTCCTCAGATAAAGCAGGGTTAACAGCCTCAGACAAGGGTGGAAAGAAACAAGATTCAGCCGAATTGACGGGTTCCGTGTCCCCAGCTTCATCTGAATCTCTCTATATGCCCTCATTCCAATTTTCAGGGTCTCCCTCCTTCCCAATCAATGCCCTCATTTTAACAGCAGATAACCTGTGAGGATGGGAATTCAATTTACATTGTAATTCAACTTCTCACAAGATGAGTTTCTGGGTTTGGTCTTCAAGAGATAAGAATTTCTTTAATAGAAAGAAAATTTCATGTCATTTATGTGACATTTGAGCTGGGAATTTGAAAGCCTCGAGCCCATCCTTTTAACTGTGCTAACTTTGTCTAGCACAGTTAGGAACAAACAGCCAATTTCACTGTACTCATTAGTTTGACAAACATGTTGTAAGGTATCAATCACTCAGAACCTTGCCTTTTATAAGTATTGATTAGAAGGATCCAATGGTGATATTTTATATATCTCTATTGTTACATCATGCCTTTGCTACATTAGTGCTCTCTATATCAATGGAAAGAGAGTGCCTTTAAATCTAATTAGAGAACAAGTTTCAAAAACCCTAGAACCAATTCAGAAAACTCATGCTTAAGATTCTGTTCCTCTAGGAGCACTCTCAGTACCAACACTGTTTACATTATTACTCAGTCTGCTAAATTTTAAGCCACCACAGTCTTCAGCTTCTTTCAACAACTGCTCTCTGGGACTGCCTTTTCTCCCTTCTACCACCATTTCCCAACGCCACCAGTCCCTTTCCTTTATTACTACTTCCACCCAGATCCTAATAGTGTACTACTCTGCCCATAGTCCAAAATCCTTGGGATGATTAAGATCAACACACTGCAGCCCAGGAGGAATTGGCACTTGAGTTCTGCATATTTTGACTTTCAAATGAGTGAGATAATTGTACATACAGCTCTCCATTTCACATTCCCAGAATTGTCACACATTGTGTGTTGAAGCCATTTGCCCTGAAGATTAATTCATAAATTTGTAATAAAAATGAAAAAAAGAGCCAGTGAGTTATGTGCTATGTCAAACACCTATTACATTTGGCATTCAGAAAATGTTAAACCACTGTAAAATAACTGAATGTCACTTGCTGAGCATTTTCATTACAGTGGTCAGTTGTCAGAAAACTTCTCAAATTTGTTCAAGGAAATTAGATGCTAAGAAGGAAACACACACATTTCGTATCAACCACCACGATATCCATCCCACTTTTCTTTTCCATTTCAACAGCAAAGATGGGAGAATCTGAATTTAAATGAAAAAAATATATGGCACATTTCCAAGTCTACAGCTCTCCTACATATGTATTGGTTTATAATGATTTATAAGACCTATTTTTCAGGAAACAAAACCGTAAGTCTCTAATAAGTCTTTTTCCCCCAGGTTCTGAATTAGACCTAATGGACAAGACCAGAGATGACTTAATGGAAGAACTCATGAGTATTGGGAAATGAAAAGACCCAGTCGGCTACTGTTAGTAATATTGATATAATGAACATAGTATCTATAAAGGGTTAAATAGCCCAGTATGTTTTCTTTTTACTTAACTTCATGTCTATTAGAACCAAGACAAATGCCTCCAGTTGCCAGAGGGTCAACATTTTTTGTGGAAGCAAAAATAGTGATAATCATGAAATCATGAAAATGATGTTTTGAACTCTTAACTTCTGTAATAATTTGACACATTAGTATTTCTTTAACATCTTCTTTGATTTTAATTCTGGGAGATTTCCTTATGTGTTTGTGGCCTTATGCCCTGAAATGGAAACCTATCTGTAATATGCCCAGGGAATGGCAAATGAATTGCAAATTAGGTTATAATAGTATACACATATAAGCGCAACTGGCTATTACAATAGTAGGCAACTGCCAGGGCATTTAAGCTCTTGCTTTTAGGTCTCAGCAGTGAGAGATGAAAGTATGAGTACCCTCCCATTGGGTTTTGCACTCCAATTTAACAAAATTCCTATATAAAATCATAACTCAGGTAAGTCAAGATTCAAAGGTTGATTTAAAATATCTTTAATTAAAATGAAAATGTTTGGAGAATATAAAACATTTTAACACGTCCTCACTATTTAGATAGAAAAGGAAAACAAAAAGGGACTTTGCAAAACTAAACCAGATCTGTCTTTTAGTTCTTCACTATTATACTTTTGCTATTCTTAGTTTTCATATTCAAGGGAGCATAAGGAACCTGTGGTATTATTATATGGATATTGACAACATTTACTAAATGAAGTTTTCTTTTTATTTTAAGATAAGCTGTATTTAATCACAGAAATTTAGAACTGCCAAAATCCTTTGTGGATTGACTAATTCAAACTTCTGTTTTCTAACAAGAAAATTAATTATAGAGAGATTAAGTGATTTGCTCAAGGCCACACAGCAAAGGAGCAGCAGATTCAACACTAGAAACCAGTTCCTGTGACTACGGTTCATTCAATCAACAAGTGTATGTGGGATCCAACATGTTCCAGGCCCAAAGGTGAGCTGTACAAACTCTCTGCCCTCCAGTTGCTCATTATCTACTAAGGAAATTGAATGAGTAAGCAGGTCATAAGAGAGTGCATAGAGATAAGCATAGAGCCCTAAATGATTGAGTAAAAGGGGCCATTTAGGAATGTCTTCCTGAAGGAGGTGACATCTAAGGTGACATCTAAGCTGCAAACACTCCAAAGGAGGAGTAGAAAGATGTTTCAGGTAGTAGTAGTTTTTCCTTAGATGAAGAAGCAAGAAAGTGCAGGCTCTTTAGGGAATTGTCAGTATATCTGCTCACTGGAGCATAGGATGGGGCTGGCAGGAAACAGGGAGAGAGGAGACTGGTAAGGCAGCCCAAGCCACCCCAAATTTAGAAATTTGGACTGTAATGAGGGAAATTGAAGAGTCATTGTAGGGGTCCTGGCAGAGGAATAAGAGCAATTGTCAGATTACAGTGCGAATACTGGATTGGAGAAAGGCAGAGACTGGAGGTCAGGGAAATACTTCTATCACAATAAAAAGGGACTTTGTGAGGATTATAAAAAAGGTACTGTTTCCTGTTGTAAATTTTCATAATATACAGGGTTTTTCAGAACAACTCTTTACTGCCACTTGCCAGGAGTTGTCAACATAGATATGGAAATCTATGCTATATGATATGGTACCCTTGTGCAATACACAGCCTGCCCAACTGGCCCTGACCACACATGGCTTCTAGGAAAGTCAAGGAGTAGTTATGATTAACTCCATCAAGCACTTGAAAATTTACAAGCCTCTTTCATAAACATTATTTCATTTACTCTCGCTGATAATCCTGTGCACTAGTTAGAAAATTAAGGCCCAGAAGACCAAATGATTTGCCTAAGTCCAAAGCTGGAGACAGTGGAGTTAAAACTCAAATATAGTTATTTTAACCTCTAAACATCTTCCTTCATCAGCTTCATGTCTTTGATGCTTCTATTATTATACCATGTAAAAATCTCAAAAATGTAAAATATGTTTATTTCTTAAATAAATTTACCAAGCATCTAACAACATAAGTGGGGTGAGATGGAGTGGAGAGAAGCTTTCTCTTTTTTTATCAGCTTTTTGCTGTTTGTTGTTGTTTTTGTTTTTGTTTTTTAAATCAGAAATCAAATATAGAAATTGTAACATAGAATACTGGTCTAGTAGTTAGTATTTGAATGTGGGGATAGGAAATGGACTTGAACTTCTTTGTTTTATGATTCAAAAAGGCACTTCACTGTCTAATACTTGAGATACTTGGGACATTATCTGTATTTCTTGCCCTGCATATGGTCTTAATACAGACATAAATAAAGAAGGACTTAAATGATAATTAAAAATAAACATTCCAGAATCTGAACTAATTGAAATACTTATGTGTTAAATATCTGTGAAACTTTGATATATTTAATGTATTTTATATCTCTCACTTTTCATCTAATTAAGAAAGCCTAAATGACTATTGTGATAAATGATTGGCGATACTTTACAACCTTGCCTACATGTTTTTTGGCTGTTACTTAGAATAAAATGACAAGCATATTTGGTTTGCAGGCATTTGGAATGGCATTTGAAAGTCAAGATTAACCATTTCACAGTCATGCAGGAGTGCACGATGGCTCTCTTGCTGGCCTGCCTTTTCTAGTCATCCAGGCTCGGCACTGGAACTAGCTTTTGAAAATCAGGGTTAGGTTGCACAGATAATTTTTTCACTGTTAGGTGCATGTGCCAGGTTTTAAGAGATTTCTAATAAGCTGATGGTCCCCTTTTCAACCCAGCCCTAGACTAGAGTACAGAGAGGCAGTGCAGTGTGGTGGTTAAGAGCACAGACCCTACAGCTCAACTGCCTGGGTTGCCATCTCAGCTCTGTTACTTAGTGGCTGTGTGACATTGTTCAAGTTTCTTAACCTCCCTCTGCTTCATAGGGCTGTTGTGAGCTGTTGTGGGGGGGGGGAATACATATATATATATATATATATATATATATATATATGTGTGTGTGTGTATATATATATATATATATGTATATATATGTTAAAAGATTTCCTGGCAGATAGAAAGCAACAATGCTAGCATTAAGCAGTTTTTAATTAATGTAATTTGAAGGGGTATCAAATATTAGACTTCCTGTTCAAGATTAAGTTATTGTTAGAAGCTTAATGTAAATACTTAGACTGTATATGAAAAATAGCATTGTGGGAAATATGGATGATGATTTTTAGTTTCTCACTCCCAAACACACAAAAGCACACAAAAAACAAAACACACAAAAAACTCTACAACTCTATGTACCCTTTCTATGCCCAAGTGGTGCTACCTTCTCTTTCTAACTATCCCCAAAAGGAAAGAATGCAAAATAATGGAATTGAAATCCTTGCAGTTGCTCAGAAGACATGCATAAGTAAGGCTGTGTAGTTTCCCAGGGAGGGAATCTCTGGGTTAGGTTCACTGTATCTACTCATGTCTGAACGTCTGTTTGACTCATGCCTACTATAGCACTTCCAGGCCAATTCTAAATGATGTTCACACATAGTGTGAAAAAATTCCTTGGAATACACAGTGTTGTCATTGCTTCCAGGTAAAAGACATGTGAGTAGAATCCAATGAAGAATGCTTGAAACATAAAGATAAAGATCAAGGCAAAATATATGCTGATTCCAGTGTATTATTTTAGTTGTTTATGTGTTCGTCTTCTCCACTAGAATGTGAGAATCTCAAGAACAACACCTATTTAATTTTTAAAAATATTTTTACCTGGAGGAAGACAGCAAACCCCAATTATTTTTTTAAAATAAAGTATTACTCAGTAACATTCTTGCTATCTTAAAAGAGAGAAATAACAAGTTTGAAATGGCCTAAATAGATTTTTCTGAGTTCTGGTAATTGAAGAATATACAGCTATAAACTGTATACCATAATTTAAGACAGACTGAAAGATACGATAATTTCCACAGATAGTCATTTAATTATTTCCAGGGAAATGCCATTCTTCTTAGATTTCAAATGCTTTAAATTTTGTAATGCACCACAATTTTGCAATAAAATGTTCAGAGAAAAAGTATTTCAAAATTTTCTGCTGTCTGGGGGAAAAAGAACAGGACTGTTTTTTTTTTTTTTTTTTTTTTTAAATAGCTAAGTTAATAGTGGTTAGACCTCTTTTGATTACAAGTAAATGAAAATCCAAACCAAACTGGCTTAAACCAAAATAGAATTTATTGCCTCACCTAACCAAAAAGTTCAGAAATATATTTTGCTTTGGTTGGAGCTTGGCCAGGCTCAAATGATATCATGAGAACTTGATTTTTCTCTGTTACTCTTGGTTCTGCTTTCTGCTTATTGTGGAGAGTTATTGTTTTAAATCTAAAGACAAGATTTGCTGCCATTGCTCACAGTAACAAGAAGGAATGCACTAATGGGCCTAGTTTTAGATCTAATATACCATTCCTGGGGACAGTTGGAGGGTAGTGGAGAGTTAGGTTTACCTAAGGCATATGATCTAATAATGGGAGACAAAGCAGAATGGATGTACTATTATTGCTTCTTTTTTGATGCTCTCTCCAGGTAAGTTAAGTTTTAAGCTTCATGAGGACATGGACCTTGCCAATTTTGCTCACTGTCTTGTCATCAGCATATAGCACAGTATCTGGTATATATCACAGTGCCTGGTATATAGCAGGAGTTCAATAAGTATTTACTGATTGAATGAATATAATAATGACATGCTTTCATTTCCATTAGGACAAATAAAGATAGATTATGGTATGGATTCTTTATTAGTCTGCAGCATTTTATATTCTTGATGCCCCCTTCTTCTTGTTTCTTACCCTTCCTTAGCTTTGGTGATTCTGCCCCATCCAGGTTCTGATCCTGGAAATTTGTTTTCTTAAAGTGTCTCCATTAGTACTTCCCAGCTTTCCATTCCCATTGTCACTCTGGTGATCTTAATCTTTATCATCTGTTACCTGTAATATATAGCAGCCTTCTAATTAGTCTTTCTACCTCTTGTCCTTCCCCTCTCTTCATCTACATTGGTTTCTGAACAATTTGCTTAAAAAAGAGCTTGAATATTGTCACTTATGTGCTTATAGGTATACAGTGGATCCCGTCTGCTCCTGGGAAGTCCATATGTTAGCATTCAACAAAGGTCCCTAATCTATTGTCCAGCCTTATTTCCCTCTTTGCCTGCTTTCAAAGACACTATGAATGTCTTAAGAGGACAAGCCATGTCTAATTAATTGCCTTATTTTGTTTTATTTTGTCCTTTGTCTTTATAGCTCCTATATTGATGGTTGGGTATACAGTAAGCTATCAATAACTAAAAATGAATAAGGAATAAGTAAAAATAAAAGACATATACCTTAATGAATGCAAAATGCTATTTCTGGAATTTGGTCTTCTTGGGGTAATACATAGGAAAGATATATCCAGTGAGTAAAAGTTTTCTTTTTCAGCAGTTTATTGCAACTGGCCCTAGAGAAGATTGATATTTTACTTAACATTCAGAGGGAGTTCCCTAAATCGGCTTAATAATGCATGTATGTTCGTATGAAAGGAACAAAAGCGTACTTCTGTCTTGGTTTTAAAGGTGATTTTTTTTCTCAGTGATAGCTTCTTACCATACATATAGCTCAGTTATCTGATTTCTTAAAAAAATGATTTCTGGGAAATTCACAGAAAAAGAAACAGTCCATAGAGAAACATAAAATGCTCAACTTGAATAATGATTTGAGAAATGCAAATTAAATGACAAAAAATTAATGGCTTTTCATTTATCAGATTAGCTAAGATTAAAAGTTTGTCACTGAAATGTGATTGGGAAAGCCATGTGGATCACACTCTTCTTTGTCCAGTGTATGGATGGATGAGTAGAAAAAAGGGGGCAAAAAAAAAAAAAAAAAAAAAAGCACCCAGTGGTCTTTTTTACCTTAATTGTTCTTTTTCACTTTAATTTTTATCCTTATTACTTTTGTGTGTGTGGTCATGAAAATGTTCAAAAATTGATTGTGGTGATGGACGCACAACTATATGGTGGTACTGTGAACTATTGATTATATGCTTTATATGACTGTATGGTATGTGAATATATCTCAATAAAATTGAATTATTAAAAAAAAAAAAGTTTGTCACTGGCCAGCTTGACAAAGATGTTGAAGAACAAGCATTCTCAGATACCTATGGTGGAATGGCAAGGTACCAATAGCTAACCAAATTAAAAATGCATATTCCTTTCACTCATCTATTTCAACTCTGGAATTTATTCTACATACATATACCGAAATTACTGCATGAAAATGTAAGCATTGGGATGCTCATTTCAGCAACTGGAAACAGCTCTAATGCCTATTAGCTGGAAATTGGAAATTAATTCTGGTTAAGCCATGCAGTAGACGAGAGTATTATGTAGAATTTAAAGGAAGGAGATAGACCTATGTGTATGAATGTGGTAACATGAGTAAATGTGGAAAATTTAATAACATTAAATGAAATAAAACAATGAGGAAAATAGTACATGAAATGTGATTACGTTTGCTAAAAACTGAGTAAAATTTTAATAACAACCTGAGAGGATGGGAGATGGGAGTCGAGCCAATATATGAGGGAAGAGACTTTTGCATCCTTTTATTTGAATTTTTGCATATATCTTCATTACTTTTATAACATAAACCTAGACTGTTTAAAACACACACATACACACACACACACACAAATGGAAAAAAATTGTTTCCTAATAGTGTACCAGTTCATATTTTCATAATTTAATATTTTTACGTATTTATTCAATAGCTATTTTTTTGACTGATAATTGGTTTCAAACACCATATCACATGGTCCTTATTTCCTTTCTCAGATGTTTCCTGTGTTCTTGGTACACCAAAGTCTTCATGCAGATAGGTTCCTGCCCACAAATGCAATGTATTTTGCTTTTCATAATCATGACAAAATGCTATCTGAAATGATCCTCACATTCATGTATCTACGTGTCTGAATAGTTTTCCTCGTATATAGAGAACGCAAGTTATTCTCGGCTTTGTGCCCCAGGCTTGTGACATCCCTTTGGTCTGGATGAAGAGCACTTTGTTTTTCTTGAAACATGTAATAATCGAAAACAGACTTCTGACATTGGTTAGCTCCATAGGCAGAAGTAGCAGCCTGGAAAAGTAGAGCAGTTCTGCCCTCTGATAATGACACTACTGTCGATTATGTTCTATCTGATGAGTGCAGGCTCAGAGAGGCTGAAAAGTCACCTATTGACATCGGACTTGGCGTTGAAACTCAAACTTCTCTTTCTGGCAGTGCAAAGTCAAGTATGCCATTGTGGATCTTCACCACACATTTCATAATTCTTTAAGAGAACACTAGATAGTACTGATATTTGTGGCCCAACCTAAATTTTATTAAGGTAGGTCTATCAGGACTTTTAAAACAATTAACTCATTTACTTTTTTTTAAACAAATCTGTCTCCAAGATGATGCTTATTCAATATTGACTGAAAAGGGGTATATGCCTTTTTCCTTAAAAGAAAAAAAAATCTCTTAAAGTATGAATCAAAGGCTAACTTAGTCAAGCAAGAAGTTAAATTTCTCCTTACACAGTGTTCAAGATGGTTTTGCTAGAATGGAAGAGCTGATGGCGCCGAGCCCAGGCCATAGACTAAAGATGGCTGTTGTAAACATACATAGGATAAGCACTGTGGACTTTATTAAAACCATGTTAAGACAAAGGAGGATTAAATAATAGTAAGCCCAGTTTTATATTTTTATATATTAGTATTAGTATGTAACCAGAAAGCACCAGAGAATTGCTTATGTCAAAGTTTCACTCAGACGGTAACTTCTCTTAATTCTCTCCATTTCTTGACTTTAATTGTGTTCACTGATCATAGTACTTCCTTCATAGGACACTGTCGATGGCTAATATGTTTTCAGGTTTTAAACCCCAACCATGACTGTCAGTAATAGATGAAGAATGAAAAAAGCAATCTAATCTGCAAACTCTATGTGTTGAGTTGTAGAAATTTGAATAGTTCATCTCAAGAAGTTTTATTCACAGGTATTAAAGACTATTGTTCACCTCCATTGACTCTTGCTGTTTGTAGCTAAGAATGCAAGTTGTGTGTGTGTTTATGTGTGTATCTCTACAGAATATGGCCTGATCCTCCAGAATTGTTCATATTAAAGTTTCCTACGAGGGTGTCATTTCAAATACTCTGTCCTGGTTCCTCCATAGATGCACTCACAAAGAGTCATGTGTACTAATTTAGTATTCAGAAAATACAGTTTACTGAAAAAAAAATTATTGAAAGTCTTATCATTTTTTTGTTTTACATAAAAATCTGTTGTTGAGATAGCCTCTCAAATTTTCACTGAAATTTGTGGAAACACTGTGCGCTTCTCAGGATAGTACTATTTCTAGAACTTTGAGCAACTAGGGATTCCTTTTTTTTTTTCTGTTTGCTTGTTTATAGGTCCATTTAACTTTGGATAAAAAGTAACTTAAGTGTACGCTTGTAGCATGTGATTTTTTTCCCCAAAATTATCTTAAAAGTCTACATTATTAAATCCAAGCTTAAAGTGAACCAATATTTTGCAAACTACAAATATTCTTTGTTTGAGTTGGGTCTTTATCAGTCAATAAAAGATTAAACAGTACTAAATACAACATAATTTTCTGCTTGAATTACTAGGATTTCCTCTTGAGAAAAACAGGATTTATGCATGAAATATATTTAAATGCAATTTCCTCTGTGACTTGAAGAAAAATAATTAGAAATAAAGTTGTATTCATTTGTTTTCTTTCTTTCTTTTAAATTTTATTTTGAAATGAATTCATACAGGAACAGTTGCAAAAACAACACAGACCCCATACACAACACTCCAGCACACCCTGACCCCCCTCCCCTGATACCCCGATCCACCAACTTTAACATCCTGTCACACCACCATTTCTTTCTTTCCCTCCCTCCCTCCCTATTATCCATCATCTATTGCTCTGTCTTCTGAACATATAAGAGCAAGATACACACATCCTTGAACAAACAATATATTTCACATATACATTTCCCATGAACAAGAACATTCTTTTATGCAATCCCGTTAAGCACAGCTAAGAAGTTCAAGAAATTCAACATTGATACAAAGCTTACATTCTATATTTCCTTTTTTTCTCTTATGTCCCCACTGTGTCCTTTTGAGCCTCTTCTCCTCCATCCTCAGATCCCATCCAGGATCATCACTGGCATTTAATTGTCATTATCTATTTAGACTTTTTTTTTCAATTGTGGAAACATATATACAGCCTAAATCTTCCCATTCCAACCCCTCCCTAGCATTCCATTAGTGGGATTAATCACATTCAGAATGCTGCAATGCTATCACCTTCCCACCATTCATTACTAGAAATTTCCTTTCACCCCATACAGAAACCCTACACTCATTTCTTAACTCCCCATTGCCCCTTCCCCCATTTCTCGTAGCCCATACTCTACTTTTCATCTCTATGATCATATTCTCTGATACTTTCTTTGTGTTTACCATGGGGCTTAAATTTAACCTCTTAAATCTATAACAATCTTGTTTTCCTTTGGTACCAACTTAACTTCAATAGGACACATAAACTATGTTCCTATACTCCCCCATTCCCCCACGTGGCTTTATGTAGTTCTTGTCAAAAATTACATATTTCACATTGAGTCCAAAACCACTGATGTATCATTACAGTTTATGTATTTTAGATCCTGTAGGAAGTAAATAGCGGAGCTACAAATCAAAAATACAGTAGTATTGGTATTTATATTTACCATGTGATCCTTACTGGAAATCTTTATTTCTTCATGTGGTTTCAGTCAGTTGTTTAGTGTCCCTTCCTTTCAGCCTGCACAATTCTCTTTAGCATTTCTTATAGGACTGATCTACTGGTGATGAATTCCCTCAGCTTTTGATTATCCAGGAATGTTTTCATCTCCCCCTCATTTTTAACCTCCAGGTGTCTGTGAATTTTCTAAGTCTCTGATGGTTATTGACTTCTGTTTGTATTCCATTGTGGTCAAAGAATGTGCTTTGAATAAATTCAATTTTTTTTTAAATATATTGAGCCTTGTTTATGTCTCAGCATATGGTCTATTCTGGAGAAAGATCCATTAGCACTAGAGAAGAATGTGTGTCCTGGTGATTTGGGAATGTAAGGTTCTATATATGTCTGTTAAATTTCTCTATATCTCTCTCTTCTTTCTTTGTTTCTCTGTCGGTAGGGCTCCCTTTAGTATCTGAAGTAGGGCAGGTCTTTTTATTAGCAAAATCTCTCAGCATTTGTTTGTGAAAAATTTAAGCTCTCCCTCAAATTTGAAGGAGAGTTTTGCTAGATAAAGTATTCTTGGTTGGAAATTTTTCTCTCTCAGAATTTTAAATATGTCATGCCACTGCCTTCTCACCTCCATGGTGGCCGCTGAGTAGTCACTACTTAGTCTTATGTTGTTTCCTTTGTATGTGGTGAATTGCTTTTCTCTTGCTACTTTTAGAACTTGCTCCTTGTCTTCAGTATTTGACAGTCTGATAGGAATATGTCTTGGAGTGGGTCTATTTGGATTTATTCTATTTGGAATTCACTGGGCATTTATGCTTTGTGTATTTATATTGTGTAGAAGGTTTGGGAAGTTTTCCCCAACAATTTCTTTGAATACTCTTTCTAGACTTTTACCCTTCTCTTCCCTGTCTGGGACACCAATGAGCCTTAAATTTGGATGTTTTATTTTATCTACCATATCCCTGAGATCCATTTTGATTTTTTCAATTTTTTCCCCATTCTTTCTTTTGTTTTTTCATTTTCCATTCTGTGGTCCTTGAGGATGCTGAGTCATTGTTCAGCTTCCTCTAGTCTTGTACTATGAGTATCCAGAATCTTTTTAATTTAGCCAACAGTTTCTTTTATTTCCATAAGATCATCTATTTTTTTATTTACTCTTGCAAGTTCTTCTTTATGCTCTTCTAGGGTCTTCTTCATGTCCTTTATATCCTGTGCCATGCTCTCATTGTTTGTCTTTAATTCTTTGATAAATTGCTCCAAGTACTGTGTCTCCTCTGATCTTTTGATTTGGGTGTTTGGGTTTGGGTTATCCATATCGTCTGGTTTTATCATATGCTTTAAAATTTCCTGTTGTTTTTGGCCTCTTGGCATTTGCTTTACTTGATAGGGTTCTTTCAGAATATGAAAAACACCAGTCTCTAATTTGTCAGATCTACAGCTTGGTGGCGTACACTTTCTCTGACTAACCAGCAAATGGTGTCCATGAGTCACCTATTCCCCTCAAGTCAGTTCTCCCCAACTTTGTCTTTGTGGTGTGTGGGGGTCTGATTCTTGTGGAGTTCAATTGGTGCAACAAGTTTGGGTGTGTTATTGGTGCTGTCCACCCTGAATGAGGGGCGTGTGTCTGAGCGGTTAGGGAGGCAGGGCAGCTTTAATAATCAAACTTCCCAGGTGTTCCCGGAGATTTAAGGCTGTTGCAAGAGTCTAGCCTTCATTTCAGTCTTGCCACGGATTGTCTCTGCCACTGACCCACAAGCCCTTGGTATTGGCGTAGGTCCCTGGGATTTCTGAGTGGGTCCCTCTTCTCAGCCATGCTCTTCCAGGACCTCTGCTGAGGGAAGGCTGTGCCACATCACAAGTGCACACCAGCCCTCCAGGGAAGCCCTGGGCCACTGGGACATGCAGGGGCATTCCCAGCCTGCTCTAAGGATGACTGAATGGGGCGTGTCAATTTCCCCCTTTTCACACAGCTCCGCCTTCCCAGCTCTGGGACAATTAGCTGTGGATATACTAAAGGCCACTGTCCGTGGCCGATATTGTGGTGTGTGTGCGGTGCTGTGGGAAACACTCCCCATCACACTGGGACCCTTGGCACGGCTCTGGGCTGTGGCTGCAGCCCCAGGCAGGAGCATCCCCAGCCCGCTGGGAAGATAGCTACAAGGGGCACAGTTTCTTTCTCCTTTTAGCTCCCCTCTGCCCTCCTGGCTCTGAGACAATTAGCAGCGAGTGTGGGAAGGGTTATCTTCCATGCCAGGTATTGAGGTGTTAGCACAGACCATTCCTGCCACACTTCACTACACAGTTCTTGCCACCATATCAGCAGCCATTCTTGGGTTTTTTTTTTAAAAAAAGAACTAGTCCATCTCCAAACATCAACCCATGGTTTCCCCACACCGCAGCATGGCCACCAGACTTTCAGTATATAGATTTAGATATAGATGTAGTTACAGATATAGATAAACAGATATCACATTTACAAGGAGTTCTCATTGATTTCTAGAAGAGTGTTTAATTGCATATATATGTTTAACATTAAGGAAATTATGGTAAATCCATTAGTGAGATTACGATGCATTCATTGAAAAGTATGTTTCCAAAGAATTTTTAATATTATAAAGTATTGCTTTTATGAAGAAATAATGATTTTGTCAAGTAAAAAGCAGGTTACACCATTTCAAATGGAGCATAAGCTTAATTATATATAAAATATGTGAATAATAAAGACTAGAGAGAAATATTTCAAAATATGGAAATTGGTTGCTTTGCATGGTGCATTATGACTAATTTCTTTCATCTTTGTAGCCATGCCTCCTCAAGTCTTCTCTTCCTCTATTATTATTTTGTGTCAAGAAATAATAATAAAGTCTGCCTTAAACTTCTCCTTTCACTCAATCACCCCAAATCCAGTCAATCACTTTATCCCAGGGATTTTCCTTACTAAATGTATCTCATGTCTGGCTCTTTCATCTCCACCCTTGCTATCACTGTTCTAAATCAGGAACTCACCATCTCTTGTTTGGGCTGTGCAACAGCCTCCTACCTTATCTCCTTGGCTCTAGTCTTGCCCCCTTTGGATCCACCATCCACAATGTAGTCAAAGAAACCAATTTCAAGTGAAGATAACTCTCCTTCAGTCATTTCCTATTGTCCATTGAATGAAGTTTCTCAGTGTGTTATAAAATAAATACCTCTGTGACCTAGCTCTGATCTTCCTCTTCAGCTTCTTCTTTCTCTCCCCATATTTCACCGCACACTGCAGAAATGTACTCATTATGCTGTTTCTACTTTAAGGGTTTTCTCGGGTTATTTCTCCTATCCAACATAACCCCAAATAAAGCATATTCCTATTGTAACATGCAACTCAGTTAGCTTCTGCTTCCTGGATCCTTCCTCCAATACCCCAGATAGACTAAATATCCCTCCCATAAGCACTAGTATGTCTCACTTAGCCCATACTGTATTATACTGGGTTAATCTACTTAGAAATTTGTTTCTTCCACTAGACTATACATTTTTGGAGAACAGAGACTGTGAATAATCTACAATAATTCATCCCAGTGTTTCGCATGGGTCTGGAATATATCAGGCACTCAATAAATGTCTGTTGAATCAAACTGAATTTACAGTCACATAAAATTAAACTTAAATTCAGTGTCATGCTCTAAGAAAATAGCACTTGAGTATATTAAGAACCAGTGAAATTTATGTTGAATTCTGTAATTGGGCAAAATTATCCCTTATTTGGTATGATACTAAAATCTCTAGAAACTAGTTGATTTTTTGATGTTTCTGTCTATTATTCCATCCCAGAGAAATTGTATATTGAAGTTCCTTAAAACTATGAGGGCAAAGGAAGTGTGTTCTTATTTAAAGCTTAATTTTTTTTTTAATGCAGCCAACTATAACATATCACAAATTAGGTGAGCAATAGGTCGAAAATTATCTCAGTTCCATGTAGTTCCTGTGGCTTGGAAGCTTCTGTTAGAGGTGCTGTATTTTTCCTAACACTTACCTAAGAGGACATACCTAAGGTTTGGAAATTAGTAGAGAACATCCATTCCTAAAACATTTCCAGTTCTTTGTGGTTCTGGTCAAGATGGTCAAAAGTGCTGTGCCGTGTATCCTCTTGGTCTAGTCCCAGGCTTAACAAGAGGCTCTCCAAGGTCCAGGCTCAGATCCTGATTAACCACGAGGCTTTGGAAAAGCACAGTCACTTGGTTTTCAATATCCTTCTCTGGAAAGTGCCAGCATTAATACTGCTCAGCGCCGAGAAGGTGGGCCTCCTGATGAGCATGGCCAGACTACTGCTTCCACTGCTCTCTACAGTTATGGAAACTACCTGGCAGGAGCACACGGCCCAAAGCTCTACCTTTAACATGTTGTTATTTGTTCCCTATGATACTGGTCAAAAATTAATATCTATTATTTCAGGTTTTTTTTTAAGTATAAATGATATTCACAACCAAAAGTGTGTGGTCCATAACAACCTACAAACTATGCTCACAAGTGAGTTGATGATCTGTGGTTCTCACTCCCTGTGTCAGCCAGTTTCTTTTGGCCTCTTGATCTTGAGTAAGTTATATAATCTATAATGTATATGCTGAATAATGTGTCTCCCAAGTTCTTTTAACTTTCCCATTATCTCATCAGTGTCTTTGTCTAGGCTAGATTAAGTTTCCAAATAAAATGCTTCAGTAAGCTGGTTTCACATAGGGCTTCCTCATCCTTCAAATATTTAGGCCATTATTTTCGCTTTCTCTGTTGTTCTCATCTCAGGCATAGAACAATTTCATTATTTATGCAGAAAATTGTTCAGATAGGCCACCAGGAAGAGAGTATACTCCTAAAAGCAGAGCACACTTTTTCTCTGATATTTCTACTTTAAGGATGCATACCACAAAGCAACTTATGAAGTTTAGAAGTGGACCAAAATGGAGTTTTGACGTTTTTCGTTTTTTTTAATTCTTATTTAACTGATGATTCTCTCCAGTGAGATAACAGTACCTAATAGTCCATAGAAACAATGGATAAGACAGAATGGAAAACAAAATTAAAATAGTAAAATAGAAAGAAGAAATAGAGGAGAGGACAGAAAAAAAGGAAAGAGAATGAGTAGAGAAAACTGTTTATTCTCTGCCAGATATATAGTCAAGCACTTTAAATATTGTAAGCCACTCAATCACATAATAACTTTACCAAATAAATGTAGTCTTATTATTCCCATTTTACAGTTGAAGAACTGAGTCCCAGAAAGGTAAGTAACTTTCCCAAGGATGCGAAGGTATTGCAGCTTCAGATTCAAAGCAGAGGCTCCACTGCAGTTTCAGCATGTATTTATCCAGTCACTGGAATGTGTATATACTATGGAAAATAGCAGGGCCTGTGAATTTCCTTCATCTTTTGGGGAACAGTTTTATAGCTTAGTAAAAGTAAATAGTGAATTTTTTCAAGTATCAGATAAAAATTATTTACTTCTATGATAAACAGATTCAAATTACATATGAACATTCAATTAACTTGATAAAAAATCAAAAGATCAATGATGTAATCCATTTTTTAATTTGACTGTGCAATTAGAGAATATCACTCTGCTTCAAGTTCTTCATCAATTCAATAAGGATAAGAATGAGCTGCTTTACCATCACAAAATTATTAGAAGAATTAATTGAAAACTGAATATTACCTACTGATTTATTGCTTATCTGGAAAAGTAAATAAATTATCAGGATCAATGGATCAATTTTTTATTTTCAAGGATATTCTGTTAATTTATATACAGTTATAAAATTGATAACTCTGAGTCAGGTATGAAGTATTGTATTGTTTCTTCCAGTTTATGCTCTTCTCCCAAGTTTGGTGTGTTTTGTTTTTATTTCTTGTAAAATACTTTAAATCAGATAATGATAATGTTTGCATCAAATAAGATTTAATTACATTAATTTAAATTACCCAAGTTCATTTTGTCATGATAAAATATTTTATAGAATTTAGAGCAATTGTTAATCAAAAGAAAAATATTTTATTTGGAAAGGATGGATCACACTAGAGTCCAATGTTAGCATGTTAAAAGTTTAGTATTTAAAGTTTAATTTACTTGTGATGAGGAATCATTGAAAGGTTATGAAATAATAACTGTATGAAAAGAACAATGATATAAATACTATAGTATTGTAAAGCATAAATTGTGCAAGTTAAACTAAGAATTTTCTGGAACGTTTTTGAGTAGCACTCAGAAGTTTCACATTATAAAAGATGGGCATGGGGAGAAACTGACATCATGTATCATTTTTATAAATGCCTGCCATAAAACATTCCAGAGCTCTCTGGCCATGAAAACTTTGTTAGCAGTGGAGTGTTTAATAAGCTAAAGAAAGCCAAATAGTCAAATAATTCAGATCTAATTTATTTGTCTTTTCTGACATATAGTTATGTTGCATGCATCTTCCATTAAATTAGTCTTTCATCAAAATCACAAGTGAAATCCATTAGAAATAATATGCACTCTTTCTATTTCAATTAGATCTCACATGGTTGCCAACTCCCATCTCAAAGAAATATATAAGCTCTGTGTGTCTGACAAAAATAAGGACCAAAAAAAAAAAATCATAATTGTACACTTTGTTCTTAGGGTTTTAAAAAATGGTATAAATTAGCCCAAATCAGGAACTACTTGATTGTTAGAGAATTGCCTGTCTAACTTACAAATAAGAAGAGACCTTATACAATGTTTTAGTTATCAGAAAATTCTTAAATCTGAAAAGATGAGGTGTGTTAATTTGTAATTACAATGCATGGTCCACTCACATGGGAAAAATATCTGTTGAGATGGAATTCAGTAAAGGGAGCTGTTCCCTTTCCTGCCCCTCTACAGTGTAGATTCTTCACTCGATGCTTGTTTGGGACATGCTGGATTCACACACCACACTTCAACAATACCTGAAGGCAGGCGTATGTGCACACATGTAGTTATGTGTATATGTGTGTGTGTGTGTGGAGTTTTTAAACTTAGCATTCAATAAAGGGTTAGAAGATAAATGTGCTACATGTAAGTCATTAAGCATTATATAGACACACACACATATTCTCAGACTTACATATTCACCACAAAGTTCAGATGATAAGCACTGATTCTAATACCAAACCCAAATTTCTGTAATTAACAAATTGATGAAATTCTTAGTCAGTATTGGATATAAAGCATGTTTTATCCTACAACTACCCAGGCCTGTTTTTATGTGGTTTGCTCATTCTCATCTGTTTCCACACCAGTTCACATCTACCTTAGAAGGGGCAATTTCCTATATCAAATCTAAGGAAATAATTATACAGACTTCTGACTCTCTACAATTATGCAATATTTATATTTTAAGTCTGAGTTTCTTCAAAACTTCATTTTGATAGTTCTAGTTGCTGTTCTTCCTAATTGAATACTACACATATCCTTAAAATTCTGGCATTGAAAACATTTACATTTCTCCAGTAAGCACTACAAAATTTCCTTTGACTTTGAACAGCTTCTCTGTCTTCATCATTTTTGCTGGAGTCATAGGACTACCTTAGTTGTCTGCCCCAGTCCAGTATTCTCTCTCTCTCTCTCTCTCTCTCTCTCTCTCTCTCTCTCTGACTCTCTCTCTGCCTTAGGCCCTTCATTCACCCTTTATGCATGATCCTAAATGTTTTTCCAAAAGATAAAGAGATGGCTTCTAAAGCTAAAATGCCTCTATACATGGCTTGCAGTTCTTAGGGCCAGTATTCAGTTCAGTAGTTGAGCTTCCCTGGCCAGTGGTTGCAAAGCATGGAGTTATGGAGGATTTAGAGCTAAAGCTTGGATTAAGCCAAAAGTCAGGTGATCATTTGCTGTCAAGCCATCAGTCTGAAAGGCTGGAAAGAAAAACAGAATCTATTACGGGAAATGGGGACACTAGACAGAACAAATGGGTTTGGAAAGGAAAGTGGGGGCAGAGCCCGGAGACTAAGGGCCTGTGGTCACCGGGACTTTCCAGAGTATGCCTGTAGGCTTGCCCATGGGTGGGAGGGTGCAGTTAAGGGTACTGAGCAAGTTGGAGCACCAGAGTTAGACAAGAGATATCTGAAAAAATTTGCTTCCATTGGGCTAAATTCAATACTGTATGCCACTTCTTTTGTTGAACTATCAAACATCCTTCATATCTGTACCAATTCTGAAAGCCCTACTGTACCATCAAGAACTGATTCCCAGGGTTCTCTTCCTGTGTGTGTTTCTGTGTTTGTTTGTGTCCTATATCACAGACTCATGATCTGCAATTGACCAGTGAGGTTCAGATATAATTCACTAGTATCAGAAAAGATCTTTTGAGATCAATGTTAATGAACCAAAACCAGGGTGGAGAAAATATTCAAAACATGTTTAAATTCCATGGTTTTAGATAGTGTGAACTTAATTTCAACCCTTTAAGGATTTGTGAATTTCTATTTAGAAACTCAAAAGTACAATTTAGAACTTTATTTTCCACTATTCTCCAAAATTGGCTGGGCCACAATAATTTTTTGGCACTTGATATACTCATCTCTAGTTGTTTTTTGGTTTATTTTCTGCAAGCCTATTATTTTCACAAAACTGCCACCCCTCAACATCATATTCTATTTTATAAAGAAAAGTACAGCTACTGAATATTGATTTTATTCAAAAAATACTTTCTTAGCACTAACTATATGTCACAATCTGTGCTAGGTGCTGGGGATACAATGCTTGGGAGACAGAGGTAAATAAACAACTACAATAAATGTGAACTAGTCCTGGGTAATGAAACACAAAAAGAATTTTAGTGGGCTTCTGGGAAAGATATTCCTTCCTAACAAAAACAAAACAAAAAAGTGTAAAGGGAAAGCTCTTGGAAGGCCTTCCCTCTGTTCCTGCTTTGAATTCTTTGTTTGAAGTCAGTCTATGAGGACACAACGGCAGCCCTGATTGTGACAATTTAAGATGGTCATCTTATAACCACTAGACAAAATGAAGGATGAAAACCAGCAGGCTGATCATGGTGGAAGAGAAAATGGAAAAAGCCTGGGACCTTGTGGATATCCTTGAATTGCTGAACTAGTGAAACTGCCTATCTCTGGCCATCTCAAAGCAAGCATTTAATGTTCTTATGATGTACGCCACCATTAGTTAAGTTTCTATTACTTGCATCCGAAAGTATCATGACTGACAGAATGCCACAGAGGTACTTAGGAAGGGTACCTGTCCCAGCCTTCTGGGAAAAAGAGATGTTTAAGATGGAGCTTGAAACTCTGCTAGGAGATCTCCAGTCAAAGGATGGGCAGGCATGACTGGGAAGGAGGCTCCAGGTAGAGGTAGTAGCACACAAAGATCAGAAGAGAGAGTAAAACGGGGAACTGCAAGTAATCAGTGTACCAGAAAAAAAAGGGGGAGATGTGATTGGAGAAGTGCAGAGAGATCATATTACTCCTCTCTTCAAATCCCTGGAAGACCTTCCCATTTCACTCTAGTATAAGCCACAAGCCCTAGAATGACCTTCAAGACCCTCATGAGTTGTCCCCAGACCACCTCTCTTACTTCTTCTCCTCATACTCTCCCCTCTCTTTCTCTGCACCAGCCACAATGGTCTCCTTGTTCAAATATTCTTAACCTGATTTTGCTTGGGTGCCTTTCCTTTGTACTTGCTGTTGCCTCCACCTGCTATACTTTCTCCACACATATCTGCATGGCTTACCCTCTTAAACTTTCTTCACGTCTCTGCTGAAATGATAGCCTTCTTATCCAACCACTCCATGTCTCCTTTGTCTTATTTATTTTCTCTATAGCATGAGTCACTATCCTATATATTATAGGTTTACTCATTATGTACTATCATTCATGCTCTGCAGTGGCAGGAATTTGTAGATTTTGTTTCATTGATATATCCTTAGCACTGTAGCCTTTATCAAGAGGCTGTTAGAAAATATTTGTTGATAAAATAAGTGAATCCGTAAGGACAAGCAAAATTATCTAAGCTTTTATGTGCCCTGGTAAAGACACAATGATTACTTTCATCTGCTTCTTTCCCCTACATTTTCAAACTTAACAGCTCTCATCCACCCTTTCCTCCTGACTCAAAAAAATAGAGTTGTAGAAGTGGTGGGTGTGAGGCTAGAGGAATAGGCATATCTTGAAATACCTTATGGCTGTACTAAAGAGTTTTGATTTTATCCTAAAATATTTATAGCAAGAAAATAATCTTTAGAAATTTGTGTTTTTGAATGATAACTTTCCCTTCAGTGTAGAGAATGGATTTGGAGTGGAGTGGATGAAAATATAGACAAGGAGACCCATGAGGAGGCTATCACAAGAATCCAAGTGAAAAATTATTGGGATAGTAACTAAATAAATGACAGTTGGAATGGAAAGATGATGATTGGAGGCATGATTTTGAGGGATACCATAATGGATTTATGGCAAGAGGGGTATGAAAGAGAGAGTACAATCTGGAAAGGGCAGGTGGAACAAAGAGGTAGATTTCTGAAAAGTGAAGATGGTAAGCTCTGCTTTAGGCATATTGAGTTTGATGTACCTGAAAGGTATTCACATGTAGTTAGATATATGGATTTGCATATCAATGGGTGTGCAGAAGAAAAGGATCCCTGAGAGGCTAAGAGGAGCATTGTAATATGAGGATGATGGAAAACTGGGCAAAGTGCTACAGAGAAACCAAGCAGGATGAATACTGAAAAGATTTTACTGTATTTGGCAATCTGAGAATGCTGGTGTCATTTGGAGGAGCCATTTCAATGGACTGACAAGGGGAGAAGCCATATTCCACTTGGGTGAGGAATAGTAATAGTAATAGCTAAGATTTTTTGCATAGTTATTGCGTGCCAGACTCTTCTCTACATCCTTCATGAGTATAATTTCTTTATGAGTATTAATCTTCACAACTACTCTATGTAGTGGGTACTACTATCATCATTATCCTCTTTTTTTTATGACAAAGAAAAAGTAGCAGAATCAAGATTTGTGTCCAGAGTATGTATTCACTTCCATGCTCTGCTGCTCTCTGATGAAGGAGAAATAAGCAAGTAGAGACAATAAATACAGATGCCTCTTTCAAAATATTTTAAAATGAAATAAAGTGAGAAGTAAAATGATATCTAAAGAAGGAGGCCAGATCAAAGCAAGCATTTTTGTTTTTGTTTTTGTTTTTGTTTTCGGTTGAGTAACACATGAAGATATATTTCAGATACTGAGAAATAAGGAGAAAGAGATCAAATATCTGAAAGAGACAAAGAGAAGAGACAGATTATAAGATTTCAGATGTTGGTAAAGAATAGAAATGAAAGAGTTATGGTAAAAATATGTGAGAACTAACATGTGTTCTTGACACTGTGTACATATATAGATACATTGTTTTAATCCTCATAGTAACCTTCCAAGTTAAATTTTATCATCCCCATTTTATTATAAAGAGGTAGACTAAATGTGGCTAGAAAGCTGCAGGACCCAGATGATTTTTTTTCTTCTGCTAAAGTCTTCCTCTTCACGAGAATTAAAAAAAAACAAAAACAAAAAGGAAGTACTAACAAAAATTAACATTGTATAAAATTATCTTGCTTTGATCTCAGACCACCAACTTCCCATCTACCTTTCAGAACCCAAAGGTACATATTGACTTCTCCTCAAGGCTAAATGATCCCTGAATGTACTCCTTTTTTTAGGGAGAACTAACCCCTTTCTCTAAATGATCTTGTATCTTTTTTAAATTTTTTAATTTTTTTTACAAATTGAGCCCAATGTACACATATGATTTGTAGATAGTTGTGTATGTTTCTCCCATTAACTGTAAACTCTTTGTAGGAAAGGGACCTTATCTTTTCTATTTTTGCCTTAAACTTTACAGCATCAATATATAATTCTGTGGCATGGAGTAAGAGTATCAGTAAATGTCATTTGTTGCATAAATGAATGATTGAATAATAGATACACAAAGGGATGAGCTGCAAAAGGGAAGTCTCTGAAGCAATATAATGTGTGTGATGTTTAAAAGATTTTCACTGGATATAAAACTCTAAGTAAACCAAATATTTCATGCAGGATTTTAGATTACATTTAATGATTCACTATTACTGACATCTACAATTAGTAAAATGTTTCTCATTTATTATTGCTTAAATAGTAGGAAAACCTGGGTACTAATTAGTGCCTGCTATATGCTACTTAGTATCAGCAACTTTGTAAAATTAATTATTTTTAAATGAAAAAAATAAACTTTTCATTTTTTTTATTTTGGAAAGAGAATATATCATTTTCTATTACTTAAAACTTGTACACAGTAGTCTATTCCATATATGTGCCTTGAAAAATTGCTCTAAGAGATAGGCTTCAACAGTGGTCTGGATCAACCTGCCCTCTATTCCTCCTGCTACTTTTCAAAGCTTTGAGGCTTACTCAAGTCAACACCTTTGACCAGGAACCAGAGAGGCCACATACAAACACCCATGTGTCAATGGAAGCACTCGGTGTTCCTGCAGAGACATTGCAAATAGCTACTTGGAGTCATGTAGCTGGATCGCATCACAAAGCATAACCATCTGATGGAGCTTCAACCCACTCCTCAGCTAAGAGAGTACTAGCCAACATGAGTGAGTCGGTGTCCCATATTGCTTAAAACTCATTCTGCTTCATCTAAAAATTCTTGCCTGTCCATGCTCTGGGCTGTATCTGGACATATGTTCTTCATCTCCTACAAAAGGAAACCATTCAAAACAGTCTGGGAGAGTAGGCCAGAAAGTGAATAATTTCAGGTCCTAAAAATCCCACATGTCTACTCTCTGGTGCCTATTTTCACAATTTGTTCCCCAGAAAATTCCTTAGGGAAAAAAAAAGTTGAAAGGAGACAGTTCGTACTCAAAGAAGCCAAAACGGGTACACATTTGCAGGAGAGAGAGCATGAACTTTGGAATCAGAAAACTTTAACTCCACCATTTGCTTTTACTTGCATTGTTTCTTCACGGTATTAACCGATATTCATTTTCTACAAAAATAAAAGGGAGATTACACCAAAGCATTAGAAAATTTGTAAGTGTTAACTGAATTGACAACGCTAATAGCATAGCATGGCTTTAGATACGTAATAGGTACTAGAAAACACGTAGTCAGTTGGGGTAGTTTCATACAGATCCTCGTGGATTGTCCTACTTGGCCAAAGAGTTCTCCTGACTCCACGGAAAGCATTTCTTTCCTTTTCCAACTGTTTCCTCTCCTGCTAGTATCACTATCCTGCCAGTGTCTTATCATCCGGACACATAAAATACCTGGTGTTTGCCTTCAGCGGAGTGCTGCATGGATGCCTCCAGTTCTTCACCCTCTGTTTCCATGCCCTCTGCCTTGATGGAGTCTCTGGCCATCTAGACTCGGCCTCAACCATGAGACTGCCTTTGGCTAATGGGATGTCTACAGACTTGATACTAATTGAGGATCTAAAAGTGCTCATTTGCTATCACTTTTGCCTGTTGTGCCACTTCCACTACCTTGGGGACATACAGAGGCCAGCCTCCTGAAGGATGAGAGACACATGGAGCAGAGCTGAGTCACCAGGATGCCTTGGCTGAGTCCAGTCTAAATTACCAGGCTACAAACCCATGAGTTAATTCAATGCCATTGCTTTAAGCCACTGAGTTCTGGAGAGTTTGTTATCCAGCACTAGTTTGGATATAAATAACTGATAATTTTTGTCAAATTCAAACATTTTGTGTCTTTGAACAAAGCTGCCAGCTAGGTCTTGCTGAAGCTGTCTCCTGCTGAAAGAATAAGCTTTGCCTATTCTATTAAGAGCTCCAAGCTCTGCTCTGCCAGGGCAGAAAGCAGGACCTTATTCAGAGAGAGTGAAGGATGGTCCTGGGGCCTCACCCTCATGAAATGACTCCCTGATGCTGCTACATTTTCCTTGTCCTCTGCCTCCCTTAAGAGCTAGAAGGGAGAATCAACTCAGCTTAGTGGTCATTTGTAAACCCTACAGGTCTATGTAGGTTGGATGTTACACTTAAAAACTCAACTCGGGTGCTTTGAGAACCATCTTTGCAGAATGATAGAGCATGGCTCAAATCCTCTTCCTTGAAACTTCATTAAGCAGCCCTCACTCTACCCATTACATAAGCAGGTGATTAAACTCCAAAATGTATGGGGACATTGTCCTCATTTCTGGACCCCCATTCATGTCAGTGCATTCAATTGCTATTAGGCCCTATTGCTGTTAGCCTCCGTATGTCTGGGAAGACAACTAAATTATGTTACTACAGCTGGGGCAGTCATAGAATGTACCACTAAGGGAGGCAGTGGAGCCAATGGATAAAGTTACCTCCCCTCATGTGACCCCAACTAAAGTGCCACAAGCAGTAGAAGGCTGTTAGGAAGGTAATCCAGAGCTAGTTCCAGGATTCTGTCTACTTTGTCCAAGGTAATATTACTAATATTCAAAGCATACCTAATATAAAGCAGGTAAAATTCTAACTATCTTGATGGAACTCAAATTGTAAAAATATAAGGTCAGCAAAATGTTAGAATAATAATCTCAAAAACATTTTGGCTAGTATGTGCAATTCTTGGACATTTGTTGGGAAGCATGGAACAGCTTGAGAATATGTTTCCGTGTGTGGCTACTCAGCCCATCCTTTTACCTTCCTGTCCGTGCTGCTATGCACCATTTACTGTTAAAATAATTAAATAATTAATTTGCTTGAGTATATTTGTAAATTGTGAACTGTTTATTAGACTGCTATTTAAATAATGGTAGCTTCACTAGATAAATGAGAAAAGTCATCCTTTCTTTTTTAAAAAGATAGGTTAATATTCTTGGATTAACAGAAAATTTGAGGCCACCACCCTTATTTGGAAGTTGTTTTGGAAGGGAAAATTGTATTTTTATAAAATGGTCTTAAACAATAGAAGAGTCCTTGGACTGAAGATAATTACAATATCCAACCCTAGAATGTGAACTTGGAAGCTCATGTACATAAACTGACACACACAGTAGGACAACTTGACTGATATTCTAAATCCTCTTGGCCTCCCCAAACCAGAACCCCAATTTATTGGGGTAGAAGAGAGAACAAGATCAAGTCCTAAGCTTTTGCTTCTAATTCCTTTTCCCTGAATCTCTGTATCTTTATCTTCCCATTTCACTTATTCAGTTGTCAGAACATTGCCACAAGGAGGTGAATAACAAGAAAGCTATATTCTTGATTTCCTTAATCCTTTGCAGTGCTGACTGCCCTTCCCTGTCTCCCTTCTTTCTGTCTGCCTCTTCTTTCTGTCTGCCCTTCTCTTCCACTTCTTCAAACAAAGGCGTTTCCTCCCAAAGAACTGCCTCTGCTACTGTTGCGGTTACTCTCCTGGTCTTGCTTTTTGGAATGTATTGCGAAATGCCAGACAAGATGACTCAGGGAGAACAGGAGGAAAAAAGTTTGCAAGTCTCTTGGTCTCACATAGAGTATGTAATAGAATATTATTAAGGAGAGTTCACTTTGCCAAGGTAACCGGAATAATGTGCTGATAATATTTTCCACTATCAAACGCAATACCACAAGGAAATATAAATAATGAATATGAGCAGAAAAATGTCCTTAATGGCTTAATTTGTGGAAGGAACATGGAAGTGGGGTGTCACAGTCTGGCTAGGCTCAGAGAAGGTCTGTGCATATTTAGACACTGACAAAAAAAGTCAGTTTGGTCTAAGGCATGGAATCAAATGAGGAAATATGTACTTTAGAGACCTGTGCTTTTCATTTGGTGAAAATATGCCCTTGAGTTCTGTCAATGTAATTTTAAATGTAGCTTTTGGTATTTGAACTTTCACCACTGTTGCAAAGAACACTCAAGCATGGAAACTCAACAATTCCAGAAATCCCTTGATCTCAGTCTCCCCATTTTCATGCTTCAGAAACATTTCCCTCTTGGGTGGAGATGCAAAGGGAACCAGGAATAGGGAAGGACAGCAGGAGTCAGAGTTTGAGGGAAGGGTGAAGAAAGATGAAGAAAATAAGAGTTTCCATAAACAAGTCCTGTTTTTACTAAGTTTTTCACTAGGAAGTGATTTTTTTACCTATATATTGAAATTGACTGCAAAGCTAGAGAAAAACAATTAAATAATTATGTCAATATTCTACAATTTAAGTTCCTTTTGTCATAACTACTAAGATTATGTGAGATTTTCTTTTTGAGGAGGAAGGAGCAGATTATTACTAATATTACCTCAGATTATGTAATAATTATAACTTTTCCAAGTAATTCTATTATTGACAATCTCACTTTATTCTTTGTAAACCATAAATATTTTCTTGTATAAAGTAAAAAACCTAAAGGAAGGATCCCTGGTATAAGAGGGAGCTCTGCAGGATGGTGACCTCAATCTTTCTAAAATACATTTCAGGGTGCTAAGTCAGGTGTCCCACGTAAATGATGCTCCAAGTTTCGGTAGTTGTGAAGAGGGTGTCTGGAACATCCTTGGATGAAATCCTCAGTTTACTCATCCACAAAATTAGGGAGTTGGAATAGATATCTTCTAAGATTTACTTTTCCTTTGAAATTCTGTGATTTTATGGAACTATAATGACATGTGTCCTTACCGTTCCTTCTTCTTTCCTCTTCTACATGAAAGATGTATCCACTGTGGGAATGTCAAGGCTCTGGTAGTTGCCAGAACAGAATCAGGGAGTTATCTCAGATAAGAGGGCTTACAGAGGAGAAAATATTGATTTAGTGTGTACACTTAGGTACTATCTCATATTCTTTATGTGCAGATATGGGGTTAAAGATAATAAACAAGTACGATACATAAGGTAAAAACCCTGGATTAACACTACAATTCTTGACTGGAAGAAGAAGATGTCTAAATTCTTTCCTGATAATTCCCAGGGAATCTGTGATTACTTGGAGGACAGGGGAGGAATACCTGTTCCAAGAGACAACTGTAAGTCCAGAGGGGAGCAGCCCTCCCAGCATGCATAACAAATAGGCCTTTTGTAGTAAATCTTTCTGGGTCATGTTACAGCAGAGCATGGACCCATCAATAAAAATGATCTTCTGCCAAATGCCACAGCTGATCCTACCATGCCTGTCTGCTCTTAATAAAATATTTCTTCTGTGGGTATACTTAGGCAGGTGATCAAACTAGCTAGAGGATCCAGTCACATCAAGTGTGCAACCCAAAAATATAACCTGAGTGTGATGTTTAGTTTCATGTGTCAACTTGACCAAGCGATGGTGCTTGCTTGCACTGGCCTGATTGTTACTGTGATGACATTTCATGGATTTAAATCATCAGTAAGTTGATTGCATCTATTGCTGATTACCTCTACAATCAACTGAGGAGGTTGCCTTCAAGAATAAAAGAAGTCTCATCCAATCAGCCGAAGGCTTTTAAAGGAGAAGTGATGATTTCAGCAGTCAGAAGAGAGTATTTCCATCTCTAATTTAGCCAGCCAGCTTCTCCTGGGGAATCTAAACCCTTCATTGTGGAGTTCCCAGCTTGGAGCCTATCCTACAGAATTTAAATTTTTGCACCCCAGAGTAGCAAGAGAAAATTTTTATAAAAATTGCATAATATTTGCAGATTATCTCCTGTTGGTTATGTTTCCCTCAAGAACACTGACTAATACACTGGGTCTTTATGTCTAAGCTTGTACCTCACTTAGTAAGGAAGATCATAGCCTTCCAGTACTCTGGACACAGTGGCCTCACAGGCAGGTGCCTACCAAGAGAAGGCGGTGCCCAGGAAGTCTAGTGATGGCCCTGCCTCTGTGGTTCTCATTTCTTCTTAAAAGATGGAGCACCGAAAGCTCTGAGAAGTCACTTAATTTGCCAAAAGACTCTTTAATGACCAAACCTTGGCTCTCAGACATGGGCTAGTTTGATGGCTTTCAAACAGCCAGAGCAGGACTATTCTGAGTACACTACATTGCAGGAAAACCTTTAAAGCTTTTTTTCCTCTACTCTACATTAAGTTTAACTTCACATCCGGGTGGATAAGATGATTAACTAAAATTCATTGGCACTATTTCTCACAGATTCAAAGGCTGCAAATTATCTGGAAGAGGAAGGCCATGGACTTGTTGGAGAACAGACAGGTTTCAGAGGATTTTAAGCCTACCTCAAGTTTGAATTCTGGATCCACTGTTTACATAAGCAAGGCACTTAAACTTCCCAAACCTCTGCTTTCTCCTACACTTATTAGGAAAAACAATACTTCATAGAACTGTAGGGATGTAAAGAACTATGGGAAGAGTTTAGCATAGTGACTGGCAGAGAATAAATGGTAAATATCTCTCATTATGAAAAACACTAAATCTGTTTTTGTTATAAATAAGTAAAGACTAAAATAGAGGTCAAAAAACTTTTTGTATAAAGGGCCATATATTGAAAATTCTAAATGAAGAGAATATCTTAATCCTTCAGTCCTCAATTTAATTCTTCTATTCAGAATGTTAACCAAAAAAAATCAGCTTCATTATAAGATAGACTATAGAGGTTAGATATTAAATTTCCTGAAAAAGCTTTTAGCAGTTTTTGGATGAAACCAATTTCAAGTCCATACTTCTTTTGAGGTACATGCTTGCAAAGAGAAACACTGAGTGCTTGAAATTAATTAGTCAACACTTATAATATTTTTTGATGTATTCAAAGAAAGACTTGCTGACACCAGGCTCATAAAGATATTGTTGGGGCATCATTATAGGATAAAAGAATTTAAGAGCCTTTAGAAAATTGGTAACTCTAGCAGTATTATTTATGCAGACAGTTTCTACTCTTAGCACTCTGAGGCATTAAATGGGCTAGCAGCTCACTGACACAAACTGTCAAATATAATTTCTTCTTTAAACTTCCATCCTAGTCAGCTAAATAATATGAAAGCTATTTGTCATGCCACATAGATCAAACATGAACTACTTGCGAAATAAATTACCTGTGAGTTCATTCACAGGCCAAATGTGATCCTGGAAAAAATGAGTACATGGAAAGAAAATGCAAGTAAGTGAACGGAATAGCTGATATCCAGAGTCAAGAACAAGTATTGAAAATTTTTCCAAGTTGGAAAAAAATGTATAATTGAAAAGGTCTTTCTTTTTTGTTTCCATTGATCTCTTCTGAAAACAAGACCTATGTGGAGATACCTCCAAGTGAAGGTGCTAGAGTCTAGTCTAGCATCTGATTTTGATTCTAGAGTTTCAACCAATGACAGAATGGGATGACTTTTATACAGAGGTCATGTTATGTGGTCATGTCTGGCCCCAATGTATAAATATACTCAAATAGTAAAACATTAATATCAACTACCCATAAACATAAGGTTGTTATGAAGTGTGTGCATATAGAAATTCACCTGCAAACAGAATTTTAAAGTTGAATTATGAGCTTTAGCTGTGAAAATTGCACACAATTTCCCCATAAGTTATTGTAATATTTTGTGCATGTCTATTTGTGTAAGATGGAAAGTTCCTTGAATGCAAGGACAGTGTTTTATTTGTCTTTGGATCCCAAACACTAACAGAGTGGCTTGCTGATATTAGTTATTCAATAGATCTTCCTGATAAATAAATCCTGTGGCCAGAGTCTTCCAATGGAGACCATATTATAAACTAATGGGCTTCTAAAAAAAGTAATAATTAGGTTGGCACTGCGATGGAAAAAAATTAATTGGAAATGACAATAAAAAGAATGAAAAAATCTGCGTTTTAGTTCTGCTTCCCACAATTTATTGCTATATGTCCTAGAGGTGAGCATTGTATCCTTAGTGGAATAAAGGGTGCATGAGGAAGGGTGAAAAAAATATCTACAAAAGAAGACTATAAACTGATTATTGATTCCAAGGTAAATTTTTCAGTCATTCATTCAAAAAACATGTTTTAATTTCTTACTATGTGTCAGGTACTGTTTGATAGGTGATGGAGCTACAGATGAAAGCTTCCTGTTCTCAGAGTACTTACATTCTAGTAAATTACATTATAGTATGGTATAGAATAGTATAGGATACAAATGTTATATATTTACTGCTATATAGTATACAGTATAATATTATGTTGATATATTTTAGAAAATATATTGATGTGTACTTTATAAAACAGTGTTATATATGGTATTATAATAAATAGTATGAAGAACATTAAAGCATCAGAAGGAGATGGTAGTGTCATTTTGGAGGGGAGGTCAGGGAGGTAACAATTGAGCAGAGGCCTGAATTTCAGTATGACAACAAACCATGAAAAAAGTAGGGCTGGATTTATTTTTTTGTGTACACAAAGGTCATAGCAGCTTTATTTGCAATACCCCCAAAGAGGAAACAATCCAAATGCCCATCAACAGGTGAATGGATAAACAAACCGTATTCCCATACAATGGAATTACTAGTGTACTCAGCAATAAAAGGAACTATTGATGCATGTTACAACATTAATGAGTCTCACAGTAATTATGCTGAATGAAAGCAGACAAACAAAAAAGAGTACATATTATATAATTCCATTACATAAAATCCCAGAAAATGCACTGTAATCCATATGGACAGAAAGAAGATCAGTGGTTGCCTGGGGATGGGAATGTGGTGAGGAGCAGGAAGGAAGGAAGGAAGGATTACAAAAGGGGCACAAAGAAACTTTTGGGATGATGGATATGTACATTATCTTGATCATGGTGATGGTTTTGCAGGTATACACACATGTAAAGCTTCTCTTATAATAAGCTTAGCTTATTCTTTAAAGAGACATTTATTGAGAGACTACTGTGTGCCTGATACTAAGCAAGTGCTGGGAGTTCAAAGACAAATAAGGTAACAGTCCTGTCTTCAAGGAACTGACTGTAGAGATAGGGATCAGTAAGCCTTGCAGACTTCTCGCAATAGGAGGCTCAAATCCAGCCTGGGAGGTCAGGGACTGCTTCCTAGAGAAGGCGGTGCCTCTCCTGAGGCATATCCCCTCTACATGTATTTTCTTGTTAACTCAAGTAATAAAGGATATTAATTTTCTTTTTTGCATTTATAGAGTCCTGTGTTTTACTACAGATATTATGAATATATTTCTTTATGTCTTATAGCCATATTTATTTATATACATGTGTATTTACTTAATTACCTAATAAATTTGTTTCTCATTCATGTCAACTAGGTATTTGACAAAGAGCCAATCAGGTGATTTAGGGACCCAGAATCCTGGCATTTAGTTGCTGCTCCAAGGACTCCATTGAATCCTCTGTGTCTAACCAGTAGATAAAGAAAAAGAGCCAGCAGAGAGCCTCAGGGACAGTTGTAGGGCCACCTACATTTCCAAATACATTCAACTGGCCAGAACTAGGCACACGGCCCGAACCAATCTGTACCTAATATTAATCTGTGAACTTAACAGTGCCATTAATTTCAAACATAACTGAAATTAGATCTCAAATATATTTATTTACATTATTTTTTTAACATTCTTTTTCTCTGGAAAGAAAGAAGTTCAGAAAGTTTTGTAAGATACATTTCAACAATGTTCCTGTGTAACATTTCATCCCCACATGAGGTAAATGACCTTCGTTAACATTTCTTGCTGGGAAGTGAGGCAACCAAAGAAGCATTTCTTCCTTGAGTTAAATGTGCAGCCCTGGTCCAGAGCTGGCTATGGGTCACCAGGAGGTTTGGCTGTTGAACACAACACTTTCTGTCTTCTGGTTTATAAGCCCTAATTCAGCATGTTGAAGTAAGAATGTTTTCTAGAATTTTATGGAAATGTGGTAATTTTCAGAGCACTCATCCAAGAAGAGACCTGACTATAATCCTTATCTATGGACAATGATTCCATGTTCCCAATTTTTGTCCTTAAAAAGCAAATGCATTTGAGTTATTATGCCTCTAGGTAGGAACTGTGTCAGTGATAACTGAAGGATGAGCATTTTTCTAAATAATTGTGTAAATTGAGAATGGGCAAAACCCTTAAACAGTGAGTGACTATATAATTTATCATCCTACTATCAAGACCATATAATTTGTCATCCAGTCTGTTTATCAACACATTCAGCAAGAACTGTACATTATGAAACTGATGAGTATGGCATAGACATGAGTTAGCCAATTAACATGTAAAATTAAAACATAACCAGCAAATCATTTGCAGCTTTAATCTAGGATACCTTACTCATTTATTGAAGGTACCAAGGTTTAATGGAAAATACATAGCTTTTAGAGCACCTGGATTTCAGTTCTAGTGAACTGTTTATAAGCTGTGACCTTAAGCAAGTTATTTAATTATTTATCATCTGTAAACTGAGGGTGAAAACATCTATTCCTTATAATAATAAAGATGCAAATTGACCTGCAACAGTGCCTGACAAAGGGAAACTTTTCAATAGAGCTAAACTCCATCCTAGTTATTTTTAAATTATATATTTTTATTTTTAGGGTTATATATACTTACACAGAAATTTCTGAAAATAAAACAAAATCATAAAGAAATAAATATATACCATAAACCACAATACCAAAAGATGACCATTGTAAAATTTTGTCACATTTACATGCATCATATGTATGTATGCATTTCAATATTGAAAATTATAAACACTAATACTTCAAAATGCATTTAAGTAAATTTTGGCTTCATATACTTCTGTGTGCTTTACTTCAAAGTTAGCATTAGGAATTTTCCTATATTTTCAAAAATGATTTATTTGAAAACATGTCTTATAGAACAACAAATGGAATTTTTTTCAGGAACAAATACTGACTAAAATAGCAAATGTGAAATTGACAGCAAAATTTGAGTTAGCACACAAAATCAAAGGGACTTAGTAAAGAAAGGAAACAGGGTGATATTCAAACTATTAAAAAACCCAAATGTCATGGGAAACTATATGCCATGATGTTTCTGGGCTAGATATTACTCCTTAATTTGCTGGGTTGAGGGCTGTCTAAGGGGTCATGGTGGAAAGGCTGGTTAGCTCTCCTCTCAGCCTCAGTGGGGAGTGGGGGACAACCAGGAAGTGATGGCTATTTACAAATCAGTATAGAAGTAACTATTTTAACAACTAGAAAGGCAGATCAGTGTGTCCCAGTGGATATCAGCAGTAGTAGGAAACAGGCAGCCCGGACAAATGTTTTTGTCAGAATCTGCTAGAAAGTCTTGTCTGATATGAAGTCTTGTCTGATATGAAGTCTTATATGAAATTAATAACCTATAACTGTTTCTTAACTCTGATCTTCTACCAATCTGCAAATGTTCAAATTTTAGGAAAAGATTCCATTAGCTTAGCTTGGGTCAAATGTCTATCCTTTGGCTAAGGAATATGGAGCTTCTAATTACATCATATTATATCTAGTAAGGAAAGGTCATTAGAAATATAATTACCAAAGCAAGGTGGAATGAATGCTGTCATATGTGTGAAGATATCACAATTTATTTAACCATTTCCCCATTTTGGGACAATTAAGGTGTTTCTAATTTTGCTATCATATAACAATGTACATAATATTACATATTATTATATAAACTATATAATATTAATAATTTGAAATACTAATCATCTTTGTTCACATTCTCTGACCTTTTTCAATTATTTTTCTTAAAATGTTATTACTGAGTAAACAGATATAAATATCATTGAGCATTTTATATAGAATGGCAAATTGCTTTCCACAAATGTTGTACCAGCTTGCATTCTGTCAGTGACTTAAAGCACTTATTAATATATTTAAAATATTATTTTGTGCCTACGGTGATGTAGGCACCATTTCAGTCTCCAGGGATACAGTGCTAAACAGACATTTCTGTTACTGTGGATCTTAAATTTTAAAAAGACAAGAGCATTTCAGAACTGATGAGTATTATGAAGAAAATTAACCAGAGGAGGGAGACTGAAAGTCATTGCCATGGAAATAGAGATGATAGAGGAGAACTCTAGATAAGGTAGTTAGGAAGGCTCCTCTGCGGAAAAAATACATGAGCTGAGTTCTGAGTGATAAGAAACATCTGTTAAATGAAGATCAGAGGGAAGGGCTTTCTAGGCTTAGGGAACGGCAGGTGCAACTGTCCTGAAGGCAGTGTTGATGAAGTGAATGAAAAAGTGAAGAAGAGTAGGAGGAAAGGAGAAGAGTGGGGTAAGAGGGGAACAGATAATGAAGTAGACTCTATACCAAAGGAAAAAAAGCTGGAACTTAAATAATTACTGAAAAGTTTAAACAGGGCAGGGTTGTGATCTTATTTCCATTTTTTAAAAAACAGTCAGAGAATAGACTGTGAGGAAACAGATCAGTTAGGAGGTATTTATAATAGCTCCAGTAAGGGATTATACAGGTGACAAGGGTGGTAGCAGGACATGGAAACAGATTTGGGATATATGCAGATGTAATAAAGCCAACAGCTACTGCTAATGATAAATGTATTAGTTATAGCAGGTTAAACTGCAGTACTGAATGGACCCAGAAAATACATCATGACTTAAACATAATAGAACTTTATTCCTTACTGATAGACCAATTGAAGGATTTTTCATGTGAATGGGCAGCAGTCCTACTGGGATAATTTAGAGACTCATGTCCATCCATCTCTTTTCTGACATCCTGTGAGCCTCATGATCATTACCTGTAGCTTTCAGAAAGAGAAAAGGGACACGGGCCCGAACTTCCAATGTCACTGAGCAACAATGGTGAAAGCCAGAATCTTTGTCTTGTTCTTAATCTTAACGAGTAGGTATCTAGTGCAGTATTTCTCAAAGTTCGTTCAATGGAATATAATTCATGGAATGCTATTCAGTTGATCAGGAAAAAGGGTTATATGTTGAAAAACCCTGTTTTCAACAAGATAATCTCATCTATTTATTGATAGACTTCTTGAAGTCTTTAAAACACTGTAAGTTGCATATCACCAAGAAAAGCCTATCTTTCCCAAAATTGTTAACCATGTAACCTCCTTTACTTGAAACAATGTGCAAGACTAATATTCAAAAGAACAACTATTTGGTAAACAGTTGTCTAGCTCCACTTTAAGTATGAATGTGTCTATTAGGTTTAAGATAGTTTTGATTATATTAAGTATGGAGCTTTCTATTCCCACTTATCTAAGAATCTTATTTTTTAAAGTAAACAATCGGCATTAAATTTAATAACAAACGAGCATAAACAGCCATTGACATTATCATGTCTATTCTTCTCTAATCTACTAAAAATGATGTATTACACTAAAATTTTTCTAATATTCAACCATTCTTTTGTTTCTGGAACAAATTCTACTTTATTAGAAGAATATTTTTTTCAATGAACTATTTAAATATGCTAATTATATATGTATCTAGAATTTTTGCATCATACAAGTATGCTCTATAATTTTCCTTTTTTGTGCTATTATCAGCCTTTAGTATCATGATTATGCTGATTCAAGCAAATGAATCAATGGCTGCGCAGTAACTTTAATCACAGTAATTTTTATATGTAATCCTTTGTTAAATTTTTTCAATTGTTTGCATGGTTATTTGTCTATGTACTATTTTAATTTCTGACTGATTTTTTGTATTTTGACTCATTTTTAGTAATTTTTATTTTATAATAAGTCTGTTACACATCTCTTCAAATTAATCAACATGAACTATTACATGGCTTTCCTTACACTTAACAATATCTCCATTCTCCTTCTACTTTTATTTGTATTCTTGATTTTATTATACCTTTCATTGGTTTTTCTACCTTATTGGTAGTTTTTTTCCTCAAATGACCACATTGTGGATTTATGAATCTTTATATATGAAATCTTTCTTTTTCCCCATATATTTAAACCATATTAAGGGCTGTTCTGGTTTGCTAATGCTGTCATTTTGCAAAACACTGGAAATGGATTGGCTTTTATAAAGGGGATTTATTAAGTTACAAATTTACAGTTCTAAGGCCGTAAAAGTGTCCAAACTAAGACACTAACAAGAGGATACCTTCACTGGAGAAAGGCTGATGGCATCCAGAACACCTCTGTTCACTGGGCAGGCATGTGGCTGGCATCTATTGATCCCTGATTCTATTCCAGCTCCCCTCTCAGCAACTGTGCATTTTTGCTTCTTTCTCCCAGGACATTTCTCTCAAGTGCCTGGAGGTCCTGTCTTACCATGTCCCGGGGCAAACCCTGGGCTTCATCTCTTAGCTAACATCCTTCTGTCTGCATCTCCAGGTGTCTCCAAGTGTCAGTGTCAGCAAGAATCCGGGCCTGTGTGGCTCTTTTTAAAGGACTCCAGTAAACTAATCAAGATCCATGCTGAATGGGTGGGGCCACACCTCCATAGAAATAATTCAATCAGAGTTGTCACCTACAGTTGGGTGAGTCACATCTCCATGAAACACTCAATCAAAAGGTTCTAACCTAATCAACATTAACACTTCTGTCCCCGCAAGATTGCATTGAAGAATACAGCTTTTTCTGGGGGACATAATATATACAAACCAGCACAAGGGCTTACGGTAATAATGAGCAAATGGCTAGCACATTTTTAGGGCAGTCTGAATTTTAAAAATCACTTGCTATTTCCTTCGTATTCTGATTTTGCTGTACTAACCTATGATTTAGTTACTTTAATTTTCTCCAGTGATTATAGTATTTACATAATATTTTAAATTCTATAATAGCAGTGGTAAGTTTTTGAAAAGTAAGATTTAACCTAATTATCAAAATCAACCATAGTATAATTCTGACTACCAATTATATACCAATACAATTCAACATTCTATTAATTTTGCCATCTCTTTACCTTCTAATTTCAAACTATTGGCCCTGATTATCATCAGTGGATTATTACTTTACTAGATATATTTTTACTTTCATTTTCAATGGTATTATCATATTTACCATTATCAGTGCCTTTCCTCTCTTGAGTTCTTTCTTAAAGAGCACTCATTGTTTTGTCAGTTGTCATGTCTGTTTGACAAGTTTTTTCACAGGGACATGCAGATGACAATGGGGTTTTCTTGGGGTAGAGGGAGCCCACTTCTACCTCTTTCCTGGCTGGTCATTTTTTGCTGTCCCAGAGGCTTGAGATAAACCAATGATAATTCTTAATCTAGCACATTCATTGTATGGTTACAATAATTCTTCATGAAAAATGATAATTCATTTGCCAGTATCCTGCATTTCTAATTTTTTCAGATTTGTGAATTGTTAAACAATTTTAAACCTGTGAAGTTAGAGAAACTAGCCTCATCCACAACCTAAATTATTACTAAGTTTGTAAGGTTAAAAATAAGATAGCATCCCTGAGATTACTATGCTATATGTCAAGGTTCAACAAACTTTCTCTGTAAGGAGTCAGGCTGTAAATATTTTGGGCTTTGTAGGATATAGTCCACGACTCATCTCTTGTTGAGTGGAAATACCCATAAACAATACCTAAGCAGATGTGGCTGTTTTCCAATAAAACTTCATTTTCAACAACACGTGATAGGCCAGATTTGGCTCACAAGCAGTATTTTGCCCATCCTTACTATATGACATAACAATATTATGATGAAAATGAGATAATTATGTCAAATAGTCTATTACTGAATCTCTGTCTGACATGAGGCCTTGAGATATTTGAAATTTTACAAAATTTAACTAAATTTTAGTTAAACTAAATTTAAAATTTTCAGATTTTAGTCATGTATTTGTGAATATTTCAGACTGTAAATTGAATGTGACCTCTAATTTTGGTACAAATAGCTCAGCTACAATGTATTGCTTAACGGCTTTTTAGTGGTATTATGATAGAAGAGACATAAGAATACGTTTCCCATGGGATAATCTGATGGATGAAGATATTCAATTTACCTTAATTATACTCAGTCCTTATCCTCAAGAGAATGAATCTTGGCTTGAGGATTGCCCCTTGATAAGGGAGGCACTCTATACTCTTGCTGAATGATAAGGAGAAAAGATTAGGATTAACATGAGTTTGCAGTCAATGTAAACATGTGCTTCCTGTGTGCTTAAAAGGTATGTTAAGGTATAGGACAGTGCTGTGAAGACAAGAGAAAGGCAAAACGTCCTAACATTTAGTTTGAAGTAGACCTCTGAACAAATGAATGAATTCCTTATCTACTGGGTAAATCCTTTTGTTAGATAAATCCCATTAGGAAAAGTCCTCAGATTTTATTTTTGTCAGGGACCTATTACTTTCCTATTTCTGCTGTAGCATATTATCACAACCTTAGTGGCTTCAAACACACAAATTTGTTATCTTACAATTCTGGATGTGAGAAGTCAGAAATGGGTCTCACTGGGTTAAAATCAAGGGTCAGCAAGGCTGAATTGTTTCCGGGGGCCTTAGAGGAGAATCCATTTCTGTCACTTTTCCAGCTTCTGGAAGCTGTCCCTGTTCCTTGGTTCATGGTCTCTTTCCTCCACCTTTGATGCTAACAACAGTGGGTCAAGTTCTCACATTGCATCACTCTGCCCTCCTTTCCAACTTTTAAAGACCCTTGTGATTATATTGGTCTTACCCAGATAATCCAGCATAATCTCCCTATTTTAAAGTCATTTGTTTTGTTATCCAAATCCCTTTGCCATGTGACCTAACATAGTCACAGGTTCTGGGTACTAGGAGATAGACATAGCTGAGGGGTCATTATTCTGCCAACCACAAGGATCTAATATTGCACAAAGTTAAATAAACTGAATTAAACTTTCCTATAGAGGTGTTGATGGGGCCCTGAGTCATTCTTGCATTTGGTGCATCTGAAGAACAAGGCCATGTGTGTATTTGGAGAACTGGAGTATGCAATCAAAAAAAGAAACAAACAAACAACAAAACAACAAATCCTTAATTAGTGTACCTTATCATTTATTTAGTGGTTAAAAGCCTGGGTTTTGAAGCTAGAGAACATTGGTTCAAATCCTGGCACTACCACTTACTAAGTGTATGACCTTGGATAAATCACTTAGCCCTATGTTTCACTTTCTTCACCTGTAAAATGCAGATGGTAACAGGTCTACCTTGTATGGAGTTGTGGGGATGATTAGATGTGATAGCCCTTAAATCTCTTAGAAGGATGTTTAGAGCATGGAAAAAGGCACAGTTACCCAGGGAAAAAGCATAGGGGCCTGACTTATTTAAAAATAAGTTACCTATATCTCCATTCAACTTTTTTGACCTAGAGATCACAGAGAAGGTGATAGGGAATGGGCCAGAATGGGTTTTCTAACTAATCTGGTGTTCATATTATTTTCTGGGTGGAGTGGGGTCCTCCAAGTATGATAGTTCAAATCTACATTAGTTGCAGTAACTCTGAGGAAGAAAAAACAGATTGGTGGGCATGTTTCTTAGGGAAGAGTAATGTGGACATGGTACATGAGACTGGCTCACATTTCTTTATTGAGTACAGTATGATATATAGAGTGATCAAATTTGGAATATTGGGCTCCACTCATTTTCTTGGTACCCTGGACCTCTATGACCCACCTTCATTCCCCAAATTATGGATAATATATTTAGCTAAAACCCTTCACTGCCTTAATCTTAGGTGTCAATTTATGATTAATATCTCTATTGTTAATCATAAATATTCCGTATCATCTCACTAATATAACTTCATACTTCATAATTTTAACACATACAAAAATCTATATCCTAAGCAATATTTCCACAGAATTCCTGAACCAAAGGTCATTACAATAGAAAAGTAGGGAGACCTCAAATAACTAGAGGATTCTCCCCAACTCCTTCCTACAACACTGACTAGGACCTGTTAAGCATCAAAGATCTTTTGCCTTCTCAGGCTTAAACTCAGCTTCTTTTATACCATACTTTAACTTTGTGAGTTAAAGTCACAAAGTTTTTGTAAGAAGATAGCATGCCTGTATTTTCTACCTTTTAATGAATATTTATTACCTTGCATGTATTTCCATTGTAATTTGAATTAAATGTACTGATCTGAAACTCGATGGAAAACTACTATTAATGCTATTTTTGTTATTTAGATGTAGTCTTTCTAGCATCCTCACCAAGAGGTTTGCAAACTAAATGGTTTATACTCTTCTGTTTCGTGCAGCTAGACTGAAACAAAAGAATGGAATTTTCTGTCATTTTGTTGTAGCTAAAATGTATAAAAATTATGTAAGGGGATAATATTTTTTTGAGCAGCCCATGTGCTCCAGACAGCTTATTTCATTTGAGGCTCCCAATAGTCATTCAAGATACACATTATTAGCCCTAGAGGTTAAGCACGGAGACGCATTCAGACACCCACTAAGAAGCTGAGTATGGATTTCTGAGTCTTTGACTCCAAGCCCAGGTTCTAGCCACTATCCCACTCTGCTTCATTCAGACCCTGTTTATCAAGCTGGAGGTGCTAGCCAGAGTGTTGCTACCTTATAGGTATTGCAGTCAGTCTTAAATTGGAATTTCCCTGTGGATTTTAGAGCTGTAAATAGCACTCTGTTTAACCTGGCAGTGTACTATTAGAAAATCCTGCACACTGGCAGCAGCAGTGTTTCCATTACTCTGCTTTCTGATTCAAAATGTTACATGGATTTATATTGTGGGAATGACTGGATTATATGTGTGTGTCAGAGGGAATCCAAAGAATATAATAAAATATGCACTTACTTAGGAAAAGAAACTCTATCCCTACAGAGTTCAATATTAAAAGTTATTTAAAATAATATGTATTTATCTGGCTTCAGATATATTCCACTACAAGAAAAATCTCCAGTACAAGAAACTTGTTTTTATTTGGCCAAAAATTCATCTACTGACCATTTGCACCCATCAAAAAGGTCTAAAATTGATATGGAAAGATTATAGTTAGCCTATTTCTACTCAGAATTTTATATGCTAACCAAATAAACAATTTCCCTTGCATGATATTTCCATTCTACTAAGACTTTAAAGTCTTTCTGCTTTTGATTATCTATTTTATTGAGCAAGTGCTTATTCCTTTCTCTGAAAAATGAATTCTAGTTTTTCCACTTCAAAAGTCATCCACAATCTTCCACAGTTGCTTATAGTCTAACATCTGGTATTTTTAAATAAAACACCAGAAAACCCCTGAATCATAGTCTGAAGAACTAACTAAAATATCAAAGGGCATATGTCATGGAAGGGGAAAGAAATAAAACTTCTTGTTCACAATAAACTGCTCTTCAGAGATCACAAACAATGCTTACATTATTGTATCTGCATGGGATTGAGTCTTTATGGTATTAAAGGCCTAGCTGTTCTTCCACTGGTGCACATGTGCAATTCCCTTTAGAGAAACTAAAAGTGGGCTGCTTAACAGGCTTACTCCTCCCATCCTCCTCTGTGTGGACAGATAGCAAATTAGGGCAGAAAGCTAAGCTAAGACTCAAACACTCACCACTGTCAGATGGTTCTGATCAATGCCTGAGAGCCTGTAAAAACCTTACTATTAGGGGATTAAGGGAAATAACAGATTCCTCCTCATTCCCCAGATCCTTCTCTTGGACGAAATGAGCAAGCTCTTTTAGTTCCTTTTCTAAACTTAAGCCATTGAAATTATATGCTATGATCCCATGAAACATAGTTGAACTTGATACATAAACCGGCCACTAAAGATCCACAGAATGTCTATATCATTATCTAATGATTACATTTTAAATTCTAATAATGCAAAGAACTATTCTTTGATCATGCAGTATATTTTCTTGCTTAGCAAAATAACTGGAGTCTGACAGAACTATGTGTTCATCAGTCTCCAAGTATAATGACCACAAAGCCAACATTAGATAGTCAAACCACTAGCCATACTGCATACCCCTTCCTTCCTCCAGGCCATTCAGCTGGTCCTCAGAGGCTACCTGGCTCTTCTTCAGTTCCCCCTCTGGGCCACCACACCCTGTCTTCTTTCCATTACTGAGGTGTAGGTAACTTATTACTCTCCACTTCTTGTTACACAGCTCTCTGTATGGCCCATGGCTTCCTCTGTGGGTGGTATTCATTAGGTTGGACCTGCGGTCTCTCTGACTGCTGCAAAGTGGCATTGATTATCCCCCTGGAAATTGAAACTGCAACCCTGGCTCCCACCCCAACAAGCAGGGTCCAGCCTCAGTCTGGCCTCTGGTCCTCTTAATATAAAACAACTCTCCTTTGACTAAGCAAAGCTATTCTTGGATTTGGAGGATCTCCATGGGACTTGAAGACTGTCTGTCATTATACTGTCATGTGGGATAAACTGTTGCCACTTTAAGGCAGTATAAATTTTTTTATCAAAATTATGCCTATTGCTTGATCATTGAACCAAACTCACAACAATTGATAAAAATTCTGATTATTAAGAATTGAGTTGTTGGTTTCCAGGCCAAATACTCAGCTTAAGTTCTTGATAAAAATTGACCTTACACCTCCATCATGACTGATCTTTCTACAACCAGGAGGTTTATATCCATTTCCATTCAAGCTCTGACAATTTCTAAACATCTCTTACTTCACATATTCCTTCATTTTCCCCTTCCCACTATTGTAAAATGGTCAAGGGCTGGGGACAGTGGTTGCAACAGAGTTCTCTTGTCTTCAGCCTACTTGCTCCATTGCCTCAGGTACTCTTCCTTTGCCCTTCAATTCATGCAAATCCCACACATGTCCCAGTTGCTTGATGCCTCTTTCCCAGCTTAATCCTATGGGTTGTTTGTTTTCCCGGCCTGTAGAAAATTGTCTGACTGCCTATTGTTCTGACTGGGTGGTCTAGAGAAATTCTCTGACTGTTGCTAAACCAACTCTTCAGGGAAATTTTCTAGCAAGAGGCTCAAACATGTCTCTAAAAGAGTAGTTAGGTATAGTGTAACAGGTAACCACAAGTAAGGTAGTATTCTGGCATTTGAACATGAGCCTGCTGAAATTAGGCAAAACTGGGCTGTCAACAATATCCTTTTATGCAATTTACTATGTGTTTTGGTTCTATAAATATACTATGTTATTTGTGTTTGAAATTTCTCTTCAAACTTTAGGACTCCAGAAGAGGAAATTATAAGTGAAATGTTCTACTATTGGGAGTCTTATGTTTAGGGCCAGGATATGATCCAAAATCATAAGCAAAAAAGGTGGTTGCTTATTTCTTAATGTTCTTCCTTCCTGGGGATTGATGTGTGTTTTCTAAGAGAATTTATAAGTTCTCATTCTCTCTTATTAAATACTTGGGTAACTGACAAATCAATATTTTCTGTTTCTGATACCTAAGAAAAACAGAGCTCTGCTAATAGTTGCCACATTTGTAGATTCATGGAATTTTGATTCAAGAGTTATGATAATGATTAACATAATGTAATATAATGCATTCATTGATAGCATTTTTTTCATATATACTCAGATTTTTCTGATGAATGATTGGATCTGTTTAAATGTGCTTTAAAATAAGAAGAAATTAAAGATAGTTATGATTATATATGGAAGCAGTACAGTATATATATATATATATATATATATATATATATATAAAACTAAATCTTTCATTAGTAAGTCACTTTACATTGTTGCTAGCTTTTTACACAATTGGTTCATTTGATCCTCCTAATAAACTTGTGAGGTACTGGGGTAGGTATTATTAATTCCATTTTGCAGATAAGGAAACAGACTAGAGAGGCTCCATGGCATTGGTTTAAGGTATTACAAGTAATGACCACTGGCACTATTCACTCATTCAACAAATAGTCATTGTGTTTCCAGAATTTTCTTGTCATTATTCTAAACAATGGAGGGAATGGCAATAAAAAAGAAAATAAAAGTTGCTAAACCCATGTCTTCTAACACTTAGGAGAGTTAACTAGACCACGTGGGATTTTTACTTTGCCAAAGTAATTTTTTTTAAGAAATTTTAATTTAAATTATAGTTTTCAAATATAATTACAGGCTTTATCAGATATTTGTAAACTTTCATTTTATGAAGGAAGAAAAGCATAGTGTTGATGGGCATATTAGTCTAATCTAAATATCTAGGTATAGTACAGTATCACAGCAGAAACTAAGATTCCAAGGAATGAAAACAAAAACTTCGGGATGCCTAAAAACCACTAAGTAACGTCTATTGGCAGGAAGATGACAAGTTACTTCCAACCCACTGAACTACTTTACCAGTGGTGTCGTGGCAGCTTTTAGATCATAAATGTTGCCCCATCAAATCACTGAGGTGGTTAACTGGCAGCCAGAAACACTGGTTCAGAAGTTCATATCTACTTCTTTAGGACAAATGACCTTTCAATTCCACTTCCAGGAATATACCCCAAAGAATTGAAACAGGGTTTTGAACAGATATTTGTACACCAATATTTATAGCATGAGTATTCGCAATAACCAAAAGGTGGAAACAGTCCAAGTGTCCGTCAACAGATGAATGAGTAAACAAAATGTTGTATTTATATAAACAATGGAATTCTTATTCAGCCATAAGAAGAAAATGGAGTTCTGATATATTTTATAACATGGATGAACCTTGAAGACATCACGTTCAGTGAATTAAACCTGAAAAAAAGGAAAAAAATATTGTATGATTCCACTTATAGGAAATACCTAGAATATGCAAATTCACGGAGACAGAAAGTAGATTATAGGTTACCAGGGATTGAGTGAGAGAATGGGAAGTTATTCTTTAATTGATACAGGGTTTCTGTTTGAGGTAACAAAAAAGTTTTGGTAATGTATTGTTGTGATATTAATACAATATTGTGAGTATAAATTATATCACTGAACTGTAAACAAGAAAATTGTTGAAATGAGAAATTTTGTGTTGTTTAAATGTAAGCATGATAAATATTTTGATGTGTTAGCTATTACTGGCATTTCTCATCATCTATACTAGATCTAGCAGGATTTCCTATTCATTAGAATTATGAGAACAAATATAGTTATACCATCATTATACATGACATGAATTACTTCTTATGAGAAAGTAGATAATATCTTCACATTATATTAATATGTAGATTCTAAAAGTAACCCCAAGAATTAATCCTATACATTTTCTAAATAGAAGGCTCAGATTAATGTTTATTTTATTTAACTACAGAGCTCTGAAGAATCCAGTGATAGACATTTGTGCTCAGTAAAAATTATAAACTAACTGCTAGTGCTCAGGTCTTATTCTTCATTCTACTTGGGCAATCACATCCATTCCCATAGTTTTAACTGCAAACTATATGTAGGTGAGGCCCACATCTATGTACTTGCTCCAGAGTTCACCCCTGGGTTTTTCTAGGACTTTGTAGCCCAGTCACATCTGGATACATCTACCTCAATATCACAGAGGTACCTGGAGTGTTAAATGTTTAAAAGTGAGCACATCATCCAACTGTCTATCAACTGATGAATGGATAAATAAAATGTGGTACACATACACACAATGGAATAATGTTCAGTGATAAAATGAAATGAAGTGAAGCAGGTGGGGCAAGATGGCAGCATAGGAAGGTGTGGAATTTAGTTAGTCCCCTAAAGCAACTAGTAAATAACCAGGAATAACAAGAAAATAGTCTGGAACAACTGTTGGGGGGGGGGGGTCTGTGACCAGACATCATACACCAGTCAGGAATGGGTGGAATGGCTGAGATCACAGCCTAGAACTATAAGTAAAGCTCCCCAAAATGTGGAGCTGGCACCACTCCCCCACCAGCATGACAGGCTGAGTTGGAAAACTTCCCCATGGGAAAAAGGAGTGATATCTGCTGGGAGCAAGGGAAGGTAGCTCAAACAAGCTCTAATCACAGTCTCAATTAACAAATTTGGACTACTAAATACAAGCTACAAGCACAGATAAAACTGGAGCAAGCAGAAAAGGAACCCTGAAGTCTCTCCCGGCAGAGAGGAGGTGGAGCTGATGGAAAAATAATAAATAAATAAATAAATAAATAAATAAATAAATAAATAAATGCACAAGCTTTTGGAGTTGGCTGAGCTCAGAATACTGGAAAAGGGCTATTTCCCAAAAAAAGGGCACATAGAACTGGATACCAACTCCAGTCCACTGGCAAAACTGGGGACTGAGGGCTGTCTTTGAAAATGGGATTTCTTTCTTGTTTCTCTTTTATCTATCATTCTACATCACTCATTACAGAAATCCTCAGGAATTTATAATTGTCAGCTCTGACCCAGGCAAGGGTAGAATTAAGATAGAGAGTCAAAGGAAGAAGTCAAGTGAAGGAGATAATTCTGTAAAAGACTTATATTCCCTAAGAAAAGGTGGGGGGTGCAGATCAAGTAGCTGCCATCCCTCAGAGAATTCAGACCCCAGGGCCTGGGGAAAACAAAAACAAAAACCAGAAACAGCTTAAACTTAACTTCTGATTCACCCTCAGCCCCTGGCAGGGACAGGGTCTTGAGAATTAAAGGCAGTACACCTCTTTACACCAGTGAGGAGTGGCAGGCTGACAAGCACCACCAGCTTGGCAGGATAGGAAAAGCACAGAGTCTAGAAGTCTTCAAGGAAAGGCTGATAATCTGATGGGTCATCCTCAGGGAAACTTGATACTGGTTACATCCTCCTCCTGGGACCTGGGCCCATCTGGCCTAAGAAAATCTGATTGGGGCAATCAAGGTAACCAGATGTCTAGACAAAAAGAAATTACAATTTATGCAAGGAAAAATGAATATATGGCTCAGTCAAAAGAACAAACTTGCACTTCAAGTGAGATACAGGAGTTGAAACAATTAAAGATGTTCAAACAAATCTTGTAAGCCAAGTCAACCATCTGAAGAAAAATGTGGCAAAAGAGATGAAGAATATAAAGAAGACACTGGATAAATAGAAAGAAGAATTTGTAAGCTTGAAAAAAGAAATGACAGAACTTATGGGAATGAAAGGGAAAATAGAAGAGATGAAAAACACAATGGAAAATACAGCAGCAGATTTGAAGAGGCAGAAGAAAGGATTCATGTATAGAGAATAGGACATTGAAAATCTTACACAAAAAAGAACAGATAGGGAAAAGAATGGAAAAATATGAGCAGGGTCTCAGGGAATTGAAGGACAACATAAAGTGCATGAATATACTTGTCATGGGTGTTCCAAAGGAGAAGAGAAGAGAAAAATTTGCAGAAAGAATAATGGAGGAAATAATTACTGAAAATTTCCCATCTCTTATGAAAGATTTAAAATTACAGATTCAAGAAGGGCAGTGTACCCCAAACAGTATAGATCCAAACAGACCTACTCCAAGACACTTAATGATCAGATTATCAAACATGAATGCTCAGATTATCAAACATGAAAGGCAGAGAATTCTGAAAGCAGCAAGAGAAAAGTGATCCACCACATATAAAGGAAGTTTGATAAGACTATGTGTGGATTTCTCAGTAGAAACCATGGAGGTGAGAAGGCAGCAGCATGATATATTAAATACAATGAAAGAGAAAAAAACTACCAACTGAGAATTCTATATGCAGCAAAACTGTCCTTCAAAAATGAGGGAGAGTTTAAAATATTAACAGAAAAAACAGACACTGAAAGAGTTTGTGAACAAGATACCTGCTCTACTAGAAACATTAAAGGAACCATTACAGGCAAATAGGAAAAGCAAGGAGAGAGAGGTTTGAAGAAGAATGTAGAAATGAAGACTATCAGTAAGGGTAAAAGAGAGAGAGAGGAAAATTAAAATTAAAAAAAATATATATGACACATAAAATTCAAAAGACAAAATGGTAGAGAGCAGACATTATTTTGAGTGAAATTACCAGAAACAAAAGGACGGATATGTATGGTCTCAGTAATATGAACTAATACTGATGAAATGTTGAGAGTTAAAGCTGAGAACACAGGTTATCAGGAGATAGAAAGAGGTTATAGATCAGGCATTTGATACTGAAGGAGCACAGAAGTTTCAACAGTATTGATTGTATAGATCCAGAAATGGATAGCACAAGATTGTGTGATGGTAGCACAATATTGTAAGGACTGTGAACAAAGATGAGTGTGAGTATAGGTGAAAGAGAAAGGCTGTGGTCATGTACAACACCAGAAGGAAAGACAGAAGATAAAGACTGGGATTGTATAACTCAGTGAAACCTAGAGTGATCAATGATGGTGATTAAATGTACAAAAATAAGAATGTTTTTATGTGAGGGAGAACAAATGAATGTCAACATTGCAAGGTGTGGAAAACTGGCTGGTATAGGGGAAAAAAATCAATGCAAACTAGAGTTTATAGCTATCAGTAACATTGCAAGATGCTTCCATTAATTGTAACAAAGGCAATATACCAAAGCTAAGTGTCTATAAGAGGGGGATATATGGGAATAGTATGGGATTCTTGGTGGTGGTGGTGTTGTTTGACCCTTTCATTTTATTTTATTGCATATTCTTTTAATTTTCCTTCTATCTTTTATGTTTTTTTTATTCTTCATTTTTTCCTCTTCTTTCTTTGTGGAAGAAATGGAAATATCTTCATATGATTGTGGTTGTGAATGTATAACTACGTGATTATAACAGGAAACACTGATTGTTTACTTAGGATGGATTGTATGGTGTGTGAATAAAAGTGTTTGAAAAATAAACAGAAGGACACAAGTGCTGGAGAAAATGAGGAGAAAGGTATTGTCGCAGTTTGCTAGCACTGACTTTTCGCATAACACCAGAAATGGATTGGCTTTTATAAAGGGGGTTTATTTACAGTCTTAAGGCCATAAAGTGTCCAAGGTAACACATCAACAATTGGGTACCTTCACTGGAGGATGGCCAATGGTGTCCGGAAAACCTCTGTTAGCTGGGAAGGCATGTGGCTGGTGTCTGCTCCAAGTTCTGGTTTCAGAATGGCTTTCTCCCAGGACACTCCTCTCTAAGCTGCCACTCTTCTTCAAAATGTCACTCTCAGTTGCTCTTGGGGCATTTGTCCTCTCTTAGCTTCTCCAGAGCAAGAGTCTGCCTTCAACAGCTATCTTCAAACTTTATTTCATCTGCAGCTTCTCTCTCAGCTTCTGTGCATTCTTCAAAGGGTCCCTCTTGGCTGTAGCAAGCTCTCTCCTTCTGTCTGAGTTTACATAGTGCTCCAGTAAACTACTCAAGGCCCATGCTGAATGGGTGGGGCCACACCTCCATGGAAATTATCCAATGAAAGATCTCACCCTCAATTGAGTGATCACATCTCCATGGAAACATCCAATCAAAACTCTCCAATTCAATCAACACCAAAACATTTCCTACCCACACAAGACTGCATCAAAGATAATGGCATTTTGAGGGACATCATACATCCAAACCAGCATAGGCATGTACCTATTCACTTTTGGTGGGGAAGTAGAATGGTGCAGCCCTTCTGGAGAGCAGTGTTGTAGTACCACAGGAAGCTAAGTATGGAGTTGCCATATGGTCCTGAAACCCCATTTTTGGGTATGTACTTGGAAGAACTGAGAGCAGGGGCATGAATGGACTTTGCACACTGGTTTTTATGGTGGAAGTATTCACAATTCCACTGGTTGAAGGTGGCCTAAGGGTACATTGACAGATAAATGGAATGGTAAACTATGGTATATACATACAATGGAATGGCAAGAAGGAATGAAGTTGTGAGGCATGCAACTAGTGAATGGACCTTGAGGACAGTATGTTGAATGAAATAAGCCAGAATCAAAAAGACAAACATTATAATGCCTCACTAAAATGGACTAACTGTAATGTGCAAAGTCTGAGAATTGAATCTGAGAGCACAAGACATCAGGAGATGACCAGTCAGGTTCCTAGATTGTAAGCTCTTACAGCAGTCACATCCATTCATGAGTTGTAATGATTATTTCTAAACTCTCAGATGCTGAGCTATTTGTGTATAACTTATTTGGTCCCTGTAACTTCAGGCATCTATGTGACACCTGAGACTTGGAGCCAGAGTTTGGCAGCTATGAATGTCAGCATTACCCCATACAGCAATTGATTTAAAAAGGTGAAGAAGAAATCAGACTTTAGTTAGAGATATGAATGAAATGGACTTGGTTGGGACCAAGGTAAATCAGACTAAAGGGTAAAGGATGGTATTGACAGTGTTTTAAAACTTCAACTTCTGTAGCAGACCAAAGAAAGAGATGTTTATTTGGTGCAAAATCTATATTTTCTGTAAAACATGATATTATTTAACTTGTATGGTCAGTTTATTCAAACACCATAATTATATGGAATCTTGAATAGGGAGTAAGATCTGGTTGTACAGGTTAGTGTGAAGCTCTGATACATCCCAGAGTAATTTGGGCAGAGAATAAAAAGTATTTGCAAAGCTCCCTTGAGGGACTGGGGAAAAATGTGGTAATATTAAACTTCCCCACCGGGGGAATTCCTGATATTCTTGCAAGCATTGGGGACTATCAGTTTAGTAGGCTGAGCCCTTGATCTTGGCCTTGTCCTTATGAAGCTTGTTACTGCAAAGGAGAGGTTAAACCTATTTATAATTGTGCCTAAGAATCACCCCCGGAGAACCTCTTTTGTTGCTTAGATGTGGCCTGTCTCTCTAAGCCAACTCTGCAGGTAAACTCACTGCCATCCCCTCTATGTGGGATATGACTCCCAGGGATGAGCCCAGACCCAGCATTGTAGAAATGAGAAAGCCTTCTGGACCTAAGAGGGAAGAGAAATGAAACAAAATAAAGTTTCAGTGGCTGAGAGATTTCAAATGGAGTTGAGATGTCATTCTGGAGGTTATTGTTATGCATTATACAGATATCCCTTTTTAGGTTTTAGTGTATTAGAATAGCTAAAAGGAAATACATGAAACTGTTGAACTGCAACCCATTATCCTTGATTCTTGAAGATGATCTTATAACCATATTGCTTACACGGAGCAACCGTGAGATTGTGAAAACCTTGTGGCTCACATGCCCTTTACGAGTATGGACAGATGAGTTAAAAAAAATGGGGACAAAAAGTAAATGAATAATTGGGGTGGGAGGGTATGAGATGTTTTGGGTGTTCTTTTTCACCTCCATTTTGATTTTTATTCTTATTTTTATTTTCTGGAGTAAAGAAAATGTTCAAAACTTGATTGTGGAGATTAGTGCACAACTATATGATCATACTGTGACAAATTGTACACTTTAGGTGATTATACGGTATGTGAATATATCTCAGTAAAATTGCATTAAAAATGCTGAAGCAATAAAAATGTATCAGCTGACTTCAAAGTTCCTAAAACATGGCAATCTAAGAAAAAAAGAAAGAAAAGAATTGAAATACTGATATATGCTACAACATGGGTGAATCTTAAAACATCATCTTAAATAAAAGAACCCAGTCACATATCAGGATTAAATTTACATAAACTATCCAGAATAAGTAAATCTATGGAGAAGTAAGAAGATTATCCCTTGCCTAGGGGATGGAAGGATTTGTGGATGACAGCTGAGGGAAGCAAGTTCCTTTGTGGGGTGATAAAAATATTCTAAAATTGATTGTGATGATTGCACATCTCTATGTTTCAACAATGGCCTTTGAATTGTAGACATTAAATGGTTGATTTTTATGCTGTAGATTTATATCTCGATAAAGCTTTTTTTAAAAAATGAATGAATGAATGAATAAATACCTAGGCCAAAGGTAAAAAAGAAGACCAACCCAAATCAAGGGAAAACTGAGATGATAGTTGTGCTGATTTGAATATACTATGCACCCCAGAAATGCTTATGTTCTTTTAATCTAATCTTGTAGGGACAGACCTACTGTGGGTGGGACCTTTTGATTAGGTTGTTTCCATGGAAATGTAACCGCACCCATTCAAGTTGGGTCTTAATCCCCTGGCTGGAGTTCTCTATGAGAGGATAAAAGGCAGAGATATTTTTGGAGAAAGCTCAGAGAAGCTAAGAGATGTAATGTAGAGTTTGCCCTCAGGAGAAGCAAGGAGGACCCACAGGAGCTGAGAGAGCCATTTTGAAACCGGAAGCCAGGAGATCAGCAGATGTCACCACATGCCTTCCTATGTGATAGAGGGATCTGAATGCCAGCTGCCTTTCCTCAGATAAGGTATGACCCTGTTGATGCCTTAACTGAGACATTTTCATGTCCTTCAGACTATAAATTTCTGAAGTAATAAACCCCCATTGTAAAAGCTAATGCATTTCTGGTATATTGCATTCAGGCATCTTTTAGCATGCCAGAACAATGGCGATGGTAACATAACATTATAAATGTAATTGACAGTGGTTTAAACGGAAAATGTTACACTGTATACATGTTACCACAATAAAACAAAACACAGCAAAAAAAAAAAGTGAACTCATTACATGCCTCCTAGACCAGTTTGTTCTCCCATATAAACTCTTATGTCAGAGCATCGCTATTTGTAGTTGTTGAAATTTGTCCTGCCAAAAACATGTTCAAGTCCTGTGCTGGTTTGATATGTTATGTCCCCCAAAAAGCATGTTCTTTAATGCAATCTTGTGGGGGCACATTTATTAGTCTTCTGATTAGGGTGGAAATTTTTGATTGCATGTTTCCATGGAGATGTGACTCACCGAACTGTGGGTGATACTTCTGATTAAATTATTTCCATGGAGGTGTCGCTCCACCCATTCAGCGTGGGTTTTGATTAGTTCACTGGAGTATTTAAAAGAGAAGCTAAGAGCCAATACAAACCCAGGTGCTTGGTAACACTTAGAGATGGTTGGAGATGCTGACAGAGGGACATTTGGAGATGCTAAGTTAACATATGTTAACTTATGAAGTCCACAGTTTACTCCAGAAAAGCTAAGAGAGCTCTCCCAGATGCTTAGAGAAACATCCTGGGAGAAGGAAGCAATGACATGCAGGAGCTGAGAGACAGGAACCAAGACAGATGCCCAGAGACATTTTGAAGAAAGTCACTTTGAAACGCAACCCAGGAACAAAGGCCCAGCAGACACCAGTCATGTGCCTTCCCAGCTGACAGGTATTCCGGACACCATCAGCCATTCTTCAGTAAAGGTATCCTCTTCTTGATGCCTTAGTTTGGAAACTCTTATGGCCTTAGAACTTTAAATTTGTAACCGAATAAATCCCCTTATTAAAACCAATCCATCTCTGCCATTTTGCATAATGGCAGCATTAGCAAACTGGAACAAGTTCCAACCCCCAGTACCAGTGAGTGTGATCTTATTTGGAAATAGGGTCTTTGAAGATGTGATTAGTTAAGATGAGGCCAAACTAGATTAGAAGGTCCCTAATCCAATATGACTGGTGTCCTCAGAAGATGAGGGAAATTTGGACTTAGACACTGACCAACACCAGGGAGAAGGTCATGTGAAGAGGGAGGGGGCAGAAATCGGAGTGGTGCATCTACATGCCAATGAATGCCAAGCGTTGCCTACAGCCAACCACCAGAAGCTGGAGTAGGTCCTACTGACACTTCTAGATGATAGAACCATTGAAAAATGAATTTCTGTTTATATATATATATATTTCATATATCTCTCCTAAAGAACTGTCAACTTCTGGACAGTGAGAACTGTGTCATAATTTTTAAAATATCCCCAGGGTGTAGCATAGGGCTGCACAAGGTTGAAGAGAATATTTATTGACATACTGCTATGATATGTAATAAAATATAAAGTAATAATTTAAAATAATATATAATTAAAAATATGAAATAATATAGTAAGAAATAAATTGAAATAAAGAAATAAAATGAAATTTGAAATAAAATAACATAATAAAATATGTTATTATGATCAGTGTGATAGCTACTCTGATAGTGATATGTACAACATACTATACAAGAGTAAAGGAAGTGTCTCTATCAAGGTTCTGGGCATAATCAGGCTTTCATTATAGAAAGATCACTCACTAACCATTTGGGAGATGAGTGAGCTGCAATAGAATGAGGTAGAGAAATTAGTCAAGAAATCTCTGCAGGTGAGAACCATTGATGTTGAGGTAGGAAGGATGATATTGACAACGGGAATTGTGAGTAGGAACAGATTTTAGAGATAGTAAAGAAACTGGCTCTGCTTAAATTGGATTAACTCAGGATTTATGTGTGAAAGAGAAATCTGGGATGGTTCTAGTATTTCTCATTTTAGTGACTGATAGGATGGGACCACAGCAAAATAAATGAGTATAGGAGAGAGGAAGTTAGATTCTCTCTAACTTGAGAGAGATTTGACCTTAGATTATACACAACTCCCCAGTAGTTTTTTGCTGGTTATTTCTTCCTAGCAGAATCTACTAGCTGCTTATTCAATATCTATTGTCCCCAACTTTATCAAGGTCAACAATATACCTGGTTAAAAATCTAAATCAATTATATCTCAAAATAAACCACTAAAATTTGGTAATCTTCTTCATAGGGGTGAATCCAGCTGGCAATTGTACCTTTTGGGGATTGTACTTGCTGGAGATTGAATCATGTCCTCCACAAAAGCCATGTTCAGGTCCCAAACGCTGGTCCTGTGGATGTGAACCCATTTGTGAATAGGGCCTTTGAAGATGTTATTGGTTAAGGTGTGCCAAACAAATGAGGGTGGGCATTAATCCAAAATACCTGTAGTACCTATAAGCAAAGTAAATTGTACACAGGGAGAGAGCAACAAGGAGAAGTTGGAATTAATGGAACCCGGAGGAGAAAGGAGAAGGCATCGCCTTGTGCATTGCCATGTCACATAAAAGCCAAGGACCAAGAATTGTAGGCAGCCAGCTCCAAAATGGCAGACAAAGTCTTTGGGGAGAAATCACGGCCTTGCCAATGCCTCAATTTTGGACTTCTCTAAGCCTCAAAACCATGAGCCAATAAGTTCTGATTGTTTAAGACAGCCTATTGTATGGCATTTGTTGTAGCAGCTGGGAAACTAGTAGGAAGCTGCCCTTCCTACTTCTTGCCCCTGAGATCATGAACTAAATGATAACACTTGGAAATAGATCTGAAGCTTCAGAGAAACATCTGAGCTACAAATTCTTCATATGTTGAAGATACTGTACCACCTTTCCATGTAAGTTCAAGTATATTTACTGAACAACATATGATTCAATGTAGTTTGAAGGATACTGTGCCAGTTTGAATGTATTATGTCCCGCAAATGCCATTATCTTTGATGTAATCTTGTGTGGGCAGACCTATCAGTGTTAATTAGATTGTAATTCTTTGAGTGTTTCCATGGAGATGCGCCCCACCCAACTGTAGGTGATAACTCTGATGAGATAATTTCCATGGAGGCATGGCCCCAACCATTCAGGGTGGGCCTTAATCAGTGGAGCCATATAAATGAGCTGACAAACAGAAGGAACTCAGTGCAGCTGACAGCGACATTTTGAAGAGGAGCTGCTGCCAAGAGGGACACTTTGAAGAATGCACAGAAGCTGAGAGAGGAGCTGCAGATGAGAGACAGTTTGAAGATGGCTGTTGAAAGCACTCTTGCTCCAGAGAAACTAAGAGAAGACAAATACCCCAAGTGCAACTAAGAGTGACATTTTGGAGGAACTGCAGCCTAGAGAGGAACGTCCTGGGAAAAAGCCATTTTGAAACCAGAACTTTGGAGCAGATATCAGCCATGTGCTTTCCCAGCTAACAGAGGTTTTCCGGATGCCATTGGCCATCCTCCAGTGAAGGTACCTAATTGTTGATGTGTTACCTTGGACACTTCATAGCCTTAAGAATTTAACTGTGTAACCCAATAAACCCCCTTTTATAAAGGCCAATCCATTTCTGGTGTTTTGCATTCTGGCAGCATTAGCAAACTAAAACAGATTCGAGTGAGAAATACACGGTCTTTGTCATCAAGAACCTGATATAGAGGGTGGAATAATGGTAAAGCAATATTTAAATTATTATGCTGAAAGCACATGTTACAAGCTCTAAAGACAAGTAAACAAGGGAGGTTTAAAAGACAAAGAGAGCACTTCTGATTCAGCAGGGGGTAGGGGATGGATGGTGTGTGAGACTGAGCTTGAAGGGTAGGCCAAATTTCAACTGGAAGTTGTAGGGAAGGGACAAAAGGTATTCTAGCTTGGGAAAAAATAGTTTTATTAATGTGTAAGATTTTCAAGGAATAGCAAATTATCCAATTTTTCTGAAAGGCACATTCTCAAATTTAGGAATTCAGATCTCATTGCAGACACTAGCAAACTACCTCTATGATTATTTGGGACTCAGATATGCTATTTTAATTGAAATACAGTGAAAACAGTTACTTTTTCTTTTTTTCTCTTTTCTTTTTTTTTTTTTTTTTGATTTACTGAGTTGACCAGGATTTTGACCCTTGTGATCATATCAGCTGACTATTTTGGCATCTTCTGGGCACATTAGACATTTTGTTTTTAACTCACCAATGATCTTAACTTTAATTTTTAAAGTCAGTTACCTTAATATCCTACTAATTTGATCTAAATCTTGTCTGTGCACTGGTTTCTCAATCTATAAAATATGAAGCACTGTGTTTCTCAGTTACATGTGTTAAATTTTGTGCAACAGGGAACTTTAGGATTCTAGAATACAAAATTTCATATTCTATTTCGAGTCAATATATTTTGAAACATTTTCTACAAAGAATGGCATGGTTAAAAGGAACTGAGACAGAACTGTAAAATTGTTAAGCTATTTAAAACAATTACAGAAGGAATTGAAACAAAATTTCCAACTAATTTTAGTCTATTCTTTCACCCATTTAGAATCCAGACCAGCTGTGCCGGACCAGTACGTAAAGTAATCCCCTTGAAACAGAAGCTGAATAAGACAGCGATATTAAGAAGGCTAACTGGTTTGTGGCTGCAGTGCATAAATGAAGACTGAAACATACATGTTTTACACCAGTGATTTAAAATTGTTACCATATTGGGTAATGCAACTTCTTCTGCACTTATCTATCTATCTATCTATCTATCTATCTATCTATACAGCCATAGATATTTTATTTCCAACTTGTTTTTTTCATATTAAAAAACATAAACAACTTCAAGCACTAACATGAATTTAAATCAGTGGGTTTGTTATCTTAAGAAAGGTAAAAGCTTACAAACGTTTTTTTTTTAGGAGCCAAAACATTGAGACAAAATTTTTACTATAAGAATAAATTATAGATTAAAAAACCCAAGAGAGAAAAATGCAATACACTGAAGGAAAAGCTAGATTATGTAACTCTTGTCAAGTTAGCCCACACTTTTAGGGATTATAGGAATTACACAATCTTTTGGTATCTCCCACAACTTTTGTCAGAACAGTTATTCTATCAAAAAATAACCATGATATATACAAGATAATGTATATACCAGTTAATAGTAGTACCTTGTATTCATATATTGTATGCTTCCTAGCACACTAACATTCAGCTTCTCGTTTGATTCTAACCAAATCCTGTGAGTTAGACATGACTGATGATGTATCTTCATTTTACATAGGAAGAGATTGATTTGGAATAGGTAAAAAACTGTCAAGGCTGCGCAGGGAGCAAGGAGGTTTCTAAAGCTTCTTCTACAGCTCTTTCTACTACAATATAAAAACTGCCTTTTATTGTTATGAATATGGTTTTCAAAGCTTCCTAAGTCACCAGAAATCACAAAAGTATTGAAAAACTTGTGGATATAACACAGAAGTGATTCTCCTCAGGGAAACATGGCAATTACCTTAATTTTCATGATCAAAATGGTGGCTCTCAAGTCTCTCATCACCAGAATTACCCTTAAACACAAGATGGAGAGCAAAAGTATATAGGATACCCCATATTCAAAACAACTTGACCCATTTCCTCAAATCAGAAGTCCTTAAAACACCCCATTACTAACCTATTCACAAGGTTCTCCAGACATGACAACAACTCAGGAAACCCCAAACCTCAACCCACTTGGATGGGATAGCTAGGTCAACCCCTGAATCTATTCCTTGTTTTCTCCCTACCATCATAGAGGCCACAAAAAAATGTCTGGGTCTCTTTATGATACAAGCGTAGAACCATTTCCAAGCTACCCAGAATGACATTCCACAAAGTAACTTGAGCGAGGTGAAGAGATGGCAGAGAAATTATTCATGCCTCAAACAGCAAGCTAAAGACCTTCCACCCTGCAATTTGGCTTTTTCTCAAAGTCCTACAAAAAAGAGCTGCATTCAGGAGCTTGGGTGGTCCCAGGGGGGCAGGTACCAGAGGAAAAGTAGAGCAATGCATGAGGCACAGGAGAAAGGCCTACAGAACTAAATGCAACGTTGACACTAACACATCAACTGTCATCTTCATTACAGCTGTTGTAATGAATGTTCTTTTAATTTAGTGATTTGTTCTTAGCTAAAATGACACAATATGTTTTTTCATTCTTGAGGAAGTATGCTCATATTTAGAGTTTTCTAAGTGCTTTGAATCATTAATAGATAAAGGATTTCATTAGATTTCTTTTTTCTTTTTTTTTTTTTAATATGGTCATGTAGTCTTTGTCCTGTGACTTTCTGAATAAAATATTATAATATTAGATGTCCTAATGAGAAACTAGACTGATGTCTCTTATCTATTGCCATATAGCAAACCACTCAAAACCTAGTAGCTTAAAACAACCACCATTTTATTTTCTCATGATTCTGTGGATCTTCAGTAAGGGCTGTGCTTAACTGGGAAGTTGTTCTGTTGGCTGTTGATCCCACACTTAGGCAGCTGAAGTCAACCAAAGTCGTCTGGCAACTTGATTGAGGCTGAATGGTCTAAGATGTCTCCACGCACATGCCTGGCCATTGGTGCTGCCTGTCCACTGGGCCACACATGTGAGCTCTCATCTTAAATGAGCTTCTTCACATGACAGAGTTCCAAGAAAGCAAGAGCAGAAGTGCAGGGTAGCCTGTAGCTAGGTTTAGAACTCCCACACATGCCACATTCTACCGGACAAAGCAAGACACCAGGACAGCCTAGATTCAAAGGAGTGAGAAATGGATTTTAATCCTTGATAGTTAAATCACATTGTAAAGCGTGTTTATATGGGGATAGTAGAAATTTGTGGCCATTTTTTTGTGACTGACCACAGATGGTATTTCAAACTGTAAATCGCTTTCAAAGTCTTCCTATGCTTTCTATACGTATTTCTGCTGCTTTGTTCAGTCTCTCGTTTTCTCTCATGTAGATTAATACAAAGTTTTGGGGATGTTTTGTTTTGGTTTTTGTTTTACTAACCTCCCTGCTTTCATTCTTGGCCTCTTCCAAATCATTTTCCACACTACTACTACAGTGCTCTTTATAAAATAAAATGTGAACATGTGTTCATTTTGTTTGAAACCTTTCACTGGACCCCTTACTTAGGCTACAAAGTTTTTTCTCCTTAGCAGGAGATACAATACCCTTCATGATATGGCCTCTGCCTACCTCTCCTTCTCCTTAGAGACTGGAAGACGAGTTATAAGATTGGTGAAAAAAGATGAGGCTTTGTTGGTAGTGCCAGGGCATGGGAGAAGCAGCACTATATGCACAATATAGTTTACAAAAGTTGCCCACCCTAGAGTGATCATACAGTTTATCATCCCAAACAGGACACTGTTGAACGTGAAAGAGGGCTCTCTTAGCAATTATGTCAGGATAACAGACATAAGCCAGTACTTACTCTGACAAAACAGAGAACTACCCCACCTTCCCCATACTTTCCCATGTCTTCACAGCCCCCATGCCCTGCCTAGCAATATACAATTACAGCTCTAGAATATACAATGCTGTTTCATGCCAACAATGCCTTTGTACAAATGTTCCTTCTTCCTAGAATGTTCTTTCTCATTTTTCAACTTTATTCCTCTATTTTCCTGTGAAAATCTAGCTCCTGTAAAGTTTTCTCTCAAAAGCCTTCCTTGAATCCTCATATTGATTTAACCACCATTTCTTTTGCATGACCTATATTTCTTGTACATAATTAATACAGAATTTGGGACCTAAATATATGTTTCTGGTGTTTTTTGGGGGGAATCAAAAATTTCTTTTTTATGTTCTGCTTTTCCTTGGTGGGATTGTAACAAATATAACTTGTAGTTTTCAGGATAGGTATGACTACATTTTTGATCATTGGGATGAGCCAGTGGTTAGGGAACCATAGGTAATGAGCCATTATCTGCTCAAATAAATGGTAGTTATGGTCTGAGACACTGAAAAAAAAAAGCAAAAATAACAAAAATCGTTGGTATTTGGTTTTTTAATGCCTGGTATTTTTAATGTGGAAGATTTTTCTTCCTACTTATTTTTTTTGCAGACTCAAATTAATAGCAGTCTGGAACTATTGAACACGTATCAGCTAACAAGGCAAGCAGAAGTCTGGCCTGGGATTATGAAGGGAGAAAGTACAACAGGAAGGTAAACTTCTCCCCTGTTAATTCACAAAATTAAAACTGTCCACATCAAAGGTAAAGTGGTATATTTTCATTATGCAACTTTTGTCTTTCACTCAAATAGCAGGATACAAATCCACATACTTCAAGATTTATATATTCCACAGGTCAAGATTGAAAAATGACCAACTGACAGTTTTATAACTGTAATATCCATTGCCAGCTACTAACTGAAAATTAATTCATGGCAAATTCATATCAGATGCCAGGAATGAAACTGTTTTGGTTTTCCTTAAAGCATCCTTCAGATCAAGCTTATGGCATGGAAATGGAAAATAAGTTGGAGAATATTAATAAATGTTAATAAAACTTGAAAAACTATTAGTATATAGAAAAATTGCATGGGAAAATGTTTTTCCCTGGAAAACAGCTTGAAATGCTTGTCCTTTAAAACTCCATAGATGATTTCCTTATTTATGTCTATGTTTGGTATGCCAGAATGGATGAAAGGGAGAAGGGAAAGGAATGTTAGTGGCTGGGAAGAACAGAAAAGCCTGATGTGCTTTGGGGATTTGGATTTTACATCATACATATTCAAGACATTAACTCACACCAAAGATAGATCATCACATCTACTTAATTATGTATATATATACACACACACACACATACACAAACACACATGTGCACACCCATGTAAAAACATACACTATTGTGTAAGGAAAAGCTTGCAGAATTAAACTTAGAGCTTTTCTTCAGTATTCTTGCAGGATACTTGACAAATCCAATTTTACTGATGTAAAATTTTAGCTGGAAATGTTTCTAAAAGAAATGCCACATTTTCCATCTATTCACAGATCTCTAACTACTTAGAGTTATGTCATAGTTTCTTAATAACAGCTCAAACAACAAAGACAACAATGTTTAACAGTGGAAATAATGATTTGTGAACCAAAATTTGCTAAAGAGAGGAACTTACTTTCATGTTTACTTAAAGGCTTTCCATGGAACAGTGATTTTTACATTGGATTCTTATCTCCTTTATTATGAGTTTCCATGGGAGAATTACAGTTGGGAAAGTCGCCTCCTTGTCATTAAACTCAGTCCTTCCCTGAAGCATACTTCAGTCATTAAGGCTTATAAAATTTCTTTTGTAGATTTGTAAGGAGGGTAAATCACAATATCTGGGTCAAGGTTTATGTATGTAAAGGCAGAAAGATAGACTCACTGAATTCATATAATCCCGGAGTTTGTTGGAATTAGGTTATTTGATTGTTATGGCTAACAATACCACAAAACTACCATCTTTTTCAATATTATCAAAGATCAAGGCTGGAAAAAAAATTTGAGATAATCTACATATATAAAAATACTCTTTAAAAAATTAATAAAAGTGAGCTTTTCTTAATATGATCCATATTCCAGATATTATTTTTATATTTCTAAATATAGCTATATTTGGCATTACATAATCTAACATATGGATTATTGACCAAGCTTCATTTCTAATCTAAATATTTTTTATCATGTAGTAATAGCATTTTAAGCACATGAGAAGAAAGAAGATGAGACTTTGAGAAACAAAATGAACTTTCATAAATGTTGCAAAAAATTGTTTATTTAATTCCTTTAGAGATTATTGAATTTATTCATTTACCATTCCTTTGGGAGAAAAAAAGAGATTAAAAAGCAGATACATAGAATTTAAGATAATTATATTGAGAACAAAAATGTGAAAATAGATTGAGACAAGAAGATATACTAAAAATGGTAAACAATACCATCAACAATGCACAACAAGGGATAAAACCTGGCTCTTAACTTCAAGGAATCAAGTGTGGCAGAAACCAAGATTCATCTCCTTTGCCTGCTGGACACACAGCTAGACTGTATTTCCCACTCACTCTTGAAGCTAGAGTGGCATGTGTCCTGACCAAAGGAAGGGGGACCAAAACAATGTGGCCTAACCAACCTTACAGGCATAATTTTCTCTTTCTTTCCCCATCTGCCGGGTGAATGGACCCAACTCTGGGGACTTAAAGGAAAATGGACCCATACGCTAGAAGGAATTTGGGTTTCTGATGTAACTTCCATATATCACGGAAGTTCATTTACAACCAGAAATGATTGCATTGGCTTTTTAGTGAGTGAGAAATAACTCTTATTATATTAATCCATTCTGGAGTTTATCACAGCAAAGATAGATCATCATGTCTCCTTAAGGTTGATACTGTACTGTATCAGTACAGTACAGCAGAGGGAAACTTTAAAAAGTAAAAATTTTTCTTCAGCACCCAGACACAGACACACACACTTGCACACACATACATAAAACTGAGTGCATGCAGAACTGGGGAAATCTGAATAAGCTCTGCAAATTGTACTATCAATTTTCTGATATCACTACTGTTCCATGCTTACACAAGATTTTAATTTTAGGGGAGCCTGGAGGGCCTTCCCTGTACATTTTTGGTAAATTCCTGTATATCTATGATTACTTCAAAATGAGACATTTTTAAAAGCCCTTTATTAGAGAGGAAAAAGTATATAAAATGTTCACGGAAAATCAAATTTGAATGCCCTTACTTGCCCATTATGTAGGTAAAAAATGAATTATTAAAAAAATGTGCACTACACAGAAAATGCCAAAATGAAAATCATATGTCTAATTCTTAGGGTAATTTTTAATAAAAGTTTGATGACAATAAAAGTTGAAGCATTATTTTAGTAAAGATAATTTGACAATGATGCAATATGATATAGTTCAAATGCATAAACTTTGATTTGGTCAGCTCCATGAAAAACTAGAAATTAGACAAATAAAGAAGTGGTTAACTGGCCAGCAATTTTTAAACATCTTCCCTTTTGACTTGTACCAGATAATGCCCAAAGGCATGATACGCTCCCATAGGCACCAGCTGCAACTTCATCCTTTCCTCCACCACTCACAGAAGACAATACAATAAACATGCATAAGAACAACATAATCAGTAAAGCAACCTTGACTATGCTGTCATTTACTTTTTAACATAAATCATTTCTCAACTTCAGGACTTTTTTATTGTTAAAAATAAATAGTAACACATTGTGGAAGAACTCTGTTTTTTGCTGTGGTTAGAAAGAATATGTTAGATTGAGTTTCCTGGTCTGTCAGTGAAAGCCACTACCTGTATCCCAACGCTTTTTGAAAGTAAGCAAACTCACGTCACCTCTCTTTTGCTGCCATTGAACTCCGAAGTTCTTGGCTGCACCGCAAGAAAGAATTCAAGGACAGAGCATAGACTGAGCAAGCAGGTAGGTTTATTAAGTACACATGTCAGAAGGGCATGTGGGCACTCATGCAAGAAGAGAGAGAGAGGCAAGAAGCACGCAACATTGGGGGCTTTTATTGCTTAGCTTTACTTACTCCCACAACCGCATGTCCAGGGCTCTTTCTCCTGCTCTCCATTCCCTCCAGGGTAGTGCCTGGTGGTAGATAGTGCATGGGTGGGTCAGCTGCCACCTGGTGGCCTGGTATTTTGCATAGGTTAGTAGCCCCAGACAGGTTGTCTGTGCAGAACAGGCTCTCCTGACCTTGATTAACTGTCCTTGCTCAAGGGCTTCTTCACAATGTCTTCTCAGGCCCTGCTCTAGCCTGCTCACTGCCTCCGAAGCTGGATATCAATGCCACCTCCTCACCAGAATGGGTTCCACAAGGAGCCTGCCTCACTGCCTGGAGGTGTGATGCCTCTGATTGCTGAAGCAAGAGTGCCTCACACTAACTGCAAAGGGGCTGCAAGACAATCCAGACTTTTACCTCAATAAAGCAAGAACTCAAAAGGAAGTTCCTTATCATAGGAAGAAGGTTCAAAGATCAGGGCAGCCAAAAATAGTGACAAATATCCGACACACAGAACAGATATAGATTTAACATTAAAAAGTTGTATTAACTTTACAGTGGAGAATCCTAGCAAACACTATCTAGGCCAAGCAATCAAGCTTAACAATCACCAGTGGTAAGGCATTTGATATCATGCACTGCCCTGAGGAGAATGACATTTCATCTCTGTGGTCATCCTCCCAAAAATCTATAACCCCAGGCTAACCATGAGAAAAGCGTCAGACAAACCCAAACTGAGGAATAAAGTAGCTGAACAGCACTTATCAAAATTGTCTACATCATCAAAAACAAGGAAGGGCTGAAAAACTATCACAGAGCAGCGAAGGCTAAGGAGACATGATGACTAAATATGATATGGTATCCTGGATGGAATTCTGGAGCAGAGAAAATAGCATTAGGGAGAAACTGGTGAAATCAGAATAAACTGAAAAAAAATATACTATCAAAAATTTAGTTAATATGAATGTACCAATGTTTGTTCCTTAGTTGTGACAAAAGTACCATAGCAATGTAACATGTTAGCAATAGGGGAAACTGAGTTAGCGAGGGGTATAGGGGAACTTTCTGGGATATCTTTGCAACTTTTATGTAAATATAAAACTATTTGAAAATAAGAATTTATTTAAAAAGAAACTTTTGCTCTAGCTGGGTAATGTTCTTGGGGACACTGGTAGGAAAATATTCTCCAGTTTTCTCCCTTACCTTTACATAAAACAGCAATGACTAGTATAGTACTTTGAAACAGCAATTTTAGTCCCTCTTAGGTTTTTATATTAAAAACCATTGTCATTTGTGACTTCTTTGCATTTTAATCAAGATTGAATTGAAGTATTTATTTCTATTTCCACAGCATCTCACAAATACCACAAATAAGCATTTATTTAGATTATCAGATTTAGAAGACATTTCTTCCCTGAGGATGTAATAAGATCTGGATGGCAGGGGTTCAAAGTTACATATTGTGATTGACCTGGCCCTGGGATTGCTCTTGTCTCCATTAAAGGACAGGATCAGGTGGACATTTAGCATACTATTACAATGATCCGTTATTCTCATTGAATGAAAGGCATCTCTTCTCCATATTGAGGTAGACTGTGGGGGGTTTGCCTCAGGGATTTAATAATCATTAGGAAATCTGTTCTAAACATTTTTCTATAAAACATTATTATTTATAAAACCAATGTGTAACCAGAATATGTTAGGTTCAAACCCGTTCATTAAAGTTAGATTCACACTCAAGAACATACCTGTATGTCTGAATTCTCAGCCACTGAGAAGTAACTTTATTAAAAAGTGTTATTTAAATCTGCTTGGTTGCTGACTCCACCAGAACTTCAAAAGCGAAGGAATTGTAAACCTTTTGGGCAGATTATGGTCTTCGTGGAAAGGTTTTTAGCAAGCCCGTGTTCACAGGCACACTGTAAACACTGTTTCTGCCCAGAATGTTATATTATCTCTCTGCCAAAACTCAAATGCTAGGTCTTATGTTTATAATAATTGAAAAGTATTCAGTTATAACATCTGGTGAAACAAGGCTGTTCTTTCAAGGACTCTCATCCCATTAAAAACAACTTTTCGTGAAAAAAATATTAAAAGAGGCAAAATAAGTTTTATGGGAATATATATTTGTATGGCACCATGGGAGAGCCATTTTTATATCTTGATGACAAAAATAATATTTCAAAAATGCACATCTTTAAACTATATTAATGAGTAATTTGATTTGGAGTAGGTCCCTGCCAATGGTTCTTTTAGTAGAAAGTTACTGAACAGTTTATCAGAAACTACCATAAAGATTCTTGGAGATTGTTTTGCTACTTTATAAGTGGACCACACCGTAGGGGATAGGCAACTCTGGACCAGAACCTGATAATCCAAGCTATTTATAATAGTTGAGTGATCACCACATTAATTCTATGCTATCATTCCTCCTTTGGGAACATTTCATCTCATCACTTAAACATGTGAGGTTGCTTCTCTTTCTGATCTTTTTCTTCATCCTAAGGACTATGGAGAGTCATGCATAATGACCTCATAAGACTATTTTACAGTATTCAGAATTGAAAAACAGAATGATTTTAAACATATCCATGCTGTCTTCTGGTGCATCTACACATTTACATACAACCACTTATATATGGCTGCAAATAAATTGCAGCCAAAATGGATAAAAACTTCCTGTAAACAGGGTTTGGTTTTAACTTACTTTGTGTCTCCAAAATCATCCAATACATGCATTGCACTATTAAAAGATCAATATATATTTATTGATCAATAAATGATTAAGGAATGATGGCAATGCTGAATCTGGGTAATCTCTTTTCTACTACATTTATTTAGTGCTATTCTCATCTTTTATAGCCAGGATTGTTTCTGTGCAAAGGCAAAATTTAGGGTGCAATTTAATGTATAAGGGTCATACTCTCATTTAAAATTCAAACTTTGTTTTTAAAAGGTCAAAATTTTTTTTAAAAAAAAAGGTATGTGATAGAGAAGTTCAAGAATCTAGCACTCTCTCATTAATTAATTAATGCAAAGCAACAATTATCTTTCTATCTATTACACTTTTAGTTCACTTGAAAAGGAGGAAGTGACTTGCTTCCTGAGTGGATGTGACATATATTAAATTAGTTTTGTTGGAGAAGCATAATAGCGAGTAAAAAATGGCCCAAGAATGATAGGTATAAAGGGCAATATAATATAGGATTCTTAGCAACAACTGAGAAATATTAGGACATTACATATCTGAAAAATGGGGGGATATTTAAGAGGTAATGAAGTTCATCTGACCAGTTTCAGAATTCTAAAGCTGCTCATAGTTGTGATTTCATACCAAAAACAAACATGATTCCCAGCAGGTCTTACCCTAAGTTTTGCTTTTACATTTTATACTGGAGAAGAGCTCAATTTTCTGTTTTATTTTCTACCCTGCATTTAGAGCCCTTATATCTCAACAAACATCTATTAAATATACTGATAAGTTTAACCTACCAAAAGTGTAATAGTGATGGTTTTAAAGGTTTAGGTGTCAATGACTGTGGCTTGACTGCTGTTACTGTGCTTTGCATATCTTCTCATTCCAGGACTCATGCTAAAGGAGCAGATCCTATGCAAGAAATGGCAAAGACTAAGAGAATTACTAGACATTTATCATGCTTTCTGAAGCCGTTGCTCAGATCCTCTGTATATCATGTCTGCTCATATTTCATGGCTGGAAAAAGAGGAAAGGTTAAGTGGCCTAAGTTTTTAACTCTTCTCCTCATTCCCTTTCAACCTCCACCTCCATTTTCAACTATAGAAGCTCTTCCTATGTGTGGTGGTTTGGAACTGTATGTACCCTAGAAAATCATGTTCTTAAAGTTAATCTACTCCTGTGGGCGTAAACCTAGTGTAAATAAGACCGTTTGATGAGGTTACTTCAGTTAAGGCATGGCCCAGGGTAAGTCTGAATCCTCTTACTGTAGTTCTTTATAAGAGAATGAAATTCAGACAGGAGAGAAATCCACGAAGCAAGAAACTGAAAGCATAAATCCAGAAGAGAAGGGAGAGACCAGCAGAAGCCACCATGTCCCTCGCCATGTGTCAGAGGACGCAAGGATGGTTGGCAGCTGGTTTTTTGGAAGAAAGCATCACCATGATGCCTTGATGTGACATTCTTACAGCATCAAATTGTAAGCTAATAAATTCCCATTGTTAAAAGCCAACTCATTTCATGGTATCTCCTTTCAGCAGCCTAGAAACTAAAACATGTTTTCTATATTAGGATTTTTCATGAAATTATCATTTGAAAAGGGTTCCATTGCTTTAAACAGTTTGGAAACTCATCGTGTTGCACACTTGTATAATGCCTACGTTGTTTCATAATTGAAGAAAATTATTGAATCATATTTAACTTGACTAAAAATCTAGTGTCTAGATTCTGCTGTAATCATATTCTGGTTTGCTTATACGGTAACTTATGGATTAAAATATACTACAGGATTCCAATTCTGGGAGGCAACATGAGAAGACCCACAGACCCACTCCAAAATCAAACAATTATAACTGGTGTAAATGATGGGAAAAAAAACTTTTTAAAGTTTCTGAAAATTGTCCAGAGAGCATATAGCAATTGATAAAACATTTATTCAAGAAAGTCTACTACAGCTTAGTAAGAACAATGAGAGTCTGTGGCACTTGAATCATGACTTGGGCCCTCCCCACCACCAGCTCAGCTTGAGAGGAACTCCAGTCCCAATATGAGTGTGACCATAAAAATAGGGATGCCTTCTCCTCTCAGTTCCCAGCTAAGGGCTAAAATTTCTCATTGAAAGACAAAGCCATCAGAATTTCTCATCTCCTCTAACTCAGAGTTGCTAAGGCTAAATTCTTGGTGAGTCCAGCCAGGAGGTCAGGGGCTTCCTTCTTCCACTCAGCTCCATCTCATAAGGCAGAGGCTCTACTCCAAGCATAGAAAGCTGAGAACACTTATCCCCCACACTCCAGCTGGTTTGTAGGGCAGGGTTTCCATGCTGGAAGAGGCAAGACAAGAAGACAAGGAACTACTGACCCTGCCCAGCACTAGGAGAAGTGGTCCAGATTTTGCCTAGAGGGAGAGGCATATCTAACAACAGATATCTAAGAAGCTCTTCACAAAGAAACTTAATTTAATTGGAATAGAGTGTGAGAAAATATAAGGGGGGATATTGAAAACAGTGAAGATTTTGATAGTAAGCAAATAAGAAAGAGACTGGTAGTTATACTTGATGAAGAGCAACAAGCTAAACCAAAGGCCAGCTAGTTAACCAGAGAGAAACAGGGAAAGGGATCACTAAGAAGATCCCTCCCAGAGGCAGAAAAAACTTCAAAGACTGGCCTTAAAAACTATCCCTGCCTGAATTTAATTGGATCAAACTGTGGAGCAATTTAAGCTACAGGATCTTGTTGAAAACAATAAATTGTTCAGCTGGCAACTAGTGAAGTTTAACAGCTATGTGTGATAAAATGAAGCAGAGAGCTTAACAGAGAGATCTAGAAAAGAGCCACTTAGAGGACCCTGTTAAGATAACTGTCATTCTAAGGTAACGGTGAGCATGTCCAAGGCTGTTCCCTCTGAGAAAGAAAATCAAAGCCTTCACAATGTGTAGGAAATACACTTCATTAAAATAGTCTAGCCAAGTAGCTAAACAAATACACAAGCAAAGAATAATAAACACAGTCTCTGGAGAGGAAGAAGGAGAATCAGTATCCAAAGTTACTATACTACTTAAAAAGTTCACTTTTCAAGGAAAGATTACAAGATACAGAAAGAGACAGAAAAGTTTTATAAAAATCAGGGGGGAAAGTAGGCCCCAGAACTGGCTATGGAAGAACCTGGATGTTGGACTTAATAGACAAAAACTTCAAAGCTGACATTATAAATATGTTCAGAGACCTAAAGGAAATAATGCTTAAGAAGTACAGGAAGGTATGATGACAATGCCTTATCAAATAGAGACTACCTTAAAAGCTAGAAATTATAAAAAAGAAACAACTGTAAATTCTGGAGTTGAAAAGAACAATAACAGAAACAAAAAGTTCACTAGAAAGATTCAACTATAAATTTGAACTGGTAGAAGAAAAACTCAGAAAACTCAAAGAAAGAACAATTGATATTATGCAATCTTAAAAACAGGGAGAAAAATGAGTAAAGGAAAATGAACAAAGCCTCAGAGAAACATGGGACACCATTAAGGACATCATTAAGTGTATAATGGAAATCCTAGAATGAAAGGAGAGAAAGGGGCAGAAAGAGTATTTGAAGACATAATGGTCAAAACTTCCCAGATTCAATAAAAGATAAGAATCTTTACTTCAAGAAACTCAAGAAACTCCAAGCAGGATAAACATAAAGAGATCAACACTCAGATGCATTATGCCAAAAAATGAAAGACAAAGAAAATTTTGAAAGCAGCAAGCAAATATTGAATCATCATTTATATAAGAATCCCAATGGATTAATATTTGGCTTCTCATGAATGATAGTGGAGACCATAAGACAATGTGATAACATGTTCAAAGTGCTAAAAGAAAAAAAATTTTGATCAAGAATCATATAGTAGCAAAATTATTTTAAAAAATGAAGTGAAATAAAGACTTTACTGGATAAACAAAACTGAGAATTTGTTGCTAGAAGATCTGTTTTCCAAGAAATATTAAAGTCTGAAAGCAAATGGTCTTGGATGGTAATTCAAATTCACAAATGTACAACACACACACATACACACACACACAAGAGTACTGGTAAATGTAATTAGATAATTATAAAAGAGAGTAAAAATGTGTATTTCTTCTCCTTTCCTCATTTAACTAATTGTAGTATAGAACAATATACATATATACAATTATTGTTGGGTCTATATTTTGACATATAATATATTTGAAAATAATAGGACCAAAGAAGTGGATGGAAGCAAGATTATATTGGAGTAAGGAAATAACACCAGATAGTAACTCAAATTTAAAATAACAAACTAAGAGAATCATACATTTTAATTACAAGGCTAATATAACAAATGCTACCCTTTACTCAGCTTCTCTGATAGAAATATAATTATATAAAGTAATAATTATAGCAAGGTATTGTTAGGTTTGTAACTTATATCAACGTAACATATAAAACAGTAATAGAACAAAAGGGAGAAAAGAGCAAAGAGCTATATAGAAGTAACATTTCTGTAGCTCTCTGGAATTAAGTTACTCTAAATATGAAGAAGATTCTAATAAGACAATATATACATATGGTAAGTCTTGTAGTGACCAATAAGAAAATAACTAAAAAATTATAGTGAAAAATAATTAGAGGAATTAAAATTCTGCGCTAGAAATGTTCACTTAATGTAAAAGAAAGCAGCATACAAGGAATAAGAGATCAAAAAGACACTTTTATATGGAAAACAAAAAGTAAAATGGCAGGCATAAATCAAACTAGATCAATAATAACATTAAATGTTAATGAATTAAACAATTCCTCAAAAAACAGAGATTGTCAGACTGAATTTTAAAAAAACAAGATTCAACTATGTGCTATCTATAAGAGACACTTTTGATTCAAAGATACAAATAGGTTTAAAGTAAAAGATCAGTAAAAGATATATAATGCAAACAGCAACCATAAGAAACCTGGAGTGGCTATTCTAAAATCAGGCAAAATATGCATAAAACAAATAATATTACTAGAGATAAAAAGGGAAACTTTATAATGATAAAAGGGCCAATCCATCAGGAAGATATAAATATTTATATGTACATGCCTAAAAATAGAGCCCCAAAATACGTGAAGCAAAACTGACAGACTTGAAGGGAGAAATAGACAGTTTTACAATAATATTTGGAAGCATTAATACCCCACTTTCAACAGTGGATAGATGGATGAAGTAGGCAGAAGATCAACCAGGAGAAAGAAGACTTGAACACTATAAAACAAGACCTAAAAAATATCTGTAGAACACTTCACAAAGCCACAGAAGGATATATTCTTCTCAAGAGTACGTAGAACATTCTCCAAGATCAACCATATGCTTAGCCATAAAACAAGCATTGATAAATTTTAAAAGATTGAACTTCTACAAAGTATGTACTCTGTTCAAATGGGTGTTAAATTAGAACTTAATGACAGAAAGAAACTGAGTAATACACAAATCTGGAAAATTAAATCACACACTCATAAAAATAAAGGGACAAAGAAGAAATCATAAAAGAAATTAAAAAATACTTTGAGATTAATGAAAATAAAGCACAACATACCAAAATTGATGGGATGCACCTCTAAACTAGTGTTAAGAGGGAAATTTGTACATGTATGTGTACATTAAAATACAAGTTTTCAAATCAATAACTGACACTTGTGACACTGGAATAACAAGAAAAAACTAAATCTAAGGCAAGCAGAAAGAGAGAAATAATGAGGATTAGAGCAGAAATTAATGACACAGACAATAGGAAAACAATAGAGAAAAATCAATGAAGCCAAAAGTTGGTCTTTGAAAAGAGTTACAAAATTTGCAAATCTATCCAAGGAAATAAAGAGAGAAAATTGAAATTATTAAAATCAAGAATAAAAAAGGACACATTAATATTGATCTTACAGAAATAAAAGGATTATAAGGGAATACTATGAACAACTGCATGCCAACAAATTAGATAACTTAGATGAAATGCGTAAATTCCTAGAAAGACACAAACTACCAAAGTTGAGTCAAAAAGAAATAGAAAATGTGAATACTTTTCTACACTTCTACCAAGCGTTCTGGTTTGCTACTGCTGCCATTATGCAAAATACCAGAAATGGATTGGCTTTTATAAAGGGGGTTTATTTGGCTACAAATTTACAGTCCTAAGGCTATAAAAGTGTCCAAACTAAGGCATCAACAATAGGATACCTTCACTGAAGAATAGCTGATGGCGTCTAGAACACCTCTGTCAGCTGGGAAGGCACGTGGCTGGCATCTGATAGTCCCTTGCTCCTGGGTTGTGTTTCAAAATGGCTTTCTCCAAAATGTCTCTCTCAGCTGCTCTTGGAGCATTTTGTCCCCTCTTAACTTCTCCAGAGCAAACTCTGGACTAGCATTTCCAAATATCTCCAAACATCTCCAAGTGTCAGCACCAGTGTCAGCTCTTATCTTCTCTCCAAAATGTTCCTTTCAGCTGCAGTGCACTCCTTCTGTCTATGAGCTCTTAGAGGACTCCAGGGGTTTAATTAAGACCCACCCTGAATGGGTGGGGTCAATATCTCCATGGAAATAATGTGTTCAAAGATTTTGCCCACATTTGATTGAGTCACATCTCCTTGGAAACACTCAATCAAAAGATTAATGCCTGCTCTCACAAGCTTTTATTAAAGAACATGGTTTTTGGGGGACATACTATATCCAGACCAGCACACCAAATAAGGGCATTAAATAGCAATTTAAAAATACTCACAAAGAAAAGCCCAGGTCCAAATGGCCTCACTGGTGAATTCTACCAAACATTTTAAGAATAATTTATACTGCTTATTCACAAACTCTTAAAAAAATAGAAGAGGAAGCAACATTTCCCAATTTATTCTATGATCCCAGTATTACTCTGATACCAAAACAGTATAAAGACATCACAAAAAAAACAACAGACCAATATTTCTTATGAATATACATTCAAAAATCCTCAATAAATACTCACAAACCAAATCCAGTAATACATAAATATTTAAAAAAATACATACCTTGTCCAAGTGAGATTTGTCCCAGGAATGCAAAGTTGGTTTAACATATGAAAGCTATACATGCAATATGCCATATTAATAAAGGGCAAAACCCTCATGATCATTTCAATAGATGCAGAGAAAGTATTTGACAAAATTCAACATGCCGTCATGGTAAAAACACACAACAAATTAGAGAAGGGAACTCCCTCAACCCAACTAAAAGCAATTATGAAAATCTTCAACTAACATCATACTAGAAAGTCTGAATGCTTTCCCCCTAAGATGAGGAATAAGACAAGAATGTCCACTCTTGCCTCTTCTATTCAACATTGTATGGAGGTTCTAGCCAGGGCAATTAGGCAAGAATTTGAAGTAAAAGGAAGTAAAGGAAGAAAGAAAACTATCTCTAATTGAAGATGCCATTATCTTATATATAAAACATCCCCTGGGATTCATTTAAAAAACTATTTGAAATAACAAACTCTAATTCAGCAAGGTTGCAAGATAAAAGATCAACATGCAAAAATCAATTGTATTTTCATATAGCGCCACTGAACAAAATGAAAATGAAATTGAGAAAATAATTCTATTTGCAATAGCATCATAAAGATAAAATACTTGGAAATAAATTTAGCCAAGGAGGTACAAGACTTGCACACTGAAAACAATAAAACATTGTTGAAAGAAATTAAAGATAAAATAGGTGGAAAGAAATCTCATGTCCATATACTGGAACACTTAGTATTGTTAAGATGGCAATACTTCCCAAATTGATCTACATATTCATTGCAATCACTATGATAAATCCAACTGTCTTTTCTTTACAGAAATCAATCAACTGATCCTAAAATTCATATGGAAATTTGAAGAACCAGGAATAGCCAAAACAATCTTGGAAAAAAAAAGCAAAATTAGAGGATTCACATTTCCAGATTTTAAAGCTTAATACAATGCTACAGTAATCAGAGCAGTGAGGTACTGCATAAGGATTTTCTTATGTGTGTATGTGAATGTCCACCTGTGAATGAAACCTCATAACTACTGACTCTATAGAAAACTATTATTTCTTTTATTTATTTTTAGACATTATTTCCTAAGCTTTCCTTCTTTAAGTTCTCATATTTATAGAAATAGCATTCCCCTATTCATTTGAAAATAGGCCTGTTCATTCAGATGTTTTAAAATAGTAAATTATGATGTTTTAAAATATTGCAATTAATACATCATCCAATCTACACTGTCATTGAAACTAATAGCAGAACTTCACCATCAATATGAATACTTAAACTTGAAATGCAAGTCACTGAAATATGTACCTTAGAAATACTTGCTCAAAATAGATTTTTGAATGAAAATAATGGCTAAGACATAGTCTTTCTTACAAAATGTCAAAAGAAAGATATCACTGAAAATGGGCCTTTCTACTGAGGAAAAGCTAAATTCTGAAACTAATCTTAAAATCATTTTCAAATTTCACCTTCATCCCTAAAAGGCAAGTAAGCATATATAAATGTATACCATAATTTGTTGATCAATGGAGCAGTTAAGTTATAGTCCTCTCAGAGAAACAGTTTACATGGTCTTTGGCAGTTGGTAGTTCTAATGAGACACTACAATTTCAGAAGTCTGCATTACGTATTTTTCTTATGGAGTGATAAACTTATCCTGATCACATTTCTTCTGGATCTGTAAGATATTATTGATGATTGCAAACCTTCACTTGTGGTTTGAGAGTCCTCTGGCACTATAAACCTAATCTGGGATCATTCTTCCAGTTCAGTTTAAATGACCCAATCTGAATGGTTTACCTTATTAGGTAAAATGGTTAAAAACAAATTCAAATTCAACCTCAGCATTCCAAATGAATGAAGTTATCCCATTAACTTCTATATAGAAATGTCTTTTTTTAAAAAAAGAAGACCAAATCTGAGCACAGCTGTCCCTGAAAATATAGTTTGAATCTTGAGTAGGTTAGTACCACCTAGAGTCAATATCTAATTCTGTGAGCATATTTTAAAGGAGGAAAGAGCATGTGGTTTAGTAATGCTGAGGCACAACTCTCACCTAAAGGAGACAGGATTCAATGAATAAAAATGTTATATTCAATAGTCTGCCCAAGGCCAGGTGAGAGGTACCTGGTAGCAAGAAAAACAGATGAGGATAATATAACTCTTCAACTTTTGAATGAAACTTTAAGATAAATTTGTAGGAGAGAATATAACATATCCAGGTTTAACTAATTAAGCCTTTACAAATTATCGAGAACTAAACTCACATTAAAACCAACAAATGTGAAGAGTCAAGAAAAAATATTTGATATCACCATAGTAAAATCTGCAAGACTGAACTAAAAGCTCCACGAGAACAGTGCCTATATCTGCCTTCAACAATGAAGTAAGTATTTTGAATATGAGCTTGAGCTGTACAAGATAAACTATTGGTAAAAGTAAACACAGATCTGAGAACATAAAGTCTTACCACCTTATAAATGAAATAACAATGTTGAATCAGATATAGCTTACATATATCCACGACAAAGTTTTGATATTGTTAAGTATGAAGCTTCATTGCATCTATATTCTTGCACATTGGGGTATCCCTTTCATTGGTTGCACAAAAATAAGGAGCAAACTAAGACTACTCTCCAACACACACACACGTATACTCCAACACACACACTTTTTTTTTTTTTCATTTTTATTGACATTTTTCAGATACCATACAATTATCCAAAGATCCAAAGTGTACAATCACTTGCCCCTGGGTACCCTCATACAGCTGTGCATCCATCACACTTAATTTTTGTTCAATTTTTAGAAACTTTTCATTACTCCAGACAAGAAATAAAGTGAAAGATGAAAAAAGAAAAAAAAGAAAAGGAAATTCTAATCCTCCCCTATCCCTAACCAACCCCCCTCAATTGTTGACTCCTAGTATTGATATAGTACATTTGTTACTGTTTATGAAAAAATGTTGAAATACTACTAACTGTAGTATATACTTTGTAATACGTATATAGTTCTTCCCAATATGCCCCTCTATTATTAACTTCTAATTGTATTGTCATACATTTGTTCTGGATCATGAAGTGATTTCTAGTATTTGTACAGTTGATCATGGACATTGCCCACCATAGGATTCAGTTTTATACATTTCCATCTTTTGACCTCCAACTTTCCTTCTGGTGACATATATGACTCTGAGCTTCCCCTTTCCACCTCATTCACACACCATTCGTCACTGTTAGTTATTCTCACATCTTGCTACCAACACCCCTGTTCATTTCCAAACATTTAAGTTCATCCTAATTGAACATTCTGCTCATACTAAGCAACCACTCCCCATTCTTAACCCTCGTCCTATATCTTGGTACTTTATATTTCATGTCTATGAGTTTACATATTAATAATTAGTTCCTATCAGTAAGACCCTGCAATAATTGTCCTAATGTGTCTGGTTTATTTCACTCAGTATATTGCCCTCGAGGTTTTGTCATCAACCCATTTTTTTTTTTAATATGGTTTTGTTCACTCACCATACATTCCATCCCAAGTAAATAATGAATGGTTTTCTGCATGGTCATACATTTATGTGTTCACCACCTTCACCACTATCTATATAAGATCATCTACATTTCTTCCACAAGGCAGGAGGGAGAGTCAAAGAAGGTAGAGAGGCAAAAGAAAGAGGGAAAAAAAATCACAGCTAGGAAGCAGCAAAAGGAAAAATAACCTTAAATCAAAATAGAATAAAGAATCAGACAATACCACCAATGTCAAGTGTCTAACATGCCTCCCCTATCCCCCCCTCTTATCTGCATTTACCTTGGTATAGCACCTTTGTTACATTAAAGGGAGCATAATACGATTCTATTAGTTACAGTCTCTAGTTTATGCTGATTGCATCCCTCCCCCAATGCCTCCCCATTTTTAACACCTTGCAAGGTTGACATTTGCTTGTTCTCCCTCGTAAAAGAACATATTTGTACATTTTATCACAATTGTTGAATACTCTAGATTTCACCAAGTTACATGGTCCCAGTCGTTATCTTTCCTCCTTTCTTGTGGTGTCTCACATGCTCCCCATCTTCCTCTATCAACCGTGTTCATAGTTACCTTTGTTCAGTGTGCTTACATTGTTGTGCTACCATCTCCCAAAATTGTGTTCCAAACCACACACTCCCATCTTCTATCACCCTGTAGTGCTCCCTTTAGTATTTCCTGTAGGGCAGGTGTCTTGTTCACAAAGTCTCTCATTGTCTGTTTGTCAGAAAATATTTTGAGCTCTCCCTCATATTTGAAGGACAGCTTTGCTGGATACAGGATTCTTGGTTGGTGGTTTTTCTCTTTCAGTATCTTAAATATATCACACCACTTCCTTCTTGCCTCCATGGTTTCTGCTGAGAGATCCGCACATAGTCTTATTAAGCTTCCTTTGTATGTAATGGATTGCTTTTCTCTTGCTGCTTTCAGGATTCTCTCTTTGTCTTTGACATTGGATAATCTGATTATGAAGTGTCTTGGCGTAGGCCTCTTCATATCTCTTCTGTTTGGAGTACGCTGTGCTTCTTGGATCTGTAATTTTATGTCTTTCATAAGAGATGGGAAATTTTCATTAATTATTTCCTTTATTATTGCTTCTGCCTCCTTTCCCTTCTCTTCTCCTTCTGGGACACCAATGATATGTACATTATTGTACTTTGTTTCATCCTTGAGTTCCCGGAGATGTTGCTCATATTTTTTCATTCTTTTCTCCATCTGCTCCTTTGTGTGTAGGCTTTCAGGTGTTTTGTTCTCCAGTTCCTGAGCGTTTTCTTCTGCCTCTTGAGATCTGCTGTTGTATGTTTCCATTGTGTCTTTCATCTCTTGTGTTGTGCCTTTCATTTCCATAGATTCTACTAGCTGTTTTTTTGAACTTTTGATTTCTGCCGTATACATGCCCAGTGCTTCCTTACAGCCTCTATCTCTTTTGCAATATCTTCTTTAAACTTTTTGAATTGATTTAGCATTAGTTGTTTAAATTCCTGTATCTCAGTTGAAGTGTACGTTTGTTCCTTTGACTGGGCCATAACTTTGTTTTTCTTAGTGTAGGTTGTAATTTTCTGTTGTCTAGGCATGGTTTCCTTGGTTATCCAAATCAGGTTTTCCCAGACCAGAACAGGCTCAGGTCCCAGAGGGAAGAAATATTCAGTATCTGGTTTCCCTGTGGATGTGTCTTAGAAAATTGCTCCACCCTTTGATGCCTCGGGTCACTGTGCTTTTCTGCCCAGCAGGTGACGCCTGTTAGCCTATAATTCTTGACTGGTGTGAGGAGGTATGGCAGTGTTCCCCCAGGCTCTGGGGTCTGGTTCTGAATGGAAAGGGCCCCACCCCTTTCCTCCTAGAAAGACAGACCCCTCAGGTGGAGGTCATTAGCATTTCAATGGTCTCGCTCTCTGCTTGTGGTGTCTCCACCCTTCCCAGAGTCACAACCCTGGAAACTGAAAATGACTGGGGCTTTCTCCACTGAGCCAAAAAAGAAGCAGATAGTCCCCTTCAGACCCAGTCCAAGGCGACCCTCCGGCTCTCCCAGGTCAGTCGTCACCCAAAGCCTCTGTCTGTTTCTTGGGGCTGCGTACCTGTAGTGAGCAGTTCACACTCGCTACTTAAAACCCCAGTTGGAGCTCAGCTGAGATGTATTCGCTTGCAGAGAGAGAGCTTCTCTGTGGCACCACGCGGCTCCGCAGCTCGGGATATGGGGGAGCGGGTCTCCCGACCTGGTTCCGCAGGTTTTACTTACAGATTTTATGCTGTGTTCTCGGGAATTCCTCCCAATTCAGGTTGGTGTATGATGAATGGATGATCTCATTTGTCCCCCCTCAGTTATTCTGGATTATTTACTAGTTGTTTCTGGTTTTTTGTAGTTGTTCCAGGGGGACTACTTAGCTTCCACTCCTCTCTATGCCACCATCTTGCCCGAGTCAACACACACACCTTTTAACAAAATATGTTGACAGTTTTCAAATTAGAATAGCACATGGTGCTCAAGATCATGGTGAATGGCCCACATAAAGAATGTCTGTAGAATATGAATAATGCAAGAACAGAAATCCTTATTGCTTTCCAAAAGAGGCAATGGTCTTAACTAAGAGGTTTTCACAGGTTTCTTGTGTGAAAGATTTGGAAATATGCATCAGATGCTTAATTATGGCAATGCCATTCCATAGTAAACTATAGAAACTCTCTCCCCAAAAAAGGTGTTTAATTTTTTTAATTAATCATAATTTATATATATTTCCAGATTAAAGAAATACATTGTGTTCTTCTAGATGGATGTCAGAAGTAAATTATCACCTCTGACAACTGCAGTCATGATTCTGACACCCAGAGTGAGAAAAGCCAGAAAGGAGTACTCTAACAGGATGGTAATTTATTTAGGCTTACTTCTCACTAGAGAAAAGATCACTGGAATGTTAATAAAATAATGATAGCAATTTTTATTGAATGCTTACTAAGTTCCAGACACTAAATGCCACATACTAACTCATTCAAATGTGTTAGAGGATTTAGGTATTATTATTATTATTATTTTCAGTTTACAGATGAAGATACTGAGACACAGAATGCTTATAGAACAATGAAAAAGGGGGTGACCTAGTTCTAGTTGAAGCATAAAGGGAAGTTTCTTTCTGAAGCAGTTCAGCTTCTAGTTTTCTATAATGGTTAGGGAAAATGCTTACAGAGTGTTGTTGCACTTTTATAAGTTGATACCTAGTTAAGATGAAATAATTCTAATGGTGACTTACTGTTCTCAAGTAAATAGAATTTCTATCCTTCTGACGGCATATGATCCCTATAAATCACTAAATTTGAAAGATTCTGATTAAGTTATGCAGATATGAGACCAATTAATTCTAGATGTAATAACCTATGATAAGATCATGTAAATGAGTTTATAGTAATTTAAAATAAACATCTAAACTTCACTCCATATTACACATTCACTGGATGGCTGGCTTAGCATCATTTAAAACTTTTATCACATAATATATAGTACAGTGTTTTTTAAGCCTGGCAGTACCTCAGAATGAAGCTGGGAGCTTATAACATCCAGGATGAGCTAAACCAAAATGTTCAAAGAAAGGAGCCAAGGAATTAAAATTTTTAACAAGCTCCTTAGGTAAATCTTAACAATTCTTAGATTTGTGAACACCTAATCATTTACCGTCTACCAAGAATTATCCCAGGCGTAATCATTCCTGTCTTTCAGATAACTTTTCCCTTCTTTACTAAATATTGCTTGCCCCCTTTGATTAATAGTATCTGACCTAGTGAAGAAGTAGCTATTCTACCCATTAGTTGTATATTCAAGAAAATGACTTACCCTATCTGTGGCTCAATTTCCCCCTTCTAAAAAGTGGTGAAGACACCTCCATCATAGGGTATTTGTGAGGATTAAAGGAATCAATGGATACAAAGTATTTGAAACTATGGCCTGATGATTTTGCATCTACAAAGCCAGGCACTAAAAAGGAGCACAATATATTTATGGAATAAATTAACATATTGATATCTTTATCAACAATTACAAATAAAAGATACAGATATTATGGATTTTAACATTGCCTCTACATTTTAATCTAGTCTGGAATTCTTTTTATTTTTTTAACATAAGGAGACGCACTCTATTCTTTCCAACCCTTTCTCGTTGGTAGATATGATCCTCAACCTAGTTCAGAATTTCTAGTCTTAGATTGATCAGGATGTCTGAAATTGTATACATCAAACTATAAAAGACTTAAAAAGACAGTAATGAATACATTTTAAAACTCAAAACAGTTCCTGAGAAGACTGCTAATGATGGAAGTAACTTAGAGTTCTTGCATATCAGCTTAAGCTGGAACCAAAAATCTGAATACAATCAAATAAAATGTGTTGGCTTCCAGATGTGCAAAGCCACACATACAGAAGCATGTCAATACTATAGACAGAAAAGCTTTAAAGGAGACTCAGAACTGGTTTTACAGCAAAATTTATTGGACAGAATTTATTTAAATGGAAAGTTTGGAAATAAAGATAAGTTTTATACAGTATATAACTAGTTATTTTAAAAATACTAAAGATTTTAAGTTTACCTGAAAAATTAATTTCTATCAAAAGTAAGACATATATTAGTCTTCATTGAATCCAAGAATCCCATTAGATTGCAGACAGTATATATTGCACAACTATACAAATATATACAATTGAAGGAAAATTACGTATTTTTAAGTACTAAGAAAATTTCTTAACTACTTCCAATTCTGTAGATCAAAATATTTTTAAAACTTTTCTAAGTAGTATTATTCACAGGGTATGTTTCTCCTCTAAAAGGTCCTATGAACAAATAAGTCTGGGAATTGACATGCTATTATTCTCCACTGTACATTAGTATATCAGTTTCTTAGAAGTCCTGAAATAAAATTATCTGTTCAAAATTATTTAATTTTTTTCCAAACTTATTTAACTATAGACACCTTTTTCATTTTTAACCTACATGGGGCATGCTCTTGAAAATACTGAAATATATATATCCGAAAATATAATTTTATGGGGAAATAGCTTTTCACCAAAAAAACAAAGCCAACTTCACCAAAAGAATAGAAGGAGTAGTGTTAAAAGATTTTAAAAATACTCTAATTGTTTAGGTGACTTAAGATAAAGATGCTCGACAGATTGCGCCTTCATGAGAGAAGCAAACATTTTAGCTATATCTTTTAATTTTGATAACTATTTTTCCAATAAAATATTATATTTTCCATAATAATATTTTTATTTGAATTCTTCCTTTTTTTAACTTCAGATATAGCTTCATACTTGTGACATCAGCATAATCAGTCAATTCTAAAATATAGCAAAACATATAACAAATTAGTTGGGATAATGAAGACTAAAGAAGTGGTTATAATAGAATCAACATTTTAGCTACTAATTTTTGCATCATGTAGGAAAAAAACAAACATAAAATCATTTACTACATTTATACACTAAATAAAAACTAATAATCAGTGAAATTTTGAGACATCTAAATATGGTTATATTTCATATAGACTGTATAGATTTTTAAACTAAATTTTGTAATTTACCAACATATAATAAAATACAATTTTAGAGATGAAAGGAATGTTAGAGACTTTGTTTTAAACTCATCTTACTTATAAAAAATGGACTACCGTGATAAAGAATCTTAATCAAATTGTTCTGTAAACCCTCAACTTCTCTAATAAAAAATAATTCATTGTAAAATAAGTATAAATACCCAAATTCAATAAGTGCCAAGTTACCTAAATTCAACCATTAAAATAAAACTTTTGAACAGTATAGTCACATTAAATGAATGTGCTTACTACAAATGAAAAGGACAACGGAAATCAATCCACAGTGGGTGGCTTTTTCCATTATTGATACTTGGAGACATCTATTACTCACCATTGGTTACAGTCAATCTCCTGGCAAAGGTTTCATTTTCTCCAGTTCTGGCCTGGAAACAATAGCAGTAAAGTCTTAAGTAGGAGACAGTGATATGGTGAAGGACAATGAGGCACCATTCCAGTCTCTGGCTGCAGTTGGTCAATATTTGTCTTGGTACTTTGAAGTCTAACTTCTCCCCTGGGACAAGGTACAGAGAGTTAAAAGGTCGATCAAATGAGGCTGGATCTTTTCCCATGAATTTTGTTGCATCAACTACTCACTTGAGGCTGATAGATGAATGTGATTTTTCCAGATTCTGAGGCCATGTGGTTATTTGATGTCACAGTTATCTTAAAACTATCTGAAAAAAAAATAGAAAAAAAGCAAAAGATGGGACTCACGATGTCAGATTATTTGATGCAAAGATAGAACCTACACAGAAAGTCCTACCAAAATCACTGGTGATGTTACTTAACACAGTTTCAACATTTTTATAAGATAAAAAAAAAAAGGATTTTAAATGAAGCTGGTATCTACAAAGAACAGAGAATATATTTGGTCATGTATATTCCCTTAAGTTTTACTTGTTAGCTAAACAATAAGAAACACAACAGAAACATTCTTACTGGTGGATTTTGTTTTTCTTTTTCTGATGTGATCATATCAAGAGGCTGAATTTCACATCGAAACTGTCTGTACTAATGCTGGTCTGGCAACTCAACCACTGACTTCACTATCACATTTCCTGATTATGATCATACCAACCAAAATTTGATGGATGTGAAGAAAATACCAAATCATTTTCATTTAACACATACATAAACTCATTTTTCATATACATAGGATTCTCTTAGCAGAGGTGGAGTAGGTACCTACATATAGTATGAAATGCAGGGAACCAAGGAAGTCTCCCAATATTTGCCCACCTCCCTTCCTCCACTCCTGGAATTCCCAACACAAAGTACACAGAAAACATTCTCTGAATATCTAAATCAGTGATTCTGATTCTTATAGTGTGTTTTGAGGACCCAGGGAGTTCCTATGTTCCTTTCAGGGGATGTGCAGGGTCAAAACACTTTTTATAATAATATTAAGATATAAGTTACCTTTTTCACTCTCATTCTCTCTCAAGTACACCAAAGATATTTCCAGAGGTACTGAGGGCTTTAAATTTTGCTCTATTTTAATTTCTAATACAGTAAATATTAATAGATATAACCCACATAAGCTTTTTGGGGTCCTCCATAATTTTTAAGAGTGTAAAATTTCTGAAACCAAAAAATTCAAGAACCTGAGCTATAGAATACACTTCAGGAATTATTCTCAAAACTAAAATAGCCCAGAGTGCTATCACATGGAACTACTTATTAGTTAATAATATCTTCTTTAATCTGATAGTGTTATTACTGATAACAGGCATTTTGACATACTATTTAAGTAGAGAATATGACTGGGGCAGTAATAGGATCACAAAGCCCCTGAACTCTAGAGGAGGGATGAGAAAAGGGAAAAAACATCTGTCAAAAACTTAATCTCTGTCACAGTTTTGCTCAGAGATGGCCCAGAAGCCACTTTCTTTGCTTCCAATAAAAAAAAGAAAAAAAGATGCCACACTTGAAAAAGAGAAAAAGTGTAAGTCTACATTACAATAATATTTGCAATCTATATTAACCTAGAATACTGGGTCTATGTTAGTTTCAGCCCCTCCAAAAGTATCTTCAGCAAATGGTTTCATGTGTAAAAATGCTGTTGGAAAGAGAAAAACACAGCTCTCCAGGGTTCGATCTGGAACCATACAGTTATTTACCAAAGTTAACACTTCACACATACAAAAAGCAAAAAAAAAGATAAAGAATCTTAATCGAGGGCATACAGGGCTAGAATCATTCCTGGTAATTTTTGTTTCTATTTTCTAATACAATTTGGTTCAGCCAGCTTTTATAGAGCACTTAACATGAATCAGGCCTGTCCAATTCCAACTATAAATAATTAGCATTGAGACAGTAGTATGTTGCAATCACTCAGCAACCATATCCCAAAGGAAGTAAAGGAGACTTAAGACATTTTTGTGTACAGAAACACTCACAGCACTCAGAAAATGATTGTAAAGAGTAGCCTAGAAAATGGGCTCAACAATGCAAGGTATTTACAAGTTAAAAAGAAGTTTCTGAGTTGGGCAAGATGGCAGCATAGAGAGGAGTGGAAGCTAAGTAGTCCCCCTGGAACAACTACAAAAAACCAGAAACAACTAGTAAATAATCCAGAATAACTGCGGGGGGACAAACGAGACCATCCACTCATCATACACCAACCTGAATTAGGAGGAATGCCTGAGAACACAGCATAAAATCTGTAAGTAAAACCTGCGGATCCAAGTCGTGAGACCCCCTCCCCCACAGCCCGAGCTGCAAAGCCTCGTGGTGCCAGAGAGAAGCTCTCTCCCAGCAAGCGAATATAGCTCAGCTGAGCTCCAACTGGGGTTTTAAGTAGCGAGTGTGAACTGCTCACTACAGGTACGAATCCCCAAAAAACAGAGGCTTTGGGTGACAACTCACCTTGGAGAGCCGGAGGGTCGCCTTGGACTAGGTCTGAAGGGGACTATCTGTTCCTTTTTTGGCTCAGTGGAGAAAGCCCCAGTCATTTTCATTTTCCAGGACTGTGTCTCAGAGAAGGGTGGAGACAGCACAAGCAGAGAAAGAGACCATTGAAATGCTAATGGCCTCCCCCTAGGGGGTCTATCTTCTCTAAGAGGAAAGAGGTGGGGCCCTTTCAATTCAGAAGCAGACCCCAGAGCCTGGGGGAACAGGCCATACCTCCTTACACCAGTCAAGAATTATAGGCTAACAGGCATCACCTGCTGGGCAGAAAAGCACAGTGACCCGAGGCATCAAAGGGTGGAGCAATTTTCTAAGACACACCCACAGGGAAACCAGATACTGAATATTTCTTCTCTCTGGGACCTGAGCCTGTTCTGGTCTGGGAAAACCTGATTTGGATAACCAAGGAAACCATGCCTAGACAACAGAAAATTACAACCTATACTAAGAAAAACAAAGTTATGGCCCAGTCAAAGGAACAAACGTACACTTCAACTGAGATACAGGAATTTAAACAACTAATGCTAAATCAATTCAAAAAGTTTAGAGAAGATATTGCAAAAGAGATAGAGGCTGTAAAGGAAACACTGGGCATATATAAGGCAAAAATTGAAAGTTCAAAAAAACAACTAGTAGAATCTATGGAAATGAAAGACACAATGGAAACATACAACAGCAGATCTCAAGAGGCAGAAGAAAACACTCAGGAACTGGAGAACAAAACACTTGTAAGCCTACACACAAAGGAGCAGATGAAGAAAAGAATGAAAAAATATGAGCAACGTCTCTGGGAACTCAAGGATGAAACAAAGTACAATAATGTACATATCATTGGTGTCCCAGGAGAAGATAAGGGAAAAGGGGAAGAAGCAATAATAGAGGAAATAATTCATGAAAATTTCCCATCTCTTATGAAAGACATAAAATTACAGATGCAAGAAGCGCAGCATACTCCAAACAGAATAGATCTGAATGGGCCTACACCAAGACACTTAATAATCCGATTATCAAATGTCAAAGACAAAGAGAGAATCCTGAAAGCAGCAAGAGAAAAGCAATCCATTACATACAAAGGAAGCTTAATAAGACTATGTGCGGATCTCTCAGCAGAAACCATGGAGGCAAGAAGGAAGTGGTGTGATATATTTAAGTTACTGAAAGAGAAAAACCGCCAACCAAGAATCCTATATCCAGCAAAGCTGTCCTTCAAATATGAGGGAGAGCTCAAAATATTTTCTGACAAACAGACAATGAGAGACTTTGTGAACAAGACACCTGCCCTACAGGAAATACTAAAGGGAGCACTACAGAGTGATAGAAGACAGGAGTGCATGGTTTGGAACACAATTTTGGGAGATGGTAGCACAACAACGTAAGTACACTGAACAAAGATAACTATGAATACGGTTGAGAGAGGAAGGTGGGGAGCATGTGAGACACCAGAAGAAAGGAGGAAAGATAAAGACTGGGACTGTGTAACTTGGTAACATCTAGAGTATTCAACAATTGTGATAAAATGTACAAATATGTTCTTTTACGAGAGAGAACAAGCAAATGTCAACCTTGCCAGGTGTTAAAAATGGGGAGGCATTGGGGGAGGGATGCAATCAACGTAAACTAGAGACTGTAACTAATAGAATCATTGTATTATGCTTCCTTTAATGTAACAAAGGTGCTATACCAAGGTAAATGCAGATAAGAGGGGGGGATAGGGGAGGCATGTTAGACACTTGACATTGGTGGTATTGTCTGATTCTTTACTCTATTTTGATTTAAGGTTATTTTTCCTTTTGCTGCTTCCTGGATGTCATTTTTTTTCTCTTTCTTTTGCCTCTCTACCTTCTTTGACTCTCCCTCCTACCTTGTGGAAGAAATGTAGATGCCCTTATATAGATAGTGGTGAAGGTAGTGAACACATAAATATATGACCATACAGAGAACCATCAATTATTTACTTAGAATGGAATGCATGGTGAGTGAACAAAACCATATTAAAAAAAAAAAAAAAGGGTTGATGACAAAACCTCACGGGCAATATACTGAGTAAACTAAACCAGACACATTAGGACAATTATTGCAGGGTCTCACTGATAGGAACTAATTATAATATGTAAACTCATAGACACGAAATATAAGGTACCAAGATATAGGACGAGGCTTAAGAATGGGGAGTGGTTGCTTAGTATGAACAGAATGTTCAACTAGGATGAACTTAAATGTTTGGAAATGAACAGGGGTGTCGGTAGCAAGATGTGAGAATAACTAACAGTGGCGAATGGTGTGTGAATGAGGTGGAAAGCGGAAGCTCAGAGTCATATATGTCACCAGAAGGAAAGTTGGAGGACAAAAGATGGGAATGTATAAAACTGAATCCTATGGTGGGCAATGTCCATGATCAACTGTACAAATACTAGAAATCACTTCATGAACCAGAACAAATGTATGACAATACAATTAGAAGTTAATAATAGAGGGGCATATTGGGAAGAACTATATACGTATTACAAAGTATATACTACAGTTAGTAGTATTTCAACATTTTTTCATAAACAGTAACAAATGTACTATATCAATACTAGGAGTCAACAATGGAGGGGGGTTGGTTAGGGATAGGGGAGGATTCGAGTTTCCTTTTCTTTTTTTTTCTTTTTTCATCTTTCACTTTATTTCTTATCTGGAGTAATGAAAAGTTTCTAAAAATTGAACAAAAATTAAGTGTGGTGATGGATGCACAGCTGTATGAGGGTACCCAGGGGCAAGTGATTGTATACTTTGGGTCTTTGGATAATTGTATGCTATCTGAACAATCTCAACAAAAATGGAAAAAAAAGAAACAAATGTTTAGAAATTAGATTCACATGAGGGAGTCTCAACTCTACCACTTACTAGCTATATAACTTTAAATTATTTAACCTCTAAGCCTCAGTTACTTTTTCTGAAAATTGGAAAAATGCAACTTACTTCATAAATTCTTATGTAGATTAAATAAATTAATATTATTTAGCATTATTTGAAAAAAAAAAAAGAAGTTTCTTCTGAGAAACCATGAATTCCCCAAGGAGAGGCTGTTCTCTGGAAGGGCAGCATGTGGCCTCTGTGGAGTCTTCAGAGATTTGTAGATAACAGTAATAACATGATTTGAAACCTGGGAATGAAGTGGGAAACGTTCTTCTCTCTTTCCTTTCCTCCCTTAGTGAAGAGATTTTCTGTGAAAATTTATGAAAGATTACAACATTTGGGGCTCAGAGTCTTTGAAGGCTAAAATTATAGTTTTGATAAACACTGACCCTCCGAGAATACAAGGCCACAAGGATCATTGCGGCTGAGCCTCCTGTTGACATAGCTCATGTTTACATGGACTCAATTCTTAAGGAACTTGAGGACGTGCTGTAGTGTTCAGTCTGTGGGATACTCAAATTAGCCCAGATCCAATCCCCAGACAATGGAAATATTGCCTGGCTAAAAGAAAATCCAAATACATAGCTATAATCCCTAGGTTTCACTGGGAAACACACCTATACTTTAAATCATTGGGTTTGACATATAAAACAGACACACTTAAAATAGTCTTTCTCCCCCCTATTTAACAAATTGTTTGCAACTTCTAGATACTTGATCTCCAAAATTTCCACAATTTAGATTTTATTGGAGGATATATATACATATGCATGTATATATATAAATACATATACATTTTTTTTCTAATGGTGATGAGAAGAAATTTTACAGCTTATTGTCTATTACATTAAAGACAACCTCCAAACAACTGTGTTATATCATGAGTCTGCCTCTAGCTATAAATATGTGCAGCAGAGTTATTTTATGTGCACAAAACATATATTAATAATATTATTTATTTATTGCTGTTTTAGATCCTGCCACTGTTTTTGGTTCATTTATCTTTGCTTTGTAAGATGACAGTTGTTTTAAAGAGAACAGATCTTGTCACATATGAAGTTCTAAATAAATGCTCATTAAATATGATTTCCATCAATCATCAATAGAACTTTCATATTAATCACTAACATCTCCCAAGTTGGGCCATCTGCCTCTGTTCTTACTGCACTTCTTTTAGATTTTTTTAAACTATTTACTTTGAAATAATTTCAAACTCATAGGACAGTAGCAAAAATAATACAAATCCCATACAGAAGAAATCCAAAATACTCCCTGTTCTAGTTTGCTAATGCTGCCAGAATGCAAAGCACTGGAAATGGATTGGCTTTTATAAAAAGGGATTTATTTGGTTACACAGTTAGTCTTAAGGCCATAAAGTGTCCAAGGTAAGGCATCAACAATCAAGTACCTTCACTGGAGGTTGGCCAATGGTGTCTGGAAAACCTCTGTTAGCTGGGAAGGCACGTGGCCAGCATCTGCTCCAAGTTCTGGTTTCAAAATGGCTTTTTCCTGGGATGTTCCTCTCTAGGCTTCAGCGCCTCAAAAATGTCATTCTTAGTTGCTCTTGGGGCATTTGTCCTCTCTTAGCTTCTCCAGAGCAAAAGGCTGCTTTCAAAGGCCATCTCCAAAATGTCTCTGTAAGCTGAAGCTCCTCTGTCAGTTCCAGTGCGTTCTTCAAAGTGTCCCTCTTGGCTGTAGTTCCTCTTCAAAATGTCACTGTCAGCTGCACTGAGTTTCTTCTGTTTGTCAGCTCATTTATATGACTCCAATGATTTAATTTAAACCCACCCTGAATGGGTGGGGTAACACCTCCATGGAAATTATCCAACCAGAGTCATCACCCACAGTTGGGTGGGGTGCATCTCCATGGAAACACTCAAAGAATTACAATCTAATCAACACTGATATGTTTGCCCACACAAGATTACATTAAAAATAATGGTGTTTTGGGGGACAGAATACATTCAAACTGGCACACTCCTACTCCTCCCCATATCCAGATCTACTAATTTGAACATTTTATTACCTTTGCCATGTGATTCTATCATTTATCTATTTATGTATCTATTTTCTGAATATTTGATAGCAGATTGCATACATCACATTCCTTGAATACATAACACTTTCACATACATTTCCTGTGAACAAGGATATTCACTTATGTAATCACCTTAAGTGTGGTTATCAAGTTCAAGACGTTTAGCATTGATTTAAATCTTACCTTCATTTTTTACCAATTTTTTCTTATGTCCAAAAGTCCTTCTGAACCTTTTCTCCTCCATTCTTGGATCCCATCCAGTATGATGTATTGCATTTAATTGTCATTAACTCTTTAGTTTCCCTTTCTTTTTTTTTCAATTGTGGAAACATACGTACAGCAAGAATCTTCTCCTCCTAATGCCTTCCAAACATACATTTCAGTGGGATTAATCCCATTCATAATGCTGCAAAACCCTCACTCCACCAATTACTAGCACCTCACCCCAAACAGAAACTCAACTCATTTTATATTAACTCCCCATTGCTTCTGACCCCCACTCCTGGTAATTCATACTCTATTTTCTGTGAGTTCGCATATTCTCTGATGTTTCCTTTGTGGTTTCCAAGGAGCTAAAATTTAATGTCCTAAATTTGTAACAGTCTCATTTGCTTTGTTGACACCAACTTAATTTCAACAGCATACAAAAACTATGTTCCTGTACTCCTCAGTCCCCCCAGTTTTATGTAATTCTTGTCATAAATTACATATATATTTATGTATTTTTTTTTATATTTATCCATGTCATAATCTTTAGCATAAGATTTTTTTTTTTTAATCATCATTTTATTGAGATATATTCACATACCACGCAGTCATACAAAACAAATTGTACTTTCGATTGTTTACAGTACCATTACATAGTTGTACATTCATCACCTAAATCAATCCCTGACACCTTCATTAGCACACACACAAAAATAACAAGAATAATAATTAGAGTGAAAAAGAGCAATTGAAGTAAAAAAGAACACTAGGTACCTTTGTCTGTTTGTTTGCTTCCCCTACTTTTCTACACATCGATCCATAAACTAGACAAAGTGGAGTTTGGTCCTTATGGCATTCCCAATCCCACTGTCACCCCTCATAAGCTACATTTTTATACAACTGTCTTCGAGATTCATGGGTTCTGGGTTGTAGTTTAATAGTTTCAGGTATCCACCACCAGCTACCCCAATTCTTTAGAACCTAAAAAAGGTTGTCTAAAGTGTGCGTAAGAGTGCCCACCAGAGTGATCTCTCGGCTCGTTTTGGAATCTCTCTGCCACTGAAGCTTATTTCATTTCCTTTCACATCCCCCTTTTGGTCAAGAAGATGTTCTCCATCCCACGATGCCGGGTCTACATTCCTCCCCGGGAGTCATATTCCACGTTGCCAGGGAGATTCACTTCCCTGGGTGTCTGATCCCACGTAGGGGGGAGGGCAGTGATTTCACCTTTCAAGTTGGCTTAGCCAGAGAGAGAGGGCCACATCTGAGCAACAAAGAGGCATTCTGGAGGAGACTCTTAGGCACAAATACAGGGAGGCCTAGCCTCTCCTTTGCAGCAACCGTCTTCCCAAGGGTAAAACTTATGGTAGAGGGCTCAACCCATCAAACCACCAGTCCCCTATGTCTGTGGTCATGTTAGCAACCATGGAGGTGGGGTAGGCGAATACCCCTGCATTCTCCACAGGCTCCTCAAGGGGGCACTACATCGTTTTTTTTTTTTTTTTCCTTGTTTGTCTTTTTTCTTTTTTTTTTTTTTTTTAACTTTCCCTTCTTTTTTCAAATCAATTGTATGAAAAAAAAAGTTAAAAAGAAAACAAACATACAATAAAAGAACATTTCAAAGAGACCATAGCAAGGGAGTAAGAAAAAGACAACTAACCTAAGATAACTGCTTAACTTCCAACATGTTCCTACTTTACCCCAAGAAAGTTACATACTATAGCAACATTTCAGTGAACTTGTTCCTACTACATCCATCAGAAATTAACAGACCATAGTCATTTCTGGGCATCCCCAGAACGTTAAATAGCTTATCTGTTCTTCTTGGATTATTGTTCCCCCTTCCTTAATTGCTCTCTACTGCTAGTTCCCCTACATTCTACATTATAAACCATTTGTTTTACATTTTTCAAAGTTCACATTAGTGGTAGCATATAATATTTCTCTTTTTGTGCCTGGCTTATTTCGCTCAGCATTATGTCTTCAAGGTTCATCCATGTTGTCATATGTTTCACCAGATCGTTCCTTCTTACTGCCGCGTAGTATTCCATCGTGTGTATATACCACATTTTATTTATCCACTCATCTGTTGATGGACATTTGGGTTGTTTCCATCTCTTGGCAATTGTGAATAATGCTGCTATGAACATTGGCGTGCAGATATCTGTTCGTGTCACTGCTTTCCGATCTTCCGGGTATATCCCGAGAAGTGCAATCGCTGGATCGAATGGTAGCTCTATCTCTAGTTTTCTAAGGAACTGCCAGACTGACTTCCAGAGTGGCTGAACCATTATACAGTCCCACCAACAATGAATAAGAGTTCCAATTTCTCCACATCCCCTCCAGCATTTGTAGTTTCCTGTTTGTTTAATGGCAGCCATTCTAACCGGTGTTAGATGGTATCTCATTGTGGTCTTAATTTGCATCTCTCTAATAGCTAGTGAAGCTGAACATTTTTTCATGTGTTTCTTGGCCATTTGTATTTCCTCTTCAGAGAACTGTCTTTTCATATCTTTTGCCCATTTTATAATTGGGCTGTCTGTACTATTGTCATTGAGTTGTAGGATTTCTTTGTATATGCAAGATATCAGTCTTTTGTCAGATACATGGTTTCCAAAAATTTTTTCCCATTGAGTTGGCTGCCTCTTTACCTTTTTGAGAAATTCCTTTGAGGTGCAGAAACTTCTAAGCTTGAGGAGTTCCCATTTATCTATTTTCTCTTTTGTTGCTTGTGCTTTGGGTGTAAAGTCTAGGAAGTGGCCTCCTAATACAAGGTCTTGAAGATGTTTTCCTACATTATCTTCTAGGATTTTAATGGTACTTTCTTTTATATTGAGATCTTTGGTCCATTTTGAGTTAATTTTTGTGTAGGGGGTGAGGTAGGGGTCCTCTTTCATTCTTTTGGATATGGATATCCAACTCTCCCAGCCCCATTTGTTGAAAAGACCATTATGGCTCAGTTCGGTGACTTTGGGTGCCTTATCAAAGATCAGTCGGCCATAGATCTGAGGGTCTATCTCTGAATTCTCAATTCGATTCCATTGATCTATATGTCTATCTTTGTGCCAGTACCATGCTGTTTTGGCAACTGTGGCTTTATAATAAGCTTCAAAGTCAGGGAGTGTAAGTCCTCCCACTTCGTTTTTCTTTTTTAAAGTGTCTTTAGCAATTCGAGGCATCTTCCCTTTCCAAATAAATTTGATAACTAGCTTTTCCAAGTCTGCAAAGTAGGTTGTTGGAATTTTGATTGGGATTGCATTGAATCTGTAGATGAGTTTGGGTAGAATTGACATCTTAATGACATTTAGCCTTCCTATCCATGAACATGGAATATTTTTCCATCTTTTAAGGTCCCCTTCTATTTCTTTTAGTAGAGTTATGTAGTTTTCTTTGTATAGGTCTTTTACATCTTTGGTTAAGTTTATTCCTAGGTACTTGATTTTTTTAGTTGCTATTGAAAATGGTATCTTTTTCTTGAGTGTCTCTTCAGTTTGTTCATTTCTAGCATATAGAAACATTACTGACTTATGTGCATTAATCTTTTATCCCGCTACTTTGCTAAATTTGTTTATTAGCTCTAGTAGCTGTATCGTTGATTTCTCAGGGTTTTCTAGATATAAGATCATATCATCTGCAAACAATGACAGTTTTACTTCTTCTTTTCCAATTTGGATGCCTTTTATTTCTTTGTCTTGCCGGATTGCCCTGGCTAGCACTTCCAGCACAATGTTGAATAACAGTGGTGACAGCGGGCATCCTTGTCTTGTTCCTGATCTTAGAGGGAAGGCTTTCAGTCTCTCACCATTGAGTACTATGCTGGCTGTGGGTTTTTCATATATGCTCTTTATCATGTTGAGGAAGTTTCCTTCAATTCCTACCTTTTGAAGTGTTTTTATCAAAAACGGATGTTGGATTTTGTCAAATGCTTTTTCAGCATCTATTGAGATGATCAATTGATTTTTCCCTTTCGAGTTTTTAATGTGTTGTAATACATTGATTGTTTTTCTTATGTTGAACCATCCTTGCATGCCTGGAATGAACCCCACTTGGTCATGGTGTATGATTTTTTTAATGTGTCTTTGGATTCGATTTGCAAGTATTTTGTTGAGGATTTTTGCATCTATATTCATTAGGGAGATTGGCCGGTAGTTTTCCTTTTTTGTAGCATCTTTGCCTGGTTTTGGTATTAGATTGATGTTAGCTTCATAAAATGAGTTAGGTAGTGTTCCATTTTTTTCAATGTTTTGAAAGAGTTTGAGTAAGACTGGTGTCAGTTCTTTCTGGAAAGTTTGGTAGAATTCCCCTGTGAAGCCATCTGGCCCTGGGCATTTATTTGTGGGAAGATTTTTGATGACTGATTGGATCTCTTTGCTTGTGATGGGTTGGTTGAGGTCTTCTATTTCTTCTCTGGTCAGTCTAGGTTGTTCATATGTTTCCAGGAAATTGTCCATTTCTTCTACATTATCCAGTTTGTTGCCATACAGTTGTTCATAATATCCTCTTATAATTTTTTTAATTTCTTCAGGATCTGCAGTTATGTCACCTTTTTCATTCATTATTTGTTTATATGGGTCTTCTCTCTTTTTGATTTTGTCAGTCTAGCTAGGGGCTTGTCAATCTTGTTGATCTTCTCAAAGAACCAACTTTTGGTGATATTTATCCTTTCTATTGTTTTTTTGTTCTCTATGTCATTTATTTCTGCTTTAATCCTTGTTATTTCTTTTCTTGTACTTGGTTTAGGATTGGTTTGCTGTTCATTTTCTAGCTTCTTCAGTTGATCCATTAGTTCTTTGATTTTGGCTCTTTCTTCCTTTTTAATATATGCGTTTAGTGCTATAAATTTCCCCCTTAGCACTGCTTTTGCTGCATCCCATAGGTTTTGGTATGCTGTGTTCTCATTTTCATTCGTCTCTATATATTTAGCAATTTCTCTTGCTATTTCTTCTTTAACCCACTGATTGTTTAGGAGTGTGTTGTTTAACCTCCAGGTATTTGTGAATTTTCTAAGTCTCTGATGGTTATTGACTTCTAATTGTATTCCATTGTGGTCAGAGAATGTGCTTTGAATAATTTCAATCTTTTTAAATTTATTGAGGCTTGTTTTATGTCCCAGCATATGATCTATTCTGGAGAAAGTTCCGTGAGCACTAGAAAAGTATGTGTATCCTGTTGATTTGGGATGTAATGTCCTGTAGATGTCTGTTAAATCTAATTCATTTATCAGATTGTTTAGGTTTTCAATTTCCTTATTGGTCTTCTGTCTGGTTGATCTATCTATAGGAGAGAGTGATGTGTTGAAGTCTCCCACAATTATTGTGGAAACATCAATTGCTTCCTTTAGTTTTGCCAATGTTTCTCTCATGTATTTTGTGGCACCTTGATTGGGTGCATAGACATTTACGATTGTTATTTCTTCTTGCTGAATTGCCCCTTTTATTAGTATGTAGTGGCCTTCTTTGTCTCTCAAAACATCCCTGCATTTGAAGTCTATTTTATCTGAGATTAAAATTGCTACACCTGCTTTCTTTTGGCTGTAGCTTGCATGAAATATTTTTTTCCATCCTTTCACTTTCAGTTTCTTTGTGTCCCTGTGTCTAAGATGAGTCTCTTGTATGCAACATATTGATGGTTCATTTTTTTTGATCCATTCTGCGAATCTATATCTTTTAATTGGGGAGTTTAATCCATTTACATTCAACGTTAAAACCGTGAAGGCATTTCTTGAATCGGCCATCTTATCCTTTGGATTATGTTTGCCATATTTTTCCCTCTCTCTATTAATATCCTTTATTGTACCCATACCGAATCTCTTTAGTACTGAACCTTTCTCCAAGTCTCTCTGTCCTGTCTTTGTTTCTCTGTCTGTAGGGCTCCCTTTAGTATCTCCAGTAGGGCAGGTCTCTTGTTAGCAAATTCTCTCAGCATTTCTTTGTCTGTGAAAAATTTAAGCTCTCCCTCAAATTTGAAGGAGAGCTTTGCTGGATAAAGTATTCTTGGCTGGAAATTCCTCTCACTCAGAATTTTAAATATATCGTGCCACTGCCTTCTTGCCTCCATGGTGGCTGCTGAGTACTCACTACTTAGTCTTATGCTGTTTCCTTTGTATGTGGTGAATTGCTTTTCTCTTGCTGCTTTCAGAACTTGCTCCTTCTCTTCTATGTTTGACAGTGTGATCAGTATATGTCTCGGAGTGGGTTTTTTTGGATTTATTCTATTTGGAGTTCGCTGAGCATTTATGATTTGTGTATTTATGTTGTTTAGAAGATTTGGGAAGTTTTCCCCAACAATTTCTTTGAATACTCTTCCTAGACCTTTACCCTTTTCTTCCCCTTCTGGGACACCAATGAGTCTTATATTCGGACGTTTCATATTATCTATCATATCCCTGAGGTCCATTTCGAGTTTTTCAATTTTTTTCCCCATTCTTTCTTTTATTTTTTCATTTTCCATTCTGTCATCTTCCAGGTCACTGATTCGTTGTTCAACTTCCTCTAGTCTTGTACTATGAGTGTCCAGAATCTTTTTAATTTGGTCAACAGTTTCTTTAATTTCCATAAGATCATCCATTTTTTTATTTAGTCTTGCAATGTCTTCTTTATGCTCTTCTAGGGTCTTCTTGATTTCCTTCATATCCCGTACTAGGGTCTCATTGTTCATCTTTAGTTCTTTGAGTAGCTGCTCTAGGTGTGTCTCTTCTGGTCTTTTGATTTGGGTGCTTGGGCTTGGGTTATCCATATCGTCTGGTTTTTTCATATGCTTTATAATTTTCTGTTGTTTTTGGCCTCGTGGCATTTGCTGACCTTGATAGGGTTCTTTTAGGGTTTGTAGACCAGTTGAAGTCCTTATCTCTAATTTATCAGATCTACAGCTTCGTGGAGTACACTTTCTCTAACTAACCAGCAGGTGGCGTCCACGAGCCACCTGTTCTCCACAAGCCAGATCTCCCCTGCTTAGCCTTTTTGGTGAGTGGGGGAGTGAGTCTTGTGGGGCCCAATTGGTGTCCCAAGCTTGCGTGTGTAGTTGGTGTTGCCTGCCCTGTATGTGGGGCGTGTTTCTGGGCAGTCGGGGAGGGGGGGTGGCCCTAACAATCAAATCTCCCTGATGATCCTAGAGTTTTAAAGCTACTGCAATAGTCTAATCCTTCAGTTCAGTCCTGCCACAGTTTGTCTCTGCCACTGACCCACAAGTCTTTGGTATTGGCGTATGGCTCCTGAGACTTGCAAGTGGGCCCCTCTTCCAGGCTGTGCACCCCGGGTCCTCTGTTGAGGGATGACTGTGCTATGTCGCAGGTGAGTGCCGTCCCCCCAGAGCAGTTCTGGGCTGCTGGGCTGTGTTGGGAGGCTCCCAGTCTGCTCAAATGATGGCTGAATGGGGCTCTGTTAATTCACACTGCTCCCCCTTCCCAGCTCTGGGACATTCAGCTGAGGTTGCAGGGAAGGCTAATGTCCACGCCCAGTTTTGTGGTGTGTGCCTGTTATTTGAAGCACTTCCGTCACACTGGGTTGTCTGGGGCAGCTCTGGGCTATGGGGCTGGCGATGGGCAGGAGTGTTTCCTGTCCACCAGGATGGTGGCTGTGAGCGGACACCCCCCTTTTCTTGGGAAGTTGTGTTGTTTAGTGAATTTTCTCAGCCACTGGATTATTGCCTTTTGTCTCAGAGCTCTCTTAGTTCTGCTCTTGACTTGACGTGCCCAAATTTCAATTCTTTGAAGCTTTCTGTATTGAGCTTCTTAGAGTAATTGTTTTAGAAAAAGCAAAAAGGATTTAAAAAAAAAAAAAAAAAAAAAAAAACGGCCCTCCTCAGAGATCTAATGGGTTATTGAAATGCTAATAGACAAAGCAACCAGGGCCATTAAGGAAAGGTGCCCAGGGCAGAGAGATCAGCCTTGCTTCGGGATTTGCATATGCGCCTCAAGGCCTGATCTCCGCCCTTCCCCTTTCTGTGTTCACCAGAACTCCAAAAATCCTCTGCTTTTATTTTGGAGTTTTCGTGTTGTTTTTTTTCTATGCCTGTCTCCTCTCTGCTGGGCTGGCTGCTCTCAGAGTCTCTGGTGTCTGGCCCCAGTCTATCTATGGTTGGAGTTTGAATCAGTAGAATGAGTTTCCGGTAAGAGCAGCCACTGCAATTCTCCCTTCTCCTTCCTGGAGCTGACAGCCCCTCCTCCCCCGGGACTGAGCCTGGCAGGGAGGGGCGCGGGTCCCCTGGCCGCAAAAACTTACAGATTTCGCTGATCTCAGCAGTTCCACGTTTTCATGAGTGTTGTATGAAGTATGCCCAAAGACAGATTGCTCTGTGGTGTCCAGTCCACGCAGTTCCTGGCTTTTTACCTACTTTCCTGGAGGAGTAACTAAAACATACAGCTCACCAGTCTGCCATCTTGCCTAGCATCTATATGTATTTTTAATTGTGATTGTTCACATATCATACAATTATCCAAAGATCCAAAGTGTAAAATCAATTGTGCACCTGGTACCCTCATACAGCTGGGCATCCATCACCACAATTAATTTTTGTTCAGTTTTTAGAACATTTTCATTACTCCAGACAAGAAATAAAGACAAAGAAGAGAAAAAGAGAAAAAAAAAGAAAAGGAAACTCAAATCCTCCCATATCCTTAAACAACCCCCCTTCATTGTTGACTCATAGTATTGGTATAGTACATTTGTTACTGTTTATGAAAGAATGTTGAAATACTACTAACTGTAGTATATAGTTTGCAATAGACATGTATTTTCTCCCTATATGCCCTTCTATTTTTAACTTCTAGTTGTAGTGTCATACATTTGTTTTGGTTCATGAAAGAGATTTCTAATATTTGTATAGTTAATCACGGACATTGCCCACCACAGGATTCAGCTTTATATACTCCCATCTTTTAACCTCCAAATTTCCTTCTGGTGACACACGTGGCTCTGAGCTTCCCCTTTCCACCACATTTACGTACCATTCAGCACTGTTAGTTATTTTCACAACATGCTACCATCACTTCTGTTCATTTCCAAACATTTAAGTTCATCCTACTTGAACATTCTGCTCATACTAAGCAACCACTCCCCATTCTTTAGCCTCATTCTGTATCTTGGTAATTTATATTTCATGTCTATGAGTTTACATAATGTAATTAGTTTCCATCAGTGAGACCCTGCAATATTTATCCTTATGTGTCAGGCTTATTTCACTCCATATATTGCCCTCAAGTTTTCATCATCAACTCATTTTTTTTAAGAGATTTTTTCATACACCGTACATTCCACCCTAAGTAAACAATCGATTGTTCCCTGTATAGTCACATATTTATGTGTTCACCACCCTCACCATTATCTATAAATAAGGACATCTACATTTCTTCCACAAAGCAGGAGGAAGAGTCAAAGAAGGTAGAAAGGCAAAAGAAAAAGAATTAAGAAATAGGAAAAAGAAACATGACAGCTAGGAAGCAGCAAAAGGAAAGATAACCTTAAATCAAAGTAGAATAAAGAGTCAGGCAACATCACCAATGCCAAGTGTCTCACACCCCTCCCCTATGCCCCCCTCTTATCTGCATTTACCTTGGTATATTGCCTTTGTTACATTAAAGGAAGCATAATACAATGATTCTGTTAATTATAGTCTCTAGTTCTGTTGATTTTATTTTTCTCCCAATGCCTCCCTATTTTTAACAAATTGCAAGGTTGACATTTGTTTGTTCTCCCTCATGAAGAAACATATTTGAACATTTTATCACAATTGTTGAACACTCTAGGTTTCACTGAGTTATACAGTCCCAATCTTTATCTTTCCTCTTTTCCTCCCTCTTTCAGCCATATTCATAGTTATCATTCATAGTTATCTTTGTTCAGTGTATTTACATTGCTGTGCTACCATCTCCAAAAATTGTGTTCCAAATATCTCACTCCTGTCTTCTCCTATCAGTCTGTAGTGCTCCCTTTAGTATTTCCTGTAGGGCAGGTGTCTTGTTCATGAAGTCTCTCATTGTCTGTTTGTCAGAGAATATTTTAAGCTCTCCCTCATAATTGAAGGACAGTTTTGCTGGATGTAGGATTCTTGGTTGGCAGTTTTTCTCTTTCAGTATCTTAAATATATCACACCACTTCCTTCTTGCCTTCATGGTTTCTGCTAAGAAATCTGCACATAGTCTTATTAAGCTTCCTTTGTATGTGATGGATTGCTTTTCTCTTGCTGCTTTCAGGATTCTCTCTTCGTTTTTGACATTTGATAATCTGATTATTAAGTGTCTTGGCATAGGCCTATTCAGATCTATTCTGTTTGCAGTATGCTGTGCTTCCTAGATCTGTAATTTTATGTCTTTCATAAGAGATGGGAAATTTTCATTGATTATTTCCTTTATTATTGCTTCTGCCCCTTTTCCTTCTCTTCTCCTTCTGGGACACCAATGATACATACATTCTTGTATTTCATTTTGTCCTTAAGTTCCTGGAGACATTGCTCATATTTTTCCATTCTTTCCTCTATCTGTTTTTTTGTGTGTAGCCTTTCACGTGTTTTGTTCTCCAGTTCCTGAGTGTTTTCTTCTGCCCCTTGAGATCTGCTGTTATATGTTTCCATTGTCCCTTTCCTCTCTTGCATTGTGCCTTTCATTTCCATAGATTCTGCCAGTTATTTTTTTGAACTTTTGATTTCTGCCTTATGTATGCCCAGTGTTTTCTTTATAGACTTTATCTCTTTTGCCATATCTTTTCTAAACTTTTTGAATTGATTTAGTATTAGTTGTTTAAATTCCTGTATCTCAGTTGAAGTGTAAGTTTGTTCTTTTGACTGGGCCATAACTTCATTTTTTTGTGTGTAGGTTGTAGTTTTCTGTTGTCTAGGCATCTGACCTCCTAGTCCACCCCAATCAAGTCTTCCCAGACAAGAAAAAGCTCAGATCCCAGAAGGAGGAAATATTCAATATCCGGTTTCCCTGATGGTGTGTCTTAGAGAATTGACACACTCTGTGCTTTTCCACCCAGCAGGTGGCACTTATTAGCCTGTCACTCTGGGCTGGTGTAAGGGGGTGCGGCCTATGGCTCTCCTCCCCAACTCTGGGGTCTGGTTCCGAGTGGAAGGCAGGTGGTAGAGCTGGGCCCCTCCTCTTTCCTCTTGGGAAGCTAGGCCCCTACAGAGAGGCCATTTGCATATAAATGGATTCTTTCTTTCTCTGACTCTGCTGTCTCCACCCTTGTCTGGGTCAGAGTGCTGTGAGTTTAAAATGGCTGAGGCTTTCTCTACAGCAGAGCACTGTGAGCTGAAAACATCTGAGGCTTTCTCCACTGAGCCACCCAAGTTGAGAGAGAGAGAAAGGGACAGAAAGCTCTGTCCACGGCTCCCAGATTGACCCATTGGCCAGAGATAGCACCCGGCTTTGGTCATTTGTCACCAAAAGCCTCTGTCTGGTTGTTGGGGATTCACTGTCTGTACTGAGCATTTAACATTAAAACCCCAGTTGGAGCTGGGCTGAGGTATATTCTCTTGCTCAGAGAGTGCTGCTCTCTAGCACCGCAAGGCTTCCATCAGGGAGGGGCTCTCCACTCAGATCCACAGTTTTTACTTACAGATTTTATGCTGTGATCTTGGGCATTCCTCCCAATTCAGGTTGGTGTATGATGAGTGGACAGTCATGTTTGTCTCCCTGCCATTATTCCAGGTTATTTACTAATTTTTCTGTCATTTATGAATTGTTCCAGGGGGACTAACTAGCTTCCACTCCTCTCTGTGCTGCCATCTTAGCTTCTCCCCTCAGCCACAAATTATATATTTTTACATTATGAATCCAAAACCATTGATTTATCATTACATTCTGTGTATTTGCCTTTTGGATCCTGTAGGAAATAAAAAGTGAAGTTACAATTCAAAAATACAAGATAACTGCTATTTATATTTATGCATGTTATCATCTTTATATGGCCTCAGTCAATTGTCTAGTGTCCTTTCCTTTTAATATATGCAACTCCCTTAAGCATTTCTTGTCTAGTGGTGACAATGTCCCTCAATTTTTTTTTTTTTTCAGTCTGGAACTGTCTTATTTCCTCCCTCATTTTCAAAAGACAGTTTTGCCATATATACAATTCTGGGTTGGCAATGTTTTGCTTCTGGCACTTTAAATATGTCTTCCCACTGCCTTCTTGCCTCCATGGTTTCTGATGAGAAATCGGCAGTACTGTATTCTCCTATATCCACAATTGGTGTGAAGAAAAAAACTGTGCAATGTATTACAGGTTAAATAAATTTTTTCCCTATTATAGATATGTTCACTACCTATGTTATATTTATATATGTTTAGATGTGCTATGACCTTGAAAAATTGTGTGAGGTAGATGTGAGATGGTTACAATAACTAAAGGTGGTCAAAAAGGAGATTTAATTATGTACAATGTTTAACTCACCAGATGTTTGACACAAAGCAAAAACAAAGACCATTCAGTTTATTAAAAACTGTGTATGTGTATGAGTGTGTGTGTATGTGTTTGTGTCACTCCCCAATTAGTAAGTTTCACCCTTTTGTGACATAAGGTAAAAAACAAAATTGATCAGTTCTTAGGCCTTGGTCCAATGAGTCTAATGACTCATTATGAGATTTGAAGTCTATTGAAAATTGGAAAATGATTAAAATATAATAGATGGATCAGTTAAAAGGGAACAATATTTTCTAAACTACTTAAAAAGACATTGTTTATGGAATGGAAAATTATTGTGGATTTTTATGAGTCTGCTTATTAGAATACTGCAGCATTGTCCTTAAGAGAATCATCCTTTCAAAAAAGGAGTTAATACCCATATTGTGCTGTAGGCAGCAAGAATTTAAGATATTTATTTAATGCATGAAAATATTCATCCAAAAATGTTTTCACTGCAAAGAATACTTAAATATGCTCTAAGACATTCAAGGCATTAAGAAAAGTTTGAGGAAATATATGAGCCTTTGTTTTTCTGAAAAGCTAGACAAGGAAAGCAGATGAGGCATAAAACTTGAAAATACCAAATTTCAAGACCCAGGATAGAATGTGTTTTCCACTCCCCTCTGTTTTTACTATTAGAAAGTGTATAAAATAAACATATCCTTCTCTAGACTTAAAGTTCAAATGGCTGTGTGAGTCATACTGTGATCATGTTCTGTATGTCTTGCAAGTCCTAACTAGACATAAGCAAACTACTATGGAAAAAAATCTATCCACAAATTCCTTTTTCCTCCCTCTTCTATGTAAATTATGTTCAAATTAGACAAAAATCAAACTTGCATTGGTTATGAAATTTGTTGATTTTTTACATAATCCCACCCAAAAATCCTATATTAAACCCAGAATACCATAAAGAACTTTTCTGCCTTCTCCTCCCATTTTTTCTAAAGTAAGGTTCTGGAATTAAGCCATCTTGGTTAAAATTATAGTGTGTGTCTTTGAAAGTATAAAGTATTCCCATTTTTGTCATTGAAAAATACTGATATTCTTAAGCACAGTTTATTATCATTTGGCTCTTTGGAACTTGAAAAATAACATTTTTCTTGAAAAAGTGATAAACATCAAACTCTGTGAGTACAATTTGGGGATATCTATCTATCTACCTATCTGCTTATCTACTGCAAGTGCACCTACACTTCTAACGAGAAATTCTATTTTTAAGAAACTATCCCACAACTATGTTTCAACAATTTTTCAGAAACTCATGTACAAACATATTTACTGCAAAAGATTGAAGACAATCTAAATATCCATCAGTACGGGGCTAGTTAAATAAATGAGGGCAATTCAAGACAACAGAAAGGTACACGGAAGTTAAAAAGCACAAGGCAGTTCTACCTGGACTGATATGATATGATATATTCAATGAGCTGGAGATATATTATCAAATGAGTAAAGCTATATTGTATGACCACATGTAAAGTATACAAAGGTTTGCTTAAAATTATAAATGTATATATATACACTTATAAATGCATAAAATATCCTTGAAAGGATACATAAAAAATCAGCAATACAGATTGCTATGGGATTGTAGTAAATAGATGTATTGTACAGAGTGAAAGGAAGACTGACTTTTCATTGAATGCTCTTTTATTAGTTTAAATATGTATCATGTGCATGTATTTACTATGAAAATTTATCAGTTATATTAAAAGGTAATATACATCCAAATAAAGAGTGTTTTTACTAAAAATAAAGAAGAGAAGACATTGCTAGTGGGGAAAATAGATAGCCATGGTAGAGAAAATATAACTAGTATTTAGTACTAACATTTAAAAATATTACTGAAAAGAAGTTTCGCAATGTGGTAAAGAGCTCTATAATTTGAATAAATTTTGTTTGTGATAAAAGAATTGGAAAGAGAATGCTTGTCAGCAGCAACAAGAAAAAATTAAAAGTGAAATATTGCTGGCTGCTTGATTGTTGGCAAACCACATGTTTTTTTTTCAGAGTGATTGGAATCGAGGAGAACAAAGTTCCTAGAATGAGGCTAGAGTTTTCTTGCATGATTCAGAATTAAGACTAGGAGCTAACAAATACAAAGTCAGGGCCCAAAGGAAGATTATAAAAAATTATTCCAAGAACATTCTGTACAGTGGTGATTATGTGGGATACTCATATTCCTTAATTAGTGAAAGAATTAACTGGAATAGGAATTTTCCTTTAAAAATTTATTTCAGTGGTTGGAAGGGAGGAAGTGCTGTTCACCCTACTAGAACTATAAATGTGTAACACATCCCAACCTATTTATCAATCTAGTGAGAATCGCATACTATGTGTGATTGGCTGTTTCTTGTTTCTTCTTATGTCCTAATGCTTTCCAATACTTTTAGATCATTTTGATGATATAATATATTTATGAAGTTTGATTGAGCTCAATTGGACCATAAAGAAACCAACCCCCTACCCCAAGTTTCACAAGATAGTTAAAAATACTACATTTATTCTTGACAGATTTAAAACAGGGATATCCCACCTATTGTAAGGAAAAGAATCTTTTTTTAGACCATTCAAAGCAAATGTCTTTTACTTTTTAAATTTTAACCCACAAAATATGCCCAATTAGAGAAAACAAAACTTTAAAAATAATTATTTTACCATTATATCTGTTATAAAATCTTTTCTGTTGCTGATACTTATTCTCCTTCTCCCCCCACCACCAAGTAGCCCCAGTTCCTTTTTTTCTAAGCCTTATCTTCTTTTCTTATCTTTTTAAAACTGTCTTTCCCATTAGAATGCAAGTTTAAAGAGCAGAGGCCATGAACATCTCACTCACCCTATGTGCCTAGCACCGTGTCTGGCAAGCGAGAGGTGCTCAATAAACGTTTGTTGAATGACTGAATCAGTGGCTACAAACTTTTCTAAAGGTGAAATAACATTTTCATCAAGAAGCCAGAGTGGCACCATATCTTCAAGAACAGGGCTGTTGATTCTTATAATTATAGACATTGATTCCTTTGGTAGAATAGGACAGGCTGATATCAAAAGCTGGTATTAGATATAACTTATCATTTAAAGGGCTCAAAACTGACCAGATTTCTGGACCAGATTTATGGAGCATGAAACCTGTGAAAACTCCAGATGACCAAGGGAAGAGGACATGGAGAAATGATACCCCCTTTCCCTAAATTTGTATGGCACTAAAATTTGGTCTGAAAATGAAAGTCACAGGGATAATTTGATAATAATTATAGCATTTATGTTGGTTGGTATGGATTTTGGCCAGCTTGGTCATCATTTATGGAAGGATTGAAGTTCAGTTGAAGCAGATATAGGCTGCATTTTCCCAAGGATAAGGAGTAATTTCCTCATCTACAAGGAGAGGAATGGAAAGAATCTGGGTATTTGATAGCATTGTTAATTCACTGCAGCCACCAATACTGAATTCTGCCCTATGTCTATACTAGTAAGTATAAGAGTCAATAAATGATCATATTGTTTAAACCACTTTGATTTATTTTATTTTTTTTGCAGCAGGAAGCATCATGATATTAAAAATAAATATAATCAAGGTGTTCTCATCTCCTTAAGCGACTTACTTTTCTTTTTTAACTATTTGAGGACAAAAGACATGTGAATTACGGCTTACTTCTGAGCATGGTGGATCTTAACAAATGTTAAATAAAATGTAATATTCCATGTAACAGCCTTCAGCAAAAATAGTGTTAGCTATTCTTGATGAAGAATAGTGTGGCTGGAACCTCAAGTCTTCTGCTTTGTTGACATCAATAATTTTAGCTGCGCTATTTTAAATCCTATTAATCAAAAGAAACTTTGAACCTAAAGAATCTACCTTGAAGGAGGCCAGTTAGCCCTGTTTCAATCAAAGCTGGAACAAGCACAACATTTACTGGTTCTCTCAGTCTGGTTCTTCTGTGTTGCACTGCAGAGAGAAGGGTGTCAGCTAGACCTTCAAAATCTGGAGATTTTAACTCTTCTCATGGATTTCCTATAAAGCTGTTTCCTTAAGACCTTGAGAAACACTGAATAAGAGCAAATTCTTAACTGTCTTTTTTAACTGTCCTTTGCTTATCAGATCCTCTTACTAGGCTTTAATATGTTTTTTTGGATTGGGGAACTTACGGGTTTACATAAAAAGCCTATTATTATAAATTTGTTTCAATGAGATACATTTGTTAAATTGATGAAATTACATTTTTTATAATTATACTATTAACTATAGAACATGGTTTAACTTAAAGTTCACTGTTTGTGTTATGCAGTTCCATGAATTTTTTAAAATTTTTATTCTGGTAACATACCTACAGTAGTACCTAAAATTTCCCCATTTAACTACAGCCAAACATATAATGCAGTGCTGTTAATTATGTTCACAGTGTTGACTTACAATCTATTACCAAAAATTTTCCATCATCCCAAACGGAAACTCTGTATAATTTAAGCCTTATGTCCCTATTTCTTACCCCTACCCCATCTACTGGTAACCTATATTCTAGATTCTGACTGTATGCATTTGCTTATCATAATTATATCATACAATATATGTTCTTTTGTGTCTGGCTTATTTCACTCAACATGATGTCTTCAAGGTTCATGCATGTTGTCACATGTATCAGAGCATCATTCCTTTTTACGGAATATATATTGTTATGTGTATATACTACTTTTTGTTTATCCCTTCATTAGCTGAAGGACACTTGGGTTGCTTCCACCTTTTGACAATTGTAAATAATGCCACTATGAACGTCAATGTGCAAATATCTGCTCAAGTCCTTCATTTCAATTCTTTGGGGTATATACCTAGAACTGAGATTGCCAGGCAATATGGTAATTCTATACTTAACTTTCTGAAGTACTGCTGAAGTGTTTTCCTCAGCAGCCGCACCATTTTACATGCAATTAATGAGTGTTCCTATTTCTCCACATCCTCTTCAACACTTGTAATTTTGTTGTTTTTTAATAGTAGCCATTCTAGTGGGTGTGAAATGATATCTCATTGTGGTTTTGATTTGTATTTCCTTAACAGCTAATCATATTGAGAATCTTTTCATGTGCTTTCTGATCATTTGTATATCTTCCTTGGAGATATGTGTATTCAAGTCTTTTGTCCATTTTTAAAATTGGGCTGTCTTTTTTGTTGTTGAGTTAAAGGATTTCTTTATAGATTCTGAATATTAAACCCTTATTAGATAAACAATTTTCAAATACTTTATCCCTTTCACCTTATCAGCGAAGGCCCCAGTCAACAGCCAGCATCAACCAGCACATATATGAGTGAAGACACCTTTAAAGAATTCCAGTCCCTAGCTGTCAAGTAACCCCAGCTGTCCTGTTCTTCCAGCTGAGGATCCAAACATTTTGGAGTAGAAACAAACCATACCCACTGTTCCCTGTCCAAATTCCTTACCCACAAAATCTATAAGCATAATAAAATGGTTGTTTTAAGACACTCAGTTTGTGGTATTTTGTCATGCAGCCATAGTAACCAGAATATATGAACATAGTAACTAGCAACTAATGAACCATCTGTTTACTTCTATTTTTGTTGTTCCAAAACTTTTAGTCTCATTCCTCTTTTTAATAATCTGTGTCATCTGTCTGGTTGCTTTTAGATTTTCTTCTTGTCTTTGAGATGAAAAAAAATCTTCAAAGACAGACAAAGTATAATTTAGTAGTAAATAAAGAAATAGATATAGGATTTGTGTGTTTACATAAAACCACCAACTCTGTTTCTAGCATGGTAGAATTACTTCTATCAGATAAAACTTCCTTCTGAGAATGACTAAAAACTTTAAAACATTTAAATACATGCTTCACAGCATTAGAAAACAATCAAGACAGAAAAAAATTGAGGTCTCAAGATCTTGGAGAGCTGACCTCCATATTTAATGCTAGTGTCTCCTCCAGGCCTTTGCTGATCCATGACCAGAGAAATATTAAGAACTTTAGGATGTTTAATAGGTATGTAGGAACCAAAGTTAAAGTTCAAGGCTTCCCAAGGACAAGAAGCCTCAGAATTCCACTTGAGGACTAAGGAAATGAAATGTAGGAGCACATGGCAAAATGGAAACAGTCAAGTCTTTAAAAAACTTAAAATTGGCTCAGTACCATCTGTATTAAGATGATCTTTCTCTACTTACAAAATAGATGACTTTGGAGGAGTTATCATCCAAAACTTCAAATCACTTCTATAATTTTTAAACACATTATTTGGCATTCAATAAAATAATTACTTGTAATATCAGGAAGTATGACCACAATGCAAACAATATATAGTGTTAATGGGAGATTATACCTTGCTAAAAAGAAGAGTAGTGGACTGGATGGAATAATTCAGTCAGAAATAACAGATTTAATTTAAAAAGTACAAAGACATTAAAGGATGGGAAACAGAGAAAAGACCACAATATTGAAAGGGATGATATTTTAAAGTTTTAATACATGTGTAAATACAGCCCCTGAAAAAGTGAGAGAAAATGGGACAGAACCAATGCCTGAGAATTTTCAAAAAAATTCTAAATTTTCCAAAAAATGATATGCTATAAAGAAAATGACACCTAGACAAAAAGAGTAAACCTGCTGAAAACCAAGGAGAAATAGAACACATTTTAAGCAGCCAGACAATAGAAAATATGTTATATTCAAAGGAGCAATAATAGGATTTCAGCATACTTTCAAAAGATGAGATGGTAGCCAGAAGACAATGGAAAGACATCTTGAAAGTACTGAAAGAAAATGACCTCTAACCTAAGATTCTGTATTTAACAAAAATATGCTTTTAAAATGACTTTATGGACAACAGAAAAAGGAGAGAATTCATGACCAAGAATCCTTCCAAAAAATAAGAAAAATGGAATTCCTTAGACAGAAGGAAAATAATTAAAGACAGAAACAGAAATACAAAGGACAGAGAACAGCAGATAGCATAAATATGAGGGCAAATCTAAAATAATTCACATTATATAAAACAACAATAATGCCCTATGTGGTTTACAATATGTAAAGAATCATAATATATAATGAAAATACCATAAAAGACGGGCTATATAAATGAAATCAAGGTATTCTAAGATCCATGCATTGTCCAGGAAATGTAAAAGTTCTTATTCAAAATAGATGTTGGCGAAACTAGTAGGCAGATTCTAATTTTAGGCTAATCAAAATTGATAATCACAAATATGTACCTAAAAAGCTAACAGTACAGGGAAAAGGAGTAATAATCATACTTAATAAATCCCCGAAAATCTAAGAAAGGAGTGAAAAAAAGAAGGTCAAACAAATGAGACATAGGAAACAAAATATTAAAATAGATTTAAATCCAAATATAAAAATAATTGCATTATATACAATTACAATTAAATTCATTCAAAAGACAAATATTTTCAGATTTACAAAAGTCATATGCTGTTTGTAGCACAAGGCACAGACTAAAGAAAACTTATATAGATGAAGCAGATATCAGGAAAAGTAGACCTGAAGGCAAGACATTGTATAATGATCAATCCACCAGGAAGACATAATTCTAAATATATATGCCTCTAATAATATAGGCCCTAAATATATAAGGTGGAAATTAAAGAAGTAAGAAAAGAAATAGAAAAACACAATTATAGTGGAATATTTTATTACATCTCTTTCAGTAACTGATAGAACAAGCAAATAAACAAAGTCAGTAAAGGTATAGTGGATTTAAACACCATGATTAACAAATGATCAGCTTAGCATATATAGAAACTGAACCTAAAACCACAGGACAAACATTCTATCCAAGTACACAGGAACATTTACCAAAATTGATCATACCTGGGCAACAATTAAATCTCAAAAATTTGCTAAGGATTGAAATCATAGAGAATTTGACTTCTCAATAAAATGATGTGAAGCTACAAATTCATATTTAAATTGTTTCTAAGCCCCAAAATGTTTGGAAATTAAGCTATAACTTCTTACTAACCCATGAATCAAAGAAGATATTAAAATGAAAATTATATAATATTTTTAAATGAAAGATAATGAAAATACAATACATAAAAATTCATGGTATTTGACAGACCTGAAGCAGGTACTGTCTGCTTCTCAGGTTTCCACTACAGATGCAATTATAAAGAGCCTTGTGCCTTCTGTATGTCTGATCATGTCAGCCAAGATTTGGGGATTACAGGAAGTACTAAAAACATTGTGAGGAAGAGACAATTTTTGCAACTCAGAATTAACCTTGTAAACAATGATAAACCTCTTTTTACTCCACAAAAGTAATATTAAAATTTGAATTTAAGAAAAGGACCCATGGGATGCAGTTGAATCAGTGCTAGAGGAGAAATGGAATCTTACGTGCATATATTAGAAATATATTATATTTTCTGTAGCACACTATATATTTTAATTTGTATGGTCAGTTTACTCAAACACCATTATTACATGGAAACTTAAATAAGGAATAAGATAGTTGGTTTGTACAGGTTAACGTGAAGCGCTCATATATCCCAGAATAATTTGGACAGAGAATGAAAAGTATTTGCAACATCCCCTTGAAGAACCAGGGGGAAATGTGGAAATATGAAACTTCCCCAGCTGGAGAATTCCTGATATTCTCACAGCCATTGGAAACTACTAGTTTTATTGGGCTAAGCCCTTGATCTTGGGGCTTCCCCTTATGGGGTTTGTTACTGCAAAGGAGAGTCTAAGCCTGTTTATGCTTGTGCCAGAGAGTCACCCCCAAAGAACCTCTTTTGTTGCTCAAGATTTGGCCTCTCTCTATAAGCCAACTCTGCAGGTAAACTCACTGCCCACCCCCTATGTAGGACATGACTCCCAGAGGTATAAATCTCCCTGGCAATGTGGGACATGACTCCTGGGGATGAGCCTGGCCCTGGCATCATGGGATTGAGAAAGTCTTCTTAACCAAAAATGGGAAGAGAAATGAAACAAAATAAAGTTTCAATGGCTGAGAGATTTCAAATGGAGTTGAGAGGTCATTCTGGAGGTAACTCTTATGCATTATATAGATATCCTTCTTCAGTTTTTAGTATTAGAATAGCTAGAAGGAAATATCTGAAACTGTTGAACCACAAACCAGTGTCTTTGATTCTTGATGATGATCATATAACTATATGGCTTATAAGGTGTGAATGTATGACTGTGAAAACCTTATGGCCCACACTCCATTTACCCAGGGTATGGACAAATGAGTAAAATAGTGGGGACAAAAAGTAAATGAATACCAGTGGGGAAGAAGGATATGAGATGTTTTGGGTATTCTTTTTTACTTTTATTTTTCTTATTTTTATTTTTATTTTTTGGAGTAATGAAATGTTCAAAAATTGAGGTGATACATGCACAACTATATGATGATACTGTGAACAGTTGTACACTTTGTATGGTATGTGAATATATTTCAATAAAATTAAATTTAAAAAAAGAGCTAATTCAATCTCTTAAGCAGTTTTTCAAGCATACCATCTAAATACACTAAATATGGCCTTTATCAAAAATGATATTGGTAACATTTGTACCTCTTGACTGTTAATTTTTAAATTCTTTCTTGGTCTTCACCTTTCAATATAATTCTTAACTAAAATGAGTTCAAAACAAGGTTTCAAAATTTTTATTTTCTTATTACTATTTATCTTATTTTTTTACTATGCAATTCTTCTCTTCTGTTTTTCTTTTAAATTTTTCTTTTAAAAATTTCTGGTGACATTACTTCAAATTTTCATGGGTCGTTTTTAGCGACATTTAGAAGAGTGATGGTTTCATCTATCATTTTTTGTTTTCTCAGGCAAGATACAAAATGAAGACATGCTTATCTCCATAATACAAAATAAACAGTCAAATGAACACTTGCACATATCTTATACTTTTATATTGACTTCTGCAGTTTACTACCAATTTGCCAGTTATGGTCAGAGCGACACATCTTCAAGTTCAGTTTGGGAAGACTCATCATCATAGCATTCTATGCCTGTCACAGCCATCCATGATTCCTTTGATCCTTTATTTAGTTGCATATTTTCACTGATTTCAAACTCATGTACAAACTTCCTGTTTTTAGCTACTGAGCCACATTCCCAATTGAAACCATAAATATGTAAAATCTACATCTTAAAACTATCTGTGAAAAACAGCCCAAAATCACACGCAAAAAAATACTCCAAATTTTTATTTTTATCTCATCAGGAAAGCTCCAGCAATAAATATGCTTACAAACATGCTGATGAAGAAAGCTGGGGCTGGAAAATAAACTAATTTGTACATGTTATCCAAAGTTAAAAGCCACTGATTTATTGAGTGACAAGCTTGTTTTTCAGTAATGTGGCTGCTTAATCCTTCATAAACTCAAGCACATGGCTATTGTCTGGTCTGATAGCCAAATCCTATGTAGATGCAGTTCTGATGCTCTAAGCATGATCTTTTCTTACTGTAGGTGGATTGACAATATTAGACAACATAAACAAGATGCCTATTGGGCTAAAGCTAAAGTCCCTCCAATAACAAAATACCAAATTTTCTAAATCTCATTGAACATAACATGTATTTGTTTTCAAAAGTTCACAAATAAATGTGATTGGTCAATAAGAACAAGTTGAATTCTGCAAATTTTTCCTCTAAATGAAGTTAATAAAACATTTTAAGAGTACAAAAATTAAGAATTTCTTTACCTAAACTTTTGTAGCTGTCCCCAATATAATCCCATTTACCCCAGGAACGAGAGACCACAATTTGAGAATAGATCCAGGGGAAAGGGTCCAAGGAGACCACTTAGCCAGCTTTCAGCTGAATGAGGTAAAGCTAGTTTTTTGTTTGTTTGTTTGTTTACCATTAATTTAGTTCATTAGGAATTTGCACATCAAATGCTTGATAAATATAGAGCATGCATTTGTCCAGTGAGTGTATTGTACACTTGTCTTTGGAATGGGGAGATAACAAGATTCATGCACTCCAAGTCATTAAACCTTGTCTTTCTCTAATATGAAAAAATCCAATACTGTTTGAAGACACAGAGAGGCTCTTACACTTAAGTATTAGCATTTTCCTGGGTTAGATAAATAAATAAATAAATTCATAGCTTAGATAGTTTGCCTCTTTGTATTAACCACTACCCCTATCAGCACGTCTTGCACACTAAATAAAACCCAGTCGCTATGGCTTGCTTTCAGTTTCTTCCAACCTCAGAATTTTCACGAGTCATTTGCTTTGCCAAGAATAACACAAACACACAGGCACTTTTCAATGTCTAGTCACTACTCATCTTTCAGGTCTCACTTTGATTGCCACATCTAGATTAAATTGGGTGTCCTGTATTATATGCCCTCGTAGAACTTTGAACATCTCCAGAGGCACCTCAAATCCAATACGTCACACAATTTTCATCATCATGTTTTCTAATTTTTATGTAGTGCTTCATCATTTAAAAAATACTTTCATATTCATTTTTCTTCTACTCATTGAAACAGAACTCCACAGTATATTAAGGTTATGTCAAGTGAGGGATAAGGTAATGGGCTCTGGAATTAGACTGTGTGGGTTGCCATCTCAACACTCTCACTATCTAGCTGTAGACCTGGCAAGATGCTTAACCTTCGTATGCCTCCATTTCATCATCTGTAGAATGGAAATAATTACAGCACCTTTATCAAAGGGCTGGACCAATGCCTGGCACTTCATAATTTCTCAGTAAACATTGACTATTTAGCATTTATTGTTTCTTCTTTCAGTTTTTGGATGAAGCTAAGTGGTTTGGTGAAGATCAGACAAATAGCTATTTGGTCCTTTCTAAATATCATTTTTGGGCTTTCTTCTTCAAAAAGAATAATTTTTTTTTTGCTATAATAATGAAGAATTTAAAAATTAGCATCCCATTTCAAGTGATTGTATCAGAAATTCTAAAGAAGTTAAGTCCTACCCGAAGATCTCTTTGTTTTCTAAATGACTGTCTTTAGATTTATATTCAAGAGAAAACATTTTTCAGAGTTCTATTTTTAGTCTAATCTGTTTGCTATTTCCTACAGATGACATGTTGTACCAATTGAAATGAGCCCACAAAAGGAGAACAAAAGTTATGACATTTAACATTGAATGTCAAGCTTTCTCATCATTAGCAAACAGAGGATCTTTTTGTTAATTTCTGTATCCAGAAATTGTGACCTTTGTTTCTTTATTCAATGATGACTTTAGAACAAGAATACTTGTTCCATTAATTTGCATTTTGTTTTTCATTTATACATTATTTTGTTCCTGAGGCAGAAAATAAACAATTGCACACATAAATAGAGATAGTGATATTTGTATAGAGATAATCTGTTAGGGAGAGGTGCTAAAGTGAGGTCACTTTAGCCCTTCAGAATGACAAGAAGCCAGAGGAAAATTTGCAGGCTAGGGCAATGCAGATGAGAGAATATCAAGTATAGAAATCCTAAGTCTTGGCAGAACTTGGCACATTCAAGAAGCAGAAAGATATCTAGTGTGACTGGAGCTGAGGTTTCAGTAAAGATAGCAGAAAGTGTTGGGGCATGAGATACACAACTACAACAACCTCACTAGAAGGAGCAGCCCTCTCTAGATGCTTGCCCAGACATGCTCTGCTCCTACCTCCTCCTCCACCCTCGCTGTTCCTTTGAATGGAGCCAGAGAAACCTCCGAGATCTCTAGAACTGCAGAATCTTGAGAGCACGAACCAATATCTTTATCCACCCTGTTTCTCTGCTCATACCAGGCCTTCTACCCTCAAAAATACCCCTACAGGAAGCAAGCAGTATTCTCTATGTTCGACTAAGTGGCTAATTCCAAAGACACAAGTTAACACTTTCCAAGAATTTCACCCTCATGCATCCCATAAGTCCCAAAGGCAGCACTTGGTGTGCGCAGCATGTGGGGCCTTCATGAGTGCAGACAGAAGGTCTGTGAGAGATTTTCTTCAAGAACTCCTTCCTACCCCATAGGGAGCAGAGAAAAAGCCAGACTGCTTCGCACTCTCTAATACATCACACTCGGAAAAACCGCCTTCTTCCCAAGTATATTATACCTCACTGTGATACAGAAAACTTTCCAAGAATGCCATCTGGAAAATAGACTGTCACTGTATATTGCATTGTCTTTGTGATTGTAAACAAAAGAAAAGCCTTTCATTAGATGAAAGACTCAAATATATTTTACCTGCTGTTCAGCAACAGCGATTTTCAAAAGTAAATTTCAACAATCTTAGTGGACTAAAAAATATATCTTTTTATTTTCCTTGTTTTAAAAACAAAATTCTGGGAATTAATATTTCAGTTATCTGTTAAACATTTTTGTAAAAATAAGTAAGACAATACAAAAATAATTACTTCCAGAATAATAGAAACCGAGGGAAAATAGGAATAATTTTAACTATATTGTCATGGAAAGTACTATGTGCTGAAACCTCTAAGAAAATCTATATATATATATATTATATGACATGGTAAAGTATTTAGTTCAAGTGGAATTCATATTTGATATAGAAAAAGACATGATACACATGAAGTCTAAAAGTAAGTGTTTTTCCTGTAATTGCAGGAAGATATAGGCCAAGGAAATTAATCTATATGCTCCAGTCATGCATACATTCAATGAACACTTACTGTTTGATTAGGTTTTTACTAGACTTTAGAAATCCAAACATAAATAAAAAACAGTACTCTTTGGTCACAACATGTTCTCAGGCATTTAAATATACTAAAGTGTACATAAATTATTATAATGTTATAAAATATTTCCATAAAAGCAGTGAGATTCAGAAGCAAAGCCGTTAATGTGAATGGGTTTTTTTTTTTTTTTTTGGTATAAAAAAATAAACAGCTAATATGGCATGAGTTTTTAAATCAGTAAAAATAATTTCATTTTGAAATTCATTGTAGTACTGAGTATCTGTTTTATGTAAGACATTGTTCTGGGACTCTGAAAGACACAAACATGCCTAAGATACAATGTCAACATCTTTGGATTTATTAATAAGGTAGTATGTCTGGTAGATTTGTACTAGTAAAACTGCTTCATGTGGTTTTCAGCATTTGCTGTTCCATCAGCCTGGAACTATATGTCCCAAGATCTTTTCAGCTGCTCTTTTTTAGAATTCTCATCTCCACTCAAATGCCTCCTCCTCGATAAGATTTTCTCCAACCACTCAATCTAAATTAGCCCTTTCCCAGTAAATCTCCCTGCTTTATTTCCTTCTTCGTACAATACTCACTACTAAATAATGTGGTTACCATTGTTACTGCCCATCTCCCCGGCTGAAATTTAAGCTCTATGAAAACAGGAACCTTTTCTTTTCATTACCTTTGTATTCCAGTGCCAAGAAGTATATCTGGAATATAATAGGCACAAAATGAGTAAGTTTCAATCATTGAATTGAAGGAACTATTAATAAATACATAGTTTTTTTTCTTCCTTCCCTTCATTTATTAAAATACTGCTTATTAAGTGCCTACCATGTGCCAGGAAATTAGGCACTGGATTAAAACCCTGAACTCCCTAAAGGAGTTTGTGGTCTGACCAGAGACAGACAGAAACAAATGATGAAGTAAATAAAGTTGGAGAGACAGCGTATTACAGCAAGAGTGGGCACATGTAGCAACCTAGAAGTATCAAGAAAGCTTGATTTAGGGGATGAATAGTCCTGACCTAAGTCTTAAAGGAAAAAAAAGTATTTGGTCAAGAAAGGAAGTAATGGGTAGTGAAAGGATAAATAAGATATGCAGGCCATGAAAAAGGCGCAGCTGGAGTAAGCACATTCCACCATATTGCTCTCACTAATTACAACTAAAACCAACAAAATACAGTAAAGTAGCTATGAGAAGACTCTGAAAGGTGGAGGTAAAAAGCCGATCTTAAGTGATCTCAGGAATCTGGGGATGCCATTGGAGCAACCTGCAGCCCAGAAACACCAATGGGTTCATACCAAATGAGCCCCAGGAAAACAAAAGCCCTTTTTCTTGCTCTAGCCAAAGGACCAGTTGAAGAGTCAGCTCCGCAGAATAGAACTTTTTGACCATACCCAGCCTTCTTACTCCCAGCAGGCACTGCAGAGACTGTGGGGTGGAGACTTGTCAACCAAGTCCCCACCCTACAGGAACAATAGTAGGGACAACCGCTCTCCCTCCTCACTTGGGGCTATGGAGCCTGGGGGATTCAGCCCTGATGAGCACAGCCACCCTGCAGAGCTCCCCCGCACCAGGAGCTCTGTGGCAACTATGAGGTGGAACACAGTCATCCATCCCCACCTGCACTAAGGGAATACAATAAAGAAGCCCCCTCCCAGCCCCTCCAAACTTGACAGCAGAGACAGAAGAAGAAGAGAGAGCTGCAGAAAGGAATTATTTATATCTGTTTATAAAGTCAAATAGCTCTTGAGAGAAACTGACCAGGATCAAAACAGTAAATTATTTGAGAACTGAACAGAGGTATGGATTTCAAATTGGCCTCTGGGTAGCATACAAACAGAATAGACCATATTAGCAAAGAAAAAGAGCCTTTGAAAACTAAATTTACATTTAAACGACAGCCCACAAAAGTAGTCCAGGATGTGCATTCTGAATCTTTACAGGTTGACTTCCTGCTAAAAGGGAAGATTTAAGAAGGAACCAGGGCTCAGAAAATAATATGCAAATGTCCTGGATATAATCCAAATTATACCAAGAACCAGAAATATCTTAGCTAAATGAGAAAGGACAATTAGCAAACACAAATACTGACACAGATATTGGAATAATCTGACAATGATTTTAAAGCAGCTATCATAAAATGTTACAATGATCAATTATGAGCATTTTTGAAACAAATAAAAGGATAGAAAATCTCAGCAAATAGATTACAGAACAAAATGGGAATTTTAAAATGCAAAATTTTTAAAATATATAAATAATTCACTGTGTGGTTCAATAGCAGAATGGGAATAGCAAAAATGAAGATAGATGTATAGAAATTATCCAATCTGGACAGAAAAAAATAAATAGAAAAATATATATCTAAAGAGACTCAGTGATCTATGGGACAATAATATAACAGGAAATTTTCCAAATACTTGGAAATTAAATAACATACTTCTAAGATATCCATAGGTCAAGAAAGTCTCAAGTAAAATTAAACATATTCATTCATTCATAGAAAAAATTAAAATAACATATCAAAATATGTGGAATGCAGCTAACATGAGGGATAGAAAGAAATTTATATCACCACATGTTTACATTAGAGTAAAAGAAAAATTTCAAATAAATAACATAAGCTTTCAGTTCAAGGAACTGAAAAGGAATGAAGTGCAAAATAAGACTTCATAAATGGAAGAGCAAAACTCAAAATAAAATAGAAGAAAACAATAGAGAAAATCAATATAAAAAGCTGGTTCTTTGAAAATATTAATAAAATTAATAAATTTCTATCAAAATTGACAAAGATAAAAAGGGAAAAGACACAAATACCAATACTAGGAATGAAATAAGGGATATCATTACAGACTCCCAAGACATTACAAAGATAATTAGTAGATCCTATGAACAACGTGATACCTCTAAATTTGACAGCTTAGGTGAAATGGAACAATTCCTTGAATGAGATAAACTACCAAGACACACTCAAGAAGAAATAGAAAACATTGATAGTCCCATATCTTTTTAAAACTCTGTAGTTGACACCTTCAAAAAGAAAACTCCAGTCCCATATGGTTTCACTGTAGAATTTCACAAAACACTTTAGGAAGAAATAAAATCAATTCTACACATTCTCTTCTCAAAGATATAAGAGTAGAGAGCACGTCTCAACTTAATTTGCAGCCAGGATTGCCCTACTACCAAAACCAGAAGAAGAGATGACAAGAAAACTACAAAAATATTTCTCATGAATATAGATAAAAAATCCTCTACAAAGCATTAACATATCTACCAATATATAAAATGAATAATACAGTATAACCAAGTGTGGTTTATTCCAGGAATGCCAGAATATTTCAATGTTCATAAATCAATCAATGTAATCACCATATTAACAGTTTAAAGAATAAACCTCAGGAGCATATCAAGTGATCTGGAAAAGCATTTGAAACAATTGAGCACCCATTCATAAAAAAAAACTTTCAAAAAACTAGGCATAGAAGGAAATTACCTCAACCTAATATAGAGCATCTAAAAACTATAGCTAATATCATATTTAATGGTGAAAAACTGTTTGCTTTCTCTCTAAAATCTGGAACAAATCAGGGACATCCTCTCTCACCACTCCAATTTAACATAGTACTAGAAGTCCTAGCCGGTTCATTAAGGTAAGAAAAGAAATAAAAGACATATAGAGTAGAAAAGAAGAAATAAAACTGTCCTTATTTCCAGATGATGTGATTTCCTATGTAGAAATCCCAAGAAATCTACAAAAACAAAGCAAAATAAAACCCTCCTAAAACTAATACATGAGTTTAGCAAGGTCACAGGATACAAGGATTAAATCCACAAAATCCAATTGTATTTCTATATGCTAGCAATGACTAGAAACCAAAATTAAAAACACAATGCTATTTATAGTAGCTCAAAAAAGAAATATTTAGGTGTAAAGCTAATAAAATTTTTACATTGTCTGCATCCTGAAAACTGTGAAATGCTGCTCAAAGAAATCAAATAAATCCTGAATAAATGAAGAGATATCCTCTGTTCATGTATTCAAAGTTTCAACATAATGAAATGTCAGTTATTCCCAAACTCATTTATAGGTGCAAGCAATTCCTACCAAAATCATAGCAAGCTATTTTTGAGATATAGAAAAGTAGGTTCTAAAATTTATATGGAAGGGCAAATAAACTGGAAGAGCTAAAACAATTTTGAAAAGGACAATGAGATTGGAGGAATCATATCCAACACCCTACAAAAGACCCAGTTAAAATGATTAAAAGATAGCTGCAAAAAAAAAAAAAAAAAGACAGCTGCAGATGGGGAGAAAGTATTTAAAATTATATATCTGACAAAAGACTTGTATCCCAAAATATATAAATTCCTTATGCCCAACATCAGGAAAACAGTCTGATTAAAAAATGACAAGATTTAACAGACACTTCATCAAGAGGATATACTAATGGCAAACAAGCACATGATGTTCAACATCATTAGCTAGTAAAAAATTGCAAATTAAAATCATTGAGACATTACTGCACACATACTAGAGTAGCTAAAATAAAAATACTAACTATACTGAGTACTCACAAGGATGCAGAGCAACTGGATTGTTCATACACTCCAGGTAAGAATGTAAAATGATACAGCCACTTTGGAAAACTGTTTGTCCATTTCTTATAAAGTTGAATAATTCACTACCCTATGACCCAGTAAACGCACCTCTAGGTATGTATTTACCCTCAAGAAATGAAAACTCAAGTTCACACAAAAACCTGTACATGAATGTGTATAGCAGCTTGATCTATACAGACAATGTAAAAATTTTATTAACTTTACACCTAAATATTTCTTTTTTGAGCTATTATAAATAGCATCATGTTTTTAATTTGGGTTTCTAATTAGTCATTGCTAGCTTGAAATACTATGCAGCTTGAAATACTATTCTAATTAAAAGGAATGAACTACTGGAGGCCTAAAATGGTGGCATAGAGAGGAGTGGAAGCTAGTTAGTCCCTCTGGAACAACTAATAAGCAACCAGGAACAGCTAGTAAATAATCCAGAATAACTGCAGGGGGAGAAACATGACCATCCACTCATCATACACCAACCTGAATTGGGAGGAATGCCCAAGATCGCAGCATAAAATCTCTAAGTAAAAACTGCGGATCCAAGCCGGAAGCCCCTTCACCCCATGGCCAGAGCTGCAAAGCCTCGTGGAGCTAGAGAGCAGCTCTCTCTGAGCCAGCAAATATAGCACAGGTGAGCTCCAACTGGGGTTTTAATTAACAAGTGTGGACTGCTCAATATGAATCCCCAAAAAGCAGACAGAGCTTTGGGCGAAGATGACCTTGGAGAGCTGGCGGGTGGCCATGGACTGGCCCTGAAGGGGACTTTCTGTTCCTGTTTCAGCTCAGTGGAGAAAGCCTCAGCCATATTCAGTTCTCAGTGCTCTGACCGAGACAAGGGTGGAGATAGCACAAGCAGAGAGAGACCATTGAAATGCTAATGATCTCTCCCTAGGGGGTCTATCTTCCCTAAGAGGAAAGAGGAGGGCCCCAGTTCTACTACCTGCCTTCCATTCAGAACCAGACCCCAGAGCCTGGGGGAAAACAGCCATGGGCCACACCTCCTTACACCAGTCTGGAGCTACAGGCTGGCAGGTGCCACCTGCTGGGCAGAAAAGCACAGTGACCCGAGGCCTCACAGGTTGTACCAATTTTCTAAGACACACCCTCAGGGAAACTGGATACTAAATAGATCTTCCTTCTGGGACCGGAGCCTGTTTTGGTCTGGGAAAACCTGATTGGGGTAACCAACGAAACCATGCCTAGACAACAGAAAACTACAACCAACACTAACAGAAATGAAGTTATGGCCCAGTCAAAGAAACAAACTTACACCTCAACTGAGATACAGGAATTTAAACAACTAATATTAAGTCAATTCAAAAAGTTTAGGGAAGATATGGCAAAAGAGATGGACTGTATGATGAAAACACTGGGCGTATATAAGGTAGAAATTGAAAGTTCAAAAAACCGACTGGCAGAATCTATGGAAATGAAAGTCACAACACAAGAGATGAAAGACACAATGGAAACATACAGCAGGAGATCTCAAGAGGCAGAAGAAAACACTCAGGAACTGGAGAACAAGACACCTGAAAGCCTACACACAGAAGAACAGGCAGAGAAAAGAATGGAAAAATATAAGCAATGTCTCTGGGAGCTTAAAGACAAAATGAAAATCAGGAATGTATGTGTCATTGGTGTCTCTGAAGGAGAAGAGAAGGGAAAAGGGGCAGAAGCAATAACAGAGGAAATAATCAATGAAAATTTCCCATTGTTACAAAAGACATAAAATTACAGATCCAAGAAGCACAGCCCACCCCGAACAGAATAGATCTGAATAGACCTATGCCAAGACACTTAATCAGTTTATCAAATATCAAAGACAAAGAGAGAATCCTGAAAGCAGTAAGAGAAAAGTGATCCATCATATACAAAGGAAGCTTGATAAAGCTATGTGTGGATTTCTCAATAGAAACCATGGAGGCAAGAAGTAAGTGGGGTGACATATTCAAGATACTTAAAGAGAAAACCACCAATCAAGAATCCTATAACCGGCAAGACTGTCCTTCAAATATGAGGGAGAGCTTAAAATATTCTCTGACAAACAGGCAGTGACAGAGTTTGTGAACAAGATACCTGCTCTACAGGAAACACTAAAGGAAGAACTGCAGACAGAAAGGAAAAGACAGGAGTGAGAGGTTTGGAAAACAATTTTGGGAGATAGAAACACAGCAATGTAAGTACACTGAACAAAGATGACTGTGAGAATGGTTGAAAGAGGAAGGTTGTGACCATGTGGGACACCAGAGAAAAGACGAAGGATAAAGACTGGGACTGTGTAACTCAGGGAAACCTAGGGTGCTCAACAATTCTAATAAAAGGTATAACTATGTTTTTATATAAGGTAGAACAAATGAATGTCAACATTGCAAGGTGTTAAAAATAGGGTGGGATTGGGGAAAAATACAATCAATGCAAACTAGAAACAATAATTAACAGAAATATTGTATTATGCTTCCTTTAATACAGCAAAGGCAATGTACCAATGCTTAATGCATATGGGGGGTAGATAGGGTAAGGATATGGGACTCCTGGCATTGGTGGTGTTGTGTGACTCTTTATTCTACTTTAGTTTAATGCTATCTTTCCTTTTATTGCTTTCTAACTGTCATGTTTTTTGTTGCTGTTGTTTTATTTTTCTCTCTCTTTCTTTTATCTTTTTCTTTTGTCTTTCTGCCTTCTTTCCTCTTCCTCCTTCTTTGGGGAAGAAATGGAGATGTCCTTATATACATAGTGGCAATGGTGCTGTATACATAAATACTTGACCATACAGGGAACCAGTGATTGTTTACTTAGTACTGAATGTATGGTGAAAGGGGTTGATGAAGAAACCTTGAGGGCACTATATTGAGTGAAATAAGACAGACACATAAAGGCAAATATCACATGATCTCACTTATATGAACTAATTATAATATGTGAACTCATAGACATGAAATATATGTTACCAGGATACAGAATGAGGCTAAAGAAGGGGTAGCATTTGCTTATTATGAGCAGAATGTTCAACTAGGGTGAACTTAAACACTTGGAAATGTACAGGGGTGATGGTAGCATAACTAACAGTGCTGAATAGTGTGAAGGTGGTGGAAAGGGTAAGCTCAGAGTCACATATGTCATCAGAAGGAAAGTTGGAGGTTAAAAGACGGGAATGTATAAAACAGTGAATCTTGTGGTGGACAATGTCCATGATTAACTATATAAATATTAGAAATCTCTCTCATGAACTAGAACAAATATATGATACTATAACTAGAAGTTAATAGAGAGACATAAAGGAAAAAAATATACCTATTGCAAACTATATACTACAGCTAGTATTTTAACATTCTTTTATCAACATTAACAAATGTACTATATCAAAACTATGAATCAATAATGGAGGGGGGTTGTTAGGGGTCTGGGAGGATTTGAGTCTCCTTTTTTTGTCTTTATTTCTTTTCTGGAGTAATGAAAATGTTCTAAAAATTGGAAAAAATTAATTGTGATGGATGCACAGCTGTATGACAGTATCATGGGCAATTGATTGTACACTTTGGGTCTTTGGATAGTTGTATGCTATATGAACAATCTCAATAATATATATAAAAGGAATGAACTACTGAAACACACACCAACTCGGATGGATCTCAAGGGCATTATGCTAAATGAAAAAAGCCAATCTGAAAAGATTATATACTGTGTGATTCCATTTATATAACATTCTTGAAATGTTGAACTTATATTGTCAAAGAAGAGGTCAGTAATTACCAAGGGTTAGTGCTAATGGAGGGTGTGACTGTAAAAGAGTAGAATAAAGAAGTTTCTTGTGGTGACAGACTAGTTCTCTGTTCTGATGTGGTGAAGGTTACATGAATTATACATGTGATAAAGTGTCACAGAGCTATACATCTTCCCAAAAATTCCATTAAAAGGCTGGTGAAATCTGAATAAGGGCTGTAGTTAATTAGAAGTATTATAACAATGTTGATTTCCTGGCTTTGATCATTGAACTATGGTAATGTAAGATGTCATCATTGGAGAAAGCTGGGTGAAGGGTATATGGGAACTCTCCATACTGTCTTTGCAACTTCTATATGAGTTTGAAATTATTTCAAAATAAAATGTTTAAAAAAAGATACCTGGAGCATTATGGGAAACTGCAGAATAGAAGGTCTAGGGAGTGAATAATAATAGTGGCTCATGGAAGCAGTGTTCTGTGGGAAAATGGGGAAGAGATAATCTGGGGGTAGTTTCTACCAAATATTTGGCTTAATTGGAAACTTGATATCATCAGTTTGTAAAAGAATTTTAGGTGAATCTGGACCATTTCCTCCCCCATCTCTTACCCATTCCTACCAGCTCAGAATCACAGTATTAGGTAAATGGTTCTCTGCATTTGAGCAGGTACCATCTCCTCTTTTTGAGATCAAACTTCCACATGGGAGTTAATTTTTTTAAAAAAATCAATTAAATAGTGCGGTAGGAAGGATAATGTTCCCCAGGAATGTCCATGCCCTAATGCTAAGAACTGTGAATTGCCTTATGAGGCAAAAGGAATTTTGCAGAAGCAAGTGAAATTAAGGATGTTGAGATGGAGAGATTATCCTGAACTACCTGGTGAGCCCAATTTTTTTAAATTTAATTTTATTGAGATTATTCATATACCATACAATTATCCAAAGATCCAAAGTGAACAATTGCCTATTGTACCATCAAACAGCTGTGCATCCATCACCACAATTAATTTTTTTCCAATTTTTAGAACATTTTCATTACTCCAGAAAAGAAATAAAGACAAAAAAAGGAGACTCAAATCCTCCCATACCCCTAACCACCCCCCCTCCATTATTGATTCATAGTATTGTTATAGTACATTTGTTACTGCTGATGAAGAATGTTAAAATACTGTTACAATAGTTTGCAATTGGTATATTATTCCCTATATACCCCTATATTATTAGCTTCTAGTTACAGTGTCATACATTTGTCCTAGTTCATGAAAGAGACTTCTAATATTTGTATAGTTAATCATGGATATTGTCCACCACAAGATTCACTGTTTTATACAACTTTTCACTTCCAAACTTTTAACTTCCAACTTTCCTTCTGGTGACATACGTGACTGTGAGCTTCCTCTTTCCACTACATTCAAACAGCATTCAGCACCATTAGTTATTTTCACAATAACGTGCTACCTTCACCTCTGTCCACTTCCAAGCACTTAGATTCTACCTAGTTGAATATTCTGCTCATAATAAGCAACTGCTCCCCATTCTTTAGCCTTGTTCTATATCCTGTTAACTTATATTTCATGTCTATGTGTTTACATATTATAATTAGTTCATATCAGTGAACTGCAATATTTGTCCTTTTGTGTCTGACTTATTTCACTCAATGTAGTGCCCTCAAGGTTTCATCACCCCCTTTCTTTTAAGATGATTTTGTTCACCCACCATACTGTCCATCCTAAGTAAACAATCAGTTATTCCCTGTATAGTTACATATTTATGTATTCAACACCATCACCACTATCTACATAAGGACATCTCCATTTCTTCCACAAAGAAGGAGGAAGAAACAAAGGTAGAGAGACAAAAGAAAAAGAAAAAGAAAGAAAAAATGACAGCTAAAAAGCAACAAAAGGAAAGATAGAATTAAACTAAAGTAGAATAAAAGAGTCAGACAACATCACCAATGCCAAGAGTCCCATACACTTCCCTTGTCCCCCTCTTACAGGCATTTAGCTTTGGTATATTGCCTTTGTTACATTAAAGGAAGCATAATACAATGTTTCTGCCAACTATAGTCTCTAGTTTGCATTGATTGCATTTTCCCCCAATACCACCCCATTTTTAACACCTTTCAAGGTTGACATTCATTTGTTCTACCTCATGTAAAACCATGTTTGTACATTTTATCACAGTTGTTGAGCACTCTAGGTTTCACTGAGTTACACAGTCCCAGTCTTTATCTTTCCTCTTTCTTTCTGATGTCCCACATGCTCCTAAGCTTCCTCTTTCAATCATACTGTGGCAGCCTGTGGCGTGAGCAAAACAGGCCTGCAGATCTTTTGTGCACAGCAGTCTGCATGACCTAGGCAGATGACGTTTAACCTATTGTCTTTGTAAGCCAGTAGAGAGAAAAAGGGTAAATTGACTTTAAAATATAACTTTATGTGAAGCAGGTAGGAGGTGAGAGGCTCTTAGTCTCACAAAAAGAGCAAAATGGAATTGTTCAAGTGTTATTCTAGTCCTTTTGCACCACTCCCCAGGTCACAATGACCTGTTCCTGCATCTATGCTCCCCCACCCTTAGGAATGCCTTTGTCTTAAACCTTTATACATGGCTTGCTGTCCTCTTTGCATCATGTGGTTGACTTCCTGCAAATGCAATGCCTGCCTGGACTGAGAGAGCCGTCATGATCTCTCCATGACTTCTCACCCTGTAAGTAAGCCCTGAATAAAAGTTCATGTATCAGAAAATGCTCGTTGTCTTCTTTGGCCTCTGGACTAGTATGGCCCTCATGGGCTGCAACACACACTCACAGTCATCTTCAGTGTACTTACATTGCTGTGCTACCATCACCCAAAATTGTGTTTCATACCTCTCACTCCTGTCTTTTTCTATCTGTCTGTAGTGCTCCCTTTAGTATTTCCTGTAGCCCGGGTATCTTGTTCACAAACTTTCATTGTCTGTTTGTCAGAGAATATTTTAAGCTCTCCCTCATATTTGAAGACAGTTTTGCCACATATAGGATCCTTGGTTGGTGGTTTTTCTCTGTCAATATCTCAAATATATCATAACACTTCCTTTTTGCCTCCATGGTTTCTACTGAGAAATCTACATATAGTCTTATCAAGCTTCCTTTGTATCTGATGGATCACTTTTCTCTTGCTGCTTTCAGGATTCTCTCTTTGTTTTTGATATTTGATAATCTGATTATTAAGTGTCTTGGCATAGGCCTACTCAGTTCTATCCTGTTTGGGGTGGGCTGTGCTTCTTGGATCTGTAATTTTATGTCTTTCATAACAATGGGAAATTTTCATTGATTATTTCCTCTGTTATTGCTTCTGCCCCTTTTACCTTCTCTTCTCCTTTGGGGACACCCATGACATGCACATTCATGCCCTTCGTGTTGTCATTCAATTCCCTGAGACATTGCTCATATTTTTCCATTCCTTTCCCTATCTGTTCTTTTGTGTGTAGGATTTCAGGTGTTTTGTTCTACAGTTCTTTGAGTGTTTTCTTCTGCCTCTTGAGATCTGCTGTTGTATCTTTCCACTGTGTCTTTCATCTCTTGTGTTGTGCCTTTCATTTCCATAGATTCTGCCAGTCGCTTTTTTCAAACTTGCAATTTCTACCTTATGTTCACCCAGTGTTTTCTTTATATCTTTCATCTCTTTTGTCATAACTTCCCTGAACTCGTTGATTTGGTTTTTTATTTGACATAGCCTATTTCTTTGAAAATCTTTAATAGATTATTTCATTCAAGTGAAACAATATCTCAACTGCATCTTGATTGAGGTGTAAGTTTTTTCTTTTGATAGGGTCATATCTCTGTTTCTCCATATCGCTGTACTTTTCTGTTGTCTAGGCTTCTGATTTCCTTGGTTACCCCAGTCAGATTTTCCAAGACCAGAACAGGTTCAGGTCTCAGAATAGGGTTATATTCAGGGTGTATCTTAGAGGAATCACAGACTTTCCTGTGAGGTCTCTAGTTGCTGTGCTTTTCCTAACCTGCCCAGCAGATGGTGCCTGTCAGCCTGTCACTCCCAACTGGTGTAAGGAGGTGTGGCCTCCTTAGTTTCTGTTTCAGCTGTTTTCCCCCAAGCTATGGGGGCTGATTCTGAAGGGAAACCTGAGCCCCACCTCCTTACTCTTAGGGAAGATACACCCCCTAGGGAGTTATCATCTGCATTTGAATACTCTCTCTGACCCTGTTATCTCCACCCCTGTCTGGGTCAGAGCGCTGCAACTGAAAATGGTTGCAGTTCTCTCTACTGAGCCCCTCAGGTTGAGAGAGAGAAAAAAGGACAGAAAGCCCCCTTTGGGAGCCAGTACTTGGCCCCCAGTTTCACTCATTGGCCAGAGGTAACACCTGGTCTTCTGGGTTCCGCCTCCCAGGACAGATGAGTCTTCTGGTTCTTTAAGGTCATTCGTCACTAAAAGCCTCTGTCTGCTTGTTGGGGGCTTATAGCTTGTATTCAGCAGTCCACATTTGTTAATTAAAACCCCAGCTGGAGCTCAGCTGAGCTATATTCACTCTGCTCAGAGAGTGCTGCTAGTTTCTACCACAGTGAGGTTATGCAGCTTACCCTGCCATGGAGAGAGGGGGCTCTTGATGAAGTTCTGCAGCTTTTACTTACAGATTTTATGCTGCAATCTCAGGCATTCCTCCCAATCCAGAATGGTGTACAATGTGTGGACAGTCACGGTCGTCCCCCAGCAGTTATTCCAAATTGTTTACTAGTTGTTCCTGGTTCTTTATTAGTTGTTCCAGGGGACTGACTAAATTCCACTCCTCTCTATGCTGCCATCTTGCACCTCCCCCTGGTGAGTCCAATTTTATTGCATGAGTCTTTAAAAGATTCTTCCTGGCTGTGATGAGAAAGAGATGCTATGATGGGAAAAGGGTCAGAGAGAGCAATCTTGCTGACTTTGAAAATAGAAGAATGGGTCCATAAGCCAAGGAATGTGAGCGGCTGCTAAAAGCTGGACCAAGCAGGGAAACTAACTCTCCAGAGCCTCCAGAAAGGAACACAGCCTGCTTATACCTAGATGTTAGCCCAGTAAGACATGTTGGGGTTCTGACTTACATAACTGTAAAATAGTAAATTTGTGTTATTTTAAGCCATTAAATTTATGGTGATTTATGTAATTTTTTTATAGCAGCAATAGAAGACTAATGCATATAGTAATAAGAATTTGACTACTCTTGCTTAAGAAGTGTTAGTTGCAAAACTCCTTTTATTTACTTGACTTGAATTATATGACAAATGAAACTTATTGTAAGCTAATAACACCCATACTTTCATAATCATGCAGTTTGAATATGTTCATGGTATTCAGTTAGCAACTTCAAGTTTATTCAAAATTACCCTAAGAAAACAAAAATAATCCCATAGATACTTGCAAAAAATGAAGTAAAATTGAATAGATCATCTCAATTTGTAATGATTTCAGGAGCAAGATAAACATGTTAATAAGTATGTTCTTCCAAAACACCCCAAAATTACATGTTATATAGTGTAATGAAGCAATGAATGAAATGAAATTTGTCATGAGATCTGGTTACTACTCTTTCATACTCTGGGCTCCAGAGTCTTGAATATAATAATCAAGTAGGGTATGCACAGTTCAGGTAAAAAACCAACTTGGAGAAGTTACCTAATGATTCCTAAAACTAATAAATTTATTTATTAACCATGACTTAATGTATAATTAAGAATGCATATTTTATATTATTTGGGCAATAAAGCCCATATCTTTGGTTCAGAGGATGTTCACTCCAAAGCAAATATGTTATTTCTTGGCTGGGTAGTTTCCCTGAGCAGATCTGTCCACCACACAGAGGCCCACAGTGCCCTAGACAGGTTGGGAGAATGATGAAGGTGGCTGATTGCTCTCCTCCCTTTGTTCTATTTTCAATTAAACGCACATACACACAGAAACCAAGGTGCAAGTAGCATTTTACTCTAGGTGTACAGTGTTAAATTTGGAGGAATCATGCATGAAGTTTTTAAAAACACTTTAGGAAAAAATGAATCAGGAAGTGTATTGTATTCCTATCACATATTCTTAAAAAAAAACCTAATATCTCTCTGATCCCATAAGAGTGATAAAAAGGGAAAGAATGTCATAAGTCCTATATAAATTTTTAATAATAAACAAACCATTATAATAACCCATGTTTTCATTTCTTTAATGTATATTTTAAGTACTGTCTTTATAAATACAGAAACAAATAACTAAGAATTCCCTAGTGGTGATAATTCCAGTAGAATTTTGTGATGCGGGAACTTCTTTAGAGCTCTTTATAGGACCATGGATAATTCTTCTACTCAGCCTAGTGTTTGGAGCATAGTAGGTGTTAACAGAAGGCTTGACTAGAAGAAAAGGTCCCAGACTCCTACAGAATTGCAGGGATTTGGAATGAATCTACCCACTCTTTTTAACCCTCAGCATTAGAACTTTGCCTGGAAAAAGAGATTGCACCCCTTAACTGCCTTCTTTTGTTCCTCACTGGCTCCACAGAGGCTGAGAAGCACTGTTAGAACTTGTGCATGGTTAGCCTTTTAGAAGAAAAGAAACTAGCACCTGGTTCACCCTGTGGAACCACTTTATCATCTGGTTTGGACAGAAAGGTACTTCTAGAAGCCCCATTCTAATCTACTTTCTTCATGGAATCAGGCTACGTACCATCACCTAAGAACATTATACTCACTGAAAAGATTGACTTATTATATAAAGCTCAAAGGGATGGGGTGAGTAGAATATATTTACAAAACAAGTGGAAAACTTAAAGTACTATCAAATGTTAGTATCAACAGCTGTAAATTGAAAAGAAGAAAAATATAGCAATGGGAATGTCATAATGTCACAAATGGGTCCCTGGCAGGAATAAGACATGGAAATTACACAGTAAAGCCCCTATAGCACTCATTTTGGCTCTCTCTCTAACATCCCTCTTATGCTTATATTCAAAATATTAATATGTGTGTGAATAGTCATAAAAGAGAAAAACTTAGTCATTTTACTTCATTATTTTAACAAATACTTATTATGTACCATTAATTACCAGAATAGCTTTAGGCACTGGCAATAGATTTAATAGACCCCTACATTCACAAAGCTTACATTCTGGGGTTATGTAAAGATAGCTATTTTCATCATTCAACATACAAAAAATGAAAGTACGCTTCACTGAGGGTATATCAAATCCTTGGAAGTGGAGGGTAGGAAGGGGGAAATCATACCTTAGTGTTTTGGGTTTACTAAAAAGGAAGAAGAATTTTAAAAGGGTTGCAGAAAAGTGTTTTCATGTTTCTTAATTTGTAAATTAAGATAGAAAATGAGGCTACATTTTAACACATATCCAGGGTCCCCCAAATTAATGAAAATTCCAAATCTCTAAGAACCATAGTTGAGCCATTTTTACTTCAGTGACTTCTGTCACCACATTTGGATAATACAACAATTGTACTAAATCAAGATGGCAAGTCTAGTAGTCACCTTAGCACAAAGACAAAGTGTACAGATCAGTGAACCATTGGAATTGACCTGGAATCCATTTTCTTTTGGTTAGCAACAAAAACACATTCTAGAATATTAACTAGGGCATTCGTATGGTTATGGCCCATAACAAGTTCATTTTTAGAAAGATAAAAGTGATAGCCTGGATTATGTGATGATCTTGTTTTACAAATGGTACCTAAATTATTTAGCTACATTAAAAGAAATTTGATGACTCTCGCTAGGAGTGCAGACCCAAAGTACCTACAAATGGGAATCAGTCTCCAGAGGGTTTTCCAACCCAAATTAGTTCAGTTATTAAAGTACTCAGGCAGAAATACACCATACTTCCAACATTTTAAAAATGCACATTTTTCACATTTATCTTGATATTGGTATTTGCCTTAAAAATATTTGATGTACTTAATCTATGATCATTTCCGTAGTACACCTTACAACTGATGTTGCAAGAAAAAAGTTTGGTGCATAAATTGAATAAGAGTCAAATAATCTTTTTAAGCATAGCTGTTCATTTTTAAATGATGATAGGTATAATTAAAGATGGCCAGAGAAATACTTCATCAAGTGTTTTAAAACTTTAATCTTTTTTAAACTTTAATGACTGAGAATCAAAGTAAGATTGAAACAGATACATACCTATGCAATGAGCAGTGAGTTTTGCAAAAGGATTAAATGCAATATCCTTTAGTTTTATGTTACATTGCAGTGAAAATAAATTTTTATAAAACTAAGCAATTTCTTACATCAGTCAAGGATTCTGTTACTGGCAACTAATTTGGCAGTTAAATATTAGACTGAAGAATTGGTGTCATGATGATAATGATGATAATGGGATAGTTAACAAGCAAAACCCAAAGCTAGTTATTAATGTCCTTAAAAGGTCATTAATATATTATAAAAAACCAAACATGCCTTTATCTTAATTTGTAGAAAATGATAATTGAAATTACTGACCTGCCTTTGCATAAAATTTCACTACACATAAATTTAAAGTATTCCTTTGTAGGAAATTCTAAAACTTTATCTAAATCTGGGGTCAACTATCAGAAAAATAGCAGCTGGTTAATATAGTAATTAGCATCACCTCCTATCTTGTCCATGAATACCTTCTGTGTGGCTTGTTTTTCTAAGGATACTATGTGTTACACAGAACAGAGCATGGTTTCTATAGTCTAAAAAACCTAAAACTTCTGTCTTTGTTATTGGCTAGTATCTAATCTGACCTTGAAAAAATTACCCTGAAAAACTGTTTCCTCATCTGTAAAGAAGGGGCAAGAATAACCTCTTAGATTTATTGGGACAAATTAATGTTGAACAAATATTACTGAACGCATGTCAGATAAGTAATGAATATTAGCACTTATCTTCCTTAGAAATTTTCTTACTACATTACCAATTGACTGAACTTTTCATATGTCATATGGTTGCTTGCCTTCAAATCAACACAGATTAAAGCTTGGTTGAGTCGGTATAGAAAAATAAACATGATTTTCTGATATTATAACATAATAATAAACATAGTCTCAGTGCATGGAAAAGGTAAACTTTTTTATATACATGCAGGAAAACAATATTTGGGGCTCCTGTAGATAACCTTTAGAAATTCTAGAATTTGTGTAGAATTTTGTCTTTGTTTTCCATATTCCTAGATGTTTCCCAGAATTTCAAATTTCATTTGAGTTTTATCCAAAATGTCAAAAATGACCAGTAAAAAGATTGATAAATAATCAAATACAATTAAATTCATTTATATATTGGGCACTTCTGAAATAAACATTTCAGTCTTCTCCCAACTTCCATCCTAAACAGAGGTCATTAAATGGATAATCAATAAATTCTCAGACTATAAGAGCCAGAGAAATGAAAGAAGGAGGAAGAGAGAAAGGGAGGCAAAGAAGTGTGTGGGGGAGGAGGGAGCAAACATAGATGGAAGTTATTATTCTGCAGTATGTATCTGAAATGAAAGTTTCACAGAACACGTTTTAGGAAGCAAATATATTTTGTCTGATATTTGATAATGACTTTTTTACATTTATGTCAATTGCAGGGAAAGAAGAATAATTTTTGGTAATTTTCCTTAAATATGCACAACTTTTAGCAGGTCTTTATGAAAAACCACCTCCTCAGAGAGACCCCTAAACATCCCTGACAAATAACAACCTTTCTCTCCCCAACCCCTAACCATGTTTGCCTTTCTGTATTGTACTCTGCACTGCCTGAAACAATTATGCATGGATTTTTTTTTTCTGTCTCCTACTCTAGAAAATCCCATAGTTACAGGAGTTTTTGTGTTTTATTTTTCCTATTGTATTCCAATACCTTGAATGCTGCCTGGTATGTAATAAGGACTCAATATACATATTTAGTGAATGAATGAGTATAAGGAAGTTACTTTAGTACAGGCCAGCAAAAAGGAAAAATAGTGTGAGACACCCAGTAGAGGATCACCAAACCAATTAAGTAAAGAAGCAGCAAAGTTGCAGTAGCTCTAGAGGCAAGACAAAGCTCACCATTAAATTGAGACAGAGGCCTTACCAATTTCTAGAGAGGAAGAACTATAAATTGATTTCAGAGCTCCACTCTGTAGTCTTTTAAAAGTTTTGTCACTTGTAATTATGCTTAAACCTCTGTAGTAAAAAAACAAAAAACAAAAAAACAAAAAAACTCTATAGTAAAGCATATAGAGCTTTATTAATCTATAAATTAGGTTCGGTCATTTTTAATGAATGTCTTCCATTGTATTTATAAAGTCACGTATTGAATCACTCTTTTAGACATTGTTTTACACAAGTATTTGCACTTGACTATAACTTTATTGCCCAGAAGACAGACCTTTAAAATACGGTGCATTAACAAGACTTCCATAGTGCAAACCAAACCAACACTGAGACGGTTTTACCACTTAATTGCAAATCTCAACTTGGTGAGTCACAGTGAAAGAGTATTTTTCCTCCTATATTATCCCCCGATAGAAGTAAGCTCCTTGAGAAAAAAACGAACAATAACTTATAGAACTTAATGCACCTGCAGCTCAGGACAGTCACTAACTTTAAGTAGTAAAAATAAAAGCAGTGATGATAACTATAGTCATACTAATGGTAGGTAGAGATTTAAAGAATAATTGTAAAATTACATTGCATCATCACAAACACCATTATCTTTCTGGGAGGAAATTGATTCCTTCTTGAATGTTAGTTATTCTCAGTAGGGTCAGGGGCTACATATTACAGTATCAAAAGGGGAAATCATTTTTATGCCAATGCCAGATCCCTGGACAGACGTATTAAATCAGCATCTCTTTTTATGGAGGCAGGTGGAGAGCAGGTTTCAGTATGTTTGCAAGGCTTTGTACATCTTGTAATGCACAGCCAGGACAGAGGACCACGGATGTATATGATCACTGTATGTAAGCACTGAATCACCACCCCAAGTTTGAAGAAGAGTTGGAGCAGGGAGGGTGGAGTAAAGGGGTATGTATATGCTTACATGTGGTTTAGCTTGTGGGCTAGTTGACTGGTCATGTTCATGAAAACAGAAGAATTTCAAATTTCAAATTACACCATAATTTGCCTAAGTTTGTATATGCTTTTAAAAGGATGGAATTAGTCAATCAGAACTCTTACCTTTTGATTTATATAAGCCCATTCAGTTTAATTTTAAGTTGAGCTTTTTCTCACTTATAAACACTTAAATTAGATATTTTCTCCTCCCATTAATAATTCCAATAATTGTTTTCTTCTGATTGGTAGGTTTATGCAATAAAAAAACATACACCAAGTTACTGCAAAATAAATATTTTCTTAAAATTTTATTTGAGGTTTCAGATGGTGAACACAAGTTCTCCTTTCCTCTCTCCTCTGCACCTTCTTGAAATTTGGGTCAAACTTGTTTTAACCAATAAAAAAGAAAATATCTTCTCCCTAATCATGTCACCGGGATCCTTTAACTATGGTATTGTATTAATTAAGTCAGTAGAGAAAACAGAACAAACACTCCTGGTTCTGTGTTTGGAGTACTGGGCTTCGTCAGGAGCAGCATGTCTTTTAAGGAGATGGAACGGCTGCTTCATAAACCTGAGGTGCATTTACTAGATTCCCTGAGCCCTTTGACCTTCTAGTTCTAATGGTTTTTATAGCCTTTTTTATTATCACAGTGACAACACTATTTTTTTAATCATTGTTTATAGGTGTTTCTCCCTCTACTGCATTAATAACTTCCTGAGGAAAAGAACATATACCCAACACCTGGCATAAATCCTAGCACATATTATTCACAGCTGTTGCACTCAAGGGCACACAAATAATTCAAATTAGAGAATTCAGGTTGTTTGCTTCATTTTTCTCTACAGGCATGGCTTCTCTTGGACTAAATTAAGATATTTTCAGGTTTATAATAAAGGTCATCTGACTATATACAATTCTGTGTAATTATACATTTTCCTCCTTTTGACTGTTTTTTTCCTTTACTTTAGTATTAAGATTCCTCAAAGTTGGAGGAAAACAATTTGACTCTTTATCACAGTGTTAGGGTTTATAGACTATTCAGTGGCCTATCCTTAATCCATGATTTTTCAAATTATTATTTTGATGAAAATAAGAAATATACTCATCCATGCCTGCGGGTAGCTGAGCTTGTACCTCAGCTTGCCAGGCCTGGGCCAGGGGACCTGATCACCCCCTGGGGAGGGTAGTAGGTACGGGCGTGAGTGCCCTCTGCAGCCCCCCCGAGCCTGAGGAGCGAGGTCAAGGCAGCTCCCTTTTCCTCACCCAAAATGCCACTGGCAGGGGAGGCTTGCCGGAGGAAACCGCCTTTCTCCCAACTGCCCTTTCCCCACTTCCTTATCTTGCCCACTCACTCCCTGGTGCCAAGGCCACTCCTGCCACCGCCAGCGCGCATGCACCGTGGCCAGAACAACCCCCGCCCGCTGCAACGGCTCCTGCGTCCTCTCAGAACCAATCCTAGCCCCTCTCCCTTCAATATTGCCATTTAAGGCTGCTTCACCTCCTTTCCAGCCCTGCCCTTCTTACCAGCCTATATAACCTGTAATCACCCCTGAATAAATCTCTTTGGCGCATACCCCTACTGGATGAAGAGTGTTTTTGTCCTTATCGCCGCCCTCCACACCTTGCACGCCTCTCGCCGAGGACCCTGGCCACGTCCTCCGCCTCGCCCTCGCCTCCGGGAAAGAGCCCCCGCCGCCGGTACCCTTTAAGCAGCCCCGAGAGCTGAGGGCTCGGCTACCGGCCGCCACTCCCCCTAGAAGCAGTAACCCCGACCGCAACTGGTGCCCCGTGTGAGGAACGTCTCCACACAACAGTTTGGCAGGTCGCCCGCTCGCCCGGACGCCTCTCCAGCTTCCCGTTTCCTCGCCTGCAAGGTAAGGGCCGCCTCTCCCTCGCCGCTTCCGGAGCCATGGGAGGTTCCTTGCTCCGAAGCCGCTCCTCCCTTCCCCCACGCTCTCTTCATCCAGTAGGAACTCCTCCCTTCCCCCACGCTCTCTTCGTCCTCTTGTATGCGCACTTCTATGACCCCCATTCCTCCTAACGCTCTCCCTCTTCCCCTCCATTACTTTGCTGTAGTTCTTTGTATCTTTTTTTCCTCATTTGGCACCGTGTGCCTCTTTGCAACTGCCCCCCCCTGACTGCTCCCGTTGCCAAAGGGCACTGCTTTCTGCTCTCGCCGTCTCCTTCGGCCTTGCAGCCACAGTTTATCTCATTCTCTCTGCTCGGTAAACTACTCCTCCTCCTCCTCCCCGCCAGCCGGGCCGGCCCGGCTCGGGAACAACTCCCCCTCCTCTCCCCTCAGCTATGGGTAATCATATATCTACATGTCAGGCACCTCAAGTTCGTGCTCTAGCGGGTCTCCTAGACACGCATCGCTGTAAAGTGTCTGTCCGGCAGCTGCAGATATACTGGGATCTCCTGCTGCCCTTTAACCCATGGCTCACCACTTGCCATCTTTGGGACCCTGTTACTTATGATCGTCTTATTGATCAAGTCACTAACGCCATGGAACATGAGAGCAAGCGCTTCCCTCCCGGCTTGCTCCCCACCCTGATAACCATCCGCTCCTGCCTTCAAGGCTCCCTCCCCCCTGATCGGGACCCCGTTAAATCCAAGGAGGCCCTATCAACCCAGCCAACAGATTCAGACAGCAATATTAATTCAAATCATGACTCGGACACGGAGTCCTTAGTCGAGCAGATTAACAACGCGCTCGAGGTGACTCCCAAAAAGCAAAATAACACTGCGCCACGCCAAGATGGCGAACTTCCTCCTTCTTCTTCCATCGAGGGGAGGAAATGCTCTGGCGATGACATCAGCCCTAAGCTGGGCCGGAAACCGCATATGCTTTACCCCGCCCTTCCACAGGGCGGAGCTAGTCCACCATCTTGTGCCTTGAACCCCACCCTTTCACAGGGCGGGACTGATCCACCATCTTGTGTCTTAGCCACGCCCACCGCGCCGCCATCTTGCGACGCTTGGGGCCTCCCACTCCCGCCTCTCCCTCCGGCGAGCTCCCCTTCGGAGCCGCTACCGGCAGCTGCCGCCACTCCTCCCACCCTACCGACTAACAACCCCTGGCTGCCTTCTACACCTCAAGGCAACCCTTGGGGCAACGCTCCCCCTACCCCCACTCCCGCGCCAAGTCCTCTGCAAGCGCGTCCTCCTTTCTCTCGTGCTTTTCGCTGTTTTCCTCTTAACCTCGCCCCCACCCCACAGAGGCCGCATGACTGGTATCCCATTGACTTAGATACTATCAAGCGGCTTCGCAGGGCCATCGGGGAGGACGGGTTAGGTAGCCCATATGCTTCCCAAATACTGCAGGATCTCGCCATGAACTATTGCATCCCCCAAGACTGGGCCTCGCTTGCCCGTTCAATTTTTAACCCCGGTCAGTTTGTTGACTGGCGTGCTCACTTCCAGGCAGAAGCAGCTAAGCAAAGTGAGCAAGATGCAGCCATTGGAGTCTATCATCCCCCCGAAGCCTATTTGGGCACTGGAGCGTTTCTAAATGCGTCTGCTTATATTAATGCCCCTGCTGCCTTCTGGACTGTCCTCAGAGGCATCGCCTTACGCGCGTTTGCCAATTGCTCTGCCTGTCGGCCTAATAAATTCACCAAGCTCTTCCAGGAGCCGAGTAAGCCTTTCGCCACTTTTGTCTCCAGAGTCGAAGAAACCTGCGCTCGAAAGGTAAGTAATCCCCAGGCCCAATATTACATGTGCCCATCCTCAAATCCTGGAAAATCGTGCTGTAATTCCCCCAACGAGTACTACTGTGCATACTGGGGGTGTAAAACATTAGCCACTAATTGGAAGCCTCCTGTTCCTAATCATTACCTTACCTTAAAGTGGGCCCCTACAGGGTGCAAACTCCCTACTGTTAACTGGCTCGGCCAAAAAAGCGAGGGATCCTGCACACATCTTAATCTTACAGTGCAGCTCCCCACTAATCCCTCCTGGTTACTCGGTCAAACTTAAGGCTTCAGAATCTATGAGAAAGGAGCCAACCGAGGATCACTTATTCTTATAAAAAAGGAGGCTGTAAACCAACCAGGCCAAAATACTGCATTAAAAACCCCTCTGCCATTGGTCCCAATAAAGTCATTAATCCCCTTTTTCCACAGCTCTCCAGCCACACCTCAACTCCAACCAGCCGCACCTCAGATGCAAACAGCGCATCGCCAACCCCACCACCCCAACCTTTTCTGCCCCCTTCTCGCTATTCCTCTCCCCTCCTCAGCCTCATCCAAGCCGCCTTTGCCTCAGTGAACTCCTCCAACCCCAATTTTACCTCCTCCTGCTGGCTTTGCCTCTCCACCTCTTCCTCACTGTACGAGCCTGTTGCCTCCAACCTCTCCTTTTCAGAAAGCACAGAAGACAGCCCCTCGGAGTGCAATTGGAATACCTCTGCCGTCCCCCTAACCTTTCATTCAGTCTCCTATACGGGAAAGTGCGTCCGCCCTCGCTCCAGTAACTCTCCCGACCTCACTGCCTGTGCCAGCTACTCATCTCCCAGCAGCTCGGCAAAATTTCTCATTCCTCATAATTCCTCCCAATGGCTCTGCTCCTCTACAGGACTTACCCCCTGTCTCAGCACGAATATCATCAGCGAATATAAAGAAACTTGCCTCCTAATTGTCCTTATCCCTAGGGTCTTATACCACAGCGAAGAAGACTTCTTCCTCCGTCTGGAAAAAACTGCAGCTCCAGCCCCACTGCAAAAGCGAGAGCCCATCACCGTCCTCACAATTGCCTCCCTCCTAGGTCTTGCCGGCGCTGGCACCGGAATCGCTGCACTAGCCAGTCAAGGCTCCGCCCTAACTCACCTCAGGGCGGCTGTTGACGAGGACATTCGTCACCTACAAAACGCTATTTACCATCTAAAAAATTCTGTCAATTCCCTCTCTGAGGTAGTGCTCCAAAACCGCCGAGGTCTTGACCTTCTCCTCCTCAAAGAAGGAGGCCTCTGCGCCGCCCTAGGAGAAGAGTGCTATGTTTATGCCAATTCCACAGGTCTCGTCGAGGACAGCCTGAAAAGGGTCCGAGAGGGACTGGAAAAGCGTAAAAGAGATCGTGAAGCCACCAATTATTGGTCCAGTTTTTTCACTCCCATCCTCCCATACATCCTTCCTTTTCTTGGCCCCCTATTAATAATTATTTTAGCTCTCATCTTAGGACCCTGCCTCATTCGCAAAATTGTCCAGCTTGTAAGAAAACAAACAGATGCCATTTTTTCCTCGTTCGTGCAAATCCAGTATCAGCGACTCGCCACCTCTGACGCCCCCCACTCCAAGATGACAGCCAACCCTCCGCGACCTCAACGCCACCGGTCAACCCGCCGACCGCGAGGCCCTTCTCAATCACCTGAACATCGCTCTCACCTCGAGTTCCAGCTTCTCTGAACCCCTAAACTTTAAACCCCTGAACTTTAAACCCCTCACCTTCGCCCAGCCCGCTGCAGTGAAGCCATTGTCAAGCACCCGGGCACCACACCAACACTGAGCTCCAGCCTCGCTGAGCCACCGTCAATCCCTTTTTCCCTTCCCTAACCTCCCCCTTCCCTCACCCTTAGCGGACCTCTCCGGTAAAGCCTCTTCCTCTAATTAGAAAAGAAAGGGGAATTGCGGGTAGCTGAGCTTGTACCTCAGCTTGCCAGGCCTGGGCCAGGGGACCTGATCACCCCCTGGGGAGGGTAGTAGGTACGGGCGTGAGTGCCCTCTGCAGCCCCCCCGAGCCTGAGGAGCGAGGTCAAGGCAGCTCCCTTTTCCTCACCCAAAATGCCACTGGCAGGGGAGGCTTGCCGGAGGAAACCGCCTTTCTCCCAACTGCCCTTTCCCCACTTCCTTATCTTGCCCACTCACTCCCTGGTGCCAAGGCCACTCCTGCCACCGCCAGCGCGCATGCACCGTGGCCAGAACAACCCCCGCCCGCTGCAACGGCTCCTGCGTCCTCTCAGAACCAATCCTAGCCCCTCTCCCTTCAATATTGCCATTTAAGGCTGCTTCACCTCCTTTCCAGCCCTGCCCTTCTTACCAGCCTATATAACCTGTAATCACCCCTGAATAAATCTCTTTGGCGCATACCCCTACTGGATGAAGAGTGTTTTTGTCCTTATCGCCGCCCTCCATACCTTGCACGCCTCTCGCCGAGGACCCTGGCCACGTCCTCCGCCTCGCCCTCGCCTCCGGGAAAGAGCCCCCGCCGCCGGTACCCTTTAAGCAGCCCCGAGAGCTGAGGGCTCGGCTACCGGCCGCCACTCCCCCTAGAAGCAGTAACCCCGACCGCAATGCCAGAAAAAACTAAAGTTTTATTTATTTCAAAAAGATATTTATATTCATATTTATAATCATATTCAAATTATTCTTTATTACATAAAACTACATTGAACTTAGAGCAATACTTAGAGAGCTTTGAGTGGAAATGTTTGCAAACCAATAATCTTTTTTTACCTAGAAATCTTTTTTGCATCCTGAAGAAAAAGAGAAGCATTCTCAGATATGTAAGAATTGAGAGAATATTCTTCCTATGTTGCCATGCTGAAAATATTTCTCGAAGATGTATTTAGCCAAGTGAAAGATGAGCATTAAAATGACTTAATTCTGGAACTAAAACTAAATAGTTTCTGTGAATATAATTACAAAATCATTCAAATGATTTAAAAATTATTGTAAGAGAAGATATACATTGCAAAACCTAATAATTTAATCAAAACCTTAATTTCGTATGCAAGATTACACTAACAAGAACAGGAAAGAGATGAGAAGAAATACAAGTAATAACATCCTTAGATAATAAGTGAAATAAGAATCAGATAATAAGTGCAAGATTATTTAAGTCTTTTCAAAAAGGTATGGAAAACATAGAATCAAAACTTAATCAAATATTAATCAAATATTTTCTTCTACCTTGCTATTAAAAATCTTTTAAAAAGAAAGAAAAAACTTAGCCCCTGAGTCAAAAGATAGAAACACAGGAAACAAAAGGGTGGTAAAAAATTCATGAGTGAGGTGATATAAGTAAAAATTGGCAGATTTATTACCACAATACATACAAGTGTTTAATTACTCTACCCAAAGACAAAAACAAAAAATTGTAGATTGGATAAAAAAATTCTAACCATATGCTAAAACAGGCACACCTAAGTAAATTGTATGGAAAGTTTAAAACTTAAAGGTTGTGAAATATAAATGAAGAAAACACAAAATAAAATAAAGTAGGACTCTCTAGAGGACTAGCTGGCAATGTAGGAGTCAAGGGGAATAAGAAATGATGAAATAAATATTATTCTTTTATGTAAAATCTACAATTGTCTACAACAGTGATCAACTTTTAAGGATAATAAAGTGTTAGAATTGAACAAATAATTTAGAAATACAAGAAATATCAGAAACACAGTAATAGGAAGTTATACCACAAGTTTTCAATCTTTGACAGAACAAGTAGGTAGAAAACAAATTAGACATACAGGACTATCAACATGGAAATGAATTTTCAAAAAAAAAAACTCTAATACATTTTGGAACAAGTAGGAATATATGCTGCAATTACAGAATGTTTAGAAAATAATAAAAGCAAAACCACTCTTAAAAATGATATAAGGCCTGGGACTCAGGCAAGATGGTGGCATAGAGAGGAGTGGAAGCTAAGTAGTCCCCCTGGAACAACTGCAAAAAACCAGAAACAACTAGTAAATAATCCAGAATAACTGCGGGGGGACAAATGAGACCATGCATTCATCATACACCAACCTGAATTGGGAGGAATGCCCAAGAACACAGCATAAAATCTGTAAGTAAAACCTGCGGAACCAGGTTGGGAGACCCCCTCCCCCATAGCCTGAGCTGCGGAGCCGCGTGGTGCCAGAGAGAAGCTCTCTCCCAGCAAGCGAATATAGCTCAGCTGAGCTCCAACTGGGTTTTTAAGTAGCGAGTGTGAACTGCTCACTACAGGTGCGCAGCCCCAAAAAACAGACAGAGGCGTTGGGTGACGACTGACGTGGGAGAGCTGGAGGGTTGCCTTGAACTGGGTCTGAAGGGGACTATCTGTTTCTGTTTTGACTCAGTGGAGAAAGCCCCAGTCATTTTCAGTTTCCAGGGTTGTGACTCTGGGAAGGGTGGAGACACCACAAGCAGAGAGCTAGACCATTGAAATGCTAATGACCTCCACCTGAGGGGTCTGTCTTTCTAGGAGGAAAGGGGTGGGGCCCTTTCCATTCAGAACCAGACCCCAGAGCCTGGGGGAAAACGGCCATACCTCCTCACACCAGTCAAGAATTATAGGCTAATAGGCGTCACCTGCTGGGCAGAAAAGCACAGTGACCCGAGACATCAAAGGGTGGAGCAATTTTCTAAGACACACCCACAGGGAAACCAGATACTGAATATTTCTTCCCTCTGGGACCTGAGCCTGTTCTGGTCTGGGAAAACCTGATTTGGATAACCAAGGAAACCATGCCTAGACAACAGAAAATTACAACCTACACTAAGAAAAACAAAGTTATGGCCCAGTCAAAGGAACAAACGTACACTTCAACTGAGATACAGGAATTTAAACAACTAATGCTAAATCAATTCAAAAAGTTTAGAGAAGATATTGCAAAAGAGATAGAGGCTGTAAAGGAAGCACTGGACATGTATACGGCAGAAATCAAAAGTTCAAAAAACCTACTAGTAGAATCTATGGAAATGAAAGGCACAACACAAGAGATGAAAGACACAATGGAAACATACAACAGGAGATCTCAAGAGGCAGAAGAAAACACTCAGGAACTGGAGAACAAAACACCTGAAAGCCTACACGCAAAGGAGCAGATGGAGAAAAGAATGAAAAAATATGAGCAATGTCTCCGGGAACTCAGGGATGAAACAAAGTACGATAATGTACGTATCATTGGTGTCCCAGAAGGAGAAGAGAAGGGAAAGGGGGCAGAAGCAATAATAGAGGAAATAATTAATGAAAATTTCCCATCTCTTATGAAAGACATAAAATTACAGATCCAAGAAGCGCAGCGTACTCCAAACAGAAGAGATATGAATAGGCCTATGCCAAGACACTTAATAATCAGATTATCAAATGTCAAAGACACAGAGAGAATCCTGAAAGCAGCAAGAGAAAAGCAATCCATTACATACAAAGGAAGCTTAATAAGACTATGTGCGGATCTCTCAGCAGAAACCATGGAGGCAAGAAGGAAGTGGTGTGATATATTTAAGATACTGAAAGAGAAAAACCACCAACCAAGAATCCTGTATCCAGCAAAGCTGTCCTTCAAATATGAGGTAGAGCTCAAAATATTTTCTGACAAACAGACAATGAGAGACTTTGTGAACAAGACACCTGTCCTACAGGAAATACTAAAGGGAGCACTACAGGGTGATAGAAGACAGGAGTGTGTGGTTTGGAACACAATTTTGGGAGATAGTAGCACAACAATGTAAGTACACTGAACAAAGATAACTATGAATACAGTTGAGAGAGGAAGATGGGGAGCATGTGAGACACCACAAGAAAGGAGGAAAGATAACGACTGGGACTGTGTAACTTGGTGAAACCTAGAGTATTCAACAATTGTGATAAAATGTACAAATATGTTCTTTTACGAGAGTGAACAAGCAAATGTCAACCTTGCCAGGTGTTAAAAATGGGGAGGCATTGGGGGAGGGATGCAATCAGCATAAACTATAGACTGTAACTAATAGAATCATTGTATTATGCTTCCTTTAATGTAACAAAGGTGATATACCAAGGTGAATGCAGATAAGAGGAGGGGATAGGGGAGGCATGTTAGACACTTGACATTGGTGGTATTGTCTGATTCTTTACTCTACTTTGATTTAAGGTTATTTTTCCTTTTGCTGCTTCCTAGCTGTCATTTTTTTGTTTCCTCTTTCTTTTGCCTCTCTACCTTCTATGACTCTCCCTCCTGCCTTGTGGAAGAAATGTAGATGCTCTTGCTTAGTATGAGCAGAATGTTCAATTAGGATGAACTTAAATGTTTGGAAATGAACAGGGGTGTTGGTAGCAAGATGTGAGAATAACTAACAGCGCTGAATGGTGTGTGAATGAGGTGGAAAGAGGAAGCTCAGAGTCATATATGATACTATGTTACTAGAAGGAAAGTTGGAGGTCAAAAGATGGAAATGTATAAAACTGAATCCTATGGTGGGCAATGTCCATGATCAACTGTACAAATACTAGAAATCACTTCATGAACCAGAACAAATGTATGACAATACAATTAGAAGTTAATAATAGAGGGGCATATTGGGAAGAACTATATACGTATTACAAAGTATATACTACACTTAGTAGTATTTCAACATTTTTTCATAAACAGTAACAAATGTACTATATCAATACTAGGAGTCAACAATTGAGGGGGGTTGGTTAGGGATAGGGGAGGATTAGAGTTTCCTTTTCTTTTTTTCTTTTTTTCATCTTTCACTTTATTTCTTGTCTGGAGTAATGAAAAGTTTCTAAAAATTGAACAAAAATTAAGTGTGATGGATGCACAGCTGTATGAGGTACCCAGGGGCAAGTGATTGTACACTTTGGCTCTTTGGATAATTGTATGGTATCTGAACAATCTCAATAAAAATGAAAAAAAAAAAAATGATATAAGGCCAAAGTTTTTCTCAGAGCCAAATTCTATAGCCTTAAATGTTTTCATAAGTTTTAAAAGAGGAAACTGAATATCTTAAGTATTCAGGAGAAGAAGCTAGAAAACAAAATATAAAACAAACAAATATAAGAAATAGAAAAAAGAAGGAATTAATAAAAATAACTGAATAAATGAAAACTTAAAAACAAAATAGTTTAATTCATTAGTAAATATGAGAACAGAATTTTAACCAAAATAAGACATAATATGAAGCATAAACCTAAATTGGCATAATTGAAAAAAGAGAAAAAATAAGAAAAAAATATACAAAATAAAACTAAGAATAAAATGCATATATGGTAAGTTTAAAATTATTAAAAAATATTTTGTATATTCTGTGCTAAATATGCATTATTTCATCCATTTCATAAAAGACTAAAATAGATTTTTCTTCCTCTGTTGTTTTAGTAGCTACTCTCAACTCTGATTGTAACAATGTAAGTAATAATAATAATAATAAATAAGTCAGAGAGATATAGTTTTTAATATTCCAAATACTCTCAAGAAACTATTTTACTGGAGAAGACTGAAAGACATGGGATTATTTATCTTCACAATGTTTTCTTTCCCCTAAAATAAAATCCATAAGAATCTTACTCTTTTCCCCAGTTAACAATTCTGAAAACAAATAAAATTTAAATAGTAAAATTTAAGACAGAAAATAGAAATAGCATTATAAATTATTTCAAATTTCATATTCAATTTAACTGTTTGAAAAGATGACTGATAGGCATGATTGACTTTTTCATGGCTTGCCCTCAAATCAGCAAACCATGTTATACAATGTGCTGAATATGATATGTAACACATTGACGTACATATTCAACTGTGAATAGAACTTGACTCTGGACATTTTATATCCAGTAATTTTTGCCACTAGAGAGCTGAGATAGCAATAATGATTTTTGACCTAACGTGGCAAAATTATAGAATTATTTTATATCTAGAACAGACTGGGGAGACCACAAAAAATGATTCCGAAAACTTACTTTGAAATACACTGCAGCACAGATTTCAAGATTGGTTCTGAACTTCCACAGTGAATGCATTAGCCATTTTAATACATTGATATTTAACCCTCTTTAAAACATCTGATTTCAAGTTTTCATATCTAAATTTTAAATTCATGAATGGAGAAATATTAAACATCTCAACGTAGATATCTAGAGATACTTATACATCCTAGGTGTTCCATCTTCAAAGCATTTTAGGTGCTTTGAGTTTCCATAAAGTAATACATACGAGGGAGGTAGACAAATGTCAAACCTCCATCTACAGAGATAACTTTTTCAGGAGATGGAAGCAGAAACAGAACTTGCTAAAAGGTTTCCAAGGCTGGCAGTCCAAAGAATTGGGTTGAAATTTGACCTTGATAGAAATGAAACCACTGGATAATATTTAAAAGCAAAATGTAGGCTTTAAATAACATTTCACAAGCTAACTATAGAAAAGTGGAAACAACTTCTGGGTGTGCAGACAAAACATCAAAAGGCTTTAAAAAATGGCAAATCACACATTAACTCAAACGTGGTACCAAGAGTAAAAATACAATGACACTGCAGTGTTATGGGAGAAAGTGAATTTTTCTTAAGTCTTTAATATCCTGGAAGTCTATTTTCTTAAATTTTAGAAGCTTACACATTGTCGTCATAGCATATTATTTAGGCTTTTCTCCTCCAGAGTAGAGCCTTTTTATGTTTCAAATACATAAATCAGAGCTTTCTTAAAAAAAAAAAAAAATCTATAAAAACTTACCTTCCAGTAAGTATATTTTGCATAAAATACAAGTAAAGAAGTTTCAGCCACTACAGTTAGTGGCTGATTGGTTCAGTTAGTAAGATTGGTACAGTTAGTAAGATTGGTTTCCCCTCTTAAATCAGTCTTAATTCAAGTCACCTCCTTCATTACTCTGCCCCAATTGTAAAGACAAAATTTAATAACATTGACAGAAACACAACTGTTCCCCTTTCTCTTTTCTATTAAAATCTATTTTTCTTTTAACCAAATAAAAAATTAGAACTGAAAGCAGCTTTAAAATCAACCCCCCTTTTTTTTTCTTACATTGTCCTTAAATGCCACCAGAAAAGATAAATAATTGACCCAGAGAATAATCAAACACAAAACAGGTTTGATTTTCCTCTGGTTTTGCTTCACTGGTGCTGCAAACTTCCCAAGTTTCTATCTGGCTCAAAGTGGGGAAGGTGAAAGGTCAGTCTCAGAGCCATGGTCTGCTCTGTCTCCACATTCCTACCTGGCCTGTTGATTTACTGATCACTGTCCTAAAGCAAACAATCCCAATATTATCGAGGGACTGACCCTGCCTAGACAATCTACCCACTAACGCCATCACTAGTGTTGTCTGTGCAAAAGACACAGCAACTCCAGCCTGGGCTCTTGCTTCTCACAAAACTTTGATGGCCTCTCTTTTATTTATCTTAATTAGAGCCTCCTTTGCCTTGGGACTCGGATACTCATCCAAAGGAAGTAACCATGGAACAATTGAGCTATAGTGCATGCCAGCCAAGAGCATTTCCCCTCACCTAGCTTGGGCACCCTGAAGGTGTCAGTCAGTACCTGGAGAGATAAGGGATGAGCCTTGATCTCCTGAGGACTATTAGGCAGGGCCTGACAGCCAGCCTCCAAGTTTCTAGCCCATTATTCTTCCCCACCAAACCCCCTACATCAGGAATGCTGCTATACATTAGTGTATATATGATACACAAACCAAGAAGATGACTATAAATCTTAAGTTACCTACATTGGTATGGAACATAATAGAATAATGGCATCATAAAGCTGAGCTGTAGCTTGGACATCACCTCTGCGACAATGACTTCATTCAACACCTGAAAAGACTCAATCTCAAGAGGTGTAATGGCTCTCCCAAATTCCCGAGGCTGAGTTAGAAAGAGGCACAGGAATAACACTTTGTCAATTTGTATTGCTCAGCTCATTTGGCAGTTTAAACATAAGCAATTTTTATTGTAGAAAATTTCAGGAAAAAGGATAAGATAATTTAAAAAGAAACATTCCACACACCGTACCTATACCCCATTCTGTCTTCTTAGGTGCTGGAAGCTTGATATCATCATACATGTTTAATATTTTCTCACAGGTTGAGATTGCAGCATTATAAATTGAAACCATAGTAGTAACTATAGCTTCTAATTCTTCCAATTTAAATTGTCATTTCCTTAACCCAGGGTCTTCATCAATTGAAATGGAAATCAGATAGACAAGTTTGTTGTGTTTGGGATTGACAATTTACGCCCATTAGGAGAGACTGAAAGCTGCACAAATCTATTAGCAGGAATTAAGATGGATCATTTCTAAAGATCATAGATTATAGATCAATTTCTATAATCAGAAAATAAAGCCTTACAATGGAGCAAAGGAAAGAAAGATTATTTATTTGGGGAAGAATCGAGGAAGATTTCATGGAAAAGATCTTGAATGATAAGTAGGATTTCAGCAGAAAGAGAGGAAGATATGGGAAGTGAAGGGAATGCTATGAGGAAAGAAGTGCACAGAGGTGGACAAAGGCAGTGACTAGACAGTATTGTGGAAGGTATCAGACAATGGATGCAGGGATAGTAAAACAGAAGGAGGAAGGTGGATCAGAACCAGCCAGATGATGGAAGGCTTGTAATAGGATGGTAAGCAGTTCATTAAGTTGGTAGGCTATGAGGAGCCAAGAAAAATGATCCTTAGTAGAGAAACATCAGATTTCTGTTAATTACAAAATTACATTAAAAACAAACCATAATAACAATAAAAGATTTCCAGATATTCTCCTTCTTAGTCCTCATTTAGATATTCAGAATCTGAATGAGCCAATATATCATCAATTATCAGTAAAATCTTATCACCAGAGATACAATTTAGTTTTGATTTGCTTGATCTTTTCCAAACTTCCTGATATTTTCACTTGTCGGCTGCCAGAATTCAAGCTCCAGCTCCAATCAACGCTTAGCAGCAACTTGGCTCCCCTTCTCCATTCATCCATCACATGCTTAAAGTCCATCCAAAATTCTGCAGCACATCTCACTTTTTCCATTTCTTATAATGCTCATGTTACATCAGCCTCTTGTACACCTGAAAATTAGATTCAAACAATTTCTGGTTCTGATGTTTCAAGGGCTTCTTGCCTTTGTGCTTATAGAGTGCCCTTCAACCCCAAATTGCTCTAATCTTCCTAAAACTGGATTTAGGTAGCTTTCTCATCAAGGTTCTGCCTGACCTCAAATAAGTAGAGCAAGGGTCACCCCAGACATGTCTTTGAAGTCAAGTGGAAGAATTTGAGACTGTTGATTGATCTGATGTAGTATAGCGACATCTGGCCTCTATATTCCCTGCCTCTCAACAACATTGTTCTCATAAATTTTAAGTCACCTCATCCAATTATTTTGTGTTTGTGAAGGTAGCTGCTGAAATAGTAAAATGTTTTAATTTTATAGAAAGGTAGCATGTAAGGAAATGTGCAAATTTACGATTACATAAAGAAATCTCTATTTCCACAGAAGAATCCCTCTTGAAACTCTCTCTGTCCCCTCCCTTCCCTCCCCTGTTCCATCTCCCTACACCCCTTTCTTTCTCCTCTCTTTCTCACTGCCCTAACTTTTCCTTTCCCTGTTTTTAATCTTCAAGCACTTATCCCCAATGGCATCCTTGGCAATTCTACATTTAGCACTACAGAAACACATTCCTCAGATAGATACACCCATTTTAGAGATGAAGATACTGAGTGAAGATGTATTTCAGGATTATATCTGAAGGTAGTCACAAACCTACCACAGAAACTCAAAGACTTCAGTCTTTAGACTATTGAGGCAGTTAAAACCCTGATTTATAAATTAATTTGAAAGAGACCATGATTCTTTCTCCTGTCTTGGAAATAAACTTGGTCTCTGGTTAAGAAATCAATTACATCATATCAATTATCTCATGGAAAGAAAAGTCTGTCCAAGACCTGGCTGGCCCAGCTCTTAGAAAGAATCAAGCTTTGACTCAGGAATCTTCTGTGTAAATTAGCTAGCCTCAGTAGTCACTGCAGAATTCTACCATTTGCTTGAGTCATCTTGCACAAAATTATTGATTTACCAAATGCTACTTAGGCATGATGTATATTAGTTTTCCACAGTAAAAAAAAAAAAAAAAAATCTCTGTTCAGGTTAGAAAGTAAATTTATAGAATGCTATTAGACATAAAATAATCACTTTTCCTCTGCAACTTATTTTTCAAATAGCTTTTTGCAATACCATTGTAATTTTTGCCTTAATATCTTTACATTATAGAAATAACTTTCAGTAATAGTCATATGAGCATTAAAATCATCCCAGGAATTCATTTCTTATGACAATCACCTGAATTTTGGTATTACCTATACTGATAAATAATTACATGAATAATCATGCACAAAAATAATAAACAGAAATTGTCGTTTATATAGAAAATAGGAGGTAACTGGTTTTATGTAAAGTGGTCTGACCTTGGAGCCAGGAGGACTGGAGCTTACATCTTCCCTTGGCCATTTGCTAGTTTTAGGGTTTAGGCAAAGTTACTTGGTCTCCATTTGCGCAAAAGATGGGTTACATATTATAATGATGCTGTTAAAAAATTAATACTATTATGGATATATTAGAAATTATTTAGCTCAAAGATAACTTAAAGTATTTGCTCAAAAATATTAGTCTCCTTCCCTTTTCCCAGGAAGTAAGAATATTGCTATCATCACAGGGATGTTTTTCATTTTGACTTTATGATTTAATTAGAAGTGACCATAACTACTTTCAATAATTATACACAGTTTAGGCAAATTAATGTTGGAAGAGTGAAGTCAGTTCACTTCTTTCTAATTGCAAACGCATTTGCCAACAGAGATCTAAAAAGAGAAATGTTTAAAGTATATGATACTTTGCTCAGCCAGCTGTTAGGGAAATCACAGACACCTGCTAAGATGCAATTGCCTAGACCTAACCTGCCTCACCTTCTTCTCTGGGGGAGTCATAAACATATGCTAAGTGGCCATCTTCCTATTCAGCTACCCCCACCTCCTTTTCCCTTGTGTGCCAATCGGCAAAGGCCTGACCAGACCTTAAACCAGGAAACCCGTAACAAGCAGCCCCAGATGCTCATCAAAGCAGCGATTCTCAGTGGCGGGATCCCCTTCCAGCTAAGTGGATAAAAACCACACTCAGTATATATTTGTCTCTTTTCTTGGGCATGCAATGGGGCCTGTGGAGCTGCCATCCATCAACCGACCCGGAGCAATTTTCAGCCACCTTGGGAGACATGGCGTGACGGGACTTTTCTCCTGCTCTTTTGGGCTCTTTGTGCAATGTAAGTGACAAGGAGCTTATTTGCCCTTTCTGAACTCTTTATTCCGTGCAATAAAGGGTTCATTTGCTTAAAGTTTCTGTTGCACCCCCAACTTGTGTCCCCAGGACTCACTGTTGTAGCAACTTGTTCTACACCAACTAGTAGAGCATGTGTAGGGATTTTATCATGTAAATTTTGCTTTAGTTTAGATAAAACCAAGTAACAGGTTGTTTTTCTTATTAAGCTAAAAGAAGCTGTGGCCTGATTGTATGTCTAGCATGTACTTGAAAGAACATTATTGAGCTCATCTTTTCTTGGAATATTTTATGTTATGATGTTTCAAAGCTGTGTGACAGTCTCACCAAAAGGGAGGGTTTAATGTGAACTCTGAAGTTAAACATCAAAGTAACTTAGTCAAGAAAGACAAGTTTAAAGGAAAGTAAAAGGAGGTAACAGAAGAGGATAAAGAGTAGAATGAGAAGCTCAAGAGAAAAGTGAAAGGAATCAGAAGGAATTACAAAATTAGAGATAGGACTTGACCCAAGTTCCCAATATATTAACATGAATGTACCTATCACCCCACTGCAGGCTGATTCAGGATCTCATTTGAGTAAACCAATATAAACCTATGAAAGAAAATCATGTGAACAAGAAAGTTCTGTCTTTAAAAAAAAAAAAAAATTAAGTCATATTTGGGCATTCTGGAAGAAGAGCTTCAAATATTTGGTAACTTCTATATCTCATGTCCACTCAAGGCATCAGAAGATTCTGTGGAGACCGGAGGTCTATCATACTGGAAAAGATATTAGATGTTTTCTTTAAAAAAGAAAATACATACCTATATCTTATAATCAATAGTTCTGGATCTAAATTCGAACTCTATTATTTATAATCTCAATGCATTTTATCCTAACCATATGAAACCCTGTTTCCTCATAAAATAGTTCCTCCCCATAGATATGTCTGTCACAGCACTTCACCATAATGGACACTGGATAAATGTTAGAGATGGATCATTGAATAGAGGCAACACAGAGGAAATTTACAGTGTAATAAAATTAGAAAAATATGTCTAAGGATTAAAGTTATAGTGAAATTAAGGCTAGATATCTATTTTCTGAGTATGTTTTACGGAATTAGAAGAATAAAGGGACAAGATGACTGACGTTTTCCTTTCTGTTTTTGTTTCCTGGCTGCTAAAACAAATACCATGCAATGGATTGGTTTAAACAACAAGAATTTATTGGCTCATGTTTTTGAGGCTAGAAGTCCAAAATCAAGGCATCATCAAGATGTCATCAATGATGCTTTATCCCAAAAGACTGTGGCATTCTGGAACTTGCAGCAGGTGCACATGGCGGCATCTTCTTTCTCTTCCGTGTTCCGTTGATTTCTGGCCTCTGGCAGCTCCTTGTGGCTTTTTCTCTCTGTGTACCCTTCCCTATAAGGCCTTCAGTGACAGGATTAAGATCCATCCTGATTCAGTTGGGCCACACCTTAACTGAAGTAACCACATCAAAAGGTACTATTTACAATAGGTTCACACCCACAAGGATGGATTAAGTTTAAGAACATGTTTTCTGGGGTACATGGCTCTAAGCTACCACATTTTCCAATTCTGAGACTTCGATCTGTTAACAAAAAAATGGTCTGTGTGTGGGGGCAGGGTCCTGGTAAATGCTTGTTAATGTCTCTTTCAGCTCTAATTTTCTGGGATCTCAACCTTTCTATCACTCTCAATTTCTTCAACTTCCAAAGTTTCCCATATTCATTCTAATATCTTGTAGCCCATATCTCTCTACTTCTGTCTTCTCCAGGATGATTCTCATATGCTGTGTATGTAACAAATATTATGCTCAAAGCAGACAAATATTGGTGGCTAATTTTCCATATTTTCTGTATACATATAATGTTCTGTCATTCTCTTGGTATTTTATACTAATCTTTACTTCTTCACTAGAATGCCAACTCCTTGAGACATAGGCTATTATATTTATTTTGTCTTTCCTAGAGAACTGAGTACAGTACTAAGTAGAAACTGGTTAATATATTTATCAATAATTGATATACTTAGTATAGAAAAGTTAATTTGATATGTTCAATGGCTGCAGTGGCATCCTTCTTCTTGGGCCATATGACTTTGCAACAGTCAGGACCAGCATGCTCAGTTACTGTGATGTGAATGCTTCAGAAAAATGTTAAAGTATATTTGCCTCAGTTTCTTCATTAAAAAGAGCAAACCATAAACATGAATGTGGAGAATAGTAGAAATATTAGAAGGAATTGAATAATCTAGTGTTCTAGTTTGCTAATGCTGCCAGAATGCAAAACACCAGAAATAGATTGGCTTTTATCAAAGGGGGCTTATTTGGTTACAAAGTTACAGTCTTAAGGTCATAAAGTATCCATCAACAAAGGGTACCTTCACTGGAGAAAGGCCATTGGCATCCGGAAAACATCTGTTAGCTGGGAAGGCATGTGGCTGGCATCTGCTTGATCCCAGCTTGCGTTTCAAAATGGCGTTCTCCAAAATGTCTGCATCAGCTTCCAACGGCCATCTTCAAAATGTCTGTCTCAGCTCCAGCTAGCTAGAGCTCCTTCTATCTGAGCTTATATAGTGCTCCAGTAAACTAAACAAAGCCCACGCTGAATGGGTGGGACCATGCCTCCATGGAAATTATCCAATCGAAGTTATCACCTACAGTTGGATGGGTCACATCTCCATGGACCCTGAACCAATAGGTTCCAACCCAATTCACACTAATACATCTGCCTCCACAAGAATGCATTAAAGAATATGGTTTTTTCTGGGGGACATAAATATACAAATTGGCACATATAACATACCTATTTTATTACTAAGACCCATCACTACCTTTCTTTTATTCCACTTTCTTTCATTTTTTCTCTTTCCTCATCCTACACTCCTTCCTATACTTCCTGCTTTCATACATTTTTATTTCATCATCTTTTGCTGATTGAAAGGAATAAAAACTGGACAAAGTAGATAAAAGAGACATAATGTTTTCATTTTGAGCTACATTGACTAATACATGCACATGCATGTATATATGTTTTGCATAGGCACAAAGTCTTTTGTAGGTACTTTTATAATATTCCATTGAATTAATATGTACTGGGTTTTGACTATGTACAAGGTGTAGACCCATGTGCAAGGCAGAGTCTTCAAGGCACTTATAATGGAGTAAATATTGAATAAGGGCAGGCAAAAGCCACTGGAAGAGCCATTTAAAAACAAAACAAAACAAAAAAAAACTCTGAATCTATTTTCTTAACAAAATTATAAAAGGTTAGTATTTTGCCATGACTTTGGCTATGCCACAAAGAAAAAATGATTTATCTCTGTTTACCAGCATTTGGTCTTGACCTTAAAAATTACTCCTATTTATAATTTTATTCTCAAAATTATTACTCGGTTGTTTAGAAAATCTTGAAAATGTTCAATGTACTAAAGGAAAGGTGAACTAAGATCAAGCAACTTAAAACATTTTTCAAACCTAAAATCTAAGTATATTTTCTCAGAAAATATCAAATGCTTGTTTATATTGAAAAAACATGAAGCTTTTTCCAATCTTTCACTAAATTCATACTGCTTTTTAAGAACTACTTACTACTTATTGCACTAAGAGACTTAGCTTCCTTATTGAAACTAAAAAGTTTTCTTTAACATAGCAAGAAAAAAAAATTGGAAAAATTGTAGATACAGTTCAGTATAGGGCCAGGGTTCTCAGGGTCAAACAGTAAAGAGAGACCAGAGAGAATCACGATGAAGTAATTATATTGATAGGCCATGGCATCATGGATTTTAATGTGTGTAAGGAGGAAATTGGATACATTGTATTGACAAAGAAAGAATAAAAGGGGTAAGATTCATGGAGGGATTGAAGAATGTAGGTGTAGGATACTACCAATACAAGCAAGCCAGAGGAGGTGTTAACCAGAGACTCAGAATCCTGAAATTGACTCAGATTCCTGAAATTGAGGTTTTGCAGTTTACAAAGTCATTCTTGATGCTGAGCTATAGGAACGACTATGAGAGTGGGTGGCTGAGGCAGTTGGAGAAAAAAAATGTTATCACTGGAGTTGAGGCAGTCAAGCATGGAATATCCAAGGCATCAGGTAGATCTTAAGTGATGTAGCCATCACCGAGAATACTAAAGTGTGTGTGTATGTGAATATAAAACATATGTTTTATCTCTTTTTCTAGAATCTAAGGTCTTGCAGGTCAAGTCTGTGACTGATCAGTTTTGGTTTTGCCCATTGTGCTCAGTATATAGCATTATATATAGTATATGATCATTTAATGTGATTTGGAAAAATGAATTAATTGATAGCAATTTAAGGAAACTAGGAAACAAGGGAGAAAGTTTTAAAGGGAAAGAACATTTATTAAAAATCTATCATGGATAAAAAAACTTTACTAATTCCCTTACATATAGAATTCTTACATTAACCCTGTAAGAACACAACTCTGTAATTAACTTATGACTATACTCAAGAATCACACAAAAGTATATAAAAAGAACAAAATGTTAATGCCGTAGTTCCGGAGTCTTCTTATAAGGTTCAGTTACTATGCCTAAGGAATTGTGTATTTAATCACTTTAAGGGTAACCATATATATTAGTTTTCCTAGATTTTTTTTTTCTGGAGTCCTAATTGAGTATTTGTCAGTTGCATTAAAATAAGCTTTAATTGGCTTGAGAGATCTCCACTGGCAGTTCCATCTTCCTCCAAGGTCTCCCAAGCTGCGTGTGATGCACACATGAAGGACACAGAGTTGGGAAAATCTATTAGAGGCTACCATCTGTCTTTCCTCTGCTATTTCCTGATGCCAGTATCCAACACTTGCATGCAGCTTGCATGACACTTACTAAATAGCTTGCATGATGCTTATTGATAAAATTCAGGGCTGTGGGCAGGAGTGGCTAGAGAGCTAACTCCTTCTGATATCAGGTAATGATAGAAGCAGCTTTCCACTTGTTATACCAGCCAGTTGTGCCATGATTCATGCAGCAGTCTAGAAGATGCATGAATTTCTCAGTCTACTAGCTGGTGGGGTCAGTGGGAACATATAGAGTAATTATACAGTGGATATACATAAAATATATGCAAGAAAGAGATTCTGAGAATCCTGCATAGGACCTAGAAAAAAATAATCCGGAATGTTTGCACTGTGATGTTTTGTTATTTCTTGTATGTTGTAATTCTAAAATGATTTATTTATTTTATTGTTTAGAAACTTTTTACATTTTCAATAAAGCTTTTCAATCCAATGAGTTTACATGAAAGAAAAAACATATTGAATGAAAAATTAAGTTCAGAATTTCCATTTCTCAAGAAAGTTTATGATGTGTGTAATATACATAAACTGCTTTTTTAACAGTTACTACCCACCAAAAAGGCCATAGCCATAAAATTTCTGCAAAGCAAAAGATACAAATATGCTGAAGGAGCATCAGTATCTTTTTAAAATATTAAGTTTTCTTAAAAGATAACTGTGTCAAAAGATAATAATGGAACACATGTACTTATAGAAGGTGAATTTACATGTTCTTTACATGTATACTAGTCCTCTAAATTAATTATGTGCATATAAGTTTCCTTGTAGCTATAGGAAAATGAAGCAATAGCTACAAAGTGTTGGCTCCATGGACAGGGGGAAAAACTTCACAGAAAGAAATCTTGAAAATTTTTTTATTTTTCAACCAGTGTCATCAGTTGTTAACTCTGATAATGATTAGCCAGTTTTATCTAATTCATGTAGTAAAAGTAATGGGTTTAGAAATTCATTCTTTTGAATGTGAGATGCCTGACATTTTTGTAAATGTGTAAATTCAGTTACAAAGTTTAATGTAGCAGATAAAATTATTTTTTGCAGTGATAATACAAATATTAATTTTGTTGGAACATAGCATCATGGTAATGATACCTCAAAATTTCATGACAAAACAGATGTTGTGAATACAAAAAACAACATTATTTCAGCACAGCAAAAAGCACTTTATTTCTTGGTTACTTGTCATAAATCAGATTTTAAAATGTTTGGAACTTTGAAGAATTATTTTGTAAGTCAATATAACTATCCTACAATTCAAATTAAACATTTTGTATATGAATCCTTTATATTCTGTGGCATTGTGTTCAAAATTAGTTGGAAATCTTTAAACAAATTATTCAGCAAACAGAGTACCAAATAACTTAGCCACTGAAGCTTTTAATGAATTATATTTATTAAAACAAAGCTTGCAATTAGGAAGACACAGAAATTTATCCCTACAAAAGCAAATGAGAAATTGAATAAATTAAATGATGACAAGTCAAAAGTACATAAATTTTAATTTTGAAATATTGTAAGTTCTCTTTGGATCATCTTGGCTTGAGTGAGGAATCTTGTGATACAGCTCCTTTATTCAATTGAATAAATTCATATTCCATACTGAAATGGTATTAAATTGAGAAGTCATGATTATTCAGCATATCAATTTGTCAAGTCAAAAAAATTATAGAGAACTAATTTGATATTTTTCTTATAAAAATATTTATTGAAGTACCTGTATTAAAGTTTTAAACTAAAAACAGTATCTGTAAAAACACTTGCTCTGAGACATTTGCACATTTCAATTTTTAAAAATTAGAAATGAAAATATCCTCCATTTAACAAGAAATCGCTCTGAACTTTCCAGGTTACTAAGTATCTGCAGAAAGAATATTTTGTCAATTAATAAAATGATACAGAGGAGATCGAATGCCTCAAAAATTTCAAATTTATTGACACAAATATAACCTTGAAGAATATTTCATGCAATTTTATGAAAAAATAGTAATAATAAGACCATATTTAACAAAACAGAATGGTGACATGGTATTAGAGATGGATATGAATAAAAAGAAATTGATTAAAGTATTTGAATATGGACAAACAATAACTATTCTACTATTTTATTTTTAAAATTATAGATAATCAATACAAAGAATTGTTTTTCAGTGCCTTAATATATAAAAATGTTATTTAAAAGAGAGAATTTTACTTGGGAACAGTTTTTTTAAAAGAACCATTTTCAGATCCAGCAACAAAAAAACAATAATCTGTCAGTCAATTAATTTATATCCCAAAATCTTATGTATTTTTAATCATTTTAGCATTATCTTTCACTCTCAAAAACGTCTTTGTTTGCATGATAAATTATGTGATTACCATAGTCATCTCTTTTTTAGGATTAATCGGTTGCTCTATTTTGCTCAGGGTAATGTTCTGGAATTCAGATAAACAAATGTCTAGTATAGGTGAATTATGCTGGAGCTTCAGAAAATTTTAGAGCTAAGGGAGCTATTAAAGATATGACATCTGAACTCTATATTTTACTGGTGAGAAACCAAAATCCAAGTAACTAAACTTCCAACCCAAGTGCATAGGACTGGTTATTAGCTAAGCTGGGCCTGGAATCCCAACCTCCTAACAGCAAATCCCATGATCTTTTCAGTACACCATTCTTCAGGTGTAAGCTTTCTACTTGGATAGCCCCACAAAGTGATGGCAGCCTCAATTAATGTAAATTATGTTTTGCTATTTTTTATTTTAATTTACATATCAAAATGAAGACCATATTTCCACCAACTTACTTGTTTTTAAGAATTTTCCCATAAATGTTGTACTATTAAAAGCAATCTGATACATCATTTTCCGGATTATTTTTATGTGTTTGTATCATTCTGAATTTTTTTCATAACTTTACCAAAAAATGAAAAACAACAATTTAAGATCTTGATATTCAATTTGCGGTTTAAAAGCTGACTGACATTAGAGAATGAGCAGTTCTTATTTATCTGAAGACTACTATTATGATGCAATTTCCTTTTCATGAAACAAAAAACGAACAACTCAAGCTTTTATTGATTTATGGAGGATGAAATCATATTTGTATTTTAAGAGGAAAAACAACCACCACCCATTTAAAAGCAATTTGCCTTTTGTATTACATTCTCAATAATTATGGGTAAGGATTCAAAATCAGTATGCTCCCATTCTCTGCTGGAAAAACCTATGTAAGATTTTCCTGAATTTCGCTCTTAGGTTATGAGAACTAAAAAGATGCTAGGATGCTTTCTGCGTTTGTTGATGGGACCTGCTACTTTTCGGGTATTCTTTCACTGATGGTTTGACACTTCTCACTTTGATTAGAAAAAATAAAACGTCTGTTTCCAAGTAAAGACAAAAGGCTTTTTTCAGAGTATATGTTTTCAAGAATCATCATTATTTCTTTTGGAAAATGATACAGAGAAAGTGTCAAAATAAAAAGATTTTTCCCCAGACTTTAATACAATAGCAAAAAAATGATATATGTGTATATATGCATATATGTGTATATAGACATACACAAACAAAAACAATATATGCATCAAAATCTCTAATTTAGAAGATGAATTTTAGGAAGCATTGTTTGTGACATATTTGTTTGACTGTACTCTCAATCTTTGGGGTTCTATTTAGAGCTGTTCTAAACTCATTGCTGGGAATAGAGGGAGAACTTAATAATAGTAACTATGTCTCTCCCTCCTTTCATCTCTTAAGTTCCTGAGAATCCAAGTAGAGAACTCTTCAGGAATACCAACCCCAGGACCTCAGCCCCACCTGATTGTCTGTCCAAGCCAGAGTAGGTCTGAGTGTGGCTACCAGCACACATCCCCAAAGAGCAAGGAACCCCATGCACCCTCATCATAGTCATCAATGTGTAAAATCCTCTCTATGGTTCCAAAAAGGGAATACAGGCTCAGCACAGTTTGTTTTCAATGGAAAAGCATTATTCTCAAAACTCAAATTGTAAGATTTCAGCTCCAACCTAATGCAAAAGAGGAAAAAAATGTTTAGCTAAGAGCAGAATGTTTTAGTTGTTTTTTTAAGGGAAAGGCATTGCCAAATTGTTTATGGAAACCATATTAGAGTCCATCTAAATGAAGTGAAATCAAATGAAAATACTGAAATGAAGCTTTCCCAACACTTAAAAAAGTCCCACACATTTAAAGCATCACTTTAAAAAACATATTTCAATTCACACTTGGATTCAGATCATAGTTTTAAAAACACTCATTTTGTAGCATTGTGTATGAGAGAGAGATTGGTTAGCAATTCACCACTCAATGGAAATACATTAATCTTGACCTTTCTCCACCTTTGTGGCACTTCTCTGCCTGACGATGGTGAACTATCTCCCACACAGGGTAAATGATAACATGCAGTCAAGCACAAGCTCATGTGGACTGTGAGGATGCTGGATCAATTCATTACCCGCATGTCCTTAATGCCTTATAGTAAGTATATTTCTGCCCTCATGTTGAGATATTCTGCCATAAAAATTCTAGAACTGTTTTTATTATTTTACTTAGGGAAACTCTTTAATGTTTTATTAAAAACTGGAAATGTAGATGCATGCTGAAAGACTTATTATCAAATAATATACTGAGCAGGTTGGGATAATGGAACCATGCCATGGAGCTGACTTACTGGAGAAATCATGTTATACAGATAGGTGTTTGGAATTTTTTTAATATCTCACTTCTTTTGAGCAGGGACTCACCTTTTACCAAATCACAAAAGCAAACCATAATGCTGAATAAGTTAAATAGTTACATGATGCTGTATAAAGAATAGATTAAATGGCAGAAGTGTTTTATTTTGTTCTTCTAGAAGTCTACATATTACAATAAATAAAGTCAAGCCAAAATTGGATATAAGATATCCAAACTATGTGTGAAGTCTGAGGTCATTCGCCACAACTAAGTTTTGGTGTGCCAAATGCCAAAAGCCATCCCTACAATCAGTAAACGTGGTGCTGTTAAAGTTGCCATACCCAGAAGTTACAAATGCTGTCCATTGCAACTGGCCCATGGCTATTTCTAATACTTATTGTTCCACTTTCCTATTGGAATTACAAGAAAAATAAAAACATTGTTATTTCTAAATGAGAGCAACATTTTTACTACAAAAGGGTAATTAATTAAAATTACCTCATGTCACTCTTCTGTACAAATTCCCACTGCACTTGGAATAAAATCCAACCAATCTCCTATGGCCTAACAAGGACCTACTTGACCTCCAATCACATCTCCTGCTTCTCTCCTTTTCCCATTACACTTTTGTTCTTTATGTTCCTTCAGTCATTGTGTTTCTTGAACAACCAACTTTGTATCTTAGAGTCAGTAATTGGACTCTCTCTTCACTCTCCCTGGTATACTGACTTCGTGTCCTCACATGGATAATACATTCTTTTATCAGGTCTTAATTCAGAACTCATCTCCTTATTGACTACCATTCCAAATTAATCCCAACATCCTTAAACCATATATTATACAACCTCATTTCATATTCGTCATGGTCTCAACTCTATCTAAAATTACCTTGTCCATTTGTTAGTCAACACGAATTCTGCCTCTTTACCCTTGGAATGTAAATATAGGGTCTTATAGGTTTTTCTCTCCACTATTTCCCTAGCACCTAGAAAAATGGTTGACACATAGTAGAACTATAAAACATTTGCTGTAAAGAATAAACAAACCATTCATACCATTTAAAGGCAAAATATAGACTTCCAGAGCATGTTAAATATAATCATAAATGGATGGTGTCAGAAACTGCTGTTGAAAAATCTTAACACTTTTTTCATTTATCTGTATGTTTTGCCTATACAATGTGCAAAAAGAGATTTGTTTATTTTGGGGGAGACTTTAGTCCCTTCAAATATCCATTACTAGCCAGACTTGCCATGATGCTTTACAAGAATTTCTAGGAGCAGAAGAAAGGCGCAGCTTGTCTGGAAGTGATGGAAACATGCCCTCTTGAATGATCTGAAGTCATATGCATGTTTAGTTGTAAGAGGCCTAGGTTATGGGTTACATTGTTAACTTATAAAACAATGCAGTAGATTGAACTAAAAGTCATAGCAGAAATCCCAACCCCCACTGTTGTCAAAGGAACAAAGGAAATTAGAAGTATAATAGTAAGAGAGAAGATAAGGAGAAGCAGTATTATCTTCCATCTACACTTAAATTTGTTTCCACCGGTAATCTCTGACCTGGATTTCAACCCATGTTTGAAGATATCTAAGGAACACCCTGTTTTAGATACATAGGGTCACTTAAGCCTCAATATATCCATAATTGAATTCATCTTTCTCTTCCAAATAATGCTCCCCTTCCCAGACCAGAAAATGTAGAATCATCTTTCAAGTTTTCCTCTTGCCCTGCTACATGTTCTCACATGTACCAAACCCCGCCCATCCTGCCTCCTTGAAATGTCTTTTGGCTCTAGGCCTTATTTCTATTATCAGCCCACTGGCCTTGACCTCTCATCCAAATTCTATTCACCCTCTCCATAAATGTGCTGATCTCCCAAAGTCCCAGACTCTAAACTCTCACAGAGATTTGGCATATGTCTCTGACTATTGAACTCCATCATTCTTTTTATCCCCAGAATTATTTCTCTGTAGATGTGGCTTAAGGGAGCAATCTGAGTGGAAGGAGAAGTTAAGGGATCTGTTTTGCAGCTGCATATGCATAGTATTTTAAATAAAATCAGGAGAGAAATCCAATATCCAAATCAAAGAAGAGGTCAAAGGGCTGATGGAGATTATTGTTTAAGTTCACCCAAGCCACCGCTTGTTGCCACCGATAATTAGGACTCTATCCTCCTTATACCTATACATCCTGACCATGGTTTCTTAACTATGCAGTGCATAGATCAATACTTCGTGGTGTCTTGAGACTGTGAGGGTCTTTAGATTGCACTGCTAAGTTGAGCATCAGATTTCCTAACTCTGAATTCCAAGTTCTTGCCACCACACATTGCTTCACTCAAGTATAAACAGGAGGAGACATGATGACAGGTATCACCATATTGTTTCTAAAATAAAACTAATGTGGTTACCAATCTACGTAGCATATGACTAAATTATAATTTTAAAAGACAATTGTTTTAAATTAATAAATACTTCCCAGCAAAATGAATTCTTTAGTAAATTTCATGATTGATAGGAAAAGTATTTGCGAATCTAGCTAAAAAATAATTTTTATGTTATTTGTTGAGGAATCTTGATATTTTTAACCGAATCAAACAGCCAAATTTGAACTTAATTCCTCAATGCCAAAAATTTGAACCTCACTGAATGTGGGCATTTTAAAGGAAAGTACAAGAGGTTGCTAATGGTGGTAAACAAACCATTCTCAGCAGTGGTCCCTGTGATGCGCTAGCTCAGCTGGCAAGGGTAGAGCTGGCCAGGCTGACATTCACGCTCACCACATGTGGGATAGTTAATGCCAGTCTTCTTCATGGCCACAAATTACATACCTAACTCTTGTCTGCCAATTAAAGTGTGACTTTGATTGTGAGGATGGCCAAATCAAAGAATGGGGCTGTCTTGTGACATCACTACTAGGAAAAAGCACCTTAAACTCTATGTCCTATTGATGATGAATCACTAGTGTCATTGAAGCATAAATGAAGACGACTCTTTCCAGTGCTTGATGAATCTACCCCTGGTGCATTATTAATTCTATAAGGAGGAAAGCTGAACATGTATTTTAGGGCTCAGGAAAATATACATACTAAAAGTCTTCATTTTGATAGTTTCCAAATAAATCTCATTTTTCATTTCCAGTCACACTTAGTTGGGAACTGGTTTCTGTCAATGAGGCTAAACAGAACAATACAACAGTGTGTGCCCTTCCAGGGTGCTGCCTCTAGGCAATCCTCCTTCAGAACTATTTTCAGAACATTTTGCATCTGAAAATCAGAAATTATCTGCCCTCAAAGGTTTTATAAAATAACACAATCAAAACCACAGATTAGAAAAAAAGGACAAGATGTACTTTTAGCTGTATAACTACATAACATCCCCGTGTAGTTTCATCTCTTCTGGCACACTAAAAATAAAAGAGATTCAAGCAGGACAGATGGAATTTGATGATCCCTACATGCATAATCTTTCACACACTTAATCTTCTTTTGGGGATTCTTGGTTTATTTGTCTACCAGTCAAATACCCATGTACACCACTAAAATTGCCATTAGGAAGTCATACATGGTAGTTAAGAGGCTTGCCTTTCTGGTGGCTCTTAGGGAATCCTTTCCAGGAATTCTAAGCTCATCTCACTCCCATATTTCAGGTTTTCCCCTATATCATCAACTTTCTGCAATCCCAAAGTTAACGTTTCTGTAGATTTTTAAAAGCATGGCAATTGATCACAAGCTGTCACATGTTTTCATATGTGTCAAAATAAATTTCCACATGAATTGATAAATGAACATTTTATTTAATATAAAGACCAGAATGAGGAGGAATGTAGCATACAGGAAAGAACACTGGGTCAGTGTTGGATAAAGTCTGTTACTCAGCTAGGACTTAGATTAGATGATTCAGTGTTAAGTCATTTGTCTGTTAACTCTGAGGCATAGATTTTATGAGAACATCATGGACTTTGACTGCTCTCTACTGGAGAGAAAATATATTAGATTTGCTCAAATGCATAACTTTTTCTGAAGAGAGTGAACACAGTTTTTCTCTTATTTCTCTCCCCATATTTAGGGAGTCAAAGCTTCCATTTCCTTATTCTACTTCTTTATATGTAAGATGACAATAAATTATTATCCATATCTTGGATTTCCAGATATTTCTAAATGATAGATATGCAATGATATATTTATTTCTAGCTTTATTTAAAATTTTTGCTAGATGGCATTTATAGCATCATTTTCTTTCTATGTATATAGCACTAATGTTCAATCAAAAATGATTTTTTTGTTGTTGATGTTGAAATGGAGTCCCCATCCCTCCATCACACACACATACACACACACACATCCCTGAGACTCTAACAATATGACCTTCTTTGGGTTTAAAAAAAAACAAAAACAACAAACTGACTTCAATTTTGAACTAAGAAGCTAGGAATTAGAGCTTTGAAACTGAAACATGATGCCTCTGGGACACCACCAGTGAAAACAGGAAAGGTCACTCTGCTTTCCTGATGAAGGGGCCTGCTCATAAACAGCACTGATGTCATTGCTGCACTCCTATCTGGAGACAGTTGATTGAGAAATAGTATTTATTCCTTCATCTATCAACCTTCTGTGCAACACTATACAAGGAAAGAGGAAAAAGCAGTTCTTTTTCTGAGAGCCCACTTTACTCTTTACTTGTATAGTGGTGCATATGTAAAGGAATATATATATATGGTGCATATGTAAAGACATAAACTGGCAAAAGAAAATAAAAGCATATGCCAAACACTTAACCCAAAATGAAAATTGATAGTTTGAGCTTTCTTGAAAATAATAAATGAAATAAAACCACTGTAGACGGCTCCAAGATGCATTTTCTAACTTTTTCCCCTTCCTCCTCTTCTGTCTTCTTTTTCTTCCTCTTCCTCTTTTTCTTCCACTCCTCTCCTTTCTCCTCCTCCTCCTCCTCCTCCTCTTTCCCCACTTTGTATTCAGTATGAAAGGTATATATAGAACATTACTTGATTTAAAAGAAGAATCTTCAACCTGAGCTGTATGTAGCCCTGAGTTACCTGAAGTCTTTCTACGGAGTAGCCACACAGAGTCATTTTAAGAGAGTCCTTCTCTGGTGTCTCAACTTTTAGGTAAACCTCTCTCCTACATATTCATCTGTCTGAGACTATGAGGTCAAGGAGCCTTCCTCCTTTCATAACAGATTTACCCCCTATTTTTTCAAAAGAAAGATATCCTTCTACTCATATATCTGGACTTTTATTACGATGCTTATGAAGGGTAGGTGCAGGAAGGGGGAGTGGAGTTAAAAAAAAAAAAAATTGTTGCCAGAAGATAATGTGTAATATTGATGTAGGTGTTGAGAAAAATGAATGGTTCTAATGTCTTTTATAAATCAAGAGGTTTCCAACACTTTGCTTTCAACAAAATTGAAAGAAAAACTGTGTTGTTAGCTGACAGATTTTTGGCATATAACTCAGAAAGTGTTTGACATCGCCATAACAAAATTTCCATTCCCATATACTATTTATTTTCACAATATTTTTCATTGCTTAAAAATACCAACAAGATAAATTGGACTACAGTTGATAATAATTGCTGAGTCATTCTGGCTGTAAGTAACATTCATCCATTGATACAGAAACTATTTGGGAGGAAAAGCTCCATTTAGCTCATTAAGAGATGCATTTCTAATAGCTTTTTAAAAGTTTTATAAAAATTTTAGTCATTTATGTTATTTCTCACCTTTGTACAACTGATCATTTTATTGTTAACCAAATTGAGAAAAAAAATTAACAATTACAGTATGTCCATACAAAATAGTTTTAATTCAATTTATATACACAATTTTGTAACAGAGAAATGTAATAGCAATCAGTAAAGATTATCCAGCACATGAACACACACAGAAAAAAGTTTGTAGAGGAAGTAGAATGGATATATGTGTTTAAAGATGAAAATATAATGCAAAATTTCTGACTGTTGAAGATGAGATGTTTACTATATTTTATAAATGGATGATAAGGATATCAAATCACTATTACATTAGGTTCTATTGATTACATTTAATGAATGATATGGTAGTTTTGTATTAAAATGTCATTATTTAAAATATGCCAGAGACTTCCATTTCCAACAAAGATAGCACAACAGGAACCAAATTTACCCTTCTGTCTGAAACAAGTAAAAGCCTAGACAAAATATATGAAACATCTTTCAAGGAATGGACATCAGAAAATGAAGGACAATGATGGTTGCAAGGCAATAATAACACGCAGTGAGTTCTATGATTACTCAAGCTTACTGGCTGGAGAGAATTTCTAAACTGTGGTGCAGGGAGAAGAAGCAAGGGGGAGCCCACTGAACTCCTTGAGTTGAGGAACCGGGGGTATGAATCTGGGGAAGCCAATACAACCCAAGTTTGCAAGAGCAGAGTATGAGAGAGGAAAGACCGCACAGAAAGAGAACTCTAGAGATATTCAGAAGGTCCTCCTTGAGTCTTCAGCTAAGAATCCATCAGCTTATTCATGTAAGGAAACTATCACACAAAGGAATTAAAGGGAACAATCTCCAGAGCTCATACACAACTGGGAAAAGTTCCTGTTCTCAACAGCCAGATTGGGAAACCTCATTAATTCCTGTAGCAACAATACAGTATTTGTACTTGGAAGAGTCATGTCTCAAATAGCTTGAAGTTACCAGTAGACTAAATATTGACTCAAGGTGATGCTGAGGTTAACTTTCCTCCAAAGAACTGCTGTAATAGGATCCAATCTAGAGTAATAACCCAAATTGAGGACCCAGAGTGCAGCTCTACTACCCTAACCCCAGAAAGTAACTGAACCATGCCATGGACAATGAACTTAGTTACATCATATATATATATATGTATATATGTGTATATATATGCAAGTACATATGTGATTTCACTTAGGTATACATATCCTTTCACCTGTGTTAAAAGTCTACATTTAAAAATTATTGGAAATTGAAGGTTTAGTTTTTATTTTTTTAGTATTGCTAGATGTTGCCAAGTTGACCTCAGTAGATGATTGTCCCAGTTTGCTAATGCTGCCCATTATGCAAAATACCAAAAATGGATTGGCTTTTATAAAGGGGGTTTATTTTGTTACAAAGTTACAGTCTTAAGGCCATAAAGTGTCCAAGGTAAGAGGGTACTTTCACTGAAGGACGGCCATTGGTGTCTCGAAAACCTCTGTTAGCTTGAAAGGCTCGTGGCTGGTGTCTGCTTGCTCCCGGGTTATGTTTCAAGATGGCATTCTCCAAAATGTTGCTCTTGGGACATTTTGTCCTCTCTTAGCTGCAGCTCCTTTTCAAAATATCACTCTCCATTGCTCTCCTCAATGTCACTCACAGCTGCTCTGTATCTGGGCCTGTGTGGCTCCTTTTAAAGTACTCCAGTGATCCAATTAACACCCATTCTGAATGGGTGGGGTAACACCTCCATGGAAATTATACAATCAAAAGTTTCACTCATAGTTGATTGAGTCCCATCTCCATGGAAACACTCAATCCAATCTGATCGACACTAATACATTTGCCCCCATAAGATTGCATCAGAGAACATGGTGTTTGGGGGTACATAATACATCCAAACTGGCAGAATGATAAACTATTTTATACTCTCACCAAATAGCCAACCAATTTATGAAATATGTTTCTCCCATCCTGAAAAACACAGTACACATAATTTTTTTGTGAAAACCTTATATGTGAAAAATGCAATTGTATTGTGTAATTTTCATTTTTTTCTAATAATGTGAGGCTTTTTTCCATGTATTTAAGTACCATTTCTTCATGAATTTTTGAATTGTTTTTTCTATTATCTTTCTGTTTTTGTGTATTGAGTTGTTTGTATTTTGGGGCTCTTGTCTATGCCATAGAGCTGTCCACTTATATGCTGTGTTAATTTCTATAGCTTTATATTATAATTTATTATTATCATAGGGTTAGTGTCTCATTATTGGTCCTATTTTTCAGAATTTCCTTCAATATCCTTGGTGTTCTTTTCATATATTAATTTTATAATTGCTCCTTTGGTTTATTAAAGGTCCTGTTGGTGTTTGATTGCCAGGAAATCTTTGCTGTGGTGGTGGTGGCAGTGCAGTGAGGAGGTTCAAATAAAAAAGTACTTATTTTCCTCTCACACAAGAAGTCTGTCAATAGACTTGATGATCATCACAGGGATGTTAAGTCAGTGTCTCTTCAAGCTTCTTTGCCTCTTTACTCATGCTTCCAACATGATGCCACAGCATAAGTGTCTTGGCCAACTTTTGTCTACATCTCATCAGCAGAAAAGTGTCACATGGCTACCTCTAGCTTCCAGAAATGGTAGAGAAGAGATATTTAGCTTTTCCAGCCTCTGTAATATAGACAAACAAGACAGAAAATGTTTGTAGGTGAAGTTGGATTAATGAATAGTCTGACACCATGTTTGGGTGATAAAGAGAATTTTATTAAAGTTATAGGTTTAGTTATGATATTGAGTCTTGCTATCAAGCTATTGGGTATAATTTCCATTTATTCAGTTTTTCATGACACCCCTGAGGAGGATATTATAGTTTTCTTCATATAGTCTTTGATATTTCCTGTTAATTTTATTCCAGGTATGTTTTTGTTATTATTGTAAATAGAAACTTTCACTGTATATTCTACCCTGGTTGATGTTTATAAACAGAAAGGTTATTGGTTCTTATATATTGTTTTTTACTTAGGAAATTGAATAAATCATCTTATTTATACTACTTATTAGATAGATTCTTTTGGGTTTTCCATGTTTAAAGTCACATAATTTGCAAATAAGATCATTTTACCTACTTTATAATTTTTTATGCTTTTTTCCCTGTCTTATTAAATTAGGTAGTACCTCCTGAACAATGTTAACTAATAGAGGCTATTCATATTAAAAGTTAAGCTAAGCCAGTATAAAAGAAAGATGCCAAAATACAGTGGTTTAAATAAGATAGAAACATATTTTCCTATCATTTAGAATTCCAAAAGTGAGTGAGCAAGACTGGGCTATGATCAATATGTGCCTTCTACATCTGTTTCCAGGGGGGCTTCTCTGTTTGTCAACATTTCCCAATTATCAGGAAGAAGGAAAAAAGAAGTCCATTAAGCCTAATGCTGACTATTGTAATGAGATATATTTTAACATGCTAGTAAAGTATTAATTAATTCCTGTTTTATTAGAAGTTCTATTCATTAGAAACATGTTAAATTTTATCAGTTTTCAGCATATATGTAGATTATCATCTATTTTCTTTTACATCTATTAATATAGTGAATAATACTAATTTATATATTTCTAATATTGAAGCTATACTTGCAATACTGATAGAACTCTCTGCAAATATCCTTTCTTAAAAGGGTAAAAATCTCATAAAAATTGGAGTAGCATGCTTTAGAAAGATGAATGTAGATCACTAGCCCTGATTGTTTAGGGGACAGGTTTACAAGACCCTTTGGGTTTGAGAGGTTTAAATTAAGCAGGGACACAATCATCTCAGATGTCTGCAGAGACCAGATGGAAAATGAAAATGGGTAAAAAGTGATTAAAGTGGGGTGGATGGAGCCAGAGTGACAGGGCAAACCCAAACCAGAGCAAAGGGGCAGCCCCCCTACCCAGTTCCAGCCACAAGGGCTGCCATGCGGACATTCGATCCTCGTGTTGCCAGATTGTCCTGTTTTGTCTCCAAAATAATGCAAAAATGTTATTTTTATATAATATCTCTCAATTTTTACATACTGACACAAATTTAAGTACAGACACACATGCACACAACACTGCACAGGCCAAGGAAAACACAGCAGCAGATTGGATCTGGCTGTCATTGGTTACCTCTGGTTTAAAAGAAATTCACCCTGACCCAGGGGGAAGTTGATTGGCAGGGAGGATGGAGGAATAATGTTTCTGGGTTCATGGGGTCACAGATAGTAGGGTTAGTCCTGAAGGAGAGCTCCTGGGGCTGGCATTACTCCCATAGCTTTCTATGTACACTGAGAGAGTTGATCCCTGCTCACTCTCAAAGATTTATTCAGGCCTTAGGACCTGAGGCTCTCATAACTTAGGGTGACGTTGAAGTCAACCTTTCCCCAAAGAACTGTTATAACAGGCTCCTCTCTAGAGTAACTGCCCAAGCAGAGGACTCACTGTGCAGCCCTCCTGCTTCATATTGACTCCGAGAAACTACCTGAGCCACACAGTGGTCAACAAGTGGTATTTTGTTACACTGCAATCAACCTCCCTTCCCTTTATGCTGGGACACTTTTCATGGTCTATCCCTTCTACCTGGAATGTCCTCCCCTATCCCACTTCTTTGCTTCCTATTCATACTTCAAGGACTATTCAGGCACCACCTCTCCCCAGGGATTTTTCTGACTACCAGCTCCCATCCTCTCAAAGCTAGAATCAAGTTTCAAATCTCTTATACCATAACAAGCCTTTTCTGCCTTCATGTTAACTCCATGTTGCATTAAATTTATCTGTTAATTTGTTTGTCTCACTTCAAGTACAGGATATAGTTTATTTCATCTTATACGTCCAGTTTCTGGAATCACATCTGTCACAGAGCAGACCTTCACTTGAAATTATCTGAATTGTACTAAATATCCTCCCTGTCCTTATCAATAAATTGAAGCTGTTGGTCTAGGCTGAGGTCCTTTTCCAACTAGAAGGGACCTAGAAGATTGCTGGGATCCCTTCCAATTCTAAAATGCTGCAATTTTGAACATTCACTCCTCACATTTAGAAATTATTTATGCTATTGATTTTAGCTGCTTTAGAGATTATTCTAGACCTTTTTGGCTCAATCAGGCCATACCTCAGGGGGTTTAGAGCAGTTTTGATCAGTAACTGCAATGATTTCTATAATTCACCAGGGCCTGGGCATATAGCAGCTGCAATCAGCATTCAATGTCCACATCCTGCTCACCTCCCTTGAAGTACAATGTGAGGGAAATCATAACCATCTCCTTTTCTTCTCTTTTTAATCATGTTACTCGTGTCCATACATAACCTGTCAGATTTTCTCCTTGGTCCCTGTCTCTTAGGCCAATACAGTCCTAATTAACAGTTATAAACCTCTAGAAGGGTAATTTTCTTGAGGATACCGACCTGCAGCCCCCCTCTAGTCCCTCTCTAGTTTACATGTATCACAGAGTAAACTATAATACAAGATTATTCCTCCTTATGCTTGATGGACAGGCTATCAAAGCCAATACACTTTTATCAAGTACATATTATGTAAAGTTGCTGTGGTAGACCAATATGTGATTTTTGAGATGGGATTGCACAAAGCTTGAATTTAGAATCTAGATAAGGTGTGTATAAATTATCCTGAAATGAAGTAATATATGATGAGTATAGTAAGAGAGTTAAAGCAAAATGCTGTAAGTGTCTGGAATGAGTTTGTTTCCAGTGAGATGACCAGGGAAGTTTTAGGAAATGACTTAGTAAGTGGGCTATCCCTGGAGGGTCAATAGGTTTGTGGTAGGTGGAGATATGAGGAAGCAGAAGGGCGCAGATAAGAGGATGATACGAGCAAAGGAAGACTTGGAGACCAAGGAATGCATTAAATTACTGACCATTGTGGTTTATTTGGACATGGGGAAGCATCTGAGCTTTAGGTGAGTGAATTTGGTTAGAGAAGAACATAGAGAAACTTGATGGTCATATAAGGAAATTTAGAGTCTATTCTTCAGTAAATGGGTCATAGTAGACTGATGAACTGTGTAGATTATAAAAGGGGCAGAGAGCATAAATCAAAGAAGCTCTGGACTCTGAGTAAATGACTGGTGGGACAGCAGGCAGACTCTGTCCCACTTCCCTCTAGCAACATGGACTATGTGATCCTTCTCTTCTGAAGTGAAAGGCATAGTGCACAAATTAACATTTTCCTAAAATAAAATGGGATGATAAGATTAGTACCTTTTACATTCAGTGGTGGTAAGGATTAAAAGAGATTAGGCATATAAAACCCTTAGCTCAGTAACTTTCACATGGTGAAATAGTGAATGCTCAAGAAAAGTTTCCTAATATTAATATGAATGTTAAAATATTTTAAAGATAGCAAACAATTACCTGTTTTCTTATTGTATACAGTGAATTTTAGTTACTACTCAGCTTCATTTAACTATCGAGAACAATTTTCAGTCATCTCTCCCCATTGCCCAGCATATAAATGTAAGGTACTATATATGTTAATATATGCATAGGGGGCAAATTTTGGAGAAATGTACACCAGCTAAGGGAGATTTTCTTCTAGGGGTGGGATTACAGAAGACCTTCACTTTCTATTCTGAGATAGTTGCACTTTTTAACAATCAATAACTAATTTCATACTTAGAAAATAAGAATGAAAAAATAAAAATATATAACAAAGGCAAATATGTGTTATGTTTTGGTTATTCTCTCTTAGTAGCAATACCTTTGTGTTGATATACATTGAGGAACTATGCTCCTTCTTAGAATTACAGTTTCTATGTATGCAATGCTTTATCTAGCCTTCTCTTATATCACTGTTCATCCCATCAGATTTAGAAATAAAAGCAGAAAATGGAAGAAGCAAAGACAGAAAGTTTGAAAAAAGGTTAATGATTTGACAATATCTTGCAGCCTTTTCAATGCCATATGAATCCTCAAATGACTATTCAATGGTTTATATGAAAATAAGTACTAAGTATATAGACTTTCATCTGATCCAGTGAATGAGTTAGCTCTTTCCATCTTTTCCAAGGAGAATTTCCATGCTTTCATTGAATTGGTTAAAAGCTAATTTTGACATAAAGAATAAGTCATACAACTATTCTTTCTATTATATGTCCATATATCTATTTCAAAGGAATATTTTAGTGTTTGAACTTAAAAATCCATGGTTTAACTTTAAGAAGTCTCTCTATAATCATTTTATAGGTATTTTTATGCAGTATCATTAAAATAGTTACTAAACTGGTTCAAAGGTAATCACTTCAGCAGTTTTCTAGTAATTGGGTTTTCTCCCTCGCTCCTTTGCAACTAAAGAAATCATTTAATTCAAAGGAAAGCTAAATTCCTATAAACCTGTTTGGTTTGCACATTACAAATATCCTGCTAGTTATGAGATTTATTTTCCAGAAAAATTTAGAATTCCAAAATTGATACTCTTAGAAAGAATTGCTTAGTCCATTTAGACCCAGATATTTATGTAAATACCTCTAGGGTGCACATCTGGTTAGTGGCAGTGTCGGGACTCCCCAGGTCTCCTGACGTTCATTCCAACACCCTTCCCTCTTCCCTGGTATTTATGCCCAGAAAACATCTCCACGCTTAACTAACCTTAATCCCATTTATTCATGGCACATTTATTAGTTAGCCTCTGCAATATGCAAAGGCTGTGTTTGAACAGGAACCCCTTTCAATGGATCCTTAACACATAAACTGCCTCCTCTTCACTTTTAATAATTAAGTCTTAGCTGCTATGCTTCTGACATGACACTTTGAGATGTTGTAGTTTTAACAGATTGTAGGAGGTGGCCTGGCCATAGGAATTAGAAGTCAAACTGCTCTGCAAAATCAGAGGAGAAAGTTTCTACAAAGTTTCAGAGTTGCCCCCTTGTTTCTAATTTGTTCTTTTCTCAATGTGTCCAAAACAAAACCTGAACCCAGAAAACAAGTTGACTGTTTCTATCTCCATGACCTTATCAAAGTGGAGCTAATACTTTGTTGGTAAAGATAATTATTAACTGTGAACCAGAATCCATTACTTCTAGGATACTGATGCTAAAGAACAGGTGAACAGCCTGCTTTATTTCCATGGTTATTCATCACACCATATGACTTTTAATTTTTTGCATCTGGCTTATTCTCAGAAATCTACAATAACATTCCTTTTTAACAGTTTGACACATTTTATAGTACACAATAGAAGAGTTCCTCCCCTGCACTGCCCAAAAAAGGCTTCTACAATGGCTTGAGAGGAGTCTCAAGTGAGCTAAGCTTCCAGAGTCAATAGAAATCAAGACAATCTGTAATTATTTTGAATACTCCTTAAGTACAGGGTTCCAAAAAATTTATCTGAAAAAAGAGGTAACTGTAATATACTGAGCACCAACTTTGAAGTGCTTCTTATAAAATTGTACTGCTTTACATAACAAGTTTCCCCTTAAGTTAATTATTTGAAAAGTGCTTCAAAAGAGAAGCCAAGAAAAATTGTTTCTTTCTACATTTATTTTAGTTATGACAATTTCTGCATCTCATCACTTAACACACATTATTAAATTATTTTTTAGATCTTCAGTTATGGACCCTGTCAATGGGTCTTGGCATACATTAAAGTCAGCATTCTTTTTGAGGAATTTTCAAGGAAAAGGAATTGACAATTTCTCTGAGGAATGTTTCTTAGTAGATGATTTTCAAGAGCTTTACTAACTACATTCAAAAGTTGCTCTTCCTCACCATTCAGAGCAATGTTTTACATGCTGTTCATGCAAATTATGGTTGTAGCAAATCAAATAGAAGTAGAGGATGTGTAATGGCCAAAAACCCAGTCATAGTAATTTTCTTTAAAAAAAAAAAGAAAGAAAAACCTAGAAAAAGAGAGAAAAATACACGGAAAGGAAGAGGAAGGGAAAGAAAGGGGAATGGAAGGAAACTTCATGACATACTTAATCTCTGTGGTTTCAAATGCTAAAGAAACAAAAATACTACCAGCTCTACCCAATAGTTGGGTCTACATACAGGCCATACTATGATATGTGTCATTTAGCTATTGTAGGATTTAAATTACACCTGGTATGATTACTATAAATGCCACATGATTATACAGCATTTTTCTTGGATGTGAAACAGAGAGAGGATAAACATGTTTGGATTTTATTTAGTTGAAGTTTAAATGTAAAATGACAAGTTGGCGAGATTGATCCAGATGCCAAAGCAGGAGCTGTCTTCGGCCCCCAAGTCAACAAGATCAAGAGGAGGACAACCCAAGCAAGGTGCTTTGCCTTAGCATGGGGCCAAGAAAGAAGACCTACTATGGACCTTCAGATGCACCGGTAGCCTGCATCCCAGGTTCTTCCTCCCTGGGAATGGGGTGGAGGTGGGGATACAGTCAAGTGCTGCCCCAACAAGCACCATCTGCGGGACAGTCCGGAAAATTACAGCATAGGGGAGGCAAAAAAAAAAAAAAAAAAAGACTTTTTTTACTTTTTTTAGTGTCTTTCCTGACCCTCCACTAAGGCCCTTTGGAACTGGAACTGGTCTGCACCCCCTTCATGATACCCTAGGCCTGTTTTGATCAGTTAAACATGAGGAATTCTAAAGATCTACAGTAGGTTGAACCAAATGTCAAAGAAGAGCCTTAACACAAAGTCAAGCAACCATAAAACCCTAGGCAAGAGTGAGAAATGCACCATCAGAGTAAACATATCAAGATAATCAGATGCCTAGATGTCAGCAAAAAATTGCAAGCAATAAAGGAACAATGAAGGCCCAGTCAAAGAAACAAATTAAAAAGTCAGAGGAGACACAGAGTTTGGAACAACTAATCAAAGATGTTCACACAAATCTCCTAAGTCAATTCAAGAAGATGAAGGAAAATATGCCTAAAGAGATAAAGTACATTAAGAAGACACCAGGTAAGCATGGAGAAGAATTTGACTCTAAAGCATATTACAAAGCTACAGTGACAAAACCAGCATTGTATTGGCATAAAAATAGATATATTAACCAATGGAATTGAATTGAGAGTTTGGAAATAGACCTGTGCATCTATGGTCAATTGATTTTTGACAAGGTTGCCAAGTCCACTGACCTGGGACAGAGCAGTCTTTTTGACAAATAGTGCTGGGAGAATTGGATGTCCATATCCAAAAGAATGAAAGAGGACCCTATCTCATATCTTATACAAAAATTAACTCAAAATGGATCAAAGATCAAAATATAAAAGAGCCATAGGTAAGAAAGCATCTTCAAGATCTGGTGGTAGGAGGTAGTTTCTTAGACTTTACTCCCAAAGCACAAGCAACAAAAGAAAAAGTAGATAAGTGAGACCTCCTCAAAATGTAACACTTTTGTCCTTCAAAGGACTTTGTCAAGAGGATGAAAAGGCAGCCTACTCATGGGAGAAAATATTTGGAAATTACATATCTGATAAGGGTTTTATATCCAGAATAGATAAAGAAATTCTATAACTCAACAATAAAAAGACAATCAACTGAATAAGAAATGGGCAAAAGATTTGAATACACATTTTCCAAAGAAGAAATACAAATGGCTAAAAGGCACATGAAAAGATGTTCAACATCACTAGCTATCAGGGAAATGCAAATAAAAACCACAATGAGATATCATTTCACATCTACTAGAATGGCCATTATTTAAAAATAAAAAATGAAAACTACAAGTGTTGGAAAGGAGTGGAGAAATAGGAACACTCATTCATTGCTGGTTAGAATGTAGGATGATAACAGCTGCTTTGGAAGGCAGTTTGGCAGTTCCAGCAATTCCACTACTAGGTATATACTCTGAAGAACTGAAAGTAGGGATGTGAACAGATATTTGTACACCAGTGTTCATGGCAGCATTATTCATAATTGCCAAAAGAAGAAAACAATCTAAGTTGTCCATCAACTGATGAATGTATAAACAAGATATAGTATATACATACAATGGAATATTATTCAGCAGTAAGAAAGAATGAAGTCCTGAAGCATGCAACAACATGAATGAATTTTGAGAACATTATGTTGAATGAAATAAATCAGACCCAAAATGATAAATATTGTATGATCTCACTAATATGAGCTAATTATAGTAAGTAAACTCACAGAGTTAAAATCTGAAATATAGTTTACCAAGAAATAGAATGTGGGTAGAGAATGGGGGAGTGGATACTTAATGTGTGCAGAATATTTAACTAGGTTGAATTTAAATGTTTGGAAATGGATAGAGATGATGGTAGCACATTATACTGAGTGTAATTAACAGCACTGAATTATGTGTGTGATTGTGGTTGAAAGGGGAGGTTTAGAGTAGAGTATGTCACTTGAAGGAAAGTGTGAGAGCCCTGGGCCCAGGACCTCCCCTAAGGGCCTTGAAGACTGTGTACACAGCAGCTTGCATGACCTAGGACAGTTAAGGTTTAACCTTCCCTCCTGGTAAAATCAGGCTTCCTGTGCTAAATGTAATCTATAGCTTATCTCCTTCCTGAACTCCCTGAGGTACTATTATCTATGAGGTGACCTATAATCCTCCCTTCTTTCCTGTTGAATACACTCAATCCTTCCCTGTGTCACAAGACCCCCCTTTCCAACGCTTATGCTCTCATACCCATTGGAATGTCTTTGTTTCAAGCCCCTATAACTGGCTTGATCAGCAACACCTCCCCCCAATACACACAGCAGAGTGTGGAGCACCTTCACACTGAGCTCTGAACTGGCCGCCATTCAGAGCAGCTTCACTGACTTCCCATTCTAGTCCTGTCAGTAGCCCCCAAATTAAAGCTCATGTCTCAGACCATGCCTGGCATCTTCTTTGGTCTCTCAGTTGCAAAAGCCCCTTTGGGCCATGACAGAAAGCTCAAGGACAAAACAGGGGACTGTATAATACAGTGACTCCTGTAGTGGACGATGACTGTGATTAATAATACAAATATAAAAATGTTCTTTCATGAACTGAAACAACTATACATCACTATCACAAGGAATTAATAATAGAGTGGTATATTGGAAAAAATGAACCTATTGCAAACTAAGGATTATAGTTAACAGTAATATTTTAATATTCTTTCTTCAACAGTAACAAATGAACCACATCAATACTAGGAGTCAGTAATGGGGGGGTGTGATAAGGGTAATGGGATGTTTTGGGGTTTTTGTTGTTTTTTGAGTTATGAAAATGTTCTAAAATCAATTGTGGTGAAGAATGCACAACCACATGATGATACTGTGAGCTTTTGATCATATACTTTGGATGGATTGTATGGTGTATGAATATATCTCAATAAAAATGCATTACAAAGAAAAGAAACAATCACTCTGGAAACTCTATTGAGAATAGACTCTGAAGGGAGGGAGGCAAGTAGAATCAGGATGACATAGGAAGAAGTTTTTTAGCCATAAACTAGGCAAAAGATGAGAGTGACTCCCAGCTTGGTGGTTGCAGTGCAGTGAGATGTAATCAGATTCTGGATATATTTTGATGGTGAGGTCAACAGGAATTTCCTGACAGATAAAGTGGGGGTGTGAGAATTAGAATCAAGTATGACCTCATGATATTTGCCTAAGCAAATGGAAGGATGGAAGTGCCATTAAATAAGATGAGTGTGATTCTGGGTAAAGTGGGTTTGGATGACAAAAAAAGAACAGTTCAGTTTTGGAAATGATGAGTTTGTGATGCTTATTCGACATCCAAGTGGAGATGTCAAGCAGGCAGTTGGATATACAAGTTTGATGTATAGGAGAGTTCAGTGCTGTAGAGATAAAAATTTGGCAGCTGTTAGCATATAGATGATATTTAAAACTATGTGAGGGTATAGACCTAATTTATCCTTGGGCCTGCATCACATCGTGACTTCCTCTTCCCAATCCCATTCCTTCTCTACTTTTCATGGGTGTTGATCCCAGGCTACTCAGTGAAATTCTGCATACTAAATACCACATGAGAGTGCACTTCCCAAAGAACCTAAGTTGAGACATCCTTTAATTAACATTATAGTTTAGGGCTGTTCTTGATTTAGCTAAAACATAGTGTTTCCAGATACGATCCATATTCAATCCAAGCCTTTCCTTTGGTTCTTAACTAGTAAATGACTAAAAATTCCATAGACATATTTTTATTCATTCAGCCTTCCTTTCTTTTCTTCCTTTCACCAGTATTTACTGAGCACTTTCAATGGGCCAGTTAACTTTCTAGACTCTACAAGACTGAGGATTACTTGCCAGTAACTAAGTAAGTGAGCTGTAAAGGCTAAATATAAACTAAAATTAAGTTGGGTTTACCGAGTCCTCACATTGAGTAGTTTGCTAAGAAGTCTGACACCATAATCACTTTGCATTACAGCTCATATTTGACATTCAAATTCTCAGATAGCAGGAATTTGCATAATTTGGTGGCTGAAAATTTTGTTATTGCTAAATTATCTGTGTTTTCTTCTATTGATGATGGTTATCAATTCCTGCTAGACATTTTAAAAATTACTGTTAGGTGTCTCTTTTATTTATCACATCACCTTGTGTTTTTTTTTTTTTTGCTCCAATTCTTGTTATCATTAAGTTGTTTTTCACTAGAAAATAAGACCACACAAGATAGGTAGCTATGAATTATTTTCCTTATTTAAATGGGCAACAGTCAAAACAGCTTGAGAACTATAGGCAAGACATGATTCCTGACTAAGTAGGGTCATGACAGAGGAAATTTATAACCCAAAGTGTCCCTGCAAACTAGATACAAAATTCCAAATTTAGAAATTCATCACTTGGGGTAGAGTGTGACAACCTAGCAGATCTTAGTATAAGTGGGGGGAAAAAAAAAGCACTTTATGTGGTATTACTTAGGTGGAAATTGCTTTAGCATTCCTCAATTCAAAATAACATCTTATCTGTAAGCAAGGTACAGTGACAGAAGAGGTAAATTTAGAGAGTTTAAGGGGAGAGTTAAAAGATCATTGATAGTGTTCACTCTAATGATGCCCTTTTAAACCCTAAGGGCAGGCTTTGGGAACCGTATTAAAAGCAATCGCCCTGTATGCTAATTGACCAGAAAACTCTTGAGTCCGCCTTTCTGTTTCTTGTACCATGTCTCCAGAGCTCTGGGCCTTTCAACATTATTATACTGTTCATGTCCTCTGACTCTGAGCTGCCTACATCAAGAACAACTAAGAAACCCCAGGGAAATTTTTAGGAATTCCAGGACCACTCCCAAGCCTGGAACCCTACTTTCGCACTAGGTCTAAAGAAGGAAATCAGATAGTCAACATGAATTAATAGCATAGAGAGCTGGGTGAGGTGCCAACCTGGGGGAGTTCAAGCAAGAAAGAGGGAAGAATGAGATGTTGGTAGCAGCAAAGTGGCGAGAGGGCAAGACAATGGTGAAGAAAAAGGATGAAAAGAACCAAAGAAGGGAGCCAGGCACAAAAGACTATGAGGCCACAGTTAAAAGTATGCAGCAGGTGTTCCAAACTCAACAAGAGAAAAGAGTAAATACTTCATAATTATGTTTTCTTTTCATGAAGTTGAGACATCAAGTATAATTTGAGTAGGAGATTACAGTCTTTGAAATCTTTGTTTTAAAAAATCCCAAAGACATCAGGAATCCTAGAAAGGCTGCTGGTAGGTTGTGTTTAAAGTCTGCGGGATTTAAATTATAAGTCCAGTGCTTAAGTCAACTGCAATTCAAACTGAAGACCTGCTTGATGATGTTCTTGAAAAGCTGTAGCTGTTGATGAGCATCTCAAATAAACCTACAGCTGCTGCTAGTCCAAAACAAAGCACTCTTTACCTTAAATGAGCCAAGGCATGGCTCCTTTAGGAAAATAGGTTCTTCATAGGCGGAGGGAAATTTGACCCCTTGTGAGGGCAGCAGTAAGTTAACAAGTAAAAACTGCTAGGTGACTTGTTCATCATCAGTGCTTTTCCTCCCAAAAGTGTCTTTCAACATGTGCCTGCCCCAGGAACCCCTTTATCCTCCCCACAGCTTGCCTATTAGTACCCATTCTCTTACTACTGACATGTAATATCCAGTATATTCTCTCCTTAGGGTTTTATTTACAGTTCTAAAGACATACTCAGCAGCCTCTTAGAAAATTTAGGCTGAGTGAAATATCTGCTATGGTATATCACAACTTAAATTATATATATTAAGTTATATATATATATATATATATATATATATATAAAATAAGTTATATATATATATTTATATATATATATATATAAATTCCTTCAACCATGTTCCCCCTCCAACTGCCAACTTTTATTGAAAAAAAGTCTCAAAATAATCATCCTTATTTTCCGGATCTACTTTCTTCCCAATTTTCTCTTGAATCTACTCCGGTGATGCTTTTGTTCATACTGCTTCTCACTGATGAAACCAGTTGCCAAATCCAGCAGCCAATTCTCAGTTCTCATCTTACTTGACTTAACTTTTGGCAATGATGGTAACATCTTCCATCTGGAACACCACTGTTTCTTTCTTTTCCCATTGGCCTCTCTCAATCTATTTTACTAATCTGTCTTCATCTTCCCAACTCCTAGACAATAAAGTCTCTCCAGGACTCAGTCCATGACATCTTCTCTTTCAATAGTTACTCCTAAAGGAATCTCATTCAGTCATGGAAGTAAGTACTACCTATACCCAGATGACTTCCAACTTGATCACTCTAGCCCTGAATGTGCCTTGGAATCCCAACCTACATATTCAACTGCATTTTTGACATCTCCACTTGTATTTCTAATAATCATTTGAAAAAACATATCTAGAATATAACTATTGATTCCCCGCCCCCCCCCCACAATCTTTTTCTTTAAGTCTTTTCCATTTTAGCAATGGATATTATGTTCTTCCAGTTAGTCAGGTCAAAACATTGGAGTCATTTTTGTCTCTTCCCTTCTCTCACACTCTATATCATCTCCAACTATAAGTCAGCTATGCTTTCAAAAGTATCCAAAATTCAAGAATTCCACCACTTCTCACTACCTGAATCATTATACTCTGGTTCAAACCACTAACATCTCTTTCTGCAGTACTGCAACAGCTTCCCAGCTGGTCTGTTTCCTCCTATCTCTGACTCTTTCTGATTCAGAGATCCTCTAAACAGCTATAATCAGATCATATCAAAACCCTGGTGAAAAAGCAACAACAGTTTCTTACTGCACTCAGAGTTGAAATCAAAATTCTTATCATGGCCATGGGTCATGTTCTAAAGCCTATTTAACCTCATATCTGCCCCTCTCCACCTGTCAACTCCATTACAGCCACACTGACACAGGCTTCCTTTCTCTTCCTCAAGCTCATGAAGCACACTTCTGCCTCGGGGGTCTTTGAACTTGATGCTCCTTCTGTCTGGACCAGCCTTCCCACAAATACCAGCACTTTCTTTAGAACCTAGTGAGCCCCTTCCTAATATCCCTCTATAAAAGAGCAACCTCTTTTCCATTCACTCTCTATCTCCCTTACCCTGCTTTACTTTTCTTCAGAAGTTTTATTACTGCCTGGCATATTCTATAAAGTTATTGTTGATTATCTTTCCACTGCCACTAGGATGAAAGAACCAGGGGTAAATATTTTGTCTCTGTTGTTCATAGATGTATCCTCAGTACCTAGAATAGTGCCTGAAGCTGTATATAGAAGGTGCTTAACTATGAGTTTAATTATTTAACTAAATAAACAATGAGCATAATTATAGTGTTTAAATGCAGTTGGAGTCCCTTCTTTCCTCCCTGGTGCTGCCTCCTTAATCGAGTTGCCAACACCACAGGTTCTCTCTGAGTGCTGGATCAAATGACCATTCTAATTCCTCATGTCCCAGGAATATTTCTGTATAGTATGGTAATGAGCAAAATGAAATAATTTGGGATTTTTATGTTTAATTATCAAACTGTCAACAGTTTAGTTGGGTGAGAAGGACAAAGCAACAATTGCAACACATTATCTAAAGCCCCATAATAGAGTACATAAAGGGTTCTTTGGGAGCATAAATGAGCACACTAAACCTCAATGAAGTAATCAGGGAAGGAGGAAATGAAGGCTCTCAAAGAGCATGAAGACAGACAACAGAGATAGACACTCTAGATATAATACATAATTTGTGGGAAGAAATTTTGGGGCATTAAGAAGAATGTAGTGCAATAAACAAGCTAAAGGGTAGGCAAGGGTCAGGTCAGTAAGAACATGTATGCCTTGGTGAAAGAGTATAGATTTCATTTTGAAGTTGACAGGAAGCAATTGAAGGGGTTTAAGCAATGGAATGGAATGACTAAGATCTAGTCTGGCCCTGGCCCTCACTAACTAGGATTTAGGTCAAATTATTTAACGAAATTCCTATCCAACTGTTTTAGCCAAAAAAGCCCTTATTCAAACAAAGACTATCCAGTCAGCACATAAATCAGATAAGAGTAGAACACTCTGGTTGAAGACTTGCCTGTTTGGCTCCCTTTCACTCTATGTGGAGCCTCTGCAGCCTCTCCATGAAATCCCCAGGGATTCATGGATTACAGGATAAAAACCACTGGTTTTACATATCTGTTTCCTTGTCTGTGCCAAATTCTGTAATCTCTAGAAGGATTTAAATATGCTTTTTCTAAACAGCCTTACAGAGTTGATTTTTCCCTAAAGGTATTCTAAAGCAATCTTCTTAGATCACTTGTTTGTGCATATGTGTCAACATTTTATTTTGATGCTGTTATAAGACAGCTGACTTCAATTAAAAAAAATCCTTTCAGAGAATGACGTTTTATTCTAAAAAAGGAAGTATCCAGATACGATTTTTAGACTAAACGTAAGAATCTTACTGCCACTTAACCAGCTGTGCATATTAAAGCCTAAGTAAGAGGATGAGGCTATTAACCAGTAGTAGGGCAAAGTTATGCATCAAACATAGAGTTGCTCAATTATCAGAAAAGACTAGACAATAAGATATTATTGCCTTTCGGGTTTATTTTCCTTGGGTACTATATCCCAGATGTCACCTTTTAATGAAAGCATTCCTTCTCTTTTCTTTGCTCAAAATCTAATAGAAGTCTCCTGCTATATAATTCTCCTTATTTAGCAAACACTTTACTGGATACGTACTTCAACTTCTCCATTATATACATCTGGAGAGAAGGTTGGGAGAGTACAGCATCAAAAAATGCAAATCTGGAGGGATATTGAGGTATCAAAACATGAGTGCCATCCCCATTCCCACTGTCCTCCACGACCCTTCCAGCGCCTAGGGCAATCTGCCATCTGCCTAAGGAGAAATATGAAAAGTCAATCTGGAATGTAGGGTTTAAGAATATAAACAATAGTTTACATTTGAAAAAAAAAAGTTTAAATTTTAAATGTTGAGGCCCTGTAGAATGCAGCCTTTAAAATTTATGTCCCCAAAATAGGTTTATGTGTTAGACAGAATAATGGCCACCCGACTATGCCCATGTCCTAATCCACAGAATTTGGGAATGTATTACCTCATATGGCAAAACAGACCTTGCATATGTAATTCAGTTAAAGAACTGGAGAACGGAAGATTGACCTGCATTACCCAGATGAGTCCAATATAATTACAAGAGCTTGTGCTAGAGAGAGAAGCAGGAAGATCAGAGTCACTAAAGGGGATGTTATGACAGAATCAGAGGATCAGAGTCAGAGAGAGATTCAAAATGCTACTTTCTGACTTTGAAGTTGGAGGAAAGGTCTACTAGCTAAGGAATGCAGGCTTTTAAAAGCTCAAAAAAGGCAAGGAAACAGTTTCTCCCATAGAGCCTCCAGAAGGAACACAGCTCTGTCCACCCATTTGGGCTCCTGATATCCAGAACTGGAAGATAATAAACTTGTGATATTTTAAGCCACTGCATTTGTAGCAATTTGTTATAGTAGTAACAGGTAACTAATGTAGATTTTGGTACTAAGAGTGGGGAGCTGCTGTAACAAATAACTAAAAATGTGGAAGATTTGGAATTGTGTAACAGATAGAGACTGGAAGAATTATGAGATATATGATAGAAAAAGTGGATTACCTTGAACATACTGTTGGTAAAAAAAAATATGGTTATAAACGTGCTGCTGGTGAGGGCTCAGAAGCTTGGCAGAGAAAACCTCTATTGTCTTAAATAATACATAACTGGTCATAATCAGACTATCAGTAGAAAGATGGGCATTAAAAGCATTGCTGGTAGGGCACCAAAGGAAATGATGAACATGTTGCTAGAAACTGCAAGAAAGGGGAACCTTATTACATAGTGGCATAAAGCTTAGTTGAACTTACCAGTTCTGTGTAAATCAGGATGTGTAATCCATGAACATGGATATCTATGTGAGGAGTTCTCTAAGCAAAGTTTTGAAAGTGTGGCCTAGTGTCTTTTTCTGCTTAAAGTAAAATGTAAGAAGTAAGAGATAGATTGAAGGAAGAACTGTTAAGCAAAAAGGAATCAGGACTTAATGATCTTGGAAATTCTCAGCCTATCCAGTTTGCAAAAGGTGCTAAAAATAGGAGATTCACTGTCAGGAAAGCATGCTCTACAGAGAAAACCAAAGATGTGGCTGAAAACCTTTTGCTGGTGCCTTGGAAGGATCAAAAGCTAAAAATAGACACTCACACAGAGGACTCATTGAAGAGATTAAGTGTGTGACTCATGGATTCCCCCGGTTATCTTAACAGAATCCAGGAATAAAGATAGAATTATCCAAGGAAGATTTGTGGAAGACCCTCTTAGATAATGGAATGAATCCCCATGACATACGCAGGAGACCCACAATTCTCTTAAGAATGTTATATTTGCAAGAACACTGCCAGCTAGGACTGAAAGGAACACCAAAAAGACAAAATGAAAGATAGTTGTCAGATTCTCAAAAATTCTACAGGCAAGAAACATGCTGATAAAACTTCTCTTTGCAGACATATTTTACTCTTCATTGAAAAGGAAGAATGACTTCAAGGACTGAGCCAAGGACCCAGAGGGCAGAGCCCTAAAATTAAAATACTAATATTTTCAGAGTAGATTAAGAAAAATACTACATGTTGCATATAAGCAGCACATATTAAATATAAAACAATAGGAAAAGATATACCATGTGTTCCAGTTTGCTAATACTGCCATTAAACAAAATACCAGAAATGAATTGGCTTTTATAAAGGGGGTTTGTTTGGTTACACAGTTACAGTCTTAAGGCCATAAAGTGTCCAAGTAAGTCATCAACAATAGGGTACCTTCACTGGAGGATGGCCAATGGCATCCAGGAAACTTCTGTTAGCTGGGAAGGCACATGGCTGGCATCTGCTCTAGAGTTCTGGTTTCAAAATGGCTTTCCCCCAGGGCATTCCTTTCTGACTGCAGCTTTCAACAGCTGTCTTCAAAATGTCTCTCAGCTGTAGCTACTCTGAGCTCCTTCTATCTGTGAACTCTTTATATGGCTTCAGTGATTTAATTCAGACCCACCCTGAATGGGTGGGGTAACACCTCCATGGAAATTATCCAATCAAAATTCTTGCCCCCAGTTGATTGAATCACATCTCCATAGAAACACTCAATCAATAGGTTCCAACCTAATCAACCCTAAAATGTCTGCCCCCACAAGGACTGCATTAAAGAATATGGCTTTTTCTGGGGCACATAATATATACAAACTGGCACACCATGTATTTACTAAGCAAAAGAAAGCTGGTTAGCTATCCTATCAGGCAATTTCAAGTAATTTTAAAATCAGGAGATTTTAAGTAATGAAGCATTTCTAGAGATAGAGACATTTCATAACTCAGTTAAACTGAGGTGTTTAATCAAGGGTTCTTAATCTATTCACTCAATAATCCAGTTTGAAAATTTTATAAAGCAAAAACCTGACAGGATAAGAGGAGCAATAGACATCCAAAATTATTTTGAGATGTTATAATTTTCTTAGTAGATGATAAAATAAGCAAACCAAAAATCAGTAAGAGTATAAGTCTAAGTAACACAATTCATATATTTCATCTAATTAACATATTAAGAACACTGTAGCCAACAATAATAAAATTCACTTCTTTTCAAAGTACACATGTATCATTAAACAAAATTAACCACATACTGGTTCAACAAAGTCTTGACAAATTTCACAGGTTGAAATCATTCAAACTATGTTCTCTAAGAACAATGGAATTAAGCTAGAGATAAAATCAAAGAGATAACTAGAAAATTTCTAAATGTTTGGAAAGTTAAAAAATTGCTACTATAAGTAACCAACAGGTCAAAGAATACATCAAAGCAAAACTTAAAATTTAATTGGAATTGAATGATAATGAAAGTAAAATATATTGACAATGGTGGAAAGTTTCTAAGGTAGTGCTTGACAGAAAATATATAGGTTTAAATTTAACGTTGAACATCAATCCTTTAAGCATCCATCTCAGGAAGCTAGAAAAAGAATAGCAAGCCAAACCCAGAGTATAAAAAAGGAAATAATAAATAGAAGAAATCAATGTGTAAATAGGGAAAAATCAACAGTTATAATTAGTTTTTTCAAAAGATTAATAATGTTGAAAATTCCCTAACAAGATTTATCAGGAAAAAGAGAGAGATAATACCTTGGCACAAAGATAGTCCTTGACCCATACGGCATCATGAGTGAATTGTAGACTTGGAGAAAACACAAAGACTCCCCAACACTTTTCAGGAGGCTATCATAACCTTGATGACAAAATTTGGCGAGGGCATTGTTAGAAAGGAAATTTGCAGACCTCTCTCTCTCATGAACATAGAAAAATGCTAAACAAAATATTAGAAAATTGAAAACAGTGATACATAAAAAAGAGTATATTATGATGTGCTGATTTGAATCTATTGTGTACCCCAGAAAAACTATATTCTTTTAATTCAATCTTGTGGGTGCAGATTTATTGTGGGTGGGAACTTTTGATTAGATTATTTCCATGAAGATGTGACCCAACCCATTCAACATGGATCTTAATTAGTGTATTGGCATCCTCTATGAGAGGATAAAAGGCAAAGACATTTTGAAGAGAGCAGAGAGCCACTTAGAAAATGCCCAGAGACATTTTGGAGAAAGCCATTTTGAAACTGGAGCCCAGAAGAGAAAGACCAGCAGACATTGCCACGTGCCTTCCCATGTGACAGAGGAACCCCAGACGCCATTGGACTTTCTTCAATGAAGGTATCCTCTTGTTGATGCCTTACTTTGGACACTTTCATGGCCTTGGAACTGTAAATTTTTAACTTAATAAACCACCTTTATAAAAGCCAATCCATTTCTGGTATATTGCATTCCAGCAGTTTTAGCAAACTGGAACATATGACTAAGAGTATTAGCTCAAGAACACAAGGTTGAATTAACACTCAAAAATCACTCAATGTAATTCACCACATAAACATTAAAAAAAAGAGAAAAATTGTATGATTATCTTGACAGTCACAGAAAAACAAATTAACAAAAATTAACACCAATTTTTTAATAAAATTAGCATACTTATAAATACATGTTTATAAATATTTATTGACAAACTAGGGAGAGAAGGGAACTTCCTTAATCTGGAAAAGACCATCAACAAAATCAAATCTAACTATAGCAAACAACATATTTAATGGTGAATAATGGAAAGCTTTCCCTCTAAGGTCAAGAAAAAAATGAGGATTATCAAAAGCAGCATTCAAGTGTAATGGGGCACAAACATTGTAACCAATGAGAAGTAAGGTGATGCTGTAGTTGATATTTATAATCTCTCCCTTTCACTATCCCTTCCATATCTTTTGTCTTTAAGCAGGAAGTCAGCTGGACTGAATTCATTACCCAATTGAGTAATAAAAAGTTTCCTTCCTGATGAGTTTGGATTCTCAGGGGTCCCTCCCCTCTATTGCTGCTGATTGTTACAGTTTTCTGTTAATTTTTACTGTCAGACTTAAAGTTCGATAATACTTTACTATTGGAAGTAATGAAAAGAAGTCTGAGAGAATCCACTGGGTTGCAAACTCAGTGGACATGGAGGTTTGGCTACTACCCAAAAATGAGGTCTTTGTATGGAAAAGGAGTGGCAGGAAGTATGAATGAAGAAAAAGATACTTGCTTTAGTTCAGTTTGGGTCCAACACATGTGGTCCAGGGTCTAGGTCTGGATATCTCTAAAGTGAGAGAGTTATCTAAGTGCCAGACACAAGACATTGTACCCAGATGGTTTCATTTGGTGGCCCTAATTTTCAAAGGTCAGTAAGATACTTTTGTTTGCCTCTATGCAGAGCCCCCATCTCTGCCACCACTCTCAATTTGTTTTGTTCATCCCTGTCATAGTTCTCTAGTGTGTAATATCTATATCTGTATCTATATTTATATGCCTGGAGCTAATTGATGATTGCTTACTTTTTAAAAATCATCATATGGGGATAACAAAAACTGATCAGAAATAAATGTTTATAAGGAAAAGGAGTGAAGAAGAGCAGAGTGAAAGCATTTTAGATATTTCTTCATCCCTCAGAAGAAATGAAACACCCTTGACATGCCAAGACCAGAGGTGAGACTCAGTTTTCAGCAATCTAAGAATAGAGGAAAAAGTGCTTTTGTCTACAGTAGAGCCCAAGAAAAATGGCAAGCATGGTAAAAAAACAAGCAAATAAAAGTTTTGTGCTCAGCATATTGTTAAGACAATAGAGAAGAAATCACCGGCTCTGATACCCCATTTCCGATATCTACCATTTGCCCCTTCAGATACACACTCCTCATCCCTCCGTCCTGCTTTCTGCCTACTGGCTTCTAGTTGGGGTTGGCCAATTGCAGCCCCAGACCAGGGAAGGAAAGTGATATCAGGATATTAATTCCCTGAAGAACTCCCTGCAGGGTCACCTCTGGTTGGTTGTGTACTTTGAGAATGATCACTGCTCTTTCCAAGTCAGCCTTCACTACTAGACTGTCTCTCCTTCTAGATTCCAGTAATCTCCTCCTCCCCTGCACTATCCTTGTCTCCTTACATTCACCCACACCTTTGTGATTCATTCCTTTGTAAATAAAGTTCTTCCTGAATTACATTAATTTGAATGTACCATTTGTTTTTTATAAATATCCTTATGGATACAGGGACTTATGTGTATTCTACTGTGTTTCATGGAGGCAGAAATGTGTAGTTGCTTTATCAACAAGAGCAGCCTTTGTGGTCTTGGTAGCCTTTCATGCAGGAAAAAAAAGGGAATGAGATTGACTGGGCAAAGATCAGATGGAAATGTAGTTGTATTTGCAGATGCTAGCACTGGTAGATGATCACCAAGAACCAGACCCCTCTTTACCTAAACCCAACCCCAAACCCTTGGCATTGCAAAGCAGTCCAGAAGCATAACAGAGAGAGGAAATATGACCTAAGCTGCTACAGGAGCAAAATTATTTTTTGTACATGAATTTATAGAATAAAGCAGGCATCTTGATACACAATTAATCATGAAACCTTGAAATTTTGATGTCATTTTGACCATTCCTTCGCCTATACTTCTTTATCAATTAGTAAACAAGTATTATAATCTTTCCTGCAAAATATCTCTCAGATCCATCTCTTCCTTTCTTTTTCCACTAGTTCCACCTTTGCTTGGGTTGCTTAGCTCATTTCTGAATTATTGCAGCAACCTCCTACCATGTCTTTTGTATTAAATTAGGGAAAGGTAGAATCCCCCCTGAATCTACTCACTCATAGTATGAACAAATCATTATCATATTTGATATTGATATAGTATACTTGAGAATAAGTTTTACACCTTGTGCCGGTTTGTATATTTATGTCCCCTGGAAAAAGCCATATTCTTTAATTCTTGTGGGGGCAGATGTATTAGCGTGGATTGGGTTGGAACCTATTGGTTCAGTGTCCATGGAGATGTGACCCACCCAACTGTAGGTGATAACTCTGATTGGATAATTTCCATGGAGGTGTGGCCCTGCCCATTCAGCATGGGCCTTGTTTAGTTTACTGGAGCACTTTAAGCTCAGACAGAAGGAGCTCAGAGCTAGCTGGAGCTGAGACAGACATTTTAAAGACAGCCATTGGAAGCTGGCGCAGACATTTTGGAGAATGCCATTTTTAAACACCACCTGGGAGCAAACAAACACCAGCATGTGCCTTCCCGGCTAACAGAGGTTTTCCAGACACCATTGGCCATCCTCCAGTGAAGGTACTCAATTATTGATGTGTTACCTTGGACACTTTATGGCCTTAAGACTATAACTGTGTAACCAAATAAACCCCCTTTTATAAAGGCCAATCCATTTCTGGTGTTTTGCATTCTGGCAGCATTAGCAAACTAGAACACCCCTGATACCAAAGAAAGAAGAAAGTCCACTCAGAAGTAAGGCTAATTCTGCCTATATGGTATGAATCTTGCTCTCAACTTTAATTCTAAATATGCCTCCTCTATAACATTTCAAAGCTAGTAAGGAACAATATTTATCTTCTGTTCTGGATGCAAAGAAATTGTAAATTAAATAAAGATTTAATTAATTAAATTGTAACAATCATTTATTGAATAAGTTGGATATAGTAGGGTACAGAAAAAGAAAAGCAATTTTATTCGTTCCTACTACTGTCATTGCAAATCTGCTCCAAGACTTGCTCTCACCTTTAGATAGAAGTTGAGGCAGGATTTATAACTTTACAGGTAATAAAAAGTCTATTCCACATAGTATCAGAATTCTAAAGTTCATTTAAAGTGTTTTCTCATCACCTCTTCTGGCCAATTTCCCTTTTGGAAAGCTGTGGAAGGGAAGCGGTCATGGTAGGCTTTTCTTTCTCACCACTTTCCCAAGTCTCCAACTTGGCCATCCTCCAGTGAAGGTACTCAATTATTGATCTTTACCGGGCTGGTACCTGAGAAGTGAAAGGTACAGGACAGAAAATGCTGGGCATGGCTAATTTAGTTGTCATCTAGGGCTGTGCCTTCTGGGAGTGGCCCTCTCCATTTGCTGATTCTTTGTCTTGTAGGGTGCTCGTATGCTGAGCGCTCTCCCCGCAATGCGGCTGTTGACAATGTTTCCTTTGACAGGCCTCCTTTGGTTTTCCTACTGGCCCATGAAACCTTAGGTTTTCAGATTAGGTTGTTCTCTTCTTTGCTCTAATTAACCTTGACTTGACAGACAACCCATTATCTAAATTAGCAGACTTTCCCAGATACTTTATAAATGACAGATTTAGAGGTGATAAAAGTACTTTCTTTTCTCCATTTACATATCTAATTGTTTCTAGGAAAATCTGTAAACTAAGGAGAAAAAAACAATGCTTACTATGTATCCAGGAACTTTACAAAGGCTATTTTATTTACTCCTCATGAAACACTTTTGAGTAGACTCTCTTAACCACATATTTCAGATGAGAATACTGACACCCAGAGGAGTTAAGTAACTTGTCTAAAGCTATATGAAATGGGAGCCAGGATTCTAACCCCATAGACGATTCTAACCCCATAGACAATTGATTATTAGAACCAATTGAGTTAATATATCTAAAACATTTAGCTGGTACATAATAACCATTATATAAGAGTTTAAATAAATAAAAAAAAGTTGGCATCCAAAGACCATTCTCTTACTTCTCATCTATCGTTCAAAAATCTGAGTGTAGTTCATTCATTCTAAAAAAGTCGGCCAGTACAGACCACTCTCACAAGCACAGCTTTCTGCCTTCTTGCAGCTTAACAACACATTTGGAAGTGAGGCATACACATCAAAAACAATTAAGTAGCACTGCAAAACAACATTGCAAGGAAGGCTAACCAGTATGATGTTTTTAGAAAGAGAGAGATTAATGAGGATGTAGTGCTCAGAAATGAAGTGGTAACATAGATGGAACTTTGGATGTCAGATCACAAAAGGCAGAGTAATAAGAAATGCATTCACAAAACTCAAAATTGGGCAAAATAACCACAAATGATTTTTATAATCCCCAACAAAGCCAGACCACTGAAGTAGATTATGTAAACAATAACTCTTTTACCAAGTGCTCTAAGAAGCAGGGTGCATGACTATGTAAAGGGAAAAATGATGTTTAGAAAAGAAAACATTAAATAAACAAGAATTATTTAAGTGATATTGAGCAAAAAAAAACACAGAATAGTCAAAATAAATAGTGTAAACAGACCTATTATTCTAGGCCATCTGGAAATCATAAGTACTTGATCAAGCTCTGATAACAAAAATAGAAATTTAAAGGGATTATACATATGTGCTCTATGGATTTACAATTGTGTGGTTCATATTTAATCATTAGTTAAGTAAGTGTGTTTGGCTTTTGAAGTTAATGCATATATATATAAATGTTTTATTCAGATTTAGAACCTAATAAAAGACTGAAATTGAATTAAAAGTATATATTAATTCTGTTTTGTGTTTGGTTCATTCATTGAGCTTCATCTGAGACTATTTTTTAGTCCTGTTCTTAAAAGAGATTTCAATAAATAATTGGCTAAATGCTGTATGTACATGTTTTAAATGAAGTTCACATGGGTGTATTAAGTTCATGTCCTCAAATATTTTCGTAATTTAGCCTTTCACTAAGAATGTGTTTTTTTCTCAAATTTTTACCAATAAACATACTTATTCTTAATAATACTGTAACTTATTTTTCTGCCCTGTAATTTTTCAACACTATTTCATAAAATCAGTAGAATTCTCTGATCAGTAAACATAGAAATGACATACATGATTAGTGAAATATGACATATCTAAGAAATAAGATAAAACTATTAAAACAGTTGTATAACAATTAATGCAAAAGAGAAATTAATCATAAGTTTAGAGCCAAATTGAAAAATTTCTAAATCAACCAAGTCTTTGTCATTTTCAGATCTTTTTTTATATAGCAGTTGTTTTAAAAAAATAGTGGACATTTAATATGAGTTTATGAAATATGCAAACTTTCACTTTCATTATAGTATCAAAGAGAACCCTTATGTGATCACCAATATAAAGTTAGAATCAATATTATTCATATTTGGTTGATTCCCTTATAACTCTTTTATTAATTTATTACTTGCACTGAACTTACACACTGTTTTAAGTGCTTTAAAATAAGTTAATGCATTTATTTAATCTTTAAAACACCATGTGATATAGGACTATTATTATTATCATTTTTTACAGACAAGGAAACTGAGAGTTTAAATAACTTTCCCAAGGTAGAGTTAGGCTTCAAACCCAGCAGTCTGGATACAAAATCATGCTCTTAATTACTTCATATGTGCCCCCTAACTGCTCAAACTTTACACTGCCTATCTATTATACCTTCTTTATCTTTACTGAGAAAATTGGGACCTTGAAAGAAAAGATTGTTCTCATAGTCCACAACAAAATGTGTATGTCTCTTTTTCCATAATGTCATTCTTTCCTCATGTCCTACCTAAAGGAATAGGACATCCTCATTCATTTCACATCAAATGGATGATTCTTATAGAATCAAAAGTCCTGTTGCTTCATCTCAATCTTCTTCATCTTTAGAGTACACTGATCCAATCCTAAGTTCTAAGAATTCATAAACAGTTCTTTCAAAAGACAAGATAAAGTGATGACTTTCAGCATATTTGAAGATCTCAATCCCTTGGAAGAGAACAACTATAGAAAATATACTAAATAATCAACAACATTAGTCTCTAAGTATAAGACATGAGATTTTCCTAGAAATGAATGTGGATGTCAAACTTTAGTATGCCTCAGAAGCACCTGGAAAGCTTGTTAAAACACAGATTGCTCAGACCCAACCCAACAGTTTCTGATTCAGGTTATCTATGGTTGATACAAGAATTCTGACAATTCCCCAGGTAATGCTAATGCTACTAGTCTTGAGACCAGACTTTGAGAGACGCTGTCCTAGGGCAAGGTTTCCCAAATAGAATTCCATAGAAACTGTTTCCTTGAGATAAAAATAAATTTTCTTTGAAAATGAATTTTGAGGTCCAAGAAGATTGAGAAATTATGTAAATTTTGAGAATCACAAAATACATTAGCATATTATGAGAAGTCTTGGAAAAAACTACTCCCATTTTAATTTAGTTAAACCTAGATTTTCCCAAATTTATCTGACCTCAATTTTTGGCAGAACACCTATTAAATCACATGGAATTGATTTTCTGAGGGACACTGAGTAACACTTGGCTGCTGTTCAGCAAGAGTGGATTTTGCTTATGAATTAATTTAACCAGGTGTTTTTGTTTTTCTCTTTGATTTACAAAACTATCCATGAATGGCCCCAGGGAACACATATATCCCTAGTAAAGGTTTATTTTTTATGGGTGAATATATAGTAGAAACATTGTCAATCCCATTATCAGATCTCCTGTAATGATGATGTCAGCTGATGGTGCATAGAATATATAAAGTTCAAAAAATTGTCAAATGAAACCAGATAACTAAAAAATCTGCATGTGCCTTGGCAGAAATAATATAAATGCCATAACACACCAAGTATGTCTTGAAATTTGCTAAATCATCAGAAGAAGAAATCAGTTCCCCTTACCTGTGCCAGGTATTAAAAATCATGGTTCTAACATTAAATAAGATTAAATGATTTCACCGCCTCTTTTCTATGCCAACATTGGTTTGCTGTATGGCAAGAGGAAAAAGGGTTCTAAAGCTTTGAACATAGGGTAATTTTTTCTGATGTAAATGTCTCCTTTAGCAGCACTCTAGAAAAGTGTTATTCATTTAGGTTGGGCAGATGTTTTCCTGAGCTGAGAGTAATGAAAGCTACATCTCAGGTTCATAACAGATAATTGGTAATTCTTATTTTTTCTCCCAATCATTCTTTCTTTATTTTTAATAGACTAATTTGAGATTTACAGAAAAATTGAGCAGGTAAAACAGAGTCCTGAAATACAACCCCAAGTTGCATAGTTTCCCTGATTAGTAACATCTCACATTATTAGTATAGAATATTTGTTACAATTAACAAACCAATATTAATACAACTACAGCCCATAGTTTATTCAGATTTCCTTAGTTTTTCCCTAATGTCCTTTTTTTCTTCAAGGATCTCATCCAGGATTCCACAGTACATTTAGTCATCACATCTCCTTAGATTCCTCTTGGCTGTGACAGTTTCTTAGAATTTCCTTGTTTTTGATGACCTTGATGTTTTAAGAAGTACTGCTCAGGTGTATTGTAGGATGCCTCTCTATAGGAATTTGCTTTTCTCATGATCAGACTGGAGTTACAGATTTGGGGGAGGAAGATTACAGAGGTAAGTTGTCCTTTTTATCATATCATATGAAGGGTACATACCATTAATATGATTTGTGTCTGTTGATGTTGACCTTGACAACAGTAGTATTTGCCCAATTTCTCCACTGTAAAATTATTCTCTTTTTTTTTTTTCCTCTTTCCATACTGGACTCTTTGTAAGAAAGCACAACATACCTAAGGAGGGAGGGGTTATGCTCACCCTCCTTTAAGGTGGAATATCTGTTTGGAATTCTGCGTAGGCGATTGTCCTCTTCTTTTCCACTTAATCATATATTCAATGATTTATCTATAAGTCATGGATTCATGGATATTTATTTTATTCTTTGAGTTATAATCCAGTACTGCTTTATTTATTCTGTTGCTCAGATTGTCCCACCTTTGGCCATTGGTAGTTCTTTCAGTCAGCTCTTGTGTCTCTTTGAGATTATCCCATCTTTTTTTTTTCTGGTTTGTTGTGTTTTGTTACTTTCTGGCACTACATATTGTATATTACCTGTCCTAGTCCTAGTTCCATTCCTCCAAGAAAACCTGGTTTCTTTCATTGGAGAAGTTATTGGAAAGGAAGATATAGCTAGGAGGTGTGCTTGTTGCTATTGAGGAGTCATTTATTTTAGGCCTTCTCTGCTGTCAAAGGAAAGAAATATATGTGCGTACCAACCTGTGTATGGACACATATCTATAAATATTTCTACATGTAGCCATCTGTACCTGTATTAAGTTAAACATGAGTTTTTACAGTGATAAATTTAATCTTCTAAATATTAACATTTTAGCGATGGGAAAGTCTATAGCAGGTCACCTATGGAATAGTGCTCCTGAATAGTCATACTAAGTTTTGAACAATTTACAATTTACATTTGAAAGATGAAATTGAATGTAAATGCAAATCAATGGCCATATGAAGTCACAGAGAGAAAATATGAAGAAGAAATATGTATAACCAGTAAGAGAACCAACCCACAACTGGGCATGTTGTTACCAGACCAAGGTGGTGGATTCTTTTACCCGATGCACTCAAATGACCAATTTCTGAGACACTGGGGTTTCAAAGAGAGAGTTGTAATGCTAGGTACAAAGCAGGAGAACAGATGGCCTATCAGTCCAAAATCTGTCTCTCCAAACAACAGAAATTCTGATAGTTTTATAGCATCAAAAGATGGGCAAGTTTTAGGATAATGAGCACAATGGCCCCAGATTATGTAATTGGAGGTGATCTAATTATTGAGCATGCACAGATTGATTACATGTGTAGTCACAGAATTATGTAGGAAAATGGCGGCCTCAATGGGATGATGGGCATGATTTTTAGTATTATAATGAGGACTTTAACCTACAAGTCACCTGTAGGTGAATTGTAGATTAAAGTCTAAGCTACCGCAAATGTCAGGCAGGCCTATTTTGGTTAGACCCAGCTTCAGTGGGACTTGGGGTGGGTTAGTTCTGGGCTGATGCAAGATCCTTCATTAATAAACATTAGGGGCTGCCGTCAGTGATCATAAGACTTCAAAGTCGAAAAACTGGATAAATGGGTACAAGTGAATGTTAGTCACAAGGTTTTTACAATCACAAGGACACATGATAAAGGCTATACAAACATTATCAGAGATCAAGGCAGCTGGGTTACAGTTCAGGTTTCTGTCTACTCTAATATACCAGAAAGTAAAAAGGAATATTTATATGATTCAGCAATCATCATCAGTCCTTAAATCCTAACTTCTCGGTTACAACTCCTCCCTCTCATTTGATAATTTTCCTTCAATTTTGAGGGATATCTGGGTGACAACTCTTCTAACTGCTTCATAACTGACATTATGGGGCAGAGGGATGAAACTGGTTGTTGTTCTTTGTTGGAGAGACTGGTACTTTTGGGTTTCAGAGCTTATCTGGCATAGGACAAATCTAGAGGCTTTCAAGTCTCTGAAAAACAAACTTAGTAAGTATTATTTTTATAGAGCCTATGGTGCCCTTTAGGGTTTTCAGGAGCACTGTTGGTTGGGGCTTGCCATATTGTGGCAGTTTTTAATATCTGGCTGAAATTTGTATAAAAGTAACCTCCAGAATAACCTCTCAACTTGATTTGAAATCTCTTAGCCATTGCAATTCTATTTACTTCCTTACCCCCTTTTGGTCACCCAATTCTGATGCCAGGGCCAGGTTCATCCCTGGGAGTCATTTCCTACATTGTCAGGGCCAGGCTTACCCCTGGGAGTCATGTTCCACGTTGCCAAGGAGACTTATGCCCCTGGAAGTCATGTCCCATATAGGGAGGAGGTAGTGAGTTTATTTGCAGAGTTTGGCTTAGAGAGAAAGAGAGAGAGAGAGAGAGCACATCTGAGTAACAAAAGAGGTTTTCTGGGGTGACTCTTATGCATTAATTATAAATAGGTTTATTGGCTATTACAGACGTAAGTTTCACAAGGGCAAGTCTTAAGCTCAAGGGCCTGGCCCATCAAACTGGGAGCCTCCACTGCCTAAGAGAACATGAGGAATTCCCCAGGTGGGTAAGTCCAACAGTTCCATTTTTTTCCCCAGTCTCTCAAGGGACCCTGCAAACACTTTCTCATTCTCTGCCTAAAATACTTTGAAATGCATCAGGGTATAATAATAACTTGTACAGAATTTTAAGATTTCATTCCTAATTCTAGGTTCCATGTCAAATAAAGCTGAATTAGGTTGTTTAAATACACTGACCAGACAGGTTAAATTATATAGTGTGGACAAAATTTTGGACAAAATAAACATCTCTTCTTTTGGTCTCACACAGAAGTTAAAGTTTTAAATACAGACAATATTATCTTTTACCCTGTACTCTGATTTAACTTAGTGTTAACCAGATTAGCTTTATACAAACTTCAATCAAAGCCTGATTTCTTTTTTAGCTTTTTAACAGTTGTCGTTTGGAGTAATGCTGACTCTCAGATCTGGAGACCACTAATTCTGTCTCAGGTGTCACACAGATATCTAAAGTGCTAGGGAACTACCACGTTATACAAAGAGCAAGTCAGCTTAGAATTTAGAAATAACAGTTAAAGCTTAAGAGTAAATGTAACTGCTGTAAGAGCTTACAATCTAAGCCCTAATTTTCTTATAAGCGTTTCAAATAAGGCTATTTTCAGAAATAACATTTGATAGTTGTTTTATACTGACAAACCATAGCAGAGATTTTGTCCTGTTTCATCTTTACACATTTACCAGGGTTATGTTAATTAACAAGTAAGATATAATTTGTATATTTATCTTGCTTCTCTTTTAAAGTTTTTCCTTGTTGCTGATGAAGCTGTGATTTATAACTGAGCACATATACATTTAGAGAAGCATTAATACAAAGCAGTGCAACTGACAAGTAAATTTGGCTGTTTCCATGATTTGTAGCCTTTTTCTAAGAATAACTAAAACCATGGGTAACATCATACCATTGTCTAAAATTATACAGATCAGTATCAGGATATAACATGGACAGTGAGAACATTGCCAAGTTTTAAGGAATTTTATACAATCTCTAAATATATGAATAACATTTCATCCATACAAATTTAGCTAACAGAAGGATAAAAAAAATCCATTTTAATTATTGTAATAATTCCCAATTACCTTATGTAATATGTTAAACTACTTTAGCACCTCACTTTTACAAGGTGAAAGAACAAATCTTTTCTAACAGTTTTTCTTTAAAAGTGAGAAGACTTGTCTTCTAAAATAAAGGATGATAAGGTCAACATAAACAGCAACAGGGACATTATCCTGATATACAATCTTTTTCTTCTAGACAGAGTACTCAGATGGTTAAGGAGGCTTTTAATAACTTTTCATTAAGAGCAGACTAACATTATTTTAACAGCAAAATAAACTTTAGTTTTGTATGAATACAGTGTTTGACACAAAAGCTTTTTCTTTTTCAAAAAACATTATAAACAGGCTTATCAAATTTTTGGTCAGCATTGACTATGACAGACAGAATTCAGCTTTGTAAACCTTCTACAACTTTCCATATCCATGCAGGACTTGTAGTCACACAAACAAAATTCACTTTCTCAAACCTTCTACAACTTTCCCTATTAATTCAGGATTGCTGACTACAACAAACAAAAGTTACTTTAATCATAAAATATGGCCATCATGGAATGGAAAATAATAAAAATACTATCTGTCTTACCTATAGATTTTACTTATCCAGATGGCATATAATCAGAAATATATTGGGTAACCATTCACAGAGCTCTTCGTACATGCATACTACCCTTCCAATAACAGTATACATGAAGGGAGAAAAAAACTACAACATAATGGAAGAAGAGAAATTTATGGTTAGGTTTGGAACGCAGCCAGGAATTTATATACTTCATACTCACAACACACAAATGATTACTTCACAATATGCCTAAAATCTCAGTCCAATCCAGCACTGCCTTCAAAGGTCAGAAGAGCCCAAATTTGAAATATAATCAGTTCTTTAATGATTAAGGGATTTATATCTAGAAAAAATCTTTAAAATTTCAACATTATTTCCAAGTTCTAAATAATACCAGAAATATGTTAGTTCACAATAGTAAATTATGGCTTCTAAAAAACTAGTTTAAAGAACTATTTATTCAAATGCTACTTTCTTATTTAAAAGTATTAGAAATGTCATCTCCTTTATGAGATCTTCCTGGGTCATTTTTAATTTATCTGCTTTTTAAAATTCTTCCAACATTTTTATTTCTTTATTCAGATAATCTTCAGGTACTTTAAATACTACTGTTTTATACTGTGCTCTGGTACAAGTATATTTGAACTAGAATATAAACTCTTTGAAGTTAAGAATTATGTCTTTCCTATTCATGATAGCACTTACTAACCTGATTATGTAATATATTCAAAGAATATATTGCCTGACCTTAACAAAGACACTACAAATTCAAATTCTTTCACAGACTTGGGTAACAAAGGACAAAGTAATTAAAAAGCCAGATTCTTTGAAATCCAGGTAATCAAGGTTACAAAAATTTCTGTTGTATTTCTTATTGAACTTAACTGATTTCTTAAATAGGGTATATTGGTATATTTGAAGCAACAGCATGTCTTTCTTTTTCTACATTTTGATATGTGTCATCTTTACCAGGTACATTGCTCAGTTTATACAACCTGCCTAGTCAGGCTTATTTTTAAGAGGAATGTTGAGAATGTACTTATAATTACTAGCTTATTTTATCAGTAAGCTTGTATGAATTTAGGGGGAACATACTTAAGCAAAATAAAATTGCATTTATTTCATTCAAACATTCATCAGGAATTGGACTAGACTTTGCTACTGCAATTTTGTAGCTGTATTTGCTTTTTTATTCCTTCTATTGGAGGTTAAAAAAAATCTCCTTGTTTTCATAATATCCTAAAATTACAGACAACCTTAAAAGTACATTGGCTATCAAGTTCTGGAAAATATACCACAATTGTTTAATTTGTCCCAAGCCTAAATCCAGGAAGACTTTTCCATAGTTCTCAAAAACCTTCCATTTCACTTATTGAAATTTTGGCAATTAGATCTTATTCAGTTACTCCTATCCTAAGGGTATTTATATTTTAATAATGATCTGATTACCATGGTTACCCTTGCAAAGGTATTACTGGAAAAAAATAATTTTAACAAACATGGCCTATTCCGCAGCATTTCTTCTATGCCTACTGTTTCTGATTTCCAGGCTTAGTTGAAAGAATTATAAACCACACCTCTGTCATCTTTCTACATCCATTCCTTCCCTCATAGCTGCCTTAGGTGGTAGGCCCTGGAGGCAGGGATAGGTGAGACAAGGGAAAAATGAGGGCTGGTTTGTGGAACTTGAATTTAAAAGTTTTAGGTGAGGGGGGTATGATTTGAGAGTTTTTATGCCTTTCTTTTAATTATTTCCAATTATTAGCTCTATTTCACTTAAGTCTGTGACCCAGACAATTGGAGGTCTTTGCCTTTTCCAGAGGCAGCCTTCTGTCAGCCTTCTCCTGCCTTAGGGGAATTCCAGGGGCCATTTCTTTCTAATGTCCAGGTTTCCTTACAGTAATTACAAAACTAAGGCTTTGAATCCTGCCGCCTAGTGGGCTTTTCTTTTTGGACTTCAAGATTATATATATACACACACACACACACATATATATATATATATATATATATATATATATATATATATATATATTCATTTTAGAGCAATTCAAATAGAGCTCTTTAAGAATATTTTTAAGAATATTTTGTTAACTTGCTATCACCATCCAGAGGTATGAGAATATACATTTAACAGGCAGACAAGACAAATAGAAAGTTATTCATAGGAAACAGAAACACAGAAATACTTTTTGAGAGGGACAAATAAAGGACTGAATATGTATTATTTTATCCCATTTCTGCCCTTTTGCAGAACAATTATGAGGCAGTCTCAGGCCGTTTCTCCCCTGATCCTAAATCATATTGAAGCTAGATTGAGTTACAGAAATAAACCTTTTTCTCATAGGCTGATGACCAGAATCTTTCCAATTTTTCAAAATATAACCCAAAGGACTACATTCAGGAATGCTGTTGGAATTAGAATTTCCCATTGTAAAAGATTTTTTTTTGGAATCGCTACCCAATTAGGAACACTTGACCGATACAAATGCAGTAGGACACCAATTAGCAAATTTAAGACACTTAACACTTAGAACATATTTAAGTAACACACCATTAATAACTAGACCAAACACACCAATTAACAATTAAACAGGCATTATATCTAAGCAACACATCGATTAACAATAAAATAAGCATTAAACACTTACTATACCTAGGTAACATACTGGTTAACAGTTAAACAGGCCTACTTAATTTCATTAAATACCAATTAATTGTTGGATGACTTATTTTTTCTAAGCATATACCCAAAAGACAAATTTGAGGCAGAGTCCTCAAACCCATATAGAATGGTATCCAGAAAACAGAAAGGTGTAGAGGTCAGAGCAAGGGGATCTTTCTGGAAATGAGACCCAGGCCTTCAACCTATGTCCAGGGGACTTGAACCACCATTCTAACTCCCTGATCCATTTTTACTCTGATGACTCACTCACTCAGTCAGGTGTCTGGACTTGAAACTGTTTCTCTCTTTGAAGCTTTTCAAGGTGCCAAGGTTCTGGAGTGCCGGCAGCACAGAGAAAACACAGTTGCTGAGCCTTTGGACTAAATACAGTCCAGCAGCCACAAAGGGCTCACTTACTATGCTTTCCTGCCTAATGGGGCTCCAGAGCCTCAGGCATCATCCCTTCGTGGAATCACAAATTGTTACTGGACCAAGGCAGAGGATTCTTTTGCCTGATGTGCTCAAATGACCAATTCCTGAGACACTGGGGTTTCAAAGAGAGTTTATTGCTAGGCATGAAGTAGGAGAACAGATGGCCTATTGGTCCAAAATCTGTCTCCCTGAACAGCAGAAATTCTGATAGTTTTAGAGCATCAAAAGATGGGCAGGTTTTAGGATAATGAACACAATGACCCCCGGTTATGTAATTAGAAGGGATTCAATTATTGAACACGTGCAGATTGATTACATGCTTAGTCACAGAACAATTTAAGAAAATGGCAGCCTTAATATGATGATAGGCATGATTTTTAGTGTTATAATAAGGTATAGGTGACTTGTAGAAAGTCTAAGCTACTGTGCATGTCAGGTGGGCCCATTTTGGTTAGATTCAGTTTTGATTTTCAAGGTAACTTTGGACTTGGGTGGATTAGTTCTTGGCTGACCCAAGACCCTTCATTAATAAACATTAGGGGCTGTCTTCAGTGATCATAAGACTTCAAAGTCAAAAAACTGAATAAATGCATACAGGTGAAGGTTAGTCACAAGGTTTTTACAATAACAAGGGCACAAGACAAAGGTTATGCAATCATTTTCAGAGACCAAGGCAACTGGATTACAGTTCAGGTTTCAGGTATTTTCCTCTGTCTACTCTAATATACCAGAAAGTAAAAAGGAATATCTATATAATGATTCAGTAATCATCATCAGTCCTTAAATCCTTACTTCTACAATGTGGTAGACATCAATGGTGCTGCCTGGTTCTGCTCTCCTTTGGGGACACTATACTTCCCATGCCCCTTGTTAGAAAAAGCCATGTCTTTTTTGTCTGTTGAACTATGAGAGCAGCAATGTGTGTCCCAGCAAGCTGGATGTCTAGTACCGATGGTTTAGAAATCCAACAATGGTAAAATAGATAGCATGAGATAAAAAAGACAGAACTGTCCTGATAATTCATATTTATTGCTACCAGGACTAGAACTAGGGGGGCTAGAGAGAGATATAAAGCCAACTGGTGGTCGTGGGGAAGGGCAAGGCCAAATATCAAACCCTGTTTTCTAGGGCATGGGAATTCCTAGGGTATTCCTCTCAGATGCCTGCCATACACCCACATCCTCTGCTCTTTCTAGAACAACTGTAACAGTAAAAGATCAAGTATGTTTTAAATAAAAGAAGAAAATTAGCTGAAAGAACCTGCTAGATACACACAATTAACAAAGATATCATATAAAATACATAGTTATAAGATAATAATTATAATAATAAATAATGATAATGAAAATCCACTGTAAGAACATAGTATAAATACTAATATATATTAAAATGAAGACCTAGAGAAGTACCAAAGCCAAGAAAAGGATGAAAGTGGAGTCTTCTGAATAGATGTGACCTTTGTGACTTTTTTTTTCAGAGCACCTATTAAATCACGTGGAACTGGTCTTCTGTGGGAATAAGATTCACTACAGGGATTGCTCCTCTCCAAAGCACTACGAACTATTTCCACTTGAGCACCCCACTGCTCTCCTAATCTAATATATTTCAAACAAAACTCATTTGTTCTTTCTCTCCAAGCTGAATTTATTTTTCTGACTTTAGTATTTTTTTTCAACTGTGGTATGTTATGTCATTTTCTCTCCATTTTTCCAGAAAAAATTACCTGTTACCTTAGACTTTTCCTTCATTCCTTATTCTCAAACCCATCAACCACCAAGCCTACCCTTCCACACCTTCAGAAAACAACTAGTTATTAAGAATGCACTACATGCCAGGTACTGTACCAGGGTCTGCGGATACCATCATGAGCAATATGAAAATCAAGGATCTTACATTCCATACTGGAAGAAAGGCCATGAAATAAATAAATAGAACATTGGGTGTTAGGTGCTCTGACAGGGGCTGAGAGAGCAGGGAGCAAATAACAGGACACCATTGACTTATCATCAATCTGCCCCTTCTACCTCTGTTACTCTTCTAGTACATTCCCATCACACTGGGAATAAAATCCGAATTTCTTGCCTTCAGGTCCTACAAGGTCCTATGTCATGTCTACTCTTCCAGGTCATCTCCATTCTCTTCTTCATGCACTTCACTCAAGCCACCTTGGCCTTTTCATTTTTCAAGTAAACCTAACCCTTTTCCTTAATTAGGTTTTTACATCTGCTTTTCTCCATGTCTGGAATTTTTCTTTCAGACCCTTTTCTGGCTTTATCCAAGTCTCTGCTCAGCACCATTCCATCATTCTCCATTCTCCTTCCCTGCATCCTTATAACTGCCTGAAATTATATCATTTGTTTACTTGTTCATTGTTCACTTTAAAGTAAGAGAAACATATATTAAGCTTAAATATGGAACTCTGTGATAAGTAATCTACAAAAATAAGAGTGAACTTGTTCAGGGATGGGATTTACCTAGTTTTGCCCACTCTGAGCATCAGAAATTTAACTCCAGAAATTGAACTAACCAGTGCTGGCAACCATATATAATAATAATTTAAGGGATTCGTTAAACCAAAAAAAAAATGGTTTATTGAGAATAAGTAAACCCATGCATTATAATGTGAACTATATTTATTTTACAATATGTTCATATTCACAACAGATTAGTAAGTTTATGCAGAAATTTCTGACTAATATATAATTTCAGTTCTTCTTCACTGAAGAAAAGGCAATAACCTGATCCCACCACATTTGCTGTGGTGTCCACTTCTTGCATCTTGATATTAAAATTTCTGGTTTCACTTAAATGCTTACTGTTTTAAGGACCATGTTTTCCTAAGCTTTCATAAGAAACCTCTGCTTCCTTCCAAAATGTTCTACATTTCAATTCAAAGGGTAGTTCACAGATCAAAAACATCAGACTCACCTGAAACCTCATAAGAATACAGAATCTTGGCACTCTCCAGATCTGAATCAGAATCTGCATTTTAAGATTCTCCATAGAATACTGATGCACATTAAAGTTTGAGAGCCTCTGTTCTAAAAATGCTTTCCAATCACTTTTCTTTTGGAAGTAAATGGCTGTATGCTCTTATAGCTGTTTCTCTCTGACAGTGTATTCTTCTTGACAGCTGAATTCTCTGTGGGAACACCAAACTCTGTATAATATGCCAAAAGATTTAAGGTCTTTTTGTATATGACAGAACTTTCTTCCTGTAGCACAAGCTAAAGATGGAGAAACTCATAAGCAGTAACTTCTAATCAGGATCATTTTTTCATTTTTCTCATTTACTATAAAAGTATTTGTAAATGTTCTTTAGGTTTATTTCAGGTACATAGAAATCTAATATGAACTTAAGATTTAAAAGATACTTTCAAATGTATAAAATATTCTATATTATAATCTCTTACCATTTCATTTTCTTTCTGTGGCTTATAACTGTATTTAAAGAAATATGCAGTGAAAGCTGATTAGTGTATGATTTATACTAAAGGCAAGCCTGAATTCTATGTGCCAAATAAAGGAAAGTTAACCTACTTAACTTAGAGCCTTCATAAAATATTCATACTGCTTTCTAAAATTCTTTGAGAGATCAAACAGGATATACCTTAATGCAGTAAACAGGCTAGCACAGTTCCCAAAGATGTTCACATTCTAATCCCTGGAAGCTGTAAAATGTTTCCTTACATGGAAAAAGGGACTGTGCAGATCTGAGTGGGCCCATTGTAATTACAAGAGTCCTTGTAAGGGAAAGAGGGAGACAGGCAAGTCAGAGAAGGAGATAAACGGAAGCAAAGATCAACATGATGTAATTGCTGGCTTTGAAGATGAAAGAGGGCCAGGAGCCAAGAAATGAGGGCAGCCTCTAGAAGCCTGGAAAAAACAAGGGAAAGGGTTCTCCTCTAGAGCCTCCAGAAGGATTGCAGCCCTTCTGACACAGCTTGATTTTTGCTCAGTGAGAATTCTCACATCCAGAGTTGGAGGTTCAAAAACTTGTATATTTTAAGCCACTAAATTTATGGTAATTTGACACAGCAGGAATAGGAAACTAATATACTTAATGAAATCAATTTATAGCCATTGAAAGTATTTGAAACAAATATATACAAACACCTAAAGAGACTGTTCACAAAAATGGACAGAATTGTTACCACCGATTCAATTTACTTATAAAAATACCAACTGCTGATTTTTATCTGCAGTTGATACTCTTATTGTGATCCAACCAAAGTCATATAATGCATCTAAATTTTGTTTGGAAGCTGTAGAGAAGATCATCTCTAAGGTTTTGTATATTTGTTGGTCTTCCTTTTTATTTTAAAAGACCAGGTGTCTTCTTTACTAACTTAGAGGAAGTCTTAATTACTGTTAAAAAAAGAAATAACTTAAACTCTGATATAGTTAAGTATTCCAAAACTTCTATTGAGACTAATCGACTATGAACCATCTTTACATAAAATAAAACCCATATTTATTTATATTACTTGTTTCCATGTATGCACTTTATCATAGAATTAAATCAATGGCTGGCAATTGGTTTGTTTTTTTGTTTGTTTATTTTACTTCAACCAGAGCTCACATTATATTCATGTTAGAGCCATTCTGCCATGGTACAGTCATGTGTAACTGTAGGAGGGAGAAGGCAGAAGGAAGGAGCCTTCTTTCTGTATTTCTAAAGTCATTAACTTAAGGATATGGGTTTCCCAAAAATATTTTGCACTTTTCTTTCTTTTGGGTGTTGGCAATGAAAGCAAATGTATTAATTGTCAGATAAAGTATCACATCCATTTGGGGTCAATATTTTGAGCCAAAAAAAAAAAAAAATAAAACCCACCAAAAATATGCCAAGCAAACACAAACCTTTCGTACCTCAAAAAATAATCAATCAGAAATTATTTGATAGATACCTAATAAGTGCCTACTATTTTTCATGTAACAAGTATTATTTTTAAAGACATACATTAAAACATTTTCTAAATGGGCACATCATTTTGTAAGTTGGCAATAAATATAAAGGCAACTGTGGTGTGGTTGTTAGCCAACATTTTTTTACTGAAAACCATGAGCTACTGTTTTTGATCTAAACTTTTCATACAATATTATCTTAGGTAGTTCAGATGCTCTAGTTTTTCCAGTGTTTACAAAGTTCAGATATCCTTCGACTCTGAGAATCTTCTAATTCAATGTGTTACAAGTGAAGAAAATAACTAATTGCCCCCAACTCCAAAAAAGAGCTCTATGGATTAAAAAGTTAGCTTAGATATATTTGTAAAATGATTAACTCATGTGCATGTCACAGTTCATTTTTTCTCAAAGATTTGGTTAAAAATGTATTTGAAGACACTGGGCGGGGCAAGATGGCAGACTGGTGAGCTGTATGTTTTAGTTACTCCTCCAGGAAAGTAGGTAGAAAGCCAGGAACTGCGTGGACTGGACACCACAGAGCAATCTGACTTTGGGCATACTTCATACAACACTCATGAAAACGTGGAACTGCTGAGATCAGCAAAATCTGTAAGTTTTTGCGGCCAGGGGACCCGCGCCCCTCCCTGCCAGGCTCAGTCCCGGGGGAGGAGGGGCTGTCAGCTCCGGGAAGGAGAAGGGAGAACTGCAGTGGCAGCCCTTATCGGAAACTCATTCTACTGATTCAAACTCCAACCATCGATAGGCTGAAACCAGACACCAGAGAATCTGAGAGCAGCCAGCCCAGCAGAGAGAAGACAGGCACAGAAAAAAAACAACACGAAAAACTCCAAAATAAAAGCGGAGGATTTTTGGAGTTCTGGTGAACATAGAAAGGGGAAGGGCCCTGAGGCGCATATGCAAATCCCAAAGAAAAGCTGATCTCTCTGCCCTGTGGACCTTTCCTTAATGGCCCTGGTTGCTTTGTCTCTTAGCATTTCAATAAACCATTAGATCTCTGAGGAGGGCCCGTTTTTGTTTGTTTGTTTGTTTGTTTGTTTGTTTTTTAATCCTTTTTTCTTTTTCTAAAACAATTACTCTAACAAGCCCAATACAGAAAGCTTCAAAGACTTGCTATTTGGGCAGGTCAAGTCAAGAGCAGAACTAGGAGAGCTCTGAGACAAAAGGCAATAATCCAGTGGCTGAGAAAATTCACTAAACACCACAACTTCCCAAGAAAAGGGGGGTGTCTGCTCACAGCCATCATCCTGGTGGACAGGAAATACTCCTGCCCATCGCCAGCCCCATAGCCCAGAACTGCCCCAGACAACCCAGTGTGACGGAAGTGCTTCAAATAACAGGCACACACCACAAAACTGGGCATGGACATTAGCCTTCCCTGCAACCGCAGCTGATTGTCCCAGAGTTGGGAAGGTGGAGCAGTGTGAATTAACAAAGCCCCATTCAGCCATCATTTCAGCAGACTGGGAGCCTCCCTACACAGCCCAGCAGCCCAGAACTGCCCTGGGGGGACGGCACTCACCTGTGACATAGCACAGTCATCCCTCAACAGAGGACCCAGGGTGCACGGCCTGGAAGAGGGGCCCACTTGCAAGTCTCAGGAGCCATACGCCAATACCAAGGACTTGTGGGTCAGTGGCAGAGACAAACTGTGGCAGGACTGAACTGAAGGATTAGACTATTGCAGCAGCTTTAAAACTCTAGGATCATCAGGGAGATTTGATTGTTAGAGCCACTCCCCTTCCCCGACTGCCCAGCAACACGCCCCACATACAGGGCAGGCAACACCAACTACACACGCAAGCTTGGTACACCAATTGGGCCCCACAAGACTCACTCCCCCACTCACCAAAAAGGCTAAGCAGGGGAGAACTAGCTTGTGGAGAACAGGTGGCTCGTGGACGCCACCTACTGGTTTGTTAGAGAAAGTGTACTCCACGAAGCTGTAGATCTGATAAATTAGAGATAAGGACTTCAATTGGTCTACAAATCCTAAAAGAACCCTATCAAGTTCAGCGAATGCCACGAGGCCAAAAACAACAGAAAATTATAAAGCATATGAAAAAACCAGACGATATGGATAACCCAAGCCCAAGCACCCAAATCAAAAGACCAGAAGAGACACAGCACCTAGAGCAGCTACTCAAAGAACTAAAGATGAACAATGAGACCATAGTACGGGAGATAAAGGAAATCAAGAAGACCCTAGAAGAGCATAAAGAAGACATTGCAAGACTAAATAAAAAAATGGATGATCTTATGGAAATTAAAGAAACTGTTGACCAAATTAAAAAGATTCTGGACACTCATAGTACAAGACTAGAGGAAGTTGAACAACGAATCAGTGACCTGGAAGATGACAGAATGTAAAATGAAAGCATAAAAGAAAGAATGGGGAAAAAAATTGAAAAAATCAAAATGGACCTCAAGGATATGATAGATAATATGAAACGTCCAAATATAAGACTTATTGGTGTCCCAGAAGGGGAAGAAAAGGGTAAAGGTCTAGGAAGAGTATTCAAAGAAATTGTTGGGGAAAACTTCCCAAATCTTCTAAACAACATAAATACACAAATCATAAATGCTCAGCGAACTCCAAATAGAATAAATCCAAATAAACCCACTCCGAGACATATACTGATCACACTGTCAAACACAGAAGAGAAGGAGCAAGTTCTGAAAGCAGCAAGAGAAAAGCAATTCACCACATACAAAGGAAACAGCATAAGACTAAGTAGTGACTACTCAGCAGCCACCATGGAGGCGAGAAGGCAGTGGCACGATATATTTAAAATTCTGAGTGAGAAAAATTTCCAGCCAAGAATACTTTATCCAGCAAAGCTCTCCTTCAAATTGGAGGGAGAGCTTAAATTTTTCACAGACAAACAAATGCTGAGAGAATTTGCTAACAAGAGACCTGCCCTACTGGAGATACTCAAGGGAGCCCTACAGACAGAGAAACAAAGAAAGGACAGAGAGACTTGGAGAAAGGTTCAGTACTAAAGAGATTCGGTATGGGTACAATAAAGGATATTAATAGACAGAGGGGAAAAATATGACAAACATAAACCAAAGGATAAGATGGCTGATTCAAGAAATGCCTTCACGGTTATAACGTTGAATGTAAATGGATTAAACTCCCCAATTAAAAGATATAGATTCGCAGAATGGATCAAAAAAAATGAACCATCAATATGTTGCATTCAAGAGACTCATCTTAGACACAGGGACACAAAGAAACTGAAAGTGAAAGGATGGAAAAAAATATTTCATGCAAGCTACAGCCAAAAGAAAGCAGGTGTAGCAATATTAATCTCAGATAAAATAGATTTCAAATGCAGGGATGTTTTGAGAGACAAAGAAGGCCACTACATACTAATAAAAGGGGCAATTCAGCAAGAAGAAATAACAATCGTAAATGTCTATGCACCCAATCAAGGTGCCACAAAATACATGAGAGAAACACTGGCAAAACTAAAGGAAGCAATTGATGTTTCCACAATAATTGTGGGAAACTTCAACACATCACTCTCTCCTATAGATAGATCAACCAGACAGAAGACCAATAAGGAAATTGAAAACCTAAACAATCTGATAAATGAATTAGATTTAACAGACATATACAGGACATTACATCCCAAATCACCAGGATACACATACTTTTCTAGTGCTCACGGAACTTTCTCCAGAATAGATCATATGCTGGGACATAAAACAAGCCTCAATAAATTTAAAAAGATTGAAATTATTCAAAGCACATTCTCTGCCCACAATGGAATACAATTAGAAGTCAATAACCATCAGAGACTTAGAAAATTCACAAATACCTGGAGGTTAAACAACACACTCCTAAACAATCAGTGGGTTAAAGAAGAAATAGCAAGAGAAATTGCTAAATATATAGAGACGAATGAAAATGAGAACACAACATACCAAAACCTATGGGATGCAGCAAAAGCAGTGCTAAGGGGGAAATTTATAGCACTAAACGCATATATTAAAAAGGAAGAAAGAGCCAAAATCAAAGAACTAATGGATCAACTGAAGAAGCTAGAAAATGAACAGCAAACCAATCCTACACCAAGTAGAAGAAAAGAAATAACAAGGATTAAAGCAGAAATAAATGACATAGAGAACAAAAAAAACAATAGAGAGGATAAATATCACCAAAAGTTGGTTCTTTGAGAAGATAAACAAGATTGACAAGCCCCTAGCTAGACTGACAAAATCAAAAAGAGAGAAGACCCATATAAACAAAATAATGAATGAAAAAGGTCAGATAACTGCAGATCCTGAAGAAATTAAAAAAATTATAAGAGGATATTATGAACAACTGTATGGCAACAAACTGGATAATGTAGAAGAAATGGACAATTTCCTGGAAACATATGAACAACCTAGACTGACCAGAGAAGAAATAGAAGACCTCAACCAACCCATCACAAGCAAAGAGATCCAATCAGTCATCAAAAATCTTCCCACAAATAAATGCCCAGGGCCAGATGGCTTCACAGGGGAATTCTACCAAACTTTCCAGAAAGAACTGACACCAATCTTACTCAAACTCTTTCAAAACATTGAAGAAAATGGAACACTACCTAACTCATTTTATGAAGCTAACATCAATCTAATACCAAAACCAGGCAAAGATGCTACGAAAAAGGAAAACTACCGGCCAATCTCCCTAATGAATATAGATGCAAAAATCCTCAACAAAATACTTGCAAATCGAATCCAAAGACACATTAAAAAAATCATACACCATGACCAAGTGAGGTTCATTCCAGGCATGCAAGGATGGTTCAACATAAGAAAAACAATCAATGTATTACAACACATTCACAAGTCAAAAGGGAAAAATCAATTGATGATCTCAATAGATGCTGAAAAAGCATTTGACAAAATCCAACATCCCTTTTTGATAAAAACACTTCAAAAGGTAGGAATTGAAGGAAACTTCCTCAACATGATAAAGAGCATATATGAAAAACCCACAGCCAGCATAGTACTCAATGGTGAGAGACTGAAAGCCTTCCCTCTAAGATCAGGAAAAAGACAAGGATGTCCGCTGTCACCACTATTATTCAACATTGTGCTGGAAGTGCTAGCCAGGGCAATCCGGCAAGACAAAGAAATAAAAGGCATCCAAATTGGAAAAGAAGAAGTAAAACTGTCATTGTTTGCAGATGATATGATCTTATATCTAGAAAACCCTGAGAAATTGACGATACAGCTACTAGAGCTAATAAATTTAGCAAAGTAGCGGGATACAAGGTTAATGCACATAAGTCAGTAATGTTTCTGTATGCTAGAAATGAACAAACTGAAGAGACACTCAAGAAAAAGATACCATTTTCAATAGCAACTAAAAAAATCAAGTACCTAGGAATAAACTTAACCAAAGATGTAAAAGACCTATACAAAGAAAACTACATAACTCTACTAAAAGAAATAGAAGGGGACCTTAAAAGATGGAAAAATATTCCATGTTCATGGATAGGAAGACTAAATGTCATTAAGATGTCAATTCTACCCAAACTCATCTACAGATTCAATGCAATCCCAATCAAAATTCCAACAACCTACTTTGCAGACTTGGAAAAGCTAGTTATCAAATTTATTTGGAAAGGGAAGAGGCCTCGAATTGCTAAAGACACTCTAAAAAAGAAAAACGAAGTGGGAGGACTTACACTCCCTGACTTTGAAGCTTATTATAAAGCCACAGTTGCCAAAACAGCATGGTACTGGCACAAAGATAGACATATAGATCAATGGAATCGAATTGAGAATTCAGAGATAGACCCTCAGATCTATGGCCCACTGATCTTTGATAAGGCCCCCAAAGTCACTGAACTGAGCCATAATGGTCTTTTCAACAAATGGGGCTGGGAGAGTTGGATATCCATATCCAAAAGAATGAAAGAGGACCCCTACCTCACCCCCTACACAAAAATTAACTCAAAATGGACCAAAGATCTCAATATAAAAGAAAGTACCATAAAACTCCTAGAAGATAATGTAGGAAAACATCTTCAAGACCTTGTATTAGGCGGCCACTTCCTAGACTTTACACCCAAAGCACAAGCAACAAAAGAGAAAATAGATAAATGGGAACTCCTCAAGCTTAGAAGTTTCTGCACCTCAAAGGAATTTCTCAAAAAGGTAAAGAGGCAGCCAACTCAATGGGAAAAAATTTTTGGAAACCATGTATCTGACAAAAGACTGATATCTTGCATATACAAAGAAATCCTACAACTCAAAGACGATACTACAGACAGCCCAATTATAAAATGGGCAAAAGATATGAAAAGACAGTTCTCTGAAGAGGAAATACAAATGGCCAAGAAACACATGAAAAAATGTTCAGCTTCACTAGCTATTAGAGAGATGCAAATTAAGACCACAATGAGATACCATCTAACACCGGTTAGAATGGCTGCCATTAAACAAACAGGAAACTACAAATGCTGGAGGGGATGTGGAGAAATTGGAACTCTTATTCATTGTTGGTGGGACTGTATAATGGTTCAGCCACTCTGGAAGTCAGTCTGGCAGTTCCTTAGAAAACTAGATATAGAGCTACCATTCGATCCAGCGATTGCACTTCTCGGTATATACCCGGAAGATCGGAAAGCAGTGACACCAACAGATATCTGCACGCCAATGTTCATAGCAGCATTATTCACAATTGCCAAGAGATGGAAACAACCCAAATGTCCTTCAACAGATAAGTGGATAAATAAAATGTGGTATATACACACGATGGAATACTACACGGCAGTAAGAAGGAACGATCTCGTGAAACATATGACAACATGGATGAACCTTGAAGACATAATGCTGAGCGAAATAAGCCAGGCACAAAAAGAGAAATATTATATGCTACCACTAATGTGAACTTTGAAAAATGTAAAACAAATGGTTTATAATGTAGAATGTAGGGGAACTAGCAGTAGAGAGCAATTAAGGAAGGGGGAACAATAATCCAAGAAGAACAGATAAGCTATTTAACTTTCTGGGGATGCCCAGAAATGACTATGGTCTGTTAATTTCTGATGGATATAGTGGGAACAAGTTCACAGAAATGTTGCTATATTATGTAACTTTCTTGGGGTAAAGTAGGAACATGTTGGAAGTTAAGCAGTTATCTTAGGTTAGTTGTCTTTTTCTTACTCCCTTGTTGTGGTCTCTTTGAAATGTTCTTTTATTGTATGTTTGTTTTCTTTTTAACTTTTTTTTTCATACAGTTGATTTAAAAAAGAAGGGAAAGTTAAAAAAAAAAAAAAAGAAAAAGAAAAACAAGGAAAAAAAAAAGATGTAGTGCCCCCTTGAGGAGGCCTGTGGAGAATGCAGGGGTATTGGCCTACCCCACCTCCATGGTTGCTAACATGACCACAGACATAGGGGACTGGTGGTTTGATGGGTTGAGCCCTCTACCATAAGTTTTACCCTTGGAAAGACGGTTGCTGCAAAGGAGAGGCTAGGCCTCCCTATATTTGTGCCTAAGAGTCTCCTCCTGAATGCCTCTTTGTTGCTCAGATGTGGCCCTCTCTCTCTGGCTAAGCCAACTTGAAAGGTGAAATCACTGCCCTCCCCCCTACGTGGGATCAGACACCCAGGGGAGTGAATCTCCCTGGCAACGTGGAATATGACTCCCAGGGAGGAATGTAGACCTGGCATCGTGGGACGGAGAACATCTTCTTGACCAAAAGGGGGATGTGAAAGGAAATGAAATAAGCTTCAGTGGCAGAGAGATTCCAAAACGAGCCGAGAGATCACTCTGGTGGGCACTCTTACGCACACTTTAGACAACCTTTTTTAGGTTCTAAAGAATTGGGGTAGCTGGTGGTGGATACCTGAAACTATCAAACTACAACCCAGAACCCATGAATCTCGAAGACAGTTGTATAAAAATGTAGCTTATGAGGGGTGACAATGGGATTGGGAAAGCCATAAGGACCACACTCCATTTTGTCTAGTTTATGGATGGATGTGTAGAATAATAGGGGAAGGAAACAAACAGACAAAGGTACCCAGTGTTCTTTTTTACTTCAATTGCTCTTTTTCACTCTAATTATTATTCTTGTTATTTTTGTGTGTGTGCTAATGAAGGTGTCAGGGATTGATTTTTTAGGTGATGAATGTACAACTATGTAATGGTACTGTAAACAATCGAAAGTACGATTTGTTTTGTATGACTGCGTGGTATGTGAATATATCTCAATAAAATGATGATAAAAAAATGTATTTGAAGATTGCTAAATAGAACAGTTACATTCTGTCCATAGGTGACTGATATATGGAATTATCAAAGTTGCTGAAATTATTCTCTGCCAGGTTGTAGAATCACTTACAATTAGACTGGAATTTGATACCATCTCCTCCAGCCCATTCATTCCTCAGATAAGAAAATTGAAGTTGTGGAAAATATGCATCAATATGCCAAAAATCCAACTTCTAGTCCAGTGGTTCCTAAAATTTCTCAGTTCACAGAGATCATAGGTTCTCAGTAATTTTTTTCATGATGCTCTTAGTGGAAAAGAAATACCTAACAGTCCTATTTATTAAGCAGTTACATTCAAATAATTTAATGAGCTATTTATGCCCTGACAACTTAGAAACCATTTGAAAAAAATTACTCATATTAATTAAAAGAAAAAATAATGCATTTCTTCATTCTTAACCACACTTACTTATTAATGGGATGTATGCTTCTGCTAGGCACTTCATGATTTCTCAAATCCTGGTATCAGATTTGTATTCTGTCATTCTTATTTCCTGTCCACAATTATTTTCATGTGCTACTTGCTTTTTATTACAGAAACTGTTGAAAGCTCAACTTCACAAAGATATATCATTGAAGAGAATTTAGTGTGATCTGATCTTAAAACTGAACTACCTCGAGCTAGTCATTTGTGCAGGGCCCAATAGATGTCCAGTATTACTGTCTTTCCCTCAAAAAATTTAAAATATCTCATGGTTCCCCTGTGGGTTCATTGTATTGTCCCAGGGGGCCTTGGTGCACAGTTAAAGCTCTAGATAAAGCTGGAGATGGGTCTGGAGCTCAGAATTCCTAATTCTAAGTTCAATATTCTTTCTACAATATTCGAAATTTAGGGATAATATTTCTCTTTTTAAGTTAAGCATGTCTGTTTTCTATATGAGCAAATTTGTCTACCCATGTAACAAGTAAAATACCTAGTATTATAAAGCTTTAATTTATAAAGCTATAATACTTTATAAAATATTACAAAAATATTATAAATTGAAATAATTTGTTCAAAATTACATAGCTACAGAATTTATACTTTCATCTTAGAAGAGGCTTCATTACTCCCATCCTGAATTATAATGTTGAGATAAGTTATATATTCAGGTTCTTCTCTCATTGTACTATGGTGATTAAGATCACAGACCCTGAAGCCTATTGCCTAGGTTCAAATTCCAGTTCTGCTACTCATTAGACTATGGGTAAATTGCTAAGCTCTCTACTTTGGGTTCATTTGTAGAGATAATAATAGAATCTATTTTAGGATAGTGATGAGACTCAAATGTGATACCATAAAAAATAGAATTTAGAACAATGCTTAGCCCATAATAAACACTAAAGTAAACACTATATAAGCTGTCCCTGATATATTACTTGTTAGATCAGAATATGGTTCTTCCATTATTTGTTCAATTCTCATAACCACATAGAACTCAGATAATATTTCACATTTACATAAAACAATATTACTATCAATAAATAAAATACCTTAGGTTCTGTAAGTGTCTACCTATGTTGATTTTAAATGTAATTCCACACTAAATTTCATGAAGGGAAAAACACATGACACTGAAATATGATATCTGATATACATGTTACAAGCTTTTCACGTAATAAAATTAAAAGATACATAGCATGAACAGAAGGGAAATGATTCATATACGTGATACAAGCTTATAAAAACTATACTTTGGAAAGGCACTTTATAGAATACTATTTTTACATGAATCCCAAAATATTAGTCCTTAAGTCGTTCTGCTCAAATTTCTAGTGGGGAGAGGGGTGGGGCCCACAGTATCCATAGTACTCAGGAAAAAATTAATCATAAAATGCTTTTAAATGTCATCCTATTGTGAATATCTTCTGCTTTTCTCTCCAAGGTCACATCTTTTGTCCATGAGAAAACACAACTTTCTTAGTCATATCTCCAGTGAGCTTGAGTATTGAGCTAATGCAATGCTTAATAATAAAGTCCCAATCTAGTAATATCTAATTGAATATACAGCTATGGGATTTGACTCTTAAGAACATCATGTCTCAGAAATACAAGTAGTTTATTTATATTTTGAAATGATGCATTTATTATAGTTTGTGAGAGCATGAAAATAATTCAAACTTTATTCATTAAAAATTCTTACAAACGGTCAAAAAAAAATCATCAGCAACTGTTCTAACCACACTATCCACCCACACAAAGCTCTATGACTAATGCAAATGACCATCAAAAGCCTTGAATTTAAAACAGCAGGAATTCTCAATAATGACTAATTCTTCAATATCCAATAGGGATCAATTAGACATTTTAATTTCCTGAAATGTTTCTGTATCATCTCTACAATTTGGAACAATTTGGTTTAATTTTGTTGCTGAATAAAAATTCATCTTAGAACGATGTAAGATTAATATTGACTTAAAATCATGTGCATGTTTAGAATTCCCATTTTGCTACAGTCCAAACAAACATTGAGTCTTTCCACCTCCCAAGCTCAGAATGGCATTTCTTTATGGAAGCATGAGTATTGACGTGAGTAGATACGTAAACAAACTGGGTTTCCCTATCCCTAGAGAATTTATGTAGGAAATTCTTCTTTGATTTAGACTATTAGGACCTCAGAATGGGTACATTAAAACTATCTGCTTGTTATAAAAGAAAAGATAATTTGTGAACAGACTTTACTAAGGCAATTAGGTTCAGCAATTCAGTTCAGCAACTATGTATTCAACCTGGTATTTGGTAGGCCAGTGGCTCAGATCAGAACTAGCCAGGAAGAATTAGTTAGAAATGTCTGGGACCCACCATCAGGAATCCTGATTAGAAATCTCTAGAATCCAAATGACCTAGGTGGGGCCAGGGCTTCTGAATTTTTTTGAACATCATAGATAACTGTGATGCTCAGCCAGGGTTGACAAACGCTAATGTAGGAACTTTTAAGGGCCTGGATTTGAATCTGGGGAACGGTAAAAATTTTTGTAGTTAAGAATGAAAAGAGGAAGAATCCTAAAAAGAGGTAGTATAATAACAATGTGTGCAGAAGTTAGCATCATTTGTCAAATTCCATGCATCCTTCAAAGCCCAGCTCAGATTCACCTTTTTGCATACTACTGTGATTATACATACTTTATGTTCTAGCCATATCAATCTACTACCTATTCCTGAAATAGTCCATGCAGCTGGTTCACCTTTGTGCTTTCATTCTGCCCTCTTTTCTCCTGGGAAAGTCTGGCTCTAATATCTCCCTTTCTATGAATGCTTCCCACATATTCCAGCTGATTTAATCACTCCAACTTATATCTTCTGACAGCATTTTGTTCATACCATTATTATAAATTTAATTGTGTTACAGTATAGCTAGTTGTGCTTTTGCATAGTTGTATTGATATCCTTGTGCAGAAAGCTGTCATAATACTTTTGAGAGTACAGCATCTGACAAATAGATCTTTATAAATATTTGTTTCATCATGCTAAAGCTCCTGTGATATTTTGTATTTTTCAATAACACTTACTGTAAATCTGTTTTTGATTACCATTGTGTGTGGGTGTGTATCTGTGCATGTACAGGCAAGTTATCTCTGCTACTTATCTGGAAGCTCCTTGAAGGAGGAGACTGAATTTTATTCTCATCTAAAACCACTCCATCCTCATAACATATAGTAGATATTTTTTTTTTTCTGTTCACTGATTTAGGGTTGGCTGAATTGTATCCAAGACTAAATATTGGAACAATAGATTAGAAAGAAGAGATTTTGGAAAACCTTGAATGTTAAGACAGGAATTTTGGCTTCCTTCAATGGAGAATGAATTGTCTTTATGGTTTATTGAAGGAAAAAAGAAATAGCTTAGGTTTAGTGGTGTAGGAGAAAAAAATAGTTTCTTCTGCCAGCTTGTTAGCTGTGTATTTTTAATGAATCCTCACAACTTTTCTACATCTCAGTTTTGTCATTTGAGAAGTGAGAGAACTGGACTATGTCAGCAGATTTCAAAACACACTGATAATCAATCAACTGGGGAGATTTATAAAAATACAGATTCCTGTTACCCACCTGTTCTAGTTTACTAATGCTGCCAGAATGTAAAACACCAGAAATGAATTGGCTTTTATAAGAAGGGGTTTATTTGGTTACACAGTTACAGTCTTAAGACCTTAAAGTGTCCAAGGTAAGTCATCAACAATTGGGTACCTTCACTGGAGGATGGCCAATGGTGTCCAGAAAACCTCTGTTAGCTGGGAAGGCATGTGGCTGGTGTCTGCTCCAAAGTTCTGGTTTCAAAATGGCTTTCTCCCAGGATGTTCCTCTCTAGGCTGCAGTCCCTCAAAAATGTCACTCTTATTTGCACTTGGGATATTTGTCCTCTCACAGCTTCTTTGGAGCAAGAGTCTGCTTTCAACAGCTATCTTCAAACTGTCTCTCACCTGCAGCTCCTATGCATTCTTCAAAGTGTCCTTCTTGGCTGTGGTTCCTCTTCAAAACATTCCTCACAGCTGCACTGAATTCCTTCTGTTTGTCAGCTCATTTATATAGCTCCACTGATCAAGGCCCACTCTGAAAGGGTGGGGCCACGCCTTCATGGAAATTATCTCATCAGAGTTATCACCTACAGTTGGGTGGGCTGCATTTCCATGCAAACAACCTAATCCAAATGTTCCAATTTAATCCCCACTATTATGTCTGCCCCACAAGATTGCATTAAAGAATATGGCTTTTTCTGGAGGACATAATACATTCAAACCAGCACATTCCACCCCTAGGACCTCAGAAAGAAACATATTTTTTCCAAATACAAAATACATTCATCCCATCACAATATCACAGAAACTTATATCATTTCAGCAACAATAGTTAAGTACAAGTTCCCATCAAAATCAATTATAGGCATGATTAGTCCTAAGGCATAATTCTCCTTTAGCTGTGGATCTGTGAACTTAGAACAACTTATGTGCTTCCAATACACAAAGGAGGTACATTCATAGGATAAACATTCCCATTGCCATAAGGAGAAAGAGTAAGAAAAACAGGGTTAACAGGACCAAAACAGTTCCTAAAACCCGCAGGACAAACTCCATTAGATTTCAAAGTCTGAGAGTCATTTACAGAACGATGTTGCATCCTTGGGGCTTGAGAGAGCAGGAGTCTAACCCTTCCTAAGGGCCTTTCCAGCAGCCCTTTCCTCTCGAAATGCTGGGGTAAGTTCTCCAACATATCCACACACTGGGGAGACCACCTTCTTGGCTCCACCCTCTTCAAACATCAGAGCAACACCCGGATTCCCTTCCATCTCCAGGGAACACGCTCAACTCCTTCAGAACAGTGGGGTGGCAGCCAGGCTCTCCCCAATTCCCTGGGAATGTGCTCCGCCCTCTTTGGGGCTTGGGGTGGCAAAACTCTTCCAGAGCATCGAGGCGGAAAGCCCGCCTTCGACCTCCAGGGCAAACTCACCCTTTCCTTGCATGTGGGCCACTCCACTCTCCCAGCTAGAAACCACTTGGCTCCAGACCTCAACCTCCATGGCTCTGTCTTTGAAGAAACTTTTCCTTCAATTTGTTCCTTGTCTGTCTCCTCCAGTCCAGACTGGCAATGGCTCTTTCTATAAAGATCTCTCAAAAATTCTGTTGGCTTCATGTGAAGCACATAGGGGTCAAAGCCATCAGACAATAGGACTTTCCACAAATCCTTTCTGCTTAACTCCTTTTCCACTCTTGGCTTGTACTGAAATGGTGGCTGGATTCCATGTTTGGTTACATCCTCATGTTGGGCTGTAGCTTCTGGGATTCCACCCCTGGAAACCTGCAATTTTCCAAGCCATCAGCTTCTGGTTTCTTTGAACCCAAGAGTTCAGTTCTGAGTTTCTCTCTCTCTGCTTGCATTTTACTATAAGCTTCAAGGAAAAGTCAGGGTACATCCTCCACATGTAGTCTGGAGATCTCCTCAGCTAAGTATTCCAGGTTGTCACTTTCAAATTCTTCCTTCCATCTGACACCAGGACTCAATTTTGCCAAATTCTCTGTCACTTTAAAACAAGGATCGCCTTTCTTCCAGCTTGCAACAACACATTCATCATTTCTGTTCAAATTCTCATCAGAAACATCTTTAGAGTCCGTATTTCCACAGTCTCTTCAAAGCAGTTTAGGTCTTTTCTATCAAGCTCCTCACAATTCTTCCAGAATCTTCCCCGTATCCATTTAAAAAGCCGCTCCAACATGTTTGATATTTGCAAATACAGCAGCACCAGCACTCCACTTCTCTGGTACCAAAATCTTGGTACCAGGAGTGGTTGTTGAGAAACAGAATCTTAAAATGGGCTTTTACAATTTGTTTTCTGCTCTGATTAGATTCAAAGGCACTAGTGACTCTATTTCCAATAATCAAGAGGGCACTGACAGTCCATGGCATGAGTTGGCAAAGGAGATGCGCAAAATAGCACCGTTTGATTCTCCTAATCATACTCCAGTATGAAGCAAATCTCTGGGTGACAGTGTTTTCAACACCTTCACAGAGTTTTGCAGAATTAAGAGGTATAATGATGTTGGCTGGCTGCTCTTAGATACTTTGGATAAAGTTGCAAGAGAAACGGACGAGCTAAAAGCTTCAAATTCAAAACTTAAATGCTGTATGACAGATGTAAAGGTTTCTATGTGTGCCCTGAAAGAAAATCTTATTTCCTGTGCTCACAGACTTGAGGTTTCTGAAAACCAGATGCAGACTCTCATTGTGTGAGTAGCAGATTTACAATGTAAACTAAAACCTCAACCTCTCAGGGTGTCTGCTGTTAAAGTAAAGGCATTGATTGGAAAAGAATGGGATCCCAAAACATGGGATGGGGACATATGGATTGATAATAATGGCAGTGAGGACATTGGAACCCTGGATTCTGCTGAGTCATTGTTAGATTTACCTGTAGAGGGCTGTCCTGAGGAAACAGCTTCCCCACCTCCAGTCTGCCCTAAGGAGCCTGCCATCCAACCTCCAACTAAAGAGATTAACCCTTCAGTGCCTGCTAATCCTGTAATCACCTCCCCTGAGGAAGCAGCCCTCACTCCTCTGTCTGGAGAGATTAATCCTGCTTTAAGAGATGAAAATGCAACAGAATGTCCTGAGATAAATTGCTTCAAGACCTGTAACTAGGCTAAAGTCCCAACAGGCCCCAAAGGGTGAGATACAAAGTGTGACCCATGAAGAAGTATGCTATACTCCAAAAGAACTGTATGAGTTTTCCAACTTATACAGACAGAAACCAGGGGAATATGTGTGGGAATGGCTATTAAGAGTGTGGGATAATGGTGGAAGGAATATAAGGTTGGGTCAGGCTGAATTTACTGATATGGGCCTCTAAGCAGAGATTCTGCATTCAATGTTGTAGCTTGAGGAGTTAGAAAGGGAGTTAACAGTCTGTTTGGGTGGTTGGCTGAAACGTGTATCAAAAGGTGGCCAGCATTACTGGAGGTTGAAATGCCAGAACTGTCCTGGTACAATGTGGAGGAGGGGATTCAAAGGCTTAGAGAGATTGGAATGTTAGAGTGGATTTATCATGGAAGACCTGCTCACACACCCCTGGAATGTCCAGAGGACACACCTTTTACCAGGACTGTGAGGAATAAATTTTTAAGACTATCTGCATCATCGCTGAAAAGCTCTGTAGTCACCCTTCTCTGTAGGTCAGATATTACTGTAGGAACTGCTGTCACTGAGCTGGAATACTTAAACACAATGGGGATAATTGGGTCCTGAGTTGGCAGAAGCCAAGTGGCTACAGATAATCACCACAGACAAGGTGGGCATGGCTACCATAATGGAAAACAGGCTCAAAACAGCAATCAAAATAATATGACTTGCAGAGACTTACAGCATTGACTAGTGGATCATGGAGTACCAAGTAGTGAAATAGATGGGCAATCAACTAAATTCTTGTTTGAACTATATAGGCAGAAGAATTCTAGGACACATGAACAAAAGTCTCCCTTGAATTACAAAAACAGAGAGTCATGGCCCCTTAATCAATTCCCAGACTTGAGACAGTTTATAGATCCAGAGCCCCTTGAATGAAGGGAAGGCTGGGTACTCTTGGGGAAGGACCCTGCTACACTGCCAAAGATTTATACTGTTAATCTTCCTCCCAGCCTTCCCCAGGGGGACCTACAGCCTTTTACGAGGGTAACTGTGCATTGGGGAAAAGGAAATGATCAGATATTTCATGGATTATTAGACACTGGTTCAGAAGTGACATTAATTCCTGGAGACCCAAAACATCACTCTGGTCCACCAGTCAGAGTTGGAACTTATGGAGATCAGGTGATCGGTGGACTTTTAGCTCAGGTCCATCTCACAGTGGATCCAGTGGGTCCCCGGACCCATTCTGTGGTTATTTCCCCAGTGCCAGAATGCATAATTGGAATAGACATACTCAGCAACTGGCAGAATCCTCACATTGGTTCCCTGACTCGTGGAGTGAGGGCTATTATGGTGGGAAAGGCCAAGTGGAAGCCACTAGAACTGCCCCTGCCTAGCAAAATAGTAAACCAGAAGAAATACCAGATTCCTGGAGGGATTGCAGAGATTAATGCCACTGTTAAGGACTTGAAGGATGCATGGGTGGTGATTCCCACCACATCCTCATTCAACTCTCCTATTTGGCCTGTGCAGAAAACAGATGGGTCTTGGAGGATGACAGTGGATTATCATAAGCTCAACCAGGTGGTGATTCCAATTGCAGCTGCTGTTCCAGATGTGGTATCATTCCTTGAGCAAATCGACACATCCCCTTGTACCTGGTATGCAGCTATTGATCTGGCAAATGCTTTTTTCTCGATTGCTGTCAGTAAGGACCACCAGAAACAGTTTGCATTCAGCTGGCAAGGCCAGCAGTTTACATTCACTGTGCTACCTCAGAGTTATATCAACTCTCCAGCCCTATGTCATAATATTGTCGGCAGGGATCTTGATCTTTTCTCCCTCACAAAAGACATCACACTGGTCCATTATATTAATGATATCATGTTGATTAGACCTAGTGAGCAAGAATTAGCAACTACTCTAGATTTGTTGGTAAGGTATTTGCGTGGCAGAGGATGGGAGATAAATCCAACAAAAATACAGGGGCCTTCCATCTCAGTAAAATTTCTAGGTGTCCAGTGGTGTGGGGCCTGTCAAGATATTCCTTCTAAGGTAAAGGATAAGCTATTGCATCTGGCCCCTCATACAACCAAAAAAGAAGCACAACACTTAGTTGGTCTCTTTGGATTTTGGAAACAACATATTCCTCATTTAGTTGTGCTACTCTGGCTCATTTACCAAGTGACCAGAAAAGCTTCCAGTTTTGAGTGGGGACTGGAAAAGATGAGGCTCTGAGACAGGTCCAGGCTGCTGTGCAAGCTGCTCTGACACTTGGACCATATGATCCAGCTGACCCAATGGTGCTGGAAGTGTCAGTGGCAAATAGAGATGCTGTTTAGAGCCTTTGGCAGGCTCCTATAGGAGAATCACAATGCAGGCCCTTAGGATTTTGGAGTAAAGCTTTACCATCCTCTGCAGATAACTACTGTCCATTTGAGAAATAGCTGTTGGCCTGCTACTGGGCCTTAGTAGAGACAGAATGCTTAACTGTGGGCCACCAAGTTACCATGAGACCTGAGTTAACTGTCATGAGCTGGGTATTGTCTGACCCACCAAGCTATAAAGTTGGGTGTGCACAGCAGCACTCCATCATAAAATGGAAATGGTATATACGAGATAGAGCTTGAGCAGGTCCTGAAGGTAAAAGTAAGTTACATGAGGAAGTGGCCCAAATACCCATGGCCCCCACTCTTTCCACCTTACCTTCTCTTTCCCAGCCCACAGCTATGGCATCTTGGGGAGTTCCTTACAAACAGTTGACTGAGGAAGAGAAAACTTGGGCCTGGTTTACAGATGGTTCTGCATGATATGAGGCACCACCTGAAAGTGGACAGTTGCAGCACTGCAGCCCCTTTCTGGGATGTCCCTGAAGGACAGTGGTGAGGGGAAACTCTCTCAGTGGGCAGAACTTCAAGCAGTTCACCTGGTTGTTCACTTTGCTTGGAAGGAGAACTGGCCAGAGGTGCACTTGTATACTGATTCATGGTCTGTTGCTAATAGTTTGGCTGGATGGTCAGGGACTTGGAAGGAACATGATTGGAAGATTGGTGACAAAGAAGGTCACCAGAAGGGGTATGTGGATAGACCTTTCTGAGTGGGCAAAAAACATGAAGATATTTGTGTCCCATGTGAATGCTCACCAGAGGGTGACTTCAGCAGAAGATTTTAATAACCAAGTGGATAAAATGACCTGTTTGGTGGATACCAATCAGTCTCTTTCCCCAACAACTCCTGTCATTGCCCAATGGGCTCATGAACAAAGTGGTCATGGTGGTAGGGATAGAGGTTATGCATGGGCTCAGCAACATGGACTTCCACTTACCAAGGCTGAACTGGCCACAGCCACTGCTGAGTGTCCAATCTGCCAGCAGCAGAGACCCACACTCAGTCCCCAATATGGCGTCATTCCCCAAGGTGATCAGCCTGCTACCTGGTGGCAGGTTGATTACATTGGACCACTTCCATTATGGAAGGGATAGCAATTTGTTCTTACTGGAATAGACACATACTCCAGATATGGGTTTGCCTTCCCTGCATGACATACTTCTGCCAAACTACCATCCGTGGACTTACTGAATGCCTTATCCACCATCATGGTATTCCACACAGCATTGCTTCAGACCAAGGAACCCACTTCACAGCAAATGAAGTGAGGGGATGGGCACATGCTCATGGAATTCTGTGGTCTTACCATGTTCCCCATCATCCAGAGGCAGCTGGGTTGATAGAACGGTGGAATGGCCTGTTGAAGACTCAATTGCTGTGCTAACTAGGTGGCAATACCTTGCGGGGCTGGGGCAGTGTTCTCCAGGAGGCTGTGTATGCTCTGAATCAGTGTCCACTCTATGGTGCTGTTTCTCCCACAGCGAGGATTCGTGGACCGAGGAATCAAGGGGTGGAAACAGGAGTGGCACCACTCACTTTCACTCCTAGTGATCCACTAGGTAAATTTTTGCTTCCTGTCCCTGCAAGCATAAGCTCTGCTGGTCTGCAGGTCTTGGTTCCAAAAGCAGGAGTGCTTCCACCAGGAAACACAATAATCCCATTGAACTGAAAGTTAAGACTGCCATCTGGCCACTTTGGTCTTCTTATGCCTCTGAATCAACAGGCAAGGAAGGGGATTACTGTACTGGCTGGGGTGATTGATCCTGACTATCAACGGGAAATAGTACTGCAACTACACAATGGAAGTAAAGAAGAGTTTTCCTGGAATACAGGAGATCCCCTAGGGTGTTTCTTAGTGCTACCATGCCTTGTGATTAAAGTCAATGGAAAACTGCAACAACCCAATCCAGGCAGGACTACCAATAGCCAAGAAACTTCAGGAATGAAGGTTTGGGTCACCCCACCAGGCAAAGAACCACGGCCAGCTGAAGTGCTTGCTGAGGGTAAAGGGAACATGGAATGGGTAGCGGAGGAAGGTAGTGATACATATGAACTATGGCCACATGACCAGTTACAGAAACGAGGACTATGATGGCATGAATATTTCCTCCTTGTTTTGTTATGATTATGTTTGTATTTGTCTATAAAGCAAATATCTTTGCTTTCTTCTCTGTCTTATCCCCTTATCATATGGCATAACCCGTACTGTTCATTTTGCTGTATTTAAGCTAAAGGAAATCAATTTTAAGAGCTAACGTCACCCAAGGACTTGCACCCTATTCTGGAGAGATTTAGTGCGTTTCCAGTTGTACGCTGCACAGAGGAGTATTGTTAGGCAAAATATATGTCTGTTATTGTTATCTACTTAGAGATAAAATATGGTTTTAGGTGATGTGTATAACTGCCAAGTTGACAAGGGGTGGATTGTGATGGTTAGGTTCATGTGTCAACTTGGCCAGGTGATAGTACCCAGCTGTCCGGTCAAGCAAGAACAATTGTGCCTAACAATTGCTGTGAGGATGTTTGTGGCTGGTTAATAAACCAACAGTCTGGTTTATTAAATCATCAGTCAGTTGACTACAGCTGTGACTGATGACTCACAGAAGGGCGTGTCTTCCACAACGAGAGACTGCAATTGGCTGGATTTAATCCAATTAATCAGTTGAAGACTTATAAGCGAGACAGATAGTGGACCTTCACTTCTTCTGCTGCCCAGCTAAGCATTTCCTCAGGAGTTTGTCGAAGTTCCGGTTCATTTCCTGAGGAGTCTATTGGACATCTTCCTTGGAGTTGACAGTTTGCTGACTGCCCTACAGAATTTGGACTCGTGCATACCCACAGTTGCGTGAGTCACTTTTATAAATTTCATAGTCATAGATACCTCTCATTGATTCTGTTTCCCTAGAGAACCCTAACTAATACACCACCCAAGTCCAACTAAATTTGAATCTCTAGGTGTGGACCTCAAAAGCTCATATTTTTAAAACATTCCCCAGCTGATTCTGATAATCAGCCAAGTGAAGAAACCATGGGATAGAGCAGTGGATCTCAAGGTGTGGTCCATGAACCAGAAGCATCAGCCTCACCTGGGAACTTGTTAGAAATGTGAATTGTCAATCTTTACCCCAAAACTAATGAACTGGAAACTGGAAGTGCAGCCCAACAGTCAGTGTTTTAACAATATCTCTAAGTAATTCCTGGTGCACAACAAAATTTAAGAACCACTGGAATAGATGACAGATAAAATATCTTTCAAATGTGAAGTTAGGTAATTCTGTTATCAGAGGTAAGCAGGAAGACAAATAAGGATGAGAAACTAGAGAAAGTGTACCTGGATTTCAACAAAACATGTATAAACATGTAAATGCCTCTTCTATCATGGAGATAACTAACTTGAGTTTGGTCTTTAGCCATAACACAAATATTTATACTTGACCTTCAAATTTCAGATTATGTCACCTTTTCTTAGAAGTGTGCCCCCCCTTCTAATACCCAGACTGTATTAAATACCCTTGTTCTGTCCTATCCCCTACTCCCATGACACCCTCTGCAAATATTTATTATAGTACTTGTAATACAATATTACCATAATTGATTCTCAATTGTTTAGAGGTAAGGACTATTTCTTGTTGTTTCTGTAAACCTAGCTACTCACACAGTGCCCATGGTGGACATTCCAGAATGTTAAGTAAATGAATAAATTGATATACCCTAAACAAAGGTGGTACAAAAGTGTGATTCTCGTGAATTGTTTCTTCTATCTCTCTAGTCAAATGAAGAGAATTAGGTGATTTTAAAAATTTCTACTACAAATAAAAATGTCAGATTTTCAACTGATGTTACAATCCTTTATAATTATTTGGGAATAAATGAAGGTATAGTAAGAACATGTTAGGAAAGGTAAACTGGCAAATATCTAATTTCAGCTTTGATTAAATGATCTGTAATCACCAAGCTACCTCATAATTTTGCTGGACATGATCAATATTGCAATAAGCTGGCAGCTGAAACTGGCTCTTTAGAGACACCTGAAATGTTACAATAATATAAAAATAAAGTGTAGATTAAAATTTTTGTTAAACAGTGTTGGAAAAACATTTTTCTTAAGTTGCCCATGTTTTAAAACTTGAAGTTCAAAGTCCATTATTTTAATGACTAACATCTGTCTGGTGGAAAAATGTGCTCTCATTAAATTTGAGCAGCACTTTACTAGGTATATTAGAAAAAAACTTGTTTTCAACTTTTCAAAAATACTAACAATATGAGTCCTTATTTGATAAGAGCAAAAGATCAGCTTTATTGTGCTCCTTTTTCCTTTAAAGAAATGTACTTGTGTTAAAATAAAAATGTACTTTGTAACACTATGGGTTTTAGCCTATCCTAAGGTCTAAACTTTTCTTTCTTGTGATAAGGTATCTCTGATTTTTCTAGGCTAATAGGAAATGGAAACAGATATGTGTATTTCCAGTTCATTTAGAACATACATATTCCATACATACTTGATGGAACAAGTGCTTTCCACCCATACTTTCTTTATTTTAATTACATTTTTCTTTTGTACAAAAATGTTCTAAAATGGGCACCATTATTTAGTTTTTCTAAATTTCTTCTTTCCAATAAAGTCATGACCCTCTGACCATTTTATTGCTCTTTTTTTTTTGCAGTTGCTGTAGTCACTTATAATCCACATAAGTCATTATATTATCTGAAGCTGATAATTAATTTATTTTTATGAAGCAAGCCATTGGTGGTCCTACCCAGCATATGCTGAGCCTGAGTGTAAAGACCCTTTTTAGACTCCTCAAGAGTTTCTCTCCTTTTAGGGTTATTTCTTCAGATACATGAAGGGGACAACCTCTTACTTGGTCTACCAGCTTTCCAGTGAAGCATTTCCAATAAATTCTATTACTCTCTGGCCCTACTTTTGAACATCTTTTTCAAGGGGTATGTTTTCAGCCCTAGTCCCAAAGCATTATTTTCAATTAATTCCACCCTAGAAACTACTGCTACAAGGTGACAGGTAGCAGCTGTGCTCTGGGTACAGAAGCCTAAGCTGTTGCTGATAGCTGGATTCCTCAGGATGTATCCAATAAGCTCAGAACTTCTGCTACATTGCTGTGGTTGACCCCAACTATAACAGAGAATACAGCTAGAGCTCCTGATTAAATTGAAATGTCTGCATCATCTATTGTAGTTTCCCATATTGTTCAATTGTTTAAGGTGATTTCTTTCCAGATAAAGATGACACTACTAGCCCTCCCTTAGGAATAATGTTTTGCTAGTAACTTTGAAGAATGTAGAGTGACTCATGCACCCTCATTTTGTTTCCTTTTGTGACCAAAACAAGTATTTTGAGAGCATTGGCTGCAATTAGAAGTTCAAACTGTGGTCACCAAAAAGCTGATGATAAGTGGACTGTGTGTGGCTCAACAGCACTTTGCCTCTACTTTTATCCCTTCCTCTAACCTTTGCCAAGAAATGAGTAGAAGTATTGGTTTAATTCTCTCAAGATTCTTCATATTGATGATCAGAAAGCTGAAGTCTTGAATAATGCAACTAAGCCTAAGATCTGTGATCATTTTAAACAAAATATTGAAGTCTCTAGAATAATCCTGAATATCAAAGAATGTTTATGCACAACTCGGAGTGCTTCTCTTTCATTCTCAACAAATGCTAATTTGTTCCATCATCATCTTCTTTTGAAAAAGGCAAATATCAGAGAATCCTGTTTCCTTAGCTCTAGATTTATTATAAACACTGGACTGAGATTCAAAATTCTATATCCAAAAAAAACACCACATTTTAGAAAATTTTAGGTATAGGGGTTTTTTAAAAGTCCATTTTTAGGAGTAGTAAATCAAGCATCACTTAAAGAAACAATAAACCAGTGATAAAGGTAGGAAAAAGAACATTTATTTTACTTTTAAAACCTAAAAAAAATAAAATTACCCTGCAGTTATTTTTCTTCTAGAATATTAAAGATGTCAGTATCAAAACTGTTTAACAAAATTCATTAAAAAATTTAAAAAGGTCCAAATACCAACATTAGTTATCTCTATGAATTTTGATAGATTAGTTTCTTTGTTTTCCTTTCCTGTATTTTCTAAATGTATGTAATGAACGTTTATTACTTTGAAAACCAAAGCACATAAATTCCATTGTATATTCTCAGAAATTGTAATAACATTTGTTGTTTTTCAAAATATTCAGTACATTTTGTTTCCTCTCTTACTCATATTCCCAAGAAACCAAAGTAAGACATTCTCATTTGAGTTCTTCAAATATGACTTTGCAAGGTCCTTGGCGTGACTGGTTTTTATTTCTAAAAAACAACTTTTGGAAAAAATCACGATGCATTTAGAAATGGTAAAATAATACTAGCTGGAAAATGTAAATAAAATGCTACCTTGTTCACATGGAACTAAGAGGTTATATTTTACAATGTGCTGCCTCAAAATTATTCACCTACAAAGCACTCTATCAGTCAGAAAACAAACAAACAAGCAAACGAAAAAAGCAAGCAAAAAGTTTTCAGCAAGTCTACTCTCAAAACAGACTTAGAGGTGAAATCGGGAGCAAGAATTCTGACCAAAGATTACATTTGGGACTAACAAAAAAAGAGAGAAAAAGAGAACATTTCTGTTGCCTCTGTTCCAAAGCCCATTAATACAAACACTCACTACTGTAGACCATTTTCCACATAATCCCACCAGAGAATTTATTACACCCAAGAATCAGAAAACTTTGGAAAATGTCCTGGGCAAAATATTTTATTATCAGCAAAGTCTTGGCAATTTCCATCACATCTCTTCTCCCTTATTCTTATTCCCAAAGGTTTATTGCAGGAGTTTCACCACACAAGGCAGTATAGGCACCTTCCCCAGAGTGTAATGTTGCAGACCTCATCCTGTGTATATTAGCCTTTCTAAAACATTGTCCCATGAGAGTCAGTGGGCACAACATTCAGGGAGTGTGGATAAAGATTTGTCTAGACAAGGAGGGCATCATCTTCCATCATTTAGCCTCAAATTTCAGGAATATGAGCATTGAGGATAGGATTTGAGAGCCAATAACACGAGACAAGAAATGAAAAGAGCAAACATAAAATTAACATATCCTCAGAAAATAAGTTAATATTCTTTAGAGCAGATATTTCTCACAAAGAAGTATTTCTTTTTAAAACAATTACAAGAAATCTCATTGTATTTTATTTTATAATCATCTAAGAAATTATGTATGTAAAACCAGAAATTCAAAGCTGCTGATCTTAATATTTCTGTCAGCAATCTACTTGGGTCTAATGATTAACAATTAGGAATAAACAACATTTCATGGTTTGGTTGTTGACTTTACCACTTGAGAAATATTTTAAATGTGATGATGGATTTTAATGCTTTAAATTTTATATTTGGGACAATTTCAAAGAAATGAGTTCAGTTCCCAACTTTATCTTGCCTATGAATTTACATGAGAAATTGTGATTAACCAATGTAAAATTATTGTATATAAGGTGAAAAAGTCAACAAATTATCAGGGTATTTCAAAATATTACTATGATTAAACTGAATTTTTTCATCATTATCTAGAAGCTTGGCATTGTAAGGAAATTGTCTGTTTCTACATTGTAGACATAGACAAATCATTCAAATCAATAAAAAAATTCCCCAAACTGCTGTTTGGCAGCATAAGAGGCTGTGGCTATACAAATCCTCAATGGACTGGAATGAAAAGTCATCAATCAACAAGTCATATTGTCAAAACAACCCAACAAGAGGATGGATGTGTGTTTTTTACACTGAATTTACCAGTTGGTTTGGCATCATATACGCACAGTATGAAACCCAGGAAAACTGACTGAGAAATCTGAGAATACAAGCAAAAATATTAAGTCATGTTGGAAATTATTTAGACAAGAAAAACAGATCAGTAGCTTCCTCCTATCAGGTCAGATTAGCATAGAGATATAAAAGCATATGATGATGATATTATTAATATACTCATAAATTTAATTTTAGGGAATTCTATACATTCCTTCTTTGTTCTTGCCTCTAAGAATAGCAAAATGAATTTGACTTAAAAAAAAAGCTTTACAGAAAATATTGATTTTCCATATTTCTCTTATCATTTCACTGAATAGCCAGTTCTACTCACAAACTTTTTTATTTATCCTATTCATATCACTACAAAAAGACGATACACACAAAGTTATTTTTCATCAAGCAAGAGATACTATTTTCTACAATGTTGACTCAATGATTTATTTGACTGTCACCAGAGACAAAAACTGAGTGAGTCTGGAGGATCTTGGGTGTTGGGACATAATAACTTTGATTGGATGCTCCTTCCACAACTGCTGAAAGAAGGAAACACTGTTCTATCCATTTCTACTCACAAGAGGCTCTTGAGTCCCATCAGAATGAGCACTGGATATAGGGCTCTCTGGTTTGGGGCTTTTAGACCACTGATTCCCTCCAGTCATTGTCGGAAATCAAGCAGGTATGTGCTTTGGCTGTCCACTCCCTCCTGTGCCTGGATAGAAGGGTCTTAAATGCTCAAAAAAGCTGCCATTTAAAAACACTTTCATTTCTCAGCTGGATGAAAATAAACATATATGTGAAGATACATGTGATATATGTGAGTGTGATAATATGCACCTATAAGTTATGTGAGTTTCTGAACACATAAAAAGAATGGCCAAAGTATAACAAAAGCATTAAACCAAAAATAGTTGTCACTATACTCAATATTGTGGGATTGCCAATAACAGGCTATAGTCTGTTGATTTACATACCTGCATACCCGCACATATACACACTTTACATAGACTCATGCATACACAAGAACTGTCTTTGATAAAATAGTGTTTTTAATAACTTTTTTATTTTGGAATAATTTTAGATTTACATAAAATTTGCAAGATAATACAGAGTTTTCCATATCCCCCCCAGTTTTAGTTTCCCCTAATTTTATCCCCTAATGTATATGTCTATTAACTAAACTCTAGATTTTATTCTTATTTCACCAGTTTTTTCCTTTTCCATTAGTGTCTTATTTCTGTTCCAGCAGCCAATCAGGATATCAACATTATGTTTCATTGTCATGTCTCCTTAGTCTCCTCTGGTCTGTGACAGTTTCTCAGTTTTCCTTGCTTTTCATGACCTTGACAGTTTTAAGGAGTACTGTTTAAATATTTTATAGAATGTCATTCAGTTTGGGTTTTGTTTAATGTTTCCTCATGATTAGAAAAAGGTTATGGGTTTTGGAAAGAATATATCAGAAGTAAAGTACACTTTTCATCGCATCATATCAGGGTGTACAGGATAGCAACATGACTTGGTGCAACAAGATGATGCTAACCTTGATTACTTAGTTAAGGAGTTTTTTCCTCCAAAATAAAGAACTATTTTTCCCTTTTCATAGATTATTCCTTGAGACCAAGTCACTAAATCCCTGCTCAAGACAGAGAAGACATTCCATATACTATTTGTATTACTTCTATAAGGTACATTTCTCTTTTTACCCTAATTTATTTATTCAATCACTTATTTAAATCACTATGGACTCATGAATATTAATTTTATATTATAATACAATGCTACATTGTTTATTTTGTTGCTCAAATTTTTCCAGCGTTGGCCATTGGACACTCCTTCGAGTGGTTCCTATGTCCCTTAAGCTTGTCCCATCCTTTTGTTTTTTGAAAACTTCTTTACTCTCTGGTATTACATGATCTGGGATCATACTGTATTTTTTCTGCCCCAGCCCTAGAATTGGCCATTTCTCCAAGGAGCCCTAGTTCCTCTTAATAGCATTTAGAAATCTGGAGCTGGGCAATGGGTAGAAATAAACAGATTTTTAAAAGAATTAAGATCATTTGTCCTTGAGATGCCAGCAAATACACACTGTCCTATTTCTTTTCATAAACACAAGCATCATCTGCTAGCACAGGCAGTGGCAAACTATAAAGGCTCAAGGACTGGCCTGCAGGATAAATGATGATGTAAAAAAAGTTTTATTGGAACACAGCTGAGTTTATTTTTTTACATCTTGTCTACAGCTGCTTTTGCACTATGACAGCAAATTTAAGTATTTGCAACAAAGCCTCTGTGTCCTTCAAATTCTAAAATATTTACCATCTGGCTCTTTGCAGAAGGAGTTTGCTGATAACAGCTCTAGTGAGCTAAGTAAAAATGTGTTATATTCATAAATCTTTTTAATTTATTAATACTTTTCTGAATGGCTACACATCCAAAAATTGAACTCTGTATGTAGCTGACCAAAAAATGAATATGCAAATATTCCAATGTGGGAGGAAATAAAACAATGCAGTCATTGTGTTAGAGAAGAAAACTGAAAGTTCTAGGGTAGTAATCCTGATTCAAATAATAAGTCACGGGGAGTGTGAACCAATTCTTTCAATTTTATGTGCAAATTTCATATGATCTGTTCCTGTAAATATATCACCTTACCACATACACTTACATTTGAGATACTGCTATTTAAAGTTTACAGTTAGTCTACTACTATCTGCCTTAATCCATCTGATTTTTACAGGGGCCAGACTGGTGAATAAAGCTGGTATATAATGGGGATATTACATCTCCATCCTTTTAGCCTTTGAGGTGGATACTGTTCTCTGACATTGCCTTAGTTCCCTAGGATGCCATAACAAGTATCACTAACTAGGTGGCTTAAAACCACAGAAATTCATTGTCTCAGAGTTCTGGAGGGTAGACGTCTAAAATCAAGGCATCAGCAGGGCCATGCTTGCTTTGAAATCTTGTAGAGAAGAATCTGTTCCATGCATCATTTAGCTTCTAGCAGTTACCAGCAATCCTTGCATTCCTTGGCTTGTGTCAGCACAACTCCATCTCTGCGTCCGTCCTGTAGCTGTCTTCCCTCTCTGGCTACCTGTGTCCATTCCCTGTTCTTATAAGGACACCAGTCATACTGGATTAGGGAGCACCTATTAAGTTTGGCCTCATGTTAACTAATAACATCTTCAAATACCCTATTTCCAAATAGGGTCACATTCACAAGACCAAGGTTAGGACTTGAACATCTTTTGTAGAGGACATGATTAAACTCATAACAGTCATTTTATGAGGGATGAGAAATTGTCCTGGACTTATTATGTTTACACACATTACAGAGCAGTCTTAGAGGCACACACTTACCCTTCATACGTCGTGTTTTTTACTCCATAGTTCATGAAGCCAATGTAAGTTTTCTGCCAGCTCCTAATCACAGCTATTTTATTTATGTACTTAAGAACTGATGAAATGACTACATTAGGGTCTGTGGATCTATGTGATACACTGTGATATGGACTAGGGCCAGAACTCCATTTATCCCTGGACTTTCATATGCATCCACTTTAACAGAGGGTATGGGAGTATTTTGTGCCCCTTGGTATCAGTACCAGTCAGACCAACAACCCTAAACAGATGTGAGGATTCCTTTTCCCCCAGTGCATGATAACTCTGGTAAATTTTTATAGGCCCTCTAGGAAAGAATTTGAGTGGCTGCTGACATCTATATTTGTGGTTGCAATATAGCAACCTTCCTTTATAAGGCCCAGTCTTTCCTTAAATTGATGACCTCTGGGGTCTAAGAACTGACTCAGATGGCAAAGTCAGGTGACAGTTCATGATTTTCAATGGGAATGACTGGCATTAGCTTTCTGTTCATCCACTGATGATCCTCTTGATGACATATGTAAGTCAACACCCACTTGGACTACTTATCTATCTCATCTTTAGGAACTCCTACGTCTATTAGACTTTAGTATAAATCCCTGCTCTTCAGTGCATCCTGGTTGTCAATTTGGTGTTACTATCTGTTAAGGTAATATGTCCATCTAGCTTCTGATGGATAAGTACTGCGATCTTGGATTCTACTCTTCTCAGATCTTATCAAACCTCTTGTCATAAGAAGTCTTGATCCTTTTCACCATCCCTTACCACCAACCTTGACTTACAAAAGACAGAGAGCCAAGCACTGTGGTTTTTAATGATATCCATTCCCTCTCCTCATTGGTGCACTCCTTGTTTGCTTTAATGATGTGAGTGACCTCAGGATCTCTAAGGTCAGCACGGAGTCACCTGGTGGGTTGTCTGATCTTATAATAGATCCATGCTAACATGATCTCCTCTCTGAATACTCTAAAAAGACTTTCTGATGTCTCTACAAGAATTACTAAAAGCTACTGTATGCAAGTTTTAAGGAATCATCCAGCAGAGTATCACCATTAGCTCTGGATGTCTTTACCAGGAAGTTAAAACCCAGTCAAAATACAGAGCAGTTCCATCACCCCAGAAAGATTCCCTCATGATGACACTTGGTAGTCTAACCCTCCCCCAACCCCTGGAACCACTGATATGTTCTCCCTCCTATAGTTTTATCCTTTCCAGAATGTCATATAAGTGGAATCACACATTACACAGCCTTTTGAGTCTGGCCTCTTTCACTTAGCATAATGCCTTTGAAATTCATCCATGTTGTCCATGTATAAGTAGTTCATTCCTTTTTATTGTATGGATTTACCAGAGTTTGTTTATCCTTTCACCACTTGAAAGACATTTGGGATATTTTAAGTTTTAACTTTTAAGAGATTACGAATAAAGCTGCAATAAACATTTTTATGGCTTTTTGCATGAACATAAAACTTCATTTCTCTGGGGCAAATTCCTAAGAGTAGGACTGCCGGGTCGTATGCTAAGCACATGTTTAACCTCAGAAAAAACTGCCAAACTGTTTTCAGAAGGGGCTGTACCATTTTGTATTCCCAGTAAAAATATGTGAGAGTTCCAGTTGCTCTACTTTCTCCTCCGTACTTTGCATTGCCAGTTTTTTAAATGCAATTTTATGGAGATATATTCACATACCAGATAATCATACAAAATGTACAATCAGTGGTTCACAGTATCATCATATAGTTGTGCATTCATCACCACAATCAATTTTGAACATTTTCATTACTCCAAAAAAATTAAAATAAGAATAAAAATTAAAATTGAAAAAAAAACACTCAAAAGATTCCATACCCCTTACCTTCCCCCCCCATTAATTATTTATTTTTTGTCTTTGTTTTCTTACTCATCTGTCCATACACAGGATAAAGGGAGTGTCAGTCACAAGATTTTCACAATTATAAAGTCACACTTTAAGAGCTATATAGTTAAACAATCATCTTCAAGAATCAAGGTTACTGGATTACAGTTTAACAGTTTCAGGTAATTCCTTCTAACTATTACAATACATTAAAAACTGAAAAGGGATATCTATATAAGGCATAAGAATAACCTCCAGAATGACCTCCCGACTCCATTTGAAATCTCTCAGCCACTGAAACTCCGTTTTCTTTCATTTCTCTTCCCTGTCGGTCCAAGAAAGCTTTCTCAATCCCTTGATGCCAGGGACAGGCTCATTCACAGGAGTCATGTGTCACCCTGTCTGGGGACATGGGAGTTACATCCTAGGGTTTACATACCTGGGAGTCAAGGTGCAGTGGGTTTACCTGCAGTTATATATTGCCAGTTTTTTTAATTTTTTTTTTGAACAGTTCTAATAGGTGTTTAGTTTTATCTCATTGTGTTATTAGTTTGAATTTTCTAATGACTGATAATGTTGAGAATTTTTTCAAGCACTTATTTTCCAGCCATATATCTCCTTTGATGAAGTTTCTGTTCAAACCTTTTGCTGTAAGTTTCTGTTCAAACTTTTTGCTGTAAGTTGCTGGTTTCCTTACTTGTTACTTGTTTCCTTACAAACCTTTTGCTGTAAGTTGCTGTAAGTTCAAACCTTTTGCAGTAAGTTACTGGTTTCCTTACTGTTAAGTTCTAGGGAGCTCTTCATATATTCTGGATACAGTCTGTTGTCAGAAATGTGATTTGTGAATATTTTCTCCAACTCTGTGGCTTGTCTTTTCATAATCTTAAGAGTCACTTTTACAGAACAAAAGTTTTAATTTGGGTGAAGTCCAATTTACCCAATTTTTAATGAATCATGCTTTTGGTATCATACCTAAGAACTCTTTGACTAACCCAATGGCACAAAAAATTCTCCTATATTTTCTTCCAAAATTTTTATAGTTTTACCTCTTTCCATGTAGATCGATGATCCATTGTGAGTTAATTTTTCTATAAGGAAAGAGTATAGGTTATGGTTTAGTTTATTTTGTATGTTTTGCATATGGATATCCAATTGTTCCAGCACCATTGTCAGAAAGATTATTCTTTCCATTGAATTGCTTTTTATACCTTTGTCAAAAGTCAACTGACCATATTTCTTCAGTGTTTTTAAAGCATGTAACAATAGTGAAATAGTTAGACAATCTGAATAATTACCATCATCACAATATAGTTCGATTACTAGAACTTTTGTATAAACCAGTGCGTCTCCTTCCAACTCTACCCCATTTCAACTCACACCAGGTGACAATCCTATAATTGTGGTTTTCACCATCCTGATTACCACCAGAAACAAGGTCCAATTGCCACCTGGGAGGTGAGTGACCCAAAATCCCATACTGAGTTTCTACTTCCTAGAACTATTTCTGGCACTAACTTCTTTGATTTGGGCTCCCCCCAGAATCAGACCATCTGACAAGTATTTGAGTGCAGTATTTGGAAGGTGACCCCTGGGAACAGGGAGGGGAATAGATAATTGAGACAGGAAAAGGAAGATAGACAATAAATCTACCATGGTGGTAGATCCCACTGGGAAACTCTGGATGACAGTATAGGAATCACCTCAGAATGTACGTGCTAAATAAGGAGTGAAGAAGTTGGAGAATTTATATATCAAATCCCCATCCATGACTGAGGGCTGCTCTTTGACACTTATGGCTTGTCCTGAGCATATGCAAAGCATTTTCCCATGGTCAAAAAAAAAAAAAAAAAAAGAAAAAAATGCCTTCAACCAGAGAGTAACGTAAGTTCAAAGTAAAGAGACTTTGATGTGTAGTGGTAAATGCCAAGGTGATATAGTAGGGTACCAGTACAATCTGCTATACCTTATAACTTTCTATTAAAGCAAGGGCCTTCCAGTTTCTGGTTAACATCAGAGTTACTACTTTAGGAAAAAAAAATAAATTCTAACTTAGGAAACAAAAATCAAACCTTATGTTTTAGTTTGCTAATGCTGCAGAATGCAAAACACCAGAGATTGATAGGCTTTTATAAAACGGGGGTTTATTTCACTACACAGTTACAGTCTTAAGGCCACAAAGCATCCAAGGTAACACCTCAGCAATCGGGTACCTTCACCGGAGGATGGCCAATGGCGTCCGGAAAACCTCTGTTAGCTGGGAAGGCAGCTGGCGTCTGCTCCAAAGCTCCGGCCTCAAAACGGCTTTCTCCCAGGACATTCCTCTCTAGCAAACTTGCTCCTCTTCAAAACATCACTCACAGCTGCACTCCGTTTTCTCCCCCCGGGTTAGCTCATTTATATGGCTCCACTGATCAAGGCCCACCCTGAATGGGCGGGGCCACGCCTCCATGGGAACATCTCATCAGAATCATCTGCCACAGCTGGGTGGGGCACATTCCAAGCAAATCCAACCAGCACCAAAAACGTCTGCCCCACAAAAGTACAAAGACAGTGGCATTTGGGGGACACAATACATTCAAACCGGCAAACTTATTTCACACATGGAAATGCTACATATCTGAAACACAAACTAATTTCAAAAGTGAATTAAAAAATATTTCAATGTTTCCACTATATAAACCAGACTAGTATATTTACCATACTAATTGCCATTTAGTAGGTATTTGTTTTAGTTTCAATTTGTCACAGGAAACAGTGATTCTATTAAGCCATGTTGCAACAGATAACTTGTGTCACATCAATCCATGATGCCATTTCCATAAGAATTCAAGGGAAGAGAGAGTAGCCATTGACTCCCAACCCCACCATGGGTATAAAGGAAAATGAGGGAGAGAGAGCATGAATCATGAGAAATGATTTCAGAGAACTCTAAAAAACATAAAGAATTTTCAAAGGAAGTACTCAAGCAGAGTTTACTGTTTCAGAATTAACTTGAGAGGCCTATAGGTATTTTCATCTGATAGATTATATATATACATAATTTTGAATCTCCCTATGTTGTTAAGAAGCCATTATATTTTTAAAAATATATTCAATAGCTCATTTTCACAATTTCACATCATCCTACAAAGACCTACATTTCATCATGACTACACTGCTAATTAGCCGTGTGACCCTGGGAAAATTAGGCCAATACTAGGTACCGTTTTTTGGTATGTAACTCTACTTTTTACTTCTTATGGGTTCTAAAATTCAAGTGCATAAAAAGTTATCATAAATCTATGGTTTTGTAATACAGTGTATAAAGGTACAATTGTGACAAGTACAGCCAAAAGGCAGGGGATGCAGAGGAATAGGAAAAGTATATGTACACTACTGAAGTTAAGTTGTTATCTAATAAAACCTGATTGCTATAGATGTAGGATATTAAACTTAAACCCCATGGAAATTACACGCAAAAAAATCTGAAAAATATATACAGAAGTAATGAGAAAAGACTCAAAATGTACACTATAAAAAAAATGAAATTAGGCATTATACACAAGAATTTAGGGTCAAAAAGGGCATAAGACTTACAAAGACCAAATACCAAGATGGCAGATGAAAGTCTTGCATTGTCAGTAGTTACTTTAAATGTAAATGAATTAAACTCCTCAATCAAAAGGCCAAGATTGGCAGGAATGGATAAAAAAGCATAATACGATCATATGCTGTTTACAAGACTCACCTTAACTTCAAAGACTATCTGTGCCTAATGGCAGAGCCCCAAAATCTATGAAGCAAATATTGGCAGATTTGAAGAAAGAAAAATGGTTCTACATTAATAGGAGACTTCAATACACCACTATCGATAATGGATACATCCTCTAGACAGACCAGTTAGGAAATAGAAGACTTGGATGATATTATTAACCAAGTAGACCTGACAAGCATATACAGAACAATTCACCCAACAACAGAATACACATCCTTCTATAGTGCACAAGGGTCATTCTCCATGATAGACCATATATTAGGTAACAAAATAAGTCTCAATAAATTCAAAATATTGAAATCACACAATGTATCTTCTCTCACACAATGAATGAAGCTAGAAATTATTAATAGAGGGAGAATTGGAAAATTCACAAGCATGTGGATATTAAATAACACCTTCAAACAACCTATGAGTCAAAGAAATCACAAGTTAGGGAATGTCTTTTCTTAAAAATCAGTTTTATTTAGATATATTAACATACCATATAATTCTTCCAAAGTATGCAATCAATGGCTTCTAGTATATCCACAAAGTTATGCACTCATCACCACAATTTTGTAACATTTTTATTACTCTAAAAAGAAAAACCCCATACCCCTAAGTAGCCACTTCCCAATCCTTCTATCTTTTCCCATCGCTCATAACAACTAATCTGTTTTTGTCTCTATAGATTTATTTATATTTTTGTTTCACATAAATGGAATCATACAATATATGGTAATTTATACAATATATAGTACTTTGTGTCCAGTTTCTTTCACTTAATATTATGTTTTTTAAAAATTATTTTTTAATTAGAGAAGTTATAATTTTACAGAAAAGTCATGTAAAAAATATAATGTGCCCATATACCCCCTATTGTTAACACTTTGTATTAGTGTGGTACCTTTATTACAATTGAAGAAAGAATATTAAAATATTACTATTAAATATAGTCTGTAGTTTACATTAGGTGTGTTTTTTTCCCATATACTACCCTATTATTAACACCTTGTATTAGTGCTATCCATTTGTTACAATTCATTAAAGAACATTCTTATACTTGTACAATTAACCACAGACCATCACCCACAACAGGGTTCACTGTGTTATACGGTCCCATGTTTTATCTTCTAACTTTTGTCCCAGTAACATACACAACCCAAAACCTCCCCTTTCCACAACATTCACATACATAATTCAGCACTGTTAATTACACTCACAATAATGTGCTACCATCACCACCATCCATTTCCAAACCTTTACAATCAACCTAAATAGAAATTCTGTATGAATTAAGCATTAAATGCCAATTTCCTACCCCCAACCCAGCCCCTGGTAACCTATATTCCAGATTCTAACTCTATGAATTTGCTTATAATAATTAGTCCACATCAGTGAGATCATAGAATATTTGTCCTTTTGTGCATGGCTTTGATTTCACTTTTGTGCATGGCTTGAAGGATAATGTCTTCAAGGTTCATCCATGTTGTCACATGAATCAGGACTTCATTCCTTTTTACAGCTGAATAATATTCTGATGTTTTTATATACCATATTTTGTTTATTTATCAGTTGATGAACACTTGGATTGCTTCTATCTTTTGGCAACTGTGAATAATATCTCTATGAACATCAGTGTGCAAATATCTGTTTGAGTCCCTGCTTTTAATTCTCCCGGGTCTATATCTAGAAGCGGCATTGCTGGGTCATAAGGGTCTTCCTGAGGAATTGTTAAACTGTCTTCCACAGTGATTGTACTATTTTACATTCCCACCAGCAATGAATGAGTGTTCATATTTCCCCAGATCCTCTCCAACAATTGTAATTTTCTATTTTTTTTTTTTTTTTTTTATAATAGCCATTCTACTGGGTAGGAAAAGATATTTCATTTGGGTTTGATTTGCATTTCCCTAATAGCTAGTGATGGTGAGCATCTTTTCAAACACTTTTTAAGCTATTTGTGTAGCCTCTTTGGAGAAATGTCTATTAAAGTATTTTGCCCATTTTTAAATTGGGTTGTTTGTCTTTTTATTGTTGAATTGTAGGATTTCTTTATATATTCTGGATACTAAATCATTATCAAATATGTGGATTCCAAATAATTATTCCCATTGAGTAGGTTGTCTTTTCACTTTTGAGATAAGTCCTTTGCACAAAGTTTGCAAGTTTGAGGTTGTCCAAATGATCTGTTTTTTCTTTTGTTGCTTGTGCTTGGGGTGTACAATCTAACCATTGCCTAACAAAAGATCCTGAAGATGCTTTCCTACAATTTTCTTTTTTAGGAATTTTACTAAATGTTACTAAAAAAAATTCATTTTTATATATGATGTGAGATAGGGATCCTCTTTCATACTTTTGAATATGGATATCCAGGTCTCCCAGCACCATTTCTTGAAGAAACTATTCTTTCCCAAATGAGTGGACTTGGCACCCTTGTCAAAAATCAATTGGCTATAGATGTGAGGGTCAATATCTGAACTCTCAATTTGATTCCATTGGTCAGTATATCTATCCTTGTGCCAGTACCATGCTGTTTTTTTTAGATTCAATTTTATTGAGATATATTCATATCCATACAATCATTCATGGTGTACAGCTAATTGTTCACAGTACCATTATATAGTTGTGCATTCATCACCACAATCAATTTTTGAATATTTTCATTACCACACACAAAAAAAGAGTAAGAATTAAGTTAAAGTAGAAAAGAACACCCAAAACATCCCATACACCCATCACTCCCTTTTATCCATTTACTTTTTGTCCTCATTTTTCTATTCATCTGTCCATACATTGTATAAAGGGAGTGGGAGCCACAAAGTTTTCATATTCAAATTATCAGTTTCCTTATTGTTCTTCCTTCTAGATGCCCTGTCTATTAATGAGAATGTTGTATCAAAGTCTCCAACTTTCATTATAGAGGCGTCTGTTTCTCCCTTCAGTTATGCCAGTGTTTGTCTCATGTATTTTGGGGCACTGTGGTTAGGTGCATAAATATTTATGATTGTTATTCTTCTTGGTGGATTGACCCTTTTATTAATGTGTAGTGTCCTTCTTTGTCTCATATATCAGCTTTTGACTTAAAGTCTATTTTGTCCAATATTAGTTTAGTTACCCCAGCTCCTTTTTGGTTACTATTTGCATAGGATATTTTTTTCCATCCTTTTACTTTCAACCTATTTATGTCTTTGGGTCTACAGTGAGTGTCTTGTAAACAACATTGAGTTGTACCATGCTTTTTATCCATTCTGCCAACCTATGTCTTTTGATTGTGGAGTTTAATCCATTAACATCAGCATTATTACTGTAAAAGCAGTACTTAATTCAGCCATTTTAAGGAAATATCTTTAGATGAAGGAAAATGAAAACACAGCTTTCCAAAACTTATTGGATACAGTAGACACTGCTGAGAGGGAAATTTATACTTCTAAATGCTTACATTAAAAAAGAATAAAGATCTCATATCAGAGACCTAACCTTACAACTGGAAGAAGTAAAAGAGAATAGCAAACTAAACCCAAAGTGAACAGAAGGAATGAAATAATAAAGATTAGAGCAGAAATAAATGAAACTGAGAATAAAAAAACAACAGAGAGAATTAACAAAACCAAAAGTTGGTTCTTTGAAAAGATCAATAAAATTGACAAACCCTTAGCTAGATAGACAAAGAAAAAAAGAGTAGACTCAAATAAATAAAATTGGAAATGAAAGGGAGGAAATACCAATGACTCCGCAGAAATAAAAAGGACTATAAGAGGATACTATGAAACATTACACACCAATAAATTAGGTAACCTAGATTAAATGGACAAATTCCTAGAAATACACAAACTATATACTCTGTCTTAAGAACAATTAGAAGATCTCAACAAACGAATAACAGGCAAAGAGATTATATCCTCATAATATCTTCCAAAAAAGAAAAGGTAAGACCAGATGGATTCAGTGGTGAATTTAACCAAACCTTCCAAGAAGAATTAACACCAATCCTTCTCAATCCCTTCCAGAAAATTGAAGAGAAGGGACCAATCCTTAACTCATTCTATGAGGCCAACATTGCCTTCACACCAAAGCCTCATAAAGATACCACAAGAAAAGAATATTACAGACCAATGAATATAAATGCAAAAACTCTCAACAAAATATTAGCAAACCAAATCCAACATCACAATAAAAGAATTATACACAATGATCAAGTGGGATATAACCAAGCTATGCAGGGTGGTTCAACATAAGAAAATCAATTAATGTAATACACTACATTAATAAAAGGAAGTAAAAAAGCACACATGATTATCTCAATTGACACAGAAGACATCTGACAAAATTCAACACCCCTTCTTGACAAAAACATACAGAAAACTATGAATAGAAGGAAACCTCCTCATCCTGGTAGAAGGCACATATGAAAAGCTCACCACTAATACACTCAATGGTGAAGGACTGAAAGCTTTCTAAGATCTAAAATAAGACAAGGATGCCCACTGTCTTCACTAATATTCAGCATTATTCTGGACATTCTAGCCAGAGGAATAAAACAAGAAAAAGAAATGAAAGATATCCAAATTGGAAACTTAGAAGTAAAGCTTTCTCTATTTGTAGATGACATAATACTATATACAGAAAATTCTTAAAAATCCACAATGAATCTAATAGAAGTAACAAATGAATTCAGGAAAGTGGAGGATTACAAGATCAACATGCAAAAATCAGTAGTATTTCTAAATACTTGTAATGAACAATCTAAAGAGGAAATCAAGAAAATTATTCCATTTACAATAGCAAGCAAAAGAATTATATAACTAGTAATAACTTTAACCAAGGATGTAAATTACTTAAACATGGAAAACTAAAAAACATTTCTTTAAAAATCAATAAATACCTAAATAGATGGGAGGACATTCTGTTTTCATTGATTGGAAGACTACATGTTGGTAAGATATTAATTCTCTCCAAAGAAATTTGCTTATTCAATGGAATTCCAATTAATTCTAACAACCTGTTTTGCAGAAATGGAAAAGCCAATCATCAATTTTATATGGAAGGCCCTGAATAGCAAAAATTATCATGAAAAAGAAGAATGAAGTTGGAAGATTCACACTTCCCAATATTAAAACGTTTTACAAAGCTATAGCAAACAAAGCACCATGTTACTGGCACAAGGACAGACACATAGACCAATCTCTTCAAAACGAGAGTTCAGAAATAAACACTCACATATATGGTTAATTGATTCTTTGCAAAAAGTGCCAAGTCCACTCAATAAGGAAAGAATAGCCTCTTCAATGTATGGTGCTGAAGACAGATCCCTACCTCACACCATATACAAAAGTCAACTCAAAATGCATCAAAGACCTAAATATAAGAAACAGAACTGTAAAATTCCTGTGAGAAAACATAGTGAAACATCTTCATGGCCTTGTGTTCAGCAATGGTTTACTAGATTTTATACCAAAAGAACAAGCCAAAAAAAAAAAGAAAAAATAGACAAATGTGACTTTATCAAAATTTAAAGTGTGCATCAAAGGACTTCCTCATGAAAGTAAAAGGACAACTTACTGAATAGGAGAAAATATTTGGAAACACATATCTGATAAGGGTTTAATATGCAGAATTTATAAAGATTTCATACAATTCAACAAAAAACAGAACATTTAAAAATGGGTAAAAGACTTGAATAGACATTTCTCCACAGAAGATAAACAAATGATAAATAAGCACATGAAAAGATGCTGAATATCATTAGTCATTAGGAGACTGTAAATCAAAATCACAATGAGATACCACTTTACACCTACTAGACTGGCTACTATTAAAAAGGGGGGAAATCACGAGTATTGGAAAGAATGTGGAGAAATAAGAACACTTGTTCATTGTTGGTAGGAGTGTGAAATGGTGCAGCCACTGTGGAAAAGAGTTTTGTGGTGTCTCAGAAAGTTAATATGGAATTACCATATGATCCAGCAATCCTACTTCTAGGTATATACCCAAAAGAATTGAAAGCAAGGACTTAAACAAATATTTGCACACTGATATTTATAACAGCATTATTCACAATTGTCAAAAACTGGAAGCAACTGAAGTGTCTTATCAACAGATGAATGGATAAACAAATATGGTATATACATGCAATGAATTATTATTCAGCCTCAAAAAGAATGAGATTCTGATACATGTGACAACATGGATGGTCCCTGGAGACATCATGTTGAATGAAATAACAAGACAAATATTGCATGATCTCACTGACATGAAATAATTTGAATAAGTAAATTCATAGAGTCAGAAGCTAGAATACAGGTTAGAGGATAGGGTGAGGGTATGGAATGAGTAGTTAATGCTTAAATGGTACAGAGTTCTCATTTGGGGTGATGGGAGAGTTTTGGTAGTGAATATTGGTGATAGCGCAACTTTGTGAATGTAATTTACTCCACTGAATTATATATTTGAAGGTGGTTAAAGGGCAAATTTTAGGTTGTACATACATATTACTAGAATAAAAGTTTTTAAAAACCTTCTGTATAACACAAACACTTGAACTCTAATGTAAAATATGGACTATAGTTAATAGTAAAATTATAACAATACTGTTTCATCAATGGTAACAAAGAGACACACTCATCAAAAGTGCTAATAGTAGGAAAAACTGAACGTGTGACATGGGTATATGGGAATTCTGTATTTTCTGCATGACCCTTCTGCAAACCAACAACTTCTCCAACAAAATACATTAAAAAAAAGTAAGGATATCATGTCTCTTTTGGGCCCATACAATGTATGAGGTAATTTGGCAGCATCGATTCTAAAAGGCTCCAGCTTCTCTAAGTGACTGCTTTAAAAGACAATGGCATAATTCAGTTGTATGCATTTCTTTGTATGTAAAGGAATTTACATTTATTATTCATACTTAGTAATAAACTCTACAAAATACTATAAATTTCTAAAAATAAATAAATAAATAAAAAACATGATCTACTGATTGGTATGGTCCAGAAATGTAATGTAATAGGAAGAAACTGTGACCAAAGCAAAAGCACTTGTTTGTGAGAACTAAATGACATAACTTTGTTACAAACTGTTAACACAGTGTTTGCAAAGGGCAGTCCCAGAATAAATGTTCTTTCACTACTACTTTGTAATATAAATACTTCTCCATGTTGAAACTGTGAATCACATTAACTTCTCTCTAACATGGCAATAAAGCCATTGAATAGTGTGAGGGGATATATCTCAGGAATTAGTATTTTCCACTAATAAAAAGAGGTAGTGATGAAGTACAAAGTTACAGCAGAAGCACTGATCTTGTGTGTATAGAGTGAATATTTATGCCAAACATGAGTGTTCTCTGATTCAAGTCTGTGGACTCTATCAAGAGAAACACTTGATAAAGAATCATCTCCCTGAAGAAAGATACTGTACCAAAATCTCATACTATTTTAAAATAACTTTCTTAAATGTTCAGTGCAATTTATTCTGCAAATTGTCACAACACACAAAGCCAAATCTTGTTAGCACACATCATCTGCCCTCAAATACTTACAACTGGAATTCAAAAGCTTTCCTTGATTCAGAATCATCCTCACAAGTGACTGTTCTCTCAGTGTGTTACCCAGTTTCACAAATCTGGAAGTCGTCTTTGAAATCTTCTCCCTCATCTCTCATAGCCAGTGAAAAACCAGGTGCTGGTATTTCCTCTTTGTAAATGTCTCTCCAGTCCATCTAAGCCTCTCCATCTCTCTAGTCCCTTGGTTTTAGATCAAACCACTATCATCTCTCCTCTGGACGCCTCTGTTTAAGAACTGAGACAATGAAGACAGATTGTTGGAATTTGATTTAGTCGATGTGGAACCTTAAGAAAGTTGCTTATCTTCCTTGTGCCTCAGTTTGCTCATCTGTAAAATGGGGAAAATAAAATGACCTACCTCATTGTGAGGATGAAATTAGCTATTACAAGTAAAGTGTTTAAAAGTTCTGAGCCTGACAATGAATACTATGTACTCAATAAATTTTAGATAGTCTTCTTACAGCAATAACCTACCAAGTTGTTTCCTTTCCTGTAGTTTTGCCCTCTTTCTGTATAGCCACAGTTATTTCTTAAAATTTCTGCATTGTTTAGTGTCTTTCTCTCTATTTTTTGCTTCTTTAATATCAGTCAGCTTCTGTTGCATTAATGATGCCTAACAACCTCCAAAAATCTCAGTGGCTTGTAGCCCCAAAGGGTCCATTCACACTACATTATTCTGGGCCACTTGAAACTCTGTGGTTCTTCTCTAGGCTGTATTGGAATTGTGATTCCACACCACTGTCTTCACAAATTGGGATACAGGCCAAAGGAATGACCCCTGTCCATCAAGGTTTAGGGCATAAAAAAAAATGCGCCCCAGCTAAACCATACAACTGCATTTAAAGCTTTAACTCATACATAAAAATATCAAGTCCATTCACATTCCATTTTCCAAAGAATGCCAAGTCCAAAGTCAATGGTTCAAGAAGGCATGGCAAGGGCAGGTAGGGAATGAATAACTGAAAGAGAAATTATATAATTTACCGCACTCTAGCAGCTCCAACAACACTGGCCTCCTTTTTAATCTTCATGTGGCAGTTTCTTGCATTAGGTTCTTTTCATATGCAGGTTCCTCTTCCTGAAATTCTCTGTCTTGCTCCTCATCTCTCTTCACCTAGCTGGAACCTATTAATCTTTCAATTTCAGCTTAAACATCACTTCCACAAACATAAGTACATTTTCTCCTATTAGATTTTCTAAAAGAAAACCACCAATTTCCTTCATAACACATATCAAAATAGTAAGTAATAAATAATTGACTAATTGATTCTTTTAAGTCTTGTTCTGCACTCCCCAATACAAATTAAAGTTGAATGGCATTTGGGGACAATGGAGGTGTCAAATCTCTCCTGAAAGATACCATTTAAGCCACACTTGAATTATCTATTTATACAATACGACCATAGAGATTGGTTCCTTGATTAGCCAAAGCCCATCAGAGACTTGAGGCAAGTATATGAATTAATCCATCCTCTATTTTCTACTTTATTGTGGAGACACATCCCAGAGGACTTTGGAATTAATACAACAATAAAAATCAAGATTAACTTGCAAGCAGTAATAAAAACAAGAAGCTAGAGGTACCAAAGTACCAGAAAATTCAAAGTTTCTTAAGAAAAACATTCTTTTTTCTCTCAGGATTCTGGAGAAATCCTGAGTTTTTGCAACACAGGAAAAACTAGAACCAAGGTTCAAACCTGTGTTATTTATAGTGCATTTCCTTTTTATATTGAAAGCACCATGTTAGATATATTTGCTTTTCCCTTAAAATGCATAAGTTAAAAAAAAAAAAAACAAAAAAAAAAAACTTATTTTCCATTTGCATAGACCAAACGGGTTTTTCATTCCTTAGGTCTGTTCCAGAATTGACTGTGGCTGGCGTTTCCTTTAACATTTAATCATGTCACTCAAAAGTTATTTTTAATTATACAGCATGTAGCATAGGAGATCACTCTTTCTGGTTTTTATTTGTTTATAGCCATGAAGTCTTGCAGAATCCTACAAAAAAAGCAAATTTCGTCCTGAACAAGAAGGGCTCAGTTCTCCCAACCCTCCCCGCTTTGTAGTACAGTGAGGATGGAATACCAAGAAGCAGAATGAACACAATGTACAGATCGACCTAGACACAGTCATGTCATTAAAGAACAGAGGTCATGTTAGAAACCTGCTCAGCTTTCAATAAGGCTCTCCTGAGGATTGCATAGTATAATGAAGGGTAATTCTCTGAAAAGCAGACAACGGAGACCATGCTTTCACATGTATGCTGTATGTATCTCTGTAAGTATTTGCATTTGTGCTACATTTCCTGATAAACATGTTTTAAGAGATCATTTGTTGGCTTTCAGTCTCCCACTAAGTGAATACAGTTCAACACAATCACACCTGCACTGTGCAAAATCCATCTAAGTCTTTCCCTTTTGTCCACCATATAGACTATTGCCAGAGCACTTTTTTCATGTCATTCCTTGATTCAAAAATCTCCAGTAGCTCCCCATAGGCTAAAAGGGCAAGTTCAAACTCCATAGCCTGTCATAACATTGCATCATTTTTCTTGTGCAAATTTATTTCCACATTTGCCTCAGTGGGGATCCTCTATCTACACCTGTGTCCCCACTGATCCGCAAACACCGCAGCTTTTTCTCATTCTTCCTTCACACTGTTTCCTAAACCCCTTCGTTAATTCACATGAAACCCGTCTCCAAAGTCCACTCAAGCTACATGGATTTCCCATTTCTTTGAATTCCTGTGAATTTGTTCTTTCTATGACCAACTTTCACACTTATTCATCTATTACTTTGCATCATTACATAATTCATTCATGTGCAAATGTCTGCCTCCCCTCTTAGATTGTAATAAAAGGTGAAGCAAGAATTCTACCTTTTTGTCTTTATATACTCATTATACCTATTAATGCTGAACTAATGCTATACACAAAACTGACTTCCAAATATTTAAAAGAGTTTATACTAAGACAAAGTTAAGAATTTATAAATATATTATAAAAGAGATTTTTAAAGCTGTGATTTTCCTGTTTTTTCTTTCTGCAGTATTTCTGAAAGAAGGCTTATAATTTACCCTGGGTGAAACAGAGATGTGGGAACTAGGATGTGCCTTTGAATACACAGATAAGGTCAGTGCGGTTTCCTCCACTAGTAAGGAAAAGGAACAACAGTGGGTTGATTTCACAATCCTTCCTAGACAGACTCCCTGGGGCTCTCATGATAAATTTATACTTCCTGCAGCCATTTCCTGTTATGGGCAGAAGAGCAGAGGACAAAGGTAAAATATCATGATCATGATGCTAGATAACTCCCTCCCAGATTTGTTACCTCTAGGTAAGATGAAAATGAAAACTAGTCCAAATACTTACCAACCAGGGTCTTCAGGGAGTTTATTTAATGTAGGACTGCGAACTGATGTTTGGAAGATATCACATATAGGTACCAAGTACCATCTGGCACCTTTCTATAAAATTGACTTTGTAATTCCAAATGAATTTAGCATGGAATTTCCCCAAGGATAGCATCTACATTGGCTCATTTCTTAAGATCTGAAGCCCTTACTTTGAAAGATAGATGTTGGCAGAACGGCTGAGATCCTGGAGGGGTGTGGCATTGGTGAAAGGTTTTCCACAGTCCTTGCTATGGCAGCTGTGGCGAATAAATGCACCTAGAAGAGTTGCCTGCCAGGTAGGAGTTTGCCAGATAAAATCCAGGACATCAAGTTAAATTTGAATTCCAGATAAACTTTTTTTTTTTAGAATAAGTAGGTCCAAATATTGCATGGGACACATTTATTCTAAAAATTTACACAGTATTTACCTAAAATTTTAATTTAACCAGGCAACATGTATTTTTATATGCTAAACCTGGCTACCTTCCTATCAAGTTAACCATGTGGACAGATTGTTAAAATTCTCTTAGCATGGCATAAGCAAATAACTTCTCCTTTGTAATTTTTTAGGTAAGTTGCCAAAAATACATCTTCTGTGAGCCTTTCAAATATTACAATTGATATTTTCCTTCTAAAAATCAAATAATGTGACATAGGCTAAAGAAATGATCTATACTGGAAGAAAATAAATAACTTAAGAGCAGAAGAAAAAATCTCACTATAAAACCCTAAAATTTCTCTTTTTTTCCATTTCATTTCATAAAATGAGACACTAATTCCTTTGAGTTTGGGCACATTCAAAGATGAGAAAAAAATGACTATCAAAATTGGAGAAACAGCCATCTCTGTAAAACGTTAGTGCAATCTCATATTGAGCTTCCTCCCCCCTCCCAGACAGTCTCATGTAACTTTACTGTTTTTATCAACCCTAGAGAATAGGCTGTGTATCACATACCAGTAAAGAGGTCCAGAAAGCCTTGCCTTGAAGCCTCAAATATTTATTTTTAAATGTATCTCTCTCACTTGCTCTTGTTCTCTATAAATGACAAAGATTGCTCCTGAGTTCTCAGCATGGTTGTTTATCCTAAGACTTATCATCACTAAGAAAAACGAAAGAAACCATCCAGTTTGGATCCTACTCAGTAAAAATTAACTACTTTAGTGAATAGAGGATTGTGGAACTGGTTACTTTTCCACTGACCTTGATTGTATTGGGGTAAACATCTGGAAAGGCATGTTATGCTCTGATTCACATGAAAGAGCCCCCAAAGAAAAGGAGCAAGGATAGTGTGATGGTTCAGCCAGAGATCCAGAAAGAGCCATGCACGTGTACAAGAAGTGCGTGGCCAGCAGAGCTGGCCAGTATTGTTTAACTTGGCAGCTCCACACTGCGAGTCTACGGTTTTGGACAAAATAGTAAAGTGTTTACCTAAGAATTTTGACTGGCAAGTTGATGATTGATTTGCTAATTAAATCAAGTCATCAGTTAGGACTCTTGATTGCTGAACATATGACGATTGCTGTGCTTTCTTAAAAGTTAAAAAAGCCACTCAAATTGTGAGCTAGTTGGAAAGATCAAATGAAAATTAAAACAGTAGAAGTTAAGTCCTGGGGGAGTTCAGGTTAAACTGCGATTGGCTTTATTTTTATACATTCCATTTTTCCTAAGTTAAACATATTATTTAATCATACATTCTATCTTGGAAGCATCTTAGGATAGTTTAAATGTATTATTTTCTATTGATTCAATTCCATTGACTGGAAAAATTTTCCAGAATCAATCTAATTTCTGAAAAGCACAGTGGCTTTCCTTCCACCCTCATTGTCTCCTTCCAAGGTTCAAAATTGGAGTGCCAACTCTTGGAAATGTGCTAGAATTATTTTGATTACAGTTGGGCTATTTAGAAACTGTGTATGTTTTCTCTTTTAAAAAATGTAGTTACTCCCCATTGGTAAACAGAAATTATTTCAATCCCCAGAAAAACAATTATTTTAGGAAATTATGTAATTAACCTTCAAAGAGATCTGTCATACCAGAAAGAATCCCTAAATCAGCAACGATGAAGGGAGTTTACAAAGTTTCACTTGATTAACCTAGGTGATTGTCCATCTATGTCAAGTTCAGCTTCTGACAGAATCTACTCACTAGTTCAAAAGTATAACCTATCACCTTCCAAAAAAAAATGGGAAGTTAAATGGAAGAAAAGGAAACAACTATCTAATTTATTGCTTTCATTTTAAAACATATATATATTATATAATATGTATTTTATAAATATGTATATATTCAATGTCTAATTAAAGACAGCAGCAATTTAGTTTGACTGCCTTCCAACATTTCTGTAATGCTTATTCACTGTCTGAGAGAATATTAATCAAATAATATAGGGTTAAGTGCTAGGCTGATAAGTGAAACATTTCAGAAAGAATTATTTCATCTCTTGTTAGTTCAAGGCATTAAAGAAAAGAGAGAAGAGGAAAGCAAGAGAAAGAAAAAGAAAAGGAGGCATAAAGAAAGTCTGAGAGAAAATGAGAGAATGAAGTTGAAGGAAGGAAGGAAGGAAAGAAGGAAGGAAGGAAGGAAAAGGAAGGAAAGAAGGAAAGAAGGGAGGGAGAAAGGGAGGGAGGAAGAAAATGAGGGAGGGAAGAGGGCAGGGAGGGAGGGAAGGGGGGAAGGAGGGAGGAAGGTTAGGTAGATACTAGTTAGGTCATCCCTGTGGTTGTTGAAGGGCTTCTTAGACAATATTCACATCTTCACAGAAATAAAAGTATGGCAGTTTCTTTCTAAGGCTTGTCACTCTCATATTTGTTGACTTTTAACAAACTGAATGACAAATCTTCAGCAAGTTAGAGGTTTTCAATTATATAGAGTGCCTGAATTCTTGGGAAAAGGGATGTAATGTTTTAATATAGAAGTTTAAGTATTTCTAAAATAAACACATTTCAAGGAAGTTTTCAAAGAACTTGAAGCCTCTGTAAACACTCTTTTGACCTACAAATGGACACTAGTTTGAAAGATTGTTCATTTTAAATTAACAGAAGGTAATGAGGCTATTTCTGAAGTTGTTCTGTGGAGGCTGAAGCCAAGAATTTAACCTTATGCCATTGTACTAATATCTTTTTAAAATAATTATTATGTTAGTAAAAGTAGTAACATCTTCTTCATTGCCTCCCTAATAACCTTTACAGAGTGGGTCTCAGTTCATAGTTCTTTCCACTGAGCAAGTGGCTCAGATGTTTCTCTGAGGTAATGCCGACCTGACTCTGAGGTAAAGTTGACAGAAAACCATTGAGCATCAGTGCAAAGGGGTCCATCCCAGGTCCATTCACATATTTTCAACTTAAGTACCCTCACAGATACACACTAAGACTTCATCAAGAGCAAAGCACATCAACTCCACCAAACACGAACAAATTGTAAGTGCAGTCATCTTAATCTCAGCTGTAACCTTGCATATTAGTGTGCTAAGGCATGTGTTACGTGATTGTGCTTAGATTTAAGAGTAAGAGCATTAAAAATCCAGCATACGGTAGACTATTATCAATGTTTATCAATAGCCAGGACTTCTCTACTTGTAAGTACAAAAAAGTTAATTTATTTGGCTAATGAAATATGAGGGGGAGCAACATACCTCATTTGGGGGGAAGAACTGAATTGCTAGTGCTCAATTCTTATCTTCTTTTCCCCTGAAGTTGCTAACTCTGGAGCATCGTGTTGAGAAGGTGGCAGCATAGGACGGTGAGCAATGACTTAGTGGAGTAAACAGCCCACCACCACCACTAACCCACAATGGGAATGTAACATGAGTAATTAACAACCTTTAATTGTGTTAGGGCTCTGAGGTTTTATTTCAGCATAAACTAAACTATCTAATGGTTATACCATCTTTTCCAATAAAGAAATGTAATTAAAGGTTTAAAAATCCTAGTAAAATAGGGACATATGGTTATGATGAAAACAAAATAGATACAATTATTAAATTGTATCTCATAAGAATATGATAAATATTGCATAGACCTATAGGATGAGTGCTTCAACTATAAGAACATTTCTAAAGGATAAAGAATGAATCATTCCACATGTGAATTGAAATTGATAATAATCAGCAAGAGATGGCAATTCACAAAATGAGAAAACGCGCTACTAAGTCAGGAGAAACTTAGAAATCTGATAAATTAAAGGCTAATCAGGAGAAGCGACTTTGATAAAACATGTCACAGGCCAGTATCTGGTCTCATGGGTTCAAGTGGTGTATGTAGATACGCCATAGCTGAAAAATGTACAATGCTGGCCAGTTGTGGAAAAAGATCCCTGATTAAAAAAAACACATCATTGGGGAAAAATATGCAGAGTTTTAAACCTTTGAAGGACTGATTCACTATCCTATTTCATAAAAATATATCACTAAACTTGAATTTAAGAACAAATGGACTTAACAAACAACTTTTTGAAAACTAATATGTTTTCAAATAAAGTAGCATTTATACACAGATACCTGTTTTGGTTATTTATTACTTTAGAAAGAACAGAGGCACATTCATTCTCTTTTTTCTGTTTTCCATATTTGGTCTTGGTTTTTCATTGTCTTCATACTTTGAAGGGTAGTTAATTTTTTTCTCTTCTTCCAATTTCTCAGACTCTGTGATGGCTAATTTCATGTGTCAATTTGATTGGGTTATGGTGCCCAGCCACTGGACTGATTGTTACTGTGAGGGTATTTCCTGTATTTAAATCATTAGTCGGTTGATTGTTTCTCCAGCTGATTACATCTACTATCAACAAAGGAGATTGCCTTTGATTATGAAGAGCATCTCCCAATCAGTTGGAAGACTTAGAGAGAGCCAGCCAGGATTTCAGTAGTCAGAAAGAATTTCTATGTCTTCTTCATCCAGCCAGCTTCTCCTGGGGAATTCAATAGCACCATCACATTGAATTCCCAACTTGCTGTCTGCCCGACAGAATTCAGACTTGCCAATCCCCACAGTTGCATGAGCCAATTCCTGTAATAAATCTCTTAATATCCTGTCAGTTCTGTTTTTCTGGAGAACCCTGGCTAATACAGACTCCATTGCTAATCTAATGTAGGTCATTGTAAAATAAACTGTGGCCAGATCCAGTAAAAATTAGGATTTTGGAGTACTTTGTGGCAGAGCACCTAAGACAGAGCAATTTTTCTGGCAAGGTTACAAATTGGCATATTCACATAAAACATTGCATTTAATCATAGATTTATACACTCCAAAACAGAAAACAAACAAACAAACAAACACCTTAGTAACAGTTCAACTCTGCCCTGAATAAAGGTAGCCACTGCAACATTTCCAATGAGTCTTCATTCCATCTCTCATTCAACAACATCAACCACAGGGAAGTTAATAATTTTCAAGGCACTCCATTCTATTTTGCACAGATATTGTTATTAGGAAATTCTTCCCTGTTTTCAGCCTGCATCTCCTTTGCTGCGAATTCCATTATTCAGTGTTTCTTGTGCTGACTAGAGGCACACAAAACACTGGAAGTAGTGAGCTGGAGTGTTTAGTGCTGGTGCTTTGAGATCAAAATACCCAGGTTCAGATTCTGGCTCCATTGCTTAATATCTGTGTGTCCTCTGGAAAATTGTTTAACTGCTTTGTACCTCGATTGGTTTCTCCAATCCGTAAAGTAGGCATAATGTGATAACTATAATCAATAGTGTCTGCTTCATAGTGTTGATTTAAACTTAAATGGGGCAATTTGTGTGAAAGCATTCAGCACCATGGCTGGCACACGGTAACTAGATAATGAATCTTAGCTGCATTATACATGCCTCTTTGAAATTTTAACCATTCAAATATTTAAAGGTTGCTCCATCTACTGTGTCCCTTCTACATGCTAAGTACCTCCATTTCCCTTATACCTGTTCGTTAAAGCTGTAATTTTGTGTAAGAGCTACAGCTTTTATTAAGGAGCATACAAGAGGTCCAGAAAGATTTCAAAGAATTTGAGTAAATCACTAAGAAAGGGAACAGCAACCTGGCCTAATAAAGGCCTAAAAATCAATCATATTTCAGAAATCTCAGAGAACTTCTATTTAATCACTTCCAGGAAAATCCTGTAGAAATATTGTTCTTTGGCTCATGTTTATCTTGTCCAAACAGATTAATGCTGTACCTGGTATTCTGATTATGATCCTTTGCAGTCATATGCATTTCACTTTCATAGGATTGCATCATATAAAAATAAAATGTTTTCTATCTAAATATTTTCCCTTCAAAATCTTTTCCTCTTCCAAAAGTAGTAAGCAGTATATCAAACAGAATTTCAGAGATTTCAAATAAAAATCCCATTTTTATTGCACTGAAATATTTTAACAGGCAAGTTTTCACTAGCCCTAACCCAATATATCATCAACCTGAACTATTTACACTCCACCTCACCCACCATTAGTCTCATTTATCACATCCCATTGTCTTCTGTATCCTTGAGTTAATTTACATAACCAAAGCTCATCACATATTAAATTGGGAGAAATTTAGCTTAGTAAAGACCCTTGATCCCTATGAAATAAAAATCAATTAAAACTAAAATTTGTATTTACTTATAAAAAGAAAAAAACAGCAATAAAAATGAAGAGAATAAGATGTCATGGAAGCCAAGGGAAGAGTGTTTCAAGAAGATGGATTGTTAATTACAGTGGATTTCTGCTAAGAGAACAAATGATATTTCCCATCAACCCCTGTGGGTGTTTTGGGGAAAAAAAAGAGTTTCGATATGCTCCTCCATAGAATATGCTATGAATAGAGACATAGGCACTGGATTCTCATCTGTCATGTGGGAAATTTCATTTAGGACATGGCTAAAATGTCTTATAGATAATAGTATGTGGGACTGCCTACTCCCTAACAATGACAAGACATTATGCTGCTGATGTTCTCCCCTGGAATTTGACTCTTTTCTCCATCCTGTTCATCAAAGGGAATCCAAATGGCAGTTGAGCTTCTGGGAACACAGTAGATTGTATAGGTACGACACTGCTTTCAGAAGGTGGACTTGGTTAAACATAACTCTTAAATACACTTAAGGGCACAATTCATATTTCCTTTCTCCTCTTAGGGGACTGTCATTTATTGTCTTCTGCTCCCATCTCATTCATCCTTCCACTAACCATAAAAGACTATAGAAAGTGAAATGCCAATCTTTCTTTCCAATCAATGACAGCTCTACTCAGTTAGAATCGATTTATTTAAACAGTAGTGAGCTGGTGCCAAGGAAAGTATTTGCCACTGTTCTATATATAAAGTAGCTTGGAAATGTCATGATTTAGGCTTATATTCTCTAATAAGTGAGAATACTTTCTGGTGTTTAGGAGCCTATCCGTTATTTCTTTCCAGATTATAATTCTAAATATAAAGTCACACAGTATTTTCCCCATAAAATATATACTGATAAATTCTAAAGAGATGTTTGTATCCCTGAAAAACTTTAAATGAATCAAAACAGGAATTATTAAAAATGGAAAAACAGTCTTTAAGATATTTTAAGAAGTATGATTGTACTGGTTTGGATCTATTATGTCCCCCCAAACACCATTATCCTTGATGCAATCCTGTGGGGGCAGGCATATTAGTGTTGATTAGGTTGGAACCCACTGATTGAGTGTTTCTATGGAGATGTGACTCAATTAACTCTGGGCAAGGCTTTGATTGTATAATTTCCATGGAGGTGTGGACCCTGCCCATTCAGAGTGGTTCTTGATTAGTTCACTAGAGTCCTATATAAAGAGCTTACAAACAGAGGGACCGTAGAGCAACTGAGAGTGACATTTTGAAGAGGAGCTGCATCTAAGAGAAGACAAAATGCCCCAAGAGCAACATTTTGTAGAACGCCATTTTGAAATGCAACATGGGAGCAAGTGGACACCAGCCACATGCCTTCCAAGCTACCAGAGGTTTTCCGGACGCCAATGGCCATTCTTCAGTGAAGATACCCTATTGTTGATGCCTCACCTTGGACACTTTATGGCCTTAAGACTGTAACTTTGTAACCAAATAAACCCTCTTTAAAAAAGCCAATCCATTTCTGGTATTTTGCATAACAGCAGCATTAGCAAACCAGAACAATCATAAACACATTTTATTTGCAATTTAATTTATATTAGAAGATGTTAAACTTTAGTATTAAAAGTATCTGTTTAATTTTATAATTACTTAAAAGAAAAAAGGGATGAGATTTTTAAAAGGTTAAGGAAAGAATAGGAAGGAAGAAGAGGAAAATGGAAGGCAATGCAAGATGCCAGGGAAAAAGAAAGAAGATCATGAAAACATAAAGGGGAGAAAGGAGAAAAGAGCTAACACAAAGAGTAATCATTATTTCTTTAAAATAAATTAATTAGGGACAAATACTTCTTGTTTAATGCAAATAAATGAAACTACCCAATTGTTCTCATGGACAGTAAGTTTTCAGCCAGGCATCAGCCCTTTTTGAAATTGTTTTCTATTCAAAAAACCAGGGACGTCTTTCTGAATAGATTTAATCTATTCAGTAAACTCTTTTTAAAGTACCTACAATGTACTAGATGTATATGCACCACTAGAGCAACTTATGGACTGTGGAAACAAATTATTATATATGCTGAAAGGTCTGAGATCAGAACATTTTCCATCACAGAAGAAATTCCCCATATTGGCTTTGGAAAATATTATGAAGGTATACAAACGCAATATCCAAGAAAACCTAAAACAAGAATGAAAAGAGTTCTGTAAATACCAACTCTTAATATTAGCAGAGCTTAACAGCAATAAGGAAGTAAATATATTTGAGTACATTTATGAAAAATGACAAAATATAATCCTTTATATATTGAGAAGCTCTGTTTTGTTTTGTTCTATTTTTGATGCTACATCTAGGATTTCCTGTAACAAACTCTGCTACACTCTCAGTTCTTCCCTGGAAAATCCTAGCCATATAGAATTAATGACTTTCAAAATCAAAAGATTTTACCTCCTTCCACTGATCTTTGCAGACAGGCTTAGTTACTATTCATAGCTCTTTAGATTCTCTTTGGAGAAATTCTTTTAAGGTTATAGATCATCTCACCTTACATGCTAATTTTATAAAGGAAAAGATGGAGACCTAGAGAGGGTAGGCTTTTCTCCAGGAAAACTTACATACTTGATTGAAGAAACCAAACCTATAAAGTTTGAGACGCCATGAGTAGTACCCATGAGGATAATGGCAGCATGAGGTAGACCATGGAATCCCTTGTTTTTCAAAAATAATCTCTATCAGAAAGAGAAATGTCAGACATAATTATCCAATGCAAAGATCCTCCCCCCCCCCCCCACAAGGCTATGTGGGTATTTCTTGATTATCATCTACCTCTCAAAATGCATGGCAAAAGATTCTTCATGAAATTGGTCCTGGTGGCTGCTGATTTTATCTTCATTATCATTAATTATTTGTGCTACTTTACACCAATCATCAACTATATCAATATGCAAGATAAACTAAACCACTGAAGAGGCTTTGTCTGCTAATCTATCTAATATGCTTACCAGATTAATGCAGGTTCTAATAAATATTGCTAAACTCATATTAGTAATTTTAGTTAGGGACATTGTATGCTATTATCTTTTGGCAAACTATAATTGCTACTAAAAAAGCTGAAGGTAAAATTCTATGAGCTTTATTATATAAAGCATACACACACATCTTTATAAAATACATACATATTTCTGGGTTGTGAATTAAGAGTGCTAAAGGCTTGTCAGACTAATGAAAAGAGCCAGATTCCTAAACCTCAAAGATCATTTTCCCTGGTCTTCCTCCTCTTTTCACTCATCTTCCCAGATTCTGACTTCCCCCACTCTCTTTCTCAAATCTCACTTTTGCATCCAACTGATCCTTAAATATCCTAAAATAAAGTCTGGGAAAGAATTGAGGGAGGAGGGAGGAGATGCTGTTGTCAATGAACCTAATTCAGGACAGGAGCAGAAGCTCTGGCCCTAAATCAACAGGCAAATCAGTAATGGCTCCCTGCTGTTTGGTCTGCCAACCCCCATCAAGCCAGGGGAGATTAAGAAGCTTCCAAAAACAATTTGGGGGCAGACTAAAGATGTAGCCAACCAGCAATTTACATGAGTGAGTTATTATAGCTACTCCATAAGCAGAAATTCTACTTGGAAAGTCACATGATCAACTTTAAATATAGAGGGTTTATGAACCTGTAGGAATTTTGCCACCCATTATTTTCTTACCAACTGTTAAAATTCAAACAATTCTTGTATGCTATTTGGCTTTGAAAATGAATATTTAAACAGTATTGAGAGTTCTGTTCAAAATAGACTTATCAAAACCACATTAAATCTTACCCATTTTCATTCAATAAACAAATGAGCTCTTTCCATTTTGCAACACTATATGTATTTGACTGCAGCACAGTATGATTATTACTCTTCTGGATTTTTTTTTTTTAATTAAAAATGTGACTTTCCTTTTAAAGACATAACACTGAAAGATTTCCTGTTTTAACATTATAGTACGAACTGAATTTTGTGCAAAAATCAACTGTAGTAGAGACCTTATGTGTTTACTCAGCAGATAATCAACTCCCTTCTCCGAGGTAGGCCACCAAACATAGTGGTGGGCCTTCAGCAACCATGTTTCCTGATGCCACACCCCATAAATAAGGGTGGGCACATCCAAGCCAAAGTAGTGGAAGCATGTCGGCAGGGAGGCAAGAAAGAAGTGGACACACAGATAGAAGTAGAAACAAAAGACTGGAAGTCCTGTCTCCACGTGAAATAAATTCTCATGAGGCCCAGCTGATCCTGGATCTGTGAAATGACTAATGTTCTTCCATAAACTTCCCTTTCTAACTTAGACTATTTTGATGTTCAATTCAACCAAAAGTACATTGACTAAGACATAATCATTTTTCTCAGCAGAAAGATCTTCAATTTTATTATGAACAACAATAGTAAAAAAGAATTAAAAGATTAAAAAAGAAGCTCAACTTTAATATATATGATATCAATTTTAAGTTAGTTAAGATCCCCAATTGCTTACATTTAAAAAAATCTCAGTGCACTTTTATTTAAATCAAAACAAGGTGTGCTATTTCTTGCACAAAGGAGCACAGAAAGAAAGGTATTGACTAACAATTTAAAGATAGATTATTGATTTAAATGAAAACACAAAAAGGGAAGTAAATAGGATAGATTCAATGTTAATGCAATAGCTGACATATACTGAGCACTTAGTATGTGCCGGGTTTTGCTAAAAGCATTTTCCACATATTAGCTTACTTGTTGTATCAACAACCCCATGAGGCTGGCCTGTTTACTCTAAATATTTTACAAATAAGGAAACTAAGGCATTAAAAATTTGCTCAAAATTTTATGGCTGGAAAGTGTGAGAGCCAGGATTCAAACCCAAGCAGAACAGTCTCAGAAATTTGTTCTTAAACATCAAGTTATACATTTTGGGAAAACTAGCAGGCCACCAATAATCACAAACATTCTAAAAAATTGTAAACACTGACTTTGTCCTCAAAAAGAAAACAATTTCTCAAGAATAGCCTTGTTCTTATTTCCTTTTTCCATCAGTTTTTTAGTCTTTGTTTGATAAGTGTTTTCAATATTTTAGTAAAAACTTACATCTTTTTTTATTATTTCAAAATCAGTTCTGCATACCTACACATATTTAATTCTCACAACAAATATGTCAGGAAAGTTCCAAGAAATACTACTAGCCTCTTATGACAAATAAGGAAACTACAGCTCAGGACAATTAAACAATTAGCCCAAAAGAAGGGAACTAACATTTATTGAGTATCTACTATGTTCTCAGAACTCAGCAAGGCAGTTTTTAGAATAAGTTATTTCATTTACTCAACAAAGCTGCTATGTAAGGTCTGCATTACTCCTGTTTATTTATAGAACAGAAAATGAGGTACAGAACTTGTACTCAAGTATATCTAACTCCATTTTTTCAGCAAATATTTATTGAATGCTTTCTACTGTGTGCCAAGCACCATGCTAGCTGCTCCTTTTGTCAGACACGGAAGTATAAAAATGAATACAATAGAACCTGGCCTCGAGACGATATCCATTCTAATGATCAATAAAACTGTGTGCTGCATTCTATGGGCTACCTTTCTCCCCAAGGATAATGGGATGAAAAACATATCTAATACAAACTGTCACTTGCTCAAAGGATCTCGGGCTTCAGAATTCAAGGGAGGACAGGAGGAGAAAGTAAAGGGAGATGAAAATTCAGCACAGGCACTGAGCCTAAAAGAGAAGAGGGTTAATGCTAAAAAAATGGGGGGAGAAGGAAAATAGGAAGATAGGAAATGCTGGGATAAATATCACCAAAAAGAATTTTTTCCTTTTTTTTTTTTTTTTGTTTTTTTTTTGTTGTTGTTGTTGAGGGGAAGGGTGGTTTGAAATTTTGTCTAAAGAGATGTTCTAATCCTTCCTTTCTTCCCCTCATCCTCTTCACCGGTCTTAACCATTGCAAGTATAACTAATGGGGTGGAAGAGTAGGAATTTTAAAGCTGTGTTAAAGGAACCAGCTGGAACACTTTCATCATTTGCATACTGAAGGATGATTAGATAAAGGCATTTTTCATTGAAAACTTTACTGCTTGCTGTTTTGCTGAAGTAGATCATAGATAGGTTGCTGAGAAATGGTGGTCTGAGGTAAATATCGCAAAGATTTTCCTTCTTTCACTGTGGATGTTTTATAACATAGTGGATATACAAAAAAACAAAATACCTCTTTCTACCTATTTAGATGTAACACTTTGATAGGATTGCCTAGAACTAGTCCCAGCCTCAAACAGAAAAAGTATAGGAGAGAAATCTGCTACAAAATCACTTAAAATATTTTAATGTGTCTATTTGCTCATCTAAACTTTTAGAGTTTATCTCCGGAAAATATTACATTCTGAAGAGCCCCAAAATTAATGTTATCCTGACAAACCTATGAAAGTCTTTTAAATAGTCCAATAATGATTTATAGCTATTTTTTTTTCTACCTGGAAAAGTAACAAGTGAACTATTTACACAGTAGCTGCTTTCCTCATCTGGTTTAGATCACATTAATCCCACTTTTGGATGAAAGTTATTATGAATTTAATGTTCGTGATGCACAATGGTATTTGCTAGATATTGCTCAATTGCATTCATTGATGTTTTTGGCTACTTTTGCTTCCTTGACATCAAAATAATATAAAATATTTGTGCACAAAAAGAATTGTGATTATTTTATTCCAGATCGACAGAGATATCTAATTTCTAAATGGCAACAGTGGCTCCCAGAGAAAGGCTGATTTGGAAAGATGGCTATCAAACCAAAGTTCCTCTCTCTAAGCTACCCTTCCAGGGCAAGCTCAGAGTCACAATTGGTACGTGTGTACCTAGAGCAGTTTTCAGCTTCTACCTGCTTACTCCCATCTTCCCCCAGCCCCAAAATGATACTTTTGGGGATTGGATATGAGAAATCAGAAGATTTAACTTCTTAAGAAAAACTCTACCATTGACATTCTTTGAGGAGCCTATTCCAAATCTAGCCATAAAATCAAATCTAATATTTTTAAGAAAATACTTGTAAACTGGCTTTAAGAAATGATTCTCACTGATGTTTGTAATAACAATATATTTATGAACACAGATATACATTATGCATAAGTGCACTCTGTCATACTGTCTTCAATGTAACATTTATAGATAGAGCTATCATACTATGACTTTTGAACATGAATCAATAATGGCTAGTAACCAAAGTAAATGTTTTAGGAAGATAAGATAATGAAATAATTCTTCCCTAAAAATACGAGTTCATTTTTAGCCCTGTGTCAGGCAAGAAGCCAGGAAAAAGTATTTGTCACCACCAGGCTTGAGACCTCTGATAAATATGATCAGTGCTGAGATGTGGCCCAAGCTGGACATGAGCTCAGCCATTTTTTTTTTCTTTTTGTTATTCCCTCTGCATCCCACTTTCACCCTGCTCTTACTCCTCTATCAATGAGATTATGTTCAAACAGAGATAAAATGAGGAGAACAGGACCAGAATGATTCGAGAATTCATTCTTTGGTTAATTCAATTTCTTTTAAAATATGTTTATTTAGTCCTGTTAATGCCAGCTTTGAGGGATTATAGGTAAGTTATCTGACAGTAGTAAGAATTGCCACAACTTCTAAGTAGTTTTTGAAGTGACTTTTATTAAAACAAGCAGGCAAACAAAAAAGAACTGGATTATGTGTTATTCCTTTGAGTGTAAACAGACAGTCTGAAATTGATTAATTAAAAAATAGTAACAGGAAACATGTATGATACAAAAATTTTCCTATTTTCTGTTCTTATTTTTGTTGAGATTAATACATCAATTGGTTATATTATTGGAATTCTTTACTTTTAGCTGTTTTATCCATTGCACAAGTATTTCTAAAAGTCACTTTGGAACAAATTTTGTGGGGTTTTTTCTTTGTAGAAAAACAAAGAGAACTTCACCAATTAATAAAGAAAAACAAAGACTAGTGTATGACTACAAAGTGTATTTAATAAATACAAAGTGTGATTCTGAACTGTATCACCCTTTTTCTATAAAGAACATTATTGGCACAATTGGGAAACTTGAGAAGAGTCTGATGGTAGTAATGTATCAGTGTTAATTTCCTGGCTTTGATGGTTGTATTTTGGTTATGTTGGAGAATATCTTTGTAGAAAACACATACTAAAGTATTTGGAGGTGATGGGGTATTATATCAACAACTAACTCTCATATGATACAGAACAAAAAATATATATATATTTGTATTGTAATTGATATTTTCTGTATTTGAAGTTATTTCCAAAATTTTGAAAAGTTAACTGTCAAAGAGACTCTTAATTTTCTGACTTTAGCTAATTTATATTATTTGACTTGTCAACTAAAAGTTGAGCAAATACAGTAACTAAAATGTAAAAGGTGAAATACATTTTAATCATTTAGAATTAGGGATCCTGGACAAATTTATTCCATTTTGGTTATTTTTAATGTTATCACAATGTTATCTGTAAAATAAATAGTATAAGTAGAATTTTAAAACCAAATATATCTATATTTGTATCTATGAAATTCAGCATTTTAGGCATGTCCACTTTAATAAATTGAACATTACACTGGACCACCTATGGGTTAGACTAGTGTGGATGGCATTGACACATCCTAACAATCCTATGATACTAGGAAGCACAATCAATACCTTCCCCTGTCAGAGAGGAAAAGTGGATTATTTGATGATGCTACTATTGTTAAGAATTCTTGATGTGAGGCTACTGTAAAGTCCCTTCACTGAACCCCTCAGCTAGCTACATAGTGTTTAAGCAAGACGTTTAGAAATATCAGAGCTCCCAGGTGACCAGGTTGTCTGTAAATGTAAAAGTTAAACAACTGCATGAAAGAATTATGAATTTTTGTAAGGCAAAGGACATAAGCGAACATGAAATGAGGGGTGCCTCTCTTTAGTATAATGTTGAACACATCATCACCATTAGTAGGACAAGGTACCTAAAGAATATTAAAAATACTGAGCCTCTTATTAATATGGAGTTCGTAGTCACTAGGTTTCTTTTTAAAAACAGCATCGCATGGGGCTTTTTCTCTTATTAAGCCTTAGCCTCCTAATTCTGCATATAGAGAAGGGGATAGGGTTAAGTACAGACAACTTCCCTGGAAATCTTAGACACATTTATGGCTTGGTGGAAGGGCTAAGACGGGTGGTCAGAAGGGCTACCCTACTTAAGTTTTGCCTGGGACTGGCTGAGAACAGTATTCAGGTGAGACAGATAATTTTACTCCATTCTGAGGCAAAATCAGAAGGACTAATGCTGGCCTGGAGTCCTGTCAGCGCAGGATGATGGCTACAAAGGAGACTGGCCAAAGCGTGTGGAGGGATCAATGTAAATCCATCACCACAACTCAGAAAAACAACTCCAAGGACATGCCCTGGTGCCTGTAGATAAATAATGTCATCTATGGGAAAGGAAAATAGAAGGGAAACAAAACAAATCCACCTCCTTCACAGTTTTGCTCATGGTTGACTCTAAATAAGCAAGGGGAAAAATGAAAAATAGAAACTGGAAATCTTAGGTTTATTTTTTTTTAAATGATTATTTTCCATGAGGAAAAGCCAAAATACATGATTAAGAAACTATATGAAGAAAGCAATACATTAAAATACTTTCTATTTTACTTTGAAGTACATTATAGATCAAGATATATGTATTATCTATTGTATTAATAGTAATTCAACAATCATAATGAGCAACAAGCAAAAACCATGTTAGCAAAGGAAGGGAATCAACGACATATTTGCATTAGGTAATTCACGTCAGAGGTGTTTTAGGTAAATTGTCTATATAGATTCACTTTTACTGGTCTATGCCTACCAATTTTAGAAATAAATATATTATAATACTCCTAACTTCATCCATTCTTTGATGTTTTCAGTGCTATGAACAATTACCTCTATTTCTGAATGAGATAAAGCCAGTCACTTTTAAACATTCTATTATCAGGCATGTTTTCACTGCTCTTAAAATGATAATATGTAGTTCTGTTAAGAAGAATCACTTGTCTTTCAACTTTATGTGCTTTAGCACACTTGTTTCTTCATAAGTTTAAGATATATAACATAGAGTTTGTTTTATTACCCAATATGACATTATTTATCTACAGGCACCAGGGCATGTCCTTGGAGTTATTTTTCTGAGTTGTGGTGATGGATTTACATTGATCCCTCCACACACTTAATAAAACAAAATGCAATATTATAGCTATACTGTCAAACTGAAAATAATAACATCAAAAGTAAATCAGATTGTAGGCATTGTACTTTGTCTCATAATATTAATAGCCTGATGATTTTGCTTATTACTGTTGCCATTTTATAGTCAAAGAATTTGGAGTCCTGAGAGATTAAACTATTTATCAAAGAGAGATGAAGTTTATATATTTTGTTTATTCTAGATAAACTCATTTTATCATTAAAATAGACTCTCTAAAACCATTATTTCAAGATATGAAGACAATCTTCTATCTTATACAATCATGGGTTATTAAGATACATGAGACTAATAAGCAGTGATTTGAACAGAATAGAATATTATAGTGGATATAAATTTTTAAATATAGGTTTTAGTTTTAAATAATTACCAAATAATATTTATAGTCACAAATTTTCTGGAAATTAACTACGTTTCCCTTTAGGAACTAAAAATTAAAGTTTCGAAGGAAAATGAATTCTGTGACTTTTTATATTTCCTATTTTTGTGATTGAAAGCAGAGAGTTAGAAGATTTCTTATTATGCTCTGAAGATGAACCCTTCAATTTACACACTAAAGAGTCATTAAAGAAAAGATTGGAAGTAGCTGTACATATTTGTATTAAAATATGATTATTTTCTCAGTCAGTTGAAGACTTCTTATTTGTTGCAATATATAATTTTTCAAGTGATGGTATTTGGTCTAGCTGGAGACTGTGATGATTTTGCTAAAATATTAAAATGTTATTTCTAATACTTAAATTATTTACTTTCTTGTAATTCTAACTTCAGATATTTAAACACTATCACTAGCTACCTGGAGAAAGCATGAATATGTCTCATTTACTCTACAAATAAATAAAAACCTACTTTTCTAAAGGAAACAGTTCAATCACTCTTGAGAGAAATCTAAATTTATTCATGTTTCTTTGGAAGTCTTTTTCTTAAATCTGTAAACATAAAGCTAATTGTATAGGACAAACAAAATGAAGCAAGGAAAAGCAGCACCTGAGAACACACATTAGACATGGTGACACTGTCGCTAGCAGCTTGTTCTAAAAATATAACAATAATTTGCTGGTGAATCTATTTCGCTTCTTCCACTGAACTCTGGATACAATTTTGATCTTACTGAAAGCTAAATATTAAATTTTAAAATTGACATCCCCAAAACAATATTATTAAGTAAAACAAATGTATAAAAGTAGCAAACAAAGGAAGTGCATTATTTGGTCTTTACTTTTGCACCTGGTGTTTCTAGGTAAGGACATTTTCCCCAATAATATTTTAGTATGTGCACTGAACTATTCTCTAAGATCATGGTGAGAAATATCTTAGTGCTCTATTTTTGATATGAACAGAGATCCAGAAGCCTTCACGAGAGGAATTCACTGTGAAGAGGAGATGGAAGTATTACAGCTGGGGTTGAGAGAGTCCCATGAATATTAATAAAAAATTGCCACTCTATTGCTGCCAGAGCGAAGTCACAGATGATACCTCCCAAGAAGCCATAGTACTATAAATTTACTATTTATTTTCCCTCTCTGGAAAGACTGCTTGTGTTCCAGCAAATGTATAGGAAATTAAGTCTGCATTTTTAGGTTTAACAATAATCGGTTTCACTTTTCTTGCGATTTTTCTTTTTTATTTTGGAGGGGGATATATTATGTGGGCCAAAAATGTTCTTGTTTTAATTTTAAGTGTGAATTTGTGGAAGAGTCATTCAATCTTCAGATTATTTTTTCTTCCTCCCTTTGTTTTTGCAAGACAGCATGGGAATGAAGGAGAAGAGAAAATTGATAGCGCATTTGGTGAAAGCCTACACTGAAGGCAGTCAAAATTTATGAAGGGGAATTCAAATATGAATAACTAATTTCCTAAATTCCAAATTGTTGGAGAGTCACTATGTCTGACACTAGTAACTGAAATGTTTTGTAAATGAAGAGATCTTTCAAGGGACTAATATTTCTACAGTTCACAGTGTAAATATTTTTAAATTCTTGAATGTTATTTATTCTAGAGGTGAAACATGTTTAAAATAGCATACTTTTTCACATATGACTGTCAAAAATAAATAGGAATGAAACTTATATATAAGTTTAAATATGTCTTTTTTTAACCAGAATATGGTTAATATAAATCAATAACAAAAACAACACAAAAATGAATACAGGACATGTATAGACAATGCACAGAAGAAAACAATAGAAAAGTTGATGAAGGGCATGAACAGAAAATAGCCTGGCAGAATTCAAATAAACCAAGAACTGTATTACAATATTCAACCTTACCGGTAAGAACAAAATGAAACCTAATCAAAAGATACTGTTCATGTCAAATTCCTGCACAGGGTTATGTATCATAGTATTATATATATATATATGCTGGCAAAACACAAAAAATGGGAGTATCCTATGTGCTGATGAGAGGAAAATAGTTAAACAAAAATGCACTCTTTTAGAATTAAACATGCCTTTTTAATTTTTCTTAGAGATATTTATCAACTCAAGTAAGCACTTTACTCGCTCCTCCTCTTCCACCTATCTTTGAAAATAAACCTGAATAATCTTATGAACAAGATATGTTTATTTCTGAGTGGGAGGGCACAATGGATTATTTTTATTGTGAATTTTTTTAAAGAATGAACAGCAGACACTTTAGCATAGGAGATAGCTTATTCTTCTATAATACTTTGAGAAAACTTATATTCATAAATGTAGGAAAAAAGGATGTTTTCACATGGAGTATGGAAATGGAGATTTTAATTTGGATCTGGTTCAGGTAGTTTCCTCACTTTTAGTCACTTGGCTAGTCCCAGGGAAAACAATTTTTTATTTTTCTTACCTTAATAGTAAGCAACCTCATGCTGTTAACACGATGTTACAGGCATTTTATTTCAAATTTGTGCTCCCAAACCACACATTTGTCTGCATTGTCTTTCACATTTTTTTCTTGCAGCTCTACAAAATATAAATTATAACTTTTGCCAACTAGTAAATATTCTGTCTATATGATACTTCAACATATTTCTTGGTACTCCTAAAAAAAAAAAAAAGTAAAATTTGATCATAAAAACTATACAAAGAAAGTAATTAAGCTTAATATTGCTGGTGTTTACTATCTTTCTGTTTCTTTTGTATTTAAAGTGGGTATTTTTGTAGCTGTAACCTCACCCTTCTTTGCCAGGAATTTTATAACTTAAAAAGTAATATACTTCTCTCCATTTGAACTTCAGATCAACTGGTTTCTACATGATTTCAGTATCAAAGAATTCCCTTCTCAAAAAAAAGAGAAATTGTAATTTTTTAAAAACCAAATTTGATATTAATAGCAATATTAAATATGCTCTAATAATATGAAAATAATTCATACTCATAAATATTATTTAGAATTTTGAAAAATGAAACTAAACATTTCAGTTGAACAAAAAGTTTCACCAATTTCTTTTTGTAGGTAAATGGAAACCACCTTACTAAAAAAAATCATCTTTATTCAATCTCATAACCAGAAGCTCAAATTGTACTATTTTGAAGTACTTAATATTTTAAATCATTGAACAAGATACACTTCACTATTTTTGTCATTAGACTTTCAGACATTTTTTCTTCTTTGATGCAGGCATATAATTCCCACCGGGAATAAAGGAATGTATTAATGTCCATTGTAATAAAGAATGTGTCCAAATGTCTGACAAATATGTGGAGACAAACAGGAAATGCCGAAGAAAGATTTAACTGTAAGATAGATCTCGATTAACATGAACATTGTTAGCATTTTTGTCTTCTCGTCCAAGATTTGAATTATGGAGTCTCCCGTTCTAAGGTTGAAGTGAAATTTTATAATTCTTTTTATTATTCTTATATCTTATAAACAAAGCTAAAAAATAGGAAATTTGGGGGGTAAAAATGAAGCAAACATTTTTTTCTGACTGTGAATGGCGATAAAACCACCACTTAAAAGTGAATGGAAAATATGGTCAATCAGCTGAATGTTTAACATGCAGGAAGAATGAAACTTTCAAAATAGAAATCAACCTTAAAACTTTCAATAGTTTCTAATTACTCTTGGGCTAAAGACCCAAATCCTTCACTTTCCCTACAAAGCTTCTCTCTCTTCTAACTTCTAAACTCCCCACACTCCCTCCGTACAAGGACCCTTTTCTGCACAGGTTGATGTGTCTGCCTGGAGCAGACTTCAGTGATCTGTTCACTGTCAGTTCATTTCAATAATCATTTCCTTAGGAAACCTTTCCTATCCTCCTTTGATGAAATCAAACTCCCATTATAAGCTTTTTAGCATCCTTTTATTCTCCCTCAAACACTTATTTTGATAGCAATGTACATTACCTGTGTGATTCTTCAGTTAATGCTAATCTCCCCAGCTAGACTAAATTCCAAGAAAGCAGGGACAGTGTCTGGCTTTGCACACCCTTGAGTCTACAATATCTAACATTTAGCCTGACACAGACTAAATGCCTGATAAACATTTTTAGAGTGAATCAATTAATCAGTGATATAGTCTTGGGTTGCATCCTAATTCTACACATTCTTGTTTCATGATCTTAATTGAGTTTCTGAAGAAACTCACTAGGCCTCATGTTCTTCCACAAAACTGGGACACTTAGACACAACTCAGAGCTACCGAGAAGTTTAAAGATACATATATATGTTCTTAGCATAGTTCGTAGGCCTATACTTCCATTCCTTATGTATCTCTTTCTCTTAGAAAACAAGAATATGTAGAGAAAGTTAATCTATTGGTAGACTTGTTTGTTAAATAAAAGACCAAACCTCAGTGAAAATACATGCAAGTTTATGCATATTTTTGCCTTTCAGGTCCTAAGTATTTTAAATCTGATCAAATATTCAAATGGCAGAAGTAATTTTAATCTTTCAAATCTTTTTGATAACTTCACTTTACTAATATTTTAATATTGTATCGCAATGATCAAACTGTAATCAAAACTCACAACAAAGCTTTCTAGAAGAAATAGATACATCTTTTCCATTATTCTAGAGTTATTAGCTCTTCCTGGGCTGAGTCCCCACTGCTATGCTTTGTGCCAACAGAAACAATCAGAAGAGGCTCATGGCTAGACCATAGCTGTGCCTCACATTTTCTGTGAAAACCCCATGTCATTTTGGAAATTGTTGAGTTCTTTTTGTGTTTACTTTGCACTTGTGTTGTGTCAAATCACTATCTTATATTGTTCTGTTTGTCTTAATCAGAAGAAACTGTCTTACTAGTTAGAAAAAAAGTGTGTGGAACTTACTTAAAACCCTTTCAGAAAAAGTAAGTAGAGAGAAAATGTTCACAAATCAGCACTTTTCCCCAGGCAAGGCCACTGGGGAATATGCTGGATTAGCTAAGTGTGCCATCCAGCCAGCATGTCCACAAATACAGAAACCAAGTGAAGTTTACACAAGGAAAGATGAAAAAAAGAAAGCAGTCAATGACCTATGATAGGGACAGGCTAATCTGGGATGGCAAGTTTTTCTGTTTGATCCTCTATCCAGGTTCACATAGATATGAGAAAACAAGAATAAAGTCTCTCTTTTACAGTCCTTGAGGGTTCTTTACAGCAGTCCATGGCTGGCATTTACATCTTCCTACAACCATTCCTCTTTTAGGTCTTATTCAAAAGCTCAAACCATTTCTATTACTCTACTAACCTGCTTTAATCTTTAGGCTTCCTTAATTCTGACCCACTTTTCCATTTGGTCTGTGGTAATATGAAGCCTTGCTATTTTTCTAATCCTAAATACTCAGTGTGGTCAGACTTTTAATGTCTCCTACTTTGCTTCTCTTAAGAAGTACTTAGAATACAGAAATCTCCACCATGTCCTCTTGTTCCCTTCCTGTGTGCATCAGACTAGGCTACTTACTCTAATACCAAGAAACATGCCTTTGTTTACATTGATCCATTATAGCGGTTAGGAATATTTTGGTTACAAATAGTAGAACAAACTAGAACAGGTAAAAGCTAAAGCAAAAATTTTATAAATTTATATATATATTACATAGAATATATGTGTTCTAGTTTGCTAATGCTGCTGGAATGCAAAACACCAGAAATGGATTGGCTTTTATACAGGGGGTTTATTTGGTTACACTGTTACAGTCTTAAGGCCATAAAGTGTCCAAAGTAACACATCAGCAATCAGGTACCTTCACTGGAGGATGGCAAATGGCGTCCGGAAAACCTCTGTTAGCTGGGAAGGCACGTGGCTGGCGTCTGCTCCAAAATTCTGGTTTCAAAATGGCTTTCTCCCAGGATGTTCCTCTCTAGGCTGCAGTTCCTCAAAAATGTCACCCTTAGTTGCACTTGGGAAATTTGTCCTCTCTTAGCTTCTCTGGAGCAAGAGTCTGCTTTCAACAGCCATCTTCAAACTGTCTCTCATCTGCAGCTCCTGTGCTTTCTTCAAAGTGTCCCTCTTGGCTGTAGCACCTCTTCAAAATGTCACTCTCAGCTGCACTGAGTTCCTTCTATTTGTCAGCTCATTTATATGGCATCACTGATCCACCTGAATGGGTGGGGCCACGCCTCCATGGAAATTATCTCATCAGAGTTATCACCTACAGTTGGGTGGGGCACATTTCCATGCAAACAACCTAATCCAAATGTTCCAACTTAATCCCCACTAATATGTCTGTCCCACAAGATTGCATCAAAGAATATGGCTTTTTCTGGGGGACATAATACATTCAAACCAGCACAATATGTAATATATTCTCATAGACTCCAAAGGCAGAAACATAACCAGGCCTCAGGAAAAAATTGGAACAAGGGATGGAAGGCTATTTTTTCTCACTTTTCCTTTCTCTTCTTTACATCTCAGGTCCCTGGTTCACATAGCAAAAACATAAAATTGCTCCTTATCTGAATATACAACTCCTCTGCCCAAGAGACAGGTCAAGATTGATACTAGGGTCCCATACTGTCAAATCAGGTTTCCCAGAGAAGGGCCTCTGATTTGTCTAGCTTATGTTAAGTGCTTACATCTGAGCCAATCAACTGTGAATCAAATTGTATTGATGGTTGCTGTGGTGGTTTGAAGATGTATGTATCCCAGAGAAACATGTTCTCAAATCTAATCCACTCTTATATGGGTGGAAATCCATTGTTAAGTAGGAGCTTTTGATGAGGCAACTTCAGTTAAGGTGTGACACACCTTATTCAGGATAGATCAGAATCCTATTACTGGAGTCCTTTATTAATGGAATGAAGAGAGAGAGAGAGAAAGAGAGAGAGAGTCTTGAAGCAAGAAACTCAAGGCAATGGAATCTGGAGCCCAGAAGAGAAAGGAGTGACCAGCAGATGCCACCATGTGCCTTGCCATGTGACAGAGGAGCCAAGGATTGCTGGAGCCAGTCTTCAGGAAGAAAGCATCAGCTTGATGATGCCTTGATTTGGACATTCTCCTGGACTCTAATTGTGAGCAAATTAATTAACATGTTTAAGCAAAATTATTTCATGGTATTTGCTTTGAGCAGCCTAGAAAACTAAAACAATTGCCAAGGAAACTCACTGTAGCTAAAGAGCATGCAATTTAATGAGTACAATTATGAGTTATCCATACAATCCAAAAAGCACCTGCTTTTCCCTTCTCTGAATCCTCACCACTCCTTACTATCAAGCCAAATCCTACAAACTGCCCACGTTTTACCTTCTTTTAAATAATATTCACCTGTTTGGTTCACAGTGTCAGACTCCCAAGACTGTGCTCAGGGGAATACAAAGTGCAGGGCCATTCCTGGGGGCTATGGAACCCTGGGAAAATTATAGAGTGGGCTCCCTTTTCCTCATTATCATCACCTCCTGCTGCAATAACAAGGGTAAAATAACCAAGGGCAAGTTCAAAAGGAGAAAACAAGTTTAAAGGGGCATCCCCAATTCCTAAAACAATCATAAATGGTAAAAGAGAACACCATTAAAAAAAATGGCCAGCATAACAAATTCAAGAAATAAAAGAAAAAGATCATTATATTATTTTTACCTACAAAATTAGACAATCTTCTGCATTTTTGTAATATTGAGTGCTAGTATGGGTACCAGGAATGGGCCTGTTCATTCATTGCTTCCATGTTGTTTTCTGAGTGAAATCCTAGCAACGTGTATCAAGGTCATTCTTATAAGTGCATAGTCTATGACTCAGCAAATCAAGGTTTATGGTTCTTTAGCTATAAATACTTCTTTTTCTGAAGTCCTACAAAAGTTATTGTCAAATGCTCTCTATTTATAGTTATTTAGCTTGTAATTCAAACTTGTCCTTTCCCAAACCTGAAAATTTGCTCCCGTGTTCCCCTCAATCTTGTAGAATATCCACTATCCAACATACTACTTTATAATTCCATTTTAATCCCTCTGTAATACATGATTTAGCTAGAAATTTCTAGTATATGGTGAGCACAGAGTGTATGATATCAATATATTGGTATGTAGTTCAGTACATGATAAATTTTTATAAACGTTCTATGGATTTTTGAAAAAACTGTGTTTTCTATATTTTAGCCGCAGGGATACGTTTATTGTGCTACTTACTTTTTGTCTGCTTGATCTAACATTTATGAGAAAGGTGTCCTAAATTCTCCTAATATTATTTTTTCCTTGTTGTTCTGTCAGATATATATATATATTTATATCTGTACTGTTAAATTCATGTACATTTATGATTCTTATATTTTCTTGAAACACTTTCTTTTATTCCAATACATAACATACTTTGTCCCCGTTAACTCCTGTCATCTTGAATTCTATTTTATACAATATGAAATAATCTTATGCCAGCTCTTTCTTCCTATTGTCTGGTACATACATTTTTTGACATCTTTGTTTTCAATCATTATGTGTTATTTTGCTGTAGGCATGTCTCTTCTAAACAGCATTAGATAGATTTCATTCATTTTAATTTTATATTTTATCCAGTCTGAGAGACCGTCTTTAATAAGCAGGTGGTACTCATTTGCATTTATTGTGATTATTGATATTTGGGGGACTTTTATTCTAACATTCCACTTTGTTTCAATTTGCTATGCCTTTTTCCTTGTTTCCTATAACCCTCTGCCCCTTCAAGTTTATTGTTTGGCTGACTTTTTAAACCTCCCAATTTTTCCTGATAGTATTAGTTAAATCTAGGAGGCAGAAATTCTACACTAGGCAGAGTACCTCTCCATTTAGTTTTCTGAGTTTGGCTGCACCCAGAATCCTTGGGCATTACCAGCCACATTGGTACTGATCTGTCTATCCTCCTCAAGCATTGCTTCTGCCTGAAGAGAGACATTTTGTTACTGATGCCTGGGTCTTGGAGAATGGGAAAGAGCTCCACAGGGGCCATACCACCTGGCATCTCCACCATGGTTCCCCACTAAATATTGCTATTGCTTTCTCCCATGATTACAGCTTTCTCTTCTATTTTCTCTATGGGTGGAGTGTCATGATATTGCTCCTTCTTTTACCCTAGTACTCTCCCACAGAGGCCCACACATTAGTTCTTTTGGATCTTTGCTGCTTTTAGTTTCTTAGGAATTACTAGCAATTTCTTATCTGTCAATAATTTCTTTTTGTTTTGTTTTGTTTTGTTTTGTTTTGAATGTAGCCATATGCTCACTTTTTTGATTATTTGATGGTTGTAGCAGAAGCTTTTGAAACTCCACTATAGCCCTTTGACATTCATGATTTCTTATCCTGTCAATGGTTTCTTAATGCAGGAACCAGGAGCTCTCTCCGCCTGAGAGTTTTCTTTAACTGCCAAAGCCCCCTTGGCACATGAGCATGTGGGAAAGACCATAAATGCTAGGAACTTAATGTCACCAGAAGTAGTCGTCAACCTATGACAGACAGCATCCAGTAAATAGTATCTATGCTAGCTTTCTTGCCCCTGAGGTAGCACAACTATGAGGCATGTTCTACACTGTCTTCCAGAGGTTCCCAGTATGATTAAGCCCCTTAGCCCATAGCAGTAAACTGCTCATTAATCCTACTCTGTATAGCTGATTTTCCTTCTCTATTTCACTTCCTTTACTAGTGCTTCCTGGAATTACATTCCAAATAAATGTCCTGACTCAAATCCTAATCTCAAAATATGCTTCTGGGGGGAACACAAGCAAAGACAAGGGTGAATGAAAACAAAGGTGTCTGTACAGTCTCCTCATCACACAGTCTGCTAAGGACTTTTAGCCAAATTCTGACTGTATTTGTTGAAACAATTCACAATTTTAATAATTTGGAGATTATCACTCAAGATTTAATCAGGGCAAAATAAAACCTCTAGGTATCAAATAGGATGGGATTTAATACAAAGAATTTGGGGATTATGCAACCATGAGAAGTGTTGAGAAAACAAAAGTCAGGAAAATTGCCAATGGATTTCATGAAATTAAGAAGTGCCCAAATCACAGGGCAGCCATAAACCTCACTTCTGTTTACTGCCCAAGCATCTATTCACAGATGCTTGGAAAATAATGATTTTTCCTCTTTAAACCTCCAGACTGAATTCCAGTGCTTCCTACTGGCAGAATCTAAGCCAGAACAGTTTAGTCAAGGGAACTTGTGAAATGGTCTCGCAGGGTTTCCCCTATGTCATGGGGCACACTTACCAGGGAGTGAGGATGAGGCTGGGTTGACCTCACACTGGAACACTGCTAATTCTTTGAAAGCCTAAGTGCGACAGGCAATTTCTCTGACCACCTATTTGCTGAAAGTTCCAAGGATCTCCAGAAATATAGGCCTGTTCCCAAGACTGTTCATACACAAACCTACTTATCAACCAGTGACAGAAGTTCTACTGACTGACTCATAAGGTGCCACAATCCTAATAATGTCCAACCATCTAGGAAGGTAAAAGATCTCATAAAATCTAGGTACTGTATTAGAAATACTGCTAAAAAGGAATTTTAAATATTAAATTTCTCCTTCTCAAAAGCTCAAGTCAAAGACCGGGTAATCATTTTCAAGGCTTGGTACATAAATATCAATTGTTCCAATAGGTGACAACAAAGTGTTAAATACTATATTCAGACCCTTGAAACAGCTTTACAGTCAATGGAATGTTTTAGAATGCCTTTGTTGGAGGGAAAAATAAAGAGCAAGGGAAAAGGATGGCTTCATTTCATGGTCTTTGCTTTATCTTTATAAAAGATTTAGGAAATCCAAATACCAAAATCCCCACCCAATCACACCCCATTCCTCTTAATTTTTGAAAAAACAAATCAGATATTTAACAATTAAAAAGATTGATAGTTTTTATCACTAGAAATTAGTTGCAGGGAAATTTGGCTAGAAGAGAGAATTTCTCCATGTGCACTTGGAACTCTAGCATCTACGGTACCTTTTGCACATGTACATACATTAATAACCTTTCAATAGAAAAGGTACATAATTCACAATTTTAAACTATTGTAAAGGTATATAATCATTTTTCTTTGGCATGTTATAAATATGATGAATATTTGTGAATTATTTCATGGTAAGTCTATAGTCAAGAATGGTAATTCCAGTTATAATATTAATTCTATGGAAAAACAAGTTATATTAAAGAAGCAATTCTGGAAATTGATTATAGTAAAAACTAGGAAGTTCCTAAGAATAGAATTAGACATTTTTTACATTGAAAGGATGTCTATAAGGATTATTGAATTTCTAACATCAAACAACTAGTTTTTATAACTTTCTTCACTAATAATGCTATGAAATGAAACTTTGCAATATATATTTCATATATTAAAATGGTTTTAATAATTATGATTCAACAATTGTTTTTTTATTATTATATTAAAACTGTCACTAAAAAAAGGGAATTAACATTAAAGTATATAAAACCATTAAGATTTTTTTCTTCTAAAATACTTAAAGTTCAATCCTTTTGAAAAAACTCAGGATTAAAATTTTGAAATTGCACTGTCTGTTATAAAAGTGCATTTGCATCAAAAGTCAAGTATTAAGTTCTATTTTTCTACTAAAATTATATATATGAATATTTTAATCTAAAATTTCTTATGTGTGTTCAATAAAACGAGTTAGATTTTGCACTTTGGGAATTGTTACTTAGATGCATGTTTTAAAAGGAGTTTGTGAAATCCATAAAAGACTAAAATTTCTTGAACTGAAATATTTTATTATTTGTGTGACCAAAATTATTCTATTTGACATAAAATATTTTTTTTTTCCTATTTCTTTCATCATTTATTGAAAAAAATATAAACTAAGAAAAGGTAGAAATGGAACAAATAATGCTGAGGGTTTACACCCCCTCCTAAGTGAAGAGAAAGGACTTCAGTATCTGGATTTCAGATGGGCATGTGGGTGGCCTCAGTTTGGAATTAGTTTGGGGTTAAGTTTTCAGTTGCAGAACCAGAACCAGAACCAGATCCCTGTCCTCTTGTCCTCTTTTTCAACACGACCATTTATTGACTGCCTAATATGTGCCCAGAAATGTTCATGACAATTGACTTTTTCAGAATCTATTCAAATAACAGCCGCTAAAATGAATTTTACTTCTGCAGCCCTGATGTACATCTCTCCACATAACCCTGCCCTCAACTTCCCCTCTTTGTCTCCTCTTTGTTTTAATATTGATCAAAAGCCTGTGATTTATTCCTATTGCCTTCACAGCTTTCATATCTTCCCTATCATTTTTTACCTCAGTCTCTGATCATGGCTTGCAAATTGAACTCTTAAATATTTTTGCAGCAACCTCCATCAGGCCAAAAACACTAGTATTTTCTCAATTCTCATTACCTTTGGTGTCTTTACAATTGTCCTTATATTTTGAAATTCAAAGCACTTTGCTGATTCTCCTTCCACTTCTCCAAACTAATTATGTTCCTCCTTTGCTTGCTCCTTGTAGCAGACACTGCTACTTGCTTACAAAATATCCATTCTGGCATTGTTCATAGAAACAGAACCAGATATAGAGTGGTATTTTACCCAGTTAAAAATACTCAATTAGTGGGATTCCCTAGCATTTAGAGTCTCCACATAACCTTGTTCAAGTCAATGAAATGTTAATGGATGTCTTCTGGGTTGGGGTTTTGGAAAAAAAAAAAAAAAAAAAAAAAACATTGTTTTCCTAATAAAAGGGTACAGATTCATAGCTTTGCATTTTTTACTCTGCCGTTCCTCCTGCTGGGAATGGAGACTTAATGACTGGAAGTGCAGCAGCCATCTCGACAGCATGAAGATGATGGTTCTATGGCAAGAATGGCAGAACAAAAAATGGAAGAGCGGAGGTCTCTGATGTCATGATTCTGGGACCATTTCAACCCTGGACTGCCCACTTTATCTTGTGACAAATACAAATACCTTTGTGATTAAGCCATTAGAGTCAAATATTATGTTTCATGCATCCATAAACAATCCTAGAAAATACATTCCTGAAGTTCCAAACTCATGTGTCCTTGGTCTTCTCTATCTCAGTATCCACTTTCCTCTTTGGTGATATAATTTTTTTTCATGGATCAATTACCTTTATGTTGATGCTTCTAAAATGACTCTCTCCAGTCCAGTCATCTCAACTAAACAGAAGTTAATATACCCTTCAGCATGAAGTACATCTGATTTCTAGCAACTCTCATCTTTCCCTTCAGATCTCTCTTGTTTTCCTTTTTTTCCAGGATTTTCTCAGTAACAAATCCTTATATTTTCATAAACTATTTTAGACTCTTCCTTCTCATCCATTCATTTATTCTTCACCCATTGTTACCATTAGAAAATATGGTATTAAATAGTCAGGCCTGCCTGATCCCTCATCAAAGAAACAAAGTTTCTTTGCTTTGGTGAAAAGGTGAGTTTATTGAAGATGCATTAACAAGGAATTGGAGGGAAAAGGAAAAAAAAAAACAAAAAAACATTTCCAAGACCAGTTCAGAGTAAGAAGAGTGGTTTGGGCTTTTATGACTCCTCACAGACAAAGGAATGGCTAGGATCTAGAAGAAGGCAGAAAGGAAAAGAATAGAAGAGAAAAAGCTATTTGGTCAGTTCTCCTGTTATCTTGAAGTCCTCCCCACATTCAGGCTTGTTTTTTCAAGAAGACACTGTTTATCAAACTATATGGTGCTATCCTTCAAATTTTCCTGCAGGCAATGCTCAGAAACTTCCTGGGAACAGAGAGTAAGTTTTTTTGTTGTTGAGATTAGAGTGACAGCAAGTTATTTTAACAAGGGCATTTTGTGATTAGAATAATTCAATCCTGCTTGAGTGAAATGATCTTAATAAACTTCTTTCCTTTTTTTTTTTTTTTGGCTACTGAAGACTATACTAAGAATTTCCAGCCAAAGAATTATATTGAGTATTTTTTCTACTTATCTTGCTATCACCATTAACTATTCAATGATACCATCTATGCACATCTAGCTCAGTAGTTGATGCCAGGGATACAGATTTAAGTGGAACTTACATTGAAGTTGTATATATAAACAAGGGTACCATTTTAATACAGTGTATAGTAACTGCAACCAAGAAAATATGCAGTGTAGTATATAAACAGAAAATTATGGAATCACTTATTTTGAATATTTAGTTAGCCATAAGGTCCCCAATATATCTGTCACATCCTTCATATTTTATCTACACCACTTCCACTCTGGTCCAAAATTTGGCCATCTTATAAAAGAAGCCTACTATCTGGTCTCTCTGTTGTGGTATATCCTAATGCCTAATGTGCACCCTCAGATCAATTTTTCTAAAGCACTGATTTCATTATTTCCCTCTTCAGCTCCAAACATGCTTGCCTTGACTCACCACCTCCCATTATGTTAAATCTACTTTGCTGAGTCTTCCATTTAAGGTTGTCCAAAATCTGATCCTACCTTACAAACTGCTAATTTCCTAGTGGAATTCTCATCCTCCACTACAAAATCCCATATAGTTCTAATTGTACATTTTGTTCATTTAATCTGTAATTTCTACTTTTTTTCCTGCACCAATAAAATCTTACCTTCCCTACTCTATATCCAACTCAGGATTCACTTTCTCCACAAATTTTCCAACTACTCAACCTTGTACCTACTTTCCTTTCCTCTGAACTTCTATTGTCTCAATCTATCTTCAAGATTCGTCCCTGAACTTCCTTACATTGATATTTAATCCCTTTATGTGTGTGTGTTTTCCACCCACAACTGAATTATAAAACCCCTGAAGGAGAGCCTGCACTAGTCTTTTCAATGAAGTCAAGAGAACTAAGTGCTAGTTACAGCAAATCCACTAAAGCTTGATATGATCTGGGAAAACTCACAACCCTCTTGACTTCAGAATTATTCTACAACATTTTTTGCATTTATTATTTATTCTGCATATATTGTCTGTGAGCCTGGATTCCAAGGAACAATGCTGGAAATAACAAAAGGCAGAATCACTGCCCCAAACCCCAGCACAAAGCCAGATTGTGTACTGCACAGAGGAGGGAATATATAAAATATTGCATTGCCTCATTCTTTTTAGCCAACAGGTTTACTTTTCAAATATACTCTATTGTTTTTAACATCTTGAGTAGAATGCTGTTCTATTTTAGTATGTTGAATTAATTTCAGATGCATTTATGCATACATATTTAATTTTTATTGAGCAGAATTTTTACTTGATGTAGAACATATCTCATTTTCATTAGGTTAGTAATTTCCCATAAGTTCACTTCATAACATTAGGGGAATAGCTAAGTGTATAAATTATTGTTCTGTTGTTCTTAAGTGACATTTGGCTGGCCTCTAGATGAGAACTGATTTTGGCATTCTTCAGCAACTCTTAACATTTATTTCAGAGTAAGTTTTCTGTATTCCCTGGTGTGGTTGTATGTTTGTGTGTGCATATGTAAGTGCATGTAAAAATCTCTTTCTCTTTCCTAAAATTACTTAGACATATAGAACAAGAGATGAAAGCCATGAAATATATACATGTAAACCTGTGTCATGGAATATTCATTATTTATGTGGCTACAAAAAAGGATAATTTTTATTTTGCTTACAATATCATTAAGACTTGTGAATTAAAATTTTAATAAAATACAATGGAAACTAGGTATGAAAATGCACTATATTTTGAACTTTAAAAAATGCAGTTATAGGTATACACTGCTCACAAATCCTAATGAATACTTAAGGTGAGAAAAAAATCATATAAAAGTAGAAAAGACAACACATTAAAGACCTCCTTCTGTCTGCTTAACACTTATACATTCACTCCAAAAGAATGTATTAAGAAACCACTGCCCAAAGATAGGGTGAGTAGCACAAAGATTACCATTCATAGCCCCTACCCTCAAAAAGTTTACAGATGGTTGGAGAGATATAATACTTGCATATGAAAATTTACATATAGTAATGAGGAAAGCCCAGTTAATGATCAAAGTGGAAAGTTGCATTGTTTGCCCTCTAAGACCTCCTTTCATCTCTAAGACGTTATAAGAGTTCGTTCATTCATCTGTGTAAATAAATATATAAGCAATTGTTTATTGAGCATCTACTATGTGTACAGCACTGTTCAGAGCAGTAAACAGAGCAGTAAAAAAGTATTATTATTATGGCACTTACATTCTAGTGGAAGAGACAGATAGTAAATAAGTAATAAAAGTAAATATTTAGTGAGGTGGTATATTAGCAAACTGGAACAGGTGGTGATTAATATTGTGGAAAAATGTAGAAGAAGAAAATACATCATGCTAGCCTGGGGCAGGTACAGGAGCAGATTTCATTTTTAAATATATTGGTCAGGAAAGGTCTCACTGAGAAGATCACATTTTGATACACACTTGAGATAGTCAGCCCTGCAAATATCTGGAGCATAAGAAACACTAAGTTCAAATTTGCAAGGGGACCATTGCATCTGGAGGGAAGTATCAAGTGAGAGAAAAGTGGGAGATGAGATCATAGAAGTAATGAAAGTGAGCCAAACTTCTAGTAAGGGTTTGCAGAATATTGCAAAGAACCTGGCTTTGACTCTGAATAAGATGGGAAGCTACTGGACTATTTGGAGTAGAGAAGTGACATAACCTTATTTAAATTTGACAGAATGGCTCTCACTTTTGCATTGAGAACAGACTCTAGAGGTAATGACATGATCAGGAAGGCCAATTAAAAGAGTTTTGTATAATTTGTGCAAGAGATAATGGTGGTTTGGACCATGTTGTTGTGTTAAGGTTACTAAGCAGTGTTCAGGTCCTGAATGTGTTTATTTTGAAGGTAGAGCCAACAGACTTTACTGAAAATATGGGTATGGAGTGGAGGGAAAGAGACACTGAAGGGGAGAAGTACTGTTTACTGAGACGGTGACAACATTAGGAAGAGTAGATTTTGCGAGGAAGACCAGGGATTTGGTTTGGTTGGGGCATGTTAAATTTAGATGTCTATTAAACACCCAAGTGGTGAATGTTGAGTAGACAGTGGTATATTGGAATCTGTAGTTTAGGAGAGAAGTCTGTACTGGAGATACGAATTTGGGAGATCTCAGAAGTTAAAAACATTTGAAGTTGTGTTAAATAAGAGGACAGGAAATTGAATACAGATAATAGGTGAAGAGTTTCTCAGACTAAGCTCTGGGATGCTCTACCATTTAGAGAACAGGTAGATGAAGAGGAAGCAGTCAAGAAGACTGAGAAGGAGCAGGTCAGCAAAGTAGGAGGAGAATCAGGTTGTGGGGCACCAGGAAGCCACAATGAAGAATTTCAAGGAAGAAGACATGGTCAACTGAATCAAATGCAACTGCCAGAGGAAATAAGATAAGGCCTGAGAAATTAGTGATAATATGTGATAGCAGAATAAAAAAAAATCCAAATCGACTACTTTTAAAATGCAGAAACTAACAAATAAATTAAAAAGGAATTAAGCCACTGCCTAATGTTGTTGGTAAATGTTAACACTGGGCAATAAGGAGCTTGAGAAGATTCATGCAAAATAGGAATTTTTGCTTGAATCTTCCTCAGTTAAAAAAAAAATTGGTCTTCAATTAAATGAGGTAGGTGCCATAACACAGAGTAGGAACACAAGCACATGATATTTGAAGAAGTAGGATTCCTGGCACAAATGAATTGCTGCCAAGATCCTCCCAGTACCTGTTTGTGTGAACTCAGACCTGTAATCATGGAGAACATGAAGTATTCCAGAAGATTGTAGATGAACAAATGTGACTTCAATAAAAATGAAATGAGAATTTATAGTAAGTATTAATTCTGACACCCATCTTTAAAAACTTCTAGAATGATTTATACATAGATAGCTTTGGGATATTCCTCATCCATCCAGTTATTTAAGAAACAGTTACTGAGCACATACTATGTGCAAACACTAGGCTACACACTAGGGACATAAAGATAAAAGCATTTGATATCTTATACCTGTATTGTTCCTTACAGCTACAAAACATTCCACACATATCGTCTAGTATGATCATCACAATAATTCTATGGTATAGACAAAACAGAAAATACCACCTATATATTTCACAGATACAAAATCTAGGATTCAGAGAAATGTAGTGACTTTTCCCTGAAAATCCAGCCAGAAGGTGTAAGAACTAAAATTCTACACCTAATGATCTTTTCATTACCTCATGGCTTTACGATAGTTAGGAACTACTATCTTAAATTATCTTTGTATCATTATTAGGATGGTAGATTAGCATATTCACATAGCCTAGCAGATGATACTAGTAAGTCATTTGTCAAATCCCTCATGATCTTTTCATAAATGTGAGATAGTAACATATGTTGACAGGAAAATTCAGTAGTTTTATAGCAGGGTGAACAGTCAACCAATTTAAGAATCAATATAAATTTAGAATTTCTTTACTAGTGATTAGCACAGGGTTCTATTCATCGCTTTTTTTTTTTTCCCTCAATAGTGGTAGTGCAGATAAAAATACAAAGCCAGTTATTTCAGATTTTTTTGTGTCAAATTAGCCAGAGATCTAAAATGGAGATTGATAGCTTATACAATGACAAAGTTAAAATTACCATAGTAGGTTAAAATAATAGACAGGATCTAATGGTATGAAAGTAAATTTAATGTTTTACCTTTTATGTCAAAAAATTAATTGCTCAAGAAGAGGGAAATTTGGTTTCATACTAATTCAAGTGAAAATGATTTGGGAAATTTAGTTATTCACTTTAAAGCTAACAGTTCAAGCAAGCTATTAAAAAGGAAAAAAAAACATAGTCATCAGGGAATACAAATTGAAACCACAATGAGATACAATAACACACCTACAGAATGGCTACAGTTAAATGACTGGCAAGGATGTGGAGCAACTCTTCATAAATTGTTAGTGGGGGAATGAAATGGTACAACTACTCTGGAAAATGGTTTGGTAATTTCTTATAAAGGTAAGCATAAATGTATCCTCTGACCCAGCAATCCTATTCCTAAGTGTTTATCCAAAAACAGTGAAAACATGCCCACAAAACTTTTACAGGAACATTCATAGTTGCCCAAACATTAACAATTGAGATGCCCATCAAATAAGAAAATGGATAGACAAATGCACATTTATGCAATGGAATACTACTTAGATATAATAAGAAATAAATGGATACATGCAACAACAAGAATTAATCTCACAAACAAACAAAAAAAAAAACACAGACAAAAATAATCCACACTGTATAATTCCATTATATGACTACCACCAAAACTAATCTATAGTGACAGAAGTGAGAAATGTTTATCTTTGCAGGGTGATTGGGCAGGAAATTGACTTGAAATGGTCATGAGGGATACCCTCATGTTATATATCTTGTGTTGAGTGTTAGTTACATGGGTATATACAGAATTTAAAACTCATCAAACTCAACACTTAATACCTATGCATTTTATTTTAAGTAAATTATATCTTAATTTTTAAGAAAAGGTAAAAATATTGTTAAAAAATTCAAGGAAGATAGGTGGAAAATACAGAGAAAGCAATTTCAGTTCAATATTTAAGGAAAATCTTCCTTAACCTCCAAGTCTTCAAACAAGGAATGAGCTATTTTATTAAACAGTAAAGTTGTCATTTTCAGAAAGTATTCAAAAAAAGGCAGAAAGACCTGCCGTTAGAGGTTACCTATTTCAAAGAACTAGCACAAAAATCCTTCTAAAGTGTTTTAAATCCTTTTCACTAGTCAGTTTCTATGATATTCTAAGTTAATAAGGTTTTATTTTCATTGTCTTTAGTCCATTTTTCATTCTCATTTCTACCTTTTTCTTCTAATTAAGCAGTGTTTAAAAATATGAAAAGAGCAAGGATAGCAAATAGGTTTAAGCTTATGAGCCAGTTCTGCTAGATGGACAATGCTTAGAGTACTGTGTTGAGAAAGATTCTGAGGCTATATCCATAACTCAGTAGGAGTGTTGTCACTATTTACCTATATCTGCCGTGGATCCAGGAGGGGAGGAAATCATGTAAGTACCAAGGATTCGCCATGACAGAGTTAAAGGAAATGTGAGGAGCTTTAAATCAGATCAACAAGAAAAAATAGGGACTGAAAGATTCATAGACCAAGCATTCTATAGGCTGTGAACCAATAGCACATAAATTAATAAGGAAACAAAACAAGGAATAGGAAAAAATAGAAAAGGTATAAGGGGAGGCAAGATTAATATTTAAATGTGTGAAATTGTTTTTCATGTAATGTTTTGTTTTCATAGTTACTAGATTAAAATAATCTGGAATCTTTAAACAATGTAATAATTGATCTGTGGTGTGATAACGAAACATAACCAGATTGATATAGCCTGGATTTTCAATTAATAAAAATACTGTAATTATGCTCTTCTACAATCAGATTGAAAGTGCAAAGACATAAAGCGTCAGGGTAAACTAGTAGCAACCAAGTTGATTTACAGGATTGGAAAGATACTTAGGAACTTGTAACTCATAGTCTTCTCCTCTCCTCCCTCATACAGAATTAAAGTGACCAAACACTAAACTTGCAATGTGTAACTTCCAGGTGACAAAAGCTTACCAGCTACTCCTGGCTCAGTCAGAAAGTCATTTCCTTGGAAAGAACTTCCCCCAATGGTGAGCGTAGCTCCAGTTGGAGTCTCAAATGTAGCAACACACAAGATGTTCCAAAATGGGGCTAATTACTAGATGAGAAGTTTGACTAATTGGTTGAGGATGTTTTCTGCTCTGATCATCCCTTGACAACTAGAACAAAGAGACACTAAGAAGCCCAATGGCTAGAGCACAAGTGTTTTAAGTGTGGAGTTCTAGGATTTGCCCTCAATTTGTTGTGGGTCCCTGAAAAAATTCATTTAAGCTTGCCATATTTGAACCTGATTTCACCATAAATATAATTAAAACTCTGTATACCTCCATAAGATGTTTTCTAGAAAATATTACAGGCAAAATTATGAAGGTTAAGCAGAGAAAAAAAGTCTCTATATCAAAGTTTTCTTTTCCGCCACAATTTAGTTTTATTCCTTCCTAATTTCTCTTTTATCTGCATGCAGAGTCACATGGTGGCATTTTCATAGGGATAACAAAAGCAAGGCAAGATTTTATGGCACAATGAACCACTAACAAAGTTCAGGGGCTAGAGCAGTTCCTTAGCAAAGAGTAGCCTGGAGTCAAATCCATCTACTTAATGCCTTATTTCTTCCTTCTGACCCAAAAACTGTGAATGAAGTGAACACCAAAGAGCAGAGATGTGGCCAGGTTATAAACAGGTCTCAATCTAAACAAGTGGTATCAAAATATTTAGGAGTAACCACATGAAGGCTGAAGCTAAGAAAAACCAGAGAGACACAATCAACAACATGGAACAAAAAAAAAAAAAATTTCAAAATTGAGAATTAGAGCATGAAGGCTTTATTCCAATTGCATTTCAAAGATTGGGTCTGTTGTTCCTACTAGACTGCAGATTCCTAGACCACATTAATCTTGTTCCCCCATGTTTCTTCAGTTCCAAGCACAATGTGATAGGCTACAGCTCCAGTCAGGGCACAGGTTAAGGGGACAGAGTTCAAGAGGTCTGAATTGGGCCAGAGACTACCAACGTCATATGAGAGAACTGTGGATGAAAGATACGACCCAGAAATTAGGAGCTGTCAGAAGACACAAAGGATAGTTCAAAGTATTCACGTTGAGATCAGGACAGAAGATGAGCAGAAGATGCATTGTTTGATGGAAGCAGAGGCAAATGCATATCCAAGCACCTCACCTCAGAGGTCTAAGGGAAAGTGCCTTGCCCTGGCCCCTGACAGGAATTGTGACAGCACAAACCTGGGTTCCCAGTCCATGTCTTCCTGCTTCTTAAAGGGGCTTGGCTTATTTTTGCTATAGCACAATTTTGACGGTTTCAGTTAAACAAAAATCCTAAAAAAGAAAAAAAAAAAAAAAAAATGCAGAAGCCAAATGATCTGTTGCAGCTGGACAGGGTGTGGCTAACCAGGACAAAGCAAGACTAAAGCAATAGGCCAATGAGAGGCACCAACACCAAGAGTGACTTGACTGAATTATAGTTTGGCAGGTTCCAAGCTGTTGGATGAGCCTGCAACTGAATGTAGACCAGAAGCAGAGAATCTAGCCTACACTCTTGCCTACTAGATGCAGGTACTTCAAAGTGCCACAGGTTCAGGATGACAATTTGCTTCCCTTGAGGATGAACCTAATGCCCGTACCAGACAGTAAAAGTGGGAGCAGAAAACTGGGAATATCTGTGCTAAGGAGGGCAGGAACTGAATGACCATGGAAGCTTCTGGCAGGTAATTCTTGAGACATCTTCAGTATTTAAATATTGAAAACAGAATACTTGAAAAAATATTTTTAAAATGTAGGTTATTTTTTGGTAGACATGTATCTAAGCAATTTTTCTAACAATGCCTAGGTAATTGAAGCAGAGCATTTGGGAAATTTTCAGTGAAGTAGATAATTTTGTAATTAAATTCTCAAAGACTATCATTATACTTCCTGTCCCTGGATGAAAAAGTTTTCAGAGTATTGATAAAAATCTCAAAAAGACCCTAAATGATGAGTTTCAAAACTCACTGTAAAAAAATCATGCATTTTTTGAGCATTTCTCCATAAAATAATTCCACCCTTTCTGACTTTACTACAGAGAGCAAGGGAGTTAACATAGCCCTTGGACAGTGCTGAACTCTGAATGAACAACTTTTGGGCCTCCCTGCTACTGGGATTTAGAAGAATCCTTTCACCAGATCATTAGCTATAAACCACATGCCAGAGATTCTGTGTTGATCTGCTCTAGTAAAAACATCATATCTGTCTTAACAACTATGACTGAGGTTGCCAACTGCTTACAATTTCCAGTAGTCCAACATCACCTGCCATACTCTATCTGGTTTTTTCAGGGGTCAGTTTGGTGAATTGAATGGGAGATCATGGAAATCACCATCCTACAAACTTCAGAGCTAATCTCTGCAGTTTTTCCTGGGATCTGGAATTCCTAAAATCATGGCAGGGGTGAAGAGCTGTTTCAGAGTTCTCTGTTACGTGACACAAAAAAACTTAATCTGGTACAAGGGGATTAATGCAATATTCCACGTACTTAAATTCTTCTATACATGATATGCACAATTCTTGTGACATTTGCACCACTATTATCAGCACAACACACGCAATGATTATAAAGGTTCTGGGTGGCAAAGGATTTTGAAGACTTTGAGCAGCCAAAGCTAAGGAATAATGGAAACTCAGCCTCTAAACAATCGCTTTTACCCCAAGATTTTAAGCTCCTATCCAATGTCTCTAAGCCATTATCAAGATGTCAAAATAGCAACAGTGTGGGATAAGTGGTCAGATGGTGGCCACTGAATTTTAGCCTGACATCTTTGGAGCTCCTGGAAGAGACCCAGCTGCTTTACCTATCTTCATCATCTTCAGTGATGAAGACCAAATAAATTCGAACTTGTGTGTCATCATATTTTGCAATCTTTCAAGTGTGGCACTAAAGAAAGCTATTATTAAAATTTTTGTTATCACCTCCAAAGGACCCCTAGAGAGCCTGGTTAAATAGTGTGGAGCCAGAAGGCATAATTGAAGCATATGCTTCCCGATATGCTCTAGTACTTCACCGTGTGCCCTTCTCTGATATCACTGGGAGTCCCCACAGATGCACCTCCTCAAATCACCACCAACCTCACATGCATTCACCTCTCTTGAACTTTATTGTCCTGCCTGGCAGTTGCAAATCACAGTTTTTGAAATAGAAAAATTTTCTAGCAAAGTTAGGGGTTGTTGTTGTTACATATTAAAAAATCATTTTTTAAAGACTTGGAAAATATAGTGTTTTGATTTTCAAAAATATTTTCTTTAAGCATGTATTTTGTTTTAATTTTAGTTAACTTTCATTCCCAAAGTTTGTGAAAATCAACTAACTTCCTTCAGTGACTCCTTTAATCAAAAAGTAAATCTGCATATCCCACACTATATTGAATAAGAATTTAGGGTCTACCTAAATCTCTTGACCCCTTCTCTTCTAAATAAATAGATACTATTAATAATTCAGTCCCCAAACCAGAGAAAAACACAAAATGAAGTCACTTTTTCAGTGAATTTAGATAGTATAAACAGGTCATGCTTTTTGGCCCATAACTTGTTCCATGACTAAAATCACTTGAGAACTGGTTGCTTCTCATAATCATCGGTCATAAGAGGGATGGTGAGTGTCTTCTCCAGGAGACAGTAAGTCAGTGGCCAAAAGCCAGTGTAGACAAATAAATGTTGTGGTTAACCAACATGGAGAAGGAATACATGAATTCCTCTTACCAGGAATGCTATAAAGAGAAAATCCTTGTTTGGTCCTCTACCTACTATTCAACGGCAAATATTCAGATGCATTTGTCTGAATTCTTCAAAGAACCTTGGTAATTTTGTCTTTCTAATAAATACAGGCCAAATAGACCATAAGTATTAATGTGTTATCTGCAGTAATCCTCACCAATGTGTGTATGCACATTCTTAGAAAATATGTGTTGAAAAATTAAAGCAAATTCTACTTATAAACAAAATTTTACTTTTCACTAAAATATGAGGCATTAACAAGAAGGAAAGAGAATCTGTGTCACTGAGCAAGGTCATTTCAGGAACAATCAGATATGTGCTCTTCTCAGAAATCTGAAAGATCAAGGAACGCATTATTGTTTCATTGTGAGAAAAAGGGGAAGGAATAAATTTAGTGAATGCTTCACCCTGTGCCTACAAATTCAAGAAAAGTACATTTCTGTACAAATTTCTGAGTGAAAAACTTACTTATAAGTAGAAAATTTTAAATACAATGAAACTAAAACACCATCTGTGCTGGTTTGAATCTATTACATACCCCCAGAAAAGCCATTTGCTTTTAATTCAGTCTTGGGGGTGCAGACTTATTGTGGGTGGGATCTTTTGTTTAGATTGTTTCCATAGAGTTGTGACCCACCCAATTGTGGATGGAAACTTTTGATTAGATTATTTCCATGGAGATGTGACCTTGCCCATTCAAGGTGGATCTTAATTAGTTTACTGGAGTCCTTAAGAGAGCTCAGGGATAGAGAGAGAGCTCAGAGCTGACACAGACACAGACTTTTGGAGAGGCAGTCAGAAATACCCTGGAAGATGCTAAGCAAGGACTCACAGAAATAGCCAGAACCTGGAGAGAGCCAAGGGAAGCCAAGAGATGAAATCCAGAGTTTGCCATGAGAAGCTAAGAGAGGACCCACAGACACTTAGAGAGAGAAAGTCACCGGAATCAGAAGCTGAAAGCAATGCAACCCAGGAATGAAGGACCAGCAAACATCACCATGTACCTTCCCATGTGACAAAGGAACCCCAGACGCCATCAGCCTTTCTTCAGTGAAGATATTTTCTTGTTGATGCCTTAGTTTGGACACTTCTATGGCCACAGAACTGTAAATCTGTAACCTAATAAACCCCCATTGTAAAGGTCAATCCATTTCTGGTATATTGCATTTCTGGCAGCTTTAGCAAACCGGAACACCATCCATTTGCCATAGATCTTGAAGAAGCCTCCAATCATGGGAATGAGGGAGAAAGGAGGAGATTTAGCACGGACTATTAGCAGCAGTAAGCCAAAGATAAAAAAGAGAGGGTGTCTGCTTCCCAAAGAGCATTCTAAGGCCAGAGTGTGTGAATAAAATGAAGTGGGGAATGATGGTAATAATCAGAACAAGCCAGTTCTCCATAGCACTGTCAAGAATGCAGACTTCCCTGATACAACTATTTCTGCAGACTGCAAAGTTGTAATCACTGGTATATTGATAATTGTGTGAAGGGAAGAATTCTAAGATGACCCCCCCACAAATACTAAGGATCTGTGCCCACTCTTCCCACTGAGTAAGAGCAGAACCTATAAATGTGATAAGATATCACTCATTATATAGCAAGTGGGCAATTATTCTGGGTGGACCTGAACTAATCATAGGCACCTCTTAAAAGCAGAGAGTTTTCTCTGTGATGGCAGAAGAGAAAGTCAGAGATTCAAGGCACCATTGCTGACTTAAAGATGGAGGGACCACAGGGCGAGGACCTGAGGGCAGCCTGTAGGAGCTGAGATGGTCCCCTGGCCAACGGCCAGCTGCCAGTGGCAAACTCTGTCCTACAACTTCAAGGAAATGAATACTGCCAACAACCAATGCACTTTTGAGGAAAACCCCAAGCCCCAGATGAGAAGCAGAGCCCTGGCCAACACCTTGATATCATTGTAGTCAGACCCTGAGCATAGAATCCAGTCACACTGTGCTGGACTTCTGACCTACAAAACCATGAGATAATAAATGGCTGTTGTTTTAAAGCACCAAGTTTATGATTTTTATGTTACCAGCCATAGAAAACTAATACAAGTGGATAGCTGCACTTGCCGAATCAGTTATGACTAATCTGAGAAAAAAAATCCCCTAATATGGTGGCTGCAGACCCTCTGGGAGTCTTCCAACTCTCAGATTCTGTAATTTTCATACCAAGTTTCTCTGATAATGTCTCATGTTGAAGTAGTCACTAAAGCTTGTTTAAAAATAACCCCATAAATTGAACTGGTCACATAAGTCTTTAGTTTCTGTGTGATGTTTATCCCTAGAAATTGTTTAAAATAAAATCCAGAAAAGATACTTCAGATTTTTTTTTTAGTAAACAGTTTCTTTTTATTATTACACTACAGGAGGTTTGTGTTAAATTTTAGCAAATTTACAGCATTTGGAGGGGAATATTTTGTCTTTGTTCATCCAAGCCTGTGTGAAAATTATAGGGTGTTCAAAACATTTGCTCATTTAATATCACCTTAGTGTTTTCCATCATGAGGAATTGATCCAATGTCCATAATTTCAAAAACTATAAATCTGGTAACCATAAAATGGGAAGCCAAAGGGCTGAATATAGAAACCATGTGCAGTGAAGCAAGTATATTTACAGTTGATCTCTGTAATCTTTATTCTGGAGAAACCCTATTCTTTCTCTCAAACAAATCTTGTTTTTCTTATATCTGTCTTAAATAATTAGTATGTACAATAAATTACTACATATGAGAATGAAGACCGTGTCATTTAAGAATACATTTAAAATTGATATTAGAGTATTTTTAATTGAAACAAATGAGTCATTAACCCCAAACTAACAAACATCTCCTCTGTGTAAAAGGCTCTCTTGGATATTCAAAATAAGCTCTTATGTAAAACTGTATTCAACAAGAAAAAAGTATTCTATCTTTTTCCATTGGAGTGAGCCTACCTAGCACTTATTTTCTAGACCTGATCAGTTACAGTTTTTAATCTTAGTTTATTTTACAATTATTATTACAAATGTTGATTCTGAAGGCTAAGAAGAATTCTGGCTTGTCAAAATATAAAGTTAGAGAACATCATGCAACTAATTCACTTCTAAAAAGTTATATAATTCATTAGTAAGATAAAAAAATCATGACTAATTATGTTTAAGTAGGATGTCTTCTTAAGAACAAATATAAGAACATTTAAATAAAATACGTTAAAAATTTGAGAAAACATTTTCACGTGTTAGGGGAAAGCAAGTGTATCCAAGTAAATGAGTTCATCTATGTGAAACACTTAGAACACTGCTATAAGTGTTTATTATCATTATTATCATTTTTAAATGTACTTTCCCCTTGGATATCCTCGACATCATTCGTTAGCTACAGAAGTGGTTCCAGGTGCATTTTCAAATGCCAGAAGTTTATGCTGCTATAGTTGAAGGGATTAAGAGATTCTAAATAATTCCTAAACCAATCAGAAATAGCCACAGTGCAAATATTATCACTTATGATACTGAGAAAAACATTCACAGTAATTGCCTATTCACTTGTTGCCATCCATTGCCATGTCTGTGCTTCTGCTCACTTCTCTTACCGATGAGGTGACATTCTGTATAACAGTTATTCAGCATTATGCTATTCCTCTGCCCTCTTGCTCACAGCCAGCCCATCCTTCAGGACCACTTCATAGGAGCCTCTGGGTTCACCATTTCATCTCACACGCTTTACAGGATAAATACTTGGTAAGAATAAAAATACACTGCACCCATTTATCATCATCATTCATCTCTTACCCAGTTTTAAGCTTCTCCTCGCCAATCTCACTCAAGCCTGATTCCCAATTTCACAGTATGTCAAATGGAAGGAGGGACATGTCCCTATTTTTCACTGTTTCTTCATCTTGCTCCTCCATCTTCAACCCTAACTCGCTATGCTTTTTTAGCTTCTCCAAGACCAAGGTTGGGAAGAGGAGTGAATGTTAAAAAGGAAAAACCTATTTTAACTTAATGGGTGTCATTTGTGCTTTTTCTTTGTTGTTGGAGACCCTCTTAATGGGGGATGCCCAGATGCTGACTCTCTCACATGTGGGATGCTTTGGTGGTTTCTTTAGAGATCCTCCCCATAGGAACCTTCAGTATGGCACCATTTCCCAATTTCAGCAACACTCTTTCTGGATGACTTCACGTTACTTAAATTTGTTCCCTATTTCCATGGCACCCCTCTTGCTGAGTCACCTTGCCCCACTAGGCATCCTCTGAAGAGCTCTGTTTGCTACGTCCTACTATTCTCTCTGCCTCAAGGAAATGGCCCTTTGCTCTCTCAGTGTAGTTGGTGCTCCCACTGCAGTCCTCTCTCTTCACTTGGTCTTTGACAGGTCCCCAGGCAGCAAGCTCTCATATTTTATTTTCTAAGTGACAATCAGAGATGAGTACTGGTGCCTACTGTAGCCAGGTTAAGCAGACCAGTATCACCAAAAACTTGTTAATTGCTAATCCATTCTACTCTGGTGGCACCATGGAAAACACCTACTCATTTTTGCCTCTCAGCCATCATCCATCTAGGGGCAAGATGACAGTTTCCTTCCCCCATAACTGATTCCTTCTAGGAGGGTACCCACCCCACTTAATCTGAATTAGGGAAAACAGTTGCCTGTTGACTAGGCCAACAGCCCATTTCAAAGCATCCTCATCCCCTCTTGGATCCATCTTATCCAAATTTATCTACTCATTGTAACATGAACTAATGGTCATAAAACTGTTTTTGTTTTCCCCTTTTAGCAAGTCCTGTGGAAATGTCAGTATTGTTCTTTAGAATAAGAAAGGACCTAAAATCCATTGTGATCAGCTTTGAATCCTTTGGTCAAACCCTGTGACAACAGGAGGGTCAAATTTAAGGCCTGATACTCTGCTGTATAAATACTCTAGAATGAGAGGAGAGAATAAGCTTCTAATTTGGGGGGATTCACTTTACCTAGTAATTAGTTTAGACTTTGTTAAGAGTATACCTACAGAAACCAGACTCCAGAAGTTCAAAAAAGATATTCCTCAAGTAATAGGAGAAATAGTGAATAAACCTTTCAAAACAAAGCTGTATTCTTGGGAGTTCAATCCTGTGGGATGATTTCCTCAGCATCCTCCTCCTGCCCTTTCAACCTATATGGTGGTTTTAAAATATCCCCCAAACCCTTCTAAACTCCTTCCTTCAAGAGGCAGAACTTAATTCCCCTCTCTTTAAGTTTGGGCTGCACATAGTGATTAACTTCTAATGATTAGAATATGCTGAAGTGATAGACTAGGACCAGGTCATAAAAGTCATCACAGAGTCCTTCTTTCTCTTTCTCTTGGATCACTCAGTGTTAGCTTGAGTTACGTACCTGAATTTAGACATGTTCTTAATCTTAAACCGCATTCCTGTGGGTGTGAACCCTTTATGAATAGGATCTCTTGAAGATGTTATTTTTAGTTAAGGTGTGGACCACTTGAATGAGAGTGGATATTAATTCATATTATTGGAGGCTTTCTTTATAAAAAGAAGAAATCAGAAGTCAGAAGTTGAGGAGGCTACAAGGAGAAGCTGGAAGTCAGTAGAAACTGGAAGAGCAGACACAAGGAAAAAAAGATACCATGTGATGAGAGGCAGAGATGCAAACCAAGGAACCCCAAGGATGCAGCAAGGTATCCCCAGAATGCTACAGACTGCAGGGAGAAAGCAAAACCTGCCAATACCTTGATTTTGGTCTTTTAGCCTTCTAAACCATAAACCAATGAATTTCTGTTGTTAAGCCAATCCATTGTGTAATATTTGTCATAGTAGCCTAGCAAACTAAGACATTGTTATGAGGGAAGCTAGTCAACATGTTTTAAGGACATTCAAGGAACCCTACAGAGAGGTCTATGTGACAAGGAACTGAGCTCTCCTTAAAACAGCCCTGGAAGTGAATCATCTTAGAAGTGGATCCTTCAGCTCCAGTTAAGCCTTCAGATGACTGCAGCTACAGCTGACAGCTTGACTGCAAACTCATGAGAAACTCTGCACCAAAACCACCCAGCTAAATCATTCTCAAATCACAGAAACTATGGTTTAATAAACATTTATTGTTTTGAGCCACTATGTTTGGGATAACATATCTTCTATCCTGAGTTGTATATGCCATGTATACCCAAAATATACTAATAACCAAAAGCATACCTTTACCCTAAGTCAAATGTTATGACAACTTCCTTTTATATCAATCTAATCATTCATCTGGGCATGGTTACTGTGCCAGTTTGAAGCTGTTATGGACCCCAGAAGACCTATGATCTTTTAATACAATCATGTAGGGACAGACTTTTTGATTGAATGTTTCCTTGGAGATATGATCCACCAAACTATGGGTGAGACCTTTGGATTAAATTATTTCCACGGAGGTGTGAACCCACCCATTCAAGGTGGGTCTTAATTAGATCACTGAAGTCCTTTAAGAGAGCTCACAAAGAGAAGGAGCTCAGAGAAGCTGAGAGAGACATTTTGGAGAGAAGCTAAGACATGTAATCTAGAGTTTGCCCCCAGGAGAAGCTAAGAGCTGACATAGACCCAGACACTTGGAGATGCTGGAAGAAGCAGACAAAAGGATGTTTGGAGATGTCAGGCTAAGAGATGAAGCCCAGAGTTTGCCCCGGAGAAGCTAAGAAAGGACCCCCAGATGCTTAGAGAGAAACGCCCTGGGAGAACAAGCAAGGATGCACAGAGGCGGAGAGAGAGACATTAAGAGGGCCAGAAGCCCAGAGACATTTTGGAGAAAGCCATTTTGAAGCCAGAACCCAGGAGCAAAGGACCAGCATACACCAGCCACATGCCTTCTCAGCTGACAGATGTGTTCCGGACACCATTGGCCTTTCTTCGGTGAAGGTATCATCTCCTCTACTCCTGGTGTACTGACTAATTCTAATAGGAGTTACTTAGAAAAAAATACACAAATTAACATAATGTGAATCTGTTTATTAGGAAGTCCATGACCACATGAGCCACTAGTAAATACCCCATTGCAGAAAAGTATTTCTTTGTCACTGATATTTGAAATTAAAATATTATAACTTATTCCTATTTGCTTGAGATTAGCTCAGTATAATAATTCAAGTAACTTCAGTAGAGGTAGTCATTTGTGTTGTTTTCTATAGATTATTATTTTGTATATGAATGAAGGGTGAGAGATTAGACTGTGGGTCCACCAAAGATAAAAATGAGAAATGAATTCAAAAGCCAAGAGTGCTAAGGAAAATCTCATTGACTATTCAGACCTGCTAAAGATGGTCTTGGGTCTTTTCAAAATCTGTGAATTACATGGCATAAGTACATTTCTTAGAAGGCAGAGACCAAGTTGTGTATCTCTTGTTAAAGCACATAATACAATTTAGTCAGTGGAATACTAAACCACAATAAAATCATCAAACACCAGATAAAGTCAGATATCTTTCCCAATAAGCAGCTGTTAGACTTGGAACTGTTAATAATAACCCTGAAGCAAGTCTGAATGGTGAACCAAAGGGATCAACCACAAAAAGAACAGTCAGAAGAAATAGGACTACAGTGATGAGCTGTATCAATGAGCATTCATTTGCTGTTAAAATCAAAAGCAAATGCGGAGGACAGGCCATATTGGAGCTCAGAAATCAGAGATGTCCCAAAGTTGCAGCTTTGGCTATAAGCAGAGAAGAGCCTACGGACTGGTAGATATAATTTCTCTCAAATACAAAGACGTCTAACCAAAAAATACAGTAAGCATCTGGTTATACACACACACATGCATGCATGTGATCAATTTTGCAGATTAGCAATCTACCCAGAATATACACATACAGCTACCACAATCTCCGCACCCACTTTTGGAGCAATTTTTCCATTTCCACATACTTAAACTAAAATGTTACATAAGACGACTGCTAAAGCCCTCATAGCTCTGAGTCTTTGACATGTACATTTGAGACCACATAAAAACAAAATGTCATTATAAACCAAATAAAAAAAATACCAACTCAAATTCCAGTGAAAGTATGTTCAATGTGAAAACACAAAATGGTTATAAACATGAGGCATACATTACTTTGACACTTCAGATGTTTTTTAAACCACAGACTGAAACTAGACTTATTTTAGAGTGGGAAAAGTCATTAGAGTTGATTTTTGTCAACTTTATGTCAGGCCTCAGATGTTAGCATGACACTTAATACTTCTGGTTTACGGGGAAGAATAGAACAGAGTGTTCACAATTCAACTGGTATATAGACTGCCTTCAGTGTTACTTTATTTCATTTAAAATTTTTTAAAAAGATTTTCAAATGTGATTTTGATAATTGAAGGGTTCTACAATAGTAGCTTGGCAGGAGGGCCTATAAAACGGAGGTAAACTTTTATCAAAATCATTTAAGTATTTGTTGCCTAAAATTTAAATTACATCTCCACTTCGCTATTATTTTTCTATATATATATATACTCCATATATTTTAATAGAATTTAGATTTTAATAGAATATAAGAAGAAAATGCTTTGGTAGGTACATTGTAGTTCGTAAATGGGCAGTTTAACTTTTAAATTGTGCATTTGGGGTGACAGCGTGGTCTGCAAAACAATTTCTTGGCTTCCTGAAATCACAGGACAAAATGCTCTTCTTACTCTAAATAATAGCATTCTCAAATAAGTTTTCCACTAAACTCCAATACTGCATCATACAGACCAAATAGTATATTAAACTGCCTTAGAGTATAGAGTTTGTTTTCAGATGTCATATGTAAACAAAGCTTTATGACTTGCAGGTGGTGCCAGTAATTTGCCAATAAAGCAAAAACTTTTCAGTGTGATAACTACACACTCTCCCTTTGGACTTTGTAATTTTGTTTTCCTTTTATTAATTGTAGGTAGTTCCTTCCACATTACCTCTGGTGGCAGAAGTAAACTGCCCAATAAACTCTCTAGACGCATTCATAAGCCCATCAGTCTCAAACCACCTCCATTTAGCATTGGTATAAATCCATGGTGAGAATAACTGTTTACATTTAAAATTCCTTTTAAACCACAGGAAAATTCGAATCATAAAATAGCAAGTTATGGTGAGTGAATGACTTATGGCCCAATATGAAAATGTGAGCCCAAGTAATACAGGATAAATGAGACAGGCTCAAAGGTGACAAATGATTTGGAGGCCTTCAAATTCATTAGGTTCATATAAGCTAAACAGACCAAAATGTATCTTTCCCAAGAGGAAACTTATTCTTCTACCTTTTAAAGTCATCACAACCAAGTTTTCCAAGACTGAATAACTCATAACAACCAAGAACTCAAGTTGAGGACTCCTTCAAGATCATCTATTTCAAATCCTATCTTCACAGATGAGGAAACTGAGACCCATACATTGGCCAAAACAGGCCAAACAGCCTGTTTGAGGTGTAGCTGACACTTGAGACTGGGTGTTAGGGAAATCACAGATACCTGTTAAGCGGCCTTTGCCCAGACCTCACTTACCCCCACCTCCTCTGAGGTAGTCACAACCACAGCTCAGTGGCCATCCTTCATCCTTCTGATGCCCTCACCTCATTTACTGTTGTGTGCCTTTTCACAACCTGGCAGAGATGTTAAGTCTAATGAAAAGCCCCAGCCAGACCTCAAACCTGGAAGCCAGGAACAAGCAGCCCCAGATGCTTATCAGAATGGGGATTCTCAGTAGCAGGGTCCCTTCCCCCCTGAGATGGGTCAAAACCACACTCACAGCATAGATTGGTCTCTCTTCTCTGGTGTGGAGTGGATGGTGCTGCCATTCATCAACCCCAACCTGAAGCAGTTTTCGGCTACTTCTGGGAGACTGGCCATGATGGAACTTCTTTTCCTTACACTTTTGGACTTTTTGTGCTGTTAGAGTGTGATGTTTAGGATCATGTGTCAACTTGGCTAGGTGATGATATCCAGTTGTGTGATTAAGCGAGCACTGGCCTGATTATTACTGTGAGGATATTTTGTGGACTCAAATCATCAGTAAGTTGACTGCATCTACGGCTGATTATGTCTACAATCAACTGAAGAAATTGCCTTCAACAAAGAGAGAAGTCTCATCCAATCAGTTGAAGTCTTTAAAAGGAGAAGTAATGATTTCAGCAGTCAGAAGAGAGAATTTCCATTTCTTCTTCAGCCAGCCAGCTTCTCCTGGGGAATTCATCAAAAACAGTCAATGGAGTTCCCAGCTTGAAGCCTGCTCTGTGGAATTTGGATTTGTGCATCCCCACAGTCATGTGAGACAATATTTATAAAATCTCATAGAATTTACAGATATCTCCAGTCAGTTCTATTTCTCTAGTGAACCCTGACTAATATGTAGTGAACCCTGACTAATATGGCTTTGGTACTAGGAGTGATTCTTGAGAAACAGAATCTTAAGGATGAGATTTCTGAATTGGCTCTGGGGATTCTGTAATTGATTATATTCTCTGATTAGATTCAAAGGCACTAATGACTCTAATTCCAGTAATCAAGATGGCATTGATAGTCCATGGCATGAGTTGGCAATAGAGATGTGCAAAATATCACCACTGGATATGCTGCTCAAGTGCTTAGAAGAGGCAAGGTTCTGAGTGAGAGTATTTTTGACACCTTAACAGATTTTGTGGAACCCAGAGTCTGACCACAACCCCAATGCTTGACCAGGGTGGAGCCTGGAGCCTGGCTGTTGTCCAGTGCTTGAAGATGTTGGAGCCTTCACCCAGTGTTTGGGGAGAGTATGGCCATTGCACAAGCACTTGCAAAGAGTGGGGCTGCCATTCCATCATGACTGAAGGAGAAAACATTGTTCCATAAATGACTATTAGACTTTGAAATCTAATGGTGTGTTCCCTGCAGAGCTTCAGAACTGTTTGGGACCCATGACCCCTGTTTTCCTTCCAATTTCTCCCTATAGATATGGGAATGTTTATCCTATTACTGTCCCTCCATTGTATATTGGAAGCAGATAACTTGTCCTCTAGGTTTCACAGGTCCACAGCTGAAGGGAAATTGTGCCCCAGAACAGGCCACACCCATAATCGATTTTGATGAGACTTTGTACTTAACATTGTTACTGAAATGATTTAAGGTTTTGGGGATATTGTGATGGAATGAATGTATTTTGCATATGGAAAGAACATGTCTTTTGGGGGCCCAGCACATGTCTTTTTGGTGGTTTGGAACTGGATGTTCTTAAAGCTAATCCATTCCTGTGAGTGGAAACCAATTGTAATTAAGTTTTCATGAGGTTAACTCAATTAAGGCATGGTCCAGGGTGTATCTTAATCCTCTTACCGGAGTCCTGTATAAACATGATGAATATATATAGAGAGAAAGCCACCGAGGCAAGAAGCTGAGAGCAACAAAACCCAGAAGATAAAGGAGAGACCAGCAGACACTGCCATGTGCCTTACCATGTGACAGAGGAGCCAAAGATTGCCAGCAGCCAGTCTTCAGGAAGAAAGCATTGTCTTGATGATGATTTGATTTGGACATTTTTATGTCCTTAAAACTGTAAGTTTGTTAGCTAATAAATTCCCATTGTTAAAAGCCAACCCATGTCATGGAACATTGCTTTCAGAAGCCTAGCAAACTAAAACAGTGACAAAGAGATTACTTACCCTTTCTGCACTCTTTATATTGTGCAAGTAATAAAGGGATCATTTGTTGAAAATGTCTGTTGTGTCCTGAACCTGTGTTCCCATGATGCACTGTTTTAATGACTTGTTCCACACAGGTCTTCTAAGGTGTTTTTGCCAAAGTCCTTTCTTTAAAAAAAAAAAGAATCACTTTTTTAAAATTCTTTTTTAGTTTTGCTAGTTTAGATATTTATACAAATGGAATCATTTCATATATATTCATTTGTCACATTTTTTGCTTAGCATTATGGTTTCATGATTCCTACCTATTAATGTGTGTTGTTGTAATTAATTCATTTTCATTGCTGCAGAGTGTTCCATTGTATGGATATTCCAAAATTTATTATTTTCCTCTTTTATTGATGGGGATTTGATTGTTTCTGACTTTTATTATTGGAAGTAATGCTAATCTGATCAGTTTCATATGTCTCCTGGCACAAACACACAAAAGTATCTCTAGGGAATCTACACTAGGAGTGGAATTATTGGACCATAATACTATGATTTTTAACTGCACATTTTTAACTTGTAAGGTATTGTCAAATGGTTTCCAAAGAAGATATAACTATTTATCTAACTATTCTTCTTGCTTTATATCATTACCAACCTTTGGCAGTGTCAGAATTTTAATTATTGCCAATCAGTGAATGTGAAATAAATTTTTATTGTGTTTTAATTTGTATTTCACTGGTTGCCCATGAAATTGAACATCTTTTCATGTATTCCTTATCATATTCTTCTTCTCTCAAATGCCTGTCCATGTGCTGTGTCTCATTTTCCTGTTGGATTATTAATCTTTTTATTATTGATTCATAGGAGTTAGTCATTCATTCTGGTTATTAGTCCTTTGTTACTTTTCTGTGTTATGGATACATTTTGATGAGCAAGATGAGACTGGAGAGGGAGGCTAAGGCCAGATACTTCATGATCTGGTAAGCAAGTTTCAGAGTTATGGAAAGCCATTGAGGCTTTTAAGTGTCAAGCTTAACAGTATCAGATTTAAATTTTAAAATATCTGTTATTTAAAAATCTCTGTTATTCCCAGACGGCATTTATGTATATATACATAGAAAATCCAAAATAATTGTTAGACTATTTTTTGCAAAACACTGGCTGTGGTATGTAGAAATGATCTGAGGGGCCAGAGGATTTAGAGAAACCCAATTAATAGAAGATTGCAATCATATGGACAGAAGGTCATGGTAGCTCAGATTATGGTGATACTGTTAGAGAGAGAGTGAGAACCAATCAACCAAAATAAATAAAATAACACCTGCCAGTTGAGGGCCATTCATTGCTAAATTTAGGAGCTCAAAGTGTCCCCTGGGTCTGAGGGGAAGCAAAAATCAACTTCATGTCCTACCTTCTTTTCAGCTCCTCAGTTTCCCATCTCAAACCCATATGCCTTGTTGCCTCCCAGTAGAAAAACAAAAACTGCCTTATGTAGCAATGTAAACCAAAGATATTCAAGTCCTAATCCACAGAAATTTACATGACAAAAGAGACTTCGAAATGTGATTAAAGATCTTGATATGTATGGTGTCTGGATATATCTCAGTAAAACTGCATCTAAAACAGATCTTGAGTTTGGGAGATTGTGAAACCACAAGACTCTTAATAATGGAAAAGAGGGAAGCATGAGAGTTCAAGTCAGGGAAGGAGATGTGATGATGCAGGTCAAAAGCTAAGGAACGCAGGCAGTACCTAAAAGCTACAAAAGGAATAAGGGAATAAAGTCATCCACAGCTAAATTTCCCTCTGAGCACTGCCTTCACTGCATCCTGAAAGTTTTGGTAAGTTGAGTCTTTGTTTTCATTTGTCTCTTATTTCTTCTTTAACCCTTTGGTTGCTTAAGAGTGTGCTATTTAATTTTCCACATATTGATAAATTTTCCAGTTTTCCTTCTATAATTGATTTCTAGCTTCATTCCATTGTGGTCAGAGAGGCTACTTTTTATGAATTCAATATTTCAAAGTTTATTTAGACTTCTCATGTCCCCTAACATATGGTCTATCCTAGAGGATGATCCATGTACATTTCAAAAGAAAGTGTATTCTGTTGTTGTTGGGTGAAGTGTTCTATATATGTCAGTTAGATGTAGTTGGTTTATAGTGTTATTCAGGACTTCTCTTTATTAATCTTCCATTTAGATGCTATCAGTGTTAAAAGTAGTGTATTGAAATCTCCAGATGTTATTGTAGAACTATTTTTCTCTTCAATTCTGTCAATGTTTGTTTCATATATTTTGGTGTTCTGCTGTAAGGAGCATATATGTTTTTAATTGTTAAATTTTCTTGTTGAATTGAATCTTTAATCAATATATAATATCCTTCTTTGTCTCTTTTAACAATTTTTGAATTAAAGTCTATTTTGTCTAACATTGATATAGCCACCCCCACTCTCTTTTGATTACTATTTGCATGATGTATTTTTCCAACTTTTCACTTTCAAACCATTTGTATCCATTAATCTAAGATGGGTGTCTGGTAAGCAGCATATAGGTGGGTCATGTTTATTTATCCATTCTGCCAGCCTCTGCCTGTTGATTGGAGAGTTTAATCCACTTACATTTAGCAGTTTAGATTTTTATGGACGGTAATAAATAAGTTCCTCATGGCACATACTGAGTACCAGGAAGAATGTCAGTCCTGGTGTGGGAAAGAATCAAAAGAGAACAGGAACCCATGGTTTGTGATTATCTTAAAGAATTATTTTTTCTAAAAGTATTTTTTTCATGTATTTCATATAATTTGCATTTGGTTTTGATTTGAAAGAATAAAGAAGTTTTGAACATCTTGTTTGTATTACCAAGTTGAGCAACCAGTAGATAATGAGCAACAAGGAAACTTGAGTATTGTGTGGTTATCAAGAAAATATTTATACCTGGTTCATAAATGGATGAGGTAGGAAGTGTTAGGGTAAAATTGTGGAGTGGCTGTAAACCCTGCTCTTAGTATAAAAGCTTATTGTAGATGTTTGAGCTTCTAGCTGGCAGTATTTGTGGTTTCTGGATGAATATGGTACTCATTTTTAATTGCCATGTTTGGATTCTTTATTGGTATTAACGTCCTAAGGGTGGTAAAGAATTGGTCATGTAGCTACAAATATTTGAAGATATAAAGCATAATATAAACTTTATATCCCCCACTCCCTTTTTAAACCCACAAAAAATTTAAAGGGAAACAATCATGGCTGGATAAGAATGCAAAACAAAAATCTGCTTCTATCTTAGAGATATTAAACTGTTCTATGTAGCAAGCCATGACATTTAAGAAATGTCTTCAGAGAGCCAATTATAAACACCTTACAAATAAAACTTAAAATTTTATAAATTTTTAAAAATATTTAATTAACAATCTAAATTCCTTTTTTAAAAAAATTAGGAAATAAAGAATAGTTCAGTCCATAGAAGACAAATTGCATGGCTCCATTTTATATGTAGGATATTAAACCTTTCAGTGCAAGATCTTAACTCCCTCTGCATGAACATAAATCAAAATTGATAATTAGCTAATTTTTCTTTTGTACATAATTTTATCTTCATAAGGAGTGGGTAAATTGAGGACATTCCAAAGCCATGAAAACAAAGCAATAGAAAACCTCAGAAACTATTCCAGTCTAGATGTCTACTCTCCAAATAAAACTAGACCAGATAAATCTGTGATTTATTTTCAAATTATTTTAGAGATGAAAATTATCCTGCCTCCATTCCAGTGTTTCATCACAGAAATATCTTGGGTCTTATTTCTCCTTAAAATTTTTTCTAATTTATTTGAGCTCTAACATTTCAAGTCAAAGGGAAATTATCATCCTGAGATAATTTTTATAAATTAATAGTTAGCAAGTAGAAGCCATTTTTAAAAATACCCCCCTTTGAATAGTTATGATATAAATATAGGCTTCTTATATTATATAGGATGTAGTGTTATTAGAAAGATGCCTAATGAATTAAAATTAAGTGCCTCTCAGAAACAGAATAGATGCTATCCCAATTCTATGGTTTTGTAAAACAAACAAACAAAAAACCCTGAATCTAGTTGCATAAAATAGCCCGGAGTCTAGGTTCTCAGCTAAAATCCCTGGGTCTGGAGTCATATGAAAGCTCATTACTCAAATGTCTGACTGTTGATTTTGGCTGTCAGCTAAGAATTTAATCACTAAGCTATGGCCTGGAGAACACCTATACATGGCCTTTCCATGTAGTCTAGGCTTCTTCACAACATGGTAGCTGAGTTCCAAAGAAAACAGCTTAAGAAAGTGAACAAGAAAGTAATTATGTTATCTTTTATGATCTAGTCTCAGAAGTCACACATCATTTCTGCCACACTTTCTTGGTCCAGCATTTACAAAAGTTCACCCATTTTACAGAGATGGCCATTGTCCCCATATTTCTCCAGAGGGGTGTCAATGTCACATTGTAATAGGAACATGTGGGATGGGCTATGTATTAGTGTGGCCATTTTTAGAAAATACAATCTACCCCAGGCTCAATTATAGCAAGCATGTATCACACATCAAAGGATATCATTGCTAAAAAATAACAATATTTAACTAATATCAATAGACTCATAATAATGATGCAAGAAACATGATGAAAAGAAATCTCTTTCTTCGTATTTAAATGTTATTTTCATGGTATCCACAGCAAAAAAAAAAAAATAAGATACACAATTTTGCAAGGTTTTACATAGATAGTGAGTGAATATAGTTTTTGAAACACAAATAATTCCAATTTGAAGGGAACATTCCAATAAACTAGTGTATACACAAGCAAATAAACAGCTGCCACTATGCAGCTTGATCAGTGAACAGTGAGTGCACTAAAGGGATGTGGAAAGACAGAGGCTTCTGTTAGAATTACAAAAATGAGGGATGCATCTTCAAATGCTGGTGAGGTTTATTACAGATTCTTATGGGAAGGCAGTTCAGAATATGTTAACATACAAATTGAACTGCTATATTCAATTGGATTGAAAAGGTTCCAGCATTTTCTGCTTTCTGTAATTACCAACATTTATCATGTCATGGAAATTTGATATGTCCTCTTTTCCTCAACTTTTATTAAGCCCCAATACTAAAAATAAGCCATAAAAATTAAAAATAAAAAATAGAGGAGACAACTACTCTTTCTCTTAATCACAGCATAAAATGTATAGTTCATAATGGGCAGTTAGATACACAATAGAGTTTGCTTCTGTCCCGAATACAAATTATAATGAAGGGTTATTGTCTTGTGTTCCCAGACAGAATGCCCCAGTTTCATTGCCTTCTGAGAACCTCTCCAGTCCTTTCTCCATCTATATGGTTTTTTTTGGGGGGGGGGGGTGTTCTTAAAAGACTCCAATCTTCTGGCCAAAATTAATTGACACAAAGTGGAATCTGATCCAAACAAGACAAGTAAACCATTTTTGTGGGATTTGGGGACCTGAAATCAAGGAAGTTGACTAGTGGCAAAAGCTGTGAACTGCCATGTTTTTCCCCATGAAAGCTGTTCTGCTGCAGAGTAAAGAATGAAGCCGAAGCACAGACACACACACACACACACACACACACACACACACACAGAAATGTAGACAGAGTCCTGATTTCATTTATGTTCTTGTTGTCCTTGAGAACCAGTCACATTACTGCCCTTGGGTTCTGTGAGATACCCTATATCAGCCAGAAATTACCCACCAGGTTCAAGGAATAAAAGGCCCAAACAGCAATATCTTCAGTAAGTAAGTTTTTGTTTCTCTCTCATAAAAAAAAGTCCATGGCTGAAGCATGAAGCATGGATGCCATCAAGAACCCAGATTTCCTCCCTCTTCATGCCCTACTACCTTTAGATTAGAGCATTTGTTAAAATGTTTGCAAGAGGTTGTTTCACAAATAGATTTGGTGAGACAATGAAGATAATGTATCTGAATTTCAGGCAGGATGAAGAAAAACAGGCATAGAGTAAAGTGCAAAACAATTCTCCCTTTGAAATTTTGCATACTTGAGAAAAGGAGCCTTCCCAGGGTCTCCCACTAGAACAAAGGGTCGCTCTTAGCTATAAAAGAGACTGGGATTCCTAATTTGCTTATTTTCTACCTTGAGAGTTTTGGACTCATAAATTACCAACATGTAGGGAAGTTGTTCAAAAATCTTGATTGACCACAAATGAAAAATGTCTACTATACTCCAGTATACTTTGACTAATTTGCTTCTCAACTTAAGCTACCTTGCATTTCTGAAACTTAGAGGCAAGTGTACAAGTTAATACAAGGGTGGAATTGATCTCTCCATTTTTTATTTCTAAACTTTATAATGACAGCCACACTGTATTTTGTTCCTCTCAGTTATCACCAAAGACCAAACCAAAAAAAAAAAAAAAAAAAAAAAAGAATGGCTAAAATGAACATCTTAAACACAAGAACAGCTAATAACATGAAGTAAATATTTGTGAATGAGTAAAGAAAGCACCTTAGCTGTTGAACCAAAATACAATAGCAAGATGTGCTGGTTTAAATCTATTATGTACCCCAGAAAATCCATGTTCTTCTAATCCATTCTTGAGGGGGCAGACCTATTGTGGGTGGGACCTTTTGATTAAGTTGTTTCCATGGAGATGTGACCCTTCCCATTCAAGATGAGTCTTAATCCTTTACTGGAGTCCTTTAAGAGAAGCTGAGAGAGACATTTTGGAGAGAAGCTAAGATATGTAATCCAGAGTTTGCCCCTGGGAGAAGCTAAGAGGCAACCTAAGTCAGAAGCCCATAGACATTTGGAGAAAACCACTGAAACCAGAAGTTAAACCTGGGAGAGAATGTTCAGTGGAGCCAGCCATGTGCCTTCCCATGAGACAGAGGAACCCTGGACGCCATCAGCCTTTCCTCAGAGAAAATATCTACCTCCTGATGCCTTAATTTGGACATTTTCATGGCCTTATAACTGTAAATTTGTGAACCAATAAACCCCCAATGCAAAAGCCAATCCATTTCTGGTATATTGCATTTCAGCAGCTTAACAAACTGGAACACAAGGTATCTTGTAAGCCCAGCTTCCATAGGTCCTTCTCCTCTTACATCAGTTTTCCTTCCAAAAAGACTGTTAAATCAGTTGTTTTCCTATTGCGAGATGTTGTTTGTTCTACCATAAGGGAAAAAAAAAAAACAAAAAACAGTATCTGGCACAAGGTAAACCCCCAACAAATGTTAGCTTTCATTATTAAACCCGTCTCTTTCCCTGACTACCTCTTCTACCAATCCAGATTCTTATCTCCAATTACATTCTAGGTAGTTACCCCTCAACCCTACCATCACTCAAACTAAAGCATGTTCATTCTCTTTCCTTAAAGGGGAATTTCTATCAGTTTCTAGGAGTGGAACCACAATGAGCGGAACCACTTAGGCCTAGTGGTTGTCTTTCTCACCGCATCTCCAGTCAATCATTGCAAGCCTTTGAAATAAATTGTTGGTTCTTTCCCCTGACCTCCGATACCTCCACCTTCTTGTAGGCTTTATCTTCACAGCAAAGCTTTGTATCTGGGGCAAAGAAGGGGTGGAGGGCAGGGGGTGTGAAGGAAAACTGCTGGGAACTCTAATCACCATCCTTAGTACTTTGCTCCACTTTAGAAGAGGGACTTGAGGGACACATGACTTTTATTTCATTACCTATAATAGTATAGACTTGACTGTCATGTGAAAATAACTTATTATTAAAAGTTTTTGATAACTTAAAGCAAATAAATAGAAAAAACAGCATATTTTCAATGACTTTGGTCTGATTTAAAAGCTATAGCTTACTCCTATTCAGCTTGAGGGTCCTTGTGGTGCAGAGACTATTTGAGAGTGTCTTAAAATGTAGCTAGACTACTCACATGGGAAGAGAAGGGAAGGAAGGAGGGGAGGGGAGAAAAGAGGAAGGGAGGAAGCAAGGAAGGAAAGAGGGAAGGAAGGAAGAGGAGAGAAAATGAGAATTAGAGTGAAAGGGGGTGAGATAGAGTCAACAAAATAGGGAGGGAGGAAGGGAAGGAAGAAGAGGGGAAAGAAGGGGAAAAAAGAAGACCTAAGCAGTCATATACTTACCACCTGTGGAAATTTAAAAAAATTTCAAATTCTACTGACTCAGAATCTTGGGGTACAGAGTAGATTTTAAAACTCCCTAGGTGGTTCTCAAGCTCACAGCCACTTGCCAAGAGCTATGCTACTCAATCCCTGAACATGTACCTGGTAAGTCAGAGAGTAGTGCAAAGCAAGCTGCTGAGAGCTGAAATGCCTTTGAAGTTTCAAGGTTTATCTTAAACATCGTGTGAATTTTTCTTACAACTTCATAATTTTGTTTTGGTGTATAAATTTCCCTATGTCTTCAGAGAAAATGAATGTTTCAGAAATGTGTACATTTTTTTTTCTGTGGCCTTAGGAACTGCAAATAATTTCACTATATATGGATAATTACCCGTTGAGAGAAGCATAGGACTAAAAAAGGCCTCCATTCTTTGCTGAAGACCCTGTTTTCTTTCTTGGGTTCCTGTCAGATCAGCTTTTCCAACATGACTAATCCTGAGGAAGTCTGCTTCTTTCAAAACAAGAGTGTCTTCCTGCCTTCACAATAGGCCGAACCCTCTGCAGTCAACATCACTGGGGCCTCGCAAGTCTTCTCCTTCCTTCTCCACCTATAGATAGCTTGTCCTATAATTTGATTTTTTTTATGACCCTGTAGATTCTTATACTCTGGTCATCAAGAGTCACCAAGTCCCATCCATTCTTCCTTCCCCATGCCCTTGTTCATGGCGCCTTCATTAATTACCGTTATGATCAGCAGGGCTGGTTAAGTAATTTGCAGGGCCAAGTACAAAATGAAAATACAGGAGTCCTTGTTCAAAAATGATTAAGAATTTCAAGACAGCAGTAACAGAGCATTTAACCAAGCATGGGTACTTCTTTTGTGGGGCCCTGTGTGACTGCACGGGTACTTTACCATGAAGTTGGCTCTGGTTACCATCCTACTGAAAGAACCTTTTACTATATACTTTCCTCTTACTTAAACCACTGCTTGCTGGATTCTATGACACCTGTCTAGCTGTCCTATAAATTCCAAACATTTCAGTTATTCTGTCCTATCCACACTTTCTCATTAAAAACAGATAAATACATGCCAAAACCACTATGCTGCTCTTGCTTACATGTCACTACTCTCACAATTTGCTCTGTGCTCCACTAAATGGTATTACTCTTTTCTCTTGACCCAACTGGTGATTCTTGTCTCTAAATCTTTGTTCAGTGCATCCCTCAGTCTAGAAGGCCTTTAACCCACTCTACCAGTATAAATCAACCCACCATCCCAGGCTTAGGTAAAATTCACTTCCTCCAATAGTGCTGCCCCTTTTCCCCCAGGTGAAATGATTCATGCCTCCTATAAAGGCCCGTAGCTCTTATTGTCTGTGGCATGCAGGTGGCTATTATTTGTGTCTTGAATGTTATTTTTTCTGAGGGATGATAATTTGCCTCTTCCATCTTAAGATCAGCTTCTGTCTTTATCTCCCAAATCCCCTGGCATGTAGCAGCACTCAATACATTCACTGATTATCTAAGAGGTTTTGAGGTTAATTATTTTGAAACTAGTATGTCAGGAAGTCCTTTATACCCAGACATTTAAATGCCTCACTTTTCCAGGAAAGGTCTGAGAAGGCCTTCTGTTCATTCTTTGCTTCAAAATGAGACCAAGAAGGGTATGTGGAGTGTAGAAGAGGGAATTGGAGATATTCCCAGTTTCTCCTAAATCTAGGCCTCTTGATTTATTTGTAGTATCTCCCCCAAGCTTTAGACATATGGTTCTGCCTATAGATGCAAACTGCATTCCAAAGTCAAATGGGTAGGGGATTCAATGGCATGTTAATGAATTTATGATTTCTGTTCTCATCCATTAGTGAAGATGTCTAAAGTACACCGAAAATGAAGGTAGGAGTAAGGAAATGAATGAACTAATGAAAGTCCTATTTTTGGTGCTGTTCCTTAGAGAATTGAGCAGATTCTAAAATGTGCATTCAGCAAAATTGGAGCTTTCATTAACTTAATTAACCCACGATGTGCTAGGTACTAGTGTGAACTGAGGTTGTAGAAGCTAATAAAATATGGTCTCTGATTCTGAGAAGCAGAGGAAAGAAAGCCTCATGACTTCTAGAAGAGATGGGTTCTTGTTTCCAAAATCGGGAGCAGGAGAGAGGGTCGTGGCAGCAATAAAAATAAATCATATGGTGATTAAGCAAAAAGTAGTAAGAGCAAAGGTCATAAAAAGACTCTCCAAGGTGCTGGGATCTGGCCTTCCTCTGCCCAGGGAGAAACTTCTGCTGGGAAACAAGTGGCTTCAGTAGCCAAAAGATACTAGGTGGGAACCAAAGAGCAGAGCCAGAACATCTGTTTGGGAGTGTCATCAGTTAGGGAGTAGACATTAGAAGTGGGAAAACAAGGACAGGCTGGGCCAGAGGATGCTAAATTTACAACAACTGGGGAATCCAGGTATTAATAAAACAGAATTGCCCTTGGGTGTTTTCTCAAATTAGAAAAGGGTATAATATTCCTCCAAACCCTACGCTTGCATTTTGCTTTCTTTTAGAATGAAAACTAATGTTAAGGGAATTGTTGTAAAATTAATCTGTTTTCACAAAGAATCTCATGATCATACAAAAGAGCAAAGGCCACAAAGTTGCTTTTAAATCGGAGCAAAATTTTAATATACAAGTAATTGACTATTGCTCTCCCTCCATCCTTCCTGAACTGAAAAAAATAAAAAAATAGTGGAATAGAGGAAGAAGGTAGAAAATCTCTGTGTTTGGAAAGCAAGGCAATAGCACTGTCCCAAAAAGGCCCTGGCAAAATGATGACACATTCTCAAAAGGGGGTGAGTAACATCGGTCCCATTAGAATATTAGCATGAATCATATAATATTGGCTATTTAATATTCTAGAACGTGTGGGTGGAGAAGAAGAATTGGAGAGGAGGATGAAATTTCCAGAAAAAGGTCAAAGACAACCAGATGTCAACCGGGGGCCTCTGTAAGGCCCTGGTGGGCTGCTGCACTGCCGCGAGATTGAGAGAAGCTGGTGTTTTGGATGTGGCAATAAAATGAGGCAGTCACCCCGAAATCAACAGTGTATTCCCATTATGAGTCTACAGTTCAATTTTAGACAAGTCAGCTGGGCTTTGGAGGATTTTACCAAAAATAAAAGTAAGCTGAGGGCCAGCATTTACATATTTAAAGACCAAACCCCCAAATAGTAATGAATCTCTGCCACACACCAGGAATTCTCCTAGATATAAGGGCAAGGGAAATGGAAATGGACTTCACAGGAATCATTCAGCGGATCTATTATACTTGAAGAGGAGGCAATCAAATAATATATTTCGAAACAATCTTTTGTTGTTGAGCCCAGACCCCCTGTTGGACATCTGTTTGGAGCAGGGGAACTAAGGGACTCAGGTTTGGAGGAAGGTTTCAGCGTATTTGAAATGGCTTTCATAACTGGTTGGGGGAAGTGGTTTCATTTCTTTTTAAATTTTGTTTTCTTTTGCTTTTAGAGAACTCTATCATTTCAGCAGCATTTGTAAGTCTCTGACTACAAATGGCCACTGTGGTACTCAAGTAAAAGTAGAGTGGCACTTAAAAAGAGTGGAAAGGTCTTGTACCATTTGCTAGATTTAAAAGGCTGGAGGAGCAGTTCTGCAGTGCTTAAGAGGCCGTTGGCCACAACTTTGCTACAACTATTGTGGCTATGGCAACAGGGAAGAATCTATCCTAAAATAATATGAATAATCAATTTAGGTGGGTTCTAACAAGACAGCCTCTCTGGACAAATGCCCCCCAAATTGCAGAGTTTACCACTCTCTTTGCCTGACTTTGGAGGTACAGACCAGGAGCCTTGAAACAGGGAGGTGGCACCGATAGGCCCAACTACGTCAGTTTGCCCCAACCTCAGGGCCCAATGTAGTCAGAGACCACATAGCCAGATCACCCTCATTTCCAGCAAATAAGTGGCAAAACCAACCTAGAAATAAAATCTGATTCTAAAGCCCAGTCCTTTTTCTACCACATCACCATACCTTATTTTGGTCTTACTAAAATAGCATAATATTTCCAAAAGGGGTGGATCAGCCTAAAACTTAAGAAAAACTTCAGGGAAAAAAAATGATAGAAGTCATGTCAGTAAAACTGCAATTGTTGTCATTATTCTGTCCAGTACTATCCCAGCCACCAATCCCAAGCATTTACTAGACAATTTTCATTTCCTAAGATTAAAAAATACCATTACATACATATATACATGTGCATACATACATATAATTTAGCATTAGTTGTGTACTTTCTATATGCCAAGCACAGTGTTATCTGCTTTACATATTTAATCATCATAGTCAGGCCTATTATAATCCCAGTATTACAGGTAAGGCTGCTGAAGTTAAATGGCTCCCAAAAATAGAGTAACAGAGCCAAAGGTTGGCTGTCTGAATGCAAAATCCATATCATTAACCTTTCCTTACACATGTCTGCCCCAAGTGTATGAACTGGTTAGACCTCAGAATAAGAATAGGTCATAGGACAAGTGAAATAAAATGTAGGAACCACTTAAGAAAACATTTGGTGAAAAATGCAACTACTGAGCACTAATAAAAAGGACTACATAAATGCAGTACAACACATACACACCCAGTGATCCATTCTCTTGCACATGAAACCATATAGTTGCCATGGATTAACATTACACAATGGTTCTTGTATTTACCCATTGCACTTCTCAGTGTAAAAAATGAACTAACTAAATCATATGAACTTAGAAAATCAAACACTTTTGACAGCATTAAAGTCACTGGAATGAATATGAATATAAATTTCCAAGGTTATCATCCCTGCCATTATATTTGAAATAGCTCGTAAGTTTTCTCAAATAAATGTTGAATCCTCTAAAGCTACAAAATGATAGCTGATAAATATTTAAAGAAAAATATATTTGGGCATCAGGGAAAAAAAAATCTAGTAATTTTCCATCAGATAATTTTTTCCAAAGCTTTATTTGCTCTCAGATAATACAGTATGTTTTGGATTTTAAATTTCAGACTTGGCATGCCTGTACCTCAATGAGAAATGCATTCTTTTGCAAGGAAAAAGCTTTTTTAGCAAAGTGAACAAAAAGTATAACTATAATGAAAAATTACTCTCTGCTTGAGAGAGGATCTGTGCCATATTTAGCCACCTGCATGATGTAGTTTGAAGGGTATGAAAAGGTCTTATAACTTACAACAAAAAGCTCTTTGTCACTTTCTTGCCTCAGTGCCAAAATTCTCACTGTCAGTCACTGCCCTGGATGGGGTAAATGCAATTGTCAAACCACACTGTTGTCTTTGAGGAAAATTATAGCTGTCAATAACTACCACCTTAGAGACGGTTGAACTATCAGATTAACCCTCGTGGGAGGGGGACATAGAATACATGAATATTGATGGATGGAAAACAGAAGATTGAAAATATAGAAAAAACAATAAACAAAAGTGGAGTGAACACTGCTAAGGAGTTGGAAAAGCATTAAAGAAAGTTTCACCTATTAATCACTAATTTTACTTGGTTGCATTGATGCTCTTATATTTTATCCCTTCCATCATGATACAGTCTGATACAACCCACTTTTAGTAATTAATATTTGTTATGGTGCTAAAAATACCCACTTCTTGTAAAAAAGTATATAATATTAAAGACAGACAAATACAACAAAAGCTAATTTCAGTATTAAAATATTACTATTATTTGATCTTCAAAAGGTTTAAGATGTAATAAAATATTTAAATATTAAAATAAAACAGAAGTGTGGTATAAGGCCTAAAATTAAGGGCCCATATTACATGTGTCTCAAATGACCTAATTTCAAGTTCCCCTCCTCACCCTGGCTGGGCTGGTCCTTATCACTGGGACCAGAAGGAATTCCTGCTTATCCCTGAGTAGCAGGCTTCAGTTCTCTGCAGCCTGGTGAATTATTCAAACAAACCAATTATATCCTCTCACGGGAACAATGAGCACCCCATCCTCTTGATGCTACAAAGACTGCCTTCCGCAGTCCCTGGTTGTTCACTCTTTTCCCTAATGCAACTCCTGTGTTTCCCTGCATGGTGTGCCAAGTCCTGCTCCTCGAGGCTGTGAGCTTATGTGGCTAATACTACTGTCCAGCTCATCTGTCAGTGTCAGGTGTCATGTGTTCAGCCATCCCCATAACCCCAGTTCAGGGATCCCTTCCTCACCAATGGTGTAGAAGGAGGTGATGAAAACAGTAAGAATAATGGAGATTGGACAATTTCAGTTCAGTAAGAGCTACTTTTTACCAATTGCTAATACACTTCTATAATAGGAATACCAATCTTTAGCCCTGTTTCTGTTCTTGATAAATTTTATGAAAGAAATTCTAGACTGCTAGAGACTTTTTTTCTTTTTCAAATAATTCAGATAGATTTTCCTCTCAAATCTTAGGTGGATAAAATGTGTAGTTAAGGAAAAGCCTTGAAACAAATGGTGAAAAGGTAGGGAATGAGGATGTCTATCCCTGAACTATTAGGAATATATGAGTGAGAGTTGTCCACAGATAGCTGATTCCAGGCACCAGACCCTACTTCACCTCTCAAAGTCATAAACCACTTTTTCCTCATTTTCTGGTTAAGGGTTACATGGTGGATAGTCCTCTTTTGAAGTAAGTCAAAAAGAATGCAGAAACCCCGTGTGTAGTGAAGGATTAACATTGCCAAAAAAGAGATCTGGGCTTTGTCCTGTTAGTGGGTAGCCACTAAACCCTAGGAATTCCCTAAAGTATAGGAGTGGCTTTGTTATTCATGGTGAGCTCCTCAGATCACACCTGGTAGTTTATGCTATGGAGGTTACTCATGATAGGCACTTGATAGTTTATGCTGACAGTGACTCAGGGTGGGGCTGGCCACATGGATAGTATTGGGAAGGGTCTGGCCATGCCGGAAGGACCAACCATATGATTGGAGTGTTGGGCTTTTAACCTCCCGGGAAAGAGAGGACCTGGAGATTGAGTTCAACCAAGCAGCCAATAATTCAATCAATCATGTCTATATAATGAAGCCTCAGTAAAAACTCTGGACACTGAAGCTTGGGGAAACTTTCTTGCTTGGAAAAACTCTTTGAGTATTGTCACACATTGATGTACCGGGAGGATAATGCATCCCTGAGGACAACAGAAACTTCAAGTTTAGGACCCTCCCTGACCTTGCGCTGTCCATCTATCTCTTCCTGGTTGGTTCTGATTTGTATCCTTTTGGTATAATAAAATTGCAGTCGTAAGTAAAACACTTTCCTAAGTTCCGTGAGTTGTTCTAGCATATTATCAAACCTGAATTTGCAGCCAGCTACCTGGTGAGAAATGAAGGTGGTCCTGGGGATCCCAAATTTGTGGCTGGTGTCTGAAGTGAGAGCAATCTATGGAGGATTGTGTCTTCTAATTGTGCAGTTTGGCAGACTCACTGCACCCTGTCAAACCATGCTGCAAAAAGGGTATAAAACCAAACTGTTGACTGTTAGTACAGGCTCTTTTAGCGTATCTGACATTGTGCTTACTTTTCTAAGGTCCACTTGGAAGTACTTATCCAACAATGAAATGTGAATCCTATATTCGCCAAGGAAAGACGAGGTAGTGCCAAAAACCAAATTGTACCAGTTATAACATCACTGGATGGTAAGGCACCAAAAAAAAAAAAAAAAATTGTTGGATCCTGAAAGTTTTCAGAGAAATAAATCATTTGTTTTTTCTTAAAACAAGAGGTTTGAGCATGCATTCCAACACAGTCTAAAAATCCTTCCTATAAATATTATAAATGCATATTATGAGCACCATGAGGAAAAAACACCGTAATTGCCTATAACATTCTCATTTATTAACAAGCCCATTAGAAAAATAAATACTTCACTGGTTCATGTATTCACTGCAACCAATCTGCCCACGATGCCTATGACCTATGTACTATTTTCCAAGATGACATACATTTTCACCCACAGCTCTACAAAAAAAAAAAAAAAAAAAAAAAAAAAAGAATGAGAAAAATGCCATTTCAAAGACTATTATAACTGACAAGGACTTTCAAATCATCTAATCCACTCTTTTGCAAAGTGCAGGATCTGGATTGATGGTACACCTACAGGGCATCAAATAACTGAATAATATTCTTAAGAAATGACTCCCTTTTCAGTTTCTCTCCTTCTGATTAAGCCAAGGAAAAGAATATCAATTGCTAATCTTTTTTTTTTCTTTTATGCTCTTTATTTTAAATTGATATTGTAGGACAGTAAATTATCTTTCACAGCAGTGGCTTCTGGTCTGATAATACAATACTTCATTTCTCAGTGTAGAGATTTAAAATAAATCAAAATGAACATTAAGGCATACAAACAGCTACAGTAAGTTTGCTTTTATTTGATAAGGATTAGTTTTTACTCATATTCAACTACATGGACTATTGGCTCAAAACTGAAGCTGCTGTAGAAAGATCAATCACAGATGTTCTGTGCATTATTGAAACTTGCATTTCTCTAAAAACACCCTTCTATGGGCTTAATTTTACAAATTTAAGTTTTCCCCATCTGTTTGCTGCTCCAGTTCCTCTTTTGTGATCATTTCAAAATCATTCCCATTTCCACTACTGTGTTGGGATCGGTCATCTTCCCTCCTGTCACTGTCTGCGTCTGAATGTCATTCTCCACAGGAAACTTCTGTTCCATTATTTCCTGGTCCTACTTTTCCCTCTTCATCTTTTTTCTCACTGTCTGATTTTTCCTCACTGTCAGACTTCTGCTGCTTTTTGGCTTCAGCTTTCTCATTTCTCTTTAAATCTGCCTTTGGTCCTTTGTATTCATGTGTGTACAGAGGCCTGAAGGAGTCAGTGAAGCCCACGTCAGCAGTCAGATTTGGCAGGAGCCAAAAGTGATGCCTTCCTCCAGTTATGAGCCAAATGATGAGAAACAGAATGCAGCAAGTAACAGCAAGAAGGAGAATGCTGGCTACAAAACAGCCTGTGCCAACACTGAGGTAATAAACACCTACTCTCATTTCTGCTGGCCAAAGTGGGAAAAGGGTTGCCGCTATCACTGCAATCACAAGAATCAATCCCATGACAAACGTTTTAAAGTGAACTGGGTCATAGATCCACACAAATACCTCATTTCCATCCAGAAAAATCTGATCATCATGTGGTTCAAGTTTAAATTTTTTCTTCATTTCCTGCTTTTTGGGAGTTCCTGGAGTTTCATCCTTTTTGGAGTCTTCCTTTTCACCATCTTTTTCTTTTTCTCTTTTTCCTTCTTTATCTTTTCATCCTTTATATTTTCTTTCTTGCTCTTTTTATCATCTTCTTTTCCAATTTCAGCTTTTCCTTTCTCTTTTTCTTTCTTTATGTCTTTATCATATTTCATTTTCATTACTTTTAGTGCTCGGTGAAAGAACTGCTTCTTTAAAAGCCTGTTGTAATAGTCAACCACAGACTCCCTGGTTGTAAATAAAGCTTCTTTTCCTTTCTTGGCCTTCGCCCACTTCGAATCCAAAAGGCAATCCACTGCTTTTGAAGCAATAAAATAATCAACACAGTGACCCATCATATTGGTGGACTTTGTTGGACAGTTGAATTGAAGATATTTGGCTACAGCCTTTTCTTCTTTAGATGGTTCACCAACTTCCTGGACCCGCTTCTTGTGTCTCCTGCATTCTGCCATGTTGGCCGCTCCGCCCGGTCCCCCCAATTGCTAATCTTTTATAACAAAGAGAGTCTTAATGAGGTAATGGTACCCAATATTGCTTTGATGCATTGTGCTTATTTTTATAGGTGACTTCTATTTATAGCTATTGTTGCTCATTTTCCATTTACAATAATAATACACAGGTTCCTATCTAGATAAATTTATTTTGGTAAAATAAACATGTTCTATACTATGTATATTGAAATTTCCTTTGAAGTCCTTTAGTAGGAAGAGTGGGATGAGGATTTTGAACAAGATATTTCTCACTCTCACTCCAGAACTGTTTAATCACCATTTGAGACCCTAATTAGGACACAACTTTCAGAGAAGTGTAATTAAAACTTAACATATGCCTAATCAAACTGACACCAAAGGCTTTGTTAGTGTAAGATATGTTAGAAATACTTTTGATTGGCTTAAATGAGTGTTATTTAAGAGAGGTGATGGGTTAGGAATACCAAACAGGCCACCTCTAAAACCGTAGTGCTGCAGTAAAAATCCAGGGCCTGACTGATCCTGCATCCTTCTACTGCACGCAGGCCCTTGTCACCTGGTCCTATTACAAAGCTGGCTGATCCTAGTATCAGAACACTGTGCCGTCCCTTTTGAATTGGGTCTTTCTTGCTAGAGTTAGTTAGAAATGGGACTTCCAAGCTACTGAGTAGAATGGATGACCTCTTTTGGTACTTAGGCACCTTATTTCTTGAATCTTCAACTGCACATTTCTCTCACATTGTAACATGTCTGGAATTGGATGTGTCTGAAAATAAATGAGAGGAGCTAAGATGACAGCATAGAGAGGAGTGGAAGACTGTTGGTCCCCCTGGAACAATTCATAAATGACCAAAAAACTAGTAAATAACCTGGAATAACTGTGGGGAGAAAAATGTGACTGTCCACTCATCACACACCAACCTGAATTGGGAGGAATGCCCGAGATCGCAGCATGAAATCTGTAAGTGAAATCTATAAGTAAAATCTGTGGACCCACACTGAGAGCCAAGAGCCGAGAGCCCCTCCCTCCTGGAAGTCTTGCAGTGCTAGAGAGCAGCACTCTCTCAGCCCAGCTCCAACTGGGGTTTTAATGTTACCTGCTCAATACAGACAATGAATCCCCAACAAGCAGACAGAGGCTTTTGATGACAACTGACCTTGGGACAGTCAGGGGACATATCTATCTCAGGATGGAGAGCCCAGAGGATTGGGTGCTAACTCTGGCTGATGGGTGAATCTGGGAGCTTTCTGTCCCTTTCTCTCTGTCTCAACCTGGGCAGCTCAGTGGATAAAGCCTCAGCCATTTTCAGCCCACAGCGCTTTGCAGTAAAGAAAGCCTCAGCCGTTTTAAAATCGCAGCATTCTGACCAGCAGAGTCAGAGAAACAAAGAACTTATTGATATGTAAATGACATCTCTGGATGCAGCATAGCTTCCCAAGAGGAAAGGGAAAGACCCAGCTCTTCTACTACCTGCCTTACATTTGGAACCAGCCCCCAGAGCCTGAGGGAGGAGAGCCACGGGCCACACCCCCTTACACCAGCCCCTGACAGGCTGACAGACACACCTGCTGGGCAGAAAAGCACAGGGTATGTCAATCCTCTAAGAAAAACCATCAGGGAAACTGGATACTAAATATTTCCTCCTTCTGTGACCTGAGCCTGTTCTCATCTGGGAAAACCTGATTGGGGTGGTCTGGGAGGTCAGATGCCTAGACAACAGAAAACTACAACCTACACTAAGAAAAATGAAGTTATGGCCCAAAGGAACAAACTTATACTTCAACTGAGATACAGGAATTTAATCAACTAATGCTAAATCAGTTCAAAAAGTTTAGAGAAGATATGGCAAAAGAGATAGGGGCTAAAAAGGAAACACTGGGCATACATAAGGCAGAAATCAAAAGTTAAAAATAACAACTAGCAGAATCTATGGAAATGAAAGGCACAACAAAAGAGACAAAAGACACAATGGAAACATACAACAGCAGATCTCAAGAGGCAGAAGAAAACACTCAGGAACTGGAGAGCAAAACACCTGAAAGCCTACATGCAAAGGAGCAGATGGAGAAAAGAATGAAGAAATATGAGCAACATCTCTGGGAACTTAAGGACGAAATGAAATATAAGAATGTACATACCATTGGTGTCCCAGAAGAGAAGAGAAGGAGAAAGGAGCAGAAGGAACAATAGAGGAAATAATCAATGAAAAGTTCCAATCTCTTATGAAAGACATAAAATTACAGATCCAAGAAGTGCAGCCTACTCCAAACAGAATAGATCTGAATAGGCCTATACCAAGACATTTAATAATCAGATTATCAAACATCAAAGACAAAGAGAGAATCCTGAAAGCAGCAAGAGAAAAGCTATCCATCACATACAAAGGAAGCTTAATAAGACTATGTGCAGATATCTCAGCAGAAACCATGGAGGCAAGAAGGAAGTGGTGTGCTATATTTAAGAGACTGGAAGAGAAAAACCACCAATCAAGAATCCTATATCCGGCAAAACTGTCCTTCAAATATGAGGGAAAGCTCAAAATATTTTCCAGCAAACAAGGCACCTGCCCTACAGGAAATACTAAACGGAACACTACAGAGTGATAGAAGAAGACAGGAGTGAGAGGTTTGGAACACAATTTTGGGAGATGGTAGCACAACAATGTAACTACACTGAACAAAGATAACTATGAATATGGTTGAAAGAAGAAGGTTGGGAGCATGTGAGACACCAGAAGAAAGGAGAAAAGATAAAGACTGGGACTGTGTAACTCGGTGAAATCTAGAGTGTTCAACAATTGTGATAAAATGTACAAATACATTCTTTCATGAGGGAGAACAAGCAAATGTCAACCTTGCAAGGTGTTAAAAATGGGGAGGCATTGGGGGAGGGATGCAATCAATGTAAACTAGAGACTGTAACTAACAGAATCATTGTATTATGCTTCCTTTAATGTAACAAAGACGATATACCAAGGTAAATGCAGATAACAGGGGCGGGGGATAGGGGAGGCGTGTGACACACTTGACATTGGTGGTGTTGTCTGACTCTTTATTATACTTTGATTTAAGGTTATCTTTCCTTTTGCTGCTTCCTAGCTGTCATTTTTTTTCCTCTTTCTTTTTTCTTTTTCTTTTGCCTCCCTACCTTCTTTGACTCTCCCTCCTGCCTTGTGGAAGAAATGCAGATGCCCTTATATAGATAGTGGTGAAGGTGGTGAACACTAAATATGTGACTACACAGGGCACCATCGATTGTTTACTTCAGATGGAATGTATGGCATGTGAACAAAACCATCTTAAAAAAAAAAATGAGTTGATGACAAAACCTGGAGGGCAATATACTGAGTGAAATATGCCAGACACATAAGGACAAATACTGCAGGGTCTCACTGATAGGAACTAATTATAATATGGAAACTCATAGACATGAAATATAAGGTACCAAGATATAGGACGAAGCTAAAGAATGGGGAGCAGTTGCTTAGTATGAGCAGAATGTCCAACTGGGATGAACTTAGATGTTTGGAAATGAACAGAGGTGTTGGTAGCAAGATGTGAGAATAACTAACAGTGCCGAATGGTGCGTGAAAGTGGTGGAAAGGGGAAGCTCAGAGTCATATATGTCACCAGAAGGAAGATTGGAGGTCAAAAGATGAGACTGTATAAAACTGAATCCTATGGTGGGCAATGTCCATGATTAACTGTACAGATATTAGAAATCTCTTCCATGAACCAGAACAAATGTATGACAATACAACTAGAAGTTAATAATAGAAGGGCATATAGGTAAAAAATATATACCTATGCAAACTATATACTACAGTTAGTAGTATTCAACGTTCTTTCATAAACAGTAACAAATGTACTATACCAATACTATGAGTCAACAATGGAGGGGGGTTGGTTAGGGATATGGGAGGATTCGAGTTTCCTTTTCTTTCTTTCTTTTTTCTTTTCTTTCATCTTTTGCTTTATTTCTTGTCTGGAGTAATGAAGAGGTTCTAAAAATTGAACAATAATTAAGTGGGGTGATGGATGCACAGGTGTATGAGGGTACCAGGGGCAACTGATTGTATACTTTGGATCTTTGGATAATTGTATGGTATGTGAACACTCTCAATAAAAATCTAAAACAATAAAAAATAAAAATAAATGGCATTTTGTAATTACTTAGCAGCATTTGTTTTATTCTCTGATACAAAAAAGTATTGTGCATCTTACAGTAAATGATATTTTAATTTGGGAAATACAGCAAATGTTTTACATTTGAGAATCCTGTCAGACTTTCATTCCTTAGTATATATCATCCAGTAGCAAAGTTGTCAGAAAGAGGAAACTACCCTTTACCAATTTGTAACCACTAGAGGCTATCAATATTTACCAAAGAGATATTTGCTGAATTGCTTTGTTGGCATAAGGTCATTTTGCATCATGATACATTTTAAGTAATTCAATGAATAACAGTAGAGGTGGTAAGTAAGTATAGCATATATTGGAAGGTCTTTAGTGAATGACTAAAGTTTGGAAATCACTGATCTGGTCCAATGCTACCAATAAGGAAACTAAGAAACAAGTAGGTCAAGTAACTTGACCAACATCACACAGTAAAAGAGTGGCAGAGATTGTGTAATGACCAAAATTCACAAAACTCTTCTAATATTATGCCATAGTTATTTATTGCTGCTCTTTTAACATTATGCCTTTGTTATTTATTGCTCAGTTATTTATTGCTGTTGTTTAGTGTGGCTTAAACCAACAAACATTACATCACAACTTCTGTGGGTCAGGAATTCAAGTATGGCTTAGTTGGATGCCTCTGGCTCCAGGTCTTCCATGAGGCTGAAATCAGGCTCTAGACCAAGGCTGATGTCTCATCTGAAAGCTTAACTGGAGGGGGAATCACCTTCCAAAATCATTCACATGGTTGTTGGTGGGAACTCTGAAATGATTCTGATTTCCCCTGAACCAGTGTATCTCTCAATGCCATTTATTCTTCATTATAACAGAAACTAAGAGATTTGTTAAACTGTGCTCATTCTTTCTGACATTAACTGCTAAGAAATTATGGCCAAAGATAAACTATATTTTATATCTAATGCTTATCATTCTATATATTAAGGGAAAATACTAAAAGGTTAACTGGGCATTTGTTTTGATCATGGATGATTTTGTTTTACTTACATATATTTTTCAACAGTTTCCAAGTTTTCTACAATAAGCATGTACAATGCAAGTTATCTTAATAAATGAAATTTTTGTTTTATAACGCACCAGTGATTTAAGTTAAATTATGGCATGTGCTTCCATGTTTCCCTGAAAATGCATTATTTGCTGCATTGAGGATTTTACCTTGAAAGATCAGAAGTCTAGGTCCTTGAACATATTTTTCCCTTAATAAGTCTAACATCAAAAGAAATTTTCAACTCTGTTGCCAAATTCATAACTCATGCCAAGTTGTAGAAACTGAAAAACAAAGAAAAAAAAGAAGCAAAGGGCAAGTTCCTCTTGGTCTCTCAGACAAGGTGAACAGGGAAGAAAGTTCAGTGATTATACTCTTTTATAACTTTGCCTAGCTGAACAAGTAGACCAGTTCACTGTTTTCATTTCTGTCTTGCCATTTCAAACAGTTAAACATGGGCTGGATAAAGGAGTTATTGTAAAGAAACGACTTTGCGAATCCCCAAGTTGAGACATGGGGTGACCAGGCTCTTTTCTCACCAGACCCACAGCATCTTGTGAAGTGGGTATTAAGGGTCTAAGATCCCTAAAGTGTTTTCTTTCCTCCTTGTGCCCCAGCGTTAACTGTTGTCCTAATTATTCTAGAGAACAAGCCCTACCTACTCCAAGAAGCCAGCACCAGGTCCAGCACAAACTCAAAGAATTAAAAAAAATACCTTAATATGATGCTGATTTAGCCTGAAGAGACTTTTCTGGCCTGTGAATTATTTACATTTAAGTAATGAAAACAACTGCAAAACTGTTTTTTTTGTTTTTTTTGTTTTTTTTCCTGTTTTCTAAGAGAAGAAAACACTGGGCTGTGACCCCCACACAAAGAACTTGACATTTTTGTCCCTAACATGTGATTTATTCTTTTTAAATCAAGATTGTTTACTTTATTAACAGATCAGAAAGGCCTATTTTGTCTTAAATGTTTCCAAAATGTGATTCTTTCTGAGGATCCCACTGCAGTAATATAAACTTGTACATATGTTCACACACAATTATAAGCTTAGAAGAGATCATAATTCCATGACTTCATCACAGTGGCTTTCAGGACTGGAATAGTAATTACAGCTGTGTTCATTGTGCTCATTATGGTCTCAATAGGCAATTTCTTTATATGAAATAAGTCCCTTAAAATTACTTTGGAAATAGGATGGTATATAAATAGAATAAATAAATATACTGAAATCTAAGGGACAATTATGTTTACAGTTCCATATATATGGCAGCTTCCTTCATTTAATTTAGCACCTCCAAATAAAAAATAACATGTTTAAAAATGGCTAGGTAAAAGCAATTTCATGTACTCAACTGCAATCATAGTGCATATTTTATAAATACTCATGAAGAAAGTCAAGAATGCTAATTTTTAAATAAATTTTAAATAAGTGGGTAAGAATACCCCTCAAACTGCTGGTTGGCATTTGTATTATATATTAGAAAGCCTTCCTATGACTTTGAATGCTTTTCCATTGGGTTATTTTAACCTCAAGTAATGTCTTATGTGAAAACTCTTATTAAAAATATCAAGAAACAATATAATCAAAGCACCTAAAGATAAACCAAACCTACCTTGTTTTTTTTTCCTATTGTCCCTAACCCTGTGCCTCATGTAACCTGGCATTTAATAAAGCATGACTGTCATGATGATCAGCTGTAGCAAACAGGAAGGGGTGAAAAGTTAGCATATTAAATAGTAACAAATTAATAAATGAGAAAAGAAGAGAGTAGCACATCAGTCTAGGAAATTCATAAAGATCAAAGAAGATAAATTTTGGTGCCAGGTTATTCAAAATACTCTCAAAGATGCAGGTGATAATGAGCTGTTTTCCAAATTTACTTGCTAAGAGACTCTTCTTTTGCCATTGTTGTTATTGTTCTGTTTTGTTTTGTTTTTGTTTAGTCATTTGGCTTCACAAGGGACTATGCCCCAAGGATTACACTTGGAAAATACTGACCTTACCTGACAAAATGTATAGGTAGTAAAATACTATAGTAGCTTGAAACTATATTCATTCAGTGAAGTTTAAATTTTTGTGTTCTCCTATAAGTAAGGATTAAAGTGATGCTATAATACATAGGCCTTTGCCTTGAGAAGTTGCCAATAAAGTTATTGTTTTAAGTCTCTCAGCTATCAATTTCTATCATCTCCATATGCAATCAGCCACAATTAAAATGTTAATACAATCCTTCTTCTATGATTCTTTGCCCTCTTCACATAAGCAACATGTACCACTCCAGACAGAAAGAAACTTAGTAGAATTCTTCTAGAATAGTGCTTATCAATTTTCCTCTCCCTGGGCATTACACTTGTGTCTGTAAAAGAAATTTAGTGGAGATATTTAATATGACAATACCTGGAGGCATCATTAAGTCTAATACTTTATAAAAATAACAGTAGAAATTCTCAACAATAGTCATTGTTAAAGCACATTTAATGAGAACTCTCTTCAGCTTATGATCTAAGTTTCTATACAATAGTGGAGGAAGACAATGTGCTTTTCCATTTTCCATAACCTAACTAGATCCTCCATCATTCCCAAGGAGGCCAGAATCAGAGAAAATACAAGGCATAAAATGCTCAGATTTTTCAGTTTGAGAGTTCAGTCCATTTGTGGGACAGGAATATTTGAAAGATATGATCAAGCACAGAAACTTTTATCACCACACCCTACCACAAAACCAGCTGAAGACCTTTAGAGCCCTGAAGGGGGTTGGTAGAATGTGCCATCTCTCCTCAAGCCATGCTCCAGGGAAGGACATGTTTTGTGGAGTCCTAGAGTAGAGGAAACAGTGCAGTCTGCTTGTCTGGAACTCTGGCGGCAGGGGAGCCCCCTCAGTGGGTTCACAGCCCAGGGAGACTTCTGCCTTGGCATCTGAAAAGTAGGAAAGCAAAAGAGTCTGGAGCTTAGCTGATAAATGATCTGTAGATCTGGGGAGGTCATGCAACCAGAATATCAGAACTCAGATTGATGCAAACATGGGCATCTCTCCCAAAACCGGGAGATGCTGTAAGCCCCTTGGACATTAGATGCTTTCCTGAGGAGAAGGACAGGGAGGGGGAATTCCTCAATCAATTTTGTAAAACACTGGAAAATGTCTGAGTTTATCTGGGATTGACTTAGATTAAGTTTCTGATCAGGCAGAATGAGGGCTAGGAAATTGAGATTACATTGCTTATTTTTCAAAGTTACATTTTTTCAAACACCCCTGTGAAAATAGCACCTACTAAACAATCACCTGTAAGGAATACGCAAGTTCTTCTTCACTAGAAAACTGGTGATAACTGATGTGGTGTAACAAAGGCAAAGACCCTGGCCCTTTCTGGAACCTCTCTTTGTCCCTGCTGCCAACACTGATATGGCCACTTCTGGGCTCCTTTTCCTGAGCAACTATCTTTGCCCAGTCACCTGTTGAAATTAAAGTTTTTAAATGTTGAATCATCATCAGCTAATTTTGATGACAGTTTTTAGCTTCCTTCCAATTTTTTCTATAAAATATTGACTCTGCAATGCTACAGCCATCATATCTATCTGTTTAAACTAAATAACCTGTATCTGTATTTCTGAGGACTATTTCTTTCTGCACCACCAGAAATTCAGTAAATGTTGGACAAGAGAGAGGAGGTTGTAAAGGACTTCTAATAGGAAGTGTCAGATGTTGCTTGTCACATAAGGAGATCTCAAGAAATATTTTCTGGGGGGACAAATGAATAAATGAATCTGATCTAAAAAGTAGGCCTTACATCACATACTTTTGTGAACACTATTTCTTATGAATTACCATTCAAAACTTCTTTATAGGCAGTAGCTGAAAAACATCTACTATCAAACATAACTCATAAATTTCTAAAAGAGATTTACCGTATTATACTGTAATTGCTGATTTTCTTGCCTATTTCCCAAACTAGATTATCAACTCCTTGAAAACAAGGACTATGTCTTATTCATTTTGTCATTACTAATCTGGGCATATCAGGTATTCAATAAATACTCATGAAAGGAATAAAAATGAAAGAAATTGTTAATTCCATTCATAGGTGGATCCAGCTGTGTCTAAAACATCTGACGTATATCAGAACCGCAAGTGAATTGTTCTTCTCATATCCTGCTCTCTGTTTAAATGAGATCATTCCAATGAGACTGAAACTTCCTCCAATCATTAAGAACAAACCACAACTTTCATTTCAAGGTAAACAGGAAACTATGTCTAAGGCTGTTTGTGGGCTAATGAAATGTTTCCATTTGAATGGAAATTCTCCCATATATACACAGGTTGATTAATTTGAATTGAAACTTTAAGTTATGAGTCAATTCAGCAAGAGATGTCTCTGCCTATTTACATTTTAAGTGTTTTGTATTATTTTTTCTATATTAACCTGAAGAAGGGAACATTAAGGTTCGAAGTAGTAGCTTGTCCCTGGTAGACTAACAAATCAAAGAGAAAGTCTCTGCATTTGTTTCATAATTTTCAAAGTATTTTCACACATGTTATTTAATTTAATCCTCTCAAAATTCTTATGAATTAGAGAGTCATTTTTTCCATTTAATAGATTAATAAACTGAGACTAAGGACTTGTTTGAGGTCATGTGAATTTTAAATGGCCAAATCAGTACCAAAATTCATCTTCTAACTCTCTAGCACCTTCGCCCTCATTCTCCTATACCACCTTGCTTTCTTTTTTATTAAAAAAAAAGTCACTTTTGAATTTTTTGCCTAAAAAGTAGGAAAAAGGGATTTTTTTTTTCACATGGAAGTATACTTAACAGTCTTAAGATTGTGAGTCAATAACAGTAAAATTGAAGAAAAACTAAGTGTTACTGCTATATGTCTGTTAAAACGTCTAAGATATAAATATACATCGTAGGGTAATGTATTTTCCTGAGAAGATAAATGAGTTTATGGATGTATTATCTCATTTCCTGTGGCAAAGCTTTCTCGTCCTGGCTCTGAGCTCAGACTGGGACACAGAGCCAGAGTGTTAACTCCTGATGGAATCCTGGCAGCAGTGTCCTGGCTTCACTACAGCTTCCTGTCACCCAGAAACCGTAAGGAAATATGCAAATGTTCTGTGGCGATCTAAGGCCTGCAAAAGCGGATTGAATTGTGAATAGTTATTATCCCTTTTTTTAAATCACACCACACTGACTTTAATTTGGTACATAATATTGACTCCTTACTTATTCATGAAAACAATTTGACTATAAATTCATAAGGAAAAGTAAGTGGATATTGTTAGTGGTTATTCCCAGCATGCAGCTAATTCCTGGCACACAATGCAGTAGTTATTTCATAATGGGATACACACACACACACACACACACACCGTATATATATGTATATATATTGCAGTATGAATGTAGGTGCAAAATATTATTTGTTATTATGAAGAAAACTTCCTTATTGGCCCCACCCCTTGCCTTCTAAGGGCAGCAGATTGATTGTTGATCAGCGGGGTGGGTATGAGGATAGAAAGATCCCCAAAGAAAGGTAAATTTATCTGTTTGAAAAAATATAGAAATACAGAGATAACTCATAATTTCAGGAAGCAGAAAAGGCTAAAATGAAACTGGAGAGTCTACAACAATGAATTTCAAGAGAGGATATAGCCAGAGGCTAGAAAAACACTTGGAGAGATGTGGAACAACTTCTATTTTTGTTAAGGTTTGCTGTATGGTGTGATGCTACTCTCTCCATCTCCCCACAAAATCTTTAGTAAAATCTCTTTTACTCCCTAACTGTGACATTGAATTTGTTTTGGAGACATGCAGAGAAATGCTATAGCTTCACAGGATGGGCACAGAAATTAATTCTCTCTGATTCAACTAGGTTGGTGCTTACAGGATCTTTTCATATACACAAATACGTAGACTTTTAGAATTATAAAGATCCTCAGAATTCCTTGCCTAATCCCCAGCTTGTACAGAAGAGGAAACTGACACAGAGAAACTGATTGACTTTTATACTGTTTTATCAGACCTAAGAGTTGTTGTAAGATATATATCTTATATACATATAATACAAATATATATATTTTAGAACACTAAAAAAACTCTGCTAGTTTTTAACACAATATTTTATTATCAGTTAGAATTTTCTTATTTCATACTTTCTGAAAAAGCCCTTTTAGTAGAAGAATCTGTTAAAGTTAAAAGACACCATGAGGATATAATCAGCCAAATTCAGAATGAAATGCTATTGCAAAAGCAAACTTGTTTATTTAACAAATAAATAACATAAAGAAGAAAGGATGCATTATTATTGATTAAAAGAAACTTGAGACATAGTAACCAAATGCGATGTGTGAATCTTGTTTGAAACCTGATTCCAAAAAAACTTACTATAATCAGGGAAAGGTCAAAATGGAGTTAGGTTTTAAAAAAGAATACAGTTTATAACAGTGAACAAAATAGTACTATGACAGCTATGTTTTCAAGTCCTTATATATTAAAAATATATAGTAAAGAATTTAAGAATAACATGGTATCTGGGATTTGATTTTTAATATTCCACCAAAAAAGAAAACTAGTAGCAGTCATAGATAAAACAAAAATGACAAGATGTTGATCATTTGAAAGCTTGATGATGGATAATTTAGGCCCATTACATTATTCTCTCTAACGGATATGTTTTACAAGTTCTATAATAAAAAGTTTTTAAAGCTTTCTAGAATTATTTGCATGGATTTTTATTATACATCAGTCTTGTACAAGATAAATAAATAAATAGGTTATGTTATTTTGAAAACTTCCTCTCATTCAAAACAAAATTCTTCTGAATCACTTTTTAACAACAGGTTTAGATTTACAGAGAAGTTGCAAAGAGAGTCCCCATATATCCCAATACCCAGTTTCCCTTATTATTAACATCTTACATTAATATGGCATATTTGTCAAAACTACTGAACCAATATTGATCATTGTTATTAGGTAAAGTCCATATTTCATTCAGATTTGTTTTTACCTAATGTCATTTTTATGTTCCAGCTTCCCATCCAGGATGCCACATTACAATTTCTCAGACTTTCCTTGTTTCTGATTACCATGACAGTTTTGAGGAGTTCTGGTCAGGTGTTTTGTACCCTCCCTTGGGATTTGTCTGATATTTTTCTAATGATTAGACTGGAGTTATTTGTTTTGGGGAAGAAGACCACATTTAGGGTACTTATTACCATGACTTAGCACTGAGATGTTAAACCTTGATCACCTGGCTGAGGTAGTGTTTGTTCGGTCTTCCCAATGTAAAGTTACTCTTTTTCCCCCTTCCTTACCATATTGGTTGGGAGCAAGTAACTACACACATCCAACACTTAAGGAATTAAGTATTATATTCCACCTCTTTGAGGGTAGAGTATCTACAAACACTATTTGGAATTCACTTGTAGGGGAAAGTTGTCTATTCTCCCCACTTACTGAATATCTTTTTAACTCAGAGATATTAAAGTCAATATCATGTTCTCCCCGCACATTTTTCCCTCCATGTCATCAGCATTAGTGATGAAGCATTTCTTATAAGAGTTCTTCTTTTGTGTCAAGATTTTATTCCAGTCTACTGATGGCTATTCTGCAATTGTTCTTTTAGAAGATCAGCAAAACATCAGTAAGTCTTTATATAGCTACAAACAGGTTTTATCATGTGCTGTCAATGACAACTATTTCACATCTGCCACTTGGAAAGCAGCAATTGTAAGAGCCTTTCATGAAGGTCTGTTCATGACAAATTCTTTCCATTTTTGTTTGTATATAAATTTGCTGTCCATTATTTCACTTTTGAAGCCAATTTCGTTTGGTGTAGGATTCAGGGTTGGCAATTATTTTTCCTCCGGTATCTGGGTCCTCACTCCCAATACCAGTAGGTGTCTTGGTTCCATACATTGTATAAGAAATACTCACAGAGGGTTAATCCCTCCATCCCTACAAAACTGCAGTCTGGCGAGGTTATCTATCTTAATTTTATTAAGAAGATAAGATGGTTCGCATGCATTCAGTACTTTAAAATTGTTAAAATACAGTGTTTTTTCCCTCCCATAATTTTTAGTTGAGAAGTCAAGTGTCCCTTATAAAGTTGATAATTGAAGATCATGTGTTTATGCTGCTTTTAAAATATTTCCCTTTATCTTTGGCTTTCAATAGCCTTTCCTAATTGTGTTTTGATTTGGTATATATCCTCTTTGGGATTCATCACACTTCTTGACTCTACAACTTGATATCTCAGTCAAATTTGGAAAATCCTCAGCCATTATGACTTTAAATACTGATTCTGTTCCATTCTCTTTCTCCAGTTCTTCTGTTATTCAAATTATACCTTTGTTAGGTCTTTATACCATATCCCACTCTCTTCTCTCTATTTTCCATTAGTCTCCCAAAACTTCAATATGGATATGTCCTTATTCAATACGGACATGTCCTTACGAACTTTATTCAAGGTCATATATTCTCTCTTCAAAAGTGTATAATTTACAGTTAACATCCATTTGGTTCTATTTTTATTATTTTTTTTTCAGTTACAGAATTCCCATTGGGTCTTTCTTAATTGTTTCCACCTCTCTGCCAAATTTTCAGTCTTTTCTCTTAATTCCTTGAACATATTAATCTTAATCACTTAAAAATCTTTGTCTGCTAACAACCTTATCTTGATTGCCTGTGAGTTTCAATTTTTATTGTTTCTCTTTGGTTTTGGTTGTGCTTTGTTTCTCAATTGTTTAGTTATTTTCTATTGACTTCCAGAGAGTACACATGAAAATTCATAAAAATAATTTAGGTTCTAAATTATGTTATTTTCAGCTGAGAGTATATTTATTTTTGGCAGGCAGCTAGACTAGGAAAAGTAAGAATCCCAAATCATCATAATTCAATTAGGTATTCAGATTATTTTAAGTTGGACTTAAATCCCTTGAGAGATGGTATTTTTATGGATTATGCTTTTCCCTAGAGGATAGCCATCTAGTTCCTGTCCTTGTTTGCCAAGTCTTCTATGACAAATACTATACAATGGGTTAACTTAAACAACAGGGATTTATTGTCTTATGGTTTTGAAAGCTAGACGTCCAACATCAACAGATTAGCAGGCTTGCTTTCTCCCAGAGTCTGTAATGTTCTGGTAATCCTCTGTCACAAGGCATTCTCTCTCTCCCGGGTCTGTTCCTCTGCTTTATACTGACCTCTGACTTTACTGACTGACTGCATCCAAATTTCTTCTGCTTATAAGGTCTCCAGTCATGTGGATTAAGGCCCAGCCTGATTCAATTTGGACTCATCTAAATAGTTTATTTGAGGATTCTATTCACAAATGAGTCCACACCTCAATTAATAATAACAATTTCAAAGGTCTTATTTGCAAGTGGATTCTTAACCATTGTGGTGGATATGACTCAATCCTCAACAGGTTCCAATGAAAAGCTTGGGTTTTGTTTTGTTTTTTGTGTGTGTGTTTTTTTTCAGTCTTTTCCTCCTTAGCAAACTCCTAATTCCCATTTTTGTCCCTCTAGCCTCAACAGCCTGTTGGAAGCTCTGCCCAGCTTATCTTCTCAGCCACTATTTTCAGGATCAGATTTCTCTGGTTAAAAAGCACACCAAATGCTAAGCACATATTTCTAGGATTTTCTTCTCTCCTGAATATTGTCCCACAATTTCCTGCTGCTTTTGTAGTCTTCTGATGCCCCAGATTTTTTTTAGCCAGTTTATCTAGTTGTTCTAAATAGGAAAGTTGGTTCAAACCACCTATTCTACTGTGTCCAAAAGCAGAACTTCTTACATTTATTTTTCTAAGAGTCAAATTGCACAACTTGTACCTCAGTAAATATTATAAAATATAGCATCATAGTAGTATCATAATATGACAGTCTTTTAATCACTTATTATTGATTTTAAGTTCATAGAGTCATTCTACAGATAAAACAAAGTATCTTAGTGTACGGAGAAGAATATAAATGCTGTAAAATTCATCATATAAAAGAACTGGTCTAATTAATTCAATTTAAAAGTTAGAGGGGGAGAAAAGGTAGAAGCAATTGTAGCACTAAAAACCTCTTCTTATAAGTTTGAAGTCAAGAAATACAAGTTCAAAAATAAGAGTTTTAGTTAAATTATTTAATTTTATAAAATTAACCAATACACAATTTTAAAATAATTAAAAAATTAAAAAGAATTACAAACTAAAATAATGAGACAAAGGAAGGGTTAACAGTGTAAGCAATCTAAATGCTACAGCTTTTCTAACAGAAATCTATGATTATTGATTAAAACATATAAATGTAGACATGGATATGTAAATGTTTTATTTGGAGTTATGCACATAGCCAATATAAGGCTAAATATATAAATAAATAAATGAGTTTAAGTTCAAGAGTTGGATGTGGTGGTGGGAGCAGAGAGTATTTTTCATTTGATACTAATATTTGATTTTATTTATATTTCAAAAGAAATTTTATATCAGGTGATTGTTGATTGATTATACAGAGAGCATCTGATAAATGTAGTCTGTTATAAAATGGGAGAAAAAGCTAAAATCATTATAAACTTACATTTTAAGATAACTTATTTTGACAAAAAAAAATGCTTTCCTATAATAAAGGTGATATTAATACATTCAACTTTTGAAAGAATATCTTATTACTGGTCCAAGAAAGTAAGTTTTATGTTACCAAACTAAAATGTCTAGTTATAGTGGAACTGACACCTGTAGTGAATAAAACTAACACTCCCAATGAAATCAAATAAGAAACAAATCAAGGTTGTCAAGTCATAAGGATGCCAATTAAAAGCTGAAGTCATTCAATAATATCTGAGTAAAATTAATACAAGTCACAAAAGTGAACAGTTTTCTTCCTAAACATGATTCCTGTGGTAATCATTCTGAGGTTTACTTTTCACATGCTTAGATATAGACTTTAGATATTTTGGTCAAGCCATTTGGAAGGTGCCCAAGTTTGGGAACATAACAAAAATTTTTCAACACCAAAAATATTTTTTCAGTGACACCAAACTATTGATTCATTGGACAGTCCTCCCTAGGACTATGCATAAGACCTGCTAGGAGGCACTGACTTTGTGAACAGAGCAAGCTGAGAACTTCTTACACTTCACCAGGTCACAAGCCTTCAGTACACAGCATGTCAACATGTTGAGGAGGGGGACATTTGTACGTGGAACAGAAGCTTATCCGAGAGCAATAGGTTAACATGTTAGGGTCATGAGTTAAATTTTTAAACTCAGTTTTATTATAATTTAGAGTTTATTTTACATAAATACTCTATCTGAAATTTTTAAAACTGTGCATTGTTCTCATTTATTTTACATATTGATTAACAATGGTTAATAAAATCAATTAATGAGAAATTCCCCTGGCATATAGTTGTGAGAAGTTAAATAATTTCCATGCCTAGTTGTAATTTTCAGCTGAAGACTTTGTGCATGCATTTATCAGATGTGTGTGCTATGAATCTCTGTATGTATTTACTTACCAATTATCTTCATATACTTTTCTTTTAAGAATCGTTTTAAAATGTCAATTTTTCCAAAAGCAGTTGTGTTGTTAATAGACTGACAGGCTTAGCTCCACAGAACTGAAATATTTTAGCACTGAGATCTCCTATGTTGTATCTTTCCACTCTCACAAGTTATGCCAGAGGGACCAGATTTGGCTGCAGGCACGTTATACCCACATAGCCACAGCTGAGGTTTCTCCCCACAGGCTCTACTACTCCAGAAAAGTACTGTATTTTTAAAGATTCTGGTTGGTTATAACACAGTGCTAGGGAAAGAGCTTCAAACACAAGAAAAGCAGTTAGTTTTGCCCCGATCCATGTCTGCAGACAGCAGCCCCTAATCCCAGCCAACTTGTTGTTCATAAGTGGGGTCTTGGCAAGAGATGTGGCTGAATCATTGTAAATTCATTCCCACTGTCAGCAAAATCTGAGAACACATGGTGGGTCAGTGACATTTTCATGTATAAAATAGAACACATTTAAAGTCATGTCTTTTGTTTACAAAGATCTGGGTCTGTAGGGCCCAGAATTTAGTTTTTATTCAATGTCTATCAATTAGTGCCAACCACCATTCAAACACAGTAGTTAGTTGAAAGAACAGATTCTGTGGACTTCCCTAATGTCACTAAGAAATGCCTTCAAGAGTTAATTGAGGGAAGAACTTTAAATATGTCTTAATCTTTGCCACACAAGCTCCCTCACTTTTTCATTCTAAATTTTAATTATACACAGCTTGTGATTATTTTAAAAATACTTTATTCTTTCTAGACTGCCTAAATAAAAAAGTTTAGGAGCTGAATGAAAGAAATTGCTGAAACATTACTACCTTCTCTGAAATTTCCTCCTCTCTAAAAATAGAATAATTTTCTTACTAAAAAATTGGGCCTATACTGTTATATGTTTTTCCAATGCTAAACTTAGCAGTACAGTTCACTTTAAAATTGGCTTGAATTAAGATGTCTTAGCATGTTAAATAGTTGATGATTGTTAATTAAATTAGTTATTTTCTTTCCCATAAGCTCATAAAATATACACTAATTACCACAAACTCAGTCATAGTTTATTTTCTATATGGTTTTCAAAATAATTTACCAGTTTACCAATATCAATGTTAGCATATTATATAAAGTGTGTTATAAAGAACATACAGATCAAGAAAAATAATGGAAGGATATAGCTATTAGCTAAATGATGTGAAAGCTGCTTTATTGGAAAACCTATTAAAAGTTCATACTAAAAATAATGAAAAAATATCTCAAATTAAAAATAGTTTTTACCAAAATCAGATTGAAGGACACTGTGAAAGAATAAACTGGAAATTATTTGCATAAATTCATCTTCTTAACATGCATTACATATACTTGCTGAGCTTCCAAAAAAGTCACGTAGTAGCTAACATTTTTCCTCTTCTTTCATTCAACATTAAATCAAATCATTCAACAGTGATTTTGTGTAATCAGTAGAAGGAATTTAACAGCAAGTCAGCACTGCTTTATGACAGAATCTTTAAAAAGATAACACTATTAGCTTTCTTCATGGGAAAAATGTGAATAAGTCGACACAAGTTAGTGAGAAAGAAGAAGGAAAGAGTTTCAAGGTGCACTGGCACATTTACCTCTGTCCAGATCAGGTTTGGTAGCAGTCAGCAAGCACAAGGCCATATTTTATGTTGATATAATAGATCTCTAGATCTATATGCCTCCTGCTCACACAGCAGTGGGATGTAAAATAAAAATTCACGAATTTCAGAGATTATTGTTCTAAGAAATATTACAAAGGAAAAGAAAATTTTGTTTTCCCACCATTCAGGAACAAAAGTTCAGATAATTGAGTTATTCAGGAGAGACTACTAAATAATTGGGGATGAAATGTGGAGTTTAGCATAACTTTGCCTTGGGCCAGCTCTAAAGCATTCCTATAAAGTTGCACTATAGCATCATTTGTGTGTTAGATGCCACATGGTTATCTTCTCCTTGGAAACAGACACTCCTTCAAGCTGTATGCTGAAAACTTAAGATGGACAAAATTTTTTAAATTATGAAAGGTGTGGCAGTTTGGATATATTATGTCCCTAACAAAATCCATGTACTTTAATGCAATCTTGTAGGGGGCAGACTCATTAGCCTTGATTAGGGTGGTACCTTTTGATTCAATGGTTTCATGGAGATGTGACCCACTCAACTTTGGGTGATAAATCTGATTAAATTATTTCTAGGGAGGTGTGGACTCCACCCATTCAGGGTGGGGCTTGATTAGTTCAATGGAGTATATAAGAGAGCTAAGAGCCCACAAAGACTCTGACACTTGGAGATGCTTGGAGATGAGGACAGAAGGGTGTTTGGAGATGCTGAGCTAAGAGATGAAGCCCAGCGTTTGCCCCTGAAAAGCTAAGAGAGAACTCCCAGACGCTTAGAGAGAAATGCCCTGGGGGAAAGAAGCAAGGACACACAGGAGCTGAGAGACAGGAGCTAAGAGAAACCCAGAGACATTTTGGAGAATGCCATTTTTGAAATGCAACCAGCCATGTGCCTTCCAGCTAAAAGAGGTCTCCCAGATGCCATTGGCCATTCTTCAGTGAAGGTATCCTCTTGTTGATGCCTTAGTTTGGACACTTTTATGGCCTTGAAACTGTAAATTTGTAACCTAATAAATCCCCTTTATTGAACCAATCCATTTCTGGTATTTTGCATAATGGCAGCATTAGTAAACTGAAACAAAATGTTTTACTACAACTAAGAAACTGAGAAAGCTGATTCTTAGATTTGAAAGATGGTATGAAGTCCAATATTTGGTAACCCATTGAAATTAAAAGTTGCAAAAGATGTTAAAGAGATTGATATTTTCAGAAAAGAATGGAAATTATGTAACTGAGAAGTAGCATATGGTGGGATATTATGCAATCATCAATTACCAGGTTCTCAAAAAAAACACTTAGTGGCAAGAAAATTCTCAAAAATATATCACACTAATGCAAGGTGTTAATAATAGGGAGGTATATGGGAACTCTATATTTTATGTATTTTATGTAAGACTTTTCTGTAAACCTACAACTTCCCTAATAAAAAATTTTTAATGACATAATGCTAATTAATTAATACAAAATCAAAATTTATTATTATATTTTATATGATTCTAATTTTAATTTAATGGTGAACATGTGTTATTAGTTTTGACTACTTTACATCCTTCCAATATTTGAGGAATTTTCTGCCCATTAAGGCCTTGCAGGAGGCAAGAGTGGCTTCCAAAACTAGGAGCTGATACCCATTGTCCCAAATTCCTTTGCAGTTAAGGCATAGACATGTAAATTGACTTCTGCCACCCTCAAAGACTTTGGTGCAAAAGTGTTCAATCTCATTGCAACAGCAGGCATTTCTCCTTCAGAACCATTTTTGGGTTTGGCTGTTTAGTAAACCTGACTCTCCTGGCTCCTACCAATTCTCTAAGTTACCTAACATGCCCTTAATAAATTCTTTTCCTGCTTAATTAAACCAGAATCAGCTTCCATTGCTTACAGCTAAGAACTCTAACTTTCAGTGATCCATACCAAAATATTGTGTGTCATCTGTGGGTGAAAGCTTTATGAGTTATTTTTGCTTCCTTTAAATACTCTTGTTTATTACTGAGTAGATGATACTTTATATAATATATAAATCATAGCTTTGATGTCAATCAAAAGTGGTGGGTTCTCTGCCCAATGCACTCAAACGACCAATTCTTGAGCCACCAGGGCTTCAGAGAGAGAGAAAGAATTTATTGCTAGGGACAAAGAAGGAGATCAGATGGCCTATCAGTCTAAAAATCTCTCTCTCCCATCTGCAGTAATTCTGATAGCTTTTTAGTATCAAAAGATGGGCAGGTTTCAGGATAATGAGCACAGTGACTTGAGATGACGAGGTTAGAGATGGTCTAATTATTGAGCATGCACAAATTGATTATATGCTTAGTCACAGAACTTATGTAAGAAAATGGCAGCCTTAATATAATGATAGGAGTGGGATTTTTAGTATTATAATGAGGTGTAGGTCATTTATAGTTTAAAATTTAAGCCACTATGTAATGTCAAGTGGGTCAATTTTGGTTAGATTCAGCTCTGTTTATCAGAATAGCTTTAGAATTGGGGTGGGTTAGTTCAGGGCTGATCCAAGTCCCTTCATTAATAAACATTAGGGGCTGTCTTTAGTGATCATAAGACTCTAAATTTGAAAAACAGGTTAAGGGTATATAAATTAGGGTCAGTTGCAAGGTTTTTACAATCATAAGATAAAAGCTATATAGTTATACAATCTTTATTGAAGCTCAAGGCAGCTGGATTACAGTTCAGCAATTTCAGGTATATCTCTCTGTCTATTCTAATATACTAGAAAGTAAAAAGAAATATCTATATAATGATTCAGTAATCATAATCATTTCTTAAATCCTAACTTCTCAGATACAGTTTTCTTTGGTGTTTAATTAATTAATGAAATACGGTTTATGAAATCAGTGGTATGACTCAAAAGAGCCAATTGTGTACACCTGTTCCCAACTCCACTTTCAGTGATGTTACTTTAACAGCTTGAAATTAGCCATGGTGGGAGAATTTACAAACTAGAAAATGGCACATTTTTTTTCTAGAGCCAGTTTTTTTTTAAATCCAGACTTTTTGCCCCAAAGAGCTCATTATTAAACATTTATCAGCACCCTTTGCATGTGGCCCTGTATATATTTCAACTCTCCATTCTATCACAAAATTTCTAAAAAATTATTAAACATGGTTCTTTGCCAAAAGTCTATTGCTGTATTAAACTCAGTGGCTCTCACCACCCAGTAGTAGGGCATCATTTAGGATGTTTTCAGCTATGAAAAATACTGATTAAAGGTGACAATTTTTTTATGCAAGTATGGTCCATAAACCAATGGTATCCAAAACTATTCTAGCCAAAAATTAGAACAATCCAAATGTCTATCAACTGGTGAATGGGTAATTAATTTGTGGTATTTCCATATGATGAATTACTACTCAGCAATAAAACAAAGCAAAATATTAATATATACAACAACAAGGATGACTCTCAAAACCATTGTGCTCAATCAAAGAAGTCAAACTCTGAAGACTGCATACTATATACTTCCATTTACAAGAAATGTTAGAAAATTGCAGTGACAGAAAGGAAATCAGTAGTTGCCTGTACCCAGGGATCAGGTGAAGGGATTAACTGCAAAGGTATACAAGTAAACATTTTTGGGGTAACTTTAATGGTAGTTACACAGTTCTTTAAGGTTAAAAAAAATGGCCAAAAGCACACTTAAAACAGATTAATTTTAATGTATATAAATTATATCACAATTAAGCTGAGATAGATGGATTTGGGAGTGGGGAGGAGAGAGAGAGAAGAACCAGCAGCAATGCCCCTCAAAGAGATTTTCTAACAGTTATAATTTATCAGTCATATTGACCTATTCAAATTTGAGGACTTTTGCCAGCACATTCTTTGTAATTCTCCATGGCATCCAGTTTACACATCCAGCTGTTCAGTTGGTGTCTATTCTCTATTAAGTGGACCCAACCTGGCAAAATGCAACTTTTCAATCGTGTCTTATTGAACTCAATTAGGATCAGAGGATGTCTCCAAAAGTATCCTTGATTGATGACTTTAAAGTGAAAAAGTACTTGCTTCAGCAGTTCTGTAATTTCTCACTTTCACTGTGAATCCTACTGAAACACAATGATAGTTGTATTATTCTAGTACTTTAGACGAAACCATAAAACATATAATAGTTTCCATAGATGGACCTCAAATGTGCATCTGGTTTCTTTCCTTGTCTTTTGTTTTGTTTTTTAAGTCTTTAATGAAGTTTGGAACTTCTGACTCACAGTCTCTTTGCAAAAGCTGACTTTCTTTTTATACTCTTAATGGATTTTTTGTCTATGTGATTCTTAAGGATGGTTAAAGATGTTATATGTATATTATCTTTTACAATGTTTTAGATGATTAATATTCTGACAGATATTCTTTCAAAGAACTGTTGTTTCATTATCTGAGAATCCTCTGAGTGAAGTAACAAAATTCAAATTCACTTTACTTTCTAAATGACTACTTTGAATTTCAAGTCAATTATATAATAAATAAAAGCTAAATTGCAATTATTAATAAAATTTTTAAAAATACAATTATAGGCAGCAAGTAAAAAGCAAGACTGTTAGCAGCATGTAGTGCATAATACAGATAATACTGGATCCTTTAATTAGTAATTATGAGACATACTGTCATGATGTGGAGAGTTGAAAAGAGAAAAAAAATATTGATTCCAAACCTGAAGAAGCTTGCCGTCTCAATTATGAGATAAAGAATAACCACAGAAATCATTTAGTGCAATGTTTCATTTTGCATTATATGGTTTGAATTTAAATTATCTTACTCCATTTGGAGGGAAATGTTTCACCTAGTCTTTCCCAATTTTGTTTGAAAAAAATTTTTTTTAATTCTCCTAGTTCAATCTATTAAAACTGACATAGAAAAAGATATGTATAGAACATTTTTCTAAAAGAATTATCCTCTTGCAAGATAAGATAAACATCACCAAAGCTAATACAAGATGAGTAGTGGTGAGGCTTGTTTTTAAGGTAATTCTTGTCAAATTTAAGTAAAAGAAAATAGTTGATATACTTTAGAATTTCTTAAAATTATTTGAAAATCCTATGTGTATGTGAAAAATGTAATGAATGTTATATTTTCTAATTATCTAACATTTTAGTCTTCTAAAATGTCCCATTAAATAAATCTATTTCTCCCTCCCTAAACAATAAAAAAAAATAAAAATATTGGAGGTTTAATAATAGCCCTTAAAAATCACTAGCATTGGCTTACAGACTTTTTTGTAAATGAAAAAAACATTTTTGGATAGGATAAAAACAGAGAATTTATAAAGATATATAATTGCTCAAGATTGCAAATTTTGAAGTTTCCTTTTAAGGAAAAGATGGTGAGGAGAAAAGAAGTCAAGGAATAGATTGAAAGCACATCCACAACAGGATTTATAATTTTCTGTTTTTGTGAATAGCACTAGATGATAAGAACCTTGAAAGCATATGCTATGTCTTACTCATTTTGTATTTTCAGTACTGAGCATAGTACTTGGTAAGTAATAGGGGTTCAGTAATTTCTGATGAATGAGGAATGACTAGAGGGGTTATTGAATGAATCAATCTCTCTCTCTCTCTCTCTCTCTCTCTCTCTTTCTCTCACCCTTTCTCTTCCTTACTCACTCACTTTTCTCTCTCTTCACCCCCTACCCCACCTCTCTCACACATGCAAAAACATGCTCACATACCTAGGGATTGGAATACAAAACTCAGAATAAAACGGAAATATGTGGCAGGGTTTAGACATTTAAAATATTTATATATATATATGTTTCATAACTAAAGCACATTGTTAATTTTTTTTTTTTTTTTTTTGGTTAGAGCAGTTGTAGGTTTACAGAAAAATTATGCAGATGGTACAGAATTCCAACATCCACCCCTGGTTTTCCTCATTATTAGCACTTTGCATTGGTGTGGTACTTTTGTTGCAATTGATGGAAAAATATTATTTCAATTATACCGCTAACTATAGTCTGCAGTTTAAGGTTCATTGTTTATACAGTTCTATGGTTTTTGTTTTGTCTTGCTATTATGGTAGCATAATTGCAACTTAAAATTTCCCCTTTAACCAGATTCAAATATAGAGTTCAGTGGAGTTAATTATATTCACGGTGTTGTGTTACCATAGCCATGATTACCAAAATGTTTCCATCATCTCAAACAGAAACTCTGTACCAATTGAGCATTAATTTCTCATTCCTCAGCCCCATTCTTACCACTGTAACCTGTATTCTAGTTTCTGACTATAAATTTAATTTTCTGATTATTTTATATAAGTGATATCATATAATGTTTGGCCTTTTGTGTCTGGCTTAGAAATAAGTTTAGGGAAAACTAAACATGACATCTTCAAAGTTCATCAATACTGTAGCATGTATCAGACTTTAATTCCTTTTTATGGCTAAATAATATTCCACTGAATGTTTATACCACATTTTGTTTATCCATTCATCTGCTGATGGACCCTTGGGTTGCTTCTACTTTTGGGCAATTGTGAATAATGCCACTAGAAACATCGGTGTGCAAAGGGTTCTTTTTCTAAAATGATTTTTAATTAGAGAAGTTGTAAGTCTAAAGAAAAATCATATAAAAATACAGGAGGCAGGGCAAGATGGCAGCATAAGGAGGTGTGGAATCTAGTTAGTCCTCTGGAACAATGAGCATATAGACAGGAACAACTAGTAAATATTATGGAACAACTGTTTGGGGGACATCCATGACTGGGCACACATCATATACCAGTCTCGAATGAGTGGAACAGCTGAGATCACAGCATAAGGACTGTAAGGAAAGCTCCCCAAACTGCAGAGATGGTGCCCCTTCCCCACTGGTACAGCAGGCTGACTTGGAACACTTCCCTGTAGGAAAAAGAAGCAGTCTATTGGAGGAAAGGAAGGTAGCTCAACCAAGCACCAATTGCAGTTTTAATTAATGAATTTGGACTATGGAATACAAGCTATGAGCACAGATAAACCCAGAGAAAGCAGGAAAGGAACATGGAGGTTTTTCTCATCAGAGAGGAGGCAGGGCTGATGAAAAAAAAAAAAAAAAAAAAAAAAACAGAGGCTTTTCAAATCAACTGAGCTCAGAATACTGGAAAAGGACTGTGTCCCACTGGTTCTGAGAAGAGGATTTCTTTCTTTTTTCCCCTCATTCTAAGTAGCACATTAGAGAAAGTCTGAGGCATATTCAATTGTCAGCACTGACCCAGGCAAGGGTGAAATTAATATAGTCAGAGAGACAAAGGAAGAAGTCAAGTGTGGGAGATAAATCCCTAAAGGCTTATTTTCCCTAAGAAAAGGCAGAGGCAAGGCTTAACTCAAGTGGCAGCCCTCCCTCAGAGAACTCAGAGCCCAGAACCTGGAGGAAAAAAAAACAAAACAGAAACAGCTTAAGCTTGGCTTCTGACACTCTCAGCCCCAGGCAGGGACAGGATCTACAGAGAATTAAAGGCACTGCAACTTTTACACCAGTGGGGAGCTGTGGGCTGACAAGCACCACCTTCTGGACAAGACAGGAAAAGCACAGCATGTAGAGTCCCCAAAGAAAAGTCTGAAAACTTTCTGGGCCTCATCCTCAGGGAAACCTGATACTGATTACACCCTCATCCTGAGACCTGCATCCATCTGGTCTGGGAAAATCTAATTGGGGTAATCAAGGAAACCAGATGCCTAGACAACAAAAATTAAAAAAAAAAAAAAAAAAAACAACAACAAAAAAAAAAAAAAAAAAAAACAAAGATATGGCCCAAAGGAAAAAACTTACACTTTAAATGAGATGAAACAACTAATTAAAGATCTTCAAACAAATATGCTAAATCAATTCAAAAATCAAATGGATGAGTTGAGGGAAGATACGGCAAAAGAGATGAAGGCTATAAAGAAGACATTTAGGGGAGGGGAAAAGATGGCTGCATAAAAAGAAGTGGAATTTAGTTAGTCCCCTGGAACAACTAATAAACAACCAGGAACAACTAGTAAATAATTTGGAATAACTGCTGGAGGAAAACCGTGACTCACATTGTATACCAACCTGGATTGGGAGAAATACCTGGGATCACTCCATAAAATCTGTAAGTAAAAACTGTGGAACCACACTGGGAGCCTCCTCCCCTATGGCAGACTGAGCTGCAAAACCTCTCTGTGGTAGAAAGCAGCACTCTAAGTGAATATAGCTCAGCTGCTCCAACTGGGGTTTTAATTAACAAATGTGGACTGCTGAATACAAGTTACAAAGCTCACCAACAAGCAGACAGAAGCTTTTAGTGACAACTGACCTTAAAGAGCCAGAAGACTCATATGTCCCAGGAGGGGGAACCCAGAAGACCAGGTGTTACCTCTGGCCAATGAATGAAACTGGGGGCCATGTACTGGCTCTAAAAGGGGGCTTTCTGTCCTTTTTTCTCTCTCTCAACCTGAGGGGCACAGTGGAGACAGCCTCAGCCATTTTCAGTTCACAGTGCTCTGACAATTCAAACACAGATGAAAACTCACTAAGGGATGTATCTTCCGTAAGAGTAAGGAGGTGGGACCCAGCTTTCCCTTCAGAATCAGACCTCAGAGCCAGGGGGGGGAAAGCCAAAACAGAAACTGAAGAGGCAATACCTCCTTACCCCACTCAGGAGTGACAGACTGACAGGTGACACCTGCTGGGAAGGTTAGGAAAAGCACAGGGACAAGAGACCTCACAGGAGAGTCTGTCATTCTTCTAAGATACACCCTGAACACAACCCCATTCTGAGACCTGAATCCATTCAGGTCTGGGAAAATCTAATTGAAGTAGCCAAGGAAACCAGATGCCTAGACAGCAGGAAAAACACACTAGGAAAAATGAAGATATGGCACAGTCACAGGAACAAACTTATACCTCAATCAAGATACAGTTGAGATATTGTTTCACTTTAATGAAACACTCCATTAAATATTTTCAAAGAAATATGCTAAATCAAATCAAAACCAAATCAACAAGATCAGGGAAGATATGGCAAAGGAGATGAAAAATATAAAGAAAACACTGAGAGAACATAAAGTAGAAATCAAAAGTTTGAAAAAACAACTGGCAGAATCTATGCAAATGAAAGACACAACACAAGAGATGAAAAACACAGTGGGGACATACAATAGCACACCTCAAGAGGAAGAAGAAAATACTCAGGAACTGGAGAACAAGAAACCTGAAATCCTACACACAAAAGAGCAGATAGGGAAAAGAATGGAAAAAATATGAGCAACGTCTCAGGGAATTGAAGAACAACATGAAACACAAGAATATATGTGTCATGGGTGTCCCAGAAGGAGAAGAGAAGGGAAAAGGGGCAGAAGTGATAATAGAGGAAATAATCAATGAAAATTTCCCATCTCTTATGAAAGACATAAAATTACAGATCCAAGCACAGGGTATCACAAACAGAATAGATCTGAATAGGCCAATGCCAAGATATTTAATAATCAGATTATCAAAATCAAAGACAAAGAGAGAATCCTGAAAGCAGCAAGAGAAAAGAAATCCATCACATACAAAGGAAACTTTATAAGACCATGTGTAGATTTCTCAGTAGAAACCATGGAGACAAGAAGGAAGTGATGTGATATATTTAAGATATTGAAAGAGAAAAACCACCAACCAAGAATCCTATATCTGGCAAAACTGTCCCTCAAATATGAGGGAGAGTTTAAAATATTCCCTGACAAACAGACAATGAGAAAGTTTGTGAACAAGATACCTGCACTACAGGAAATACTAAAGGGAGCACTACAGACAGATAGGAAAAGACAGGAGTGAGAGGTTTGGAACACAATTTTAGATGATGGTAGCACAGCAATGTAAGTACACTGAACAAAGATGACTGTGAGTATGGTTGAAAGAGGAAAGTTAGGAGCATGAGGGACACCAGAAGGAAAGAGGAAAGATAAAGACTGGGACTGTATATCTCAGTGAAACCTAGAGTGCTCAACAACTGATAAAATGCACAAATGTTTTTACATGAGGGAGAACAAATGTCAACCTTGCAAGGTGTTAAAAATAGGGTAGTGTTGGGGAAAAAATACAATCAATGCAAACTAGAGACTAAGAGTTAATAAAGACCACATTGAACAAAGTAAAAAAGAAGGAAAGGGAAAAAAAAGAAACCTCATTTCCTATTGAAAACTTTAGAAGAACTTTCAGAATAGGTCAGGATGGATGAAGTTGGTTTTAGATAAGAATAAAAATACAGTATAACTGGAGATATCTTGGTTATAATAAAACTACCTGCCAAGAGGGGCTTTCAAGTTCATTAGATAGAAAGCTGCCTTCATTCTTGGAGATAAAAAACATGTTCTTTCTAAAGGACAGCTGTAACCCACATGTCCTTTGCTAATCACGCACAGCCTTGAAAGGAATCTGAATCCTTTTCCTTCATTTTGTCATGGCCTTCTTGGCCACCACCTGCTATAGTCCTGATCCCAGGAATTCTGCAGGCCCGTTTCTTTCCTTCATAAGTTTTTTCTCAAGCACAGAGATTAAAGAGCCCCTTTCCTGATTACATGGAGGGCAGGAGGTGAGGGGTTTTACAGCTGCTTCAGTGGCTGCTTTTCATGTCTGAAATGACAAAATGAAAGTAGCTGTGGCCTTTTAGAGGACTTTTGGCACAGAGTGCAAACAGGTCACCCTGGGAAACTCTCATTAGGGTAAAAGGTTTTGTGTTCCTCATTTGACAATTGCACACATTCCACACTCTGCTCTGCTCTGCAGTTGTTTTATTTTCTATTTTTATTTTCTTACGCTGGTTATGCTCACAGGCAGAATGGCAAGGAGAAATATCAGTGATTTCATTTTATTTTACCTAACTGAATTCTAGGTGATATGGAAATCTGTGGATACCCCTGGAACTGTCATTCCCCTATGCAATAATGACATAAATATTAGCTCTCTACATAGAATGAATTGTTAGGATATTAAGAGGTGTGATCAAGGGGCAAGTGGACTAAACTAAGGAATCCTGCATTTTCTTCCATGAGCTTCCATTAACTACCTCTGTGACTTTTGAGAATGTCATTTAACCTCTTTGTGCTCAATTTACAATATAAAAAAAATTGGTTATGCTCAGTGATTCCTACAATTTCACTATATACAAATTTTCCATTTTTCAGTCAAAGAACATTAGGTAAATAATGAAGCAAATTAGGCAGAATGAAGCCTAAAATTAAAGCCTTTAAACAACTCACCTTCACTTTCATAGACACTCTTGATTATCAGGTTTCATACATCGCAGAATGGTTAAGACCTACAGATGACATGAAATATACATACTCTACTTGATTCCTGCAATGAATTCTACTTGAAATAAAGATTAAATGAAATAATGAAAAATAATGAACTCCTAATATCATTCATTTAAAATAAAATGGCAAAGAATGAGCAAGAGAAGTGAGCTATCCAGGTGAGCCAAAGACGGAGAAAGAGGATTAAACAGGGGGAGGAAAAGAAGGAAGAGGAAGAAATGGAAAGGCAGGAGGAACAGGAGGAGAAGGAGACGGGATAGGAGGAGGAGAAAGAAAACACATATTGATAGACAACAATCTGTGTTTTCACATGATTTTCAGGTAATTCTGACGCACTCTGAAATTTTGAACTGCTCCACAAAACAATAGGCTCAATTTAATTAATGGGTGTTAGGTAATTAAGTACCTAATGGGTTAAGGAAACAGGAATGTAAGGAGGATACAGGAAAATTATTTTGAATTATTTTGAATTATTTGAATTATTATTCAAATAATTATTCAAATTATTATTCAATAATTATCAAATTCAAATAATTATTCAAATTATTGAATTATTGAATTCAATATATTCAATATAATAAATATTGAATAATTTCTGAATTATTGAATTCAAATAATTATTCAAATTATTCAAATAATTATTCAAATAATTAATTGAATTATTTTGAATTATGTTATTTAAATTTACATCTGTAAAGTAACAAAGTTTGAGTGTGCTAGAACAAGGCATGGGAAGAAAGGAGTTGGAAAGTCGCTGATCCTCCAAGAGCTTGAATGTCAGGATCACTGGAGAACCTTTTCAAACTACATGTCTCTCTTCCTCTTTTCCACTGAAAATTCCTGCTACAGCAAGCCATTCCACTTATTGGAGTATTTTTATATCCTTCAGATGAGTTGAAGTGTAAAAAAGACTAAAAAACACTAGATTCCTAATAGAATCAATAACAACAAATAAAAATAGCTACAAATTATTTGATACCTGCATTATAACCGCACTGGGTGGAGAAATTTACAATTTTGAGCTCTAATCCTCATGACAACCCTTTAAACTGAGTATTCCCCCATTCACAAGTTAGTAAACAATGGTGAAGAAAAGTTAAGTAATTATAACTAGTAGCTGTGTTCCAGTTTCCTAATGCGGCCTTTTTGCAAAACACCAGAAATGGATTGGCTTTTAAAAAGGGGGGTTTATTTGGTTACACAGTTACAGTCTTAAGGCCATAAAGTGTCCTAGGTAACACATCAGCAATCAGGTACCTTCACTGGAGGATGGCCACTGACATCCAGAAAACCTGTGTTAGCTGGGAAGGCATGTGGCTGGTATCTGCTTGCCCCCAGGTTGCATTTCAAAATGGCGTTCTCCAGAATGTCTCTGTGTCAGCTTCTCAGGGCAAACTCTGGGCTAGTACTTCCAAAACATCAGCAAAACTCTGCTTTCAACGGCCATCTTCAAAAGGTCTCTAAAAGTTGCAGCTCCTCTTTCAGCTCCTGTGCGTTTTTCAAAGTGTCCCTCTTGGCTGTAGCAAGCTCACTCCTTCTGTCTGAGCTTATAGAGTAGTCTAGTAAACTAATCAAGGCCCAGGGTGAATGGGTGGATCCATGCCTACATGGAAATTATCAAATCAGATTTATCACCTACAGTTGGGTGGATCACATCTCCATGGACACAACCTAATCCAAAGGTTCAAACTTAATCAACACTCATATGTCTGCCCCTACAAGAATGCATTGAAGAATATGGCTTTTTCTGGGGAACATAATATATAAAAACCAGTACAAGCTGGTATAGCTAGGATTTGAACACAGGACTTTACCAGTCAAGCCCAGAGCCTAAGTTCTTCCCTCACCAACAGTGTATAGAGTTTGTTAAGCTCACTTGTGGCTGGAGACATATGATTGGTCACAATGATACATAGTATGTATTTGAAGCCTTGGTAGAAGACAAAAATTTGTACAAGGTAAAGGACAAAACTAAGGAAAGAAGTCTGGGAAATGCCAATACTTAGGGTGCACATTTACGGTGACTGACCATCCCTGTTTGCCCAGGACTGAAGCCCTGGGAAAGGGCACTTGCAGTGTTAAAACTGGAACAGTCCCCAGAAAACTAGGACAATCAGTTACCCTACAAGTGGTAAAATAAGACAGAAAAAGTGAATGAGAAGGAGAAATGGGAGAACCAAAGCATGGAGCATGGTGTCACAAAGACCAAGCATCAGAGAGAATCCAGGAGTAAAGGCTCATGAGCTTCAAAAGCTTCAAAGTCACGAGGATGAAGATGGACAGCATCCACTAGGAGGCCATTGCAGGCCTTCAGAGAGTAATTTTAACAGAGTGGTGATGGCCAAAGGTGTTTGCAGGCTTGAAGAGGAAATGGGTAATGAAGACGAGGACCAAAAACTTACACATTACAGAAAAGAAGTAAATAGTAACTCAAGAGAGAGAGACAGGATTAGAGGAAGATGGTAGATTTAAGTGTTTGTTAAGAACTGAGGAGACCTAAGCACATTTTTAAACCTGGAAGAGAGACAGTAAAGAAAACAGTTTAAGACACTGTAGACAAAGATTCACTACTGCAAGATACTAGAAGAAATAAACATGGAAGCAATCCTGTGCCCTTTATAAAAAGATACAATATTTACCAAATAGAATGTGGGGTTAAAAAATTTGACAAGCATGGGGTATCTGTTATGGGTCAGAATCTATGACAAGTACATTTACTTATGTTGTGTCATGAAACTCTTATTGAAGGAGTCAACCACTTACTCTCAGGAGAATTTTTTTGGTGGTAGCATCTAAAAGTAAATATGTATTTTCCTGAGAACCAAATTTAGAACAGAGAAATTTCCTGTGCTAAAAACATTATGGCATGTTTCAAATGGTTTTCCTCATATTTGTTAGCAAAATTCTCTCTGATTCTTGCCACATTTATATAAATAATCATAGGTTGAGTTCTTATGAAAACTGTGCAATTTGCCCTTCTTATTCATTGTTCCATGTCTATAAGACTTAATCCTATTTGTAAATGGTTAGCATCCTTTTTCAAAAAATCCACTTCTGTTTAAAGCTGAACAGTTGCAAGAAACGTAACCTCAAAAAACATTTTCTTTGGTCTTATCGTTTTCACATACTCCAGAGAAAGAAAAGAATGATATATATATATATATATATATAAAGTCATAAAATTATTTGTTCGTGTTCTTAGGCCTAATGCTAAGTTCAGTTTATAATTTATAATTAAGTAAAAATTGTACTATTTTACCTGTGTAAAACAATGAGTATAACTTCAGAATAATGTCTGAAAGTTGTAAATCTCCTACAAATGCTCACCAAAAATGAACTCAAATAGAAAGATTCCATAAGATAGACAATTTCTGGAACAAAGCAGGGGCTAAATAAATGTTAGTTCCCTTCAGTTTAGGGATGTACAGACTAGCCAATGAAGCTATTTTTTTAATGGAATCAATGATTTATTTTATCTTGCTCCCAAATTGATCAAAAAGTTAACTCATTTTTAAAAAGTCCACAGTCCATACCGATTCATTTCTGGAAGTGGTTTTTTTTTTTTTTCATTTGTATTTATTTGTACACCAGCATATCCTATTCTGTCTAGTCAACAGTTTCACCTATTTTACATTGTCCTTTAGGTCAATACCATCTGTTTTGGATTAAAGACAATAGAGAATAAATATCATATATGTTTAAAACAGTTTGCATGAATGCCAGCATAGCTATAAAACTCGAGAATGGTTAATACATAACGTGTTTACAAAGACAGTGGTAGTGGTGTCAACATTAATTAATCTCTTAGATCAATCTGTGTTATTTATTTTCTTCTTAATATAATAGCTCAAAAGAGCTAAGTGTTCTATTCTTAAAAATTCCACAATTTATTTACCCAGAAATGGCGATTTTAAGGCCACACAGAACTACAAAGATCAAGTATTTGATTCAATTGATGGTTAATTCATCAATAAAGTCAAAGACGAAATTTGAACTTTTTAAAATTCACCAGACCAGTCGTTTGACTGGTGAAGCTAATTTGACTGATTCAGTGATTCCATGGCACTGATCACTATGAAACTCTAGCTATCTTATTTGATATGGTATACACAACAATATAAAGTTATGATTGCAGTTAAAACACTAAGACACAGAAACTACTTCATTCTGGACACTTTCCAGTCTTTTAATGGTTTGAGATACCAAGTTAACATTGCAAATCTATAAATACTAAAAGTATTGAATTCAGTCATAAATAAACACAGAATTATATTATGTCAATGAAACAATATGAACAGTAAATGACATAAAGAGACTACAGTCCAAATATATAAAATATTTTTAAATGCTTCGTTTTCAGTAGTCCAATAGATTCAGGATATTATCTGTCCCCTATGTCTACTCACACTGTCACTTATTCCAAATGAATTGTTGCTTACCAGACACCGTGTTCAGAGATAAGTAGAATAAATAGACGAGTACCACCATCAGGGAGCCTTTATTGATTTGCAACCCAGAAGATAACAAAAAAAAATTATAATGTTTAGAATAAGAAAGACAACCCTATTAGAAAAGCCATCTGTATATAAAATTGAATTAAGTGAAGTCATCAGCTAGGAAAAATTACTGTTAGGAATTTTGCTAAACAATTCTTAGAAATAAGTATTCTAATAAAAAACATATGTGTTATATTATACCTCAGCCTCCAAAAGAGTGTCATAGAATATCAAAGCTGTAAATTTTCATCGGGTATTTTTGTTATGACACTAAATTATTTTAATATTTTGCAACTCCCATCTGTTTTAAATCTTAAAAACTATTCACTGGTAATCCTTTTTTCATTAATGAAAGAGCTGCCAAAATGGTACTAATTCTTGAGATGGTATTAATTACTGAAATATATTCTTTTTAATACAAGAAATGCTTACTTCCCTGTCTTTTCCTCAAAACCACAGATAGAAAACCTTAGAAATTAAATAACCCATCATGATAGTATAGTAAGACTGAAGTGACCATTAGGTTATTTACCTTTATCTTTCTTTATAAAAACAGTATACATTTTAAAGACAGTATGTCATAGCTTCTCTCAAAGAAGAAAATAGCTTCCACCACCTGAGGTTGGAATTTATCTCTTTTCAACCTGTACCACTTGCCATTTAATTATATCTTATTGGAAAATCAATAGCTCTTCTTTTTCTTTCAGTCTTTCTGCCTTTAACCATTGTATTCCATCAACCTAATCATTATTCCTTCCTATCAGGTCCATAATGACCTTCCTAAAAAAGAAGTAATGGTATAAATTCACAGAAAATTAGTTTATCACCCTGGATTTACCATCTATCATCTATTTTGTTACCTACACATTTTCTTTATCCTTCAGATTTCTTACATGAAAAATAGAGAAAGTCCTAAACAGATCATGCCAGTCTATCACTGAGGGTTAAGTCTGTTGTTTTTATTTGAGTAAAATATAAGATATGATCATTTTTGCACCCAAATTTGTTGATCACTTTCAAATATTTTTACAGAAATTTGGGGGGATCAGCAATGGTATAGAATTGTCCCCGCATTTGACAGGCTGTGTAGAATTGGTGAAGGGAACTCCAGCATCCCACAGAGGCTGCTATTTCTTCTCACTGCCTCAAGGATGCTCATGTTGTAAGCTAGGTCCCTTAGCAAGATAGATGTTAATAGATTTAGAAAATATCCTCCAATGTGAAGGCTCCCTGTTCTATCTTCCATCACAGGCTTCCATGGTTCTCTGAGAGAAGTAAATCCATTCCTTTGCAGTCCATTTTTATCAAGTGCATTGACCTTGCTTGTGTTCCTAGTGTCAAAAACCTGAGCTCTCGTGCTTTTGAAAAAAAATTTTTTTCATATATAGCCATTCCCCTGGGTGCATGCCACACCACACTTGGAATCTTTGCCCCCTTTCCTTCCCCAAGAATGCATCACTGCCATGTATTAGCAGTTTTCCTTCTTTCCTTTTCAAACCTTAATCACAAAAGGTTGACTGCACCCAACATACAAGGAGAGCTTCCTACATTGTTTTCAGAGACTCTAATAAATCTGTCTGGAAATGTCTTTCCTTCTTTTTTGACTAATGGGCTGGAGATTCTCTGTCGGACTCTGCATATCCACCCTGCTCCAACTTTCTCTAACTTTCTTTTGGTGATTGGAACTTTATGAGCTATGTCAACCTGACTCCTTTGCCTTCTGGCTCCCAGCTGGTTGGCCAATAGAAGGTATGGCAGCCAAAAAAAAAAAAAATGCATCTCTCAAATCTCCATCTATGGGGAATGTACTTGACTGACAGATTCAGCTGCTGCATTATGAAACCCATCACTGCTCTTGTGCCAAGACTACACTTCCCACTGGGTGTTCCCAGCAATGATGAAGTGCAGCAGGGAAACTAAGGTATGCTAATTCCTACAAGATCCAGAATTCTTCTCATGGATGACTTTGGCTTGATGACTTCCCAATGGCTCTTCCAAAACTTGATTAGAATAGCACCATAGCCTGACTTGTCCTACCGTATCTTCCTTTGTTCCTTCACTCCTTTACGGAGTTAACCTGCAACACTGTGTGACAACTCTCTCAGCCTCTGTGACTCCCTCCCTTCTTCTCTCACAGCCTTTTCCCCCAATAAATCACCTGCATATCTAATTCTGTCTTGGTATCTGCTTCTTGGAGGACCTGAACTAACATAGAGGGGATATCAGGATATTTATTTCCATGAGTTCTTCCTTTTTTTCCTTTTTTTTTTACAACCATCCTATGAGGTACTACTGTTATCCCTTGGGAACTGAGTCTCAGATATGTGAAAGCAATTTAGATAAGTTTCCACAGCTAGCATTTTTGAGAGCTGAGATCTGGACTCAATTTATCTGACCCCTGTAATTACGTTCCTATTGCTATGGGATATTGCCTTCTATTTGCAAAGAAAGTTTCTGGATCTAAATTAAAGAGACTTCTGACTGGGCTGCACAAGTGCTTCCAACTGAATCCTTTTGAAGTATTCTTATTACTCCAGTGAGTGGAGGTAGAGAAAGAGGAGGACAGGCCAACATTTCTAGTGTGGTTCCATGCTATAACTTTCTTGTCAAGCCCTTAGTTTTTACCCATGATATGGTCAAAGTAACCAGTTATTTAACTTCTGAGCCTTAGTTTTATAATCCATAGAAAGGGCTTGATGCCCACCACTAACTGGATTGTTGTTAGGGGCAAATGATAGAATTTCTATAATGACCCTGACACCCACTCTCTCATTCAAGAAACATGAGATAGCCTCCAAGTAAGTTGCATAGAATTGCCATAGTGCCCCATCAAAACTCAGATCTGAGGAGCACATTAAAGGTCCAGGGGCCCCTCATTTAGGTTTAAATGCTTCTCAGGAGTGAACTCACTCAGAAAATAGCATGCACTAGGAAACTGAAACAGAATCCTACCTCTTTCTTAAAACTCTATTCATTCCTCCCTATGGCCACATAGGTTACTCTCTCTAACAGCTACAGGTCTTGATAACTGGTAGCAGCTCAGTCAACTTGTTCTTTGAGACCTAAAGGTAGGAGCAGCTCTCACCTGTTGCCAGCCCTGGAGTGCTTCACTATCCCTTGTTGGTTCTCTTTAACCTTGCCCACGTCTTTGTCCCTTTATTAAATTCTCTTCAATCACACCACCTTCTTCTAACTATTGTTATATTTTCAAATTTATAGAAAAGTTACAACAAAACAATATATAAAGAATCCCTGTACACTGTTAGAAATTTCAGGGTGCACAGTTATAAAGGGCACAGAGACTAATCAACTTCAGGCAGGAAAGTTTATTTACATGCCAGCATGGCAGGGGTCTGAAGTAAAGCCTCAGCCCACTCGAGACAATGGGAGAGCTGTATTTATGCTTTGCTATCAGGGGTGGTCAGTTAGTCAAGATGGACAGGGATTTAGCTGATGGTTTAAGTGATGATTGGACCCGGGGGTCTGACAGGGTGGGAATTGAGAAGGAATGGCATTGAGGCAATGGAGAAGTGAGTAATGGGTTTTAGTGTCGTTTTAAGGATTGGAATGTATATAGCTGGGGAAGGGGTGTTTGGGCAAGATGCAGTGGCTGATTACCAGGACATTTTTCACAAAAGGCTTGTCTAATGTGCCATTTGTGAAAGCCTGCATTTGGAATGGAATTTTCCAACATATACTTCTCACTCATATTCCCTAGTTGGTACACATTGGCTTTATCATTCTCTCTCTCTCTTTCTACCCCCTACTCTCTCCCTTTTCTGTCTCTCTCCTTGTCTCTCTCTATTTCCATTTCTCTCTGTCTCTTGCTCTCTCTCTCCCTCTCTCTTTCTCTCTCTTTCCATATATATATATAACAATATGTATGTATATATTTATAATTATTGCTACTTTTTCTAAATTATTTGAGAGTAAATTGCAAGCCTGATGACCTTTCTAGTTCTTTACTATTTTAGTGTATATGTCCTAAAACAAGGACCAAGAATATTCTCTTACATATCCACAGTATGATTATGAAAACAAGAAACATTAACATTAATGCAATATTATTATCTAACCTAAATATCTTAATCAAATTTTTCTAATTGCATCAATAATATCCCCTATAGGAAAAGAAAAAGTTGGTCCAGATTCAAATCCAGGATCACATGTTGCATAATCACCTTCTTTTGCATGTAGCATTTATTTCCTACAAGAACCCTGAAAGATATTGAGGAAATAGGCCCTCAAAATTGAGTTCTGGTATATATTTGCTTACATATTTGATCAGCACATGGATAACCTTCTTACTTCTTGCTAAGGGTAGGTTGGGGAGGGATGGGACATTGGTAATCTAGTGCATGCAGTGGCATCATGGTTGTTCAAATTATCAGTGCTGACATAGAAAAGAGTATAGACGGAGAGCAAGACACTGAGAGATTGAGAGATGTGTCACATAGTTTCCATAGTGATTATTGCTGTGACAGACAGGAACTGGTGGCAAGGGAATATTCTACATATGGTAGGCAGTAACCTGATTCCAGTCACTATAATGGGAATTATCAGCCTCTTACATAGTTCTCAGGCTTGAACCAATTCACAGAACCAGAACCTCTTGAATAAGGAGGCCGAGTTCCTTTAAGAAAGGACTTTGCAAATTGGGACATAGGGTTTTAATGAAAATCATCTTCCCAGCTAGTGGCTCTCAACCCTGGCTGCAAATGAGAATCTCTTAGGGAATTTTGAAATACTTAAGCTCAGGCTCTACTTTCAGACATTCTGATTTGATTGGCTGGTAGTAAGGGCCCAAGCACCAATATATTTTTAAAATGCCCTAGGTTATTTTCCTGTTGTCTGAGTTAAGAACCCCTACTCCAAGACCTTCCCATACTGGAACTATTTACTAAAATCACTTTCAGTAGGAAAAGGAAAACATCCAGACCTTCTGGAATGCATTTGATACTAAGCTGTTGCTAATCCCCACAGACAAAATATCATTATGATCTACTAGACAGAATTGGGCTCTCGAGCATCAGTTAAACAGACAGAGAAGCAGAAAGAATAGGAAAAGCAAAATCATATCCAGAAACTGTATCTATTTCTACAGATCTATAATGTACCCAAATGCTCCCCTTACTATAATGAGAAGAGTTCATTAGCTGACTATCTTACACATTACCTCCATCCAAGGAACTTTTTTTATATTGAAGAAAGCGCAGTATTAGATTGATACTCACAGAATTCTCCACTCTTAACACATATCCCAGATTCAGCAGCAACTGGCTTGGAATTGGTGGCAAAGGTCTGCTGAGAGCATAGCTATGGTTCCAAACAGAAGATAACACCCTGCAAAGTCCTATACTAGCAACTACCATATGGTACTGCCATCCCATAGCCAAAATGCACAGATCTGGAGCCAAGGGGTTGAGAAGGATGTGGCCCATCTCATTGTTCTACTTAAGTAATAGTTGCTTCCCATTCTTATAACCTTTAAATCAGTGAGTCTGGAGTTCAAGAAGAGATGAGTTGGCCAGGTAACACATACTCATGCAGTTAAATTGAATACTGAGATTATTCCCTGGCCATTATCAGCTCTTCTTAGCATTGAACCAACAGGCAGAGAAGGGGATAACTCTGCTAGCCAGGGTGCTCCATCCAAATATGCAGAGGCAATTACTACTGTAATGCAATGGGGGAAAAGGAGTAATGTGTTTGGAACCTAAGGAATACTTTTTAGCCCTTCTTTGCCCAGTAGGCCTGGTGAAATGACATAGTGGCAACCCAGGAAAGATAAAACCTCCAAGGACTCAGATCCTATTGGAATAAAGGTTTGTGCCATCTCAACTGGTAGAGAAATCCTTCCAGTCTAGGTGCTGCAGGAATTAAGAAGAATATAAAATGAGTATCAGAAGAAGGAAGCTAGTTTATCAAACTTAGGCTTCATTATCAATTATGGAAGCAGGGACTGCAGCAACTCTGTTTTTTGTTAATGAAATATTGCCTCCCCCACCTCCATCCCCACCCCCCTTTCTGCTCTACTACCTTAAATGAAGAGCACTGGCAGGGCTAACATTTTCGTTTTCAGTGGTAGTATAACTGTTCTAGTTTGCTAATGCTGCAGAATGCAAAACACCAGAGATGGATAGGCTTTTCTAAAACAGGGGTTTATTTCACTACACAGTTACAGTCTTAAGGCCACAAAGTGCCCAAGGTAACACCTCAGCAATCGGGTACCTTCACCAGAGAATGGTCAGTGGCATCCAGAAAACCTCTGTTAGCTGGGAAGGCAGCCGGCGTCTGCTCCAAAGCTCCGGCCTCAGAACGGCTTTCTCCCAGGACGTTCCTCTCTAGCAAGCTTGCTCTCTTCAAAACATCACTCCCAGCTGCACTCAGTTTCCTCCCCCCAAGTCAGCTCATTTATATAGCTCCACTGATCAAGGCCCACCCTGAATGGGTGGGGCCATACCTCCATGGGAACATCTCATCAGAATCATTACCCACAGCTGGGTGGGGCACATTGCAAGCAAATCCAACCATCACCAAAACGTCTGCCCCACAAAACTACAAAGACAATGGCATTTGGGGGACACAATACATTCAAACCGGCACATTCCACCCCCTGGAACCCAAAATGACATTATCTTTCCAAATACAAAATACATCCATCCCACAACAACATCACAGAAACTTACATCATCTCAGTAACAATAGTCAAGTACAAAATCCCATCAAAATCAATTACAGGCATGGTTGATCCTAAGGCATAATTATCCTTTAGCTGTGGATCTGTGAACTTAGAACAAGTTATGTGCTCCCAGTATACAAAGGAGAGACATCCATAGGATAAACATTTCCATTGCCATAAGGAGAAACAGTAAGGAAAACAGGGTTAACAGGAGCAAAACAGTTCCTAAAACCCGCAGGACAAACTCCATTAGATTTCAAAGTCTGAGAGTCATTAACAGAACAACGTTGCATCCTTGGGGCTTGAGAGAGCGGGAGTCTAATGCTTCCTGAGGGCCTTTGTGGCAGCTGTTTCCTCTCCAAATGCTTGGGTGAGTGCTCCAACATATCCACACATTGGGGAGGCCACCTTCTCGGCCCCACCCTCCTCAAACATCGGGGCAGCTCCCGGATTCCCTTCCATTTCTGGGGTACACGCTCAACCCCTTCAGAACAGTGTGGTGGCAGCCAGGCTCTCCCCAATTCCCTGGGAATGTGCTCCACCCCCTTTGGGACCTCAGATGGCAAAACTCTTCCAGAGCATCGAGGAGGAAAGCCCACCCTCGACCTCCAGGGCAAACTCACCCTTTCCATGCATGTGGGCTGCTCTGCCCTCCCAGTCCGAGACCTCTTGACTCCAGACCTCAACCTCCATGGCTCTGTCTTTGAAGAAATTTTTCCTTTAATTTTCCCTTGTCTGTCTCCTCCAGTCCAGACTGGCAATGGCTCCATCTATAAAGATCTCGCAAAAATTCTATTGGCTTTGCATGAAGCACGCAGGGGTCAAAGCCATCAGACAATAAGACTTCCCACAAATCCTTTCTGCTTAACTCCTTTTCCAATCTTGGCTTGTACTGAAATGGCGGCTGGGTTCCATGTTTGGTTACATCCTCAAGTTGGGCTGTAGCTTCTGGGATTCCACCCCCTGGAAGCTTGTAATTTTCCAAGCCATCAGCTCCTGGTTTCTTTGAACCCAAGTGTTCAGTTCTAAGTTTATCTCTTTCCGTTCGCATTTTACTATAAGCTGCAAGGAGAAGCCAGGGTACGTCCTCCACACGTAGTCTGGAGATCTCCTCAGCTAAGTATTCCAGGTTGTCGCTTTCAAATTCTTCCTTCCATCTGACACCAGGACTCAATTTTGCCAAATTCTGTGCCACTTTAAAACAAGGATCGCCTTTCTTCCAGTTTGCAACAACACAATCATCATTTCTGCTCAAGTCCTCATCAGAAGTATCTTCAGACTCCATATTTCCATAAACAGTCTCTTTAAAGCAGTTTTGGCCTTTTCTATCAAGCTCCTCACAATTCTTCCAGAATCTTCCCCTTATCCACTTAAAAAGCCTTTCCAACATGTTTGGTATTTGTAAACTCAGCAGCAAAAGCTTCCCACTTCTCTGGTACCAAAATCTGTTCTAGTTTGCTAATGCTGCAGAATGCAAAACACCAGAGATGGATAGGCTTTTCTAAAACAGGGGTTTATTTCACTACACAGTTACAGTCTTAAGGCCACAAAGCATCCAAGGTAACACCTCAGCAATCGGGTACCTTCACCAGAGGATGGCCAATGGCATCCGGAAAACCTCTGTTAGCTGGGAAGGCAGCTGGCATCTGCTCCAAAGCTCCGGCCTCAAAATGGCTTTCTCCCAGGATGTTCCTCTCTAGCAAGCTTGCTCCTCTTCAAAACATCACTCCCAGCTGCACTCAGTTCCCTCCCCCCCCCCAGTCAGCTCATTTATATAGCTCCACTGATCAAGGCCCACCCTGAATGGGTGGGGCCATGCCTCCATGGGAACATCTCATCAGAATCATTACCCACAGCTGGGTGGGACACATTCCAACAAATCCAACCATCACCAAAAACGTCTGCCCCACAAAACTACAAAGACAATGGCATTTGGAGGACACAATACATTCAAACCGGCACAATAACTGAATTTATATTACCTTGTGATGATGCAGTAGCTGAAGAGACTTTGTACTTCCATCTTTGAGTTTCTCAATTAAGCAATTATTAAAAGAGAATAAGGAGGAGTAAAGGAGTACCAAATGTTAAGTTTGCCTCTCCAGATACAGTCTTCATCTTTCTCTACCATGTTGTATGCCAGGAGTCAGAACTTCATAACATGCATTAACTAGACTCCTTGAATCTCTGGGTTTTGTTATTGTTGTTGTTGTGTTTTGGCTAACACGAAGGACCAACAGAGTGGGAAAGAGTACTTATTCCCTCAGGCCCTTCCTTTCTGGGCTGTGAGTTGGGGCTGTGGCCTCTGCTCTTTCATAGCTACAGGTTTCTGCTAATGCTCCTTCTACCTGCAATTTCAGTCCTAGAAGTAGTAGTGGCTTCCCACTGTTTCTAGCCCCAAGGGGCTTCACCATCCCTTGATGATCTTTCTTAACAGTTGCCCACTGTTCACAATCTCTTCACTAAATTTTCTTCAATTGCCTTTTTAAAAACTGTGCCATCTAACTGTGAATAGTACAACTCACAACCAGAAAAAGCTGATTGCAAAATTCTCCTTCTAGAAGAAAACCAAGGATTCTCTTGGCACATCTCTTACTTTAAAAGAAAATGAAATAAGCACACATGCACACAAGTTAAAATTTTCAGGTACATATTCTACAGTGGAATCAGGCCAATTAACCAAAATTCAGTTCTCTGAAAAACAATTGACTAAATGTAAATCTTTCAAAAGTTAAATTCAGTGAATTTGCCAAATTCATTGATTTATTTATATAGATGTTATAAAATGGGGTTCTAATTTTAAATATGAGTAGGAGTCATCCTAGCGCCATTTACTGACTTTTTCTCCAGTGATCCATTATCCCATTTTGGACACATACCAAGTTCTTTTATATATATACGCACAGGCCTATATCTATTTTGATATATTGGTATATATTTTTTTACCTCTGGGACAATCTGCTCTATTTTAAGCACTACAATTTTTTAGTAAATCTTGATATATGGTGGGATACATTTTCTGTCCTCTTGTTTTGTTTCTCATACTTTTCCTCCTCTTTCTGCAAAATTGTCTTGGCTATTATTGGCCCATTACTCTTTAAAATTTCATGTTCTTTAGTACCAATTCACCATGTTCCATGAAAATCCTCATTGGACTTTTGATTGTAATTGCTATTAATTTATAGATTAATTTGAGAAGTACATTCTTTAAGATGGTGAGTCTTTTAATTAACATAAATACAAAACTAAGGTTGATATCGTCCTCCAGCTATTAATTTATTGCCTCTCAACCCCAAAGATGTCCTACATTGCCTTTTCTATGATAATGTAGATAGGCCCTTTAGATAGTTTTCCTTGATAAGCAGCTACAATGTTAAGTTTTTTCAATGGGGGGAACTGAAGAGATTTTCAGGAGGAAGGGATTTTCCTCCCTGATTCAAGTGTCTTCTGTTGGCAGGACCCTGTAGCATCTGTGGCTTCTACAACATTCAGCTCCTGCAGTGCAGGCAGCTTCTCCAGTGTCTGGCTCCTGTAGTGGAGGTGGACTTTCCAGGGCACAGGTGTTATGTGCAGTGCTCGGCAGCACCCCGCTGCTAGCGGTTTTGCCCAGCACCGTTCTCAGGTAGTTTGTATTGGGGCCTCTGGTGAGAAACTCCCCTTTGAACAGCTTTCCTCACCAACCTACAGGGCAAATTTCCAACAAGTTCCACCCACATGGCACCAGAGTGACACCAGAGTGACTTCTCTGCCATCCAGTGAGCCATATCAATGCTTTTTTTCAACAAGGTCTGGATCTCAGCTTGGAGGCTTTTCCTTAGGTGTTCTAGCTCAGCCGAGGGGTTTCTGGCTGCTCCTTATGTCTGCTATTCCTGTATTCTTTAGCATTCTCTTTAGCCAACCCCCACCAGTTAGGCCCTCATTATTCCAATCCCCAGTTATATTAATAATTCTTTGTATTAAGCATTCCCTGTTCAAATTACTAATTACTGTGTAATTTCTGTCTCCTGACTGGAGCCTGAATGATACATTTGCCACATAAGGAGTTGAGGAAAAAAACAAAAAGTAAAGTTGAAACAATAGAAAGTGGCATTCAAATGCATTCACATAAATCAGAATTAACTAAAACAATACCCATAAAGTAAAATGCTCAAATTTTATTTTCTATACAAGGAGCCATATGTAGCAATTTGCAGAAAGAAGAGACATAAAAGTATAAAGGAAAGTGTGAAAACATGTATTCCTACAAAAAAGAAGTATGGAGAGAAGCCAGGAAGGGATTATTGAAATCTCTTATTTTTATTGAATTATTGAAAATGTGATTAAAACAAAATCACTATAAACTGAAAAAAAAACTAATATTAAACTTTTAAATTTAATTTATTAATTTTAAAATATATTTTTCTAAATACTAAATACATTCATAGGAGATGAAACACCCAATGATCTTAGCTTTTGATAACTGAATATTCTCTAGTACTACTATGAAACAATTGATTAAGTAAAATTTTAAAGAAATCATTATATGCTGTTAATATATTTCCAACAAATCACTGCTTCAGTGAGTTTTTAAAAAGTTTAGAAGATACAAGTTTTGAGTAACTAAATATTCTAAGTTGATTTTCTTCAAATTTATTTTAAGCTAATTTATATCAACTTATTGATTTAAAACCTGCTGCTTTAAGAATATAACAGATTTTCTGACTTCTAAAAACCTCAGTTTTGCCTCAATTCTATGCTGCTTTAGGCTATGTTTGCATAAAATTAAAACCTCTAGATTTGTCACTGAATAACTGGTCAACTCTGAAAAACATAAGCCAAAATAACTTTTATAAAATATAGGAATTTCACCCAAATGTTCACTTTCACACAACATAAAAGTCAGTCAAAAAGCATTTCTATGTTCTGATGGTAATACGTGCTAGCAGAAGATTTGTATGAATGTTGATGAAGAAGAGAAAGACGAGAAGAAAGAGAAAGAGGGAATGGGGTAAGGAAGAGAAGGGGTAAGAGGGAAATAATTAAATGAGTATTTTCATAGCACTTATATTACCACATTTGATTATTCCAACAATTCCATGAGGTATTTAAGATAGTAATAACCTTATTTTTCAAACAGTGAAACCAAAGCTGATCAAATTTTAACTTGCCAAAGACTATACAAAGGGGTAATGACTGAGTCAGAGTTAAAAATCAGGCCTATCAAAATAACATTTTTAGACCTTAGATTTCAATCGCAGTGTATAACTTCTAGTTTAACAAACAGCGCCTCATTTTTAACTTTTACCATAAATCAGGGCTGGGAACAACGATAACCAAAAAATCCTTTTTAGACTTCCTATGGAATCCTGAAATTACAGGGCTTGGGAAAAATATTATTACACATTCAGTGTTCCCTACAATAATGTTTAAGTACGATGGCCTATGCTAACCCCCACTTTTCACAGAACTCCAACTGGACAGCCGATTTCCGAGGATGTCTATAAAGTACCTTAGGCTGTGGAAGAGACTCAGCCATGGCTAAGACCACAGACTCCGGAACCAGGGGCCTGCATCTGGAACCCCACTCCCAATTTATCAACTGTGTGGCCAGGGCAGGTTAACTCAGCTGCCCTGAATCCACTGCATTGTCTACAAATAGTTAATTAATAACGGTACCAACATCACAGGTTATTCTGAGAACTTAGTGAGTTATCCACATAAAGCATATAGTAATCTTTTTGGCACATAATGAGTATGCAGAAAGATTTAGTTGTTAGTTCTGTGTTAAAAGGGAAATGTTCTTGTATTTTTGACTAGGTGAATGGGCACTAAAACTTTGAATGTAATATAATTCTAAAAATACACACTATTAACAGACATCATGCAAAGTTTATACTGCTCCAAAAGCAAGTAGGTAAATCTTCTATAATATCCATACCATACTCTGCCCCATTCAAACACAGGGAGCATATTGACATAAAACTATATTGGATTATAGGCTTTCTGTTGTGTAAGAGTGGCTGTGTGTGTTATTGTAGACATTTGTTTTCTGTAAGTCCATCTGCATTAAAGTCTGGATAGTGTCATCAGTATTGGTCCTGACGGAAGCAAAACATTTGCTAGTCTAGTACAAGAAATGCCATGAGAGAAACCTACTTAGTATGAGAGATGGGAGATCAGATTCCTTTAACACAAAATCAAGTTTAGATATTTTGCAAAATAAACTTCACTGTTCTTTTCATGTCCTCCCTTTCCAGGTACTGCAAAATATCTCATTCTGAAGCCTTGTAAGGACAACATTGTTAAAGAAAATAAAACAGCTCTTTATCATCCTTATGTCTTCATCAATGGAAATTAAAAAGAAAGTAAAGAGTTCTTAAATGTCGATTGTAAAAGCCAATATTTTAGTATGAACAGCAGTCAGTAAGAATTATATGCATTACTTAAGAAATATAAAAATATTTAATGTGCTTATTGCAACTGTGTTGTTATTAATCTCCAATTGTTTCTTAGGCTTTGCAGTAGAAATCATTATCATTTTTCTCTATTTCCTGAGTACATGGAAGAGCACAATACCCAGCTGCCTAGTGGTTAGACAGGCCATGTAGGAAGTTCTGGCTAATAGGCTATGAGCAGACATGGTTTGCTTCACTTCCTGGCCAAAGCATTTAATTGCAGGTGCAAATCTCTCTCTCCCTCTCATCCTCATCATGAATTTCCGAGGGTGCGGCCGAAAGATGGTGGATCCTCAGTCTGTTAGGGACCATGTGGAACAAAGGTCTCCACCAACCAGTTGGGACTGACTTCAACATCAATAAATTATGTTAAGCCACTAAGATCTGAGAACAATTACTGCAGCATATCCCAAACTATTCTGCTTAATAAACGAAAGAATCAGTATTCTTCTGACACATTCCTGGAATGGCTGTGGAATCTTCCTCATTTTACTATTTTTAAGTGAGAAGTGAAAACATCTATACCAACACAGTTTATTGTATTCATTAATATGACTTTACAACTCCAGGAAATTTTTTAGTTCAGTTTTATTCAGATACATTCACATACCATACAATCATCCATGGTGTACAATCAACTGTTCACAGTACCATCATATAGTTATGCATTCATCACCCCAATCTGTTTTTGAGCATTTTCCTTACACCAGAAAGAATCAGAATCAGAATAATAAATAAAAATAAAAATAAAAATAGAGCACCCAAATCACCCCCCATCCCACACTATTTTTCATTTAGGTTTTCTCCGCATTTTTCTACTCATCCATCCATACACTGGATAAAGGGTGTGCGATCCACAAGGTTTTCACAATCACACTGTCACCCCTTGTAAACTACATTGTTATGCAATCATCTTCAAGAGTCAAGGCTGCTGCGTTGGAGTTTCTAGTTTCAGGTATTTACTTCTAGGTATTCCAATATATTAAAACCTAAAAAGTGTTATCTGTATAGTGCATAAGAATGTCCCCCAGAGTGACCTCTCAACTCCATTTGAAATCTCTCAGCCACTGAAGCTTTATTTCTTTTCATTTTGCATTCCCCTTTTTGTCAAAAAGATGTTCTCAATCCCATGATGCCAGGTCCAGATTCATCCCTGGGAGTCATATCCTGCGTTGCCAGGGAGATTTACTCCCCTGGGAGTCAGGTCCCACATAGTGGGGAGGGCAGTGAGATCACCTGCCAATGTGGCTTAGTTAGAGAGAGAGAGATGGCCACATCTAAGTAACAAAGAATCACTCAGGGGGAGACTCCTAGGCACAATTACAAGCAGGTTTAGTCTCTTCTTGCAGCAAAAGCTTCATAGGGGCCAGCCCCAAGACAGAGGGTTCAGCATATCAAGCTGTCAGTTCCCAATTTTTGTGAGAACATCAGCAACAATCCAGGTGAGGAAGTCCAACAACTTTGCATCCTCCCCCAGCTCTTCAGGGGGGCCCCGAATATATATTTTTATTCCCTGCCCAAATTGCTTTAGGATGTGTTGCTATTTCATTCTAATCTAAACAGACCTACCACAGCTCACTTCCTATTCAAAGTTCTATGTAATTGTAGTCTTTGTCAAACTGACTGTAGAAGTTATATTGTTTAGAAAATGTAGATCCTATACCAAATAAGCAACTCTTCCCTTGGTCTCACATGGAAGTTGAAGTTTGAACACAGTCAGTTTCAACTTTTACCCTTTGGCCCAATTCGCTCTAGTCTGTACAAGATCTCCTTTATTCATATCTCTAATTGAAGTCTGGGCTCCATTTCAGCTTTTTTTGTTTTTCAACAGTTGCTATATGCGTTAATACTGATATTCATATCTGCCGAACTCTAGCTCTGAGTTTCAGGTGTAACACAGATATCTAGTGTTCCAGAGATCAATCAGGTTTTATGCTAAGGGATCAACATCTCAGAGTTTGGAGATAGCCATTACAAATCAAGAATAGATTTGTCTACTGTAAGAGCTTACAATCTAGAGACCATTACAATAACCATTTCCCTGTTAGGCTGTGTTCTAAGATTCAATTCTGAATTTACACATTGTAGTTAGTCCATATTGGTGAGGCATTATAGTGTTTGCCTTTGTTTCTGCTGTACTTCACTCAACATGCTGTCTACAGGACGCATTCACTTCGGTTTGTGTCTCACAGATTCACTCCTTGTTGTGGTTGCTCAATATTCCATTGTATGCATAGACCACAGTTTACCATTCTGTTCCTCACTCGGTGTACCCTTAGGCCACCTCCACCCATTGCAAATCATGAATACTGTCTCAATAAACACCAATGTGCAAATGTCCATTCATGTCTCTGCTCTTGGATCTTCCAAATACATACCCCATAATGTGGTTGTAGGACCTTATGGCCCCACATACTTAGCTTCTTGTGGAGCCACCACAGTGACCTCCAGAAAGGCTACACCATTCTGCCTCCTCAACAGTAAATAGGTACATCCCTTTCTCCATGTTTTCTCCAGCACTTTTACCTCTATTTATATTTTTCCTACAATCTTATACAGATATATTCACATAACATGCAACAATCCATGGTGTACAATCAGTTGTTCATGGCATCATCACACCGATGTACATTTATCACCACAGTCAGCACTTAACATATTGATAATTATGAAAAAGTTTTTTTTTGGTGAATAATAAAAGATAATAAAAAGAAAAATAAAAATGTCATACAATAAAATACAATAGTGAGGACAGAAAACAAAATCACTACCAAGAATCCTATATCTCTCCCTTATATCCTCCTCTCATACGCATTTAACTTTGGTATATTGCCTTTGTTACATTTAATGGAAGCATATTGGAATGTTACTGTTGACCATAGACTCCAGTTTGCTTTGATTGTTTTTTCCCAAATACCATCCCTTTTTCAACACTCTGCATGGTTGACATTCATTTGTTCTCCCACATTTGAGAACATTTTTATATTTGTACATTTAGCAACTGTCGTTGGCCACTCCAGTTTTTGCCAAGTTATACAGTCCCAGTCTTCATCATTTATCTTTACCTCTGGTGTCATACATCCCCCATCCCACCTCTTTCAGCTTTACTCACAGACATCTTTGTTCCATGTACTTACAATATTGTGCTACCATTACACAGTATTATGCTATTTTTGGGTCTATACAATCAATCCTGCTAAACATTTCTGTACTCCTTCAGCATCAAATACCTGATCTCTACCCTCTTTCTACCTCCTGGTAGTCTATGTTATCAGTTTTTTACTGTCAAAGTTTGCTTATTAGTGTTATTTCATATTAGTGAGACCATACAGTATTTGTCCTTTTGTTTCTGGCTAACTTCGCTCAACATTATGTCCTCAAGGTTCATCCACATTATTATATGTTCCATGTCTTTGTTCTGTCTTACAGCTGAATAATATTCCATCATGTGTATATACCACAGTTTGTTTATCCACTCATCCATTGATGGACATTTGGGCTGCTTCCATCTCTTGGCAATCATGATAATGCTGCAATAAACATCGGTTTACAAATGTCTTTTTGTGTCTTAACTTTCAGTTCCTCTGAGTACATACCTAGCAATGGAATAGCTGGGCCATATGGCAAATCTAGATTTAGCTTCCTGAGGAAACTCCGCACTGTCTTCCAGAGTGGTTGCACCGTTCTACAGTCCCACCAGCAGTGAATAAGTGTGGCTCTTTCTCCACATCCTCTCCAGCACTTGTCATTTTCTGTTTTTTTGAAAATAGCTATTCTGGTAGGTGTGAGATGGTATCTCATTGTGGTTTTGATTTGCATTTCCCTAATAGCCAGTGAAGTTGAGTGTTTTTTCATATATTTTTGAGCCATTTGTATTTCCTCTTCAGAAAAGTGCCTGTCCATGTCTTTTGCCCTTTTTTTAATTGGGTTGTTTGTCTTTCTGTTGTTGAGTTGTAGGATTGTTTTATATATTTGGGATATTAAACCCTTATCTGATATGTGTTTTCCAAATATTGTCTCCCATTGTGTAAGCTGCCTTTTTACTTTTCTAACAAAGTCCTTTGATGTACAAAAGTGTTTGATTTTGAGGAGATCCCATTTGTCTATTTGTTCTTTGGTTGCTCACACTTTGGGTGTAAGGTCTAGAAAACCACCACCTATCACAAGATCTTTAAGATAGTGTCCTATGTTTTTTCTAAGAGTCTTATGGTCTTAGCACTTATATTTAGGTCTTTGACCCAATTAGAGTTAATTTTTGTATAAGGTGTGGGGTATGAGTTCTCTTTCATTCTTTTGGAAATGGATATCCAGTTCTCCAAACACCATTTATTCAAGAGGCTGCTCTGTCCCAGTTGATTTGGCTTGACTGCTTTATCAAGATCAATTGTCCATACATGCGAGAGTCTATTCCTGAACACTCAGTTCAATTCCATTGGTTGGTATCTCTGTCCTAATGCCAGTACCATGCTGTTTTGAGCACTGTAGCTTTGTAATATGTTTCAAAGTCAGGTAGTGTGAGACCTCCCACTTCGTTCCTCTTTCTCAAGATATTTTTGGCTATTCGGGGCAACTTGCCCTTCCAAATAAATTTGCTTATTGGTTTTTCTATTTCTGTAAAGTAAATTGTTGGGATTATAATTGGTATTGCATTGAATCTATAAATCAGTGTAGGTAGAGATGACATCTAAATTATATTTCATCTTCCAATCCAAGAACAGGGTGTGTTTTTCCATTTTTTTAGGTCCTGTTCAATTTCTTTTAGTGGTTTCTTGTAATTTTCTTTGTATAGGTCTTTTGTGGCCTTCGATAAGTTTATTCTTAAATACTTGATTCTTTGGGTTGCTATTGTAAGTGGGATTTTTTTTATTTCTTCCTCTTGCTGCACATTATTTGTGTATAAGAACACTACAGATTTTTGCATGTTGATCTTGTAGCCTGCCACTTTGCTGTATTCATTGATTAGCTCTAATAGCTTTCCTATAGATTTTTTCTGGATTTTCTACATATAGAATCATGTTATCTGCAAACAGTGAAAGTTTTACTTCTTCCTCTCCAGTTTGGATGCCTTTTATTTCTTTTTCTTGCCTGATTGCTCTAGCTAGAACTTACAGCACAATGTTGAATAACAATGGTGACAGTGGGCATCCCTAGCTTGTTCCAAATCTTAGAGGGAAAGCTTTCAGTCTCTCCCCATTCAGTACGATGTTAGCTGTGGGTTTTTCATATACTGCCTTAATCATATTGAGCTTGAAGTGTTTTCATCAAGAAAGGACATTGAATTTTGTCAAATGCTTTTTCTGCATTGATTGAGATGATCATGTGATTCTTTTGCTTTGATTTATTGAGGTGGTGTATTACATCAATTGATTTTCTTATGTTGAACCAGCTTTGCATACCTGGAATAAACCCAATTAGGTTGTTGTGTATAATTCTTCATTGGGTGGCTGGATTCCATTTGCAAGTATTTGTTGAAGATCTTTGCATCTCTATTCATTAAAGAGATTGGTCTATGATTTTCTTTTTTTGTAGTATCTTTGTCTGATTTTGGTATTAGGGTGATGTTGGCTTCATAGAATGAGTTAGGTAGCTTTCCCTCCTCTTCAACTTTTTTGAAGAGTTTGAGCAGGGTTGGTATTAATTCTTTCTTGAATGCTTGGTAGAATTCACATGTGAAGCCATCTGGTCCTGGGCTTTTCTTTTTTGGGGAGCTTTTTGATGACTGACTCAATCTCTTTGCTTGTGATTGGTTTGCTGAGGTCCTCTATTTCTTCTCAGGTCAATGTTGGTTGTTTATGCTTTTCTAGGAAGTTGTCCACTTCATGTAAGTTGTCCAGTTTATTAGCATATAGGTGCTTTATTTCTGTAGGGTCAATAGTTATGTTTCCTTTCCCATTGCTGATTGCATTTATTTGCATCCACTCCTTTTTGTTGTTGTTGTTAGCCTAGCTAGGGGTCCATCAATTTTGTTGATTTTCTTGAAAAGCCAGCTTCTGGTTTTGTTGATTCTCTCTATTGTTTCCCTCGTCTCAGTTTCATTTATTTCTGGTCTGATCTTTGTTATTTCTTTCCTTTTGTTTGTTTTGGGGTTTATTTGCTGTTCTTTCTCTAGTTCCTCCAGTTGAACAGTTAATTCCTCAATTTTTTCTCTCTCTTCTCTTTTAATATAGGCATTCAAGGCAATAAATTTCCCTCTCAGCACCACCTTTTCTGCATCCCATAAGTTTTGATATGCCATGTTTTCATTGTCTTTTGCCTCCAGGTATTTACTAATTTCTCTTGTAATTTCTTCCTTTACCCACTGGTTTTCTAAGAGTGTGTTGTTTAGTCTCCATATATTTCTGAATTTTATAATCTTCTGTCTGTTGTTTATTTCCAACTTCATGCTGTCATTATCTGAGATAGTGTTTTATATAATATCAATATTTTTTAATTTTTGAAGCTTGCTTTGTGACCCAGTATGTGGTCTATCCTAGAAAATGTTCCATGAGCACTTGAGAATAATGTGTATCCTGCTGTTGTGGGGTGTAGTGTTCTATAAATATCTGTCAAGTCTAGTTCATTTATCATACAATTCATCATCTCCAATTCCCTGTTGATCCTCTGTCTAGATGTTCTATCCATTTATGAGAGTGGTGTATTAAAGTCTCCAACTATTATTGTAGAATTATCTACTTCTCTTTTCAGTGTTCTCAGTGTCTGCCTCATGAATTTTGGGGCACTCTGGCTTGGTGCATAAATGTTTATGATTGTTATGTTTTCTTGATAAATTGACCTTTTTATTAATATACAGTGTCCTTCCTGGTCTCTTTAATTGTTTTACTTTTGAAGTCTACTTTGTCTGACATTAATATAGCTACTCCTGCTTTTTTCTCATTGCTGTGTGCATGAAATATCTTTTTCCAACCTTTCACTTTCAGCCTATTTTTGTCCTTGTGTCTAAGGTGAGTTTCTTGTAGACAGCATATAGATGGGTCTTATTTTTTAATCCATTCTGCCAGCCTGTATCTTTTTATTGGGGAGTTTAATACATTAGCATTTAGTGTTATTACTGTAAGGGTAGGACTTTCTTCTATCATTTTGTCTTTTGGATTTTATACATCATGTCTTATTTTTTCCTCTCTCTCTTTTTATCCATCCTGATAATCTTCATTTCTACACTCTTCTCCAAACCTCTTTCTCTTGCCTTTTCCTATCAGCCTGTAGCACTTCCTTTATTATTTCCTGTAGCACCAGTCTGGTATTCACGAACTCTCTCAGAGATATTTTAATCTCTCCCTCATTTTTGAAGGACAGTTTTTCTGGATATAGAATTCTTGGTTTGCAGTTCTTCTCCTTCAGTATGTTAAATATATCATACCACTGTCTTCTCACCTCCATGGTTTCTGCAGAGAAATCTGTACATTGTCTTATTGAGCTTCCCTTGTATGTGATAGATTGCTTTTCTCTTGATGCTTTCAGAATTCTCTCTTTGTCTTTGACATTGGACAATCTGATCAGTGAGTGTCTTGGAGTACGTCTATTGGGGTCTGTTCTGTTTGGGGTGTGCTGTACTTCTTGAATCTCTAATTTTCTGTCTTTCATTTGAGTTGTGAAATTTTCAGTGATTATTTCTTCTATTTTTCTTTCTGCCCCTTTCCCCCTCTCTTCTCCCACTGAGACACCCATAACACATATGTTTGTGCATTTCATGTTGTCACTCAGGTCCCTAAGACCCTGCTCATATTTTTCCATTCTTTTCACAAGCTATTCTTTCATGGGTGTGAATTCAGATGTCTGGTCTGCCAATTCACCGATCCTTTCTTCTGCCTGTTCAAATCTACTGTTGTATCTCTCCATTGTCTTTTTCATCTCCTCCATTATGCCCTTCATTCCCATAAGTTCTGTCATTTGTTTTTTCAAGTTTATGAATTCTTCCTTATGGTCATCCAGTGTTCTTCTTATAGTCTTCATCTCTTTTGCTGTGTCTTCCCTCAGTTCATTGACTTGATTTTTGAATTGATTTAGATTTGTTTGAACATCTCCAATTAGTTCTACCTTCAGCTCATTGAGTTCATTTGGCAATAATTGCTTCAACTCCTGTAGCTCAGTTGAACTATTAGTTTGTTCCTTTGGCTGGTCCATATTTTCATGTTTCCTAGTATGGCTCCTTATCTTAAGCTGTCTAGGCATCTGACTTTCTTGATTAGTTTATTCTGGAGCTTCTTTTCACTCTTTTACCTAGCATTTTCTTGTTGGTTGTCTTTGTTCTCTAACCTTTGGTGTTTAGTTCAGCTTATTCTAGACCTTTAACTTAGATTCTGTTTAGTTTATCAGAGTTTTTCACCTCTTATTTTTCTGTTTGTTGCCCTGCCTCTATGTAGCCTTTTAGTGTGATGATCTCCTCAGATATGGTCAGCCCCGGTCAGGTTTTCCTAGTCCAGAGAGGCTCAGATCTTGGGAGGAGGGTATGGAGTTTCCTTGAAAATGAGACCCTTCTGTGAGGCCTTTAGACTCTGTGCTTTCTTATGCTGTCCAGCAGGTGGCACTTGCCAGCCCACAGTTCCCTCACCAGTGTAAGGAGGCAGGGAGCCTTTAGTCCTCCAGGTGACCCTGACCCTGTCAGGGACATGGCTGACTGAAGCTAGTTAATGAATTCCAAACCCTCGGATCTGAGTTCCCAAAAGGGCTGGGAAGTTATGATGTTTAGTGAATTTTCTCCACCACGAAACTTGTTGCTTTGTCTTCAGAGCTATCTTAGCTCTGGTCTTGCCTGGGCCCAAATTGCAAGTCCTTGAGGCTTTCTGTAGTGGGCTTCTTAGAATAATTATTTTAGAAAAAGAAAAAAATAAAGCAAAAAAGAAAAAAAAGGAGGGCACAGTATGAGCTATTTACAGTCCTTGCAGATCTAATGGGCTATTGAAATGCTAAAAGACCCGGAGTTGAGGGTGGTTGAGGAACAATCAAGAAAGCAGAGAAGCTGGCTTTTCAGAGAAGGGCTCTCCCTCCCTGGATTTGCATATGTGTCCAATTCTGTTTGAGCCCTGCCCTTCTACGTATTATGTTCACCTGACTCCAAAAAGTCTCTGTTTTTGTTTTCTACTTTTTTGCTCTTTTGCTAGCCCTATCTCATCTCCACTGGGCTAACTGCTCCCAGATTTTCCAGTGTCTGCTCTCAGTTTATCTATAGTTGCAGCTTTTGTTCTCCCTCCTGGTTCCCAGAACCAACAGCCCCTCCTCCTTTGGGATTGTGCCTGGCAGGAAGGTTCATGGGCCCCCTGGCCTTAAGAACTTACAGATTTTGCTGATCTCAGCTGTTCTGTACATTTGTGAATGTTCTGTGAAGTTTGTCCAAACTCAAATCCCTCTGTGGTGTCTGTTCCATGCAGTTCCTGGCTTTCTACCAACTGCCCCAGAGGAGAAACTACAACCTAGACATTACCACTCTGCCATCTTGCCCCGCCCCTCTCCAGGAAATTTTTCCCCAGGGAAAATTATCTTGCAAATAATTGTATTGTTCATTTCCAAAACTTCCTGAAAATCTGTTTAAATTAATATCAAACTGCTCACTTTTTCAACTGATACCATCAATTAGAGGCTTTAGGTACATTTGAAGACAGAGAAGGTAGGTTAACAGTTTCAGGACTGGTTAAAAATCACAAAGATGCAATCAAAGATCTAGATAATCTCCTCTAGCCTAGCAGAGAAGTTTATTCTCTGGAGAATGTGCAAAATGGGGACTATGCATTTGGAAATACCAGGAAGATCTGTAAGAAAGAGTGCCTAGTAAAATCAGGGGGATTAGTGAAAGTCAACATTCAGAACAGTGTGATTACTATCCCTGCTAGAGTTACAATCTTCAGCAGAAAAGAGAGAATGCCTACAGAGTCTGACACTCAGTGATTTCACAATGTAATGACCACATCCCTGATCCTATGAATCCCATGAATTTTAGTTCCTCCCTCTTAAATGTGAGTGGACCCACACAAATACAGTCAACCGATAATTGGCAAAGGAGCAAAGGCAATTCAGTGGAAAAGGGGTATTCTTTTTAACAAAAGATACTATAACAACTGGACAGCCACATGCAAAAAAAAAAAAAAAATCTAGACACAGAACTTATACCTTTCACAAAAATCAGCTCACATTGGAACATAGACCTAAATGCAAAATGAAAAGCTATAATACTTCTAGAAAATAATCTAGGAGAAAATCTAGATGACATTGGTTTGGCCATGATGTTTTTTCAGATATAACACCAAAAGCATGATCCATGAAAGAAAAAAATTAAATTGTTTTTCCCTAAAATTTAAAACTTCTACTGTGTGAAATACACTTAAAAGAATGAAAAAACAAGCCACAAATTGGAAGCAAATATTCACAAAATACATATCCAATAAAGCCCTTGTATCCAAACCATACAAAGAATTCAATGATAAGAAACAAATATCCCAATTAAAAAATGGGTGAAAGAACTAAAAAGACATCTCACCAAAGAAGATATACAGATGGCAAAATGCATTTGAAAAGATGCTCAAAATCATATGTCACTGGGAAATTGCAAATTGAAACAGCAAGTTACCATTTCACACCTATTAAAATGGCTAAAATGCAAAACACTAATACTACCAAATGCTGGCAAGGATGTGGAGCACAAGCGCTCTCATTCATTGCTGGTAGGAATGCAAAACAGTATTCTGGACAACAGTCTAGCAGTTTCTTTCACAGCTAAATATACTCTTACCATACAATCCAGAAATTGCATGTGGGAGCCCCTGGCCCCCAAGTATCTTGAAAACTGCACATAGCAGTTTGCTTGACCTAGGACAACTGAGGTTTGACCTATTCTCCTTATAATATCAGATGCTAACAGTAATCTATACCCAAAACTACCTCCTCCCTGTTGATTACAATCAACCCCTCCCTACATTGCACAACCTGTTCCCTGCCTTATGCTCTCATACCCATTGGAATGTTGAGCCCTTATAACCAGCTTATTCAGCCCCCCAAAGGGTGGACTATTTCCATGTTGTGCTCTGAACTGGCCACCATACAGAGCAGCTCCTGAATCCATCCAGGGAAGCTCCTGATTTCAGGGCAATGTGGTTTGACTTCCCCACCCTGTAGGGAAGCCCTATAATAAAAGCTCATGTCTCAGAATGTGTCCAGTGCTTTTAGTCCTTTGGCTACAAAAGCCCTCTTGGGCTGTGACACTGCACTCTTTGTCATTTATCCAAATGAGTTGAAAACTTATTTCCACACAAAAACCTACACACTAATGTTTATTAGCAGCTTTATTCATCATTGCCAGAAATTGGAAGCCACCAAGATGTCCTTCAATAGACAAATGGATAAACAAACAGTGGTCATCCATACAGTGGAATAGTATTCTGTAATAAAAAGAAAAGACATGGAGGAACCTTAAATGCACGTTCCTAAATGAAAGAAACCAGTTTGAAAAAGCTTCTTACCATATGATTCCAACCACATGACATTTTGGAAAAACCAAAACTGTAGAGACTGTGAACTGATCAGTGGTTGCCAGGGGTTTGGTGAGAGGGACAGATGGAAAGTTGAATAAGGGGAACACAGGATTTTAAGAGCAGTGGAACTATTTTGTCTGGTACTATAATGGTAGACACCTACATTATGCATTTTTCAAAACCTATAGAACTGTACAATACAAAGAGGGAACCCCACTGTAAACTATGGACATTAGTAATAATATATAAATATTGGTTCAACAATTGTAGCAAATGTACCACCAGTGAAAGATGTTAATAATAGGAGAAATTACTGGGAGAGGTGGGGAGGGGAAGTTTGTGAAATGCAGTATATGGGAACTCTCTTGTACTTTCTTCTCAATTTTTTTGTAAACATAAATCTGTTTTAAAAAAATAAGTCTATTAATTTTTTTAATCTGAAAAAATAATATGAATGGACAGAGATTGCTAGATATTTGGGGAAATTTTCTAATATGAAAGAAAGAGCAAAAGAAAAAAAGAGAAAAAATGCAAAGCATAAGAACACCTCAAAGAAATGAGTAACATTATATCTTAGATGTGGGGAAGCATAGAAAACAATAAAAACAGCATAAAAAAGCACTTGGAGACCACAAATATGATAGAAGAAAGAAAACCATCTGACTAAAGGATTGCAAAATAAAAATGAGTAAATCCCCCCAAAAGGAGAATAAAAAGAACAAGAAGTTAAAAATAGGAGAGAAAATGTAGAAATGTAGAAAGAAACTCACTGCTGAAGACTGACATCTGACTAATAAGTACTGCATTATATAGATTTGTAAAATGTTAGGTAGTGGAGAAAGTGGACTGTGCTGTCTTATTTCTGACTTTAGAGACAACTCTTACTTTTCTGCATTAAATAAGATACTTGCTTTGGACTGAGGTATATGCATTTTTTCATGATAAGGAAGCATCAATTGATTCCTAGTTTAGTAAGTTTTTAACATGAATGTGTGTTAAATTTGTCAAATGACTTTGTTGTAAATATGGAGATGATCACAGGACTTTCCCCTTAGCTCTATAAATATGACGGGTGATATTAATGGATTTCCCAATATCAAACCATCCTTGCATTTCTGGAATTTACCACACTTGATCAAGATGTATTATTTTTCTAATGTCCTGGTATATTCTGTTTCTTAATATTTAAAATTTTTGCATCAATAGTCACCATGACTTTGATCTGTTGTTTCTTTGCTAGTGCAATAGTGTCAGGATTTTGGATTAAAGTTATACCTATTTCATAAAACATGGAAGGGTCACCCCTGCCCCATGCTCTGGAGCAGTTCAAGTAGCATTGGGATTAACTGGATTTAAAAGTTCAATAGTATCCCACTGGGAGAGGAGCTTGGAAACAGTTTTTTCTATAGCTTATAAAATAAATTGTCTGTTTAGAACCCCGCCTCTATTAGGGACAATTTAAGTTGTATTTTTCTAGAAAATTATCCATTTCATCTAGGTTTTTAAAATGTATGCACACAGTGATATACAAAATATGGTCTTTTTAAATATCAGTGTTTTAATGGTTCTTTCCCCTTTGTCAATTTTCATTTTAAAAAGAACTTCTGGACAAATTCATTACCACTACTATTTTTCTGTTTTCTAGCTATTTAATTTCTGCTTTTATCTTGATAAATTACTTTACCCTTTTCCCTCCTCTCCCTCAGTATTGGATTTGAAATAATAATTATATTTTTTCCTATTTAATACTGTAAAATATTCAGCAAATTTCTCTTCTTTTCAGACACTCTCCCATTACCCTCATTTTTGATCATTGTTCAATATTTACATTTTCAGAGCTTACATCAATTACATGGTTAAATATATATTTAATGCTCAACAGTGTCTCCCAGGCATTTTGGTTGTCTGAAGCTTGCTCTTTAATACCTTTCCCAAGACATGCTCATGAGAAAAATATCCCGAGTTCTTATATATTCATTAAAGTTTGTTTAGAGCCTTTATGCACAAAAATCAGATTGATCTGGATATAAAATCTTTGATTCACATTTCCTATATCTAAAATGTGTTTTTCCATTGTATTCTGGCAAAAAGCACTGCTGTCATAGATATAATAATCTGATGCTCTTTCCCTTAAAAATGATTTTTTTCCTGGATGTTCAAATAATTTTATTTTTATCTTTCCTTTAATTTCAGTAGTATTGCTAGAATATGTTTTGACGTTGCCTGTTCTGAGTCAAGTTGGATACACTGTGGCCTTTCAATATGTAGTTTCCAAACTTTTTTTTTTTCAGGAAATTTTTCTTGAATTATAATTTTTAGTATTGGTTCTGTTCTATTGCTTTGATTTCCTTTTTGAGGGGGACAGGGTGTGGGAGAGACTCATATTATAAATCTATTGAATCTTCTTCTCTAGGAATTCTCTCAAATGCTTTATATTGTCTTTCCAAAAGCTTCATTTATTTTTAGTTTGAAGGTTTATGGAGCCAAATTGCTAAATTCCCCCAAATTGCTCCAGAAGCATCAAATTTTTCCAAGGCCCGCTTGCACTCAACTGAAGATTGAGCAGTTGTCTGAGTTTCAGCTTCTGTCTTCAAAATTACCCATGAAACTTTCCAGTGCTTACCTGATTGTGATAGTAGGGTTCTATCCACAAGGGTTCTGTAGCTATTGGTGACTGTTTTGGTTTTCTAAAGCTACTGGAATGCAATATACCAGAAATGAGTTGGCTTTTACAATGGTATTTATTAACTTAAAATTTGCAGTACTTAAGCCATGAAAATGTCCAACTCAAGGCATCAACAAGATGATACCTGAACTCTAAAGATAGGCTACTGGCATCTGGGACACCTCTGTCATATGGGAAGTCATCAAATGGCCAGTGTCTGCTGGTCTTTCACTCCTGGGTTTCCTTGCTTTCAGCTTCTGGTTACAGTGGCTTCCTCTCTGAGCTTCTGAGGGTCCTCTCCTAGCTTTTCTGGGGCTTTTCTCTAGGAGCTTCTCTCAGTTTCATTTCTTAGCTTCTCTGGGGCTTCTCTGAGCACTCTGGGTTTTTCCTGTGTGTCCTTTATCATCTTATAAAGAACCCTGAATGGGGTAGGTCACATCCCAACCAAGACAACCTAATCAAAAAGTTTCACTTATAATAGATCTGCACCCACAGGAATGGACTAAAAGAACATGGCCTTTTCTGGAGTACATGGTTTATGCCTACTCACTCATATTTTTGGTATTTCCTGGGATATTTTATCACCTAGTTTTGTTGTAGATGCTGTTCATTGGATTTTATCCTAGTTGTCATCCTAGTTGATCTGTTTGTTTTATGGGGAAATTCAGTGAAATTAACAAACTATGTATTTCTTCCATCCTCCAAGAATTCTTGAATATAATTTCATTGCTAGTCTTTCTCTCCAAAACTTTGAGGATGTGATTCACAAAAAAGAAGAAGAAAGGAGAAAGAAGAATACATAGAATCTAGGAAATAAGAGCCCCAATATCAAAAGTCCAGTAGGAAGGTTCCATGACACACCAGTCCTAGGGAGCAATCAGGCCAATGTGACATAGAATGGCTATAAGTACCAGGAGGTAATTCTTCAGAGATAAAGAAATAATAATAGAGAAAAACTACTTCAGGACCTAGTTTCCAGTTAACTTACTTATCTGCCAGTGATCCATGTACAATTTTTACATTATCATTGGAGGATTTCCTTTCTTATTGATAATCTAAAAGAAATCATGGGTGAGATCTTGGCGAGAGGTGAAGGCATTCCAGAGAAATCAGTGCTAGCCAAACCAGAGAAACAGAAAAATATACAGCATTTTCCAAGGAGTATAGGAGGGGAGAGGACAGGAGATGACTCTTGATCCAGCCCCATGTACTTTCAAGGAAACCAGGATGGGAATCTAAAGCTCAGAGAGTTCCTTTAAGTTGCCCAAGGTCAAAAACCTTGTGCATGGTAGAAGGAACATTAGTTCCCAGCCTTCCAGAGTATCCACAGCAACAGACTAGTAATTTTTCATCATATATAGAAATAGACTAAAATAAATGTACTTGCACACATATGTAATTCCACAAAAATGAACCACATAATTGATCTTTATATGACTCTGATGAACTAATGACAAAGTTCTTCAGACATCATATTATATTACACTTGTTCTTCAAAGGGTGGTTTTTAAGAATGGTCTTTTCTGAAGCTTATTCAGTGTCTAGAAAATTTTGGACAAAAGGCACAATATGTTGACAATAATAAATGGATCAATAAATCAGAGCTGTCATGATGTGCTCCTGGTGGAATGCTAGAGTAAAGCAGGAACCAGCTATTTAGAAATCACAGACCTCGATTAAGAAATGAGGAGTTTGGACATGTTCCCACAGATTCAATATCCCTTTTCTTCCCAGAATCATGCTAGCGCCCTGTCTGGGCCACAAACATTCATATTATGCTTAAGGGTTTGCCCTTACCCACTCTCAACAAAAACACCTGCTTAAGGACTGGCTAAATGAAAAAGCATGTGCTTATACAATCCTTCCTTTATCAAAAATATGACTTACTGTTTTGCATTTGAAAAGCAATTCCTGGCTGTCAAAACTGTTTTTTAAAAATATGAACCAGCTCCTATAACACATAGCAAGAAACGTAATGATTATCAAGCTTGATAAATGTAGTTGGAATTATGAAAAGATGGAATCCTTAAGTCTATCCATGACTTAGCTATTATATGTCTATTATTTTTGATAATAGACATATAATATGAATATCTGTAGAACACTGAATGTGTTTTCAAACATCTAATGCAATTTTAACCAAGTAAGTTTACAGTCATTTTATTATGTATCATACTTGACTAGTTTTACTTTAACCATGAATTTGGGTATTCATAATTTTTTTTGCCACCATCACCCTGGTTAATCAAGAATTAGCTTGGTCTTATGTTACAGAAAACAATAACTTTTTAATATAAAAATGACTACTTTTTTCAGTTAGGTACTGGTTTTCTTAAATCAGGACACAAACATATCTGAAAAAATGTCTCAATTGTTCTCTCTTCTGCGTCACCTGTAGTGGCTTTCTGTACTTTCCATACTGTGAGAATAATAGTTTGGGGTTTGTGCCTATCTCAAAAGGCTCAGCACCTGTGGAAATGAAGCACAGAACTAAGTATTCTCATCTCTAACTCCTTTTGATTTTTCCATGGAATTCTTAACTATGGGGTTTTTTAGAGGAGAAACCACCCAGGCACTGCTCAAGAGTGCATAGTTAAAGGTTTAAGTGCTTCTGTAATTATTTTAAAACTCAATGAGAAAATGTGAGAGTTGATAAAACTTGCACATACATCCTGGTTTGCCTTTCTTAAGCCCAGGTTTATGCCTGTTATCACAGCATAATTATTAATAGGGTCCTCTTATCATGCTCAAAAGTTCCATGTGGCCTCAAAATCTCAGTGGCTTAATTAAAATAGCAGCTATACAGTCTTTTCAAGAGCACGTCTATGGTGTCAAACAGGAAATGCCCCTGGAACCTCATTGTGCTTCTGTACAAGTACATACTTTTAAGCTTTCCACTAAGAGTCTAACAGCCAGGGTGGATTGTGTGAGAGTGCCTTGGAATGCACATGAACACAGATGCAGCTATTTTGCCTTCAAAAGACCTGCACCATCCTTTCTCCATTCCAGATATCACACAGTACATCATGTGCCCCTGTGGGACTGATCCTTGAGTGTTTTCCAGCCTTCTCTGTGACAGAATTCTGTCTACCCTGCTCTGAAGTTCAGAAAAAGGTGTTTTAAAATTCTAAATGCTTAGAACAGAAGTAGCCTTCTGACACTACATAATAATTATTGGTTCATACCACAAACACTTCAGAAGTTGGCTTTTCTTCCATGAAAAATCATTTTACGGTACTATATTGTGACATGGTAGAATAAATAAAAGAAAATTGAATTATGTTTAATTATGTTGTCGTAAGTCATACGATAAATGTGAAAAGAGTTTTTATTGGGGAAATTTTTTAATGATATGTGTGTTAACTTCAGGGGAAAACATTTTTCTCTAATTTCTGGCAAGTCGAAGTGGAAACCTCAGCTGTTATGAATAATTTGATCCCTTGCAACAATATTTCAGAGAAACGGATTGCATCTGAAGCATGCAAATAAGGCTGAAATTCAGAAGTGTTTTCTAATATTTATCTTAAATATGTGAATTAATAAATTAGAAACTGCTTGCTCTTATATAAATTAATTTTTATTATTAAGATAAGGATTTAGAAAGGTGTAGCCACTCTTCTTTGAGGATGCCATTTATTATATTACATTTTATATGTTATGTTATATTGTGTTATATGTACTATATTATTTTATTGTATGTATTATTATATTGAGGGAAAAATGAATAAAATTGAGAATAAGAAAGGAAAGTATATAAAGTAGAGATGCATGATTTAGAGAAAAATAGTAATCTTAGAAAATAATATATAAGAATTAGCCTTATCTAAAAGATTGGCATCTTTGAAGTTCATGAATTAGTTGAAAAGTATCAGAGTTAGTGAAACAATCCTATAAGAGCATTAGCAACTATAATGACCTATTTTCACAATAAAGAGTGGGAGAGGATTATTCTTTTTGGTGAACCCTGACCAGAACTGACATCCATGCAGTGTTTTCCAGGTCTTGTGTCACAAGAGTTGGAAAAGAGGCTCTGCATATCATAGTCACTCAGGGAATCTGCTGGTTACAAGTCATCATGCCAGAAGGAAAAAGAGAGCACTGGAGGGCTTTGCATTGACAAATGTGCAGCACAGAAGTGAAACAAGTCACTTTTGCATCTTGCCAGAATTGGTTACCTGACCTCATCCACTTGAAATGGGGCAATTTTAGTGAGTGTGCCGGTTTGAATGTATTATGTCCCCCAAAACACCACTACCTTTGATGTAATCTTGTGTGGGCAGACATATCAGTGTTAATTAGATTGTAATTTTTTGAGTGTTTCCATGCAGATGCGACCCACCCAACTGTAGCCATGACTCTAATTGGACAATTTCCATGGATGCGTGGCCCCGCCCATTCAGCATCGGCCTTGATGAGTTCACTGGAGCACTGTATACGCTCAGACAGAAAGAGCGAGCTTGCTACAGCCAAGAGGGACACTTTGAAGAATGCACAGAAGCTACAGATGAGAGACAGTTTGAAGATGGCCAGTGAAAGCAGACTCTTGCTCCAGAGAAGCTAAGAGAGGACAAATGCCCCAAGGGCAACTGGGAGTGTTATTTTGAAGAGGAGCTGCAGCCTAGAGAGGAACATCCTGGGAGAAAGCTATTTTGAAACCAGAGCTTGGAGCAGATGCCAGCCATGTGACTTCCCAGCAAACAGAGGTTTTCCAGACACCATCGGTCATCCTCCAGTGTAGGTATCCGTTTGTTGATGACTTACCTTGGACACTTTATGGCCTTAAGACTGTAACTGTGTAACTAAATAAATCCCCTTCTCTGGTCTTTTGCATTCCGGCAGCATTAGCAAACTAGAACAGTGAGTGTATAAAGCTATTATTACTGTGGTTTTAATTTGCATTTCTGAGGTGACTAATGATGTTAAACATTTCCAATGTGCTTACTGGCCATTTGATGAATCTTCCTTGATTGTTCAACTTTTTGCCCATTTCTTATTTATTTGTTGCCTTTTTATTACTGAATTGCATGATATCATTACATATTCTGGATACAAATTCTTTGTCAGATTTACGTTTTGTGAATATTTTCTTCCAGCCTTTAGCTTGCCTTTTCATTTCCTTAATCATGCATTTTGATGAGAAGGTGCTTTTAATTTTGAAAAACTATAATTAATCATTTTTTGTGTGTATTTATTGCTTTGCATTTACTCTCCGAGAAATATTTCCCACTCCAGGTTGCAAGATCATCTTCTATGATTTCTCCTAAAAGCATCAGGGATTTAGCTTTTCCATTAAGGTCTATGTTACATTCTCTGAAGAAATACTTGAGCACCTTCATAAAAAATCAATTGACTGTATATGTATGGATCTATTTCCAGACTTTCTATTCAATTCTATTGATTTGTCTATTCTTGTGCCCATACCACACTCTCTTGATTAAAGATTCTTTTTTGTAACTCTTGAGATAAGGTAGTTTAAACCCTCCAACTTCATTATTTTAAAAAAGTATTTTAGCTAGTCTAAAATAGTAAAATTGTATTTTCATATAACCTTTATAACTGGTTTGACAATTTGTATAAAAATTTCTGTTGGTAATTTGATTGAGCTTGCATTAAATCAATAAATTAAATTGAGGGAAATTAGAAAATTAATGAACTTGAGTCTTCCAATCAATGGATACATTCTCACATTTTTTAGGTCTTTCTTTAATTTCTCTCAGCTATGTTTGGTGGTTTTTGTTATATAGGATTTTCACATATTTTATTAATTTCTTTCCAAAATATTTTGCTTTGATGGTATTTTAAATGTAACTTGTTTTAGTTTATTTCCCATTTACAGCTAGTACAGAGATATACATTTGATTTCATAAATTCACCTTGTACCCTATGAATTTGCTAAATTTATTGATTATTTACTCTTTTTCTTTTAAGGGAAGCATTCTGTAATAAATGCCGTGGAGGCAAGTGTAAAGTAACCTGAGAAACCAATACAATCAGCATGGATTAGTCATAAAAAACCACAGGAAAACCACAGAAAAAATAAATTACAGAAAAACTAGTTGAAAACACCATAAAATATTTATCCCAATTGTAGAGGATACTTTCTAAGGACCAAAGAAAGTGAAGATCTTATAAAATGAAAGTTCAACAAATTTTGATTAGTTAGGAAATTAAATTGCTGGACACTACAAAATAACAGCAGGGAACACCAGACCAAGGCAAATTGCCACAAACACAGGACGCTGGGATTTACAGCAGTATACGGGTAGAACGCAAGTTCCCTGGCGCACATGCGCCTGACCAAGAAAGACAGTACCTCAATCCGGATGCGGGGAGGCTGCGGGAGCTCTGGCGCCCATGTGGACTGCCATCTTGCAGGTCCAGTCCTGCGCGGTGCAGTGGCTGTGACACTGACTAGGGCCCTGAAGGGACAGCCTTGGCCTCTGACTCTGGCTCTGCCCGTCTTCGCCTCCGAAGCTTCTGCCTGGGTTTTAAAGGTATATGGGTCCCAGTGACTCACTCCTGTTCCCTGAACAGGAGGCTGGAATTTCTCAAGAGCAAACCAGAAGAGCGGACAGCAAGCTCCCCCCGCACTGCAGTTCTGGAAGGCACTGACAGATGGCCTCTGGGGCTCTCGCCTCACCCTCAGCACGCCCCACACACATGTCTCAGGTCCTGGACACTGACTGGGCTCCAAGCCCATCCTGCCCCCACCCCACCCCTTTGCTCCCCTTGACCCCTGTCCCGGCTTTCGTGGATCACTATGTCCTCTTTGTGGCTCCGCAGCACCTGGGGGTCTCCAGCGCGCACCACAATCCTAGGGGCCATAGCCTCCACGATATTCTGGAAAGTGGCACCAGGACTTTCTCCCTGGAGCGCAAGCGAGCTGGCCTTCGGGACGCTACCCCACACACACCCCACCCCCATTCCTGTCCTTTCTCTGCAGCATGTCGAGATCTCCAGCTGCTGGGAAACCTAAGGGAAGCCTTGATGGACCACAGCTTCCCAGGAAATGCAGCCAGGACCGATGGGAGGGAAAAGAGGCTCAAGGTCAGTGGCCCAGCCCCTCTTATTATGCTAAGCCGAGACAGCAGCCCAGATGACAGAAGGGCCCTGCCCGGCCCCCTCCCTCAGAGCTCAAATCGAGTCTGCCTAGATCCCTGGGCCCCTGGGCAGATGTACCCCCACCCCACCGTGGTCCATGACCCTTCACTTCACACTCCTCCCCTAGCAGTGGTGGCTCATGGGTCATGGGCCCAGGATGAGACCTGTAGAAACAGACATTAGAGAGTTCACAAGATGCTCATATGAAGGGCGTTCCATGTCAAGTCCCTGCTGTCATCTGCAGTCATGACGTTCACAGCTTCTCCTGCGGTCATTACATTCGAAGGTTTCGCTGTGTCTGCCTGGCATCCCCCCACCCGCACCCCGTTCCCCAACTTTCTCAGCAGGGTGAGGTCCCAGTGTGCAATGCGGGCTGAGTGACGCCATGGGGGGAGGGGGAGGCGGGATTTGCTGCCCAGGGTGTATCACATGGGGGCTGAGGGGCGCCTCCTGAAGGAGGTATTTACTGTGTTTTCCTGCGGAAAGAACTCCAGTGTTCAACAGCGGAGGGTTCACGTTCTTTAATGGGCCATCCCCGCAGCAGACATTCTCTGAACATTGGAAAGATTCTGAACTTTTCCTACATGTAACATACTCTTTTCTGGTGTGGGCTTATTACAGCAGAAAGGAGTGGAGCAGAAATGATACTCTTCCTGCATTCATAACCCTGTTAGGACAGGTCCCGTGGGAACCGGGAACCGTCTGGAAGTCAGTAAACACCGAGGGAGGGGCTAAAGGTCGGTAGGGAAAATTTGCCCACCATGAGTTTTCTAGCCTTAGAATAGGTTTAAGAACTAAGTGGAAGCTCCCCTGCAGCTTTTTAGCTTTTCATTCTGTGTGGATTTTTGACATTTCATTGTTTCCCTTGGCCTCTCAGGTAAAGACTTCCCCTTTCCCTAGGCTTACTATATTTGTGTATAAATTTTATGCTGCGCTCCCGACTCTCCCTGTGGTGTGAGGGGAGACAGGCCTGGCTGCACGTTTCAGTGAGTTAATGGCTCCGCAGGCACGTGTTCCTGGGTGTTGGTCACCAGCGGGAACCTGTCTTCTCCAAACAACGTCTTTTCTTCTCACCCAGCTGTTTTTTTCCTCTTCTTAATTTCTGTTCCTCCTTTGAACTCAGGGAATGTTTTTTTGTTTGTTTGTTTGTTTTAAACGTTCCTTTTCATAGATATTTCAACAGAAACTTCTTGCTTCAGGGGTGATCTGCTCTAGCAACCCAAGCTGGAGAGACAGAGGTGAAACACACCCCTGTGCACTGCTGGCCCTGTCTGACCAGGCAGAGATGGCAGAAAGGTGTTTGGCAATATGACCACGACCTGTCACTTGGTTTCTGGAAGGCTGTTCTGTCATCACAAAACTTTCAAGAAGAGGGGTTGAACTCATATAGCCTTCATCGAGAACAGTGGTCATCAGCAAAGATTGGCAAAGTTCATTCCACAACTAAATCTGGCCCATCACCCCGCCAGCAGCTCGAACATGCCCTGGTGGTGCAGAATGCAGGCATTAAAGGGTGGTTGCTGAGACACCACCAGACCATCCCCCATCCAGCCATGGCTGCAGGATGGCAATGTTGCATCCACCAAGGCTTCTCTCTGAAAGGACCGCTGTCAAGTCTGAAGGGCTGTGTGAATGCAGGCTGGATGGAGGCTGCCGTCAGCTCTCCCTGAGCCCCCAGCACATGGGCCAGACAGGGCTTTCCCACAGTGGCAGTGCTCAAAATCCCAAGGACCCCATATCCTGAGTGGTCCATTGGGTTAAATCAAGCCATCTGTCTGGAAGGACAGTTGGGCCAGGAAGGGCCCATGGTGCAGTCCTGTTTCCTGGGATGGAAAGTTGAGCTCAGGATTTGGACCACAGGATAAGCAGGGTCTGCTGCAGTCAAGTGAGGCACCTAGGTCCCAGGGCCCATCCCGGAAGCACATTATCCAGCTCAGAGCTTCAGGCCTCCTGCCACACTCCCCCACCCCCTACCATGTGAGCAGAAATCCTACTAGGTTGTATGTGGGTGGCTCAGGAATCCAATGGGCTGAGTCTACAGACTGAAATCCTGGAAAGGTGCAGGTGACAGGGCCAAAGCCTGATGGATACTCACAAGAAGAAGTGGGCATGGGTGGAGGAGATTGTGGGTGGTGCTGGCCACTGGCCACTACCAGATACCTCTCCTGCAAGAGCTGTTCTCAGGGCAGCCAAGACCTCACCAAGCAACAGCAGTTTATCCCCTTGTCCACCACTAGTGCTGTGATAATCAGCATCAAGGTAGCTGAAAAAGCAGCCCACCTTGCCACAGGGTCTTGATCCAAAGATTCTGTGGACCAGAAAGGCTTTTTGCCACACCTGAGCATTCCCATTCCCTGAGTGGGGTTGACTCTCCTCAATGCCAGTGACCAACAAAGACACACTGATGGCCCGGCATCACTTGGGAGATGCTGAGTGGGTAAAGGGCCACAGGCAAAGGCTTTCCTCTGAAAAGTTCCCATTAGCACAACTCTCTGGAGCTCATTAATGCTTGAATCTCAACTGACAGCTTTCCCACGTTCAGTGGGTGTCATTTCCAATGTCGAATGAGGCATGAACTGTAGAGGAGGATTTTCCAACACTCCTTACATTCATACAGCTTCTCTCCAGTGTGAATTTTCTGACGTTTTAGATTTTAACTGTGTTCACTGTATGTAAAGAGCTTTTCTCCAGTGTGGATTCTCTGATGTTTACTGACACAGGAACTGTACCTGAATGTTGTCCAGCACTGAGCACACTTAAAAGGCTTCTCTCTGGTATGAACTCTCTAATGTTGAATATGGTCTGGCTTGTGCTTAAAGATTCCTCCACACAGCTGGCAGGTGCTGATTTCAACATTTGGACCCTAGAAGTTTGAAATCTGTATTCTTCATACCTATGGCAGTCACTCAAGGCCTTACTGCCATTCTTACCTTCTTTACCACTCCCGTCCTCCACATTCATTCTTGCTTTTGTTCATTTGAGAATATTTGTTGAGTGACAACCATGTGCTAGGCATTGGTCTGGGTGCTATGTCTGCAGAGGCAAACAAGACACATTTGGTGACCTCCCTTAGGGAGCTCAGGGTCTGACAGACATCTTCAAGCCCTGAGCCTTATAAGCTTTTCCTCTGACCTGAGGCCACTGCCTTTCTCTGTACAAAATGGTCTATATATCCATACTTGTGCAAATGCCATGATCTTTGATTACTGTGGCTTCCAATAAGTTTTAAGTTCAGGAAGTGTGAGTCTTCCAACTTCATTCTTCTTTTCAAAATGGCTTTATCTATTCAGGGCCCCTTACCTTTCCCTATGAATTTGATGGTTGCCTTTTCCGTTTCTGCAAAGAAGGTTGTTGGAGTTTTCATTGGGGTTGCATTGAATATGTAAATTGACATCTTAATGATATTTAGTCTTCCAATCCATGAACACAGAATATCTTTCCATTTATTGAGGTCTTCTTTGATTTCTTTTAGCAAAGTTTTTTTAGTTTTCTGTGTAGAAGTCCTTTACATCTTGGTTAGATTTATTCCCAGATAGTTTATTATTTTAGTTGCTATTGTGAATGACATTTTTTTTCTCTTGATTTCTTCTTCCAATTGTTCATTACTTGCGTATAGAAATATTTCTGATTCTTGGATGTTGGTCTTGTGCTCCACACTTTTCTGAATTCATTTATTAGCTTTAGGAGCTTTGTTGTGGATTTTTAAGGATTTTCTGTATATGGGATCATATCACCTGAATATAGGGAAAGTTTTACTTCTTCTTTTAGAACTTGGAGAACTTTTATTTCTTTTACTTGCCCAATTGCTCTGGCAATAACTTCCAGTACAATGTTAAATAACAGTGGTGACAGTGGACTTCCTTGTCTTCTTCCTGATTTTAGAGGGAAAGCTTTCAGTCTTTTACCATTAAGTATGATGTTAGCTGTAGGCTTTTCATATATGCCCTTAATTATGTTCAGGAAGTTTCCTTCTAGTCCTAGTTTTCTAAGTGATTTATCATGAAGAGGTGTTGAATTTAGTCAAATGCTTTTTCTGTATCAATTGGGATGATCATGTGGGTTTTTTCCATTCATTCTGTTAATGTGGTGTACTACATTAATTGATTTTCTTGTATCAAACCAACCTTGCATATCAGGGATAAATACTACTTGATCATGCTGTATAATTCTTTCCATATGCTGTTGGATTCAGTTTGTTAGTATTTTGTTGAGGATTTTTACATCAATATTCATAAGAGTTATTAGTCTGTAGTTTTCTTTTCTCATAGTATCTTTAGCTGGCTTTGATATGAGGGTGATGTTGGCCTCAAGGAATTAATTAGGGAGTCTTCCCTCCTCTTTAATTTTTTGGAAGAATTTGAGCAGAATTGAAGCTAAGTCTTCTTGAAATGTTTGTTAGTATTACCCTGTGAAGCAATCTGGTCCTGGACCTTTCTTTGTTGGGAGGTTTTTGATTATTGATTCAATCTGTTTACTAATAATTGGTTTGTTAAGATCTATTTCTTCTTTAGTTAATGTTGATAATTTGTGTGCTTCCAAGAATTTTTCCATTTCATTTAGATTAATAATAAATTAATAATAATAATAATTCATACAGTTGTTCATAGTATCCTCTTAAGTGCCTGTTTATATCAGCAGGGTTGGAAGTAACATCCCTCTTTTCATTTTTTATTTTTGTAACTTGTATCCTTTCTCTTTTTTTATCAGTCTAGCTAAAGATTTATCAATTTTATTGATCTTATCGAAGAACCAACTTTTGGTTTTGGTGATTCTCATTATTGTCTTTTGTTCTCTATTTCATTTATTTCCACTTTAATCTTAAATTTTTCCTTCCTTCTGCTCACTTTTGGTTCAGTCTGCTCTACTTTTCTAGTTCTTCCAGTTTTGAGGATAGGTGTCTGATTTGAAGTCTTTGTTCTTATTTAATGTAAGCATTTAGAACTATAAATTTCCCTCTCAGCACTGCCTTCACTGCATCCATAAGTTTTGGTGTATTGTATTTTCATTTGCCTCAAGATATTTTCCTAACTTTGCTTCTGATTTCCTCTTTAACACACTGGTTTTTTAAGAGTATGTTGTTTAATTTCCACATATTTGTGAATTTTCCATTTCTACTTCTGTTATTGATTTCTAGCTTCATTCTCTTGTGGTTAAAGAATATAGATTGTATGATTTCATTATTCTTGTATTTATGGAGACTTGTTTTGTGACCCAACATATAGTCCATCCTGGAGAATGATCCATGTGCATTTAAGAAGAATGTGTATCCTGTTTTTGCTTGGTGAAGTGTTCTATATATGTCTTTTAGGTCTAATTGGTTTAGAGTATTGTTAAAGCCTTGTACTTCCTTATTGATCTGACTAGATGTTCCATCCATTATTGAGAGTGGTATATTAAAGTCTCCCACTATTAATATAGGGCCATCAATTTCTTCTTTCAAATCTGTCAATATTTACTTTATATATTTTGGGTCTCTGCTGTTAGGTGCATATATATTTATAATTGTTACATCTTCCTGTGGAATTTTTCCCTATATCAGTATATAAGGTCCATCTTTGTCTCTCATAACTATTTTTGTTATTTTGTCTGATGTTAGTATGGCTACCCAGCTCTCCTTTGGTTACTACTTGCATGGTATATTTTTCCCATACTTTCACTGACAACCTACTTTTATCTTTGAATTTAAGGTGAGTGTCTTACAGACAACACATAGGTCATGCTTTTTTTAGCCATTCTGTCAATCTCTGACTTTTTACTGGGGAGTTTAATCCATTTACATTTAAAGTCACTACTGACTTTCTTCTGCCATTTTGCTTTATAAAGTCTTATACCTTTGTAAATCTTATACCTTTATTGTCTCCCTCTTCCGTTAATGTTTACTTTCATAATTGATTTTTTGTGTTGTACCATATTGAGTGTCTTCTCATTTCTATCTGGATATATTTTTCATTTATTTTCTTTGTGGTTGCTATGGAGCTAAAATTTTGCATCCTAAATATATAAAAATCATGTTTGGTTTGATGCCAACTTAATGTTGATGCATGTACATACACTTTTCCTATGCCCTCTGTTTCCCCACTCCCCACCATTTCTTTGTACTTGTTACCACTTATATCTTTTCACATTATATATCCAAAAACATATATTTATCATTACTTTTTATGCATTTGCATTTTACCTCCTTTAGGAAGTAAGAAGCAAAGTTATGTATCAGGCAACATACTACAATAATATTGGTAATTATAATTACCCAAATGATTACTTTTACCACCAGTCTTTATTTCTTTATGCTGTTTTGAACCACTGTCTAGTGTCCTTTTCTTTCAGTCTGAAGAAATCCCTTTAGCATTACTTGTAGTTTAGGTCTAGTGGTGATGAACTCCCTCAGCTTTTGTTTACTGAGAATGTCTTAAACTTGCCCTCATTCTTTAAAGAAAGCCTCACCAGATATAAAATTCTTGGCTGGTAGTTGTTTTCATTCAGCACTTCAAGTATTTCAACCCACTGACTTCTTGCCTCCATGGTTTCTGATAGAAAATGGCACTCAGTCTAATTTGGACTCCTTTGTATGTAATGCATTGCTTTTCTCTGTCAGCTTACAGAACTCTCTACTTTGCATTTGACAGTGTGGTCAGTATATAACAGGGTACATTTTTCTTCATGTTTATACTGTTTGCTGTTCTCCAGGCTTCTTGAATGTGCATATTCATGTCTTTTGCCAAATTTGGAAGTTGTCTCATTATTTCTTTGACTATTTCTTTTGCCCCTTTCTCTCTTTCTTTTCTTCCTGGGATTCCCATTATGTGTCTATTGTTGCACATGATGGTATCCCAGAGGTATCTCAGACTATTTTCACTTTTAATATTTTTTTTATTTCTGCTTCTCAGCCTGACTGATTTCAAGTGTCTTGTCTTCAAGTTCATGGATTCTTTCTTCTGCCAACTCCAATCTGCTCTTGAAACCCTCCTGGCCATTTTTCATCAATTATTGTGGTCTTCAGAACTCCATAGTTCTGTCTGGTTCCTTTTTACTTAGACACTCATATTGTTCATTAATGTTTTCTTAGTATCCTTTCTCCGTTTTTGCCCAGATCTCCGTAAGTGTTTTTAAGACCATTTTTTAAAAGCCATTGTTTGGTATGTCCACATTCTCGTCTCCTTCATTGGTGTTGTCTGGAGTTTTATCCTCTTCTGTTGGATGGGCCATTATTTCCTGTGTCTGTTTTTCTTGTACTCTTTTGTTGCAAGAGTTTTCTTTGCAAACAAGAGTTTTCTTGTACTCTTTTCTTTCATTTTCATATTTTTAAATACTATCTCTGGGATTTAGTCCCTGAGATGTCTGTTTCTTGGTTTTGTAACCAGCTATTGATAAGGCATAGATTTTCTTGAGCTTGAACACTTCTATCAGGAAGTCTTCCCAAGGTGAATACAGTGTGGATTTTTCCTGTCTTTCTGGGCCTCTGTCTTGTCCTGGGCTTTTGCTTGTTAGTAATTTTGGAGTTCCCCTGTTTACAGGAGCTTGGTTGTCCCCTCTGTTTCCCAGGGATAAACCACCCTCTCCTGGGTGTTGAAAGCCAGCAGGCCTTTGTCCCAGACTGTCCACCTCTATAGATTCTTAAGCTCCTTTCATTGCTTCTAGCTGCTTTTGCCTAGAAGGCAAATTCTGAGAGGAGGGCTCACTGGAGAGGATTTCTGAAGTCAGTGTTTCCCAGTCAAGACAGGACCAGGACCCACAAAGAGGGTACAGACCAGCAACAAAGTGCTCTTGGGAGGGATCAAGAAGGGCACCAAGAGCTTCTCCCATGGCTCCCCAAAATTGAGCTTTCCTGGCCTGCCTGGCAAATGCAAACTTCAGCTATCTGTCCTCTATAGCTCTGAGGAATCACAGTATCTTTATTTCTCCATTGCCACTACCCCTGTCCAAGCAAGTTGAAACAATGGCTCCTCTCAGAGCAGGGCCCCCAGAGATCCAAATTCATTAATCAAAAGCTGTAATCAACGACAAGCCATGCTTGCCCCTGGTTTTGGGGAAAAGGATTTTTAGGTCCTTTTCTGTCACCAGCAAGCTAACCAGGGTCTTGAGCCCTGCAGAGGCTTGCCACAAGACTGGAGGATGGATGCCAGTAGCTGCTGGGCAGAGAGAACAATTTACTGCTCTTTACTGTAATGTATCAGCCTCTTCCTCCCACTGTTCCCTGGATGCTGTACACTATTCTTCTGGCCTCCAGAGTTTCAAATTAGCGTTTTAGACAGTCCCTGCCTGTTTAATAATTGTTTTGTTAAAAGGACTGAGTATTGGAACTCCCTACTCCACCATCTTCCCACAATACTCAGGCTGGATCTACTGTTTTTGCAATATTTCTTTTATTTGTACTATCTATTTTTCCTTCCTTAGCTCCTTTTTTGCTGCCTTCTTTTGGATGATTTGAATATTTTTAGGATTCCATTTTAATTTCTGTATTTGCTAAAAAGTTCTTTTTCTTTCCATTATTTTTTAATGTTGCAGTAGTGATCAAAATATGCATCCTTGAATTTGAACAGTCTCCTTAGGGTTAATATTGATCTACTTTAGGTAAAATATAAGACCAGTATTGTTCTATTTACACCTTTCCCACAGTCTTTTTGTTATTATTGTTATATATATTATATCTACATACATTATACAATACACAATGAAGTGATATAATTCTTCCCTAAAATAATTGTCTTTTAAAGAAATTAACAGATGAAAACATATTTTTCTATTCTATTTTACCCACATATTTGTTGTTTCTTGTGCTGTTCAATTCTTTCTGTAGATCCAAGTTTTCTGTCCAGTAAATTCCCCTTAGGCTGAAGACTTTCTCTTAGCATTTCTTCTTGTGCAGGTTTGCAATCCTCACAGCTTTTTTTCATAACCTGAAGATTCCTAAATTTTGCCTCCACTTTTTTAAAAGTTTTTTTTTATTAAAGAAGTTGAAAGTTTACAGAACAATCCTGCATAAAATACAGGATTCCCAAACAGCACCCCACCACCAATACTTGCATTGGTGTGGAAAGTTTGTTGCAATTGATGATAACACTATTTATTATAATTCTAATTTTAACAGTAGTTACTTTTGTTACAATTGATGAAAAATTATTAAAGTAGTACTCTAACTATTGTCCACAGTTTACATAGGGGAATTTTTTCCCCACATTCTCAACCTATTTTCTGTTTTCATTCATGTCTTTATTACTCATCTACTCATCCACTGGATAAAGGGAGTGTCAGTCATAAGGTTTTTACAATCACACAGTCACATGATAAAAGCTATGTAGTTATATAATTGTTAGCAAAGATCAAGGTTTACAAGATTACAGTTCAACAATTTCAAGTATTTCCTTCTAGCTATTCTAATACACTAGAAACCAAAAAGAAATATCTGTATAATGAGTCAGTATTCATAACCATTTGTTGAATCCTAATTTCTCAGTTTCATTTGATCATTCTCTCAATCTTCAGGGAAATCTCAGTAATGACCATTTTAACTTCTTGGTGCTAAAAAGGGGTGTCAAACATGTGGGGTAGAGGAATGAAACTAGTGTATGTTCTTGAAGAGACTGTTACATCTGGGTTTCAAGACTTATCTTTGCCTTCACTTTTTTTTTTAATTCAGTTTTATTGAGATATATTCACATATCATGCAGTCATCCATGGTGTACAATCAGCTGTTCATAGTACCATCTTGTAGTTGTGCATTCATCACCCCAATCTGTTTTTGAACATTTTCCTTACACCAGAAACAATCAGAATCGGAATAAAAAATAAAAATAAAAAAGAAGACCCAAATCACCCCCCCCATCCCATCCTATTTTTCATTTAGGTTTTGTCCCCATTTTTCTACTCATCCATCCATACACTGGATAAAGGGACTGTGAGCCACAGGGTATTCACAATCACACTGTCACCCTTGTAAGCTACATTGTTATACAATCATCTTCAAGAGTCAAGGATGCTGGGTTGGAGTTTGGTACTTTCAGGTATTTACTTTTAGCTATTCCAATACATTAAAACCTAAAAAGAGTTATCTATATAGTGCATAAGAATGTCCACCAGAGTGACCTCTCGACTCCACTTGAAATCTCTCAGCCACTGAAGCTTTATTTCTTTTCATTTCACATCCCCTTTTTGGTCAAGAAGATGTTCTCAATCCCATGATGCTGGGTCCAAATTCATCCCTGGGAGACATATCCTGCATTGCCAGGGAGACTTACAACACTGGGAGTCAGGTCCCACGAAGGGGGGAGGGCAGTGAGATCACCCACCAATGTGGATTAGTTAGAGAAAGAGGGCCACATCTGAGCAACAAAGAGGCACTTAGGGGGAGAATCTTAGGCACAATTATAAGCAGATTTAGCCTCTTCTTGCTGCAAAAAGCTTCATAGGGGCCAGCCCCAAGACAGAGGGCTCAGCACATCAAGCCGTCAGTCCCCAATGTTTGTGAGAATATCAGCAACTATCCAGGTGAGGAAGTCCAACACCTCTGCATTCTCCCCCAGCCCTTCGGGGGGGGGGGGTGAATATATATTTTTATTCTCTACCCAAATTACTTTAGGATGTGTTGCTATTTCATTCTAATCTATACAAATCTACCATAGCTCACTTCCTATTAAAAGTTCCATGTAATTGTAGTGTTTGAACAAACTGTCTGTAAAAGTTATATTGTTTATAAAATATAGATCCTACACCAAATAAACATCTCTTCCTTGGTCTCACTTGGAAGTTGAAGTTTGAACACAGTCAGTTTCAACCTTTACCCTTTGACCCAATTTGTTCTAGTCTTAACCAGATCTGCTTTATTCATATCTCTAATTGAAGTCTGGGCTCTATTTCAGCTTTTTTTTTTTTAAGTTGCTGTATGTGTTAATACTGATTTTCTTATCTGCCAAGTTGTAGCTCTGAGTTTCAGGTGCAACACAGATACCCAGTGTTCCAGAGACCAATCAGGTTACACAGTAAGGGATCAGCAACTCAGAGTTTGGAGATAGCCATTACAATTCAGGAATAGATTTGACTGCTGTAAGAGCTTACAATCTAGGGACCATTGCAATAATCATTTCTCTGTTAGTCTGTGCTCTAAGATTCAATTCTTAGTTTACACATTGTAGTTAGTCCATATTGGTGAAGCATTATAGTGTTTGCCTTGGTTTCTGGCATACTTCACTCAACATGCTGTCTACAGAATCCATTCACCTCCTTGCATGTCTCACAGCTTCACTCCTTCTCATAGTTGCTCAATATTCCATTGTATGCATACACCACAGTTCAACATTCTGTTCCTCAATCAGTGTACCCTAAGGCCACCTCCACCCATTGCAAATCATGAATACTGACTCCATAAACACCAGTGTGCAAATATCCATTCATGTCTCTGCTCTCAGGTCTTCAAAATACATACCCCATAATGAGGTTGTAGGACCTTATGGCCCCACATACTTAGCTTCTTGTGGAGCCACCACAGTGACCTCCAGAAAGGCTACACCATTCTGCCTCCTCAACAGTTAATATGTATATCCCTCTCTCCATGCTTTCTCCAGCACTTTTACCTCTATTTATATTTTTTCCTACAATCTTACAGAGATACATTCACATAACATACAGTCATCCACAGTGTAAAATTAGTTGTTCATGGCATCATCACATAAATTTACATTTATCACTACAGTCAGCACTTGAACATATTGATTATTATGAAGAAAGTGTTTTTTGGTTTTTTTTCTGGTGAATAATAAAAAATGTAATAAAAAGAAAAAAATGAAAAATACCACTACCAAGAATCCCATATCCCTGCCTTATACCCCCTCTCATACACATTTAACTTTGGTATATTGCCTTTGTTACATTTAATGGAAGCATATTGGAATGTTACTGTTGACCATAGACTCCAGTTTGCTTTGATTATGTTTTTTCCCAAATACCATCCCTTTTCAACACTTTGCATGGTTAACACTCATTTGTTCTCCCACATGTGAGAACATTTTTATATTTGTACATTTAGCAACAGTCATTGGTCACTCCAGTTTTTACCAAGTTATACAGTCCCAGTCTTCATCATCTATCTTTACCTCTGGTGTAATACATTCCCCTATTCCACCTCTTTCAGCTTTACTCACAGACATCTTTGTTCCATGTACTTACAATATTGTGCTACCATTACACAGTATTATGCTATCTATTTCTGGATCTATACAATCAATCCTGCTAAACATTTCTGTCATCCTTCAGCATCAAATGCCTGATCTCTACCCTCTTTCTATCTCCTGGTAGTCTATGTTATCAGCTTTTAACTGTCAAAGTTTGCTTATTAGTGTTATTTCATATTTCTGAAGCCAGACAGTTATTTGTCCTTTTGTTTCTGGATAACTTCACTCAACATAATGCCCTCAAGGTTCATCCATGTTATTATATGTTCCATGTCTTTGTTCTGGCTTACAGCTGAATAATATTCCAATGTGTATATACCACAGTTTGTTTATCCACTCGTCCATTGATGGACATTTGGGCTGCTTCCATCTCTTGGCAATGATAAATAATGCCACAATAAACATCAGTTTACAAATGTCATTTGAGTCTTAACTTTCAGTTCCTTTAAGTATATACCTAGCAATGGAATAGCTGGGTCATATGGCAGATCTATAATTAGCTTCCTGAGGAACCTCCACACTGTCTTCCAGAGTGGTTGCACCATTCTACATTCCCACCAGCAGTGAATAAGTGTGGCTCTTTCTCCACATCCTCTCCAGCACTTGTCATTTTCTGTTTTTTTGGAAAATAGCTTTTCTGGTAGGTGTGAGCTGGTATCTCATTGTGTTTTTGATTTGCATTTCCCTAATCGCCAGTGAAGTTGAGCATTTTTTCATACATTTTTGAGCCAGTTGTATTTCCTTTTTGGAGAAGAGTCTGTCCATGTCCTTTGCCCTTTTGTTAATTGGGTTGTTTGTCTTTCTGTTGTTGAGGTGTAGGATTGCTTTATATATTTGGGATATTAAACCCTTATGTGATATGTGGTTTCCAAATATTGTCTCCGATTGTGTAGGCTGCCTTTTTACTTTTCTAACAAAGTCCTTTGATATAAAAAAGTGTTTGATTTTGAGGAGATTCCATTTGTCTATTTGTTCTTTGGTTGCTCACACTTTGTGTGTAAGGTCTAGAAAACCACCTCCTATCACAAGATCTTTAAGATAGTGTCCTATGTTTTCTTCTAAGAGTCTTATGGTCTTAGCACTTATATTTAGGTCTTTGATCCAATTAGAGTTAATTTTTGTATAAGGTGTGAGGTATGAGTCCTCTTTCATTCTTTTGGAAATGGATATCCAGTTCTCCAAACACCATTTATTCAAGAGGCTGCTCTGTCCCAGTTGATTTGGCTTATCAAAGATCAATTGTCCATAGATGTGAGAGTCTATCTCTGAACACTCAATTAGATTCCAATGGTCAGTATCTCTGTCCTTATGCCAGTACCATGCTCTTTTGAGCATTGTAGCTTTGTAATATGTTTTAAAGTCTGGTAGTGTGAGACCTCCCACTTCATTCTTCTTTCTCAAGATATTTTTGGCTATTCGGGGCACCTTTCCCTTCCAAATAAATTTGGTTATTGGTTTTTCTGTTTCTGCAAAGTAAGTTTTTGGGATTTTAATTGGTTTTGCATTGAATCTATAAATCAGTTTAGGTAGAGTTGACATCTTAATTATATTTAGTCTTCCAATCCATGAACACAGTATGTTCTTCCATTTTTTTAGGTCCTGTTCAATTTCTTTTAGCAGTTTTTTTTTAATTTTCTTTGTATAGGTCTGTTGTGGCCTTCATTAAGTTTATTCCTAAATACCTGATTCTTTGGGTTGCTATTGTAAATGGAATTTTTTTAATAGAATTTTTTTTTTATTTCTTCCTCTTCTTGCACATTATTTGAGTATAAGAACATTACAGATTTTTGCGTGTTGATCTTGTAGTCTGCCACTTTGCTGTATTCATTGATTAGCTCTAATAGCTTAACTGTGGTTTTCTGGATTTTCTACATATAGAATCATGTCATCTGCAAATAGTGCAAGTTGTACTTCTTCCTCTCCAATTTGGATGCCTTTTATTTCTGTTTCTTGCCTGATTGCCCTAGCTAGAACTTACAGCACAGTGTTGAATAACAATGGTGACAGTGGGCATCCCTGTCTTGTTCCAGATCTTAGAGAGAAAGCTTTCAGTCTCTCCCCATTGACTATGATATCAGCTGTGGGTTTTTCATATATTGCCTTTATCATATTGAGAAAATTCCCTTCTATTCGTTTCCTTTGAAGTGTTTTCTTGAAGAAAGGATGTTGAATTTTGTCAAATGCCTTTTCCACATTGATCGAGATGATCATGTGGTTCTTTTGCTTTGATTTATTGATGTGGTGTATTACATTAATTGATTTTCTTGTGTTGAACCAGCCTTGCATACCTTGAATAAACCCCACTTGGTCAAGGTGTATGTTCTAGTTTGCTAATGCTGCCATTACGCAAAGCACCAGAAATGGATTGGCTTTTATAAAAGGGGTTTATTTGGTTACAAAGTTACAGTCTTAAGGCCATAAAGTGTCCAAGGTAAGTCATCAACAATCCAGTACCTTCACTGGAGGATGGCCAATGGTGTCCGGATAACCTCTGTTAGCTGGGAAGGCACGTGGCTGGTGTCTGCTCCAGAGTTCTGGTTTCAAAATGGCTTTCTTCCAGGACATTCTTCTCTAGGCTTCAGCTCCTCAAAAATGTCACTCTTAGTTGCTCTTGGGGCATTTGTCCTCTCTTAGCTTCTCTGGAGCAAAAGTCTGCTTTCAAAGGCCATCTCCAAAATGTCTCTAAAAGCTGAAGCTCCTCTCTCAGTTCCAGTGCATTCTTCAAAGTGTCCTTCTTGGCTGCAGCTCCTCTTCAAAATATCACTCTCAGCTGCACTGAATTCCTTCTGTTTGTCAGCTCATTTATATGGCTCCGGTGATTTAATTTAGAACCACCCTAAATGGGTGGGGTAACACCTCCATGGAAATTATCCAATCAGAGTCATCACCCACAGTTGGGTGAGGTGCATCTCCATGGAAACACTCAAAGAATTACAATCTAATTAATACTGATCAGTCTGCCCACACAAGATTACATCAAAGATAATGATGGTTTGGGAGACATAATACATTCAAACTGGCACAGTGTATAATTCTTTTGATGTGCTGCTTGATTCAATTTGCAAGTATTTTGTTGAGGATTTTTGCATCTATATTCATTACAGAGATTGATTTATAATTTTCTTTTTTTTTGTAGTATCTTTGTCTGATTTTGGTATTAGGGTGATGTTGCCTTCATACAAAGGGTTGGGTAGTTTTCCCTCCTCTTCAATTTTTTTGAAGAGTTTGAGCAGGATTGGTATTAATTATTTCTTGAATGCTTGGTAGAATACACATGTGAAGCCATCTGGTCCTGGGCTTTTCCTTTTTGGGAACTTTTTGATGACTGACTCAATCTCTTTGCTTGTGATTGGTGTGTTGAAGTCCTCTATTTCTTCTCAGGTCAATGTTGGTTGTTTATGCTTTTCTAGGAATTAGTCCATTTTGTGTAAGTTGTCCAGTTTATTAGCATATAGTTGCTTATAGTATCTTCCCATTATCTCCTTTATTCCTGCAGGGTCAGTAGTTACGTTTCCTTTCCCATTTCTGATTGCATTTATTTGCATCTGCTCTCTTTTTTGTTGTTGTTGTTGTTAGCCTAGCTGGGGGTCCATCAATTTTGTTGATTTTCTCAGAGAACCAGCTTCTGGTTTTGTTGATTCTCTCTTTTGTTTTCCTGCTCTCAGTTTCATCTGTTGCTACTCTGATCTTTGTTATTTCTTTCCTGCTGTTTGCTTTGGGGTTTATTTGCTGTTCTTTCTCTAGTTCTTCCCGGTGGACAGTTAATTCCTCAATTTTTGCTCTCTCTTCTCTTTTAATATAGGCATTTAAGGCAATAAATTTCCCTATCATAACCACCTTTGCTGCATCCCATAAGTTTTGATATGTTGTGTTTTCATTGTGATTTGCCTTGAGGTATTTACTAATTTCTCTTGTAATTTTTTCCTTTTACCCACTGGTTTTCTAAGAGTGTGTTGTTTAGTCTCCATATATTTCTGAATTTTTCAATCTTGCCTGTTATTTATTTCCAACTTCATGCTGTTATTATCTGAGATAGTGTTTTTTATAATATCAGTATATTTTAATTTTTGAAGCTTGCTTTGTGACCCAGAATGTGGTCTATCCTAGAAAATGTTCCATGAGCACTCAAGAAGAATGTGTATCCTGCTGTTGTGGGGTGTAGTGTTCTATAAATGTCTGACAAGTATAGTTCATTTATCATACAATTCAAGATCTCCATTTCCTTGTTGATCCTCTGTCTAGATGTTCTGTCCATTGATGAGAGCACTGTATTGCAGTCTCCAACTATTATTATGGAGCTATCTACTTTTCCTTTCAGTGTTCTCAGTGTCTGCCTCATGAATTTTGGGGCACTCTGGCTTGGTGCATAAATGTTTATGATTGTTATGTTTTTTTGATGAATTGACCCTTTTATTAATATATAGTGTCCTTCTTTGTCTCTTTTAATTGCTTTACTTTTGAAGTCTACTTTGTCTGATATTAACATAGCTTCTCCCACTTTTTTCTGGTTGCTGGTTGCATGAAATGTCTTTTTCCAACCTTTCACATACAATCTATTCTTGTCCTTGTGTCTAAGGTGAGTTTCTTGTAGAAAGCGTATAGATCAGTCCTGTTTTTTAATCCATTCTGCCAGTCTGTGTCTTTTTATTGGGGAGTTTAATCCATTAAATTTAGTGTTATTACGGTAAGGGCAGTACTTTTTTCTATCATTTTGTCTTTTGGTTTTTATATGTCATGTCTTATTTTTTCCTCTCTCTTTTTTCACCCTTCCTGATATTCTTCATTTCTACACTCTTCTCCAAACCTCTTTCTCCTGTCTTTTCCTATCAGCCTGTAGCACTCTCTTTAATATTTTCTATAGCACCAGTCTCGTATTCACGAACTCTCTCAATGTCTGTTTGTCTGAAAATATTTTAATCTCTCCCTCATTTTTGAAGAGCAGTTTTGCTGGATGTAAAATTCTTGGTTGGCAGTTCTTCTCTTTCAGTATGTTAAATATATCATACCACTGTCTTCTCACCTCCATGGTTTCTGCAGAGAAATCTGTGCATAGTCCTATCGAGCGTCCCTTGTATGTGATAGATTGCTTTTCTCTTGATGCTTTCAGAATTCTCTCTTTGTCTTTGACATTGGACAATCTGATCAGTAAGTGTCTTGGAGTATGTCTATTGGGCTCTGTTCTGTTTGGGGTGCGCTGTACTTCTTGAATCTCTAATTGCCTGTCTTTCATAAGAGTTGATTATTTCTTCTATTTTTCTTTCTGCCCCTTTCCCCCTCTCTTCTCCCTCTGGGACACCCATAACATGTATGTCTGTGCATTTCATGTTGTCACTTAGCTCCTTAAGTCTCTGCTCATATTTTTCCATTCTTTTCACAATCTATTCTTTCATGGGTGTGAATTCAGATGTCTGGTCTTCCAATTCACTGATCCTTTCTTCTGCCTGTTCAAATCTACTGTTGTATCCCTCCATTGTCTTTTTCATCTCCTCCATTATGCCCTTCATTCCCATAAGTTCTGTCATTTGTTTTTTCAAGTTTATGAATTCTTCCTTATGGTCATCCAGTGTTCTTCTTATATACTTCATCTCTTTTGCTGTGCCTTCCCTCAGTTCATTGACTTGATTTTTGAATTGATTTAATTGTTTTGAACATCTCCAATTAGTTCTTCCTTCAGCTCATTGAATTGATTTAGCAATAATTGCTTCAACTCCTGTATCTCAGTTGAACTATTTGTTCCTTTGGCTGGTCCATATTTTTCTGTTTCCTGGTATGGCTCCTTATCTTAATCTGTCTAGGCATCTGACTTTCTTGATTAGTTTATTCTAGAGCTTCTTTTCACTCTTTTACCTAGCATTTTCTTGTTGGTTGGCTTTGTTCTCTAACCTTTGATGTTTAGTTCAGCTTATTCTAGACCTTTAACTTAGATTCTGTTTGGTTGACCAGAGTTTTTCACCTCTTGTTTTTCTGTTTCTTGCCCTGCCTCTATGTAGCCTTTTTGTGTGGTGATCTCCGCATATATGGTCAGCCCCAGTCAGGTTTTCCTAGTCCAGAGAGGCCCAGGTCTCGGGAGGAGGGTATGGAATTTCCTTGAAAATGAGACCCTCCTGTGAGGCCTTTAGACTTTGCGCTTCTCCTATGCTGTCCAGCAGGGGTCACTTGCCAGCCCACAGTTCCCCCACTAGTGTAAGGAGGCCAGGAGCCTTTAGTTCTCTAGTGACCCTAACCCAGTCTGGGATGAGGCTGACTGAAGCTAGTTAACAAATTCCAAACCCTGGGATCTGAGCTCCCAAGAGAGCTGGGAAGTTGTAGTGTTTAGCGAACTTTTTCTGCCACCAGACTTATTGCTTTGTCTCTCAGAGCTATCTTAGTTCTGCTCTTGCCTGGGCCCAAATTGCAAGTCTTTGAGCCTTTCTGTAGTAGGCTTCTTACAGTAATTGTTTTAGAAAAGGAGAAAATTATTTTAAAAAAAGGAAGGGCCCAGTATGGACTATTTACAATCTTTGCAGATCTAATGGGCTATTAAAATGCTGAAAGACCAGGAGTTGAAGGCAATTAAGGAGCAATCAAGAAAGCAGAGAAGCTGGCTTTTCAGATAAGGGCTCTCCCTCCCTGGATTTGCATATGTGTCTGATTCTGTTTGAGCCCTGACCTTCTCTGTATTATGTTCACCTGACTCCAAAAAGTCTCTGTTTTTATTTTGTTTTCTATTTTTTTGCTGTTTTGCTAGCCCTATCTCCTCTCCACTGGGCTGACTGCTCCCAGATTTTCCATTGTCTGCTCTCAGTTTATCTATGGTTGCAGCTTTCATTCTCCCTCCTGGTTCCCAGCATGGACAGCCCCTCCTCTCTCAGAATTGTGCCTGGCAGGGAGGGGCATGGTTCCCCTCGCCACAAGAACTTACAGATTTTGCTGATCTCAGCTGTTCCACACATTTGTGAGTATTGTATGGAGTTTGTCCAATCTCAGATTCTTCTGTGGTGTCTAGTCCACGCAGTTCCTGGCTTTCTACCAATTGCCCCAGAGGAGTAACTACAACCTAGACCTTACCACTCTGCCATCTTGCCTGCCTTCACTTTTAAGAGAAATTTTCACTGGATACAGAACACTAGATTAACAGGGTATTTTCCTTGTTTTTAGCCTTTTTAATATGCTACATTACTGTCTGTTGGCCTTCACTATTTCTGATAAAAAACACTTATGTGCCACTGACAACATATATATATATGTATGTATGTATGTATGTATGTATGTATGTATCACTGTTCCCTTTATGCGATGTGTCAATTTTCTCAAGCCGCTTCCAAGATTTTTCTATATCCTTGTTTTTCAGCAGTGTAATATGATGTTCCTAGGTGTGTATGTGTGTTTTTAAGAGCAGTTTTGTTGAGATACATTCACACACCATACAATCCATTCAAACTATGCAAACAATGGCTCACAGTATAATCAGTGTTGTGCATTCATCATCATGATCAATTTTATAACATTTTCATTACTCCAAAAATGAAAAAAACCCATACCCTTATCCCCCTATTATTTTTATATGCAATATTTAATGAATTCTTAATACATGCCAAGTACTGTTCTAAGTGTTTTATATGTATTTACTCATTTACTCCTCTTAACATATTTTCCCCCTGCAATTTTATTGAGATACATTCACATACCATACAATCAGCCACAGTGTACAATCAGTTGTTCACAGTATCATCATAAAGTTGGGCATTCATCACCACAGTCAACCCTTGAACACATTCATTACTCCAAACAATAAAAATAAAAATAAAAATAAGAAAAAAATAAAAATAAAAATAAAAAAGAACACTCAGAAGGTCCCATACCCCAATTTCTCCTATTATTCATTTACTTTTTGCACCCATTTTTCTGTTCAACTTTCCATACACTAGATAAAGGAAGTGTGAGCCATAATTTTCCACAATAACATGATCACACCATATAAGCCATATAATTATACAATTGTCTTCAAGAATCAAGGCTACTGGATTGCAGTTCAACAGTTTCAGGTATTTCCTTCTAGCTATTTTAATACACTAAAGACTAAAAAAGGATATCTATATAATGCATAAGAGTAATCTCCAGAATGACTTCTCAACTCCATTTGATATCTCCCAGCCACTGAAACTTCATTTTGTTTCATTTTACTTCCCACTTTTGGTCAAGAAGATGTTCTCAATCCCATGATGCCAGGTCCAGGCTCATCTCCAGGAGTGGTTGCACCATTCTACATTCCCACCAACACTGCATAAGTGTGTCTCTTTCTCCACATCCTCTCCAGTACTTGTAATTTTCTTTTTTATTTTCTTTTTGATAATGGCCATTCTAGTAAGTTTTGATTTGTAGTTCCCTAATATCCAGTAAAATTGAGCATCTTTTCATATGTTTTTGAGCCATTTGTATTTCCTCTTCAAAAAAGTGTCCGTCCATGTCTTTTGCCAGTTTTTAATTGGGATATTTTTCTTTTTGTTGTTGAGTTGTAAGATCTCTTTTTATATTCTGGATATTAAACCCTTATCTGATATGTGGTTTCCAAATATTGTCTCCCATTACGTAGGCTGCTTTTACTTTTCTGACAAATTCCTTTATGCACAAAAGTGTTCAATTTTGAAGAGATCCCATTTATCTATTTTTCTTTCATTGCTTGCACTTGGGTCTAAAATCTAGAAAACCACCACCTGTCACAAGATCTTTAAGATATTTCCCTACATTTTCATCTAAACATTTTATGGTCTTAGGTCTAACGTTAGGTCTTTGATCCATTTCGAGTTAATTTTTGTATAAGTTGTGAGACAGGAGTCCTCTTTCATACTTTTGTATATGGATATCTAGTTCTCCAAACACCATTTATTGAAGAGGTGCTCTGTCCAAATTACCATTGGCTTGATTGTTTTATCAAAGGTCAGTTGCCTGAAGGGTAAAGGACAATAGTGACTCTGCTTTGAAACTTCAACTTCTGTGTGAGACCAAAGGAAAAGATATTCATTTGGTGCAGGATCTATATTTTCTGTAGTACATTAAATAATTTAACTTGTATTGTCAGTTTATTCAAACACCATAATAATTACATGGAACTTTGAATAGGAAGTGAGATCTGGTAGGTTTGTACAGGTTAGTGTGAAACAGCAATACATCCCAAAGTAATTTGGGCAGAGAATAAACATATATGCAGGGCCTACCTGAGGAGCTAGGGGAAAATGCAGAAATGGACTTCCACACCTGGATTGTTGCTGATCTTCTCACACACATTGAGGACTGTTGGTTTGGTATGCTGAGCCCTTTATCTTGGGGCTTGCCCTTATGAAGCTTGTTACTGCAGAGAAGAAGCTAAGCCTGCTTGTGATTGTGCTTAAGAGTCTCCCCCAGAGTGCCTCTTTGCTGCTGAGATGTGGCCCTCTCTCTCTAGCTAAGCCAACTCAGCAGGTGAACTCACTGCCCTCCCCCCTACATGGGACCTGACTCCCCGGGTGTAAATCTCCCTGGCAATGCAGGATATGGCTCCTGGGGATGAATCTGGACCCGGCATTGTGGGATTGAGAACATCTTGACCAAAGGGGGGAAGCAAAATGAAACAAAATAAAGTTTCACTGGCTGAGAGATTTCAAGTGGAGTTGAGAGGTCACTCTGGTGACCAGTTTTATGCACTATATAGATATCTCTTTTTAGGTTTTAGTGTATTGGAATAGCTAGAAGTAAATACCTGAGACTGGCAAACTGCAATGATTATATAACTATGTAGCTTGCATGGGATGACAGTGTGGTTGTGAAAACCTTGTGGATCATACTCCCTTTACCCAGTGTATGGATGGATGACTAGAAAAATGAGGACAAAAACTAAATGAAAAATATGATGGGATGGGGGGATGATTTGGGTGTTATTTTTTACTTTTATTTTTTATGCCTATTTTTAGTGTAAGGAAAATGTTTGAAAATTGATTGGAGTGATGAATGTACAATTATGATGGTACTGTGAACAGTTGATTGTACACCATGGATGATTGTATGGTATGTGAATATATCTCAATAAAACTGAATTTAAAAAGACATAAAGATCAATTGTCTGTAGATGAGATGCTCTATTTCTGAACACTCAATTTGATTCCATTGGTAAGTATATCTATCTGTATGCCAGTAACATGTTAGCATGCTGTTTTGACCACCATAGCTTTGTAATATGCTTTAAAGTCAGGTGGTGTGAGATCTCTCATTTCATTCCTCTTTCTCAGGATACTTTTGGTTCTTCAGAGCAGCCAGCCCTTCCAAATAAATTTGGTTACTGGTTTTTCTATTTCTGCAAATAAGTTGTTGGGATTTTAATGGGTATTGCATTGAATCTATGAATCAGTCTCAGTAGAACTGACATCTTAACTATATTTAGTCTTCCAATCCATGAACACAGTATGTCCTTCCATTTATTTAGGCCCTCTGTGATTTTTTTTTAGCAATTTCTTCTAGTTTTCTTTCTATAGGTCTTTTGTGGCCTTGGTTAAGTTTATTCCTAAATATTTGATTATTTTGATTGTTATTGTAAATGGAATTTTTTCTTGATTTCCTCCTCATATTGCTTATTACTAGTGTATAGAAAGACTAGCTATTTTTGGGTGTTGATCTTGCACCCTGACACATTACTGTATTCATTTATTAGTTCTAGTAGCTTTGCTGCAGATTTTTCAGGATTTTCTACATATAGGATCATGTCATCTGCAGTCTTCCCCACTTGACTATGATGTTAGCTTGGGTTTTTCATATTTTGCCTTTATCATATTGAGGAAGGTTCCTTGTATTCATATCTTTTTCAGTGTTTTCATCGAGAAAGGATGTTGAGTTTTTTTAAATGCCTTTTCTGCATCAATTGAGATAATCATGTGGTTTTTCCATTTTGATTTATTGATGTGGTGTATTACTAATCAATTTTCTTGTGTTGAACCAGCCTTGCATACCTGGAATAAAAACACTTGGTCACCCAGGGGAGTGAATCTCCCTGGCAACGTGGAATATGACTCCCGGGGAGGAATGTAGACCTGGCATTGTGGGACAGAGAACATCTTCTTGACCAAAAGGGGGATGTGAAAGGAAATGAAATAAGCTTCAGTAGCAGAGAGATTCCAAAAGGAGCCGAGAGGTCACTCTGGTGGGCACTCTTACACACAATTTAGACAACCCTTTTTAGGTTCTAAAGAATTGGGGTAGCTGGTGGTAGATACCTGAAACTATCAAACTACAACCCAGAACCCATGAATCTCGAAGACAATTGTATAAAAATGTAGCTTATGAGGGATGACAATGGGATTGGGAAAACCATAAGGACCACACTCCCCTTTGTCTAGTTTATGGATGGATGAGTAGAAAAATAGGGGAAGGAAACAAACAAACAGACAAAGGTACCCAGTGTTCTTTTTTACTTCAATTGCTCTTTTTTACTTTAATTATTATTCTTGTTATTTTTGTGTGTGTGCTAATGAAGGTGCCAGGGATTGATTTAGGTGATGAATGTACAACTATGTAATGGTACTGTGAACAATCAAATGTACGATTTGTTTTGTATGACTGCGTGGTATGTGAATATATCTCAATAAAATGAAGATAAAAAAAACAGTTGGTCATAGTGGATAATTCTTTTAATGTGCTGCTGGATTTGATTTGTATTTTGGTGAGAATTTTTGCAACTACATTCATTAAAGAGATTGGTCTATAATTTTCTTTTCTTGTAGTGTCTTTGCCTGGCATTGGTATTAGGATGTTGGCTTCATAGAATGAGTTAGAAAGCTTTTCCTCCTTTTCAATTTTTTTTTTTTTTTTGAAGTGTTTGAGCATGATTTATACTAATTTTTTCTTGAATGCTTGGTAGAATTCACATGTGAATCCATCTGGTCCTGAATGTTTGGGGGGGGGGGACTTTTTGAAGACTGACTCATTCTCTTTACTTGTTATTGGTTTGTTGAGGTTGTCTATTTCTTCTTGAGTAAATGTTGGTTGTTCATGCTTTTCTAGGAAGTTTGTCCACCTCATCTAAGTCATCCATTTCAACTAGTTTTTTATTATCATATAGTTGCTCATAGTATCTTATTATCTCCTTTATTTCTGTGGGGTCAGTAGTTATGTTCCCCTTCCCATTTCTGATTTTATTTATTCCCTCTCTCTCTCTCTCTCTCTTTCTCTCTCTCTTTTCCCCCCCTCCTTTCCCTCCCTCCCTCTCTCTCTCTCTCATTCTCATTAGCCTAGCTAAGGGTCCATGGATTTTATTGATTTACTCCAAGAACCAACTTCTGGTTTTGTTGATTATTTCCATTGTTTTCATGTTCTCAATTTCATTTCTTTCTGCTCTAATTTTTGTTATTTTCCTCTGTTTGCTTTGGGGTTAGTTTGCTGTTCTTTTGCTAGTTCATCCAGATGAACAGTTAATTCTTCAATTTGTGGTCTTTCTTCTTATTAAATGTAGGCATTTAAGGCAATACATTTCCCTCTCATCACTGCCTTTGCTATATCCCGTAAGTTTTGATATGTTGTGTTTTCATTTTCATTTGCCTCAAGATATTTAATCATTTCTCTTGCTATTTCTTCCTTGACCCACTGGTTGTTTAAGTGTGTGTTGTTTAGCCTCCATATATTTTTTAATTTTCCAGACTTCCACCTGTTATTGATTTCCAACTTCATTCTTTTATGAGTCGTGAAAATGTTTTGTGTAATATCATTTTTTTTTAATTTATTGGGACTTGCTTTGTGACCCAACATGTGGTCTATCCTGGACAATGATCCAAGAGCACTTGAGAAAAACGTGTATCTTGCTGTAGTGGGGTGTAGTGTTCTATAAATATCTAAGTCTAGTTCATTTATCATACTAGTCAACATCTCTGTTTCTTTATTGCTCCTCTGTCTAGATGTTCTATCCATTGATGAGAGTGATGAATTGAAGTCTCAACTATTATTGTAGAGGTATCTTCTGCCTTCAGTATTGTCAGTGTTTGCCTCATGTATTTTGAGGCACTCTGGCTTGATGCATAAATATTTATGATTGTTATATCTTCTTGATGAATTGCCCCTTTTATTAATATATAGTGTCCTTCATTGTCTCTTTTAATAGCTTTAAAATTGAAGTATAGTTTGTCTGTTAGTAATATAACTACCCCCACTATTTTCTGCGTGCTTGCATGAAATATCTTTTACCAACTTTTCACTTTCGACCTATTTTCGTCATTGAATCTAAAGTGAGTCTCTTGAAGACAGCATACAGATGGGTCCTGTTTTTTTTATCCGTTCTGCCAGTCTATGTCTTTTTACTGGGGATTTTAATTGATTAACATTTAATGTTACTACTGTAAGGACAATTCTTTCTTCTACCATTTTGTCTTTTGGATTTTACATGTAGTATCTAATTTTTCTCTCTCTCCTTTTCCCTTTCTGATAATATTAATTTCTACACTCTTCTCCAAACCTCTCTATCCTGTATTTTCCTATTAGCAGACATTAGAAACTAGCCATACTATTTTTGCCCTCAGACAGACTAGGAAGAAAGTGAAAAAGACGCATCTCAGGAGAATCCAAAGAAAGCCTTCATTAAATATAAACACTTCTCTATTCTTTTTTTTTTTTTTTTTTTTTTTGGACTGCTATAAAGATATGTGAGAGATTCTGGAGACTAATCACTGATGATTGTAGATTCAAATTTCCTATCTGCAAAACTGTATTTTCTGTCTGTTGGCCAAACTTACAGATTTAGCCATTTGGTGAATGGCCTCTCAAATCATTCATAAGATTTTCAAGAACTGCAGGACTGTGCCTTAAACAAAAATATTATCTGAGGGAAAAAAGTTGGGCTTAGGCACACCTCTCTCATTCCTAGACTTTGCTAAACTGTAATACATATAATAACTAAATTGTTTGGGAATTGAGCATTTACTGCCTTAAATTTTACCTTTATGCAAAACTGAGAATGTCATCCATTAAGCCACGTATTTTGATTGGGCATCTTAAATTTTCATAAATGATCCTGATCCTATCTTTGGACTGGTTTTTCTTTTATAAATATGTGCTCTTAATAAGTAATCAGTCTGTTCCAGGTAACAACCAGTGAACACATCCTTGAAATTTTATCTCCCAGTACTTATTAAAATCTATTTGGAAAAAATTATATTCATAGCCATTAGAAGCAATTTTACCACCATAGCTATGAGCAGCAAGTAGTACTCAGATTTTAGTCTCTAACACCATGCTTCACTGGGAAGAAAAAGCTGATTTCAAAAATGGGGCAAAGATGGCACAAGGCAAGCCTGAGATATCTGTGAAAGAAAGCAAGATGCTTTCAAAGATTAAAGGAGCTGTTCAAAAGCATATAAGAGCTAATATGAAGGGACCTTCATTGGCTAAAGTTCTGAAAATTTGATCAACAAAAAGAATAATGGTTCTATTAAATTAACACATATGGATTTCCTGGATCTGTATGTTTCCTGGAAACACAAGAGTACAAATTTATAGTCAAAAAAATAAATAAATAAATAAAAACACCAGGAAATTTCGTTGTCATTATTTGATGTGTCCATCAAACCAACTTCATATATCAAAAATGGATAATTAAAGCAAAAGAAGTATTTATACTGACTTTCCAATAGAAACAGTACTTCATGGTAACCAAACAGACCAGTTGATTCCATCCTTCTATGTTCCAGAAGAATGCCAGCAAATAAATATTAAACAATAGGAAAAAATCAAGTAATTTAAGGGTTATCAATTGTCATTAATGCTATCAGTTGAACAGCTGATGAAAAATTAGACATTTATATAATGACAAAGTAACAACCCACTGATGGCTTTCATGAATAAATGGGAAAACACATTTGTACAAAGGAGGAAACAGGCTTTTATCACCTAGATCCCCTGGTCAGACCAAGTACTCTAAGAGTGAGGCAACCAGATATAGTGTGTCTCCTGATTTGATGCAATGTGGTCACATTACTCAGGATGTATTTTAGCCAAAAATGTTTATTAGAATCTGTCGGGAAATACAGGTGATTTTCCACAAGAAAGCAGCCAGATAAATCCAGAAGACTGGATATTTTGAAAGACAAATAGCCCGGTTTCTTAAGCAAGTCACTGTCATGATACAAAGCACTGTTCTAGATTAACAAACACTTAAATGATATTAACAAGATTCAACACACAGATCTCAGTAGGATTCTGGTTTCAACAAACGAGGTGTAAAGGACATCTGAAAGATAATTGAGAAACAAGGAATATGGACTGATTATTAAATGAGATTAAAGAATTATTGACCTGAATATGTGAACAATTTAGCAATTTAACTGGAGAAGCATTTTACAAAATACTATACATAATATGATTCTTTCTGCAAAACACACACTATGATTTTTCTAGGTTGAGGTAAAATGACTTACTTTTTCTTATTCCTATTTATCTGTACCTTTTCATTGTATATTGTGTGCATGTATTGCTTTAGTAATAATAAAAGTTTATTTCTAAACTTTTATTTAGAAAGTATTTATGGTCCTAAGAATATGCAATCCATCCAATGCTTAATGTAACTAGCTGGTCTAACTTCTCCCTTGGAACAAGCCGTATTATCTCAGAGCTAAATATTTGCACCAAATTCTGTTGTGCTCACCCTCAGCTCTGACAACAGAACTACTTTCACTGAATTATGATGTCATATAATATACTAATCTTACTACAAAGGATATATTCAAATGCTACAATATGTAGTTAACAATTATGAAGATGTCATTAGGGACTTTAAGCTGTTCATGTGTATCCATGGGAGAAAATTCTCTCAAGTCTCAATATCAGAAACATCTGTTCTTCTCATGAATCACTAGCTGGTTTCTACCTTATGGACTTTGACTATTATAACTAATTGTCTTCCACTTTTTCTTTGACTTCCAGGAAACCTAGAGCCAAATTCTCAACTATCCTGGAGCTGTTCTTTAAGATGGTGTATAAATGTTTCTGGGCATTAATCATGCTGCTAGCTTTATTAATTCCTTAACCTATTTTTCCCTTGCCCAGATTTGTTCAGTTATTTCTGATTTTTGAACTTCATATGCTATTTTGGTTTTATATAGTCTAATATAGAATGAGCTGGAGGTGTTGATTAATTAAGACTGAAATGAGAAAAAGGCTAAGAAATATTCTAAATATATCACTTTGGCTCAATAACCTCAGCCCTATTCCTGATGCAGTTCCGGTCAAGAGAAAACTTCTTCCCTGGTCTACATCATGTCAGCTCCCCATGGGAATATCTTCAGAACTAAAAAATGATTCCCTACATGTTCACTGGAAGCCTTCATTGTGGAAACAGCCATATGAAGACATCTTCTGCATGGTTGGTAAAGCTGCTGTTGAAGACACTGACTCTTATGTGCTTCAATAACAATGTCAGAGAATTTAACATTTTCTCTTCATTGCTACCTAGGGAGATGCTGTGAGAGTCTATTTCAGAAAAAGGTTTCCATCAACTAGGAACTCCTTTTTCCTTGCCAGGAATCATAATACATACATCACTAAAATTGGATCTAAAGATAAGTGCTTTAGTCCAGTTTCACAAGTCTCAATCTAAACATTCCCTATTTATCATCAGTTTTCAGTGTTGCCACAGAGCCTTTTTGGCAACAAGGACATGATCTGGGAATTGAACTAAATTTTTAAAAGAACTAATATGTGGAAATTCTTACCTTTGCAATAAATGCAGACTTCAAAATGATCATCATACAATGAAACTATAGTACTAAGAGAAATGGTGACTACAACAAAAACTGATTTATAAACCCTTAGCTGGAACTTGGAAGCTGAATGTTACATTTGGGTAAATAATGGAGAATGAGGTAATGAAGTTTTCCTATCCAATTTGTAAAAAAAAAAAAAAGTTAATAATTCTCCTTAAATCTCAAAAAATTAGGAACTCATTAACCAGAAAAAGACAAACTATAAATAGAAAGAATATGTCACTTAATAAACTATTCAGGCATACTACTGAATAAACTTTGAAATCACTATGTGAAAGGAATCAGAAATAGAATTTAAAATAATGGTGAAGACCATTAGCTTTGTGAATAGGAGAACATGGACTTGAATGCTGGCTCTGTCGTTTACTAGCTATGTGGCCTTGAGAAAATTACCCATTTTCTGCATCTGGCATTTATATTTAATAATATTCCTACCTGGTAGAGTTATTGTGATACCTAAATGACATAATACAAGAGAATTGTTCAGTCCAGTGGCTGGAATGCAGTGTGTGCTATAATTGTCACTGAGAGATCATTGAATTTTTAACATCATGAAATTTCAAGGTACTTATCTTCTTCCTGAACCCAAAACTTCTATACTTTGGTAATTGGGCCATAATAGAATAGTCCATCTATATTTGGAGTCATCATGAAAGCAAGCAAAAAAAATAATCATAAAAGCATGGTCCACAGAAATTAAAAATTTCAGGAAACAAATAATCACTTGTAGGGGTTCAAAGCTGTATGTACCCTAGTAAAACATGTTCTTAAATTTAATACATTCCTGTGGGGGTGAACCCATTGTAGGTAGGACCTTTCCACAAGGCTACTTCAGTTAAGTCATGACCCACCTAAATCAGGATGGGTCTTAATCCTACTACTAGAATCTTTTATAAAAGGGATGAATAGAGACATGAAAGAGAGAAAGTCACAGAGGGAATAGCTGAACATAAGCAGAACCCAGAGACTCTGCCCTGTGCCTTGACAAGTGACAAACTAAGGACCAAGGATCACAGCAGCCAGAGTCTTTAGGGACAAAGCATTGCCTTGATGACACCTTGATTTGGACTTTTTCACAGCCTCAAATTGTAAGCTAATGGGGGCGGGGGCAAGATGGCAGACTGGTGAGCTGTATGTTTTAGTTACTCCTCCAGGAAAGTAGGTAGAAAGCCAGGAACTGCGTGGACTGGACACCACAGAGCAATCTGACTTTGGGCATACTTCATACAACACTCATGAAAACGTGGAACTGCTGAGATCAGCGAAATCTGTAAGTTTTTGCGGCCAGGGGACCCGCGCCCCTCCCTGCCAGGCTCAGTCCCGGGGGAGGAGGGGCTGTCAGCTCCGGGAAGGAGAAGGGAGAACTGCAGTGGCAGCCCTTATCGGAAACACATTCTACTGATCCAAACTCTAACCAAACCATAGATAGACTGAGACCAGACACCAGAGAATCTGAGAGCAGCCAGCCCAGCAGAGAGGAGACAGGCATAAAAAAAAAACAACACGAAAAACTCCAAAATAAAAGCGGAGGATTTTTGGAGTTCTGGTGAACAGAGAAAGGGGAAGGGCCCTGAGGTGCATATGCAAATCCCGAAGAAAAGCTGATCTCTCTGCCCTGTGGACCTTTCCTTAATGGCCCTGGTTGCTTTGTCTCTTAGCATTTCAATAACTCATTAGATCTCTGAGGAGGGCCTGTTTTTTTTTTTGTTTGTTTTGTTTTTTTTAATCCTTTTTTCTTTTTCTAAAACAATTACTCTAAGAAGCCCAATACAGAAAGCATCAAAGACTTGCTATTTGGGCAGGTCAAGTCAAGAGCAGAACTAGGAGAGCTCTGAGACAAAACGCAATAATCCAGTGGCTGAGAAAATTCACTAAACACCACAACTTCCCAAGAAAAGGGGGGTGTCCACTCACAGCCATCATCCTGGTGGACAGGAAACACTCCTGCCCATCGCCAGCCCCATAGCCCAGAACTGCCCCAGACAACCCAGTGTGACGGAAGTGCTTCAAATAACAGGCACACACCACAAAACTGGGCATGGACATTAGCCTTCCCTGCAACCTCAGCTGATTGTCCCAGAGTCAGGAAGGTAGAGCAGTGTGAATTAACAAAGCCCCATTCAGCCACCATTTCAGCAGACTGGGAGCCTCCCTACACAGCCCAGCAGCCCAGAACTGCCCTGGGGGGACGGCACTCACCTGTGACATAGCACAGTCATCCCTCAACAGAGGACCCGGGGTGCACGGCCTGGAAGAGGAGCCCACTTGCAAGTCTCAGGAGCCATACGCCAATACCAAGGACTTGTGGGTCAGTGGCAGAGACAAACTGTGGCAGGACTGAACTGAAGGATTAGACTATTGCAGCAGCTTTAAAACTCTAGGATCACCAGGGAGATTTGATTGTTAGAGCCACACCCCCCTCCCTGACTGCCCAGAAACACGCCCCATATACAGGGCAGGCAACACCAACTACACACGCAAGCTTGGTACACCAATTGGACCCCACAAGACTCACTCCCCCACTCACCAAAAAGGCTAAGCAGGGGAGAACTGGCTTGTGGAGAACAGGTGGCTCATGGACGCCACCTGCTGGTTAGTTAGAGAAAGTGTACTCCACGAAGCTGTAGATCTGATAAATTAGAGATAAGGACTTCAATTGGTCTACAAATCCTAAAAGAACCCTATCAAGTTCAGCAAATGCCACGAGGCCAAAAACAACGGAAAATTATAAAGCATATGAAAAAACCAGATGATATGGATAACCCAAGCCCAAGCACCCAAATCAAAAGACCAGAAGAGACACAGCACCTAGAGCAGCAACTCAAAGAACTAAAGATGAACAATGAGACCATAGTACGGGAGATAAAGGAAATCAAGAAGACCCTAGAAGAGCATAAAGAAGACATTGCAAGACTAAATAAAAAAATGGATGATCTTATGGAAATTAAAGAAACTGTTGACCAAATTAAAAAGATTCTGGACACTCATAGTACAAGACTAGAGGAAGTTGAACAATGAATCAGTGACCTCGAAGATGACAGAATGGAAAATGAAAGCATAAAAGAAAGAATGGGGCAAAAAATTGAAAACATCGAAATGGACCTCAGGGATGTGATAGATAATATGAAACGTCCAAATATAAGACTCATTGGTGTCCCAGAAGGGGAAGAAAAGGGTAAAGGTCTAGGAAGAGTATTCAAAGAAATTGTTGGGGAAAATTTCCCAAATCTTCTAAACAACATAAATACACAAATCATAAATGCTCAGAGAACTCCAAATAGAATAAATCCAAATAAACCCACCCTGAGACATATTCTGATCACACTATCAAACACAGAAGAGAAGGAGCAAGTTCTGAAAGCAGCAAGAGAAAAGCAATTCACCACATACAAAGGAAACAGCATAAGACTAAGTAGTGACTACTCAGCAGCCACCATGGAGGCAAGAAGGCAGTGGCACGATATATTTAAAATTCTGAGTGAGAAAAATTTCCAGCCAAGAATACTTTATCCAGCAAAGCTCTCCTTCAAATTTGAGGGAGAGCTTAAATTTTTCACAGACAAACAAATGCTGAGAGAATTTGCTAACAAGAGACCTGCCCTACTGGAGATACTCAAGAGAGCCCTACACACAGAGAAACAAAGAAAGGACAGAGAGACGTGGAGAAAGGTTCAGTACTAAAGAGATTCAGTATGGGTACAATAAAGGATATTAATAGACAGAGGGGAAAAATATGACAAACATAAACCAAAGGATAAGATGGCTGATTCAAGAAATGCCTTCACAGTTATAACGTTGAATGTAAATGGATTAAACTCCCCAATTAAAAGATATAGATTCGCAGAATGGATCAAAAAAAATGAACCATCAATATGTTGCATACAAGAGACTCATCTTAGACACAGGGACACAAAGAAACTGAAAGTGAAAGGATGGAAAAAAATATTTCCTGCAAGCTACAGCCAAAAGAAAGCAGGTGTAGCAATATTAATCTCAGATAAAATAGACTTCAAATGCAGGGATGTTTTGAGAGACAAAGAAGGCCACTACGTACTAATAAAAGGGGCAATTCACCAAGAAGAAATAAGAATCGTAAATGTCTATGCACCCAACCAAGGTGCCACAAAATACATGAGAGAAACACTGGCAAAACTAAAGGAAGCAATTGTTTCCACAATAATTGTGGGAGACTTCAACACATCACTCTCTCCTATAGATAGATCAACCAGACAGAAGACCAATAAGGAAATTGAAAACCTAAACAATCTGATAAATGAATTAGATTTAACAGACATATACAGGACATTACATCCCAAATCACCAGGATACACATACTTTTCTAGTGCTCATGGAACTTTCTCCAGAATAGATCATATGCTGGGACATAAAACAAGCCTCAATAAATTTAAAAAGATTGAAATTATTCAAAGCACATTCTCTGACCACAATGGAATACAATTAGAAGTCAATAACCATCAGAGACTTAGAAAATTCACAAATACCTGGAGGTTAAACAACACACTCCTAAACAATCAGTGGGTTAAAGAAGAAATAGCAAGAGAAATAGCTAAATATATAGAGACGAATGAAAATGAGAACACAACATACCAAAACCTATGGGATGCAGCAAAAGCAGTGCTAAGGGGGAAATTTATAGCACTAAACGCATATATTAAAAAGGAAGAAAGAGCCAAAATCAAAGAACTAATGGATCAACTGAAGAAGCTAGAAAATGAACAGCAAACCAATCCTAAACCAAGTACAAGAAAAGAAATAACAAGGATTAAAGCAGAAATAAATGACATAGAGAACAAAAAAACAATAGAGAGGATAAATATCACCAAAAGTTGGTTCTTTGAGAAGATCAACAAGATTGACAAGCCCCTAGCTAGACTGACAAAATCAAAAAGAGAGAAGACCCATATAAACAAAATAATGAATGAAAAAGGTGACATAACTGCAGATCCTGAAGAAATTAAAAAAATTATAAGAGGATACTATGAACAACTGTATGGCAACAAACTGGATAATGTAGAGGAAATGGACAATTTCCTGGAAACATATGAACAACCTAGACTGACCAGAGAAGAAACAGAAGACCTCAACCAACCCATCACAAGCAAAGAGATCCAATCAGTCATCAAAAATCTTCCCACAAATAAATGCCCAGGGCCAGATGGACTCACAGGGGAATTCTACCAAACTTTCCAGAAAGAACTGACACCAATCTTACTCAAACTCTTTCAAAACATAGAAGAAAATGGAACACTACCTAACTCATTTTATGAAGCTAACATCAATCTAATACCAAAACCAGGCAAAGATGCTACAAAAAAGGAAAACTACCGGCCAATCTCCCTAATGAATATAGATGCAAAAATCCTCAACAAAATACTTGCAAATCGAATCCAAAGACACATTAAAAAAATCATACACCATGACCAAGTGGGGTTCATTCCAGGCATGCAAGGATGGTTCAACATAAGAAAAACAATCAATGTATTACAACACATTCACAAGTCGAAAGGGAAAAATCAATTGATCATCTCAATAGATGCTGAAAAAGCATTTGACAAAATCCAACATCCCTTTTTGATAAAAACACTTCAAAAGGTAGGAATTGAAGGAAACTTCCTCAACATGATAAAGAGCATATATGAAAAACCCACAGCCAGCATAGTACTCAATGGTGAGAGACTGAAAGCCTTCCCTCTAAGATCAGGAACAAGACAAGGATGCCCGCTGTCACCACTGTTATTCAACATTGTGCTGGAAGTGCTAGCCAGGGCAATCCGGCAAGACAAAGAAATAAAAGGCATCCAAATTGGAAAAGAAGAAGTAAAACTGTCATTATTTGCAGATGATATGATCTTATATCTAGAAAACCCTGAGAAGTCGACGATACAGCTACTAGAGCTAATAAACAAATTTAGCAAAGTAGCGGGATACAAGGTTAATGCACATAAGTCAGTAATGTTTCTATATGCTAGAAATGAACAAACTGAAGAGACACTCAAGAAAAAGATACCATTTTCAATAGCAACTAAAAAAATCAAGTACCTAGGAATCAACTTACCCAAAGATGTAAAAGACCTATATAAAGAAAACTACATAACTCTACTAAAAGAAATAGAAGGGGACCTTAAAAGATGGAAAAATATTCCATGTTCATGGATAGGAAGACTAAATGTCATTAAGATGTCAATTCTACCCAAACTCATCTACAGATTCAATGCAATCCCAATCAAAATTCCAACAACCTACTTTTCAGACTTGGAAAAGCTAGTTATCAAATTTATTTGGAAAGGGAAGATGCCTCGAATTGCTAAAGACACTCTAAAAAAGAAAAACGAAGTGGGAGGACTTACACTCCCTGACTTTGAAGCTTATTATAAAGCCACAGTTGCCAAAACAGCATGGTACTGGCACAAAGATAGACATATAGATCAATGGAATCGAATTGAGAATTCAGAGATAGACCCTCAGATCTATGGCCGACTGATCTTTGATAAGGCCCCCAAAGTCACTGAACTGAGTCATAATGGTCTTTTCAACAAATGGAGCTGGGAGAGTTGGATATTCATATCCAAAAGAATGAAAGAGGACCCCTACCTCACCCCCTACACAAAAATTAACTCAAAATGGACCAAAGATCTCAATATAAAAGAAAGTACCATAAAACTCCTAGAAGATAATGTAGGAAAACATCTTCAAGACCTTGTATTAGGTGGCCACTTCCTAGACTTTACACCCAAAGCACAAGCAACAAAAGAGAAAATAGATAAATGGGAACTCCTCAAGCTTAGAAGTTTCTGCACCTCAAAGGAATTTCTCAAAAAGGTAAAGAGGCAGCCAACTCAATGGGAAAAAATTTTTGGAAACCATGTATCTGACAAAAGACTGATATCTTGCATATATAAAGAAATCCTACAGCTCAATGAAAATAGTACAGTCGGCCCAATTATAAAATGGGCAAAAGATATGAAAAGACAGTTCTCTGACGAGGAAATACAAATGGCCAAGAAACACATGAAAAAAATGTTCAGCTTCACTAGCTATTAGAGAGATGCAAATTAAGACCACAATGAGATACCATCTAACACCGGTTAGAATGGCTGCCATTAAACAAACAGGAAACTACAAATGCTGGAGGGGATATGGAGAAATTGGAACTCTTATCCATTGTTGGTGGGACTGTATAATGGTTCAGCCACTCTGGAAGTCAGTCTGGCAGTTCCTTAGAAAACTAGATATAGAGTTACCATTCGATCCAGCGATTGCACTTCTCGGTATATACCCGGAAGATCGGAAAGCAGTGACACGAACAGATATCTGCACGCCAATGTTCATAGCAGCATTATTCACAATTGCCAAGAGATGGAAACAACCCAAATGTCCTTCAACAGATGAGTGGATAAATAAAATGTGGTATATACACACGATGGAATACTACGCGGCAGTAAGAAGGAACGATCTCATGAAACATATGACAACATGGATGAACCTTGAAGACATAATGCTGAGCGAAATAAGCCAGGCACAAAAAGAGAAATATTATATGCTACCACTAATGTGAACTTTGAAAAATGTAAAACAAATGGCTCATAATGTAGAATGTAGGGGAACTAGCAATAGAGAGCAATTAAAGAAGGGGGAACAATAATCCAAGAAGAACAGATAAGCTATTTAACGTTCTGGGGATGCCCAGGAATGACTATGGTCTGTGAATTTCTGATGGATATAGTAGGAGCAAGTTCACAGAAATGTTGCTATATTAGGTAACTTTCTTGGGGTAAAGTAGGAACATATTGGAAGTTAAGCAGTTATCTTAGGTTAGTTGTCTTTTTCTTACTCCCTTGTTATGGTCTCTTTGAAATGTTCTTTTATTGTATGTTTGTTTTCTTTTTAACTTTTTTTTCATACAGTTGATTTAAAAAAGAAGGGAAAGTTAAAAAAAAAAAAAAAAAACAAACAAGGAGAAAAAAAAAGATGTAGTGCCCCCTTGAGGAGCCTGTGGAGAATGCAGGGGTATTCGCCTACTCCACCTCCATGGTTGCTAACATGACCACAGACATAGGGGACTGGTGGTTTGATGGGTTGAGCCCTCTACCACAGGTTTTCCCCTTGGGAAGACGGTTGCTGCAAAGGAGAGGCTAGGCCTCCGTATGGTTGTGCCTAAGAGCCTCCTCCCGAATGCCTCTTTGTTGCTCAGATGTGGCCCTGTCTCTCTAGCTAAGCCAACTTGAAAGGTGAAATCACTGCCCTCCCCTCTACGTGGGATCAGACACCCAGGGGAGTGAATCTCCCTGGCAACGTGGAATATGACTCACGGGGAGGAATGTAGACATGGCATCGTGGGACGGAGAACATCTTCTTGACCAAAAGGGGGATGTGAAAGGAAATGAAATAAGCTTCAGTGGCAGAGAGAATCCAAAAGGAGCCGAGAGGTCACTCTGGTGGGCACTCTTACGCACACTTTAGACAACCCTTTTTAGGTTCTAAAGAATTGGGGTAGCTGGTGGTGGATACCTGAAACTATCAAACTACAACCCAGAACCCATGAATCTCGAAGACAGTTGTATAAAAATGTAGCTTATGAGGGGTGACAATGGGATTGGGAAAGCCATAAGGACCACACTCCACTTTGTCTAGTTTATGGATGGATGAGTAGAAAAATAGGGGAAGGAAACAAACAGACAAAGGTACCCAGTGTTCTTTTTTACTTCAATTGCTCTTTTTCACTCTAATTATTATTCTTGTTATTCTTGTGTGTGTGCTAATGAAGGTGTCAGGGATTGATTTGGGTGATGAATGTACAACTATGTAATGGTACTGTGAACAATCGAAAGTACGATTTGTTTTGTATGACTGCGTGGTATATGAATATATCTCAATAAAATGAAGATTAAAAAAAAAAAAAAAAAGACATAATGCTGAGCAAAATAAGCCAGGCACAAAAAGAGAGATATTGTATGATACCACTAATGTGAACTCTGTGAAAAATGTACAATGTTTTATACTGTAGAATGTAGGGGACCTAGAGATACCAATTAGTGGAGGGGGAATGATAATCTAATAAGAACAGATAAACTATGGAGGGTAATCTCAATGTTATGGGAATGCTCAGGAATGATTATGGTTTGTAAACTTTCTTGGATATAGTAAGATCATGTTGGAAGCAATAGAGTTATTTTAGGTTTTTTTTTTCTCTTATTCCTTTGTTTTCTTAGGGGTTGTTAATTTTCTTGGGGTATGGTAAGAACATGTTGGAAGCAATGTAGTTATTTTAGATTATTTGTTTTTCTTACTCCTCTGTTTGGACATGGTTTATTAATTTTCTTGCAGTATGGTAGGAACATATTGGAAGCAAAGTAGTTATTTTAGGTTATTTGTTTTCCTTAATCCATTGCTTTGTTTGAAATGTTGTGGGGCTTTTTTGGTTGTTGTTTGCCTGTTTGTTTTTAATTTTTTGATAAACAAAGTTAAAAAATTGAAAAAAAAACAGTAGAAAAATGGGAGTAAAAACTAAATGACAAATAGGGTGGGATGGGGGGATGGTTTGGGTATTCTCTTTTCACTTTTATTTTTTATTCTTATTCTGATTCTTTCTGATGTAAGGAAAATGTTCAGAAATAGATTGTGGTGATGAACGCATAACTATATGATCATACTGTGAACAGTTGATTGTATACCATGGATGACTGTATGGTTTGTGAATATATTTCAATAAAACTGAATTAAAAAAAAAAAAAAAAAAAGAGAGAGGGGGTGGCCCCTTGCTGGTGCTACTGGGCCCTGATATCTGGCTCTGAAAGCAGAAAGTCTGTCCACACCTTACCTTTAATAACCTTAAAGGGGAAGTGCCATGGTGTAAGGGTAAATCACAGAATCGATTTTCAAATAGTGCTTCCAGGTCCTTGCCTTTAAGAATTTCTTAAAGGCAAAGTGGACAAGTGTGGCAGAAAAGTCAGAACTTCTGCCAGAAAGTCTGTGAGAAGGGTCTCAGTGTCTCTTTACCTTTAAGAATCTCTTTAAGGGGAGACATTTTCGCGCAGAGTACAAAGGAGGAAAACGCCATAAGGAAGTCTACAAATCACTTCTTCAGTTCTCGCTTTTAGAATCTCTTAACAGGAGAGGGGGCCAAGGGTGAATAAAAAAAAAAAAATAAAATAAAATAAAAAAAAATTCTACTAAAGGAACTGTAACTAAGATCTAACTCATATGCAATACTCACATTCATAAAATTTATGAAAATAGCATTTTCTAAATATTTTTACATATGCCCGTGTTGGAAATTGAATCATGTCCTCCACAAAAGGCATGTTCGGGTCCCAACCCCTGGTCCTGTGGGTGTGAACATGAGTAAATAGGACCTTTGGAGATGTTTTTAGTTAAAGTGTGCCCACACTGAATGAGGGTGGGCCTTAATGGCCAAAGTCCTTAGAAGCAAAGGAAGTTGGATTCAGAGAAGGGAAGCCACAGGGAGCAGCCAGATGCTGGAAGTCAATAGAACCCAGAAGAGAAAAGAGAAGATGTTGCCATGTGACAGAAAAGCCAAGGAACCCCAAAGATTGCCAGCCAGCCAGAAGATACCAACCCCTGGAAGAAGCAATCCTTCTAGCCTCTGAAACCATGAGCAATAAATTCCTGTTGTTAAAGCAAAAAATTAAAAAAAAAAAAAAAATTGTAAGCTAATAAATTCCCATTGTTTAAGCCAAACCATTTCATCATATTTGCTTGAGCAGTCTAGGAAACTAAAACACCACTTAAGAGAAAATATCATAAAACTATGATATGGAAGAAATACTGGAAATGGGAAGAGTGGCAAATATAAACATGAAGATATGGCAAATATTTACCAATTACTTAAATAGTATATGCTGTTTCATAAGTGTTTGAAAGTTATTTATAATTCTTTATATACTGTGTGTTTTACCTGCAAAGGTAATTTAAGGCAAATTCCTCTAAAATAGCAGTTGTGGGACCAGATCTTCTATTTCTAGTGTCCATGTCACATTTCTCCTAGCTTTTAGCAGGCAAACACACCAACACTGGCACATACATACACACATACACAGAGTAGAGAGTTTTGTATCCTCGGAGTTCAACATGATGTTTTTGGCTGCTGGGAAAATGATCTATTCTAAAAAACGCTTCTATGGCTTTAATTTCCTCTACCAGTTATGATAAAATTTCCTAATCTCAGATTGTTAAGAACTATAGGAAGCAAAAAGGGGGGGGGACTATAAGAAGCATTGATAGGCACCTCCAAAATAAAAAAGAATCTTTTGCTGAATTGATGAAGACAGTTCCATTTAGTGAGAGCCTGAAGACTGAGGAAAGGAACAGGATTGAGCGTTAATCATAAATTCAGTTTCAAACATGTTAATTTGGAGATCCTATTAGCCATCCATGTGGAGATATTAAGTAGTAGCTGAGCATGAGTCCAAACTTTAGGTGAGAGGTCTAGACAGGAGATATAAATTTGAGAGTTACCAGCTTATAAAAGCTAACATTTATTGAGTACTTGATACAAGCCACACACTGTTCCTATAATCCTCACAATAACTCTACAACTAAAGTACCATTATCCTCATTACATGGATGAAGAAACTGAGACACAAAGTGGTCCAGTACAAGTACAAGGTCACACAGCTAGTAAGTGGTAGAGCCAAGATTCTTTGGAGATAATCTGGCTCCAAGTCCATGCTCATACCCATTACGTTATACCCATATTTAAAGACTCTGAACTTAATGGATACAGATACTGTAACTTAAGGATACAGTCTGAATAGATAGGAGAAGTAAGCCCAGAAGCATACATCAGGATAAAGGGTGGGCAGAAAAGAAGAGAACTTTGAATGAAACCAAGGAGCTGTAGGGTCATTTAAGCCAAAATAGAAAACTGTGTCAAAAAGGAAGAATAGTTTGACTGGGTGGAATGCTACTGTGTGTTTAATATAGATGAGGACCGAGCAAGAGCCATTAAGCTCGGCTATATGGAGATGTTGACCTTTTCAGGAGTAATCTGTCTCTACACAAGTATGGGATCAGATACCAGTTTGGAAAAGGCGGCAGGTGAGTAACAGGTGAGGAAGTGGGGACAGAAGGCACAGAATACTATTTTAGAAGTTTTACATGAACTAGAACAGAGAATGTGTTTGCAGGGACTTGTTTGTTATTTTTTGAGATGAGCAATACTGAAGATTATTTTTTTGGTTGGTGGTAATGGGCCAATGGAATAGTGAATAACCAGAGCAGCAGAGTTCTAAGGGAGGATATGGGAAGGGATGCAGAGAACAAGAAAAGGGCCACATCCTTCATGGAAATTGGAAGAAAGAAAGAGGTGGGTGCAGATGCAGTAGGTAGAAATGATTTGATGGTGGGAAGATGGGAGTTTCCAAATTATTTATATTTTCTCAGTTAAGTGTGAGCTGAGATCACCGGCTGAGGATGAGGGTGAAAGCGTGTGGGATATAAGAAAAAAAGAAGAAAATGTTATGTCATCTCCCAACATGGGAAAGCAAGCTTAATAGAGAACAGGACAGATTGCCAGATAGGGTCGAGGGCCAGTTTGAGGGCTATAATCATGAATTCAAAGAGAAAGCAATAATCCCAGTGTGATTTTCTTCAGCAATGCTTACTTGCTCAAGTGCAAGCAGGGAAAAATGAGCATGATAGTAATGGTAATTTTACCCATTGAAAACTTACTTTGTGCCACTCTTCTGAATATTTCATGTGTGAAATGAATTTTAAACAACCCTAGAAGGGAATTTTGCAAATCAAATATTAAAGAGGGAGGAGAGAGTTGAATGTTTCATGCAATGAAGTGGAAAGAATTGTAGATCAGCAATGAGAAGGTGGGGCACGAGATCAGTAGATAATTACTTCCGAGGTGTTAGGAGAAGCTGTTTGGAAACAGCCATGGGACACTGGAGAGTAAGGAAAACACTGCCCACTTACTGGCCCTGAGATGCATGGCTCCAGGGAAAGCAATGTCCTTAAAGACAGCCAGATTTTTATATAGTAAAGAGATGGGAAGAGCCTTCAGAGGAGACATTGAGGATGTAGTGGGGTTTACTGGGCAGAGTTCCAGAGGGCACAGTGCACAGGGTTAGGAGGAAGGGAAGGAACGGTGATTGCGTTCATTTTAATGATGTCTAGAGTAGCATGGGAAGGAGAGTCTGGGTGATAATGCTTGACAAGTTTGCTTGGACCTTTGAGGGTAATTGAGCCAAGTTTAAGTGTGGGGCCTGATATATCTAGTTCTTAAAGTACCTCAGAGAAACCAAGTTCTCAAGTGGAACTAAGTGGAATGCTCAGCTTGCTGACTATATCATAAGCCAGAATTTGATCAAGAAAATAAGAATCATTTTAGGTATTTCGAGCAGAAAGTAATTTAATTTAGGGAAATAGAAACCAAATAAACTGCTGGAAGCAGTGTGAAGTGTAGGAATTGTAGGAAAACAGCATTGTTGGTCTTAAATGCCTGCAACACCATCAGGACACAAATTTCAAGATACCCTTCTTTTCTCAGGAGAAATAGAGCCTTTGCTTCTCCCTGACTCCCAAATCTCATGGAAATGCCTCTCCTTGATGGAATTTAATTAGGAACCTTGCTGACAGGGATACTGGAAAATGTGGTTTCTAGTACTCTGGTCCCTAAATACAGAGTTGAAAGAGGAAATAGCATTGAGTTAATAACAGATGACCCAGAAAGGACATTGCAGCTCCACCATATCTCACCCCCCCCTCTTTCTCTCTCTCTCTCTCTCTCATTGATCTCCTGAAATTACAGGGAGTTATGTCTGGCATAGCCTCTCTCTCCCTTTCCCTTATGCTTCTCCACCCCCTTTTAAGCAATGAAGAAGATTTGTCACCACACCAGTTCTCTTTGGACTCTGTCTCTCCTCCAGACCTTCATTCTCTTCACTCCAATTTTCTCCTTCAACTCCAGCACTTCCTTCCCCTGCATATTCCTACTCTTTTTTCAGATATCAGCTTGATATTACTTACATCCGAAATCCTTCCCTCATATCCCCCATGAAGTTCAGACATCATGTGCTTTCATAATTCCCTGTACTTCCCCCATGATAATTCATACTACATTTTTATTTAGGTTGCTTGTTAAGTTAGCTCTCTCCTCCAAGCCTGGGGCTCTGTTCAGACAGAGACCATATCTTCCTTGTTCTTATTGTGACCTCAGTGCCTTTTATACCACAAGTCCTTAACAAGCATCTATTCTATAGGTAGGAAGATGGGAAGGGGATAAAGAAGGAAGGAGGGGAAGGAAGTGGAAATAGAAGAAAAATGATAGGACTTCTCTTTAATTTCTTAATTAGAGTTTCACTGCAGTAATATAGTCTGTTTTCAAACATCACACATCTGGAACACATCATTTACCTCATTTGTGAGGAATTCCTGATATGTTTATTTATACTGCTTTTGTTTATATTCCCATTGATGTGAAACTAAACTGTAAAAAAATACACTGCCCATATAAAAATTAGCAACTATCTTCCCCTTTTAAAATAATTTTACAGAATAAAAGACCTGTGAAAGATAAGATTTCCAGTGGGAAAAAGGATGAAAGCATTTCCCTAATCTGGTGTCTCTCGTATGTGACTTCATCTCAAAAATGAAAATCAAATTATAGAATACATGAATCCTCCTGTATTCCAGACCCAAATTTATGTCTTCTAGAAGAAACTTTAATTAAAATATTAAAATTTTGAGAGGCTAACTTATTCTTCTAGGCAACTTGCTTTTTTAACAAGGATAATCTATATTTGTACTGTCCAATATGGTAGCCACTAACTGCATGTGACTATTAAAATTTTAATTTTAATTAATTAAAATTAAATGAAATTTAAGATTCAGTTCTTCAGTTTCACTAGCCACATTTCAATGCTCAATACTCACATGTGGCTATTGGCTACTGTATTTGACAGCACTGATATAGAATATTTCCATCATGGGAGAAAGTTCTTTAGACAGTGCTCGTCTAGAACAAAAATTTAACACAAAAGAATTTCTCTAGGGGTAGGAATTTCAGACAGGTAGATTGGTAGAGAATCTGTTGAGGGATAGGCAGGGTATTGGGCTCCTTGCCCCTCTTGTTCCCTCTAACAATAAGTTATATGTTCATTACACATACTAGAAAACCCATTTCAAACTGACAAACAATAAAGAAATTTATTCACAAAATTTGAAAATGAAAGGGAATTCAGGCATGGCTTGATTGGATGCTGGCTCCATTTTTTCTCTGTTCTTTTAGAGTCTGCTTTTAGTATCTCATCCTTAGCTTAGTCTCCCTTCATGTTTACAAATGTTTGCAGCAGTTCCAGGCCTCACATCTGTATCCTCACACCATTCATAGAGAGATGGAGGTGGTCTCTTAATCCTCTCTTAGAATAGAAGTCCTTTATTTCACTCTGATTGGCCCAACATAATGTCCAGGTAAATGACATGAACTGAAAGAAGCCTGGTTACTGATCCAACCATCATAACAGCTGAATTTTATTAGGCTGATTTGCTTAGGCCCCTGAGGACCCCACTTGGAATTGGGAAGAAGTCAATCCTCCCCAAGACTGACAGATGCTATGCAGCAGGACAGGGTAGTTCTCCAAAGGAAACTCTGGGAACTGTGGGAAAGGAGAGGAATGGAGGCTGGGTAGGCACACAGTATGCATGCTCCTACACCCTCATTAGTCAACGGGCTAACTCTGGGTCCCACTGTTCTGGCACATTGTAGTAATAATTACGCAGTCTGATCACTTCTGAGACAGGCAGCCGGGATTTCCCCATGCTGTAGCACCATGACTCCTTTTGCCCTCTTGCTCCAGCCAAGAGCTGGAACTGAGTGGCAAGCTTTGCTCACCATTGTTTGGGAACTTATGCTTGCTTTCCTGGTAATGCGTTTCTTAAGACATGTTTCTAAGTATATAAGGGGACTTAAAACTGAGCTATAAAATAGAGTAGCAGATCTCAAAGTAAACAAACTGCAGTCAGTAGCTTTCTGACATACCAACTACAATCGGTTAGAAAATAAAATAGAATAAAGTTTACCTTCAAGATTACAGGAAAACTAAGTAGGACACAGACCATGGTAGATGTTAGATGGGTTGGTCTGGGAAATCAAGTAGATGTGGCTTCAAATCTTAACTGTACCATTGAACTACTTCATGTCCTTGGGCAAATTATGCAGACTTTCTACACAATCTCATCAGTAAAATAGAATCTGTAAAAAAAAAAAAAAAGAAAAAGAAAAAAATTGTTAGGACTAAATAAAATAATGAATACAAAGAATTTTTAAAAGACCTGGAACACAGTGATCATATAATAAATATTGGTTATTATTTAGATAAAAATAATAATGATTATGCTGAGATAATAAATACCTTGAAATCAGTTGATCACGAAATGTGTTAGACCTATAGTAAGAAAACTATGAAAGTCTCCCAATGAACATGAGAAAAGGTTTCAATAAATGGCAAGGCATACCACATTGCTGGATGAGGAGAACTGATGCCCTAAAGATCTCATTTCTTCCTCAAGTTAAACTCTGTGTTCCACACAATTACAATGAGGTACTGTAGGCGACACTGTTGCTCTGCTCTTACTCCTCCCTAACCTAACCCAACGTAGTTCAGATCTCCAATCCTTCCACGTGCAGTCGTTGACATATACCCCAGGAAAAACCAACACTTGCCAGGTAGTGATTCGCTCAAGAATATGCAAGTGATCCAAATCAGGGCGAGGGGATGTGAGGGCAGGTTTATTTGAGGCAACTGGAAAGTTGTTTGTCACTCTTCCTGAGAAGTTTCCAAAAGCTGCCCTTTCTCTTGCCTTCTGGAAATCGAGATCCTCTGGGTGTGATACCAGAAGCTTTTACAGCCATCTTTGAACAAGTCTGAGGTGAAACCCTCACATATAAGAGGGAAGGCTCTGAGACTAACAGAGAAACAGTTGGGGCCACTAGAATAAATCAGTTCTTTCCCTGTCCTTGCTCTAGACCTAAATCAAGGCTAAATAGAGTTCCTCATTTAAGCTATTTTGAGTTGGGTTTTCTGTTACATGATGCTGGATGCATTCTAATGGATAGAGGATTTTTTAAAGAGAAGAATGGGATAAGGACCAGCTTTTTAAAATTCTGAAGTTCATCTGTATAATAAACATGTGGGAATACCCAGAAATGAGGAAGACCTTGCAATTACAGATATTAAATTTGTTTTGACATTGTAATCAAAATGGCATGTGTTACTGGTGGCAAAATAGAGAGATTGATGGGACGGAATACAAAGTCTAGATACAGATTTCAAATTGTGGTAAAAACTGTATTCCAAATCAATGCAAAATTATTCAATAAACATTTAGGAAGAAATGCATTCAGATGCTTTTACTTTACATAACACAAATCTAACTTCTGGATAAATTAAATATTTAAAATATAAGTAGTAGTTTATAGTTTTGTGGAACCAAAAAAATTCTACAAGGAAATATGGGTAAATTGTATATAACATTGGGATGAGGAAAGCTATTCTGAGTCTGGCAGCAACATTTGAAATCTTAAAGGAAAAGACTGGTAGATTCAAAGATAATTTATTGGTGTTAAGAGTTTGGGCTACCTGACTTCAAAATCTTGCAACACCACCAACTTGTAGCCTTGGGAAAACTACTACTTAACTTCTCTCTGCATCAGTTTCCTCTTCTGTTTTATGTCAATCTACTTTTGGCATTCATCCTCCCTTCTTCAGTACCTTCCCCGCCCCATACACACAGTGCAGAGGCCAAAAAGCTGATACCACGTTTCCCAGAATTACTTGAAACCAGAAATTCAGATGTGATTTAGGTTCTGCCAACGCAATGCATAGCCAAGAGATTTAGAAGGCAAAAAGTGAGGCAAAGGCTATTCTTTTGTGGTGGCAGAAATTAAGTAGGAATTTACAACACATAGGTTTCTGTGGCAGTAGGAGTCTACATTCCATGATCCCTTCTGGGACATGAGGCGGTTCAGTTTTAGTCCAGGAATGGTGATATCAGAGCAGCACATTCAATATATATTGTTTTTCTCACTGTACAATGTATCTCATAGATAATTTCATAGCATAGACATTCTTTTATAATTTTTAATGACAGTATAGTATTCCATTGTTTTGATTTACCAAAATATATTTATCCAGTCCCATATCATTAGCCATTTAGATTATCCCTATTACAAACAGTGCTATGAAGATGTTCATACACACATCATTTTGCACATATGTAAGTATAAATATATAATAATTTCTAGAGATTTAATTCCAAGTGATCTTTAATTTTGAAAGATGTGTGAAGTCCAGAACTGCAAATGATCAGAGATTTTACCCTACTTATAAGTTAGCCTGCCACAGTTTATTTATTTGTATGTATGTGTATGTATACGTACTGACAGAAACACCAGACTTCTAGATCAGAGAACGCTCCATTTATTGCTCACAGAAAAAAGCGTAGCCAGAGTAGCATCTTGCATCAGTTCCCTCGTCCCAGTTCCCCACAGGATCCATACACTGAGGACCAGATATTCACCTGCAAGTGTAGCAGGGTTTGCACCACAGAAGAAGAACCCAAAATTATGAGACTTGGCTTGTATATGACAGCTGGAACATCTGCCCCTCTCTCCCTCTGCAGAAAGAGAGAGAGTGTGTAAACTTTATAATCCTGGATGGTAAGCAGATATCTCTGGGGAAGATAACTCTACATCTCTGTTAGGGATTGAATCAAGGCCCCCTCCCCTCCACCCCACCCCCCACCCCTGCCAAGCCATAATCAAGCCCTAACTCCCAGTCCTGTGGGGATGAATTCATTTGTAAAGAGGATCTTCAAAGATGAGGTCAAATTGAATTAGGGTGGGCCTTAATCTGGTATGACTGATGTACTTATAAGGAAAAGAAACCTAGACAGAGATCCAGACAACTGAGCAGGAACACAGAAACAGAGGAGGAGACACAAGCAGACAGACAGTCATATGACAGAAGCAGAAACTGGCTGCTAGCAAGCTACCAGCAGAATGCTGCCAACTTGGGAGAAACCTACTCTTGTTGACACTTTGATTTTAGACGTCTAGCCCCCTCCCTATCTGTAAGACAATAAATTCCTGTTGTTTAAGTCAACCAGTCTGTAGCATTTGTCATAGCATCCCTGAAACACTAAGACAATCTCTCTAGGGCAGTTCACAATCTCTAACTTCCAAGACCATGCTATTCAAATATGCTCCTTGCTCAGAAAGCCCAGATCATGCAGAAACATGAGAATATTCATAAACAATTGTCTTCCAACCAGGAATTAACAAATCACCCCCAACTGGTACTCCCACCACTAAGTTTGTGACTATTTCCTCATTTACTACAACATCATCAATACTGCTTTAATTTATCATTCTACTGAGCTAGAAAATCTCATTTTAAAGTTGTCTTTCTTATTAACAGTCACACTTTCTTTTTCTTTATTTGGAATTGCCAGTTTCTATCCTTTGTTCATTTTTCAAGTGTGTTAATTGTCATTTAGTATTGATGTATAGAATTTTTTAATAATCTTTCCCTGAGATCTTCTGAAGGCATAGTCTTGAGACAAAGGTTGATGTGTAAGAGATTTATTTATTCAGAAATATGATGGTCTTAGTTTCCTAAGAGTGTCGTAACAAAGTTACAATAATTGAGAAGCTTAAAACAACAGAAACTTACCACCTCACAGTTATGGAGACAAGAAGTCTGCATGGAGGTGCCAGCAGGGCCATCCTTCCTCAGAGGTCTGACATGCTCTTGGGGTCACTTGCTGGCAATCCACAGCACTCTTTGGCTTGTGGCATAACTCAGTCTCTGCCTCCAGCACATGACCATCTTCTCTCTCTGTTTCTCTGTCTCTGTCCAAATTTCTTCTTAAAAGAACACCAGTGATACTGCATTAGGGCCCACCCTAACCCAATTTGTTCTCATCTTTACTAATTTATCTTTAATGATTCTGTTTCCAAATAAGATCACATTCATAAGATGGGGGTTAGGACTTGAACATATAATTAATGCGGGGAGCATAATTCAGTCCGTAACTGTGAACCTAGAAAGCAAGGGAGAGGGACAGGACAACACACATGGAAGAAAGGAGGGTCAATACAAGGATCAGTTTTCAAGTTACAACTGAGAGGAATCCATCAGTAGGCCCCTGTGCCCCACTGTTTGAGGACTGCTGCGCTGATTACTGACCCTCCATACTTCCCAGCAATTGTGCAGGTGCGAGTACTGAATGGTTCCCGTAGACCCCCAAATCTCAGTGTCAGAAAAGCCCAAGGGCAGGAGAGATTGGCTCCAGCATGTGCTTAGGGTGAGGCGCTGTCAGGACACTTCTGCTCTAAACTAGTCATACTCAGTCCAGAACTGGGCACCATAGCCTTGGTGAGACTATGAGATGAGGCTGAGAGGAAGTGAAATGGTGCATAAGAGGTGTCCAGTAGAGCTTACCCTTTGGGCTCCTGAGATCTAGTGTCTCCCAAGTCCAGTTTTTTACATAAAGCAGAATTTCTTTCCAGCTTCCATATCTGTGCAATTTCTATCCTTTACCTTCTTCCCCTGCTCCAGGACTTAAATCAGGGATAGAGAAAAATCTTCCAATAACTTCTCTGGAATTCCACTACTGATGTTCTAATTCAGCTACATGGGCAGATAACAATGTTCAATTAATATCACTCTAAATCTCTGGCAAAGATTTCAGTGGTTCCTATGAGGTGGTTCCAGAATGATATCATTTTATCCAAAATTTTTCTCTGCCTTTTGCATCTGGAAAATATATTGTACTTATTAGAGTCAATTTGTACAAATAACAAATGATTTTAGTGATTCTGAATGTACTCTCAGGCAGCAATAAAGCCTCATAAATAACTTTGCAAAAAGCCAAACATGCTCTTTTTACTGTTTGTTTATAAATTGGCTTCAATTTCAAGATTCAAGGGGATAAAACATAAAAATATAATTGTCATTGACAAACATTATGTGTACCATTTGGAATGAAGATTTACCCTAACCTACTTCCCACAATAACTCACATCAACAACTGGGGTCACCAAGTACCTCACTACAAGAGTGAAGTTCACCTAGTCCTTGAATTAAATTGAGAATACAGTTGGAAAAGCAGAAAGAAGTCAAATCTGGAGTCATCCAATTAATTCTTATCTCATATGGGCTCTGGGAAACCTTTAAACATTAAATGCAAGGATTTATCTCAAGGTAAGGCAGCTTGTCTGAGCCTATATCCAAGAGGTAGGGCTCTCCAGGACCCTTCCAGCAAAATAATATTTTCCTTATAGAACCAAATTAATAGGAATTGTTGAAATTCAGAAAGGATCATACAAACTCTGGGCTCTCCTTTGACATTCTCTCTCATTTTCAACAGCCCAAGGAGATACAGTTGTCTTTGATTTTTTTTTTTTTTCTGGGTACTCCCTTCTTAGCTGAGCATTTATAATATAGTTCAGTTACTTCTTACTTTTTAATTAATTGCTCCCCACTATAAAATTGGAAAGCTAATGCAATCCCCACAATCGCACCAGAAGATTAATGTTACAGAGGAGAGCTGAGCTTCTAGCCCTAACTCAACAACATCAACATCACCATCAAAGCTACTCACCTTGACACCTGCACACACAAAGCCTTCCACCCTCCCTTCTGCCCCAAGCTGCTTTGGAAAAGTAAAAAGAACGAAATGGCAAAAGGAAGGAAACATATGGGAGTGAGGCACTCTTTCTTGCTAGTGCCGTTAATGTGCAGGCCACTTCATTTTTACCTGCTAAACAATATGGTGGTGGCAAGAGTGGGGTGTATGTGTGGGCAGAGCCTCTGCATTGAATGTAGCCTATTTTTATTGAATTAGCACCAATATTTAAACCACTTTAAAATGGGAATTCTGTCGTCTCTGTAGTCACACCACCAATCAAAACAAAATACAAATTTCACATTAGGAGAAAACAATTTCTTATTTTTGAAGGAAAAGTCGCACCCTATTTCTATTTTCTCTGAAATATCAAGAAGAACACCAGAGTCAAGCATATCAAGTTGTAACCTCTAGAAAAGTTTCTTCACTTACACCTCAAACTCTCAATTTCTACATTATAAACAAAATTATTTTTAAAGGAATCTCATTATGACATCCTCTTAAACTGAATGAAATAGTTTATTTATGTAAATTTTAATTCATAAAATAAATTTGAATGATGATTTTGCATCCTAAAAATAAAAATGTAAAGCAAATACAGCCGAAAAACCCTATTACTCCCTTCAGGAACAGTATTTCATCCTCTGAAACTCTTTGGCAAATGTCCACAGGATTACATAATATGAGTATCTGATTGCGCAGGTGTTGATCCTTTCCACTTCCCCCAAAACTTTCCATTTTTCCACAAGCTATATTCTGTTTTGACAAAGAACCATTAGGAATAAACACTTTACGAAAGCAACATCCTATAATAAAATGTATTAGCTCATTTCTGCCTTTGGACACTGTCCATGCTTCCAACATGAAATGACACCCCGCAAAATCCCTAAGTGGCTGGCAGCCTGTGTGGCTCACCACATGAGGATGAAACAAATTGCCTTCCCCAGGACTGCAGAGACTAAATATGTTTGGAGCCAAACATAAAAAGAGCTACATAATGCATTCCCTTCATTTCCCCCACTTAGATACATCCATGAGGAAAAAACAGCTGTCACTTTCCATAGAACTTTCTCTTGTATAAAGTCCCCACAATCCCACTGCAAATTTCCCCATTGCAGAGATGTAAAAATCTGTCAATCCATCATTATTTCCATTTTTAAAACTCTTAAATATAGAGTTTGGAGAAAAAATTATTTCATCTGGGGTTAGTGAAATGAAAATAGTGAAAGGTAAACTTCAAGTGAACATCCTAAAGACTAAAGATTTGGATTTTTAAACTTTTTTTTAACCCCATTAGAAGGAAATTACAGGAAACTTAAACACTTTCCTTGAAGACTGCTCATATCATTCTCATCACCATGGTTCCCTTAACAGAGGCACAGAAGTATATCAAGGATTGTAGTCATCTTTTCATAAACAATATTGTATATAAAGTGCTAAGTACATTACCTGGAATATAAGTACTGGATATATGACAACTATTATTATTATTATTATTATTTTCCCACAGTGCTTCCACCACTCACACAAACTTCTGTAAATTGCTCTTTGCCCATCTATGCTACTCATATAAAACTAGTCCTGACCTAAAAGTCCTCAGGTTTGACCTTTAGGCAATTAATAGAAAAAATATATATTACCATGGCATCTTTTTCTAAGATTCTGTAAGGAGAAATAATTGCTCTGGACCAAAAAAGTATTAAGAAGAAAAGTAAGTAGGAATGTTTTCTGTCCTAGTGTGTAGACCTCATAATTTTTCACTACAATTCAAAGAAAAAGTTTATTTAAAAAAATCATCTTCACCTCTGACTACATTTGTCTGTATCTCAAAAGTTGGCAATTTAACAGCTCAGATGGCCCTGAGGGTAAACAAATCAAGGAATGTGTTTTGTACTCCTCCCAGAGTACATGCTCTGCTCCTAACAGAAAGTCAGGGTTTGACAGGCAGAGCCATTAAAACCAAGCGCTCTTTCATCCCAGTTCTCCATGAAATTATTTTGCCAAAGAAATGGAGTTGCAATATCATCAAAGGTTACTTGGGAGGATAACAAAGAGAAATAGAAAAATCCTTTGAATTGTTATCAGGCTTCCTCTTGTATTTGGCCTTTCTTCTTGGAGTAAAAATGTGCAAACGTGCATGGAGAATGTGTTTCATACTAAAGATTCTAATTAAGCTGATGAACCCAAGGAACCATATTTGTCTAAAATAATTTCCTCAGGGAAATCCCCCATTATTTTAAGCACTCCACATTCTTTGGTTTAGAACACCAACATGAGATTTTTCTGAAATTTTGGCAACATAAATCTAAGCCTGCTTTACTGTAAAACCAATACACGTCAAGATCTTAAGAGTAAACTATAGATTTCTCAAACTTAAAAAGCTATTTAGTAAAATGAGAAAACATAAATATCTTTTACTTTGGTGCTTCTTGAAAGAAGATTCTTGTAATAGAGTGGAGTTGTGACATGGTTGCCCATCTAGGGACTGAGCTCCCGGGCCCCCAGGCCCTAAGTGCCACTCTGTGGTTACAGTTTCACCATTGAATTAGAGCAGAAATGATGAGTTTAGTTTTCAGATCACTTACTTACCTGGAATTCCCCAATCCCAGACTTTTGCTCTCGCCTGTGGGAAGTCATGTGCATTAAAGATTGTAGCACCGCTATCCATCTGGCTCCTGAAATGCCTGCAAGGGGCAGAGCCATCTGCCCATCTGGAACACTTACCTCAGCCATTAGGTGAGAAAGAAATAAACCATAGTCTCTCAGCCACCGAATTTTTGGAATTTCTTTGTTCAAGTAGCTTAACTTAATACAGAAAAAAAAAATAGGAAGTGGGAAATAATGGTATGAGAGCAACATGAAAAAAACTGGAGGAAGTAGATATCTAAAAACAAGACATTAATTAAGAAGTTGACAAACAAATGTGAGCTTTAATTCTCAAATTATTTCAATTCCATTCAAAAACAGATAATCGTTGATGCTATCACCTTTGCTACTAACTCCAGGGAAACAAAAATGAAAAAGACATAACCCTGGTCTTTGATACAGTACAGCCTGGAGGTACTAATTTAGCAGCTCATGGAAGGAAGCGGACTCAGAGACACAAGCTTCTTATCTACTAACCTTCTCTTTGCCTCTCTTCCTCATAGACACAGAATTGCTAATATATTTTATTTGGAGCAAAAGAGAGTGAAAGCATGCATTTCTTGAATATGATGAGGTTAGGTTTTCTTTTCCCAACTTGAGGAAAAAATTGTTTTTAACATTTTCCTTATTATAGAACAAATTAAGTTGCAACCAGTATTTGATAATACAATTGATTCCATGTATCTGAAAGTTTGATCATATTTCTAATTTTAAAACACAAAGAATATTGCCTTCTGAGAAGTTGTTGACACTGTACTTATAACTTTCTTTGTAATTTTTTTTACAGAAAACAACTGCCAAAGATAATGTTTGTACCCATGGCATGGAGAGAGAGAGATGCCCCTGAGGGAAGCAAATCATAATTCTGAGAAAAGGTCTTCAAAATATGTACATCTTCTCTTGATTCTGTAATGGCACCCTAAAGTATGTTATCTATAGCCAAATCCCCAATCCCCACCTCCCTCAATCCCCCATTATCAGTTAGGAAATACTACCTTTGAGATATATAGGGGAAGGAAAAGGCTGAGGTCTACACACAGGTGATTGAAAGAGAGGGTTAAATGAAATCAAGGTCTAAAAATAAATTATCAGAGATGTGCACTTATTCATCCACTTAATATTTAAGAGCCTTTTGAAATTACAACAGATACTAATATTATCAGGGACACACTGAAGTCTTAAAAGACTCAGTTTTTACCTAATCTAAGAAACGAAGGAAAAATAAAACATATGAATGAAATAAGAAAAAAACAAATATAAAGTATATGTTGAATATATATTGGATCAATCGATTGTGTGATCGATCATATTTTAGTGGATTGTGTGCAATTCCATATACACATGTATCTGAGGGTTCTCAAAACAAAGAAGGAGTCATCAGAGGTGGGTGTAGTTAAACAGAAATAGATTAGTAGAAATTTTAAAACTCTCCAAATGAGAGAAAATAGCATAAGAGAGGTCAAAAGTAACAACTATAAAGGAAATGATTACGGGATGTACTTGGCCATGTTGGAAACCAAATGAGACTGAAAAATGACTAGGTGAGGGTACATGGAAGTAGGAATTAAAGGGTCCTGAAGGTCAGGCTCAGGAATTTGTATGTGTCATAATTGATAACAGAGAACCACCACCATAAGCTCCTGACCAAGAGAAGCAATGTAGCACAAAACAGTTCTTATAGGATGTTTTCCTTGCAATTGTGAGTAAGGGTCTACAATGCCTGAATTAGAGATGCTGAGACTCAATATAGAGATTCAATATGAAGCTTATATTGCCTGAAGAAGTGTGATGTTATGAATATGCAAAAGAAAGAGTGACACATTAATTATTTTTGAGGAAACTCAGAAGGATTTGGCGTATAATAGGATGTATGTGCCAATAGAGAAGAAATAGGCAGAAACCACTCTAAGATTATGAGAGTGGAGAATGTATTTGTATTGCTATAGTATCATAAGCAAACAGAAATTAATTTTTCCTTTATGGAAAATTGAAACATTCATAGCCATATATAATTTTTCCATCATAGTTTTGTCCTATTTTTCATTGAGAATGAATCAACTCACCTCTTCTCACTACACACACACACACACACACACACACACACACACAAATTCCTCAAGCAACTTTTTTTGAGAATTAATATATATGGTTTTTAAATATAAACAGTAAGTACCTGTTTTGTGCAAAGTTAACTTATCTTTCCATCATCATCTCCCATCACTCAACTTCCCCCAAGCACCATAAGTTCTAGCTTTTCTAAATGACTTGCCACTTCCAGAATGTTTGTTCATTCCTCTGTGCTTAGTACTTGATGGTCTTTATATCTAATACTTATCCTTCATCTTATCCACCTGGACAATGTCTGCTCACTCTTCAAGACTCAGATCATTGATTACTCCTCTGTGATGCCTTTCTCAAAGACCAACCATTCACTCAACAAGCATTTTTGGTATCGCTAAGCTCTGTGATAGATCCTATAGAGCACAACAGCAAATGTCATTGTCTCTCAAGGAATTCAAAGTCTAATAGACTGAGTAGAGTGACTCACATAAAAATGAGCACTTTTAATACAATATGAGATGCTCTGTAATGAAGACAGAGCTTGTACAAGGTAGAATAGAATACATATGGAAGACATTATCTAAGTCTTTTGGAGAAAGTCAAGAAAAGTTTCTCAACAGTTTGCACATACTCCTAACTATAAGTCATCACATTTTTTTATTATTACTTCATGTGTTTGTGTGTTGTCAGTTCAGGTCCTCCAACAAACAGATACCAAGATGGCGTTAGAATTGCAAGAGTTTATTGAGGCTAAAGACTATGAAATATAAGGGGAGAAGGAGCAGGAGTAGACAAGGAAAGCCTTTACATCATGATGTAGGTTTCACCTTTGTAAATGGAGAAGGTAAAAGAAAGGAGAATTGAGGAAGAGCTTTAGACTGCAATGAAGCTCCAAGAAACTCTTGGCCAGCCGAATAGGGAAGACTGCCTCTTGATGAATCCTGCTCTGGGCAAAAATGACCAGGCCTAATATTGCCACACTTCTCACTCATTGGCTGGGAGCAGCTTGAGGAGAGATTGACCTCAGCTCAAACACTGAAGCAGATCCCAAAGGTACTGGAGCTGACAGATAACTTCAAGGAGCAGCAGGTCTTCTCCCGAAGGAAGAGCTAAGAAGGCCACCTTCTTATAGGTGTTCCTGTCTGGCTGGCTAAAATGTTGAATTCCTCCAAGCCAAAGATCAAGTCATAATCTGTATTTATTTCTATCATTTGTTAAAGTGCTGGAAACTCAGAAAGTGCACAAGAAATGCTTGACAAAATATTTTTAATGCAACATGGTGAGTTAGGCATTGTGGATACAAAATGTATTAAAATATATTAATTATTTGATCACATAGGTCTTACAACAGTTTAAATGATGCTGTTAGGTAATATAACCTGGATGACAAAAGAAGAGATACAAACAGAAATTGCTCTAGGACCATAGATCTTATGCAGGATGATCCTGATGGCAATTATAAAGGCCTGCCAAATTCCAGATTCCTAAAAACCTCTGGTTAATAGGCTCTTGTTCCATTCCACAGAAATTAACTTAGGAATGTGGTCTGAGCTAGAATAGCTTGGGGAGGTTGAGAATGACAGATGAGAAGGTTGTTTCCGGATAAGTATACTGGCTGTATAGTGCATGGTGCCTTTGCAATTATATTGTCCATTGTTCAACTCTGAAACTCATAAGATATAATGTGACCCTTGCTTGCTCAGACTTTTTTTTAACTCATGTTTTATCTGTGTATGGCTCCTTTCAGAAACCAAAGACTATTACTAACATTTCAATATGGTAATTGTGCCAATTGGTGGGAGCAGTAAGATTGATGCAAAAATTCTGAGACTCATCAAGGCTAAATCCCTAAGGAGAAAGTTCTAGGATAATGGAGAGTAGGGGAATGACACTATGATGCCTAGGTGCTTTTATGACCTTCTATAGTTCTAGATGGCTAAGACCTAAACATAAGTGATACAAGGTAAACTTTCAGTGGCAAATGAGTACTATACCATTAATCCTCAAAGGTCTAGCCCATTGACTAAAAATAATTTCTTAATTAAAAAAAAAAACTCACAGTGACTGAACATTAACTTCTCATTGAACCAACAGAGGGAGCTTAAATATCCGGTTGAGACTTTTGGATACTGGAGCTCAAGGCCCAGTAATTCCTGGACACAGTGACAACGGGTCCATAAAAACCAGGGAGTGACAGAAAGCAGAATGAAAGATTTACACTACATCAAGAGTCATACTATGGGCAAGGGCAGTCAGAAAATGCCTACAATAGGAGGTGGTTTTAAACCCTGTTCTCAAGAGAAGGCATAAAGGCGGTGGGGGGAGCAGGGGTTAGGCATTGCAGGAGGGGCATTGTGACTGAAAAAAAAACAGCAGTTGCAGATGTAGAAGAAAACTTAGCATGTTATAAGTATGTAAAGGGATGTTGGCAAATTATTTGCTCATTTATTTAAATATTGTCTTGTTCCAAAAAAGGATTTGTGGCAGCTTTTAAATATTACATTGGGATCAAATTGTGCAGTACCTTAAATTATAGGCAATAGAGTTTCTATATTATTCCAGGAACAAGAGTGATATATCAGAATTGTGTTTGATGAATTACCATCTTTTAGCTAAGTGTAGAAACATAGGATGTAAAGATAGTATTCATAAAAGAGCATATACACAAAGATTAATTTCTAAGGAGTACCCTTGAGAGGGGTGAACATTTGTTTATACTATAAGTAAGGCAATTGTATTTGCATATGTCCATAGTACAAGTGTTTCCTATCATGCTACAAATTCGAGAATTCTAAATAGTTGGGTAGAAAATTAAATGCTGGGGAGACTGGGTATAAGTGGGCTACAGATAAACAGCATGGGGTCAAACATATGAGTTCACTGGCAGGGAAACTAAATGGGACAAAGGGACCTCAGGGAACTATACTAAGGAAAAAAACAATATAAATCCTTCTTATATTCCAGTATCCTTATCCAACTAGTATTCCCCATATCTTTTGTGCCTCAGAAGCAAGCAGTTGGTATGGGTGTTGGCCTTATAATTGTTTTTGCAAATGGATCATTGACATGTCCAGGCATGAGAAATGATGGACAAAGGTAAAACATTAGAAATGGAAAAACGGACCCAAGAAATATCAGAAACAATTGAATCTATTGGAAACTTAATAGATGTGGGATATGAGAGAGAAGTCAAAGAAAGCACAAAGATATTGGATGATGTTGACTAGTAGAATGACAGTACTATTGACAGAAAGAGAAAACATTCGTTTCTGGAGTGGCATCTATGTGGAAAAGAACAACAGGGAGATAGAAATGAGAGAGAGTTTGGGGCTTGACTGCCTGGAATATGCATTTTGAGGTGAATCTGGCACAACCACATATCATCTGTTATTTAAGATGACCCACGGATAACTCAAAGCTATTTGCAGAAATGATTCTGGATGTTCATTGTTTGTTCTAAACTTGATCTCATTCAATCGTTTTTTCAAGCTGACTCTGACTCCTGGCTCTATTCCCCATTTACGTCCCAGTTCCTAAACTATCCACTTAGAATTGATTTTTGGTGTTTCCAGCTTGACTCAACGCTAGACTCTTGACCGTCCTTGACAGACTTAACTTGAAATAACTCCCTAGGAGCTCTTGCTCCTCTGGATGCAATTCCTTTCCTGGCCCATGTTCTGTCACCCAAAGTGTGCCTGGCATCCAAATTGCCATGATAAAAAACCTTAGAAAGGGCTGAAGATGTCAATTTAGGAGACAAAACTGAGGGCACAAATGAAGCCACCAAGAGAAGGATTGCAGAGCAATAAAAGAAATGTAGAACTTTAGAGGATATCCATTTTCTGGAGTGTGATTAAGAAAATGGAGCAAAGGGGGCACAAAGGAAGCCATCAAAAAGGTTGGAGAATGACCAGTATATGGCAGAACATGGAATCCAAGGAAGAAGAGAAGTTATGGAAATCGCATGCAGGGGGTTAAGACAGCATAGATACAATAAACTTTCAGGAATTTTGGAAGGGAAAGCAATGTCAGAAATAGGATTGAAACTTGTGGGGAATCAGATCCAAAAGGAGGATATTTTTTCTGTGAATAGAGCGGTTGGAGCATGTTTTCAGATAGATGATGTAGTCACTGAAAAAGGAAAGCTTAAAGATAAAAGGAGATAGAAGGGTTAATTGATGGAACAAGTTCACAAGTTTGGAAAAAGGGAAAGGAGTCAAAATAGACATATCATATGTTAAGATAGAAACCAAGACAATGTAGCTTCACAGAGGTGAAAGAAGCAGATACTCAAAAACAGGCAAAGGGGTATTAACAGCTTCAAATGCTAGAAAAAGATGAAAAAGGAAATCTGAGAAAGGACCATTGGTTTTCTATTAAGAGATCAAATTATGCCCTTGAAGGGAGCATTTTCAATTGTTTGTTGGGAACAGAAGCAAGATTGCAGAAGGACAAGAAGTGAAAGGATGAAGATAATAAAAGCACTGGAAAGAAAGGGAATTATTGCTGGAGTGAGGCATGAAGGAATTGGGAGGAAATTGAACCCAGAACATAGGATGAAGGATTAGCCCTGGAGGGAGGATAAATAGCTGGCCTCTGAGAAATAACAAAAAAGATATTCAGTGAATGCATGTACTGAGATATTTTGAGAGAGGGAGTAACCTCAAACTTAGTCCAAGTTCTCCCGAAGTCTTTATGAATGGTTGTCATTAAAGAATCAACTATGTCAACTATAAATCATGCATAACAATCTTATGTTTCATTTGAATTTTTCATTTGAATGATTTTGCTTGAATTCTGCTTTATATCTGGTGCCTTGTCTCTATGCTCTATTTGTGTCAGATAGAGAAAGGAAAATAAGTTTAAACAATTTAAATTGAGAGGCTGCAGTCATAATGATGAAGCAAAAAAATCACAAGATTTAGGGAATTACCAGCTGCAGTAAACAAAGCCATAAAGAACAAAGACCTTGTCTCCATCCTAATAAAAATACAAGAGGAGGAAAGATAAGGATTCAACAAAGAAAAGAGAGCCTTTATGTTTATTTGTCATAGCATTGCAGACTTCACCCATATTTTCAGAAATGCAAGTCAAAATCCTCTGTGTAGTGAGAGAAGTAAGAAAAGGCTAGAAGGTAAATGGGCTTGTTCCATATCAGCTTTGTTCTTCTAACCAGTCTCCATATGCTCCAGAGACTGAAAATCCCCCAAGCTTTGTTTTCAGACCCCTTGCAGCTACTGTTCTGGGTGTGACTTAGGCTCTGCCAATGAGATACACATGAGTGGAAGTTCAGTTCACAACTGAATTAAATGAAGAGAGAAGCAAAAGCGTTTGAGACAGAATTAGCTGGTGCTGATTAACAGATACCAGATGGCTCTGAAATCAATAGCTCTGGCCACAGCTTTCTGATTCGCTCATCGCAGGTAAGATGGTATGTTCCTGGAGCCCACAGTCTTGCCAGAGTCTAAGAATCAAAATACCGCAGCCAGGGTTGGGATATCAGCTTCCTTGGCAAGCCAGTCCTGCCACGTTGTTCTGGAATTTATTCACTGTGAAGCCTCCGTCTCCAGCTAATCCAGTGATTTTGTAAATACTGATATCCCTTTCTGCAAGTGGTTTCTGTTTCCTGAAACTGGAACCCCATCAATACAGTAGGTCAGAGGTTAACAAACTATAGCCCACAGTCCCAAACTGGGCAGCCAACTGTTTTTTATGGCCTGAGAGCTAAGAATGTTTTGTAGTTTTAAATGGATATGTTTGAAATGATTATATCAATTAGGATTGCCAGGTTTGTCAAATAAAAATTCTTAGATGCCCAATTAAATTTGAATTTCAGATAAATAATGAATAACTTTTTATTATGAGTTTGTCCCCAAATTTAATAGGACAAATACTATATATATATATTTTTATCTGGCAGCCCTAATATAAGTAGCTACATAATATCTCTGATTTTGCCTCTTGGCCAGCAATCCCTATCCTATTTACTGTATGGCCCTTTAAAAAAAGGCAATAAGAGGTTTGTGGACTCCTACAGGAGGTGACCTCTTTGGGCACACAGCCAGCCCTGGGTGTCCAACACTGTTTAACCAATTCTGTCAGTTCAAGCAACATTTAATGAACATCTATTATGTGTAACACCCTGGAAGAATTCAGGGACAGGCTATGCTCTTGGCATTTACTTAGTAGTAACCTGGAGAAACTTCAGGTGACTGGAACAGACAAGAGAGGCCCCTCGGTAAAGGGACAACCAAAGCCTTCCTAGAGATTGGAAGGACACTGCCACCGAAGGAGATTGGGCCTCAGTAACAGACTCAGTGACAGAAAACAAGGTCTTTAAAGGAAGGGGGTGGGGAACACTTCCCTTTCTGTGAGAAGGCATTCTGGTTCAGGTCCAGAGGGAACTAGGAAGAGATAGGATAGACTCTAGAGCAGAGTCATGCCCCTTGTGCTCTCCTTGCATTCTGCCTGGATCTGGAGAGATGGCTCAAGACTATTCATATCTAGAGGGCACAGAAATAGCCTAAGATCCACCATAAAGGATGAGACAGAATACAAAAGTCCCTTGACTGCAGAAAGCAAATCACGTGGTGCGCCGGTTATGAGATTAAGTTATGATTGCTCTCTGTTTCTTGAACCCCTTGACTTGCAGGACACCACACACTCTTGGTTCTCCTCCCACCAGGCTAGCTATACCTTCCCAGATCCTCCTCCTCTGTCTGACCTTTAAATGCTGTAGTAACCCTTGGCTCAGTCCTCAGCCTTTTCCTCCATTTCGACTCATTCCTCTCAACCCTAGATTATCTTTTTCAGCCCGGTGGCTCCAAATACCATTAGTATGCTCATGGCTCCCAGATGTATACCATATGAAGCCCTGACTTCTTCCAGAGCTCCAGGCTTGATAACTGCCTGCTCAGTATCTTCATTTGAATAGCTAATAGGCATTTCCAGTTTAACATACCCAACAGGAACTTCTGATTTTCCACTAACACTTCCCCTACCTCTGCAAGCCTATGCCTCCCCCACTCCTCCCCATCTCATAAAAGGTACCAGTGGCTTGGGCTGAAATCCTGCCTTCCATAACTGCTCTCCTTCCTTCTCAATGAACCTCCCAACCATCAGCAAATCTTAACATATCCTGTCAGATCCTGACCTATCCCCTTTCCTACCTTTCTTTTTCTTCATAGAACTTTTCATTATATGACTATGTGGATACTTTTTTGTTTACTTGCTCTTTGTCCATTTCCCTCTCTGGAATGTAATCTTGGCTGTTTCTCTCATAGCTATTTCTCCAGTGCCTGAAAGGGCACCTGGCACACAGCAGCTATCATAAGTAATTGTCAAGTTAATGTATGCCTAGGTGAATAAATAAATATATGAATCCAGGAAATACCCCTGCTGCTTTTGATGTTATCCATTTTAACTTCCCTCACTCACCCCACCCTCTTTACACACACACACACACACACACACACACACAACACTCACTCACTCAATTTTTCCAGCTGGCATCAGCACTCCAGAATATATGGTCTGAAAATAATTCTGAACTACACAGCTTTACGGTTTATAGGACTTACATTCTAAAAATCATTTTTTGCTGCAAGTGGTAGTGCTAACAGAGTTCCAGGTCATTACAGTAGTAATGTAACAACAGTAATTACATTTTGCTAACATTTTAAGCTCTTATTCATTAATATTTGAAACTTTACAGGTATTATCTACAAAGAGAGTAAGTATACAGAAGCATCCCCACTTTTCAGGATGCCCAAATACTTACCCAAAGGTGCTGTCTCTCAGCCAGCAACCATCTAGTTTCCAACAAAATTCAAATCCAGTTAAGAAAATTTCAGACATGTTCTTTCCCCTTGTATTACTCTTAGTTGTATCTTAAGAGCAATCATCTCTTCATTTTTCTTGTGATGGTTTCTGATCTATGTTCTGAAAACTTGAACTTTTCCAGTGCTGTCATTTGTGACCTGACAGAGCATATCAGTTCTCTAAGATCCATCCCCCAGAAACCTATAAATTGTAGTCTATGAAACACACTTCTTCTTGCCAGTGCATTTAGTCCACACCAGTGTACCATCCTTTTTTAAAAGCAAAAGTACTTTTTCTGGCACCAGTGGCCTTGTGAGCAGGTGAGCCTAATAGACATGAATTGATTATTTCAGGGACATTTTTTTAAACGTTTATTGTAGTAGCATATATATGTAACTCAAAATTTCCCATTTTAACCACTTTCAAGTGTATAGTTCAATAGTATTAATTACTTTCACAGTATTGTGCTGCTGTCTAGTTAGGAAGCCTGAAAGCAACATAGAGAAGGGTCAGTATGTTTTCCTGGCAAACGGCCATTTCGTCAACAAGCCAGACCCTCCATTCCAGGTTTAGTGAAGTTTCTGAGAGAAATTGTCAGACTTTATCACTGAACTCCAAGAAGAAGGAACTAGACCTGTAACCAAGGAAAGTGCTTTTTAAAAAAAATTCCTAGCTTCATCTAAAAATGATGAGTGCTAGCTGGAATTGGGGAAAAGAAGAAACAATTAATCAAGCAAGGTCCAGTGTTCTAACTACTTGTTGTATATCCAACTTGCTAAATGAAGAGACAAGAATGTGTCTTACAAGAACAGTTTCCCGTTTATTCCATGCTTCCTACAATATTAACTCCCCCAAAGTAAATTTATTTTGGTATTACAAAGATCAAATAAATTTTAAAGTAATTGATTCTACAACAGAAGGAAATTAAAGTTTTCTTTTTATAAATTATACATTTTTTGCATTACTTTAATTTCAGTTGCATATTTGCCACAGAATATAATAACTTGGGCTATGTCATTACAGTGTATGAGACTTCTGATTTTATTTTAGAGAGTTGAGGTTGGTTATTTATTTTGTTTGGTTTTATGACAAAAGTGTCTTTTTATAACCTTGCACATTCAGCACAGAATCACTGTCACTAATTATTGTTCTTTACATTGGTTTTCCTTGTATATATTACATTTTCTTTATTTTGACATTCTCCTACTGAGCTTGCCACCTATAATTTCTTCCTTCATTCATTCAGCAATCACTTCTTGAACTTCTACCATATGCCAGGAGCAATACTGGATATTAGTAATGCATCATCAATATTAGTCAAAGTCCCTTTAGAGAATTCACAGTCCAGTTGTCTAGTTTTATGTTTGAATGCTTAGAACTGAGGCAACAGAGGCATCCTTGAGGAATTTTTTATTAAACTCACTTATCATATTATAATATTTATTGCCCTCCTTTTTTCCCCCACAAGATTGGAAGCTTTTGAGGACAGAAACTGTACAATAAGTCTTCCTGGTTTCCCCATAATCTATCACAGTGCCAGGTAAACAGTAAGTTAATATGGATCATAGCTTCTTATCCTAAACTTGATCAATTCTAAATGTCTCAAGAATTTAAGATAAAAGAGAAATCTAAAAATCATTTATACTTCCCCTAATGGCATCGAGAGAGAGTCAGAGGGTCCTAGACAAAATTAGGATTTGCCATGATCATCCTGAAATAAACTAAAATGTTAAGTGGAGCTAGAGCTTGATTTGTCCTAGAATCTTACAATTTTTCTAAGAGTTACCTGTCCTATAAAACCAAGTTTATAGAGATGTGCCCACAGACACACTATGCGTCTTCTAGGTCTAAACAGTTGTCAGTTGAATCTCAGATGGATAGAGTTTTGATAAGAAGCCCAAATCCAAAAATCTTTGGCCAACCATTTAGTACAGCACACAGTTCCCAAGGTAAATGGACATCATTCATTCATCCATCCACCAGATATCTACCAAGAACTTACCATGTACTAGAGAATGGGTTGGACCCTGCATTGATATTGGGCACTGTGCTCAGTACCTTGTACCCAAATTCCAGTAGAAACTCCTACTCTGCTGAATTAGGCTGGCCTATTGAGCCTCCAGAGCATCCACTTTCCTTGTAGCACAGGACTCAGAACAGAATCAGGAAGCAACATGCCCATGTGCAAACCCTGGACTTACAAATCTGGTTCTTTGCTTCTCTATGCTAAAGGAACAAGGCAATCAAAACCCAAATAAGAAAGCTTATTCCTAAGCCAAAGTATCGAGCCAGTATAAGTGATCGATTCCTTTTCCCACTGGTTTCATCCTGGTGTTAATTAGGACATGGAAGGGTTTGGTCACCACCTAAGTGGGAGACACCCCAAGGTCTAGATTTTATCCACCAGCATACTTGGGGGAAGAGAATAAAAGCATGCACCTCTCCAGAAAATTTCTGTAAAAAGGTTTTGTTGATAATCCCTTACTTCTTTCATCAAAAGCACCATGACCAGTGGTATTTCATTAACTCCATCCTAGCTCCTTTTGGGGAAATAGAATAAGGAAAGGGAGAAAATTGAATATGTCCATCCCTAACACCCAGACGCAGTAGATACTGAAAAGTAAGGCCAACTCCATTGTCCTCAGAGTCTTTCCACCAACCAATGCTGGTAGCGGCCCCCGTTTGCTGGGGCTGAGCCATACCAGGCAGGAAGATATGAAGCACACTGTCCTTTTGCTGCCCCACCCTTTTCCCATAGCATTTCATTTCACTGACACCACAGAGCAAGCCTGGATATTTGCTGCCATCACCATCAAGAATGCCATTAGGGAGTGGCAGTTGAGCTATATATAATGTGTCCTAATTTTCAAACATGTACCAGTAATGTATTTTCCACTTTCTCACAACCACACTTTGGTGTTAAGCAAGACAGAATCATACTGTGTGGCTCTTTCATATGTTGAAATTTCTTTCCCTGTCTTTTGCCCCACTATCCACAATACCACTAGTCCTATCAATGTCCTCAAGTCAATGCTTCTTGCATTTTTTAAAATGAAAGCCTCTTCATTTAGTGCTGTGGTTAAAAGTGAATGGCAGTCTGTCTGGCTTCCCTGTTTGGTGAAAATATGCACTAGGATTCTGTGGTTTGGCAGTCAGCCATCAAACAGAACAATTCCCTTTAGAAAACCAGCATTCAGTTTTCTCCTTCCTCTTCCTTCTCTGTTAAACCACTTTGTATCTCCACTATTTGGAGAACATGTAAAATTTTCATTTAACCATTATTTTTCTCATTTGCGCTTCATGGAAATTGCTCCCAGTGAGATGAAAACTGTGCCTCTGTGTCTTTTTATCCATCCACTTGACTTATTAAAGAGACATCATAAATACTTGGTCATAAAGATTTTTTGAAGCTTTACCATTGAAAAGCTAAGTTGTAGCACCAATGTTCATAGCGGAATTATTCACAATTGCCAAAAGATGGGAGCAATCCAAGTGTCCGTCAACCAATGAATGGCTAAGCAAAATGTGGTATATACACAAAAAGGAATATTATTCAGCTGTGAAAGGAATGACGTTCTTATACAAGTGACAACCCGGATGAACCTTGAATTCATCATGTTAAGTGAAATAAGCCAGGTACAAAACGACGAATATTGTATGATCTTACTGATACAAAATAATTTGAATAAGCAAACTCATAGACTTAGAATCTAGAATATAGACCACCAAGGGTTGAGGTGAGGATCGGGAATAGGGAGTTAAGGCTTGAAATGTACAGAGCTTCTATTTGGGAAGATGGAAAAAATTTTGGTAATGGATGGTGGTGATGGTAGCACAACATTGTGGTCATAATTAACAACACTGAATTACATATTTGAATGTGGTTAAAAGGGGAAATTTTAGGTGGTGTTTATGGCACTAGAACAAATTTTTTAAAAAATCCATGGAACTGCACCACACAAATAGTGAACCCTATGTTAAACCAGGCTTTATAGTTAATAGTACACTTATAAAAATGTGCTATCATCAATTGTAACAAATATACCACACCAATGCAAGGTGTTGATAAAAGGGTGGTATATGGGAATCCCAAATTTTATGCATGATTGTTCTGTAAACCCACAACTTTTCTAATTAAAGAAAAACATAGAACTGTACAACACAATGAACCCTAATGTAAAATATGGACTATAGTTAAGAGCACAATTATGTTAATAGTCTTTCATCAATTGTAACAAAGTTACCACAGTAATACAAAGTGTTAATAATAAGGAAAAGCTGGGGGAGGGGGTACATGGCAACTCTATATTTTCTGCAAGATTTTTCAGTCAACCTACAAGTTCTATAATAACAAACAAAAAAAATGGTATAAGTGGGGTGTGTGAGCAGAAATGTTCCTGGCATAATTTAAAGAGATAATGAGTATACCTATTTAATAAGGAATCTGTTTTAGTGAGACAAAGGCATAAAGAAGAAATAGTAAATTAGGATCTGATTATAGATGATCTTGAAAAAAAAAAAGCTAATTTGTAGACATTTATCAAAATAATTTAGAAATCTCCAAATCTTGACAGAATAAGCAAATACTCAAAACTCATATAAAGCTTAAGAATGTGTCTTCTAGTATCGTCCATAAAAATGCTTCTTAGAAATCCATTTTCTTTATACAATCCCTGCCACAAAAGCCTGAAGTGTGTGGGTTTTTTCCCCAGCTTCTGCAAAAGGTTCTTCTTTCTTCAAGCAAGTGGGTTTGACACATACTCAGTACCCATAATCTTCCTTTGCTTGTGTTCTTTGGAAACATATAAATATTTCTGACTGGATTCAATCCTAACCAAACTGAATTCTTAATATAAAAAATCAGAACAGTTACATAGGGGAAGGCTTCATGAAAGATGCTTTTAATAAAATGGTCATACATTTTTTTCTCCCCAAAGATAAATATTCTCTCTTTCCATAGTGATTTTTTTAATTATTTTGAAAACTGTAGCAAATACGTCACAAAACTGCAAGATTATCGTGACTTTTCACCAAAGAAATCAAATATTCATATTATTAATTTTAATTCAGAATTTAATAGTACAAATCCATTGATTCAATGAATATGACATGGTCCAAATTGTGTACATTATTAGAGGCTACACTTCAGAATCATTATGGCATTATAAACTAATTGTTGAAAAATACTGAAAGCCTATTTCATCATAGCACACAAAATATAAAGCTAAAACTTTAAAAGATAGTAACTTAGAATTGAAAATCAATATGATACAGATTCATAGGAAGATTTTCTGCCCCTTTCACACACACGAACAAAATAACTGTCCTTTTTTCTTTTTCTCTTTGTCTTTCCTTTCTCCTCATTCTCTGGAATTACATCTAATTCAATAGTTTCCAGACTTAGAGGTTTGGCCAAGTGAAATTATTTTTTGTTGAGAGAAAATTTGCCATGGGTCTTTCATGTTTCTGCATGTCTGTAGCATGGCATTGACTAAATTTTGTTCCCGACTATCCTTCCAAGGATGCATATATAGCAAACAGCCTTGAAAGATACAGTTTTTCTCTCCCTATCAAAGAGCAGGCATACTTGCTGTCTGTTATAAAAGATTAAAGTTTCTGGAACTCATGGTTTCTCTCCTGTAATGCAACCCACTGCATGTGCAGGGGTCATCTAGCCTTCTTTGCATTGCCCGATGCAAATATGCTGATGCTCATGCTGCATGCCATGCCATGCCGTAACACAGTCCTTTGTCTCTGACCCAGAAGTCTCATGTCTTGTGCTAGCATTCATGAAATAGTAACAGGCTAACCTATTATTGCAAGTAGTCTCAGCCCCTTCATAGTTCTTGACAGTTCTTAAAAATATAGAGACCAATAGAATTGCTAACACCTTATTGCCCTAAAAGTTCATTCAAAAAAACATTTCTACCATCTTGTGTCAGCATCCTTATATGAAAGAAAGTAGAAAAGATATAATCTCATACGTAAGGATAGAGCAAGGAAAACTTGATCAAGGACTGGTGATCTCACAGGCCAAAGACTCCCAGGAGTTTGGGCAATGCTGCCTAGTTAGTGTTGCCTTAATTTCAAGTCTGCATGGACGTAGGGGATAGTGCTTCCCAAAGCTAAGAAGAATAAGTAAAGTCAGTTACCTTGTCTACAGCCAACTGTGCAGCTTACACTAGACCCCTTCATATTCATTAAGGTAGTTTCCTGTAAATGTCAAGGAGGGAGATAAGACAACAGCCCATGCCCACAGATCAAGGAAATCTCACTTCCTAACCATAAGGCTTGGTAGTGTCTGGGATGGAAGAAGGAGAGAAAAAGCTATGGAATGAAAAAAACTGTGTTGAGTTAATGAATGAGTAAATTTTTCAAAGCTTGTTTTGACATTTCAACTCAAAATAAAGTGAATTCTCTTATATTTAGTTGAATACAGTTCTATTTAGGCTTTGGATCTACAAAATAATCAGTTCATAATGTAACCTAGTTATACTTCAATTAAGAAAGGCTAGTGTCTCCTGCCCACTGCTTTGCCTGGCACAGTGGCAGAGGCAGGCAGATACCCCAGGGAGCTGCAAAGTCAGTTGGCAAAATCCCTCCGATTCTGCCAAGTCTAACATTTGGTTACAAAGTTACAGCATCTGGAAATAGTTTTTTCTTCTACTGGATGGTATTCTGTATGGACAGTAACCTGAAATATACTTGAAAAGCCAAAGTTTAAGTCTACGTCAACATTACAAAAAAAATAATAAAATTTGGCAGAATTTTTTTTCCTAAAATAAACATTCTATATTCTAAACCTCTAGAAGGAATTTTGGAAATTGTCTCAGTTACTCCATATCCCCATACAAATTGGATTAGATTGTCCATTGGAACCAGCTAAAAAGCCCCTCAAATCAAACTAGTGTTCTTCAAATTGTGGAAATTAGGACCAGAAATAAGACAAAGCTTCCTGGTGGCAGTTCAGACCCTTCTTCATTGTCTTCTATCTCTGTTCGTATCATCTATAAAATTTAATTTTAAGAGATTGGATGATCACAAATCGTGAAAAAGTTGGGGAAACACCTAATGATGATCATAATTACCAGCAAATGACCTTAAAAAAATCTTTTTTAAAACAGATTTAAATCTTTTTAAAAAGATTTTAGATTCTCCAGGAATTATGATATCCAATACTTCCCACTTCCTCAGAACATCACTTTTCTTCTCTTAATAAAGAAATCTGAACTCCATATAAGTAATATTTCCACAGCTCTAAGATCCCACAACACAGATAGGCAAGTACCCTTTGAAGGAGAAAAGACTTGCTGCAGAAGCATTCCTTTCTAGCAACTTGGGTCAGTACCTCTTTCGACCATAATGGTGGCTCATGTGTCCCTATGGCTTAAGAAATCCCTCAGAGGCTGGGGGGAAGAAAGAATCGTATTGCTTACGAGGTAAAGAATAAACAAGCTCTTCTTCTAAAAATCTTGGTCATTAACTTAGAGGAATCGTCCTCCTTTAAAATCTTTCTTAAAATAAAAAGAATAAAAAATTTAAACACACACACACACACACACACACATACACACACAAACAAAACAGGAAAGCTTCACTGAGTTCCTGTTTCTCTTCAGCATTCCAAACTTTTCCAACAGGACTCTGATCAGGACACTCTTGGATCCTCAATCATGCCTTTCCTTTCTGCTCTGGCTCCTCTCTAGCCCCGAGTCTATGACTCTGTTCTCTAACTACATGCCCTCGCCTTTGAATAATACCTCAGTGTAAAAGTTATCTTCTTCTGAAAGTTTTCCCTAATGCCTGGGTTCAGTGAACTTCACAACACGTTATAGTTCTCTTAGCTCACCCTGTCACAGTCAGTGTGTGTTGTGTCCTGTAATTGCCAGTTGTCTTTAATTTCCTTCCAGACAGAATTCAATGAAGTTAGGCATTCTCCAGGAATTAATACAGTTTGTGACACTGTTGTCAATCAATAAATAGTTGTTGAGTTAATGAATGGGTGAATTTCTCAAACTTTGTATATTTTGAGTCATATAAAATGAACCCTCTTATATTTAGTTGAATATAGTTCTATTCAGACTTTGAGAGTTACAAAATAATCATGTCATATAAATCAAAATGATAAATAAGGCAGAGTCTGATTCAATATAACAAATACTTGTCCAGAGCAGAAAGGAACATCCCAGCATAGAATATTCTTTCTGTTCTGCAAAAATATTTATACTAAAGAGATGAGGGGTTTAATTCATGTATAAACACAAGTCAGTTTGAACTCTTCTTTCCAAAATATGAAAAGGATTTATTCATTTGCGTTAAAGCAATTATCTTCTTCATAAAAAAAAATAAAAATGATTTACTTTTCAAAGAAAAGCATGTACCCAACCAGGTATATGTATATAAATTCATTTTTAAAGTAAAATTACATATTAGGAAAAACTTAGTCAATTTTAACCCAAAATAATAAAGTTTTCAGAAGCCATAAATTATGCTTAAATGATAATAATTGTTATTATTCAAAAGTGCTGACAGAAATATTACTTTTGGTAACAGTAATACCAGTCATTTATAGTATATTTTGCATATGTAGGAAAAAACCATCAATCCAATTTTTGAGCCAAGAAACACACTTGAAACAAAGGATAACAATAGAAGGTGACGACTGTTAAGAAAATTTTTTCCATAGGGTTCCCTGGAATGAGTAACTGGGAAAGAAGACGAAATTGAGAAGTGTTTGGAGAAGTCTTCAGGGCCAGGATTCAGGAAAGTAGGAAAGAGAAAAAAGTCATTGCAGGCAGGGAAGTGGTGTAGCAGAGAAGGAGCTGGCAATGTTCATGGTTTGCTTGGACATCAAGAAGGAGACCAGGGGACAGCAGGGAGCAGAAAGAAACCAAAAACATCCACAAGAGAGGCATCAGGAAGGTTTTTTAAATGAGCAGGAGACATGTCATGTTTTAGGTGTTTTAAGATTAATTTGCCTGTGGTTTACAAAATAGATTGGCAATTGGGAAGACTGTGGAAGAAAGAAATAGTGAAAGTTTATATAAGGAGAGTAGAAATGAAAAAGGTGAGAAAGAGGAGAGGGCAGAAGAAAGAAATATCCCGAAGGATGACTCAAAGGGACTTAATAACTGACTGCTGAGCCAAGAGGAGAGAATGGAGTCCACAATAGCCCCTCACCTGGATTTCTAGAACACACCATTGGCTGGCACTCCCATTTTCCAACTTGAAGCCAAAGGGACATTTGCAAAATGAATCACCTTATGCCTTCACAGGTTCTCCATTACCCTTGCAATAAGGCACAGAACCCCAGGCATGACCTTGAATGGTCTGGTTCATGCCTGTGTCTCCAGCCACATCACCCACCTCACTCCACCCACTCCCTATCCTCCAGCCACAACCCTCTCCCACATCAAGGTCCCCGCACATGCTGCCTTCCTCTGCCTGGAAATCTTTCTAAGTCATTTTTCCATTCCAGCCCCAGCCCCATCTCTCTCTCTCTCTCTCTCTCTCTCTCTCTCTCTCTCTCTCTCTCTCTCTCTCTCCGCCCCAAACACACACACAAACACATACACACACACAAACTGCATTCCCCTAACTCCACTAACCCTTTTCCTCTCCATTTGAGTATCACTTACCAGACAAGATGAGGTTGCCCAATAATGTGATTCCATAACACTGAATTTCCTCCTACTACCTATCATATTCATAATTACTTTTGCAATATCTGCCTTTACCTGAAAATGTAAATTCCTGTGAGGACAGGGACTTTGTCTGACACATCCAGGATTATATCCACAGTACTCAACCTAGTACTTTGAAATAAAATATACATACCATGCTGGTTTGAAACTGTTATGTATCCTAGAAAATGCCATGTTCTTTTAATCCATTCTTGTGGGTGCAGACCTGTTGTGGGTGGGAACTTTTGATTAGATTGTTTCTATGGAGATGTGACACACCCAATTCAAGGTGGGTCTTACTCCTTTACTGGAGTCCTTTAAGAAAGCTCAAGGAGAGAGAGAGAGAGAGATGCCCAGAGACATTGGGAGACAGTCTTTGAAACCAGAACCAGGAGAGAAGGACCAGCAGACATCACATGTGACTTCCCACGTGACAGAGGAACCCCAGATGCCAGCAGACTTTCCTCAGAAAATGTATCTTCCTTTTGATGCCTTAATTTGGACATTTTTATGGCCTTAAAACTAAATTTGTACCCTAATAAAACCCACTGAAAAAGCCAACCCATTTCTGATATACTGCATTCTGGCAGCTTTAGCAAACCGAAACACATACCAAAATGCTGATTAGATGAATTTATGAGACCCCAAAGTTTTGAGCCTTAGCGATGTTCTGATTCCAACACTTCACCCAAAATTTAGGTGTTGGGAGAGGAAGCCATCATGTAAAAAACAAGTAGTGAGTACCAGCAGTACTTTATTGGCTCCTACAGGTAAATTATTTTCTCTTTCATTCAGCCTCACCCACCCAGGATCTGATTGCCTTTTATTTATAATGCATATGAATATTTTCCTCCTTTTTTCACCCCAAACTAAAGAAAATAGCAGTTGACATAATCTAGCCAATATTTTATTTCCCCATTTACCTACACATAAAAGTATTTTAAAAATTAAGAGATTAAGATGTAAAGATAATGTATTCTGCATTTTTATATGCCAAAATTTGTATTTAGAAGATATTTATTTTCTTCTTCCAATCCTGAGAGGATTTGTCTCTTCTGTTATAATTCAACCTTAGATGCTTTTCAAATAACCACATGGATGATTCAGCTTCTGAACAGGACTTAAATGTCCTCCTTCCTAGTATGGCAAATGCCCAATTTTTTATTTCCATTATCATGTAATTTCCTCTTTTTCATGGTCATTGCCAGCATTAGGAGCCTTGGCAAAGGAAACAAAAAATGCATTTTCTCTTTCCATCTATTAAACAAAGGTCCAAACATGCTAGAAAAAACATGCTAGGCGTTTAAGCTGCTGGAAGACAGAGCCCATTTATCTTTCATGATTTTTACACAGTAGAAATTCAGTGATTTTTTTATTAACTTGCATAAATAAATTTCATAAATAATTGCATAAATGCCAATTTCATAATGTGCTTCTCTTAGTAGAACACTGTTGTAAGTCCACCTAATTAATAGAGAACACGTAAACTCTTGAACAGAGATTATCAAAACTCTATGAAATAATTAAATAGGAAAAGGAGAAAGTCTAAAGAAAATGGAATTTTTTGACCTATAGAGTTAGCTCAGAGATCAAAATATAATTATTACTATTATTATGACTCCATCATCATATACTTGAGCTCTTATTATTTCAGTCTCTGTTCTAATTGTTTGATATGTGTGATTTCAGTTTGTCCTCCCTCACAAAAATTGCATCTATTATAATTTATAATGCTATAAACCATTCTTCTTCAAGAAGAAATGAGAATAAACTAAAATCTTTAGGTTACGGAGGAACAGTCTAAAAATAAGGATTGTATATTGCTATCAAAATTGTTAAAAATACAACTTCCCTTGATCAGAAGTAGTCAAGAAATGGAGAACTCTGGATAATCAAATGTCCAGTTAAATCTTACACAGTAACCAGATGCTACAAATTTCCAAAGAATTTGAAAAATATATAATACGCTATAACAAATATTTTATCTAATATAATCTAACTTTTACTTGATTTGCAACTCGCTCAGGGTCTTCCCATGTCCCCTGACCACCAATCAAAATGTCATTAGTCATTCCCCTATACACATAAGATGGTTAAGAAGGGAACCTGCTAAGCTGAACTCACCCTGTAAGACATCTGGAGAGTTTTGGAATTGTTTACTTAACCCCTCATCCTGGTAGCAACTTATTTACTTATTTGCCTCTTTTTCACTTTGCAGATGACAAAGTTTAATGCCAATATGAACTTCAAATTAATTAGTCAGGAAATCAAGAAACCTGGATTCTTGTCTTGAGTCTGCCTCTACCTTTGTAACTATGAGCAAATTGAAAATTTTCTTTGTAAATTAAGGAGGTTGTTGAAACAATTGATAAAACCCCTTTCTACAGTAAGAATCTATGATCATAGGAGCTGTCATTCTTAGAAAGTTCTATTTTTGAAAATCATCACTATCAATAGAAAAAAAAGTATACCTTTTTGTTCCTAGAGAGTATGAAAAGCAATGAATTAACACAACTGCCTGAAACTTCTCTAAGGGAGACATTCTGTTGTGATATCTTGTGATGGTTAGGTTCATGTGTCAACTTGGCCAGGTGATGATACCTAGCTGTCTGGTCAAGCAAGCACAGGCCTAACCACTGCTGCGAAGACGTTTGTCGCTGGTTAATAAACCAACAGGCTGGTTTATTAAATCATCAGTCAATTGGATGCAGCTGTGACTGATGACTCAGCGAAGGGCATGTCTTCCACAATGAGAGAATGCAATTGGCTGGATTTAATCCAATCAATCAGTTGAAGACTTTTAAGCAAGACAGATAGAGGACCTTCACTTCTTCTTCGGCTGCCCAGAGAAGCATTTCCTGAGGAGTTCGTCAAAGTTGCCAGTTCGTTTCCTGAGGCGTTCATTGAACACGTTCGTCAAAGATCCAAGTTCATTTCTGAGGAGTTCGTCGAAGTTCCCAGTTTGTTTCCTGAGTTCATCAACCATCTTCATTGGAGTTGCCAGTTTGCTGACTGCCCTACAGAATTTGGACTCATGCATACCCACAGTTGCATGAGTCACTTTTATTCCTAGATATCTCTCATTGATTCTTTTTTCCTAGAGAACCCTAACTAATACATATCTGATACATGAGAGCCAGGTTGTTGAGACGAGCAACATCAGACCTGAAGGGGGACTTCAAAAAGAGTTCAGGATCACTGAGCATCATCTATTGTGGAGGCTACCCCTGCTGCACCCCAATTCTTCCCCCTGCCTGTCAGCTCCAGACCCAGGGTTGACCCGTGCATTCCACGGCCGCCTGCCCAGCTTACAGTTCAGTATTTCTTAATCACTATCCTGAATTCTGACCCTTGGATACTTTCTTACCGAGGCTGTGGCATTTCACCCAAGCTCTTGTGGCCCATTGACTCTAACTAGCATTTCCACCACCCCAACCATTTTTAACTTTCTTATCCCAGGCCAAGGTTGACGGTTTTACCGGCCACTCTCTGCCACTAAGTCCCAGACAGTAAAGAAACTGGCTCTGGAACATATTTCTAGCCAATGTTCTAAATGCTCTGTTTTCTGAATTAATTCATTCACTCAACAAGCAATTATTAAGAACCTATCATGTGCCAGGCACTCTAAATGAATAAGGAGCTAACAGGTAGTAGCAAGTGCTAAAATGAAATTAAGACAAAGTGATAACATGGAATGATGTAGACTACTTAAGTTGGGCAGTCAGGAAAGACCTTTCTGAGGAGAGGACATTTAAGCTAAGTCTTAAATGATAAGAAGGAGGCAGCCAAGCAAAGATCTGGGACAGGGCTGGGGGTGGAGGGCAGAAAGCAGGGCAAAGGGCACTGCTATGGCAAAGGCCTTTAAGACAGAAATGAGCTTGGCGAATTGAGGAACAGAAAAGATCAACTGGCCAGAATACAGAGAGCTGGGTGGAGAGAAGATAAGATGAAACTGGAGAGTTAAGCTGAGGCAAGGAAGGGTGGGCTTTGTGGGATGGAGTTAAGCAGCTTAGATTTTATTCTAAAGGTAACAGAAGGCTTTAAGCAGTGAAGTGACATGATATGATCTACATTTTTTAAAGATCTCTCTGGATGCTGTTTGGAGAATAAATGGTAGTGAGACTAGATTAGAATCCAAGAGATCAATTAAGAACCCATTGCAATACTCCAAGCAAGATGTACTGATAGCTTTAAATAGAGTGGTAGCCTTGGCATTAGAAAAATGTGAATATAATTTGAAGGTAGAGGTGGCAAGACTAGCTAATTCATTACATATAGGCCATGAAGGAAAGAAGAATCAAAGATGACACCTAGGTTTTTGGCAACTGGGTGTGTGGTCATATCACTTAACTGAGATGGGAACACTGTGTAAAAGCACTGGTGTGCTGGTAAATGTTTTACAACCAACTCCTGGCAGGAAAAATCCCTGACTTGCAGTGTTTGATGATTTCAGGGGTGTAAATACTCCCACCATTTCTTATTTCAGACTACAGACATGATCTCATTGAATGAGAGATGGACACAAGTCAGCTTTGGGGACATGGTAGAAGTCGGCCCCAGAACATCATTGTTAAGTAGCAAGTTTTGAGGAGGGAGTAAAGAGCTCTATATTGGTCTGGCCTAAAGACCAAAAGCCCTATTAGACATACAAGAGGCATGTCAAGAAGTTAATTGTATGTGTATACAAAAATTAAGTTGTATTTTTGCAATAAAGATACCTAGACTACATTATCTTATCTCCCTACAGAAATGTTTCCACTGATCTCTTTCTTCTCTCTCTTCTTTTTCTGCTCTTCTCTCTTTTCTAATTTGTGTATATGTGTGTGTGCACATTTTTATGCATTAGTTTTCTAATACTGCTGTAACAAATTTCTACAAACTTAGTGGCTTAGCACAAATATATTACCTCATAGGTCAGTAGGTCAGAAGTCTAACATGGTTCTCACAGGACTAAAATCAAGGTGTCAGCAGAACTGTATTCCATTCTGGAGTCTCTAGAGAAGAATCTGTCCCCTTTCATTTTCTAGTGTCTAGCAGCTGCCAGCATCCCTTCGTTCAGAGTTAGCAACGGCAGGTTGAGTCCTTCTCATGGCACATCCCTCTGACCTCCTCTTCTGCCTTCCTCTTCCACTTTTAAGGACCCTTCTGATTATATTCAGCCCACCTGGATAATCCCAGATAATCTCCCTATTTTAAGGAAGCTTATTAACAACCTTAATCCCTTCCATCTGCAACATTAATTCCCCTAATTTAACATATGCACAGGTTCCAGGGACTGGGATATGGACATCTTTGGGGGACCATTTTTCTGCCTACTGCAATATGTCTGTACATCTCTGTGTATGTATACACACACAGGGACAAATATGTATATGTTTATGTCTGCATACCTGTACATATATAGCTATATATGTATGTAAGGGCAAATGTGTATCTATGCCATCATAAATTTCTATAACACATAAACTTATACATACTTTGAACTAGAACCTTGTGCCAGGAAGAATTCTCTCTCTACAAGAACAATACTTCCTTTTTTCAGTCTAAAAGGACTGGAAATTCCATCATGTTGCCCTTACCTTGTTTCCCAAGGAACTCAGAGCTAAACTTAGGTCTCAGATGTAATAACTTACTCATCCCAGGTAACCACTACATTTATCACCCTCTAATTCACATCATATCTGTATCTGAATTTCTTAAAAATAATTGTACTGTATTTTATTCATTTCATATTAGAAACCATCTCAAATGCTTTTTGGAAATAGAGTAAGTTATGAATTATAAACAATCACAGCTCTGAAGGAAATCCCAGGAAAGCAATATGATAGCATTGCATGTCACTTAGCTTCATGTAGACCCCAACATTAAAAAACAAATAACAGAAAGCTGAAACCGTACAGCAATAAGACTAAATCCCTGAGAAGGGAAAGAACATTCACACTAGCTTTCATTTTCCATACTTCTGAACTCTGAGGCATTCCAAGAATATCAAAATGTGATAATCCCAGTCAGATAGAGTAACCAAAAGAAAAAAGAAAGCTTTCCAGGAAGGAGCAGAGCCTGAATGGTTGGATGCTTTCATTACATGGAAAGCTTTGATTTGCCCCAGGTTTTGCCACTCCCTGAACATTCTCACCCTTTCCTAATATTTCACTTCAGGAGCCAAGGGACCCAGAAACATTTAAAAAGATTTCAGATGAGCCATTGTGCATGAAATATTTTCACACACATTAAAAGCCCCCAGCCAGCAGCTACAAGTAGTCCCAGCAACAGCCTGCACCACTGTCCCATCCCCATCCTGTCATTGGTGGTGGCCTCATTAATTCAATCCCACCTGTGAAAGTAGCTTATGGATCCCAGACCTTGAGGCCTGCATCCAGAGTGAGAGGACAGGACTTCCAGGACTGGGCCTACCCTCCACTCACCCGCATTTGGGTGATCCTGCTCTTCTGCCATGATCTAGATCTGCATCAGGGAAAGACACATAACCAGGGTGGATCGGAAGGAGGCCTCAAATACCTACCACGGGAAGAAGCTCTGATAGCCACATAGCCCCACCTCAGAGACCCAGTCGCCTACTTGAGGATATCTCCCCTCGAACATAGGAGGCAGACCTAAGCTCAAAACCTGGCCCTGAATTCTAGCAATATGTGGCCCTGGGTAAGTCACTTAGGTCTCAAGAACCTCAGGGTCCTCATCTCTAAAACAGGAGCAAGAGATTTGCTGTGAGGCTGAAATGCCACTCACATTGCCTGACATAGTGAGTGCTCCATAATTGGCAGCTACTAATATTGATGAAAATAATTAAATTAGTAATATCCCATCTGGTATACCCAAAACACATTGTCTATTGGGTAGTCCAACCAAATCTGTTTGTATGCATTCTCAAAATAAGGCTCTAGAAAGAAATCCAGTTCATAGCAAACAGCATAACCAGCATTTAGTAAGCAAAAAGCATAAAATAATAATAATAATAATACCCATCACATATTGCAGGCATACTCTGTACCTGTTATCAGATGAAGCAATTTTTTAAAAAAATAACTTAGAATAATCTGTATAAACTAATCTATAGTTATTCTTTTTATACATGAAGTTACTCATTTTATACTTAAAATAAGGCACAGAAAAGTTAAGTACTTGCCCAAAGCTGCACAGTTACTGATTTGCATTTTTACCCCAGGCCTGTTTAAGGCCAGAGCTGATGCTCTTGATTCTATTCTTGGCTCAGTTTATTGCATTTCAGAGGAAATTGAGAATCCTACGAAAAGCGTATCTTTTAAATGTCCATTCATATCATTTACAGTGACCACATGATCTTCCAGGACTGGCCTTCCCTCCAAGAGGCACATTCCCCTTACCTTGCTTCTCACATTGTGGACCAAGCCGCCTGCTTGTTTTGTAGCCTTTGCCAGGTGCTCAGTTGAGTACTCTGGCAGCTGGTCCCAAAGGGTCCCCTCTGTATGTTCCGTTCTCTTGATTCACTGAGGTCAGCTGCTGTCAGGCATCCACCTTTTGAATGGTGGGGGCAGAATCTTTCCGTTCCTTTCCATAATAGCACCAATTTTTGTTCTCTGCCTCCTCCCTCCCTCCTAGAAAGCAACAGTATTTTAATACTGGCTAAGAACTTCAACTCAAAAAGTTAGGTAAACCTAATTTTAAACCTTGGCACATCATTTTATTAAATACATGTCCCTGGGTATGTTATTGCCTACAACCCAGTTTTTCCATTTGTATGATGGAGATAATAATGGTATTTACCATACTGGTTTCTTAAAAAGATTATATAATTAAATGAAGATTAAATGTACAGCTTTTAGCACATTTACTTAGCATTCAATTATGTAATACATTATTATTATAACACCATCACAATTTTAATGTTTAATGTCTACTTTCCTGACAAGCTATGAGTATCATATTCACTATTGTGTCCCTGGTGCCAATCACAGTGCCAACCCCCAGCTGGGGCTTAATGAACACTGTTGCTTGAATGAACAAAAGAATATAATGAAAGCACCCTCTATCAAGCATATCATGATCAGCTCTCACACGCCCCGTGGTGGTGATGCAATGAATTCTCCTACCTGGGGATTCCTAACCTCTGCCTTGAGTGGAGGGAGTGGAAATGGAAACAGACTGAAGCATCATTGCACAATAGAAGAGGAGGCAGGAAGCAGGTAGGCAAGGGCTGGGGAGATGGTTGCTAAGCTTGTGTCTGTGACTTCCCCAGCAGGGAGAGAAGTAGAAATACTTTAAGGAAGCTTTCTACATAAAACAAAACCCCTGCACCATGCTCTTTCAAAACACTTGAATTTCAACAATGATACCATGCAGACTTGGGACCACATGGGACTCATTATATTCTGCGTATATAAGTATTTGAGGGAGCCTTCTATATAACCCATCCTTCCAAAGAGATTTCAGTATATGCTTCTCTAATCTTTTGTTTTCTTGTGGCCAATGAGTAACCACTCTAGAAAAAGAAAAGAACTAAACCAGAAAGATGGAAAGTGGTGGAATGGGGATAAGGCAGCATCTTAGTTTCCTAGAGCTGCTGTAACAAGGTACCATAAACTTGATGGCTTAAAGCAACAGAAAGTTGATGTCTCACAGTTCTAGAGGCTTGAAGTCAGAACCAAGGTATTGGCAAGGCTATACTTTCTCTGAAGTCTGAAACGTGCTGGTGGTGGCTTGCCAGCAATCTTTGGCCTTCTTTGACTTGTGGATAACTCAAGCCATGAGTTATCAAGGCTGTCTTCTCTATGTCCAAACTTTCTTTCCTTGTAAGGATACCAGTCCTGTTGGATCAAGCCCATCCTAACTCAGTTTGGCCTCATCTTAACTGATAAAACTTCAAAGATCCTTTTTTCCAAACCCATGGGACCATGGGTTAGGACTTGAACATGTTTTTGGGGTAGCACAATTCAATCCATAACAGCCAGTGTCAACTGAGTTTGGGGAATGAGTTCTAGGGAAATTTGAGGAAGTAACATGGGAGACTGATGGGCCTGCCAAACAGTGATGTTTGATATATTGTGAGATAGGTGGAGAAAGTATTTTAAGGTATTTTTTCTGTGTGAGGTCAATGGAATTCATCTTTGAAATCACTTCACAAGACTTCAGTACACATTTAAATAGCTTTTCAAAGCTTTTATGGGACATCTAAATAGTGGTTCTTTTGAACATCACACCTTGCTAAGGCTGTTCGAAAGGAGTCCCGCTTTCTTTGGTTTTCACACACAATTGGTCAATGAAAATCCATTACTATAAACTGGACTATGTAGATAGGGTGTTTCCTCTCTTAACCCTGTAGCCATATACATATTTATATAAGGCCCTGTATAATGACTTTCTCCTTCAAAGCTGCCCTTCATTCCATATGTTCATATGTACAGATTTCAGCTGTATTAAAATGGTTACTTGAAGAAGCCAGCAAATCTTCCAGCATAATTCTTCAAGAATCCACACCCCTTTAAGCACAGATTTCCAATAAAACTGCCTTCTATACCTCATTTCCTATGTTTTGTGGAAGGAATAGCAGTTGCTGGTCTCCCCCAATATCCATGGAACAACAAGGGCTGTACAGGTTGTAAACTGCCTCTTTCGGCCCTTGCTCTGCTTTCACTCTCCCAACTATTAGCAGTGTGACCTTACAATCTTAAATTCTCTGGTCCTCCAAGTCTTTATTTTTTTTTATTTCCTTTTGAAAAGACTATATTGGATTTCAAATGGTTCATTTAAAAAATCAAGAATAAGAAATTACATGAAGTTTAACTCTTGCTCTCTCCCCCACTTTCCACCCTGATCAATGCTGTATCAATGGATAAAATTTGCTCTCTTTCTATACTTTTTTCTGTATAAACACACATATATATGTGTATAATATAATTTTTGCAAATAAAAATACGTATTGTACTATATATTATGCATTTTTCACAAAAATTAGAGCATATTAGACATAATGTTTTGCAACTTGTTCTTGCATATCTTCAAATAGAAAAGATAATAAAAATAAAGTTTTATAAAGCTCAGGTGAAATAACCTATGTAAAAACACTTAACATTATAAGATACTGTATAGAAGTATCATATTGTTATAACTAGGATATCTTTGCTAATAGTTTGCTTTTCCTTGTGCTATACATGATGACCAGCTTTCTTTCCTTCCCTTGGTATCTTGAAAATTCCCTTTTCCCTCAATTCAAAGATACACTCATCTTGCTTTAATTAGTTTGACCACAAAATTGTCACCTTAGTCAAACTACTTCATGTCCTTATGTCTCAGCATCTTCAGCTCTAAAAAGATGATAATATTTAAAAGTGTTACTACAAATAAAATATCTAGCACAGAATCTGGCTCTTAATAGCCATTCATTAAATATGAATCCCATTCTTTGCTTTGACCCTATAAATTAACATCTTCAGGTTGATATTCAAAGCCCTGATCCCACTGTCACTTGCCACATACTCTGTTCTTAATCAACTGATACTATCTGTTATCCCCCAAAAGTACCCCATTCATCCCTTGTCGCTTCTCCCAAAATAATTGTCTGTCAAAATCCCGCACATCTCAATGTCAACCTACCAATAGAATTCTTCTGATGTTCTTGGAGCAGATGTGATCTCTTCCGTCTTTGAGCTTCCGTAGCATCCTATTTGTGCCGTCACATTTTCTTCTGGCTTTCTCTTATCCTCACCCCCAATCTGCTATAAATTCTTTCCAAACATACTAGCTCTTCCTCACCTGTGTACCCCATACCACAGCACATAGTCTCACATAAAGTAAGTGCTCAGTAAATAATTTTTGCATTGAATTAATTGGTCAATATCTGTGATTATGAGGCATTGCTTCTAGGAATAGTAACATTTTCAATATTAAACCTTATATTTCACAGTTATTATTTTGAGCTTTTGGTAGTCTATAAATATATTTAAAGATAGCTTGTAAACAAATATTCTCTTAATTCCTTCAAATCCTTATTTTAGGGAAGAAATTTTATACCCAATTTATTTTACACTAAAGACAAATACATAAATGTTCCTATATTTAAGATAAGGAAAGACAAAATCAATTTATCAGTTATTTTCAGTGCTTTATCACTTAAGTGGAAACAATTCTGAAGCAAAGCTACTTGAATATTCTGGAATGTAGATAGCCACTAATCTCATACAGACCAGAATAATGATCACAAATCTTGTCATATATAAACTAAAGCTGTGACTATAACATCTAGAAACTACACACATTTTATAGCTATTAAAAGTAGAAGCTTAGCCCATCAGTCTCCCTTATTCAATATCAATGTTTGTTTTTGAAGGAAGTAGTTCTCTTTATAAATAAGGACACACACATGTTGCTGAAATTGAACAGAGAAACAGAGACCTCCAGTGGCTGAGCGGCTTTGCATAGAGAAACACAAAATGTGAAAGCAGATGGAAAAGATATAATGGATTATTTACCCAAAGGTTCTTCAGTCTAGCCTTTCTTTCCTGCCATGTATTTTAGTACTTCACCAGCTCCTGTCCAAATGTCTGAGGTGAACTGTGTTCCCACCATCACACTAGGAAAATCATTCTCCTATCCAATAGAACTTGTTACTAGAAAGTTTACCTGCTATTTATTTCACATTTTTATTGTTATATTGTATAATCAATTTAAATCATTATATCTTGCAAATATTTTCTGTCACTTACTACTTAGTTTCACTGCTTATAAGCATTAATACTTAAATATATTAAAAATTCACAATTGATCTGTGTTAGATGAACTACACAGACTACATTATGTAAGAAGAAGAAAGTCCCACACATAACAAATATAACATTTCAATAATTCAAATTAAGGGGGAGAATGCAACAAAACAAGCCTAGACTGTGAAATATATTTTCTAAACAGAATTTCATTATCTATATTAATTATGTAATTCCACTTAATCTTGAAAAGTGTTTCCAAAGAGCAATTAATAAGATACTTGCTTTAACAAAGTCAAAAGCACAAACATTGCCTGAATATAAATAAAAGGGGGTGACGGGTTGTTTATGAAAAGTCTGAGGATCTTTTGAACAATTGGTTCTCTAAAGTATGTTAAATGCTTCTTCTGAGGAAAACAAAACATATCAGTTTTCTCTTTGTCCTGTACTGCCTTTGTCTTTGGTTTATAATACTAGAAGAGTACATGGCTTCACTTATTCAATAAACAAGTACTTTGTTGGGTGTTGAGGATATAATTATGAACATACGAATTTTTTAAATATTCAGAATCAATATTAACCAAACAATAAAGTTCAAATTGAGTTCCTTCAATCGGTCAACAAAATAGACCAATTTTTGTTGAATACCTATTAGATAGTCCATTTCTAACAAAGAGATTATCTCTAAGTCTGATTTCTTAAGATAAAGTCAGAGATAACAATAAACAGTGCATTCAAAAACATATTTTCCTCACAAATATTCATCCAAGTCCCCTGGCTTAGTTTCCCCGCTGCTAAGACAAATGCCATACAATGGGTTGGCTTGAGGTTTCAGGGGCTAGAAGGCTTGCTTCCTCCCAGAGTTAGTATCTGCTGGCTGGCCAGAAATCCTTGGTTTTTCAGTCACAGTGAATCATCTCCTTTCTCTTCCAGGTTTCAGTAACTTCCAGCTTCTTGCTCCTCCATATGGCTTTCTCTTCATAAACTCCAGCAATAGGCCCTCATTCAGTTAGGTCACACATTAACTAAAAATAACATCTTCAAAATGTCCTATTTACAATGGATTTATAGCCACAGGAATGAATTAAAGTTAAGAACATGATTTTTTCTGGGGTTCATAATTCAATCTACCTCACACCCTTTTGCAAATCCTATGTAATGGATGTTTCCTCTGTAACACAGCATTGAGGTTGAATGCACAGGGCATGTAAAAAAAAAAGAAGTTTGGTTAATTTAAGATATTAGCATAGGAAGAACACAGAATACGTATTTGTGTAAATTTATACCTAATATCAGGACACCTAAGGTCACCTAACAGGAGCCATGCCTTCGAATTCGCAAGGTCAGGCACATATCAAATACTAAATAGATATTTTCTCAATAAATGACCAGAAATAAGCTATATCACTAACCTCCATCATTTCCAAACATGTCAAGTGTGTAAGTCTTTTATGATAATTCATATTCTGTGTAACCTATTTCTGGATGGATATGAATATTTTTCAAAATAACCCACCAATTCAACAGAATGGCTGAGTTCACTGTTGCAAGGGTAGAGAGGAAGAATTTTTTTAAAATGAAAAACCGTCATAAGATTCAAACAACTCCCTAGTCACGAATGAGTTATGCCTAGACACTTAATCAAAATATGGTCTTTTCCAAAATATTTTATACCTTTTTAAAAATAGAAAATCATTTACACTATCATTTTGCTTTCTACGTCACTCTAAAGTTCTTTATCAGTATACACATTTGCTATCTCCTTGGATATTTTGAGCTTCATAAAAATGTTTCTTTCCTTTATTTATGTAAGCCCAAAGTGCCAAACTTCAGAGCTTTGTAAATTGTGAATGAGGACCTGATGTCACATTTCTGAAAGACTAGCATAATCGATTGTTATTTTTATCCCTTGATCTCCCATGTGTCAAATTATATTCAAGCTAACTTAACTTTTTCTAGAGCTTGAGATTATAAAAACAATATGTACCTAACACATTTGGTTATTAAATGAACATTTGGTTCATATTACATGGATGAGAGAAAATAAGGCAATGCTAAAAAACAAATAATGAAAGAAAATGTACACAAACATTATCAGTGAAGTAATTTCACCCTGCATTATAAAGCATCTTGGCTAAAACGCTCTGCATACCAATGTCACGAATATACATTTTCAAGTGCTTTCATGTGTGTGGAAGTACATGAAAAGAGGAAATATAATATAAACTAGTGGTTAAGAGTATGGACCAGGTGATGGAAAGACTTGTTCATTTACCAATCATGTGATGTTGGACGAATTACTCAACCTCTCTATGCTCAGTTTCCTCATTTGTAAAATGGCAGAATAAAGATACACAGCTCATCATGAGGATTAAATTAAGGCAATGCGTATAAAGAGCTTAGTATGATACTTGCCCATAAGAAACATTAACATATGGTTGCTATTTAATAGTGAGGAAGTTAAAAATAAGGCTTTATACATTGCTAAAACAATTGCATGTTTTAGAGCAAATTTTAGAGCAAGCTGTCTACTTTAAGGCAAACCTAGTATGCACTGAGAACAATCCAGGTCATAAAGGAAATCTTCTTTCAAATGAAACATTCAGGAGGACTTTAAGCCTAAATGGACAAAAACCTGTGATCCAATGGTCTTTTTCCCTGTTCTCATCTGTTGATCACCTTCTCTTCTTGGATCCTTTTCCCTGTGCTACTTTGGGCCTCCTCCCACAACTCTGATCATTTTTCTCTCTTTCTTTTTTCAACTCCTGAAATGTAGGTCTTTAACATCCAAGCCTTTGCCCTAAACACTCTTCACTTCTCTTTCTCAACTCTCTCTCTCCTTGAACAATTTTTCTATCCATTGTCTTCAGTTAGCACTTCTATGGGGATGGCCTCCAAATCTGGAATCCAAGCCATGATCTCTCTTCTTTGTTCAGTTCTCTATTCCCAGCTGCCTCCTAAAGCACTCTACCTGTCCTGCCCGCACTTCACACTCAGCATATTTGCGCCCTTCCCCATCCACCAGCTCCCCCTCTTGATTTCTCCATTCTTATTAAGGGTGTGGCCATTTTTCCAGCATCAAGATTTACAATTTTGGGAGAACTTCTCACTTCTTTCTCTTATCCTCCAGATCCAAGTTTTAGCCAAGTTCTATAAATATTCTTTAATATTTTTCTAAATAATTCTCTTATTCTATTAGCATTTCTCTCTTAGTTCAGTCATTATCACCTATCATCTGTGATATTGCAAAGGCCTCTAATGGGTCTCCCAACTCTCAGAATCTCCCCCAAGTCTAATCTTACCGTATATTCTTCCTGATCGCAATTCTGATTATGCCCCTTACTTGTTCAAAAACGTTCAGTGGCTCTTCATAACCTGGCACATAATGCCTCACCCCTTTCTCCTGGCATTCCCAGGCCACTGTGACATGGCCCATACCCTACCTTTCCAATCTTATGTCTCCTCTACTATTCTTAATGACTCCTCTCCACTCCAACACAATTGAATTACTTGCTCATTCTGATAGACACTCGGAAATTTCTAACATCATGATTTGTTCATGTTTTCTTCCTCCTTTCTCCATCTGTAATGAGAGTTCATCTCATCACCTTCTTTCAAGATACTCACTTCCACCACACATGCAAGTAATCTTCCTCTGAACTCCTCAAACCATCCAAAATTCTTTTGCAATGCTTTTCATTTTATACTTTTACTATAATCATTTAGGTACATGTCATGTTCCATATGAATTGCCAAGTCAATAAATTATGCAATTTTGTATCCACCATCATACCTCACACAGGCCTTCACATGTACTACATTATCAACTTATGTTAATCATCAAAAATAGTTATGAAATTACCCTCTTGACTTTGAACCTGTAGGCATAAATTTAATTGCCAGCTCAAGATCCTATTCACCTAGACCAGGGATTGCATCATTGGAGTATTATGTGTTCTTTGCACAGTCTACTGAGAATTCCTTAAAACTAAGTAGAGAGAGGGGTGACAATGTGATTGGGAAAGCCATATGGACCACACTCCCCTTTGCCTAGTTTATGGATGGATGAGTAGAAACATGGGGGAAGAAGAAAAAAAAAAAAAGGCACCCAGTGTTCTTTTTTACTTTAATTGTTCTTTTTCACTTTAATTTTTATTCTTATTATTTGTGTGTGTGTGGTAATGAAAATGTCAAAAATTAATTTTGGTGAGTGCACAACTATATAATGGTACTGTGAACAATTGAGTGTACACTTTGTTTTGTATGACTGCATGGTATGTGAATATATCTCAATAAAATGAATAAAAAAAAACTAAGTAAAGAGATTGCTGCAAAAGATGCAGTCAACAAAATCAGTAGACACGAGCACAAACTCAGTGGCAAGAAAACACAAGAATCGAGGAAATCCCACAGTCATCTTTGCAAAATCCCTTTATTCACAGCTGTAAATGCAGCTTCATTAATTAGTGGCATGGGCAAAATGAGCTTGGTAGATCCCTCTGAGGCTGGATGATTTAAGCTTTCTGTGATACCCTTAGGTTTTAACACCCTTAACTAAATTGATGTGCTCATTTGTTTTATTATCATTTTTGTTTCTGTTTTACACCTTTAAGGAGGTTTTGTTCCAACATCACATCACTAAGCAGAGAAAAAAGAAAATTGTGCTTTCTCTACCCTTCCAAATGCCCTTATAGAATCAGAGTTTGAGGTCTATTTAAGAACTCCCAAATGGAGAAGTTAAAATGCAGTCCTTCCTAGGCACCTCCCCATGTCCACAAAGCTGAACTCCCAGTTCCTGTTTTTGAAGAACTATCTGACAAATTAGCCCAATCATGTCATCATCATATTTACAGGTTTTATGCCTCCTTTGGAACTTCTGGATTTTAAAAATAAATTTTAGTTTCTTCCAACATAGTGTCCAAATTTACTGTTTTTCCTTTCTTCACATCTGATTCTATAAACCAGAAACAGAGTGCTCTCCCTCCCTAGTGATGCCCCCCGTTCATCCATCACACCTCCCTCATGCAATCCAGTGCTGTAAACTCTCTTCAGGGAGAATGGGTGGCCAATGGACATGAGCCCATGAATGAATGGTGGGACTATGTAAGACTGCGTCTTGTGTAAGGAACGTTCAAGGGCATGTTTGCCAGATCTTCTGGATGCTGTATGTGGATGGTTTGTCTCCTCTTCAAGTAAAGGAATTCAAGTTCAGTTTTCACCCTTCCTTTTGACATTTATTTTGATGATGTTTCTGTTTTTACATGTATGTTTAATATACACGCACTTTTTAAGATCTATTGGAAGCTGCCACAAAGAATCTGGTCCGTACTAGGGAAATACAAACATAAGTGAGAAATTGCCCAGAAAATGTGGTCAGCCTCTTTTCTCCCAATCCACACACACTTTTTGCCCTTAGCAAAAGCCTAATCCAAAGTCAAAATTATCTTGTTTGAATTACCTCAGTAATTACTCAAGTTTCACTTTTAATTTTCCTAATAAGCACTTAGCCTTTATGTGAATCTTGTTGTATTTCTGACACTTTAGCACATCTATACATTACTTGTTTAGAGATTTCACTTTCAAATGTCACGTTTTGATCATATGAGAATTGAATGCTTCATAAAGGGTACTTTTTGTAATACAAGGTTTCATTTGTACGTTTGGCAAGTGTTGATATGATTATTGTCATGGGGTTTTCTCATAGTAGACTGTTAGTGTGCGTAGCCTGGAGCCCTATCATGGATGATTTCCCTCTTCATCCAGGATATAAAGCTCCCAAATGATCTATACAGGCATTCAAAATGTCATTCAAGCATATTTTAAGAGCGTCATCCAAAGCATATTTTAAGAGCTTTGCAGATTTTTGTCACACTGAACCTCACCCTTAGAAAAAAAGGTATAAAAGACTTCATCAAAATAGTCCCTCCTCTGTTATGAAGTAATCTGGGGAAAGTGGACCACTTTGCAAGAGCTGCTGATGATTTGAGGGGGATTAGAAAGGGCCACAGTCCCTTCCCTGTCCCCAGTTTTCTCTCCATAAAATTCAAGGTGGATGAGGGTGACCTCAAATCAGGCTACAGGGCAGAGATGACCAAAGGGATTCTTGGAATACAGTTAGATCAAAGGGTAAATAAACGGAGGACAGCGAGTGAGGGCTGAACTGAATCAGAGTGTGGACCTGCGCTTTGAGTCTCAAAGCGTGGGGACTGTGAGAATGCCACTCACAGACCTCCGTCTATGGAGGCGTCTTCCACTGAGGCCCCAGACTTAGCACTTTGAAACTCATCACTTTATTTGTGCCAAAGCCACACCCCCCACGGCTGCTCCCTGCCTGTTCCTGGAGACACGGGACCCCTCTGTCTGTTGACTGGCTCCAGAACTTCCCTACAGCTTTGCGAAATGTTCCTTAGACTGTACGGCCGTCTAAAAGGCTTCCACCCAACCTTCTCTCCCTATCTCCTTCACTCGCGGTCAGACTAGCTCTGCCAGCTCTCCATTTCCTCTGACCCAGGCATTTCCCCCTAATAAATCCTTGCATGTTTAATTCCACTTAGGCGTCTGCTTCTTGAAGGACCCAGGCTAACACAAAAGGTACACAGGCTGAACTTGTCTTGACCTACCATTTTGGAAGCCGCTTGTGTCCCAGAACTATTAGACTGAACCTTGTGAAATCACCAACATCCAACCATCTGTGACTTACAAAATTGACAATTTCATATGATTCAACCTAATAGTAGTGCACCACGTTGGCAGAGGTGAAACCCCTGAGGCTCAGCTTTCTAGGGCATAGAGTTTCCTTGAGCCTGAAATAGGACTCTGCACTCCCATTCTTGGCCGGGCTGAAGCTGGGGCAGTTAGCCTAACCCATAAGCCCAGAACAGCTTTGACCCAGGAACTTTGCTTTCTTTTGCCTCTGATCCCCTCAGAAGACCTCCAGCATGTATCCAGTGAAGCCCAGATCTTCATCACTGCTCACCTACAAGAGGGGCATTTAAACCTGTCATGATTCTGCTCCCCTGGTGCAGCCTTTGCTGGGTGGCAATGCCTCAGCATGGAAGCCAATAAAGCTTTGACCCAGAAGGCACCATCCAGTTTGTGGGTAACTCTTCAAAATCTGAGGTACCCTAAAAAGGGAGGAGTCCACATTTCGGGAACCATTACTGACTGCTCAGGCAGGGCGCCATTTCAGAACTCAGGATGACTGCTGCCCAGGAGACTCGGCCCCACCCTTCTGTGTTTCCAGCATAGCCCACTAAGGCAGCTGCTGTTCAGGAGTGAGGAACCCTGAGCATCTTTTTTTTTTTTTTTTTTTTTTTAATTTACAGGTTTTATTTATCTCAATATTCAAAATCTTATAATTTCAACATGTAATACATAAAATTGTGTTATTTTGTATTCTTTTTGTGTTGTTGTTGTAACATTTTTTTAATTAAATTCAGTTTTATTGAAATACATTCACACACCATACAATCATCCATGATATACAATCCACTGTCCACAGTATGATAACATAGTTATGCGTTCATCACCACAATCTATCTCTGAACATTTTCCTTACATCAGAAAGAACCAGAACAAGAATAAAAAATAAAAGTGAAAAAAGAACACCCAAATCATCCCCCCATCCCACCCCATTTGTCCTTTAGTTTTTATCCCCATTCCTCCACTCATCAACACACTAGATAAAGGGGGTGTGATCCACAAGGTCTTCACAATCACAGTGTCACCCCTTGTAATCTACATTATTATATAATTGTCTTCAGGAGTGCAGACTGCTGGGTTGGAGTTTGGTAGTTTCAGGTATTTACTTCTAGCTATTCCAATACATTAAAGCCTAAGAGGTGTTATCTATATAGTGCATAAAAATGTCCACCAGAGCGACCTCTCGACTCCATTTGGAATCTCTCAGCCACTGAAACTATTTCGTCCCATTTTGCATCCCCCTTTTGGTCAAGAAGATACTCTCAGTCCCACGATGCCGGGTCCACATTCATTCCCGGGAGTCATACTCTGCGCTGCCAGGGAGATTTACACCCCTGGAAGTCGAGTCCCACGTAGCGGGGAGGGCAGCGAGTTCACCTGTCGAGATGGCTCAGTTAGAGAGAGAGAGGGCCACATCTGAGCAACAAAGAGGTACTCAGGGGGAGACTCTTAGGCACCATTACATACAACTTTAGACTCTCCTTTGTGGTAATGAGCTTCATAAGGGCAAGTCCCTTGCTCGAGGGCTCAGCACATCAAACCGCCAGTCCCAATGTTTGTGACAACATCAACACCAGTCCAGGTGAGGATGTCCAACACATCCACACCTTCCCCCAGATCCTCGGGGCTGGGGAGGGAGAGGCTGTAAATATATTTTTTATTATCTGCCCAAATTACTCTGGGATGTGTCACTATTTCACTCCAGCCTATACTAACCTACCATATCTCACTTCCTATTCAAAGTTCCATGCAATTGTGGTGTTTGAACAAATCGACTGTAGAGTTGTACCGTTTAGAAAATTTAGATCCTGTACCAAATAGATGTCTATTCCCTTGGTCTCATATGAAAGTTGAAGTTTTAAAACACAATCAATTTAAACCTTTACGCTTTGGCCTGGCTTGCCCTGGTCTTAACCAGACCTGCTTCATTCATATCACTAATTGAAGTCTGGGCTCTTTTTCAGCTTTTTTTTTTTTTTTTTTTTGACAGTGGCTGTATGCACTAATATTGACATTCATATCTGCCGAGCTCTAGCTCTGAGTTTCAGGTGTCTCAGAGATATGCATTGTTCCAGAGACCAATCAGGTTATACGCTAGGGGATCAGCATCTCAAAGTTTAGAGATAGGCCTTACAATTCAGGGATAGAGTTAACTGCTGTAAGAGCTTGCAATCTAGGGACTATTACAATTATTGTGTCCACGTTAGGCTATGATCTAAGATTCAATTCTGAGTTTACACATTGTAGTTAGTCCATATTGGTGAGGCATCATCCCTCTCACCATGTTTTCTCCAACACTTTTACTCCTATATATATATTTTCCTACAATTTTATAGAGTTATGTTCACATACCATACCTTTATCCACAGTGTACAATCAGTTGTTCATGGTATCATCATAAAGTTGTACATTTATCACCACAATCAGCACTTGAACATACTGATTACTACAAGAAAAATTGTTTTTTTTTTTTTAGCAATAAGAAAAAATGATAAAAAGAAAAATAACATGTCATACAATACAATATACTACTAAGGACAGCAAATAACACCACTACCAAGAATCCCATATTACTCCCCTATATCCCCCTCTCATATACATTTAGCATTGGCGTATTGCCTTTGTTATATTTAATGGAGGTATATTACAATGTTACTGTTGACCATAGACTCCAGTTTGCTTTGATTATGTTTTTTCCTGAATACCATCCCTTTTTCAAATTTCTACGTGGCTGACATTCATTTGCTTTCCCACATGCAAAAACATTTTTATATTTGTATATTTAGTAACAGTCATTGGCCACTCCAGTTTTTGCCACGTTATACAGTCCCAGTCTTTATCATCTATCTTTACCTCTGGTGTCATACATTCTCCTATCCCGCCTCTTTCAGCTTTACTCACAGACATCTTTGTTCAGTGTACTTACAATACCGTGCTACCATCACACAGTATTATGCTATCTATTTCCGGATCTATGCAATCAATCCTAAACATTCTGTAGTCCTTCAGCATCAAATGGCTGATCTCTGCCCTCTTTCTATCTCCTGGTTGCCTGTGTTGTCAGCTTTTAACTCCCAAAGTTTGTTCATTAATGTCTGTTCATATTAGTGAGACCATACAGAATCTGTCCTTTTGTTTCTGGATAACTTCACTCAACATAATGTCCTCAAGGTTCATCCACCTTATTACATGATCCATGTCTTTGTTCTATCTTACAGCTGCATAACATTCCATCATGTGTATATACCACAGTTTGTTTATCCACTCATCCATTGATGGACATTTGGGCTGTTTCCATCTCTTGGCAATTGTGAATAATGCTGCAATAAACATTGGTTTACAAATGTCTGTCTGTGTCTTAAGTTTCAGTTCCTCTGAGTATATACCCAGCAATGGAATAGCTGGGTCATATGGCAAATCTATATTTAGCTTCCTGAGGAACCTCCATACTGTCTTCCAGAGTGGTTGCACCATTCTACATTCCCACCAACAATGAATAAGTGTGCCTCTTTCTCCACATCCTCTCCAGCACTTGTCATTTTCTGTTTTTTTGGAAAATAGCTTTTCTGGTAGGTGTGAGCTGGTATCTCATTGTGTTTTTGATTTGCATTTCCCTAATAGCCAGTGAAGTTGAGCATTTTTTCATACATTTTTGATCCAGTTGTATTTCCTTTTCAGAGAAGAGACTGTCCATGTCTTTTGCCCTTTTGTTAATTGGGTTGTTTGTCTTTCTGTTGTTGAGGTGTAGGATTGCTTTATATATTTGGGATATTAAACCCTTATCTGATATGTGGTTTCCAGATATTGTCTCCCATTGTGTAGGCTGCCTTTTTACTTTTCTAACAAAGTCCTTTGATATAAAAAAGTGTTTGATTTTGAGGAGATCCCATTTGTCTATTTGTTCTTTGGTTGCTCACACTTTGGGTGTAAGGTCTAGAAAACCACTTCCTATCATAAGATCTTTAAGATAGTGTCCTACGTTTTCTTCTAAGAGTCTTATGGTCCTAGCACTTATATTTAGGTCTTTGATCTAATTAGAGTTAATTTTTGTATAAGGTGTGAGGTATGAGTCCTCTTTCATTCTTTTGGAAATGGATATCTAGTTCTCCAAACACCATTTATTGAAGAGGCTGCTCTGTCCCAGTTGATTTGGCTTATCAAAGATCAATTGTCCATAGATGTGAGAGTCTATCTCTGAACACTCAATTAGATTCCAATGGTCGGTATCTCTGTCCTTATGCCAGTACCATGCTCTTTTGAGCATTGTAGCTTTGTAATATGTTTTAAAGTCTGGTAGTGTGAGACCTCCCACTTCATTCTTCTTTTTCAAGATATTTTTGGCTATTCGGGGCACCTTTCCCTTCCAAATAAATTTGGTTATTGGTTAATTTTGGTATAAGGTGTGAGATGGACATCCTCTTTCATTCTTTTGGAACCTGAGCATCTTGAGTGGGGTCTGAACCAAAGAACTCTCTTCTGCTCCCCAGACCACTGAAAAATAAACAGGGACCCATAGAGATATAAAAGAGAAGAAGTGCAGGAGATCTAAGGTGGCAGCATAGAGAGGAGTAGAAGCTAGTTAGTCCCCCTGGAACAACTAATAAACAACCAGGAACAACTAGTAAATAATCCAGAATAACTGTGGGGGGACAAATATGATCATCCACTCATCATACACCAACCTGAACTGGGAGGAATGTCTGAGATCACAGCATAAAATCTGTAAGTAAAAACTGCAGAATCAAGCAGGGAGCCCCCTCCCTCCACTGCCCGAACTGCAAAGCCTCATGGTGCTAGAGAGCAGCTCTCTCTGAGCAAGTGAATACAGCTCAGTTGAGCACCAACTGGGGTTTTAATTAACAAGTGTGGAATGCTCAATAAAAGCTATGACTCCACAACAAGCAGACAGAGGCTTTGGGTGAAGACTGACCTTGAAGAGCAAGAGGATACCACAGATTGGTCCTGAAGGGGGCTTTCTGTCCCTGTTTTGGCTCAGTGGAGAAAGCCTCAGACATTTTCAGTTCCCAGCACTCTGACCCAGACAAGGGTAGAGATAGCACAGGCAGAAAGAGACCACTGAAATGCTAATGACCTCTCCCTAGGGGATCTATCTTCCCTAAGAGAAAAGAGGTGGGGCCTAGCTCTACTACCTGCCTTCCATTCAGAACCAGACCCCAGAGCCTGGGGGAAAACAGCCATGGGCCACACCTCCGTACACCAGTCTGGAGTTACAGGCTGATAGGCACCACCTGCTGGGCAGAAAAGCACAGTGACCCAAGTCCTCACAGGATGCATCAATTTTCTAAGATGCACCCTCAGGGAAACTGGATACTGAATAGTTCTTCCTTTTGGGAACGTAGCCCATTTTGGTCTGGGAAAACCTGATTGGGGTAACCAAGGAAACCATGCCTAGACAACAGAAAACTACAACCTATACTAAGAAAAACGAAGCTATGGCCCAGTCAAAAAACAAAATTACAATTCAACTAAGATACAGAAATTTAAACAACTAATACTAAGTCAGTTCAAAAAGTTTAGGGAAGATATGGCAAAAGAGATGACCCATATAATGAAAACACTGGGCATACATATGGTAGAAATTGAAACTTCGGAAAACCAACTGGCAGAATCTATGGAAATGAAAGGCACAACACAAGAGATGAAAGACGCAATGGAAACATACAACAGCAGATCTCAAGAGGTAGCAGGAAACACTCAGGAACTGGAGAACAATGCACCTGAAAGCCTACACACAAAAGAACAGATAGAGAAAAGAATGGAAAAATATGAGCAATGTCTCTGGGAACTTAAAGACAAAATGAAAAGCAAGAATGTACATGTTATTGGTGTCCAGAAGGAGAAGAGAAGGGAAAAGGGGCAGAAGTAATAATAGAGGAAATAATCAATGAAAGACATAAAATTATGGATCCAAGAAGTGCAGCATACCCCAAACAGAATAGATCCGAATAGGCCTATGCCAAGACACTAAATAATCAGATTATCAAACGTCAAAGATAAAGAGAGAATCCTGAAAGCAACAAGAGAAAAGCATACAAAGGAAGCTTGATAAGACTATTTGCAGATTTCTCAGAAGAAACCATGGAGGCAAGAAGGAAGTGGGATGATATATTTAAGATACTGAAAGAGAAAAACCACCAGCCAAGACTCCTATATCCGGCAAAACTGTCCTTCAAATATGACGGAGAGCTTAAAATATTCTCAGACAAACAGAAAATGACAGAGTTTGTGAACAAGATACCTGCTGAACCGGAAACACTAAAGGAAGCACTGCAGACAGAAAGGAAAAGACAGGAGTGAGAGATCTGGAAAACAGTTTTAGGAGATAGTAGCTCAGCAGCGTACGTACACTGAACACAGATGACTGAGTTTGGTTGAAGGAGGAAGGTTGGGACCATGTGGGACACCAAAACCAAAGATGAAGGATAAAGACTGGGACTGTGTAACTCAGGGAAACCTAGGGTGCTCAACAATTGTAGTAAAGGGTATAAATTTGTTTTTTACATGAGGTAGAGCAAATGAATGTCAACATTGCAAATTGTTAAAAATAGGGTAGGTTTGGGGGAAAACACAATCAATGCAAACTAGAGACTCTAATTAATGGAAACATTGTATTATGCTACCTTTAATAAAACAAAGGCAACATACCAAAGCTAAATGCATATGGGGAGGGGAATAGGGGAAGGGTATGGGACTCCTGGCACTGGTGATGTTGTCTGACTTTATTCTACAAATACATGACTATACAGGGAACCAACAATTGTTTACTTAGGGTAGAATGTATGGTGTGTGAAAAAAACCATCTTAAAAGAAATGGATTTAACATTCTTTCATCAAAAGTAAAAAATGTACTATACGAAAACTATGAATCAGTAATGGGGGAGGGGGTTGTCTTTATTTCTTTTCTGGAGTAATGAAAATATTCTAAAAATTGAAAACAAATTGTGTTGATGGATGCACAGCTGTATGATGGTACCATGGGCAATTGATTGTACACTTTGAATCTTTGGATAGTTGTATTGTAAGTGAACAATCTCAATAAAATATATATATATATATATTTTAAAAAAACCTGGCATTTCAAAAACCCTACTTCCATTGCCAATATTGAACTTCCTTGTTTTTAATGGGAAAAAGTACTATTTTAACAGAAAATATAAAATGAGGTTTGAGGCACAAGTTACACAAAGAACCATTTTTCAAATCTTCTTTTAGAAGAAAGTGATAAGATTAGATAGAAGAAATATTATTGAAGTGCCTTTCATTTTAATTAGGTTTATCAGTTTGTCTTTTGGACTTAATTCCTGTAATGAACCAAGGGAAGGATATTGTAGTTGAGAAATCTGTCAGTGGTTAACTTTTTGCATGCCTTTAATTCTTCCAACATGTGAGTATGTATATGCATATAACCATACATATGGTATCTGTCTATATATGTAAATACATAATAAAAGTTGGCTCTTAAAAGAAGAAGAAGAAGAAGAAGAAGAATGGGTCTTGAAAGGTAATATACTGGCCTTCCTGCTCCTACTGGCAGTGGTAGTCTACTGTGACCTGATTAGGACATGCAATTGGCCCCTAGCTATACACAGTAAAAATGTTAAAGATAAAAGTTTACCTTCAAGGGGAAGTTAATTTTAACAATGACTAAACTTAATTCAAATTGTAATTTAAAGTAAGAACGCATTTTCCAGCTTCGAAGTCTTTATTTTTCTCTAAAAATAAAGAATAATTTTTATTCTCAAATACCATGTGAAAAGTCTTGCTTTGCCCCTTAATAATTTCCTTTTTCTTATTATGAAGACAAACAAATTTACTTACAATTAATTCGATAGCTTTAATATGAAAATAGTTCCCATTTATTGAGTGCTTACTGTATGCTAAAGGAAAGTCAGGAAATATTGGATATTTGAATTCTACCACTCACACTGAATTCCTGGAAATGAATTGAGTAAAAAATCATTGTTGCTTTTTTAATCTCATGTTTTATTTATGCAGTTAAAAACTTGGCATCATAATATGTTTTATTTCATAAAAATTTCCCCATTTTATCAGGCGCCTTCATCAACATCATTTCTAACATCATTGTACAATTTTCTATTGTGTGGATCTCACAATACATTTAACCCTTCCCCTATTTCTGTACACTTGGATTGTTTCAAATGTTTGCCTCAATTAAAAATATAAGGCTGTGTGTATGTATGTGTGTGTGTAAGCTTATTCTCAAGAGTAGAATTATTGAGTTAAAGATTATTAATATTTTCAGACTTGATATGCATCTTCAAATTTACAATGTTATCAACAATATATGAATGTACCCATGGGAAACCTTGAATAATATGGCGGGTCATAAGAAATTCTTAATTTTAAATATCTTTTCTGATATGAGGTGGAAAATGGTATCTCATTTAAATATGCATTCCCGCAAAAATGATATTTAACATTTTTCACCAAGTTCATTAAATAACCTATATCTCTACTCTTCAGTATAACTCCAGAGTTCTTACTTCCAAACCCTCAAAAATCATGTCTTCAATCTTCCTAAAAATCCTCTTCAATTAGTTCAAATGAACAGATTCTTAAATAGGGCTTTTAAACATTCTATATCATTCAAGTCATTTGCCTTTCACATAACTATATGAACAGGTATACTTATATGGCTCTGTACAAGTGCATATATATTAATATATATGTATATACACACACACATATATATTTTGACATGCTTATACACTTATTAGGCATGGATATCAGCAAGCTAATCACTTCAGCCTCTCAAATCATGAGAATCACTGACATATCATTATCATAAGCAAAATTTATTTTCTTTCTCAAAGCACTATTATTCTTGTTACTTCTCATATCTTCCACTTTATCCTGAAAGTTTCTTACATTATTATTACTAACTATATGGTTAAAAAAAACCAATATTAAGAATTAATAGACCATTCGATTTAAGTTGGTTTCTTAATGTTTTCTCCATGACATATACATCTTAGTGTTCAGAACTTGAGAGAGTACTTTTTTAGGTTAACTAACCCAATTTGTTCTCTCCAGACTGTGGATTGGAAGTTGGATGGAACACTATAAATCAGTATGAAAAAACAGTTTTGCCAAATTTCAGTCCCAACCTGTCTCCATGAAAATTTTATCCTTTTGCTGTTTCAATATGTTTGTGTGACATGTTTCAAGTTGTTAAAAAGTTTGTTTATTTTAAAGGCTCAATGGGATTCCTGGATGCCAAATCACTTTTTTTACATTTTTTATATGAACTATAATGAATTAAAAACACATGGAATCAGTGTTCTCTAAACTATATGCATTTTTAAAGTTTAGAAAGGGGGTTGAGAAGAGTGCTTGGCAGAATGTTTGCACCTTAGTAAATCCAAATTTTTTGAAAAATTGTTCCAGATGTTTGGTGAACCCCCTGGTGCCCCTAAATTTCACCCAAATCTACTATAAATAAAGCTGATTATAAACAGCAATAAGCTGAGATTAAGGCAGTGTGTCATAGATGTGTTAAAAATCAGAATTAACTCTGGACTGAATTAAACCACAGATAATAGTGGATGTGGATGTGTTGTAAACACCATGGAGAAAAGTATAGTTTTACATTATGCCTACTGAACGAAATGGGAGAATAAAAACAGAACTATTTCACACATGAAAACCTGTTGGCAACCTGGCATTTCGTACCTGCATTCTAAAGCTCTCATTACCAAGCTTAGTGGTTCTTAAGATGGGTTGACAAATCTATCATCAAGGAATGTTTGGAAACTTGTGGGATATTTTTTGGTTGTCACAACGACTGGGAAGAGCTATGGGCTTTTATTACCCAGCAGCCAAGGATGATAAACATCCTGCAACTCCCATAAAATGAAGAACTATTCACACAAATATTAATGGTGGCCCCACCGGTCACCCTCCTTCTCTGACCCCTGAGTTCTAATCTCAACAGCTTTCTTATCCCTCACAGATCACAGCCACCTTGCCTTTGTTCCTTTCTTCTATTGCTCCTTTACTTTGAATTCCTTACCTCTCCTCCTCAATAATACACATCTAATGTTTTTTTCCAGACCTTGCTCAAGACTCTTGTACACCTCAGATCTTTCCTCAAGAATCAACCTTCATGGTGAACGGTTCTCTTCCTTGAATTCCTTCAGTAGCCTCATCCGTGCTATTCATATTTCCCTGATTATATCCAATAGAGGGTAATTTCTGTACACAGAGGTAGTGTACTGCTTTGCATTGAGATGCTTGAGGTCATGTCGACTCAACCATAGTTGAACTTCTCTATCTGGTTTTTTTGAGAGAACTGTGCCATGTGTGCACATGCACATGTACTGTATGTATGATTATGTAAAGAATAGATGCAGATATAGATTTGAACACATATATTACATATGCTTATACAGACATACAAAATATTGTCTTTTCATTTAAGGATGACACTGTTGGAGTCCTTCGGCAGAAAGACTGGGTGAAAACTTGGCTTGTTGGTTCTATTTCTTAGATAATCACTTTTCAGTGACCTCTGATTTCCATAGTTTCACTTCTAACTAGTTGCACTATGCCACTAAAGAATCTTTGGAAACTTAAAGTGCAGCCAGGAAGAGTCAGCTTGGAAAAATATAATCTAATACTTCAGGGAGGAGATAATTCCCAGAGATGTTTGTTGGAAAATATAAGCTATACATCTGGACTATGGTAATGCCTCAGGATGACTAAGAAGAGCTTCATTTTTCAAGTCAGTGAGAACTGTATTTCAAACTATTCTTTAGAATAGCCCTTCACTGGGGAAAAATGAATAGCTTCTACTTTAATTTAGGCCTGATATCACTTTGTGGTGAGGTTTAATAGAAGCAGTCTTTGTCTTATGAAAGTGTGACTTTTGAATGACATTGTCCCCATCACTGGAAGCTTCCTGATCCTATGGTCCTCTGTGGTGGTGTCCGCTTGCCATGCAGTGGCTGTCACCAAGAGCAGTCCACCCAGCCCCTCTCAGCCTCGGTCCCCCAATAGCCTTACTGTGGGTACAAGGACTAAAAGCTCTTAAGATTCAAGGCTCAGTTGCAGAGTGCAAAGGGCAGGAAGTGTATCCTCTGCCAAACGGAGTCTGCGGTTACCACTATTTCCATCCTTTATGTGGAATATAATCGGCTATGGAAACTGTCTGGGAATATAATAATCTTTTATTATTAAAAATAACACCATTGCTTTTTTCTGACTATGAAAGCAAACACATTCCTGGTTTTAAAATAAGAAATACAAAAAGATACCAAAATAATGTGAGAATTATCCCTAATGGTACTATCTAAAAATCAACACAGTTAATATTTTGGTGATCATTTGTCCAGATTTTATATATTTGTAGACAAACATATGTATATATATAGATGTGTTTTCCAAAATAGGATTATAGCACTTAGATACTGTTTTTAATTTAGTTTGTTACTTAATATATTTTGGATATGTTTAAATGTCAAAAACACATAAAGAAAATATAACTATAACACCAGTTTTTAAAGCTGCTTAATATTCCATGGTATTAATAAATCATGTTTTATATAAACATTGCCCTATGGCCAGACATTTAGATTGCTTGCAGTGTTTCATCATTATATGCAACACTGTCATTAATATACTTGTACGTGAATTTTGAAAATTTCTCTGATTACTTATTTCCAAAATTTCTAGGAGTAGAGTTACTGAATCTTCTTAGAGTAGAAATATAATGTTAATTTATATTGCCAAATTCCCTCCATAAAATGTCATAACAATTTATTCTCCAACCAGCAGCATCTTAAGGAGAAATAAATTCTGATTTTTAAGCAATAAATTTATACTCATTTGAAGTATAATTCACTCCCAATTTGGAGGGTGCCTGTGTGAATATTTTAGCTATTTAAAATTGTGATTTTTTTTTTAAACTGTGTTCTAATGCATTCTTTAAAGAAGCTAGAGGAGGTGGAAGTCAGGGTGGGGTAAGAAGGAGTTATTTTTTTTCTTTTTAAGATTTGAACTAAAACAGACCTTCTACTTTTATGGATTTATATAAGCTTGCTTTTGTGCAAGATCTAATAAAATAGTTCAAAATCTTTTGTTATAAATATCATTCCTCACAGTGCTAAGAAGAAAAGATAGTTATTGTTCTAGATCATGGTTCAGTAAATAGCTCTCAAAAGAGTATCTTTCTACCATGATTTCAGGATAAACAGAAAGTTGCAATAAAGTTATCTGACATATATTTGAACTGTCAATCTTAAATGGACTGCCATTTGTAGACATAACTGGAGATACTTAAATAAAGGCAAAATGAGTCTAAACCAAGTCAAGATACTAAGCAGGAAAAGAAACCCTTGGAATTATACACTAAGCAAATGAGATTATTCTAGCAGTTCTCATTAATGCAGTTTTGACAATATTAACAAAATAATGGGAAATATGGGATTCAATTATTTCACTGCAAAGACAAAAAAGACTATCATGATGAAACATTTTAAAGCATAACTTTTCACAGAGCTTGAAACAAGGAAAGGACACGCTGGCATCCTTATTAGGTAGCAACAGGAAAGAACAGGCTAAGGAGTGAGAAGTCTGAGAGAATACAGAACAGGAAAAGCAAGCAGAGGTGAACACATGGAATCCCAGACCACAAAACATGAGGGTGTTCTTTGAGGTCTGATAGAAATCCAGGGATGCCATTGAATGAGTCCAGCAGGGAGCCATCTCCGAGGGTGGGCGGCACTTCGTGAGCACCCTGGAAAGTACTGACAGTCTGGGGAGATCCACATGCTTAGGGACCATAAGAAACAAGGCTTCCTCTGCTTAATGTTTAGAACCATGAGGAATTTGCTTGGAAAAAGAAAAGGAGAAAGCAGCCGTGTTGTTGCAAAAGAAGGTACTGAACAAATAGCTTTGTGCAATAGGCTGCGAAAATAGCCCCAGAAATGATATTCCATTTTCAATTCAACATAGCATAAAATATAATATCAAACATAACACAAAGCAACACAAAATAACATAACATAACATAACATAACAACATAACATAACATAACATAGCCTGGTACAGAACTAAAACTCCTATTTGCCAATAAAAAAAATTCAACAGAGATGAAATCATCAGCCCTTACACACACTTGGCTTCAAAGTCTCTGGCAATTCCCTTACCCCCTCTGGGTCTTAATTTTCTCACCTCTAAAACGAGGGAGTCTAAGGAGTCTTCCCATTCCCTAATTATTTCTATAATTCCTAGAATTATTCAAATAAATTAAAATTAGAAACTTTTTCCTCACAGAATTACTTCAAGCCCCACGAAAGGAAACATGTTTTCTGTATAACTCCTGGAACTAGAACCAGTCCAACGCCATCCCCCGCCCCTCAGCCTCTGCCACCAACAGCTTGCCAAAGCTGCAGAAAGTGGCTTCCTTCCAAGGGGCTCTGTTCCTTCTAGCACAGGAGTGAGATTATTCAAGAGCCTCTGGAAAGTCTGGTTAATGTTGCAGTCACTTCCCAGGGTCTCACGCTGTTTCCTTGCTGAAGCTAATGTTGGCAACAGAAAAGCATCCAGGATGTCTACCTCAGTTCTCATCCTGTAGTTCACCTGCTCTGACGGTGAATTTTTGCTCTTGGACTTAAGTGGCAGGTGACAGGCGGTGTGCTGTTTACCACACATGCATCTTTAAAGCAACTTAAGAAAAAAATACCTAAGCCTAACCCAAAAGGAAATGTTCAAAGTATTTTTTCTTAGTTGAATTATAAACATGCCATCTAGTTTGTATTCAGGTTCTTAGTGACTTGTGACTGTTGGTCATCACAAGTACAAACTTTGCATACACTATCAAAGAGATCCATTTCCCTGAAGTTTGAAAAAGAATTAACTTGGAAATGGGTTCGTCACTGTATAGCTGATGGCAATCAAAAAGCAGGACATTGAAGTGTTTGAAAAAAACACATTTACTGGTTTGGAAAGAAGTTAGATAAACAATTTCCCAAAAGGGATTTGCAAACTATCCAGGAAAATGAAGGGGAGGCCTAGCTGAGATCCTACTGGCTTTCTCATTATTTTTGCAGAGCTGGCTATTACATAAAATAGTTTCTCAGCAAGTTTAATATAGCTCTTCTCTATCTGCTTTCCCTGGGTTCCTTTATCCTTTCCCCACCAGACTTCTAAATGACATACTTGATGTCCTTCCCTCACTTGCATAAAACATAAGTAAGGGTTTAACAACTCTTTCACAGTGATGTACAAATGGCTGATGAGGCTTCAGGTATTTCTCTGATCATTAGGACAAAACCACAGCCAAAAGCTTGAAGGACAAATGGAAGAATGCTAGGCATCAACCAATCAACCCCAGACGAGACTTGAGAATTGAACACTCTCAACCAATCAACCCCAGACAAGATTTGAGAATTGAACACTCTCAAGATTCTAAAAAAAAAAATCATACAAATTATTACCTATCTCTCCTAAGTATCAAAATGTTCTTATTTATGGTATAAGTAATGTGGTCTTTTCACCACACTAGGAAAACAGGTAACAGTGACAGAACTAACTTTAAAACCCAAAGCAATCATGGTTGCTGCTTAACGTTCAAAAAATCGTGACATAGCAGATCCTAAAGCAAAAATTTAAGCAAAAAAAGGTATTTGAGTTTACCTACTATACCTACCACCCAGGACTATTGGGAAATCTACTGAGTTTAATAAATGTCCTTAAACCTCCAAAGCAATGATAAAATATGAAGAATGTAGCTATAATTAAATTATATTAGTCATCTATTCAACTAGTACAGAAAATAATTTTTTCTCAAAAATTTTAATTTAATATAATGGCCAAAAAGTTATTTTAGAACAAGAATTTTCAGAACAACTCTTGCAAGTAAACAATTGCCAGACACCTCACTATTAAGCTGGTATGAGGTCTGGTCTCCATAGAGTAGCAAATAAACAATACAAATTGAATCCAACTGCCAAGTCATGACAAAGTTTATTTTCCAAGGAAAACATTTAATTAAATTGAGCAGTCTTAAGGAGTTTATTCAGGTTTTGTTATTTATAGTTTTCTTTGGCTCATTGTTTTTCATAATTATTCTTAAATCCTTTAGAGATTACTTAATGCCTTGTTGTGCATTAAATTAGAGGAAAACAAAGGAATAGCTACTTAATGAAGAAGCACAAAGTATCAAATGCCATAATTTCCATTCAGATCCTTGGGTTTATCTTATTTTCATAGTCATTTGTACCAGCATTGCTGTCTTTCCACTCAACACACCTGCATTTATTCTTTTCAAGAAACGCTTTTATTACTATCTGTAAAATAAGGTGGCTTTTTAAAAAAGCATTTCACATTGATTTTCCTTTTTAAAAAGCTCTAAAAAGTTTTATATTTAATTGTTTATAAATTGGTAGTGTTTTCTCATTGGTTCACATCATCATATTAGAGATGCTGCTTTCCCATGTGACAGGGTAAGGGAGAATGAACCTTAGACCCAAGACACTTAAAATCTGCATTTCAGTTCAATATTGGAAATACTATAATTTCTGAGGATGTTTGAGAAAAGAAAGACTGTTTAAATAAAATGGAGCAATCTTTATATTTAAAAAAATCTTCCCATACACTTTCCAACACCTCTCTTTCTATATATATATATATATATACATATATATATATATATATATATATGTATATATATATATATATTTTCTGGCCTCCTTCCACACAGCTTTACTACAGATGGTGAGGCCTAGGGAAAATGCAGTGCTTTGGTTCTGTGTTTGCCAGAAGGATGTACCCAAGTCAAAACTTCTCCATCTCTTCTGCAGCATTACCCAAACTGATCTTGTCTTGACCCTAGTGTTAATTTACAAGTCTATATGGGGAATAAAGCCAGAAAATGAAATCCATGAAATGCAGAAGAATAGAGAGAAGTAATAGAGAGGATGATGGAACCAGCATGGATGGTGGAAATGAGGACCTTCTAAGCAATACAACTACCAGAAGATTACTAAAACAACGTGGTAGCCCTGGCAGAAGCTATTTCAAGGGTATATTTGGAATCATTTAATGTATAAATCACACCCTGGATGGTAATTTTAATTTCTAAAAAAATACATATTTAACACATGAAGAAATTCACTTGCATATTAAATGAATTTGGTCTATACTGGACATGGTTATTCTGATTAATTTTGTTGTTGTTGCTTTGTTTCCAAAAGCAATTCTAAATCAGCACAAATTCTTCATAAATAATTCATTCATTAAAATTAAAGACAGGTTAGGCAGTGTAGTAGACATTAAACACTGATTGTGGTTCCTCCTGCTTCTAGGAATGTACTTTCTGCCTTTGTGAAGTTTAGTGTGCCTTGTGACTAGCCCTGGAAAATGAATTATTAATAGAAGTAGCTCTCCAGCTCCCTGAGTGACTAAAATAAGCCTGCCCCCAACCTGCACTAGACCTGTAGTTTGAGCAAGGAATAAATCTTTCATTGTTGTTTTAAGCTACTGAGATTTGACTGCCATTATTACTGCAGCATAGCTTGACCTTTACTGACTAATACAGGAAGATAAAATTAGATAAGAAAATTTGCTATGAAGCCTATCAATCTCTCCAGTAGTATAGTGGTAGTAGCAATGTTGTTTGTTGTTGTTATCTGCTAAGATTAATTCCCTGCTAATGCTAACTGGTATTCTCTGTGCAGAGTTCTTGTGACCAAATATTCAGGAATCAAGAATTATTATCTCAAACAAAGAATAGTTAGATACCCATGTGGAATCCCTGGGTATGAAATACTGACTGTAGCTGTACGGATTTTGGGGGGGTTGGTTTTGTTTTGGTTTGCTTTGTTATGTTTTTAGAGGTCAGTTTGCATGATGAAAGCTATGAAATCTTTGAGAAAACTGTTGAAATTCTGGAGATAAGCTTCCTGTAACTTAAGACATTTTTGGAAATTAGGGTATTCTCGTGATGAGCAATTCTTCCTTTCTAATGTTAATCATTTGCATTTTATCAGTGCCTTTAGGATTAATATAAAAAGAGAACTGCATTTACTCTGGGTGATCCTGTTTCAATTTGTTAATGTTTCAAGAGTAACAGAAGATACCAATAGAACTGTTAAGATCTAGATTGTGCTAAAAGTATTAAACTTGGCATTTGAAGATTGGGTTTTTCCTGCTTAAAATTAAGAACTTAGAGATTTTAATCAAGATATTCTTAAAATGTCTTAAGGTGCAACTTTTTCTGGAGGTGATTACCACACAGAGTAGTAAAGACCAAAGGAGAAACTGTGAGTTAACATTTACTCTTTTATTACTATTTTAATCAAATGGCTTTACAACTTGACCTTTTAATTGTGAATATATTTTTTAAAAGAATGCTCAGGACACTGAAGCCACAATTGTTGCTTGGAAGTTCACAGCTCTTAAAGTCTTCTACTTGAATTTTAAATTCATACGTGATAAAAATTTAAAAAAAAATAAAAAATTATTATTTCAAAAACAATCTACTTGCACATAGTCAACATTCAGTAAGTGTGCAATAAGTGAATATAAGAAGTTATTTAACTGACAAGCAATGATATTTATTTTGGCAAATATGCCCAGGATAATGGGGATCCTGAGTCCTTAAATTATAGTAAAAATAGAGTATAACTTGTATTCACATTGATTTAATTTCTAGGAAACTCAATAATGCGTCAATATTTTGGTTACAATAATTAAAGCAAATGTGAATTATTTTCTGCAACAAAGAATCAATTTTGGACTTGGAGTATTCTGGCCAAATCCTGGTTTTACCACTTATTCTGTCTATGGTCTTTGGCAATTACCAACCCTACTGAATCTGGGCTGCTGCTTATATGAAATTCCCACCTCAGAAGGATGTTGTAAAAATAAAATGATTTTAATTGTATGTGAACTGTTGAGCCTATTGTCTGACACCTATTAACATGTGTCATGCCAGTAACAGTAGTTTGGTGTGTTAAGAGTAGGATTTGATCTTGGGACTTTCTGTTTATAATTTACAAATAATTATGTGAATCTTTATGATTACACTCACAATTACCAAGTCCTGTCTATAATTACCAATTATGAAATGCTCTTTAAATACAGAGTATAAGCATAATTGACTATTTTTATAATAATGAGAAATTCAGTTTTAGTTTAATAAAATAATCTAACATTCATAGTTACAGAAGTGTCAATAAAACAAATTTCTTTGTGTGTGAATTCATTCACCAGAGCAAAAATATGGCCCCATTTAACAAAGGGGGAAAAGAAGACATTAAAAAAAACAAGTTTCAAATACACTGAAAGACTACTTGGATGCAATGCAGTTCTTACAAAACAGAATTTTGATGATGTAGCCAAATGAGTCTAAAACATGAGAACTAAATTTTCTTTAAAAAATTACATATGGTTTTTAAGAAATAAATACGAGGAGAAAATTCTGGGTACACTGAGCTTGGACTTTATTAAATATCAAATATTTTAAAATAATTTGTGACATTTGCACACTTAGAAGGCCATTACTTATTAAATAATATTTCCTTCATGTTTACATACATGTTTAAATTATTTAGTTTTTACCTTCGCCTCAATATTTCCCACTCAGTTTGAAATTTTACACCTTAAGCTTTACGCAATGTAATTTTATACATTTTTGAATTCATAGATTTTTTTTCCAATTTGGTTCTATTGCTATGAAAGGAAATTTAAAACTCATTTTTTTCATTCATTTCAGTAGCTAAAAGTGAGAAAACATTATAGTAGAAATTTCTGCTAAACTAAAGCTAAATTATAACAAATAGAATTCTTTGGCTTGCAAAAGATGGATAAAAAAACCTAACTGCATAGCCTGGATTCACGCTGATTTTATTGCACCAGGCATTTCTTAGAGTTAACCTTTACAATACACCCACACTCCCACTCTCTAACCCCAGCAGTCCTATAATATTTGGCTGGTTTCCAAACATGAAGAGTTTTAGCTACATCATAACGATATTCTAAAACCTGACCAACTAGCACTATAAACAAACTGATCAACTTAGGAAATATTGGGTAGGACCATGCATCTGTGACTTATTTGAAGTTATCTTAATCTGTACAAGGTTAAGTTCCAGTTATCATTCTGAGTTTCTAATTGATTCTAAAAGGACAAACTCATTTATAAGTCATGGCATTAATATATGGGATAGGCTAACATATTACGTAAATAGCTTTGATGACAATTGCTATTTCTTGGCTCAGGAATTAAAATTAATATCCCACCAGGGGACATAACAGGATGTTGAATAAACTCTTTCTTATTTTCCTGGAACCAAGGCCAAGGCCCATAGCTAAGTACAATAAGTGCTGGATAACCCATTTTCTAGGTTCTGCAAGTCTGCAACCTCCCTATGGGGGCTAATTGAGAGGGACTGATGCAAATATTTGGCCTTACAATGAACCCCTACTTCCCATGCACTCCCACCAGGAAATATAAGAAGACGATTGAGAGGTAAAGTAGTTCAGCTTGGAAGGGAGTGGGAGAAAAGAGAAACCTGTGTCTTTGGTGACCATTCCTTCTGTTCTATGACTGAGGGGAGCCAAGTGCTTCCCTTGTGCAAAACCAAGGAAAAAAATTCAAATTAAGAAGACAGGAGCCCACCAGAAGGGAGGCTAGCCTTTCTTGCCCCAGTCAAATACTCGACCAGCAATCTTGCAAAACAGGGGAAAGACAGATGGGAAGAGAAAAAATGGTAGAGGACTCTCAGATAGAGTGGGGGCACCACAAGTTTCTGTTCCATAAAGATACATTTGAGGGATCCCTATATGTCCACAGCTCTGAATGCTGGAGGACAAAGGAGACTGAAGGCTATTGTACTCTAAGGACCACTCTGGTGTAGGGGGCAAAGAGGGAAGTACATGGCACCATCAGCTGGGACTAATCCAGAAGATGTGGACAAACCTTACCAGGAATCACCGATGCCTAGAGGTGTTGCTGTGAGGCACACATGGGAGCCGCCACTCATCCAAGCGTAGACCTTGCGCAGCAGCACAGACAGCATTTAACGAAGGGGAGGCCTCAGCTTCATCAAGCCAGAAGCCTTTTACCTTCTCCTTTCTCCCTTCCCAGCTCTCTTTCCCCCACTCTCCACCCTAGCCTGCACTTGGGTTTGGGAAAAGATCTTTTAAGCAGATAATCAATGGAAGTTTTTAAATAAAGAGATGTGAGTTGTAAACACAGGATGAGATGATTCTAATCAAAAACGGCTGAGAAGTTACAGGATCTGATTAAGATATCTTAAAAGAGCTGCTAGCTAGTGGGAAATGTGTGTTTAAATGGGGGGAAGAGTCTGTTATTGGAAAAAAATTAAAACTGTTTCTTATTAATACCCAAATACGTGAGTCTTCTCAAGAGAGTTTAATAACACTGGATTTGTCTTCATTTTTGTAACTGACAAACTCTAATCCAGGGACAATCACATTTTACGATGCACCAAAATGACCTGGGGCTATTGTTTAAAATCTAGATTCTCAAGCTCCACCTCCACTCCAGCCCCAAAGATCCGGTTCAGTGGGTCTGCTGCAAGATCCCAGAATCTGCACTTTCAACAACATATGCAGCTGATCCAGGGGAGGCCACACTTGGTAAACTAGTGACTGTTATTTTCTATCATTGCTGTGACAAATTACCACAAACCTAAAACAACACATACTTACTGTCTTGCATTTCTGTAAGTCAGAAGTTCAACAGGAGTCTCACTGAGCTAAAATCAAGAAGTGGGCAGGGCTGCAATTCTTTCTGGGGGTTCTAAGGGAGAATCTATTTCTTTGCCTTTTCCAGCATCTTGAGGCTGCCAGTATTCCTTAACATATGGTTCCTTTCCTCCATATTCAAAGCCAGCAACTCACTGATCACAACCAGAAAATCCATATAATTAGATTAGGCCCAGCTGGATCATCTAGGATAATCTCCCCCATTTGAAGGATCTTAACTTTATCACATCCACAAAGTTTCTTTTACCATGCAAGGTAACATATTCATGGATTCTGGGGAAGAAGAATGTGGACATTTTGGGGTAAGGGCATCATTGTGTCTATGATACTGGCCTAATCACATTTGCCTGTAACTTAAAATGCACTTTCAAAGAATATTAATAACACTTGGCCAATTTTCTATGTCAACATCATGGAAATAGCTCTAATTTCCCACCCAGGAATGGCATTTTGTCACATCAGTAGGATATTAAAATAAGTTTCATTGATAACATTTCCCTGCCTTCAAGCTTGGTCACGGCTGGTTAGGGTTAATGGAGTTGAAGACAGTTTCCATCAATGAAGGTGCTGATTTTTGATAGAACAGTTGAGTACAGCGCTGAGGAGGAGGTGTTAACACTAGGAAAGTGCTGAGTATCAAGGGCTGCAGTGGCCACCTCCTGGTTGTCCAGGAGTTCAGCAGAAAGGATCCAATTCCCAGGAGGACAAATGAAGCTGGACCAGAAAAACATCCAGCCCAGGAGTTCTAGGAAGGAGTCACATCGAAAATGCTATGGAACATAGGCGACGTTTTGAGGCTTCCAGACAATCCCCCTTAGTCGTAAAGGGTCACTACCCGGAGTCACACATGTATCTTAATGGACTCTTTATTCTGTTGGGCAAGCATGGACTGCAGAGCCAAGGAGATGTTCATTCATTCAAGAAGAATTTATCAGGTACCTACATTAGCATATGCAAAAGCAAAGAGGTGTTAAGAGCAGGCCGCATTCAGGATACTGCAAATAGGGTACTCACTTTACAAGACAAGGTACAAATTCACAATGGAGATTAAGGTTTGAGAGAACTTTCCAGGGAAAAAATAGTCAACTACAGACCAACTGTCATTAGGACCAGTAGGAGAACAGCTTAGGGGTTCCAAGACAAATTCCATTCCCTTTTTTTCTGGCCAATATTTCAGTTTCAAGGATATATAATAAATGTATGCATGTGTGAGTGTTTGTGTATGAATGTGCTGGAGGAAGCAACAGCTGTGGGGGAAAGGATGCTTTGCTTTCTGAAGTTTTTGGAACCACCTGTTGAGAAATAGATTGAACTGAATTCAAAGTATCTATAGTTTTTCTTCCCAGGGCATATAAACATACCTGGGGAAAAAGGAAAGAAATTCAATAACCATCAAATAAATAAAGGCTTAATTTCATTATATTATTCAGTTAGTAAAATGCATCATATATGTAACAAGGTGTCAAAATGGAACTTTTCCTGTTTCTCAATTCTGTGGAAGACCCAAAGCTGAAAACAAAGGATGTTTACAGGCCCAAATAGGCCAAAGCACCCATGGAGAATTTGTACACATTTAATTACACCCTCATTCTAGATCCTTAGTTTAACACTCACATCATGGATATATATGGAGAGTCTTAAATATTGAAGAGTTTAATAGTAATGACAGTTTTAAAAGGAAAATTGCCAATGTTCTGTGGCCCTTCCCCTCATCCCCTCATGTCCACCTCCCCCTAAGCCAAGTGGGGAAGGAGTGTAGAGAACCATGCAGAGAAGTTGACCTGTGTCCCCAGGAGTTAAGGGGCGCACAGGAGACTGTCATGTGACACCACTCTTGAAAAGTCCAGTGCCTGAGGTGAATTGGTTCCTTGAATGGGACTCTGCCCAGGAGAGTGAGTGGGAAGAGTAAGGTGACCCCAAAGAGGAGTCCACAAAGGATGGAATACCAGAAGCCAGAGGCCAGCGGATGAATTGTAAGCAGTCAGAAAAAAAGAGGCACTCCATGTCAGGATGCCGCTGGCAAGAGACCCCATCAGCCAAAGCACCCACAAGACAGGGAGTCGGCATTCAGACATCTGACATGCAGTGAAGCCCCAATATCAGATTACCACTGCCCCCACTGAATAAGAACTTTCAACCCTTTACCCCTCTTCCTCCTTTAGCTCAACACTAGATGAGCCACAGAGCACACAGCAATCAGGGAAAAGAAGGACTGGATGGGGAAATAGTCAAGAAGATTCTAGGGAGACTTCTCCTTCCAACTAAAATGCAGTAACATGGACCAAATTAACCTCCCACCTGAAACCACTAGACAAAATATGCAAAAACAATTTTCAGACATTGGACATTGGATGGCACAGGACTGTAATCCCTGAGAGAGAGGAAATACAGGAGGTGGGCACTATGATTGTCCCATCTTTTCTGACTGGAGAAAGTTCCCAGGCTGCAGGTCAGGAGGGAGAGCCCGGGCAGAGTCCAGCAGACTCACAAAGTTGAGGAGACAGAGATGGGTGTCCTGGTTAAGTATGCAAGAATTCAAGAGCAAAGTACTGGAGAGGAAAGAACTACACAGAGTGAGCTGCAAAAAGAGAACCACACAGAGACGTGCAAGTCTTCAGATGAGTACTGACCAGCATACACGTGTGAAGAAACTCCCGAAGATGGGAGAAGCACCACCCAAAAGGTGCAGTGTGAACAATCGCCAGGGCTCATACATGGCCTGGAATCGTTCATTTCTAGCCAGAGTGGAAAACATCGTGCAGCATTAGGCATTGCCTCAGAAAAAGGAGCAAAATTAGTCCTTGACAGAAGTTGCTCCGGTTCTGCCTAACAAAGTTTAAAAAGCAATCTTTGATACTGTTATCTCTATAATCCTCCCCACCTCCCTGTTGATTACAAGCAATCCCTCCCTACGCTGCATGACCCCGCTCCCTGCCTTGTGCTCTCATACCCATTGGAATATCGAGCCCTTATAACCAGCTTATTCAGCCCCCACAAAGTGCAGACTATGCTGCCATTCAGAGCAGCTCCTGAAACCATCCAGAGAAGCTCCTGATTTCAGGGCAACGTGGCTCGACTTCCCCACCCTGTAGATAAGCCCTATAATAAAAGATCATGTCTCAAAAAAAAAAAAGCAATCTTCGAAAGGATCAGTGTTTCTAAGTAACTTAACTATCACAACCCTGCATTTGTACAGATGCCAAGTTTCCCCATATTTTCTGGATAAATGGTTTTATTGCCCTTCAAAATAGCTCAGCCCTGTGAATTAGGTCAAAAATTCACTTAGAGTGCATAAGGTTATTTTCCTTCATTTGAATTATTTTCAAAATGGATGGGGAGTTACATTGCATTTATATTATCCCTCATAGAACTGCTTTCTTCTCCAGGTTTTAAAAATATGAGAACAATTTGGCCTCTACAATCATAAAAAAAGAGATTTTCTTCTTTAATTTATAAAAAGAAAGGGAAGCAGTTGAGTTCACAATTGGCTTGAGCTAATGAGGTCACACAGTTTCTTCTTTTCCTCCTCTTTCCTTTAGTTTCTTGTAAGGCCACAATAATACAGAATTTTTATAATGTAAGTAAATGCTGGAAAATAATAGACACCCATTTCTTGTAACTTTCCTTTTATATAATTTTGCAAGAATAGCTCAAAGACTCTTGCACATCCTCCATCCAGATTTACTGATTATTTACACTTGCCTCATTTGCTTTATGTTTTCAGCTCCATTTAAATGTAAGTTTCAGACATCACTGTTTCCCTTTACTTCTAAATACTTCCATGAGCATTTATTAAGAACAAGGACATACTCATATAACCATAATCCCAAATCAGCAAAGTTAATATTAATACCCATTTGTTTTATTCTTGTGTATGGTATGAGGTGTAGATCAAAGTGACTTTTTCCAAATGCCTATCCATTTGCCCTAGGATCATTTATTTAAAAGTTCATTTTTGTCCTGATAATTTGAGATGCCACTTTTTTCATATACCCAATTTTCATACGTACTTGAGTCTATTTCTGGACTTTCTATTCTATTCACAGATCTGTCTATTCATGTGCCAGTACCACACTGTTTTCATTATGGAAGTTTTACAGCTTGTTTTAATATCTTATGGTGGCACTTTCTCCTCATTAGCTTTGCTTTTTCAGCATTCTTTTATGTGCATTTTTCAATATGAACTTTAACATAAGCTTATATCCCAAAAGCTTGTTAGTATTTTTATTGAGCTTATGTTAAATTTATTAATCATGTAGGAAAAACTGACATCATTATGATGCTGAGCAGTCCTATGCAGGAACAAGAAATGTCTTTGCATTTGTTCAAGTCTATTTTTGTGCTTTTAAAAAGTATTTGAAATTTTTCTTCATGAACGTTTTACACATTTCTTGTTAAACTTGCTCCTTAACATTTTCTTATTGTTGTTGCCAGTGTAAATAGAATTTTTCTCTACCATCATAAACTTTGATTATCCTTGTGTAAATGAAAACTCGACATTTGGGCATTAATTTTATATCCTGCTACTTTACTGAATTCTTTTATTGTTTGTGTTAGTTTTATCATTGGTTCTCTAGAGTTTTCCAGGCATGCTATCATATCATCTAGAAACAGAAACTGATTTACTTCTTCTTTATCCAATATTATGCTTCTAATTTATTTCTCTTGTCTAACTACATTGGCTAAAACTTTGTGTATAATAAATAGCAGCAAAAATAGTGGGCATCCTTGTCTTGTTCCTAATTGCCTGAAAATGTCTCTAGCATTAAGCAAGATGCTGGCTTTTGAACTCAAGTTTATATACATTTCATCATGTTAAGGAAGTATCCCTAGAATTCTTCTCTTGAATATTTTTATTTGAAATGTGTGTTGAATTTTGTCAACAACATTTTTTACCATCTGTAGAAATATGTCATATGATTTTTCTTCTTAAACCTATTAACAGAGACTCTTTAGCATATTAAGATACAGGAGCTATGCTAGTCAGAAATAAGCCTTCTCAATAAGCAATATATGACTTACACACTCCACTCTCAGGCCGGAGCACTTTGATGCCTCTTACTTCCACCACCTCAAAGTCCCCACCTCACCTCCCAATCAGCCAGCAATAGGAATGAGAAATTAGAAAATGACTGACTAATAATGTCAGAGGTCGAACACAGAAGGAATAAAGATTGGGCAGAAGGTGAGAGAGAAAATAAAAAAAGTTAGAAGGACCAATTGACAATAGGAAAAAGAATAAAGGATACTAGGGAAAGGACCCAATGGATTCACTCTTTGACAGCTGAGGACAAGAATGAGGTTCTCTACCTATACATGGGACACAGGGATGGGTTAAATTATCTATAACAAGTGTCATCAAACTTCTTCTATAAAGGACCAGGTAGTAAATATTTTAGGATTTGCAGGTCACATACTATCTCTGTCATTTCTTTTTCTTCTTTCTTGTAACTCTTTAAAAATGAAACAACCATTCTTAACTCAAGGACCATATATGGTCCAGATTTGCTTGCAGGCTGTAGTTTGCCAACCACTGATCTAGAAGCACCATTCCTAATCACAAAGCCCTCTAGACTTGAACCCACAGTAAAGAACTACTTTTCCCTCTTTGGACTCCAGATTAGTGCATATGTTTGTCTGAAAGAGGAATAGATGCTATTTCCCTACTTGACCACCCTTAGGGACCTGACTTTCTCCAGGGTAATGGATGGAGAGGTGAGGAGACCTTTCCAGAGCATTTGCCCCTGACTTATGAGACTGTTTATTGCTATTCACCATCATGAGCTGCACTAGCAGAGACAATGTGCAAAGATAAGTTAATATTAATGAGAAATTTTGCATCTGAGCTCCTATTTCTGGAAATGATAGAGTGGGAGTGAAATGGATAAAAAGAAGGTATCTGTTACAATGAAGTGAAACGTATGATTTTATAAATACACATCTGTCACTATGAGTGCACTGATGGCCAAAGCTCTACCAGCATCTTGGACAGTGAGGATGAGGGCTGCACTAAAGACAGCACATCCAGACTGCTGAAATAGCCTAGGTTTCAGAATTTAAAACAAGGTGGAGCTGTGAGAACATCTCTCATCAGTTTCCTGCCCCTGGACTTGTTTTACTTGAGTTTTGACAATGCTATGTTGTTATCTATTACCCACAAAGATGAAACTACCCTTGATTAATATAGGTCTCTGTGCCAGTTTGAATGTATTATGTCCCCCAAATGCCATTATCTTTGATGTAATTTTGTGTGAGCAGATGTTATTAGTGTCGATTAGATTGTAATTCTTGAGTGTTTCTTTGGAATGCACCCCACCCAGCTGCGGGTGATGACTCTGATTGGATAATTTCCACAGAGGTGTTGCTCTGCCCATTCGGGGTGGGCCTTGATCAGTGGAGCCATATAAATGGACAGAGGGAACTCAGTGCAGCTGTGAGTGATGTTTTGAAGAGTTGCTACAGCCAAGAGGGACACTTTGAAGAAAGCACAGGAGCTGCAGATGAGAGACACTTTGAAGACAGCCGTTGAAAGCAGACTCTTGCTCCAGAGAAGCTAAGAAAGGACAAATACCACAAGTGGAACTAAGAGTGACATTTTTGAGAAACTGCAGCTTAGAGAGGAACATCCTGGGAGAAAGCCATTTTGAAACCAGAATTTTGGAGCAGACACCAACCATGTGCCTTCCCAGCTAACAGAGGTTTTCCGGACGCCATTGGCCATCCTCCAGTGAAGGTACCCGATTGCTGATGTGTTACCGTGGACACTTTATGGCCTTAAGACTGTAACTGTGTAACCACATAAACCCCCTTTTATAAAAGCCAATCCATCTCTGGTGTTTTGCATTCCAGCAGCATTAGCAAACTAGAACAGTCTCCAAAGCTAGAATATCCAAAGAGTAAGGCATAACGCCTTCATTTCTACAAAAATTCTGTGGGAGTGTAAGCACAGTTGTTAACAGTATTGCTTAACAATAATAACTTAACTTTGAAATTTTTAACAAGTTTTTCTCAAGAGTTTTCACATGTATTATTGACTGTTATAGTTAAAGCACTGAGCTAGGAAGTCAAGAAACCTGGGTTTTAATCTAGCTCAGCCTCATAATGGCTGTGTAGACTTCAGCAGTTCTCAGTTTTTTTCTGTAATTGAGATAGGTATACTAACATGTTTTGAATGTCTCTTCGAGCTTTGAAATAATGAATGCAATGATGTCATTTGATCATTACAAGAGACTTGGAGGCAATAGCCTGAGAATTCAGAGTAAAATACAGAACACCCAAACAGAAATGAGTGTTTTAAGACAGTAGTCTCAAAGAGATGTTGCTTACCTGTGTTTGCTCAGTCTGAACACGTGTGTTTTACTAAAATGTTCAAATAGGTTCTTGGACTCCAGGACTTTATGACAATAGAAAAAAAATAGAGTTAAATGGAGCTGAGCCTACACAATAGAATGTGAATTATGTACATTCTAGTATAGATTAGTTTATTCCTGAGTATAAGCAGTAGATACAAAAAGTATACAGTAGATTCTGATACCCACTTCCAAACCACCCCTCACTGAGGTAAAAGGAGCTCCTCGCCTGTGTGGGGAAGAGGATTCCTCTTCTGGTCCAGTTGGATTGTTCTTTCAGGCTCTATTGAGTCAGTCCTAAAATTTTGTTTGTTCTCATCTCATGTGGCCTTCACTGGGCAAATCTTTTCTTCACTGACTTGATGACTGTTTGCACAAAGTCCTTAGTGTACATCTGAAAATTCTTAGCTTCACTTTCAATGCCAAGTCTTTATCAAACAATTGTTTCCTCAAGTGTAGTCTACGTCATGCTGGATGCTGATTTTCTTTGTTAATTAAGGGTGGAGTCTGTGAGTACTCTGCCTTCCCACCGCGCTCTTTCTCCTTCCTTGCTCTTTACCTATAAGTCTGTGACCATTATCACAATGAGTCATCTTTGCCACAATCAGCGTCCTCCATTGAGTTTTAGTGATGGGAAGAATTGTATATTCCACTAATTTTGGGTGTAAGCAATCAGTTACTGATATTGGTATAAACTAAAAACTGCATTCCCTGCACTGCCTACCATTACAGCACTTTCTATAATAATAAAGAAACATTCCCCTGGGTATGGTACAGAGGTATTACTTTTTAACTGCTTCATAATAAATGTCATATGGACCCCACCAGTACTAAACTACCAGGAGTCATTTATCATTATTTGTATCCTAAGTCAAATCCTTACCCTTAGTTTCTTCCCATAGGTAAATATACAAGTGAATCCTTGTTCTCTTCTTGTTCCCAGTAGCAAAAGCCTTATTGTGGAAGAAGAAAGGGAAAAAATCAAGCCACTTGTGCCCTGTACCTGATGCCTTTTTTTTCCTATTTCTCTAGCCTTATAATATTAAAGAGTCAGGATTGATAATATTACAAGTATATTTCCACCCTATGGAATGCAAATTTGAGCCATTATGGCCTAGTTTTTTTTCTTCCCATATCAGGCTTGTAATTCATTCTAAGACTCATTTCAAAATAAGAAAAGGATTAATCATTTCATATAAAAAAAAACTGATGTAACTTTTAAAATGTGTTCTGTATATAAAACCAAACACAGATGTTGACTATGATTTTTCAGGGTAAATAAATGTCAAGAATATTCCTCTATAGTACTTGATAGCTACCAGAATTTCCAAAGTACAGAATGTACTGTACTCTTCTTAATCCAACATGTATGCTAAACTATTACTGTTTGCCAAATAAAGTTATATTTATTTATAGTCAATGAGTTCCCACAATGCATTGTGTATTGTCCTGCAACTTTGTAGAAATTGTGTAGTTTGTAGAATTAGATACAATCTCTACCCCATGGCATATAATCCAGCCTTCTTTTAATTTCTGGAAAGAAAGAAGTATAATTTTCAACAAGAGTAAAGTAGAATTAAATTTGATCATTGTGTATATTGTATATTATCTTAGTTTCTTACCTAGCTTACTAAACTTGACATCATACAGAAGAGAGTTTACTTAAAGGATAGAAAAAAATTAAAGGAATAAAAGTGTCTCATGCAACTGTGGGGATGCATGAGTCCAAATTCAGTAGGGCAGAACACACAATCCAAATTCCATAGGGCAGGCAGCGAGCTGGCATCTCTGATGAAGGTCTTTGATGAACTCCCCAGGAGAGGCTAACTAACTGAAGAAGTAAAAGTTCTCTCTTCTCCGTAAAAATCTTCAGCTGATTGGATTAAATCTAGCTGCTTGTATTCTCTTATTGCAGAAGACACTGTCTTAGTTGATCATAGAAGTAATCAGCCACAAATGAAAGAGGACACACCATATAGACCCATAGACATTAAAAGGATTATAAGGATTATTACAAAAATCTCTATTCCCATAAATTTAACAACTTAGATAAAATGGGCAAATTCATTGAAAGACACAAACTTCTAAAGTTCACTTAAGAAGACCTGAATAGCTTTATATCTATTAAATAATTTGAATTCATACTTAGAACTATTCCCCCAAGAAAGAAATTTCCAGGTGGATCCTTACATTGGTGAATTCTATCAAACATTTAAGGAAGAAATATAACCAGTTATTCAAAAAGCTCTTCCAAAATATAGAAGAGGAGGAAAAATGTCTCAACTCACTTTGTGAAGCTAACATTACTCTGATAAAACCTTCAAAAAACAATTATAAGAAAAGAAAACTGACAGACAGCTGTCTCTCATGAACAAAGACACAAAGACTCCCAACAAAATACTAGCAACTCAAATCTAGCAGCATACACACACACACACACACACACACACACACACACACACACACACACAGAGACCTCATGAACAAGTAGGGTTTATTTTAGAAAGCAAGGTTGGTTGAACATTCAAAAAATAGTCAATATGATTCACCTATTAATAGCTTAAAGAAGAAAAAACCATATGATTATCACACTAGTTGCAGAAAAAAATCATCTACAAAATTCAACATCTTTTCCAGATTTACAAAAACACACTCAGTTAACTAGGAAGAGAAACAAACTTCCTTAACCTCATAAAAGAGCATCAGCAAAAACAACCAGCAAATAACATCAAAATAATTTAATGGTGAAAAACAATGCTTTCCCCTTAAGATCAGGAACAAGGCAAAGATGGCTGCTCCTACCTCTTGTGTGGGTTTAAATCTATTATGTCCCCCACAAGACCCTTTGTCCCAGTTTGCTAATGCTGCCATTAAGCAAAATACCAGCAATGGATTGGCTTTTAAAAAGGGGGGTTATTTGGTTACAAAGTTACAGTCTGAAGGCCATAAAGTGTCCAAGGTAATGCATCAACAATTGGTACCTTCACTGAAGGATGGCCATTGGCGTCCAGAAAACCTCTGTTAGCTGGGAAGGCACGTGGCTGGCATCTGCTTGCTCCCAGGTTGCATTTCAAAATGGTGTTCTCCAAAATGTCTGCATCAGCTTCCAACAGCTATCTTCAAAAAGTCTGTCTCAGCTGCAGCAGTGAGCTCCTTCTGTCTGAGCTAACATAAGGCTCTAGTAAACTAATCAAGGTCCATGCTGAGTGGGTGGGGCCACACCTCCCTGGAAATTATCTAATCAGAGTTATCACCTACAGTTGGGTGGGTCAAAGGTTCCAACTTAATCAACACTAAAACGTCTGCCCACACTAGATTGCAGCAAAGAAAATGGAGTTTTGGGGGACATAATACATCCAAACCGACACACCCTGGTCTTTAATCCAATCTTGTAGGGGCAGACTTAGACTTTTGACTAGGGTGGAACCTTTTGATTAGATTGTTTCCATGGAGATGTGACCCACCCAACTATAGGTGAGGCCTTTTGATTAGATCATTTCCATGAAGGTATGACCCCACCCATTCAGGGTGGGTCTTAATTAGATCACTGAAGTCCTTTAAGAGAGACATTTTGGAGAGAAGCTGACAGCCAACACAGATGCTTTGAGATGCATACAAAAAGAGGTTTGGAGATGCTAATCTGAAAGATGAAGCCCAGAGTTTGCCTGGGAGAAGCTAAGAGAGGACTTCCAGATGCTTTGAGAGGAATGCTCCAGGAGAACCAAGCAGAGATCTGAGAGAAGCTAAGAAAGACAGAAGCCCAGAGACATTTTGGAAAAAGCCATTTTGAAATGCAACCTGAGAGCAAAGAACCAGCAGAATCCAGACACATGCCTTCTTAGCTGACAGAGGTGTTCTGGACTCCATTGGCCATTTTTCAGTTAAGGTATTATCTTGTTGATGCCTTAGTTTGGACACTTTTATGTCCTTATAACTGTAAATTTGTAACCTAATAAATACCCTTTATAAAAGCCAATCTATTTCTGGTATTTTGCACAATGGCAGCTTTATCAAACCAGAACACACTGTACTGGAGATGTGAGCTGTGCTGGTTTGAAACTGTTTTATACCCCAGGAAAGCCATGCTCTTCTAATCCAATCTTGTGAGCACAAACTTATTGTGGGTGAGATCTTTTGATTAGGTTGTTTCCGTGGAGATGTGACCCACCCAATTGTGAGTGGGATCTTTTGATTAGATTATTTTCATGGAGATATGACCTCAGTCATTGAAAGTGGGCTTAGTTTACTGGAATCCTTAAGAGAGCTCAGGGAGAGAGAGAACTCAAAGTTGACAAAGACTCAGACTCTTGGAGAAGCTGAGAGAGACAGTTTGGAGAGGAGCTAATTTATATAATCCAGTGTTTGTCCCCAGGAGAAGCAACCAAGGACCCACAAGAGCCCAGAGACATTTTGGAGAAAGCCACTGAAATGAAGTTAACCCAGGAGAGTAGGTTCAGAACAGCCAGCCATATGGCTTCCATGTGTCAGAGGAACCCTGGATGCCATCAGCCTTTCCTCAGAGAAGGTATCTACTACTTGATGCCTTAATTGGGACATTTTCATGACCTTAGAACTGTAAATTTGTGAACTAATAATTGTAAAAGCCAATCAGTTTCTGGTATTTTGCATTCCAATAGCTTTACCAAACTGGAACACTAGCCAATGCAAAAAAAGGCCAACTTCTCTTATGAAAATAGATGCAAAAATCCTCAACAGAATATTAGCAAATCAATTCCAACAGCACATTAAAAGAATGTGGGATCTACCCCAAGTATGCAAGTTTGGCTCAACATAAGAAAATCAATTAATGTAATACATCACATTAACAAAACAAAGGGAAAAAAACATATACTCATCTCAATTGATGCAGAAAAGTCATCAATTCTGGCAAAATCCAGCAGCCCTTCTTGAAAAAAAAACACTTAGAAAATTAGGAGTAGAAGAAAACTTCCTCAACAAGAGAAAAAGTATATGAAAAGCACAAAACTGACATCCTATTTAATGGTGACGGAAAGCTTTCCCTCTAAGATCAGGAACAAGACAAGGATGCCCACTGTTATCATTATCATTCAACATTATACTGGAAGTCCTTGCCAGAGCAATTAGACAAGTAAAAGAAATAAAGGGCATCCAAATTGTAAAGGAAGAAGAATACCTTACCCTACTTAAAGATTATATGATCCTATATACAGAAGAAATCCTAAAAAATCCACAGCAAAGCTCCAAGAACTAATAAACGAACTCAGCAAAGTAGTGGAGTATGAGATCAACACCCCAAAATCAGTATGTTTCTATACACAAGCAATGAACAATCAAAAAAATAAATCAAGTGGGAGGCGGGGCAAGATGGCAGACTGGTGAGCTGTATGTTTTAGTTACTCCTCCAGGAAAGTAGGTAAAAAGCCAGGAACTGCATGGACTGGACACCACAGAGCAATCTGTCTTTGGGCATACTTCATACAACACTCATGAAAACGTGGAACTGCTGAGATCAGCGAAATCTGTAAGTTTTTGCGGCCAGGGGACCCGCGCCCCTCCCTGCCAGGCTCAGTCCCGGGGGAGGAGGGGCTGTCAGCTCCAGGAAGGAGAAGGGAGAATTGCAGTGGCTGCTCTTACCGGAAACTCATTCTACTGATTCAAACTCCAACCATAGATAGACTGAGGCCAGACACCAGAGACTCTGAGAGCAGCCAGCCCAGCAGAGAGGAGACAGGCATAGAAAAAAAACAACACGAAAAACTCCAAAATAAAAGCAGAGGATTTTTGGAGTTCTGGTGAACACAGAAAGGGGAAGGGCGGAGATCAGGCCTTGAGGCGCATATGCAAATCCCGAAGCAAGGCTGATCTCTCTCCCCTGGGCACTTTTCCTTAATGGCCCTGGTTGCTTTGTCTATTAGCATTTCAATAACCCATTAGATCTCTGAGGAGGGCCGTTTTTTTTTTTTTTTAAATCCTTTTTGCTTTTTCTAAAACAATTACTCTAAGAAGCTCAATACAGAAAGCTTCAAAGAATTGAAATTTGGGCACGTCAAGTCAAGAGCAGAACTAAGAGAGCTCTGAGACAAAAGGCAATAATCCAGTGGCTGAGAAAATTCACTAAACAACACAACTTCCCAAGAAAAGGGGGGTGTCCGCTCACAGCCACCATCCTGGTGGACAGGAAACACTCCTGCCCATCGCCAGCCCCATAGCCCAGAGCTGCCCCAGACAACCCAGTGTGACGGAAGTGCTTCAAATAACAGGCACACACCACAAAACTGGGCGTGGACATTAGCCTTCCCTGCAACCTCAGCTGAATGTCCCAGAGCTGGGAAGGGGGAGCAGTGTGAATTAACAGAGCCCCATTCAGCCATCATTTGAGCAGACTGGGAGCCTCCCAACACAGCCCAGCAGCCCAGAACTGCCCTGGGGGGACGGCACTCACCTGCGACATAGCACAGTCATCCCTCAACAGAGGACCCGGGGTGCACAGCCTGGAAGAGGGGCCCACTTGCAAGTCTCAGGAGCCATACGCCAATACCAAAGACTTGTGGGTCAGTGGCAGAGACAAACTGTGGCAGGACTGAACTGAAGGATTAGACTATTGCAGTAGCTTTAAAACTCTAGGATCATCAGGGAGATTTGATTGTTAGGGCCACCCCCCCCTCCCCGACTGCCCAGAAACACGCCCCACATACAGGGCAGGCAACACCAACTACACACGCAAGCTTGGGACACCAATTGGGCCCCACAAGACTCACTCCCCCACTCACCAAAAAGGCTAAGCAGGGGAGATCTGGCTTGTGGAGAACAGGTGGCTCGTGGACGCCACCTGCTGGTTAGTTAGAGAAAGTGTACTCCACGAAGCTGTAGATCTGATAAATTAGAGATAAGGACTTCAACTGGTCTACAAACCCTAAAAGAACCCTATCAAGGTCAGCAAATGCCACGAGGCCAAAAACAACAGAAAATTATAAAGCATATGAAAAAACCAGACGATATGGATAACCCAAGCCCAAGCACCCAAATCAAAAGACCAGAAGAGACACACCTAGAGCAGCTACTCAAAGAACTAAAGATGAACAATGAGACCCTAGTACGGGATATGAAGGAAATCAAGAAGACCCTAGAAGAGCATAAAGAAGACATTGCAAGACTAAATAAAAAAATGGATGATCTTATGGAAATTAAAGAAACTGTTGACCAAATTAAAAAGATTCTGGACACTCATAGTACAAGACTAGAGGAAGTTGAACAACGAATCAGTGACCTGGAAGATGACAGAATGGAAAATGAAAACATAAAAGAAAGAATGGGGAAAAAAATTGAAAAACTCGAAATGGACCTCAGGGATATGATAGATAATATGAAACGTCCGAATATAAGACTCATTGGTGTCCCAGAAGGGGAAGAAAAGGGTAAAGGTCTAGGAAGAGTATTCAAAGAAATTGTTGGGGAAAACTTCCCAAATCTTCTAAACAACATAAATACACAAATCATAAATGCTCAGCGAACTCCAAATAGAATAAATCCAAAAAAACCCACTCCGAGACATATACTGATCACACTGTCAAACATAGAAGAGAAGGAGCAAGTTCTGAAAGCAGCAAGAGAAAAGCAATTCACCACATACAAAGGAAACAGCATAAGACTAAGTAGTGACTACTCAGCAGCCACCATGGAGGCGAGAAGGCAGTGGCACGATATATTTAAAATTCTGAGTGAGAGGAATTTCCAGCCAAGAATACTTTATCCAGCAAAGCTCTCCTTCAAATTTGAGGGAGAGCTTAAATTTTTCACAGACAAAGAAATGCTGAGAGAATTTGCTAACAAGAGACCTGCCCTACTGGAGATACTAAAGGGAGCCCTACAGACAGAGAAACAAAGACAGGACAGAGAGACTTGGAGAAAGGTTCAGTACTAAAGAGATTCGGTATGGGTACAATAAAGGATATTAATAGAGAGAGGGAAAAATATGGCAAACATAATCCAAAGGATAAGATGGCCGATTCAAGAAATGCCTTCACGGTTTTAACGTTGAATGCAAATGGATTAAACTCCCCAATTAAAAGATATAGATTCGCAGAATGGATCAAAAAAAATGAACCATCAATATGTTGCATACAAGAGACTCATCTTAGACACAGGGACACAAAGAAACTGAAAGTGAAAGGATGGAAAAAAATATTTCATGCAAGCTACAGCCAAAAGAAAGCAGGTGTAGCAATATTAATCTCAGATAAAATAGACTTCAAATGCAGGGATGTTTTGAGAGACAAAGAAGGCCACTACATACTAATAAAAGGGGCAATTCAGCAAGAAGAAATAACAATCGTAAATGTCTATGCACCCAATCAAGGTGCCACAAAATACATGAGAGAAACATTGGCAAAACTAAAGGAAGCAATTGATGTTTCCACAATAATTGTGGGAGACTTCAACACATCACTCTCTCCTATAGATAGATCAACCAGACAGAAGACCAATAAGGAAATTGAAAACCTAAACAATCTGATAAATGAATTAGATTTAACAGACATCTACAGGACATTACATCCCAAATCACCAGGATACACATACTTTTCTAGTGCTCACGGAACTTTCTCCAGAATAGATCATATGCTGGGACATAAAACAAGCCTCAATAAATTTAAAAAGATTGAAATTATTCAAAGCACATTCTCTGACCACAATGGAATACAATTAGAAGTCAATAACCATCAGAGACTTAGAAAATTCACAAATACCTGGAGGTTAAACAACACACTCCTAAACAGTCAGTGGGTTAAAGAAGAAATAGCAAGAGAAATTGCTAAATATATAGAGACGAATGAAAATGAGAACACAACATACCAAAACCTATGGGATGCAGCAAAAGCAGTGCTAAGGGGGAAATTTATAGCACTAAACGCATATATTAAAAAGGAAGAAAGAGCCAAAATCAAAGAACTAATGGATCAACTGAAGAAGCTAGAAAATGAACAGCAAACCAATCCTAAACCAAGTACAAGAAAAGAAATAACAAGGATTAAAGCAGAAATAAATGACATAGAGAACAAAAAAACAATAGAAAGGATAAATATCACCAAAAGTTGGTTCTTTGAGAAGATCAACAAGATTGACAAGCCCCTAGCTAGACTGACAAAATCAAAAAGAGAGAAGACCCATATAAACAAAATAATGAATGAAAAAGGTGACATAACTGCAGATCCTGAAGAAATTAAAAAAATTATAAGAGGATATTATGAACAACTGTATGGCAACAAACTGGATAATGTAGAAGAAATGGACAATTTCCTGGAAACATATGAACAACCTAGACTGACCAGAGAAGAAATAGAAGACCTCAACCAACCCATCACAAGCAAAGAGATCCAATCAGTCATCAAAAATCTTCCCACAAATAAATGCCCAGGGCCAGATGGCTTCACAGGGGAATTCTACCAAACTTTCCAGAAAGAACTGACACCAATCTTACTCAAACTCTTTCAAAACATTGAAAAAAATGGAACACTACCTAACTCATTTTATGAAGCTAACATCAATCTAATACCAAAACCAGGCAAAGATGCTACAAAAAAGGAAAACTACCGGCCAATCTCCCTAATGAATATAGATGCAAAAATCCTCAACAAAATACTTGCAAATCGAATCCAAAGACACATTAAAAAAATCATACACCATGACCAAGTGGGGTTCATTCCAGGCATGCAAGGATGGTTCAACATCAGAAAAACAATCAATGTATTACAACACATTAAAAACTCGAAAGGGAAAAATCAATTGATCATCTCAATAGATGCTGAAAAAGCATTTGACAAAATCCAACATCCGTTTTTGATAAAAACACTTCAAAAGGTAGGAATTGAAGGAAACTTCCTCAACATGATAAAGAGCATATATGAAAAACCCACAGCCAGCATAGTACTCAATGGTGAGAGACTGAAAGCCTTCCCTCTAAGATCAGGAACAAGACAAGGATGCCCGCTGTCACCACTGTTATTCAACATTGTGCTGGAAGTGCTAGCCAGGGCAATCCGGCAAGACAAAGAAATAAAAGGCATCCAAATTGGAAAAGAAGAAGTAAAACTGTCATTGTTTGCAGATGATATGATCTTATATCTAGAAAACCCTGAGAAATCAACGATACACCTACTAGAGCTAATAAACAAATTTAGCAAAGTAGCGGGATACAAGATTAATGCACATAAGTCAGTAATGTTTCTATATGCTAGAAATGAACAAACTGAAGAGACACTCAAGAAAAAGATACCATTTTCAATAGCAACTAAAAAAATCAAGTACCTAGGAATAAACTTAACCAAAGATGTAAAAGACCTATACAAAGAAAACTACATAACTCTACTAAAAGAAATAGAAGGGGACCTTAAAAGATGGAAAAATATTCCATGTTCATGGATAGGAAGGCTAAATGTCATTAAGATGTCAATTCTACCCAAACTCATCTACAGATTCAATGCAATCCCAATCAAAATTCCAACAACCTACTTTGCAGACTTGGAAAAGCTAGTTATCAAATTTATTTGGAAAGGGAAGATGCCTCGAATTGCTAAAGACACTCTAAAAAAGAAAAAACGAAGTGGGAGGACTTACACTCCCTGACTTTGAAGCTTATTATAAAGCCACAGTTGCCAAAACAGCATGGTACTGGCACAAAGATAGACATATAGATCAATGGAATCGAATTGAGAATTCAGAGATAGACCCTCAGATCTATGGCCGACTGATCTTTGATAAGGCCCCCAAAGTCACCGAACTGAGCCATAATGGTCTTTTCAACAAATGGGGCTGGGAGAGTTGGATATCCATATCCAAAAGAATGAAAGAGGACCCCTACCTCACCCCCTACACAAAAATTAACTCAAAATGGACCAAAGATCTCAATATAAAAGAAAGTACCATTAAACTCCTAGAAGATAATGTAGGAAAACATCTTCAAGACCTTGTATTAGGAGGCCACTTCCTAGACTTTACACCCAAAGCACAAGCAACAAAAGAGAAAATAGATAAATGGGAACTCCTCAAGCTTAGAAGTTTCTGCACCTCAAAGGAATTTCTCAAAAAGGTAAAGAGGCAGCCAACTCAATGGGAAAAAATTTTTGGAAACCATGTACCTGACAAAAGACTGATATCTTGCATATACAAAGAAATCCTACAACTCAATGACAATAGTACAGACAGCCCAATTATAAAATGGGCAAAAGATATGAAAAGACAGTTCTCTGAAGAGGAAATACAAATGGCCAAGAAACACATGAAAAAATGTTCAGCTTCACTAGCTATTAGAGAGATGCAAATTAAGACCACAATGAGATACCATCTAACACCGGTTAGAATGGCTGCCATTAAACAAACAGGAAACTACAAATGCTGGAGGGGATGTGGAGAAATTGGAACTCTTATTCATTGTTGGTGGGACTGTATAATGGTTCAGCCACTCTGGAAGTCAGTCTGGCAGTTCCTTAGAAAACTAGAGATAGAGCTACCATTCGATCCAGCTATTGCACTTCTCGGGATATACCCGGAAGATCGGAAAGCAGTGACACGAACAGATATCTGCACGCCAATGTTCATAGCAGCATTATTCACAATTGCCAAGAGATGGAAACAACCCAAATGTCCATCAACAGATGAGTGGATAAATAAAATGTGGTATATACACACGATGGAATACTACGCGGCAGTAAGAAGGAATGATCTGGTGAAACATATGACAACATGGATGAACCTTGAAGACATAATGCTGAGCGAAATAAGCCAGGCACAAAAAGAGAAATATTATATGCTACCACTAATGTGAACTTTGAAAAATGTAAAACAAATGGTTTATAATGTAGAATGTAGGGGAACTAGCAGTTGAGAGCAATTAAGGAAGGGGGAACAATAATCCAAGAAGAACAGATAAGCTATTTAACGTTCTGGGGATGCCCAGAAATGACTATGGTCTGTTAATTTCTGATGGATGTAGTAGGAACAAGTTCACTGAAATGTTGCTATATTATGTAACTTTCTTGGGGTAAAGTAGGAACATGTTGGAAGTTAAGCAGTTATCTTAGGTTAGTTGTCTTTTTCTTACTCCCTTGCTATGGTCTCTTTGAAATGTTCTTTTATTGTATGTTTGTTTTCTTTTTAACTTTTTTTTTCATACAGTTGATTTGAAAAAAGAAGGGAAAGTTAAAAAAAAAAAAAAAAAGAAAAAAGACAAACAAGGAAAAAAAAAAAAAAAAAAAAAAAACGATGTAGTGCCCCCTTGAGGAGCCTGTGGAGAATGCAGGGGTATTCGCCTACCCCCCCACCATGGTTGCTAACATGACCACAGACATAGGGGACTGGTGGTTTGATGGGTTGAGCCCTCTACCATAAGTTTTACCCTTGGGAAGACGGTTGCTGCAAAGGAGAGGCTAGGCCTCCCTGTATTTGTGCCTAAGAGTCTCCTCCTGAATGCCTCTTTGTTGCTCAGATGTGGCCCTCTCTCTCTGGCTAAGCCAACTTGAAAGGTGAAATCACTGCCCTCCCCCCTATGTGGGATCAGACACCCAGGGAAGTGAATCTCCCTGGCAACGTGGAATATGACTCCCGGGGAGGAATGTAGACCCGGCATCGTGGGATGGAGAACATCTTCTTGACCAAAGGGGGGATGTGAAAGGAAATGAAATAAGCTTCAGTGGCAGAGAGATTCCAAAACGAGCCGAGAGATCACTCTGGTGGGCACTCTTACGCACACTTTAGACAACCTTTTTTAGGTTCTAAAGAATTGGGGTAGCTGGTGGTGGATACCTGAAACTATTAAACTACAACCCAGAACCCATGAATCTCGAAGACAGTTGTATAAAAATGTAGCTTATGAGGGGTGACAGTGGGATTGGGAATGCCATAAGGACCAAACTCCACTTTGTCTAGTTTATGGATGGATGTGTAGAAAAGTAGGGGAAGCAAACAAACAGACAAAGGTACCTAGTGTTCTTTTTTACTTCAATTGCTCTTTTTCACTCTAATTATTATTCTTGTTATTTTTGTGTGTGTGCTAATGAAGGTGTCAGGGATTGATTTAGGTGATGAATGTACAACTATGTAATGGTACTGTAAACAATCGAAAGTACAATTTGTTGTGTATGACTGCGTGGTATGTGAATATATCTCAATAAAATGATGATTAAAAAAAAAAAAAAAAAAAGAAAAGTTATAATGTGTAATTTGGGGGAACACTCTTCTTTATGATAGAAGACAAAGAATCTAATTTGTAAAGAGTGCATAATTAAATACTATATACTCTTAAAAAAAAAATAAATAAATAAATAAATCAAGAAAAAATTCCATTCACAATAACAAAAAATCAAATATCCAGGAATAAATCTAACCAAGGATATAAAGGACTTATACACAGTAAACTACAAAACATTGCTAAAGGAAATCAAAGAAGACCTAAATAAATGAGAGGACATTCCATGTCCATTGACTGGAAGACTAAATATTGTAGAAAGCATCATTCCTACCAAAAGCAATTTATAGATTCAACGCAATCTCAATCAAAATTCCAAAAACTGTCTTTGCAGAAATGACAAAGCCAATCATCAAATTTATATGGAAGGATAAGGGACCAGAATAGCTAAAGCCATTTTGAAAAAGAAGAATTAAGTTGGAAGACTCACACTTCCTGAACTTAAAACTTACAACAAAGCCACTCAATCAAAACAGCATGGTACTGACACAAGGACAGATATATAGACCAAAATTGAGAGTTCAGAAACCAACCCTCCTATTTATGGCCAACTGATTTTTGACAAAGGGGCAAAGACAACTCAATTGGGAAAGAACAGTTTCTTCAACAAACGGTTCTGATAAAACTGAATCTCCATTGGTACACACACAAAAAAAGGAGGACCCCTACCTCACACTGTTCTGATTTGGATATATTATGTCCCCCAGAAAAGCCATATTCTTTAATGCAATCTTGTGGGGGCAGACTGATTCATCTGTTGATTAGGGTGGAACCACTGACTGAATTATTTCCTTGAAGGTGTAGACCCTGCCCATTCAGGATGGGTCTTGATTAGTTCACTGGAATACTTAAGAGACTTCAAGAGCTGACACTTGGAGATGCAGACAGAAGGATGTTTGGAAATGCTAACCTAAGAAATGAAGCCCAGAGTTTGCCCTGGAAAAGCTAAGAGAGGACCCCCAGATGCTTAGAGAGAAATCCTCTGGGAGAAAGAAGAAAGGGCACACAGGAGCTGAGAGAGAGGAGTGAAGACAGAAGCCCAACATTTTGGAGAAAGCCTTTTTGAAACACAACCTGGGAGCAAAGGACCAGCAGATGCCAGCCATGTGCCTTCCCAGCTGACAGAGGTGTTCTGGACACCATCAGCCATTCTTCAGTGAAGGGATCATCTTGTTGATGCCTTAACCTGGACACTTCTATGACCTTATAACTGTAACTTTGTAACCTAATAAATCCCCTTTATAAAAACCAATCCATTTCTGATATTTTTGCATAATGGCAGTATTAGCAAACCATAACACACACCTTATACAAAAATCAACTCAAAATGGATCAAAGACATAAATATAAGAGGCAGAACTAACAAACTCCTAGAAGAAAACTTAGGCAAGCATCTTCAGGACCTTTTGTTAAACAGTGGTTTCTTGGACTTTACACCTAAAGCACAAGCAACAAAAGAAAAAATAGATAATTGGGGCCTCCTACAAATTAAAAACTTTTGTGCCTCATAGGAATTTACCATGAAAGTAAAACAGCAACCTATGCAATGGAAGAAAATATTTAGAAACCACATATGCGATAAAGACTTAATATCCAGAATATGTAAAGAAATCCTTGAACATAACAACAGCAAAAAAAAAAAAAAAAAAAAAAATTTAAAAATGGGCAAAAGACTTGAAAAGACATCTCTTCAAAGAAGATATACAAATGACCAGAAAGTGTATGAAAATATGCTCGACATCATTAGCCATCAGGGAAATGCAAATCAAAACCACAATGAGATATCACCCATCAGAACACCCATTAGAATGGCTGCAATTTTTTAAAAAATGGAAAATAACAAGTGTTGGATAAAATGCAGAGAAATAGGAACACTCATTCATTGTTGGTGGCAATGTAAAATGGTGCAGCCTCTGTGGAAGACAGAGTGGCAGTTCCTCAGAAAGCTAAGTATACAACTAAGTATCATTGATCCAGCAATCTCACTATAATGGGAATATACCCAAAAGAATCGAAAGCAGGGACACAAACAGATATTTGCACACTGATGCTCACAGCAGCATTATTCACAACTGCTAAAAGATGGAACAACCCAAATGTCCATCAACCAATGAATGTATAAATAAAATGTTATGTATACATACAACAGAATATTATTCAGCTGTAAAAAGAATGAAGTCCTGATACATGCAACAACATGAATGAACCTTGAAGACATCATGTTGAATGAAATAAGACAGATACAAAAGGACAAATATTGTATGGTCTCATTGATATGAAATAATTAAAATAAGCAAACTCATAGATTCAGAATCTAGAATATGGGTTACCAGGGGCTGGGTTGAGGGTTGGGAATAGAGAGTTAATGCTCAAATTGTAGAGAATTTCTATTGGGATTGATTGTAAAGTTTTAGTAATGGATGGTGGTAATGATAGGACAACATTGTGAATGTAATTAACAGCACTGAATTATATGTGTGAATGTGGTTAAAAGGGGAAATTTTAGGTCATATATGTATTACTCGATTAAAATTGAAAGAAAAAACATGGAACTGTACAACACAATGAATCCCATTGTAAACAATGGACTATAGGTGATAGAATAATTATAAAAATACTCATTCATGAATTATTACAAATGTACTTCACTAATGCAAGATGTTAATAGGATAGTATATGGAAACTCTGTATTTTATATATTTTATGATATTTCTATAAACCTACAACTTCTATAAAAAAATTATTACTAAAAAAATTAACTCATAATGTATCATATACCTAAACAGAAAATCTAAAAGTATGTATTTTCTAGAATAAAACAATGGGAGAAAAATTTCATGACATTGGACTAAGCAAAAGTTTCTTTGATACTAAAGCATGATCCATAAAAGAAAAATTGGTGAGTTGGACTTCATCCAACTTAAAAATGTCTGCCCTTTAAAAGACACTATTAAAAGAATGAAAACCATAGGAACAGAAAACAGATCAATGCTTATAAGGGGCTGAAGAAAGAAGGAAGGGATTGACTACAAATGGGCATGAGGGAAATTTTGGGGTGCTAAAAATGTTCTATATCTTGGTTATGGTGGCGGGTACATGGATGTACACATTTGTCAAAACTCATAGAACTCATAGAACAACTAAAAAGAGTTAATTTTACTACATATAAATCATGTCTAACAAATATGATTTAAATATATATATATATTCATTTATTTTACTACCCTTGTATTTTCCTGAGATGAATACAAAGTACTTTTTTCTCTCCGAGAAAATCAACAAGAACAATACAATAAATGTGTTTGTAATAAGAAATTAGAAGTAGAATTGGATGCAACAATTTATGTGTCTTTCTTTCCAAGGCAAGTCATTCCAACTCTGTTCTTCAGTCACTCATTGATTTATGTATTCATTAAACATTTATTTAACATATGTGCAAGGCAAAATTTTCAGTATAAAAGCATAGTTTTATACTCAAAGAGTTTACAAATATCATTGGAAATATGAGATAATAGCCAATATATATTATAATAGACAATATTTGTGAGTCCTTACTATATATAAATGTATTAACTCATTTTAACTCAGTTAATCCCTACATAAATCTTAATCTTCACAATAGCCCATTTTACAAAAAAGGAAAAGACACATTCAGTGACGCACCAGCTTTACTAGAAGGGGCAGACCTAGCCAGTGTGGCTCCAGACTGCATTCACTTAACCTCTACACTACATTTCTTCTCCATCTACAGAACCAATTGTAGCAAAAGGTTATTAAAAAGGATTATTTTAAAAAAGATCATTAAACAAAAGGTTTATTAAATGCATAAAATTCGTGTAATTAATTTTCTATAAGAGTACGTAGGAGAAGAGGTCAATTTGGTTGTGTAGATGTGGGAAAGCTTTGAGGTTAGGGAGTATTTGGATCAGTAGGGACAAAAGGGCAAGTATTCCAGGCCAAGAACATCATGAACAAAGGCTAAAACAAAGTGAGATTTGTCAAATGAGTAGAAAATGGACCCAAAACTTATTTATCTTTGCTCCTTCCAGTAAAGTGATATAAAATATAGAGATATTCACTTCTATAAAACCACAAGGATGAAAATAAATGGAGAAGAGGTAACAAGTAAGTGATGTTAGCAAAATTCTGGGTGAATAAGAAGTGAACAAATAATAACTAACTAAACAGAGGAGATAAAACTGAAACCTAACTTCATAGAAGGGAATTCAGAAAGCAACAAGCAAATTACCACCACTGAACCCCTTAATGGCTCAGAAATTTGAGATGCCATGCTCTTCTGAAAGCTTGGGCACAGGACAGGGCTCACAGTAGGGTGTTGATAATCCACATTAGAAGCATTTAGACCCTCAGATCCCTCCTGCATCCCAGACAGGCAGGCAACCGCCTCTTGTTGACCCAGAAGAATGAGTGGAGTCCAAGAAGCTATGGACTTACACATGTATGTCACAGCTGAGGGTGTGTAATCCATACTCTGAATCCAGGTCTCCAGCTTCTAGAACACAGGAAGAGAACAGAAGAAAACTTGAAACAATTACAATTAAAAAGATACCAATTCTCCTCTAATTCATCTAAAGAGTCAATGCAATCCCAATCAATACACCAGCCAGGTACATATGTGTTTAGCATGCACATGTGTCCACCCACGCGCGAGTACGTGGAAGTTAACAAACTGACAGTATAAATATATTTGGACATTCTAAGAGCCAAGAAGATCCAAGACATACCTGGAACTCATATTCAATCAGATATCAATCTTTTTCACAAAGAATGTGAAAGTTAAGGCAGCCTTGCGTTGGCATTTGACAAGTAGACCAATTGGAATAGGGAGTCATAAAAAAGACTCACACATATGTGGAAACATAATTTATGGTAAAGGTAGCATGAAGAGTAGTACATAAAGCCTTTTCTATAAATGATATTTTGATAATCTGATATCCACATGGGAAAAAGATGAAACTCCTACCTCACACCATATATGATCATCAATTCCTAATATGAAGACTAATGATAGTTTCTGGGAGATGACATAGATAATTTTTATGACCTTTGTATAAGGACATATTTCCCAAACAGGAACCACAAAACGTAGTAATCATGAAGGAAAAGATAGCTAAATTAATTATCATTAAAACTTGGTAAATTTTGTTCATCAAAAGACACTGTAAAGAGAGTTAAAAAGCAATCCACAGACCGGGATTTGCCACACAGAAAGTCAACAAATGGCTTGCATCTCTAACACATAAAAACATTCCTATAAGTTAATAAGAAAAAGACAGACAACATAACAGGAAAATGGGCAAGGGATTTCAAAGGCATTAGGAAATCAAAATGAACAATAAATGCAAAAGATTGTTCAAGTTCACTAGCCATTTGAGAAATACAAGTTAAAACCACAATGGAATACAATTTCATACCTACAAAAATGGCTAAAATAAAGTGAATGAAAATACCACAGTTCGACCAACATGTGGAGCATGAGGAAAGCCGAGACATAGGAAGATTCAGTTGCAATAATCCCAAGATGCAAGTTAAGTAGAGACCGACCTAAACAGGCAGCAACAGTACGAATGGAAGAAAATTATGTGTGTGTGACAGCAAGTAAAAGAATTACCAGAAATTGTTACTTATTGGATACAAAGGGAAACAAGCAGTAAACAAGGCAAATATACTTCAAGAATATAAGGGACGCTCAATTATCACTTCAAGAAATTTACTTTCTTTCAGGTAGAGAATACACCATGAATTATAACCGGTGCTTTGTTGGGTCTTTATCACACCCAGAAGTATTTCTGTGGTGCGTGCTTCGAGTCTGTGGTGGGATGAGACACATTAAACCCTGCATCTTCATAATTACTCAGAGAGAATGAAATTATATAAAATTATGTCAAGTTTTTATCTCCATTTTCTCTTACAGCATTTTTTCATATATATATGCATAATTTTTTCATTATGCAAATATTGATATCATTGTCTTACAAATCTTTCAATTTAGCTACAAAAAAAAAAAAAATCTTCTCTTACAAAGGACTCTACTCAGACAAATGAAACATGATCTTGAATAACCCAACCTTGCAGTCCTTTTTTTTTCTCTGTTGGACTGAAATCAAGTTCCCAAGACCTTATCAAGCCTAATCAGAGAGTTCATTAGAGTCCACTCACTTGCATATTTCAAGGCTAATTTAAGATACAACTAATTTATTTTGTGGTACTCTCTGTTTAGCTGTTTATCATTTAAAGTTCCCAGGCCACCAAATTTCCAAACATGAGACCCAGCTGCTTTATGTCCTGAGTGGTCACCATTTAAAGGACATGTTTTAGAAATCAAAAAGCTGGCTATGAATCATGCTGAGTCTGCCTTGGGCAAAATTAGGAAGATAGCACAGTTGTTCCATCACTTGGTTTTATTCTGATTTGTTTAGTTTTGAGGAATCCCCACACACAAAAATTTAATCTCACTTTCTCAGTGTCCCAGTATCCTTATCTTAACTCAGAATTCTTCTTTCCTATTTGCCTTTATCCCATTTGTTCTGATGTGATTGCATTCGTGTTTGGACTTCTCTATCTTCAAAATTGGCCAGTTCCCTCACACTCTTATTAGGTAACTACTTAGATAATGGGTAGAGGGTTAATGGTTGATAATATCTTATTGAACACTACTATTGAGAACATACTTCATTTTATTGGCTCCTTAGATAAAAGAAGTCACTAATATAAAAATTCATAGTAAAGGATGTATTTTTCAGGCAAAGATGTGCCTTTTGGAGTCCTTCAAATAATGAAGTGGGTTTTTTTTTTTTTTTGTCCATTTAGCCAATATCAATGATTGGCAATAATGTTCATTTTAGGGAAAATTTCCAAGTTCAGTAAATACCAGATAAGAGGGATAAAGACAAGAAAGAGGAGGAAACAGAAGCATATTTAGGAATAAAAGGTGTCTAGATTCCTAGGGCTGCTGTAGCAAACTACCATACACTAGGTGGCTTAAAACAACAGAAATGTATTATCTCACAGTTCTGGAGGCTAAGAGTCCAAAATCAAGGTTTCAGCAGGACAGTGCTCCCTTTGAAACCTATCTGTGGGGGAGAATCCTTCCTTACCTCTTCCTAGCTCCTAGTGGTTTGCAGGCAATCCTTGGCATTCCTTGGCTTGCAGCTTCAGCACTTGAATTTCTTCTTCCATAGTCACATGGCACTCTCCCCTCTGTGTCTATCTCTATCTGTGTCCAAATTTCCTCTTCTCATGAAGACCGCAGTCATACTGGGTTAGGGTCCACCCTAATCCAGTTTAGCTTCATCTTAACTAACATCTTCAAAGACCCTATTTCTGAATAAGGTGACATTCGTGGGACCAGGGGATAGGACTTGAATGCATTTTAGGGGGAACACAACTCTACCCACAACAGAGAACGTAAGAAAGATTACACATGAGGTCAGAGTTGGGATGGTTTTAGGCTAAAGAGAGTGGACTGAAAAAGAACGACTACAGGGAGACAAAGTAGAAGGCATGGAGAAAAAGAGAGAAGATGCGGGAAATTAAAGAACTGAGAGGAAAAAAATTAGAAAGGAAAAAAAATCTTTAGAGCCCCAGATTTATAACTTCTAACAAACTTAACCTTTGTTGAAATAACAATTAATTAGACATTAAGTATTCTAAGAAAGTAAATCATTTGTAAATGAGCTGTTTCAAGCTCAGATGACAGAAAAATGAAACTGACCTCTAAGAAAATACATTTTTTCAATGACTTTAGAAGTTGCCCCTCTGAATTGTCTTCATCTCAAACAAACAACAAGGGATACATATTCCAATTTCTTCCTTTGGTGGTTTATGCATTGCTTCACTCTTCTGAGTTTCCCTGACGAAAGAGTGCTTGAATTAAGAAAACAGATGAGCTCAGAGTGCAATTTTTTGTCTTTTTAAACAACATATGAATGTCAATAGAAAATTACAATGGAAAATTTTTGAAGTATCTCCTACAACTAAGTATTCAAAACTTTTCTTCCAAAAACCACTTAATCATTACGGTACTTGAACCTGACGTATAATGCCAATATTTCTAAAAAATAAACACATATAGAGAAATGCATTCATAGTTACCACTCAAGATTTTTCAAGCCTCTGCTCTCATGGTCTAAGTAGTCTGAGTCTGAGTCAGGCCCGGTGACCTGAGGGAATTTGAGAGTGTTACAGGTAATTAATCTGTGACAAGCAAAAATATATGCAAACTGTAAGAATTGTAATCCTCTAATAAACATGCACACATGCACACATGCACACATACACCTTCCCAAACACCTTCTAAGGAGGAAGTCTTCCAGGCTTTCTAAATGAGCCACTGGACCTTTTGGAGGGCAGCTGGATGTGATGAATGAAAAGAAGAGTGATGCTACATGAGGGCTTATTAAATCACAGATTGTTGGACTCCATTCCAGAGTTTCTGATTCTGTACATGTGGAGTACAGCCCAAGAATCTGCATTTCTAACAAGTGCTCCCTAAATCTTGATGCTGTTTGTCTGGGGTCCAAACTTTGAAAAACAGTGGCCTAGAGCTGAATTTCTTTTCATCATGAATAGATTAAAAAAGCAGAAAAAATAAGGAGGACCTGAAAACTCATATGTGGGAATGGGATGGGATAAATGATGAGAAGAGGAAATGAGGGGCACTTTGAGAAATGACCTTAGGGAGAAAGAAATTTTGAGACATCTTCCTTCCTGCTGTATCTTGAGGTTCCTGTATTACCAACACCTCAAGAAAATCCACACTAAAGATCTATATTTTTCTTCATAGCATTTGTAGTCAGATATGTGTCTTATGAGCTTTTTTTATTTATCCAACATTGACTTACTGAGCATATCCCATATACCAGTTACTACCCTAGGCCCTGGGGTAAACACAATGGACCAAATCCCAGTGAACTTGAAGTTCACAAAACAGTGAGGGGAAACATCACAAACAAATGAATAGACATATTAGAGCCAATAGTGGCAAATGCTGTAAAAGAAAATAAATCAGAGAGTATAGATAATGGCAAGGAGTGGGAGAGAGGTAGTGGCTATTTGAGACAGGGTAGCCAGGAAAGACCTCAATAATTAAAAGACATTTTTGCAGAGATCTGAAGAACTAAGGGAGACAAGCCATGTGGATATCTGGGGGAATCATATTTTTGGCAGACAAACAGTAATTGAAAATATTCTGAAATGGATGTATATATGGGTGTTTGATGAACATCTGTGAGACCCGTGTAGTCATATAGCATAACGAGATCTAAAGCTAACAGAAGGAATTTAAAAGGAAGCAGACAGCCAGATGATAGAGAGCTTGTTAGGCCTTGGTAAGGACTTTGAATCTTACCCAGCATGAAACAGAGAGCTATGGGTGGGTTTTAAGTAGAGGCATGAGTATCTGACTTTTCTTTTTTGAAAGGATCGCTTTAGCTGCCATATGGGAAGTAGACTGCATAGGTGCATTGGAAGAAGCAAAACTCTAGTTCAGAGTCTACTGCCATAATCCAAGGGAGGTATGACGGTGGCTTGGACTGGGATAAGCACAGGAGAGGTGGTGAGAAGTGATAGGATTCTGGATATGCTTCAAAATTGTGCATTGAATACGGGAAAGAAAAACAAAGCAAGAATTACTTCAAGATTTTTGGCTTAAACAACTGGAAGAATAGAGTTCTTGTAAATGGAGGGAAGTAGGACCACTATGGAAATAGCAGGTTTGGCCAGGAAAGAGTAGGCAGTTGAATACATGGATTTGGAGTTCAGGGAAATCTTAGGATTGGAATAATAAATTGGGAGTGGTCAGCAAACAGCTGAATTTAAAACCAGAGACTAGATGAACTGACCTAGAGAGCGAAACAAATAAAGAAGAGAAAAGGCCCTCAACTTTGCAGGTTACAAAAATGAGAAAGACCCAAGAAATGACTCTGAGAAGAAGGAGCTGGTGAGGTAAAGAACCTAGAGAAGAAGGGCTCCACTAGAGCCTAACCGACAAAGTGTTTCAAGGAAAGCATGACCAGCTCTGTCCACAGCTTCCTGATCAGGGGAGGGGTGAAAATTAACCACTGAATTTGACCACATGATAATCACAGATTACCTTGATAAAGGGAGTTTGGCTGGAATGGTGGAGACAAAACCATGATTGGAGTGGATTCAAATGACAGAGGGAAAAGAGGATGTTAAAAGAGCATTAAAGACAGGTCTGTTGATGATATGGAAGAGTAAGGGCACAACTGCAGAAGAAAACCTCTTGAGTTAGAATCTAATGCTTGTATTGGAGAAGTTGGCCTTAAATAGGAGCAAAGACACTTCAATTATTTTAACCAGAAGGAAGACAGTGTGTATGGGTACAGATACAGGTAGCTTGGTAGGTTTCATGATGGCAGAAGTTCTTTTCTGATCACTTCAATTTTCTCATTGAAATAAGAACCAGAATTATACACTGACCTTAAAGGAAGCCAAAAATTGATAGTTAATCTCTGACATCACCTTCTTGTTCTCCCTGCACCATCAATGATTCAGCAAGTCTTATTTTTCTAATATATATATCTGTCTACTTTCCATATCCACTGATATTCTCCAAAGTCCTTGTCTAAGCCAACATCATCTCTCACCTGCACTGTTTCAATAGTTGCCTGCATGGTCCCACAGCATCCACTCTTGGTCCCTTCCAGTCCATTCTCCACACAGAAATAAGTCGAGTCCTTCCTAAAAGTCAGATCCAACCATGTTACTCTCCTGCATAAAATCTTTCAATGTTTCCACCAATCTTAGAATAAACTTCAAAATTCTCAAAGAGCAAAGCACACACCCATAGGGATAGCTATTCAGTCCCCAGAGCATCCCCTAATCTCGACATCTATGTCATATGGCCCTGCCTCAGTGCCATCTTTCCTGGGAATTTGAATACTGAGTAAAGAGGCATAGAAACCAGAAACTGCAGTTAGTAACTGAGTCTTACCTCAATGTAAGGACCCTTGAAAGGGTACACAACCAGGCCCATCAGTAATATTTGCAGGGTCCAGGGCAAGGAGTACAAATAGAGGTCCACATACCACATGTCTAAATGTATAAAAGTTATAAATCAAGGTAACAAACCATTGAATAAAATATATATTCTGACCTCCATCCTTCATAATGATATGGAATGCCAGATTCAAGTTTCAAATTTTCAGATTCCCAAAATTTCTGAGCCAAATGTCTTCCTTCTATTTCCATGTGCTGGCTCCAACTGAACATGCAAGGGGCCCTAGATGCATGCCAGTATACCTTCTCTGACCAAGTGCTTGCTTCACACCTAGGTTCATTCATCAGCAATGTATATAGAGTACCTAGTATGCACTAAACAGTGAGTTAAAAAATGAACCTCACTTTAGCTTGCATGACCCATGTCTACTCATAAGCCCCTCAAATGACTGTTCCCAGGTTTTACACTCCAATGGAGAGTTCTATGCATGAGGAAAAGAGACTCATACAGACCTCAGGAAGCAGGCTTGAGAAAGAAATCCCAAATCCCAAGTGGTTGGGACATGGTCTATAAGGGCGTATGGGCTCTCTGAGTGGGCATTTACCCTTGACCCTGAGGACCCTTGTTCCATGGGGAGGAGCGTAACCAACAATGGGTCAAAGCAGGACCTTCTAAAGGACAGGCCCTATGAATAAGCATTTTTGCTCAAGTTTGAAGGCAGTAATAGCTACACAACATCCTACCACCAAGACCCCTGGAGCTGCCCAATCCTTGTTGCCCTGTGCAATGCTTAGTTTTTAGCTTTCCATCCATCCATAAACCAACTCAATATCCCAATATCATATTACCATATTTCCTTTTTCTCTCTTAAGCAGGCCACAGTTGGTTTCCATTGCTTTCAAGCAAAAGAAATTTAACTAACACAATCCTTAATATGGCCTACATAGTTCTGCATGGTCTGCTCCCTGCCCACCTCTCCAGTTTCACTTCATTCTACTCTCCCCACCATTTACCAGCCATACTGGCTTCTTTCAGTTTCTCACAAAGTTCTTGTCCACCTCAGCACGTTTGCACATGTTGCTCCCTCTGCCTGAGCACATCTCTTCTTCTCCTAACTATCACTTTCCTTCAAACATCAGATTAAATGTCGCTTAAGAAGCCTTCCTGTCTACACTCCATTCACACTATTACACACCCTGATTGCACTGTGCATGTTTTCTCAGCAGGCATTACTAATGGTTAATTATTTGTTGAATGCAGCTCCCCCTGATAGAGCATAAATGCTACCAGGGAAACCTTATCTGTATTGTTTGCTATTCTGTCCCAAATACCTAATATAACACAAGATACAGAGTGGATGGTCAGTAAATATTTGCTGGGCAAATGAATTCATGAGATTATTTGTGTCTTTGATGCTTTGGAACCTCAGAAACCAGAGGCCAAAAGGGGATTTCTTTAATGCTTTCTGGCAGCCTTCCTTCATTGCTGGTTTTTTTTTTTCCCCACTGAAAGTTAAACATTTTCATATTTCTTCCAAAACATAATCTATTTATAGATATTATTGAGAAAATAACATTTGCTGATGTAACTGTATAAAATGTATACCGTTTTAGTATAATGTGCCAAAGCAAATAGAAAAAAAATGCTTATTTTTTCTTTTTGGAGTAAAATGCTCCAAATCATCATGAGGAATTAAGAAGCTTAAGATTCTATTCTCCAAGTAGATCAGGCAAGTTCTTTAAATTTTAAAGTAATTTTAATGTTTGTTGCCTAATGACAAAATAATTATCACTGGTAACTCCTCTCAATTTTTCTTTGATTTGTTATACTTTCTATTTATCACAATTTTCTAGGCATTGATGTTTTTCAAAGAAATTTTTCAAAGAAAGAAATAATGCTTCTTGATATTTATCAGCTTCAAAGTATTATTGTAATTTGGACAGAAAGTCATTAAAATAACAAGTTGGCAAAATTGCAACTACTATTTTGAACAAAATGAATACAAATAAAAGTACAAATTAGAACATTTTTTAAACATTAACTGTAAAGTTCATTTTTCTAACAGAATCATTTATCTTTTTTAACTATCACTATAAATTTTAGTTCAAATTTGGCAAGCAGAAGACTAACTAAAGGTTTTGTTATACCTAAAACTGGAATCTCTTCACTTCCCATCTAAAAAAGAAGGGGATAAAATAAAAACACATCTTCAACATAGCACTATTGAGGAATATCTTCAAAATAGAACTATCTGTTAAATGGAATATTTATTATCTTTAAAACGATAAACCTTCATTGAATAAATTATTGTACATCTCTTCAGTGAAAAATCACAGTCATTAAAAAGAATGAGGTAGGTCTTTTCGTACTACTATGAAACAATCTTTAAGATATTGTTGAAAAAGCAAATTACACAATGGTTTAATCCCATTTGTACATGTGTATGTGTGTGTGTTAAAATAAGGATATGCATGAAAAACTTCTGGAGGCATACATTATCAGCTGCTTAAAGGCATGAACTTTGGTGAATGGAGCTGCAGGTATGGCTGGAATAATCACTTTTAACTGGATATAGTTTTTATCATTTGCTTTTTTACTATATATGTGCATTGTTTTATAATATGAAAATAAACAAAATTCAACTACATTTGAAATTCTAGTTTCCTTCAAAGCATATTTAAGTTATGTCAATAAAGATTACAGATTCATACTCACAAAGATAAAGAAAAATATGGCTCAGATATGTGAACATAATTCAAAATCCTGTCCTTACACTGTCTCCTCTCCCTGCGAGGTCTCTGAGAAATTCACACACACAGAATAAAACATATGCACAGAGGGCAATGACTGTCAAGTAAATATTTCATTTTTCTGAGTCTATGGCCCTGAACTCTGAGCTGTGGTAGACCACCTGGGTACTCCTTTGGGCTCCATGTTGCCAAAGAAACAAAAAAAAAGCCTGCTTGGCCCCTTTCCTCACCCCAGGCCTTCAAACAAATATGAAGACTTCCCACTCCAAAGCAAGGAAGGCTGAGAGAGGACACCCCAGAAGGAAACACCTCGAGGTCAATGGAGCATGTGACCCACATCCAAGGCAGTCAGGGCTGCTCTAAACATCTGAGACTAGGCTTGTTCTCAGGCAACAGAACATCAGCTAAGTGGCCACCAGAGGCAGGTATCCCAGGGAGTTGGACCTAGGACAGAGGCAGACACAACCAGCACTACCACCTTAACTGAATCATTGACCCTGCACAGAAGCCTCCACTTTGGGGTAGGTTCAACTGCACTGTCATGAGCCATCCTTGTCAAAGAATAAGGAAGGTGATCTGTTTCCGCTAGGAGCCAACTCAATTTCTACTTTGCACAGAATATTTCCTCAAGATCCCTTTGTATGCATGGAAACACCATCTAGTGGGTGAAGTCACTTTTAAAATGTATTTTTAAATGGCCACCAATGTGTTTATTTTGATCAAATGTGTCCTCTTTCATTTTAGAATTAATTTGAATTAAATTTGGTTAATATTCTAGAGGATAACAGGTTATTTCAGTCTGGTAGATAAATGGACTGGCAAAAAGCATCAAATCAAATGGAACTCTGAGGAATACTTTGTTCAAATAACAGCATCATTTTTAACTAATTTTCCATACAAAATTTTTGTTGGGAGTTTTAATGCCCAACTCCCAACCCAATCCCATCACAAACAGCACACACCCAAAATAGACTCAAAGGTCCAGGCTGTGACAGATATTTCAAATACTCATTTGCCTGATATTTGCATAGGTATACATTCATAAAATCTTTACCACAACATATTCCAGAAGTTCAAACTGTAAAAAATATTTGCAAACTGGATAAATGAACACTCAAGAGTTAAGAAGCCATAAACCAAAAGAATGTTTTTTCTATTCTGTACACTCTGTTTATTATTTTTTTTTTCAATACTCTCAATCTTTTATTCTATCTCCCATAATAATATAGTATTTTTGATCTCTTCAGAACTGAAAATGTTTTTGGTAAAATAGCAGGTAATAATAAATACATACTGTATCACTCTATACCTTCTCAACCAACTGTATATTTAGGAAACTTTGCTACTGATATTATGAAATTGCTAAAGAATTTAATAGGCATTCTTAATAATTCACAATTGAAAATATATATTAAAAAATTAGCAACCTGAATCATTTCACAGCCTATATGTGTGGATATGTCTCAACAGGACCATTTTCTAATGACAACTTAATATTAGCAAACCAAATCCAATGATGCATTAAAATAATTATACACTGTGATCAAATGGGATTTATCCCAGGTATGCAAGGGTGGTTCAACCTAAGAAAATCAATTAATGTAATAAGCCACAATAACAGAACAAAAGAAAACATATATGGTCATCCTAATTGACACAGGAAAGTCATTTGAAAAAATTCAGCACCCTTTCTTGATACCAACTCTTAGAAAACTAGGAATAGAAAGAAACTCTGTCAACATGATAAAGGGCATATATGAAAAGCCCACAGCTAACATCATAGTAAATGGTGAAAGACTGAAAGCTTTACCTCTAAGATCAGAAACAAGACAAGGATAACCATTGACAACACTGTTATTCAACATTATACTGGAAGTTTTAGCCAGAGCAATTAAGAAAGTAAATAAATAAATAAATAAATAAATAAATAAATGGCATCCAAATTGGAAAGCAAGAAGTAAAGCTTTCCCTACTTTGAGACATGATCCTAAATACAGAAAATCCTGTAAAATCCACAACAAAGCTACTAGAACTAATAATCAATTTCAGAAGGCAGGATACAAAATCAGCACAAAATATCATTAGTGTTTTGATACACTAGTAATGAACAATTTGAAGAAGGAATTACGAAAAAATTCCATTTACAATAGCAATTGAAAGAATTGAATTTATTAGAATAAATTTAATCAAAGATGTAAAGTACTTCTACACAGAAAACTACAAAGCTTTGCTGAAAGAAATCAAAGAGAATCTAAATAAATAGAAGAGCATTCCAGGTTCATGGATTAGAAGACTAAACATGGTCAGGATGTCAATTCTACCCAAAGTGATTTACAGATTCAACATGATCCCAATCAAAATTCCAACAGCGTTCTTTACAGAAATGGAAAAGCCAATCATCAAATTTATATGGAAGGGTAAAGGGCTCCAAATAGTCAAAGCCATCTTAAAAAAGAACAAAGAGGACTCACACTTTTCGATTTTAAAACTTGTTACAAAATCACAGTAATCAAAACAGTGGTACTGGCACAAGGACAGACATATAGGCCAATGAAATCAAACTGAGACTTCAGAAATCAGCCCTCTATGTATGGCCAACTGATTTTTAACTAGGGTGCCAAGTCCAGTCAATTGGGAAAAAACTGTCACTTCAACAAATGGTGCTGGGAAATCTGGATGTCCATTTGCAAAAGAATGAAGGTAGACCTCTATTCACACCACATACAAAAATCAACTCAAAATGGATCAGACCTAAATACAATAATCAGAGCTATAAATTTCCTAGAAGAACACATAGGGAAGCATCTTCAGGACCTTTTGTTAGGCAATGGTTTCTTAGACTTTACAACTGAAGCACAAACAACAAAAGAAAAAATAGACAAATGGGAACTCATCCAAATTGAAAACTTTTGAGATGCAAACTATTGTGAAAGTAAAATACAACCTACTTAATGAGAAAAACATTTGGAAATCATATATCCAACAAAAGTTTAGTATCCAGAATATATAAAGAAATCCTACATCTCAACATCAAAAAGACAGGCAACCCAATTTTTAAATGGGCAAAAAACTTGAATAGACATTTCTCCAAAGTAGATCTGCAAATAGAAAAAAAGCACATGAAAAGGTGCTCAACATCATTAGCCATTAGGGAAATACAAATCAAAACTACAATGATCTACCATTTCACATCCACTGGAAAGGCTACTATTTAAAAACACAGAACATTACAAGTGTCAGAGAAGTGGAGTAATAAGAATGGAACACTTGTGCCTTGTTGGTGGGAATGATAGTGTAGTTGCTGTGGAAGACAGTTTGACAGCTCCTCAGAAAGTTATAGAATTACCACATGACTCAGCAGGTGCTTGAACATATATTTGCACACCAATGTTCATTCACAATTGCCAAAAGATAGAAGCAATCCAAGTGTCCATCAAGCAAAATGTAGTATATACACACAATGGAATATTGTTCTGCCATAAAAAGGAGTGAAGTTCTGACTCATGGGACAATATGGATGCACCTTGAGGACATAATGATGAGTGAAATAAGCCAGTCATAGAAGGACAAATATTGTATGATCTAACTGATATGACATAATTAGAATAAGCAAATTCATAGAGTCAGAAATTAGAATATATGTTACTAGGGTCTGGGGTGGGAGTAGGGAATGGGGAATTAATGCTTAAATTGTGTTGCGTTTCTATTTGGATGATAGAAATGTTTTCATTATGAGCAGTGGTGATGGTAGCACATTGTGAATGTAATTAACAGCACTGTAATACATATTTGAAGGTAGTAAAAAAAGGAAAGTTTAGGTTGTATGTATGTTACCAGAAAAAAAAATTTTTAAATCCACAGGATGGTACAACACAAACAGTAAACCCTGAAGTAAACTATGGACTATAGTTAATAGTAGTTAATAGTACAATTATAATAGAGTTCTTTCATCATACAACAAAGGTACCACGCCAATGCAAGGTGTTAATGGGGGGGGCGGGATATGGGAAGTCTGTATTTTATGCAGGATTTTTCTGTAAACCTATAAGTTTTCTAATAAAAATAAATAAATAAACTGGAAATGGATGTTGGGATGGTACCACAACTATATCTGAACTATATATGAATGTAGTTAAAAGAGGGAATTTCAGGTTGTACATATGTTATTAGAATAAAAATTTCTTTAAGATTGTATAACTCTTATTGAGTGACTATGTGATTGTGAAAACCTTGTAACTGACACTCCCTGGATCCAGTGTATGGGCAGATGAGTAATAAAATAAAGACAAAAAATATATATAAATAATAAGGGGGTATAAGGAGTATGGAATGTTTTTGGTGTTCCTTTTTATTTTTATTTTTTATTTTTTTAACTTTCATTATTTTGGGGGACGTAATGAAAATGTTCTAAAATTGATTGTGGTGATGAATACAAAACAACTATATGATGACCCTGTGAGCCATTGATTGTATACTTTGTGGATGCCTCATATGGTGTGTGAATGTATCCCAATAAAATTGCATTTTAAAAAACTATAAGACTGCTCAATACAGTGAACCTTATTGTAAACTATGCAATATAGATATTAGTACAATTATAAAAATATTTTTTCATCAATTATAACAAAAGTACCACACTAAGGCAAAGTGTTCATAATAGGGAGTTATATGGGAACTCTATATTTTCTGCATGATTTTTCTGTAAACCTAGAACTTCTCAAATAAAAAAATTATTCTAAAATAAAGTAAAAATTTTAAAAATAAAAAGATATGATGGAGAATTTTAATTTGATAAAGGTAGTGATTTTGACTTTTAAAGTTCTGAGCAGAGGACACTATAATAAATTCAAGGTAGATCTATTAGCTGACAATTGTTTGCTGGGTATTGGAGACAAAGAAAAAAAAGGGAGTCTCATTTTCTAATGTAGACACAGACACAAGCAAACTAACACAATGTGAAGAATTAAGTAATAGCAATAGATAGCATTTAATGAGTGCTTATACTATGCTAAGCATTGTTCTAACCACTTTATAAAGTTAACTCAATTTTTACAGAAACCATATAAGTGGAAACTATTATTTTACAGATTAGATATGGAGGATAAGTGACTTGTTCAAGATTGTAGTGTTCATAAAGTTAATATGGGGGGGGTGGCAGAGCAAGATGGCAGCATAGAGTGTTGTGGTATTTAGTTAGTCCTCTAGAACAACTAGTAAATAACCAGGAACAACTAGTAAATAATCTGGAACAACTGTTGGGAGACATCCATGAAAGAACACACATTGTACACCATCCTGGAATGGGTGGAATGGCTGAGACTGTAGCACAGAGTCGTAGGTAAAGCTCCTGAAACCCGGAGCTGGTGCCTCTCCCCCTCAGGCATGGCAGGCTGAGCTGAAACATTCCCGTGTGGAAAAAAGAAACAGGTTACAGGGACGGTAATTCAACCAAGCCCCGACTATGGTTTTAATTAACAAATTTGGACTACTGAATACAAGCTACAAGCACAGAGAATCCCGGACTCAGCAGGAAGGGAAGCAGGTTCCTTCCAGAAAGGAGAAGGCAGGGCTGATGGGAAAAAAAATACATACATAAATAAAAACAGAGACTTTTGGAGACAGCCAAGCTCAGAATACTGGAAGATGGCTGTGTGCCAAGGAAAGGGGCACAGTGAACCAGATACCAACTCTGGTTGACAAGCAAAACTGAGAGGGGCTGGGGACTGGCTCTGAAAAGGGGCTTTTGCTCTTTTTCCATTTTTTTCTCTCTCACTCTAAGCAGCCCATTAGAGAAAGCCTCAGGCATTTTCAATTCAATGCTGACCCAGGCAAGGATGGAGTTAACAGAGCCAGAAAGACAAAGGAGGAATTCAAGGGTAGAATAAAACTCCCTAGGGGGTATATCTTCCCTAAGAAAAGGAGGGTAGGATCAGCTCAAGTGGCTCCCTCTCTCAGAGAATTCAGACCCCAGGGCCTGGGGGAAAACAAACAAACCAGAAACAACTTAAGCTTGGCTTCTGAAACCCTCCACCCTTCCCTAGGACAGGGCCCCCTAAGGATTAAAGGGACCACACCTCTTTACACCAGTGGGGAGCTGTGGGCTGACAAGTGCCACCTGCTGGGCAGGATCGGAAAAGCACAGAGTCTAGAGGCCTCATGGAAAAGTCTGCCAATCTTCTAGAACTCACCCTCAGGGAAACTCACAGCCTCCTCCTGAGACTTGAGCCCCACTGGTCTGGGAAAATATGATTGGGGTAATCAAGGAAACCAGATGCCCAGACAACAGAAAATGAAAAATCACACTAGGAAAAATGAAGATATGGCCCCATAAAAGGAACAAACTTACACTTCAACTGAGATGCAGAAATTGAAACAACTAATTATTAATCAAACAAATCCCCTAAATCAATTAAAAAATCAATCCAAAAATCAATTCAATGAGTTGAGGGAAGATATGGCAAAAGAGATGAAGGATATAAAGAAGAAAGTAGGTGAACACAAGGAAGAAATCGAAAGTTTGAAAAAACAATTGGCAGAACTTATGGGAATGAAAAGCACAACATAAGAGATGAAGAACACAATGGTGACATACAGCAGCAGATTTCAAGAGGCAGAAGAAAAGATTCATGAGCTGGAGAACAGGATATCTGAAACCCTAAAAACAAAAGAACAGATGGGGAAAAGAAAGGAGAGATATGAGCAATGTATGTGTCATGGCTGCCCCAGAAGGGGAAGAGAAGGGAAAAGGGGCAGAGGCAATAATGAAGGAAATAGTCACTGAAAATTTCCCATCTCTTTTCAAAGACATAAAATTACAGATCCAAGAAGCACAATGAACCTCAAACAGAATAGACCTGAGTAGAGTTATGCCAAGACACTTAATAATCAGATTATCAAATGCCAAATACAAAGAGAGAATTCTGGAAACCACAAGAGAAAAGTGAGCCATCACATACAAGGGAAGATTGATAATACTATGTGCAGATTTCTCAGTAGAAACCATGGAAGCCAGAAGGCAGTGGTATGAGATATTTAAGATACTGACAGAGAAAAACCACCAACCAAGAATTTTATATCTGGCAAAACTGTCCTTCAAATATGAGGGAGAGTTTAAAATATTCTCAGACAAACAGAAAATGACAGTTTGTGAACAAGATACCTGCTCTACAGGAAATACTAAAGGGAGAACTATAGATGGATAGGAAAAGACAGTAGAGAGAGATTTGGAACACAGTTTTGGGAGATGGCAGCACAATAATGTAAGTACACCGAACAAAGATGTGAGTATGGCTGAAAGAAAAAGGCATGTAGGATACCAGAAGGAAAGATAGAAGGTAAAGACTGGGACTGTATAACTTAGTGAAACCTAGAGCAGTCAATGATTGTGATAAAATGTACAAATATGTTTTTACACAGGGAGAACAAATGAATGTCAACTTTGCAAGGTGTCAAAAAGGGGGTGGTATTGGAGGAAAAAATACCATCAATGCAAACTAGAATCTATAGTTAACAGTAACATGGCAATATGCTTTCCTAATTGTAAAAAGGCAATACACCAATGCTAAATGTCTATAAGAGGGGGACATAAGAAAGGGGTATGGGATTCTTGGCATTAGTGTTGACATTTTTTATTGTATTTTATTTTAATTTCACCTTTTGTTGCTTTTTAGTTGCCATTTTTTTCTTGCTTTTTCTTTTTCTTTTGTCTTTTTACTTTTTTTGCCTCTTTCTCTTTCTTTGTGGAAGAAATGGAAATGTCCTTATATAGATGGTGGTGGTGAATGCATAACTACATGATTGTACAGGAAACCATTGATTGTTTACTTGGGATGAACTGTATGATGCATGAATAAAAATGTCTGAAGAATGAACAGAAAGACACAAGTACTGGAGAACATGTGGAAAAAGGGATATACCTAATCACCATCAGTGGGGAAGTAGAATGGTGCAGCCCATCTGGGGAGCAGTGTGGTGGTTCCACAGGAAGCTAAGCATGGGGCTGCTATACGGTCCTGCAACATGGTTGGATATTTACTTGGAAGAACTTAGAAGAGGGATATGAATGAACATTTGCACAGTGGGGTTTATGGTGTCAATATTCATGATTTTCAGTGGATGGAGGTGGCATAAGGGTACATCGACTGGTGAAAAGAATGGTGAGCTGTGATGTATACATACAATGGAGTATTTGGCTGCTACAAGGAGGACTGAAGTTGTTAGGTGAATGGACATTGAGGGTAATATGTTGAGTGAAATAAGCCAGAAAAGAAAAGAAAAACATTATAATGCCTCACTAATATGGACTAACTATAAAGTGCAAACTCTTGAGACCTGAGCCTGAGAGCATAGGTTATCAGGGGAAGGCTTATAGTAAAGGTTCCTAGATTGTAAGCTCTTATAGCAGTTACATGTATTCCTGAGTTGTAGTGGCTATTTGTAAATTATGAGATGCTGAGCTCCTTGTTGTATAACCTGGGAGGTCCCTGGAAATTTGGGTATTTTTGTGACACTTGAGACTCAGAACCAGAGTCTGACAGCTAAGAATGTCAGCATTACCTCATACAGCAAATGTTAAGGAGTCTGAAAAAAAGAGACCATACTTCAATTAGAGCTATGAACAAAATGGACTTGGTTAGGAATAAGGTAAATCAAACTAAAGGGTAAAGGATGATATCGACAGTGTTTTTAAAACTCTAAGATGTGTGTGAGACCAAAGAAAGAGACATTTATTAAGAACAGAATCTATATTGTTTGTAATACACTATATGATTTAACTTGTGTGGTCAGTTTACTCAAATAACATAATTACAAGGAACATTGAATAGGAAGTAAAAACTGGTTTGTTTGTACAGGCTAGAGTAAAGATGCAACACATCCCAGAGTAATTTGGGCAGAGAATAAAAATGTATCTGCAAAGCCCCCTTGAGAGACTGGGGGGAAATGTGCCTGGTCAGGACTAAGGCAAATCAGGCCCAAGGGTAAAGAATGACACTGACTGGGTTTTGGAGCTTCAACTTTTGTTCGAGACCAGGGGAGATGTATATTTGGTGCAGGATCTGTATTTTCTGTAGCACACTAGATAGTTTAACTTGTACGATCAGTTTGCTTGATCACCATAGGTGCATGGAACTGTGAATAGGAAGTGGGATTGGTGAATTTGTACAGGCTGGGGTAAAATCCCCATACATCCTAGAGCAATACGGGCAGAGAGTGCGGGGACTGAGCTTGTACCTCGGCTTGCCAGGCCTGGGCCAGGGGACCTGATCACCCCCTGGGGAGGGTAGTAGGTACGGGCGTGAGTGCCCTCTGCAGCCCCCCCGAGCCTGAGGAGCGAGGTCAAGGCAGCTCCCTTTTCCTCACCCAAAATGCCACTGGCAGGGGAGGCTTGCCGGAGGAAACCGCCTTTCTCCCAACTGCCCTTTCCCCACTTCCTTATCTTACCCACTCGCTCCCTGGTGCCAAGGCCACTCCTGCCACCGCCAGTGCGCATGCACCGTGGCCGAAACAACCCCCGCCCGTTGCAACGGCTCCTGCGTCCTCTCAGAACCAATCCTAGCCCCTCTCCCTTCAATATTGCCATTTTAGGCTACTTCACCTCCTTTCCAGCCCTGCCCCTCTTACCAGCCTATATAACCTGTAATCACCCCTGAATAAATCTCTTTGGCGCATACCCCTACTGGATGAAGAGTGTTTTTGTCCTTATCGCCGCCCTCCTTGCACGCCTCTCGCCGAGGACTCTGGCCAACGTCCTCCGCCTCACCCTCGCCTCCGGGAAAGAGCCCCCGCCGCCGGTAACCTTTAAGCAGCCCCGAGAGCTGAGGGCTCGGCTACCGGCCGCCACTCCCCCTAGAAGCAGTAACCCCGACCGCAACTGGTGCCCCGTGTGAGGATCGTCTCCACACGACAGTTTGGCAGGTCACCCGCTCGCCCGGACGCCCCTCCAGCTTCCCATTTCCTCGCCTGCAAGGTAAAGGGCCGCCTCTCCCTCGCCGCTTCCGGAGCCGTGTGAGGTTCCTTGCTCCGAAGCCGCTCCTCCCTTCCCCCACGCTCTCTTCATCCAGTAGGAACTCCTCCCTTCCCCCACGCTCTCTTCGTCCTCTTGTATGCGCACTTCTATGACCCCCGTCCCTCCTAACACTCTCCCTCTTCCCCTCCATTACTTTGCTGTAGTTCTTTGTATCTTTATTTCCTCATTTGGTGCCGTGTGCCTCTTTGCAACTGCCCCCCCTGACTGCTCTCGTTGCCAAAGGGCACTGCTTTCTGCTCTCGCCGTCTCCTTCGGCCTTGCAGCCACAGTTTATCTCATTCTCTCTGCTCGATAAACAACTCCTCCTTCTCCTCCCTGCCAGCCGGCCGGCCCGGCTCGGGAACAACTCCCCCTCCTCTCCCCTCAGCTATGGGTAATCGTATATCTACATGTCAGGCACCTCAAGTTCGTGCTCTGGCTGGTCTCCTAGACACGCATCGCTGTAAAGTGTCTGTCCGGCAGCTGCAAATATACTGGGATCTCCTGCTGCCCTTTAACCCATGGCTCACCACTTGCCATCTTTGGGACCCTGTTACTTATGATCGCCTTATTGATCGAGTCACTAATGCCATGGAACATGAGAGCAAGCGCTTCCCTCCCGGCTTGCTCCCCACTCTGATAACCATCCGCTCCTGCCTTCAAGGCTCCCTCCCCCCTGATAGAGGCCCCGTTAAATCCAAAGAGGCCCTATCAACCCAGCCAACAGACTCAGATAGCGATACTAATTCAAATCATGACTCGGACACGGAGTCCTTAGTCGAGCAGATTAACAACGCGCTCGAGGTGACTCCCAAAAAGCAAAATAATACTGCGCCACGCCAAGATGGCGAACTTCCTCCTTCTTCTTCCATCGAGGGGAGGAAATGCTCCCGCGATGACATCAGCCCTAAGCTGGGCCGGAAACCGCATACGCTTTACCCCGCCCTTTCACAGGGCGGAGCTAGTCCACCATCTTATGCCTTGAACCCCACCCTTTCACAGGGCGGGGCTGGTCCGCCATCTTGTGTCTTAGCCACGCCTACCGCGCCGCCATCTTGCGACGCTTGGGGCCTCCCACTCCCGCCTCTCCCTCCGGCGAGCTCCCCCTCGGAGCCGCTACCGGCAGCTGCCGCCGCTCCTTCCACCCTGCCGACTAACAACCCCTGGCTGCCTTCTGCACCTCAAGGCAATCCTTGGGGCAACGCTCCCCCTACCCCCACTCCCGCGCCAAGTCCTCTGCAAGCGCGTCCTCCTTTCTCTCGTGCTTTTCGCTGCTTTCCTCTTAACCTTGCCCCCACCCCACAGAGGCCGCATGACTGGTATCCCATTGACTTAGATGCTATCAAGCAGCTTCGCAAGGCCGTCAAGGAGGACGGATTAGGTAGCCCATATGCTTCCCAAATACTACAGGATCTCGCCATGAACTATTGCATCCCCCAAGACTGGGCCTCGCTTGCCCGTTCAATTTTTAACCCCGGTCAGTTTGTTGACTGGCGTGCTCACTTCCAGGCAGAAGCAGCTAAGCAAAGTGAGCAAGACACAGCCATTGGAGTCTATCATCACCCCGAAGCCTATTTAGGCACTGGAGCATTTCTAAATGCGTCTGCTTATATTAATGCACCTGCCACCTTTTGGCCTATCCTTTGGAAAATCGCCTTACGAGCATTTGCCAATTGCTCTACCTGTTAGCCTAATAAATTCACCAAGCTCTTCCAGGAGCCGAGTAAGCCTTTCGCCACCTTTGTCTCCAGAGTCGAAGAAACCTGCGCTCAAAAGGTAAGTGATCCCCAGGCCCAATATTACATGTGCCCATCCTCAAATCCTGGAAAATCGTGCTGTAATTCCCCCAACGAGTACTACTGTGCATACTGGGGGTGTGAAACATTAGCCACTAATTGAAAGCCTCCTGTTCCTGATCATTACCTTACCCTAAAGTGGGCCCCTACAGGGTGCAAACTCCCTACTGTTAACTGGCTCAGCCAAGAAAGTAGGGAATCCTGCACACATCTTAATCTTACAGTGCAGCTCCCCACTGATCCCTCCTGGTTACTCGGTCAAACTTGGGGCTTCAGAATCTATGAGAAAGGAGCCAACCGAGGATCACTTATTCTAATAAAAAAGGAGGCTATAAGCCAACCATACCAAAATACTGCTTTAAAAACACCCTCTGGCATAGGTCCCAATAAAGTCATTAACCCCCTTTTTCCACAGCTCTCCAGCCGCACCTTAGTTCCAACTAAACGTACTTCAACTACATCTCAAACCCCACCACCCCAGCTTCCTCTGCCCCCTTCTCGTTATTCCTCTCCCCTCCTCAGCCTCATCCAAGCCGCCTTTGCCTCAGTGAACTCCTCCAACCCCAATTTTACCTCCTCCTGCTGGCTCTGCCTCTCCACCTCTTCCTCACTGTACGAGCCCGTTGCCTCCAACCTCTCCTTTTCAGAAAGCACAGAAGACAGCCCCTCGGAATGCAGTTGGAATACCTCTGCCGTCCCCCTAACCTTTCATTCAGTCTCCTATACGGGAAAGTGCGCCCGTCCTCGCTCCAGTAACTCTCCCGACCTCACTGCCTGTGCCAGCTACTCATCTCCCAGCAGCTCGGCAAAATTTCTCATTCCTCATAACTCCTCCCAATGGCTCTGCTCCTCTACAGGACTTACCCCCTGTCTCAGCACGAATATCATCAGCGAATATAAAGAAACTTGCCTCCTAATTGTCCTTATCCCTAGGGTCTTATACCACAGCAAAGAAGACTTCTTCCTCCGTCTGGAAAAAACTGCAGCTCCTGCCTTTCTGCAAAAGCGAGAGCCCATCACCGTCCTTACAATTGCCTCCCTCCTAGGTCTTGCCGGCGCTGGCACCGGAATCGCTGCACTAGCCAGTCAAGGCTCCGCCCTAACTCACCTCAGGGCGGCTGTTGACGAGGACATTCGTCACTTACAAAACGCTATTTACCATCTAAAAAATTCTGTCAATTCCCTCTCTGAAGTCGTGCTCCAAAACCGCCGAGGTCTTGACCTTCTCCTCCTCAAAGAAGGAGGCCTCTGCGCCGCCCTAGGAGAAGAGTGCTATGTTTATGCCAATTCCACAGGTCTCGTCGAGGACAGCCTAAAAAGGGTCCGAGAGGGACTGGAAAAGCGTAAAAGAGATCGTGAAGCCACCAATTATTGGTCCAGTTTTTTCACTCCCATCCTCCCATACATCCTTCCTTTTCTTGGCCCCCTATTAATAATTATTCTAGCTCTCATCTTAGGACCCTGCATCATACGCAAAATTGTCCAGCTTGTAAGAAAACAAACAGATGCCATTTTTTCCTCGTTCGTGCAAATCCAGTATCAACGACTCGCCACCTCTGACGCCCCCCACTCCAAGATGACAACCAACCCTCCGCGACCTCAACGCCACCGGTCAACCCGCCGACCGCGAGGCCCTTCTCAATCACCTGAACATCGCTCTCACCTCGAGTTCCAGCTTCTCTGAACCCCTGAACTTTAAACCCATGAACTTTAAACCCCTGAACTTTAAACCCCTCACCTTCTCCCAGCCCGCTGCAGCGGAGCCATTGTCAAGCGCCCGGGCACCACACCAACACTGAGCTCCAGCCTCGCTGAGCCACCGTCAACCCCTTTTTCCCTTCCCTGACCTCCCCCTTCCCTCACCCTTAGCGGACCTCTCCGGTAAAGCCTCTTCCTCTAATTAGAAAAGAAAGGGGAATTGCGGGGACTGAGCTTGTACCTCGGCTTGCCAGGCCTGGGCCAGGGGACCTGATCACCCCCTGGGGAGGGTAGTAGGTACGGGCGTGAGTGCCCTCTGCAGCCCCCCCCGAGCCTGAGGAGCGAGGTCAAGGCAGCTCCCTTTTCCTCACCCAAAATGCCACTGGCAGGGGAGGCTTGCCGGAGGAAACCGCCTTTCTCCCAACTGCCCTTTCCCCACTTCCTTATCTTACCCACTCGCTCCCTGGTGCCAAGGCCACTCCTGCCACCGCCAGTGCGCATGCACCGTGGCCGAAACAACCCCCGCCCGTTGCAACGGCTCCTGCGTCCTCTCAGAACCAATCCTAGCCCCTCTCCCTTCAATATTGCCATTTTAGGCTACTTCACCTCCTTTCCAGCCCTGCCCCTCTTACCAGCCTATATAACCTGTAATCACCCCTGAATAAATCTCTTTGGCGCATACCCCTACTGGATGAAGAGTGTTTTTGTCCTTATCGCCGCCCTCCTTGCACGCCTCTCGCCGAGGACTCTGGCCAACGTCCTCCGCCTCGCCCTCGCCTCCGGGAAAGAGCCCCCGCCGCCGGTAACCTTTAAGCAGCCCCGAGAGCTGAGGGCTCGGCTACCGGCCGCCACTCCCCCTAGAAGCAGTAACCCCGACCGCAAGAGAGTAAAAGTGTATTTGCCAGGTCCCCCAAGGAACTGGGGAGAAAGGCAGAAATGTTGGACTTCCCCACCCAGGTGATTGCTGATTCTCCCGCAAACATTGAGGACTGCCAATTTGGTGGGCTGAGCCCTCGATCTTGGGGATTTCCCTTATGAGGCTAGTTGCTACAAGGGAGAGGCTAAGCCTACTTATAATTGTGCCTAGGAGTCCCCACAAGAGAGCATCTTTGTTGCTGCCCCCCAAGCCCACTTGGCAGGTGAACTCACCACCCTCCCCACTTACATGGGACATGGCAACCAGGAGTATAAATTCCCCTGGCAACTCAGGAAATGATTCCTGGGGATGAGCCTGGACCCAGCCCTGAGGGTCTGAGAGGATCATCTTGACCAAAAGGGGGAAGAAAGATAATAAGGTCCCAGTGGCTGAGAGATTTCAAATGGAGTCGAAAGATCACTCTGGAGGGTATTCTTATGTGCTATATAGGTATCACTTTTTAGTTTTTAGTGTGTTGGAATGGCTAGAGGGAAATAACTGAAGCTGTCAAACTGAAACCCAGTGACCTTGATTCTTGAAGATGAATATATAATTATGTAACTTGCACAGTGTGACTGTGTGATTGTGAAAACCTTGTGGCTTGCACACCCCAGAGTATGGACAGGTGAATGGAAAAATGGGGATAAAAATTAGATAAAGAATAGGGTGGGATGGAGGGGATGGAAAGATTTAGGTGTTCTTTTTTGCTTTTATCTTTATTTTGGAGTAAGGAAAGTTTCAAAAATTGATTCTGGTGATGAACGCACAAATGTATGATGGTGCTGTGAACAATTGATTGAATACTGTGGATAACTGTAGGGTGTGTGAATATATCTCAATAAAACTGAATTTAGAAAAAAGTGAATGAACAATGGGTGGGTGGAGGGAAATGGGATGTTTTGGATGTTCTTTTTATTTTAATTTTTATTTTATTTTTTGGAGTAATGAAAATTTTCAAAGATTGTGGTGATGAATGCACAACTATATGACAATACTGTGAACAACTGATTGTACACTTTGAATGATTGCATGTTATGTGATTATATCTCAATAAAATTACATTAAAAAAAGAGATTAATATTGGAATTTGAACCAGGAATGTGAATACAGTGGTGTCTGCATATCCAGATGAGGAATTAATCAGTTTATTGGGAGGGCTTTGTAGAGAAGGGGTTTGAAGATATCCTGAGGGATGAGGAGGAGGTTAGCAGGTGTTTGGAGTTGTTAATAGTGGGAGAACCCTGGCAATTCAAGCAGATGAACAACAGTGACAGAAACCTCAGCAGATAATAGAGGATGGTCTAGAGGATGTTCTAGAGAATAGTTTGGGATGCATTTAGTTCAAAATAATGGTAGAAAGATAGACCAAGTTTTAAGGGTGCTGCATATCAGGCTAGGATACACTGAACTTTATTCTGTTGCAATGGGAAACCATCAAGAGATTTTAAGAAATGCAGTGTTATAATTTTGACCACGAGTCTGAAAACAACTGCTCAAGGGCTGTCTTTGTAAATAAATCTGTTTTTGTAAATAAAGTGTTTGGGGAATACAACCACACCCCTTCATTTACATATCTATTTCTGTTTTCACACCTGAGTGGGAGATTTGAGTAGTTGCGAGGGAGACCAGGAGTGTATGGCCCATAGAACCTAAAATATTTACTTCCTGGACTTTTACAGAGCAGGTTTGCTGACCCCTGACTTTAATCAGTGCTTAGAAAGAACTCTCATGGCAGAAGAGAAAAGATTAGAAAGGGGAATGACAGAAGGCAAAGGGACTACATAAGAGGTTCATCACTTGTGAATGTCTTCAGCATGTATGGTGAATGAAAGGAGGGGCTGGGATGACTTCTTTGTGCATGAAAATCTGCATGCTTACTGAACATTACTAGTACTTTGTCCGGCGCTTCTCCGCCCCGCCTCAAGTCCTCGGTCGGCCGGCGATGGGGACCAGAGAGATAAGGGGAGAGAGGGTGCGGACAATGTCTTACCCGACGCACTCGTGATCACTCTGGACTCGCAGCAGTGAAGCATGTAGGCTTTTAATGGAACTAGGCAATCATCCTCTTTACAGGTTCCGCCCGGGGCAAGACGCCTCGGGGGAGAACAACCTCGATGCGGCCGTCAGGCGCGGCTCCTTGTGGGCTGTCTCCCCGAGCTCTGCCCGGGAACTTTCTTATAAACCTTACGTATATCCAATGGGCAAACGCCACGCATACAAGCATGATTGGTGAATACAGAGGGTTGTCACATACATCACAAAGCGGAAGCAGGATGTGGGCGCCATCTTTGCACCACTCGATGGGCGGGGGGAACTCAAGGGCAGGCTGCAGCTTGTCTACTAGGCCTAATCCGGAATGTGGCTGCTCACATCTCCCCCTTTTTGTTTTTATTTTGATGCCCCAGTGTCTCCAGTGATGAATGTGCTCCCGTGGACCTAGATGGCCCACAACGTATGTTTTGGTGCTTTGGGGAGTCTGGACTAGGTCCCGGCCATACTGCGGCGGGGCCTCTGGCACCGACCAGAATGCTCACTTCATATAGAGACCGGAGAGCCCATGAGCTGGAAACCATGTGGCTCTCCTTGCAGTACTCAGTCTCGCAACTGGGGGACAAGAGGGTTAGGAGAACGGTAGCCAGTGTCGAGGGCGTCACTAGGTGTCTCTGTGCAATGGCAGGGGTCCCGTCTGGCCACAACTAGGACTCTGCCCAAGAGATCTACCTGAGACAAAAATAGGACCACTGGTACCGAATGTTTATATACGAGATTTTTTCATATACTTAGCTGCGAACCTTACCCCCGAATGCCCAGCTTCGAGTGGTTGGGATGGGTGCTGGGCAGAGGGACTATAGTCATCAGGAGGGTTACAGGCAGAGGACATGGCCATCATGGCGGTAACACGTAATTGCTGTTGTCTTTGAAACAAACGCTCCAGCAAACTCTTAACAATGATCAAACCTACTAATAACCCCACAGCAAGAAGAACCCAGTTGGTCAGATTAGGCCAAGAGAACCAGGAGGGAAAAAAGGTCAATATTCCTGGCCCTCTTCCCGGTCTGCTGGGGAGTGGTCGACACCGTCGACATCATTTGACCGCTCATCACGCGAGTTGAGGACTGGATCCAACAGGTCACGTTGGGGGTTTAACGACCCGTCAGGCTGCAGTTCTTTGGTGTTCTCAGGCGACTGCACGGTTCTCACCAATCTCTCCGGTACCCACACTGGTTGGCGTCCTGGTTCCTGGGGAAAGACACAAACAGAGCCTCTGGCCCAGCTGAGCACTGGGTCAGGGCCTTTCCACTGCCCCGTTAAAACATCCTTCCAGCGGACCAGGCCTCTATGTAGAGGACCTGGGGTGGTATGTTGCAGGGCAGGTGTATGATTTAGGGCGGAGAGGTTTTCAACCATATTCAGGGTGTAAGGGGCGTTAGGGCCGTACTGATGGACGGCTTGCCTCAGCTCCTTCAAGAGCTTGTAATCATAGGGTTCATGATTACGAGCTTGCTGATTGATAATGACTGGGAACATCTCGGAGGCTGGTTCGGGTTCATTGAGCAGCGGTCGGTAGCCGCCCAGAACGCCAAAAGGTCTGAATGTGGTGAAAAGGCTCCACCTCCAAAAATGCCTCCTATTGGGTGAAGGGTGCGGAGGATCCGCGTAATCGGGTGGGGATTCTGGGCATTGCACGGGAGGGCCAGGGTATCTACTCGGCATGACCGCTAGAGGGAGTCCTGTACAAGGGCCCCTTGCGGAGTCGGTTAAACCGTCCACCGGATGCAGGTGCTTCCTTAGGGGCGCAGCAGCCGTTGGTGGTGGGGCGGAGGGCTGCGTGGGTGAAACAGGAGGTCCCTCTAGATCAATCAGCGGAGGCGCTTCCGGCCCTTCGTCTGCCTCACTCTCAGATCCTGAGTCAGAATTATCAGAACTAGTATCCGACTCCGGCGGCTTGCCCTTATGGGAGCCCTCCGCAGACGAAACAGACTGAGCCTCTTGGAGTGCATGTCGCGCCTGCAACAAGGCAGTGGGCGTAGTTAGGCCAGTGGCTGATTCTAACTCAAGTACTGCACGAACAGTCTCCCATATTGGGACTAGAATCGGGTCCAAACAAACACCCGTTTGGCGCGCTCGGTCTATATCATGACCAAGTTTCATCCACGAGGGCAGATTAAGGCTGCCGGAACAAGGAAACCAGGGGGCAAAAGTGGCCACATCATCAAAAAATCGCTGGAGAGAGCTTCTCTTAACTGAGATACCCCACTGTTTCAAAAGGGTCTTTAAGGGGGTTAGTAGGGGTGAACTCCCGGACTGCCCCATGCTTGCAGCCGGCACTGTCTTGTAATCACTCGGAGAGCTCTTCCGAGTCCCCGGGGCTACCTGAACGCCCACGGGCCCTAGTCCTCGTATGGAAAGGGGGTGCTTACCTTCTCGCGGTGATCAGTCGCGGAGGTCAAACCACGGATCCCGGGAGCACGTCTCCGCCGGGTCGAGGGGAACGCGAATGAGGTTCCCCGTACGGGCCACCACTTGTCCGGCGCCCTCTCGATCTGTCCCGCGCGTCCTGTCCTCGGCCAGCGAGGAGAACAGAGGGAGAGAGAGAGAGACACAGACAAACTAACACTCGAGGCACACAATGGCTGTGAGCGCAAGCCTTTTACTGGAGTCAGGAAGAAACTTTCTCTGTTACATTTCCCACACGAGGCCTCATACCCCGTGGGAGAACAACCTCTGTGCGGCCGTCAGGCACGGCTCCTTGTGGGCTGTCTCCCCGAGGCTAGCCCGGGTAATCTCTTATATACAATAGTCACAACCAATAAGCTGGCACTACGTAAGCGTGTACAATAGGCTAGCAGCAACCGCTGCCTCATGCGTCATATGCGGAAGCAGGATGTGAGCGCCATCTTGGCTCACTCGATGGGAGGGGTGTACTCTAGAGCAGGCTGCAGCGTGTCCACTAGGCCCTAACCCGGAAAGCGGCTCTCCACAGTACTTCATAAAATGTAGGGCCTAAAGACCATTAAAACACTACCTAATCCTTAACCTACCAGAAGATTTAAAACTTCATCAAAATGCCTACCTTTCACATAATTTCATTAAAAATCCACAGAATTCTTTCAAGTGTTCATGATCAGGCCTGCTTAATTATTTAGCCCCTACCAAGTGCAGAAACTGGGAGTGTAATTATTTATAAGATACAACTCCTGTCCTTGAAGAATTTGCAGTATATTGGGTCAAGTCATCAATGCAAATTCCTAATTTCCTAATAAAGTGGCCTGAGGATTAAGAAAATTATGACAATTTCTGACTTTGAAGAAATACCAAGATCGATTAACCAACCAAACTTCCTCTTTCAACAAAAACTGTGGGTCAAAAAATGTCTACATCAGTACGTCCCAAACTATGTTCCTACAACCTACCCCATGAGAATGGCTCCATTTGGAAAAAAAAAAAAAAAAAAAAAAAAAACTGTGCAAAAGTCCATTCACCTCTTAAAGGATTACAAAGCACATTAAGAGATTAAAAGCCCTGAGACGTCCAGGATTAACCGTTTCCCAACTCAGGGGGTCATGGAACCCTTTTTCAACTAATACCTATTAACATCCCATGTTACATAATTTGGAAATGGTAATCTACATGATTTGAGGAAGCAGAATTTAAGCTCAAAAATTAGCTAAACAGAGGTATATATTTGCTTATCTGGGTATTTGACATATTGTAGCAGCCCAAACACCATTTAACTGCCTGAAATTTTTATCGTTCAGCAGTAGTGTAGGCCCAGCTGCAATCCCATCACCTTCAGAAAGAAAGCAGCATTTGCCAGTTTTAAGAAAACAAATGACCATATACCAATCAAGCTTGGTTAAGTACAACCAAGTTTAAAGAACTGTTCAAATATCATTTTATCAGGAATCTATTTATAACTGCTGCTCCCTGCATCAGTTTTTCAACCACCTAACTGCTGGAAAATTCCGCTTCACATTCCGGTCTTCATAAAGGGCACTTTAGGGAAGCCATTTTTATGCAAAACTTTCTGGTGGCCAGAATAACACGCTGCGGCCACTGCATCCTGCCCCAACCCACCCCCCTCCCTATCTATATACATTCCAGTCCTTAAAAGGGCATAAAAACCCACTACTCACTTCTCCATTGGCTCAGTCATTCCTTCCCAAGTCCCACCCCAACAGACCCCTGGGTCCAATCACCTCTTGACCCATCAGCTAAACCCCTGTCCATCTTTACCAAGTCACCACCCCTGGAAGCAAAGCATAAATACAGCGCTCCCTTTGTCTGCGAGGGGGCTGAAGCTTTACTTTACTTCAGGCGCCGGCCATGCTGATGGCGCTTTTCCTTCTGACCCCCACCATCCTGACGCCCAAATAAACATTCCTTTCCTGCCTGCGGTGGACTGGTGTCCATGCCCTTTGTGACTGTGTACCCCGAAGTTTCTAACACTAACAACAGTAATATCTGCCAGGTATAAATATAAATATATATGTAACATAAATGCATAAGTACATAAATACATACACATGCATTTAACATATACATGTATATGTGTATATGTATACATATATGTATATACTGTAGATAAGTGTTAGGAATTGAATTTTGACCCCTAAAAAAGGCACGTTCAGGTCCCAACCCTTAGTCCTGTGGGTATGAACCCATTGTAAGTAGGATCTCTTGAAAATGTGGCCAAACTGAATCCGGTTGAGTTTTAATTTAATCTGGATTTTTAGAGTCATTTATAAGCAGAATGAAATTTAGACAGACAGAAAGTCGTGGGATAGCAAGAAGCTGGAAGTTAAGGGCATCTGGAAGGCAAAGAAGACACTGCCATGTGCACTGCCATGTGACAGAAGAGCCAGGGACCAAGGGTAGCCGGCAGTCAACCCCAAAAGCCACAGTCTTTGAGAAGAAAGCATTGCCTTGCTGATGCCTCAGTTTTGAACTTCTAACCTCAAAACCCTGAGTCAATAAATTCCCATTATTTAAGCCAATCCATTGTATGATATTTGTTTTAGCAGCTGTGAAACTAAACTGTATATATATAAAAATATATATACATATGGCATATATACATGTATATGCATATATGTATACATATATACTTACATACATATTTAAATAAACATTTTTATTGATGCATACGATATAATCAGGTAAGTACCCAAATCTTAAATGTACAGGAGAATTATCACAAAATGAACTTACTTTCAGGAGCCCCACGAAAGGTGTGCAATAGCATTACCGTTTAATAGATAAGGAAATCAAAGCATAGAGATATTACATGACTTGCTTAATGGCACACAGTTGGTAAGTACAGGGTGCAGGAATTTGGAACCAGACTTCAAACCCACCTTTGCTCCACCACATAATTCTAGTTTCCTGGAGTTTCTTAAAAAAAATACTACCAGCCCATCCTTATCAGATAAAAATGACCAAAGACCACAAATGGCTTGTGTATTTGCTGCTTCAATTCTTACTTGTGTTTTTGTTTCCTTGTGCTATACCACATCTGCCAGTGGCCTGACCTTCTGAACTGATTTTCTCATTCTTCACTTCCCAGCCCTGATTACCCCTCCCCAACCCTGGCCAGCATGCTGGCCTCATGACCTCCATCTTGTTCTTGGCCACAGTAAACTATTGACTCCCTGGTCTTCGTTTCCTGGCTCCCAACTCAAAGGCTTGATTCAGACTCTGACATCTGTCTGGCTCTGTCCTGACCCCCTGCTGGCCCAACACAAGCCTGCTATTACCCACACAACTGCATCACAGATGCTCCCAGGAGAGGGGTTGACATTTTTCAGTGAAACGATCTCAATCATTGAGAGCATTTGCCAATCAGGCAACTGCTCTGCTGCTGGCTCTCAGAGCCACTCCATGATTAAGCAATGCATTATGTTTACTAAGAGAGAAGTTCATTTCTACTACTGGATCATGTGCCAGATCTAACTTAGCCATGTCAGCAGCAACCACTTTCAGCATGCATGACCTATTCAATTTGCATAATATGAGATTCAGATTTATGGAAGACAAAAAAGAAAACCCCTTGTATCATGTTCCTTTCTGCCCCCTCTTGAATTTTCCACTCATTTTAATTAATGAAATATGTTATCAGCATGAATTTGGCTTCTAAAGTTACTGAAATTTCTTGAGACAAAGTTAACTAGGCAGATTTTCTTGGTGCCATTAATCTATGGAGCTATGAAAGTCCTGTGTTTGGTTGCCTTTTAAATGTTCATGACCCCAAAACTGAAAGCCAGAACAAAATGTACTATCAGGACTGCACACTTCTGAGAAAAGATCAACACTGACCTCTGCACACCCATGGTAAGTCACTGGAGCATCAGGATAAGAGATTAATGAGCAGAACTGTTGTCATTGTGTTGGTCTGGTTTCATTTCCAATAATTGAGAGATGAGCCAAAATATCATTTATATTAAACACAGAAAAAATAAAGAAACATTAATGATAAACTTACAGACTTAGTGGAGAAGAGAGTATACTGCAGGAAAATCACAACAAACATGCACTAAACCTGTTTGCCTAGAATTTTAAAAAGATTTATTAGCCACTACGCCGTCTTCCAAATGGATCATTTCATGCATATTGCCCTTGGGTGACCATAACTTCTCCACAGTGTTATCTATGCCTCGCCCCAAATATCTCAGCTCTTAGAATGCGGGTCTTCCACACCAAAGGGACATCCAGTTAAGAGCAGATATTTGCACCTGTGCCAGATGCTTTACTGCATTCCCCCACATCTTATCACAGCAACCCTTATTTGTAAATTTGAAAAAACTGAAATAGAGAGAGGTTAAAACTACTTGCCCATGGTCCCACAGTAAAAGAGAGAGCAAAAAGGAAAATAGAGAGGAAAGAAGAAGATGGCAAGGACACATAAGGAGAAAACTGCAAAACCCAGACAGGGACATGATATATCATAGAGTGCACATGTGTGGCCCTTAGGCTCCACACACACGTTATGGGCATGGACAGTGATTGCTGGTAGTTAGATGAGATAGAATATAAGATATGATACCATAAGATCATAACATAACATATGTGAAGGTATAAATGGGTACCAAACTGGTTGGAATCTATAATTATTTTTTGTGGGTTAGAATATGAAAATATTTTAAACTGTTTTTTTTATTGAATTTTCTGGGCTTTCTGTAATGGCTTTCAGGACTAATGGAATTGTGAGACTTTAAAGATTGCTTAAAACAGAAAAAATAATTTCCATTAAAAAAATAGATGATACTTGTTTCACTCCCCAGTTAGAACCCAGACCAGTGAAGATATTTTAAAAAGAAATGCATTTTCCATCTTATTAGGTAAAATGGAAGGCCCAGTGTAGCTTCTTAGAGCAAAGGCAGATTTATCAAACCAAATGTTTTAAATTCTATTTAAACCACTAAGACTCTTTTGTTCCCTAAGATTGTATGTTAGATTTATTGGTTTGAAATTTTCCCATGGCCACAGTAATAAATGATCAAACAAACAAACAAACAAACAAACAAAAAATCTGAGACTGTGCTGTCTGGTCCAAGTTTTTTATTTAAAGTTAGGCTTGTACGTGTTTTCAGTTAATTAAAATCAGCAGTTCTCCATAAATCTTGAAGCACAGCATAACTGCTAAAAGAGTGCCAGCTTCTGGGGTACCACCATGAAGTTTTATTTGATGATCTTTATTATTCAAAAGGAATTTGTTTATAAGAAGACAGATCAAGACCATCAGAGGCAACAAACAAATGCCCTGCATGGCTGAGTCTATTTATCAATTCATAAATCATTCAGAAAACTCTTTTGAAGATCCTCAGGCACCACAAATTTCATTCAATTCTGCTGTGCTGTTTGCACCAGAAATCACAGTCTCGTGAATGGAAAATGAAGAAAGTGTTCTTTGGACTGTTTAAAACACACATGCAAGTGGATACATGAGGTGAGACTGAAACAACGGAAGTTTATGTGATGGTTTGAGGACTCCATCTCTCCATTTTAGGTTTATACATTTTATACTCACACAGCACAGCTTCAGTGATTTAGAAGACATTAAATAACGTTAAACTCCAGCAACCTGCAGCTTGGTGACTGAACAAAACCTCTAAAAGACTATAAATAATAGCATTACATCTTATATTACCCCAACAACCTGTAGTAGAATTTATCATCCATTCTTTTTAAAAAAAAAATTTTTAACTTTTTATTTTGAAATAATTTCTAACTTACAGGACAGTTGCAGAAATAATACAAACCCCATACAGAGAACCCCAATATATCTCCTACCTAGATACCCAGATCTACCAACTTTAAACATTTTGCCACATTTGTTATAAAATTTTATCTATCTGTCTGTCTATTTTCTAAGCATTTGAAAGTAGATTGGATACATCAGACTTCTTAACTACTTAATACTACCATGTATATTTCCTAAGAATAAGGATATTCACTATGTAACCATATTAAGTACAGTTAACAAGTTCAAGAAATTTAACATTGATATAAAGTATACAGACTATATTCCAGTTTTTTCAATTGCCCCAATAATGTCCTTTTAGGCATTTTCTCCTCCCTTATTAGATCCATTTGCCATCAATTCTTCACTAAACAGTTTCATTCCTCTTATGTGACCTCTAATTATGATTAATTGGGGAATTCAAGTTCCTTCCAAACGATGCTATGCATGTGTCTTTTGGAGCCATTAGAAATGGTTTCAACATATTTGAAGGGAAGTGCTTATAAAACAATGCATGTCTCATAGGGTGATGCTAGGCCATCTTGACATCCTCTCCAATCCTTGCTTTCCAAAAGTCTCTCCAAAGAGATCCATGACAGCCATTGGTAGGGCCATTTCAAAATGGCAGGCTTCTATCCACCAGCAATCTTGGATTTTCCCCCCAGGAGCAACAAGAAGATTTTTGATTATCAACAGAAAGCAGATGGTCTTTATTCTCATGGTTCATTTAATATTAATTTGAAGGGGTTAATAGAAGCCTCCAAATTATACATGGCTTTCTAGAAGATCTTCCTTTCATTAAGAATGGAAATTCTATTCATTGGGACCTATTGAATTACACTTTTTTTTTAAGTCTTTCAAGTTCTGGTTAAAATAGCCAAAGTTTGCTGATTGTATTATGACAGACTTGCTGTCAACTTATTTCCCCTACCTCTTTGTCAGTCCAGACTATGGCCAGTATCTTTCTTCAAGGTAAGTTTAAATTCCTTGTCCTTCTGGAGTCACACTATGAATGGCTTCATCTCTGTGACCTTCAACTCTGATGTCCCCACTTCCTGACCACAGGTTCCAAAGGTGCCAGCTCTCCTGCTCTCAACCTGCACACATGAATTCTGAGACTTCATGAAGGTCTCCACCCTCTATTTTCTCCCCAGCTTTCATCTCCCTTCTGACTTTACTTTATTGCCTAGATAGTAGATCCATTGGTACAATACCTACTTTACCACTATCCTCAGCCCTCTTCACCTGCTGCTCCAACCTCACAACAAAACTCCAAATCTGGGTAACTCAATTGGCCACTGTCACTGCACCCACACAGACACCACTGAGCACTTCCATGGATGAATACTTTTCCCATTCATACCAAAATACTTATAATTCCCTGTCATGCTCTTTCAGTCTTCTGTTTCTATATATTTTTCCTTCTGCCTGAAATCTTCTTCCCTTTCCTTATTCTTGCTAACCAACTCCAACAAGACTAACTCAGGAAGCAAACCTCTGAGAAGCAGGTCCTGGTTTATTCTAGGCCCTAAGTCCCCCCATTTATATGTTCTTCTATACTTCAGATCACCCTGTATACATCTCTAACACAGCATTTATTTAACTCAACAGTAATTTTTGGCTTACCCATCTATCTTCACCATTAGACTCGTGAGTTTCTGTGGGAAGGGACCCTAAAGAAATCGATTCCAACTTGCTATGTTATCAGAATTACAAAGGGTGCTTTTAGAATATAGGTTCCCAGTCTTCATCTCTATGTATTACATCAAACTCTCTGGAAATGGGACCCAAGAATCTATATTTGTAAGAGCTTCCTTGTATAATACCAATAATCAACAACACATAATTCCATAAAACCTAGTACATAACAGTTGTTTCAATAAATATTTTATAGCAGAAAAAAGGGAAAAAAGGTAGGAAGAAATAATTTCTTATATGTCTCCCAATGATCCCCACCTCCTGGTGTTCATACCCTAGTGTAATCTCCTGTCTTTTTTGTGCAGGCTTAAACCAGTGACTTGCTTCTAATGAACAGAGTAAGGCAAAAGTGATAGGATATCACTTCAAGATTAGGCTATTAGAAATTATGCCTTGCATTATGAAGCAAGTTGCCATGCTTGGAGCTGCCCCCAGGGCGAAGCCCATGTGGTAAGGAACTCAGGGGGACTCTATCCAAGAAATAGACCCTCAATAAACTGAATTCTAACAATCATGTCAGTGAAACCTGGGTCTCTGAAAGACGTATAGAAGTCCACCTGACCAGATATATTCACCTTGAATTTTATGTGACCAAGAAACAAACTTTTATTATGTTAAGCCTCTGATATGATTTGTCTATTGCAGCAGCCAGTTACCACTAACTTAACAAATACACAAGCTATACAACCTCAGGTAATTTATTTAACCTCTCTGTGCCTTATTTACATCAACTGTAATCTGCAAATAATAATCATAAAACCTGCATTGGAAGACTACATGAGGATTAAATAAATTAAAATACCATAGCACTTAGTACAATATCTAGAACATTAAAAGTGCTGAATCTGTAGTACATGTACTTTCTATGATTTTTCACTGGCTTTTATTGTGGTTAGTTGTGTACATTCCTTTCAAGCAAACTCAAAGACTAGGGCCTTGTCTAATTCATTTTTCAGTACCCTACATTGGCTGCATTGCATTTTGCAAAGTAAAAGGTAAACAATAGAAAAAAAATACTGATTTTCAAAAAAAATACTGTAACAAGATTGTTAATAGCCTACTTGAATTCAGTTCAGGTTGTTTTTTTCTTTAATTTTTATTGGGATTGTTCAGATACCATACAATTATCCAAAGATCCAAAGTATACAATCAGTTGCCCCTGGTACCCTCATACAGCTGTGCCTCATCACTGCATTTAATTTTTGTTCAATTTTTAGAAACTTTTCATTACTACAGACAAGAAATAAAGTGAAAGATGTAGAAAGAAAAGGAAAAAAAAAAAAAAAAGAATAGGAAACTCGAATCCTCCCATATCCCTAACCAACCCCCCTCAATTGTTGACTCGTAGTGTTAGTATAGCATGTTTGTTACTGTTTATGAAAGAATGTTGAAATACTACTAACTGTAGAATATAGTTTGCAATAGATATATATTTCTTCCCTATATGCCCCTCTATTATTAACTTCTAGTTGTATTGTCATACATTTGTTCTGGTTCATGGAAGAGTTTTCTAATATTTGTACAGTTAATCATGGACATTGCCCACCATAGGATTCAGTTTTATACATCCCCATCTTTTGACCTCCAACTTTCTTTCTGGTGACATATATGACTCTAAGCTTCCCCTTTCCACCTAATTCACATGCCATTTGGCACTGTTAGTTATTCTCACATCTTGCTACCAACATCTCTTTTCATTTCCAAACATTTAAGTTCATCCTAGTTGAACATTCTGCTCATACTGAGCAACCACACCCCATTCTTAAGCCTCGCCCTATATCTTGGTACCTTATATTTCATGTCTATGAGTTTACATACTATAATTAGTTCTTATCAGTGAGACCCTGCAATATTTGTCCTTATGTGTCTGGCTTATTTCACTCAGTATATTGCCCTTGAGGTTTTGTCATCAACCCATTTTTTTTTTTTTTAAGATGGTTTTGTTCACACACCATACATTCCATCCTAAGTAAACAATCGATGGTTCTCTGTAGGGTCACATATTTATGTGTGCACCACCTTCACTACTATCTATATAAGAGCATCTACCTTTCTTCCACAAAGCAGGAGGGAGAGTCAAAGAAGGTAGAGAGGCAAAAGAAAGAGGAAAAAAACATGACAGCTAGGAAGTAGCAAAAGGAAAAGTAACCTTAAATCAAAGTAGAGTAAAGAGTCAGACAACACCACCAATGTCCAGTGTCTAACATGCCTCCCCTATCTCCCTCTCTTATCTGCATTTACCTTGGTATATCACCTTTGTTACATTAAAGGAAGCATAATACAATGATTCTGTTAGTTGCAGTCTCTAGTTTACATTGATTGCATCCCTCCCCCAATGCCTCCCCATTTTTAACACCTTGCAAGGTTGACATTTGCTTGGTCTCCCTCATAAAACAACATATTTGTACATTTTATCACAATTGTTGAACACTAGATTTCACCAAGTTACACAGTCCCATTCTTTATCTTTCCTCCTTTCTTCTGGTGTCTCACATGCTCCCAACCTTCCTCTCTCAACTGTATTCATAGTTATCTTTGTTCAATGTACTTACATTGCTGTGTTACCATCTCCCAAAATTGTGTTCCAAACCACGCACTCCTGTCTTCTCCTATCACTCTGTAGTGCTCTCTTTAGTATTTCCTGTAGAGAAGGTGTCTTGTTCACAAAGTCTCTCATTGTCTGTTTGTCAGAAAGTATTTTGAGCTCTCCCTCATATTTGAAGGACAGTTTTGCTGGATATAGGATTCTTGGTTGGCGGTTTTTCTCTTTCAGTATCTTAAATATATCACACCACTTCCTTCTTGCCTCCATGGTTTCTGCTGAGAGATCTGCACATAGTCTTATTAAGCTTCCTTTGTATGTGATGGATTGCTTTTCTCTTGTTGCTTTCAGGATTCTCTCTTTGTTTTTGACATTTGATAATCTGATTATTAAGAGTCTTGGCGTAGGGCTATTCAGATCTATTCTGTTTGGAGCACACTGCGCTTCTTGGATCTGTAATTTTATGTCTTTCATAAGAGATGGGAAATTTTCATTGATTATTTCCTCAGTTATTGCCTCTGCCCCTTGTCCCTTCTCTTCTCCTTCTGGGACACCAATGATATGTACATTCTTGTACTTTGTTTCATCTTTAAGTTCCTGGAGACGTTGCTCATATTTTTCCATTCTTTTCTCCATCTGCTCCTTTGCGTGTAGGCTTTCAGGTGTTTTGTTCTCTAGTTCTTGAGTGTTTTCTTCTGCCTCTTGAGATCTGCTGTTATATGTTTCCATTGTGTCTTTCATCTCTTGTGTTGTGCCTTTCATTTCCATAGATTCTGCTAGTTGTTTTTTTGAACTTTTGATTTCTGCCTTATGTATGCCCAGTGTTTTCTTTACAACCTTTATCTCTTTTGCAAAATATTCTCTAAACTTTTTGAATTGATTTAGCATTAGTTGTTTAAATTCCTGTATCTCAGTTGAAGTGTAAGTTTGTTCCTTTGATTGGGCCATAACTTTGTTTTTCTTAGTATAGGTTGTAGTTTTCTGTTGTCTAGGCATCTGACCTCCTAGGCCACCTCAGTCAGGTTTTCCCAGATGAGAACAGGCTCAGGTCACAGAAGGAGGAAATATTCAGTATCTGGTTTCCCTGATGGGTTTTCTTAGAGGATTGAGACACCTGTGCTTTTCTGCCCAGCAGGTGCACCTGTCAGCCTGTCACTGCCTGTGTAAGAGGGTGTGGCCTGTGGCTCTCCTCCCCCAGGCTTTGGGGTCTGGTTCCTGTTAGGCAGGCAGTAGAGCTGGGCCCCTCCCTTTCCTCTTGGGAAGCTATGCCCCCTCCAGAGAGGTCATTGCATATCAATAAGTTCTTTGTTTCTCTGACTCTGCTGATCAAAGTGTTTTGATTTTAAAATGGCTGAGGCTGTCTTTACTGTAAAGTGCTGTGGGCTGAAAATGGCTGAGGTTTTCTCCACAGAGAGAGAAAGGGACAGAAAAACTCCCAGGTTCACCCATCAGCCAGAGATAGCACCCGATCCTCTGGGCTCCCTGTCCTGAGACAGATATGTCCCCTGACTCTCCCAAGGTCAGTTGTTACCAAAAACCTCTGTCTTCTTGTTGAGGATTCACTGTCTGTATTGAGCAGTTAACATTAAAACCCCAGATGGAGCTGGGCTGAGAGAGTGCTGCCCGTGAGGGAGGGGCTCTGGGCTCTTGGCTCTCAGTGTGGGTCTGCAGTTTTACTTACAGATTTTATGCTGCGATCTCGGGCATTCCTCCCAATTCAGGTTGGTGGATGATGAGTAGACAGTCATGTTTGTCTCCCCACAGTTATTCCAGGTTACTTACTAGTGTTTTTGGTCATTTATGAATTATTCCAGGGGGGGACTAACAGTCTTCCACTCCTCTCTATGCTCCTCCCTCAGGTTGTTTTATAACCCTGTATGACTCATTATTTCTCTGATTAAACATTAATAAATGTTTTAGTAACCCCAGGAGAAGCCTTAAGATAAGCTAAGTTCAATGAAAATATTAACTTAAAGTTTTAGACTTCAACTTGAATGGAAATACTATACTCTGGGTGGTGGGTTGAATTATGTACCCCAGTTTAGACAAGTCTTGATCCACATTCCTGAGGCTATCAAAACATTATAAATTGGATCTCTTGAAGACATTATTTTTAGTTAAGGTGAGGGCCAACTGAATGAGGTAGGGCCTTAATCTGGGTTACTGGAGTCCTTTTTAAGCAAAAGAAATTCAAACATAATATAGCTGGGGGATATATTATGCCCCCCAGAAAAGCCATGTTCTTTTTACTCAATCTTAGTAGTCTTTTGATTAGATTGGAACCTTTTGATTGAGTGTTTCCATGGAGCTGTGACTCACCCAACTGTGGGTGAGAACTTTGATTGGGTTATTTCCATGAAGGTGTGGACCCACCCATCCCGGTGGATCTTGATTAGTTCACTGGAGTATTTAAGAGAGCTCAAGAGCCAACACAGATGCTGATGCTTAGAGATGCTTGGAATTGGGGACAGAAGGATTTTTGGAGATACTAAGCTAAGAGATGAAGCCCAGAGTTTCCCAGGGGAAGCTAAGAGAGGACTCCCAGATGCTTAGAGGGAAATGCCCTGAGAGAAAGAAGCAAGGATGCACAGGAGCTGAAAGAAAGGAGCTGAAACACAACCCAGGACCAGCAGATGCCAGCCACATGCCTTCCAAGCTGATGGAGGTGTTCCAGATGCCATCAGCCTTTCTTCATTGAAGGTATCCTCTTGTTGATACCTTAGTTTGGACACTTTCATGGCCATAGAACTGTAAATTTGTAGCCAAATAAAGCCTTTTTATAAAAGCCAATCCATTTCTGGTATTTTTCATAAATGGCAGCATTAGCAAACCGGAACAGTAAGAGAAAGCCATAGGGAGGAACTGGAGCCAGAAGTTAACAGAATCTAGAAGAGAAAGGAGAGGATGTAGCATGTGACAGGAAAGCCAAATAACCCAAGGATTGCCAACCAGCCAGAATGCTACCAACCCTAGGGGGAAACAAGCCTTCTACCCAGCACCTGGATTTGAACTTCATTCTGAAATTGTGAGCCAATAAATTCCTGTCATTTAAGCCAACCCCTAATGTGGTATTTGTCATATCAACCTGGAAACCTAAGATATCCTGTATTTGTAACTTACTTTACTTTGTTAGAGAATATTTTAGGAGGTTAAGGAAAAAAAAATAGTCTACCTGTACTGCAGAAAAACGTGCACAGAGCAAAAACATATGGGAAACTAAATCATATACTTGAACATACTGGAAATTAGGCTTAAGAGCATTAATCTTATTGTTTATTTATTACAATACCATTTAAATGGGGAGAGAGTCAGATCTCAGTTTCTTAGTAGGATGAGTTATAAATGTGAGGATGGAGGAGTTAGGACTATTCCTTCTTTAAGCTGGTGTGAAGGATAGACAAAATAGGGTATTAGTTAAATGGAGAATGAGCTTCAAGATTAGCTTATATAGTAAGCATGTCTATATGGTGAAAAAAAGCTCCAATTCAGTTAGATGTTAGAGATAGAAGAAAGCAAGGTACATATGGATTAATCTAGACAATTTAGGAAAAGAAGGGAACTACAGTTTAGGAGGCAAAGTGTCTTTAATGGATCAGAAATAATGCTACCTTAGAAACAGAGGGAAATTAGTTAAGGAGGAATGTATGTCTTTATAACATTGTAAATGAAGGTTAAAAAGTTGAGCTGCTCATATTTGATATGCTTGATTTTTATCTTGAAGGCGATACTATTCTCTGGGGGGAAGGAGGGAGAAAGAGTAGGGGAATATATCAGATTGGTAAATTCTTAAACGAGAATGAATTTTAATTAGTCAAAGACAACATTATTTCTTTTGTCACTGATCTTTCTACAAGAATGGGTATTTGCTTTTCCTATGAAATAAAGTTTGAGTTTTAGTAAAGATTTCTTCTTTACAAAGTGTATCTCTTAAGTTTCTTGCCTATGAATGCATTGATTCAGTTGTTCTGCAAGAATTCTTTAAACTTTATTGTGTCTATGATGGATCTCTAAAAGCACATCTATCTGTACAATTGGAAGAATTGCAGAGGCCAATAGCTCATCATAAAGGATGCCAGTTGGCACCAAACTATTTAGACATTAGTTTGTGTATCCTTAAGATGATGTCCTTTCAAATGAAAATGTTTACAGGTACCCAAGAAAATAATTATTTCAAATTTATAAATTGATTATTTAAAACAATGCCTATGTGTGAAAATGAAAACAAATTTAATCAACAAAGGTTTCTTGAATACTTATATTTCAAGAGCAATGGAAAAGAGGGGAAAATGCATGCCATGTGGTCCCAGTAGTCAAAGGACTTATAATCCATAAGAGATGTGTACATAAAAAGAATTATAGGTTTATACTTCAGGGTTACACAGAGAAATTAAAAAATGTATGAATCTGAAAATAATTATTATAGGATTTCAGAAGAGGGGCAATAACCATGGGCTAAAGCAGTTGAGAAAAATGATGTTTGAAGGGGTTTTGAAAGATGTGAAGAATTTTCAAAAGCAAAAAGGGAAATCAACAGGTATTTAAACCAAAGAAAATGGTTTAACAAGCACAAGGAGTATAAACTATGCTGTTTCGGTTGAAAACCTGCCAGAATACAATATACCCAAAATGGATTGGATTTTAAAATTTATTAACTTACAATTGATAATTCTTAGGCCATGAAAATGTCCAACTCAAGTCATCAACAGCATGATACCTGGACTCTGAAGACAGGCTGCAGGCATCTGGAACTCCTCTGTTACATGGCAAGGCACATGGCAATGTCTGCTGATCCTTCTCTCCAGGGTTTCTTTGCTTCCAGCCTCTGGCTTCAATGACTCCCTCTCAGATTCTCTGGGGCTTTTCCTGTGTACTTCATCTCTATTTCATCTCTTAGCTTCTGTATGTGTTTTATCCTCTTACAAAGGACTCCAGACATTAAGACTCATCTTGAATGAGGTCAGTCACATCTCAATTGAAATAACTTAATCAAAAGGTAACATTTACAATAGGTCTACACCCATAGGAATAGATTGAAAGAACATGACCTTTTCTGAGGCACATACAGGTTCACACTACCATGTATGCCACGTTCAGGAGCCCTTAGTTAGCAACATTTAGCTTAAAAACAGGTTTAATTCAATTTGTAAAAAGTTTTTGGAGACCTGCTACAGCCCAACCCTGTTCTGGGTGCTGGGATATAACAGGGAAGAGGTCAAAGAGGTCAGAAGAGGTTTCTCCTCTAAGGGAACTTATCATCTAGTGGGAAGAGGCAGACAATAAATAAGTAAACAAAAGAACAATTTCAGATAATGGTAAACTCTGCAAAGAATACAAAATAGGAAAATAGGATAGAGTGTCCAGAATTTGGCTTAGGTTTGCTGGTCAGGGAAGACATCTTTGGGAAGACAGCATGTGAGCTGAAACCCAAATGCCCAGGAGGAGCCAGGAATGTGAAATTATGTGGAACCAGCACCCAGCGAGAAGTGGCAGGAAGGGCAAAGTCCATGAGGAGAGAATAAGCTGGCATGTTCTGAATAAGAGCAAGGCTGCTGTGGCTGGAGCATAGTGAGTGGTGGGGAAAATGGTGAGATGTAATCACAGAGAAAAGAGGAAACCGGAGCATGCAGGGCCTTAGGGCCATGGTAAAGAATGTAGACTTGAAGCTACCTGAGATGGGAAGAGATAAAACCTGAAAAGGGAGAGATACAATCAAGAATACCTGTTTTAAAGTTTCCTGTTTATGTGTGAAACTTTAGATTTTAGGTGTCAAACATGGAAACAGGAAAACATTTCAGAAGCTATTAGAGTCACCTAGTAAGAAAGGCTGGTAACTTGGACCAGGTGGCAGCAGTGAATGTGATAGGAAATAGTCTCATTTGGATGTATTTAACAGGTAAACTGGTGGTGATGAGCTGACTATGTAAGGGTGGTGAAGGGAACACAGGATTCCACGATGACTTCCAATCTTTTGACCTGATGGTGGATGATGATGTCATGTACTGAGATGGCATAGCCTGATGGAGGAACAGATGAGGGAAGTGGTAATCAAAAGTTTGTGTTTGGGACACGTAATGTGTGAGATGTTTATCTCTGTTTAAGTCAGGATGTCAAGTACCAAGCTGGATTTGCAAATTAAGTGGTACTTGGTAGGGTTACCTATTAGTTAAGTAGTGTTACATAGGTGTAGAAAAGTTGATGATGATTGTGCAAACCTTGAATAAATGTTAAGAAATATGGCCTTTAATATGGAAGAATAAGAAACTATTAAGTATCTCTGTGCAGAGTGATAGGTGTTTTAGAAAGGTGTCGGGTGTAGGGTTGGATGGAGCCAACAGAGTCTCAGAATGGGATAGCCCATTAGGAGGTAACTGAAGTCCCCCAACATTAGGATTTAATTTAATTTCCATATAAACATAAATTAAGCTGAAAACACTGGAAAAACATGGAAAAATTTTTTTCTGACTATGACCTTGAGGAAACTGCAAATTTCAGATGTTTATCTCACAAATTTTGTAGCATATGCTATTGGTTTTCATCATTTGGATTATAAACATGGCAGTTTCTACATGTCCAGATGATTTAGCCATTTTGTTGGTCAAATTCTCTATAAAACCAATGAACTCAGTCAAACAATCCATTGTCTCCAATCTGTTTTGCCCAGTTTTTACAACTGCCCTGACCACTGCTGCACTATGATCAGCCTGACCTATGTTAAAGTGGACAGAATGTCAGGACTAAAGCAGTTGCTTTTGCAGAGATGTTAAATCTTGAGTGATAGCTAGAAATCCAGCATGTGACTTGCCTTGCATTTTATTACCTCAGAATTATTTCATTCCTCTCTTGTTTTCTTCCTTTATCTTTTTCTGTCCATCTTCAACCTGTGATTTCTATTCTCTAAGTTTCTAACGTGAGAAACTTAGAAAACATACAAAAGACGCCTTTCTGAGTGAGAAAAGAACTATGCCAGTGAAAAAAGATCACAGAAGTTCCTCTATCATCCACAAGTAGAACCAAGCTCCAACAGATCCATGGGCTTAATTATTCACTAAACATTCTTAGCAGAAATATTCCCCAATTGACTTCAGCTCAACTCAGGAGCTGATATCATTAGGAGACACTCAAAGGATTTTGAATAAAACAATTCTGTCTCATGTTTTTTTGGTTTGTTTTTTTTTAGTTTTTGCATATGTACATGTTTGCAAACTATACATAGAAGTGATTGACAAATGGTGAACAGAAGAAACAATGTAAACACAGTTTCCACCGACTTGTGCCAATGGGCCTGCCAGTTTTTACTAGTTGTTCAAAGATTCTGTAAGGGGAAGGCACCTTGGAGTGTCTTATGCCACCATCTTTGTTGAAATCCAATAAAATGCTTTTTAATAGAATGATAATGAAGCCTCACTTCAAATTCTCCCATTAAAATGAGTACAGTTAACTCAACAAATCCTATTATCCATGCAGTGGGCAGCCTCAAAAATGGCTCTCAGTGGTCCTGTCTTCTGGTGTTCCCACCCTGTGTAGTGTCCTCCCTGGCATGTGGCTAGACTGAGTGACATACCTCTGAAATATGACACAAGTAATGGGATGTCGCTTCTGTGATTAAGTTACAAAAAGACTGACTTCTGTCTTCTTCACCCTCTCCTGCTATCTCACTTGCTCACTCTGATGGAAGCTGTGCTGGTTTGAATGTATTATGTCCCCCAGAAAAAACCATATCCTTTGATGCAATCTTGTGGGGCAGACATATTAGTGGGGATTAAGTTGGAATGTTTGGATTAGGTTGTTTGCATGGAAATGTGCTCCACCCAACTGTAGGTGATAACTCTGATGAGATATTTCCTTGGAGGCATGGCCCCACCCATTCAGGGTGGGCCTTGATCAGTGGAGCCATATAAATGGGCTGACAAACAGAAGGAACTCAGTGCAGCTGCAGCTGTGAGTGATGTTTTGAAGAGGAGCTACAGCCAAGAGGGACACTTTGAAGAAAGCACAGGAGCTGCAGATGACAGACAGTTTGAAGACGGCCATTAAAAGCAGACTCTTGCACCAGAGAAGCTGAGAGAGGACAAATATCCCAAGTGTAACTAAGGGTGACATTTTTGAGGAACTGCAGCCTAGAGAGAAATGTCCTGGGAGGAAGCCATTTTGAAACCAGAACTTTGGAGCAGACACCAGCCATGTGCCTTCGCAGCTAACAGAGATTCTCCAGACACCATTGGCCATCCTTCAGTGAAGGTACCCAATTGCTGATGTGTTACCTTGGACACTTTATGGCCTTAAGACTGTAATTGTGTAACCAAATAAACCCCCTTTTATAAAAGCCAATCCTTCTCTGGTGTTTTGCATTCTGGCAGCATCAGCAAACTAGAACAGAAGCCCACTAACCTTTGGAGAAGTTCATGTGGAAAGGAAATGAGGGAGGTCTCTGGCCAATACCCAGCAAGGAACCAAATCCTACCAACAACCATGAGGGTGAACTTGGAAGCAGATCCTTCCACAGTCAAGCCTTGAGATGCCCACAGGCTCAGCCAACACCTTTATTGCAAACTTGTGGTACCCTGTGTTGCACCCAGAATCCTGACCTACTGAAATAGAGAGTTAATAAATGTTTGTTGTTTTAAGCCACAACATTTTGAAGTAATTTGTTATGCAAGCATAGATAATTACTGCATTCCAGAACCAGTTTTCCCATGGAACAAAATTGTAAGAAATTAGAGAGATTTCATTGCTTGTAATTGAAGGCTTATAATTAGTCATCAATTTTCAGGTTATTTTGATTGCATCTATGCCCCATTAAAGCACCAGAGCAAACAGTTCCATGGAATGGAAACAGAACCTAAATAAGCTACCCTACTCTCGTCAACAGAAATTTATTGCCATCAAGTTATTTTATAGATGCAATTCACAAATCTATACCTAGTTTATAGAATAGTATCTGTAGGGTTTTCTTTCACTTATAGTAGCCCCTTCTGTAAAACTTACTAAACATCTGCCAACCTAATACATGTCACCAGAATCCAGAACCTCCTCAATAAACTAAAGCTGTTACTTAATCCTCTCATCCTGAGATGGTTTGCTCCCTTGTGCTAGAAAGTGGAAGCTCCATAATTATGATATTTTTGTTTTCCTTTACTACCATAAAGTTTAGAGTTAAGTTTAGTATAGAAAAATAATAAAATATGAAACCTCTGCCCTTTGTATCTCTCGAGTGGAATGAGTGGTGGGTGAACTATACTCTGTCTTGGGCTAAAGACATAAATTGTTACACCACTCAGTTAGTTTTACCAAGAGGGTATGAAAATACCTTTCACTTTCATTCCCTCCTGATAATAACAATTATCAGAAATGTTTTTGAAACAAGTATCTTTCCTCATTAGTACCAAAAAGAGATAAAGCTAATATTTTGTTCCCCACTTGTGAGAAAAAGGAACTCGTTGAAAGTGTTTCTTAATGACAAAAGCAAATTTGAAGAATTAAGAAAATAGCAAGATATAATTGACCATACCTATGCCTGGTATTACAATCTGCTGCAATGCCAACTTTAGTCTCCATGACTAAAGTAATCCAAACACTGATCCAACATCTAGTGGTGTACTTGGGGACCCAAATAGGATAGAAGTAGGAGAAAAACATAACTAACATCACAGAGAATCTCTGCTTCAGGAAATATCACAGGGCGCTAAATAAACAATGTAACACAAAGCTATAGAATTTCCAAATTATTGCCAAAAACACCTAAAATTCCTGGATTGTTCTGGGCAGCATATGTTAATTTAAAAGGAAATATTCCATCTTTTAGGGATCATCTAGAGAGTACTCTTTTAATAAGTATGTATGAGTTTCAGCTAAGATCTGGACGCTGACAAAACATCTTTCCCTCACTTTCCTAAGCACATTCCCACCCCCCACTCCCTGACACCCAACTTCTATCCTAGGTTTCTCATTATATTTTGGCTTCAGGGCTTCCATGGAAGCAGACTTAGGTGATAAGTTTTATTTACATGAGAAACCACAGTGAATTCCACTCTTCCTTGCTATGATCAATATCTAGATTTAGAAATTGACCTATTCTGTTAGAAACAGGTTAAGATCAAACTTTTGCCCTTTTTTATCTGGTAAATGAGAATTCCTGTATCTCAAATCTATCTGAAGTTGAAGATAGTTCTGTGTCTTGAACTTGCAATGCATTTTTATTCACTTCCGAGGCCAGTTCAAGTTGGGGAACCATAGTGTCATCAGATATTAAAGGAGGGTAAATTGTACTGTAAGTGGATAGCTGCTTTTTTCCTGCCAAATTTATCATGTCACTAAGTTACACAAAATTTCTGTCGTGTTGAACAACATCGTGAATATTGATGCTGATTGGGGTACAGAGCATTGTAGCAAGCAGGACAGTCATCGTGATTTCGTGATTTTCCTAGCCATCTGGGTTTTTACCAGATATTCAACAAATATTCAACATATGTGTTTTCTCATTCAACACATATTCCAACAAGCTAGTGAATTTCCATTAGGGACCATTAATCGAGTTCAAGAATTACTGATACTGCCAACCAGTTAAGAAAAGTATCACTAAGAGTTTTTACTAATAAGCTATTTTGGCAAGGCCTAATAGACCAAAATGGTACCTCAGAAAGCAATCCTAGAAGAGAAGCCTGACCTAGTAGCCAAGGCAGAAGTGGGAGATTTATCTACAAAGAAGACAAAGCTTTTTAAAAGTCAGAGGTAAGCGAAGCTATGATTAGCCCTTGGGGTGAAATTGAGAATAGTACGGTCTAGGGAAAAGGAGCAGAAAAGAAGAACCAGATGATTCATGGATTTTAGAAAAGAAATCTTAGAACCACTTAAATTTTCAGATATGGAAACTGAAGCCATAGGCCTAAGGATACACAATAAATTAATGGCAATATTGTGATAAGACCGCCCAACATCATTTTCTCTACACCACAAAGATACGAACCCTAAAACATACCAGGGAATCCAGGCGCAAAGAAAACACCAACCCCAAACATAATGGCTTATCTTTGCATGTCCAGAATGCCAACGAAGTGCATGTGCAAGACGTTCAAGTACATTCTATTCAGCCTTAAACACCCCTTTTGATGGCTGACATCTAAGTTAGTATAGCCTTCTAGAGACCTGCCTGTTTCTTGTTTGTCTTATCTGTCTGACATTACGAGGCCTCTCCGTGTGCTTCCAACTCAGAGTTTGACTATTACTAGTAGGCCTTAACTAAATGGAATGTATCCAGTCAGAGTCCTCTCAGCAGCACATTCTGTGCATAATTAAATACACACAGTTACCAAACAAAAAGGCAAGGGCACATTTTCCCAACATGTGGGATAGTTAGACCTCCCTTCACAGAAACTTGGCATAATTAATTCGAACTCATTTATCCTGCCTCCATTCTATAAACTGACAGAAAACAAAAACCAACCCCTAACCCTGAGTCCAAAGGAAAGTCCCATTTTAAAACAGTCAAAGTAAACTAGGTACACAAAGAACAGTTTGATATAGACCCATCTCAGAGAAGAGTAATAAACTAAAAGATAGTTGAGTAAAATTCCTTTTAAATATTATGCTTCTCAGCTTCACAAACAGAAATCCATATAAAGACACCTAAGAGAGCAATGTTTTCACTCCTGTATTTTCTTTTAATTATAAGCCTTTCCAGTATATGGCAGAAGGTAGAATTAAACTGGGAATCAGGAGTCTTGCATTCTGCAACCACTTCCAATGCTAAAAAGATGTGTGACCTTGATCAAGTCCTTCAGCCTCCTGAGTCTCAATTCCTTTGACTTTAATATGAGGAGGCTGGTTTAAAACATCTCAAAGGACTCTTGCAGTGTTAACCCTCTATAATTCTCTAAAATCAAATGTGTTGGGTACTGAGTAATATCTTAGGGTCCTGAAGTTCTAGCAAAGCTCCATGGTCTGGAACATTCCTACTTTTACACCATATCAGGGATTATATTATAAATGGGGTTGCCATGGCAATGGGCCAAAGAGCTAGAGCAATCATAAATGATGCCCAAGTAATTCTTTCAAATATGAAAAACACTTATTTCTTTTCAAAATTTTATACTCATTTTGAATAAGAATAACTTCCCCAGGAATTTGAAAGCATTCAAAAACATCTTGTTGTCTTGTCTCATCCCTTTTGACCTGACAAGTAAGCTGTTAGGCAGCAACATTTCAATGTAGTAAAATTGCCACATTCAGAGTGAGCAGCTGTGACCACTAGTGGGAATCAAAAGCTCCTTCTGGTCAAACTCATAAATACTTTCCCCCAAAATTTGAGTTCATACAGCAAAATTAAATACCTTTGTTTGCACTCAACTATTTCCAAGTTGTTTCTAAATTATTAAATTAGTGAGTTCCACCCACCATAACATCTAACTATCTGCCAGCTACAAAATTGTAGATGTAAATCTAAAGTGCAATTCATCTTGCAGTTATTTTTATACAAATGAAACTGAGGTTACTCAGGAATGACTCCATGTGTTATAAGCAGGCAATTAATTAACTTCCCCACTTGCTCTGGCAGTGCAATTTACTATGCAGTTATTACCTATTAAAGACAAGAATAATTTGTAAGCATTTCTGGTGATGCAGTCAACTCCACTTACTGAATGTTTTGCTTCTAGAATGCTTATACTCTCGTATTTCCATGGGGAAATATGTGCCAAACAATTAAAACTCTTTGGAAGCTCCACTGCATAACCCTAAAATGTCGGTAACATGAGAGCTCATTGTCCTGTTTGTCAAACTCCATGTGGTTCACCTGGCAGAAATTCTAAGATTTCATTGGTAGTCCATCAGAAAGACTAAACTGAAGGGTGGGACTAGAAACCTAATTGAGTTCATAGTAAAGGGCAATCAGTAATCAAATTGCAAAGGAAGAGGACATAGAAAGCTTGTGCTCAAACAAAACTGATGTCCAAATCCCAAGGAATCAATATGGTAGACAAAAGCCAATAGCTGAAGTCTGCAGAGTGTATCTATACTTTCAGTCTGGTAAATGGAGTATCATGGGTCCACGGAAGTTCGTTATCTATCAAGTTGGATATTAGACAGTGTCTGGGGGTATGGAGACCAAAATCCAGTATCTGTTGCACTAAGAGGAGCAGGGGATATACAACAGCTAGATAGAAGGTCTAAGCCTTCAGTTCCGGAGTAGAGAACTGGGGCACATTCAAGAAACAGATAATAAGCCTAGGAATTGAAAGCTGTAGCTCAGTAAGCCTAGGGGCTTCCCCAAGACCAGCACATTCTGGAATTATGACAGAATAATTCAGATACCTTCACCAGTCTCTAAGGATGATGAGATGGGGCTCTTGATTGCTATCTGGCTTGACTCCTGTTGGATCAGGAACTCTATAGAGCTGATGCTAGAAAGCTAACCTCTTTACAATAAGCCCCAACATGTGCTGGGGTAGGCAGTAACTGATACTGCTTGTGAATAATCCATTAATAGTTTCCTCTTTTCTCTATAGCCTACAATCTGCCTTTTTCCTCTGTCATGTTCCTCTGATGGACAGAGGTAGGAAAAGAAGTTTAAAATGGGGAAAGTCAAAGTAAAATAAAAATGAAACTCATTATTAACCACCATTGAACAGCACTAATAAAATTCTTAGACTATTTAAGATTAAGATTGTTGTTGTTTTTTTTTTTTAAAAAAAAAAAAAAGAAAGAAAGAAAAGTCCCAACCATTAGTTTCTGGATGACAAAAGTGAGGCACAGAAAGGAAACTGACTCATTCAACTTCACACAGACTGTTGATCACAGAACCAGGACTAGAAACAAAGTCTCCTGCCTCTTAATCCAATACATAGCTCACTATTAAAAAAAAAAAAAAGAAAGAAAGAAAATCTGATGGCCCTAGAATGAAGTTTTAGGAATGATCAACTTCCCAGGGATCCATTTGTCTCACTTGATAACTAATCTATTTGGAGCTCACTATATTCTTTTCTAATTACTTGTCTGCCAGAATGAATGTATGGCTTTTTAAAGTAGATTAGGTCCTAGTACTGTGTTTCATCTGCACTGTTGAAATCTGTGGAGCAGAAAGACTTTGGATCTGATGCCTATAGAACACTCCTGAAGGAAAATGACAGAATCCTAGAATGAAATGGCATGCAGTAAACCTAAGAAGCCCCAGGAAGCCCAGACTTATGTGTCAGACCTGACATGTTGCCAGGCACAACCTTAGAACATGTCTGGAGCTTGGACGGTGCCATTTGAAAAACAGTCATCCAGATGCATTTTTCATCATAAAAGTAATAAAGATTTGTTTCTAGAACAAGCTACCATTTTTCTAATACCCAAATGTAATGCTAAGACTTGATGGGGTAAAAATAGATGGTAGCAACATATGTTGGAATATACCTAGTATTTTCAGGTCAATAAAGTAGGATCCCAGATGACTCCTCACACGAATCCTGACATAAGTGGTCAGATGAAGTCAAACTTGGTTTCCAGATGAAACATCAGTTTTGGAAGACAAAATAACTCTATATCCTAAATGGTGGGACAGTGTAGGCAGAAGGTAGAAAATGTGTCTGTTTCCCCTTCCCTTGCTCTAGCCATGTCAGGACACCCACTGCACATCCCCAGTAGTCTCCTGCTGCCTCTGAGAAATTTCCATCACGAAGCAACTGCTTGACCAGGCTGGGACTTAAGCTAGTTGCTATGTAAAATATATATCAGCAATCACCAACTGAATATTTTTGGCAAAGTGAAGCAATATTGAATCTATCCCCTAGGTTTATTACAAACTGCATGCTCTAAAATAATTATGGAAAAACAGCATGTTACAAACACTGACTATTTGAAGGTAAATATTAAGTTGAAATCCTTACAAAGGAAAGTATTTATTTTTGTTTTTGTTTGTTTAAGGGACTATCTCCCCCTAAGAAATCTAAATGTCTCATCTGTATAAAAAAATAAGCAGTACCAAAGGGGAATTTCCTACGTTGGGTGCATATTTTGGGACTCCTGAGAAGTGGCTTATTATGAATACTTTTTTTTCACCCACTTACTGTGCAGACAGTGTGGTCAGTAAATATTTGTTTAGCAGCTACTTATTCTAAGTGCTGGCTATGTTACAAAAGGGGGGCATATAATTAAGTCCCCTGCCCTCAAGGAGTTTACAGTCTAGTAGGGTACATAGATAAGTGAACAAGTAGTTACAATGGTCTACTAAATACTGTGATGAGGGAATTAATGTGGGAGGCAGGTGGCACTAAAAGACACACATGGAGGATCAGGTAAGGCTGTATGGAATAAGCTCATTGCAGGCTGACATCTGAGGGGTATCCAAAAGGGAAAATATTATAGGCAGGAAGAACAGAATGCCCAAAAGCCCAGCAGGTAATGATACTGCAATGAATAAAGGGAACTGAAAGCAATTAAGTAAAACTGTAGTGCAAAAGAATGAGGCTGGAAAGATAAGCCCAGATCAGATCTTGCAGGGCCTTTTAAGTACAGTAATTATAATTTATCAACCAAAGCAGAACACTTTGAAAACGGAACAGAGTTGCCATTAATAAACACACTGGGGCAAAAATAGGCTTAAACTGGATTCATGGCTACTCTAATTATGGTCCACATTAAAAGGCTTGGACTTTATTTTGAAGATATAGAAGAATCCATGGGAGGATTTTAGCAAGAGCATGGTGTGATCACAGTTGTGTTTTAGAAAGATAATTTTGGCATCTGAGTAGACAATAGATTGGAAGTGCCACACTAAAAGAAGAGGAAGCAGTTAGAAAGCTTCTAGTGGTTCAGCAAAAGATGATAGTTATTTGAACTAGAGAAGTGGCTAAAGGGATGGTGAGTAGTGGATGAATTCAAGGGAGTGACAGAAATTGAGCTGAAATCTACCTGGGAACTGTAGAAATTGGTGATTGTGCTGGGAGGAGGGCTGTCATGAAGGCACTTTCGGACTTGTTTTGCTTCCAAAATCTGGCAGATCATTCATGATCATCCTTTAATAAAGGAGCTTTCATCTAGGTTCTGTTTTAAATAAGTGATAATCAATCATGTTACATATTGAAAATAGAAATCACTGCATTGCTAACTTCTGAGATATTCTGAAAGTTCAAGTGATACCAAATTACTGAAATAAATATTTGAATGTAGTTAAAGGGGACGTTTTAGGTTGTATATATGTTACTAGAATTTTTTTTTTTAAATCGTAGGACTATACAACACAGTGAACCCTAATGTAAACTGTGGGCTACAGTTAATATACAGTTATAAATAACATTATTTCATCAATTGTAACATAGATACCATATTAATGCAAACTGTTAATCATGGGGGAGGGAGTATATAAGAACTCTGTATTTCCTGCATGATTTTTCTATAAACCTACAATTTCAATAATTTAAAAAAAAATGTTTAAGAGAATGGCAAGACAAGCTGCAGACTGGAAAAAACTATTATCAAATCACACATCTGATTAAAGAGTTGTATTCAAAATATACATTTTACAAACCCTGAAAACTCAACAGTAAAACAACAAACAATCTAATAAAAAAAAATGGGCAAAAAAATTGAACATTTCACTAAGGATGATATAGAGATAACAATTAAGCATATGAAAAGGTGCTCAACATCATTTGTTGTTAAGGAAACACAAGTTAAAACCACTACACACACTACTCTTTACAATGGCTAAAATTTTAAAAGTCTGACTACACCAAGAATTGGGCATGTGGCGCAACTGGAACACTCATACACTATTGGTAGGCACATAAAATGGTACAACTACTTTGAAAAACCGTTGGCAGTTCTTAAAAGTAAAATATAAACCTACCATACAATTCAGCCATTCACTCCTAGTTTTTTACCCAAAAGAAATGAAGACATCTGTCCATTAAAAGGTACATACAAAAGTTCATAGCAGCTTTATTTGCAATAACTAAAAACTGGAAACAACACAAATGATCATCAACAGGTGAATGGATAAACAAGTAGTGGATATCCATGCAATGGAGTACTGCTCAGCACCAAATACAATGACCTATCGATGATACACACAAAAAGATGGAAGTATGCCCAAGAAGTCAGACAAAAAAGAGAATATACTGTATGGTTCCATTTTAACAGAATCCTAAAAAATACAAAATAATCTATAGTGACAGAAAGCGGAACAATAGTTGCTGAAGATGGGAGAGACTACTTTTGGGAGTAATGGATATGTTCTCTATCTTGAGTGTGGTGATAGTTTCACAGATGTATACATTTGTTAAAACTTATCAAACTGTACACTTTAAATACATGCAGATTACTGCATGCCAACTGTATCTCAATAAAGCCATTAAAAAATAAAAATAATAATTTAAAAAATCGGTCACCTACACTGCTGAGCAATTCTGTTTAGCTGAAAAGAAAAATCAAAAGACTTTCATAAGATCACATACATAGGAGCTGGTCATATAGACTAATTTTTTTAGAGGATTCGTAGGTTTACAGAAAAATCATGCATAAAATACAGAGGTCCCATATACCACCCTACATATATTCATTTACCCTCGTAATTCATAAGCAGAAAGTGTAAAAATGAGCCAAAACCAAAAGTGGGTTGTTGAGTAGGGTGATGATACAATCTCGTTTGCCCATTTCAAACATGTCTTGATCTGGACACAATGAATTATATCATCACTAGACTCAGATAACTTAAAGAGATGTGGTGATATCAGGTACTTAAAGCAGTAAAACAAACTGAAAAATCACCCAAATAAGTATTTTTAAAAGAATTTTAGATTAAGCTTAAGGACATCCTTGAAGATATGTTAGCCAAAATAAAATCTAATTTCAAAATAAAAACAAAGAAAGCAAAGCATAACTGGACTTAAAAGGAAAAGTCAAAGTATAAGCAAGTGTCAACATCCATTTCAATGACAGATAGCATTTTTGCTCATTTATTGAGCACCCACAGAGTGTCAAGTACTGTGTTGAACGCTGGATATACGTATTTTGAATGAGCAACATGAGCAAACAGTACAGTTGTAAAGCAAAAAAATCCTCTAAAACACATGCAAAGGTTTGGCCAGCTATTTCTAATGGTAAGATTATTTCTAATATTGACAAAAAGTTATATTATATATATCTGTGGCAAAAACTTTGAGATCATTGTTTTCCATTTGTTTCAAGGAACTACTTAGCTTTGGCTGTGCTATTCACTCAATAAACATTTACTGAGGAATAAATAACCAATTTTTATTCAATGTATTTTCTCCCATTGGCTCCTTAGGCTAAGTTAACTGTTTTTGCCAAAGGGAAGTATCAGTTGCTGCCAAGACAGAGCCTCCTTTGTCGGTCTACATACAAATGTAGTCATAATTGTAATCACTTGTTTGCTTTACTTAACTGTGTTTTACACCATAGAGTTTTGGAAAAAAAAAAAAAGTCTAAGATAATTATGCATTGAAAAGATGGATATTAAATGCGCAAAGTATACTAAAATAGTGTGTGTTAATTTAGTAAGGGGGAGGTGGAGGTGTAAAAAGTTCATATCAAAGGTCCTGACTCACTGTTCTTTCAACAGTTTTCAGCTCTTTTCACTTCCGATCCCTTAAAAATCCTTAAAAGCTGAGAATGGTAAAGTATAGGTGCTGCCCCCTGGCGGCAGCAACTTCAACCCCAGCCACTTCACTCATTTATAATTCAACAGCCTGCCAAGCAAGGAGCCTTGGAGCACAGAGGTATGCGAAGCACGTGTTGCAAATTTCTGTTCTCATGATACTCAATATTTGTCTGAAGAGGAGAGTTATGTCATTTTCTTAATTCTAAAATTTCAAAGACTTATTTGCAAAACTACTGTTAGAGTTTCTTTCATTTTCAATGAACTAAACTAGATATGGTTGTTAGTGTTGAAGGCAACAAACAATAAAGCCTGTAATCAGTCCATAAGCAACAATAGCTGTTTGTTGACACAGCATTTATACATTCTAAGGTTTAAGTCTGAATACTGTAAATTATGTAGGTGGTATTCATCTCAAGTCTCATTCACAGTGGTGACTCTAAAGAAGATAGGGGATCCAGCACTGTTGAATTGGTCTCTTTTATTTTGTTAATTTAGGTGTACAAGCAGAGCTCTTCATTTCTTCAATAGACCTTCATATCATCCACAGCAGATCAGTCGTATATGAAAAATGTAGCAAAAGAGAAGAAAATACACATGAGGTAGAGGGAGCAGAGTTAGTTCACTCAAGATGCACAAACTTCAGCACAGGTTTCTGACTACTTTGAAGGTGGGGGCACAGTTGGGATGGTTTGTAATAGCCGCAAACATTCATGGACCATGTCAAGCAGAAATGCTGACAAATGTGAGACAATGTTCATCAAGTGAACTCTCTTAAAGAGTCCTTAGACATTTGTGTGCAAGTGTATTTCAAGCTATTTTTGAAACAACAAAAATAATCCTTAAATTTTCCTATAAATAAGAACTTGTGTAACTTCTCCATTTCTCTTAAAAATGCATTTCTGCTCATTGTAATTTAATTCCCATGGTAAGGTGGGACACCATTTATGGTTTGAGAAAATTGGGGGAAATAGAATGTCAGCCTAGGATTAGGTGTGGTAGTGCAAAAATATCTGGCCAATATATTTCATGGAGTGTTTTGTAATCACTTTTTAAATCTCTAGAAAGCTAGTACTGAACACCTTTATAGAAATTAAGAAGCTATTGGCAAGGTGTGATGACTGAGACAGCTCCGTGGAAACATAACCATCCCCCAAAATAATCATAATTCAAGTTCTCCCTCTTTTTTCATAACAATCGCCTGCCATCTAGTGGTTGCTTGTTAGAAAATAACAAGCTTTGAATTACTTTCATTAAAATCAACATCCTCATTGAAGAATGTAATAATTTCCTTTAAATATTGACAAATGCAGGAACTTATACTACCAGATGACCCCTAAAATAAACAAAGATAATTTTTCTGCTTAACTAATCAAAGACCAATTCCCATTAAATTCAAACAAAATAAAATTGACAGAAAAGAGAACTCCTATTTTTCATGTTTCATTTGCATCGTATTCTGTGCTTATTCAATAAATGAATTTCTATCACACCAATACACTATAATTTTAACATTTGCATCAACAATAATTTAATCAATGATTATTCATTGAGAACCTCCAATGACAGATGTTATGGGGGATACAAAAAAAAGTAAGGGGTACAGACTCAGCTTTTAGACTTACAAAATAGTTGGGGAGAAAACAGTAAGTCAAATGAAATAATTAACAACCATGCCAACTTATGTGGTCCAGAGGAAGGAGCAATTAGTGAGAACTGGAGAAACTGAGAAACAATTAATGGAAAAAGTAGTATGAGGTGTGTTTTAAAGATCATTTGGAGATAAGCAGTCAAATCCCTGGGCCTGGAGACAGTGGAGATGCCTTCTCACAAGAATGGGAGTTTGAATCTTAATATTAAGGAGAAGAATAAATGGATCTGTAATGAAATAGACTTGCAAGAGTGGCCATACCAGGTGAATCTGGGTCATACTGTAGGCAGAGCAAATAATATCACCTAGGCCAAATTTGCAACATCATGGAGATCTTTATGAAAGAGTAAAATTATATCGCCACTACCATCTGAGCTCTTAAACCCTTTTTTATTTGCCCTCAGTTGAGCAGCTACTGGTTAATTGTAAGTGGACTAAAGTCCTGTAATTGGGTTCTGGGAATAATTTTTGCAAGCCTTCCTATTAACCAAAGAGAAGCTTCTAATTGCCAGACTCTTAAAGTGTCTGGGAAAGGAAATATGAGCTTATAGAGCCAGTTGCATTACAGAACTCCCTACTCTTCCCTCCAGCTGTTCCTTCCTGCCAAAGATGGGGCCAAGCAGCTCTGGGATGCTCAGCTGCTCCTTGGAGGCCAAGGCCGAGTCGCTGGCCCTGATCAAGAGCCAACAACTCTCCTCCTTTCATTTCCCCCAAGAAGGCTTTGTGTGACTTTAAACTGTTTTATGTCACATTTTAACATGAATTTTAATGTGCGATTCTTGGATCTATTCTCATCTGCCTATTCTTTGACTTTGTGATGCCTTCCTACTACAGGACCTAACAAATAACATTCAAAATTCCCATTTGTTGTCCACTATACACCACTTACTTATATTCTTTCATTTAATCTTAAGTGAAAGCAGGGACTATCTCACTTTAGTAGATAAGAAAACTGATACTCAGGGAAGTTATGTAAATTGGCCAACATTACAGAGTGGCAAGGGAGGGATTCCGTTTTAGATCTTTCTGATTTCAGATTTTGTGTATATGTGATATTGTTTGTTTGTTTTTATTGGAATTCTTGCTTTCAACTAAGGAATATACTTAAAAGTATATTTGATCTTCTTTTGCTCTTCCTCTGCCAGAGCTGCAGTGTCTCAATACATTTTCTCACAATTCTCAAACCTTGATTTAATCAGATGAATTAGATATGGAAAAAGACCTTTTAAGTCAGGGAGTACAGCTTCCTGCCAAGAATGGGATCTTTCCCTATGAAGCATTTATTATTCCAAGCACATTTATAATAAATATCACATTTTCCTATTGCATCCCCCATGAAGCCCTCCTACCAACGTCCAAGAGTTCCATTTTAATGCTACCACATATTTCCCATCTTCCATCTCAAGCTTCTCTCAGCTATAGTTTCCCACCTTCCAACTTCCCTACTTACCAGATGGAAACATTCTGCCATTTCCATGTAGGAGGCTTGTTTTCTGGGAGGCTAAGTTTTCACTTGACCCCAGTGGAAGGCCAGAGCTGACAGAGACTTTCTGTCACTAGCAAAAGATTTTGGCAAAGAACAAGAAGACCCTGAACTGAGACCTGACACGGAGGCTGGGTGTTCTCAGGATCCCACCTTAGTGGTCATGTGTCTGACAAGCACCAGCTCCAGGCTCCTGTTCTGAGGATAGAGGGGTGGGAAAAATGCCCATGTGAGTCCCACTGGTCTGGAAGTACTGGCTGGCCCACTGAAACAGCATGAAGTCAGTGAAGGGTTCCTAAGGAACGGTAAGCTCTGGTTCCCTTTGGGTCCCTCCCATACATTAGTAAGACTATTTCAGTAGGCCACAACCACATGCATCACACTAACTTGTACTATGTCCAAAGCAAACTCCACAGGCTGAGAGGCCTAGAAGTCCAAAGTCATTCTAGGAAACAAACCCAAAGTCAAGAGTAGCAGAATCTGCCATCTGTTAGGTTCTCCTGATTAGTAAGAGATTTACAAGATATTGGGGATTTAGAAGACATCATTAAAACTGCAATCGTGTTAAATACACACTTTAGCTTAACTCACTAAACTTGAAAGTGATACTAGGTCTACTTTGGGGCGAATCATTTTGGTGTCTGGTATAGATGGAGACAGCAGAGAAAATTATGGAAAACAAAAGCCGGAATCAGAGCACAGGAGGCAATTGCTACCCTCCATCAGTGCAGCGGACAGATATCCAAGGAAAAACAGGTACCTTCTCTACTGGAAATCTATTTTTCAATTAATGAAAGTTAAAAGATTTTTTTTTTAACTTAAACAGGGACTGGGCAGGTTAAAGGGGGTGCCCATGATTGAAGCCCACCATACTGGGTGCTGCTGATAATCTGTAAAGCAGCAGCTTAATAATAGCTGAGGAAGACTACGGACCCTAGAAACTCATCGCTGTGTGTGTGGACTGCACCTGCGCCAGCTGCAGCCACTACAGGATTTGAAACGTGAATCTTTTGCTCTTTTTGACTGCCTTTTGCCTAGAAATAGCCTCAGCTGCTCCAACATTTGAGTCAAGTTTAGAAGCACAGTGGCACCAGTGGAAGTCAAAGCACCGGAGGCTATATGGTACGAATGAAAAAGGTTGGAGGAGAGCAGCATGGGAGAAGACTATGAAAATGACCAAATTTCACAATCTGGAATATAGCCTGGGGCAACATAGCTTTAAGATGGGTATGAATGCCTTTGGTGACATGACCAATGAAGAATTCAGGCAGATGATGAATGGCTTTCAAAACCAGGAACACAAGAAGGGGAAAATATACTACGAACTTCCTTGTGGGGTCTCCAAATCTGTGGATGGGCATAAGAAAGGCTAGATGACTCCTGTGAAGAATCAGTGTCAGTGTGGTTCTTGTTGGGCTTTCAGTGCAACCGGTTCCCTGGAAGGACAGATGTTCTGGAAAACTGGCAAACTTGTTTCACTCAGTGAACAGAACCTGGTGGATGGCTCTCAGGCAGGGGGCAGTAAGAGCTGCAGTGGTGGCCTAATGGACAATGCTTTCCAGTGTGTCTCGGACAACAAAGGCCTTGATTCAGAGAAATCCTACCCATATATTGGTAAGGACATGACCTGTTGCTATAAGCCCAAGTATTCTGCTGCCAACGACACTGGCTTCGCGGACATCACTCCATGGCAGAAAGCACTTATGAAGCCAATGGCAACTGTAGGTCCCATCTCATTTGCTATTGATGCAAGCCACGACTCCTTCCATTTCTACTCATCAGGCATTTGTTACGAGTTAGACTACAGCGGCAAAGACCTGGATCACGGTGTCCTAGTGGTCAGCTTTGGCTTTGAAGGAACAAATTCAGATCACAATAAATACTGGCTCATCAAGAACAGCTGGGGTGAAGACTGGGGCACAGACGGCTACATAAAGATGTCTAGAGACCAGAACAACCATGGTGGAGTCGCCACATCAGCCAGCTCTCCCACAGTGTGACCCGATGGATGCATGGGCATAATGAAGGACTCGAGGATGGTATATCAGAGGAATTTTATTTTAAAACCGACCAACCCTCATGTGGGATTAAACACTTGAATCATTGAGGATCCAAGTTGCAATTTAAATTCTGTGACATCTTTACAATGGTAAAATGTTACCACTATTTAATTACTGCTGTAAAGAACTTTGTAATATTATAACTCATTGCTTAGCATTGCTTAATGCTAAGACTTGGATTTTTATTTTTTTAAAGGGTGTATAGTTTTACCTTTTTAAATAAAACTTAATTGCATGAGTGAAATAATAATAAAAATAATAATAATAATAATAGCTAAGAACACATGCTTCAGAACAGATGGGCCTGAGTTCAAATCCTAACTCTGTCACTTACCACCTTGGAAAATCATTTGACCTCTCTGAATCTCAGTTTCTTTATCTTAAAAATGGAATATTTTGAAGACAAAATGAAATAATATCTGTAAGCTCTTGGCATACTGCCTGATACATTCTGCTTGCTCAATAAATAGAATTTACAGAAACAGAGGAGCTATACTATTTTGGCCATCACTAATTGTCCATTGACCAAAACAAAACCTTATCCAATAGGCCATTCCAATTCACTCCTGCACAAAGCCAGCTTTGAATCTCTAAAAGGTACTGGAGAGGCCACCAAATCTTCCACCTATACAAGTTGTTAAAGCCTAATCAGACAAAGACCACTAAAGACAAAATCAGATTTATTGATCCAATGTAGCAGGGGAGGGCACTCCAAAGGAGCCACCAAATGCTGCTGAACATGAGAGAGGAAGAAAGATCTTTTCTGAAGTTTTATTCTAAGGGAAACAGTTCTGTATTGGCCGCTATTTCTGGGGTGGGATTAAGAGAAGTGGGGGATTAACTAGGGATTGGGTGCTATCATGAGGCAAAGGCTATTTAGCAATTGGGCATTCCCAATAAATAGAACAGTGTTAAATAGCATTTGTTCTTACAAATAGTATTTGTAAGAACACAGTAGTCACCCAAGGACAGGGTCATTACGGCATTTTACAGCCACTGCATGAACTTGGGGGAAGCAACATGTTCTGTTAATTTTGCAGTTGGTTTATTTGTGTGTCCTTCCGGCCTGATTAACAACACGGCTGCTTTTCTTCTTTTTCAGGGCCAGATAGATTTTTATTGTCCTAAGGAGGTTTTTACACTTTCCAAGTGATCCCCTGGAAACTGGGTGTGAGATATATGGGCACTGTCTGTACTATCTCTGTAATCTTTTTTGTAAATCTAAAACTACCCTAAAATTAAAAGCTTATTTTTAAAAAAGTGACCCCTACACAACCCGACAGATGTATTCAGTCTTCCCACATGCAATACTTCACAGGGAACTTCATTCCATATTTTAACACCTAAAATTGTTAGTTCTGCTTCATTTTCAGCTCAAATGCTTTGTCCAAAGCTTCTCTTTCAAGGTCCCAGGTATGTATTCTGTGATGCTACATGGAATAATTTACCCCTTTTTTCATAATAGTCCTTTAAATATTTTGATTTAACCCCTAGGACTCCTCTTCTAAGTAAATCTCACCTCAACACGCTGCTCGCTGAACCCTGGTTTCATGTTATGTTGCCAATAATCTTAAAGTATGAACCTCAGTTGGGTAGAACATCCTGATGTGGTTTGACCTCTTTTGTTCCGGGCATTCCTGTCACAATCATAAGGCTACGCTAGCCTCACCCTTTTGGGCAGCAGTTTGTTCTGGTAGCTCATACTGTACTTGTGGAAAACTAAATCTCCTAAGTCTTTCCCATGTGAATTGAAGGCAAGCCAGCCATCCTCTCTACCTCCCTACCCAAACTGTACCCAGGCAGTTTATTTTTTAAGCCCAGCATAGAACTTTACTCTTAATGTTTATCTTGTAAGCTTCTCCTCACTGTCAGCATTATGACAGAACAGAAGAGGACTAAGAATCAGAAAATTGCCCAATTCTCCAACTGGAGGCATAACTTGAAGCAAGTCACTCTATTTCTCTGGGTCTTCTTTCTTTGTCTGTAAAATAATTGTGTAGCCATCAACTGACCTCTAAGGTCTCTTCCAGCCCTAACATCTTGACATCTCACCTCAAACCCTGATCATCTAGGACTGCAGTCTGTAATATTAGGTTTTATTTTCATTTCCTGATGAAGAAACTGACTCAGGGAAGTCAATTAACTTGCCCAAAGTCACATCCTTAGAAGATTCTAGCCAGCACTGTCGGGGCCCCAAAACACAAAACAACTTCCCCTTGACTTTGTTCAGTTCTCCTGCATCATTGATCTCTGCCTCACTACTTTTGCCTACAAACCTACCAAGGCTCTTCTTAGCCTGGAAAAAAAACTTTCTGTCCCCCAGGTAACCTCCACTAAGCTACTCCATCCTGTCACCTCCCCTTCAACCACAAGTTCTCAAAGGGGCTCTCTATACCCTCCTTTGCACTCTCACCAGAATTGTTTCTTTGTCCTCTGAAAATCAGGGTTGTTTCCCTACACGCTATTAAATCTGGTCTCTCAACCACTAAATCCAGGAGTCTTGTCAGAGTCATTATCATCCTTGACTTCTCTGACTGCTGTGTCTCTGACTCCACTTTCTCCTGCCCAGGATTTCCCTGAGGTTTTGTTTAAATGGACTCATCATTAGAAAGCTTCAACTATCTTCCCTATACAAATTCCCTCTCAAATCTACATAATTCCTCTGACAAATGTGACAAAATCATTTATTGAGATACTAATTTTGGATGGGCTCTCCCTGCATTTCCTCTTTCTGCTATCCTGAGCAAGTAGCTCAGCCCTTAGACATTTCCTATCTCACGGAATTTTGCTTCATGGAAATCTGAAGGCCCCTTGGCCCTCTGCTCAGATTCTAACCTCAGGTGACAATACTCCTTACTAGATAGAAATTCTGTCCAACTGGCTGAAGGCAGGGCTGTGGTAACTTTTATCCAAGAGCACTATTAATAACTTAAAGGCAATAAAACAGGTAAAAGTCCACAGTGATATTTAGCAAGAGGTCAGGCATTTTGCCAATCTCTCATAAAAATACAAAAATGTTCTCTTTTCACCTAGAAGAACAAGTGATAAAGTTTAAGAGGCAATCTGGTTACCTAGATGTGTGAATAAATATGGTTTGTTTCAGGGTCAAGAACATTTTTTAAAGTCCTTGTCCATTTACGTGTCATGGAAACAGTCAAAATAATGCATATGACAATTTTTTAGTGTAAACAAGAATGTGCTGTACACATTTCTGAAACAAAACAGAAACACACCAAGAATAAAGTGAGAGGAGAGCTATACTGAGTAGTTGTAAAAAAAAAAGGAAAATCCCTTTTAATTCAGAAGTGTTTTTATGAACATTAATTAAACACCTTTCAATATTTTGTGAAACAGATGGGATTTTTATGTAGCTTAAGGATTTGCAGATAATATGAAATTAAAGAACAAAGCTTAGAAACCTAGGAACTCTATCACTACTACTTACTCCACTCCCAAAATTAATATTCAATGAAAACTAAATTTAGACAGATGTTTTGTATAGACCACATCAATTTAATTATATAATACCATAAAAGCTAAAAATTAAAATATTTTTATGATTTGCTTATAAAGTCTTATATGAATTTTAGAATATTTTTGAAGATCTTCCCATTTCTGTTTTTTGAAATACCCATGCCTGTGTGAAGATAGAAGGTTATTTTAAAAATCTGTTCCACATGCTGCAACATAATAGATTTTCTTTTGAGTTAGGTCACATATGCATTACTTAAGAGCAGTTTTATTATCCATTTCTTCCTGAATTCATTTTTTATTAGTAAAACCTGTCCGTGGTAACAATACTTTATTAGTGAAGAACTTCCAATATCACCCTGCTGGGTTGGAAAACTTATTACCTGAAATCAGTTGAGTTTTTCAGTCATGGGAGTACATTTCAGGACATCAAATTGGGGGTGATATGGATATGAAAATATTTTTAAACTACCCAAATAACATCAGACCTAGTGGAAATTACAAAATATAACTTTGACTATCTTGGGGAGAAAAGTGTGAGAGGTGGTAAATTCAGGTTAGGAAGGTGAGAAAGAGTATGTAATAGATTCAAGTAGAGAGACTAAGAAAGAAGTCAGGTAGGAACATTCAGAGAGGGCAAGTTGCTTGTCCCCATTATCCATTTTTCCCTTCTATAAAATCAACTTGTTAAGCTGAACACATGGGTACCTAGAATACACACGACATTTCCCAGCTGGTAGATGTGGCTATGTGACCTTTAAGCTCTGCCCAATGGAATGTAGCTAAAAGTTCCTATACAGCTTTTAAGAACCTTCCTTAAGAAACAATTGGTGTTAGCCTTGGCCTCTTCCTTCCTCCATCCAGCAGCTTGTATGCAGATGTGAGGCTTGATCTCCATCTTCAACTATGAGAACAAGGACCATGGCATAGGGATGGCAGAGCAAAGAGCCACTAGAAGACTCAATCCCTGAGGATTTGGGGGAACAGAGCTGCCATTCCAGCCCTCAATTGCCTACCTACAGAACTGCATGTAGGAGAAAATCTAACTCGGTTAAGCCACGATTATTTGGGGTCTTTGTTACTTGAAGTCAAGTAGTTCTAGGTTCCAGAAGAATCTGAGGACAAATTAAAGACTCCCAGCATCCTCACCTAAGCCAGGCGAGCTCCTCTCTCTCAGGCAGCAAGGAACACGCTGGAGCAGAGGCACTGGGCCATCCTTTGGACCACTTGTCCTTCTTCATCCCAACTTCCATCTCAGTTAGTCATAAAGGCAACAAATCAGATGTAACCTTGAAACAAGGATGGCTATATTTTATCTCCTCACTAAACTAAAATCATTTTAAGAGAAAAATTAAAACCTTTCAATTCCTTAATGGAAGCCCTAACAGATATATGCTACTTGTGGTAACACTTTAACATTAATTAGTTTCCATCAAAATATAATCAAGCTATCAATCAACAGGTATAAATTAATGAAGTTAAATCCTTGGCTCTTATTCTAGGGAGAAGTAAATGTTGAGAGCAGGAGGGTTTTGTCTTTCAAAGATTGTACCCAGAATAATACATTGAAAAGAAAACAATTTCTGAAAAGATAAAATGGAAAATGTCTTCAAACTGCTAATATATTTAAATTTGCTAGAATCTGTTACCAGATCAACTAATGAAATATTGAGCATGCCATAACAACAAAGCAAAAGCCTCTGTGTTTTGGCCCTGTGGTAATTCCAAACTGCCAAAAGCAGACTTGCTCTCTTTTGAAGCTATAAGGTTATAGAACGAAATGTGTGCCAGGGCAGAGAAATAAAGAACTCAAACTGAAAGCAGATCTGCAGATGTGAAATGCATACAACAAACTCCTGACAACTGGGCTAAAAGTTTTCCTCAACTGTATCATCAACAAATATTTCAATAATATAAGTCTGGGGAAATATGCTTCTCCAACCAGGTTTATAAGGGCCCTGTGCTCATGTTAGGAGAATAATGCAAAAAAAGCATTTAAAAACTGTATTATAATTGTGTCTTTCACAGATTTCCAGAAGGAAGAAAAGAGACAAGCTTCTATATACATGAGCAACAAACAACAAACTCATAAGCTCACTTGAGACCTCCCGTTTACAAAGATTTGTGTATGTGTGTGTTTCTAACTTTGTTTTGCAGGGGTAATATTCGCAATCATTGTTCTGCCACCCCATCCTAATACAAGTCTGACTTTGATAGGAGACCAGATTTTCCACTGGTCTCCCTGCTTTCACTCTTGATTCCCTTTTAAACTCAAATCAGATCGTCACTTCCCTGCTCAAAACCCACCAATGGCTCCCCTCACAAGCAGAGGAAAATCAAAGCGTTTGCCGCCATCTGCAAGGCCGACCTGATCTTGGCCTCTGCTTCGACCTCATTTTCGAGCACCCTTCTGTGCCTGCTACACTGGTTTCTTGCTCGCTCTCCCCTGAATGCACATTCCTGCCTCAAGGCCTTTGGACCTGAGAACCCTCATCCTGAAACACTTCAGGTCTCTACTAAAATGTCACAACTGCAGAGAAGTGCATCTGGTCACTTTCTGAAATATCCCCACCTTTCTGAAATTCCCCAGGAAGCAGGCTCTGAAATGCAGATTTGTATGCAGGGCGTCTATGAGCACATGCTCTTGGGAGCTCAGTGGGCAGAAGGAGAAACTGCCCTGCAGTGTGGTCTCATCAGAAGCCTCAGCCAATCCCATAATCTCTTCAGAATCATCCAAATTGAGGCAAGGGGGTCTCTACCACCGCTCCCAGGAAGGGGGTGAGCAGGTTCTGTTCAGGAAGGGGAGTAACTCCCAGGGGGAATTCACTGAAAAGGATCTGGGCAGTGCATGACAGTATCTGCTACAAGTGCCTGTAAGGCTTCATCACGTTAGCTTGCTTTATCTTTTTTCATAATACTTTTCACCCCTCAAGAACAGGGTTCTTGTCTGATTTGTTCCACTGAATCCAAAGTGCCCATGACAATGCCTGCACATAGTAAGCACTCAATAAATATTTGTTAAATGAATAAATATGTAGTCATTTTAAAAGATCATCAGTAAGTATCTGAAATTTGGAGAGGACCCTTAGCTCAGTGGAAATGACTTTGACTAGAAAACATATACACAGTAAATGAACTAAATAAAACATTTCAAATTTCAAGGGAAAAAAATGAAGAGATACTGGCTTATGTGGCATTGTTTGTTTTTTTGTTTGTTTTGTTTTTTTTGTTTTTTTTTTTGTTTTTTGTAAACTTGAACTCCAGTAAGGCATGGTAAGTTTATGGATGGAAAAGTCTATCCCTTTAAATCTGTTTGGTTTTCAAGCATGACAATCTGAAAAATGAGACAAAGTCAACTATCTCAAGAAATTGAGTCCAAATAGTTGAATGACTATTGCAGTATAAGATACATCATAGATCTATTCAGTGTGCACTTTAATCTTCCACTATCAATCCATTATACTCCAGCAGGCAGAGGCCACACCTGCTTTCTCAGATGGGAGTTCTCAGGACTTTTGCATACAGCCTAGCACATTGTGATCCCTCAAGGATTTTTTGACTCAATGATTAACCATCAAACAAACCAACCCAGCTCTTGCCAATCCAAAAAAAATGCAGCCTTGTGCTATATTATGTGTTCCGGTTTTTTGTGTCAGATCTGTACAATCATTCCAAAATATGTATTTCAAAAGAGATTATATTTAAAATGGAGAGAGGGAAGTTTTTCAACATTACAAGAGTGAGAAGCAATTAAAGCAATTGTGATATAGATGGGCAGTATATGCATATTAAACCACTCCACCCCATTCTAGAAATGCATCCTATGAATCCCAGACTTTCTATGAGTGTGTGCATGAGAAGAGAGGTCTGCTTGTGAAGGTGTGTGGGCAAGTTATCTGCAAGAAGATCATCTATGGTAAATTCTGAGAGAGCTGAGCTTTCTATTGAGTAAAGAAAGTCTTTTTAAAGGCCCAGAGTTTTAGAGAAAATGAGTCTCAAAATTCTAGCTGTACACTGAGTTTGAGCATCACTTGTGTTGGGTCCAAAGAGAGTCAATTAATAAAATTTGGCAGTTCCTCCAAAAATCACATAATTCACATGTATAGAGATGTTAGAGAGTCAGTGGCCAGTTAATAACCCATGGGCAATAACACAGAACATATGGTTAGGGCAGCAATGCTGAGACTAGTTGAACATGGGTAATTTTAACCTAGGTACATGTTTTCCCACTGAAGCCTCAAAGATCTTTCAAGAATCCCCACAGGGCAAAGACATTTTCTGTCTGTGCTGGTTTGTATATATTATGCCCCCAGAAAAAGCCATATTCTTTAATGCAATCTTGTGGGGGCAGACATACTAGTGTCAGTTAGGTTGGAACCTATTGATTATTTCCAAGGAGATGTGACTCAATCAACTGTGGGCAAGATCTTGGATTGGATAATTTCCATGGAGGTGTTACCCCACCCATTCAGCTTGGGTCTGAATTAAATCACTGGATCCATATAAAGAGCTCACAGACAGAAGAAGCAGAGAGCAACTGAGAGTGACATTTTGGAGAGAAGCTACAGCTGAGAGATACATTTGAAGAAGGCCATTGGAAGCTGACACTGACATTTTGGAGAAAGCCATTTTAAATGAAACCAGAACTCAAGAGCAGACGCCAGCCACATGCCTTCCCAGGCAACAGAGGTTTTCTGGACACCGTTGGCCATCCTCTAGTGAAGGTACCCAATTGTTGATGCCTTACCTTGGACACTTTATGGCCTTAAGACTATAACTGTGTAACCAAATAAACCCCCTTTATAAAAGCCAATCTATTTCTTGTTTTTTGCATAATAGCAGCATTAGCAAACCGGAACACTGTCCAACCCCATTAAAAGGCTCTTAATTTACATAATAGATATGGTACTAAAAATAGTACTTCAGAATTGTGTATGTTAACAAGCTAAATTCAATTTTAACTGTATTAGGTTTGTTTCTATTGAGTGAATAATATTCTAAATCATTTTGGAAAATAAAGAACATTTTTGTAAAATATATAATTACCTCATACTTTCTTTTCTGTGTAGATGTGGCCTATCATATTTGCATTTTAACAGGCAAGAGGCACTGCTCTAGAACTTCTTTTAAAGAGCTCTTTCACATGAAGAGATAAAAAACTCTTTGGGGCTAAAACAACGAGATTGTTACCAAACAATAACGTTCCTTCAGTATCTGTGACCCTTGTATTTTACTTGTGTTAAAATCTCCAGGTGTTTTATTGTATCAAACCACCAAGCAACTCTTCTTAGATGTCATGCTAAAATCTCTCTGACTATGAAAGGGATGGGAGATGGTATTATTTTAGCGTTTAAGGTGGTTGAAACTGACAGAGGGCAGAAAAAGCCTTGTTTATTAATGCAGTTGTTCTCAACACATTAGGATCATTCAGGGACTCAGCTGGACATGCACATTCTGAGTTCTGACCCTCAAAGTTTCTGATTCACGAATCAGAATCAGGTGTGAAAAATCAGGTGCAATGTAAGGACTAAGAAACTGTACTTTAACAAGCATCCCAAGGAATATGCTGCAGGTGATCAATAAACCAGACATTGAGAAAAATGCTTTAAACTTTAATGTTTAAAGGCCACAGTTTGTTTGTAATTTACAGCCCTCATAATATGTCCCATACCTTAGGAGCCAGGCTATCCCATATACCCCCTCCTCCTGACCCATTCCACATACATAAACACAGACACACACACACACACACACACACACATCATTTTAATATCCTACACCAGATCAAGCTCCTTCTGCCATGCACATGGGGCAGTATGCAAACAGGTGGTGAAGAGCTGATGATTTTTCTTCTTTAATAGATTCACTGTTTAATATCATCCTTGAAATCTGGTCCACTCATTGAAGGGGTCTTTCTTCAATAACTCAACCAATCAAAGAAGTGCCAGTGTGTGTAGTAGTTGTGTAGCAGTCTAACCCACGGAAACCCATTGTGTGCCAACCCAGAATATCAACATCAACGCCTGGGCCCCGTACATTCTCTGTTGAAACCTTGAGCCCTGACCTTGAACTTTGATTGGAAAGCAATAGTGAAATTACCATAGGCTTTTTATCGGAAGGGCACTTCAGGAAGCCGGTGACAGCAACTGTTACCCACACTACCCTTGTGGCTCCAAAATGTATCATAGAGACATTGTGGGAGTGGGTGAGGGAAGTGCCCTGGTCAATTTTTTTAAGCAAAATTTTACTTAATCATTTATATTGCAAGAGGTTGACAGCAAGATTTAAAAAAAAAAAAAACACTCTACCAACCAGAATAATATTAGTCCAAATGCCCAATGTTCATAAAATGAATACTTTTGGCATCAGAACCTGAGAAAACCAAAATGCACTAGAATTCCACAAGGAAATAAAGTTATTCAGAAGTTTAAATTCATGAATGACTTTCTGTATTTAAAAAAAAAAATCATATGAACTAAGCCTTCAAGCTCTTAATTCATTTTTGTAGGATGAACAAAATTGAGTACCTATACATTTCTGTTAAATAAGACCATTTTAACCCTTTAATATAGGAGTAGTAAAATAATAGAATATCTAGAATGTTATCTTTGAATGTCTGGGTATACATGGGTTGCATTCATCACTATCAAGCATATTATTAACAAAATACAGAGAGCAATAAAATTCTGCTCATAGAATGGTTGTGAAAAATGAAAATGATACACAATAAATCTAAAACTTTTGGCATAATTTCAGGCATGTTAATAATGCTGGGTAAGGTCCTAAGGACACAGTGACATTCTTGAAATATAAAATAAAAACAAGGAATATGTATTAATATGAAAGAAATGACTTTTGCATTTTACCTTTTTATAACTTGCCAAAAGTATGCGTGAAGGCAAAGGAAAACTTCTAGGAAATAAAGTGTGCAAAAATAGACAGAATGGGCTAAATGACCTTTATTCATGCTATGAAAATGCCTTCTGGGCTTTAGTTTATGGAATATCATCATTGGAAATAACATTTATTTAACACATTTTAAAAATGAATAACCATTTCAACAGGAAATGCTACTAACATACTGTTGGAATGCCTCGTGCTGTTTCTATTACTAAAAATTTATGAAACAGGAAAAAAAGAAAAATTTTTATTATGAGAGACTGTAGTGAAAATGCCATAGAATAAATTTTCATTTACAAAAACAGCAGGTACTACTTTAACAGGTGACACAGCTAAATAGGCAATGGCCTTTTAGATAACTTTCAGTCAGATTCCCACTCTGGGCCACAGGATTTTGCATATAAATTTAGATAGATTTACCCATCTTGGGAACCTCTCCTTGGATGTATCTAAGGGTATTCTTGAAAGTCAAAGCCCTATAAGGAAAACAAAGAGAATAACAGAACCCACACTACCAAATGCATTATGAATGTTTTCCAAATGTGATATGTAAGCAACTACTACAAAGGACAGGAAAAACAATAATTACACAGCTATTAAAGTCTGGTGTTACTATCAATTCTTCATAAGTATAATAGCAGTGATATCACCAGAATACGGAAGTAAAACATATCCTGGGCCTGTTCAGGTCCTCATCTCACATCATCCAAATTAATATCAGCCCCAGAGAATCGGTCATTGGAAGCAAATTTTCCAAAAGGAATGAGCCAAGTGTCAAAAACTGAAAAAGGAGGCAAGAAAATTGCAAGCTAGAGGAACTAAGCCAAGACAAGACAAAATAGCAACAGGAGGTCAAGTGTAGAGAAAGCCAAAAGTATGAGAAAGTCAAGTTGAAGGCAGAGGTGGGGTCTGCTTGGTGGCTACTCTGTAAATGCCAATTGTGCAACTTGTAGGTGGAAGGAAGTTTATTCCATTTAAAGTCCTAGAATATGAAGATTGTATTTTTAATAGGAAACAAGTCAAAATATTAGTCATATGTCTCTATTCTTAAAATTGTTGTAGGGGTTAAGTATTTCTGTAGATGAAGAAGAAAAATCTTCTCTAAATGAGGACTCAGGGAATATTATAAACACTTGTGCTTGAAACTCTTTTAATGAACAAAATTACCACTGGCAAATGCACTGTGGGACAGCTCTAGCACTAGGTATAAGGATCTAAAACAGATGATCTAATGGTGGGTCTTTTCCTTACCCAAAAATGATAATTCTGAAAGGTACCTGAATCATTTTAAAATAAGCTTTAAAAAGAAAGCAAAGACATGAAAAATGAAAATAGCTGTTATATTATTAGAATGCAGCTGAATTTGAAATATACACAGGGAAAATTATGCTCCAAGGAAAGGCAAGAAGCCAGAACTAGTATCTTTCTTTTGTTTTTGCCTGGGGAAGAAAAAATGGAGATACCCAAAAGCAATTCTCACTTACATGCTGTCTGGAAATGTTTCAACTGGGATGGAGACAGAAACAATTCAGGGTTTGGCGAAGATTAAACCATGAAGAAGGTAGAAAACAAATGAAAAAACGCAGGAGGTGTTTCTGTTGTCAATAAATGCTCTAGATAAGCATGTACAAAAAATACAGAACAATGTAAATTATTTCTTTTGGTATTTGAGCCTGTTCCATATGAGTTTCATGACTGAACGATTCTAAAGACAGGATCTAGCAGTAGAAGCAGCCCAGAGACTGAATGGGACAAGGCTCAGTGGAGACCGTGCACTTATTCTCTTAAAATGACTCTAAGATCAGCTTGTTTTGTTGGCTTTGTTTATTTTTTCACTACTGTACTTGCCTCTTTCTCAGAAAGATGGTATAAAGTATATAAATTATGAAGCCTAATCCCTCTGGAAACTGGTCTCTATCATGCATGACCATATTTGATTCCATGACCCTGACTCAGCTTCAGCTTTCACCACTCTACTACTGTACTGTTCAATCTGACTGCAGGGATGTTAAATACACCACAGGCCACTCATGCATGACATCCCCAAGGAGTATCACTATCGAGTCACCACATTCTTTCCCGGGGAAAACAGAGTTGACCTCAGAATTCTTCACAAGACTGCACACCAGAAAACTGCTGTCAGTGAATCAAAGTTAATGCCAGTTTGTCATTAATGCTAATTTCCCCAACATTTGCAATACTCTTTAGTTACATATCTTGGTCATGATATTCCTGTACCAGAAGCATGACATCTCTCCTCAACTATCCTTGCCTGTCAAATTGATCTAATTCTTCAAGGTTATTCTTTAAGACTGTGACTTCCATGAAGACTTTCTGGATCCAGATGTTTTCTGTCCCTTTCTAAACCCTTAGACCATTTGGTTTGTACCACAGGATTTTGTGTCACATCACCATTCTTTCATTCAACATTCACTGATCCTAATTCTATAGGGATACCAAGTGAATGAAGGGATAATGTAATCAATACAGAGGCAAATATAGGAAATCTGAAGGGAGAGAGAGATTTACTCTTGCTCAGTTATGAAAAACTTCACAGACAGCAAACTTCACATTGAGCTGATTTTAAAAGGTTAAATAGAGGAAGGACATTCCACAAAGAGGGAGCTATTTGTACAAAGTGGAAGAACATGATAAATTCTGAGTATGTGGAGTAGCTGCACGGCAAACATGGGGAGGTGACATGAGAGAAAATAGAAGAAAATCATTTAGAGTCTTACCAGCTTAACACAACTGTTATATGCTTGTCAAAATGCATAAAATTGGACCAATTTCCAGATATAGAAAATCTTCAGAATGAACAAAGGATCAAACAATTAGTAAGACTTAAAATCCAAGCATTTCCATTTAACACCAAGATCACCATGCCAGTTGTTAAATGGACACTGCCATTACTTTTGCTTTCGTTTTCAAGAACACCAAGACTATAAATGTCAATGAAGGACAGAAGTAGGAAGTAGGCTGCAAACAGTACAAAAATCTCCTTAAACCAGGGTTTAGGGCCCTCCTCCCTTCATCTTGAGAACTCTGACTCCAGTGTTGGTTTCGGTCCCCTGGCCAAACCCTGACTGATTCAAAATTGAGGACCAGGAATGGGTCCCAGGAAACAAGCCTGCAAAGATGGATTGGGGAGTTTGGTTTGTTTGTGTCCTTAGGCTTAAATTAAGTGCTTATCTCCTTTCCAATCATGATTCTGTGAATTAATATCGTGGCATGCAGTAACATCATGATCAATCAAATGATCACCTGTGATTGATTGTGATGAAATGCCTCTTGGAGCAAGGGCATCGGGAGATCAAATGACTGCTGCACTTGACTAGTTTACCACAAGGACTGTGATAAGGGATGGATTTTTCTGAGTGCACTTGAACACTTACAGAAAGCAAATGACATGCCCATGTACTTACGCTCTCAGTCCAAGCCAAGCTCAGAGATTCAGAGGGCTTCTGAGATAGCCCTAAAATAAGCTCTTATTTCTTGTAGTCACAAGACCAGTGTTGCTGAAAATCAATATTTAATTGTATTGGTGGCAGTTGAATTCAGAGCTTCACTTAGTTTTTCGCATGAAAGTTAGGGCCTTGATTGTGAAGAAGTGTGACCTCAACACTTGGAATGGAACCATCTGTTTGGACTCAAGCGAAGCTAAAAATCTTGAATCCCTGAATTACTCTTACACTGGAAGTGGCTTTCCCTCTCGGGTGTAAGAAGACTCACCTTCCCTTGCTTGAAGAGCCTGTAAAGCCTCACCTAGGGCGAATGCCTTGTGGGAATGTCCATTCTCATCAACACCTGCCCAAATACCCCTTGTTACCATTAGACCCATAAAGAGAGTCATATCTCATTGTGTTCCAGGAAGGGAAGGCCAAAGGCTGTTTCGAAGGAAATTGCTTATATAAAAAAGAATTACAAGATTTTACTAACATCTAGATAGGTAGGTAGGTAGGTAGGTAGACAGACAGATTAATAGAAACCTGACACCAAGGAGGACAGACTATAATTCTGGATCAGACTAAATTTGTTGATATGGGTGCACTTACCAGTGATATTGTAGTTAATGGCAGCTCTTGCAGCTGGAAGTGGCTTCAATAGTGTACTTGGTTATTAGCTAAAACTTGGACTTAACTGTGGTTTATATTTAATGAGGTTAAGGTGTCAGAACCTCCCTGCCATAATGTAGAAAAAGGAATTCAAAGGTTTGGAGATATAAAAATGTTAAAGTGGGTTTATCGTTTGTGACCTGCACTGCCACCCACCCCTACACTATACATGGAGTGGCAGAAGACACTACCTTTACCACTGAGAAATACATTTGTAAGAGGAAGACTAGCACCCTTGAAAGCTCTATTGTTCATCAACTAGATGTGTCCCATTTGCTCATAAAGTTGACATACCTTTTCAACATGAACAGGTTAGGGTGGTCAATGTCTAGACATCCCTGAAGATCAGGAAAGTGATTAAAATAGAGGAAGAGGTAGCAACAGATAAGATGGAATTTAATAAAGGATTATGAATACTGAATCTTTATATAATTTTCTTTTTCTTAGTTGTCAGGGTATTAGGATAGTTAGAAGGAAAGAATTGAAACGGTGGAACTGTAACCCATAGCATCCATTGAAATTTGTTTATAGCTACTTGTTAAATTGTAATTTGAAAGCTGTACATTTTTGTATGTATGTTAAATTTCACAATAAGGAAATAACTGAAACTATGGTACTATAATTCATAATAACTTTGGAAATCTCCTATATATCTACTTGTTAAATCATACTTTGAAAAATATTACTTTTTTGTATATATGTTATATTTCATAATAAGGAAATAATTGAAACTGTGGAATTGTAACCTATAATATTCTTTAAAATTTGCTCTCTAACTACTTGCTAAATTGCACTTGGAAAGTTATCACTTTTATGTATATATGTTATATTCTACAATAAACAAATATGATTAAAAAAAAAACCTCTATTGTTGCCCTCCTAGATAGGCCATGTATGATGTAGAAGATACCACCATTGAGATGGGCTCCCAGATCTCAGTGGGATGATGGGATTCTGGAGCAGCAAAGACCAAGTAGTAGTGCTTGCCCACCAAAGACAAGTGGATGTATTTACTGTAAAGGACAGCAGGGGCAATGTGGCAATCAGAATTACTTGACCTGTAGGAATCTCTGGCAGGGCTAGTCAGAGTGTACCTAGGAATGAAATAGGTGGACAGCTATAATATTACTAAATATTATAAATTTTTTTTAAAATATTAAAATAAATATTACTAAAATATTACTAAACCAACATCTCAGGAAAATTCCCCAGCTTGGTGGCCAGAAACCTGAACTGAGGTGCCACAGTGGAGAGTCATAGCTCTCACCCTATCTCCAGACCTAAGCTGGTTCCCTGGCCTAGTGTCTCTTAATTGAAGAAGAGGCAGGGTCCCCTTGAGGAAGAATCCTTCAGCATTGCCACCAGTATGTATTGCAAATTTTCCTCCAAGCCCTTTCCAAAGAATCTATGGCATTTACTAGAATGACTGGGTACTTGGGAAAAGGAAATACTCCAGATTTGTCAGGAATTACTAGACATGGCTCTGAATTTCTAATAATTTCTGGGGACCCAAAACACCACTGTGGTCTCTATTCAAAGTAGAGGTTTATGGTTGTCAGGTGATTTAAAAAAAAAAAAAAAAAAAGAAGAGCTTTGGCCCAAGGTCAAGCCACAGTGGGGTCAGTAGTTACATGAACCCACCTGGAATTATTGCTCCAGGTCCTAAATGTATTATTGGAGCAGATATAATTGGTAAAAGCAGAATCCCCACATCAGCTCTCTGACCTGTGGAATAAGGGTCATTATGGTAGGAAAGCAATAAGTGAAAGCCTCTTAATTCCTCTCTCTGCCAAGACAGCAAACCAGATGTAATACCATGTCCCTGGGGGGGGGGGGGGTTTCAGAGATGAATGCCACCTTAAAAACTTATCACAACCCCCATTTAGCTTGTCTACATCACCTGTGCAGAAGGCAGATGAATCTCGGAGAAGAACTGTGAATTACCATAAGCATAATCAGGTGGTCACTCCAACACAGTCCCTGATACCTGGTTTGCAACTACTGACCTGACAAATGCTATATACGTATAGCATTGCTAGGACAACCAGAAACAATTTGCTTTTACTTGATTTCTTTATTCCAACAGGAAACTCTAGTGGAATCATAGAATATCAGAGATGGAAGAAAATGGGATACTCTTATCCCCAGTCTTCCCATTCACAAATAAACATACTAAATCCCAAAAGAAGTTAAATTATTTTCCACGATTGGTAAAGACAGGCGGAACAGGAATCCAAAGTTCGTTCCTCCCTCCAGGTCTCCCTCACAGCCACTGAAATGAATGGAGTAAACTTCAAGGGATTTTGCACTCTAACAATGATCAACCACCTGACTTCTGTTACAGCCTGGAGCATCTTAATTCAACTTTCGTTTTTCAACTCCCTGAGATAAAAATGTGGCAAGATACAGATCTTTTAAATTACCCTTAATGATAAAGAACTAAAATGGCAAAATAACTCAGTGCTAATCCTGTTGCTCAATTCCCACCCTGTGCTCATTACTTTCAATTCCTCAAAACAAAATGGCTGGTGGGGCTCGGATTGGAAATAAGAAAGTGAATGAAGATCAGGGCTTAGAAGATAATGGTAAATTAATGGACAAAAAATATGACTAAGCCAAAATATAAGATATGTATCTCTTCTTTTTTTTTCTCCCCACACCAACAAATTTGCTGTTCTGAAGGAATCATCATACTCACCAACAATTAAACTTGTTAAACAATCTAATCACCATAGAGAGAAACACTCAATGTAAACACAGTAATCCCTGTGGAAAGATTGGAGGGCAAAGACCGGTTTCTTGCCCTTAACATCTGTGTCTAACAATTTTGTGGAAAAGACAATCAAGGAACTATGAGAATTTCCAAAGGAATGCTTTGAAAGATCATTGAAATAGGCCCACAGAGATAAGGAAGGATCAGCAGGTTAGATTTCCATTCTTTAACTCCTAAATTCATAGTTGTGCTTATTTCAGTAGAAGAAACCAAATATGCCTTAAAAATATATACATTAAGAAAACAGATCATAAAAGTGAGGAGATGAAACCAGGGCTCATTTTAGTAAAGCAACTCGCGATTACTCAGAAATCTGAAGTATTTTTGTCACGCATAGAGATCAGGCTTAAAAATAAAACACTATGGTGCCATGCTAATTTTGTTCACTTCCCTCTTGTAAATACTCTGAAGGATATAATTTCCCTCTAAAATTATAGGAAAATTTCTTAGATATGAGATCAAGGTCACCATGACTGAATTTGATTTTGATATAACATCTAACACTGAGATTAAAATTCATGGTACTTTAAAAAGTTAATCAAGATAAATACAAGAAGGATTTACAGAAGAATAGCAAAAAATTATATATCACTTCTCAGGCACCACTTCAACCACATGGAAAAAACTGGGAAACCAGGACTAAATTTTAAAAGCCTCTGAATAAATGAAATACATGACAAAAAAATTCAGTTTTAGGCAGCCAAACAGACCTTAATTCACATTAGTGAGTTTCAGAAAGATATCTAAAAAATATCTAAGAAGGTGGAAGTGCAGTGATTTGTAAGAAAACAGTTCTGGAGTCAGTTTGAATCCCGGATCCAGTTCTTATTCCCTATGTGAAACTGACCACCTCATTTAGCTTCTCTGAAATCCATCTGGACAATGGGAAAAACGACATTACCCATCATTATGAAGATCAAATGAAATAATCCACTTAGAACACTTAGAATAATGCCCAGCACCTAATAAATATTCAATAAAAGTTGGCCGTCGTTATTAGCTACCGTCCCAACCACTGGCACATTAGAAGCAGCAAACTACAAATGAGACCTTCAAGAAGTAGTAGACCTTTGCAAATGCAGGACAGCCGATGACTGGTTAATACAGAATACAAATGCCCCTAAAGTGGGCAAATTCTGAAGGGCTATTCCAGCACCAAAATGGGGAAAGGGGGTGGTTGTTGCAACTGCATCTCAGTTCAGTTATACCTCTGCCCAATCCAACTTTCTTCACTCCCTCACAGGTGTTATTCCTGAGGGCACATGTCCTGCATGCAAATATGCATCTCAGAGTCTGTTTCCTGAGAAAATCAATCTAAGTCATCAGGCAAAATGTACCCAGTTAAACACTTTTGTTTCCCAGCCTCCCCCACACCTGGAGGTTGCATTAACACGATTTTGATCAATGAGTTTCTGGATGGAGCATCTAGGAAAGATCGGAAAAGTGGTAAGACTCAACACATTCCTATTGCCCTTTACCCTACCCTCTTCTTCCTGCTTAGAATACGGGTGTGATCTATAGAGACACTCACCGAAGATGGTGTTACAGCCTCCCTGCAAATTCCTTGTTAGGGAGATAAAAATTAAACCCCACTCACGACCACCACTAAACAGTCAGGGCTTCTGTTACTCAGAGATTAAAGCATTTCTAGCAGATACATGAATTGACAACAATCTGGCATGTATCCATATAATCACATGCTGACGTCTTCTCCAGTGTCAAATCATGATCTGAGTCGAAGGCTTCTTCATGGACAAAGTCAAATGACCCTTCTCAGTCCCTTTTGGCTATCAACAGTTGTTCATAGGACCCTGGTGTTTTCTGCTCTTTATTGTCCAAGATCATGATTTTGACTTTTAAGAATCTTCAGGACTAACAATATAATCTCAAAGTATATTGAAGACATTGACTCCATTTCTTATTGATTTCTTCCTGACTGTCATATCACTTGAAGTTAAATAGTTGCCCTTGGAAGTCAGACAAGTTTTTGACCAAGAAGTGTTCACTATCTGTGCAATAATCCCTAACAACACAGAGAACATAGCAAGCTCATCTAGCTTTGGAAGTTCTATGCTCCACTCTGAGGTATCTGGCAATTTCTACCACTTTTCATTGCATTGCCTATAGAATGACATGCATTCCTTGGCAGAGACAACTTTCTGTTTTATTGCTGCATTTGCTCATAATCTTGTTAGATGACTTTGTGTGACAATTAAGGATCCAGATTTTAAACTCAACCATGTGTGCAGATAGCAATGCCATAATTAAACTAAGGTGATAATCATATGAACTGATGACATCTGTGCATAGCATGGTTCTTGCATGTACAATGACAACCATGTCATAAATTTTTCCTATGCTTGGCAGGCAAAATGTTTTCCACATTACATTCTAGTTTCAGACATATAAGAAAAAAGAAATGCACGTCTTAGAACTGTGGGAATTTGGTACTGATATATATTACTTAATCTAGATATAATCATATTATAGCATCACTCTGCAACTTCTCTTTTCACTTAATATTTAAAATAGTCATCTTTGTATCAGTATATATAAATCTACATATTCTTTCTAAAAAGGTATTCTATGCTGTGTTTAATGGGATTGCATAAAAGAATGTTCTTGTTCATGGGAATTGTATATGTGAATTATAGTGTTTGTTCAAGGATGTGTGCAGCTAGCTCTCATATGTTCAGAAAACAGAGCAATAGATGATGGATGATAGATAGAAAGGGAGGCAGGGAGGGAGGGAAAGAAATAGCGGTGTGACAGCATGTTAAAGTTGGTGGATTGGGGTATCGGGGGAGGGGGGTCAGGGTATGCTGGAGTATGTTATAATGTACTTAACAATTTCCAAATTTATGTGCATGTAAGTGATTTCTTTCATTATTTGTATTCATTACAAATAATGTTAAAATGAACATCCTAGAAGTGAAATTCATGGTTTCAAGGGTATACATGCTTTTAATGTAAAGTGGTACTGACAATTGCCCACCAAAGATGCTGTATTAATTTACTTTTCCATAAAACAGTGTATGAGAGTATATGCTTCTCTACATGCCCAACTCCATACCGGAATTATTAATCTTTTAAAATGTTTGCCAGTTTTATGGACAAAAAGTATTATCACCTTTTCTTTTAATTTATATATTTTCAGATTTATTGGTCACTCATATTTCATTTGTGAATTGCCTGTTCATATCTTTCACCTATTTTTCTATTACACTGATGTCTTATTTCTTTATTGATGTCTATGATGCTTTCATTTTTTTATATTAAGACTTTGTGTTATATGTTGCAAACATGTAAACCTGAATCTCTGTCAATTATTTCTTAACATTGATTATGGTGTCATTTGCCATATTAAAGTTTTAGATTTTTTTGTGATTAAATCTTCAATATTTTTCTCTGCAGCTTTCAGTTATCTAGTCGTACCCAGTCCAAAATTTAAAATAATATTCATTTACTAATAAATGCATTTGAGACTAAAATATTTAGTGCTCTTTAGGTAGTATCTTACAGTCTTTTGTGGTTTTAAGTGGTCTCATTTTCACTTACTCTAATAGAAAATTATTTCAATTTGTATTTGACCCTTTAGGACAAAAGGCTTTTAAAGGAATATCTTATAATTTCCAAATGTATGGGGTGTTTTTTAACCTTTTTTTAATGTTTATTTTCTTTTCATATATTCCAAAATATAGTATGTTTTATTTTTAGTTTATGAAAATTGTTGAGATTTTTGTGTGGCTAATATATGGTCAAGTTATATAAGTGTTTTCTAAGAATTTTAATAGAATAAATATCCTTCATAAGTTTTGTACAAAAATAGATGATTGAAAAATTAATTTCATTACTCAAATACCATGTAGAAATAATTTTTGTTTTCTACCTGATATATAAAATTCTGAGTGCTACATTCAAATCTCACACTGGTGTTAGGGTTTTGTCAGTTTCTCCTTTTATTTCTAAAAATTGTGGCTTTAAATAACGTGATGCTGTGTGGTTGAGTTGTGGGGAAATAATGTGTAGAGGCTATTTTTAGTTAGGTCTTGATGATTAGGCATACCAAGTAGAGAAGAGAAGAAAGAGCTTTTAAGACTGGTAGACAACTTATGCAAAAACATAGCATACATAAAAGAAGTGGTAACCCCATTTCTTCTTTGCTTAGAGAGTCCTGATTTTTCCAAAATTATGCGACAAAAAGCTCCACGAAGGTAAACTCCTCCCCAACCACAAGAGATTAAATACAATTGTGAAATTGCCAAGGTAAGTTTAAGGATGAATATGTGATTCAGATACAGCAAATGGGACGTATGGGGAATTCTGCTGGGGGCCTTCTGGAAAAGAATTTCCTCTCTTATAAAAAGACACATGCAAGAAGAAATCTCCCTTCTTTCTTTTGGATGTGATATGGGTGAGCATGAGGCCTGGAGCTGAGGATGAGTGTGAGTACAAAACCAAAATGCATGGAATGCAAATTAAAGCTTAAAGCACCTGTGTCCTCGATGACTTCTTGTGCGGCAGAATTATCAACCCTATCTGCTGTTGGACTTCTTATTACATGAGTAATAAATGTCTTTATTCTTTACACCAGTTTTAGCCCAGGCATTCTGTTTCTTGCAGTTGACATACTGATAGAAAAGGAAACATGGAGAAAACATCGAGAAGTCTGATAGGACTGGCACTAAAAGCAAATTAGGGAAAGTGATGGGAGAAAGAAAGGCTGAATATAGGTTTTAAAGGAGCTTTGGATACTGTGCTCAGAGCCATACTATAAACAATGAGGAACTGTGGATCTGCTTGCATGTTGGAAAGAGCATTTGGGAAGAAATTGGAGAGACACTGAAATTAAGGCCTGGAAACAGCAGTAAAGCTAAGATTCTCACCCACAGGCACAAATTGACCACCCTTTCACTTCCCTCCTCCTCTCATTCTCTCTCTGTTCCTTGGTCCCTTTTATTTCTTTCCTTCCAAAAGCACTTTTAAGCACCTGCTGTATGCCAAAAAGTGCTGTGGTTCCAACCAAACTTCTTGAAAGGGCAGCATGCCCTTGTTGACTTCTTTTTCATCTCCACTCCAAGGTAGTGAAAAACTGCTCTGCATCCTTAAACTGAGACTTGAGATACTCCCGTTCTATTTCCCATTCTACTCCTGATTTGCTGCAAAATCTTGAGTCATTTTATGTATTTCATATACTTTATCTCATAATATTTTGGTAAAGATTTTTAGTATTAGGTTTCAAATTTGGGACATTTTTGCATTCCAAGGATATCTTGTTCGGGACTTAAATTTCTTATGCAGTGTTTGATGCAATATATATAAATAGCTTTTTGAGTTCCAAAATTACTATGTGCTGCTTTGCACATTTCTGTAGTGGAAACCAACCAATGAGGTAGCCAATCACCCAGAAGAAATATCTACAATATTACCTAATAGTTTCCTTAACTCAACCTGACATGTACCAGATTATCAGTATCCTCATTCACCATCACAAGAATTGACAACGACATAGGGAGCTTTATCGTCTTGATACCATAATGTGATTCCAGCAGCCTAGTGCCAAGAAAATGTGAGAAAATTATGGGACTCTATGAAAACGCCAATTTTTTCTGGTTCGCTGTATTTCAGTTCAGTGTTTTTTTCCAGATCAGTTAAAGAAAAATAGCACTTCAGTCAATATTCCTTTATTCCCTGATGTCACAAGCCCACATCCTGTAAAAGCAGTCAGCTTGCGCATACATAGTTGAAAGCATTTGGCAGCTGGCTAAGTGATCGTGCCTTGAGTGGGCTTGGCAAATGGAGGTTCACTGATATACTGTGCAAATTTTATTTCCAGACTCCCTAGGAAATAGCATGAGAATGAGATTTGTGAGTTTGACTAAAATAAAGTTGATTTCTTACAGAAAGAGTAACAAATTCATGGTTAGAAATGCAGAATTGGAAACTAAGAAATAGTGAAGAAAGGACAGGAAGAAGGAAATTGCAGTCTGGGAACAGATACATTACCTAAATGTAGTTCTTTTCTCTCTTCATTCTCCTCATTGCACTCTTCACCTCAAGCAATAGTCCCGTTCTTGCTTGTGAGAACAATTGCAGGAAGCAACAAAAGTCAATATCCCTACCTGTCACTTGTTATTTAGATATTTTTAAAGTTCTGTAACTTCAGAAAGTCTGTCAATGCCATATTTAAAAGTTTGGAAGCATATCAAGATCTTTCTGCGTCTGTGCATACAATAGATAATAATAATGATGACCTTCCCTAAACACTGATCAAATATGCCTTCAAAAAAATGGGTAGAACAAGTAATCTACATACTCCTAGAATCCATAGTCTGGGTGGCACTATTTCCAAATATGTTTCCGAGCATTTCCATGTTTGGAATGCTTCAATTAAATAAGAAACATTCTGTTCTTGATTGACAGATGAACAAAACCTTTCTAGAGGGTACACAACTGGTACAAGTCTACTGAAAGTCTACTGTTTAACTCTCTGCAGCACTGCTTCATAAGTGTGCAACATAGTACACCCAAATTCTTTGAGAAAAAAAAAAAACTGCAACAATGACAACCACAAAAAAAAGAAACCTCTAGGGAAAAAAAATTATCTCTCGAGTTGGATTTTGGCCAGAAATCCCCTTTCTAGAAGTATTGAATCTTTCTACAGATACCAGAGGGTAAAAAAAATCAGTATGAGGTAACCACAAATCCACAATAATATCCAATATTTACCAAGAACCTCTTTCACATTAGATGCTTTATATTAATTATTTTGAATCCTCATAACTCTGTATGGTAGGTATTATTATCCTCATTTCACACCTAAGAAGGCTTTTCTTTTAGTCCTAGTCCAAGATCAAATGCCTAGACATTAGTAGAACAAAAATTTTAATCCATTTATTGTGACTTCAAAGCCTAGGAACTTTCCACTCTACTACAATGTTTCTAAAGAACTTTAAAGATGAAAAGGCTTATGTAAAGGGACACCAACCGTTAGTGGCACAACAGAGCTAGAAATCTATTCTCTGAATAACATTACATTCTGCTTATTCTGAAGTAAAGATTTTTCAAAATACTTTTTTAAATTTACATTTAATATTTGTAAAGAATCACACATATTCTCCCTTTGTCCCCATTTTAATAATTAATTGCTAAAAAGCAACAACAATCATTTTGTTATAGGGAAATCAGATAAGTCTGACAAAGATGTTTTATGAAGCATTTGTATTATCTATATTATTTCCTCAACCAAAAGAGTTAATTATGCACTAATCCATAACCCCTCTTTGCCTATGCCAAGAGTGAGTTTTATGAAACCATGTGATGTCGGAACAGATTCAGTACTGTCAGAAGAGGGTTGGAGCCTCTGGTCTACCACAAATAACTGCCTGATCACTGACAAATCACTTAATTCCTTTATCTTTGTTTTCTCACCAGAAATTAGGGGAAATACTTACCTAGAATATCTGTGGTGATGATCAATGAGAAATTGTAGTGTTTAGTGTACGATGCATGAGATAATGACTAACATTGACTCTTTAATAATAATGACCAGTCCCACTCTTAACACACTATTTTAAACCAATTGATAAGCAAGAATGATAAGAATCATGGGTTGCTAGTTATATGCTTTTTTAGATTAATTTTTATGCAGGCAAGGAGTCATCAAAATTATCTCTTTACCTGGATGTTGTTTTGTATATGGTATTTGGTTCCTTGATGTTTCACTAGGTCTGTGTTATGAGTGATCAACACACTTCAAATTATGGGATTTCTTAAGATATTTCCCAAAAATATAGTCTACTACACAGAATAAACCAATTTCTTGTACAATATTCTCTTCTTAGATTCTTTTTCAGTAGTCTGCATAAACTCTGCTGATTCCAAACAGACCCATTAAATTTAGTCTCACCCATCTTTTCACCTCTAAGTCAAATACCTTACACATAGTAGAATTCAATAAATTGAGTGGCATTGTAAGAGCACTTAATTTACACAAGTTTCAAGTATATGGGGGAAAAAAGACAAAGGAGGAGGAGAGAAATAGCAACTATATAGTTTAGATAATTCTTCCATTCATTCTACTAAATATCTCTATCTATACCTATCTATCTACCTATATAGGTATATATATATTTATATGTGTAGATATGCATATTTATATGTATAGGTATATATACATACATATATAGATACATACACATACATACATTTATACATACATACATATATATATACACAAAGACAGAGGGATTTCTAAGTGAGCACAAAATGGAAGATGTGAATTTGCTTTGCCACTGTTTTTCTGGCAACCTCTCAAGATATGAAAAAATCACTGAACTACTTGACTTTACCATTGCAATATTCATATTTTTCATACAAGATGACTCCTGAACAAAGCAAAATATGTCATGTATTGCTCAATCAAAGAAAGAGTTTTCTGTTCCAACACCAGAGGTAAAACTGGCTGTGCTGAACTTAATGAAGGATGTGAACTCTTCGCCAAAGTGGCATTTTCCTAAGAACTTTTTAAGTAAAATTTCAGCTCTACACAATCTAGCTTTTTGTGCTAGGTTTAGAATGTATGCTGGGTAACTGATCTTTACTCTCACGTCCATCCTACTCCCATCTCCTACTGTCTTATGTATTTCAGGGGGCTACAGTTTCCAAGGTTCCTTGCCCTCTGCCTTCCAGGTAGGTTGGTTAGTGGGATGCACTGGCAGAAGACTGGCATGCAGGAGGAGTAAGTGAAGCAGAGTATTTCTCCCTCTCTCTCTCTGCTTTTGTTGGTGACTCTAGCAATTGCTGTGTCACTTCTGTAGCTCCAGTTCCCACTAGACAGTCCCCACCATGGAAGCCCCAAATTCTAGGATCTGGAAATATCACTTCTCCCATGGTCCCTCTTATATGAAGGAGGGATAGGTGTCCTGCTCTTGCTATTCTCTGGATTGCCTCATCAACTGTGTCACTAATTCCCTTTATTAAATTCTCTCTGCTGAAAAGCCCAGCATAATTATTGTTTTCTAGTTGGAGTCTAATTGATGTAGAACCTAACCCACCTCCCACTCCGCTGCAAAATGGACTGCCTACAATTTGTATTCCTCATTGTGATTATTTTTAAGTAATTCGGAAAGAATAGATTCTGAGCAGAAAAGTAAAGGGGAAAATATGAGCAATAACATAGAAGAGAAAGCAACTCTATCCTCTAACTTCTGAAATGCCTCACAAACAATTAAGAGCCTCATTTTTGGATAGCTAATCCCATATGGAATCAAACGTGAATGCCCAAATATAGGGAAATGAAAAAAAAAAAGTCACCACTAAATGCTAGATGATTAACTTAAACTGGATTGGATGCCTAACCTCTGATGATAATTATATGATTTTATTCTTAAATAAAGTTATTCAACTTCTTAGTGTCTCAGTTTCCTCAACTCTGTTAGCTAGAGGATTTAGGCTAGATCAGTGATTTTTCAATTTTTTGAGATATCTACTCATTTGAGAATATGATAAAAGCTATGAACTCTTTTCCCAGAAAAATACATTTATTCACAAAGATTTGCCCACCATTTCAGGGATTCTCAGATCCTTAAAGTTCATACACGGTCTTTCATCCATGGTCCATGGACTGATGGCTATGAACCCCTGGGCTAGCTCCTAGATATCTCCAAAGGTGCATTTAATTAAGTATTGTGGTTTTTCCCACGTCAGGTAAGGAAGATGAGACAGATGGAAAATGATTTGAGAAGACAGCTACAGTTATCTTCAAAGTTTCCCAATAAGAGTGAGCTGACAAAGATTTTCCCAGTCCTAGGACACACAATTTCTCCCCAGATGCCTGAGATGAGATCATTTTCTTGGAGTTATCAGAATGCTGGCAGGCACACAGAGCATGATAGGCAGAGTTGTAGAAGCTCACTGGGCCTGATGATGGAACAAGGCTGTTTGCCATTCCCTCCCTAGTCTGTGAAAAGGCAAGTATAAACTCCTAGGGGAACTGCAGAATGCTATTATTTCCAAACTTCAGAACAGAAACTGGAAACTTTAATGAAATTCAGGATTGACTCAGCTGTTCCAACATCATTCATTTGGATGGTTCTTTCCCAGTCTCCCACTCCCCAACTCTTCTCACTCCCATCCTTAGACCTCCTGGAGCCCATCTGTTTCTGAATTGACTTCTGCATGGACAGACAATGCCAAAATCTAATCGTAACACTTCTCGTGAAAAGCAGGCATAGTTTTGATCAAGAAGGAAATGCTAACAATTCTAGAGAGTATTATTCAGATAGCAGAAAGAACATCAGTTTTATATTTAATTTAAATTGAAAAAATGCAGGCTTAATTCCTTTGTTTTGGCCCAATAAACATATGTAATTTTAAAAGCTCTATTTTTATGTGTAAGTTGTTAAAATGGGTGTCAGTGGTTACACTGGGCTTCAGAAAACCTGAGCTTTATGTTTCAGCTCTGCTAGTAAATAATTGTGTGACTTTAGATAACTTAAAATATTAGGATTGGGATAAATCATTTCTGAATTGTATTCAGCTGTAAAAATTCTATGATTCTGCCAGCATTTCCCAAAGTATATTTTGGGGAAGATCCATCCTCAGGATGTTTTCCAACATAAAAAGTGCCAATATGCAAATAACTTTGGGAGACTCTGGAAATCTCTCCCCACTTCCTTCCTACACATGAACTTACTGAAGGCTATGAGAAATCCTAAAGGGAAAGAAAGAAGGGAGAAACCTGTTTGGCTTTGTTTAATTCACCATTTACTAAATGTATTTGGCCTCAGAGACTTCATTAAATAGTACCTTTTGACAGTCCATGGAACACATTTTTAAAAATGTTGTACTACATATTAGCAAAAATGCTAATGGTTGAAAATTACTCTTAATAAAGTAGAGTTCTTAGAAATTTGAAAGAAGAGGATATGTCTAGATAATGTGTAAATAAAAGGAAAAAGGTCTAGAATGTTGTGACCCAATGTCACAATTGCTAATCAAGTTAGAGGGTTTGAAGTGGATCCCCTGATGAAGTATTAATCTATTAATTGGAGTCACATGTTTTTAAAACTAGAAAGACTGGCTGGAAGGTGGGAAGTATTTCCAAGAGATAACCTTGCCCCTTCCACTATGCAGTTAGTAGCCAGCTGAGCTCTGTGGTGTGACCGATCCCCTGCAAGTAATACTTTCCAACCATCTGTTGCCAGGTACAACGAGGTGAGCCTTACACTAAAAGTCTTAACAGGACTCTAAGACCTGCTCATAAAAGTCCTGGATCTTCTGTATGAAGGGTTGTTCCAGGACCTCTAGTCTTTTACTTGTGGAATTTATTGTCCTTCTCAGCCTGTTTATATATTATATATATGTTATTCATGTTGGACTCTTATTAGAATATCATACACCTTAAATTCTACTGATTGTGAAAGCAATTAAGTTTGCTTTCACTTTTTTGTGCACTTAGTAATGAAGCACCTTCAGTTTTTCATTTTGAATTTCTCCATCTAGAAATTTGGAAGAAGCATGAAGGGGAGGGCAAGAAAGGGTACAGAAAGCCTTTGCTTTGCTAGGCACCAAAATAGCGATCTTCTTAATTATATTCTGTTGGGAATATTTGGGTAAGGGATGATATTTGTGCTGCAAAGCCTCCATGAGGATCAAAACAGGATAGAAAAATTCCAAGCTGGTTTCTAAAACTGTGATTCTCTGCTTCATTGCAGGAGGTAGATGTCTAGACTACAATAGCAAACATTACTGAAATGAACCAGGTGAGCACATAGCATCAGGATGGATGTCATTAACCATGACGCTAATGCAGACCCGCCATTGCCTCTTTGCTCTTTTCCCATTTGTATTAATTTTCTATTGCTGTGTAACAAGTTATCACAATTTTAGTGGCTTAAAAGAATGCAAATTTATCTCTCACAGTTTCTGTAGGTCAGGAATCTGGGCAGTGGGTGGCTGGGTTCTCTGCTCAGTTTCTCTGAAAACCAAGGTGTCAGCCTGGGCTGCAGTTCTCATCTGAAGCTCAAGATTCCGAGCTCACTGGTTGTTGGCAGAATTCATTTCCTTGCCGTTGTGAGACTGAAGTCCCCACTTTACTGCTAGCTATCAATGGGGGACCACTTTCCGGCCCAGAGGCCTACCACAGTTGCTTGGAATCTGGCCACCATTGGCAGTTCAAGTTCTTCCAAGCCAGCTGGTGCGTGTCTCTCTGACTTCCTCTTCTGCAACCAACCAGAAAAATCTCTCTGCTTTTAAAGGATTCACATGATTGAGTCAGGCCATTCAAGATAATTTTCTTTTTGCTATATAATAGCATAATCACAAAACTGATAGCTCATCATAATCATAGCTTCCACCCATAATCAAAGAAGGGGATTACACAAGAGGGAGGCTCACTGGGGGGTCACCTTAGAATTCTGCCTATCACATCATTCAAGTTTTCTCTTTTGTGTATCCTGGACACTTTTAAAGCCTGAGGCATTTCATTTGAAAAGCATGAACAGGTCCAAATGGCATCAGAAGCCATAATTTCATCAGCAGTGTTCAAACTGTTTCTAAAAACTAACATGTTTCAGTTGTTCAAAGTTATATAGAAAATCTATCATGAGGCTGGTGCTGTCTTTTTTTATCTTTATCCAAAACATAATTTTGGGGGGCTATTTTAAGAGGAGTAGATTCTGTCACTGTCAAGTTATACACCTGGAGAAAACATGGGAGGGAGAATATTATTTTTAATTTCTTTTGAGTTATTTCCCTAGAATGTGGACTTTGAAACAAATCTGCTTTACATCAGGCTGAGAAAAAGTATGACAAGCTGCACAAAAACTTAAGAAAATGTGTCAGATAAAGATACAATTCCTTTTATTAGAAAATGATACATGCTTCTCTACATTTTTTTCTAGAAGTTTGATAGTTCTGGCCCTCATATTTAGGTCTTTGATCCATTTTGAGTTGATTTTTGTATAAGGTATGAGGTCAGAGGCCCTGCTTTTTTTTTTTTTTTTTTTTTCCAAATGGAGATCCAGTTTTCCCAGCAACATTTATTGAAGACACTATTCTGTCCAATTTATAGGTCTTTGGCCCCTTGTCAATAATCAGTGGACCATAAATGGGAGGGTTGATTTCTGGGCTCTCAATTTGATTCCATTGGTCTATATGTCTGTACTTATAGCAGTACCATGATGTTTTGATTAATGTGGCTTTGCAGTAAGTTTTGTTCTTCATTTTTGTTTTCCAAGACTGCTTTATCTATTTGGGACCCTTTACCATTCCATATAAATTTGATGATTGGCTTTTCTATTTCTGCAAAGAAGGTTGTTGGAATTTTGATTGGTATTGTGTTGAATCAAATCTATAAATTGCTTTGGATAGGATTGGCATCTTAATGACTTTAAGTCTTCCAATCCATGAACTTAGGCCATCCTTCCATTTCTTTAGGTTAGGTCATCTTTGACTTATTTTAGTAATGTTTGTAGTTTTCTGTGTGCAAGGCCTTTACATGCTTGGTTGCCACTGTGAATGGAATGTTTTTCTTGATTTCTTCTTGTGATTGTTCATTGCTTATGTATAGAAACACTACTGATAGATAGGTGTAGATCTTGTACCCCACCACTTTGCTAAATTCATTTATTAGCTCTAGGAGCTTTGTTGTGGATTTTTCATGATTTTCTGCATATAGGATCATACCACGTGAAAATAGGGAAAGTTTTACTCCTTCCTTTCCAGTTTGGATTCTTTTATTTTTTTTCTTGCCTAACTGCTCTGGAAAGAACTTCCAGTACAATGTTGAATAACAGTGGGGACAGTGGCATCCCTGTCTCTTTTTCCTCATCTTAGAGGGAAAGCTTTCAGTCTTTCACCATTAAGATGTCAGCTGTGGTGTTTGCATATATTTCCTCTACCATGTTTAGGAAGTTTCCTTCTATTTCCAATGTTCTAAGTGTTTTTATCATGAAAGGATACTGGATTTTGTCAAACACCTTTATGCATCAATTAAGATGACCATATACTTTTTCTTTTGTTCTGTTAATATGGCATATTACATTAATTGATTTTCTTATGTTGAGCCACCCTTGCATACCTGGGATAAATCCCACTTGCTCATGTGTATAACTCCTTTTATATGCTGTTGGATTTTGTTTGCTATTATTTTGTTGAGGATTTTAACATCTATGTTCATAAGAGATCTTGGTCTATAGTTTTCTTTTCTTGTAGTATCTTCACCTGGCTTTGGTATGAGGGTGATGTTGGCCTTGTAGAATGAATTAAGGAGTATTCCCTACTCTTCAATTTCTTGGAAAATTTCTAATTTTTTGGAAAATTTTGGGAAGCATCTTTAGCATCTTGTGTTAGGCAATGATTTCTTAGACTTTACACCCAAAGCACAAGCAACAAAAGAAAAAATTTTAAAATGGGACCTCATCAAAATAAAAAATGTTCCTGCCTCAAAGGACTTTATTATGAAAGTAAAACAACCACACAATGGGAGAAATAGTTGGAAAGCACATATCTGATAAAGGTTTAATGTCCAGAATATATAGAGAAATCCTTCAATTTAACAAAAAAAGACAAACAACCTAATTTAAAAATGGGAAAAAGATTTGAATAAACATCTCTCGAAAGAAAATATACAAATGGCCAGAAAGCACATGAAAAGTTGCTCAACCTCATTAGCCATCAGGAAAATGCAAATCAAAACCACAATGAGATACTATTTCACATCCATTAGAATGGCTGCTATTTAAAAAAAAAAAAAAAGGAAAATAGCAAGAGCTGGAGAGGATGCTGAAAAATAGGAACATTTGTTCATTGCTGGTGACAATGTAAAATAGTGCAGCTGCTGTGGAAGACAGTTTGGCGGTTCCTTAGAAAACAAAGTATAGAAATGCTATATGGGGGAGGCAGGGCAAGATGGCGGACTAGTGAGCTGTATGTTTTAGTTACTCCTCCAGGAAAGTAGGTAGAAAGCCAGGAACTGCGTGGACTGGACACCACAGAGCAATCTGACTTTGGCCATACTTCATACAACACTCATGAAAACGTGGAACTGCTGAGATCAGCAAAATCTGTAAGTTTTTGTGGCCAGGGGACCCACACCCCTCCCTGCCAGCCTCAGTCCCGTGGGAGGAGGGGCTGTCAGCTCCGGGAAGGAGAAGGGAGAACTGCAGTGGCAGCCCTTATCGGAAACTCATTCTACTGATCCAAACTCCAACCATAGATAGACTGAGACCAGACACCAGAGAATCTGAGAGCAGCCAGCCCAGCAGAGACAAGACAGGCATAGAAAAAAACAGCAAGACAAACTCCAAAATAAAAGCGGAGGATTTTGGAGTTCTGGTGAACATAGAAAGGGGAAGAGCAGAGCTCAGGCCCTGAGGCTCATATGCAAATCCCGAAGAAAAGCTGATCTCTCTGCCCTGTGGACCTTTCTTTAATGGCCCTAATTGCTTTGTCTCTTAGCATTTCAATAGCCCATTAGATCTCTGAGGAGGGCCCTTTTTTTTAATCCTTTTTTCTTTTTCTAAAACAATTACTCTCAGAAACCCAATACAGAAAGCTTCAAAGACTTGCAATTTGGGCAGGTCAAGACAAGAGCAGAACTAAGAGAGCTCTGAGACAAAAGGCAATAATCCAGTGGCTAAGAAAATTCACTAAACACCACAATTTCCCAAGAAAAGGGGGGTGTCTGCTCACAGCCATCATCCTGGTGGACAGGAAACACTCCTGCCCATCGCCAGCCCCATAGCCCAGAGCTGCCCCAGACAACCCAGTGTGATGGAAGTGCTTCAAATAACAGGCACACACAACAAAACTGGGCATGGACATTAGCCTTCCCTGCAACCTCAGCTGATTGTCCCAGAGTTGGGAAGGTGGAGCAGTGTGAATTAACAAAGCCCCATTCAGCCATCATTTCAGCACACTGGGAGCCTCCCTACACAGCCCAGCAGCCCAGAACTGCCCTGGGGGGACGGCACTCACCTGTGACATAGCACAGTCATCCCTCAACAGAGGACCAGGGGGTGCACAGCCTGGAAGAGGGGCCCACTTGCAAGTCTCAGGAGCCATACGCCAATACCAAGGACTTGTGAGTCAGTGGCAGAGACAAACTGTGGCAGGACTGAACTGAAGGATTAGACTATTGCAGCAGCTTTAAAACTCTAGGATCACCAGGGAGATTTGATTGTTAGAGCCACCCCCCTCCCTGACTGCCCAGAAACACACCCCATATACAGGGCAGGCAACACCAACTACACATGCAAGCTTGGTACACCAATTGGACCCCACAAGACTCACTCCCCCACCCACCACACAGGCTAAGCAGGGGAGAACTGGCTTGTGGAGAACAGGTGGCTCGTGGATGCCACCTGCTGATTAGTTAGAGAAAGTGTACCCCACGAAGCTATAGATCTGATAAATTAGAGATAAGGACTTCAATTGGTCTACAAATCCTAAAAGAACCCCATCAAGTTCAGCAAATGCCAAGAGGCCAAAAACAACAGAAAATTATAAAGCATATGAAAAAACCAGACGATATGGATAACCCAAGCCCAAGCACCCAAATTAAAAGACCAGAAGAGACACAGCACCTAGAGCAGCTACTCAAAGAACTAAAGATGAACAATGAGACCATAGTACGGGATACAAAGGATATCAAGAAGACCCTAGAAGAGCATAAAGAAGACATTGCAAGACTAAATAAAAAAATGGATGATCTTATGGAAATTAAAGAAACTGTTGACCAAATTAAAAAGATTCTGGACACTCATAGTAAAAGACTAGAGGAAGTTGAACAACGAATTAGTGACCTGGAAGATGACAGAATGGAAAATGAAAGCATAAAAGAAAGAATGGGGAAAAAAATTGAAAAAACCGAAATGGACCTCAGGAATATGATAGATAATATGAAACGTCCGAGTATAAGACTCATTGGTGTTCCAGAAGGGGAAGAAAAGGGTAAAGGTCTAGGAAGAGTATTCAAAGAAATTGTTGGGGAAAACTTCCCAAATCTTCTAAACAACATAAATACACAAATCATAAATGCTCAGCGAACTCCAAATAGAATAAATCCAAATAAACCCACCCTGAGACATATTCTGATCACACTGTCACAGAACACAGAAGAAGGAGCAAGTTCTGAAAGCAGCAGGAGAAAAGCAATTCACCACATACAAAGGAAACAGCATAAGACTAAGTAGTGACTACTCAGCAGCCACCATGGAGGCAAGAAGGCAGTGGCACGATATATTTAAAATTCTGAGTGAGAAAAATTTCCAGCCAAGAATACTTTATCCAGCAAAGCTCTCCTTCAAGTTTGAGGGAGAGCTTAAATTTTTCACAGACAAACAAATGCTGAGAGAATTTGCTAACAAGAGACCTGCCCTACTGGAGATACTCAAGGGAGCCCTACAGACAGAGAAACAAAGAAAGGACAGAGAGACTTGGAGAAAGGTTCAGTACTAAAGAGATTCGGTATGGGTACAATAAAGGATATTAATAGAGAGAGGGGGAAAATATGACAAACATAAACCAAAGAATAAGATGGCTGATTCAAGAAATGCCTGCACGGTTATAACGTTCAATGTAAAGGGATTAAACTCCCCAATTAAAAGATATAGATTCGCAGAATGGATCAAAAAAAATGAACCATCAATATGTTGCATACAAGAGACTCATCTTAGACATAGGGACACAAAGAAACTGAAAGTGAAAGGATGGAAAAAAATATTTCATGCAACAGCCAAAAAAGAAAGCAGGTGTAGCAATATTAATCTCAGATAAAATAGACTTTAAATGCAGGGATGTTTTGAGAGACAAAGAAGGCCACTACATACTAATAAAAGGGGCAATTCAGCAAGAAGAAATAACAATCGTAAATGTCTATGCACCCAATCAAGGTGCCACAAAATACATGAGAGAAACACTGGCAAAACTAAAGGAAGCAGTTGATGTTTCCACAATAATTCTGGGAGACTTCAACACATCACTCTCTCCTATAGATAGATCAACCAGACAGAAGACCAATAAGGAAATTGAAAACCTAAACAATCTGATAAATGAATTAGATTTAACAGACATATACAAAGCATTACATCCCAAATCACCAGGATACACATACTTTTCTAGTGCTCACGGAACTTTCTCCAGAATAGATCATATGCTGGGACATAAAACAAGCCTCAATAAATTTAAAAAGATTGAAATTATTCAAAGCACATTCTCTGACCACAATGGAATACAATTAGAAGTCAATAACCATCAGAGACTTAGAAAATTCACAAATACCTGGAGGTGAAACAACACACTCCTAAACAATCAGTGGGTTAACGAAGAAATAGCAAGAGAACTTGCTAAATATATAGAGATGAATGAAAATGAGAACACAACATACCAAAACATATGGGATGCAGCAAAAGCAGTGCTAAGGGGGAAATTTATCGCACTAAACGCATATATTAAAAAGGAAGAAAGAGCCAAAATCAAAGAACTAATGGATCAACTGAAGAAGCTAGAAAATGAACAGCAAACCAATCCTAAACCAAGTAGAAGAAAAGAAATAACAAGGATTAAAGCAGAAATAATGACATAGAGAACAAAAAAAACAATAGAGAGGATAAATATCACCAAAAGTTGGTTCTTTGAGAAGATCAACAAGATTGACAAGCCCCTAGCTAGACTGACAAAATCAAAAAGAGAGAAGACCCATATAAACAAAATAATGAATGAAAAAGGTGACATAACTGCAGATCCTGAAGAAATTAAAAAAATTATAAGAGGATATTATGAACAACTGTATGGCAACAAACTTGATAATGTAGAAGTAATGGACAATTTACTGGAAACATATGAACAACCTAGGCTGATCAGAGAAGAAATAGAAGACCTCAACCAGCCCATCACAAGCAAAGAGATCCAATCAGTCATCAAAAATCTTCCCACAAATAAATGCCCAGGGCCAGATGGCTTCACAGGGGAATTCTACCAAACTTTCCAGAAAGAACTGACACCAATCTTACTCAAACTCTTTCAAAACATTGAAGAAAATGGAACACTACCTAACTCATTTTATGAAGCTAACATCAATCTAATACCAAAACCAGGCAAAGATGCTACAAAAAAGGAAAACTACCGGCCAATCTCCCTAATGAATATAGATGCAAAAATCCTCAACAAAATACTTGCAAATCGAATCCAAAGACACATTAAAAAAATCATACACCATGACCAAGTGGGGTTCATTCCAGGCATGCAAGGATGGTTCAACATAAGAAAATCAATCAATGTATTACAACACATTAACAAGTCAAAAGCAAAAAATCAATTGATCATCTCAATAGATGCTGAAAAAGCATTTGACAAAATCCAACATCCCTTTTTGATAAAAACACTTCAAAAGGTAGGAATTGAAGGAAACTTCCTCAACATGATAAAGAGCATATATGAAAAACCCACAGCCAGCATAGTACTCAATGGTGAGAGACTGAAAGCCTTCCCTCTAAGATCAGGAACAAGACAAGGATGCCCGCTGTCACCACTGTTATTCAACATTGTGCTGGAAGTGCTAGCCAGGGCAATCTGGCAAGACAAAGAAATAAAAGGCATCCAAATTGGAAAAGAAGAAGTAAAACTGTCATTATTTGCAGATGATATGATCTTATATCTAGAAAACCCTGAGAAATCGACGATACAGCTACTAGAGCTAATAAACAAATTTAGCAAAGTAGCGGGATACAAGATTAATGCACATAAGTCAGTAATGTTTCTATATGCTAGAAATGAACAAACTGAAGAGACACTCAAGAAAAAGATACCATTTTCAATAGCAACTAAAAAAATCAAGTACCTAGGAATAAACTTAACCAAAGATGTAAAAGACCTGTACAAAGAAAACTACATAACTCTACTAAAAGAAATAGAAGGGGACCTTAACAGATGGAAAAATATTCCATGTTCATGGATAGGAAGACTAAATGTCATTAAGATGTCAATTGTACCCAAACTCATCTACAGATTCAATGCAATCCCAATCAAAATTCCAACAACCTACTTTGCAGACTTGGAAAAGCTAGTTATCAAATTTATTTGGAAAGGGAAGATGCCTCGAATTGCTAAAGACACTCTAAAAAAGAAAAACGAAGTGGGAGGACTTACACTCCCTGACTTTGAAGCTTATTATAAAGCCACAGTTGCCAAAACAGCATGGTACTGGCACAAAGATAGACATATAGATCAATGGAATCGAATTGAGAATTCAGAGATAGACCCTCAGATCTATGGCCAACTGATCTTTGATAAGGCCCCCAAAGTCACTGAACTGAGTCGTAATGGTCTTTTCAACAAATGGGGCTGGGAGAGTTGGCTATCCATATCCAAAAGAATGAAAGAGGACCCCTACCTCACCCCCTACACAAAAATTAACTCAAAATGGACCAAAGATCTCAATATAAAAGAAAGTACCATAAAACTCCTAGAAGATAATGTAGGGAAACATCTTCAAGACCTTGTATTAGGTGGCCACTTCCTAGACTTTACACCCAAAGCACAAGCAACAAAAGAGAAAATAGATAAATGGGAACTCCTCAAGCTTAGAAGTTTCTGCACCTCAAAGGAATTTCTCAAAAAGGTAAAGAGGCAGCCAACTCAATGGGAAAAAATTTTTGGAAACCATGTATCTGACAAAAGACTGATATCTTGCATATATAAAGAAATCCTACAACTCAATGACAATAGTACAGACAGCCCAGTTATAAAAGCGGCAAAAGATATGAAAAGACAGTTCTCTGAAGAGGAAATACAAATGGCCAAGAAACACATGAAAAAATGTTCAGCTTCACTAGCTATTAGAGAGATGCAAATTAAGACCACAATGAGATACCATCTAACACCGATTAGAATGGCTGCCATTAAACAAACAGGAAACTACAAATGCTGGAGGGGATGTGGAGAAACTGCAACTCTCATTCATTGTTGGTGGGACTGTATAACGGTTCAGCCACTCTGGAAGTCAGTCTGGCAGTTCCTTAGAAAACTAGATATAGAGTTACCATTCAATCCAGCGATTGCACTTCTCGGTATATACCCGGAAGATCGGAAAGCAGTGACACCAACAGATATCTGCACGCCAATGTTCATAGCAGCATTATTCACAATTGCCAAGAGATGGAAACAACCCAAATGTCCTTCAACAGATGAGTGGATAAATAAAATGTGGTATATACACACGATGGAATACTATGCGGCAGTAAGAAGGAACGATCTCGTGAAACATATGACAACATGGATGAACCCTGAAGACATAATGCTGAACGAAATAAGCCAGACACAAAAAGAGAAATATTATATGCTACCACTAATGTGAACTTTGAAAAATGTAAAACAAATGGTTTATAATGTAGAATGTAGGGGAACTAGCAATAGAGAGCAATTAAGGAAGGGGGAACAATAATCCACGAAGAACAGATAAGCTATTTAACATTCTGGGGATGCCCAGGAATGACTATGGTCTGTTAATTTCTGATGGATATAGTAGGAACAAGTTCACAGAAATGTTGCTATATTAGGTAACTTTCTTGGGGTAAAGTAGGAACATGTTGGAAGTTAAGCAGTTATCTTAGGTTAGTTGTCTTTTTCTTACTCCCTTGTTATGGTCTCTTTGAAATGTTCTTTTATTGTATGTTTTTTTTTTTTAATTTTTTTTCATACAGTTGATTTAAAAAAGAAAGGAAAGTTAAAAAAAAAAAAAAAAAGAAAAACAAGAAAAAAAATATGTAGCGCCCCCTTGAGGAGCCTGTGGAGAATGCAGGGGTATTGGCCTACCCCACCTCGATGGTTGCTAACATGACCACAGACATAGGGGACTGGTGGTTTGATGGGTTGAGCCCTCTACCATAGGTTTTACCCTTGGGAAGATGGTTGCTGCAAAGGAGAGGCTAGGCCTCCCTATGGTTGTTCCTAAGAGCCTCCTCCCAAATGCCTCTTTGTTGCTCAGATGTGGCCCTCTCTCTCTGGCTAAGCCAACTTGAAAGGTGAAATCACTGCCCTCCCCCCTACGTGGGATCAGACACCCAGGGGAGTGAATCTCCCTGGCAACATGGAATATGACTCCCGGGGAGGAATGTAGACCTGGCATCGTGGGATGGAGAACATCTTCTTGACCAAAAGGGGGATGTGAAAGGAAATGAAATAAGCTTCAGTGGCAGAGAGATTCCAAAAGGAGCCGAGAGGTCACTCTGGTGGGCACTCTTACGCACACTTTAGACAACCCTTTTTAGGTTCTAAAGAATTGGGGTAGCTGGTGGTGGATACCTGAAACTATCAAACTACAACCCAGAACCCATGAATCTCGAAGACAGTTGTATAAAAATGTAGCTTATGAGGGGTGACAATGGGATTGGGAAAGCCATAAGGACCACACTCCATTATGTCTAGTTTATGGATGGATGAGTAGAAAAATAGGGGAAGGAAACAAACAGACAAAGGTACCCAGTGTTCTTTTTTGCTTCAATTGCTCTTTTTCACTCTAATTATTATTCTTGTTATTTTTGTGTGTGTGCTAATGAAGGTGTCAGGGATTGATTTAGGTGATGAATGTACAACTATGTAATGGTACTGTGAACAATCGAATGTACGATTTGTTTTGTATGACTGCATGGTATGTGAATATATCTCAATAAAATGAAGATAAAAAAATAAAAAAATAAAAGAAAAAAAAAAAAAAAAAAGAAATGCTATATGACTCGACAATCCCACTACTCAGCATAGACCCAAAAGAATTGAAAGCTGGGACTCAAACAGGTTGCTTATCAATGTGTATAGCAGCATTATTCACAATTGCCAAAAGACGGAAGCAACCCAAGTGTCCATCAACCAATGAATGGATAAATAAAATGTGGTATATATGTACAATGGAATTTTATTCAGCTCTAAAAAAAAATGAAGACCTGATACATGTGACAACATGGATGAACCTTAAAGACATCATGTTGAGGGAAATAAGCCAGCTACAAAAGGACAAATATTGTATGTTCTCACTGATTTGAAATAATTAGAATAAGCAAAGTCATAGCATCAGAATCTAGAATATAGGTTCCTAGGAGACAGGATGGGGAAAGGAAATAGGAACTTAAGTTTTAAAATGTATCAAGTTCCTATTTAGAATGGTGGAAATATTTTGGTAATGAAAGGTGATGATGGTAACTCAACATTGTGAAAGTAATCAACAGCACTGAAATATATATCTGAATATGATTAAAAGAGAAAATTTTTGATTGTATGTATGGTGACAGAATAAAATTTTTTTAAAAACCCATATAACTATACTATATAAAGTATATTCTACCTTAATCCATGGACTGTAGTTAATAGTACAATTATAAAACTGTGCTTTCATCAATTGCAACAAATGTTCTACACCAATACAAGGTGTTAATAAAGGGTGATATATGGAAATCCTGTATTTTATGCATGATTATTCTGTAAACCCACAATTTCTCTAATAAAGATAAAAAAGATGATGAAAAAAGTTATATATTTTAACATTATATTTTATTTAAATCAGCAATTGCTATATAATTAAATACAAAGTTTCAGTATCCCTTTCTAAACATGCTTCATTCTGAGGCAGAAGTTCTAGAACACTGACCCAAAGCATTCTCCTACATAAACAGTCCTACCTATAGCATGCAATATGCACTTTCACAATAGGGGATCCAGAAGAGAAGTGAAAATATAATGAAAAAGAATTAATTCATACATTTGTGTTTGTGTGATTAGCTGATAATCTCTCTGGTGGGGAGGGACTTGCTAAGCATATTAAATCAAGATGGGAATTGGAGAAAACAATTTTATTTACATATTAGACAGACTTTGTTTCATTTGGGATATATTTGACTGCAGGTAACAGAATACACGACTAATGATGGCTTAAACTATGAGGATTTCTGCTTTTTCTGTGAAGAGGTTCCAAGGTGAGTTCAACAAGTCAACAATGTTATCTAAGACATTGACTCCTTCCACTCTTCCCATTTGCCATCCTCAGCATCATAACTATGCCATTTCTCAGGACCACAGGGTAGCTGCATCCACTGTGAGCATCATGCACTCAAGCAGGAAGGAGGAGAGCAGATGGAAAAATAGTTCTCTCCCCATACCACCCTTCCCTAGGAAACTCTTGTTAGATGTCCCCTAACATTCACTGGCCAGAACTGGCTCACATACCTACTCTAGTTTATCACACTATTGCAAGAATTTTAGCACCTTCATTGGGAATTAATTTGAAATGAATTCTGTTGGAGCAGTGTTAGATGTCTACCCAAAGTTCATTTCTCCTTCTCTACAAATGCAACTTTTCTCTCCATGTGTCTCATGTAAAGGTAATCCCATCTCCAGCTGTTAATTTTTCTAAGTCAATGAAGGATATTCCAATAAACTGGGGTTTGGGGATGCTTGCCACTGAAGGTATCTTAACCAGTGCACTAAACAATTCACTAAAATGGACCTTGAGCCAGCCCAAGCATCCAAAACAGGATTTAGTGTAGAAGAAGAAATCATGAAATGGAAAATATTGATTATATATTAGGTGTCAAAACCTAAATAGAAAATAATATAAGCCCATTTCTGAATAAATAAAATATATATACATAGGGAATAAAAGACTGTAAGGATATAGGCCAAAATGTTAGCAATGTTTATTACTGGATGATGAGATTATCAATAATTGACCCCTTTCCTTCCTTGTCTTTTCTGTGTTTCCTAAATGAATATGCAATATTCTAATAATAAATAGCACTAAATTTAGTTTATGCCAAAAAGAAGGACTGACATTGCCCATTAGTTGAATGTACTTATAAAACTTGATTTCTTCAATGTATTTGATAATACCATAAAGTAAACTAATTTGATATATATATTCCAATAAGTATACTTTATAACACTATTTATTTGTTTTCACTGAAAAACATCCATGCAACAATAGTAAAAATAAGTAAAGTTTCTCCAACACAACATTAAAATCACTTGTTATAAAAGTAATAACTATTGGTTAGCAGAGAATGGCGATAACTTTATTAATATAGTATAGGCCAAGAAATTGTCACTAATGGGTAGAGTTTCTTTATTTTAGGAAGTTTTAGGAAGAAGAAGGTAAAAATATGGGGCAGTGGGGGTGGAATAACTAGTCAGTCTAAGGCAGAGCAGTTAAGAAAAAATATTGTAAAGCCTAGAAAAGCTAATTTCCTATTTTCCAGAAGCCTTAAGTTCTGCAGCGATGTCTTGGGGGACAGCACCCTTGGGATACAGTGTGAGGCTGGTAAGTTGGGTGCCTGGTGCAACTTCTCTCACTCCAACTGAGCTGCTTCTCTTTCACCCACTTTTTTTTTTTTTTAGCAGCTTAATATAACATGCATTTATTATCTCACAGTTTTCATGTATCAGGAGTAAAAAACATGTTTCCTAGGTTTCTTTTGGGAAAAATAAAAGGCAAAGTAGATTCTGCTACTAAACACCAAGCACCACTGTCCAATCAAAGCTCCTGGTTCCTTCTAAGAGAATGAATAGGGGTCCCCAGATGCCTGAATGATTTGTTTTTCCAATGAAAACAAACTGGCTTTTAAATTTCCTTCCAAATATGTCATCATACTCTGAACAGCTTTTAATGAAGGTGGGGTTATGGGAGGAGAAATTGAAAGACAGCTCTGGTTCCTGCCAAGATGCTGGCTCCCTCCTCCAAAATCAATTCTAGAAAAACAATAGAAGCTAGAGGGAAACACAGTTTGCCACAATTAATAACAAATAGAAAGATAAGAAAGCCTGGAGACTGAAGCCTTCCAATAAACTGGATTTTGTTTGTTGGGTGGTGGGAGCCAAGGAATCCGCATGAGAAGATGGGCTGGAGAGGTCTTTTTAATTCTGTTCTTGCCTCTTCCCCACTTTGTCTTGGGATATTAATTTCCTGACTCTATATCAGATATTTCATTAGCAATCACCTAGTCCATTTGTGACCACGAGGAGGAAATATCAGAGCAGTACATGAACCCAGCAGTCGTAAAGAATGTTGGGAAATAGATACTGACTGACGAGCCATCCTCATTTCTCCAAATCCCAGGGCTGGTGGGTTATCATTCAGGAGTCTATCTCCTTCCCTGCTGCTTCTCTTCTAAGGTTTCAAGAAAAGTCCATGGCCAGAGAGGAACTGAATGAAGGACAACAAACAGGAATTATATGTAAGGGTTCTGTGGTTGCTGGGGCTCTCCCTACCTCTTCCCTACATTTATTGAGACTGAGCCTGACTAGCATCCTTTCTCCAATACACAGAATGGCTGAATAGCCCCAGGAAAGTGAACTCACAGTCTCAAATAACAAACAAGACATCTGAGAATAAAGAATAACTTTTATTCTTTAAAAAAAAAAAGCAATGAACTAGAAAACCTATACCATTTGAAGTAGAATTATTGGAACAGGCAAGATTTTAAATTAAGCATGGTAGATATTCTTTAAGAGATAAAGAGAGAGGCGGGGCAAGATGGCAGAGTGGTGAGGAGCAGAATTTCGTCTCTCCCCTAGAGCAGCTGGCAATTACCCAAGAACTATATGAAACAGTGTTTTCGGGGTCTCCAGTAACCAGTCACACATTGGACACAAGTTTGGAATTGGAGGAAAAGCTGAGATCGCAGCAAACATTGCTTCAGTCAGCCACGCCCCCGACAGGATCAGAGTCACCAGGAGAACTAAAGGCTCCACACCTCCTTACACTGGTGGGGGAGCTGTGGGCTGGCCAGCACCACCTGCTGGACAGGAGAGGAAAAGCACCAATTCTAAAGGCCTCATAGGAGGGTCTCATTCTCAGGAAAACTCCATACCCTCCCACTGAGACCTGGGCCTCACTAGACTGGGAAAATCTGACTAGGGTCGACCATATCTGAGGAGACCCACTCACAAAAAGGTTACATAGAGGCAGAGCAAGAAACAGAAAAAACAAGAGGGGAAAAATTCTGATCAACTAAATAGAACCTAAGTTAGAGGTCTAGAATAAGCTGAACTGAATAACAGAGGCCAGAAAACAAAGCCAACCAACAAGAAAACCACTAGGTAAAAGACAGAAAACAAGCTCCAAAATAAACTAATCAAGAGAATCAGATGCCTAGACAACTTAAGATAACAAGCCATACCAGGAAACACGAAAACATGGACCAGCCAAAGGAACAAACTAATAGCTCAGCTGAGACACAGGAGTGGAGGCAACTAATGCTAAATAAATTTGATGAAATGAAGGAAGATATAGCAAAAGACCTGAAGGATATAAAGAAGACACTGGCTGACCATAAAGAAGAATTCATAAACTTAAAAGAGATAAAGAGAGAATAAAATGAAACAAGGACAGGACATTGGAGGAAAAAAATAGCCTAAGTGGAAATTTTAGGTATGAAAATAAAATTGTCAAAATAAAGAATAGAGTCAATTGGAGTAATAGAAGGTGAATACTTTAAAGAATGAATTGTAAGCAGACCAAGCTGAAAGGGGGCAGGAAGAAGGAAAAAAGGAGAAAAATATAGACATATGAAGGCAAACATAGAACTAGAAACATCCACATAAGAGTCTCAAAATGATACAAAAAATAAAAACAGAATGAAAAAATATTAGCAGACATAATGGAGCTAAATGTCCTATTGCTAAAGAAAGAGGAAAGCTCTCTTATTGAAATTGCCAGTTCTGTGCCAAATAGATGGTACAAACCAAATTTACCTCTAGATATACTGAAGTGAAATTAAGAATACTAAAGACAAAAATTTTAAATATTCCAGAGACAAAGAACAGATTACTTACAAAAGAACAAGGATCAAATTGACATCAGACTTCTCAAAAGTAGAACTGAAGCAAGAAACAATGAAGTTACTTCTTTAGGTATTGTAGCAAAAGATTTTGAACCTGGAATTTCATATTCAATTGAGATGTCGTTCAATATTGAAAGTATGCTAAAGCCATTCTCAGTCTTACAAGGCCTAAGAAATTTTGCCACCCAAATAATCACACTGCAAACTTTTAGAAGTACTCAAATAAAAGAGGATGAAAATGCAAAAGATGCTACAACAAATATGGGAAGTTAGGTTACTCTAACATTAAAAAAAAACTAAGACCAAGGAAAAAAACAGAGAAAGCATATTCATACAAAGATCTAAAATTCTAGAAGATATCAACATCCCATGAAGAAAAGTGGAGGAAAAGGGAGATTGGAACCCAAGGCAACCTGAGTTCATGAGCACTTGCCTAGTAGTATGGAAAGGTACACAATAAGTTCAAGAAACCAATAGAAGTAAACAAACATGAGGATACCTTGATTAAGAGAAACTGCCATAAAAATGAAAGCAAAATACATATTTTTAACCAGAAGAAGAAAATTTTATCTATTGGAAAACAAGGAAGAGAAAACTTTGAAAGTAAATGGAAAATATAAAATAAGATAGCAGAAAAAAGACCTGATAGAATAGTAATTACAATAAATGCAAATGATTAAACTTACCAAATAAAAAGATAGGACTCCTAGATTGAATTTTTTAAATCCTATAATATTGTCTATAAGAAATATATGAAAAACAAAAAGATGCAGAAAAATTTAAAAGAGAAAGATGAAAAAGATACACAGGCAAATATGGTATAAGAAATATGGGATGACAATCATAATATCTGAAAAATTTAAAATGTGAAAGGTGACGACTGACCTGGGAGAGCCGGAGGGTCACCTTGGACTCCGTCTGAAGGGAACTATCTGTTTCTTTTTTGGCTCAGTGGAGAAAGCCCCAGTCATTTTCAGTTTCCAGGGCTGTGACTCTGGGAAGGGTGGAGACACCACAAGCAGAGCGAGACCATTGAAATGCTAATGACCTCCACCTGAGGGGTCTTTCTTCTCTAGGAGGAAAGGGGTGGGGCCCTTTCCATTCAGAACCAGACCCCAGAGCCTGGGGGAACACGGCCATACCTCCTCACACCAGTCAAGGATTATAGGCTGACAGGCGTCACCTGCTGGGCAGAAAAGCACAGTGACCGAGGCATCAAAGGGTGGAGCAATTTTCTAAGACGCACCCGCAGGGAAACCAGATACTGAATATTTCTTCCCTCTGGGACCTGAGCCTGTTCTGGTCTGGGAAAACCTGATTTGGATAACCAAGGAAACCATGCCTAGACAACAGAAAATTACAGCCTACACTAAGAAAAACAAAGTTATGGCCCAGTCAAAGGAACAAACGTACACTTCAACAGAGATACAGGAATTTAAACAACTAATGCTAAATCAATTCAAAAAGTTTAGAGAAGATATTGCAAAAGAGATAGAGGCTGTAAAGGAAGCACTGGACATGTATACGGCAGAAATCAAAAGTTCAAAAAACCTACTAGTAGAATCTATGGAATGAAAGGCACAACACAAGAGATGAAAGACACAATGGAAACATACAACAGCAGATCTCAAGAGGCAGAAGAAAACACTCAGGAACTGGAGAACAAAACACCTGAAAGCCTACACGCAAAGGAGCAGATGGAGAAAAGAATGAAAAAATATGAGCAACGTCTCCGGGAACTCAAGGATGAAACAAAGTACAATAATGTACGTATTATTGGTGTCCCAGAAGGAGAAGAGAAGGGAAAGGGGCAGAAGCAATAATAGAGGAAATAATTAATGAAAATTTCCCATCTCTTATGAAAGACATAAAATTACAGATCCAAGAAGCGCAGCGTACTCCAAACAGAAGAGATATGAATAGGCCTACGCCAAGACACTTAATAATCAGATTATCAAATGTCAAAGACAAAGAGAGAATCCTGAAAGCAGCAAGAGAAAAACGATCCATTACATACAAAGGAAGCTTAATAAGACTATGTGCGGATCTCTCAGCAGAAACCATGGAGGCAAGAAGGAAGTGGTGTGATATATTTAAGATACTGAAAGAGAAAAACCACCAACCAAGAATCCTGTATGCAGCAAAGCTGTCCTTCAAATATGAGGGAGAGCTCAAAATATTCTCTGACAAACAGACAATGAGAGACTATGTGAACAAGACACCTGCCCTACAGGAAATACTAAAGGGAGCACTACAGGGTGATAGAAGACAGGAGTGTGTGGTTTGGAACACAATTTTGGGAGATGGTATCACAACAATGGAAGTACACTGAAAAAGGTAACTATGAATACGATTGAGAGAGGAAGATGGGGAGCATGTGAGACACCACAAGAAAGGAGGAAAGATAACGACTGGAACTGGGTAACTTGGTGAAATGTAGAGTATTCAACAATTGTGATAAAATGTACAAATATGTTCTTTTACGAGGGAGAACAAGCAAATGTCAACCTTGCAAGGTGTTAAAAATGGGGAGGCATTGGGGGAGGGATGCAATCAGCATAAACTAGAGACTGTAACTAATAGAATCATTGTATTATGCTTCCTTTAATGTAACAAAGGTGATATACCAAGGTGAATGCAGATAAGAGGGGGGATAGGGGAGGCATGTTAGACACTTGACATTGGTGGTATTGTCTGATTCTTTATTCTACTTTGATTTAAGGTTATTTTTCCTTTTGCTGCTTCCTAGCTGTCATTTTTTTGTTTCCTCTTTCTTTTGCCTCTCTACCTTCTTTGACTCTCCCTCCTGCCTTGTGGAAGAAATGTAGATGCTCTTGCTTGGTATGAGCAGAATGTTCAATTAGGATGAACTAAAAACTATGATAAGGGACAAAGAAGAATATTACAAGAAATAGGAAAAATCAAGAAGATAAATTCGTCATAAAATATACTCAAATAACACAAGACTTCAAAATATGTCAATCAACAGGTGATAGTACCTTAAGAAGAAATAAGGTATTCTAGCTGTAGATTTTAACAAACTCCCTCAGAAACTAACATATTAAGCAGAAAAAAAATATATTGATATCAATGACCTGAACAATAAAAATAATAAGCTCCAGCTATTAGATATAACAGAATATTCATTCTTTACAAACACATGATGGATGAAATATTTAAAAATAAATAAATCTTACATTGAGCCATAAAGGAAGCCTCAATAAATTCCATAGTATCCATATTCCATATACAGTGTCCTTCAAGCACAATCAAATAAGTTAGAGATCGCAAACAGCTTTTTAAAAAATCTCATCTGTTTGGAAATTATATGTTTCTGAATTATCCTTATGTTAAAGAAGAAATCAAGAAATATTTATAACTAAGTGATAATGAAAACTCTGCTTTTCAAATTTTGTGGGACATAACTAAAGCAATACTTATAGGAAAATTTTAACATAAGAACAGTTAAAAATAAATTAGTAGATCCTTCAACTTGAGATCATGGAGAACAAGTGACAGAGTAAACTTAAAGGAACAAGAAGGAATAAAATAATAAAAATGGTGAGAGAAATTAGTGAAATAGAGAACAAATGTTAAATAATGGGAAAAGTAATAAAACCAAAACCAAATAAATTTAACCAAATTCTAACAAGATTTAAAAAAAATAGAGAGAAGATGAAAATAAGATGAAAAAGGAAAAATGGAGACTAATTATAAACAACATGATAATTTTTAAGGAAATAAAAATTTTTATGGCCAATGATATATTAATACTTTTAAAACCGAAATGAAACAGCAAAATTGCTAGAAAAATTAGAAATGCCCAAATTGGTGTAAGAAGAAACAGAAAAGCTGGGTAAACCAATAAACATTAAAGAACAAACATTAAAGAATCTGAAGAGGTACTCCATCTCCCTCAGAAAAAGAAAAAGAGAAAACAAGCCCCAAATGGTTTTGTATGTGAGTTATATCAAACTTTCAAGGGATTATTAATTTTGGTATTAATATGCTATTCCAGGAAATAGAAAAAGAACATAAACCAATCCATCAGACTGTTTTTTCCAAAACTAGTAAGGACAGTGCAAGAAAAGGAAAATATAGGCTCATGGCACTTAGGAACACAGTGACAACCAAAAGAACTAACTAAAACATTATGTAGAGGAGAGAGGGAGCAGTGCCCTAAAAATTATAAAGGCATTAGAAAAACTTTCATTTAATGATTCTATTTTGTTACTTTAATAAGAATGTTAGCAAATTAATGCATATAATTTGCTAACCATTCTATCTGTAGGCAAATCATACAACTTTGTTACTTTGGTTGGATAAGCATTGAAATGACTCTACCTAAGAAATATTTCCCCATCACACATGAAATTCTAGATAAGTGCAATAACAGACATAAAGCATTTTATTACGTAAAAAGACAGCATACAGCTCACATATAGAAATAGAACGATTGGTTTATTATACTCATTCTACTTACCCCAAAGCCATTCATTTGCTAATGGGGTACAATCCAAGGAAATGAAATATGGAATGGCAAGTTAATAGAGGAGAAATAATTAATTGGTGTAGGCTTTGCTCAGAGCAAGACTGGATGCTCCGGAGAGGTCAGCAGGCCTGTACTGGATTCCTGGTGTGACAACTCTCCTGAGTCCGCCATAGACTGGTCCCAAAATACAAAACCACTAAAGCCATTTGCCTGCTACCAAAATGGCTGCCCGCAGCCGGGAAGTGCATAGATGCCATGGCTGATTATTTTATGTATATTTCTTTGTCCTCATCTTTCTGGGTAATTTGAGTTATTAAGGAGGGGAGAAACCAGTTTTCTAGGAAGCCATTCCATAACAAAAGAAGCATTATAAATCCCTTCACCATATCCAGAAGAAAAGTGGATTATATATTTAGACTAAATATCAGACCACATCCTGTCACCTGGCAGGGTATGGCCTAATGACTGTTCCCTGGCACCAAACATAAGTCTTTGGAAAAAAAAGTCTTGTCCTTTTTCAGGAGTCATTACTTTAAAAATGTAATGAAGCTAATTCTTCAGGAAAGAAGGCCAAAACCAGTGTATCTGCCAGGCAGACAAAGATGAATTCCTCCACCCCCCTTCACCCCCTCCACTGTCAGGCACCAGACCACAGATGCTGTACGGGATGGAGTTCCTGAGAAGAACCCCAAAGCCACACAGCAGGGCCCTAGAGGCACCAAGGTTTGGGGCTGTCAAGCGCATCTCAGGATTTTCTCTCTTGTTCTCCTATTTCTTTATGCTTTCTTATGTGGAGGCCAAGGGAAGTCATGTTTAGTTAAACGATGTCTCCATCCAGGAATACTGTTGCCAGGAGAAATCAATTCTGACCCTCACCAGGGTAGAAAAAGACTTTCCCCCAAAACCTTATAGAGAGTTTGCATTCTTTTGTAAAAAGAGGATGGGGCAAGAATTAGGAAATCCTAATAAAAAGAATCAATAGCAATCTTCATACCATTTAATACTGATTTCATTCTTGTTTTGTTTTTTTGCTGTTCAAAACAATTTTTGTGTAAGTCTTATAGTCCACAGGATTGTAAGGCAGGAAGAAGTCCAAATGAGGACATTTTATAAATAAGGAAGCTGCAGAAAGGCTCATTCCAAATGCCATGTTTAGGCAGAGCCAAGACTTTAACCCAGGTGTTCTGATCACCATTCCAGAATTCTTTCCACTCTGCTGTGTTGCTCTTCTGATAATGATGCATACACCTATTTTTGAAGATACATTTTTAAAGGAAATCTCATTAGTCATCATGTTTTAATTCACAATCAAGTAATTTTGCTGATTGATTACCGTATATCCATGTCCCCCTATAAGACCAGGAATGGTACTTACAGCTCTACTTAAATAAATACAGCAACAACAAGTGAAAATAAACTAATAAGGATTTTCTGCTAAATAGGTACTGTACAAGCCAATTTTGTTTCTTTGGGAGAAAACTCCCATTAATGCTTAATAACATTCAGAAAAATAGGAAAGATGAAAATCTAGTTTCTTAAATTGTGATTGAAATAGATTACTGAGAAAGTAGGAAGGATCTGGTATGTAATAAAAGAGAATTATACCTCATACTAAATTAAACATCATATCATGTCTTCATTTGGCATGCTGCTGTCACTAACTACAGTGATGCCACTGTAAATGCCTTTTCATCTAAGCCTTTCATTAAGCATTGCCATTATTTTATTTATTCACATGTAGGGAATTTAAAGAGAAAGGTGGGGGAAGTTCCAAATTCTCTGCATCTATAAAGACTTTCTACTATCTTTTACTTCAAATTCTTCTGTTAGAACACATACCAAACTTAGTCATCAGTGCCAACATAATAATCAGATAAAACTAAAAGCAATAGCCTGTGGCTAGAAACGAGAGTAGCCCCAAGTTATTCTTTTGAATTAGAGGCAAAAGTACTGATTAAAACAAATGATTAAAAAAAAAAAACTCCCTCAAATTTGGCTACAAACTTCCCCACATGCTTGGACTAGCCAAATTATGTCATCAAGCAGGGTCTAAATTAAAGGAAAATTCTTGTACTGACTAGACAACTGTCTGTTCTGCAATGAAAGCTTTTGGAAATTGTTTCCTACCTTATATTCCCACTAAGCTCTTCCTATTAGGCTGAGCCATATTCGGTTCATCCAATGACATGTGTTCTAGTTTGCTAATGCTGCCAGAATGCAAAACACCAGAAATGGATTGGCTTTTATAAAAAGGGGTTTATTTGGTTACACAGTTACAGTCTTAAGACCATAAAGTGTCCAAGGTAACACATCAGCAATCAGGTACCTTCACTGGAGGATGGTCAATGGTGTCCGGAAAACCTCTGCTAGCTGGGAAGGCACATGACTGGCATCTGCACTGGAGTTCTGGTATCAAAATGGCTTTCTCCCAGGATGTTCCTCTCTAGGCTTCAGCTTCTCTCCAAGATATCACTCTCAGTTGCTCTTGGGGCATTTGTCCTCACTTAGCTTTTCCGAAGCAAAAGTCTGCTTTCAAAGGCCATCTCCAAAATGTCTCTGTAAACTGCAGTTCCTCTCTCACCTCCTGTGCATTCTTCAAACTGTCCCTCTTGGCTGTAGCAAGCTCGCTCCTTCTGTCTGAGCTTATATAGTGCTCCAGTAAACTAATCAAGGCCCACACTGAATGGGCAGGGCCATGCCTCCGTGGAAATTATCCAATCAGTTATCACCTACTGTTGGGCAGGTCGCATCTCCATGGAAACACTCAAAGAATTACAATATTATCAACACTAATACATCTTCCCACACAAGATTGCATCAAAGATAATGGCGTTTTGGGGGACACAATACATTCAAACTGGCACAACATGCTTCACAATGGCTTAAAGTATGTCCTATTTTCTTCTAAAGCAATGTTTTAACATGTCCAGTGTACACGAATGTATTAAAGATTCTCTGCTCTTTCTTATTCCCTGTTACAAAAAAACTCACAGAATTAGAGACTCACCCTATAATCGGATAGTTGAGAAAACTGAGATAAAAAGAGATTTACACCTGGTCCATTGTTATTTCTCTGACATGATAATGACTTTTCCCATCCTCATTACTAAATACAATATTGTGTGGTCCCAGCAGTAACATAATAAGTCCTACAATAAAAATAGCTCAAGTTTCATTACCTACAAAAAATTATGCTTAAGTATTTCCAACCCTTATCCAAATGGTGCATTTTAAAAGAAACATTTGATAATAAAATTTCAAATCAACAAAATATTTAGATGTCTCCTTAAAGCTAATTGTGCTTATATGTAATTCCTTTGTTCATTTATTCACCCGCCTCTTTTTGAACATCAACTTTAGGAGTTGATAATGCTGCTGGAAATAGGAGACAAGGTCTTTGACATCTTAGAACTTATGATCCACTGGGGAAGCAAGTAATAAAAAGTAAATTTAAAAAAGAATTTTTATCATTTCTACTAGTGAAAAGGACCATATCCAAAAAAAAAAAAAAAAATCAGTAATGCAACAGAAAGGGATTGCTTCAGGGAGATGGAAGACAGGATTGCTTTAGATTGAGTAGAAAGGGAAGACATTTCTGAGAAGTGACATTAGAGCCCAGTTCTGAATGACAGATAAAAGTAGGATAAGTGTGCCAGTTTGAATGTATTGTGTCCCCCAAAATGCCATTATCTTTGATGTAATCTTGTGTGGGCAGACATATCAGTGTTAATTAGATTGTAATTCTTTGAGTGTTTCCATGGAGATGCAACCCACCCAACTGTGGGTCATGACTCTAATTGGATAATTTCCATGGAAGTGTGGTCCCACCCATTCAGCATGGGCCTTGATTAGTTTACTGGAGCACTATATAAGCTCAGACAGAAGGAGCAAACTTGCTACAGCCAAGAGGGACAGTTTGAAGAATGCACAAGAGGTGAGAGAGGAACTGCAGTTTACAGAGACATTTTGGAGATGGCCTTTGAAAGCAGACTTCTGCTCCAGAGAAGTTAAGAGAGGACAAATGCCCCAAGAGCAACTGAGAGTGACATCTTGGAGAGAAGCTGAAGCCTAGAGAGGAACATCCTGGGAGAAAGCCATTTTGAAACCAGAACTCCAGTGCAGATGCCAGTCATGTGCCTTCCCAGCTAGCAGAGGTTTTCCGGACACCATTGGCCATCCCCCAGTGAAGGTACCCATTTGTTGATGTGTTACCTTGGACACCTTATAGCCTTAAGGCTGTAACTGTGTAACCAAATAAACCCCCTTTTATAAAAGCCAATCCATTTCTGGTGTTTTGCATTCTGGCAGCATTAGCAAACTAGAACAGATTTTGGTACCGGAAGTGGGGTGCTGCTGAGTTTGCAAATACCAAACATGCTGGAATGGCTTTTTAAATGGTTAAGGGGAAGATTCTGGAAGAATTATGAGGAGCTTGATAGAAAAGGCCTAAACTGCTTTGAAGAGACTGTTTGTGGAAATGTGGACTCTAAAGATACTTCTGATGAAGCCTTGAGCAGAAATGATGATCGTGCTGTTGCAAACTGAAAAGAAGGTGATCCTTGTTTTAGAGGGGCAGAGAATTTGGCAAAATTGAATCCTGGTGTTGGATGGAAGGCAGAATTTGAAAGCAATGACCTGGAATATTTAGCTGATGAGATCTCCAAGCAAAATATAGAAGAGGTAGCCTGGCTTTTACTTGCAGCTTATCATAAAATGTGAGAGGACAGAGATAAGCTGAGAACTGAACTCTTGGTTTCAAAGAAACCAGAAACTGATGGCTTGAAAAACTCTGGGCTTCCAAGAGATGAAACCCCAGAAGCTACAGCCCAATGTGAGGATGTAACCAAACATGGAACTCAGCCACCATTTCAGTACAAGCCAAGATTGGAGAAGGAGTTAAGCCAAAAGGATTTGTGGAAAGTCCTATTGTCTGACTTCTTTGGCCCCTGTGTGCTTCACGTGAAGCCAACAGAATTTTTGTGAGCTCTTTACAGACAGAGCCGCCGCCAGTCGGGACTGGAAGAGACAGACAAGGAGCAAATTGAAGGAAAATTTTCTTCAAAGACAGAGCCATGGATATTGAGATCTGGAGTCAAGAGGTCTCAGGTTGGGAGAGCAGGGTGACCCACATGCATGGAAAGGGTGAGTTTGCCCCAGAGGTCAAGGGTGGGCCTTCCACCTCAATGCTCAGGAAAAGTTCTGCTACCCCAAGCCCCAAAGAGGGTGGAGCACATTCCCAGGGAATTGGGGAGAGCCTGGCTGCCATCCCACTGTTCTGAAGGGGTTGAGCGTTTGCCCTGGAGATGGAAGGGAATCTGGGTGCTGCCCTGATGTTTGAGGAGGGTGGGGCTGAGAAGGTGGTCTTCCCAATGTGTGGATATGTTGGAGCACTCACCCCAGTTTTTGAAGAGGAAAGGGCTGCTGCAAAGGCCCTTAGGAAGAGTTAGACTCTCACTCTCTCAAGCCCCAAGGATGCAACGTGGTTCTGTTAATGACTCTCAGACTTTGAATCTAATGGAGTTTGCCTGCAGGTTTTAGAAACTGTTTTGGTCCTGTTAGCCCTGTTTTCCTTTCAGTTTCTCCTTATAGCAATGGGAATGTTTACCCTATGACTGTCCCTCCTTTGTATATTGGAAGTACATAACTTGTTCTAAATTTCACAGGTCCACAGCTAGAGGGGAGTTATGCTTTTGGACAGACCATGCCTGTAACTGATTTTGATGGGCTCTTGTACTTAACTGTTGTTACTGAAATGATTTAAGTTTCTGATATTGTGATGGGATGAATGTATTTTTTATAAGGAAAGATCATGTCATTTTGGGGTCCAGGGGGTAGAATGTGCCTGTTTGATACATTATGTCCCCCCAAAATGCCATTATCTTTGATGTAATCTTGTGTGGGCAGACATATCAGTGTTAATTAGATTGTAATTCTTTGAGTGTTTCCATGGAGATGCAACCCACCCAACTGTGGGTCATGACTCTAATTGGATAATTTCCATGGAGGTATGGTCCCACCCATTCTGCATGGGCCTTGATTAGTTTACTGGAGCACTATATAAGCTCAGACAGAAGGAGCAAACTTGCTACAGCCAAGAGGGACAGTTTGAAGAATGCACAGGAGGTGAGAGAGGAACTGCAGTTTACAGAGACATTTTGGAGATGGCCTTTGAAAGCACACTTTTGCTCCAGAGAAGCTAAGAGAGGACAAATGCCCCAAGAGCAACTGAGAGTGACATCTTGGAGAGAAGCTGAAGCCTAGAGAGGAACATCCTGGGAGAAAGCCATTTTGAAACCAGAACTCCAGAGCAGACGCCAGCCACATGCCTTGCCAGCTAACAGAGGTTTTCCAGACACCATTGACCATCCTCCAGTGAAGGTACCCGATTTTGATGCATTACCTTGGACACTTTGTGGCCTTAAGGCTGTAACTGTGTAACCAAATAAACCCCCTTTTATAAAAGCCAATCCATTTCTGGTGTTTTGCATTCTGGCAGCATTAGCAAACTAGAACAACAAGCATTCCAGCAGAGACAGCAGAGCAGGGTTTGACCTGTGAGATAGTATACATGTCCTCTCCAGATAGCTCTTCTCCAAGTGGTTAGGCCCAAGGAAAATTCTTTCTACCTTTAGGCTACCTATGGGCAAAATTGGTTTTAGGTGAAATTTGTCCAGGTAGTCCAACGTCTTTCTACCCATCCTTTACTTTCCTCTCTTCCCTCTATTGATGTCCAAGCCTTAGTCTTCAAGTCACTCTCACCTCCTCCTTCCTCTTCCCAGCACTCACCTAGCCCTGCACACAAAGTGACACTGTGATGCAGTGCTTCTCAAACTGCTCCACAAAACCTCTATTGCAGTGAACCATGAACCCATGCATATAGGATCATAGAGCTAGTGACCATCAGTAACCCACAAATGTCTTTCATCTCTACAAATTTGTTACTCATGCCATGATAAATCCTTGTTTCCTTTAATATAAAAATTTATGTTTCAAATTACCAATAAATAAAATTGGAGTTTCGGGAAGAAGAGCCACATAACCCAATGCTTGCTCTCTCTCTCTCACACACACACAGACTCATACACACACTCCAAATACCTAGACATGGGGACACATCATTTCAGAAGGGTAGATTAAGGTGAAACCTCTCTCAGGGATATCTACATTTCAACAGGGGCATCTGCATTTTAAGAGAGGGATCTGAAAGATTTTCTGATCTCAAAGGGATCAGAAAGAAAAGAAAAATTAGGCAAGCTCTTCACAACATTTTTACAAAGGACATTACATAAGTAAACTATTCTACCTGCTTTAAAAGCCCTGCCTGCCCATCATTGATCTTCCCATCTTAAATGATAAGGATGAAGGAAAAGCAGCATTAGACCATCTACCATCCTTGATAAAATAAAAGAAGCTGTCGATATAAGCACATATTCACCCAGCATCAATCCAAGAATACAACTATAGGGGCCCTGCACATGCCCAGCTCTGAGCTGAATGCCATGTCTATGGGAAATGTAAGTCATAGGTCAAGCTCTCCAGAAACGAACAGTCTGATTAGGAAGACTCAACATACAAATAATGATCAGAAAGTCCAAGAAGTGCACTAACCATGTGGTAGAAACCAACTTCATGGTTAATTCACATTAACAGGGGTTCCTAAAAAAGGAGTACCACCATGGGTGCTAATGGCTGTATTAACTTGGACACAACATTATTTTGACTATGTGTTTTTCAGTTTTATCTTCCTTCCTCAGAAATGAGAACCACATTTAATATTTTTGTATAACTTCTAGCCCCTCTTACAGTTTTCAACATCCTAGAGGCTCTTATCAAGAAACTAATTTTGAGTAAGACTTTATCTTGCCGTTATTGCAGTTTATTTCTAAAAACTTCATCCGTTTCATACGAGAGCCATACTTGATCTTAAATGAGAAAGAAAAAGGAAAGACAGCATTAAGGCAAAAGATATTCACATCAGCATTTGTTTTTTAATGCAATTTTATTGCAATATAATCACATAATATGCAGTCATTCAAAGTGTACAATCAGTTGTTCACAGTATCATCATATAGTTGTGCATTCATCACCACAATCAAACTTTGAACATTTCCATTACTCAAAAAAATAAAATAAAAAAGAACATCCAAAACATCCTATTCCCCTCCTCACCACTTTGTTCATTTACTTTTTTTAATACAGTTTAATTGAGATATATTCACACACCCTACAGTTATCTACAATGTACAATCAATTATTCACAGCACCATCATACATTTGTGCGTTCATCACCAGAATCAATTTTTGAATCTTTGCCTTACTTCAAAATAAAAATAAAGGCAAAAAAGAATACCCAAAACTTTCCATCCCCTCCATCCCACCCTATTCTTCATCCCATTTTTGTCCCCATTTTTCCCTCATCTGTCCATACACTGGATAAAGGGAATACAAGCCACAAGCTTTTCACAATTCCACAGTCACACTGTGCAAACTGCATAGTTATACAATCATCTTCAAGAATCAAGGTCACTGGGTTGCAGTTTGACAGCTTCAGATATTGCCCTCTAGCCATTCTAACACACCAAAAACTAAAAAGTGATATCTATATACCCTCCAGAGTGACCTCTCATCTCCACTGAAATCTCTCAGCCACTGGAACATTATTTTGTTTCATCTCTCTTCCCCCTTTTGGTCAAGAAGATCCTCTCAATCCCACATTGCTGGGTCCTGGCTCATCTCCAGGAGTTGTTTCCTGCATTGCCAGGGGGATTTACATCCTGGGGTGTCATGTCCCATGTAGGGGGTAAGGTACAGGCTGGGGTGAAATCCCGATACATCCCAGAGTGATCTGGGCAGAAAGTAAAAGTGTATTTGCGGGGCCCCCTGAGGAACTGGGGAGAAATGAGGAGGTGTTGGACATCCCCACCTGGGTTATTGCTGATTTTCCCGCAAATATTGAGGACTGTCAATTTAGTGGGCCAGGCCTTGGATCTGGGGGCTTTCCCTTGTGAGGCTAGTTGCCGCAAGGGAGAGGCTAAGCCCACTTATAATTGTGCCTAGGTGTCCCCTCCACACACACACTTATAATTGCTCAGGTGTGGCCCCCTCTCTCTCTAAGCCCACTCTGCAGGTGAACTATTTACAAATACTTTTATAATTACCTCTCTTAATCCTTACAGAAACTTGGTTAAGTTGTCATTGTTATCCCCATTTTACAGAGGAAGCAACTGATGCTCAGAGATTCTGTGACTACTCAAGACAAAAGCAAGCTCCAGTCTTCTTGTCCTGAATCTGCTCTTTCTACAGGATCACAGGATTGAAGCATGACTTGTTGCAATACATCTTTCTAGGTGGAATATATGCAGAGTTGCTATAACATCAGACAACCTTAAAAAGCAGCTGTTAAGAGTGAATGAGGGAAAATGCAATATAAGACCTAACCAAGAATTATTATAAAACCTTAGTCAGAAATTCAGAGCTACAAAGACTGGCAGATGGCACACAAAGCCCGTAACGCAGCTTGAAGAGGGGATTCCAAGGTGGACTTTATAAATCCAAACTTACTTTAAAGTATCATTGAAATAATCAACTGCATTAATTGAAGAGTTACCAAACAAAGCTTCAAAGAGACGTGTGACCACCAGCAAAACACTTAACTGCTTCTATATAGTTTTATTATAAAATGAAGGAGGTGGACTAGCCGATTTCCAAATTCAGTTTTAGCTCCATAATTGTATTGTGTAATTTAGGCTTCTCTAGGGAAACAGAACCAACAGGAGATACCTGTAAATATGAGGTTTTAGGAAAATGTCTCACACAACTGTGGGGATGCACAAGTCCAAATTCCGTAGGGCAGGCAGTGAGCTGGCAACTCTGATGAAGGTCTTCGATGAACTCCCCAGGAGAGGCTGGCTGGCTGAAGAAGAAATGAAGGTTCTCTCTTTTCTCCCTTAAAAGTCTTCAACTGATTGGATTAAATCCAGCTGATCAAATTCTCTCAGTGCGGAAGACACTCCTTTCATTGATGTAATCAACCACAAATGCAATAAATTGACTAACGATTTAATAAACCAGTCTTCTGGTTTATTAACCAGCCACAAATGTCCTTGCAGTAATGGTGAGGCCACTGCTTGCTTGAGCAGATAACTGGGCACCATCACCAGGCCAAGTTGACACATGGATCTGACCATCACATGTATAATCAATCAATATAGCATGACTGAATGCAAGAATGTTCCCTGTGAAAAGCAAGGTGGAAAATAAGTGGGAAATGTGTTTTTTAAATGTACCAGAGTCAATATACCAATAGGTGGTGCATTATACCCTTGAATGATTTAATTTAACATGTTCTTCTCTTCCTTCTCTTTCTTCTTATTCTTCCTCTTCATAATTTTCTTTATTTTCCATAAATATAAATCAAAACACACTTATATACATCAAAACACCCTTTAAAAAAAAATAAAGGCTTAGTTGATGAGTAGAGGTGGAACTAATGGTGAGACCCTCAAGATTCCCAATTTTTTGTACCTCATGAAAGCCCAAAGTCTTCAGAAGCACCATTTCTATTAGAAAGGCTGTTTCTTCAAGTCCATTTTCCATTCTGGCATCTAAGACATGCTCACTACTTGCAGCATTTCTAAGTTATTTGTGATATTTCCACTAAAGTAAATATGTGAAAAAAAATGCAATAAGTAATAAACATGGTGATAAACTGTTTATACAGAGAACATCAAGTGGAACTACCAAACGCAGTTGGTTTAGGAAGAACTTTAGGAAGAGAAGCTGAGTGTGGAGTCTATTCCTGCTGGAAGAAACAGAGGGCTCTGGATTCTAACCACCCATATGCAAACTGCACACTCCAAGCAGAACATTTAAACTTGTTTATAAGTGCCTCGTAAGGAACTGAACTTTGAAAGAGACTTTGATGAAATTTGGCTTGGCTTTCTCAGGTCCAAGAGAGTGGCATCTGGGGTTTGTTTGTACAGTTTGGGATAAGGCACTATTTACATTTCAAACACATATTTTCTTTTGAAAGAATCAACTTCAGATGGTTTGGAAGTTTTATTTGGAGACCCAGCCAGAAGGCTGAGTTTTCAAACATTGTCCCAATTTTGACTGTTACAATGGGGTGGTGTTTCCACAGGCATCCAGTATCTGGGGTAATCGAGGAGCCAAACATCACGCAAGGCACAGTCACACACAACCAAAAATTGTCCCACCCAAAGTGCCAATAGTGCCTCCAGCTGATATACATCAAATGCCAATGTGATCTTGAATCTCCCAAATTGAACATCAGAGTCAAGGAACAGGCTCCATTCTCTTCTGTTACTCAGCAATAACTAAGGGTATATTGTGTCGTTTAGTCATAATATGAGACCCAGAGCCAAAAAACAGTCTAAAGACCCATGAAATATAAATAAGATGCTAGTACATATCAAATTATTGTGAGATATGTGAAAAAATTATTCCATTTGGTCTAAGAGCTCAGAGAACACCTCATTTGGTTCCAAATGTGATTGTGTATAAAAGATCTTTTTTAAACTGTAAAACAATATATAAATAAGGCATTATGCTTCTTATTCAATACAGATCCTTAATCCTGTCCCTTCAAATTAAGACATACATTCTACCACAAACAGAATTGGAAGGGCATTAACTAGCCTAAGTACCTCAGAATACAATGATTATTACACATTGGGGGTTGGGGGACATGTGAATTTGGCATGATGGTATGTGCTATCAATTTTGATGTTTAAACTCTTAAAATCAGTAAGGAAAATATGACATCCCTAGTGGAAAATGGGAAGGGACATGAACAAGCAGTTTTCTAAAGATTTACAAGTGGACAGATAAATGTATGAAAAAGTGTTTAAGTTCATTAATAATCAGAAAATGCTAATTAGAATAATTAAGATGTTTAGTCTTATCAGCAAGATTAGAAAATACATGGCTGTAGCATCAGCCCTCTTTCTTGCCTTCCTCTAGATGAAAACAGAGAAAAATAAGATCTTTGACTAAAACACATCCTTGCTAGAATGGTCTCACAGATTGCTTATGATATGCAAAGATACAGGCACTAAAGAGAATGTAGATCCTTTCCTATTCCCCCAGACCCTAAGGTGAATCATCTGAAGCAGAAATAAAGAGAACATGACCCTGAACGAAAAGAGAGAAGCAGTTTGGATGTGATTAACAGCACTGAATTATATATTTGAATGTAGTTAAAAGGGGGAAATGTTAGGTTGTGTGTTAGTTAGTAGAATAAAATTTTTTTTAATCCATGGAACTGCCCAGCACAAACAGTGAAACCTAAGTTAAACCACAGACTATAGTTAATAGTACAATCATAAAAACCTGCTTTCATCAATTGTATCAAATGTTCCACACCAATGAAAGGTCTTAATAATAGGGTAGTATATGGGAATCCTGTATCATATGCATGATTGTTCTGTAAACCACAACTTCTCTAATAAAAAAGGGAGATAGAGAAGCAGTTTGCAGTTATAGGACAAGAAAATAATTCATCTTCTTTAGAAGTTTAGACTATAAGGTGTCTGAGAATTAAAACTTAACCTTGGGAGATATGTGAATACTTTCCAGATTTAACAGGAATAATGGTAAAGAAATAGAGCTGAACGGGCTCCCCAGTGTGGATTACAAAGGATGCACAAGCCAGAGAGAGGGGTCCTCACCCATGCTGGCTCCACTGAGAGAGATGCTCACCAAACCCTCTCTGGGAGAAATATTTAACTTCTTAGCTACTGCCCTTTGGAATTTGAAGAAAGTCTTACTTAATACATTATTTTATTTTTCCCTTCCTTTGTTCAAAGTCCCTCTTTAAACTACCTGGGCTCTTCAATAAAGAAAGTTGGGGAAGTGGAGGACAAAGGGTGCAGAGAAAGGTTCCAGTGGGGCCTGGGGAGGCTGCAGCATTCTGTCAAGGGGTCTGTGTCCTAAAGGTTCAAGCAATGGGTCACAGTAGAGAGGCCCCACTGAGATTGCAAACTCCGGCAGTGACGGGATCTTCTCCATTTTTGTATCTTCTCTGGCATTAGGCTCAATGCCTTATCCATAAGCGGTGCTCAATAGACATTGTTAATCAAACAATTCCATGATACATTCATTCCCAAGAGCTAATACTTCCTTGGGCCCACTTTGCTGGTAACCGTCCAGTGGCATTTTCCTTTAAATGAAACAAAAACTGACTCTTTTCCTCCTTGTGTTTTTCTTCTACTAGAAGTTTAGTGCAACATTTTATTAACTAAAATATCTCAGTGATGGGTTACAAATGGCCCTGGGGAAAGAAGTGGGAAAGTTCCTTAACAAAACATCCCATCCCCATTTCTTCTAGGGCGAATCACATGGGGCCCAGGGTCTGCCAGAACACCTTACATCACTTATGGATTGCAAGGCTGTGTTTCATTAGGAGATCACTAGGAATTTATTTCAATGTGAATTCTGGTTGGGTCCCAGAAGCCAAGTGCTGATGACGGGTGAGACACTTTATGCCCAGCTCGCCTGGAATGAAAGAAAACAACTGTGTTTGTAGAAAACAGGTGGACATCATTAACACAATGGCTGAGTGTTCACTGGATAAAAAATAATTTCTTCCCTTTACAGGAGGCAAGGAGATGGGTCCGTCAGAGGAATGCTCTTTGTAATTAGTGCCTAGAAATTTGGAGAAGTTGCAAAATTCTCTTCATTACTATCAGTTCCCTAGAGTCCCAAAAACTTTGTAACAATGGCACATCTGGTGGCTTTAGTGCCATATGGTTTTGAGAAATAAGTAAAATTCCCTGATGTGATATTTTCCTTTAGCTATAAGTCAGGAGCACAGTCTTGGCTCCAGATGTCTAGAACTACCATCAGGATGGATCAATCCCAGGCTGGGAGGGCATCTTACAACTACAAAGAGGGGAAAAACAGACACACATTCCAATGCTGTACATCAGGATGACTCAAGGCATGTCAAGAATCTTCCATGACATCTGTTACAATCCATTGCCACCTAATAAATGGTTCCCCTCTGACCCCCTGGCATGCACCCTTCCCTCACAGAACCATAGTGCAGGGAGAAAGAAATGGGCAGCATCCCTAAGTCTGCAATCAGAACCATACTTCTGGGGTTTGTTTCTCACTGACTCTGTCACCTATTCCTTTCAGTTCTGGATATGTCTCAAAAAAAAAAATGTCCTTTATCCCTGCCACCTTCGGGCCTACCTTACTGGAATAGCCTCTGAAAATCCCCACATCCTCTCCAAATAACCCTCTCACCTCCTCCAAATTTACCCACATACTACATTTTCCTTTAAGAAAAAATTTATGCAATTCATTATGACCCTCTCCAACTCAATTATAATAATAATAAAAGCATTGTTTGTAGATTAAAGTCCAAATGCCTCACCACCACATCCAGTCTAGCCCCACCCTTCTTATCCTAAATTCCTGTCCACAAGCTATTAGGGTAGATTACTGGACAGAACTTGCCTCAATGGACCTAACCACACAAACACAGCTTGGCCTGTGGTTTCAAGACAGTCTGAAGTGAGATTGGATCTCTTTAGGCAAAGGTGGGAGTCTTCTGCAAGCCTGGCCATAAGTAAAAGTGGGTGAGATGGGGAGGGGCATGAATAGGGCTCTGAATTGTCTGGTCAACGACATGGGCTTCAGTCTTGAATCAAAGGTGAGTAGGTTGTAGGAGTGGGCTGAGCCAAATGAAAAGTGAGCCCCCACAGGGAGCCTCAGGATGCAGCTGCAGCCACTTAACCTTGAACATGTGCATCTGCGAGAGACTGGGTATGTGCCAAAGGCATCTCAACAGAAGCCGGTGGACCACAAAAGCAGCCTGGAATAAGGATTCAGTTATAGGTAGAGTCTTCCCCAGTCCTTTAGGCCGTTGAGTTTCTCAGTCAGGTCTGCAAGGCAGCTGAGTTCTTCCTGTGCTACAGAGCACCCTCAAGGTTCTAGATTTAACTCTTCAGTGCCAGGACTAGGCTGGCAGCACTAGACTGGCTACACAGAATTTCATTCTGCATTTCCAAGGAGGGAGCTATGGCAGGACCAACCTGGCAGCTTACGGATATGTCTAAAGACACCCACTAGCACAGGGTATCAAGTTGGCTCTGAATTTAATCACACGGGAGAAGGAAGCCTTCCCCAGGAAGCAAATTTTACAATCCTGAGCAACTTCACTGCAAGAGGTAGTGCAAACACCAGTGTGGTGCAGGAACAAAAAAGGGTGCACACAAGAGAGAGTGGTGGGGATGTCATGACTCCAAATTTCTCAACTTTGCAAGAATGCAATGATGGTCTCAAACACCACTGGAAGCAAGATGGATTTCCCCCCAAACATGGTAAATGCATATTGCCAAAACTGATGAAAATATGCTCCCGGTTGATTGTAAATTCATTCGTTGTGGATTCTGGACAAACAGCATTGATTGGCATCCTGGTAAAACTAACCAGTTTTGTTGTTGTTTGGCAGGCTGGTTGGTTGGTGCCTTGCTTTGCTTTGTTTTGTTTTGTCTTATCTGTGCTCCTAGCATCAGATACCATTGGGTTTCTGCCAAGTCCTTTGGCAATGCTGCATACTAGGTTCTGGGAATATAATTGTGTCTAGATGACTTGCTAACCTGAGGTTGGGGGTGGAAACAATGCTCTGAGAGCACTATTGACATTTTGGGCTCTTTTAAAAAGATATCTCAGAGAACTGGCAATAAGGAATTCTTCGACCCTTTACCAGCTGCACCCATTCATGACAGGGGTCCAGAACCTCTCTACCTGAGATGGAGCAGAATGAGAATTTGGGAGGGACTGTAATTTCTTTTATAGTCCAGGCACAAGAGAAAATAATTTTGGACATTAATTTCTTTCGATTTTCTTTTATAAGGGGAAGGGTTTACGTCCATGTTTGGGACATCTCTATGTTTTTGTGGACAGAATAAACTAATACGTGCTTTAGATGCTAGAGATTTATGCTGATTTTTATTAACGGATCAATTTAATAGTCCCATTTAATCTCACCGAAGCCTTGATAGACAATGTCAAACTACATGGCTGGATATAAACTGGGATGAGAATTAGAAGATGGAATATTTTCATCCTTAAACATGAAGGGTCTTTGAACTTTTTTAATTAATATATGTTTTAACCCATTTCTGTACTTTCTAGGTCAAAATCTATATTGTCCACCAGTGGTCCCAGCAGTTGGTATTGAGGAGTGGGTATGTGAAAGTGGGATCAGGACTGCCCTGAAAGACAGCAGATCATCCCACCCAAGGTGATAGCCGTGCCCCCAGTTAACCTTGAACTCAGTGGTTCAGGCCAATAAGTAAGAGATCACAAAGCTGGGAAATGTTAGGGGGGCACATTTCCTCCACACTCCTAATGTTTCCTTCCAGGTAGAGAGAGCTCCTTTGTTGTGCGACTGCTCGCCTCTTGCCATCACTTTCCTCTCTCAAAACAGGCAAGGTGCAGTGATTTTTGTGATTAGCAAATTTGGAGAGTGTAACAGCTCAATCCTCTCTTCCTCCTGTTGGAAGTGAGCTTCTTAGGGACACCACCTACTGTGCTCCTCCTCCAGGGATCAGTTAGCAGTCCTTTTGGCTCTCACACTAAGCTAGAATCTTCGATTTATCCTTTATTGGAAAGACAAGTGATATCTTGGTTCCTCAGCTGTTACTCCTTTGTTTTACTTCTCAGTTTGCTCAGCCCTGGCACTATTTATTGGGACCTCTACTACTCCTCTAGCACCACCACTCACTGGAGCCAGGCCTATCGTTGATTCTAAGCCTTTTAGGTGGTTCCACCTTCCTCAAAAGTCTTTCCTCCTCATTTTCCAATTCTCAAGGTTCAACAACTCCACAAATCGCTTTCTAAACTTTCCCATCCCCTGTAACTCATCTACTTTCCACTCTAGCATTCATGATAATACAGAGCTATTTTACATGGCTTTGTCTTAATTTCCCAGGAGGTCAAGTTGTACAACAACTGAAGTCTTGTCTTGTATTCATTGTGTAATGTCTCCATCTTATAGCACCCAACATAGAGTATGGATGTAGAAGGTACTTGGTGATAAATTATCTTTTTAAAGAAAGTATTTTCTCTTCATTTCTCTGATATCTAAAAAGGCTGAAAGCTTCCCTTTCTAATTTTCAAAGAATGATAATAATTTCAGGACTCTGAATGTTTGGACAACAAAAGGCAGAAATTCTTAGGGGTATATTGCTTTCTTCAAAGTGTATAACTCATGTGTGGGAAGTCAAAGGAATTATATATTTCTATGAACTAAACCTCAGAAAAATTTTGGCATTCAATATATATTTGTCTCTTGAGTACCTACTGTATGCCTGGCACCATTCTAGGGAATTCAATGAGGAAAATAAGGGTCTGGCTCTCACGGAAATTGCCCTCAAAATTAATGAGATCTCAAACTGGGCCCTAAGACCATCTCATCCGAATCACCAAAACCAGTAGCTTGTAAAATATTCAAACACATGGGTACTGGAATCTACTGAATCAGTATCTTCGGAAGTGGGCCCAATATTCTCTTACTAAATGTGTTCCCCAGGTAGTTCTTAGGCATGCTGAAAATCACTACAGATGAGGACAACAGAGACAAGTGAGTGCTGTGATCAAATTATGAACAGGACACCAAAGAAGCACAAGGAAAAGCATCTGGTGTAGGCTAGGCTTGAAGGGAAACAGAGAAGGCTTCTTGAGGGACCTGAGGTCTGAGCAGAGATTAATGATAGATAGTTAGCCAAATGACAAAAAAGAGAAGGAAGTTCCAGGAAGAAGCCGGTGTTTCTGTTTTTGGTTTTAAATTTTATCTGTAATGGTTCTTACTCAAAATAAATTCACCCAACTGGATGTTGTTGGTGTTGTTTTTTGCATTACCACCTGTCATCTAGATAACACCACTCCCTCAGATTCTCACAACACCTCTCCAAGACAAGCAAAGGTAATTTTTTTTAACATATTTCATAGACAAAGAAACTGACATTAATGATGTGTCTAATGTCATACACCTGGCCTGGAGTAACTAAGGTGTTGTAACCCCAATACCTGTGCCTTTTGTTTCACCATGACATGCTATCTCTTAAAAGAATTTATACCACCTTTAAAATACATTCTACCACTCAATCTCCCTGTTTCAATTAAGGATTCAAAAAGGATTTATGCCCAATAGGTTACCTTTGAAGCCCACCCAAGTACTAAAATTCCACAGATTTGAGAAAAATGTTTAAAACTTCTTAAAGTAAGATTTAAGATCATTCACCACCAATAGATTTATTCATGAAACATTGCCCTCCAGATTATTTTCCAAGCATGTGTTTATTTTCAGACAAAAGCCATGGTTAAATTGGGAAACACCAGCTGGAAAAAACATCACAAATTAATGTTATGATTCAACGAAGAATGCAAATAAAAGGAAAAGGCCACCAAGACTGAATATTGTGACATGAGATGATGTCATATGAATATTATTCAAATACCAGTAAACTTTTAAAGGAAAATGTTTAGCTACTCATAGAATTAATTCTGGTTTTGGAATCATTTATTGGACTCAAGACACAGCCTTTATTAACTTGACTTACGTTTGGCATAACAAATGAATTGTGTAGAAGACATATCCAGATCTGTCTTTCAAACAGCATTTGTATTTGCTTCAAGTGTGACTATTGCTAATTCTGATAAATATCAGTAAAAGGCTTCTTTAAGAATTGGAGAGTGGGAGCAAGAAAGCAAGAAAAGATATATCATTTAATATGCCTTTAACTTAAGTAACTGAAAAAAAACCTTGGCTTAATTGACTTAATCAATAAGGAATTTATTATTTCACATAGTAAGAAGTCAAAATACAAAATAGTTTCAGGACTGATAGATTTAGCATCTCACTGGCACCATTAAGGATAGAGTCTTTTCCCTTTTACTGTTCAGCAAATTCACCTCATCCTCAAGCAAATGGTAGTCACAGCTTCCAGACATCATATCTTCATGACAATGGCCAACAGACCAAAAAAACTGTTTCTTCTCACGTGTCTCATTTTATCAATGGGTTATATCTTTCCCAGAAGACTTTCCTTCGCATTTCACTGGCTAGAATTGGGTCAGATCCCCTTGCCAATACCATTCACTAGCAAGAGAACTAATGGTTCTCACCCCGGCTACTACCGCCGACTACTCCCCACATACGCCCACATGCCTTCCCATCCCCTGCTCACATGGGCATCTAGAAATGTTTGAGAGTGTTTTTGGTTATCACCTGATAAGGGATGCTTTGAAATTTAGAGGGTGGGGGTCAGGTGTTAAATGTCCTGTAACACAAGAAACAGTCTAGCAAAACCAAGAATTAGCCTACCAATAATTCCTCAAGTATCCACCTTCCCCCTTTGAAAATCACCAGCCCTCTCCGCTGGGGCTGAATATAGGGCCTGCCTCCCCTGAAGCACACAGTCCTGTGGAAAAGGGTGGATCCTGGAACAAAATCGGGATTCTGGTGGGTAGGTGGCATCATTAGGATCTGCTTAGGTGCACAAACCAGTGAGACCAATTAGAGAGTGACAGTGGTAAAAGTGAATTAAAGGTACACCTTCTTACTAAGCTCTTAGAGTCACACTTCAAAAGTCTAGCATAATTTTATAACAATCAGCACTTCAAACATGAAACACGTAGGAGAGTCCATGTTCAAATCAAATGAAGGGATGGGCATAATGACCATCACTGTTAGTCCCTACTGTTTTGACAAGAATGATAATTACCAGTGCCTGTTTCATTCCTAGTTGTGAAACAGCAAGTTATGCACATCCCTAAATGGTTACAAGGAGAAGCATATTTTATTTATCCACCAGTGCCAACTTTTTTCCATTAAAAGCAACAAAGCACTGTGAGGGTTGGCTATGGAACGTGGAATACACCTACACTGGGCTCATGGACGATAGGGGCCGCATGAAAGAGGTGGGGTGGGGCAAGCGACACCTGGCTGGTAAATTAGCAAATCTTGTTCTGATTTACGGGGGGATGGGGATGCTAAACTCTGCCAGTTCTCTTTGTTTTCCTCTTGTACACATGCCTCTTGAATTGAGCCCTGGGCTATATGGATAAAAGATTCCAGTCTTTGAAAATAAAATCATATTGTCTTTAATTATCTGAAGACTAATCACATGAAAGGGAGAAAATTTTCTAGCAGTCAGAGATTTCTGAAGATGGAATGATAAGTCTTCAGAAACAGTGAATTCATAGGTTTTGCAATCTCTTATAAAAGAGTTGAGGTGCCAGGTGTTCATCCTAATTTTAAAACATGCTTTGGGCAGCCAATCCCAACACTCCACTCCCACAATCTGACCACATATTTCACGGAGAATTTCATCAGATCTCCGCAAACCAAACCCAAATTGTGGTAATCCAAATTGTGCTAATTTATATCACTTTAAAGAACTAGTGCATTATAATATAACTATTTAAGGAGGAAGGGGAGGTTAAAATGTCCTGCTCACATTTAACTGGTGTTCAAGCAACTTTCACTACTGCATGATAAATACATCAAAGTAAAATATATTAAGAAAATTCTTCACAAATCAAACCCAACTTTGTTCAAATATCCTCCCTAACCCAGACTTTGGGAACCTATCCAAAAACCTTCCAAATCACATGCAGTTCTAAAGCATCCATCTTTTACAGCCTTCAGAAATTTCTGGCTTCTCTAGTCAGTTGTTAAAAGCATCACCCCATATATTTGAAACACTCCCTTAGAAAGTTAGATCTCTCATATTTCAATATATCTATCTACATAGATAGATATGTAGATAATATACATTTTTTAAAGTGACTATTTTTCTCATTAGAGAAGTTTTAGGTTTACAGAAAAATCATGCAGAAAATACAGAGTTTCTATATACCTTCTCCCCTATCATTAATGCCTTAAATTAGTGTGGAACATTTGTTACAACTTATGAAAGAATATTATTGTATACTATTAATTATAATTTATGGATTAAGTGACTTTTTAGTGTTCCAGATAGAAAAATATAATGCAGAATTCATGTTCATCAGTGAAAGCTTTACTAAGTGGTTATAAATTCACTTATCCCTTTTCTGCTTAAGTGGCAAAGATATTAAATTATATTTTCTTTTCTAAGTACACAAACAATTCCAGATGAGAAGAATGATAAATGGAGTCAGGAAAAATAGATAAGATTTATACATTACCAAGGTCAAGCATTCATTATTTATGAAATTGACAAATATTTAGATGCTTGATCAACATTTTCAACTATAATAAATATAAATATTTAGATAATAAACATATATGGAAGTTTCGTTTATTTCTAAGATGGCACTTGCCAAATCAGTTTCATCAACTTCAAGATAATCTGTTACTTAAAGCTTCAAAACTACTCTTACTGAGGCTGCCCTTCAATATAAAATTCAACCTTCCATAACTCTAGATTTGTGGGACTCCAGTAATACATATGATGTGACCTGTTTAATGATTTTTCACTGTACCGGTATGTTAAATTTCAGGAAATATGACTTGAATATATCTAAATAAAAACAGTCATTTTAAAATGTGTTCAACTATTGACACCATAATGTTCTGAAAATTGAATTTCAGAGTACACGTCATATAATAACCAGTCCTGATGTTACAGGTGTCAAAAGATAAAAACAATCTCCCAAGTCCTCCAGTGAGGTCTGTATGTCCTCAAATAAGACTGAACACTCAGGAGTCACAAGCTTAATGCAGTACCCTGTGCAGGGTGTGCCTTCAATATGCATAGACAAAGGGTTCTCAACCTCAGCACTATTGACATTTGGGATCAGATAATTCTATGATGTGGATGACTGTCCTGTACATCTTAGGAGGTTCAGGAACGTCCCTGGCCTCTACCCACCAGGAAAACACACCCCCAAGTTGTGACAACCAAAAATGTCTCCAGACCTCACCAAATGACCTGGGGTGGGGAGGGGGAGCAAAACATTGCCCCAGTTTGAGAACCACAGGTGTAGACTGACCGAAAGAGAGAGAAAAGGAGAGAGACAGAGAGAGACATACAGAGAGAGAGAGAGGTGGTTTTTAATTCTCTTCTATTTTTTTCTCTGTGCCTGTTAAATCCTGATTTTTAAGAAAGAAAATTCAGTTCAAAAGTCTGTTCTCTCCAATTATTCAAAGTAGAATTTGTACACTGAAATAAATGAAAACAGTTTGAAGCTTTATCAATCTTCCTAGAGCCCAACCCTGATTGTATGCTTCCCTTACTCAAAAGTCTCTAAGAGTTATTACCAAAATAAGTTCAAACTCCTAGCCTGGCATTTGGGACTCAACACAGTTTCATACCAACCCACATTTCTAGACTTATCTTAAACTTAACTAAAAGTGACTAGAAAATATTGTCAAAGGACACATAATGATTATAAAAGTGAAAAACATTACAATGACATCCTAGGTGAGGGGTCCAAGATTTATGCATACAATTAGGTTACAGAAAAGTTCAAAAATATAACAAATCAAGCATTTGGTTTAGTTTAAAAATATAGAGCGTGAGACATAGTAAAATTGATACTTAAAGAAAATGGATGTTATTCATGTAAAAGGAGGGAGAAGCTCAAAAAAGAGAGGAGAATAATTTGGAAATGTTTATATTTGAACAAGATAAAACAAGTCATTAAACAATAAAGAATTTATTATTTCATATTATAAGAAGTCTTGATGTAGAATAACTTCTGGGCTGACTTCAGCATGAATCCAGCTCATTTTCATTTTTCCACTTTTTCTGCCTTTGCATATGGCCTCATCCTCAAGCTCTCCTCATATTTGAAAAATGGTAGCCACAGCTTCAGAATTCACATCCTCTTGAGTATATCCAGAGGAAAAAAATATTAAAGCACTATGTTATCAAGTTGGAGTTAGAAAATAATATAGAAATGATTATAATGTTATAATGGCATCATGATCCTTAAAAAAATTATCTCATATTTCTCTGTGTCTTTCACTAAATTGGACTGGCATCAGACTTGCCTGCTTTCTAGTACTCACATGGAATAATGTGTACATCAGGAACCCAGATCTTGGTTTCTATTACTATTTTCTACTAAAAGGAGCCAGAAATCCTTGAAAACAATATGATTCCCTGGTTTCTCTTGGCCTGGAACTTTTTACTACTGCAGAAAAAAAGTAGTGGTGGGTGATCTCGCTGCCCTCCCCTCTATGTGGGACCTGACTTCCAGGGGTGTAAATCTCCCTGGCAAGGCAGGATATGACTCCCGGGGATGAATCTGCACCTGGCATCGGGGGATTGAGAACATCTTCTTGACCAAAAGGGGGATGCAAAATGAAATGAAGTTTCAGTGGCTGAGAGATTTCAAATGGAGTCGAGAGGTCACTCTGGTGGACATTCTTATGCACTATATAGATAACACTTTTTAGGTTTTGATGTATTGGAATAGCTAGAAGTAAATACCTGAAACTACAAACTCCAACCCAGTAACCTTGACTCTTGAAGACGGTTGTGTAACAATGTTGCTTACAAGGGGTGACAGTGTGATTGTGAAAATCCTGTGGACCACACTCCCTTTATCCAGTGTATGGATGGATGAGTAGAAAAATGGGGACAAAACCTAAATGAAAAATAGGGCGGGATGGGGGGGTGATTTGGTGTTCTATTTTTATTTTTATTTTTTACTCTGATTCTGATTCTTTCCAGTGTAAGGAAAATGTTCAAAAATAGATTGGGGTAATGAATGCACAACTATAAGATGGTACTGTGAACAGTTGGTTGTACACCATGGTTGATTGTATGGTATGTGAATATATCTCAATAAAACTGAATTTAAAAAAAATAGGCCAAGGATTTGAATAGACATTTCTCCAAAGAAAACATACAAATGACCAATACACATCTTAAAAGATACTCACTATCATTATACATTAGGGAAATGCAAATCAAAACCACAATGAGATACCACTTCATGTCTACTAGGATGGCTATAATCCAAATCAAAAGGAGGCAACAGCAAGTGTTGATGAGGACGTGTAGAAATTGGAACCCTTGTACATTACTGGAATGTAAAATCACTGCCAGACCAGCAGTTCCTCAAAAGGTTGAACTTTATTATCAAGTTACTTTATGACCCAGAAATTCCACTCCTAGATATAAACACAAAAGAGCTGAAAATATATGTCCACACAAAGACTTGTATACAAATGTTCACAGTAGCATTATTCATAGTTGTCAAAAAGTGAAAACAGCCCAAATGTCCATCAAATGACAAATGGATAGACAAAATGTGGTATATCCATACAATAGAATATTATTTGGCCACAAGAAGGAATGAAGTGCTGATTCACAGTACAACATGGATGAATCTTGAAAATATATGTTAAGTGGAAGAAGCTAATACAAAAGGTCACAGATTGTATGATTCCCTTTAGATGAAATTTTCAGAATAGGCAATTCCATACAGACAGAAAGTAGAGTAGTGCTTGCCAAGGTCTGGGGAGAGAGGGAATAGGAAATGAATGCTGTGCCAGTTTGGATATACTATGTCCCCCAAGAAAAACCATGATTTTTTTTAATCCAATCTTGTGCGATATTTGGATTTAGTTGTTTCCATGGAGATGTGGGTAACCCAACTGTAGGTGATAATTTTGATTAAATTGTTTCCATGGAGGTCTGGACCCACCCATTCAGTGTGGTCTTGATTGGTTTACTGAGGTCCTTTAAAAAGAGCCACCACAGGCCTAGGCATTTGGAAATGACCATCGAAAGCAAACTTTTGCTAGCTCAGAGTTTCCCTGGGAGAAACTAAGAGAACACCCCAGATGCTTAGAGAGAAATGTCCTGGGAGAAAACCATTTTGAAACCAGAACCCTGGAGCAGATGCCAGCCACATGCTTTCCCAGCTGACAGAGGTTTTCCGGAGCCATCACCATTCTTCAGTGAAAGCACCCTATTGTTGATGCCTTTGTTTGGACACTTTTATGGCCTTAGGACTGTAACTTTCTAACCAAATGAACACCCTTTATAAAAGCCAATCCATTTCTGGTATTTTGCATAATGGCAACATTAGCAAACCAGAATAAATGCTAATAGGTATGGGGTTTCATTTAGAGGTGATGAAAATATTCTGGAATTATAGAGTGGTCATGATTGCACAACTTTGTAAACATACTAAAAACCATTAAAGGGGAGAATTTTATGTATGTGAAATATATCTAAATAAGAAACCTAAAATTAATAATAATATGGGAAGGATAAAAGCAAGTAGAGCTGTAGATGAAACAAAATTGACAATGAATTTATAACTTTTGGAGCTATATGATAGATGTAGGATGTACCTTACATTATTCTAGCTACTTTTATCTATGTTTGAAATCTTCCATAATTAAAAATTTTTTTAAGATTTTTGCAAGGCAGGGAGGGTATACAAAATTCTACCAGTTCAAATCACACTATTACAAATAAATCTGCTATGAAAATAATTGTACAAAAAATAGCAAAAGATGTTAGAGTAAAAATATGGACATATTGATGTGGAATGTGCAGGAAGCGAAAATAAATAAATAATAAGGCAGTAAATACCTGGCCATAAGAAAGGCACCATATTGAAAACCACCAGCTTGGATCACAGAATTCTAAAAAGTGCATCCAGGTGCCATATTCCAATCCAAATCCCCAACCAAGTAACTTTTCAGCCAAAGGTGGTAGTTCTGCTTTTCTTGGTTGTGTAGATAGCCTTCAGACCCCAGGAAGAGAAAAAAAAGGAGATGATGAAGAAATTAATCAATCTCAATTATTAATTTCAGGGGGATGTTGTTAGGTTAAGTAATCATAATTTTTGTAATCATAATATTGCCTTTGTATATTTTGAGTTCTAAGGATGTTTGAAACACTAAACATGATCTATTATATGAAGTTCACAAATTATAAGCTTGATTTATGACATTTTTCAGAGATTGTACTTGCTTAATGTATAAGACTACCTTGTACATGAGTGAAAGAACCAGTGATTTTAAATTGCAATTGTATATTGAAATGACAAAGAGAATTTACTCAAGCACCCAAATGGCATTAATTGTTCAAAAGCACTATATATATCAAATTTGTAATGCTAATTGACTATTACTCAAATATTACTCTCAATGTGATTATAACAAGTGCAAAAAAAAAAAAAACACATGAAATTCATTAGCAAAATAGCAAGATTTGAGGTGAGTCTAGGAGGTGGTGGAGTAGAGAGCCCCAGGACTCAGTCTCCCTACCGAAATTATCATTAACCAGGCAGGAATGGTCTGAAGCAACTATTTTGAAACAACAGAGGCTAGAAGAACACTGTGCAGCACCCAGGGAAAAGCAGGAAGAAGAGGCTGGTAAATTATGGTAAAGAACTATAAATTGCTCTTTCCGTACCATGGCTACCAGTGCCCATCTCCCACTCTCTTGGCAGGTGACAGCAGGGTACAGCCCCTGGTTAGCTGCTGCTAACAGAGAGAGACATAACTACCCTCTTCCCCAAGAACAGGGGTGGGCATAGCTGATCACTGATCACAGTTTTTGATTAGTGAATTCAGATCACTAGGTCCCAGCAATGAGGGCAACCATTGTTTCAACCCACCTTGGACAGGGGAGGAGGCAGTGAAGATTTAGAAACACAGTGCTACCTCAGGGATACTGGGAAGTTTGCTGAAGGGTTGTATTTCCTCGGCAGGCCAGGAAAGCTCAACTTTGGGAGCTGTTGGAGAAGTTTTTGGTGTCCTTCATTACCCACCTCCCCCCCTATACAGGCACACCAGGACAATTTGGAGCCAGTCTGTACCCCCATAACTGGGTCCCTGGCCCTGTTTTGCCTAGAAAAGATTGAATTGGGAAAGTCCTCCCCAGGTGACCCTCCTCCCAGAATTTGCCCTCCAGGCAAAAGCACCATGAAACAACAAAAGAGTGCTGAAAACTATAGAGGCAGATAGTCTAAGAAAGGTCTGCCAGCATCAGATACCCAGGAGAGGGAAGTTTATCCCCTGGGAAACAGAGGGGACAACCAGCCTCCTGCAAACAAGCCAACTCCAAAACAACTAACAATCAAAAGTGCAGGACAAGACACTGTGCACCTTGGCTAGACCTTCCTGATAGAAAGGCGGAAGCTCAAGAAAATCTCTGTCTTATCACCAGCTGGTGACAAAAACAGGAAACAGACATCCCAGGGAGGAAATCCCAGAGTTAACATTCTTAAATACTAAAATGTACAGCATGCAACAAGCAAAAGACAAACAAAGAAACAGGAAATGATGGCCCATCTGAAGGAAGAGGATAAAAATACAGGAAACACCACCAAGGAAGACAAGAATGTGAACACACCAAAGATTTTTTTTTTAATTATCTTAAAAGTGCTTAAGGAGATAAAGAAAAGTACAGAGAAAGAACTACAGTATATCAGGAAAACAATGAATGAACAACATGAAAGTCTAAGAGATAGAAATTTTAAAAAGGAACCAAATAGAAGATCATGATAACTGAAATGAAAAACTCCCAAGAGGGTTTCAAGAGCAGAATGGAGCTTGCGGAAGAAAGAATCAGTGAACTTGAAGACAAGGCACTTGAAATGTGTCAGAGTGAGGAGTTGAAAGATAAAAAGAAATATTAACAGCAAAAATAGCATAAGACTGCTATGGGACACTATATTAGGGTTCACCAGGGAAAAGAACCAACAGGAGATATCTGTAAATAGTATAAGATTTTATAAAAATGTCTCATGCAACTGTGGAGATGCACAAGTCCAAATTCCCTAGGGCAGGATGCAAACTGGCAACTCTGATGAAGGTTTTCAATGAATTCCCCAGGAGAAGCTAACTGGCTACGGTAGAGATGAAAGTTCTCTCTTCTGACTGCTGAAGTCATCACTTCTCCTTTTAAAGCCTTAAACTGATTGGATTAAACATCTCTCATTCCTGAAGACAAATGAAACCTCATCAAAATCAAAAACTTATGTTCCTCAAAGGACTTCATCATGAAAGTAAAAAGAAAGCCAACACAATGGGAGAAAATATTTGGAAACCACATATCCAATAAAAGATTAATATCCAACATATATTCATATATATATTCATATATATATATATGAAATCGTTCAACTTAACAATGAAAAGATAAACAACCCAATTTTAAAATGGGTAAAAGAGTTGAACAGACATCTCTCCAAAGACGATACAGCCAGAAAGCACATGAAAAGATGGTTAATATCATTAGCTATCAGGGAAATGCAAATCAAAACCATAATGAGACACCATTTCACATCCATTAGAAAGGCTAATGTTTAAAAATGAAAAATAAGAAGTGTTGGAAAGAATTCAGAGACATAGGAACACTCATTCATTGCTGGTGGCAATGTAAAATGGTGCAGCCCCTGTTGAAGACAGTTTGGCAGTTCCTCAGAAAGCTAAGGATAGAACCACCATATGACCCAGCAATCCCAGTCCTAGGTATATATCCAAAGGAATTGAAAGCAGGGGCCTGAAAAGGTATTTGCACACCAGTGTTCATTGCAGCATTATTCACAATTGCTAAAAGATGGAAGCAACCAAGTGTCCATCAACTGATGAATGGATACATAAAATGTTGTATTTACATACAATGGAACATTATTAAGCTTTAAAAAATGAATGAAGTTCTGATACATGCAACAACAAGGATGAAACTTGAAGAAATAATGTTGAGTGAAATAATTGTTTGTCAGCACAAAAGGCCAAATATTGAATGATTTTACTGATTTGAAACAAGTAAATAAACTCATAGAGTCAGAATCTAGAATATAGGTCTCCAGGGGATGGGGTGAGGATAGGAAATGGGAAATTAAGGCTTACAATGTACTCGGTTCCTACTTGGAATGATTTTGGTATGGATGGTGGTAATGGTAGCACAACACTGTGAACAGAATTAATAGCACTGAACTATGTATCTGAATGTGATTTAAAAGGGAAATGTTAGATTGTACTACAATAACTGTGCCAGTTTGATTGTATTATGTCCCCCAAAATTGCCATTATCTTTGATGCAATATTCTGTGAGCAGACATATCAATGTTGATTAGATTATAATTCTTCGATTGTTTCTATGGAAATGTGACCCACCCAATTGTAGATGATAACTCTGATTAGATAATTTCCATGGAGGCATGGCCCCACCCATTCAGCATGGGCCTTGGTTAGTTCACTGGAGCCCTGTAATAGCTCAGACAGAAGGAGCAAGCTTGCTACAGCCAAGAGGGACACTTTGAAGAACACACAGGAGCTGAGAGAGGATCTGCGCTTTACAGACACATTTTGGAGATGACCTTTGAAAGCAGACTTCTGCTCCAGAGAAGCTAAGAGAGGACAAACACCCCAAGAGCAACTGAGAGTGACATTTTGGAGAGAAGCTGAAGCCTAGAGAGGAACATCCTGGGAGAAAGCCATTTTGAAACCAGAACTCTGCAGCAGATGCTAGCCACATGGCTTCCCAGCTAACAGAGGTTTTCCAGATGCCATTGGCCATCCTCCAGTGAAGGTACCTGATTGTTGAAGCCTTATCTTGGACACTTTATGGCCTTAAGACTGTAACTTTGTAACCAAATAAACCCTCTTTATAAAAGCCAATCCATTTCTGATGTTTTGCATGATGGCAGCATTAGCAAACTGGAACAGTAAAAAAATTAAAAATTTTTTTAAAATCCATGGAACTACACTACACAAACACTGAACCTTAAGTTAAACCATGGACTCTAATTAATAGTACATTTATAAAAATGTGCTATCATTGATTGTAACAAATATTCCACATGAACGCAAGGTGTTGGTGGTGGGGTGGTGTATGGGAATCCAGTATTTTATGCATGATTGTTCTATAAACTCACAACTTTTATGATAATGTGAAAAAAAAAGATTAAAAATAGCAAAATTTATAGATGGGGCTTAAAGACATAAGAAAAACAAAGGTTTTTAATTTACGACTTTAATAAAATTGAGTATTAATTAACATGCAAACCAACTGTGTACTCTCTCCCAGGCAAAAAAATTCCTTGCATACATTTGAAACTCAGTGAATAACATTATTTTTAGCTCTTACCCCATTGTGCCTTACATTAAATTCATTTGTGTATGCATCTCACTTTCTCTGCAAAATTTTAATTTCCTTTGAAGTCACAAATCATGTCTTTCTCATCATTTATCCCAACAGAATCTAACAAAATACTTTGCACATGAACTAGTGTGTTATATAAAAGCACACATGTACCATAATATACAAATAAAATTTTTTTCATATTAGGCACTCCATAAATTTCTAATAATGATGCATATACTTAATCTTTAACAATAAAAAGGGTTCATCTTAATGTATTCACTTTCTCCTATATGTCACAGTCCAGATTGTCAGTATCATTACTTATACCACAAATGCTTAATGAAAATGTCACTCTGAGCTAGGACTGCATCTGATCAATCTAAAGTGGGCAGCATTTCCTAGAAAGCTATTAACCCTATTTTCATGAAATGCAGGAGTTTTGCACTAACAGATTTGCCAAGTTTAGCGCCAAAACAGAATTTACTGTTTCTATTTTTGAACTAAGTTTAGTTCTTTGATGTAATAATTTAGAAAACCTTGGCTACATCAGGATTTCCTAACTTCTGAACCAAGCTCCCAAATGGTCAATTTTAAACAATCATAGAGAAGTGCTTCATTCTTGGATAAAACAGCTTGGAAAAAGTAAACTTTTTTAAGAGTTTAAGTATAAATTAGACCCCTGCCAACTCTAAGATTCTATATGTGAATGAGAAACATAGGGATTCTATTTTTCCTTTAGGGAGAAGACAATTTGGTTTGAATTCTGGATTTTATCTCACCATGGGCATTTGAAATGTCGAACTGATCCTCTCAAAATTGAGCTCATCATTTAAATAAATGTAGCATGTGATATTTAGAAAGAGAAGTCTCATTTTGGAAATAGGACTGAAAGATTCCTTTTCCTATTTAAGAGAGATGGAAATATTTACTCTAAAGGTGAAAGATACTTTTAAATTTTGATTTATTTTACTATTGAGTTCCTCATAATTGAAATGTGTGTGGTCAACCATTCCTTACTTTTTCCATATTAAAAAATAGGGAAACTTTACAAATTAGATGGGAATAAAATTAGAAATAATGTCCTCCAGGCAAAAAAATGTATTTTACTTGTATGAAGTATTAATTTCATTTCCAAAGTTCCAGTTATTTGGAATAATTCACAATATTTCCCACTCTGATATCATTCATAAGCTCTGAGCACCAAAGGAGCCAAATATAAATTTGACAAAGACTCTTTCCTGGAAGTTGAACAATATATATTCAGTACATTAACAAGAGACACAGTTGGAAAAGAATGAAGTCTATGCAAGAGATATAGCATATGAGAGATTTTAGATAACTTTTAAAAGAATCTGATAACATTTTATTTAAGCAGCATGTATAAAAATTATTTGCAATAAATTTAAATAATTGAATAGAGAGTTTAGAATGTATGTGCTTGATTATGTGTGCCTTGACAACAGTCCATACATCTCTATTCCCTCCTTAATATATGGGATCAGGAGTCACATTAATTCTCTCTAGAAGTCACATCTAGAAACAATATGCCTTAACATGTCTAAAAGGGAGCATTAAAAAGTATGTATTCTAATTCTGTTGCTAGCATTTCTATTATCTGATCCTATTACCTCCTATGCTTCATTGACTATGTTAAGTAGTCAACACGGCTGATGCTAGGGTCTTCTCTACAGGCGTGAACTTCCCAACCTCTTTGGTTGTTTACTACATCTCACAATTTTTTTTATACAAGGTAAAATAAACACCTAAAGCAGAGGTGACAGGGAAAGAATCACAAAGATAGGCATAAGAGAAGGGCAGAGTTGGAAAGAGAAAGGGAAAGCCCCAAGAACTGACCTGGAGAATGCTTTATGAACTGATTTTATGCCACCATATGGAAGAATCCACTGCCTTGGTGAATCTGTACCCAGCCACTCCCCTCACCACACTACTTCTATATTACCCATTAACGCATCTTGTGGAACACTTTGTCTTAAGATAATATCCCTGCAGGTGCCAACTTCAAAGGAAACAAATCTTCATCTAAGCGTCTTGGCCATACCACCTCCTTATGATATCCACTTTCACTCCTCGGCTGGCCAAACACTAGTGTTCTCTGAACATTTCCAATGTCATGTAGAATACACCACTCTTCCTTTTCCATCCCTGATTTCTATTTTTGTTCATATCCCGAACATCAAGTACAACCAAATATTTCTTATCCCCTCTTCATAATTCCAGTTACAGCACTTGAAAACCCAGAAATCCACCCAGTAAACTAAGTAGATACTTGTTGACTGGTGATGGGTGGAGGGAAGAAAAGACAATAGAGCCAATGGACTAAGCAAGTCCAAATAAAGGACACAGAGAAGAAAATGAAAAGCATTTGAGCCAGAATAGAGATGGAAATACCAAACGACAATACTACATTCAAAAACAAAATCTGAAAAATACGTATAAGCCTAAAGCAGGGACCTCCAAAGCTCTGAAGATGACTGTTAAGTGCAAAGGCAGCTAATTCTCATCAGTTCTGCATTCCATGTGTCATCATTCATGCAGATCATCTATGAGTTCTCCCAGACATGAAGGTGTCTTTACTTAGCTAGAATTCACCATAAAGAAATTGTTTAGCATTCTGATATTATCCATTTTCCTCACATTTCTTGCTTATTAAAGTCAACTTTCTATGATTGTTATTTCAACCAACTAAGGCTCTTGCCTCGCAGATTGATTGTTGGGAATTATAAGGCTACTCTCTTCTCCTTCAGGAAATCACCCAAAAACAACTAGGAGAATGAGAACCAGAAAGTCAGACTCCATTTTTAATAAAATTCAGAGACTTTTATAATTCCAAAATATAATACATGAAGATGGGCTGTCAGATGCACTGAAGGTCAAGAAGAGGTATAGGAAGACAAATAGAGAGGAAGTATTTAGCTGAAGATCTCAAACAAAGCTGTCAGAGCACAGGTCCCCAGGACTGGTAGGACAATCTGAAAGGGTGTGCAGGCTGGATCATATTTTAGGAAGCTGTGAGAAAGTAAGGCAGGGTATAGTACATTACGGACAGTGTTGCAGCTGCCTATCCCAGGAGACTGAGAAGAAATAAAGGCTAAAAGAATTTTCCCACATACCCTGTACAGTAAGGAATTTTACTTGTAGCAGAAATTTTCTACAACCCTGGAGAATTCCCTAACCCCTGTTTCAAATAAATCTATAGATATATGGTGTAGGAAGAACCCTACTCATTCAAGGATGAGGGAGAAAACAAAAAGGGATCATCAGATAAATATTACCAAAATATCCAAAACAAAAATGAGAGAGAGAGAGAAAGAGATCAAAAAGAGACTTGGAAAACAAATGGCAAAGAATATAAGAAAACTATTTTCATGGAGCAGATAAAACACATTTTAAATCTTAATGATGACTTCTATAAAACAGGAGCTCAAAGCAAAGATTCAAGAGTTCAAGCAAGACATGGAGAGATCACAGGAGATGAACTATGAGCTGTCAGAACCCAAGGAAAACATGGAAAATTCAAACCAAAATCTTTAGAAATGAAAACCAGAACAACAGTGGACACAGAGTCCAGGATTTAGAAAAGTATGCAAAATTAAATAGAAAAGAACAGAACTTTAAAAGATGAGAGAGAAAATGACAGACATAGAAGAGAAATAAAAGAGCATAACTGATGTCCCAGAGATAGAAAAATAAAATAATGTAGGAAAAAATATTTAAAGACATAATTCAAGAAAACTTAGCAGAAATTTTGAAAAGACTTGAATCTACTCATTTAAAAGACATACTTGTGTCAGAAAAATATAATCCAGAAATATCAATACTGACACATAGTTTAGAAAGGTTGCTGGACTTTGAATATACATAGACAATCCTCTGAGGAAAGAGACAGAAGGATCAAATCGCCCATAAAAGGGGAAAAAGCCTGTTTTACACTTTAATATTTACATTCAGTATCATTCAATCCCAGGGGACAACTCAATCTACAAAGTTTGGGACAAAAAAGAAAACCTATGTTATTCAGGCATAAAAGCAAATAACAAACATATTGTAATTGGTAAAACTCATGTGAGAGTACTAACTTCAGCTAATCATCATATAAGTGGAAAAACTACTGTAACAAGTGCAGATATTGAGCACTGAATCCATCTACTGATCTTTAAGATTAATACTAGAACAACTTTGGTGATTGTGGTTACAGAAGATAATGTAAATGTTGCTAATCTGACAACATGAAAATTAAGTTGGCACCCAGTGCCCAGATCTCGAATTTTAAAACCATTCTTCAATAAAAGGAACCAGGGCTCCTTGGAAAAAAGGCTGAATCTAGGACTGGAGCAGGGAATAAATAAGATAAACCTGGAGAATCCTATAGTGCCAGAAAGTAAAGAAGTGCTCAAAAGAAGTTAAAGGATGGAAGCATTTTAAAGGGACACAGGAATTAACTGAAAGAGTTCCCAATGGCCAAAGATGGAACAATTTAAACAATAAAATATATAAAATAGGATTGGATTATAACACAAAGTATATAAAAATATCCATGAAACCATGCTGATATAAGGTATTGAATAAATAAATAAATGGGAGAGAAAAGAGAAACCTCCCATACAGAAGAATTTCAAATACTTTATGTGGATACTTCACCTTCAAGAAGAGGGAGCATAACTCCTCACCTTTTAAGTATTGGTTTCATGACTTGCTTCCAAAATGTACATATGGAAAGAGTAGAAGGTAATTTTACATGGGAGAAACCTGACAAACTATCTGAGCCGGGTGATCAAGGTTGACATCTTCAGTGATAAACCATACAGAAAGCATATATCCTTGATATGGTATTTTGAGAATAGAACTTCAACTCTGTAATCTTAGAGGTATACCTATTCAGTGTTAGTAGGGTAGCAGAATGGTGCAGCCCCTCTAGAGGGTAATGTAGTGGATCCACAGGAGGCTAAATATAGGGTCGTTATATAATTAGGCAAGCCCGTTACTAGGAATATACTGAGAAGAACTGAAAGCAGGGACTCAAAAAGACATTTGCATACTGATGTTTATGGTGGCATTATTCATGATAGTCAATGGATGGAGATGGCTGAAAGTTACATTAACTAGGAAGCAGAAGGGTGAACTATAGTGCATACATACTATGAAATATAGTGTGGCTACAGAAAGGAATGAATTCATGAAGCATGCAATGAGGTAAATGAACTTGAGGACTTTATGTTGTGCAAAATAAGTCAGAAACAAAAGGACAAATTTTGTATTGTCTCATTTAGAAAGTACTTATAACACAATTAGGACCTAGATTGTAAGCTCTTACAGCAGTCACATTTATTCCTGAGCTTTAAGTGTTATTTCTAAATTCTGAGATGCTATGCTCTGTGTATTTTCTGGTATTTCCCTGGAACTTTGGGTATCTGTATGACACCTAAGACTCAGAGTTGGAGTCCTGCAGTTCTGAAAGGCAGCATTATTCCATACAGAAACTGTTAAAGAAACCAAAAAAGATATCAGACTTCAATTAGAGATAAGAACAAAGCTGATCTGGATGGGACAATGATAAATCAGAACATAGGGTAAAGGATGATATTGTCTGTATTTTAAAACTTTACCACCTGTGTGAAACCAAAGGAAAAGATGTTCATTTTGTTCAAATCTTAAATTTTCTGTAGCACATGATCTAAATTAACTTGTCTTGCCCATTCATTTAAACAACCTAAACACATGGAGCCTAGAATAAAGAATGAGATCTTATAATTCTATATAGCTTAATTCTATATACCCTGATACATTCCAGAGTATGTTGGGTAATAATCAAAAAGTATTGGCAAAGTCCCTTGAGGGACTGGAGAAAAAAATATGTAACTATTAAACTTCCCCACCTGGGAAATTCCTGATACTCTCTGAAGGAGTTGGGATGCACAAGTTAAAAGGCCAACCCCTTGATTTTGAGTCTTTCTCCTATGAAACATATTTTGGTAATGGGGTTGCTAAGCCTACCTATAATTATGCCTAAGAGTCACTTCCAGAGAATCTCTTTTGTTGCTCAAATGTGGCCTCTCTCTAAGCCCAACTCTGCAAGTAAACTCAACCTCCCCTCTATGTGGGACATGATTTCCAGGGGAGTAAGACTCCCTGGCAATGTGGGACATGATTACCAGGGATCAGCTTGACCCTGGCATCATGGGATTGACAAATGCTTTCCTGACCAAAAGGGGGAAGAGAAATGTAACAAAATAAGGAATCTGTGGCTAAGAGATTTCAAATATGGTCAAGGGGCCATTCTGGAGGCTACTCTTAGCTAGATATTACAAATTGCCATGGTATGTCAAGCACCAACCAACAGTATTCCTGAAAACCCTAAAGAATACCTAGGGCTCTATCTGAGGCTCTATAAAAGTTTAACTCACTAGGTTTGTTTTTCAGAAACTTAAAATCTTCAGATAAGCCCTGAAATCCAGAGGCACTAGGTTTATTTTTCAGAAACTTAAAATCTTCAGATAAGCCCTGAAATCCAGAGGCACCAGTCTCTCTAAAAACATCAACTAGTTGCATTCCCCTAACCCATAATATTGATACCCCTTTTCAACATGAAGAAGTTAGAATGGTTGTTGCCCAAATATCTCTGAAAATTGAGAGAAGGATCAAATGAGAGGGAGGAGTTGTAACAGAAAAGATAGACTTTAACAAATGATTGTGACTACTGAATCATTATATTGATATTTCTTGTTAGTCTCTAGAGTATAAGAACAGCTAGAAGGAAATATGTGAAATTATGGAACCATATCATACTTTGACATTTGCTCTGTAACTACTTGTCAAACTGTACTTTGAAATTTATCACTTTTCTATATATATGTTATATTTTACAATTTAAAAAAGCTAAAATGCCTAAAATCTGAAAATCTATTAAGAATCCTTTTTTGTTTGGAAAAAAAAGTGAAATATAACTGACTGCATGCAATAAAATACCCCAGTGTAAGCAAAAAAGGAGATGTGTTATAAGGTGGGTGAGTCTGAAAGCACCAAGGGCAGAGTTGCAAATGGACCTGGGCAACAGATTAGAAAAAGCAGAGAGGACAACACTGTAGAAAAACAGGAAATTCTGTTTCTCATCTCTGCCACTACCTATGCACCTCTCTCAATATAGTCCTGATTTTGATCTCTTTTTGAGAGAACAGCCAAACTGACTAGACTCTCTTGGTCCCAGCATTAAATTCAAAAAAAGACATATTGGCGCACATTTGACCAAAGAGTCACATAGCAGGGAATATGCTGTGAAAACATGGCGGCTCCTGCTATACTCACATGAATGGAGTGGGAGAGGGGTGAGAGATGGAACATTACAAGAGAAGAGGCAATCACTGTGAGCTAGGCAGGCAATCACATGGATGTCCTCTATAAAACCCACACACGTTTTTAGCTTTTCTCTTATTTTATCAAATTCTTCCTTTTCTCTTTCCATAACTGGTTCCTACTGCCACCCCACTTTCTTCAAGGTTCTTGTGCCTTCCAAGCTCACTGGCCCACCCATGCCTGCCTTGATTAAAATGTTCGATACTGGGGATAGATAACCTGTCCTGGACCCCCTTTACCAAGAGTTCCTCCTTCTTCTCTTCAACTCAGAGCAACTCATTTTGGTCCTTCTCAGGTGACCCCATTTGAATTTTTACCAAACTTTCTGGGTGTCATATTTTATTTCACTGTGCCTTTAATAAATGTTTTAGGGCAGAAGTTTGTATACACCCCTCAAATCATGCCATGTGAAAAGAAGTGACAAAGGCAAATGAGTCTGGGTTATCTGTGATGTTTGTCCTTTATAAGGACAATTGTAGGGTGGAGAATTTATAAATTTAAAATTATATCTATAATTATATATAATTTTTAATGAAAACACCAGTCATGGTGCTATATAAATTTCATTACCCTAGTGAAAGAATAAGACTTCAAAGTGGTAAAATATATTATTAAATTAACTACAAAAAAAAATGGTTTCCATAGAAAAAGAAACAAAAACAATACAAATTGCATAGAGGAAAGAGTTTGCACAAATCAAAGACAGATGATAAAAGTTGAATACTAAATAAAGAAAGAATGGCACACAGATGGTTCAAGAGCAGAACAGAATTAGCAAAACAATGTTGAGGAACACAGAGACTGTGTCTACAGTGCTCCCAATTTTTCAGAAAAGCTATCTGCTTGGAAGGATGTCTGTTCTGAGTTGCAAGGCAGCCAGACAGAGTACTGATATATCTCAGTGGTTAAGAATGTGGACCCTGGAGTCATAGCATTGGGTTTAAATCTCACCTCTGCCTCTTGGCAATATAAAACATTGGAGAAACTACTCAAAAATCCTAATATCATCTGTAAACTAAGGACAGTAATAGTATCTACCGCCATGTGATGGTTTGAACCTGTATGTACCCCAGAAAGACAAGATCTTAAATTTAATCCATTCCTGTGGGTGTGAACCCATTGAAAGTAGAATATTTTGATGAGGCTACTTCAGTTAAGGTTTGAGTCACCTCATTCAGGATGGGTCTTAATCATCTTTCCGGAATCGTTTATAAATGGAATGAATACAGAGAAAGAGCGCCACGGAAGCAAGAAGCTGAAGGCAATGAAACCCAGGAGAGATGGGAGAGAACAGCAGATGTTGCCCTGTGCCTTACCATGTGGCTGCAAAGCCAAGGACTGTGGCAGCTGGCCTTCAGGAGGAAAGCATCGCCTTAGTGATGCCTCGATTTGGACATTTCCTCTGTCTCAAAACTGTAAGCTAATAAATTCCCATTATTCAAAACTGAACCATTTCATGGTATCTGCTTTAAGCAGCCTAGGAAACTAAAACACCCCATTTGGTCACAGAGTGGATTAAATGTAGTGTATGTGAAGCACTTCCTTTACACTTAGTTAAGGTCTAAATAATATTTTAATAAATACTAGCTATATAATTTTAAAGTAAATATTAATGAGACAAATACAAAGAGTGATATCCCAAGTCACATTATTCCTTGGTCACTACTGAAAAAAACTCTGGTTTTAACTCTGGATTGCTCTCCTCTAAGAGTAACTTCCATTTAGGGACTCACACCAGAACCAGACTGCTAGGATTTGAATCCAGGCTCTCCACCAACTATCATTTGGTAGATACCTAACCTCATTTCGTCAGGATCTTCATCTGACAAAATATTGTTCCCACCCCACAAGGCATTTGGAAGGATTAACTGACAATCAATGTTAGCTACTGTTACCAGTGACATACCATGGCCCCTGAGAGTTGCTTGGAGGGCAGCCGTCTTTGTGACAAGACAGTACAGGTATTCTGGAAGCCCCTCCAACGACCTGTGCTATGATGTCTCCTTTCTCACAGGAGCCCATGGGGTTAATATTCTATGACTATAAAGCAATTGTCATCAACATCTGGATATTCCTTTCCCAGGAAATAAACAGCATGGAGGAGTAAAAAATGAAACACCCAGACTCTCCTGCTCAAAGCCCCTTTGTTAGGATGGGAATGGCTTGCTTCCTTCATTTCTAAGTAAAAATAGAAAGGACTTTGCCCTTCAGTGACCAGGATGAAGGAAGAAGGTAATGATGATTCAAAGTCACTGCAGCCTACTATTTCTTTCCAAGGGAAGTCATAAAAGAGGTCGCACACACACACACACACACTCCTCTGAAGAAAGCATCTAACCGCACCCTCAGGGCATGTCTGTGCTCAAGTTCCTAGAGTGCTTGAAAGAATCCCACTTTCAGTACAGGGCTGGAGGCCATGCAACTAATATCTAATATTGTTTAGCACTGTCTCGGGTGGAGAAAAAAGAACCAACAGAAATCTTTTGTGACTGGTTTTTATCTCTAGTTGTCCTGAAATTTTATCTAATTGCGGAGAAAGACTTGGCCAACAAAATGAAACATTCCTATTTCGGACAATGTCATAACAACTTGGACTCAAGAAATATGAGTTTTAGCCCCTGCCTAGACTTTAACCTCGTGACCTTGGGAATGTCACTTGACCTCCCTGAACCTCCTTACAGTTGGGTGAGGCAGTCAGCTCTCAGTTGATAATAGATAATAGATGAATCACCTACTCGGTCTTCTCAGTCTAGTAACAAATAGAATAGAAAGAACTTGGTCAAGGGAGATGCTTAGAGGGCAGCTGTCTGCAGCATTCTGTGTGGGAAGAAATGCCCACCCTCCCCTCATTCCAATGTCCTAATCTGAGTGTCTGAGAGGACCCCATCACCTTTCAAGGTGGCAATGAATGAAGGCTCTCGTGGGGAGGAGGGTCGGGCCTTGTAACCCTGACTTTAACTTTGTGATCCTGACATTCAAACTCCTGCTTTCAAAGTCTGATCTATTAAAGCCACCATCTCCACACTGGCCTCACAGGAAAGAATGTCTCTCACTTTACAATTTTTGCTCTCCCTTCTATTCTCCTCAGTACAGCTGGAATAAAGCCAAACCCTTTAGAAATCACTGACATCTAGGAGGTAAGAGGAGAATAAATAAGCAACTTGATCACCTGGTTCACAAGGTAAAATTCAGTCATCTTCAGTCTCCTCCCTGCCTCCCAGGCTCCCTCTGTGTGGCAGAGGCCACCATAAACCCCTCAAGCTATTTAAATACTCCGAAGTCTAGATACCAGAGAGAAATGCCCTGAGAAAGTCAAGAACTCCCCCCTGGTCTCTTAGACCCACAACTTCCCTAGATTAAGGCCTTCAGGAATGACTGCCCATTCAGGGGCAGGCTCTCCACATCCCCAAGGCCTTCCCTCACCAGGACAATTGTATCACAGACAAACATTCATGCCACGGAAGGAAAAAAGAGAGCAGGTGGGCCCTTTGGAGGGGAGGTCTCCTTATTGCTGTATTAAACATTATTAATGCACATTCTTGACTGAGAATTTTTAGACAACCCTCCCAAATGAGAAGGGTTTCCTGGATGCTCTTAAAACATTCTTATACAGATAAGCAAGTTCACAATGGAAAAAAACATGTGAGTCCCAGTGCTAAGAAGCACACTGTGCAACCAAACCTCCCCTCACAAGTCCATTTTGCTACCTTTCAGCTATATTTGTTCATTTCCATCTGTGATTAGGAAAGAAGCAGTATCTAAAAAAAGAAAATACTTCAAGCACAAAGCCAAAGTAGGTGGAAAAAGATAGTAACAAATACATGTTAGATGATTAATCGAGACTCTTTGATTCCATCAGGACATTAAAATTCCACAAATTCTAGGTCAAACTTTACTTGCCGTAACTTATTCTCTAACCAAAACAGGCAAGAAGAACAGTAGTACAATTTGACAATCATACCTTTTTCTAATCTCTCCAAGGGCTAATGATCTCCTGGCTTTTGAAAATCAGGATTTATTTTTAGAAAATCAAAAAGCAGCTCCCAATGTGTCCATCTTCTATACACACAAATCATGAGTTAAAGTAAAGAATTCATCCTTTAAAAAGTATATGGTAAAAGCAGTAAGCAGAATATTTTAATAATCTTATTATCTGTTTTCACTGGAAGGAGAAAACACCTTTAGATTTTATTTCATTTCCATCATTCAGAATTTTTTTAATTAGGTAACAATTTGGTTGAAGTAATTTCTTTCCTCTAATCCTTTTCTGCCCCCTAGTGGCAACATAGTGTTATGTACTAAAAATTACCATTTAAGGATATTCAATTTTTATATTTCCACAAACTCTATTGTATTTTATGGCTATTTATATAGAGGTCCTGTATCACCAAGTTTATTGTAAAATAAACTTAATAAATACATTTGACTATGTCATAAGATTTCATGATCACTTTGTTACTTACATATTGTGTATTACATGACAGCTCTTTTACCCATAATGTTTTTCCTAGAAAACTCACAGCGAGAGCTGATCTGTGGAAAATGACATTCATTTGGTGGTCTAAAGGTTTAGAAAGCACAAAATATATCCTTCTCTTAGAATCCAAAATATGTGTTACCAAATTAATATATATCCTACAGTAATGACACTAACTTGTTAGTGATTTCCTAAATGTTGCACTTTTTTTTCACATCAGACCTACTGGCATCCTGTAAAATACACCCTAGAAAGTGGTGGGTAGACACAGTTTTCTGTTGTTTTCTCCCAAGAATTGCTAAGAAATTCCTTTGTAATTCTTCTTCTTTGTCACACCTGTTATTCCCCATAATACCCATTTCAATAATTTCATTTGAACATTTTATATCAGTTTGGCAAGGTGATGTACACTCCATCCCTAAAACCCAGCATGATATCAAAATCAAATCCTTGGAATACTACTCCTCAGTAAAAGGGAATGAACAATTGATTCACGCAACAACTTGGATGGATCTTAAGGGCATTGGGGGGGGGACCTCAACAGATCAAATACTGTGTGATTCCATTTATACAATATTCACAAAATGACAAAATTATAGAGATGTAGAACAGATAGTGGTTTCAGGGATTAAGGAAGGGGAAGTTGGGTGTTACTATAAATGTGAAGCCCAAGAGAGTACCTTTGTGGTGATGAAACAAATCTGTATCTTGATTGTAATGGTGATTAAACAAATCTATACATTTGATAAAATGTCATAGAATTATACACAAAGACTTTTTTTTAAAGTGCATGCAAAGAGATTGTGAATGTTGAGTAAGAGCTATAGTCCAGCTAATTGTATTGTGCCAATCAGTGGGCTGGCTTCAACAATGCCTCATAGTTACACAAAATGCCACCACTGGGGGAAGATGGGTGGTACAGGACCTCTATGTCCAATGTTTTACAACTTCTTGTGAATCTATAGTTATTTAAAAAGCCACATCCTACTCTCATATAATGATTTGATGAGTCTCATAGCTAAAGACCTATCAATGGGCAAAGATAAGATTTTCCTCATAAAGTATATGCTGGCTCTCTGCTATCCCACAGAAAATGGGATAATCAAGATCCCAAAGTTCAACAATGTAGAACAGGACCATGATAATTGTAGCATGAAGTTTTTTCCAGCAGAAAAATGAAAATCTGCATTCATTTAAAAAAACTCAATATGGAACCCACTATGGGAAATTTAACTTCAAGCCTACAACTCCCTTCCAGACCTGCAAGAAAATAAACTGGTGAGAAAATACATTCATAAGAAAGTGAAAGTTAATTTTTATATGGGGTTGTTACCTCTAAGTCAGTAAAATGTCAAGAGTTATCTACTAATAATGATTATGGTTTTAGAATACATGATCTATTGGGCTCATTTTTGTGCAGCTAATTGATAACAAAGATCAATATGGATTAAGGCCATCCCCTAATGTTACATTTCCACCCATACATCTCATAGCACCTCAAGCTTCATTTTGGTAACCGGGAGCCATGTACCCCAGAAAAACATGTTCTAAAACTTAATCAATTCCTTGGAATCGGTGTGAACCGATTCCATTGTAAATAGGACCTATTGATGGGGTTATTTCAGTTAGGTGGTGGCCTGCAGACTCAGGACGGGTTTTAAGCATATTACTGGAGGCCTTATAGGGAAGGTCACAGAGAGAGAGAAAAGCCAAGGGAAGAGGGGTTTGGAGGCTGGCTGTGTGTGCCACCAGAAGCTGAAAGTCAGCAGAACCTGAAAGAGAAAGGAGAAGCCAGGAGAGGCTGCCATGTGCACTGCCATGTGACAGAAAAGTCAAAGACCTAGAATGACTGGCAGCTAGCCCCAGAATGCCACAGTCCTCTGAGAGAGTGTACCACTTTGATAGTGCCTTGATTTTGGACTTCTCTTAGCCTCAAAACCATGAGCCAATAAATTCCCATTGTTTAAGCCAACCCACTGCATGGTATTTGCTTTAGCAGCCAGGAAACTAAAACACTCGGCATGTCTAAAAATGAACTCAATGTCTTGCCCAGGTATGTTCACCCTCCTGTTGTCTCTTTCCTGGTATTTATAGCACTACCATCCTTGGGCACTAGAGCTAAAAACTGAGACTCTCCCTGGGGACTCCTTCTACTCCTTAAATGTCTCTAGAATCAAACTCCTCCTTCCCATCCCCACAATCAATTACTGAGTTCAGGCTTCTGAAGATTGTTCCCCTAGATTACTGCAAGGGTGTCCTAGCTGATTTCCCTGACATTAGTCCATCCTCCACACTCCACAGGTACAAAGCTCACTTCCCAATGAGATCTGAGTTCTCTGAGAGCCAGGCATCTCTGTTTTTAGAATGAATGGATGAAACAACATCAGTGCAAAGACCATGACCTTGGTCCCTTTCATCTCCAAACACTTCAATAAACTATTGTTAACCAACTGCTGCATTATTGTACTTATTATTTACTATTGCATTATTATAATTATTATGGGAGAATGCCAAGTTTAAAGGCAGTCATAACTATTTTATTCATTTAATGAACATTTTTACTGAACCTACTACGCATAAAATAAAATGCTTTAAGGCAGTAGTTTTCAAGTTCTGGGGCAGTGAAACCATTTATTTTCTCAAATAAACACAAAGATTTCCAAAATATTGAACATATGGATTGAAGTAGATCTTAGATTCAATCATTCATTCAACAGATGCACCAGGCACCAAGAACAAGTCATACATTATTTCAAGAAAAAAATATATATTTGTATTATGGAGGGAGGGAAAAGCATATGAAGAAAAGACTTTTCTTAATTTTCTTTTTACATTGTGTGATGGGAAATGAGGGAAAGAATGCAAGGAGAGATTCAATATATTTACTCCGGTGGGAGGGGAATCATTAGACATTGTTCTTGCCTTCAAGAAGCTTCAACATACCCCCCTTAGAATCACTAAATTAACTCTCTTAAACTACAGGTGGTAATGTTGTTCTGAGTTATATTATTCCACCACTCACTTCTCACCACAATGGAAGTTACTTTTCAGTCCCAAAAAGGAAAGGGTCCTCAGATGGTATACAGGTGAAGTCCCATGGTCGTAAGAGCTTGTAGCAATCAAGGGAAGGCCTCAGATCTTACAGACAGGGTCAAAATCTCACATTCCACCTCCACCTGTCTGTTTTCTACAATTTTTTCAGACCATGTCTGCCTATATTACTGACCCACACACAAAAAATTCCTTTCAAAATTGGCCTTGTCAAATATTAAAATGTAGCTAGACTATTAATACTGCATAGAAGTCTAATCAAAATGCAATAACGTTCATTATGTCTGCTCTGTAATTTTAACTCCATTCTAGAGAAGATAGCTACGGAGGCGGGGCAAGATGGCAGACTGGTGAGCTGTATGTTTTAGTTACTCCTCCAGGAAAGTAGGTAAAAAGCCAGGAACTGCGTGGACTGGACACCACAGAGCAATCTGTCTTTGGGCATACTTCATACAACACTCATGAAAACGTGGAACTGCTGAGATCAGCGAAATCTGTAAGTTTTTGCGGCCAGGGGACCCGCGCCCCTCCCTGCCAGGCTCAGTCCCGGGGGAGGAGGGGCTGTCAGCTCCAGGAAGGAGAAGGGAGAATTGCAGTGGCTGCTCTTACCGGAAACTCATTCTACTGATTCAAACTCCAACCATAGATAGACTGAGGCCAGACACCAGAGACTCTGAGAGCAGCCAGCCCAGCAGAGAGGAGACAGGCATAGAAAAAAAACAACACGAAAAACTCCAAAATAAAAGCAGAGGATTTTTGGAGTTCTGGTGAACACAGAAAGGGGAAGGGCGGAGATCAGGCCTTGAGGCGCATATGCAAATCCCGAAGCAAGGCTGATCTCTCTGCCCTGGGCACTTTTCCTTAATGGCCCTGGTTGCTTTGTCTATTAGCATTTCAATAACCCATTAGATCTCTGAGGAGGGCCGTTTTTTTTTTTTTTTTTTTTTTTTAAATCCTTTTTGCTTTTTCTAAAACAATTACTCTAAGAAGCTCAATACAGAAAGCTTCAAAGAATTGAAATTTGGGCACGTCAAGTCAAGAGCAGAACTAAGAGAGCTCTGAGACAAAAGGCAATAATCCAGTGGCTGAGAAAATTCACTAAACAACACAACTTCCCAAGAAAAGGGGGGTGTCCGCTCACAGCCACCATCCTGGTGGACAGGAAACACTCCTGCCCATCGCCAGCCCCATAGCCCAGAGCTGCCCCAGACAACCCAGTGTGACGGAAGTGCTTCAAATAACAGGCACACACAACAAAACTGGGCGTGGACATTAGCCTTCCCTGCAACCTCAGCTGAATGTCCCAGAGCTGGGAAGGGGGAGCAGTGTGAATTAACAGAGCCCCATTCAGCCATAATTTGAGCAGACTGGGAGCCTCCCAACACAGCCCAGCAGCCCAGAACTGCCCTGGGAGGACGGCACTCACCGGCGACATAGCACAGTCATCCCTCAACAGAGGACCCGGGGTGCACAGCCTGGAAGAGGGGCCCACTTGCAAGTCTCAGGAGCCATACGCCAATACCAAAGACTTGTGGGTCAGTGGCAGAGACAAACTGTGGCAGGACTGAACTGAAGGATTAGACTATTGCAGTAGCTTTAAAACTCTAGGATCATCAGGGAGATTTGATTGTTAGGGCCACCCCCCCTCCCCGACTGCCCAGAAACACGCCCCACATACAGGGCAGGCAACACCAACTACACACGCAAGCTTGGGACACCAATTGGGCCCCACAAGACTCACTCCCCCACTCACCAAAAAGGCTAAGCAGGGGAGATCTGGCTTGTGGAGAACAGGTGGCTCGTGGACGCCACCTGCTGGTTAGTTAGAGAAAGTGTACTCCACGAAGCTGTAGATCTGATAAATTAGAGATAAGGACTTCAACTGGTCTACAAACCCTAAAAGAACCCTATCAAGGTCAGCAAATGCCACGAGGCCAAAAACAACAGAAAATTATAAAGCATATGAAAAAACCAGACGATATGGATAACCCAAGCCCAAGCACCCAAATCAAAAGACCAGAAGAGACACACCTAGAGCAGCTACTCAAAGAACTAAAGATGAACAATGAGACCCTAGTACGGGATATGAAGGAAATCAAGAAGACCCTAGAAGAGCATAAAGAAGACATTGCAAGACTAAATAAAAAAATGGATGATCTTATGGAAATTAAAGAAACTGTTGACCAAATTAAAAAGATTCTGGACACTCATAGTACAAGACTAGAGGAAGTTGAACAACGAATCAGTGACCTGGAAGATGACAGAATGGAAAATGAAAACATAAAAGAAAGAATGGGGAAAAAAATTGAAAAACTCGAAATGGACCTCAGGGATATGATAGATAATATGAAACGTCCGAATATAAGACTCATTGGTGTCCCAGAAGGGGAAGAAAAGGGTAAAGGTCTAGGAAGAGTATTCAAAGAAATTGTTGGGGAAAACTTCCCAAATCTTCTAAACAACATAAATACACAAATCATAAATGCTCAGCGAACTCCAAATAGAATAAATCCAAAAAAACCCACTCCGAGACATATACTGATCACACTGTCAAACATAGAAGAGAAGGAGCAAGTTCTGAAAGCAGCAAGAGAAAAGCAATTCACCACATACAAAGGAAACAGCATAAGACTAAGTAGTGACTACTCAGCAGCCACCATGGAGGCAAGAAGGCAGTGGCACGATATATCTAAAATTCTGAGTGACAAAAATTTCCAGCCAAGAATACTTTATCCAGCAAAGCTCTCCTTCAAATTTGAGGGAGAGCTTAAATTTTTCACAGACAAAGAAATGCTGAGAGAATTTGCTAACAAGAGACCTGCCCTACTGGAGATACTAAAGGGAGCCCTACAGACAGAGAAACAAAGACAGGACAGAGAGACTTGGAGAAAGGTTCAGTACTAAAGAGATTCGGTATGGGTACAATAAAGGATATTAATAGAGAGAGGGAAAAATATGGCAAACATAATCCAAAGGATAAGATGGCCGATTCAAGAAATGCCTTCACGGTTTTAACGTTGAATGTAAATGGATTAAACTCCCCAATTAAAAGATATAGATTCGCAGAATGGATCAAAAAAAATGAACCATCAATATGTTGCATACAAGAGACTCATCTTAGACACAGGGACACAAAGAAACTGAAAGTGAAAGGATGGAAAAAAATATTTCATGCAAGCTACAGCCAAAAGAAAGCAGGTGTAGCAATATTAATCTCAGATAAAATAGACTTCAAATGCAGGGATGTTTTGAGAGACAAAGAAGGCCACTACATACTAATAAAAGGGGCAATTCAGCAAGAAGAAATAACAATCGTAAATGTCTATGCACCCAATCAAGGTGCCACAAAATACATGAGAGAAACATTGGCAAAACTAAAGGAAGCAATTGATGTTTCCACAATAATTGTGGGAGACTTCAACACATCACTCTCTCCTATAGATAGATCAACCAGACAGAAGACCAATAAGGAAATTGAAAACCTAAACAATCTGATAAATGAATTAGATTTAACAGACATCTACAGGACATTACATCCCAAATCAACAGGATACACATACTTTTCTAGTGCTCACGGAACTTTCTCCAGAATAGATCATATGCTGGGACATAAAACAAGCCTCAATAAATTTAAAAAGATTGAAATTATTCAAAGCACATTCTCTGACCACAATGGAATACAATTGGAAGTCAATAACCATCAGAGACTTAGAAAATTCACAAATACCTGGAGGTTAAACAACACACTCCTAAACAATCAGTGGGTTAAAGAAGAAATAGCAAGAGAAATTGCTAAATATATAGAGACGAATGAAAATGAGAACACAACATACCAAAACCTATGGGATGCAGCAAAAGCAGTGCTAAGGGGGAAATTTATAGCACTAAACGCATATATTAAAAAGGAAGAAAGAGCCAAAATCAAAGAACTAATGGATCAACTGAAGAAGCTAGAAAATGAACAGCAAACCAATCCTAAACCAAGTACAAGAAAAGAAATAACAAGGATTAAAGCAGAAATAAATGACATAGAGAACAAAAAAACAATAGAAAGGATAAATATCACCAAAAGTTGGTTCTTTGAGAAGATCAACAAGATTGACAAGCCCCTAGCTAGACTGACAAAATCAAAAAGAGAGAAGACCCATATAAACAAAATAATGAATGAAAAAGGTGACATAACTGCAGATCCTGAAGAAATTAAAAAAAAAATTAACTCCATTCTAAAATTTTAAGACTAAAATAGGAAATTATGGTACCAAAGACAAGTACTCAAAGAGTGTCTTAAGACTCACATATGGATTTTGGTCAAAATGGTCAGAAATTAGAAATAGGCACTATTCCTGGACAAGTTGAAGCAGTGATTTTAAAGGATCTTAAATATTAAAATAAGATTAATAAGAAAATGCTGAAGAACCATCCCAAATATATATTCAATAATAAATCCATTTTTCATATTTTTCATAAAGTAATGTTGAACTGACCACATCTATGATATAATTGCTTTAATAGGTATTATTTCTGTCAAAACATTGAACCCCATTCATGTCATTTCAAGGGATGAAGAAATTTTAGGAAAAAAGCAAAGGATGTCAAGAGATACAGATTGGGGGTTGTTTGAGTTATAAAAGCTGAATTATATTTATCATTTTAGGAATATAGACTTTTAGACAATTCTGAAGAGAAGAAGACAGGAGTTTTCTTTCCAATCACTGATTAAAGCCAATAATGTTCTAAACCCTGATAAACAAAACAAAACAAAATAAAACCTAAACATTAGCTATGGCCCACACCAATGAGTTTTACAATATGAATTCCTTTGCATTCTTCTAAATTCCTCATTAATAGCAAAATTCCTCAAAAATTACAAAAGAACAAAAACAGGATTAGAGCATTATTTGAAAATAATTAGGTAATATATTATTATTTTCTGCACTGACACATCAACTGGGGATCATAAGTCTTCACCAGGTATGGAACAAAATAAATGCAACCCGGGATAAGCACACACACACACACACACACACACACACACACACACACACACACATTTTCTTCTTCCAATGTTTCCTCTTCATCCCAATAAATGCCTCTCCCCAGTCACCTTTTGCTGAGACCAGATTGCTTCACTTGCCCCTCTTCCTCACTTCCTACATCCAATCTATCACCAAGTCCTACTGATAATACCTCCGAAATATCCCAAGTCTTCAGCCAAATAACACACAAAGGGAAATGAGAATTAAGGAAACTGAGACAGTGCATCCAGACAGATGGAGAAAACTCAGAAGAGTGCAGGGACATAGGAGACCAAGGAAGAAGATTTAGGAAAGAGAGTGGGCACCAGCATCAACGTTACCAAGAAGTCAAGAAGAGAAAGAAAGAAACTGTCTATCAGATGCAGAGTAAAAGGAGAGAGTGGAACACTTTATTTGGAGTAGTTTGTAAAACCAAGATTTAGTGGTTTGAAGTATGTATGAGAAGTGAGGAAGTGTTCAAAATACATGTCTATCAAGGAGTTTGGATATGAAGGGAGAAGACAGTCATAGCTAGAAAGGGACAGAGAATTTTCAATGTGGGAAAGCCTTAGAATTAAAAAAAAAATTCTGCTATGGGGAGTCATAATTACTATTCTTTCATGATATATCTTATTTTATAATTATTATAGTACAGCAAAATATCTTTAGTAATTCACAACTACTGTATTCATTACTGAAGTTAGTAAAAACTAAAAATCTAAACCATCTTATTCCTGCAGATTCAGTCAAAGGCAGCAAGAAATTAGATAACACACCAAGAATACACATGGCAGGATTTTGATCATAATTTTATAAATTAAGATTAACTGTTTATTTAGCACTTAAAATACAGGACTAAATATCTATAATGTTTGGAAACTATATTCTAATAACTGAAATTTAATCATCCACCTACTGTTCAGCATACAGCTATTCTATGTTTCTCCCACCTCTCCACAAATAATGTATTGAGTGCTTGCTACCTACCAGGCAGAAATCCCAATATTGCTCTTAAGAAGGTGGGAGGTGGTGGGGGACAAGTTGTAAAACTTGTGGAGGGCATTTAACCTTCCTGGGTCTTAATAAAATTGGGGAACTAAACTAAAGATCTTTTAACCCCTAATATTTCTAACACACAGTGCAAAAAAAGTAATGGATGTGATACCACTTTTAAAATGTCAGCCACTTACTATTTCTAACACACAGTGCAAAAAAAGTAATGGATGTGATACCACTTTTAAAATGTCAGCCACTAATGATCATGATCCTCTGCTAAACAACTAAAGAAACTGTGTAATCATCACTTTCTAAGACAGTAACATTCTATTTGGTTCCTCCTAATATTAAACCAAAATCTATCCACTTGTAATGATTTGCAACTTGAGCTTGTATATGGTAGCCTTTCAGATATTTGAAGACAACCGTTACAGTCCACATTGTCTCTTTCACCAGCTGAGCATCCTCCCATCCTTTGATCTTTCATCTGACGCCATTGTGGCCACTCTGCCCCATATGGACTCCAGTTGGTCTACCTTCTTAAATTGCGACATTTGTAACTGGGCACAATACCCTGAAACATGCAGGCTGTGCTAGAATAGCCTCCTTGTTTTGAAACTGGAGGCTTTTGCTCTCATGACTGACTCATACTTTAACCAAGTCTTTTTCGTGTATACTGCCATTTAATATGTATCCCTCATCCTGAACTTACACAGTTGTCTGATTTTTTAGATAATCAGGATATCATAAAAGAGAATAAAAGCCTACTGGCAATTGGGGTGGAGAATCATCCAAATTCTTTCATCATTCCCCCACCCTAGGAACGTAGCCTAGCAGCAGAACAGGCAGAAGACAGAAGAGTTTGACTCACAGTTCCTGCAAGACAAAGAGAAAACTTAGGGCAATGGGGGAGACTCGAGACTGCTAATTCCTGGAAGGAAGTAGCTGATAGGAAAAGTAGAGAAGATGGGAACTTCAAAAGGGAGAACAGATATAAAAGACAGGGTTGTTGTAGAGGGTGGCCTAAAGAAAGCAGGAAGCATATACCCACAAGTTTCTCTGCTAGCAAAGGAAATATCCTTGTGGAGACACTGAAAAAAGTCTGGGACATGAGATCTCATGTTCCTATTCAGCCTGATAGTACAACAAAACTAGTTCAAGAGGCATAATACCCTCACATCTGAATCTCTATAATTTGGACTTACCACTGGTGACTTGAATAAATTGCTACTTGAACCTATTTCAAGGACCATTTGTGAATTCAGGTTAGCAGAGATGATGGCCCAGGCAGTAGCAGCACAAGAAGAAGAGAAGATCCACCCACCCCGAAGCCAAGCACCACCTCTGGTACATTGTGAGTATTAGAGACCCCTTGAGTATGGGTAAGAGGGCATCAAAGGGCCCACCCACAGATGGCTCCACTGGAGGATACTAGAGTTACCTCCCCTTCTGCCCAAAGGGTATACAATACAGCAAAAGCCTAAACTATACCCACTGACATATGCAGACTTAAATATACAACCATAATTTATTAAGCACTTAAGATGTACCAAATATTGCAAAACTTGCCCAAGATCACACTTTTAGTAAGAGGTGTTGGGGTCTCTGAGGGAGTGTAATAAATAGCATCCTTCATGCACATCTGGTGGGCAAAAGTCAACTGAAGAAGAAACCAAAAGTACTCACTCTATTCCTGATAAAGCCTAAGCTGGGGGACACAGTTTGGTGTGAGAAGCAAATAGACCTGCCCACTAAATGCCATTCCTGGCCATGCTTCCTCATCCATCCCAGGCAGCACTGGGGGAGGTAAAACCTAGGACAGCATGAGGGAACTGAGGAGATGTCAGTGTGGAACCCAAGATGGAGATGAGCCAACCACTTCCAGCACCTCCTTCCTAACATGACAATTCAGGGAAGTACACTGTCTTCTTGCAGGTGGAATGAGTTAAGAGAAAGCAGTTCAAGGATATATAGGAAAAATTCCACCTCACATTCATCAGAGAGGAAAAGGCTCTTCCCTCTGACAAGAAACAGAGCCAAGATTTGAGCCCAGGCCTACCTGATATTAAAGCCCAAACACTTAACCCTCATGATACTTCGGGAGTGGGATGGGGGCTACCAAGAATCAATTTTGCCTGAAAAATCTGGAGGGGTGGGGAGAGACAGCATGTGTGTATGTGTCAGAAAAAAGGCATATTGGGAGGACAGAATGGTGTCTGCACCCCATAGCATACAGCCCAGCCTCCTGGATTTGGGTCAGAGCCAGAGAGAAAGAGGCTGCAAGCAGAAATGGCAAGAACATTAACCATTAATGAGCACCGAGGCACAAGCAGCTCCACTCTGTACCAGAGGGACAGAGTACAGCACAGAGTCAGGGAGAGAACGAGTCCCCACTTCAGTGTGGAACTCGGTGTAGCTTTGGAGTAATGAGGGCTCCAGCGAGTGCAGTGATAGAAGTGACAGTGGCAGTGGAGGGCACCAGAGGTAATGCTAAAGTGCTCCCAGGCCCCTTAACAGCAGGAAAGATGGCAATACCACGTACACCTGTTAGAAGTAAGTTAGCTGCATATAACAGAAGCAATTTTTTTTTTGAAAACTGGTATATGGTTTTTCTATTGCTGCATAACAAATCACTGCAAACTTAGTAACTTAAAATAATGCACACTTATCATCTCACAGTGTCTGTGGTCAAGAGTCCAGGTACTTAGCTAGGTCCTGTTTAGGGTCCCACGTGGCTGTAACCGAGGTGTCAGCTGGGACTGCAGTCTCATCTGAAGCTCAACTGGGGAAGGATCTGCTTTTGTTGACGGAACTCAGTTTCTTGCCCACTGTCAGCTGGAGGCAGCCCTTGGCTACCAGAAGCTGCCCTCAGTTCCTGGCCACATGGCCCTCCCAACATAGACAGCCCACAACATGGAGCTTGTTTCTTCAAAGTCAGCAAAGGGAGAGAGAGAGCCAGGAGGAGGGACGCTACAATATTATGCACCTCCTGCCACCTTTCCATATTCTATTGGTTAGAAGCAAGTCACAGGTCACCCCTACAGAGGAGGGGATCATGCAAGGGCATGAATATTGGCAGACAGAGACCACAGGGCCAGGCTAGAGTCTGTCCATCAATACAGGTTTGAACAAGATAGAAGCTTTTGCTCTTATAAAAGAAATCCAAAGGTAGGCATTCCTAGGCATCTCCCTAATGATCAGGGACCCCAGCTCCTCCAAACTCTCCAGCTCATAATCCTTAGGGTTTGGCCTTCCTAATGGACCAAGAGGCTGACTGAGCTTCCACCAGACACACACATTCCAGGCAGAAGGATGAAGAAAGGACAAAAAAAGGGTCATACCCCTTCCCTTTTAAGAATGCTTCATGGAAGTACCACCAATGTTTCAGCTTACATCCCACTGGCCAGAATATCATCCAGGACTCTGCCTAGCTGCAAAGAAAGTTAAGAAATGTAGTTGCCACTCTGAATAAATTTAGGGCTCCGATGCTAAGGAGGAGGGGGAGAACAGGCAGAGCAGGAGGAAGCAAATGACACTCTCTGCTACACTAGACACTATAGACATTTTCAAAAAAACAATTACTACAGCTTTTCCCAGTTTTCAAGATAAGTTCACAAGAGTTGAGATAAGAAATTATTTGTTAGTCTAAATACCTGTCCAGTGGTTCTAATGATTCCATGGAGTACAAGAATGGCATTAATCCTATTCAGTTAATTGACATCACTAAGCAATCTAGAAGTGCCCAGGATCTCTTAGCTAGAGGGTTTCTTAACCTCAGCCCTATTGACATTTTGGGTTGGGTTTTTCTTTATTACAGGCAGATGTTTTGAGCATTTTAGGATATCTAGCAGCATGCCTGGCCTCTATGTACTAAATGCCAGTAACACACCCCTTCTCCAAGTTTTGACAAACAAAAATGTCTCCAGACTTTGCCAAATGTCCTGAGGGACAAAAGCACCCCAGTTGAGAACCACTGTACTACCTTCAGCAGTTCACGAAGCCCAGAAAATTCATGGTAAGGAAACTGTTAATAACACTGGGTGGGAGTCAAGAAAATGTACCCGAAGCATTATGCTGCAAATGCAGCACTTTGTGCTTCCACTTCCCATGCATACACAAATCATGTATTTGGTATTTGTATATAATTTTCTGAAATTGAGTAAGTGCTCACCTGATATTATTTTTTTACTTCTATATCTCACTGACTTCTCCACCAATACCACCCCAGGACCTAGAGCAAAGCATGAGGAGGGAGGTGAAAGGGACTGGTGGTCAAATGTCTCTCACCTCACCCATATCAGGCCCATGCGTTTTAGTTTCCTTGGCTGCTCAAGCAAACACCATGCAATGGGTTGGCTTAAACAATGGGAATTTATTAACTCACAGTTTTGAGGCTGAACGAAAGTCCAAATCAAGGCATCGTTAAGGTGATGCTTTCATCCCAAAGACTGGCATTCTGGGGCTGGCTGCTGGTGATCCTGGGCCCTTGGCTCCTCTGTCACATGGCAAGGCACATGGCAGCCTCTTCTGGCTTCTTCCTTCTCTTCCAGGGTCTTTTGATGTTCAGCTTCTGGCTGCTCCCTCTGTAGCTTTCTCTCTTTCTGTCTGAATTTCATTCTGCTACTAAAGGACTCCAGTAATAGGATTAAGAGCCATCCTGATTGAGGTGGGACACACCTTAACTGAAGTAACCTCATCAAAAGGTCCTACTTAAATGGGTTCACACCCAGAGGAATGGATTAAGTTTAAGAACACGCTTTGGGGAGTACATTCAGCTCCAAACCACCATACCATGTAACACAGTAAAGCCCACTGTAACCTGCCCCCAGACATCTCACTACTCACAATTAAATAGATTTAGATAAGGAATATTGCTATGTACATGCTTTAAGATAAAACAAAAAGAACACAGACAAAAAAAAACAGATGGGAAAGTTAATTTTTATTGATAACCCACAATTTCCTATTGATACAGAATAGTGTACAATTAACAAAGACATAACATTTCAACATTTAAAATAAAAACTTTCAAAATCTCTTTGATCAACATATAAAGCCTTGGTTTCTGGAAAAGAATGTTTTATTTCAAAAGTACTTTCCTCATATTCAAAACAGATCCTCAAAATAGAGGATTTATGAATAAAATTTTATAAAGTTTCCTGCATAGAAAAGAAAAACTTACTCTACCGTATTAACTCTACCCTACTAAATTCCAAAACATAAAGGTTTGAAGGACCAGACGAGAATTTCATCCCGTTGAAGTTATCAAAGACAAATCTTAAAGCTCTATGAATGGAATGTGGAACTACCCTCTACCTCCAATTTAATACACCTGGCAGAAGAGTGGCAAATCTTGCCCTTGTGACAGCAAGAAATAGAATACTGATTCTTAAATATGTACCAACACATGTTAATATCATCCCAATTACAGAGACACACACATACCAATGAATAAGTGTCCTTTGAAGCAAGAAACTCAGAAATCACCTAAGAAATATCTATCCTCTGGTATGTTACAATAATTGAAATGAAAATGACAACACAGTCTAGGCATGATGCAATGTGGCACTGTCTTTTGATGAAGCACATGGAAACAACTCACTGGCTAAAAATATTTTTAAAACAAGCCTACTCTCACTGATAAACTCAATGGAAAATTTACATTTATGTTTAATTTCCTGAAGAAAGTAGAAAAAAGATCCTCTATTCAAAGTAGTGATTAAAAAAAATTGCACTTCAAATTATTCCCAATGTAACTTAAGATATTTAATAATATTAACATAAATAGCATCTTGAATAGGTAGGAAAATTTTTTAAGTTCTTAAAAGTATGCTATGCTTTACTGAAATTTGAAAACAAAGAAAAATGAGGAATATACTTTTCTGCCTGTCAAACAGAAGCTTCTACTGAGAATGTAAAAGATTCTGAAGCTGATTCAAGAGAGTTTACAACATGCAAGAAGATGATGCACTCAACAATATATAATGGTACTTTGACCCATGACAGCTTCTCAGTAGGCTCAAGATAAGTACTGTCCTTTTTTTAAGAAATCTTGCCAATGAAGCATTTACAACATATTTTTACAGAAATCAATGTTCAAGTTCAATAAAGTAAATTAGAAAAGGTGGGACTGTTACAAAGAACACTAGATTATATGCCAGCAAGTTGATAAAATGGTTCCTTAAAAAATTACAAAGAAAAATCTGATCTCCAAATTTTTAAATGTCATAGAACAGCCAGAAATGTTGAATGAATTAATTGAATTATGTCAAAATATAATTGGCATTATATTGCCAGACTACTTATCACTATATTTATCATAAATAAAAATTAAGGCTAAATATAACTTTAAAAAAATAACTATACCCAGCTTGGAAAGAAAGGGGGTGAAGAGTGTTATACTATCCACAATTATGAAAATTCCCACATGTAGATTGTGGTAACTAATATTTATGTAACAAAATGCTAGACGGATACATATTTGTATTCTATATGAGCACAATGCTCCTCAGGTTATAATCTTACCAAAAGACTACTTTTTGAATATTTGGAAAAATATTAAGAATAATAGAACAATACAAATAAAAGGAAGTATTTCACTGGGCATATTTTATTGGGTTTTCTTTTTTTAGAATTATTACTGAAGGTGGTAAGATGATAAAACCAAATTTAACAGTGTTAATTTTGTTAAACAGAACAGTGCTGTTCTGCCCTAAAACTTTTTAGCTACTAGTTGTTGCCAAGGTTCAGTTTCTGGAGCCACTAGCCGGACAAAAATGAAAGTGAGATATACTGGTGTCTTAATAAGGTTCCCAATCAGTGAAAAAAAAAGGGGAGACTTTAAATTTGTTCATATCAGCAAATGAAATTAACAGACTTCTAAATAGAAAAGTTTCAACAAACCAGACTTAAAGGTAAAATGAGTTTTTAAATATTTATTACTCATGGCATGCAAAGAAAAACAAGTCTATACTGTTAATTAGTTATCACTACTTCCTGTACTCCCTTTCCTCATGCCCGTGGTTTTATATTCTCTTTTAATCCAAACCCACTGCTTGTTTTAGCAGAGAAAGTTCTCTGCTAAAAACATAAGGAGGAGGAAGTGGCCAAGGCATCTCCACAGCACCACCATAACATGATGCATTGCTAAATCTTTATGCACTTTCTTCTCCTTTTTTTTAATAAATTTATAAAAAGAGAAGAGTTTAGAAGTTACTTTTTACCTGAAAATTTGAGTACTTCACAAAAAATTATTAGAGTTCTAGGTTTTAAGCGAGTAAGTATTTTCTTAAAAAAGATACAACCTGCCTTCCAATGGCCTTTCCATTCTAGTGTTATCTAATTACTACACTGGAAGGTCAGTATAATTTACTGAAGAATATAAGGTATTGATGGCCAGTATAAGGTTCCATTGGCAGGGCAGGGAGGGGGCATCATTTGCCAATACACACCACTCCCAACTCCAGTATAAGATGTCATCTATAAAGAAGTACTAGTGTATAAAGGCCAAAACCACTATTACAGGAAGTAATAAGTGCCTTTTTTAGATCAGACTGTTTCAAAGGTGTAACAGATCTAAAAACATTTCCTCACTTAAAAATAAATACAAGGAAATCATTTATTTGATACTTAACCACTCTCTCCATAGACCACTCTGAGGTTTAATTTCTGCATATAAGTTATAGGCTTCAGAATACTTAATTTTGGTAATTCTTACCTTTCTACATCGGAATAGGTACCCTTGCTATCTAAAAACACCGTAAGCAATACATGAACATCCACTCCACTATATATCTTTGTAAATTCACTAAGATAAAAAGATTTTTAAAACTAGCCTTAAAAGCTAGATTTGTATATTTTATTTTCAATGAATCTTCTTTTTAAAATAGTTCCAAAAATTGTAATGTAGACTCTTTGAAGCCAATGGCAATTATTTTCATTTTAGCAAAACTAAACCATTTCTTAGAACAGTAAAAGAACTTTTTTTTTGTTATATCTAAAATATTTCAATGTTTTTAAAAAGGAAAGAAAAAAGGTAGAAGGAAAAAGTGAAGGAAGGAAAAGAAAGAAGGAAGAAAAGGTAGGAGGGAGCGAGGGAGGAAAGGAAGAAGGGAGGTAGGGAGGGGGGAGGAAAGGAATTTTTTTTGAACCTTTCACTCAGATAAATGAATATTATCCTTCGGAATACAGGGCAACCAATGATCCATGTCTTCAAAATTCAGGAATCTTCTTAAAGATTCACAGCCAGCATCAGATGTCACTGACACTCAGACACCTCAGCCTGGAAGGGATTCCCCAGGATTCCGGCCAGCGCTCTAAAATACTTTAGGTCAGCAGTCATGTCCAGACTCTGGTCTCACCAAACCCCAACTTCATTCCCAGACCAGAGAGACGATAAAATGCTGCTTTTCACACAGCATTTCATCGTACCGCTGGCTTATAGTTCACCATTACTAACAAAAAGTACGTCTCGTGCCTAGGATCTTCTAGTCTAAGCCATGTAAGGCACATTCTCTGGTGCTCTCAAAGTCTCAGCCCCAAAGCAACCCAAGTGCCTGGAGCTGGGGGCCTGAGAGGGAGAACAGCACACCAGTACCCCTTAGGGCGGTTTTCATTACAATCCTCAATCTCTGAATCCACATATAAACACAGAGCACATTCCTTCTCATTCTTCTCTCCAGAGAGAAGAATGGCAAAGATTGGGGCTCATGATCAGAGTTGGGATGGAAAAAGACCATTACACATTTAAAAAAGAAAAAAAAATCACCACTCACATTCTAGAAAGAAAGAAGCAATGTCCATAAAACAAATATATATTGAGGCCATTGGGTGTGGGGTGGGGTAGAGGGTAGGGTTAGGTCAGACCTAGGAAGGGAACAGAACAAGCATCCCGGCTTCAGGTTGTTCTTTCCCATTTCCCAGGGAAATGCATCTTTAATACTAAAGCAAACACTGATGTATAATAATGCATAAGACCTAAGTTCATTTCTTTTTGAAAATGGAAAGAATATTTAATCTAAAATAACAATTTTATTCCGGAGAAAACCAACATCTCAAAATTCCTAAGACATTTCAAGAGGGGAAATAAAGATATACAACTACAATAATTCTGATTCTTGTTCCACAAAATGTCAGGGGAAGAAATCTACACAGTTATTCATACCAGGACCTACTGTACATCACCTTCCCCTCTCACCTTTAAAGGAAACAAAAATGGTTTTCAAAACAGGCAGAAGCAGTATTCCATGATGAAAGCAATACAATCACACATGACCTCCAGAAATGTTAGTGTGACAAGAGGTCCTTAAAAAATAAATCACAGCCAACATTGCAAAGAGAACAGAAGTGGGAAACAGAAAATGAACATGACTGAAGACTGACGAAGGGATCCTGAGGCTCCATCCCCACAAGTGTGGCAGCCGGCGACATCTCTGCAAAGGTCACAAGAAGCCAGCTTCGCTTGGGAGTTGTAACTTCTCACCGCTTGTCTCCCTGTTCAAAGAAGTGGACATCAGTTTACACGTCTCTCTTGTTTAGAAGCGTTTACTTGGCCAAAACTCAAGAGTATTTCAACACACTTCTCTGAGTTTTCCATTCTTCACCTAATTTTATCTTTCTTTACAAGAAACAACTGAAATGCTACATCAGTTCGAGAGGGATCCAAACTGCTAACCAAATCCATGAGAGAAACAAAGTTTTCAGTCTAGTCTATCCACCACCAGCAGCTGGCAAACATTAAAAGAGGGAAAATAGACTGCAGCTGCATGTGGCCATCACAAGCACAACTTTAATCTATTACAGGAACAGGAAAGATTTTAAATCGGGATTGCTTAGCCTCCTTAAGAGTTTATTTTAAGGCAACATTTTCTATGAATTTCATACACAACTCTATAATTAGAACTATTGAAAACATATTTACAATGACCTTTATTAAAAATATACAAATATGAAGAGAAGTTTGCCCATGCAATGCCTTGTGTAAACATTTTAAAACACTGAGTACATAATATCTGCAAACTATTTATTCGACCTGGGTAAAATTTATAGCACAACCTAATACAAAATTTTATTTGAACCAGCTATAACACCACAGTAAACTCACTACAGCATGTTAAATGATTTTTTTGGGTTGACAATTTCTTTTTTAAAAATATTATATTTTCAATTTTCAAGATTTTCAGTTTTTCATAACTGTGTTTTCTAATTTTAAGAGTTTTAAAAATAGGTTGTTGGGATTTCATTATTCTGAACTTTCCTATACTTTCATTTTTAAATGGCTCCCTTATAAATAAATTGTTTTCAAAAGAAAATTTACATAGACTAAATCTTTTTTTCCTTAAATGTTTAATATGTTCTCTTTACCTGTGAAACATAATTGGGGAATTCTGCCACTAGGTTAACAGAGTTGGATAACTAGATACTGTCACTAAGTCTCAACAGTGTATCCTATCCCTCCACCAGAAAAAAAAGTGTCACATCACTGTTTTACCAAAATACCTGGAAGAGAACCTAGATGTCTGCTCTTCCCCCAATCAAGACTTGAAAAGGAGGCAAAAGACAAGAGGAACTGGCTTGTTGACACGGGAGTGAGAACTAATGCTAACCCTCAACACTCAATCAAATACTACCAACAGTGTAAACGAGTTCATTTCATTTTAAAGTCTAATTATCTACAACCATCTAACATGAAAACATTCACACTTCTCATGCACTCTGCTGACTCTGAGCCACCAGAGTGGTTATTTAGGATTTGACTGTTAATAAGTAGAAACTTTAACCCAGAAATCATACACCCCCAAAAAGTCACTCTGGGACTGAATGTAAATTAGTCCTAAATGCCATTATTAACTTCTGTGATCTCCAGACCACATCTACTTCCACTTCCTAAATTTCTATCATACTGTAAAGTAAGAAATTACCAGTAAAATAAAAAAAGTACAAGTTATTTTCCAAACAGACTATTTTTTCTTGATACACTAACTTAAAATTCTGCTTTAATGTATGAATGTTAGCAAAACAACAGACTCAATTAATGAATAGCTAAACCCAGGCGAAGCTATTGCACTGCTGATGCTGATCCTGTGCTCTCCTAAAGGACTCCCACCTTAAAACAGGAACAGGATGGAATGCATGCTCAGAATAAAAGCAAAACCTTGGAAACTAGGCAAAACTGAACTCTCTATGTCAATTTTCCTTTGTAAATTTTGTAATTGTGAGTTAAAAACATAAAACATAATGAGCAAAAGAAGTCACTGTCTATTTTCATTAGCTAAACACTATCATTCAACCTCCCACACTCCCACTCATCCTCCCCCTCCCCACTCTCCCCAACCAATCCAGTAGGTAAAGTGGACATCTGGGAAAAATAAACAGGCAAATCTGTGTGCCCGGCTTAACTTCTGAGTAACAGTATCAGGGGCTCCAGAAAACACTTACTTGGTTCATAGTAATCCACTATGGACACCAAAGCATCTTGGGTATTTGAAACTTTAAAGTTTCTCACGGCAGGAATATCGACACAAAACTGGGTTTCATTTACCTTGAAAAATACAAAAGACTTTTGAAAGGGTGGCAGACTATGTGTTCCTGTGACTGATGCCTCACCCAGATACCCTGTCCCAAGTAGTGTACCTACCCACCTCCACCCCCCCCACCCCCCGCTGTCAGCATCAGCTACTAATGCCTGACTGATATGGGGTACAAAATGCTGGCCCCCTTGTCTCCAGAAGGGACAGTTATGCTAATTTGGGAAACAATACTGGTTAAGGAATCTGAAATTAGTAAATTCCTTCAAATATTCTATTACTTGCTAAAAGTAATAAATGAAGTCAAATTAATCAGTCAAAAAGTATCACAGAATGCTGAAATTAAGAGAACCATTAACAAACTCCAAAATCAATTACATTACCAAACAAAAACTGTAATTTTTTTTCCAAGTTCCAAATCAGACTCATGGATTTCAAGCAATATTTAATATAAGAAACTTCCTGAACAGCAAAAGAATTTAGAGATTCTGAATTAGTTTTAATAGGATTTAAAACAGAGTGATTTTTGAAATTCTAGAACAAATTAGAAAATTGGAGAACTAGCATTTTAAAAGTAGGGATTAGCAACATTTTTTATTCATATTTAGCAGAATTGGAATAAAAAACATATATAATCCCTTCCACATAATATGAGATTCTAAGATTGCTTAGAACTCAATTTCGGTTCAACCTATGAGATTCATATGGATGTTAGGAAAAAAGAATACACTTACAAGCCAGGAGTTTTGAGACAAATAACATGTTGAATCAAGAATTCATCATTTATTTTTCCTCACATATTTTATGTATCTTATTCTTGGATCAGTAATTTTCAGATACTAATGGCAAGAGTATATGAAAATTAATAATTCTATGTCAAGACCAAACCTCTGGGAAATTCTTCTGTGATTTAAAGGACTTTTCAATGCAGGAATATTAAACTCTTTGGGATTTTTTATGAACTTTATGAAAACATATTAAAACATGTAACTAAAACTTTCATTTGCAGTAAACAAGTACTTTTAGCAGTTCCCAGAGGCAGGAGTTCTCAAAGTGAGGACTGGACTAAATTTTTGAAATTATAATATGGCACTTCTATATATTTTTATACCTAGCATGAAATAAGGATTTAGTTACCAAGACTTTCACTGGGCTCATCTTTGACCATAAATCTCTTTAAACTAATTTTATTGAGAAGTCTTTTTAACGGAGAAAAATAAACGCTGCCCTACTAAATTCATTCATGACACACAAAAATTAAAATAACGATGACTTAAAGAAAACATGTTTAAAGTAAGGTAGACTTTTGAACACACAAATGGTAGCTTTGTCAATAGTTACCTATTGAAACTTACGTTTTACTACTTACAGAATCTAAATACAAGTTGATTTTTCCATGATCATGTTCCACATTCTTTATTACCTCACTCTGAGAAATTGCATCTGGAGGCACAGTAAAACCACTGAGCATGTTAACCTCCATAAGAACCATGCCACTACGAGCTGGGCCCAAAAACCTAAAACCAAAGAGAAGAAGAAGGAAGGAAATCTTTTAGGGAAAACCTAAAACTGATGTCAACAAATGAACTTGAACTTCATATAGAATTTAAAACTGCCAAGTGTTATTCCACTGACTTACTGTTTGAGTTCAAATAAAAATCTTAGAAAAATTTAAATCAAGTCATCCTTTACTTACATATGTGATATTCTTATAACTTTCAATCATATGAGGAATGATAATATGGCAATGTGTTCTAGTTTGCTAATGCTGCTGGAATGCAAAACACCAGAGATGGACTGGCTTTTATAAAAGGGGTTTATATGGTTACACAGTTACAGTCTTAAGGCCATAAAGTGTCCAAGGTAACACATCAGCAATCGGGTATCTTCACTGGAGGATGGCCAATGGTGTCCATAAAACCTCTTTTAGCTGGGAAGGCATGTGGCTGGCGTCTGCTCCAAAATTCTGGTTTCAAAATGGCTTTCTCCTAGGACGTTCCTCTCTAGGCTGCAGTTCCTCAAAAATGTCACTCTTAGTTGCACTTGGGATATTTGTCCTCTCTCAGCTTCTCCAGAACAACAGTCTGCTTTCAACGGCTGTCTTCAAACTGTCTCATCTGCAGCTCCTGTGCTTTCTTCAAAGTGTCCCTCTTGGCTGTAGCTCCTCTTCAAAACATCACTCTCAGCTGCACTGAGTTCCTTCAGTTATGTCAGCTCATTTATATGGCTCCACTGATAAACTTAGACCCACCCCGAATGCGCGGAGCAACACCTCCATGGAAATTATCCAATCAGAGTCATCACCCACAGCTGGGTGGGGCGCATTCCAAATAAACACTCAAAGAATTACAATCTAATCAACACTGATAATGTCTGCCCATACAAGATTACATCAAAGATAACTGCATTTGGGGGACACAATATATTCAAACAGGCACACAATGCATTCACAAGACAGATACGTAGGAAATCAATGCCTGCATGTACCTGTAAGTTGTAACAAGTACCAGCAATGTGCCCTTCCAACGGACAAGTCCCTTTTTTAGTGCTGATTTTAAGCTGAATTGCATTATTCATTTTCTCAAAAGTTGACAGCACTAAACTTTCCAGCTGAAAGCTGAGAACCAAGAAGGAGATATAACTTGGATATTTGTGGGAAACCCTGGCCAAGTCTTTGGAAACCTTTTCTTCATCTGGTTTTGGAAAAAGATCAGTAAGGAGACACCTTCCCTTTGTTCTCCCACCTGCTTGGAGCACATTTTGTGTTTCTTTTGGCCACCTTGAGAGAATGACAAGCCTCGGAAAGTTTACTACACTGCATCAATCTCTCATCCTGTTGTACACATGTGAACATCAAAAGATCTGAGCACTTGGGGATGAGCCTGGACCTGGCATCATGGGATGGAGAAAGTCTCTGGACCAAAAGGCAAAATGAAACAAAATAAAGTTTCAGTGGCTGAGAGATTTCAAATGGAGTCAGGAGGTCATTCTGGAGGTTATTCTTAGATGCATTAGATAGATACCCCTTTTTAGTTTTCAGTGTATTGGAATAGCTAGAAGGAAATACCTAAAACTGTTGAACACAACCCAGTAGCCTTGATTCTTGAAGACGACTGGATAACTATATAGCTTACACTGTGTGACCATGTGATTGTGAAAACTTTGTGGCTAAGACTCCCTTTATCCAGTGTATGGACAGATGAGTAGAAAAATGGGGACAAAAATTAAATTAATAATAAGGGGAAATGGGGGTAATGAAGTGTTTTGGGTGTTCTTTTTTACTTTTATTTTTATTCTTATTTCTTTTTTAATGTTTTGGAGTAATGAAAATGTTCAAAAATTGATTGAAGTGATGAACACACAACTATATGATGGTACTGTGAACTGACTGTACACTGTGGATAACTGTATGGTACATGAATATATCTCAATAAAACTGAATAAAAAAAATAAAACCTGCAGAGAGAAAAAGAATTAAATGCAATACATGATCTTGGACAGGATCTAATAATGGAGGAAAAAAAGGCTCAAAAGGAATATTAATATTAGAATATAAGCTTTACATAAATATTAAATGTCTTAAACTTGACACCTGTACTTAAGGTGGTTACAGAAGTGAATATCCTTGTTTCTTAGAAAAGTATCATGTATTCAAGGAGCATGCTGCATACAACCTACTTTCAAAATGTTTAGAAAATAGAGGACAGATAGACACATTGGCAGAATGATGTGGCAAATGTGGTAAATATGTTAAAATTGGTGGATATTGGTATCTGGGGAAGGGATGTTGCTGGCATTCTCTGTATGGGTTTTGTATTATTTTTTGCAGCTACCCTGTAAGTTTCAAATTATTTCAAAAGAAAGTTTAAAGGAAAAAATTAAATCAATTTAAATTTAAGAAAAGAAAAAGAATCATGAACCTAATGTTCAACAGGAATTATGGTGGTACCATGCCTGGAAACAGGGAAGAGTAGAAGATGACTAAGTGAAAGTGGAGAGATCATGAGGTCAATTTAGGACATGTGGAGTTTAGGGTGCTGTGCTGGTTTGAAACTATTATATACCCCAGAAAATTCCATGTTCTTTTAACCCATATCTGTGGGTGCAGACCTGTTGTGGGTGGGACCTTTTGATTAGGTTGTTTCAACTGAGATGTGACCCACCCAATTCAAGGTGGGTCTTAATCCTTTACTGGAGTCCTTTATTATGATACAAGACAGAAAAGGCCCAAAGAGCTCAAAGAGAGAAACACCCAGAGAAGATTGGAGAGAGCTGAGAGAGAAAAGCCCTGGAGGAACTTAGAGAGGACCCACAGAGGAAGCCACTGGAACCAGAGCTGAAGGCAACAAAACTCAGGAGCGAAGAACCAGCAGACACTAGCCATGTGTCTTGCTATCTGCCAGAGGAGTCCCAGATGCTGGCAGCCTTTCTTCAGAGAAGGTTTCCTCTTGTTGAAGCCATAATTTGAACATTTTCACAGCCTTAGAATAGTAATTTGTAACCAAATAAATCCCCATTGTTAAAGGACAAAAAAAAAAAAAAAAAGATTTGGGCACCAATAACATTTTATCTCTTTGAAAATAACTGGTTTTCTAAAATGAATAGGTGGTGTTCTAGTTTGCTAATACTGCCAGAATGCAAAACACCAGAAATGGATTGGCTTTTATAAAAAGGGAGTTTATTTGGTTACACAGTTGCAGTTTTAAGGCCATAAAGTGTCCAAGGTAACACAGCAGCAATTGGGTACCTTAACTGGAGGATGGCCAATGGTGTCCAGAAAACCTCTGTTAGCTGGGAAGGCACGTGGCTGGTGTCTGCTCCAAAGTTCTGGTTTCAGAATGGCTTTCTCCCAGGACGTTCCTCTCTAGGCTGCAGTTCCTCAAAAATGTCACTCTTAGTTGCTCTTGGGGTATTTGTCCTCTCTTAGCTTCTCCAGAGCAAGAGTCTATTTTCAATGGCCGTCTTCAAACTGTCTCTCATCTGCAGCTACTCTCTCAGCTTCTGTGCATTCTTCAAAGTGTCCTTCTTGGCTGTAGCTCCTCTTCAAAATGTTACTCTTAGCTGCACTGAATTCCTTTTGTTTGTCAGCTCATTTATATGACTCCAGTGATTTAATTTAGACCCACCCTGAATGGATGGGTAACACCTCCATGGAAATTATCCAATCAGAGTCATCACCTACACAGTTGGGTGGGGTGCATTTGCATGGAAACAACCTAATCCAAACGTTTCAACTCAATCCCCACTAATATGTATGCCCCCACAAGATTGCATCAAAGAACATGGCTTTTTCTGGGGGACATAATATATACAAACCAGTACAGGTGGCAAGAGCTTTTTGCTTGGAACAAAAAGAGACCAGCATGATTATGAAAAGGAATTCATTTCCAATATGAAAGGATCATAACATTGTTAAGGTGGTTCCTCTTGTCATTTCAGCCGGCTTCTCCCAAGCAGGCCTTGGGAGAATCTTGCTTTTTAGAGCTTGGAGATCACGCCTACCAAACATGACTGACTGAAAAGTCACACAGTGGTCTCACCAATCCAACTCATCAGCAACTGAAACCATCTGCCAGGTGATGCAACTTAGCCAAAATAGATGCTACTGAAACAACTGGAGTGAAACTAGTGGTGTTTCACTGATCAGAAATTCCAGATGAGAAAAAATGGCCCATCTGTTGAAATACAACTTTCCATGTATCATCAAAAGAACCTTGGTTCTTGCCAGGGAAAGAATTTGTTATATTGCCATGCCTCACAGAAAACCTAGTCTGAAGTGAGTAATTACAAAACATTGAAATATCAGGTAATCTTTTTATATAGTACCACTGAAAAACTTCACTTAATACATTATTTGTGTTTCATCCCAGATTTTTTCTATTACAACATCTGTAGTGGCTTGGAGTTATATACCCCAGGAAAGCATGTTCCTAATCCCAATCTATTCCTGTGGCTGTGAACCCATTGTAAATAGGACCTTTTTTTTTTAATTGCGATTGTTCACATACCATACAATTAACCGAAGATTCAAAGTGTACAATCAGTTGCCCCCGGTACCATCATACAGCTGTGAATCCATCACCACAATTCATTTTTTTTTTCAACTTTTAGAACATGTTCATTACTCCAGAAAAGAAATAAAGACAGAAAAAAAGGAAACTCAAATCCTCCCATACCCTTAACCATGCCCCCTCCATTATTGATTCATAGTATTGGTATAGTACATTTTTACTGTTGATGGAAGAATGTTAAAATACTAACTGTAGTATATAGTTTGCAATACATATATTTTTTCCTATATGCTCCTCTATTATTAACTTCCAGTTATACTGTCATACATTTGTTCTAGTCATGAGAGAGATTTCTAATATTTGTAAAGTTAGTCGTGGACATTGTCCACCACAAGATTCACTGTTTTATACATTCCCATCTTTAAAACTCCAGCTTTCCTTCTGGTGACATAAGTGACTCTGAGCTTACCTTTTCCACCACATTCACACACCATTCAGCACTTAGTTATTCTCACAACGTGCTACCATTATCTCTATCCATTTCCAAACATTTAAGTTCACCCTAGTTGAACATTCTGCTAATAAGCAACCACTCCCCATTCTTTAGCTTCATTCCATATCCTGATAACTTACATTTCATGTCTATGAGTTTACATATTATAATTATTTCATATCAGTGAGACCCTGCAGTATTTGTCCCTATGTATCTGACTTATTTCACTCAATATAGTGTCCTCAAGTTTTCTTCAGCAACCTATTTTTTTAAGACGGTTTTGTTCACACACTTTACATTCCGTCCTAAGTAAACAATCGATGGTTCCCTGCATAGACACTTATTTATGTATTCACCACCATCGCCACTATCTATATAAGGACATCTCCATTTCTTCAACAAAGAAGGAGGAAGAGTCAAAGAAGGTAGGGAGACAAAAGAAAAAGAAAAAAGAGAGAAAAAAACAAAACAAAACAAAATGTGACAGCTAGGAAGCAACAAAAGGAAAAATAACATTAAACTAAAGTAGAATGAAGAGACAGAACACATCACCAGTACCAAGAGTCCTATACCTGTCCCATGTCCCTCCCCTCCCATATACATTTAGCTTTGGTATATTGCCTTTGTTATATTAAAGGAAGCATAATACAACGTTTCTGTTAACTATAGTCTCTAGTTTGCATTGATTGTATTTTTCCCCCAATCCCACCCCATTTTTAACACCTTGCAATGTTGACATTCATTTGTTCTACCTCATGTAAAAACATATTTGTACCATTTATCACAATCCTTGAGCACCCTAGGTTTCACTGAGTTATACAATCCCAGTCTTTACCTTTACTCTTTCCTTCTGGTGTCCCACGTGCTCCTATAACCTTCCTCTTTCAAACATACTCACAGTCATCTTTGTTCATTGTACTTACATTGCCGTGCTACTATCTCCCAAAACTGGGTTCCAAACCTCTCACTCCTGTCTTTTCCTTTCTGTCTGCAGTGTTTCTTTTAGTGTTTCCTGTAGAGCAGGTATCTTGTTCACAAACACTGTCATTGTCTGTTTGTCAGAGAATATTTTGAGCTCTCCCTCATATTTGAAGGGCAGTTTTGCAGATATAGGATTCTTGGTTGGTGGTTTTTCTCTTTCAGTATCTTAAATATATCACCCTACTTCCTTCTTGCCTTCATGGTTTCTATTGTGAAATCCACATATAGTCTTATCAAACTTCCTTTGTATGTGGATCACTTTTCTCTTGCTTCTTTCAGGATTCTATCTTTATCTTTGGTGTCTGATAATATGATTATTAAGTGTTTTGGTGTAGGCCTATTCAGATCTATTTGGTTTGGAGTATGCTGTGCTTCTTGGATCTGTAATTTTATGTCTTTCATAAGAGATGGGAAATTTTCATTGATTATTTCCTCTATTATTGCTTCTGCCCCTTTTCCCTTCTCTTCTCCTTCTGGGACAACCATCACACGTACATTCCTGTATTTCATGTTGTCATTCAATTTCTGAAGATGTTGCTCATATTTTTCCATTCTTTTCTCTATCTGTTCTTTTGTTTGTAGGCTTTCAGTTGCCTTGTTCTCCAGTTTCTGACTGTTTTCTTCTGCCTCTTGAGATCTGCTGTTGTATATCTCCATAGTGTCTTTCACATCTTGCGTTGTGCCTTTCATTTCCATAGATTCTGCCAGTTGTTTTTTCAAACTTTCTATTTCTACCTTATATACACCCAGTGTTTTCATTATACATTTCATCTCTTTTGCCATATCTTGATTTAGTAGCAGCTGTTTAAATTCCTATATCTCAGTTAATTGTAAATTTGTTCCTTTGACTGGGCCATAATTTCATTTTTCTTAATGTAGGTTGTAGTTTTCTGCTGTTTAGGCATCTGGTTTCCTTGGTTACCCCAGTCAGGTTTTCCCAGACCAGAATTGGCTCAGGTCTTGGAAGGAGGCAATAGTGTCTGGTTTCCCTGGGGTGTCTTAGATTGATACACCCTGTGAGGCCTCAAGTCACTGTGCTTTTCTTCCCAGCAGGTGGTGCCTGTCAGCTTGTAGCTCCAAACTGGTGTAAGGAGGTGTGGCCTGTGGCTGCTTTCCCCCAGGCTCTGGGGTCTGGTTCTGAATGAAAGGCAGGTAGTAGACCTGGGCCCCACCTCCTTCCTCTCAAGGAAGATACACCCCCTAGAGAGAGGTCATTAGCATTTGAATAGTCTCTCTGACTCTGCTATCTCCTTGTCTGGGTCAGAGCACTGGGAACTGAAAAGGCTGAGGCTTTCTCCACTGAGCCAAAAAAGGGACAGAAAGCCCCCTTACAGGGCTGGTTTGCAGCCCTCCTCAGTTTCACCAGTCGGCCAGAGATAGCACCCAGTCCTCTGGGCTTCCCCTCCCTCCCAGAGAGGTCCTCCTACTCTCCAAGGTCAGTTGTCACCAAAAGCCTCTGTCTGCTTGTTGGGGATACATAGTTTGTATTGAGCAGTCCATGTTTGTTAATTAAAACCCCAGCTGGAGCTCAGCTGAGCTATATTCGCTTGCTCAGAGAGTGCTGCTCTCTAGCAATGTGAGGCTTTGTCGTTCAGGCTGTAGGGGGAGGGGCTCCCGGCTCGTGTTCGCAGTTTTTACTTACAGATTTTATGCTGCGATCTTGGGCATTCCTCCCAATTCAGGTTGGGGTATGATGAGTAGGCAGTCATGTTTGTCCCCCTGCAGTTATTCCAGATTATTTGCTAGTTGTTCCTGGTTGTTTATTAGTTGTTCCATGGGGACTAACTAGCTTCCACTCCTCTCTATGCTGCCATCTTTTTCCTTACCATAAATAGGACTTTTTTATGAGGTTACTTTAGTTATGGTGTGGCCCAATTGATTTAGGATGGGTCTTAATCCTATTACAAAGGCTTTATAAAGAAACCTACAGAAAGAGAAAGCCACGGGGAAGCAGCAAGACAGAAGTCAACAGAGCATGGAAGAGACATCTGACAGAAAAGCCAAGGACCAAGGATCACCTGCAGCTAGCACCAAAAGGCCACAGACTTCACGGAGAAAGCATTGCTCTGCTGATGCCTCAATTTTGAACTTCTAGCTTCAAAACCATAAGCCAAAAAATTCCCATTGTTTAAGACAATCCACTGCATGGTATTTATCAGCCAGGAAATGAAAACAGCACTTAAATCCTTTTTATAAAACCTCTATTCTCTTCGGGTTCTCCAAAACTACCTCATATATGTGTGTGTGTGTGTATATATATATATATTCCATTCATCTATCAAAAGTCATTGCCCACCTGATTCCTGATGCTAGATATAAGAATTGGAAACCTGCATCCTTACAGGAGCAACCCCTATAAATGATGAGGCCCCTTCATGAGATAAATCCTGATTCCATCTCATTTTTTTTCTTTTTTTTTTTTTCTTTACCAGACCTCCCTGAGAGGTAAAAACCACTCTCATCACTCCACGAGACTATTCTTAGCCCTTCTCAAAACTTGAGGATTTTTTGGCTAATCTCTGTCTCCTCCTCCAAACAGTAATTTCCATGAAGGCAGGACCTGTCTCTTTCAGCTCATTATTATGTTCCTACACCTGACTCTATGCCTGGCACATAGAGACTCACCAATATTTAATGAATGAATGAATAAATGAATGAGTGAATGAGAAAAGCACACATGACAATAGCACCTACCTAATACAGTTATTGTATGGATTAAATAAGATGAATGTAAAAGGACTTGGTACAGTGCCTAGGGTGTAAATTTGTGATAAATAACAATACAATTATTATTATAATACAATAATAATAATGACTCAATGTTGTGATCCTGAAATAGAGTTCCAATTTCAAGCTTAGCAAAGAATAATGGGGGTCCTACTTTCTTCTCATCTGAAAAGGAAGCTACTGTAGAGATTCTGATAGCACCTGGCTGCTGATCCAAAATGCCCAGGCAGGTGAAGCATGGGGTAAACATGTGTGACATTTTACATCAAAATCATGAACAAGAAGGCCCAAAGAAAGTGGAGATGGTAGCAGTAAAGGAGATGTGTTCAGGCAATAGCTAAGAAGGTTGACCACCTGGAGGAACACCCAGAGATGACCTTGAAAAGCATCTGGCAGCTCGGAACCACATCAATTTACTCCTGGCCCAACAACAAGGTACATTCAACCAGAATACAATGGGATCTATAAATAGAGCAAACAGCACCACCTCAATATCAGTATACCTTTACAGTAACTTCCAGATCAACACCAAATAATGCAGAGGTAAAAGGCTGAATTGATACCAGAAAGAAATTGTAAAGCCTCTTGATTCAAGAACTTTCAAAAGGAGTTGTTCTCAGACTTGTACGTGTATTAGAATGACCAAAAAACGCTGAAGAACGCAAGTCACAGACCCTAACTCTGTGAAGTCAGCAATTTGCACTTGGGACCCTTTGCTCCTTATGACCCAACAAGGTCCTCAGATCCTTACTATACAGACCAAATTTAAGAATCACCCAGAAGCTTCAGTTAAGTACCCAAATATCCAAGGGGAAGACCTTCTGTGCCAGGTTGAATAGATTATGTCCCCCAAAACACCATTATCTTTGATGCAATCTTGTGTGGGCACACGTATTAGTGTTGACTAGATTATAATTCTTTAACTGCTTCCATGGAGATGCGACCCACCCAACTGTAAGTGATATCTCTGATTAGATAATTTCCATGGAGTTGTGGCCCCACCTACTCAGCCTGAGCCTTTTTTAGTTCACTGGAGACCTATAAAAGCTCAGACAGAAGGAGCGAGCTAGCTAGAGCCCAGAGGACACTTTGAAGAATGCACAGGAGCTGAGAGAGGAGCTGCAGCTTACAGAGACATTTTGGAGATGGCCCTTGAAAGCAGACTTTTTCTCTGGAGACGCTAAGAGAGGACAAATGCCCCAAGAGCAACTAAGAGTGTCATTTTTGAGGAGCTGCAGCCTAGAGAGGAACGTCCTGGGAAAAAGCCATTTTGAAACCAAAACTCTGGAGCAGACACCAGCCACGTGCCTTCCCAGCTAACAAGTCTTCTGGATGCCACTAGCATCCTCCAGGGAAGATACCCAATTGTTGATGCCTTATCTTGGACACTTTATGGCCTTAAGACTGTAAATTTGTAACCAAATAAACCCCCTTTATAAAAGCCGATCCATTTCTGGTGTTTTGCGAAAAGGCAGTGTTAGCAAACCGGAACACCTTCTAAAACAGAGTATGTTTGCCATGTCTAAAGAACTATAAGTCTCTTCACTGAATTTGAAGGCCTGTTATGTTTTGCATTAAAAGCATTACACTTAAGATTAATGTGAATGTAAATCATTATTTCAAAAGAAAAATAGCTCAAAACAAGAAGTTTTCTTTAGACCTGAGATTTTATTAATTTAATATTTGTTTTCTATTCAAATTTGTTAGAAATACAGGAAAATTCATAAATAACTTTTGGGCAAGTTTTTTTTAATAGCTTAAAATAATTAGTGGTATTTCTAGTTTGAAATCTGAAGTGAAACGTATAACTGAATTCTTGTTAAATATAACTCCTTACACTGATATAGCTACAGAACTACATATAATTAAATCTTCAAATCTATTTTTTTAAAAAAAGAGAAGGAGGGGACGCGAGAAGGACAAAACAAATACCTACCTTGTGCACACATTCAAATTCAAGTGGTTGACATCATCTTTGCTATCTTTTACAGCAATGTCTAAATCAAAGGCTTCTTCATTTTGGAGAGATCTTCGTCTTCTAGAAGACCCTGAATTCTTCACATTATAAATAACATTGAGCTGCAATAAATAACAATAAAATTGCAACAGATTATTAGCAATAAACAGCCATTATTTATATATTTGAAATATTAGGTAATGATTCATTTTGGGATAATCCCAATCATATTTGGAAATAATCTTCAAAGTAGAAAAAAAATAGTTTTAGTGGCTAAACAAGTATCACTATTAAAAACATTGTTGTAAAAGTTTATAAACAATGATTTTTTAAATTGAGAAAAATTGTTAGGTAATGTTCCAAAACAAGTATCAGAAACAACCATGAACGATATTCATGAAACAGTGTTTTTCCAATGAACATAAATATTCCCTTGAGGGAAAAGTAAAGCTATTGTCAACTTTATTGAGAGCATCCACTAATTTCTAAGCTCTGCTGCCTAACTGGAGTCATTTTCCACAAACTGAAACTTGAGAAACTCTCAGTAAGATAAATCAAAGCGAAAACATCCAAGAACCTTAGTTGAACAGAAACCTGGCCTCTAAGACCAGCTGAGGGTTCCTTTTGATTGCAGAACATTTTTTTCAAAGATGATAAAATAAATAATGGATTTCAAGTCAACAGTCTTTTTTTGGCATTTATTCTTCACCCACCAATGTGAAAATTACTGTGGGGACTCTGGGGGATAGTTCTTTCTCAAAGGAACTATAAAATCAGAAGCCTAGGAATGTACTCAAATTTCCTAGGTCAGCCTCTTCCCATCTCTTCCACTTTTCTTGACACCAAGGCACATAAAGTTTACTGTTGCTATGTCAAGTTGCCTTTTCTTATACTCGCACTTAAAAAAAAAACATGGCTTTTAAAACTAAAAATCTAGTGTCCTTTGTGGATTTACATACCTTTAAAAATCATGTAAGCTTTCATCTTTCAAACCTAAGAGTTCCAATCTTTATATTCTCAGACTCAAATAATCCTTCATCCCCTTAATCATTCCAGTTGTCTCACTCTGGACATTGTTCAACTCTTTCTTAAACTACAGCAATTAAAATTATAGGGTATTCCTGGAATAGCTGAAGAATGATTTCATAAAATTGAAGAGCTGATTTCTGTTATTTCATTATCCCCTTTCCAATGGCATACCATTATCCTTCAGCAAGTGATGTCATCAGTAACAAACTAGGACTACTACATTTATTCCTTGGGTCTAATTAATACCCACCTATAACTAAGTATTAGGGTTTATATTTGGCCTACAGTAAAGCACACTCAGAGAATTTCAAGAGATCTTGTAGATTATTCCCAACAGCTTAGCATTTTACTAGTCAGAAGAGGTTAACATTTACTGCAAGCCTGAGACTTTTCTTTGTCCTCCATATTCCAGAGCACTTATAAAAATATCAACTAAAAGAAATCTGAATATCCATTCCTGGGAGACCAATTTTTTTTCTGCAATTTTTCCTCCACCATGAGAAATGCCTGTTAGTACCTACCTTTTGTTTTCTGCATTTTGATAGATGTATAGGACTGGTGAACAATCTGCCCATTTACCCCTATGTCCTTCAAACCTCAAGTAAAAATCATTTGGTTGCAGTAATTTATCTATGTTGGTTTATCAAGAATGAATTCCAACCAGTCTGGTGATTTAAGTATATAAAACTTTTCAATTGTATCTAAATATCCTGTGTATTTATTATTGGATTTACAGTTTGCATCAAAACGCAGCTTTAGAATGAGAATTTTCCTGTGGTCTTTGTTAGTATAGACCAACACAAATAATTCATTCCTTCTCTTTCTATACTTTTCATTAAATACCTTTCCTTTTAACTGTGATCATCTTTCCTTGATTTTTAAAAACATTTACTGTGTTTTGAGTATCATGCAAAGTAAACTTAGCATTATTTGGAAGTTTCTAAATTATACCTGACAATCTGCTCTACTTAGCAAGCACACCTGTACTGTCAACTAGAACAATCACTCCAATTTTTGAAAAAGTACCTTTTCCTTATAATAGTCATTTCTTATACCTTCTTAAAACTCTTACAGGGTTTGTCTGGTTTGTTTTTTCTACCCAAACACATAATCATTTTTGGTCCCATCAAATATTACTCGGGGTTTTCAATAAGATGACTTTAAAGTCCCCGTGATTTTCATGTATTAGTTATTATAATAACTATTCCATGCAGTATTTTTTATACTAATTCCTTCTTATTGTAGCTCCCATTGCATTATAAAAGGTAGATTTCTTTGGGTTTCCTTCCTGTACCAGAACATTGAACATAATTGCTATATTTACCTTTATATAAGGAACTTTAAAGGGAAATATTTCCTATCTTCAAGTCAATACCCTGTAATACCACATTGACCTTTATAATCTTAGATAAGTCTTAAGAAGTTGTAAATAAATGTATATTTGTTTACTAAGTCATAATAGAAACTCCACCAGTATTACAATTTCTGAGCTATATTTTCACACACAAAAAGAGATGGGAGTTCCGAACAATTCACATGAATCATGTTGGAGGATTTTAACCCTCATTTCAAAAAGCAATTAATCACCAAGAAAGATTTTTCAAATAGATTATCAATTCCTATAATAGATGTCTATTTACTAGCTGGTAACATCTCATACTTTTTTTTTAAAAAAAAAGAGTGACTTATATTGCCTAAGCCATAGAAATAAATCATTAAGAATTTTATACAAGTTATCGAAGTTAAATACTTAGCAATTTACAAATCAAAGATTATAAAAATCATATTTAGCTAGACAAAAATGAACATTACTACATACCTGACAAATAGCAAATCCAAAACCACTTGCAGAAATATTAACTGCAATTGGCTGTTCCACAGTAAGCTGAATAAAGGGGTAAACAAAAGGTTAATGAGGTTAATTCTCCATATCTAGATACTACCAAGTAACAGGAGAAGATCAGTGTTATCCCATATTCAAAGCACAAACAATCTTTGGAAAGGGCTAATAGCTTTACACAGCCTCACAGGCCAAAAGCTATGGGTCAACCAGGTGAATGAGGTAAGGGCAAAGGAAGGACACACTCCAGGCACCCTCACCTCATCCCTTTGGGAGGGCACATTAGTGCTACTGACAGTTCTGTTCTGCTGCAGGGGTTGAGAATCATAAAAGACAAGTAACAAAAGTCATCTTCCTCCCCTAACCTCCGTTGGGACCTTAATCCTCGGAAACAAAATGGCACATCATCACCTTTGCCTACTTTTCTTACTTATTCTCCTTTTCCATTCTGTCTTCTTCAGTCTCCAGCCTTGAAGTCATCAATTTCATCTACTATCCTCAACTTGCCACAAGGTTAATCAAGGGAATAAAGTTAGGGACTAGCACATTCCTTCATTCCATTTTAAGGTAAAAAATTTTACAACTGGTTCTACTCAATTGTCCTAAGGGGAAGTGTAGTACGGCTGAAAAGAATATGGACTTTGAAATCATGGGTTCAAATCCCAGCTCTACTATTTCCAGTAACATTATCTTGAGCAAATTGTCTAAGCTCTCTGGTCCTCAGTTTCATCATGTGTACAATGGGGATAAAAGTACCTACTTCACAGTGTTGTTTTACAAAGTAAATGAAATAACATATGCAAAGCAATCTAGCACAAGGCCTGCAAAGAATAGGAACTCAATGAGTGTCAATTCCTTTTCAAGCTGGCCATGCTCATCTTTTCTCCTTTTCCACCAATCTTTGCAAAATTCCTATCCCCTCCACCCTTCTCCACCTCAGCAAATTCAACCAAAGGAAGGTACCCTTTCCTTTCTGTCTCTCTGAAGGGCCCTGGGAAAAAGTCTTTGTTGAAGTTAATATAATGGGAATAAGGCACAATTCCAGCAAAAATAATGATTTACACAGCATGTTAAATAACCACCCCTTATCCAAAACCTGCATTACTTACCTCTGCCATCTGAAGGAGAAAGCGGTTCTGTGTGTCAATTAGAAATTTTACAGGACTCGGTGAATTAGGCCCCACCACTGTCACTTGGATATTTGTCCTTTCTGTGTTTGTTAGGGCTGCAAATTCAGAAAGGGCCTTCAATGCCACAATAGTGTCCTGTTGAGGACAGAAAAATATTTGGACATAAAAGTTTATATCAAGGCCCCTAAAGAGTAAGTTTAGTAATGTTTACAAAATCTACCATACATTCATCCATCTTCTTTGGAAGTGGAAGTCTCCCTCACTCATCTTTGAATCTCCTTGCCCTAGCAAACAGGAGAGGCTCAGGAAATGTTTGCTGAATTGAACTAAGCATTTACTTGTATCAGTTACCACATGGATGAAAAACTGGTGAATTAATCAATTCCTTAAAAATATCACATATGAAGTTCAAAGCAATGATTAGAAAAAATTTAAATTAGTAACAAACCTTTGACTTAAGTTACTAAACTTTCAAACTGCCAAGTAATTTTATGTAGACGTAAGAAGCAGCAACATATACTTCCAATAAAAAAAAGTCATTTATATATATACATATATACGCACACACACACACACGGGATTAAAAGAAGAAAACTATCATTTCTCACCTGGGTAGATGCAAAACCTCCCAAGCTATTTCTTTGCCTGCTTAGCCACCTCATGATAGGGATTCCCTCAGAAACCCGAAACTGCAGGAAGTGGGAGAGGAGTGCATAGGCTGCAACTTCAATATCCAGTGAGCTCGGCTGCCAAGATTCAGAAAGTTTGGACACTGATGAAACCCAGAATTGCATACCTCCTGCAAGTGAAAAGAAATAGCATTCTGATCAATTATAGAAAAATCACATTTTATACCACTAAATATTCCTACACTGGGCCAAGTTCTACTTGATTAGCATATATACACACAGACACACACACACAAACACACACACACATATATTCATTCCAGGCAAATACATGTGTTTGTATTCACATATATAAACATGTACATATTTGTCACTTTTTAAACTATTTCGAATTATAAATTTTCATCCCTTTCCTATATTTGAGGATGTTTGGATAAAAATACTTCTCCCGAGAGAAATTCCGTAAGTTTGGCTCAAAACTAAACAGCTATAAATAAAAGTAAGAAAAATCATACCATATTCCTGAAAATAACATACATAACTTATCCAACCAGGCCATCTTAAAAAGATTTGAGCACTGGACAGAGTATTTTGGAAAGAAATTTGTTCCGGGATTTGTCATTAACCAGCGCAAATGTTCTGGAAACCTCTCCCTTTTCCACTATCTGAAATTTGGTGTTATATGTTCAAGATCCAAGCTCCCAAGGAAAAGTTAGATGAAGGACATGGCCAACCCAACCACTTTCCTACAGATATGACTGCTCTAGACCCTGGAAGACCATCCTGCCTGATCCCCACTTCCCCTCTGTCAAGTATTACTATCCAAATGATGATTACACTTAAATGGAATGTAAAATAACTACCACTTGGACAAGCAGAGAAGAAGAAATGTCAAGGACTACTTCAGCCTGTATGCAATAATCTTCTAGCCCCTAGCACTGGAACAGGTGATGAGGATTCCACCTAAGTTACTGCTAATAATAATATAATACTTTATGCAGCCCCTAAGCACTTTCTACAGTTACGTCTTCCTAAATTAAGAGAATGTTCAATCAGTGAGCATAGCCTAAAATTATTTCTGTACACACACACACACACACACACACACACAGATTCCTGCCTTCAAAGAACCCATCTGGGCAGTAGCGACAGCTGTACTTTTTGTCCTGTGTAGCCCCAACTCAGTCCTCCCTCAAAAAAAAAAAAGAAAAGAAAGAAAAGCACAAACAAAATCACATACACAACCCATTTACTAATAAACATTTTTTGGTATTTGGATTTCTATTAATTAGCATTTTAGTTCATATTTTTGAGCACTTGCTATGTGGCAGCACTGTACATTATTTCATTTAATCCTTGCAGCAACCCTAAAATAAGTGCTATTAAAGCCTTACAGTAGAGGAAACTGAAACCCATCGAGGTAAGCGGCAAAGTCAGAGATTGAAACCAAATCTCTCTAAAACCCAAGGCCTAAACTACCACGCAAGGTCTTCAAACCAGAAATGCTACCAGGGAACTAAGGACGTAACTGACAAAAGCAGAACATGTCTAATAGAAAGATACACCCAAGCCATGAAATATCTAGAAAACATTTGGGGGGAACAGAAGTAGGTGGCTATGCCAGGCCCATCATGATCCATTCCACATTTCATTTTCCATCTCATTCAGAGGATGCAAATTTAATCAATTTCATTCCTGCCTTACAAAATTTTCTCACTAATTTATATCTTTCACAATGCATAACACAATCTAACATCCTCAAATGGGTCCCATCACTCCACACATTACCTTCTTGTTCTGATCTCCAGGTCAGCATATTCAAAGCTTCCTGCGCTTTAGAACTCCCCACCGATGACAGCGCATAAGTTATAAGAGCTAGAGTATAATTATCTGAAATTCCTCTATTGAATTCTGACTCCAAAAAGTTGATAGACTCTTGCACATCAATATTAGGCTTGGAAGAAAAAATATATATATTTTACTATTTGAAATAATCTATTACCACATATTTAAACAAAAAGTACTTTGAAACAATCATTCAAAAAATAATTTCAGTTATCTGTTAAGCACCCAGACTTTCCTAAGCAATAGGAATCAACAATTGTGCTGGTTTGGATATATTTTGTTTCTCAGAAAAGCCATGTTCTTTAATGCAATCGTGTGGGGGCAGACTTATTAGTCTTTTGATTAGGGTGGGACTCTTTGATTAGGTTGTTTCCATGGAGATGTGACCCACCCAACTGTGGGTAAGACCTTTTGATTAGATCATTTCCACAGAGATGTGACCCCTGCCCAGTCAGGGTGGGTCCTTAATTAGATCACTGGAGTCCTTTAAGAGAAGCTGAAGGAGACATGTTGGAGAGAAGTTAACATATGTAATCCACAGTTTGCCCTTGGGAGAAGCTAAGAGCCGACACAGACCCAGATGCTTGGAGACATGGGCGATGCAGACAGATGTTTGGAGATGCTAAGCTAAGAAATGAAGCCCAGAGTTTGCCCTGGAGAAGCTAAGAGAGGCCCCCAGATGCTTAGAGAGAAACACCCCAGGAGAACCAAGCAGCAACGTGAGAGAAGCTAACAGAGACAGAAGCCCAGAGACATTTTGAAGAAAGCCATTTTGAAATGCAACCTGGGAGCAAAGGACCAGCAGATGCCAGCCACATGCCTTCCCATCTGACAGAGGTGCTCCAGATGCCACTGGCCTTTCTTCAGTGAAGGTATCCTCTTGTTGGTGCCTTAGTTTGGATACTTTTATGGCCGTGGAACGGTAAACCTATAACTTAACAAATCCTCTTTATAAAAGCCAATCCATTTCTGGCATTTTGCATAATGGCAGTTTTAGCAAACCAGAAGAATGATCACTGATATTTAAAGATTTGCCATGCATTTTGAAAATAACAGTTTATCAGTTTTTAATAGTAAATAGGCCCCATTCCTTAGAGGAAATAAGAAGTGGAGCTCTTACCAGTATTTCTCTAACTGGGTATCATGAACTCAGAAGACAGCAGAAAATATAGTTTGAGAAAGATATTTCTCATATTTGATCTTGGGTGTTGAGGCTATAAACTTGGGGAACAAGTTTATCTTCTACATGCCTAGTACTAGGCTAAGAAAACAGTAGCAGCTTATTAAAGAGAACAACTGTTTTGGATCATGTGAAATGCAGACAGCAGTAAGCAGTGAAGGCATCAATCACTAAGACAGCTCTGGAGAATTAAGCTTACCAGCATAACTTTACACGCACACATACATTCTTATCCAGGCATCCATGCTCATTAGAAAGTGCTTTTCAGAGTGTGGATGTACTTTGCATTAAATTATCAGACATTGCAATTGTTCTACGATATTTTAGAAATTAAAAAAAAATCTAACAAGCTAGACTTGTAAGAAAACATTCCCAAATTCTAAAAGATTTTATTGCCCCCAAAAAATCAACCTTTCCACTGATAAAATATACATTGACTTTCCTTACCAATACCAAGTACAATGACATTTATATTAGAAAACATTTTCAGTATTCCCTTAGTTACTCTGAAAGTGTAGGTTAATATTTTTATTCTCTGTCTTTGGAATGTGACTACAAATGCAAAGCAAAAGGGTGCCCAAATTCGGATTTGAATGTCAGGTAAAATTGCAAAATGCTTATTTTACAGTCACATATTTGACCCATTAAGGCCTATCTTCCTTTAACTTTCCATTCATCATTTATTAAATTATAGATTAAATACCTGATATTTTTTATATCCAAGGAGAGAAGTCACAATATAGGCAGTCAGTGTTACTGGGCTTCTATTGCCCCCTTGAAGCTCACTATGGATCACCCTTCCTGGCTCCCAAAATTCACCATTGGATTTTTGACGTCCTTTGAGCCAAGTATATGTTCTGTGTAATACATTCTCATCAATATCTATATAAGGATCAGCTTCAAGGAAACATCGCAAAACAAAAGCTGACAACCTTGGTAAAAGGGGGGAAAAAATTACGTGAAATACATTTTATGAAGTCCTCCAAATAACATTGTGCAAGAAAAAAAAAAAGCTAACAAAAACAATATTTTTTTTCCTTTTAGAGAGAATCATTGAAAAGGAACAAAGGGAAGAAACACAGCCAAGAGACCAGGTAAATGACCACCTCAGCCTAGCAGGCAGCCTGGGTTACATACGGAGCGGGGCCATGAAATTGCAGCTGGACTCACAAAGTATCAGACTTTGAAAAGAACTTAGAAATCATCTAATCAAGCCCCCCATTTGATATTTTCTAGATTGAGAATTTGACACTGATAGTTAAATAAATTGTCCAGATTACTCATCTTTACTGTACTAGGTATTTATCAAAGATCAAATTACACACTTCTTTCAGATCCAAAACCATGGATGAAATACATATAGTTCAGAACCAAACCATAGTACTTTTAGGGGTGGGAGTGGGGAACCTATATTTTCTCTCCTATAGAATAGGAATCAGCAAACTTCAGCCTGCTGACCAAATCTACCTGGCCAAAATCTGGCCTTTGGGACAAACAAGACCAAAGCCTGTTTTTGTGTGGCACCCTCCCCACTAACTAAAAGTATTTTCAAAGAGAAGAAGGAAGGAAGGAAGGAAGGAAGGAAGGAAGGAAGGAAGGAAGGAAAGAAGGAAGGAAGGAAGGAAGGAAAGAAGGAAAGAAGGAAGGAAGGAAAGAAGTAAGGAAGGAAGGAAGGAAGAAAGGGGGAAGGGAGTAGAAAGAGAGGGAGGGAAGAGGGAAGGAATATGGGAGGAAGGAAGGGAGAGGAGGGGAGAGGAAGGAGGGGAAGAATATGCCACAGACACTCTCTGTCACCAAGAAAGCTTGACATACTTACTACCTAACCCTTAATAGAAAAGGTTTGCTGACTCCTGTTACAGAACACTAAATACTGAGGTACGAGAACATCAAATAGAAAGTGGAATTTATAGTCAACCTAGATGGCAGCATAAGACATGCCAGGGTGTCACAACCCTACAGAACCTCTGAACTAGCAAAAACTAGCAAGGCCAACTTCCTCAAAACTACAGCAATCATTTTAACTGTGTCAGTAACTGGGAAAGTGCAAATCAAGAAAACATACTGGCATCCTTGCTGACCCCTCCCCCAACATGTCCCCAGCATGGCATGAGGCTGGCATCATTCCCTTTCTGGGACCCTGGCCCTGTTGCAGAGGGATCACAGTAACCCCTAAACAGACACTAGGGTGCCTATATATCAGTGCCAATCTATCGGGTGGCAGCCTGAAAGATTGAACCAGGACACTCATCTCTGGTGCACACTCCCAGAACTTGCCCTGTGAGCAGAAGCTGCTTGTGGACAGCTAAAGCAGAGTAAGAAATAATTTAGTCAAACTGGCCTATGGCAAAGGATTTCCACTTGTAAGACATTCAACAAAGCTTGGGGGTTCTGTTTCATAGGAAGTAGAAGGGATACTCATATACCTAAAAATGGGGGAATTCCTAAGGCCACGAATGAGCACAACCCAAAACAAGACACAGGCTCAGAGAAGATGGAGAGGACCCTGCACCTCACTTTGGCAAAGAAACTGAGTTTCTTGACAGGAGGGAAGGGCTAAACTTTGCAGGAGAGCACCAACCAAAGCAGAGCCAAATTGCAAAGACTGTGAAAGGTGCTCTTTGCATTGGTTTGTTGCTTTTTGTAACCTCCTGCCACTCAAGGTAATCTCTATCCTAGCATTCACTGAATAGAAGCTTAAGGAACAGACAGCTCAGGGACCAAATCCCAGAATTAACACATTAAATTATTAAAATGTACAATATGCAACAAAACATTACAAGACAAACAGAGAAACATGATATGATGACTCATCCCAAGGAATAAGGTAAAACTTCAGAAATCCATCAATGAAGAGCACCAGATTTGAACATACCAGACAAACACTTCAGGCTGAAAGAGAAAAAGGAAAACATGGAAAAAAAACTAAAGGATATCAGGACAATAATTAAAGAACAATATGACAATCTCAGTAAAGAGACAGATATTTTTAAAAGGAACCAAATAGAATTACCAGAATTGAAGACCACAATAACTGAAATGAAAAATTCCCTACAGGGTTTTAACAGCAGGTTGGAGTAGAAGATGAATCAATGAACTTGAATGATTGAATCAGTTGAAAAAACCTCCCAAGAGAGAAAAGTCCAGGACCAAATGGCTTCACATGTGAATTCTACCAAACATTCAAGATAGAATTAGTACCAATCCTACTCAAACACTTCAAAAAAAAAAAAAAACTGAAGAGGCAGGACAGCTACCTAACTCATTCTATGAAGTCAACATCACCCTAATACCAAAGCCAGACAAAAATACAAGAAAAGAAAATTACAGACCAATCTCTTTAATGAATATAAATGCAAAAATCCTCAACAAAAGACTTACAAATCAAATCCAGCAGCACATTAAAAGAAGTATATACCATGACCAAGTGGGTTCTATTATAGATACGCAACAGTGGTTCAACACAAAAAAAAATCAAATAATAATAAACCACATCAATAAATCAAAGGGGAAAAACCACATGATCATCTCAATTGATGCAGAAAAGGCATGTGACAAAATTAGGCATCCTTTCTTGATGGAAACACTTCAAGGGATAGGAATAGAAGGAAATTTCCTCAACATGACTAAGGGAATATACAAAAAACCCACAGCTAACATCATACTCAATGGGAAAAGACTAAAAGCTTTCCCCCTAAGATCAGGAACAAGACAAGGATGTCCACAGTCACCACTGTTATTCAGCATTACACTGGAATTTCTAACTAGAGTAATTAGGCAAGGAAAAGAAATAAAAGGCATCCAAATAAGGAAGAAGTAAAACTTTCACTGTTTGCAGATGACATGATCCTATATGATTAAAGCTACTAGAGCTAATAAATGAGTACAGCAAAGTAGCAGAATACAAGATCAACATGCAAAAATCAGTAATGTTTCTATACACTAGTAAGGAGCAATCTGAGGATATCAAGAAAAAATTTCCTTTACAATAGCAACCAAAAGAATCAAATATTTAGGAATAAATTTATACAGGAGATGAAAGACTTTTACACAGAAAACTACAAAAATTTGCTAAAAAGAAATCAAGGAAGACCTAAATAAATGGAAGGACATACTGTGCTCATGGTTTGGAAGACTAAATACAGTTGTCAGTTCTATCCAAATTAATGTGTAGATTCAATGCAATGCCAATTAAAATCCCAATAACTTACTTTGCAGAAATAGAAAAATCAATAATCAAATTTATTTGGAAGGGCAGGGTACACTGAATAGCTAAAAATATCTTGGGAAAGAAAAATGAAGTTGGTGGCCTCAACACTACCAGACTTTAAAGCATATTACAAAGCTAGAGTGTTCAAAACAGCATGGTACTGGCATAAAGATAGATGTACTGACAAGTGGAATCAACTTCAGTTCAAATTGAGTTCAAAAATAGACCCTCTCATCTATGGACAATTGATCTTTGATAAGGCAGTCAAGTCAACTCAACTGGGACAGAGCAGCCTCTTCAAGAAATGGTGCTTGGAGAACTAGATATGTATATCCAAAAGAATGGAAAAGGGCCTCTATCTCACACCTTATACAAAAATTAACTCAAATGGATCAAAGGTCTAAACATTAGAGCTAAAACCATAAAACTTTTAGAAGAAAATGTAGGGAAATATCTTAAAGATCTCGTGATAGGAGGTGGTTTCCTAGACCTTACATCCAAAGTGCAAGCAATGTAAGAAATTGATAAATGGGATATCCCCAAAACTGAATATTTTTGTGCATCAAAGGACTTTGTCAGGAAAGTAAAAAGGCAGCCTATACAATGGGAGACAATATTTGGAAACCACATAGCAGACAAGGGTTTAATATACAGAATATATAGAGATCCTGCAACTCAACAACAAAAAGACAGGCAACCCAATTTAAAAATGAGCAAAAGACATGGATAGACACTTTTCTCTAGAGGCACAGAAATGGCTTAAGAACATATGAAAAGATGCTCATATTCTCTAACTATTAGGGAAACGCAAACCAAAACCACAATGAGATATCTCACACCAACTAGAATACGCATTATCAAAAAACACAGAAACTACAAGTGCTGGAGAGGACATGGATAAAGAGGTACATTTATTCACTGTTGGTGGGAATGTAGAATGGTGCAACTGCTCTGGAAGGCAGATTAGCAGTTCCTCAGGAAGCTAAGTATAGAATTGAAGTATGATCCAGCAGTCCCATTACTAGGTATACACTTGGAGGAACTGTAGGGAGGGAAACAAATGGACATTTGTACACCGATGTTCATAGTGGCATTATTCATGATTGCCAAGAGACGGAAACAGACCAAATGTCCATCAACAGATGAGTGGATAAACAAACTGTGGTATATACATATGATGGAATTTTACACAGCTGAAGATGAAATAAAGTCATGACACATGCAACCATGTGGATGAACCTTGAGGACATTATGCTGAGCAAAATTAGCAAGAAACAAAAGGACAAATTCTGTACGGTCTCACTAATATGAACTAACTATAAAGAGCAAACCCTGAGAGTTAAAGTTGACAACACAGGTTATCAGGAGATAAAGAAAGAGGGTAGAGATTCAGCTTTAGATGATGAAGGAATACAGAAGTTTCAACAGGATTGACTGTAAAGATCAGAATGGATAGCACAATAGTAGGTGATGGTAGCACAACACTGTAAGTACAATGAACAAAGCTGAGTGTGAGTATGGTTGAAAGAGAAAGGCAAGGAGCGTGTATGACATCAGAAGAAATGGGATAAAACTTCATAACTTAGCGAAAACTAGAGTGGACAATGATGGTGATTAAATGTACAAATATAAGAAAGTTTTTATATGAGGGAGAACAAGTGAATGCCACTATTGCAAGGAGGTGAAAATGGGATGGTATACGGAAAAAATGCAATCAATGCAAACTAGGGTCTACAGTTAACAGTAACATTGTAGTATTCTTTTAATTGTAAGCAAGGCAATATACCAAAGCTAAATGTCAATAAGAGGGGGATATGGGGTATGGGATTCTTACTGTTGTTGTTGTTGTTTCTCTTTTAATTTTTTTATTCTTTATTTTTTTCCTCTTCTTTCTTTGCAGAAGAAATGGAAACGATCTCATATGGATTGTGGTGGTAAATGTGTAACTATGTGATTATAGAAGGAGCCATTCATAGTTCATTTAGGATGGATTGAATGGTGTGTAAAAAAAACTGTTTAAAAATAAACAGAAAGCTACAAGTGCTGGAGAAGATGTGGACAGTAGAATGGTGTAGCCCCTTATGAAAGGCAGTGTGGTGGTTCCACAGGAGGCTAAAGTATAGAGTTGCCATATGTTCCTGCAACCCCGTTATTAGGTATATACTTGGAAGAACTGAAAGCGGGACATGAATAGACATTAGCACACTGGTGTTTACAGTGGCATTACTCACAATTTGCAAATGATGGAGGTGGTCTAAGGGTACATTAACTGATGAATGCAAGGCAAACTGTGGTGTATACATACAACATAATATTGAGTGGCTGCAAGAAGGAATGAAGTTGTGAGGCATGCAACTAGGTGAATGAACACTGAGAACATTATGTTGAGTGATATAAGCCAGAAATGAAAGGGCAAATATTGTCTCACCAATACAAACTACTACAAGGAGCAAATGCTGAGAACTGAGTTCAAGAGATTAGGTTATCAGGGGATAGAACACGGACAGAGATTGGGCAATCAATGATTTAGGAGTACAGAATGTTCAATAAGGCTTATTGTAATGGTTCCTAGATTGTAAGCTCTTAGAGCAGTCACATCTATTCCTGAGTATTAACTCTTAAATAGTATTTAAGAGGGGTTTATGTGGTATAAAATTTATATTCTCTGCAGCACACTAACTAATTTAACATGTATGGTCAGTTTATTTAAACAGCATAATTATATGGAACATAGAATAGGGAATGAGATCTCGTTATTCAGTACATGGTAATGTAGTACCCCGATACATCTCAGAGTATTTGGGCAGAAAATAAAAAAGTATTTGCAAAGTCCCCTTGAGGGACTGGAAGAAAATGTGGAAATATTAAACTTCGCCACTTGAGGAATTCCGGATATTCTCACAAGCACTAGGGACTCCCAATTTAATAAGTCAAGCACTTGATCTAGGGGCTTGCCTTTACGAAACTTATGTCTGCAAAGGAGAAGCTAAGACTATTTATAATTATGCCTAGAGTCACCCCAGAGAACCTCTTTTGTTGCTCAGATGTGGCCTTTCTCTCTAAGCCAACTCTGCAAATAAACTCACTACCCTCCCCGCTATGTGGGACATGACTCTCAGGGGTGTAAGTCTCCCTGGCAACATGGGACATGATTCCCAGGGATGAGTCTGGCCCTGACATTGTGGGACTGACAATGCCTTCTTGACCAAAAGTGGAAAATAAATGAAACAAAATAAAGTTTCAGAGGCTAAGAATTTCAAGTAGAGTCAAGAGGTCATTGTGGAGGTTATTCTTATGCATTATATAGATGGTCCTTTTCAGTTTCTAGTGTATTAGAATAGCTAGAAGGAAACACCTGAAACTGTTAACTGTAATCCAGTAGCCTTGATCCTTGATGATGATTGTATAACTGTTTAGCTTTTATCATGTGACCATGTGATCATGAAAACCTTGTGACTGACACTCCCTTTATCCAGCGTATGGGTGGATGAGTAATAAAATAAAGAAAAAAAAGTAATAGGGAGGATAAGAGGTAAGGGATGTTTTGGGTGTTCTTTTTTATTTTTTATTTTTTTGGAATAATGAAAATATTCTAAAATTGATTGTGGTGATGAATGCACAACTATATGATGATACTGTGAGCCAAAGATTATATACTTTGGATGGATTATATGGTGTGTGAATATATCTCAACAAAATTGCAAAAAAAGAGAGTTGGGGTAGCCATACTAGTATCAAATAGAATAGTTTTTAGGTCAAAAACTGTTACAAGGGACAAAGAAAGTCACCATATCAAACTAATTCAAAAGAAGACATAACAATTACAAAAATATATGTCCTAATAAAGGAAGCAAATATTTTCAGGTTTAAAGGGAGAAATAAACAGTTCTACATTAATAGAAGACTCCAGTACACCACTTTCAATAATGGATAGGTAGGACATCAAGACAAATGATCAATAAAGAAATAGTATACTTGAATGATACCATAAACAAACTAGATATAACAGACATATACAGAACACTTCATCCAGCAACAGCAAAATACACATTTTTCTCTATTGCACATGGATCATTCTCCAGGATAGGCCATATGTTAGGTCACAAAACAAGCTGCAATAAATTTTAAAGTACTGAAATCATACATTGTATCATCTCTGACCACAATAGAATGAAGCCAGAAGTCAATAACAAAGGGAGAACTGGAAAATTCTCAAATATGTGGAAAGTAAACAACACACCCTTAAATAACCTATGGGTCAAAGAAGAAATCACAAGGGAAATTTGGAAATACCAAGAGGAAATGAAAAAGAAAACACAGCATACCAAAACTTATGGGAGACTGAAAAGGCAGTAGTACTGAAAGGGAAATTTATAGCTCTAAATTCTTACATTAAAAAAGAAGAAACACTTCAAAACAGAGACTTAACCTCAAAACTGGAAGAACTAGTAAAAGAAGAGGACACTATACACCCAAGGGTGGGGAGAAAGAAGGAAATAGCAAGATTACAGCAGTAATAAGTGAAATGGAGAATAAAACAATAAAGAGAATCAACAAAACCAAAGTTGGTTCTTTGAAAAGATCAACAAAATTGACAAACTTCTAGCTAGACTGACAAAAATAAAAAGAAAGTGGACACAAATAGCTACAATCAGAAATAAAAAGAGGGATATAACTTCCAACCCAACAGAAATAAAAAGTATTATAAAGAATACTATGAACAACTGAATTCCAACAAATCGAAAACCTACATGAAATGGACAAATTCCTAGAAACACACAAAGTACCTACACTGACTCAAGAAGAAAGAGAAGGTCTCAACAGACCAATAACAAATAAAGAGGCTGAATTAGTCATTGAAAAACCTCCCAAAAAAAGAACAGCTCAGGAACAGATGGATTCACAGGTGAATTTTACCAAACATTCCAAGAAGAATCAACACCAATCCTGCTCAAACTCTTCCAAAAAAAACTGAAGAGTAGGAAGCACCTCCTAACTCATTCTATGAGGCCAGCATCACCCTAACATTAATGCTAAATAAAGATTCCACAAGTAAAGAAAATTATAGACCAATATTCATTATGAATACAGATGTAACAATCCTCAACAAAATAAAGCAAGCTAAATCCAAGATCACATTGAAAGAATTACACACCATGATCAAGCGGGATTTATCCCAGGTATGCAAGGGTGGTTCAACACAATAAAATCAATTAATGTAATATACCACATTAATAGAATGAAGGGGAGAAAACTACAAGATCATCCCAGTTGACACAATAAGGGTATTTGACAAAATCCAGCATTCTTTCTCCACAAAAACACTTAGAAAACTAGGAATAGGGGGAAACTTCCTCAACATAATATAGGGCATATATGAAAAATCCATAGCTAACATCATACTCAATGTTGAAAAGACTGACAGCTTTCCCTCTAAGATCAGGAATAAGACAAGGATGACCACTGTCATTACTATCATTCAACATTGTAGTGGAGGCTCTTGCCAGAGCAATGAGCAAGGAAAAGAAATAAAAGACATCCAGATTGGAAAGGAAGAAGTTAGATGTTCCTTATTTGCAGAGGGCATGACCTTATACTTTAAAAATCCTGAAAAATTCACAAGAATGCTACTAGAACTAATGAACGAATTGAGCAAAGTGGTAGGGTTTAAGATCAACACCCAAAACCAGTGGTTTTTCTACACACTTAGAATGAACAATGTGAAGAGGAAATCAAGAAAAAAATTTCAATTACAATAGTAACTGAAAGAATCAAATATCTAGGAGCAAACTTAAAGAAGCATGTAAAGGACTTGAACAGAGAAAACATTACTAAAAGAAATCAAAGAGGACATAAATAAATAGATCTTGGATTAGAAGCCCAAATATTAAGATGCCAATTCTACCCAAAGCAATTTACTGATTCAACACAATCTTAATCAAAATTCCAAACAGCCTTCTTTGCATAAATGGAAAAGCCAATCGGCAAATTTATATGGATGAGTAAGGGGCCCCAAATAGCCAAAACCATCTTGAAAAAGAAGAAAAAAGTTGGAGGACTCACACTTCCCATCTTTAAAACTTATTACAAAGCTACAATAATCAAAACAACATGGTACTGGCACAAGGATAGACATACAGACCAGCGAAATCTAGCTGAGAGTTCAGAAATAGACCCTCACATCTCTGGCCAACTGTTTTGTTTTTTTTTTTAATAATAAATTTTATTTTGAAATAAGTTCAATCTTACAGGAACAGTTGTAAAAACAGTACAAACCCCATACACAGAACTCCATCATACCCCGAACCCCCTCCCCCGATACCCCGATCCATCACCTTTAAGATCCTGTCACACCACTGTCTCTTTCTTTCCCTCCCTCTCCCTCCCTCCCTCCCTCCCTAACACCCATCATCTATTGCTCTGTTCTCTGAACATATGAGATCAAACTGCACATATCTTTGAACAAACAATATAATTCACATATACCTTTCCCATGGACAAGAAGATTATTTTATGCAATCTCATTAAACGCAGCTAAGAAGTTCAAGAAATTCAACACTGATATAAAGCTTACATTCTATATTTCCTTTTTTTTTTTTTTCTTCTGTCCCATCTGTGTCCCTTTGAGCCTCCTCTCCTCCAACCTCAGATCCCATCAAGGATCATCCTTGGCATTTAATTGTCATCTATTTAGACTGTCTTATTTTTTTTTCAATTGTGGAAAGATATATATAGCCTAAATCTTCCTATTCCACCTCTCCATAGCATTCCATTAGTGGGATTAATCACATTTAGCATGTTGCAATTCTATCACCTTTCTACCATCCATTTCTAGAAGTTTCCCTTCACCCCAAACAAAAACCCTACTCTCATTTCTTAACTCCCCATTGCCCCTTCCCCCACTTCTTGGAACCCCTACTCTACTTTTCATCTCTTTGGTCATATTCTCTGATACTTTCTTTGTGTTTACCATGGGGCTTAAATTCAACATCTTAAATCTATAACAATCTTGTTTTTCTTTGATACCAACTTAACTTCAATAGGACACGTAAACTGTGTTCCTATACTCCTCCATTCCCCCACCTTTATGTAGTTCTTGTCAAGAATTACATATTTTACATTGAGTCCAAAACCACCAATTTATCATTACAGATTATGTATTTTAGATCCTGTAGGAAGTAAATAGTGGAGTTATAAATCAACAATACAGTAGTATTGGTCTTTATATTTACCATGTGATCTTTACTGGAAATCTTTATTTCTTCAAATGGTTTCAGTCCATTGTTTAGTGTCCCTTTCTTTCAGCCTGCTTAGAACTGATCTACTGGTGATGAAGTCCTTCAGCTTTTGATTATCCAGGAATGTTTTCATCTCCCCCTCATTTTTATCCTTCAGGTGTTTGTGAATTCTCTAAGTCTCTGATGGTTATTGACTTCTATTTGTATTCCATTGTCGGCAGAGAATGTGCTTTGAACAAATTCATTTTTTTATTTTTTATTTTATTGAGGCTTGTTTTTATGTCCCCGCATACAGTCCATTCTGGAGAAAGATCCGTGATCACTAGTGAAGAACGTGTGTCCCAGTGACCTGGGATGTAATATTCCATATCTCTCTCTCATTTCTTTGTTTCTCTGTCAGTAGGGCTTCCTTTAGCATCTGAAGTAGGGCAGGCCTTTTATTAGAAAACTCTCTCAGCATTTGTTTGTCTGTGAAAAATTTAAGCTCTCCCTCAAATGTGAAGGAGAGTTTTGCTGGATAAAGTATTCTTGGTTGGAAATTTTCCTCTTTCAGAATTTTAAATATGTCATGCCACTGCCTTCTCGCCTCCATGGTGGCCGCTAAGTAGTCATTACTTAGTCTTATGTTGTTTCCTTTGTATGTGGTGAATTGCTTTTCTCTTGCTGCTTTCAGAACTTGCTCCTTCTCTTCAGTATTTGACAGTCTGATCATAGTATGTCTTGGAGTGGGTTTGTTTGAATTTATTCTATTTGGAGTTCACTGGGCATTTATGCTTTGTGTATTTATATTGTGTACAAGGTTTGGGAAGTTTTCCCCAACAATTTCTTTGAATACTCTTTCTAGACCTTTACCCTTCTCTTCCCCTTCTGGGACACCAATGAGTCTTAAATTTGGATGTTTTATTTTATCTGTCATATCCCTGATGTCCATTTCTATTTTTTCAATTTTTTCCCCATTCTTTCTTTTGTTCTTTCATTTTCTGTTCTGTGCTCCTCAAGGAGGCTGAGTTGTTGTTCACCTTCCTCTAATCTTGTATTATGAGTATCCAGAGTCTTTTTAATTTGGCCTACAGTTTCTTTAATTTCCATAAGATCTTCTATTTTTTTATTTACTCTTGCAATATCTTCTTTATGCTCTTCTAAGGTCTTCTTTATGTCTTTTATATTCTGCACCATGCTCTTCTTCAAGTCTTTTATATCCCGTGCCATGCTCTCATTGCCTGTCTGTAGTTTTTGATTAATTCTGCCAGGAACTGTGTGTGATTTGAGTGTTTGGGTTCGCGTTCTCCATGTCGTCTGGTTTTATCATATGCTTTAAGATTTTCTATTGTTTTTGGCCTCTTGCCGTTTGCTTTACTTGATCTTTAATTTGTTAGAATTGCAGCTTGGTGACACACACTTTCTCTAACTAACCAGCAGATGGCGTCCGTGAGTCACTTATTCCCCTCAAGTCAGTTCTCCCCAACTTTGTGGTATGTGGGGATCTGATTCTTGTGGGGTCCAATTGGTGCACTTAATTTGGGTGTGTTGTCGGTGCTATCTGCCCTCAATGAGGGGTGTGTGCCTGAGCGGTTAGGGAGGAAGGGCAGGTTTAACAATCAAACCTCCCAGGTGTTCCCGGAGATTTAAGGCTGTTCTCTGCCACTGACACAAAAGTCCTTGGTATTGGTGTAGGGTCCCTGGGATTTCCAAGTGGTTCCCCCTCCCTGCTGTGCTTTTCCAGGACCTCTGCTGAGGAGGGGAGAGCCATGCCACGTTACAAGTGAGCGCCGGCCTCCAGGGAAACCCTGGGCCGCCGCTCTGTGTAGGGGCGCTCCCAGCCCGCTTCAAAGATGGTTGAATGGGATGCGTTAACTTCCCCCTTTCCGCACAGCTCCGCTCTCCCAGCTCCGGGACGATCAGCCGTGGGTGTATTCAAGGCCACTGTCCATGGCCGATATTGTGTCATGTGAGTGGTGCTGCGGGAAAGACTCCCTGTCAGGCTGGGTTTCTTGGCTCAGCTCTGTGCTTGTGTTCGGCCCGGGGCAGGAGTAGCCCCGCCCGCTGGGGAGATAGCTGTGAGGCTGGGTTTCTTGGCTTGGCTCTGTGCTGTGTGTTCGGCTGGGCAGGAGTAGCCCCGCCCACTGGGGAGATGGCTGCAAGGCTGGGTTTCTTGGCTCGGCTCTGTGCTGTGTGTTCGGCCAGGCAGGAGTAGCCCCGCCCGCTGGGGAGACGGCTGCCAGACTGGGTTTCTTGGATCGGCTCTGTGCTGTGTGTTCGGCCCCAGGCAGGAGACGGCTGCAAGTCGTGCATCTCCCCTTTGCTTTCCTGGACCCGAGACAATCAGCAGTGGGTGTGGGAAGAGGTATCCTCCACCCCAGACACCGAGGCGTTAGTCCAGACCGCTCCCGTCTTATCTGCAGCTGTTCCCGGGCTTCTTCTTTTTTTAAAAAAAAAAACACCAACCCACCATTTCCCCACACCGCAGCGTGGCCGAGGGATTCAGCCTACTCACTCACTCATTTCAGAATCAGACTCCTGGTTTCACCAAACACACGATCCCTGTGGCTTTAGCAGAACTTGTCTGGCTGGTGCTACTCTGGAAGTAGTGTTCTGGGTCCTTTCTGGTTTTTTATCTAGTGTTTTCCACAGAGGTGTTTTTTTCTCTGTCTCACCTAGTCGCCATCTTAGGTTCCTCCATCCAACTGGTTTTTGACAAGGGTACCAAGCCCACTCAATGACGAAAGAAGAGTCACTTCAACAACAATAACAAAAAACTAGATATCCATATGCAAAAGAATGAAGGTAGACCCCTACATCACATCATATACAAAAATCAACTCAAAATGGATCAAGGACCTAAATATAAGAACCAAAACTATAAAACTCAAAGAAGAAAACATAGGGAACCATCTCTAGAACCTTGTGCTAGGCAATGGCTTCTTAAGACTTTACAACAAAACCCAAGCAACAAAAGAAAAAATGGAGTGGGACACCATCAAAATTTAAAACTTTTGCATCAAAGACTTCATCATGAAAGCAAAAAGACAACCTACATAATGGAAGAAAATGTTTGGAAACCACATATCCAATAAGGGCTTAATACCCAGAATATATAAAGAAACCCTACAACTGAACAACCAGAAGACACAACAATTCAATAATAAATGGGCAAAAGACTTCAATAGGCATTTCTCCAATGAAGAGATACAAATAGCCAATAAGCAGATGAAAAGATGCTCAACATATTTAGCCATTAGGGAAATGAAAATCAAAACCACAATGAGATAACATTTCACACCCATTAGAATGGGTAATATTTTCGAAAAATGGAAAATTACAAGTGTTGGAGAGGACACATTCATTGTAGGTGGGAATTAAAATGGTGCCGCTGCTATGGAAGACAGTTTGGCAGTTCCTCAGAAAATGGGTATTGAATTACCATAAGACCCAGTAATCCCCATACTAACTAGGTATATGCCTAAAAGAAATGAAAACAGGTACTGAAACAGATATTTGCACACCGATGTTCATGGCAGTATTACTCACAACTGCCAAAAGATGGAAGCAACCCAAGCGTCCATCAATCAATGACTGGATAAGCAAAATGTGGTGTAAACATACAGTGGACTCTTATCCAGATGATAAAAGGAATGAAGTTCTGATACATGCGGCAAAATGACTAAACCTTGAAGACATCATGTTGAGTGAAATAAGCCAGACACAAAAGGATAAATATTGTATGATCTCAGTGATATGAAATAATTAGAAAATTCATCGAGTCAGAAATTAGCATACAGTTACAGGTGCAGGGATGGAGGTAGGGAATGGGAAGATAACACTTAATTGGTACAGAGTTTCTGTTTGGAGTGATGGAACAGTTTTGATAGTTGGTGGTGATGGTGGCGCAATATCGTGAATGTGATTGGCATCAATGAATTGTGTATTTAACTGTGGTTGAATGGGGAATTTGGGGTTGTGTATATGTCACTAAAATGAAAATTTACTAAAAAAGCCATAGGAGTGTACAACACAAACAGTGAACTCTTTTGTAAATTATGGAGTATGGTTAATGGTATAATTATAGTGATGTTGTTTCGTCAGTTTTAGTAGGGGTGTCACAATGGTGCAAAGTGTTGGTTATGGGGAAGACTGTGGGATAGGGGTGGGGATGCATATGGGAGCTCTGTATTTTCTGCAGAAATTTTCTGTAAACTTGCAACTTATCTAAAAAAAAATCAGAAGTAGTTCAAAACTAAAACCTTTCTATTTATGGATCCATATCCTGACTCATGCCAAAACAAAATCTGAAACAGATCTATTTCTTCTTATAAAAGGTTTAGTGCAGAAAACATTACTAATATTCAATAATATCCAGTTTTCTTGTACTTTTGGTATGTGAATTGAGAAAGTGAGGAGAAATTTTAGTCTCATGATGAAGCACCTAATTGCCAGTACCAGATACTCCAACCTTCTCTTTCCTGGCTGTGGCAAGCCCTGGAGCCTCCTGTTGTGATGGTGGCAATGGAAGCTAAATGACGGAGCCCCCTGCCAACCCACCAAGGAAATGCAGCATGAACAAGTAATAAAGTTACGGTGTTGTAAGCTACTGAGATTTGGGCAGGGGTGGCGGTGTTTGTTACCACAACATGCCTAGTTTAATGTGACTGATACAGTTAGGCAATCTTTTTCTGAGTGAAATATGAAATTGAAAACAGTGTAATGGGAGAGAGTAATCATCCAAAATCAGACACGCAGACATTCCATTCCTGAGACAACTCTGGATGTTCATCACTTAATTCCATCAATGCTTGTTAATCACACAAAAATAATCTTAAAGAAACTACACTAATTGTATTAACACAATACTTGCATTAATCATGTTCAGATTAAGAAAAGAACTATGTCACAAGCACTATGTATTTCTAATCAAATTTTCTTATCAGCTGCACCACCATCATAAAATATTTATATTGTTGCTTTTCCCACAAAAAAGAGGATTTGTTAGTTATCTTTTCTAAATATAAAACTTTGATTTATTTAAATATTTAAAATGATACTCTCTTAAAGTTGGGCTATGGGTCAAATGAAAAGCAGCCTCCAAGCACATACAAAGAAACATGCCCATCAATTACATGGCCATTACGGCCTAATGAAATCCCATTAGGATTTGGATTTGTTCAGTTGGCAAAAACACTTACCAAGTGCTCCCAGAAGGGTCATAATTCCCAAAAGCACTGAAAGAGCCATCTTCCCTCTGATACAGAAGTTCTCTCTGATAACCTGAAGACATAAAAATGGACATCCAATGTAATCAACTTGCAATGAATGAAAGTTTCTAATCATGATTATATACTGGGGAAACATGAGCAGAGAAGAGGAAAGAAGGAGACAGCAAGTCAAACAACTAATATTGAGCATTTTCTATGTTAAGTACTGCAGGACAGGTTACAATAAAAATTCAAGCAGAAATTGTAAAAAAATGATGACAATATCCCCAAATTAAATACAAAAGAACACACAGGCTAAACAACACTTCTAGCCATTCGAAATCAAGCAAATTAAGGGCAGAGTTTTATTTAACCCAGTATTCACTACAAGGGTTTCAACGCTTAGTCATTTAAAATTATTTGCTACTTAAGAAAAATACTATCTAGAGAACAATAATTAAAGTTTAAGACCAAAACAAAAAGAAAAAATTCTTTCTATTCTTAGGCCAGCAATACAGGGGAAAACACTAAATAATTGAAGACAATGGCTCTTACTTCTTTTGGCCATGGCCAACCAAGGTAAAACAAAACAATAACAATTCCAAGTTTCCACCAAAAGAACTTGGATGGAGGTGAGGCAAGATGGTGGCATAGGGAGGTATGGAATTTAGTCTGTCTCCTGGAGCAGCCAGAACAACCAGTAAATAGTTTGTAACAACTGTCTGGTGGACATCCATGACTGGACACACATCGTACACTAATCTGGAATGGGTGAAAGGGCTGAGACCATAGCATAGAACTGTAAGTAAAGCCCCCAAAACTGTAGAGGTAGTGCCCCTCCCCCACTGGCATGACAGGCTGAGTTGGAACATTTCCCTGTGGGAAAAAGAAGCAGTCTGTTGGAAGCAAGGGAAGGTAGCTCAACCAGGCTCCAATCATGGTTTTAATTAACAAATCTGGACTACAGAATAAAAGCTATGAGCACAGATAAACCCAGAGCAAGCAGAAAAGGAACCCTGAGGTCTCTCTTGGCAGAGAGGAGGTAGGACTGGTGGAAGGAATGAATGAATGAATAAATAAATAAATAAATAAATAAATAAATAAATAAATAAATAACAGAGGCTTTTGGAGTTGGCTGAGCTCAAAATACTGGAAAACGGCCGTGCCCCAAGAAAAGGGACACAGAGAGCCAGGTACCAACTCCAGCTCTTGACTGGCAAAACCGGAAGGCTAGGGACTGACTCTGAAAAGGGTATTTTTTCCTTTCTTTTTTTAAACTATTCTAAGTAGTTCATTAGAGAAAGCCTAAGGCATTTTCAATTGTCAGCTCTGATCCAGGCAAGGGAGGAGTTAAGATAGGTCTGAGAGTAAAGGTAAGGAGTCAAGTGAAAGAGATAATTCCCTAAAGAGCACATCCTCCCCAAGAAAAAAGGGGCAAAGCCCTCCTCAAGCAGTGGCCCTCCTTCAGAGAATTCAGACCCCAAAGGATGAGGGGGTGGTTACAGAAACAGCTTAACCTTGGATTCTGACTCACCCTCAGTCTTAACTATGCCTCTGGCAGGGACAGGGTCTGCTGAGAATTAAAGGTACTGCACGTCTTTATGCTGGTGGGGAACTGTGGGCTGACAAGTACATCTGCTGGGCAAGATATGAAAAGCATGGAGTCTAGAGGCCTCACCGGAAAGTCTGACAACCTGCTGGGTCTCAACCCCTATGGAACTTGCTACTGATTATACCCTCTTCCTGAGATCTAGGTCTGTCTGCTCTGGGAAAATATGTTTTGGGTCAATAATAGCTGGGTAGACCTTCCTCCAAAAAAAAAAAAGCTTCCATATAGTCAGGGAAAGAACCATATAACAAGTGCTAAAAATTTCTGATCAGTTAAACAAAAGCTATGCTAGAGGTCTAGAACAAGTTGACCTGAATGCCAAAGAACAAATAGAGAACAAAGTCAACCAACAAGAAAACCATAGGTAAAAGAGTGAAACTGACCTCTAGAATAAACAAATCAAGGAAACAAAATGCCTGGACACCAACAAAAAATTACAAGTCACATTAGGAAAAACAAAGATATGGCCCAGTCAAAGGAACAAACTAACACTTCAAATGAGATACAGAAGTTGAAACAACTAATTAAAGATGTTCAAACAAATGTGCTAAATCAGTTAAAAAATCAAATCAATGAGTTGAGGGAAGATATGGCAAAAGTGATGAGGATATAAAGAAGATATTGGGAAAACATAAAGAAGAACTTCAAAGTTTGAAAAAACAATTGGCAGAACTTATGGTAATGAAAGGCACAATAAAAGAGATGAAAAACACAATGAACACTTACAACAGCAGATATGAAGAGGCAGAAGAAAGGATTAATGAACTAGAAGACAGAATATGTGAAATACTCCACACAAAAGAACAGATAGGGAAAAGTATGGAAAAAATAAGAGGAGGGTCTCAGGGAGTTGCATGACAACAAGAAACACACAACTATACATGTCATGGATGTACCAGAAGTAGAGAAGGGAAAAGGGGCAGAAATAATAATGGAGGAAATAATCACTAAAAATTTCCCATCTGTTAAGAAACACGAAAAATGACAGATCCAAGAAGCTCAGTATACCCCAAACAGAATAGACCCAAATAGACCTACTCCAAGACACTTACTAATCAGATTGTCAAATGTCAAAGACAAAGAATTCTGAAAGCAGCAATAGAAAAGTGATCCATCACACACAAGAGAAGCTTGATAAGGCTATGTGTGGATTTCACACTGAAACCATGGAGGTGAGAAGGCAGTGGTATGATATATTTAAGACACTGAAAGAGAAAAACTGCCAACAAAGAATTCTATATTCAGCAAAACTGTCCTTCAAAAATGAGAGAGATTTTTAAATATTTTCAGACAAACAGACACTGAGAGAGTTTGTGACAAGACACCCGCTCTACAAAAATACTAAAGGGAGCACTACAGGGCAGATAGGAAAAAACAGAAGAGAGAGATTTGAAGAAGAGTATGAAAAGGAAGACTATAAGCAAGGGTAAAAACAGAGAGAGAGGGAAAAAATAAGATATGACATAAAAAATTTAAAAAGTGGTAGATGGTAGCACAATATTTTAAGTACACTGAACAAAGCTGAGTGTGAGTAGGGTTCAAAGAGGAAGGCTTTCTGACACCAGAAAGAAATTAGAAGATAAGGACTGGGACTGTCTAACTTAGCAAAACCTGGAGTGGACAATGATGGTTATTAAATGTACAAATATAAGAATATTTTTACATGAAGGAGAACAAATGAATGTCAACATTGCAAGGTGTTAAAAACGGTATGGTACATGGAAAAATACAATCAATGCAAGTTAAAGTCTATAGTTAACAGTAACATTGTAATATACTTCCATGAAATGTAACGAAGACAATATACCAAAGCTAAATATCAATAAGAGGGGGATATAAAGAAGGAGAATGGGATTCTTGATGGTGGTGTTATTTCTCCTTTTTATTTTATTTTTTATTTTTTTATTCTTTTTTTCCTTTTCTTCTTTGCAGAAGAAATGGAAATGTCCTTATATAGATTGTTGTGGTGAATGCATAACAATGTGATTATACTGGGAATAACTGATTGTTTACCTAGGATGGATTGTATGGTGTCTGAATAAACTGTTTAAAAAATAAACAGAAAGATACAAGTGCTGGAGAAGAAGTAGAGAGAGGGATGTACATACTCAATGTTGGTAGGGAAGTAGAATGGTGCAGCCCATCTAGAGGGCAGTATGGTGGTTCCACAGGAGGCCAAGTACAGAGTTCCATATGACCCTGCAACCCCATTATTAGGTATATACTTGGAAGAACTGAAAACAGGGATAAGAATGGACATTTACACACTAGTATTTATGGCAGCAGTATTTACAATTTGCAGTGGATGGAGGTGGCCTAAGGGTACATTGACTGAACCGAAGGGCGAACTGTCATGTATACATACAATGTAATACTAAACAATTGCAAGAAGGAATGAAGTGGTGAGGCAAGCAACTAGATGAATGAACCTTGAGGACAGTATGTTGAGTGAAATAAGTCAGAAACAAAAAGACCAATATTATAATGCTTCACTAATATGGACTAAATATAATGTGCAAACTCTGAGAATTGAATTAGAGAGCATAGGTTATCAGGGGAAGGTTTATTGCAAAGGTTCCTAGATTGTAAGTTCTTACAGCAGTCACATCTATTCCTGAGTTGTTACAGTTATTTCTAAATTCTGAGATTCTGGGCTCTTTGTGTACAACCTGGTCATTCCCTGGAACTTGGGGTATCTGTGTGACACATGAGACTCAGAGCTAGAGTTGTACAGCTATGAAAGTCAGTATTACCCCATACAGCAACTGTTTAAAAAAGCTGAAAAAGAGATCAGACTTCAATTAAAGATATGAAAGAAGCTGATCTGGTTAGGACTAAGGAAAATCAGACTAAAGGGTAAAGGATGGTATTGATGGCATTTTAAAACTTCAACTTCTGTGTGAGACCAAAGGAAGAGATGTTTATTTGGGGCAAATTTTATATCTTCTCTAGTACACTATCTAATTTAACTTGTATGGTCAGTTTATTTGAACACCATAATTACATGGAACCTTGAATAGGGAGTGAGATCTTGTTGGTTTGTACAGGTTACTGTGAAGCCCAGATTCATCCCAGAGTAATAAAAAAGAGAATAAAAAAGTATTTGCAATGCCCCCTTGAGGGACTGGGGAAAAATGTGGAAATGTTAAACTTCCCCACCGGGGATATAAAATAAAGATAAAAAAATAAAATATATTCTTATTTTTATTTTTTGGAGTAATGAAAATGTTCAAAAATTGTGGTGATGCACAACTATAGGATGTTACTGTGAATCACTGATTATATACTTTGGATGATTATCGGGTATGTGAATATATCTCAATAAAATTGCATTTAAAAATACATATTTTTTTTAAAAACTTGCAGGTAGTAATGAAGTATAGCTAAAACAGTAAATTGGAACAGGGTTAAAATTCATGTATCTGCTCTAGTAATCAAGGACAGATGTTTCATATTTGCAATGCAATGCATACAGGTCTCAAAGTTCAGTGGCTGAGAAATCATGGGCCAAACACTATAGGAATCACTAAACGACCCACAACAAACTAACTTGCTAAAAATGAAGTTAAAAAAAAAAAAACAGCACTTTATCATTTGCAAAGCAAGTAGAAGCAAGAACCAAAAACATTCCCAATTCAAGACATTATCAACAATGCTGTGATAACCAAGAATCTTTCCTGAAAACTATAAGATTCTCGCTATCATTAGATGAGCTTTGTAGCATGGCCAAGTAGAGTCTGGCAACCATACTCATCTGTAAAAAGTTGAATTCATTCCCCAGTAAACTCTAATAATAAACAACTTTTACATTATGAATACCACATTTTATGGACATCAATAACTATAAATAATCATTCATATCTGACTAATAAAACATGAGCTTTAATAACTTAAAATTATAATTAATCTGCTTCTTCCATGTCCCAAACATTTCTCCTTGGGACTTTCAATAACAGGCCCCAGATATAGTATCTAATTTAAGTTAGGATAAAACAAGGCACATGAAAAACAAGACACTATGCTTCATGGTGATCTTTTGGACCTGTAGTAAAAGGAATATGAACAACATTTAAAGTGGTGACAAAATTTTGCTTAATTTTAGAAGAGAGCATTATGCTATAATCTTTAGGATTATAACTGAAATATTATGGTAAATAGCCAACCTTTATTCAACACTGACTATGTGTAAGGAATTGTTCAAAGCACTTTGCAGGTATGAACTCAGTTAATCCTCAGAACAACCCTAAGATACAGATGCTATTATCATCTTCTTTTTACAGATGATGAGACAGGAACTCACAGAATACAAATACTGTGTGCAAGATCATAAAGCTGGTAGGTAGTAAAGATAAGAATTAACCAATGTCTATCTGGCTCCACTGTCACTGTCCCCTAATTCACAGAACCCTTTCAGTAATTAAACATGATAATATATGAAAGGTCCTGTGCTGATTTGGATGTATTATATCCCCCAAAATGCCATTATCTTTGATACAGTCTTGTGTGGGCAGGAAACATATTGGTGTTGATTGGGTTAGAGACTTTTGATTGGATGTTTCCGTGGAGATGTGATCACTCAACTGTGGGTGAGATCTTTCACTGGATAATGGGGGCATGGCCCCACCCATTCAGCATGGGCCTTGATTAGTTTACTGGAGAACTATATAAGCTCAAGACAGAAGGAGCGAGCTTGCTACAGCCAAGAGAAACACTTTCGAGAATGCACAGGAGCTGAGAGAGGAACTGCAGTTTACAGAGACATTTTGGAGATGGCCTTTGAAAGCAGACTTTTGCTCAGGAGAAGCTAAGACAGGATAAATGCCCCAAGAGCAACTGAGAGTGACATTTTGGAGAGAAGCTGAAGACTAGAGAGGAACGTCCTGGGAGAAAGCCATTTTGAAACCAGAACTCCGGAGCAGACACCAGCCACATGCCTTCCCAGCTAACAGAGGTTTTCCAGACACCATTGGCCATCCTCCAGTGAAGGTACCCGATTGTTGATGTGTTACCTTGGACACTTTATGGCCTTAAGACTTAACTGTGTAGCCAAATAAACCCCCTTTTTATAAAAGCCAATCCATCTCTGGTGTTTTGCATTCCGCAGCATTAGGAAACTAGAACAGATTTTGGTACCAGAGAAGTGGGTGCTTTTGCTGCTGCGTCTGCAAATACCAAACATGTTGGAACACCTTTTCAAATGGATAAGGGGAAGATTCTGGAAGAATTGTGAGGAGCTTGATAGAAAAGGCCAAAACTCCTTTAAAGAGACTGTTTGTGGAAATATGGACTCTAAAGATACTTCTGACAAGGCTTTGAACAGAACTGATGAATGTGTTGTTGTGAACTGGAAGAAAGGCGATCCTTGTTTTAAAGTGGCAGAGAATTTGGCAAAATTGAGTCCTGGTGTCAGATGGAAAGAGAGACTTGAAAGCAACTACCAGGAATACTTAGCTGAGGAGATCTCCAGACTACATGTGGAGGATGTACCCTGGCTTCGCCTTGCAGCTGATAGTACAATGTGAGCAGAGAGAGATAAACTTAGAACTGAACTCTTGGGTTCAAAGAAACCAGAAGCTGATGGTTTGGAAAATTATGGGCTTCCAGGGGGTGGAATCCCAGAAGCTACAGCCCAACGTGAGGATGTAACAAAACATGGAACCCAGCCGCCATTCCAGTACAAGCCAAGATTGGAAAAGGAGTTAATTTCCAAAGGATTTGTGGAAAGTCCTATTGTCTGACAGCTTTGACCCCTGTGTGCTTCAAGCAAAGCCAACAGAATTTTTGCGAGATCTTTATAGACAGAGCCGTTGCCGGAGTGGACTGGAGGAGACAGACAAGGAACAAATTGAAGGAAAATTTTCTTCAAAGACAGAGCCGTGGAGGTTGAGGTCTGGAGTCAAGAGGTCTCGGGCTGGGAGAGCGGAACAGCCCACATGCATGGAAAGGATGAGTTTGCCCTGGAGGTCGAGGGTGGGCCTTCCACCTCGATGCTCAGGGAATGCTTTGCCACCCCAGGTCCCAAAGAGGGTGGAGCACATTCCCAGGGAATTGGGGAGAGCCTGGCTGCCACCACACTGTTCTGAAGGGGTTGAGCATGTGCCCCGGCGATGGAAGGGAATCCAGGAGCTGCCCTGGTTTGAGGAGGGTGGGGCCGAGAAGGTGGTCTCCCCAATGTGTGGATATGTTGGAGCACTCACCCAAGCATTTGGAGAGAAAAAGGCTGCCACAAAGGCACTTGGGAAGCATTAGACTCCCACTCTCTCAAGCCCCAAGGATGCAACATTGTTCTGTAAATGACTCTCAGACTTTGAAATCTAATGGAGTTTGTCCTGCAGGTTTTAGGAACTGTTTTGGTCCGGTTAACCCTGTTTTCCTTACTCTTTCTCCTTATGGCAATGGGAATGTTTATCCTACGAATGTCCCTCCTTTGTATATTGGAAGCACATAACTTGTTCTAAGTCCACAGATCCAAAGCTAAAGGAGAATTATGCCTTAGGACCCACAACGCCTGTAATTGATTTTGATAGGATCTTGCACTTAACTTTTGTTACTGAAATGATTTGAGTTTTTGTGATATTGTGATGGAATGAATGTATTTTGTACTTGGAAAGACAATGTCATTTTGGGGTCCAGGGGGTGGAATGTGCCAGTTTGAATGTATTGTGTCCCCCAAATGCCATTATCTTTGATGTAGTCTTGTGGGGCAGACATTTTGGTGCTGATTAGATTTGCTTGGAATGTGCCCCACCCAGCTGTGGGTGATAACTCTGATGAGATATTCCCATGGAGGCATGGCCCCACCCATTCAGGGTGGGCCTTGATCAGTGGAGCCATATAAATGAGCTGACTCAAAGAGAAGGAACTCAGTGCAACTGTGAGTGATGTTTTGAAGAGGAGCAAGCTTGCTAGAGAGAAACGTCCTGGGAGAAAGCCATTTTGAAACCAGAACTTTGGGGCAGATGCCAGCCACGTGCCTTCCCAGCTAACAGAAGTTTTCCAGATGCCACTGGCCATCCTCCAGTGAAGGTACCTGATTACTGTTGTGTTACCTTGGACACTTCATGGCCTTAAGACTTAACTGTGTAGACAAATAAACCCCCTTTTTATAAAAGCCAATCCATCTCTGGTGTTTCGCATTCCGCAGCATTAGCAAACTAGAACAACTACATTCATGATAAGAGAAACGCAAATTAAAACTATGCTGAAATATCATTTCTCACCAATCAGATTTGCAAAGACTCAGAAGCTTGACCACTAACTCTGTTGGGAAGGCTGTAGGGAAACTGGTACATATTCAGTGCTAGAGTGAATTCAAAATGGTTCAACTTCTATAGAGGAGCATGTCTTTTCCTTTTAACCCAATGATCCCAATTCTAGGAATCCACCCTGAGAATATGCTTCCAACAGTACAAATATATATACATACACAGAAGATTATTCATTGCAGCAATCCATTGCAATTCATTGCAGTATTTTGCAATTATCGATAAGGTAATTGCAAAATACAGCAAACTACCTAAATGCACAAAAATTGGAGATGGGTTGAATAAACTATGGTACATACACAACAGAGTACTATGCAGTTATGGAAAAAGAATGAGGAAGATCTTTGTGAACTTATATAATTCCAGGATACACTGGTAATTGAAAAAGGCAAAGTCAAAAAATCAACATATACAGTATGCTACCTTGTGTGGGAAAAAAGGAAAAATAAGAAAACCTGCATGTATATGCTTATTTCTGCCCCCCCCCCAAAAAAAAAGAGAAAGAAAACCCAGAAAATGATAAACTAGGAATTAATAAAGTTGATTACTCACAGGGCATGGGGGAATGGATGGGAGACAGATAGAGACACCTCTAAATATACCTTTTAGAATAAATTTGACTTTTGGAAGTGTGTTAATATTCTGCATATTCAAAATATAAAATACAATCCATAAGAATGGAAAAATTAAATGATAGGCATTATTATTAACACTGCCCTAGTTTACTTTAACATGTTTTAATTTTCATATAACCTACAGAAAAACCCAACATGTAATCTCTTCATTTATTTGGAGGGGAAGAGGGATCACAGAGAAGCTGAATAATTTTCTAATGTTCACAAAGGGAACTAGCAAAAGAGTCCAGGACTTCCTTCCTCGATTTACAGGTTAGGACTAAATTCACCAGGTAGAGAGAGTTTTACTGTGAAATCAATCTGACGAGAGAGAGACAGACAGACAGACAGAGAGAGAGGGAGGGAGAGGGAGAGAGAGAGAGAAAGGAAAGAAAGAGAAGAGAAGAAAAGAAAAGCTTTGGGGCCCACCATCACTAGAGGAAGTACTTCTGTGAGAAGAAGGACCTGCCAGCCTCAAGGAGAAAACCATGTGCCTTCAAGCCCCTGAGCATCACATCACCAATTGCAGTTCCAAGTATGAGATATTGCAAAACTGGTCAGAGAGATGAGATCATGCAGATGAGATCAGTGCTTATGGAAATTACTCTCAGGTGGCTGACCTCCAACATTCCTCATGAATATCAGCAACCAGCACCCTTCTTCCACTAGGGTCAGCCAGCCCAGAGGAGGGGGCTGCCACACGCAATCTCCAGTAGTGGAGGGAATTTCTTGAGCAGTTTAGACAGAACAGAGAACCCAAACCTTCAGCTCTGCTCCCATGGCAAAATAAAGAAGAAAATCAGAACCAGGAGAGGAGTTTATTTGACGCTCCTTGTGGGAGTCCCCTGTGGGAAGGTTTCTTTGCTCATTTTAACCAGCCATGAATTACTGGGGTACCCTTGACTGTCTTCATATCATCCCCATGTATCAGGTCTGATTTCCACTCCTTAAACAAAAAAAGACACTGCTGACTCCACTGCTGTGTTTATTATTAATACAATTCAGCATTCCAGTGTAGTCACCAAAGTTGGAGTCTTTTCATCAGGAGGAGTGAGAAAGGCAAAAACATAGCTTTTTTTCCTAAGTTTATGAGGAAATAAGATATCATCTATAAGTTAACAGCTTTATGAATAGCTCTTGAGTTAGAAAGCAATCAGAATTATAAGACCCTTCTGCAAATTGAAATAAAAAGAAACTGAGAGATGCTTAGGATAATGACTCCTGAACTGCTACTTATAAAGAGCCAGATAAGATCCCTGTTTTGCTGGATCAAGAATTTTCCTTGGGATATCCTTGAGTGCACAAATTTCTGAATTTTTCATAGGAAAGTACTGTTCACAGAAATGCACAGAAGAGTGAAGTTGTGAATACAATTTGACTTTGTTTACTTCATGTCAAAATTACATGTAAATAAAAGAAACCAAAATTACAGCTCCTTTTGACTATATGATCCACTTTCTCTGATAAAAAGCTGATAAAAATATTCTCTGTCATAAAAGAAAAGTAATCACTATCAACTTCCTCTCTCTCTACAACATGAAAAGAAAGTAAGGACTTTACCAAGTTGTTTTTTAAGCTTCATCACTATTGTCTAGTCATTCTTGTGATCTCAGAATGCAACATGAGAATTCTGAAACTTAGTTTTTTCCTGTTTTTATTTCAGTAGAGAAAATAAAATGTGTTTTCAACTAGACTTGGTCTGAGTCTCACTTGAAAAATTGAGCCACAGGCACTATGATGTAAGTAGTTAAGGAAAGCAAATGGTTTAAATCAATTAACAGGGTCAAATTTGCAATGCTTATCAAAAACAGTTTTCATTTTATGGTTCTATTTTCCTTTTAGACAGTATAAGACACTCGTTCAACAACGTAGCTGTTGTTTTGACCAAAAAAACAATGGGTTAGGTTACAGGGCTGCTGGGCCAAGTATGATTTAAGTAAAACAATGCGCAGTTCATAAATGACATTTAAATGATATAAACATGAATCATGCCAAAGCCATTTAATTTCTTTTAAAATTTAAAACGACAGTATATTTAAAGGACTTTGGCAAATGTGGCAAAAGAAAAACAGATTCTCTGAAATGAGACACTGATTTCACAGTGAAAATCATTACACCGAGAAGGTTTTGTCCACTGCTTCTGAAATGTAATTTAGTTCAGCTTATGAGACGGTGTATTTGGGGGAGCTCTATTGGGCTGATCTTCATCACCCACTTCACCAGTTCAAAGGATAATAAATACTTTGAATCCACGGGTGATACTGCCTAGCTAGGAGAACGTGCCAACACAGGAAAGAACCTTTAGCTTCCACAGGTAATCACTGAGTGGTGGAAGCACATAGAGATCTTCTAGGCCCAACCTCAACAATGAGATGATGAACTTTAGGCCCAAAGCAGTGATATTGATAATAAATTCATTTGCCCATTCTGTATTTATTGAGGTGCTTAGTGTGAGTCAAGCAAAGTAGGAGCTGGGAATTGTATCCCCATTGTATGGGGAAGAAAATAAACATGGTGTCTGCTATCATGGAGATTACCTTCTAATGCAAGGAACATCAGATAACAGACAAACAAGATCATTTTAAATGATGTTACATGTGGTTAAAGAAAACAGAATGAAGTATTGTAAATGAGAGTTACTGAGTTGTCAGGAAAGGCCACTCTGAGGAAAAGATGTATCAGCTAAGACCTGGATGATTAGAAAGAGCCAGCCACAGAAAGATCCGGCAGAAGAGCATTCCAGGGAAAGGAAGAGCCAACTTAATGGCCCCGAAGCACCGTGTAGCTGGAGTGTTCCAGACGCAGCCAGAAGAGGAGCCAGAGGGAGCGGCATTTGATGAGGTCAAAGACAGAGGCCAGTTCACAGAAGGTCATGTAGGCCAAGGCCAGAAACCCACTGGAGGTCACACAGCTGGGAAAATGACATAATTTTGATGTTTTGAAAGATCCCTTTTATGATATATGGAAAATGGAATGAGCATAGAAGCAGAGACCACTTAAGAAAGCTACTGAAATAATCTCATATGATGGTGGTTTGAATGAGATGATTAGCCAAGGGCTCAAGAGAAGTGGAAGAATTTAAGATACGTTTTTGGAGGTAGATTGACAGGATTTACTTGCTGACTTTACACCCTGACTCCGTAGTTAAATGTCTAACTCTATGGTAGACATTTATTGGGCATTTACTATGCATTGAATGAAGTGCTAAAATATGTCTCTTAATTCTCGTAGCAACACTATGAAGCAGGTACTTTTATTAACCTGTCTTATAGGCAGGAAAACCCAGGCATGGGGAGACTAAGGAAACCAGCCCAAAGTAAGAGCTGGGATTTAGAGATCAAATCTGACTGCCTCCCAAGCCAGTGCTGTAACCACTGGACTCCACTCTATCCCAAAGTGGGACCTGCTTACCTTACAACAGTAATGTTCATTGTGCCAACAACAATTTGAATAATATTTTGTATTTAGAGAACAATGCTTTCTGTGTCCTCTGGCAGCTCTGTACCTTATAACAACCAACAAACATGAGGAAGGCTCCCAAGTGACCACCCTGACACCTATCCGATCAGGACTGGTGGACAGATGGGCCAGTGCTGCTTTTGGAGGAACAAAAAAAAAAAACAGACACTGAGGATTTGGACTATTCATTTTTAGGGCCTCTGCTGACCCAGAGCATAGTATCTAGGATACACACACAAGTTATTTTTAAGGGATGAGTTATGATTCCTTAAATGATTCAAACTATAAAAAATTCTCCTGTCTTTTTAAAACATTAATATTTGATTAGCCAAAGTTATAGTTCACAAAGCATACATAAATATAGAATTACATGGCATTTTCTGAAATATTTTACTTAATGCTTTTATTAAAAGATCCAAAATAATTTATACCAAAACATAAGCGCCAGTCATTCCTATTTACTTTCTACTTGAAACCAGCCAAACTGAATCTTTTAATTTTTTCTTTATTAGAGAACTTGTGGTAAATTTACAGAACAATCATGCATGAAATACAGGATTCTCATAAATCAGCCTATTACTAACACCTACACTGGTATGGAATATGTTACAATTGGCAATCACATTTTTATATTTGCACTATTAACTGTAGTCTATGATTTAACTTAGGGTTGGCTGTTTGTATAGTGTAGATCCACGGATTTTTAAAAAATTTGTACTCTGTTACCATATATACAATTTAACATTTCCCTTTTAATCACATTCAGATATATATTTCAGTGCTGCTAATTACATTTACAATGCCGTGCTCCCATCACCAACATCCATTATTAAACATTTCCATCATTCCAAATAGGAACCCGGTACATTTTAAGCCTTAACTTCCAATTCCCTATCCTCACCCTGTCCCATGGAGACCTATATTCTAGATTCTGACTCTATAAGTTGTTTGCTTATTCAAATTATTTCAAATCAGTGAGCTCATACAATATTTGTCCTGCTTATTTCACTCAACATTATGTCATTAAGGTTTACCCATGTTGTTACATGTATCAGAACCTTCCTTTTTAAAGCTGAATAATGTTCAATATTTTATGTATATACAACATTTTATATATCCATTCATCAGTTGATGGACACTTGAGTTGCTTCCATCTCACGGCAATTGTGAACAATGCCACTATGAACATCGGTGTTCCAGTTTGCCAATGCTGCCGTTATGCAAAACACCAGAAATGGATTGGCTTTTATAAAGGGGGATTATCTGGTTACAAAGTTACAGTCCTAAGGCCATAAAAGTATTTAAACAAAGGCATCCACAATAGGATACATTCACTGAAGAAAGGCCAGTGGCAGCTGGGAAGGCACGTGACTGGCATCTGCTCTGGGGTTCTGGTTTCAAAATGGCTTTCTCCCAAGACGTTTCTCTCTAAGCATCTGGGGATGATCTCTTAGGTTCTCCTAGGCAAACTCAAGGCTAGCAAAAGTCTGCTTTCAAAGACCATCTCCAAAATGTCTCTGAGCTGCAGCACTGAACTCCTATCTGAGCTCTTACAGGGCTCCAGTAAATTTATCAAGACTCATGATGAATGGGTGGGGCCACACCTCCATGGAAACAGTCTACTCAAAAGTATCACCTACAGTTGGGTGAGTCACATCTCCATGGAAACAACCTAATATAAATATCCCACAAGATTGGATAAAAACATGTCTTTTGTAGGGACATAACATATCCAAACCAGCAAAATCGGTGTGTAAATATCTGCTCAAGTCCTGGCTTTCAATCCTTTTGGGAATATACCTACTGGTGGGATTGCCAGGTCATATAGTAGTTCGATACTTAGCTTTCTGAGGAAACACCAAACTGTCCTCCACAGTGGCTGCACCATTTCACGTTTCCCCCAGCAATGAATAAGCATTCCTATTTCTCCACATCCTCTCTAACACTTGTTATTTTCTGGTTTTTAAACAGCAGCCATTCTAATGGCTGTGAAATATCTCATTGTAGTTTTGATCTTTCCATGTGCATCTTTCCATGTGCTTTCTGGCCATTTGTATATCTTCTTTGGAGAGATGATGGTTCAAGTCTTTGCCCATTTTTAAATTGGATTGTCTTTTTGTTAAGTTGAAGGATGTTTTAATATATTCTGGATAGTAAACCTTTATCAGATATGTGGTTTCCAAAGATTTTCTCCCCTGCGTAGGTTGTCATTTTACTTCCATGATAAAGTCCTCTGAGGTGAGAAAGTTTTTAATTTTGATTCAGTTCCATTTATCTATTTTTTCTTCTGTTGCTTGTGCTTTGGGTAACACAAGTTCTTAAAGATGCTCCCCTATATTTTCTTCCAGGAATTTGTTAGTTCAGGCTCTTATACTTAGTTCTTTGATCCATTTTGAGTTGATTTTTTGTACAAGGTGTAAGGTAGGGGTTCTAATGTATTTTTTTTTTTTTTTTTTTTTTTTTTTTTGGCAAATGGGGATCCAGTTTTCCCTGCACCATTTGTAGAATAAACTATTCTTTCCCAATTGAGTAGTCTTTGCTCCCTTGTCAAAACTCAGTTTGCCATAACTGGGAGGGTTGATCTCTGAGCTCTTAATCCTATTCCATTGGTCTGTATGTCTGTCCTTATGCCAATACCAAACTCTTTTGATTACTGTGGCTTTGTAATAAGTTTTAAGATCAGGAAGTGCAAGTCCTCCAACTTCAATCTTATTTTTCAAGATGGCTTTAGCTGTTTGGGGCCACTTAGCCTTCCCTATATATTTGATGACTGACTTTTCCATTTCTGCAAAGAAGGTTGTTGGAATTTTGATTGGGATTGTGCTGAATCTGTTAATCGTTTTCAGGTAGGACTGACATCTTAATGATATTTAGTTTTACAATCCATGAACACGGAATGTCCTTCCATTTATTTAGAACTTCTTTGATTTCTTTTAGCAATGTTTTGGTAGTTTTTTGTGTCCAAGTCCTTTACATCTTTGGTTATATTTATTCCTCAATATTTGATTCTTTTAGTCACTATTGTAAACGGAATTTTTTTTTGTAATTTCTTCTTCCAATTGTTCATTCCTTGTGTATAGAAACACTGCTGATTTTGAGGTGCTGGTCTTGTACACAGCCACTTTGCTGAATTCACTTATTAGCTCTAGGAGCTTTGTTGTGGACTTTTCAGGATTTTCTGTTTATAGGATTATGTCATCTGCAAATAGGGAAAGTTTTTAAAACCTCTGTCTCTTTATTAAGATTCTCATATTGCTCATTGTTTTCCTGATACACTTTCGATCTTTCTCTGCATTTTCTTTCATCTCCTTGGACATTGTTAAAATCATCATTTTAAAGGCTCTGTTCAGTATGTCCACATTCTGGTCTTTTTTGTTAGTGTTTTCTGTTTTTTTATCCTCTACCTTTTGATGTGCCATCATTTCCTGTTTCTTTGTCTTGTACTCTTTTCTCGCACACTATAAAATTTAATACTTAAAAATGTTAACTTGGAATTGATTCCCTGAGATGTCTGTTTCTTGATTCTGTCACCAGTTGATGAGAAAACTGAGATATCTGAGCTTCAAGCCTTCCTATCAGGAAGGTCTGCCCAAGGCAAATGCAGTGTGCTGGGTTTTCCCTGTTTTTCTGGGCCTCTGTCTTGTCCTAGGCTTTTGCTTGTTAGTTGTTTTGGATTCCCCCTGTATACAGGAGTTTGGCTGTCCCCTCTGTTTCCCAGGAGACAGACCTCCCTCTCCCGGGTGTTTGAACCTGGCAAGTTTTTGCCCCAGACTGTCCACCTCTGTTTACACTCCTTTCTTTGTCTCATGCTGCTTTTGCCTAGAGGGCAAATTCTGGAAGGAGGAGCACGAGGCAGAGAGGAGTTTCCCTAGACAGTCTTTCCCAGCTGAAACAGGCACAGGGCCAGGGACACATAAAGGGGACACAGACCAGCTCCAAAGTGCCCTAAAGAGGGGATCAGGAAGTGCACTAACAGCTTCTTCATCGGCTCCCCTAAGCTGAGCTTTCTTGGCTTGGGAGAAAATGTACCCTTCAGCTAACTGTCCCCCACAGCCCTGAGGAAGCATAGCATCTTTAAGTGTCCTCTGCCATGTCCTTTGTGCAGTGTGGGTTGAAACATGGCTGTCCTCATAGACAGGCCCCCAAAGATTCAAAGTCACTAATCAAAAGCTATGACCAGTGAGAGAAAAGGAGCAAGATGGTGGCATATGGAGGTGTGGAATTTAGTTAGTCCCCTGGAGCAACAAATAAACAACCAGAAACAACTAGTAAATAAACTGGAACAACTGCTGGGGGACAACCATGACTGTCCAAACATAGTACATCAACCTGGATTGGGTGGAATGGCTGAGATCGCAGCATAAAATCTGTAAGTAAAAACTGTGGAACTGTGCTGGGAGCCCCCTCCCCCTACAGCAGGCTGAGCTGCAAGACCTCGCTATGGGAGAAAGCAGCATTCCCAGAGCAAGAAAATATAACTCAGCCTAGCTTCAACTTGGGTTTTAATTAACAAATGTAGACTGATGAATACAAGCTACAAACATAGACAAACAACTAATAAGCAGCAAAGTACCCTGAGATCACTCCCAGTGGAGAGGAGGTGGACTGACAGGAAAAAACATTAATTAAAACAAAAAAGGAAAAATACAGAGGCTTTTAAAGATGACTGGCCTTAGAGAGCTAAAAAACACCTGTGCCCCAGGAAAGGGAGCCCAGAAGACCAGGTGCTCTCTCTGACAGACAGGCAAAACTGAGGGGCCATGGACTGGCTCTGAAAGAGGGCTTTCTTTCCTTTTTTTTCTCTCTCAACCTGAGTGGTTCAGTGGAGAGAGCCTCAGCCATTTTCAGTTAACAGTGCCCTGACCCAGACAGGGGTGGAGTTAACAGAGTCAGAGAGACAAAGAAATAATTCAAATGCAGAAGATAGCTCCCTAGGGGTGTATCTCCCCTAAGAGGAAGGAGGTGGGCCCAGCTCTAGTGCCAGCCATCCCTTCAGAACTGACCCCAGGGCCTGGGACAAAACAGTCAAAACAGAAACAACCTAAGAGGAGAATTAAACGGGCCGCACCTCCTTACACCAGTCAGGAGTGACAGGCTGACAGACGCCATCTACTGGGCAGGTTAGGAAAAGCACAGCAGCTAGAGACCTCACAGGGAAGTCTGTCAATCTTCTAAGACACACCCTCAGGGAAACTTGACACTAAATATAGTCCCATTCTGAGACCTGAACACATTCTGGTCTGGGAAAATCTGATTGGGGTGTCCAAGGAAACCAATGCCTAGACAACAGAAAGCTACAAATCACACCAGGAAAAACTAAGATATGGCCCAGTAAAAGGAACAAACTTACACCTCAATTAAGATACAGCTGAGATACTGTTTCACTTTAATGAAACAATCTATTAAAGATTTTCAGAGAAATATTCCAAATCAATTCAAAAACCAAGTCAATGGGTTCAGGGAAGATATGGCAAAAGAGATGAAGGATATAAAGAACACTGGGCAAACATAAGGTAGAAATCAAAAGTTTGAAAAACCAACTGGCAGCATCTATGGAAATGAAAGGCACAACACCAGAGATGAAAACACAATGGAGACATACAATAGCCGACCTCAAGAGGCAGAAGAAAACACTCAGGAACTGGAGAACAAGATATCTGAAATCCTACACACAAAAGAACAGACAGAGGTATGAAATATAAGTTACCAGAACATAGAACGAGGCTAAAGAATGGAGAGCAGTTGCTTATTATGAGCAGAATGTTTAACGAGGTTGAACCAAAGTGTTTGAAACTGGACAGAGGTGACAGTAGCACGTTATCATGAGAATAATGATATTATGTTTTGGGGGACATAATACATTCAAACCGGCACAGGCAGTGTGCATGGATCCTGACTCCCAACTCCTTGCCTGTCTCTATCATTCAACCTTTGTCTGTACCATCCTACTCAATGCAGATCCAGCTCATCTACCTGAATCAAACACCTTACAGCTCACTCTGGTCTAACCCAACACACTCCAGGTTCTAACCTTGGTGTCTCCTTCCCTACAGATCTACATTTTCCTCTCTTAGTATTTTATCAGAACTCCTATTGAGACCTCTTTCACATTAGCCATACCCAAGTATCTAGGCCCAATTCCTGGTTCTCTTTCATCCTATCCTGTTGCCTCTAACCACCTGGGAACCTGAGTTCATGGCCCAACTCTGCCCCATGTGCTGGGTAATCACAGGCAAGTTATTTAACCTCTTGTGCCTCAGTTTTCTCATCTGTAGAATGGAAATAATAAACAACAATACACCTACCTCATAAGGGTTTTGTGGGAATTAAATGAAAGCATTTGTAAAGCACTTGAACGGGATTAGTTGTTATTACTACTATCACATAGAATTTGGTTTAGGATAAACTGGTCTCTACATAATGAGGAAAACTAGAAGGACGGCTCACATCAAAATAGTATCTTAGCTGAGTCTTCTAATTCTTAACTGTGGAAAATTTATCAAAAAAGCATAACAGCTTGACTCTACTTTGAATTTAACTCATTCTTCATGAAAAAAAAGATTTAGGAATTGGAAAATGTTGAATCATGCTTTTTTCAGATTATACTAAACAAGCATTTTCCAATAATTCTGTATAAACCCTTCTAATATTCATGAGTTTGATGGATAGTGTGTATCATACAAATCATATATACACATCAACTCATATGCACAAAGATCTCTCTAGAGGTTCCCTGAAAAAGAAGCACAAAGCTGAGACTATAAGTTTGGGCATTTGGCTTTTTAAAGTATTTCAGGAAATCAATTTGCTTTGTTATTATTAAAAACTTCTCACAACTTCTAATTTTCACATAAGTATGGATGCTAACAGCATGGACTCTGGGGTCAGATATCAAGGCCAAATTCCAGGTCCACCAACTTACTTGCTATGTGACCCTTGGAAAATCAGTTAAATTTCTGCCTCATTGTTCTCATCTGTAAAAATAGGAATAATACAAATACTACTAGTGAGCATTAAATGAGCTATTGGAAGTAAAGTGCTTAGAGCACTGCCTGCTACACAGTAAGTGATAATTAACAGTTATTAATTAACATTTAATAAGTGCTGTTATTAGCGAGCTGCAGACACCAAGTGCCTGGGCATCTGTGAATGGCATCCATCTCTCAAGGAGTCAGCATACAGCCATCATCAGCATGGCATTTTCCAAGGGGCCAGCAGGTCCTTCACATACAGAACTTTCTCTCCTAACACCTGCTTGATATTTTAAATGAGCTGAGATGACCCCCACCACATGAACCACACAACACTATGTATGTTTGTGTACAGGACTGTCTTCCCCATTTAACAATGAATTCCTTGAAAGGAAAGGCTCTGACTTCTGTTTCTTCAGCACTAGAACCAATTCTGGCACAAAAGAGATACTCCATAAATGTGTAATGAATAAATGAACACCCACTCCTTTAGATATTTAAAGAATTTTAGGTTTTAGGTCCCTTATTAAAACGCAAACTGCTCCAGAGACTAACTCCTCCAAGCCATTTCTAACATCTTAGCAATAATTAATGGACAATTAGCTAGAAGTACGAATGGTAACAGCTTCCCATTGCTTGTATTTCTAGCACATTTCAACACCAACTATCCCTACCATCACATATCAAAGACAAAAATCTGTTTTTGAAATATGGTCTAGAGTAAACTCCACCTGGAAAAAAATTTAAAAAAACTTTTTTGTACAAATAAAAGTATGTCTCTAAAATGCTTACCTTGCCTCATAAATGAAAGGGCCTTTTCTTTTAAATTATCTGTCAGCTGTTTTGTTTTAGTCAAATAATCCAAGATATAAATATTTGGAGCAAAATTTATCATGTTCTGTTCACCACAGCCGTAAGGCATCTGAATCAATGAGGCTAAGCCGTTGATAGAGGGACCAAGAATATCTCCTGAAAGCAAAGACATCCAATTAATTCAGTAAATATTCAATAAGTGCTGGTTGCAGAGACTTCCACTGAGTACAGAAGGCATCTGTCACTGAAGAAATATGATTATTCCACTGCTCAGAAAAGAATAGAAACATTTGAGAATTTTAGGAAAACTGGTCAAATGAATGATACTGCAAGTTCAGTGGTACCGAACTTGCAGATTATAGAATAACCTAGGACCTAATAAGTTCTTCAGGGTGTTTAATTAAAGCATTTCCTTCAGTTATTTACAAAGCACAAGTACATAAACAGTTTATGAGGAAGCTATCTTTAATAGTTAATCCAAAAGTTCTTTCAGGTTACTGGGAGGTGACAGGAAAGGGTGACCAAATCTACTGTAAAGTTTACTTGGTTCCTGCACAGAGAACTGCTTTTGGCTGTAGTTCTCAATCTTTGGAGGTTGTAAGAATCACTCACAAACTTTTTCAAAATACACATGCCCTAGTCATACGCCATGAGATTCTGATTTAGTAGGTTTAGAGTAGAGCCCAGATATTTCTTTTTAATTTTTTTACAAAGCTCCATAGAAGTTTCTGATATTTACCAGTGGTCAAGAGCCACAGAATCCAAAATCTCTGTTCTTAGAAATAACCCAACCACATTATTATCAAGGTCTTGCTACTCAAAGTGTGGTCCGCAAACCAGAAGCATCAGCATCCCAGGCCCCTCTCCACACCTAATGAACCAGAATCTGCTTTTTAATAAGATCCCCAAGTCTTTCATATGCACATTGAAGAATGAAAAGAATTCATATAGAATTCATATTTTGATAGTTTTCCTATTACAATCAGGAGATGGTACAAACTAAAAAGTTTTTAAACCTCTTCTCATTAGGACTAAATAAGAAAAACACATCTATAAATAGATGGAAATATATATTACCATATACAAATAAATCAATAATGGAGATATATTCTATTCTTACCTATTGCAGTGATGTAAACTCTTTCACTACCACTCACTGTATCAGGAGGAAATGAAAAACTCAAAGTTTTCAGGGTAGCTTGTTTCTTGTTGTCAGTCAAGTCTAAGAAGATGGATTGTGAATACGATTTTTCTATTCCTTCAGCCTGTCCAAAAAAGGAACACAATTAACATGATCTCAACTAACCTATTTACAGGGAACTGTACGCAAATATGAAGACAAGCATCTGGCTTGTTGCACCTGCAATTTGTATATGGCTACTTAGGTACCCACCATTTCTTGATCCTTACTTCAAATCTGATAATAAATGTTTACTTTCTAGTTAAATTAGACAAAACATTTTATGGAATGGCAATAAAAATGGCAAGGAAGAAGAGAAAGGGTAATGAGAAAACTCCTCTGAAGTAGGCCCTATTATTATCCAAACAGAGAGATTAAATACCTTGTCCAAAGTCACACCTGGCAGAGCTGGGATATGAACCCAGAAACCAAGTGCTTGTTCACTATGCTGAGCTGCCTTTTTGTGCATAATGTATTCTCTGGAAAAATCTACAAAATCTCTTTTACCTGCTCTGAGGAATTCCAAAAATTCCAAATCTATATACCAACTTAACTAATTTAATAGGATCCCAAACAGTTTGTGGATGTAATTGACTGTAAACATTTTTTAATAGTCACATTCCCTTATTAAATCTAAAGGGAAATTGGCAATTACTTCTAAAACATATATTTGAGATATTTTTACACAGAGATGAGAAAATAGTTATACATTACTAGAAGGCTGGAGGAGATAACCCATGAGGTCTTGCCACAAATTTAACCAAGAGAAAAACCACTTTTTGCTTCTTTTCAATTATGTATTTTCCTTTATTTAAGACCTCAAACATTTACCTTTACTAAAATCTTCTGGGTGACAGCATCAGAAGCAGTGGGAGAAATAGCTGTGACAGTGATAGGAATTTCTCCCAAATGTGTTGGCTTTATAGGGAAAAGAACAGTTGCTCCATCTTCACTGCGAACCAGTACAGTCTGCTGATACCCTGTGGCATTTATTTCATTTGAAGCCATTAGAATATCAAATTTGTTACTTTTCCCAATGGTTATGTTAACCTGGAAGAAAAAAATATATCACTTGGTTTGTATAATAAATGCTCTCCGGTAAGTGTTGTTTTATCACCACTTTAAGTGCTATTAAATCTGATGCCCAAGACTAGAAAAACTATGACAAAGTTTCAGCCAAAGAGGACCTCATAAAGGTTTCAGGGAAACCTTAATTTCTTTTCTATGCTTTCTCCTTCTACCTTAATAAATTTGGGGAAAGATACTCTTCAGATCCACTTCAGGTCCTCCCACTAATATTAAATTCTTTCATTACCCTAAGCCATAGAGCAGTAAGAATGAGCCAGAAAGGTTATTTCATATATTGATATTGCTACCAGCCTGATATAACTGTGTCACCCTGGGACACTGGTCTCATTAGAAAAATCTGAGACAAATAGGACAAAATGTTATCACTCTTTGAGAGTCTCTGCTAAAATTACTCAAGTGTGACTCAGACATTAGTCCTGGTGCGATTCTGGTTATAAACTTTTAAAAATTATGCTGAAGTTGCCAGCTCATCACGAATAGCATTTCTCTAGGCCTTACACTGTATTGTAGCAACTGTTTTCCCATTTATTTTCTCATTTGCTTCTCAAAATATTTTTGTAGATATAATAATTAAGATTCCCATTTCACAGATGAGAAAATTAAGATTAAGTTATTTGCCAGTAAGCAGCAGAGCTTGACACTGAATCCAGGGCTTCTGATTCCAGATCCTTTCTCTTTACGCTATACCACATTGACAAGATTAAAAAGCAAAAACAAAAAACACAAAACAATTTATTTTATGAGTGGGGCTGGGGCATTAACACTTAATTTGTACGGATTTTCTGTTTGGGGTGATGCAAAAGTTTGGGTGACAGTGGTGAGGGTAGCACAACATTGTGAATGTAATTAACAACCACTGAATTCGTTTATTTGCGAGCATGGATAAAATGGGAAATTTTAGGTTGCATGTATGTTCCCAGAATAAATATTTTAAAAACCATAGAAATGTACTATATAGTGAGCCCTAACATAAACTATCAACTACAGTTACTGGTATAATTATAATAACATTGTTTCATCAATTTTAACAAAAGCACCACACTAATGCAAAGTGTTAATAATAGGGAAAACCATGGGGGTGGCAGTATATGAGAACTCTGTACTTTCTGCATGATTTTTCTATATACCTACAATTGCTCTAATAAAAAAAGTGACAAAAGAAAATAATTTACTTATAGTGCTTAAAGAGATTATGGTGTTTTCACGTAATAAAGTTAATTCTATATCCCTACTTACCCTGGATGGGGGGAAGCGATCATTTGGTTAACACTACTATGGACACAACATAAACAACTAACCAGCAGCTAAGAAGACAAAAGGCCCATGACTCAACAACATTTCCTTGAAAATATAACCCACCATATAAACATGGGACTACAAACATAACAGAATGGGGTGAGATTCCTCAGGGAAGGTATCTTAGTTTTGAGCCAGGTCTTGAAGGGAATAATTACTGCCAATGCAGTGGGCACAAGGAATGACAGTGAAAAATTGACAACATGGGGAGGAGCAGGAAAAAATGTGAGGCGGGAAAGATAAAGCCAGGCCTCAGAGACGCAATAAGGCAGTAACCTGCCTGAAGTGGAGAGCCTGTGCTGAAAACTAGGGAGAGAATGCTTAGACGTGTTAATAACATCCTTAAATGTCATAAATAAACAGAAGAAATTCCTGTCAAAGTGTATTTTCAATCTCTCAGAAATGTATAAAATGCCTTGACACCCAGATACCCCACCGTTACACACACCAATCCCTACATAATAAGAACATGCTTTCTCCATTTTCTCCAGAAATGCAAATGATTAACAAAAGCTTGAATATATTACCTCGGTGGCAAGTTTCAAATAATTGAGTATGGTTACTTCCAAAGCAAATTCTTCACCTCTGATAACAGAGTAGGGAAGATTCAAAAAAATGAAAAATGGTTGGAAGGCTTGAAGCTGGAAAGAACACAATGAATACATATCATTTTAATTCAGGTTAAAATGCTTCACACTTTACACTTAGTGGGTAAACGTCTGAAATGCTCAGCACAGTCCCAGACAATGAAGAATTGTCTCACATTCCTTACGACTCTTAAATGTCCCTTCAGACATTAATGTAGACATAGTACCTGTTTATAATTACTTAAGCCTAAAACTTAATTTTAATTTATATATAAATCCAAAGCATTTTTTGCACAATTTTAATACACACTTTTTTTCATGAATTCGACTTATTTTGTAAATTGGGAGAAGGTTGTGCCTTGTTTTGTTTGTAACTTTACCAAAAGTTGTTCACAATTTCAGAACTATGCATCACCACAGGCAACACCACTCAAAGTTTTTGAGTTGCTGAAACAATACATGTATATCAAACTGCATTTGTAGCTGTTACATGGAGGGTGATTCTATGTCTGGAGTAAACATAGAAGTATGTCACTAAGCCTTCTAGTGGAGCTGTGCCTGGTCACTTATACTCTGAAATACATATTATATTGTTATACATTACGTTCTTTTGTTTCTCTTTAGTATCTCATTTAGGGCATCATACTGATTTTTTTTTAATTGTGTATGTAGGTAGGTTATATTATCTATGAATTTAATTTCAGGATGGCAAAGGGACAATGCAAAATATCTGCTATGAAAAGGGAGCTTCAGCCATGGTAACTACAATGAAAATATTGGAGAATATGCAAGTCACAGAGACAGAAATTAGAGTACAGGTTGTCAGGAGCAGGAGGCAGGGGGAATGAGGAGTTAATGCGTAATGGGTGTAGGGTTTCTGTTTGGGGAGATGGGAAGTTTTAGTAATGGAAGGTGGTGAGGGTACTACAGTATTGTGAATATGATCAATCCCATTGAACGGTATGTTTGGGAATGGTTGTGCTGGGTATGTGCCCACAACTAAAAAGAAAAAAGCAACTAAAGAGACAATGACAACTAAATGGAATACATAATCCTGTAGGGGATCCAGCAAGGGTGGAGAAAAGGCTCAATCGGACACCACTGGGACATATGAAAAACTGGACTGTAAATAGACTGTTAGCTTTATGTTAATGTTAAATTGCTTGAACTTGATAACTGCATTTTAGTGGTTACATGAGTGAATATCCTTGTTCTTAGGAAACGTACATGGCAGTATTAAGTGTTCAAGGAGTCTGACATATACACCTACACTCAAGTGTTCAGAAAGTAAAAAGATAGATAGATGAGAGAGAAAGAAAGAAAAAGAACAAAAGAAAAAATGGCAAATATGGCAAAAAGTTAAAATTGACAGACCTAGGTATCTGGGATTGTAGGGGTATGTTGGAGTTCTCTGTATAGGTTTGTACCATTTTTGTAACTGTCCTGTAAGTTTGAAAGTATTTTCAAATAAAAAGTTTTAAAGGGGGAGAGGCATTCAGGTTTGACAGAGCTGAGAACTACTGGTCTAGGGCCAATCACAGTCACTATATTCCTCTTGCCAGTGACTGGTTTAGGAAGCAACATGTGATGCAATTTGACCAAAGAGAGGTGGAGGAATGTCTGCTAGGGTGGACAGCTCAAGAAGTTCTGCTGATCCTTGAAGAGGGACATGCAGAAAGCACTCTATATTCTGGCCTTTGGAAGTAGTTGGATCAGGTCAATAATAAACTTTTCTATTCAAATCTTAATATGGATCTAGTTTAATACAGCTCACATTCTAAACTATAAAACAGTTGAAAAACAGAAGGGCAAAGCCAAGGAATCCCTAAACTGTGATCAACATCATAAATAATCATTTATTAAAAATCCATTGAAGAACTGACACTTCCTTAGATTCATGGCACTATAACATTTATGAGCAGCCCTTTAAAATGCTACCTCCACTGGAGTAGTTGTTAGTCCAAGACCTAAGTCCTCGGAGATCACAAAAGCAGTAGCCACCCAAGAAGTGATAGAATCAGGTACAGTAACTTCAAAATCTTGGTAAATCCTAGAACTGAAATTAAAATAAACATAAAAATAACAAAACCAAGAACTGGCTCTGAAACATTTCAAAATAAGTCGATATAACCTATTTTTTAGAAGAATTTTTATTTCCCAAACCATTTACATATTTAATTTAAAGCCATTAAAAAATTTTAAGCATAAAACAGTAAATCCCAAGTTCTCAACAATAGGTCATAATATCCCAACAAAATCTTTCTACAATATGTTTATCTCTTCAGAATGAAAAATATTTTCATAAATTTTAGACAAGGAGTAAATACCTATTTCAAACAACTACAATTTTTTTCTCTCAATTTGCAGAAAAGTTTTTTTCTCTGTACTCCTAACAATACTATGTATTATGTTCTTGAGGCTTGACTTGTGTCTTATTTCAAATTTCCCTAAATGGCTGACCAATAAAATACTGTGTAAACTTCACAATTTACCTATTCAATCATCAGGCAAGACAGTGCAGTTATGTTAGCTAAGCTGAATGTTTTCCAGTACCCACACCACCAGCCAGCCTTGTAGCTCATGGGGATGTTTTATGGAGAGTGAGATCAGTTAGCAGCACTGCCACATGGGAGCAGGAAGTAATCATGAGTGCTTCAAACTCCGAGGCAACAAATGTACTACCAGAAATTTTTCTCCATTCAGGACAAGATTCAAGGTAAGTAAAAACCACCTTTCATTAAGAAAAGGCCAGAACCTATCTTCTCCTTAATAATTCTCTCATCAACACAATTTGCATGTGGCTTTATTAAATACTATATTAAAATATGATTAATGTTCTAAAACAAAAACCTCTTGGTCTACCTAGTTCTTAATCACACATATTTGTACTTAAACATTAGAGAAAGGTCAAAACTTATTTAAAAAAACTAAACAAAATATAAACAGGTAAAGAACTTTATAAATTTTTACCCCATGTTGGTGTCTAGCCAAATCCAAGTCTCTGGAAAATGTTTTCTAACACGTGGATTGCTAACCGAAGAAAAGTCATACGATTCATATACTATGGGTCCTCCATTTTCCTCTACAAACCTCTCAGCAATCTCTGCATTGTCATCTAAAAATAAACATTGAAAACTGTTAGGAAAAAACTAACTGGAGAGAATGAATTATAAACCTAGTTCACAGAGTCTAGCCCTTCTCTCTGACCAGGACTTCAGAGTTTGTCTTGGCTACCCTTCTAATTTTACAAGTAAGAAACCTGGAACCCAGAAAAGTCATGGCCATGAGACAGGTTACAGCAGAGCCAAGACTAGAAAAAATGGTCCCTATCCCTACAACCAATATCTGAAAAACTATTTACAATTCAGTTGCTTAAAAAAGCAAAAAAAAAACTTTTTTTTTTAATTAAAATCACACTTTTAAGAAAGCTACAATTCTGAATCTCTCCTCCTTTTAGCTCCCTAATGCCAAGTACTATTGGTTACACCAGCCATAAGATGCTACAGTCTCCCAGTTCACTGGTCTTTTTTGTGTTTAAAAAAAAAAAAAAGCTATGCTGCCTGTTGCCATACAAATTTCTGATCATCCGTTTCTATTTTTTCAACATTTCTATAACCCTAAACTATTTCAAAATAAAATGTGAAAAAAAAAAAAAACACTGTAGTAGGTGCAAGGATACAAAGATGAATAAGACAAGCTTGTTCATAGTCTATGGAGAAAGTATATACACAGAAAACTGTAATGAACATGATAAGGGTTATAATAGACAAATGTTAGGCATACATTGCAGAGAATGACTGATTTTACACAGATCTGAATGATGACTAAGAGTCTGGCTAGGAGAAAGCAAGTGAAACAGACATTTCATTTTGCACAGTCCCTCAAGTCTCCAGATAAAGAGCATCCCCTACAGAAAAAGAAAAAAAAACCAATAAGCCAAACAAAAAGGCATGTCCAGGGCTTGACAATGAGAATTAGGTAAGAGTGCAATAAAACATTAAGAAAAAGAATGGTTGGGTCCAGATTTTAAAATGTCAAGTATCCCATGCTGAAGGATTTAGGGTTATACTCCTTAAACAACGGTGAGCCACTGAAGGTTTTTAAATAAATGAGAAATACGACCTGACCTATGTTTTATGAAGATAACTTTGGCATTAGTGTGGACAGTGGTTTAGGGCTGGGAGGAAATGGGGGTAGGGAAAACATTTCGTTAGAAAGCTATTGCAATGGCCAAGGATCCACTGATGAGGGCCTGAAGCTGGAGAGAGGAGAGGAGGGAATGGTCTCGAGAGAGCATTCTGCTCCGCCTCTTGGTTGGATGCCTCTGGGAGAGCCTATGGCACTCTGTACTTCCCCCATCGTAGCCCTTAGCACTTTTCTAACTGCATGCTGGTCTGCCCCACTAGATCGGGTTGGAATCCCCACTGCCTGGTGCACGGCAGACATGCAATTAATATCATCACTAACTGGTAAATAATAAATAAACTGGATATGGGGGATAGGACAATGGTTAATTGCAGGCTTACTAAGTGCCAAGCATGTGCTAAGCATTTTACGTGCATTTGCATTAAACCTCATAACAACCATATAAGACAGATACTATTATTAGCCAGATTCTGCTGGAGAAACCTTGAGGCTTAGAGAAGTTCATTAACTTGCCCAGGATCATAAAGGCAGAATTCAGAGCCAGGAGTATTCAGTTCTTAACCACTCTGCCATTTCATCCATGAGAGGAGAGGGAGGAATTAAGGATGTGTTCTGGGTTTCTTATTTGGACATCTGGGTAAAATAGATGATGGTTTCATTAACAGAGATAGGGAAGAGCATGGTTGTGAAGGGAGAAAAGAACATGAACTTGGGTTGTGGTATACTCAATTCAATATATATGTAGGGCATCAGGATGGAGAAACAGAAGAGTAAGAATAAAAAAATTAAGTTATTCCAGAGTTGGAAGATATGATGGAAGGACAAAGAACTAAGAAGAAATTCTACCAAACTGAATAACCCTGTGGTCTGGGCCAGACCAAATAAGACATTTATTAAATTTATGGGAGTGAAGGAGTATATAAAATAGACGTATAGGCATTTGAAACGTTAGGAGCAGAGTAGTGTTCAGGTGATAATATGGCCTTGGTGACTGTTGTTGCCATAATAGTGACCTCAGGACAGTGTGCCTTAGATGGTTCAACCACATGGACATTCAAATGCCCCAGGATGACAATAGGAGTAAGACTTAGGATCTTTTGTAAGAGGCATAAACATATAGAGAGGGAGACAGAAAGGGAAAATAGATGACCTGAATGTTGCTAGAAGCTACAATTGAGCATTTTTAGCTTCAAATGATAAGGGGCTTTTGACTGAAGGTGGTTGAAAATGAATGGTTTGGAAGCAGTCAAGAAAATTCTGAACCCTGTATTTCTACTGCTCCCAGCCAGAAAAAAGACAGAGAAATGAATGTTGACAACATGAGGTGGCTTCTAGGGACACAATGCACTCATGAAAGGATTAGGTTTCTTCTACTACAGTGAAAAAGTAGAAAAAAGCTCTTGGAAAACTAAAGGATATAATAACTATCTATGACAATAGAATGAGATTACAGTAGGCATCAGAAAGGATTTGATAAGTAAAGATGAATAAAAATGTACAAAGGCTGAGACTGACAAAGAGAATTAAAAAATTATATACTTGGAAGGTTGTCTAGGATAGAGAATTAAATGAAGACAGCTAAAGGCACTACATGTCTTTAATGTATAGAGACAATAATGAATTTATAAAATATTTAAGGATATAAAATTATCTTTTAGAATATTTATTGTTAACACTGCAAACTCCAAAAATAAAGAATCAAGAAGCCTTCTAATCTTAGATGAAGGGATAGGGGTGCCTAAGTATAGTGCTAAGTATAGTGTACATGTTCTATGTACCCAAACAATGTTTTCACACAATTTCCATTTCATCAAGTCCACTGAGTCAACTAATGTTAATATTATATTAAAGTCATTCAATAGTGTATCTTCCTTGTAAATAAAATAACACTATTTTGTATTTTTCTTTTAGAATTTGTTGTATTGACTTATAAAGCGGTCGTGTGAATGCTTACATGCCCTTCCTACATGCATTTATCTCCATTTTTAATTAATAAACTCTGTGAAGACAAAAAAAAAAAAAAAGGAAGCCCTTCAAGCCATGTAAAAAAAATGCTAAAGACATCTCTTGTACTTAGTAAATAACCAAATTGAGTAAATTCCCTGCATTTTCAAGGATTGAAATTAAAAAGAAAAGAAAGCATCTTAAAATCTCAGTAAAAAGAAACAGTAAAATTCAGGCTAAACTGACTGATAACAAAGGGAAACCGCTCCCCCCACTTCTCTGTACAGCTTAATAAAGGAGGCAGCAATCATCACCCCTTGTCAATCCATGTCACCAGAAGAAGCAGCTCAGTGCTTAGGTAAAAAACCCAGATGAGAGAGGCTAAAATAAAATTAATTTCTCATGAAAATGGCAGGTCAGAAAGTTCCATCAAGCCCAAAATGTAATATAGAATAAGACTGAGTCAGAGCAGGATCAGGCATCAACAGGCCAGAAGCCATAAAACGAGACTGGACATAAAAACTGGGAAAGAGTAAGGGCTGGAGGCCAAAAATTCAAACACCCAAAACCAAATATCTTCAGAAATTAAAATGGTAGGATGAGGAAGGGATGTAGGGATCTTCCAGTACATGAAGATTTCCAAAATGGAAACAAGTGCAGCTCAAATGTTCCATGGTGGGAAGAACCAGCCCAAAACCAGAAAGCCTGGGTCTTAGCATGGAGTATCCGAGAAAACCTGTCAGAAATCAGAAATCAGGAAAAGGAACTGTGACAGTTACAGAAAAGTTTAAAGATGGTATCAGTATAATTTACCTAAAAGAAAAGAGAATGGGTTCTAGAGTTAATATTCTCATCTATACATTTCTTTTAGTCAGAATATTTTATGACTTCTTCCTAAACTCACATATTTTTGTTATTACAGGTGGCCAATTCTATTCAGCAATTCAGGGACCCTAGAATGTACAGATGTGACTCTGCCCAGAAAGAACTTAAATTTCTCTGAATTGACAAGATTTGTATATGTGTATATAAATACACACACACACACACACACACACACACACACATTCCAGCATGCTTTTATATCTTCTGGGCTATTTTCTAGGTAAACATCAAAAGCTAGAAAACACAGATATTTCAAAAATATATTGTCTTTTTTATCTAATTCCAAAAGAAGAGCACAGTTTGCAATTCAAATTGGAAGCACCAGAACGTTCAAAAATATAAACACCTCAAAAAATTAGAGAGAGCAAATGGAAAGCATTCATTTCAAAGATTAGACAGGAGATCAACTGAACATTCTAACATCATGGTCCAGATGTACTACCAAGTTCATTAAACTCTAAACATTTTAGGACCAGAGAACTAAAAATGAAAATCAAAATATCCTTCTTCAACCAGAGAATATCCACTAAGTAATGTTAAATATCTGAGATGAAAGACTTAAATATGTTTACAAGCATATTGCCAGTGTTTACTTACAGACACCATCAATGTAACCCTTCACAAGGTTTGCATCCGTCAATACCCAGAGGCCACATTCCTAGAAAGAATATTTTAAAATGAAGTTTATCATTAATTGTAACAAATTTTCCACACCAAAGCAAGTGTTGGTGGTGGGGAAGTGTATGGAGATTGCTCTGTAAACCCACAAACTCTTTAATAAAAATGTTTTATTTAAAAAATAAATAAAATAAAGTCTAAATGCTCTCTAAATTGTCACAGCAGTCTCCCACACACCTGACTCACTCTTGCTCTTTTTGACAGCTTGGGTACATACATGCACATACTCACTCTCTCTTTCTCTCTCTCAATCTCTCTCTCTCTCTCTCTCTCTCACACACACACACACACATGAATAAAGAGCCATTTCAGAGTTAAGGAAAGTATTATAAAGGAAATAAATTATTTGTTTAGTAATAATTCCATTGATTAATGGTGTATTTTTCTATTTCTTTCAAAACTGAAAGTATGATTCTCTTTCCATTTCAAATTACACTAATATACTGCACTTCAATGACACATTCAACAAAGTTATAATCATGATTATTCAAAAAATGTTTGCAATAATAAAACATATCAACTTTTCAAATTACATAGCAAATTAAACATACCTGAAACACTGCAAAAGAATTCACAAACATGCCTAAATAATATCCTGTGTTATAAAGCTCCAACTCATGGACCACCTAAAAATAAAGCAAAATATTCAGAATGAATGGATTTATATCAAGCTGGTTCTGCTAGTCACATTTTTATATGTAACATCTCAGTTACATATAAAATGCTTATCAAATTTGAAGATGACACAAATTGAAGAATAATGAATATATGAACACCCTTGTTCATAATTTAATCAGTCAAAATTCCATTTCTTATTTAAACTTATAATTACTCTATTCAGCAAGTATGGGCTTGTGTTTTGCCCAGAAAGAACTTGAGTGTCTCTGGCTTGATGAAACCGACATGTAGAGGTCAGCATTAAAAATGACCCATACTTTCAGCACAGGTTAAAACTGATAGGGATTAATGTAAGTTCTGCAAAATGTCAGTTGCCCAAATTTTAAAAAAAAGCATGAACTGGCAATTTACAAAAGAGGAAATGCAAATCATTAATAAGTAGAAAAAATATATTCAACGTCAATGAAAAGTAATGCAAATTACATCAATGAGATAAGGTTTTCTCAACAATAAGCTATCTTCATGTATCATATTAGCAACGCTATTTCTTTAAAAACAGTACTCATTGCTAGCAAGAGTGAATGCAATGGGTATTTTCATACTGCTTGTGATGGTTTGAAGCTGTATGTACCCCAGAAAAGAATGTTTTCAAAGTTAATCCTTTCCTGTGGGTGTGGACCCGGTGCATATAGGATCTTTTTGGTGGGTAGAATCTTAACTTAAGATGTCACCCACCTCATTCAGGGTGGGTCTTAATCCTCTTACTGAGTCCTATATAAGAGAATGAAATTCAGACAGAGAGAGAAAGCCACGGAAGCAAGAAGCTGAAAGCAATGAAACCCAGAAAAGAAGGGAGAGACTAGCAGACACCACGTGCCTTGCCATGTGACAGAGGAGTCCAGGATCATCAGTGGACAGTCTCCAAGAAGATGGTATTGTCTTGAGGATGGCTTGATTTGGACATTTTCAAGGCCTCTCTGCTGGTTTGGAACTGTTATGTACCCCATAAAAGGCCATGTTCTTTTAATCCAATCTTCTGGGGGCAAACCTATTGTGGGTGGGATCTTTTGATTCAATTGTTTCCATGGAGATGTGACTCTGCCCATTCAAGGTGGGTCTTAATCCTTTACTGGAGTCCTTTAAGAGAGCTCATAGAGACAGAAACTCAGAAAAGCTGAGAGAGACATTTGGGAGAGAAGCTAAGATATGTAATCCAGAGTCTGCCCCTGGGAGAAGCAAGTAAGGACCCACAGGAGCTGAGACAGAAGCCCAGAGACATTTTGAAGAAAGCCGCTGAAACCAGAAGCTAAACCCAGGAGAGAAGGTTCAGCAAAGACAGCCATGTGCTTTCCCATGAGACAGAGGAAACCCAGATGCCATCAGCCTTTCTTCAGAGAAGGTATCGCCCTGTTGATGCCTTAATTGTGGCATTTTCATGGACTTAGAACTATAAATTTGTGAACTAATAAACCCCTATTGTAAAAACCAATCCATTTCTGGTATATTGCATTTTGGCAGCTTTAGCAGAGAGGAACAGCCTCAAAACTGTAAGTTTGTAAGCTAATAAATTCCCATTACTAAAAGCCAACCCATTTTATGGTATCAGCTTTCAGCAGCCTAGTAAATTAGAGCACTTCTCTAAAAGAATAACTTAGTACCAACTTTCTAGTAAATAATTTGATATTAAAAATACAGAGCCTTAAAATGATCATAATTTTTAACTCCGTAATTCAATTCCTAAGCTAAAAAAATATAGGTAGATAAGGAAAAAGAGGAAACAACCGAAATGTCCCTAATTTAGGAGAATAGTTCATGAATTATAGCACATCCATATGCTGTAGATTATGCAAACTTACATTTGCTTACCTGTAAAATGGGTGTAATATGTATAGCTATCTCAAATAATTATAAAGATTAAATGAGACCAAATATATATAATGTGTTTATTGTTCCAGTTTGCTAATGCTGCTCTTATTGCAAAATACCAGAAATGGATTGGCTTTTAAAAATGGGGTTTATTTGGTTACAAAGTTACAGCCTTAAGGCTATTAAGTGTCCAAGGTAAGGCATAAACGATAGGGTACCTTCACTGGAGAAAGGTCATTGGCATCCAGAAAACCATTGCTAACTGGGAAGGCACGTAGCTGGCATCTGCTTCCTCCCAGGTTGTACTTCAAAATGGCATTCTTCAAAATGTCAGCCTTCAATGGCCATCTTCAAAATTTCCATCTAGGCTGCAGCTCCTCCTCAAAATGTCACTCTCAGTTGCTCCCAGCTGCTCTGGGTCTGGGCCTATGTGGCTCTTTTTAAAGTACTCCAGTGATCCAATAAAGACCCACCCCAAGTGGGTGGGCAACATCTCCATAGAAATGATCCAACGAAAGGTCTCACCCACAGCTGACTGATCACGTCTCCATGGAAACAATGAGCCAATAGGTTCCAACCTAATCAACATTAATACATCAGCCCTTACAAGATTACATCAAAGATAATGGTGTTTTGGGGGACATAATACGTCCAAACCAGCATATTTATCAATAGACATTTCTTCAAAGAAGATACACAAACAACCAATAAGTACATGACTAGATGCTTAGCATCATTAGCCATCAAAAATAGGATAGCTATAATCAAAAAGATAGATAATAATAATGTCTTAGCAAACATGTGGAGAAACTAGAACATTCATACGTTCCTGGTGGGGATAGAAAATGGTTCAGTCACTTTGGAAAACAGTTTAGCAGTTCCTCAAAAAGTTAAACATAGTTACCGAATGACCCAACAATTCCATTCCTAGATACATACTCAAGAGAACTGAAAAGAAATGTCCACACAAAAACTTGTACACAAATATTCATAATAGCATTACTCATAGCAGTCAAAAAGGAGAAACAACTCAAATTCCTATCAACTGACACTGGACTGGAATATTATTCAGCCATAAAAAGGAAAAAAGTACTGATACATGCTACAACATGGATGAACCTTGAAAATAATATAATAAGTGAAAAAAGTCAGTCACAAAAGACCACTGATTGTATGATATATTTACGTGAAATGTCCAGAATAGGGAAATCCATAGAGATAGAAAGTAGATTCGATTCGTGATATCCAAGAGCTGGGGGGATATAATGGTTGGAAAGGTGATAGCTAAGGGGTGCAGAGTTTCTTTTTGAAAATGATTGTAGTGATGGATACACAACTTTGTGAAAAATTAAAGCCACTGAATTTAAATGACTGAACTGCATGCTATATGAATTATTTCTCAAAAAAGTTGTTTTTTAAAGAAGTGTTTAACACAGTACCTGTAACCAAGTAAATGCTCTATCCTTGCTAGATAATGTTATATTTTTAATGATGTTTACAAAATTGTTATACTAATAGAGGAAATACCTGTGATGGGATGAATAAAAAGTACACACACACACACATATATATGTATGATTTCAACTATATAAAGGAAAAAAGTATGGAAAACCATCATTATGCTTTTCTATATTAGTGCTTGATAATCAAACACACACAAAATAAACTGTTCAAATAGAAGTAACAGTGCCTGAAAAAGTTCTCAAATTTTCAAGAACAGAGATTAGGATTAAAAGGCTCCGTGGAGATAAAAGCATCCAAATACTTCAAAGCCACATCTTGCCAACACTGATCCAGGGAAGAAATATTCTCTATGGGTAGATAGACCTCCAAAGTGTAACACAGTCCTTTGCTAACACTGATAGACAATGTGCCCAGAACAAAATTCAGTATAAATAGTTCTAGGTAACACTGCACAGACTAGATAGTGCACATCTATAGCTTGGTGTTTAATTTTTAACACTTTTTAAATATTTGCCAAAATGGAGCACATTCAGAAAAATGAGAATCCAGATGGGGAAGTCTAGAGGAGTAGTTGAAGGACTTGGGAATGCTTAACATAGAGAAGAGAGAGAAGAGCTGCCAGCTGGAAGAGAAACTAGACACAAACGAAACAGTTCCAGAGGACAGTCCTAGGATGCAGATTCCACACAGCATAAGGAAGGACACTTAAACAGTTAAAGCTATCCATCAACTGAATAAAACACATCATAAAATGGGAAACTCCATCTCTCTGAAAATATTCAAGCACCAGGCTAGCAGCCCCAAAAACAAGGAGTTTCTCTGTACTCCCAGCTCACCAAAGATCCTGACACACAGGATCGGTAAATATGTGAATGGTTGGAAAGAAGTAGGTACTGTATCCTCACCTGTTAACAGGGAGGATTCATCTTTGGGTGCAGGATTGGACCACCAAATAGTGAGCTTCTTTCCAACTCTATGATTGTATGCCTCAAAGACTGTGTGAAATTGTGCATGGCTATCAATTTTACATTTAGAGACAAATATCTCTGACGTTCATGTTCATATTCATATTGTCATATAGAATAAAAGGGAAAAAAGCAATGTTGATTCATATAAAAAAACAATTTTTAAAGTCTGAAGGAGGCTAAAATACCGTGATGAAAAAAGAGAAAGTGAATAGTATTCATTAAAAATATCTGGTTACTTCTAAGTAATTGTTGTCTGAAAGATACTATAAAGCATTAAGGAATTATAGCCTTTTTTGGTAACAATTTTGATACTTCTCCCTTATTTACATTAGCATGAGTCAGACAAGTTAAGACAGAGCCAGGATTAAATGTAAGATTCTAAGTCAAGTTCAAAACACATTCTTCCATTAAATTAAGCACCCACAACCACTGTTACTGCCATGCTAACAATCACCACTGCTACATCCAGAGTGAACAGACCTGATGCTAGACTAGGCACCAATTTCATAATGTTCTCAACAAGCTGGCAATATAGTTAGCCCAAGTACAGACAGTGCAGCCAGAGCCAGAAATAATGAGAGAAAAAAATTAGTTTCATGGCTCAAACTCTGCCACAAAACATAAGTAAATTCAAGATCTGCTTCTGCTCTCACTCAGGCATGAACGGATGGAAACACTCAGGAAGAAGCATCTATCTCTAAAGAAATCCTCCTTTTCCCAATGAGTCAATAAAAAGGCACTGCCAAAGCTGCAGCACAGACTGATGAGGGGAACGCAAGTGTCTGAAAATTATTCCTGGAAGACCAAGTACACTTCAATTATTCCAAGGAGTTCAAAAGTCTTTTGGCAACACATACAAATTTATAAAGAAAGCTCCTGACCCCCTCCAGAACCAACTTTGGAGAAACAACAAAAGCAAGCAGGAAAGTTGGATGAATGGATGAGAAAACCCTGGGAGAGTGAAGACTATCCTGAATTGATGTGTTTGGAGGATGAGGGTGGCTTCAGCCTTGGGCAAAAAGTATTACAGGCAGCAGTCAGATGACAAGTTGGAGGAAAGGTTTATAAATTCTGCTTTTGCTTCTCTCCAGTCGGCAGCCATGGGATAATCATTCCTTACTATTTCACTGCCAAAATCAGCAGCCACAGCAGCCCAGAATGCTTGTGCAGGTGTCTCAGGGATAACACCGGGTCAGCACCCTTGCCCTTCTGATGTTAGAAAGTGAGGAAAACATATGTGGACAAATCCATGGACCTCAAGAATTTCCTCTTCCTCCTCTGCTCCTCCAAACCCCCAGGGCTTGGATCATAACTCAGAAAACCACCTCTTCCTTACACTGCTTTCTTTAAGGGTTTAGAAGTGCACAGAACAGAGACAGCAAACAGAGGGATCAAGAGTTCTCTGATCCCTGAGGCTCAGTGGCTCTCCTCTCTTTAAACTCATAGGTCTGACACAGATTAGAGCCTGGTGTTCAGCACCCCCCCCCAAGAGATATCATCAAAGTAGCTGCTAAATCAAGTAGAGATCCAAAAACTTAACTACTGTAAAAGAAAGACATCAAATAGTCTAGAAGTATCAAATTAAACAACATATACCATGTGAAACAGAATTATTCAGCTTTAGAATTTAAAATAAGCATAATAAATATGCATAAGGAGATAAGGGAAAACATTAGCCATTAAAAACAAGAATAAAAAATAAGAACCAAATGAAAATAATAGATATTAAAATATAATAGTTTGCATAAAGAGTAGACCATAAGGGATTAAAGCAGAATAGAATCAGCTAACAAATGATCAGGAGTTGGAAGAGCCAATCAAGGAACTCTCCGAGAGATATACAGAAAAGACAAAGAGATATAAAACATAAGACGAGCAAGTAAGAGAGATGGAGAATGGAAGTAGAAGTGCTAACTTCTGAATATTAGGAGAAACTATACTAAAAATCTTCTGAAAACATTATACTTAATGGCAACATTTAAATGCATTCTCTTTATGACTGAGAACAAAACAACTGCCCACAATCACTGCTACCGTAATATAATTCTGGAGGTCCTAGCCAAAGCTATAAAGAAAGAAAAAGAATTAAGGTGTAGGAATTGAAATGGAAGACAAAAGATGACCATTATTTATAGGTGATGTGAGTATACACGTAAGAAATCAACAAAATCAATAAACTATTAGAACTAATAAGAGAAGTCAACAAGGTTGCTCACTATAAGATCAATCTACAAAAATTAACATTTCTCTACACAAGCAATAACTAAAAAATATAAGCTTAAAAAAGTCAAATATCATATAAAGAACGCCTACAACTCAACAACAAAAATACAGCCCAATTTAAAAATGGGCAAAGGACAAATGGTCATTAAGTACATGAGAAGATGCTTAACATAGTTTGTCATTAGGAAAATGCAAATCAAAACCACAATAAGACTCTGCTTCACACCCACTAGGATGGCTACTATTTTTAAAAAGGAAAAAAACTAGTGTTGGTAAGCATGTGGAGAAATTGGATCCCTGTACACTGTTGGTGGGAATGTAAAATGGTGCAGCCACTGTGGAAAACAGTTTGGCAGTTTCTCAAAAAGTTAAAAACAGAATTACCATATGATCCACAATTTCACTTCAATGTATATATCCAAAAAAATTGAAAACAGGAGCTCAGATACTTGTACACCAATTTTCACAGCAAAATTACGTGCAGTAGCCAAAAGGTGGAAGCTACTCAGGTGTCCATCAACAGAAGAATGGATAAAGAAAATGTGATATATACATAAAATACAGTATTATCCAGCCATAAAATGAAGTTCTGATACATGCTATGTGGATAAAACTTGAAAACATTATGCTGAGTGAAATAAGCCAAACACAGAGGGACAAATATGTGAAATATCTAGAATAAGCAAATTCATAGTGACAGAAAGTAGAGGTTACCAGAAGTGGGGAAAGGGAAGAACAGGAAGCTACTGATTAATGGGTACAGAGTTTCTATCTGGTGTGATAAAGATTTTGGTAATAGATGGTGGTGATGGTAGATAACATTGCGAATGTAATTAATACTGCTGAATTGCACACTTCAAATGGTTAATATGGAAAATTTTGTGATATATATATATACCCAATAAAAAAATTTTTAAAAGACAATTGTGCCAGTTTGTATATTTATGTCCCCAGAAAAAGCCATATTCTTTAATGCATTCTTGTGGAGGCAGATGTGTTAGTGTGGATTGGGTTGGAACCTATTGGTTCAGTGTCCATGGAGATGTGACCCACCCAACTGTAGGTGATAACTCTGACTGGATAATTTCCATGGAGACATGGCCCCCCCATTCAGCGTGGGCCTTGTTTAGTTTACTGGAGCACTATATAAGCTCAGATGGAAGGAGCTCATAGCTAGCTGGAGCTGAGACAGACATTTTGAAGATGGCCATTGGAAGCTGATGCAGACATTTTGGAGAATACCATTTTGAAACGCAATCTAGGAGCAAGCAGAAGCCAGCCACATGCTTCCCAGCTAACAGAGGTTTTCTGGATGCCAATGGCCTTTCTCCAGTGAAGGTACCCTTTGTTGATGGACACTTTACGGCCTTAAGACTATAACCTTGTAACCAAATAAACCCCCTTTTATAAAAACCAATCCATTTCTGGTGTTTTGCATACCAGCAGCATTAGCAAACTAGAACAACAATTCTCAAAGCAAAAAAATACATAAGACCTCTAACCAAGAACACAGAAGACCTCTATGGAAAAAAATATAAAGCTCTAATGGAAAGATATTCCATGCTTTTTGATGGGACAATTTAATGTAACAATAATGACGTCAACTTTCCCCCAAATTAATCTTTAAAGGTGATGCAATCCGAATTAAAAAAATCAGACTAATTTTTTAAGAATGTGATAAAATTACTGTAAAATGTAGATGGAGGAATAAGTGTTCATATGTAAGGTCGACCTTAAAAGTTAAGAGTTAACAAGGGGAAGAACAAACAATGGGATAAAAAGATACCATTGAAACACCATAGTATTGATGCAAAACAGAACCAGACCAATGGAATCTAATAGGGGCTCAAGACTATGTATTTACATCTCTATCTATACATGTAAATATCTACATTTATATATATGATAAATTCAATATATACCAAAAAGGCACCACAAATAAATGGAGAAAGGATAGATTATTTAGTAAAGTAGTTCTCAAAATACCCTTTCACAGGATTCACGAGGTTGAAAATTTTTTCATAATAATGCAAGACATTATTTGCCTTGGTCTCTGTACCGACATTTGCACTGACGATGCAAAATCAATAGTGGGTAAAACTGCTGATGCTTTAGCACAAATCAAGGCAATGGCACCAAACTGTAGTAGGAGTCACTGTGTTCTTTACCCCCAGGCATTCACAATTTTAAAATGCCAGTTTCACTTAAGAATGTCCTTCATGGAGCAGTAAAAATTATTAACTGTATTATACCTTGACCCTCCAGTACATGTTTTTTAATATTCTATGTGATAAGAAGGGAGGTACAGCAAAAAGCACTTCTGTTGCATAACAAAGTACAATGGTGGCTCAAAATAAAACACCTGTGTGATTGTTTTGAGAGCTAAACCAAACTCTTTTTTCATGCAACATCACTTGTACTTAAAAGAATGACTAATGTACAAATCATGGTTATTTAGTATTTGGTAGGCATTTCCTCTAAAATGAACTAAATAAACCTGTTACTGACAGTATTTGTTTCCAATGATAAAATTCAAACTTTCAAGAAAAAAATTAGAAGTTTGGAAAACCTGTATCCACTATGAGCTTGTGTCAAACTGTGAGCTTGACAGTGTCCTGATACTTACAGACTTTTATGATAGATCAGTGCAGATATTAACAGATTTGATTTTTTGGTATTGTAAAATGAAAACTGTCAATATTTGAAAGATCTGCCTAACTCAGTGAATATTTTCCAAATTACCAGTGCATGCTGTTACAAAATAATCATCAGTAAAAGAATCATTTGAAGTACAAGACAGCCCAGTGGATTTTAATGGCACAGAGGATGAAAAGTTCAGATGGTTTCAGATTCCACACTGTAATTAACCTCTAAGGAAACACCATTTGCAGTTTTGGTGTAAATACAAAGAATAATATGAACATATATCTGAAAAGACTATTAAAATTCTCTTCACTTTTCCAACTATACATCTGGGTGAGGCCAGAATTTCTTCATAGACCAGATTGCACCAATCTTAACTAAAAAAGCAGAACACAGGATATAGATTTTTAAAAATCTAACACTGGACTTTACATAAATTTCTAACAAATTTCAAATACTCCTACTTAAAAGTTTCTCATGCTGTGTGAACATACATTCAGGAAGACTTCACTCACAAATATAGAACAGCCTACTACATGCAAAGTACTAAGCAGAAAGGAAAGACATTCTGTATGTCCCTGCCCTGAAGCTCACAATCTAACAAAACTGATGTGAAATTATAACTATCAAAAATTTTTATGTGCTCCCTCGGCATCCATCTTACTTTGACTAAGCCATTTGCCTCAACACTGACTTTTGGCCTAATTCACAAGCAGCTTTCCAGCCCTGGGGTATAAACTCCCCCAGGGCACGAACCCACATCTGCCACCACCATCCCTATACCACCCCCACACCTCACCCAAAACCCACAGCTGGCTCCAAATGACAGTTAACCATACCCACCACCCTTGGACTCATAGTCTCTTTCCCTTTTTGCATGCTTGCTTTGGACTAACCAATCCTTGATTCTCATAGGAAATCTAACCTCCACCCCTGGTCTCCCGGACCAACAAAGGCACAAGCCCACAGGTCCCTCTTGCTCTCCCTGTGTGCTCCCCACCCGCTGATTGAGACACCAGAGCCGGGGGCACATCCCCTAGGCCCCTCATGGCACCACCACCCCCCTCTGGGACCTGTAAGTAACACACTGTCATTTCTCATGCATTATGGACTCGGTTTCCCATTGTGCCACACCTGGCTTCCACACAGATGCAAATTTAAAATCTAACTTAATTAATTTGAAACAAACCACAAGACAAACACAAGTAGCCATTCTCATCACAAAATATGAAATGAAATGGTGACTGATAAATGTACCATGAATGATCAGAGCCTTGCCAAACCAAATCAGCCACTCAGTCCTCACTCCCCTCACTTTCATGAGAGCAGTGTCTATCACAGAGCCACAGCCCTCATGATCCTTTTTCCCAGTGGGGATAAAAGAATTAAGAAACAGAGAAAGATGGAGCCCTAGTTAACAAGTCCCAGCCCGGAGTATAGTGCTTTGGAAACACAGAACCTCTACCATACAAGCCAATCTGCCTCTCCTCACCACAATGCTCTCCAAAGTGTGGCCACAAAGGACAATTTTCAAGACATTTCACAAGTACAGTCCACCCACAACATGATGTAGTAAGTAAACACTGGACTATGAATCAGAAAACTAGTATAATAATTCCAGTTTTATCATTTGCTAGCTCTCTTAACTTAACCTCTCTGTATCTTATACTTTCTACCTATAAATTGATGACAAGCCTGACATGCCTATCTCACTAGGTTATCGAAAAGGAAAAATGAAATTTATATATATACACACACATATACAGTTATATATATATACACATATGTATACATGTATGTATGTGTATTCATATATTTAGAAAGCCATAAAATAAAAGATATTAATATATTTAGTTAAATGTAGGATGCTATAGGAAAGGTCAAAGAGGGAAAAAATGATCAATTGTTTTAAAGGCTTCTTTAAAAAGGTTTAAGAAAAATTAGCTTTATAGACTGAAAGAAAATGTAGAAATTTTCTCAAGTGAATCAATGTTACAATATGATGACCAAATCAGCCTAAATATGTATCTTTTCTCCTAGCATATTGTTAATCACTGTACAGAATTAGTCAATGGACACAGGTCATACAGTGTAGCTTACAACACATGGTGGTACACAAGACTATACCAAGGACTTATAAAAAAGAATGAAATGACTAATCAGCATGGGATTAATTTATGCAATGCTATATGTTCATATGCTTCTTGTTTTGTACACTTTCTGCAGGAGATTAACGTGAGTGATCTTACTCCCCAATATAGTACAAATTCCAGATTTACAGGAGACTGGAATTATTTGTAACTATTATTTATAACCCAAATAGAAAGTACTCAAAATTATCCAAAGCTCTTTTCTCTACTATTATCCAGAATTGTGTGAGTGAATTTCCTAACACTTTCTTGAGTTTCTTAATTAAAATAAAGTATGAAAATGAGGAAAAACTCATTTAAGACAGCAGAGATACTTGACCACATTTCCAAAACAACCACTGAAAAGCAGATCTTTTTGATTTGGAAGTTTTACTGAGTGCTGACTTATACTTGAAAAGGAACTAATGAAATTTCCTTTAGCTATTTATAGCAATGCAATAACATTTCTTTTTTTCTCTTTTAAGATGCATTTTTGTAATTTAAAAAAAAATCTACACTCACATTTTCCATTGTAATATCGTTTGAGGCATTCATCAGATTCACACTTTTGTCAATAGCTACAATCCCAACTCTTGATTCAGGCTGTGTCACAGAGATCCTAAGAGATACTTTCTCTGAGGGCTCAGCAACAGCTTTACTCCAAAATAGCTTTATCTAAGAAAGGGAAAAAACAGGATTTATTTATTTCACTTTTTCAAAGCATTAATTACATGTCTTAGCAACAGTAGATCATTTAATGACTCCAAATCTAGCAGAATCTACATTTGTCTTGATTTACGGATAATTCTAAAATCATACATAAATCATCTCTAGAGAAAGGTGTAAATAAAAAAATTTTACTCCCAAAGTGTTTGCAAGTCACGGAACTTCTCGCAGTGGCATAATCTGATTATCCTTTCCTTCTCTATTTCTTTGCCTTTTCTCTTCCCTTTCTCCATTCCTTATCCCCACTCCCACCCCCAGCCAGTGCTGAGCAGAAGGCAGCAGTGCCTAGCAGACCTGCGGAAGGCTAGTACCCAGGAGGAGGAGCAGGAAAGGAAAGAACTGCAGATGCCTACATGGTGGTGACCTGGACTTAGAAGTGAGTACAAGTGAGACTTCCCAGGGACTCACAGAACTACCCAGGCTGAGGGTCCTTCTCAGGGAGGGGGCAATCATACCGAACCCTCGTCGGGCCCCAGCCTCTGGGTCTCTAGGTGGCCTGAACTTCCTCTAACTTTATACTCATTGCAGCATGATCCTACCGGTCCTTCTTAAAGAGCATCAATCATCTTGTCCATCTATACCCTAAGTGGGGCTGGGAGGGGTCTGGGAAGGGGTGGGGGTTGTGGGCGGAGTGATGTTGCATATTCAAGACTCCGTCTCAGGCCTTGAACTTCTCACTCTACCCTCAGCACCTCAGAGACCCCGTGGCTTCACAGCTAGCACTTCTGTGTGGATGATTCCAAAATCTACTTCTCTTGTCCCTTCTCTAGCTCATTCATTTAGTTCACACCCATTCTAGAATATCAACAAGGAATCACTAATTCTTTCTGGATTAAACATACTCTATTTCCAAATAAGTAATTTCTTTGTGAGAAAACATGATAATCATTATCATATAAAAATTAGAGAAAGAAATATATTTGCAAATGTAACCAAAACTAATTTCCTATCTCTTACATACTGTTTATATACCATGTTGCCTCAAAGTCAATGATCTTTTACACTGTTACTGTAACTAGTTTTAGAACTCACTCTCACTTTCAGAGGTGTGTACCTCCATGTTTAAGCCTGATTCCTACTTTAAAATTTGGGGGCAATTAATTGAATCATTGCAAGTAAAAAATTGTGCTCTGACACTAACAGAATATAGTGTGTCTTTAAAAAATTATTTTCATAACACAAAGGATAAAAGTCTGTATAATATTATTTTTTGCTCTGTATTTTATTAGTTTGTACTAGTATATTCTCATATTACAAAGGCAATATAGTGGTGGAACCTTCCCTTTGATATTGGAATCATCTGAAATAACACCAACAGAACTTTACATTAAAAACAAATTCTCAATTAGAAAACAAAACAAAACAAAAAGACAAACAAAAAAAATCTTTCCTTCCTTACAAGTGGATATTGAAGTGGACCTAATTTGATTTTCTTTTGAAAACCTCCAAAGACAAAATCAGCTTAAAATCTAATTAAAATGAGTAAAAATTGCATTTACTAAGTTACTGGTCTCCAGCACCGTTTTCTGTTTTCTGTTGTTTTGATGCAGGTTCTTCCTTTTCTGCTTCTTCTCTTGCTCTTTTCACTGTTCCAGCTGCACCATTTTCATTACGTTCATCATCCTATCAAACTTAGTTTTCTTGCCCTGAAACTGTTCTTTTCCTTTAGCAGACCCAGTCTGGGCAGCTTTGTATTACAGTTTGATAAGTAGAATTAACAGCCTTGAACCAGAGAAGATATGATGACTAATTCTCAAAATTTTACTAAATTAAGGAAAAAGAAATATTGCAAGAAGAAACATACTCTGCAAATCACAACTTTAAAACCATGATTATTTTGCGTAAGAGGGCCTGAGAAGGCAATAGGTTTTATCAAAAACACTGGCTTATTTTAATATGTGTGAACTGATGAAGTCCCTCTTGGCACTCCTGCAATCAGGTTTCTTTCCAGAGTTGATCTCGTGGGGGTCTCCAACACAAGCCAGGCACGTTAGGCTCTGAAATGACTGGTGCATTTGGAAACCGGATATTCACATGCAAGGCAAGCAAGCTTGTTGAAAATTTGTCCTTGGTTAATTTCCAGGCTGATAGAATGCATAGATAACACTCGGATCTGCTTCTACATACAATCGCAGATGGCCTCCCTCCTTCCCCCACCCTTCTTTTCATTTTCATACCAATATCAGCACCACACAAATTCTATATTGCCACTGGAACTCTGTGACAGAGCAATATTGACTCAACCATTTGAGAAATCCTCAAATGGCTTCATGGATTTGAGTTCAAGTCTTAAAATCAATAAGACCCACAGTGTTTAATAATTCCATATATGAAAATACATACGTAGTGACTAGTTATGAAGAGGTTGAACATAGTTCTAGAAATGAATAATACAAATTTCTACTCAATTTGATTTAATGATACTTTTCTGAAGAAGTCACAATGATCAGACTTCACTAATGTGAAGTTTTCTTCTACAAATCATTACCTTAAATCTTACCTCGTTTTTAAAAACAAGCCGGACTGGAATTTTTAGAACATCATTTATAATTTCCCCATCATCTTCAACATAATACACAATTATACAGGCTTTTGGGGCCCAAGAATTTTCTGGTGTTAAAGAGAAGGTTGCTGAATTTTGTTTGCCTACAGCTACCAACTGTCCTTTGGATACTACCTGAAAAGAATAGAGGACAAGTTTCATTTTATGATAAAGCCAATAAGAACCTCAACAGCAGCTACATTTATCATAATTTTAAGCATACACAACAATCTCTGACTTAAACCAGTTTAAAGGCCTTTTTAATGCAAGAAAACTTCCTGACAAACACAGATTGTATAAACTGGGAAACAAAAAATGATAAGATTAAGATAGCACCTACTGGGGCAACAGCAGCTTCACAGTTAAGAATTTGTTTTTGATTGGCAGGCAAACAGAGCACCAGGAGAAGAACCGGATTAGCAAAATTACAAGGCTGTGTCCAGGAAACTTTTTATTTTCCTTTTTGTTAGTCTTATATTTTATCATTTTTCTACAATGAATATATATTGCTTATCTAATAAAAATGTAAATTTTTAAACAATGCAAGATCTAATTATCCATTTCAAATTGGAAACACAAATATAGGTGAAGAAAGAAAAGAAAGACATTTTGTTGCAATATAAAAATGACAGACTAAAAAGGAGTGACACCAAATTTTTAAAAGTTAGTAAATTTAGTCTTGATGTAAGGTAAACACCATTCAAGACGATTCTATACTAAATCATAAATTTAAATTCTGTAAGAGATTACCATATAGCTTAATTCCTTCAATTGCTTGTTGCCAGTAACCACCAACTCAAAAGGTGATCCCACCTAGAAAAACACATCTTAATTAATATACACATATAAATGACAAGAGAGGCCAATTAGATTGTAATTATCATGTCAGTTGTAAACATTACCTTTATATTTTCATTTTTTGTCTTTAGTTTGATGTAGGTCTTACTAGGAGACACAAACATGCCATGAACTGCCATGTTACTTACACTATCAAGAAAATAGGCCTAGAACAGAAGAAAAGGAAAGTATTAATTTTCATCCTTAGAATGCACCTTGAGAAAAGATGCTGGCTACTGCACAATTACTGAAAGCCAAATTCACTTTTCTTTATGTAGGAAACATACATTCACCAGACACTGCATCTTCATCAAATTACAGCTTATACTAATTATAAAGAAACTAATAGTTTTAAAACATAGACAACGGTCTTTACCATCATAACCTAAGAGAAAAATGATAGGCCTAACTTATTTCAGAAACACTGTGAAAAGAGGGAATGAAAGAAAAAAGAATCCTTTCCTTCACTTCATAACACACAGCTTATTTACAAGTACGATTTTATACCACTCCACTTGATCCACCAATGGTCACCGTAAAATCACCTCCAAAGAAACCTGCTCTATTCAGGGCTGAACAAACAAAACAAAGGCAGCCAGAATGACTGGGATTCTCAGATGAGATGCTTTGGCAAGGAGAAGTCAGCTCCCACCAAAATAAAACTTCAAATGATTGAAAACCAACCTAGATACGGAATTTGAGAGCTTCTCCATTGTATCTTCACATTACTATATTTTACCGTGCTCTTCAAAATGACCTTACAAAGAAGTGTTCAGTCTAACCCTCAGCCACTGCCACTGAATTACTTTTAACACTTTCTACCCTTTTTTTAAATAGAAATGTGTCCATTCCCTTTGCACTTTGACCTCCAAGAGGTTGAATGCCTACCACAGATTACTATTGCAATGCTGTTGTTGCAGTAATACAATAATGGGAAGCAGATGGTACCTTCAATTGGAGCTCACTGGAACCATTCAGGATTGGGAATTCAATCTTAAAGATTCCATTTTGGGGGACAGTATAATTTATGATCTGGACATCTTCCATTTCCTTATTTTGACTTCTCCATGTGCTCCAGTAGTTGGTATAATTTTTCTGTGTCACTGTTATGACTACATTATTTCTTCTTTCTTCAGGAGTCAGTTGATTGCCATCAGAGCGGGTTAGCTTCACCTAATTGTCAAAACATGACATTTGAAAAAGAGGTTAACAAGAAAAGCAAAGGTTGTAAGTTCATTTGAACCTAGTTTCTACCTGTACTATTCCCAGGAAACTGAGCTCTCAAAAACTGTTAGTAGAACCCTGTCTTCCAGATTCAGTGGTCTCTCTCAGTCATTCTCTTGGCCTTCAGGAGGCACCCACTCAATGAACCATTCCCTTCTTGATATTATGGCTTCCCTTGCTTTCTATGGCTCCACAACAACCTTCCTACCCTTCTTTCTGCATTTTCTCTGTGTCCTTTCTGGTTCCTCTTCCTTCTCCCTAAGTGTGGACATCTGGCAAGACCAAATTAACAGTCTTCTGTTCTTCCCTCTTCCTGAAAGGGCTCAGCACTCCTGTGTCTTGTTACCTCTATGACTGCACCTCAAATCCAAAATTGCCATCCTCAACTTGTTCTGGAGCTCAGGAGCAATACCTCCAACTCTCTGCAGGAATTTCTGCTTAGCACATCTAAAACTGAGCACCTCATCTTGCCTTTCCTACTTTTGTTAACCCCACATTTCTGCCAAACTTAAGCTCTCCATTTTTCTCACCCTCTTCCCCACTTCCCAAATCCATTGAACACCAAGTGACCAACTTCTCTCTCCTCTCTCCACTCCTACAGCCACTACTACAAGGCAACTCAAAGCCTCACTCCTGGGCTGCAGCCATTCTCCTTCACACAGCCCTGATCAATCTTCTTTCAACACTGAATTCATCATACCCCTCCCTGCTTCATAAGCTTCCTAGACTCCTCACTGCCTAGAGTATAAGGTTCACTTAAGATCCTCTATACCTCCCCAAGCTTCACCTCCCGTTTTATCTCTGACCACTCCCAGATACACTTCAATTTGCATTGGTCCAGTCATTGCCTCAAATACACCCTGAACCTGATTTGCTGACCACAGCTCTTGCCTCCCCACCTCCCACTATCACACATTTAAAATGCTACTGATTTTTTAACAAATAGCTTAAATCTTCTTCTTCCATAAAGCATCCTTTATTGAGTCCCATCCCTATCCCAAAGCTAACTCTCCCTCACTGAACTCCCCTTCTTTCACTCTACTCATTTGGAAATTACCATTTGCAGACTTGTGTTTTTTTACTTACCTTTCAATCTGTCTAAATAATAAAATCATTGAAATCAGGAACTACCTAAAACTTCTCTTGATCCATTCAACAAGAAGTGACCTTCCTTTCTTTAAATCAGAGGTCAGCAAATTATGGTAGGCAAGCAGGCCACTCTAGCCCTTTTGTAAATAAAGTTTTATTAGAATACAGTGACTTATTTATTTATGTTTTGTCTACGTCTGCTTTTGTACTACAACAGCAGACTTAAGGAGTTGCAACAGAAACCATACAGCCTGCAAAGCTGAAAGTATTTACTATCCAACCCTTTACGGAAAGTTTGTCCATCCTTTCTTTAAATCTTTATAGAAATTTATTTCTGACCCTGATCTTATTCTACCTTGAATTATAGTTATGTGCATATTTTCCTGTCACCATCACAAAAACTATGAAATCCTTCAGGGCAAGGACTAGGTCCTTCTTAGCTCTGTAAGTCTCACCCAGCACCATGCCTTTCACATCCTCAAAACTCACTCAATAAAAAGGTGTTAATTCAATATCCTTTTCAAAAAAAATGGGTAGATCTGTTGGTAAATTTTGAATACTAGAGCATTAAAATTTGAATGTTTTGCTAGAGACAAAATTACTCATCCTTGAGTAATTTGCTAGAGCTAAAATTATTCATAATAGAAATCAAAGTGAAATTGAAATTTCTAAATTGACAAGCACCTAATTCCTTCAACTAATTAATAAAAGCTTCAGCGTAGCAATCCAAATCTAACTTACATTGCTTATTAAGTAAATTTTCAAGAAAATATTTTTGTTGCTGTTAGAGACTACTTTTTCAGAAAATTAGATAAGATCATTGGAAAACAGTCCTACATACTTTCCATATCTAAACTGGGGGGAAGTAATCTATCTACTTTTTGCCTTAAATTTGTAGAAAAATTTTGAAAATACTACTTCTCATTTTATTTCATTAAATAAGACTGCAATAGACCAGTAATAAATATGCCAACTTACTGTGGCTGTGAAGTTGAGAGATGGCTTCAAGACAGTAGCATAATCAAAAAATTCAATGATGTAATCATGTTGCTTGAAAAATACATTGGAACTTGCATTTCTTGATATGCCTGTTTTGGAAATTGCACCATTTAGCAACCAAAAATAATACTTCACTAACAGTTTCTATCCACTAAATCTCTCTACCCAAGCTACTGTCCAAAAGGTTAACACACTAGGGCACACAGCCTTATTCCCATATTGGCTTGGGCACTGAAAGTACCATACAGTTCTTTTATGTTCTCTAAGCACCATTACTGCCATACTCCCCTCAATTACATGTGCAGCAGCAGATTACTACCATTGAAAGAACAGTCTTTGTGCACTTTATGTTGGTGAAAGAAAAGTCCAAGGAATTAACCTCTCTTTTCTTATTCAAAGATAAAACTATCTAAGAAGAAGGGATATTTCAGGAGAGTCAGGTGATAAAAGAAAAGATGTTTGGCCAGTGAAAATGTAGGCCTTTCCATGTAGTTTTCAGGCTGAAAGAAAGAGTAGAAACAGGAAAAAATGACAAATAGCTATCACATGTGGTTGAAGTAGAGCCTTGCATACATAATGTTTCCCCTTCATTATGAAAACATACTGCAAGTTAGACTAATAGTCACGACTTTAGCATTCAATGGCATCATTACAAAGGCAGTGATACTCCCTAATAAAGGCGCTAGTTATAATTAGAAAGGTGATAGAGCAGCACCACATGAATACCTTTACCTTCACTTCAAAGTCTACAAACCTGTAAGTGATTCTGTCACTATGGCTAAAATTTCCACAGGCCCAAGGGAAGACGCCTCCATGTGCTCAGAAAGGTCAGCTGAAAAATCCATTACTTTTTTCATCTCTTCATCATTAAAGGAGAAGTGTGCAGATCCATTTATCTGTTTTGTTAAAAAGTTCAATTTTATTTTTCACTTTAGCAATTCAAATTTTAGAAATAAATAAAACTCAAAGTTACAATAATCTGATGGCTTCTGGCTCCATTTTAATCACTCTAAATGGGTAAATGCCCACTTGTTCATACCGGAAAGCTTTTGATTTTCTTACACTCTATCAATCTTTTGTTCATTCAGTACAAAAATCTTATTTCTAGAAAAAATACACTTACAGTTTTCCATTATAAATTACAAAAATATGCAAAAGTTACCTTAAAAGTTTTTGTAATATTTTTCTCCACTCCCCAAAATGATAAAGGTAAAAATATAAGTGTTACATCTCCTTTCACTGGCTTCCCATATGTATACCTATAAATATAAAAACAGATTTTTTACATTTTAAACTTGATATTGTCAAAATAACTCAATGAAAATATTATTTAGAAAAGCATACGCTATCAATCCAACAGAAAATAATTATATTAAAAACACACTTCTACTACAAATCTTTTTTTAATAAATACAGTTAGGAATGTCCTTAATAAATGGTGATCTCTGGAATTAAGTCTTCAAACTGGGAAGACTTTTAACTATAGTATCTCAAAACAGTTCATGGTACACACTATCCAGCCTCCGACCATCTGTGAGACCTCAGAGAAAATCTGATCATATTTGGAAAGTGATGGTTTCCTGTCCAAAACATTTTAAAAGCGTGTGGAAATCTTTTACTCCTAGAAATATGGACTGGCCCATGAACAGCAGGCCCCGGAAGTTTAACAGCTTCTGAAGGCTTTTAAATGTTATCTGAAATTCCAGGCACCAAGGCCTTCGGCAGCTTATTCCTACTTTAGACGGGTGGTTTATTAGACCATAGATCCAAGGGCACTTAGTCAAAAACTGATTTAACATATTAAAGTGCTCAAGGAGGAAATTTTTAAATGGGTAGTTTTTTAAACCCACCATGGTACTAAAATTGTCTTCTTGAGCCAAAGCTTATTCTCTGCTGCTTTGCATTCTATATATTAATTTTATCCCCTCATGATGGGAAAGCCTCTTCATGTGGGGAAGAGGTAGTCTTTGGTAAACCATTTTACTGCTGGAAAGTCTTTTTAAATGCATTTCCTAGATTGCTTCAATCTCTATTGGGAAATGGTGAGCCAAAAGGAAGTCAATTTTGCTTAACACTCTGTAAATCATAATAGTAAACTCCTGTTTCCTGAACCCATTAATTGAACATAGAAATAGCCCCTCACCTGGATCAACTCAACCTAAAAGGCAATGGTAAAATATAGCACACTGTAAATTAAGAAAAGAAAAACAAATTCACCTTCAAATGCCCTAGTCTTCCAAAAGTAAAGGGAAACCCCAGTTAGCAATTTCAGTATCAAATTCACTCATTCCGATGAGAGTCCCTGAAACCTGATATTGCTTGCATCTTGTTAGAGATTAAATAAAAACATAACTAGAATACTAGAATTTAGTATTTTAAAATAGAGTTGCATCACATGACAGTGCAGGGAGCTTTAAAATCCAGACATAATTTCAAGTATTCTCAGATGCAAATATCTTCAATTTTGATTTAAATGTGAAACAGATTTAGCTTTCCAAGCACCAAGCTAATTATAATAATTGTGAATTCAAAAACTAATAGCTTGACAACATTTAAAAAAGCAACCACAGATACTTTGGGATAGTATCATTGGTGAAACAAGGAATAATTTTTTTTCCCAAAAAAACTAGTTTTTTAGCACAAAAACTTAATAAAATAGTACCTAAAAAATTGAACCTATCAATATAATTCATACTTCTCTCCACCTTTTTCTTTTCCTATGTCAATTCCAGAATAAAAATGTCTTGATTTATCATATTTCTATTAACCTTAGATTAAGTAACATGTGAAAAATTCTACTGTTCTCAAGAGTTATGAAAGCATATCAGATGTATGCTAAATCATTTTCTTTATAATCCTCTAGAACCCACTGTGGCTTAGTGGGAAAGAATCTATTACTTGTTTTAATGAGGGTGGCAACAGTGAGCAGATGTTCACATCAAAGCTAATAAACAAATACAGATTTTTATTCACCTCAGTTAAAGATTTCAAAACCAAAAAGAGTCTATTCTTCTCTGGGAAATTTCTAGCAACACTCTGCATATTAATTAATTAAACCTTGATGGGTGGGACAGATGGCTACTAGGAAAAGAGTAATCTAAATTGTCTACCTACTCATAGAAGTGATTATAATGGCTATTATGAAATAAATATTTACAAAATTATCTCTGTAATTTAATAAACCCATCTAAGTAGTAATATAACAGAAACCGTCTTTGAAAATACAGCCAAGAAACAACTTGACTTCACACCCTACTTTATACCCACTAATTCGATGATGAGACCAGAACTATCGCCCACAGGATTCAATTTGGTTCACTCCAAACAGGCAGGCTTTGATTGGGTTTAAAGACTTTTGCTGCGCTACTTACAGCTTGGAACTGAAATTTTAGGGTCATCATTTATCCATTTGTTCTTTCATTAAGTATTTATTGGATGCCTAGTCTTTGGCTGGCACTATACCAAGCAACAAGATGCAGTAGTAAATAAGACTCAGACCTGCCTTCAAAGAGGTGGACCAGCAAACAACACTGTGTGAATAATGCTGTGAGAGGTACAAGGCTAGAGGGTTAGGGGCAAGTAGACAAGTCCCTTAAAAATGTCTATGTAAAGGACTATTGGTCAGAAAAAGAGTTTTCCATTCTTAGAAGTTCACGTAAAATTTCACGGTGGACTGGGAAAGTAGAGAAGGGCCTGAGTGGGAGGTTTCAAAAGACATGAAACCAGAAAAGAAAAGAACCCTGTAAGATACATCAAAAAAAATTTTGAAGTTCACTCTCAGGGAACTGGGAGTCTGAAAATTTCTGAGCAAAAGAGTGATAAAATTATATTTTCCTTTTAGGGAAAAAAAACCACTCTGGATACAATGTACAGTAAAGAGTGGAAGGGGTAAACTAGAATCAGGAAAACCATTTAAGAAATTACTACAGTATTCAAGGGGAGAGATGATGGTGGTCTGAATCAAGAAAGTGGCAGTGGAGAAAAGTGGACAGACTTGCGAGATATTAAGGAGAGAGAATCAATAGCATTGGATGTTGACTGGATATGGGGATTGAGGGAGAGGGAAGAATGCAGGTGACTTAGACAACTGAACAGATGGTGATGCAGTCCATCATGACACGGATGCCAGAGAAGAATCAAGTTTGGGAGACGATAAAATGTTGAGTTTAAAGTACCCACAGGACACCCACATGGGAGATGTCTAGTGGACAGCTAGATATGAGGATCTGAATCTCAGGATAGAAACGTGGACTACAGAGAAGGATTGACGTGTCATCAGATTATAAATAATAGCAGACGCTCCAGCCATGGAGAAGAAAACTCTAAGAAGATAACAGAGCCCAAGACAGAGCTCTGAGGAATAAGAACTTTCAAAAGATGGAAAGAGTGCCCTTATAGGAGACTAGAGAATGCGGCCAAGATGACCTGGACACTAACACCATAGGGCTACTCTTGGAACTTTCAGGGCCTCTGGGAAGGGGATGTGGTTGGGTTTCAGAGAAATGTAGTAACCTCCCTCAGAGAATTTCGGGAATCTGACAATATACAAGTGTGAAAACCCCCAATTGGAACATAAGGAAACAGTTGCTGTCAGGTCCCCCAAAGAGACAACCCAGGCTGTGGGACAAAAGGATATGAAGGCTGCAGATGTACAGGGAGATTAGGATGCAGTGCTGGAATTCCCATCATATCTTTTCCTAAGATTCTCAGTGATTTTAGTCAGTTAAGACCTTAGATTTCAACCAACTTGTGCAGGACTGGACTGGTCTAGCAGGTAGATGTGAACAAAATTCAGACAGAGAGAAAGAAAGCCACTGAATCAAGAAGCTGAAATCAACAAAACCAAGAAGAGAAGGGAGAGACCACCATGTGCCTTGCCATGTGACATAGGAGCCAAGCATTGCCAGCAGTCAGTCTTTGGAAAGAAAGCATCCTCTTGATGATGCCTTGATTTGGACATTTTTCCACCTTCAAAACTGTTGGAATCTTGTAGCCTAACTACAGGCTGTTGTCTAAGTATCTCTAAGGCTGTCATCAAAGCCAAAGACTGGAGTTCCAGGAACATGGCAGATTACGAGAGACAGAGCAAATTTCTCCTCCATGAAAAACACTAGATAAAGAACAGAAAGCACTCCAGAACAGCAGTTCCAGGGTTCCAGTGGCTGGGCAGGGACTTCTACACCCATAGTGAGCATGTACTTGGAGAAGCCAAGAGACTACATTTAAAACGGGTGCATGTTTGGCCCAGAATGCTGCCAGGGAATGGGCGGTTGAGCTGGCGGAGGAGAATGGAGGGGAGCAGCCTTCCATGCCCCAGCAACCTCCTCAGCACTTGGCTCAGGTAATAACCCTTCACAGACCCACGGCCAACATCCCCCATGCCAGGGACTGGTGGTTGGAATAGGCAGACGAGCTTGGAAGGGGGCAGCTTTCCACACCCCATGCAGCCATCTTTGCAGTTGGCTGGGGAGATGAACCTTCACAGCCCTGTAATTGAGAGCTTCCTTGAGGGAATTCAGGATTTGGCGGGCTTGTGATGGCATCTACTCTTCCTCCATGGAAGCCCACAGTGTGCAAAGCCCAGAGGAATGGGGACTGCACGGAAGTGCCAGGAGGCCTCCCCCAATTCCAGGGAACTCGTGGGCACAAGGCAGACAGGGGTCATGGGGCATTTGAGCTGGAAGGTGAGATGCACATACTGCAGCTCCAGAGTACTCAACCTGCAGCCCTGGGAATGGCCAGGACCACTGTGTCCTAGAGGGGACTCCCTGCCAAACAGCACAGGCATGCCCCCCAACCACAGGGCTGGCAGTCCCCAGTGCACACAGAAAATTGGTGCACTGACTGGAGTTCGACATGCTTTGGACCCCACTCTGAGCATGGATGAAGTTGGGGGGAGAACTGGCTTCAGGGTAAGAGGTGGCTCAAGAGCACCATCTGCTCGTAGGTCAGGAAAAGTGCCCTCCACCAAGCTGTAGCTCTGCCAAATTAGAGATAAATGCTCAAATATCCTGCACATCCTAAAAGAACCCTATCAAGATAAGCAAATGCCAGAGGCCAAAAACAACAGAAAATTATAAACCATATCAAGAAACCAGAAGATATGGATAACCCAAACATCCAAATTAAAACACCAGAGGAGACACAGAACTTGAAGCAATTAATCAAAGAAGTACAAACAAACAACAATGTCATGGCTCAGGAAATAAAGGACATGAAGAAGACCCTAGAAGATCATAAAGAAGAATTTACAAGAGTAAATTTTAAAAAAAATCATGGATCTTATGGAAATAAAAGATTCTGTTGATGAAATTAAAAATATTCTTGAGACACATAACAGCAGATTTGAACAGGTAGAAGAATGAATTAGTGAACTTGAAGACAGCATGATGGAATGTGAAAGCACAAAAGAATGAATGGTGAAAAAAAATCAAAAAATTTGAAATGAATCTCAGGGAAATGAAGGATAACATGAAGTGTACAAACATAAGAATCACTCATGTTCCAGAAGGTGAAGAGAAGAGTAAAGGGCTGGGAAGAGTATTCGAAGACATTGTTGGGAAAAGTTTCCCACCCTTCTAAACGATATACATACGCAAATCAAAGAAGCCCAATGAACTCCAAAATAAGTGTCTTATAATGTAGAATACACAGAACCCAGAGATAGTCAGAAGCTAGTGAAGGGGGAATGATAATCCAAAATGTATAGATATGAAAATGGGGGTAAACTTAATGGTATGGGAATGGTCAGGTGTGACTATGGTTTGTTAATGAGATTATTAAAAAAAACTGTGATAAACCTATTACATATTAACACAAATAACATTTTTATAAAAATAATTATTTTTCCTCAAACAAAAAAATTTGGGTGGCTTTTCTTTTTGTAAATACATAGTTGTGACTCTCTTTAATGTCTGGCTTAATAGAAGGCAGCTATTTCTGTATTCAATCTTTTGCGATATGTTGTTTTGGCTGAAGTATATGAAGAAAATCTGACTTCATACAGATATGTAGTTGGAAAATGGAAAAGTGTCTTAGTAGCCTTTTCAGATAATCATGGTTATTCTTCTTTGATACTATACCAAAACACTAAAAATGGTAGTTTTTTTTAAGATTATTTGCTATTTGGACTCTGAAACCACATCAATGAACATTTAATATCCTGTTACATTAAAATTCATTGATTTAGATTGCACCTTGAATGCATATTTTCCTATGCATGATTTTGTAATATGCATTGGTCGTTTGAAAAATATTGATTAAATCATGCAGTTCTTCCAAATATAGACACATTTCATTATTCAATATAAACAATCATGTGTTAAAAACACTGCTAATGTCATCAGAAAATTCATTAAGTATTAGGAAGTTGTCAAACTTTTGGTGGCAGATACAAGTTTTTTAACATTCAAATTGTTGCATGAAAATTCAAATTTTATCATTAGCCACAACTATTTTCCTTGAAGTGAAATGCTCACTTCATTTATTTTCAAGAAAATGTCTGTCAAAAACCCAGTCTTAATAACCTTAGTTTTTCTGTCAGTTTTTCTTTCCAGTAAAAATGGTGTTTCAAGATTAGAGCAGTTAATTGGTTCAGCTGACATTCAAACAGTCTCACAAGTGGTCTTCCTCAAGATAACCATCATATGTATTTTGATATATAACAAAAATGCTATATGTATACTTCCCATTTTGTTACACAGGCTAATAAAAAGGTGAGTACTCAAAAGTGTTCAGAAAATGGATTGATAGATAGATAAATACTACATTGTTTCATTGATGGTTAGCTAGATAGAATGATACAGCAAATATGGCAAAATGTTAAAATTGGTGGATCTATGTATTATCTAGAAGGAAAGGGGTGTGTTGTTCTCTGTATAAGGTTTGTATTATTTTTGTAACTGTCCTGTAAGTTTGAAAGTATTTCCAAATAAAAAGTTTAGAATTAAAAAAAAAAAAAAACAATGGAGGGAATAAATAAAACCAAAAGTTGGTTCTTTGAGAAGCTCAACAAGATTGAAAAACCCTTGGCTGGATGAATGAATATAGATGCAAAAGTTCTCAACAAAATACTTGCAAATCAAATCCAAAGACACATTAAAAAAAACATATACAATGACCAAGTGGGGTTCATCCCAGGCAAGCAACGTGGTTCAACATAAGAAATCAATCAATGTAATATAACACATTAACCAATCAAAAGGGAAAAATCAAAGAATCATCAATAGATGCTGAAAAAGCATTTGACAAAATTCAGCATCCTTTTTTGACAAAAACACTTCAAAAGGTAGGAATTAAAGGAACCTTCCTCAATATGATAAAGGCCATTTATGAAAATCCCACAGCCAGCATAGTATTCAATGGTGAGAGACTGAAAGCCTTCCCTCTAAGATCAGGAATGAGACAAAGATGCCTGCTGTCACCACTATTATTCAACATTGTGCTAGAAATTCTAACCAGAGCAATCCGGCAAGACAAAGAAATAAAAGGCATCCAAACTGGAAAGAAAGAAGTAAAACTGTCATTATTTGCAGATGATATGATCATATATTTGTAAAACCCTGAGAATCAATGGCACAACTACTTGAGCTAATAAAATCAACAAAGTGGTGGGATACAAGATTAATCCATGTAAGTCAGTAATATTCTTATACACTGGAAATGACCTAACAGAAGAGACACTCAAGAAAAAGGTACCACTCACAATAGCAACTAAAAAAATCAAGTACCTAGGAATAAACTTAACCAAGGATTTAAAAGACCTGTACACAGAAAATAACATAACTTTAATAAAAGAAAAAGAAAAGAAGGACCTAAAGAGATGGATAGATATTCTGTGTTCATGGATAGGAAGGCTAAACATCATTAAGATGTCAATCCTACCCAAAATGATCTACAGATCCAATTCAATTCCAATCAAAATTCCAACAACCTATTTTGCAGACTTCGAAAAGCTAGTTATCAAACTTACTTGGAAGAGAAAGGGGCCTCAAATTGCTAAAAACATTTTTCTGAAAAAGAAAAACAAAGTGGGAAGACTTACACTTCTTGACTTTGAAGCCTACTATAAAGCCACAGTAGTCAAAACAGCATGCTATAGGCACAAAGATAGACATATTGATCAATGGAATTGAATTGAAAATTCAGAAATATACCCCCAGATCTACGGTCAACCAATTTTTGATAAGGCCCCCAAATCCACTGAGCTGAGACAGAACAGTCTCTTCAACAAATGGGGCTGGGAGAACTGGATATCCATATCCAAAAGAATGAAAGAGGACTCCTATCTCACACCCTATACAAAAATTAACTCAAAGTATATCAAAGATCTCAATATAAGAGATAGTAGATAAAACTCTTAGAAGATAATGTAGGGAAACATCTCGAAGACCTAGTACTAGGAGGTCGCTTCTTAGACCTTACATCCAAAGCACAAGCAATGAAAGAAAAAATAGATAAATGGGAACTCCTCAAAATCAAAAGCTTCTGTACCTCAAAGGACCTTGTCAAGAAGGTGAACAGACAGCATATGCAATGGTAGAAAATATTTGGAAACCATGTATCTGATAAAAGACTGATATCTTGCATATATATAAAGAAATCCTGCAACTCAATGCAATAGTACAAATACCCCAATTATAACAAGGGCAAAAGATATGAAAAGACATTTTTCCAAAGAGGAAACACAAATGGCTAAAAAACACATGAAAAACTGTTCATCTTCACTAGCTATTAGGGAGATGCAAATCAAGGGCACAATGAGATATCATCTCACACCAATAAGAATGGCTGCCATTAAACAAACAGGAATCTACAAGTGCTGGAGAGGATGTGGAGAAACTGCAACTCTTATTCATTGCTGGTGGGACAGTATAATGGTACAGCCACTCTGGAAGACAGTTTGGCAGTTCCTCAGAAAACCAGATATTGAGTTACCCTACGATCCAAAAATGTCACTTCTCAGTATATACCCAGAAGATCTGAAAGCAGTGACATGAACAGATTTTTGCACAGTGATGTTCACAGCAGCATTGTTCACAATTGTCAAGAGATGGAAACAATCCAATGTCCTTCAATAGATGAGTGAATAAACAAAATGTGGTATACACATACCATGGAATACTACACACCAGTAAGAAGGAATGAAGTCGTGAAACATATGACACATGGATGAAACTTGAAGACATAAGGCTGAGTGAAATAAGCCAGACACAAAAGGAGAGATATTATATGTTATCAATAATGTGAACTCCATGAAAAATGTAAAATAAATGTCTTATAACGTAGAATATACAGGTCCTAGAGAAAGTCGGAAGCTACTGAAGGGGGAATGATAATCTAATACGTACAGATATGATAAGGATAATGGTATGGGAATGGTCAGGTGTGACTATGGTTTGTTAATGGGATTATAAGTATAAGTGACTCATTGAATGCAAACATGTTGGTAAATGGTTGTTTAAAGGCATGTAACCCACAGAGTAGCACCACAAATCTAAATAATAGTTAGCATGATATACTTATAAGGTATGACACTGGTGCAGAGGGTTAACAACAGAGTGGTATATGGAAAAACTACCCATTACATATTAAAGACTATGTTTAATAGAAATATCTTACCAACACTACACTAATACTAGGGATGAATACTTAGCAGTTAATAAGAGCTCTGGGATGTTATGATAATTGTTTAAAGTTGAAAGTGATGAGGATTGCACAACTAAGTGAAGACAATGTAAGAAACTGACTGTTTAGCTTGGGATAGAATATATATTAAGTGAAATTAGGAACCCACTACTTAATAAATCAAACCCTTGCCTTGCGGCTTGCCCTTGCGAAACAGCGTCATAAATGGGAGGCTGAGTCCTCCTATAATTATGCCCAGGAGGCACCTCCAGGGAACCTCTTTTGTTGCCCATATGTGGCCTTTCTCTCTCTAAGCCCAACACTGCAAATAAATTCATTAACCTCCCCCCCACAGGGGACATGACTCCCAGGGGAATGAATCTCCCTGGCAACATGGGGCATGATGCCCAGGAATTAGCCAGGCCCTGGAAGCAAGGGATTGAAAATGCCTACTTGACCAAAAGGTACGGAAAAAAAAGAAAGGTGAGAAGCTGAGGTCAAGTGGCTGGAGATCCCAAATAGAGTCGAGAGGCTATCCCAGAGGTTTCTTTTATGCAAGCTCCAGCTAGACATCCCAAATGGTCACAGTATGCCAGGCCCTTACCAAAAGTGGTCCCCAACTACCTATGTCCCTACCTGAGATTCTATAATATATTCACTCGCTAAGTTTTATCTCTCAGAAACTTAAATCCACCAGTGTTCCTATACCAGACAAGTCCTAAAACCCAAAGGCAACAGCCTCTTTAAGAACAACAGTCAGATGCAGGCCTCTTCCCCATACTGTTGACACCCCCTTTCAATATGAACAAATTAGGGTGCTCCCTGTCTAGACACCCCTGAAGATAGAAAAAGATTAAGTGAGAGGAAGGGGTAGCAACAAACAAGATAAGATTTAACAAAGGTCTATGAATGCTGAACCTTTATATAATTGTGTGCGTGTGTGTGTGTGTGTGTGTGTGTGTGTGTGTGTGTGTGTGTGTGTATATATATATATATATGCTGCTGGGGTGTTGGAATGGCTGGAAGGAGGTAAATGACATGGTAGAACTCTAGCCTATAGCATCTTTTGAATTATGCCTTGAAGGTCTTCACCTTTCTGTATATACCTTGTATTGCATAACAGGGAAGGGACTGAGACTATGGAACTGCAGTCCGTAACAATTTTTGAAATTACCTGCATAACTGCTTGTTGAGCTGTACATCGAGAATGGATACCTTTCTATATGTATGTTATATTTTACAATAATGGAAATGACTGGGGTTTTGGAACTATGACCCATGACATTCTTTGACATTTGCTCTCTAACTACCTGCTATATTGTACTTTGAAAGTTATCACTGTTATGTATACATGTTAAAGTTCACAATAAAAAAATGCATTAAAAAAAAAAAAGATGAATAGAAGAGTTGTGGGCAAAGAGTCTCAAAGGCGCAGCCAAAGAGAAAAGAGGAAATTCAGAAGGGAAATGGGAATGGACAATGGTGTCACATGCTGCAAAGCCTAAATAAGTACCCACAGGAATGAGCAAGAAAAAGGTCTTCATGACCTTGGTGAAAGCAGTTGCAGTGGCGAGGATGAAAGACAGATGGCAGATGGCTTTAGAATGGATAGAATGCAAGGAAGTAGAAAATGCAAGGCTAGCTAGCTCTGCTGTGAGGAAGATGCGAGAGATAGGATGGTAGCTGGAAGGAGCCAAGAAGGTCAAGAGATGGTTTGTTTGTTTAATGATAGAAATGTGAATATGTTTAAACACAGAGTGAAGACACCACTAAAGAACAAAATGTTAAAAATATCAAATGGAAGAAGTCAAGACACAGGCAAGAGAGGAAGTGGGATTCTCCTGGCAGGAGACAGTATCCAAGGCCCCCATGGAGGAATCAGCCTCTGAAAAGAAGAGAGACGCAGCTTCCATTCTGTCAGACAGTCTGGATGATCATGATCAAAACCATGATCATTTCCATCATTTTAGGGACACGGGTTTTATAGAATAGGTCCTTGCAAATTTTATAGATAAAAGACTGCCAGTTAAAAGAATTCCTTAATGTATTACAAAGCTGTAAATTATATTCTCAGTCTGATTCTCCACCCTGGAGGCAAAAGTGGACTCTCCTGAAACTGCATTGGTAGACCCAGAATTCATCGCAGGGAAGGCAGAGAGGGAATGTTCACCCTTAATTCACAGGCCTCTGTGAAAAGGGGCCTCAGCCTTGTTGGTGGCAATTCCTCAAAATACTCTGGTCTGTGGACAACCGCTAAGAGAGTCAGTACTGCCCATCACTTGCAACTGCCAGAAAACCTCACCAAGACAGGAATAATGGTGATGAGATAGCAGAAAGAGGATGTCTAGTTTTCACTATTACAAATAAATTAAGAAAACATTTCAGAAACTAAAGCACAGATATTGTCACATCAAAAATAAAAGCTACAGTGATTAATCCCACTGAATGGTATGCTTGGGATTGATTGAGATGGGAAAATTTATGTTGTATATATGTTTTCACAATTTAAAGGAAAAAAAAGAGTAGAAAAAGAGGCAATGACGATTAAATCCAATACATGATCATGAACTGGATCTAATAACGGAGGAGAAAAATCCCAAAAGGACATTATTGAGACATATGAAAAAATTGGAATATAGACTGTAAGTTTTATATCAATGTTAAAGTTCTTAAACTTGATAATTGTTAAGGTGGTTATATACGTGAATATCTTTGTTCTTAGGAAATGTACATGGAAGTATTATGTACATGGTAGATTGGATGGATGGATAGATAGATAGGCAGGCTGACTAACTGGTAGAATGATACAGTATTGCACATATTTAACATTGGCAAAATGTTAAAATTGGTGGATCTGCGTATCTGAGGGGTAAGTATGTTAGAGTTCTCTGTATGGGCTTTGCACTACTTTTGCAGCTGCCCTGTAGGTTTGAGATTATTTCAAAACAAAAAGTTAGAAAGAAAGAGAGAGGGAGGGAGGGAGGAAAAGATTACAAGACACCAGACCCTGAATTACTTGAGGACATCCCTAGACCATACTTTTGGGAACCAGTAGTCTAAACTCTGAGTTTTGCCTCAGCAAAACAAAATTCTATGCTATTCAAGCCACGGAGTGAAAAATAACAAGAGCAACTATACATGTGATATGCAGGGTGGGCTGGAACCCTCTGTGTATATAGGCTGAAATGGATGAATGTGAATTAATTGCAATAAGACAACTAAATCCCTCCCCCAAGATCTCTATTCTGGTCAGCGGGGGAGAAAGTAGGACTTAAGAAGTCTTCAATTCCATGTCAGCTGGAAAATAAAGATACAACTTTTTTTTTTTAATCTGGCACAATCCCTTGATTAGATTGGAAAGACACGGGCTTGTGGGAAACATTTTAGGACTGGACCAGCTTGGTAGCAGAGAGGTGGATGCAAGACCTGTAGAGATCTATTCCATGCTTAATTATTTATTGTAGACATTTATTTATCGTCTACTAGGGCATTTTAATAAGCAAAACATTGTGATAATATTCTGGAGAATATAATGAGCTCTTTGTCATACAGTCTTACAACAGTTTATAATCATATAAAAAAGAAAAATAATACTTACTTTGCTGTGACAGTACCATTTAAACTTCTAGAATTCAAAGAACAATATAATGGTGTCTGCAAAACAACTTCAAATTTTGGTAATACTAAAAAAGAAAAGCAAGGACAAATCTTTTAAAAACTATTTTACTATTATTTCAGCTTAACAAAATAAAGAATAGAATTGTTCTGAAAGAGTTGATAATCAGTACTATTTGAACTTAAATTCATAATGATCCAAATACTTGTTAGTACACAGATGGAAAGCCCTTTGTTTCACACCAAAATTAGAAATCTCTACTTTGGTCTTTACATAATTACCATATGAATATTTTATAAATATTAATACTGTCTTATGTAAACCACTCCACCAGAGTAAAAACTTTTGTTTCCTTCCAGTCTATAGAAATATTTTTTTTCTCTAACTTCACTGACCAAAGGTGTATTTCACCAAACTTTCATAACAAAGCATCTCACTTTTCAATCAACACAAGAGAAGTATCAAGAAGGCCAATGGGTCAGCAACATAGGGCAGACCTCCAGCTCCAAATGAGGCTGAAGGTCTTTAAAATGCCAAGACCCTCCTGGACTCTAGACCAGTCTAGGACAAGGAGGGCCATAAAAGCCACATGTGTCAGCTAAGAGCCTCCTCCAAGGTTTCCACCAGCAAAGAAGTTTAACAGTCAACACAGGGAAACCTAAATGCCCTCTCAGATACACGGTGATACTCCATTCAGCAGCATACAACCAGCCAGCACCAACATTATGTGAAATTAAAATATCCTATTAAATGTTGTCCCCCCCCCCGCCAACCTACTCTTCTAAATCGGTGCTGTCAAAAAGAAATATAATGTGAGCCACATACATAATTTTAGATTTTCTACTACCCACATTTAAAAAGTAAAAAGAAGGTGAAATTAATTTATGTAACATTTTATTAACCTCTTATGTCCAAAATACTATCATTTTAACATGTTATTGATAGAGAAAATTACTAATGAGTTATTTTACTTTGTGTTTTGTTTTTTTTTTTTTTTTTGCTCTAAGTATTCAAATCTAGCGGGCATTTTACACGGTACAGCGTATCTCTTTTTTGATTAGCCACATCTCAAGCAAGCCAGCCACAGCCAAATTGAGGCTAGTGACTCCCCTATTGGACACTGCAGTCCCAGATAAAGGGTCAGCAAACAATGGCCTGCATAAGCTAAGAATGGTTTTAATGGTTGAAAAACAAACAAAAAGAATGTTTCATGACACATGAAAATTATACAAAATTGACAATTGAGTGTCTATATGTAAAATGTTATTGGATCATAGCCACACTCATTCATTAACAAATGTCTGTGGCTGCTTTTATGCTACACTGACACAGTTGAGTAGTTACAACAGCAAATTATAGCCCACAAAGCTTAAAATACTTATCATCTAGCCTTTATAGAAAAAAAATTTTCTGATCTCTGTTCTAGATGATCATGAAACTCAGACCTGACAATGCTGTATTAGATACATGGAGTCTGACTCACAAAGGTATAAGCAAACTACTTCCCAGAATATCTATTGCCTGAATGAGATGCAATCTCAAAACGTAGAACAAATCAAATGAGAAAGCTCATGCAAAACCTGAAAATAGCCACTTAAACTATAAACTAATATTGAGGTTCTATGCTTTCACTATCATCCACCCTTCCTTTCCTTCTATCAACAAAATAGTTGGGTCACTCTATTTTCATCTGTGTATTTCCAGTTGTGCTACTCTAAGTGTGGCAGGTGCAAGAAATGGATTTACATGACTTCAACAGACTGCCTTTAACTGTGCTGACCAAATGAAAATTATGGAAAATAGCTAATGTTAAGTTAAAAAAAAGAAACAGGGTACAAAATCATAAATACGTTATAATTTTGTAATATCACAAAGTAGAAAATTGAGCATAAGGTAAAGACGAGCAAAATGGGACCAAAGGTTTTTTTTTTTTTTACTTTTTTCTTTATAATAAGCTTTTATGACTTTCAATTTTACAAAGAAAAAAACATGTTTAGGACTATAAGGAACAATATAATTTGATCTTCACTGGGATTTTTACTGTAAATATAATATATCTTTTCATAATTTCTCTCATCTCTGTTGAAAGTAATAAAATTTTTCTTTTTCAAAATAAATTGAACAACTCTTACCATATTCTGAAACCTCAAAAGATTGATAATAGGTCTGGCCCTATTGGGAGAAGAAAAAAATAAAGAAAATACATGAGTTCTTATTTAATTATTTTGCTTGCTTACTTACCTGCATAAAAGATTTAGAAAATTATCTTCAAATTACATGTATAAAGATTCAGTGATTCCATACAGTTGATTTAAAAAGGAAAAGAAGGTTAAAAAAAGAGAAGGAAAAACAAGGAAAAAAATATCTAGTGCCCCCTTGAGGAGCCTGTGGAGAATGCAGGGGTATTGGCCTACCCCACCTCAATGGTTGCTAACATGACCACAGACATAGGGAACTGGTGGTTTGATGGGTTGAGCCCTCTACCGTAGGTTTTACCCTTGGGAAGACTGTTGCTGCAAAGGAGAGGCTAGGCCTCCCTATAATTGTGCCTAAGAGCCTCCTCCCAAATGCCTGTTTGTTGCTCAGATGTGGCCCTCTCTCTCTACCTAAGCCAACTTGAAAGGTGAAATCACTGCCCTCCCCCCTACGTGGGATCAGACACCCAAGGGAGTGAATCTCCCTGGCAACGTGGAATATGACTCCCGGAGAGGAATGTAGACCTGGCATCGTGGGACGGAGAACATCTTCTTGACCAAAAGGGGGATGTGAAAGGAAATGAAATAAGCTTCAGTGGCAGAGAGATTCCAAAAGGAGCCGAGAGGTCACTCTGGTGGGCACTCTTACGCACACTTTAGGTTCTAAAGAATTGGGGTAGCTGGTGGTGGATACCTGAAACTATCAAACTACAACCCAGAACCCATGAATCTTGAAGACAGTTGTATAAAAATGTAGCTTATTATTATTCTTGTTATTTTTGTGTGTGTGCTAATGAAGGTGTCAGGGATTGATTTAGGTGATGAATGTACAACTATGTAATGGTACTGTAAACAATCGAAAGTACAATTTGTTTTGTATGACTGCGTGGTATGTGAATATATCTCAATAAAATGATGATTAAAAAAAAAAAAAAAATGTAGCTTATGAGGGGTGACAATGGGATTGGGAAAACCATAAGGACCACACTCCACTTTGTCTAGTTTATGGATGGATGAGTAGAAAAATAGGGGAAGGAAACAAACAGACAAAGGTACCCAGTGTTCTTTTTTACTTCAATTGCTCTTTTTCACTCTAATTATTATTCTTGTTATTTGTGTGTGTGTGCTAATGAAGGTGTCAGGGATTGATTTAGGTGATGAATGTACAAATATGTAATGGTACTGTGAACAATCAAATGTACGATTTGTTTTGTATGACTGCGTGGTATGTGAATATATCTCAATAAAATGAAGTTAAAAAAAAAGATTCAGTGAACAAAACAGTTTATTTTAACTTGTGGGGGTTTATTTTCAATCAGCTGCAACGTGAAGACTGTGAGATTGCATGAGTTTTTCTTGCTAACTCACCAACATAAAAAGGGAATCTGTCTGCAATTGACTGCAAATAGGATTAAACAAACTGCTTAACCCCACTTCCACCATTTGCAAAATGAGGACTAGATTAAATTAGATAATTTCATCTCCCTTCTAGCTCTACAAATTTCTGAAGGAAGGATAACATGTCTAAAATAAATAACTTTAAATTTGTTTTTGATTACCAGTATCAAAAAACAAATGAAAAAAAAAACCCATAGGACTGTCAACACAAACAGTGAACCCTAATGTAAACTATGGATTATAGTTCATAGTACAATTATAATAATATTCTTTCATCAATTTTAACCACACTAATGCAAGGTACTAATTATGGAGTGGAGGGTAGTAATATGGGAACTCGGTATTTTCTTCTTCTGTAAACTACAACTTCTTTAATAAAAAATTTATATTAAGAAAATGGAAAAAATGAAAATCAGTTTACAGTTAATTAAATATTTATAAAGAATAAAGGATACAAAATCATCATGGGCCAATATTCTCCACCTTTCTAATTCCTTGAATGATTTTTCTAGTCATACATCCTACCCTATATTAGCAGATATTATTATTTCAATACATCAATACATCCTACCCTATATTAACAGACATTGTTAATTATTTCCTTTTCCAAACATCAACAAGAAAACATGTGGCCTATTATTAAATCATTTTTCTAACTCCTCATATTTCTGTCCATTCTAAATTATATGTAACACATTAAAAAAAAAAAACCTCTTCAAAATAACTAAATAATTCTACTAATGAAATTTGTTCTAAGTCTAGCTGAAACCCTTAATTTATCAAAGCAAACACACAGGTACAGCTACAAAACATTAGTTTCTCTTAAAAATCACCCTCAGTCAATCTAAAGCAACTGTACACTACAAAGTTATGTTTTATCCTAAAAGAATAATGGAGTTCATTATAACCCAAATGTAACTACTTACATGCTAACAAAACAATTGCTCAAGGCTTGGCTTCAATGTTGGCATTTAAAGTAGATTCCAAAGAAATTGTGTTGTTTTTATCAAATCCTTAAGAATCTCTACATTTATGTCTCCTAACTTAAACTGTTTTCATGTCAATATAAAGGAATGTTATAATTACATATATTTGACTCATTTATATGCTCTAATTTGTCACCCTCAAAAATCAGATCAAGAGGGTAATCTATCTATATTACCTGTAATTCATGGTAAACTTTAGGCTTTTACATTTTAAATTATTTTTGCTTTATTACTGAGGCTAGCACAAGCAAGGTATAGAATAAGTAATTTGACAATAATGATGGTTCTGTCAAGTTAAATTCAAAAGTAAATAATTAACTGAGTGACTACTGCATGCAAAGCACCATGAGGGTCTGTAAAGATCAATACATTGCAGTCCTCAGCCTCAGGGGGTCAGTGTAGTGGTGGAGACTGACACAACCAAGGTTGACAGTGACCTGGAGTTTCAGGCATGCACCCTTCCTCCTGCTTCCCTCTGCTTGACAGACACATACATCCATCTCTACCCATCTTCCAAGGCTCAGCGCAAATGTTAACATGCCCCTGCACCTCCAATCTAAAAGCACGCTCTCTGCCCTCTGCATCTCCATGCACTTTAATCCTTCCCTGCTACTTTCTACCCTGTCTCATAGCTATTTAGGTTTATGGGTTATCTTGCTGTAAGTTCTCTGAGGACCAGGTCCGTGCCAGATCATATTTTCATCCTTCACAGTTTATCCTTCACAGTGCCAAGTAACAACAAAGTGTCTGGTACAAAATAAATGCTCAATAAATATGTGTTTGATTAAATAAAGATTACTAGCTTTGACAAATTTAGGATGTCAACGAGTTTATTTGGGCCTACTTTAAACAACAACCTTGAAACCAAGTTTTAGGCAATTATTTGTTTAATACATAAGAAGTTGCATCAGATTATATTTGAAATGAATTCTGTCTCTTTTCCTACTTCCTACACTGCCAGTTATCCCTTATCACTCCTAGATTCTCCATTTCTCTGTTTACTGGCTCCTTCCCCTCATTCAGCCTACAAACATTTTCAAGTCTTCTTTCTCCTAGTACTCACAAATGTCTTTCTGACTCCTTTCTTGTTTGCTTTATGGTCCTCTCTTTCTGATCCTTAAATACTGGCCCTTCTCATCCTGAGTTCAATGCTCTTCCCACTTTGCTAACTCTTGAGTGAGCTCATCAATTCTCATGGTGATGACAACCAACTCTATAGTGAAGACTCCTAAATCTTCATCTCTAACCCAGACTTCAACCCAGATATTCAGACTCAAATGGGCCTGCTGGACATTTGCACCTGCATGTCCTACAGACCCCTCAAACTCTAGTACAAACTCCAATACAAATTCATTATGATCTTCTGATATCTGACCCTCTTCCCAAACTCTCTCTCTCAGTTGATGACAACTGTATGAGAAACCTAGCAGCATACTTGACTCTTTCCTTCCTCATCCCCAGTAATCCACACAGCACTAATTTTACCATCTAAACATTTTTTATTCCATCCCCTCTTCTCCATCCTTTCTACCAATGCCTTAGTTAAGACCCCCATCGTCTCTCACTTGAATTACTGTAGCAGGGTCCTAACTAGCTTCCGAGCCTTCTATCATTTTATATTCAAATATGTCCTCCATACAGAACTAAGGAAAACACAAATCTGACAAAGAGACTAGCAGGTTTAAAACCTTACAATCCTGCTAATGACGTTAACTGCTATAGGAATTACCTTCCCACAATAAACAGCAAGAAAAGCAGGAAAAATATAGAAAAGAACAGTTTTCAAAAAACGTACAAGAGGCAGCACAGTATTGTGATCCCTGAAACTTAACAGCAAATGAGGAGATCCCTATTTGCTGACACTGCCTGGAAGCAATTTTCATGCCACAGCACAGAGAGGAGGAATAAAACTGAGCCTGGTGGTCCTGTTGAGTTGAGAGACAGGAACCAGAGTCAGGAAGCTGAAGCAGATAGAATTTGCCAGGCAGAATACCAGAGAGGAGGGAGATGCACAGAGAGTGCTCTAGATATTGGCAGAGAAGTCCCCTCAAGTCCCAGCTGAGTTTTGATCTGCACATGCATGGGAGGAAACTAACATATGGTCAGGAAAAGGACCACTAAAAAGTAGTAGACTAAATAATTCCCAAAGACCATACATGGCTGGGAAGGGTTCATGTTCTCACCAGCAAGAATAGAAATTATGTCAACAGAAGGGTTATGGCTTAGTAGTAAGGTTCAGTTACTCCTAGAGTAAAGGCCACTTTGGAACCACCATAATAAAGCTTAAAAACAAGCCACTTTGGGGGCAGGTCAAGATGGTGGACTGGTGAGCTGTATGTTTTAGTTACTCCTCCAGGAAAGTAGGTAGAAAGCCAGGAACTGCGTGGACTGGACACCACAGAGCAATCTGACTTTGGGCATACTTCATACAACACTCATGAAAACGTCGAACTGCTGAGATCAGTGAAATCTGTAAGTTTTTGCGGCCAGGGGACCCGCGCCCCTCCCTGCCAGGCTCAGTCCCGTGGGAGGAGGGGGTGTCAGCTCCGGGAAAGAGAAGGGAGAACTGCAGTGGCAGCCCTTATCGGAAACTCATTCTACTGATCCAAACTCCAACCATAGATAGACTGAGACCAGACACCACAGAATCTGAGAGCAGCCAGCCCAGCAGAGAGGAGACAGGCATAGAAAAAAAAAAACAACACGAAAAACTCCAAAATAAAAGCGGAGGATTTTTGGAGTTCTGCTGAACATAGAAAGGGGAAGGGCGGAGCTCAGGCCCTGAGGCGCATATGCAAATCCCGAAGAAAAGCTAATCTCTCTGCCCTGTGGACCTTTCCTTAATGGCCCTGGTTGCTTTGTCTCTTAGCATTTCAATAACCCATAAGATCTCTGAGGAGGGCCCTTTTTTTTTTTTTTTTAATCCTTTTTTCTTTTTCTAAAACAATTACTCTAAGAAGCCCAATACAGAAATCTTCAAAGACTTGCAATTTGGGCACGTCAAGTCAAGAGCAGAACTAAGAGAGCTCTGAGACAAAAGGCAATAATCCAGTGGCTGAGAAAATTCACTAAACACCACAACTTCCCAAGAAAAGGGGGGTGTCCGCTCACAGCCACCATCCTGGTGGACAGGAAACACTCCTGCCCATCGCCAGCCCCATAGCCCAGAGCTGCCCCAGACAACCCAGTGTGACGGAAGTGCTTCAAATAACAGGCACACACCACAAAACTGGGCGTGGACATTAGCCTTCCCTGCAACCTCAGCTGATTGTCCCAGAGTTGGGAAGGTGGAGCAGTGTGAATTAACAAAGCCCCATTCAGCCATCATTTCAGCAGACTGGGAGCCTCCCTACACAGCCCAGCAGCCCAGAACTGCCCTGGGGGGACGGCACTCACCTGTGACATAGCACAGTCATCCCTCAACAGAGGACCCGGGGTGCACAGCCTGGAAGAGGGGCCCACTTGCAAGTCTCAGGAGCCATACGCCAATACCAAGGACTTGTGGGTCAGTGGCAGAGACAAACTGTGGCAGGACTGAACTGAAGGATTAGACTATTGCAGCAGCTTTAAAACTCTAGGATCACCAGGGAGATTTGATTGTTAGGGCCACCCCCCCCTCCCTGACTGCCCAGAAACACACCCCATATACAGGGCAGGCAACACCAACTACACACGCAAGCTTGGTACACCAATTGGACCCCACAAGACTCACTCCCCCACTCACCAAAAAGGCTAAGCAGGGGAGAACTGGCTTGTGGAGAACAGGTGGCTCGTGGACGCCACCTGCTGGTTAGTTAGAGAAAGTGTACTCCACGAAGCTGTAGATCTGATAAATTAGAGATAAGGACTTCAATAGGTCTACAAACACTAAAAGAACCCTATCAAGTTCAGCAAATGCCACGAGGCCAAAAACAACAGAAAATTATAAAGCATATGAAAAAACCAGATGATATGGATAACGCAAGCCCAAGCACCCAAATCAAAAGACCAGAAGAGACACAGCACCTAGAGCAGCTACTCAAAGAACTAAAGATGAACAATGAGACCATAGTACGGGAAACAAAGGAAATCAAGAAGACTCTAGAAGAGCATAAAGAAGACATTCCAAGACTAAATAAAAAAATGGATGATCTTATGGAAATTAAAGAAACTGTTGACCAAATTAAAAAGATTCTGGACACTCATAGTACAAGACTAGAGGAAGTTGAACAACGAATCAGTGACCTGGAAGATGACAGAATGGAAAATGAAAGCATAAAAGAAAGAATGGGGAAAAAAATTGAAAAAATCGAAATGGACCTCAGGGATATGGTAGATGATATGAAACGTCCAAATATAAGACTCATTGGTGTCCCAGAAGGGGAAGAAAAGGGTAAAGGTCTAGGAAGAGTATTCAAAGAAATCGTTGGGGAAAACTTCCCAAATCTTCTAAACAACATAAATACACAAATTATAAATGCTCAGCGAACTCCAAATAGAATAAACCCAAATAAACCCACTCCGAGACATATACTGATCACACTGTCAAACACAGAAGAGAAGGAGCAAGTTCTGAAAGCAGCAAGAGAAAAGCAATTCACCACATACAAAGGAAACAGCATAAGACTAAGTAGTGACTACTCAGCAGCCACCATGGAGGCAAGAAGGCAGTGGCACGATATATTTAAAATTCTGAGTGAGAAAACTTTCCAACCAAGAATACTTTATCCAGCAAAGCTCTCCTTCAAATTGGAGGGAGACCTTAAATTTTTCACAGACAAACAAATGCTGAGAGAATTTGCTAACAAGAGACCTGCCCTACTGGAGATACTAAAGGGAGCCCTACAGACAGAGAAACAAAGAAAGGACAGAGAGACTTGGAGAAAGGTTCAGTACTAAAGAGATTCGGTATGGGTACAATAAACGATATTAATAGACAGAGGGGAAAAATATGACAAACATAAACCAAAGGATAAGATGGCTGATTCACGAAATGCCTTCACGGTTATAATGTTCAATGTAAATGAATTAAACTCCCCAATTAAAAGATATAGATTCGCAGAATGGATCAAAAAAAATGAACCATCAATATGTTGCATACAAGAGACTCATCTTAGACACAGGGACACAAAGAAACTAAAAGTGAAAGGATGGAGAAAAATATTTCATGCAAGCTACAGCCAAAAGAAAGCAGGTGTAGCAATATTAATCTCAGATAAAATAGACTTCAAATGCAGGGATGTTTTGAGAGACAAAGAAGGCCACTACGTACTAATAAAAGGGGCAATTCAGCAAGAAGAAATAACAATCGTAAATGTCTATGCACCCAATCAAGGTGCCACAAAATACATGAGAGAAACACTGGCAAAACTAAAGGAAGCAATTGATGTTTCCACAATAATTGTGGGAGACTTCAACACATCACTCTCTCCTATAGATAGATCAACCAGACAGAAGACCAATAAGGAAATTGAAAACCTAAACAATCTGATAAATGAATTAGATTTAACAGACATATACAGGACATTACATCCCAAATCACCAGGATACACATACTTTTCTAGTGCTCATGGAACTTTCTCCAGAATAGATCATATGCTGGGACATAAAACAAGCCTCAATAAATTTAAAAAGATTGAAATTATTCAAAGCACATTCTCTGACCACAATGGAATACAATTAGAAGTCAATAACCATCAGAGACTTAGAAAATTCACAAATACCTGGAGGTTAAACAACACACTCCTAAACAATCAGTGGGTTAAAGAAGAAATAGCAAGAGAAATTGCTAAATATATAGAGACGAATGAAAATGAGAACACAACATACCAAAACCTATGGGATGCAGCAAAAGCAGTGCTAAGGGGGAAATTTATACCACTAAATGCATATATTAAAAAAGAAGAAAGAGCCAAAATCAAAGAACTAATGGATCACCTGAAGAAGCTAGAAAATGAACAGCAAACCAATCCTAAACCAAGTACAAGAAAAGAAATAACAAGGATTAAAGCAGAAATAAATGACATAGAGAACAAAAAAACAATAGAGGGGATAAATATCACCAAAAGTTGGTTCTTTGAGAAGATCAACAAGATTGACAAGCCCCTAGCTAGACTGACAAAATCAAAAAGAGAGAAGACCCATATAAACAAAATAATGAATGAAAAAGGTGACATAACTGCAGATCCTGAAGAAATTAAAAAAATTATAAGAGGATACTATGAACAACTGTATGGCAACAAACTGGATAATGTAGAGGAAATGGACAATTTCCTGGAAACATATGAACAACCTAGACTGACCAGAGAAGAAATAGAAGACCTCAATCAACCCATCACAAGCAAAGAGATCCAATCAGTCATCAAAAATCTTCCCACAAATAAATGCCCAGGGCCAGATGGCTTCATAGGGGAATTCTACCAAACTTTCCAGAAAGAACTAACACCAATCTTACTCAAACTCTTTCAAAACATTGAAGAAAATGGAACACTACCTAACTCATTTTATGAAGCTAACATCAATCTAATACCAAAACCAGGCAAAGATGCTACAAAAAAGGAAAACTACCGGCCAATCTCCCTAATGAATATAGATGCAAAAATCCTCAACAAAACACTTGCAAATCGAATCCAAAGACACATTAAAAAAATCATACACCATGACCAAGTGGGGTTCATTCCAGGCATGCAAGGATGGTTCAACATAAGAAAAACAATCAATGTATTACAACACATTAACAAGTCAAAAGGGAAAAATCAATTGATCATCTCAATAGATGCTGAAAAAGCATTTGACAAAATCCAACATCCCTTTTTGATAAAAACACTTCAAAAGGTAGGAATTGAAGGAAACTTCCTCAACATGATAAAGAGCATATATGAAAAACCCACAGCCAGCACAGTACTCAATGGTGAGAGACTGAAAGCCTTCCCTCTAAGATCAGGAACAAGACAAGGATGACCGCTGTCACCACTGTTATTCAACATTGTGCTGGAAGTGCTTGCCAGGGCAATCCGGCAAAGACAAAGAAATAAAAGGCATCCAAATTGGAAAAGAAGAAGTAATACTGTCATTGTTTGCAGACGACATGATCTTATATCTAGAAAACCCTGAGAAATCGACGATACAGCTACTAGAGCTAATAAACAAATTTAGCAAAGTAGCGGGATACAAGATTAATGCACCTAAGTCAGTAATGTTTCTATATGCTAGAAATGAACAAACTGAAGAGACACTCAAGAAAAAGATACCATTTTCAATAGCAACTAAAAAAATCAAGTACCTAGGAATAAACTTAACCGAAGATGTAAAAGACCTATACAAAGAAAACTACATAACTCTACTAAAAGAAATAGAAGGGGACCTTAAAAGATGGAAAAATATTCCATGTTCATGGATAGGAAGACTAAATGTCATTAAGATGTCAATTCTACCCAAACTCATCTACAGATTCAATGCAATCCCAATCAAAATTCCAACAACCTACTTTGCAGACTTGGAAAAGCTAGTTATCAAATTTATTTGGAAAGGGAAGATGCCTCGAATTGCTAAAGACACTCTAAAAAAGAAAAACGAAGTGGGAGGACTTACACTCCCTGACTTTGAAGCTTATTATAAAGCCACAGTTGCCAAAACAGCATGGTACTGGCACAAAGATAGACATATAGATCAATGGAATCGAATTGAGAATTCGGAGATAGACCCTCAGATCTATGGCCGACTGATCTTTGATAAGGCCCCTAAAGTCACTGAACTGAGTCATAATGGTCTTTTCAACAAATGGGGCTGGGAGAGTTGGATATCCATATCCAAAAGAATGAAAGAGGACCCCTACCTCACCCCCTACACAAAAATTAACTCAAAATGGACCAAAGATCTCAATATAAAAGAAAGTACCATAAAACTCCTGGAAGAAAATGTAGGAAAACATCTTCAAGACCTTGTATTAGGCGGCCACTTCCTAGACTTTACACCCAAAGCACAAGCAACAAAAGAGAAAATAGATAAATGGGAACTCCTCAAGCTTAGAAGTTTCTGCACCTCAAAGGAATTTCTCAAAAAGGTAAAGAGGCAGCCAACTCAATGGGAAAAAATTTTTGGAAACCATGTATCTGACAAAAGACTGATATCTTGCATATACAAAGAAATCCTACAACTCAATGACAATAGTACAGACAGCCCAATTATAAAATGGGCAAAAGATATGAAAAGACAGTTCTCTGAAGAGGAAATACAAATGGCCAAGAAACACATGAAAAAATGTTCAGCTTCACTAGCTATTAGAGAGATGCAAATTAAGACCACAATGAGATACCATCTAACACCGGTTAGAATGGCTGCCATTAAACAAACAGGAAACTACAAATGCTGGAGGGGATGTGGAGAAATTGGAACTCTTATTCATTGTTGGTGGGACTGTATAATGGTTCAGCCACTCTGGAAGTCAGTGTGGCAGTTCCTTAGAGAACTAGATATAGAGTTACCATTCGATCCAGCGATTGCACTTCTCGGTATATACCCAGAAGATCGGAAAGCAGTGACACCAACAGATATCTGCACGCCAATGTTCATAGCAGCAATATTTCCAATTGCCAAGAGATGGAAACAACCCAAATGTCCTTCAACAGATGAGTGGATAAATAAAATGTGGTATATACACACGATGGAATACTACGCGGCAGTAAGAAGGAACGATCTCGTGAAACATATGACAACATGGATGAACCTTGAAGACATAATGCTGAGCGAAATAAGCCAGGCACAAAAAGAGAAATATTATATGCTACCACTAATGTGAACTTTGAAAAATGTAAAACAAATGGTTTATAATGTAGAATGTAGGGGAACTAGCAGTTGAGAGCAATTAAGGAAGGGGGAACAATAATCCAAGAAGAACAGATAAGATATTTAACGTTCTGGGGATGCCCAGAAATGACTATGGTCTGTTAATTTCTGATGGATATAGTAGGAACAAGTTCACAGAAATGTTGCTATATTAGGTAACTTTCTTGGGGTATAGTAGGAACATTTTGGAAGTTAAGCAGTTATCTTAGGTTAGTTGTCTTTTTCTTACTCCCTTGTTATGGTCTCTTTGAAATGTTCTTTTATTGTATGTTTGTTTTCTTTTTAACTTTTTTTTTCATACAGTTGATTTAAAAAAAAAGGGAAAGTTAAAAAAAAAAAAAAAAGAAAAGAAAAACAAGGAAAAAAAAAGATGTAGTGCCCCCTTGAGAAGCCTGTGGAGAATGCAGGGGTATTTGCCTACCCCACCTCCATGGTTGCTAACATGACCACAGACATAGGGGACTGGTGGTTTGATGGGTTGAGCCCTCTACCATAAGTTTTACCCTTGGGAAGACGGTTGCTGCAAAGGAGAGGCTAGGCCTCCCTATGGTTGTGCCTAAGAGCCTCCTCCCGAATGTCTCTTTGTTGCTCAGATGTGGCCCTCTCTCTCTGGCTAAGCCAACTTGAAAGGTGAAATCACTGCCCTCCCCCCTACGTGGGATCAGACACCCAGGGGAGTGAATCTCCCTGGCAACGTGGAATATGACTCCCGGGGAGGAATGTAGACCTGGCATCGTGGGACGGAGAACATCTTCTTGACCAAAAGGGGGATGTGAAAGGAAATGAAATAAGCTTCAGTGGCAGAGAGATTCCAAAAGGAGCCGAGAGGTCACTCTGGTGGGCACTCTTACGCACACTTTAGGTTCTAAAGAATTGGGGTAGCTGGTGGTGGATACCTGAAACTATCAAACTACAACCCAGAACCCATGAATCTTGAAGACAGTTGTATAAAAATGTAGCTTATGAGGGGTGACAATGGGATTGGGAAAGCCATAAGGACCACACTCAACTTTGTCTAGTTTATGGATGGATGAGTAGAAAAATAGGGGAAGGAAACAAACAGACAAAGGTACCCAGTGTTCTTTATTACTTCAATTGCTCTTTTTCACTCTAATTATTATTCTTGTTATTTTTGTGTGTGTGCTAATGAAGGTGTCAGGGATTGATTTAGGTGATGAATGTACAACTATGTAATGGTACTGTAAACAATCGAAAGTACGATTTGTTTTGTATGACTGCGTGGTATGTGAATATATCTCAATAAAATAAAATAAAAAAAAAAAAACTAGCCACTTTGGAAGGATCAAACTAAACCACAAGTAATTAAACAACATTCTAGAACAAAATCTAATGCTCCTTAAAGGAATACAATAAAGCCAGCATCCAAAAATGCCAGCGTCCAATCAAAACATAACAGGAAAGCAAGAAAAGTAGGAAACTATGACCCATAATCAGGAGAACAGACCCAGAAATGATGGAGAGGACAGACAAGCTATTATAAATATGCTCCATATGTTCAAGAAGGTAGAAGAAAACATGAACATGATGAGGAAATAAATGGAAGGTATTAAAATACTCAAATTGAACTTCTAAAGATGAAAAATACACAGATTAGTTATTGCAGAAAAAAAAAGCAGGGAGCATAAAAAAACTCTTCAAAATGAAGCAAAAATACTGGAAATTAATAAACAAAGCCTCAGTTAACTGTGAGATGATAACAAACCATCTACCATATGCATAATTGAAGCCCCAAGAAGGTGGGACATAAAAACATTTGAACAAAACACATAATTTTCCAAATTTGATGAAAACTATATAACCCACAGATCCAAAAAGCTCAATGAATCCCAAGCAAAATGAACTAAAATAAAACCATGACAAAGCACATCAAAATCAAATAGCCAAAAACAGTAAAAAAAAAAAAAAAAAAAGAAAGAAAGAAAGAAAAAGATATATATTAATAAATGCAGCCATAGGTAAAAAAGACATATGACATACAGAAGAACAAGACATATTACATACAGAAGGCAGACTTTAACAGAAACTATGCACACCAGAAGAGTTTGAGGTACTGAAAGAAAAAACTATCAACAAAGAAATCTTTATCCAGTAAAAATATCTTTCAGAAACTAAAGGAGAAATAAAAAAATTTTAGACAAACAAAAGCTGAGAGAATTCATTGTCCACAGACCTAGACTGCAAGAAAGAAAATGCTTCTTTTTAGTCTTTTAAATTGTTCCAATAAATCAAGAAATCATTTTGAAACTGAGTGCTGATAGCGTACTTTGTACCAGACAGTGTCTTCCCAGGGTGTTTATAAGTGGTGAAATGCAAATCAAGAAATAAATTATTTTGATGTCCAATGAGTTTAAAACGCAGAAATGAGTGTTGCAATTTTCAATGTATTATCCATTAAACAATCAGGCCATATCAATTTTCACAATGAGTTTAGTTATTTTTATAAAATATATGATTCAAAAATGGTAGGGGGCACTGAAATATTTAAAATCAATAATAATTCAGAGAATTAGTAGCAATTTATACCATATGTAACCACCAAAACACTCATGCGAAACAAAGGTCTGCAATAGTTTTCCGTAAAGATCCAAATGGTAAACATTTCAGGGTCTGCGGGCCTTGTAGTCTCAGTTACTCAGCTACACCATTGCAGCACAAAAGCAACCATAGATAATATGTAAACAAATGAGCATGACTATGCTCCAATAAAACTTTATTTATAAAAACAGGTGTGGGGCCAGATTTGACATTGAGGGTAGGGTTTGCTGACACTAAGTCTAAAAAAGAATAAAACTGATTTTTGAATTGTTGTATGTCAGTTCTAGTTTAACTAACTAAACTTAACTTCGCTAAAACATGGTGGGGAGGATCTAGATCCAAATTTTTGTCACCAAGGCCTTTTGTAGGAAGTACAAGTTTCATTTACTAAACAATTTGCCTTCAGAACCATAGGGACTAAATCTCCTTCAAAATGAGCTTTTATGTTTACTCTAGTTCATCAAATATGGCTTGTGCTCATTCATCCTGCCAGCAGCTGGAGAAAGAGGCTGACCTGAAGGCTTAAATTCTTAGACAGTATATCTTCTAAGCAAATACCTTTCCAGACAAGAAAATACATAACTCATCAACTTCTGCTGAGTTCTTTTTTCCCCAATATGGTCAATGTTCCATGAGAAAATCTCTCCCCTAGTAAACTTTCTCTGAAGCACATATATCACTCTCTACTTGTACTAGATGTAAGCCTGCCTCAATTAGATTTTCAGAACAACAGAAAAGAAGAACCAGTAGATAATTACCTAATAGGATAATTACTTTATCCCCTTAACTCTTAAATCAATAGTTCTTTATGAAAGTTCATCTTATGGAACACAGTCAATAAAGGGGAGGGAAGAGAGAAAACATGCTATTTTTACTACCCTTCTGAGAAGTATTCTATGACTAGAGTATAAATTGAAGACATGTGAATTACTAAAACCATCTTTTCTGGTTACAGACTTCTCCCTCTCTTACCACAAAGCATTGTACTCTGAAAAGCTTCTATTTTTAGCAAACTTGAAGGGATATAGCATACTATATGACCATTAAAATCATATATTTTAAAATGCAGGTCAGTTTTTTCAACTATTGCTTCTGAAATGTGTTAAAAAAAAAAAAAAAAAAAAAAGAGCCAGACACAGAACTAAGGAGCTGGATGGATTATTTTGTTCGCACATTTATAATCATTTCAGTTTCCCAAAAGTTTTCTTTAACCCTGATCTCCAGTGTCTGGATTTAAGTTTTATTTAAAGACTAAAAAGGCACTGAAATTTTTAATTCTTTCTTGTCTCTGACTTATCACTGCCCTTAAAATGCTTGAACATACATAACAGGATGTTAAAATGGAACTATTTCAAGCTCAGTTTTGGCTTTGGCCCTCAAGACAATAGATGCCAACTAAGTCCACATTCCAAGGCAGTATGGTACAAGACTACCACACAGGACTTGCAAGGGAGACTTCCAAAAATTGACTTTACAGCTCTTCGTCTTTCACCCATGTTGAGGGCACAAAAGAGTCAAGAGGACATTAAACTAGAAGACAATTTTAGGAAAAAGCTTTCAATGTGCTAGGAGTTGCGCATACCCTGCCCCTGGGGATCGGGTAGAGAGCTATACCTCATTTCAAGCCTAAGGAAAGGCGCGTCAATTGAGCCATCCAGAGGGCTGGAAGATACAAGCTCCCAAGAGCATCTCCAGGCTGTCAGTGGCCGAGCACTCGACATACTTGAAAAATCCAAAGAGCAAAAAAATACCGACCAGCCACTCTGTCGGTAGATCTAAGAGTGTGCTGTTGGGGTGGTCTGCACCCCCTGAGTTAGAGCAAAGAATGCATGAGCATTTTCCCTCAATTAGATATGAAAGAGAGAGACAAAGGGTGAGGAGAGAGAAAGCCAGCATGGGACTATCTTCTATCCCAATCAAAATGGCCCCAGAAGGGGTAAAGCAACCTTAGGAGAAGGAAGCTAGAGGTGTGTTCTAGATGCCCAGGAGTTTAAGAAAGGGTTATAAACTGCCAGTTGGAGGAGACAGATTGAGAAGCATCAAAGGAACTATACATGAAAGACCTCCCAGCAATGGTAGGGTGCTCCAACAAATCCTCCACCAAGAGTTCTAAGAAAAAAGGTGTTAGTTTTAAATGCCTGCAAGCCCAGAGAGCAAAGATGCCAGATCACAACAATATTATGTTAGACCATATTCAACTGACAATTCTGTAGGTCAAATATTGGCAACTTCATGTGATTCATCTTCATACATCAAGAAAGAATTTTTTGCCCCTCACCTCTCTTCCTTCCACCCACTTCAATCCTGGAGGAGTCAAAGGCAGCCTAGCAAGTAGGGGACAGGCAGCCAGTCCAGAGAAGTACCCAAGCTGGTTAAAAGAAGTACTTTTATTTTATCGAACCAGACATATTAATTACTGAATGTAAACTGTTTCATGTGTATGAATGTAACCAAAACGACAGGATCGTTGATTACCTAAGGATAACCAGGAAAATGACAGGATTCGCCTTATATTTCATGCAGGAGAAGGGAAGAATTGGCTCCAAAGAACAGGACTAAATGGCAGAACAACAATGTGCTTCTTTATTGCACCTGTCAAGTAATACATGTTCAACCTCACAGTCTTACACCAATAATTGGGCATACAAAACCAAGAAGGCTGGGGATACAGAGGGCATCCAGATTTCTGACTTACAAGACACTTTCTCATAGATACAGTCATGTTAAGAGATCTAGAACAACCCACAGAAGTTTACTTAATCTACAATATGAATGAAATTATATAGCATTTTGCTGCCGTCCCCATAAGATCCCACATGAATTCTCCCTTCCCAGGGACAAAAGTATCAAATGAGCTGTCTGAACTCGTTATGGCCCCTGTAATCTGGATTATGCCCCTACTACTTCACTGGTACCGAGAGGTTGCTCAGTAAAGGAAGCCTGCTTGCCTCTGCTAATTGCACATCACCTGTCTTGAACTTGTTCTCCTTGAGGCCTCTTCAGCATCTGGCACTGCAGCCACCCTTCTGTGAAACTCTTCCCTCTTCTCCTATTCCTGCACTCTCATGAGTATCTTCCCAAGCTTGGCTGTTCTTTCTCTTTGGCTTTGGGTGACTCCTTTCCTAAGCTCTTACGTGTGATTTCTGACAGCTCAGACTAAAGACCTCTTGCTCATCTCCCTCCCCCAAGCAGAGCTTCCAGCTCTGACTTTTCTAGAGCTTGTAATGGGTCATTTTCCAAAAGACTCACATTTTAAATCCCAGTCACCTTTTATACTCTTTTCTCCTTTGCCTCCATCACTATCCAGTCACTAACCCTGACGATTCCTCTGTAAGGATCTCTCTTGAATTCAACCATTCCTCTTGAATATTTGCTGCTTCCCTAAAGCAGTTCCCTATTACCTTAAGTCTGGACTATTATAATCTAATATAGAAAGTATCCAAATATTTATTAAATAACTGACACTAACTCCTATAGCTCTCAGACTCTAGTTTTTCTCCCTCTAAGCACCCCTCACAGTGCCACCAAAATTTTCTCCCTAAAATACTATTTTAATCACATTGTTCTACTGCCTAAAAACTTTCTAGAACAATTTGCAAGAAGACAATAAATATTGATGAATTTTTTGTTCAGGGGTTTATCATAAAGGTGTCATATCTTCTACTGTATAATGTTCAGGTATTTTTACATTGAGCATGCATTACTTTTATAATCAGAAGAGAATAATAAAGGTATAATTATTATATCTTTAATGATTTCAGAGATGCACTCATAAACATTTTTGCTTTCCTTATCCCAGAAGTTGTACATTAAATTTATAACTGACATTAAGAGTAAAGCAAATTAAAGTTTTGTAACTCACCACTGTCTGTATGTGAATTCTAAAATTATTTTTAATCTGATACGCAAGACCCTCCACAGCTCAGCCCATAAGCTTTTCCAACTTTCTTTTCCACTACTACCCACTCTCCAAGCCCTCTGCTCCAGGTCAGCGCACGCTCCCAGCTCTACAGCCTGTCACCTAGCCAAGAGCCTCACTCCACCTCCACCCCCACCCATCCTCATCCAAAACCTAAAGTCCTCTTGAGCCCCATTAGTTGAAGCACGAAATTTTAAAGCTGTGAAAAGCCTTAAAAATTCTCTGATCTAAGCCCCTTATTTTACAGCTGATATCCAGAGCTTAAACGACTTTCCTACAGTTCCTTCACAAAAGACCTGAGACCCAGGTCTCATAACTCCCAATCTAATGTTCTTTGCATTTGTTATGTGAAGCCATTCCTGATTATAAGCTCCTTGAAAGCAGGGTCTGTGTCTTCTCATCTTTAGATGTGTACTGATTGGTGTTTTTTCCCACCTAACTACAACAGAAAAGTTTCATATTTTTAGCTTTATTCAGATCCCTACTAATGTTCCTATACTTAAATTTAATGCCTACAGAATGGTAATCATATAAGATCCTATCATTTTCCATCTTAAATTTTTCCCATAAAATTGGCAAAGCTCTTAAAAATGAACAGGAAATCACAAATGGCAACATCATCCCACAAAAGTGTCAGTAGCTGTATATTGGCCTTTTACTTAGATTAGAGGAATGACAGCCTGTGATTTGCGAAAAAACTGAAAGTGTTTTTAACCTTTACATTGTCCTCTCATTTCCTGTTTACAGTTTAAACATCTGTGGCCTAAACTGTGGTTGTAACATATTTCTCCAAGACACTATTTTTCTATCTGGGCTGAACATCAAGATCATCTGCAATGGGTTTAAAAAATACAGATGCCCAGTTCCTACCTCATGGCTAATAAATCAGAATTACCAGGGCTGAGGCCCAAACATAACAAATGCACGCATTCATCCATTTCTTCCACAGAGATTTATTGTGCTTAAGTGCATTGGGTCACATGATGGGGATACACTTTTTTTGCATAGAGCTTTTGGCTCGTGGAAAGATAAATATTTATCAATCATATGCACAAATACATAATTACAAACTATGATAAAGGCCATGGAGTAAATTTACTGGGAATTTTAATTCTCTGTAGAATCAGCTCAGACAGGGCCTTGGGTAGGTCATGGTAAAACAAGTGAATGTTATTCTAAGGGCAATGGAAAACCTTTGGAGAGTTTTAACCTGGGAAATAACATGGTGCAATTTAATTTAGATTGCTTTTGCCACTGGGTGGAGAATGGATTACAAGAAGAAAGAAGTACATTTAGGGAAAATCAGTTAAGAGATGCTAAAAATATCCGGGAAGAAAATGATGGTGGCTTGGACAAGGTTGGTGGAGGTTGAAATAAAGAGATATTTAAGTCTTGGATATGGGTGCTGATAGAACACGAGATGTTAAAAAAAAGAAAAAAAAAAAAAAAAAAAAAAAAAAAAAAAAAAAACCTAGGCCACCAGCTTACAAAACCAGATGGATGCTGGAGAATTCACTAAGATAGGGAATGCTAGAGAAGAACCAGTGAGGTGGGATAATATGGGAAGGATGATTTGGGGGTGTGAGGACTTTAGGGTACCTTTGAAACACCCAAGTGTGAGATGTTAAGTAGGTGGATAGCTATATGAGTCTGGAACTCAGAGATCTGGACTGGAGAAAGAACTCTGAGAACCAGTGGTGTATAGATGGAAATAGAAACCAGATCTGTGAATGAACTTGCCTACCACAAGAAATGAAGGACACCTAACCAAACCTTGAGAAGCCTCAACATGTAAAAGAGGATAAATGGCAAAGGAGACCAAGAAGAATTCAGACCAGTAGAAAGCAACCTAGGAGCCAAACAGAAGTTTGTTGGAAAAATGGGTACAAGTGAGAATAGACACTATTTTTGTAGAAGAAAATCAGCTTGAAAGGGAGAGAGAGACAAAGGGGAGTGTTTCTCTTTTTTTTTTTTTTTTTAAGTGTGAGAGAGTTGAGCATATTAAATTTTATGGAAAAGTCCAGGAGAAAGGGAGATCCAGGTTGAATACCCAGGAAAAAGAAGAGATGATCAGTACTGTAAGGTTTCTGAAAAAAAGGAGAAGAAGGGGGGAACCAGGACAGAGAGGGAAAGATTAGTCTTAGAAATGGAGTAACATCTTTTCAGTAAAGGGAGTGAACATGCATGAGATGGGTGCAAAGGCAGGGAGACATGTAAATCTGACAGAGGAGTTAAAGAAACCCCCATTTGATGCCTTCTGTTTTCTCTGTGAAGTAGAGAGGGAGAGGAACTACTGAGAGTGAGGCAGGAGGAAACAGAACCTTCCCATGAGCTGGCATTTTCTCAGTCCTTCCCTGTCTTTGGAAGGAATCACAAATATCCTGGAATAAGAATGTTCTGGTTCAAAAACTAGAAATAAACAGTTGAAGAACTGAAATTGTTCTATACACCATGATTATTCATAGAGATAAGACTAGAGAAAAACAGACCTAACCAATAACCAAGACAGACCGTAGGAGGCCCCCGTTAGTGACCACGCATCCAGAGTCACAAGCACACTCACATTTCTAAAGCATTTTATCATTTGCAGGTTCTTATGCTGTTCAAGACATAAACCAATATTCGCAGCAGAAAAGTACTAAAGGAAAGCACAGACTCTAAAAAGACAAACAAAACAAAACAAAACATTTACCCATTAAACCCTCTCTGTTCCTACTGAGAATGGAAAAATTTAAGGTTTTTAAAGAAATGCAACCCAATCACCTTTCTTGGGCACCTATCTCAAGCGGGGGGGGGGGGGGGAACGCAGCAGTATATAGCCACTGTATTAAATGTAAAAGTTACTATTCAAGCAGTTTGACAACCCTTTCTTTAAGGCAAAATATGAAGTAGTGAATTTATATTTATACCTCTCAGCTTCTTTCCATTTCTAGCTCTTTTCTCCTTTCCTCACTCCACCCAGTGGACTCAGTAGTTATTTCAGTACCCCTCCCAGGTATCCAGTGCTGCCACCACTGGTCAGAGTCTGGTGATTTATAATTTTCCAAAGCTCCCTCCAGGCCATTAAAAATTAAGCATAAATAGCAAATTCCTGCCTATGACCTTGTCCTATAGGATGGAACCACTGGAGCAAACTGTGTGAAGGATACACAGGTTCTCTCTGTACAATCTTTGCAACTTCCTAAGAATCTATATTTATCTCAAAATTTAAAAGTTTTTTAAAATTAAGTTTCTTATTTTAATTTAGTGATAGTTTTATCACTAAGGTTTTACAGTCTGCTAGGAGAGAGCAACCAAATCCATAATAATGAGTTACTGGATTTCAACATGTTTCCCCTACCAGATAACCTATATGCTGCAATGCAAGTCTCTCAGACTCAAGTTTCTCAAGCTAAAGGAATGGCTGTTGTGGTCAGAATCCACGACACCTTGGGAACAATGCAATATGTGAGTGGATAATCCACACAGTACTCTTAAACCTCATCATAGATATGGGCACATACATTCTCCACCAGTGAATTCAGCAAGTCCTGTTGACATCTAAATTCAACCCAATAGGGTTAATATTTTAAAACAGAATTGTTGCACATATAAAATAATTTAATTTTATAGTGCTGAAAACACTGGGAAATCTAGCTTCCAGTCCTGACTCAACTGTATAACACATTGCATGAACCTAACCATATCATATCACTTCTCTCAGTTTCTTCCTCCATAAAATGAGCAGATGGATCTAAGAGACATCTAAGATCCTCTCCAGCACTGAAGCCCTGTGATATGTGCTGACAGTTTCCTCAGATCCTCCATTACACTGATGAGCAGGACATACCAAAGTCTGATCCCAAGGTTTTCTGACTGATGCTGAAAAGAAGTGCCCTGCAGAGAAGGGGAAGAGATACTTGAAAGGAGGGGTGTGCCTAAAGTAGCTTCTTGGGGGAGAGAACAAGACAAAGAAGCCCTCATGAAAATTTGTTTGAGGTACAGAAATGAAAAAGCATATACCTAAGGACTGACTATAGCAGATCCAATGGCTCAGTAAAATCACAGGAATAGTATGGCACAAAATTATCAGTGCACTTTAAATTTCTGTAAGAGGCTAGGATAGTCAGCCCCTGTTTTTATTTTCATTTTTCAAAATCAGAAAGTCCAAAAGCTTTACTCCAAAGGTCCTATTTTTCCATAAAATACAAGTTCATCAAATACAGCAGCCATATATATTCTCAAAATGAAAATATATGAGCCTATTCCTACTAAGTTATAGTCTCCAACAGAAGAGTGAGACTATAAAAGAACATCACAAAGGATAATGATCAATAGCAATAGTCTAGGAGAAACTGTTCATTTGTTCCAGTCACTGATTCTTTCATCCCACAAGCATCAATGAGTCCTACAACAGATCAGATACTATTTTAGAAACAATAAATACAGAAATTAATAAAATACAACTCCTTTCTTCAAGGACATCACAACCTAATAAATGAGGCAATCATATTTAAATTAAAAAAAAAAAAAAAACTACACTGACTGCCATAGGAGAGAAGAGTATACGGTCCCATGGACAAATGAAGAATGAAGTGTCACACTCTGCCAGCTGACCGCTGAGAAATCAAAATTCTAAAACTTACTACCTCTGTCCTTTTCTCACTGCTCATGGCAATAAGAACTTGAAGTATTTCCCACAAAAAAAAAAAAAAAAAAAGAGTCTTCTTTTAAGCAGAGGCTAACAAAAGTATTTTGGAAGCCAAATCCATATTCCAGAGAAAATGCCACTGTTTTCTGACCTGTCACAGTTTGCTCCACGCTTTCTGTTAAGCTGTCATCATGAGCCACAGGGGTTACCAGATGCTACTTCTAGAGCATGTCAGGAACAAGAACTGTCTAAACAAAGACGTGCTCTTTTGCAAAGGACAAATGGCTCAAGACAAACCTGACAGCAGAAGCAAGCTGACCCAGGAAACAGCTGGGCAGCAAGGCAAGGAAAGATAAGAACTATTCTGAAAGGCTATAAAAAGCAGTGAAGTGTTGGCAACCCTTACCTAACCTTTCTAGAACAACTAACAAGAGAAAGTAGATGTAACTTTTATAAACAAAGGAATAATTCAATGCAGATTGCTTCTGAATTACATAATAATGGGCTCCAAAAGAGTGATTTTAAGCCTTGAGCCTGCTGAGTTTTCTACATTCTATTTCTCATCCCCCACCCCACAAACACAGGTTTAAGACTGGGACAAGGACTGAGAAACTGCAGTCTGTTACAGTTACAAGAAACTACAAAGATTATCTAGTTCAGAAGTTCCCAATCCAGCTGTGCATCTGAGTCACCAGAGAAGCAGTTGTAAAAATACAGACGATTCCCAAAACTCTGCTTTAGTTAGTCTAGAAGGGAGCTCTGCTGAACTAGTCACCCAAAGAGGTGAAGTGAATCAAATAGTTAGAGAGTTCAAATAATAAATCAGGTGGCCTGTCCCAGTTCCATGCCTTTTCCACTATCCAATACTGTGTCTCAGTGCCTCATCTAAAGGCACTTGTCAGTGGGTATCTATCAGAACTTAACAAAATGTGGTCTAAAACAAATAGAATCTCCTAGAGTGCTTATTTAAATTGTGAATTCCTAGGATCCCTGCCAGAATTACTGAATCACAATTTCTCAGGGTGGGACGTGAAATACCAATCTCCAACAAAGCCCCCAGTCAGCTAACTCCTAATGCACACTGATGTTTGAGAACAACCAGATGTGCTAGAAGGTTAGAGTCTCTAGTGGCTTAGCTGCATAAGCCACTTTGGGAAGGGAAGACAGGCTTCCATCTGACGCTTAAGAAAAAAGGCACAGGGCCAAGATTATCAGGAGAACAGGAGTATCTCAGTAACTATGGCTCTTCCTTTGGGTTCTCAGAGAAACATGGGCCCCAATACTTGGATTACCCAAAGTCTTGGTAAAACATGTGAAGAGAGGGCTGAGGAAGCCAGGTCCCTCCAGCTCCCAGGTGCCAGTTTCTCAGACACCCAAGTTACCCTTTCTTTTCAAGAACCTCTAACTTTGCTTTCTAGTAGCCTGGAATATAATTTTAGAACTGCAGACACAAAAAGCATTTGCAACCATTTGGGAGAACTCATCCATACCAGTCAAGAGAGAGATAACTAGAAATAAGGTTTCTAGAGAAACCTCTAGAGAAGTACTGCAAAAAATGAAAATACAAGCAATGTTTAACTTATAAAACAAGGTAACTTCCCAAGGTATATTTGTAAACCAATTATCAAATGGGAAGTGGGGGTGTTTCCTTGGATAATTTGAAGTGTAACAACTCTGAAACACATTTCTATGGAGAGATGTTACAACTTAAACCTCTTTCCTATGAGGGGAAGGCTTAATGCTTAGGATGTTAGGGAGAAATGGTGGGAAAGGGCTGGGCAATCAAAGAGTATGCAGTTGAGGTGGAAGAGTGATAGTTCTTCTCAAGAAAAGAAGTGCAATCCTCAAAGCAGCAAAGAACTATTCACATTCAGGGCAGGAATATAAACTGAGCATGTACACTAGTAATAGGACAAAAAATTAGTGTTCTCACTAAATTTTAAGAGGTCTTATTTAAAAAATCATTTATTTGCTTTGCAATCTAATTAAAATAGCATTACAAAAATACATAAGTCTATGAATATATGGAGAATTTATGCTCCACTACCATATAATCTATAAAAAATAAGAGTAAAAACCTAGAAATTTCACTAGATAAAAATAATTACACATAATTTATCATTAAAAGTCTGAAGGTATAAAGCAATACCCGAAGGTGAAAAGCAACTGAAGTAATCCAGACAGGTGAACAGTATAATAAATTACTCATTTTCATTCTACAAACAAACAAGTTGCAATAGGAGAAATGCCAAGGAGTCTACCACGTGTGTTTTACTTAAAGGACTGCTTTTCCTGACCTAATGGAAAGGGTGACTAAAAAAATGCCACTTTTGGATTATCAGCCCAGTCACTCCAAATAAAAGCTCAGAAAAGTCCTTTTTTAAAAAATGTATTGTCTTTAAGTAGTAATACTGGAATAATGCCATATTTTTTTCTAGAGTAAAAAAAAAAAGGATTTCAAAACACTCTCCTGAAAATATTTTCTCCTTCCTGAGTTTTATTCTGAGAATGGTTATTGCCTTAGAAGAATGAAAATACAGTCTATAGTGGTGGACTATTAAAATAATAAATATATTTCCTTCATAGTCATTATTTACTGCTAAAAGAAAAGGGGTTTAATAATAACCAATCTATCATCCTTTAATAGTGTTCAGCATTCAAGCGAAGCTAAAAACTAGAGACCTAAGTGGGGTCCAGGTTTACCTCTTGTGACATTTCTTTGATTATACTGACCCCTGGTGGCCTTAAGCAGACTCATTTTTTTCATAGAGTGGCATATTTTTTCCTAGATGCATGGCTAAAATAAATATTTTATTACCTATGAGAAACTGGTCAATATGTTTGTTTCTGAAAATATAAAGATGCTTTATATAATGAGGCAAAGGGGGAAATTATATTTAGTTCAAGACAAATGACCATAGCTTTCATGCATTCATTTAATAAATACTGGCTTCTACCTACATGCAAAGCACTGTGCTAGGACACAAGGATACGGGGGTGAACAAGAGACTGCCCTTACAAAGATTAGTCTTTTGGGGACCACCAATTTGAAAGTGTCATGAATGAGGAGTGACGTCATCAATATGGCAATGTAAGACAGTCCCTGAAAAGGTCTCCCCAGAGATTCAGTGAATAAAAGACAAATCCCACTTGGTTAGAACTCTGGAGGATAGTAGAGACCGGAGAAGGACTCTACAAATACTGAATCAAAAAAAAGAGAAAAATATCAGGTAGGAAATTTCCGTCCTGGATGCATTGGTCCATTCCCATCCCCCTCACTCAGTTCCACTTAGCATGGGAGTCACACAGAGACAGAGGCCAGATTGCTGCCACCGTGGGCACAGACTGTAGTCGGTTAGAGCAGCAAGTTGGAACCTTATGTATAGCCAGGCACAGGAACCCAAGTTCCAGGAGACCCAGGGCAGAACCCACTGCCACCAAAGAGTGCTGCATACAAAAGGGCCTCAAGGGAGAAGGAAAAGAGACCGGTAAACTATTGGTAAGACGTATGCTCACTCAATCCAGATTCTGTTGGCTGGAACATCTAAAAGCAAATAGAGTTTTCTGCAGTGACCCACTTTCATGGATTGACCCCATCTGGGCTCCATAGGATGGGACACCTTAACAGGAATCAGAAAAGCCTCACAGAGAAAAAAAGGGAGGGGGTTTAAACTGAAGTGCTGTAAGACTGGATGGGTCCCAGAACTGAAAAGTATAAAGAAAAGGGGGAACTGAGTGAGGGAGAGAATTTAAACAAATCATAGGATTTGGGGAGAAAATTCTACACAAAAACAAAAAGAACAGATAAAGATAGCTAGAGAAGGAACAGAGGAAAGGGAGCTTTCTCCTGGAGGTGAAACAGGCACAAAAAAGTACAATTATAAAACCTGTACTGCATATCCAGGGCAAGAACCAGATAAAGAAGAATTAAGAAAATATGAACAGTTAAACTTGGGCTATTCTAAAGGTCTAGAATAAGTTGGAACAAGCGTCAAAGAAGAGTCTTCAAAGGAAGAGATGTTTATCTGGTGCAAAAATCTAAATTTTCTGTAGCACATTATACAATTTAACTTGTATGTTCTGTTTATTCAAACACTATAATTACATGGAACTTTTTTTTTTTTCAGATTGATGTAATTATTTAATGACATTATGTTGGTTATTACAAAGTAATGAGTAGAGGATAACTTCAGGTTAAAAAAAAAGTTGAAAGTATCAGTATGCCTAGAAAAAACCATACAGTTAAATACCCAAATATCAACAGTATTTAGTTCTGTTCAATGATTAAATATTTGCCTTTTTGCTTTTGTATCTTCTTTGAAACATGATTATTTCTGAAATAAACAAATGAAACAAGCCACTGGAGGGAAAGTTATTAAATGCCAGGAGCTGGGAGCCCAGCAGCCCGTTCTGATCCCCAGGAAGACAGGGCCAGCCCGGCGCCCGTGGTCAAGCCCAGATGCAGCACACTGCTCTCTTCTCTTCCTGCTGGAATGCTATGTGTAAGACTGTGTGCCCTACACCTGTCGTTCTCAGCGTACTTGTTTCATTGGACTCTATGAACGTAACTTGGCACAATAGCAAAATGATGCTGGCAACTTTTGGTTTTGAATTGCTACAAAATAGAACTACCACAGGACATAAAACTCACCAGAAATCAAGTGCTCTTACAACAGAAAATCCACCTGACTAAACCACTGACTTTGCTGATTTTTGCTGACCTTCCTTCATTTTTAACGTTCACTGCCAATCTGTTTTTGTTTCATGGATTCTGGAAAGAGGTAATTTTGCTCACAAAGACACTACCATGAATGATTGCAGAGCAATGACTACTTGACGGCTTTGCTACAAGTCTACTGATATGCAATCTTGCTGTTTAAATACTCTGCAAAGTCAAAAGTACCAAAATCCAAACTACCTTGAAATTAACAAATTTGAATGTTAATTTCAAACTATTGTTTTTTAAAAAAGGGTCTTGGCAAAGTTACCAAATATAGAACAATAGAATACACTTATATTGGTATAAAAGAGGCTCAAAAGGCCAGATTTTCTCCCCCATTGTAAAGACTGCAAGGAGTGTTTTATTCAAATAGCAGCCAGTATATAAAAATGGATACCACCTTTAACCTAAAGTGTTTCCAAGTTATTTCCCTAAGCTCTCTACCTTTTTATACTGCAGCATTTCCAGAAAGGATCAAGAACTGCTGTGAAAGACCAAAGAAACAACCAAAACCAAAAAATAAACCAAGACTATCTTCTGCATTACCACCACCTCTCCAGTACACCCTCTCACTTGCCTTTTCCAGTGAGTTAGTATAGACATCTTTGCATAAAAATTTTCAGGCACCAGGAAAGAAAGGTACAGAAAAAATTCTATTAACAACTAACAACAATGACATGAAATTTGGGGAAAAAAAAGATTTTAAATTGAAATATTGTATCATTACAACAAAGACTAAAATTTCCCTTGCTTTGCCTTTGGGCAACCAAGAAAAATTGAACTGTTTTCTGCCCAAAAAATAAAAAAGAGATTTGCTGGAAATAAAGAGTGCTCAGTACTTGCAACTGAAGTTAATTAATACTCTTATTAGATCAGTACAAATCATGGAAGTAAGTTCATTTGTTAGAGCAAGGGAAAATACTCCATTTAAGGACAAAGTTATTCAGGATGAAAGGAAGGTGTGTCTTCAGTGAGAGAACTGCCTTCTGTCAGATGATTTCTTGATAATGTTTTTGAAGATTTTGGACTTCTCAATTTTCTTGGCTTTCTGGTAGCCGAATCTGCCACCTCCTCCTCTCTTTTTCCGTTTGTCATCGTTGCTGTTCACATTCAGATCAACAAAAGGAGGCACCTTGAAATCGAAAGACAGAGCAACCTGAGGCAAATTTAAGTTACTGACATTATAGATTTGTTTCAGAGAATGGGAATCATATGCTCGAATGTATGACTTATATGCTTCCTGGGCTGACTTATGAAAGAAGTAGTTCTTTTCAATCAATTTCTCAAGCTGACACTGGATGTCAGAAATTTTGGACCAAGAAAACTCAAACTCACTTAATGGAACTTTGGACTGCTTCAAGTAATGAAGGAAACCCAATTCCTCTGGGCGCAAAATGAACAAGACATGTCCTCTTCCATTTAGGCCTCTGGCTGTTCTACCCACACGATGAATATATTCCTTAGGGTCATCTGGAGGGTCATACTGAACAATCCAGTCAACTTCAGGAATATCCAGCCCTCGAGCTGCCACATCTGTACACAACAGTGTCTCTGAATCTGCATTGCAGAACTGGAAGAAGGTGGTTGTCCGCTTATTTTGCTTCTGCTTTCCATGAATGGCCAAGACAGGCAAATTGATGTAGTTCAGCAACTCATAGTGGTATTTCACAGACTTACAGGATGAAAAGAATACCATCATTTTCTTCTTTCGGTTCTTCTTAAGGAATGTAAAGAGCAGAAGGAATCTCTTTTCAGAGGGACAAACAACATATCCCTGCTCAAGCCCATCTACTGTTGCATTAGTTTTATCATCATCAACACCAACATACAGTGGCTCCTTTTTCAGAGAAATTCTTGCCAGGTCTTCAACTTTTCGAGTTTGTGTGGCAGAAAAGAGCATGGTCTGTCTGCGTACTGGCAGAAGTTTAATAATTTGCTTTAATTCCTCTTCAAACCCAACATCCAAGATACGATCAGCCTCATCAATAACAAGACACTGTAGGTTTTTATACATAAACCCTGGGGTATTCTGCATATGGTCCAGGAGTCGACCCGGCATGGCCACGATGATGTTGATCCCATTAGCAAGTTTCTGTGCTTCAGCAGATCTGTTACTGCCCCCCATTATCAACCCGTATGTGTGGACATGGTGGGTCATTAGCTCCTTAAGCACACCAAATGTCTGCATGGCCAGCTCCCTAGTAGGTGAGAGAATAAGAACTCCTCTTCCATTCCTTGGCACGAATTTTAACTTAACAATGAGTTCAACAGCAGGGATGAGAAATGCCAGGGTTTTGCCACTGCCTGTCTTTGCAGCTGCTAGAAGATCTCTGCCTTCCAGAAGTGGTCTGACACTTTTATGTTGAATTTCAGTCATGTTCGTAAAGCCCATTTCTTTTATCGCCCTCAGAGTGTTTTCATTGACAAGGTTAGTTAGGGATGCAAATGAAGTATCCTCAAAAGCTCCTATCAGTCCCAGGGGCAAGGTGGGCACTTCACTGTCATTGTCATCATCATGTGGCTGCTTCACGCTATTTTCTGTTTCTTCAGGAGCTCCAGCACCTTCTTCTTCAGACTCCACTTTATCTTCGGCTTTTGCTTTTTTTGCATCAGGCCCAGCATTTTCTACAATTTTTCTCTTCTTCTTTTTTGATTCTGAATTGGATGACTGTGTTGCTGCTTCACCATTGGTTAATACAGTAGACTTCTTTGGGGATTTTTTAGCTTTAATGTTTTTTACTGTTTCATTAGCCAAGTCTCCATTTTGGGCTTCTGACAAGCCCACATTCATAGACTGTTTTAGGGACTTTTTAACTTTTCCAGCTTCCACAATTTCTTCAGACACATCTCCATTTCAGGTCTCTGATAGGCTCACATCTGAGGCCCCCTGTAGCTTTAGGTTTTGCTGCCGCAACTTTAGGTTCCGCTTGTTGATCTTTCTGTGCAGGAGTTTCATCGGTAGGTGAGACATGATGTCACCAGGGCACCTTCACCACAGCAGTGCAGCAGGATTCCAGCACATTCGGGGTTGATGTTCAATTACATGGAACTTTGAATAAAGGAGTAAGATCTGGTTGATCTGTATGGGTTAGTGCAAAACCCCAATAATCCCAGAGTAATTTGGGCAGAGAATAAAAAATGTATTTGCAAAGCATCCTTGAGGGACTGGGGGAAAATGAGGAAATTAAACTTCCCTACCTTGGGATCTACTGACATTCTCACAAGCATTGGGAACTACCAATTTAGAAGGCTGAGCCCTCAATCTTGGGGATTGCCCCTATGTACCTTGCTACTGCAAAGGAGAGGCTAAGTCTATTTATAATTATGCCTAAGACTCACCTGCGGAGAACCTCTTTTGTTGCTCAGATGTGGCCTCTCTAAGCCAACTCTACAGGTAAACTCACTGCCCTCCCCCTGAAGTGGGACATGACTCCCAGAGGTATAAATCTCCCTGGTAACATGGGACATGACTTCCAGGGATGAGTCTGGACCTGACATTGGATGATTGAAAAAGGCTTCTGGATCAAAACAGGGAAGATAAATGAAACAAAATAAAATTTCAGTGGCTGAGAGATTTCAAATGGAGTCGAGAGGTCATTCTGGAAGTTATTCTTATAAAACTCTACACAAAAGGGAGGAACTGACCTTCAAAATTAACTCATCAAGATAATCAGATGCCCAGACATCAGCAAAAATTACAAGCCTTACTAAAAATCAGGAAGATATGTCTCAGTCAAGGGAACAAATTAAAACTTTAAGGAGAAACAGAATCTAGAACAATTAATCAAAGAAATTCAAACAAATCTCCTAAATCAATTCAAGGAGATGAAGGAAAATATGCATAAAGAGATAAAGGATATTAAGAAAGCAATGTGTGAGCATGAAGAATTTGAATGTATAAAAAGAAACAACAAAAATTATTGGGATTAAAGTTACAATAGAAGAGACTAAAAATACACTAGAGGCATATAAGAATAGATTTCAACAGGAAGAAGAAAGAATCAGCAAACTAGAAGACAGGACAATCAAATGATACAGTCAGAAGAACAGATAGAGAAAAGAATAGAAAAAAAAGGAGCAGTGTCTCAGGGATTTGAGTGACAGCATGAAGCATTCAAACATACATATCATGGGTGTCTCAGAAGGAGAAGAGAAAGGGAAAGAAGCAGAAATAATATTTGAAGAAATAATGCCCAAAAAGCTCCCTACACTTATGAGTGACATAAATATACATGTGCAGGAATCACAATATACTCCAAACAGAATACACCCTAACAGACCTACTGTGAGACACACACTACCCAGAATGTCAAGTGGCGAAGATAGAGAGAGAATTCTGAAAGCAGCAACAGAAAAGTGATTCATGACATACAACGGATCCACAGTAAGACTAAATGCCAATTTCTCATCAGAAACAATGGAAACAAGAAAGTAGTGATATGATATATTTAAGGTACTGAAAGAGTAAAACTACCAGCCAAGAATTCTTTATCTGGCAAAACTCTCCTTCAAAAATGAGAGGAAGTTTAAAAGATTTACAGATAAGCATAAACTGATAGATTCATCAGCAACAAACCTGTTCTACAAGGACTAGTAAAGGGAGTTCTACAGGTAGAAAGGAAAAGACAAGAGTAGCTTAGAGTAGTGTGAAGAAATGAAGATCATCAATAAGGGTAACTAAAAGGGTAAATGCAAAACCCAATAGTACTGTATCAATATATAACTCTACTCTTTAATTCCTATAAGAGTCAAGATACAGTTGATCAAGAAAAAGGCATACTTCTTCATAATGGACATGCAAAACATAAAGTGGTAAAGTGATACAAAAATAATATAAAGAGGGGAAACAGAGGGATATGGGTGCACAGAACATGAATGCTATTAAAGCACAGTTGGTACTTTGTCAAATTAGTAGGTTATGGATGTACATTGGGTAATATAAACCCAGAGTAATCACAAAGTATTTAAAAAGTATACAGAAACAAAAATGCAAAAGGGATCAGTCAGGAGCATCACAAAGATCAACTATACAGAAAAGGAGGTTGCAATAAAGGAAAAGAGAGACCCAAAAAAAGATACGACATATAAAAATCACAAAATGGCTGAAGTAAGTACTGCTATTACATTAATAACACTGAATGTTAATAGATTAAACCCCCCAATCAAAAGACACAGCGTAGCAAAATGGATAAAAAGTACGATCGCTCCATATGCTGAATACAAGAGACTCACTTTAGATCCAAAGACACAAATAGGCTGAAAGTGAAAGGATGGGAAAAGATATTCCACACAAACAGTAAATAATATGAGCTGGGGTAGCTATACTAATAATGTACAAAATAGATTTTAAATGCAAAACTATTATAAGAGACAAAGAAGGAAACTATATATTAATAAAAGGGGCAATCCAACAAAAAGAAATAACAATCATAAATATTTATGCACCTAACCATGGTGCCCCAAAATATATGAGGCAAACACTGGCAAAACTGAAGGGAGAAATAGACACCTCTATCCTAATAGTGGGAGACTTCAATATACCATACTCATCAGTAAATAGAACATCTAGACAGAGGATCAATAAGAAAAAAGAGAACTTTAAATAATATAAATGAACAAGACTTCACCCCAAAACAGTAGCACATACATTCTTCTCAAGTGTCCATGGATCATTCTCTAGGATAGACCACATGTTGGGTCAGAAAACAAGTCTCAATAAGTTTAAAAAGACTGAAATTATTCAAAGCATCATCTCTGACCATAATGGAATGACGATGGAAATCAAAAAGAGGTAGAAAACTGAAAAATCCACAAATACATGGAAGTTAAGTAACACTGTCATAAACAATCAGTGGTTCAGAGAAGAAATTTCAAAAGAAATTAATAAATATCTTGAAATGAATAAAAACAAGAACACAACATATAGAAACTTATGGAGGTGTATAGCCTGGAGGATGGCGGACATTGGCTTGCGCCGCGTGGTTCCCAGAGACCTGTATCCCCTCGTGCTCGGCTTCCTGCGCGATAACCAGCTCTCGGAGGTGGCCAACAAATTCGCCAAGGCGACAGGCGTTACCCAGCAGGATGCCAATGCCTCTTCCCTTTTGGATATCTATAGCTTCTGGCTCAAGTCTGCTAAAGCCCCAAAGCGGAAGTTACAGGTAAATGGGCCAGTGGCTAAGAAGGCTAAGAAGACTTCATCCAGTGACAGCAGTGAGGACAGCAGTGAGGAGGAAAAAGCCCAAGGGCCTCCAGCTAAGAAGGCTGCTGTATCTGCTAAGCTTCCTGGAAAGGCTGTGGCCAAAGTATTAGAGAATAGCAGCAGTGAAGAATCCAGTGATGATGAGGAGGAGGAGGAGGAGGACAAAAAGAAAAAGCCTGTCCAGAAAGGAGTTAAGCCCCAAGCCAAGGCAGCTAACATTCCTCACAAGAAGTCCAAGAGCTCTGAATCTGATTCTGACTCAAGCTCAGAGGATGAGGTACCAAAGAACCAGAAGCCAAAGACAATATCTGTGGCAGCGAAAGCACAGGCCAAAGCTCCAGCCAAACCAGGCACACTGGCTCGGGCAGCTCCTAAAGTAACAAACGGCAAAGCAGCTAGCAGCAGCAGCAGCAGCAGTAGCAGTAGCAGTAGCAGCAGCAGCAGCAGTGATGACTCAGAGAAAGAAAAGGCAGCACCCATTTCCAAGAAGGTCCTTACAGTTCAGTCCCCCCACCTTCTGCTCCCCCACCAAAGAAGTCCCTGGGGACCCAGCCCCCCAAGAAAGCTACAGAGAAGAAACAGCCGGAAGAAAGCAGTGAGGAGAGCAGTGATGAGTCTGATTCAAGTTCTGAGGAAGAAAAAACTCCCCCGGCTAAGACAGTCATCTTTAAAGCAACCACTAAACCAACTCCAGCAAAAAAGGCAGCAGAAAGTTCTTCAGACAGCTCAGACTCCGACAGCTCTGAGGATGAAACTCCTGCCAAGCCAGTTAGCATCACCAAGAATCCTTCAAGTAAGCCAACTGCCACTACCAAACAGCCTGCAGCCAAAGCAGCTGTGGCTCCCAAGCCACCTCCAGGCAGTGGTCATAAGCCTCTGGTCAGAAAGGCTGATAGCAGCTCCAGTGAGGAAGAGAGCAGTTCTAGTGAGGAGGAGGAGGAGGAAAAGGAGGAGAAAACAACAAAGACTGTGGCCAAACCTAAGTCCAAGGTGATGGCCAAAGCAGCTGCATCTCTCCCTGCCAAACAGACCCCTCAGAGTAGTGAGGCCAGTAGCTCTGATTCAGACAGCTCCAGCAATGACGAAGAGGAGGAGGAAAAAAAGACATCTAAACTCCCAATTAAAAAGAAGCCTCAGAAGGTAGCAGGAGCTGTAGCCCCTTCCAAGTTGGCCTCCAAAAAGAAAGTAAAGGCTGAGAGCAATAGCAGTTCTTCCTCTGATGACTCTAGTGAGGAGGAAGAGGAGGAGGAGGAGAAGCCAAAGGGCAAGGGTACCCCAAAGCCGCAAGTACCCAAGGCCAATGGCACGTCTGCACTGACTGCCCATAATGGAAAAGCAGTCACAGACAACAATGAGGAAGACGAGGAGGAGGAGGAGGAAGAAAAGAAACAGGTGACAGTGGCAGTTTCCAAGCCAGGTTCAGGAAAGAAGCGGAAGCAGACTGAAGCTGCCAAGGAGGCAGAGACTCCTCAAGTCAAAAAGCTGAAGCTCCAGACCCCCAATACATTTCCTAAAAGGAAGAAAGTAGAGAAAAGGGCATCATCCCCATTCCGAAGGGTCAGGGAAGAAGAAATTGAGGTGGATGATCGAGTGGCAGACAACTCCTTTGACGTCAAGCGAGGTGCAGCTGGAGACTGGGGGGAGCGAGCCAATCAGGTTCTGAAGTTCACCAAAGGCAAATCCTTCCGGCATGAGAAAACCAAGAAGAAGCAGGGCAGCTACCGGGGAGGCTCCATCTCTGCCCAGGTCAATTCCATTAAATTTGATAGCGAGTGACCTGGGGCCATCCATGGTGATGCAGGGGTGATGATGTGAGACCACTCACTTTCCCCAGTGGACCTAGGAGCCCTCAGTTCTCTTAGGGGAGGTCTGGGTGAGGGCAGCAGTTTAGAGTAGATCTTAAGACTTTGCAACTTAACATCCTCCCTGGTCCTTTTCTGTGATCCTAGTTTTGTACAGATTTGTTTATGAGTATTGTGTAGCAGGGACAAGCTAAAGGGAGTGTCATTTTTTAAGAAAATTTGTTTTAGTTGTTGCCTTCTCCCTGTTCTGTGAAAGTCCTCATACAGAGAAATTTGTGTATTTTATATTAAATCATTTCCTATTGATTTTTGTTGTAATTTTCAGAGGCAGGTTCCCACAGACAAAAAATCTTAACCATTGTCCAAGACATAATAAAGGTCACGTGTGAATTTTTATAATTTATTTGGAGGAGAATTCTGCTATTATGAGTACACATGTGGTTCACTTTTCCTCCCTCCTACCCATCCGCAAAACCCTGGTGAGGGGAAGTGAAAATAATGGTTAATGTATACGTATGTGTCTGTTAAGCATGCACTATGTATTTTGTACTTTATTCATTGGGTCTGGGACTGAAGTTTTCAGCTAGCATGGATCTACCTACTTTTTGGGATAAAATTCACTGTTTTGTTACAGGCAGAATTTGGTGTGGTGTGAATGCTATAGGTCAGTCAGAAAATTTTTTCTGTAATTTTATCATTATTACATAATGTTTGCAATAAATGACTTTTTTTTAATTTGGAAAAAAAAAAAAGAAAGAAACTTATGGGATCCAGCAAAGGTAGTGCTGAGAGGGAAATTTATAGCCGTAAACGCGTACAATAAAAAGGAAGAAAGAGCTAAAATCGAAGACCTAACTACAAACATTGAGGAGCTAGAAAAGAACAGCAAATTAATCCCAAAAAAGCAGAAAGAAAGAAAAAACAAAGATTAGAACAGAAATAAATGAAATTGAGAATAAAAAACAGTATAGAGAATTAACAAAACCAAAAATTGGTTCTTTGAGAAGATCAATAAAATTGGCAAACCGTTAGTTAGACAAACAACAACAAAAAAAAAGAGAGAAGATGCAAATAAATACAATCAGAAATGAGAGGGGCAACATGGCTACTGACTCCAAAAAAATAAAAAAGGTCATAAGAGGATACTATGAACAACAATATGCCAACAAATTAAGACAACTTAGATGAAACAGAATAATTCCTAGAAACACACAAAAAACCTACACCAATTCTAGAAGAAATATGAGACCTCAGCAGACCAATTAAAAAGTACAGAGATTGAATCAGTCATCAAAAACCTCCTAACAAAGAAAACCCCAGGACCAGATGGCTTCACAGGTGAATTCTACCAATCATTCCAAGAAAAATTAATAATAATCCTACTCAAACTCTTCCAAAAAATTGAAGAGGAGGGAACACTACCTAACTCATTTTATGAGGCCAAAATCACCCTAATACCAAAGCAAGATAAAGATACTACACATAAAGAAAATTACAGACCAATTTCTCTAATGAATATAGATGCAAAAGTCCTCAACAAAACATTTACAAACTGAATCCAACAGCATATTATAAGAATTATATACCACAATCAAGTGGGATTTATCCCTGGTATGCAAGGGTGGTTCAACATTAAAAAAAATCAATTAATATAACACACCACATGAACAGAATGAAGTGGAAAACACACATGATCATCTCAATTTATGCAATAAAGGCATTTGACAAAATATAGCAGCCCATCTTGAGAAAAACACTAAGAAAATTAGGAATAGAAGGAAACTTCTTCAACATGACAAAAGGCATACATGAAAAACCCACAGCCAACATCATACTCAATAGTGAAAGACTGGAAACTTTTCCTCTAAGATCTGGAACAAGATAAGAACGCCCGCTGTCACCACTGTCATTCAACATTGTGCCAGAAGTTCTAGCTAGAGCACTTAGACAAGAAAAAGAAATAAAAGGAATCCAAACTGGAAAGTAAGAAGCAAAACTTCCACTGTTGGCAGAAGACACGATCCTATATATAGAAAGTCCCAAAAAATTGACAACAAAGTTACTAGAATCAACGAATTCAGCAAAGTGGTGGGGTACAAGATCAACATGCAAAAATCAGTAGTGTTTAATGAGCAAGCTGAGGAGGATATCGAGAAAAAAAAATCCATTTACAATGGTAACTAAAAGAATCAAATATGTAGGAATAAATTTAACCAAGAATGTAAGGACTTACACACAGAAAACTACAGAACATTGCTAAAAGATATCAAAGAAGACCTAAAGAAATAGAACAACATTCCATGTTCATGGATGGAAGACTAAATATCATTAAGAAATCAATTCTACTCAAATTTATTTACAGATTCTAGACAATCACAATCAAAATTCCAACAGCTTACTTTGCAGAAATGGAAAAGCTAATTATCAAACTTATTTGCAAGTTTAAGGGACCCAGAACAGCCAAAAACATATTGAAAAAGAAGAATTAAGTTGGAGGACTCACACCTCCTGGCTTTAAAGCATCTTACAAAGCTACAGTGGTCAAAACAGCATGGTACTGGCACAAGGATAGATATAATGACCAATGGAATTGAACTGAGAGTTCAGAAATAGACCCTCACATCTATGGCCAATTGATTTTTTACAACAGTGCCAAGTCTACTCAATTAGTAAGAATAATCTCTCAACAAACAGTGCAGGGAGAACTGGATATCCCTATGCGAAAGAATGAAAGAGGACCCATATCTCACATCTTAACCGAAAGTTAACACCATGTTGAGTGAAATAAGTCAGAAACAAAAGGACAGATATTGTATGGTCTCACTAATATGAACTAACTATAATGAGCAAACTGAGTTAAAGTCGAAAGCATAGGTTATCAGTAGATAGAAAGAGGGCAGAGATTGGTCAATCAATGTTTAAGGAGTACAGAAGGCTCAATAAGGTTGATTGTAAAGGTTCAGAAATGGATAGCACAATATTGTGTGATGGTAGCACAAAACTGTAAGTGTAATTAACAAAGCTGAGTATGAGTATGGTTGCAACAGGAAGGCTAGAGTTGTACATGTCACCAGAAGGAAAGCTAGAGAATAAAAACTGGGACTGTATAACTTAGAAAAACATACACTGGACAATGATGGTTGTTAATTGTATAAATATAAGCAAGTTCTTACATGAAATAGAACAAATGTATATCACTAACACAAGGTGCTAATAATAGGGTGGTATATAGGAAAAAATACCATTAATGTAAGCTAAGGTCTATAGTAAACAGTAATAATATAATATTCTAGCATTTATGGTAACAAGGCACTATACCATAGCTAAATGTCAATAATGGGATATAAGGGGTATGGGATTTTTTTCTTCGGAAGAAATGAGAATGTTCTTATATTAACTGTAGTGGTGAATGCATAACTATGGATTATACCAAGAGCCATTGATTGTATACTTGAGATGGATTGTATGGTGTGTGAATAAAACTGTTAAAAATAATAATAATGGGGGGATAAGGGCATGGGATGTTTTGGGTTTTCTTTTTTATTTTTATTTCTTTTTTTGGAATACTGAAAATTTTCTAAAGTTGATTGTGGTGAAGAATGCACAACTATATGATGATCCTGTGAGCCAATGATTGTATACTTTGGATGAATTATATGGTATATGAATATGACTCAATAACATTGCATTTAAAAAAAAGAAAAGAAAGCAACACAACTATAAGATAATTTTTAAAAATGGATCAAAGACCCACATATAAGAACCAAGACTGTAAAACTCCTAGAAGATAATGTAGGGAAGCATCTTCAGGATCTTGTGCTAGACAATGGTTTCTTCGACTTTAAATCCAAAGCACAAGCAACAGAAGAAAAAATAGATAAATGGGACCTCCTCAAAACTAAAAAACTTTTGTGCTTCAAAGGAGTGTCATGAAAGTGAAAAGACAACCTACTTAATGGGAGAAAATATTTGAAACCACATATCCAATAAGAGTGTAAAATCCAGAATATATAAAGAAATCCCACAACTCAACAAAAAGGCAAAGAACTCAATTTAAAAACGGGCAAAAGACTGAATAGACATTTCTCCAAAGAGGATATACAAATTGCTAAAAAGTAAAAGAAAAGGTGCTCAACATCACTATCTATTAGGGAAATGCAAATCAAAACCACAATGAGATATTTCACACCAACCAGAAAGGCTACTATTTAAAAAACAGATGATTACAAGTGTGGAGAGGATGTGGAGATATAGGAACACTTCTTCATTGCTGGTGGGAATGCAAAATGGTGCCACTGCTGTGGAAGACAGTTCAGCAGTTCCTCAGGAAGCTAAGTATAGAATTACCATATGACCCAGCTACTAGGTATATACCCAGAAGAACTGAAAGTGGGACTCAAACAGATACTTGCACACCAATGTTCATAACAACATTATTCACAATTGCCAAAAGATGGAAGCAACCCAAGTGCCCATAAACAGTGAATGGATAAACAAAATGTGGTATATACATGAGATGGAATATTATTCAGCTGTAGAAAGGAATGGAGTTCTGATGCATGCAACAACATAGATGAACCTTGAGGACATTATGCTGGGTGAAATAAGTCAGATACAAAAAGACAAATATTGTATGATCTCACTGATATAAACTAATTACAATAAGCAAACTCACCGAGTTGGAATCTAGAATATAGGTTACCAGAGGATAGTCTAGGGGTAGAGAATTAGAAGTTGCTGCTTAAATTGTACAGAATTTCTATTTAGGTTGATTGTAGAGGTTTGTAAATGGATGGTGGTGATGGTAGCACATTACTGTGAGTATAATTAACTGCACTGTATTATATAGGTGAATGTGGTTAAAAGGAGAAACTTTAGATCATATATGTTACTAGAATAAAAATTAAAAGATAAAACATTACTGTATAAAACAGTGAACACAATAGTGGTCGATGGACTATGGTTAATAGTACAAATATTAAACTGTTCTTTCATGAATTACAACAAATGTACATCACTAATACAAGGTATTAATAAAGGGTGGTATGTTGGGAAAAAAATACACGCAATGTTAACTATGGGCTAGAGTTAACAGTACTATTTTAACATTCTTTCATCAGTTGTAACTAAGGTACCAAACAAATGCAAAGTGTCAACAACAAGGGGTCTATGGGAACGCTGTATTTTTTACATGATTTTTCTGTAAATCTACAACTTCTCTAATGTAAAAGATTAATGTAATAATAATAATTGATAGTTAGGCTCATGTGTCAACTTGACCAGTTGCCTGGTCAAGCAAGCACTGGCCTAACCATTTACTGCAAGGACATTTTGTGGCTGGTTAATAAATCAGAAGGCTGGTTTATTAAATCATCAGTCAACTGATGGCATCTGTGGCTGATTACATCTATGATCAACTAAGGGAGTGTCTTCTGCAATGAGAGAATCGTTAGTTGGATTTAATCCAATCAGCTGATTAAGGGAGAAGAGAGAACTTTCATTTCTCCTTCAGCCTGCCAGCCTGTCCTGGGGAGTACATCAAAGACCTTCATTGGAGTTGCCAGCTCACAGCTTGCCCTTCGGAATTTGGACTCGTGCATCCCTGCAGTCACATGAGACACTTTTATAAAATCTCATATTTACAGATATCTCCTATTGGTTCTGTTTCCCTAGAGAACCCTGAAAAATACAAATAATAAAAGAACATATTTCATAGGCCTGTGTATTGGTGTTTTAAATGAGGTAATCCATGTAAATTTCTTCACACGGTATCTAGAACATAGAATCTCTCAATAAATGCTGGCTACTACTGTTTAAAAAAAACTGTACAATTATTAAAAAGTTATATCATCAGGACTACATAACTCAGTAAATCTTGTGGTGGATGATGACTGTGATGAATAGTACAAATATTAAAAAGTTCTTCCATGAACTGGAACAAATTTATGAAACTATTACAAGGAGTTAAATTATAGAGTGGTATGGGAAAAAACACACCTATTGCAAACTATGGACTATAGTTAACATAATCTTTCATCAACAGTAACAAATGTACCATACCAATGCTAAGAGTCAATGATGAGGGGGATAAGAAGAATGGGATGTTTGGGGTTTTCTCTTTTTTTTTTTTTCTTGAAGTAATGAAAATGTTCTAAAATTGATTGTGGCGATAAATGCACAACCATGTGATGATACTGTGAGCCACTGACTGTATACTTTGGATGGATTGCATGGTGTATGAATACATCTCAATGAAACTGCATTTTTTAAAAAGTGCTATCATCAACTGTAACAAATGTTCCACACCAGTGCAAGATGTTGGTGGTGGGGTGGTATATAGGAATCCTGTATTTTATGCATGATTGTTCTGTAAACCCCAACTTCTCTAATAAAAAAAAAAAATTAAGAGATATAAATGAACCAAAGAAGCACAGTGCTATGTCTGCCAGGACTAGGCCATTTTAGAGGAGTATGAAGGGTAAAAAGCAATTAGCTGGAATACCAGTAGAAAGAATAACATTCTAAGCAGAGGCAACAGCATATGGGAAGGCTCTGGGACAAGAAAGACTAGCGAATTGAAGAAACTGTAAGTCTAAAGCATAAATTTCAAGGGGAAGAAAGGCACTCTGAAGGGCTAAAGAGGTAAGCAAGGGCCGGGTCTTATAAATGTTTTTAATGTTTTAAGTACCTATATTTCTTTTAAAGCATTATCTTATTTTTTCCTACCAAAGCAATATGGTGAGTCAAGTTCAGTCCAATCTCACATCTTCCACAAGTCTTTCTCTACTATCCTATCCCCTTCTCTCTTCTGGCACTTATTCTTTCCACCACTCATTAAATGATTAAACTCCTAGAGCCTGCAGATAAAACGGCCCTGCCTGGTCTTGTACAGCAGTGGCATCTGAATGGACCAGGGGTGGACACCCGTTCATCCACAGGCTGCCAGTCACCCATGAAGGGGCTTGTTGTAGGGCTCTGAGGATGGTGGCTATTTAGCTTAGACAATATGACCAGCCCCAATGAGATTTGGACTGAAGAACACCTTACAAGTTGGTCAAAAGAGAGAGGGGAGAAAGGAGCAGACCAAAGGAGACAGAGGGAGCAGCTGGCCCCAAAAGCATCAGTGCTCATCCTTACAATATATCCTCTTTATCCCAAGGTGACCTAACTGAGACTCTGTTCTTGGCATACAAAGTTCTTCAGTGCCTTCTTTAGAACGTCTAATGGGTAGAGGCCAGAGATGCTGCTAAACATCCTACAAAGCACAGGCAGCCCTCCCCAATAAAAAAACTATCCAGTCAAAAATGTCAACACTGAGAAGCCTTGTTCTAATAGAGCTATTTTGTAAAGCTCCTATTCATAAGTTTATATGTATCTTAATAAACACCAAAGAAAAATGGGAAAACAGTCAATGAGTCCTCTAGTATCACACAGTGACGCATGGGAGAAAACCTGAGGCACAAAGAGGTGGCAGGCATTTCAATGTCCCTGCCCTTTGAGACCTCAGAGCTACATTAGTTGGCAGCAAATAAAGGAAGTAGGTGGAGAAGTTGGGAAAAAAAGGAATGGGGAAAAAGTCTGATGTGGCTATTGAAAGTCAACATTTATTAAAACAAAGATAAAGGATGTTAGTCCAATCACTCATCATAAGTCATTATTCTTATTATTACTATTATTGCCAATAATAGCTGCAAACCTTTCTTAGCTTTAAAATACTCAATGCATACAATAAATATGTAAAATCAACATTTATTTCATCAATTTTATACTAAAATGCCAAAATGCTCTAACCGTCAAACTGTATATTAGAGAAAAGACAACAATGATTAAAACACTAATATATTATAAGAAAATTAACCTGTTGAGAAACATAGTAAATTAAAAATAAACCACATAAATTGTCTAAATGTTCACATTTTATTAACTTTTTCTGTTAATTAAATAAATGACTTTGGAGATGTTACCCCACCTGACCTATTTAAATCATTTTAACTTTACCCCCAAAGTATATATTTATACTCACAGTCACTTGAACTTGAATAGACCAGTCACCAAGTATGGGATGGGAAGATAACTGAAAAGTTTTGGAAACAACTCCAAGATCATTTTGTTCTGACAACCACTGTTGGATCAAATTTGATTTGGGGTCCTATAATGAAAATAAGACCAGTTAATTATGTAATTGGCTGCCATGTATAAAAATATCCTACATTAGTTAGGATTGGTGCCTCGCAGCACTCCCAGGCATGTCCAGAACTTCCCCCCAAATATGACACAAAGAAAGTTTTTGGAAAATGTCAGCTCTATACTGCTAAAGAATCAGATCAAGATTTCTTCTTTTCTCATATTTCTCTTGGTTACATCTTTATTCTGCTCCACCTTTTATTCTTGGCACCATATTTCCTTCTACATGAAACATAACAGTGTACATCACCAACCCTGTGTTGTCTTCGTTGCTGTTGTCATTTTGAGAAGAAAATTCCACTGTAATGACAATAGGTCCCATTTACTAAAGGCCCACTATGTGTTAGGCACTCTGTATTATCTCTAATCATTACAGTTCTCCTTCAGAGTAGGAGTATTCTCATTTTAAAGTTGAGAAAACTGGGTCTGGAGGGGTTAGGAAAGCACTCAATAGTTGTAAGCAACTGGCATTGGCCAGAATTACAGCACCAATATGAGACTGAACTCAGGAATCAGACCCATGTCAGGCTTTTAATTCAACAAAAGTATATTACTGAAGGGAGCTGCAGGGTCTGTGTTTGGGGTGTTAGAATAAGTGCTGGTAATGGATAGCCAGCATAACATTGGCTAAGATTGTTGTAACAGACCACTATAACAAAATGGCAGAGTAGGGAGCTCCAGAACTCACTCCTCCTCCAAAACAGCTGGTGGACAGCCAGGAACTGTCTGAAACAACTGTTCTAGGGCTCTGAGGACAGGGGAGCACCGTACAGCCTCCAGGGAAGAGGGAGACAAAGAGGGGAGGCACAGTTGAGCACTGATTACAGTTTTTGATCAGCAAATTTGGATCACTGGGTCCCAGCTCTGAACTGCTGTTTCAGTCTACCCAGGACAGGGACCTCTGGAGGCCACTGTTTCAACCCCACCCCTGACAGTGATGGAGCAGGTGGAGGTTTAAAGACACAGTACCTCCTTAGGGCTGTGGGGAGCAGTTTGCTGAAGAGCACCATCTTCTGGGCAGACCAGGAAAGTGCAGCTTCAGGGAGCCATTAAAAGGGTTTTTTGGCATCTTTCCTGACCCTCTAGGGCTTTTGGAACAGGTCTATGGCCCCCTCATGGGCTTTTGACCCTTAACTAATGCTTAATTTGTGCATAATTTCTATTTAGGTTGATTGCAAATGTTTGGAATTGGATAGTGGTGATGGTAGCACATTATTGCGAGTGTAATTAACAGCACTGAATTATGTTTGTGAATGTGGTTGAAAGGAAAAGTTTTGGGTCATTTATGTTACTAGAAGGAAAGTTAGAAGATAAAACATGAGACTATAACACAGTGAACCTGGTTATGGATGATAGCTCAAATACAAGAATGTTCTTTCATGAATTATAACAAATGTACATCACTATTATAAGATGTTAATAATAGAGTGGTATTTGGGGGAAAACACACCTAATGTAAACTATATAGCTAACAATAACAATTTAATGTTCTTTCCTCAATCGTAACAAGGCTACCACACCAATGTAAAGTGTCAACATAGGGGATATATGGGAACATTGTATTTTTACATGACTTTTATATAAACCTACAACTTCTCTAACTAAAAAAAAAATTATTTTTTAAAAACATTATGCTAAGTGAAAGAAACCATACACAAAGTACTAGATATTGTATGGTTCCATCTGCATAAAATGTAAATATAAAGAAATCTATAGAGACAGGAAAAAAATGGATTTTTCTCTGAAATTACCAGGTCATTTATCATCAGATTACTCCTAGAAGCTTTCCAAGGAATCTAGAAGACCAGAATTTAACATCTCAGATCTGATCTGTCTTGAAGAGCAATTTGTGGATTCCAGGACTGTGACCAAAGAAGGGAAAAACAAGTGAAATTAGCCTGATCCGCCTCGGGGGCTTCTGGGTTTCCAGTCCCCTTGTCAGGAGTAAACAACTTATTTTGTTAATTCTTCCAACTGAGGACCTCAACAAACAATTATGGGTAAAACAAACAATTTTTTTTCTTTGAGAATTATCAACTTTCCCTTGAATTACAGTAGTTTCTTTAAGATATACTCTTAACTTTCTCATTCTTTAAATTAATGGAAAAGTGCTTTCTACTTCTGGAGCATCTTTTCTTTTTTAAGAGATTTTAATGCCATCTGAGCCAGATTGTTGATTTTTTTTTCCTTTGTCATCTGCTTCTCTTTAAAAGCATCTGAAGGAAGCAGCAGAAATACAGTGAAACAGCCTCTTGACTCTCCTGGCCTGGTGGTACAAGCGGACCTCCCAGGCCAGCACAATACCCTTTATAGGGTGGTCAGCAAGGCAGGTATACAAACAGCAGGAAGGCCTGCCCTTCCAGCAGTTCACACGCCAAGATCAAATGCCCTGCAAAAATTTCTTCTGGGAAACCTTCTCCAACTGCAAATAAAACTCCACCATGATTATTCATTCAAAGGAGTATAATAATGGACCTGAATAAAATTCATTAAGCAGCAAAAAAAAAAAAAAGATATTGTTATGATTCTACTCATACAAAATAACTAGAATATACAATTTCAAAGACAGAAAGTAGAGCATAAGTAACCAGAGGTGGGGGATGGGGAAGGAAAGTTAATGCTTATAAGATGCAGGTTCTGTGTTTGGAGGGGTTAGAATATATTGGTAATGGATAGCCAATATAACATTGGCTAAGTTGTTATAGCAGACCACTAAGGAATGTTGGCTTTTGTTTGCCTACAGAATAAATTTTATGCTCCTTTGCATAGTTTACAAGGTCCTTAGTAATCTGACCCCACCTACATTTCTGGACTCATCTTCCTCCAAACATACAGATTTGCTCAGAGTTCACCCCAAAAACCCATACATCTGGGCCTCTGCAATAGCTCATGGAATGCCCTTCCTTGTCCAACTGGTGACATATGCTCCAGCTTCTAGCCTTCTCTACATCCCTCCAACAAGCAGAAGTGACTATTCCCTTGAAAGCTCCCAGTACATCAGGACCTTACCCCTCTTGAATACCTATCACTGTTGAAGGTACTCATTGATTATGTGGATTTTTTGTGGTTGTTCTCAACTAGACTGTGAACTCCTGAGAGTTCTCTAGACCAAAAACTTCCCCTTGTTCTTATTCTCTATTCTTTGGCTAGAGGCAGTGGGTGGCACAGTCGTTAGAAGCCAGAGAAAACCTCTCTCCCGTAGTGGGAGACAACCTGAAAGACAGGGGTGAGCACAATGCTGAGAACTAAGGGAGTAGTCTAGCAGGCCAGAAACCAATTGTTAAAACCAAAGACCGAAACCAAGTCAAGAAAAAGCAGGTCACTGTCTTTGACAAAGTCCTGGGAGAAGCATGGTAATGAGCAGTTGGCTCTACTGTGCTTGCCACAGCACGCAGCATGGGAGGGCAGTGGAGTTTAAAAGCTCGGCAACAAAGAAAGAAAGAAATACAAGTCTCTAATAACCATATGAATATGTTCAGCACGTCTGGGAACTAAGGGAATGCAAATTAGAACAATGAAATACCATTTTTCCTATGTCAGACTGACAAAGACAAAAATAGTAATATTCCCAGTGTTACCTAAAGGGTAGGGAAAGAGAATGTTGATATTCTGCTAAGGTATTATTTTGGTGAGGTGTGCATTTCTCCCAGATCTTGTGGCCCAACAAAAGAAAGATGCCCCAAATGAAGACTTTGCACCTGAGGGATCTGGAGGGTTGGAAGTAAATGAGATAATCCCTCTGGTTTCCCAAGCCTGTCACCAGTAAGGAAGCCACAGAGTATGTAGAAACACCAGAAATTTCTCCAGTGCACAGTTGAGATTTGAACGGGCCATTGTGGCATCAAGGCAGAGCGCATCATTAGCACATAGTCATTAATTACACAGGTCAGTCATAAACAACATGAATGGTGCCCCTTTCACAGCCAGAAGAGCAGCATGAAGAACATACTGGAAGAGTGGCCCCTCTGGATCTCTGAGATGCCGCGGCACAGCACAGTGCCTGCTGCCTGTGCCAGACCATCTCATGCAGTAAATTCCCTGGCTGGAGGATTTGTCCACTGTGTAGATTTAGAGAAGTCACATCACTTACACAAGGTGGCTCCTCCCCAGGCAGTTTGCCATGCTGTTTCAAGTGGTCAGGGCACAGTCACGGGATATAATCCCAAATCAGCAACTCCTGTTCCCACACAGGTTTTCATCTCTACCAGGCCTGGCTTCTTGAAGAAGACAGGTCAAGATAGAAGCCAGCCATGCGAGCTTCCATCAAAGCACTGGGGACACTTATTTCCATGGTGCTGGGAAAGTGTTTTCTGCTACTGGAAGGCCTCTGAAACTCCGTTCTTTTTGAGGAAGGAAAATGAATAATACCATTGATCCCTGTACCCCCACCCCCAACAAAATGCTGAACATCCCTAAATATGCTGTGACAGTCAATATCTTAGCTACATCCTACAGTCATTCTCTCCTGGGCAGGATGGGTCCCAAAAAATTGGCTAGATAGCTCTCAGATGCATTAGTCCACGTTAGCCTGGAGGTGGAGCTGCAACTTCATGAACAATTTTGTCCCAGTCAAGGACTCTTGTTAGGCCAAGTTCCGCTTTTTCCTGGGAAGTTTTGCAAGAAGCCAATTATTCCGCACTGAAAACAACGGAGTCTGGTGAACCCTGGCCTAAATGACTGCTTTCACATGGAGGAGAACCAGAGGTGTGGGGCATTCGCCTCAGTGCTCCAAACTGGCCTCTACAAGGTACATGGAGTGAGCAGCTGCAGACCTGAGTTCAGAGCTGAGCCTCTTTGCCCAGTGCAAACAGCAGGGTGTGGCCACCACTCATTCATCGCTCCCAAACACTTTGGGTCTCAGGTGGAATGTCTAACTCCCCTCTGCTGGTCTATAGAGCCAACGGTTGGCCAGGCTAGAAGGATGTCTCAGGACCAGAGCTAGCAAGAGAAGAGTCTCTCTGAGTGCTCCCGGAACACCCAATGTTACAGGCTAAGTCAAAAGTTGAAGAGAAGAGCCCAAAGAATTTACAAAACACAAGTTTCAAAAGGCAGATACTAGAGCAGAGTAGAAAGGCAAAACTGTAAGGAGAAAACAAAAAAACTGCACAGACTAGATGTCCAGAATAGGTGTATTAAGTTCTGGGTTAATGCATAGAATAAGCACTTTTTCCATTGTTGACTTTTATTTGCCTGGAGTGGAAGGAGCAAGTTGAATGTAAAAGGCCAGAGATAGGCAGACATTTATTTCTAAATCCTCCATTTTATGCAAAGCTTCTGGCATCTATTAACTGTATGTTGTTAAATGATGATGGATGGTATTGAATTGCATCAATTCAACCCTGCTCAGAGAATAACATGAATTTAGAAATGCTATTCACATATCAATTTATTTTATAAACATTTCAATATATAACTAAAGCAGAAATTCACAAAGCTGCAAATTCCAAAATAATACTAGTTCAACTCAAGAACTCTGCATTGAGCACCATGCCAACCAATGTGGTATTTGCTACAAACACACCTTGGTTTGAAGTCACATGTGTACATGTTTGTTTGCTCGGGTTGTTTCTGGTTTGTTTTGTTTTAATTTATAATAACAAAAAGAAACTAAGAAGAATAGGAAGATACTGAACTAAAAAGCCTGAATTTACCTTCCCTACTATATTATTCCTCAGAATGTTTGGAGTGACTGAATGTCCCAGATTCAAAGGGTTTCCAGGATCCAGGAGAGTGTGAGGCAAATTGGGATGAGTTGGTTCCCTATTTCCATCTAATGATCAAATGTCTAGTATTCTCCTCAGCTTAAATGTAGAAAGCCAGGCCCAGCTGGATCTCAATTGTCTTCGACTTGATCCTCAGAGGAAAGCTCTCAGTCTGCAAATCTTGCTACTTCCAGATCACCAGAGCGTTCAAGCAGCAGAGGCTAAATAACTACCTGTCAAAGGGGACTCTAATAATAATAATCGTAGCTAATATTCAGTGAACATATACTGTGTGCCATGCACAGTTCTAAGTACTTTACTTGAATTTCATCACTTAATCCTCACATCTTTGTGAGAAATTATCATCATTATACACATTTTTACAGATAAGGAAACAGAGGTCAGAGAAGTTAATTCATTTCCCCATAGTCACATAGCTAGAGTCTACTCTTAGAGCAGACAAAGTGATCCTTTTAAAATATTAAGTCATATCATATCAGCTCCTCCTTAGAATTAACAAGCGACTTCTCTCACTCAGAGTAAAATTCAAAGTCCTTATACAGCCCACAAGTATGTGCGAGCACCCCCAACCCAGCTCCCATATTTGACCTCATCTCAGTACTTGCCCCCTCATTCCCTGGGCTCCACTGCACTGGTCAGCTTGTTGTTTCTCCAATGCGCCAAATAAGCTCCCACTTCAGGGCCTTTGCATGAGCTGTTCCCTCTGTTTGTATGAGCTCATTCTTTTATTTCCTTTAAGACTCTGTTCAAATAGGGCTTCCCTGACAACCCTATAGAAAACAGCAAGTACACAGATACTACACATCAGTCCCTTCATCTTGCTTTATTTTCTTCTTAGTATTTATCATATATAACATATATATTGATTTGTGTGTTTATTTATTGTCTGTCTCTCCCCTACCCACTGACATATAAACTCAATGTGAGCAGGGACTGGGGCACAGAAGTTCAATAAATATATGACAATTCAGTAAATCAAAGAAGAAGACAGGAATGGAACCCAGGCAGGCTGACTCTGGAATCCAAGCTCTTAACCATGATGCTCTACCACCTCCTTTCCTAGAAAGAGGATCCCTACGTTCGGAGGGAAGCTTAGCTTATATGAATTCTAAAATATTTCAATGTCAATAACAGGGCAGAGCTGCCATGAGAATGTCAGTAAAATGGCTTGAACTCCCTGCTGCATTTCTATCTTGCACTTACCTTAATTAGAATGCTTAAAGAGGTTTTATAAGGCTTGAAATCTGAGAAGAGTGTAACAACACGAAACTTCACATCTTGCTTTGGCTTGTACAGGGGCTTGTCTGTTTGAATGAAGACAGACAGTCTCTTGGTCTCAAATGATAAGCGCGTACTATTGGAGAATAAAATCTCATCCTGGGCACGTCCAGTTACACGTAGCTCATAAATCTCATCTACACTGTTCAGAGGTAGCTGGAAAAAAAAGAGATCAGACGTATCAAGGTCTCATTACTTTACCACAAAAATGTTTTAATTATAAGTTCGAATAGGAAATTTAAATATACAGGGTTATCAAATGTAATTACAATGTTGGAAAATTTGCTCCTCCTAGGCAATTCCAAAGTTTAACAATTTGCTTTCCCTCTTTTAACATCCTGTAGTTTAGTCTCCAAATAAATCACAGGGTTCCTAGAAGGCAGGACACACCCCCTGCAGCTCTCTCAGCAGCAGTTACCTTGCCTGCTCCTATCTCGAGTGTCAATTCTTTCTCACTAACAGCTATTGTGGGTCAGACCACGCAACATCCTTCAATATTTTTGCAAGCTCCACCCAATTCGAGGAAGCCAATCGGTGAAAGGTGCATTTCCAGAGGATTTGCTTTCTTGCTATACTCTCTTAAGCTCTTTCCTCTCGAAGATGCTCTCTCTTCCTGTATCTCACTCATCATGTGTTACTGTCTTGGTAAAAATTTCGGTGCGCCTTCTCTTGCCACCACCATTATTAATGGTGTCTTCTGGCATTCAGAGGACCAGAAGCCATGATGCTGAGCAGTTTCCCTGTGCTATATCATTTTACCTCACAACAGTCCATCAGGAGGGTGCTCTCATTCACGCATCTTACAAATAAAGAAACTGGGGCTTGGGAGTTAAGGAAGATGTTCCAGGCCACTAGGCAAGATTCAAACCCACGATGAGCTATACTGCTCTAATAAGAGCCCTGATGTGATGGTTTTAAAATATGTCCACAAATTCTCTCATCCTTCTCCTTTCAAGAGGTGGAGCTTAATTCCCCAGACTTAGTGACTTAATGCTTTGCTTCTTAAGAAGAGAATGAGCCAGGTCATAAAAAGGGTAGATTCTTCTGCCTTCTTCTCTCTTTCTCTTTTGGATTACTATCCTGAGGGAAGCCAGGCGCCACATGATGAGGACACTCAAGAAAACCGGTTCGGGGCCCACATGGGGAAGAACTGAAGCCACCTGCCAACAACCACCACCAACTCGCCAGCCATGTGAATGAACCACTCTCCAGCAGATCCCCCTGCCCTAGTTAAGTCTTCAGATGACTGCAGCGCTAGCTGACATCTTGACTGCAAACTCAAGAGAGACCCCACATCAGAAATACCAAACCATGTTGCTCCCAAATTCCTGACCCATAGAACCTGTAAGAAATTACAAATGTTCCTTATTGTTTTAAGCCACTAGATTTTGGGATAATTAGTTATGCAGCAATAGATAACTAACACACCTGACTTTCAGCCAATTTTTGTATTAATGAAACTGAGATCCTGAACCTGAATTCTGACTCATTTTTGCAACTAAGTTTTGACCACAGAAGGCTCAGAGGGGATTTTCCAGTAATAACAGTCATCATAAAGCCAGCAATATGGATAAGAATTTGAAGGAAATGTAACAAACCATCATCATCAATAAAATGGTCAACAGGAAATACTTAGAGAAAAAGAGTACTGATGTCTGCAATTTATTTGGAAATGCATTTAAAAATAAGATGATTAATCAATGGATAGCAAGATAGGTAGATGGAAAGATACGTAATAGAGCAAAAATAGTAAAATGCCAATAATAGAATCTAGGCAGTGGGTATGAATTTCACTAAAAAATTCACTCAGATTTGTATATTTGAAAATTATATAATAAAATGCCGAGAAAATCAGAAACCATCAGTTATGTCATCTTCAAATGACCTCTAGTATCAATTTATGCTTTTGCTTTTCTTCAATCTATTGAACAACTTCTATGTGCCAGGTTATTCTAGATATTTGGGTTACAATATGAACCAAAGGTCCATGTCTTAGTGGAGCTGAGACTCTAGCCTGGAACTTACAAATTATATTCTATTTTCTCAAGTGATACTTTAGTCCTCCTTAATACCATAAGCAGGAGGATCCATATGCCAGGAACCAGCATGTTATATGCTTATATATGGTGTAGATTTATGATATTTCATGATTAAAAATATGATATTTGATGACACTGCTCTTTATAATTTGGATTCATTTTGATCATTTTTCAGTGACACAGAGGTCCAAGGATAGATGGATTGAAGCCTATTATCAAATTAATGATGCAGAGGCCTATCAACAACAAGGAGGCCAAAGAGTCAGAATATTAGAATTAACACAAATGTGCCCCCAAAAATTTTGCTGTCTCCTACCCCATCTTCCTTCAGGGTACTGACATTGCCTCAAGGAGAAATATAATTGACTATCTTTCTGCTCCTCTCAATTGCCTTGTCTAACCTGCTGTTTCAACTCTCCCCTGTTAGAAATCCAGCCCCTCTATATGAAAAAGTTAGGTAATTTGGAATCCTCAAAAACTCATTGCTAATTCCATTGCTGGGACAGTTGGAGATGATGATTCAGACCTGATATATGAGTGTATGAGTCATCCCTGTGAACTGTAAGGAATCATTACAAGCCTTGGGGTGTCACTGTGTTCGTTGGGTGTCACTAAATCCTAAGACATCAAAACGAGCCTGGAGAAAACACTATAGATTTTAAACAATCTTTATGAAAGTTTCTCTCTCTGTGCCAAACCTGAAATGGGTTATATATAACCTGCTTCCCATAGTGCAGTGGAGATGAGGTCATATAGGCTCCTGAATCTCTGCTGGTCAGTTAGCTTCTGCCTCCTTGAGGCCACAATTACTGAAAAGGGTGCCAGGAATTGATTATAAAGCAGTTTGCTGATAAAAGACTTCTATATCTCTCAAACAAGAGTCAGTTATTTACTTACAAAGAGATTGTGGACTCCTGCTCCTTGACCTGGGGCACAGTACTAGAGGAGGTTGTAGTTCCCATAGCTGGAGACTGGCAGCCAGAGAAGAGCCCAGGAGTTGAGAATACCCAGGGGCTTTGATCAGCGAAACATCAACCTCTGAGTTGGGCACTATTGTCTATTTTGTGGTACAAATAAATGTAAACTATCTGAGTAGACAATTATTCTCTACCCAGGATCCATGAGAAAAGCATGATCACAAAGGTCCTTGTTAGACAATAAATGAATAACCTATTCTCATCTGTGCTGTCTAAAGACATTTCACCATCTCTGAGAGATTATTTGCCTTTAGGAAACTGCGACAACACAATAGTACTCATACTAATTTACTTCATTAATAATGACAGTTACTAAAAGTAATAGAGACATAATTTCAAAATAAAACACAGCAATGTACAATAGTTCCTTTTATAAATATACTAGTGATTGTATTTTAAGTATACACTAAAAACATTTCTAACTAAACAAACCACTTCCTCATTTTTAATTGATTTATTTACAAAGAGAATAACATAAATGATCTTTAGCATATTTTGTAATAAAAAATCTTTATATTAAGCATCAATTGTTTTTCATTTACTTGCTATTGATGGCTGATTTTAGTGTATCAAAAGCAAAAACAATGAGAAAATCAGATATAAACACACTTGTTTTAATGCAGGCTTAGAATATTCTTATTTTATAGCGAAAAGTCATTAGGAGCTTCTGGTCAACCAAGATGGAGGTATAAGATACTCCAGAGCGCCATTCCTCTACAGAATTTTTGAACAACTAGCAAAAACTGACAGAGCCATCTTCCTCAAAACCCTGGTAACTGAACAAGTGCCAAATCAAGAAAACACATCTTGAAAACCAGGAGAAGAAGCCTATAGCACCCTGTGAGCCCCTCTGCCAGCCTTCTTCAGTTCAGTGTGGAAGTGTTACTGCACTCCCACAGTGGGTCCCTGGCCTTTTCCAGACGAAGCACAGTGACCTGTATGCACATACTGGAGTGCTTGTATGCCCGTGCCAATCTATCAGGCGCAACATAAAAGCCTGAACCAGGAAACTCCTCAGGAGCCCGCCCTCCCAGAACTTCCCCTTCAGGTAGTGCAGCTTGCAGAGAGCTAAAGCAGAGTAAAGAACAATTAAGTAAAAGCTGCCTGAAGCAAAGGATTACCTGCTTTAAGTCATATAATAGAACTCCTGGGACAGGAGAAAGTCTATTTCATAAGGCATAGAGTAGAATTTAGATTCCTATAAACAGGGATTTCCTAAGGCCATGAGTGAGGCCCATGCACTTCACTTTGGCCTCAGGCTGAAGTTCTTGATAGAAGGACTAACCCCTGAAGAAAAGCACCAACCAAGACAGAGCCAAATTGCAAAGCCTGTGGAAGGTGTTTTCTGCATTGGGTTTTTTGGTTTTTACTAGTTCCTGGAACTTAAGGATATCTCTGTCATATCACTAGCTGAATGAAAACTTAAGGACCAGACAGCTCAGGCCCTACATCACAGAGTTAACACTTTAAAATATTAAAAAGTATTGTGTGCTGCCCTCCCCCCTACGTGGGATCAGACACCCAGGGGAGTGAATCTCCCTGGCAACGTGGAATATGACTCCCGGGGAGGAATGTAGACCCGGCATCGTGGGACGGAGAACATCTTCTTGACCAAAAGGGGGATGTGAAAGGAAATGAAATAAGCTTCAGTGGCAGAGAGATTCCAAAAGGAGCCGAGAGGTCACTCTGGTGGGCACTCTTACGCACACTTTAGACAACCCTTTTTAGGTTCTAAAGAATTGAGGTAGCTGGTGGTAGATACCTGAAACTATCAAACTACAACCCAGAACCCATGAATCTCGAAGACAGTTGTATATAAATGTAGCTTATGAGGGGTGACAATGGGATTTGGAAAGCCATAAGGACCACACTCCACTTTGTCTAGTTTATGGATGGATGAGTAGAAAAACAGGGCAAGGAAACAAACAGACAAAGGTACCCAGTGTTCTTTTTTACTTCAATTGCTCTTTTTCACTCTAATTATTATTCTTGTTATTTTTGTGTGTGTGCTAATGAAGGTGTCAGGGATTGATTTAGGTGATGAATGTACAACTATGTAATGGTACTGTAAACAATCGAAAGTACGATTTGTTTTGTATGACTGCGTGGTATGTGAATATATCTCAATAAAATGAAGATTAAAAAAAATGACATTAAACTATAAAAAAAAAAGGCAATATTACAGAAACATAGGTCAAAGTATGCTTGCTTATTATATTAATAACACCTAGCACCTAAGGTAGTTATGGACCACATAACTGAACATGCCAAAATATTCCTCTGGAGATTCAAGTTTCACTTACATTGAATGTGATAGAAACATGTACTCTTGATTAGGAATGAATGCCTTTTTTTTTTTTTTTTTTGATTTTACAAAAGTATTTTAATACAACTTTCAAATCAATTTCTGTTAAACTTACTAAGTTTAATAATCTATAATGACTGTTTTTGTTTGCTAACCTATAAGAACAATACCTTGTAATATACAAAACGGAGCATTTAGTAGTATAGATAATACACCAAAACATCAAACTTCCAAAAAGTTTAGCATCCGTGTACATTGCCACTACAATAAGTTTTAATTTAATGCAAACATCACACTGTATTTCAAATAATCATTGAACATCATATATTAAGAAAATATATTGAAAGATTACCTTGCCAAAAATGAAGTAGTTATTTAAAAATAAATATGTCCTAAATAAAACAAAACAATCACATACACATACACCTATGGTGATAAGAGCAAATCACTCAATAAACCCTTGAACTGAACAGCTGAATAACCAATTACTCTAGCACATTTGAATTCATTACAATCTTTAGCACATTTAAATTAATCAATTACTGTTTTTAGCAAGAGACAACATGACTGTAACAGACTAAATCCAAACATGCATGAACTAAGTCAAGTAAAACAAAATAAACTTGTTTTTCTTTTTGTCTATTAAAAAAAAAAAAAAAAAAAAAAAAGAAGTATTGTGTGCAACAAAAGACTACAAGACAAAAAAAGAAACAGGAAATGATAGACCATCCAAAGGAACTAAATAAAAATGCAGAAACCACCAACAAAGAAGACCAAATATTGGATAAACCGAGGGCTTAAAAAATGATCCACAACACGCTCAAAGAGATAAAGAAAAACACTGGGAAACAACTAAGGAATATCAGGAAAACAATGAAAAAACAATATGAGAATCTCGATACAGACAGACTTTAAAAAAAAAAAAAAAACACTGGAGTTGAAGACCACAATAATTGAAATAATAAATTTCCTAGAGAGCTTCAACAGTAGCTTAGACTTGGAAGAAGAAAGAATCAGCAAACTTGAATACAAGACAATTGAAATGACTCAAGCTAAGGAGCAAGGAAAAAATGAATTTAAAAAATAGGGAACAGACCCTAACAGGAGTGTGGGAACCACCAAGTGCACCAATATATGCATTGTGGGAGTCGCAGAAGAAGAAAGACAGAAAGGCGCAGACAGAATATTCAAAAAAATAATGACAGACAACTTCTCAAATTTAATGAAAGACAAGAAAATGCTAATTGAAGAAGCCCAACAAACCCAAAACAGGATAAACTCAAAGAGAACCATGCTTAGACACATGGCAGTCAAACTGCTGAATGACAAGGACAAGGAGAAAGCTCTGAAAGCTGCAAGAGAAAAGCAATGTGCTAAGCACAAGGGAGTCCCAATAGGATTAAGTACGTATATTTCATCAGAAACCATAAGGGCAAGGAGAGAGTGGGAAAAAAATACTTAAAGTGCTAAAAGAAAACAATTGCCAACCAAGAATTTTATATCTGCAAGACTATCTTTCAAAAATGAAGGAGACGAACAGATATCTGCATGCCGATGTTCACAGCAGCAATATTCACAATTGCCAAGAGATGGAAACAACCCAACGTCCTTCAACAGATGAGTGGATAAACAAAATGTGGGATATACACAAGATGGAATACTATGCCGCACTAAGAAGGAATGATGTCGTGAAACACATGACATAATGGATGAACCTTGAAGACATAATGCTGAGCAGAATAAGCCAGACACAAAAAGAGAAATATTGTATGTTACCACTAATGTGAATACTGTGAAAAATGTAAAATAAATGGTTTATACTATAGAATGTAGGGGTAGACCTAACAATAGACAGCAAATAGTGAAGGGAGAACAATAATCTAATAAGAACAGATAAGTTACGGAGGGTAAACAATGTTCTGGGAATGCTCAGGAATGACTATGGTTTGTTAATTTCTGGGGGGTATGGTAGGAACAAGTTCGCAGAAATGTAGCTATTTTAGGTTATTCCTTCATTGAGTTATAGTCTGTCTACTTTCTTGGGGTAGGGTAGGAACATGCTGGAAGCAATGTAGTTATTTTAGGTTATCTGTTTTTTCTTATTCCTTTGTTTTGGTCTTGTTTGAAATATTGTTTTTCTATTGCTTGTTTTTTTTAATTTTTTTATAAAGTTAAAAAAATGAATAAGTGTGGAAAAAAAGAAAATGAACAATGGGTAGAGGAGGGGAATGGAATATTTTGGATGCTCTTTTTTATTCTAATTTTTTTTTTATTTTTGGGGAGTAATGAAAATATTCAAAGATTGTGGTGATCAATGCACAACTATGAAAAACTGATTGTACACTTTGAAGGATTGTATATGAATATATCTCAATAAAATTGCATTTTAAAAAATGAAGGAGAGATTAAGACATTCCAGATAAACAATAACTGAGGGAGTTTGTCACCACTAGACCTGCCCTATAAGCAATGCTAAAGGGAGTTCTGAAGGGAAAAGACACCAGGTTGTGGACTGAAGTGGCATAAAGAAATAAAGATCTCAGTAAAGGTAACTATATGTAATTATAAATGCCAGTACTACTGTATTGAATTTTTTGGTATGTAACTCCACTTTTTACTACATTCAGTTTCTGAAATATAAATGCATAAAAAGTAATGATAAATCTATGGTTTTGGACATAAAATACATAAAGATATTGTAACAAGTACAACAAAAAGGTGGGGAGACAAAGAGCATAGGAACCATATACATGTATGCTATTGAAGTTAAGTTGGGATCAAATCAAACATGATTTTTCTACATTTACAATGTAAAATTTAGCCCCATGATAACCACAAAGAAAATATATGAAAATCATACGCAGAAAGAAATGAGAAGATACTCAAAACGGTAAAATTTTTAAAAATCAAATAAATATGAGAGTAGGCATTAACAAATGAATTGAAGGATAAAAATGGTATAAGACCTACAGAGAACAAATAGCAAAATGGCAGAAGTACTGGATTATCAGTAGTCACCTTAAATGTAAATAGATTAAATGCTCCAGTCAAAAGGCAAAGAATGTCAGAGTGGACAAAAAGGCATGACTCAATTATAGCTGTTTATAATAGACTCACCTTAAATTCAAAGACATGAGCAGACTGAAAATAAAAGGTTGGGAAAAAATATACCATGCAAACATAGTAACTAAAAGAGCTGTTATAGCTATACTAACATCCAATAAAATAGACTTTAAATTAAAAATAGGAGGAACAAAGAAGGTCACTATATACTGATAAAGAGGTAAATTCAACAAGAAGACATAAAAATTATAAATATGCATGCACCTAACTGCAGAGCCCCACAATACATGAAGCAAATATTGACAGATTTGAAGGGAGAAATAGACGGTTCAACATTAACAGAAGAGTCTTCAGTACTCCGCATTCAATAATGGACAGACCATCTACAAAGCAGATCAATAAGGAAATAGAAGACTTGAACAATACTATAAACCAAATAGACTGAACAGACATACATAGAACATTTCACCCAACAGCTGCAGAATACACATTCTTCTCTGGTGTACGTGGATGATTATACAAAATAGACCATATGTTTTCACAAAACAAGTCTCAATAAATTCAAAAATACTGAAATCATACAATGCATACACTCCAACCAAAATGGAATGAAGCTAGAATTCAATAACAGAGCGAGAACTGGAAAATTCTCAAACATGGAAATTAAACAACAAATTCTTAAACAACCAATGGGTCAAAGAAGAAATCACAAGAGAAATTAGGAAATATCTTGAGGGAAATGAATGTGAAAACACAACATAACAAAAGTTATGGGATAAAGCAAAGGCAGTGCTGAGAAGGAAATTTATAGCTCTAAATGATTACATTAAAAAAGAAGAAAGATCTCAAATCAAAGACCTAACCTCACAACTGGAGGAACCAGAGAAAGAGTTCAATTAAACCCACAGCAAGCAGAAGGAAGGACATGACAAAGATTAGAGAGGAGAAATATGAATAGAAAATTTTTAAACAATAGAGAGAATCAACAAAACCAAAAGTTGGTTCTTTGAAAAGATCAATTAAATCAACAAGTCTTTAGCTAGAGTAACTAAGAAAAAACAAGAAAGGATGCAACTAAAATCAGAAATGTAAGGAGAAACATTATTACCAACCACACAGAAATAAAAAGATTATAAGAGGATACTACTAACAACTGTACACTAACAAATTAGATAACCTGGATGTGATGGTTAGGTTCATGTGTCAACTTGGCCAGGTGATAGTACCCAGCTGTCTGGTCAAGCAAGCACTGGCCTAACAATTGCTGCAAGGACATTTGTGGCTTGTTAATAAACAAACTGGCTAGTTTATTAAATTATTAGTCAATTGGCTGCAGCTGTGACTGATGACTCACTGAAGGGCATGTCTTCCACAATGAGAGAATGCAATTGGCTGGATTTAATCCAATTAATCAGTTATAAGCAAGACAGATAGAGGACCTTCATTTCTTCTTCAGCTGCCCAGCGAAGTGTTTCCTGAGGAGGTCATCGAAGATCCCAGTTCATTTCCTGAGGAGTTCGTCGAAGTTGCTGGTTCGTCTCCTGAGGAGTTCATCGGATATCTTCATTGGAGTTGACAGTTTGCTGACTGCCCTACAGAATTTGGACTCGTGCATACCACAGTTACATGAGTCACTCTTATCTTATATTCATTGATTCTGTTTCCCTAGAGAACCCTAACTAATACACTGGATGAAATGGACAAACTCCTAGAAACAAAATACCTACACTAACTAATGAAATAGAAGATCTCAACAGACCAATAACAAAGGATTGAATCGGTCATCAAAATCTCCCAACAAAGAAAGCCCAGGAACATATTGCTTCACTGATGAATTTTACCAAATATTCCAAGAAGAATTAATACCAATCCTGCTTAAATTCTAAATTAAAAAAAAAAAAACTGAGGAGAAGGAAACATTACCTAACCATTACCTAACCCATTCTATGAGGCCAACATCACCCTAATACCAAAGCCAGATAAAGATACCACAAGTAAAGAAAATTACAGACCAATATCTCTAATGAATATAGATGCAAAAATCCTCAACAAAATACTAGCAAACTGAATCCAACAGCACATGGTAAGAACTATACACCATGATCAAGTGGGATTCATTCATGTTATGCAAAGGTGGGTCAACATTAAAAAATCAATTAAAGTAACACACCAAATGAACACAATGAAGGGAAAAAACACATGACCATCTCAATTTATGCAGAAAAGGCATTTGGCAAAATCCAGCACCACTTGCTGAGAAAAACACTAAAAAAAAACTAGGAATCGAAAGAAATTTCCTCAATATGCAGAGCACATACATGAAAAATCCACAGCTAACATCATAATCAACAGTAAAGGACCGAAAACTTTCCCTCTAAGATCAAGAACAAGACAAGGATGCCCATTGTCACCACTGTTATTCAACAACATACTGGAAGTTCTAGCCAGAGCAAAGAGGCAAGAAAAAGAAATAAAAGGCATTAAATTGGAAAGGAAGAAGAAAACTATCCCTATTTGCAGAGTACATGATCCTATATAGAGAAAATCCTGAAAAATCCACAATGAACTACTAGAGCTAATAACCAAATCCAGCTAATTGCTGGGATACAAGATCAACCACAAAAGTCAGTAGTAGTGCTTCTGCACACTAATAATAAACAATCTGAAGAGAAAATCAAGAAAAAAAATCCATTTACAATAGAAACTAAAAGATTCATATTGAGGAATAAATTTAACCAAGGATGTAAAGGACTTATATAAAACTACTTATATAAGAAATTATATAAGTAGGACTTATATAAGAAATTAAAGAAGACCATTTTACATTCCCACAAACAATGAACAAGTGTTCCTATTTCTTCACATCCTCTCCAATGCTGATTATTTTATATATTTTTAGTAGTAGCCATTCTAATGGGTGTGAAATGGTATCTCATTATGGTTTTGATTTGTGTTTCCCTAATGGCTAATGATGTTGAGCATCCTTTCATGTGTTTTTTGGCCACCTGAATATCTTTTCTGGAGAGATATCTATTCATGTCTTTTACCCATTTTTAATTGGGATGCTTGTCTTTTAGTTGTTGAGATACAGAATTTCTTTATATATTCTGGCTATTAAGGCCTAATTGGATAAGTGGTTTCCAAATATTTTCTCCCATTCTTGTCTTTTTACTTTCACGATGAAGTCCTTTGGTATAAAAAAAAAGATTTTAATTTTGATGAAGTCCCATTTATTTTTTTCTTTTATTGCTTGTGTTTTGGATGTAAAGACTAGGAAACCACTGCCTAACAAGGTCCTAAAGATGGTTACCTATGTTTTCTTCTAAGAATTTTATCTTTTGGTTCTTATATTTAGGTCTCTGATCCATTTTGATTTTTGTACATGGTGTGAGGTATGGGTCCACCTTCATTCTTTTGAATATTGATAGCCAGTGGAGAAGAGTCTGGCAGTTCCTCAGAAAGTTAAAGTACTGAATTACCATATGACCTGGCAATCCCAGTTCCAGGTATATACCCAAAAGAAGTGACAGCAGGGATTCAAAGAGATATTTATACACCAGTGTTCATAGAAGCATTATTCACAGTTGCCAAAAGATGGAAGAAACCCAAGTGTCCATCAACTGATGAAGGGATAAACAAAATGTGGTATACATTAATGGAATAATATTCAACCATAAAAAGGACTGCAGTTCTGATACATACAACAACATGGAAGAACTTTAAAGACATCATGTTGACTGAAATAAGTCAGACACAGAAGGACAAATATTGTATGATCTCACAGATATAAATAATTAGAATAAGCAAATTCATAGAGTCAGAAACTAGAAATACACTTTACTAGGGGCCAGGATTGGGGTAAGGAATGGGAAGTCAAGGCTTAATTTGTACAGAATTTCTGTTTGGATGATGGAAAAGTTTTGGTAATGGATGGTGGTATTGGTAGCATAACATTGCGAATATAATTAACTCCACTGAGTAACATTTTTGAATGTGATTTAGAAGGTGAAATTTTTGGTTGTATGTATTTTACTAGAATAAATTCTTTAAAGAAAAACATAGGACTGTACAACACAAACATTAACACTAAGTTAAACCATGGACTATAGTTAATAGTACAATTATAAAAACATTCTTTCATGAATTTTAACAAATATACCACACTAATGCAAAGCATTAATAATAGGGCAGTATATGGGAACTCTAAATTTTCTGCATGATTTTTCTGTAAACTTACAACTTCTCTAATAAAAATATATATTTATAATAAAGTCATTATCACCTTAAAATAATTTAAATTTATTAAGTTTACAAACATCAGAATGCAAGTGCACTTTGAAAGTTGATTCTATTTTAATTGAAAACTCATAAAAATGCAGAACCTTCTATTTTTGCCAAGCATTATCAAATTTGCTTCAGACACTTTGACTAAGTCTTCAAAATCTGTTTTACTAAAAAGGGGTATACTCCTAAATACAATCTCCAGTAAAGCTTTCAATAAATAATCATATCTACATACAACAGAAAAGACAAATAAAGGATACTGGAGTTTGTATTTCTTACACTTAAGAATTAAAAGAATTATAGTAGCCAAATTTCTAGCTAATGATAGTAAAGACACATACTGTTTACACACTATCATTAATGGAGAAAGCCCACACCTTTGTCCCACCTCTTCCTTTGAGCCTTTACACCCTTCCAGCCTATGAGACTGCGGATTCCCTTGAGGAAACCAGTTATTGTGCTTTAAGCTGTGATTCGTGAGCTTAAACTCCACCCCTCTCCTGCTATAGTACAATTAAATTACATATCCACCCCTCTCCTGCTATAGTACAATTAAATTACATAGGATTTATTTTAACCTTACTATTAGAACATTCTTTCGACAGAGTTCTACACACAGGCACTGGTGGCCAGCATCTAATATTTGTTGTTACTAAGGTTGGGGTTTCTCCCATCTTCTGCCTGCTTAAGCCTTTTTCTCTTTCCCATTTGCTATTGTTAGTAGCAGTATATTTCTTAATAAGGAAGAAAAAAGCATAATAAGTAAAAAAAAAAAAAAAAAAAAAAAAAGATGGCTATGGGATATAAGCAATATTTAAAGTAATGTTTAGAAGTATTGTATTCTCCAGGAACCCCCAAAACTGAATGTGGTTTCTGAATGTACTTGAAAAGTAACCTTCAAGAGGTAATGAGGGAACCTGGCTCATCAGGTAAAGTGGCAGAGTTAAAGTCATTTGTTATCTATTCTCAGACATCAAACTGCACTTCTTATTGAATGTTCTGGTCTACTGAGCATTAAATTTTTGCAGCACAAAAAACAAACCTAGGAAGAAAGGTACAAGCTTGCAGATCAAAGCTATAGGAAGCAGGATTTGTTCACAAGCTAACAAGTAGGATTAGTTAATAATCAGGTTTTATGACTGTCTCAACAAAATAATAATCCCTTCCTATTTCTACAGCAAATTTCACAGCACTTTCACATTGCATTTCACCCCCAAGATATCCCTAAGAAATAGACGTGGTTTCTTGATCCACTTTTCCAGGGGTGGATTTAGGGTGAGGTGAGTGAAGTTCATGACTTAAGTGCAAAATTTCAGGCAGTGTCAAAAACTCAGTAATCAAGATAAGTGATATTTTAATACAATATTTTAAAATATCAAAAAAATGCAAAAAAATTGTATTATGACCAAAATATAAACATTTTAAATTAAGACAGGATCAGTATTACTGATGTTTCCTATTGCCTCAGACTCCAATATGGCTCAGCATGGCACTGCCCTTTTCAAGGACAAGGAAATCAAGGAACAGTGTTAATTACCCACTCAAGAATATAAAGCTCATTAAGGCAGAAGCAGGATCAAACCAGTGCAGGCCAGTTTCCCTCAGTGAAGTTCTCTACTTCCCAAGTGAGAAATTCCTCCCTGAAGAAATATTATTCTTAAATAGTCTGAAGGCTGAACTAAACTCGAGCCAAACTCATAAGAAACACAAATTGATATGAAAGCCAATAAAATAATTCATTTAGTGCACTGATGTAATTTATATTTCTGAAACAAAATTTTTTTAATGGATACTTACCGATGGAAGGATAAGAGTCCTGAAAGATCCTAAAAGCAAAAGAGGGAAGAAAAGAGAATCATCATAATTTGAATATGATAATATAATCAAAACTCACAAAAGTCTATTAATACTCTTTCAGATGCAGATAGAACTATTCACTTATTTGGGCAAACCAAAATAATTTTGTTAAGGCCCAGAACACTCCAGAGATTATTCTATACTCCTGTGCCAAAGAATTAAGGAAATCTGAGCCAGGCTTAAAAGGAGATCAGTTGGTGAACTCCCCCAAAATTAGTAAACTCTGCTTCTCTGTTTCAATACCATTTTTGCTGCTGCTGCTGCTGCTGTGGCGGTTTTAAGTTATCCATGTTGAGGACACTGCAGACAGAGCACAGGGTGGCCCTGAGGTTTATTTCTTATGCTCTCATCCTCTCATGATAAAGGAAGGAGTGGATGGGATTAGTCATGTCAGGAGTGGGCTGGGACTCAAATGACTGATGAGTACCAGCGTGATACAGACTTTTTTTCTTGCAAAGTTTCTAAACATAGGACCGCTACTTAAACTTATGCCAATTTCTCATCAGATCCATTTATTTCAAGGAAAAAAAAACAGCTTTGAGTTAAAAAATAAAAGAATATTTATCCAAAGTTCCCATCTGAGTGGTATGAATTCAGAGATGGTGATAGCCCCTCAGTTCCTTCATTCATTAAAGAAATCATTAGTAAGGGCTGCACAATGGACAAGATGATCAGGGGCCCCCTCCTCCTGGAGTCCACATGGTCTGTCGTGTGGGAACAGAGCACGGCCCAGAACAGAGAGAGAATTAAGGGAATGGCCTCTGGAACTACACCAGATGGATTCCATAATGACTCAGCCACATACTAGTTCTGCCCTTGAACAAGTTACTTGATTCTCAAGTTCAGTTTTTTCAGGATGCTGATAATCGTACCAATCTCATAAAGTAGCTATGAGGAGAAAATATGTTAATACCTGAAAAGAGGACAGAATAGTGCCTGGCACATAGTATTAGCCATTATAGTACCAGAAACCCTGAAAAGTCATCCTTTGGGGTTGTTAATGTGCTTCTTCAAATTTTTATGATGTGCTCCCCCTCATTAAAAATACTTAGAACACATTACCAACATCAAATTAGATTTCTAAAGTTATATACATGCATTTCTCTCAAACAATATTTAAGATGTTAAATATTGGGAAAGTTTAATTTCTTAGTTTTTCTCAATAAAAATTAAAAAGATGAAAGTTAGTACATGTCTACCTACATCCAGATTCTCAACCCCAGATTTGTGCACACCCACTTTGAAGACCAATGGATGGGTAGGCTTTGGTGCAGTGCAAAAATTCATCAACATCACTGAGCAGCCAGCAGAGATAAGTTTATCTGATAACTGAGTGTCACTATAGGAAGCAAAGAGCAGGACTCTTAAATAATAGGATACTGGACTAACAGTATTTTGAAAGGGAGAAGAAGGAGGAGCAATGGAACAGAGAGTTATGGTTCAATGGGTCAGGGCTATGATAGACGTAGGATAGGAAGCACATCAGAGGGACATCCAACACAGACTGAGTTGTAAGCTGGATTGGGGAAGGCACCCAGAGAAAATGATGCCAGCATCTAGAGTTATGGGATGAGGAAATATTAACTAGGTGAGGACAGAAGGGAAGAGTGTTCCAGGCAGAGGAACAGCCAGTGCAAAGGAGTGGAGGTCAACAAGAGTCTACCAAATTTGGAAAGTGCAACAAACTCAGTGAGACAAGACCACAGGCATGAGTGGAGGTAGGCAGAGGAGAGGCTGGGCCAGATCTTGAAAGGCCTTTTAGACAGGTGAGAGCTCACCAGGTTAAGACTGTTACTCCAGCATCCTGATTTAGCATTCATCCTGGATTCTTAAAAATAATTCTTTTAGCAAAATTTTATTACAGAATGTGTTTTGTTTACACAAGGTTTAACTTTAAGAGTCTTTAACTGTGCTTTGGGACTATCTCAACTTGTGGAAGAATCTTCTTTTCATTAGCTTATTTCTTTTTTTTAAAGAAAAAATATTTTTATTTTACTGTTAAATAACCACAATTACTAACAGCATGTATGTGCCTTTTGGACACAGCACAACTTCGCAAACCTAGATATCACCACCCTCAATTTCCATTCTACATTGATTTTTGCATAGTACTTTAAAAAAAAATCACAGCAATTGCCAAAAACCCAGCTTCATGATGATATGATGTTATCAAAATGAATGTAGTGAAATCTAATGTTGAAACAGTAAACTATCTTGATCTAATGATTTGCACAAAGTTGGACAAATGTCAAAGATCACTCTTTAAAAACTTTCTCTTGAAAATTAAAAATTCCTTCTGATGCCCTTTGCAAGTTCACAGTGGCACTACGGGGTGCCTCAGTGCATAGTTTGGGAACTTGTGGTATAACATCTTTTGATTGCAAAATGGTTGCCTTGGCTCCAAGCACACATTTCTACACAATTGTGTTCATGACAGGAAGAAGGTACAGGCTTTCTCATTACCTCTTTCTCACGTAATCAAGACTATCAAGCCAAAATGTCATATAAAAATATATCTTTGGTGAGTTTTTTTAATTAATTAGCTTATTTTTAATGGGATAAACATATTCTATATTGAATTGAAATGAAATTGGGAAGCTCTATAATATTGCAGCAACTAAACTTGGTTAGACAATCAAACAAATCATAAATAGAGAAAATATTTGTTGAAGAGAGGTATAGTACTCTGCAGGCAAAAAGATCTGTGAAATATTTGAACTGAAATATTTAAACATTTCAACACAGAAAAAAATGGAAATTGAGAATATTCTCCATATATCATAATTTGCTCTGTTCTTACCAGGTCCCTCAGCACATGGAGAGAAAGTGTTTTCTCTATTAAAAGAAGTACAATCATGGCAATCCCACTTCTAGGTTATATACTAGAGAGAACTGAAACAGGGACTCAAACAGATATTTGTGCACCAATATTCACAGCAGCATTATTTACAATTGACAAAACAGGGGAGCAACTCAAGTGCCCATCAACAGATTAATGGATCAAACTAAAATGTGTAAATATATACAGTGGAATATTATTCAGTCATAAAAAGAAATGAAGTTCTGACAAATGCAACAACATGGATGAACCTTGAAACATCATGCTGAGTGAAATAAGCCAGACACAAAAGGTCAGATATTGTGAGATTCTACTTAAATAACTAGAATATGCACACAAAAAAATTTCATGGAAATTGAAAGTAGAGTACAGGTTACCAGGACAGTGGAGAGGGGGAATGGGGAGTTAAGGTTTAATGGGTACAGTGTTCTGTTTGGGGTGACAGAAAAGTTTGGCAATGAATGATGGTGATGGCAGCACATCATCATGCATGTAGTTAACACACTGTGCGTGTAATTAACACCATTGAAATGTATACTTGAAAGTGGTTAAAGTAGGAAATTTTATGTTGTACATATTTTACCACAAAAAAATTCAAAGGATATATAAATTGTGGCCAATTTGAACAATAAAATAAAAAATAGTAGTAAAGGTTTATAAAGTACTGAATAAAACAAGATTCTATGAATTCATGCTGCTATAATCATTAAAGAAATGACTAAATGGAGAGGAAAAAAGTTCTTTACCATAGAATACTAACTATTAAGTGTGGAAAGAATCATAGGAATTAGAAAATTTTTTGCAACCATCACAGCAGTAATTAATTTAGGCAATAATCATCAATGGATTAAAAAGCTAGTAAATAAAAGTGAGAATTGTAAGAAATAATAAACCACTATTCTTGTAAGCTACTAAGTTTTGGGAGTGGCTTATTTCACAGGAATAGATAACTAAAGCACTTTTGAAATGAAAAAGATTAGGTAGCAAATCTCTAACCAGTCACATTAGACTATGGAGCACTTGAAATATGGCCAGTCCAAATTGAATTGTGCTGCAAGTTTAAAATATATCCCAGGTTTCATGTCTCTAACACTTGGAACAACAACAAAAAAAAGTTAAATATCTTGTTAATAATTTTATTAGTGATTATATGCTAAATTGATTATAAAATATCAATAAGTAAATAAATAAATAAAATATATTCTAAATAAAATAAAAATAAATATTTTTATTAAATAAAATAAAATAAATTATTATTTATTTTAAATAAATAAAATATATTATTTATTTTAACAAATAAATAAAATATATTAAAATTAATTTCACCTGTTTATTTTTACTTTTTTAATATGGCTACTAAAAAATTTAAACTTACACATGTGGCTCACAGCACTGCTCTAAAAAAACGGCAGACTTGCATTTTTACTTTGAAGCTATAAAATGACCAACAGACCTGAAGGCATAAGACTTTTTAATTTTGTGACTAATATAATAATAGATAATACTTATTGAGAGTTCTAAAAGCTTTACACATATTAATTCATTCAATTCTATGAAGTATCACATCGTTATTTTACAAATGAGAACCCTGAGTCATAGGGTTAAGTCATAGAGAAAAGAAGTAGAGGAGCCAAGAATCTAACCCAGGCAGCCTGGCTCTCAGATCTGTGCTCTAAACCACTCCCTCAGTACTGCCTCTCAGTACAGGAATAACAGCTGTATTTTTGTTCTTCTATTATGCATGCATTTGATTCTTATGGAAGTTCCACAGCCTGGATAGCCTGTTCATGCACGTCGATGTCAGTACCTCCTCAGTCACAGAATTCTAAGTTTCAGTCACCTTGGACTCCTTTCTCTCCTCAAGTCTACGAAATCAGTCACCAAATGTTCCATAATGTTTCTTCCAACCTTTATAGTTATACTATAAACACTGCAGTAGCAGTGCTCATTTTAAAATAATTTCTATTATACAAGAACTTCTGAAAAGGATATAAAAACCAGAAAGCTCTTCTGTCAGTTCTTCAGACTACACAGTTTTGGTATGTTTGAAGTTAATTCCAAGATCTGAAAAATCTATCTTCAAAGGAAAGTTAAACAGTAGCCACATCTGTCACAGGTCGGGCTCCCTAGAAGCAGATCCTGAGATAGAAAGTACAGGAGGTTCACTAGGGAGTGCTCTTGGGATCAGCAACTGGAGAACGGAGAAGGAAGAAGGAAGGACTGTGCCAAGGCAGAAGTGGAGCTGCAATGCAGGCTCAACAGAGGCCTCAGCAGAACCCATGGGGAGCCAGGAAACTGAGGTGACCCTTGAGAGTTGTACTGAGTTGGAGTGAAGGGGCTGGTCCTTTATACCCAACCTCAATCAGACATGGGATGTGAACTGCCCCCAGAAGGGTTGCAACCATAGGTAGAACAACTGTCTCCACCTGATGCAATCACCTAAGGGGGCCGGCTCCAAGGGCAGTCTGCCACCAGGCAATTCGACAGCCGCACTCCCAGCAGCTGGGGGAATGGGTCCTTCATCTCTAAAGGGGGATCTGGGCAGCACAGCAAAGCATTGGCCACAATGTCCCACATTCAAATAAAGGAGAAAAAAATAAACTGTAGTGACCTGGGCTCCAACAAACCAGAACCCTGGATTAATGCAAGTTACTTGTCTTTCAGTATGTTAGGATAAACCATCAGGGTTGACTATTTTGTCAGCTCGGAGACTAGAGGAAACAATGTGCTTCCTTTTCATCATGAACTGACATACAAGCTACCTCCCACCCTGCAAATTTACAAAGAATTGGGGGGGAGGGGGGATATTTTTATCTCAGTGACATCAAGCAAGAAGAAAGTAAAAAACAGCCAGAGTCTACAATCCAAATAAATCTCAGAAGTTGATAAACTGGAGGGCAAGCATTTTTGCAATTCCAAACAAGCTAACCAGATCTGAAGTGCAGGAAATCTCATTTCATAGTTTTTTAAATGTAATTCTTAACAGAGTCAAACTTTGAGGGATTTCCTCATTAGAGAGAAACTGCAAGAGAGGGTTAACTGCATACCTACATCGGACTGCTCAGACATGTCACAAACCCAGGAAAGATACACAGGCAGAAACAGACGCTCCACCCAAACACTGCAGTGTAGAAACTGAGATGCCCCCAACCACCCCCTATTTCTTGCTCCATCCAGGGAATAACTCAGAGGATATGCAGAGAGATCTAATTTAAGGCCTACTAACTGGTCTTATTAAAAGGTCAACTTTAAGTACTCAAAATTTTCTCAATTTGCTATCTCCCCTTAAATTTACAAACACAGCTTGGAATTTCCTAGGCACTTAATAAATCTTATTTGAAAGTCATAACATTTTAGCAATAATGTACACCACCGAAACATAAAATTGGGGAAGAAGGACAGGGGAGTACAGAAGACCTTTGAAGAGTATTCTCTTTTTCTGCTGTTGCTAGATTCAGGATTAAATAGATAGTATTTGCAAATTACTGTGAACCTTTTTTCCCTTTTGGCAAGGCTTTACTCATAACCAGAAAATAGTCACCACTTTGTGAAACACTGCATGGCATCCTTTTAAATCACTAATTAAAGAGTCTCTCTGTTATGTAAAGTTCTTCTTAACACTGTAGATAACTTTGTAAAATACAGATCATTTTTTGTGTATAACCAGAGAAAGTCCATCTTAAAAAACTTTCAGATGCTTTCTCCTTCCCAACATCACCTCAGCAACTCAAAAGAAACCTTGTTTTTATGCTTCACACTTGGCACAGGCCTGAGAACTGTTCATTTGATTTACAAATATAGTCAAAGCTATTTTTAAATTGTGTAATAAGCATACACAAAAACTAACCTTTCCTTAACTTTTTAAACACACTCTATAATACCATATGTTGCCTCTTTCGACATCTGTGCTCACCAAAGAGCTTGATGGAGAATCACTGATGGGACAGAATAGTGTGTAACTAGAAATCCAACTAAGCCAGAAATATTCTGTTTAAAAAAAATGCATTTTCCACTATATTAAGCACAATTTAGAATTTGCTGCCTAATTATTTTCAGCAGTTCTCTGCTATTCAGTAATATGTAGTCACTAACTTAAGTGTATCACTTTTTCAACTGAGAATTTTTATCTCTTTACTAATTTATTAAATATTCTGTCATTACTGTGAGAAGGATTTTCTTTGATCTACAGATGGACAGAGTAAGAAATGGGATTTTCTACCACAAATCTGTGGAAGACAACACCTTAAAATATGTTTCTGCTTCACAGTTTAACGTCACTTTAAGGCTAAGCAACTATTCAATTAATTAAATCTGTAAAGAAAACACAGTTATTTCAAGCAAAACAAAACAAAACAAAAAGATCTCTATGGATCCCTTACATACTTGTTTTATTTTTTCTCTCCTGCCTCCTCTTGCTTCCAAATTTCTAAACAAATGTTTCATAAATAACATTTTGTTCCATTTAGACCACTGAACCTAAAATAGGACAAACAAAAACCCACTAAAAGTAAAATTAATAAAATGACACAAGATAAACTAAATGTATTCTAAATACAAATGAAAAACCAAAGGGTCAAGCAAGGCTTCTGGGTGCTAAACGTACAAGGCATTTATTATAGCAGGGATGAGCTTTCCAACCCATGCCAGAAAATAAGAGTGGTTTTACATTTTTGAATAGTTGGGGAAAAAATCAAAAGAAGGAGAATATCTCATGATGTGAAAATTCTAGTAACTCCAAATTTGAACATTCATAAACAAAGTGCTGTTGGTACACAGCCAAGCTCATTTCATTTATGCACTGTCTACAGCTGCTTTGTACTACAAAGGCAGAGTTGACCATCAAGCCAGCAAACTCCTAAAATATTTACCATCCGACCCTTTATTGAAAAAGTTTTTATCGACCCTTTGTTACGTATGGTGTTCTCGTTAAGGAGACTTCCTCAAGAGATAAGTGGGTTGAAGGCCCACTTGACTCAAAATCAAGCAGCATCACCAGAGACCTGGATTCATGCCACAGGCCTGCACTTGGGAAGAGACATCACCTGTATTATCCTGACACTGGGAAATCCTAAGTACAATACAGCTTACATTTATTTAGTATTTACTATGGGTTGGGCATTGTGATAAATGCTCTAAAGCAGCACTTTAAAAAAGTAAAAAGAAATGGGTAAAACTAATTTCAATAATATAATTTATTTTAACACAATATATCAAAGTCCAGCTTGTATTTTACACTCATGGCACATCTCAATGTATACTAGCCACAATTCAAGTGCTCAGAAACCACATGCAGCTAGCGGATACCATACTGGACAGTGCAGCTCTAAAGCATTATCTCATTTAATCCTCCCTACAACATTATTAAGTAAGAACTATTATTATCCCCATTATACAAATGAGATGAAGTGACTTTCCCAAGGTTACATAAGCAATAAGAGGTGGTACCAAGGTTTACTTCCAGTGTGGCTCCAAAGTCCCCATTCTTATCCACTGAGCCTCTCAAACCGTACTGGACAGACCCAGCTAGCTGTTCCTTCCAAAACAGCAGTCTTAACACAACCTCATATTTCTCTCTGTCCCTCCTCTGTAGCTCACTCCCCTCTCATGTTACTATTTGGACACACCCACTCTTCCATCTTTTATCATGATCTATGTTATTATTACCTCAAGCCCCTCTGAAAGCCCCCTATGTAGTCACAACAAGCCTTGTAGGCAATCTTCCCTCTCCTACCCAACAGAATCATTTGCGGCACTCATTCCACACCCCCTCCTTCCATGCCCATAGCAGACAGAGCTAATCCAGCTAACACTCTGTTCCAGTAAACCCAGACTTGACCTTGAAACCATCAATACAGCACTCTAAGCAGCCTCTACTATCAACTTGAGTTGGCCATATTGAAATGGTCATGACATGAAACCTACTTTCCTTCCCTATGAGGAGCACAGGGATGAGAACTTTGTGTGGTCACTAAATATTTATGTCCCCCAGCATTGTGCCATCTATAGTTTGGTACCTAATACATGTTTGTAATGCTCTAAATAATAAATGTCCTGCCTTAGCTATATTTCTGATTAGACTCAACACATATTTTGGTGAAATTTAAGTTTTAATAATTCAAAATCATTTCCGTCAGCTACCTTTTCACGAATGTAAATTCCTAACATTGGCCTGCCAAAAGGAAGGTACCAGGTGCTCTTAAAAACAACTTTCCTCACCATTTATTTGCAAGCTCTTATCACTCTGGCTTTCAGATATTAATGCATGAATCATTTCTACAAAACTAAATACCCACAGACCTGCCCACTACCTACTTACTCCTACTCCCTCAACCAAATCTTCTGTGACCATTTCACCTTGACCTCTGCAAGGGAAGAAAGTTAAGTCATGGAATCTTCCTGAGAAAAGTGTAGAGTAGAAGAGAAAGAGCAAAAGCAGGATCCACTGTAATCTTTGCAAGTTTTGTCCCTGCACTGAGAGATGGGGACTTACAATTCTACTTTTTATTCAAACTGATAACCACAGCAGTAATAAAAAAAAGAAAACTCTACCCCATCCTTTCAAGCTTCAAGTGAGTCATATTACCCCCAGAAACAGCTCTCCTCTTCTCTTTTCTCCCTCAAGCAGTATCCCCCAGATACCAATGAAAGTACCAGCTCTTGCATTCTAATATCCCATAATTGAGCAGTGACGCAGTTTAAGGCACCACCAGGGAATATCTCAAATCCTGTGTTTCTCTTCAAATGTGCCACTACTTTTAACATTTATCCTCATTTCCTATAATGGGATGGCCAGATCTGTAAAAGTTAGAGAAAGGTAGATTACTTATGGCAAAGTTTTCCTAAAACACAACTTTATTCTTTATCTCAATTTTATACATCAAAATATTTCTTTCCTAACCCATTCTCTATTTCCCTCCAGTATCAAAGGAAAAAGTAAAGGTTGTTTTAAGGATAATCTACTCACCTGTGCTCCTGATCCCACCCATTCTTGCTCGTAAATTATCTACTATCTTTTGCACCAACTATTCTTATCAGCCATTGCACCAACCATTTCTACTGGGCGCTTTAAGAGACAATCTCATCTCCCTTCTCTCAACAAACTTCCAGAAGGACTGTGTACACTTTCTGATATTTTCTCATAATCCATTTATTCCTTAACACTTGGCTTTTGCTCCCAACACTTGACTTAAAACCATTTGCCTGAGGGTCACCAGAGAAGGTCTTTTCTCTGTCCTCAACTTTTCTGACCTTCTGGGATACCTGGCACTATTAAAATCTTCCTTCTTGGAACTCCCTCTTCCCTTGGCTTCTGAGACATTTCACCATCTTCAGTCTATTCCTGCCTCTGACTGCTCATTGTCTACCCCTTTCATTGATTTCATTCCTTTTCCCAAGCTTCTTATCATCAGGCTTGTGCTTTCCATAAGCTCTGCCTCTCTTGTGCATCTCCGACATTCCCATGACTTCAAATACTGTCTGCCTCTATGAAAATTAGGCCTTCAACTCTATCCCTGGCTACAGTTTCAAAACCATCTGCTGGGCATTTCCACCTGGATGTGTCTCTAAACTCACATCCAAAGCAGAACATAATTATCATTTTGGAAAACACACAAACCTCTCTGCCATTCCCATGACTGCCACACCCAGCCGTCAGCTCCACCCTCCAGCACACCCTTGCCTTCTCTAATGCCCTGGTATGTGAAATAACTGTTACCAGTAAATGCCAAGTAAGTCAGCAGAGGTGGGACATTTATGAATGGACATTTGTACGGCTCTGGAAATAAAAGGTAACAGTTGCCAGGCACAGGGTCACACACAAGAAGCACTGTTTACAAACCTCATTGAACTTTTTATGTAAACAAGAAATAAAACTTCTCCAGTCTTCTGCACTTTTGCTATTATATATTATCTTTCTGGGACCTCTAACCTCCCCCAATATCTTCCTTTCTCTTTTTCACCATCCCTCTTCCATTCACATTTCATGTACAGCAATATTCAACAAATAAAAAATAAACTGGGGAACTGCCAGTGAAGAAACAACTAGTTTAAAGCCCTCTTAACAGAACATAAAGGATCAAACAGCAACCCAGCCCAAGTTCATACAGGATCTGATTTCTGTTTCCACCGCAACCCTTTAGTGAGTCACTAGGACAATGACTCATTCAGGGTTAGAAAAGAAGCAGCACATGTTTATCCTGGAGTTTAGAGAATCTGCATATTCACTTTCAAATTCACCCAATCACTGATTCATAATCAAACCCCAACACATGTTTTTCCACCACTTAAAAATTAACACCAAAGCTTAGGGCTGGGGGCTACTTGAAATGCAAATACAGAAGTCAGAGAGAGGGGCCTCTCAGCTGCCAGGAATTATTAGCTTGCAAGGGTATGCCACTCATGCTCCAGCTCTGCGGTACTCCGTCAAGTAAAATTTGTGAGATACAAAAGGGCAGGGCTCACACTTTAATGTGAATCACCTGTGGCAACCACTTACAATACAGCTCAGAGTCCTGGACCTTACCTGTGTCTTGAGAGGAGGGCACGAAACTGCATTTTTAATAAGTACAATACACACTTTGAGGAACAATGAAATAGAATTTAATTTTAGAAAGATCTATGAGGCTTCCAGCCTCGTCCCCACCCCTTTCTCAGAACCATCAGTCCATAAAGAGCAATTCTGCCATGAGCGGAAAGAAGAAACTTGCACAAATACACAAGTAAGCATTTTAAACTCCTTAGTTAGCCTTATTTTGTCCCCTATCAGATGAATCAACTTTTGCAAATAGATCCTAGATTTTACACACACTTCTCCATATGCTAGGAAAGTTTCCTAGGGTATAATGGAAATAGCACTGGGTGGCAAATTTGAGGAACTACCCTCTGTTTCCTGCTCTGCCACCGATAAACCTTTTACCCTTGTGCGAGTCACTGAATACCAAGGGTCGGGCCTCCTCAGTCATGAAATGAGGTGACTGAATTGGCTTATCTCTGGGGGCCTTCGGAGCTCTAAATCCTATGATGTTCAAAGTAAATGAAGAGGAGTGCAGGCATTTCATCTTGTGGTGCTTTTGACTGAAATGAGATTTCATTCGATCTAGGACTAAACCACAGCAAGCAAATGTGAAAATAACTTTAGAGGATGATGACTGATACAACATTGCACTGTTATCCCAAATTGAAGTAGAACAAAAATATTTCATTTTCTTCCAGAAAGTGGAAAACCTTATGGTCTCTGGACTCAGAATAAATTTTAAATGCAGGCTTCACCATTTTACTAACTGAGCTAACTCAGGAAAATTAATTGTTCTCTCATGGCCTCAATTCCCTCATTTATAAAATGAAGATAATAGTGATAACAGATAAGATAATCTCATAGGAATGTTGATTTTAAATAATGCCCACAAAGTCCCTGGCACATGGGGAAACTCATTATTTAATACATTAAATCCCTTCATCCCATTTTCTCAACTTCCTCTCCCACCTAGTGATGTGCCTTTTATATAGTTCCCAGTTTAAGCTCATCCCAATGATTGGTTAATAATTGTCTTCAGACATGAATTGTTGCCACTCTCTTCTAATAACAACAGCTACTATTTTCTTGAACAGTTCCTTTGTGTCAAGCACTGTAAATATGTTAACTCAATCCTCACAGAAATGCATATAATGTGCATAATTGTATAAGGCAGAAACCACTATTTTCCAGATGACAAAGCTGAAGTCTGACGAGGTGATGACTGCTCCCAGCCACACAGCCATCAGCGGAAGGGCCAACACCTGCACCCGGGTAGCCTGGCATCAAACCCCAAGGACACCATGAATACACTATGGTCTTTTAACCTCAACCAGGTACCTGCTGAGATATATATATATATATATATTCCTATGTCTTCATTCTTGTGTGCTATATATATATATATATACTTATATATATATAAATATATATCTTCATATATATATTTAATATTTAAATATATTTTATATTTAAATATAATTCTCAAGTAGGTGCAGGTTTAGACTGAGTTCTATTGGCAAAGCTGCCTGTGAAAACCTGCCTGGGAGATCTGCCCACACACTACACTAATTAATCTGCTTTCATAAACACTATGGGACCATTTTGATCTATGAGTCATGAAATTTATATTCAGGAACTTTGTTTCAACCAGAAAGCCATCCTAACTGAACTGGATGTTTTTTTTTTTTTAAGTTTTTCAAATAATATCTAAAGTTTTATCTAAAGATTAAGAAATATTGATTTACCACCCTTAGTGGATCAAGATGGAAACAAAATACACTGTAGTCAATGTGAGAAAGATGGTGAGACAATAAAGGACAAATATACCACTAAATCTCCAAGATTTGGGGGCAAAAAGAAAAAGCAAGTTACTGAAGGACACAGGAACACTCATAGAGTATGTCTTACCACAACACCTCAGTGGAAAGGAGGAAGTGGTCGCGGTCCCTTCAGACCAATGGGCACTCACCAGGAGGGAGATACTCATCTGCAGAGGACCCAAATATTTCAGGTTTGGCATTTTCCATTCAGGTTTTATCTTAAATCAGGTTTACATGAAACCAGTGATAATGAATTCGTTAATGGCGGCTGAAAGGTTGTATTCTTTATCATTTGAAGCAAATCTTGCTAGGGAAAAATACTGAAAGATTACAAATGGAAAACTGCAAATTGTAAAAGCAGAAGGAACAAAAGCAGAAATTACGGTTTCAAAGACCTCAGAAATACTCTAATTATTCATGTACCTTAACAAATGAAGAGCTAGTTCTCACTTATGAACTGTGAATTAAAATGTTCCTAGCTTTTCTTTCTTGATTCAGCATGGAATTCCAGGGCAATATCACAATAAATAAGGGAAGATATACCAACCACTATGGGAAAAGACAAAGGAACAGATTCACCTTCTATCCAACAATATAATCTGACTTGATTTCAAATGCCAATAGCTGCTCCATCTTCTCTCCTCTGGTAATTATTACTATCATCTTTTACTATGTTTTGTCAATTATGTTTACTTAACTAAATCTGTTTTGCAAAGGAAGATAAGCTTCATGAATCTAGTTCCACTCACTGGAATTGCTGATAGTGCTGATGACAATGATGACAATGATGACGACGATGGTGGTGGTGATGGGGGTGATGGTGGAGATAATGAAAAGTACACTTCAGTATGTGAATCTCACCAATAAAGAAGCAACAACCCACCTTCACTGATGAACTTGGCAAAGTTGAATAGAAACACTTTTTCTGAAGGACTATTGTTCACCGAAAACAATCATAATCAATCCCCAATAAATGCAAAATTAATGTAAAAAAAAAAAGAAGAAAAGAGACTAACTATAATGTAATCAGTGCTGCTGACCTCAAGGGTGGGAATGTAAATAAAACTTCCCCTATATCTCTCAAATGAGTAAATAAACTCATCCCTGAGAACGATAACTATGATTCTGCATTTATTAAAGTATATTCTGCAATTCAAATGCTTTAGTTATTACTATTTCTGACATAGATTAAGCCAGAAATCAATTCTGGTTATAGGGAAGCAGTTCCCCCAAGGGATTTCTAAGAAGGTCAGGACTGCTGGAAACAAGCCACTCGGAAACAGTCCTTCTCTTACTCAGCTCTGCTAGGAGATAAATCTTTACTAAAACCAACCTTTTCTTAGAGGCTCTCATGAGAAAGTGATGAAACAATCAGATCTCAGATGTATTTATTTGTGTTTATGTGACAAGGGGAAGACAGGAAAAAAACTTGAATCGTATAAAGACACAGACACCACTGATTTAGAAATCCTCATTTATCTACATATTGTTACAACTGGAGAAGTCAGATAAAGAAAAGGATGTGAGTACAAGGAGGGAGAAATGTCTTGATCCTTAAGCTCTAATATTACAGGAAGCATCTGCTCTGAGAACAATAACTCACAGCCTCTGATAGAGTAATAGTCTCCTCTGAAAAACAGAGAGTGCTCTAGCAGTGGCATTTTCAATGAAATTAGTTGTCAACAGAGTCCAAAACAGCCTCTGAAAGAAACAGCTTTTTCCTTCTTTCTTTTTCAAAGACCCGGTTTGCTCCCAAGACAAGTGTTGTCCGACCTGGACTTCAGCACTTGAGCCTTCCCAGGAGCATATGATGGACTCTCCTCACAAAAGAAAACTCTGAATAAAGTTAATACAATAATACGAACCCTGGTGCTGATATTATTTGTTTGCAGACAAGGAAAAGAAGAGAGACTGATAAGGGAGACTGCAGATAAGCCAATGACAGAAGGAATTCTAAAGCACGAGTAGGCAAATGTTCATGCAAAGCCCCCAATATTTATCAAAATCACCCATGTTATTTTTGATCTCTGCATTGCAGCAAAACTGCCATACTACTAAAGCCAAAATTATAAATTCTTCATGGATAAATAAAAAGTAGAGCCACCTTAAGTATTGTCTGCTATGATTTAGTATTTCAATGTTTTCATTAGCCACTCTCATAAGCAAGGATTCATTCATTTTCAGAAATGATTGTTCAGTAATGAAAGTTGAGGTCTGCCCCCACATAAAAAGGAAATGATGCCTCCTGCATCTGCTTTTTTGATATTATTACTAATAATAATATTAACAGCTGCTGTTTATCGAATACCTAATAGGTACAAGATATTGACTTTAACTTGATAGCTGCCCTGAGCAGTAAGTTCCATTATCCCCATGAGCAGTTAAGTAACCTGCCCAAGGTTACCCAACTAGTATACCGCAGTGCTGAGATACAAAGGCAGATCTTAGCACTAACCTACACTTCCTCCTCTGCAGGAAAATAAGGCCTCCTGCTTCCCTGACATTGCTCCTACAAGGAACAAAGTGACCTGGTCCCTGCACACATCATCTCTTCCTGACCACCCATCCAACCAGTATCTACCCTGATGTAGATAAGCTTTGATTCATGATGGTGTTAACTTCTCTATGCTGGCACAGGATAAACATTTATATAATGGACTGTTGTGGAGTCCCATCCACCCTTTATTATGTGCCTTTACATGATTTTTGTAAAGTTAACTCAACATTATCAGAACTTATGCTTCAATTTCTGGCCTCTGACTAAATTTATCTAAACAAGCTTCTAGTTAACAGTGTTTAAATTTTGGCAGTAGGATTACAGGTCATCTGGTTCATTTCCTTTACTTCCAGTGTTTATCAAGTTGTACGCACTAAGCCTGTATTACTATTGCAATTCGGAAAAAATACAATAAACGTTAATTTTAATGAAAAAAAGTTTAAGTATTTACCCCACAAATACGATATTTTCCCTCATTCACCCAGTTTAATCCAGATCACATTAGAGCTCAAACTTGAACCAAGAGACAGTAGTTCTTTTACAAATGGCTCCCATTTTCACACTATTTTTCTTTTTCCTTTGTTATTTTAAAAATTAGGAAACATTCCATAAAACTGGGTTTTAACTGTGGTGTAGCTCTTTTCCTTCTCACCAGCCTATTTAGCAAACTCCTCTGCATGCAATAAATATGGCTTTGTTCCAGAAACTAGGTGTTAATTATATGCTGGCCTACATTTCCCAGCCTCCTTTGCAGGTAAGTATGGCCATTAGAAAATGAGCAGAAGGGAAATAAACCATTTCTAGGCTGGCCTATGAAAACCTCCCACATGAGAAACTCCACGCTTTTCCCCTGCAGACTTGGGAGCCACATGTTGATGATGATGGAGGCACAAAACGGAAGGAACCTGGTCACAGAATCTCCATTTGGAAGAGAACCCATGAACACCATTTCAGACTTTATATGGATGAGAATTAAAAGAGTATTATTTAATCCACTGCAAGTTTGGGGTTTCTCTGTTATCCTACGTAACACGTGGTTTTATTAACATATTCTACTTGTTACTGCAGAAAGGTAGGACTCGGTGCTGTTTATCTTGCTGTTTATCTTACCTTTTTCAAAGACCTCTTCTGCTTCCAGTATGGTGATGGTGATGTTTGACACCATTTTGCGCACCTCTGCCTTCACAGTGACTTCTGAGGGGCTGTGGTCCAGAAGCTCCACCCCTACAGTCACATTTCCTCCAGGCCTGATGATCCCAGGGGCTACCACCAGAAACCGGGGCCTAAAAAGTTCCCAAAAACAGAAAATCAAAGTTTCTTATCCAAACATCTCCATTCTTTCACCAGATAGTAAGACAGACTCCCTATACTGCGACAATTGCAGTTGTTAGTTAAATTGCTCCACTGCTCCATTTAGCAACTGCATTAAAATCTATTGAATCAACTTGAATTCAGTAATCATGAACCATTACTAGGGGAAGGCCTGTGTTATTATTTCCATTTTATAAACCACAAACAGCACAGGATGAGACACAGCATAAATGGCTTACATTGGGGCTTGCATAAGTTACTGGCAAAGTACAAGCCTCTATGCTGCTCCTTTACAAAGGACCTCATCCCAGCGTGATTTTTTTCTTGGTAAAAAAAAAAAGGAATTACTAGGATTTTGCCTGTTTCTTATTCAAACTTTATGCTTGGGCATCTGCCCAAGAAAAACGTCATCTAACCAATACCATTGATTGAAATATAGCAACTGAAGATAAATACCAATGGTGAAATTCCCAGGTGTAGTAATGCATAAAAGAAGTCAAAAAAAACAGCACTCTGCCCAAGGTTGAGTTCAATTGCAGAAACCTTTAGGAGTGAGGCACTTTCCATTTTTTGGAAGCTGTCATTAGTTATCTTCCTACAATGCCTGCACCTGAATCCATACTTCAGTTACCTCAGCCATACTTTAGCATTGTCAAAGTTGAGACACCATGTTTAGAAAAGATATGTCACAAGTCTTTGAGAAGCAAAGGTACGTTATTTGGGACCAAGAAGTTAAGAAGCAAAAAGCAGGAGAAACGTGAGCTAAAAATAAAACGACCTTCTAGAAAATAGTATGGTCAGCGAAGCGATAAAGCAACTTCATGGGTGGAGAATGTAACTGTCCCGTGGAGAAGCACACTGAAGCGACATATACTGAAGGCTCGAGGCCAGCGCCTGGCAGGGGACTGCCCCGCCCGCTGTCGGGTTCCCGCTGGCTGCAGCACAGCCGGCTGCAATCCGCCGCAGTCCCGGGCCCAGGCGAAACCAGCTCCCCCGCCGCCGCGCCCCGCGCGCTTCCCAGGCTCCTACCCTGGGGCCGCGGCCAGCGCGGCCGTCCACACGCAGAGAAGGTGGGCTGCTGGAAGGAGCGCCGGGGTCCGCATCTCGGCGGCGTCTGCCCAGGCGACGGCCGGCTGCAGCGAAAATTCGTGGGCTCCACGGGGTGTGGCTTCCCACCTCCTCCCTGAATTTTTTTCTCCTCGACTGGAGTTCAGCAATCTGAAATGGGCGCGCCTAAGAGTGGAGTGAGAGATCTAAATTGAGACAGGGCGTCGTGGCTCCACCTCTCCCACCCGCATCACAATGGCGCTTCTCCCAGCCCTGGCAAATACCGCAAAGCCAGGGGAGTCGGAGAACGGTCTCTGAACGCGGTCAGCCCAACCTGGCCCCGCATCCCTCCTCCCCGGGAAGAACAGAGGGCGCCCACTTCCCCGGCCCACCGGGTTCCAGGGGTTGTTTACACTAGCGCCCTACCAACGATGCCCAGAGTGAATAAACAGGCCCATCCTTGTGAGGAGAAATTCATAGCAGCTATGTGAAGTGGAAAAAAATCAATCATTGTCCTCCAGACTGTGAGTCAGAATTTTAGAGAAACGGCAAACCACAGACACACGCACACCACAATCCGTAAACGGGGGTGTATTTTCTGGGCAGTTAAATGTATATGAAGATAGGAGAAAAACTTTTTTTCCTAAAAGAAAATTGAGGTATCGTGTTTTCCTCTCCAGGAAAATGTGGTTTCTCGGCTTAAAAAAAAAAACCGAAAGAAAGTTCTGACACATGCAAAAGTTAGGTGTTGCTACTTCAGACTCTAAAAAACAATTGTCTGGGAAGATGCTTTTATAGGTTGGGCTGTCTCCACACACATTTGCTAAAAATAAAAAAAAAAAAAAGGATTTATTAGAACTGTAAAGCTCAGAGCAATTTGTATAAACTCCATTAGGGCCGGGGGAAGTGTTCCTTTCTGAAGGTGGGGTGGTTCTGGTGCCCAGCAGTTGTTGATCCCCAGGTCTTCACTGTCCTGACTTGTGTACAGCAACTTTCCCAGGCTCTTTGGCACTGCCCCATCTTCAGATGACTCAGGTTTCACCATGACTATGCCATAAAAGCAGTTGGGAACAGCCAGAGACTGTTGGAGAACAGGCACATTCGATCCCTGACAACCTAAACATTCTAATTCATGGAGAGAAGTTTTAGAGGGTGACATTTTAATATTGGACAAATGTAAAAGGAAAAGAGGTCAGCAAAGGGATGTCTCCTGGCAAAGCTATGTGCTAAATAACAGAGAAAATAGCACCTAGACGAACTGTGGTTTTTGGAGTCCAGGAACTTACTTTCCTCCCTTTCCTGTTCCACCCATTTTCACCCTACTGAACAGCTTGCAGACGTCCCTTATGTCCTGTCCTAAGAGCAGCCTATCTTTAGTGACCGACTTCCTGTCCAGGCAGGACTGGGCTTTGGACAAGTGTCTGAGTAGATCCTTGAGTGCAGACCCTGTCCCGGGCACAGCTGTTACTGCTGGTCTGGTCTCCCCCCACTATACCGGTTTATATACATTATATCCCCCAGAAAAAGCCATGTTCTTTGATGCAATCTTGTGGGGGCAGACATATTAGTGTTAAGTTGGAACGTTTGGATTAATCACCCAACTGTAGGTGATGACTCTGATTGGACAGTTTCCATGGAGATGTGGCCCTGCCAATTCAGCCTGGGCCTTGATTAGTTTACTAGAGCACTATATAAGCTCAGACAGAGGGAGCCAGCTTGCTACAGCCAAGAGTGACACTTTGAAGAATGCATAGGAGCTGAAAGAGGAGCTGCAGCTTACAGAGACATTTTGGAGATGGCCTTTGAAAGCAGACTTTTGCTCCATAGAAGCTAAGAGAGTACAAATGTCCCAAGAGCAACTAAGAGAGACATTTTTGAGGAGCTGAAGCCTAGGGAGGAACATCCTGGGAGAAAGCCATTTCAAAACCAGAACTCTGGAGCAGACACCAGCCACATGTCTTCCCAGCTAACAGAGGTTTTCCAGACGCCATTGGCCATCCTCCAATGAAGGTACCCGATTGTTGAAGCGTTACTGTGAACACTTTATGGCCTTAAGACTGTAACTGTGTAACCAAATAAACCCCCTTTATAAAAGCCAATCCATTTCTGGTGTTTTGCAATCTGGCAGCATTAGCAAATCAAAAACCCACCCTGTTGTTCAGAAGGGAGAACCAGGAGAAAGTGTAGGCTAAGTGTGGGGGTCTAAATCAGTGCTTCTGAAATAAATGTGTATGATAATCACATTAAAATGCAGATGCTGATCCAGCAGTTCTGGGTTGAGGCCCGAGATTCTGCTTCACTTCAGCAAACAGTGGGCCTCAGGGAGTCTACTGGTAGAGGCAAAGGTGGGGAGCTTTGATGAGAAAAGGAAGGTGGGAACACCACGAAAATTGTTTTCAAGCTTTCACTTCCTGTAGGTGGACCAATAACCTCAAGTTTCTTCTAGAGGCAAACAAATGTAAGATGGATTCCAAAATATTAATTGATAATGTTGCATTCAAGAAGACATACAGAAAGGTTTAGAACTGCCTAGTTATTTTATAAAATTAAACCCATCCAAATATTTAAATTGACTCAGTCTCCCTGTTTATGACTTCCTTCTCCAATACACACTTGTTGAAAGGTTTAACCACACAGTAGTCTAGGCATGGGAATATGCACAGAGATGTGGCTGGCACAGATATAGATGCATGCAAAGAATAGCTACTCAATAAATATCTGTTGAAAGAATTAATGACCTGAAAATGACCTGAACATCTAACAGTAAGATAATTGAGTTAAATAAATGATGGCATATCCATGCAAAGGAATACTGTGAAGTTATTAAAAATTATGTAGTGTGTTGCAGACATTGTCTAGAGACAAATATTTACAGAATGCTGTTGAGGGGAAAAAGTCTGTTTTATAAATAGAATTTAAATGTGGCTCCATTTTTATAAAAATAAAGTGTGTTTATGTATACATATACATTAGAGATATATACATTGAAGAAGGACTTGAAGGGTAATCACTAAAATGTTATTGGTATCCTGTTGATTACCTGTGTCTGCCAAGTTTTCTACAATGAATATATATTACTTTTTCTTTAAGAAGAAAACAGTAACAGTGATATTGTTTAAGTAAATAGTCTTGGAGAAGGAATCCTAAAAACTCTCTCTTGAATAAAATTAATGAATTTTTATACCAAAAATTATATATGTTTCTCCCATGAAAACTGAATGGTCTTTGGCATAAAAATCCCACACTGTTCCTATGTTCCTCCAAGCTGTCTTTAGGGTGGGATTCAATCAGAAAACCAGAACCACTATAAGTGAGACAGAACTTATGCAATTGTGGGAGCTCACGGAGCACTCCAGACAGGCCATTGCCTCTGCATATAGTGTTGAGACTAACACTGCTCTAAGTCAGCCAGCAGTAGGGGAGAAAAGCTAAATGTGAACAAGGACAAGGAAAAACCTAGAAAACAACAAGGAAAACTTCCAAGGGAGAACTAGAACCCACAAACACAACTGGAACCCACAAGGTCAAAATGGAATGCAAGTCTCCCTCACCAGCTCTAACTTCATTGTTATGAGTAACCTGCAGGAGAAACTGGTACCCTTCACCCAGAACTGCATACACACATGGCCCAGAGTTCAGAAAAGCTGGAGGAGGAGATCCTCTGGGAATTGAAGGAGCTACCTATAGATCACTGCCCCACACCCACAAAGTAATCTAATAGATCGGTAACAATACACCCAAGCCACCACCAACCTAGCAACCTGCACCACCCTTCAGAGAGTAAAAAAATATAGTTTCTGCTTTACTGCTGGCTTCCAAATCTCATACAAAATGTCTCTTCTGGGAAATACCAACTTAGAATCTTACAGGGAAGGGAATTCTGAGAAATTTGTCTCCAATCTAACTAAGGTGGTATAACACAAAGCCACTAAAGTCCACTCTTCATCAACGTGGCATATGTATGCACCCCTTTTTATGGTTAAATAAATATTTAGTATTTATTTTCAATTTTTAAAATAAATAAAATAAAGTTAAATAGTTAACTGACAAATAAAGACAATAGCAAATTCATGCTTTTGCCTAACATGATGCAACTATCCTTCTTACAACCAAAAGCATCTTAACCCTGTCTCCAAAAGAAGGTACGGAAGTCCTTTTATCCACCTCTGGATGTTGTTCTTGCCTCCTCTAGCTGAATCACATTCTCCCTTTGATAACCTGTAACATAAATATTGAGGTATAGGGTTACCACATCTTATGTTAGATGATAGGGGAATGGAGGCAGAAGGGAAAAACACAAATTTATTCATGCCAAAATAAGGAGGAAATGCAAACAATTATTATGACCCCTGTTTCTGCTACTGGTCATATGCTCACAGCTGGTATTTATAACTATCTTCTTCCACTACCCATTCTATATTCCCTTTGCCCTCAGCAAGCACCTAGGTTGGTCATGGTTCCTTGCCTGTTGGGGTAACCCAAACTTTCATTCCTGAAGGGTCTGGGCCCTTAGCAGTCATCCCTATGTTCTGTTATTGTTTTCTTTCGACTCTAATCACAGGACCTGGGACCACTAAGAGACACCCCAGGATACTCCTTACTCCCATTGTGTAGTGGCAACCCGTTGAAAATCACGGCCATTCAGTCATCCGAGCCAGTAGAGCAATGCCTCTGGCTGTAGATTCACTGGCATGAAGAGCCCCAAGTGGCCAGGTGGCATCTCAACTGCCAGCTTAACTGAACCATTGCACTGTCCCATATTAGAAGCACTCCTGTCTTGAGAACTGTGACCTCTAGACCAGCAAAGCCCACTGTTGGGGTGATGAGAAACAATAATTTCTCTTGCAGATCACTAGGGGTAATCTGCAATATACTACTACCATTTCCACCTCTTGATTCCCAGACAAGTAAAGGTGGCTTTGAAAGAAACAGCATGATATTGGGTGCTAATTTAGAGCATATACCACGTCCTAAAGTCTGTTGTTTCATTTTCACATATTCAAATTTTGTAATGTTACAAAAACATTATGTATGAAATTAATGTCTACTTGTATTTATCTATTTGAGAACTATTTAGATAGAATCATACACAAAACACCAGATTATTCCCTTAGAATCCTTTATACCCAAGGGAAAAAGGAAGAAATTCCTGTCACAAACTCTTTTTAGGAAGTTACTTGATAAGGACATATTTACCAAAACAATGAAGTAAGCCAAGAAAAAGGAAGACACAAATTCAGGAAAAAATATATTTAACCCCAGAAAACAATAAAAAGAGAAGTTCCAATAGGAAGAAGAATTCCACAAGTAAGGTCTCAAGGAGAAAAAAGGAGTCCTAATAGAATCAATAACATGATGGAAAATTGGGGAAGTAAATTGAGAATCTAACAAGGTAAATAGTGCAATAAACAGAAAGGGAGCTTAGAAAGTAAAGGGAAAAGAAAAAACTGAATAAGAAAGAAAGTATAACTGTAATTCATTCATTGGCTCTCAAGCAAGCAATAATTATATATTCAGGTTGATGTAAGCATGGTTTATTGATTTATAACTTTTAGAATCAACCTATTTACAAAGAAGATTTAATTACCATATTTCACCATTTGTAAACATGAATTTTTTCACATTTTTACATTTCTGATGCATCTTACACTCGGTGGTGTCTTACAGATATAATAAACAATACATTTTCTTTCTCGGTGATATGTAAAGTAAATAGTGTGTCTTACAATTGATGACATCTTAGATTTGATGAAATATGTGATTTATGGTATGTTTACTTAAGAGAATGTAAATAGTATTACTATTTACAAATGTAAAAAGTTCAGATGATAAAATTGATAAGGCTCTATTCAGGTTAACCAAGAAACAAAGAGAAAGGACACAACTTACTAATATCAGAAAAGGAAGAAAGGACATCACAACAGATCCATGGGCATTATAAGGGCAATAAAAGAGTATTATGAACAACTTTCTGCCCAAAAATTTGATACCATAGATGTAATGGATCAATTCCCTGAAAGACACAATATACCAAAACTCACACAAGGCATAATAGATGATTTGAATAGGCTATATCTATTAAAGAAATTGAATAGATAATTTGAATAGGCTATATCTATTAAAGAAATTGAATCAACAATTAATAACCTTCCAAAACATAAAGTATCAGGCCCAGATGGTTTCACTGGTGAAGGCTATGAAATATTTAAAGAACATATGATACCAATTCACCACATTCTCTTCTAGAAAATAGAAGCAGAAAGAATACTTCCTAATTCATTCTATGAAGCTAATATTATCCTAATACTTAAACCAAAGACATTGCCAAGAAGGAATTTATAGACCAATTTCTCTCATGAATATAGATGCAAATATCCCCCATAAAATTTAGCAAATTCATTCTGTCATGAATAAAAAGAATTATACACCATGGCCAAGTGTGATTTACTCAAGTTATGCAAGGCTGGTTCAACATTTGAAAATCAATTAATGTAATTCATCACCTCACCAGGCTAAGGAAGAAAAATCACAAGCTCATATCAATAAATACAGAAAAAGCATATGACAAAATCCAATACCCATTCATGATAAAAACTCTCAGCAAACTAAGAATGCAGGGGAGTTTTCTCAGCTTGATAAAGAACATCTACAAAAACCTTTAGCTAACATCATACACAGAAATTAGATGCTTTCTCCACTAAAATTGAGAACACAACAAAAATGTCTCCTCTCACCTTTTCTATCCACATCATACAGGAAGTCAAGGCTAATTCAAAAAGACAAGAAAAAGAAATAAAAGGTATTCATATTGAGGTGACGTCAAGATGGCTAGATAAAGCATCCCCCAGATAAGTCTCCTTTCAGAAACAACTAATAAAAGAATAAATCCTACTTGCTTGGAACTCTGGAGGACAAGGACAATACAGACTGGAGAAGGCATCTACAAATGCTGAGTCAAAAAAAAGTGAAAAAAAAAAAAAAAACACAAAAGAAGGTAGGAGATCTGCAACTTGGACTTGCCAGTCCAGACCCTCCCACTCACTTGGTCCCACAAGCTTAATAGTCACACAATGGCAGCACACAGTACTTCCTGCCATGGGCACAGACCACAGAGTCACTCACAGTAGTGAATTAGAATGCCATGTATATCCAAACACAGGTTACCAAGGCTGCAGAGACCAGGGTGGGACCCAAGTAGCTGGTGAGCATGTGCATAGAAAATGGTCCCCAGGAAACAAAACAGACCCACAATGGAACTGCTGGCAAGAGCTACACACACCCAACCCAGTCTCTAATTGCTGGAATACATAAATGAAAAAATAGATGTTTTGAACATTGACCTCATCTGGCTCCCTGGGGCAGAACACATTAATGTGGAAACAAAAGAGTCCTGTGGCAGAATTGGCAAACAGTGCACACATCCAACCTGGTCTCTAATTGCTGGAATGAAAAAAAAAGGAAGTTTTTGAATACTGACCCTATCTGGCTCCCTGGAGACGGACACCCTAAAATGGAAGTTACTGAAGGCAGAAAACATTCACAGAAAAAAAAAGGAAAACTGAACTGCTGTAAGGCAGGACAGGCCCAGGACTGGTAAATATAATGAAGAGGGTATACTGAATGAGGGAGAGCAGTTGAGCAAATCATAGGAGGTGGGGAGAAAATTCTGCACAAACAGCATAAAGAACAGATTAGAACTCCCAGAGAAGGAAGAGAGGAAAGGAAGCCTTCTCCTGGAAGTGAAACAACTGCACAAAAAAGGACAATAATAAAAGTTGCATTGCATTTCCAGGGCAAGAAACAGGTGGAGAAGGTGTAAGAAAATCTGAACAGTTAAACAATGACTTCTCTAAAGATTCAATATAAGCTTACCAAGCATGTAAGAAGAGCCTTAACACACAGCCAATCTACAATAAAATCCCAAGCAAGAGTGAGAACTGACTTTCAGAGTTAGCCCAGACATCAGCAAAAAATTACAATCATACTAAGAAACAGGAAGATGTGGCTCAGTCAAGAGAACAAATTAAAACTTCAGATGAGACACAGACTTTGAAACAGAGAACTTGAAAAATATGATAAATGAACTACACCTAACAGACATATACAGAACACTCCACCCCAAAACAGCAGGATAAACATTCTTCTCAAGTGCACAAGGATCATTCTCCAGGATAGACCACATGTTGGGTCACAAAACAAGTCTCAATAAATTTTTAAAAATTGAAAGAATAATTAGGGGCTGATAAGAGCTTTGGGATGTTATATGTTATGATAATTGTTTAAAATTGAGAGTGATGATAATTGTACAACTTAGTGAACATAATGTGAGATACTGAGTGTTTACCCTGGACAGAATATATGCTACGTGAAATTAGGAACCCCATATTTAATAAGTGAAGCTTTGGTCTTGAGACTTGCTCTTGAGAAACTTATGGCTGTAAAAGGGAAGCTAAGCCTTCCCATAATTATGCCTAAGAGCCATCTCCAGAGAACCTCTTTTATTGCTCAGATGTGGCCTTTCTCTCTCTAAGCCCAACTCAGCAAATAAATACATTACACTGCTGCCTATGTGGGACATGACTCCCAGGGGAGTGAATCTCCCTGGCAACATGCGACATGACTCCCAGGAATGAGCCTGGCCCTGGCATCAAGGGATTGAAAATGCCTTCTTCACCAAAAAGGGGGAAAGAAAGGTAACAAAATAAGATTACAGTGGCTAAGAGATTTCAAATAGAGTTGAGAGGTTATCCTGCAAGTTATTCTTGGGCAAGCTCCAGCTAGATATCCCAAATGGCCACAGTATGCCAAGACCTAACCAGTAGTAGTCCCAAAATACCTAGGTCTCCATTTGAGACTCTATAAAAGTTTCACTAAGTTTATTTTTCAGAAACTTAAATCCACCAGAGTGTTCCTATGCCAGAGAAGTCCTAAAACCCAGAGGCAACAGCCTCTTTAAGAACATCAACCAGAGGCAGCCCCCTTCCCCATAATGTCAACACTCCTTTTTAATATGAACAAGTTAGTGTGGTCACTGCCTAGACACCTCTGAAGATCAAGTAAGTGATTAAACAAGATGAAGGGGTAGCAACAAACAAGATAGGATATAACAAAGAATTACAAATACTGAATCTTTATATAAATATATATATATGTATTTTTGGATGCTGGGTGTTGGAGTGGCTTGGGTCGGCGGGGTAGGCTGGGGTGGTGAAGCTGTGGCCCATGGCATTCTTTGGGGGTTTGCTCTGTGGCTGTTCATTGAATTGTGCTTTGGGGGTTGTCACCTTTCTGTATATATCTTGTGTTTCACAGTGGGGGGATGGCTGGGGCTGTAGAACTGTGGCCCATGGTATTCTTTGAGGTTTGTTCTCTGGCTACTTGTTGGGTTGTGCTTTGAAGGTTGTCACCTTTCTGAATGTATGTTGTATATCACAGTAGGGAGGTGGCCAGGGTTGTGGATCTGTGGACCATGACATTCTTTGAAGTTTGCTTTATGGCTGCTAATTGGATTATGCTTTGAAGGTTGTCACTGTTCTGTGTATATGTTGAATTTCACAGTGGAAAATGTATTAAAAAATTTAAATCATACAAGCTTTAAAAAAAAGAAAGTATCCAAAAATCTTCTTCTCTGGTCACAATGGAATGAAGCTGGAAATCAATAACAGGTGGAAAACTGGAAAATACAAAAATATATGGAAATTAAATAACACACAAACAATGGGTCAAAGAAGAAGTCACAAGGACAACCAATAAATATCTTGAGATGAATGAAAATGAAAGCACAATGTATCAAACTTATGGAATGCAGGAGGGCAGTGCTCAGAGGGAAATTTATAGTCCTAAACATTTAGGACTATAAATCAAAAGACCTACTGCATACCTGGAGGAACTAGAAATCAAATCAAAGACCTAACGGCACACCTGGAAGAACTAGAAAAAGAAAAGCAAATATACCCAAAGTGAGCAGAAGTAAAGAAATAACAAAAATCAGAGCAGAAATAAATGAAATAGAGAACAACAACAAAAAAAAACTAAAGAGAATTAACAAAACCAAAAATTGTTTCTTGAAAAGAACAATAAAATTGACAAAACTTTAGCTAGACTGACAAATAAAAAAGAGAGAAGATGTAAAGAACTAAAATAAAAAATGAAAGGAGTGTTTGCCAGATTTTATTTTCCAAAGATAGCCAAGATAGTATACTCTATCCCACATTCTCTTCTGCACTCCTTCTTGAGACTCTCCATCCCCTTGGATCTGGGCAAGTGCCATATTTTCTCTGACCAATTTAATGTGACAAAATTGATGCTGTGCTATTTCTGGGCATAGCTCTTAAGTGGCCTAGACTCCTACTCCTACTCCTACTCCTCAGAAGCTAGCTGCCATGTGTGACTCCCTGAAACCACCATGCTGTGAGGGTAAGATGTCACACGAAGAGAGAAGCCGAGAAGTACCAAGACACCAGACCTGTGAGTGAAGAACATCTTGGATACTGAGGCCAGTCAAGGCTTCAGATTATTTCAACCCTAGCCATTATCTGACAGCAACTATATAACACCATCTAAAAATCACCCAGTTGATCTCAGCCAATTCACAGAAATGTGAAGAATAATAACAAAATGTTGTTTTAAGCCAAGAAAGAAAGAAAGAAAGAAAGAAAGAAAGAAAGAAGAAAGAAAGAAAGAAAAGGGGGACATAACTACTGACCCACAGATATAAAAAGGATCATAAGAGGATACTATGAACTGTATGCCAATAAATCAGACTACCTAGATGAAATGGGCAAATTCCTAGAAACACACAAATGACCTACACTGACTCTAGAAGAAAAGGAGTTTCTCGACAGACCAATTACAAGTAAAGACATTGAATCAGTCATTCAAAACCTCCCAAAAAGGGAAAGCCGAGGACCAAGTGATTTCACAGGGGAATTCTACCAATCATTACAAGAAGAGTTAACACCAATCTTGCTCCAGCTCTTCCAAAAATTTGAAGAAGACGAAACACCACCTAACGTGTTCTATGAGGCCAACATCACTGTACACCAAAGACAAATAAAAATACAAGAAAAGAAAATTTCAGATCAATATCTCTCATTAATATAGGTGCAAAAATCCTCAACAAAATATTAGCAAAGCCAATCCAACAGCACATACAAAGACTATATACCATGATCCAAGTGGGATTTATCCCAGGTGTGCCAGTTTGTATATATTATGTCCCCCAGAAAAAGCCATATTCTTTAATGCATTCTTGTGGAGGCAAACATATTAGTGTGGATTGGGCTGCAACCTATTGGTTCAGTGTCCATGGAGATGTGACCCACCCAACTGTAGGTGGTAACTCTGATTGGATAATTTCCGTGGAGACATGGCCCCACCCATTTAGCGTGGGCCTTGTTTAGTTTACTGGAGCACTATATAAGCTCAGAGAGAAGGAGCTCATAGCTAGCTGGAGCTGAGACAGACATTTTGAAGATGGAAGCTGATGCAGACATTTTGGAGAACTCCATTTTGAAATGCCACCTGGGAGCAAGCAGACGCCAGCCACATGCCTTCTGTGCCAGTTTGGATGTATTGTGTCCCCCAAATGCCATTATCTTTGATGTAATCTTGTGTGGGCAGACGTTATCAGTTTTGATTAGATTTCTTTGAGTGTTTCTTTGGAGATGCACCCCATCCAGCTGTGGGTGATGACTCTGATTGGATATTTCCATGGAGGCGTGGCCCCACCCATTTAGGGTGGGCCTTGATCAGTGGAGCCATATAAATCAGCTGACAGGCAGAGGGAATTCAGTGCAGCTGTGAGCGATGTTTTGAAGAGGAGCTACAGCCAAGAGGGACACTTTGAAGAAAGCACAAGACCTGCAGATGAGAGACAGTTTGAAGACAGCCGTTGAAAGCAGATTCTTGCTCCGGAGAAGCTAAGAGAGGACAAATACCCCAAGTGCAACTAAGAGTGACATTTTTGAGGAAATGCAGCCTAGAGAGGAACGTCCTGGTAGAAAGCCATTTTGAAACCCGAACTTTGGAGCAGACGCCAGCCACGTGCGTTCACAGCTAACAGAGGTTTTCTGGATGCCACTGGCCATCTTCCAGTGAAGGTACTCAATTGCTGGTGTGTTACCTTGGACACTTTATGGCCTTAAGACTGTAACTGTGTAACCAAATAAAACCCCTTTTATAAAAGCCAATCCATCTCTGGTGTTTTGCATTCCAGAAGTATTAGCAAACTAGAACACCAGGTATACAAGGGTCATTCAACTAAAGAAAATCAATTAATATAATATACCACATTAAGAGGAGAGGAAAAAATAAAAAAGATCATCTCAAGCTACTCAGAAAAGATATTTCACAGAATCCAGCACCCCTTCTTACTGAAAACAACTTAGAACACTAGTAATAGAAGATAACTTCCTCGACATGATAAGGGGCATATATGAAAAACCCATAGCTAACATCATACTTAAAGGTGAAATACCGAGAGCTTTCTCTAAGATCAGGAACAAGACAAAGATACTGTTATTAAACACTGTACAGGCATACCTCATTTTATTGCACTTCACTTTATCATGCTTCTCAGATATTACATTTTGCACAAATTAAAGATTTGTGACAATCCTATGTTGAACAAGTCTATCAACACCATTTTTCCAACAGCATGTGCTCATTTCATGTCTTTGTGTCATATTTTAATCATGTGCATTGTATTTTTAGACATACTGCTATTACACACTTTGACTACAGCATAGTGCAAAAGTAACTTTTATATGCACCGAGAAACCAAAAACTTTGTGTGACCCACTTTATTGTGATATTTGCTTTATTGCAGTGGCCTGGAACCAAACCCAAAATGTCTCCAAAATATGATTGTACTGGAAGTTCTAACCAGAACACTTAAGCAACTGGAAAGAAGCAAAACTCTCACTATTTGCAGGCAACATGATCCTATATATAGCAAGTCCCCCAAAAATCTATAACAAATCTAATAGAGCTTATAAACAAATTCTGCAAAGCGGTGGGATATATGATCAACATGCAATATTCAGTAGATTTCCATACACTGGAGATGAACAATCTGCAGAGGAAACTGAGAAAAAAAATTTCATTTACAATTGCAACTAAAAGAATCAAATATCTAGGAATAAATTTAACCAAAGATGTGAAGGACTTACATAGAAAACTACAAAACATTGCTAAAAGAAATCAAAGAAGACCGAAATAAACGGGAGGACATTCCATGCTCATGGATTGGAAGACTAAATATCGTCAAGATGCCAATTCTACTGAAAACAATTAACATATCCAATGCAATCCAATCCAAATTCTAACCGCCTTCTTTACAAAATGAAAAAGTCAAGACCAACTTAAGGAAAGTTTTTGGTAAGGGGCCCTGAATAGCCAAAATCATCTTGTAAAAGAACAAGGTAGGAGGACTCATACTTCAGAGTTTAAAACTTACTGCAAAACTACAGTGGTCAAAATAGCGTGGTAATAGGGCTGCTGTCGCTCTGGAGAAGCCGCCCGCCAATAAGGAGACTAAGACCTCCGAGGAGCCCCAGGCCAAGCAGAACGCCGCGGAGACCCGGGCCAGCGCTGCTGCCTGCGAGGCGCCCTTGCCCGCCCACCCCAGTGCGCCCCCAGAGCAGGAGGCAGCCCCCGCGGGGTAGCCCGCGGCCGCCGCTGTCTCATTAACCAGAGCAGCCCCCTCACAGGAGGCCCAGCCTGAGTCCAATCCATAAGCAACACCCCGCTACCCACCGCCCACCACCCACCACCCCCCGCCCCCAGCGGAGGCAGCAGAGTAAGAGGGCACGATTCTCTGAGCCAATCGCTCAACTTTTTCTCCCCCCACCCCCCACCCCCCTTTGTTTGTTGGAGTGGTACCAGGTACTGGTTTGGGAGATCTTGTCTACAAACAGGGATTGATTTTAAAGAAGTCTTTTTTTATTTTACCTTTTGTTAGCAGCAAATTTCTCCCCCCTTCCAACAGATCCCATCTCAAATCATTCTGTTACCACCATTCTAACAGGCCAAGCAGAGCTTAAAACCTTTTCTCTTTTTTCTTTCTTTTTTTTCTTTCTTTCTTTCCTTTTTTTTTTTTTTTAATCAGGATTAATGTTTTTGCATACTTTGCATCTTTATTCAAAAACGTAAACTTTCTTTGTCAATCTATGGACATGCCCATATATCAAGGAGATGGGTGGGTCAAGAAGGAATAGCAATGAAGTGATAGGGGTCACAATGGGGAAATGTAAGTGGTGCACAATATTGCCAAGATAATACACCGCTAGAAATGATGGTATAAAGGCTAGACTTTTTTTTTTTTAAAGAAAAGCTACCATGATGTATTTTGTGAGACAGGTTTACAACATTACAAGTCTTGACTAAGTCAGAAAAAGGAAAAAAAAAAAAAAAAAAAAGCAATACTCAAATTTAAAAAAGAAATCATAGTTTTAGGAGTTCATTTAAACAATGGGAACTTTTCACTTATCTCATGTTAGCTGTACCAGTCAGTGATTAACTAGAACTACAAGTTGTATAGGCTTTATTGTTTATTGCTTGTTTATGACCTTAATAAAGGGTAATTATGTATTACCAGCAGGGTGTTGTGTTTTTTTTTTTAATTCAGTTTTATTGAGATATATTCACATACCATATAATCATCCATGATGTACAATCAACTGTTCACAGTACCATCTTATACTTGTGCATTCATCACCCCAATCTATTTTTGAACATTTTCCTTACACCAGAAAGAATCAGAATCAGAATAAAAAATAAAAATAAAAAAAGAACACCCAAATCACCCCCCATCCCGCCCTATTTTTCATGTAGGTTTTGTCCCCATTTTTCTACTCATCCATCAATACACTGGATAAAGGGAGTGCGATCCACAGGGTTTTCACAATCACAGTCACCCCTTGTAAGCTACATTGTTATACAATCATCTTCAAGAGTCAAGGCTACTGGGTTGGAGTTTGGTAGTTTCAGGTATTTGCTTCTAGCTATTCCAATATATTAAAACCTAAAAAGTATTATCTATATAGTGTATAAGAATGTCCACCAGAGTGACCTCTCGACTGCATTTGAAATCTCTCAGCCACTGAAGCTTTATTTGGTTTCATATCGCATCCCCCTTTTGGTCAAGAAGATGTTCTCAATCCCATGATGCCAGGTCCAGATTCATCCCAGGTAGACATATCAGAGCAGGGTGTTTTTAACTGTGACTATTGTATAAAAACAAATCTTGATATCCAGAAGCACATGAAGCTTGCAACTTTCCACCCTGCCCATTTTTGTAAAACTGCACTCATCTTGGTCCTTTTAAACACAAATTTTAAACTCAACCAAGCTGTGATAAGTGGAATGGTTACTGTTTATACTGTGGTATGTTTTTGATCACAGCAGACAATGCTTTCTTTTCCAGTTGCCTTTGACAATAAAGGGAAAAAAAACCTTCAGATGTGATGGTTTCGTGTAGCATCTTGTCTATCATGTTTTGTAAATACCGGAGAAGCTTTCACCAATTTGACTTAGAGCTGGAATGTAACTTTGCTTACAAAAGTTGCTATTAAACTCCTGAATAAGGTGTTCCAATTTTCTGTGAGTACACTAAAAGAGAAAAATAAATGTGAATAAAATGTAAAAAAAAAAAAAAAATTGCATGGTACTAACACAAGGATAGATACATAGACAAATGAAATCAAATTTAGAGCTTAGAAATAGACCTTCACACCTATGGCCAATTGATTCTTGACAAGGTTGCCATGTCCACTCAATTGGGAAACAATAGTCCCTTCAACAAATAGTGCTGAGAGAACTAGGTATCCATATAATGAAGAAGGACCCCTACCTCACACCTTATACAAAAAATTAAATCAAAATGCATCAAACATCTAAAATAAGAACCAGGACTATAATACTCCTAGAGGAAAAAGTAGGGAAGCATATTCTGGACCTTGTGTTAGGCAATGGTTTCTTAGACCTGACAGACCTTGTGTTAGGCAATGGTTTCTTAGACCTGACACCAAAAGCACAAGCAGCAAAAGAAAAAAATCAATAAATGGGATAGATAAATGGGACCTCATCAAAGGGGTGGGGTTGCGTATCATCAAAATTAAAAACTTTTGTGCATCAAAGAACTTTATCAAGAAAATAAAAAGACAACCTATAGAATGGGAAAAAGTATTTGGAAACCACATATCTGATAAGGGATTAAATTCCAGAATCTATAAAGAAATCTTACAACTCAACAACAAAAAAGACAAACAATCCAATTTAAAAATGGGCAAGACATGAATAGACATTTTTCCAAAGAGGAAATACAAATGGCTAAAAGGCACATGAAAAGATGCTCAGCTTCACTAGTATTAGGGAAACACCAATCTAAACAATGAGATATCATCTCACACCTAAGAGAATGGCCTCTATTAAATGAACAGGAAACTCAAGTGTTGGAGAGGATGTGGAGAAATTGAAACATTTATTCACTGCTGGTGGGGATGTAAAATGGTACAGCTGCTGTGTAGGATGGTTTGGCCATTCCTCAGGAAGCTAAGAATAGAGTTGCCTTACAACCTGGCAATCCCACTACTTGGGATATACCCAGAAGACCTGAAAGCAAGGATGCAAACAGACATTTGCACACTGATGTTCATAGTGGCATTATTCACAATTACCAAAAGATGGAAATAAACCAAGTGTCAATCCACAGATAAATGGTTAAACAAAATATGGTATATACATACGATGGAATATTATTCAGCAGTAAGAAGGAATGAAGTTCTGAGGATGTGACAACATAGATGAATCTTGAAGACATTATGTTAGTGAAGTAAGTCAGACACAAAGGGACAAATACTGTATGATCTGAACTAACTATCATATGTAAATTCATAGACATAAAACACAGAATATAGGGTACCAGGATATAGTATGAGGCTAAAGACTAGGGAGTGGTTGCTTAATACGTGCAAGTGTTTAATGAGGTTGAAATTAAATTTGGAAATGGATAAATGTGACAGTAGCACATTCTTGTGAGTATAATTAGCAGTACTGAATGATGTGTGAATGTGGTGCAAAGGGGAAGTTTAGAGTCATGTATGTCACCAGAAGGAAAGTTGGAGGTTAAAACATGGGAATGTATAACACAGTGAATCTTGTGTGGTGGACAATGACTGTGATTAACTGTACAAATATTAAAAAGTTCTTTCATGAAGTAGAACAAATGTATGCTACTATTACAATGTACCTCTTTCAAACTATGGACTATAGTTAGTAGTAATGTTTTAATATTCTTTCATCAATGGTTACAAATGTACTACACAATACTATGGGTCAATAATAGGTGGGGATAAGAGGTACGGGAGGATTTGAGTTTTCTTTTTTATTTTTATTTCTTTTCTGGACTAATGAAAATGTTCTAAAATTGATCATGGGGATGTATGTACAACTATGTCATGATACTGTGAGCCATTGATTGAAAGTTGATCCACATCATTAGTTAAGAGATCTGATTATTTCTAGAACTACCTGGAGGAGAGAAATATATAAATATAAAATTGGTGCCACTTCTTTTCTGCTATCCCCTCAAAACTTTGTATTTCTGCTTCATATTTTAAAAATTAGAACAGACAATGGTAGTGAGCTAAGATATGTATGACGTTCTTGAAATGAATATTGTCTTTAGTTATCCAGTGTAGGCACAGTTTGGTGAAAAGGAAGGAAGGAAGGAAGGGAGGGAGGGAGGGAAGGAGGGAGGGAGAGAGGAGGAAGAAATGAACTATCAACGAAGGTAACTTAATTGCATATAGCTAAGTGAAAAAAAGCCAGTCTGAAAAAGCTACATACTGATTAACTCTAGCTATATGACATGCTGTAAAAGGAAAAACTATAGAGATGGTAAAAAATCAGTTGTTATCAGGAGGAGGGGGAAGGAGAGAGGGATGGATAGGTGGTACACAGCATTTTTAAGACAGTGAATCAATTTGTATGATACTATAATAGTGGATATGACATTTTACCTTTCTCAAAACCCAGAGAACTGTACAACTCAAAGAGTGAACCCTAAAAGATCCCACCCACAATAGGTCTACACCCACAGGAATGAATTAGTTTTAAGAACATGATCTTCTGGGGTCCATACAGCTTCAAACCATAATAGGTAGATAATTAAAGGAATGACTGAAATGACTAAAACCTTAATATCTAATGTAAACTATGGAACTTAGTTAATAATAATGTATCAAACTTGATTCATCAATTGTAATAAATGTACCACACTAATTCAAGATGTTAATAAAAGGAGACATGGGTGGTGGGGAGATAGTATATGGGAACTCCCTGTACTTCCTGACCAGTTTTTCTGTAAACCTAAAGCTACTCTAAAAAATAAATGGAATAAAGTGTAACCAAAAAATAAATAAATAAATAAAAGATGAAAATCAGGAAGTCAAAGAGGGGTAGTGTTTTAGTTTGCTAAAGCTTGTGAAATGGAATATACCAGAAATAGGTTGGCTTTTACAATGGGGTTTAGTTTACAGTTCTGAGGTCATGAAATATCCAAATCAAGGGATCAACAAGACATGCATTCTCCCCAAAGACCAGCTACCAGCGATATGGGACTCCTCCGGCAAGGTACATGGACAGCATCTGCTGGTCCTTCTCTCCCAGGTTTCATTGCTTTCAACTTCTGGCTGCTTCTCTCTCAGCTTCTCTGGTTTTTCTTTCTTAGCTTCTGTGTCTTTTTCTTTCTCACATAGGACTCCTGTAAGAGGCTTAAGATCCACCTTGGGAATGCCTCAACTGAAATAACCTAATTAAAAGATCCCACCCACAATAGGTCTACACCCACAGGAATGGATTAGTTTTAAGAACATGATCTTCTGGGGTCCATACAGCTTCAAACTATAACAGGTAGATAATTAAAGGAATGACTGAAATGACTAAAACCTTAACATATAATGTAAAAAAAAAAAAAAAAGTAAGATATCTATAGTTTTTGGATCAAGAAATAAGAAGTAACAATCAATTTGAGTTCTTACAAAGTCCCTAATGTTCTAGGGCAAGATTTCAATTATTATATTTTGAACAGCACAGTGCTATTTGGGTAAAACACATTAATCTGAGACAAGCTCTACTAATGCCAATTTGGATATTGATAGATGTCACCAAGTGGAATAATTTAGAAAGACAGAAAGAGGGAGGAAGGAAGGGAAGGAAGGAGGGAGGGAGGAAGGAAGGAAAGAAAAAAGAAAGAAAGAAGGAAAACAACCTGAAAATCTCAACAACAATAAACTTTTGTTTCAGGTTCCAAGTCTGCAGATCAGTTGAGGCAATTCACTGTTTCTCATCCTCCTTCTGGGAGCTTCATAATGAATGAGGCATGTTCTTCTAATGGCTGTGGCAGAAGCACAAGAGAGCTAGCTCTGCTCATAAAGTACATTTCAGTCCCTGCCCGCTTCAAAATCTGCTAAAATCTCATTGGCCGAAGCAAGTCCCATGGTCAAGAATAAAGTCAAGGGGTGGGGTGGGGTGGCATGCTCCATCTTGGATTAGAGGAACTGCAAACTTAACTACTTGGTGATGGGAATGAATGGATGAAAAATTGTGGCCAATAATGCAATCCAACACAGTTACCAGTTAGTCAGAAGTCATGTTCTGTGCATTAGGACAATGTTTCCATAAAGAACAATTAGTCTATTGAGCCAAAATAAAACAAACAAACAAAAAATAGGAAAAAAGGTGTTGAATATGTCTAAACCCATGAGCACATAATTGTATTAAACTAATTATTCACTGTTGGAGAATATAATACTATGAACTCATTAAACTGAAAAAATTAAGCTTTATCCTGCCTTTCCTACGTGAAGCGTATCACTGGATGACCATGTAGTAGATATGCGAAAATTTCTCTTAATAGAAATTTTCTAACTAGTAAGTGAAAGAGGATGTTAGAATCAGTATAGCACTATCATAACCTTTGCTGAATTAATGGTTCTAAACCAGCACTGTACAATACAACTTTCCGTGATGATGGAAATCTTCTATACCTGCCCTGCCCAATACCATAGCCACTAGCTACATGTGTCTATTGATCATTTGAAAGACAGTGCAACTGAGACACTAAAATTTTAATTTTAATTAATTTAAATTTAAATACAATTTGTGGCTAGTGACTACCATATTGGATGGTGCAGAACTGGACAATGATTATAAGTGGCTGCTAATAATACAAAAAAAAGACAACCAGATATTTCATGTCTCCTGATGGAAGAACACCATACCATCTAAGAAGTAATCATGCCAAAAAACTGAACCTGAATCTAATCAAGCTCTAAACCCAACTACCAATTTGCAAGGTAATGCAGAGAAACATATTAAACACCACATGGATATAATTAACAAAATCCAGGCTGTGAGAACTCTATCAAACAAACAATCTAATTTTTTCAACAAATAAATTGTGATGAAAAATAAAGAGAATAGTAAGAAACTATGGATTAAAAGAGACTGAAAAGATAACTAATCACAATGTATGAACCTTATTTGGCTTCAGATACAAACAAGAAAACTGAAGAAAAGGATTATTACATTTCTAAAACAATTGAAAATGTGAACACTGTATATTTGATGATATTAAGGAATTTTTATTAATTTTTTTAGGATTTAGTTATATGTTTTTAAGAGTCCTCACCTTTTAGAAATACATACTAAAATGATTGTGAATTAAGTCTCAGATTTGCTTCAAAATCATACAGAAGGACAAGCGAGTGGGGTTATAGAAAGAACTATATGGCTGAGAGTTGATTTTTGAAGCTAGGTGATAAATACATGAGATTTATTGTGCTCTTCTCTCTAATTCTGTACAAGTTTGAAATTTTCCATAATTAAAAGATTTTTAAGTACTGTCCTAGTTTTGTTGGTCTATGATCATAAATACCACAAATTAGTTTGGCTTAAACAACAGGAATTTATTGGCTCATAGCCAGCTAGAAGGCTTGCTTCCTGCCAGAGTCAGTAGTGTTCTGGCTGGCCAGCAAGCCTTAGGTTCTTTGACTTTCCTGTCCTCTCCTTTCTCTTCTGGGTTCCCTTGATTTCCAGCTTCTGTCTCTACCCTGTGGCATTCTCTCCACATGTCTTCTGCTTATAAAGAACTCCAGTAATCTGGATTAGGGCCCGACTTCATTCAGTTGGGTGACACCTTAACTAAAATAACATCTTCCAAAGCTCCTATTTGCAATGTGTTTGGACCCGCAGGAATGCAATTAAGATTAAAAACAAGCTTTTTTCTAGGGTATAGGCACAATATCAAAACAAGATTATACAAAGATATAAGAAAAGTCAGGTAAAAAAAAAAACTATAACAGAAAAATAAGTCACCAGAAAAAAATGCTATCATAGAGAAAATTTAAATTATGACCAAAAAATTTGCCTCAAATTACCACAGCCTAATTCAGATATCTAGTTAAGACCTCAATGAAGAGATGGAAAGACAATAGAAAAGATGAAACTTGAGCTGGAAATGCCACAAAAGAAAATTCTCAGAGTTTAAAATGGCTTCTTCTGGAAACAGAAACTTGGAGGAGGTGAAAAGGATTGTTGGTTTTATTTTTGTGTTTGCACCATCTTATAGAATTACTTGTTCTTTAAACTTTGTGCATGCGTATGATTTTTACTTTTTTTAAACACTGAATTTAAATTTTAAATATATGTATTTTTTAAAGGAAGCAGATCTAAGGCTCTGTCTCAAGATTTTTAAGCCTGCCCAACATTGTACACATATCAAAAGTTAATTGTCAAATTGACCTACTATTTTTGCTTTGCCTTTTTTTTTTTTTTAATTGTTTTGTTTTGCTTTGTTTTTTGGCTTCTCACTGTTTTTCATTTTTATTGTTCTGTTTTGGTTTTTTGGACATCTCCTTATGACCACCACCTTGTCTTAGAAAGGTACACTGTAGGTTGCTATTCAAAAGCCATCCGTTGCCTCCCTCTGCTCTGTATTCCTTTGCCAGAGAGGCTGGAGAGTTAGAATATCAAACTTCCCAAAATCAATCCAGTAAGAACAGGCATGTGACATAATTCTGATCAATGAGATGTAAATGGAAGACTGCAGGGAAGGTGTTCACTTCTGGAATAAAAAGGTAACACCTCAAGAGAGCAGGGCTTTGGCCCTTCCACTTTCATCCTTCCCAGAACACAGGCATTCTACCTTGCAACTCTGAGGATGAAAGCCACCTGAGGAAGGTCAACAGACAGCTAGAAATAAATGGGGTGCCTGAGCATACAATTCAGCAGCTGCAGCAGCCCTGAGCGTCTCCAAATGCCCCTTGACCATCAATCCATTCCCTTGTAGAAAGGAACTCCTGAGTCAGTGCCAGATTTTCAGGCCTGGCAGTCCTTTCCTACCTGGGATGTTCTTTTTAGGTAAGATTGGTAAGCTGTGTGTTGCCTCAAAGCTCTCTGCTACCACTTCCTGTTCACTGCCTGCCCAGAATATAAAAGCCAATCTTTCCCTATCCTGTCATACCCCACAAAGTACAACACACCCTTGAGGTCAATGATTTCTATCAAGCCTTCTTCCAAAGAGGACAACTTCTCTACTCATTCTTAAATCTATTTTCTTTTGCGCATGACATACCCTTCCACTGACATATTTTAGTCATAAGTATCATCCATTCAAGCTTCAGTAACTGTTATAAAATTATATTTACCTGCTTGTGCTAAAATGTGTGGTTTGCCTGTTGAACTTTCATCAAATCACACATTTTTACAAAAAGGAATTTTAAATAAGAGAAAAAGAATAAAAAATAAATAAACATAATTACATAAATCTGTACATAATTCAGCAAAAATAAAGAACAAAAAATGAAAATGACTTGAAAGAGAAACAAACAAAATAGAAATGAATCATGAATCTACCTATGTCCCTGGGTTCGTGGTCCCCAGGTTTACTCTCTTTTGTTACTTGACCCCAGGTCTTGGATTCAATTTTGATATTACTTCATACATCCTGGCTTGACTTGTTTTTGCCATGCAGTCCCCACTTCTAGATTCACCTAAAGCCTGTGCTCATCCATGCACATTTAGCTCATTTTGGCTTCTGCTCCCCCTCCTGTGCTCAGCTCTGCCTCAGAGCCAAACAATTGCTCTTCCCAGCTTGTTGCTTTCACAGCTGCCAGATATGCACTTTGGACTCCTAGAAGGCCTGTCACTACCCACCAGCTACCACCACCACCAAACTAGTCTTGTACATGGGCTCTGCAATAAAGATGAGGTTTTCATTTTAGATATGTTAAGAAATCAGATATTAATGAGGCCTTCATTTCAGATGCTTCTTTCAATTATTGAAATAATTTATTATTGCAAACTGCCTTTTTTTCTCTTTTAATTTTTTTTTTAATTATCTAGAAGTAACCTATGGATCAGGGACCACCGGATACTTTATCAAGACTTCCTGGGCTTTTGTTGGGGAATATACTCTGCCGAGAGAGAACAAATAGACTCGGGTAGCCTATATGCTCCCAGGAGTTGGAGAATAGGAGGGGCTTTTGAGGATGTCAGAGAAAAGAGCATGCTCTCCTTTTGCAAAGCTAGAAGATGAACAGATATCCTGTTCAAAATTTAAGATAAGATCCCTGTATTTCCCTTCATACAGATATGGCAGCTAGGAGAACTAAAGCCAGAGGGCTTCTGCATTAATGATGGGGCTGCCCTACTCAGCCATGGTCCTGGTGACAAGAACAGATACAGTCACCAGGAACAGAAAGTCCCGTAACACTTCAGACTGTCCCCTCTACACTCTGTCATGCACACAGGGGCTAACAGATGAGTAGACCCCAGAGGGCCTCAACTAAGTATGCAAATGAAGTTGAAGAAAGCTTTATTGAGAGGGTTTTGTGGTTTGATTTTGTCCTTTATTTTTTTATTATTATTACTAAAGGCTAGGCATTATATAAAAAGTTAAACTTTCCTTTATTCCCTCTCTTAGTCCCACTCATCTCCCTCACTAGATATTTGGTGTTGTCTCTGCAAAGAAACCATTATTGTAACTTTGTATGTATCCTTCCATCACATTTAGGTTTTTAATGCATCTAAAAATTTTCTTTATGTACAGTGTGAGGCAGTTATCTAATTTTATTTTTTCATATGAAGCCACTGTCCCAGCACATGTATTAAATAATGTACTTCTCTTCCATTGATTTATAGTGCCATGTTGCCATCTGTAGCAGAATTTTCTAGTTGTTCTTCAATATCCTTTCTCTCCTTTCTTCTATAGAAACAGAAATTTTAGATGAAAACATGGTGTGCCAGTTTGGATATATTATGTCCCCCAAAACACCATGTTCTTTAAGGCAGTCTTGTGGGGGCAGACATATTAGTGTTGATCAGGTTGGAATCTTTGGATTAGGTTGTTTCCATGGAGATGTGACCCACCTAATTGTGGGCAATCTCTTTCATTAGATTATTTCCATGGAGGTGTGGCCCTGCCCATTCAGCATGGGTCTTGATTAGTTTACTAGAGCTCTATAAGAGCTCAGATAGAAGGAACTCACTGCTGCAGCTGAGAGACACATTTTGAAGACAGCCGTTGAAAGCTGATGCTGACATTTTAGAGAACACTATTTTGAAACACAACCTGGGAGCAAGCAGATGCCAGTCCTGGGCCTTCCCAGCTAGCAGAGATTTTCCAGATGCCAATGGCCTTTCTCCAGTGAAAGCACCTTATTGTTGATGTCTTACCTTGGACACTTTATGGTCTTAAGACTGTAACTTTGTAACCAATAAACCCCCTTTATAAAAGCCAATCCATTTCCGGTGTTTTGCAAAATGGCAGCATTAGCAAACCGGAACACATGGCCACCCAAAATTAACTACATTTCCCAGCCTTACTTGCAGCTGGTTGTGGCCACATTCTGGCCAATGAGTTATTAGTAGGAGTAGTGTCTACCTCCAAGAAATGTTTCCAAAGAAAAGAGTCATGCATTTTCCCTTTCTCTCACTCTTTCCTTCTTGGGGAATGCAGACATTGTAGATGGAGGTGTAGCAAATGCCCTGAACCATTAGTTGACGTTAGAAATGAAGGTCATGCATAGTGATAGAGAAATATAAGTCTGGATCCCTATCTTCCTCTGGAATTTTAGGTGAGACAGAAATAACCATCTATCTTGTGGAAGCCACTGCTGTTTTGCGTTTTCTGTCACAGATAGAAATTCTAACTAATATACTATATTTATCATATATCAATTTACCATATATGCTTCAATCTAATTCTGAGCTCTCATTTCTCTTCCATTGATCTATCTGTCTATCACTGGGCCTGACATCATGTGCTTTTTAATATAATTTTATATTGAGTTTTGATGTCTAACAGGCAGAGCCACACTCTCAGTTCTTTTTCAAAAAACTTTTTTGGCAATTACTCCTTCATATGAACTTCAGAATCTCAGTTCTTAGGGAAAAGAGCCTGATGGCATTTTTGTTGAAATTTCATTCAACTTACAGATTACCTTAGGGAGAAACAACATCTTTATAAAATCAAATGTTCCCTTCCATGGTCATGATATAGTTCTGTATTTGTTTTTAAGATCTACAATAGCATTTTGTATTTTTCCTTCACAAAGTTGTATATTCTTTGTCAGATTTGTTCTGAAATATCTTGTAGTCCTTGATGTTATTATAAATGGTATATTTTTTCTATTCCATTTCATAATGGGTTATTGATGGTATTCAAGATACCATTAATTTATGTATGCCAATTTTGTATTCAGCAGCCCTGTTGAACTCTTATTATTTATAAGGGTTTGTCTGTAGAGCCTCTTGAATTTTCCATTAATTAGTTTCCATCAAATGAAAATGTGGTTTCATTTCCATCAACCACAGGGAAATGAAAAAAAGCAGAGTTGAATTGCCTTGATGGTGACATCAAGACTCTTGAAACAGAGAAGTAGAATAAGCAAGAAACTCAGTTGGTAATAGAAAAGCCTACTAAGTAATTTTGCAACAGGATTAACAAGGCAGAGTTGGAATTCTGAACAAGAACACCACAGTGGGGAAATGTTAGCACTAGAGCCAGAGGTAGGGCCATGAGAGACAAGAACTTGGGAAGAAACAGCAAGAGTAGGTTAGAGTCTGGGAAGATGTGGGTATCAGAGACAGTAACTGAAGCAGAAGATAAAAATCATTTCCATGGAGATCATTTAGGACAAATCAACTTGAGCCAGAAACAGACTTTGTTTAATCTGAAGAAACATAGAAACAAAAGTTGATTTATTTTTGGTTGAAATACTGGACCCCACTAAAGGAGGTAATACCACTACAAAGCAAGAAAGAATAAAGTGAAAAAGAAAAGAACCAGATCCCGACCAGGGCTGGACTACTAGAATCCAATTTAAACTGAAATCTGTTGATTTCTCATAAACATTGAAAAGGGAGACAATTTTGGGGGGCTGCAGTATCTCTCTAGGAGCTGTAGTTAATAAACACTTCTTTACAATTCTCATTACCACTTCTGGGTTTGTGTTTTGTTGTTGTTGTTGTTGTTTATGGTTATATAATTTTTCAGAAAGGACTCAAAAATTTAGACTGTGACCCTTCTAAGTTCTAGATGTCTATTTAGAGGCCCCTGAAATTGCATTAAGATAGTGAGAGAATAGCTCCATTATCTGGAAAAAGGGCAATTAGTCTTTGTGTTTGAAGGTCTAAAAGCAGAATTGAGGACTAACGGTAATTGGGGCTGCCCGTGTTTGAGGTGACAGAGGCTTGAATTTATCCAGACCTCACATTCTGAATTCAGGAAAACTTGTTGCAAATGATCATCTTTATGCCACTGCCCAGAAAAGAAGCCAGAAAATAAAACACTATCCAGAGTCAAGTTCAAGGTTAGGAAGACTCTCCCAGGAAGCAGCCATTCTGCATCAGCCTGCCATCTAGTGGTCATAGCAGTTGATGCAACATGTTACTGTTTCCGTTCTTTTCTGTGCCTCAGAGGCAGTGCTTACTGAGTACAATCAGGGGGAGAGGAAAGCGGACAGTCCTGTTACAATGTGACAATGGTAACAGAGTTGTTGATAAAGTTCTTAAGATGTTTCCGTCTATAAAGAAATGTATAGTTCTTATATCTGTTATATTAGGAGTTCACCTGAGACAACTGTTTTATTATCACTCGCCTAAACATCAATGTAATGGACCACCAATAACCTCAGTTTACACCAGTCATATGATCTGGCTTAGGCCATGCAGAAAACTAGGAGGGATACAAAAATGAAACCATGGAGATTTCAGGATTTCCTGCCCTGATCATGAAAACTCTTGTCATCATCACTGTAAACCCATCACTGTGGGCAACAGATCTACAAGTTTCCTCAAAAAAATTTGAATAAGGCCTTAATTCGGTGTCAAGATTAATCTAGTTTCTCTAGTACCTGAAACTAGGACTCAAACTAGGACTGGGTTACTTATTCTAAAATGGTTTCCATTGTATTTAGACTTTTCTTGTGAAAAGGGGTTCAAATGGGTCAACACCAAAGATTCCCAGGGTAGACGTCAATGTTTTCTCAACTTCAGTTATCTTCAGAAGCAGTGGCTATGGAGGACAATAAGCCAGCAGGCAGGCTCTGGAGTTTTTCTGAGTAGCAGTATCAGGCCCAAGTCCTAAATTTGGAGCCCTGTAAATGCAGGATTGTCCATGGCAGAGACCATTCATGGATCATTCATAGCATCACTTCTAGTTTTATTATGCACTCAAAAGGCATCCTCGGCCCAAAATTTAGGACCATGATAATCTCTTTGATTTGGAACTACTCAGTGCCATCTTCTCATGTTTTTGTTTGTTTTTTATACTTTGTTTAGGTTTTAGGTCAGAAAAGGTTTTCACTACTTGTTGCCTGGAAGTCATATTAAAATAGGCTGACTTCACAATAATGCTGTGTAACGGACTGAACTTACATGTTTAAGTGCAAAAAAGTGCAGAGAGAAGAATGCCTGTGGGGGGGACATCTCCTTTCCCCCAGTAGCAGGGGAAAAGGAAACAAATCAATATTCATGGAGCACGATGGTGCCCCAGGCATTGTGCTAACTTGTATCTTACTTAAATCTTCAGACAAATTTATGAGGTTAAGAAGATAGTACCTGGGTTCAGATCCTGCCTCTGCCACTTAATATCTTATCCATGAGCAAATCATTTACCATCTGCAAGTCTCAGTGTCCTTGTCTATCAAATGGAGATGATACCTCAGAGAGAGCTGTAAGGATTAAATGAGATAAGGAGTTTGACACATAGATATCACACAGTCAACTGTAGTAACTATTAAACTGAAGGCAGGTATTAATCTCATTTTATACCTAAGCATATTTCTGTGAGATGCTTTGGCATTATTTTATAACTCTTTTGAACTTACACAGAGTCCTAATTATTAAACTGTTGGTACATTAATTATTGTGCACCAACCCTGGTTGGGAGACAGCAGGATGAACTACTTCCATCAAATGTAATGGGGGTGACATCATCAACACGGTGAAATAAACAGCTACTGAAAACTTCTCTCCAGAGATTCAATGAAAAAAGGACAATTATGAATTGTTTGAAACTCTGGAGGTGGATATAGACTGGAGAGTGACTCTGCAAATGCTGAATTGAAGAAACAGAAGAAATATCAGGTAGGAATCTTCCATCCCCTCCCCCTCACTTGGTCTCATGGTGGGAAAGGCATACAATCAGTAGACAGGAACCCTCCCACCAGGAATACAGACTAGAAAATTGCTCACAGCAGTTTTGAAGACCTGGGGGAAAGGGGAGGACATTTCAAGGCCCTTATCAGTGAGGGACAAAAAGACTGAAAAAACGTGGAGAGAGACTCCACTTTCAGCCCTGGATCTGAAAACCCTTCCCCCACCCTTGAGGGACATAGCAGCAGGTGGTCATTCCCTTGCCTTGAAGACAGCTGGACTACTGGGTCAGCTGAGGGAGTACTTTGCCAACGTGGAGCCCCACATCAAGCCAGATATTAGCTGGCAAAGTGGGGGCAATAGGAACCCCACAGTTTCAGCTCACCTGTGTAGATGCAGCCTGTGCTTGGAGGCAAAGCAGCTTCAGAGGATGAGTTACTGAACAATGCTATCTGCTGGACAGTCAAGAAGGTGCAAGGGAATTAAAACACTTAAAAAGATGCTCCAGACCCTTTCTTAGAAGCATAGGAGCTGGTTTACATGCTCCGTACAGAAACCCAGACCTGTTTGGTCTGAGAAATACAGAAGACCCAACTGGTAAAGCAGGGCTCTAAAACAAATCCAGGTCTTGCTAGCTGGCAGAAAACAGTGCACCACTGGAAGCCAGCATATTTGTATTATCACACACAGTGAAATTGCTGGGATGCCCAGTGCCTACCTCCCATATCTGTGACAGGCCATGGTGGGTGACTGATTTGGGGGGAAGGACAAAGGAACAGAGCCAATCTGACAACTGTCTAGGAAGAGAAACAAAGAAAAGATAGAGATCAAAAACAACCAACAAGAAAACCTTAGGCAAAAGAGAGAAAACAAACTCCAGAATAAGCCAATCAAGAAAATCAGATGCCTAGACAGCAAAAAATCATGAGCCACACCAGGAAACAGGAAGATATGGCCCAAACAAAGGAACAGACTAACCCTTCAACTGAGATTCAGGAGTTGAAACAACCAATTAAAGATGTTTAAACAAATCTCCTAAATCAAATCAATGAGTAGAAAGAAAATGTAACAAAAGAGATGAAGGATATAAAGAAGACACAGGGTGACCATAAGGAAGAATTTGTAAGCTTGAAAAAACAAATGGCAGAACTAATGGGAATGAAAGGCACAATAGAAGAGATGAAAAACACAATGGAGACATAAAACAGCAGACTTGGAGGGGCAGAAGAAAGTATCAGTGAACTATAGGACAGAACATCTGAAATCCTACACATAAAAGAACAGATAGGGAAAAGAATGGAAAAATATGAGCAGGGTCTCAGGGAACATGAAGTGCATGAATATGTGTTACTGGTGTCCCAGAAGGAGAAGAGAAGGGAAAGGGGGCAGAAAGAATAATGGAGGGGGTAATCAATGAAAATTTCCCAACTTTCATGAAAGACATAAAATTACAGGTCCAAGAAGTACAGCATACCCCAAACAGAATAGATCGAAATAGACCTACTCCAAGAGACTTACCAATCAGGTTTTCAAATGTCAAAGACAAAGAGAGAATTCTGAAAGCAGCAAGAGAAAAGCAATCCATCACATACAAGGGGAGCTCAATAAGACTAAGTGTGAATCTCTCAGTAGAAACCATGGAGGATACATATTGAATATATCTTGATATAGTCAAGATACTGAAAGAAAAACTGCCATTCAAGAATCCTATACCTGGCAAAACTGTCCTTCAAGAATGAGGGAGAATTTAAAATATTTACAGATAAATAGACACTGTGAGAGTTCATGAACAGGAGACCTCCTTTACAAGAAATATTAAAAGGAGTGCTACAGACAGATAGGAAAAGACAGCAGAGAGAGGTTTGGAGAGGAGTATAGAAATGAAGATATCAGGAGATAGAAAGAGGGTAGAGATCAGGCATTTGATATTGTAGTGTAGAATGTTCAAGAGAATTGATTGTATAGATCCAGAAATGGATAGCACAATATTGTGTGATGGTAGCACAATATTGTAAGTATACTGAAAAAAGATGACTGTGAATATCATTGAAAGAGGAAGGTTAGGGATATGTGTGACACCAGAAGGAAAGAAAGAATATAAAGTCTGGGACTGTATAACTTAATGAAACCTACAGTGGTCAATGAGTGTGATTAAATGTACAAATATAAGAATGTTTTTACAGGAAGGTATGGCAAGAAGGAATGAAGTTGTGATGTATGCTACTAGGTGAATGGACCTTGAGGACAGTAAGTTGAGTGAAACAAGTCATAAATGAAAAGACAAACATTATAACAGCTCACTAATATGGACTAACAACAATGTGCAAACTCTCAGAACTGAATCTGGGAGCATGGGTTATCAGGGGAGGTTTATGTAAAGGCTCCTAGACTGTAAACTCACAGCAGTCACTTCTGTTCATGAGTTGCAACAGTTATTTCTAAATTCTGAGATGCTGAGTTGTTTTTGTATGACCTGGTCAGACCCTGAAGCTTTGGGTGTCTGTGTGGCACCAGGAACTCGGAGCTAGAGTTCAGAGCTGTAAGTGTCAGCATTGCTCCATGAAGCAACTGTTAAAGAGGCTGAAAAGGAGATAAGACTTTGATTGCAGGTATGAATGAAATGGTCTTGGTTGAGATTTGGGTAGATTCGACTAAAAAGTAGAGTATGATATCAACTGGTTTTAAAACTTCAACTTGTGTGTGAGACCAAAGGAAGAGATGTTTATTTGGTGCAAAATCTGTATTTTCTGTAGCACACTATATAATTTACTTTGTATGGTCAGTTTACTAAAACACAATAATTACATGGAAACTTGAATAGGGAGTGAGATCTAGTTGGTTTGCATAGGTTAGCATGAAACCCCAATAAAACCCAGAGTAATTTGGGCAGAGAATAAAAAGTATTTGCAAAGCCCCCTTGAGGCCCTGGGGGAAAATATGGAAATCTTAAACTTCCCCAGCTGGGGAATTCCTGATATTCTCACAAGCATTGGGAACTACCAGTGTAGTAGGCTAAACCCTCAATTTTGGGGCTTGCCCTTATGAAGCTTGTTACTGCAAAGGAGAGGCTAAGTCTACTTATAATGGTGCCTGAGAGTCACCCCAAAATAACCTCTTTTTCCTTAGATGTGGCCTCTCTCTATAAGGCAACATAACAGGTAAACTCACTACCCTCCCCCCCAACGTGGGACATGACTCCCAGGGGTGTAAAACTCCCTTGCAATGTTGGATGTGACTCCTGGTGATGAGCCAGAACCTGGCAGCATGGGATTGAGAAAGACTTCTCGACCACAAGGGGGAAGATAAATGAAACAAAATAAAGTTCCAGTGGCTGAGAGATTTCAAATGGAGTCGAGAGGTCTTTCTGGAGGTAACTTTTATGCTAATATAGATAATCCCTTTTTAGTATTTAGTGTAATTGGAATAGCTAGAGAGGGAAATAACTGAAACTGTTGAACAGCAATCCAGTATCCTTGATTCTTGAAGACGATGATTTAACCATATAGCTTATATGGTATGACCACGTGATTGTGAAAACTTTATGGCTCACATTCCCTTTAACCAGTGTATAGACAAATGAATAGAAAAATGGGAACAAAAGTAAATGAATAATAGGGGAGGTGAGATATGGAATGTTTTGGGTGTTCTTTCTTTACTTTTATTTTTATTCTTATTTTCATTTTCATTTTTTGGATTAATGTTCAAAAATTGATTGTGGTGATGAATGTACAACTATATGATGATACTGTGAACAATTGTACACTCTGAATGATTGCATAGTATGTGAATATATTTCAGTAAAATTGCATTTAAAAAAATGTAATGGGGTAAAGAATTTAAGGGACCCATTATGGACAGGAATGGACCTGTCCATAATGGACAGGAGTGGCACCAGAAACTTTGCTTAGGCTGAAGGACAGTTTTCATAGAAATATTACACATCTTGATAAAATATGTCAATGCAAAAAATATATATCATATGGGAAGTTTATTGATAACAATATACACTACATTTTATGGTTTTCAATAAATGAAATCTTTATTTTTTTGTATTCATTTTATTGAGATATATTAACATACCATGCAGTCATACAAAACAAATCATACATTCTATCATTCACAGTACCATTACATAGTTGTACATTCATCACCAAAATCAATCCCTGACACCTTCATTACCATACACACAAAAATAACAATAATAATAATTAAAGTGAAAAAGAGCAATTAAAGTAAAAAAGAACACTGGGTGCCTTTGTTTGTTTGTTTGTTTTCTTCCTTCCCTATTTTTCTACTCATCCATCCATAAACTAGACAAAGGGGATTGTGGTCCTTATGGCTTTCCCAATCACACTGTCACCCCTCATAAGCTACATTTTTATACAGTCATCTTCAAGATTCATGGGTTCTGGGTTGTAGTTTGATAGTTTCAGGTATCTACCGCCAGCTACCCCAATTCATTAGAACCTAAAAAGGGTTGTCTATATTGTGCATGAGAGTGCCCACCAGAGTGACCTCCCAGCTCATTTTGGAATCTCTCTGCCACTGAAGCTTATTTCATTTCCTTTCATTTCCCCCTTTTGGTCAAGAAGATGTTCTCCATCCCATGATGCCGGGTCTACATTCCTCCCCCGGAGTCATATTCCACGTTGCCAGGGAGATTCACTCCCCTGGGCGTCTGATCCCACGTAGTGGGGAGGGCAGTGATTTCACCTGCCAAGTTGGCTTAGCTAGAGAGAGAGGGCCACATTTGAGCAACAAAGAGGCATTCAGGAGGAGGCTCTTAGGTACAATTATAGGGAGGCCTAGCCTCTCCTTTGCAGCAACAGTCTTCCCAAGGGCAAGTCCTGTGGTAGAGGGCTCAACCCATCAAACCACCAGTCTCCTATGTCTGTGAGCACATTAGCAACCATCGAGGTGGGGCAGGCCAATACCCCTGCATTCTCCACCAGCTCCTCAAGGGGGCTCTGCATATTTTTTCCTTGGTTTTTTTGTTTGTTTTGTTTTGTTTTAACTTTTTTTTTTTAATCAACTGTATAAAAAATAAAAAAAAATTTAAAAATTTAAAAAACATACAATAAAAGAACATTTCAAACAGACCATAACAAGGGAGTAAGAAAAAGACAACTAACCTAACTACTTTACTTCCAACATGTTCCTCCTCTACCCCAAGAAAGTAACCTAATATACTAACATTGCTGTGAACTTGTTCCGACTATACCCATCAGAAATTAACAGACCATAGTCATTCCTGAGCATTCCCAGAATGTTAAATTTACCCATGATAGCTTATCTGTTCTTATTGGATTATCGTTCCCTCTTCCTTAATTGCTCTCTATCACTACTTCCCCTACATTCTACATTATAAACCATTTGTTTTACATTTTTCAAAGTTCACATTAGTGGCAGCATATAATATTTCTCTTTTTGTGCCTGGCTTATTTTGCTCAGCATTATGTCTTCAAGGTTCATCCATGTTGTCATATGTTTCACGACATTGTTCCTTCTTACTGCCACATAGTATTCTATTGTGTGTATATACCACATTTTATTTATTCACTCATCTGTTGAAGGACATTTGGGTTGTTTCCATCTCTTGGTAATTGTGAATAATGCTGCTATGAACATTGGCTTGCAGATATCTGTTTATGTCACTGCTTTCCGATCTTCCAGGTATATACCGAGAAGTGCAATCGCTGGATCAAAGGGTAACTCTATATCTAGTTTTCTAAGGAACTGCCAGACTGACTTCCAGAGTGGCTGAACCATTATACATCCCACCAACAATGAATAAGAGTTCCAGTTTCTCCACATCCCCTCCAGCATTTGTAGTTTCCTGTTTGTTTAATGGCAGCCATTCCAATTGGCGTGAGATGGTATCTCTTGTGATCTTAATTTGCATCTCTCTAATAGCTAGTGAAACTGAACATTTTTTCATGTGTTTCTTGGCCATGTGTATTTCCTCTTCAGAGAACTGTCTTTTCATGTCTTTTGCCCATTTTATACTTGGGCTGTCTGTACTAGCGTCACTGAGTTGAGGATTTCTTTATATATGCAAGATATCAGTCTTTTGTCAGATACATGGTTTCCAAAATTTTTTTCCCATTGAGTTGGCTGCCTCTTTACCTTTTTGACAAATTCCTTTGAAGTACAGAAACTTCTAAGCTTGATGAGTTCCCATGTATCTATTTTTTCTTTTGTTGCCTGTGCTTTGGGTGTAAAGTCTAGGAAGTGGCCACCTAATACAAGGTCTTGAAGATGCTTCCCTACATTATCTTCTAGGAGTTTTATGGTACTTTCTTTTATATTGAGATCTTTGATCCATTTTGAGTTAATTTTTGTGTAGGGTGTGAGATAGGGGTCCTCTTTCATTCTTTTGGATATGGATATCCAACTCTCCCAGCCCCATTTGTTGAAAAGACCATTATGACACAGTTCAGTGACTTTGGGGACCTTATCAAAGATCAGTCAGCCATAGATCTGGGGTCTATCTCCGAATTCTCAATTCAATTCCATTGATCTATATGTCTATCTTTGTGCCAGTACCATGCTGTTTTGACAACTGTGGCTTTATAATAAACTTCAAAGTCAGGGAGTGTAAGTCCTCCCACTTTGTTTTTCTTTTTTAGAGTGTCTTTAGCAATTTGAGGCATCTTCCCTTTCCAAATAAATTTGATTACTAGCTTTTCCAAGTCTACAAAGTAGGTTGTTGGAATTTTGATTGGGATTGCTTGAATCTGTAGTGAGTTTGGGTAGAATTGACATCTTGATGACATTTAGCCTTCCTATCCATGAACATGGAATATTTTTCCATCTTTTAAGGTCCCCTTCTATTCCTTTTAGTAGAGTTACGTAGTTTTCTTTGTATAGGTCTTTACATCTTTGGTTAAGTTTATTCCTAGGTACTTGATTTTTTTAGTTGCTATTGAAAATGGTATCTTTTTCTTGAGTGTCTCTTCAGTTTGTTCATTTCTAGCATATAGAAACATTACTGACTTATCTACATTAATCTTGTATCCCGCTACTTTGCTAAATTTGTTTATTAGCTCTAGTAGCTGTATTGTTGATTTCTCGGGGTTTTCCAGATAGAAGATCATATCATCTGGAAACAATGACAGTTTTACTTCTTCCTTTCCAATTTGGATGCCTTTTCTTTCTCTGTCTTGCCAGATTGCCCTGGCTAGCACTTCCAGCACAATGTTGAATAACAGTGGTGATATCGGGCATCCTTGTCTTGTTCCTGGTCTTAGAGGGAAGGCTTTCAGTCTCTCACCATTGAGTACTATGCTGGCTGTGGGTTTTTCATTTATGCTCTTTATCATATTGAGGAAGTTTCCTTCAATTCCTACCTTTTGAAGTGTTTTTATCAAAAAGGGATGTTGGATTTTGTCAAATGCTTTTTCAGCATCTATTGAGATGATCATTTGATTTTTCCCTTTTGATTTGTTAATGTGTTGTAATACATTGATTGATTTTCTTATGTTGAACCATCCTTGCACGCCTGGATGAACCCCACTTGGTCATGCTGTATGATTTTTTTAATGTGTCTTTGAATTCGATTTGCAAGTATTTTATTGAGGATTTTTGCATCTATATTCATTAGGGAGATTGGCCGGTAGTTTTCCTTTTTTGTAGCATCTTTGCCTGGTTTGGGTGTCAGATTGATGTTAGCTTCATAAAATGAGTTAGATAGTGTTCCATTTTCTTCAATGTTTTGAAAGAGTTTAAGTAAGATTGGTGTCAATTCTTTTTGGAAAGTTTGGTAGAATTCCCCTGTGAAGCGATCTGACCCTGGGCATTTATTTTTGGGAAGCTTTTTGATGACTGATTGCATCTCTTTGCTTGTGATTGTTTGGTTGAGGTCTTCTGTTTCTTCTCTGGTCAGTCTAGGTTGTTCATATGTTTCCAGGAAATTGTCCATTTCCTCTACATTATCCAGTTTGTTGCCATACAGTTGTTCATAGTATCCTCTTATAAGTTTTTTAATTTCTTCAGGATCTGCAGTAGTGTCAACTTTCTCATTCATTATTTTGTTTATATGGGTCTTCTCTCTTTTTGATTTTGTCAGTCTAGCTAGGGGCTTGTCAATCTTGTTGATCTTCTCAAAGAACCAACTTTTGGTGTTATTTATCCTCTCTATTGTTTTTTTGTTCTCTATGTCATTTATTTCTGCTTTAATCCTTGTTATTTCTTTTCTTCTACTTGGTTTGGGATTGGTTTGCTGTTCACTTTCTAGTTTCTTCAGTTGATCCATTAGTTCTTTGATTTTGGCTCTTTCTTCCTTTTTAATGTATGCATTTAGTGCTATAAATTTCCCCCTCAGTACCGCTTTTGCTGCATCCCATAGGTTTTGGTATGTTGTGTTCTCATTTTCATTCGTCTCTATATATTTAGCAATTTCTCTTGCTATTTCTTCTTTAACCCACCAATTGTTTAGTAGCGTGTTGTTTAACCTCCAGGTATTTGTGAATTTTCTAAGTCTCTGATGGTTATTGACTTCTAATTATATTCCATTGTGGTCAGAGAATGTGCTTTGAATAATTTCAATCTTTTTAAATTTATTGAGGCTTGTTTCATGTCCCAGCATATGATCTATTCTGGAGAAAGTTCCATGAGCACTAGAGAAGAATGTGTATCCTGGTGATTTGGGATGTAATGTTCCATATATGTCTGTTAAATCCAATTCATTTATCAGATTGTTTAGGTTTTCAATTTCCTTATTGGTCTTCTGTCTGGTTGATCTATCTATAGGAGAGAGTGATGTGCTGAAGTCTCCCACAATTATTGTGGAAACATCAATTGCTTCCTTTAGTTTTGCCAGTGTTTCTCTCATGTATTTTGTGGCACCTTGATTGGGTGCATAAACATTTATGATTGTTATTTCTTCATGTTGAATTGCCCCTTTTATTAGTATGTAGTGGCCTTCTTTGTCTCTCCTAACATCCTTACATTTAAAGTCTATTTTATCTGAGATTAATATTGCTACACCTGCTTTCTTTTGGCTGTAGCTGGCATGAAATATTTTTTTCCATCCTTTCACTTTCAATTTCTTTGTGTCCCTGTGTCTAAGATGAGTCTCTTCTATGCAACATATTGATGGTTCATTTTTTCTGATCCATTCTGTGAATCTATATCTTTTAATTGGGGAGTTTAATCCATTTGCATTCAACATTATAACCATGAAGGCATTTCTTGAATCAGCCATCTTATCCTTGGTTTATGTTTGTCATATATATTTTTTCTCTATATTAATATCCTTTAATATACCCATACTGAATCTCTTTAGTACTGAACCTTTCTCCAAGTCTCTCTGTCCTTTCTTTGTTTCTCTGTCTGTAGGGCTCCCTTTAGTATCTCCAGTAGGGCAGGTCTCTTGCTAACAAATTCTCTCAGCATTTATTTGTCTGTGAAAAATTTAAGCTCTCCCTCAAATTTGAAGGAAAGCTTTGCTGGATAAAGTATTCTTGGTTGGAAATTTTTCTCACACAGAATTTTAAATATGTCATGTCACTACCTTCTCACCTCCATAGTGGCTACTGAGTAGTTACTACTTAGTCTTATGCTGTTTCCTTTGTATGTGTGAATTGCTTTTCTCTTGCTGCTTTCAGAACTTCTCCTTCTCTTCCGTATTTGACAGTGTGATCAGAATATGTCTTGGAGTGGATTTATTTGGATTTATTCTATTTGGAGTTCACTGGGCATTTATGATTTGTGTATTTCTGGTGTTTAGAAGATTTGGGAAGTTTTCCCCAACAATTTCTTTGAATACTCTTCCGAGACCTTTACCCTTCTCTTCCCATTATGGAACACCAATGAGTCTTATATTTGGACGTTTTATATTATCTATCATATCCGTGAGGTCCATTTCAATTTTTTCAATTTTTCCCCCATTCTTTCTTTTGTTCTTTCATTTTCTGTTCTGTCATCTTCCAGGTCACTGATTCATTGTTCAACTTCCTCTAGTCTTGTACTATGAGTATGCAGAATCTTTTTAATTTGGTCAACAATTTCTTTAATTTCCATAAGATCATCTATTTTTTTATTTACTCTTGCAATGTCTTCTTTATGCTCTTCTAGTGTCTTCTTGATGTCCTTTATATCCTGTGCCATGCTCCTCTTCATGTCCTTTATATCCTGTTCCATGGTCTCATCATTCATCTTTAATTCTTTGATTAATTGCTCCAGGTAATGTGTCTCCTCTGATCTTTTGATTTGGGTGCTTGGGCTTGGGTTATCCATATTGTCTGGTTTTTTCATATGCTTTAAAATTTTCTGTTGTTTTTGGCCTCTTGGCATTTGCTTAACTTGATAGTTCTCTTAGGATTTGTAGACCAATTGAAATCCTTATCTCTAATTTGTCAGATCTACAGCTTCGTGGAGTACACTTTCTCTAAGTAACCAGCAGGTGGCATCCATGAGCCACCTGTTCCCCTCAAGCCAGTTCTCCCCCGCTTTGTCTTTGTGGTGAGTGGGGGAGTGAGTCTTGTGGGGTCCAATTGGGGTAACAAGCTTGTGTGTGTAGTTGTTGCCCGCCCTGTACATGGGGTGTGTTTCTGGGCGGTCAGGGAGTGGGGGAGGCTCTAACAATTAAATCTCCCTGGTCTTCCTGGAGTTTCAAAGCTGCTGCAATAGTCTAATCCTTCAGTTCAGTCCTGCCGCAGTTTGTCTCTGCCACTGACCCACAAGTCCTTGGTATCAGCGTATGGCCCCTGAGACTTGCAAGTGGGTCCCTCTTCCAGGCTGTGCACCCCCAGGTCTTCTGTTGAGGGATGACTGTGCTATGTCACAGGTGAGTGCCATCCCCCCAGGACAGTTCTGGGCTGCAGAGCTGTGTAGGGAGGCTCCCAGTCTGCTGAAATGATGGCTGAATGGTGTGTGTTAATTCACACTGTTCCACCTTCCCAACTCTGGGACAACCAGCTGAGGATGCAGGGAAGGCTAATGTCCATGCCCAATTTTGTGGTGTATGCATGTTATTGGAAGCACTTCCATCACACTGGGTTGTCTGGGGCAGCTCTGGGCTATGGGGCTGGCGACGGACAGGAGTGTTCCCTGTCCACCAGGATGATGGCTGTGAGAGGACACCCCCCTTTTCTTGGGAAGTTGTGGTTGGCCATTGGATTATTGCCTTTTGTCTCGGAGATCTCTTAGTTCTACTCTTGTCTTGACCTGCCCAAATTACAAGTCTTTGAGGCTTTCTGTATTGGGCTTCTTAGAGTAATTGTTTTAGAAAAAGAAAAAAAAAAGGCCCTTCTCATAGATCTAATGGGTTATTGAAATGCTGAGAGACAAAGCAATTAGGGCCACTAAGGAAAGGTCCAGGGGTCAGAGAGACAGTTTTTCTTCTGGATTTGCATATAAGCCTCAGGGCCTGAGCTCTGCCCTTCCCCTTTCTATGTTCACCAGAACTCCAAAAAGCCTCTGCTTTTATTTCTGAGTTTTTCTTGCTGTTTTTGCTATCCCTATCTTCTCTCCACCAGGCTGGCTGCTCCCAGATTCTCTGGTGTCTGGTCTCAGCCTATCTATGATTGGAGTTTGGATCAGTAGAATGAGTTTCTGATAAGAGCCACCACTGCAGTTCTCCCTCTTCATTCCCAGTGCTGATGGCCCCTCCTCCCATGGGACTGAGCCTGGCAGGGAGGGGTGTGGGTCCTCTGGCCACAAAAAACTTAACAGATTTCACTGATCTTAGCAGTTTCACATGTTCATGAGTGTTGTATGAAGTATGCCCAAAGTCAAATTGCTCTGCGGTGTCCAGTCCATGCAGTTCCTGGCTTTCTACCTACTTCCCTGGAGGAGTAACTGAAACATACACCTCACCACTCTGCCATCTTGCCCCACCCCCAAAATCTTTATTTTTTTTAAAGTAATTTGTTGCTTCCCAACAAATGAAAGTGGTATTTTTTAACCTTTTATTTTGAAATATTCTCAAACTTACAGGACAGTCACAAAAACAATACAAACCCCACACAGAGAGCTCCAACACACCTTTACACCCCCATCCCCAGATAGCCAGATTCACCAATCCCAGCACTTTGCCACATCTGCCACACCATCCCACCCATCCACCCATCCATCCATCTGTCCATCCATTTGTTCATCCATCTATTTATCAATCCATTTTCTGAACACTTGAGCATAGGCTGCACACATCATGCTCCCAGAACACCCCATATTGCCATGTATTCCTCTTAAGAACAAGGACACCCACCTATGCAACTACCTTAAGTGCATTTATCAAGAAAGTGTATTTTTTAAAAAAACTCTGAAAGTTTACTTCTTAATAACTTTCAATCTGACTTGAAAGTTATCTGACTTGACCATCTTCTAAAACAGCAAGAGAAGATTTAGAATCACTGGTGAAAATAGTATTCACTCCATATGATGAAACAGAAATAGATAAGGAAGAACTTGCAAAGCCAAGACTCTTGTGGGCTCTTTATTATAACATGAGAGATTCCTCTGGAATTAGCAGAAGCTCATACAATGGCTTACCTTCCCGGGTTTATATCTGTTCTGGGCCTAACTGTTATCTGGGAAATGAGCATGCAGTCAAGCAAGTGGAGACACTTTCCCAGGAGCTCTTACCAAGTGAAGAATTCTGCCCCCCACCTCCAAATCCAGAAGACATTATCTTTGATGGTGATGATAAGCAATCAGAGACTCCTGGAACCAATAATATAACAATGGCCAAACTGGAATCCACTGAAGAAATAAAAAACCTAGAAAGCCCAGGGAATCACTTTTAAAATTAGAAAAGAGCAAACTGGAAATTCCATCTTGGACCTTCATCCTGGCATCAGAATATTCTCATTTAAATGACAGTTAACTATATTAGAAATGCTTATATGATAAATGCTATGTATGCAGATATTGTCTTTAACTTTCTTTGAGACATTCAGTCATTTGGATGTTGTGCCAGTTTGAATGTATTATGTCCCCACAAATACCAGTATCTTTGATGTAATCTTGTGTGGGCAGACCTATCAGTGTTAATTAGATTGTAATTCTTTGAATGTTCCCATGGAGATGTGCCCCACCCAACTGTGGGTGATGAGTCTGATTGGATAATTTCCATGGAAGTGTTGGCCCGCCCATTCAGAGTGGGTCTGGATTAAATTACTGGAGAACTATATAAGCTCAGACTGAAGGAGCAAGCTTGTTACAGCCAAGAGGGACACTCTGAAGAATGCACAGGAGCTGCAGATGACAGACATTTTGAAGACAGCCATTGGAAGCAGACTCTTGCTCCAGAGAAGCTAAGAGAGGACAAATACCCCAAGAGCAACCAAGAGTGACATTTTGAAGAGGAGCTGTGGCCTAGAGAGGAACATCCTGGGAGAAAGCCATTTTGAAACCAGAACTTTGGAGCAGATGCCAGCCACGTGACTTCCCAGCTAACAGAGGTTTTCCGGACACCATTGGCCAACCTCCAGTGAAGGTACCTGATTGCTGATGTGTTGTTACTTGTGACACTTACGGCCTTAAGACTGTAACTGTGTAACCAAATAAACCCCTTTTTATAAAAGCCAATCCATCTCTGGTGTTTTGCATTCTGGCAACATTAGCAAACTGGAACAGATTTTGGTACCAGAAAAGTGGGGTAATTTTGCTGCTGAGTTTGCAAATACCAAACATGTTGGAGCAGCTTTTTAAACAGATAAGGGGAAGATTCTGGAAGTATTGTGAGGAGCTTGATAGAAAAGGCCTAAACTGCTTTGAAGAGACTGTTTGTGGAAATATGGACTCTAAAGATACTTCTGACAAGGCCTTGAACAGAAATGATGAATGCGTTGTTGCGAACTGGAAGAAAGGTGATCCTTCTTTTAAAGTGGCAGAGAATTTGGCAAAACTGAGTTCTGGTGTCAGATGGAAGGAAGAATTTGAAAGTGACAACCTAGAATACTTAGCTGAGGAGATCTCCAGACTACATGTGGAGGATGTACCCTGGCTTCTTCTTGAAGCTTATAGTAAAATGAGAGCGGAGAGAGATAAACTTAGAACTGAACACCTGGGTTCAAAGAAACCAGAAGCTGATGGCTTGGAAAATTACAGGCTTCCAGGGGTGGAATCCTAGAAGCTACAGCCCAATGTGAGGATGTAACCAAACATGGAACCCAGCCACCATTTCAGTACAAGCCAAGATTGGAAAAGGAGTTAAGCAGAAAGGATTTGTGGAAAGTCTTATTGTCTGATGGCTTTGACCCCTGTGTGCTTCATGCGAAGCCAACAGAATTTTTGCAAGATCTTTATAGATGGAGTGTTCTAGTTTGCTAATGCTGCCAGAATGCAAAACACCAGAAATGGATTGGCTTTTATAAAAGGGGGTTTATTTGGTTACACAGTAACAGTCTTAAGGCCATAAAGTGTGCAAGGTAACACATCAACCATCGGGTACCTTCACTGGAGGATGGCCAATGGTGTCCAGAAAACCTTTGTTAGCTGAGAAGGCAAGTGGCTGGTGTCTGCGCCAAAGTTCTGGTTTCAAAATGGCTTTCTCCCAGGACATTCCTCTCTAACAAGCTTTCTCCTCTTCAAAACATCACTCACAGCTGCACTGAGTCCCTTCTCTTTGAGTCAGCTCATTTATATGGCTCCACTGATCAAGGCCCACCCTGAATGGGTGGGGCCATGCCTCCATGGGAATATCTCATCAGAGTCATCACCCACAGCTGGGTGGGGCACATTCCAAGCAAATCTAATCAGCACCAAAACGTCTGCCCCACAAGAATACATCAAAGATAATGGCGTTTGGGGGACACAATACATTCAAACTGGAACATAGAGCCACTGCAGTTCTAGACTGGAGGAGACAGACAAGGAACAAATTGAAGAAAAGATTTCTTCAAAGACAGAGCCATAGAGGTTGAGGTCTGGAGTCAAGAGGCATTGGGCTGGGAGAGCAGAGTGGCCCACATGCATGGAAAGGGTGAGTTTGCCCTGGAGGTCAAGGGTGGGCCTTCCGCCTCGATGCTCAGGAAATGTTCTGCCACCCCAGGCCCCAAAGAGGGTGGAGCACATTCCCAGGGAATTGGGGAGAGCCTGGCTGCCACCACACTGTTCTGATGGGGTTCAGTGTGTGCCTCAGAAATGGAAGGGAATCTGGATGCTGCCCCAATGTTTGAGGAGGGTGGAGCCAAGAAGGTGGTCTCCCCAGTGTGTGGATACTTTAGAGAACTCATCCGAGCATTTGGAGAGGAAAGAGCTGCCAAAAAAGCCCTCAGGAAGGGTTAGACTCCTGTTATCTCAAGCCCCAAGGATGCAACATCATTCTGTAAATGACTCTCAGACTTTGAAATCTAATGGAGTTTGTCCTGAAGGTTTTAGGAACTGTTTTCGTTCTGTTAACCCTGTTTTCTTCACTGTTTCTCCTTATGACAATGGGAATGTTTATCCTATGAATTTCCCTCCTTTGTATATTGAAAGCACATAACTTGTTCTAAGTTCACAGATCTACAGCTAAAGGAAAATTATGCCTTAGAACTGACCAAGCCTATAATTAATTTTGATAGGATCTGGTACTTAACTATTGTTAGTGAAATGATTTTAGTTTCTGTGATATTGTGGGATGAATGTATTTTTTATATGGAAAGATAATGTCCTTTTGGGGTCCAGGGGGGTTGAATGTGCCAGTTTGAATGTATTATGTCCCCCCAAACACCATTATCTTTGATGTAGTCTTGTGTTGGCAGACCTATCAATGTTAATTAGATTGTAATTCTTTGAGTGTTCCCATGGAGATGTGCCCCACCCAACTGTGGGTGATGAGTCTGATTGGATAATTTCCATGGAAGTGTTGACCCGCCCATTCAGGGTGGGTCTGGATTAAATTACTGGAGCACTATATAAGCTCAGATAGAAGGAGCAAGCTTGCTACAGCCAAGAGGGACACTTTGAAGAAAGCACAGGAGCTGCAGATGAGAGACATTTCGAAGACGGCCGTTGGAAGCAGACTCTTGCTCCAGAGAAGCTAAGAGAGGACAAATGCCCCAAGAGCAACCAAGAGTGACATTTTGAAGAGGAGCTGTGGCCTAGAGAGGAACATCCTGGGAGAAAGCCATTTTGAAACCAGAACTTTGGAGCAGATGCCAGCCACGTGACTTCCCAGCTAACAGAGGTTTTCCGGACACCATTAGCCATCCTCCAGTGATGGTACCTGATTGCTGATGTGTTACCTTGGACATTTATGGCCTTAAGTAACTTGTAATGAAATAAACCTTATAAAAGCCAATCCATCTCTAGTGTTTTGCATTCTGGCAGCATTAGCAAACTAGAACAGATGTCTTTGTTAATCTGTCAATAACTGATTTATTGGCTATTGGGTTTATTGGTTGGTTGGTTGGTTGTTGGTTGCCAAATAGACTCCATATTCCAGAATCTTAAACTGCATTAGCTTTATTTTGGAATTAGGTACATATATGAGGGGTCCATATTAGGAACTCTGCTTAAAGGAAGGTAATATTGTATCTGCTAATGATCTTTAGATTTTACCATGGTCTACAGAAAAATTAATATCTAAGGAATAGTTTAAATACTTTTGCAGCCATTATAAGTTACTATCACCTCTGCTTTCTGTGGAGATCTTTTTGAATAGTGAAAAACACACAAAGTAAATTATTTGGTTCTCTTGTATTATAGACCTGCGGCCATGATGATGGCATTGCAACTAATGCAAGTGCCAATATGATACAATACATTTGTCTATGATTGTTAAAAAGATTATCTTTGCATGATCCTTTATTCTTTGTGGAAGTCTGATGTTTAAAATACATCTTGCAAAATAATTCATCAACCTGACCCATATAACCAACTGGGGCAGTGTGCCAGTTTGGATATATTTTGTCCCCCCAAAAGCCATATTCTTTAATGTAATCTTGTGAGCACAGACATTAATCTTTTGAGTGTTTCCATGGAGATGTGACTCAATCAACTGTGGGCTAGAACTTTGATTAAATTATCCCCATGGAGATATGGACTATGCCCATTCAGGGTGGGTCTTAAATCACTGGAGTCCTATAAGAGAAAGATTTCTGGAGAGAGGTTTGCTGACTGTTATGGTTAGGTTCATGTGTCAACTTGGCCAGGTGATGGTACCCAGGTATCTGGTCAAGGAAGCACTGCCCTAACTGTTGCTCTGAGGATGTTTGTGGCAGTTAATAAGCCAACAGGCTGGTTTATTAAATCATCAGTCAATTGGCTGCAGCTGTGACTGATGATGTCAACGAAGGGCATGTCTTCCACAATGAGAGAATGCAGTCAGCTGTATTTAATCCAATCACTTGAAGACTCAATTACAGCACCAACTAGGTGGCAATACCTTGCAGGGTTGGGGCAGTGTTCTCCAGGAGGCTGTGTATGCTCTGAATCACTGTCCACTCTATGGTGCTGTTTCTCCCATAGCCAGGATTCATGGGTCCAGGAATCAAGGGGTGGAAACAGGAGTGGCACCACTCACTATCACTCCTAGTGATCCACTAGGTAAATTTTTGCTTCCTGTCCCTGCAAGCCTAAGCCCTGCTGGTCCACAAGTCTTTGTTCCAAAAGCAGGAGTGCTTCCACTAGGAAACACAATAATCCCATTGAACTGGAAGTTAAGACTGCCACCTAGCCACTTTGGGCTTCTTATCCCTCTGAATCAACAGGCAAGGAAGGGGATTACTGTACTGGCTGGGGTGATTGATCCTGACTATCAAGGGGAAATAGCACTGCAACTACACAGTGGAAGTAAAGAAGAGTTTTCCTGGAATACAGGAGATCCCCTGGGGCATCTCTTAGTACTACCGTGCCCTGTGATTAAAGTCAATGGAAAACTGCAACAACCCAATCCAAGCAGGACTACCAAGGCCAAGAAACTTCAGGAATGAAGGTTTGGGTCACCCCACCAGGCCAAGAACCACAGCCAGCTGAAGTGCTTGCTGAGGGTAAAGGGAACATGGAATGGGTAGTGGAAGAAGGTAGTGATAAATATGAACTACGGCCATGTGACCAGTTACAGAAACGAAGACTATGATGTCATGAATATTTCCTCCTTGTTTTGTTACAATTATGTTTGTATTTGTCTGTAAAGCAAATATCTTTTCTTTATTCTGTCTTATCCCCTTATCATATGACATAAGCTGTGTTGTTCATTTTGCTGTATTTAAGTTAAAGGAAATCAATTTTAAGGGTTAAAGTCACCCAAGTACTTGCACCCTATTCTGCAGAGATTTAGTGCATTTCTGGTTGTACACTGGACAGCAGAGTACTGTTAGGCAAAATATATATCTGTTATTGTTCTCTACTTAGAGATAAATTATGGTTTTAGGTGACGTTTATAACTGCCAAGTCGACAAGGGGTGGACTTTGATGGTTAGGTTCATGTGTCAACTTGGCCAGGTGATGGTACCCAGGTGTCTGGTCAAGCAAGCACTGGCCTAACCGTTGCTGCAAGGATGTTTGTGGCTGGTTAATAAACCAACAGGCTGGTTTATTAAATCAGTCATTGGCTGCAGCTGTGACTGATGATGTCAATGAAAGGCATGTCTTCCACAATGAGAGAATGCAGTCAGCTGGATTTAATCCAATCAGTTGAAGACTTTTAAGTGAGACAGACAGAGGACCTTCACTTCTTCTTTGGCTGACCAGTGAAGCATTTCCTGAGGAGTTTGTTGAAGTTGCCAATTTGGAGTTGCCAGTTTGCTGCCTGCCCTACAGAATTTGGACTCATGCATACCCACAGTTGCATGAGACACTTTTATAAAATCTTATATTTATAGATATCTCTTGTTGATTTCTGTTTCCCTAGAGAACCCTAACTAATACACTGACTTTTGGAGTGACGCTTAGAGTTGCAGAAAGAAAGACATTTGGAGATGCTAAGCTAAGAGATGCTAGCCCAGAGTTTGCTCCAGAGAAACTAAGAGAGGACCCCCAGATCGTTAGATGCACAGGAGCTGAAGAGGCTAAGAGAGACAAGCCCAGAGACATTTTGGAGAAAGTCATTTTGAAACTCAACCTGGGAGCAAGCAGACGCCAGCCAAATGCCTTCCCAGCTGACAGAGGTGCTCCACATAGCAATGCCAGTCTTCAGTGAAGGCATCCTCTTGTTGATGCCTTAGTTTGGACATTTTTATGGCCTTAGGACTGTAAATTTGTAAAGAAATAAACCCCCTTTTGAAAAGCCAACCTATTTCTGGTATTTTGCATAAAGGCAGCATTAGCAAACTGGAACAGGCAGTGAATGACACCACCACAGGCTTCTACATTACAAAAAGAGTTGGAGAGTTCAGTTAGTAGTTTAAGAGCTCATTCTTGGGAGGTTCATTCCAAAGAGAATTTAGGAGATAAGTTTGACCTGTTAGAATAGTTAAGAAAATTTCTGCAGAGCACTGCTGTAGCAAGAAATTCAGTAAAGACCAACCCTAAAGAAAAGAATTTCTAACAAGTAGCTCAGACCAAAAGAAAAATTAAATTGCCCCAGGAAAATATACTTCAGATTGGTTATTCTGAAATTCCTAAGGAGAAACTCTCTGAGGTGGTTTTAAAACCATCTGTAAATAGATTACCTGAGGTATCTTAATGAGGATGAAATAACCATCATGTTGACTCTGCCACTTTAATGAGCAACACTAAATTACAAGTGTTAGTAGTGAATCAAAGGAGTATTTAACATGCCCCTTTGGTTGTATTCCATCCTACAAATAATGAGATAACATACCCTTCCTGATCAAGTCTGCCTTCTTTCTGTGCTCTAGAGGATGGAAACATTTTTTTTCCAGAACCACCAGAAGTTACAAAACTGGTTACACTCCAGTAGTGGAAAAGTGTGGAGATACCAGAAGAGGTGAACCCCCTCTTTTAGTCTCATTTCCATTCCCCATGCAGAGAAGGATAATCCTTTAGGAAGAGAGCTGGTAATGATGAGTTTTACTTTGGCACAGAGCATTTATTATTGTGCTAGGCACTTCATATTGTGCTTTCTCATTATAGCTTCTCAGCAGCTCTGTGAGGCAGATATTATTGCATAAGTTTCAAAGAGGAAATAGAGACTTAATTATTAAAGTAGGTTCAGGCTCTGGGCCCTCACCCCACCCCACCCTTAGGAATTTTGCCATAGAGCCCTCACCCCTCTCTAGGAACCCTGCAGATCTGCAATAAGTCACTGCCCCAGCCCTAGGAACCTTGTGGGTCTGCACCTAAGGGTGCCCCCACCCTTAGGAATCCTGAATGTTAACATTTTAAGCTTCCCACTTCCAAGCCCCTGCTTTCAAGCCAGCCAGTGGAAACTTGCCAGCTACTGCCTTTCCCAAAAGTAGCCACTGAGAAACTGCCGTACCTAGACCTGCCAGCCTCCCCTTCCCTGGACAAAGAACTTCCCACCAGCCATCCTTTATAATCCCTACAGTACTTTGGCTCAGGGCTGTCGCCATTTTCTTAGGCTTCAGCCCCCCTGCGCACAGCCAGACGATAAAACTACTTTTGATCGAGTTTTCGTCACTTCTCTTCTTGATTGAAAAACCTAACAATTAATAATTTGTTCAGAGTCTGGTATGTGGAATAGGGAACTTTGGAATCCAGGCTTATATTCTACAACTCTTGATGTTTCCACTGACTTTCACTACTAGAAGAGGGTAGCACTATAGGAAAAGGGAAAAGTGCTCATGAAAATCAGAATCTAGTATTACTGGTGAAGATAGACATCGGGGACCCCACTGGTCTCTCAGCTTATTGAATCAGAGACATGAAGATTAAGACTGATTAAAAATATACATATTTTTTAGATTTATGTATCTCCTTAAAGCAGAATTTGGCTATGTTTTAACAAAATAATTATCTTTAATAAAGTAATTTTTGATCTGAAGATTGTGTATGAAATCCAAATGTCACTAGGCTAAAATATGCACTGAATAGTCTTGTTGCTTTTCTATATCTGAGGAAAATAACACAAGAAACATTTAAATAATTTATAGTTTACTGAAAGGAGAGAAGACATTAACTGGTATATTAGTATTGATGTATTTTTGAATATGGCAGGGTATTGGGTGGATCCTAAGGTTTAAACCTATCAAAACAACTGAAATGCCTGAAATAGACCTAAAAACTAGTAATTACAATGAAACCAATTGTAAGATGATAAATAAAATGGAGGATAGAGGTAATGCAGACCTATTGAAAACTATCAAAATGAATATATTTTTTTTAATTTAAATGACTACAAAATAAAATTTTCTTTTGTAACAAATGAAAAGCATTTAAAAATTTAGGAAATGTTATAACTTAGTATAGTTTTCTGCTGAATTGGACTTTGACCCTTATGACCTTATTGGTGAACTTTTTCAAAGGTTTAAAGAATAAATAATACCCAGTATATATCATGAAAAGATGATAGACTACCAATTGCATTTTGAGGCAAATATGACCTCCATACCTAAAGTCAAGCAGATTTTTTAAAGGGTCTCATTCTGAACAGATATGCAGAATGGAGAACAAAATACAGGCAAATATTGCAGAAACAAATGACAATAACTGTTATGACTCAAGATTACAAGGCTGGTGTTTGACAGAACAACCATGAAATCAACAGAACAAATGATAAAATTCCAAGGTATTAACAACAGATAGCTTTTAAAATATCAATAAAATTCACCATCTTTGATTTAATTGCCTCTGGTAATGACTTCATAGGCTTCTCCAGTAAGTGTGGTAATTTCTTAAAACCAAGAATAATATTACCATTGAGAAAATACAAAAGACATTTCTCAGGGAGAAACTAAGCAATCTTGGTACCATTTTTATTTATATGTAGTTGAAGAAGTGTGTCACTACAATAAAACATAAGTGAGAAAGATAGGAAAGAAAAGCAGTATACATTTGTGTACTTTTCCTCTAGACAGCTACCTTTTCTGTACGGTAAATCTGTTAACATACCTGTATAACTAGCAAAACATATAATATGTAAATGTACTAGCAAAAGACTAATTCAAGATGTTGTAGGATATACAATTTTAAAAATGAATCTCTGAAACTTGAGGACATTATGTTGCATGAAATAAGCCAGAAACAAAAGGACAAATATCATTAAGGCCTCACTCATATAAAAATGAATCTCATTTCTAGAGCCTAACAATGACAAGCTACAACTTTTAAAATGTTTGGGTATTAATTTACATGAGCCATTTATAGAAGGTTATGAAACTGTATTGGGTAAATTAAGAAAGATGCTTAAATAGAAGCAAATTGTTACAGATTGGAGGAACTAAATTTAAAAGACCATATTCCCATGAGAAACTTCCTAGTATAATGGGAAATTACTAAATGGGGAGTTCCAAAACCAGAATTTTAGTCCTTGTGTCTCTACTTACCAGTTGCATAATCTTGGGAAAATCACTCTGAGCTTCCATTTTTACCATGGATAAAACAGAAATAATTCCTTACAGAATTATTGTAAGAATTAAGTTATATAATGCATGTGAAATGACATCAAAAGGTATTCCAATGTGCGGCATTTAACATTCCAACTGGATACTTTATGTAATTTGACAGAATTGTGATAAACTATATTTAGGAAAACAAGTAAAGATAAATGTCTTTTTAACTTAGGCAAAGAACAACAATGGGAGCCTTACCCTTCTAATCCTTAAAACATGCTATTAAGCAACATTTATAAATATTCTTTGGTGCTGAATAGAATGTTTAAGAGTAATAAACCAATTGGAAAGAAATATTTAATAACTACTATGGAAAAACAAGCTGACTATCACTGTGGAAAAATAAATTAGATCCACTCTACATGTAACACAATTTCTTGCAGACGGTTTAAATGTTAAATATAAAAATCAAAAAGACTAGATTTTTATACCTTTAGTGGTACAAAGGAAACCGTACAGTAATTGAAAACCATTATTGACATGGTAGAAGAGACTAACTGAAAGAAAAATGAAAAATATATCCTAAACAGGAAGACAAAAAAAGAAATGGATAAAGTACTTAATATTTTTTAGAAAAAGTTTTCTACTCCTTATGAGGCAAATTCATAAAAGGATATAGTACAGATGAGAAGATACAAATTAAATCAATTCTTAGAATGATATACAGATTTCCTAATATTAAAAATGAAAATTAAAATAACTTTGACCTAGTTCATGCTATTAACAAAATTTTTTAATTGCCTATGTCCTCATACCAGTAGCATTGTATATTAGTCTTAGAAAAGCTATTTACATGAATACAATAAGAATTCTATAGTTGATCTATCTTTTGCCATACTAATTCCCTTTAAGCAGCATATGCCCAGGACATATTTATTTATTTATTTATTTTTTTATTTTTTTTTTAGTATATTTAGAGTTTGAGATCATTTATTCTGGATTAAAACTGCAAATTCCATCTCACTTTAGATATCAATATTTACTGGTATTTAAAATAGGTACAAATTAAAAACTTTTGCTTCTTTTTACTCAACCCCAAGCTATAAGCTTAATTATGACTATCTGGATATATAAATTTCATTTTTAACAGTTTGTGATACTCGTGGTACAAGTCTGGGCATTACACTAAGAAAATCAAATGTTTTTGATCCATCTTATGAAAGTTGTAACATAAGTAGACAGGTGAAAATTTTCAGAGGCAAGAATTTGTTTTTCAGGATGATATTTGACATTGAGTACAAATGTATTTCCCAAGGCAAAATTAAAAATTATACATTGCCAAATCCAGCTATGATTTTTCCAAGTTCAGTGTTTCTCCATGTCCACTCCTTCTCCTGAATTTATTCACCTTCTTGCTGAAGTACATTCTTTGGTAGTTCTATCGCTGTGTCTATGGATAATAAATTCTCTTAGTCTTTGTAAATAAGTGTCCTGTTTCCATCAATGGTGAGGTGGCTCACATTCTGGGGACTCTGAGCCTTTGGGCTTTCCTGGTCTCCATTCTTGGACAATGCAGTAATTTCACAGCCCCTGCAGGTATAGGGGAGCAGTCTCAGCTCTCATCCCTAGATTTGCCCAACCCCAAAGGCATAGATCAGGTTTGATTCCTCTTTTGGGCAACAAAGCTTCAACTTCTCCCTGCCATGTCTATAGATTTCTGGAGATTTTCTTTTCCTGCTTTTGAGGTTGGCTATATGTTTTTTTTGTTTGTTTGTTTGTTTGTTTGTTTGTTTGTTTTTTATCTTCATTTTATTGAGATATATTCACATACCACGCAGTCATACAAAACAAATTGCACTTTCGATTGTTCACAGTACCATTATGTAGTTGTACATTCATCACCTAAATCAATCCCTGACACCTTCATTAGCACACAGTGTTCTTTTTTACTTTTTTACTTCAATTGCTCTTTTTCACTCTAATTATTATTCTTGTTATTTTTGTGTGTGTGCCCAGGACATATTTAAAAGAAAAAAAAAAATTCTTGAACAAAGATTTTCTAGCAATTCCATTCATAAGAGTTTTTTTTTTAAAGCCCAATAATTGGGAAATAGATAAGTAAGTTTTGATGTCTTGTTATTGCTACCATAGAGTGTTATATAGCCAGTAAATACTGTTAATATATGTAAAATTGTATGCAAAAAGTGAAACTCAAAAATGTTAATTATAAATTGTATATAGTAATGATATATACACAATAATTTAGGTCTCTACCTTGAAAAGAATCAGAAGACAGGCAATTAACTGGACTTTAAGGAGTTCCAGGTCTTTTTTTCTATAAAGAGATGAAGTATGCAATAAAAAATAAAAGAATAATTGGTAAAGTTAAAAAGAAAAAAAAAAAGGCATTTACTTTACAACATTATTCTGCCAAAGTGTGGAAAATTCTGTAAAACAAATGACCTGGTTTCTTTAACAAATAAATGGAATGACAAAGGAGAGAAGGTGTGCTGGTTTGTATATATTATGTCCCCCAGAAAAAGCCATATTCTTTAATGCAGTCTTGTGGAGGCACACATGTTAGTGTTGATTAGGTTGGAACCTTCTGATTGAGTGTTTCCATGGAGATGTGACCCACCCAACTGTGAGTGACACCTTTGATTAGGGTGTGAACTCTTGATTGTTTCCATGGAAATGTGGCCCCACCCATTCAGGGTGGGTCTTGATTAGTTCACTGGAGTCCTATAAAAAGAGCTCACACAATGTGATTGGGAAAGCCATACGGACCACACTCCCCTTTGTCCAGTGTATGGATGGATGAGTAGAAAAATGGGGTCAAAAAAAAAAAAAAAAGAGCTCACAGAGGGACCCCAGAAAGCAACTGAGAGTGACATTTTTAAGAGAAGCTGAGCTAAGAGAGGACAAAATGCCCCAAGAGCAACATTTTGAAGAATGCCATTTTGAAATGCAACCTGGGAGCAAACAGATGCCAGCCATGTGCCTTTTGAGCTAACAGAGGTTTTCCAGAGCCAATGGCCATCCTTCAGTGTAGGTACCCTATTGTTGATGCCTTACCTTGGACACTTTATGGCCTTAAGACTGTAACTTTGTAACCAAATAAACCCCCTTTATAAAGGCCAGTCCATTTCTGGTATTTTGCATAATGGCAGCATTAGCAAACCAAAACAGAAGGTAAAACTATTACAGGCTAAAAGACGCTTACAGACATAGCAACCAATTTCAATTTGGGATCCTGATTTTAACAAACTAACTATAAAAAGATCTTTGAGACAAATGGGGAAATTTGAATATGGATGTGTAATAGATGATAGTAAGAAATTATTATACATTCTGTTTAATGTGATAATGGCATTGTAATTATTTTCTAACTCCTTACCTGAAATGTATGAAATGAACTGACATAGGGAATTTGCTTTAAAATAGTCCAATGGTTGTGAAGGGGGAAGGGGCTGGCACTTGGGAGCAGGGAAGTACAAGGTGGTAGAAAATCTGGAAGATAGAAGAAACAAATTTGGCAAACTATTGATAATCATTGAAGTCAGGTGAATATTCAAAGCAGTTTATCATTCTATACTTTTGTGCATATTTGACATTTTTCATAATAAAAAGCATTTTTTAAGGCATGGACTTTTAAATGTAATAAAGGATTGTACTGATCTGTTTCCCTCATAGCTAAAGAGCATAAGAAACTGGGCTAGAACATATTCCAAGGTTTTCAGATAGAAAGATCTGCTGCACAGTGATGAAGGAGGCAGGGTTTTAACTAGGTCTTCCAGTTTGCTTATGCTGCCATTATGCAAAATATCAGAAATAAATTGGCTTTTATAAAGGGATTTATTATGTTACAAAGTTACAGTTATAAGGCCATGAAAATGTCCAAACTAAGGCATCAACAAGAGGATACCTTCACTGAAGGAAGGCCAGTGGCATTCAGAATACCTCTGTCAGCTGGGAAGGCATGTAGCTGGCATCTACTGGTCCTTTGCTTTTGGGTTACATTTCAAAATGGCTTCTCCAAAATGTCTCTGGCCTTCTGAGTCTCTCTTAGCTTCTCTCAGCCCTCTGCTTGGGTCTCCTGGGGCATTTCTCTCTAAACATCTGGAAGTCCTCTCTTAGCCTCTCTGGGGCAAACTCTGGGCTTCATCGCTTAGCTTAGCATCTCCAAACATCCTTCTGTCTGCATCTCCAAGCATCTCCAAGCATCAGCATCAGTGTTGGCTCTTAGCTTCTCTCCAAAATTTCTCTCTCAGCTTCTCTTGGGGTGTTTTGTCTTCCCTGCTCTCTGTGTGAGCTCTCTTTAAAGGACTCCAGTGATATAATTATGACCCACCCTGAATGGATGGGGTCACACCTCTATGGAAATAATATAACCAAAGTTCTCACCCACAGTTGAATGGGTCACATCTCCATGGAAACATTCCATCAAAATGTCACACACTATTCAAAAAGATTAACAAGTCTGCCCCCACAAGATTACATTAAAGAACATGGCTTTTCTGGGGGACATAATATATCCAAACCAGCACACTAGGTAAAAATTGGAATTCTTTTTCAAGTTTTATGTTCTACTAGCAAGCCAATCCAAAGGTAGGGCAATTTCTTAAACCTGTATCATAGCATTCAAATTATACATTCCCAGCTGAAGTAATCAGAAAATATTGACCTCAAAAATAGTGACTCTGAGACACAACAGAAACTCTTTCAAAGAAACACAAATGTATGTAAAAGAGAATGCAAATCTTAGCAGATTATATACCCTTTCTCCAATTTATCTATCCCTCAAAATACTTTTGGAACCTCCTTCCTAGAATTGTCTTCAGAGTCAATTTCTCAAATCTCTCTCCTTCATAAATCTCATTATTTTATAGCCATATCTTGTAAGTTAAACTGAGACCTATCTTAAGCACTTTCCTCCATATGCAAGGATGTCACTACAGGCACTACTGATTATGTACCTTACTATCATTGGTTTTTCTTTGGGGTTGGGGGGTAGATTAATCACAGTCTCTGTACCTAGTTTTGTTTTCATGTAGTTGGTTTTTTTGTGTTGTTCTGTTTTGCTTTTCACAAAAAGGGGGGCCTATTTGGGCCTACTTATAAGGAATGTACTCATCTAACCAAATGATATAACCAGTTCTGATAGAATTTTTAAAAATAAAAAGAATTGAATTTTAATCTTCTTGTTACCGGACCAAGGCAGTGGATTCTTTTGCCCAATGCGCTCAAATGACCTATTCCTGAGATACTGGGGTTTCAAATAGAGAAAAAGTTTTATTGCTAGGCACTAAGCAGGAGAACAGATGGCCTACCAGTCCAAAATCCATCTCCCCAAACTTCAATAATTCTGATAGTTTCATAGTATCAAAAGATGGGCAGGTTTTAGTATCATGAGTACAATGGCCCCAGATGATGTAATTAGAAGTGATTTAATTATTGAACACGTGCAGATTGATTACATGTTTAGTCACAGAACATATGTAAGAAAATGGCGGCCTTAATATGATGATGGGCATGACTTTTAGTATTACAATGAGGTATAGGTGACATACCATAAAGTCTAAGGTACTGTGCATGTCAGGCAGGCCCATTTTGGTTAGATCCAGCTTCAGTTATCAACATAACTTTGGACTTGGGGTGGAGTTAGTTTTGGGCTGACCCAAGGCCCTTCATTAATAATCATTAGAGGCTATCTTTAGTGATCATAAGACTTTAAAGTCAAAAAACTGGATAAATGCATACAAGTGAAGGTAAGCCACAAAGCTTTTGCAATCACAAGGGCACAAGATAAAGGCTATACAATCATCAAAGATCAAGGTGACTAGATTACAATTTGACGATTTCAGGTATTTCCTTCTGGCTATTCTAATACACTTAGTAAAAAGAAATATCTATATAATGGTCTAATAATTATGATCATTTGTTAATTCTTAACTTCTCGGTTACAACTCCCTGTCATTTGACCATTCACCAATCTTGAGGGAGTCTGGACAATAACTGCTCTGGCTAATTTGGCTGAAAAGGGGTATGGTCCTAGGGGTTGGGGAAATGGAACTTCTTAGATTGCAGTTGTACATATTGCTTAACCTCAGTTTTTTTCTGGCATATTAAGGCTTTTCCCATATTCCAGTTATGGCAAGGCTGGGATAAGAGACAGAGACATGTTTTAAAGATAAGTATGCATGCAATTATTGGTAGAAATATCATTAGTCCTGCTTGTAATACCGAACAAAACCAAGATCCTATTCCTGTAAGAAGCCAGCTAAACAGGTCAAATATGCCAAAGGAGGTGGAGCTAATGTCATTGCATTAATTTGATTTTTCATATTTTCTAATACTTCGGTTACATTATTAGATTCATCTGTATATAGGTACAACATTCAGTATTTTTATCTAGAACAGTGTCCCTCCTTGTGAAACTGTTAATACATCTAAAGCCATTTGATACTGTAGTACTGCTTTTTGCATTAGAATCATTTCAGTATTTAAAAGAGATATAGTGTTAAGGTTATAATTTAAGGCTCGTTGTGTAAAATTGCTTAGTGCCTCTTTCCTAAGTATAACATCCTCTATGCCTTATGAAGGCAGAAATACAGCAACTAGGTGATCATACCAATGAAATACTGATCGGGCCCACTGAGCTTTTAGCAATGGTAGATTTGCTCCTGATGGTAAAACTTCATGAATACTTCCTTGAGCCCAGGGTAAATCCAAGCTGCATCTGCCTATTCAACCTGGGGGCAACCAAGGCCATAAACTGGTGCTGCATAACCACTGAGATCCATTCGGGGCTACCGAGCAAACATTAGGTCTATTAACCCAGTCTGTCCCAAACCAGTCGCTTTCCTGTAATATTATGATTTGGAGACATTGCTCTGGAGGCAGCCATCCCATTTTCCCTGTAATGAAAGGATTATATTGTTGTGAATGATTCTGTTGTTCCCAAAAGAGAGGGGCTGTCTGGCTTATTCTGCCATATCCAGGTGTTAGCCATAACGTGCCATCCCAAATTTCCAAATGTCCCTCTTTTTCTCTAATAGTTAAATGCTCAGCCTTATTGTCTAATCGTTTTGCATGTTAAATGGCCCATTCCACTGTTACAAGAAAAGGAAAGTTGATGTCCTGGGGTTTCTAAGGTAACTAAGAAATCATTTTTCTTAGTTACCTTAGAAACTAAGTTAAGGTCATTTCTTTGGATCTACATTAGTTATGTCTAGGGTATCTGGAATCTCTTTTTGTTCTTGCATCTTTTTAATTAATTTTCTTAATTCCTTCCAGTCAGTTCCCTGGAGGGCTGATATCCACCAGGGTAACCCAGAAACACTAGACATAGGTAATTGGCCACATACTCAGAAATCAGATTGATTCTGCATAGGAGTGTGCCTATGGTAAGAAAACTTTAGTGCTTGATAATATTTCAGTTCCTTGGGCTATACTACAGCATAGATACAAAACAGGGATATGCCAAAAATACATATCAGGAGGAGTCTAATGATCCTATATAGTAATCTATCTTTTCAGCTACAAGTGAAGATGTTTTATCCTTTGGGCAGCATACACATTTGTAACATTTTGTATATACTTAATGGTACTCAGATAAAATAAATGCTCTAGTTCTTATCTGTTTTCCTGAAGATATATTTTAAATCTTCTAGGGGTTCGCACTGATATCCGCCTCTTGGAAGTTTGTCAGTTTCCTCTTCTTCTTCAGGATTCTCAGCAGTTTTTCAATATTTGTCCTGTGAAGCAGTCTAGGAGAGAAAAAGTTGGTTAGAAGGTGCTATTTTTATCCTACTACGGTGTACCCATGGTTTCACTCCCACGAATTTGACAGAGGAGTGAATTGTTAGTAAGATTTCATAGGGATCTTCCCATTTTGTTTCCAACTGATCCACTGGATATTGATTTTTCTTTCTTTTTTTTTTTTCTAAAGAATTTGGTCCCCAGACTATAAATTAATCTAAAGGAACATCTGTAGGGAAAGAGAGCCGACTTGAGGCATACTGGTGAATTGCATCTAATGTGGCCCCCTCATGACTGAAAACATTTCTTAGTTTCTAATTCTTGGACTTGTTCAGTCCAGGTACATATACCACCTTGTTTTAGGAATGGTCTCCCATATACCATTTCAAATGGGCTCAAAGGGAGCCTGCTTCTGGGCGCTACTCTTACCCACATCAAAGCCACTGGAAGTAACTTATCCCATGAGAGATGAATCCCTTGGCAGAGTTTTGCTACCATTTTCTTCAGGGTATGACTCATCTTTTCCATTTTACCATTAGATTGTGGTCTCCAAGATGCATGTAACTTCCAATGTATATTCAGTGCTCCTGAGAATTCCTGTAAATTTTTTTATGTAAAAGCCCACTGATTATCACTTGGTATTGAAAATGGGAGTCCAAAACATGAGATTATTTATTTCAGGAGTGCCTTCGTTACTTCTGAGGCTTGCTCTGTCCTGAATGGAAAGGCCTCTACCCAACCGGTGAATATATCTATTAAAATGAGAAGATATTTATAATTTCCACATGCTTTTAGCATGACAGTAGTCTATTTGCCAGTCCTCACCTGGTGTTGTGCCCCTGACTTGCACTCCTTTCATAGGGGGCAGAGGTCCGGGTTTGGGTTGTTTTTAGCACAAGTTAAACAGTTTTGTGTTATCTTCTGAATGGTTTTCTGCATCTTAGGTCCTATAATATAATTTTTCAGCCACTGATACATGGCATCTCTTCCATAATGAGTGCTTTGGTGTAAACAAATAATGACTCTTTCCATTAAGTATTCAGGAATAAGAATTACTCCATCCTTATTATAAATCCATCCTTCCTCTGTTCTTTTGTGCAGAATGTTTGATTGAGAACCAACATCTGTCTTTTAGGTCAAAGCCCCACTCTTTGCTATCAACAAATTGTGGGCTGAATACAGAGGAAAAAAAATTTTTGTCCTATATCTGGTATCAGAGAAAGTACCAATGATGAGGATGGAAGTTTTAGTTTGGCTGCTGTTCTTGCTTCTAGATCTGCTATTTGATTGCCTTTTATAAAGTCCATTTCTCCTTTCTGATGACTGTAGCAACGTATTATGACAACCTCTATAGGCAACATCACTGCTTCCAATAAGGCTAAGATTATGTTTGCATACTCAATTTCCTTTTTATCAGATGTCAGAAGTTCTCTTTCTTTCCAAATGGCTCCATGAGCATGAACTATATTAAATGCATACTTAGAGTCCATATATATGTTTATCTGCTGTCCCTTTCCCAGGTGTAAAGCTCTGGTAAGTGCAATAAGTTCTGCTCATTATACAGATGTACCTAGTGAAAGGGCCCTACTTCCAGTACTATTTGTAGAGTTACTACTGCATAACTGGCTTTTCGAAGTCCCTGTTCCATGAAGCTGCTTCCATCAGTGTACATCTCAATGTGCGGATGTTCTAAAGGTTGATTGACTAGATCTGGGCAGCTGGAATAGACTTTATCAATTATTTGTATACAGTCAAGCACAAGTTCCCCTTCACAACTTGGAAGTAAGGTAGCTGGGTTTAGGCTTTATGAGGCTTTTAGAGTGATGTTGGGATTATCTAGTAAAATGGCTTGATATTTACCTAACCGTCCAGTGGTGAGCCAGTACTTGCCTTTCTGTTCTAACAATGGCAATACATAGTGTGGCATATGCATAGTGGTGGCTTGTCTTAAAGGGAATTTTTCAGCGTCTTGAGGCTGTCACAGGTAGCTGCTACAGCCCTTAGTCATACTGGCCATCCTTGGGTAGTATGGTCTAACTGTTTAGAAAAATAGGCCCACAAGATGTCTGGCATTTCCTAATTTTTGAGTAAGCACCCTTAATCCAATACCTAGTCTCTCATGTATGAAAAAGTCAAAGTTTTCTGCGGTCTGGGAGACCCAGAGCTGGGGCTGTTAAAAGTTCTCTTTTTATTTTTTTAAGGCATTTTTACATTCAGTAGTACAATCTAGAGTCTCTTGCTCAGATCCTGTCAAGGCTTTATATAAGACTTTTGCTGTGAGTCCAAAATTAGGTATCCAAATTCTACAGAATCCTGCCATTCCTAAGAATCCTCAAAGCTGCCTCCTTGCAAGTGGCTCTGCTATTCGGGCTAAAGTATCTCTCTGGTCTAGCAACAGATTTCTCTGTCCTTGAGATAATTCAAACCATAAGTATTGAACTATTATGAAATTTGGGCTTTTTTCTTTGAGACTTTGTAACCTCAGTTTGCCAAGAAATTCAGAGTATGAATAGTGTTCTTATCTGATGGCTTTTGGGTTCAACTTGTGATTAAGATATCATCTACATACTGTAATAGAACCCCTTCTTGCAAGTGTAACTCCCTTAAATCTCTAGCTAGCACTTCTCCAAATATTGTGAGAGCATTTTTAAATCCTTGTGGGAGAAAAGTCCAACAATATTGTTGTTTTATATTAGTAATGGGATCCCCATTCAAAAGCAAAAAGTTCTTGAGATTCTGGATCAAGTGGTATGCAGTAAAAGGCATCTTTCAAATATAAGATGGTGAACCAACAGAGCTCTCCAGATAATGTAGTAAGTAAGGTATATGGATTTGGTTCCACAGGGTAGATGTCTTCTACAATTTCATTAATAGCTTGGAGATCTTGCACAAACTGATATTTATTAATGGTACCTTGTTTTTATACAGGCAATATTGGAGTATTATATGGAGATTGACAGGGTCATATTGATATTTCAAAAATGTCTTTATTGAGCAGAAAGATAGTGACATAGAGAGGAGTGGAATTTAGTTGGTCCCCAGGAATAACTAGTAAACAACCAGGAACAACTAGTAAATAATCTGGAACAACTGCTGGAGGACAACAGTGACTGTCCACGCATCGTACACCAATCTGGATTGGGTGGAATGGCTGAGATCACAGCATAAAATCTGTAAGTAAAAACTGCAGAAATGTACTCAGAGCTCCCTCACCCCACAGCAGGCTGGGCTGCAAAACTTCACTGTAGGAGAAACCAGCAGTCCTGGAACAACTGAATATAGCTCAGCCCAGCTCCAACTGGGGTTTTAATTAACAAATGTGGACTGCTGAATACAAGCTACAAACATAGACAAACCCCTAACAAGCACACAAGAGGCTTTTAGTAAGAACTGACCTTAAAGAGCCAGAAAATTCCTGTGTCCCAGGAAAGGGAGCCCAGAAGACCAGATGCTATCTCTGGCTGATGGGCAAAACTGGGGGACCATGGACTACCTCTGAAGTGGGGCTTTCTTTCTCTTTTTCTCTCTCAACCTGAGAGGCTCAGTGGAGACAGCCTCAGCCATTTTTAGTTCACAGTGCTCAACCTAGACAGTGGTGGAGACAACAGAGTCAGAGGGACAAAGGAGCAATTCAAATGCAGATGATAACTCCCTAGGGAGTGTGTTGTGGAAAGCCGCCTCCCGAATCGGGCCTAGCGTATGCGCTGCAGCCTGCTCTAGAGTTACCCCCCGCCCATCGAGTGAGCCAAGATGGCGCCTGCATCCTGTTTCCGCATAGTGACGCATGTATCCGCCACCCGCTCCTACCAATCGAAATCCTGTATACGCGATACTAGCCTAGAAGCTTATTGGTTGTTAATTGTGTATAAAAGGTCTTACCCGGACGGGGTAGGGTGAGACAGCCCACAAGGAGCCGTGCCTGACGGCCACATCGAGGCTGCTCTCCCACGAGGCGCCGTGCCCCGTGTGGGAACCAGTAACACAGAATGTTCATCTAGCTGTAGTAAAGGGCTTGCTTTCACAACTGCCGTGTGGTTCGAGTCGTGATTCATGACCAGGTTAGTTCGCGCAGTCTGCATCTCTCTCTCTCCTTCCCTGTTTCCCCTCGCCGGCCGGGAACCGGGGACCGAGCGGGGCAGCGCTGGACAAGTGGTGGCCCGTACGGGGCAGCTCCTCCTCCTGCCTCGCTCTCGACGGTCCCTCTGTGAGGAGAGCAGCGCTGCGCGTCGAGCTTACGGCGGACTTCCCGCGCCTGATCAGGCGCGGGAAGGTGAGTGCGTCTTATTACATGATAGTTAGGGCCCGTGGGTTTTCAGGTGACCCCGGGGGACTCGGAAGAGCTCTCCGAGTGACTGAAGTATAGTGCCGACTGCAATCATGGGGCAGTCCGGAAGTTCACCTCTCTTAGCTCCCTTAAAGAACCTTTTGAAACAACGGGGTATCTCGGTCAGGAAAAGCTCCCTTCAGCGTTTTCTTGATGATGTTGATACTTTTGCCCCTTGGTTTGCCTGCACCGGCAGCCTTAGCCTACCCTCTGGATGAAGCTCGGTCGCGACATAGACCGAGCGCGCCAGACGGGCGTGTGTATGGACCCGATTCTAGTACCCATATGGGAGACCGTCCGTGCGGTCCTTGAACTAGAATCGGCTACCGGCCTAAGCCCGTCCTCTGTCTTGCAAGAAGCACGGTGCGCGCTCCAAGAAACCCAGTCAGTTTCGTCAGCGGACGGCTCCTGTAAGGGCAAACCGCCGGAGGTCCAGTGACTCTGACTCAGAGTCAGATAGCGATACTGACGAGAAGGCGGAAGCATCCCCGCTAATTGAGTGGGAGGAGCCTCCCGCCACACCCGTGCGGCCTTCCGCCCCGCCAATGTCTACCGCTGCACCCCCAGGGACAAACCCAGCTCCCAACTGACGCCTTGGGCGGTCCCACCAAAGGACCTTGCCGAGAGCTCCCTCTAGTGGCCATGCCCAGTAAATGTAATTATCCTTTGCTGCCAGACCCGGAAACCCCGATGGGTCGGTCAGGGGAGGGGCAACCTTTGCCGTACCCCCCGCCCGAGTATACAGGCCCTCAGGACCCTTTGCCATTAGGTAGTGGTGGGAGACATTTCTGGAGATGGAACCCTTTCACAACATTTAGACCTTTTGGCATGCTGGGTGGCTACCAGCCACTTGAGCCGCAGCCAGTCTCAGAAATGTACCCGGTTATTATCAATCCCCAAGGTGGCAATCGGCACGAATCATATGATTACAAACTATTGAGGGAATTGAGGCAGGCCGTCCATCAGTATGGCCCCAATGCCCCTTATACCTTGAACATGATCGAGAACCTCTCTGCTCTAAATCATACACCCGCAGATATTTTTCAGCTAGCCCGTGCTTGCTTGCCGTCAGGCCGATTCATAGATTGGAAAGCATGGTTTGAGGAGTTAGCTGAAGAGCAGGCCGCAAGGAATGCGGCGGGGAGACGTGGCGGGTGGAATGCTGACATGCTGTTGGGGAGAGGCGCCCATGCCCAGAACCAAACGGGTTTCCCACAAGAGGTCTATGCCCAGATCTTCCGCTGTTTTGTGGGTGCCTGGAAAAAGCTAACAGGTGAGGGAGAGGCTCAGGCCTCACTCAGCAATATACACCAAGGCCCCACAGAACCATTTGCGGATTTTGTAGCCAGGATGCAAACCGCAGCTGAGAGAATCTTCTCAGATCCAGGAGTAGCAGAGACTGTGGTTAAGCAAATGATTTTTGAGCAGTGCAACAAGGAGTGCAAAGTTATCCTGGCACAAAACAGAGCAAAAAATTTGACAGAGTGGGTCAGGCTCTGTAGAGATGCTGGCAGCCCTTTAACTAATGCAGGTCTAGCTGCCATGCTAGCCAGCTCCCTACAGGTGGCTACAAAAAGCCCGAGAACCTTAGGGGCAAAGTCTAACGGGTGCTATGGCTGTGGCCAATCAGGGCACTTTAAGAGAGATTGTCCCAATAGACGTCAACCCCCTGCCACTCAACGGTTTGGCGAACCAGGTGCAGCAACCAGGCCGTGTGGCCGTTGCCACAAAGGCCCCCACCGCGCAGAAGACTGTAAATCGGTTTTCGATGCGCAGGGTAGACGCCTCTCTGGCCGCCCCGAGCAGATTCCAAAAAACGGGAAGAGGGGGTCCGCCCTTTCGACGGACCCCCTTGCATGCCATTCGACAACACAGGATCCGATCAAATTCGTGCGTCCCCCGGCTCAGCAGGACTGGACCTCTGTGCCACCTCCAGACTCGTACTAACCCCCTCCATGGGTGTCCAGTTAGTAGGGACCCTCCTTCAAGGGGCCCTTACCGGCTGGTACTGTAGGGCTCATATTGGGAAGAGCATCCACGGCCCTGAAAGGATTAACAGTTATACCAGGACTTGTAGATTCAGATTTCACAGGCCGTGCCCAAGTTATGGTTCAATCTCAGCGGGGCACCTTAGTCATTGCAGAAGGTGATAAGCTGGCGCAGCTCCTGCTCTTACCCAGCTTACATGCAGTCTTTCCAAGCAGAATCAGACAGAGAGGGGAAAAAGGGTTCGGATCCAGTGGAGCGATTTTTGAGGGACTCCATATGTCCCTGGAGTCTCGACCTATGCTAACCATTAAGGTGCAAGGCAGATCTTTCTTGGGCCTGCTCGATACAGGGGCCGATCGGTCTATCATAAGACAACAAGAATGGCCCCCCACCTGGCCAACGAGCAGGGCGGAAGAGCCCATTAGAGGAATAGGCCAAATTTCAGCGCCCATGCTCAGTGCAGCTGCCCTTCATTGGGCCGATGAAGAAGGACACCAAGGCAGTTTCCAGCCTTATGTATTAGCCCTGCCTGTGTCTTTGTGGGGAAGAGACATTCTGACCCAAATGGACGTTACTTTAATTAGCGGCTACTCCCCAACCTCTAAGCGACTGCTAAAGAAATGGGGTATACCCCCGGCAAGGGTTTAGGAGCTTCACTGCACGGACGTGCGGAGCCTATACAAGCTGCCCCCAAGTCTGACAGACGAGGCTTGGGTTTTTCATAGGGGCCACTGAGGAGAGATTCCCACCCACACCTATAAAACTAAAATGGAAAACCGAGGCTCCGGTGTGGGTGCCTCAGTGGCCCTTGCCACAGGAAAAACTTGCAGCGTTGCACGCCCTAGTATCAGAACAACTAGAAAAGGGCCATATCGCCCCTTCCACGTCACCGTGGAACACCCCTATATTCGTAATAAAAAAGAAATCTGGTAAATGGAGACTGCTACATGATCTAAGAGCTATTAACGATTGCATGGAGCCTTTAGGGCCCGTTCAGATGGGACTGCCCCCTCCTCTCGGCATTACCGGAGCACTGGTCGATTTTCATCATAGATCTGAAAGATTGCTTCTTTTCTATTCCGCTCCACCCTGAAGACACCCCTAAGTTTGCCTTTACTGTGCCCTCTAGTAATCAAGAGGAGCCCTGTCAACGCTTTGAATGGACAGTCCTGCCCCAAGGCATGGCTAATAGTCCTACCATGTGCCAGCTGTATGTCGCTGCGAAGCTAGCTAGCACTCGGCAGCAGTTCCCTCAAGTGAAAATCATCCATTATATGGATGACATTCTCTTAGCCCATAGAGACACAGATCTTCTTAAAACAGTTTTGTCACATTTAGTCCTTAGTCTTAGAGAAGCTAACCTAGAGATTGCCCCTGAAAAAATCCAAATGACTGACATTACCACTTTCCTGGGGGCGAAAGTCGCACCCACTCATGTTTCCCCCCAAAAGGTGTCTCTCAGGCTAGACAATATACACACTCTCAATGATCTACAAAAACTCATGGGGGATATCAATTGGATCCGTCCATACCTAAAAATACCCAATGTCAAACTAACACCTTTGTTCGACCTGTTGAAGGGGGATTCTAATATAAACTCACCTCGAAGCTTCACTCCAGAGGCAAGGCGAGCACTATGCCAGGTGGAACAGGCGCTCAGTGGCGCTGCATTGAAGAGAATAGACCCTGATGAGCCTTTTGAAGCCTGCGTGCTGCCGACAGAATTACAGCCCACTGCGGTACTGTGGCAGTGGGGGCCGCTGCTCTGGGTCCACCCTGGAGTTTCCCCCAAAAAAGTCCTAGAGCACTATCCTACAGCGGTTGCAGACTTGGCCCTAGAATGCATTAAAAGGGCTGTGCAGCATTTCGGTCAGCAGCCCAAAAATCTCAGGGTGCCTTATTCTTCCCAGCAGCTTGAGATACTCACCGGATGCATAGATCAATGGGCCATTCTCCGGTGTACATTTCTTGGTCCCATTAACAATCAGTTCCCTAAGGCTCCTCTCTTGCAGTTTGTCACCCGGCACCCAGTGATTTTTCCCAAAGTAACCTCTCCTAGGCCACTAGCAGGCGCCCCCACCGTATACACGGACGGCTCCAGCTCTGGAACAGGGGCGTATTGTGTGGAGGGGGACACTCCTAAAACAGTGCTCTTCCAACCACAAAAGCCTCAATGGGTAGAACTGCAGGTTATCATTGCAGTCCTGGAAAGCCTTTCCGAGCCCTTAAATGTCGTCTCGGATTCTGCTTATGTTGTGAACTCTGTACAAATTTTAGAAACGGTGGGCATTGTTAAACATTCCTCTACAGTAAGGACGTTCTTTGCCAAACTACAGGAGGTTATATGGACCAGGCAACACCCTTTTTACATAACCCATATTAGAGCCCACACAGGTTTGCCTGGCCCTATGGCCCAGGGGAACCATAGCGCAGATGTAGCCACTCGACAGCTGCACATCTTTCCGACGCTGGTACCGTATCAACAAGCCCGAGAATTCCATGCCAAGTTTCACATCAATGCAGGTACCCTAGCTAAGCGGTTCAGCATACCACGTGCAGCTGCTCGAGATATTGTCCGAGCCTGCAACAATTGTGCAGAGCAGAGAGCAGTCCCCTCGGTTGGGGTCAACCCTAGGGGTCTCACCCCAGGGGATACTTGGCAGATGGATGTCACTCATCATTCAGAGTATGGTAAGATCAAGTACTTACATGTGTCGGTGGACACATGCTCCCAAGTTTTATTTGCCTCTGCTGAACCAGGAGAAAGAGTCTCCCACGTCATTGCACACTGCCTTGCTGCATGGGCAGCTTGGGGTAAGCCAAAGACGTTAAAGACGGATAACGGGCCTGCCTACACTAGTAAATCCTTCCAAAAATTTTGTGACAACATGGATGTCCAATTAAAACATGGCATCCCCTATAACCCTCAGGGGCAAGGAATCATTGAAAGAGCGCACAGATCTCTCAAAGACTTGCTTAAAAAACAGAAAGAGGGTATAGGCCACGGCCTGTCCCCAAAAGCTCGACTGTCTGTAGCCTTGCTCACATATAATTTTTTAAACGAAAATTCACAAGGAATGACACCTGCCCTGCAACACACCACCCCGAGTCCTCCGCATAGAGGTCTAGTCCGTTGGAAGGATGTCCTGTCGGGGCAGTGGAAAGGCCCTGACCCGGTGCTCAGCTGGGCCAGAGGCTCTGTTTGTGTTTTTTCCCCAGGAACCAGGACGTCAACCAGTGTGGGTTCCGGAAAGACTGGTGAGAACCGTGACATCACCTGAAGAAGCCAAGGAACAGCTGTCAGAAACGCCAACGAATATACAACCTGAACCATTAGACCAAGCCTCCGACCCTGCTGATGATGGCGACGACCGACAAGACGATAATAGTAGGACTGACCACCCCGCGGTTGCCCAAAAAGAGGATCGGTAACTCTGTTCTTTGCTCTCCTATAGCAATCCTTCTAATCTGCCTTTTTCTTTTTAGTGGAACTATATTTCCTCCACAAGCTTCAACGAGTCCTTCCTCCTCACCAATGACACACTGATCCTCTCTTTTGCTAACCTCTCTGTCAAGGTTGTCAACACCACAGTTGCGGCGAATGCTACTTGTGAAACTGGGCTTGCTCCTACAGTCTGCAACCGTTCCAAAGACCCGGATGCCTCGCCGCCCCGCTATCCTAGTGTATCGCCCAAGTTATGTCTGGCTCCCCGTCAAGGCAACCGACTGGGTTGGCCCTGTTTCTCAAGTTGTTTCACTTAACAATATCCCCTTCTCTAAGTCTAGGCGTCCAAGAGGCATAAAAGAATGGCTATCGAATGCTGCCAGTGTAGCTTCCTCTTTGTTTGTCCCAACGATCGGGCAGGCTGTGCTACAAGCATGGACAGATCGGCAGCTCGCCATAACGATGGAAACGGTAAATGGCTTGGTCAACCTTACCCGAGACGTGCTACGCCGCCACAATCAGATGCTGAACTTAAATTTCCAGGCCATTCAGAAACTCCAAGCGGAGATAGATGAACTTGGACTGGAAATAGATGGACTCTGGAGAGTGCTTCAGCAAACATGTGACACCCGGTGGCTTACGGTTAAACTCTGTGTCACTCCTGTCAGGGCCAACGTGACCGGAAGCATTTCCAGAGTCTCTGATTGGCTGAAAAGGTCATATTTTCCTGAATTTGTTAATCTCTCCCAACAGGTGGAATCTAGTTTAGACACAATTGGGGGGATCAAGTTAAAACCCGTTAAAGTCGATCTCTCCGGGTTAGGCGAGGTTCTACAGAAACTATTGCACAGTGTTTCTTCCTGGTTCTCTTGGCCCAATTTAACTAATTGGATCCTCATTGCAGTGGGATTATTGGTGGGATTAGTCGTTGTTAAATGTTTGCTAGAACGCCTGTTTCAAGCGCAGCAGCAATTGCGTGTTACCACTATGATGGCTATGACTCCCACCTCTGTTACCCCCGATAGTGACCGATTTATTAACCATACCCCTTCCTGGTCGCCTCAGGTGGGGCGCTTTGGAGCAAAATTTGTAGCGAATCGCATGGCTGTTTCTCGGGTGTAAAAGGCGACACCAGTAGTCATAATTTTGTCTCAGGTGGGTCTCTAGGGCAGAGTCCTAGTTGTGGCCAGACTGGACCCTAGCCATTGCACAGAGACACCTAGTGACACCCCCGACTCTGGTTACTGCTGTTCCTGCCCCCGTCGTTGTTCCCCAGTTGCCAGGCAAAGCACTGCAGGGAGAGTCACGTTGCTTCCAGCTTACGGACTCTCCGGTCTCCATATGACGTGAGCATTCTGGTTGGTGCTAGAGGCTCCGCCGCTGGATGGCTGAGGCCTAGTCCAGACTCCCCAAAGCACCAAAGAGGTTGTGAACCATTTGGGTTCACGGGAGCACGCTCATCACTGGAGACACTGGGTCAAAAATAAATAAGAAAGGGGGAGATGTGGAAAGCCGCCTCCCGAATCGGGCCTAGCGTATGCGCTGCAGCCTGCTCTAGAGTTACCCCCGCCCATCGAGTGAGCCAAGATGGCGCCTGCATCCTGTTTCCGCATAGTGACGCATGTATCCGCCACCCGCTCTTACCAATCGAAATCCTGTATACGCGATACTAGCCTAGAAGCTTATTGGTTGTTAATTGTGTATAAAAGGTCTTACCCGGACGGGGTAGGGTGAGACAGCCCACAAGGAGCCGTGCCTGACGGCCACATCGAGGCTGCTCTCCCACGAGGCGCTGTGCCCCGTGTGGGAACCAGTAACACAGAATGTTCATCTAGCTGTAGTAAAGGGCTTGCTTTCACAACTGCCGTGTGGTTCGAGTCGTGATTCATGACCAGGTTAGTTCGCGCAGTCTGCATCTCTCTCTCTCCTTCCCTGTTTCCCCTCGCCGGCCGGGAACCGGGGACCGAGCGGGGCAGCGCCGGACAGTGTGTCTTCCCTAAGAGGAAGGAGATGGGGTCTAGCTCTAGGGCTGGCCTTCCCTTCAGAACTCAGACCCCAGAGCCTGGGGGAAAACACCCAAAACAGAAACTAAAGGGGCCACACCTCCTTACAGGAGGCCACACCTTATTGGGAGCAATAGGCTGACAGGTGCCACCTGCTGGGCAGGTTAGGAAAAGCACAGCAGCTAGAGACCTCACAGGAAAGTCTGTCAATCTTCTAAGTTACACCCCAGGGAAACCTGAAACTGAATATAACCCCATTCAGAGAACTGAGCCCATTCTGGTCTGGGAAAATCTGACTGGGGTAATCAAGGAAACCAGATTCCCAGACAACAGAAAACTACAAACTACATTAGGAAAAATGAAGATGCAGCCCAGTCAAATGAAAAAACTTACACCTCAATCAAGATACAGCTGAGATATTGTTTCACTTTAAGAAACAATCAATTAAAGATTTTCAAAGAAATATGCTAAATCAAAACAAAAACCAAATCAACAATTCAGGGAATATATGACAAAAGAGATGAAGGATATAAAGAAAACACTGGGTGAACACAAGGTAGAAATCAAAGTTTGAAAAAACAACTGGCAGAATCCATGGAAATGAAAGGCACAACACAAGAGATGAAAAACACAATGGAAACATACAACAGCAGATCTCAAGAGGCATAAGAACACACTCAGGAACTGGAGAAAAAGACACCTGAAATCCTACACACAAAAGAACAGATAGGGAAAAGATTGGAAAAATATGAGGAATGCCTCAGGGAATTGAATGACAACCTGAAGCACATGAATGTACGTATCATGAGTGTCCCAGAAGGAAAAGAGAAGGGAAAAGGGTATGAAGCAATGAGAAGAAATAATCACTGAAAATTTCCCATCTCTTAAGAAAGGCATAAAATTACAGATCCAAGAAGCACAGCATACCACAAACAGAATAGATATGAGTATACCTATGCCAATATACTTAATAATCAGATTATCAAATGTCAAAGGCAAAGAGAGAATCCTGAAAGAAGCAAGAGAAAAGCAATCCATCACATACAAAGGAAGCTTGATAAGACTATGTGCTGATTTCTCAGTAGAAACCATGGAGGCAAGAAGGAAGTGGTGTGATATACTTAAGATACTGAAAGAGAAAAACCACCAACCAAGAATCCTATATCCAGCAAAACTTGTCCTTCAAATATGAGGAAGAGCTTCAAATATTCTCTGACAGACAATGAGACAGTTTGTGAACAAGATACCTGCTCTAGAGGAAATACTAAAGGAAGCACTACAGACAGATAGGAAAAGACAGGAGTGAGAGGTTTGGTAGCACAACAATGTAAGTAAACTTAATAAAGATTCCTGTGAGAATAGTTGAAAGAGGAAGGTTAAGAGCATGTGGGGCACCAGAAAGAAAGAGTAAAGATAAAGACTGGGACTGTATAACTGAGTGAAACCTAGAGTGCTCAACAATTGTGATAAAAGGTACAAACATGTTTTTACACGAGGGATACCAAATGAATGTCAACCTTGCATGGTGTTAAAAATGGGGTGGTATTGGGAGAAAAACAATCAATGCAAACTAGAGGCTATAATTAATATAATTAATGCTTCCTTTAATGAAAAAAAGGCAATATACCAAAGCTAAATGTCTGTAAGAGGGAGACATAAGGGAGGGGTATGGGACTCTTAGCACTGATAATGTTATCTGACTACCTTATTCTACTTTAGTTTAATTCTATCTTTCCTTTTGTTGCTTTTTAGCTGTCATTTTTTCCTTTCTTTTTCTTTTTCTTTTGTCTCTCTAACTTCTTTGACTCTTCCTCCTTCTTTGTGGAAGAAATGGATATGTCCTTAAATAGACAGTGGCAGCGGTAGTGAATGCATAAATATGTGATTATATAGGGAACCATCAATTGTTTACTTGGAATGGAATGTATTATAGGTGAACAAAACTATCTTTAAAAAAAAAAAACAGTTTGATGAAGAAAATTTGAGGGCACTATATTGAGTGAAATAAGTCAGACACATAAGGACAAATATTGTATGGTCTCACTGAAAAGAACTAATTACAGGGACCTCTGGAAGACGGTGGTTAGGAGAGACAGGGCAAAAAAACACCTCCATGAAAAATACTAGATAAAAGCCATAAAGTCACCCAGAACACCAGTTCCAGGGATGCACCAGCTGGACAAGGTCTGCTAAACCCACAGGGACCATGCACTTGATGAAACCAGGAGTATGCATTCTGAAGTGAGTGAGTAAGCCTGCTGAATATCCAGCAGCCACACTGAAGTGTGGGGAAACCATGGGTTGGTGTTTGGAGTCGGACTAGTTCTTTTTTAAAAAAAACCCAAAAGCAGCTGCAGATATGGCAGCAAGAACCACACAGGGAAGCGTGGCAGGAACGGCATCTCCACAACCTGTGAGTATGCCTCAGTATCTGGTGTGGATGATAGCCTTTTGCACACCTGCTGCTAATTCTCTCAGAGTGAGGCAGGCAGAGGTTAGCCAAAAGGGGGAAAAAACCATGCCCCTTATAGCCATCTTCCTGGCAGGCTGGGAACGCTCCTGCCTGGCACCAGCACCACAGCCCAGAGTTGCACCAAAAAACCCAGTGTGACAGGAAGTGTTTCCAGCAATGCATGCACATGCTACAACACTGGGCACGGACAATAGCTTTTCATGAACCCGCAGCTAATTGTCCTGGAGCTAGGACGGCAGAGTGGTGCGAAAAGGGGGAAATTAACAAACCCCATTCAGCCATCCTTTCAGCAGGCTGGGAATGCCCCTACACAGCCGTTTGGCCCAGAACTTCCCTTGAGGGTCAGCGCACACTTGTGATGTAGCACAGCCTTCCCTCAGCAGAGGCCCTAGAAGGTCATGGCTTGGAAGAGAGACCCACTCAGAAATCCCAGGGACCATACGCCATTACCAAGGACTTGTGGGTCAGCGGCAAAGACAATCTGTGTCAAGACTGAAATAAAGGTTTTGACTCTTGGAAAAGCCTTAAATCTCCAGGAACACCTGGGAGGTTGGATTGTTAAAGCTGCCCTCACTCCCACAGACACAGACCCCACATTCAGGGCAGACAGCACCAACCACACAACTGGTGCACCAATTGGACCCCATAAGAATCAGACCCCCACACACCACAAAGACAAAGTTGGGGAGAACTGGCTTGAGGGGAATAGGTGGCTCACAGATGCCACTTGCTGGTTAGAGAAAGTGTACACCACCAAGATACAGATCTGACAAATTAGAGATTAGCCTTTGAATTAGCATACATATCCTAAAAGAACCCTATGAAGTAAAGCAAATGCCAAGAGGCCAAAAACAACAGAAAATTTTAAAGCATATAAAAAACGCCAGATGATATGGATAACCCAAACCCAAACACCCAAATCAAAAGATCAGAGGTGACACAGTACTTGGAGCAATTAATCAAAGAACTAAAGACAAACAATGAGACCATGGCACAGGATATAAAGGACACAAAGAAGAGCATGGCACAGGATATAAAAGACAGGAAGAAGAGCCTAGAAGAGCATAAGAAGAAATTGCAAGAGTAAATAAAAAAATAGATGATCTTATGGAAATAAAAGAAACTGCTGACCAATTAAAAAGATTCTGGATACTCATAGTAAAAGACTAGAGGAAGCTGAACAATGCTTCAGTGACCTGGAGTACAAAAAAATGGAAAACAAAAGAACAAAAGAAAGAATGGGGAAAAAAATCAAAAAAATTGAAATGGACCTCAGGGATATGATAGATAAAATAAAACATCCAAATATAAGACTCATTGGTGTCCCAGAAGGAGAAGAGAAGGTTAAAGGTCTAGAAAGAGTATCCAAAGAAATTGTTGGGGAAAACTTCCCAAACCTTCTACACAATATAAATACACAAAGCATAAATGCCCAGCAAACTCCAAATAGAATAAATCCAAATAAACCCACTCCAAGACATATCCTGATCAGACTGTCAAATACTGAAGAGAAGGAACAAGTTCTGAAAGCAGTAAGAGAAAAGCAAGTCACCACATACAAAGGAAAAAACATAAGACTAAATAGTGACTACTCTGCAGCCACCATGGAGGTGAGAAGGCAGTGGCATGACGTATTTAAAATTCTGAAAGAGAAAAATTGCCAACCAAGAACTCTTTATCCAGCAAAGCTCTCCTTCAAATTTGAGGAAGAGCTTAAATTTTTCACAGACAAACAAATGCTGAGAGATTTTGCTAATAAAAGACCTGCCCTACTTGAGATACTAAAAGGAGCCCTACCAACAGAGAAACAAAGAAAGGAGAGAGAGAGAGATGGGGAAAGGTTCCATAATATTAGACGAAGATGCATTTTTAAGCCATATAGTGACCACTGTAAGTTTGGCTTCATTAACAACATAGTCATCATAAGACACAACTCTATATTAAATTATTTTTAATTCTGTATTTCAGAGAGGAATAAACAGACATTGCAGAATGGTGACATTATGAAGGAGAAAACATACTTGATATCACATCCTATTCCATGCTATCATTTTTTTCATTCTATTTCAAATGGATAACTCAGGTTTATGGTATGGCATTCTTTCTGAAACACTAGAAGTCAGAAGATGAAGATACTTGCCTCATTTTCTGACTTGCTGATTATAAATGTGGTCATCTCACTTAACTCATAAGATAGCTCTTAGTTTCCTAATTGATAAAACAGGAATTAGACTAAAAATAACTAAAAACTATTAAATTTAAGTCTGAAAATATAGACTTCTTTTGAAAATCCAAAGGAATACTCCAATACTTTTTGAGACCATTGAAAAATGTGTATTCTCAATTACGTTTTATTTGTTGGTGTAGATTAGATGCCACTGTCTGGAGATAGGCATGAGCTATATAGAGCAAAGGCATATAGAGAGCAGTGTTGGTGAAAACGTCTATTTATATTTGGAGAGACATCTGTTATGGTAGTCATTGAACCACTAAATTTAAGTGGCAATTATTAACTTCTATTTCATACAATGAAACAAAAGAAGATTAATTGTGGACCCAAGATTTGCTATTTATTGCATAGTTAATGGAAAATACTGAACCATTTTAGCTTCTGAGTTCAGATAGAGGGTTTGGGGAAAAAAAAAGTCTATTTTGTATAGTTTGTATAGTTTACAGTGAGAATTCTTATAAACAAAACAAAATTATCTCAATGCATTTAGTTCCTTAGTTCACATAAAAATAATTTGAATAGCAAGGGCTATGTGTAGGCATGTTTGTAAATATACAAAGGAGGAAGAAGGGGAAGTATTGCTCTGCATTCAGATTTATTCTGTAACCTATGTATGGTGAGAATAGTGCAACAATATCCTCATCTGTAAAATTTATAACACGGCCACTATTTTGTGATATCAAATAAGATGACTATAAATATCTGAAAATTAAATACTATTCTGAAACTTAAAAAAAAAATAATAGAGGGGCATATAGGGAAAACTATACCTACTGCAAATTATCTACAGTTAGTAATATTTCAACATTCTTTCATCAAAAGTAACAAATGTACTATACCAATACTATGAGTCAACAATGGAAGGGGGGTAGTTAGGGGTATGGGAGGATTTGAGTTTCCTCTTTTTCTGTCTTTATTTCTTTTCTGGAGTAATGAAAATGTTCTAAAAATTGAAAAAAATTAATTATGGTGATGGATGCACAGTTGTATGATGGTACCGGGGGCAACTGATTGATTGTACACTTTGGATCTTTGGATAACTGTATGGTATGTGAACAATCTCAATAAATAAAAAACTTTTCAATTAAAAAAACTAATTATAATATGCAAGCTCATAGACATGAAATATAAGTTAACAGGATATAGAATAAGGCTAAAGAATGAACTTAAGTGTTTGGAAATAGACAGAGGTGATGGTAGCACATTGTGAGAATATCTAACAGTGCTGAATGGTGTGTGAATGTGGTGGAAAGGGGAAGCTTAAAGTCATGTATGTCACCAGAAGGAAAGCTGGAGGTTAAAATATGGGAATATATAAAACAGTGACTCTCGTGGTGGACAATGTCCGTGATTAACTGTACAAATATTAGAAATCTCTTTCATGAACTAGAACAAATGTATGACACTATAACTAGAAGTTAGTAATAGAAGGATGTATAGGGAAAAAATATACCTATTGCAAACTATGTACTACAGTTGATAGTATTTTAACATTCTTTCATTAACAGTAACAAAGGAACTATGCCAATACTATGAGTCAATAATGGAGGGGGATTGTTAAGGGTATGGGAGGATTGAGTTTTCTTTTTTTGTCTTTATTTCTCTTGTGGAGTAATGAAAATGTTCTAAAAATTGAAAAAAATTAATTGTGGTGATGGATGCACAGCTGTATGATGGTACCACTGGCAACTGATGGCACACTTTGAATCTTTGAAAGATTGTATGGTATGTGAACAATCTCAATAAAACTAAACTTTTTAAAAATGTCTCTATTAATGGAGCAATTCCTTCTCTGGATTCTAGCTTAAGTGGATATTGATTAACATGATGTACAGTACTGGGCTTTCAAAGTTTCACTTGAACTGGTCTCACTGTTTTTGCCCATCTGGGTTTTCCATCAGCTCACATCTCCAGTTTTAAAGCATTTAGGATTTCTTCTGGGATAGGTGTCATCTGCTCTCCTCCAGCAAACAGCAATGCAGCTTGCAATGCACAAGCTTGTCCTGGGGGCACTTCTATTGACAAACAATCTGGAGAACATGTTATCTGGGCATTTAACTTGGTTAACAGGTCTCTTCCCAACAAGGGAACTAGACATTCTGGTACATACAGGAAACTACACTTTAAATTTTTGGTCCCAATTAGACAGTCTAGTGGCTGCAAGAATGGTTTATTTGCTCTCTTACCAGACATCCCAGTTATAGTGACTGATCGGTTGGAAATTGCATTAGGTTTTTTATTTAATACTGAATACGTGGCTCCTATATCAACAAGAAAGTCGATTAATTGTTTTCCCACCTGTATTGTTACCTGAGGCTCTTGATAGGAGACTGAAAGAAGTGATGTTTCTTCTAACAGAGCCCCTGGGCCCCTTCATTCCAAGTTGCTGTGAATTGCATCATCATCTCACTGGGGCATCTGGAATTTGGGTCATCCAATTTGCCTCTGGGTTTTTTCCTGGAGGCAGCTAGGACAATCCCTCTTCCAGTGCCCTTCTTTTTGCAGCATGCATACTGATTGGTTCCTAATTCCTTAGGAATTCTCCCTTTCCTTCGAGGGGGCCCTAGGGGTCTTACCTTCTTGCTGTTATTTCAACCCAGTTGTCCTTGGTTCATTAGAGCCCTGAGAAGTGCATTTGCCTCCTAAGATATTGATCCTCTTGTGCTGCTTGCTTTTTTTTAAATGCAATTTTACTGAGATATAATCACATAACATACAATCATTCAAAGCATACAATCAGTTGTTCACAGTATCATCATATAACTGCTTTCATCACCACAAACTTTGAACATTTCCATTACTCCAAAAAGTGAAATTTAAATTTAAATTTAAAAGAACATCCAAAACATCTCATTCCCCTCCTCCCCCATCATTCATTTACTTTTTTAAATACAGTTTAACTGAGATATATTCACACACCCTACAGTCATCCACAGTGTACAGTTATTCACATCACCATCATACAGTTGTGCATTCATGACCAGAAACAATTTTTGAACCTTTTCCTTACTCCAAAATAAAAATAAAAGCAAAAAAGAACCCCTAACTCTTTCCATCCCCTCCATCCCACCCTATTCTTTATCTAATTTTTGTCCCCATTTTTCCACTCATCTGTCCATACACTAGATAAAGGGAGTGCGAGCACAAGGTTTTCACAGTCACACAATCACGCTAGGTAATCTTCATAGTTATACAATTGTCTTCAAGAATCAAGGCCACAGGGTAGCAGTCTGACAGCCCCAGGCATTTCCCTCTAGCCAATCTAACACACTAAAGACTAACAGGTGACATAAAAATACCTTCCAGAGTGACCTCCTGACTCCATTTGACATCTCCCAGCCAGCCACTGGAACCTCACTTTGCTTCATCTCTCCTCTCCCTTTTGGTCAAAAAGATCCTCTCAATCCCACAGTGCTGGGTCCAGGCTCATCTCCAGGAGTCATTTCCTGGGTTGCTGGGGGGATTCACACCCCTGGGAGTTGCGTCCCACGTAGAGGGGAGGGCAGTGAGTTCACCTGCCAAGTGGGCTTAATGAGAGAGGGGGGCCACATCCCAGTAACAAAGAGGCTCTCTGGGGGGACCCCTAGGTGCAATTATAAGTAGACAGCCTCTCCCTTGCAGCAACCAGCCTTACAGGGGAAAGACCCCTGATCAAGGTCTTGGCCTACCAAATTTGCAGTCCTCATGTTTGTAGGAAAATCAGCAACAGCCCAGGTGGGTGTGCTGGTTTGAATGTATTATGTCCCCCAGTAAAAGCCATATTCTTTGATGTAGTCTTGTGGGGCAGACGTTTTGGTGCTGATTAGATTTGCATGGAAATGCGCCCCACCCAACTGTAGGTGATAACTCTGATGAGATATTTCCATGGAGGCATGGCCCCACCCATTCAGGGTGGGCCTTGATCAGTGGAGCCATATAAATGAGCTGATGGGCAGAGGGAACTCAGTGCAGCTGTGAGTGATGTTTTGAACAGGAGCTACAGCCAAGAGGGACACTTTGAAGAAAGCACAGGAGCTACAGATGAGAAACAGTTTGAAAACGGCCATTGAAAGCAGACTCTTGATCCAGAGAAGCTGAAAGAGGACAAATATCCCAAGTGCAATGAAGAGTGACATTTTTGAGGAACTGCGGCCTAGAGAGGAACATCCTGGGAGAAAGCCATTTTGAAACCAGAACGTTGGAGCAGATGCCAGCCACATGCCTTCCCAGCTAACAGAAGTTTTCTGGACACCATTGACCACCCTCCAGTGAAGGTACCCGATTGCTGATGCGTTACGTTGGACACTTTATGGCCTTAAGACTGTAACTTTGTAACCAAATAAACCCCCTTTTATAAAAGCCAATCCATCTCTGATGCTTTGCATTCTGGCAGCATTAGCAAACTAGAATAGTGGGAAAGTCCAACACTTCTGCATTTCTCCCCAGCTCCTTGGGGTGGGGTGGGGGGCACAAATACACTCATACTCTGCCGATATCACTCTGGGATGTGTTGGGATTTCAACCCAGACTGTACAAACTCACCAAATCCCACTTCCCATTCAAAGCTCCATGCACCTATGGTGTTCAAACAAATTGTGCAAGTTAAATTATCTAGTGTGCTACAGAAAATATAGATCCTGCAACAGAAAAACATCTCCTCCCTTGGTCTCACACATAAGTTGTAGTTTTAAAACCCAGTCAGTATCATCCTTTACCCTTGGGCCTGATTTGCCTTAGTCCTAACCAGATCCTCTTCATTCATATCTCTAATTAAAGTCTGAATTCTTTTTCAGCTCTTTCAATAGTTGCCATATGGGATAATACTGACATTCATAGCTGCCAAGTTCTAGCTCCAAGTCTCATGTGTCACACAGATACCTAAAGTTCCAGAGACTGACCAGGTTATACACAAGGAGCTCAGCATCTCAGGATTTGGAGATAACCATTACAACTCAGGAATAGATGTGACAGCTGTAAAAGCTTACAATCTAGGGACCATTATAATAAGCATTTCCCTGATAAGCTGTACTCTAAGATTCAATTCTCAGAGTTTACACATTATAGTTAGTCCATATTAGTGAGGCATTATAATGTTTATCCTCTCATTTCTGGTGTGCTTCTCTCAAGATGTACTCAAGATCCATTTACCTAGTTGCATGTCTCACAGCTTCATTTCTTCTTGTGGCCACTCAATATTCTATTGTATGCATACACTACAGTTCAACATTCTGTTCATCAGTCAATGTACTCTTAGGTCACCTCCATCTATTGCAAATAGTGAATACTGCCACTACATATACTGGTGTGTAAATGTCCATTTGTGTCCTTGCTTTCCAATCTTCCAAGTATACACCCCATACTGAGGTTGTAGGACCTTGAAACCTCCACATACCTAGCTTCTTGTGGGACCACCATACTGTCCTCCAGATAGGCTACACCATTCTACTTCCCACCAACAGTGAATACATGCATCTCTCTCTCCAAGTTCTCTCCAGCACTTGTGTCCCTCTGTTTATTTTTTTCCTGCAATTTTATATGGATATATTCAAATACTATACAATCATCCACAGTGTACAATCAATTGTTTACAGTATCATTATATGGTTGTGCATTCATCACCACAATTAGCACTTACACATGTTCATTACTCAAAAAAATAGAATTGAAACAAAAGAATAATAAAAAGGATAAAAGGAAAATTAAAAATAAAATAAAATACAGCAATAAGGTCAATAATAAAAAGGATAAAAGGAAAAGTAAAAATAAAATAAAATACAGCAATAAGGTCAGTAATAAAAAGGATAAAAGGAAAAGTAAAAATAAGAAAAAATACAGCCATAAAGAAAGAGGAAGAGGTGAAAAAAGTAAAAAGACAAAAGAAAAAGAAAGAGAGAAATGGCAACTAAAAAGCCATTTTTATAAAATACCATTAAAAAAAAGTCAGGCAAGTGTATGGAGGAGTGGAGGAATGGGGATAAAAACTAAAGGACAAATGGGGTGGGATGGGGGGATGATTTGGGTGTTCTTTTTTCACTTTTATTTTTTATTCTTGTTCTGGTTCTTTCTGATGTAAGGAAAATGTTCAGAGATAGATTGTGGTGATGAACGCGTAACTATGTTATCATACTGTGGACAGTGGATTGTATATCATGGATGATTGTATGGTGTGTGAATGTATTTCAATAAAACTGAATTTAATAAAAAAACATAAATAAAATAAAAAAATAAAAAAATAAAAAAATAAAAAAAGTCAGGCAACAATATTAATGTCAAGAATCCCATACCCCACCCTTATGCCTCCTCTAATAGGCATTTAGCTTTGGTGTATTGCCTTTGTTATAATTAAAGAAGGTATATTGCAGTGTTACTGTTAACTATAGATTCTAGTTTGCATTGATTGTGTTGTTTCCCCAATACCACCCCCTTTTTAACACCTTGAAAAGTTGACATGATTTGTTCTCCCTCATGCAAAAACATATTTGTACATTTTATCACAATCATTAACCACTCTAGGTTTCACTAAGCTACACAGTCCCAGTCTTTATCTTCTATCTTTCCTTCTGGTGTCCTATATGCCCCTAACCTTTCTCTTCCAATCATACTCACAGTCATCTTTGTTCAGTGTACTTACATTATTGTACTACCATCTCCCAACACTGTGCTCCAAACCTCTTTCTCCTGTCTTTTCCTATTTGTCTGTAGTGCTCCCTTTAGTATTTCTGGTAGAGTTAATCACAAACTCTCTCATTGTCTGTTTGTCTGAGAATATTTTAAACTCTCCCTCATATTTGAAGGACAGTTTTGCTGGATATAGGATTCTTAGTTGGCAGTTTTTCTCTTTCAGTATCTTAAATATCTCATACCACTGCCTTCTCACCTCCATGGTTTCTACTGAGAAATCTGCACATAGTCTTATCGCCCTTGTATGTGATGGATCGCTTTTCTTTTGCTGCTTCCAGAATTCTATCTTTGTCTTTGACATTTGATAGTCTAATTATTAAGTGTCTTGGCATAAATCTATTCAAATCTATTTTGTTTGGAGTTCACTGCACTTCTTGGATCTGTTGTTTTATGTCTTTCGTAAGGGATGGGAAATTTTCAGTGACTATTTAATCCATCATTTCCTCTGACACTTTTCCCTTCTCTTCCCCTTCTGGGACAACCATGACATGTACATTCACAAGCTTCACATTGTCACTCAGTTCCCTGAGACATCACTCATATCTCTCCATTCTTTCCCTCATCTGTTCTCATCTGTGTAGAGTTTCAGATGTCCTGTTCTCCAGTTCATGAATCTTTTCTTCTGCCTCTTGAAATCTGCTGCTGTACATCACCATTGTGTCCTTCATCTCTTGTGTTGTGCTTTTCATTCCCGTAAGTTCTGCCAATTGTTTTTTCAAACTTTGAAGTTCTTCCTTATGTTTGCCCTTTGCCGTATCTTCATCTCCTTTGCCATATCTTCCCTCAACTCATTGAATTGATATTTTAATTGATCTTTTAATTGATTTAGGAGATTTGTTTGATTAATAATTAGTTGTTTCAATTCCTGTATCTCAGTTGACTGAGCCATATCTTCATTTTTCCTAGTGTGATTTTCTTCCTAGGCAGCTGATTTCCCTGAATGCTCCAACCAGATTTTCTCAGACCAGAGGGGCTCAGGTCACAGGAGGAGGGTGTGTATTCAGATTAGGTTTCCCTGAGGGTGGGTCCTAGAAGATTGACAGACTTTCCTGTGAGGCCTCTAGACTCTGTGCTTTCCCAATACAGCCCAGTGGGTGGCAGTTGTCAGCCCGCAGCTCCCCACCAGCGTAAAGAGGTACAGTCCCTTTAATTCACAGTGGACCCTGACATGGTGAGGGGCGGTGAGTGTCAGAAGCCAAGCTTAAGTTATTTCTGGTTTGTTTGTTTGTTTTCCCCCAGGCCCTGGAGTCTGAATTTTCTGAGGGAGGGCAGCCACTAGAGCTGGTCCCACCCCCCTTTTCTTAGGGAGGATATGCCCCCAAGGGAGTTATCTTCTCCATTTGAATTCCTCCTTTGTCTTTCTGGCTCTGTTAACTCCACACTTGTCTGGGTCAGCAGGGAATTGAGGATGCCTAAGGCTTTCTCTAATGCGCTGCTTAGAATGAGAGAAAAAAAAATGGGAAAAGGGCAAAAACCCCTTTTCAGAGCTAGTCCCCAGTCCCTCAGTTTTCTTTGAACACAGCCATCTTCCAGTATTCTGAAGTATCTGTTCTTATTTATTTAAGTATTTTTTCTAGTCAGCCCTGCCTCCTCCCTGCTGGAAGGAATCTGCTTCCCTTCCTGCTCTGGGTTTGTAGCTTGTATTCAGTAGTCCAAATGTGTTAATTAAAACCACAATTGGAGCTTGGTTGAGTTACTTTCTCTGTAACCTGTTTCTTTTTATTCACACAGCAGTGTTTCAGCTCAGCCTGCCCTGTCCAAGGAGGGGAGGGGCTTCAGCTCCCGGTTTGTAGAGCTTTACTTATGAATCCGTGCTACAATCTCAGCCATTCCACCCATTCCAGGCTGGTGTATGATATGTGTCCATTCACAGATGTCTCCCAAAAGTTGTTCCAGATTATTTACTTGTTGATCCTGGTTATTTACTAGTTGCTCTAGAAGACTAACTAAATTCCATACCTCTCTATGCCACCATCTTGCTCCACTGTTGCTTGCTTTTGAAAGTACCATTCTTCTTTAACTTGGACCATATTGTTATAGACTTTAAAGCAAGTTAAACCAACCTAGAGATAGGAAATCCTAGTCCATTGTCAATTTTCTGAAGCTTCTTGCTTATAACAGGGAAACTTTGAGTAATAAAAGTCATGTTTAAATTGCTGACATTTTCTGGACTTTCTGGGTATTGCTGGTAGGTAGTATAAATTCTTTCAAGGAAAGCTGAGGGACTTCCCTTCCTTTGGTCCCTGTCTTACTTCATTTATTTTTTGGTAGTTTATAGCTTTAAGGACTCCTTTTCACAGACCCGCAACAATGCACTCTTTATAATGCTCTAATTTAGCCCTGTCGCCTGCATCATTCAGATTCCATTCAGGACCTCTTACTGTTACTGCTAAGTTTGCTCCAGCATATACTGGGTTGCCAGGATTTTCTCTCTGTTTCCTAGTGGGTTCCTGCTTTGCTTTTTCTATTACCATTCTGTGCTCTTCTTCTGTTATCAGGGTATTTAACAAGGCCTGAAAATTGACCCAACTTGCGTTGTAGGCTGCAAATATTGAAGCAATTAAGCCCTCCATTTTCTTTGGGTCCTCTCTGTACAGGAGAGTGCTATTTCTCCAGTTATACAAATCTGACATGGAGAATGGGACATCCTTGTTCATCTACCCCTATAGGTACTTGCTGGAAAGGTAGAAGTTTTTCTGGTGGCTCTGCTGCTGGTTTTAAAGAGCAGCCCCAGCTGAACTGAGTACCCTGGTGGGTTTGGGAGGAAGAGACCATTTCTATCCCAGCCTGTTTTCCCTCTGATAAAGGGGAATACAGAGGAGGATGAGGAAGAGGTAGGAGAGCTTCCTCCTTTCCTGCTCTGTTAGCCCCTTTTTTATAGGGTGGAGGTGGAGCCGATGAGGGAGTTAATAAAGATTCTATTGAATCCTCCAGATTTGAATCAGGGAAGACATTTTTCCTTTCTCCACTCATCTTTACAGGTAAAATATTTCATTTTCCCATCAACATTGATTGCTGGGAGAGACAAATAAAGAATTGAACATACATAATCTCATCCCATTTTTGTTCTCTTTTGCAGAACAGTTCTAACTGTAGTATGATGTTCTTTTCTGTATAGCCATTCTCAGGCCATCTTTCTCCTGATTCTAAATTATATTGAGGCCAGACTGTGTTACAGGAATAAACTAAGTTTTGTTTATCAATAGGATCATAATTAAAATTTTCCCAATTATTCAAGATGCAGCCCAGAGGGCTATCTTCAGGAATGCTATCAGAATTATAATTTTCCATGGTAAAAGATTTTTTTGGAATCAGTAACCAATTAGGAATACTTAACCAATATAAATGCAGTAACACACGAACTAACAAATTTAAGGATACTTAATACTCTTGCTAACACACCAATTAATAACTAGACCAAACATATAAATTAGCAATTAAACAGGCATTATTATATCTAAGTAACACATCAATTAACAATTAAACAAGCATTAAACACTTACTATACCTAAGTAACACGCCAGTTAACAGTTAAACAGGCCTACTTAATTTCATTAAGTACCAATTAATTGTTGGATGCTTCATATGCCTCATTTTTCAAGAGTATACTCAAATTGAGGCAGGGTCCTCAGCCCTGTACAGAATGGTAACCAGAAAACAGAAGGTGTAGAGGTTAGAGCAAGGGGGATCACTCTGAAAGCAAGACCCACATCCTTATGCCTAGGTTTAGGGACTTGAACCACTGTATTAACTCCCCAAGCCACTTTTACTCTGATGACCCACTCACACAGTCAGATGTCTGGACTTGAAACTAGAAATGATTTCTCTTTGAAGATTTTTAAGGTGCCAAAAGGGTCTGGAGTGCTGGCAGGACACAGAAAAATCCGATTGCTGAGCCTCTAGACTAAATACAGTCCAGCGGCCACAAAAGGCTCAATTACCATGCTTACCTGTCCTACTGGGGCTCTACAGCCTTGGGCATTGTCCCATCTGGGGGTCGCCAGATTGTTACCAGACCAGGGTGGTGGATTCTTTTGCCCAATGTGCTCAAATGACCAATTCCTGAGACACCAGTGTTTCAAATAGAGAAAGAGTTTTATTGCTAGGCACTAAGCCGGGGAACAGATGGCCTATTGGTCCAAAATCTGTCTCCCAGAACTGCAATAATGCTGATGGTTTTATAGCATCAAAAGTTGGGCAGGTTTTAGGATAATGAGTACAATGGCCCCAGATGATGTAATTAGAAGTGATTCAATTAATGAACATGTGCAGATTGATTACATGCTTAGTCACAGAATGTATGTAAGAAAATGGCAGCCTTAATATGATGATGATTTTGTGATTTTTAGTATTATAATGACACATAGGTGACTTGTAGGTTAAAGTCTAAGCTACTTTGTTTAGGTTATCTTTCTAACTGAATTCCTCAGGTGGGTCCATTTTGGTTAGCTCCAGCTTCGGTTATCAAGATAACTTTGGACTTGAGGTGGAGTTAGTTCTGGGCTGATGCAAGACCCTTCATTAATAAACATTAGGAGCTATCCTGAGTGATCATAAGACTTTAAAGTCAAAAAACTGGATAAATGCATACAAATCAATGTTAGTCACAAGATTTTTATAATCACAAGAGCACAAGATAAAGGCTATACAATCATCAAAGATCAAGTTGGCTAGATTACAATTTAACAATTTCAGGTATTTCCTTCTGGCTATTGTAATACACTTAGAAAGTAAAAAAGAAAATCTATATACTGGTTTAATAATTATGATCATTTGTTTATTCTTAACTTCTTGTTTACATTCTGGTTTATTAGCATTATTACCAATAATTTATTATTGCAATTTTTATTTCTGAGGAATTCAGTTAGAAAGATAACCTAAACAAAGTTGCATTTCTCTTTTTACTTAAATTACTAAAAAGGAAAAACCATGTGCCCTCCTAAAAGAATACCTAAAAACTGAAAATTCAGCTATCCCTTTACAAAAGGATTAATCATAGCTTCTCCATAAATACCAAGCTCTCATGTGTCATCTTAAATATAGTTGAATTTATATAAAACTTTAGAACATCTATTAGAAAAATAAGATACAGCTATTTTAATTGGCAGGTTATCATGACATTCTAACACTTTCTAACAACAAAATTCTATTGATCTCAAAAGATGGAAACAACCCAAATGTCAATTGATAAATGAATGGATAAACAAAATGGGGTATATCCACTCAATGGAATAACTCCTTGACCATAAAAAGGAATTAAGTTCTGATACATGGTACGACATGGATGAACCTTGAAAACATCATGCTAAGTGAAAAAATCCAGACATAAAAGGACATAATGGTATGATTCCACTTAGATGAAAAATCTAGAATAAACAATTTCATAGATACAGAAAGTAAATTAGAAGTTACCTATGGGGTGGGGAAGGGGGAGTTATTGCTTAATGGATAAAGAGTTTCTTCTGGTTTGGGTTAGGAATAAGTTTTGTAAAGGAAAGTGGTGATAGTAGCAAAACATTGTAAAATAATTAATGCTACTGAATTGCACATTCAAAAATAGTTAAAATGGCAACTTTTATGTTATAAATATGTTACCAAACACACAAAAAAATCTATCAATTTCAGATTTTCTTTTCAGTTATAAAATAACAACAATTAGCTTTGAGCCAGTATATCTTTCATTAGTCAAAAAATATGAATGAATATATGGAAAGAGTCTGACCAAAAAGGATTATCAGGAAAGGCTGACTCAACGGCACTATGGCTTCACATATGAGTAAGAAAAACAGATTTGAACCTTAATCTTCTAATCTGCTTGAATCATTCAATTTTGAGTTGCTTTGCAGGCACTTTTAGCTCATGTCTAAAGGTCATTCTGCTTCTTGTGTGTCTTATGTTACTCTCTCAGCTGATTTACTATCTGCTCTACTAATATTTCACATTATTTACAAAATTTGATTTATTTTAAGTTCCCTGATGTTGGAGAGCTAAAACTGTGATATATCTACTTAAAATTTTCAGGGTAGCATAACTTTTATTTTAATTTGGCTACTTTTTCAGCTCTTCCACAGCAAGTCAATGAAAGAAAATTACCACAAACATGCCATATGATTTGTAATCAGCAATTGACATATGTTCTTATAATTCAAATGACTTCCAAGACTAAGTGCAACTATACTCAAAAGTCTTAAGATGCAAAGACACAATGTGTAGAAAATTAAGGGAATTAAAAAGCAACATCATAGACTTTTGAGTACTAGGAAAGGCAATATGCCTGAATCGTCACAGTGGCTCTCATTGAACTTGGAGAAATCACTTCATTCAATTGCCATCTATTAGCTTCCCTCTTTAAAGTAGTTATAATAATATTCATTTATCTGTGGGCATGTTGCAAGAATAACCCAATTGTTAAGTTGCAAAGCTCTGAGGAAATTCAAACTCTGCCCTGAACAAACTGAGTACATGCTATCACATAAAAACTGCACATTGACCCATCTTATTTTGTTTCTATTTTGATCAGTCTGAGGGTATCTGGCAGTAAGCAGACTATAGGAAAAAAGGATATGGGAAAGTATGTCCAGACTATCCAATTCTGGAATAAAATGTCATCACTCTTCATCAGGAATATATTAATCATATACCAATGTAGAACATACAAATTAAAAATAAGTCCTCTAACTTTTATAATTATTAGGGACATATAAAACATTTGGATGGTAATTAAGAAATATTTCTTTCAAGATACATCTCACTTCTCAGCTTCTTGAGGGCAGAAACCATATTTATACATCTTGTCTGCCCCCATGGCAACCTGGACAGTGCCTCATTTATGATATGGTGCTACACAAGTATTTCTTAAGTTGTTCTCCCTTCTTAGAGCTGGAAATATAAGATAAGTAATTCAAGGTTCCTGTCTCAAGGAATGACTCACACACTATTAAACTGTCTTAGGTAATTTTAACACAATCAGCTATAACAAAGGTACGTATAATATACATGTGAGTGCAGAATAAGGAAGAGATCATCAAGGAATCTTTAGAGAAAAGATAACATTTTAGCCTCAAAGACTAATGAGAACTCACCATACATAAAAAGAGAAAACAGGAGGAAGGAACAACACAAAGAAAACCTAATATATATAAGATTCAATGAGTAGCCCAAGGTGTAAAGCACAGAGCAAGTGGTAGGGAGAGTGGAAGATGACACTGAAAATGTAAACCAGAGTCAGTTTGTAAAGGGCCTTGTATGCTATACCAAAGAATTTGGATTCTGTCATCTAGACAAGTGGTCTCCAAAATGCACTCACTCAAGCAAAATGATCCAGGGGAAAAATCAGAATATCTATTTATATTTATATTTCTCTTTTCTCTTTCTTTTTAATACATGTATGCACATGTTGGGTGCATATTCAAAATTTTATTGATGGAGTATACAATTGAAAAAATGTGAAGAACCAGGCAATAAGCTACCACTGAAGGGTTTTTAAAAAGGGAATAATATGACCAGAGCCATATTTCAGAGAAATAACATTGAGGTCTATGTAGATGATAATTTAAAGGGGAAAGAGAAGTATTGCACCGGGAATACATTAGAGAGAGGAGGAACGTTAGGCTTAATGGAAAATTCTCTATCAAGCATATCTGTATAAAATATCTTAACACTCCTTTTTAAATAATTAAATTAAAGCATTTTCCTAGTTAAGCTGATTTGGGTGGTATTAAAGTTTTAGTGTTTCTCCTTTGCATAAAGTTGTATTCTGAGCAAATGTTTTGATTAATACTCTTATGACAGTTGCAAAGACATTATGAGAAGAAAATGATCAGTGGAATTTAATCACAGAACTCTCCAAGGGAAAGTTCTCCAAATGGTGACATTTTTCATCATCCATAATAATGTGATATTGTACAATTTGAAGAAAATTGTGACAAATCCCAGAGAATGAAAATTATAAAATGATAAAGAATTGAGAAATTAACCTGAAGAAATCAACTTTCATATGATTAACTATCAAGTTTGGTAATATAAACAAATTAGGAGGATGGCAGCATAGAGAGGAGTGGAAGCTAGTTAGTCCCCCTGGAACAACTAATAAACAACCAGGAACAACTAGTAAATAATCTGGAATAACTGTGGGGGGACAAACATGACTGTCCACTCATCATACACCAACCTGAATTGGGAGGAATGTCCAAGATTGCAGGATAAAATCTGTAAGTAAAAACTGTGGAGCTGAGCCAGGAGCCCCTCCCCCAACAGCCCAAACTGCAAAGCCTTGCAGTGCTAGAGAGCAGCACTCTCCAAGCAAGTGAATATAGCTCATCTGAACTCCAACTGAAGTTTTAATTAACAAATGCAGACTGCTCAATATAAGCTATGACTCCCCAACAAGCAGACAGAGGCTTTTGGTGACAACTCACCTTGGGGAGCTGGAGTACCTCTATGGGAGGGAGGGGGAGCCCAGAGGACCGGGTGCTGTCTCTGGCCATTGGGTGAAACTGAGGGTGGCTGCACACTGGCCCTGAAGGGGGGATCTCTGTCCCTTTCTCAGATCAGTAGAGAAAGCCTCAGCCATTTTCAGTTCCCAGTGCTCTGACCCAGACAAGGGTGGAGATAGCAGAGTCAGAGAGGCTATTCAAATGCAAATGACCTCTCCCTAGGAGGTGTGTCTTCCCTAAGAGGAAAGAGTTGGTGCCAAGCTCTACTACCTGCCTTCCATTCAGAACCAGACCCCAGAGCCTGGGGGAAAACAGCCATGGGCTGCACCTCCTTACACCAGTCTGGAGTTACAGGCTGACAGGTACCAACTGCTAAGCAGAAAAGCACAGTGACTTGAGGCCTCACAGGGTGTATCAATCTGAGACACCCTCAAGAAACCAGATACTATTGCCTCCTTCCAAGACTTGAGTCCGTTCTGGTCTGGGAAAATGTGATTGGGGTAACCAAGAAAACCAGATGTCAAGACAGCAGAAAACTACAACCTACACTAAGGAAAACAAAGTTATGGCCCAGTCAGAGGAACAAACTTACACTTCAACTAAGATACAGGAATTGAAACAACTAATGCTAAATCAATTCAAAAAGTTTAGAGATGATACGGCAAAAGAGATGAAGGCTATAAAGAATACTCTGGGCATACATAAGGTAGAAATCGAAAGTTCGAAAAAAAAAATGGCAGAATCTATGGAAATGAAAGGCACAACACCAGAGATGAAAGACACAATGGAAACATACAACAGCAGATCTCAAGAGGCAGAAGAAAATACTCAGGAACTGGAGAACAAGGAAACTGAAAACCTACACACAAAAGAACGGATAGAGAAAATAATGGAAAAATATGAGCAACGTCTCTGGGAACTTAAGGACAAAATGAAATACAAGACTGTAAGTATCATTAGTGTCCCAGAAGGAGAAGAGAAGGGAAAAGGGGCAGAAGCAATAATAGAGGAAATAATCAATGAAAATTTCCCATCTCTTATGAAAGACATAAAATTACAGATCCAAGAAGCACAGCATACTCCAAACAGAATAGATCTGAATAGGCCTATGCCAAGACACTTAATAATCAGATTATCAAACATCAAAGGCAAAGAGAGAATCCTGAAAGAAGCAAGAGAAAAGTGACCCATCATATACAAAGGAAGCTTAATAAGACCATGAGCAGATTTCCCAGCAGAAACCATGGAGGCAGGAAGGAAGTGGTGTGATATATTTAAGATACTGAAAGAGAAAAACTGCCAACCAAGAATCCTATATCCAGCAAAACCATCCTTCAACTATGAGGGAGAGTTCAAAATATTCTCTGACAAACAGACAATGACAGAGTTTGTGAACAAGATACCTGCCCTACAGGATAGTAAAAGGAGCACTACAGACTGATAGGAAAAGACAGGAGTGAGAGGTTTGGAACACAACTTTGGGTGATAGTAGCACAGCAATGTAAGTACACTGAACAAAGATAACTATGAATATGGTTGAAAAAGGAAGGTTAGGAGCATGTGGGACACCAAAAGGAAAGAGGAAAGATAGAGACTGGGACTGTATAACTCAGTGAATCCTAGGATGCTCAACAATTGTGATAAAAGGTACAAATATGTTTTTACATGAGGTAGAACAAATGAATGTCAACATTGCAAGGTGTTAAAAATAGGGTGGGACTGGGAGGAAAATACAATCAATGTAAACTAGAGACTATAATTAACAGAAACATTGTATTATGCTTCCTTTAATATAATGAAGGCAATATACCAAAGGTAAATGCATATGGGAGGTGGTTATGGGGGAACAGTATGGGACTCTTGGCATTGTGACTGTACAGACTTTTATATATTATGACCCCCAGAAAAAGCCATGTTCTTTGATACAATCTTGTATTGGGGCAGACAAGTCAGTGGGGATTAAGTTGGAATGTTTGGATTAAGTTGTTTCCATGGAAATGCGCCCTACCCAACTGTGGGTGATAACTCTGATTGGATAGTTTCCATGGAGGTGTGGCCCCACCCATTCAGCATGGGCCTTAATTAGTTTACTAGAGCACTATATAAGCTCAGAGAGAAGGAGTGAGCTTGCTACAGCCAATAGGGACACTTTGAAGAACCCATATGAGCTGAGAGAGGAGCTGTAGATGAGATACAGTTGAAGATGGCTGTTGAAAGCAGACTCTTGCTCCAGAGAAGCTAAGAGAGGACAAACGCCCCAAGAGCAGCTGAGAGTGACATTCTGAAGAGGAGCTGCAGCCTAGAGAGGAATGTCCTGGGAGAAAGCCATTTTGAAACCAGTATTTGGAACAGATGCCAGCCACGTGCCTTCCCAGCTAACAGAGGTTTTCCAGATGCCATTGGCCATCCTCCAGTGAAGATTGTTGATGACTTACCTTGGACACTTTATGGCCTTAAGACTGTAACTTTGTAACCAAGTAAACCCCCTTTATAAAAGCCAATCCATTTCTGGTGTTTTGCATTCTGGCAGCATTAGCAAACTAGAACAGTGGTGTTGTCTGACCCTTTATTCTACTTTAGTTTAATGCTATCTTTCCTTCTGGTGCTTCCTAGCCGTTATTTTTTTTTCTTTTCTCTCTTTTTTCTTTTTCTTTTGTCTCTTTACTTTGTTTGACTCTTCCTCCTTCTTTGTGGAAGAAATGGAGATGTCCTTATATAGATAGCGGTGATGGTGCTGAATACATAAATACATGACTATACAGAGAACCATCGATTGTTTTCTGAGGACAGAATGTATGGTGTGTGAACAAAACCATCGTAAAAAAAATGGGTTGATGAAGAAAACTTGAGGGCACTATATTGAGTTAAATAAGTCGGACACATAAGGACAAATATTGCAGGGTCTCACTGATATGAACTAATTATAATACGTAAACTCATAGACATGAAATATAAGTTAACAGGATATAGAACGAGACTAAAGAATGGGGAGCAGTTGCTTATTATGAGCAGAATGTTCAACTAAGGTGAACTTAAATGTTTGGAAATGGACAGAGGTGATGGTAACACATTGTGAGAATAACTAACAGCACTGAATGGTTTGTGAATATGGTGGAAAGGGTAAGCCCAGAATCACATATGTCACCAGAAGGAAAGTTGGAGGTTAAAAGATGGGAATGGATAAGACAGTGAAACTTGTGGTAGACAATGTCTGTGATTAACTGTACAAATATTATAAATCTCTCTTGTGAACTATAACTAGAAGTTAATAATAGAGGGGCATATATGAAAAAAATATACCTATTGCAAACTATATACTACAGTTAGTAGTATTTTAACATTCATTCATCAACAGTAACAAATGTACTATACCAATACTATGAATCAATAATGGATAGGGGGTGGTTGGGGTTTGGGAGGAGTTGAGTTTCCTTTTTTTTTTTTTTTTTGGTCTTTGTTTCTTTCCTGGAGTAATGAAAATGATCTAAAAATTGAAAAAAATTAATTGTGGTAATGGATGCACAGCTGTTTCATGGTACCATGGGCAATTGATTGTACACTTTGGATCTTTGGATAATTGCATGGTATGTGAACAATCTCAATTAAAAAAAAATAATAAGTAAAAAAATTTTTTTAATTAATTAATTAAAATAGTAAACTAAAATCTCACTAACCAATATATTTCAATAATCATTGTAATTTTTCATATAAATATGTATTTTAGAGGAAAAGCTGGAATAAAGACAGGATGATTGTATAAGACTAGATTGTTCATTCAACAATTCCTTTACCAGTTTTACCATTTCTAAATTAATGGATCAAAAATTTGTCCCTCTGTTTTGGTTTGCTAAAGCTGACAAAATACAATATAACAGAAGCAGACTGGCTTTTAATACAGAGGATTTATTAGCTTACAAGTTTACAATTCTAAGGCCACAAAAATGTCCAAATTAAGGCAGCAACAGGACAATCAATACCTTCTCTGAAGAACAGTTACTGGTGAGTTTGGGCTTCTCTGTCAGATAGCAAGGCACATGGCGTCATCTGTTGGTCCTTCTCTCCAGAGTTTGTTGCTTCCAGCTTCTGGGTTCAGTGGCTTCCTCAGCTTGTCTGGGGCTTTTGTTGTGAGCATCTCTCAATTTCATCTCTTAGCTCCTGTATGTGTTTAATTCTCTTATAAAGGACTCCAGTAAGAGGGTTAAGACCCAGTTTGAATGAGGTAGGTTACATCTCAATTGAAATAACTAGTCAAAAGATCCCACCCACAACAGGTCTGTACCCACAGGAATGGATTAAAAGAACATGGCCTTTTTTGGGATACATAACAGCTTCAAACTATCACACCTTCCATTCAATTTTTTACTCTAATATATTCCTGTCAACTTGAAATTCTCATTTCCGTAGTCTCACCAAGGCAAACATAATGAGGCACTACAAAATATGATAAGCAAGTTGAAAGAACAAATATTAGGAATTGCTCAGGTTGTAAAGATAAATAATAATTGGTCCCAGCTTCTAAGAAACCTACAGTCACAAAAGGAAAACTAAAACAGTTACATGAGTGTGATGATTTAAAACTGTATGTACCCCATAAAAAATCATGTTCTTTTAATCCATTCCTGTGGTTGTAGACTTATTGTAGGTAGGACCTTTTGATTAGGTTATTTCAATTGAGATGTTACTCATCTCATTTGAGGTGGGTCTTAATCCTCTTATTGGAGTCCTTTATAAGAGGATAAAACACAGAAAAAAGCCCCAGAGAAGTTTAGAGAGAAGGACACAGAGAAGCTAAGAGAGAGAGAAGCTAAAAGAGAAACATGCAAAAGCTAAAAGCAATGAAACCCAAGAGAGAAGTAAGAGATCAGCAGACACACCATGAGCCTTACCATGTGACAGATACCAGCAGCCAGTCTTCAGAGTCCAGATATCATCCTGCTGATGCCTTGATTTGGACATTTTCACAGCCTGAGAACTGTAAACTTGTAAGCTAAATAACTGTTGTAAAAGGCAACCTATTTCTGGTATATTATATTGCATCCACTTTTGCAAATTAATATAATGACCAACTATAAACTATGTAATTCCAGACAGAATGTGATACTTATCTTTAAAAAAGTAAAATGAAAATAGCATGGGAGTTTCTGAGATGGGTATGCTCATTTTGCAAAGCAAAATTTAAAAAAAAATGATCATAATAGCTAACCTCTATTTGGACTTACTATCTACCAGATACAGTTACTTCTATTCATTATCTCATTCAATTCATAAAATAAGATTATTTCTATTATTATCTTCATTTTACATAAGAGGAAACTGAGAAAAACAGCTAGACACTTTTGAGTTAGGTCTTGCAAGATAAACAGGACCCTGGCAGAGAGATATGAGCAAGAACTCTTTCCATGTGAAGCAAATGGCACAAAGAATAGTGGGATTAAAGTATAGAAACTGCTTGGGAACTAATGGTTTGTTTGACACATGGGATAACTCTATGAGGAGTAGGAGAAGGATCTAGAAAGAAACTTTAGGGTCAGAGCTTCTAGGATCTTCTTGAATGCCATGCCAAGACTTTTAACTCAATATAGTAGAAAGATACTGAAGAGTCTGTGAGATGTTGGAGCAGAAGAGTGATAATAGAGAACTATGATTTAGGAAGGTTAATCTTAGAACTGAAAGCTCCCAAAGGGAAAAGCTTAGCAATTATGACACTAGTTAGAAGGCCATGTCCATAAATCCACATGAGAAAAAATGAAGGTCTAAACAAGGGAGATTGGCAGTGTGAAGGGAGGGGATGAATACAAGAGACTAGGACAGGCTATAGCCAGCTCTTGATGTGGTTATTGGAACATAATAGGGTTTATGTAAAATTTTCAAGAATATACATGGAAAGGTGAACATGGGTCAGATCAAGAAAGATCTAACATATGATGTAGTAAGAAATAGATGCTAGAAGAATATGACTATGGTGAACAAAACTGCTTCCATAACAGTAGGCCCTTAAGAGCTGTCAAGACCCTTCCTCAAGCCTAGGTATATAGGAAAGTAGTTCATGGTTCTGAGTGGCTGTGCTCAAGTTCTATTGACCAATAGCTTTTGGTCATGTCCAGTTGAGGAACCAGAAAGGCATCAAGAAACTGTCTCTCATTCATTTAAATCATTATTTTATATATCTGATGAACTTCTTGTTTGCTCATTTTGTAGTAAAGTCATATGAGAGGAGTTGCACAGCCTATCTCAGAGCCTAATTTCTCTTGAAAGAGGGGACGAAAAAGATTCCAAGACTAGGAAATTGTAGTAGTACCATTAACATAAATAGAAAACTGAGCAGGAAATGGGTTGGGATAAGATGTTGAAGTTCCAGAACACATTCTTAGTACGGTATAAAAGGACCTTTATGATCAGACTCTTGTCTACCTTACAGATCCATCTGAACCCATTTTATATATCATGCCCTAAACAAAGAAAATTTGTATTTCCTTGTATACCTCATGTTCCTACACATTCCTACATCTTTACAAATGCTATTTCCTCCATGAAAAAGCCAGTGTTCCCTATTCATCTTACTCAGTCTGACACTGTTCCCTCCTCACCTATTTGCTCCTCAATTCCTTACAATCAGCCTCCACTTCCTAGTGAAACTTTTTTCTTAAAGTGCACCAATGACCCCTAATCAATAAATTCAATGATCTTTCCCCAACATTCATCTTCTTTTACTTCCCTGCTGTGCTTTACACTATCACCCTCTGTTAGAACTGTCTACTCCACTCTCTGACATGACATTTTACTCTCCTTGCATTTTCGTTCATGTTTTCCTCCTTGCCATCCATATCAGAAAGTGGGTCATGATGCAGAGAAATTTCAGGGTGAAAGGCCACAAATCAACGGACTCAGGTCAAATAATCTCTGTCATCCCTTGAGGACAAAAGCAAGAGAATCTCCTGAAAGCAAAAAGCCAAGAACTGGATTGAGAACTTAAAAATACTGAAGAAGGCCTGGATCAGCTCCTGGAGGAAATTTTATATAAAGTCAATGCAGGATAAACAAAAGAATGGCAAGGCTGTGGTGATAACTCATTTGAAATTGGGTAGAATCAACACGGTGGAACCAAATCAGCACAGTTGATTATTTTTTCCAACAATGTCTGGAAGTCAGAAGGGAAGAAAATAGGCTCAGGAAACCAAGAAAGTCAAGAATTGTATGTTGACAAGAAGGGCAACATTAAAATGGCAAAAGATGGGATTTAGGCTGGATTGGGGTAAGTACAGTTGCAAAAGGAATTATAGTGGCAAAGGGGCTAAAAAGCAGTGGAGGGATAAAAAAATCAACAGCCTCAGAGACACTCAAATAACTTTTTTTAAATTATTACAAAAGTAATAAGAAACAAACAACCCAAATGTGTATCAAGTGATGACTGGATAAACAATGTGGTATATCCAGACAGTGGAATATTATTCAGTCATAAAAAGGAATAAAGTACTGATTCATGCTACAACATGGATGCACCTTGAAAATGTCACATTAAGTGAAAGAAGCCAGACACAAAAGGTTACATAATGCATGATTCCATTTTTATGTAAGTTCAAAATAGGCAAATCCATAAAGACAAAAAAAAAAAAATAGATTAGTCATTGCCAGGGGCTAAGAGAAGGAGGAATATGGAGTGACATTCCTAGCTGAAGCTTAATCTGCATTTTAAAACGATCCCCCAGGCAGCACTGCTCTGTAAGGCTTGTGGAAACCTGAGTCTCCCCTCAGAGAGTTTACAAGTCATATGGTTACTTCAGTAACTCAGAAACAAGGCTTAATTTGCTATTTTAACTTGAAATCTCTGCTGGCATCTACTGTTCCCTGAAGTTAGAGATACCTTCAGAAATCCCTAATTCCCAGCTAGGCAAGGAACACTCCTCCTTGCTCCAACACAGACCTGTCTCCGCCTGTTGAATGTTCTGTCACGTCCCACCCCCGCTGTAAACACCGAACTCTCTGAGGGCATCTACCACAATCTTTCCTGTCTTTAAGCCTATATGATAGCTGCCAAATGGATGCCTGTGATAGGGACAACAGCTCCAGAGCTCCCCACCAAGGCAGGCTGATACATTTGTAACTGAGAAGTTAGGACTTGGGGGATGACTACTATCACTGAGTCATTACATATATATATTCTGTTGTACTTACTTTCTGGTATATTAGAGCTGTTAGAGGGAAATACCTGAAATCTCTGAACTAAAATCCAGCTGCCTTGCTCTCTGATAATGATTGTGCTACTATTAGCCTTTAACTTGTGATTATAAAAACCTGTGATTGCTCCAGAGAAGCTAAGAGAGACAAGCCCAGAGACATTTTGGAGAAAGCCATTTTTGAAACCAGAACTCAGGAGCAAAGAATGAGCAGATGCCAGCTACATGCCTTCTACAGCTAACAGAGATGTTCCAGATGCCATCGGTCATTTTTCAGTGAATGTATCTCCTGTTGATGCCTTAGTTTGGACACTTTCATGACCTTAAGACTGCAAATTTGTAACCAAATAAACCCCCTTTATAAAAGCCAATCCATTTCTGGTATTTTGCATAATGGCAACTCTAGCAAACTGGAACAGAGACCACAGGAAGAGATGTTTATTTTGTCCAAAATTTAAATTTCCTGTAGCACACTATCTAATTTAACCTATCCGGTCAGTTTGTTTAAACAACCTAATTCAGTTTTATTTGATGCAGAACCTAGAATAGGGAGTGAAATCTTAATATTCTGCATTTCAGAATATTTTGGGCAGAAAATGAAAAAGTATTTGCAAAGACCAGAGAAAAACGTGGAACTATTAAATTTCCCCACCAGGGGAATTCCTACTATTCTCTTAAGCAATAGGGGCTCCCAATTTAATAAGCTAAGCCTTCAATCTTGAGGCTTACTGTTATAAAACTTATTTCTGTTATGGCAAAGCTAAGCCCACTTATAATTAATTCCTAACAGTCATCCCCAGAGAACCTCTTTTTGGTCAGATGTGGTTTCTCTCTCTCTAAGCCAAATTCTATGACTAAACTCATTACCTTCTCAGCTTTGTGGAACATGACTTCCAGGGGTGTAAGTCTCCTCAGAAACAAGGGACATGACTTCCAGGGATAAGTCCCGGCATCATGGGATTGGAAATACCTTCTTGACCAAAAGGGAGGAAAGAAATGAAACAAAAATGAAGTTTCAGAGGCTAAAGATTTCAAATAGAGTCAAGAGGTCATTCTGGAGGTTACTCTTAAATGAAAGTTTTAGCGAGATATTGCAAACTGCCACAGTATGCCAAGTCCCAACCAAAAGTGTTCCTGAAAACACTAAAGAATGCCCTGAGCTCTAACTATGACTCTATATCAGTTTTAAGTTTATATTTCAGAGACTTAAAGCCTCTGGACTATTCCTAAGCCAGATAAGCCCTGAAACCTAGAGGTACTGATCTTTCTGAGAACAACCACTTCCATTCCCTTACTCCATAATGTCAACACCCCTTTTCAGCATGAAGAAGTTAGAGCAGTCATCACCCAGATATTGCTCTGTTCTGAGCAAGGTGAGGGGCTGGGTAAAAAGACAGCCTTCCACCGAACTGCAAGGGGTCCAATGGACCAAGTCCATCTTGGTGGGTAAAAGCAGCTATTGGGGGCTTACGCAAGGGCCTTGTCATTGGCAGCAGGAGGAGGGACAGCAATTCCTTGCTATGATGGTCTGCACTGACCAGAGGGGAAGGCAGGATTTTATAGTGGGTATAGACAAAGAAGTCATGGGGCCAAGAGAGTGCATGCACATGATTGTTAACAAAGTTAACTCTTTCTTAATATTTGTCCTTCTGGGCACAACAACCCATGAAGTTAACCTTGGAGAAAGGTAACGAAGGCACAGAGCTGAGAGTACATGTAGGAATGTGCATAATTGCTGATGAAGTTGGAAAAGTTGGGGGATTTTGGAAAATGTAAAAACATTACTATGTTATACCCTCAATAATGAGAGAATGATCTAATGAGAGGGAGGAGATATAGACAAGAAGTTAGGACTTAGAGGATGACTATGATTAGTCCAGAATTAACCCACCCCAATTCCAAAACTCTCTCTCTAAATGAAGATGGATCTAACCAAAATGGGCCTGCCTGACATGCACAGTAGCTTAAACTTTAAACTGTAAGTGACCTATACCTCATTATAATACAAAAAATCATGCCCATCATCATATTAAGGCTGTCATTTTCTTACATACATTCTGTGACTATGCGTGTAATCAATCTGCGCATGCTCAAAAATTAGAGTATCTATAACTTTGTCATCCCAAGCCATTGTGTTCATTATCCTAAAATCTGCCTATGTTTTAATACCTTCAAACTATCAGAGTTACTGGAGTTCACAAAGACAGATTTTTAGGACGATAGACCTCTGATCTGCTTCATGCCTAGCAATAAACTCTTTCTCTCTTTGAAACCCTGGTGTCTCAGGAATTGGTCATTTGACTGCATTAGGCAGAGATCCTACCACTCTTAATTGGAGCCACATTTTCTTAGTCCCTTTTCATCAGAACCTGCAAATGCCAGCAGAATCTTTCAAGTTAGATCTGTGAAGACATACACACACATACACAGTAGAAGATTCTGTGGTTTGAACCATATGAAACTGCTAATACTGGATTGTTTTGACCTACAAAGCAGCAATTTTATATAACACAATCTAATATGTTTCCATTTACTGTTTTTCACCTTAAAGACTACATTAGGTGCTGAAAGAAATTAAAGAATAAATAAATAAATGGAAACACATTCCATGCTCATTGATTAGAAAACTAAATATTGTTAAGATGTCAGTACTACTCAGAGCAAGTTATAGATCCAATGCAGTCTCATTACTCTTTTCTGGAGTAATGAAAATGTTCTAAAATTGATCATGGGGTTGTATGCACAATTATGTGATGATACTGTGAGCCAGTGATTATGTAATTCATATAGTTTGTATGGTATATGTTAATATTCAATAAAACTGCACCCCTCATGGGTCTTATGCTGGTTTGAATGTATTATGTCCCCCAGAAAAAGCCATATTCTTTGTTGCAATCTTGTGGGGCAGACATTAGTGGGGATTAAGTTGGAACGTTTGGATTAGGTTGTTTGCATGGAAATGTGCCCCACCCAACTGAAGGTGATAACTCTGATGAGATATTTCCATGGAGGCATGGCCCCACCCATTCAGTGTGGGCTTTGATCAGTGGAGCTATATAAATGAGCTGATGGGCAGAGGGAACTCAGTGCAGCTGTGAGTGACATTTTGAAGAGGAGCTACAGCCAAAAGGGAAGAAAGCACAGGAGCTGCAGATGAGAGACAGTTTGAAGATGGCCATTGAAAGCAGACTCTTGCTCTGGAGAAGCTAAGAGAGGACAAATACCCTAAGTGCAACTAAGAGTGACATTTTTGAGTATAGTTTTTCTATATCTGGAAAAACTATCTTTCAAAAATGTAGGGAGAGAGTGTCCCTGCTGAGGGTCCCAGCAGCTTGGGCGGCAGCCTAAAGAGGAACATCTGGGGAGAAAGCCATTTTGAAACCAGAACTTTGGAGCAGACTCCAGCCACATGCCTTCCCAGCTAACAGAGGTTTTTCTGGACACCGCTGGCCATCTTCCAGTGAAGGTACCCGAATGCTAATGTGTTACCTTAGACACTTTATGGCCTTCAGACTGTGTAAGCAAATAAACCCCTTTTATAAAAGCCAATCCATCTCTAGTGTTTTGCATTCCGGCAGCAATTAGCAAACTAGAACAGGTCTCAAGAACCAGACCACACTCCAATGTACAAATCCCTGGTTCCAGGTCCAGATAGAGTGGAGTAACTCTTGTGCACACATGGGAAGCATGTCTATCTAACCCAATCTATCTGGAAGTTGCCTGAGGTACTTTTAGTCCCACAATTTGCCCTGTGTTTAGAAGGACAGCACTTAGAGCAAGGCATTGCTGGCCATAGGACATACAGTGTAATACCCAGGATTGTGAGGAAACTGTTTCCTGGGAAAAAGGAAACATTTATATCCAGTAAATATGGGGATTCCTAGGGCCACAAGCACATGCCTAAGACAAGAAACATGCAGAGAAAGATCAGAGAGGCCCCTACACTAAAGACTGAAAAGGTGTTTTCTCTTTTACTTTTTTTTTTTTTGGTTAGCTCCTGGCATCCAAGAAAAACTCATTCATAACACTAGCAAGATACAAGCTTAAAGAACAGAGGCTCAGAGTGTAAATTCCAGAGATAACACATTAAAATATCAAAATGACCAGGTTTCAATAAAAAATTACAGAACATACAAAGAAATAGGAAATGATGGCCCAGGCAAAGAAGAAAATTAAAGCATTAGAAACCATCAGTGCAGAGGATCAGACCTGGGACACAAGAGAACAAGACTTTTTTAACTGGTCCCAGCATAAAGAGTTAAAGGAAAACATGGACAGATCAGGAAAACGATAGCTGAACACAAGGAGACTATCAACAGAGAGATAAAAATAATGAAAAGGAACCAAATAGAGCTGAAGACCACAGTAACAGAAATTTAAAATTCCTCAAAGGGGTTCAACAGCAGATTGGAGCTGACAAAAGAAAGAATCAGTGAACTTGAAGATAAAACCATTGAAATTATCCAATCTGAGGAGCATAAAGAGGAAAGAATGAAGAAAAGTGAACAGAGCCTGAGGAACTTTTGGAACGCCATCAAACATACCAATATATGCACTGTGGGCGTCCCAGAAGGAAAAGAAAGAGAGAAAGGCACAGGGAAAATATTCAAAGAAATAATGGCTGACAACTTCCTAAATTTAATGAAAGACATGAATATATATATCCAAGATGCTCAACAAACTCCAAACAGGATAAACCCAAATAGACCCACACCACAGCATATTATAATCAAACTGTTGAACCAAAGATAAAGAGAGAATTCTGAAAGCTGCAAGAAAGAAATAAGGGAGGCTCAATACAATTAAGTGCCATTTTCTCATAGGAAAACATGAAGGTAGGAAGGTGAGGGGATGACATATTTAAAGTGCTGAAAACAAAAAAAACTGGCAACCAAGAATTCTATATCTGGAAAAACTATCTTTCAAAAATGTAGGGAGAGAGTGTCCCTGCTGACGGTCCCAGCAGCTTGGGCGGCAGGAGGAATGGCAGTGGCCAGCAGCTCTGCTTCACAAAGGCTCTCAGTGTACGTACCACAGGCTGCAGCATCTGGCATGAGCCAGCTCCACCAGTAAGATGCCCAAGATGCAGGTCAGCTCGGCCGAAGGTACAGGGAAGAAGGATCCTAAACCTGCTGTGAAAAGTGGAAAATGAAGCCAAAAAAAGGCAGCAGGAAAGGATAAAACTTCAGACAAAAAAAAAGTGCAACCCAAAGGGAAAAAAGCAACAAAGGGAAAACAAGCTGAAGTGGCTAACCAAGAAACTAAAGAAGATATACCTGCAGAAAATGGAGAAACTAAAAATGAAGAGCCCAGCCTCTGATGAAACAGGAGAGAAAGAAGCCATGTCTGATTAATATCATATATCATGCCTTATCAGTGGTCCATTTCTCCCTTCTTGTACAATCCAGAAGAACATTTTTATCAACTGTTTTGTAAATACAAGTTTTTAGTAGCCTTAGTATAAACATTTTAAGAAGGAGCCTGAAATCCCACCTCATCCCATTTTTAAAGTGTAAAACCTTTTTTTTTTTAAGAGGAGAAATTATTTGCTGGTTGTTTATTTTTTGGTACAACCAGAAAATAGTGGAATATTGAACTATGGGAGGCTTTAACTGTCTTGATGTCAACTTTAACATTCCATAGGGTAGGTGAGTGACTGTTTTTATACGCTATTATTCAACGCATACTAAATGATGATTTGGACTCACAGCATTGCATTTAATATGTGTTGAACATTTTAAATTACTTCTATTCTCATGTTTTTTAGTAGAATTGTTTCTTCAAAATACTCCCTGATCTTGACTCTCCCTGTCAGAACCGTGTGCACTCTGTAACATCCTTGGTTGTGGTCATCCTCTTTTCCTGATGACTTTTTATATGCTGTGAAAGATTGGAAATGTGAGTATGTTGTGTGTATGATATTAAATTGTAAATTAGTGGAACGTACGATGTAACATTTAACAACATTTGAAGATATTGGTACTTGATATCCTCTTGAGGAAAACTTGCCTACAAATCTTAAGCTGGAAAGCCACTGGAATGACTTTAGAAAAGAATTACAACTAAATGGCCTTTTAATTTTCAGTACATACATTAATTGTGTGCAAATTGTTCATAATGTCTGTGTGCTGATATTCAGAACAACTAGTAAAATCTCAAATATGAAAGAAAAAAATGAGGGAACAATTAAGACATTCCCAGATAAATAAAAGCTGAAGGAGTTTGTCGCCACTAGAACAGCCCTACAGAAATGCTAAAGAAAGTTCTGTGGGTTGAAAGGAAAGGACAATAGACCATAAATCGAAGCTGCAAGAAAAGGTAAAGATCTCCAGTAAGGGTAATGACATGGGTAAATATAAAGCTATTGTATTTTTTACTTCCTACAGGATCTAAAAGACAAATGCATAAAATATAAGAGAAATCATTGGTTTTATACTCTTTATGTATAAGCATGTAATTTGTGACAATAGCTACATAAAAGTAGGGGGATGGAGAAGTATAAGAATATAATTTGTATATACTATTGTAGGTAAGTTGGTATCAAAGCAAGTACGATTGTTGCAGATTTAGGATGTTAAATTTAAGCCCCTTGGTGATTACAAAGAAAGTTATCAGAGAATATGCAAACTTATAGAGACAGTAGTTAAGAGTATAGGCTGCAGGGGCAGGGGCAGGGGGAATGGGAAGTTAAAACAAAATGGGTATAGGGTTTCTGTTTGGGGATATGAAAATGTTCTAATAGTAGAAATGGGTGAGGATACCGCAACATAGTGAATATAATTAATGTCACTGAATAGTAAGCTTGTGAGTGGTTGCGATGGAAACATTTATGTTGTATATATGTTCTCACAATTTTTTTTTTTTTAAAAAAAAAGAGCAATTAAAGAGACAATTACAATTAAAGGCAAAATTTGGTCCTGGATAGGATCCAACAAGGGAAGAGAGAAGGCTCAAAAGGACATTATTGGTACATATGAAAAACTGGAATATAGGCTGTAAGCTTTATATTAATGTTACATTTCTTGAACTTGATAAATGAATTTAAGGTGGATACATAAGTGAATATCATTGTTCTTGGGAAATGTACATGGCAGTATTAAAGGTTCAAGGAGCATGATGTATATAATCCACACTCAAATATTCAGAAAAAAGACTGTAACGAGACAGACACACAAACAGATGGATGCAGACACAGATACACTGATAGATAAATAAATTGAGAGAACGATGTCTAGATAGCTAAAATGATACAGCAAAGGTGGCAAAATGTTAAAGTTGGTGGATTTGGGTATCTGGGTTAGGAGTATGTTGGAGTTCTCTGTATGGGATTCATATTATTCTTGTAATCATCCTGTAAGTTTGCAAGTATTTCAAAATAAAAAGTTTTTAAAAAATCATATGTAAGGGAAGGCACCCCAAATAGGCCAAATAAACTTGAAAAAGAAGAAAGTTGGAGGACACACACTTACTAACTTTAAAACTTATTTTAAAACCACAGTAATCAAAACAGAATAGTGCTGGCACAAGAACAAACATATAGACAAATGAAATCAAATTGAGCATTCTTACTCATATGGCCAGTTTGATTTTTGATAAGGGCGCCAAGTCCACTCAATGGGGGAAAACAGGTACTTCAACAAATGGTGCTGGGAAAATTGGATATCCACATCTAAAGAACGAAAGTGGACCTACACCACACACCATATACAAAAAGTAACTCAAAATGGATCAATGACCTAAATATAAGAATTAAAACCATAAAACTCTTAGAAGAAAGCATAGGGAAATATCTTCAGTGCCTTATATTAGGCAATGAATTTTTAAACATACACAAAAAGTATGAACAACAAAAGAAATAAAACAGATAAATAGGACTTCATCAAATTAAAAACTTTTGTGAATCCAAGGACTTTATTAAGAAAGTGAAAAGACAACCTACAGAATAGGAGAAAATATTTGGAAGCCATATATCTCATAAGGTAGTTTAACATCCAGAATATATAAAGAACTCCTACAATTCAACAACAAAAGGACTCATAAGCCAATTTAAAAATGGGCAAGGAATAGACATTTCTTCAAAGAAGATACACAAATGGCCAATGAGCACATGAAAAAGTGCTCAATATCATTAGCCATTAGGGAAATGCAAATCAAAACCATGAGAAACCACTTCACTGATCCACTAGAATGGCAATTATTTTAAAGCAGGGAAAAAAAGTGTTGGCAAGTATCACAGCCCAAAGGGTCTTTTGCAGCCAAGAGGCCAAAGAAGATGCCAGGCATGGTCTGAGACATGAGCTTTAACTTAGGGCTTACTTACAGGAATAGAACTGGAAGACAATCAAACTGCTCTGAATGAAGTTCAGCTGAGCTGCTCTGAATGGCGGCCAGTTCAGAACTCAGTGTGTAGGTATTTCGCACTTTTGGGTGGACTGGTCAAGCCTGTTATAGGGGCTTGAGACAGAGACATTCCATTGTGTATGAGGGCATAAGCATGGGAAAAAGGGGTCTTGTGGCATAGGGAAGTATTGATTGTATTCAACAAGAAAGAGGGGAGGGTTACCTTATAGATAAAAACAAGAGTGATAGTATCTCAGGGAGTTCAGAATGGAGGTAAGCTATAGATTACATTTAGCCCAGGAGGCCTGGTTTTACAAGGAGGGTAGGTTAAACCTTAACTGACCTAGGTCACACAAGCTGCTGTGTGCAGTCTTCAAAGCCCTTAGGGAAAGCCCTGGGCTCGGGGCTCCCACAGCAAGGATGCAAAAAAAATAGGAATTCTCATGCATTATTGGTGGGAATATAAAATGATGCAGCCACTACATAAAATGGTTTGGTAGTTTTTCAGAAAGTTAAGAATAGAATTACCATACAACCCTGTAATCCCACTTCTAGGTATATACCCAGAAAGAACTGAAAGCAGGAACTCGAACAGATATTTTGTACACTGTTCATAGCAGAATCATTCACAATAGCCAAATGTGGAAGCAACACAAGTGTCCATCAATAGACGAATGGATAAATAAAATGTGGTACATATATATACAATGGAATATTATTCAGCCTTAAAAAGGAATGAAGTGCTCACACAGACTACAAACATGGATGAACTTTGAAGACATCACATTGAGTGAAATAAGCCAGACACAAAAGGACAAATATTGTATGATCTTGCCTATATGAAATAGCTAGAATTTGCAAATTCCTAGAGACAAAAAGTAGTTTATAGGTTACCAGGGGCTGGAGGCTGAGGGGTAGAGTGAGGGTAGGAATGAAGTGTTATTGCTTAAAGGATACAGAGTTTCTGTTTGGGATGATGGAAAGCTTGGTAATGGATGGTGGTGATGGCAGGACACCAGGGTGTCTAATTAATACCACTGAAATGCATATTTGAAAGTGGTTAAAATGGGAAATTTTATGCTGTATAATGTTACTATAACAAAAATTAAAAACGAAGCAAAATCAAAATCCCATAGAACCCTACAACACCAAGAATGAACCCTTATATAAACTAGACTTTAGTTACTAATTCTTTAACTTTAGTTAATAATATATAACTTTAGTTAATAATATAATTCTAATATAATTCTAATAATATTGGTCCAATTGTAACAAGTATCATACTAACACAAAATGTCTAATAATAGGGAACACTGTAGGAAAGTTGGGCGTATATGAAAACTGTATTTTCTCTGTAATTTTTCTGTAAATCTTCAAGTGCTCTAAAAAATAGTCTATTAAAAAAACTATTTTCGGGTCAACATGCCGCCACGAAATAAACAGCACCAGGATGAATTAATATTCATGGCAATTAACTAATGATAAGTTAAAAACCATTCACTTCCCCAGATCAGCCCAAGCTCTCCTCTTGTTGAATACAATCAATACTTCCCTATGCGCGACTCAAGCTCATGCTGTCCACTTCCCGTCTCCTACTTGCCCTGGCTCCGGGACAGGTGGCTTTTGTTCTTGGCAACCGGGGACAAAAGCCGGCAACATGCTTCACTAACCGAACAGGCCTAGAGTCAGAGGGGCGGGCTAAGTACGGGCGGGCCATTCGCCAGCAGGCCGGAACTCCGCCTTCCCCAGACGATACCACGCCAGCGTTGCCCGAACTTAAGATGGCGGCGAGGTGCAATTGGCGCAGGCGCCTCTGGGCGGAGCCGTGGTAAGGTGACGGGGCCGAGGGGTGGGCTCAAGCCGGGAGCAGTATCAGCACCCGCGCCCCGCCCCGCCTCGCCAGCTCGGCCGGGGGGCTTGGGCTCTCCGGTCCGGTCATTTTTCGTCTGCTGGCTGGCGTGGAAACCTGCTTCCCCGAGGCGTCATGAGATCCCCGACTCGTGGCTTGGCCCCGAACGATGGCGAGGAGGGCACAGACAGCACGCCCCTCCTGCAGGACGTCGGGCGGACCGAAACCGGTGAGCAGCTGGACCGTGTAGGGGCTTCGGGTGGGCGGCGGTCCTGGAGCGGAGCGGTGTGGCCAGAGCGCCAACGCCCTGGGCCGGTGGGGCCGGAGCTGCTCGTACTTGAGGGGACCCGAGATAGGGGACCACTCGGGGTCCCACCAAACCTCCCCTGCCCCACTGCCCGCAGATCCCTCTGGGGAAGGGTGCCGGGGTGCGGGGGCTTCGACAGGCGCACCCTAGGGGGGCGGGGGCGTGGTACCGCTCTGCTCCAGCGGGCGGTTTTCGGTAGTGCGGGGCAAGGAACTCGGTGGAAGAGCGAAATGGGGGAGAAACCTCAAATTCCTGGGCAAAGGGTCACAAGGAGAAGTCTTCCTTCTTGTCACGGCCGGGTTTCCGCGGCTGCAGATTGGCCGGCGTCGGATTTGGTATCTCCTTGGGCGGGGAGGGGAGTAAAAAAAGAACTAGCGTAAAATTTGTGAATATGCGGAGGGCAATTACTGGATAACCCAGCGAATACCTTGAAATTGTGTAAAAAGGGACTAAAAGTATTGCACATATTTCATTTTTGTTTTCTAGCAGTCTATGTTTGTTGGGAAATCATTGTTATCCTTGAGATAGCATATCTATAGCACGCTAAAGTAATTTGACAAAGGTCTTGCAACAAATAGGAAAGTATCTTCCCTGGATTTGGGAAAATTAAAATATTTTGCTATTTGACACTTTTTAACCTAGCATCTTTAAAAGAAGTTAAAGAACAGATCAGTTTGCGTTCTATACTTTCAAAGATGTATACATGAGAAAAAGAGTTGAACTTAAAATTTTACTTTTTCCTTGTCAAGAACAGGATGTGGTGTCTTTATTTGTTTTTAACATTATCAGATGGTGGCAGTAGAGGTGGCAACATAGCTCCATCTGCCAACTGGGAGCTTAATTTAGTCAGTGCTAAATGTATATACTGTATTCTTTTATCTGGCAGTCAGACTTAGTTCCATAAATTGATCTTGTTTTGTGTCTTTTAGTGTTAGAATTCTATAATCTTCTGCAAAATAATCTCCTGTGGAAATAACAGAAATAAATACCATAGTAAAAATACTCCCTAGAGACTACTATATTCTGTTGCAATTGAAATATATATATATATATATATATATATATATATATATCAAAATTTAGCTAAATGTTTAACATCATTAATTTTCAGGAAGGGAAATGCAGATTATTAAAACCTCAACGAGGTGCCATTACATACCCACCAGAATGGCTAAAACTGAAAAGGCTGAGGATATCAAATTTTGGCAAGGATATAGTGTAACTAGAACTCAGACATTGCTGGTAAGAGTGTAAAATGATACAACTATTTTGGAAAACTGTTCAATTTCTTTTTTTTTTTTTTTTTTTGCCTTTTTTTTTTCTTTTAAATTCAGTTTTATTGAAACATATTCACATACCATACAGTCATTCATGGTATACAATCAGCTGTTCACAGTACAATCATATAGTTATGCATTCATCACCACAATCTATTTCTGAACATTTTCCTTACATCAGAAAGAATCAGAATCAGAATAAAAGTAAAAAAAGAACATCCAAACCATCCCCCCATCCCACCCTATTTGTCATTTAGTTTTTATCCCCATTTTTCTACTCATCCATCCATACACTAGATAAAGGGAGTGTGATCCACAAGGTTTTCACAATCACACTGTCACCCCTTGTAATCTACATTATATAATCATCTTCAGGAGTCTAGACTACTCGGTTGGAGTTTGGTAGTTTCAGGTACTTACTTCTAGCTATTCAATACATTAAAACCTAAGAGGTGTTATCTATATAGTGCATAAGAATGTCCACCAGAGTGACCTCTAGACTCCATTTGAAATCTCTCAGCCACTGAAACTATTTCGTCTCAATTTCCATCCCCCTTTTGTTCAAGAAGATAGTCTCAATCCCACGATGCCGGGTCCTGATTCATCCCTGGGAGTCATATCCTGCATTGCCAGGGAGATTTACACCCCTGAGAGTAGGGTCCCATGTAGGGGGGAGGGCAGTGAGTTCACCTGCTGAGGTGGCTCAGTTAGAGAGAGAGAGGGCCATATCTGAGCAACAAAGAGGTACTCAGGGAGAGACTCTTAGGCACAATTATATGCACGTTTAGCCTCTCCTTGTTCAATTTCTTTTAAAGTTAAACATACATGGTCATATAACCACTCAGTTTTATTCATATTAATGAAAAACTGGTAAGTTTATCAAGAGATGTTTGGGTGAAAAATATCCATTCAATGAAATACTACTCATTAATAAAAAGGGACAAACCAATGCACACAGCAATGCAGATTAATCTAAAAAACATGCTGAGCAAGAGAAGCCACCATATTAATGTATGATTCTATTATTAAGAAATCCTAGAAGAAGCAAACTAATCTTTTAGCAGAAAGGAAACCAATGCTTGACTGTAAGCTACGGATATTTGAGGGAACTGACTGCAAAGAGGGACTAAAGAACTTTTGGGGTTGATGAAAATATCCCATATGTTTTTTGGGGTAGACAGATGTATGTATATTTGTCAAAATTCATCAGACTGAATGCTTGAAATGGGTATATTTTATTGCATATAAATTGTACCTCAATAAAGTTGATGGAGAAAAAAAGAGCTCCTAGCATTGCTTTTAAAAACAATCCCTCTTTGATTCATGGATTGAGTGTTGTCAGTCTTACGCCTTTATGGCTTGAGGTGTTTGTCTACATTGTGGCCATTTCTCTTTTTATTTTTATTCAGTACATACTCACTGGAGAGCAAGTGACATAGAAATAGCAGCAACCCGGTGGTGGATACCTGAAGCTATCAAACTGCAACCCAGAACCCATGAATCTCGAAGACAATTGTATAAAAATGTAGCTTATGAGGGGTGACAATGGGATTGGGAAAGCCATAAGGACCACATTCCACTTTGTCTAGTTTACAGATGGATGAGTAGAAAAATAGGGGAAGGAAACAAACAAACAAACAGACAAAGGTACCCAGTGTTCTTTTTTACTTCAATTGCTCTTTTTCACTTTAATTATTATTCTTGTTATTTTTGTGTGTGTGCTAATGAAGGTGTCAGGGATTGATTTAGGTGATGAATGTACAACTATGTAATGGTACTGTGAACAATCGAATGTACTATTTGTTTTGTATGACTGCATGGTATGTAAATATATCTCAATAAAATGAAGATTAAAAAAAATAATTCAAATATGCCACAAAAAAAAAAAAAAGAAATAGCAGCAACCATTATTTTTTGCTCTTTAAAATATGATAAATATTTTGTAGAGGAGGATCCTACAAGTTATAGGGCATTACATTAGTCAACAATATTTTAAATTCCATCCCACTTAATTCATGTGTCTGAGGTGTTCTGAGGAGAGTGTAAGAAAAAGAGCACCAGGAGAGAGAAGATGGAAAAGACAAAGATGGTTATAACAACCAACACTAGTCAGCGATAGGGGTTACCTCAGTTACTGCTCAATGGTGCCTGTATCTTAGTTTTAGTAATAATAACTACGATGTATGGTCTAATAGGGGAAACAAGATCGCCTAGATTAAACTGTTCTTTGTATTTTTTATAAGTTTTGCAAGTTTAAGAAGGCGTGTGGGAGTTTGTTAAAAAAAAAAAAAACTTCAGAATTACTTTTAAAAGGCTTTGATGCTTGAAGGAATAAATCTTTGAAGTCCTTAAAACTTCTCTTTCTATATGTTTACATGTGTTATGCATTTTATTTACCTTTCCTATTTGTTTCTGAAACAAAATGATAAGAAATTAGTTGTACCTTATCTATGCCTAAATTTCTAGTTTTGTTTTCCAGAAGAGAAAAGCTTTTAAAAGGTCATAGTCATGAAATTTTATGGTAGTAAAAGACCTTGGAGACTAACTACTGTCTGGTGGACCTTCATTTTATACCCAGGCAACTGAGGACCAGAGAGGTTAATTACTGCACATACCTGTATTGGTGATTAGCCTCACCGTTTTCTTGGATTTGAGTCCAGTCCTCCTTCTTCAACACAACACTGCCACCTTGGTGTTATATTTGAGAAATTCCTGTTTGCAAAATGCTTAATTTGTACTTGATCCTTCACAAATTTGGAAGCCGCCACTAGCACCAAAAATAAGGGTCTATGATTTTAAATTATGCCCAGTATTTCTTTAATAAGAGAGCTAAAATTAGGGTATGTTTCTTTAGTGTTGATAAGAATCAGTACCCCTCAGATTGATAAAATATGGCTCAGAGTTCTTGTTAAACTGATCCAACTATGACTTGCCCTTCAAGCATTTGTTTTTACTGGGCCCCGTGGAATTCAGAGGTGCGCAGCAAAATGAGGTGCACACTAAAATGCTAATAAACAACGGGAAGTCTGTAGGTTCTGCCTAATTTGGGTAGGAGGAAGGGAGGGAATTAGGCAAGGAAGAGCAAAGCTTCCCTTCTATACCTAAAAATTCTTCATTACTCACACTGTTCACCAATTGAAGGTTTATTTCTGTTCTATGAATGAGATGTCTCCTGAATCCAATTGAGTTTTCAGAATACTGTGGGCAACTCCCCGCTACATGGGATCTGACTTCCAGGGGTGTGAATCTCCCTGGCAATGCAGGATATGACTCCCGGGGATGTCTGGACACGACATCATGGGAATGAGAACATCTTCTTGACCAAAAGGGGGCTGCGAAATGAAACAAAATGAAGTTTCAGTGGCTGAGAGATTTCAAATGGAGTCCAGAGGTGACTCTGGTGGGCATTCTTATGCACAATATAGATAACCGTTCTTAGATTTTTATGCATTGGAAGAGCTAGAGGTAAATACCTGAAACTATCAAACTGCAGCCCAGTAATCTTGACTTTTGAAGACAGTTGTGTAGCAATGTAGCTTACAGGGGGTGACAGTGTGTGAAGGCCTTGTGGATCATACTCCCTTTATCCAGTACATGGATGGATGAGTAGAAAAATGGGGACAAAAACTAAATGAAAAATGGGGGGTGGGGGGGTGGGGGGTGGATTTGGGTGTTCTTTTTTACTTTTATTTTTTATTCTTGCTATTACTTTTTCTGGTACAAGGAAAATATTCAAGGAATGCATTGGGGTGACGAATGCAAAACTATATGATGGTACGGTGAACAGTTGTATACTTTGGATGATTGTATGGTATGTGAATATATCTCAATCAAATTGAATTTTAAAAAGTACTGTGGGGCAAAGATGTCAGCATTTCATATACAAGAAATCAGCTTTAGGGTTTCAAAGACATTTCTTTGCATTTAAAGGCAGAACATGGATCTGGAGCCAGAGTGCCTAGTTGCCAATCTGAGCTCTACCACTTATTAGCTGTATGACCTTGAGGAAGTTACCTAACCTCCTGATGCTTTCCTTATCTATAAAAAGAGGGAAATAATATACCTAATTTATAGAGTTATTGTAAGCTTTAAAAGAGCTAAAACAAAGTGTTTGGAAGAGAGCCTGGCACATAGCAAGTATTAGCTGCTGTCATCATCATCAATGAAGACCATTTGGATTTTTCATTCCTCATGAGAAGCTGGGCACCGCAAAATGAGAGTTCCATTCTTAACTGCCATGCTTTATCAGAACTTTCTAGTTGATAATAGTGATACTCTCCTGCATTCTGTGCTTTGTGTTTTTTTTTTTTCTTTTTTTTTTTTTTTTTTTTTTTTGCCTCTACTATTCCATAGAGGAAAAAAGGATTTGCATTCAAGGTTCAGTTACACAAGGCTTGAGTTTCACAGGTATGCTCTGTGTATGAATGTAGTCTTAAATAGGAGGTAAGATTGCTGGTAGAGAACAGCCATATTACAAAATAAAGGGAAACAGCCTTGGATAGTGGTGTGATAATCAGTATTAATATTGAAGTAATCCCATCTTAATGAGACTTGGTCATTTCACATAATGGATATTAATTTGGGAATTAGGAATGTGTAACAGTTTGTCAGGAGTTAATTACCCATAAGGCAGGGTAAGACTAGTTGAATGTTACCCTTTTTAAAAGCAACAGTTATTACATCCATTTTAGATAGGCAATGTTTTGTTTTATTTTGTTTAATGCAGTATCCTGGCCAAGGGAGCCCATGAGGTCCTGTGCCCACCCTGCCCTAGAGAAAAGTATCTTTTGTGCAAGTCAGTGTCCCCAGCCCTGGATTCTCAACCTCACTCTCAGCCCCTCACTGCTCAGTGCTTCCTTGCTGTGACCCAAGCACACTCCTCCCCACTGCCAAACCCTTCCATGAGGAATAAATGCCCCTACATCCTGACGTCTTCACCGGCCTTTCTTCACTGCCCCCACTTCCTGGCTTCAACAGAAGCCTGCCCTTTAGGGGGGACACCACTCTCTCTCCCCACTGCTCTCCCAAGAGGTGATTATTTTCTCATACCTCGGGGCTAATTGATGGCTGCTTGACAACTCCTTGCCCTACATTGATGCTTCCAGACAGTTGCCCTCTGACCTCCTGCCTTTGGCCACACCTTTTTTCCCCTTCATTGTTACTATCATCTACCCACCTCCCGGGCACTCCCTTTGATTCACCAAAGACTTTGCCACCTGAAACCTCCATCTTCCTCATGCCAAGTCCTGCCATTATCTTGGTGTTTTCTCATCCTACACCATGTCCCCTCAATTCTCTGGACTCCTACATGTCTAATGGCTTCTTTCACTCCCTTAATCACACCTTGGACTTTGTCATCTCCCATGACTGCTTTAACCACAACTAGGCTTCCTTTTTACTTGCCCCACTTTGACAGCTCTCTGATTTCATCTTGGACTTTTCATCCAGTGACCCCTCTAATTTGTAGGGAAAAGTTCACACATATTCAAAAGTAGAGAGAAGTGTATAATTAACCCCATGTAACTAACACCCAGCTTAAACAGTTATCAACTTGTGCCCAGTCTCGTTTCATTTATTCTTTACATGCACATGCACCCATGTGACTGTTTTGAAGCAAACCTCAGATGTCATGTTATTCCATTTATAAATATTTCAGTATACATATCTAAAAGATGTCAGCCTTTAAACATATTTGCACCCCTGAGTACCTCTTTGTTGCTCAGATGTGGCCCTCTCTCTCTCTAACTGAGCCACCTCAGCAGGTGAACTCACTGCCCTCCCCCCTACATGGGACCCTACTCCCAGGGATGTAAATCTCCCTGGCAATGCAGGATATGACTCCCAGGGATGAATCTAGACCCGGCATCGTGGGATTGAGAATATCTTCTTGAACAAAAGGGGGATGCAAAATGAGACGAAATAGTTTCAGTGGCTGAGAGATTTCAAATGGAGTCTAGTCACTCTGGTGGACATTCTTATGCACTATATAGATAACACCTCTTAGGTTTTAATGTATGGAATAGCTAGAAGTAAGTACCTGAAACTACCAAACTCCAACCGAGTAGTCTAGACTCCTGAAGATGATTATATAATGTAGATTACAAGGGGTGACAGTGTGATTGTGAAAACCTTGTGGATCACACTCCCTTTATCTAGTGTATGGATGGATGAGTAGAAAAATGGGGATAAAAACTAAATGACAAATAGGGGGGATGGGGGGATGGTTTGGATGTTCTTTTTTTACTTTTATTTTTTATTCTGATTCTGATTCTTTCTGATGTAAGGAAAATGTTCAGAAATAGATTGTGGTGATGAATGCATAAACTATATGATCGTAATGTTAACAGTTGATTGTACACCATGGATGACTGTATGGTATGTGAATATATTTCAATAAAACTGAATTAAAAAAAAAAAAACTAACTTTGCAAACATTAAAAAAAACATATTTGCAATACCACAATACCAAACAACAAATTAAAATAATTCTTTATCATCGTCAGTGTTTGTATTTCCCCAGTTATCTCATAATATTTTCTTATTTGTTCAAATCAGAATCCCAATAATGTCTGTACCTTCTAAATGGTTGATATATTTCTTAAGTCTCTTTTAATATATAGGTTCTCCCTCCTTGTTTCTTTTTTTTTAAACTCCTCTTGTAATTTACTTGTTGAAGAAACTGGATCATTTCCCATAGTCTACATTTTGCTAATTATATCTCTGTCATTTAATATATTCTTTTACCCCTGTGTTTCCTAAAAGTTGGTAATTGGTAAATCTAGAGGTTTAATCGTTGTGATTCTGTTTATCAATTTAGCTGTCTACTGTCAAGAGTGCTTTGTAGGTAGAATTGTGAATTTCCATCAGGGAGCACCTCTACTTTGAGCTCAAGAATGTTACATACCAACTCTCCCAGGCACTGCTCTTGTCACTGGAGATATATAGCAAGCAACAAAACAGACCAAAAATCCCTTCCCTCATGGAGCTTTTATATTCTAGCATATATTTGCCTACGCCATTAGCCCTTTCCATTTTACACTTTCATTTTATCTGGGCCAAATCAGTCCATCACTTTATTTTCTTACCAATAATTTAAATTCCCTTGCCCTCTGCTTTGTCACACCCATCTCAGGGCTTGCTATCTGCTTTCTCAGACCTGCCCCTGAGCACAGACATGAATTCCATGAAGGTCACACACTAGAGCAGATTGTTCCTGCCGGTTTCGCTATCCTGTAAGTTTTGCTGGGAGCCTCACCCATTCTTTTCAAAAACTTCACTTTTCTCAATTCCTAATTTTTCACAAATGAAAAATAACCTTGATTCCTAACAAATGATCTAATTCTTAATATCCAATAAAAGCAATAATAATAGTAGTTCACATTATTGAAAGCTTACTATGGACCAAGTACTGTTCTATGTTATTTTATATGTACTAACTCCATTAATCCTCTTAACAACCCTGATACAGGTAAAACATTCGAATTGGTGCTGGGTACATAGTAAGTGCTCAGTAAATATTAGCTGTTATTTTTTGCTATTAAACCTGATACCTGCTATCCCACTGAATAGTATTAGTTCTTAGAGTTCTTACAGTGGCCCATAGTCCAGCCACATCAGATCTTTTAAAATTTCACCCCGTGTCTGCCTTTCTCAAGTCCATTCTTCTGTACACTCTACTGCCTTTGCCCAGATGCCCTCCTTCTGCTGACCTACCTAGTGACTTCCTGCTCAATGATGACATCCAATGCAAATGTCCTTTCTGCAGGAGACGTTCCCTGACTACCCTATGACAGATTAATGTGCCAAATCCTTTGCCCCTTGTCATACATATATACTGTAGCATTTTGTCTTATTGGTATAACTTATTCCAGGGTAAGCAAGAAAAGAACTCACTTTCACTGAGTGCGTATTATACGGCCATGGAGTATTTCAGTTAATCTCCATACAGCTCAGTGAGGTAGATAGTGGTAGTGCCATTTTAGAGCTGAGAAATCTGAGGTGGAAAACTATTAAATGACTTCCCCAAGAACAGACAGTCAATGCAAACCAGAACTTAGATTCATTCCAAGGTCCGCGCTGCTCTAAATTAGCCAGTGTTCTTTCAGCTACACCCACATTCCTAAGTTTAGACCGTATTTTACAAGCTGATATTTGTTTTGACGGGTGCTCCATTTGTTATGCAAGCATGATTTTGCTTTGAACTCAGTTTCAGCGTGGTGGGTGCTCAGTGGATGTTCTTGCTCTGTCATGCAAGCATGGTTTTGTTGAATCAGTTCCAAAGATTATCCAAATTCATAGGTATGTTTTGCTGTACTCCCATTCTTTCACTTTTTTAAAAATTTATAGTTTTTTATTGGAGAAGTTGTGGGTTTACAGAACAACCATGCATATGGATTCCCATATCCTACCCTATTATTAACACCTTGCATTGGTGCAGAACATTTTTGGCAATTGATGACAGCACATTTTTATACTTGTACTATTAGTTATAGTCCATGGTTTAACTTAGGGTTCACAAATTGTGTAGTGCAGTTCCATGAATTCTTTTTTTTTAAAGTTTTATTCTATTACCATATATACAACCTAATATTTCCCCTTTTAACCACATTCAGATATATATTACAGTGCTGTTGATTGTATTCACACTTTTGTGCTACCAGCACTACCATCCATTACCAAAACATTTCCAACATTCCAAACAAAAACCCTATACATTTTAAGCCTAACTTCTATTCTCTATCCCCACCCCATCCCCTGGTAACCTGTATTCCAGATTGTAACTCTGTGAGTTTGCTTATTCTAATCATTTGATATCTGTGAGATCATACAATATTTGTCCTTCTGTGTCTGGCTTATTTCACTCAACATGATATCATCATTCATGTTGTCACATGTATGAGAACTTCATTCCTTTTACAGCTGAGTAATATTCCATTTGTGTTTGTGTGTGTGTGTGTGTGTGTGTGTATACACCAACATTTTGTTGGTCTTTTTCTCAGCTGATAGACACTTGGGTTGCTACCATATTTTGACAATTGTGAATAATGTTGCTGTGAACATAGGTTTGCAAATATCTGTTCAAGTCCCTGCTTTCAGTTTTTTCGGGCACATACTTATTAGTGAGATTGCTGAGTCATACCGTAATTCTATACTTAGTTTTCTGAGAAACTGCCAAACTCTCTTCCACAGTGGCTGCACCACTGTGCTTTGCCACCAGCAATGAATGAGTGTTCCTGTTTCTCTGTATCCTCCCTAACACTTGCTGTTTTTTCAATAGCAGCCATTCTAGTGAGTGTGAAAGGGTATCTCACTGTGCTTTTGATTTGTATTTCCCTGGTTGCTAATGTTGAGCATCTTTTTATGTGCATTTTTGACCATTTTTATATCTTCCTGGGAGAGATTTCTATTCAAGGCTTTTGCCCATTTTTTATTGGATTGTTTGCCTTTTTTATTGTCAAATTGAAGGATTTCTTTATATATTCTGATATTAAACCTTTATTGGATATGTGGTTTCCAAATATTTTCTTTCACTGTGTGAATTGTTGTTTTACTTTCATAATAACGACATCTGAGGCACAAAAGTTTTTCATTCTAATGAGGTCCCATTTATCTATTTTTTCTTTTGTTGCTTGTGCTTTGGGGGTAAGGTCTAAGAAACCATTACCTAACACAAGGTCCTGAAGATGCTTCCCTAAATTTTCTTCTTCAAGTTAGATAGTTCTGGCTCTTCTATTTAGGTCTTTGTTCCATTTTGAGTTGATTTTTGATCCAGTTTTCCCAGTACCGTTTGTTGAAGAAACTGTTCTTTCCCAATTGAGTGGTTTTGACACCTTGTCAAAAATCAGATGGCCATAACTGTGAGCGTTGATTACTGAGCTCTCAATTTGACTTCATTGGTCTATATGTCAGTCTTTGTGCCAATTCCATGCTGTTTTGATTACTGTGGTTTTGTAGTAAGTTTTAAAATCGGAAAGTGTGAGTCCTTCAACTTCATTCTTCTTTTTCAAGATGGGATTGGCTATTCAGGACCCCTTACCCTTTCCATATAAATTTGATAATTGGCTTTTCCATTTCTGCAAAGAAATGTGTTGGAATTTTGATTGGGATTGTGTTGAATCTATAAATCACCTTGGGTAGGAATGACATCTTAACAATATTTAGTCTTTCCGTCCATGAAAACAGAATATCCTTTCATTTATTTAGGTCTTCTATGATTTCTTTTAGCAATGTTTTGTTGTTTTCTGTGTGCAAGTCCTTTACACCCTTGGTTAAATTTATTCTTAGGTATTTCATTCTTTTAGTTCTATTGTAAATGGATCTTTTTTCTTAATTTCCTCTTCAGCTTGCTCATTAGTAGTGTATAGTTGTTGATTTTTTGCATGTTGATCTTGTTCCCCACCACTTTGCTGAATTCATTTATTAGCTCTAGTAGCTTTGTTGTCATATTTTCAGGCTTTCTGTATATAGGAGTATGTCATCTGCAAATAGTGAAAGTTTTACTTCTTCCTTTCCAATTTCGATATCTTTTTCTTTTTCTTGCCTAATTGCTCTGGCAAGTACTTTCAGCATATTGTTGAATAATAATGGTGACAGTGGACATCCTTGTCTTGTTCCTGATCTTGGAGGAAAAACTTTCAGTCTTTCACTATTTAATAGCATGTTGGCTGTGGGTTTTTCATGGATGCCTTTATCATGTTGAGAAAGTTTCCTTCTATTCCTAGTTTTCTAGGTTTTTTCATCAGGAAGGGGTGCTGGATTTTGTCAAATGCATTTTCTGCATCAATTGAGATATTCATGTGGGTTTTTTCCCTTCATTATGTTAATATGGTATATTACATTAATTGATTTTCTTACATTGAACCACTCTTGCATAACGGGGATAAATCTCACTTGATTATGGTGTATAATTCTTTTAATGTGCTATTGAATTCAGTTTGCTGGTATTTTGTTGAGGATTTTTGCACCTATATGCATAAGAGATATTGGTCTGTGATTTTCTTTTCTTTTGGTATCTTTACCTGGCTTCGGTATAAGGATGATGTTGGCCTTGTAGAATGAATTAGGGAGTGTTCCCTGCTCTTCGATTTTTTGGAAGAGTTTGAGCAGAATTGGAACTAAGTCTTCTTGGAATTTCTGGTAAAATTCCCCTGTGAAGCCATCTGATCCTGGGCTTTTCTATGTTAGGAGGTTTTTGATTACTCAGTCAATCTCTTTACTAGTAATTAGTCAGTCAAGATCTATTTCTTCTTGAGTCAGTGTAGGTAGTTTGTGTGTTTCTAAGAATTTGTCCATTTCATCTAGGTTGTCTAATTGGTTGGCATACAGTTGCTCATAGTATCCTCTTAGAGTCCTTTTTATTTCACTGGGGTCAGTAGTAATAATGCACCCTTTCATTTCTGATTTTTGTTATTTGTATCGTCTCTTTTTTTTCTATGTCAGCCTGGCTAAAGGTTTGTCAATTTTATTGATCTTTTCAAAGCAAAGATCATTGTTTTCTGATATCCTTTAGATCTTTCTCTGTATTTTCCTTCTTCTCCTTGAGCATTTTTAAGATCTTTTTTTTTTAAGTCTTTGTTATGTCTACATAGCGTTTTCTGGATTTTGATCCTCTTCTTTTGCATGGGCCACCATTTCCTGTTTCTTTGTCTTGTACTCTTGTTGCACACTGTACATTAAATATTTTAGAAGATTAACTCTGGGATGTATTCCCTGAAATGTCTGTTTCTTGATTTTGTCTTCAGCTGATGATATGACTGAGATGTTTTTTGAGCTCCAGCCTTCCTATCAGAAAGTTCTGCCCAAGGCTATGCAGTGTGCAGGATCCTCCCTGTCTTCCTGGGCTTGTGCTTGTCAGTTGTTTTGTGTTCCCCTTTTTATAGGAGTTTAAATACCCCCTCTATTTCCCAAGAGATAGACCTCCCTTTCCATGGTGTTTAAAGCAAGCAATCTTTGCCCTAGATTGTCAGCCTCTGTAGTTTCTTTCATTGTCTCAAGCTGCTTTCATCTGGAGGGCAAATTCGGGGGTGTTGGGGTGGGTGGAGCATGCCAAAGAGCAATTTCCCAGGTCAGTCTTTTCCAGGTAAAATAGGACCAGGGACCCACAAAGGGGGCTATATTAGTCAGGGTTCTCTAGGGAAACAGAACCCACAAGAGACATCTGTAAATATTAGGAAATTTTATTAAAATGTCTCATGCAACTACGGGGATATACAAGTCCATATTCTGTAGAACAAGCTGCAAGCTGGGAACACCAGTGAAGGTTTTTAATGAATTCCCCAGGAGAAGCTGGCTGGCTGAAGTAGAGATGAAAATTCTCACTTCTTTTAAAGCCTTCAACTGATTGGATTGCTAAAGGTAATCTCCTCAGTTGACTGTGGATGTAATCAATCTTAGGTGCAATCAACTTAATGATGATTTACAGCTATAAAATATCCTCACAGTTACAGTTAGGCCAGTGCTTACTTGATGATCAACTGCGCACCATTACCTGGCCAAATTGACACACAAACCCAACCATCACAGGGGCTTATACTGGCTCCAGAATGCCCTGGGGAGGGCCTCAGGAAGGGCATCAAATGCTTCTTCCACTGCTCCCCAAAGCTGAGCTTTTTTGACCTGCCCAGCAAATGCACCCCTTCAACTAACTGTCCCCGTAGCTCTGAGGAAGCATAGAGTCTTTAAGTCTCCTCTACTGTCACCTTTGTCCAGTGGCACCCTCAGAACTGGGCCCACAGGGATCCAAAGTTGCTAATCGAAAATCGTGATCAGCTATGCCCACCCCTGATCTTGGGGAAGCGGATTTTTATGTCCCTTTCTGTCACCAGTGAGCTAGCCAGGGGTTGGATCACATGGCAGCCTGCTGCAAGAGAGGGGGATGAGCGCTGGTGCACAGAGAGCAGTTTACCATAATTTGCCAGCTTCTTCCTCCTGCTCTTCCCTGGATGCTGTACAGTATTCTCCTGGCCTCTGGAGTTTCAAAATAGTTGTTTCAGGCAATTCCTGTTAATAGTTGTTCTTGTGGATGGATGAAGCTATGGAGCTATGTACACCACTATCTTCCTGCAATCCCTTCCCCATTCTTTCTTAAAATAAAATTTTTCTGACTGAATAGATTTATAATCAACAATCATTTTTATAAAGCTGGTAACCATTTATGTTTAATATTTCTTATGACTTCATAGTCACCTTAAATACTTTATGACATCTGTGTTGGTTTTTTATTTTCTGATTACTGAGTCTGCTGCAAAAACTTAAAGTTGCCTAATCTATACCTTCTAGATCAGATTTTCAAGTAATATCACTAGCAACGTGAAGTCGTTTTACTCACCTTTCATTCACGTTCCAAGTTTCTACCCTGCATCTTATTCACATAATGTGGTATATCAGAGTCCAAATCAAACATCACTTGGGAGGAAATTAATAACATAGTAAAATAAGGGAACTGCAAATAAGGGTAGAATGGAGTAATAATATTACAAGTCAGAGTAGCATAAAATTATTTAGAGTAAGAGAATTACTAACACCTTCATCCCTCCCTTTCACTTACCCCCACATCTAATATGCCAATCAGGTCTTGTAAACTCCAGTCTAACACACCTTCATCTTTGCCCTGGAAAACTCCAATAGCCCCATATGTGGTCTCCTTGAGTCATCATTCTCCACACCCGTACATACTTCTCCCCTTTGAATCTCCACACAGCAACTATGTAAGCTATTTAAACCATAAATCAAACCTTGTCATTCCTCTGCTAGTAGACAATGACTTTGTAAATAGTACCTTGGCAAAACAGCACAGTATATAAATCTGGATTTTTCTTGCTAAAAATTACTCAAAGTAACACATTTTAATTGCCTATACTTGGTGAGATTATGGGACAGACACACACACACACACACACACACACCCGCCTTATCTAGACTTCCATGTTCTGTTGCCTGACACAGACCCATGATAAAATGCTAGTAGACAATGACTTTGTAAATAGTACCTTGGCAAAACAGCACAGTATATAAATCTGGATTTTTCTTGCTAAAAATTACTCAAAGTAACACATTTTAATTGCCTATACTTGGTGAGATTATGGGACAGACACACACACACACACACACACACACACACACACACACACACACACACACACACACACACACACACCCGCCTTATCTAGACTTCCATGTTCTGTTGCCTGACACAGACCCATGATAAAATGCTAGTAGACAATGACTTTGTAAATAGTACCTTGGCAAAACAGCACAGTATATAAATCTGGATTTTTCTTGCTAAAAATTACTCAAAGTAACACATTTTAATTGCCTATACTTGGTGAGATTATGGGACAGACACACACACACACACACACACACACACACACACACACACACACCCGCCTTATCTAGACTTCCATGTTCTGTTGCCTGACACAGACCCATGATAAAATGCACTCTCCTATAGAACATGTCTTACAGAATAACCATACCTTAACAGAATAGCTGGCCATTTGGCTGTAGCAGAGAGAAAATTTGTCTAGATTCTGGTAACAGGGGCAGCATAAATGGAGCCTTAGAAATACAGATATTGCAAGCCTGGATCTAACTATAGCAATCCTGCCATATCCTAATAGCTGTATCCCTGAAAAAAAAAAAGGATTCAGGAATACTGAATGAAAAGCTCTCTGTTAAAAGATATAAATCTTGCCTAGAGAAAAAATTGGTAGAAATTGTTAAATGTGTGAGAGCTTACAGAAAACGGAGTTGGATCATACTATATTAGTATCTACCTGGTATCACTGTACCACATTCATTAGTGTTTGAGTCTGAATCAGTCAGTTGAGAATCACCAAGAGCCTTGTACTCTGAGGTCAGTAAAAACACTAGGATTCCTAAGTAGGGGGGAAACACACAAATATTTATAATGATAATGTGTCATTACCAAATAAAAGCACACATATATTCATATATATTTATTTGAATGTGTCATTACTAAATGAAATAGTCATGTCTTTCAACAGGTATTTATCAGACATTCAGTATTAAATGTATACAGGTCCTGGATTATGCCAATTTCTCTTTCTCACTGAAGGGTCAATCCTTAGTATGCTCCCCAAATTCCCATCTCCTCTCCAATTCTCCAACTCAGTAAAAGAAAAGAGAAAATACATGCGTAAGCCTACAATTATGTAAAAGATAAGTGAAACTCCTCCTCTCACATGAGCCTTCATCCATTGGTTCCTACTTCACTTTTTTTTTTTTTTTTTTACTAACGATTGTGGTACAGTGCTGCATTAACTTATTTCTCTTTTTGCTGTGGGCCCTTTAAGCATGAATAACTACCAAGCAGTTGTCACAGGTACTGAGAATAAATGCTGCGGGTTTGCTTCTGGATTCTTAAATGCATTTAGTTTAGGAGAGCTTTGAGTATATATTATGTCTCCTGATTCAGATCCAGCCACTGAGGATACTCTTCAAGGTAAGAAATTCATCAAGAGGAGTTTCTTGACCTAGTTTTTTTATCTGTGCTACATTTATGTGAGATGGCTGCTACACCGTAGTCAGTAGTATGTATGCTATGCCCTAGTTAATACTTAAATAATTATTGACCATGTTTTAGTTTTTCAGCAATAGTGATGCCTTACCTATTTTCCCTTGCCTTATCTTTGTCCGCTGACAGGGGTTCAGTTTTGATTATGGAATGGAGATTTTTCTGAGCAAAGTTGATACAGCTGTTACCTCCATGTTTTAATGAGCTGTCTTACAGTTCAAGTTTTCATGTTTTAAATTTTTATAAAAACTACAGGGAGGGGAAAAATTCTCGTCAATAAATATTTTTAGATATGCCCAATCTGAGAATATTCTCAGAAAAATATGCATGATTTATTAATTTGTCTTTACACTTCTAAAAAAGTAACCTATTTTTAGTGATTTAGACAGTAATATCTAATTTATTCTTTTCATTGAAGTTTTTTCCCCAATCTTTATTTCAGCTCCGGTGTGCTGTTCTGCTCGTTACAACCTAGCAGTTTTGGCCTTTTTTGGTTTCTTTGTTCTCTACGCATTGCGTGTGAATCTGAGTGTTGCATTAGTGGATATGGTAGATTCAAATACAACTTTAACAAATAATAGAACTTCCAAAGAGTGTCCAGAGCATTCTACTCCCATAAAAGTTCATAATCAAACGGTAAGTGCTATTTTTTTAAGCAAACATTCTTAATTAATTCTAAAATACTTCCAAGTAAAAATATTGAAAGGTCCATCTTCATGTAAACTCTGAATGACCTTCTTTTTGTGCTTGCCCAGGAACTGGTTGAGCAATAACTTTTATCTGTAGCTTCAGCTGCTGAGTTGTAATACTCATTGATCTCTTTGAAAATTAGTTCTCCATCCCCTTCTATAAATATACATTCTGAAAGAAGATTTTGGAAAACCTGTTTGGCGTATAAGTAAATTGAATTATTTTATGTATTGCTTAATAGTTTTTATTAAGCTACTGTTTAATAGCTGTTTCACTTATAAGGGTGCTATTACAGGTGAGCTTAGTCAGTCTTAGATGAAGGATGGAAAAATAAGACCTAGTCAATTTCTTAACATTCTTTTCCAAATTGTATACATTCCTAACCTAAGTCATTTTGCCTGCCTACGTTGTAGTGGAATTGATAAATGTGTTTTCATTTGGTCAGAAGAAAAAGATAAGCCTTAGGCTTTACAAACTTTAAGTATTTTGCTTACTACATGGGGAGACAGTACAGGGAGAAAAGACTAGTGTCCTTTTCATGGATATACTTTCATCCATTTTCAGTGCTTACAAAGGAGTCAGATCATGCTTGATTGAGTCTCTTCTGCCATTAACGATCAGGAGCATTCAAGCAGAGAAGAGGGTTTCTCCCCAGGCAAGCATAGACACAAAATAATGACATCAAAAAATCTTCATATTAGACTTGAATAATGTTGTGAATAGCATATTTGAGTACATCCACTTTCTCCCCTCCAGCCTGTAAACTGCACCGCTTAACAGTTTAAAGGGTCCTAGAATTCCACAGAGAAGTTGCACATTGGTACTCTAAACAAAGATATTAGGGATTTGCTTTGTGTCTTTTCCTTTGGCAAGTGCTTTTGTTGATTTAGCAGCAACATATCTTCATCTGCCTTATATTGACCATGAAAAGAAGTCCTGGAATGATTCTTGGCACATTGGCTCAGTTATATATAGCTACTTGCATTAAAGGTGTCAGATATTCAGATCAGTCACTAAATCATTATTACCTTACTATGTGCTGCTACTAGTAGTTAAGAGGCAGTTCCCATTTACATGGAATTTATGACTTGGTTTAAATTCTTGCTCTTTTGTATTGTTCCATATGCTTGTTCAAATACTTGGTATGAAGTGGGAAATATTAAAAATCTGTGTTTTTCCATACTAATAGCCAACATTAAGTGAACACTCACTGTGTATCAAGCCTTATTTTATGTGTCTTTTTAATTTAATCTTCTCAGAGCACATGTCTAGAGAACCCAGTCCTATCTGACTCCAAAGCCTGAATCAGCCTCTTCAGTAGCCTGTTTAATAGCTTTCTGGATTAAGTCTGTGTCTCTTTTTTGAGGCTTTTTGGCCATGGTTATTACAAAGCCTCAACAACTCATCCTAACGTGTCATTTTACAAAATAGCAAACTTCTTGAAGTTTATGACTTTCTGTCCTTTTCCATTCAATACCTGAAATTGTGTGTCTGTGTCTGTGTTTTGGTAATTGGCCTACCAACTAGAAGTATGCATGTTTTTTGGTCCAAAGCAGTGGTTCAAAATTACACTTATTTGTACTTACATACTAATGAAAGAAAGGAGCTGTTAAGTCAAGGACTTAAAGAATTGTTTTTCTCCTCCTACTCTTTACAGGGTAAAAAGTACCAATGGAATGCGGAAACTCAAGGATGGATTCTTGGTTCCTTTTTTTATGGCTACATCATCACACAAATTCCAGGAGGATATCTTGCCAGCAAAGTGGGGGCGAAACTGCTGCTAGGATATGGGATCCTTTGCACCACTATCCTCACTCTGTTCACCCCCATTGCTGCAGATTTAGGAGTTGGCTTTCTCATTGCAGTCAGAGCACTAGAAGGACTTGGAGAGGTAATTTTGTTTTTTCTTTTCATTTCTACTTTTTACTCTGTATCTCTTTCTCTTCTTCTTAAGGATACCCATTGGAAGGTAACCAGGATTTGTTTTTTAATTAGGGAAAGGATTAACTAGAAAATAACATGAGTAGATTTTGTTTGTTGTAAAGGTGGCAAGTGGGAGCATCCCAAAATTGGGAGCTTAACTCGAAAAGTAATAAAAACATTTTCTGGACAAGACATTTTTAATAGCTCACGCTTTGGAGACAGAGAAATTAAGCCACTATTAAGACAGTTAGAATAGGACCTCCCTACCTCTTTTACTTTTGCCACCGTTTATCTGTTCTATCATTGATTGCCCAGATCTAGAACACATTTTACACACAGTTAGTAGTATATATGCTGTGTCATAGCTAATATTCAAATACTTATTGACCATGTTTTTAGTTTTTCAGCAATAGTGATGCCATTAAACCCCCTTACCTGTTTTTCCCATGCCTTTGTCAGCTGATAAAGATCAGGGATTCAGGTTTTTTTTTTTAGTCATATTTTTTAATTGTAGAATATAACATATATACATAGAAGTGATAACTTTCCAAGTGCAATTTAACAAGTAGTTAGCAAATTTCAAAGAATATTATGGGTTACAGTTCCACAGTTTCAGTTATTTCCTTATTGTGAAATATAACATATATACAAAAAGATAAAATCTTTCAAAGTAAGATTTAACAAGTTGTTATAAAGGAAATTTCCAAAGTTGTTATAAGTTACAGTACCATAATTTCAGTTATTTTCTTGTGAAATGTAACATATATACACAAAGGTGATGGCTTTCAAATTACAAATTAACAAGTAGCTATAGAACAAATTTCAAGTTTTGATTATGGAATGGAGATGTTTCTCAACAAAGTTGGTACAGCTATTAGCTCCACGTTTTAATAAACTGTCGAATTAATTTGATTTACTTTTTTTAATGCAATTTTATTGAGATATATTCACATACCATACAGTCATCCAAAGTGTAAAATCAGTTGTTCACAGTGTCATCATATAATTGAGCATTCATCACTACAATCAATTTTGGAACATTTTCGTTACTCCAAAAAAAAAAAAAAAAAAAAAAAAGAATAAAAAATAAAAAAGAACACCCGAAACATCCCATACCTCTGTCCCTATTCCCCCCCACCACCATTATTTATTTTCTGTCTTTATTTTCTTATTCATCTGTCCATACCCTGGCTAAAGGGTGTGTCAGTCACAAGGTTTTCACAATTACATGTTCATACCATATAAGCCATATAGTTATTTAATCATCTGCAAGAATCAAGGCTACTGGATCGCAGTTCAACAGTTTCCCTAAAAAGGGATGTCTACATAATGCATCAGAATGTCCTTTCAACTCCATTTGAAATCTCTCCACCACTGAAACTTTATTTTGTTTCATTCTCTTCCCCCTTTTGGGCAAGGAGTCTTTCTCAATCCCAGGATGCCAGGTCCAGGCTCATCCCTAGGAGTCATGTCCCACATTGTTATGGAGATTTACACCCCTGGGAGTTGTGTCCCACCTAGTGGGAAGGGCAATGAGTTTACCTACAGTATTGGCTTAGAGAGAGAGGCCACATCTGAGTAACAGAAGAGTTTCTCTGGGGGTGACTTTTAGGGACAATTATAAGTAAGCTTAGCCTCTGCCCCGCAGCAACAAGCCACATAAGGACAAGCCCCACGAGGGCTCAGCCTTCTAAATTGATAGTCCCCAGTGCTTACAAGAAGAGCTTTGATTTACTTTTCATTTTATTGTTATTCATTGAACTTCCTCTTTGTTTATCATTTGTTCTTTTCTTTTTTCTCATGTCCTAACTTAGAAACAAATAATTTATAATTTTGTATAACTGCCTTTCTTTAGTTCTGTAACTATTCTGGCCTTTCTGCTGTTTCTAGAATTGTTGTTACCAATTTTCATCTCTTTTTTTCCCTCCTCCAAAGATTTTTATCATTTTTGAAATTTTAATTCCTTATCTTTCTTTTCTTCTCCACTTCTGTTTTTCATTTTACAGCTCATCATATACCTCCATCTTTAAATATGATCTCTTTCCCTTTCTAACTTTGAACTACCTGTGAAACCCTGGCTGAAGTTTATTTTGCTCTCTCTCGCATTTCTTTAACTCAAGCAAGATGGCAACCTCTGTATTTAGTGTATGATATGAAGGTCATTTTTGGTAGCATTGCTTCATACTGTGTTGGAAAGAACAGTAGACTGGAGTGAAAAAGCTCTAAGTAAAACTTTAAGTAAATCTTAACTACTTGACCTCAGTTCCTTTAAGTAAATCTTAACTACTTGACCTCAGTTCTACCATCTTAAAAACTGAGATAATAAAACCTGCCTATCTTCAGTCACAAGATAACAATAAGACTCAGATGTGTTAATGATTTCTAGAGTGCTTTGAAAATTGTCAAGTACTTTTTTAAGTTTAAAGTATTATTATTCATATGAATGTTCACATTCTGTCCTTATCAAATAGAAGTCTATTAAATAAACCGTTCCTGATTACAAAGTAATTCTCCTTCTAGCACCAGTTCCTCTTCTCCTTGGCTAAGTAAAATGTACTTAATTGCAGTGTATTTTCTCTTACCTGAGTATTGAATCATCTTGCTGAAAATATTTTAGTTTCATGTCTGTTTTTACCACTAATTTGGCATTATAGTGTATTTCTTACCCTACTATTGCTATTTCAAATGGTATTTTATCCCTACATAGAATTTATGTTTATTCTTAGATTCTTTCTATTTTTCCCCACTCCTTCAATATGTATCACGTATACATTGCCTCATCCATAACCTTAGGCCCACAGCTTTCATCCCTAGCATCTGATCCACCATAAATACAACTACATTGTTCCTAGATTTGTGTGTGTGTGTGTGTGTGTTTTAACTATTTATGATAGTAACGTATATACAGCTCAAAATTTCCCATTTTAACCACGTTTAAGTGCAATTTAGTGGTATTAATTATATTCTCAATGTTGTGCTAACATCACCAATATTCATTACCCCAACTTTTTCATTTTATCTAACAAAAACTCTGTACCCATTAAGCAATAACTCCCCCTTCCCTAACCCCGCAGCCCCTGGTAACCTGTAATCTACTATCTGTCTCTATGAAATTTGCTCCTTCTGGGTATTTCATATAAGCAAGATCATACAATATTTGTCTTTTTGTGTCTGGCTTATTTCACTCAACATGATGTCTTCAAGGGTCCCTAGGGTTTTATAATAAAATTTTCCACAAAATAATGTCTGTGGGCATTTCCAAATGTCTTAAATTTTATTCTGTGGTGACCCACCCTGTGGATGTTCCATTCTTACCCATTTGCAGTGCTGCCTAAATCTTCATTTTCCATTGGTCTTTCTTCCCTTTTTGTTCCTGAAATAATCAGCAAAAAGTGCAAAGTATTAAAATGTTTATTCTTCTCTCCATTAATAATGGCAGTAATTACCATTTATCTTTAAAATAACCGTGGAAGATAGGGGATATTATCTCTTATTTACAGATGAAGAAACTGAAATTCAAGGAAGTTAACTAATCTTCCTGAGGTTACAGTTAGTGAGAGCCCAAGGAGAGCTGTGAATACACGGCTTTGAATCTTCTACCAAAACCTATTCCTTCCCACCCCCTGTGGCGTCTCCTCATCTACCAGGAGCCTGCCTCTCTGGTTCCCTTGCCTCTCCATATCAGTAACTGGCACTTATTGGGGGAAAAGTAGTCCATAAACACTCTAATTGAATTCATCCTTTGTTGGTAGAGCCATTTTTCCAATTGATTAAGGTAAATTTGATATTTATTTCTATATTCCAAAGTATTAGCTCAGTATTTTTAAAGTTATGAATAGACAACATACCTATTTCATTTGGGCCATTAACAAATGGAGTGAATAAAATTATCCTTGAGAATGATTATTCAGTACATTATTTTAGATTAATGGTAACCTTTCTCTTAACAATCCTCAAACCAGTTAACAGAATCCATGGATCTTTGTTCAAGTTTTAAAAATACTTAACACTGTAAAGCCATCTCACTTTATGGAACTTGATCCTAGTTTGATTCTTATCTCGACAACTTCTTGAACAGCAAGTTTGCAACAAAATATGTGACTGAGTTGAAACACTAGCAAAACTACCTTACATTTCATCAGAAATAATCCTTTTCCCCTCCTCAGGGTGTCACATTTCCAGCCATGCATGCCATGTGGTCTTCTTGGGCTCCCCCTCTTGAAAGAAGCAAGCTTCTTAGCATTTCATATGCAGGTGAGATGATAAATACTCTTATAAAAGTTTTTGCTACAATTTGTTAATAATATAGCAACCTTGGGAGAAAAAGTGCCTGCATATCAGAATCATGCAATGTCAGATGCCTCCTCTTAGGAAAAATAAAGGTTTGGGAGTCCAACTTTATTATTGATTTTTCTCTTTGACACAACACTGTAGCAATGACAACTGTCATTAATTCACAACTGTCATTTTCTCCATCTGCCATCATTTATTTCAAAGATTATTGCCTTTTCAGATGATGATGTAGAGAATCTATTTTTCTAAGAATCCAACAGCAGGAAAACTGAGCACTTTTGTGCTTAAGTTATGATTTCTAATTTGATCTTCTAATGAGTGTATCATGACTCTCAACCCCTCTTTATCTGTTTATTTTTCTACACATTGATGTGCCATCATTTTGACCTACAGGTGAGATAGCATGAACTTTTTATGTAGACTACAGTTTTACCAGATTGCACCAGAATTTTTGGCCTTTCTTCCATTGATTGAGTGAATAATTCTCAACCTGACTGCTTTCAGATACAATCATACATAAAAGAAACCACAGAAAAGCCTCTCTGCAGTGACTTCTAGTAGAAAATCTGAAGAATAAGTAGGAACCAGCCATGCAAAGAGCACAGAGAAGAGCATTCCAGCCATTTAGAACAACATGTACAGAGGCTAGTGGGCAGGAAATAGCTTAGGGGTTCAAAGAAATGAAAAAAGAGTGTGGGTGGCTAGAACACAGTGGAAAAAAAGAGATAATGGCGTAAGATGAGGTTAAAGAACTAGGCAAGAGCCAGATCATAATCAGGCTTTCCAGGCCTCTGAAAGGAATACAGCCGTTTTTTGTTTTTAGAATACAGTGGGCAGATATCAGAGGTTTTTAATCAAGAGAGAGATGTGATCCAATTTACATTTTAAGAATATCATTCTTGTAGCTATGTGGAGCTTGACATGAGAAATCTGATTATAAATTCAAGAATGGATAATATCGATGATTTCCCTTTACCTGTTGAATGAAGTCCAAACTCCTTGAACTCTGGTTAAGTTCTTTACAGTCTTCACCACCTCATTTATCTAGCCTAGGCCCTGGCACATAGTTCCTGTCACAGAGTTGGTTCTCAATAACTATTCAGCCTATTTTTCTAGCCTTATCTTCTATTCCTTTGTTTAACCTGTTGGAACTGCCTGTATACCTTCTTTCTTATATCATTTCTACAGGACCAGATCTTTCCTTCTTTTCAAATTCCAGGTTAAATACTACTTCTTACATCTTAGAAATGAGAAGTAATCGCTCCCATATTTGAACTTCCATATTGCTCTGAGGCACTTAACGCTTTCTGCATGTAATAATTATTTTTATTTATTTCCTCCGTAAGAATTAAACTTGAGAGCAGAAACAATGTCTGATTTCATCATTCTGGCTCCCACTGCACCTACTTAAAATGTTTTCATTTGGTGGTTAAATGTATTTTATTAAGTATTTATATAAAACAATTCTTTGCAATATTTTTTGGCAAATTAGATATTAAAAACTTCATTTTTATTTCATTGAGTGTGCTGTGGTGGATTGTGATTATCAGCCTTAGAGATCATCTTTGAAACTTGACCAAGACACCTGAATTTCTAACACATGTGGCATTTGCTAGCTCCTATTATATGGATCTTAAATTGTTTGATACCTCCTATTCATCAGTAGCTACTGGTCACAACCAATATAATGGCATATTAAGGTATACTTTTTATGTATTGTGGGTTTTCTAGTAAATGATCCCTTAAGAAAATGGATTTTTGTATTTACATGGTGACTAACTCAACTCCTGTAAGATTTGAGTAGTTCTTCCTCTTCAAGCAGTAACCTATTCCTTCTTTGTTCATCTGTCTTCAAAGTTTATGAAGTCTTTTTTGTTGTCTTCTAGGAGCACAACTTGGAACAGTAATTTCTCTTCCTCTTTCTGGAATAATTTGCTTCTATATGAATTGGACTTATGTCTTCTATTTTTTTGGTAAGTTTATTCCAAAATTTAACCTAAATTATAATGTAATAAATCCCAAATATAACAGTAGTCTAATAATTGGTTAAAAATATATTCCAACTCACTGAAGTAATATCTACTAAACCACAAAGTTCTAAAACACTTACTGATAGCCTGTTTTCCAAGTTGGTACAGTTAAAGTGATCTGGAGAGTTTTGTAATATTTTTCTGTATACACTTCTGTCAAATCCTGGACTTAAATGAAACATGTCTACAGTCAAAAATTGCTATCTTACGTATTATAAAAATGTGTATTTTTACAATATTTCTTCTCAAGCAATATAGGATGCCTTCAATGGTAGTTTTCTCTTCCTTCTTCTTCTCTTCTCTTCCCAAGGATTTTCATTTCTTGATCTCATTGGCAGATGAAATAACTTCTGACACCAACTACAATGCAATTGTGACTTAACTATCTGATTGAGAGAAACTTTAAATAAAATCTAAACTTAAACCATTTTTACATTGTTTGTAGCTATATAATATTTTCAGGATATGAAAAGATTGCTTTTGGTGCATCCTAATTTTTCATTTTTTTTATTGTGGACTATAACATATACATAAATGAGATAACTTTCAAAGTGCGATTTAACAAGTAAGTAGAGAGCAAATTTCGAAGAATGTTACAGGTTACAGTTCCATGGTTTCATTTATTTCCTTACTGTGAAATATATATGTAGAAAGATAAAAACTTTCAAAGTGCAATTTAACAAGGAGTTATATAGGAAATTTCAAAGAATGTTATAGATGAGAGTACCATAGTTTCAGTTATTTCCTTATTCTACAATGTAACGTATATACAGAAAGGTGATAACTTTCCAAGTACAATTTAACAAATAGCTATAGAGCAAATTTCAAAGAATATTATGGGTTACAGTTGCACAATTTCAATTCTTTCCTTCTAGCTATTCTAATAACCTAGCAACTATGAAAAAAAATGATTTAAAGATTCGGTATTCATAATCCTTTGTTAAATTCTATCTTGTCTGTTGCTACCCCTTCCTCTAGTTTAATCACTTTCCCGATCTTCACCAACTAGGCAGTGACCACCCTAACTTATTCAGGTGCATTCTAATTTTACTTAATATTATTTTTTTATTTTAAGGTATAGTTGGAATATTTTGGTTTATTTTATGGATCTGGTTAGTTAGTGATACACCAGAAACTCACAAGACAATCTCCCATTCTGAAAAGGAATACATTATTTCATCATTAAGAAATCAGGTATGGACTTCAGCATGTTTCAGAAATAATTTGTTCTTATATTTCTTTCTTATATTCTTATGAAATAATTATTTATTTTAATGTGAGTATTTCTATTTTGCATGTCCTGTGCAGAGTAAAATAGGCTAATAAAATGTACAAAGTACTCGTTTGTTTAGTCTGAGGAATTGCAATTTCTGTCTTAAAAGTAAGAAAAATTACTTTTTGAAGTCATTTTAAATATTTTAGAGTAGTGATTATCAAGTGAGTCTTAATTGTTTTTTTCTTCTTAATTAGCAGGTAATACAATGTTTTATTAATGAAAGAAATCTCATAGCTATATTCTAAATGTTAGTTTTTAGAAAACCAACTAGTGTGTTTATATCTGTATTTTAAATGAGTGTTTAATAAAAAGGATAGCACATTTATTATGATATGACATAAGAGTATGTGATACACCTGTTTGCTCCTGTAGAATAGATCATGTTTAGAAAAAAACTTGTATCTTATTAAAATGGGATTTGTATCACTTAATCAAGCACAATAGGAAATCAGAAATAAAAGTCAATATGGTGAATTTTCAAGCCATGGAAACAAAATATTTGCCTTCTGGGGGGAATAAAAGAGAAAAATAAAATCATTAGGAAAAATGAAAATATATGCAGTCTGAGTTTAGCATTCTTAATGGCTTTGGAGTTACTTTATTAGTCTAAGAACATAAAATATCTCTTGTAAAATGTGCTTCACCTATTAAGTTACCATGATTGATATTTCAAAATTTTATGTATAGTATAACCATGAAGTAATTACAAATTTACTGATTAGCATTTCTTTTTAAGTTTTGCTATGAATGTCCTTACAAGCTGCTGAACTTTAAGAAATGTGGTATTTCTTTGTCTTTGCCAAAGGTTAGCAAAAACTTAGAAACAGAAGAAATTAGCAATGTAATAAAGAAAATTATTTTGTCTTGGGAGCTAAGTGTCCTCTAGGATATTAATCAAGTGAATCACCCACTTTTTCCCCTTATAAAACAGATTAAGACAATTTAATGCATTGGAAACAGTTCTTGCCACATAAAACTTGATGTTTTGTCACATTGTCTCATCATTAATGATTAACGGCTTGCTTCTTCCAATACTCAGTTTTATCATTATTTTTATAGAAATGAAAATTTGCAGTTTAACTTTTTAAGAAGTTTTCTCTACTTTGATATGTCTTAATCTGTCCAATATCCAAACCTACATAAATTTGCTTTTCCATATGCTTCAGAAAATGAAATATTCAGAAGCAAGAACAGTTAGGAGGACTAGGTTTCATAGAACCCCATTTTGCATTCTTAAACCAGATGATGTAGTTGAAAATGCCATATGATAATGATGTGTTGCATGGAGTTCTACCTTTACTTCTTGGATCCAAGAAATATGCAGCATCTCCTGTACTTCATTCATTCTTTAAAGAAAAAAACATTTTTTCTTGAGAATTTACAATGTTGTACATTCTTTGTCAGGTACTAAGGACTTGAAAAATGAATAGGAGGATGAAAAAAAAGAAGACATGGTTCCTGTGGAACTTGTAGTCTCTAGAGGGAGACAGACATGGATAAACAGAATTTAAATATAATCTTGTCTGCACAATACAGTGCTGTAAGACACAGTGCACCTTAGGAACAGAGAAGGCAGGGGTCCTAAGCCAGCCTGGAACAGATAGGAAAAGCTTCCTGGTATCAGTGCCCTCTGGCCAAAAATCATCAGGAATATACCTGTAGTCAAAAAAAGTTGAGTTTCTTGGGCCGTTGCAGTGAGGAACACAACACACCAGGGAGAACCATGGAGCATCTCAGTATGAGAGTTGGGAAGGGCTTCTTATGGTTTAGACTTGTATTAGGTGACTTTGTGGAGGGCTTACAGAACTGATGTTTTGTTCTGGATTCAGTGCCACTGGAAAGGAATAGCAATTCTATGATTGAGTATTCTAATTTTTACCTAGTTGGTGTATTAAAGCTTTAATTGGTAAGAAAGCAGCGCTTACTCATATTAGCCAATAGAGAAGAAGATGTTTACTCCTTTTTGTGGTTCACAGTGTTCTTGTTTTTTTATCTGTACTCAGATGTGATTATAGAGTGCTCTTAATTGGTCCTTCTCCATCATCACTGAGTGACCTTGTTTAAGTTCACCAGGTGAACACCACTCCTACCTGTTAGAGGCATGCCAGTTTGGCTGAGAAGCAGCTCACTGGTGAAAGCTGTATGTGCACAGTCTTGAAAGGGAAGTTGGATTTAACAGGCAAATTAAGAAAGTAAGAGGTGTGCAGGCATTCTAGGCCAATGATATGGTGTGAGCAAAGGCACAGGAGTGAGTGAATATTTTCTGCCAGGAAGTCAGCAGTCAGGTATTGCTGACATGTAAAAGGCAAGGGAAAAGAGCAGCAGGCAAAATAGGAGGTTGGCGGGAGGCACATCATGGAGGGTCCCGTCTGTCTCCTTAAAGAACTTGGGCTTTATCCCATAGGCACTGGGATGTGAAGAGCTTGTATGCTTGAGGTGACAGAGTTCAGGTTTGCATTTTAGATAGCTTATGCTGACTGTTGTGTAGAGAGAGGATCTGAGCAGGACAAACAGGGTTCCAGTTACAAGGCTCTTTCAGTTATTGTGCTAAGAAAAAGCCAATACGTTTTATAATTTTTGTATTTTACTTTTTGATATTTCAAAGGAGTTGATTTAAAAATCTGCAGTTTACTAAATAAGGCTGATGTTCTATATGTGTTCCAGATTAAATTGTAGATGTTAAAGTACAGATCTAAGCATAAACACAGCTGTAGCTTATCCTAATTGTGCCTTTTTTCTTCAGCTATCTTCACAGAAATCAGTGCCCTGGATACCCATGCTAAAATCACTGCCACTTTGGGCTATTGTAGTTGCACATTTTTCTTACAACTGGACTTTTTATACTTTATTGACATTATTGCCTACTTATATGAAGGAGATCTTAAGGTTCAATGTTCAAGAGGTAAGAAAAAAATAATTGTTTGCTTCTTTGCTTCTACAGGGTGTATATATATATTTTATTCAGTTTTATTGAAATATATTCACATACCATGCAGTCTACAAAGTGTACATTCAGTTGTTTACAATACCCTTATATAGTTGTGCATTCATCACCAAAATCAATTTTTGAACATTTTCATTACCACACACACAAAAATAGTAAGAATAAGAAACGTGAGAAAGAACAACTAAGTAAAAAAAGATACTGGGTGCCTTTTTTTCTTTTTTTGCTCCCATTTTTCTACTCATCCTTCCATACACTGGACAAAGGTGAGTGTGGTCTATAAGCTACATTTTTATACAATCTTCTTCAAGATTCAAGGGTTCTGGATTGTAGTTTTATAGTTTCAGGTATTTGCTGCTAGCTATTCCAATTCATTAGAACCTAAAAAGGGTTGTCTATATTGTGCGTAAGAGTGCCCACCATAGTTACCTCTCGGCTCCTTTTGGAATCTCTCAGCCATGAAGCTTATTTCATCTCCTTCCACATCCCCCTTTTGGTCAAGAAGATGTTCTCCATCCCATGATGCCGGGTCTAGATTTCTCCCTGGAAGTCATATTCCATATTGCCAGGGAGATTTACTCCCCTGGGTGTCAGATCCCACGTAGTGGGGAGGGCAGTGATTTCACCTGCCAAGTTGGCTTAGCTGGAGAGAGAGAGGGCCACATCTGAGCAACAAATTGGGATTCAGGGGGAGACTCTTAAGCACAATTGTAAGCAGGCCTAGCCTCTCCTTTGCAGTAACAGTCTTCCCAAGGGCAAGTCCTGTGATAGAGGGCTCAGCCCATCAAACCAGTCCCCTGTCTGTGAGCACATCAGCAACCATCGAGGTGGGGAAACTCAACACCCCTGAATTCTCCACCAGCTCCTCAGTGGGTCTCTGCATATTTTTTTCATTGATTTTTTTTTAATTAACTCTTTTTTTAAATTAACTATTAACTATATGAAAAAAAAATTTTTTAAACATACAATAAAAAAACATTTCAAACAAACCATAAAAGTGAGTAAGAAGACAGCTAACCTAAAATAACTACTTTACTTCCAACATGTTCCTACTCTACCCCAAGAAAATAACCTAATATAGCAACATTTCTGTGAACTTGTTCCTACCATATAGGGTATATATTTTAAAGCCACACACAGAATTTGTTTATACCTTAGAGTTATTTCTCATATCTTCCATTTTACGCTGATATATTAAATTTTAGAGACTTCTCTTTTTGGCCTCCCCAGTTATTTTTCCTCACCGTGGGTTAAATCTTTATTCAGTGTATCTTTTTGTTGGTAACCCCTTTAACCATAAAGGCCTTACTAGTCTCTAGTAATATGCCTGTATATCCAATCACATATTCAAACAGTACCAATATTCACTTTTAAAAGGGATGGTAGTGGGACTGCTGAGAGGGGAGGCTGGGAGAGGCAAACCTTTTGTGCAGATGTTGCTCTGCAGTATTAATAGACATTGGAGGAGCTGTAGTTGTAACTCTGTGTAAGATTGGCCTTCCTGAAACTGCCCGTCCTTTAGAACTTATCAAATTTGAGGCTGTTCCTGTCATCTCTACATTGATGGATTTAAGGCAAATCTTGTCTTTTAAAGAGGTTGAGAAAAAGCTTGAAGAGAAAGAGTTTGTGAAGAAAATTGGTAGTGTTTTTGCCTTCACAATGAAAGATGGATCATAGACATAAATGTACGCAATAAAACTATAAAAGTCTAAAGAAAACATAGGTGTACATCTTTGTGACCTTGAATTAGGCAACAGCCTGGGTGGTGAATGTAAAGTGAAAGATAGCTCTAGTAGTGAAGAAGCAGCCTGGGTGATGAATGTAAAGAACAGCAAAAGGTGTGTGGTTCTTAAGATAAGACTGCACAACTGCATTGGCTACATGGAATTACCAGCTTTAAAGACTGAAAAAGTGAATCTTCAGTCACCTGTCTTGCAAAGCATATTGAAAACATTGGCCACATTGTTCATCCAGGCAGAAATAAGCTGTGAAAAACTGATCGGTTATATCAAAATACATCCACGAATTACATGGCAGAAGTTAGAGTGAAACTAGGCTTAGACAATAGCATGGGATAGATTTATTGTAAGCAATTTTGTTTTTCCTGACTTCTCTGTTAAAAGGAGCCTGACTGTAATCTAGCACTGCAGTAATGAATAGCATGCAACTATGCATTGTGTAGTTAATATGATAATTATGGTTTGAAGTAAAATTGAGATCCATAGCAGGGTATAGAACAACAGATTCTCAAAATCATATAAACAAAACCTCGTTTTACTTATAATGCATATTTAAAGATTATTCTACTGACATTTCAGTTTGAGATTTTTCTTGGGAGAACTATGGAAGAAATAATAACAGTTGGTAGCCAGTAATTAGTCTTGTACACTTAATTGCCCCTATCTGTTTTTCATTGATTGCTTTTTGAGAGTTCGGTAATGAAAGGCTTTTAGAATAAGAATGTTTTAGCTTACATCTTCATGCAAAGAAAGCATTTTCTTTCTGAACCAAAATTAAAAGAAGTATGAATAGAGTTTTTAAAAGTTCTATGGTTGTATAGAAACCTGTTTTTAAAATGGATATTTTTTACTTGAACATCAATATGTTGTATTCATGAAATGGCGTTTGTTCAAAATAAAGAGGCAAAAGAAAGTTTACTTTGAGAAACGTGTTTAAAATTATAATTTCATTAATTAAAAATTTTAAAGCTCTTAATCCTTTGTTATAAGCTTGCTATTTTGGATATTAATATTTTGGAATCAATTTTGAAATAAATGAAACCAAGGTATATTCTTGAACAGAAAGCTGAACAGCTGTAAAAGATGCCCATGGAATATATAAAGGACTTTTTTTAATAGTTTTGGGTTGTTTTGAGGAGTTGTTTTTGTTTTTGTTTTTTAACTTATTATTTTTTTTTATTGAGATATATTCACATACCACGCAGTCATACAAAACAAATCGTACATTCGATTGTTCACAGTACCATTACATAGTTGTACATTCATCACCTAAATCAATCCCTGACACCTTCATTAGCACACACACAAAAATAACAAGAATAATAATTAAAGTGAAAAAGAGCAATTAAAGTAAAAAAGAACACTGGGTGCCTTTGTCTGTTTGTTTCCTTCCCCTATTTTTCTACTCATCCATCCATAAACTAGACAAAGTGGAGTGTGGTCCTTATGGCTTTCCCAATCCCCTTGTCACCCCTCATAAGCTACATTTTTATACAACTGTCTTCGAGATTCATGGGTTCTGGGTTGTAGTTTGATAGTTTCAGGTATCCACCACCAGCTACCCCAATTCTTTAGAATCTAAAAAGGGTTGTCTAAAGTGTGCATAAGAGTGCCCACCAGAGTGACCTCTCGGCTCCTTTTGGAATCTCTCTGCCACTGAAGCTTATTTCATTTCCTTTCACATCCCCCTTTTGGTCAAGAAGATGTTCTCCGTCCCACGATGCCAGGTCTACATTCCTCCCCGGGAGTCATATTCCACGTTGCCAGGGAGATTCACTCCCCTGGGTGTCTGATCCCACGTAGGGGGGAGGGCAGTGATTTCACCTTTCAAGTTGGCTTAGCCAGAGAGAGAGGGCCACATCTGAGCAACAAAGAGGCATTCGGGAGGAGGCTCTTAGGCACAACCATAGGGAGGCCTAGCCTCTCCTTTGCAGCAACCGTCTTCCCAAGGGGAAAACCTGTGGTAGAAGGCTCAACCCATCAAACCACCAGTCCCCTATGTCTGTGGTCATGTTAGCAACCATGGAGGTGGGGTAGGCGAATACCCCTGCATTCTCCACAGGCTCCTCAACGGGGCACTACATCTTTTTTTTTTCCTTGTTTTTCTTTTTTTTTTTTTTTTAACTTTCCCTTCTTTTTTAAGTCAACTGTATGAAAAAAAAGTTAAAAAGACAACAAACATACAATAAAAGAACATTTCAAAGAGACCATAACAACGGAGTAAGAAAAAGGCAACTAACCTAAGATAACTGCTTAACTTCCAATATGTTCCTACTTTACCCCAAGAAAGTTACCTAATATAGCAACATTTCTGTGAACTTGCTCCTACTATATCCATCAGAAATTAACAGACCATAGTCATTCTTGGGCATCCCCAGAACGTTAAATAGCTTATCTGTTCTTGGATTATTGTTCCCCCTTCCTTAATTGCTCTCTACTGCTAGTTCCCCTACATTCTACATTATAAACCATTTGTTTTACATTTTTCAAAGTTCACATTAGTGGTAGCATATAATATTTCTCTTTTTGTGCCTGGCTTGTTTCGCTCAGCATTATGTCTTCAAGGTTCATCCATGTTGTTATATGTTTCACGTTAACTTATTATTTTGCTATAATTTCAAACTTACAAGAAAGTTGCCAAACTATACAGAAACAAAACATAGAACTCCAGTGTACACCCCTACCCAGATACCCATATTTACTAACTATTAGCATTTTACTGCATTTGTTTTATCATTCTTTCTGTTTGTCTACCTATCTACTTTCTAAACATTTGAGAGTACGTTTTGTACACTTCCATGTACATTTCCTCAGAACAAGGACACTTACTTATATAACTACCTTAAGTACAGCTATAAAGTTGAAGGAATTTAACATTGATATAAAGCATACAGTTCATATTCCAGTTTTTTTTTTAATTTTCCCAATAATGTCCTTTTGGGCATTTTCTCCTCCATTACCAGATCCAATCCAGGATCATAGATTGCATATGTCATTGTCTCTTTCATCTCTCTTTTTTTTTAATTGTGGTAACATATATATATGACAGAATTTCCCATCTCAACCGTTCTCAAACATACAATTCAGTGTCATTAATCACATTCACATTGTTGTGCTAATATCACTACCATCTATAACTAAAATTTCACCCTCACCTCAAACAGAAACCCTGCACCATTTATGTATTAACATACACCATTTATGTATTAACATTGAAACTTTAAGTAGAAAAATTCAGTAACTCTCAAGTATTATTAGTCTTATCTCACTAGGGGATAAGACCAAGATCAGAGAATTCACTTCTCTGAATTGCTGCAGCTTATTCATGTGCAGGATTCTGCACAAAGAGCAATTGACATGATCCCACTGTGTAGAAGTCTAAATAGAATAAAATTTATTGAGGAAACTATAAACTCCAGAAAGAAATAAAAATCTTAAACTACAAACATAGACTAGAAACATGCAACATCTGACATAGAGGATCACAAACTATGATGAAAAAATTATATCTTCTTTTCTTGAGGACACTTGCATTTGAAATATTAACAAATTTTACTGGTCTGTACCAACAGTGATGCTTAAATGGGATTATTACCAGATTTTAAATACCATTGATAAAATACCCTTCTACCTTTTTGTTTGTGCATAAAATACTGATGGGTCTAGCTATCTCCCTGACTAAAAGAATTTTGTTTATCAGAATTAGACCATTTAGTCTTGACCTCTTAAATTTGTGGTGAGGAAAAATTAATAAGTTAATAGAAGAAAGGAATTTCTTTCCACAAGACTTTCTGGTTGTTTTTTTGGGGGGAGGGAGGTGGTGGTGAAGGGTATATATTCTTCATTTTATACAATTTGCAATTTTCTAAAAAATTGACTGTCAGTTTCCTACAAAGCAGATTGCACATTTCCATGATAATTTTTGTTTCATATTTCCTGGTGTTTTCATTTTGTTTAGGCAGTAACTTAAAGAAGAGGGGAAAAAGTAGAGGTATCTCTATCACCTCCCTGCCTCTGTCCTCTGCTCAAAGCAAGCAGTAGTGCTCCAGGCACCTGGCAAACTTCATGGTGAAATAGGAACATCTAAAAGCAAAAGATAGAAAGCTCCTGGAACCAAATGCCAAATGTATGCCCTTCTTTTCTAATTCACTTGCAGCAAGTTTCATATAACGCATCTCTGTAAAACGGCATTCCATACTTTGTGTTGCTAGTATTAGAAATGGATCACATAGGCATTTATTAAACAAAATTTTATTGAGCATTTGTGTGCCAGGGACTACTGTAGGTGCTGGAAATACAGCAGAACAAGAAAGACGTATCTTTCTCTTGAATACCTTATGACAATGGAAGAAGTACAGGGTGTTCGGGACACACAATTGTTGCTGTATAACCTGGGTGAGGAATTCAGGGAAGGCCTTCCAGAGGAAGCAAAATTTTAAGAGAATCCTAAAGTTAGCTGTGCAAAGTACTGTATCTATGTATAGAACAAGGGGCCTGTGGAGTCTGCATTAGCATAGAGAAAAAGGCAATAACATAATAAATTATACAGTGTGTTGGAAGGTGATGAGTTCTGTGGAAAAAAGAAAAAGTAGAGCAGCATTAAGAAGATTAGTAGTTAAAAAGAACAACAACTACAAAAGTGTTATCACTCCTCTACCCCTCCTGACCAGACCGTGGCTCTGAGTAATTGAGTGCGCCAGAAGGGAGGTCGTCTCCTTCCAGGTATGGCTGGGCATGGAGTTTCCCACAGGCTGCCTCCATGCCCAGACACTAAAGGGGCTGGTCCTTACCCTCAGGCCTGGAGCTCAATCAGAAGGAGCCCAGAGGCAGCCTGGCTGTTCCTATGAGAAACAAGAGAATTTTCTTGACTTATGCAATTTCTCAGTGTGATTATTAATTTTGTGAGACAACTTGGTGAGGCTACAGTGTCCAGTAGTTGTTTGGTCAAACACTAGTCTAGATGTTGCTACAAAGTTATTCTGTAGATGTAATTAACATCTACAACCAGTTGATTTTAAGTAATGCTTTACCCTCATTAATGTGGGTGGGCCTCATCCAATCAGCTGAAGACCTTTTTTTTTTTTTAAATTATTATTTTTTTGTTTCATTTTTATTGAGATTGCTCAGACACCACACAATTATCCAAAGATCCAAAGTGTACAACCACTCGCCCCTGGGCACCACCACACAGCCGTGCATCCACCACACTTAATTTTTGTTCAATTTCTAGAAACTTCTCACCACTCCAGACAAGAAACAAAGTGAAAGATGAAAAAAGAAAAAAAGAAAAGGAAACTCCAGCCCCCCCATCCCCAACCAACCCTCCTCAATCGCTGACCCCTAGCATTGATACAGCACACCCGTCACCGTCCACGAAAAAATGCCGAAACACTACCAACTGTAGTATACAGTCTGCAACAGGCACACAGTTCTTCCCCACACGCCCCTCCACCACCAACCCCCAATTGTACTGTCACACACCTGTTCTGGTTCATGAAGTGACCTCCAGTATTTGTGCAGTCAACCATGGACATTGCCCACCACAGGACCCAGCCCTATACATTTCCATCCTTCGACCTCCAACCCTCCCCCCGGCGACACACATGACCTTGAGCTTCCCCCCTCCACCTCACCCACACACCACTCGGTGCTGCTAGCCACTCTCACATCTTGCCACCAACACCCCTGTCCACTTCCAAACACCCAAGTTCATCCTAATTGAACATTCCGCCCACACCAAGCAACCACTCCCCACCCTCAAGCCCCACCCCACATCCTGGCACCCTACATTCCATGTTTATGAATCCACACACTGCAACCAGTTCCCATCAGTGAGACCCCACAATAACCGTCCCAACGTGTCCGGCCCACTCCACCCAGCACACTGCCCCCGAGGTTCCGTCATCAACCCATTTCCTTCAATATGGTTTTGTTCACTCACCACACACTCCACCCCAAGCAAACAATCGATGGTTTTCTGCATGGTCATACACCTACGTGCTCACCACCTTCACCACCATCCATACAAGAGCATCCACATTTCCTCCACAAGGCAGGAGGGAGAGTCAAAGAAGGTAGAGAGGCAAAAGAAAGAGGAAAAAAAAAATGACAGCTAGGAAGCAGCAAAAGGAAAAATAACCCCAAATCAAAGCAGAACAAAGAATCAGACAACACCACCAATGTCAAGTGTCTAACATGCCTCCCCTATCCCCCCCTCTTATCTGCATTCACCTTGGTATATCACCTTTGTTACATTAAAGGAAGCAGAATACAATGATTCTATTAGTTACAGTCTCTAGTTTATGCTGATTGCATCCCTCCCCCAATGCCTCCCCATTTTTAACACCTTGCAAGGTTGACATTTGCTTGTTCTCCCTCTTAAAAGAACATATTTGTACATTTTATCACAATTGTTGAATACTCTAGATTTCACCAAGTTACACAGTCCCAGTCGTTATCTTTCCTCCTTTCTTGTGGCGTCTCACATGCTCCCCATCTTCCTCTCTCAACCGTATTCATAGTTATCTTTGTTCAGTGTACTTACATTGTTGTGCTACCATCTCCCAAAATTGTGTCCCAAACCACACACTCCTGTCTTCTATCACCCTGTAGTGCTTTCTTTAGTATTTCCTGTAGGGCAGGTGTCTTGTTCACAAAGTCTCTCATTGTCTGTCTGTCAGAAAATACTTTGAGCTCTCCCTCATATTTGAAGAACAGCTTTGCTGGATACAGGATTCTTGGTTGGCGGTTTTTCTCTTTCAGTATCTTAAATATATCACACCACTTCCTTCTTGCCTCCATGGTTTCTGCTGAGAGATCCGCACATAGTCTTATTAAGCTTCCTTTGTATGTAATGGATCGCTTTTCTCTTGCTGCTTTCAGGATTCTCTCTTTGTCTTTGACATTTGATAATCTGATTATTAAGTGTCTTGGCGTAGGCCTATTCATATCTCTTCTGTTTGGAGTATGCTGCGCTTCTTGGATCTGTAATTTTATGTCTTTCATAAGAGATGGGAAATTTTCATTAATTATTTCCTCTATTATTGCTTCTGCCCCCTTTCCCTTCTCTTCTCCTTCTGGGACACCAATGATACGTACATTATTGTACTTTGTTTCATCCTTGAGTTCCCGGAGACGTTGCTTATATTTTTTCATTCTTTTCTCCCTCTGCTCCTTTGTGTGTAGGCTTTCAGGTGTTTTTTTCTCCAGTTCCTGAGTGTTTTTTTCTGCCTCTTGAGATCTGCTGTTGTATGTTTCCATTGTGTCTTTCATCTCTTGTGTTGTGCCTTTCATTTCCATAGATTCTACTAGTAGTTTTTTTGAACTTTTGATTTCTGCCGTATACATGCCCAGTGCTTCCTTTACAGCCTCTATCTCTTTTGCAATATCTTCTCTAAACTTTTTGAATTGATTTAGCATTAGTTGTTTAAATTCCTGTATCTCAGTTGAAGTGTACGTTTGTTCCTTTGACTGGGCCATAACTTTGTTTTTCTTAGTGTAGGTTGTAATTTTCTGTTGTCTAGGCGTGGTTTCCTTGGTTATCCAAATCAGGTTTTCCCAGACCAGAACAGGCTCAGGTCCCAGAGAGAAGAAATATTCAGTATCTGGTTTCCCTGCAGGTGTGTCTTAGAAAATTGCTCCACCCTTTGATGCCTCGGGTCACTGTGCTTTTCTGCCCAGCAGGTGATGCCTGTTAGCCTGTAATTCTTGACTGGTATGAGGAGGTATGTCCGTGTTCCCCCAGGCTCTGGGGTCTGGTTCTTAATGGAAAGGGCCCCACCCCTTTCCTCCTAGAGAAGACAGACCCCTCAGGTGGAGGTCATTAGCATTTCAGTGGTCTCGCTCTCTGCTTGTGGTGTCTCCACCCTTCCCAGAGTCACAGCCCTGGAAACTGAAAATGACTGGGGCTTTCTCCACTGAGCCAAAAAAGAAACAGATAGTCCCCTTCAGACCCAGTCCAAGGCGACCCTCCGGCTCTCCCAGGTCAGTCGTCACCCAAAGCCTCTGTCTGTTTTTTGGGGCTGTGTACCTGTAGTGAGCAGTTCACACTCGCTACTTAAAACCCCAGTTGGAGCTCAGCTGAGCTGTATTAGCTTGCTGGGAGAGAGCTTCTCTCTGGCACCACGAGGCTTTGCAGCTCGGGCTATGGGGGAGGGGGTCTCCCGACCTGGTTCCGCAGGTTTTACTTACAGATTTTATGCTGTGTTCTCAGGCATTCCTCCCAATTCAGGTTGGTGAATGATGAATGGATGGTCTCGTTTGTCCCCCCGCAGTTATTCTGGATTATTTACTAGTTGTTTCTGGTTTTTTGTAGTTGTTCCAGGGGGACTACTTAGCTTCCAGTCCTCTCTATGCCGCCATTTTGCCCTAGTCAGCTGAAGACCTTTAAAATTAAAAAATGAAGATTCCAAAAAGAAGATGAAATTCTGCCACAAAACAACATTAACTCTTGACTGAGTTTCCAGCCTGCCAGATAGTTCTCAGACTTGCCAGCTCTCATGGTCAAGTGAGCCAATTCCTTAAAATGAATCTCTTATTATACATATAAAAAAAAGAAGAAGATTGGGAGTGCTGGGAGCCAGGTTTCAGTATTAAAACAAATTATCAGGGTAGGCCCCATTAAAAAGTTGGAATTTGAGCAAAGACTTGAAAGAGGTGAAGAGTTAGACAAGCAGATGTCTAGGGGAAGGGCATTCTAGTCAGAAAAAAAAAAAACAGCTAGAGCAGATTCCAAGGTGAGAGCATGTCTGGCATGTCCAGGGGGATCATTATGGTAGAGCAGTCTAAGCAAAGGGGAAAATAATAGCTGATGAGGTCAGAGAGGTAATGGGGCTAGATCATGTGGAGCCTGGTAAGCCATTGTAAAGATTTTGAGTTTGCTCTGAGTGAGTTGAGAAGTTACTTAGATGGTTTTGAACAGGGGTGACATGGTCTTAAAAGGATGAATCTGACTACTGTGGGGAGAATAAGTTGTGGTCGAGGTAAGGTGGAAGCAGGGAGACCTGTTAGGAGGCTATTGTGGTAATCCATGCAGGTGAGAATAGTGGCTCAGACCAGATTTGTAGCAGTGGAGGTGGTGAGAAATGGTCATATTTTGTTCAGATTTTGAAAGTAAAGCCAACAGGATTTCTTGACAGATTGGATATGAGTATTTAAGAGAAGTAGAGGAGTGAAGAATGACACTAAGACTCACTGGGACAGGGAACGCTGCAGGTGGAGCAGGTTACAGGGGGGGAAATCAGGAGTTCAATTTTGGACATACTGTACTGAGTTTGAGATGCCTATTAGATGTGCAGTAGGTGTCTAGATATGAATCTGGAGTTCCAGAGAGAGGTTTGGGTTGAAAGCATAAATTAGTGAGTCATATTTAAACAGGTGAGACTAGTTGAAATCACTAAGAAAGTAAATATAGTTAGAGAAAAGAGGACCAAGGACTGAGCCCTATGGACTCGAACATAAGGGGTCAGTAAAGGAGACTGAGAAAGAGTGACCTCTGAGGTGGGAAGGGTGTAATACCCTGAAATACGTTTGAGTAAAGGGTATCAAGTAGGAAGGAGAGATCGCCAGATTTAGTAATACATGTATTATGTGACCTTGACATTATTAATGAACACTTTCAATGGTGAGGTAGGGGTGAAATCCTGTTTGTAGTACATAAAAGAGACAACAGGAAAAGAATTGAAGACAGTGCTTATAGAGAGCTCATTCAAGGCATTCCACTGTGGGCAACAAAATGGTGTGGTAGATATTAGAAATAGTGGGATTGAGAAAGGTTGGTTCGTTGGTTGGTTAGTTGGTTTAAGGAAGACATTTGTGTGATGATGGGAATAATCCAGTAGCAAATGTAAAATTAATGATGTGGAGAAGGGATCCACATCCTTGAGTAGATATGAGAGGATGGGCATGGGGTGCTGGCAAGGAGGAGCCAGACTTAATGGAAGCTTGGGTAGTTCATCTAGATTAACAGGAGGGAAGGCAGGTAGGTAGGTAAAGTCTAGAGAGGTTTTCTTGTAATGGCTTCAGTTTTCTCAGTAGAATAGGAAACCAGGAGGTCATCAGGGGAACATGAGGAAGATAGAAAAGCTTGCAGACTTACCAGGAAGCTAAAGAAGCTCAAGCTTCACAGACCCCCTCCCTTACACGGGCTCCTTCTAAGAGGAGTCTTAGTAATTTGTTCAAATGATCATATGTTTTTATAAAACATAGACAAAGCAGCATGTTATTGCTGCAGACAGTAAAGATCCATCTCTTTCCCCTCCATTCCACTTCACCTCATGTCAGATGGCATTGGTGTAGCAGCTGTGAGCATTTTTGTGTAATCCAATTACTTTAATACTAACATATTCCAATTACTTTAATACTAATACTACTACTAATGTAGTAATTGGATTACACAACTATGTAACAATGTAACAGCAATTTTTAAATGCCTTTGAATTACCCTCATGTAAAACTTAATTTCAGGAGGCGGGGCAAGATGGCAGACTGGTGAGCTGTATGTTTTAGTTACTCCTCCAGGAAAGTAGGTAAAAAGCCAGGAACTGCGTGGACTGGACACCACAGAGCAATCTGTCTTTGGGCATACTTCATACAACACTCATGAAAACGTGGAACTGCTGAGATCAGCGAAATCTGTAAGTTTTTGCGGCCAGGGGACCCGCGCCCCTCCCTGCCAGGCTCAGTCCCGGGGGAGGAGGGGCTGTCAGCTCCAGGAAGGAGAAGGGAGAATTGCAGTGGCTGCTCTCATCGGAAACTCATTCTACTGATTCAAACTCCAACCATAGATAGACTGAGGCCAGACACCAGAGACTCTGAGAGCAGCCAGCCCAGCAGAGAGGAGACGGGCATAGAAGGAAAACAACACGAGAAGCTCCAAAGTAAAAGCAGAGGATTTTTGGAGTTCTGGTGAACACAGAAAGGGGAAGGGCGGAGATCAGGCCTTGAGGCGCATATGCAAATCCCGAAGCAAGGCTGATCTCTCTGCCCAGGGCACATTTCCTTAATGGCCCTGGTTGCTTTGTCTATTAGCATTTCAATAACCCATTAGATCTCTGAGGAGGGCCGTTTTTTTTTTTTTTTTTTTTTTTTTTTTTTTTTTTTAAATCCTTTTTGCTTTTTCTAAAACAATTACTCTAAGAAGCTCAATACAGAAAGCTTCAAAGAATTGAAATTTGGGCACGTCAAGTCAAGAGCAGAAATAAGAGAGCTCTGAGACAAAAGGCAATAATCCAGTGGCTGAGAAAATTCACTAAACAACACAACTTCCCAAGAAAAGGGGGGTGTCCGCTCACAGCCACCATCCTGGTGGACAGGAAACACTCCTGCCCATCGCCAGCCCCATAGCCCAGAGCTGCCCCAGACAACCCAGTGTGACGGAAGTGCTTCAAATAACAGGCACACACCACAAAACTGGGCGTGGACATTAGCCTTCCCTGCAACCTCAGCTGGATGTCCCAGAGCTGGGAAGGGGGAGCAGTGTGAATTAACAGAGCCCCATTCAGCCATCATTTGAGCAGACTGGGAGCCTCCCAACACAGCCCAGCAGCCCAGAACTGCCCTGGGGGGACGGCACTCACCTGTGACATAGCACAGTCATCCCTCAACAGAGGACCCGGGGTGCACAGCCTGGAAGAGGGGCCCACTTGCAAGTCTCAGGAGCCATACGCCAATACCAAAGACTTGTGGGTCAGTGGCAGAGACAAACTGTGGCAGGACTGAACTGAAGGATTAGACTATTGCAGTAGCTTTAAAACTCTAGGATCATCAGGGAGATTTGATTGTTAGGGCCACCCCCCCTCCCCGACTGCCCAGAAACACGCCCCACATACAGGGCAGGCAACACCAACTACACACGCAAGCTTGGGACACCAATTGGGCCCCACAAGACTCACTCCCCCACTCACCAAAAAGGCTAAGCAGGGGAGATCTGGCTTGTGGAGAACAGGTGGCTCGTGGACGCCACCTGCTGGTTAGTTAGAGAAAGTGTACTCCACGAAGCTGTAGATCTGATAAATTAGAGATAAGGACTTCAACTGGTCTACAAACCCTAAAAGAACCCTATCAAGGACAGCAAATGCCACGAGGCCAAAAACAACAGAAAATTATAAAGCATATGAAAAAACCAGACGATATGGATAACCCAAGCCCAAGCACCCAAATCAAAAGACCAGAAGAGACACACCTAGAGCAGCTACTCAAAGAACTAAAGATGAACAATGAGACCCTAGTACGGGATATGAAGGAAATCAAGAAGACCCTAGAAGAGCATAAAGAAGACATTGCAAGACTAAATAAAAAAATGGATGATCTTATGGAAATTAAAGAAACTGTTGACCAAATTAAAAGATTCTGGACACTCATAGTACAAGACTAGAGGAAGTTGAACAACGAATCAGTGACCTGGAAGATGACAGAATGGAAAATGAAAGCATAAAAGAAAGAATGGGGAAAAAAATTGAAAAACTCGAAATGGACCTCAGGGATATGATAGATAATATGAAGCGTCCGAATATAAGACTCATTGGTGTCCCAGAAGGGGAAGAAAAGGGTAAAGGTCTAGGAAGAGTATTCAAAGAAATTGTTGGGGAAAACTTCCCAAATCTTCTAAACAACATAAATACACAAATCATAAATGCTCAGCGAACTCCAAATAGAATAAATCCAAAAAAACCCACTCCGAGACATATACTGATCACACTGTCAAACATAGAAGAGAAGGAGCAAGTTCTGAAAGCAGCAAGAGAAAAGCAATTCACCACATACAAAGGAAACAGCATAAGACTAAGTAGTGACTACTCAGCAGCCACCATGGAGGCGAGAAGGCAATGGCACGATATATTTAAAATTCTGAGAGAGAGGAATTTCCAGCCAAGAATACTTTATCCAGCAAAGCTCTCCTTCAAATTTGAGGGAGAGCTTAAATTTTTCACAGACAAAGAAATGCTGAGAGAATTTGCTAACAAGAGACCTGCCCTACTGGAGATACTAAAGGGAGCCCTACAGACAGAGAAACAAAGACAGGACAGAGAGACTTGGAGAAAGGTTCAGTACTAAAGAGATTCGGTATGGGTACAATAAAGGATATTAATAGAGAGAGGGAAAAATATGGCAAACATAATCCAAAGGATAAGATGGCCGATTCAAGAAATGCCTTCACGGTTTTAACGTTGAATGTAAATGGATTAAACTCCCCAATTAAAAGATATAGATTCGCAGAATGGATCAAAAAAAATGAACCATCAATATGTTGCATACAAGAGACTCATCTTAGACACAGGGACACAAAGAAATTGAAAGTGAAAGGATGGAAAAAAATATTTCATGCAAGCTACAGCCAAAAGAAAGCAGGTGTAGCAATATTAATCTCAGATAAAATAGACTTCAAATGCAGGGATGTTTTGAGAGACAAAGAAGGCCACTACATACTAATAAAAGGGGCAATTCAGCAAGAAGAAATAACAATCGTAAATGTCTATGCACCCAATCAAGGTGCCACAAAATACATGAGAGAAACATTGGCAAAACTAAAGGAAGCAATTGATGTTTCCACAATAATTGTGGGAGACTTCAACACATCACTCTCTCCTATAGATAGATCAACCAGACAGAAGACCAATAAGGAAATTGAAAACCTAAACAATCTGATAAATGAATTAGATTTAACAGACATCTACAGGACATTACATCCCAAATCACCAGGATACACATACTTTTCTAGTGCTCACGGAACTTTCTCCAGAATAGATCATATGCTGGGACATAAAACAAGCCTCAATAAATTTAAAAAGATTGAAATTATTCAAAGCACATTCTCTGACCACAATGGAATACAATTAGAAGTCAATAACCATCAGAGACTTAGAAAATTCACAAATACCTGGAGGTTAAACAACACACTCCTAAACAATCAGTGGGTTAAAGAAGAAATAGCAAGAGAAATTGCTAAATATATAGAGACGAATGAAAATGAGAACACAACATACCAAAACCTATGGGATGCAGCAAAAGCAGTGCTAAGGGGGAAATTTATAGCACTAAACGCATATATTAAAAAGGAAGAAAGAGCCAAAATCAAAGAACTAATGGATCAACTGAAGAAGCTAGAAAATGAACAGCAAACCAATCCTAAACCAAGTAGAAGAAAAGAAATAACAAGGATTAAAGCAGAAATAAATGACATAGAGAACAAAAAAACAATAGAAAGGATAAATATCACCAAAAGTTGGTTCTTTGAGAAGATCAACAAGATTGACAAGCCCCTAGCTAGACTGACAAAATCAAAAAGAGAGAAGACCCATATAAACAAAATAATGAATGAAAAAGGTGACATAACTGCAGATCCTGAAGAAATTAAAAAAATTATAAGAGGATATTATGAACAACTGTATGGCAACAAACTGGATAATGTAGAAGAAATGGACAATTTCCTGGAAACATATGAACAACCTAGACTGACCAGAGAAGAAATAGAAGACCTCAACCAACCCATCACAAGCAAAGAGATCCAATCAGTCATCAAAAATCTTCCCACAAATAAATGCCCAGGGCCAGATGGCTTCACAGGGGAATTCTACCAAACTTTCCAGAAAGAACTGACACCAATCTTACTCAAACTCTTTCAAAACATTGAAAAAAATGGAACACTACCTAACTCATTTTATGAAGCTAACATCAATCTAATACCAAAACCAGGCAAAGATGCTACAAAAAAGGAAAACTACCGGCCAATCTCCCTAATGAATATAGATGCAAAAATCCTCAACAAAATACTTGCAAATCGAATCCAAAGACGCATTAAAAAAATCATACACCATGACCAAGTGGGGTTCATTCCAGGCATGCAAGGATGGTTCAACATCAGAAAAACAATCAGTGTATTACAACACATTAAAAACTCGAAAGGAAAAAATCAATTGATCATCTCAATAGATGCTGAAAAAGCATTTGACAAAATCCAACATCCCTTTTTGATAAAAACACTTCAAAAGGTAGGAATTGAAGGAAACTTCCTCAACATGATAAAGAGCATATATGAAAAACCCACAGCCAGCATAGTACTCAATGGTGAGAGACTGAAAGCCCTCCCTCTAAGATCAGGAACAAGACAAGGATGCCCGCTGTCACCACTGTTATTCAACATTGTGCTGGAAGTGCTAGCCAGGGCAATCCGGCAAGACAAAGAAATAAAAGGCATCCAAATTGGAAAAGAAGAAGTAAAACTGTCATTGTTTGCAGATGATATGATCTTATATCTAGAAAACCCTGAGAAATCAACGATACACCTACTAGAGCTAATAAACAAATTTAGCAAAGTAGCGGGATACAAGATTAATGCACATAAGTCAGTAATGTTTCTATATGCTAGAAATGAACAAACTGAAGAGACACTCAAGAAAAAGATACCATTTTCAATAGCAACTAAAAAAATCAAGTACCTAGGAATCAACTTAACCAAAGATGTAAAAGACCTATACAAAGAAAACTACATAACTCTACTAAAAGAAATAGAAGGGGACCTTAAAAGATGGAAAAATATTCCATGTTCATGGATAGGAAGGCTAAATGTCATTAAGATGTCAATTCTACCCAAACTCATCTACAGATTCAATGCAATCCCAATCAAAATTCCAACAACCTACTTTGCAGACTTGGAAAAGCTAGTTATCAAATTTATTTGGAAAGGGAAGATGCCTCGAATTGCTAAAGACACTCTAAAAAAGAAAAACGAAGTGGGAGGACTTACACTCCCTGACTTTGAAGCTTATTATAAAGCCACAGTTGCCAAGACAGCATGGTACTGGCACAAAGATAGACATATAGATCAATGGAATCGAATTGAGAATTCAGAGATAGACCCTCAGATCTATGGCCGACTGATCTTTGATAAGGCCCCCAAAGTCACCGAACTGAGCCATAATGGTCTTTTCAACAAATGGGGCTGGGAGAGTTGGATATCCATATCCAAAAGAATGAAAGAGGACCCCTACCTCACCCCCTACACAAAAACTAACTCAAAATGGACCAAAGATCTCAATATAAAAGAAAGTACCATAAAACTCCTAGAAGATAATGTAGGAAAACATCTTCAAGACCTTGTATTAGGAGGCCACTTCCTAGACTTTACACCCAAAGCACAAGCAACAAAAGAGAAAATAGATAAATGGGAACTCCTCAAGCTTAGAAGTTTCTGCACCTCAAAGGAATTTCTCAAAAAGGTAAAGAGGCAGCCAACTCAATGGGAAAAAATTTTTGGAAACCATGTATCTGACAAAAGACTGATATCTTGCATATACAAAGAAATCCTACAACTCAATGACAATAGTACAGACAGCCCAATTATAAAATGGGCAAAAGATATGAAAAGACAGTTCTCTGAAGAGGAAATACAAATGACCAAGAAACACATGAAAAAATGTTCAGCTTCACTAGCTATTAGAGAGATGCAAATTAAGACCACAATGAGATACCATCTAACACCGGTTAGAATGGCTGCCATTAAACAAACAGGAAACTACAAATGCTGGAGGGGATGTGGAGAAATTGGAACTCTTATTCATTGTTGGTGGGACTGTATAATGGTTCAGCCACTCTGGAAGTCAGTCTGGCAGTTCCTTAGAAAACTAGATATAGAGCTACCATTCGATCCAGCGATTGCACTCCTCGGTATATACCCGGAAGATCGGAAAGCAGTGACACGAACAGATATCTGCACGCCAATGTTCATAGCAGCATTATTCACAATTGCCAAGAGATGGAAACAACCCAAATGTCCTTCAACAGATGAGTGGATAAATAAAATGTGGTATATACACACGATGGAATACTACGCGGCAGTAAGAAGGAACGATCTGGTGAAACATATGACAACATGGATGAACCTTGAAGACATAATGCTGAGCGAAATAAGCCAGGCACAAAAAGAGAAATATTATATGCTACCACTAATGTGAACTTTGAAAAATGTAAAACAAATGGTTTATAATGTAGAATGTAGGAGAACTAGCAGTAGAGAGCAATTAAGGAAGGGGGAACAATAATCCAGGAAGAACAGATAAGCTATTTAACGTTCTGGGGATGCCCAGAAATGACTATGGTCTGTTAATTTCTGATGGTTGTAGTAGGAACAAGTTCACTGAAATGTTGCTATATTATGTAACTTTCTTGGGGTAAAGTAGGAACATGTTGGAAGTTAAGCAGTTATCTTAGGTTAGTTGTCTTTTTCTTACTCCCTTGCTATGGTCTCTTTGAAATGCTCTTTTATTGTATGTTTGTTTTCTTTTTAACTTTTTTTTTCATACAGGTGATTTGAAAAAAGAAGGGAAAGTTAAAAAAAAAAAAAAAAAAAAAAAAGAAAAAAGACAAACAAGGGAAAAAAAAAAAAAAAAAAAAAGATGTAGTGCCCCCTTGAGGAGCCTGTGGAGAATGCAGGGGTATTCGCCTACCCCACCTCCATGGTTGCTAACATGACCACAGACATAGGGGACTGGTGGTTTGATGGGTTGAGCCCTCTACCATAAGTTTTACCCTTGGGAAGACGGTTGCTGCAAAGGAGAGGCTAGGCCTCCCTGTATTTGTGCCTAAGAGTCTCCTCCTGAATGCCTCTTTGTTGCTCAGATGTGGCCCTCTCTCTCTGGCTAAGCCAACTTGAAAGGTGAAATCACTGCCCTCCCCCCTACGTGGGATCAGACACCCAGGGAAGTGAATCTCCCTGGCAACGTGGAATATGACTCCCAGGGAGGAATGTAGACCTGGCACCGTGGGACGGAGAACATCTTCTTGACCAAAAGGCGGATGTGAAAGGAAATGAAATAAGCTTCAGTGGCAGAGAGATTCCAAAAGGAGCCGAGAGGTCACTCTGGTGGGCACTCTTATGCACACTTTAGACAACCCTTTTTAGGTTCTAAAGAATTGGGGTAGCTGGTGGTGGATACCTGAAACTATCAAACTACAACCCAGAACCCATGAATCTCGAAGACAGTTGTATAAAAATGTAGCCTATGAGGGGTGACAATGGGATTGGGAAAGCCATAAGGACCAAACACCACTTTGTCTAGTTTATGGATGGATGTGTAGAAAAGTAGGGGAAGGAAACAAACAGACAAAGGTACCCAGTGTTCTTTTTTACTTCAATTGCTCTTTTTCACTCTAATTATTATTATTGTTATTTTTGTGTGTGTGCTAATGAAGGTGTCAGGGATTGATTTAGGTGATGAATGTACAACTATGTAATGGTACTGTAAACAATCGAAAGTACAATTTGTTTTGTATGACTGCGTGGTATGTGAATATATCTCAATAAAATGATGATTAAAAAAAAAAAAAAAAACTTAATTTCAGGTTCATGTTGTGTAATTTTTTAAGAATCAGAAATACAGGAGAAAAAGTATTCAGGTATGTCAAGTGTTAAGTTAATAAAAGTGTTTTTCTGGATTTTGCCTATATTTGTAATATTTAATAGCTTTATAAAATTTGTAATTTGTTCGTTCCCTTTTTCCTTCTAAATATTTGCTTTTGTTTCTAATTGTGTATTTATAATTCTGCACTCTTTTTCTTGAAGAGGGTCCCCAAAAGTGTATAAACTTCAGGCCCCACAAAACCTGGATTAACCCCTAAGAAGGAGGTGTTGAGGGTTTGAGGCAAATGAATAATGTGAAATATTCATCTAGGTGGGTGAGTCACTAGTGAGCCAAGGACACTGTAATTGCCTGGCAACATTGAGGCCCACTTGAGGTTCCTGGTTATGAATCTACAGGAAGACAAGGGGGCGTTGTATTTTTCTCTGCTCCCTTCCAAGAGGGAAGCACAAGAGTTGGGTTTAACCGTGGCAATGGTTTTACTAGGGAAGTAAGATAAAGTGAGAGAAGAGCAAGGAAGCCAGGGCCTTTGTATAGGTGTGGCTATAATGATTGACCATGGAACGATATTGGCTAAGGAGTGGAGTGAGAGCAACAAAGAGATGAGGGAGATGAGAAGATATTAGGATCAGTGGATTGGAAGACCCACTGGGGGCAGGTATAGAGAGAATGAGCTGGAAAGATAGGAAATGGTAATTAGAGAGTGGGAAGCATGCAATCGAAATAGTGAAGTTTGAAGTTATTAGTAATGAGAAGATCTAGGCAGGATTCAGAGGCTGTTGTAGTAGTCCAGGCAAGAGATGAGTAAGACCTGGGAATAGGATGGAGGGCAGGATGATTAGGCTTTTTTTTAAAAGCCATATAACAGAGAGTGCTTTATAATTGGAGATTGAGATGAGGGAGAAGAAATCATCAATAATGATTCCCAGATTCTGTTTAAAAAGATAATTAAGTGTATGTGTGTGTGTAATGCACTTTGAGCCTTAATAAAGTTTCTTTGAATTCTGGTTTTAATTGGCACTGATCTTTTAAAGATAAATAAAACACAGCCTAGGTTCTTTAACAGGAAATTACCATGTATTTCCTTTGCTGTAGAGTGGTGATGTTGGCTGTGAGTTGTGTGTTTATGTGTGTGTTGTTGTTTTTTTTTCCTCCCACCATGATTAATCCAGTATCTTTTTATTCCTTCAGAATGGATTTTTATCTGCAGTGCCTTATTTCGGCGGTTGGTTATGTATGATCCTGTCTGGTCAAGCTGCTGACAATTTAAGGGCAAAATGGAATTTTTCAACACTGTTTGTTCGCAGAATGTTTAGCATTATGGGTAAGTGAATTGAATCAGGTTTTGTTTGGTTTACAATTATTTAAATGTTTATAATGCAAAGCAAAATAAAAATGATAATATTGATCATTTATTTTGTTCACATTTAAAACACTATGATGCATTTATTGCCTTTCTGTACAAGATTGTTGTCCTTTTTGAACCATGCATTTTGAGGATGAAGATTTATAATATCCTATTATCTTCAAACAACTTTAAAAAAAAAATGGCTTACTTTTCTGGACAACATCCCCAGTTTTTATACATCATTTAGTTTTTAGCTCTAAATTTACAATGAAAATAATATTTTTAAGCCTCCTCCCCTCTTCTAAAGTGAATACATTTTAAATATTATTCCAAAAATATTTACTAAAATCATTATATCAAATGAGGAGCTATAGACCAAAGAACTCAAAGGAACCTTAAATAATCATGTTTTTCAACTCTGCTTTCAGAAATACAAATTATAAAACTATCTGGGACCGTTATTCAATTTCTTAAAGGTCTCCAGTGACTAGAAACCCTAGAAGTCATTAATGGCTATAGTTCGGTAATGACATTGTAAAAGGACCCTGTTTTAGCTTAGTTCTTAGCACTGGAAATGCTGAACTGTTCTATTGCTTAGTTACTTTGACGCTTAAGAAATTTTTCCACATCTGCAAGTGAAACAAATCCCATTGATTCAATCCAATTTTCTCTTTTTTTTGGCTTCCTGTGGACCTGTTTTATCCAATATTGTAGCCATTAGCCATATGTGGCTATTTAAATTTAAATTAACTGAACTAAAAAAAAAAAACAGTTCCTCTGTTTCACTACATATATATAACATTCCCACCATTACAGAAAATTATTGGACAGCACTGCTGTGGACAGAGGAAAACTGACAGCCCACTCATTAATTCCCCTTCCTATGTTACTTGTATTTCATGCTTAACTGCCTGTAATATACTGTGCATTTTATTAGTGTTCTCAGTTGTTAAAACTGAAATGGCATGTTTTTGTTACTTTGTCCAACACAATCTATTACTTAGTTTGTGTTCTTTAGTTACGTGAATTTTAACTCATATTCTCTCCAAAACTACATCTTTCAGTTATTCTCTTCTTGCTCTTCTCTCCAACACTGTAGAACTTTAGCTGTCTCCTGGTCACACGTATATTTAATAATATTGCATAGTGCGATTTTCCTGTTACTTTTATGTTAGTCACATTTCGTGTATATCTTTTCCAGCAGTTATTTTTTGTGAAACTCTGCATATTTGAGTCTTCTGCCCAGTACAGTGTTTCTACAGTAGGTGGCAGTAATATCAAATTTCAGTCTTACACTGTATTAAGATAATGCAAGCAACTATCAATGCTAAGGTTACTTCTTTTTTATAACTTTTTAAATTCCAGGAATGATCGGACCTTCAGTATTCCTGGTAGCCACGGGATTTATAGGATGTGATTATTCTTTGGCTGTTGCATTCCTAACCATATCAACAACACTGGGAGGCTTTTGCTCTTCAGGATTTAGCATTAACCATCTGGATATTGCTCCTTCGTGAGTACCAATGTAAAGATTTGCTGTGATTGAGTTTAAATTCTTAAGAATATTTCAGTTTTTACCCAACAAGTAAAGCATGAAGTCATTTTTAAATTTAAACCTAACTACCATCACCTGTGTCCATAGTGTTCTCATAGGAGCGTATCAAATAACACAATGTAATCTAATTATTAGCAAGAATAGGAATTCTATGAAGACAGAGACTCTGTCCTGTCATCTTCAGAATTTGCCATAGTGCTTGGCACATTGTGGGCATTTAGTCGGATGGATGAAATCCAAGAGCAGACGAAGTGATTTTTCTAATTGTTATAATGTTACAGGTGGGTAACACTTGATAGTTTACAGATCACTTGAACAAACATTATCTTGTTTTATCCTTAAAGCATTCCTTGTTCACTTTTAAAACACTATGATGCATTTAGTGCCTTTCTGTACAAGATCATTGTCCTTTTAGAACCATGCATTTTGAGGCTTAAGATTTATAATATTCTGTTATTTCTACCATAGTCTGTTAAGAAAGGGTGGGGGGGCTTAAGTCTTACAGCTGTTAAAAAAAGGGGGAGGGGGCTTACTTTTCTGAACACCATCCCCAGTTTTTATACAGTATTTAGTTTTCAACTCTAACTTTGCAATGAAAATATTTTTAAGCATCTATCCCTCAATTATATCGTGAAGATAGTGTAAATTCCAAATCCCCTCTCCACCTTAGACTTAGCATCCATTGATTTTTTTTAATCTTCATTTTATTGAGATATATTCACATACCATGCAGTCATACAAAACAAATCGTACTTTCGATTGTTTACAGTACCATTACATAGTTGTACATTCATCACCTACATCAATCCCTGACACCTTCATTAGCACACACACAAAAATAACAAGAATAATAATTAGAGTGAAAAAGAGCAATTGAAGTAAAAAAGAACACTGGGTACCTTTGTCTGTTTGTTTCCTTCCCCTATTTTTCTACTCATCCATCCATAAACTAGACAAAGTGGAGTATGGTCCTTATGGCTTTCCCAATCCCATTGTCACCCCTCATAAGCTACATTTTTATACAACTGTCTTCGAGATTCATGGGTTCTGGGTTGTAGTTTGATAGTTTCAGGTATCCACCACCAGCTACCCCAATTCTTTGGAACCTAAAAAGGGTTGTCTAAAGTGTGCGTAAGAGTGCCCACCAGAGTGACCTCTCGGCTCCTTTTGGAATCTCTCTGCCACTGAAGCTTATTTCATTTCCTTTCACATCCCCCTTTGGGTCAAGAAGATGTTCTCCATCCCACGATGCCGGGTCTACATTCCTCCCCGGGAGTCATATTCCACATTACCAGGGAGATTCACTCCCCTGGGTGTCTGATCCCACGTAGAGGGGAGGGCAGTGATTTCACCTTTCAAGTTGGCTTAGCCAGAGAGAGAGGGCCACATCTGAGCAACAAAGAGGCATTCGGGAGGAGGCTCTTAGGCACAACCATAGGGAGGCCTAGCCTCTCCTTTGCAGCAACCGTCTTCCCAAGGGTAAAACCTGTGGTAGAGGGCTCAACCCATCAAACCACCAGTCCCCTATGTCTGTGGTCATGTTAGCAACCATGGAGGTGGGGTAGGCGAATACCCCTGCATTCTCCACAGGCTCCTCAACGGGGCACTACATTTTTTTTTTTTCCTTGTTTTTCTTTTTTTTTTTTTAACTTTCCCTTCTTTTTTTAAATCAACTGTATGAAAAAAAAGTTAAAAAGAAAACAAACATACAATAAAAGAACATTTCAAAGAGACCATAACAAGGAAGTAAGAAAAAGACAACTAACCTAAGATACCTGCTTAACTTCCGACATGTTCCTACTTTACCCCAAGAAAGTTACCTAATATAGCAACATTTCTGTGAACTTGTTCCTATTATATCCATCAGAAATTAACAGACCATAGTCATTCCTGGGCATCCCCAGAACGTTAAATAGCTTATCTGTTCTTCTTGGATTATTGTTCCCCCTTCCTTAATTGCTCTATATTGCTAGTTCCCCTACATTCTACATTATAAACCATTTGTTTTACATTTTTCAAAGTTCACATTAGTGGTAGCATATAATATTTCTCTTTTTGTGCCTGGCTTATTTCACTCAGCATTATGTCTTCAAGGTTCATCCATGTTGTCATATGTTTCACGAGATCGTTCCTTCTTACTGCCACGTAGTATTCCATCGTGTGTATATACCACATTTTATTTATCCACTCATCTGTTGAAGGACATTTGGGTTGCTTCCATCTCTTGGCAATTGTGAATAATGCTGCTATGAACATTGGCGTGCAGATATCTGTTCGTGTCACTGCTTTCCGACCTTCCGGGTATATACTGAGAAGTGCAATCGCTGGATCGAATGGTAACTCTATATCTAGTTTTCTAAGGAACTGCCAGACTGACTTCCAGAGTGGCTGAACCATTATACAGTCCCACCAACAATGAATAAGAGTTCCAATTTCTCCACATCCCCTCCAGCATTTGTAGTTTCCTGCTTGTTTAATGGCAGCCATTCTAACCGGTGTTAGATGGTATCTCATTGTGGTCTTAATTTGCATCTCTCTAATAGCTAGTGAAGCTGAACATTTTTTCATGTGTTTCTTGGCCATTTGTATTTCCTCTTCAGAGAACTGTCTTTTCATATCTTTTGCCCATTTTATAATTGGGCTGTCTGTACTATTGTCATTGAGTTGTAGGATTTCTTTGTATATGCAAGATATCAGTCTTTTGTCAGATACATGGTTTCCAAAAATTTTTTCCCATTGAGTTGGCTGCCTCTTTACCTTTTTGAGAAATTCCTTTGAGGTGCAGAAACTTCTAAGCTTGAGGAGTTCCCATTTATCTATTTTCTCTTTTGTTGCTTGTGCTTTGGGTGTAAAGTCTAGGAAGTGGCCTCCTAATACAAGGTCTTGAAGATGTTTTCCTACATTATCTTCTAGGAGTTTTATGGTACTTTCTTTTATATTGAGATCTTTGGTCCATTTTGAGTTAATTTTTGTGTAGGGGGTGAGGTAGGGGTCCTCTTTCATTCTTTTGGATATGGATATCCAACTCTCCCAGCCCCATTTGTTGAAAAGACCATTATGACTCAGTTCAGTGACTTTGGGGGCCTTATCAAAGATCAGTCGGCCATAGATCTGAGGGTCTATCTCTGAATTCTCAATTCGATTCCATTGATCTATATGTCTATCTTTGTGCCAGTACCATGCTGTTTTGGCAACTGTGGATTTATAATAAGCTTCAAAGTCAGGGAGTGTAAGTCCTCCCACTTCGTTTTTCTTTTTTAGAGTGTCTTTAGCAATTCGAGGCATCTTCCCTTTCCAAATAAATTTGATAACTAGCTTTTCCAAGTCTGCAAAGTAGGTTGTTGGAATTTTGATTGGGATTGCATTGAATCTGTAGATGAGTTTGGGTAGAATTGACATCTTAATGACATTTAGCCTTCCTATCCATGAACATGGAATATTTTTCCATCTTTTAAGGTCCCCTTCTATTTCTTTTAGTAGAGTTATGTAGTTTTCTTTGTATAGGTCTTTTACATCTTTGGTTAAGATTATTCCTAGGTACTTGATTTTTTTAGTTGCTATTGAAAATGGTCTCTTTTTCTTGAGTGTCTCTTCAGTTTGTTCATTTCTAGCATATAGAAACATTACTGACTTATGTGCATTAACCTTGTATCCCGCTACTTTGCTAAATTTGTTTATTAGCTCTAGTAGCTGTATCGTCGATTTCTCAGGGTTTTCTAGATATAAGATCATATCGTCTGCAAACAATGACAGTTTTACTTCTTCTTTTCCAATTTGGATGCCTTTTATTTCTTTGTCTTGCCAGATTGCCCTGGCTAGCACTTCCAGCACAATGTTGAATAACAGTGGTGATAGCGGGCATCCTTGTCTTGTTCCTGATCTTAGAGGAAAGGCTTTCAGTCTCTCACCATTGAGTACTATGCTGGCTGTGGGTTTTTCATATATGCTCTTTATCATGTTGAGGAAGTTTCCTTCAATTCCTACCTTTTGAAGTGTTTTTATCAAAAAGGGATGTTGGATTTTGTCAAATGCTTTTTCAGCATCTATTGAGATGATCAGTTGATTTTTCCCTTTTGACTTGTTAATGTGTTGTAATACATTGATTGATTTTCTTATGTTGAACCATCCTTGCATGCCTGGAATAAACCCCACTTGGTCATGGTGTATGATTTTTTTAATGTGTCTTTGGATTCGATTTGCAAGTATTTTGTTGAGGATTTTTGCATCTATATTCATTAGGGAGATTGGCCGGTAGTTTTCCTTTTTTGTAGCATCTTTGCCTGGTTTTGGTATTAGATTGATGTTAGCTTCATAAAATGAGTTAGGTAGTGTTCCATTTTCTTCAATGTTTTGAAAGAGTTTGAGTAAGATTGGTGTCAGTTCTTTCTAGAATGTTTGGTAGAATTCCCCTGTGAAGCCATCTGGCCCTGGGCATTTATTTGTGGGAAGATTTTTGATGACTGATTGGATCTCTTTGCTTGTGATGGGTTGGTTGAGGTCTTCTATTTCTTCTCTGGTCAGTCTAGGTTGTTCATATGTTTCCAGGAAATTGTCCATTTCTTCTACATTATCCAGTTTGTTGCCATACAGTTGTTCATAATATCCTCTTATAATTTTTTTAATTTCTTCAGGATCTGCTGTTATGTCACCTTTTTCATTCATTATTTTGTTTATATGGGTCTTCTCTCTTTTTGATTTTGTCAGTCTAGCTAGGGGCTTGTCAATCTTGTTGATCTTCTCAAAGAACCAACTTTTGGTGACATTTATCCTCTCTATTGTGTTTTTTGTTCTCTATGTCATTTATTTCTGCTTTAATCCTTGTTATTTCTTTTCTTGTACTTGGTTTAGGATTGGTTTGCTGTTCATTTTCTAGCTTCTTCAGTTGATCCATTAGTTCTTTGATTTTGGCTCTTTCTTCCTTTTTAATATATGCATTTAGTGCTATAAATTTCCCCCTTAGCACTGCTTTTGCTGCATCCCATAGGTTTTGGTATGTTGTGTTCTCATTTTCATTCGTCTCTATGTATTTAGCAATTTCTCTTGCTATTTCTTCTTTAACCCACTGATTGTTTAGGAGTGTGTTGTTTAACCTCCAGGTATTTGTGAATTTTCTAAGTCTCTGATGGTTATTGACTTCTAATTGTATTCCATTGTGGTCAGAGAATGTGCTTTGAATAATTTCAATCTTTTTAAATTTATTGAGGCTTGTTTTATGTGCCAGCATATGATCTATTCTGGAGAAAGTTCCGTGAGCACTAGAAAAGTATGTGCATCCTGGTGATTTGGGATGTAATGTCCTGTATATGTCTGTTAAATCTAATTCATTTATCAGATTGTTTAGGTTTTCAATTTCCTTATTGGTCCTCTGTCTGGTTGATCTATCTATAGGAGAGAGTGATGTGTTGAAGTCTCCCACAATTATTGTGGAAACATCAATTGCTTCCTTTAGTTTTGCCAGTGTTTCTCTCATGTATTTTGTGGCACCTTGATTGGGTGCATAGACATTTACGATGGTTATTTCTTCTTGTTGAATTGCCCCTTTTATTAGTAGGTAGTGGCCTTCTTTGTCTCTCAAAACATCCCTGCATTTGAAGTCTATTTTATCTGAGATTAATATTGCTACACCTGCTTTCTTTTGGCTGTAGCTTGCATGAAATATTTTTTTCCATCCTTTCACTTTCAGTTTCTTTGTGTCCCTGTGTCTAAGATGAGTCTCTTGTATGCAACATATTGATGGTTCATTTTTTTTGATCCATTCTGCGAATCTATATCTTTTAATTGGAGAGTTCAATCCATTTACATTCAACGTTATAACCTTGAAGGCATTTCTTGAATCAGCCATCCTGTCCTTTGGTTTATGTTTGTCATATTTTTCCCCTCTCTCTATTAATATCCTTTATTGTACTCATACCGAATCTCGTTAGTACTGAACCTTTCTCCAAGTCTCTCTGTCCTTTCTTTGTTTCTCTGTCTGTAGGGCTCCCTTTAGTATCTCCAGTTGGGCAGGTCTCTTGTTAGCAAATTCTCTCAGCATTTGTTTGTCTGTGAAAAATTTAAGCTCTCCCTCAAATTTGAAGGAGAGCTTTGCTGGATAAAGTATTCTTGGCTGGAAATTTTTCTCACTCAGAATTTTAAATATATCGTGCCACTGCCTTCTTGCCTCCATGGTGGCTGCTGAGTAGTCACTACTTAGTCTTATGCTGTTTCCTTTGTATGTGGTGAATTGCTTTTCTCTTGCTGCTTTCAGAACTTGCTCCTTCTCTTCTGTGTTTGACAGTGTGATCAGTATATGTCTCGGAGTGGGTTTATTTGGATTTATTCTATTTGGAGTTCGCTGAGCATTTATGATTTGTGTATTTATGTTGTTTAGAAGATTTGGGAAGTTTTCCCCAACAATTTCTTTGAGTACTCTTCCTAGACCTTTACCCTTTTCTTCCCCTTCTGGGACACCAATGAGTCTTATACTCGGACGTTTCATATTATCTATCATATCCCTGAGGTCCATTTTGATTTTTTCAATTTTTTTCCCCATTCTTTCTTTTATGCTTTCATTTTCCATTCTGTCATCTTCGAGGTCACTGATTCGTTGTTCAACTTCCTCTAGTCTTGTACTATGAGTGTCCAGAATCTTTTTAATTTGGTCAACAGTTTCTTTAATTTCCATAAGATCATCCATTTTTTTATTTAGTCTTGCAATGTCTTCTTTATGCTCTTCTAGGGTCTTCTTGATTTCCTTTGTTTCCCGTACTATGGTCTCATTGTTCATCTTTAGTTCTTTGAGTAGCTGCTCTAGGTGCTGTGTCTCTTCTGGTATTTTGATTTGGGTGCTTGGGCTTGGATTATCCATATCATCTGGTTTTTTCATATGCTTTATAATTTTCTGTTGTTTTTGGTCTCATGGCATTTGCTGAACTTGATAGGGTTCTTTTAGGGTTTGTAGACCTATTGAAGTCCTTATCCCTAATTTATCAGATCTACAGCTTCGTGGAGTACACTTTCTCTAACTAACCAGCAGGTGGCGTCCACGAGCCACCTGTTCTCCACAAGCCAGTTCTCCCCTGCTTAGCCTTTTTGGTGAGTGGGGGAGTGAGTCTTGTGGGGTCCAATTGGTGTACCAAGCTTGCGTGTGTAGTTGGTGTTGCCTGCCCTGTATATGGGGCGTGTTTCTGGGCAGTCAGGGAGGGGGGGTGGCCCTAACAATCAAATCTCCCTGGTGATCCTAGAGTTTTAAAGCTGCTGCAATAGTCTAATCCTTCAGTTCAGTCCTGCCACAGTTTGTCTCTGCCACTGACCCACAAGTCCTTGGTATTGTCGTACGGCTCCTGAGACTTGCAAGTGGGCCCCTCTTCCAGGCTGTGCACCCCGGGTCCTCTATTAAGGGATGACTGTGCTATGTCACAGGTGAGTGCCATCCCCCCAGGACAGTTCTGGGCTGCTGGGCTGTGTAGGGAGGCTCCCAGTCTGCTGAAATGATGGCTGAATGGGGCTTTGTTAATTCACACTGCTCCACCTTCCCAACTCTGGGACAATCAGCTGAGGTTGCAGGGAAGGCTAATGTCCACGCCCAGTTTTGTGGTGTGTGCCTGTTATTTGAAGCACTTCCGTCACACTGGGTTATCTGGGGCAGCTCTGGGCTATGGGGCTGGTGATGGGCAGGAGTGTTTCCTGTCCACCAGGATGATGGCTGTGAGCGGACACCCCCCTTTTCTTGGGAAGTTGTGGTGTTTAGTGAATTTTCTCAGCCACTGGATTATTGCCTTTTGTCTCAGAGCTCTCTTAGTTCTGCTCTTGACTTGACCTGCCCAAATTACAAGCCTTTGAAGCTTTCTGTATTGGGCTTCTTAGAGTAATTGTTTTAGAAAAAGAAAAAAGGATTAAAAAAAAAAAAAAAAAAGGGCCCTCCTCAGAGATCTAATGGGTTATTGAAATGCTAAGCAACAAAGCAACCAGGGCCATTACAGAAAGGTCCACAGGGCAGAGAGATCAGCTTTTCTTCAGGATTTGCATATGCGCCTCAGGGCCTGAGCTCTGCCCTTCCCCTTTCTATGTTCACCAGAACTCCAAAAATCCTCCGCTTTTATTTTGGAGTTTTTTGTGTTGTTTTTTTTCTATGCCTGTCTCCTGTCTGCTGGGCTGGCTGCTCTCAGATTCTCTGGTGTCTGGTCTCAGTCTATCGATGGTTGGAGTTTGGATCAGTAGAATGAGTTTCCGATAAGGGCTGCCACTGCAGTTCTCCCTTCTCCTTCCCGGAGCTGACAGCCCCTCCTCCCAGGGACTGAGCCTGGCAGGGAGGGATGCGGGTCTCCTGTCCGCAAAAACTTACAGATTTCGCTGATCTCAGCAGTTCCACGTTTTCATGAGTGTTGTATGAAGTATGCCCAAAGTCAGATTGCTCTGTGGTGTCCAGTCCACACAGTTCCTGGCTTTCTACCTACTTTCCTGGAGGAGAAACTAAAACATACAGCTCACCAGTCCGCCATCTTGCCCCGCCTCTGCATCCATTGATTTTATTTGCCCAAACCAGTCTTTACTATGATGGTTTCAAAATGGTGATATTACAACCTCACTATTCCCTCCACATATATTATTTGGCATTCTGTTACAAGGAATATTCTCCCTTCTCCCCCATTTATCTACTTATCTAACTGTTAATTAGTGTAGGCTCCAAGATTCCTGTTTTATTTAATGGATTATAATCCATTAATGCCTTTATTTATTTTCATGCTCAAATTGTCACAGATTTGGCCAGGGGGAGCCCCTTCAAGATGACTGCAGTGGCTTTTTTACATGCCACCCCACTATTGTTTGTTTTTGTTTTGTTTTTTTTTGGAGGGGGGGCACACTTCCTTAATGACGGTACAAGTGTTTCAGGTTCCCTTGTACCTTCCCTGTCCCAACCTGGAATTATGCATTTCTCCAAGGAACCCTAGTTCCTTTTAGTGCTGAATGGTATTTAGAAATCAAAGATCCCCAGCAAATATCATATGTTTTAATTACTAAGTTTTACTGTCTCTTTTAAGCAGGTATTAATTACTACCTAGAAATGACATTAATATTAAGCATGGAGTATAGTCAAAGATTCATTAACAAGATTTATTAGAAACAAAAGTCTACAGTTTTATCAAATTATTTATTTTATGTCTTTTGTATGTTGAATAATCATCTACTAGACTTTATTTTAAACTTCTTTTTCTACTTTCTTATCTTGGGGTTTTGAAAAGTGATTCTCCTGTCCTTCACAGAATTATAAAGATATCAGTGTAGACTTTAAAATCCTTTTAGAGTGAAGTGTAGTGACCCCTTTCTTCACAAATTGCTAGATTTTTTTGAGGTTATTGTGGAAGATGGAGCTTTAAATGTATATTTTAATGAATGGTATTGCTTTCTGGTAAATGAAATATGAAACTTGTTTAGCTATCATTTCATTTTTATAACCACAACTGTTAATTAAAGTATTGATGGGGTCACATAGCTGAGTTTGTGTATCTGTATTTAAATAGCTGTAAAAAGTATCTGCATAATAGTAAATTCCATAGGATACTATGTAAGTTTATATTTAGTTTTATAATATGAATTTGAACTAAAAATATATTAACGTTAAAATTTAGTTGGAAGTAGAAGGTGCAGTATTTGCTGAGATCAGGAGTAGAAAGGAAATAGTGTATCTAAATGAGGTTTTTGCTTAAGGCATTTTGTCCACTCACCTTCTCTGCATTGTACTTTCTCAAAACAATTTCAATAAACTTATGTTAATATTCAGTCACATTCTATGGATATTATGTTATATATGGTATATATTCACTCTTCACATATGTATTTGCTTTCACATAATTCTTTCATAGAATTATGGTATAATGATACATAACTATATCATATTTTTACCTCAATCTAATTTATACCTTGCTAATCTAATGAAAATCCTAGGCTGCAAGAACCCTCCCAAAGTTCAAAATTCCAACAAAAGTTAAACAGTGTAAGACCACACGTCTCATCATTCTTTAGTGTAGTATGAAACTGTTGCTTATTTGACAGGGGCAAGAACAGTAATATTTTTCTCAGTAATTGCAAATTTGTAGGAATAATAGTTGGTTTTAAACTAAGTAGCCATCCATTTTACAGAGAAAATGGTACCTTCTTTAGTTAATTAGTTTCATTCATATTTTTTTGTATAATTAAAACCAATTATACAAAAGATTCAATTACTTATTAAACCTATTAGTTACCGTCTTTGCAGTATTTAAATTTTCAAGTCCAAAATTATTATCCTTTGTACAGTTTTATATAATTTTCATTTTTAAACTAGAAGTTTGCATTAATCTCTTAAATATAAAAATTTTTCTTAAATGTAAATGTGTTTACTGAGTTACATTTGTTTTAAAAGCGTAAGGCCTTGATAATCATAATAATAATAAAACTGTTATATTGTGTGTAGGAAGTCTATTACGGCGAAAACACTGAATAAATCTTTCATCTTATATAGCAATAGTGTTGTGTTTTCAAACATGCATGAAAGTCTTAGGACAGTGCCTGTCATATAGAATGTGCTCAATAAATATTTGTTGAATGAATGAGTCTCTGGTTCTAATCACAAGACTAAATGTCTAATGTTGGAAGTACTTATAATATACCAGAGACTTTGGTCAAAAATAAAAGAAATTAAAATAGAGGGAAGAATTTTGTGAACCTTACAATCTAGGAAATGTTTATTGAGTATATGTCTTGGTGAGTTTTGACCTAAGGAGTTTAGTATATTGATGAAAAAAAAGAAGAATATTTGAGAAGCAAATTAACCTCGAGAAAACTTTGTTAAATTTAGTGATAGTTTGAAAAATCAGATACAAACATAACTAAAATAATGAAGAACTTCTTGAAAGTTGAAGAAGTAGACGTAAGAAGCCATTTCTCTGGGAGATAATAGGAAGAAGGCTGCACAGTCACTTGAGGCACATACTTGAAATTTACAAAGTAGGAACTAAGCCTGATTACCCAAAAAGGGATTCAAGAAAAGAGCAAATACTCAAAGGACTGATTTTTTTTTTCCTTTATGCTACTGATTAAAGATATGGAATCTGGGAAGGATTTCACTTGAAGTAAGTTAAATAAATTACATCATTCAGTTATATAAATTATAGAATCATAAAAATGTTAGAACTGGGAAGGATTTAGAGTCATTTCATTCCTTACTATTCAAAAATGTGGGTTCAGTGGCAACAGCATCACCTGGGAGCCCAATAGAAATGCAGAATTTTAGGCTTCACCCCAGGCCTGCTAAGCTGGAATTTGCATTTTAAGATCATCAGGTGATTCTCCTGCGCGTTCAAGTGTGAGAGGCACTGGACTAGTCCAGTCCCCTCACTCAAAGAGCAAACATTTATGGAGAACCTATTATACATTTAGCATTCTACATGACACTACAAAAAATAAGAGTCACCTCCTGCTTGCAGAAAGATTTGTATAGTTCAGAAAAGAAACAAAAAATAGACAATTGTTGTATACTGTGATGCATATTATGGCGCATTCTTTCAACAAATACTTATTGAAAACAAGTGCCAGCCATAACAGATAAAGCCCTGGTCTCTGGAGCTTTTAATAAAGAGTGGTAGACAGAATCACAAAAATGAAAATGGACTTTTTGAAGAAAAAGTGAGAGTATAACAGGGGGAACATCATGTAGTTTAGGGAGTAAGGTAAGGAAGTTCTGTTGAAGGAAGTGATGTTTAACTGAAACCTAAAAAATGAGTAGGAGGAAGTTAACCAGGTAAAAAGGGAGTGGTATTCCAGACTGAAGGATTTACATGAGAATAAAAAGAAATTGGTTTGTGTTTCAGTTAACTGAAAGAAAGCTATTTACAGCTGAGATACAGAGAAGGAAGCCACTAGAATAGTGGCAGGAAATTTCTCTAGGGAGTAAGCAGGAGCCTATAGTAAGCATTTTGTATTGTGCCCTGAGTAGAAAATGACAGTCTCTATATTTTAAGATCATTTTTGTGAGTACAAATAGAGGAAAGCAATTAGGAGGCTTTGCAGAAACCCATATGAGAGGGATGAGGTATAATAGGAGATATAAAGAAGTCAGTAGGTTTGAAATGTTTTAGAAATACTATAGATGGAACTTGGCAATGGATTAGAGTTGAAGAGTGAGGAAGATATCAAGGATGATAATAATTGGGTGAATGGATGTTCCCCTTACTGTAATTGGGATTCTGGAGAAGAAGGAGGAGTCTTGGGAGAAGATCAAGATTTCACACATGCCATGTTTGAGAGGTATGTGAAAACACCTAGAAAAGATTAGTTTGTAGGCAGTTGGATATTTGGATCTGGACCAACTCAGAAAAGATGTCTGACAGGAAATGAAAATTAGGAAGGAGTACTCCGCATTTCACTATTTTTAAAGCCAAGGATTGCCTGGGAAGAGAAGGTAAAATGACAAGATGAGAGATCTCAGGACTGGATCTTGAGAAACCTCAATATTTAGAGGTGAGCAAGAGGGGAGATAACCAGCAAGGGAGACTAATAAGGAGCAACTAGAAGAGGTAGAAGGAATATTCAGATGTGTTATCAATGAAAGCAAGAGAAAAGAGTGTTTCAAGGAGAGAACAATATGTATTAAAATAGAAGTTAAAAACAGCATACTACAGAAGCCCATAAGCATACTGCCCATAGGACAAACAGTGGTTAGCCAAATAATGGAAGAAGTAGAAAGAGGCATTTCAGGCAGAGGACATGGATAAAGGTATCAAGGCTCAAGATGCCCAAGCATGTAGTTCCATGTGAGTAGAGTAATGGGTACAAAGTCTGGTACAAAAAGAGATGAGTCTTGGAGAGATAGGCAGTGCCACAGCATGGAGGGATAATGAATTTAGATGTTATTGTGTAGTCAATGGGAAGGTATCACATCAAATTTTAAACTTAGAAATGTCCCGGCAGCAGCATATAAGATGCATTTGTGGTGGGCAGGACTAGGGCCAGAGAGACCACTTAGGAGGAGGTTGTGGAAGTAATCGAAGCACTTTGTTATAGGAGATGGCATAAAGCATTGTTGTATAAGGAAGCCAAGAGGAGAGGGTATTTCACGAAGGAGAGAGCACTAAGTATTTAGAAGTTATGAACTGTATGCTATGGAGGGTGTGCTGGTTTGAATGTATTATGTTCCCCAGAAAAAGCCATATTCTTTGATGCAATCTTGTGGGCCAGACATGTTAGTGGGGATTAAGTTAGAACATTTGGATTAGGTTGTTTGCATGGCAATGCGCCTCACCCAACTATAGGTGATAACTCTGATAAGATATTTCCATGGAGGCATGGCCCCACCCATTCAGGGTGGGCCTTGATCAGTGGAGCCATGTAAATGAGCTGACAAACAGAAGGAACTCAGTGCAGCTGAGAATGACATTTTGAAGAGGAGCTACAGCCAAGAGGGACACTTTGAAGAAAGCATAGGAGCTGCAGATGAGACACAATTTGAAGACAGCCGTTGAAAGCAGACTCTTGCTCCGGAGAACCTAAGAGAGTTCAAACAACCCAAGAGCAACTAAGAGTGACATTTTTGAGGAACTGCGGCCTAGAGAGGAACATCCTGGGAGAAAGCCATTTTGAAACCAGAACTTTGGAGCAGACACCAGCCATATGTCTTCCCAGCTAACAGAGGTTTTCCGGACACCATTGGCCATCTTCCAGTGAAGGTACCTGATTGCTGATGTGTTACCTTGGACACTTCATGGCCTTAAGACTGTAACTGTGTAACCAAATAAACCCCCTTTTGTGAAAGCCAATCCATCTCTGGTGTTTTGCATTCCGGCAGCATTAGCAAATTAGAACAGGGGGAGAGGTATAAAATTAAGAGCTATTAAGTCTTTCTAAAAGAAACCAGAGCTTCTTGGAGAAAAGACTTGTTCCAGTTTGCTAATGCTGCTGGAACGCAAAACACCAGAAATGGATTGGCTTTTATAAAGGCGGTTTATTTGGTTACACAGTTACAGTCTTAAGGCCATAAAGTGTCCAAGGTAATGCATCGGCTATCGGGTAACTTCAGTGAAGGAAGGCCAATGGCGTCCAGAAAACCTCAGTTAGCTGGGAGGGCATGTGGCTGACATCTGCTTGCTCCCAGGTTGTGTTTCAAAATGGCTTTCTCCAAAATGTCTGCCTCAACTTCCAACGGCCATCTTCAAAATGTCTCTGTAAGCTGCAGCTACTCTCTCAGCTCCTGTGCATTCTTCAAAGTGTTCCTCTTGGCTGTAGCAAGCCTCTGGGCCTGTGTGACTTTTTAAAACACTCCAGTGATCCAATTAACACCCACCCTGAATGGGCAGGGTAACGCCTGCATGGAAATTATCCAATCAAACATTTCACTCACAGGTGATTGTCACATTTCCATGGAAACAGTCAATCACAGTATTCCAATCTAATCAACACTAAATACATCTGCCCCCACAAGATTGCATCAAAGAACATCGCATTTTGGGGGACATGATACATTCAGACTGGCACAAGGCTATTCTATTTTTTTGAGAAAATACAAATGAATTCAAAGCCTAATGGAGACATGTATAAAGGACATAGGGCATGGTGGCAACAAATTACACAAGCCCAACTTGAAGTAGTTCATGTTGGCCAAATTTGAGACAATTAGAGCATCAAAGAGAATAATGACAGTGCTGGATTTTAACATTCAGAGGACAATTGGTGAAATTTGAATGGGTCTGAGTATAAAATGGTAGTAAAGCATCTGTTAATTTCCTGCTTTTGGTGATGTTATTGTGATTATGTTGGAGAATGTCCTTGTTTGTAGGAAATACACACTCAAGTATTCAAGGTTGTTGGGACAAAAGGTTGGCAACTTATTCTCAAAAGTTTCAGGGGGAGAAAAACAGCCGATAACTGTAGGGAACCAGACTGGAAATATGGGAATATGGAGGATGTAGGAGTTGGGCAGGAGACTGCTATTTGTTTTATTAGCCTTTTAATACAATTTAATTTTTAACTATGTGTATATATTCCTTCAATTAAAAATAAAAAAGAATTGGGTTTCCCATATCCACCTCAAAATGTATTTTGTATTCTTAACATCAGTAGCATATTTTAATTATTTCGAGTATCTTTAAGTTTTCATTGAATTAAGCTGAAAACATGTTATAATGACTTAAAGATCAAAATACAATTGTAAATTTCTGTTATGTACCAGTGTAGATAAAATTCTTCCTGACTTCAAAAAAAATCCATTCTGGAACTTTGACTCATGACATCCTTTGAAATTTGCTAACTACTTGTTAAATCCTACTTTGAAAATTTTCACTGTTATGTATATATGTTTGTGCCAGTCTGAATGTATTGTGTCCCCAAATGCCATTATCTTTGTGGTCTTGTGGGACAGACGTTTTGGTGCTGGTTAGATTTGCTTGGAATGTGCCCCACCCAGCTGTGGGTGGTGACTTTGGTGGGATACTCCCATGGAGGTGTGACCCCACGCATTCAGGGTGGGCCTTGATCAGTGGAGCCATATAAAACATGCTGACTCGAAGAGACTGAAGGGAGTGCAGCTGTGAGTGACGTTTTGAAGAGAAGCAAGCTTGCTAGAGAGGAACGTCCTGGGAGAAAGCCATTTTGAAACCAGAACTTTGGAGCAGACGCCAGCCACGTGCCTTCCCAGCTAACAGAGGTTTTATGTGGAGGATGTATCCAGAGAGGAATGTCCTGGGAGAAGCCATTTTGAAACCAGAACTTTGGAGCAGACGCCAGCCATGTGCCTTCCCAGCTAACAGAGGTTTTCCGGACGCTATTTGCCATCCTCCAGTGAAGGTACCCGATTATTGATGTGTTACCTTGGACACTTTATGGCCTTAAGACTGTAACTGTATAGCCAAATAAACCCCCTTTTTATAAAAGCCAATCCATCTCTGGTGTTTTGCATTCTGCAGCATTAGCAAACTAGGACAATGTTAAAGTCCACAATTTTAAAAAAGCATTAAAAAAAATCCATAAGTTTCTAGTGATAATAACAACAAAAAAGAGATGAGGGAGAGACTTCTACAGGGGAAGCTTACCTATAAAGACATACTCCTTCTAATAAGTGTAGAAAAAAATGACATAATTAGAAAAATCACCATTTAAGTTACCACCAATCCAAGTAGTTGATTCAGATGAGGAACACCAATGAATGTTAAAACCAGTGGGTGGAATATTTCCTCCTTCTGCGACCTGAGCCTGTTCTCTTCTGGGAAAACCTGATTGGGGTGGCCAAGGAGGTAAGATGCCTAAACAACAGAAAACTACAATCTACACTAAGAAAAACGAAGTTATGGCCCTGTTAAAGGAACAGACTTACACTTCAACTGAGATACAGGAATTGAAACAACTAATACTAAGTCAATTTAAAAAGTTTAGAGAAGATATGGCAAAAGAGATGAAGGCTATAAAGAATACACTGGGCATACATTAGGTAGAAATCGAAAGTTCGAAAAAAAACCCCAGCAGAATCTATGGAAATGAAAGGCACCACACAAGAGATGAAAGACACAATGGAAGCATACAACAGCAGATCTCAAGAGGCAGAAGAAAATACTCAGGAACTGGAGAACAAGGCACCTAAAAGCCTACACACAAAGAACAGATAGAGAAAAGAGTGGAAAAATATGAGCAACGTCTCTGGGAACTTAAGGACAAAATGAAATACAAGAATATAATTATCATTAGTGTCCCAGAAGGAGAAGAGAAGGAAAAAGGGGCAGAAGCAATAATAGAGGAAATAATCAGTGAAAATTTCCCATCTCTTATGAAAGACATTAAATTACAGATCCAAGAAGTGCAGCGTACTCCAAACAGAATACAACTGAGTAGGCCTATGCCAAGACACTTAATAATCAGATTATCAAACATCAAAGACAAACAGAATCCTGAAAGCAGCAAGAGAAAAGCAATCCGTCACATACAAAGGAAGCTTAATAAGACCATGTGCAGACTTCTCAGCAGAAACCATGAAGGCAAGAAGGAAGTGGTGTGATACATTTAAGATACTGAAAGAGAAAAACTGCCAACCAAGAATCCTATATCCAGCAAAACCATCCTTCAACTATGAGGGCAAGTTCAAAATATTCTCTGAAAAACAGACAATGCGAGAGTTTGTGAATAAGATACCTGGCCTTCAGGAAATACTAAAAGGAGCACCACAGACTGATAGGAAAAGACAGGAATGAGAGGTTTGGAACACAATTTTGGGTGATGGTAGCACAGCAATATAAGTACACTGAACAAAGATAACTATGAATATGGTTGAAAGAGGAAGGTTAAGAGCATGTGGGACACTAGAAGAAAAGAGGAAAGATAAAGACTGGGACTGTATGACTGCGTGGAACCTAGAGTGTTCAACAATTGTGATAAAATGTACAAATATGTTTTTTCGCGAGGGAGAACAAACAAATGTCAACCTTGCAAGGTGTTAAAAATAGGGAGGTATTGGGGGAAAAATACAATTAATGTAAACTAGAGACTATAATTAACAAAATCATTGTATTATGCTTCCTTTAATGTAACAAAGGCAATATACCAAGGTAAATGCAGATAAGAGGGGGGGATGGGGAGGGGTGTGAGACACTTGACATTGGTGATGTTGTCTGACTCTTTATTCTATTTTGATTTAAGGTTCTCTTTCCTTTTGCTGCTTCCTAGCTGTCTTTTTTCTTTCTTTCTTTTTTCTTTCTCTTTTGCCTCTCTACCTTCTTTGACTCTTCCTCCTGCTTTGTGGAAGAAATGTAGATGTCCTTATATAGATAGTGCTGAGGGTGGTGAACACCTAAATATGTGACTATACAGGGAATCATTGATTGTTTACTTAGGATGGAATGTATGGCATGTGAACAAAACCATCTTAAAAAAAAAAAAGGGTTGATGACGAAACCTTGAGGGTAATATACTGAGTGAAATAAACCAGATACATAACGACAAATATTGCAGGGTCTCACTGGTAGGAACTAATTATAATATGTAGACTCACAGACATGAAATATAAGTTACCAAGATATAGAAGTAAGCTAAAGAATGGGGAGTGGTTGCTTAGTATGAGTAGAATGTTCAATAGGATGAACTTAAATGTTTGGAAATGAACAGAGGTGACGGTAGCACGTTGTGAGAATAACTAACAGTGCAGAATGGTATGTGAATGAGGTGAAAAGGGGAAGCTCAGAGTCATGTATATCACCAGAAGGAAAGTTGGAGGCTAAAAGATGGGAATGTATAAAACAGTAAACCTTGTGATGGGCAGTGTCCAAGATTAACTGTATAAATTTTAGAAATCTCTTTCATGAACCAGAACAAATGTATGACACTACAACTAGAAGCTAATAATAGAGGGGCATATAGGGAAAAAATATATACCTATTGCAAACTATATACTACAGTCAGTAGTATTTCAGCGTTCTTTCATAAACAGTAACAAATGTACTATACCAATACTACAAGTTAACAATGAAGGTGGGGGTTGTTAGGGATATGGGAGGATTCGAGTTTCCTTTTCTTTTTTTTTTTTTTTTTTTTTTTAATCTTCATTTTATTGAGATATATTCACATACCACGCAGTCATACAAAACAAATCATACATTCGATTGTTCACAGTACCATTACATAGTTGTACATTCATCACCTAAATCAATCCCTGATACCTTCATTAGCACACACACAAAAATAACAAGAATAATAATTAAAGTGAAAAAGAGCAATTGAAGTAAAAAAGAACACTGGGTACCTTTGTCTGTTTGTTTCCTTTCCCTATTTTTCTACTCATCCATCCATAAACTAGACAAAGTGGAGTGTGGTCCTTATGGCTTTCCCAATCCCATTGTCACCCCTCATAAGCTACATTTTTATACAGTTGTCTTCGAGATTCATAGGTTCTGGGTTGTAGTTTGATAGTTTCAGGTATCCACCACAGGCTACCCCAATTCTTTAGAACCTAAAAAGGGTTGTCTAAAGTGTGCGTAAGAGTGCCCACCAGAGTGACCTCTCGGCTCCTTTTGGAATCTCTCTGCCACTGAAGCTTATTTCATTTCCTTTCACATCCCCCTTTTGGTCAAGAAGATGTTCTCCGTCCCACGATGCCGGGTCTACATTCCTCCCTGGGAGTCATATTCCACGTTGCCAGGGAGATTCACTCCCTGGGTGTCTGATCCCACATAGGGGGGAGGGCAGTGATTTCACCTTTCAAGTTGGCTTAGCTAGAGAGAGAGGGCCACATCTGAGCAACAAAGAGGCATTCGGGAGGGGGCCCTTAGGCACAATTATAGGGAGGCCTAGCCTCTCCTTTGCAGACTCTTTGTCTTTGTCTTTATTTCTTTTCTGGAGTAATGAAAATCTTCTAAAAATTGAAATTAATTGTAGTGATGGATGTACAGCTGTATGATGGTATGGGGGACAATTGATTGTACACTTTGGATCTTTGGATAATTGTATGGTATGTGAACAATCACAGTAAAAAATAATTAAAAAAAATAAAACCAGTGGGTGACAAAACATCCATGGAACTGCACTACACAAACAGTGAATCCTAAGTTAAACCATGGACTATAATTAATAGTACAATTATTAAAATGTGCTATCATCATTGTAACAAATGTACCACACCAAGGTAATGTGTTTAATAATAGGGTAGTATGTGGGAACTCTGTATTTTATGAATGATTTTTCTATAAAACCACAATTTCTCTAATAAAAAAAATCATTGGAAATAAGCTTCAGTGGCAGAGAGAATCCAAAAGGAGCCGAGAGGTCACTCTGGTGGGCACTCTTACGCACACTTTAGACAACCCTTTTTAGGTTCTAATGAATTGGGGTAGCTGGTGGTGGATACCTGAAACTATCAAACTACAACCCAGAACCCATGAATCTCGAAGACAGTTGTATAAAAATGTAGCTTATGAGGGGTGACAAGGGGATTGGGAAAGCCATAAGGACCACACTCCACTTTGTCTAGTTTATGGATGGATGAGTAGAAAAATAGGGGAAGGAAACAAACAGACAAAGGTACCCAGTGTTCTTTTTTACTTCAATTGCTCTTTTTCAGTCTAATTATTAATCTTGTTATTCTTGTGTGTGTGCTAATGAAGGTGTCAGGGATTGATTTGGGTGATGAATGTACAACTATGTAATGGTACTGTGAACAATCGAAAGTACGATTTGTTTTGTATGACTGCGTGGTATATGAATATATCTCAATAAAATGAAGATAAAAAAAAATCATTGGGTGAAAGGTCATTGGAGAACACACTATTCATATATTTGAAAATATCACCCAATAGATTATTACTAATTACAAAAGGGAACAGTAATTAGAGATCTGGTAGAAACCACTTCTACCAAGTAATCAAACCTAGCATCCACGGTAGTAGGACAAGCTGACCATTATGTGCCTCCTGTTGTGATGAAATGAGACGTACACATCACCTGTATTATTTTTTTGCCCCCAATTTTTAACTTCAATTTAAGCATGGGAAAACAAACCAATAAATCCAAACTGCAGGACAGTATACCAGACAACTAGCCTGGACTCTTCAAAATTATAAATGCCATGAAATACAAAGAAGGGCAGGGAGACTGGTCTAGATTAAAGGAGACTAAAGAGGCATGCCAACCAAGTGTGATTTGTGTGTTAATTTTTTTTAATATGATGATAGTATTATGGTAACATAGGAGAATGTCCTTGTTCTTAGGAGTATTTAGTGGATACATGTCACTATGACTGCAATTTATTTTCAGATGGTTCAGGAAAAAAATGTGTGTATTTATATATGTGTGTGTGTGTGTGTATCTATACACTACAAGATCTGTAGTTTAATTAATAATATTTTTAATGTTAGTTTCCTGGTCTTGGCAATAATACTGTAGTTATATAAGATATTATCATTAGGCGAAGCAGGGTGAGGAATATAAGGGTACTCTTTGTATTCTTTTTTGCCACTTTTCTGTAAGTCTAAAATTAGTTCAAAATAGTTTTTTTAAAAAAGTAAATAGGTATGGAATGTTTGGGGTGTTCTTTTATTTTTTATTTTTCTTTATTTTGGAGTAATGAAAGTGTTCTAAAATTGATTGTGGTGATGAATGCACAACTATATGATGATACTGTGAGTCATTATTGTATACTTTGGATGGATTATACAGTGTGTGAATTTATCTCAACAAAATTGTGTTTACAAAAGTAGGTAGGAAAGAAAAGGTGCTATGGATTTAAAATAGGAGTTGGTGACTGACTAGATACGAAGACGAAGGAAAACAGGAGAAGCTCAGAGCAGCCCCTGGTTCAGGTGATGGGATGGCAGTGCAAGTTTCTGAGGAAACACAGGAGGAGAAACAGGAATGAGGTCAATATTGGGTATGTTGAGTTTGAGAGAGATTTAAGTGGCAATGTCTGCTGGGAGTTGATGATTATACAGCCATCAATTCAAGAGTGAGATCTGGACTGGATATAAAGATTCACGAGTCATCAACAAATGAGTGATAGATGAAGCCTTGGAATTGGAGCTGTGATCAGAACCATGGGCACCCTTCAAGAGAAAGAAGAGTCTGATGCAAACATAATTGAGAAGAAGTGACAGGAGGGGAGGATGAAGGAAGTAAGTAAAGTAAGTAAAGATTGGGATCAACAGTGTCCAGTGCTACAGAGAAGGTGAGTCAGGTAAGAATGAAAATGTCACTTGGAATGAACACCTAGGAGAAGTTCATTAAACATCATGGTGAAAATTGCTTCCATGGAGCAAAGGTAAAGGAAAGTAGGCTGCAGTGACTTAAAGAATGAATGGAAAAATGAGGAAATGAAGATAGCGTAAACCAGTGATTTCAGAGTGAGATCTTTGGACCATCCTTATTAAAATATCAGGAGTACTTATCAAAAATAAAGCAGAATTGTTCATTATAGGACATTTTATTGTTCCTCCAAGTGGTTCTCAGGAACATTAAAGTTTGAGAACCACTATCAATAAATAGCTGTTTCAAAACTATTAACTCTGAAGGCAAGGAAAAAAGCTAAAGTTGAACACATGTTGACAGAGGAATTCTTTTTTTTTTTTTTTAAGATAGAAGAGACTTGAGCGTGTTAATATGCTGAGATAAGAAGACCAATACGGGGTAGGAGTTTAAAGTTACAAGAAAGAAATGAAAATAACTGGCTGCTAGAAGGCAGGAAGGAAAGAAATCTAGAGCCCGGTGAAAGGATTAGCTTTTTTTTTTTTTTTTTTTTAAGTTTTTTCATACTTTTTATGGATTACCCAATGTATGCCTTTTTTAAAAATTAGAACATGTGTAGGTTTACAGAAATATCATGCCAAAAGTACAGAGTTCCCATATACCATCCTCCCACACACACACAGTTTTCCCTATTATTAAGATTTTGAGTTAGTGTGGTACCTTTATTACAACTGATAAAACATCATCATTAATATTATTATAATTATAATAATTATTATTATTATCATTATGCTATTAACTTTAGCCCACTGTTTACATTAAGGTTTACTTTTTGTGTTCTACAATTCTGTGGATTTTGTGTGTATGTACACGTTAACTTATATACAAGTTAAAATTTCCCTTTTTATCTCTTTTTTAAATTTATAATTCAGTGATGTTAAATACACAAAGTTGTGCCTCCGCCCCTGTCATCCATTGCCAAAACTTTTCCGTCACCCCAGACAAAAACTCCATACTAGTTAAACATTAATTCCCTTCCCAGTTCGGCCCCTGGTAACCTATATTCTAGTTTCTGACTAACGGATATACTTATTTTGCTTATTTCACATAAGTGAGATTATAGAGTATTTGCCCTTTTGTATCTGACTTATTTCTCTCAACCTTATGTCTTCAAGGTTCATCCATGTTAGTAGCATGCATCAGAAATTCGCTCCTCTTAACAGCGGAATACTATTCCATTGTATGTATATACCACATTTTGTTTATCCACTCATCTGTTGAAGGACCCTTGAGTTGCTTCCACCTTTTGACAATTGTGAATAATACCACTGTGAGCATCAGTATGCAAATATCTGTTCCAGTTCTTGCTTTCATTCTTTAAGTATATACCTAGAAATGGGATTGGTGATTCATGTGATAATTTTATACTTAACTTTCTGAGGAATCACCACACTGTTTTCCACAAAATCTGCATCATTTTACATTCCCACCAGCAGTGTACGAGTGTCCACATTTCTCTACACCTTCTCCAATACTCGTTATTTTTCATTTTTTTAACAGTAGCCATTCTAGTGGGTGTGAGATGGTATCTCATTGTGGTTGTGGTTTTCATTTCCTTAATCGCTAATGAAGTTGATATTTTCATGTATTTTTTAGCCATTTGTATATCTTCTTTGGAGAACTGTCTATTCAAGGCTTTGTCCCATTTTTTAAATTGAGTTGTTTGTCTTTTTGTTGTTGACTTGTAGGAATTCTTTATATATTCTGGATATTAAATCCTTATCAGATATATGGTTTCCAAATATTTTCTCCCTTTGTAGGTTGTCTTTTTACTTTCTTGATAAAGTTCTTTGATGCACAAAAGTTTTAATTTTGATGAAGAATTAGCTTTTAATTGTGAACAGAAGGAAGATTGTAAGATTGGTTCAGCTGAAGATATTTTCAAATGGGATGGAAAGTTGAGAGTTGTGGTGGTTTCAGAATGTGTCCACAGATTCTTCAACACTCCTCCCTCCAAAAGAAGGTGGTGCCTATTTCCCCTCCCCTTGAGTGTGGGCTGGATTTAGTGACTCATTTCTAATAAATAGAATATGAGGAAGTGATGAATATCTGACTAGGTCTTAAAAGGCATCACAGTTTCTTCTGGCTCTCTGGCTCTCTTGGATGACTGACTCTGGAGGAAGCTAACTAACCAGCTGCTGTGTAATGAGGACATTCAAGCAGCCCTGCGAGAGCCATATTGCAGGAACTGGAGGCTTCCGGCCACCAAGCCACTTGGGGGAACTTAGAAGTGGATCCTCCAGTCCCAGACCAGCCTTCAAATGACTAGAGCCTTGGCCAACATCTTGACTGAAACCTCACTGTGAGACCCTCATTCAGAACCACCCAGCGAAGCTGCTCTGGGATTCCTGACCCACAGAAACTATGAGATAATGAATGCTTGTTGTTTTAAGCTCAGTTTGGGGGAGACTTGTTACATAGCATTTGCTAGCTAATTGAAAGCTCTTGACTTTAAGTCTTTGATTTCTCTGACATGGGGGTGAAAAAGACTTGAAAATGATAATAGTTTGAAATAGCTGCTGAGGAAAAATAGTCTCTAAAACTCATAGAAGAGATTTGGGGCATTGATGGGAATCAGCTGAAATTGGAGATTAATTTTGTACTGACACTATTTTTTGTTGTTGTTTTGTTTTGTTTTTTAATTCAGTTTTATTGAGATATATTCACATACCATACAGTCATCCATACTGTACAATCAGCTGTTCACCAGTACCATCATATAGTCATGCATTCATTACCCCAATTCATCCTTGAACATTTTCCTTACACCAGAAAGAATCAGAATAAGAATAAAAAATAAAAGTAAAAAAAATAAAAAATAAAAATAAATAAAAATAAAATGTGGTATATACACACAATGGAATACTACACGGCAGTAAGCAGGAACATGTCGTGAAACTTATGGATGAACCTTGAAGACATAATGCTGAGTGAAATAAGCCAGGCACAAAAAGAGAAATATTACATGCTACCTGTAATGGTGCCTAAGAGTCTCCCCCTGAGTACCTCTTTGTTGCTCAGATGTGACCCTCTCTCTCTCTAACTGAGCCATCTCGACAGGTGAACTCGCTGCCCTCCCCCCTATGTGGGACCCAACTCCCAGGGGTGTAAATCTCCCTGGCAATGCAGAATATGACTCCCGGGGATGAATGTGGACCCGGCATCGTGGGACTGAGAGTATCTTCTTGACTAAAAGGGGGATGCAAAATGAGACGAAATAGTTTCAGTGGCTGAGAGATTTCAAATGGAGTCCAGAGGTCACTCTGGTGGGCATCCTTATGCACTATATACATAACACCTCTTAGGTTTTAATGTATTGGAATAGCTAGAAGTAAATACCTGAAACTGCCAAACTCCAACCCAGCAGTCTGGACTCCTGAAGACAATTATATAATAATGTAGATTACAAGGGGTGACAGTGTGATTGTGAAGACCTTGTGGATCACACCCCCTTTATCTAGTGTATGGATGAGTAGAAAAATGGGGATAAAAACTAAAGGACAAATGGGGTGGGATGGGGGGATGATTTGGGTGTTCTTTTTTCACTTTTGTTTTTTATTCTTGTTCTGGTTCTTTCTGATGTAAGGAAAATGTTCAGAGATAGATTGTGGTGATGAACGCATAACTATGTTATCATACTGTGGACAGTGGATTGTATACCATGGATGATTATGTGGTGTGTGAATGTATTTCAATAAAACTGAATTTAATAAAAAAAATTATAATAAAAAAATATTACATGCTACCACTAATGTGAACATTGAAAAAAGTAAAATAAATGGTTTATAATGTAGAATGTAGGGGAATTAGCGATAGAGAGCAATTAATGGAGGGGGAATGATAACCCAATAAGAACAGATAAGCTATCCTGGGTAAATTTAACATTCTGGGAATGCCCAGGAATGACTATGGTTTGTTAATTTCTGATGGGTATAGTAGTAACAAGTTCACAGAAATGTTGCTATGTTAGTTTATTTTCTTGGGGTAGAGTAGGAACATGTTGGAAGTAAAGTAGTTATTTTAGGTTAGTTGTCTTTTTCTTACTCCCTTGTTATATTATGGTTTGTTTGAAATATTTTTTTACTGTATTTTTTTTTTAATTTTTTTGATATAGTTAATTTAAAAAAAAAGTTAATTAAAAAAAAAAAAAACAATGAAAAAAATATGCAGAGCTCCCTTGAGGAGCTGGTGGAGAATTCAGGGTTGTTGGGCTTCCCCACCTCTGTGGTTGCTGATGTGTTCACAGATTAGGGGACTGGTGATTTGATGGGTTGAGCCTTTTACCACAGGACTTGCCCTTGGCAAGACTGTTGCTGCAAAGGAGAGGCTAGGCCTGCCTATAATTGTGCCTAAGAACCTCTTCCCGAATGCCTTTGTTGCTCAGATGTGGCCCTCTCTCTCTAGCTAAGCCAACTTGGCAGGTGAAATTACTGCCCTCCCCCCTATGTGGGATCAGACACCCAGGGGAGTGAATCTCCCTGGCAACGTGGAATATGATTCCCAGGGAGGAATCTAAACCAGGCATCGTGGGATGGAGAACATCTTGTTGACCAAAAGGGGAATGTGAAAGGAAATGAAATAAGTTTCAGTGGCTGAGAGATTCCAAAAGGAGCCGAGAGGTCACTCGGGTGGACACTCTTATGCACAATATAGACAACCCTTTTTAGGTTCTAATGAATTGGAATAGCTAGCAGTAAATACCTGAAACTATCAAACTACAACCCAGAACCCATGAATCTTGAAGACAATTGTTTAAAAATGTAGCTTATGAGGGGTGACAGTGTGACTGGGAAAGCCATATAGACCACACTCCCCTTTGTTCAGTGTATGGATGAATGAGTAGAAAAATGGGGGCAAAAAAAAAAAAAGCACTCAGTGTTCTTTTTTACTTTAATTGTTCTTTTTCACTGTAATTTTTATTCTTATTTTTGTGTGTGTAGTAATGAAAATGTTCAAAAATTAATTTTGGTGATGAACACACAGCTATGTAATGGTACAGTGAACAATTGAATGTACACTTTGTATGACTGCATGGTATGTGAATATATCTCAATAAAAATGAATGAATGAATGAATGTAAAAAAGAACACCCAAATCACACACACTCCATTCCACCCTATTCTTCATTCAGTCTCTGTCCCCATTTTTCTGCTCATTCATCCATACACTGGATAAAGGGAGTGCAATCCACAAGGTTTTCACAATCACTGTGTACTGACACTATTTTGCAAAGTTATTTTTTTCAGAAGTGTTTAGCAACCCAAGAGTAGGATTGAAAATGTGCTATTAGATTGGTCTAAGCTTGACATTTGACAACTTAGAGTTGATGATCAAAGGAGTATGGGTGGGATTTGAGAGTTTAGTAGGAAAGAGGTCTAGACTGTGTTGTCAGATGCTTTTAGTTGAAGTAATAAAAATCCTAATTCAAACCTAAATCAAACTATTGATTTACTTCAAAGTCCAGAAGCAGTAGGCTTCAGGCAAGAGCTGATATCCAGCTGCCCACTGATATCACCAGACTTGGTTTCTTTCTACTCTCTACTCTGCCTTTCATGGTACTAGTTTTATCCCAAGGCCACTTGTAAAAATCACACAATGACCAGGACAACACGCTTCTTTATTTACATGAAGCAGGAAAGAAAAGGATCTTTTTCTCTCCCAACCAGGGAAATAATTCCTGGGCTTCATTTTGATTGAACCGAACTGAGTCATATGTCCATACCTGAACCAATCCATATGGCTAGGGGAAATCTATCTGACTTTAGGGCAGTCAACACCCACCCCTAAAGTTGGAGGTGTAGAGGTCATGCCCCTCAAAACTCATTATTGCTATATAATTTGGGGGGGGGGGGAGGCATAGGTGCCCAAGAGGCCATCAGTAACATCCACTCCAAGATGTGAAGATGTGAATCCAAAGGACTTATTTTAAAGATGAAGAAACTCAGGCACAGAGAAGTTATATGACTTCCAAAGTCATACAGCTAGTAAATGGCAGACCTAAGATTTGAATCCACGTCTTCCAGCTTCCTAGTCCAGAGATCTTTCTGCTACATGAAGTTGCGTCTCAATTACTTATTCAGAAGATCATAAAGAATTGGGCAAATTTATTGTAGCGGCACTAGTAGTTATTTTGAGAACTTGGGGAAAGTAACTCATTGCAAACTTTGCTGTAGTTGCTCTAAACTGACTCAGGTACCAGATTTATGGTTGTGACAAAGATATATATGTGAAAAAAATTTTAAATCAGTTTTACACCTGTACAAATGTAAGGTAATCTCATCAAAGCCAAGATTATTTCTCTCACTTTTATGTTTTGATTCAGCCATTGAACCAAGCTTTCAGCTTTTATTTTTCTACTAGAATTTCTTGGTTCAGCACACTAGTTGCTTCTAGCTCTTATGTCCTGGTTAACTGGGCAGTTTCCTATGTTCTGACCGTGTGGTCCTTTCATTGTGTTTTGTCTTTGGTAACAACTGAATGTTTATTCAGTGGGGAATACTGTACTAATTAGAATAAGAACATTTGTGGACTGCAGACCATTAAGCATGCAGCACCAGTGGTTGTGATGAAAAAGTAAGCATGAGAAAATTGTCTTTCCTACAGGTTAAGTTTAGCAATCACTTTGTTTTTAACATGTGACATTATAGAGTATAACATTATAATATTAAGTACTGATTTGGAGTAAAATTGGGTAACATTTTATATAGCTTTTCTTTCTTCATCTATGAAATGAAAGTAAAAATCCTACCTCTTGGGGTTACTTTTATTATTAAAATGGGATAATATATATTAACTGTGCCTGGCATAAGGTTGTTCAATAAATAGTCAGTATGCCTATTAACACATAACACATAATTAATACATGGTATTTTTCTAAGCCTTTTCTTCCAAAGCCTGACCCAGAGATTTCCCACAGGTAACATTGTTGCCCAAATTCCAGGGATTGGATAGGTTTTCAAATATTAATCCCACAGAATTCTAGTACACCAATAGCACTGAATCCAGACGAGTCTGTACAACATGGTTTTCTTCCAAACAGTCATCAATCTTTCATGGCCCTTCCTGGCCAAGTGTAATACAACTACTTGAATGAGCTTCTTGGTGTTGACATTTAGAATTTCACAGCATTCATCTGCACTTAATATCTCTCACTGAAAAAGGCCTGGCAGCGTTGCAGTCAGTTCCTCCTACTGCCAAGGTGTTAATGGTTGTAAAAAAAAAAACAAACAGGTCCTGCCAAGCTGGGTTAATTTAAGATACACTCCCAAAGGGGATAAGCCAAAAAGATCTGTGCCTCATGGTTTTGTGACTGTATCCTGTATACACAGGTTTTGAACATAGAAATTTGTGATGTTTACAGATAACTATATTAAGTTTAGCAGAATTTTTTACTCAAGCACTTTTCCGTATCTAAAGTGGGGAGAGGGGATTTCAGATCAGTAGTCCATAACCTAGGTATTGAGAGCCCTAAATCCTAATAGAAATTCCCATAATATATAGGCTAGCAAAACATCAAACTTCTTTAATTTTGAATGGAATTTTATTTTACAAAAATACCAATTATCTCATGAAAAATAAAAGCTTTAATTGGACTTTTTATATATGTCTAAATGATTGTTAAGAAAAATAAATTAAAAAGTGCCATTTACTTGGTTAACTAAAATTTTTTATAACAACTCCACCACCACCTTTAAGTTTCCTTTGAAAGAATAGCAAACCTAAATCTGACCAACTCTCTAGGATCTAGAATCAAGATCTACTACCAGTATATAAGAAATACAGGACATAGGTTATATTAAGTGATAACCCAGGGATGCAATCTACAAAATCCAAAAAATCCAAAATGTAGGAATCTACAGGACAGACATCTGTTTAAGTTTCTTCTATTAAAGAGAGAGAGTCATAAAAAGGAATAAATCAGAGTTGATAAATCTGGGTATCTGGGTAGCTGATAATATTGAAGTTCTCTGTATTGGTTTTGTATTATTTTTATAACTGTCCTGTACATTTGAAATTATTTCAAGATAGAAAGTTAAAAAAAAAAGAGGAAGAAACCATTGATGCAGGCAGCAACTTGTAATGATGCTCAGTGACCCAAGTATGTAACCCAAAAGATTGCATACTACATGATTCCATTTACATAAGGTTTTAAAATGACAAAATTTTTGGAATGGAGGATAGGTTCCCAGGGGTTAGAAGGAGGAGAGTGAAGTTATAAAAGGGCAAACACAGGATCCTTGTGGTATGGGAGCTATTCAGTATTTTGACTGTGGTGGGTGAGTTAGACAAACCTACCCAGGTGGTAAAACTGTATAGAACTTAACACATGTACACATGAAAACAAGTAAAACTGAGGAAATCTGAATAAGATTCATGGATTGTATCAATGTCAGTGTCCTAGTTGTGATATACTATAATTTTATAAAATGTTTCCACTGAGGGAAACTGGGCAAAGTATACAAGGGATCACTCTACATCATTCCTCTTTTTTTTTTAATAACTCATTTGCCTGTATTATTTCTTACAACTACGTGTGACTTTACAATTATCTCGATAAAAAAATTTCAATTAAAAAAACCTCACACCCTATACAAAAAATAAATTCAGCATGGATCAAAGATCTTAATATAAGACTGTACTAAAACTCCTAGAAGATAATGTAGGTAAACATCTTCAAGATCTAGTATTAGGAGGTTGCTTCTTAGACCTTATACTTAAAGCACAAGCAACGAAAGAAAAAGCAGATAAATGGGAACTCCTCAGAATTAAAAGTTTCTGCACCTCAAAGGAATTTGTCAAAAAGGTAAAGACAGCCAACTTAATGGGAGAAAATATTTGGAAACCATCTATCTGATAAGAGACTGATATCTTGCATATATAAAGAAATCTTACAACTCATTGACATTAGTACAAATAGCCCAATTGTAAGATGGACAAAAGATATGAAAAGAAATTTCTCTGCAGAAGAAGTACAAATGGCTAAAAAACACATGAAAAAAAAATGATCATCTGCGCTAATTATTAGGGAGATGCAAATCAAGACCGCAATAAGGTATCATCTCACACCATTAAGAATGGCCGCCATTAAACAAATAGGAAACTACAAATGCTGGAGAGGATGTGGAGAAATTGGGACTCTTATTCATTGCTGGTGGGACTGTATAATGGTTTAGCCACTCTGGAAAACAGTTTGACAGTTCCTCAGAAAACTAGGTATTGGATTACCCTATGATCAAACAATTCAGTTTCTCGGTATATACCCAGAAGATTTGAAAGCAGTGACAAAGGCAGATGTTTGTACACCAGTGTTCATAGCTGCATTGTTCACAATTGCCAAGAGATGGAAACATCCTAAATGTCCTACATCAGATGAGTGGATAAACAAAATGTGGTACATACATGCAATGGAACACTACACAGCAGTGAGAAGGAACAAGGTTGTGAATCATATGACAACATGGATGAACCTTGAAGACATAATGTTGAGTGAAATAAGTCAGTTACAAAAGGAGAGATGTTGTTTGTTACCACTAATGTGAACTCTGTGAAAAATGTAAAACAAGTATCTTATGTAGAACATAGGGGACCAAGAGATAGACAGCAGCTAGTGGAGGGGGAACGACAATCTAATAAGAACAGATAAGATTGAAGGTAATATTAATGATATGGGAATGCTCAGGAATGACTATGGTTTGTTAATTTTCTTGTGGTATGATAGGAGCATATTGGAAGCAATGAAGTTATTTCAGTATATTTGTGTTTTTTATTCCTTTGTTTTGTTTGGAAATGTTTTTTTTTTTTAATTTTTTTATAAAGTTAATAAAGAGAGAAAGATGGAGGAAACTTACAGATTAAAAGACTTTTGATAGATATCAACCAATTTCCAGGTATGGGCCTTATTACAGATCCTAATTTGAACAAACTGTAAGAAAAAAAAAAGAAAAAGAAAAATTAGGTATGCTACAATTGGAGAAATTAAGGAATTAATTTTGTTAGGTAAAGAAATTTGAGTCTTTAACTTATAATGACATATGTGTATACTGAAATATATAAAGCCAAAATAATAAAATGTCAGGGATTTGCTTCAAAGTAATCTGGATTGGGGAAAATGGGTATGAGTAGACGTTTTAAAAAAAGGTTGGCCGTGACTTGATCATTGTTGAAGTTACATGATGGCAAATATAGTATTTTAACATACAAATATTCAGTTTTCAATATAATATTCAAATATAAAAATATATTATGTGTTTGAAATTTTCCATAAAAGTTTTAATTTTTTTTATTATATGGTTTATGTCAAAATGAAATGGCTTTATACATGTACAGGAATTTCCTGATTTAAATTTTGGGAGACAAAGGAACATGTCTCCATATTAGTTTCTTCCAAACTTTTAAGAGTTAAACGTTTATATTGAAACTTATTTTTAATATATGGTGATGAAGTAAGTCCTGCCTGTAATCAGTGGCACAGCTGATCAGGAATCGGCACGCTTTAAAGAACCAGTGCCCCAGTAGGGTGCAGAGCTTGTCTGTATGGGACAAAGTGCCAGCAGTCAGTGTGGCCAGAGCCCCATGGGTCCATGGCAACTGTGAATCACATTCCACCTCTCTTCAGTCAGTGTGTATTTAATGAGCATATATGTTGTGCTGGGCATTGGAAATAATAAAGGAGAATAAACAGTGAGTTTGCAGTGAGACTATGGAGTCAGAATTGGCAAACTTGAAGAATTAGAAGACATTTTGAATGTAATTAACACCAGTGTAATTAAATTGTATAGAATTTTAAGCACACACACATACACACATGTATAGTAGTGGCTTTAAAGACCATACAAATTCTGAGAAAACAACTCAATATAAGCTGGACTAGATCGAGAAGACTTCATGGAAGCGGTATGCCAAGTGAGTAGTTTGGATAGGAAGAGTATGAATTTTAGGAAATAGTATGGTATGAGTAAAGATAAGTAGCCGGAATGAGTGTGGCGGATGTGAGCAACTGGGACAAGAGACGACTAGATCTGAAGATGTGTACTGTGCAGTTCTAGGAAGTTAGACTTGGGTAGATGGACCAGGGCCAGGCCCTTGCAAATCAGGCAAAATATTGCAGTCTTTTAAACCATTATTGTACGTTTTTTAGTAAGAGAGGCGTGACCTAACATAATTATTGAAAGTCCTTAAAAACGGTTATGCCATTAGGTTCTGTTTCTTGATCTCGGTGCTAGTGACGTGGTTACATTCAAGCTGCAATAACTTATGATTTGTATACTTTTCCATTTATGTATCAAAAAATTGTTTTAGTATACTTGGTGCAGTATGAATAAGCTTGAGTGGGACCACTATATATATGTTACATATGTTCATCTGTGAACCCATAAATGGTAAGGGATACCACTAACTTGCCCAAGGTCACACAGATAGTTAATGGTGGAACTGGGTCAAGAATTTAGGTCTCCTGATTACCAGTCCAGTATAATTTATTTATAGGAAATCATAAGCATCTCGTCCTTTTTAGGATGTACCTACCAGAGATCTTGGCTATGGTAGCCTTCCATAGTCTACTCATTGGCAAAATCAATAAATCATTAGCATTTCCTAGATGCAGGCAGGGTTTCTTTAGGGATTTACATCTAAACATAGAAAAGGATATTCTACTCCCCTAAGATTTACACTTAAAATAAATCATTGCATTTTAGAAACATTTTCCAAGCTCAATGAAAATGCCTTTTTTATCATTTATACACACACTAATGCATAGGCCTAACTTGTCTACTTCTAGGAAAGTGCAAGGATTTAGCTACCAGTTAATATATAATAAGTGGAACAAGTAAGTTATTAAGTTGTATGTTCAATATGATCCCAGTTCTACAATAATATGTTGGAAATATACACATTCTGAAAAAAAATTAGGATACTCACCGAAATGTTAATCTTGTTTATCCCTCTGTAGATAGAGTATGGGTAATTTTATTTTCTTCTTAGTGTTTTTTGTGTGGTGTTTTCTTTTTGTTTTTGCTTTTGTTTTGTAATTTTCAACAATGAAATAATTTTGTAATCAGGAAGTAAATTCATTTTTGTTTTACTTTCTTTAAATTTCCTATCAAGACACCATCATGTATGAAAATCATATCTCATCACTTTTCTGTATCACTATAAAAGGGATCATTTGCAATGGCCACATTTCCCTATATAATGTTAGAATGCTAATCAACAACTGAAATGCAAGTTTTTTCCCAGCTAAATATTCAATCCTAATTCAGTAAGACATTTCATTTAGACATAAAATTTCACAAGAAAGAACACAATCTTGGAGTACTATATTTATCTATTGAAGAAGCTGCTTAAATGTATAACAAAGTAATAAATCTCTATGAAAATGTTTCTGCAGGTATGCTGGTATCCTCCTGGGCATCACAAATACATTCGCCACTATCCCAGGAATGGTTGGACCCGTTATTGCTAAAACATTGACTCCTAATGTAAGTAATTTGCTTGTAACTGAAAAGGTCTAAACAGATCACTTTGAGCTGCACATCTTTGTCAAAATTTAATATATTTTAATTAAGGATAAAATTCTGACTATTTACTCTTACGTAATTCTTTATGCAACAAAAAGCTAAACAGCTTCATGGACAGTATCTTAATTTGATAGGACTGCCATAACCAAGTACCACAAACAGAAATGTATTGTTTCTCAGTACTGGAGGTTAGAAATCTGGAATCAAGATGTCAGCAGGGCCTTGTCTCCTTTAAAGACCATAGAGAAGAATCTGTTCCATGCTCTTCTAGCTTCTATTTGTTTACTGGCAACCCATGGTGTTCTCTCATCTATCTTTCTGCCTGTGTCCAAATTTCCTCTTCTTGTAAGAACCCCAGTCATGTTGGATTATAAAGTCATATTCCAAGGTACTCGGAATTAGAAGATCAACATATCTTTTGAGGGGACACACTCAATCCATAGCAGTTGGGAAAGTATATTTTCAAATAACACACTTTGGATTTTAGACAGAACAATAGAACTAAGTTAAATGAAGACCTGTAACTGAAACCACACAATCAAGTAGTTAAAAGTTATAATATTATACCAGATAAATCACTTATGTCTTGGGTTTGGACAAAAATAAAAATTGGCAATGTAAAATTCAAGAGGATCCACAAAGGTGAAGTGTCAGGAAATCATCTCACAATGAATGAGGAACAGTTTACATAATAGAGAATGTTTAAAGACATCATAGGTGTCTTCATAAATTTAAAAGGCTGATATAAAAGATGGGGACTTGTGCTTGGCAGTCCATGAAGACAGATGGAGAGAAGTTAAGAGAAGACAGAAAAGTCTTCTGTTTAAAGCTGTTACTATGTGGAATGGGCTGCCTGGTAAGTTAGCCCTGAAATAGTCAAACATTTATTCAACAGGCATTTCATGAATGCTTACGTGCTGTAAACCAAGGAGTCAAACACAAAATAACATAGCTTTTACACTTGAGGAACTCATAATTTAGAGATTACGTGTATCAAATATGCTGGTCTCAGAAATATATGTCTTTACTACAGATAGTTTCCTGTTTCTTCACCACTCCCACCATTTCTAATTCCCTACTTAAATGAATTGTTATTATTTTCTCTCATTTAATAGAAAGCAATGTTTGGGAATTTTTTCCCCCAAAGTTCTGTGTATCAAGATGGACACTTCAGAAATTTTTAACCTTATCTTTTTGGAGCATTATAGTAACAGAGGAGCCTAAGTCAACACATTATCTTGTGTTCATTTCACTTATTATTGATAATCCTAGCACATCTGCTAGGAAAATATGAATAATTGAATTAAAGTCTTGAATGTTTAAATAAAGTGAAATCTGACCGGGATTTTGGATATGTTATTATAGCATTTGCTTAATATTACTAAAAAGATATTATTTTTAAAGAGAAAAGGTTTTTGCTTTTACAATTATAATTGCTTACAATTAAATTTACTGTACTACTTCAAAAAAAACTTTATAGCATGAGTTAGAGTACAAATAATTAATGAAATATTTAAGATTGAAAGTGTGTCTGAGATTCAGTTTTCTTAAAAACAAAACAGCATCCTCTAATCACTGGTGGAATTTCTGTTAAAAAGACAAAAACTAGAATCTATGTGAAATTTTAAGTCACCTATTGCCTCCAGATAACACTGAAGTATTATTTTATCCTGTAGAACAGAGCTTTGTCTTAGGAATTCTAAGAAGGTGTCTTAAACATTTCTTTCTGATACAAGATGTAATTACTGATTGACTCCTCTTGAATGGTGACACATAGTTAGAATATCTAAGTAGACGTTAAATTCTAAGATTTTTTTTTTTCACCAGAAGACATTCATTTCAGACAGATATAACTTAACTACAGTGGTGCTCATTTCTTTCTCCATGTTTTCTCTTTTTTCTTAATCATATGACCCTCATACTTGCCTTCCCAGTGCCTTTCTTTTGTCCTCCTCATTGCCACTTCTACTGCTTGATTTTTTTTTAGTGCTACAAATGCAGCACTGTGGTAAAAATCCAAAAAAAAAAAGGTTGTTAAGTGTAGTCAAATGACCCAGAAATTTAGATAACTGCCTGATATTTTATACCACTGAATTATACACTAAACAGTTGTGTTTTGTGCTTTCTTGTTGATAAACCCACACATGCCCTGCTTAGTGTGTCATCTGAGATTCCTGCCAGATCTTTCACAGTGGCCAGGCCTCCCTTCAAGAGTCCCTAGCCCTCAGACCTGAAGTTCAAAAACCATCCTGTTAACTCATCATCACTTGGACCACTTGACACCTCCCACCTCAGAACTTGGCATAAAACTTTCCTAATAACACAAGATCCAAGGACCTGCTGCACCTTTTTTTTAGTGACCTTTTTAATTGAAGAACAACATGTGTATTTTTAAAATACACAAATCTTAACATATATACCTTGATGAATTTTCACAGAGTTAATGATCTGTGTAACCAGCACCCAATCAAGATACAGAACATTACCTACATCGCGAGGCCCCATGTACCCTTTCTTGTCATTCCTTCTCACCTCCCACCACAAATAACCCCTCTCCTGACTTTTAACACCATGGATTATTTTGTCTGACTTTGAACTTTATATAAAAGGAAGCATTCAGTATGTACTCTTTTGTGTCTAGTTTCTTTTGCCCAACATTTTGTTTACGACATGTATCTCTCATTGTAGTTCCGCATCCTCCTTGCTGTACATATTCCATTCTACTGTTGGTGGACATTTGGGCTGTTTCCAGCATGAGGCTGTTATGAATAATGCTGCTCTAACAGTCTGGACACCACCTTTTTTATAAGGTGGACCACAGTTTTTCACCTGCATGTTTTTTCTTTCTTTCTCTACAGAACACTGTTGGAGAATGGCAATCTGTTTTCTGTATTGCTGCTGCTATTAATGTATTTGGTGCAGTTTTCTTTACACTATTTGCCAAAGGTGAAGTGCAAAATTGGGCTCTCAATGATCAACATGGACACAGAAACTGAAGGAACCAATAAATAATCCTGTTTCTATTGATGTATTTTTATTTAATCATGTATCCTAAAAGTGCCTTTGATATTTTAATGTATAAACATTCTATATACAAAAAAAAAAATTGTACTCGTATTAAATTTTTAGGGCAGATAATCATAATATGTCACTAGTTGCCAGATCAATAAAATTAGCTATTTTTAATTATTAATAATATTGATGCTGGAACTTATATTTCAGTTTCACATACTTGGCTGCACGTCAGGAAACATGAAGTAGGACTTCTATTTATTTTTAAGGGCCATATTTATGGGTTAAGGGTATGAGGTGAAATGGATCCCCATACATTGGCTTAAATTAAGCTAGATAATAATTCTCAGGTTTTTTGTTTTGTTTTTGTTTTTTTGTTTTTTTTGGTCCTCTTCCCTCATAAAAACCACCCCCTGACACTTAGGTCTCAAATGTTAGCATTGCCACAGAGCTGCCAGCCACTGTATAATTTGGCCTGGCAACTGGACTAAGGGAAGCATACCCAGGCAGCTGCCGGGCATTCCCTCCCTGGCTTGGGAGACAGAGTGTCCAGCATTTATCAGAGGCAGCATCCACGCCCGGGGTCAGCACCACATCTTTGCACAGTGTTCTCCCCCTCTCCCCAGGGCTGTAAAGCCCTGAATCTGCAGGAGCTGGGAGACCCAGCAGCCATGGTTCCGCTGCACCTCAGACCATCCTTTCCCAGCACACAGGAATTTTGATTGGCATGTAACCTGCAAAAGAAAAGTGCAATGCCCAATGAATCACAAATATTATCCTTGATTAAAACTAGCCTCCTGTGGATCAGAGTATAAAGTTCTCTGTCCTATATTTTTTAAGCTACATCAGAATAAAAAAACCTCACTTTTTTATCAGCCTGTCTTGAAGTAATTCTGGTTGCAACTTGAGGTTAAAGTGACTTTTAACAGCCACATCACCTGAGACCAGTGATATAATCATCTTTGCTGCTAGTTCCTGAAATTAAATTTTTCCATATTGAGCATGCTTTGAAGGCATAATGTGATTTAAAACTTGTTTTGTGTTTTGTTGTGTTTGCTCAACACTATAACATTTTAAGAAAATTGCTTAACGTAATATGATGTGAAAATTTATGTAAATTTACTTCTAAATTTGTAAATTAAGTTGCTATGGTGATATTGCTTTTATAAATCATCACAATAATAAAACTTTTTGTATTGATTTTTGGATTTGACAGTTATGTGATAGTTTCTAATGTCCACAGTGGCTACTTTACATCTTTATTGCATCCTTCTCAAGCCACCAGTCTTCCTCTACATCCATCTCTCCTCTCTCACAAAGGACCCTTCCACCCCAGGCTGCAGAAATGTAGGCCATCCAAGTAATGCAGCATCAGAAATCTATTGCCATCAGTCTGGAAAGAGTCCATTCTTGCAAAACCATATACCTACATCACTGCTTTTATTCTTTTCACCTCCTCTGAGACCTTGCTTCAATAATTCCTCTCTAATTTGCTTCTTCAATCTCTACCTCCAGAAGACTTATCTTTTCCTTTACACAAGTCTTTTCTAGCCTGTAAAAAGCAAAAATACAAAACTCTACTGGGGACATAAAAACACATATGTACAGAAGCTCTCTAGGATAATACTTGAGATACTGAAACACTGATTAGAGAGAAAACTGCTGGACATCCCCAACTGAATATCTTTTGCACCTGAGATGTTTAAATTCAACCGTATTTCCCCATCCCTATCTACCACCACCACCACCACCCCACCCCCACAATAAAATCAACTCCTGCTGCCTTCCTTATTCCTGTTTAAAAAAACACCGTGTCCCCCATCATTTAGGCTTGGACCTGGAGTCAGTTTTTATTCTTCCTCCTCCCTAGTCTCTTACCTCCTATGTCTAATCAACCACCTGGCCTTTCCTTTTCAGTTTTTCAAATCTCTAGAATTTTTTTAATCCCTCTGCCATGTCCTAAATGAGAACCTTGTAGCTTTTGTTTCCTCCTGGAATATAAACATTACGTGGTCTCACTGCCTTTATTCCAAACCTCTTCTGTCCCAATTTCCCTCCGGTGCTAGGTTTATCTTCCCAATACATCTAATCTCCCTGATCAGGTCTTCCCCAAAGTGAACCCCATGGCTTCCCTTTGCCTACCCAAGAAACACTACAACCCAGCAGCCGTACCCTCCTCACCCCTAAACCCAGCCTACTTCATCCTTGACTCCCACCATAACTTGTTCCAGATCAGTCAGGCTACTTAACTCTCCTCACACCGGCACTCCAGTTTATCATCCGTGCCAGTTTGAATATATTATGTCCCTCCAAAAGACATGTTTTAGTCCCATTTTGTGGGACATTTGGATTAGGTTGTTTCCATGAAGATGTGACTCACCCAACTGTAGGTGATATTTTTGATTAGATTATTCCCATGGGGATGTAGCCCCACCCATTCAGCATGGTTCTTGATTGGTTCACTGGAGTCCTTTAAAAAGAGCCACACAGACCCAGATGCTTGCTGATGCTGATACTTAGTCATGCTTGGAGATGCAGACAGAAGGACATTTAGCTAAGAGATGAAGCCCAGAGTTTGCCACAGGATATGCTAGGACAGGACCCCCAGGCACTTAGAGAGAAACGTCCTGGGAGAAAACCATTTTGAAACCAGAACCCTGGAGCAGACGCCAGCCATGTGCCTTCCCAGCTAACAGAGGTTTTCCAGACACCATCAGTGTTCTTCAGTGAAGTTACCCTATTATTGATGCCTTTGGACATTTTCATGGCCTTCGGACTGTAAATTTGTAACCTAAGAAACCCTTTTTATAAAAGCCAATCCATTTCTGGTATTTTGCATAACAGCAGCATTAGCAAACCGAACACCATCCCTCTCCATACTTTTACTAATTTCATTCTTAGGGCCTGGGAAGTCACTCTTCAATCCCATCTCTGTCATGACCCTGATCTAGATGTGTTCTAAAATTCCTTTGATCCAGTAAAAGAACATATAACTTGTTCTTTCTTTTTTAACAGTTTTATTCACACATCATACAATCCATCCAAAGTGTACAATCAGTGACTCCTGGTATAATCACAGAGTTATGCATTCACCATGATTTGTTCTTTCTTATGTCTTTTTTTCCCTTTACCTTAAACTCAAAGATTTAGGCTCAGCTGTAAGGGAGATCATTCATTCATTCATTCATTCAACAAATACTGAGTATCTGTGCTAGGCAATAAGGATATGAAAATAATAAAAAAAGGATACAAAGATGAGTTTGACACAGTCCACCTGGGAGGCCTCTCTGGAGCTCAGTCTGGCTCCTTGATCCCCTTTCTCCTCCAGGCCTTCTTCATAATAATACTTACGAATACATGTTTGTGTCTGTCTCCCCTTTTACATCACAAACATCTTGAGGGCAGAGTCCATTTGATTAGTCTCAACCTGGTCTCCATAACAACGTGTGCTTTGCCCATTTTTATTGCATAATAAATATTTAGTAAAGAGCCCTTTGGCTAAATGGCCTATATTGAAATATTTTTAGCTCACATGTTTTTTCAATATGTGTTTTCTTCTCCAAAAACAAAAATTTTCTTAAATAAAAATGTGCTGACACCTTTTAATGAAGAAATGATATGCTAAGTTTGAAGTAAGTGATAAGTGACAGTTATTGGTAAATGGCTTTGAAAGTATTCGAGAATAGTTTAGTTATATGTAGACACAATACTTCTAGTTATTCAACAAATATTTATTGAGTATTCATTATGTACCAGGCTTTGTTTTTTGCACTGGGATACAGCAGTGGAAAAAAAAAGCAAGTCCCTTTTCTCATGGAGCTCACATTCTTATTTATCAAAGCTCTCGTCACAGGTTCAAGCCTTTGAAACCTTTCATTGCAAAATGTCATTATCCACCCAACAATCAAATCCAGTGGGAATTAATGTGCCAAATGACCTTGAGAATCAGATTTATGAAAGAAATTGAGACAAATGCTGAAGTCAGCAGTTTGTATTAACCATTGTAATGTCTTTCTTACTTCAGCTTTTGTTTCACGTGCAAGAAATCAGAAATAGAGATGTCTGAATTTGGACACTGTTGCAAAGTAGATTATCCCATCTTTTTTGTGAAGGTGGCACACTGCTGTTCAAAATAAAATTCTTCCAAATAGAAAAATGTTGAGGTAGTACTTAAATTTGAGGGCGAGAAGAGCACTATCAGAAATGTCCTCGTTCTCATCAGTAAAAGCATATTACTGCTGCAAAAGAACAGACATGAGGTAAAAGTCTAATTTCAGAGAAAGAATAAATTATCTTTCTCATAGAAATGTAAATTAAGAAGGATCACAAAGCCTATTCAGAAGCCTCTGCCTTTTAAAGCAACCATAAACAGAAAAGCCAACTAAAATTAAAAGTTTTTGCTCTAAAAGAACGTAGAAAATATTTTCTAGGCACTCTGCTATGGAAAGCTGTGAGTACAACAATATGGAAAAGAAAGAAAATGTAACAAATTTTCTGCCACTCTTTCTCATGTGCCCAGCTTAAGAAGAATACTAGTAATTTTCCAAGCTCTGTTTACTTTCACTTTATCTTGATGTTGGGGGAGGAGGAAACTTAGAACTTTCCACGTCACTGCCAGTCCAGAGCTTGTAAATGAAAAGCCTTCATAGTATCATGGAGCTGAAAAAGTATTTAATAAACTATCCATCCCCCTCACATGTCCCCATGCCATGAGAGTCTGGAGTTTCCAGGGTGGGGTGGGGGTGGGGGGGTGTTAAATCTTAAAAGTTGTATCAACGCCTTTCCTTAAGCACTCTCTCCAACAGCGGCATCACCTCTCAGAGGGTCAAATGTGCATATTAGTCCCAGTCTTCCTTTAGAGGACCACAAACGGTCTCTTGTTTTGAGCATTTTGTTACTGCCACTTCACAGTCTGAAACCTGAGCTTCACACAGAAGTTTGGCTACGACTGAAAGCAATCAGGATAGGAAATATTTTAATATTTTTAATGATCAAGAATTGTTTTGTGTGAAGTACTGATATGCTGTAAGCAAAAAATCAAGTCCATACATTCTATAAATTACCTATACAAATCTATTATAATGCTCTTTTTTTTTTTAACACCAAGAGGACGCTTCAGGCCTCTTTAAGTGCTTTGCATTGTTACCTGTCATCAGTGACAGGAAGTTTATCGTGGGATATTCACAGTGACTTTTTTTCACCATTACCAGCTCCCAGAAAACATACGATAACAGCTCTTACATAGCACTGTCTTATACATTACCTCATTTAGTACTCAGGTTATTAAACCCTGAATATATAAGAACCAGTCCTATTTAAGAGCTGGGATCCCAGCTTCAATCTCTGTTCATCGAGATATCTTTTACCTTTATAGAGACTCCCAGTCCAACTTCAACCAATTAAGCCAACCGGCTCAAATTATTACCTTAGGCCGAAGAAAAAGTCCTTAATGATACTTGTCCCTAGCATAGATTGACTTATTATTTGAAGGACAAAAACTTTTCTTATTGATTTAAAAAAAAAAAAAGAAAGAAAGAAATTCTATTAGAAGCCTTGTGCACATGGTACACTGAAGATTTTTACATTCTCCCAAGATGAGTGGTGAAATTACCCCTGGGGCTCAAAGCAACTCCAGTTGGGAATTTATTATAACATTATCTTAGCTCCATGCAGGATATTAGACAGTATTTAATTGCCCTACGTTTATTCTATATACTATGAATCTTTTTAATGTTTTCTGTAAAACTAAGCATGTCAATACACAATTCAGTTGCTTCTGTGAAAAAAGTTTAATTTGTTATTTCTGACATTTTTCAATGATTGGAACATTTTGGTGTAGCTAAAAGACCAACCTTCCCACACTGTTACTGAAAAATAAACTCCCCCCAGAATAGCTATTGATTTTCTATTCTTGGCTCATGAACCTTGTTATTTCAAATTATGGGATGGTAGGCAAGGATTTGTGGGGGACGGAGGCAGAACCTCAGTTCCCAATGGGAAGTGAAAGTTCAGAAAGCAAAAGAAAAATAAGTCTAGAAACCTCACTTACATTTTTAATACCTTCCCTCCATATCTTTCTCATTTCCTACTTCCAAGACAGCCTGCCCCCATAGTTAGGGGTCTCTAAACCATCAACCCTTTTTAATCTCAGCTGCTAGCAAGAATGGTAGCTACAGAGTAACTGTCCTGTTCCCCTTACCTTTCTGTTCTTTCTGCAAAGCTTCCTCAGACACCAATCCTTCTTTCAGGCCTTTGCTTTTTGGCCCACTCCCTAAAAATGAAGCCAATGGAGGCTGATGAAGAACAATAGTGAGTTTCTTTCCAGGTCTAGTTGGGCCAAAGTTGCAGCCATGCTTGGGGTGCCTTTATTAAATCTTCTGAATCCAAATTCTCCCACTGTGAGGTTGAAGAGGTGGGGAAAGAAGAGGAGGAAGTGTGCAATGGGTTGAAACAGGACTATCTGAGAATGTCAAGTGGATAAATACTAGAGTAGCTGAGGAAACAGTAAAAAAAATGTGTTCAAAGTTGAATATAAATTTTAAAAGACCCAAATAAATGAAAAGATAGTCCATGTTTATGGATTGGAAGTCAATATTATATACAAACTATGTACCATTTAAACATTAACTCCCCATTCCCTACCTCTACCCTGGCCCCTGGTAACTCATGTTCTAGTTTATGATGCTATGAATTTGTATACTTAATTATTTCATATCAGTGAGATCGTACAATATTTGTTCCTTTGTGTCTGGTTTATTTCACTCAACATGATGTCTTCAAGGTTCATCCATGTTGTCACATGTATCAGAACTTCATTCCTTTATACAGATGAATAATATTCCATTGTGTGTGTTTATCCATTCATCAGTTGCTGGACACTTGGGTTGCTTACATCTTTTGAAAATTATGGATAATGCCACTATGAATATCAATGTGCAAATATCTGTTTGAATCCCTGCTTTCCTGCTAGATATAGACTATATATATTCTAGATATATACCCTGCTTTCAATTCTTTGGGGTATATACCTAGAACTGAGATTGCTGGGTCAAATGGTAATTCCATATTTAACTTTCTCGGAAACCATCAAACTGTTTTCCACAGTGACTGCAATATTTAACAGTATCATCAACAATTAATGAGTGTTCCTATTTCTCCACATCCTCTCCAAAACTTATAATTTTCTGTGTGTGTGTGTGTGTGTGTGTGTGTGTGTGTGTTTATTAGTCATTCTGGTATACATGAAATGGTATCTCGTTGTGGTTTTGATTTGCATTTCTGTTCCAGTTTGCTAATGCTGCCTTTTTGCAAAACACCAAAAATGGATTGGCTTTTATAAAGGGGGTTTATTTGGTTACAAAGTTACAGTCCTAAGGCCATAAAGTGTCCAAGGTAAGTCATCAACAATCAGGTACCTTCACTGGAGAATGGCCAATGGTGTCCGGAAAACCTCTGTTAGCTGGGAAGGCATGTGACTGGCGTCTGCTCCAGAGTTCTGGTTTCAAAATGGCTTTCTCCCAGGACGTTCCTCCCTAGGCTTCAGCCTCTCTCCAAAATGTCACTTTCAGTTGTTCTTGGGGCACTTGTCCTCTCTCAGGTTCTCCAGAGCAAGAGTTTGCTTTCAAAGGCTGTCTCCAAAATGTCTCTGTAAACTGCATTTCCTCTCTCAGCTCCTGTGCATTCTTCAAAGTGTAGCTGTAGCAAGCTCGCTCCTTCTGTCCGAGCTTTTATAGGGCTCCAGTGAACTAATCAAGGCCCACCTGAATAGGTGGGGCCATGCCTCCATGGAAATTATCTAATCAGAGTTATCACTTACAGTTGGTGGGTCACATCTCCATGGAAACACTAAAAGAATTCCAATCTAATCATCACTAAAATTTCTGCCCACACAAGATTGCATCAAAGACAATGGTGTTTTGGGGGACAAAATATATTCAAACCAACACAATTTCCTTAATAGCTTATGATGTTCAGCACCTTTTGATGTGCTTTTTAGTTTAGTCATTTGTATATCTTCTTTGGGGGAATGTTTATTCAAGTCTTTTGTCCATTTTTTTAATTGAGTTGTTTGTCTTTTTGTTGTTAAGTTGTAGGATTTCTTTTATATACCAGATTTTAAAACTTTATCAGAAAAGTGTTTCCAAATATTTTCTCCCATTGTATAGGTTGCCTTTTTACTTTTATGATCAAGTTCTTTCAGGAACAAAAGTTTTTCATTTTTATGAAGTCCCATATATCTGTTTTTCCTTTTGTTGCATGTGCTTTGAATGTAAAGTCTAAGAAACCATTGCATAATAGAAGGTCCTGAAGATGCTTTCTTATGTTTTCTTCTAGGAATTTAATACTTCTGATTCTTATATTTTAGGTCTTTTATCCATTTTGAGTTGATTTTTTTATATGGTGTGAGGTACAGATACACCTTCATTCTTTTGCATATGGGCATCCAGTTTTCTCAAAATTATTTCTTGAAGAGACTATTCTTTCCCAATTCAGTGGACTTGGCACCCTTGTCAAAGATCAGTTGGCCATAAATGTGAGGGCTGTTTTCTGAAATCTCAATTTGATTCCATTGTTCTATATGTCTGTCCTTGTGCCAATACTATGCTGTTTTGATTATTGTGGCTTTGAAATATGTTTTAAGATCAGGAAGTGTGAATCCTCCAAATTGGTTCTTCTTTTTCAGATGGCATTGGCTATTCAGGGCCTTTTACCCTTCTGTGCTGGTTTGGATCTGTTATGTACCCCAGAAAAGACTATATTCCTTTAATCCAATCTTGTAGGGGCAGACCTATAGTGCATGGGACATTTTGATTAGGTCGTTTCCATGGAGACGTGACCCCACCCATTCAAGGTGGGTCTTAATCATCTTTACTGCAGTCCTCTATGAGAGGATAAAATGCAGAGACATTGTGGCGAGAGCTCAGAGACAGAAATGCCCCGGGAGGAACAAGCAAGGACACACAGAAGCCCAGAGACATTTCAGAGAGAAGGGCCAGCAGACATCAACATATGCCTTCCCATGTGATGGAGGAACCCTGGATGCCATCAACCTTTCTTCAGAGTCAAGGTATCTCTTTCTGGAGGCCTTAATTTGGACATTTTCTTGGTCATAGAACTGTAAATAAATTTGTAACCTAATAAATTTCCATTGAAAAAGTCATTCCATTTTTGGTATATTGCATTTCAGTAACTTTAGCAAACCAAAACACCTTCCATATAAATTTGATGATTGGCCTTTCCATTTCTGCAAAAAAGCCTGTAAGAATTTTAATTGGGATTGAGGTGAATCTATAAAATGCTTTGGGTAGAAATGACATCTTAACTAATTTAGTCTTCCAATCCACGAACACGGAATGTCCTTCTTTTATTTAGGTCTTCTTTGATTTCTTTTAGCATTTTTTTTTTTTTTTAGTTTAGGGTGTACAAGCTCTTTACATCCTTAGATTTATTCCTAGATATTTGATTCTTTTAGTTGCTATTGTAAACGGAATTTTTTTCTTGATTTCTTCTTCACATTGTTCATTACTAGTGTATAGAAACACTATTAATTTTTGCATGTTGATCTTGTACCCTGCCACTTTGCTGAATTTGTTTATTAGTTCTAGGAACTTCATTGTGGATTTTTCAGGATTTTCTTTATATAGGATGATGTCATCTGCAAATAGGGAAAGTTTCACTTCTTCCTTTCCAATTTGGATGTCTTTTATTTCTTTCTTTGGCCTAATTGCTGTAGCTAGAAATTCCAGTACAATATTGAATAACAGTGGTGACAGCAGGAATCCTTGCCTGGTTCCAGATCTTGGAGGGAAAGCTTTCAGTTTATCACTATTGAGTATGATATTAGCTGTAAGTTTTTCATATATGCCCTTCATCACGCTGAGGACGTTTCCTTCTATTCCTAGTTTTCTAAGAATTTTTATCAAGAAGGGGTGCTGAATTTGTCAAATGCCTTTTCTGCATCAGTTGAGATGATCATGTGGGTTTTTTCCCCTTCAGTCTGTTAATGTAGTATATTACATTAATTGATTTTCTTTTGTTGACCCACCCTTGCATACCACAGATAAATCTCACTTGCTCATAGTATATGATTCTTTTAATGTGCTGTTGGATTCAGTTTGCTAGCATTTTGTTGAAGATTTCCACATTTATATTCATAAAGGATATTGGTCTCAGATTTTTTTTCTTATAGCGTTGTTCTAGTTTGCTGATGCTACTGGGATGCAAAACACCAGACATGGATTGGCTTTTATAAAAGGGGTTTATTTGGTTACACAGTTACAGTCTTAAGGCCATAAAGTGTCCAAGGTAACACATCAGCAATCGGGTACCTTCACTGGAGGATGGCCAATGGTGTCCGGAAAACCTCTGTTAGCTGGGAAGGCACATCTGCTCCAATTTCTGGTTTCAAAATGGCTTTCTCCCAGGATGTTTCTCTCTAGGCTGCAGTTCCTCAAAAATGTCACTCTTAGTTGCACTTGGGGTATTTGTCCTCTCTCAACTTCTCCAGAGCAAGAGTGCTTTTAATGGCCATCTTCAAACTGTCTCTCATCTGCAGCTCCTGTGCTTTCTTCAGTGTCCCTCTTGTCTGTAGCTCCTCTTCAAAACATCACTCACAGCTGCACTGAGTTCCCTCTGCCTGTCAGCTCATTTATATGGCTCCACTGATCAAGGCCCACCCTAAATTGGTGGGGCCACGCCTCCATGGAAATATCCAATCAGAGTCATCACCCACAGCTGGGTGGGGTGCATCTCCAAAGAAACACTCAAGGAAATCTAATCAAAACTGATAACGTCTGCCCACACAAGATTACATCAAAGATAATGGTGTTTGGGGGACACAATACATTCAAACTGACACAAGCATCTTTATTCAGCTTTGGTATGTGGGTGGTGTTAACCTCATAGAATGAATTAAGGAGTGTTCCCTCCATTTTGATATGTTTTGGAAGAGTTTGAGCAGTATTGCTGTTAATTCTTCTTGGCATTGTTTTCTGATTTGCTAAAGCTCCCAGAATACAAAATACCAGAAATGGAATGGCTTTTATAATGGGGGTTTATTAGTTCACAAATTTACAGTTCTAAGGTCATGAAAATGTCCCAATTAAGGCATCAATAGAATGACACCTTCTCTGAAGAAAGGCTGATGGCATCTGGGGTTCCTCTGTCACATGGGAAGGCACATGGCCAGAGTCTGTTGAGCCTCTCCCAGGGTTAGCTTTTGGTTTCCATTGCTTTCTCTAAAATGTCTCTGGGATTCTGTCTTAGCTTCTCTCTCTCAGCTCATGTGCATCCTTGCCTGCTTCTCCCGGGGCATTTCTCTCTAAGCATCTGGGGGTCCTCTCTTATCTCCTCCAGGGCAAACTCTGGATTTCATTTCTTAGATTCTCTCCTGGTTCTGGTTTCAAGCTATCTCCAAAATGTCTCTGGGTGTTTTATCTCTAAGCATCTCTGAGTCTCTCTTCAAAATATCTCTGCCCTTTATCCTCTTATACAGAATGCCAGTGAACTAATTAAGACCCATTTTGAATGGGTAGGGTCACACCTCCACAGAAATGATCTACTCAAAAGGTCCCACCCATAATAAGTCTGCACCCACAAGATTGAATTAAAAAATCATGGCCTTCCCAAAGTAATTTGGGCAGAAAATAAAAATATATATGCAGGTCTCCCCTGAGGAGCTGGGGGAAAATGCTTCCTTACCTGGATTGTTTCTGATGTTCTCACAAACATTGAGGACTGACAGTTTGATGTGCCAAGCCCTCTATAACGGGGCTTGCCCTTACAAGCCTCATTACTGCAAAGGAGAGGCTAAACCTGCTTATAATTGTGCCTAGGAGTCTTCCCCTGAGTTCCTCTTTGTTGTTCAGATGTGGCCCTCTCTCTCTCTAGCTAAGCCAACTTGGCAGGTGAAATCACTGCCTTCCCCCACCACATTGGATCTGACTCCCAGGGGTGTAAATCTCCTGGCAACATGGGATATGACTCCCAGGGATGAATTTGGACCCAACACCATGGGATTGAGAACATCTTTTTTTTTTTCTTTTAATAATTCAATTTTATTGAGATACATCCACATACCATGCAGTCATACAAAGCGTACAATCAGTTGTTCACACACAGTACCACCATATAGTTGTGCATCCATCACCAAAATTAATTTTCGAACATTTTCATTACCACACACACAAAAGTAATAAGAAGAAAAATTAAAGTGAAAAAGAACAATTAAAGTAAAAAAGAACACTGGGTGCTTTTTTTTTTTTTTTTTTTTGCTCCTGTTTTTCTACTCATCCATCCATACACTGGACAAAGGGGAGTGTAATCCACATGGCTTTCCCAATCACATTGTCACCCCTCATAAGCTACATTTTTATACAATCATCTTCAAGATTTAAGGGTTCTGGATTGTAATTTGATAGTTTCAGGTATTTACTGCTAGCTATTCCAACTCATTAGAACATAAAAAGGGTTATCTATATTGTGCGTAAGAGTGCCCACCAGAGTGACCTCTCGGCTCCTTTTGGAATCTCTCAGCCACTGAAACTTATTTCATTTCACACCCCCCTTTTGGTCAAGAAGATGTTCTCCATCCCACGATGCCAGGTACAGATTCCTCCCTGGGAGTCATATTCCATGTTGCCAGGGGTATTTACAGCCCTGGATGTAAGATCCCACATAGAGGGGAGGGCAGTGATTTCATCTGCCAAGTTGGCTTAGCTAGAGAGAGAGGGCCACATCTGAGCAACAAAAAGGCATTCAGAAGGAGACACTGAGGCACAATTATGAGCAGGCCTAGTCTCTCCTTTGCAGTAACAGTGAGAATATCTTCTTGACCAAAATGGGGATGCGATATGAAATGAAACAAAGTTTCTGTGGCTGAGAGATTCCAAAGGGAGTCGAGAGGTCACTCTGGTGGGCATTCTTATGCACTATATAGATAATCCTTTTTAGGTTTTATTGCAGTGAAATAGCTGGAAATAAATACCTGAAACTATCAAACTACAACCCAGTAGGCTTGATTCTTGAAGATGACTGTATAGCAATAGAGCTTACAGGCAGTGACAGTGTGATTGGGAAAGCCTTGTGGATTGCAGTCCTTTTATCCAGTGTATGGATGGATGAGTATAAAAACTCAAATGTGACAAAAACTAAATGAAAAATAGGGGTGGGGGGATGATTTGGGGGGTTCTTTTTTACTTTTATTTTTTATTCTTTTTTTCACTTTTTCTGGTACAAGAAAAATGTCAAAAAATAGATTGGGGTGATGAATGCACAACTATATGATGGTACTGTGAACAACTGATTGTAGACTTTGGATGATTGTATGGTATGTGACTATATCTCAATAAAAATGAATTTAAAGAAAAAAAAAAAAAAAGATCATCGTTTTCTGGGGTACATAATAAGATTTAAACCAGCACAGCATTTTTGGTAAAATTCCTCTATGAGGCCATTTGGTCCTGGGCTTTTCTTTGTTGGGAGGTTTTTGATTATTGATTTAATCTCTATAGTATGGGTTTGTTGAGATGTTCCATTTCTTCAGTATGGGCAGTTTGTGTTTCTAAGAATTTGTGCATTTTACCTAAGTTATCTAATTTGTTGACAAGCAGTTGTTTAGAATATCCTTTTATGGTTCTTTTCATTTCATTGGGGTTGGTAGTAATTTCTACCTTTTCATATCTTATTTTAGTTATTTGTATCCTTTCTCTTTTTCTCTTGTCAATCTATCTGAGTAAAGGTTTGTAGGTTTTATTGATCTTTCCAAAGAATGAACTTTTGGTTTTGTTGATTCTTTCTATTGGTTTTTTGTTGTTGTTCTCTATTTCATTTACCTCCATTCTAATCTTTATTATTTCCTTCCTTCTGCTCACTTTGGGTTTAGGTCCAGCAGGTTTAGGTCCAGCTGGTTCAGATCTTTCAGGTCTTCCATTTCCTTAACAATCGTCTATCTAGATGTTCTACCTATTATTGAAATCTCCTACTTTCAATGTAGAATAGTCTATTTTTTCCCTTCAAATCTGTCAATATTTGCTTCATATATTTTGGGGCTCTGTTCTTAGGTGCATATATATTTATAATTATTATGTCTTTTATTGAATTAATACTTGATAGAAAAAGAGAGAGAGATGAATAGATACGGCAAATATGGCAAAATGTTAAAAGTTCATGGATCCGTGTATCTGGGTAGAGGGGTAGGTTGGCATTCTCTGTATGGATTTGTGTTATTTTTGCAACTCTCATAAGTTTGAAATTATTTCAAAATAAATTTTTAAAAACAAATTGAATGTACTATTATCTAGTATTATAATATTATAGATAAAAATATTTGTACATTTCTCAGAGTAGCGAATCGATGCCAGGTACTGTTTGAGACCTCTATACTCAACATTTATTCAATTCTTACCACAGCCTTATCATGTAGATATTAGCACCCTATTTAACAGATGAGAATACTAAGATAGTCATACAGCTAAGTGACAAAGACAATGTTCAAACAAGGTCTGTATGATCTTAGAGAAAAATCCCTTTGCTCCTGTGCTATACTGTCTCCGTTATAGCACCATCATGTTTGAAAACCATCAATGGGCAATAGGAATCATTGCCACATTTTTGCAGGGTAATTTGGTAGTAAATCAAAATTAAAGAAGCATACATTCTTTAAACTAGCAATTCTACTTAGGGTAATCTATTCTTTAAAAAAATAATAATTAAGCACACAAATTTTTTTGTAATACTGTCAATTTTTCATCAATAAAGAAATCGTTAAAAAAGCTATAGTACATTCATGGGAGGAAACACTATGCAGCCATTAAAAATAATGAGAAACTCACTTCTAGGTATATATCCAAAAGAACTGATAGCAGGGATTCAATTTGTACACCAGTGTTCATGGCGGCAATGTTCACAATGGCCAAAAGATGGAAGCAACCTAAGTGCCCATCAGCAGAAAAACAAAATGTGGTATAAACATAAACACCGGAACATTATTCATCCATAAAAAGGAATAGAGATCTGATATATGCTGCAACTTGACTGAATCTTGAAGACATTATGTTGAGTGAAATTAGCTAGAAATAAAGGACAAATATTGTATGATTTCACTTATAAGAAATAATTAGAATCTGCAGAGTCCTAGAGTCAGAAAGTAGATTACAAATTACCAGGCACTGGGGTGGGGAATGGGGAGTTAATGCTTAATGGGTACAGGTTTCTTTTGGGGGTGAAGGAATGGATGGTATTGATTGTTGCATGACATTGTGAAATTAAGACCACCGCACTGTATATTGGAAAGTAGTTATAATGGGAAATCTTATGTTATATATGTATTAACATAATACAAAATTTTTTTAAAATTAATGATGATGAGAAATATCTGAGACAGACATAGAAGAATATGTAACAAGAAACATAGTGTTAAACTATTTGTTAACAAACAAACAAAAACCTGTATTGATATGCCTGTTAATAGTAGCAATGAAAATTATAAAGTGAACAGAAAACTGCTGGAAAATATCTTTACAGCCAAGGAGTGGTGCAAATCTTAGTTGGATTTCCCTACATTAACTTACATTCTCTGTTGAAAGAAACCACAAAGTTAACAATGATAGACTGGAAGTGAGACTTGCAACATCTTTTTAGTAAAAGGGGTTAATATCTAGAATATTCAAAGAAAACCTCCTGCAGATCAAGAAAAAAAAAACTAACAGAAACATGAGAAGACAATGAATAGGAATTCACTTAAGGGAAGACCAAATGTAAAACAAAAGATGATCAAACTTCCTAGGAATGAAAGAAACTTAAAAAAAAAAAAAAGCAAACTGAAACTACAGTGAGATATTGGCAAAACTTAGAAAGTTATATACCAACAAGTGTTGGCAAGGATGTGGAGAAATGTGAATTTTTGTCAACAAGAGGATAGGGAAGAGAAAGAATACAAGCTGGCATGTCTGTTCCAGAAAGTTGAACATTTGTACTTATATTAAATAGGTGTATGTCCTTAGACACTGTGACTACGCTATGTCCCTGAGTGATTCTTGCTCAAGTCCATAAGGGATCAAATACAAGATGTTCCTCACTACACTGTTTGTGGTGGCAGAGTCGGAGGCAACTCAGGTGTTTCGGTTTGCTGAAGCTGCCAGAGTGCAATACACCAGAAGTGGGTTGGCTTTTACAATGGGGATTTAATAGCTTACAAATTGACAGTTCTAAGGCCATGAAAATGTCCTAATTAAGGCATCAACAGGGCGATACCTTCTCTGAAGACGGGCTGCTAGCATCTAGGGTTCCTCTGTCACATGGGAAGGCACATGGCCAGAGTCTGAAGGCCCTTCGCTCCTGGGTTTCGTTGCTTTCAGCTTCTGGTTCCAGTGGCCTCCTCCCTGAGCTTCTGTGGGTGTTCTCTTAGCTTCTCCAGGGCTTTTCTCTCTTAGCTTTCTCAGCTTTTTCTGTCCTTTATCCTCTGGTAAAGAACCCCAGTAAAAGGATTAAGACCCACCTTGAATGGGCTGGGTGACATCTCAATTGAAATAATCTAACCTAAAGGTCCCACCCACAGTAGGTCTGCACCCACAAGAATGGATTAAAAGAACATGGCCTTTTCTGGGGTACATAACAGCTTCAAACCAGCACACTAGGTTTCCATCACTGGGAGAATATATATAAATTAAATGTGGTAAATGTTTATTATAGCATAGTATCATTCAGGAACATGCATAGACCTCAAAACGTTTTGAGTCAAAAGAAGAAGAATTATAAACACAATAATACTTAAATTTAAAACCCATAAGAAAAACAAGAATATTTTTTCCAAGGATACTTGTATAATTTAGAACACATAATAAACACATTAGAGTTAGGTGACAATGGAGATGGGGAAAATGGGAATACAGGTGGGGGATGGATAGGGAAAACTAAAATAAAACCAGACTGTGGGCTTGCATTGACCATAAGGTTCTCTGAAAAGAAAAGCATGAGATAAAATCATATTTAAGAGAGCACCCTGAAGATGTTAAAGTTGAGGAGGGGGACTCCATGTAATTCTGTTGCTGTCTTTCTATTACCGTTTCTGATCAAGAATTTGTTTTAGGCTGATAATTGCTGAATCTGCTATGGTGGATAAAAGATATCATGTTGCCTTTAAATTTATTTTTATGTTTGTCATTAAAAGTTACAATAAAACTTGGAAAAAAGTTGAAGGGAGCAGAAATACCTTTCTGATTTTCACTTTTTAAAAAGATGTGTATGTATTACTCTGTTTATTAAAAATATTAAAATGTACAATATTGGGGAAATGTTTATAATATATTACTAGTTTAAAAGAAGCAAGAGGAACAGTGTAATTCTACTTTTTTGGATTTTTTAATAGCAGCTTTATTGATACATATATAATTCACATACCATAAAATCCATTTTAAAGTGTACAATTCAGTGGTTTTCAATATATTCACAGAGTTGTGCAAATATCACCACTATCTAATTCCAGAATATTTTCATCACCCCACAAAGAAACTCCATACTATTAGTAGTCACTGCCAGTTGTCCCCACCCACACCCCCTAGCAACCACTAATCTATCCTCTGCTTCCAGATTTGCCAATTCCGGACATTGCATATAAATGTTGTCATACAACATGTGGCCATTTGTAACTGCCTTATTTCACTTAGCATAATGCTTTCAAGGTTCATCTATGCTGTAGCCTGTGTCAATACCTCATTCCTTTTAATGGCCAAATAACATTTATATGGTTATAACACATTTTTGTTTATTCATTCATCAGTTGATGAACATTCAGGATGTTTCCACTTTGGAGCTGTTATGAATAATGCTGCTATGAACACTCCTGTACAGGTTTTTGTGTGGACATAGGCTTTCAAGTCTTTTGTTTACAGTGACTGCATTTTGATTAAGTAAAATAAGAAAGAAAAAAAAAAAACACTCTGAACCTGTGAACATATACACTAAAATATTAACAGGGATTACCTCTGGATAGTGAGAAAATGGGTAATTTAAACTGTTTTTCTCTTTTGTGCTTTCTTTTTATTTCAATTTTTATAAAATTAAAATTTTATTTTTTTAATCAAGAAAAAGAAACTGTTCAAAAAAATACAAATACTCAGGGTCAGCCCCAGAACTGAAATCCCCTGGCTTTCCAACTCCAAACTCAGGGTCTCTGGCACTGCAGCATAAGGCCGGAGTGCCCAGCCCTCACTTCCCCCAGTTTCATTACCCTTCAAACTTTAAACTCCAGGCTGGCCTGGAAAGTGAATTCTCTGGCTACAAAGTGGCCCTTGTTGATATTCATGTCAGCCTACAGGCCATGCCAAATGACCCATATTTACTTGCCAAAAAACTTGCCTGGGAGATGCCATTCAGTTAAGCTCATTTCTGTGGGCTTCCTTATCCCAGTGTAATATCCATAATTTTCACCCTAGGGATTTTAGATATAAAAAATAAATACTTTCTCAAGAACCGATTTTCAAAGTGTACATGCAAACACACATCCATATTTATCCTTCTTCAGAAGCTAGGAATACACTGCAGTTTCGCTGCCCTAAAAACTAGGGATCGTTTTACCCCGGACAGCAAACAAATCCTCCAAATCTGAGCCGCTCAGTGGGCATTTCTCATTAGGGTGGGGTGGAATATCAGATATTTATAGCTCTCAGGAAACAGGTTTGACTCATATTTTCGCTGGCTCGTGAATCAGAACTATCAAAAGCTAGATTTCTTTTGTCTGAGGAAAGAAGATGAGTATTAGGGCAACGATTCCGCGCGATCGCCGAGAGAAAGCACAAAGAAAGGAATTGAGAATGACTCAGCCCTGGCCGCGCAGCGGGCGCTGGCCTCGCGCACAATGGAAAGTCACAGCCGGGCGTCGCAACCGGCCCCTGGCGGCGTCTACACCCGCCCTGCCGCGTCTAACCCTCCGGTGCCGCAAGGACGCTAGGCAAAAAGTGACTATTCTTTAACCTTCATTTCTTACTTTTCAACCTAAAACACAGTATTAGCTCTTAAGATTAGAATATAATTATGCTAGCTTTGTAAACCCCATAGGAGCTATGGGACCTAAAAGCAAAGGTCCCGGGCTTCGTTCCCAGAGCCAAGAGATCACAAATCGACTCACTCCCCTCTCGGGGGATGAAGGTTGGGGGATGGGGAAATGAGGGGTGGAGGCAGGACCCCGCACACTTTTTTTGACTCACCAGAAAACTATACTGAAAACAGGCACGAGGGGCCCACACCGCAAGCCTTTAGTCGGTGCCAGGGGTGAGGGTGTTCGCTCAAGTTGGAGATGGGCTTGGACCTCACAGGATACGACTTGGAGCTTTTTGGCAGAAACTGAAGAAGCTGGCCCGAGGCCTGGTAGTTAGGGAGATCGTTACTGGAAAAGGCAACAGTGTAATACAGATTCGGCTGATCTTGGCGTTCTTTGTGGGAATTTAGTAACTCTCGAGGAATAAGGCGGCTGCAGCAGAGATTAAAAAATCAATAGTAGGTGTTTAATACTCTGGCTTTGGTCGCTGGCGTGTCTGCCGGTTTGCTTGTTTTCTGGTGCGCGGGATGCAAAGAGGTCCTGGTTGGAGCAGGTCAGCTCTGAATGTCTTCAGGAAGTACACAAAGTTCCCCTGGGTCGGGTCGGGTTCCGCCAAGCCCGTAGAGACCGCAGAAGGCGCGGAAGGCAGCCCCAGCCCCCACCTGCGGATTGCGTGGGGTCTCGGTGCATGAGGTCCCGGAGGACTTGCCGCTGGGGAATCGAAAATCTTTACCTGCCCAGACTGCTTCCAGGCATCCAAACTCAAAGGTTGTCCCCCTAAACCTGGCTTCCCCGCTACGGGGATACACTAACCCCCGATACACTAATACTTCCAATGCCCTATACACTAATACACTCAAGCCCATCTTTGCCCCTCCCATTTTCCTGTAGGTGAGATTACCATATGGTTTACCATCAAACCAAGACTTTTAAGAAGGAAGGGAATGCAATTAATAATTAGCCGGAACAACAGCCGAACACGGAGATTGTCCTGGGCAAACCTGGAAACCTGTATATAAGTATTTGAGCAATCTATCTAAATTCAGAAAACATTTTTCACTCCCCACATTCTCCCGCTGAAAAGGGAAGGAAAGAGAAAGGGAGGGGTTGGTGGGCAAGTGGACCGGCAGGCAAGCAATTTAAAAAAAAAAGGAAAGCCCAATTCAGGACTGCCTTTTGAAAATTATCCTATTTTGTTAAGAATTCTTACTCTTCTATAGTCCTAATGAGTATTTTTTGCACCGCTTTTGTTAAATACTTGGAGATTTGTAAACACAAGCAACAATTTATATGGACATCAGCACAGCAGGGCCAGCAAGAGGGCACGGGATGGGGAACTAGCTTCACTGTGTCAGACAGACAGGCAATGGTATTTCTTCCCACAGAATTTTCTCTGTGCATCTTTATATTCATATAAGTATTACTTATAAATATCAGATTAAAAATAAACAGGAATATTTTTTCCAGCAGTTGCTTCCTAGTTGCCTAGTTGTGTAGTCAGCAATAGCAGAACTATTTTTATTAACAAACTCTTAAAGCACATACTATGTGCAGGCACTGTGTGCCCTAAATACTTTATATTTTTAATTAATTTAATCCTCACAACCACCCTATGAAATAGGTACTATTGTTATCCTCTTCATTTTACAGATAGGGGATCTGATGCACAGAGAAGTTTAGAAAATTGCTCAAAGTCTCACAGCTCCTAAACTTCACAGGGAGGGTTAGAACCCAGGCAATCTATTGCTAGGGTCCAAGCACTAAAATATGGTGACCTGACTTGTGAATGTTTCCTAAGGGCAATAGGAGAGATGTGAACAGATTTAATTAAGCAAATTTACTTAAAGTACTTTAAGTATTTTACTGTTGCCCATACTTTTTTTTTTTTTTTTTTTGCTTTAATTTTTTATTGTGGTAACATATATAGAAAATAACATTTGCCATTTTAACCATTTTAAGGGTACAATTCAATGGCATAAATTGCATTTTAAATGTCATGCTACCATCACTGTCTTCTATTACTAAAACTTTGTCATCACCCAAAACAGAACATCTTTACCTATTAAGCAATAACTCCACCATACCTCTTTAACAAATATTCCCATCAGCCATCCAGGAATAAGGCTGCTACTGGGTTCCACCCTGGAGGTATAGATTAGGCCTTTAGCAGTGTGACCCAGTCTTCACCAGTTCATACTTCCCTGCCTCAGCATTTTGTCTGTGTTTTTCTCTCCACTTAGAATGCCTCTTTAGCCATCCCTTTCTACCCACTTCCGTTATGGAAACCAAGGCTCAAATCAAACTAGGATTCCATTGTTGTACATGTCAGAAGCTCTTTTTGAGGTCTGAAATCCCGCCACCTTCATTATCTGCACCTGCCTGCATAGCTGGTCTCCCCTACTCAGTGGGCAATTTCTCTCCTCCACAACACTTAGCACAGCACATTTTCACATGAACAGTTTTCAGTGATTGTATAGCCCCACACATTTGCCCTTCATCCATTCTCTTTGTTAAGTATCTGTAAAGAAAAATGATGTGTTGATTATTTCAAAAAGAGAAGACTTCCTTCTTAAAGAACCATGATTTTGTTCAGGTATTTTTCCCTGTGCAGTTCTGGAAGTAGACCCTGACTTGTGTGAGCCAGTGCTATCCAATATCCAATATATGAGTCACGTGTGCAATTTAAAATTTTCTACTAGCCACAATTAAAAAGTAAAAATAAACAGATAAAATTAATTTTAAAAAGTTTTATTTAACCCTATAGCTCTTCAGTGCTATCATTTCAAATATATAATCAATTTAAAAACATTAAAGAGTATTTTATATGTGTCTGTGTATGAAATCTTTGGAATCTAGTGAGTATTTTGCACTTTTAGCACGTATTAATTCATTCCAGCCACATTTTAAGTGCTCCATAGGCTTCCAGATCTGAGCCCATCTGCAAGTCATTCCCATGGAGAGCATTACTAGTCCAGGAGTGGTAGGATAGAGACCGAAGTTGAACTGATCAAACTGAAGAGAAGGATTTATAATCCATGTTTGGGAGAGGTTTTCCTCCTGCTGGTGGTGACCAGGGAAGCCTGTAGCCCTGATTGCCATTAGCAACCTTATTAGGAACCATCTTTCAACCATGAGGGGGAACTCTCAGGACTGGTGTTGGGATGTTACCAACACTGAGAATGACAGTGAAAAACCCTGGGTGCTGAATGACCTCACTCAGCCACTGATCTATCAAACCGGGCCTGGAGCTCACCTAACTTCCAGTTATACAAAATAATATATTTCCCTTTGGTTTAAGCCAGACTGAGTCAGAGTTTTCTGTAGCATTCAGGAATATCCCAACACCTGAGCCAACCCTTGAATCCAGGTCTGCAGCGTTCTGACTCCAAGCTCCTCTACCACAATGCCTCATAAGAAAGATTTTTGGCTAATTCTTCTGGATCCCTCTTCAATTCTGTGGCACGATGGAGGTAACTCCCAATGGATTCCAAGTGGTAGTGATGACCTAGGGAACAGGAGCGGCCAGAAGTCCCTTCTCAGAGCAGCTGCCACTGCACCATGCTCTCAAGTACCCAGCCACTTGCTCTATCTGCCAGAGCAGACATTTGTCACAGTATTTCATCACCTCTCCTGGAACCAATAGACCCTGGGGCTTGCCCAAAGCTGAACAAGCAAGACTGCTTTGCCAAGAGGCAAGGTGGAGAGCCACACTTTCCACTGTGATATGGCAGCTTTTTCTGACAGGGTGCTGAGGATAGAATCAGCATGTCCTAGGCCAAGTGCTGGTGCAAGGAATTTGGACGAAAGAACAGAAAGATTGACAGAAGCACTAACAACTGCAGGACCATAAGCTGAAGAGGAGCAGAAATAAGGAAAATGAACAGAAGAAATGCCACCATCGGAATGAGATATAATTGCTCATGAGCACAGTGTGAGCTAACCTCTCTGATGCAAACCTTAAGGTTCACTTACAATGCATAAATCATATAGCCCAAAACTTGGGAGGGGAGACAGAGCTTCCATTAAACAAGCCTCCCTCCAGTCTGGCTTGAAAAATACTCACTGTGCATCAATTGGTGAAAAATGGCAACACAGAGAAGAATGCAGCCTTTGGAGCCAGATACACGTGGGCGCAAGTCGTGGCTCTGCCACCCACTGCCAGTGTAATGATGAGGACTGGAGAGATGTCTGAATAAGGTTCCAGATCCAAGGTTTACTAAGTTTTAAAGTCCTATACAGCAGGGGTGTCACCCCAAAATATTTATATAATCTAATTGCAAAAGAGCTTGCCAGGGTATAGGTTCCAATTCCCAAGCCCTCTAACTGGGAATACTATGTCTCCTTTCCTTCTGATCCTAAAATCAGCACTTCAGATACACTTCTTGTACCAGTCAAGGAAACAACACCTGGAACTAAGGCTCTTGATCACCTGTGCCTAAAGATGAAGGAGCACGTAATGTATGAGACTATGCCCCAGATTAATTGACCCAGACACTAACCTAGAACACACTCACCCATGTGCACACCCACGTACACACTTCTGCTTGGTATTTTCCACTCAACCTTCAAGTCTTAGCTCAAAAAACATTAACATCTGTTTAATCAGTACTCTTCAAGCTTTGAAACATTTCATAAAATGTTTTTAATAATGAAAAAGACATAAATCAAGTATCAACACCTTCTCTTGGGTGTATTTTTGCCTTCTAACCTTCCACATACCTCAAAGTTCCTTTGGAAGCTGCTTCTCTGTCTATCTGTGACACTCTGAGGTGATTTCTATTAAATCACTTATCATACCTTATTATGACTTCTTATTACTTCAGGTTTTGAGCTCTTTAAGGGCAAGAGCCTGCCCCTTCATTTCTGTATCTTAACCAAGCCCAGCACTTGGTATACTCCCAGCTTAATAAAATGTCTCATAAATGTTAACTAAGTAATTTACTATGAAGTTTTCTGTTTCCCTCTAAACCTTCACCAACCACAGAAACTTTTCCCTTTCTGCAAACCTGCTTCTTTTCTCTTTTTCTCTTTTGTGCCAGATGTAAATTCTTCTGAATGTTGTGATTCTGTATAGCTAAGAAAAATCTGATAGCCACACATCAGAGAACTGTGCTTTCATTAAAATTGATCTGCATAGGGCCCCCCTGAGGAGCTGGGGAAGAATGCACAAGTGTTGGACTGCCTCACCTGGATTGCTTCTGATGTTCTCACAAACATCGAGGACTGATGGCTTGGTCGGTCCTCAATCTTGGGGCGTGCCCTCTATCTTGGGGCGTGCCCTTTTGAAGCTCATTACTGCAAAGGAGAGGCTAAACCTGCTTATAACCGTGCATAAGAGTCTCCCCCTTAGTGCCTCTTTGTTGCTCAGTTGTGGCCCTCTCTTTCTTTTTTTTTTTTTTTTTTTTTTTTTTTTTTTTTTTTTTTAAATCATCATTTTATTGAGATATATTCACATACCACGCAGTCATACAAAACAAATTGTACTTTCGATTGTTTACAGTACCATTACATAGTTGTACATTCATCACCTAAATCAATCCCTGACACCTTCATTAGCACACACACAAAAATAACAAGAATAATAATTAGAGTGAAAAAGAGCAATTGAAGTAAAAAAGAACACTGGGTACCTTTGTCTGTTTGTTTCCTTCCCCTACTTTTCTACACATCCATCCATAAACTAGACAAAGTGGTGTTTGGTCCTTATGGCTTTCCCAATCCCATTGTCACCCCTCATAAGCTACATTTTTATACAACTGTCTTCGAGATTCATGGGTTCTGGGTTGTAGTTTGATAGTTTCAGGTATCCACCACCAGCTACCCCAATTCTTTAGAACCTAAAAAGGGTTGTCTAAAGTGTGCATAAGAGTGCCCACCAGAGTGACCTCTCGGCTCCTTTTGGAATCTCTCTGCCACTGAAGCTTATTTCATTTCCTTTCACATCCCCCTTTTGGTCAAGAAGATGTTCTCCGTCCCACGGTGCCAGGTCTACATTCCTCCCTGAGAGTCATATTCCACGGTGGCCCTCTCTTTCTAGCTAAGCCACCTCTGCAGGTGAACTAACTGCCCTCCCCACTATGTGGGATCTGACTCCCAGGGGTGTAAAGATCCCTGGCAATGCAGCATATGACTCCTGGGGATGAATATGGACCTGATATCATGGGATTGAGAACATTTTCTTGACCAAAAGGGGGATGCAAACTGAAACAAAATAAAGTTTCACTGGCTGAGAAATTTCAAATGGAGTAGAGAGGTCACTCTGGTGGGCATTCTTACGCACTATATAGATAACACTTTTTAGGTTTTATTGTACTGGAATAGCTAAAAGTAAATAACTGACACTATCAAAATCCAGCCCAGCAGCCTTGACTCTTGAAGATGATTGTATAACAGTGTAGCTTACAAGGAGGACAGTGTGATTGTGAAAACCTTGTGGATTGCACTCCCCTTATCCAGTGTATGGATGGATGAGTAAAAAAATGGGGACAAAAACTAAATGAAAAATAGGGGGGGGATGAGGGGGATAATTTGGGTGTTCTTTTTACTTTTATTTTTTATTCTTATTCTTATTTTTTTATGATGTAAGGAAAACGTTCAAAAATAGATTGGGGTGATGAATGCACAACTATATGATGGTACTGTGAACAGTCGATTGTACACTGTGGATGATTGTATGGTATATGAACATAACTCAATAAAACCATATTTAATTATAAAAAAATTGGTCTGCATGTACAAAGTGCAAGGGAAAAGGCAAATTCAAATAGAATAACACTCTCTTCTTAGATGTTCAAGACTAGAAATACAAATTGAAAATACAGAACTTCTTAACATTGATAGTCTAACAAATCAGTCCCAGGACCTTGTTCTTTGCTTAGAGGATAAAAGGTCTACAGAGTTGGAAGCGTTTGATCCAACTGGATATATCCCTTTTGATAAGATTATTATTATAGTTATAATATTCTTCTTATACTTATAATATTCAAACACTGTGAGTGAAATAAGATACTAGAGTTTATACTGCATAGTATTTTGAGTTTCTTTCTTTTGGTCACCTAAACTGCCCTTCCTAATACACATTGAACTGAATGTTTGCCTTTAAGGTTAAAATAAATATGCTATTCTGTAAGCTTTGAACTGAGCTAATAAAAAAATAAATAAATAAATAAAAATCCTGTATGTAACTATGTCACATTTTCTGATGTTTTCCTATGTTATGTTTAACCAACTCAATCCAGATGACATTATCCAGGACTGAAGATGATATATCAGGTTACATGTGCAATTACATTATTTGATATCTTGGTCCCATCTGCTACCACTCCCCTGCCACACCCTGCATGCCAGCCAGGCTAAGTTATTCTGTTTTTCACTTCCTGGCTTTTACACATATGGTTCCCTTGGCCAAGATTAGAATGTCCCACTTATCCCCCATGATTTAGATCCATTGTCACCTCCTCTGGGGAGCTTCTCTGAGCACTCCTTGCTCCATTAGTCTTTGTTACAATATTCACATCTTTGCTGGAATTATTTGCTTCCACATCTGCCTTCCCTACTACCCTGAAAGCTGCTAGAGGTCTGAAACTGTGATTCACTCATCTTCGTCGTCCTAATACTGAGTATGGTGCCTGACACTAAATTGATATTTAGTGAACAAAGGGCTGAGACTAAACAAGTGAAGGAATGAATGCATATGACACAACAAAGCTGTATTTAAAATCATTTGCCTGTGTGCCACCAGAGAGCTTAGAAACAAATGGTGAAATAAAATGCATAGACACAAATAGAGGAAGCATTTAACCAAGCAACCATTTAAGTTAAGCCAGGAGACTGTTGTGCCAAACAAAGCGAGGCTTCCACGCTGGGGTTTGTGGCTCTTTTGCGTCCCTGGAGCTGTGCACCCTTGTGGTTTGGAGTAAGCTCAATGCAGAGGTGGTAGTTTTCACTGTGATGAAGGTTTTCTTGATTGAAAGCCAGCTAGCTCATCATGTCTTGCCTGAATCCTGCTGTTCCACACAAACTGCTCTGTTCTCACAGGTTTTGCAGGGAATACTATAGTTCAGTGTGCATATTAAAGTGAGCAGAGGTGAAAGCAGCAACACCCAGGGAGCTAGAAGAAAAGGATAGTTTGCATAATGAGGCGACATGGGCAAGACTAGCTACCCCTGGAATTCTACTGGAGACCACAGGGTTTGACACCTGCTTTCAAAAGCTAATCCAGCTAGGAGAGCAGCCAAATTTTTTTTTTACAAGTATGAATTCTTTGAAATTATCCTACAGTCTATGTGGTTGCATTCTTGATTTTAAAAACACTAATATACCTAAAAACTTATTTTTACAACTTATTGACATGGATATAAACTAACTGGGAGACTTGTAGCAAGGCAAAATGATAGGGAAATAACCTTTCCTGAAACGATTTTTGAAGGCTGACAAGATTAAGGACAGGAAGAGTCTTGGGAGTGTGCAGACTGGCCCTGGGGCATGCTCCCTGACTACTAGCAAGGCCCTTGGTTTCTGAGTCTGATCTCTAATACAGATGCTTTGCCAAACCAGTCACCCATTTCAGGCAATGGTTCTCAAACAGAATCAGCAGAATCAGCATCACTTTGAAACTTGTTAAAATACAAATTTTCAGGCCCCACCCAGACTCACTGAATCAGAAATTCTGGATATAGGGCCCAGCAATCTGTGTTTTACCCAGCCTCTAGGGGATGCTGATAAATCAGGAGATGTGAGAACTACTACTCCAAGGTGCCCGGGACTCCTGCCTTGGCTCCAGGGTAAAGGCCCTGAATCACATCATCATCATCATGCTCGCTTGTGTGGAATTTGGAACCAGTCACCCAGTCGACCTCATGTGTACACAGCCACTACAAGGACCCACTTCCTGCATGCACAGTCCTTGGCAGTCTAAACCCTGCTAGTCCCCACCTCTGCTCAGCTTCTCCTCACTCACTCATCTTCTCAGTTTAACCTCGCATCACCAAACCCTAAACACTTTGCAGATATGTGTAACAGACCAAGTGGATGCACACTGATGCATTCATTACATGCGTACTTTGTACCTTGCTCGCTTATGCAAGTTCAAGTTGCCACGCATGCGCACGGACTGAGCACGAGGCAACCTAATTCCGCCCTGTGAGCCGAGAATCCGCCAGGGACCCTCCGGGAACACACCGGGAAGCTTCCTCTCCCGGGAGTTTCCATAAGGTCTGCACTTAGGTAGTGTTATCGCGGTTCCCTTGAGGTAACGGGAAATCGAATTATAAAAAGTAAATTGTAGCTTATATTTTAGTATATATTTTTTGAAATATTGCTCTTTATTACATTTCTAAAGCACTAAAAAAAATGTTTTCCATGGTTTATTGTATCCTTAGGTTGATGATATGAAGTAAGTTTTGAAAAATCAGGAATTGTTGCCATTATTTCCCCAGAGTCGGCTGAGAGGAAGCCGCATTGGATCAGGTGGTGGTTTTGTGTTGCCGTGGAGAGCCAGCCCCTAGTGGAACTTGCCTTACTTAGGACCTAATAAGGTCCTTGATTCTGGTATGAATTCATCTTCCACAAATACCTTTTAATCATACCACAATCCATCCCCTCTCCAAATCAATTAATTAAACTAATCTTCCAGTGGTTCCCAGAATAAAGAACAAGACCATATCATTCGAAGGCCACCACAGTTGGTCCCGACGGTGACTGATTTGTTCTTTCCACAGTTACTGAAAATTACTTTGCATCAGTCCCTGTGGGGATTCAAGGAGTGCAAGGACAGACATGGTTCTTGTCCTCACAGAGGACTTAACTTTCCCTTCAACCTTATGTTCTGCCAGTGCCTATAAAATTCTTCCCTCAAACCAAATTGGTCTAGACTGTTGCTTGCACTCTCCTGCCCTCCTGACTTGTGTTCAAGCCAGTTCCTCCACTTGGAAAGCTCTTTATCCTCTTCTCTGTGTTGTGAACTCATACCCATCCTTCAAAATCTAACTCAAAGAAATACCACTTTCACTTAAAATGCCTGGGCTGTGCATCAGTTATTCAGTAGGGCTTGTTGCTGCATCCACTGCAAGAATGAAGACCATTCTCAGCACCCAGAATGCTGACATTCCAAAAACATGGTCATCACCTGGAAGGGACATGCGGTTATTGTGACGGGCTCCAGAGGAACCCTGGGGAGGGACTTCAATCCCATTAATGTAGAACTCAGTCTTCTTGGAAAGAAAAAGAAGAGACTTCAGGTTGACAAATGGTGGGGATATAGAAAGGAACTGGCTACAGTTTGCAGTATCTCCAGTCATGAACAGAACCTGATCAGGGGTGTTACACTGGGCTTCCATTGCAAAATGAGGTCTGTGTATCAGTGTCAGTATTCAGAAGAGTGGGTCTCTTGTTGAAATCTGGAATTTCCTGGGTGAAAAATAAATCTGCAGGTTTCAGATGAGGGCAAGTATTGCTTGTTCAGCATCTCAAGCCCAGAAAGATGAATTAATTCTTGAAGGAAATGACAGGGAATCTGTATCAAATTCAGCTGCTTTGATTCAGCAAGCCACTCCTGTAGAATTTTACAGGAGTGTGGTTTCAAATAGTTAAAAACAAGGATACCAGAAAAGTTTTGGATAGTGTCTGTGTCTCTGAAAAAGGAACAGTTCAGCAGACTGATGAATAAGCTCTAAGAGTTGTTCAGCTATGGAAACCACAAGAATGCCAAACCTATTTGTGATATTTTAAACATGCAACAAAATTCATCTGTTGAAGAAAAAAATCATTCAGTAGGAGAAGGGGGATGTGGGCAGGGGTAGGATGAATTAAGTCTGGCCATGAGTTAATAATAGTTGAATGTAATGGATGGGTGCGTAGGACGAAAAATTAGATTATTCTTGTATTCTTTCTATTTTTGTATGTTTGAAGTCTTCCACAATAAAAAAGTTAAAAGCATATATATAATACGTTTACACACACACACAAACACACATACATATATAGTCTTTCCTAGCATTTTCAGTCAGTCATTTGCTCCATTCTCTTTGCTGGACCAAAATGTTGTTTATTATTTTTACATGTTTAAATGTCTATCTCCCCTATAGACTATGAACTCCTTGAATTTAGACCTCTCTCTTTTTTATTTTTTATTTTTTGGTCTTATTTATCTATATATCTTTGGAAAATAGCACATTCTCTACTGGTTGAATGAAAAATCACCCTTAAATATGTAGTTTGTCAACTTCCTGGTGGTAAATTGAGACTACAATCTCAGAGAATGGGAATATTGTGATATTTAATGGCACGTAATAAAGAGTTTTTAGCGGTAAACTCTAGAATTTTACAGGAGTGTGGTTTCAAATTAGCCCTTAAATTCTTTCTTGAATTTGAGTAATGATTACAAACAAGTTAGAAAGTTCTAAAAAGGCACATTTTCTTGCAGAATATCTTTTGAGGCAGGACTGAAGGCTGCACCATCTTATTCACATCTATTCTAGCATTTATAAAAATACTTTAGTAAAATCTTTGAGCTATCTTTCTCAAAACTTCCTTATGGCAGTACTTCAGGCCAGTTTCTAGGGGAATGGGCCTTAACTGCTTGTCAGGAAGTCCTTTTTCTGTGCATAAGATAATGCTAAAGATGGGAAGTTGGATAGTGGCTAATTTTATTATCTGCCTGTTGATCGACTTTGTTCAAAAAACAATGACAAAACACTTTAATAATTAAAAAACATAAAGATGTATGTTAACTTGCACATGGCTTTTTATTCCCTGCATTAAATATGCAGGAATCCTGAGGCCTAGTGCAGGAATGTGTGACTGCCAGACATTCTTTCAATGTCTGGGGAGTCTGTCCCCTACCCCCTCCATTCCTATTTCCATCTCCTAGTCTTAAACCACCCTGCCTCCTAGTCAGTAGGCTTGCCCTCCTCCAGCTCTTCAGCCAAGAGTAGCACAGAATTTTAACAGTGCTTCCTACACTTGAACATGCATACAAATCGTTGGAGAGCTTGGTAAAATTCAGATTTGAATTCAGAAGGTTTGCTGAGGCCTGCAATTCTTCATTTCTAACAAGAAACATTTCTCTATTTATGGGCCCTGAACTTTGAATTTCACATAATTTTCACATGAAATTGTATTCTTTTAATTTTTTTCTACCCTTTAAAAATGTAAAAACCATTCTTATTTCACAGGCTGTTCATTAAAACAGGCAGTAGTCTTGGCTGGATTTGGCTCAAAGGCTGCAGTCTGCTGACCCCTGCTCTAAAACACAAACTTTGGATGTAGACAGACCCAAGGGTGAGTCCTAGCTCTGCCATTTACTAATTTTATAGCTGGATTGAGTCACCGGACCTCTCAAAGTCTCCTTTTACAGAGCTGTTAATGGGAGCAATAATTTCTTGTCCTTTTAGGGTTGTTGACCCAATATAAGATAGATGGAAATCAATTTATTACTGGCCCTTGCAGCCCAACTTCCTTAAACATTACTTTCTTCAGGTTACTCATCCTATTAAAACCTTTCCTTGGCTTGCTGTTTCCCACTGGATCAAGTGTACATGCCTCTGTGTGACTATTGAAGCCCTCCATGATCTGAGTTCATCCCACTCGCCCATCTCAGAGCTCATCCCACTCTCCCATCTCATTCCCTGAGGCTTCCCACTATCAGTTTAGTCAAGCACATTTCCCATTGTTTCTTACCCAGGTGACATTTCCCCCTTCTCCCCTTTGCTTACTACAAACTAAGGCTCTACAGTCCAGCTCAGTTCTGTCTCCTCCATAAAAACTCTTCGGCATTGTCATTTTTTCCCATAATCCCTTTCCTATCCAAATTCCCCCATACAACATCATGAACTTCTTGGCTAATGATTACTTGAATAATGTTTGCCTGGTCAAGGCAGCAAAATAAGTTCATGTTGGCACTTAAAATAAGAAACATAGTATACTTTTGGTCCTATTTATCCATTGTAACTTGGTGATCAACTTCATTTCCAAAAGGATCATACATCAGAACATACATTCATGTTTTCAATGAATATTTGTCTGTTTGTTATCTAAGAGCATCAACTAAAAATCAAATATTCCAGGCCCTTAGTTTACAATGATAAGAAGAACGAGGGGGAAAAAAACACACAATATCATGTAACAGATTTTTAAAGTAATTTCTTTGTTTAAAAGGACTTAATCATTTAAATCTGATAGTTTTTTTTTTAATTCAGTTTTATTGAGATATATTCACATACCATACAATCAGCCATGGTGTACAGTCAGCTGTTCACAGCACCATCATATAGTTGTGTGTTCATCACCCCAATCTCTTTTTGAACATTTTCCTTACACCAGAAAGAATAAAAATAAGAATAGAAATAAAAGTAAAAAAGAACATCCAAATCATCCTCTCCTCCCACCCTACTTTTCATTTAGTTTTTGTCCCTATTTTTCTATTCATCCATCCATACACTGGATAAAGAGAGCATGATCCACAAGGTTTTCGCAATCACACTGTCACCCCTTGTAAGCTACATAGTTACACAGTCGTCTTCAGGAGTCAAGGCTACTGGGTTGGAGTTTCATAAACCTGACAGTTTTTGATAAGGCATTTATTAAGGGTAAATACACTTTTCTCAAATCTTGGTATCAAAACCTCCTGGAGTAATAGATTGAAAGTCAGACTTGAGTCCCCACCCCAAAGATCTTGATTGCTTTGTTCTGGAATACATGGAAATCTAAAATACAGAGTGGGTGGGTCACTTAGTGAGAAACCTTGGAGGATTTTTTGCTGCTTTCGCAGGTAGGAAAGGTGGTTTCATGTATAATGACTGATTCAAACCCAGCATCTGAGTCACAAGTTCCAAATGTCTGGTGGCACTTTTCTGTTATTTGCAAGACACATTTTCTAACTGTAGGAAAGCATCCCCTGCGCGCACATACATACACAGAAATAATCATTGATATCAGTGAGTTTGACTTTAATTCTTAAGAAGTCTTAGTTTGAATATAATTCTTTTTTTGTGGAGGTGAACACTGACGGTTTTATTTCTTCCTTTCTAATTATGACAGCTCTTTTTTTCCTTCTGTAGATATTAATGCTAAGCCTTCTCATAATACGTAAAATAGATGTGATAAAACTGAATAATATTGTCTTGCTTCTGATTTCAACAGGAAAAAAAATTACCAAGAGATTTTTGTGGCTACTTTTATGTGGTTAAAGATGATCCTTTTCATTCCAAGTTTGGTATGAGTTTCTATCCTGAAAAGGTCCTGAATTTTATCACTGATTTTTGTTTGTTTGTTTGTTTTTAATCTCTAATGCAGCATTATGTGCTTAAAATTTTGGACTCAATAGCAGTGGTAAACCACTTAACTTCATTAGCACTTCACCTAAAATGCAACTATATGGTAATATAATCTGATGAGAATTTAAAATAATTTATGTGCATATAACAATGATTTCACAAACATTTTAGTGCAGGTCTAGATCTTCTTAATGATCCAAAGACAGACAATGATACCTAAAAGGCAATCAAAATCCAGTTAGCCAGAGGAATAAGTTTGATTTATCCTGTTTAACAGTATTTGACCAAATTAAAAATCTATCTTCTTGAAATAAATATGTTATGAATTATGTTTTTTCCTAGAAATATTCATTAGAATCAAATTATGGCTAAGGGATAGACATCAGTATTATTTTATTTGTTAGTATGGCATCCCTTTTCATTAGTTTTTTTCCAAATTTTTATTTTGAAATAGTTTCAAACTTACAGGAAAGTTATGAAAAAAAAAAGGGAAAAATAATAGAGAAAATTCCAATATACTACCTACCCCCCAGATACCCAGATTAAACAACTTTTAATATTTTGCCACATTTGTAAATCATTCTATTGCTCTATATCTCTAGCTAGCTGTCTCTTTTCCAAACATTTGAGTAGTGTTTGCATACATCATGCTCCTTTACCACTGAATCTTCCATGTATATTTTCTCATCCTTTCTTTCCCCCCGTTCCTTTTTTAAAAAAGTTTTATTTTAATAACATTTGCACAACCTAAAATCTCCCCTTTATCCACATTCAGATAAATAATTCTCTTTGGAGTGATGGAAAGTTTTGGTAATGGATGAATTTCTGTACCAATTAAGGATTAACTCCCTATTCCCTATCCTTACCCCAGCCTCTGGTAATCTGTATTCTAGTTTGAATGTAATTCTTGAGAGGATTTATAAGAATTCTTCAAAGGGGTGGATTATGGGCATATAGAAAAGAAAGCAACTTTTACAGAAAAGTTTGGCCCTCACAAACTCACTGAAACACTACGCTTCCATCTATGACTGGGTTGACAATCAGAAAAATGCAGCGACATTGTGTATCTGAAATTCGGTGATGTATTTAACAGAGTGGAAACTGGTGAAGAATTATTACTTTTGTCCTGAAGGGCCCAAAGGGCTGAACCAGGCTTTTAAAAAATGGGAGGTAGTGGGCTCCCTGACAATGGAGGCATTCAAAATAAGTTGGACAATTAATTGGCCAGGATGTTGGAGGGGGATGAATACTATTGGTTAAACTGAATAAGCTTTAAGGTCCCAACTGAGATTCCACTATTCTGTTTCATGACACTACTGCAGTCATACTCAATGGACAAACAATACAAGAAAATGCCTGACGTTTGCATAATCACAAATAGGAACTTTAAAGATTGGATACCGAATTCTCAATACTCTAACGTCCAAAAGCACAAATGCTAGTTAGAATGAGATTCTATTCATTCTCTTTGGGACTGATCATCAGGCCGCCGTGAGTCCTCCCCACTTTCTGGTGAGATCAGTAGGGTTGCAGCCCCTGCATATAGATCCACATTGTTTCCTGGTGATACTGGGTATTCATGAACTGCTGGATAAACTCCAAAAATCCTTTTGATATTTTCCAGTGGCAAGTGAACAATATTGTGAACATAATCATTTTCCAAGTAGCTTGAAACCACAAAGTCATCTGTCAATGTCTGGGGTCAATAGTTAAAATGTTAAAGGCTGCCATGATTTAAAGAACTCTAAACTTTAGAGAGAAAACTTGAGCTATTAACATAGGTGTTTTTGTTGAACATTCACCTCTGAAATACAGCAGACAAGTGTCAAGAAGGCTGAGATAGTGAGGAGATGGGATTAGGGTGTTTCCTGGGATTTTGAAATCAACTTTTTGTTTGCTGTGAGTCATTTTTATGCTTGCGCAGGGAATTATAGAATGATATAATTATCATATGTAAAATTTCACTCTTGCCAATTTCAATTATGGAAATAGGATTAGAAATCAGGTGGCAGGGAGGAGATTGCTCAATGATTTTTGTCCTAGAAACTGGGTTTGGGAGGGACTTTGACAAATAGAAGTGGCTTTTTGTAGTGGCTCTGTGGTTTCTATGGTTAAAAGCAGCAGCAATTAGCAATTCTTGGGGAAGGAGAGAGGCAGGAAATTTTGGAAATTCTTTACTCTCTCTTTTCATCTTTGGGTGCCATCTCCATCTGCTGGCAAAAACCTCCCAAAATAGCCCCTGAGTTTTGTTGTCAAAAGAACTGTCCCTAAACACTTAAATTGGGTACTTTGATACAAAGCCTAATCAAAGAAGATAAGGATTCCTGGTCTTTGAGGTCAGGGTGGTGGCATGAAAACACAAAGCAAAAGAGGACAAGAGCTTGAATAATTCAAAGGTTAAATAATTCGAAGAAAAAAGGAAACACGTGGTTTTTTTGTGGCAAATAGCTTTCTTTGACCACAAACCTGGTAGTGATTGCTGATGGTGGTGGTGGTAAAAAGCCGGGAATAATATAATCAAAGAGCTATAGTAGTTCCTGGTTCCACTACTTTTTGTTGTGTTAACCTTAGACAAGTCACCTAAACCCTCTGGACCTCATTTGCCTATTATTTAAAATGGGGAGCAACAGCTGTTACCTCCCAGAACATTGCAGGTCTTACAGCAGGTAATGTTTGTAAAAAACCCTTTGTAGTCACTCCAAAGACACTTCTGGGCTCGTCCTGTAAAAGCCTCATATGAGGATGATGCCACAAATCCTGCATGTGTTTCTGGTCATTTTATAAATGATTAGGCATCCACATTGGGGTGAATAGGTTCCAAATGAAATCTGTAGCCAAACTAAGCCTCAAGGGTTGGGTTAACATTTTGAAAAGAACTTTAGAAAAGGAAGGAATGAGGATTTGCAAGGATGGAGCTTGGAAGACTTGCCTTATAATTCTCTGAAGAGAAACTAGCCAACCAAATGCATCCCTAGGCTCTTGAGTACTTTACTAACCAACCCAAATGCTTGTGGCATATGCCAGTTTAGGGTTTAGAGCTTTGCTCAGTTGTTTGCTGTTGTTGATTGAGAAGATAAGACTGGGGTGAGGAGTGAGGGTGGAGAAAGAACTGTGATAGCAGAGGTTAAAATTAGTGCAGAAGGGAAAACCAAGGGTCCAAATTAGCCTCAGTCTTCCCTGGAGCTCAGCTGCGCCCTGTGGATCCCTGGTACTGCACCCCCTTCCGCAGAAGGGCCTGCACGCTGGAGCCATCCGGGCAAACAAGACAACCAGTGAGCTCCGTCCTATACACCTTCAACTCTGTGTGACACCCCCTTTCCTGAGGTGCCCAGGATTCTCATATTCCAGGAGCAGAAGGAATGTAAGGGGTCTTTTAATACCTTACTGAAGTACTTAACACTTGGTGTTTGTGCCCACCACTCCACCACCAGCCTCCTGAAGGTGAGGGATCTAGTCTTTTGTGATTCTGAATCACCTAACGCCAAGCCCACTGCTGGAGACACAGTAAGGGGAATTCAGTTGGTTAAACAGCATCAGAATTGGAAGGGTTGGAGTGTTCACTAGTCTATAAATTCCTTTAATTGTAAAGTTAGCATACAGATTAATTTTGACTAGAGAATTGTAGGACTCACCTATGGTTTTTCTTAAGTATAAATGCAGCAAGTAGTGACTAATGACATTCCAAATCTATGTGACTTTGGCTTGTCTATAATTTGTATATGCCTTAAACACCTATATATATTAGGCAATTCACATTCAAATATTCTTATCAGCCTAAGACCTGATTAAAACTTCCTATTTTCTGTGAATCACTGAAATCTCACCCACTAGCCTACATTTAGGTTTCTAATGTAAAAAAGTAACTCCAAATCAAAAGAAAATTTAGGGCAAGTAGTGCTGAAGTTTATCTTAGTAGCTTTATAAAGGATGAGCCCCTGACCAGTACTGATAACAGTTCTATATCTGAATGTATTACCACAGCCACTTAACGTGGTGAAAATGTCTAAGACTATATTCCCATTTTTTGTGATACAAGGGGACTTCTTTAGTACTGGTTTAAAATATTTAAGTGAGGTTTTCACACATCTAAGAAAGACTTAGACTTTAGGTGGCTAAAAATATCTTCATACTTAGAAGCAAGTGCTGTGTCTGGAGTCAAAGCGAATTTCCCTATTAGCCTGAAGGCTCGCAGCCAAGACAGCTGCGGTGGTTTTCAAATTCCTGGGTATAACCCTCCTTGGCTGGCTTGAGCAAGAGCAGCTTTGAGGGCAGCCGGGAACGCTCCTTGGAACAGCCCTGACAGCCTGGCTGTACTCAGTGGTATGTTCTCTAGGGAGCAATTCACCTTTTCTCTCTGTGCTCAGTGAACAATCATAGCCCTGCTTCAAATACAGACTGAAAAATTCACAGTCCCCAGAGTGATCAGGGAAATTATCAAGGCCACATGGCCTGGGAAGCGAGAGCCTGGAGGGCCTGGCTGCCTTCCTTTCACCTTTGCCTGATGTCCTGTGCTGCTCACTCTCCAGAGCTTTCTTCATCATATTTAGAAGGCAAAGTTAAGGGATGCTGCAGAGGTCATAAATGATTATGAGGTCCCTCCCAAAGCATAAAACATTTTACATGTGTTTTCCTGTTTCCTTGTGGCCTTTTGATAACTGTGGTGGGCGGAATTGTGTTCCCCAGTTTGAACATGGTCTCGGTCTTGGTCTGCATTCTGGTGGATGTAAGATTTCTTCAGGATTTTACTTCACTTCAAGTGTGGCCCAACTGAATCAAGTGAGGCTTTAATCTGGATTACAGGAGTCCTTTACAGGCAGTGAAAGTTAGACAGATAAAGAAGCCACCAGGAACAGCCAGAAGCTGGAAGTCAATGGAACCAAAAGAAATAGGGGAAGATGCCACCATGTGCATTGCCATGTGACAGAAGAGCCAAGGGCCAAGGCAGCCAGCCCCAGAATTTTGGACTGCCAGCCTCAAAACCATGGAGCAAATAAATTCCATTCTTGACACCAACCGAACGTATGGTATTTGTTTTAGCAGCTAGGAAACTAAGACAATAGTAAGAGACCTGAGATCTTTAGGATTATGGAAAGAAATTATTATTCAAAACCACTTTCTAAACCAAGGATGATCGCTTCTGCTCTGTTATTTGCTGAGTGGGGGAGGGCAGCAGATGGAGATTCAGAAAACTTGTGACCAGCTCAAAGATGAAGGGACTGGCTTTTCTACTTGCCCTGTAAGAATGTTAAAAATAGCATGGAATTATAAAGCAGAATCTCAACACTCCAGGAGAAAGAGGCTATACATAAATGCAGTGTGGTTTATGCGTACATAGTAAGGAGAAACAGTGTGTCTTTCATTCCAGCAAGAGTCATCCAGCTGCTTTCCTAATACAGAATTCACAGTTGGGGAGTGAGAGAAGATAGGGTCCGCAAGAAAAAAAGAAAAGCAAGGCAGAAGAAAACAACCTAGAAAAAGAGTTTTAATTTTTCTTTATTATTTTCAAAACTTTAACCTAACTGGTGGAGAAACGCAATGATATAAAATAATTTCACCCCACTCCCCCTCCTTTTAGGGTAGTAGTGGTCACGGGGGGTTTCCTTCCACAGGTTTCTCCATTCTCAAACACACGTGTTTTCAAGTTTCTTGACTGATCACTTGCAAGCCTGAAAGTAGAAAATATGGGGATAAGACAAAGAAAAGTACTTATCCATAGCCACATTAATAGAGACAACCACTGTTAACAATTCAGTATATATTACTTTTCAGCATTTTCAAACAGGAGAGGAAAATGAGAAACAAAAGAGAGGACAAAAAATGATAGAAAATGAAAACTGAAGGAGTGATGTAAAACACCTACACCATCCAACACTTGTTATCAAGTGTTGAAAGTGTTGCGTGCTGTTTATGTAGGAAGGCCAAATAGTAAATTCATCTCTCAGAGGAGCCATCTGAAACAATGGAAACCTAAAACTAAGGAGTTGTGTTTATTTGCATTTAAAAATGTGATCTGTAATTCCTAAGTTCTGCGACTTTTATTTGCATTTCTAACCTAGAAGCTTTTTTCTTGCTTCCCCTAACAACATTGAGTTCCCCTAACAACCTTCCACAAAGCTCCATCAAAGCAAAGTGATTGATTTTGAGAGTTCTTAGCAACAAGTGTAGGGAGGGCATGAGTGTAAGAACTGTGGCTGGAGATGAGTGTATGCACTGGTTAGCTGTTCAAAAATACCAACTCTCTTCTCATATTTGGATGCATACAGGAATTACTGGGGAACTGGTTAAATGGGAAGATTTCCTAGGCCCACTCCAAAACTTGTGACTCTATTGATCTGACATAAGCGCAGGGTCCCAAATGGACCACACTTTAAGAAACACTATATGAATGCAGGATTTAAATTTTAGCTATTACTGACAAATAAGAAAGAAGATATTTTAAAAATGGATAGGGCAACCCAGAACCCATGAATCTTGAAGACGATTGTATAAAAATGTAGCTTATGGGGGTGACAATGTGATTAGGAAAGCCATATGGACCATACTCCCCTTTGTCCAGTGTATGGATGGATGAGTCGAAAAATGGAGGGGGGGGGGGAGACACCCAGTGTTCTTTTTTACTTTAATTGTTCTTTTTCACTTTAATTTTTACTCTTATTATTTTTGTGTGTGTGGTAATGAAAATGTTCAAAAATTAATTTTGGTGATGAACTCACAACTATATAATGGTACTGTGAACAGCTGAATGTACGCTTCGTATGACTGCATGGTATGTGAATATATCTCAATAAAAATGAATAAAAAAAATGGATAGGGGAGATGTTTTACATTTCTTACCTAAAGTTGGAGTGGTGGCAAAAGGCTTTGTAATCTGACAGATCTGGAACCAAAACTTCTTTCCACTTTTTTACTGGCTGCAGATCTGCAGAAATTTAAGGACTCTGAGCCTTTGTTTCCTGACAGGCAAACTGGGAATAGTAAAACCTATCCACTGTCAGGCACTTTTGTGAAGATTAAATGCCACAGCATTTGTAAAGCACCTAGGATACTGTAAACACATGTTAATTTCTCCTCAAAGGTTTATCTCTTTGTAAGTAGTTTACTGGAAGTTGGTTGTTAGTATAAACAGGACTTTATTTTAGTCATTAAACTTTTATTTCTTTTAGGTTCAGATATCAAAAGAGAGGCTTAAGATGTTAGAATGTAAAATTTTTCTGCTAAAGTTTGTCCTTTTCCTGCATTATCATAATGCCTCCGGTGCTTGAAAATGTAAATAATGGAATTTTTTTGATAGACTGTATGTTACAGATGAACTTGAAAAGTTTCATTATGGTAACAATGAGAATCAAGTTGAAATTAAAATTAATTCCCATGTGAGAACAAATATTGATTATTTAGGTTTACACATAGGGCGGCTAACTTGGGGTAACTTGCCCAGTGTTTTCACTTCTATTTCTAAGAATAAAAGACTAGTAGAATTTCATGGAGCTTACAAAAAGCATAGTTGGGATTGTTGGGGAAGGAAGTTGTTTCCCCCCCCAAATCCCAAAAGAAGTGAGAAATAGTCAGGACTTCACAAAAGAGATTTATTTTAAAAAATAAACTTTATTTTGGAATAATTTTACATTTACTGAAAAGTTACAGGGATAGTACAGAGTTTCCATGCATTCTCACCCAACAGAAAAAAACACTTAAGTACTTTGTTCTCTGTGAACATTAATCACAAATTTCTGGTAACATAATCTTGATGACTTCGTTGCTTTGCTGTGATCCTAGGCTGAGTTCTCATCCTCCCTTGCTTTTTACCTAAGTGATCATTTCCTAAACTCACAAGTGTATTTCAGGAGAAACCTCTACCCTTCATTCTAAGTTCTAGGAGTTTCCGGGGTATTGCGCCAGCAGGCTGGTTGAATACATTGGAGACAACTTGGCTTTGATCTACAGATGGCACAATCAGTGCTGACCATTATGAATCTCAATTAAACCAGCTACAAAATCTAAGTAGGAGACATTTTGGTTTCTTCCCATCCTTCCATAAACAAGCCTTAGATGCCTGGTCGTTTATCATATCTTCTCAGGGCTGATTTAAATGATCTCTGCACAAACCATGTGTACCTTCCAAGATAGATTCTGGCACTGTAGCTGTATTTTAAAACTGAAATTAAATTTAGATTAAATATTTTTAATTTTAGATTAAACATTTTTGCTTTATAGAACTTAGCTCCATGCAAAACACATTCTTGTGGATCCAATGGTCTGCTACGAGTTTCTTACATCAGTATGGCCCTTTTTCTTGTTATACTGATTCTAACAATGGCCATTATTAAAAATCACTGAATTAGGAAGTAAGTTATTTTTCACGTTAACTCTTCAGTTTCTTAATGGAGGACATTGAACTAGATAATCCAAGTGGTAGAGAAGGAAAAGAATTTGCTTTGGAGCCATATAGTCACTTGCAAGCCTGCCACCTTGAGCAAGTTTCTTAATTTCTCAAAGCCTCAGGTTCCTCATCCATAAAATGGCTACAATACCAATCTCATTTAATAGTTGTGAGGACTAAATTATATAAAATATAATACAGTGACTTGCAGCAAATGGGAATTCTCAACTATTTAATTAGTGAATTCATTATGGCTTCTGTCGTGTCTTTCCCACTGGATTGTGAAGTCCTCAAAGAACAGAGGACTGATGGTAATACTGATTTGTCGTTCCCCAGGTTAAAAACTGGTTTGAATTTTAATTCATGAGTATTTAAAGATACTCATGAGCTGATATTGACTCACCAAATTCAGAGTTGCAACATAAACCACACAAATTGAGTAATGATGGTTTGGCTTAAAAAAAAAAAAAAAACTGGAAAAGAACAATTAGCAAAACTGTTTAAGTCCAGTTTGTAGTTCTGATGCTGCACTTTAGCTGTGTACATGGTTAAGTGATTGACTTACACTGGGGTGTACCATGCAACATGCATCTCATTCATAGTCATATTCCCAGCACTTTGATCAGAACATGGTGTATAAAAGGTTTGCTAGTCAGATTCATCACCAACAATAAGAAAAACAAAAAATGTCTTCCTGAGCAACTTTAATGGACTATCTTTTAAGAATCCAGTATTTTAAATGCTCTCTTTGGGCTCTTTAAACAGTTTGATTATTTTCTATAGTAAAGTACTTTGTGTTTAGGACAGACAGGAGAAAAAATATTTGACCTCTTCACCTTCATTCTTTAAGGTTATTTTTATTCTTTCTTGACCTAATAATCGATTACTCTTTAATTCTTAAACTTCCCAACCACAAACCGCAAAACCAAACAGTCAGTACCAGGACAAAACAAAACAAAACACCCCCCCCGCCAAAATTCAAAACAAGCACCCCCACCCACCCACCCACACACACTAAACAAATCAGGAATTTGGAGAAATGAAAGTAGCTGTGAGAGGAATGTGAATATCTCTTTATTCCTACTGGATTCTAAGAAGTTCTTTTCTACTATTATTTAATAGAAAGAGGCCGTTTCAGCTTTTGGGCCTAAAAACTGATGTGACTTCTAGAGATATTGTCATTGTTAATGTCACTAAAACATAACTATTGGATGTCCATGCCCAGCAGTTTAAATTAAATTATGTACATATTTGTGAATAGTATGTATCTTGTGCACATATAAACACACATAAAGATTGACATGGCAACTTAATGACATGAGGGGGTCTTTAGAAAAGAAATTGGGATTTTAAGAACATCCTGTTAAAGAAATTACAGTGATTGGTGAAGAGGTATGAATAGTTGAGACCATTTCAATTTTTAAACAACTTTATGGAAGTGCGTGCTGGTTTGGATGTTTTATGTCCCCCAAAACTCCATGTTCCTTGATGCAATCTTGTGGGGACAGATTGATTAATGTTTTTTATTAGGGTGTGCCATCTTGATTGATTGTTTCCATGGAGATGTGACTAGTAACACCTTTGATTAGGGTGTGACCTGTTGATGGGATTGTTTTCATGGAGGTGTGGCCCTGCCCATTCAGCCTGGGTCTTGATTTAATTACTGGTGTCTTATAAAGAGCAGCTAAGAGTGACATTTTGGAGAGTTGCAGCCGAGAGACACATTTTGAAGATGTCCATTGAAAACTGACGCTGACATTTTGGAGAACCCCATTTTGAAATGCAATCTGGGAGCAAGCAGACACCAGCCACGTGCCTTCCCAGCTAACAGAGGTTTTACAGATGCCAATGACCTTTTTCCAGTATAGGTACTCTATTTTTAATGCCTTACCTTGGACACTTTATGGCTTTAAGAATGTAACTTTGTAACCAAATAAACCCCCTTTATAAAAGTCAATCCGGGAGAGGCGGGGCAAGATGGCAGACTGGTGAGCTGTATGTTTTAGTTACTCCTCCAGGAAAGTAGGTAGAAAGCCAGGAACTGCGTGGACTGGACACCACAGAGCAATCTGACGTTCGGCATACTTCATACAACACTCATGAAAACGTGGAACTGCTGAGATCAGCGAAATCTGTAAGTTTTTGTGGCCAGGGGACCCGCACCCCTCCCTGCCAGGCTCAGTCCCGTGGGAGGAGGGGCCGTCAGCTCCGGGAAGGAGAAGGGAGAACTGCAGTGGCAGCCCTTATCAGAAACTCATTCTACTGATCCAAACTCCAACCACAGATAGACTGAGACCAGACACCAGAGAATCTGAGAGCAGCCAGCCCAGCAGAGAGGAGACAGGCATAGAAAAAAACAACACGAAAAACTCCAAAATAAAAGCGGAGGATTTTTGGAGTTCTGGTGAACATAGAAAGGGGAAGGGCAGAGCTCAGGCCCTGAGGCTCATATGCAAATCCCAAAGAAAAGCTGATCTCTCTGCCCTGTGGACCTTTCCTTAAAGGCCCTAATTGCTTTATCTCTTAGCATTTCAATAACCCATTAAATCTCTGAGGAGGGCCCTTTTTTTTAATCCTTTTTTATTTTTCTAAAACAATTACTCTAAGAAGCCCAATACAGAAAGCTTCAAAGACTTGCAATTTGGGCAGGTCAAGACAAGAGCAGAACTAAGAGAGCTCTGAGACAAAAGGCAATAATCCAGTGGCTGAGAAAATTCACTAAACACCACAACTTCCCAAGAAAAGGGGGGTGTCCGCTCACAGCCATCATCCTGGTGGACAGGAAACACTCCTGCCCATCGCCAGCCCCATAGCCCAGAGCTGCCCCAGACAACCCAGTGTGACGGAAGTGCTTCAAATAACAGGCAACACCACAAAACTGGGTGTTGCCGTTAGCCTTCCCTGCAACTTCAGCTGATTGTCCCAGAGATGGGAAGGTGGAGCAATGTGAATTAACAAAGCCCCATTCAGCCATCATTTCAGCAGACTGGGAACCTCCCTACACAGCCCAGCAGCCCAGAACTGCCCTGGGGGGACGGCACTCACCTGTGACATAGCACAGTCATCCCTCAACAGAGGACCCAGGGTGCACAGCCTGGAAGAGGGGCCCATTTGCAAGTCTCAGGAGCCATACGCCAATACCAAGGACTTGTGGGTCAGTGGCAGAGACAAACTGTGGCAGGACTGAACTGAAGGATTAGACTATTGCAGCAGCTTTAAAACTCTAGGATCACCAGGGAGATTTGATTGTTAGAGCCACCCCCCCCTCCCTGACTGCCCAGAAACACGCCCCATATACAGGGCAGGCAACACCAACTACAGACGCAAGCTGGGTACACCAATTGGACCCCACAAGACTCACTCCCCCACTCACCAAAAAGGCTAAGCAGGGGAGAACTGGCTTGTGGAGAACAGGTGGCTCGTGGACGCCACCTGCTGGTTAGTTAGAGAAAGTGTACTCCACGAAGCTGTAGATCTGATAAATTAGAGATAAGGACTTCAATTGGTCTACAAATCCTAAAAGAACCCTATCAAGTTCAGCAAATGCCAAGAGGCCAAAAACAACAGAAAATTAAAAAGCATATGAAAAAACCAGACGATATGGATAACCCAAGCCCAAGCACCCAAATCAAAAGACCAGAAGAGACACAGCACCTAGAGCAGCTACTCAAAGAACTAAAGATGAACAATGAGACCATAGTACGGGAGACAAAGGATATCAAGAAGACCCTAGAAGAGCATAAAGAAGACATTGCAAGACTAAATAAAAAAAATGGATGATCTTATGGAAATTAAAGAAACTGTTGACCAAATTAAAAAGATTCTGGACACTCATAGTACAAGACTAGAGGAAGTTGAACAACGAATCAGTGACCTGGAAGATGACAGAATGGAAAATGAAAGCATAAACGAAAGAATGGGGAAAAAAATTGAAAAAATTGAAATGGACCTCAGGGATATGATAGATAATATGCAACGTCCGAATATAAGACTCATTGGTGTCCCAGAAGGGGAAGAGAAGGGTAAACGTCTAGGAAGAGTATTCAAAGAAATTGTTGGGGAAAACTTCCCAAATCTTCTAAACAACATAAATACACAAATCATAAATGCTCAGCGAACTTCAAATAGAATAAATCCAAATAAACCCACTCCGAGACATATTCTGATCACACTGTCAAACACAGAAGAGAAGGAGCAAGTTCTGAAAGCAGCAAGAGAAAAGCAGTTCACCACATACAAAGGAAACAGCATAAGACTAAGTAGTGACTACTCAGCAGCCACCATGGAGGCAAGAAGGCAGTGGCACGATATATTTAAAATTCTGAGTGAGAAAAATTTCCAGCCAAGAATACTTTATCCAGCAAAGCTCTCCTTCAAATTTGAGGGAGAGCTTAAATTTTTCACAGACAAACAAATGCTGAGAGAATTTGCTAACAAGAGACCTGCCCTACTGGAGATACTCAAGGGAGCCCTACAGACAGAGAAACAAAGAAAGGACAGAGAGACTTGGAGAAAGGTTCAGTACTAAAGAGATTCGGTATGGGTACAATAAAGGATAGTAATAGAGAGAGGGGAAAAATATGACAAACATAAACCAAAGGATAAGATGGCTGATTCAAGAAATGCCTTCACGGTTATAACGTTCAATGTAAATGGATTAAACTCCCCAATTAAAAGATATAGATTCGCAGAATGGATCAAAAAAAATGAACCATCAATATGTTGCATACAAGAGACTCATCTTAGACACAGGGACACAAAGAAACTGGAAGTGAAAGGATGGAAAAAAATATTTCATGCAAGCTACAGCCAAAAGAAAGCAGGTGTAGCAATATTAATCTCAGATAAAATAGACTTCAAATGCAGGGATGTTTTGAGAGACAAAGAAGGCCACTACGTACTAATAGGGCAATTCAACAAGAAGAAATAACAATTGTAAATGTCTATGCACCCAATCAATGTGCCACAAAATACATGAGAGAAACACTGGCAAAACTAAAGGAAGCAATTGATGCTTCCACAATAATTGTGGGAGACATCAACACATCACTCTCTCCTATAGATAGATCAACCAGACAGAAGACCAATAAGGAAATTGAAAACCTAAACAATCTGATAAATGAATTAGATTTAACAGACATATACAGGACATTACATCCCAAATCACCAGGATACACATACGTTTCTAGTGCTCATGGAACTTTCTCCAGAATAGATCATATGCTGGGACATAAAACAAGCCTCAATAAATTTAAAAAGATTGAAATTATTCAAAGCACATTCTCTGACCACAATGGAATACAATTAGAAGTCAATACCCATCAGAGACTTAGAAAATTCACAAATACCTGGAGGTTAAACAACACACTCCTAAACAATCAGTGGGTTAAAGAAGAAATAGCAAGAGAAATTGCTAAATATATAGAGATGAATGAAAATGAGAACACAACATACCAAAACCTATGGGATGCAGCAAAAGCAGTGCTAAGGGGGAAATTTATAGCACTAAATGCATATATTAAAAAGGAAGAAAGAGCCAAAATCAAAGAACTAATGGATCAACTGAAGAAGCTAGAAAATGAACAACAAACCAATCCTAAACCAAGTAGAAGAAAAGAAATAACGAGGATTAAAGCAGAAATAAATGACATAGAGAACAAAAAAACAATAGAGAGGATAAATATCACCAAAAGTTGGTTCTTTGAGAAGATCAACAAGATTGACAAGCCCCTAGCTAGACTAACAAAATAAAAAAGAGAGAAGACCCATATAAACAAAATAATGAATGAAAAAGGTGACATAACAGCAGATCCTGAAGAAATTAAAAAAATTATAAGAGGATATTATGAACAACTGTATGGCAACAAACTGGATAATGTAGAAGAAATGGACAATTTCCTGGAAACATATGAACAACCTAGACTGACCAGAGAAGAAACAGAAGACCTCAACCAACCCATCACAAGCAAAGAGATCCAATCAGTCATCAAAAATCTTCCCACAAATAAATGCCCAGGGCCAGATGGCTTCACAGGGGAATTCTACCAAACTTTCCAGAAAGAACTGACACCAATCTTACTCAAACTCTTTCAAAACATTGAAGAAAATGGAACACTACCTAACTCATTTTATGAAGCTAACATCAACCTAATACCAAAACCAGGCAAAGATGTTACAAAAAAGGAAAACTACCGGCCAATCTCCCTAATGAATATAGATGCAAAAATCCTCAACAAAATATTTGCAAATCGAATCCAAAGACACATTAAAAAAATCATACACCATGACCAAGTGGGGTTCATTCCAGGCATGCAAGGATAGTTCAACATAAGAAAATCAGTCAATGTATTACAACACATTAACAAGTCAAAAGGGAAAAATCAATTGATCATCTCAATAGATGCTGAAAAAACATTTGACAAAATCTAACATCCGTTTTTGATAAAAACACTTCAAAAGGTAGGAATTGAAGGAAACGTCCTCAACATGATAAAGAGCATATATGAAAAACCCACAGCCAGCATAGTACTCAATGGTGAGAGACTGAAAGCCTTCCCTCTAAGATCAGGAACAAGACAAGGATGCCTGCTGTCACCACTGTTATTCAACATTGTGCTGGAAGTGCTAGCCAGGGCAATCCGGCAAGACAAAGAAATAAAAGGCATCCAAATTGGAAAAGAAGAAGTAAAACTGTCATTGTTTGCAGACGATATGATCTTATATCTAGAAAACCCTGAGAAATCGACGATACAGCTACTAGAGCTAATAAACAAATTTAGCAAAGTAGCGGGATACAAGATTAATGCACATAAGTCAGTAATGTTTCTATATGCTAGAAATGAACAAACTGAAGAGACACTCAAGAAAAAGATACCATTTTCAATAGCAACTAAGAAAATCAAGTATGAACTTAACCAAAGATGTAAAAGACCTATACAAAGAAAACTACATAACTCTACTAAAAGAAATAGAAGGGGACCTTAAAAGATGGAAAAATATTCCATGTTCATGGATAGGAAGGCTAAATGTCATTAAGATGTGAATTCTACCCAAACTCATCTACAGATTCAATGCAATCCCAATCAAAATTCCAACAACCTACTTTGCAGACTTGGAAAAGCTAGTTATCAAATTTATTTGGAAAGGGAAGATGCCTCGAATTGCTAAAGACACTCTAAAAAAGAAAAACGAAGTGGGAGGACTTACACTCCCTGACTTTGAAGCTTATTATAAAGCCACAGTTGCCAAGACAGCATGGTACTGGCACAAAGATAGACATATAGATCAATGGAATCGAATTGAGAATTCAGAGATAGACCCTCAGATCTATGGCCGACTGATCTTTGATAAGGCCCCCAAAGTCACTGAACTGAGTCATAATGGTCTTTTCAACAAATGGGGCTGGGAGAGTTGGATATCCATATCCAAAAGAATGAAAGAAGACCCCTACCTCATCCCCTACACAAAAATTAACTCAAAATGGACGAAAGATCTCAATATAAAAGAAAGTACCATAAAACTCCTAGAAGATAATGTAGGAAAACATCTTCAAGACCTTGTATTAGGCGGCCACTTCCTAGACTTTACACCCAAAGCACAAGCAACAAAAGAAAAAATAGATAAATGGGAACTCCTGAAGCTTAGAAGTTTCTGCACCTCAAAGGAATTTCTCAAAAAGGTAAAGAGGCAGCCAAATCAATGGGAAAAAATTTTTGGAAACCATGTATCTGACAAAAGACTGATATCTTGCATATACAAAGAAATCCTACAACTCAATGACAATAGTACAGACAGCCCAATTATAAAATGGGCAAAAGATATGAAAAGACAGTTCTCTGAAGAGGAAATACAAATGGCCAAGAAACACATGAAAAAATGTTCAGCTTCACTAGCTATTAGAGAGATGCAAATTAAGACCACAATGAGATACCATCTAACACCGATTAGAATGGCTGCCATTAAACAAACAGGAAACTACAAATGCTGGAGGGGATGTGGAGAAACTGGAACTCTTATTCACTGTTGGTGGGACTGTATAATGGTTCAGCCACTCTGGAAGTCAGTCTGGCAGTTCCTTAGAAAACTAGATATAGAGTTACCATTCGATCCAGCGATTGCACTTCTCGGTATATACCCGGAAGATCGGAAAGCAGTGACACGAACAGATATCTGCACGCCAATGTTCACAGCAGCATTATTCACAATTGCCAAGAGATGGAAACAACCCAAATGTCCTTCAACAGATGAGTGGATAAATAAAATGTGGTATATACACACGATGGAATACTACGTGGCAGTAAGAAGGAACGATCTCGTGAAACATATGACAACATGGATGAACCTTGAAGACATAATGCTGAGCGAAATAAGCCAGGCACAAAAACAGAAATATTATATGCTACCACCAATGTGAACTTTGAAAAATGTAAAACAAATGGTTTATAATGTAGAATGTAGGGGAACTAGCAATAGAGAGCAATTAAGGACGGGGGAACAATAATCCAAGAAGAACAGATAAGCTATTTAACGTTCTGGGGATGCCCAGGAATGACTATGGTCTGTTAATTTCTGATGGATATAGTAGGAACAAGTTCACAGAAATGTTGCTATGTTAGGTAACTTTCTTGGGGTAAAGTAGGAACATGTTGGAAGTTAAGCAGTTATCTTAGGTTAGTTGTCTTTTTCTTACTCCCTTGTTATGGTCTCTTTGAAATGTTCTTTTATTGTATGTTTGTTTTCTTTTTAACCTTTTTTTCATACAGTTGATTTAAAAAAGAAGGGAAAGTTAAAAAAAAAAAAAAAGAAAAACAAGGAAAACAAGTTGCAGTGCCCCCTTGAGGAGCCTGTGGAGAATGCAGGGGTATTGGCCTACCCCACCTCGATGGTTGCTAACATGACCACAGACATAGGGGACTGGTGGTTTGATGGGTTGAGCCCTCTGCCATAGGTTTTACCCTTGGGAAGATGGTTGCTGCAAAGGAGAGGCTAGGCCTCCCTATGGTTGTGCCTAAGAGCCTCCTCCCGAATGCCTCTTTGTTGCTCAGATGTGGCCCTCTCTCTCTGGCTAAGCCAACTTAAAAGGTAAAATCACTGCCCTCCCCCCTACGTGGGATCAGACACCCAGGGGAGTGAATCTCCCTGGCAACGTGGAATATGACTCCCGGGGAGGAATGTAGACCTGGCATCGTGGGACGGAGAACATCATCTTGACCAAAAGGGGGATGTGAAAGGAAATGAAATAAGCTTCAGTGGCAGAGAGATTCCAAAAGGAGCCGAGAGGTCACTCTGGTGGGCACTCTTATGCACACTTTAGACAACCCTTTTTAGGTTCCAAAGAATTGGGGTAGCTGGTGGTGGATACCTGAAACTATCAAACTACAACCCAGAACCCATGAATCTCGAAGACAGTTGTATAAAAATGTAGCTTATGAGGGGAGACAATGGGATTGGGAAAGCCATAAGGACCACACTCCGCTTTGTCTAGTTTATGGATGGATGAGTAGAAAAATAGGGGAAGGAAACAAACAGACAAAGGTACCCAGTGTTCTTTTTTACTTCAATTGCTCTTTTTCACTCTAATTATTATTCTTGTTATTTTTGTGTGTGTGCTAATGAAGGTGTCAGGGATTGATTTAGGTGATGAATGTACAACTATGTAATGGTACTGTGAACAATCGAAAGTACGATTTGTTTTGTACGACTGCGTGGTATGTGAATATATCTCAATAAAATGAAGATAAAAAAAAAATCAATCCATTTCTGGTGTTTTGCAAAAGGGCAGCGTTAGTAAACCAAAACAAGGTGTAATTTACATATCATAAAATTCACCCATTTTTCAGTGTACATTTAAATGATTTTTAGTAAACTTACCAAATTGTGCAACCATTATCATGATCCAGTTTTACGACAGGAACAACATTTTTTTAGAGTAGTTACAGTTTTACAGAAAAATCATGCAGTAAATTCAGAGGGACAATTTCATTTTAATAACTTATAAAACTATCCCTCAACCTTGTTTAGTAATGGAAAAACATAATATAACAGAAAGAGCATGGGCTCTGGAGTAAAGACTTGGGTTCAAGACCCTACAGATACTTACCAGACACATCATGCTGGATAATCACTTAACCTAGGACAAAATTACTTAAATTTGGGTTACTTGTGAATAAGCAAGTGTTGTTTCTAGACACGTATATTTATTTTGTAAGAGTCTCAAAATATTCCTGAGTTTTGGCAGAATATCTTTTCAAATCTATTTGCATTGTTGTCTTTTTTTTTTATCCCCAGGGACCCAAAATATCATATTTACAAATATATCTCTCACATTTCTTATTTGAATTAGTTAATCTTTCAAAATCCAAATATCGTGGTCACATCACCAATCAAAGATGACACCTATGTCAAGGTGAACTGTGTAGAAACCCTCATATAATCCAGAGCAGTCCCTATTTGTAAACCCGGTATTGTAGGACTTGGCCCCTCCTGGGCCTATTGGTTAGGCTGGGCAAGAGAGTCAAAGACAGAAATCATTCATAAAAAAGAAAACCCTCTGTAACAAGTAGTCCTGGCTCTGAAAATAGCCACCTATGTAACTAATTATGGAATCCCTAGGATAAAAGAAGCCCAGGATCTACCAGGTAGTGTGAGAATTTTTCTGTTCTCTGTCTGGCTCTATCTTCTGCAGTCTCTCAGGACGATCAGCCCATGTTGGTTCACTTCTAGCATTAAGGGAGCCTTCTGTGATAAAACTATTGTTTTGATCCCTGGAGTGGCAAGTGCTTTCATTTGCTCTCACTGAAATCTTTGAACAGTACGGAGGGCCACTTAAAAATGCCAAAAAGACAACATAGGAAGAGCCATAACCCAGAAGTAGATAGTCACATTTATGTTCAGATCAGTTGTTTCAATGCAGATATTTGCATTGAAATAACCTGAGCTTTAGATAACTTTGTTACATGACTCTCTTCTGATTCTCCACCCATCAGCCATGCAGCCTAGCTGATTAATTTTTTATTTTTCTTAACTTCTATTTGGGCATTATAGAAGAAGAAAACTCCTGTGGCTTTAAGAGTTTTAACCTTGGCCTTCAAAAAAAAATGTTTTTAATAACATAAAGCAAAAGATGGTTAGTGAAAATTAAAGACTGTAATTTGGTCCATTGGAATCTCTTGAGTAACATGACTGTGTTATTATACCCTACCTTTGTACTTTGTTTGCCATTTTCAGCTTGATTTTTTGTACTTTTGCTATGTTAATATTTTTATATTTTGGTTGTTTTCAATTCAGTAATCTTTTTACTTCTAAAAGAAACCCTCTGCTCAGAAGAAGTCCAATTGTACGCTTAGATAATTGCAAAAAGAACACCTAAATGTCCAAGGGCTTGTTTCAATTATTCATTCCTGAAATCTAACTGAATTGCTAAACTGTCATTTATCAAATAGGGTTAAATTGCTAATAAAACATAACAAAAAGAATACAATATTATTTAAACTGCTGAATTAAGTCTCAAACACATCCTTCCTTCCATGGAAATATAGAGTAGAAGAAGGCCCTTTTAAAGATGAATGAATGTCTAAAGAGAACTGAACTTACATCTGCCTGACTGAAGAGGAAAAGTACTTCCTCTTCCTTTCTGTATCCTGTAAAGTTTCCTTCCACATTTGCCTTGAATTTAACATTTAACTGATTTTAAAAACTTAAATCCATTCTACAACTATTTATGCATAGAACTGTGTCCTAATCAGTGTTGGGATTGAAAAGATGAATTTGGGGGCTTCAAGGATAAAGCCTCAAACTGAGTATCCAGCCTTGTTTATTCTAGAGCAGGGTTTCTCAACAGCAGCACTACTAACATTTTGGGATGGAAAATTCTTTGTTGTGGGGCTGTCCTTTGCTTTAAGATGTTTAACAGCATCTCCGGCCTTCATTCGTTGAATGCCAGTAGCAACATGATGTTCAAAAATGTCTCCAGACATTGTCAGATGTTCCATGGGGGGAAAGGGGACGAAACCACTCCTAGTTGAGAACCACTGTTCGAGAATCACAAAGGACTACTCGTTTTTCCTAAAAATAAAAAACATACAAACTATGAATGTACATGTCTTAAATTACTATTTTTTAAGACTTGAATGACAGTAAAAATCTTTTAGCTCTTTCAAGACCCAAATCCTCTGTGAGGATTCCCCAGGCACAGGGAATCCAACGATGAACCTGTTCCCTGTTTTCTTGAGGATGTGGAGTTGAGGCAAGAGGGACAATTACCAATATTCATTATAATCGATGTCCAATTTCAAACTAAGATGAGTGCCCTGAAGGAAGGTGACTTAAACTTGCTTCTATAAAAATACATATGAAGGAATCTGCCTTAGCTTTTGGGGGATGAGGAAGAGTCAGGGAAGGCTTCCTTGAAAAGCAAAGGAGCTGAGATCTAAAGGATGAGTCAAATTTAACTAGGAGTGAGGGTTCCATTCAAGTCCTGGGGTCATATGTAGAGTAAAATACAGTTATGTGGGGAAAACACTCCAGTGATTGCATTTCATTTTATGATAGTTAAGACAAATGCATTTTTAAAATCAGTTTTCATATAATTCTGTATAATTCCACTGAAGTATTCAGTATCCATGAAGTATTCTGACACTGAAAGCTGCGAGTTTTCACTCTGTAGCTGCATTCTTTTCCATGTTCTCCCACATTTCTGTCACTAATGAACATGCCCGCATCTAAAGAGGCTTTCTGTAGGCAAGTTTTGCTTCAGGTTAGGAATCTGATAATAAACTCCTTCGCCTTACTGTGCAGTGGACCCATAGGTGGCAGTTGTATGAATGAGAGAGAACAGTCAATAGTTTTTTTTCATATGATGGCTTTCAGATTCTTTCTTCATTCTGAATGAGTCCTAAAAAAAAACAAAAAATTAAAAAGATCTAATAGCTTACCTTAGTGGTACCCCAGTTACTGAGACCTGATTTTCCCTTTTCATTGACGACTGTATGACATGATGTTTCCATATCAGTAGTGACTTATGAAATAGTTTGGGGTTTGAAAAAATAAGTCTGCCTACAAAGTTCCTTTAGCAGCAGGAACAGCTTGTCAGTAGATTTAATGGAAGCAGATGGTACTAGAAAAACAGAGGAGAAGGGATGGTAACAATTCAAAAGATACACACACAAAAAAAGAAAAAAAAGGATAAAGGACTTTTAATCTTAGGAAGTACAAGACTGTTCATGCTGCCTTTGATTTAAAAAATCATAGCTACATTTTTTTTTTTCTTAAGGAATGAAGTTCTGATATATGCCAGAACATGGATGGACCTTGAAAACCTCATGTTGCGTGAAATAAGGCAGACACAAGAGGACAAATATTGTCTGATCTCTCTGATATGAGATAAATAGAATATGCAAATTCATAGAGTAAAAAATCAGAATACAGATTACCAGGGGCAGGGATGAGGGTGGAGAATGGGGCTTAATGCTTAATTAGTACCAAGTCTCTGTTTAGGTTGAGGGAAAAGTTGTGGTAATGGATGGTAGTGATGGTAGCATAATTGTGAATGCAATTAGCACCACTGAGCTGTCTACTCAAAAGTGGATAAAAGGGGAAATTTTATGTTGTATATATGTTGCCCCAATAAAAATAAAAAAAATTAAAACAACCACCACCATGGAACTGTACAACACAGAGTAAACGCTAATGTAATCTTATGGACTTTAGTTCATAATATAAGTATACAGTTGGTTCATCAACTGTACCAAATGTAACACACTAATGCAAAATGTTAATAGGGAAAACTGGGGTGGGGGGTGAGATGGAGTATAAATGAGAACTATACTTTCTGCATGATTTTTCTGTAAACCTACAACTGTTCTAAAAAAACAAACAAATAAATAAAAATGTTCTTTAATCTTATACCTTTGCAATTATTTAAAACATGCCATCTTTAAGTTTATGGAAATAGAGCTGATAGGAAAATTAATAAGCGAACCTAAATTGCAGGTGTGCCGGTTTGAATGTATTGTGTCCCCCAAATGCCATTATCTTTGTGGTCTTGTGGGACAGACGTTTTGGTGTTGGTTGGATTTGCTTGGAGTGTGCCCCACCCAGCTGTGGGAGATGATTCTGATGAGATGTTCCCATGGAGGTGTGGCCCCGCCCATTCAGGGTGGGCCTTGATCAGTGGAGCTATATAAATGAGCTGACTCAGAGAGAGGGAACTCACTGAGTGCAGCTGGGAGTGATGTTTTGAAGAGGAGCAAGCTTGCTAGAGAGGAACGTCCTGGGAGAAAGCCGTTTTGAGGCCGGAGCTTTGGAGCAGACGCCAGCTGCCTTCCCAGCTAACAGTGATTTTCCGGACGCCATTGGCCATCCTCCGGTGAAGGTACCCGATTGCTGAGGTGTTACCTTGGACGCTTTGTGGCCTTAAGACTGTAACTGTGTAGTGAAATAAACCCCCGTTTTATAAAAGCCTATCCATCTCTGGTGTTTTGCATTCTGCAGCATTAGCAAACTAGAACAGCAGGGATGTTGAACACAGAGCTCAAAGAGAGATCTTTATGACATTTTCTTAGCAAAGAAACTTTTTCACTCTGTGATGAGTCTAATGAAATAGAAAAATAATAACAAGCAACAATTGAGATTTATTAAATGCTTACTACATTTCAGGTACTGTACTAAGTGCTTTACATGAATTGTTTCATCTAATCCTCACCACAACCCTATGGGGTAGATACTGTTTCTTATTATCCCCTACTTGATAGCTATGAAAACCAAGACTTACAGAGGTTGTCACTTGCCAAAAATCCCATGACTAGTAATGCTAGAGCCAACTGGGATTTGAGAGATGGCATTCTGGCTTCTGAGCTGCTTCCCCCTTAAAAGCACTATACACAATATGCAGTGGATTAAAACAAAGAAAAAGGAACAAACCAAAAAATTCCCATGCATGCTCTTTCCCCTGGTTGATTCCTACTCTCATCAGGTCTTAGCTTTGATGTCTCTTACTCTGGCAAGATCCCCCTCACACCCCAGGCTGGGTTAGAGGTTCTGCTTTATTCTCCCACATCCTTCCTGTGTTTCTTGTCTCTCCCCTGTCATTGCACTTCAGTTGTTACCTGTCTGTCCCACTGGAGATCCTAATCTTGGTGCCTTTGTGTCCCAGTGTAGCACAGTGCCTGGCACAATAGGCACTCAAAAACTTTATCATGGAATCCATATGCTGGATTTCAAATTCTTTTTAATTAGTCAAATACCTCTGTTTTAAAATTCTTGGCATACTTTTATAGACTCAAAATTGAAAAGAGGCAAATGCGAAGTGTCAGCATCATCCTGGTCAAATCTCTAGTCTATACGCCCATCCTTTTTGCTTTAATTTAGTTTTTAGAACACGTGCATGATTTACATAGTTCAAATATAACTATTTTAAAAGGTATACTCAGAATTCCCTCTTCTAATCCTACATCTTCCACCCATTTCATTACCATATTCATTAGTTTCTGGTTTACCTTTCCTGAATTTGTTTTTATAAACATAAGGATATATATGGGATTTCTCATTTATATGAATAAAATACATTTTTTCTTTTCTTTTTTTTTTTTTTTGCATTTCCACTTCTTACACAAAATGTACATATTCTATATAATGTTCTTCATTTTGCATTTTTCACTTAACAAAACAATCTGGAAATTACTACTATCAATTCATAAATATCTTCTGCCTCCTCTTTTTTTTTTTTTTAAACAAACTCATATACACTCTTGTGATATTTAGATTTGATATGGGATATTAGTGTTTTTAACATTTTATGACATTTTATATATTAATGCTATTAACCCTTTATCTTTTATATATTATATATATCATAATATATATTAATTTTTTTCATAATTTTTTGTCATGGCATTAGTCTTTGTATAATGTTTCCATTTTTGATAGTAGATAGGGTTAAAGCCATTTCCATAATGAACTGAATCCTCAATAAAGAAAATGTAGAAGGAAAAAGCCTATTGTAATGTTAGAGTAATCTTCCGCATGGTAAATAAGATTTTGTCCTTTTAGTTGAATTCCATCTAGAGCATTCAAATCTTTTATTTCTTCAGCCAACTCTTCTCTTAATCTTTCACAAAATAAGAAGGAATTTTCTAAACCAGTAGTTCTCAAAGTGTGGTCCCAGGCATTAGTGTCACTTGAGAACTTGTGAGAAACACACATTCTGGGGTCCCATAAGACCTCCTGATTTACAAACTCTGAGGATGGGGACAGCAATCCGGTTGAACAAGCCTCTCCCCAGGTGATACATGCTAACATTCTAAACTCTTCTTTACTGTTTCCTTCAAAGCTGATAAAAAGAGAAAGTGATACAGGTGTGAAACGAGGTTTGTACATGTTTACTCATCACAGTATTATTCAACAGCGAAATATTTGAAACTTAAATATCTCATTAGGGGATAACTAATCACTGTATATCTATAAAAAGGAATAGTATAAAATTGTTAAAAATGAATGAGGCAGCTCTTACATATTAATAAGAAAAGATCTCTCCAAGATATACTGTTAAGAGCTAAGGTGGTATTTTACCATTTTGTTCAGAAAAGACAAACTTAAAAAAAAATGTCTGTATTTCCTTATGTCTGCATAAGCTATCTCTGAAAGGGTACATAAGAAACTGGCAATGTGGTTGCTTGTAGGTAGGTAGCTGAAGACAGAATTGGAAAGGACACTAATTTTTCATTATATACCCTTTTTTATCTTTTGACTTTGACTTTAGTACCTGGAAATGTATTACCTACTCAAAAATTAAATTAAAATTAAATAAGCCTTTTTGATTTAAAAAAAAAAGAAGGAAAGTGATAGAATTAGAAATGCCAATTAATGTTTTTCACTGTTCTCCAGAGAATAATTATCTCTGTATATGTAAAGTATGAACTTTTAATTTATATAAAGTACGTAAGAGAAAAAGACAGTGTTCAGCCCACACATTTTTGGAAACATAAGTAGTATAAGGAATAATGTTTTGTTACCATATTTTTAGAAGAAGAGCATTTCTAAGTATTTACATTTTCAAAAAATTAGCCTTCTGACCATTTTTACCCTACTGAGTAAAAGAAGAAAACTTTCCCTCATACCAAATGAGAGAGCATTTCTCTTGGTAACCTCTAAAAAGAGAGTAACTTTTCACAGAATAACCTCGGTCCAAATTTTTATGTGCCAGTATTCCTATTTTAAAATTTTAACAAAGAAGAAGATACTAAATGATTTTATTTTCTCTAACCAAAGTTCATTTCTCAAGGCATACCAGGTGAAGGCAGGTGTTCTCCAAAAGTCCTGTAGAAACACTATTTTTACTAATTAGTAAAGTACCCTCATGTTTTTTCTTGTCTATGGCATATTGGAATTGTGAGATAGGTGGTAAGATTAAACAATGAGCAGACCCATTTTACAGATGCACTGAGAGACCCAGACAGTGCTGGCTGTCACAAGGTATGTCTCCAATGACAGTTCTAGTTTCATTATACCAGGCTGCCAAGACCTAATGGTAAGGGTTAGGACTAGCTCCCTGGTCAGACTACCTGGGTTCAGAATCTGCTCTGCTGGCCCTAATGTACTCATAAGAAAAGATCTTGAAGGTGCATTGTTAAGTGAAAAAGACAAGGTGGTATAGTAAACCATTTTGTGCAAAACTGTAAAGCTTTAAAAAAGAATGTATTTGCTTATTTTGCTTAAACTATTTGTTGCCTACAGGTTCCCCATCTGTAATAAGTGGGAGATCGAATTACATTAAATACTGCTAAGTTGTAGAACAGTGCCTGGCCATTTTATTTGAATCCTCAGTCCAAATAATTCCTTGGCTTAATCATTTTCTAAAAATACCCTTTAAAAATCATTTTCAATTGGCACAGACAAGATGAAAATGTGAGGAGCTGCAACAAAATGTAATTACTTAAAGCTGTTTTACATTAGGCCCAATAGCAGAGTGATTAGCCAATACTGAAGGATGGTTGCTGAAGTACAATTATATATATATCAAAGAACTATTACAGTTCATCCTTTTTAAGTAAATAGGTAAACCCCTCCCCCTCCCTTTTTTCCTTCCTGAAAGAGGTTACACAGATGCTTAATTCCAATGTATTTTAACTTGGCCACTCTAAATGGTATGTAAGTTTAAGGAAAATCTTAAAATACAGTTTTAGATAATGCCTCCTCCCCCATTTAAAAGTCTTCACCATGTTGCTATTACCATTTTAACAATTAAGTTAATAAGAGGCATACTTATCTGTTGTAAAGTCGTGGGGGAAAAGGGGGTTATGATTATGTTAGAGAAACAATAGGGCCCAAGGAAAAGTGTTGTTGTTGTTGTTGTTGTTGTTGTTGTTGTTGTTGTTGTTGTGTTTTATGTAACATTTGCCCCAATCTTTTAGAGGCCTGCCACGGTAACGAAAACCGACCCACGCCCCGAGGCACGTGGGCTCTTCTGCCAACTTCCCTGCCTTTTCTTCCGCAGTCAGAGAACTCAAGAAACTGATCTCAAGCTGGGGGCGTGCCGGGGGCGGGCCCGAGCGAGCTGGGCGCTCCCGAGATCCGACGAGTCACCTCGTTACTTACCGCGGGACCTGCCGGACCCATAAGTATCCAAGCGCTGGAGAAGAGGCGGCGGCGCGGGACCTGGCCGGGGTAAGGGCGGCCCTGCGCCGTCTTGTCGCCCCGGAACGGCCGCGTAGTGCAGCTGCACCCCCGTCGGAACCCTGCGGGGCCCCGAGCCCCGCTTCTTCCTCGGGACCCGCGTTCACGTCCCTCTCCGGCTCCCGGCACCAGCCCCGGCATAGTGCAGAAGTGTGAGCTCTGCCCAGAGAGAAGGCTTCTGGTCAGTGTCTACCTCAAGTGCACAATAATATGGCTCCGACGGGCTTGAAGGTTCTCAAGCACAAGAATTGAGATCCCCCAGCCTCCTAAAAAAGACTTAATTCAGTGTCGCAACATTAATAAGAGCACCCAGTCGGTGGTCAAAAGTAGGTTACTTGGATATAAATCAAGTACTTGTGTATAATTTTGCTGTTCCTTAGGTACAATTTTAAAAGCATGCCCTTTAAGATATTTGTTTATAAAGTGCATTATCTGTAATTACGGAGCCTTGGGAGAAACTTGCTTATATTCTTAGATAGCTTTGGATTCACACTTTATTTTCCCTTTCTCTCTGGGTATAATAGTGAAAATTTGGATGCTATTATTAGTGTTTTGGGAACACCTTTGGGTAATTTTGTTATTTAATTATATTTAAAATGTTGAATATGTGTATTTTTTTAACTATCAAAACTAAGGTTGGCATACTAGTAAAGGGTGAAAAGGTGGCATTTCAATCAGGAACTGTGGTTTTTATAAGCTCTTGTGGAAATGTTTGTTGGTCATTTCTTCAAGAATTCCACAGTGCCCAACATGATGCTGAGTACACACTTACACAAACATATCTACATATATATGAAAAGTACTGCTTGAATTATAGTGGATCCATATTTTCAAACAGAAGTTAACTGAAAGCATATATATCTCCAATTATTGCAATTTTAGGATTGTGTAAAAGTACATAAGTTTATAATGTCATTTCAGTGATCTGTGTAAATTTCACAAGGTGATTGATTACTTTTCTCACTTTAATTTACTTAACTGAAATTATCTTTGATACTTTCTCTCTTACCGATATCCACTTTCATTTTGACTTTTCATTTCTTTCTGAGACATTAGCTACAATTTTGGATTCCATGTAAAAACTTTCAAATATTCAACTTTCAGTTTTTCTTTAGACTTTGATTTCTTTACTCAAGTCACTAAATAACCATTTCTTTTTATTCCCCAAAATCTGCCATTCCTTCTAAAGTCCTGTTAAAATATTTATGTGCCCCAGTGTTATCTCCAAGAGTGTACAAACCTAAACCATTTGAGGCATACACTGCTAAAGAGGGCATGGAAAATAAGTCTGATGTGGCAATCTAATCGTAATCCGAAATAAAATAGTGTGTAGTCATTATTACAGTTACATACAAATATGGCTGATTTGGGAATCTAGTTCCAAAGAGAATAGTCATTAATGAACATTTCCAAGGAAACAAATAAGAAAGCTGAGATATTTGTGTTGTTTTATTGCTAGTATTGGATTTTCATTGATCCATCTTTCTCTTGTTACAGACAGGGACTACATTGTCAAGGTTATATTATTCCACATGTATGTGATTGGGTCTGGGCACTAGGAAGATGCAATGTGAAAAAAGAATTTTTGAAAGAAGCCAGGAATACAGACATTATAGAAGAGGCTTTTGTGGATAGAGACTAGCTGTGTATATTTCTAGGGAAACTTTATTGGGCCTAGTTTCTTTTACTAAAATTATCTCAAATGAAAACGAGAAACATCCTAGTGAAGAAAAAGAGAAACCTGATTTTAGAAAGATACATCTACAAAGATACAGGAAAAAAAAAGGAGTTTGGATTGTGAGCTGTAACTAAAAGGTAGAAATAGAACCATATTCTACAATGAACTAGAAAGTAAGCAACATACAAGTTTGCCTTTAACTCTTCCCAATTGTTATATATTGGTTTTACTCTTCCAACTGGATTATGGATTCCTTTCTAGAAAGAAATATTTATTTTGCATGCGCCACAGTGTTTTTCTTAGCACTGGACAATTCTTGTTATTCAAATACAATACTCAAATAGGTGTTAACAGGTTGGTTTGAGAAGTTGGGCAGTGATGTTCTACACCCGGAAGAAAAGACATAATGATCCAGTAATTAGCTCATTAAACATAAAGGTTTTTTTTTTTCCTCAGCGGAGCATTTCCCAAGGACTGACCTGATAGGCAAAAAGGTCGACTCATGCAATCTCGCCCTTGATATTTGCTAAAATGCACTTATATTCAATAGGACGACAGAAGATGAAGCCATGTACTTAATGGCACAAGCCACTTTTGAAAAGCAGTGATTTTACACCGAGTGTTGTGGATAGGAGACTGGGTGTATAAGCTTGGCGACGCTGTCTTGTAGATTTTTATCACCATATGAGATCATGTGGAAAGACTGGATTTGAAAGATTCTTTTTAGATTTCTCATGCTTGCAATCTAATGTGTACACTGGAAAAAAATGTATCACGAGTACACGCACACTCCTGTGTATCTCGTTAGTGAAAAAGAACTAGAGTTACAAGTAGGATTGAGATCTAATCTAAACTGAAAAATTGGACGTTTGGCGTAACACTGAGCGGGAGGGGATGAACGCGTGACGGGCTTTGATAAAAGCTGCTGGCTTTGAATGGGACCAGCCAAGAGGCCTGCGCGCCCGAGAACAGATTCGTCGAGCCCACGGTCATCGAATTGAACACCCTGGAGATCGTGGGGACTGAAAAGGCAACCCCGGGACCTGTGGGCCTCGGATGGATCCCTCTCCAAACTAGAGGGGCGTGGAAGGCAGCGGCGGAGGAGGAGCCAGTCCCAGGTGGGGATGCGGCCAGCGGAAGAAGCAGTTCCTAACGTTTCTCCAGAACCTACGAGAGGGCAAAGCCGTGGAGAGGAGGCGGATTGCGGAGTGAGGGGATTTCCCAATCTGGATGCTGCGTTTGCTATTAAACTATGCCCGGCAAAAGAAAGATTCTAGACGTCCCCTCCGGGCCGCCTCCTCGCACCCTCCCCACCACTCCGCCCCAGCTGGTGCTGAGAGTAATTCATACAAAAGGAGGATTCGCCTCTGCTGTAGGGAATCCCAGGGGCCGTCGTAAAACTCCCACTAACCTAGAACAGAGTAATCGCTGTGTCCCCGCCCCCCACCCACTCTTTCTCGTCATCGTCGGGGTCGAGAGGAGCATGCGCCAGATGCTGTGTGCTCTTCAGTAGGGGAACGCACATCGCCCACGGTCCCCAAGAAGAGAGGTGGGGGAGGGGACGGCGATTGAACCGGTGCCTGGAGGAGGCGCGGGGTAAACTGGGAAGCGGTGTCGTGTTTGGCTCCACCCCTTTCCCGAGGGTGGGGGAAGATCGTATATAAGAGCCGAAATCGCCCCGAACGTTCTTTTTCGCAACGGGTTTGCCGCCAGAACACAGGTAAGTGCTGGGGGTGGCTCCCGCGGGCCGGGCCTGCTTGAACAGGCGGTGGCTGTCGCGTGCGTTTTTTCTGCTTCCATCTGATCATCGACCCAGTTTACGGGATCCTTGACCCCTAATTTTTGGTTGTAAGTGGATGGGAGAATTCAAGGTACTGCGCTTTTTCCGGGGCCCCTTCTCGTGCTTCAGCTGAGGCCTGGCTTAGGCGCGGTGGCTGCCGCGTGCGAATTCGGCCGTTCCGTCGTGCCTGTCCCCTAAAGTCTTAACCACTTGATTTAAATTACCTCACTGGGATGATAATTTAGTTGATATTGGGATATCACCTCGTCAAGATTCGGGTTTGTCGGGCGCGTCGTCGGGTTTTTCGGATTGTGTGGCTGCCGTGAGGCGTGGAGGACGAGCGCACTCGTCCCGTCCCGCGCACATGTCCGGCGCGACTTCGGTCGTCCGAGGTGGGGCCCTCGAGTTGGCGACCACCGAATCGGCGAGGGGTGGGGTTACGGGGTTGGCCGGAAGACTCCGGCACTCGGGCTCGATCTCCCACGCTACCCTGGGAGGTGAGCCCGGCCCTGCTCGGCACCAGTTGCGTGCGCGGAAAGATGGCCGCTCCTCGGCCCTGCTGCAGGGAGCTCAAAATGGAGGACGCGGCGGGTCGGGAGAGCGGGCGGGTGAGTCACCCACACAAAGAAAAAAGGCCTTTCCATTCTCGCCTGCCGCTTCCTGTGACCCCACTGTGTACCGGGCGCTGCACTGGCACCTCGACTAGGGCCCTAACCCTCTGGATGAAGGCTTGTTCAGGTTGTGGGAGGAGGGAGTTTTCTGCTCTGGAGTTTATCCACACTGGTGGGTGGAGACTACAGTTAGGCCAGGTTGGCACTGGATGTAATTCTCCTTGGAATTTGCCCTTTCGGTTTGGATAGTGGTTTACTCTCAAGCTTCTCAGATGGTGGCTCAAAGGTTTTTTTTTGTTGTTGTTCTTTCCTAACTCAGGTGTCGTGAAAACCATCCCTGATTCTTAAGCCAAAATGGGAAAGGAAAAGACTCATATCAACATTGTCGTTATTGGACACGTAGATTCGGGCAAATCCACCACTACTGGCCACCTGATCTACAAATGTGGTGGAATCGACAAAAGAACCATCGAAAAATTTGAGAAGGAGGCTGCTGAGGTACGTGAAAGGGAAGGGCAGTTTGCTAGCAAGAACATTAGGTGGTGGTTAGATTCTAACAGTGACTTAAGTTGACTTGAATGTTTGTAAAGTGGTCAGCTACAGCTTTTTTAGTTTACAATTAAGGCCACTTAGGGTTAGAGTTAGCAGTCATGAAGTGGAATGGCATTTGTGCCAAATGGAAGACTTTCAAGCTGGAGTTTGAGCATGTCATAATATACCAAGTAACCTTTCTTTCTTCTTTACAGATGGGAAAGGGGTCCTTCAAATATGCCTGGGTCTTGGATAAACTGAAAGCTGAACGTGAGCGTGGTATTACCATTGATATCTCCCTGTGGAAATTTGAGACCAGCAAGTACTATGTGACCATCATTGATGCCCCAGGGCACAGAGACTTTATTAAAAACATGATTACAGGCACATCTCAGGTTTGTAAGTTTAATAAGTTGGAAACATAACTGGGTTTGTAACTTGTTTGTCTTAGGGTTTAGTTTTTTCTAATCAAAGCAATCTTATAGTGCAAGGCTTTGGTTGGTAATTAACCACAAAACGGACTATTTGCAGTAAGAGTTTGTCCTCAACTTGGAGGGGTCCTTCGATTGAACAGGGTATGACCTTCTTTTCTCTCAAAGGCTGACTGTGCTGTCCTGATTGTTGCTGCTGGTGTTGGTGAATTTGAAGCTGGTATCTCCAAGAATGGGCAGACCCGTGAGCATGCTCTTCTGGCTTACACACTGGGTGTGAAACAACTAATTGTTGGTGTTAACAAAATGGATTCTACTGAGCCACCCTACAGCCAGAAGAGATACGAGGAAATCGTTAAGGAAGTCAGCACCTACATTAAGAAAATTGGCTACAACCCCGACACAGTAGCATTTGTGCCAATTTCTGGTTGGAATGGTGACAACATGCTGGAGCCAAGTGCTAACGTAAGTGACTTTCTAAATTGTTCAAAAGCTCTGGTAGTGGCAATTTGATGTCGTTAATTGGCAGTCTCTTGTTTTTAGATGCCTTGGTTCAAGGGATGGAAAGTCACCCGTAAGGATGGCAATGCCAGTGGAACCACACTGCTTGAAGCTTTGGATTGCATCCTGCCACCCACTCGTCCAACTGACAAACCCTTGCGTCTGCCTCTTCAGGATGTCTACAAAATTGGTGGTAAGCTGAAGTTAAGATGTAATGTTCTGGGCTAGCCAGAATATCTTGTCTTCACATGAGGAATTGATAATATACTATATTTAGGTATTGGTACTGTCCCTGTGGGCCGAGTGGAGACTGGTGTTCTCAAACCGGGCATGGTGGTCACCTTTGCTCCAGTCAACGTTACAACTGAAGTCAAGTCTGTTGAGATGCACCATGAAGCTTTGAGTGAAGCGCTTCCCGGGGACAACGTGGGCTTCAATGTCAAGAACGTGTCTGTAAAAGATGTTCGTCGTGGCAATGTGGCTGGTGACAGCAAAAACGATCCACCGATGGAAGCAGCTGGTTTTACTGCTCAGGTAACTTACGACACTGTTAAGTAAAAGTAAATGATGTGTTTTTAATTGCTGCAGAGCCTGAAACTGACAAAGCAAAACTTTTTCCAAGGTGATTATTCTGAACCATCCAGGCCAAATCAGTGCTGGCTATGCACCTGTGCTGGATTGTCACACAGCTCACATTGCTTGCAAGTTTGCTGAGCTGAAGGAGAAGATTGATCGTCGTTCTGGTAAGAAGCTGGAAGATGGCCCCAAATTTCTGAAATCTGGTGATGCTGCCATCGTTGATATGGTTCCTGGCAAGCCCATGTGTGTTGAGAGCTTCTCTGATTATCCTCCTCTGGGTAAGGATGGTTTTATAAACTAACAAAAAATTGTATTAAAGAGCAAAGTCTGCTTTGAGCTGTGTTGCTCATGGTGATACAAAATTTGTTTTAACAGGTCGTTTTGCTGTTCGGGATATGAGACAGACAGTTGCTGTGGGTGTCATCAAGGCTGTGGACAAGAAGGCTGCTGGAGCTGGCAAGGTCACCAAGTCTGCCCAGAAAGCTCAGAAGGCTAAATGAATATTACCTATAACACCTGCCACCCCAGTTTTAATCAGTGGTGGAAGAACAGTCTCAGAACTGTTTGTCTCAATTGGCCATTTAAGTTTAATAGTAAAAGACTGGTTAATGATAACAATGCATCGTAAAACTTTCAGAAGGAAAGGAATGTTTTGTGGACCATTTGTTTTTGTGTGGCAGTTTTAAGTTATTAGTTTTTAAAATCAGTACTTTTTAAATGGAAACAATGACCAAAAATCTGTCACAGAATTTTGAGACCCATTAAAACAAAGTTTAATGAGAAACCTGTGTCTTCTTTTGAAAAGTCAGCCTTGAATTGCTCAGGCAAAAGACAAAGTGCTCATAACCTATTTCTGGTGTTTTATCCGCTGAAATTTGATACGATAGTTCAGTTAAACAGTTTTTTTCAGGACAAATTGAGGGATTTTTCACCTAATTGGAGGGATCATCATTTAAGTTGATTTAAGTACTTAGTTAAAAAAATGGGGTGGTTTATTGGTGGCAACCTTAATGGAAAAGCAAAGGGTAATTTGTAATGTTCATAAGCTACCTTAGAAGGCCAAGTTCTGTTACAGAGGCCATGTGTTGCATATAGAATTTTAATTTTGTGTAGTTATGTCTATATTAATATTGAGTGAATGAGTTTATTGTATCTAGGAAAAATAAAAGATACTGGAAGTTGAATGTGTTTTCCTGTAACTTAAGAACTGGAACCCTACCATAGAGGAATTAAGCACCTAAAAGAGCAAGGTTGGTTATTAAGGTTGGAGATTAAAAGCCAAAGTTTGTATTGTATAGAAGAGGGGGAGGACCTATTGGTAACTGACTAGTTTGAAATGCTTTTCAAAAACTACCTGGAACAAGGTACTATGGAGAATGTTTCCCATCATGAGTGATAATGAAAAATTATCCAGACAATTTGAAGTAGCTTAGAAATTGACACGAAGGGATGAATCTAACCTAGTCCTCTTAATCTAGTGGAATGATTTGCTAATTTAAGGTCCACACCTTAAATCCTACGGTTGGCTGATTATAACTGGTACTAGAGCAAGGAAATGGTCTCAACAGGTGGCTGGATTTTTTTGGTTGGTGGCATCCGTAGTAAGTTGGTGGTTTCTAATAGTTGCTAAGTGAAAGAAATAGCATGAAATGCAAATTTTTTCTTGGTTTCTAATTCAGGTTTGAAATTTTGGCTTAAGCCCTTGAAATTACATCACAGCATTTGGGGGTTCTTGAGTTAGAAAGATTCTTAGTCCACCCAAAAGTTTTGACGATTTGACAATACATTAATAAGTGGCAAATTTTACTAAGGGAAATTTACACAATACAATGAAATGGCTTAAAATTGGCACTTTTTAAATATTGGACTGATAGAAGGTCCCATCAAGGTACTAAGACTTGAAAAGATGTAAGATGTTGCAGTTTTTAAATTAAACTAGCAGTAAATGTTTTTTATTCCTTTCCTGAAGAGTAAACTGGGCAAAAGCCACCCTACCTAACAGTTCTCCTGAGGCATTGACAAGGGCTATGAGCTAAATGACATACAGATATTTTGCCCGCACCTATGAAGGTTGCCTACTTTTTGCTTGCTAAGATTAAATGAGACAAGTCCTGACCATAAATGGTGTAGTGAGCAAATATGGGACCTGGCTGTATCATTCACTGGGATAAATGTATTGTCCATCTCAAGGAATCTGTCTTAATTGGAGTTGCTGCCACTGTGGAATAGTACAGTAAGATGAATGATTAGTTCCCCAAAGTTTGAGTTGCATACTTAAGTTCACTAGTGCAGAAATTTGATAGTTAAGACAATTGTCTTGTTTGAGCACCCCATAAAAGAAGTAAATTTAAGAATAAAGTATTTTTGCCTCTAAATTTCTGAGTTTCATACTGACTGTGTAGTGCTTTAACAAGTTTCAGGTGTTACAGGGTCGATTCCAAAAGTGAAACTGGAATAGCTCAATTGGTGGTTGGCTTTAAGCCATATATTTTGTTGGCCAGTTGTATTGGTTGTGAAGAACTTCAGATGACTTGTTGAAATTTACCCCCAGAAATTCTGGTGGGTTACAGTATATAGAAGGGAATGGGAAAGGCATTCTGGTTCAGGACTTGGCTAAACACAGTTTAATACATTAAGGCATATCTGATAACTTAACTTACCCTCAAAATAGGTCCAAGATGATAACTGGGTTTTGGCCAAATAGACTGTAGCATGTCCCCTGATAGTTTGTCCTAGTAATTTTTACCTCCCAAGTCTTGAGTGCATCAGGAACTTGTAACTATGAGTCAACCCTGTTTCTGCTGCTAGTGAGACGAGATCTTAACTGCTTTCTCCATTAAGAATGTTGATTTGTGTCAATAGGTCAGCATTTTAGCATTGGGTTGATCGGTTTGCCGACATTACATTAACATTTCAAACATTTATTATTTTGATTTACCACTTAAATATAATTTTTATTCATCCAGAGACCCTGATAACTAAGTATCTGACCTGGATCCGGTTAAGTATAGCTATCAAAACTTATGTATGGTCCCCCAAACAAATCACCTTAGGTTTTTAATATTCATATTTAAGGGTTCCTAAAATTGCTAATTGACTACAATTTACAAATCCTGTAGGAAATCTCATGATACATTGCTGTATTAGGTTGAATAAGCTTGAAGTCTGATAATGGCAACAAAGTTGGCAGCATTTTTTTCCCCAGGAACATGGGAACTGGTTTGCTTGCTGGGTTCTGGTTCTGTCCAATAAAGACTATTGACTAGACAAATGGTGTAGAACTCTTGATTTTCTGTACCGGGTGTGAAAATCTTAAAGAATCTAACTAAGGTGGGCTATGGGTTTTGCTTTTATTAAAATCTATTTGCTTTGGAATATTTTTGCTGAACTGAGCACAGCTCATGCTGGAGCAAGCTTTTTTGGTGTTAGTGTCAACAATTCCTGAAAAAGGCAACTTTAGAACAAGAGTGACAACTAGTGGCCTTTGTATCAAAGGTAGCCTTTCATATGACTTACGTTGGTAGTCACTGCCAGTTCATTTGTCATAAATTCCAGTCAGCTGAGAGCTATAATGTTGCATTCTGGAGGTAGGCCAGAATCCTGAGGGGAGTGAACAGATCATGAGCCTCAGGGGTAATGTGATGGGAGATGAGGGCACGCTGTTTCAGATGGAGGAATAAGACATGTTTTCCCCTATTCTGTTCATCTTCCTGACAAGTTTTTCTTTCTTGATCTGGCTTAGTTTTTTGTTTTTTAAAAAATGCACATCTTTTATTGAATGCTGTATACCTGAACCTAGCACATTATTTGACATTTAGCACATAGTTGGTGTTTGTTGAATGAATGAATAATGAAGGAATGGCTGCACAATTGGATAACTGCTCAGTTTTTACAAATTTCTCACACCAACTTTTTTTTTCTTTTGGTTGTAGGTTTAACAGGTTTTTTTTTTTTTATCATTTGTTTTATTGTCGGATATAACATACATAGAAGTGATAACTTTCCAAGTGCAATTTAAAAAGTAGAGAAATTTCAAAAAATACTCTAGGTTACAGTTATACAGTTTTTAGTTATTTTCTCATTAGGAAATATACAAAAAGGTCGTATCTTTCAAAGTATGATTTAACAAGTAGATATGTAGGAAATTCCCAAAGTTATGAGTTACATTACCATAGTTTCAGTTATTTCCTTATTGTGAAGTAAGCATACAAAAAGATACAACTTTCATGTTACAATTTACCTAGTAGTTACAGAACAGATTTCAAAGGATGCTATGAGTTACAGTTCCACCATTTCAATTCTTTTCTTATAGCTATTCTAGTACCTTAGCAACTAAAAAAGAAAATTTATATAAAGATTCAGTATTCATAATCCTTTGTTAAATTCTTCTTGTCTGTTGCTACCCCTTCTAGTTTAATCACTTTCCTGATCTTCAGGGATGTCCAGGCAGTGACTACCGTAACCTGTTCATGTTGAAAAAGGGTGCCAACTTTATGAGCAAAGGGTACACATCCAGTTCATGTTGATGAAGAGGCTATTGTCTCTGGGTTTTGGGACTTAGCTGGCATAGGAGCACTCTAAAGGATTTAAGACGCTGAAGAATAAACTTAGTGAACCTTTTTCAAGTCCCAGATAGGGATCCAGGTATTTAAAGGTTTGGGGGAGCACTGTTGACTTGGGCTTATTATTTTGTGGTCATTTGGCATATCTTGGTGAAGCTTGCATAGAAGTAACCTTCAGGACAGCCCCTTGACTCTGTTTGAACTCTCTTAGCCACTAAAACCTTATTTTGTTGACTTTCTTTTCCCCTTTTTGGTCAACAACAACAAAACACTCAATCCCCCAATGCCAGGGTCAGGATCATTCCTGGAATCCACGTCCCACACTGTCAGGAAGGCTCATTCATCTTTGGGGTCCTGTCCCACATCAAGGGGGAGGCTGATTAATTTATTTGCTGAGTTAGGCTTAGAGCCACATTTGAGTAACAAAAGAGGTTCTCTGGAGGTGACTTCTAGGCATAATTATAAGTGGGCTTAGCCTCCCCTTTACAACCATATGTTTCACCCAAGCAAGACTCAATATCAGGGGCTTGACTTATAAAGTAGGGGTTTCCTAAATTACATAGCATATGTTATATTCATGATCATCCATTCATATCTCACATTATCATCACTTAGTTGTACAATCCTCATCACTCCATTTTAAACAATTCTCATGACTCAAAACATATAGCTCCTGTCACCCTCAATTATTTGTCCCTAGTATTTGTGTAATACTAGTATGGTATTCCTATTAATTACAGTCCCTAGTATGCAATATGTAGGTTTTTCCCATATACCTTTCGGTTGTCAAATCTGCACTACTGTCATGCCTTTGAAGTATACCATGTAAGTACCTATCTATATTTGTGGTGCTGATCTGTGGGAAACATGCCTATAAACAACCCCTTTCAATCCTATTCTCCTTCAATACAACTCTTGATACTTAAAATCTCATTAACAAACAATCGTCACCCCTATCCATTGCCATACCTTTGAATTCACCATCATTAACATATCTGAACATATTAGATTATCATTCCCCCTCACCAGCTCCTGTCTATCACTAGGTCCCCAATATTCTACGTTACAAGACATTAATTTTACATTGTTTAGGGAGTTCATAGAAGTGGTAACATACAATATCTCTCCTTTTGGGTCTGACTTATTTCACTCAGAATTGTATTGTCAGAGTTCATCCATGTTGCCATGTTTCAGGACTTTGTTGCTTCTTACTGCTGCATAGTATTCCATCGTATGTATATACCACATTTTGTTTATCCACTCGTCTTTTGAAGGACACTTGGCTTGTTTCCATCTCTTGGAAATTGTGAACAATGCTACTATGAACATTGGCATGCAAATGTCTGTTCATGTCACTGCTTTCAAACCTTCTGGGTATATGCCAAGAAGTGGAATTGCCAGATCATAGGGTAATTCAATATCTAGTTTTCTGAGAAACCACCAAACTGTCTTGCAGAGTGACTGTACCTTTATACAGTCCCACCAGCAATGAATACGAGTTCCAATTTCTCCACATCCTCTCTAGCATTTGTAGTTTCCTATTAGTTTGACGGCAGCCATTCTTATTGTTGTGAGATGATACCTCGTTGTCATTGTCATCTTAATTTGCATCTCCCTAATAGCTAGTGAAGATAAACATTTTTTCATGTGTTTTTTAGCCATTTGTATTTCCTCTTCAGAGAAATGTCTTTTCATATCTTTTGCCCGTTTTATAATTGGGCTGTTTGTACTATTGTCTATGAGTTGTAGGATTTCTTGTTATATGCAAGGTATTAGTCTCTTATTAGATACCTGGTTTCCAATATTTTCTCCCACTGAGTTGGCTGCCTCTTCACCTTTTTGATAAATTCCTTTTTGAGGTATAGAAGCTGTCAATTTTGAGGAGTTCTCATTTATCTATTTTTTCTTTCATTGTTTGTGCTTTGGGTGTAAGGTCTAAGAAGCGACCTCCTAATACTAGGTCTTGAAGATGTTTCCCTGCATTATCTTCTAGGAGTTTTATTGTACTGTCTCTTATATTGAGGTCTTTGATCCACTTTGAGTTAATTTTTGAATAGGGTATGAGGTAGGGATCCTCTTTCATTCTTTCTGTTATGGCTATCCAGTTCTCCAAGCCCCATTTGTTGAAGAAACTGTTCTGTCCCAGTTCAGTGGATTTGGGGGCCTTATATAACATCAGTCAACTGTATATCTGGGGGTCTTTTTCCAGGCTCTCAGTTCAATTCCATTGATCAGTATGTCTATCTTTATGCCAATAGCATGCTGTTTGGACCACTGTAGCTTTAAGTAGGCTTCAAAGTCTTGAATGTAAGTCCTCCCACTTTGTTCTTTTTTAGGATGCTTTTGGCAATTCGAGGCCCATTTCCCTTCCAAATAAATTTGATAACTAGCTTTTCCAAGTCTGCAAAGTAGGTTGTTGGGATTTTGATTGGGATTGCATTGAATCTCTAGATCAATGGGTAGAATTGACATCTTAATGTTTATTCTTCCTATCCATGAGCATGGAATATTTTTTCACCTATTTAGGTCCTTTTTTAAAATTTCTTTCAGTAAAATTTTGTAGTTTTCTGTATAGAGGTCTTTTACATCCTTGTTTAAGTTTATTCCTAGGTACTTGATTTTTTTAGTTGCTATTGTGAATGGAATTTTTTTTTTTTTTTTTTTTTTTGATTGCCTCTTCAGTTAGGTGATTACTAGTGTATAGGAACATTCCTGACTTAGTGTATTAATCTTAAATCCCACCACTCTGCTGAATTTGTCTATTTGCTCAAGTAGCTTTGTGATCAAATTCTCAGGGTTTTTCAAAGATAAGATCATATCATCTGCAAATGACAGTTTTACTTCTTCCTTTCCAATTTGGATACCTCTTACATCTTTGTCTTGGTGAATTGCTCTGGCTAGAACTTCTAGCACAATGTTGAATAATAGAGGTGACAGTGGGCATCCTTGTCTTGTTCCCGATCTTAGGGGGAAGGTTTTCAGCCTCTCACTGTGAGTATTATGCTGCCTATGGGTTTTTCAAATATGTCCTTTAACATATTGAGGAGGGTTTCTTCAATTCCTACCTTTTGAAGTGTTTTTATCAAAAAAGGATGTTGAATTTTGTCAAATGCTTTTTCAGTGTCTATTGAGATGATCATTTGATTTTTCCCTTTTTCAGTGTCTTTTGAGATGATCATTTTGATTTGTTAATGTGTTGAATTACATTAATTGATTTTCTTATGTTGAACCACACTTGCATGCCAGGAATGAACCCCACTTGGTGTGGTGTGTAATTCTTTTAATGTGCCTTTGGATTCAATTTGCAAGTATTTTGTTTAGGATTTTTGCATCTGCATGCATTAGGGAGATTGGCCTATAGTTTTCCTTTTTTGTAGTGTCTTTATTTGGTTTGGTATCAGAGTGGTATTAGCTTCATAAAATGAGGTAGGTAGTATTCCTTTTTCTTCAGTTTTTTGAAAGAGCTTGAGCAGAATTGTGTCAATTCTTTTTTGGAAAGTTTGGTAAAATTCCCCTGTGAAGCCATCTGGCCCTGGGATTTTAATTGTAGGTAGAATTTTTTTTTTTTTTTTTTGAGTTTGATAATTTCAGGTATTCTAGCTATTCCAATACATTAAAACCTAAAAAGTGTTATCTATATGTAGGTAGATTTTTGATGTGGTTTAGGTTTTAATAGCTGATTTTTTTTTCTTTTCATTCCAAACCCGTAGATCCCCTCACCCAGCATTGCCTAGGTGGCATCAAAGTCACCTGCATTATTTGCAGATCTCTGGGAACTTCCATGTCCAGTTAAAACTGTTGTAAATACATTGCTTGCTCAATCAGTAGTAGTTGAAAGAGGAAAACTTTGTTGGGAAACTTTGGCACACAGCTTCTATTTGTTGACCTCTGATGAGGGACCATATGGTTTTGTTCTGTTTTCTAAATAAGAAGGTTATGTAGTCTAGCTAGAGGGTTTTGTAGTTACCAGCTCAAGTTATATGTGAAATAAGTAGAAGAAAGATTGTCATTTACCTTGGACTGCCCTTAGCTGTGTTTAGAGCTGGGTTTGTGGTCTCTATGACAGAGACATCATGACAACAAGGATAGTAACGTTAAATTAACATTGCTATAACTATATTGTAAGTAAACAAAGGATATTAGAAAATTTACTAAGTAAGCAAGAGGTTTTTAAATTCCCACTTGTAAAATCAAGTTATTTACATACAGCAAAATTCGCCCCTTTAAAGTATATGGTTCTGCAAGTTTTGACATATGTATACAGTCGACCCCAGTCAAGATACAGAACAATTCTGTCATGCCCCCAAAATTCCCATGGGCCTCTTTGTTGTCAACCCACCTTCAATTCCTGACCTTTGGTAACCACCAATCTATTTTCTATCATTATGATTTTGCTTTTAGGAATATCATATACATGGTGTTTAGTGTCCTGCCTGCTGAAACAAATACCATACAATGGTTATTTTTTGGCTCACAGTTCTGAGGCTATAAGAAGTTCAAAACTGAGGAGTCATCAAGGCAATGTTTTCTCCCTGAAGACTGTGGGAGATTGCAGCATTCTGGGCCTGCTTCTGGCAATCCTTGGTCCTTGGCTTTTCCATCACATGACAGTGGTGGTATTTTCTCTTTTCTCTTCCGTCTTCTGTTGACTTACATCTTCTTGCTGCTCCCTGTGGCTTTTCCTTCTGTGTCCAATATCCTTTGCTTATAAGGAGTTCAGCCATATTGGATTAAGACGCATCCTCATTTAATTCAGGCACACCTTAATTAATAACATTTTCAAAGGTCCTGTTTACAAATGGGTTCACATCGACAGGACCAGGGGTTGGGACCTGAACGTGACTTTTTTGGGGCACATGATGCAGTCCCTAACACATGGATTCGTACAGTATTATACCCTTTTGTGTCTGGCTTCTTTAATTTAGCATAATGCATTTGGGATTTATTCATGCTGTATATATTAGTAATTTGCTCCTTTTTAATGGATGTATTGACAGTTTATCCATTCCAAGCTGAAGGACATTTGGTTATTGCCAGTTTGAGGTGAATTAGAATAAAAGCCACTATAAACATTCACACATAGATTTTTATGTGACTACAGCTTTTCATTTACTTGTGTAAATATCTAGGAGAGGGAGTGCTGGATCATATGGTAAGTGTATGTTTACCTTCATAAGAAACTGCCAAACTGCTTTCCAAAGCAGCTGAGCCACGTAGTAACCAAGAGATTAATTTATCAGAATTAAAAAAGAAAAAAAGTTTGACTAAGTGGGTATTACATTGGGATTTTATAGGACAGTGAAAACCAAATTTGTTCAAAAAAAATATTAGGACTACTCTGTGACAAGCACTAATCTAGGCGCTGAGGATAGAACAAAATAGACCTAGCTCTTGCTATTTGAGTTTATAGTCTACTGGAGGAGATAGATATTAAACACAGGTAGAAAATTCCAAGTTTTGATGATGCTAAGAGCTGGATACCATGAGGGAGAAAAGTAAAAGCAACAAAAGTTAGATTGGTCATAGAAGGTATTTTTTAGGAATAGGTGAGACCTGAGGATAAGTAGGAGTTACTGAATTGGAGAATATGAAAATATATTACTTTTTAGACATCTGAAAATACATGAGGCTTATCTGGGATTCACAACAATCATATAATCACGGACTCTGAGAAGAAAACTTGTCTTTTAATCTAACCTACTCAAATCAACTTTAAAGATTTTCATTTAAGTCTTTCCTTGATTACCTCAATGTGTATATCATCCACTGGAGGGCAGACATATCTCATTGAATCCTCACAACTTTTGCTGGGGGCAGTATTATACTCATAGATTGATAGACTGAGATTAGGAGTTAAGTGGGGAATTTAGTTTTCCCTGAGTTATCCCATTGCTGAATTAAATTTTTTCTTAATATTTATTTAAATTTGCTTCTGGTAACTTCCAGTCATTATTCCTAGGCAGATATGGATGCATAGAAGACTGTTTTCCTGATCTAGAGTGTGTTTCTATTACTGTAACCCAAGGTAAGTCACCTTCTTTGGGCTCTAGTTTTCTAAATTGAGGTATTTGGACTAGATGATCAGAGTGATAAAGGGGGAAAAAGCTGACCCTTTCATCATCTGTCTAATTGGGATTATACAGTCTCTCAACATTGTTGTGGAGATGAAATGAGTATATATATGGAGTCCTTAGCTCAGTACCTGGCCTATTGTAAGCAGGCAATAAAAAATAGCCTTTATTACAATAAAGTAGCCTATATTACAATAAAGTAGCCTTTATTATAGTTCCTTGGAAGACACAGTTGCTTTAAGCAGCTCCATTATACTCTGAATTATAGTCAAGAAAAGTCTTCTGATTTAAAAAAAGTTAATTATATTTTAGATTGATCTTTAAACCATATATATGTATATATGTGTGTGTGTGTATATATATATATATACTTTTTTTTTTTTTTACAAATAACATTTTAAATTTTAGATTTATAGAAAAAGCTGCAAAGATACTGTAAAGAGTTCCTGTATATATCCCTCACCCAGTTTCGGGTTCCTCTAATGTTATCATCTTACAATAGTGTGGTATGTTAGTCAAAACTAAGAAATCAACATTAGTACATTACTATTAATCTCCAGACATTATTCAGATTTTACCAATTTTTCTATTAATGCCATTTTTCTGTTCCAAAATCAAATTTTTAAAACCCCATTAAAAAAATATCCCTGCTCTATTTTATCATCTGATTGAAATAATTCTGAATCTTGAGCCCACTATTTAGCAGGTAAGTTAAAAAAAAAAAAAAGGGAAGCTTTGTCATATATAAATCAAATCTGATATTTATGTTTCTGTGTTTTTACTTAAATTGTTGACAAGAACGAAACAAACTAGGTGCAAAGACAGCTGTGGTACTGCACTAGAGACCTCTTCTTTGATTATGGTGTTTCAACCAACTGCAAACTCATCTAATAATACTGGAATTTAGGTCATATTTCACTATTTTAATAACAAGGAAATCACAATTAAAATGATGCTTGGTGAAAGCAATATGAGGTAGGTGATAGTTTTAAATTTACTTTCCCTTTTTGGGCAGACAAAAATAATTTGCTCTGCCATTTAGAGACTGTAAATTCAGGGTGGGAGTAAAATCTTGGTACTAGGATTCAAATAGTCTATTTTAACCATCGTAATTCCCTAAAAGAGTTCAGATGTTTTTGACATTTGGTCCAACTTTGCTTTTAAAACTGACTCAGAACAGATTAAAGCAAAACATACGCAGTCTGGATATTGCCTTTAACACAGTTTCCTTTGAGACATTGTCTAAAGGGTTATTGCTTGTATAAGCCAGAATAGATTTAAAAACAGACCTAAGTCAAAAGTAGGCAGTTTCGTTTATTCTAGTTAGAGGAACTGCAACAGAGGCTGACAGATGGCAGTGGTATGGTTCTGTAAGTGTGGTTTCCAGAGGTTAAATGCAAGACAGCTACTATCAAAAGGAAAATGTAAAATATTTCACTTAGTTAAACTTCCAGTAAAATCATGTGACTGAGGGAATATCCTAATTGGTATTGTGATAAACTGTTGGGTTGCCACATAAGCAACTTGAGTCTGAGTTATAATGCTGTCTGGAGCCACCCAAGCTGAGGAAAGGGTTTTTTCAGACTTCTGATGAGGCCATCTGCAATATTTTCCGAGGCCTAGGTTGTAACTGTATAGGAATAAGGGGTGCAGCTGCAACAGTGCAACAAAGGATGAGCCTGACCCAGCTTTGACTCACAGCCCTCACTTTAGCCATTGTCATATGTTGTTGAGGGACACTTTTGACTTCTATGTTGAGCCTCCTACAGGATTCTGCATAGAGCGTGCATACCAGTAAATGCTTGAAAAGAAATGAGGTGCTTTTCTTTCCATTATGGATGAGTAAAGAGATCTTTTTCTCATAGCTGAGTCTGTACATGGAGGTTAGGGGTGCATCTTTTGGAAATCAATTTCTCATTATTTTATATAACTCTGCTCTTGTGTGTTTTTGTTTGAATATCTAATATCTGACTTTGAAGTTTGAAGTAAACTGTCTTCTTTGATGGATCATTCCTTATGAAATTGGAAATACAGAAAATTCAAGAAGTTTCCTTTCATTGCTTGAAAACACATACATGTGTACTCAATCTGGTCTTGTGTTAAATACAATATATTTTAGAAATGTTTCCTTTAGAATTTTTTTGAGTCTGTAGTACTTTATATGGCATTTATTAAAGCTGTATAAAAGCCATGCAGAGATTATTTACACAATTGTGTATTAAATGGCTATATTTGAAGATCACACAAAAATTTCACAAAACTATACCTAATATGAGACACATTATTTAGGGACTTTTAAAAATTTTAGGTATTGAATTTTGCAAAGATTGTTTTGGCTTATAAAAATTACGCATTTGGATGAATTCTATGGTGTGTGAATATATCTCAAAAAACTGCTTTTTAAAAATGGGCAAAATCTTTGTTGCTCAGATGTGGCCCTCTCTCTCTAGCTAAGCCAACTTGGCAGGTGAAATCACTGCCCTCCCCCCTACGTGGGATCAGACACTCAGGGGACTGAATCCCCTGGCAATGTGGAATATGACTCCCAGGGAGGAATCTAGACCTGGCATCGTGGGATGGAAACATCTTGACCAAAAGGGGGAAGTGAAAGGAAATGAAATAAGCTTCAGTGGCAGAGAGATTCCAAAAGGAGCCAAGAGGTCACTCTGGTGGGCACTCTTATGCACAATATAGACAACCCTTTTTAGGTTTTAATGAATTGGGGTAGCTGGCAGTAGATACCTGAAAGTAACAAACTACAACTCAGAACCTGTGAATCTTGAAGACGATTGTATAAAAATGTAGCTTATGAGGGTGACAATGTGATTGGGAAAGCCATATGGACCACACTCCCCTTTGTCTAGTTTATGATGGGTGAGTAGAAAAATGGGGGAAGGAAACAAACAAACAAACAAAGGCACCCAGTGTTCTTTTTTACTTTAATTGCTCTTTTTCACTTTAATTATTATTCTTATTATGTGTGTGTGTGTGGTAATGAAGGTGTCAGGGATTGATTTTAGTGATGAATGCACAACTGTGTAATGGTACTGTGAACAATCGAATGTACGATTTGTTTTGTATGACTGCATGGTATGTGAATATATCTCAATAAAATGAATTAAAAAAATAATAAATAAAAATGGGCAAAAGACTTGTATAGACATTTCTCCAAAGAAGATATACAAATGACCAATAAGCACATGAAAAGATGCTCAATATCATTAACCATTAGGGAAATGCAAGTCAAAACCACAATGAGATACTATTTCACACCCACTAAAATGACTACTATTTAAAAAAAAAACAGAAAATTATAAGTGTTGGAGAGGATGTGGAGAGAAATAGGAGCACTTGTTCATTGTTGGTGGGAATATAAAATGTTGAAACCACTGTGAAAAACAGTTTGGCAGTTCCTCAGGAAGTTAAATATAGAATTGCCATGTGACCCAGCCATCCCACTTCTGGGTATATATCCAAAAGAATTGAAATCAGAAACTTGAACAGATATTTGCACCCTGATACTCGTAGCAGCATTATTCACAAATTGCCAAAAGATGGAAGCAACCTAAGTGTCCATCAGCCTGGCAAATGGATAAACAAAATGTGGTATTTGCACAGTGAAATATTATTAAGCTGTAAAAAGGAATGAAGTTCTGATACATGTGACAACATGGATGAATCCTGAAGACATCCTGTTGAGTGAAATGAGCCAGACAGAAATGGACAAATATTGTATGATCTCACTCTTATGAAATAATTAGAATAAGCAAATTGATAAAGTCAGAAACTAGAATACAGAAACCAGGGGCTAGGTTGGGGGTAAGGAGTGGGGAGTTAATGCTTATTAATTGGAGTTTCTGTTTGGGGTGATAGAAAATTTAGGTAATTGATAATGGTGATGTTAGCACAACATTGTGGATATAATTCAATCACTGACTTACATATTTGAATATGATTAAAAGGGGAAGTTTTAGTTTGTATATATGTTACTAGAATAAAAAGTTCTAAAAAACCATAGGACTGTACAACACAAACAGTGAATCCTAATGTAAACTGTGCACTCTACTTAATAGTACTTAATAGTATAATTGTAATAATACTGTTTCATCAGTTGTAACAAAGGCACCACACTAATGCAAAGTGTTAATATTTGGGAAACTGTCTGTGAGGGTGGTAACGGGAACTCTGTATTTTCTGCATGACTTTTCTGTAAACCGACAACTTCTCTAACAAAAAATAGACAAAACAGAAGGGGAAAAAAGTTATGCTAGCGCTGGCTTGAAATAAAAGATAGACAAAGGTACAAATGAACAGAATTTCAAAAAATAAAAAGCTAAGAACTTTTAGGTAAGAACTAAAACTTCCAGGTAGTTGAAATATTACCATGTAACAATGGGAATTTATAAAACAGGAAAATGAGGTTTTAAAAGTCTTCCATGAATAATAGCTTCACAGTAAATGCTATAAAAAAATTCAGAAAAAGTTTTTTGAATTATATTCATCACCAAAATTATATTTTCAGTAGTGATTGGAGCTGTGAATTTTAAATAATTATATATTGTCCTAGAGGGGAAGTTCCAATTTCCCCTTTTGGGGGAGTGCTGGGAGGAAAAACAATTGATAAATTTAGACTAAAGTAAAAGATCTTGTTACAAATATAACATCACCAGAGTGAAGAGCTAAATAACTGCAAGTCCACACACTTTTAACTGTATTCTTAAAATAGAAGTGTAGACTAGGTTTTTTCAATTTAAGATCTGTTAGGAGGTACCTCATCTTTGAGAGTTTCAAAAATATCAGTGGGTATTTCTTCTTTTCCAGCTGCATCTCTTTCCATTATTACTGCTGTGGCAGTGGTATATTTAGAGAATCAGACTGGCCCAACTGGTAAGTTGTATTTCTTTCACAAATCAACATACTGATACCTCTCCTGGGGTATCTGCTCAGTGTCCCAAGTATGTTGTTGTCACAGTAACTTGCATCATGAGTACTGTTATGCACCTTGATGGATAACAATGTACAGACATCAAACATATAACTCATTTCCTCTGCTATAATAGGAGGTACTGTGTAATCAATTCGTTTCATATCAAGTGGACCAATATTGGCTATGTTGTTTGTGTGCCTTTTTAATAACTGTTTTTGAAAATGGAACTTGTACAGTGATGTTTTCAACATCAACAGAATGATAGCTATTGTTACATTTAGTGTGCTTTTGATATTTAAATTTATTGTAAGCTTTTGAACATCATAACTGACATATGCTGACTTTACTCCAGTGTATTTCATGTTAGTAGCACGAGGGAAAAGGAAAAACACAGCCAATTCAGAAAGGGATGGACAAAACACAGAAGCTGTCACATACAGGTTTGTTCTTCTTGGTCTTAACCTTTGATCACTATATGGAATCAATGCCATAAGTTGGTTTTCTTGCCCCCTAGGAATTCTTCCTGTTCCTTGAAAAGTGGTGCAAGTGACACTCTCTCCTCCTGTAAATTCCACCTATGGAAACTGAGAGACATCTCCACTTCTTCCATCTTCATTATGGACTTCACCATGAACTAATCCATTCCTCATATTTTCAGTTGACGTGACTCCATCATAAGCATCTTCTTTATTTGAATGCAAAGGTAAATGAGGAAAAGATTTCCCTGTGTTGGCCAGCGGGGCACTGGGTAGTCCCGGGCTCTTCCCGAGGACCGTGTCACGGAGTCCACAGTTCCAGGTGCGGGGGCTGGAACGCTGTTCTAAATTTGTGCATTGTTTTTTTTTGTATCTTAATATGTTCTTTTAAATTTGGATTGCCCGTATTTGAAAGGGTGAAGATCATCCCTAAAGAGAATTCAAAGATCAACGAACGTAATTAAAGACCATAAATGAATTAATTATGAGGAGCTGGATTTAAAAAATGGTTGTTTAGCCTAGTGAACATTAGAATTAATATTGTCTTTCTATTATATAGAGTATTTTAAGTTTGCAGAGGGTGCTGTTCAAAGTGAAATTCACACTCTAAATTACTCTACAGCGTCTAAAATCCCTGGATAACACTTAAATTAGACTGACTGCTACAATGGCTAATTAAGCATAGCAACTCAAATGCTTAACATGAAATGGGCCATGAAGGTTGGGAGTGGGGATTGAATGTTAAATCAAGAGAAACACACTTCTATCCTAGATTGTTTACCTAGATTGTTTAGGTGGAGTGGATAAACTTTTTACCCAGCAAAGGATCTCTGGTGTTTAGGAGGAAAATACCCACTGCAGAAAGAAACTGTGGAGTCAGAAGACCTGAGATCCATGCCCAACAGCAACTTGCAGTTAGTCTTTAAGTCACACTACTTAACCAGGTCTATAAAACAAGGGCATAGGGAGGTATCAAAAAGATTTTTAAAAGACCTTTAAGAAAAATTTTAGCTTTGAGAAATACACAGACGTAAAAGAATCCTAGTGTATTAGGTTTTTCCTATCAAGACAATTCAAACAGATTACTGTCTTTTTCAAACTTTTTTGAGTAAAAGTATGTATTTTTTAATGCAATTTTATTGAGAAATATTCACACACCATAAAAACCATCCAAAGTACCTAATCACTGGCTTATGGTATCATCACATAGTTGTGCATATATCCCATGATCAATTTTAGAACATTGGGTAAATGTATTTTATACTACAAAATAGTACAAACACATACACCGTATTTCCCTGAATCTAAGAAGTTTTCACTTGAAAGTTGCAAATGCTGCCAGTTATAATTGTAAGATGCCATTGACTATAGGGCACACACCAATTAAGACATGTAAATGTGGAAAAAACATGCATCTAAAAATTGGTGAAATTTGTGTGAATTACTGACAAAAAGGTTTCAGAAAATAATACTTACTCTTACTACCTAATGACAAAAAATTAATTTCCTGATCTAGTAATGAATTGCAACCAGCAGTTTGAAAAATGTTGATTTAGGTGAACAACACTCAAAATGAAGGTCTAGGTCAAAATAATTGCATTCTTTTTCTATAGCATGAAAGCATAAGGTCTCAACCTGCTTGTTCTGGTATTCAAGCAGGCCCAAAGCTTAGCTTTGGTCTTGTTTACAAATCATCATAGCCTACCTCTCCTTGTTGTCTTTCCCTTAGACTTGAATTTTTATATCAGAATGTGAATTCAGCTGTCTACACAATTGTACTGCTTTAGTACTTCAGTCAACAATGTATATTATTTTTATTCTAGGTACGTGAGCCAGCACTCTCAAACTAATTGCAATCTAGTTTCTGCCAAGAACAGGTGAGAAAATGGATATTTATGCAGGCAAGCCAGTGGTTCTCACAATATTTTGTGCATCAGAATAACCTATGGAGCTTGTTAAACATAGATGCCCAATTCCTTTCCAGGCCAATTGTATCAGAATTACTTGGGGTAAAGCTTGGCCACATACATTTTTTACAAGCTCTGTTGGGAATCTGATATCCAGCAAGGTTCATTGTTCAAGGACTTGCTGATTATACTTTAGAGTTTTTTCTTTTCTTTTTAAATAGCAGCTTTATTGAGATATGATTCACATACCATAAATTTAAAGTGTACAAGTCAGTGGTGTTTAGTATTGTCACAGTTATGCAGCCATCACCATACTCTAATTTACCTCAAAAAAAGGTGTCCTGGAAGTTCCCAAAGATGGCAGTATAGGGGGTGTGGAATTTAGTTAGTCCTCTAGAACAACTAGTAAATAGTCCGGAACAACTAGTAAATAGTATGGAACAACTGTTGGGGAATATCCGTGACTGGACACACATTGTACACCAGCATGGAATGGATAGAATAGCCGAGATTGCAGCATAGAACTGCAAATAAAGCTCCCCAAACTGTGGAGCTGGCACCCCTCCCCCAATGGCATGTCAGGCTGAGTAGGAACACTTCCCTGTGGGAAAAAGAAGCAGTCTACTAGGAGCAAGGGAAATAACTCAACCAAGCTCCAATTGCAGTTTTAATCAACAAATTTGGACTAGTGAATACAAGCTACAAGTAAGATAAACCCAGAGCAGTCAGGAAATGAACCCTGAGATCTTCCCAGCAGAGAGGAGGCAGGGCTGATGGAAAAAAAGTAATAAATAAATAAAAACAGAGGATTTTGGAGATGGCCGAGCTCAAAATACTGGAAAATGGCTGTGTCCCAAGAAAAGGGGCCCCAAGAACTAGGTACAAATACTGGTCAACTGGCGAAACTGGGGGACTGGGGACTGGTTCTGAAAAGGGGCTTTCTTTCCTTTTCCTTTTTTTCCTCCCATTCTAAGTAGCTCATTAGAGAAAGCCTCAGGCATTTTCAATTGTCAGTGTTGACCCAGGCAAGGGTAGGGTTAAGAGAGTTAGAGAGACAAAGGAGGGATTCAAGTGTAGGAGATAATCCCCTAAAGGGCTTATCTTCCCTAAGACAAGAGGGGAAGGTCCAGCTCAAGTGGTTGTCCTCTTTCAGAGAACTCAGACCACAGGGCCTGGGGGATAAAACACAAAAACTGGAAATAACTTAAGCTTGGCTTCTGACACCCTTGGCTCCTGGCCAGGACAGGGTCCACTGAGAATTAAAGGGACCACACCTCTTTACACCAGTGGGGAGCTGCGGGCTAAGTGCCACCTGTTGGACAGGATAGGAAAAGCACCAGTATATAGAGGCCTCATAGGAAAGTCTGACAACCCACTGGATCTCATCCTCAGGGAAACTTGATACTGATTACACCTTCCTCCTGGGACCTGGGCCCATCTGGTCTGGAAACATCTGACTGGGGTAATCAATGAAACCAGATGCCTAGACAACAAAAAATTATGAGTCACATTAGGAAAAATGAAGATATGGCCCAAAGGAACAAACTTACCCTTTAAATGAGATACAAGAGTTGAAACAACTAATTAAAGATCTTCAAATATGCTAAATCAATTCAAAAATCGAATCAACAAGTTGAGGGAAGATATGGCAAAAGAGATGAAGGATATAAAGAAGACATTGGGCAAACATAAGAAAGAACGCTAAAGTTTGAAAAAAACAATTGGCAGAACTTATGGGAATGAAAGGCACAACACAAGAGATGAAAAACACAATGGAGACATACAACAACAGATTTCAAGAGGCAGAAGAAAGGATTCATGAACTGGAGGACAGGATATCTGAAATCCTACACACAGAAGAACAGATAGGGAAAAGAATGGAAAAATATGAGCAACATCTCAGGGAATTGAATGATGACATGAAGTGCAGAATGTATGTGGCATGGGTGATTAAGACAGAGAAGAGAAGGACAAAGGGGCACAAACAATAACGGAAAAAATAATCACTGAAAATTTCCCATCTCCTACGAGAGACATAAAATTACAGATCCAGGAAGTGCAGCATAACCAACAGATCAGATCCAAATAGACTTATGCCAAGACACTTAATAAGCAGTTTATCAAATGTCAAAGACAGAATTATGAAAACAGCAAGAGAAACATGGTCCATCATGTACAAGGGAAGCTCAGTAAGACTGTGTGGATTTCTCTGTAGAAACCTTGGAGGCAAGAAGGCTGTGGTATGATATATCTAAGATACTGAAAGAGAAAAACTGCCAACCAAGAATTCTATATCTGGCAAAACTGTCCTTCAAAAATGAGGGAGAGTTTAAAATATTCTCAAACAGACACTGAGAGAGTTTGTGAACAAGATACTTGCTCTACAGAAAATACTAAAGGGAGAACTATGGGCATATAGGAAAAGATGAGAGAGAGGTTTGGAGAACACTACTGGGTAATGGCAGCACAATATTGTAAGTACACTGAACAAAGATGACTGTGAATAATTGAAAGAGGAAGGTTAGGAGCATATAGGACACGAGAAGGAAAGATAGAAGATAAAAACTGGGACTGTATAATTTAGTGAAACCTGGAGTGGTCAATGATTGTGATTAAATGTACAAATATAAGAATGTTTTTACATGAGGGAGAACAAATGAATGTCACCTTTGCAAGATGTTACAAATGAGGTGGTATTAGGGAAAAATACAATCAATGAAAACTAGAGTCTATAGTTAACAGTAACATTGTATAATGCTTCCATTAATTGTAACACAGGCAATATACCAAAGCTAACTGTCTGTAAGAGGGGGGGATATAATGGAGGGGTATGGAATTCTTGGCATTGGTGGTGTTCTCTTACTATTTCATTTTATTATATTTTATTTTATTTTTTCTTTAGTTGCTTTTTAGTTTTCACTTCTTTCTTTCTTTTTCTTTTTTTGCCTCTTCCTTTCTTTGTGGAAGAAATGGAAATGTCCTCATATAGATAGTTGTGGTGAATGATAACTATGTGATTATACAGGGAACCATTGGTTTACTTAGGATGGAATGTATGGTGTTTGAATAAAACTGTCTAAAAAATAAACAGAGGGATAGAAGTGCTGGAGAAAACACGGAGAAAGGGATGTATCTAATCACCGTTGGTGGGGAAGTAGAATGGTGCAGCCCATCCAGAGGGCAGTGTCGTGGCTCCACAGGAAGCTAAGCATGGGGTTGCCATACAGCCCTGCAACTCGGTTATTGGGTATATGCTTGGAAGAACAGAAAAGAGGGACATGAATGGACATTTGCACAGTGGGGTTTATGGTGACAGTATTCGTGATTTGCATTGGATGGAGGTGGCCTATGGGTACACTGACTGATGAATGGAATGGTGAACTGTGGTATATACATACAATGGAGTATTTTTTTTAAATTTATTTTTTTATTGAGATTGTTCACATACCATACAATTATCCAAAGATCCAAAGTGTACAATCAATTGTCCACAGTACCATCATGCAGCTGTGCATCCATCACCACAATTCTTTTTTCAATTTTTAGAATTTTCATTACTCCAGAAAAGAAATAAAGACAAAAAAAGGAAACTCAAATCCTCCCATACCCCTGACCACCTCCTCTCCATTATTGATTCATAGTATTGGTATAGTACATTTATTACTGTTGATGAAAGAATGTTAAAATACTACTAATGGTAGTATATAGTTTGCAATGGGTATATATTTTTTTCTATATGCCCCTTGTACCAGTTTGTATATATTATGTCCCCAGAAAAAGCCATGTTCTTTGATGCAATCTTGTGGGGGCAGACATATTAGTGGGGATTAAGTTGGAACATTTGGATTAGGTTGTTTCTATGGAAATGCGCCCCACCCAACTGTGGGTGATAACTCTGGTTAGTTTCCATGGAGGTGTGGCCCCACCCATTCAGCCTGGGCCTTGATTAGTTTACTACAGCACTATACAAGCTCAGACAGAAGGAGTGAGATTGCTACAGCCAAGAGGGACACTTTGAAGAATGCACATGAGTTGAGAGAGGAGCTGCAGAGAGGACAAACCCCCAAGAGCAACTGCGAGTGACATTTTGGAAAAAAGCTGAAGCCTAGAGAGGAACATCCTGGGAGAAAGCCATTTTGAAACCAGAACTCCAGAGAAGACACCAGCCACGTGCCTTCCCAGCTAACAGAGGCTTTCCGGACACCACTGGCCATCCTCCAGTGGAGGAACCTGATTGTTGATGTGTTACCTTGGAGACTACATGGACTTAAGTCTGTAACTTTGTAACCAAATAAACCCCCTTTGTAAAAGGCAATCCATTTCTGGTGTTTTGCATTCTGGCAGCATTAGCAAACTGAAACACCCCTCTATTATTAACTTTTAGTTATAGTGTCATACATTTGTTCTAGTTCATGAGACAGATTTCTAATATTTGTACAGTTAGTCACGGACATTGTCCTCCACAAGATTTACTATTTTATACATTCCTATCTTTTAACGTCCAACTTTCCTTCTGGTGACATACATGACTCTGAACTTACCCTTTCCACCACATTCACACACCATTCAACACTGTTGGTTATTCTCACAACATTCCACCATTACCTCTGTCCATTTCCAAATGTTTAAGTTCACCCTAGTTGAACATTCTGCTCATAATAGGCAACCCTCTCCATTCTTTAGCCTCATTCTATATCCTGTGAATTTATATTTCATGTCTGAGTTTACATATTATAAATAGTTCATATCAATGTGACCCTGCAATATTTGTCCTTATGTGTCTGTCTTATTTCACTCAATATAGTGCCCTCAAGATTTCTTCATCAACCCATGTTTTTAAAGACTGTTTTGTTCACACATCATGCATTCTGTCCTAAGTAAACAATCAGTGGTTCCCTGTATAGTCATGTACTCATGTATTCACCACCATCTCCACTATCTATATAAAGACATCTCCATTTCTTCCACAAAGAAGGAGGAAGAGTAAAAGAAGATAGAGAGAAGAAAGAAAAAGAAAAACAAAACAAAACAAGACAGCTCAGAAGCAACAAAAGGAAAGATAGCATTAAACTAAAGTAGAATAAAGAGACAACATCACCAATGCCAAGAGTCCCGTACCCTTCCCCTATGTCCCCCCCATATGCATTTAGCTTTGGTATATTGCCTTTGTTACATTAAAGAAAGCATAATACAATGTTTCTGTTAATTATAGCCTATAGTTTGCATTGATTGTATTTTCCCCCTAATGCCATCCTATTTTAACACCTTGCAATGTTGACATTCATTTATTCTCCGTCATGTAAAAACATATTTGTGCCTTTTATCACAATCATTGAGCACCCTGGGTTTCACTGAATTATACAGTGCCAGTCTTTATCTTTCCTTTTCCTTCTGGTGTCCCACATGCTCCTAACCATCCTCTTTCAACCATACTCACAGTCATCTTTGTTCATTGTACTCACATTGCTATGCTACTGTCTCCCAAAATTGTGTTCCAAACCTCTCACTCCTGTCTTTTCCTTTCTGTCTGTACTGGTCCTTTAGTGTTTCCTATAGAGCAGGTATCTTGTTCACAAACTGTGTCATTGTCTGTTTTCAGAGAATATTTTAAGCTCTCCCTCATATTTGAAGGACAGTTTTGCTAGATATAGGATTTTGGGTTGATGGTTTTTCTCTTTCAGTATCTTAAATATATCACCCCACTTCCTTTTTGCCTCCATGGTTTCTATTGAGAAATCTGCACATAGCCTTATCAAGCTTCCTTTATATGTGATGGATTGCTTTTCTCTTGCTGCTTTCAGGATTCTTTGTCTTTGACATTTGATAATCTGATTATTAAGTGTCTTGGCATAGGCCTATTCAGATCTATTCTTTTTGGGGTATGCTGTGCTTCTTGGATCTCTAATTTTATGTCTTTCATAAGAGTTGGGAAATTTTCATTGATTATTTCCTCTATTATTGCTTCTGCCCCTTTTCCCTTCTCTTCTCCTTCTGGGACACCAATGAATTTGTGTTGTCATTCAGTTCCCTGAGATGTTGCTCATATTTTTCCATTGTTTTCTCTATCTGTTCTTTTGTGTGTAGGCTCTCAGGAGTCTTGTTCTCTAGTTCCTGAGTGTTTTCTTCTGCCTCTTGAGATCTGCTGTTATATGTCTCCATTGTGGGTTTTTTTTTTTTCATTTTTATTGAGATTGTTCAGATACCATACAATTATCCAAAGATCCAAAGTGTACAATCACTTGCCCCTGGGTACCCTCATACAGCTGTGCATCCATCACACTTAATTTTTGTTCAATTTTTAGAAAATTTTCATTACTCCAGACAAGAAATAAAGTGAAAGATGAAAAAAGAAAAAAAGAAAAGGAAACTCTAAACCTCCCCATATCGCTAACCAACCCCCCTCAATTGTTGACTCCTAGTATTGATATAGTACGTTTGTTACTGTTTATGAAAAAATGTTGAAATACTACTAACTGTAGTATATAGTTTGTAATAGGTATATAGTTCTTCCCTATATGCCCCTCTATTATTAACTTCTAATTGTATTGTCATACATTTGTTCTGGTTCATGAAGTGATGTCTAATATTTGTACAGTTGATCATGGACATTGCCCACCATAGGATTCAGTTTTATACATTTCCATCTTTTGACCTCCAACTTTCCTTCTGGTGACATATATGACTCTGAGCTTCCCCTTTCCACCTCATTCACATCCCATTCAGCGCTGTTAGTTATTCTCACATCTTGCTATCAACACCCCTGTTCATTTCCAAACATTTAAGTTCATCCTAATTGAACATTCTGCTCATACTAAGCAAGAGCATCTACATTTCTTCCACAAGGCAGGAGGGAGAGTCAAAGAAGGTAGAGAGGCAAAAGAAAGAGGAAACAAAAAAATGACAGCTAGGAAGCAGCAAAAGGAAAAATAACCTTAAATCAAAGTAGAATAAAGAATCAGACAATACCACCAATGTCAAGTGTCTAACATGCCTCCCCTATCCCCCCCTCTTATCTGCATTTACCTTGGTGTATCACCTTTGTTACATTAAAGGAAGCATAATACAATGATTCTATTAGTTACAGTCTCTAGTTTATGCTGATTGCATCCCTCCCCCAATGCCTCCCCATTTTTAACACCTTGCAAGGTTGACATTTGCTTGTTCTCCCTCGTAAAAGAACATATTTGTACATTTTATCACAATTGTTGAATACTCTAGATTTCACCAAGTTACACAGTCCCAGTCGTTATCTTTCCTCCTTTCTTGTGGTGTCTCACATGCTCCCCATCTTCCTCTCTCAACCGTATTCATAGTTACCTTTGTTCAGTGTACTTACATTGTTGTGCTACCATCTCCCAAAATTGTGGTCCAAACCACACACTCCTGTCTTCTATCACCCTGTAGTGCTTCCTTTAGTATTTCCTGTAGGGCAGGTGTCTTGTTCACAAAGTCTCTCATTGTCTGTTTGTCAGAAAATATTTTGAGCTCTCCCTCATATTTGAAGGACAGCTTTGCTGGATACAGGATTCTTGGTTGGTGGTTCTTCTCTTTCAGTATCTTAAATATATCACACCACTTCCTTCTTGCCTCCATGGTTTCTGCTGAGAGATCCGCACATAGTCTTATTAAGCTTCCTTTGTATGTAATGGATTGCTTTTCTCTTGCTGCTTTCAGGATTCTTTGTTTCTCTCTTTGTCTTTGACATTTGATAATCTGATTATTAAGTGTCTTGGCGTAGGCCTATTCATATCTCTTCTGTTTGGAGTACGCTGCGCTTCTTGGATCTGTAATTTTATGTCTTTCATAAGAGATGGGAAATTTTCATTAATTATTTCCTCTATTATTGCTTCTGCCCCCTTTCCCTTCTCTTCTCCTTCTGGGACACCAATGATACGTACATTATTGTACTTTGTTTCATCCTTGAGTTCCTGGAGACGTTGCTCATATTTTTTCATTCTTTTCTCCATCTGCTCCTTTGCACTTTGTTTCATCCTTGAGTTCCTGGAGACGTTGCTCATATTTTTTCATTCTTTTCTCCATCTGCTCCTTTGTGTGTAGGCTTTCAGGTGTTTTGTTCTCCAGTTCCTGAGTGTTTTCTTCTGCCTCTTGAGATCTGCTGTTGTATGTTTCCATTGTGTCTTTCATCTCCTGTGTTGTGCCTTTCATTTCCATAGATTCTACTAGTAGGTTTTTTGAACTTTTGATTTCTGCCGTATACATGTCCAGTGCTTCCTTTACAGCCTCTATCTCTTTTGCAATATCTTCTCTAAACTTTTTGAATTGATTTAGCATTAGTTGTTTAAATTCCTGTATCTCAGTTGAAGTGTACGTTTGTTCCTTTGACTGGGCCATAACTTTGTTTTTCTTAGTGTAGGTTGTAATTTTCTGTTGTCTAGGCATGGTTTCCTTGGTTATCCAAAGCAGGTTTTCCCAGACCAGAACAGGCTCAGGTCCCAGAGGGAAGAAATATTCAGTATCTGGTTTCCCTGAGGGTGTGTCTTAGAAAATTGCTCCACCCTGTGATGCCTCGGGTCACTGTGCTTTTCTGCCCAGCAGGTGACGCCTGTTAGCCTATAATTCTTGACTGGTGTGAGGAGGTATGGCCGTGTTCCCCCAGGCTCTGGGGTCTGGTTCTGAATGGAAAGGGCCCCACCCCTTTCCTCCTAGAGAAGACAGACCCCTCAGGTGGAGGTCATTAGCATTTCAATGGTCTCACTCTCTGCTTGTGGTGTCTCCACCCTTCCCAGAGTCACAGCCCTGGAAACTGAAAATGACTGGGGCTTTCTCCACTGAGCCAAAAAAGAAACAGATAGTCCCCTTCAGACCCAGTCCAAGGTGACCCTCCGGCTCTCCCAGGTCAGTTGTCACCCAAAGCCTCTGTCTGTTTTTTGGGGCTGCGTACCTGTAGCGAGCAGTTCACACTCGCTACTTAAAACCCCAGTTGGGAGCTCAGCTGAGCTGTATTCGCTTGCTGGGAGAGTGCTGCTCTCTAGCACTGCAAGGCTTTGCAGTTTGGGCTGTTGGGGGAGGGGCTGCTGGCTCAGCTCCACAGTTTTTACTTACAGATTTTATCCTGCGATCTTGGGCATTCCTCCGAATTCAGGTTAGTGTATTATGAGTGGACAGTCATGTTTGTCCCCCTCCAGTTATTCCAGATTATTTACTAGTTGTTCCTGGTTGTTTATTAGTTGTTCCAGGGGGACTAACTAGCTTCCACTTCTCTCTATGCCGCTATCTTAATGCAGGTGTTCTTAACTCTCTTTTTACAATGGAGTTTTGAACTGCTACAAAGAATGAAGTTGTGAGGTGAATGGACATTGAGGACAGTATGTTGAGTGAAATAAACCAGAATTGAAAAGAAAAACATAATACCTCACTAATAAGGACTAACTATAATGTGCAAACTCTGAGAATTGAATCTGAGAGCATAGGTTATCAGGGGAAGGCTTACTGTAAGAGTTCCTATATTGTAAGCTCTTACAGCAGTTACATCTATTCCTGAGTTGTAATGGCTATTTCTAAATTCTGAGATGCTGAGCTCTTTGTGTATAACCTTGTTGGTTGCTGGAACTTTGGGTATCTGTGTGACACCTGAGACTCAGAGCTAGGGTCCGTTAGCTGTGAATGTCAGCATTACCCCATATAGCAAACGTTAAAGAGTCTGAAAAGAGATCAGACTTCAATTAGAAATATGAACGAAACGGACTTGGTTAGGAATAAGGTAAATCAGACTAAAGGTTAAAGGATGATATTGACTGTGTTTTAAAAAGTTCAATTCTATGTAAGACCAAAGGAAGAGATGTTTATTAAGTGCAAAATCAGTATTTTTGTAACATAGTATATAATTTAACTTTTATGATCGGTGCATTCAAACCCCATAATTACATGGAATGTTGAATAGAGAGTGAAATCTGGTTGGTTTGTACAGGTTAGTGTGAAACCCCAATATATTGCAGAGGAACTTGAGCAGAGAATAAAAATGTATTTCTAAAGCCCCCTTGAGGACTGGAGGAAAATGTGGAAATATTACATTTCCCCACCTGGGCAATGAGTGACATTCTCACAAGCATTGGGGGCTACCAATTTAGAAGGCCGAGCCCTCCATCTTAGGGCTTGCCCTTGTGAAGTTTGTTACTACAAAGGAGAGGCTAAGCCTATTTAAAATTGTGTGCCTGTGTCACCCCCAGAGAACCTCTTTCATTGCTCAGATGTGCCCTCTCTCTCTAAGCCAATTCTGCAGGTAAACTCACTGCCCTCCCTCCTATGTGGGACATGACTCCCAGGGGTGTAAATCTCCCTGGCAATGTGGGACATGACTTGCAGGAAGGAGCTTGGCCCTGGCATCGTGAGATTGAGAAAGACTTCTTGGACCAAAAGAGGAAGAGAAATGAAAGAAAATAAAGTTTCAGTGGCTGAGAGATCTCAAATAGAGTTGAAAAGTCATTCTGGAGGTTATTCTTATGCATTATGTAGATGTCCCTTTTTAGTTATTAATGTATTGGAATAGCTAGAAGGAAATACCTGAAACTGTTGAACTGCAACCCATAGCCTTTTTTTTTCTTTTTTTTTTTAATTAAATTCAGTTTTATTGAAATACATTCACATACCATACAATCATCCATGATATACAATCCACTGTCCACAGTATGATAACATAGTTATGCGTTCATCACCACAGTCTATCTCTGAACATTTTCCTTACATCAGAAAGAACCAGAACAAGAATAAAAAATAAAAGTGAAAAAAAACACCCAAATCATCCCATCCCACCCCATTTGTCCTTTAGTTTTTATCCCCATTCCTCCACTCATCCATACACTAGATAAAGGGGGTGTGATCCACAAGGTCTTCACAATCACACTGTCACCCCTTGTAATCTACATTATTATATAATTGTCTTCAGGAGTCCAGACTGCTGGGTTGGAGTTTGGTAGTTTCAGGTATTTACTTCTAGCTATTTCAATACATTAAAGCCTAAGAGGTGTTATCTATATAGTGCATAAGAATGTCCACCAGAGTGACCTCTCGACTCCATTTGGAATCTCTCAGCCACTGAAACTATTTCATCTCATTTTGCATCCCCCTTTTGGTCAAGAAGATACTCTCAGTCCCACGATGCCGGGTCCACATTCATCCCCGGGAGTCATACTCTGCGTTGCCAGGGAGATTTACACCCCTGGGAGTCGGGTCCCACGTAGGGGGGAGGGCAGCGAGTTCACCTGTCGAGATGGCTCAGTTAGAGAGAGAGAGGGCCACATCTGAGCAACAAAGAGGTACTCTTAGGCACCATTACATACAACTTTAGACTTTCCTTTGTGGTAATGAGCTTCATAAGGGCAAGTCCCATGCTTGAGGGCTCAGCACATCAAACTGCCAGTCCCAATGTTTGTGACAACATATGCTAGGGGATCAGCATCTTAAAGTTTAGAGATACATAGCCTTTATTCTTGAAGACGATTGTTTAACTGTGTAGTTTACACTGTGTGATTGATTGTGAAAAATTTGTGGCTCCCACTCCCTTTATTCAGTGTATGGACAATGAATAGAAAAATGAGGACAAAAAGTAAATGAATAATTTGGAGAGATGGGGGGTATGTGATATTTTGGGTATTCTTTTTTACTTTAACTTTTATTCCTATTCTTGTGTGTGAAAATGTTAAAAAATGGATTGTGGTGGTGAATGCACGACTGTATAATGGTACTGTGAACAACTGATTGTTCACTGTGGATGATTGTATGGTATGTGAATATATCTCAATAAAATTGAATTTTTTTTTTAAAAAGGTGCTTTTTTTAGGAGCAAAGAAGCCACCCGGTAAACTCCCTTTACAATTTGTTGGGTCAGTTTGCACCCCAGTTTCTGGCCTAGATTAATTGCTGAGTAGAGTGCAATCACCAAGACTGGCTTAAACTAATCAAGATTTAACTCCTGGGAAGAGAGTGAACATAATTGAGGTTCTTTCAGCAAGGAACAGGGCACTGGGCAGACATGGATATTAGGAAGACAAGCAGCAGTGTTTATCATAGGCAAATTACTTATAATCTCCAAGTCTTGTTTTCCTTGTCTCTAGAATGGAAAAAGCTTTATCATGGGGTTAAATGAAATAATGCCTTTAAAGCACTTAACTTAGTATCTGGCACACAGTAAACCTTTATTAGGTTAGGTGATAGCTACTTGTATCTTTTATAAAATCACTAATGAAGATATTGTTTCCCTTGAAAAAGTCATGTGATAAATTTCTCTTCAATTTTAGTGATAGGAAAAAGTTTTCTCATGGTCCCCTTGATGAGACAGAAAGGACTATAATAACCCACTGTCTGTCTTCTTTTAACATCACTGCCAGGAAGCTCAGATGAGAACTGGAATTTAATGGTTAAGTGTAATCTTCCTTTTCCTCAGCTGATGTTTAATCTTGAACTATTCTGTTTTTCTTTTAAAAAATAAGTTAATATAAAATAAAACTACTTTGGGGAAATAAGTAGGGGATACATTATCAATCAATAAATAAATGGGAATAAGTTTTGGGGATTTAGAGACATATACAAATTAATTTATCTGCCTTTTAAACTAAGAAATACAAACTAAAAATCTGCTAATGAATATTTTTAAAAAGCTTCAGTTTCCTATTAGGAGCAGAGAAAACAGGAATAGAACAAGACAGGAAAGAAACGAAGTTGTACAGAACGTGAAGACTGAAGACAATTACGGAGACAGAAAGAGACAGAAAGGCAGACAAAAAATGTGTAGTTCTTCCATAAGTTTTACCCTTGGGAAGACGGTTGCTGCAAAGGAGAGGCTAGGCCTCCCTATATTTGTGCCTAAGAGTCTCCTCCTGAATGCCTCTTTGTTGCTCAGATATGGCCCTCTCTCTCTGGCTAAGCCAACTTGAAAGGCGAAATCACTGCCCTCCCCCCTACGTGGGATCAGACACCCAGGGGAGTGAATCTCCCTGGCAACATGGAATATGACTCCCGGGGAGGAATGTAGACCCGGCATCGTGGGACGGAGAACATCTTCTTGACCAAAAGGGGGATGTGAAAGGAAATGAAATAAGCTTCAGTGGCAGAGAGATTCCAAAAGGAGCCGAGAGGTCACTCTGGTGGGCACTCTTATGCACACTTTAGACAACCCTTTTTAGGTTCTAAAGAATTGGGGTAGCTGGTGGTGGATACCTGAAACTATCAAACTACAACCCAGAACCCATGAATCTCGAAGACAGTTGTATAAAAATGTAGCTTATGAGGGGTGACAATGGGATTGGGAAAGCCATAAGGACCAAACACCACTTTGTCTAGTTTATGGATGGATGTGTAGAAAAGTAGGGGAAGGAAACAAACAGACAAAGGTACCCAGTGTTCTTTTTTACTTCAATTGCTCTTTTTCACTCTAATTATTATTCTTGTTATTTTTGTGTGTGTGCTAATGAAGGTGTCAGGGATTGATTTAGGTGATGAATGTACAACTATGTAATGGTACTGTAAACAATCGAAAGTACAATTTGTTTTGTATGACTGCGTGGTATGTGAATATATCTCAATAAAATGATGATTAAAAAAAAAAAAAAAAAAAAAAAAAAAAAAAAAAAAAATAAGTTAATATAAAATAAAACTACTTTGGGGAAATAAGTAGGGGATACATTATCAATCAATAAATAAATGGGAATAAGTTTTGGGGATTTAGAGACATATACAAATTAATTTATCTGCCTTTTAAACTAAGAAATACAAACTAAAAATCTGCTAATGAATATTTTTAAAAAGCTTCAGTTTCCTATTAGGAGCAGAGAAAACAGGAATAGAACAAGACAGGAAAGAAACGAAGTTGTACAGAACGTGAAGACTGAAGACAATTACGGAGACAGAAAGAGACAGAAAGGCAGACAAAAAATGTGTAGTTCTTCCATAAGTTTTACCCTTGGGAAGACGGTTGCTGCAAAGGAGAGGCTAGGCCTCCCTATATTTGTGCCTAAGAGTCTCCTCCTGAATGCCTCTTTGTTGCTCAGATATGGCCCTCTCTCTCTGGCTAAGCCAACTTGAAAGGCGAAATCACTGCCCTCCCCCCTACGTGGGATCAGACACCCAGGGGAGTGAATCTCCCTGGCAACATGGAATATGACTCCCGGGGAGGAATGTAGACCCGGCATCGTGGGACGGAGAACATCTTCTTGACCAAAAGGGGGATGTGAAAGGAAATGAAATAAGCTTCAGTGGCAGAGAGATTCCAAAAGGAGCCGAGAGGTCACTCTGGTGGGCACTCTTATGCACACTTTAGACAACCCTTTTTAGGTTCTAAAGAATTGGGGTAGCTGGTGGTGGATACCTGAAACTATCAAACTACAACCCAGAACCCATGAATCTCGAAGACAATTGTATAAAAATGTAGCTTATGAGGGGTGACAATGGGATTGGGAAAGCCATAAGGACCAAACACCACTTTGTCTAGTTTATGGATGGATGTGTAGAAAAGTAGGGGAAGGAAACAAACAGACAAAGGTACCCAGTGTTCTTTTTTACTTCAATTGCTCTTTTTCACTCTAATTATTATTCTTGTTATTTTTGTGTGTGTGCTAATGAAGGTGTCAGGGATTGATTTAGGTGATGAATGTACAACTATGTAATGGTACTGTAAACAATCGAAAGTACAATTTGTTTTGTATGACTGCGTGGTATGTGAATATATCTCAATAAAAAAAAAAAAAAAGGAAAAAAAAAAAAAAATCATACAGGCAAGTAAATTTTTCTGGCAGAGACCCAAGTGGCAACAAGAAACCCAAGCAGTCTGCTCTGATTGTCTTGAAGAAATGAAGGGAAGGAAGTGAGGGGGTGTGGGATGGGGAATACAGAGTGTCTTTGTTTTGGGGGTTGACAAAAAATTATGAAGCCAGAAAAAGAAACACATTTCAAATATAATTAATGAAATCTTAAAAAAAAAAAAAAAACAAAAAACAAAGCCATCTCTAACCTTTTGAAACACTCATTCATTCATTCATTCATTCATAAAAAATGTCCTGAAGTGCCTACAACTATGGTATTCCCTGCCTTCAAGAGATTTATATCTTCTTAGTCTAGACAGATATTAAAAATCAAGGTGGAAAACCTAACATTATTTCATCAGGAATAACATCAACAGTGGTTAAGTCATGTTGATAGTATGTATGCTTGATATGATGTGATGAAAATGGCATTGCACACCTGTGGTCTCCCTCTCAAAAAACTGTACCCCAGTCTAATCATGAGAAAAACATCAAATTCCAATTGAAGGGACATTACACAAAATATCCGACCAATACTCCTCAAAACTGTCAAGCACATCAAAAACAAGAAAAGGCTGAGAAACTGTCACAGCCAAGAGGAGCTTAAGGAGATATGACTTGTGAATGTAATATGATATCCTGGATGGGATCCTAGAACAGGAAAAAAGACATCAGGTAAAAACTGAGGATATCTGAATAAAGTATGGATTTTAGTTAATATATCAATATTGATTCATTAAGTGTGACAAATGTACCACAGCAATGTAAGATGTTAGTAACAGTGGAAACTGGGTTTGAAGTAAATGGGAAGTCTCTGTACTATCTTCACAATTTTTCTGTAAATCTGAAACTATTCTAAAAAAAAATTTATGAAAAAAATCAAGGTGCTATGAAATAAATGCAATAATATAAGTGGAAGTAAGGTGGAGAGGGAATTTATTTTTACTGAGTGTCTTTCAGCACAAGCAGCTCAGACAGCTCAGAATGAGCTACAAGTCTCTTTCCTGATATCCTTGACCATGTTCCCTGGATAGGGCAGTCTTCTAGGAATTAAAATTTCTGACATGGAAAAGCCATGCTTTTCAAATCTAGGTTGAAATTAAAAAATGACAAAATATTTTAAAATAAAATTCAAACTCTTGGCTATAAAGTAGCGTCACAATTCAAGACCATGATGATTTAATTTAGCATAGGTCCCTATCTTCATTCTCCCTCCCCCAATCACTGTTACAAATGCTCAGTGTTTCTTAGTAATTTCCTCTTTTTTATGTTGGTGTTCATGTTGAAATGAACTTTAGTGCCTGGATCTTCCAACCACTTGGCAGTGTGGTCTGTGGTGGCTGGAGGAAATCACAAGTTGTGGCCAATGTCTGTTGGAGGCTGGCTATTGTCAGTGATGGAGGAGTTCTATGAAGTAACTGGATTGAACAAGATTACATTTTTAGCTGCTTTTTCACTAGGGTATCATATTCTGCAGCCCTTCTGGTTAGCAGCACCAGAGGTAGGCTGTTTTGAAATATTATTTTACACTATGTAATTATTTGTAAGTTAACATATTACACCTTTAAAATTGTGGATTTAAAGAGATTTGACACGCTACACCAAACGGCATGACCTAAAATAAATGTTTCCCTTCAAACCACTTCTCAGTGAGACAGTTACTATTATAATGGAATTGCATTACATCTTTTAACCTCTTCACAAAGGGAAACAAAAAACTAAGGCTACAGTAGGGAATAATAAACCTAAGGTTTCTTTATATATGTAGTGTCACTGGGGCCTACCTGCAGCTATTGACAACTTCGCAAGGCATTTAGGAACTTTTTTTCCTCAAGATAAATTGTTGTTACATTCTGTTCAATAGGCACCCCATTCACAGCTTTTACTCCTACTCCTGTATTTAACCAGGAAAAGAAAACCCAAAGCTTTGAAAACAGTGATTTCCTTCTAGTGCTAAGCAGGTAACACAAAATACCTTCTTTTTTCATACATAATACAGCATTATAATAAATACTGTCTCTGGAATAAAAAATTTTGCCCAAAAGTAACTATAATAGGAAGAGTTAACACCTTTTGAAATTATTAAATCAAGTATCAAAAAGAAGTCATCCACCCAGGGGAGCAAATCTCCCTGGCAATGTGGAATATGACTCCTGGGGAGGAATCTAGACCCGGCATCATGTGATGGAGAACATCTTCTTGACCAAGAGGGGATGTGAAAGGAAATGAAATAAGCTTCAGTGGCAGAGAGATTCCAAAAGGAACCGAGAGGTCACTCTGGTGGGCACTCTTAAGCACAATATAGACAACCCTTTTTAGGTTCTAATGAATTGGAATAGCTAGCAGTAAATACCTTAAACTATCAAACTACAACCAGAACCCTTGAATCTTTAAGACAATTGTATAAAATTGTAGCTTATGAGGGGTGACAATGTGATTGGGAAAGCCATATGGATCACACTCCCCTTTGTTCAGTGTATGGATGAATGAGTAGAAAAATGGGGGCAAAAAAAAAAGACACCCAATGTTCTTTTTTACTTTAATTGTTCCTTTTCACTCTAATTTTTATTCTTATTATTTGTGTGTGTGTGGTAATGAAAATGTTAAAAAATTAATTTTGGGGATGAACGCACAACTATATAATGGTACTGTGAACAACTGAATGTACGCTTTGTCTGACTGCATGGTATATGAATATATCTCAATAAAGTTGAATTTAAAAAAATTAAATTATAAGAAGAAAAAAAAAAAGAAATCCTTTCTAAATGATCTAGCAGTACAAACACTTTTTACTTGCTTTTGACCTGACAGCTTTCTAGGGAGACTAAAATTAGATGAAACAAATCCATGAAAACTGAGCTACATCCAAGGGGCCATATTTAATTACAGCAACAAGACAGTTGGCTACCTCATATCCATAAACGGGCTTCCAGGCAGGCTTAACACCAATTTGCAACTTTGGGGCCCTTGGAAGTGTCTTTACCCACTTTGGCCTGAAGGTGACATGAGAGCTTCTCTCTAGCCTGACGCCAGAGATTCAGGCTGGCATTTCCAGGAATAGGCATGGCTCTCTGGCCCACTTGGCTGTATTCATCCCCCAGTCTATCCAGAAAAGCTGAGGAACCAGTCAAGTGTCCAGCTGGTCATCCTATCCTAACCCTTATGACCACATACCACTGCAGTACCAGAGAAGAACAGAGGTGCCAGCAGTATTCCAGTTTTTCTGTCAGTTCTCTCTCACTTAAGATCAGGCAAACACTAGTCACCAGTTGCTATGAATCTGTCTTTAATGTTAAAAAATCACAGCCAGACAGTTTCATAAGAAAATATCTTTAATATAAGGTACTAAATAACTACCTTTACTTTATCCTCCCTTAATCAGGCTACCAAATAAGTTTCCACATTTTTTGATAAGAAACCACAGTGATTTCCAATCTTTTTAATTTATAAGGCATTCAATCATGTTCAGAGATGTTTACCAGTGAGGAGTTCCTGTAGAAGTACAGAAATCTTAGAAGTCAACTTTTACTCTACCTACTACATTCTAATATTAGTAATTAGCTGAGTAATTCTGGATGATTTGGTACAGTCTCAAATTTTTAGCTCTTAAGAACTTGAGGGCTTTGATAATACCTTGAAACCCAGCCTAACTAAGCAGAAGACAAGACTTTAATTTGGTATGCTTAATGGACTGTAAGGTTAGATTTTTTTTCAGGTTTAGTTTTAGAGCCACTATATCTCTCTTTGATGAATAGTGCACAGTTATATGAATGGACTCATTGTATTAAGCTCTCCTGAGAGAAATGGTACATATTAATTTTGCAAATATTTTTCCAGATGCATAAAAAAGCAAATCATATCTCTGTCCTCTTCATAAAACAGTGACAAAACATAAAAACCTATTAAGGCTATTTTAACAGGTGCTACATAGCTTTTATTTCTATACTCTTATTGATTAAATTATTCCTGCACTCTTTAAGTCTACGAACAGAAAGCTAGAACTCTCTCTCTTGAAGTCTGTCTGTATTACGTAAGTATTGATCGGTTTTGCATGATTCCTCCATAGCTGCCTGTCTTTGCTGAGTGGTCTTCACAAACCTGAGCAGATTGATGATGGCAGCAGGTGTCACTCCAGGTATACGACTAGCAGCCCCAATCTAAGAAATTAAACCACAAGAGAAACAAAAGTGAGTTATGTCAAATCATATCAAATCTATTTCCCTCCTAGGATCAATCTGTATAATATAGTTTATAAAATATTTTCACAAACAATATCTTAATGTATCTTTAAAACAATCTGGAAAAGTAGATAGGGGAAATGTGACTATATATATCCTCATTTTACAAATGGAAAAACTGAGGTTCAGAGAAGTTAAAATGACTTGTCCAAGATTACATAACTAACAGATGGTAACAGTACCTATTTTTAATTCTCATTCTACCAAGAAAAACTAAATAGAGCTCCTCTCTTCAATTATAGGCTCACAGTTCTTTATCTGAAATCCTTGAGGCCTCATGTGTTTAATAAGGAGTATACACTGTACATTCTGTAATATCCCCAGAGTGTATGGAGCAGCACTCTATAGTTAGTCAAATTAATATTTCAGTGGTGTATTTTTGCATCGAAGTGTGACTATTCACACTAAAAGGTATAGGGCCTCATGTCAGTTCAGGTCAGTTTTGCTACCAAATGAGTTTGTGGCAAACTCCTGTAATAGCTTTCTGTATTTTGGAATTGTGGATATGGGATTGTGAATTCCTGTGACCAACACTGTCCAGCTGAACTTACTGTGATGAACCCATAAGGAGGAATCTATGTAATAATCTGAAACTACTGTCCAACTGAACTTACCTGCAACAATGCACCACTATGTGGTGGCCACTAGTCACATGGCCACAATACACTGTCCAATGTGGTAGCTACTAGTCACATGTAGCCACTGAGCACTTGAAAAGTGGCTAATGCAAATGAGGACCTGAAATTTTTTTTTGTTTAATTTATAATTTTATTAAATTAATGTAAAAGGCCACATTTGGCTAGTGGCTACCAGGCTACCGTATAGGACAGTGCAGCCTGTGGCTATCTATAAAAATGTAACCTAAAACAACAGGTTAGATAGAGTTAGAAAATGTAAGGCCTACCTGCCCAGTTTTCATGATGACTATTGCTGAGAATACCATGTTACATTGATGAAATCACTCCTTTAAAATTTGTTTTTTTCAAATTTATTTACATACCATATTTTTATAAATTGCCTCATTATTTTTATGAACCACTACTAAAAAAAACACTGCCCATTAAACTTTGACACATCAATTTTTAATATATAATCCAAATTTAAGAGATGTTAAAATGTAACAAAATATGCATCTCAAATACAGTCTATTAGTCTTCAATATTTGTTATTAGAAGCCCAATACTATACACTATATAATAAATTAAAGTTTTAAACATTTAGTTATTAATTTAATTTATTCATTTATACACAAACACATGCACAATTAGGCTAAAGTGTAGAGTACTTCAGCTCCCCTCTTCCTGCCAGAAGCTCCCATGGCAACAAACATTATGGAACCCATAAGGAGGAATCTACGTAATAATCTGAAACTACTGATATGTGTTAACATTTTAACCTAGTGTGGTTTCTTTTAAGCCATGCATATGTACTAGTTTGCACCGATGGTTTACCACATGGTTGGAACTAAAAAATAATTAGAATCAAACCACTTCTTGACTTCCAGTTATTTATTTAGACTCAGCTTTATCATCTTTCATAAAGATATACCAACATCTGTCACAGACAGTGTCATGGGTTGAATTGTATTCCCCTAAAATACATGTTCAAGTCTTAACCCCTGGTCTTTTGACTATCACCTTATTTGGAAATAGGGTCTTTTAAGATGAGACCAAAGTTAAGATGAGACCAAACTGGATTAGGGTGGGCCCTAATCCAATAGGACTGGTGTCCTTATAAGAGGAGGAAATTGGACACAGAGAGACCCAGAGGAGAATGCCATGTGATGACTGAGGCAGAAACTGAAGCCCAAAGACTGCTGGCAATCCACCAGAAGCTAGGAAGAGGCAAGGAAGGATTCTCCTCTACAGATTTCAGACATCTATCATCCAAAACTGTGAGATAATAAATTTCAGTTTTTTTTAAGCCATCTGGTTTGTTACAGCAGTCCTAGGAAATTAACACATATATGAAAAATGAGGTTAATTTTTTTCTGATGAAATAAAACATTAGTTATGTGGTCATTTTAATCCCCAGGTTTAAAAAATTAACTCTTTTCTTATAATTTGTTCCTATTCTTCTTACCGTCTGTGGGCGACTGATATGTAGTTTTTCTCGAGCTTCATGTGACAAAGACACATCCTTGAGAGTCAAATAATCTAAGTCTTTTGGCAACTGCAGAGCTTCATCTCTCTGAACTTCCTCTATTTCCTGTTGCTGAAGGAACAATACTGATTCGTAAGTGGCTGGTGAACAAAAATGAGAATTATGTTATGATACCTGGACTATATTAACAGTGTACATCTGTATAGCCTTTTAAAGTTTATAAAGAACTTTTAAAAACATTATCTCATTCAATATTCATGTTAACACCATAATATAGGTAAGGGAGGTGTTCCCTTTCACAGATGAGGAAACTGAAGCTAAAATAAAGAGTATCTTGCATATTAGCTTTAAGATTCTGACAGTTTAATGCATGTCCTTTTCTTTTCAAATATCTGGAAAATTAAAAGTAAAAAAGAATTTGCTTTCCCACTCGGTGCAAATTTTATGCGGAACATTCCCCTTAATAGGCTGTGGGTTTGAATTTTGAGTCTTCAAGATAGGATGTTTCAGCAAGAATACAGTTTTCTGAATTTTGTCCATATAAAGATATACTTTTTTTCCCCAAAGAAAATATTTTATTTGTAATTGACAATGTTACATAAACTGGCCAGAAAAACTACAAGATATATTTAAAGAATATTTTGCTCATATGGTTAAATTTAGAATTGTTTTATAGTGCAGGGTTTTTTTTTTAATTAAATTCAGTTTTACTGAGATATATTCATATACCATACAATCATCCATGGTGTACAATCAACTGTCCATAGTACCATCAATAGTTATGCATTCATCACCCCAATCTATTTCTGAACATCTTCCTTACACCAGAAAGAATAAGAATAAAAAATAAAAGTAAAAAAGAACACCCAAACCACCCCCCCCGCCTCCACCCCCCATTTTTCATTTAGTTTTTGTCCCCATTTTCTACTCATCCATCTATACACTGGAAAAAGGGAGTGCGATCCACAAGGTTTTCACAATCACACCATCACCCATAATAATAAAGCTATACTTCTAAAAAGTGGACATATTTAGTTGACAACACATACCACTTATTTTTAGTTAAGGTTTTACTCAGAAGTGATGTTACAAAGAGAATTCACCAATTATTTTGTAATTAAGGCATTCTGTTTTTAGAAAAATAAACCTAAAAACCCAGTTTTAAAACCCAAATTGAGGTGGTTATTCTCTTGTTCAAGAATGCAAGGTCTTCTCTAAAGTTCTGGTAGAATCTGCTTCTGTCACTTGACTGGCAGCCAGACAATCTTAGCTCTGGGCTGGCTCTACCAATGAATTATCATCTGATAATAGACATGTACATCATTAGCCTCTGTGCCTTTATCTAGACATTTTAAGCCTCGTATGGATGACTTCCGAGGGTGTTTACGGCAACAAAGAATGGTTGTGAAGTGTGCAGGCTTTATAGCCAGACGGTCTAGGTCCAAATCCCAGCTCTGCCACTCAGTAATCGTGTGAACCTTGAGCAGTTACCACTTATCGATAAACTCAGGACAATAATTTCTCCTCATAGAGAAATTCTAAGTATCAAGTGAAATAATGCATGAAAGGCCATTGTACAACATTGTAGTACCATGAATGATATATAATTTTATGATTCATGACTCTTTAGGGTATTATAGAATATAAATAAGTAGGTGATACATATGCTAAGGTATATTTATATAATTTCTCAAGTATATATAGATCTCTTGTTTTGATAAATATATCAAAATAAGAGATAATACAGAGAAAAATCTAACACTGTTATCTGCCCTCAAGAAATTTGTTGTCTTGTGAGGGTATGCAAGTAGTGATATGAAAACCACTGATATGTTATATTTTAACCTACTATGTAAAAGCCATGGATACATACTAGAGACTTTATATATGCCAGTTTGTAAAGACAGAGGCAAAACAGTAGCTAATCCATGGCTCAACAAGCCATGGTTTCCTAGAAACAAATTAAAGATAATTGTTTTGGATTATTCTAATCTGAACCTGCAAAGAAAGTTTAAAAAGATATAATTTAATTACTTTCTTCAGGTACTAACAGTCCTAAATGTTCAATAAAATATTCAATAGAAAAATGATGGTTGAAATAAAAGGTCAACATTATGTCTTACACATTAATATACTAAGGTGTTGCATCAGCTAGTTGGTGGAAGAATGATCCGAAAGTTTCCAGTGACTTTCCTGTAGTTACTAGACTTTTATAAACTGCAGTGGTGGGATGGTAGGTAGCACTTGGATAAGTAGCAAGGTGAAAAAGTGCCACTGCTAGAAGGAATGCAGCAGTCTCCCTACCTTGGCCGATTTCCAAGGAGCTTAAAGTCCTTTCCTGTTTGACCAACACATCATCATAAAACATTTCCTACCATTTCCCCATATCATCCTGTTCCCTCTTTTCCACCACATAATTCACCACCCCAGGAGAAAGCTATCAGATGCAGAAGCTCATATCATTCTATTTTTGTTTATATTAGAAATTTTTCATAATTAAAAACTTCAAAAAAATGCAGTGCATCTACAAAAGACACCTGTGGCTTTGATGGTCAATCAGCTAACCAAAAGTATGAGCGCACACCATGTGTTATGAGACTATATGGGGCAGACTTTGAATTTCTTTGCCTGATACAAAATGAGTATTTTTTTTAAATGGTGGAGAATTCTAGTATACTGTCAAAGCCAAAGATACTATTATTTTTCCCATTAGAAGATTAGATGGGGAGAATGTAAAAATGAAGTTCAAAGGGAAAAGAGTTATTTTTAAAATGGGAGCTCTACAGCAACAGTTCCCAAAACTTGAAATGTACACACAAATCACCTGGGGATCTTATTAAAATGCGGAGTCTCATTCAGTGGGTCTGGGGTGGGGCCTGAGATTCTGCATTTCTAACAAGTGTCCATATGTTGCAATCTAGCTAATCTAGGAACTACACAGTAGCACACAGCCTAACACTATGGTGTCCTATGGTAATAATGGCTCCTCTTGGCATAGAGCTCTTATGGAGCTGTCCATTCACAATTTGCACAAAAGGAAAAGAGAACATATAGCTATCTTAAGTAAAAAATTATTTAGATTATTTTCTACCTTCTATTTTCAGTCTTTCAGATAGCTCTCTACATTCCGTGTATTTCTTCAAGGGCTCTGGAACAGCCTTGGCTAACAACTCCATGTCAACTTCCTCATACTTCAGAACATCCAGAGCTCTGCAAACCACAAAAGTTTCAATAATGTAAGGGTCCATATTCTATTAGGCAGATTAAGAACAGGATTCCTTGGAATTAGTAACAAATCTCAGAATAAATAATATTAAAAGATACTCCTAATTCTTTCCAAGAACAGTGAGCTAGTGCAGCAGTATCTGTAATACAGTAGGACTTGATTCTCCCCAACTCCTCCAATCATGAAGAGTAAGTTGTTGGTAAGAGTGGTATGGCTGTAATCCATCTGACTCCCTTTCTTGTGAGAAAGGACACTCTCCTCTGATAACAATGGTTTGATCCCATTCCTGTAGAATAGGGAATGTGCGTTCTATATAAACCACGTTATGTCCAGTATCCTGCAAATGAATCATCCTTCATGTGCCAGAAACCAGCTGAAAGAGTTCTCCTGATTTCTTTCTTTCTTTTTTATTATAACAGTTATAGAATTACAGAAACATCATGTAGGAAGTACAGAGTTCCCATGTCCCCTCCCCTTCACAGTTTTCCTATTACTAACATTTTGTATTAGTGTGGTATATTTGTTACAATTCATGAGACAATGTTATTAACTTTAGTGCACTGTTTATATTGTGTTGTACATATATATATACATACACAATATAAAATTTCCATTTTTGAGTATGTATATATATATATATATATATATATATACACACACACACACACAATCTGAAATTTCCTTTTGAATATGCAATTCAGTGATGTTAATTCCCTACACAAAGTTGTGACTCTCATCATCCACTGTCAAAATTTCCATTACCCCAAATAGAAACTCCCTGCCACTTAAACACTAATTCCCCTCGTAACCTGTAAGCTAGTTTCTGGTTTCATGAATATGCTTATTCTGCTTATTTCATATGACTGAGATCCATACACTGTTTATCCCTTTGTGTCTGGCTTATTTCACTCAACGTGATGTCCTCAAGGTTTATCCATGTTGTAGCATGAATCAGAACTTTACTCCTTTTTACAGCTGAATAATAATCTATTGTATGTATATACCACATTTTGTCTATCCATTTACTGTTGGTGGACACTTGGGTAATTTCCACCTTTTCAGCAATTGTGAATAATGCCACTACAAACATTGATGTGCAAATGTCTGAGTCCCTGCTTTCAATTCTTTTGGGTTTATACCTAGAAGTGGGATTGCCAGGTCATAAGGTAATTATATACTTAACTTTTTGAGGAACTGTTATAGTGGTTTTCCACAGTGGCTATACCATTTCACACTGCCATCAACCATATCAACCAAACGTTCCTGTTTCTCCACATCCACTCCAGCACTTGTTATTTTCGTTTCTTTTTTAATAGCGATTCTAGTGAGTGTGAGATGGTATCTCATTGTAGTTTTCATTTGCATTTTCCTGATGGCTAATAGCTTTGAACATCTTTACATGTGCTTGTAGACCACTTGTATATATTCTTTGGAGACATGTCTAGTCAAATCTTCCCGCTTTATTTTGCAGAACTCCCAAAGCAAGAGCAGAAGGCCATTCTGAGCAAGTCTCTGCAAATCAAACTGATGAAATGATATAAGGGTTTGTAAATATTCTTTCAGTTTGATATTTTCTCCTAATTTGGTATACTCTCCATTTCAATTTTTGCTGCTTGGGAACTTCTGACAGTTAATTCTCAGTTCGACTTCTAGTACCTACTCTGGATGGGCTAAAGCCTCCTGGGCCAAAGCAAGGGGAGAACACAACATATGCAGCTAATGGAGACAAGTACTGAAATTCCCAGCCAATCTGCATGGTTCACCAAGAGATTATGCCTAAGTACTAATGCTGACAGGTAGATCAAGTGAGATTTGCAATAACTTTATTCATTGGCACTTGTTGGGATCAAACTAGTGAGAGAAACTCCAGGTATGTTTAGTCTCAGAAGTTCTGGTGCTCCTCTGACCAGTTTAATCCCTTTTCTCAGATTCTTCCCTCTTGATACCACCAACCTATGCCCCCAACTTGACCCCAGAACCTCCCCTAAGGTGAAGCTAACTAGACCACTTGTTGCTCTGTTAACTATTTTTTTTTATCTTCATTTTATTGAGATATATTCACATACCACGCAGTCATACAAAACAAATCGTACATTCGATTGTTCACAGTACCATTACATAGTTGTACATTCATCACCTAAATCAATCCCTGACACCTTCATTAGCACACACAGAAAAATAATAAGAATAATAATTAAAGTGAAAAAGAGCAATTGAAGTAAAAAAGAACACTGGGTACCTTTGTATGTTTGTTTGTTTGTTTCCTTCCCCTATTTTTCTACTCATCCATCCATAAACTAGACAAAGTGGAGTATGGTCCTTATGGTTTTCCCAATCCCACTGTCACCCCTCATAAGCTACATTTTTATACAATTGTCTTCGAGATTCATGGGTTCTGGGTTGTAGTTTGATAGTTTCAGGTATCCACCAGCTACCCCAATTCTTTAGAACCTAAAGAGGGTTGTCTAAAGTGTGCATAAGAGTGCCCAACAGAGTGACCTCTCGGCTCCTTTTGGAATCTCTCTGATACTGAAGCTTATTTCATTTCCTTTCACATCCCCCTTTTGGTCAAGAAGATGTTCTCCATCCCACGATGCCAGGTCTACATCCCTCCCCGGGAGTCATATTCCACGTTGCCAGGGAGAGTCACTCCCCTGGGTGTCTGATCCCACGTAGGGGGGAGGGCAGTGATTTCACCTTTCAAGTTGGCTTAGCCAGAGAGAGAGGGCCACATCTGAGCAACAAAGAGGCATTCGGGAGGAGGTTCTTAGGCATAATTATAGGGAGGCCTAGCCTCTCCTTTGCAGCAACCGTCTTCCCAAAGGTAAAACCTACGGTAGAGGGCTCAACCCATCAAACCACCAGTTCCCTATGTCTGTGGTCATGTTAGCATCTGTTAACTATTACTTACTTGATTTACATGTGGCTTTTTTTGGTTAGAATATAATTCATTTAAAAGGTTATTATCAGGGCAACTTAGAGAGGTTTGCACCGAGTTCCATCTTTGCTGGCATCTTGGCTCCACATGGCTGAGCTCCAATGCTGCCCTTCACTCACCTCACTCTTGTGGTTGCAAGAGTGAAAACAGTTTACTCCTCCTCTTTTTGTTTGGGTCTCCAGGAAGCCTCACTGAACTGCACAGTTCCCCTGCATTTACTGCCTTAATTCATTTTCTTTCTATTTATGAGCTCTGCTATCTTTCCGATTTTTAATAGATTATTTTTTTGATTGATTCTGTCCACCCAAAACTAATTAATTATCAGGTCAACAGACTGTCAGCACTACCTATCCAGGGCTCCCAGGTCTTGCTGGGCCTCCCACTGGCTTTCTTTATGGGTAGTCCTGTTATCACAGTCATGTATCTTAGTAACATTTAATGCAAAAGTCCAACTATATACTTTGAAATACTGCAATATTCAATAAAAATGAAGCATGTTATAATTCTTTGTGTAAATTTTGAAACAACGGAATCCTTATAAATTTAAACAAACGACTGAGTGAACTATAAACTATGTTTAGACTTAGTTGGCACCACTGCCATGTGGCGGCACCAATAGCCAGTAAACAAAAATATCTGTCGTCGTCCTCTGTGAATCAGGCTGTCATTTCTGTGAATGAGATCCCCTGATTTCAGTGACACTATTCTTTAACAGTTACTATAGTTTAAAATCTGTCTAATATCCGACAACAGTGGTGCCTTGAGAAATTCCCATGAAAGTGAAATTTTTGGAACATAAGTTGGAAAAGAGAAAACATCATGATGAAAGCCAAACAAGGACATATGGTCATGCTGTTAATTAAGAAGAGAAAACTGGAATGATTACAGATAATAAAAAGCAGCATTAAAATGAATATCTCTCTAAGTTCACAAAAACCATGACAAGGATAATGGGGGTTTGAAAAAAAGGGAAAAGTACACTGGAGACACACCTTCACAATCGATGCCACCATAATATGCCTCTAAACTACAGTCACTGTAGATTTATGTGCTCCAGTGTACCCCACCCCAACCCTGATTAGTTTACATGTTTTCAAATGGGAAAAATATGCAGATTTTGTATTATGCAAGATCCTTAGGAATGTATCTCTGGACCCAAATGGGAATGCTCTATATTAATGTCCTTTAGACCAGTGTCTGTATAACTGGAATGATGAAAATCAGGACAAGAAAAACTAAATTGCAGCTAGTGACTCTTTTCAAGTAAGTCCAAAGGATGTCTAACATTCTACTTTGTTTTATCACGTTTCCCTGCTATAGCTCAGGGACAAGATGAGACTCCAATTATTCCATGCCTGGAAAAGAAGGCAGATCACTACATTTCTTGGTTTGGGCATTCTAAATTTTAGAAAAGCCAGAAGAACTTAATGGAAATTATACTCCAAACTTTTTCTATGAAACTTCTATTCAGGAGGAGAAAAAAGTGCTATATGAATTCTAACCATGGGCCTTAGGTTTAGTTCTTAGGACTAACTAAAAGCAAATACAAACTGGAAAGCATACTTGGTCACAAAGAGGAACTGTAGAAGCAGAAACATCATCTAATGACATTATGAGTAACTTTTATCTTTTCTACCCTTTTATATTTAGTAGCTCTCAGAGGTTTCCCCAGCTGAGGTTGGATCACCCTTTCTATAATCTAGCATTTTAAGCTGAAAAAAGAACTAATAAAAAAACTTTTGTCCCCAAAATAACTTGTATCCTTATAGAATCACTGATCCTAAGAATTAAATGTGACAAGTTGAAAGTGTTTCACAAACAATAAAAAATTACATAAATGTATATATATATATTTTTACTATAAACAAAAATTATGGCAACTCCTCACGCTTAGTTTCTTCGTGATAGACTTAAACTGTTGCTAAGCACATCCACTTACATCCTACTTTATTTAAGATAAAACGCAAAATCCCTAACTTAGCCTATATTGTCTGAGATTATCTGTTCCTTTCTTTCTAGCTTAGCCTTCTGTGCCTGGATTGGTTTTCCATTCACTTTCTGACAGGCTAATACTATTCATTTTTTTTTCAGGTCTCATCTTAAATGACTATTGAATGTCACTACTTTATGCTGTGTAAAGTCAGGATAATGTTTACCTTGAGTGCTTACCAGTTTTCCTTTGAAATACCATTTCTGAAATAACTATAGCTAGAATTAATATAAGAAAGTCCCATGAAAAAATTTTTTAGCAATTTTTGAAAAACAGTTGTTAGAAAATTGTATTATTCAATGACTTAAGGAAACTCTATGATACATTAAAAAAATAAAACAATTTAACACCCATAGAGTTTGTCATGAAGAACCAGCATAATTTTATCAGACAAAGAGAATCATAAAGTTTCAATTTTTTCTCTTTAATTGCTAGGAACCTCAAAGGTAAACTTATCTGTTCAATTAAAATAATTGTTTCATTTCTAAAACCTAATATATTTCCTACTTTCTCTATGTCCTTCTGATTTCTTTCATTTTAATTGTAATTGCCTAATTTACTGCAAGCCAACTCAAATTCTTTTTGTCAACAGGCAGGATAAAAAAATAATTTAGAATCATACATATCTTTAATACTGAATAAATGGAATCTAAAGGATTTAGATATAAATAAAATCTAAATAAAATCTAAAAGATTTGAAAAGTAGTCAAAATTTGTAGGTGGGGAGTCTATCGGTAATGTCTCTCTGAAATGATCACATTTTCCTGTAAAAAGTGAGAAAGGTCTATATTAGATGCATACCTGAGAGGTAGACTTTTACCAATACTTATAGAAGCCTCTGGGATTAAATTTTTCCATTTAGAGTTCAAAAACTCAATGGATTTCAGCACAGAAATGCCTTCTTCTAAAGAAGACTTCATCCAAGAAGCTCTTTTATAACGCTGTTGGGACACACAGCCAGCTTCCTTATACCCTAGGAGAGGGAGACAGAGAATATAATGAGAGAGATTTTAAAGAAGAGTCAACCAGATCGCAAGACTCAGTGAAGAAAGAGTTACCTCTGAGGGTTAGCCTGCTGTCAGCGTTATCAGGGCGCAGTGACAAACGGAACTCCACTCGGCTGGTAAACATGCGGTATGGTTCATTGGTGCCCAGCGTGGTAAGATCATCAATCAAGACGCCTATGTAGCCTTCTGTTCGGCTAACAACAAACGGGGGCTTGTGACTAACCCGAAGACTGGCATTGATTCCAGCTATCACACCCTACAAGAGGACTGAAATGTTTACAAGGCCTTTATGAACTGAATAAAGAGCTATCCTACTCAGAACACTACCAGGGAGAAACAGCGTGGGAGGGTAAGAAAGCAGGCACTGCCTTTAAGGATCAACAGAGGTAGAAAAGGTGATCCATATTCAGAAACAGAATATGGGTAATGCATATCTTTAGAATGCTATGATTTACTGTTTCCAGAAATATCAAATATTCCTGATAAGCCTAGGTGGGGCTAATCTTTTTTTTAAACCCACTCGCAAGACTTTTCTAGCCTTTTCGCATTTACCAGTAAAAATAATATATAATACCTTCCCGATTCTAAGGAATAATATAATTGTCAACAAAGTTTTGTTAAAAGAACTAAATTTTCTTTTAGCTTCAGATGCAATACAGTGAATCTAATCAAAATATTATTTGAGATCTAGGAGCTCAAAAAAGAATAATAAAGCCACAAGTGATTTTTAAATCCTGTCATATACAATAGCCATCTCCATGCACCCAGAAACAGAAAGTCTTCTGTTAGAGTTATGAATTGTATCTAAGATCTATATAATTAGTATAAGAGAGGTCAAAAGGAGGAACACCAGTTAAATAGTCCCTTTCTGTTTACAGTAATATTTGAACAGCCTCTTACTTGAGCTGCAGCTTCTTCATAACCAGTTGTGCCATTTATCTGTCCAGCAAAGAAGAGCCGCTGAACCAAATGAGTCTCAAGGGAAGGAGTAATTTGACGGGGGTCAAAGAAATCATACTGAACACCATAGCCTGGCCAAAGAATAAATGATATAAAATAAATAAAAACAGAGTTAGACTTGTCTCAAGGTAGACATGCAAAAATTACCATTAAATGTGCTTCAAAATCAAAGACTATTTTAAATGTGCAGATGTTGGGCTTTATCTTCTCAGGCTCTAAGCAACCATTACTCAGCTAAGACATCCTCATGGTCTGCTAGTGTTGCTGACCTTGAAATGAAAGGCAGCTGTGACCCTCTTTACCTGGCTGAATTATCTTGGCTTTCTCCAAACCCCTGATGCATGTGATCATTTTCTCCTGTAACTCAGCTGGTAATGTCACAGATAATCCTTGGGGGTAGATAAGGTCAGAATCCATTCCTTCAGGTTCCAACCAAACCTGATGCACACGGTTTGGAAAACGCAAAACCTTTGATTCAATGGAGGGACAGTATCTAGAACAGGACATTGAAATAAAAAAAATTGAATGAAGCAAAAAAACAAAAGAAGGTTGATATCATTCCTTAAATTGAACACTGACATTTATTTATTTATTATGGAATATACCATATTTACAAAGAAGTAATAACTTTCCAAGTGCAATCTAACAAGTAGTTAGAAAGTAAATTTCAAATATTATGGGTTACAGTTCCACTGTTTTAGTTATTTCCTTTTGTGAAGTATATATGCAAAAAGGTGATAACTTTCAAATTACAATTTAACGAGAAGCTATATAGCAAATTTCAAAGAATGTTATGTGTTACAGTCCCACCACTTCAGGTCTTTCCTTCTAGTTATTCTATTACCCTAGCAACTAAGAAAAAGAAAATTATATAGAGATTCAGTATTCATAATCCTTTTGTAAATTCTATATGGTCTTCTGCTACTCCTTCCTCTAGTTTAATCACTTTCCCTATCTTCAGGGATGTCTAGGCAGTGACCACCCTAACTTGTTCCTGTTGAAAAGGGGTGTCAACATTATGGGAAAAGGGGACATGACTGGTTGATGTTCTTGAAGTGGCTGTTGCCTCTGGGATTCAGGACTTAGCTGGCATCAGAACTCTCTAGAGGATTTAAGTTTCTGAAGAATAAACCTAGAGAGTGAAACTTTTATAGAGTCTCAGATAGAGACGTGGGTATTCTTTAGGGTTTTTGGGACTACTTGAACACTGATATTTTGTCTTTACCTGGGTCCTCTTGTAGTTTCCTTAACATGACTATTAAAGTGAAGGTTCTCAAGGACAATCTTATCCACTGTAGGGTTGGTATGAGTCAAGTAACATGGCAGCTGATCTTCTGGCTTAAAAAAAAAGTCACCAGTTACACTACTGCTTTGCTTTTCTGCCGGTATGCCTCTTATTCAAATAAACTCCACACAATATACATTTTATATTAATTAAATCTATACAAATGCCCAGCACTACTTATCACACATTCTTGTCAAAAACAAATAAACAACTCCCCAAAATGAACCTAAATCTATGTAAGCCTCTAGTTCTATCTGCCAGTTTACAGGAAATACAGAACATAGAGGAACATTTTTAAGACATCACAGGGCTGCAATCAGACAGATCCAGAATGTGGGAAACTAGAGATGACTCAATTTCTTCCACATTTAAGGTTAAGAAAAAAAGAAGAGGGGAACTGTTAGAGATTAAAAGAGACAAAGACATATCACCCAACATAATATATGGACCTTATTTTGGCTCCTGGTTCAAATAAAACAATTGCAAAAAATTTTTGAGACATTTAGGGAAAATTGAACACTGAGTATTAGATGATGTCAAGAAATTTTATTTTGTTGGGTGTAATAATGGTGTTGTGGTTGTTTTCAAAAGTTCTTATTTGTTAAAGATAAATACCAAATATAAGTAAAATGATGTGATGTCTGGGATTGTTGCTTTAAAAATTAACAAGAAAGCCAAAATAAAGTTACTGATTGAAGCTGGATGGCAGATACACAGGGGTTCAATTATACTATTTTCTCTACTGTGTGTAACCTTGAAAATTTATAATAAAAAGTTAAAAATATATATAATTAAGATGTATCATCACAATTTGCATTTTACCAAAGCAGAAACATAAAAGTGATTTGTTCAAAATAATTAAATATTTGGAGCCACTCATCAAGGTAACAGTCACCAGAAACTAGGATCTTTAATTATCAGTCATCAATTCTAAACATATAAAATAAATTTTTTAAATTCATAAGATAGGCAAAGTGATCTGTATTCTTAAAAAATATCAATATCATGAAAGACACAAGTTAAGGAACTGTATATATTAAAGGAGATTAAATAAAAATGACAATTAATTATGCAGTGCACCATTCTACATTGTAAAAACAAACTGATATAACAGACAATTCTAGGACAATAAGCAAAATCTGACCATGGACTTTATATTAGATAACAGTATTATATCAATTCCCTGAATTTGGTCACTGTATTGAGATTATGAAGAAGGATGTCTTTGTGCTAAGTTGAGATATAGGCTGAAGTATTTAGGGGTAAAGGGTCATGATTTCAAATGTTTCAGAAAAAAAAAAAAAACCAGAAAGTATATATTATACATTAAATAGACATAGAGATAAATAATATGGTAAAATATTAACAATAGGTGAGTATCAGTCAAGGGTTTATGAGTTTATTGTAATAGTCATGCAACTATCATGGTTCCTTGTAATTTGGTAGATATGACACTATCATTGTTATTCTAATTTTTAATTCATATTGACACATGAATTATATAAATGGGAACTTTTAGAGTACACGTTGTGCATCCTCATAAATAACTTTACAGGGGAGCACATGTCTATGCTGTTTTCTTTAAATACCATCTTTTCTGCCTGTTTTGACTCTGAACCTGTCTCACAAGTGAATCCAAGGTAATTGATATTAACGATCTGGTACGTAGTCTGTCTTATCTGTGCCTAAACAATCATACTCAGACATTCAAGTATACAAACCTTCTTTTATGCATTAATAAATACAGCCACATGTATTGAATATATTCACGTATTTGTAATTGTTTTACCAAAATGGGTTCATTTTATATATACCATCCTTCATCTTGCTTTCCTCCTTAAGTAATACTTCATGGAGCTTTCTGATACTCAACTGCTGTAACTCTCATTCCAATGACTATCTAATATTAGTGTATGATGTGGCTGTACTGTAACTTATACCCCACTACTGCCCGCCACAAGACTAAGGGAAGGGGGACAGTAGCCACTGCAGGGAAGGGGAAACTCAATGGAATTTATCTCACTTTACTAGCCTCTTCCTCTCACTACTTCCTGGATGCTGCAAAGTGTACCTCCAGTCTCCAGAATTTCAAAATAGTTGATTCAGACAGTTCCTGCCAGTTCAATAGTTATCTTGGTGGAGGGACTGATTCATGGAGCTTCCTACTCTGCCTTCTTCCCCACCATCTTTTCTGCATGTTCTAACTCTCCACTCCCTGCACTTGTCCCACCAGTGAACCCAAGGTAATTCATATTAAATATCTAGTAAACATTCTACCTTATTCATGCCTAATCATACTCAGTTATACAAACATACATCTCTATTCCATTATGCACACATATACATGTATTCAAATATGTTCACAAATTTTTTATTGTTTTAACCAAAAGGGCTCATTTTATGTATACTACTCTGCATCTTGCTTTCTTCCATTATAATACTTGACAGAGCTTCCTCTTTCTCAACTGTTATTGCTCTCTTTCAATCAAATGACTGCCTAATATTATATGATGTGCTGTACCATAAATTATTCTATATTCCACCACCAATGGGCAGTCACTTTTTCCTTTTTTTGTCATTATTGACATTATAGCAATAAACATCTTTTCTATACATTTATTTCTTTGAGATAATTTCTAATGATGAGAATTGCAGTTTAAACATTTTAAAATGTCAGAGCTATTGCTAAGTTGCTTTCTGTGGAAGGATGTAAGAATGTTCTTTTTCAACTATGTAAATGCTTATCTTTTTCCACACAACCAAGCATATGACAGCTGTTTTTCGTTCTTAAATTTGAACAGTTCATTGGTACTTTGATATTTTTCTCTCTACCAGTATTTGTGAACAACCTGGTTATGTTTCTCAGGCATTTTGATTTTCTATGAATGGCCTGTTTGAATTTATCCCTCATTTTTCAAGTGTTCAATTTTTGTACTTCTTCTCATTAAGATAAAGTTATTAATCCTTAAAAAATAGACAGTTATATAGAGGAAAACCTACAGAATTCTTATACCTCTTGCTTTCAATGTGAAAAAAAAAAAGAGAAAAGAAAGAAAGGAGGGGTGGAAGATTTTCACTACTGGTACACTTTGGAAAGAAAGGGAGCTAGGCAAGTTTGCCTAAAGTCATTTGTTGTACATTGGCATTTTGTTTTTAAAACACTGTCTTGATTGTAAGTATATGTTCATTCCAGAAATTCTGGAATACAGAAAAGTATAAAGAAGAAAATTTAAAAGCACCCAATTTCATTAATAGAAATAGTCATTTTTTACATTTTGGTATATAAATTCTAAATGCCTGCTCTTTATATACATATACATACATACATACATATATATACACAAAATATCATTTTAGTTGAGAATATACTAAACAATATTTTGTAACTTGCAGATATACATCATCAGTAGATTTCCTTCAAGTTATTAAATGTTTCTGAAAATATGGATATTTTAATGGTTATATGATCTGAATTATTTAATCTAGTCCTCTATCATTAACCTTTTAAGTTTTTTTTTAAATTCAATTTTGAGACGTATTCACATACCATGCAGTTTACACAAAGCGTACATTCAATTGTTCATAGTACCATTATGTAGTTGTGCGCTCATCACCAAAATTAATTTTTCTTTTAATTTACCATTCTAATTAGGAGTAAATAAAATCCCTGTATTTTTTAAAAAAAGAGGCAGTTATAGAAAGTAACGAAATTTAAGAGTTTATGGAGAAACACCCAATTGCCACAAATTTTTTTGCTAATCCTTTTTTGTAACCTAAATAATATTGAATTGGAAGGAAGGAAGGAAGGAGGGAGGGAGAGAGGAAGGAAGGAAAGGAAAGGAAGGAAGGAAAGGAAGGAAAGGAAGAAAAGAAGGAAAAAAGGAAAAAAGGAAGGAGAGAAAGGGAAAGAAAGAAAGAAATTATTAGGCTATCTCCTGCTGTGAACAGCTAATATCAGTTGTAAAGCCAGCTTTTCTTAAATTACCTTACCTTAATCCACACTGCTTCATTGATAAAGCTAAATGGAAATGATGGATTATCTGGTGTCTGCTTATTTAAAATGCTGAAATTAATGGATTCTTTGGCAATTCGGGGTGGTGTCCCGGTCTTCAACCTTCCCATTACAAACCCCAACTTCTCCAGAGTCTGAGCCAATCCTATGGAAGGCTGATCCCCTAAACGTCCTGCTGGATGCATCTCCAATCCAATCACAATCATGCCTCTCAGAAATGTCCCAGTAGTCAGAATCACACTCTCTGCATATACTTTGCTTCCATCCACTAAATGATAGGAAAAAGAGTAAAATCAATTTTACATGTTCTAATTGTTACCATGGATCAAATTTGAATGTGACTATTTTACATTAGAATTACAGCAAAACTTTTAGTCTTCAGAAGCTTGAGAAAGAATTTTAAATGAGTAAAAAGACTCTATCATCAATCTCAAGAATCTCTGGTAAGGAGAACACAATGTGTTATCACCAATTCACATGTTCCTAAAATCATTTCAGCACTGAAAAGTTAGTTTGGTGAATTTTTTCCTTTATTGTTTTCTTAATAGAGAAGCTGCAGAAAAATCATGCAGAAAGTACAGAGTTCTCATATATCCCTCCTCATACCCACAGTTTTTTTTCCTAGTTCTAACATTTTTTTTTGCAATTTTATTGATATACATTCACACACCATACAAACCATCCAAAATATACAATCACTGGCTCACAGTATCAACACATAGTTGTGCATACATCCCCATGAACAATTTTATTTATTTATTTTGTAATTAATAGACTTTATTTTTTAGAACAGATTTGGAAGTACGGAAAAATTAAGCAGTTACAGAGGGTTCCCAAATACTCCTTTTACCAGTTTCCTCTATTAACATCTTGCATTAGTGTGGCATATATTTGTTACAGCTAATGAACCAATGCTGATGTGTTATTATTAACTAAAGTCCATAGTGTACATTAATTGTCACTTTTCGTGTTGTATACTTCTATGGGTTTTGACAAATGTACAATGTCATGTACTCACTATTACAGTATCATGCAAAACAGTTTCTCTATTCAAATTAACAGTTCCCCTTGAACTGGCAACCACTAATCCTTTTACTATCTCTCTAATTTTTCCTTTTCCCTAAAATATCATTCAGTTGGAATCATACAGTATGTAGCCTTTTCAGACCAGCTTCTTTCACTCAGCAATATGCATTTAAAGTTCCTCCATGTGGTATGATAGCTCATTTCATCACTGACTAATATTCCACCGTAAGGATATACTGCAGTTTCTTTATTCATTCACTTATTGAAGGACATCTTGTTTGCCTCCAGTTTTTGACAATTACGAATAAAGCTACTATAAACATTTGTGAGGAGGTTTTTTGTAGACGTAAGTTTTCAACTCAGGTAAATACCTAGGTGTGCTACTGGGGGAGCATTTCGTAAGACTATGTTTAGCTTTGTAAGAAACTGTCAGACTGTCTTCCAAAGTGATTGTGCCATTTTGCATTCCTACCAGCAATAAATGAGTGTTCCTGTTGCTCTACATCCTCATCAACATTTGGTGTAGTCAGTTTTTAAATCTGCAATTCCCTTATGAAGTTTGATGCTGAGATCTTTTCACATGCCTATTTGCTATTTATCCTTTTCTCATGAAATGTGTAATCCAGGTAACGCCTGGGGTCTTCTGGTCTCTGCCACTCTCCTGTGAAGACCCCCTCTTCATGTAGCCGCTGGCTTTCACACTCCTGATATAACTGTGCTGTGCCTTCCTTGGAATCTCTAGACCAGGAGTTGGGCAAACTTTTTCTCTTGTGCCAGGCACTGCACCACGAGCTGGGGGCACAAAGAACACTTAAGGAACTCACAGCCTTCGTCTATGCATAGAGTTACCCGGTTGCTGTGAGGGCATTTTTCCTTCCCCCTTTCTTATCCACAATTGGCAGACCTAAGCATCTGATTGCAGATCTCACCAGCAGTCAGAGATGGGCCCCCAGTGACGGAGTCTGAGACCGCTCAAACGGTGGGGTGCCCTCCCTTCTTCCATCCCGGGGGTCCCCCTCGATGCTTCGGATCCCGGACAAGCCCCCAAGTTGTTAGAAACAAGCATTATACCTTAAAAATGCTCACCCAGTTGTGGAGGAAAAAAGAATTTATTCACCATCTTGCAAGAATGGACACACAGCCAGAAACATGGCAGGCGACCCCATGATCAATTTTAGAACATTTTCATTACTCCAGAAAAGAAATAAAAAAGAAAACCCAAATCCTCCCATACCCCTAATTTTCCCCTATTATTGACCCATAGTTTTGGTGTGGTACATTTGCTACTGTTGATGAAAGAATAAGAAGATATTACAGTCAACTATAGTCCATAGTTTGCAATAGGTACATTTTATCCCACATACCCCTCCATTAACTCTTTGTAATTGTACCATACGTTTGTTTTAGTTCATGGAAAAACTTTTTTATATTTGTACAGTTAATCACACACACTGTCACACATGGTTTTTCCTATTATTAACATTCTGCATTAGTGTGGTACCTTTGTTACAACTGATGAAACATAATCTTGGTTAATTTTTAAAGTTAATTAACTTCAGGCTTCTGGTTAAATATGGCAGAATACCTCACACAATTTCTTCTCCCAGCTGAAATTACAAGAAAATGAAATAAGGGAATAAAAAAAGTATAAATCTAAAGGACAAATAATTGGAAGGAATTTGTCAAAAGATGAGAAATTTCAATATAATTTTGGAAGATAGAAAGTAGTTAGAAGTGTGGTAATTGACTTAGCAAAGAGGAGACGGCTACAACTGGAAAGAAGATACCAAAGTTAATGAATGAATTTGCCTTGCAAAGGCTCAGAAATTTGAGGTACCAATAATAGAGAATAGGAGGAATAAAGCTTGGGGCTGAGAACAGAGAGAAATAGTTGAAATCTATACATAGAGATTGTGTTCCCAGACAGATCTACCTTACAGGAAAATGGAAGTTTATTCTTCAGATAATTTAAACCTGAAAGGTTCTAAATTCAGAGATGTTAATCACACTGGGCAGCAGGGTGAAGCACAGGGCTAAAATGAGCGATTCTCCTCCCTACCACAAATCTCCTATAAAAAGCCAGTCCAGAAAAATTTTACCTCATTCACAGATAAATAATAAAAAAAGAACTGGCCAAGAGAATCTATATACAAAGATACCACATTTAAAAATGAAATCCACCACAGAAAGGACTTAAGAAAAATAGATGCTACTTAATACAAAGAATCAGGGAAGTAGTGGAGAGGACTGAAAAAGCAAGCAAAACAAAAATAAAAACTTAAAAAGGTTGAGAAAAAATGATAAATACTGAAGACAGGCAATAGGGAGTCAACATATGTACCATGGTATATACATATATACCCAGCAGTTCCACTCCTAGGTATAGATATCCCTTCCACATCACGACTTTCCCCATCGCAGTTTCGATATATTGTAGGTTGGCATAAGAAATTAAACAGGAATTTTGGGGGAGTGTTGCTGAAGCCACAGATGACGTGTGAAGGCCAGCAGACAACACAGAAAAAGTTTAGAAACTCAGAAATGCATAAAATATGTGTACAGTATTGTATAATATCAATATATTTTATCTTTTAAAACCATAAATATACAATTTTTAAAAAAAGTTAAAATAAGTAAAAAATTAATGTTTGTGAAAAATAAACGAAAGCCAGCAAACGACACACAAAGGCTATAAATGTAGAGATATCTTAAAAAGTTTAGTTAACTCATAAATGCATAAAACATATGCTTTGTTAGGTATAATATTACCTGTACAGTATGTGTTTACTTTTTAATGACATAAATGAACAGCTACACAATTTTTTTCCTTAAAATTAAATTTGTATTAAAAGAACTATGTTGAAATGTTGCTATATTATGTAACTTTCTTGGGGTAAAGTAGGAACATGTTGGAAGTTAAGCAGTTATCTTAGGTTAGTTGTCTTTTTCTTACTCCCTTGTTATGGTCTCTTTGAAATGTTCTTTTATTGTATGTTTGTTTTCTTTTTAACTTTTTTTTTCATACAGTTGATTTAAAAAAGAAGGGAAAGTTAAAAAAAAAAAAAAGACAAACAAGGAAAAAAAAAAAAAAGATGTAGTGCCCCCTTGAGGAGCCTGTGGAGAATGCAGGGGTATTCGCCTACCCCACCTCCATGGTTGCTAACATGACTACAGACATAGGGGACTGGTGGTTTGATGGGTTGAGCCCTCTACCATAAGTTTTACCCTTGGGAAGACGGTTGCTGCAAAGGAGAGGCTAGGCCTCCCTGTATTTGTGCCTAAGAGTCTCCTCCTGAATGCCTCTTTGTTGCTCAGATGTGGCCCTCTCTCTCTGGCTAAGCCAACTTGAAAGGTGAAATCACTGCCCTCCCCCCTACGTGGGATCAGACACCCAGGGGAGTGAATCTCCCTGGCAACGTGGAATATGACTCCCGGGGAGGAATGTAGACCCGGCATCGTGGGATGGAGAACATCTTCTTGACCAAAAGGGGGATGTGAAAGGAAATGAAATAAGCTTCAGTGGCAGAGAGATTCCAAAACAAGCCGAGAGATCACTCTGGTGGGCACTCTTACGCACACTTTTGACAACCTTTTTTAGGTTCTAAAGAATTGGGGTAGCTGGTGGTGGATACCTGAAACTATTAAACTACAACCCAGAACCCATGAATCTCGAAGACAGTTGTATAAAAATGTAGCTTATGAGGGGTGACAATGGGATCGGGAATGCCATAAGGACCAAACTCCACTTTGTCTAGTTTATGGATGGATGTGTAGAAAAGTAGGGGAAGGAAACAAACAGACAAAGGTACCCAGTGTTCTTTTTTGCTTCAATTGCTCTTTTTCACTGTAATTATTATTCTTGTTATTTTTGTGTGTGTGCTAATGAAGGTGTCAGGGATTGATTTAGGTGATGAATGTACAACTATGTAATGGTACTGTAAACAATCGAAAGTACAATTTGTTTTGTATGACTGCGTGGTATGTGAATATATCTCAATAAAATGATGATTTAAAAAAAAAAAAAAAAAAAAAAGAACTATGTGATATGAATGAAGCAGACTTGGTTAAGACTAGGGCAAACAGGGCCATAGGGTAAAGGTCAAAACTGACTGTTTAAAACTTCAACTTCCATGTGAGACCAAAGGAAGAGATGTCTATTTGGTGCAGGATCTATATTTTCTAAACAGTATAACTCTATTGTTGGTTTGTTCAAACACCACAATTACATGGAACTTTGAATAGGAAGTGAGATATGGTAGGTTAGTATAGGTCAGAGTGAAACAGTGACGCATCCCAAAGTAATTTGGGCAGAGAATAAAAATGTAACAGCCCCCCCCCCCACCACCACCACCGAAGAGCTGGGGGAAGGTGCGGAGGGGTTGGACTTCCTCACCTGGACTGATGTTGATGTTGTCACAAACACTGGGACTGGTGTTTGATGTGCTGAACCCTCTATCATGGGACTTGCCCTGATGAAGCTCGTTACTGCAAAGGAGAGGCTAAATTTGCATATAATTGTGCCTAAGAGTCTCCCCCTGAGTACCTCTTTGTTGCTCAGATGTGGCCCTCTCTCTCTCTCTAACTGAGGCACCTTGGCAGGTGAACTCACTGCCCTCCCCTCTATGAGGGACCTGACTCCCAGGGGTGTAAATCTCCCTGGCAACGCAGGCTATGACTCCTAGGGATGAATCTGGACCCGGCATCGTGGGATTGAGAATATCGTCTTGACCAAAAGGGGGATGCTAAATGAGACAAAATAGTTTCAGTGGCTGAGAAATTTCAAATGGAGTCGAGAGGTCACTCCGGTGGACATTCTTATGCACTATATAGATAACACCGCTTAGGTTTTAATGTATTGGAATAGCTAGAAGTAAATAGCTGAAACTATCAAACTCCAACCCAGAAGTCTGGACTCCTGTAGACGACTGTATAACAATGTAGATTACAAGAGGTGACAGTGTGATTGTGAAAACCTTGTGGATCACACTCCCTTTATCTAGTGTATGGATGGATGAGTAGAAAAATGGGAACAAAAACTAAATGAAAAATAGGGTGGGATTGGGGTGGTGATTTGGGTGTTCTTTTTTACTTTTATTTTTTATTCTTATTCTGATTCTTTCTGATGTAAGGAAAATGTTCAGAAATAGATTGTGGTGATGAATGCATAACTGTAAGATGGTACTGTGAACAGTTGATTGTACACCATGGATGACTGTATGGTATGTGAATATATTGCAATAAAACTGAATTAAAAAAAAAAAAAAAGAACTGTGGTTCTATGTACTAGTTTGGGGAGGCCAAGTGGGCTTATGGCAATCTCTCACATGACATCTCACAGTGATTTGCAGTGATCTTTGCATCCTGAGTTTCTCATATCTTCTGTCATTTAAATGCCATAAACTCTATTAAAATCATGGGTCCCAAGCGTAGTGTTCCTAGTGGTTCAGAAAGTACTCCCAAGAAACAGAGGAAAGTGATAAAGGAAAAAGTAGAATTGTTACATATGCTTGGTTCAGGCAAAATGCTGCAGTTGGCTGCCACTACGGTGTTAATGATTAGAACATAAGGCATATCAAGAAGAAAGAGAAGGAAATCGGCGAAGCCGCTCATGCAGCTACACCAGCAACTGCAAAGCATTTGCATAAATCACGAGATCTGCATCTCTCTCATACAGGAAGTGCAATTCTTTTGGGTGCAGGACTGTTATAAAAAAGGCATTCTGGGGGGGACTTCCAGGAAGATGGCGGAGTGGGCTTCTGCATGAAACAAACTAGAGAAGGGCCGGAGGATGCCCAGGACTGTGTTTTCAGGGTGTGACCAGCCATAGAGGGACCCCGACAGTATGTGCTGGGGACATGGACAAAAACTTGGAGAGACTGCACCTTGAGCGATGGGGTGAGTTTATTCGGATGGACAACCTCCCAGGGCCGGCAGCAGTGAGACAGCTGCCAGGCAAGGGAGGAGCAACAACTCTCCACTCCTGTGCACCCACCTTGGCAGTTAGTTGGGGAGGTGATCTCCACATCCACAGGGCCCAGGAGCTCCTGTGAGGGAACACGGGAGGTAGCATTTATTCTCCCCACATGGATGTCCAGGGTATGCACTGGCAAGAGGCGGGGATAGGAAAGGGAACTATATGGAAACATCAGGAGCCACCCCACACTCCAGAGGCTTGCAGACACATGGAAGGCAGAGAGTGGGGCATGTCTGAGCTGGAAGGTGCTCTCAAGAGAACTCCCTGCTGAACTGCACAGGGCCTGCTTCGCACCCCGGGGGCAGGCAGTCCCCAGTGCACAAGGAGAACTGGTGCACTGATTGGATTCCCACTCAGTTTGGACTCCTCCCAGCGCACAGGAGAAGTCTGGGTAAGAGGCAGCTCAAGAACACCACCTGCTGATAGGATACGGAAACTGCACTCCAGCAAGCTGTAGCTCAGCCAAATTATATATAAATGCTCAAATAATTCTGCATTTCCCAAACTAACCTTATCAAGACAAGCAAATGCCCCAAAGCCAACAGAAAATCATAAAGGACCTGAAGAATCTAGAAGATATGGGCAAGCCAAACGAACAAATTAAAAAGCTGGAGAAGACACAAATTCTGGAGCAATTAATTAAAGAAGTACACGCAAATCTCCAAAACAACGTCAACGAAATGACTAAGTACATAAAGGACATCAAGAAGACCCTAGAAGAGCAGAAGAATTTGAAAGAGTAAATTAAAAAAGTGGCAGATTTTATGGAAATAAAAGATACTGTTGATCAAATTAAAAATGTACTAGAGACACATAAAGGAGATTTGAAGAGGTAGAAAGAAGACTAGATGAACCAGAGGACAGACAACTGAATGCAAATGCACAAAAGAACAAATGGTGGAAAAAAAATAGAAAAATTTGAAATTAACCTCAGGGAAAGATGGACAACATAAGTGCACAAATATAAGAATCATTGGTGTCCCAGGAGGAGAAGAGTAAGGGGTTAGGAACAGTGTTTCAAGACATAGTTGGGGAAAATTTCCCAACCCTTCAAAATGACATAAATATGCAAATCAAAGATGACCAACGAACTCCAAATAGAATAAATCCAAATAAACACATTCCAATATATATATTGATCAGATTGTCAAATGCTGAAAGAAGGAGAAAGTTCTGGAAGCATCAAGAAAGAAGTGATTCACCACATACAAGGGAAACAACGTAAGACTAAGTACTGACTACAGTGGGCACAATGGAGGCGAGCAGACAATGTTATGACATATTTAAGATTTTGAAAGAGAAAAATTGCCAGCCAAGAATTCTCTATCCAGCAAAGCTCTCCTTCAGAACTGAGAGAGAGTTTAAAATTTTCACAAACAAGTTCTGAGAGAATTGGTTAACAGGAGACCTGCCCTGAAAGAAATACTAAAGGGTACTATACTGGCTAAGAAAAAAAGAAATGAGAGAGAAGTGTGGAGAAGGGCACAGAACTGAAGAGTATTAGTAAGGGTAACTTAAAGAAAAAAGAGAGAGGGATAAAATAGACCTGACAACTAAAAACCAAAGGATAAAATGGCTGATTCAAGAACTCCCTTCATAGTAATAACTTTGAAAGTGAATGGACTAAACTCTGTTTAAAGGATACAGACTAATAGAATGGACGTAAAAGTATGACCCAATCAGATATGCTGTTTACAAGAGACTCATCTTATACCCTGCAACACAAAGAGACTGAAAGTGAAAGGACAGAAAAAAATATTCTATGCAAGCTGCAACCAAAAGAAAGTAGGAGTAGCTATACTAATATCAGACAAAATAGACTTTAAATGCAAAGATGTCATAAGAGACAAAGAAGGACACTATATATTAATAAAAGGGACAATTCACCGGGAAGAAATAATCAGAAATTTTTGTGCACCCAATCAAGGAGCTCCAAAGTACATGCAACAAACATTGGTTAAACTGTAGGGAGCAATCAACATGTCTACAATAACAGTGGGAGACTTCAATAAACCACTCTCTTCTAGAGAAAGAACAACTAGACAGAGGACAAATAAGGAAACTGAGAACCTAAACAATGTGAGAAATGAATTAGACTTAACAGACACATATAAATCATTACATCCCACAGTACCAGGATATACAGTCTTCTCTATGACTCATGGAACATTCTCCAGGATAGAACATAAGCTGGGGCACAAAACAAGTCTTAATAAAAGATTGAAATGATTCAAAGCACATTCTCTGACCAAAACGAATGCAACTAGAAATCAACAACCACCAAAGAACTAGAGCTTTCAGAAATATATGGAGATTAAACCAACACATTCTTAAACAACCAGTGGGTCAAAGAAGAAATTGCAAGAGAAATAGGTGAATATCTAGGGACAAATGAAAACAAGAATACAACATATTAAAACCTATGGGATGCAGTGAAGGCAGTGCTTACAGGGAAATTTATAGCTCTAAATGCATACTTCAAAAAGCATGAAAGAGCTAAAACCAAAGACCTAACTGAAGAACTGAAGAGGCTAGAGAATAATCAGCAAACTAACTCTAAAGCAAGCAGAAGAAAAGAAATACAAAAGATTAAAGCAGAAATAAATGAGCTGGAGAATAAAAAAACAATAGAAAGAATTTAAAAACTCAAAAGACGGTTCTTTGAGAAGATCAACAAGATTGACAGACCCTTAGCTAAACTGACAAAGTCAAAAAGAGAGAAGACCTAAATAAAGAGAATCAGAAATGAGAGCGGGATAATTACTACAAATCCTGAAGAAATCAGAAAAAAAAAAAAAAAAAAAATCATGAGGATCCTATGAAAAACTAAATGCCAACAAGCTAGACAATTTAGAGGAAATGGAGAATTTCCTAGAAACACATGAACAACCTAGACTGACCCAAGCAGAAACAGAAGACCTCAACAAACCATCACAAGCAAAGAGATCCAATCAGTCATCAAAAATCTATCCATAAATAAAAGCCCCAAGGCCAGATGGCCTCACAGGGGAATTTTACCAAACTTTCCAAAAAGAATTGACATCATTCCTGCTCAAACTCTTTCAAAAAATTGAAGAAAAAGGAACACTACCTAAGTCATTTTATGAAGCTAATATCACTTTGATACCATTACCAAATAAAGATACTACAAAAAAGGAAAACTATAGGCCAAGCTCCCTAATGCATACAGATGCAAAAATTCTCAACAAAATACATGCAAATCGCATCCAAAGGTGCATTAAAACAATTACACACCACAACCAAGTGGGGTTCATTCTTGGCATGTAGGGGTGGTTCAACATAAGAAAATCAATCAATGCAACACAACACACTAACAAATTGAAAGGGAAAATCAAATGATCATCTCGGTAGATGCTGAAAAAGCAACTGACAAAATTCAGCACCCCTTTTTGATAAAAACACTTGAAAAGGTAGGAATGAGGGAACCTTCCTCAGTATGATAAAGGGCATATATGAAAAACCCACAGCCAGTATAGTAATCAATCGTGAGAGGCTGAAAGCCTTCTCCCTAAGATTGGGAATGAGACAAGGATGCCAATGTCACTTCTATTATTCAGCACTGTGCTAGAAGTTCTAGCCAGAGTAATTCACCAAGACAAATAAAAGGTATCCAAACTGGAAAGGAAGAAGAGAACTGTCGTTATTTGTGGATGATATGATCTTATATTTGGAAAATCCTGAGAAATCGACAACAAAGCTACCTGAAAGTAATAAACAAATTCAACAAAGTGGTAGGATACAAGATTAATGCACATAAGTCAGTAACGTTCCTATACACTAGTAATGACCTAACTGAAGAGACAATAAAAAAAAATTCCATTCACAATAGCAACTAAAAAAAATCAAGTATCAAGGGATAAACTTAACCAAGGAGTAAAAGACTGCCACGCAAAACTTTATTAAAAGAAATAAAAAAAGGACCTAAATGGGTGGTAAGATATTCTGTGCTCATGGATAGGAAGGCTAAACATCTTTAAGATGTCAATTCTACCCAAACTGATACGCAGATTCAATGCAATTCCAATCAAAATTCTAACAGCCTACTTTGCAGACTTAGAAAAGTTAGTTATCAAATTTATTTGGAAGGGAGAGGGGCCTCAAATTGCCAAAAACACCCTAAAAAAGAATAAAGTGAGAGGACTTACACTTCCAGATGCTGAAGCCTACTATAAAGCCACAGTGGTCAAAACAGCACGTTATTGACACATAGACAGACATATTGATCAATGGAATCAAATTGCGAGTCTGGAAATAGACACCCAGATCTGTGGTTGGCTGATTTTTGATAAGGCCCCCAAATCCACTGAACTGGGACAGAACAGTCTCTTCAACATACGGGTCTGGGAGAACTGGATATCTATAACAAAAAGAATGAAAGAGGACCCCTACCTCACAGCCTACACAAAAATTAACTCGAAGTGGATCAAAACCCCAATATAACAGACAGTATCATAAAACTCCTAGAAGATAAGGTAGGGAAACATCTTCAAGACCTAGTATTAGGAGGTAGCCTCTTAGATCTTACACCCAAAGCATAAGCAACAAAAGAAAAACTGGACAAATGGGAACTCCTCAAAATCAAAAGCTTCTGTGCCTCAAAATACTTTGTCAGAAAGGTGAAGGGGTAGCCAACTCAATAGGAGAAAATATTTGGAAACCATTAATCTGATAACACACTGATATTCTGAACATATAAAGAAATCCTACAACTCAATGACTATAGTACAAACAGCCCAATTATAAAACAGGCAAAATTAATTGTATGTTACGTGAATTTACTTCAATAAAAAAAGTGAAGGTGAAATACAGACATTCCCATATAAATGAACAGAATTCACTGCTAGCAGACCTGCCTTACAAAACACTAAAGAAAATTCTTCAGCATGAAAAAAGTGACCAGACAGTAATTCAAATCCACATGGAAAAATAAAGAACATTAGGAAAAGTATTATGTAGGTAATTTTCTCTTTTCTTCTCTCAACTTATTAAAAAACAATTGCATAAAACAATACATTTTAAATTGTATTGTTGGGCCTATAAAATACACATGGGCCAAGAAAAAGCATTTAAAGATAGTAAATTAAGAAACAATGTAAAGGTATAAAGGCTTACACTAATAAAATTAATATAATCATTAAATCTGGGCAGCGAAGGAGGCAGAGACAAGAAAAGGAAATGAAACTAAAACCAATTTAGCCATTGTTCACAGAGGGAAATCAGTAAACACTGACTGAAGAATGAAAAGATTAAGCATATTATATAAAATCAGTTATTAAGGTAACCACCAGAATAAAACACACTTTTAAAAAAGAGATATCAACCGTCATGTTGAGTGCAATAAGCCAGACACAAAAGGAGAAATACTGTATGACCACACTTTATGAAATAATCAGAATAAGCAAATTGATAGTCAGAAACTAGAATATAGGCTATCAGGGACCATGGTGGGGGTAGGGAATGGGAGTTAATGCTTAAATTGACCAGTGTTTCTATTTGGGGTGATGGAAAAGTTTTGGTAATGGATATTCATGGCAGTAGTTCAATGCCGTGAATGTAATTAACACCACTGAATTATATATTTGAATGTGGTTCAAAGAGGAAATTTTAGATTATACATGTTTCTAAAATAAAAATTAAAACAAACATAGGACAATATAACACAAACAGGTAATCCTAATGTAAACCATGGGCTATTATAATAATATCCTTTCATCAATTATAACAAATGTACCACAATAATGCAAGGTGCTAATAACAGGGGTGGAGGAATACGGGAACTCTGTATTTTCTGCATCATTTTTCTGTAAACCTACAACTTCTATAATTATATACATAGAGAGAGAGGGAGAGAGAATAAGAGAATTTTTAAAAAAGCAAGCAAACATAGACTAAGTGAAAAGAAGGTATAGAAATGTACAATGCTATCATTTTTGTGTGAAAAAAATATATATACATATGCATGAAGACATGTATATACGCAAAGACAGAAAAACCACACAAAAAACTGTTAAGAGTGAACGCTCCTGAGGAAAAAAAGTGGTTGGCCGAGGGACAAGGTTGAAGAAAGACTACCTTTTCACTCTGCATCCTTTGTACCCTTTAAAGTGTTTACCATGTGTATGTATACCCCATTTAAATATATTAATTAATCCTCAAGATCATTAGCCATTAGAGAAATGCAAATCATAACCACACAAGATGCCTCTTCATACCAACTAGGATGGCTATTATTAAAAAAAAGAAAAAAGGAGAATAGCGAGTGTTGGCAAGGATGTGGAGTAATTGGAACTCTCATGTTTTGCTGGTGGGAATGTAAAATGGGGCAGCCACTGTGGAAAATGGTGTGGCAGTTCCTCAAAAAGTTAAACAGAGAATCACCATATGACCTGGCAATTCCACTCTTAGGTATATAACCCAAAGAAGTAAAAGTGGGGACTCAAACAGATACTTGTACACAAGTGTGATAGGAACATTATTCACAACAGCCAAGAGGTAGAAATAACCTAAGTGTTTATCAACAGATAAATGGATAAGCAAATTGTAGTACATACATACAATGGAATATCATTCAGCCTGAAAAGGGAACAAGGATTCAGCCATAAAGAGAATGACGTGCCAATATAAACAACATGGATCAATCTTGAAGACAACATGTTGAGTGAAACAAGCCAAACACAAAACAACGAATATTATTTGATTTCTCTTATATGAATTACTTAGCATAAGCAAATTCATAGAGATGAGAAAGCAGAGAAGTGGTTAACAGGGGCTGAGAAGAACAGGGAATTGAAAGTTATTGCTTAATGAGTACACGTTTCTGTTAGGGTGATGAAATGCTCTGGAAATAGATGGTGATAAAAGTCACCAACACTGTCAATATATTTGATATTACTGAATTGTATGCTTAAAGATGACTTAAGTGATTTATATGTTATTTATATTTTACAGACACACTCAAAGGATTGAAATTCTAATACATGCTACAAGTACAAACCTTGAAACAGCATGTTGAGTGAAATAAGCCAGACACAAAAAGAACAGCCATATTAGTCCCCTAGGTAAAAGACGGATTCTTCTCTTGAGAACTAACAGACATTGACATTTGGCCAGTTCAAAATCCCTAATCACTTGATTCTATAGTCAGGCAGGCAATAAACTCAACTGTGCACACACAAATCTTCTAGTGCTGTAGTTCCTCTTTTAAAAAATTTGAATAGGCAACATTTGAAGAGAGCCTTCTACATAAAAGAGAGCAATCAAAATGAGCAACAGGAAAAGGAAACCTGAAGAAAACAATGTATGGGCCAGAAGAAACTTCAAAAATCCATAATTAAAATTCCTATATAGGTTATAGAAAATATCAGAGTCACAAACTGAGAATAAGATGCTATGGGAAAAAAAAAAAAACAATCAGAAAAAAAATTCATTAGAAAGATTTGGATAATAAAGTTGAGGAAATATCCTGAGAACGTATACCAAAATGAAAAAGAAGTAAAAACAGAAGAAACCTAGAGAAATAATCCCGGAAGCGACAGGAGAGGCAGAAAGAGAACATCAAGAGATAATAGAAGAAAATACTCAAGACCAGGGGAAAAAAGACATACATATGCAGGCTATAAGGTCTTAATCTAAGATGTTACAGCTGAGCCAAGAAATTGACTGAGCTTCATGGAAGTCAAAATGAAAAGTGAAACACGATTATTAATACAGTTTTTCTCATGCAGGAAGAGAAAACAGTAATTTCCGGGAATAAGCAAAATATCGCCATACTTTGCTCTAAAATAAAATTCTCAAATGGAGTTTGAGACGGTCTTATCATCTATAAACAGTACGTACTCAAAACAACGCCACTGACACGGCATTTTCCAGTGTATTCAGGCTCTGGTTCTATAAGGATAAGGTCTTCTACAGCTCCCTCCTGAACAGTAAGCAGTGGTGTATTCAAGATTTCTTTCTAATAAGAGAGAATTCAAGTTGAAAAACAGCACTTAAACAATCATTACAATCTTTCTGTGTCATGACCTACTTTTTTGTTTTTGATTTTTTAATGTAATTTTATTGAGATACAATAATCACATAACATACAATCATTCAAAGTGTACAATCAGTTGTTAACAGTATTGTCATATAGTTGTGCATTTATCACCACAAAGTTTGAACATTTTCATTATCCAAAAAATAAAACAAAGATTAAAATAAAAAAGAACATCCCAAACATCCCATTCCCTTCCTCCCTTCCATTGTTCCTTTATTTATTTATTTATTTACTTATTTTTTGGCCAATTTATTTTTGACAAGACTGCAAAGTCCACTCAATTGGGAAAGAATAAGTTCTTCAATACATGGTACTAGGATAACTGGAAATCCATATGCCAAAAAAAAGAGAATGAGGACCCCTCTCTCACACCATACACAAAAACAAACTCAAAATGGATCAAAGACCTAAATATAAAAACCAGTACTATCAAACTCCAGAAAAAATATATAGGGAAACATCTTCAGGATCTTGTGTTAGACAACGGTTTCGTAGACTTGACACTTACACTTAAACCACAAGCACCAGTGTCATGACCTACTCTTTTTTTTTTTTTTTCTCTTTTATTTAATTATTTATTTGGATGTATTAAATAATATTGTAAGTACTCACAAAGCTACCATCCAGAAAAAAGCTAGGACCTTGACAATAACCTGCATCTAATCATATAACACCCCTTACCAACCGATTCTTCCCACTAGAGAAATCTTAAATCATGGTCATGACCTACTCTTACCTGCATGTTGTCCTTATAGAGTTTCCTATCAATTTGAGCTCTTAGACCCCACACAGCTGGTCCTTTACGCCGGTTTAATACTTTGTAATGTACACCAGATTGGTCACAGATGCGAGAACACAAGCCATCTAAGGCATCTACTTCCCTCATTAAATGCCCCTTTCCGATGCCCCCAAAGGAAGGATTACAGGACATCTGACCTAAAGAGAACAGACATAAACAAAGAAATAAATTTACGGGCACCTTGCACATAGTGAGTTTTTAATAAGGAATTATCTATCCAGGTGACTAGAATCATGTCATATAATAAAAATAGAAAACCTAAAATATACATTAAAAAGAAATTCCCAAAGTCCCAATAAGATGCACGAGTTATCAAGGGCATCCTGGAAGATAAACCATTGCCTATACTTTCTTTAGAATCAGTTTCCTGATGCATATTTTTACTATTTCATTAGTTTGCCCTCTCCTTTAAAATGTGGTTTTGGAATCCTTACCTCATGAAACTTTCCCAAAGAAGTTTCCTTGGCACTGGTTCACTGTTACAATCAATTATGTCTTTCATAAATGCCATCTGCTGTTTTCTTTTGCTCTTATTTGCAAAAATAATTAAATTTTAAACTCCTTCAAAGTATAAACCACATGTTATACCTTCCTTTTAAACTGTCATTAAGAATAAAACCTATTTGTCTCTCTGCTCTAACATGGATCCCTATATCTGATGTGTGGTATCAGCACTTGGGTGGACAGTGGTGGTGGAAATGTATAAGTCTCTATCTCACTCTACTAAAGAATTTAAGTCTGTCATGCCAAAAAGCTTATGATAAAATAATAGCCACTTAATGTGGGCCACTGTTCCAGGTGATTTGTATAGATTATCTTAAACTTTACACCAACCATATGAGGTTGGTACTATCATTACTTCTACTTCATAAAGGAAGAAGGCTTAGGTAATTTGTCCCCTATCCAAGGTCACATAGCTGGTACAAAGTGGAGCCTGGATTAGAATTCAGAATGTCTGGCAATCTCTTTAATGGGGAACTCCCTCCATGAAATGCACCGATGATATGACATAGAATGAACAGGCTCAGAAAGTCTTTCCTTGTCTTAAAAGGCAAAAAATAGTTTGCCAAAAAGCATTATTTTCCAGGTCAGTATAAAATAAAACACTGCAATCTCTGACTTCAAAAGGAGAAGATACTGGCAGATAACATGACTGAATTACAACAGGACAGTTCTTGCATTCTGCAATCCTATGAAAGTTCAGTCTTCTAAACCAAAACTATCTTATTTTGCTGAAGTGAAGTAGGAATAAAAACACCTTACTCCACTATATTAAATTACCTTAAAAAATGAGACTTTAATTTTAAGGTAGAACTGTCATTCACTAAGCTCAATTAGAACTATGTGTATCTCTGAGATGTATCTGTCTTCAACAGGAAACTCAGATCATACTATGTTGATAGAAAAATATAAGTTTTGATAGGAATCTCTTTATTCCTGAGAGAACTACATTATTTATACTATTTAATGATTACCTTAGTTTGATAATACTTTTTAAAAAATAGAAATCTCACTGAAATGTATAATGAGGAAAATGAAACATCCCTCAGTAGTATGACTCCGTTCCACAACAGAATCACTCTTAGCAGTGTATATTCCTCCACAGTTATGACCTAAATGGTAATGTAAAAAAATTATTTCAATATACAAATGTGATTTATTCACAATTTTTGTAAAACACTTAATATTCCAATTACTGTTCACTCCTAAGCAAAGGCGGGAGGAAAGCCATAATCTACATGCATAATTTACAAAGTGATATTTTCACTAGCATATATCCTGAGTGATATTGCTTTAAATTATTGCAGTCCAACCGTACCCTATGAGAGAGAGAGAGAGAAAAAGGAGAGACGAAGAAAAAGTAATGTGGGTCCTAAGCACAAAATTGGGAAAAAAACACTCAGCAGATACATACCAAAGTAATAAAAGGTAAAATCGTTCTTCAGAACATCACAATTTCTCAAGGAAAAATAACGGTCGTTTAATAAACGACTACTAATAACGTTAATTCATCCCTTAACCAAAGCGACAAGACAGTAAAGAGTAAACGGCAGCAATGAACTAAGAAGTTATCTGCGAATATTTTTGAAGCTTTCCTCTTTCCCCTGGTGCCGTTATCGCCTACTACTGACTACTGTCAGCAACAGCACAAACCGTGATCCACAAAAGAGACTAACCCAGAGTTCTGGCTCGAGCCCGCCTCATTCCTGCGACATAAAGATCAAGGCTAAAACCACCGGAGCTGGGAGTCTTACTAGCCTCGGTGGGAAGAAGAGGTTGCCCCCATCAGGCACGAGATAGGGGAAAGGGAGTGGGGAGACACTGGCAGCCCGTCTCCTAACCAAGCTCCACATCATCCGCGCTCCTCACCGATCGTGTCCACACGGTGCGTAAGGAGCAGAGTCCGGGAGCCGCACCGAGCGGCCGCGGCGGCTGCCTCTGTGCCAGCATGTCCTCCGCCGATGACTACCACGTCGAAATGCGGAGTACAGGGTGACGCGCTGTCACCGCTGAATGCGGCCAAGGGAAGGGGTTTGGTAAAGGAAGCCACGACCCGGCGGCCACAGCCTCGGAGGGAGAACATAGGGGAAAGCTAGTCTGTATGACTCGGAAACAGACAAAAGCGAGGAGCAAAAAAGAGACGGGAGAAAATCAAACTTTGCAGGGCGCAGCCATCTTGCTCTGACGTCACGACGCAGCACGTGTACGTCTAGCGTCCCCGCAGATTGGCGAATTGGCGCGACTTCATTGGCGAAGAGAGTGGGAATCCGCGCCACTGGTTTGGGCCGTGTATATGTTTTTCTGGGCTCTGGGTGGTTTGATCACTTGTGGCTCTTGGTGTTGGCTCCCACTCGAGTGTCATTTTTTTGTCCTTTCCAGGGATTTGCAGTTCTGGTCGCCAAGTGGCCACCTAAGAACAATGAATTGGATCACATCAGATTTGCTGGTACATCTCCTTGACTTCCTCCACAGTTGACTTCGTTTGTCTGTGATTAGTCTGGAAATAGATTCCAAAGGCATTCAAATATATTTCTGGATGAAAGATTCATAATGCTTAATTAGGGAATCGGACGTTGGAGGTTAAATGTCCAGCCTTTTAGAATTGAGAGTCTTAAAGTCTTGCTCAGCGAGGAAACTTTGGTTGAAGAGTGAAACAACCTGCCTGGCAGTTTTATTGTTCTGATCATCAAAATCCATCAAAACATATATATATTTTTTTGTCTTATTGCATTAGTAATAAACGCTCTTTATACAGAATTTAAATCTTACAGAACTTGGAGAGTTTAAGAACCTATAACTTCCACCAGGCCACTTGTTTTAGTTTCCTGGCTGCTAAAACAATTATCAGATGGTTGGCTTAACGATAGTAATTTATTGGCTCACTGTTTGCTAGAAGGCTTGCTAGAAGGTTTGCTTCCTCCAAGGTAGGTATCTTCTGGATGGCAAGCAAACTCTGGGGTTCCTTAGCTTTTCTGGCATATGGCAATACACATTGGAGTGTCTTCTTTCTCTTCCAGGTTCCCTTGACTTCCAGCTTTTGGCTGCTCTTGGTGGCTTCTTTTATCGTGTCCAATTACTGTTGCATATAAGGACTTTAGCTATGTTGGATTAAGGTCTGCCTTCATTCAGTTTGTGTACCCCTTATCTAAAAACATCTCCAAAGGTCTTATTTACAAGTGGGTTCACACTCACAGAACTAGGGATGGGACCTGAACATGCCTTTTGTGGGGGACATGATTTAATCCCCAAACCATCCTCATAATCATTATCAGCATTTTGGAGCTGATGCCTCCTAATTTTTTTAATACACATACTAATGCTACTATTGTTTTGTAGATATAATACCATGATTATACTCTTTTGCATGCAGTTTGTTTCTTTTCACATAACAATGTATTTTTGACATCTCTCCATGCCAGTATATATAGATTTATCTCATTTTTCAATGTTGTCTACTATTCCATTGTTTGTATGAACCAAAACTTGTTTAATCAACCCTCATTAATTGGCATTTTTAGTGTTTCTAATTTTTTTTATGGCCATCCTTGCCCTTGCACCCTTTTAAATTTATTGGACAGTTTCTATAACTTACTATAAGTGGAAATACTGGGTTAAAAGGCTTCTCAATTTTTAAATTTTTAATAATAACTGCTAAATTACTTTTCAAAAAGATGGTTAAACCAACAATGTATAAGATCATTTCCCCACAGTGTAGTCATCATTGGATTGTAATCCCCAAATATAAAAATATTTTAAATATTTTTAATGAAAATAGAATCATATAATATACATTTGTAGTCTTATTTTTTAATATAATAGTTTAATATAATAGTTTATTTATACCTATAAATACAGAGCTGTGTCATTTTCAAGGCCTATAAAGTACACTATTGTATTAATAAATCAATATTAATACTGTATTAAAAATCAATAGCTGAGCCTTTAATTAGAGAATTATAGGCTTACATTTTCAATTTGAGAGCTATTTACTAATCCCCTTACAAGGTGTAGATTCAAGTGGGACCCCTCTCTTTCCAATAGAACATTAATCATAGACCCCAAGATAGGGACACTGTATTTAGGCACAGTGTATGTATATAGTTAATTGGAATTTCTGCTGTGAAAGAAGATAAAGGCCTTTTTAATGCTCAAATTAGCCTGTCATCCTTGTTCTGAATTAAGGGAATCCTTACTGATTTTTCTGTTTGTGTTGTTTGTTTTTAAATTTATATTTAAAATTTCCCCCTTTAACCCCTTCCAGATGTATAATTCAGTGGTATTAATTACATTCACAATGTTGTGCTACCATCATAATCACTTATTGATCTTAAGTTGTAACTGTTTCGAATTCTGAATCTTTATCTCAGGCTTGATTTTTTATGCTAAGACCTGATCAATTGTAAATGCCTTTTTTACTACCATAATTATAGAAAAGAGAATTTTAAAAAAATATAAGTGTGTGTCATCAGAAAATATTTGGGCCTTATGAGTAATATTTTAAAAAACAAACTCTGTAATTGTTTTGGTTTCTTTTTTTTCCTATTCTCCACTTAATTTCAAGTCTACTAGTTATTAAGCAATTAGAAAGTAGAAAACCCAATCCCTGCCTTTATATGATGTCATGGGCAATTCAGGCAAGGTATAAGCAACAGAAAGGAAAGGAGGTCAATTGTAAATTAGTCAATTTCACTAACATTTGGAGAAAGATTGGGCTTACAAAAGTGAATAAACATTCCTTGTCCTCCACAAGTTTGCAAACCAGTGACTAGCATAACATAGTTATGAGGTAATGCAATAAGTGCTACTATAAAGGCTGTCCATGGTGAGTGAGTACAGGGAGCAAAGAGGGAGTGATCCTGTCCATGGCAGATGACAGGGAAGGCTTGTTTCTTAAAGGGTTGATGTATGAAATGGACTCAAATAAGTCGTGATAAAAGGAAAGAAGTCTTGAGGAGAACCTAAGATGGCGGCTAGGAGAGACAGGGCAAAAAAACAGCTCCATGAAAAATACTAGATAAAAGCCAGAAAGTGACCCAGAACACCAGTTCCAGTGATACAGCAGCTGGACAAGGTCTGCTAAATCCACAGGGACCGTGCACTTGCTGAAACTGGGAGTCTGCATTCTGAAATGAGTGAGTAAGCCGCTGAATATCCGGCAGCCACGCTGCGGTGTGGATAAACTAAGGGTTGGCGTTTGGAGGAGGGTTAGTTCTTTTTTTAAAAAAAACCAAAGGTGGCTGCAGATATGGCAGTGAGAACCGCACAGTGAAGTACAGCAGGAATGGGCTGTGCGAACGCCTCAATATCTGGCGTGGAAGATAGCCTTTCACGTACCCGCTGCTAATTGTCTTGGAGCGAGGAAGACAGAGGTTAGCCAAAAGGGAAAAAAAAAACTTATCCCCCTTGCAGCCATCTTCCCGGTGGGCTGGGAACGCTCCTGTCTGGTGCCGGAGCCGCAGCCCAGAGCTGCACCAAAAAACCCAGCGTGGCAGGAGTGTTTCCAGCAACACAGGTACATGCCACGATATCGGGCGTGGATAATAGCCTTTCGTGCACCCACAGCTAATTGTCCCAGAGCTGGGAAGGCAGAGCTGTGCAAAAAAGGAGGAAATTAACACACCCCATTCAGCCATCCTTTCAGCAGGCTGGGAACGCCCCTACATGGCCTGGCGACCCAGAACTTCCCTTGAAGGATGGTGTGCACTTGTGATGTAGCACAACCTTCCCTCAGCAGAGGCCCTAGAAAGGCATGGCTTGGAAGAGGGACCCACTCGGAAATCCCAGGAACCATACACCAATACCAAGGACTTGTGGGTCAGCGGCAGAGACAACCTGTGGCGAGACTGAAATGAAGGTTTAGACTCTTGCAACAGCCTTAAATCTCCAGGAACACCTGGGAGGTTTGATTGTTAAAGATGCCCTCCTTCCCTAACCGCTCAGACACACGCTCCATGTTCAGGGCAGATAGCACCAACAACACACCCAAACTTGGTGCACCAATTGGGCCCCACAAGAATCAGACACCCACACACCACAAAGACAAAGTTGGGGAGAACTGACTTGAGGGGAATAGGTGACTCACAGATGCCATCTGCTGGTTAGTTAGAGAAAGTGTACTCCACCAAGCTATAGATCTGACAAATTAGAGATTCGTTTTTGAATAATCCTACATATTCTAAAAGAACCCTATCAAGTAAAGCAAATGCCAAGAGGTCAAAACAACAGAAAATTTTAAGGCATATGATAAAACCAGACAATATGGATAACCCAAACGCAAACACCCAAATCAAAAGGAAAGAAATCTTTGAGGAATCCTTTATTATGTGGTCTCCAAATACATTTTTTAGTCTTTACCTTGTCACACACAGAACAAGATGACTTGTTTGGCCTTCGCTTTTCCCTCAGCCTGGAATACCTTTTTCCTCCTTCCCTGTTTCTGCATCTTCATTCCCCCACAAACTTTATGGGATTTGATTCTTTAGAAAAGCAGGATATCATTCAAGGTGAAAGAAACAGTTAAACATAGGCAGGAAAATGGACATTTTTGCATGTTAATAGTTTTTTCCTTCTCATCCATCTCTCTTTTTTTTTAGGGTTTGATTTATTATTATTTTTTTAAACAAGTTGTAGGACTACAGGAAAGTCATATAAAAAAATACAACATTCCCATATACCCCCTGTGCTGGTTTGTGAGCTCTTTTTGTAGGACTCCAGTGAACTAATCAAGACCCACCCTGAATGGGTGGGGCCACATTTCTATGGAAACATTCAATCAAGAGATCACACCCTAATCAAAGGTGTTACAGGTGGGTGGGTCACATCTCCATGGAAATCAGAAGGTTCCAACCTAATCAACACTAATACATCTGCCCCTACAAGATTGCATCAAAGAATATGGCCTTTTGTGGGGTACGTAACATATACAAACCAGTACAGATATATTCATATACCATACAATCCATCCAAAGTATAAAATCAGTGGCCCACAGTGTCATCACATAGTTGTGCATTCATCAGCACAATCAATTTTAGAACATTTTCATTACTTAAAAAAAAGCACACACGAAAAAACAAAACCCCAAAATATCTCACTTCCCTTATCCACCTTTCATTCCTTTTTACAGCTGAATATTCCATTGCATGTAGATACCACATTTTATTTATCCATTCATCAGCTGATGAACACTTTGTTTGCTTCCATCTTTTGGCAATAGTGAATAAAGCTGCTCCAAACATCAGTGTGCAAATATCTGTTCAAATCCCTGCCTTCACTTCCTCTGGGTATATAGGTAGTAGTGGGATTGCAGGGTCATATGGTAATTCTATATCCAGCTTCCTAAGGAACCACCAAACTGTCATCCACAGTGGGTACATCATTTTACATTGCCACCAGAAATGAATGAGTGTTCCTGTTTCTCCATGTTCTCTCCAACACTGGTAAGTTTCTTTTTTTTTTTAAATAGTAGCCATTCTAGTGGGTGTGAAATGATATCTCATTGTGGTTTTGATTTGCATTTCCCTAATAGCTAGTGATATTGAGCATCTTTTCATGTGTTTTTTAGCCATTCACATATCCTCTTTGGAGAAATGTCTCTTCAAGTCTTCTGCACATTTTTTTGATTGGGTATGTTTGTCTTTTTATTGCTGAGTTGTAGGATTTCTTTATATATTCTGGATGTTATATATTCTGGATGTGTAGTTTCCAAATATTTTCTCCCATTGTATAGGTTGCTTTCTCCTTTTTGTGACAATGTCCTTTGAGGCACAGAAGTTTTTAATTTTGAAGGAAGTCCCATTTATCTATTTTTAATTTTGTTGCTTGTGATTTGGGTGTAAAGTCTAAGAAACCATTGCCTAACATGAGATCTTGAAGATGCTTCTCTACCTTTTCTTCTAAGAGTTTTATAGTCCTGGCTCATATATTTAGGTCCTTGATCTATTTTGAGCTAATTTTTGTTTATGGTGTGAGTCAGGTGTACTCTTTCATTCTTTTGCATATGGATATTCAGTTTTCCCAGCATCATTTGTTGAAGAAACTAGTTATTCCCACTGTAGCTTTGTAATATGCTTTAAAGTCAGGAAGTGTGAGTCCTCCAACTTTTTTCTTCATTTTCAAGATGTTTTTGGCTATTTGGGGTCCCTTACCCTTCCTTTGATGATTGCAAAGTAGGCTTTTGGAATTTTTATTGTGATTGCGTTGAATCTGTAAATCATTTTGCACAGAATTGATGTCTTAATGATATTTAGTCTTTGAATCCATGAATACAGAGGGTCCTTCCATTTATTTAGGACTTCTGTGATTTCTTTTAGCAATGTTTTGTAGTGATCTGTAAACAAGTCTTTTACATCCCTGGTTAAATTATTCCTAGATATTTGATTCTTTTAGTTGCTCTTGTAATTGGATTTTTTTTCTTGATTTCCTCCTTAGCTTGCTCATTACTAGTGTATGGAAACACTACTATTTTTGTGTGTTGATCTTGTGCCCTGCCACTTTGCTGAATTCATTTATTAGTTCCAGTAGCTTTGTTGTCAATTTGAGGGGACTTTATATAGGATCATGTCATCTGCAAATAGTGAAAGTTTTACTTCTCCCTTTCCAATTTGGGTGCCTTTTCTTTTTCTTGCCTAACTTAGGTCCCTGTGCCTGGATATGCTTGGAGTTCTGACTTGCTGCTGTGAGCCAGCTACAGTCTCTGTCCATGGTGGGAGAAAGCCAGGCTGTGCTGCCTCTGTGTGACTCACAGCAGGACTGTGCAGGACTGAGTGAAGGGGAGGAAGAAAGGGAAGCAATCAGCATCCAGGATGGAATTCTCTTACCTAAGATTTTTCTGTATCTTCAATTCAGTGTTTGTGGAGTCCTTCTCCAGTCTCTACCATCCTCCAGAGTTCTAAGCAATGGGGTTTGTCCTTTTATTCATTAAATCTCTGGCAAGGCTTTTTCAGGGGATGTCTTATGTCACCATGTTGATGACCCACATTCTTAGTTGTCTTAAAAGACATCAGTCTTTTCTGGCTTTCCACCTATTTTTCTGGCTATTCCTTCTCAAGTCTATTTTGCTGGTTCCTCCTCCTTAAGTACTGCACTCAAGCCCAAGGGCATAATCAAACCAATCTTAAAATCCCATCTTGGAGTCTATCTCCTGGGACCACTCCCAGTACCAATTCTGTAGCACTTGGGGTCCAATCAAGAGATAGATATTATACAGTAGGTTAAATGAAAAAAGTGTAATGTGAGAATTACTAACTATAATAAAATAGTAACTTTAAGGTATAAGGAAACTCTATGTGGTATTCTAGCGCTGGGGGAGATTACCCAAGAAAGGACAAACTTGGAAGGGATTCAGACCTTTTTGGAGAAGGTTGTGTTTGGCCATTAGATACAGAGAATTTCACATTGGTTCATCCAGACCAGAGTTGGGCTGGAGTTGCTTGGTAAACAATAGGCCATTTTCCAGAGTGCAGATGGGGGAGCTGGTGTCCATCAAACAACGGCATGGACATGCAGTGGCAATCAGGCAGCAGCTGGTGTAGAAGGCCTTTAGAGAGTACAGACTGCACAAGGTGGAGGGTCTTACAGAGGGAGCAGCAGCTCTGTGTGGATGTCCTGGGCCACACATAGGCTGCATGCAGGGGCTGCAGAAGGATCAACTCCTCTGTGTGTAACCCTTTGGATCACAGGAGACTGCATTTGGTAGTTTGGTTTCTCTGTCCAGCGGAGTATGGATAGGTTATTGCTGGGCCAACGATGAAAGGTTACAGAGGGATCATCTTCTGGGCTTGTGGCTTGGGAAGGCTTTATCAAGTGTTCTCATACTCACAAGACTGACCTTTCTCCTTTCATTTCCCCCTTCATTACCCACTCCTAGACCTTCCTCCTCCCCCACTCTAACAGGGGAAGTAGGAAATAACTTCCTCCTGCAATGTCCCTCCAGCAACCCCTACTGAGAAAGCTTAATATCATGCTAACTTTAAAGGAGAATGCTTAAAGGAATTCTGTTATCATGATGTAGCTACTGAAGGGGGCATTTACGGCTGAGAGGCAATGATGCAACATCTCATACTTAATATGTTCCAGCCACACTTGCCGTTGTTTGAACAACTAGGCATGGTTCCACCTCAGGACCTTTGCATTAGCTTTTCCTCCTTCTAGGACAGTCTTCCCCTATATATTCTCTCCTTCAAGTCTTTGCTCAAATATAATTTTCTCAGTTTTTTAGTACTGCACAACCTCTCATTCCCCTTATCCCCTTGCACTATTTTTCCATTTTAATAATGCATATTGCCTTCTACCATATGAGATAATTTACCTGTATATTACATTTATTGTCTGTCTGTTTTTCTTTGTCTGAATGTAGGCTCCAGAAGGGCAGGGAGCTTTGTTTATCAATATTTTCCAAGAGTCTAGAAGACAGCCTGTCACATACTAGGCATTCATTATAAGTTTGTTGAGTGACCAAGTGAATTACTAGAAGGAAATGTGAGATATAAAGAATAAGATGCAAAATTGATGAGATAAAATATATAGCCACAAACAAATTGAATGTTTTTTCCTACTACATAAAGTCCAATCTCATATCAAGACTCAACTCAAAGTCATTCCCTGTTTGGACCTTGTTTACTGCATCAAGACTGGTCAAGGAATGAAATTTTCCTCCTTTGACAGGGCAGCAGTAGAGGTACTTGATTCTGGTCCAGTGGGTTGTCACTTACATGTTTTTGATTAAGAAAATACCACTGGACTTTAGAGGGCTTTGAAAACTATTGGAAGAGAGCATGATATAGCTATAGAGCCATTTGCAGGATTCCATGACAAACAATTGGAACCTTCAAAGAAAAGAAACAGAATCACAGAGCAGAGGGCTTCAGAATGGGATAGACACCCCCCAGGCATTCTCAAAGACTGTCCAAGTGCACTTGTGGTTTAAAGGAAAAGATTTTCCAGACTTCAACTTCTATTTTATTCTTCCCTAAAACTGGACTGCCTGAGAACAGCTTGAGTACAAAATAGTCCTCCTTCCATTTTATAAACAAACAAACAAACAAACAAAAAACAAAAAACAACATACATTTTTCACACCTAATTCATACCAGGGCTCATTTCTCTGGGGTATAAAATATCTGTTTGTGTCAAACAGAAGGCTATATCAAAATATTGGTTTCAGGGAAATATTTTTAAAAGTAACCAAAGCCTCCTAAACCCAGGGGGGAGGCCTGTCTAATATATATATTTCTATAAAGTGGGAAGCTTGGCTTTAGAAATAGGTATTTGAAAGCCTGTATTGGGATAGTGATACTGAGCAAAAGGGGGGGATTCTCTGCCTGATGCACATACAGCTAATCTGTGACACGGGTTTCAAAGAGAGAAAGAGTATTGCTACACATGAAGCAGGAGGTCAGATGGCCTACTGGACTAAAAATCTGTCTCCCCAAGTCTGAGGAATTCAGGGTTTTTATCGATTCAAGTGAGAGAAAAAGGAGTTGCCACCATTACAATATCAACTATAAACAGGACTGAGACTAGGCTAGAATGACCACTGAAATAGTAGGTATACACAAGGCTGACACTAGTTGAGTTTTAGTAATTCTGGTATTAGCTTTTGGCTATTCTACAATATAGAAAGAAAAAAAGTCCATATAATAATTCAGTAATCATAATCACTTGTTAATTCTTAATTTCTTGGTTACAATACCCTCAAATCACAATAGCCAAAGCAGTATGGATTATTTAAAATGTAACTGCCAGTCTTCCAGTCAAACAAGATGGCAACATAAGATGCTCCAGGGTACCGTCTTTGAAGAACTAGCAAAAACTGCAAACAACTAGCAAAGCTAGCAAAACTAGCAAAAACATATTCCTCAAAACTTCAGAACACAAATAAGGATTGCAGTAACTGGGCAAGTGCTGAATCAAGAACAAGCAGCTTGAAAAATGGTAGGTGAAGCTTGCAGTACCCTTGCTAGCTCCTCCTCTACTTCTTCCCCAGGGTATATGGATCTAGCCTGTGCTCCCATTATGAATCCCTGGCCCTATACTGGGGTTTCTGTATGTCAGTGCCACTCTATTTGGTGGAAGTCTGAAAGATGGAACCAGGAAACTAATGTAGGCTTGTCCTTCCAGAGTCTGTCCTAAGGGCAGAGAAGCAGCTTACAGGTAGCTGGGGCAGTTAAGAAACAATTCAGAGAAAAAACTAAGATGGCGGCTAGGTGAGACAGGGCAAAAATACACCTCCGTGAAAAACACTACATAAAAACTAGAAAGTGACCCAGAATACCGGTTACAGTGATGCGCCAGCTGGACGAGGTCTTCTAGTTCCACAGAGGCCGTATACTTGGTGAAACCGGGAGTCTGCATTCTGAAACGAGTGAGTAAGCTGGCTGGAAGACCCGCAGCCGCGCGGCGGTCTGGGAAAGCCAGGGTTTGGCATTTGGAGACCTAAGGGCTCTTTAAAAAAAAAAAAAAAAAAAAAAAAGGAAAAAAACCAGGAGCGGCTACAGCTGCGATAGTGGGAACCACGTAGTAAAACACAAGAAGACGGGGCTGGGCTGGCCTCTCGGTGTCTGGCCTGGAAGATAGCCCGCTGCAGATACCCTTGGGGCCGGGGGAATGGAGGGGAGAGCCAGAAGCAGAAAGAAACCCCGCGGCTAGCAGCTGGCTCCCTGGAGGGCTGGATAAACTCCTGCCCAGGGCCATGCCCACAGCCCAGAGCCCCTCCAGTTGTCCCGGAGCTGGGAAGGAGGAACTGTGCGAGGAGGGGGGAGTGGAGACGCCCCATTCGGCCATCTTTGCGTCAGGCTGAAAGCGTCCTGGCATGGCCCAGCAGCCCAGGGCTTCCCTTGAGGGGCGGCACACACTGGTGACGTAGCATGGCATTCCCTCAGCAGAGGTCCTGGAGGATCACAGCTGGGCAGGGGGACCCGCTCGGAGAACCCAGGGACACTATGCCAAGTCCGGTGGTTTGTGGGACAGTGAGACAGAGGGTCTGGGGCTGAAATGAAATGAAGGCTTAGACTCTTGCAATGGCCTTGAATCCCCGGGAACCTGGGGGATTTGAATATTAAAACTGTCCTTCCTCCCTGGCCACCCGGACACACGCCCAACATTCAGGGCAGATGGCTTCAGTAATACACCCAAACTGAGTTCTCCAACTGAACTCCACAAGAATCATTTCCCCACACACCGCGGGGACAAGGTGGAGAAGTGACTTGAGGGGTATAGGTGACTCACAGACGCCATCTGCTGGGTAGTTAGAGAAAGTGTACACCACCAAACTGTGTTTCTGAAAAATTAGATAGGTATTTTTTTTTACAACTTGAAAGAACCCTATCAAGCAAAGCAAATGCCAAGAGGCCAAAAACAACAGAAAATCTTAATGCATATGATAAAACCAGACGATATGGAGAATCCAACTCCAAACACACAAATCAAGATATCGGAAGAGACAGAATACCTCGCACAATTAATCAAAGAACTACAATCAAGGAATGAAAACATGGAAAAGGATTTAAAGGACATCAAGAAGACCATGGCCCAGGATATAAGCGACATAAAGAAGACCCTAGAAGAGCATAAAGAAGACATTGCAAGAGTAAATAAAAAAATAGAAGGCCTTATGGAAATAAAAGAAACTGTTGGCCAAATTAAAAAGACTCTGGATATTCACAATACAAGACTAGAGGAAGCTGAACAACGTCTCAGTGTCCTCAAAGTCCACAGAACAGAAAATGAAAGAACAAAAGAAAGAATGGAGAAAAAAATCGAAAAAATCGAAATGGATCTCAGGGATATGATAGATAAAATAAAACGTCCCAAGTTAAGACTCATTGGTGTCCCAGAAGGGGAAGAGAAGGGTAAAGGTCTAGAAAGAGTATTCAAAGAAATTGCTGGGGAAAACTTCCCAAACCTTCTACACAATATAAATACACAAAGCATAAATGCCCAGCGAACTCCAAATAGAATAAATCCAAATAAACCCACTCCGAGACATATTCTGATCAGACTGTCAAATACTGAAGAGAAGGAGCAAGTTCTGAAAGCAGCAAGAGAAAAGCAATTCACCACATACAGAGGAAACAACATAAGACTAAGTTGTGACTACTCAGTGGCGACCATGGAGGCGAGAAGGCAGTGGCATGACATATTTAAAATTCTGAGAGAGAAAAATTGCCAACCAAGAATTCTTTATCCAGCAAAACTCTCCTTCAAATTTGAGGGAGAGCTTAAATTTTTCACAGACAAACAAATGCTGAGAGACTTTGCCAATAAAAGACCTGCCCTACTTCAGATTCTAAAGGGAACCCTACCAACAGAGAAACAGAAAGGAGAAAGAGATATAGAGAATTTTAACAGACATATATAGTAACTTACATCCCAAATCACCAGGACACTCATTTTTCTCCAGTGATCAAAGATCTTTCTCCAGAAGGGACCATAAGCTGGGACATAAAACAAGCCTCAAGAAATTTAAAAAAAAATTTTTGAATATACTCAAAGTACATTCTCCAACCACAATGGAATACAAATAGAAGTCAATAATTTTTGAACTGTAACTCCACTATTTACTTCCTACATTATATAAAATACACAAACTCTAATGACAAATCAGTGGTTTTGAACTCAATGTAAAATATGTAATTTTAGACAACTATATAAAGGTGGGGGAATGGAAGAGTATAGGAACATAGTTTATGTGTCCTATTGAAGTGAAGGTGGTACAAAGAAAAACAAGATTGATATGGATTTAAGAGGTTAATTTTAAGCCCCACAGTAAACACAAGGAAATTATCAGAGAATATAACCATAGAGATGAAAAGTAGAGTTTGGGTTAAGAGAAATGGGGGAAGGGGCAATGGGGAGTCAAGAAATGAGTGTAGGGTTGCTGTTTGAGGTGAAGGGAAATTTCTAGTAATGGATGGTGGGAAAGAGCATTACAACATTCTAAATGTGATTAATCCCACTAATGGAAGCCTAGGGAGGAGGTGGAATGGGAAGATTTAGGCTGTATATATGTCTCCACAATTGGAAAAAAAAAAAAAAAAAGACAGTCTAAATAGATGACAATTGAATGCCAAGGATGAAACTCGGATGGGATTGGAGGATAGAGGACAGGTGGCTCAAAGGGACACAGTTGAGACATAAGGAAAAGGAAATATAGAATGTAAGCTTCATATCATTGTTGAATCTCTTGTACCTCTTAGCTGCACTTAATGGGATTGCATAAAGGAATGTTCTTGGTCATGGAAAGTGTATACGTGAATTATAGTGTATGTTCAAGGATGTGTGCAGCTAGCTCTCATATGTTCATAAGACAGCAATAGATGATGGATGATAGATAGGGAGGGAGGGAAAGAAATATCGATGGGACAGCACGTTAAAGATGGTTGATTGAGCTATTGGGGGAGGGGGTCAGGGTATGATGGAATTCTGTGTATGGGGTTAGTATTGTTTTTGCAACTGTTCCTATAACTTTGAATTTATTAAAAAAAAAAAAAAAGCCAAGGGGAAAAAAAAGGAAAAACAATTCAGTGGAGGGGGCCTGGGACAAAGGACTACCTGCCTTAAGTCATACAATAGAGCACCCAAGAAGGGGTGAAAGTCTAATTCAAAGAGAGTAGAGGGGTCATTTGACTTCCTGTAAACCAGCAACTATAAGCCTGCCCAGGACAAGAATCAGACCCCAGCAGGCTCAGATAAGAGAGGACCCTGCATTTTGCATTTGCCTCATGCTGATCTTTTTGATAGGAAGGCTAAGCTCTGAAGGAAACCACTAGCCAAAGCACAGTCACTTTGCAAAGACTGTGAAAAGTGCTTTTTGCTTTGTTTTCTTTGTTTTTGTTAGCTTCTGGCACTCAAGGAATTCTCTGTCATATCACTATCTGGATACAAACTTAAGGAACAGACAGTTCAGGGACTAAATCCCAGAGTTAACACTTTAAAATTATTGAAATATATAGAGGGCAACAAAAGATTATAAGACAAATAAAGAAACAAGAAATGATCGCCCATACAAAGGAACAAGGTAAAAATCCAGAAACCATAAATGAAGAGGACCGGACTATGGACACAACAGACAAAGACTTAAAAAAAAAAAAAATGATCAAGGAGATAAAAGAAAACACAGAGGAAGGACTAAAGCATACAAGGAAGACGATGAATAAATAAATTCGAATCTCAATAAAGAGAAAGAAATTTTAAAAAAGGAACCAAACAGAACTCCTGGAGTTGAAGACCACAACAATTGAAATGAAAAATTCCTAGGAGGATTTCAACAGCAGAATGGAGCTGGCAGAAGAAAGAATCAGTAATCTGGAAGACAAGACATGTGAAATGATTAAGGTTAACGGGCAGAAAGAAAAAAGAATTAAAGAAAGTGAAAAATAGCCTAAGGGACATCTGGCATACCATACATCATGGGAGACACAGGAGGAGAAGAAAGAAAGAAAGGGGCAGGAAGAGTATTAAAAGAGATAATGATAGAAAATTTCCAAAAATTAGCAAAAGACATGACTATAAACATCCAAGAAGCCTAGGGAACACCAAACAGGATAAACTTGAAGAAAAATGCACCCCATCATATATTATTCAAACTGTCAAATGCAAAGGACAAGGAGAGAGTTCTGAAAGCTGCGGGAGAACAGCTACAAGAGAAAAGAGTTATGTACAAGGTAGTCCCAATTTGATTGAGTGCTAATTTCTCATCAGCAACCCTGGTGGCAAGAAGGCAGTGGATTGAAATATTTAATGTGCTGAAAGAAAACAATTGCCAGCTGTTCCGGTTTGCTAATGCTGCCATTATGCCAAATACCAGAAATGGATTGGCTTTTATAAAGGGGGTTATTTGGTTACAAAGTTACAGTCTTAAGGCCATAAAGTGTCCAAGATAAGGCATCAACAATTAGGTACCTTCACTGAAGGATGGCCATTGGTGCCCGGAAAAACCTGTTAGCTTGGAAGGCACGTGGCTGGGGTTGGCTCCAGGGTTCTGGTTTCAAAATGGCTTTCTCCCAGGATGTTTCTCTCTAGGTGTCTGGGGGTGTTCTCTCAGTTTCTCCCAGGTAAACTCTGGGCTAGTATCTCCAAAGCATCAGCAAAAGTCTGCTTTCAACAGCCATCTCCAAAATGTCTCTCTAAGCTGCAGCAGTGTCTGGGCCTGTGTGGCTCCTTTTAAAATACTCTAGTAAACTAACCAAAACCCATGCTGAATGAGCAGGGCCAGACCTCCATGGAAATAATCTAGTCAAAGGTGTTACCCAGTTGGGTGGGTCACATCTCCATGGAAACAACCTAATCCAAAGATTCCAACCTAACCAACACTAATACATCTGTCCCCACAAGATTGCATTAAAGAACATGGTGTTTTGGGGACGTAATACATCCGAACTAGCACAACAGCCAAGAATTTTATGTCTGGCAAGACTTTCTTTCAAAAATGAGGAGAGATTAAGACATTCTTAGAGAAACAAAACCTGAGGGAGTTCATCACCACTAGACCTTCCCTACAAGCAATGCTAAAGGGTTTTCTTTGGACTGAAAGGAAAGGATGCTAGACAGTGGTGCAAAACAGCATGAAGAGATAAAGACTTCTGGTAAAGGTCCCCATATGGGTAATTATAAATGCCAGTACTATTATATTTTGGGGGCATGTAACTCCGCTTTCTACTTCTTATAGGTTTTAAAATGTAAATGCATAAAAAGTAATGATATATCTATGCTTATACAATGTATAGAGATATAATTTGTAACAAGTACAACAAAAAGGTGGGGGAGCAGGAGTATAGGAAAAGTAAATGTGTATACTAAAACGTAACAGCTGTTTTTTTTTTTAACATATATTAGAGAACTAATGGATTAAACTCATGGATAAAAACTTTACACAATTAAAAACAGATTTCTGTGTGCTTTCAAAATAAGTCAAATAAAATGAAATGTTTATTCCAATCACCACTAATCGTCACCTCATTTCATCCTGTAAAGGTCTGGTATTTTCTACTTGCCTTAATTCAACAACAAAACCCTTAGTCAAACTTACACTGGAAAGTTTAATCTCTGTGAGAAGTTACGTGGTTTTTCAAAATTCTTTTAGACAGTATGCCAGCAAATGAGCTTGGCAACCAAAGTCCTCGAGAAACTACGCTGCACAGTTTCCTGCCTCCCTCCCCTTGTGTTAAGTATGTATGGCTCCAAAGTCAGCGGCATCGCTCGCCTCGTTAGGTGAGAAAACCCACGTCTCTAGGAGGGACCAGGCGACGTTCCCTTCGCGGCCGGGCGTGGCTCCCTGTGACCCCCCCCAGCGCGAGTATCCTTTCAGTGCGTGCTTCCAGGTTGCAGACGTCGCTTGAGTTCCGTTCCCGCCAGATTTTTAAGTTTCATTTCTTACCGCTCCAGCTGGTTCCTCCTCTCCGGAAGCAGAGCGCGCCAGCCATGGACCCTGAACACAGAAAGTCGACGCGGACCGCTTCCAAGGCCGGAGCTCCCGCCGGCAAAGGCTCGGCGCGGAGTGCGAGGCGCGCTCTGGCGGACCCCAAAAAGTTTCCGCCCACCGCTGAGGCCGCTCAGTCCAGCGCGGGGAGGCGCGAACCCGCCACGGAGTCAGGATCCCTGCCGAAGAAGACCGCCTCGGACCGCCAGGAGAGGCCACAGGTCCGTACGCGCGGGTCGCGCTCCAAGAAGGCACCTGTCGGCGCTGAAGATGCGCAGTTCTTCGGGGCCGCCAGCGGTGCCTCGGTCGACGGGCAGGTGGCTCCTACGGCCCTGGCAGTCCCAGGGCCGCCCATTCCCAGAGCGGGATCTGGCCGCGAGGGGAGCGCGCCCTCGGCTCTGGAGCGGGAACCCAAGCCAGGGCCCAAGGGCCTGCTGGTCCGGGCCCCTAGCTTAGGCCGGAAGGAGGCGGTGCAAGCGGGCTGGTGGCCCCGGGCGGTGCTGGAGAAGTTGAAGCTGAACAGCCAGGAAATCTCGGCGGCGGCTGAAGTCGTCAACAGGATCGTGGACCAGCTGCTGAAGAGACTGCAGAGCTGCGAGTCTGAATTCAGAGGCGTCGCGCTTCTGCGCACAGGGAGCTACTACGAGCGTGTGAAGGTGAGCTGCCGGTTCCCCAGGCGTGCCCGGCCGGCCCCAACTTCCTCATCCCTCTCCCCAGCTACTCTCAAGACACTGCTGTGGTAGGAATTCAAATGTATAGATTCATTCTTGCAAGCACACCTGTATTAAGTTTTTATACCAGCTATATACTTGGTATTGTTGAGTGAGGTCCCACGTCAATTCTGACTTGGATAATTTGGAGTGGTCTGTGAGGAATTTCACAAAATTAATACATCTGAGAGACCTTTTTCCTGTAAGAAGGAGATATATACTCCATAGGGAAAATATCTTCAGTCCCCTTCCCCGTTTCTGATACACGTCATGGGAAGCTCAATGCGAGTTGTTAAAAAAAATTAAGAGAAAATCTTCTGCAGGTGTTATTAAAAAGCATACCTCCTAAATACACGTGATACAATTGCTTTTAAATATTTCCCACAGCTCTATTTGTTTGCAGGTGGTTAAAATCATTAAAATAATCATTGCACTATAAATTGATGTTTAGGAGTAGGTACCTGAAACAAGCTTACTACCTGAGCAGTGGCAGATTTCTTTGGTTGTGTTTTTAGCCCAGTTTGGCCGTTTTGTTGCAGCTGGGCTGTGCGCTTCCTTTACCTCTGTGTAAGATTTTGGGTGTAGCATGAAGAGCAATAGAGTCTGATAACATATCTTTATAAAGTAATCGTAATTTATTTTAGAGTTGCATATTGGCTTTATTCAACTAGCTGCTCTCCTCTGGAAAGAGAATGATTAAATAAAATTCTAGATTTAGGGTTTTAGAATTATAAACTGTTGAAAGAACAGGACAAAAATTATGCATCTTTGTATCTCTAAATCTTAAGCATATAGCAAGCACTCAAGTGAATGAATGAATGAATGAATGGGCCCCAGAAGAAAGGATGGGTGATTTCTTTCAAGACCCATGTCTTTTCAGGCTAGCAAAGTCAGATTTAATTTCCATGATAAGAATTTAACCTGGAGCCTTCAGTGGAGATTAAATGTTTCATGTATTTTTGATTTGGCTTCTCACCTAGATCGTAAATTACGTTGTCGCAGTGTTTGCACAGAAATGTTTGTACCCTCTACAGCTGTTTAATTCAATGGTGTGGACTTAGTGATATTTGTTTATTGTAAAAAAGACGGTGTATGGGAAAAAAAGACAGTGTATGTACTGGTCTTTGGATCTTAAACTCTTTTAGACTGAAAACCACTCATAATTCCATCTAAAAGTTTCTTGAAAGCCACGTGAGCAAAACTTTCATCAGACTATCTGTGTGCTGTGCATAATTCTTATGTGAGTATCAATTTAGTTCAATTATATGGATGGTCCAAAGGAAAAGGAAAACTATTAAGACTAGAGAACAATAGGGCATTTAGAGAACAGTCTCCAATCAGATGCACACTCCTTTTTAAAATCACACTGATGGAAATAAGTTCAATAAATTTGTTTTATCTAAAACATTATTATTTTTTTTTACTAGCTAAAAAAGGTATACATGCAGGGTAGGAAATTACTGCTTAATGGATGCAGTTTATGTTTGGGGTTGTGATGGTTTGGAGGCTTTATGGACCCAAGAAGATCATTTTCTTAAAGCTAATCCATTCCCATGGGTGTAAACCTATTGTGGGTGAGACCATTTGAGTGGGTTATTTCAGTAGGCTTGGAGTCCTTTATAAGAGGATGAAACACACAGAGGCTCGGAGAGAGACACAGAAGCTAAGAGAGAAAGACACAGAGACAGAGAAGATGCCACTGAAGCCAGAAACTGGAAGCAAAGGAGCCTGGAAGAGAAGGGAGACACCAGCAGATGCTGTCATGTGCCTTGCCATCTGACAGAGTCGTCCAGGTATCATCTTGGTGATGCCTTGATTTGGACATTTTAATGACTTCAGAACTGTAAGCTTGTAAATTAATAAATTCCCATTGTAAAAGCCAACCCATTTTATGGTATCTGCATTTCAGCAGCTTTAAGAAACTAAAACAGGGGGTAATGTAAAAGTTTTGGTATTGGAGAGTGGTGATGGTTGAACAACATTGTGAATGTAATTATACCATTGAATTGTACAATGGAAAGTGGTTAAAATGGGAAATTTTAAATTCTATATATGTTGCCACAATAAAAATTTGAAAACAAAATTGAGTACACTTGAAGAGGAACTAAATAAATGGAAAGTTATATCATGTTCAGTTTCCGCCAAATTGAGCTATAATAGATTTGGTGCAATCTCAGTAAGAATCCCATTCATTTTTTGTTTAAATTGACAAGCTGACAGTGAAACTTATATGAAAATGCAAATGACTTAGTACAGCCAAGGCAATTCTAAAGGAGAACAATGTTGGTGGTTTTACCCTACCAGAGAGCAAGAATTATTATAAAGCTATCCTAATTAAGCAGTGGTACTGGTGCAATAAGACAAATAAGCCAACAGAAATAGACCCCCACAAATAATTCAATATAATACATAATATACTCAGTAATGCAGTTCAATGGGGTAAATGATGGTCTTTTCAGTAAATGATGCTGGGTCAGCTGGATATCCATATGGGAAAAACACGAACATTGATCCCTACCTCACATCATACAGATGGTTAGAGATGTATCATAGACTTGAATGTGAAACGTAAAACAGTAAAGCTTCTAGAAGAAAGCTAAGAAGAATATCTTAATAACCTTAAGGTATGTATATATTTCATAAATAGGACACTAATATTGCTAACCTTAATAGAAAAGATAGATAAATTGGATTTCCACCATTGAGAAAGTGAAAACACAAGCCACAGACTGAGAGAAGACATTTGCAATATGTATATTTGATAAAGTACTCATACCAGAATATATAAAGAACACCTACAAATTAATAAGAAAATGATAGACAAACCAGTTTAAAAATGGGCAAAAGACTTGGGCAGACACTTTAGTAGGTCATCCAAATAGCAATAAGCATAGAAAAGAACTCAATATCATTAGTCATCAGGAAAATGCAAATTAAAACTATGATAGGATTTTACCACAATCTATCCAATAGTATAGCTAACATTTAAAAAGACTCGACAATTCCAAGTGTTGGAGAATAGGTGGAACAAATGAACCTTTCTTACATTCATGATGGGCGGATAAAATTGGTACCACCTCTGTTATAGATTTTTTTTTTTCCCAAAAAGATATATTCAAGTCCTAGCACCTGGTCTCTCAAATTTGGAAAGAAGATGTTGCTGACAGGGCGGCGCAGAAATGAGACGCAGACACAAAGTTAAGAATTAAGGGAGCAGGGGACCCACTGCATCTCGTGCTAAGTGGATGCTAATGCACCTGTGCTCCAGCTATTTATTTGTTTCAGAAGATAAGAGAGTATATGCTAAGTGTCCTAAGGCACGCAGAGCCCACCAGATACCTATATTTACATCCTGTTGCATATCAGAAGGAACAATCTAGGTTCAGGACAATGGTAAACGTTGTCGTCATAGTCACAAGACACATATCTTTACAAGGTGTGCCTACATAGCATTCCATGAAGGCCTGCGGCCCAGCATTCCAGGCCGCCACCCCGGACACGGTCTAAGTAACATGAAAGACTTGGTTCCCTACAATAAGATCCTATTTGGAAATAGGGTCTTTGAAGATGTTATTAATTAAGATGAGGCCAAGCTAGATTAGGGTGGACACTAATTCAGTATGACTGGTGTCATTATAAGGAGAGGAAATTCAGACAAAGAGAAGACAATTGTGTCAGAGACAGAGATTGAGTATGCCACAAGTCAAAGCATGCCATAGATTGCCAGGATACCACCACCAGGATCCTACCAACATGAAGAAGCACAGTCCTTCTGACACCTTGATTTGGACTTCTAGCCTCAAGAACTGTGAGACAATATATTTCTGTTGTTTTAAGCCACTGAGTTTGTGATACTTTGTTATGGAAGCCTTTGGAAACTAAGACAACCTCTAGAAATTTGGCAATTTCTTCTAAAGTTAAAAGTATGGTCTAGGAATTCCATTCCATATACACAATAGAAAGGAGTGCTCATGTCCACCAAAAGGCATATAGAAGAATGTTCAGAACAGTGTTATTTATAATAGTTAAAAACATGGAAAGAACCCAAACATACATCAGCAGAGTGAAGAAATATATTTTGGTATCTTCCACTAATTCAATGAAATACTACATCAAATGAAAAAGAACAAACTTTGGATACATGCAACAATATGGGTAATTTTCACAAACATAATGTTGAGTGAAAGATCAAATATAAAAGAGTACATACTACATGATTCAGTTTATATGATGTTCCCAAACAGGCAAACCTAATATATGGTATTTGAAGGCAGAATAGTGGTTACCCTTTCTAGAGGATTACTTACAGGGAATCGGAAAGAAGACGACTTCTGGGGTGTTGGGGATGGGAATAGAATGCCACAAAGCTTATTGTTCTTACTGAGATTCAGCCAATTTTCTTGAATAAACACTTCTTGGATTGTTACAAGTCTTTGATTAGTTTACAGAGTTCTGAAAAAGTTGAAGTTGACAGTTTTTCCTGTGTTCTTGTAGCTTTTATGGAAGAGTGGATTTTCAGATGTTCATACTCCATTATTCCTACTGATGTCACTCCCAGTGTATTTTACCTTGGTTCTGGTCTCAATTTGGATGAACCAATTTCACGTGCCCAATAGACACTCTGACTACTGTATTGAACAGTACAGTAAAAGAGCTGCACTTAAAGCATACTCTTAACTAGTGAAGGCTACTGGCATTTTTAATATAGGAAAAATAAGCATTTATTGTAATTGCTATAATTATTTTTGTGAAGATGGATAAGAAGATTATTTGACACTCCTGCAAATGGTGTGATTCAGAAACACTAACGTAGTGCATGACTTGGAGCTCACACTCACTTGAGTGGCCAACCACCATCATGAGATTGCTCTTGCTCACCTGCCCAGGAGGTGACTACACACACTTTTGACACCTTTGTGATAGGAGGGAGGGTGGCTACAGTGTGTGTCTTGTGGCATAAAAGATAACATCTTGAAGTAAAGGACTTCAATTTTATTAAACTTTAACCTCAGAAATATCCAGTATAAATTTTAAAAGCTTATATATGTCATTTACAATTATTTTTAATTGTAAAAATGTATGCCCATATTTTTAAAAAATTGAGAATAGAAGCTACAAACTAAAACCAGTAATACCCTTCCACCTGCTCCCAGTGCTGCGATTCCTACTCCCAGAGGGTATAAATATTAGGAATTTTGTTTTTCAAAGGAGACTTTTAGGAGAAAGTTAGCTTGGAAAACATCTGCAAGGAAACATTTCACTGCTGTTTTTACTGTTTTATAGATTTCTGCTCCTAACGAATTTGATATCATGTTTAAACTGGAAGTCTCCAGAGTTCAGCTGGAAGAATATTCTAACAGTGGTGCTTATTACTTTGTGAAGTTCAAAAGAAATCCCAAAGGAAACCCTCTGAGTCAGTTTTTAGAAGAGGAAATATTATCAGCTTCTAAGATGCTGTCAAAATTTAGGAAAATCATCAAGGAAGAAATTAAAAACATTGAAGGTAAGACTTTTGACTTTTGATTATTAGGAGTCTAATCGTACCTACTAATTGCTAGTGTACCCTTCTGATATTTCTTGACTTCCCTGCAGCAGACTGTTGATTCCCAGCTCTTTCTAGAAAAACTCTTCTCTTAGTTTCACTCCACTATGTTTTCTTGGTACTCTTCCTAAATGTTGATTTGCTCCATTTCAGTTTTCATTGAGTATTCATTGAGCTGCTGCCAGTGCCACTGGACATATAAGGTTGAATAAAACAGGTGAGATCCCGTCTTGACGTTTATAATCTAGTAAGGAGACAGTGTAAATAATATATAATACAAATTGCAGTGAGTGCTCTGGAGGGAATGAACTGGGAGTAGTGATAGCAATTGGGATGGGGGGTGGGCTTGAAACAAGTCCTGAGGCAGAAAAGAGCTTGGCAAGCCCGAGGAACAAGAAGAAGCCTGCATTAGTTAGGGTTCTCTAGGGAAACAAAACCAACAAGAGATATCTGTAAATGTAAGATTTTATAAAAGTGTCTCACACAGCTATGGGGATGCACTAGTCCAAATTCCTTAGGGCAGGATGCACCAGTCCAACTCTGATGAAGGTATTCGAGGAACTCCTCAGGAGACGCTGGCTAGCTAAAGAAGAAGTGAAGGTTCTCTCTCTTTCTCCCTTAAAAGTCTTCAACTGATTGGATTAAATCCAGCTGATTGAATTCTCTCATTGTGGAAGACACACCCTTTATTGATGTGATCATTCACAGGTACAGTCAATTAACTGATGATTTAATAAACCAGTCTTCTGGTTTATTAACCAGCCACAAATATCCTTGTGGTAATGGTTAGGCCAGTGCTTGCTTGACCAGACACCTGGACACCATCACCTGGCCAAATTGACACATGAACCTATCCATCACAAGGCCTCTGAGACACGGGGAAGAGTGATATGAAATGAAGTTAAAGGAGGTACTAGTTGCCATATTTTCTAAGGACTTGTAGATCCTGAGAAGGAATTTGGATTTTATTCTATGTGCATTGAGAAGCCACTGAGAGATTTTAATTAGGGAGTAATGATTGACTTTGTGTTTCTAAAAGTTTACTTTGGTTGCAATAGAAAAGAGATTATAAGAAGGCAAAAATGGAAGTAGGGAGATTAGAAAAGAAAATATTGTAATAGTTCAGTGAAAGATGATGGTGGCTTAGATAGGATGTAGGTGGGTGCTAGGAATGGAGAGAAGCAGACAGATCCAGGCTATACTAGTGATTGTCCTGGATTAAGTGTAGGCAGTAAAGGAGAGGGTTGAATTAAAAATGGCTCCCAGATTTCTGCTTGAGCACCTGGGTGGATTGGCTTTGTCATTTTCTGAGATGGAAGGAATGAAGTGGAATATATTCTGGAGAATGAGTTAAGAGTTTGGCCTTGGATATGTTAGGCTAGGGATTCCAGGGATACATCCCAGTGGATGTATCAGGTTTGGAGTTCACAGGATATGTTTGGGATGCAGAAAAACATTTAGAAGTTATCAACATATTGATGGCATTAGGAATGGATGAATGGATTTATCAAATAATTATTAATGAATTTATATAGTAAATAATATTAGGATTATTATATAATACTTAATAAATTATCAATAAATTAGATAATTCAGTAAATATTTATTGATCATCTAATTGACCAGGCAGTTTTATAGGAGTTTGGGATAAATTAGTGAACAAATAGATGAAGACTCTCACCCTTCTGTAGCTTATAATCTTCCGAGTGGAGATATACAACTAACATTACACAGAAAAAAATAATTACCTTGTATGCTAGAAGGTGATAATTGCTATGGAAAAAAAGTATAACAAAGTGAGAAGGATGAGGAGGGCTGGGGATCGTGGGGGGGGCTGGCAAATTGCAATATTACATAATGTTCTGGTTTGCAAAAGCTGCCATTATGCAAAATACCAGGAATGGATTGGCTTTTTTAAACGGGATTTGTTAGGTTACAATTTACTGTTCTAAGGCCACAAAGGTGTCCAAATTAAGGCACCAACAAGAGGATACCTTCAATGAAGAAAGGCCAATGGTGTCTGGAACACCTCTCTCAGCTGGGAAGGCACGTCGTTGGCATCTATTGGTCCCTTGCTCCCAGGTTGCATTTCAAAATGGTTTTCTCTAAAATGTCTCTGGGCATCTGTCTTAGCTCTTCTCTCTGAGCTCCTCTGTGTCCTTGCTTCTTTTTCCCAGGATGTTTCTTTCTAAATATCTGGGGGTCCTCTCTCAGCTTCTCTGGGGAAATCTGTGGGCTTCATCTCTTAGCATCTCCAAACATCCTTCTGTCTGCATCTCTAAGCATCTCCAAGCATCAGTGTTTGTGTCAGCTCTTAGCTTCTCTTAAGTACTAATCAAGACCCACCCTGAAAGGGCAGGGCCACACCATCATGGAACTAGCTAATCAAAATGTCTCACCTACATTTGTGTGAGTCATGTCTCCATGGAAACAACCTAATCAAAAATCCCATCCTAATCAAGACTAGTAAGTCTGCCCCCACAAGATTGCATTAAAGAACATGGCTTTTTTGGGGGACATAATAGATTCAAACCAGAACATCCTACCCCCTGGACCCCAAAAAGACATGTTCTTTCCAAATGCAAAAATATATTCATTCCATCACAATATAGATAAGTACAAAGTGCTAACATTCCCCTCTGGCTGTGGACCTGTGAAAACTCAGAACAAGTTATCTGCTGCCAAAATACAAAGGAGGGACAATCATAGGATAAATGTTCCCATTATCATAGTGAGAAGTTGGAAGGAAAACAGAGGTCATGGGACCAAAACAGCTCCTAAAACCCACAGGGCAAACTTCAAATTCTGAGAGTCATTTATAGAATGGTGTTTTATCCTCGGGGCTTGAGAGAGCAGGAGTCCAACCCTTTCCAAGGGCCTTCATGGCAGCCCTTTTCTCTCCAAAGGCTGGGGTGAGTGCTCCAACATATCCACACATTGGGGAGACCACCTTTGTCTCAGCCTCACCATTCTCAAGCATAGGGATGCCACCCGGACTCTGCATCTCCAGGGTAAAGGCTCTTCCCTCTCCAAACAGTGGGATGGTGGCCAGAATCTCCCCAACCCCCAGGGAATGTGCTCTACTCTTTCTGAGGCCTGGGGTGGCAGCACTCTTCCAGAGCATTGAGGCAGAAGGCCTGCTCTCTGCCCCCAGGGAAAACTCATCCTTTCCATGTGCATGGGTTGCTCTGCTCTCCTTGCCTGAGATTTCTTGGCTTCAGACCTTGCCTTTCATGGTTCTTCTCTGAAGAAATTTTTCCTTTAATCTGTTTCTTTTTCATCTCTTTTACTGGCAGTGGTTCCATCTATACAAATCTCACAAAACATTTGTTAGCTTGGCATGCAGCATACATGGGTCAAAACCCCCAGACAATAGGACTTTCCATAAATCCTTTCTGGATAACTCCGTCTCTAATCCTGGCTTGTCCTGAAATGGCTGGCTGGTTCCAGGTTTTGTTAAATCCTCACGTGGCGCACTATCCTCTGGGGTCTCACTTTCTGTAAGCCTAGAATTTTCCAGACCATTAATTTCTGGTTTCTTTGTACCCAAGAGTTCAGTTCTCAGCTTCTCTCTTTCCTCCCTCATTTTACCATAAGCCGCAAGAAGCAGCCAGGTTGCATTTTTGATATTTAGTTTGGAGATCTCTTCAGCTAAGTATCCGAGCTCATGGCTTTCAAATTCTGCCTTCCATCCAACACCAGGACTCAATTTTGCCAAATTCTCCACCACTTCAAAACAAAGACTGTCCATCTTCCAGTCTGCAAAGACACAGTCATCATTTCTGTTTAAGGCTTCATCAGAAGTATCTTTTGAGTCCATATTTCTACCAACAGTCTCTTCAAGGCAATCTAGGTGTTTTCTATCAAGTGCCTCACAATTCTTCCACAGTCATCCCCTTTTCCATTTAAAAAGCCATTCCAGCATGTTTGGTATTTGCAGACTCAGCAGCACGCCGCTTCTGTGGTACCAAAATCTGTTCCAGATTTTGCAAATGCAGCCATTATGCAAAATACCAGGAATGGATTGGCTTTTATAAGGGGGGTTTATTAGGTTACAAATTTACAGTTCTGAGTCCACAAAGGTGTCCAAACTAATGCATCAAGAAGAGGATACCTTCACTGAAGAAAGACCAATGGTGTCCAGACACCTCTGTCAGCTGGGAAGGCACGTGGCTGGCATCTGCTGGTCCTTTGCTCCCAGGTTGTGTTTTAAAATGGCTTTCTCCAGAATGTCTCTGGGTGTCTGTCTTAGGTCCTTTCTCTCAGCTCCTCTGCGTCCTTGCTCTTTCTCCTAAACTCTTTCTCTCTAAGCTTCTGGGGGTCCTCTCTTAGCTTCTATGGGGAAAACTCTGGGCTGCTTCTCCTAGCTTAGCAACTCCAAACATCCTTCTGTCTGTATCTCCAAGCATCTCCAAGCATCAGCATCTGTGTCGGCTCTGTGTCGGATTGTATAGTATGTGAATAAAACTGTTAACAACAACAACAACAACAACAACAACAGTATGGCCTTCTGCTTGCTAGAAATTAGAGTACCCTTTGATTCAGCCTGGTCAGAAGCTGTACCATTTAAAATAAATTTTCATTTTATTAATTGCAAAAAAAAAAAAAAATGATGGAGCCCAGTTGACTTTGGGTGTGATTCTTAACCCTCATTTGTTGTTTACAAGAACAAATGAATGGCCCTTGTGTGGTTTTGTTTAATTTGTGGACAGAGACCCACAGACAGGTGCAAAAAATAAATCCTCTTTTGCAATCCTTAAAAAAAGAAATAATTCACTTGCAGTGATTCTTTTTTTTTTAATCTTCGTTTTATTGAGATGTATTCACATACCATGCAGTCATACAAAACAAATCGTATATTCGATTGTTCACAGTACCATTACATAGTTGTACATTCATCACCGAAATCAATCCCTGACACCTTCATTAGCACACACACGAAAATAACAAGAATAATAATTAAAGTGAAAAAGAGCAATTGAAGTAAAAAAGAACACTGGGTACCTTTGTCTGTTTGTTTGTTTGTTTCCTTCCCCTGTTTTTCTACTCATCCATCCATAAACTAGACAAAGTGGAGTGTGGTCCTTATGGCTTTCCCAATCCCATTGTCACCCCTCATAAGCTACATTTTTATACAATTGTCTTCGAGATTCATGGGTTCTGGGTTGTAGTTTGATAGTTTCAGGTATCCACCACCAGCTACCCCAATTCTTTAGAACCTAAAAAGGGTTGTCTAAAGTGTGCGTAAGAGTGCCCACCAGAGTGAACTCTCGGCTCCTTTTGGAATCTCTCTGCCACTGAAGCTTATTTCATTTCCTTTCACATCCCTCTTTTGGTCAAGATGTTCTCCGTCCCACGATGCCAGGTCTACATTCCTCCCTGGGAGTCATATTTCACGTTGCCAGGGAGATTCACTCCCTTGGGTGTCTGATCCCACGTAGGGGGGAGGGCAGTTATTTCACCTTTCAAGTTGGCTTAGCTAGAGAGAGAGGGCCACATCTGAGCAACAAAGAGGCATTCGGGAGGAGGTTCTTAGGCACAATTATAGGGAGGCCTAGCCTCTCCTTTGCAGCAACCATCTTCCCAAGGGTAAAACCTATGGTAGAGGGCTCAACCCATCAAACCACCAGTCCCCTATGTCTGTGGTCATGTTAGCAACCATCGAGGTGGGGTAGGCCAATACCCCTGCATTCTCCACAGGCTCCTCAAGGGGGCTCTACATATTTTTTTCCTTTTTTTTTTTTTTTTCCTTTTTTTTTTTTTAATCAACTGTATGAAAAAAAAATTAAAGAAAAAAAAACATACAATAAAAGAACATTTCAAAGAGACCATAACAAGGGAGTAAGAAAAAGACAACTAACCTAAGATAACTGCTTTACTTCCAACATGTTCCTACTTTACCCCAAGAAAGTTACCTGATATAGCAACATTTCTGTGAACTTGTTCCTACTATATCCATCAGAAATTAACAGACCATAGTCATTCCTGGGCATCCCCAGAACATTAAATAGCTTACTTGTTCTTCTTGGATTATTGTTCCCCCTTCCTTAATTGCTCTCTATTGCTAGTTCCCCTACATTCTACATTATAAACCATTTGTTTTACATTTTTCAAAGTTCACATTAGTGGTAGCATATAATATTTCTCTTTTTGTGCCTGGCTTATTTCGCTCAGCATTATGTCTTCAAGATGCAGTGATTCTTGATCATTCCCAGGGGTGAGCAATTCCAGCTGTTATCTCTTTGGGGCCACACTTAACTAGAGCTAGTACATGTTTAGCAGAATGCCCCTTTATATGCACAAACTTTGAAATGTACAATGGTTGGGAAGGTATTTTTCTCATTATACAGATGATAGAACCAAGGGCTAGGGAGGTTAAATGAATTGCCCAACCAAAGTAAATATATACATACATACATACCTACATACTCCAGTGAACTAATCAGGACCCACCTGAAATAGGCCAGGCCTTACCTCCATGGAAATATCTAATCAAAATGTCTGACCTACAGTTCCATGGAAATAACCTAATCAAAATGTCCCACCCTAATCAAGACTCATAAGTCTGCTACCACAATATTGCATTAAAGAAAACATGACTTTTGTGGGGGACATAATAGATTCAAACCGGAACAGATAGCATGTTAAAAAGAGGATCCTATTAGAGGTTAGAAAGGGGCTCAAAAGGAAGAATATGAATATTTGGCAGAAGATGTGGTTAGTGTTTAGAATGCTCCTGGCAACCAGAAAACCATTGAATTTGGACTTCAGTTTGTGGAGGTTGTAGGTGACTTTGTCGAGAGCCATTTCAGTGGGGTGGTGACACAAAAGGTTGAAGAGCTAAAAGGCAGGGATGCTGTGGAGACAGTGTGTGTAGTCAACTCTTTAGAGAATTTTGGCTGCGAAGGCAGCAGAGAGATGGGTGTGTGTGGAGAGGAGGTGAATATAGGGTCAAGGAAGAGGTATATTTTAGGATGGGAGAAACTGGAATGCCTTTGTATGCAGATGAATCTAATAGGGAGGGAGAGACAGCTGTGCAAAAAAGGGAATAATTGGAGGAGGAAGGTGCTTGATGAGGTAAGAGGGAATGGATTCAATGTCCATCTGCAGGGATCCCCTTTGAAAAGAGGAAGAATACTTTTTTAGTGGTAACAGGGGGGAAAAAGGAAATAATGGATAAAACTGGGCAGGTTTCAGATTTAGTGGTGAGAAAATGAGGGCATCCTCTAGGATTTTCTCCGTAGTGTTCTTGTCTCTCACTATGGTTTCTCAAATATTTTACTTGTCTTTATTGCTTGTGCTCTCCTAATTCCCAAAGTAAGCATCTCTCATCCAGAGGCCTCTCCCAAGTTTCTGACCACCACAGCTATTTGCCCAGTGGCTATTTCCACCTTGGTGTCCACTGACACAAGAGCTCAGTGTGTCTGAAATGGAGTTCATCTGGCCCAACCTTTCTTCCTTCTTACTATTTTGGAGAATAGAATCAACATCAAACATTTTCCAGCCTAAAATCCTAGGATAGCATTTATGTTACTTTCCTAGGATTGCTGTAACTACAAACTCGGTGGCTTAAACAACTGAAATTTACTCTCTCATGGTTCAGGAGACCAGAAGTCTGAAATCAAGATATCAGTAGGGTCAGTTCCTTCTGGAGTCTCAAGGGGACAACCGTGCCTCTCTTCTAGCTTCTGCTGCTTGCTGGCAATCCTTGGCATTCTCTGGCTTGTAGCTGCATCACTCCAATCTCTGAGCCTGTTGTCATATCGCTTTCTTCCTTATATGTGTCTAGGTGTTCTCATTTCCTCTCATAAGGACATCAGTCACTGGGTTAGTGCCCACCATAATCCAGTACAACCTTATCTTAATGAATTATATTTGCAAAGACCCTATTTCCAAACAAGGTCACATTCTGAGGTGGACCTGAATGGGGGGGGGGGGTGCCCTATTCAACCCACTACACCATCCCAGACTCCTACCTTCTTTTTCCTCATCCTGTGCATTCAAGCCATCCACCAGTTCTGTTGGTTTGATCCTCTTAAATTGCTCTCACTGCTGCTCCCTGTTTGTCGATCCTCACTGCCCCTGTGCTACCATGGGCACCCATCCTCTGTGCTGGTCCAGTGCTGTGTCACCTCCCTGCTTTCCCTCTTCCCTGCCACTTGTCTGGCCTCTCCTCCAGGCTTCTCTCCACACTGCCTCTGTAACTCTAATGAAAATTTACTCACAGCACTCCCAAAGTCTTCAGGAGCTCCTCACGGAAACTTGAAAATGCCTTCCCATGGTAGGTATCAATAAATATTGGTTAAATGATGTCCTAGTTTGCTAATGCTGCAGAATGCAAAACACCAGAGATGGATTGGCTTTTATAAAACGGGGATTTATTTCGCTACACAGTTACAGTCTTAAGGCCACAAAGCGTCCAAGGCAACACATCAGCAATCGGGTACCCTCACCGGAGGATGGCCAATGGCCTCCGGAAAACCTCTGTTAGCTAGGAAGGCAGCTGGCATCTGCTCCAAAGCTCCGGCCTCAAAACGGCTTTCTCCCAGGACGTTCCTCTCCAGCAAGCTTGCTTCTCTTCAAAACATCACTCCCAGCTGCACTCTCTTCCTCCCCCCGAGTCAGCTCATTTATGTAGCTCCACCGATCAAGGCCCACCCCGAATGGGTGGGGCCACGCCTCCATGAGAACATCTCATCAGAATCATTGCCCACAGCTGGGTGGGGCACATTCCAAGCAAATCCAACCATCACCAAAATGCCTGCCCCATACAAAACCACAAAGATAATGGCATTTGGGGGACACAATACACTCAAACCGGCACATTCCACCCCCTGAACCCCAAAATGACATTATCTTTCCAAATACAAAATACATTCATTCCATCACAATATCACAAAAACTTAAATCATTTCAGTAACAAAAGTTAAGTACAAAATCCCATCAAAATCAGTTTAGGCTTGGTCAGTTCTAAGGCATAATTCCCCTCTAGCTGTGGATCTGTGAACCTAGAACAAGTTATGTACTTCCAATATACAAAGGAGAGACATTCATAGGATAAACATTTCCATTGCCATAAGGAGAAACAGTAAGGAAAACAGGGTTAACAGGAGCAAAACAGTTCCTAAAACCCACAGGACAAAGTCCATTAGATTTCAAAGTCCGAGAGTCATTTACAGAACAATGTTGCATCCTTGGGGCTTGAGAGAGCAGGAGTCTAACCCTTCCCAAGGGCCTTTTCGGCAGCCCTTTCCTCTCCAAACGCTTAGGTGAGTGCTCCAACATTTCCACACATTGGGGAGACCACCTTCTCGGCCCCACCCTCCTCAAACATCGGGGCAGCTCCCGGATTCCCTTCCATCTCCGGGTCACATGCTCAACCCCTTCAGAACAGTGTGGTGGCAGCCAGGCTCTCCCCAATTCCCTGGAAATGTGCTCCACCCTCTTTGGGGCTTGGGGTGGCAGGACATTTCCTGAGCAACGAGGTGGAAGGCCCGCCCTCGACCTCCAGGGCAAACTCACCCTTTCCCTGCGTGTGGGCTGCTCCGTTCTCCCAGCCCTAGACCTCCTGACGCCAGACCTCAACCTCCATGGCTCTGTCTTTGAAGAGATTTTTCCTTTAATTTTTTCCTTGTCTGTCTCCTCCAGTCCAGACCGGCAATGGCTCTGTCTATAAAGCTCTCGCAAAAATTCTGTTGGCTTTGCATGAAGCACACAGGGGTCAAAGCCATTAGACAACAGGACTTTCCACAAATCCTTTCTGCTTAACTCCTTTTCCAATCTTGGCTTGTACTGAAATGGCGGCTGGGTTCCATGTTTGATTATATCCTCATGTTGGGCTGTAGCTTCTGGGATTCCACCCCCTGGAAGCCTGTAATTTTCCAAGCCATCAACTTCTGGTTTCTTTGAACCCAAGAGTTCAGTTCTAAGTTTATCTCTCTCTGCTCGCATTTTACTATAAGCTGCAAGGAGAAGCCAGGATATGTCCTCCACACGTAGTCTGGAAATCTCCTCAGCTAAGTATTCCAGGTTGTTGCTTCCAGATTCTTCCTTCCATCTGACACCAGGACTCAATTTTGCCAAATTTTGTGCCACTTTAAAACAACGATCACCTTTCTTCCAGTTTGCAACAACACATTCATCATTTCTGCTCAAGTCCTCATCAGAAGTGTCTTTAGAGTCCATATTTCCACAAACAGTCTCTTTAAAGCAGTTTTGGCCTTTTCTATCAAGCTCCTCACAACTCTTCCAGAAATTCCCCCTTATCCATTTAAAAAGCCGTTCCAACATGTTTGGTATTTGCAAACTCAGCAGCAAAAGCACCCCACTCCTGGTACCAAAATCTGTCCTAGTTTGCTAATGCTGCAGAATGCAAAACACCAGAGATGGATTGGCTTTTATAAAACGGGGATTTATTTCGCTACACAGTTACAGTCTTAAAGCCACAAAGCGTCCAAGGCAACACATCAGCAATCGGGTACCCTCACCGGAGGATGGCCAATGGCCTCCGGAAAACCTCTGTTAGCTAGGAAGGCAGCTGGCATCTGCTCCAAAGCTCCGGCCTCAAAACGGCTTTCTCCCAGGACGTTCCTCTCCAGCAAGCTTGCTTCTCTTCAAAACATCACTCCCAGCTGCACTCTCTTCCTCCCCCCGAGTCAGCTCATTTATGTAGCTCCACCGATCAAGGCCCACCCCGAATGGGTGGGGCCACGCCTCCATGAGAACATCTCATCAGAATCATTGCCCACAGCTGGGTGGGGCACATTCCAAGCAAATCCAACCATCACCAAAATGCCTGCCCCATACAAAACCACAAAGATAATGGCATTTGGGGGACACAATACACTCAAACCGGCACAAATGAGTAAAACACTTTGCTTTGTGAGGTCAGTTTCTGTTTTAGAACTAATTTTCACCGTACACTTAGCACTTTGTAGATCTCCTGCTGTAGTTATTTTCTCTGTGGATTCATAAAGCCTTCCTTCCTTTTTTTATGTTTAAATAGATACAGATGTCACTATGAAGAGGAAGAAGAAAGGGAGTCCTGCTGTAACACTTCTTATTACAAAACCTAAGGAAATATCAGTGGATATAATCCTGGCTTTGGAATCAAAAAGCAGCTGGCCTGCTAGCACCCAGGAAGGCCTGCCCATCAAGAGCTGGCTCGGATCAAAAGTTAAGAACGAACTAAGACGACAGCCATTTTACCTCATACCCAAGCATGCAAAGGAAGGAAATGGTTTTCAAGGTATCCTGAATGTGAAGGTTAATTTAAAGATGTTGTTAATTGTTAGTGTTATATAGTAGGGCAGTAAGAGATGAACAGCAATTAATGCTTCAGGCATTTCAAGAGCCACCAGGCTAAATAGGCCACAAGGTGGGAATCTGGTGAATGAAAAAATTGAAAAGGTCATAACGGTGGTAATAATGTCAAATCTTCACCTTTAAAATGTCTAGTAGCCCATATTTAAATTTTATTTATTTATTTTTTGTAAACAAAAGTAGCACTGGAGTCAGACTCTTCTGGATCCGAATCCTGAGGATTTTTCTCTTAGTAGCTCTTTGGTCCCGGGCTAGTTACTAAGCCTTTCTAAACTTGTTTGCTCATCTGCACAATAGCTTAATCAAAGCAACTTGATAGATTCTGGGAAGATAAAAATGAGGCAGTATTTATAAAATCCCTAACTCAGTGCATGACAGTAATATATCATTATTGATATTATCATCAGAGCCTTGATGCTCATTTCCAGCCATGTTTCTCTCTTTCCTTTATCTTCCCATTCCACTGCTCCCCATGCAGCCAGCAGACCTTCTTTCCAGCCTCAGCTGTCAGTGGGTAAAGTGCTTAGGTCTGCCTTCTCACTTGTAAGCCCCAGCCTCACAGATCAGGACAGGTTTCAGACTGTGCTCTTGTGTAACGCTTGAGTTCCAGGAACTGAACTGAGCTGTCTACTGCTAAAACTGAATGATGGTGATATTTTCTCAGCAGGCAGAAAAAATTTAGTGAATTTTTTTCATTTTCTACCACAAATGTTCATAGGACTTTGGTACATACTATTGCTTGACTCCATGGAAATTGGAGAAGACCACAAAACAAATAAACCAAATTATAAATGAATATTACTTAAAAAAAAAAAACAAGTAGTCAGTCATGCTTAGTTTGATGGCTTGTATTTTTGTGGAGATGTAAAAATTTTTTATACTGCATACTTAAAGGAGTTATTCTTTTGCAAGAAAAGTAGTTAATAAGGTGAATTAAGTTTATTAGTATTTCATGGTTTTGTGGAATAACAGGACTCCATGCTACCCTCTTGTTGGTGCTCTATTGTCTTGGTGAAGACTGGAAGACAAATCCTTTGGTGGCCCTGTGGCCATAGAAAGGCCTACGTGGTTGGATAGTTCCTCACATCCTTGCATTTAGATCAAAGAAAGTGGTGGTTGGTAATGGCTACACAGCTTCACCTCTGCTTTCTGTTACCCTTGGCTATTCTCTGTCGCCCATCATTCCAGATTATTTATATCCAGATAAAACCCTAACATTGTGTGCATGTGTGTGTGTGTGAATGACTAAAGAGAGAGGTATATTAGCAACGAAACTGCTTGTACTAGATTGGAGACACTTAAAACATCTGTTTTAACATCTCTTTTTTTTTCCCAAACAATTTACCAGAAATTTCTTGGTCTCACAAGCCATGTATTTCTTAAACTTTTTATTTTGAAATAATTTCAAATTTACAGGACATTTGCAAAAATAATACAAAACCCATAAAGAGAACCCCAAAATACCCCCCACTCAGATACCCAGAACCACCACCTTTTAACATTTTGGCACGTTTGTCGTATCATTCTGTCTATTCATCCATCCATCCATCCATCCTCCATCCATCCATATCTCTACCTATCTGGCTATTTATCTATATCTATTTTCTAAACATTGGAGAGTAGGTTGAATATGATATGCTCCTTGAACGCTTAATTCTTCTATTTACATTTCTAGAGAATAGTTATTCACTTAAGTAACCATCTTAAGCACATTTATCACTTTCAAGCAATTTAACATTGATGTAAAGGTTATAGTCTATATTCTAGTTTTTTAAGTGCCCCAGTAATGTTCCTTTGGGTCTTTATAAGGTATGGTTTTAAAAATATCATTTCATTTTATTGATTTTTAATTAAAAATCTCAAGTTTTAATATCTATCACAAAAAACAATAGCAGTATCATTACCAAGAATATAGTTATAAAAAACAGTTTAAGATTTTTTTAAAGTTCTTTTTGTTCTTAAGATAAAGGGACAGTCAAAACAATCAGTTTTTGAAGTCACTTGAAAAAATTTCTCTGGGTGTTTAAGCTACCAAGTCAACATGGTTAAATTCACTTGTTTCATTATGATTTTGTTTTCAGAGGTTGCTTTTTAAAAATATGACTTAATTTTGTTTTATAAATTTATAAAATATTCACATGGTTCCAAAGTCAAAGCTACAGAAAAAGTTATATTCAGAGAAATATAGCTTCCATTCTATTCATACCCCCCATCCACACTCCTCTCTCCTTTCCTTAATAAGAGCCCCTTTTTAACTGTTTTTGGTTTATTCTTTTTTTTTTTTTTTTTTTTTCCACGGCCAAGTGGGTTTTATTCCAGGAATGGAAAGGTTTAACATCAAAAATCAATCAATGTTATATACCATATTTATAGGACAAAGGACAAAAATCACATGATCATTTCAATAGATACAGAATTTTGATTTGACAAAATCTAACACCTGTTCTTTTTTTTAATCTTCATTTTATTGAGATATATTCACATACCACGCAGTCATACAAAACAAATCGTACTTTCGATTGTTTACAGTACCATTACATAGTTGTACATTCATCACCTAAATCAATCCCTGACACCTTCATTAGCACACACACAAAAATAACAAGAATAATAATTAGAGTGAAAAAGAGCAATTTGGTTTATTTTTCTATTTTAAAAATATTTGAGTACAAACATATATGTTCCTATGCTACTCTCTTTTTTAAAAATCCAGCTAGGCAGTTCTTTTTTTCCATTTTAACCACTTTCAAGTATAAAAATTCACTGGTATTAATCACCTTTACAATGGTGCTCCCATCACATTACTAAAACTTTTTCAATACCCCAAACAGAAATTCTGTACCCATTAAGCAATAACTCCTCATTCTCTTAACTCCTGTACCCTCACCTCATAATCTATACTCTACTTTCTGACTATAAATTTGCATTTTCTAGATATTTCATATACATAAGATCATACAATGTTTGTCCTTTATGTCTGGTTTATTTCACTCAAGATGATGCCTTCATGGTTCATCCATTTTCAGCCATGTATCAGAACTGCATTCTTTTTTACAGGTGAATGATATTCCATGTATGAATAGACCACATTTTGCTTATCTGTTCATCTGTTGATGGAATTTTGGTTGTTTCCACCTTTTGGCTATTGTGAATAATGCTGCTACGAATGTGGCTGTACAATTATTTGTTCAAGTCCCAGCCTTCAGTTCTTTTGGATATATACATAGAAGTTGAATTTCCTGATCATACGTAATTTTGTATTTAATTTTCTAAGGAACCACCAAATTGTTACCCACAGCGACTGCACCATTTTACATTCCCACCAACAATGTACGAAGGTTCTTATTTCTCTGCATCCCCACCAATGCTTCTATTTGTTATTTTCCTTTTTTTAAAAATAGCTATTCTGGTGGGTATGAAGTGGTTTCTCGTTGTGGTGTTTTTTTTTTGTTTTTGTTTTTTTTTAATCTTCATTTTATTGAGATATATTCACATACCACACAGTCATACAAAACAAATCGTACTTTCGATTGTTTACAGTACCATTACATAGTGGTACATTCATCACCCAAATCAATCCCTGACACCTTCATTAGCACACACACAAAAATAACAAGAATAATAATTAGAGTGAAAAAGAGCAATTGAAGTAAAAAAGAACACTGGGTACCTTTGTCTGTTTGTTTCCTTCCCCTATTTTTCTACTCATCCATCCATAAACTAGACAAAGTGGAGTGTGGTCCTTATGGCTTTCCCAATCCCATTGTCACCCCTCATAAGCTACATTTTTATTTTTTTTTATTTTTTTTTTTTTTTTTTTTATTTTCACATGAACTCTGTCATTTATTTTTTTGTTTTTTTAAATTCAATTTCATTGAGCTATAATCACATACCATAAAATCATCCACAGTATACAATTGATTGTTTACAATACCATCATATAGTTGTGCATTCATCACCACAAACAATATTTGAACGTTTTCATTACTCCAAAGAAAAAATATAAATACAAATGAAAAGAAAGGTAAAAAAGAACACTTAAAACATCCCATCTCCCTCATTTCACCCTATTTTTCATTTAATTTTTGTCCCTATTTATCTACTCATCTTTCCATACACTGGATAAAGGGAGTGTGAGCCACAAGGTTTTCACAATCACACAGTCACACCATGTAAGCTACATAATTATACAATCATCTTCAAGAATCAAGGCTACTGAGTTGCAGTTCAAGGTATTTCCTTCTAACAATATTCTGTTGTATGTATACACCACAGTTTACTATTCTGTTCATCAGTCGATGTACCCTTAGGCCACCTCCATCCATTGCAAATCGTGAATAATTCTGCCATAAACACCAGTGTGCAAATGTCTATTCATGTCCCTGCTCTCAGTTCTTCCATGTTTATGCCCAATAATGAGGTTGTAGGACCTTATGGCACCCACATACTTAGCTTCTTGTGGAACCACCACACTGTCCTCCAGATAGGCTGCACCGTTCTACTTCCCCCCCAACAGTGAATAGGTACATCCTTCTCTCCATGTTTTCTCCAGCACTTGTATTCCTCTGTTTATTTCCACCCCCTGCAATTTTATAGAGATATATTCACATACAATATGGTCATCCATGGTGTACAATCGTTCCCAGTATCTTCATATAGTTGTGCATTTATCACCAGAATCAGCAAATGAACATATTCATTACTACAAAAAAATTCAAAAAAAGAATAATAAAAAAGATAAAATAAAAATACAATACAATACAATACATTACAATAATAGGGTCAGACAACAACACCACCACCAAGAATCCCATACCCTTCCCTTATATCCATCCCTCGCTTATAGATATTTAGCTTTGGTATATTGCCTTTGTCACATTAAATAGAAGAATATTACAATATTACTGTTAACTATAGACTCTAGTTTTCATTGATTACATTTTTTTCCCCAATACCATCCCCTTTTCAACCCCTTGCAAGACTGACATTCATTTGTTCTCCCACATGTAAAAACATTTTTATATTTGTATATTTAGTCACATCATTGACCATTCACTAAGTTATACAGTCCCAGTCTTTATTGTCTGGCTTTCCTTCTGGTGTCATACATGCCCCTAGCCTTCCTCTTTCAACTTTACTCACAGACTATCTTTGTTCAGTGTACTTACAATATTGTGCTACCATCACACAGTATTGTGCTATCCATTTCTGGATCTATACAATCAATCCTGTTGAACATTCTATACTCTTTCAGCATCAAATGCCCAATCTCTACTTTCTTTCTATTTCCTGATAACCTGTGTTCTCAGCTTTAATTCTCAAAGACTGATCATTAATGTTAGTCCATATTAGTGAGACCATACAGCATTTGTCCTTTTGTTTCTGGCTAACTTCACTCAATGTAACATCCTCAAGGTTCATTCTGCATTGTTATATGTTCCGTGACTTTGTTCTGTCTTACAGATGCATAATATTCCATTACGTGTATATACCACAGTATGTACACTGATGGACATTTGGGCTGTTTCCATCTCTTGGCAATTGTGAATAACGCTGCTATAAACATTGGTTTACAAATGTCCATTTGTGTCTTAGCTTTCAGTTCCTCTGAGTATATATCTAGTAATGAAATTGCTGGATAATATGGCAATTCTGTACTTCCTGAGGAGCCACCACACTGCCTTTCAGAGTAGCTGCACATTTCTACATTCCCACCAGCAGTGAATAAGTGTGCCTCTTTCTCCACATCCTCTCCAGCACTTGTTATTTTCTGTTTTTGATAATGGTCATTCTAGTAGGTGTGAGATGATATCTCATTGTGGTTTTTTTTTTTCTTTTTTCTTTTTTTTTTTTTTTTTTTTTTTATTTATTTTTTTTTTTCATGATATTTTTTTTTTAATCATCATTTTATTGAGATATATTCACATACCACGCAGTCATACAAAACAAATTGTACTTTCGATTGTTTACAGTACCATTACATAGTTGTACATTCATCACCTAAATCAATCCCTGACACCTTCATTAGCACACACACAAAAATAACAAGAATAATAATTAGAGTGAAAAAGAGCAATTGAAGTAAAAAAGAACACTGGGTACCTTTGTCTGTTTGTTTCCTTCCCCTACTTTTCTACACATCCATCCATAAACTAGACAAAGTGGTGTTTGGTCCTTATGGCTTTCCCAATCCCATTGTCACCCCTCATAAGCTACATTTTTATACAACTGTCTTCGAGATTCATGGGTTCTGGGTTGTAGTTTGATAGTTTCAGGTATCCACCACCAGCTACCCCAATTCTTTAGAACCTAAAAAGGGTTGTCTAAAGTGTGCATAAGAGTGCCCACCAGAGTGACCTCTTGGCTCCTTTTTTTTTTTTTTTTTTCAGGGAAAAATACATCTATTATTTTCCTTTTCTTTTTTTTTTTTTTTTTTTTTTATCATCATTTTATTGAGATATATTCACATACCACGCAGTCATACAAAACAAATTGTACTTTCGATTGTTTACAGTACCATTACATAGTTGTACATTCATCACCTAAATCGATCCCTGACACCTTCATTAGCACACACACAAAAATAACAAGAATAATAATTAGAGTGAAAAAGAGCAATTGAAGTAAAAAAGAACACTGGGTACCTTTGTCTGTTTGTTTGCTTCCCCTACTTTTCTACACATCCATCCATAAACTAGACAAAGTGGAGTTTGGTCCTTATGGCATTCCCAATCCCACTGTCACCCCTCATAAGCTACATTTTTATACAACTGTCTTCGAGATTCATGGGTTCTGGGTTGTAGTTTAATAGTTTCAGGTATCCACCACCAGCTACCCCAATTCTTTAGAACCTAAAAAAGGTTGTCTAAAGTGTGCGTAAGAGTGCCCACCAGAGTGATCTCTCGGCTCCTTTTGGATTCTCTCTGCCACTGAAGCTTATTTCATTTCCTTTCACATCCCCCTTTTGGTCAAGAAGATGTTCTCCGTCCCACGATGCCGGGTCTACATTCCTCCCCGGGAGTCATATTCCACGTTGCCAGGGAGATTCACTCCCCTGGGTGTCTGATCCCATGTAGGGGGGAGGGCAGTGATTTCACCTTTCAAGTTGGCATAGCTAGAGAGACAGGGCCACATCTGAGCAACAAAGAGGCATTCGGGAGGAGGCTCTTAGGCACAACCATAGGGAGGCCTAGCCTCTCCTTTGCAGCAACCGTCTTCCCAAGGGTAAAACCTGTGGTAGAGGGCTCAACCCATCAAACCACCAGTCCCCTATGTCTGTGGTGATGTTAGCAACCATGGAGGTGGGGTAGGCGAATACCCCTGCATTCTCCACAGGCTCCTCAAGGAGGCACTACATCTTTTTTTTTTCCTTGTTTTTCTCTTTTTTTTTTTTTTTTAACTTTCCCTTCTTTTTTAAATCAACTGTATGAAAAAAAAGTTAAAAAGACAACAAACATACAATAAAAGAACATTTCAAAGAGACCATAACAAGGGAGTAAGAAAAAGACAACTAACCTAACATAACTGCTTAACTTCCAACATGTTCCTACTTTACCCCAAGAAAGTTACCTAATATAGCAACATTTCTGTGAACTTGCTCCTACTATATCCATCAGAAATTAACAGACCATAGTCATTCCTGGGCATCCCCAGAACGTTAAATAGCTTATCTGTTCTTCTTGGATTATTGTTCCCCCTTCCTTAATTGCTCTCTATTCCTAGTTCCCCTACATTCTACATTATAAGCCATTTGTTTTACATTTTTCAAAGTTCACATTAGTGGTAGCATATAATATTTCTCTTTTTGTGCCTGGCTTATTTCACTCAGCATTATGTCTTCAAGGTTCATCCATGTTGTCATATGTTTCACGAGATCGTTCCTTCTTACTGCCGCGTAGTATTCCATCGTGTGTATATACCACATTTTATTTATTCACTCATCTGCTGAAGGACATTTGGGTTGTTTCCATCTCTTGGCAATTATGAGTAATGCTGCTATGAACATTGGCGTGCAGATATCTGTTCATGTCACTGCTTTCCGATCTTCCAGGTATATACCGAGAAGTACAATCGCTGGATCGAATGGTAACTCTATATCTAGTTTTCTAAGGAACTGCCAGACTGACTTCCAGAGTGGCTGAACCATTATACAGTCCCACCAACAATGAATAAGAGTTCCAATTTCTCCACATCCCCTCCAGCATTTGTAGTTTCCTGTTTGTTTAATGGCAGCCATTCTAACCGGTGTTAGATGGTATCTCATTGTGGTCTTAATTTGCATCTCTCTAATAGCTAGTGAAGCTGAACATTTTTTCATGTGTTTCTTGGCCATTTGTATTTCCTCTTCAGAGAACTGTCTTTTCATATCTTTTGCCCATTTTATAATTGGGCCGACTGTACTATTGTCATTGAGTTGTAGGATTTCTTTATATATGCAAGATATCAGTCTTTTGTCAGATACATGGTTTCCAAAATTTTTTTCCCATTGAGTTGGCTGCCTCTTTACCTTTTTGAGAAATTCCTTTGAGGTGCAGAAACTTCTAAGCTTGAGGAGTTCCCATTTATCTATTTTCTCTTTTGTTGCTTGTGCTTTGGATGTAAAGTCTACGAAGTGGCCGCCTAATACAAGGTCTTGAAGATGTTTTCCTACATTATCTTCTAGGAGTTTTATGGTACTTTCTTTTATATTGAGATCTTTGGTCCATTTTGAGTTAATTTTTGTGTAGGGGGTGAGGTAGGGGTCCTCTTTCATTCTTTTGGATATGGATATCCAACTCTCCCAGCCCCATTTGTTGAAAAGACCATTATTACTCAGTTCAGTGACTTTGGGGGCCTTATCAAAGATCAGTCGGCCATAGATCTGAGGGTCTATCTCCGAATTCTCAATTTGATTCCACTGATCTATATGTCTGTCTTTGTGCCAGTACCATGCTGTTTTGGCAACTGTGGCTTTATAATAAGCTTCAAAGTCAGGGAGTGTATGTCCTCCCACTTCGTTTTGCTTTTTTAGAGTGTCTTTAGCAATTCGAGGCATCTTCCCTTTCCAAATAAATTTGATAACTAGTTTTTCCAAGTCTGCAAAGTAGGTTGTTGGAATTTTGATTGGGATTGCATTGAATCTGTAGATGAGTTTGGGTAGAATTGACATCTTAATGACATTTAGTCTTCCTATCCATGAACATGGAATATTTTTCCATTTTTTAAGGTCCCCTTCTATTTCTTTTAGTAGAGTTATGTAGTTTTCTTTGTATAGGTCTTTTACATCTTTGGTTAAGTTGATTCCTAGGTACTTGATTTTTTTAGTTGCTATTGAGAATGGTATCTTTTTCTTGAGTGTCTCTTCAGTTTGTTCATTTCTAGCATATAGAAACATTGCTGACTTATGTGCATTAACCTTGTATCCCGCTACTTTGCTAAATTTGTTTATTAGCTCTAGTAGCTGTATCGTCGATTTCTCAGGGTTTTCTAGATATAAGATCATATCATCTGCAAACAATGACAGTTTTACTTCTTCTTTTCCAATTTGGATGCCTTTTATTTCTTTGTCTTGCTGGATTGCCCTGGCTAGCACTTCCAACACAATGTTGAATAACAGTGGTGATAGTGGGCATCCTTGTCTTGTTCCTGATCTTAGAGGAAAGGCTTTCAGTCTCTCACCATTGAGTACTATGCTGGCTGTGGGTTTTTCATATATGCTCTTTATCATGTTGAGGAAGTTTCCTTCAATTCCTACCTTTTGAAGTGTTTTTATCAAAAAGGGATGTTGGATTTTGTCAAATGCTTTTTCAGCATCTATTGAGATGATCAATTGATTTTTCCCTTTTGACTTGTTAATGTGTTGTAATACATTGATTGATTTTCTTATGTTGAACCATCCTTGCATGCCTGGAATAAACCCCACTTGGTCATGGTGTATGATTTTTTTAATGTGTCTTTGGATTCGATTTGCAAGTATTTTGTTGAGGATTTTTGCATCTATATTCATTAGGGAGATTGGCCGGTAGTTTTCCTTTTTTGTAGCATCTTTGCCTGGTTTTGGTATTAGATTGATGTTAGCTTCATAAAATGAGTTAGGTAGTGTTCCATTTTCTTCAATGTTTTGAAAGACTTTGAGTAAGATTTGTGTCAGTTCTTTCTGGAATGTTTGGTAGAATTCCCCTGTGAAGCCATCTGGCCCTGGGCATTTATTTGTGGGAAGATTTTTGATGACTGATTGGATCTCTTTGCTTGTGATGGGTTGGTTGAGGTCTTCTATTTCTTCTCTGGTCAGTCTAGGTTGTTCATATGTTTCCAGGAAATTGTCCATTTCCTCTACATTATCCAGTTTGTTGCCATACAGTTGTTCATAGTATCCTCTTATAATTTTTTTAATTTCTTCAGGATCTGCAGTTATGTCACCTTTTTCATTCATTATTTTGTTTATATGGGTCTTGTCTCTTTTTGATTTTGTCAGTCTAGCTAGTGGCTTGTCAATCTTGCTGATCTTCTCAAAGAACCAACTTTTGGTGATATTTATCCTCTCTATTGTTTTTTTGTTCTCTATGTCATTTATTTCTGCTTTAATCCTTGTTATTTCTTTTCTTGTACTTGGTTTAGGATTGGTTTGCTGTTCATTTTCTAGCTTCTTCAGTTGATCCATTAGTTCTTTGATTTTGGCTCTTTCTTCCTTTTTAATATATGCGTTTAGTGCTATAAATTTCCCCCTTAGCACTGCTTTTGCTGCATCCCATAGGTTTTGGTATGTTGTGTTCTCATTTTCATTCGTCTCTATATATTTAGCAATTTCTCTTGCTATTTCTTCTTTAACCCACTGATTGTTTAGGAGTGTGTTGTTTAACCTCCAGGTATTTGTGAATTTTCTAAGTCTCTGATGGTTATTGACTTCTAATTGTATTCCATTGTGGTCAGAGAATGTGCTTTGTATAATTTCAATCTTTTTAAATTTATTGAGGCTTGTTTTATGTCCCAGCATATGATCTATTCTGGAGAAAGTTCCATGAGCACTAGAAAAGTATGTGTATCCTGGTGATTTGGGATGTAATGTCCTGTATATGTCTGTTAAATCTAATTCATTTATCAGATTGTTTAGGTTTTCAATTTCCTTATTGGTCTTCTGTCTGGTTGATCTATCTATAGGAGAGAGTGATGTGTTGAAGTCTCCCACAATTATTGTGGAAACATCAATTGCTTCCTTTAGTTTTGCCAGTGTTTCTTTCATGTATTTTGTGGCACCTTGGTTGGGTGCATAGACATTTACGATTGTTATTTCTTCTTGCTGAATTGCCCCTTTTATTAGTATGTAGTGGCCTTCTTTGTCTCTCAAAACATCCCTGCATTTGAAGTCTATTTTATCTGAGATTAATATTGCTACACCTGCTTTCTTTTGGCTGTAGCTTGCATGAAATATTTTTTTCCATCCTTTCACTTTCAGTTTCTTTGTGTCCCTGTGTCTAAGATGAGTCTCTTGTATGCAACATATTGATGGTTCATTTTTTTGGGTCCATTCTGCGAATCTATATCTTTTAATTGGGGAGTTTAATCCATTTACATTGAACGTTATAACCGTGAAGGCATTTCTTGAATCAGCCATCTTATCCTTTGGTTTATGCTTGTCATATTTTTCCCCTCTCTCTATTACTATCCTTTATTGTACCCATACCGAATCTCTTTAGTACTGAACCTTTCTCCAAGTCTCTCTGTCCTTTCTTTGTTTCTCTGTCTGTAGGGCTCCCTTGAGTATCTCCAGTAGGGCAGGTCTCTTGTTAGCAAATTCTCTCAGCATTTGTTTGTCTGTGAAAAATTTAAGCTCTCCCTCAAATTTGAAGGAGAGCTTTGCTGGATAAAGTATTCTTGGCTGGAAATTTTTCTCACTCAGAATTTTAAATATATCGTGCCACTGCCTTCTCGCCTCCATGGTGGCTGCTGAGTAGTCACTACTTAGTCTTATGCTGTTTCCTTTGTATGTGGTGAATTGCTTTTCTGTTGCTGCTTTCAGAACTTTCTCCTTCTCTTCTGTGTTTGACAGTGTGTTCAGTATATGTCTCGGAGTGGGTTTATTTGGATTTATTCTATTTGGGGTTCGCTGAGCATTTATGATTTGTGTATTTACGTTGTTTAGAAGATTTGGGAAGTTTTCCCCAACAATTTCTTTGAATACTCTTCCTAGACCTTTACCCTTTTCTTCCCCTTCTGGGACACCAATGAGTCTTATATTTGGACGTTTCATATTATCTATCATATACCTGAGGTCCATTTCGATTTTTTCAATTTTTTTTCCCCATTCTTTCTTTTATGCTTTCATTTTCCATTCTGTCATCTTTGAGGTCACTGATTTGTTGTTCAACTTCCTCTAGTCTTGTACTATGAGTGTCCAGAATCTTTTTAATTTGTTCAACAGTTTCTTTAATTTCCATAAGATCATCCATTTTTTTATTTAGTCTTGCAATGTCTTCTTTATGCTCTTCGAGGGTCTTCTTGATTTCCTTTATCTCCCGTACTATGGTCTCATTGTTCATCTTTAGTTCTTTGAGTAGCTGCTCTAGGTGCTGTGTCTCTTCTGGTCTTTTGATTTGGGTGCTTGGGCTTGAGTTATCCATATCGTCTGGTTTTTTCATATGCTTTATAATTTTCTGTTGTTTTTGGCCTCGTGGCATTTGCTGAACTTGATAGGGTTCTTTTAGGATTTGTAGACCAATTGAAGTCCTTATCTCTAATTTATCAGATCTACAGCTTCGTGGAGTACACTTTCTCTAACTAACCAGCAGGTGGCGTCCACGAGCCACCTGTTCTCCACAAGCCAGTTCTCCCCTGCTTAGCCTTTTTGGTGAGTGGGGGAGTGAGTCTTGTGGGGTCCAATTGGTGTACCAAGCTTGCGTGTGTAGTTGGTGTTGCCTGCCCTGTATATGGGGCGTGTTTCTGGGCAGTCAGGGAGGGGGGGGTGGCTCTAACAATCAAATCTCCCTGGTGATCCTAGAGTTTTAAAGCTGCTGCAATAGTCTAATCCTTCAGTTCAGTCCTGCCACAGTTTGTCTCTGCCACTGACCCACAAGTCCTTGGTATTGGCGTATGGCTCCTGAGACTTGCAAGTGGGCCCCTCTTCCAGGCCGTGCACCCCGGGTCCTCTGTTGCGGGATGACTGTGCTATGTCACAGGTGAGTGCTGTCCCCCCAGGGCAGTTCTGGGCTGCTGGGCTGTGTAGGGAGGCTCCCAGTCTGCTGAAATGATGGCTGAATGGGGCTTTGTTAATTCACACTGCTCTACCTTCCCAACTCTGGGACAATCAGCTGAGGTTGCAGGGAAGGCTAATGTCCACGCCCAGTTTTTTGGTGTGTGCCTGTTATTTGAAACACTTCCGTCGCACTGGGTTGTCTGGGGCAGTTCTGGGCTATGGGGCTGGCGATGGGCAGGAGTGTTTCCTGTCCACCAGGATGATGGCTGTGAGCGGACACCCCCCTTTTCTTGGGAAGTTGTGGTGTTTAGTGAATTTTCTCAGCCACTGGATTATTGCGTTTTGTCTCAGAGCTCTCCTAGTTCTGCTCTTGACTTGACCTGCCCAAATTGCAAGTCTTTGAAGCTTTCTGTATTGGGCTTCTTAGAGTAATTGTTTTAGAAAAAGAAAAAAGGATTTAAAAAAAAAAAAAAAAAAAAGGCCCTCCTCAGAGATCTAATGGGTTATTGAAATGCTAAGAGACAAAGCAATTAGGGCCATTAAGGAAAGGTCCACAGGGCAGAGAGATCTGCTTTTCTTCGGGATTTGCATATGCGCCTCAGGGCCCTTCCCCTTTCTATGTTCACCAGAACTCCAAAAATCCTCCGCTTTTATTTTGGAGTTTTTTGTGTTGTTTTTTCTCTATGCCTGTCTCCTCTCTGCTGGGCTGGCTGCTCTCAGATTCTGTGGTGTCTGGTCTCAGTCTATCTATGGTTGGAGTTTGGATCAGTAGAATGAGTTTCTGATGAGGGCTGCCACTGCAGTTCTCCTTTCTCCTTCCCGGAGCTGACGGCCCCTCCTCCCACGGGACTGAGCCTGGCAGGGAGGGGCGCGGGTCCCCTGGCCGCAAAAACTTACAGATTTCGCTGATCTCAGCAGTTCCACGTTTTCATGAGTGTTGTATGAAGTATGCCGAATGTCAGATTGCTCTGTGGTGTCCAGTCCACGCAGTTCCTGGCTTTCTACCTACTTTCCTGGAGGAGTAACTAAAACATACATCTCACCAGTCTGCCATCTTGCCCTGCCTCCTCTCGTTGTGGTTTTGATTTCCATTTCCCTAGTGGCTAGTGATGTTGACCATCTTTTCATGTGCTCATTAGCCATTTGTATCTCTTCTCTGGAGGAGTGTCTATTCTAGTCCTGCCCATTTTTAAATTGGGTTATTTGTCTTTTTGTTGTTGAGTTTTAGAAGCTCTTCGATATGCTCACCCCCTTTTTAAAATAAATGTTCTCCTTTTTTTTTTTTTAAACTTAAGAGGATATCTTATATATCACTCCATAGCTCTGTATAGAGAGATAGCTTGTTTTTTGCACCCATTTATTTTTACAACTGGTCAAAGAATAAATGCATATGTAATTTTGCTAGATATTGCAAAATTCTCTCCCTAGGGATTGTACTAATTTGCATTTCCACAGCAATATATGAGGGCACCTGGTTCACCCTAAGCTTCCTCAAAAGAACCTGTTAAAACTTTGGAATTTTTGCCAATAATCCAAAAAGTGAGAAATTTATCTGTGTAGATTTTTAGATAAAATATTTACTTTAGAATAGTTTTAGATTTACAGAAAAATTGTGGACATAGTACAGATAGTTGCCATATACCCCACACCCAGTTTCCCTACTATTAACATCTTACATTAGATATTTCATTTGTTATACTGATACATTGCTATTAACTAAAGTCCATGCTTTATTCAGATTACCTTAGTTTTTACTTAATGTCCTTTTTCTGTTCCAGGATGCTGTCAAGGCTACCACATCACATTTAGTTATCATTTCTCCTTAGTCTCCTCATGACTGTGACAGTTTCTCAGACTTTCCTTGTTTTTTGTTTGTTTGTTTATCTTGTTGTGGGACACTCATTCTCATTTTTGTATCTAAAATATGATTACACTTTGTATTTAACCATTCTACCATTAATAGACATTTGAATTGTTTCCAGTTTTAAACTATTAGAATAGCGATAGTATAACTTTCCTCGTATATGTCTATGATTGGACATGGTTCTGTATTTGTTCAGCCAAAAAGTTTTTCAAATTGGTTGTAGCACTCTATTCTCCTACCAGCTATGTGACTTTCCTGTTTTTAATGACAGTTTTGAAGAATACTGGTCAGGGATTTTGTAGAATGTCCTTCAGTTGGGATTTGTTTGATGTTTTCTCCATGATTAGACTGTAGTTATCGGTTTGGGGAGGAAGACCACGGAGGTAAAGTGTCATTCTCATCACATCGTATCAAGGATTTATAATATCAACGTGACTTAGCACTGTTGATGTTAAATTTGATCACCTGACTGAGGTAGGGTTTGCAGATTTCTCCACTGTAAACTTACTCTTTTACCCCCTTTCCATACTGCACTATTTGAAAGTCATTATATATGGCTCTCACTTATGGAGTGTGGAGTTATGTTCCACCTGCAGAGCAGCATATTTAGTGTTCTAGTTTGCTAATGCTGCCGGAATGCAAAACACCAGAGATGAATAGGCTTTTATAAAAGGGAGTTTATTTTGTTACACAGTTACAGTCTTAAGGCCATAAATTGTCCAAGGTAACCCATCAGCAATTGGGTACCTTCACTGGACGATGGCCAATGGTGTCCAGAAAACCTCTGTTAGCTGGGAAGGCACGTGGCTGGCGTCTGCTCCAAAGTTCTGGTTTCAAAATGGCTTTCTCCCAGGATGTTCCTCTCTAGGCTGCAGTTCCTCAAAAATGTCACTCTTAGTTGCACTTGGGATATTTGTCCTCTCTCAGCTTCTCCAGAGCAAGAGTCTGCTTTCAACAGCCGTCTTCAAACTATCTCTCATCTGCAGCTCCTGTGCTTTCTTCAAAATGTCCCTCTTGGCTGTAGCTCCTCTTCAAAAGTTCACTCTCAGCTGCACTGAGTTCCTTCTGTTATGGCAGCTCATTTATATGGCTCCACTGATCAACTTAGACCCACCCTGAATGGGTGGAGCAACACCTCCATGGAAATTATCCAATCAGAGTCATCACCCACAGCTGGGTGATGGGTGCATTCCAAAGAAACACTCAAAGAATTACAATCTAATCAACATTGATAACGTCTGCCCACACAAGATTACATCACAGATAATGGCATTTGGGGGACACAATATATTCAAACTGCACATTTACATAAGTTATTTGGAGAAGAGATTTGTCTCTTCTCCCCCTTACCTATTTATTCAATCATTTAGTTATATCAGTATGGACTCATGGATATTTATTTTATACTTTGAGTTATAATCCAATACTACTTTATTTTATTGTTTAATTGTTCCAGCTTTGGCCATTGGAAGCTCTTTTTCAGTTGGCTCCTGTGTTCCTTTGAAATACCCTCTCATTGTGGATTTTTTTTTTGAGCACTTCCTCACTTTCTGGCACTGTAAGATGCTCTAGACTTTTTTAGACTCAGTCCTAGATTCCAGGTCCCAGTCCTAGAATCAGCCATTTCTCCAAGGAGCCCTGGTTCCTTTCATTGGAGAATGGTACTAGAAACCAAGATCTGGGGGGTGGGTGTGCTCATTGCTACAAGGGCAACATTGCTTCTAGATCCTCCCAGTTGAAGGAGCAAGGAAATATATATGTGTATAATAACCTGTATATTTCCATGTATCTATTTTAATATGTAACCATTTGTATCTATCTTACATTAAACATGAGCTCATTCTGCTGTCTCTAACTATAATCCCTTATTTCATGGATCAGTCTAGCCGCCTTTCCTTACTTATCTGTAATCTCCCACTCCAACAGTGAGAAACCTGGCTCCCACCACATTTACTTAATTGTTCAGTTCCTATATACTTGTATAGTCATTTCAGAATTGTTGACCTGTACCCCGACAGGAAACAACTTTATCAACTAGAATCCAGTGCTTACATACAGTTTCTTTTGCCTTTAATCTTACAGACTCCACTCATTTTCAGAGTTACTTCGGTCAGCACTTTTTTCCCCCACCCACTTCAGGGAGGCTGTCCATACATTTGTAATACAGTTATATTGTTTTTACACTGTCTGCATTCTTCTAAATGATTTTTAAAAATTTGTATATGTCAGGTTTCACTCTTTGTACTGTAAAGTTCTCTTGGTTTTGACAAATGCATTATATCATGTGTCTACCTTTACAAAATAGTTTCACTGCCCTGAAGTCTCCTATGCATTACCTATTCTACTCTTCCCACCCCAAGCCCCAGGCAACCACTGATCTGTTTAGTATCTCTTTAGATTTGCCTTTTCCAGAATGTCATAAATGGAACCATACAGCGTGTAGCCTCTGCAGACTGGCTTCTCTCACTTAGAAATATGCATTTAAGACTCATCCATGTCTTTGCATGGTTGGATGACCAATTACTTTTTATTATTGAATGCCATTTGGATTTAAACCAGTGTATTTATCCATTCACCAATTGGAGGATTTTTTTTTTTTTTTTAGAGAAGTTGTGGGTTTACAGAACAATCATGTATGAAATATAGGATTCCCTATACCACCCTGTTATTAACACCTTGTATTGGTGTGGTACATGTATTGGAGGACATTTTGGTTGCTTCCAGTGTGTGGTGATTATGATAAAGCTGTTATAAACTTTCATGTGCAGGTTTTTTTTTTTGTTTTTATTTTTATCTTCATTTTATTGAGATATATTCACATACCACGCAGTCATACAAAACAAATCGTACTTTCGATTGTTTACAGTACCATTACATAGTTGTACATTCATCACCGAAATCAATCCCTGACACCTTCATTAGCACACACACAAAAATAACAAGAATAATAATTAGAGTGAAAAAGAGCAATTGAAGTAAAAAAGAACACTGGGTACCTTTGTCTGTTTGTTTCCTTCCCCTATTTTTCTACTCATCCATCCATAAACTAGACAAAGTGGAGTGTGGTCCTTATGGCTTTCCCAATCCCATTGTCACCCCTCATAAGCTACATTTTTATACAACTGTCTTCGAGATTCATGGGTTCTGGGTTGTAGTTTGATAGTTTCAGGTATCCACCACCAGCTACCCCAATTCTTTGGAACCTAAAAAGGGTTGTCTAAAGTGTGCGTAAGAGTGCCCACCAGAGTGACCTCTCGGCTCCTTTTGGAATCTCTCTGCCACTGAAGCTTATTTCATTTCCTTTCACATCCCCCTTTTGGTCAAGAAGATGTTCTCTGTCCCACGATGCCGGGTCTACATTCCTCCCCGGGAGTCATATTCCACGTTGCCAGGGAGATTCACTCCCCTGGGTGTCTGCTCCCACGTAGGGGGGAGGGCAGTGATTTCACCTTTCAAGTTGGCTTAGCCAGAGAGAGAGGGCCACATCTGAGCAACAAAGAGGCATTGAGGAGGAGGCTCTTAGGCACAAATATAGGGAGGCCTAGCCTCTCCTTTGCAGCAACCGTCTTCCCAAGGGTAAAACTTATGGTAGAGGGCTCAACCCATCAAACCACCAGTCCCCTATGTCTGTGGTCATGTTAGCAACCATCGAGGTGGGGTAGGCCAATACCCCTGCATTCTCCACAGGCTCCTCAAGGGGGCACTACATCTTTTTTTTTCCTTGTTTTTCTTTTTTTTTTTTTTTAACTTTCCCTTCTTTTTTAAATCAACTGTGTGAAAAAAAAGTTAAAAAGAAAACAAACATACAATAAAAGAACATTTCAAAGAGACCATAACAAGGGAGTAAGAAAAAGACAACTAACCTAAGATAACTGCTTAACTTCCAACATGTTCCTACTTTACCCCAAGAAAGTTACATAATATAGCAACATTTCTGTGAACTTGTTCCTACTATATCCATCAGAAATTAACAGACCATAGTCATTCCTGGGCATCCCCAGAACGTTAAATAGCTTATCTGTTCTTGGATTATTGTTCCCCCTTCCTTAATTGCTCTCTATTGCTAGTTCCCCTACATTCTACATTATAAACCATTTGTTTTACATTTTTCAAAGTTCACATTAGTGGTAGCATATAATATTTCTCTTTTTGTGCCTGGCTTATTTCACTCAGCATTATGTCTTCAAGGTTCATCCATGTTGTCATATGTTTCACGAGATCGTTCCTTCTTCCTGCCGCGTAGTATTCCATCGTGTGTATATACCACATTTTATTTATCCACTCATCTGTTGAAGGACATTTGGGTTGTTTCCATCTCTTGGCAATTATGAGTAATGCTGCTATGAACATTGGCGTGCAGATATCTGTTCGTGTCACTGCTTTCCGACCTTCCGGGTATATACCGAGAAGTACAATCGCTGGATCGAATGGTAACTCTATATTTAGTTTTCTAAGGAACTGCCAGACTGACTTCCAGAGTGGCTGAACCATTATACAGTCCCACCAACAATGAATAAGAGTTCCAATTTCTCCACATCCCCTCCAGCATTTGTAGTTTCCTGTTTGTTTAATGGCAGCCATTCTAACCGGTGTTAGATGGTATCTCATTGTGGTCTTAATTTGCATCTCTCTAATAGCTAGTGAAGCTGAACATTTTTTCATGTGTTTCTTGGCCATTTGTATTTCCTCTTCAGAGAACTGTCTTTTCATATCTTTTGCCCATTTTATAATTGGGCTGTCTGTACTATTGTCATTGAGTTGTAGGATTTCTTTATATATGCAAGATATCAGTCTTTTGTCAGATACACGGTTTCCAAAAACTTTTTCCCATTGAGTTGGCTGCCTCTTTACCTTTTTGAGAAATTCCTTTGAGGTGCAGAAACTTCTAAGCTTGAGGAGTTCCCATTTATCTATTTTCTCTTTTGTTGCTTGTGCTTTGGGTGTAAAGTCTAGGAAGTGGCCGCCTAATACAAGGTCTTGAAGATGTTTTCCTACATTATCTTCTAGGAGTTTTATGGTACTTTCTTTTATATTGAGATCTTTGGTCCATTTTGAGTTAATTTTTGTGTAGGGGGTGAGGTAGGGGTCCTCTTTCATTCTTTTGGATATGGATATCCAACTCTCCCAGCCCCATTTGTTGAAAAGACCATTATGACTCAGTTCAGTGACTTTGGGAGCCTTATCAAAGATCAGTCGGCCATAGATCTGAGGGTCTATCTCTGAATTCTCAATTCGATTCCATTGATCTATATGTCTGTCTTTGTGCCAGTACCATGCTGTTTTGGCAACTGGCTTTATAATAAGCTTCAAAGTCAGGGAGTGTAAGTCCTCCCACTTCGTTTTTCTTTTTTAGAGTGTCTTTAGCAATTCGAGGCATCTTCCCTTTCCAAATAAATTTGATAACTAGCTTTTCCAAGTCTGCAAAGTAGGTTGTTGGAATTTTGATTGGGATTGCATTGAATCTGTAGATGAGTTTGGGTAGAATTGATATCTTAATGACATTTAGCCTTCCTATCCATGAACATGGAATATTTTTCCATCTTTTAAGGTCCCCTTCTATTTCTTTTCGTAGAGTTATGTAGTTTTCTTTGTATAGGTCTTTTACATCTTTGGTTAAGTTTATTCCTAGGTACTTGATTTTTTTTAGTTGCTATTGAAAATGGTATCTTTTTCTTGAGTGTCTCTTCAGTTTGTTCATTTCTAGCATATAGAAACATTACTGACTTATGTGCATTAATCTTGTATCCCGCTACTTTGCTAAATTTGTTTATTAGCTCTAGTAGCTGTATCGTCGATTTCTCAGGGTTTTCTAGATATAAGATCATATCATCTGCAAACAATGACAGTTTTACTTCTTCTTTTCCAATTTGGATGCCTTTTATTTCTTTGTCTTGCCGGATTGCCCTGGCTAGCACTTCCAGCACAGTGTTGAATAACAGTGGTGACAGCGGGCATCCTTGTCTTGTTCCTGATCTTAGAGGGAAGGCTTTCAGTCTCTCACCATTGAGTACTATGCTGGCTGTGGGCATGTGCAGGTTTTTGTGTGGACATGTTTTCAGATCAGTTGGGTAAATACCTAGGAGTCATTGCTGGATTATAAGATATGACTGTTTAGCTTTGTAAGAAACTGCTGACTCTCTTCTATAATTGCTTACCATATTGCATTCCCACCAGCAACTGATGAAATTTCTTCTCTGCATCCTTGCCAGGAACTGGAAATGTCATTTAAATTTTTTTTGTAGCCATTTTCATAGATATATTGTGTTATTTTTTTAAATTTGCATTTTCTTAATAACAAATGGTGGTGAGCATCTTTTCATATGCTTATTTTGCCATTTGTATATATTCTTTTGTGAGGTGTCTGTTAGATCATTGCCCATTTTTATTTGGGTTGTTTGCTTTCTTATTGTTGAGTTTTAAGTGTTTTTTGTATCTTGGGCACAAATCATTTATCAGGTATGTGTTTTGCAAATATTTTCTCCCAGTCTGTGGCTTGTCTTTTCATTCTCTTAACAAAATTATTTGCAAAGCAAAAGTTTTAAACTTTAATAAAGTCCAACATATCAGTCTTTTCTTTCATAGATTGTGCAATTAGTGTATTCCAGTGTAGTTTTTTTCTTTTTGTTGAGATTGTTCACATACCGTACAGTTATCCAAAGATACAAAGTGTATGATCAGTTGCCCCTGGTACCATCATACAGCTGTGCATACATCACCAAAATTAATCTTTTTTTCAATTTTTAGAACATTTTCATTACTCCAGAAAATAAATAAAGACAAATAAAGGAAACTCAAATCCTCCGATAACCTGAACTACCCCGCACCCCCATTACTGATTCATAGTATTGGTATAGTATATTTGTTACTGTTCATGAAAGAATGTTAAAATACTACTAACTGTAGTATATAATTTGCAATAGGTATATATTTTTCCCTATATGCCCCTCTATTATTAACTTCTAGTTACAGTGTCATACAGTTATTGTAGTTCATGAGAGAGATTTCTAATATTTATACAGTTAATCACGGACATTGTTTACCACAAGATTCACTGTTTAATACAATCCCATCTTGTAACCTCCAACTTTCCTTCTGGTAACATACGTGACTCTGAGCTTACCCTTTCCACCATATTCATGCACCGTTCAGCACTGTTAGTTATTCTCCCAATGTGCTACCGTCATCTCTGTCCATTTCCAAACATTTAAGTTCAAACTAGGTTTGAACATTCTGCTCATAATAAGCAACCACTTCCCGTTCTTTAGCCTTGTTCTATATCTTGGTAACTTATATTTTATGTCTATGAGTTTACATATTATAATTTGTTCATATCAGTGAGACCCTGCAATATTTGTCCTTATGTGTCTGACTTATTTCATGCAATATAGTGCTCTCAAGGTGAGGGAGGAATGGTATGGGACAAGAGACACGAGGAATGACAGCAAGACAGGTTTCTGATCAAGCTGCAAAACTTTATTGAAGAGGCAGGGTATATATGCCCTAGGAGAGAGGGGGAGTGGCTAGCAAGGGTGGGTGGCGGTCTAGGATTGGTGGCTGCTGTTGCTAGGGCGGATGGCAGATATAAGGCTAGCATAGGATTGGTAGCTACTGTTGCTGGGGTAGAAGGCAGATTGTAAAGCTAGCACTCTAGGCGCGAATCTTAGGCGTGAACGGCTATCACTTCCGTAAAGAAGGCTGAGGGCAACTTAAGCCGTTATTGCATCAGCCCTAGCGGCCATGTTGCATATCTCCGGCATCGCTGAGAGTGCATTTTATACATGCTACCTTAATCGTCCCCAACAATAATAAGCAACCACTTCCCGTTCTTTAGCCTTGTTCTATATCTTGGTAACTTATATTTTATGTCTATGAGTTTACATATTATAATTTGTTCATATCAGTGAGACCCTGCAATATTTGTCCTTATGTGTCTGACTTATTTCATGCAATATAGTGCTCTCAAGGTTTCTTCATCAACCCATTTTTTTTTTAAAGTCAGTTTTGTTCACACACCATACATTCCATCCTAAGTAAACAATCAGTGGTTCCCTATATGGTCACGTATTTATGTATTCACCACCATCACCGCTATCTGTATAAGGACATCTCCATTTGTTCCACAAAGAAGGAGGAAGAGTCAAAGAAGGTAGAGAGACAAAAGAAAAAAAAAAAGTAAGAGAAAAAAAAAACAAGAAAGAAAAAATAAAAAACATGACAGCTAGTAATCAACAAAAGGAAAGATAGCATTAAACTGAAGTAAAATAAAGAGACAACATCACCAATGCCAACAGTCCCATACCTCTCCCTTATGTCCCCTCTTATATGCATTTAGCTTGGGTATATTGACTTTGTTACATTAAAGGAAACATAATACAATATTTCTGTTAACTATAGTCTCTAGTTTGCATTGATAGTATTTTTCCTGCAATACCTCCCTATTTTTAGACCTTGTAAGGATGACATTCATTTGTTCTCCCTCATGAAAAAACATATTTGTACCTTTTATCACAATTGTTGAGCACTCTAGGTTTCACTGAGTTTTACAGTCCTAGGCTTTATCTTTCCTCTTTTCTTCTTTTGTCCCACATGCTCCTAACCTTCCTCTTTCAACCATACTCAGTCATCTTTGTTCAGAGTACTTACATTGCTGGGCTACTATCACCCAAAATTGTGTTCCAAACTTCTCACTCCTGTCTTTTCCTATCTGTCTGTAGTGCTCCCTTTAGTATTTTCTATAGAGCAGGTATCTTGTTCACAAACACTCTCATTGTCTGTTTGTCAGAGAATATTTTAAACTCTCCCTCATATTTGAAGGACAGTTTTGCCAGATATAGGATTCTTGGTTGGTGATGTTTCTCTTTCAATATCTGAAGTATATCACACCATTTCCTTCTTGTCTCCATAGTTTCTACTGAGAAATCTGCATATCGTCTTATCAAGCTTCCCTTGTGTGTGATGGATCACTTTTCTCTTGCTGCTTTTAGGATTCTCTCTTTATCTTTCATGTTTGATAATCTGATTATTAAGTGTCTTGGCATAGGTCTATTCAGATCTATTCTATTTGGGGTATGCTGTGCTTCTTGGATCTGTAATTTTATGTCTTTCATAAGAGATGGGAAGTTTTCATTGATTATTTCCTCTATTATTGCTTCTGCCCCTTTTCCCTTCTCTTCTCCTTTTGGGACACCCATGACTCATACATTCATGCACTTCGTGTTGTCATTCAATTCCCTGAGACGTTGCTCATATTTTTCCATTGTTTCTCTATCTGTTCTTTTGTGCGTAGGATTTCAGTTGTCTTGTTCTCCAATTCATGAGTGTTTTCTTCTGCCTTTTGAGATCTGCTGTTGTATGTCTCCATTGTGTCTATCATCTCCTGTGTTGTGCCTTTCATTTCCATAGATTCTGCCAGGTTTTTTATTCGAACATTCAATTTCTACCTTATGTACACTCAGTGTTTTCTTTATAGCCTTTATCTCTTTTGCCATATCTTCCCTAAACTTCTTGAATTGATTTAGCATTAGCTATTTAAATTCCTGTATCTCAGTTGAAGTGTAAGTTTGTTCCTTTGACTGGGCCATAACTTCATTTTTCTTAGTGTAGGTTGTAGTTTTCTGTTGTCTAAGCATCTGGTATCCTTGGTTACCCCAATCAAGTTTTCCCAGAACAGAACGGGCTCAGGTCCCAGAAGGGGGCAATATTCAGTATCAGTTTTCCTTGATGGTGTGTCTTAGAATATTGACACACCCTGTGAGGCCTCAAGCCACTGTACTTTTCCTAACCTGCCCGGCAGGGGGTGCCTGTCAGCCTGTAGCTGCTGACCGGTGTAAGGAGGTGTGACCCGCTTAGTTTCTGTTTTGGCTATTTTCCCAGAGGCTCTGGTGTCTGGTTCTGAATGGAAGGTGGTTAGTAGAGCTGGGCACCACCTCCTTCCTCTTAGGGAAGATTCATCCCCTAGGAGTTGTCATCTGTATTTATATAGGTTCTTTGTGTCTCTGACTGTTAATGCCACCCTTGTCTGGGTCAGAGTGCTGCAAACTGAAAATGGCTGCAGCTTTCTCCACTGATCCACTCAGGTTGAGAGAGAGAAAAAGGGACAGAATGCCTCCTCTTCAGGGCCACTCCATGGCCCCAGTTTTACCTGTCAGCCAGAGATAGCACCCAGTCTTCTGGGCTCCCCCTCCTGGGGTAAAGTCCCCTGGCTTTTTAAGGTCAGTCATCACTAAAAGCCTCTGCTTGCTAGGGACTTGTAGCTTGCATTGAGCAGTACACATTCACCAATTAAAACCCCAGTTGGAGCTGGACTGAGAAATATTTGCTTGTTCAGAGATTGCTGCTCTCTGTCACAGCGAGGCTTTGCAGTTCAGGCTGCTGTGGGGAAGGGTTTCCCAGTTCAGGTCTGCAGTTTCTACTCACAGATTCCATGCTGTGATCTCAGGCATTCATCCCTATCCAGGTTGGTACAAAATCTGTGGACAGTCAAGGTTGTCCCCCAGCAGTTATTCCAGATCATTTACTAGTTGTTCCTGGTTTTTTATTAGTTGCTCTAGGGGGACTAACTAACTTTCACCCCTCTGTCTGCCACCATCTTCTTCTGCCCTTCCTCCCAGTGTAGTTTTGATTTTCATTTCTCTTATTTTTTATGAGATTGAGCATTTTTTTATGTTCAAAAGCCATTTATGTTTGTTTTTCTGTGAACACAATGTTCTTATCTCATCCATTTTTAATAAAGCTGTTCTTTTTTCTCAATTATTATAAGTTCTTTATATATTAAATATATCAGTTTTCTTTCTGTAATATAATTTGCCAGTATTTTTTTCTATTTTGTCATTTGCCTTCTAACTTTACATTTAGTACTCTTTTTTTTTTTTTAAATTCAGTTTTATTGAAATATGTTCACATACCATACAATCATCCATGGTATACAATCTACTGTTCACAGTGTGATCATACAGTTATGCATTCATCACCACAGTCTATTTCTGAACATTTTCCTTAGATCAGAAAGAATCAGAATAAGAATAAAAAATAAAAGTGAAAAAAGAATACCCAAACCATCCCCCCCATCCCACCCTATTTGTCATTTAATTTTTGTTCCCATTTTTCTACTCATCCATCCATACACTAGATAAAGGGGGTGTGATACATTTGGTACTCTTTTGCTGTGTAAAATTTACTTTATTTTTATGTGGTCAGATGTATGTCTATTTCTTTATTACTTCTGATTCTGCGTCATGATTAGGAAAACTTTTTCCCCTACCCATGCCATGGAGGGATTCACCCATGTTTTCTTTTAGTACTTGAAAGTTTTCTTTTTTAACATTTACAGCTCAAATTTGGAATTTCTTCTGTTATACAGTATGAGGAACAGATCCAATTTTCTCTTATTTCATATTGTCACTCATTTATCCCAACATCATTTATTAATAGTCCATCTTTATTTAAGTCAGTCTTTTCCCCACTGATATGTCACAAGCCATGTTTTTATCTTGGACCCAGTATTTTCAAACCATTACACTAATGGTCAGCAAGCTTTTTCTATAAAAATATTTTAGGCTTTGCAGGCCGTACTGACTCTTTTTGCAAAGTCTGTACTTTGCCATTGCAGTGCAAAAGCAGTCATAAACCGATCTGTAAATGGATGAGCATGGCTGTTCCAATAAAACTTTATTTACAAAAACAGGGGAAGGGGTGAATTTAGGCAGTGTGTTAGATTTGGTCCACAGATCATCGTTTGCTTTACCCTATGACTATTTCTCATGTAGGAGAACTCAGGTGGCATCCGACTGGAAAATCCACCTAAATAATATATATTACAAGTTAAAAATAATTAGTATCAGCAACCAAAAAATGGTGAGAAATTTTTTTTCAATTTATTTTTAGTGATACAATGGCAACATTTTGTATAATTTCTAGGATTTTGTCTATTTGAAGGTTTCAAATACGTTGAAAGAAAATTATTCCTAATGTTCTCTTACTAATTTTTAAATCTCTGTTATAGTCTCATCCCCTTTTTATTTTTAATAGCTTTATTTGTGGCTTTTTTTTTCCTTGATAAGTCTTGTCAGGTTTTTCTATTTTATTAGTCTTTTCAAATAACAAACTTTTGTTTTAGTTGATCTTCTCTAGTCTCAAACACTTTAACACTTGAGAGCATGACTTAGAGCTGGACTGCTTGAGTTTTTGTCCTGGGTCTGTCACTTGGGAACTGTGTGAACTTATCACCTCTATGACCCATTTTTCTGATCATGAAGTAGGGATAAAAATAGTGTTGTCGTGCAAATTAAATGATTTCATATATGTGAAGTCCTTGGAACTGTGCCTGACACCTATTGAGTGCTATATGAATGTTTGCCATATAACCATAATAAAAATTATTTTATTTCTTCTTTATTACTATTCTTATTTGATAAGCTTCCCTCTTTCCTTGGGTTTATTCGGTTGCTCCTTTCTTAACTTCTTGATTTGGGCACTTATCTCATTAATTTCCCATCCTCATCTTTTACATTTTAAAAATTTAAGGCTTTACCACTTTATTTGCCTCTCATCCTTTTTTGAATATTCTTTTTTCTTTTTATATACTCAGAAGAGTCCACAAATCATGAGGTAGAACTCATTGAATTATTGCAGGTAAACCCAGCCATGTAACCTGTACCCAGGTCAAGAAAAAGAATATGCCCAGCACCCCAGAGGTCCTTCCTATGCTCCTTCTTAATCATCACCCACTCAACCCCACAAAGATAGTTAGTATCCTGACTTGTAACACCAAATATTAGTTTCACCTGTTTTTGAACTTTACATAAATAAAATCATAATGTGTTCATTTTTAAATGTCTGGCTTCTTTTGCTCAATATTATGCTTGTGGGATATTTATATTATTGGAAAAAGCAGTAGTTCATTTAGTTTCATTACCGTATAGTATTCCATATTATATATTCTATGTTATCTATTCATTCTATGTTGATGGATAATTGTTTTTGACTCATATAAAATGCTTTTCTGAATGTTATTATACTTGTCTTTTGGTGCACATATATTTGCATTTCTGTCGGGTATGTATCTGGGAGTGGATGTGTTGTTGAATCATGGGATATGCACCTGTTTATCTTCTGCAGATACCATTTTACACTCCCACCATTCATGTATAAGATTGCATTTGCTTCACATCCTTGCCATCACTTGGTATTGTCAATCTTTTAAATTTCTGGCCATTCTAATGAATGTGTAATAGTATTTTACTGTGTTTTTAATTTGCAATGCCCTAATAACTAAGAGGTTGGGCATCTTTTCATACGTTTATTGACCATTTTGGATGTCCACTTTTGTGAAGTGCTTGCTCAAGTGTCTGGCATACTTTTCTTTGGGTTGTCAATGTTTTTCTTATTAATTTATAGGAGTTCTTGATATTTGCTATACATGATCTCTTTGTCAGTTATATGTTTGGTATATAATGTGGCCCAAAGTTTTTCCTTTATGATTAGTGCTTTTTGTTTTCTATTTAAAATATCTTTCCCTACTCCTGGGTTATGAAAGTAGTTTTCTATGTTATTTTCTAGAAACTTCATTATTTTACCTTTCACATTTAGAGCTACAATCTGCCTGGAATTGATTTTTATTTTAATTTTAATATAGTCCAATTTAGAAATATTTTCCTTTATGTTTAGTGCTTCTAGTGTACTTTTTTTAAAATTCAGTTTTATTGAGATATATTCACATATCATGTATACCATGCAGTCATACAAAGCATACAATCATTTGTTCATAGTACCATTATATAGTTGTACATTCATCACCAAAATTAATTTTTGAACTTTTTCATTACAACACACACAAAAATAATAAGAGTAAAAATTAAAGTGAAAAAGAACAATTAAAGTAAAAAAGAACACTGGGTGCCTCCCCCCCCCCCCATTTTTCTACTCATCCATCCATACACTGGACAAAGGGGAGTGTGGTCCATATGGCTTTCTCAATCACATTGTCACTCCTTATAAGCTACATTGTTATACAGTCGTCTTCAAGATTCCAGGGTTCTCTCAAATTTTTCTCTACTTTGAAGTCATGAAGATATTCTCCTTCCTTTTTTTACGTATCGTATTTTAGCAAATAAACCACCTAAAACTGATTTCTGTGTATTGTGTGAGGTAGAGGTTAATTGTCCATTTTTAAAAGTTGGCCCAGCATTATTTATTGGTAACTCTGCTGTTTTGCCACTGCTCTTAGTGCCACCTTTTCCATATATTAATTGTCCATACATTGTACCAATAACTATTCCTGATAGCTTTATTTTGTTTCATTAATCTTTGTCTACACTTGCACTAATATATTGTCCTTCATAAAATAACTTTATAATAAGTCTTGATATTTGGTAGGACAAGTTCTCCCACTTTGTTCTTCTTCAGCAATGCTTTAGGTATTCCTGCCCTTTGCATTTTTTAAATATCCATTTTATTGAGATATATTTACATACCATGCAGTCATACAAAACAAATCATACATTCGATTGTTCACAGTAACATTACATAGTTGTGCATTCATCACCAAAATCAATCCTTGACACCTTCATTACCACACACACAAAAATAACAATAATAATAATTAAAGTGAAAAAGAGCAATTAAAGTAAAACAGAACACTGGGTGCCTGCCTGCCTTTCTTTCTTTCCTTCCTTCCTTCCTTCCTTCCTTCCTTCCTTCCTTCCCCCATTTTTCTACTCATCCATCCATAAACTAGACAAAGGGGAGTGTGGTCCTTATGGCTTTCCCAATCCCACTGTCACCCCTCGTAAGCTACATTTTTATACAGTCGTCTTCAGGATTCATGGGTTCTGGCTTATAGTTTGATAGTTTTGGGTATCTACCGCCAGCTACCCCAATTCATTAGAACCTAAAAAGGGTTATCTATAATGTGCATAAGAGTGCCCACCAGAGTGACCTCTCGGCTCCTTTTGGAATCTCTCTGCCACTGAAGCTTATTTCAGTTCCTTTCGTTTCCCCCTTTTGGTCAAGAAGATGTTCTCCATCCCACAATGCTGGGTCTACATTCCTCCCCGGGAGTCATAGTCCACATTGCCAGGGAGATTAACTCCCCTGGGTGTCTGATCCCATGTAGTGGGGAGGGCAGTGATTTCACCTGCCAAGTTGGCTTAGCTAGAGAGAGATGCCCTTTGCATTTTAAAATACATTTTGGAATCAGTTTGTCAAGTTCCACAAAAACACTTTTTAGGATTTTGATTGAAATTGCATTGAATCTACAGATATATTTGAGGAGATTTGACATATCTATAATATTGAGTCTTTCAATCCATGAACAGGTACACGTCTCCATTTATTTAGATATCCACTAATGCTGCTCAGAAAAGTTTTAGAGTTTTTTTCCACAGTTTTTATATATCTTTTGTTAGGTTTACCCATATGCAATTGACATTTTTAACCTTTCTATTGTGAAAAGTTTTAAAGCAGTATAAAAGTAGACTTATGAATGTATTGAACTCTCATGTATCTAGCACCAGCTTCAACAATCATTGATTCGTTTCAGTTTTGATTCATTTACATCTCTACTTACTTTGCCCTCTTCCTTATTGTTTTGAGGCAAATACAAGGCTCATTTCCTGTTTATTTTTAGAGTAAGCATCTCTAAAGATAAGGACTATAAGAGCAAATTAAAATGATCACATCTAAAAAATGAATAATAATTCCCTGATATTATCAAACATGTGGTTAGTATTTAAATTTCCACTTACCTCATAAATGTCAAACTTGTTTATTTTTCATATTGCCTGTTTGTTTTAGGATCCAAGTAAGGTCCATTGCGATTAGTTAATATGTCTGTTTTTTTTTTTTTGATCATATAGCTCCTTTTCCATCTCTTTTTTTCGCCCCTTGCAGTTTACTCATTGAAGAAATAGTTTGTCCTGTAGAGTTTTCCACAAAGAGCATTTTGTGGACTGTAGTGCCATCTACATGCTCCTTTTTCTTCTATATTTCATTGGTAGTTGGATTTATAAAGTAATTGATATTTCTGATGCTGTTGTAAATGGTATCTTCTTTAAAATTTCATTTTTTATTTGTTTTCAGTATATAAAAATACAATTGACTTTTGTATCCACACTCTTGATAATTCTTTTTTTTTTTTTTTTTTTGGGGATTTTAAAAGCCAAGCTTTTATTTCTTGTTTATTTAACTTTTAATTGGAAACCCTTAGCTTTTTTTTTTTTAATCATCATTTTATTGAGATATATTCACATACCACGCAGACATACAAAACAAATCGTACTTTCGATTGTTTACAGTACCATTACATAGTTGTACATTCATCACCTAAATCAATCCCTGATACCTTCATTAGCACACACACAAAAATAACAAGAATAATAATTAGAGTGAAAAAGAGCAATTGAAGTAAAAAAGAACACTGGATACCTTTGTCTGTTTGTTTCCTTCCCCTACTTTTCTACACATCCATCCATAAACTAGACAAAGTGGAGTTTGGTCCTTATGGCTTTCCCAATCCCATTGTCACCCCTCATAAGCTACATTTTTATACAACTGTCTTCGAGATTCATGGGTTCTGGGTTGCAGCTTGACAGTTCCAGGCATCCACCACCAGCTACCCCAATTCTTTAGAACCTAAAAAGGGTTATCTAAAGTGTGTGTAAGAGTGCCCACCAGAGTGATCTCTCGGCTCGTTTTGGAATCTCTCTGCCACTGAAGCTTATTTCATTTCCTTTCACATCCCCCTTTTGGTCAAGAAGATGTTCTCCGTCCCACGATGCCGGGTCTACATTCCTCCCCGGGAGTCATATTCCACGCTGCCAGGGAGATTCACTCCCCCGGGTGTCTGATCCCACGTAGGGGGGAAGGCAGCGATCCCACCTTTCAAGTTGGCTTAGCCAGAGAGAGAGGGCCACATCTGAGCAACAAAGAGGCATTCAGGAGGAGACTCTTAGGCACAAATATAGGGAGGCCTAGCCTCTCCTTTGCAGCAACCGTCTTCCCAAGGGTAAAACTTAAGGTAGAGGGCTCAACCCATCAAAACACCAGTCCCCTATGTCTGTGGTGATGTTAGCAACCATGGAGGTGGGGTAGGCGAATACCCCTGCTTGATAATTCTTTTAATCAATTTTATTAATTTATTTGTAGATTCTTTTGCATTTTTTGCATACACGATGATATCATCTATCAATAATGATAGCTTTGTTTTTTCCTTTCCAATCCTATCCCTCTTTCCTTCCGTTACTGTACTTGCTAAGACATCCAGTGCATGCTGAACAGAAATGGGGACAGCATACATCCTTGTATTCTCCCTTATTTCAAAGGGAAACCTCAACATTTCCCTTATATTATAATGTTGCTGTAGTGTTTTTAAAAATCTACCTTTTTCAGATCAAGTTCCCTTTTAATCTTAAATTGCCGAGAAGTGGTTTTTTAAACACTTGAATGAATGAATGTTGAATTTTATTAGCTGCATTTTCTGCATCCATTGAGCTGATCCTATAATGTTTCTCCTCTATTCTGTTAATATGAAGATTATATTGACCGTTTTCCTACTTATAATCCAATCATGCATTTCTGTATGAAACCACTAGGTAATCAGATGGCCAGAACTTAAAAGAGCCAGCCATAGTATTACTTGGAAGGAAGGAGGAAGTCATTCTGTTATTACACAAACTCTCCCAAGAATTGAAAGAAAGGAAACATTCCCCAAATCACTTTATATTAACATCCAAACTTGCAAGGATGGTATTAAAAAAATAAAAGTTTAAATCAACTAATTCAAATTATTATTGAAACAAAATATTAACAAAATGAATGTAGCAATATATAAAAGGTAACATCTCTTACATGGCTATTTTAAACTCTGACTCCCATCCCCACCCCACCATTTTTTCCCATCTCAGTCCACTGTTCGTGTCAAAGCATTTATTTTAATATGTAATTACATTATTTATCAGTTTACTGATTCTTTTGGTCTGTCCTCCCCCTAGAGTTTTTTTCAGAATTATATACATACATATATGTATATTATTAGAGAAGTTGTGGGTTTACAGTACAATCATGCATAAAATATAGGATTCCTATATACCACCCTATTATTGACCTGCATTCTTTACAATTGATAAGGGCACAAAATTTAAAATTGTACTATTAACTGTAGTCCATGGTTTAACTTAAACATTGTTTCACTCTTTGTGTTGTACAATTCCATGAGTATTTTTTAAAAATTTACTTCAGTAACATCAATACAACCTAACATTTCCCCTTTTAACCGCAGTCTTATACATATTCATATATATATCTCCATGTAAAAAGTTGTAAGATCAGGAAGTGTGAGTCCTACAACTTCATTCATCTTTTTCGAGATGGCTTTGGCTGTTCAGGGCCCTGTACCCTTCCATATAAATTTGATGACTGGCTTTTTCATTTCTGCAAAGAAGGTTATTGGAATTTTGGTTGGGATTGTATTAAATATGTAAATGGCTTTGGGTAGAATTGACATCTTAATATTTAGTCTTCCAATCCATGAACATAGACTGTCCTTCCATTTATTTAGGTCTTTTGTGATTTCTTTTAGCGATGTTTTGTAGTTTTTGGTGTGTGGGTCCTTTACATAGTTGGTTAGATTTATTCCTAGATATTTTATTCTTTTAGTTGCTATTGTAAATGGATTTTTTTCTTGATTTTTCCTTCCAAGTGTTCATCACTATATAAAAACACAGCTGATTTCTGGGTGTTGATCTTGTATGCGCCACTTTCTGGAATTCGTTTGTTAGTTCCAGTAGCTTTGTTGTGGATTTTTCAGGATTTTCTGTTAATAGTATCATGTCATCTGCAAATACATAAAGTTTCATTTCTTTCTTTCCAGTTTGGATGCTGTTTATTTCTTTTTCTTGCCTAATTACTCTGGGCAGAACTTCAGTACAATGTTGAATAACAGTGATGACAGTGATCCTTGTCTTGTTCCTGATCTTAGAGAGAAATCTTTCAGTCTTTCTTCACTAAGTATGATGTTAGCTATGGGTTTTTCATACATGCTTTTATCAGGTTGAGGAATTTACCTCTATACCTAGTTTTCTAAGTGCTTTTTTAAAGAAGGGGTGCTGGATTTTATCCAATGCCTTTTCTATGTCAATTGAGATGACCATGTGGCTTTTTCCCCTTCATTATGTTAATATGGTTTATCACATTAAATGATTTTCTTATGTCAATCCACCCTTGCATACCTAGGATAAATCCCATTTGATCATGGTGTATAATTTTTTGATGTGCTGTGGGATTCGGTTTGCTAGTATTTTGTTGGGGAATTTTGCATGTGTATTCATAAGGTATATTGATTTGTAATTTCCTTTTCTTGTGGTATCTTTATCTGACTTTGGTATGAGGGTCATGTTCGTCTCAGAAGAATTAGTGAGTGTTCCCTCCTCTTCAGTTTTTTGGAAGAGTTTGAGCAGGACTGTTACTAATTCTTATTGGAGTGTTTGGTAAAATTCCCCTGTGAAGCCATTTGTTCCTGTACTTTCTTTGTTGGGAAGTTTTTGATGACTGCTTCAATCTCTTTACTAGTTTTTGGTTTGTTGAGAGCTTCTATTTCTTCTTGAATTAGTGTAAGTGGTTTCTAGGAATTTGTCCATTTCATCCAGGTTATGTAACTTGTTGGCATACAGTTGTTCATAGTATTCTCTTATGGTCCTTTTTATTTCTGTGGAGTGAGTAGTAATGTCCCCCTTTTCATTTCTGATTTTAGTTATTTGTGTCATCTCTCTTGTTTTCTTTCTTAGTCTAGCTGAAGTTTTGTCAATTTTATTGATCTTTTCAAAGAACCAACTTTTAGTTTTGTTGATTTTCTCTATTGATTTTTATTCTCTATTTCACTGATCTCTGCTCTAATCTTTATTTCTTTCCTTTGGTTTGATTTGGGTTTAGTTTTTTCTCCTTCTAGTTCCTCCCGTTTTGAAGTTCGATCTCTGATTTGAAATCTTTCTTTTCTTTTAATATGACCATTTAGAGCTATAGATTTCCTTCTCAGCACTGACTTTGCTGCATCCCGTAAGTTCTGGTGTGTTGTGTTTTCATTTTCATTCGCCTCAAGATATTTCCTAACTGTGCTTTTTAGTTCCTCATTAATCCTTTGGTTGTTTAAGAGTACAATGTTTAATTTCCACATATTTGTGGAATTTCCATTTCTCCCTCTGTTATTGATGTCTAGCTTCATTCCATTGTCATGGGAGAAGATACATGGTATGATTTAAATATTTTTGGATTTATTGAGACCTGTTTTGTGACCTAAGATATGGTCTATCATGGAGAGTGATCCATCTGCACTTGAAAAGAATGTCCGTTTTGTTGCTGTTTAGTGCAGTGTTCTATATACATCTGTTAGGTACAGTTGGTTTACAGTATCCTTCAAGTCTTGTATTTCCTTACTGAAATTCTGTCTAGATGTTTTTTCAATTATTGAAAGTGATCTATTAAAGTCTCCTGCTATCAGTATAGAACTGTCAGTATGTGCTTCATATATTTTGGGGGTCTGCTGTTTATATGTGTGTGTGTGTGTGTGTATGATGTCTTCTTGTTGAATTAACTTCTTTATCAGTATATAATGGTCCTCTTCATCCCTCGTAACTGTTTTAACATAAAGTCTATTTCATCTGATATTAGTATAGCTACCCAAGCTCTCTTGTACTGCTTGTGTGGTATATTTTCTTCCATCCTCTCATTTTCAACCTGCTTATGTCTTTGAATTTAAGGAGAGTCTCTTGCAGACACTGTATAGTTGGGTCATACTTAAAAAAAAAAAAATCCATTGTGTCAATCTCTTCCTTTTGATTGGAGAGTTTAATTCATTTACATCAAAGTCACTACTGATAATGCAGGACTTTCTTCTGCCATTTCGCTACTTAGTTTTTGTAAGTCTTATACCTTTCTGCCCCTCAATTCTTCTGTTTATGCCTACTTTTGTGTTTATTTGATTTTTTGTGTCGTACCATATTGAGTGCCTTCTCATGTCTATCTGGATATATTTTTCATATATATTCCTTGTGGTAACCATGGGGTTAAAATTTAACGTCCTAAATATATAACAGTCATATTTGGTTTGATACAAACTTGACTTCAATGGCATGCACATACACTTTTCCTATATCCCTTCATCACCTACCTTTTTTTTGTACTTATTAGCAATTATATTTTTGTACATTGTATGTCCAAAACCATAGATTTATCATTACTTTCTATGCATTTTCATTTTAACAACTGTGAGGAGTAAGAAGTGAAATCACATACTAAAAAAATACAGTGCAATAGTACTAGCATTTATAATTACCCAAATGTTTGTCTTTCCACAGGTCCTTATTTCTTTATGATGCTTTGCACCACTGTCTCATGTCTTTCCTTTCAGACTAAAAAGCTCCTTTTAGTCTTGCTTATAGGGCAGGTCTAGAGGTGATGAACTCCCTCAACTTTTGTTTATCTGGAAATGTTTTACTGTCTCACTCATTTTTGTTAATTAAAATAAAGTACAATAAAAAAGTCAGATAACATCACCAATGCCAAGAATCCCACACCCCTCCTTTATATCCCCCTCTTATATACATTTAGCTTTGGTATATTGCCTTTGTTACATTAAAGGGAGCACAATACAACATTTCTGTTAACTATAGGCTCTAGTTTGCATTTTTCCCCCAATACCACCCCATTTTTAATGCCTTGCAAGGTTCACATTCATTAGTTCTCCCTCATGTAAAAACATATTTGTATATTTTATGACAACTGTTGAGCACTCTACGTTTCACTATGTTATAAGTCCCAGTCTTTATCTTCCCTCTTTCCTTCTGGTGTCCCACATGGCCCTAACCTTCGTCTTTCAACCATACTCATAGTCACTTTTGTTCAGTGTGTTTACATTATTGTGCTACCACCACCCAAAATTGTGTTCCACTCCTGTCTTTTCCTATCTGTAGTGCTCCCTTTAGTATTTCTTATAGAGCTGGTATGTTGTTCCCAATCTTGGTCATTGTCTGTTAGTCAGAGAATATTTTAAACTCTCCCTCATATTTGAAGGACAGTTTTGCCAGATATAAAATTCTTAGTTAGCAGTTTTTCTCTTTCAGTATCTTAAATAAATCACATCACTTCCTTCTTGCCTCCATGGTTTCTAATGAAAAATCCACACATAGTCTTATCAAGCTTCCCTTGTATGGGATGGATTGCTTTTCTTTTGCTGCTTTCAGGATTGTCTTTTTGTCTTTGACGTTTGATAATTTGATAAGTGTCTTGGCTTAGGTCTATTCAGATCTGTTCTGTTTGGGGTACGCTGTGCTTCTTGAATCCGTAATTTTATGTCTTTCATAAGAGATGGGAAATTTTCATTGATTATTTCCTCTATTATTGTTTCTGCCCTTTTTCCCTTCTCTTCTCCTTCTGGGACACCCGTGACACATACATTCATGTACTTCATGTTATCATTCAGTTCCTCGAGATGTTGCTCATATTTTTCCATTCTTTTCCCTATCTGTTCTTTAGTGTTTAAGATTTTAGGTGTCTTGTTCTCCAATTCCTGAGTGTTTTCTTCTGCCTCTTGAAATTTGCTATTGTATATCTCCATTGTGTTTTTTATCTCTTGTGTTGTGCCTTTCATTTCCATGGATTCTGCCAGTTGTTTTTTCAAACTTTCAAGTTCTTCCTTATGGTCGCCCAATGTTTTCTTTATATACTTCATGTCTTTTTGCCATATCTTTCCTCCACTCATTGAATTTATTTAGCATATTTATTTGAAGATCTTTAATTAGTTGTTTCAATTCCTGTATCTCAGTTGAAGTGTAAGTTTTTTCCTTTGACTGGGCCATATCTTCGTTTTTCCTAGTGTGATTTGTAGTTTTCTGTTGTGGAGGTATCTGGTTTCCTTGATTACCCCAGATTTTCCCAGACCAAAATGGGCTCAGGTCTCAGAAGGGGGCTATATTCAGAATCAGGTTTCCCTGAGGGTGCGTCCTAGAAGACTGACAGACCTTCCTGTGAGACCTCTAGTTGCTGTGTGTGTGTTTGCTAATGCTGCCGGAATGCAAAACACCAGAGATGGATTGGCTTTTATAAAAGGGGGTTTATTTGGTTGCACAGTTACAGTCTTAAGGCCATAAAGTGTCCAGGGTAACACATCAGCAATTGGGTACCTTCACTGGACAATGGCCAATGGTGTCCGGAAAACCTCTGTTAGCTGGGAAGGCACGTGGCTGGCGTCTGCTCCAAAGTTCTGGTTTCAAAATGGCTTTCTCCCAGGATGTTCCTCTCTAGGCTGCAGTTCCTCAAAAATGTCACTCTTAGTTGCACTTGGGGTATTTGTCCTCTCTTACCTTCTCTGGAGCAAGAGTCTGCTTTCAACAGCTGTCTTCAAAATGCCTCTCATCTGCAGCTCCTGTACTTTCTTCAAAGTGTCCCTCTTGGCTGTAGCTCCTCTTCAAAATGTCACTCACAGCTGCACTGAGTTCCTTCTGTTATGGCAGCTCATTTATATGGCTCCAGTGATTTAATTTAGACCCATCCTTAGTGGGTGGGGTGACACCTCCATGGAAATTATCCAATCAGAGTCATCACCCACAGTTGGCTGGGGCTCATTTCCATGCAAACAACCTAATCCAAACATTCCAACTTAATCCCCACTAATATGTCTGCCCCACAAGATTGCATCAAAGAATATGGCTTTTTCTGGGGGACATACTACATTCAAACTGGCAAACTGTGCTTTTCTTAACCTGCCCAGGAGGTGGCGCCTGTCAGCCTGTCACTCCCCACTGGTGTGGCAAGAGGTGTGGTCCCTTTAATTCTCAGCTTAAGTTGTTTCTGGATTGATTGTTTATTTCCCCCAGGCTCTTGGGTCTGAGTTCTGAAGGGAGCGCAGGCACTTGAGCTGGGCCCCACGTCCCTCCTCTAAGGGAAGATATACCCTGTAGGGAGTTATCTTCTGCACTTGAATTACTCCTTCATCTCTCTGACTCTGTTAACTCCACTCCTGCCTGGGTCAGGGCACCAAGAATTGAAAATGCCTGAGGCTTTCTCCACTGAGCTACTCAGATTGAGAGAGGGGAAAAAGGGGAAAGCAAGCCCCTTTTCAGAGCCAGTCCCCAGCCCCCCAGTTTCAGCAGTCAGCCAGAGATAGTACCCAGTTTTCTGTGCTCCTTTTCTTGGGACAAGCCATTTTCCAGTATTCTAAGCCCAGCCATCTCCATAAGCCTCTGTATTTTTCCCCCACCAGCCCCACCTCGTCTCCACTGGCAGCAACCTCAGGGTACTTTGCTGCTTGTTTGGGGTTTGTCTGTGTTTGTAGCTTGTATTCAGCAGTTCACGTTTGTTAATTAAAACGCCAGTTGGAGTCAGGTTGAGCTATATTCACTTGCTCCCGGCAGGGACTGCTTCTTTCACCCACAGTGAAGTTTTGCAGCTTAGCCTGCCGTGGGGGGAGGGGGCACTCAGCTCAGTTCCACAGTTTTTACTTACAGCTTTTATGCTATGATTTCAAGCCATTCCACCCATTCCAGGCTGGTGTACAATGTGTGGACAGTCACAGTTGTCTCCCAGCAGTTGTTCTATTTACTAGTTGTTCCTGGCTATTTACTAGTTGTTCTAGAGGACTAACTAAATTCCACACCTGTCTATGCTGCCATCTTGCCCTGCCTCTCTCTCTCACTTATTTTTGAAAGAAAGTTTTGCTAGATATCAAATTCTTGGTTATCAGTTGTTTTCTTTCAGCACTTTAAATATTTCAATCCACTCCCTTGTTGCCACCATGGTTTCTGATGAGAAATTGGCACTCAATCTAATTGGGACTCCCTTGTACATAACTTGTTGCTTTTCTCTTGCAGCATTTAGAACTCTTTTCTTGTCCTTTGCGTTCAACAGTTTGAATAAAATGTGATAGGGTATATCTTTCTTCATGGTTATCCTGTTTGGTGTTCTCTGGGCTTCTTGGATGTGCATATTCATGTCTTTTGCTAAGTTTGGGAATTTTTCTGTCATTATTTCCTTGAATACTCCTCTGCCCCTTTCTCTCTTCTCTGTGTGGGACTTCCTTAATGCATATATTGGTATGCTTGATAGTGTCCCAGATGTCTCTTGGGCTATTTTCACTTTTCACAATTCTTTTCTTTTTCTAACTCCTCAGCCTGACTCATTTCAATGGTCTTTTCTTCAAGTATGCTGATTCTTCTGGTACTACCAATCTGCTTTTGAAACCCTTTGGGCATTTTTCATTTCAGTTATTGTTGCCTTCAACTCCAATAGTTCTGTTTGGTTCCTTTTGAAAAATTCTAGCTCTTAATATTAAGATTCTCATATTGTTCATTTATTGTTTCCCTGTTATCCTTTACTTCTTTCTTCATTTTCTTGAGCATTTTTTTAAAAGCCTTTGTCTGGTATGTCTAAATTCTGGTCTTTTTTATTGGTGTTTTCTGGATTTTTATCTCTTCCTTTGAGTAGGCCATCATTTCCTATTTTTCTTGTAATCTTTTGCTGCACACTGAACATATTAGTATTTTAAAATGTTAACTCTGGGTTTTATTCCCTGAGATGTCTGTTTCTTGAGCTTGCAACCAGCTGGTGATAGGGCAGAGATTTTCTTCAGTGTCAACCCTCCTGTCAGGAACATCCACCCAAGGCTGTGTCTTTTTCTGGACTTGTGCTTTCTAACTGTTTAGGAATTTTCTGTTTATGGGAGTTTGGGTGCCCCCTCTATTCCCTCTTCTGGGTGCTCCACTGCTGGATTTAAAGCAAGAAGTCCTTGCCCCAGGTTGTCCACCTCAATTGTTTCTCACACTGCTTTCATTGTCTCAAGCTGCTTTTGCCTGGAGGGCAAGTTTCCCAAGTCAGTCTTTCCCAGCTGGAACAAGGCCAGGGGCAGCCTGCAGACTGACTGGAGAGGGGATAAGGGAGGCACCAGTCTCTTCCTTCATGGCAGAATGATATTTTAATGAAGGGATTCTTTTATATATTGTGGTGTTCAGATGTGGATGATTCTGTTGAAATACTTTTCTGTTTTTTCTTTTCACAATTAAGAAGAAACATGGCGGCTATCTTTCTCTAACATTGAAAAGTACATTTTGAAAAACCATGGGCAAGCCAAAACATGCTGTGAAATCAATGGAGTGAAATGTTGCAGGTAACTTCCTTATTTTGTTACATGGCAGATTATCTATGGAATGTTTAATTCTTTGTTACGATAGATAACTGAAACCTAAAAGTCATTGCTGGGTTGGGTCCCAGGGATATGGCAGGGCTGGGTTGACGCGGAGTAGTATCTAAGGATGAGCATGAAACTATAGATCCAGGAGACCAAGGATGTTGTCAGAAGGCAAGGCAGTAAGCAGTCCTGAATCCTGGATCAGGATGGATATCACAGTGAGAGGCTGTGAACAATAGGCATGATAATTTGATGTTTCTCAATATTCTGTTTGCTTAAAGGTAATGAATATTAATGTCATGTAATGAAGGAGGCCAAAGGATCATTCTTATTGGATATTGGTACATGTTTGGGGATAGTGCGGCTGCACTGAAAACCAGGGACTGACTGGCCAAACTTTAAACAACACTAAGAGCAGGGAAATTATATTTCTTGGTAGCATATACAAAATAAAGAGCTAAGACTGAAAAGGAATTGTTTATTTGTTTCTAAAGTTGACTAGTATAAAGGTCACAAAAGTTAAAAGGTCAAAACAGGATTGCCCAATGGGCAAGCACATGTTCTCTAAGGCTCCATATGCAGGCATTAAGAAAAATATATTGCCAATAAGGCTAAATAATTTTATAACTATTAATTGTTGTCTACTACTAAATAATTAGATGAATAACGTATATATTTGCAACCCAATAAAGTGAAATCATTTTATCAAAATTAAAAAAAGATTTTTGTAGTCACTAACTAGATGAATACTATAAGTATGTTAGTTTTATGTAGTTGAATTAATTATGATAGAATAAAATTTTTATTTTTTTGAAATTTCAAAGCATATATTTGAAAACAATCAGGTTTTGGGGTAACTATGTAATTCTATTTATGTTATTTATATCTTTATTGTTTTTCCTATAAGATGCCTAAAATCCTTTGGATAATGAGGTAGATTGTAAATAAATAGTAATAATTATTCTTCCTTTTTATTCACCAGGAAAGAATGTTTAAAACTAATGAAGTATCTTTTAGAACAACTGAAAAAAAAGTTTGAAAATCGAAAGGAAATGGATAAGTTTTGTTCTTATCATGTGAAAACGGCTTTCTTTCACGTTTGTACCCAGGACCCTCAGGACAGTCAGTGGCAGTCCAAAGACCTGGACTACTGCTTTAATAACTGTGTGACATACTTTCTTCAGTGCCTCAGGACAGAGGAACTTAGGAATTATTTTATTCCTGGAGTCAATCTGTTCTCTAGAGACCAAATTGACAAAATAAGTAAAGAATTTCTGTCAAGGCAAATTGAATATGAAAGAAACAATGGATTTCCAGTTTTTGATGAATTTTGAAATTATATTTTAAAAAAGAATCAAGAAATTTGAGTGACTTTATAATAATTAGAATATTTGAATTTGTCACAGTAATTCAAAATAAATGGAATTATTTAGCCCTTAGTTTGTCTTGATAAATGGTGATCATTATAAAAGGATTGATTATCCTTGAAAAGGGATTATTTCAGGAATAAGAAGCAAAAGTAGTAGTTCAGGAGAACCTAAGATGGCGACTAGGTGAGACAGGGCAAAAAAACACCTCCATGAAAAATACTAGATAAAAACCAGAAAGTGACCCAGAACACCACTTCCAGAGTAGCACCAGCCAGACAAGGTCTGCTAAATCCACAGGGAATGTGCATTTGGTGAAACCAGGAGTCCACATTCTGAAACGAGTGAGATGGCTGAAAGTCCCTCGGGCATGCTGCAGTGTGGGGAAGCGGTGGGTTGGTGTTTGGAGATGGACTAGTTCTTTAAAAAAAAAAAAAAAAAGCCCCGGAGCAGCTGCAGATATGACGGGAGTGGGCTGGGCTAACGCCTTGGTGTCTGGCATGGAGGATACCCCTTCCCACACCCACTTCTGATTGTCTCAGGCCCAGGGGAGCAAACGGGAGCCAAAAGGAGAAAAAAACGCACGACTTGCAGCCATCTCCCCCGTGGGTGGGGGCACTCCTGCCCGGGGCCAACCCCACAGCCCAGAGCCATGCCAAGAAACCCAGCATGACAGGGAGTCTTTCCCACAGCACCGCTCACACGCCACATCGGCCATGGACAGTGGCCTTTAATACACCCATGGCTGATTGTCCCGGAGCTGGCAGGGTGGAGCTGTGCGGAAAGGGGGAAGTTAACGCGTCCCATTCAACCATCTTTGAAGTGGGCTGGGAACGCCCCTGCACAGCCCAGCGTCCCAGGGCTTCCCTGGAGGCCGGCACACACTTGTGACGTGGCATGGCCCTCCCTTCCTCAGCAGAGGTCCTGGAAGAGTACAGCAGGGAAGGGGGAACCACTCAGAAATCCCCGGGAACCTATGCCAATACCAAGGACTTTTGGGTCAGCGGCAGAGAACAGCCTTAAATCTCCAGGAACACCTGGGAGGTTTGATTATTAAAGATGCCTTTCCTCCCTAACCGCTCAGACACATGCCCCTCATTCAGGGCGGACAGCACCAACAACACACCCAAATTAAGTGCACCAATTGGACCCCACAAGAATCAGATCCCCACACACCACAAAGACAAAGTTGGGGAGAACTGACTTGAGGGGAATAGGTGACTCACGGATGCCATCTGCTGGTTAGTTAGAGAAAGTGTACACCACCAAGCTGCAATTCTGACAAATTAAAGATCAAGTAAAGCAAATGCCAAGAGGCCAAAAACAACAGAAAATCTTAAAGCATATGATAAAACCAGATGATATGGAGAACCCAAACCCAAACACCCAAATCAAAAGATCAGAAGACACACAGCACTTGGCGCAATTAATCAAAGAACTACAGACAGGCAATGAGAGCATGGCACAGGATATAAAGGACATAAAGAAGACCATGGCACAGGATATAAAAGAGAAAAAGAAGACCCTAGAAGAGCATAAAGAAGATATTGCAAGAGTAAATAAAAAAAATAGAATATCTTATGGAAATTAAAGAAACTGTAGGCCAAATTAAAAAGACTCTGGATACTCATAATACAAGATTAGAGGAAGTTGAACAACAACTCAACCTCCTTGAGGACCACAGAACAGAAAATGAAAGAACAAAAGAAAGAATAGGGAAAACAATCGAAAAAATCGTAATGGATCTCAGGGATATGATAGATAAAATAAAACGTCCAAATTTAAGACTCATTGGTGTCCCAGAAGGGGAAGAGAAGGGTAAAGGTCTAGAAAAAGTATTCAAAGAAATTGTTGGGGAAAACTTCCCAAACCTTTTACACAATATAAATACACAAAGGATAAATGCCCAGCGAACTCCAAATAGAATAAATCCAAATAAACCCACCCCAAGACATATTCTGATCAGACTGTCAAATACTGAAGAGAAGGAGCAAGTTCTGAAAGCAGCAAGAGAAAAAGCAGTTCACCACATACAAAGGAAACAACATAAGACTAAGTAGTGACTACTCAGTGGCCACCATGGAGGTGAGAAGGCAGTGGCATGACATATTTAAAATTCTGAGAGAGAAAAATTTACAACCAAGAATTCTTTATCCAGCAAAACTCTCCTTCAAATTTGAGGGAGAGCTTACATTTTTCACAAACAAATGCTGAGAGATTTTGCTAATAAAAGACCTGCCCTACTTCAGATACTAAAGGGAGCCCTGCTGACAGAGAAACAACGAAAGGAGAGAGAGATATAGAGAATTTTAACAGACATATATAGAATATTACATCCCAAGTCACCGGGACACACATTCTTCTCCTAGTGATCACGGATCTTTCTCCAGAATGGACCATATGCTGGGACATAAAAACAAGCCTCAATAAAAAAAAATGAATTTGTTCAAAGCACATTCTCTGACCACAATGGAATATAAATAGAAGTCAGTAACCATCAGAGATTTGGAGAATTCACAAATACCTGGAGGATAAAAATGAGGGAGAGATGAAAACATTCATGGATAATCAAAAGCTGAGGGACTTCATCACCAGGAATCAGTCCTATAAGAAATGCTAAAGGGAGCTGAGCAGGCTGAAAGGAAGGGACACTAAACAGTTGACTGAAACTATATGAAGAAATAAAGATTTCCATTAAAGATCACATGGTAAATATGAATACCAATACTACTGTATTGTTGATTTATAACTCCACTATTTACTTCCTACAGGATCCAAAATACATGAACTTTAATGATAAATCAGTGGTTTTGGACTCAATGTAAAATATGTAATTTTTGACAACAACTACATAAAGGTGGGGGAATGATGGAATATAGGAACGTAGTTTATGTGTCATATGGAAGTTAAGTTGGTATCAAAGAAAAACAAGATTGTTATAGATTTAAGATGTTAAATTTAAGCCCCACGGTAAATACAAAGAAAGTATCAGAGAATATGACCATAGAGATGAAAAGTAGAGTAGGGGTTCCAAGAAGTGGGGGAAGGGGCAATGGGGAGTTAAGAAATGAGAGTAGGGTTTCTGTTTGGGGTGAAGGGAAACGTCTAGAAATGGATGGTGGGAAGGTGATAGCATTGCAACATTGTAAATGTGATTAATCTCACTAATGGAATGCTAGTGAATGGGTGGAATGGGAAGATTTAGGCTATATATATGTTTCCACAATTGAAAAAAAAAAGCCAGTCTAAATAGACGACAATTAAATGCCAAGGATGATCCTGGATTGGACCTGAGGATGGAGGAGAGGAGGCTCAAAGGGACACAGATGGGACACAAGAAAATAAAAAAAGGAAATATAGAATGTAAGCTTTATATCAGTGTTGAATTTCTTGAACTTCTTAGCTGTGCTTAATGGGATTGCATAAAAGAATGTTCTTGTCCATGGGAAAGGTATATGTGAATTATATTGTTTGTTCAAAGATATGTGCAGCTTGCTCACATATGTTCAGAGGACAGAGCAATAGATGATGGATGATAGACAGGGAGGGAGGGAGGGAGAGAGGGAGGGAGGGAAAGAAAGAAACTGGTGTGACAGGATCTTAAAGGTATGGATCTGGGTATCGGGGGACAGGGGTCAGGGTATGATGGAGTTCTATGTATGGGGTTTGTACTGTTTTTGCAACTTTTTGAACTGTTTATTTCAAAATAAAATTTATTAAATTAAAAAAAGCAATTTACAATCAAGTACTTGGAAAATAAAATACTGACATATTTCTCTTGCTAAAAAAAAAAAGAAAAAAAGTAGTAGTTCAAAGCTAAAAACTTTACCATATTGGAATTAAAAGAATATCATTTCTTCATGTTGCTTGGATAAATGGAAGGATTGCAAGGGACAATATTGGAAATAATCACTATCTCCAGAAAACCTGTAGGGTTTGTTCAGCATACAGATATATTTGGAAGCAATGTTTTGTTCTAGATGTTAGAATATGTAAGAAAGAAATGGAAAAATAAGTTCTACATTGTCTCTGCTTTCAGGAAATACATAATCTTACAGGAAGATAGAAGGTACATTAATATCTGAGGCTAATTAAAACATATAACTTATTTTATTTCTATTTTTACTTACAATTTATGTGTATTTCTGAAAACATAATTCATACACATGGTATAAAACTCAAAAGGAACAATGTTATAGAGTGATATGTCACCCTTTCTCCTCCATATTTGGGCACAATTCAACCTAGATGCAACTGCTATTCACTAACTTTTTCCTGTTTTTTCTTAGAGATGTTCTATACATTTAAAAATGTTTATAAACGTATTCATTTTTCATTTTAACAAATTGGTGTGGGGGGGAACTCTGCATGTTGTTCTGCACCGTGCTTTAAAAAGTAATGAGAAGATATAAAAAACAAAACAAAAAATATATAAAAACAATAAACTGAATTAGTGTGTCACCAGCCATCCATCTTAAAAATAAAACATTGTCAAAGCCCTTAAATTTGAGTTATTACTCTCTGTTTTAGTCTGCTAGGCTGCTGAAAAGCAATGTAATATAAAATGGGTTGGTTTTAACAAAGGAAATTTATTAGTTTACAAGTGTATAGTTCTGAGGCCGTGAAAATATCTACATCTAGGCATCATCAAGACGATACCTTCCTTCTGAGACCAGCTGCCAGCAATCCTGGACTCCTCTGTCAGATGGCAAGGCACATGGTGGTTTCTGCTGGTCTCTCCCTTTTCTTCCAGGCTTTGTTGCTTCCAGGTTCTGGCTTCAGTAGCTTCCACTCTGTTTCTGTGGCTTTCTCTCTCAGCTTCTGTGTCTTTCTGTCTCTCTATCTGTATTCATCCTTATAAAGGATTCCTGTAAGAGGATTAATATTCACCCTGGGCCATGTCCTAACTGTACTAATCTAATAAAAAAGTTCCACCTATAAAAGGTTCATACTGCAAGAATGGATTAACTTCAGGAACATAATTTTCTGAGGTCCAGAAAGCTCCCAAACCATCACACTCTCCAGTAGCTTTGCTTCTTCTCTCAGAGAGGGGACCACTGTCCTGAATTTGGTGTTTATCAGAGTGCTTTTCTTTACCCTTTTTATATGAATATAATCCTAAGCAATGTATTTTGTAGGTTTTAAAACTTTAGGTAAGTGGTATGCTGTATATATTGTTCTTCAACTTTTTAAATTTAGATAGTTTGATTTTCATCCATGAGGATATGTGTAGTTCTTGTTCAGTAATTTTTAACAGTTAAATAGTATTCCCTTGTATGAGTATGCCACAAATTCACTTATCTATTCTGATACATAGTTTTTTTTCTGATTTTTTGCTATTACAAAAAACTGCTGCTATGAGCATTATTGTATGTTTCCTGATATACATGTGTATATTTCTTCTAGTGTATGTATATTCCTAGATATTATATAACTATATATTGCCAAAATGCTCCCTCAAAAATTGTACCAATTCAAACTTCCACCAGCAGCATGAAAGAGTTGTTGTCCTACAATGCTTTGTTTTGTTAAACTTTTACATTTTTTGCAGTATGGTGGGTGTGAAATGGTTTCTTGTGTTTTTTTCCCTAAGTACTTACTAGTCAGGATGAGCTTCTTTTCAAATATTTATTGGTCATTTGTTTTGAAATTGCCTGTTTATATCTTTATCACATTTTCTTAGTAGCTGGTTTATCTTTTTCTTATTGTTTCATAGGAGTTCTTTATATATTTTGGATACTTATCCTTTGTTGGTTGACTGAATAATTTCTATGTGGGTTTTCATCACCTTTTTTGGTGTCTTTTAGTAAACAAAGGTTTTAATTTCAATGTAGTTGAATATTTATCATTCTTCTTTATGGCTTGTGTCTTATACATCTTGTTTAATAACTTAGTATGTTTGAACTTACTAAGAGAAAATTTCTACACTAGAAGGAATTATTTGGGTACAGTTAATGATGAACACATAGAAAACTAGGAAAACAAACAAAAAAACAATTTTTAACTCCAGGAATAAAGAATATGTGCAAGAAAAGTAATCATGGTGTGATCTGAGAATACTGCTCAGCTGCAAGCAGTATGTACAAAGTCATAGTAATATAAACATAGACTATTAACTTCCTCAAAATTATGATTAGCTCTGTGGGAAGGATAGGGCAACAGGATGAGTGCCTTTGTGGTGACAGTGGTGAGAGCAGGGGTGAGGAATGTATTAGTTTCATATTGCTGCATAACAAATTACCACAAACTTAGTGGCTTAAAACAATACTATTTTATTATCTCACAGTTTCTATGGATCCGGAGTCTTGGCATGGCTCTCCTGAGGGTCTCACAAGGCTGTAATCAAGGTATCAATGGGGGTTGCAGTCTCATCTGAGGCTCAGCTGGGGAAGGATCAGCTTTTGTTGGGAGAATTCAGTTCCTTACAGTTATAGGACTGAGGGCATCAGTTTCTTGCTGGCCGTTGGTCAGAGTCTGCCCTCAGTTCCTAGAAGTGCCCTCAGTTCGTTGCCACATGGACCTCCCAACATAGACAGCTCATAACATGGCAGCTTGCTTCTTCAAAGACAGCAAAGGAGGGTGGGACCCCAGCAAAATAAGTGCTTCAGTCTGTGTAACAACTATAGTCATATGCCTTTACCTTATCCTATTGGTTGGAAGCAAGTCACAGGTACTGCCCATTCTAAAGTGGAGGGGATCACTCAAGGGCATGAGCAGCCTAAGGGTCTTAATGTCACAGGTATGAAAGAGCTGAAATTGTCTTTCTTTCTGTGGGAAGCCAGTAGATAATCTCAAATTTGAAAAACCAAGTAATTGCACTATAGGCATGTTATTTAGAAGTGGCTGAAACATGAAATAGTTGCATCTTGGGAGTGAGAAGTGAAGGGTCGGTTGGAGGGCTGCAGACTGCTTTTTAAAAATAAACTCTGTAGAACCTTTTGCCTCTTTACATTCATTACATATATGACTTCGATGAAAATGAAAAATTAAGTAGTATTTGTCCCTGTAAAAAATTCAGATGCCCACATAAAAGTGTAAAGAAGAAAGTGAAAATCACAATTCCATCATCCAGAGAGATGAGCATTATTAATCTAATAATGTTTTACTCTGGCTGCTTTTAGGATTTTTGTCTTTGGTATATTGGAATTTCATTATGAAGTTTCCAACTGTGGATATCTTTTTATTTATCCTGCATGAGATTCATTGGGCTTCTTGATACTGTAGATTATTGTTTTTCATTCTGGAAAATTCTCAGCTATTCTCTCTTAAAATATTGGCCCTGCCCCAATCTTTTTCTCTTTTCTGGGACTCCAATTAAATGGATGTTAGAACTTCTAACTGCCTATTCTATCCTCTTACCCTCTTTAATATTTTCCATCTCTTGTCTCTCTGTGCTGCAATCTGGATTCTGCTTTGACTTCTATTCCAGTTATTTACTCATTTGTGTGTAATCTGTTGGTAAATTCATCCTTTAAAAAATCTTTATGATCAAAATGTTCAAATGCACAATAGTAGAGAGCATAGTATCACATTCCTATATATCTATCACTGGCTTCAACAATATTAATATTCCACCCTCCTGATTTCATTCCTAGTCATTTTTTAACTTTTTATTTTGAAAAAATTTCAAACTTACAGGACAGTTGCAAAAATAATACAAACCTGTACAGAGAACTCCATCATACCCCCACCAAAATACCAGATCCACCAACTTTTAACATTTTGCTACATCTGCTGTATCATTCCATTTATCCATCTATCTACCCATCCATCCGTCCATCCATCCAGCTATCTGGCTGTTTTTCTAAACATTTGACAGTAGGCTTTGTACATCATGCTCCTTGAACACTTAATACTTTCATGTACATTTCCTGAGAACAAAGATGTTCAGTTATGTAACTACCGTAAGTACAGTGGTCAAGTTCAGGCAACTTAACATTGATATTAAGCTTATAGTCTATATTCCAGTATTTTCATACATCTCAATAATGTCCTTTTGGGCCTTTTCTCCTCCATTATTAGTTCTAGGTAAGGATCATAGATTTCATTTAATTGTCATTGTCTCTTTAGTCACTTTTTTTTAAATTGTGGAAACATATATACAATATAAACTTTCCCATCTTAATCACTCCCAAGTATACTATTCAGTAGGATTAATCGTATTCACAATTTTACACTACCCATACCACCATCCATTACCAAAACTTTTTCATCATCCTAAACCCTACATTAATTATGCATTAACACCCCCCACCCACCAACTTGTATTCTACTTGCTGTCTCTCTGAATCTGAATATTCTAGTTATTTCAAATAAATGAAAGCATACAGTATTTTTCCTTTGTCCTGTTGTGTATGGCTTATTTTATTCAACATTATGTCTTCAAGGTTCATCCATATTGTAGTATGCATCAGAACTTCATTCCTTTTTATATCTGAAAAATATTCTATGGTACGTATATACTTGTCATTGAGGTTTTTTTTTTTTTTCATTTTTATTGAGATTGTTCAGATACCATACAATTATCCAAAGATCCAAAGTGTACAATCACTTGCCCCTGGGTACCCTCATACAGCTGTGCATCCATCACACTGAATTTTTGTTCAATTTTTAGAAACTTTTCATTACTCCAGACAAGAAATAAAGTGAAAGATGAAAAAAGAAAAAAAGAAAAGGAAACTCTAAACCTCCCCTATCCCTAACCAACCCCCCTCAATTGTTGACTCCTAATATTGATATAGTACGTTTGTTACTGTTTATGAAAAAATGTTGAAATACTACTAACTGTAGTATATACTTTGTACTAGGTATTTAGTTCTTCCCTATATGCCCCTCTATTATTAACTTCTAATTGTATTGTCATACATCTGTTCTGGTTCATGAAGTGATTTCTAGTATTTGTACAGATCATGGACATTGCCCACCATAGGATTCAGTTTTATACATTTCCATCTTTTGATCTCCAACTTTCCTTCTGGTGACATATATGACTCTGAGCTTCCCCTTTCCACCTCATTCACATCCCATTCAGCGCTGTTAGTTATTCTCACATCTTGCTACCAACACCCCTGTTCATTTCCAAACATTTAAGTTCATCCTAATTGAACATTCTGCTCATACTAAGCAAGAGAATCTACATTTCTTCCACAAGGCAGGAGGGAGAGTCAAAGAAGGTAGAGAGGCAAAAGAAAGAGGAAACAAAAAAATGACAGCTAGGAAGCAGCAAAAGGAAAAATAACCTTAAAGTAGAATAAAGAATCAGACAATACCACCAATGTCAAGTGTCTAACATGCCTCCCCTATCCCCCCCTCTTATCTGCATTCACCTTGGTATATCACCTTTGTTACATTAAAGGAAGCATAATACAATGATTCTATTAGTTACAGTCTCTAGTTTATGCTGATTGCATCCCTCCCCCAATGCCTCCCCATTTTTAACACCTTGCAAGGTTGACGTTTGCTTGCTCTCCCTCATAAAAGAACATATTTGTACATTTTATCACAATTGTTGAATACTCTAGATTTCACCAAGTTACACAGTCCCAGTCATTATCTTTCCTCCTTTCTTGTGGTGTCTCACATGCTCCCCATCTTCCTCTCTCAACCGTATTCATAGTTACCTTTGTTCAGTGTACTTACATTGTTGTGCTACCATCTCCCAAAATTGTGTTCCAAACCACACACTCCTGTCTTCTATCACCGTGTAGTGCTCCCTTTAGTATTTCCTGTAGGGCAGGTGTCTTGTTCACAAAGTCTCTCATCGTCTGTTTGTCAGAAAATATTTTGAGCTCTCCCTCACATTTGAAGGACAGCTTTGCTGGATACAGGATTCTTGGTTGGTGGTTTTTCTCTTTCAGTATCTTAAATATATCACACCACTTCCTTCTTGCCTCCATGGTTTCTGCTGAGAGATCCGCACATAGTCTTATTAAGCTTCCTTTGTGTGTAATGGATTGCTTTTCTCTTGCTGCTTTCAGGATTCTCTCTTTGTCTTTGACATTTGATAATCTGATTATTAAGTGTCTTGGCATAGGCCTATTCATATCTCTTCTGTTTGGAGTACACTGCGCTTCTTGATCCGTAATTTTATGTCTTTCATAAAAGATGGGAAATTTTCATTAATTATTTCCTCTATTATTGCTTCTGCCCCCTTTCCCTTCTCTTCTCCTTCTGGGACACCAATGATATGTACATTATTGTACTTTGTTTCATCCTTGAGTTCCCGGAGACGTTGCTCATATTTTTTCATTCTTTTCTCCATCTGCTCCTTTGCGTGTAGGCTTTCAGGTGTTTTGTTCTCCAGTTCCTGAGTGTTTTCTCCTGCCTCTTGAGATCTGCTGTTGTATGTTTCCATTGTGTCTTTCATCTCTTGTGTTGTGCCTTTCATTTCCATAGATTCTACTAGTAGGTTTTTTGAACTTTTGATTTCTGCCATATACATGTCCAGTGCTTCCTTTACAGCCTCTATCTCTTTTGCAATATCTTCTCTAAACTTTTTGAATTGATTTAGCATTAGTTGTTTAAATTCCTGTATCTCAGTTGAAGTGTACGTTTGTTCCTTTGACTGGGCCATAACTTTGTTTTTCTTAGTGTAGGTTGTAATTTTCTGTTGTCTAGGCATGGTTTCCTTGGTTATCCAAAGCAGGTTTTCCCAGACCAGAACAGGCTCAGGTCCCAGAGGGAAGAAATATTCAGTATCTGGTTTCCCTGAGGGTGTGTCTTAGAAAATTGCTCCACCCTGTGATGCCTCGGGTCACTGTGCTTTTCTGCCCAGCAGGTGATGCCTGTTAGCCTATAATTCTTGACTGGTGTGAGGAGGTATGGCCGTGTTCCCCCAGGCTCTGGGGTCTGGTTCTGAATGGAAAGGGCCCCACCCCTTTCCTCCTAGAGAAGACAGACCCCTCAGGTGGAGGTCATTAGCATTTCAATGGTCTCGCTCTCTGCTTGTGGTGTCTCCACCCTTCCCAGAGTCACAGCCCTGGAAACTGAAAATGACTGGGGCTTTCTCCACTGAGCCAAAAAAGAAATAGATAGTCCCCTTCAGACTCAGTCCAAGGCGACCCTCCGGCTCTCCCAGGTCAGTCGTCACCCAAAGCCTCTGTCTGTTTTTGGGGGCTGCATACCTGTAGTGAGCAGTTCACACACGCTACTTAAAACCTCAGTTGGAGCTCAGCTGAGCTGTATTGCTTGCTGGGAGAGAGCTTCTCTGTGGCACCACGCAGCTCTGCAGCTCGGGCTATGGGGGAGGGGGTCTCCCGACCTGGTTCCGCAGGTTTTACTTACAGATTTTATGCTGTGTTCTCAGGCATTCCTCCCAATTCAGGTCGGTGTATAATGAATGGATGGTCTCGTTTGTCCCCCCGCAGTTATTCTGGATTATTTACTAGTTGTTTCTGGTTTTTTGTAGTTGTTCCAGGGGGACTACTTAGCTTCCACTCCTCTCTATGCCGCCATCTTGCCCGAGTCCCTGTCATTGAGTTTTAAAATTATTTTTTCATTTCTCAAAGCTCTAGCTGGTTCTTGTTTTAATCTGCCATGTCACCTTATGTTTTTCTATTTCTGTCAGATTTTCAAGCTTGTGTTTGCATTTATTTAATCACAGAAAGCATAGTTGTTTTATAATCTGATAATTTTAAAATTTGTAGTCTGTTTCTTCTGTTTCTGTTGCTTCTTCTGATTCTCCCTGTGGTATCTTGTTTCCTTGTATGCTTGGTTATTTTTTTACTGAATACTGTTCATTATCCTTAAAAAACATTATATGTGATGATTCTTTTTGACCTAATATGAAGGTGCTTTCTCCAAAACAGGATTTGTTTGGGTTTGTCAGGCTTTTGGGGTTATTGCCAGTCATTGAATCACCTCAAATTAAGGTCATTTCTTGAGGATCCTTGGATCATCAAGGCAATGTAGCCTGGGGCTACACTTTCTTAACTGTTACTTTTTCCCTGTTATTTTACTTACCCTGCTCCTCTCAGAGCCAGGGCAACCATGCTTGCAGTAGCTTGGAAGTGGGTTTACTTTTGGTTCACTGTTACCTCAAGGTTATTGCCCTGTGAGGTCCTAACTGAATGTGAGGAGGGTCTTATTTTTTAAACTCTCGACCTTGATTTTTGAGCCAAAACCAAAATTCAGTATGTCAGCATGGGAAGCCATAGCTTTGGACTTCTCAGAGTGATGACTCTTGGCCCTGGACATGACCTTTGCAGGCAACCATGAAGCTATGCCTGTGAAGTTGTTATGAGAGATACTGGCTCCTGTGGTCACTGGTCTTCAAAGACAAGGTGGACCCCACCCCCATCAAGGTGGATCTAATCTCTTGCCTCTGAATTGTCACCTAGAGGCACCCATGAGAACAGCTCCTGGATGGTTATGTGGGCTGCTGGAAGGACTACTCCCATAGGAAACACCTGATAGCACCCTATGTCCTGTCTCATATCCTCCTGAGGAATCTGATGCCAAGCATGGCCTTTGGTGGTCTTGTGAATCTGAAAGTTTAGTTGAGCCTAAGAAGACCCCCCAACACCTCTTCTCTGTCCTCCCACCTGGCCTTGTAGAGCAGGATTATCAAAAGTCCTTATCTGAAAAATGGCTTGGATTTCACCAATGGCTGGGAAGGCACTGGGTGGAGTTCCAATTTTCCCTTTAGATTTTGGGCTGTTAGCTCCTTACCATCCTGCCAGCTCTGCTGCTTTTAAGGAGATTTAAAAAAAAATAAAAATTTTACTAAGATATGTCACATACCAAAAAATTCACCCTTTTGAAATATACAATTCAGTGGCTCTTAGTATATTTACAAAGTTGTGCAACCATCACCAGTAATTCCAAAACATTTTTATCATGCCAAAAAGAAACTCTGCACTTAACACTTATTTTATATTTAATTTTGCATTTTGGTTTCAGCAGGAGGGTTTGTTTCCTAACCCTTAGCCTAATCCACCTTCACTGGAAACATAAGTCCTTAGCATATATATATATATTTCCACTCTAATAATTCAGTTGCCCATTTTCCTCAACTGCAGCTACCTTTTTCATATATATCCTTCTAGGCATATACTTATATGTTCTGGTTTGCTAATGCTGCTGTTATGCAAAATACCAGAAATGGACTGGCTTTTATAAAAGGGGGTTTATTTGGTTACAAAGTTACAGTCTTAAGGCCATAAAGTGTCCAAGGTAAGGCATCAACAATCGGGTACCTATACTGGAGAAAGGCCATTGGCATCTGGAAAACCTCTTTTAGCTGGGAAGGCACGTGGCTGGCATCTGCTTACTCCCAGGTTGCTTTTCAACTCCTCTCTCAGCTGCTGTGCATTCTTCAAAGTTTCTCTTGTGGCTGCAGCAAGCAGTGAGCTCCTTCTATCTGAGCTTTTTATATGGCTCCAGTGATTTAATTCAGAGCCACCCTGAATGGGTGGGGTAACACCTCCATTGCAATTATCCAGTCAAGTTCTTGTCCACAGCTGATTGAGTCACATCTCCATAGAAACAATCAATCAATAGGTTCCAACCTGATCAACACTAATATGTCTGCCCTCACAAGATTGCATCAAAGAACATGGAGTTTTGGGGGACCACAATACATCCAAACCGGCACATATGTATGCATATATTCTAACGAAAATAATTTATATTTCTCACTTTACTTTACTTTGGAAATCATTCCATCTTGGTACAGGTTGGACTGCCTCATCCTCTTTCTTTAATGTTGGCATATTATTCCATTGCAGAATTCAAAAGGGTAATATTTTAAGGATCTTTATGTTCATGAGAATGACTTAATTTAATGCTGTCCTTCAATTTTGATATCAGTTATGTTAGCTTTATAGAAAACGCCATCTTTTTTATTGTTCTGGCACATAAGGATGCCCTTCTCTTTCAAGGCCCTTGGTACCTTTCAAAGGGAACTCTGTGATTATCTTTCGTATGTCTTCTATCTTTTCAGCTTAACTACCTGAGTTTATTTTAGTAACTTTAGGAAAAAAGAAAGTGGTCAATTTTGTGTATTTTCAGATTTCTTGATATAAATTTGTACACAATATATTCTCTTAAAGTTTTTGTCTCCGTATTCCTAAAGTAGATAGAGTTGTCCCCCACTCCCACCCCCATCAGACTTATCAGAAACTTGTCTTATTTGGTCTTTTCTTCTAGATTCTCTTATTAATCTTATTGCTAATACCAGGAAACTTAATAGTATGAATGATACAAGGTAAGGTGATGAGGGCCTAAATTAATTATGCACATACATGTAATTACAAATACTTATATATTAAGTAGTTTTTAGAATAAAATATATGTAAATATCATATATTGTGGTACAGATAACACAAAACTCTAAGGGAAAGATGTTGAGTGTGATTAATCAAAGAAACTTTTGTGGAGATGTAATTTTAATTTCCTAGGATTTATTTTAGCATGGAGCTATAGGCCCAAAGTTGATGGAAAAACAGCTGTTGCATGTTTGGGTCTGATGAAATAATTATTTTACTATTTCATTTCAAAGTTTCTTTAAAATAGGTGAGTGGAATCATTTAAGAAAAGTACACCAAGGGTTAAACAGAAAGACAAAGATCAACTTGTCTTTTAAATCATAGAAATTAACATTTATTTTAAAAACAGTATATTTTTCATTGCCAGTACAACATCTGAACAAGCATTAACCCTTTAAAGATTGACCTTAATACAGCAACATTACAGGAGACAATTTTTTTTTCTTTTGAAAATAGTTTGGTAAAAAGAAAACCTTCTAATACTACATTCCTTAATAGTCATGAAAAAAAATTTTCAACTCAAGTTTAAATGCTTTTGATTTTATTAAAGTATAAAATATTGAATTCTACATTTTAAACACTATTATTTTAAGAATCAGTCAAGTCTCTTCATACTGCCAGCATGTTTCCAGTACTTCCATATATATCTCAAATAGTATTTATCTTTAAAAAATCTTGAATCCTGTAAATTAAATAGAAGAAAAATATAAATTTCTGTTTCCATCATTCTTTGGTTTTTAATGGTAAAAACAGAGCAACCACTGTTAGATTTGTGGTTTCTTTCCATAGTTTGTGCTCATGCAAACATTAAAAATCTCCATTTAAATATTAAATGGGCATATACGTTACACATTGTACTGTGAACTCTGCTTTCACATTTCTCTCTATCTCAGAGGCATGGCATAATTTCCTCTGCTCTTACAATGCACTGATTCTCTTTGGCTCTATCTATCTTAATTCTTGAGTTTTTAAATTTTGTTGACTTTTTTTCCTGCTTTCTTTGGGTTTTCATCTTTTTCTCACAAGCCATCAGATTTCTTTTTATTTTTTGAACACTTCAAATGTATTTATCACAAAGCCTTTTTTGGATTACTTTATCATCTCTGTAATTCCTTGGTTATGACATGTATGTATCTCCCATATTTGTTGGTGTGCTGTTGTTCATGGTGGAGTAGCTTCTAGATCAGTTGCATTTCTCCTATTCTTTGACACTTTTAAAATCAGTTTCTCAGCCCATAGAGCCTGAATTTAGCTTTCAGAGTTCTTACAATTCACTCTTTCCTCCTCTCCCAAACTCTCTCCCTGAGTCCACAGCAAATGGTCCACTTCAGTGCTGCATCCACAGGTTGGTAAATACAGACTTTTAAAAAACTTTTTATTATGGAAAAATATTTAGCATATACTGAACTGTGTAATAAGCCCTCATGTATCTGTCACATAGCTTTAGGAACATTTTTAAAAAATATATTTTATCTCTTTTCTATGAGTTTGAAGTAGGAGGGAAGGTTTCCTGTGTTAGCTCAGTTGATCTTCTTAGCAGGAAATCTTTTGCATTTAACATGTAACAGAACATCTTAAAGGTAGTTCACATGTTCTTTAATAGCTGCACAGCACAACAGTATACCATAATCTATTCATCTGACATTTAGGTTTTAATCCATTGCTATTACAAATTTGCTACTTGTATGTGCAAATATATTGAATACATTCGTAGAAGAGAATTGCTGGATCAAAGGGTTATATGTGTTTATAACTGATACATTAACAAGTTGCTTGGAAGAGGTTATGCCCATACCTTCAGCAACTCCATTACACTTTTAATGATCTTTTGAACAAACTAAAAGTTTATTTTCTCACCTCTGAATTAGTACAGCTTTTAACTCTAAGATACATTACATTAACTGGACTTAACCTAATAGTTAAAGAGTAACACCTAGTAATATGTTAAAGACTCACTGAGATAATGCTGTTGCATTAAACACACTAACAAATCCTAGTGTAAGAGAAAGCTGGCATTTGAAAATCCATGAGTTATTTAAGGTTTACCTCCAGTGGCCTGAAACCACTTTTCAATATATACATTAATAATAAAACTTCTTGGGTTTTCCTTGAGGTCTTCCCAATTTTTTTTCCATCTCTTTTTTCTGTTTATTTGCCTTATATCTCTCAGCCATTGACACAAGATCCTCTGGGACACTCTGAAATCATTAAATGTGTTTAGAATTCTGAGTATTTTCTTTTAGTATTAACAGCTTGTCTACAGTATTTCAAAATGCTCCAACTCATATTTCAACCTGAGACTCTATACAACTGATTAGATAACTTTTTTTACATCTTTCTAACAACCAAATATCTCTCTACTTACTAAACCCTGAATCCATCTTCAGGCCACAAAACCAAACTGATCTTAAAAATACTCATCATGCTGCTTCCCTGCTTATATAGGCCTTCAGTTGCTCCCAATGCCCTTAGCATGCCCTTATCTAGTGGTACTTTCTGCATGTTCTTTCTCACCTCTGAGCCTGAATGTTTCCCCTGCTGGAAATTTCCCCATCTTCTAGGATTCCCCTACCCCCAGCCCACTGGTTTCTTCCTCAGCAGGGCTTTCATTAGATTAGGTTCCCCCAATTATATGTTTCCACAGCTTCTAATCTTTGCCATCCGATAGCCCTTGGAACATGTTTAATTACTTGTTCAGTGTCTTTCCTAATAGGCAGTAAGCTCTATGGGTAGAGATTATGCCTGGCTTTTTCACAATTATATATCCCCAGTACCTGCCATAAACAATTTGACTGAAACATCGGAAAAGTGGTAAGAGGTTGACTTCTAATAGGTTGCATGGTCTCACCTGATTTGCTCTTTCCAGAATATTAATTAATTCAGTGGCAACCCTCCAGTCGTTTTTAGTAATAAGGGTAATTGACACTCCAGTTCTCCTTTGGGGAGGGGAAAAACTCATGTAATTTGACTTATAATTTGTATTCGTTATACCATTAGCAAAACAGAATTTTTAAAACAGCAAAACCTCAACTCTTTTCACATAAATCCAAATATTTTTATGTATTAAGATTCAAGGTCATGCAAACCATCATTTGGAATCCAAATAATCTGCAGTTATTTAAAACATCAGAAAGGGGTATACAGTAGTTCTTAGGGGTAAAAGAGTTCCTCTTCCATAAGATGCCAACTTGGACAATTTAAAGTAACCACTGATACAGCTCAATTGTTGTCACTATTTGACGCAAAGAGTAGAATCAGCATGAAGCTAATTGTGGAGGGAGGATGTGGTTGCATCTGTGGCAGGCCTGTTGGACAGGGATAAAGTAGCCAAGCAGGTTCTGGGGAAAGGCAGGCAGTTCACTGGCAAAGAGTACAAAATGGATAGTCTGCGAGGGGAGTAATTAGGAAGAGTATATTTCTTTTTTCCCTTTTTTTTTTACTTGTGGTAAAATATATATAAAATTTGTCATTTTAACCATTTTGAAGTGTACAATTTAGTAGTATTACATTCACAATAGTGTACAACCATCACCATCATCTAGTACCAAAATTTTCATCACTCACACAAAAAAACTATCTATTAAGCAATAACTCCCCATTCCCCACTCCCCTTGTAACTCTACTTTTGAGAGTTGATTATGCTTTCTTACCCTGCTCTTCCAGTACGTCCTACTCTGTGGACATATTCTTCAATGTTCCGGGGGAAATCATAATTATAGACGTGTGTGACATCATGGACATCAAGACCTCGGGATGCTAAGTCAGTAGCAATCAATATTCTCACTTTACCTAAAGAGTAAGGCACCAAATGAATATGGACAAATTCTGGTATAAACCAACTCAAGGTATATATATGAAAAGCATATTTTCTCTTAATATTTAATCAGGTGAACCATTATTGATTATATTAAAATGCTTACTAAGCAGAAATGGAAAAGTGATACTTAATTGACTTTTTAAAAAAATGCTGGCAAGTTATAACACAACAGATACAAGGGATCAACAGATGGTTCCTGAACCATGTGAATAGTTTCAAGGGCCAGTATTATATCTTTTTTTTTAATAATTCAATTTTATTGAGATATAGTCACATACCATACAGTCATACAAAGCATACAATCAATTGTTCATAGTACCACCATATAGTTGTGCATCCATCACCAAAATTAATTTTTGAACATTTTCATTAGCACACACACAAAAGTAAGAAGAATAAAAATTAAAGTGAAAAAGAATAATTAAAGTAAAAAAGATCCTGGGTGTTTTTTTTTTTTGCCCCCGTTTTTCTACTCATCCATCCATACACTGGACAAAGGGGAGTGTAATCCACATGGCTTTCCCAATCACACTGTCACCTGTCACAAGCTACATTTTTATACAATCGTCTTCAAGATTCGTGGGTTCTGGGTTGTAGTTTGATAGTTTCAGGTATTTACTGCTAGCTATTCCAATTCATTAGAACCTAAAAAGGGTTATCTATATTGTGCGTAAGAGTGCCCACCAGAGTGACCTCTCGGCTCCTTTTGGAATCTCTCAGCCACTGAAACTTATTTCCTTTCATTTCACATCCCCATTTTGGTCAAGATGTTCTCCATCCCACGATGCTGGGTCCAGATTCCTCCCCGGGAGTCATATTCCACATTGCCAGGGGTATTTACATCCCTGGGTGTCAGATCCCACGTAGAAGGGAGGGCAGTGATTTCATCTGCCAAGTTGGCTTAGGTAGAGAGAGAGGGCCACATCTGAGCAACAAAGAGGCATTCAGGAAGAGACACTTAGGCACAATTATAAGCAGGGCTAGCCTCTCCTTTGCAGTAACAGTCTTCCCAAGGGCAAGTCTTGTGATTGAGGGCTCAGCCCATCAAACCACTAGTCCCCAATGTCTGGGAGCACATCAGCAACCATCGAGGTGGGGAAGCCAAATGCCCCATCATTCTCCCCCAGCAATGTTCACATTAGTGGTAGCATATAATATTTCTCTTTTTGTGCCTGGCTTATTTCGCTCAGCATTATGTCCTCAAGGTTCATCCACATTGTCGTATGTTTCACGACATCGTTCCTTCTTACTACTGCATAGTATTCCATTGTGTGTATATACCACATGTTATTTATCCACTCATCTGTTGAAGGACATTTGGGTTGTTTCCATCTCTTGGCAATTGTGAATAATGCTGCTATGAATATTGGCGTGCAGATATCTGTTTGTGTCACTGCTTTCAGATCTTCCGGGTATATACCAAGGATCGAAGGGTAATTCTATATCTAGTTTTCTAAGGAACTGCCAGACTGTCTTCTAGAGTGGCTGAACCATTATACAGTCCCACCAACAATGAATAAGAGGTCTAATTTCTCCACATGCTCTCCAGCATTTGTAGTTTCCTGTTTGTTTAATGGCATCCATTCTAATTGGTGTGCGATGGTACCTCGTTGTGGTCTTAATTTGCATCTCTCTAATAGCTAGTGAAGCTGAACATTTTTTCATGTGTTTCTTGGCCATTTGTATTTCTTCAGAGAAATGTCTTTTTATATCTTTTGCCCATTTTATAATTGGGCTGTCTGTACTCTTGTCATTGAGTTGTACGATTTCTTTATATATGCAAGGTATCAGTCTTTTGTCAGATACATGGTTTCAAAAATTTTTTTCCCACTGAGTTGGCTGCCTCTTCACCTTTTTGACAAATTCCTTTGAGGTCAGAAACTTCTAACTTGATGAGTTCCCATTTATCTATTTTTTCCTTTGTTGCTTATGCTTTGGGTGTAAGGTCTAGGAAGTTACCTCCTAATACAAGGTCTTGAAGATGTTTTCCTACATTATCTTCTAGGAGTTTCACGGTACTGTCTTTTATATTGAGGTCTCTGACCCACTTTGAGTTAATTTTTGTGTAGGGTGTGAGGTACGGGTCCTCTTTCATTCTTTTGGATATGGATATCCAACTCTGCCAGCCCCATTTGTTGAAAAGACTTTGTTATGTCCCAGTTCAGTGGCTTTGGGGGCTTATCAAAGATCAGTCGGCCGTAGATCTGAGGGTCTATCTCTGAATTCTCAATTCGATTCCATTGATTGATGTATCTATCTTTGTGCCAGGACCATGCTGTTTTGACTACTGTGGCTTTATAGTAAGCTTCAAAGTCAGGGAGTATAAGTCCTCCCGCTTCATTTTTCTTTTTTACATTGTTCTTAGCAATTCAAGGAGTCTTCCCTTTCCAAATAAATTTGATAACTAGCTTTTCCAAGTCTGCAAAGTAGGTTGTTGGAATTCTGATTGGGATTGCATTGAATCTGTAGATGAGTTTGGGTAGAATTGACATCTTAATGACATTTATTATATCTTAAAGCCAAAAAAAACCCTACCATTTTTTAAGTATAGAGCTATATTGGCTATACATGGTTTTGGAAAATGGGTTGGAAGAAGGGGATGAGTTACCCAAGAAGAATGTTACAAACACAACTGAGAATGAATTAGGAAATATCAAAATGTCACCTCTATCTGAAACATTAACATTTTATCCAAAGGTTTGTGATTAATGGGCACTTTCTAGATTTTAAAAAAATTCATTATGAGCATTGTTTCCAAGTAACCTAAATGTACCCCAGAACAAATCCTAAAATATTTAAAGGAATACAAGATACTCTAGTACTCAAAAGATAAAATTCATATTTTCCAGCATCCAATAAAAAATTAATAGGAAACAGGAAAATATGGTCCATAACTAGGAGAAAAAAATCAGTAGAAGTAGATCCAGAATTGATACTAATGATTATTAAACAAATTAACAGTTATTATAACTATACCCCATATGTTCAAGGTGAGAGAGGAAAGCATGAGCACATTAAGGTGAGACACTGGAGACATAAAAGACTTAAGTCAAACTTCTAGAGATGAAAAAAGCAAATGTTTGGAATGAAAAATACACTTAGTGAGATTAACAGATTAGTACAGAAGAAAAGATCAATGAATTAATTTGAAAACAAAGCAGTAAAAATTACCCAAAATGAAGAGAGGAAAAAAAGAAAAAATTAAATAGCATCATGAGTTGTGGGACAACTTCAAGCAGCCTAATATACATGCAGTTGGAATCCGTGAAGAAGGGGGAGAACAGAAAAAAAAATCTGAAGAAATAATGGCCAAAAATTAGGCATTTGATGACAATTATAAAATCCACAAACACAAGAATCTCCATGAACTCTAAGCAGAAAAACATGAAGACACATCATAATCAAAATGCTTAAAAGTAGTGATAAATATTATTTGAAGGTAGATGTGGAGTAAGTTGCTTTATGGTACACGGTGGGTCACAGGCACATCAGAAATTTTCAGCAAATAACCACTTTATTACTTACACAACACAAAGGGTCCAAAAGAGCAGGGGATGAGATCCCACTGTGGTCAGTCTCCTGGGAAGGCCAATTGCTCGGGTCAGGGTCAGTGGATGGCAGCTTCACAGGCCCCTTCTCAATGGAGAGGAGAGACCCTGTGCTGAAGAGCGTTGAGTATTCATACACCCCAGCGGGAAGGTGGCCCTGCCAGAGAGTTCCCGCCCTGATAAGCAGCTGGGGCTGCTTGTTCCAGTTTTGGGTTTTGCATTAGACCTAAAGTCTCCCTTAGGCTGCAGAGTGGAAAACAAATGGAAACATGTGCACACAATAGAAAAGGAGGGGGAGGGCAAGGGCTGGGAGATGGCCACTGGGCAAGTCGGTGACTTCCCCATCAGTAGACTGTGATTGGTAAGTTAAAGATCTATACTGCAGATGTTAAATCAACCGCTGAAATAACCACCAATGAGGTATAGCCAATAAACCAATAAAGGAAGTAAAAAATAATCCAAAAGAAGGTAAAAAAAGAGGTGAGGTGGATCTTATTTATGGGTTCCATGAAAAGTTGCTGTCACTCGGCCCAGGCATTGGGTATACTTTTAACCTGCAACAAATACTACAAATTGTATAAATGTACCTGTTTTAAAATTCTCTAATGCTTTCTCCCGATCACTCTGTTCTCTGTTCCCATGCAGAGACTCTACTGATATGTGCCGGAGAATCAGGTCACTTGATAAGTGATCGGCACTGAAGCAAAAGAAAGTCAGCAATTTCAGGTGCTATTCTGATATCACCGTCAATTACTAGTTTTATTTCTGTTAGCAAGAGTCTGGATTAACATACTGTAACAGACATGCCCACCTCCATTTAAAATTTGTATTCAAACAGAACTTATCCTAAACAAATTCACTTTGATTGATGATCCTAATAGAAGCAAAAGAGAAAAAAAAAATACCTACACAGCTTTTCTGCTGACAAACACAATAACTTTGTCTTCTGGAGACATGCTTTCTAGGAAACTTTGGATATGAGACCGTTTCTCTTCTTCTGTGGTAACAATTATATTTTGCTTCACAGTATTTACAGCCTAAAGGATTCAATAATCATAATACATCAATTTTGAGGAGGAACTCCCACACATTGGCTCAAAATACATCTTACTTCTATCATTGGCTAATGGTTCAATAAATCACTAACAGGAAAAAAAAATGTCAGAAGTCCTAGGAAAATGATGTGTTTCTACTCAAGATTTGTAGCTCAGCCTTTCACATTAATCATTTTACACTCAAAATTAAAGTTGGAGATGCTTGACTGCCTGGCCGAGTGTGTTGAAAGCAACTGGTTACCACTGTAGGAAAAATAACCAAGGGATGAATGACAACAAATTTATAAAGACTATCACTATGAGTCTTGAATATGGCCCTTACAAAATGAAGGGTGATGATCCATAGATGACAGAAGAATCTCAATTCAATTAGTATTCTGGCAATTTAATATAGCATTTCAAAATACCATGGACACTATTCTTTGACCCAGAAAGATAAAATATTTCTTTCTCTAGAAAAATAGATTTTAGTAGCATTTAATGGAGGGAAAGAAGCATTTATTTGGTCTTTCCTGAATGGGTAACAATCATTTTATAAAAGAATTATATTTGATCACCATGAAATCATGGGTCTAGGGAATAATTACCATTAGGTAAGTGAAAGATACAGAAGCTTTATAATGGAGGGCTCAGACTGAAACATCTGAATGCACTTATTAATCTTACTTCACAAAAACAGCACCAGACATACATTCCTTTTTAATTGATACAAAAACACATCTCCACAAATGAAGAATTCCTACCAAAAACAAACGAACAAACAAAAAAGAAGTAGAAACAACCCAGCCATTATTTGACCAAGCTTCTATATCTAATTATATCTAATTACTTTATAGGAAATACTAAGTATAGAAAACATATTTAACAACCCCATGAGAATCAGCCCAATCCAGAATGTGGAAAACTCTACCAAACAAACAAACAAAAAAACAATTTCTTCCAACCAAAAAGTGACATGCAAAAAAAAAAAAAAAAGTTTGGGATACCTACAGATCAGAGAATCAAGAGAAATAACCAAATATACACATAATATATTCTTTTCTTAGACCAATTCTAACAGGGTTAAAAAAAATGACATATCAGGAAAGTCTGAATGCTGCTTGGATATTCAATTATATTGTTATTAAAATTTTTAATTAGATTATGGTTACTGTACTTATGATAAAAAGTCTTTCAGAGATACACACTGAAGAATTTATGGATAAAATTTTATGCATCTGGGATTTGCTCTAAAATTGGGGAGCAGGCAGAGTAGACATGCCAAAATTGACTAAGTTTAGAATTTTCTAATAAATATTTTTAAAATAGTACTAAAAAAATGAGCTTACAACTAGATCCAAAGTACCAACGTATACAATCATAGGCTCTTTCAAATAAGATTGTGCAAGTCGACGGACGGCATGTGGCCAAGTTGCACTAAAAAGAAAGTGAGATACACAGTCGTTAAAAGTTTCCTTAAGCAGTGTATGAACCAAATTATTCATGAAAGACAGATGTAGTACTTCCTATCTGTTCAATAAGTAAGGCAGATTTTATGATAATGTAAGTTTCACCAAGAATTGCTTAACTATAGTGAAGCTACTAGATGAAACTTTTATAATAAGTTCAATAAACCATGAGTGAAGGCAACCTATGCACCTTAAATTAGATTTCAATCTATGGAAATGTAATAAAGATTGTTAGTTGAACAAAAAACAAGTATATTTTCATGCAATGACAGCAGATAAAACCAAGTGCTTATACCAAATAAAAACCATTTTAAGTGGGCTGATCAAAGATTGTGTAAGTTCAAGTGTTTCTTCAACCATATATGACATAATGAAAGTAAAAGTTTTCTACCTTTACAGTACTTACAATTAAATCCAACTTCACTTTTCTTGAAGTGGGAAGATTATTAGTAAGACAAAGTAAGAGAATTTAGTATATTTTCTTAAATATTATATGCTATGCTTTTTAATACCAATGAGCACAAAAGATAAAAGCCCATGAGAAATTAGTCTTTATAGCTCACTCAGCATCCAAATAACAATCATTGCTCCCTCAGTTTTGTCTTAGGCAAAAAAAGTATTCAGTACCCAATGTTTATCTCTGAAGACAGGTGATCACTTATTCACAAGTAATACTTTCAAATATTTTGAGGATATCAGCCAAACAGAATGGAATTCTATTCCATTGATTTCTATTTTGCAGACAGTAATTAGGCATATATAGTTACCTTGTCATAATAGTCTGCCTGTCTGGGCGTACATCTAATAAAATCTTCATTATCTGTGGTTCAAATCCCATGTCCAACATCTTGTCTGCTTCATCTAAAACCTTTATTAAAAATGAAAAACTTAAAAGTAAGTTTTCAAGTTTTTTTTTTTTAGAAAGAAAATGAAGAACATGGCTACATTAGATATGGGAGGTAGCTAACATGTATACTCTTTCTTTAAGAATATAACACTAAGAGGTAGGTTTTCTCATTTCTTGCATTACCTAAGTAAGCCACAGAGAAGCTGAACAGCAGAACTAGAATTTAAGCCTCTGTAGTCCAAAGCCTACATATCTTAGCACTTTTTCAGAAGGTTCATTGCCTATGAATAGCTAATTTTAAAAAGAACTTTGCTTCTATTTAAATTTCTCCACAGAGTTCAAAATAACTGGCAATTGGTAGGTATAAATAATAGATTGATTTGATATTTTTCCAAATCTATTTGATGAAAAATTTTAAATGTCTGAAATATCCAAATGGATTTTAATTTTCTTTTGCACTTAACAAAATTCCTAAAATAAACATGTATCACAATTTTAAAAACAGAGTTATCTTTAAAATCCTTATTTTGACATGCTAGAGGGAATGCAAAATATTATCCTAGAATTAGATTACCCTAGAATCTAAAACCATTATAAAAAATGGGCAGTCATTCTAAAAAACTTTTCATAAGACTTCAGTTCTTCCTCCCAGCATCCCAAACCCCCACTCCAGGATTACCAAGTATGTTATGCTTTTCAGGTTGACGAAGCTATTCATTTGTAGATCATTCAATCTTCCAGGAGTTGCAATGATGATATCTACACCTTTCGTAAGGTCTTGTATTTGTCCAGCTCTATCTCCACCACCATATATACAAACACTGAAAAAAAAAATCCAAAGGTTCATGTTCAGGCAAAGAATATCCCATCATCACCCAAAACCCCAACCAACCTAAGCATTTTGGGAATACAATTAGATAAAGAAATAAAAGGTATAAAATTGGTATAAAAATTGTAAAGAGTATCAGATACCTTTGGTAGTATCTGCCTTTTTCTGAGAACTATCCACACTGGTCATCCCAAGAGGTGGGCCCCAAAGAGCCATGTCTGTATCATTATTACCTGATTCCAAAGCCCTGGGAGAATCAGTGGTAAATATATGACCCAAGCTGAGCCAAACAGATTTTCTTTAAGGGTGAAAAATAATTGGGCAAATGGATATAAAGATACAATGACTAAAACAATATAATACTGGTACAGGAATGGCCAAAGAAATGACTTACCTTTTAAGGCCTTTATATAAATACTTAGAACATTCGGCTTCCACTTGAAGAGCTAATTCTCTAGTGGGTGTAAGGACTAACATGCCAGGTCCATTTCTTTTTTCTTTAGTTCTTTAAGAGAAAACAGCAAAATTAATATTAAAGTATTTTCTTCAGAAGCACTCAGCAACTAAATTAAAGTATCTGCTTCATATGCACTCAGCAATGAGTGTCAAAGTCAGTAAGACATAGTCACAGACATATTTGCACCTTTTGTGAAAAGGTATATGATTAAAAGTTCCCTAAATATATTATAGACTGTGATTTACTAAGTCTTGTGGGCTGATTGTGTCTCCCCCCAAAATACTTTGAAATCCTAATCTCTATACCTGTGAATGTGACCTTATTTAGAAATAGTCTTTGCAGATGTAATTAAGTTAAGATGAGGACATACTAGACTTGAGTAGGCCCTATACCCAATGTCTGGTGTTATGGAGACATGGAGATACAGAGGTGCAGGAGACATACGGGAAAGAAGGCCATGTGACAATCGAGACACAGATTGGAGTATTGCAGCTGCAAGTCAAGGAACACCAAGGATGGCGGGCAAACACTAGAAACTATGAAGAGGCAAGGAACAAGTCTTCCCTAGAGTCTTCAGGGGAGTGTGACCCTGCTGACACCTTGATTTCAGACTTCTGACCTATGGAACTATGAGAGAATAAACTGTTGTTAAGACAATAAATTTCTGTTGTCTTATGCCACCCAGTTTGTGGTCATTTGTTATGGAAGCCTTAGGAAACTAATATGCCAATTAATGGTTCACACATCTAAAAAATAGTAGCTGGTATTATTAAGAAAGCCTAAATGATTTCCCCTTAAGAAAAACTTTGCATTATTTTCAAAGACTGGATTATTTCAAAGATTAAGATTATTCCATTAAGATTTAAAACTCAGTTTAGGGATAGGTTTTAATACATTCACCAGAAAAGTGGGGAAATACAGAAAAATGCCACACACACACAAAAAAACACTCCATGACCCAGGTATATAATTGACAAGATATACCTTTATGCTTGGATATAAATTTATAGACATTTTAAAAACAAAATTGGGCTATTCCTATAACCTGCCTTTTCACGTAACAGAATAGTATATCATATTGGACCAAGATAATTTAAACAATTTTCATTGTAGTAAGGCTTTTGGTTGATATTACTGTTGTCAACCTATTACCTAGTGTCTTTTACAACTCTCAAGTGTCTATTTTCCTGCATCCTTCTTGAGAACAGGCATTACTTTTGACTGGTAAGATAGAGAAAAGAAACTTTAACTGTACTTTTGGTGTTGATATCTACGAAACCCCTATAAAGAGAACTCAGCTGTAGGAATTCTTACATTGGTTGAGAATCAAGATGAATAAATCCAGGCATTAAATAGGACAGTGTCTTCCCTGTTCCAGTTTGGGCTACTCCTATAAGATCTATTCCTTGAAGAACTATTGGCCATGCCTGTGACTGAAACAAATTATAAACATTAAAACAAAAAATACACCTCTACTTGCCAAGTATCCCTCCTCTCCCAATCCTAAACTTCTTTCAATAAACATTTCTTGAGTACTAGGCATTTGTGGTGCTGGAGGAGTGCTCATAAGAGACAGTACTCCCTGGTTATTAAACTTTCAACAATCAGACATCATTGTTTGGAAGAAAATCTTCAGTGAAATATTAGAATTAAGGAAATCATACCTGAATTGGTGTTGGCTTTTGAAAACCTGCCTTTATTATGTTTTCCATAACTTCAGGATAACATTGAAAGGCATCCTCAAATTTACAAGTAGGATTGGGGATAGGACGTTTTTCACCATCTTTCAAGTCATCACACATTATATTATAGTTTTCCTTCCTTTAAAAAAAAATGACACAAGGATTAGTGGCTTGTCACTTTACTCCCAAGAAATAAATTTTCCCCCAAATTAGTTCAGGTCATATCCAGAAAGTCAACTACCAGACTGTTATGGAAAGTTACAATGAATTGTAATAACTAAGAAGTAGAAACAGGAGCCCTCCTTTCTCTTATCTGGAAATAGTTGCTGAGAAAAATAAACAAAACTTGTACATACGAATGGGCCAATGAGTTTCAAAGACGAAAGATGATAAAGAATGGAGCTTGAAATTTATATGCTTCATTATTGAAAAACAGATTTGGCAAACACTTGAGGGCCTATAATATTCCACACATATTTCTTTAATTAACTCTCAACAATCCATGAAGTAAGAATTAGTCTGATGTGATCTCATTGATCTGATCATACCATAAGCTCACTTACTTGCCCAAGGTCTGAGTGCTACTCAGACCCAGAGTAACCATTCTTTCCACTATACCATACTGTGTGTTAGTTTTTTTTTTAATAGTATTTTTTTAAATTCAGTCTTATTGAGATTGTTTACATATCATACAATCATCCAAAGTGCACAATCAATTGCCATGGTACCATCCCACAGCTGTGCATCCATCACCACAATTAATTTTTCTCAATTTTTTAGAACATTTTCATTACTCCAGAAAAGAAATAAAAACAAAAAAGAAAACGCAAATCCTTCCATATCCCAAACCACCCCCCCCAACATTGACTCATAGTATTGGTATAGCACATTTGTTACTGTTGATGAAAGAACATTAAAATACTAAAACTGTAGTACATAGTTTGCAATTTACCTCTCTATTTTGAGCTTCTAGTTAGAGTGTCCTACATTTGTTCTAGTTCATGAACGAGATCTCTTAATATTTGTACAGTTAATCACAGATATTGTCCACCACACGATTCACTATTTATACATTTCCATATTTCAACCTCCAACTTTCCTTCTGATGACATGTGACTCCAAACTTCCCCTTTCTACAACATTCACACACCATTCAGCACTATTAGTTATTCTCACAATAACGTGCTACCGTTACCTCTATCCATTACCAAACACTTAAGTTCAACCTAAACATTCTGCTCATAATAAGCAACCACTCCCCATTCTTTAGCCTCATTCTATATCCTGGTAACCTGTATTTCATGTCTATGAGTTTACATATTATAATTGGTTCATATCAGTGAGACCCTGCAATATTTGTCCCTTTGTGTCTTATTTCACTCAATATAGTGCCCTCAAGATTTCTTCATCAACCTGTTTTTTGTTTTTTTTTTTAAGAAGGTTTTGTTCACACACCATACATTCCGTCCTAAGTAAACATTCGATGGTTCCCTGTATGGTCATGTATTTATGTGTTCACCACCATCACCACTATCTATATAAGGACATCTCCATTTCTTCCACAAAGAAGGAGGTAGAGTCAAAGGCAGAGAGACAAAAGAAAAAGAAAAAGAAAGAAAAAATGACAGCCAGAAAGCAACAAAAGGAGAGACAGAGTTAAACTAAAGTACAATAAAAGAGTCAGACAACATCAGCAATGCCAAGAGTACCATACCCCTCCCTTATCTCCCCCTCTTATATGCATTTAGGTTTGGTATATTGCCTTTGTTACATTAAAGGAAGAATAATACAGTGTTTCTGTTAACTATAGTCTCTAGTTTGCATTGATTGTATTTTTTTTTACCCAATACCACCCCATTTTTAACACCTTGCAAGGTTGACATTCATTTGTTCTCCCTCATGTAAAAACATATTTGTACATTTTATCACAATAGGTTTCACTGAGTTATACAGTCCCAATCTTTATCTTTCCTCTTTCCTTTTGATGTCTCACATGCTCCTAACCTTTCTCTTTCAGTCATACTCACAGTCATCTTTGTTCAGTGTACTTACATTGCTATGCTACCATCACCCAAAACTGTGTTCCAAACCTCTCACTCCTATCTTTTCCTATCTGTCTGTAGTGCTCCCTATAGTATTTCCTGTAGAGTGGGTATCTTGTTCACAAACTCTCTCATTGTCTGTCTGTCAGAGAGTATTTTAAACTTTCCCTCATATCTGAAGGACAGTTTTCCTAGATATAGGATTCTTGGTGGTTTTTCTCTTTCAGTATCTTAAATATATCACACCACTTCCTTCTTGCCTCCACGGTTTCTAATGAGAAATCCACACATAGTCTTATCAAGCTTCCCTTGTATGTGATGGATCACTTTTCTCTTGCTGCTTTCAGGATTGTCTTTTTGTCTTTGATGTTTGATAACACGATTATTAAGTTTCTTGGCATAGTTCTATTCAGATCTATTCTGTTTGGGGTACACTGTGCTTCTTGGATCCATAATTTTATGTCTTTCATAAAGATGGGAAATTTTCATTGATTATTTCCTCTATTATTACTTCTGCCCCTTTTCCCTTCTCTTCTCCTTCTGGGACACCAATGACATGTACATTCCTGCATTTTGTTTTGTCCTTAAGTTCCCGGAGACGTTGCTCATATTTTTCCATTGTTTTCTCTATCTGTTCTTTTGTGTGTAGGCTTTCAGGTGTCTTGTTCTCCAGTTCCTGAATGTTTTCTTCTGCCTCTTGAAATATGGTCTCCATTGTGTTTTTCATCTCTTGTTTCGTGCCTTTCATTTCCATAGACTCTGCCAGTTGTTTATTCAAACTTTTGATTTCTATCTTATGTTTGCCCAGTATTTTCTTTATATCCTTCATCCCTTTTGCCATGTTTTTCCTGAACTCATTTGCTTGGTTTTTGAATTGATTTGGCATATTTAATTGAAAATCTTTAATTGATTGTTTCATTACAGTGAAACAATATCTCAACTGTATCTTAATTGAGGTGTAAGTTTATTCCTTTGACTGGGCCATATCTTCATTTTTCCTAGTGTAATTTGTAGTTTTCTGTTGTCTAGGCATGTGGTTTCCTTGTTTACCCCAATCAAATTTTCCCAGACCAGAACAGGTTCAGGTCTCAGAATGGGGCTATATTCAGTGTCAAGTTTCCCTGAGGGTGTGTCTTAGAAGATTGACAGATTTTCCTGTGAGACCTCTAGCTGCTGTGCCTTTCCCAACCTGCCCAGAAGGTGGTGCCTGTCAGCTTGTCACTCCCAACTGGTGTAAAGACGTGTGGTCCCTTTAGGTTGTTTCTCTTTTGACTGTTTCCCCCAGGCCCTATGGTCTGAGTTCCGAAGGGAGGGTAGACACAAGAGCTGGGCCCCACCTCCTTCCTCTTAGGCAAGATACACCCCCAAGGGAGTTATCTTCTGCATTTGAATTACTCCTTTGTCTCTCTGACTCTGTTAACTCCATCCCTGTCTGGGTCAGAGTGCTGTGAACTGAAAATGGCTGAGGCTTTCTCCACTGAGCCACTCAGGCTGACAGAGAGAAAAAGGGAAAGAAAGCCCCTTTTCAGAGCCAGTCCATGGCCCCTCAGTTTTGCCCGTCAGTCAGAGAGAGCACCCGGCTTCTGGGCTCCCTTTCCCAGGGCACAGGCATTTTCTGGCTCTCTAAGGTCAGTAGTCTGTAAAACTCTCTGTATTTTTTTTAATTAATTTTTTTTCCATCAGCCCCACCTCCTCTCCACTGCGAACAGCCTTGGAGTACTTTGCTGCTTGTTAGGGGTTTGTCTATGTTTGTAGCTTGTATTGAGCAGTTCACATTTGTTAATTAAAACCCCAGTTGGAGCTAGGTTGCACTATATTAGCTTGCTCCAGGAATGCTGCTTTCTCCCACAGCGAGGTCTTGCAGCTTAGCCTGCTGTGGGGGGAGGGGGATCCCGGCATGGTTTCGCAGTTTTTATTTACAGTTTTTATGCTGTGCTCTCAGCCATTCCACCCAATCCAGACTGGTGCACGATGTGTGGACAGTCATGCTTGTCCCCCAACAGTTGTTCCAGATTATTTACTAGTTCCTGGTTGTTTATTAGATGCTCCAGGGGACTCACTAAATTCCACATCTCTCTATGCTGCCATCTTTCCCCCACCTGTGCATTAGTTTTGTAAGATTTTAATTAAAAAAAAAAGCTGTGATTAAAACTTTCAATTCCAGATAACAAGGACTGAAGAGTTTAGGAAGTTTTTCCAATACTCAGCTATCATATCAATTTCTTGTCATTTACAAAAGTTTCAGAAAGAATCCTTTGAAATTGTTCTAATATGATAGCCACTAGCCACTTGTGACTATTTAAATTGAAGTTAAATAAAATTCAGTTCCTCAGTCACACTAGCCATATTTTAAGTGATCAACAGCTACATGCGGCTTATCTATTAGACACAAATACAGACCATTGTCCATAATCAGAGTTCTATTGGATAGCAGTGCTCTAAAATATCTCATGTAGGATGCAACCAAGTTTCCATTTGAATAAATATGGAAGGTACAGTCTTCAAATGCAACCATTTCAAATCTCTACTGCAAGAGTTAATTTAATATTAATAAATAACTATACAAGAAGTTCACTTAAAGAGGTAATAAAACAAAACTACCCACCTCCAGTTGTCTATCTGCACTTGTGACATTGAGCTTGTTGTTGCTGACTCTATGTAAAAGTTTTTCTTAATTGGAGGTAAATCTTGGAGAAAGACGAAAATTCAAATTTTGATAATGATAACAAGAATTTACATTCCACTGACATTTATTCAAAGTTACAGAAATCAAACTAAAATTTCTATTAATCCCACCATACATACACGTAGCTGTGAACAGTTGTATAATTTGCCAGGCTTATGCCAGTCTCTAAGGAATTTCCCTTTATGGCTTGTCTTTCAATTTTACAGTTTTCACTCAAAAAAAGAAATCTTTAATAATATCAAAGTTTTAAACAAAATAAAACATGCTTTACAAGACATAGAATCCCCACAATCGATGAAGCCTCTCTCAAACACCATATGAATTAAATTAATATCCTTATTTTATCCTCTTAAGCTAGTGCTTTTTTTCCTTAAACATCTATCATACCTCCTCCAAACTTAAATCCTTTCACTGGCCCCCTCCCCACCCTCCCCAACATGTATTTTGTTAAAATGGCATTGAAAACTTAACAGACTAGCAAATATAGTGGAAATTACTGTCATCATTTTGGCCACAAATTAGTGTGTTAGCTTTTAATTTTTAAAAATAGAAGATGACATATTGCTGCCTCATTCTGATAGCCAAAATTAGTACCAGAATTTACTGTGAAATGTTATACCCTATATAAAAAATGTTTCAAGTGAGAAATTTCAGTTAAAATTAAAGGAAAAAAAAAACACCCAATACCCCTGTCTCTTCTCAGGAACTGTTATGCTTCTTTCTTTCTCATAATTTAATACTTTTCCCTTTTTATTCTGCTCTTGCCAGCCAGAACACTCAACATTTAATTTCCCATTTATAGCATAAATCATGGCAGACAGAAACTAGTGTGCTTTAGGGACTAACTGCAGCACTTTAAATTTTATTATCTTCATTTTTCACATAGATTTCACTAGTATAATATAAAAGCTACACACAGTTTTAGAGAATAACAACTTTAGTTAAAAGAAACCGCTGACACCCAGGGAAGTGAATCTCCCTGGCAACGTGGAATATGACTCCCAGGGAGGAATGTAGACCTGGCACCGTGGGACGGAGAACATCTTCTTGACCAAAAGGGGGATGTGAAAGGAAATGAAATAAGCTTCAGTGGCAGAGAGATTCCAAAAGGAGCCGAGAGGTCACTCTGGTGGGCACTCTTATGCACACTTTAGACAACCCTTTTTAGGTTCTAAAGAATTGGGGTAGCTGGTGGTGGATACCTGAAACTATCAAACTACAACCCAGAACCCATGAATCTCGAAGACAGTTGTATAAAAATGTAGCTTATGAGGGGTGACAATGGGATTGGGAAAGCCACAAGGACCAAACACCACTTTGTCTAGTTTATGGATGGATGTGTAGAAAAGTAGGGGAAGGAAACAAACAGACAAAGGTACCCAGTGTTCTTTTTTACTTCAATTGCTCTTTTTCACTCTAATTATTATTCTTGTTATTTTTGTGTGTGTGCTAATGAAGGTGTCAGGGATTGATTTAGGTGATGAATGTACAACTATGTAATGGTACTGTAAACAATCGAAAGTACAATTTGTTTTGTATGACTGCGTGGTATGTGAATATATCTCAATAAAATGATGATTTAAAAAAAAAAAAAAAAAAAAAAAAAAAAAAAAAAAAAAAAAAGAAACCGCTGAGAGGGAGGAAGATGGCGGATTAGGAGAGACAGGGCAAAAAAACGTCTCTGTGAAAAACACTAGGTAAAGGACAGATAGTGCTCCAGAATACCAGTTCCAGAGATGCACCAACTGGACAAGGTCTACTAAATCCACAGAGACTGTGCATTTGTTGAAATCGAGAGTCTGTGTTCTGAAATGAGTGAGTGAACCTGCTGGAGAACTGGCAGCCACACCACTGTCAGGAGAAACCGGGGGTTGGGGTTTGGAGATGGGTTAGTTTAAAAACCCAAAAATGGCTGCAGATCCGGCAGCGAGAGCTGCGCAGTCCAGCACAGCAGGAAGGGCTTCCCACAAACCGTGCACACACCTCAGTATCTGGTGTAGGCGATAGCCTTTTGCATACCTGCAGCTAACTGTCCCGGAGCTAGGAAGGTGGAGGTCCGCAGAAGTGGGAAATTACCACGCCCCATACAGCCATCTTTTCAGCGGGCTTGGAATGCCCCTGCATGGCACTGCAGCCCAGAGCTATGCCGCACAGCCCAGCGTGGCAGGAAATGCTTCCCACAACCCACACACGCGCTTCAGTATTGGCATAGGCGATAGCCTTTCACACACCCGCAGCTAACTGTCCAGGAACTAGGAAGGTGGAGGTCCGTGAAAAGGGGGAAATTACCACACCCCATACAGCCATCTTTTCAGTGGGCTGGGAATGCCCGTGAGCGACGCAGTGGCCCAGGGCTTCCCTTGGGGATTGCTCACCTGTGACACAGTGCAGTCTTCCCTTAGCGGAGGCCCTAGGAGGGCACGGCTTAGAAGAGAGACCCGCACGGAAGTCCTAGGGACCATACACCAATACCAGGGACTTGTGGGTCCATGGCAGAGACAGACTTTGGGGAGACTGAACTGAAGGTTTGGACTCCTACACAGCTTTAAGTCTCCAGGAACACCTGGGAGATTTGATTATTAAAGCTGCCCTCCCTTCCTAACCAGACACACCCCCCACATTCAGGGTGGGTACCACCAAATACACACAGAAATTTGGTGCACCAGTTGAACACTGCAAGATTCAGACCCCCACTCGTCACAAAGACAAAGTTGGGGAGAACTGGCTTGAGGGAAATAGGTGGCTCGTGGACACCACCTGCTGGTTAGTCAGAGAAAGTGCACTCCACCAAGTTGTAGATCTGACAAATTAGAGATAATTGTTCAAATAAGTCTGCATATCCTAAAAGAACCCTAACAAGATAAGCAAATGCCAAGACGCCAAATACAACAGAAAATGTTAAAGCATATGAAGAAAACAGAAGATATGGATAACCCAAACCCAAACACCCAAATCAAAAGATCAGAGGAGACACCGTACTTGGGGCAATTAATCAAAGAACTAATGACAAACAACAAGATCATGGCACAGGATATAAAGGACATGAAGAAGACCCTAGAAGAGCATAAAGAAGAATTCACAAGAGTAAATTAAAAAAAAAGACAATATTATGGAAACAAAAGAAACTGAGATCAAATTAAAAAGATTCTGGATACTCATAGTACTAGATTAGAGAAAGCTGAGCAGAGAATCAGTGAGCTTGAAGAGGACAGAACAGAAAGTGAAAGAACAGAAGAGTGAATGGGGGAAAAAATCAAAAAAATCTAAATGGATCTCAGGGATATGATGGACAAGATAAAATGAACAAATATAAGAATCACTGGAGTTCCAGAAGATGAAGAGAAGGGTAAAGGTCTAGGAAGAGTATTCAAATAAATTGTTGGGGAAAACTTCCCAAACCTTGTAAACAACATAAATACACAAATCATAGATGCCCAATGAACTCCAAACAGAATAAATCCAAATAAACCCACTCTGAGACATATTCTGACCAGATTGTCAAATGCTGAAGAGAAGGAACAAGTTCTGAAAGCAGCAAGAGAGAAGCAATTCACCACTTACAAGGGAAACAGCATAACACTAAGCAGTGACTACTCAGCAGCCACAATAGAGGCGAGAAGGCAGTGGCAAGGCATATTTAAAATTCTGAAAGAGAAAAATTTCCAACCAAGAATTCTTTATCTAGCAAAGCTCTCCTTCAAATTTGAGGGAGAGCTGAAATTTTTCACAGAGAGACAAATGCTGAGAGAATTTGCTAACAAGAGATCTGCCCTACTTGAGATACTAAAGGGAGACCTAATGACAGAGAAACAAAGAAAAGAGAGAGAAGTACGGAGAAAGGTTAAGAACCAAAGAGATTTAGTAAGGGTATGTTAAAGCACATTGAGAGAGAAAGGGGAAAAATATATCTGACAAACATAAACCAAATGATAGAATGGCTGATCCAAGAAATGTCTTCACAGTAATAACATTGAATGTGAATGGATTAAACTCACCAATTAAAAGATATAGACTGGCAGAATGGATTAAAAATATGAACCATCAATATGTTGCATATAAGAAACTCATCTTAGACACAGGGACACAAAGAAATTGAAAGTGAAGGGATGGAAAAAATATTTCATGCAAGCTACAGCCAAAATAAAGCAGGAGTAGCAATATTAATCTCAGATAAAACAGGCTTTCAATGCAAGGATGTTAGAGAGACAAAGAAGGCCACTACAAACTAATAAAAGGGACAATTCAACAAGAAGAAATAACAATCATAAATGTTTATGCACCCAATCAAGGTGCCCCCAAATACATGAGACAAACATTGGCAAAACTAAAGGAGTAATAGATGTTTCCACAATAACTGTGGGAGACTTTAATACATCACTCTCTCCTATAGATAGATAATCCAGACAGAAGACCAATAAGGAAACTGAAAACATAAACAATCTGATAAATGAATTTGAATTAACAGACAGACATACACCATTACATCCCAAATCACCAGGATACACATTCTTCTCTAGTGCCCATGGAACTTTCTGGGCCATAAAAAAATTTAAAAAGATTGAAATTATTCAAAGTACATTCTCTGATCACAGTGGAATACAATTAGAAGTCAATAACCATCAGAGACTTAGAAAATTCACAAATACCTGGAGACTAAATAACGCACTCCTAAACAATCAGTGGGTTAAAGAAGAAATACCAAGAGAAATTGCTAAATATATACAGATGAATGAAAATGAGAACACAACATATCAAAACCTATGGGATGCAGCAAAAGCAGTACTGAGGGGGAAATTTATAGCTCTAAATGCATACATTAAAAAAGGAAGAAAGAGCTAAAATCGAAGAACTATTGGAGCAAGTGAAGAAGCTAGAAAATGAACAACAGCAAACTGTAGGGAAACATCTTCAACACCTTGTATTAAGAGGTCACTTCCTAGAAGTTACACCCAAAGCAAAAGGAACAAAAGAAAAAACAGATAAATGGGAACTCCTCAAAATTAGAAGTTTCTGCACCTCAAAGGAATTTGTCAAAAAGGTGAAGAGGCAGCCAACTCAATGGGAAAAATATTTCGAAACCATGTATCTGACAAAAGACTGACATCTTGCATATATAAAGAAATCCTACAACTCAATGACAATAGCACAGACAGCCCAATTATAAAATGGGCAAAAGATAGGAAAAGACAGTTCTCTGAAGAGGAAATACAAATGGCCAAAAAACACATGAAAAAATGTTCAGCCTTACTAGCTATTAGGGAGATTCAAATTAAGACCACAATGAGATAGCATCTCACACCAATTAGAATGGCTGCCGTTAAACAAACAGGAAGCTAGAAATGCTGGAGAGGATGTGGAGAAATTGGAACTCTTATTCATTGTTGGTGGGACTGTATAATGGTTCAGCCACTCTGGAAGTCAGTCTGGCAGTTCCTTAGAAAACTAGATATAGAGTTACCCTTTGATCCAGCAATTGCACTTCTCAGTATATACCCAGAAGATCGGAAAGCAGTGACACGAACAGATATCTGCACACCAATGTTCACAGCAGCAATATTCCCAATTGCTATGAGATGGAAACAACCCAAATGTCCTTCAACAGATGAGTGGATAAACAAAATGTGGTACACATGATGGAATACTAAGCGACAGTAAGGAAGAACGATGTCATGAAACATATGACAACATGGATGAACCTTGAAGACATAACGCTAAGCGAAATAAGCCAGGCACAAAAAGAGAAATATTATATGTTACCACTAATGTGAACACTGAAAAATGTAAAATAACTGGTTTATAACATAGAATGTAGGGGACCTAGCAATAGATAGTAAATAGTGAAGGGGGAATGATAATCTAATAAGAACAGATAAGTTATTGTGGGTAACTTTAACATTCTGGGAATGCTCAGGAATGACTAAGGTTTGTTAATTTCTGATGGTATGGCAGGAACAAGTTCACAGAAATGTAGTTATCTTAGGTTATCTGTTTTTCTTATTCCTTTGCTGGGTTATAGTCCATATATTTTCTTTGGGTAGAGTAGGAACATCTTGGAAGTGATGTAGTTATTTTAGGTTATTTGTTTTTTCTTATTCCTTTGTTTTGGTTTTGTTTGAAGTATTTTTTTATTGTCTGTTTTTTAAAATTTTTGATAAAGTTAATTAAAATAAAAAAACAATGAAAAAAATATGCAGTGCCCCCCTGAGGAGCTGAGGGAGAATGCAGGGGTGTTGGGCTTCCTCACCTGGATGGTTGCTGATGTTCTCACAAACACTGAGGACTGGCGGTTTGATTTGCCGAACCCTCTGTCACGGGACTTGCCCTTAAGAAGCCTGTTACTGCAGAGGAGAGGCTAGGTCTGCTTGTAATCGTGCCTAAGAGTCTCCCCCTGAATCCCTCTCTGTTGCTCAGATGTGGCCCTCTCTCTCTAGCTAAGTCAACTTGGCGGGTGAAATCACTGCCGTCCCCCATACATGGGATCTGACTCCCAGGGGAGTAAATCTCCCTGGCAACATGGAACGTAACTCCTGGGGAGGAATCTGGACGCAGCATCGTGGGATGGAGAACATCTTCTTGACCAAAAGGGGGATGTGAAAGGAAATGAAATAAAGTTTCAGTGGCTGAGAGATTCCAAATAGAGTCGAGAGGTCAGTCTGGTAAGCACTCTTATGTACAATATAGATAATTCTTTTTAGGTTTTAATGAATCGGAATAGCTAGTAGTAAATACCTGAAACTGTAAGGCTACAACCGAGTAGCCTGAAGCTTCAGGATGATTATGTAGCAGTGTAGTTTACAAGGGGTGACAATGTGATTGTGAAAGCCTTGTGGATCACACTCCCCTTTGTCCAGCATGTGGATGGATGAGTGGAAAAATGGGGGCAAAAAAACTAAAGGAAAAATAGGGCAGGGGGGAGGAATTTGGGTGTTCTTTTTTTACTCTTTTTTTAATTCTTATTTTCACTTTTTCTGGTACAAGGAAGATGTTCAAAGAATAGATCAGGGTGATGAATGAACTATATGACGGTAATGTGAACAACTGATTGTACACTTCTTTATTAAAAAAAGAAGTGAAACTAAATGAAAAATAGGGTGGGATGTGGGGGGTGATTTGGTACTTTTATTTTTTTTATTCTTTCTGGTGTAAGGAAAATGTTCAAAAATAAATTGGCGTGACGAATGCAAAACTATATGATGGTACTGTGAATAGATGATTGTACGCTAAGGATGACTGCATGGAATGTGAATATATTTCAATAAAACTGAATTAAAAAAAAAAAAGAAGTAGGTGAATTACAAAGAAGGGGAGGAAGCTATCTTCCCAACATGTTAAAGATCAAGGCAGGAACACACAGAAAAACGGTGCTCCCTAAATACTTGCTACATTCAGTGAGTCACCAAGTTTTTTTCACTCCCTAAATATTTTTCACTCTGTCCACTTCTGCCCATCCCAACTACTGCTCACCTGGATGTGTCAATGGTCTTCTAACTGGTCTCCCTAATTCCAATTTTTTCTACCCTTCCACACTTGAAATCCATTCTCTACACTGCAATGGTGGTGTTCTTTCTAAAATTTAAACCTGATCATGACCACAACTGACAATTCTAAAATGATTTCCCTTGGCTCTCTGGATAAGCCTGACTTAAAAGCTTCTTTATGACCTAGTCACCTGCCTCCTCAGCCTAATCTCTCCTGTCTCTTCTTCACTCCTCAAGCACTAACATCTACCCTTTGTTCTATCTACCCCAGACTCTTCTTGATCCATTGTGGTACCTTTCCCCATCCTTCTATTTAAAACCTTTATGTAATTAAAGTGAGGGCAAATATGCTATATTCTGACAAGATCTTGTCTCTCCCTCTACAGTTTCTTCAATGGGAATCTCATGAACCCTTTTATTAAATGAATTATCTCCATGGATTTAACTCTCTATCTTCAGGACTTTCCATCTGGGAATGCCTTTTTCTCCTTTCCCACTCTCTCCTCCTTCCTCTTTATCTAATTTATCTTTCCTCCTCACCTCTGCAAGGAACCCTTCTTTCATTGCACCCCGCATACACACACACACCCTGGGTTAGCTATCACCCTATTCTCTTCTTAGCAAATTGTTCACAACGTTGATCACACAGCATTTACTGCAATATCTTTTTACATGCTGCATTCTCCCTGTACTCCAAGCTCCATGTTGTACTAGGAATTAGTCAACATTGTAGCCCTAGCATATATTAGGACTCAAAATATATTTGTGGAAGGAATGAATTAATGCCTAACATGACACTGGGGTTGCACAGTTGAGTAAGATATATTCCCTGGCTGGCACAGGTTATTACCAACTCACTATATACTAACTGGTGTATTCCTAACTGCAATATCAATACGAACAAAAAAATTTACCAGAAGCTCAGAGAAAGGACTGATTCTGTCTGGGGACAGAGGACTCAAAACAGAAAAAATGCTCCATTCTCTTATGACATTTGAGCTATGTCTGAGCTATGTTTGAGTCTGGCTCTTATATTCTATAATTCTAGTTCCTCCATCAAAATTTTAAGGAACTTTCTGCCACTGTTTTAGTGTCTCTTTGAAATGACTGATGTTCTTTCATCCAACAAATTTTCAAGTCTGCTACTCAAGAAACTTTTTCCTCTTACATACTACATCTCTTTCTCCTCCATTAGGAAAAAGGAAAAAAAAAAAAAAAACAGTTTATCCCACACTTTCACTACAATGGCTCTTCTTATAGAAATATATATAAATGCTGTTTGCAATTCTTTGGTTTCTCTGGAACTAATGATTGGTCTCTAAATAATTCCAGAATATTATCAGCCATTCTATTCTCTTTAAATATTACCACTTTCCCATTCTCTCAATTATCTCCTTCTGGAACTTTGCCATATGTAGACCTTACCTTCTCATTCTAACCTCCGTATCTCTTAAACCCCTCTTTCCTGTTTTCTATCTTTTTGTCTCTCTGACCTGGATTTTGTATCTTTCCTTTGTATCTATTTTGGAGTTTATTCTCTTTCTATTATGTCTAATCTACTATCTACTATCCTTTAAATTTTAAATTCTGATTTTTACATCTTTTACTTCTAGAAGTTATATTTGGTTCTTTTCCAAACTCTTTGGTCATTTTTATGTTTTCAAGATGCTCTTTTATTTCTTTAAACATAAATGTGCCAGTTTGGATGTATTATGTCCCCCAAAACACCATTATCTTTGATGCAATCTTGTGGGAGCAGACCTATTCATGTTGATTAGATTGGAATCCTTTGATTGAGTGTTGCCATGGAGATGTGACTCAATCAAATGTGAGTGAAATGTTTGAATTGCTAATTTCCAAGGAGGTATTACCCCACCCATTCAGGGTGGGTGTTAATTGGATCACTGGAGTCATATAAAGGAATTCACAGACAGAGGGACTCAGAGCAACTGAGAGTGACATTTTGAAGAGGAACTGCAGCTTAGAGAGGAACATCCTGGGAGAAAGCCATTTTGAAACCAGAACTTGGAGCAGACGCCAGCCACATGCCTTCCCAGCTAACAGAGGTTTTCTGGACACCATTGGTCATCCTCCAGTGAAGGTACCTGACTGTTGATGCATTACCTTGGACACTTTATGGCCTTAAGACTGTAACTGTGTAACCAAATAAACCCCCTTTATAAAAGTCAAAAAAAAAAAAAAAAAAGAAACCACTAAGAGCAAAACTCTCCTCCATGAAAAACACTAGATAAAGGACAGAAAGTGCTTCAGAACAGCAGTTCCAGGATGCCACTGGCTGGGCAGGGACTTGTACACCACATAATGAGGTCTTAGCTGGAATGGCAGAGAAACTGTGTTTATTAGGATGGGTGAGTGGCCAAGAACTCCACTGGGGACAGGTGGTTGGAACCGGCTGACAAGTGTGGAAGATAGCAGCCTTCTCAGCAGTTGGCAGGGGTGATAACCCTTTGTAGCCCCACGGCCAAGACTCCCATGCTGGGGACTGATGGCTGGAGTCAGCCACTGAACACGGAGCTTTCTAAGCCCTGTGCACCCATCTCAGCAGTTGGCTGGAGAGATAACCCTTCACAACCCCATGGCTGAGAGCTCCCATGAGGGAACTCAGGATTCAGCAGTCTAGTGACTGCAACCACTCTTCCTCCACAGAAGCCAATGGTGTGACAGCCGAAAGGCAAGAGTACGACATGGAAATGCCCAACCCCAGGACTCACAGGCACATGGTAGACAGGGACTGAGGTGCATTTGAACTGGAAGGTGAGACACGTAGCTCCACAGCCCCAGAGTGGTCCACTAGCAGCCCCGGTAATTGCTGGGACCACTGTGCCCTGGAATGCACTCCCAGCCAAACCACGTAGGACCTGCTCCCCTCTCACAGGACTGGCAGTCCCCAGTGCACACAGAAAATTGGGGTGCTGATTGGATTTCCACCTGGTTTGGACCCTGCCCAGTGCATAGATGAAGTTGGGGGAGAGTTGGCTTGAGGGTAGGACATGGCTCAAGAGTGCCATCTGCTGGTAGGATGGGGAAAGTGACTCCACCAAGCTGTAGCTCTGCCAAATGATAGATAAATGTTCAAATAATCCTACATATCCTAAAATAAACTTATCAAGGTAATAAAATGCAATGGCAACAAAAGAAAATCACAAGGAATATGAAGAAACCAGAAGATATGGACAACCCAAACAACCAAATTAAAAAGCCAGTGGAGACATAGAACTTGGAGCAATTAATCAAAGTAGTACACAGAAATCTCCAAAACAACTTCAATGAAATGGCTAAGGACATAAAGGACATCAAGAGGACATTAGAAGAGCATAAAGAAGAATCTGAAAGAGCAAATAAAAAAATAGCAGAACGTATGGAAATAAAAGATACTGTCAAATTAAAAATATATTTGATACACATGACAGCAGATTTGAAGAGGCAGAGGAAAGAATAAGTGAACTAGAGAATAGATGATGGAATGTGAAAGCACAAAAGAACAAATGGAGAAAAAACGGAAAAATTTAAAATGGATCTCAGGGAAATGATATACAACATGAAGTGCACAAATATAAGAATCATTGGTATTCCAGAAAGTGAAGAGAAGAGTAAAGGGCTAGGAAGAGCATTCAAAGATATTGTTGGGGAAAACTTCACAATCCTTCTAAATGTCATAAATATGCAAACCAAAGATGCCCAATGAATTTCAAATAGAATAAATCCAAATAAACACACTCCCAAGACATATTCTGATCAGACTGTCAAATGCTGAAGAGGAGGAGAAAGTTCTGAAAGCAGCAAGAGAAGAAGGAATTCACCACATACAATGGAAACAACATAAGACTAAGTACTGACTACTCAGCAGGTACCATGGAGGCGAGAAGGCAGTGGTATGACATATTTAAAATTCTGAAAGAGAAAAACTGCCAGCCAGGAATTCTTTATCCAGCAAAAACTGAGGGAGAGCTGAAAATTTTCAAAGACAAACAAATGCTGAGAGAATTTGCTAATAAGAAACCTGCCCTGGAAGAAATACTAAAGGGAGTTCTACTGACTGAGAAAAAAAGAAGAGAGGTCTGCAGAAGGGCACAGAACTGAAGAGTATTAGTAGGGGTAACTTAAAAGAAATAAAGAGAGAGAGAGAGAGGGAAAAAATAGATCTGACAACTAAAAATCAAAGTATGATGGCTGATTCAAGAACTGCCTTCACAGTAATAACTCTGAATGTCAATGGATTAAACTTCCCAATTAAAAGATATAGATTGGCAGAATAGATTTAAAAGCATGAACCATCAATATGCTATCTACAAGAGACTCATCTTAGACCCTGCAACACAAAGAGATTAAAAGTGAAAGGATGGGAAAAAATATTCCACCTAAGCTACAGCCAAAAGAAAGCAGGGGTAGCAATACTAAAACAGATAAAATAGACTTTAAATGCAAAGATGTCATAAGAGACAAAGAAGGACACTATATACTAATAAAAGGGACAATTCACCAAGAAGAAATAACAATTGTTAGTGTTTATGAACCCAGTCAGGGAGATCCAAAGGACATGAGACAAACACTGGCAAAGCTGAAGGAAGCAATAGACACTTCTACAATAATCATGGGAAAGTTCAACACACCATTCTCTTCTATAGATAGAACAACCAGACAGTACCAACAAGGAAATTGATAACCTAAACAATGTGATAAATGAATTAGACTTAACAGACATATATAGAGCATTACATCCCAAATTACCCAGATACACATTCTTTCCTAGTGCTCATGGAACATTCCCCAGGACAGATCATATGCTGGAGCATAAAACAAGCCTCAGTAAATTTAAAAAGATTGAAATTATTCAAAGCACATTCTCTGACACAGTGGAATGCAATTAGAATTCAATAACCATCAAAGAACCAGAAAATTCACAAATATGTGGAGGTCAAACAACACACTCCTAAACTAGGGTGTCAAAGAAGAAATTGAAAAAGAAATTGTCAAGTATCTAGAGACAAATGATAATGAGAACACAATATATCAAAACCTATGGGATGCAGTGAAGGCAGTGCTGAGGGGGAAATTCACAGCTCTAAATGCACATGTTAAAAAGGAAGAAAGAGATAAAATCAAAGAATGAATGGAACAACTGAAGAGAATGATCAGCAAACTAATCCTAAAGCAAATAGAAAAAAAGAAATAGCAAGGATTAAAGCAGAAATAAATGATACGGAGAACAAAAAACAAGAGAGAATAAATAAAACCAAAAGTAGGTTCTTCGAGAAGACCAACAAGGTTGACAGATCCTTAGCTAGACTGACAAAGTAAAAAAGAGAAAATACCCAAATAAATAAAACAATAAATGAGGGGGGATATTACTGTGGATCCCGAAGAAATTAAAAATAACCATAAGAGGATACTATGAACAACTATATGCCAAAAAACTAGACAATTTAGAGGAAATGGGTAATTTCCTGGAAACACATGAACAGCCTAGACTGACCCAAGAAGAAACAGAAGACCTCAACAAACCAAACACAAGTAAAAAGATCCAATCAGTCATGAAAAAGCTTCCTACAAATAAAAGCCCAGGGCTAGACAGCTTCACAGAGGAATTTTACGCAACTTTCCAAAAACGACTGACACCATTCCTGCTGAAGCTCTTTCAAAAAATTGACAAAAAATGGAACACTAACTCATTTTATGAAGCTAACATCACTCTAATACCAAAACCAGATAAAGATGCTACAAGAAAGGAAAACTGTAGGCCAATCTCCCTCATGAATATAGATGTAAAAATTCTCAACAAAGTACTTGCAAATCGAATCCAAAGACACACTAAAAAAATCATACATCATGACCAAGTGGGGGTCATCCCAAGCATACAAGGGTGGTTCAACATAAGAAAATCAATCAAGTAATGCAACACATTAACAAATCAAAAGGGAAAAATCAAATGATCATCTCAGTAGATGCTGAAAAAGCCTTTCGAAAATTCAGCATCCATTTTTGATAAAATCACTTCAAAAGGTAAGAATTGAAGGAAACTTCCTCAATATGATAAAAAGCATATATGAAAAACCCAAAGACAGCACAGTACTCAATGGTGAGAGACCGAAAGCCTTCCCCCTCAAATCAGGAACAAGACAAGGATGCCTCTGTCACCACTATTATTCAACATTGTGCTAGACGCCCTAGCCAGCGTAATGTGGCAAGACAAAGAATAAAAGGCATCCAGATTGGAAAGGAAGAAGTAAAACTGTCATTATTTGCAGATAATATAATCGTATATTTGGAAAATCCTGAGATATCGATGACACAACTTCTTGAGCTAATAAATTTAGTGAAGTGGTGGAATACAAGATTAATGCACAAAAGTCAGTAATGTTCCTATACACTAGAAATGACCTAACTGAAGAGACGCTCAAAAAAAAAAAAATTCCATTCACAATAGCAACCAAAAAAATCAAGTACCTAGGAATAAACTTAACCAAGGATGTAAAAGACTTCCACATAGAAAATTACATAACTTTGCTAAAAGAAATGAAACGGAACCTAAAGAGATGGAAAGCTATTCTGTGTTCATGGATAGGAAGGCTAAATGTCATTAAGATGTCAATCCTACCCAGAGTGATGTACAGATTCAAGCAATTCCAATCAAAATTCCAACAAATACTTTGCAGACTTGGAAAAGGTAGTTATCCAATTTATTTGGAAGGGAAAGGGAAGTCAAATTACTAAAAACATTCTAAAAAAGAAAAATGAAGTGGGAGGACTTACACTTCCTGTCTATAAAGCCTATTATAAAGACACAATAGTCAAAACAGCATGGTATTGGCACAAAGACAGACATATTGATCAATGGAATCAAATCAAGAGTTCAGAAACAGACCCCCAGTTCTACAGCTGATTGATTTTTTTACAAGGCCCCCAAATCCACTGAACTGGGACAGAACAGTCTTTTCAACAACTGTGGCTGGGAGAACTGGATATCCATAACAGAAAAATGAAAGAGGACCCCTACCTCACACCCCATACAAAAATTAACTCAAAGTGGATCAGAGCCCTCAGTATAAGACAGTACCATAAAACTCCTAGAAGAAAATGCAGGGAAACATCTTTAAGACCTAGTATTAGAAGGTAGTTTCTTAGACCTTACACCCAAAGCATAGGCAACAAAAGAAAAAACAGACAAATGGGAACTCCTCAAAATCAAAAGCTTCTGAACCTCAACAGAATTTGTCAAAAAGTTTGTGAATAGGCAGCCAACTCAATGGGAGAAAATATTTGGAAACCACGTATCTGATAAGAGATTGATATCTGCATATATAAAGGAATCCCACAACTCAACGACAATAGGACAAATATCCGAATTACAAAATGGGCAAATGATATGAAAAGACATTTCTCCGAAGAGGAAATACAAATGGCTAAATACACATGAAAAAATGTTCACATTCACTAGCTATTAGGGAAATGCAAATCAAGACCATAATGAGATATTATCTCACATCAGTAAGAATGGCTGCCATTAAACTAACAGGAAACTACAAATGCTGGAGAGGATGTGGAGAAATTGGAACTCTTATTCATTGTTGGTGGGACCGTAGAATGGTACAGCTGCTGTGGAAGACAGTTTGGCAGTTCCTCAGAAAACTAGATAGCAAGTTACTTTACCACCTGGCAATTTCACATCTTGCTATATACCTGGAAGATCTGAAAGCAGTGATATGAACAGACATTTGCACACCAGTGTTTATAGCAGCACTGTTCACAATTGCCAAGAATGGAAACAATCCAAGTGTCCTTCAACAGATGAGTGGATAAACAAAATGGTATATACATATGATGGAATACCATGCAGCAGTAAGAAGAATGAGGTCTTGAAACATATGAAAAAAAGGATGAACCTTGAAGATATAATGCTGAGTGAAATAAGCCAGACATAAAAGAAGAGATATCATATGTTACCACTAATGTGAACTCCATGAAAATGCAAAATAAGGATCTTATAATGTAGAATATAGGAGACCTAGGGATAGACAGAAGCCAGTGGAGGAGAAATGATAACCTATAACTGTATGTACAGATGTGATAATGAGGATGAACTTAATGGTATGGGAATGGACAGGTGTGATTATGGTTCGTTAATGGGCTTATAAGTATCAGTGCCACATTGAAGGCGAACATGTTTGAAAAGTGGTTGTTTAAAGGCATATAACCCACAGCACTACAAAGATAAGTAGGCGTTAGCATATGTAGTTATAAGGTATGACACTGGTACAAACAGTTAACAACAGGGTGGTATATGGAAAAACTACCCATTTCATATTATAGAGTATACTTTATAGGAATATCGTACCAGCACAACACTAATACTAGGGATGAATAATTAGCACCCCATAAGAGCTCTGGGGTATTTTATGCTATGATAATTGTTTAATATTGAGAGTGATGATGATTGTACAACTAAGTGAAGATAACAGAAGAAACTGTTCTTTATTTTGGTAAAGAATATATGTTTCACATAAATTAGGCCCTCGATCTTGAGGCTTGCTCTTGTGAAATTAGGGCTGTAAATGGGAGGCTAAGCATTCCTATAATTATGCCTAAGAGGCACCTCCAGAAAACCTCTTTTGTTGCTCAGATGTGACCTTTCTCTCTCTAAGCCCAACTCAGCAAATAAATTCATTAACCTCCCCCCACCCCCACAGGACATGACTCCCAGGGGAATGAATCTCCTGGTGACGTGGGATATGACTCCTAGGAATGAGCCTGGCCCTGGCATCAAGGGGTTGATAATACCTACTTACCAAAAGGGGGAAAAGAAAGGTAACAAAATAAGGTTACAGTGGCTAAGAGATCTTAAATAGTTGAGAGGCTATTCTGGAGGTTTTTCTCATGCAGGCTCCAACTAGATAACCCAAATGGCCACAGTATGTCATGCCCTTACCAACAGTAGTCCTGAAATACTTAGGTCCCTATCTGAGATTCTATAAAAGATTCAGTAAGTTTTATCTCTCAGAAACTTAAATCCACTAGAGTGTTCCTATGCCAGACAAGTCCTTAAAACCCAGAGGCAACAGCCTCTTTAAGAATAACAATTAGACGCAGCCCCCTTCTCCATACCGTTGACACTTCCTTTGGATATGAACAAGTTAGGGCGCTCACTGCCTAGACACCCCTGAAGATTGAGAAAATGATTACATGAGAAGAAGGGGTAGCAACAGACAAGATAGGATTTAACAAAGGATTATGAATACTGAAACTTTATATAAATTTATATACATATATATTTTAGATGCTAGGACATTAGAACAGCTAGAAGGAAATAACTGAAATGGTGGAACTGTAACCTATACCATTGTTTGAAATTTGCTCTATAACTATTCACTGAATTGTGCTTTGAAAGTTATCACCTTTAGTATATATATCCCATATTTCACAGTAAGGAAAGAACTGAAGCTATGCAACTGTAACCCATAATATTTTTTGAAACTACCTATATAACTGATGTTGAGCTGTACTTTGAAAGTTAACACCTTTCTGTATATATGTTATATTTTGCAATAATGGAGATAACTGAAATTGTGGAACTGTAACCCATAACATTCTTTGAAATTTTCTAACTACTTGTTAAATAATACTTTGAAAGTTATCATAGTTACGTATATATGTTAAAGGTCACAATAAAAAAATGCATAAAAAGAAGAAACCACTAATGCCACATGTAAATGTTAAGATTCAGTACTAACTTGCCCACTTTTCTTTTTCCCATTTCAACGCATCTTCTCGAATTTGGTCCCAATCTATCAATGGCTGATCTTCTGTGAGGTTGTCATCTTGGCTTATATCTCTTTCAGCAGATGGTTGGAATGCAACAATATCTATTAAAAATATTTTTACCAAATTAGTTGCATAACAAATCTTGCCAGTACAAAATCTCCAAAGCTACTTTACTATTTTGTGTCTATTAGTAATCAGATGAAAATGCTTAAAATATAAACTTTGGATTTTTCATATTATAGTACCATGACAATTCTGGTCATGATTTTTGTGATCATAACAGATTTATGAAATGGAAAAAAATTATTGGAGAAGAGAAGGAAAACAGCATGAGAGCCTAGTGCATACCACAACACATCAAGCAAATTACTTAATCTTTAAAATAATCCTGTGAGGCAGATGTTACCCATGAAGAAACAGAGCCTTAGAGATTGAGTTCCTTCCCATGAAACACTAAAAGGCAATGCTGTTGAACCCAAGTCTGTCTGTTCTTTTTACTTCCACACTGCTTCTGATGATAATTCAATAATGGCTTTTTCTCTAATCCAAATAGATCCAAGATTTTTTAAATGCCAAATAAATAGGTAGTTTTCAAAGTCAGTCATGATCTAATTGAGAGACCATAGAGTCAGAAGGCCAGGACCAACTCTGCTATACTATTAAAAGATTATTTCATTTTTTATTTGAGGCTAAAAGCAACACTGCTAGGTTTAAGCACAGACGTTTCATTTTGAAATTTCTTTTCAGTTTTCATTTGAGGAAAAAAGAAAAGTATTCTGGGATTTCATAGAAAAAAGTCTAAAACAGGCTAGATATATTCATGGTAATCTAAGGCTTTGTATCAGGAATGGAGTCAGCTATAAGATTTATAACACTCAAAAAACTTTTTCTAATTTTAAAGGGCTTGAATGGGCAAAAATTACTTACCAAATCTAGATTCTGAATGGTAGTTTTCCTCTTGTTTTTTAGCAAGATTATCTATCACTGCTTTTGCTTTTGTCTGCATTGCCTTGCTGCCAAAAATTTGGACTTCTGCTTCAGGATACCCTTTTATTATCTAGATACAGGGGGAAAATAGATGAGATTCACCCTACTGCAAAAATTACCCAACTTCAAATAGTATAAAAGTACAAAGTAAATATAGTTTTGCTATAAATCAATATGTCTGAATTTCTAATTTTTTTTGAGGGTGATGCTACTTATATCTTCTCTGGGATTTACTTTCTATTTGAATGAGGAAAGAGTAGGACAATCTGTAAATTACAAAACTACCATGACAGCTAGGGAAGAAATTTAGCAAATAGTTTAAGAAAGAAAATTAACATGTTAATCTGACAGGTGGAATTCATTTCTTTGAATTTTTGTTTTCTTACCTATCAAATGGTAATAATGTTTGGCTAATCTTACAGAATTTTTGTGGAGGTGGAGTGAATTAACCTCCGTGCAATTTAGATAAGAGTTTATTGAACAGTCATGTTACTTAAATAAATTTTTAACTTGAGGAGATACCAAATTTACACACGTATAGTATAATGAAGGCAAGTGTGATGGTTTGAAGCTGCATGTACCCCAGAAAAGACCATGTTCTTAAAGCTAATCCATTCCCGTGAGCATAGACCTATTGTAGGTAGGATCTTTTGATGAGGTTATTTCAGTTGAGGTATGCCCCAAGTGAGTCTTAATCTTCTTACTGGAGTCCTTTATAAGAGATGAAATTCAGAGAAGCACACTGAGAAGCTGAGAAAGAAAAGACAGAGAAGCTGAGAGAGGAAGCTACTGAAGCTAGAAGCTGGAAGCAGCAAAACCCAGAAGAATCCAGCAGATGTTGCCATGTGCCTTGAGGAGTGCCAGTAGCAGGTCTTCAGGGAGAAAGCATTACCTATTGATGCCTTGATTTGGAAATTTTCACGGCTTTAGAACTGTAAGCTTGTAAATTAATAAATCCCCATTGTAAAAGCCAACCCATTTCTGGTATATCGCATTTTGGCAGCTTTAGCTAACTAAAACAGCAAGTTTACAACAAGGCTGACATAATGACATTTTGAGAACGAAATCTGCAAGCAACGCCTTTAAATGTACGTAATCTCAAATACCTCCATTCATTCAATAATACTTAGCTAGAAAATACTATATACCAGATGCTACTTTAGGCTGTTCATTCAGACAAAGCTTATTGTCTACAGGGTTTACAGACCCAAAACTGATGCAGGAAAAAAGCTGAAATGGGGCAATTATAAGGTGCTGAGATGAAAAAGGAATAAGCAACTCAGAATCGGGGAGACGGAGGTCTCAGACTTCCCCAAGGAAATGATAACTAAGCTGACCTGAAAGATGAGTAAGAGTTACCCTGGCAACGGACAGGGAGTGTGCTGGAAGCAGGAATAGTGTGGCTGGGTGGCAAGGTTCAAAAGAAGGAGTGGAGGGAGGGAGTGTGGGAAAAGGAGACTGAAGAGGTAAACAGGTCAGAACAAGCGGTCCACATCAAGTTCAGATTTCTTAAGAGCTTGAGTTGCCATGAAAGTTTTGATGCATGAGGGAAACATGAACACACAATGTGTTTTAGAAAGATTGCTCTGGCCACAATGGACAACGGCTAGAGGAGGACAAGACTGCCTAAAATGATGGCAGTCTCCTTGAGAAGCACAGGAAATGGAAAGGACTTAGTGATGGATTGGTTGAAGGATAAGGAGAGGAAGTACCACAGAAGACATCTGAGATTTCTAGCTTGGAAACTTGTTGACTGATACTGCCATTCACTGAGATTGGAAACTCAGGAACAGGTTAAGGTTTGAGGGAAGAGGGTGAGGAAGGGGCATTTTGGACCTGACAAATACCCCACAGAGATCTCAAGCTTAAACGGGGACTACCTCAAGATTTTTGCCTTTAAGACTTATAAAACCCAGACCTGGAATGGACCACAGCTCAGGTGAGTTCTTGAGAAGAACAGCAATCTGAAAAGCTTTAGCCACTTACCAAAGTTAACACATTATTGTTAACAACTGAACAGAAATTAGGGTTAGGTCTTGTCTGCTGGCTGAGTCTAGTGTTCCATTAGCAATGAATTATATTCCAGGGTTTAAGGACACAGGTCATATACATCCCTTACCTGTATTTTGGTGTTTGTTGTACTTTGGATGTCTCTTATTTTTGATCCACCACGACCTATTTTTAAAAATAAAGGAATATATAACTATAAATGGAAATCAACAAAGGGGATTTACCTACCTTCCTCAAAGAACCTTCTCTACTTCTTACTCAAATCATCCAAAGAAGGGCTGCTAGGGCTCAGTAATCACTTTTAGTTTGGAATAAAGGAAACAAAAGCAGTCTACTCCAAATTTTGGTAAGTGGTAGAAGGAGGTTCCTTTTTCAAAGAGGTAGATACTAAGGCTTGTATATCAGTCCATGAAAAAATTAATTGGATCCAGATCCAACATTAAGTGGGTGCTCTCTAGCACAGTGTCAGCTCTTCACAGGTGCTCAGTAAGTCTTTGCAAAACTGAGTTGAGGGCTTATGTGATTTTATTACAGACTTGATGGCTTTCATTTATGGAGCATCACTTCTTCAGATCTTTGATGTTAAGCCTCCTGGGGGACTAATGAATCTGGGGCTGGTCTAACAATCAGCCTTATAATGCACTGTTAGCAGTTTGCAAAATCTTCTCATTTCCTAAGCAATAGTTTTTTTTTTTTAAGGGCAAAGCAAAATATTATCTCCCATACCTAATGGGCAAGATGTTAATATCATTTCAGTCTTGATGGCAATAAACGGGAAAAAAAATCTCCATTCTAACCATATAAAATTGCTTTTTGGAAAATGAATTTGTAAAATTCAGGATGTACTAAGAATAAACATCTTGTTTTTCAGCAGATGACATACAATAGACAAAAAAAAAAAAAAAATTAAAACACAATATATGGCCCATGCTCTGAGCAGTCCTATAATAATATCCTATACTTCTTTCCTTTGATTTAATAGTTCTAAACGGTACTCAAAGAAACAGATTAATTTCAACACTGTTTTGTTGTTCATTTGGGGGTGGGTAGGCTGTAAAAAGACCTGGTGTTTTTAGCAGCTTTTTTTCACCTTACTAAAGGTTTTACAAGCACTCTAGGAGTTATTATCTCAAAATATAGTCTCTATAAAATACCAAAAGATACAAAAAATGACATCATTCTAGCACCAGAAGGTCTTAGGAGAATCACAGGGAGGGACCTGAATTTCCAGGTGGCAGCTGATTGGAGGCGAGGCGAGGGGGGCGCGGATGCCCTTGCCCAGGCCCCGACCCAGCTCGGCGCACCCATTCTCTTGCTCTCACCGATCACTACGCCGACCAAGTCGTTCTTCAATCCAAAGCAGAGTGGCGGTTCCCTGGGGCCAGCGATCACATATTCCGTGGAGTCGGCAGGGTCCCTCCAGTCGCTACTTCTTCCTCCCGTACGGCCCCCGCGACCTATTCGATTCGGCTTCTCCGCCGGCCTCCGCTCTGGCGTCCGGGACGCTACCGAGCTTCGCCGAGGAGCAGCAACCCAGGAAGAGGCGTTGGAGGCTGCTCCTTGCCTAGACATGGTTCCGAGAAAAAGATCCGGCACGTCCGACGTCGTTCTTGTCCGAGTCTGCACCCCCAACCCGGACGTCGTAGGGTTGCGGAGCGCGCGTGAGGCTCGCACTGCCTCTGCCCCGCCCTTCTCTGGCCACACAGTCATTGGCCGGTGAGGTGTCATGGGCGGGACCTTCAATGGCCAGACCAATCCGCTCTCTTATTTGTGGGAGCGCGCCTTGAGTCAATGCGCCGGTCCAGTGTTCCTCTTTCGGCGTGGGACTTTCTGGGAGTTTCCTTAAGTCTCACCCTACTAAATACCCATGGCTGGTACACACACGTTTCAGTCGCTCCGAAACGTTTTTGACCATGACTTACAAAGAAGAATTACTTTTTACAACGTGACCCAAAGTTGAAACAAAAGGTTGACAAAACCGTATTCACCCTTGCTCCATGAGAAGCACTTTAATATTATTTAAGACTGTTTTAGTTTTGAAAATGTTGGTCTGATCCACAGAATTATTTCGTGACTACTAATGGGTTATAACCCATGGTTTAAAAATTACTGGCTTGAGAGAAGCTGCTTCAGCGCTTCACACTATGACCCAAATGTTTGCTATAGTTTTAGAACTAATGAAATAAATTGAATAAATGTCTGAAGTATCCCCATGCTTGCAGCCTGGATCCGTGATTGGAAAGAATACTCTAGGGATACGAGCCAGCTCGGGAGTGCCACTGTATTGATAAGGATCTTCAAATTTTCTGAACAAATCTTAGTTCAGTCATCCATTAAACTCAATAGAGATCTATAGGCACAGTTGTCGGTGCTAGCTTTGAAAAAAGACATACAAGACTCGGTCCCTCCCCGCTGCTTCCCGGTTGAATGGATTAACTCATGTCCAATTAACCATAACAACTTTAATGCAATACAATCTTCTGGAGAAATACAAAGTGCTATGGGACCATCTGGGAAAGACATAAAAAAAACAAACTAAATAACAATATTCAAGATATTATGCATTTAATCTTCATTTAATTCCTTTAAAAAGGAATTTTGTGTCTGTCAAGCTTTTAGTTTTTGTTTTGTTTTTAATTGGATCCGCTAATTCTTTACCTCTGAGCAGTTGATTAGCAAATCACAACATTCTGAGATTCTATTTTCTCAAGTGGTGAAGGATGGTGAGGAAGGGCATTTCTCAAAACAGTAATTCCAGGTAATACGAATCGTGTACATTACCGTAGTTTAAAATTTTCACAAATTAGAGCAAAATGCATTTTTTCCCCAAGTCTGTGACACTGAGCCTTTTGCAGTTAAAATCAGCAGAAACTCTTATCCATAGGTCACGATTTGGTCTTAGTCTCTGTAGAGCATTAACTAAGCAGGCGAAAACCGAACAACCATGGGCTTTCTTTCTGGTCTGACCTACCACCTACCCTCCAGACACTAAAAAGGATTAACAGGTGGGAGTTGACCTGAAGGCCTCCCGAGGCTGCGCTTTCTTTCCACGGACATCAGGTTTCCGCTGGTTCACACCTTTGCTTCAGTTGTGGCTGGACAGGGATGAGCACCAGCGAAGACTCCTCTGGCCCAGGAGGTAGAAACTGAATAAGCTCCCGCCCCTGACGGCATCCTCCCTCCATCCTCTTAACCTCAGTAGCTGTGCCTGGACCTTTCTCCTCCGCCTGATGGGCGGCTTCCTTCCTGGAAGATCCCGGGTCTGAATTGGCGAGGGTGCTCAATGGCCCGCGTTCTCCTCTGTGCGGCTCCCCGGGGGCTGCGAGGAGCCATACTGAGCAACCCAGGTCCCGGCCTCGCGTCTGCGCCACGATAACTCCCGGGGTCCCCCTGTTCTCGAAAGTCGCCTGCCTGTAATCCGGTCTGGCAGGGAGGGTTCTCACAAGGAGTCGGCAAACACCGCCCTTGGCTCTCGGAGCAGTGGAACCCTGAAAGATGTCATGATCACGCAGGCATTTTCTGCAGCGTCATTTTTTTTTTTTAAGTTGTGGTAATAGATATACAATATAACATTTCACATTTAAACACTTTCAAGTATACAATCCAGTGATGTTAATTACATTCAGAATGTTATGCTACCATCACCATCATCCATTACCAAACTTTTCAATCACCCCAAATATACTGCACCACCTTGCCTACTGAAGTCTAGCGGTCCCACCTCCAGAAGGAAGGTGACTTCAGCCTGTAGCAACAATCCCCTATCGAAGAAAGCATTGTAACTCTACTGTCCCCTCTCAATTAGATTACCTAACTTTTATGAAGCTTTAAGCTGATTACAGATCAATAAAGGATCATTGCACACAATTTGGAAAATCAAAATATATATATAACCCAGTGTCAAAGAAAAATTGCACAGGACAATGTTAAACTGGCAAGGATTGACTTTATTCAGGCTTTTGCGATAAAGGAGAGAAAACTTGGCATCTCATCGTTGGTAGAGGAGATCCAAGCTGGTGCCTGGTAGAGAGGCACCACATTATTGTGCTTTACTCTGACAGTAGTCATTGTTTCTCCTCTGATCCAGTGTTACACATCAACCACCTAAGCCTGCCTTTAGCTCTTAGACCCAGTGAGACAAATTTGCCTCCTTACTAATACTGGAGCTTAGTGAGATGGTCTATCTGGTGCTGAGGTGCAGAGAAAACAGCTGCAAATGAAAGGTTTCAATCCTACAAAAGGTGTGAGCTGAAATAATTTACAGTATGGAGCACAAGGAATTCTTCCTTTTAGGGGAAAAAATTCTTTCTTATTGAAGCTCTATAAGAAATTTGTCCCAAGGCCCTTCCATGGAAAACGATGGGTGTTGACCAGTAATGAGCCTAGTCCAAAAACAGGCTTACTTTTGACATTGGTCACTGAAAACATTTCACTGTAAACTGAGTGTTTTGCAGCATTCAACTCTATTGTGCTACAAGTAGAGAACACAGACCCAGAGGGTGAGTCAGCATGAACAAGGAGTTCTGCTCATGGGTGCCCAGCAGGCTAAGGCTTTCATATAACAATCCTCCACACTTCCTGGGCCTCCTTAGCAAGCAGTCGTTAGCACACCATGAATAGGTCACACACAGGAAACCGCCAATTCTGACCAACTGGAGGTGTAATTTTCCAAAACGGATTCTACCCAGTGCTTTTGTAGGCTAATGGAAATTTTCCTCTTCATCTGATCACAGCCATCTGAGCCAAGAACAAGTTCCCTTTCCCACTCTAAGATGGTAGAGGAAAAAATCCTGGAAACATGCCACGAACAGCTCACTCCATCTTCTCCATGTCTGCAGACTGTATTTCCAAGTGAAAACTTCTCCCACTCACACCCGCTGGCTGGAGTGAGCAAAGCAGTCACATGTTGGAGGGAAATGGAGGGTGGGCCTGTGGAAAAGAACTTTCTATCAGACCCACTGCCGCTTCACATAGTTAATTCATACAATATTCAGGAATCCTAATGAATTCTGGGTCATTTCTAGAAAAGATGAACAGTAAGAGCCTAAGAACAGCATGCATTTTCTCTCCTGAGTTATGTGGATGCTCGCTTAGAAGGGATTGGAGGCCTTAGACAGATCCTTAGAACTAACTAGATGGGTTCATAAAATAAGAAGGCATGTAGGGACTATGTCCCAAAGGGTTGAGATAGAACATATTCCTCTTGCATCTGACAAAACTGCTCATGTGTCAAAGTCTGCAACCAAGGAAACATCCACCACATTTTTGGGTGGAAGCTATCACCTTCATGCCATCATCTACATCTGAAAGATTCCCACAAATCCTCAATTGATGTCTCCAGCTGACACAATCTTCCAAGGCTTTAAGGGTGGCATGTTTATTAATTGAGAGACATGGATTTAAAGGTCAACACTGACTGGGGTTTTAATATTGTTAGTTGCTAACAGTACCTGTAAGATTCTTGTGATAGAGGTTCAAAGGCAGCCTTTCTCTGATGTCTCTTTTAGAAGATAAAGTCTCCAGGATTTAAACTGTTAAACGATTGTTTCAGAGGATGTTATAGAAATGCTTCTGTTAACTTTTGAGTATAAAATTTTGTGTACTCATAAAATTTAGTTATGCTAGCCTAAATAAGTTAGAGACAGAGATTAAGGGTAATATTCCAGATATAGAGGATATTCAGTTATCAGTTCACAGGAAGAAAATCAACAAGCTCCTGGGGGTTGACCTCATTATCATAAAGGCCCCAAGATAACAATTTAGAGCAAGAAAATTTACAATGTTTTCAAAGTTTGGCTAACTTAGTTTTGAAAGTTTTGTTTGTTCTTTCTATCTTACCTAAAGAATGAAGGTAGTATGGGCAGTGGAAATTATGTGTAAGATTATGTGTAAATATCTTATGAAGCTCCTCTGTAACAGCAAGGGCCTCAGGCAAACCTTAGGAGAACCTTCTCCAAACTGTCCTAGCCCAAATAGTCAGACCAAGACCATCAAGGACAAATCTGTAGTTGGACAAAGTCAGGTTAATATGGAATCATTCCAATGAGCAGAGCATACCAAAGGAACTATGAGGCATCCCACCAACAAAAAATGATATAATTATAGGATTTGGGGAAAGAATGGGGTTTAGGTAACTTTAAAACTGTTGTGTTGCACCGTATGCATGGGATCAACATCAGATATTGATTGAGAACTGGACCTACAGTCCTGTTTCCTCAGAAACTACAAAATTGAGATAGATGTGGAATGTTGAAGCTCTGCATATGTGCTGTAGATGAAGGCTCCTTCTGCATCAAAGTCACTTAGCTCCTCCAGGCAAGAGTGGATGTTTCATTGTTACTAATATAATTTCAACAGTAAAATTTCTGATGGTCTATAATTTTAGAGAACAAAGTTTCTCACTGAATAATAATGCAGTACTCAACGAAAGGGTGGTGGTAGTGGGAATCATTATGACAATTTACAGCTGCAGCATGTGCTGGGGAGAAACATTTTATCTTTGCAGCAGGCTTTGACTGTGCCTGTCTTCTCTGCTCAGTGAATAGTAAGGTAGCTATTTTCCCTTCTCACACTGAGCTAATTTTTACTTCAGGAAAAGGTTAGTTTTCCCACAGTGGAGGTAGCTCAGAAGGGACTCAAGGAATGGTCAGAACTTGAAATATGCCCAAATTCACTTAAGCCGGTATGTCAACAAGTAACGTTCATGAAAGAGAGAGAAAGTTAGGTAGAGGAGCAATATCCCCTCCTCACACTACCAATCGGTCAATTCAAAGTTTAGCAAATGCTTTGTTAATAGTTCAAATAGAAGCTCCAAACTATAATCACACAGGCAAATTCAGGGGAAGGGTGAAACAGAAAATGAGATGGTGTACACCTATAGTTTCTGGGCTAGGAGTAGGCCTGGAATCTGAGCCTTACTCACCATTGCAGCAACCATCAACTTTTTTGGTTGGCACGATTCTGGCTGGTCTTGGGTTTTGTGCCCATAGATACGACCATCTCTTTGCCACAAAAGAAAGTGGAGGGTTTGGCACACAAGGGTGGTCTCTGGGATGCCACACCTCCAGAAGGTGGCCAGACATCCTGACTTTCATGGGCCCTATCTTCCATTAAAATAAAATAAATAAAAATTGTGTTTTATGACTGTGTTGGTATAAAATTAACATGATCTGCACTATATCTGTTATTATATATTCACTCTTTCTTCTGATTAAAAAATAATAAATTAAAACATTTTCGTCAGCCCCAGGTCCTATGCCTATAGAGTCTAACGAGTAAGTCGACAAGGCCCAACCATTCTCCCCTCCCAATCAGACCCAGGCCGGGCTTCGCGTGGAAAGAAGGACTACAGAGCTTTGCCCAGCACACCTCGGAGGTCACTCTGCCAGGACGTGTTCAACCATCCAGCCCTGTTCGTGCTCAGCAGCCATTAGTGGGCAGTGACCCCGACGGGGTCCGAGCCGGAGTTTACCTTCTGGCTGAGTCCTGGTCACTTTCTTAATTGTTCAGAACTGCTCAAAATTGAGACTTGTGCGCGGGAAGAACGTAGGTCCTAGAAAACGGTTCCGGCGACCCCATGCCCTGCGGCGGAGTTGAGGAACGCCGGGAAAAGGCGCGGAGGGCGGCTCCTGGGCCTTTGGCATCCACTGGGCTGTAGAGGGGACTGTGCCGGGCGGGTCTCACGTGGGCACCACCTCTGTGCTCACTCACCAAGCCTCGCGTCCAGGTAGAACACAACTGTACTCTCTAAGGTTTCTTGGTCGAAGCGCAGGCGTGAATCATACATGCTAAAATCGCATTGAGGAACCAAAAAGCTCGATTCAGTGTCCCAGCGCAGCAAAGCTGAGTAAGTCCTTGCGGCGGAATATCAGAGCCTCGTCGAGCCACCCCCCCCCCTACCCCCCCGCGCCCAGCCACTCAGTGGCCTATGGGGACGGGGCGGAGCGGGGTCGCCCAATCCGAGCAGTCCGAGGAAGCGCGCCGCCGGCGGCCTCGCTCTGGGCGCATCCCCTGCAGTTGGCGGAAGGCTTCCCGAAGCTACCGCTGAGCAGGTGAGGGCTCGCTTCCGTCTCCTCCTCTGCCGTCAGGAATCACTTCTGGAAAGTTCATAACTCAGGTTTCCAGGGAGCTAATTGCGTGACCTAGAGATAGCAACGGGCTTTCAGGTCTGTTAGTTTGGTCCTGTCTAGACCCAGGTGGGGCGGTCTCTGAAGGCGCAGACATGGATGGCTGCGATGAAACACTGTAGGGTCCTCAGAAGCCGCAGGGCCGGGGAGCGGGGCGCAGAGCGTGCTGTGGCTGAGGGGCACCCTCCCCCTTTGGAAATCCCAGTTCTGAGTTCACATTAATCAAGTAGCACCAGGAAGAACTAATAAATGACTTCAGCAAAGACGTCATGTTGAGTGAAATATGCCAGTCACATAAGAACAAATATTGTAAGATTTCGCTTGTATGAAATACTTAGAATAAGCAAATTCCTGGAAACAGAAAACAGAATAGGGGTTAACAGAGGTGGGAATGGAGTCATTGCTAAATGAGTATGAATTTTGGTTTAGGATGATGAAATATTCTGGAAATGGTGAAAGTTACACGGTATTAAGTACATTTTATAATGTACTTAATGTAAAAGAATTATCCACTTAAATTGGTTAAAATGTGTTTTAGGTTATGTATATTTTACCACAATTAAATGCATTAATTTAAAAGATTGTACCAGGAAAGAGGTTCTGGCGGGAGATCTGGGTTTGAGAATAATTTATTATATGTGATAGGTCAAATTGGGGGAGTTGATAAGAATGCCTGGGAAGCAAGTGTGTAGGTGAAAAGAACCAGCATTAAAGGGAAAACTGGAGAAGTGGAGAAGTCAGGACCAATGATAGAGGAAGGAGTTGGGGAACAAAGATGAAGGATACTCAGAACCAAGGCAGAAAAGAGCTTAAGGAAAGAAAATATAATAAAAGAAAAACATGAAGCAGAAAATCCAGGGAGAGTAAGGATGTTTAGGAAAAAAAAAAAATCATTGGAGCAAGGCCACTGAAGACCGAAGATTTACAATTCTTAAGGTTTCTGAAAAATGTCATTGTGACTTAGTCCTGGTTTCTTATCATTTTGTCCAAGGTTGAATCAGAGACCATTTATGATTTACTATTTCTATATCATATTCTATATCATGTTTTTAAATTACTGTTTATGTTTTAAATTGTTTTAAATTTATGTTTTAAATTGTTTTAAAATTTTACATGTTGTATCATATTATACACATTCTTCTGCAACTTGCTTTCCTGTATGTGAATTGACTGTTCATATCCCTTGACCATTTAAAAATTGTATTACCCGTATTCTTTCTAATTTATTTGCAGGGGTTCTTCATATATTCTGGATAGTATTCATTTTTCAATTATATTTAATGCAAATCACTTCTTTTGTTCTGCTTGCTGACTTTTTTGGTGTCTTTTGTCATGTAGAAATTGGTATTTTTAAAATAGTCAAATCCATCAATGTTTTCCTTTATAGTTTGTGCTTTTTGTGTTTTAAGAGATTCTTCACTATACCAAGGTAATAAAGGTATTCTCCTATATTTTCTCCCAAAGTATATAAAGTTGAGCTTTTCATATTTTGTTCTTTATCAGGAATTTTCTTTTTCAGTATGTTGTAAGGTGGGATTCTAATTTCATTGTTTGCTTTTTTCCCATATAGATAGCCAACTGAGACTGCCCTTTTTAAAATGCTGTATCTTTTCTTTATTGACACTTTGTGCCACATCAGGCATGGACCAAGTTGCCATAAATTTATGGCAACTCTTATGTTAGCTTTTCTTTTGTAATATGATCTATTTGTTTATCCTAAAGGACTACTGCACTGATTAATTACATAGCTTTTTAAAAAATTGTGGTTATATATATATATATATATATGATAAAAGTTTCCATTTAAACCACTTTCAAGTATACAATTCAGTGGCATTAATCATGTTCACAGTGTTGTGCTACTATACCACCATCCATTACCAAAACTTTCTCATCTCCCCAAACAAACTTTGCACCCATTCCCCTTCCAACTCCACCTTAACCGCCCCCTGACCCTGATAACCTATAATCCATTTCTGTCTCTGTGAATTTGCCTATTCTAGGTATTTCATTTAAGTGAGATCATACATTATTTGTCCTTTTGTGTGTGGCTTTTTTACTCAACATGATATCTTCAAGGTTCATCCATGTAGTAGTATGTATCAGAAATTCTTTCCTTTTTAGAGATGAATTCTATTCCATTGTGTGTGAGTGTATATCACGTTTTGTTTAGTCACTCATCTGTTGATGGAGACTTGGGTTGTTTCCACATTTTGGCTATTATGAACTGCTATGACCATTGTGTGCTAATATCTATTTGAGTCCCTGCTTCCAATTTTTGGGGGTATACCTACAGGTGGAATTGCTGGGTCATATGGTAATCCAAAGTTTAATTTTGAGGAACCACTAAACTGTTTTACACAGTGGGTGCACCATTTTACATTTCCCATCAACAATGTACAACAGTCCCTATTTTTCCACACCCTAGTCAACAGTTATTTTCCATTTTTAAACAACAGTCATTCTAGTTGTGTCATTCTAATGTGTCTGATGTGGCATCTCATTGTGGCCATAGGTTTTTTTTTTTTTCAATTTCTCAATTTTGACTTTGGTTATTTATGCTTATTCTCTTTTTCTCTTGATCTTTACAACACATTTATCAATTTTATTAGTCTCTGAAAATAACCACCTGTTGACTTGATTGATCCTGGGTGTTGTGGACTTTTTAATGTTTTCATTTCTATCCTTTCCTTTATTATATATTTTTCCAGTTTCCTGACTTTCATTTGCAGTTTTTCATAGTCTGAATAATTAAGAGGGATATTTAGCCCAATCTTTTTTCATTTTTTTCTAATAAACTCTGTTCTAGTTTGCTAATGCTGCCAGAATACAAAACATCAGAGATGGATTGGCTTTTATAAAATGGGGTTTATTTGGTTACACAGAAACAGTCTTAAGGCTATAAAGTGTCCAAGGTAAGTCATCAACAATTGGGTACCTTCACTGGAGGATGACCAATGGTGTCTGGAAAACTTTTATTGGCTGGGAAGGCATGTGGCTGGCGTCTGCTCCAAAGTTCTGGTTTCAAAATGGCTTTCTCCCAGGATGTTCCTCTCTAGGCTGCAGCTCCTCTTCAGAATGTCACTCTCAGTTGTTCTTGGGGTGTTTGTCCTCTCTTAGCTTCTCTGGAACAAGAGTCTGCTTTCAACAGCCATCTTCAAACTGTTTCTCATCTGCAGCTCCTGTGCATTCTTCAAAGTGTCCCTCTTGGCTGTAGCAAGCTTGCTTCTTCTGTCTGAGCTTATATAGTGCTCCAGTAATTTAATTCAGACCCACCCTGAATGGGTGGGGCAACACCTCCATGGAAATTATCCAACCAAAGGTCTTGTCCACAGTTGACTGAATCACATCTCCATGGAAACACCCAAAGGATTCCAAAATCTAATCAACACTAATATGTCTGCCCACACAAGATTGCATCAAAGATAATGGCGTTTTGGGGGACATAATACATCAAACTGGCACATACTCATTAAAAGTTATGCCTTTTTGAATCAGGAATTTTTTATCCTGAAAGTTTTGATATGTACTGTTTTCATTTTCATTCCATATTTATAATGCTTTCTTTTCCTTTGGATTTCCTCCTTGACACATCTAACAGTTTCCTATTGTTGCCATAATAAAGATTATACTCTATTAACTTCTGTAGGTTCACGTTGCCCTCTGTGGGCTCTTTATAGACTCTGTTTCCATGCCTTTTTTGATCTTCTAGATGCTCCTTGCATTCCTTCTGTCATTGCCTCCTTTCTCCATTTTCAAGTCTAGCAAAGACATGTCAAATCCTTTTCAGTTTGTAACATTATAACCTCTTTTGCTTCCTTCTTCCACTTTTAAAAAAATATTCCATTTATATGAAATATCTAGAATAAGAAACTTCACAGAGCAAAAAGTTTATGAGAGGTGCATTAAGGAGAATGGTGAATTTCTGCTTAATGGATAAAGAGTTTCTGTTTGGGGTGATGAAAAAGTTTTAGTGAATGGAAGGTGGTGATGGTAACACAACACTTTGTATGAGCAAAGCCACTGAACTGTACACTTAAAAATGGCAAATTTTGTGTTATAATATTAAAAAATTTTTTTTAATAGTTGAAAGAAAGCATAGACCCAAACCTTTCTTTTCCCAAATTTTAAGGTGGGGGAAAAATGCCTACAGTTAGACAATAAAACTTGTAACATTCAATTTAGATAAAAATTTTCCTTATACATCACATTTTAAAATACAGTTTTGTTTTCTATTTAGGAAATGTGGAAAATGCCTATTTATGATGTCTGTGAAAGGATACCCCATTTTGCATTGTGTGGTCTTCCAGATTCTTTTGGACTACAGATGCTGAGAGGTATTTCATGGCATTTGCATTTCTATAAATCAGTGTTGTCTGGCCAGGCCTTCCACTATTCAGCTTTCTGATATCTTATCAAAAATTAGTAGAGGGGCAAGAATTCTTGCCCGGTTAGTTTCCACAATGCAGCCATTTAACACCATCTCATCCAAAATGATGTGTACTTTATCCAAATTAAACATTATATCCCATTCACTTACTCAGCTGAAGTACTCATCTAAAATTTCCACAATATTATGAATGAATTCATAAATAGCCATCTCGTTCTCAGTGTCATTAACTGCAACCACAACAAAGAGCGCTGCATACTGACGATATATCAGCTCAAAATCCTTATATTCAATGAAAGAGCATTGTTCACTGGATCGAGAGAGACAGTTCTTTATGACTTCTGTTTCCAGAAGTATCCACTTATTAATCTCCATGTGTTCATAGTACTTAGAAAGTCGGGTCTGTCCTTGTTTATTCGCCATGAGGAAAAATTTTATCATTTTTCCCTTTCTGGCCAGTATTTTCCAAACACAGCTCAAAATTTATGGCAATGGTGGTGGAACCTTTGCAGCTCCATGTGCAGGGGTCCTGGCTGCAGCTCTTCTGGGGTTAACTTCCCCTTTTCCCTGAGAAGATTGCTCCACAACCCTCGTTAGCTGTGCAGTGTGGGCTTCCTTGGGGAAGCCATTTTGATTTTAGTATGGCAGCCTTCCCAGGCATTTGACTGAGCTCCGCTTTGTGGGAGAGTCGGGTGTCAGGCTGCTGGGCACTCCCCTTGTCCCACTTTTAAGGACACTTGTGATTCCATTTTGCCTATCCATATCAATAATTTTATTTCAGGTCGGTTGATCAGCAACCTTGATTCTATCTGCAACCTTATTTCCCCTTTTCCATGCAAGGTAATATATTCACAGGTTCCAGAGATAAGGACATGTACATCTTTGGGAATTCATTATTCTGCCTACCATAAATGGCATTCTGACCCTCAAAGGAACATGTCCATTCCACTTGCAAAATACATTCACCTCATCACTAAGTCAACCCATTACAACATTAACTCAAAGTCCAAAATCTCATTTTAATCTCACCATCTTAAAACTCCCAAATACCATCATCTAAATAATCTAAATCAAGTAAGAATGAAGCTCTGGGTATGATACATTCTGAGGCATAATTCCTCTCCATTTATAAACCTGTGAATTTTAAGAATCAAGTTGTCTGCTCTCAAATAACAATAATGGGACAGGCATAGGATAACAATTATAGATATGTCAGTTCAAAGAGAAGTAAAAGGAAGGAAGAAAAGGAATCACTGGTCCCAATCAATGTCATTCTTCAGCCAGGCAAATACCATTTTCTTTTAAGGCCTGGGAATAATTTTCTCTGGTTCATGACTCTGCCCTCTGGGCTCACGTCTCTGCCCTATGGGCATCCTTCCTTTTTCATGAAGTGTAGCATAGGTTTGTCTCTGAGTAGTTTTATCAGCTGGTTTCCTTTCTGTATAATTTTGGTGGTCCTACAGATTTTTCGTCATCTCTTACTCTCTCTTTCCCTTTCAGTAGAAGCTGGCAGTGTTTCTGTTGGTATAAAATTCTTAAGATCCATTTGGGGTCCTATGTATGTCACAGTGATTCACTCCATTAGACAGGAGGATCTTCCACAGATCTTAATGAAATGATCCCACCTCTATTTTTGGTTTCTGTTGATATTGTTGAGATTGATCCTGGTGTCTTCTTGGATGATGTTGTAAAGTGCACCATACAGCCAACCAGCCTCAGAAGTTTGGTTCTGTTTTCATCTGAGACTGCATGAGAGATAGAAAACACACAGCAATGATGTAAGATATGGTAGAGTGAAATAGCAACACATTCCAAAGTAATTTGGGTGGAGAATAAAAATATATATTCGCCCCCCACCCACCCACCCAGGAGCTGGGAGAGGATGCAGAGGTGTTGGACTCCTCATTTGGATTGTTGCTGATGTTCTCACAAACATTGGGGACTGACAGCTTGACATGCTGAGCCCTGTCCTGGGGCTTGCCCCTATGAAGCTTGTTACTGCAAAAGAGAGGCTAAACCTGCTTACAGTTATGCTTAAGAGTCTCCCCCTGAGTGCTTCTTTGTTGCTCAGATGTGGCCCTCTCTCTCTAACTAAGCCACCTTGGCAGGTGATCTCACTGCCCTCCCCCCTACATGGGACCTGACTTCTAGGGGTGTAAATCTCCTTGGCAACGCAGGATATGACTCCTGGGGATGAATCTGGGCCCGGCATCATGGGACTGAGAACATCTTCTTGACCAAAAGGGCGATGCGAAATGAAACAAAGTTTTAGTGACTGAGAGATTTCAAATGGAGTCGAGAGGTCACTCTGGTGGACATTCTTATGCACTATATAGATAACACTTTTTAGGTTTTAATGTATTGGAATAGCTAGAAGTAAATACCTGAAATATCAGACTCCAACCCAGTAGGCTTGACTCTTGAAGACAATTGTATAACAATGTAGATTACAAGGGGTGACAGTGAGATCGTGAAAACCTTGTGGATTGCACTTCCTTTATCCAGTGTATGGATGGATGTGTAGAAAAATGGGGACAAAAACTAAATGAAAAATAGGGTGGGATGGGGGGGATAATTTGGGTGTTCTTTTTTATTTTTATTTTTTATTCTTCTTCTGATTCTTTCTGGTATAAGAAAATGTTCAAAAATAAATTGGGGTGATGAATGCACAACTATATGATGGTACTGTGAACAGTTGATTGTACACCATGGATGACTGTATGGTACTTGAATATATCTCAATAAAACTGAATTTAAAAAAAATGAACAAAGCCTAAGAGACCTGTGGAACACCATCAGGCATATCAATATAAACATTCTGAGAGTCAGAGAAGGAGAAGAAAGAGAGAAAGGAGCAGAAGGAATGCTCAAAGAAATAATGGCAGAAAATTTCCCAAATTTAATGAAAGATGTGAATATGCACATTCAAGAATCCCAACAAACACCAAGCAGGATAAATTCAAGGAAAACCATGTCCAGACCCATAAAAATCAAACTGTCCAATTCCAAGGACAAGAACACAGTTCTGAAAACAGCAAGAGAAAAGCAATGACTTATGTACACTCAAATTGGGAATCCCAATAAGATTAAATACTGATTTCTCATTAGACACCATGGAGGCCAGATGGCAGTAGTACAAAATATTTAAAGGGCTGAAAGTAAACAATTGCAAGCCAAGAATTTTATATCCAGTGAGTCCTTCAAATATAGAGAAATTAAGACAGTTCCATATAAAGAGAAGCTCACACCATATACAAAAATCAACTCAAAATAGGTCAAAGATCTAAATATAAGAACCAGAATTATAAAACTCCTAATCATCTTCAGAACTTTGTGTTATGCAATGGTTTGTTAGACTTTACACCAAGAGCATGACAACAATAAAATATATAGATACATGGGATCTCATCAAAATTAAAAACTTGTGCATGAAAGGACCTTATCATGAAAGTAAAAAGACAGCCTATTCAATGGGAGAAAATATTTGGAAAACAAATATCTGATGAGGGTTTAATATCCAAAAAATATAAAGAATTGCTGCAACTCAACAATAAAAAGACAACCCAATTTAAAAATGGGAAAAACAGTTGAAGGGACATTTTCCCAAAGAGGAAATACAAATAGCCTATAAACACATGAAAATATGCTTAAAATCATTTGCCATTAGGGAAATGCAAACCAAAACCACAATGGGATATCATTTCACATCCACTAGAATGGCCACTGTCAAAAAACAGAAAATTACAAGTGTTAGAGAGGATGTGAAGAAATAGAAAGACTCATTCACTGCTAGTGGGAATGTAAAATGGTGCAGGGAGTGTAAAATGGTGCAGCCACTGTGGAAGACAGTTTGGCGTTTCCTCAGGAAGCTCAGTTAGGGTTGCCAAATGATCTGGCAATCCTGTTACTAGGTATATACCCAGAAGAACTGAAAGCGGGGATGTGGACATTTGCACACTCATGTTCATAGTGGGATTATTCACAATTGCCAAAAGATGAAGCACCCCAAGTGTCTATCAACTGATGAATGGATAAACAAAATGTGGTATATATACACAATGGAATGATATGCAGCTGTAAGAAGGAATAAAGTCCTGATGCATGCAACAACATGGATGAACCTTGAGGACACTATGTTGAGTGAAATAAGTCAGATTGCAAAAGAACAAACATGGGGAATTAATGCTTACATTGTACAGAGTTTCTATTTGGATTGATGGAAAAGTTTGATAATTGATGTTGGTGATGGTAACACAACATTGTGAGTGTAATTAACATTATTGAATTTTATGTTTGAATAGGGTTACAAGAGGTAATTTTAAAGTTGTATATATGTTTCTAGAATAAAAATTAAAAAAAAACAGCAACAAAGACTATACAACATGGTGAACCCTATTTTAAACAATGGACTATAGTTAATAGTACAATTTAAAAAGTGTTCTTTTATGAATTGTAATAAATGTACCACACTAATACAAGTTGTTAATAATAGGTTGATATATGGGAACTCATTATTTTATGCAAGATTTTTCTTTAAACCCACAACTTCTCTAATAAAAAAAATAAAAAAGGCTACTGAAAAGTGATAGGATTTCATGGCTCCCTGGCTGGCCCCTTCCCCAACCCTTCACTGACTCAGCATGGAGCTGGCCTGTGCTCCCAGTGTGTGTCCCTAGTCCTGGTTCTGGAGGGAGCAGAATGTCCTTGTTCACATACTGGGAGCATGTATGTCTGGCTATCTGGCACAGTTTGTCTGACTGCAGCTTGAGGTATTGAACAAGGGTATTCAAACCTGCTTGCCATCCCAGAACTTGCCTTTTGTGTAGAAGGCAGCTCACAGAGCTCTCCCATACAATGCTGTTGGAGAGCAGTCAAGTCCTGGAACCCTTACCAAGTAATTGCTGGCTGTAGGACATAAAGTGAAGTGTCCAGACTGTTAGGAAGCTATTTCCTAGGGAAGAGAGGGCATTTATAACCATGTAAATGTGGGAATTCCTAGGACAACATGTGCATGCCCAAGACAAAATGCATGTGCAGAAATGATCAGGAAGCTACCCCTCCCCATCCCCGATTTTGGCCTAGAGCTGTTCTCTAAACTCATTGTATGGATAAGTTTTGCAGGAGAGCAATCTCACAGGCCTATCTGCAACAAGTAGAAAAAGTGTTTTCTTTTCTTAGCTCCTGGCATGAAAGACATGAATATGCACATCCAAGATGCTCAACAAACTCCACACAGAATAAACCCAAAAAGAACCACACCACGGCACATACTAAACTGTCAAATGCCAAAGATAAACAGAGAATTCTGAAACCTGCAAGAGAGAAGCAACATATCATGTACAAGGGAACCTCAATAAGATTAAGTGCCATTTTCTCATCAGAAACCATAAAGGCAAGAAGGTAGTGGGAAGGCATATTTAAAATGCTTATAGCAAAAATTGCCAATCAAGAATTATGTATCCAGAATTACTGTCTTTCAAAAATGAGAGTATCAGACATTCCCAGATAAACAAAAGTTGAGGGATTTTGTCACAACCAAACTGGTCCTACAAGAGATGCTAAAGAAAGTTTTGCAGATTGAAAAGAAAGTACAATAAACAATAGATCAAAGCCACATGAAAAAATAAAGATCTACAGTAAGGGTAGCAACATGGGTAAATATGAATGCCAGTACTATTGTATTTTGGTTTGTAACTCCACTTTTACTTCCTCCAGGATATAAAAGGCAAATGCATAAATGCCTTTTATGCATAAATCAGTAAGTTTGGACTCATAATGTATAAACTTGTAACCATGACAAGAGCTACATAAATGTAGGGGGATAGAACAGTATAGAAGCACAGTGTATCATACTGAAGTTAATTTTGTATCAAAACAAATGAGATTGTTACAGTTTTAGGATATTAAATCTAATCCCTATGATAACCAAAAAGAAAATAATGGAGAATTTGCGACTCAGAGAGAAATTAGAGTACAGGTTGCCAGGAGCAGGAAGAGGGAGAGTGTAGTGATATTAAGCTGTATATATGCCAGAAAAACATGTTCTTAAATTTAATCCATTCCTGTGGGTGTGTACCTATTGTAAGTAGGACCTTCTGATGAGGTTACTTCAGTTAAGGTGCAGCCCACCTCAATCAGGATAGGTCTTTATCCTGTTACTAGAGCCATTTATAAGCAGAATGAAATTCAGACAGAGAAAGCCAGAAGAAACAAGAAGCTGAACATCAATAGAAACTGGAAGAGAAGGGAGAGACCAGGAGACACCACCATGTGCCTTGCCATGTGTGCTGGTTTGAATCTGTTAGGTATCCCATAAAAGACTATCTTCTTTTAATCCACACTTGTTGGGGCAGACCTATTGTGGGTGGGATATTTTGATTAGGTTGTTTCCATGAAGATGTGACCCATGCAATTGTGGGTGGGACCTTTTGATGAGATATTTCCATGGACATATGACCCTGCCCATTTAAGGTGGGTCTTAATTAGTTAGCTGGAGTACTTAAGAGAGCTTAGGGAGAGAGCTCAGGGAGAGAAATGCCCCGGGAGGAACAAGCAAGGATCAACAATAAACAATAGATCAAAGCCACATGAAGAAATAAAGATCTACAGTAAGGGTAACAACATGGGTAAATATGAATGCCAGTACTATTGTATTTTGGTTTGTAACTCCACTTTTACAGAGACATTTTGGAGAGAAGGGCCAGCAGACGTCACCATTTGCCTTCCCATGCGACAGAGGAATCCCAGATGCCATCAGCCTTTCTTCAGAGTCAAGATATCTTTCTTCGGATGCCTTAATTTGCACATTTTCATGGTCGTAGGTCTGTAAATTTGTAACTTAATAAATTTCCATTGAAAAAGCCAATCCATTTCTGGTATTTTGCATTCCAGCAGCTTTAGCAAACTGAAACACCATGTGACAAGTGAAGAAACAAGGATCTCCGGCAGCCAGCCTCAGAATATGACAGCGTTCAGGAAGAAAGCATCACCTTGATGATGACTTGATTTGGACTTTTTCCGTACCTCAACCCATGAGCAAAAAAATTCCCATTGTTTAACCTGACCCATTTCATGGTATTTGCTTGAGCAGCCAAAGGAACTAAAACAAAGAGAAATGCATAATGGTTGTAGGGTTTCTGTCTGAGGAGATGGGAAAGAGTTTTAGTAATGGAAAGTAGTGAGGATATCACAACATTGTGAATGTGATTAATCCCACTGAATGTTATGCTTGTGAGGAGGATGGGATGAGAAAGTAGAGTACAAGTTGCCAGGGACAGGGGTCGAGGGAACAGGGAGTTAACACATAATGGGTGTAGCGTTTCTGCTTGGGGAGGTGGGAAAGTTTTGATAATGGAAGCTGGTGAGAGCACTACCATATTGTGAATGTGATTAATCCCATTGATTAGAATGCTTGGGAGTGATTGAGTTGGGAAAGTATATGTTGTATATATGTTTCCACATATATACATATTAGAAAGAAAGAAAAGCTAAAGAGATAATGACAATGGGATGGGATTTAGAATGGAGGAGAAAAGACTTATAAGGACATTAATAGGATATTAGGGAAAAAATGGTTTATAGAAGTTATATTTCTTGAACTTGATAACTGCACTTAAGATGATTACATAAGTGAATATCCTTGTTCATAGTAAGTGTTCGTGGAAGTATTATTTGTTCAAGGAGTATGTGTACAACCTGCTCTCAAATATTCAGAATATAGATAGGTAGGTAGGTAGGTAGGTAAGTAGATAGATTGAGCAAAGGTGGCAAGTTTAAAAATTTTTTTAAATTGGTGGATCTGGGTATATGGTTTGAAGTGGGATATGTTGGAGTTCTCTGAATGGGATTTGTTTAATTTTTGCATCTGTCCTGTAAGTTTGAAATTATTTCAAAATAAAAAGCTAAAAAGGGCATTATTGGAAGCTCCCAAAATGGAGGCACTGGCAGGGAACAGGCCCCACTGTTGCATGCACCCGCAGGGACATGGAGGGCCAAGTGGCTGGCACCCCATCATGGAGGGGCCGACCTGGGTGCGTCCATGATCCGGGACAAAGGCCCCTCCACCCATCTGGCCTGAACTCCGGAGGCACTGCTCACGTATTGTACAGGGAGGAAAAGTATGTATGATATTAAATCTTAACTTAACAGGTCTGAGGAGGAAGTAAGAGTGGCAGATCCCTTATGAGGGCCTGGTGGGCTCCTGGAGTTCGCAGAACCAAGGAGTCAGTATCTAAACTTGCTGAAACCTGTACCCTCCACATCGGCCAGGATAAGTTCAACTCCATCCTTTCAGACAGGGTGGTAATGGAGGGGTGAGCATGTGGGTGAACTGGAACAGAGAACTTCTTCAGTGAACTTCAAGTGGAAGTATTTTTCTTTAGAGATACCACTTAGCCAAGAAAAAAGCAAAACTTCTAATCTAGCATCTGTGTTAATGATGAAACGATATTTCTGTTTATTTATCAAAGCTGGTTCAGATACTGATAAATAAGATTTCTCATTCTCCCTCAAGCATGTTCTATCTTATTTCCTATTATCATTAAATCTTATGTGTCCTGTAGAGGTGGGCCTTATAAACATTATGTTAACTTCTCATTATAAGTTGAGACTTAAAAGGAGAGCAGTTGCTTGGGATAAGATGCAGAAATGGTATCAGCAAAAATGAAAAATTCTTTTATGGCTTGTTCATCCTATTTGGTAAAACCAATGACCTTTCCAATGTTTAATGTTAGTTTAAATGGGGTGTACTATTTCATTAAATTAACATTTTAAAATGAGAAGATATAATTTTATTTAAAGCCTCTTTCCCCTCTTTGGCTTGTAACACAGTTCATTCCACTCCTGCAGGTAGAAACCATAATGTTGCAACAAGATTAAGTGGCTTTGTGAAGATGCTTGTAGATGGGCTGGAGAGCACTAAAGAACTGTTTTCCTCAGCCATGAAGATTGATTTTGTTATGAGCAGACCACCATCTAACTAAGGGGGATGGAGCAGAGTTTTCAATGGCAGGTAGAAAGTTGAAGGCTGGACAGCATAGTAAGATGGCAGTTTAAAGACCACATTATCCTCACAGTAGGAACAGATCAGGATCAATCTGATGAAATTCAAGAAAAGATGGTTTAAATCTGTCCTTCCTTAAAGAATGGGAGAGACACACACATGATGGGAAACAAAAAGTAAACAGTCTCATACACTTCACTTCCCTTTATTACATATGGATGGACTGAAGCAAATTTGGAACAGTTTAGCTATTTCTGTCAAAACCTGAAACTTAATACTGAGGAGGAAAAGGAAAACCTGGTATTGTCTCTCTGGACAGAATGTTTAATCCAAGTAATCTAGTGCCTCTGCAGAATTAACTGTCTACTATTTTACATGTACATATTTAAAAAGAAAAAGTAAAGCTATTTGTGCTAGGTACACTCTGTTGCTCTGAGTCATCAAAGTAGGTGGGAGGAATGGTTAGACACATGAGCCAAGGGGAGATGCACACAACTTTTCCTTCCCAATGTAACTACTAACATAAGACCTATCAGTTACAGATGGTCAGTGCGTCATGTGGGTTTACAGAGAGACCTGGAAGAAAGAACAGCAGATTACTAAGTGTCCCAGAAAGTGACAAAACCATACTTTTGACAAGTTTATTTTATTCAGTCCAGTGTGGTAGAAAAGGCACAACTCCAATAAAGGTATCATTTAAAATTTTTAAAAAGTTTTCAATTTAGAAAAAGATGAAATTATATCCCTCCCTTATGCTCTTATAACCACACGTGGATTAAGGACTTAAATATCAAGATTCAAATGCCAACATTTTTTAGTAGAATATATAGTGAATATCTTTAGACTTCAGGGTAGGGAAGGATTTAAGCAAGGCACAAAGCATTTACTATAAAGATGGATAAATCTAACTATATTAAGATTTTTTTCATCAAAAGGCATTAAACTAACAAGACATTATAAACTGACAAAATCCTCAAGACATTTTTGCAAGTGCATGTATTACTATGTTGACTTTTAAAATTAAATTGAATAAATAAAAAATCCAATAAAGTTACATTTAATATCTCCTATGAAAATGAAATAAGCTTCAGTGGCAGAGAGATTCCAAAAGGAGCCGAGAGGTCACTCTGGTGGGCACTCTTACGCACACTTTAGACAACCCTTTTTAGGTTCCAAAGAATTGGGGTAGCTGGTGGTGGATACCTGAAACTATCAAACTACAACCCAGAACCCATGAATCTCGAAGACAGTTGTATAAAAATGTAGCTTATGAGGGGTGACAATGGGATTGGGAAAGCCATAAGGACCACACTCCACTTTGTCTAGTTTATGGATGGATGAGTAGAAAAATAGGGGAAGGAAACAAACAGATAAAGGTACCCAGTGTTCTTTTTTACTTCAATTGTTCTTTTTCACTCTAATTATTATTCTTGTTATTTTTGTGTGTGTGCTAATGAAGGTGTCAGGGATTGATTTAGGTGATGAATGTACAACTATGTAATGGTACTGTAAACAATCGAAAGTACGATTTGTTTTGTATGACTGCGTGGTATGTGAATAAATCTCAATAAAATGAAGATTTAAAAAAAAATATCTCCTATGAAATATCCTCTCATGGATACTATCTACTGATAATTGCTAAACTCTAAATGACATGGATGAGAGAATTCAATACGTTAACACCATTCCCTTTATGAAAATGATTGAAATTTTCCATTGAAAAGATTTTTAAAACAAAGTATAGCTAACTGTAAGCAATAAGTTTGTACAGATGTTATCTATCCTAAAACAACTAGCAAACAATATTTATGGAAATGCACTAGAAAATGTATAAGAACATGCATGGAGGTGATGCACACCACCTTCAGGACAACGATTTCCTCTAGAGAGGGAGAGGAAAGATACTTTAGTGATAACTATTTTAAAGAAGAGAGAAAAGAAGCAAATGTGGGAAAATGTTAACATGTTGAATCTGAGAGATAAGTGGGTATTTGTTCTAATACTTCTTGCATGTGCAAAAACTTTCACAATTTAAATTTTAATTAAAATTAAGAAAACCGGGAAGAAATGTGCATTGGTAGCAGTTTTGTCTCAGGATGGTGGAAATAAATGGTATTTGTCTATACTAGCTATGTTTTCTATAATGACCATTTCTGATATTTTATTTAAAACATGACACACTTAGTTTTGCTTGAATGATTTTGAGATGGTAACCAACTGGAAAGAGTCAAAAGATAACGGGGGTTGAAGAGAGAGATTTTACAGATTCAAGGAACCTGCTGCCCTAGGCCTGATTCGCCTACCTACGTCTGGAGGGTAACGTCGAAACCTTCACCTAGGCACTAAAGGTGATTTCGGGTCAACAACGTCGCCAATTCCAACTCATACTGTTATTCACCTATGTGCTGGGGCAGGGACCTTTGAGGCTCAGTGCTGCCTTACTAGGTGGGGATGACGATGGAGAGCATCCAAGACCTGTCTGAAGCTCAAATTAGTTCTTTTCCAAGGCAGAAGCGGAAGTCCCGGAGAACGGCGTAGAGCTGGAAACGCCTAGGGGCACCCAGGCGGCGGCACCAATTTCCGCCCGGAAGCTGAACCCCGAGGAGTGGGGCGCGAGACTCCGACGGAAGGGGCGGGGCTAGTTAGAAACCTTAAAGCAGGAGGAGGGGTCTAGGTTTCGCCCCAGTAATTGAGTCCCCGGAGGGCTGCTTTGCTCGGAAGCATGGTAGACGTTGCTGTTGCTGCTGGGGCCTGCCCTGCTGAGGCCCAGGATGGCAAACAGGTGCCTGCCGCCGCGTCCCAGAGCAGCCTGCTTAGGTTACCACGCCCGGTGCCACGGATTCGCGTCCGACCGTGGTGGTTTCCTGTAGAGGAACTGACGGACCCGCTGGTGTTTCACCTGGAAGCATGGCTTGTGGACCCTATCTTCGGTAGGTGAACCTGGGTGTGCTCCCATGCTAGCCCCCACCATTCCCAGGACAGACTGGTGAAGCAACACTGCGGCCTCTTTCTTGGATTCACAGGCACATTTGGCCCAGGCCAATGACACCAGCTTCTAGCTCTTCCCTACCTCCACCCCCACCCCCCACAGCAACATTCCTTTCTTAATCTAGCTCCTCCAAACCAACCACTATCCTGCGCCTCATAGTCTCTCCTTTCTATTTAGGCCCAGACCGAGCCACAATTCCGAAAATTGAGTGGATGAGCCAGGCCCTGCTGATGGTGGATGTAGTAGACTCTGAGGGCCTAGCCGAAATCACCGTCTTCGGAAGGCCCCGGGTGCGGAATCGGGTAAAGAGCGTTCTCCTGGGCCTGGCATCGTCACACCGGGAACGTCGTTTCCGAGGTGAGGATCTTGGCGAACCTGTATGTGGAGAGAGCAACAGGTGTCCTCTCTGGCCTTGCCTGGCTTCCTTCCAGTCTCTTTTCTCTTCCCAAAACAACTCTTTATAGTTTCCAAGCCCCAGGACACTACCCAGTTTCTGGGGATCCCATTGGGAGGGGATCCTGGGGTACCATCTTGGAAAGGTAAGCAGAGATCTGACGAAATTGGGGGCCCATCACTGCCCAAACCAGCTTCGGCTGGACATCACCATTCCCAGATCCCGGGTTCAGTGCCTCCATCCTAAGAAACGATGTTACAAGCACCTTCCCTTACTGCCACCTATGAACAAATACAGTACAGTAAAACAGCAAGCATTGTTCCTTACTGGTGGTCGGTATCAATTGTTTTTCCTCCAGGTGAGAAGATGAAACGTCTTGAGGAGTTCTTAAAGTCCCGTGCAGCAGGTCCCCAGACTCCGCAGACTCCTAATGCTTAAGATTGTTTAAGGAGTATTGTGAGCCCAGTTTCTGTTACTAAAGTTGAAAAACAAGTATCCTTAAACCTCTCCATTACATTCTCCTGTGTCTCTGTGAATCATGGTTTGATTATTTTGGTGCAAACAGAAGCTCTTCCAATAAAGAAATGAATTTCCTTGCTTTTTTTCATCCATTGGCAAAAAGATCTTTGATCACTTAAAGTTAAGCAAACTTATAAAAGGTTGACTCTTTTCATTCATGTCTATGTGTAGGTTGAAAGCTAAGTAGAGTTTTTGGGTTTTTTCTTAGTTTCTGCCATTTTGAAACTGCTAACCCATTTTATGGCTTTATGGTTATGGGCAGGGTCAGGCCCTCAAACACAGGGGGTAAAGATGCAGGGGCAGATGACCTCACAAATGGCCAATCTGTTTTGGTGACCAAGACTGTTGTTCTTTTTGACCAAGCTGCCAGGCTTACTCCTAGCATGCCCACATCCCCTCCCTGCCTTGTTCTGACTACCTTAAAACTAATCTTGCAGTTATGGGACTGCAGGGGGTGGGGTGGGAAGACAACTTCAGATCCTAACTATTCTAAATATAAGTCACCCTCCTAATCTCCCTCACCTCTCTCCCTCTCACATCTGATACCCAAGCACCTATCTAGGTAGTTCCTTATTCCTTCCTCCTCTCTCCTTGCATTCCAGGCTCCAGGTGGCCTCCGCACAACTTCAGTAATCCTTTATCCATCTCAGTGGAACCATATAGTCCTAATTATAACCTCAGTAAATCACTCACCGATCCCTGTGGTCAACTCTCCATATTGTCTAATGATGCTTTCCCTCCAGCCCACTCCCAGCCCTTAAAATGTCTGCAGTATCTCCTTCGACATTGGTTTCTTTACGTCATTGGTTCTCAGACTTTAAAATGTGTTAATCACTGTGAGAGCGTGTTAAAACACAAGTTCCTAGGCCCCTTCTCCAGATTTTCTGATTCATTGCATTGGTTGAGGGCCTTTAATTTCCATTTCTAACAAGCGATGCCAGTGCTGCTGAGACTCTCACTTTGAGAACTTCTCCATCTCACCTTCCTTTAGTCAGGAGAACACATTAAAGCAATGTATTGAGTCATTGGAAATTTGGAAGCCTATCTTAGGGAGGAACTGAAAGAATTCAGTAACCTTTAATGAAGCAACCAGAAGACCTTAAGAGTAATGCCTATCTGGAATGGATCTTCTATTGGAAATGAGTTATCCTTTAATAATGATTAAACTGAAATTACACCAGAGACTCTAGCATTTTAAATCCCCTCTTCATGAATAGAAAAATCTAGCTAGATTACTCAGATGCCATTGTTCTTTAAGAAGGGAGTTCACTTTCTACATGAAAACATGGCTATTAGTCATAAATCTGTCTGAAACAATTATATTTAGTATAAATCTGCTATAAGATGTGCAAACAAAAGGAATGAAAGAAAAATTAAAGCAGTAGTGCCAGAGGAAGGGGAATGTGCCAGAATGTTATCCCTTTTACCCACTTTCAAGTGGAGATAGCATTTAAAAATAATCATCTTTATGATGGTAAACTTGTAAGATAGCTGTAGTGACATCCCAAAGTCAAGGCTGTAGAGAAAATGCTGAAGTCTCCAGACCTTCCTCTCTGCCATCTCTAACCCACTCATTTCTTTATTGGAATTCATTTTTTAATAGTTTAACTTGTACTTTTACAAAATTTGCATATACCTTTTTCTCTTCTGGTAGCACAATTTTCCTCGGTATGGGGTATGCTTTACCTCTTCCCTTACTTGATTAGTTTGTTTCCAAGTTTCTCAATTTCAAACAATGCTGTGTTGAATTTCTACTTCCATTTTTGTATTCACATTGGAGTGTTGCTAACGGAGTGCTTCCTAGAAGTGGAATTGTGGGTTGAAGAATTAGCACCTTTCAAATTGTACGGCCCAAGGCCCTGGTGCTTTGTGGATTCTGTTCAGGACAAGGAAGAGGCAAGAGACCAGGAAGTTGATGAGAAGGCTCCTGCAGGTAACAGAAGAACATAATACTAAGGAGGAAAGGTGGTAGCAAAGGGACAGACCGACCTGTTGACAGAGGAGGTACGCTCTTAGACCAGGACTGTCAAATAGAAGTAAAATACAGGCCATATAAGTAATTTAAATTTTCTAGTAGGAGTCTTCGGGGTGGGCTCGTTGACGGAGGCCGGACTGCGCGGAGGCCTCGGCTGTCAGCAGCGGCGGCCCTGGGGAGGCCGCAACGCCGTGGCGGGTCGTTAGGAGGGTTCCGGCAGGCGAGGCGAGGGGCGGCGGTCATCGGTCGCAGTGCCGTCCTGCGGGGCCCTGGAGTGGGGAGGCCCGCGGCGGGTGTCGTCTCGGGTAGCGCGGGACCGCGGGGCGGGGCTCGCAGGCCCTCGGGGTGCAGAGCTCAGGGTCGCCGCGAGGAGTCGCCGCCGGCCGCTTGGCCGGGTCTCGGCGCCGCCCGACGACGGCGCTCCCGCGAGGGCCCCGCCTGAGGAGGGCGCGGCGGCTGCGCCGGGGAGTCCCCGGGAGGCCGCGGAGGATGCAGGAGGGCGAGGCCGAGATCCAGGAGCATGGGCCGGAGCATTGGTTCTCCAAGTGGGAGCGGCAGTGTCTGGCCGAGGCCGAGCAGGACGAGCAGCTTCCCCCAAGCTGCAGGAGGAGGGCGGGGGCCACCGCCATGGCCCAGCTCTACAAAGACCAAGTGTGTCAGCAGCCAGAAATTTCTCTCTGGGTCGCCTTCCAAAACGCAGCCACCGCCGTCACCAGTCTCTACAAAGAAAGCGTGGATACTTATCAGCAAAGTTTTGATATTGGAATTCAGATAGGCTATCAGCAACGCAATAAGGATGTGTTGACTTGGGTTAAAAAACTCAGAAGAACTATACTTAGAGAAGATTTGATCAGCTTCCTGTGAGGAAAAGTTCAAACACCTCGAAACTCTAGAGCTCTCCCAAGACTGACTGTAGTGTCCCCTCACAGAGCTTCTTCAACGGAAGCTAGCTCATCTGTGGAGACTGATTTGCACCCTACAGGGAAGCCATTGCTCTTTATGGTAAAGCCGTTTAAACATATTTCTTTGGGAAAATGGTTAAGAGTGTGCCTGTGGACCCATTTTCACATTTAGAGTTATGTCCAGATATACTGTCTGTTGTTGCCCATTATAGTGAACACTCTTGCTCTAGAAATGTTTAAATAGAATGTAAGTGAGCATTTGAATGGGCAGTTTTTGGATTGTTAGCTAGCCCATCCTAAATATTATGTTTTTAAGAAAGTTAGTTTGAGCTTTCTGGTGTTACACTTAACAGACTCCTTCTGCAACGTTGATTAGAATTTATTTGTTTGCATTTATACATTGTACATGTTTTCTTACTCATTTCTGAGTTAAAATGGACGCTCTTGTGTCTTAAGAATTCTGTTACGTTTATAATTGTTTGGAGAGTCTGGTCAGTGACCCAGCAAGTAAGAATTGGGTTTGTTCTCATGGGAACTCCCTTGAGGCCCTTAGTAATCTAATGTGCCTGTCGATGGTGAGCACTGATGACCTAATAAGCGTGCATAGAGGTAAGAAGAATCTTTATGCCTATTGCTTTATGCCTGTTGTCCTTCAGGTCTTGCTTGCATTGGTAGTCAAGACTGTCAGAGGTGTAGTCAGTGAACAGGTCCATCATCACCTTCCCAGGCCAGACCTGTCATCAAAAGGCATTCTTGGCCAAGGGATTGGAGTATAAACTGGAGAAGCCTGGGGAATGGAGTCAGTGATAAGTCTGTTGTCGCTTGTTGCTCTTTAATGTAGACTTCCAAAGAGGACTGGGAGCATTACTTTCTCCTTCTGTACAACAACTTTTCAAACTGAGGGAAACATAATAAAAGAACACTGAAATTAGACTTGGTTGAAACAAAATGAAAACATGGATTGAATAAGTGACCACCCAGATAGAAGCGATCAGTGAGTTCGGTCTGTCTTGTTAAAAGTTGACATTTGTGGGGCATAGTCTGTAGGTCTTCTAAAACAAAATAACCTGGTTATCAAAGTAGTGGGGTATATACAAAGGGCTTCCAGATCATTGAAGCTTTTCCCTTTACACAGGTTCTCACTCTCTTTGGCAAACCTTGATTCCTAAAACCCCAATCAGAACATGGGGTCGGAAAAAGTGACTTTTTTTTCCTGACTTGTGGCAAATTAAAGCAAACAAAAACCTTTTATTGCAAGAAAGTCCACACTGTATGGATGTAGTAGTCAAGACTGAATATTGTTTATAGAGTGGAACAATTATGCCATCACAGCTTTTGAAACTCCTGCAAAAAAGAGGTTGAGCTGTTCCTATTTGTTGTGCGAAACAAATCATGGGAGGAAGGGACACAAACTGATATAGTATAACTTTGCAGAAGAAAGTTTATTGAATTACAAGACAAGCATTTATCATTAATGAGGCGGTAGTTGAAAGTAAAGTCTGTTCAGCAGGCAAAGGAAAGGAAAAGAAAAACTCACCAAACCAGGGAAAGCCCCCACATCTGATACTACTGGCTGGGGAAGTCCGGGTCTTCAGCCCATCAGAGTCCAGATTGGCACACAGTCCCAGGCACAGCGTCCCCTCCTGAGTGAGACCTCCAACTTTTCCTGGGACTCAGGCCAATATTTATGGCAACTTGTCCAGGAGTAGAAGTGCTTTGCTGCATGTCTCAAGGAAGGGCTAATTCCTTAAGACCAACACAAAGACTTCCTTATCTTTCACTGGCACTTCCGTGGTGGTGGTGGTGGTGGTGGGGGGAGCTAACCCCAGGAGGAGATACAGGTGATCTATTAACTATTGTTGAAACTCCCGGGTAAACTCTGTTAGGCTCCAGTGATTTCCTTTGTTATTCCTATCTTCAGTTCTCACTCCCTCATAGATAGACCGGCACCTGCTAACATGCAGGGCAGCTATCTGCTTATGGTTCATGTTGGTTTGATCCATACATTACAGCTTCCTACAATTTCTAGCACACTATTGGATTACAATTTCATAATATCTTTCTCAAATAAGCTTGGAAAAACTATTATTAGAAGTGTATGTAGTACTCAGATTAATTTTAGTGCATGGCAGAATTTGATGTAGTTGTCTCTCCTTAAGCATCCCGAATTTCTTTATCATCAAGTGGATTTTGATTCATTCCATATTTAAAGTAGCATTTTCTGTATTATATTATTATACTGCAGAAGATAATTTTGAGAAATAAAAAATTCATGCTTGTTAGAAAGTTTAGTGCAGTGGTGTACCTCGTAAAAAGGGCAAGCTGCCTGCCCCAAACCATTACCCTGTCCCTCAACCCCTATCTCATTTTTCTTAAATTGAGTGTGTTCACCTGTGATTTATTATTTTCTTGAAGTTTCAGAGTTTTAACGACTCAGTTTTAGGGAAGGGGCTACATAATTTTGACTTATGTTTAAGTTGTGAGGGTTTTAAATGTTTAAATACAAAGCTTTGTGTAGAAAAAGAATCTTTCCCTTCAATAAACTTTTAAAATAGTGTTGATTCAGAAAAGAAAAATTCTAGTAGATATTTTTTAAATGAAGAAATGGGCAAAATTATTATATTTATTTAACCCAATATCTCCAAAATATCACTTCAACATGTGATTAATCTAAAAAAGTTGGAGATATCCTACATTTTTTCATACTAACCTTTAAATCTCAATTCAGACTAGCTATGTTTTAAATGCTCAATAGACAACACGTGGCAAGTGGCTACCATCTTAGATAACACAGCCTTAAAATCTGGTGAGACAGGGAAGAAAAGGGTAAAGGTCTAGGAAGAGTATTCAAAGAAATTGTTGGGGAAAACTTCCCAAATCTTCTAAACAACATAAATACACAAATCATAAATGCTCAGCGAACTCCAAATAGAATAAATCCAAAAAAACCCACTCCGAGACATATACTGATCACACTGTCAAACATAGAAGAGAAGGAGCAAGTTCTGAAAGCAGCAAGAGAAAAGCAATTCACCACATACAAAGGAAACAGCATAAGATTAAGTAGTGACTACTCAGCAGCCACCATGGAGGCGAGAAGGCAGTGGCACGATATATTTAAAATTCTGAGAGAGAGGAATTTCCAGCCAAGAATACTTTATCCAGCAAAGCTCTCCTTCAAATTTGAGGGAGAGCTTAAATTTTTCACAGACAAAGAAATGCTGAGAGAATTTGCTAACAAGAGACCTGCCCTACTGGAGATACTAAAGGGAGCCCTACAGACAGAGAAACAAAGACAGGACAGAGAGACTTGGAGAAAGGTTCAGTATTAAAGAGATTCGGTATGGGTACAATAAAGGATATTAATAGAGAGGGAAAAATATGGCAAACATAATCCAAAGGATAAGATGGCCGATTCAAGAAATGCCTTCACGGTTTTAAACGTTGAATGTAAATGGATTAAACTCCCCAATTAAAAGATATAGATTCGCAGAATGGATCAAAAAAAATGAACCATCAATATGTTGCATACAAGAGACTCATCTTAGACACAGGGACACAAAGAAATTGAAAGTGAAAGGATGGAAAAAAATATTTCATGCAAGCTACAGCCAAAAGAAAGCAGGTGTAGCAATATTAATCTCAGATAAAATAGACTTCAAATGCAGGGATGTTTTGAGAGACAAAGAAGGCCACTACATACTAATAAAAGGGGCAATTCAGCAAGAAGAAATAACAATCGTAAATGTCTATGCACCCAATCAAGGTGCCACAAAATACATGAGAGAAACATTGGCAAAACTAAAGGAAGCAATTGATGTTTCCACAATAATTGTGGGAGACTTCAACACATCACTCTCTCCTATAGATAGATCAACCAGACAGAAGACCAATAAGGAAATTGAAAACCTAAACAATCTGATAAATGAATTAGATTTAACAGACATCTACAGGACATTACATCCCAAATCACCAGGATACACATACTTTTCTAGTGCTCACGGAACTTTCTCCAGAATAGATCATATGCTGGGACATAAAACAAGCCTCAATAAATTTAAAAAGATTGAAATTATTCAAAGCACATTCTCTGACCACAATGGAATACAATTAGAAGTCAATAACCATCAGAGACTTAGAAAATTCACAAATACCTGGAGGTTAAACAACACACTCCTAAACAATCAGTGGGTTAAAGAAGAAATAGCAAGAGAAATTGCTAAATATATAGAGACGAATGAAAATGAGAACACAACATACCAAAACCTATGGGATGCAGCAAAAGCAGTGCTAAGGGGGAAATTTATAGCACTAAACGCATATATTAAAAAGGAAGAAAGAGCCAAAATCAAAGAACTAATGGATCAACTGAAGAAGCTAGAAAATGAACAGCAAACCAATCCTAAACCAAGTAGAAGAAAAGAAATAACAAGGATTAAAGCAGAAATAAATGACATAGAGAACAAAAAAAACAATAGAAAGGATAAATATCACCAAAAGTTGGTTCTTTGAGAAGATCAACAAGATTGACAAGCCCCTAGCTAGACTGACAAAATCAAAAAGAGAGAAGACCCATATAAACAAAATAATGAATGAAAAAGGTGACATAACTGCAGATCCTGAAGAAATTAAAAAAATTATAAGAGGATATTATGAACAACTGTATGGCAACAAACTGGATAATGTAGAAGAAATGGACAATTTCCTGGAAACATATGAACAACCTAGACTGACCAGAGAAGAAATAGAAGACCTCAACCAACCCATCACAAGCAAAGAGATCCAATCAGTCATCAAAAATCTTCCCACAAATAAATGCCCAGGGCCAGATGGCTTCACAGGGGAATTCTACCAAACTTTCCAGAAAGAACTGACACCAATCTTACTCAAACTCTTTCAAAACATTGAAAAAAATGGAACACTACCTAACTCATTTTATGAAGCTAACATCAATCTAATACCAAAACCAGGCAAAGATGCTACAAAAAAGGAAAACTACCGGCCAATCTCCCTAATGAATATAGATGCAAAAATCCTCAACAAAATACTTGCAAATCGAATCCAAAGACACATTAAAAAAATCATACACCATGACCAAGTGGGGTTCATTCCAGGCATGCAAGGATGGTTCAACATCAGAAAAACAATCAATGTATTACAACACATTAAAAACTCGAAAGGGAAAAATCAGTTGATCATCTCAATAGATGCTGAAAAAGCATTTGACAAAATCCAACATCCCTTTTTGATAAAAACACTTCAAAAGGTAGGAATTGAAGGAAACTTCCTCAACATGATAAAGAGCATATATGAAAAACCCACAGCCAGCATAGTACTCAATGGTGAGAGACTGAAAGCCTTCCCTCTAAGATCAGGAACAAGACAAGGATGCCCGCTGTCACCACTGTTATTCAACATTGTGCTGGAAGTGCTAGCCAGGGCAATCCGGCAAGACAAAGAAATAAAAGGCATCCAAATTGGAAAAGAAGAAGTAAAACTGTCATTGTTTGCAGATGATATGATCTTATATCTAGAAAACCCTGAGAAATCAACGATACACCTACTAGAGCTAATAAACAAATTTAGCAAAGTAGCGGGATACAAGATTAATGCACATAAGTCAGTAATGTTTCTATATGCTAGAAATGAACAAACTGAAGAGACACTCAAGAAAAAGATACCATTTTCAATAGCAACTAAAAAAATCAAGTACCTAGGAATCAACTTAACCAAAGATGTAAAAGACCTATACAAAGAAAACTACATAACTCTACTAAAAGAAATAGAAGGGGACCTTAAAAGATGGAAAAATATTCCATGTTCATGGATAGGAAGGCTAAATGTCATTAAGATGTCAATTCTACCCAAACTCATCTACAGATTCAATGCAATCCCAATCAAAATTCCAACAACCTACTTTGCAGACTTGGAAAAGCTAGTTATCAAATTTATTTGGAAAGGGAAGATGCCTCGAATTGCTAAAGACACTCTAAAAAAGAAAAACGAAGTGGGAGGACTTACACTCCCTGACTTTGAAGCTTATTATAAAGCCACAGTTGCCAAGACAGCATGGTACTGGCACAAAGATAGACATATAGATCAATGGAATCGAATTGAGAATTCAGAGATAGACCCTCAGATCTATGGCCGACTGATCTTTGATAAGGCCCCCAAAGTCACCGAACTGAGCCATAATGGTCTTTTCAACAAATGGGGCTGGGAGAGTTGGATATCCATATCCAAAAGAATGAAAGAGGACCCCTACCTCACCCCCTACACAAAAATTAACTCAAAATGGACCAAAGATCTCAATATAAAAGAAAGTACCATAAAACTCCTAGAAGATAATGTAGGAAAACATCTTCAAGACCTTGTATTAGGAGGCCACTTCCTAGACTTTACACCCAAAGCACAAGCAACAAAAGAGAAAATAGATAAATGGGAACTCCTCAAGCTTAGAAGTTTCTGCACCTCAAAGGAATTTCTCAAAAAGGTAAAGAGGCAGCCAACTCAATGGGAAAAAATTTTTGGAAACCATGTATCTGACAAAGACTGATATCTTGCATATACAAAGAAATCCTACAACTCAATGACAATAGTACAGACAGCCCAATTATAAAATGGGCAAAAGATATGAAAAGACAGTTCTCTGAAGAGGAAATACAAATGACCAAGAAACACATGAAAAAATGTTCAGCTTCACTAGCTATTAGAGAGATGCAAATTAAGACCACAATGAGATACCATCTAACACCGGTTAGAATGGCTGCCATTAAACAAACAGGAAACTACAAATGCTGGAGGGGATGTGGAGAAATTGGAACTCTTATTCATTGTTGGTGGGACTGTATAATGGTTCAGCCACTCTGGAAGTCAGTCTGGCAGTTCCTTAGAAAACTAGATATAGAGCTACCATTCGATCCAGCGATTGCACTCCTCGGTATATACCCGGAAGATCGGAAAGCAGTGACACGAACAGATATCTGCACGCCAATGTTCATAGCAGCATTATTCACAATTGCCAAGAGATGGAAACAACCCAAATGTCCTTCAACAGATGAGTGGATAAATAAAATGTGGTATATACACACGATGGAATACTACGCGGCAGTAAGAAGGAACGATCTGGTGAAACATATGACAACATGGATGAACCTTGAAGACATAATGCTGAGCGAAATAAGCCAGGCACAAAAAGAGAAATATTATATGCTACCACTAATGTGAACTTTGAAAAATGTAAAACAAATGGTTTATAATGTAGAATGTAGGGGAACTAGCAGTAGAGAGCAATTAAGGAAGGGGGAACAATAATCCAGGAAGAACAGATAAGCTATTTAACGTTCTGGGGATGCCCAGAAATGACTATGGTCTGTTAATTTCTGATGGTTGTAGCAGGAACAAGTTCACTGAAATGTTGCTATATTAGGTAACTTTCTTGGGGTAAAGTAGGAACATGTTGGAAGTTAAGCAGTTATCTTAGGTTAGTTGTCTTTTTCTTACTCCCTTGCTATGGTCTCTTTGAAATGCTCTTTTATTGTATGTTTGTTTTCTTTTTAACTTTTTTTTTCATACAGGTGATTTGAAAAAAGAAGGGAAAGTTAAAAAGAAAAAAAAAAAAAAAGATGTAGTGCCCCCTTGAGGAGCCTGTGGAGAATGCAGGGGTATTCGCCTACCCCACCTCCATGGTTGCTAACATGACCACAGACATAGGGGACTGGTGGTTTGATGGGTTGAGCCCTCTACCATAAGTTTTACCCTTGGGAAGACGGTTGCTGCAAAGGAGAGGCTAGGCCTCCCTGTATTTGTGCCTAAGAGTCTCCTCCTGAATGCCTCTTTGTTGCTCAGATGTGGCCCTCTCTCTCTGGCTAAGCCAACTTGAAAGGTGAAATCACTGCCCTCCCCCCTACGTGGGATCAGACACCCAGGGAAGTGAATCTCCCTGGCAACGTGGAATATGACTCCCAGGGAGGAATGTAGACCTGGCACCGTGGAACGGAGAACATCTTCTTGACCAAAAGGGGGATGTGAAAGGAAATGAAATAAGCTTCAGTGGCAGAGAGATTCCAAAAGGAGCCGAGAGGTCACTCTGGTGGGCACTCTTATGCACACTTTAGACAACCCTTTTTAGGTTCTAAAGAATTGGGGTAGCTGGTGGTGGATACCTGAAACTATCAAACTACAACCCAGAACCCATGAATCTCGAAGACAGTTGTATAAAAATGTAGCTTATGAGGGGTGACAATGGGATTGGGAAAGCCATAAGGACCAAACACCACTTTGTCTAGTTTATGGATGGATGTGTAGAAAAGTAGGGGAAGGAAACAAACAGACAAAGGTACCCAGTGTTCTTTTTTACTTCAATTGCTCTTTTTCACTCTAATTATTATTCTTGTTATTTTTGTGTGTGTGCTAATGAAGGTGTCAGGGATTGACTTAGGTGATGAATGTACAACTATGTAATGGTACTGTAAACAATCGAAAGTACAATTTGTTTTGTATGACTGCGTGGTATGTGAATATATCTCAATAAAATGATGATTAAAAAAAAAAAAAAAAAAAAAAATCTGGTGAGACAAACATTGAGGACTGACGGTTTGTTATGCCGAACCCTCTATCTCGGGGCTTGCCCTTATGAAGTATGTTACTGCAAAAGAGGCTAAACCTGCTTATAATTGTGCCTAAGAGTCTCCCCCTGAGTACCCCTTTGTTGCTCAGATGTGGCCTTCTTTCTCTAGCTAAGCTAACTTGGCAGGTAAACTCACTGCCCTCCCCTCCTACATGGGACCTGACTCCCAGGGGTGTAAATCTCCCTGGCAATCCAGGATATGACTCCTGGGAATGAATCTGGACCTGGCATTGTGGGATTGAGAACATCTTCTTGACCGAAAGGGGGAAGCGAAATGAAACAAAATAAAGTTCATTGGCTGAGAGATTTCAAATGGAGTGGAGAGATCACTGGTGGGCATTCTTATTCACTATATAGATAACCCTTTTTAGGGTTTAATATATTGGAATAGTTAGAAGTAAATACCTGAAACTATCAAACTCCAACTCAGTTGCCTTGACTCTTGAAGCTGATTGTGTAACAATGTAGCTTACAAGGGGTGACAGTGTGATTGTGAAAACCTCGTGGATCGCACTCGCTTTATCCAGTGTATGGACAGATGAGTAGAAAAATGGGGACAAAAACTAAATGAAAAATAGGGTGGAATGGGGGGGTTTGGGTGTTCTTTTTTACTTTCATTTTTTATCCTTATTTCTTTTCTTTTTGGTGTAAGGAAAATGTTCAAAAATAGATTGGGATGATGAATGCACAACTATGTGATGGTACTATAAACAGTTGATTGTACACCATGGGTGATTGTATGGTATGTGAATATATCTTAGTAAAACTGAATTGAAAAAACAAACAAAAAACAACACAAAATCTGGTGAGATCTGAAGTGGCAGAGCTGTGAAGGGAATGCATTCCTCCCTTTAGGTTGTTACCGAAGCATCTTAGAGATTTACTACAATCACCCTGAAAAACTGCAGGATAGAGAAAAAGGGAGAAAGCAAAATTCCTCTTGAAGAGTTCCATAAGGTCCAGCCCAAGGCATTTCATTTTACTCCAGTTTCTTCCTGAATTGCTCTGGTGTAATGTTCATTGGTTCTCTGGCCTGTAGCAACAGCTACAGAAATGTCGACATCAAAGTCTTGAGATCATCGTCTTTACAGAAGGGAACTAGTGAATCATGAATTTCTTCTGAACATCTCTTCTTCACCTTTCCCACATAATTCACCTGCCAGGCGCCCACTGCTCAGTCTTCAGGAATTACCTGAAGTTGGAGGCCTTCATGAAGGCTTATGAAGCTGAGAATGGAGGTTCTCTGGACCTAGGCTAACCCTGAGATTATACTGACTATTTTCTCATCATCATGGATCAGAAAGAAGACTGATCCACTGTCTCTTCAGTTCACACATCCAAAGCATCTATGAAAATATTTCTTGGAACTGACACTTTGAGACCCACTCTTTGACTCTGTACTTCCCCCTAAACACTATGTCATGCTGAAATTATGGCACTCATCAAGCCAAGACAATTGCCTAGCATGGAAGAGCAGCAGAGATCATCCTGCATCAGGAGTCACAAGAGCCAAAGTTTTCAAATATTGCCCTATGTGTTTTTCACATGCATTATTCAGCCCACCAGTTTCCAAGTGTTTTAGTTTGCTAATGCTGCTGGAATGCAAAACACCAGAGATGGATTGGCTTTTATAAAACAGGGTTTATTTGGTTACACACTTACAGTCTTAAGGCCATAAAATATCCAGGGTAACACATCAGCAATCGGGTACCTTCACTGGAGGATGGCTAATGGTGTCTCGAAAACCTCTGTTAGCTGGGAAGGCACGTGGCTGGTGTCCGCTCCAAAGTTCTGGTTTCCAAAATGGCTTTCTCCCAGGACGTTCCTCTCTTGGCTGTGGTTCCTCAAAAATGTCACTCTTAGTTGCATTTGGCATATTTGTCCTCTCTTAGCTTCTCCGGAGCAAGAGTCTGCTTTCAACAGCCGTCTTCAAACTGTCTCTCATCTGCAACTCCTGTGCTTTCTTCATAGTGTCCCTCTTGGCTGTAGCTCCACTTCAAAACGTCACTCACAGCTGCACTGAGTTCCTTCTGTTTGTCAGCTCGTTTATATGGCTCCACTGATCAAGGCCCACCCTAAATGGGTGGGGCCATGCCTCCATGGAAATGATCTCATCAGTGTTATCACCTATAGTTGGGTGGGGCACATTTCCATGCAAACAACCTAATCCAAACGTTCCAACTTAATCCCCACTAAAATGTCTGCCCCACAAGATTGCATCAAAGAATATGGCTTTTTCTGGGGGACATAATACATTCAAAACAGCACATTCCACCCCCTGGACCCCAGAAAAGCATATTCTTTCCAAATACAAAATATATTCATCCCATCACAATATCACAAAAACTTAAATCATTTCAGTAACAATAGTTAAGTACAAGATTCCATCAAAATCAGTTATAGGCATGGTTGATCCTAAGGCATAATTATCCTTTAGCTGTGGATCTGTGAACTTAGAACAAGTTATGTGCTTCCAATTTACAAAGGAGGGACATTCAGAGGATAAACATTCCCATTGCCATAAGGAGAAAGAGTAAGGAAAACAGGGTTAACAAGACCAAAACAGTTCCTAAAACCTGCAGGACAAACTCCATTAGATTTCAAAGTCTGAGAGTCATTTACAGAACAACGTTGCATCCTTGGGACTTGAGAGAGTGGAAGTCTAACCCTTCCTAAGTGCCTTTGTGGCAGCTCTTTCCTCTCCAAATGCTTGGGTGAGTGCTCCAACATATCCACACACTGGGGAGACCACCTTCTCGGCACCACCCTTTCTCAAACATTGGGGCAGCACCCGGATTCCCTTCCATCTTTGGAGCACACGCTCAACCCCTTCAGAACAGTGTGGTGGCAGCCAGGCTCTCCCCAACTCGCTGGGAATGTGCTCCACCCTCTTTAGGGCTTGGGGTGGCAGAACACTTCCTGAGCATCCAGCTGCAATGCCCACCCTTGACCTCCAGGTCAAACTCACCCTTTCCATGCGTGTGGGCTGCTCCACTCTCCCAGCCCAAGACCTCGTGACTCCAGACCTCAACTTCCATGGCTCTGTCTTTGAAGAAATTTTTCCTTCAATTTGTTCCTTGTCTATCTCCTCCAGTCCAGACTGGCAATGGCTCTGTCTGTAAAGACCTCGCAAAAATTCTGTTGGCTTTGCATGGAGCACACAGGGGTCAAAGCTATCAGACAATAGGAATTTCCACAAATCTTTTCTGCTTAACTCCTTTACCAGTCTTGGCTTGTACTGAAATGGTGACTGGGTTCCATGTTTGGTTACATCCTCATGTTGGGCTGTAGCTTCTGGGATTCCACCCCCCTGGAAGCCTGTAATTTTCCAAGCCATCAGCTTCTTGTTTCTTTGAACCCAAGAGTTGAGTTCTAAGTTTGTCTCTCTCTGCTCACATTGTACTATCAGCTGCAAGGAGAAGCCAGGGTACATCCTCCACATGTAGTCTGGAGATTTCCTCAGCTAAGTATTTCTGGTAGTTGCTTTCAAATCTTTCTTTCCATCTGACACCAGGACTCAATTTTGCCAAATTCTCTGCCACTTTAAAACAAGGATCGCCTTTCTTCCAGTTTGCAACAACACACACATCATTTCTGTTCAAGGCCTCATCAGAATTATCTTTAGAGTCCATATTTCCACAAATAGTCTCTTCAAAGCAGTTTAGGCCTTTTCTATCAAGCGCCTCACAATTTTTCCAGAATATTGCCCTTATCCATTTAAAAAGCCATTCCAACAAGTTTGGTATTTGCAAACTCAGCAGCAAAAGCACCCCACTCCTGGTACCAAAATCTGTTCTAATTTGTTAATGCTGCCAGAATGCAAAACACCAGGAATGGATTGGCTTTTATAAAAGGGGGGTTATTTGGTTACACAGTTACAGTCTCAAGGCCATAAAGTGTCCATCAACAGTAGGGTACCTTCACTGGAGAATGGCCAATGGTGTCCAGAAAACCTCTGTTAGCTGGGAAGGCACATGGTGGTATCTGCTCCAAAGTTCTGGTTTCAAAATGGCTTTCTCCCAAGGACGTTCCTCTCTGGGCTGCAGTTCCTCAAAAATGTCACTCTTAGTTGCACTTGGCATATCTGTCCTCTCTTAACTTCTCCAGAGCAAGAGTCTGATTTCAACAGCCATCTTCAAACTGTCTCTCACCTGTAGCCCCTGTGCTTTCTTCATAGTGTCCCTCTTGGCTGTAGCTCCTCTTCAAAACATCACTCACAGCTGTACTGAGTTCATTCTGTTTGTCAGCTCATTTCTTTGGCTCCACTGATCAAAGCCCACCCTGAATGGGTGAGGCCACACCTCCATGGAAATTATCTCATCTATGTTATCACCTACAGTTGGGTGGGGCATATTTCCATGCAAACAACCTAATCCAAACGTTCCAACTTAATCCCCACTAAAATGTCTGCCCCACAAGATTGCTTCAAAGAATATGGCTTTTTCTGGGGGACATAGTACATTCAAACCAGCACACCAAGTGTATACGCCATCTAAATACTTAATCGTCTCTTTGCTCTGAATGATTCTGTTTAATCCCACTCCGTTCAAAACAAAAACCCTGAGGATTTGATTCTGGCTACTTCGTAAATTATACCCAAAAAAAGCTGTTTAAAAAAACTACAATGCAAGACCACTACATACCCACTGCAGTTACTAAAAGGAAAATTCCAACTGCTAGCAAAGATGTAGAGCAATTGGAAGACATATTCAGGCACATCTGAAAGAAATGTAAACTGGTTCAATCACCTTGTCAATTTGAATTTGTGCACACCCTGTAACCACTTAATTTCACTCCTAGGTATATATACTCAATAGAAATTCACATGTATATTCACCATAAGCCATGTCAAGAATTTTCATAGTAGCACTGTTCATTATTGGCCCAAACAGGAAACAACCAAAATGGACATCAATAGAACAAAATACAAAAGTATAGTTTATTAATACAATGGAACTGTAACTGTACACAACAACATGGATAAATCCCACAAGGTGAAGTGGAAAAAGCCAGACCTAAAAGACTATAAACTGAATTATTCCATTTATATTAAAGTCAGAATAGTAGTTACCCTTGAAGTGGCAATAACTTGGGGGGAGGGTACAAATGATAGATATTCTAGAGGATATGCTAGAGTGCTGGTAATATCCTTTTGTTTCTCTGGGAGTTGGGTAAAAGGATGTGCGCTCATTTTGTTTTACCTGAATCTTTTCATGTTTAGGATGTGCATATTTTGTATGAATGTTAAGCGTCAATAAAACATTAACTAAGAAGACTAATAGAAAAATATTTAGAGGAATGGAAAGGTACTTGAAGACTATGTTGGGTATGGCTGAGTGATACTGGTTTCCTCAATATTTTCTACATTGCCTGATTTTTAAAATAAATATTGAGCATGTATGCACGTCTGTAATAAGAAAAAGGCATTATTTGTAAGTAGTAGTGGTAAATATCTATATTTCAGCAAGAAGTTGGAAAATATAATAAAATGATAGCTCATTCCCAATAAAATACCTACTATAAATCCTAGGGACATGTAATCACGCATGGAAAGAAAATGCGAAATGCCAAGACCCACAGATTCAGTAATCATTTGATAATAGGTATTAGTTGAATTCTCAATATGTGCTAATAACTGTTAGATATTCATTATCTTATTCCATCATAAAAACTGGCAAGTGTTTATGATGGCAAAGCCCACACTCTAGGCTGCTTTAACTTCATGGCACAATTTCAGGGAGGTGGGTTTGGACAAGTCTTTTTTTCTTTAATTTTTAATTTTGTATTAGAGAAGTTTTGGGTTTACAGAACAACCATACATAAAATACAGGATTCCCATACACCACCCCACCACCTTGCATTGGTGTGGAAAATTTGTTACAATTGATGATGATAACACTTTTTTTGTAATTCTACTTTTTTTTAAACAATAGTTACATTTGTTACAACTGAAGAAAGATCATTAAAGTAATACTATAACCATTGTCCATTGTTTACATAAGGATATTTTTTCCCCATATTCCTGATCTATTTTTTTTTTCATCATGACTTTATTTTATTACTCATCTACCCATACACTGGATAAAGGGAGTATCAGTCATGCAGTTTTTATGATCACATGGCCACATAATAAAAGCTATATAGTTATACAATCATTATCAAAGATCAAGGCTCCTGGATTACTAGAAACTAAAAAAGAAATATCTATATAAAGTCATAATCTATGTTAAATCCTAATTTCTTAGTTACACCTCCTCCCCTTATTTAATCATTTTTTCATCTTCAGGGATATCTGGGCAATGACCATTTTTGCTTCCTCATGCTGGAAAGGAGTGCTGACCTTATGGGGTGGAGAAATAAAATTGGTTTATGTTCTTGGAGAGACTGGTACCTTGGGTTTCAGGGATTATGTGGCATAGGAACAATTGGGAGGCCTTAAGTTTCTGAAAAAATAAACTTACTAAGTAAACATTTATACAGCCTTAGTTAGAGCCCAGGGTATTCTTTTGTGTTTTCAGGAATACTGTTGCTTGAGGCTTGGCATACTGTGGCTATTTGCAATATCTGGCTAAGCTTGCATAAGAGTAACCTCCAGAATGACCTCTTGACCCTATTTGAAATCTGTTAGCCACTGAAACTTTATTTTGCTTCATTTCTTTTCCCCATCTTGGTCAAGAAGGCATTCTCAATCCCACAATGCCAGGGCCAGGCTGGCATTATGCCCCAAATTGTCAGAGAGACTTACATCCCTGGGAATCATGTCCCATGTAGGAGGGAGGGTAGAGAATTCATTTGCAGAATTGACTTAGAGAGAGAGGCCACATCTGAGAAACAAAAGAGGTTCTCTGAGGTGACTCTTAGGCATAATTATAAGTAGGCTTAGCTTCACCATTGCAGAAATTTTTCATAAGGACAAGCCTCAAGATCAAGGTCTTGGCTTATTAAATTGGGAGTCCCTAATGCTTGAGAGAATATCAGGAATTCCCCTGGTGAGGAAGTTTAATAGTTTCCACATTTTTTTTCTCCAATCCCTCAAGGGGACTTTGCAAATACTTTTTTGTTTTCTGCCCCAAATACTCAGGAATGTATCAGTATATTACATTAATCTGTACAGAGTAATAAGATCTCATTCCCTATTCTAGGTTCCATGTAATTAGGTTGTTTAAATACTGACCAGAGAGGTTACATTGGATAGTGTGCAATAGAAAATTTAAATTTTGAACAAAATAAATATCTCTTCCTTTGGTCTCCCACAGAAGTTGGAGTTTTAAAATACAGACAATATCATCTTTTAACCTATATTCTGATTTACCTTAGTCCTAACCAGATCTGCTTCATTCACATCTCTAACTGAAATCTGATCTTTTTTTTTACCTCCTTTAACGTTTGCTGTATGGAATAATGCTGACTTTCAGAGCTGCAGAATGCTAACTCTGAGACTCGGGTGTCACACAGATACCTAAAGTTCCAGGGAGCTACCAGATCATACTCACAGAGCACAGCATCTCAGAATTTAGAAATAACTCAGGAATTAATGTGGCAGCTGTAAGAGCTTATAATCTAGCAACATTTTTAATGAGCCTTATTGAACAGTCTATACTCCTGAATCATCAATTGCCCAATCCTTGCCCACTTTCTATTTCCTAATAACCTATGCTCTCAAAGTCAATTCTCAGAGTTTGCTCATTGTAATTAGTTTATATTAGTGAGACCATGTATCTGTCTTTTCATTTCTGGCTTATATCATTCAACATAATATCCTCAAGTTTCATTCACCTAATTTCATGTCTCATGACTTTAGTCCTTTCTGCAGCCACACAATATTCTGTCATATGTACACACCACAGATCGCCTGTCTGTTCCTCGGTCGATGTACCCTTAGGCCACCTCCATCCATTGGCAATTGTGAATGCCGCCATAAACACCAGCATGCAAATGTCTGTTTGTGTCCCTGCTTTCAGTTCTTCCAAGTAGATACCTAATAACCAGGTTGCAGGATTATATGGCAATGCTATACTTAGCCTCCTGTGGAGCCACCACACCTATATCCCCCTCTTATTGACATTTAGCTTTGGTATATTGCCTTTGTTACAATTAATGAAAGAATATTATAATGCTATTGTTAACTATAGGCCCTTGGATTAATTGTATTTTTTCCATATTCCATTTTTAACACCTGCAATGTTGACATTTATATCCCTCATATAAAAGCTTTCTTAAAGTTTTACATTTAATCACCATCATTGTCCATCCTAGGTTTGGCCAAGTTATACACTTCCAGTTTTTATCCTCTGTCTTGCCTTCTGGTGTCATACATGTCTCCACCCTTCCTCTTTCAACCATACTCACACTCAGTTTTGTTCATTATACTTACAATATTGTGCTACCATCATATAGTATTGTGCTGTCCATTTCTGAATCTTTGTAATCAATCTTGTTAAACCTTCTGTACTCATCAGCATCAAATACCCAATTTCTACCCTCTTTCTACCTCCTGATAGCCTATGTTCTCAACTTAAACTCTCAGAGTTTGCTCATTATGATTAGTTCATATTAGTGAGACAATGCAGTATATGTTCTTTTGTTTCTGGCTTATTTTGTTCAACATAATGTCCTCAAAGTTCAACCATCTTGTTGTATGTGTCATGACTTTATTCCATCTTACAACTGCATAATATTCCATCGTGTGTATGTAACACAGTTTGTTTATCCACTGTTTCCATCTATTGGCAATCGTGAATAATGCTACTATAAACATCAGTGTGCAAATGTCTGTTCATGTCTCTGCTTTCAGTTCTTCTGAGGATATACCTAGTAACGGGATTGCTGGATCATATGGCAATTCTATGCTTAGCCTTCTGAGGAACTGCCAAACTGCCTTCCAGCGTGGCTGCACCATTCTACATTTCTGCCAGCAGTGAATAAGTGTACCTCTTTCTCCATGTCCTCTCCAACACTTGTAGTTTTCTGTTTTTCTAATAATGGCCATTCGAGTAGGTGTGAGATGATATCTCATTGTGGTTTTGATTTGCATTTCCCTAATAGCTAGTGAAGTTGAGCATCTTTTCATATACTTTTGAGCTATTTGTATTTCCTCTTTGGAAAAGTGTCTATCCATGTCTTTTGCCCATTTTTCAAATGGGTTTTTGTCTTTTGGTTGTTGAGTTGGGACACGTCTTCTTATCTTGTCCTGGGGTGGAGCTGGAACCTGGTCTCCTCCCACCTTCAAGAATCTAGGCCAAAAAGGGCAAAAACCCAGGTGGAACTAGTTCATGTCCTGTTTTGAGAGGAATCACAAACTCAATCATGATAAATATTTCATCTTTTGGCAGGATTTATAATAAAAATAATTGAGTTGTTGTTTTGGTTTGCTAAAGCTGCCAAAATGCAATAGTTCCTAGGCTGTGAACATGTCCCACTCATGGCATCAATAGGAGGGCACCTTCTCTGAAGAAAGGCTACCAGCATTTGGGACACTTCCATAACATGGGAAGGCACTTGAGCGGCATCTGCTGGTCCTTCTGTCCTGGGTTTTGTTGCTTTCAGCTTCCAGCTTCAGTGGTTTCCTCTCAGCCCCTCTGGGGGCTTTTTCTCTCTAATCTCTCTCAGCATTTGCTGTCCTTTATCCTCTCATAAAGGACTGCAGTAAAAGGATTAAGACCCACCTTGAATGGGCCAGGTCACATCTCAATTGAAATAACCTAACAAAAAGTTCCCACCAACAATAGATCTGTATGCACAGAAATGGATTAAAAGAATATGGCCTTTTCTTGGGTACATCACAGCTCCAAAACAGCACAGTTGTTTTAACACTTTTCTTTACATATATAATTTTACATAAATGCCTTCAAACCTAAGTGGCTTTTTTTTTTTAAGTTCAATTCTCCTTTTCTTGGTTCTCTCCAGCTTCCAACCAAGGATGTTTAGTGTAGTATCCTGCCATCCTCTTACTTTACAAAATATCTGCTGACATGTCTGTGTATGTGTATAGGGTATTTTTGTCTAAACTTCAGAATAGTCAGACTCCTAGATGTTCCACTGGCTTGCTGTCTGCTGCTCAGTAAAGTTAGTTTCTAGTAGAGGAGAGAATCTGGCATTCTGACCATATGGATACTACTTAAGGAGAAAAAGTCAACATTGACTTTTTTTTTTTTTTTAATTTTTAAGCTTTATTTACATTGTTAAATATAACACACCTAAGGAAAAGGTGTACAAATGTAAATGTATAGTATAAGAAGCATTTGTAAAGCGAACACTAGTCTAACCAACACCCACAGTCCTCAGGCCAAAAAAGATAACACTCCCCCTATTTAGAGGGAACTGACCCTGAAGTGATCATTTCTTTACTCTTCATTTTAGTTTTACCCACACATAAGTATCAACATTGACTTTTAATTCTGCTCTTACATAGTTTCTCTTGAAACTCTTTGGTTCTGCATCAGTTTTGAATTTAAAATGTTTAAAGGTCACTCCACATAGGCTCTTCTTTCTTTGTCCAAAGATAACCTATTTGAGTTCAGTTTTAAGACTTGATTTCCCTTATTATAAAGAGAAATGCTTATCAAAAACTGGAAAGACCATCCATTAGTGGTGACAAAAGGGTCTATGATAGATATGCCATTCCTCTGGTTTTTTAGTTTTTTTTTAAACAAGCAGTTTTATTGAGATATATTCATATATACAGTCCATCCAAAGTGCACAATTAGTGGTTCACAGTATCATCACAGTTGCGCATTCATCACAATCAAATTTTAGAACATTTTCATTACTCCAAAACAACAACAACAACAACAAATACCCCAAACATCCCATACCCCTTATCCTCCACTATTATTGACCTTGGTGTGCTACATTTGTCACTGTTGATGAAAGAATATTAAAATATTATTAACCATAGTCCAGTTTACAATAGGTGCAATTTCCCCCATATATCAATCTATTACCAACTCCTTGTAGCAATGATGTACATTTGTTCTACTTCATGCAAGATCATTTTTATAATTGTACTATTAATCATGTCATAATCCACTACAGGGTTCACTGTGTTATACAGTCCCATGTTTATCCTGAGCTTTCCTTCTAGTGACATACTCAACTCTAAACCTCCCCTTTCAACAATTACACACATAATTCAGTGCTGTTAATTATACTTACCTTATTGTACTACCATCACCTGTATCCATTTCTAAACATTTAAATCCAACATAGCTAAAAATTCTGCACACATTAAGCATGGGCTCCCCATTCTGTTTCCTAGTAACCTATATTCTAGATTTTAACTCTGTGAGTTTACCTATAATTAGCTTATGTTAGTGAGAGCATACAATATTTTTCCTTTTGTATCTGACTTACTTCACTCAAGATAGTGTCATCAAGGTTCATCCATGTTGTGTGCTTCAGGACTTCATCCCTTCTTACAGCTGAATAATATTCCGCCTATGTATATACCACATTTTTTTTTTTTTTTATCCATTCAACATTGATAAACACTTGGGTTGTTTCCATCAAGGGTTTTCTTGGTTTTGTTTTGGGTTTTTTTTTGACAATTTTCTCTGACACCAAGATTAAAGCATGCTATTGTTTAATCTCAGCATCCAGCTATAACAGTTTGCATCCTTCTAGATTTACCCAAAAGCTCAGGACCAGCTGGCACCCGAGAGGGACGTCAGAAGGTAGCGAGCCTGCTCCTCCCTATGGCAGTTACCGAGGGCAAGGTCGCCAGCACTGCCTCTGTGTCTCGTTCACCCCAGGACTCACAGAAGGTCCTATAACCCTGGCAAAATCGGAAGACCTTAATAGTGCAGCCCCAGCTGTTTCACCCACAATCCCACCTCCCGCCATTAGCAGCGGAAGCTCTGGGGCAAGCCTTCCTGGTCCAGCAGGGCCCCTACAGTGAGATGGAGGTTGCAACCGCCACAGGGAAGAGCAGGTTGGGAGGGGTTTTCCCACTGAGGATGGACTTGATGGACCCTAGAGGCCTCTCACCCAGCAACGCCAGCTGCACACTGTTGAAAAGCGCAAGCAGCAGAAGCGTGTGTTGGCCGGGGTGGCTAGAGATCTAAGAGGTCACACCTGCCCCTGGCTAAATGATGGCATAGAGCAGAATTTGACTCCTGGGGAATGTGCCTCTCTCTACCTTCCAATTAAAAGATGCTTAGAGAAATTCGATTCTTTATTAGAACTCTTTAGATTCATGTTTACAAACATTCAACACTGGGGAAGACACACCCACACCTCCACAATTCCCCCAGTTTCTGGGGCAGAAGCAGGACCTAGAATAACAGGTCTCAAGAAGAGGCTTCCACTTTAATCCTTGCTGGGCTTCTGCCCCGGGGCCAAACTGCCGTCACAACCTGGTAACTGGGCCTTGGACAGCTGCCTCCTGCTTCCCAGCTTCTTGGGTAGGAGGCTTCTCTGAGCCTGAAAGACGAGTAGCATGAGGAGGCTGAACCTACGTCCCCATTCCCACTCCCCAAAAGGACAGTCATCTGTAGGGGCAACGGGGACGGGGGCAGTGAACCGTTCCTTTTCTGGAGTCTAGCACGGAATCTCAGAACTCGGGACCAATTTGGCATTCCAGATTCCTTGCAAAGAGGAAATCCTCTCCCGGGTCAAGCGAGAGGGTATAAGGCTGCTGCCCGGACCGCCAGAGACCATGAAGAGCCCTCCCAAGGAGCCCAGAAAATGCCTGGGGTACCTCTCTCTGCTCTAGCCACGTACTTTGCGTCCGGAGCTGGCGGTGATAATCTGCTAAATTCATGATCAACCTGGCTACGTCATGCTGGTAATAAGGCCGCCCAAATATCAAAATCTCTGCCTCGCCTCCGAGTTCCCACCGATTCACGCGAAGCAGGGTCTGGCTCACACACTCGACATGCGGGATGTGCTCTCCGCCCCGGCCTGTGGAGAGAGTAAAGAAGTTGAGAGATGGAGGGTGTCTCCTGGGGACTTCAGATGGGAAGGGGGCGAGAGGAGACCGTGAAGGCACTGGCCTGGAGGCCAAGCTCACTGGAGGGGCTTCCCCTGGGCCGCGGTCGGCTTGTGAAGGGAATGGAGCGGGGAGGAGGCCTCATCGGCACCCGCTCCCAGGCCCACACACCGAAGATCTCTTCTACAAGCCACGCCTCGACGTGAACTGCTCGCGGATTCTTCAGGAACTCAGGGTGGAACCAGTAGGGCGGGTTACTGAAGTCACCGAGCTGCTCGAATCGCTGCCCTTCTCCCTGCTCCAGCTGCACGAGCGTCGGAAATTGCTTCGGAGTAGTCATGCTGCGGCCAGCCTCCCAGGGAGCGATCAGATGAGTGAAAACCGAAAGGCCGCACTCAGGATGAGCCGCAGAAGCTGCGCCCCAGCCTGGGCTTTAAATCAAGGGCTTTTGGCAAGCCCCTCCCCACCCGCGCCCTTCCCATTGGATCACAATTCCGGCAGCTGGAATTTCTTTCCCAGGCCGTGCGAGTGCGCGCGATCCTGCCGCTCCGGCAGGTGTGTCCCAGGTGAAGCTCGCGCGGTTCCGCGCTGCGCTCTCGGTGGGGCCATTCGGTGTGGACCCTCTCTCTTCCCAGAGCGCTGGGGTAGGAGAAGCCGAGCTGCGGGTTTTAGGCGCCATCTGGGAAGTCGTTGGAGCACGGGTCCTCATCTCGGTACTCAAGCGCACATGGTGGCCATAACCGTGGACTCAGGAAGGTAGAGAAGAGCTAAGATGGAGAAGATATCTCAGAGAGAACCAAAGTGGTATTTGCGGAGATCCGGGTGCTTCTCAGACAGTTCCCATGGGATCAGCTCATTCCTGAAAAGTAGGCATGACTTTAATGGAAAACCTAATTCAAGAAATTGAAAAAGCAACAATTCAAGCAGTAAAAAAAGATGTTCAAAGGCTAAAATAAGTCCCCCTCTCCTCCTGAACCGTTGCTACCGAGTACCCGCCCCAGGGTACTCCAGGTTTCTAGCTTCTCGGGTAACTTGTCGAGACAGCTGAGCACAGGCAAGCACAAGCGCCTTTAATGCGACCACACAAACACCCAATGCAGGCAGTCCAAGTGATTTGGACACCAGGGGGGGTCACTTGAAACCTTTTTGACACCTCAATTCTGTAAATAACACCGTTATGTTTCCATTTCTTGAGTTTTCCCTCTAGCTTAAGGCATTATCTATAACCACCCACTTAGGAGGGTGACACTATAGCTCTTGCTTCAGTAGTTGGGGAGAAATCGTCAGACCCAGTGGCGAGAGATCATCAGAATTCAGATGGGCTCATCCTTGTATTCTCGGTGAGAGAGTACAGGCAAAATTGCAGGTGTTGTAGGGTCAGACCTAAGCAGACAAATATTCATACATGAATCCATTCAAACGACCAGGAACGGAGTTGTGGACTTCCATGGGTAGGCAGAGCAACCAGGTGAGTGTACAACGTAAACCCAAGGTTCTGTGCCCCATAACCACACCCTCTCGAGGTGGTGACCTAGCACCACCACTGATACAGCAACTGTAAATTTAAATTTGAAGTCCCACCAGTGTCCCCAACGATCCAGGAAGCATCCCAATGAAAATCTCTGGTCAGAAATCTGTTTCTTTTACCAGAAGGATATAGGACAATGCCATCGTTCCTTAGCATAGAGGATACTGGCAGTTCTGGGCATGTTATCATTTTTATGTGTGTGAATAGAGATCTTTCATGCCCTTAAAGTTTCAGAATTGGATATAGAATATATGAGAACTAAAACCATAGTATTACTAATTATGTTAAAAAGGAATCTGCCATTTAAATAATATCCTAGAATATGCAACTAATCTATAGCCCAGAAAGCAGGTGAGTGGTTGCCTGGGGACAGGGATGGAGGGAGGCATGGATTGGAAACGGGTTCTAGGAAACTCTTAGGGGTGATGGGAACATGTGGTATCCTGATTACTGTGCTGGTTTCATGGTTGTGTCTATACATGTCAAAACTGATCAGATTACACACTTCTTAGTATATATTTTCAATTATACTTCAAAGCAGTTAAAAAAGAAAGGAATCCATATATATGGCATTTTACATTCCTGTAATATTTTAGGTTAGTTGGCTGTTAAAGAGGCAGTGTTGCAACTCCAATTTAAAATATGCAATTAAGTAGTTGATTTAGACTTGTACAAAATAAAATCTTAATTTATGGTCAGTATTGGACCACTAAGAGAACTTAAGGTTCATCACAGTAGTAAGATTAATTTGATATGTAGGAAGTATTTAGTAATTAGGAAGGCCTTATTCGTTAATTGAGATGAGTGAAGTATTTTGGAAAGCTCTTTGGCATGTATGAAGATGTTTAGTTAAATTTGTCAGTGGGATCTTGTGTCATTCAGAGGACATGAAAAGTGACTGTTAAATTTGATGAGTTTTGATACATGTACATATCCTATATACTCTCCACTACAGTAAAGATACAGAACTTTTTCATCACCCTTGAAAGTTCCCTTGGGCCCTACATAGTCAATATCCCAGGCCATCCACAGCCCAAATAACCACTGATATGCTTTCTGTCACATAGTTTAGATTTCCCTTTTTTAGAATTTTATATTAATGGCATATATTCTTCTGTGTTTGGCTTTTTTCGCTTAGTGCTGTGATTTTGAGAGTCATCCATGTTGTGGGTGTTGGTGGATTGTTCCTTCTTATTGCTGAGTGGCATTTCATTGTGTGGATGTGCCTCACCCTATAAATCCATTAGCCATTTAGTGGACGCTTGGATTGTTTCCAGGTTTTGGTTATTATCCATTAAGCTGCTATAAACATTCATGTACAAGGAAAAAAAAAGTGTCTGTTAGAACTTTCTAAATTTATAAAGAGAAGAATTGAGAATGAAACTTCAAAGCTTTAAGGAAGGTCTAAATGTTTTGTTTTTTATAATTTTAAGAAATCAAATATTAATTTTCAAAGAAGCCTCTACATACATTTTTGGGTGCACAGAAACCACTCCCAGGTTATTAAAAAAAAAAAAAAAAACACAACCAAAACCTCCCTCCTCCTAGGTTTAGTTGCACACCTCAGACCTGGTATCCTCCCAATCCAGTCACATAATGATTTTCTTAGATAAGTATTCAGTGTTTACACTATTATGACTTTGTGAATAGTATTCTTGGCAACATATAATTTATTTCTTGTCTTGCAAAAAGTTTTGCTATTCTTGATGTTGTTAATTGCCTTTTTGTTCAAATGCCAATTTTTCTATGTACTCTCTCTTTATCTCCAAACCTCCCCAACTGTAAATTTCCCCTCAGTACTTTCAAGTACCTCATGTCAGCATTGCTCCTGCCATTTTCTTATCTGCTCCAATCCAAACTAGCTACTCTCCAGGGCTACCATTCGGGGGCCTTCTGTGGATTCCCATACCCTAACTTTGACATAGACCCTGGGCTCAAATTCTCATATTTTCTGTGGAAGAATGCATGTTTTGAGGCCTTACATCTATGAAACAATTTTTATTCTATCCACACAGTTAATTGGATGTTTGGCTATAGAATTCTGGATTAGAAAAAAAATTTTTCCTCATAATTTAGTGCTTTGTTTCCTTTTCTTCTAGCTTCCAGTGATTGTTAAGACATTTGGGTCATTCTGATCTTAATCTTTGGAAATTTTTCTTGAATTATTTTGTTAACATTCCTTTTCCTTCTGTTTCCTCTTCTCTTTTTTTTAGAATTCCTGTTGTTCAAATGTTGACTTTCTGGAGTGATCCCCTATATGCTCCTTTTTCTTTCCTTTCCCATCTCTTTGCTTTATGCTATGTTGGTTGTCTGGTAATCATTAAGGCTTGGGAACTAACAAACGAATTGGATACTAAGAGTGGTTAAAATGGGAAATTTTATGTTGTACTTATGTTACAACAATTTTTTTTTTTTTTTTTAATGGTGGCAAGGGGGAAAAAAAACACAAAAACTAATTGGAAGTTCTAAGCGTGAAAGTTTGTCTACACCTGACATTCACTGAGCAAGATCTGAGCCGACCTTCTTCTGGGGAACTCCAGGGCATTCTCTTTAGGTCTTTCTGGCCAGCAGGGGTTCTGTTTTCTGCAGGGCGCCTCCTTGAGTGCCGGCCGGGCAGCGTTCCATCAGCCCTCCATCTGGCCGGGGTTTCTGGGAACTGGTCGGCCCCTGCTCTCGGTGCTTGCCCAGGCGGAGGGCACATCCAGCACATGGTACTGTGTCCCAGATAATTCTCCGCGTGAAAAATCAGACAGGCCGACATATCCATGATCATTTACTTGGCAGGCCCTCCCCGCCAGCCGGGGCTCAGGTTATGCAGCTGAGGAAGAAACGGCTTCCACTGGCAGTGAAGTGAAGAGGGTTGGGGATGAGAATTGACCAGCCCTGGCCTGGAACTCCCTCGCTTACCCAACCTGCTCCACGAAGCGCCAAGTTGGCCCCGCATTCGAGGTTCTTATGATGGGCCTTAGATTCTGGATAATTACCTAGCCCCTACTTCCCTCCTTAGGTACCTACTGTCGGCTTAGGAGGGGATGGGGGCGCCCTTCTCCTAGGCTTTCCTTCCAGGTGCGACGGTGGGCCTTGAGGAAGAGGCGCTGCCGGAGTAGACCCCCAGTCCGTGCCGAGCAGACTGCCGACCACGAGCTGGCCCCCGAGGTCAGACACAACCCAAGCTGAGCGCAGATGGACCCATCCTGCCTCGCCAGATTTTTCTGCAGCATAAGTGTGACCGGTGAGTTTTCCTACTGCCCTCTCCATTTCTTTCCCCTGGCCTTTAGGAACCACCCCCCATCCCCACCTCATTGGTTGAGACTGGAAAGAAAACACTTAAGGTTTTGTACTGCCTGGGCAGGAAGCGGTTTTCCCCCACCCCTACGGGAGGGGCCGGCCTGGAGAGGGTGGTGACTTCGCACAGCCCCTCTGCTTTGGTCTCCGTTTCGCAGTTTTGTCCGATCAACTCGGGCAAGCCTGCCAGCCCAGGGACAGGATCCCGGGGTCGGTCCCTGACCTCGAGTTGCAGCTTCGTTGCTGGCCCCACTGGGAGCGAAGCGCCGGAGCAGGGTCTCTGACCTGCTGGAGTCGTCTCCAGGACCCAAATCCTCCAGCCGAGCTGTCCGAGGGAGACCAGATCTCCGCCCCAGGAAGAAGCACCTCTTACCGAACTTGTCTGCTGCGAAACGTCTATTAAAACGCGTATATAAAAATTTATATATTTGAATAGGCAATCTCTCTAGCCCGCTCATTTGCCAGAACAAAGATACCGACAAACAGCTAGGAATACGTAAACATTTCAAAGAATCTAAATGTTTACCCATTTTAAGAAACGATGTGTAATTATAATTTAGATCTACATTTATGGACATGGAAAGAAAATATGTTCAAAATCTATTAAGTGGAAAAGGAGGTTATGAAATAGGATGCATACTGTTACCACTCTTAAATATATATGGTTAATGCAGAAAAGAAAAAAAAAACAAAACTAATGCTTCTTGCCTTCAGGTTTCCACTCAACTGTCTGCCTCCCTATGATGCATTCTCAGATCAGGGTATCAAACAACATTGGACCACCACCACCACTGCCCCTTGCCCCCTTTTGCCCCATTTGGCACACTATATTTATGTGTTTGTCTCTTTCTCCTCTATTAAAACCTTAAGTTCCACAAAGATTTTGATCTCTTTTGTTGACAGCACAGAGTAGGCACTCAAATACAAGTAACATGAGGATAGGGGTATTTCTTTTGCTCACAAAAACACACAGCACCTAGAACAGCTTCTATACATAGTAGTACTTGAATAATGCATATGTCATAACTAGAAGCTTCCTCCTAATCTGATGTGTAGTATACCTTATTAATAGGACTTTTGTGATTGGAGAGGACATATAACTATTTGTACTTTGATAAATGCCAAATTTATTAATCATATAAATCCTAATATTACTTTAAAAATTAAATCACTGCTTCCACAACTATTAAAACTTATGAACTTAGCAAAGTGTTACCAAACCTTTAAATCCCTTAACATTGATAGATGTATTCAATCACATTTTCATGGACTTTTCATTAAAATAACAAATCTACTGTATCAGATCCCCTTAAATGTTTCCAACACTTAAAACAAAACAAAAAAAAAACAAAAAAAAGCAGATAGACAAATTACAAAATATCAGAATGGCTATAAAACTTATCATAACTATACTTCAGTGGGTTACAAAAACCTGACATTTCCATGGATTTAAAATTTATCTACATTTTAATTCAAATTATTCTAATTCAAATTATTTTTTATTATACATTCCTGGTATGTGTAACTTTTTGACATATTTCTCTTCCTAGAGTTATAATGCCATCAGACACAATGGGGAGGGGGGAGACTTCATTTCAGATTAGCCAGTTTGTAAAAGAATAATAAAACATATGCCTTTAAAAGTTATTTTCTTTTTTAGTTTATAACAGCTTTATTTATAATTGTCAAAAATTGCAAGCAACCAAGATATCCTCAGTGAGTGAATAGATCAACCAACTGTGGTAAATCTGTATAATGGAACATCATTCAGCAATAAAGAGAAATGACCTCTCAAGCCATGAAAAGATATGGAGGAACTTTAGATAAATATTGCTAAGTGAAAGAAGCCAGTCTGGAAAGACTACATGCTGTAACATTCCAACTATGCAACATTCTGGAAAAGGCAAAATTATAGAAACAGTAAAAACACCAGTGGTTGCCAGGGAGTCCAAGTATGGGAGAAGGGATGAATAGGTGGAGCCTAGGTCATGTTTAGGGCAATGAAACTATTCTGTATGATACTGTAAGGAATATATGACATTATGCATTTGTCAAAACCCATAGATATACACACACACACAAAGAGTGAACCCTAATGTAAACTATGGACTTTAGGTAATAATATTCTATCAATATAGGTTCATTAATTGTAACAATGTACCACACTGTGCAGGGGATGGGGTGAGAGAGGTTATATGAGAACTCTGTTCTCTATCTGCACAATTTTTCTGTAAACCTAAAACTGCTCTAAAAAAAATAGTCTATTAAAAAAAAAAGTGAATGACCCTTAAATGCCCCAGTCTTTATATCACTTCTCTAAAAAGTACAAGATAGTTTTAGGAAGAGGACATTTTGGAGTCTCATTGGCCACTTGAGGAACCAGGAAGGCTTTTCCCCACGGAGAGTTGTGGGGGCTGATTGTGTGGTGCTGAGCTATACTTGGAAAATCTCTAGTTTTTATAAGATTTCCATGATATCTGAGTTAAAATGTAGACAAAGGAGTGAAGAGAGGCAAATGCAAGGGGTGGGAAGATCCTACTTCTATAAGGCCTATACTATTTGCTATTACTCAGATATAGAAATCCATAGTCCACCATACTGGGGGGTTCTGGAATTCCAGGCTGTATCCTAGACAGTAGGCTTCAAAGCCTTGGCTTGTTCCACTGGACAAGGTTCGCTCTGGAGGTAGACCTACAGCTGGACCAGCAAAGTTGCTGAGTGTGTTACCCTGTCCTTCTGGCTGAGGTCTTGTGGGTGAGAGATACTGATATAGACAGCTGAAGGAAGAGTTTCATATGTATTCTCACCAGGAAAACTACAATTCCATGATTTGGGATATGTCATAAGCATTGGAGTACAAACCAGGAACTGAGGCCACAGCATTTCCAACTCTCGATCTTGATTTGGGTTTTACTTGTGGAATTCCCAGAGAAGTCAGAGTCCTGTGCCCAACTGGAAGGGCCTAATGGCTGAGGTGGAAGGAAGCTGTAGGAATGTGAAACCACAGGAAAAAAAGAATAAGGATTGGTGCTTGCTCTGGGTGAGATGGGCACATTCTCCTTGGTTGGAAGGATCTGGCTTGGTTTCTCTAGTGATCACTGTTGCTGCTTCTGCTTCCTTAATTTGAATCACCGGTTCCTGAACCAAATCTTCACTCTTGACTCCTCTATGTTGAGTTTCAAAGCAAGTTCCTTCTGGGTATTTTCATCTGGAAACATGGTCTGGCTGAATAGAGACCAATTCTTCATGCTGTTTGTGGGAGAATGAGGTTCAGTCATGATGCTTCCTCCAAATTGAGGAATTGGCTTGATCCTGAGGTACCAACTACATGCTTGAACCATGCATGTTGATAAAACGATCTGGCTGGGGAATCTCAAATGGCATTCTGTTCATCAGGGGTATGGGATCAGCTGGATTCTGTGGTTTCAAGTTCATACTGGAATCACCCATGTTGACAAAAGCGTCAGGCTGGGGATTCTCTAGGGCCATTCTGTTAATCAGAGGTCCTGAAATCTGAGAAGGAAAGCTGTGATCCACTTGTTTTTGTGGTATCATGCTCATGCTGGAATCACCCATGTGGATAAAAGAGTGGGGGTGGGGATTCCCAGGGGCCCCTCTGCCTGTCTGGGCACCAGTGGGCTCCATTGGTAGGTCTACCACGAATCCCTTCAAAGCGTCCTGTTTGATGTTTCTCTGTCTGGAAATGCAGTTTCTTCAGTGTGTCCTCATGGTCTAAAAGTTATTTTGAATGTTACTTTCTCTCAGTTAATCAGTGTATTCTTTCAAAGATACTCTTTACGAATATATGTGTTTTTAACACAAATGATAGCATACAGTACATACTGAACTTTTTTCCCCCACTTACTCTATCTTGGGGATTGTTCCATATCAGTACTTACTCCATCTGAGATACTATAAATTTACTTATCTTTCCCCTGCTAAGTTATAAATTTCATGTTCATGAGGATTTTTGTCTTCTTTTCATTGCTTTTTATTTTTTAGGGTTTTGTGAATTGAATCATGTTCTGCACAAAGACCTGTTCAAGTCCTGATCCCAGGTCCTGTGTCTGTGAACTCATTTGTAAATAGGGTCTTTGAAGATCCTATTAAGATGATGTCAAACTGAATTAGGGTGGGCCTTAATCCAATATTACTGGAAGCCCCATAAGAAAAGGAAATTGGACACAGTAACTGTAGGAAACAGAAGGAGACAGATGACCATGTGAAAGAGGCCGAGTTTGAGTTATTGACTGTCAGCAAGCCACCACCAGAAATACTATGGAGTTTGGAGAAAGCATGGCCTGTGATACCTTGATTTTGTTCTTCTAGCCTCCAAAACTATGAGACAATAAATTCCTGCTGTGTAAGCCAACCAGTCTGTGGCATTTGTGATAACAGCCTGGCAAACTAAGAGAAGCTTTACAGATTGTAAATGTTTGTTTATCTTGTCCTTCGTAAGTGTTACCTTGTATTCAATCTTTTGCTTTTGTCAGTAATGCTATTGCAGAAAATATCCATTTACACATCATTTCTTACACATGGATAAAATTCCAAATGTAAAACTGCTAGGTAAAAGGGTTTATATATATATATATGTTTTTGAAAATGTACTAAGATTTAATCATTCATAAAAGCTGTAATTTAATCTGACAGTAAAACATGAAAGTAATATTAGAGTTAGTTTATTATATTATGTATTTTAACTTTGAAAGCCATAGAAATCAGTTATCTTAGTTTTTTCCTATAAAAGACCCATTTTCCAAAGCATTTTGTGCAATTTTAATTAGAATATAATGACAGAATATTTTATAATTTTTAAAATACAAAATTAAGTCAATGACTCAAAAAAGTTATCTACTGCAATGAGTTGAGGGGAAATTTCACAATCTGTATCATTATTGATATAAAGTAAAATGGTTCAAGTTTTTAGTTCTTGTGACAGGGAAGAATCATGACTAAAAGGTCAATATGAAATCATTTGATTACAGTAGCAATATCTAATATTTGAAATGCATTCATGCTCTTTTGTATAATCATATTAGAGTCAAGTATATTTATTTTCATATCTGTTAAAACTGCTATTGCAAAGGAAAAATACTATTGCCTTATTTTCCAAGAGATATACACAGAGCAAGTTTTTCTCCAGGGAACTTGTGCAAACCAATATTAGATGTAAATTCTTCACATAATATATAAAACAGGAGAAGCCTCTTTAGACTTATTTTTTGAAGCCTTGAATGCTGGTACTTTCCAATTAGGCACCAGTTCTTCATTTCTGTGATCTGACTCGGAGCAACAGACATGATTTCTTTTCAGGTTTCTTCTTTTCCACTGGTGTTTTTCTATTTATCTGTCTGACCAGATCATAAAATATCTCATTAACATTGATCTTGGACTTTGCAGAAGACTCTAAAAGGCACAGTTACACCACTGTCTTGCTAAATTCTGACCCCGTGCTTTGCCAACTACTCGCTCATCTTCCAGGTCGCATTTATTGCCAACCAAAATCTTGGAACATCTTCTGTGTTCTTAACCGGTAAAATTTGTTCCCTCAGGTCCTGTAAGTCATTAAATATAGACTGAGCTGTACTAGAATATACCAGTGCAAGCCTTGACCATTTTTCATGTACAAATCCCTCATTGCTGCAAATTGCTCTGCCCGTGCTGTACCCAGGATTTCAAGCATACACTGTTGGAATCTACTTCAACTTGCTATCTGTAGAATCTTCTATCGTTGGATCATATTTTTCAACAAAAATTCCCTGAACAAATTGAACTGTCAAAGCAGACTTCCTCATGCCTCCTGAACCAAGGACCACTAGTTTGTACTCACGTGTGGTGTGGGCTGTTTAAATACTGACAATCTATTCAATGCCACTGAAGGTTCTGTGAGAAACACACTGTTATACACAAGGTAACCACCCTCTGATGCAGTTATCCCACTTCTGGGAATCTATTCCCCTCGCCCCCCTCCTCCGGTTCGGCGCCTCCTCCACCTCCTCCTCCGCCTCCCTCCTCCTCCTCCCTCCTCCCTCCCTCCTCCCTCCTCCTCCTCCCTCCTCCTCCTCCCTCCCTCCTTTCAGCCTTGTAGCCTGCTGCGGCTCTGCGGCTCTGCGCGATAGTTGCGGCGCCTCCAGAACGCGCACGCAGCACGCAGGCCCCGCCCCCTGTGTATTTTAAATTCATAATCTATTGCCAAATTGTGCTGCCTTGAGATTAAACCAATTTATGCAGCCACCAGTGTTTTTGCTAACTTTATGCCATGAAAAACATTGAGATCTCTTTTTGGACAAAACCAGTACATATACTTTTTTTTTTTTCTTTCATTTTTATTGAGATTGTTCAGATACCATACAATTATCCAAAGATCCGAAGTGTACAATCACTTGCCCCTGGGTACCCTCATACAGCTGTGCATCCATCACCACACTTAACTTTTGTTCAATTTTTAGAAACTTTTCATTACTCCAGACAAGAAATAAAGTGAAAGATGAAAAAAGAAAAAAAGAAAAGGAAACTCTAATCCTCCCCTATCCCTAACCAACCCCCCTCAATTGTTGACTCATAGTATTGGTATAGTACATTTGTTAATGTTTACGAAAAAATGTTGAAATACTGCTAACTGTAGTATATAGTTTGCAATAGGTATATATTTCTTCCCTATATGCCTCTCTATTATTAACTTCTAATTGTATTGTCATACATTTGTTCTGGTTCATGGAAGCGATTTCTAGTATTTGTACAGTTGATCACGGACATTGCACACCATAGGATTCAGTTTTACGCATTCCCATCTTTTGACCTCCAACTTTCCTTCTGGTGACATATATGACTCTGAGCTTCCCCTTTCCACCTCATTCACACACCATTCGGCGCTGTTAGTTATTCTCACATCTTGCTACCGACACCCCTGTTCATTTCCAAACATTTAAGTTCATCCTAATTGAACATTCTGCTCATACTAAGCAACCACTCCCCATTCTTAAGCCTCGTCCTATATCTTGGTACCTTATATTTCATGTCTATGAGTTTACATATTATAATTAGTTCCTATCAGTGAGACCTTGCAATAATTGTCCTTATGTCTCTGGCTTATTTCACTCAGTATATTGCCCTTGAGGTTTTGTCATCAACCCATTTTTTTTTAATATGGTTTTGTTCACTCACCATACATTCCATCCCAAGTAAATAATCGATGGTTCCCTGCATGGTCATACATTTATGTGTTCACCACCTTCACTACTATCTATATAAAGGCATCTACATTTCTTCCACAAGGCAGGAGGGAGAGTCAAAGAAGGCAGAGAGGCAAAAGAAAGAGGAAAAAAAAATGACAGCTAGGAAGCAGCAAAAGGAAAAATAACCTTAAATCAAAGTAGAATAAAGAATCAAACAATACCACCAATGTCAAGTGTCTAACAAGCCTCCCCTATTCCCCCCTCTTATCTGCATTCACCTTGGTATATCACCTTTGTTACATTAAAGGAAGCATAATACAATGATTCTATTACTTACAGTCTCTAGTTTATGCTGATTGCATCCCTCCACCAATGCCTCCCCATTTTCAACACCTTGCAAGGTTGACATTTGCTTGTTCTCCCGTGTAATAGAACACATTTGTACATTTTATCTCAATTGTTGAATACTCTAGATTTCACCAAGTTACACAATCCCAGTCTTTATCTTTCCTCCTTTCTTGTCGTGTCTCACATTCTCCCCACCTTCCTCTCAACCGTATTCTTAGTTACCTTTGTTCAGTGTATGTACATTGCTGTGCTACCATCTCCCAAAATTGTGTTCCAAACCACACACTCCTGTCTTCTATCACCCTGTAGTGCTCCCTTTAGTATTTCCTGTAGGGCAGGTGTCTTGTTCACAAAGTCTCTCATTGTCTGTTTGTCAGAAAATATTTTGAGCTCTCCCTCATATTTGAAGGACAGCTTTTCTGGATATAGGATTCTTGGTTGGCGGTTTTTCTCTTTCAGTATCTTAAATATATCACACCACTTCCTTCTTGCCTCCATGGTTTCTGCTGAGAGATCCGCACATAGTCTTATTAAGCTTCCTTTGTATGTAATGGATCGCTTTTCTCTTGCTGCTTTCAGGATTCTCTTTTTGTCTTTGTCCTTTGATAATCTGATTATTAAGTGTCTTGGCGTAGGCCTATTCATATCTCTTCTGTTTGGAGTACGCTGCACTTCTTGGATCTGTAATTTTATGTCTTTCATAAGAGATGGGAAATTTTCATTAATTATTTCCTCTATTATTGCTTCTGCCCCCTTTCCCTTCTCTTCTCCTTCTGGGACACCAATGATACATACATTATTGTACTTTGTTTCATCCTTGAGTTCTCGGAGACGTTGCACATATTTTTTCATTCTTTTCTCCATCTGCTCCTTTGTGTGTAGGCTTTCAGGTGTTTTGTTCTCCAGTTCCTGAGTGTTTTCTTCTGCCTCTTGAGATCTGCTGTTGTATGTTTCCATTGTGTCTTTCACCTCTTGTGTTGTGCCCTTCATTTCCATAGATTCTACTAGTAGTTTTTTGAACTTTTGATTTCTGCCGTATATATGCCCAGTGTTTCCTTTACAGCCTCTATCTCTTTTGCAATATCTTCTCTAAACTTTTTGGTTTGATTTAGCATTAGTTGTTTAAATTCCCGTATCTCAGTTGAAGTGTACATTTGTTCCTTTAACTGGGCCATAACTTTGTTTTTCTTAGTGTAGGTTGTAATTTTCTGTTGTCTAGGCATGGTTTCCTTGGTTATCCAAATCAGGTTTTCCCAGACCAGAACTGGCTCAGGTCCCAGAGGGAAGAAATATTCAGTATCCGGTTTCCCTGCAGGTGTGTCTTAGAAAATTGCTCCACCCTTTGATGCCTCAGGTCACTGTGCTTTTCTGCCCAGCAGGTGATGCCTGTTAGCCTATAATTCTTGACTGGTGTGAGGAGGTATGGCCATGTTCCCCCAGGCTCTGGGGTCTGGTTCTGAATGGAAAGGGCCCTACCCATTTCCTCCTAGAGAAGACAGAGCCCTCAGGTGGAGGTCATTAGCATTTCAATGGTCTCACTCTCTGCTTGTGCTGTCTCCACCCTTCCCAGAGTCACAGCCCTGGAAACTGAATATGACTGGGGCTTTCTCCACTGAGAGATTTTATGCTGTGATCTTGGGCATTCCTCCCAATTCAGGTTGGTGTATGATGAGTGGATGCTCTTGTTTGCCCCCCACAGTTATTCTGGATTATTTACTAGTTGTTTCTGGTTTTTTTTAGTTGTTCCAGGGAGACTACTTAGCTTCCACTCCTCTCTATGCCGCCATCTTGCCCTGCCAGTACATATACTTTTAAGTACTCCTTCATCAAAAAAGATATTTATCATTAAGATAAAATGCGGGGGGAGGGGGGAAGCAGAGAACGTGAAATGATGAAATATTCTAGGACATCACCAAGAATGATACTTGCTTCAACCCGGTCCTATAGCAGAAATGACTTTTAGTATTTCATTGTAAAGATTTTCTCAAAATGACTTAACCATAAAGATGGTGTTAACCTTCCAAATGGTGGCTACAACCAACACTGAAATTCTGCCCTTCTTCATCCTAGCAAAAATTCCTTTCTGCAAAAGGACACTGAAGTATGTTGGAGCAGTGGCCATTTTAAAGAAAGAACCTTGCAAGGAAAGAGTTAGGCAGTGGGCAAGCATCAGGAAAGCTCCAAGTGGTGCCCAGTTAAAGAGAAGGATGACACCCACTATGCTGTGGAGGAGGGAGAGTGGGTTTTATCCCAGATCACGTGGGACAATTTGAAGGTTCAAGAAAGGTTCAAGCACTCTCTCACATCCAGCATTTATCAAGGAAGAAAGTTCTGTTTCCCCAATTTCTACAAGCATTAGATGTCTGAGCTCTGTGCCTGGAAGAACTTCTCTGTCTTGGCATGTTTCCTAAGTAAGCACTTGTTATCAGTGGTGAGGGTGGGAAGGGGTTAGAAAAAACAGGGTGTCATCTGAACGAGGCTAAATGACAAAAGGGGGAGAGCATGTAGTTAGCTGCTTCTTGTTCAAGAAACCACCAAGTTGAGGCTGAAATCTCCCTCCAGGACCAGGCTTTGTGTGATTGAGCTAAGATATCAGGCCAACCTACCTGGGAGGCCCCAGGTGCTAGTGAGAAAAACAGTGTGAAATTCAAGGGTGTAGAAAGCTTTAAAGCCAGGCTCCAGAGCCTGCTGATGCCTCCCACAAGGCAGAATCACCTGCCCGGAGGACTCAGGGTGGGGTTCCCAATCCCTTGCAGGGACTTGTGCTCAGGGCTCCCAGATCCATCCCTGTTCACGCAAGACAATAGTCAGTGCATTTCAGGAAAAACTGGGGAACACATTGCTTCTGGGACAGGAATGCCCTAAAGAATTCCAAGTCCCTGGGCTCTTCCCCAGAACGTGGCTTGAGAAAGCAAACAGCAGCCTGAGTGCTGGGCATGGAAGTTGCCCCTTTTTGAAGGGATAAAGACACTTCCTGCCCAGTCATTGATTAAAAAGTGGTTCCATGAGTAGCTCTGTTCCAGGAATCCAGATTCTTTTTTCTTTTTTCTTTTTTTTTTAAAGTTCTTATTTGGAACTTACAGGTCAGTTAGAAAAATAAAACAGACACCTAAAGAGAACTCCAACATACCCTTAACCTGCCCCTCCCATACCCAGATCCACCAATTTAATATTTTGCTACTTTTGCTGTATCATTCTATCTATCCATCACCTTTCCATCCATCCATCCGTCTATCTATTTATTAATCAGAACACCTGAGCATAAAGTGTATACATCATGCCCATTGAACACTTAATACTGCTATGAACATTTCCTAGGAACAAGGATATTCACTTATGTAATCATCTTAAGTGTAGTTTTCAAGGTCAAGATATAAAACTCCAATATTTTCTTATGTCCCAATAATAACACTTTGTGCCTCTTCTCCTCCCTTGCTAGATCCCAAGCAGGATAATGTATTGCCTTTAATGTTCATTGTCTCTTTAATTCTTTCTTTCTTTCTTTCTTCCTTCCTTCCTTCCTTCCTTCCTTCCTTCCTTCCTTCCTTCCTTCCTTCCTTTCTTTCTTTCTTTAATTGTGGGAACAGATATATAATATAAACTTTCCCAACATATTCACTCCCAAGCATTCAATTCAATGTGATTAACCACATTCACAATATTGTAGTACCCTCACCACCTTCAATTACTAAAACTTTTCTATCTCCCCAAGCAGAAACCCTATATCCATTATGCAGTGACTTCCCATTACCCCTGGCCCCCACACTTGGCAACTGGCACTCTATTTTCTGTCTCTATGAGTTTGCATATTGTCTTATATTTTCTTTGTGGTTACTGTTCTAGTTTGCTAATGCTGCCGGAATGCAAAACACCAGAAACGGATTGGCTTTTTTAAAAGGGGGTTTATTTGGTTACACAGTTAAAGGCTTAAGGCCATAAAGTGTCCAAGGTAAGTTATCAACAATCAGGTACCTTCACTGGAGGATGGCTGATGGTGTCCGGAAAACCTCTCTTAGCTGGGAAGGCACGTGGCTGGCATCTGCTCCAGAGTTCTGGTTTCAAAACGGCTTTCTCCAAAGACATTCCTCTCTAGGCTGCAGTTCCTCAAAAATGTCACTCTTAGTTGCTCTTGGAGTGTTTTTTCTCTCTTACTTCTCCGGAGCAAAAGTCTGCTTTCAATGGCCATCTTCAAACTGTCTCTCATCTGCAGCTCCTCTTTTCTCAGCTCCTGTGCATTTTTTAAAGTGTCCCTCTTGGCTGTAACAAGCTTGCTCCTTCTGTCTGAGCTTATATAGTGCTCTAGTAAACTAATCAAGGCCCACAATGAATGGTGGGGCCACACCTCCATGGAAATTATCCAATTAGAGTCATCACCCACAGTTGGGTGGGGCGCATCTCCATGGAAACACTCAAAGAATTACAATCTAATTAACATTGATACATCTGCCCATACAAGATTATATCAAAGATAATGGCATTTTGGGGGACATAATACATTCAAACTGGCACAGTTACCATGGGGCATAAATTTATCATCCTAAAACTGTAAGAATCTCATTTGCTTTGATACCAAATTAACTTCAATAGCATACATAAACTGTTCCTATACCCTGCCACCCCCACCTTTATGTAATTCTTGTCACAAAGTATATATTTATACATTATGAGTCTACAACCATAGATTTGTCTTTATATTTTATTTATTTACCTTTTAGATCCTGTAGGAAGTAAAGATTATAGTTATAAATAAAAAATACAACAGAACTGGTAGTTGTATTTACCAATGTCATTATCTACTGGAAATCTTTGTTTCTCCATGTGGCTTCCATCAACTGTCTAGTGTCCTTCCCTTTCAACCTGCAGAACTCCTTTTTAGCATTTCTTGCCTCCAGAATTTCCTATGAAAACTAGGCACTTAATATTATTGAGTCTCCCTTGGATGTGACCTGTTGCTTCTCTCTTACAGCTTTCAGAATTCTCCCTTTATCTTTAGCATTCAACAGTTTGGTTATGATATGCCATGGTATGGGTCTATTTGGGTTTATCCTGTTTGGAGTTCACTGTGCATCTTGGATGTGTATATTCATGTCTTTCATTATTTGGGAAGTTTTCAGCCATTATTTCCTTGAATATTCTCTCTTCCCCTTTCTCCCTTTCTTCTCCTTTTGGGGCCTCCACAATGTGTATGTTGGGATGCTTAATGGTGTCCCATGGTTCTTCAGGCTCTTTTCAGCATTCTTTTTTCTTTCTGCTCCTCAGATTAAATGATTTCAATTATCTTATCTTCAAGTGCTCTGGTTCTTTCTTCTGCCAGCTCTAATCTGCTGGTCCTCCTCATTGGAGGTTTTTAATGAATAATCTTCTCCTTTGCCTGGGCCATCACTTCCTGTTTTGTTGTTGTTGTTGTTGTTGTTGTTGTTTCTTGTTTTTGTATGTTTTGTAACCTTTTGTTGAAACTTGGACATTTTGATGTTTTAGCAGGTTATCACTGGATTTTAGACTCTGAGGTGTTTATTCCTTAAGCTTGCATCCAGCTAGTATTATGACAGCTTTCCTTGATTGCAAGAGCTAATTAAAAAAAAAAAATAAGGGAGTAACATCATCAAGATATTAGACATCTGCTGGAAAGGTTTTCCTCTGAGACAACTAAGTAACAGGGCAAATCCCACTTGCATGGAATGCTGCAAGATGAAAGAGAATGGAGAAAGACTCCACATGCTGGTTTAGATCTGTTATGTACCCCAGAAAAGTCATGTTGTTTTAATCTAATCTTGTGGGGGCAGACCTATTGTGGGTGGGACCTTTTGATTAGGTTTTTTCCATGGAAATGTGACCCTACCCATTCAGTTGCCTTGATGGAGTCCTCTATGAGAGGGTAAAAAGCAGAGTTATTTTGGAGAGAACTTAGAGAAGCTAAGATATGTAATCCAGAGTTTGTCCCTGGGAGAAGCTAAGAGAGAAGCTAAGAGAGACAGAAGCTCAGAGACATTTTGGAGAAAGCCATTTTGAAACTAGAACCTAGGAAAAGAAGTACTAGCAGACATCACCATATGCCTTCTCATGTGACAGAGGAACCCCAGATGCCATTGGCCATTCCTTAGGGAGGGTATCTACCTCTTGATGACTTAATTTGGACATTTTCATGGCCTTAGAACTGTAAGTTTGCAACCTAATAAAGCTCCATTTAAAAAAACCATTGCATTTCTAATATATTGCATTTTGGCAGCTTTAGCAAACCAAAACACTCTACATATGCTAAATCAAAGGAAAAAAAACACCAAGAAAGAAAGCAGGTGATCTGTGACCCAGACCTGCCAGTCTGGACCCCTCCCCCACACTTGGTCTTTTTTGGCTTAAGAGTCACACAGCAGCAGCACTCTCCCCCAGGTACCTCCTGCCATGGTCATGGACCACAAAGCCACTCAAAGAAGCAACTTAGAGCCCCATGCACATTCAGGCACGGGGACACAATACCACATACTGAAGGCAGGGCCCAGGAGTTGGTAAGCATGTATATACAAAATGACCTCCAGGAAATAAAAGAGACCTGTGGAAGAAGTGGTGGAAAGTGGTGTACACACCCAACCTGGTCTCTAATCACTGGTATGCTCCAACAAAAGAATGGGCATTTTTTTTTCATTTTTATTGAGATTGTTCAGATACCATATAATTATCCAAAGATCCAAAGTGTACAATCACTTGCCCCTGGGTACCCTCATACAGCTGTGCATCCATCACACTTAATTTTTGTTCAATTTTTAGAAACTTTTCATTACTCCAGACAAGAAATAAAGTGAAAGATGAAAAAAGAAAAAAAGAAAAGGAAACTCTAATCCTTCTCTATCCCTAACCAACCCCCCTCAATTGTTGACTCCTAGTATTGATACAGTACATTTGTTACTGTTTATGAAAAAATGTTGAAATACTACTAACTGTAGTATATAGTTTGTAATAGGTATATAGTTCTTCCCTATATGCCCCTCTATTATTAACTTCTAATTGTCTTGTCATACATTTGTTCTGGTTCATGAAGTGATTTCTAGTATTTGTACAGTTGATCATGGACATTGCCCACCATAGGATTCAGTTTTATACATTTCCATCTTTTGACCTCCAACTTTCCTTCTGGTGACATATATGACTCTGAGCTTCCCCTTTCCACCTCATTCACACACCATTCTGTGCTGTTAGTTATTCTCACATCTTACTACCAACACCCCTGTTCATTTCCAAAAATTTAAGCTCATCCTAATTGAACATTCTGCTCATACTAAGCAACCACTCCAAGAATGGGCGTTTTTGAATCCTGACCCCAGCTAGCTCCCTGGGGTGGAATATCCTAACATGAAAGTTACCTATGGCAGAAAGCTGCAAAGAAAAAGGGGGAAAATTGAATGGCTGTAAAGCAGGGTGGCCCCCAGGACTGAAAGCTATAGAGAAAAAGTGACACTGAGTGTGCAAGAACAGTTGAACAAATCATAGCCCTTGGAGAAAGTTTGCACAAAAACAGGCAAAATAGATCATGACTCCTAGAGAAAAAACAGGGGAAAGGAAATCTTCTCTTGGAGATGAAACAGTTATACATAATAGGGCAGTCTTAAAAGTCATACCACAAGTCCAGGACAGAAGCCTTGAGAAAATCAACAGGTAAACATGAGGCTGTTCTAAACATTCAGCTGGACCAAGGGTTAAAGAAGACCTTTAAGACAAACAGCAAATCTGCAATAAAACCCTAAGCAAGAGGAAGATACTGACTTCCAGAGTTAGCACATCAAAGTTATAAGATGCCCAAATCAGTATAAAAGCACAAGTCGTGCTAAGAAATAGGAAGATATGCTCCTTCAAGGGAACAAATTAAGACAACAGAGGAAATACAACATTGGGAAAATTAATCAAAGGAGTTCAAACAAGTCTAAATAAATTTAATATGGATAGAAATAAATTAATATGGAAGGAGCTAAAGGATATTGAAAAGACAATGTGAACAAAAAGAATTAGGAAGTTTAAAAATGGGGATGAAAAACACAGTGATGGATATTAAAATTACAGTAGAGGCATACAAGAGAAGATTGAACAGACAGAAGAAAGAATCAGCAAATTAGAAGACAGGGCAATTTAAATCATACCATTAGAAGAAATGATAGAGAAAAGAACAGAAATAAGTGAATAGAGTTTAAGGACCTGTGTCACAGCATGAAGTATACCAACATATGCATTATGGGAGTCCCAGAAGGAAAAGAAAAGGGAAAGGGTCAGAAAGAATATTTGAGGAAATAATGGCCAAAAATCTCCCAAGTCTTATGAAAGACATAAATATACATGTCTAAGAAGTGCAACATACTCCAAACAAGGTAAACATTAATAGATCTACTCCAAGACACATACTAATCAAAATGTCAAATGTTGAAGATAAAAAGAGAATTCTGAAAGCAGCAAAAGAAAAACAATTTGTTACATACAAGGGATCCTCAATAAGACTAAGTGCCTATTTCTTGTCAGAAACCATGGAGGTGAGAAGACAGTGGTATGAGCTACTTAAGGTATTGAAAGAGAAAAACTGCCAGCCCCAATTTCTTTATATCGCAAAACTGTTGTGGTGGCTTGAAGTTGAATGTAGCCTAGAAAAACATATTCTTAAATTTAATCCATTCTATGTGTGTGAACCCATTGTAAGTAGGACTGTTGATGAGATTACTTCAGTTAAGGTGAGTGTGGCCCAGCCCAATCAGAATGAGTCTTAGTCCTATTATTGGAGTCCTTTTAAATGGAATGAATTCATACATGAGAGAGAGAAAACTACAGGAGGCAAGAAGCTGAACCCAGAGGAGAAGAGGAGACCAGGAGATTTCACCATGTGTTTTGCCATGTGACAAGCTAAGGACCCCAGGATCACCAGTAGCCAGCCCCAGAATGCAAGACTTTGGGGAGAAAGCATTACCTTGAAAGATACCTTTATTTGGACTTTCTTTTAGCCTCAAAACCATAAGCAAATAAATTCTTATTGTTTTAGTAAAACATTTCATGGTATTTGCTTAAGCAGCCTAGGAAACTAATATAACTATCTATCAAAAATGAGGGAAAGTTTAAGACATTCACAGATAAACTAAGATTAAGAGAGCTCATTACCAAAAGGCCTGCACTACAAGAAATTCTAAAGGGAATTCTTCAGGTTTAGAGGAAAGGACAGGAGAGAGTGACTTGGAGCAGTATGAACAAGTGACAATCTTCAGTAAAGGTAACTACATGGGTAAATGCAAAACCCAGTAATAATTTTTCCTCAGTATATAACTCTACTCTTTATTTTCTATGAGAGTTACAATACAATTGAATAAAAATAATCATATTTCCTTGTAATTGACATGAAAATTATAAAGAGGTGATGTATGACAAAAACAACAACACAAAAAGGAGAAACAGAGGGATGTGGGAGGAGAAAATGTATATGCTATGGTAGTTAAGTTGGTACATTTTTAAACTAGTAGGTTATAGGCTTAGGTTGTTTAATATAAACCCTAGGGTGAACACAAAGGAAGTACTTTAAAAATACACAGAAACAGAAATGAGAAAGAGATCAGTTACATCACAAAAGATCAACTATACAAAAAAAGAGGCTGCAATAAAAAAAAAAGAGACCCACACAAAATATGACATATAAAAAACAAAGGACCCCCAAAGTCACTGAACTGAGCCATAATGGTCTTTTCAACAAATGGGGCTGGGAGAGTTGGATATCCATATCCAAAAGAATGAAAGAGGACCCCTACCTCACCCCCTACACAAAAATTAACTCAAAATGGACCAAAGATCTCAATATAAAAGAAAGTACCATAAAACTCCTAGAAGATAATGTAGGAAAACATCTTCAAGACCTTGTATTAGGCGGCCACTTCCTAGACTTTACACCCAAAGCACAAGCAACAAAAGAGAAAATAGATAAATGGGAACTCCTCAAGCTTAGAAGTTTCTGCACCTCAAAGGAATTTCTCAAAAAGGTAAAGAGGCAGCCAACTCAATGGGAAAAAATTTTTGGAAACCATGTATCTGACAAAAGACTGATATCTTGCATATACAAAGAAATCCTACAACTCAATGACAATAGTACAGACAGCCCAATTATAAAATGGGCAAAAGATATGAAAAGACAGTTCTCTGAAGAGGAAATACAAATGGCCAAGAAACACATGAAAAAATGTTCAGCTTCACTAGCTATTAGAGAGATGCAAATTAAAACCACAATGAGATACCATCTAACACCGGTTAGAATGGCTGCCATTAAACAAACAGGAAACTACAAATGCTGGAGGGGATGTGGAGAAATTGGAACTCTTATTCACTGTTGGTGGGACTGTATAATGGTATAGCCACTCTGGAAGTCAGTCTGGCAGTTCCTTAGAAAACTAGATATAGAGCTACCATTCGATCCAGCAATTGCACTTCTCGGTATATACCCGGAAGATCGGAAAGCAGTGACATGAACAGATACCTGCACGCCAATGTTCATAGCAGCATTACTCATAATTGCCAAGAGATGGAAACAACCCAAATGTCCTTCAACAGATGAGTGGATAAATAAAATGTGGTATATACACACGATGGAATACTACGCGGCAGTAAGAAGGAACGATCTCGTGAAACATATGACAACATGGATGAACCTTGAAGACATAATGCTGAGCGCAATAAGCCAGACACAAAAAGAGAAATATTATATGCTACCACTAATGTGAACTTTGAAAAATGTAAAACAAATGGTTTATAATGTAGAATGTAGGGGAACTAGCAGTAGAGAACAATTAAGGAAGGGGGAACAATAATCCAAGAAGAACAGATAAGCTATTTAACGTTCTGGGGATGCCCAGAAATAACTATGGTCTCTTAATTTCTGATGGATATAGTAGGAACAAGTTCACAGAAATGTTGCTATATTATGTAACTTTCTTGGGGTAAAGTAGGAACATGTTGGAAGTTAAGCAGTTATCTTAGGTTAATTGTCTTTTTCTTACACCCTTGTTATGGTCTCTTTGCAATGTTCTTTTATTGTATGTTTGTTTTCTTTTTAACTTTTTTTTTCATACAGTTGATTTAAAAAAGAAGGGAAAGTTAAAAAAAAAAAAAGAAAAACAAGGAAAAAAAAGATGTAGTGCCCCCTTGAGGAGCCTGTGGAGAATGCAGGGGTATTCACCTACCCCACCTCCATGGTTGCTAACATGACCACAGACATAGGGGACTGGTGGTTTGATGGGTTGGGCCCTCTACCACAGGTTTTACCCTTGGGAAGACGGTTGCTGCAAAGGAGAGGCTAGGCCTCCCTATGGTTGTGCCTAAGAGCCTCCTCCCGAATGCCTCTTTGTTGCTCAGATGTGGCCCTGTCTCTCTAGCTAAGCCAACTTGAAAGGTGAAATCACTGCCCTCCCCCCTACGTGGGATCAGTCACCCAGGGGAGTGAATCTCCCTGGCAACGTGGAATATGACTCCCGGGAGGAATGTAGACCTGGCATCGTGGGACGGAGAACATCTTCTTGACCAAAAGGGGGATGTGAAAGGAAATGAAATAAGCTTCAGTGGCAGAGAGATTCCAAAAGGAGCCGAGAGGTCACTCTGGTGGGCACTCTTACGCACACTTTAGACAACCCTTTTTAGGTTCTAAAGAATTGGGGTAGCTGGTGGTGGATACCTGAAACTATCAAACTACAACCCAGAACCCATGAATCTCGAAGACAGTTGTATAAAAATGTAGCTTATGAGGGGTGACAATGGGATTGGGAAAGCCATAAGGACCACACTCCACTTCATCTAGTTTATGGATGGATGAGTAGAAAAATAGGGGAAGGAAACAAACAGACAAAGGTACCCAGTGTTCTTTTTTACTTCAATTGCTCTTTTTCACTCTAATTATTATTCTTGTTATTCTTGTGTGTGTGCTAATGAAGGTGTCAGGGATTGATTTGGGTGATGAATGTACAACTATGTAATGGTACTGTGAACAATCGAAAGTACGATTTGTTTTGTATGACTGCGTGGTATATGAATATATCTCAATAAAATGAAGATTAAAAAAAAAAAAAGAAGGGAAAGTTAAAAAAAAAAAAAAAGAAAAACAAGTTAAAAAAAAAAAAAGATGTAGTGCCCCCTTGAGGAGCCTGTGGAGAGTGCAGGGGTATTCGCCTAACCCACCTCCATGGTTGCTAACATGACCACAGACATAGGGGACTGGTGGTTTGATGGGTTGAGCCCTCTACCACAGGTTTTACCCTTGGGAAGACGGTTGCTGCAAAGGAGAGGCTAGGCCTCCCTATGGTTGTGCCTAAGAGCCTCCTCCCGAATGCCTCTTTGTTGCTCAGATGTGGCCCTCTCTCTCTGGCTAAGCAAACTTGAAAGGTGAAATCACTGCCCTCCCCCCTACGTGGGATCAGACACCCAGGGGAGTGAATCTCCCTGGCAACGTAGAATATGACTCCCGGGGAGGAATGTAGACCCGACATCGTGGGACGGAGAACATCTTCTTGACCAAAAGGGGGATGTGAAAGGAAATGAAATAAGCTTCAGTGGCAGAGAGATTCCAAAAGGAGCCGAGAGGTCACTCTGGAGGGCACTCTTACGCACACTTTAGACAACCCTTTTTAGTTTCTAAAGAACTGGGGTAGCTGGTGGTGGATACCTGAAACTATCAAACTACAACCCAGAACCCATGAATCTCGAAGACAGTTGTATAAAAATGTAGCTTATGAGGGGTGACAAGGGGATTGGGAAAGCCATAAGGACCACACTCCACTTTGTCTAGTTTATGGATGGATGAGTAGAAAAATAGGGGAAGGAAACAAACAGACAAAGGTACCCAGTGTTCTTTTTTACTTCAATTGCTCTTTTTCACTCTAATTATTATTCTTGTTATTTTTGTGTGTGTGCTAATGAAGGTGTCAGGGACTGATTTAGGTGATGAATGTACAACTATGTAATGGTACTGTAAAAATCGAAAGTGCGATTTGTTTTGTATGACTGCGTGGTATGTGAATATATCTCAATAAAATGATGATTTAAAAAAATAATAAAATAAATAAATAAATAAATAAATAAATAAATAAATAAATAAATAAAAACAAAGGAGAAAATGGTTGAAGTCCTGCCTTGTCACTAAGTACACTGAATGTTAATGGATTAAACACCCCAATCAAAAGACACAGATTGGCAAAATGGATAAAAAGAATTATCCAATTATATATTGCCTACAAGAGACCACCTTAGACCCAAAGACACAAATAGGTTAAAAGTGAAAGGATGGAAAAAATAATTGCATGTAAATACCAACCAAAAGAGGCTTGGGGTAGGTATACTAATATCAGACAAAACAGACTTCAAGTAAAAAACTGTTATAAATGGCAAAGAAGGACACTATATATTAAAAAGGATGAGTCCACCAAGAATAAATAACAATCATATTATAGTTTGTAAACTTTCTTGGATATAGTAAGATCATGTTGGAAGCAATAGAGTTATTTTAGGTTTTTTTTTTCTCTTATTCCTTTGTTTTCTTAGGGGTTGTTAATTTTCTAGGGGTATGGTAGGAACATGTTGGAAGCAATGTAGTTATTTTAGATTATTTGTTTTTCTTACTCCTCTGTTTGGACATGGTTTATTAATTTTCTTGGGGTATGGTAGGAACATATTGGAAGCAAAGTAGTTATTTTAGGTTATTTGTTTTCCTTAATCCATTGCTTTGTTTGAAATGTTGTGGGGTTTTTTTTGGTTGTTGTTTGCCTGTTTGTTTTTAATTTTTTGATAAACAAAGTTAAAAAATTGAAAAAAAATCAGTAGAAAAATGGGAGTAAAAACTAAATGACAAATAGGGTGGGATGGGGGGATGGTTTGGGTATTCTCTTTTCACTTTTATTTTTTATTCTTATTCTGATTCTTTCTGATGTAAGGAAAATGTTCAGAAATAGATTGTGGTGATGAACGCATAACTATATGATCATACTGTGAACAGTTGATTGTATACCATGGATGACTGTATGGTTTGTGAATATAATTCAATAAAACTGAATTAAAAAAAAAATAACAATCATAAACATTTATGTGTCTAACTTTAGTGCCCCAAAATATATGAGGCAAGCATTGGCAAATCTGAAGGGAGAAATGGACACCTGTACAATAATAGTTAGTGTCTTCAATACACCACTTTGAACAATAGCTAGAACATCTGGACAGAAGATCAATAAGGAAACAGAGAACTTCAACAATATGAATAATGAACAAGACCTAACAGATGTAAATAGAACACTGCATCCCCAACTAGGAGAAAACACTTTTTTCTCAAGTGCACATGAATTATTCTCCAGGACAGACTACATGTTAGGTTACAAAACTAAATTAAAAGATTGAAATTATGCAAAGCATCTTCTCTGACCACACTGGAATGAAGATAGAAATCAACAGCAGATGGAGAATTAGAAAATCCACAAATATATAGAAGTTAAAAAACATACTCTTAAAAAATTAATGGGTCATAGAAGAAATCAGGAAATATTTTTCTCTTAATTTCCTCTTCAGATTATTCATTACTAGTATATGAAAACACTACTGACTTTTGCATGTTAATCTTGTACCCCACCACTTCGCTGAATTCATTTATTAGCTCTAGTTGTTTTCTTGTAGATTTTTCAGGACCAGCCAGGTGCAGCAGGGCATGGCCTTGGATTCTCCATGCTGAGCTGCTGTGGAGCTTGCAGGATTCCCAGCTCATGCTCCCTTCATGGTGCTGGATGTAGGTCCCCAGGAGAATGGTGCAGGCCCCCTGGAGCATGGCGTGGAGCCCTGGGGTCAGGAATCTCCCCATGGCTGCACAGGCTCATATCCAGAAGTACATCTGAAGAATTATTTCTACTATTACCTATTAAGATTTTTAGCTACTTTGGGTCAAAAGGTGTTCTTCTGAGAGAACCTAAGATGGTGGCTAGGAGAGGCAGGGCAAAAAAGCACCTCTGTGAAAAATACTAGATAAAAGCCAGAAAGTGACCCAGAACACCAATTCCAGCGATGCACCAGCTGGACAAGGTCTGCTAAATCCACAGGGACTGTGCACTTGGTGAAACCAGGAGTCTGTGTTCTGAAATGAGTGAGTAAGCCACTGAATATCTGGCAGCCACACTGCAGTGTGGGGAAACCGAGGGTTGGCGTTTGGAGGTGGACTAGTTATTTAAAAAAAAAAAAAAAAACAAAAGTGTGGCAGGGAGAACCACACAGTGAAGCATGGCAGGAACGGGCTGTGTGAACACCTCAATATCTGGCATGGAAGATAGCCTTTCATGCACCCGCTGTTAATTGCCTCAGAGTGAGGAAGGCAGAGGTTAGCCAAAAGGGGAAAAAACCCACGCCCCTTGCAGCCATCTTCCTGGTGGGCTGGGAACACTCCTGCCTGGCACTGGGGCCACAGCCCAGAGCCGCGCCAAGAAACCCAGTGTGACGGGGAGCGTTTCCAGCGGCACGCTCACACACCACAGTGTCAGGCGTGGACAGTAACCTTCGCACACCCACAGCTAATTGTCCTGGAGCTGGGAAAGCGGAGCTGTGCGAAAAGGGGGAAATTGGCACACCCCATACAGCCTTCCTTACAGCAGGCTGGGAATGCACCTACATGGCCCGGTGGCCCAGAACCATCCCTCAGCAGAGGGCCTAGAAGGGCATGGCTTGGAAGAGGGACCCACTTGGAAATCCCAGGGACCATATGCCAATACCAAAGACTTGTGGGTCAGCGGCAGAGACAATCTGTGGTGAGACTGAAATGAAGGTTTAGACTTTTGCAACAGCTGTAAATCTCCAGGAACACCTGGAAGGTTTGACTATTAAAGCTGCCCTCCCTCCCTAACCACTCAGACACACGCCCCACATTCAGGGCTGACAGCACTAACAACACACCCAAACTTGGTGCACCAATTGGACCCCACAAGAATCAGATCCCCACACACCACAAAGACAAAGTTGGGGAGAACTGACTTGAGGGAAATAGGTGACTTGCGGATGCCATCTGCTGGTTAGTTAGAGAAAGTGTACACCACCAAGCTGGAGATCTGACAAATTAGAGATTTGTCTTTGAATAATCCTACATATCCTAAAAGAACCCTATCAAGTAAAGCAAATGCCAGGAGCCAAAAACAACAGAAAATTTTAAAGCATATGATAAAACCAGACAATATGGATAACCCAAACCCAAACACCCAAATCAAAAGATCAGATTAATTGGAGCAATTAATCAAAGAACTAAAGACAAACAATGAGAGCATGGTACAGGATATAAAGGGCATGAAGAAGAGCATGGCACAGGATATAAAGGGCATGAAGAAGACCCTAGAAGAGCATAAAGAAGAAATTGCAAGAGTAAATAAAAAAAAATAGAAGATCTTATGGAAATAAAAGAAACTGTTAGCCAAATTAAAAATATTCTGGATACTCATAGTACAAGACTAGTGGAAGCTGAACAATGAATCAGCAACCTCAAGAATCACAGAATAGAAAATGAAAGAACAAAAGAAAGAATGGGGAAAAAAATAAAAAAAATCAAAATGGACCTCAGGGATATGATAGATGAAACAAAACATCCAAATTTAAGACTCATTGGTGTCCCAGAAGGGGAAGAGAAGGGTAAAGGTCTAGAAAGAGTATTCAAAGAAATTTTGGGGAAAACTTCCCCAACCTTCTACACAATATAAATACACAAAGCATAAATGCCCAGCAAACTCCAAATAGAATAAATCCAAATAAACCCACTCCAAGACATATTCTGATCAGACTCTCAAATACTGAAGAGAAGGAGCAAGTTCTGAAAGCAGCAAGAGAAAAGCAATTCACCACATACAAAGGAAACAACATAAGACTAAGTAGTGAATGCTCAGTGGCCACCATGGAGGCGAGAAGGCAGTGTCATGACATATTTAAAATTCTGAGAGAGAAAAATTTTCAACCAAGAATACTTTATCCAGCAAAGCTCTCCATCAAATTTGAGGGAGAGTTTAAATTTTTCACAGACAAACAAATGCTGAGAGATTTTGCTAATAAAAGACCTGCCCTACTTCAGATACTAAAGGGAGCCCTACGGACAGAGAAACAAAGAAAGGAGAGAGAGAGATGGAGAAAGGTTCAGTACAAAAGAGATTCAATATTGGTTCAATAAAGGACATTAAGAGAGAGAGGAAAAAAATGTATCTGACAAACATAAACCAAAGGATAATAGGATGGCTGATTCAAGAAATGCCTTCACAGTAATAACATTGAATGTAAATGGATTAAACTCCCCAATTAAAAGATATAGATTGGCAGAATGGATCAAAAAATATGAACCATCAATATGTTGCATACAAAAGACTCATCTTAGACACAGGGACACAAAGAAATTGAAAGGGAAAGGATGCAAAAAAATATTTCATGCAAGCTACAGCCAAAAGAAAGCAGGAGTAGCAATATTAATCTCAGATAAAATAGACTTCAAATGCAAGGATGTTAGGAGAGACAAAGAAGGCCACCACATACTAATAAAAGGGGCAATTCAACAAGAAGAAATAACAATCACAAATGTTTATGCACCCAATCATGGTGCCACAAAATACATGAGACAAACACTGGCAAAACTAAAGGATGCAATGGATGTTTCCACAATAATTGTGGGAGACTTCAACATATCACTCTCTCCTGTAGATAGATCAACCAGACAGAAGACCAGTAAGGAAATCGAAAACCTGAACAATCTGATAAATGAATTTGATTTAACAGGCATATATATTCAACATCATATCCCAAATCACCAAGATACACATTCTTCTCTAGTGATCATGGAACTTTCTCCAGAATAGACCATAAGCCGGGACGTAAAACAAGCCTCAATAAATTTAAAAAATTGAAATTATTCAAAGCACATTCTCTGACCACAATGGAATAGATTTAGAAGTCAATAACCATCAGAGACTTAGAAAATTCACAAACACCTGGAGGTTAAACAACACACTCCTAAAATAAATGGTTTATAATGTAGAATATAGGGGAGCTAGCAATAGAGAGCAATTAATGAAGGGGGAACGATAACCCAATAAGAATGGATAAGCTATCGTGGGTAAATTTAACATTCTGGGAATGCCCAGGAATGACTATGGTTTGTTAATTTTTGATGGGTGTGGTAAGAACAAGTTCACAGAAATGCTGCTATATTAGGTCATTTTCTTGGGGTAGAGTAGGGACATGTTGGAAGTAAAGTAGTTATTTTAGGTTAGTTGTCTTTTTCTTACCCCTTGTTGCGGTCGCAGTTGACTCGTCTGGGGGGGGGTGGCGGCCGGTTGCTAAATCCTAGGCTCTCGGGATTGCTCGGAGGGTACCGGCGGCGGGGGCTCTTTCCCGGAGGCGAGGGCGAGGCGGGGGACTGGGCCCGGTCCCCGGCGGTGGCGTGCAAGGTGTGGAGGGCGGCGAGAAGGAACCGGCGGGACACGTTTCTTTGAGGGTGAAGAAGCCAAGAGAGCTTATTAGGGGAGAGTACAAGCTTATATCGGGCGGTTTAGAGGGCGGGGTAGCTGTAGGGGTTAAAGGCTTGGATTGGTTCTGAGAGGGCGCGGAGGTTGATTGAAAAGGGGCGGGAGTTGCTCCGGTAACGAAGAGGGTGGAGGGTGCGGGTAAGGCACGGGGTGGGGGGGGGTTTCTCCGGCAAGCCCTCCCCAACGGTTGTACTTTGGGGTGAGGAAATGGGGCCTGCATTCGGCTCCACTTTCTCAGGCCCGGGGGGCCGTGGAGGGCGCTACCGCCCGTGCCCCACTACCTTTCCTAGGGGCTGATCAGTTCCCCTGGCCCAGGCCCGCCAAGTCGGAACTCGATAACAGTGTCCCGCATTTCCCCCTTCTTTTCTAATTAGAGGAAGAAGCTTACCGGAGAGATCCGCCAAGGGATGAGGGAAAGGGGAGGTGGGGGAAGGGATAGGGGTAGATGGTAGTTAGAGAGGCTGGAGCTCGACGTTGGTGTGGCGCCCGGGCGTTCGAGAGGGGCCTCGCTGCTTGCGGGATGGACGAGGGTGGCGACGCTGCGGAGGGTCAGCTTCTTCAGTGGAGGCAAGTTGTTGATACTGGACTTGCACAAATGATGAAAAGACAGCATTGGCTTGGTTCTTAGCAAGCTGGACAATTCTGCGGATAATGCAGGGCCCTAGGGTGAGAGCTAGAATAATCATTAGTAGGGGGCCGATGAGAGGGAGGAGGTATGGGAGGAGGGGGGTAAAGATGTGGGACCAATAGTTGGTGGCTTCACGGTTTCTTTTGCGTTGTTCTAGTCCCTCTCGGACCTTCTTTAGGCTGTCTTCGGCGAGACCTGTGGAATTGGCATATACACAGCACTCTTCTCCTAAGGCGGCGCAAAGGCCTCCTTCTTTGAGGAGGAGAAGGTCGAGACCTCGGCGGTTTTGGAGCACGACCTCAGAGAGGGAATTGACAGAATTTTTAAGATGGGAAATAGCGTCTTGTAGGTGACGAATGTCCTCGTCAACAGCCGCCCGGAGGTGAGTTAGGGCGGAGCCTTGACTGGCTAATGCAGCGATTCCGGTGCCAGCGCCTGCAAGACCTAGGAGGGAGGCAATTGTGAGGGCGGTGATGGGTTCTCGCTTTTGCAGAGTGGCAGGAGCTGCAGTTCTTTCCAGGCGGAGGAAGAAGTCTTCCTCGCTGTGGTATAGGACCCTAGGGATAAGGATAATTAGGAGACAAGTTTCAAGAGCTGTATCAATGGTCTGCACGTTAAGGCAGGGGGTAAGTCCTGTAGAGGAGCAGAGCCATAGGGAGGAGTTGTGGGGAATAAGAAACTTGGCAGAGCTGCTGGGAGATGAATAGTTGGCACAAGCTGTGAGGTTGGGAGAGTTACTTGAGCGAGGGCGGATACACTTTCCTGTAAAGGAGACTGAATGAAAGGTTAGGGGGACGGCAGAGGTATTCCAATTGCATTCCGAGGGGCTGTCCTCTGTGTTTTCTGAAAAGGAGAGGTTGGAGGCAACTGGCTCATACAGGGGGGAGGAAGTGGAGAGGCAAAGCCAACACGAGGAGGTAAGATAGGGGTGGGAGGAATTTACCGAGGTGAAGGCTGCTTGGATAAGGTCGAGGAGGGGAGAGGAGTAACGAGAGGGGGGCAGAAGAGGTTGGGGTGGTGGTGTTGGCGATGCGTTGTTTGCAGCTGAGGTGCGGCTGGTTGGAGCTGAGGTGTGGCTGGAGAGCTGTGGAAAAAGGGGGTTCACTCAGACTGGGGTCCAGGCCCAGGTGTACTGTTGTCATCTGGTGCACCAGGTTGCGGAGACGACGGCGTTCTCGTCTCGTTAGACGCGTGGTTGCTGGTGGTGGGCTGGATTGCCCTTCCTGGGATCCAGATTGGTTGTGCTGCATCATCTGGGAAAACACAAGCAAACCCGCGCCCCTGGGCGAGGAGTGGGGAGGGACCCTTCCAGGCATTATTCTCTGGGTCCTTTCAGTAAACCATCGGGGCCTGGGTGGGCCTATACGAGGGCCCCCAATGTTTATGTAGGGGCGAAAGCCCATCCTTATTGAATGTGAGTAGATTAAGGTGAATAAGGGCTGCTATGATAAGGTCCCCTGGAGTTGCCTGGGGGAGCATTGCCCTTTCTTTTTCAATTTGTGTTTTTAAGCGGCGATGGACGGCTTCCACAATGGCTTGCCCCTGAGGATTATAGGGGATGTCGAAATGATGGGTGATGTTATATAACTGAAGGAAGGCCGCAAAGGAGGCACTGCGATAGGCAGGCCCATTGTTTGTTTTTAGGTCCCAGGGGACTCCCATGAAGAGAATTGCTTGTCTTAGGGCCTTGATACAGTGTTTGGCCGTTTCCCCGGCAAGGGGGACTGCATAACACATGGCCGAGAAGGTGTCAATTATTATACGGGCAAGCGAGGCCCAGTCTTGGGGGAGGCAAAAGTCCATGGCGATATCCTGCAGTAATTGGGAAGCGTATGGGCTACCTAACCCGTCTTCCTTGACGGCCCTGCGAAGCTGCTTGATAGTATCTGAGTCAATGGGATACCAGTCGTAGGGTTTCTGCAGTGTGGGGGTAAGGTTAAGAGGAAAGCAGTGAAAAGCACGAGAGAAAGGAGGACGTGCTTGCAGAGGGCCTGGCGCAGGGGTGGGGGTAGGGGCAGCGTTGCCCCAAGGGTTGCCTTGAGGTGTAGAAGGCAGCCAGGGGTTGTTAGTCGGCGGGGCGGGAGTGGCGGCGGCAGCTGCCGGTAGCGGCTCCGAGGGGGAGCTCGCCGAAGGGGGAGGCGGAAGTGGGAGGCCCCAAGCGTCGCAAGATGGCGGCGCGGTAGGCGTGGCTAAGACACAAGATGGCGGACTAGCTCCGCCCTGTGAAAGGGCGGGGTCTAAGGCATAAGATGGCGGACTAACTCCGCCCTGTGAAAGGGCGGGGCTTAAGGCATAAGATGGCGGATTAGCTCCGCCCTGTGAAAGGGCGGGGTAAAGCGCATGCGGTTTCTGGCCCGGCTTAGGGCTGACGTCATCACTAGAGCACTTCCTCCCCTCAGTGGAAGAAGAAGGAGGAAGTTTGCCATTTTGGAGAGACTCGGTATTGTTTAGCGGAGGGGGAAGGAGGGGGGGTTGATTACCGAGCAAAGAAAATGAGGTAAACCGTGGCCGCGAGGCCGAAGGAGACAGCGAGAGCAGAAAGCAGGACCCTCTGGTAGCGGGAGCAGTCTGGGGGGAGGGGCGGTTGCAAAGAGGCACACGGCACCAAACAAAGAAACAAAGACACAAAGGACCACAGCAAAGTAATGGAGGGGAAGAGGGAAAGCTACTGGAGGAAGAGTGTTAGGAGGAATGGGGGGATATAGGAAGAGAAGACGAAAGGTAGTCGAGGGCAAAAGCCAGGTTAATGCGGGAAAGGAAGAGCGGCCTGGGCGCGGAGCAGCGTGGGAGAGGCGGCTCCGGACGTGGAGCGGCGAGGGAGAGGCGGCTCCGCGGGGCGGCGAGGGAGAGGCGGCCCTTACCTTGCAGGCGAGGAGAAGGGGAGTTGGAGAGGCGTCCGGGCGAGCGGGTGCTTTTACTGGACCGCTGTGTGGAGAGGACTTTTAATCCCAGGGTCGTGGGTTCGAGCCCCACGTTGGGCGCCAGTTGCGGTCGCAGTTGACTCGTCTGGGGGGGGGGGTGGCGGCCGGTTGCTAAATCCTAGGCTCTCGGGATTGCTCGGAGGGTACCGGCGGCGGGGGCTCTTTCCCGGAGGCGAGGGCGAGGCGGGGGACTGGGCCCGGTCCCCGGCGGTGGCGTGCAAGGTGTGGAGGATGGCGAGAAGGAACAGGCGGGACACGTTTCTTTAAGGGTGAAGAAGCCAAGAGAGCTTATTAGGGGAGAGTACAAGCTTATATCGGGCGGTTTAGAGGGCGGGGTAGCTGTAGGGGTTAAAGGCTTGGATTGGTTCTGAGAGGGCGCGGAGGTTGATTGAAAAGGGGCGGGAGTTGCTCCGGTAACGAAGAGGGTGGAGGGTGCGGGTAAGGCACGGGGTGGGGGGGGGTTTCTCCGGCAAGCCCTCCCCAACGGTTGTACTTTGGGGTGAGGAAATGGGGCCTGCATTCGGCTCCACTTTCTCAGGCCCGGGGGGCCGTGGAGGGCGCTACCGCCCGTGCCCCACTACCTTTCCTAGGGGCTGATCAGTTCCCCTGGCCCAGGCCCGCCAAGTCGGAACTCGATAACAGTGTCCCGCACCTTGTTATGGTTTGTTTGAAATGTTTTTTTTTATTGTATATCTTAAAAAAAATTTTTTTTTGTATAGCTAATTTAAAAAAAAAGAGTTAATTAAGAGTTAATGACAATCTAATGGTGCCTAAGAGTCTCCCCCTGAGTACCTCTTTGTTGCTCAGATGTGGCCCTCTCTCTCTCTAACTGAGCCATATCGACAGGTGAACTCGCTGCCCTCCCCGCTACGTGGGACCCAACTCCCAGGGGTATAAATCTCCCTGGCAATGCAGAATATGACTCCTGGGGATGAATGTGGACCTGGCATCATGGGACTGAGAGTATTTTCTTGACCAAAAGGGGAATGCAAAATGAGACGAAATAGTTTCAGTGGCTGAGAGATTTCAAATGGAGTCGAAAGGTCACTCTGGTGGACATTCTTATGCACTATATAGATAACACCTCTTAGGTTTTAATGTATTGGAATAGCTAGAAGTAAATACCTGAAACTACCAAACTCCAACCCAGCAGTCTGGACTCCTGAAGACAATTATATAATAATGTAGATTACAAGGGGTGACAGTGTGATTGTGAAGACCTTGTGGATCACACTCCCTTTATCTAGTGTATGGATGAGTAGAAAAATGGGGATAAAAACTAAACGATAAATGGGGTGGGATGGGGGGATGATTTGGGTGTTCTTTTTTCACTTTTATTTTTTATTCTTGTTCTGGTTCTTTCTGATGTAAGGAAAATGTTCAGAGATAGATTGTGGTGATGAACGCATAACTGTTATCATACTGTGGACAGTGGATTGTATACCATGGATGATTGTATGGTGTGTGAATGTATTTCAATAAAACTGAATTTAATAAAAAAAAACTAAAAAAAAAAGAGTTAATGACAATCAATGCAATGTATGATACTGGAGAGGATCTAAGAATGAAGGAGAAAAACTCAAAGGGGGCATAAGGAAAAATTGAACATAGAATTTAAGCTTTATATCCATATTAATTTTCTTGAATTAGCTGCAGTTAAGTTAATGACATAAGTGAATATCCTTTTTCGTAGGAAATGTACATGGAAGTTTTATGAGTTCAAGGAGTATGATACATGCAACCTGCTCTCAAATGTTCAGAAGATGATAAATGGATAGATAGATAATTGATAGATAATAGATACAGTTGAAAGAAAGAGGGGGAGCAGGAGGGAGGGAGAGAGGAAGGAAGGAAGGATGGAAGGAAGGAAGGAAAGAAGGAAGGAAGGAAGGAAGGAAAGAGAAAGAAAGGTACTGCAAAGGTAGCAAAATGTAAAATTGGTAGATACGACTATCTGGGGGTAGGGGGGTGTTGGAGTTCTCTGTATGGGGTTTGTATTGCATTTGCAACTGTCCTATATGTTTGAAATTATTTCAAAATAAAAATTTAAAAAAAAGAATGCCTTGGAGAAAAAAAAGTGTTCTTCCTTACATTTCTTCCATTCACACACTGGAATGCTGATCCGTTTACACAGAAGGCTGATCATCATATCAGCTTTGGTGATGGTGAGGTATGTTGGTCAGATAGCCAAGGACATCTTTAAGTGGCCTTGCCTCTTCTCCCCTCCTGATGTAAAACTGGAAAAGAGAGTGATTGCTGAATATGGAATGCCATCTACCTGCACCATGGTGGCCACTGCCATCTCCTTAGACCTCCTCATCTCTACCAAAGACAGATATGAATAACCTTTGGTTTGGGGACTGATGATAGCTGTGGTGTTTTCCACCTTGGTGTGTCTGAGCAGGCTTTATACTAGAAAGCACACACTCATGGATGTGGTGGACGGTGTCCTGATGAAAGTGCTCCTCATTGTCTTCACCGACCCTGCCTGGACCCTCATTGACTGCCTGGACTCGGCCAGCCCCCCCTTTCCTGTGTGCATCATTGTGCAGTTCTTCTTGTGTTACAGTTACCCAGTGTCTGATTGCTACATCTCAACTGGAGCGGACACCACACCATTCTGTCTGCCCAGGGCTGGAGTGACCTTAGGATTCTGTATCAACCATTTTTTCCAGCTTGCGTCTGAGCTCACCAATTCTTTCCCTGTTATTCAGAACATCCTACCACTCACCATGGGCATATTTGTTTTGTGTTTGTCCAAATTTATTGTGGGAATTGTGTTGATCCTCTTGGTCCATTGACTTGTACAAAATATATCACTTCAAGTCTTATACTCCTGGTTCAAGGTGGTGGCCAGGAACAAGGAGGCCAGGTAGAGACAAGATTGAAGTGCTGAGGCAGCCCAGGGCCCAGGCGCCTTCCTAAATGAGAATGAAACCCTGTGCTGATCTAGATATATTATGTCCCCAAAAAAGCCATATTCTTTAATGCAATCTTATGGGGGCAGACTGATTAATCTGTTCATTAGGGTGGAACATCTGATTGAATTCTTTCCATGGAGATTTGACCCCACCCATTCAGAGTAGGTCTTGATTAGTTTACTGGAGTCCTTTAAAGGGGGCTCACACAGAGAGCAGAGAGATGAAAACGCCCTGGGATATGCTAAGCCAGGAGACCCAGATGCTTGCTGACACTCGGAGATGCTTAGAGATGCAGACAGAAGGATGCTTGAAGATTCTAAGCTAAGAGATGAAGCCCAGAGTTTGCCCTGGAGAATCTAAGAGAGGACAAAATACTCCAAGAGAAGCTGATACAGACATTTTGGAGGAAGCCATTTTGAAACACAACCTGATAACAAAGGACCAGCAGACACTAACCATATGCTTTCCCAGCTGCCAGAAGTGTTCCGGACACCAATCAGCCATTCTTCAAGGAAGGCATCCTCTTGTTAATGCCTTAGTTTGGACACTTTTATGGCCTTAGGACTGTAAATTTGTAACCAAATAAACCCCCTTTATAAAAGCCAATCCATTTCTGGTATTTTGCATAATGGCAGGATTAGCAAATTGGAACAAACCCCAAGCACCGAACAGGCTGCTTGACCAGGACAAAGGTCAAGAAAGTAAACAACCTCCCTGGAGGGAAAGAATGTAATCAAGGATGTAAAGGGACAGGAGCTGGATGGCACTGATTGCATCTTAGTCTTAAACATTAATCTTAGTAAAACATCAGGTCTTGAGCCCTTTTAATGGTTATACTAGAAGTCTGATGTCCTCATGCCATATGGAATGCCTTTGTTCTAAAATCATATACATATTACTTGCACTCCTGCCCCTCTGCGGAGCACTACCACTCTGGACCACTGCCACTGGAGACTCTCTCCTGTTTGTAAATCCTAATAAATCTATGTCTGCTTCTGTGCCTGGTGTGTTTTTGGTCTTGTGGCAGCACTGGCTCATGCTCTTCATGAACTCAGTCTGGGCCTGAACAAGTGCCTTACAAGTTTGTCATTTACATGTTAGTTGGCATTTGCACAATGACCTTTGTGCCAATGCTGCACAGATTTTTTAGGATTACTCTGAGCCCGCTGGACATGACAGCCCAGACATAGGAAAGTTGCTGGGTGGACAAGTCTTGACAACTCACTTTCCTTTAAAAAAAAAAAAAAGTCCTTAAGTCACACATCTGTTCTGTTGATATCTGAGTTAAATGTTGCTGCTGTGTAAAAGGGAAAAATGTCTCATAGTCAGTAAGGATTATGCTAGAGTGAGGCTTAGACCAAGGCCACAGTCAAGTTCTTTAAAGGTTCCCCCTCCTTTTCCATTACACAGACTTGGATCTAGCCATGGGCTGGCAGGAATTGTGGCATGGTTTAGGAAGGGCAACGAGCCCCACATGCTCTTGGGAGAGCTGAAGGAGATAGGGCTGACCTGGGAGGCTGGAGGTAGAGCAGTTTTTAATCAGTTATGTATGACCTTGCCCCACGTTGAGTCTCATTTCCAAAATTGGAACTTTGGTCCAGGAGAAAGTGTGGCAAGAAGTGAAACTGTGCTTCTTGGACAGGGTGACTTTGCTGTCATTATGATGCAACTACTGACTGTGCCTGCTTGGGTGGCAGGACTGCTCAGAGGTGAACCTTACTGTGAAGAGATTAGTGGATATATCATGGTGAGCCTGCAGAGCCATGAAGTCATGGGGAAGAGCCTGCTTACCTGATGAGTCTGTGCTTCTTCCCTCATACTCTAGGTGTACATATTGAAATAGTGATCTGCTCTTTCTTGTTTAGAACTTTTACAGGATTATGGGTACCATTACTGTACTCCCCTGATCCATGAAACTCACTGGCTGCTCCCACCCTACCAGGCAAGTGGGTTTCAATCTTCCTCTAACGTGGGAAGGCTTCATGGTTAGCACTGGGGCTTCACTGAGTGTCCTGCTCTCTTTTGTTTCAGAGTGACTTGGGACAGGCCCTCTGCCCATTTTCAGCTTTCTTGGCTTCCTTAGAAATGTGGAAGGCTTTGTCGCCTACCTGTGACAGAATGGATGAAGTTGGTCCTTTCTGGGGCCTGACAAACAGAGGACAGATCTCCCTGACATTGACCCTACAAAGTCTCCCAGACTTGCTCCTCCATTTCTCAGTTAATTTCTGTAAATCTACTTTCTCAATAACTAGATGAGTCAGTAGATGTCTTTTATCTCACGGTATTTTCAAGGGTAATTAGTGCAAAAACAACTTCAGCCTCTCTTGGAAAAACAAGTCAACCAAATGCAATACTCTTTAAATGCAGTGTCCCTATTAGACTTAGGAAGGCTAATTTATGCACGCACCAGAGGATTCTCTCCCAGGGTCCCTCTTCAGCTCTTAAGAATAAGGCACAGTTTTGTTTTGTTTTTTTAAATTTAGTAAACATGTATTTAACAAAGTAACTTTTGGGTTATAGTGTCCAAACCACTGAAGCCAATGATTTATAATCTAACACACATTTCGGGAAACACAAGCCTGCCTTGAAACTTAAGCTCTTACTTCTGCATCCAGTGTTCAAAGTGAAAACCACATTTTCCTGATTTCTAATTTGTCCCATGGCCTTATTGTTGCAATGTTTGGTGTTTGACTTAGTGCTCCAATTTCTTGAAAACAGTAATGTTTAGCAAAACACCCAGTTTTTCCTCAAAATTCTTTTCACATTTTTGTCAGCCAGAAGGCAGGGATCAACATGACCTGCCATTTGACTGTTTCACATCAAACTCTGACCAGTATTTGCAGCACCGTAATGGAGGAGGAAGAGCTCTCCCTTATACGGAATCCCACCTGAGAGCTGCTCCTTCCATGCACTGGAAGTTGGATAAAGTCGTTTCTGTTCCTCCATGCTCCCAGCTGCCAAACCAGTGATCACAACACTGGACAACATTTATGCAAAATGATTTTAGTTGATTTATCTAAAGCCAACTTAAAAAAATTTAGCATTTTCCACCTGTACTATTTGAAGAAGGGCCTGTAATTGTCACAGCAGTGGATGTTGGTGAGATATAAGATACATACATAATTTTGACTGCTGTCCCTTTTAAGTCCCAACAGTAGGAAGATTGGTCAACTGTATTGATATATTTAAAGCTGTATTCAGAAGTATCCTATTAAAGCAACTGTAATATAGTATATATTTGGTGAATAGAATATATTGGTGAAGCCAAGCTAAGGTTTAGTTTCTTAGCATTCCTGCTCTGTGGTATAGAAACAAGCAGAAACTGTTTGAAACAAAGTTGTTACCTGATTCAAACTCTTGCTTTGCCATCCCTCTTCCATTCATTTCTCCCACAGCACTTCATTTTATTAAATTGTCTCCCACACCCACTCACCACGCTTGTGGCCTCACAGTAGGCCTGCTGCCTCTTTTAGGAAATTGAATTTTCTCTCTGGGGAAAGACTGCCCCCTGCTGGTCTGGCCTCAGTCCTTGTACAAATCCCGTCTCATGATCTGGAGTCTTGGAGATGAAGAGGAATTGAAAAGTTAAACTTCAGACCGTGGCAGGCAGGCTCACCGTGATATATCCAATGTCAGCCCAGGTCCGATGGTCTAGCCAGCTTGTGTTTGGAAACTGTGATACCAACACCGGAGGATTACTGGCACCTCCAGGGGCCAGGTAGAACATGCCCTTTTCCTTGTTGTCCCCAACCTGCTCCCAACCCATGACTGCTCTGGACAGTGCATCTGTCCCATAACTTTCATCCTAAACAGCTGTCATTGCATGCCAGTTTTGCTCAGTTCTGCCCCCAAATAGAATACACCAAAGGAAAACCACTGAAGCCCTGAACTAAACACCTTAAACGGCAGTGGCTGAAATTCCCCCACAACATGCCTCCTGGCCTCAGTGTAGCATTCTATTTTCTTGCCCAAATAGGCAACTCCCGCTTCCCAAGTGTAATCAAAGCATGTGGGGTTTGGGGACCATATGCTCTCTGGTTCTATTTTGGAACATTTCAGCTGTCTTGCTTATGTACCGTATGCAAATTTATTCTTTTAAAAAATAGAGCAGATCACTTTTGTTTGATTATGACTTTATATATATATATAGGTAGATAGATTGTTCACATACCGTACAACTATCCAAGGATCCAAAGTGTACAATCAATTGCCCATGGTATCATCATACAGCTGTGCATCCTTCACCACAATTAATATATTTTTTCAATTCTTAGAACATTTTCATTACTCCAGAAAAGAAATAAAGACAAAAAAAAAAAACAACAGAGATTCAAATCCTCCCATACCCCTAGTCACCCCCCCGCCACTATTGATTCATAATTTTGGTACAGTACATTTGTTACTGTTGATGAAAGAATGTTAAAATACTACTAACTGTAGTATATAGTTTGCAATAGTTACATATTTTTTTCCTATATGCCTTTCCATTATTAAATTCTAGTTATAGTGTCATACATTTGTTCTAGCTTGTGAGAGAGATTTCTAATATTTGTATAGTTAATCACAGACATTATCCCACTACAAGACTCACTGTTTTATACATTCCTATCTTTTAACCTCCAACTTTCCTTCTGGTGACATACGTCACTCTGAGCTTACCCTTTCCAATACCTTCACACACCTTTCAGCACTGTTAATTACTCTCACAACGTGCTACCATAACCCCTGTCCATTTCCAAACATTTAAGTTCAACCTAGTTGAACATTCTGCTCACTCCCCCTTCTTTAGCCTCATTCTATATCCTGGTAACTTATATTTCATTTCTATGAGTTTACATATTATAATTAGTTTATATCAGTGAGATCCTATAGTATTTGCCTTTATGTGTCTGTCTTATTTCACTCAACATAGTGCACTCAAGGTTTCTTCACTAACCCCTTTCTTTTAAGACAGTTTTGTTCAAACACCATATATTCCGTCCTAAGTAAACAATCCTTGGTTCCCAGTATAGTCATGTATTTTTGTATTCAGCACCATCGCCACTATCTATATAAGGACATCTCCATTTCTTCCCCAAAGAGGAGGAAGAGTCAAAGAAGGCAGAGAGACAAAAGAAAAAGAGAAAGAGAGAGAGAAATAAAACAACAACAGAAACATCACAGCTAGAAAGCAACAAAAGGAAAGATAGCATTAACCTAAAGTAGAATAGTCAGACAACATCACCAATGCCAGGAGTCCTATATCCTTCCCCTATTCCCCATACCCCCCTCCCACCATAAGCATTTAGCTATGTCTATTGCCTTTGTTATATTAAATGAAGCATAATACAATGTTTCCATTAATTATAGTTTCTAGTTTGCATGGATTGTATTTTCCCCCCAATCCCACCCTATTTTTAACACCTTGCAATGTTGATATTCATTTGTTCTACCTCATGTAAAAACATATTTGTACTTTTTATTACAATTGTTTATTTCCAACTTCATTCCATTGTGGTCTGAGAAGGTGTTTTGTATAATATCAATATTTTTAAATTTGTTGAGACTTGCTTTGTGACCCAACATGTGGTCTATCCTAGAGAATGTTCCATGAGTACTGGAGAAAAAAGTGTATCCTGCTGTTGTTGGATGTAGTGTTCTATAAACGTCTGTCAAGTCTAGTTCATTTATCACACAATTCAACATCTCTGTTTCTTTAGTGATCCTCTGTCTAGATGTTCTATCCATTGATGAGAGTGGTGTATTGAAGTCTCCAACTATTATTGTAGAGGTATCTATTTCTACTTTCAGTGATTGCAGTGTTTGCCTCATGAGTTTTGGGGCATTCTGGCTTGGTGCATAAATATTTATGACTGTTATGTTTTCTTGATGAATTGACCCTTTTATTAATATATAGTGTCCTTCTTTGTCTCTTTTAATTGTTTCACTTTTGAAGTCTAACTTGTCTGATATTAAATAGCTACTCCCACTTTTTTCTGGTTGTTGTTTGCATGAAATATCTTTTTCCAACCTTTCACTTTCAGTCTATGTTTGTCCTTGTGTCTAAAGTGAGTTTCTTGTAGACAGCATATAGATGGGTCCTGTTTTTTAATCCATTCTGCCAGTCTGTGTCTTTTTATTGGGGGAGTTTAATCCATTTACACTTAGTGTTATTACTGTAAGGGCAGTACTTTCTACTACCATTTTGTTTTTTCAAATTTATATGTCATATCTTATTTTTTCCTCTCCTTTTACCTTTCCTGATAATCTTCATTTCTGCACTCTTCTCCAACTCTCTCTCTCCTGTCTTTTCCTATCAGCCTGTAGCACTCCCTTTAGTATTTCTTGTAGCGCCGGTCTCTTATTCACAAACTCTCTCAGTGTCTGTTTGTCTGAAAATGTTTTAATCTCTCCCTCATTTTTGAAGGAAAATTTTGCTGGATATAGAATTCTTGGTTGGCAGTTTTTCTCTTTCAGTATCTTAAATATATCATGCCACTGTCTTCTTGCCTCCATGGTTTCTGCAGAGAAATCTGTACACAGTCTTATTGACCTTCCCTTGTATGTGATGGATTGCTTTTCTCTTGCTGCTTTCAGAATCCTCTCTTTGTCTTTGACATTGGACAATCTGACCAGTAAGTGTCTTGGAGTAGGTCTATTGGGATCTATTCTATTTGGGGTACGTTGTACTTCTTGAATCTCTAATTTTCTGTCTTTTATAAGAGTTAGGAAATTTTCAGTGAATATGTCTTCTATTACTCTTTCTGCCCCTTTTCCCCTCTCTTCTCCTTCTGGGATACCCATAACATGTATATTCGTGCGTTTCATGTTGTCAATCAGCTCCCTAAGACCCTGCTCATACTTTTCCATTTTTTCACCATCTGTTCTTTTGTGTGTATGAATTCGAATGACCTGTCTTCCAGTTCACTGATCCTTTCTTCTGCCTGTTCAAATCTACTGTTGTGTCCCTCCATTGTGTTTTTCATCTCCTCCATTGTGGCCTTCATTCCCATGAGTTCTGCCATTTTTTTTTTAAGTTTATGAATTCTTCTTTATGGTCAGCCAGTGTCTTCTTTATATCCTTCAGCTCTTTTGCTATATCTTCCTTCATTTCATTGAATTTATTTAGCATTAGTTGCCTCCACTCCTGTGTCTCAGCTGAGCTATTAGTTTGTTCCTTTGGCTGGTCCATGTTTTCATGTTTCCTGGTATGGCTTGTTATCTTAAGTTGTCTAGGCATCTGATTTTCTTGATTAGTTTATTTTGGAGCCTGTTTTCTGTCTTTTACCTAGTGGTTTTCTTGTTGGTTGGCTTTGTTCTCTGGCCTCTGTTATTCAGTTCAACTTATTCTAGACCTCTAACTTAGGTTCTATTTAGTTGATCAGAATTTTTCCCCTCTTGTTTTTTCTGTTTCTTGCTCTGCCTCTATGTAACCTTTTTGTGAGTGGGTCTCCTCAGATATGGTCGACCCTAGTCAGATTTTCCCAGTCTAGTGAGGCCCAGGTCTCACTGGGAGGGTATGGAATTTTCCTGAGAATGACACCCTCCTATGAGGCCTTTAGAATTGGTGCTTTTCCTCCCCTGTCCAGCAGGTGGCGCTGGCCAGCCCGCAGCTCCCCCACCAGTGTAAGGAGGTGTGGAGACTTTAGTTCTCCTGGTGACTCTGATCCTGTCGGGGGCGTGGCTGACTGCAGCCAGAATCTGAATTCCAGCCCCTGGGGTCTGAATTCCCAAAAGGAGGACTGCCAGTTGAGCTGGGCCTCCCTCCACTCTCCTAATCCTCAGAACTCCAGTTGTCTCTCAGGGGCACTATTCCCTTCTCCCCTCTCCTCTTTGGGGCCTCTCCATGTAGATTCCTTGGTCAGCCTGAGTTGCCAATTAAAGACGGGGGTGGAGACCTTCAGTAGTGAATACGGAACTCAAAGACACTGTGGGTACTCTGTCTCCCCCAAGCCCAGCCTAGTCCCTCAACCTGGGCTTTCCAATAGAAAATAACCACATGTATTACTTTTAGATTTAAAAAAAAAAAAAAAGTAGAAAAGAAATCAAGAAAAAGAAAAAAGGAAAAAAAAAAAAAGAGTCTCTTTTAAAAGTCTTTCCCCAGCCTGGAAGTTTTGTCAGTGTCAGAATAGAGCATTTAAAGATATGCTTTGGGCTATTGTCTGATAATTACTCTCCAACCGCTTCAGTTCCACCCCTGCTGGGGGCTACTGAAATGCAAAAAGATAAGGGATCAGTGAGAAGCCAGAAGGGACAAAATGTAGGGGGAAAAAAATGGCTTTTTTGGAGTCTGGGAATGGGTGCCCACTTTTACCTGCCCCCACTTCTCGGAGCCCAGCCCTTCTTTAGCACCCCAGCTCCCAAAGTTAGTTAATTAATTTGTTAATTAATTCTGCAGTTGAGGCTGGGTTGAGCCTCCCTTCTTGCCCTCAGCAGATTGCTGTTTTTTATTTTTTTTCCCCCTCTTTCAGGGAGCAGGCAGCAAGACAGTCTGTGAGGTCTGGGTGGGGAGGGGCGCCAGACCCCTGGTCCGGGGAACTTACAATGTTCGCTGCGATCTCAGCTTTTCCTCCAATTCCAAACTTGTGTCCAATGTGTGACTGGTTACTGGAGACCCCGAAAACACTGTTTCATATAGCTCTTGGGTAATTGCCAGCTGCTCTAGGGGAGAGACGAAATTCTGCTCCTCACCATGCCACCATCTTGCCTCGCCTCCCTTATTAAAATTGTTGAACACCCTAGGTTTCCCTGAGTTACACAGTCCCAGTCTTTATCCTTCATCTTAGGTTCTGGTGTCTCACATGGTCCCAGCCTTCCTCTTTCAACCATACTCACAGTCATCTTTGTTCAGTGTACTTACATTGCTGTGCTACTATCTCCCAACATTGTTTTCCAAACCTCTCACTCCTGTCTTTTCCTTTTTAACTGCAGTGCTTCCTTTAGTGTTTCCTGTAGAGCAGGTATCTCATTCACAAACTCTGTCATTGTCTGTTTGTCTGAGAATATTTTAAGCTCTCCCTCATATCTGAAGGACAGTTTTGCTGGATATAGGATTCTTGGTTGGTTGTTTTTCTCTTTCAGTATCTTAAATATATCATCTCACTTCCTTCTTGCCTCCATGGTTTCTATTGAGAATCCACAGATAGTCTTATCAAGCTTCCTTTGTATGTGGTGGATTGCTTTTTTCTTGCTGCTTTCAGGATTCTCGCTTTATCTTTGATGTTTGATAATCTGATTATTAAGTGTCTTGGCATGGGCCTATTCAGATTTATTCTGTTTGGGGTATACTGCGCTTCTTGGATCTGTAATTTTATGTCTTTCATAAGAGATGGGAAATTTTCATTGATTATTTCCTCTATTATTGCTTCTGCCCCTTTTCCCTTCTTTTCTCCTTCTGGGACACCAGTGACATGTACATTCCTGATTTTCATTTTGTCCTTAAGTTCCTGGAGATGTTGCTCATATTTTTCCATTCTTTTCTCTATCTGTTCTTTTGTGTATAGGCTTTCAGGTGCCATGTTCTCCAGTTCCTAAGTGTTTTCTTCTACCTCTTGAGACCTGCTGTTGTATGTTTCCATTGTGTCTTTCATCTCTTGTGTTGTGCCTTTCATTTCCATAGATTCTGCCAGTTGGTTTTTCGAACTTTCAATTTCTACCTTATGTACACCGTGTTTCCACTATATGGTCCATCTCTTTTGCCATATACTCCCTAAACTTTTTGAATTGACTTAGTATTAGTTGTTTAAGTTCCTGTATCTCAGTTGAAGTGTAAGTTTGTTCCTTTGACTGGGCCATAACTTTGTTTTTCTTAGTGTAGGTTGTAGTTTTCTGTTGTCTAGGCATGGTTTCCTTGGTTACACCAATCAGGTTTTCCCAGACCAAAACAGGCTCTGGTCCCAGAATGAAGAAATATTCAGTATCCAGTTTCCCTGAGGGTGTGGCTTAGAAAATTGGTACACCTATGAGGCCTGGGGTCACTGTGCTTTTCTACCCAGCAGGTGGTGCCTGTCAGCCTATAACTCCAGACTGGTATAAGGAGGTGTTTCCCGTGGCTGTTTTCCCCTAGTCTCTGGGGTCTGGTTCTGAATGGAAGGCAGGTAGTAGAGCTGGGCCCCACTCCTTTCCTCTTAGAGAAGACAGATCCCCCTAGGGGGTCATTAGCATTTCAATGGTCTCTCTCTGCCTATGCTATCTCCACCTTTGTCTGGGTCAGAGCACTGGGAGCTGAAAATGGCTGAGGCTTTCTCCACTGAGCCAAAAAGGAGCAGAAAGTCCCCTGCAGGGCTAGTCCATGGCAACCCTCTGGCTCTCCAAGGTCAGTGGTCACCCAAAGCCTCTGTCTGCTTGTTGGGGATTTGTAGCTTGTAGTGAGCAGTTCACACTCACTTATTAAAACTCCAGTTAAAACTGAGTTGAGCTATATTTGCTTGCTGGGGGAGAGCTTCTCTCTAGCACCACAAGGCTTTGCAGCTTGGGCTGTGGGGGGAGGGGTCTCCCAGATTGGATCTGCAGTTTTTACTTACAGCTTTTATGCTGTTATCTTGGGCATTCCTCCCAATTCAGGTTAGTGTATGATGAGTGGACAGTCATGTTTGTCCCCCTGCAGTTATTCTGGATTATTAGTTGTTCCGGGGGGACTAACTAGCTTCCACTCCTGTCTATGCTGCCATCTAATTATGACATTTTATTAAATGTTTTAAAAGCAAAGAAAAAAGCTACATAAGAAACCACTTCATACCTCCCAGGATGGCTAGAAAGAAGAAAGTCAGATAATAACAGGCATTGGCAAGAATGTGGAGAAATTGAAACCCTGAGAAGCTGCTGGTGGGAATATAAAATGGTGCTGCTGCTTTGGAAAACAGTCTGGTATTTCCTTAAGTGAATAAAATAGAGTTACCATACAAGCTGGAAATTCCAGTCCAATGTATATGCCCAAGAGAAATTAACACAAATATTCCAACCAAAACTTGTACAGGAATGTTTATAGCATCATTATTCATAATAACCAAAAGATAGAAACAACCTAAATGTCAATCAATGGAAGAATGGACAAATAAAATGTGTTATATCCATACAGTGGAGTGATATTCGGCCATAAAAAGGAATGAAATGCTGTTACATATTAAAACATGATGAACCTTAATAACATTATGCTGAAAGAAAGAAGCCGGTGACACAAGAGTGCATATTGTATGATTCCATTCATCTGAAAGTCCAGAATAGGGAAATCTCTAAAGACAGAATGTTGAGTAGTGGTGCCTTAGGGCTGGAGTAGGGGGTGACGGTGGTGGAATAGAGGGGTGAGAGCTCACGTGTATGCTGTTCCTTTTTGAGGCGATGAAAATATTATGAATTGACCATGGTGATGGTTGCACGTATCTACGAATATGCTAAAAACCCATTGAGTTGTATACTTTAATGGGTAATTGCATGGTTTGTGAATTATATCTCAGTAAAGTTGTTTAAAATATATAAGTTTCAAGAGGCTGTAGAGCAATTATCCATGTGAGTGGATTTCATTATTGAGGGGGCAGATCCTCTGCCCCCCCCCCCCGGTGAAGCTTCTGATGACACAGGGAAGAGGCAGTTTTCTTGGAGACACCAAGGGCAGTTTACTCTGCAGTCCCACCCCATGCTGCCTCACCAAGAGAAAACTCCCCAGATGACCTCTACTTTGCTGACCTCAGGGACATGCAAACAGACCTTTTCCAACTATGTGCTTTCTTGCTGATCATGGAGTAAATAAAACAGTGGTCATTGAAATAACCAACTCAAGGAAATTTGGGGAGCTTTGGATGATAAGAAAGGTGGATGGGGGTGATTAAGCAAATAGCATGAACAAGAGAAAAGGAGGTGAGTTCCAAATGTGAAAGAGAAAGAGGAGGTTGGGAAATGCCAACACCCCCTCCAGGTCCTCAAGGCACCTGGGACTGATCTATACCTTCATCCATTCCCCAGATTATTTTGAAGCAAATCCAAAATATCCTATTTCATTCATAAATATTTCAATAACATACTTAGATGGTTTAAAAATCCAGCCAAAAAGAAAATCTGAGTTGATTAAACTATCCAATCACTTGCTGCTTATTGGAGATACATTCATTGGAAAAGGACACATAAATATTTTCCAACAAAAGAAAGGTAAAGAGATTGGAAGTTAAGGTGATAAAACCTGAAATCTGAAGTAGATTTTAACGTGAATGGCATTAAGCAGGATAAAATTATCTTTTATGTTGGAACATATAACATTATCAATCATTTTGCATTGAATGTTCTCTTTAAATCTGTGAACTGCCTAGCTTCTGTTACCAACAGGACATGGTGTATGTTAGATAAAATGGTGTCTTAAGATTGGGATTTATGCTCAGATTTTGAAATCATTAAATTTCTGACTTCATTTTTTAAATTAAACTTTCTTTTTCAAGATGGTTGTAGACGTATATGTAGTTGGAAGAAATAATACAGAAAGATCCCATGTAACCTGTATTAGTTTCCTAGCTGCCAAACCAAGTACCATACAATGGGTTGGCTTAACAACAGGAATTTATTGGCCCACAGTTTCAGAGGCTAGAAGGCTTGTTTCCTCCATGGGTCGGTATCTTCTGGCTGGCCAACAAACTTTGGGATTCCTTGGCTTTTCTGTCACATGGCAAGGCACATAGTAGCATCTCCTTTCTCTTCTGGGTTCTGTTGACTTCCAGCTTCTGGCTGTTCCTTTTTCTGCGGCCTTGTCTATCAGGCCTCCAGTAATAGGATTAAGACCAATCCTGATTCAGATGGTCACACCTTAACTAAATATAACCTCATGAAATGGTCCTGTTTGCAATGGGATCAAAACCACAAGAATGGATTAAGATTAAGAACATGTTTTTCTGGGGTACATAATTCAATCCCCATCATACCCTTTACTCAGTGTTCTGGTTTGCTAAAGCTGCCAGAATGCAAAATACCATAAATAGATTGGTTTTTATAAATGAGATTTATTAGGTTACAAATTTACAGTTCTAAGGCCATAAAAGTATCCAAACTAAGGCATCAACAAGATGATACCTTCACTGGGGAAAGTCTGATGGCATCTGGAACACCTCTGTTAGCTGGGAAGACATGTGGCTGGCATCTGCTGGCCCTTTTGCTTCCTGGTTTCATTGCTTTCAGCTTCTGATTCCAGTAGCTTTCCTCTTAAGTGTCTATGGGTTCTCATGCAGCTTCTCTTGGGCAAACTCTGAGTTTCATCTCTTAGCTTGGCATCTCCAAATGTCTGGGTCTGTATCAGCTCTCCTGGTTCTGTTTCAATGGCTGTCTCCAAAATGTCTCTGGGAGTTTTCTAAGTGTCTCTCTACTTCTTTCTCTCTGTGAGCTCTCTTAAAGGATTCCAGTAAACTAATCAAGACCTGCCTTGAATGGGTGGGGTCACATTTTCATGGAAATAACATAATCGAAAGATCTCACCCACAGAGCCGGAGGGTCGCCTTGGACTGGGTCTGAAGGGGACTATCTGTTTCTTTTTCAGCTCAGTGGAGAAAGCCCCAGTCATTTTCAGTTTCCAGGGCTGTGAAGCGGAGAAGGGTGGAGACAGCACAAGCAGAGAGTGAGACCATTGAAATGCTAATGTACTCCACCTGGGGGCTCTGTCTTCTCTAGGAGGAAAGGGGTGGGGCCCTTTCCATTCAGAACCAGACCCCAGAGCCTGGGGGAACACGGCCATACCTCCTCACACCAGTCAAGAATTATAGGCTAACAGGCATCACCTGCTGGGCAGAAAAGCACAGTGACCTGAGGCATCAAAGGGTGGAGCAATTTTCTAAGACACACCCACAGGGAAACCAGATACTGAATATTTCTTCCCTCTGGGACCTGAGCCTGTTCTGGTCTGGGAAAACCTGCTTTGGATAACCAAGGAAACCATGCCTAGACAACAGAAAATTACAACCTACACTAAGAAAAACAAAGTTATGGCCCAGTCAAAGGAACAAACGTACACTTCAACTGAGATACAGGAATTTAAACAACTAATGCTAAATCAATTCAAAAAGTTTAGAGAAGATATTGCAAAAGAGATAGAGGCTGTAAAGGAAGCACTGGACATGTATACGGCAGAAATCAAAAGTTCAAAAAAACAACTAGTAGAATCTATGGAAATGAAAGGCACAACACAAGAAATGAAAGACACAATGGAAACATACAACAGCAGATCTCAAGAGGCAGGAGAAAACACTCAGGAACTGGAGAACAAAACACCTGAAAGCCTACACACAAAGGAGCAGATGGAGAAAAAAATGAAAAAATATGAGCAACGTCTCCGGAAACTCAAGGATGAAACAAAGTACAATAAGGTACGTATCATTGGAGTCCCAGAAGGAGAAGAGAAGGGAAAGGGGGCAGAAGCAATAATAGAGGAAATAATTAATGAAAATTTCCCATCTCTTATGAAAGACATAAAATTACAGATCCAAGAAGCGCAGTGTACTGCAAACGGAAGAGATATGAATAGGCCTACGCCAAGACACTTAATAATCAGATTATCAAATGTCAAAGACAAAGAGAGAATCCTGAAAGCAGCAAGAGAAAAGCGATCCATTACATACAAAGGAAGCTTAATAAGACTATGTGCGGATCTCTCAGCAGAAACCATGGAGGCAAGAAGGAAGTGGTGTGATATATTTAAGATACTGAAAGAGAAAAACCGCCAACCAAGAATCCTGTATCCAGCAAAGCTGTCCTTCAAATATGAGGGAGAGCTCAAAATATTTTCTGATAAACAGACAATGAGAGACTTTGTGAACAAGACTCCTGTCCTACAGGAAATACTAAAGGGAGCACTACAGGGTGATAGAAGACAGGAGTGCGTGGTTTGGAACACAATTTGGGGAGACGGTAGCACAACAATGTAAGTATACTGAACAAAGGTAACTATGAATACGGTTGAGAGAGGAAGGTGGGGAGCATGTGAGACACCACAAGAAAGGAGGAAAGATAATGACTGGGACTGTGTAACTTGGTGAAATCTAGAGTATTCAACAATTGTGATAAAATGTACAAATATGTTCTTTTACGAGGGAGAACAAGCAAATGTCAACCTTGCAAGGTGTTAAAAATGGGGAGGCATTGGGGGAGGGATGCAATCAGCATAAACTAGAGACTATAACTAATAGAATCATTGTATTATGCTTCCTTTAATGTAACAAAGGTGATATACCAAGGTGAATGCAGATAAGGCGGGGATAGGGGAGGCATGTTAGACACTTGAGATTGGTGGTATTGTCTGATTCTTTATTCTACTTTGATTTAAGGTTATTTTTCCTTTTGCTGCTTCCTAGCTGTCTTTTTTTTCCTCTTTCTTTTTCCTCTCTACCTTCTTTGACGCTCCCTCCTGCGTTGTGGAAGAAATGTAGATGCTCTTATATAGATAATGGTGAAGGTGGTGAACACATAAATGTATGACCATGCAGAAAACCATCGATTATTTACTTGGGATGGAATGTATGGTGAGTGAACAAAACCATATTAAAAAAAATGGGTTGATGACAAAACCTCGAGGGCAATATACTGAGTGAAATAAGCCAGACACATAAAGACAATTATTGCAGGGTCTCACTGATAGGAACTAATTATAATATGCAAACTCATAGACATGAAATATAAGGTACCAAGATACAGGACGAGGCTTAAGAATGGGGAGTGATTGCTTAGTATGAGCAGAATGTTCAATTAGGATGAACTTAAATGTTTGGAAATGAACAGGGGTGTTGGTAGCAAGATGTGAGAATAACTAACAGCGCCGAATGGTGTGTGAATGAGGTGGAAAGGGGAAGCTCAGAGTCATATATGTCACCAGAAGGAAAGTTAGAGGTCAAAAGATGGGAATGTATAAAACTGAATCCTATGGTGGGCAATGCCCATGATCAACTGTACAAATACTAGAAATCGCTTCCATGAACCAGAACAAATGTATGACAATACAATTAGAAGTTAATAATAGAGGGACATATAGGGAAGAACTATATACCTATTACAAACTATATACTACAGTTAGTAGTGTTTCAACATTTTTTCATAAACAGTAACAAATGTACTATACTACGAGTCAACAATTGAGGGGGGTTGGTTAGGGATATGGGGAGGATTAGAGTTTCCTTTTCTTTTCTTTTTTTTTTTTCATCTTTCACTTTATTTCTTGTCTGGAGTAATGAAAAGTTTCTAAAAATTGAACAAAAATTAAGTGTGATGGATGCACAGCTGTATGAGGGTACCCAGGGGCAAGTGATTGTACACTTTGGATCTTTGGATAATTGTGTGGTATCTGAACAATCTCAATAGAAATGGAAAAAAAAAAGGAAAAAAAAAAAAGATCCCACCCAAATAAACTGCTCCCACAAGATTGAATTAAAGGAACAGTCTTTTCTGGGGTACATAATAGATTCAAATTGGAACACCCAGTTTCCCCAATGGTAACATCTTGTAAAACTGTAGTATAATAACACAACCAGGATATTTACATTGATACTGTCAAGATATAGAATATTTCCATCACAAGGATCCCTTGTATTACCTTTTTATAGCTACACCCACTTCCTTCCTCACCCAACCCCACCTTAACTCTTGGTAACCACTAATCTGTACTCCATTTTTATAATTTTGTCACCTCAGGAATGTTCTATAAATAGAATTATACAATAAGTCACCTTTTAGGAATGGCTTTTTCACTCAGCATAATTCTACAGAGAGTCATCTAAATCACTGCTTCTATCAATACTTTGTTTCTTTTTATTGCTGAATAGTATTCCATAATATAGACATACCACCATTTGTTTTACCATTTTCCCAGTGATGAACATCTGAGTTTACTTCCAGTTTTTGGACATTGTTAATAAAACTGCTATAAACATTTATGTTCAGGATATTATGTGAACATGTTGTCATTTATCTGGGATTAAAATGCTCAGGACTGCAAATCCTGGGTTGTATATAGTTGCATGTTTAGTTTTTTAAGAAACTGCCAAATTGTTTTCCAGAGTGACTGGGTTGCTTATTTGGTCAAGGAAGCACTGGCCAGATTGTGAGGGTAGTTTGTAGATAGATTTGCGTCTGTAATCAGTTCATTGCATCTATGGCTGATTGCATCTACAATCAACAAAGGAGACCAGATCACTTTCAGCAATGTGAGGAGTCTTCTCATCCAATCAGTTGGAAGTGTTAAAAGCTAGAACTGAGAATTTCAGAAGTCAGAAGAATTTTCTGCTTCAAGTTCAATCAGGAAGCTTCCCATGGAGAATTCAGACTTGCCAGACTTCAGGATCACCTTTATCAATTTCCAGCTAGCAGCATGCTCTATGGTGTACAGACTTGCCAGGCTCCACAGTCACATGAGCCAATTCCTCTGAATAAATATTTATGTATTTACATATTTAAATATATTTATATATTTACATATTTATAAACTCCAGTTGTTTATGTTTCTCTGGAAAATCCTGAATAATACAGTGGCTGTACTACTTTACATTCCCACCAGCAATGTATGAGTGTTCAAGTTTCTCTGAATCTTGGCCAGCTGTGGAGTTGTCATTATGTTTCATTTTAGCCATTCTGATAGATAGGTAATAATATCTCATTGTAGTTTTAATTGGCATTTCCCTAATGGTTAAAGATGTTGAAACATCTTTTCATGCACTTATTTGCCATCTGTATATCTTCTTTAGTGAAATGTCTTTTCATGTCCCTCACTCATTTTCTAATTGGATTGTTTGATATTTCAGTGTCAACTTATGTTTTTTTTAAAACAATTTTATTCACATACCATATAATCCATCCAAAGTCTTTACAACCAAAGGATCTTGGTATATCACAGAGTTGGGCATTCATTACCACAATCAATTTGAGAACATTCTCATTGCTCCAAAAAAAAAAAAAAAAAATCCAAAGGAAAAAAAAATCCCACATCCCTTTTACCCCCATATTATTGACACTTAGCATTTGTTTTGGTTTGCTAAAGCTGCTGGAATGCAATATACCAGAAATGGGTTAGCTTTTAACAATGGGGATTTATTAAATTGCAAGTTACAGTTCTAAGGCTGTGAAAATATCTAAATTAAGGCATCAACAAGAGGATACCTTCTCTGAAGAAAGGCGGCTAGCATCTGGGGTTCCTGTGTCATGTGTGATGTCTGCTCCTTCTTCTCTTCTGGGTCCTGGTTTCAAAAATGGCTCTCTCTCTCTCTGCTTCTGTGAGTCCTTCTTGCTTCTCCTGGGGCATTTTCTTTCTTAGCTTCTCTGAGCTCTCTGAATTTCTCTGTCTTTTATCCTCTCATGAAGGACTCCAGCAAGGGGATCAAGACCCACCCTGAATGGGCTGGGTCACACCTCTTTGGAAACAACCTAATCAAAAGGTCCTAACCACAACCAGTCTGCACCCAAAGTGATGGGTTAAAAGAACATAGACTTTTCTGAGGTACATAACAGATTCAAACCAGCACAGCATTGGTATATTACCTTTGTTTCAATCGATACGAGACTATTATTAATGTTACTGTTAACTGCAGTCCATAGTTTTCATTAGTTGTATTTTCCCCCATTTACCACCTGTCCTAGTTTGCTAATGCTGCAGAATGCAAAACACCAGAGATGGATTGGCTTTTATAAAACGGGGATTTATTTCGCTACACAGTTACAGTCTTAAGGCCACAAAGCGTCCAAGGCAACACATCAGCAATCGGGTACCCTCACCGGAGGATGGCCAATGGCCTCCGGAAAACCTCTGTTAGCTAGGAAGGCAGCTGGCATCTGCTCCAAAGCTCCGGCCTCAAAACGGCTTTCTCCCAGGACGTTCCTCTCTAGCAAGCTTGCTCCTCTTCAAAACATCACTCCCAGCTGCACTCTCTTCCTCCCCCCGAGTCAGCTCATTTATGTAACTCCACCGATCAAGGCCCACCCCGAATGGGTGGGGCCACGCCTCCATGAGAACATCTCATCAGAATCATTGCCCACAGCTGGGTGGGGCACATTCCAAGCAAATCCAACCATCACCAAAACGTCTGTCCCACAAGACCACAAAGATAATGGCATTTGGGGGACACAATACATTCAAACTGGCACATTCCACCCCCTGAACCCCAAAATGACATTATCTTTCCAAATACAAAATATATTCATTCCATCACAATATCACAAAAACTTAAATCATTTCAGTAACAAAAGTTAAGTACAAAATCCCATCAAAATCAGTTTAGGCTTGGTCAGTTCTAAGGCATAATTCCCCTCTAGCTGTGGATCTGTGAACCTAGAACAAGTTATGTGCTTCCAATATATAAAGGAGAGACATTCATAGGATAAACATTTCCATTGCCATAAGGAGAAACAGTAAGGAAAACAGGGTTAACAGGAGCAAAACAGTTCCTAAAACCCACAGGACAAAGTCCATTAGATTTCAAAGTCCGAGAGTCATTTACAGAACAATGTTGCATCCTTGGGGCTTGAGAGAGTGGGAGCCTAACCCTTCCCAAGGGCCTTTTCTGCAGCCCGTTCCTCTCCAAACACTTAGGTGAGTGCTCCAACATTTCCACACATTGGGGAGACCACCTTCTCGGCCCCACCCTCCTCAAACATCGGGGCAGCTCCCGGATTCCCTTCCATCTCCGGGTCACACGCTCAACCCCTTCAGAACAGTGTGGTGGCAGCCAGGCTCTCCCCAATTCCCTGGAAATGTGCTCCACCCTCTTTGGGACCTGAGGTGGCAAAACTCTTCCAGAGCATCGAGGCGGAAAGCCCGCCCTTGACCTCCAGGGCAAACTCACCCTTTCCATGCATGTGGGCTGCTCTGCTCTCCCAGCCCTAAACCTCTTGACTCCAGACCTCAACCTCCATGGCTCTGTCTTTGAAGAGATTTTTCCTTTAATTTTTTCCTTGTCTGTCTCCTCCAGTCCAGACCGGCAATGGCTCCGTCTATAAAGATCTCGCAAAAATTCTGTTGGCTTTGCATGAAGCATGCAGGGGTCAAAGCCATCAGACAATAGGAGTTTCCACAAATCCTTTCTGCTTAACTCCTTATCCAATCTTGGCTTGTCCTCAGGTTGGGCTGTAGCTTCTGGGATTCTACCCACTGGAAGCCCGTAATTTTCCAAGCCATCAACTTCTGGTTTCTTTGAACCCAAGAGTTCAGTTCTAAGTTTCTCTCTCTCTGCTCGCATTTTACTATAAGCTGCAAGGAGAAGCCAGGATACGTCCTCCACACGTAGTCTGGAGATCTCCTCAGCTAAGTATTCCAAGTTGTTGCTTCCAGATTCTTCCTTCCATCTGACACCAGGACTCAATTTTGCCAAATTCTCTGCCACTTTAAAACAAGGATCGCCTTTCTTCCAGTTTACAACACATTCATCATTTCTGTTCAAGTCCTCATCAGAAGTATCTTTAGAGTCCATATTTCCACAAACAGTCTCTTTAAAGCAGTTTTGGCCTTTTCTGTCAAGCTCCTCACAACTCTTCCAGAAATTCCCCCTTATCCATTTAAAAAGCCAGTCCAACATGTTTGGTGTTTGCAAAATCAGCAGCAAAAGCACCCCACTTCTCTGGTACCAAAATCTGTCCTAGTTTGCTAATGCTGCAGAATGCAAAACACCAGAGATGGATTGGCTTTTATAAAACGGGGATTTATTTCGCTACACAGTTACAGTCTTAAGGCCACAAAGCGTCCAAGGCAACACATCAGCAATCGGGTACCCTCACCGGAGGATGGCCAATGGCCTCCGGAAAACCTCTGTTAGCTAGGAAGGCAGCTGGCATCTGCTCCAAAGCTCCGGCCTCAAAACGGCTTTCTCCCAGGACGTTCCTCTCTAGCAAGCTTGCTCCTCTTCAAAACATCACTCCCAGCTGCACTCTCTTCCTCCCCCCGAGTCAGCTCATTTATGTAACTCCACCGATCAAGGCCCACCCCGAATGGGTGGGGCCACGCCTCCATGAGAACATCTCATCAGAATCATTGCCCACAGCTGGGTGGGGCACATTCCAAGCAAATCCAACCATCACCAAAACGTCTGTCCCACAAGACCACAAAGATAATGGCATTTGGGGGACACAATACATTCAAACTGGCACACCACCCTATTATTAACACCTTATAATAGTGATGTACATTTGTTCTCCATTATGTAAGAACATCCTTGTATTTGCAAAATTAACCACAGTAATTGTTCAAAATAGGATTCACTATGTTAAATACTCCCATGTTTTATCCTCTAGCTTTCCTTCTAGTGACATACGTGATGCTAAACTTCCCCTTTCAACTGTAATCACACCCATAATTTGGTGCTGTTAGTTAGCCTTACAGTAATGTGCTATCACCTCTATCCATTTCAAAACATTTACAATCAACCTTATTAAAAATTTTGAACAAATGAAATATCAGCTCCCCTTTCTCTACCCTCTTTCTATCTGCTGGTAACATACTCTTTTAGCTCTAAGAGCTTGCTCATTATAATTAGTTCATATTAGTGAGACTATACAATATTTGTCTTTTACGTCTGGCTTATTTCACTCAACATAATGTCTTCAAGGTTCATCCATGTTGTTGCATGCATCAAGACTTCATTCCTTTTTATTGCTGAATAACATTCCATTGTATGAGTATATCACATTTTGTTTATCCATTCATTAGTTGATGGAAACTTGGGTTGTTTCCATCTTTTGGCAATTGTGAATAATGCTGCTATGAACATCAGTATGCAAACATCTGTTTGCATCCCTGCTTTCAGCTTTCCTGGGTATATACCTAGTAATGGGGTTGTCAGATCATATGGCGATTCTTTACTTAGCTTCCTGAGAAACTGCCAAAATGTCTTCCACAGTGGCTACACAATTCTACGTTCTCACTAGCAGTAAATAAGTGTTCCTGTTTCTCAACATGCTCTCCAACACTGTAGTTTTCTGTTTTTCTGATACTAGCCATTCTACTATGTGTGAAATTATATTCTACTGTAGTTTTGATTTGGATTTCCCTAATAGCTAATGATGTTGAGCATCTCTTCAGGTGCTTTTTAGCCATTTGTGTTTCCTCTTTGAAAAGTGTTTATTTAAGTCTTTTGCCCATTTTTTAAATTAGGGTTTTTTTTTTTATTGTTGAATTGTAGGATTTCTTTATATATTCTGGATATTGAACCCTTATCAGATATGTGGTTTCCAAGTATTTTCTCCCATTGAGTTGACTGCCTTTTTGCTTTCTTGACAAAGTCCTTTGAAGCACAAAAGTATTCAGTTTTGAGGAGGTCCCATTTATCTATTTCTTCTTTCAATGTTTATGCTTTGGGTGTTAGGTTGAAATAAACTACCTCCTATGTTCCAGTTTGCTTAATCTGCTGTTATGAAAAATACCAGAAATAGATTGGCTTTTATGAAGGGGGTTTATTAGGTTACAAATTTACAGTTCTAAGGCCATAAAAGTGTCCAAACTAAGGCATCAACAAGAGGATAACTTCCCTGAAGAAAGGCCGATGGCATCTGGAATACCTCTGTCAGCTGAGAAGGCACATGGCTGGCATCTGCTGGTTCTTTGCTCTCATGTTGCATTTCACAATGGCTTTCTCCAAAATGTCTCTGAATTCCTTCTTAGCTTCTATCTCTTAGCTCCTTCATATCCTTGCTTGTTTCCCCAAGGCATTTCTCTCTAAGTGTCTGGGGGTCCTCTCTTAGCTTCTCCAGAGCAAACTCTGGGCTTCATCTTGTAGCTTAGTATCTCCAAACATCTTTCTGTCTGCATCTCCAAGTGTCTCCAAGCATTTGGGTCTGTGTTGGCTCTTAGCTTCTCCCGGGGATGAACTCTGGATTACATATCTTAGCTTCTCTCCAAAATGTTTCTCTCAGTTCTCTGAGCTCCTCTCTCTGTGAGCTCTGTTAAAGGACCCCAGTGATCTAATTAAGACATGCTCTGAATGGGCAGGTTCACAACTCCATGGAAATAATTTAATCAAAGGTCTCACCCACAGTTGGGTGTGTCACATCTCCATGGAAACATTCAATCATAAGGTCCCACCCTAATCAAAAGATTATTAACTTTGCCCCCAAAAGGTTGCATTAAAGAACATGGCTTTTGTGGGGGCATAATAGATTCAAACCAGCACACCCTACTACCAGATTTTGAAGATGCTTCCCTATGTTTACTTCCAGGAATTTTATGATCCTGGCTCTTATATTTAGGACTTTTATCCAGTTTGAGTTAATTTTTATATATGATGTGAGATAGGGGTCCTATTTCATTCTTTTGGATATGGTTATCCAGCTCTCCCAGCACCATTTGTTGAAGAGACTCTTTGGTCTCAGTTGAGTGGCTTTGGCAGCCTTGTAAAAAAAAAATTGTCCATAGATGTGAGAATCTATTTCTGAACTCTCAATTCAATTCCATTGATCAATATATCTTTATGCCAGTATCATGCTGTTTTGACCATTATAGCTTTGTAATATGCTTTTATTTCAGGAAGTGTGAGTCCTCCCACATTATTTTTCTTTCTCAAGTTATTTTTGACTATTTGAGGCCCCTTACCCATCCAAGTAAATTTGTAATTGGATTTTCCATTTCTGCAAAGTAAGGTGTTGGAATTTTGATTGGCATTGCTTTGAATCTGTATATCACTTTGGGTAGAATTGACATCTTAACTATATTGATTCTTCCAATCCATGGACATGGAATGTACTTCCACTTATTCAGATCTTCTTTGATTTCTTTTAGCAGTGTTTTGTAATTTCCTGTGTAGAGGTCCTTTACATCATTGACTAAATTTATTCCTAGATATTTGATTCTTTTAGTTGCCATTTTAAATGGAATATTTTTCTTGAATTCCTCTTCAGATTGCTCCTTATTAGTTTATAGAAACACAACTGGTTTTTTGTGTTGTTCTTGTATACTGCCACTTTGCTGTAGTCATTTCTTAACTCTAGTAGTCTTGTTGTAGATTTTTTGGAACTCTCTCTATATATTATTATGTTATCTGTAAATAATGAAAGTTTTTCTTTTTCCTTTCCAATTTGGATGTCTATCATTTATTTATTTTTTTACCTAATTGCTCTGGCTAGAACTTCTAGCACAATGTCAAATAACAGTGGTGACAGTGGAGACCCTTGTCTTGTCCCAGATCTTAGAGGGCAAGCATTCAGTCTTTCAGCATTGAGTACAATGTTAGATGTGGGTTTTTCATATATGCCCTATATCATGTTGAGGAAGTTTCCTTCTATTCCTATTTAATTGTTTTTATCAAGAATGGATGCTGGATTCTGTTAAATGCCTTTTCTGAATCAATTGAGATGATCATATGGTTTTTCTCCTTTGATTTGTTAATGTGATGTATTATATTAATTAATTTTCTTGTGATGAGCCACTCTTGCATATCTGGGATAAAATCCAACTGATCATGGTGAATAATTCTTTTAATGTGCTTGTTCTGGGGTGCTAGAGCTGCCGTTATGCAAAATACCAGAAATGGATTGGCTTTTATAAAGGGGGCTTATTGGGTTACAAATTTACAGTACAAAGGCCATGAAAATGTCCAAATTAAGAAATCAATAAGAGGATACTGTGCCAGTTTGAATGTATTATGTCCCCCAGAAAAAGCCATATTCTTTGATGCAATCTTGTGGGGCAGACATAATAGTGGGGATTAAGTTGGAACGTTTGGATTAGGTTTTTTGCATGGAGATGTGCCCCACCCAACTGTAGATGATAACTGATGGGATATTTCCATGGAGGCGTGGCCCCACCCATTCAGGGTGGGCCTTGATCAGTGGAGCCATATAAATGAGCTGACTCAAAGAGAACTAAGTCAGTGCAGCTGTGAGTGGCATTTTGAAGAGGAGCAAGCTTGCTAGAGAGGAGCGTCCTGGGAGAAAGCCATTTTGAAACCAGAACTTTGGAGCAGATGCTAGCCACGTGACTTCCCAGCTAACAGAGGTTTTCCAGATGCCATTGGCCATCCTCCAGTGAAGGTACCCGATTACTGATGTGTTACCTTGGACACTTTATGGCCTTAAGACTGTAACTGTGTAGCCAAATAAACCCCCTTTTTATAAAAGCCAATCCGTCTCTGGTGTTTTGCATTCTGCAGCATTAGCAAACTAGAACAGATACCCTCACTGAAGAACAGCCAATGGTGTCCAGAACACCTCTGTCAGCTGGGAAGGCATGTGACTGGCATCTGCCGAGTTGTGTTTCAAAATGGCTTTCTCCAAAATGTCTCTCTCAGCTGCTCTGGGGCATTTTGTCCTTGGTTCTTTCTCCCAGGATGTTTCTCTCTAAGTGACTGAGGGTCATCTCTTAGCTTCTCTGGAGCAAACTTTGAGCTAGCATCTCCAAACATCTCCAAGTATCTCAAAGGCATCATTGTTGGCCTGTAAGCATCTCTTAAATACTCCAGTGAACTAATCAAAATCTACCGTGAATGGGCGGGGTCCACACCTCTGTGGAAATATCTACAGTTGGGTGGGTCATATCTCCATGGAAATGACCTAATCAAAAGATTAATGTCTGCCCTCACAAGACTGCATTTAAAAACATGACTTTTGGGAGACATAATATATCCAAACCAGTACAATGCCATTGGATTTGATTTTCAAGTTGTTTTGTTGAGGATTTTTGCATCTATATTCATTAGAGCAATTGAGCTATAATTTTCTTTTCTTGTATCATCTTTATCTGGCCTTGGTATTAGGTTAATGTTTGCTTCATAGAATGAGTTAGGTAGTGTTCCCTCCTCTTCAATTTTTTGGAAGAGTTTGTGTAGGACTGGTATTAATTCTTCTTGGAATGATTGGTAGAATTCATTTGTGAAGCCATTTGTTCCTGGGCTTTTATTTATTGGGTGGTTTTTGATTACCGCTTCCATCTCTTTACTTGAGATTGGTTTGCTGAGATCTTCCATTTCTTCTTGAGTCTGTGTAGGTTGTTCATTGCTATCTAGGCAATTGTCCATTTCATCTAAGTTGTCTAGCTTGTTAGCATACAGGTGTTCATAGTATTCTCTTATGATTTTTTGAAATTTCTATGGGATCAGTAATAATGCCCCCTCTTATTTCTGATTTTATTTGATTCTGCTCTTTTTTTCTTTGTCAGACTAACTAAGGGTTTCTCAATTTTAAGGATTTTCTCAAAGAACCAGCTTTTAATTTTATTGATTCTATTTTTATTCTCAATTCATTTCTTTTTGCTCTCATTTTTGTTATTTCTTTCCTTCTGCTTACTTTAGGGTTAGTTTGCTATTCTTTCTCTAGTTCCTCCAGGTGTGAAGTTAGATCTTCTATTTTAGCTATTTCATTTATTTAAATGTAGGCATTTAGGGCTATACATTTCCATCTCATCACTGCCTTCACTGCATCCCATAATTTTTAATTGTGCTGGTTTGGATCTGTTATGTACCCCATAAAAGGCCATGTTCTTTTGATCCAATCTTGTGGGGCAGACCTATTGTGAGTGAGATATTTTGATTAGATTATTTCCATGAAGAGGTGACTCTGCCCATTCCAGGTGGGTCTTAATTAGTTTACTTGCATCCTTAAGAGAGTTCATGCAGAGAGTTTGAGCTCAGGGCCAACACAGACCCAGATGCTTAGAGAAGCTGAGAGAAATTTTGGAGAGAAGCTAAAATATGTAATCCAGAGTTTGCCCCCATGAGAAGTTAAGAGAGTAGCTAAGACTGCACTTAATGGGATTCATAAAAGAATGTTCTTGTTCATGGGAATTGTATATGTGAATTATAGTGTTTGTTCAAGGATGTGTGCAGCTAGCTCTCATATGTTCAGAAGACAGAGCAATAGATGATGGATGATAGATAGGGAAAGAGGGAGGGAGGGAGGGAGGGAAAGAAATAGTGGTGTGACAACATGTTAAAGTTAGTGGATTGGGGTATCAGGGGGGGTCAGGGAATGCTGGAGTTCTGTGTATGGGGTTTGTATTGTTTTTGCAACTGTTCCTATAACTTTGAATTTATTTCAAAATATAATTTAAAAAAAAAAAAAAAAAAAAAAAAAAAGAGTAGCTAAGAGAGGCAAAAGCCCAGAGACATTTTGGAGAAAGCCATCACCATATGTCTTCCCATGTGACAGAGGAACCCCAAATGCCATCAGCCTTTCTTTAGAGAAGGTATCTACCTGTTGATGCCTTAATTGGGACATGTTCATGGCCTTAGAGCTATAAAATTGTGAAGTAATAACCCCCGGTTGTAAAAGCCAATCCATTTCTGGTATATTGCATTTCTGGCAACTTTAGCAAACTGAAACATTGTTGCATTCTCATTTTTATTTATCTCTAGATAAATACTGATATTTCTTCTTATTTCTTCTTAGACCCACTTAAGAAGGTTAAATATATGGAGGTTAAATAACACATTTAATCTCCATATATTTGTGATTTTCCAGTTCTCTTGTTATTGATTTCCATCTTCATTCCATTATGATCAGTGTTCTAGTTTGCTAATGCTGCAGAATGCAAAACACCAGAGATGGATTGGCTTTCATAAAAAGGGGGTTTATTTGGCTACACAGTTACAGTCTTAAGGCCATAAAGTATCCAAGGTAACACATCAGTAATCAGGTACCTTCACTGGAGGATAGCCAATGGCATCCAGAAAACCTCTGTTAGCTGGGAAGGCACATGGCTGGTGTCTGCTCCAAAGTTCTGGTGTCAAAATGGCTTTCTCCCAGGACGTTCCTCTCTAGCAAGCTTGCTCCTCTTCAAAACATCACTCACATCTGCACTGAGTTCCTTCTCTTTGAGTCAGCTCATTTATATGGCTCCACTGATCAAGGCCCACCCTGAATGGGTGGGGCCATGCCTCCATGGGAATATCTCAGAGTCATCACCCACAGTTGGGTGGGGCACATTCCAAGCAAATCTAATCAGCACCAAAATGTCTGCCCCACAAGACTACATCAAAGATAACAGCATTTGGGGGACACAATACATTCAAACTGGCACAATCAGGAAATAGTGCTTTGTATAATTTCAATCTTTTTACATATATTTAGATTTATTTTGTGAGCAAATATGTGGTCTATCCTGGAGAATGATCCATGGACACTTGAGAAGACTATATCCTGCTGTTTGGGGGTGCAATGTTCTGTAAATATCTGTTAGGTTTAGTTCATTTATCATATTATTTAAGTTCTCTGATTCCTTAATGATCTAAAAACTATAAAGGGAGGCTAAGCCTACTTATAATTGTGCCTAAGAGTCACCCCCAGAGAAACTCTTTTGTTTCTCAGATGTGGCCCATCTATCTCTAAGCTCTTTTTAGTTTTTAGTGTACTAGAATAACTAGAAGAAAATACCCGAAACTATTGAACTGCAATCCAGTATCCTTGATTTTGAAGACAGTCATATAACTATATATCTTTTATGGTACGTGACTGTGTGATTGTGAAAACTTTGTGGCTCATACTCCTTTTATTCAGTGTATGAACAAATGATTAGAGAAAAGGGGGACAAAAAGTAAATGAATAATGGGGGGAGGAGTAGTGTGAGATGTTTTGGGTGTTCTTTTTAATTTTATTTTTACTACTATTCTTATTTTTTGGAGTAACGAAAATGTTCAAAAAATTGATTGGGGTGATGAATGTACAACTATGTGATGATACTATGGACAGTTGATTGTACACTTTGGATGATTGTATGGTATGTGAATATATCTCAATACAATTGCATTAAAGAAGCAAACTAAAGTGATATCTATATAATGCATAAGAATAACCTCCAGAATGAACTCTCAATTCCATTTGAGATCTTTTAGCCACTGAAACTTTATTTTGTTTAATTCCTTTTCCCCCTTTTGGTCAGGATGGCTTTCTGAATCCCATGATGCCAGGTCCAGACTCATCCCTGGGAGTCATGTCCCACATTGCCAGGGAGATTTACATCCCTGGAAGTCAGGTCCAATGTAGGGGGGAGAGCAATGAGTTTATCTGCCAAGTGGGCTTAGAGAGAGACAGGCCACATCTGAGCAACAAAAGAGGTTCTCTGGGGGTGACTCTTAGGCACCATTGTGAGTAGGCTTAGCCTCTCCTTTGTGGTAACAAGGAGGGCAAGCTCCAAGAAAGTCACTACAATCATAGTCACCAATGCTTGTGAAAATATTAGGAATTCCCCAGGTGGGGCAAGATGGAGGCAGAGGTGGGCCAATATGTCTTTTGATTTGGGAGTTTAATCCATTAACATTCAATGTATTACTGTAAAGACAGCACTTACTTCCACCATTTTATCCTTTGGCTTTTATATGTCAAACCTTTCTTCTATCTGCTTTTTACCTTGTTTCTTAACCTTACTGATAATCTTCATTTCTACATTCTCCTCCAAACCTCTCCCTCCTGTCTTTTCCTTTCAACATTCAGAAGCCCTTTAGTGTTGCTTGTAGGGCAGATCTCTTGTTGACAAACTCTCAGTTTCTGTTTATCTGTGAATATTATAAACTCTCCCTCATTTTGGAAGGACAATTTTGTCAGATAAAGAATTCTTTGCTGGCAGTTTTTCTCTTGCAGTATCTTAAGCATATCATACCACTGACTTCTTGGCTCCATGGTTTCTGATGAGGAATCAGCATTTAGTCTTATTATGCATCCCTTGTATGCGATGAATCACTTTTCTCTTGCTAATTTCAGAATTCTCACTTTGTCTTTGGCATTTGATATTTTGATTAGTATGTGTCTTGGAGTAGGTCTTTTGGGATTTTTGCTGTTTGGTGTATGCTGTGCTTCTTGGACATGCACCTTTGTGTCTTTCATAAGAGTTGGGAGATTTGGGGCCATTATTTCCTCAAATATTCTTTCTGCCCCTTTTCCCTTCTCTTCACCTTATGGCATACCCTTGATATGTATAATTGTCTGCTTCATGGTGCCCTTTTTAATTATTTATTTATCAAAAAAAATTAAAAAAATTTTTCAAATGAAACATAGGAAAGGAATAAAAAAAAAAATCCTGAAGTAACTTCATTGCTTCCAATATGTTCCTACCATACCACAAGAAAATTAATGAACCATGATCATTCCTGAGCATTCCCATTTCATTAAGATTACCCTCAATATTTTACCTGTTCTTATTGGATTATCATACCCCCTTCACTAGCTGTCTATCTCTAGGCCCTGTATATTCCACAGTATACTACATTTGTTTTACATTTTTCACAGAGTTTACATTAGTGGTAACATTCAATAGCTCTCCTTTTATAACTGACTTATTTCACTCAACATTATGGCCTCAAGGTTCATCCATGTTGTCATATGCTTCACAACCTCATTCCTTCTCCCTCTTTTAAAAACATTCTTATATTAGTACATTTAATCCCATCATTGACAACTCTAGGTTTCACTAAGTTAAACAGTCCCAGTATTTATCCTCTTTCTTTCTGATATCATACATGCCCCTAGCCTTCCTCTTTCACCCATACTCACACTCATCTTTGTTCAGAGTATGTACAATATTGTGCTACCATCACACAGTATTGTGCTATTTTTTTCTGCATCTGTACAATCAATCCTGTTGAATATTCTGTACTCCTTCAGCATCAGATGCCCGATCTCTACCCTCTTTCTATCTCCTGATAACTCAACTTTAACTTTTAAGTTTTGCTCATTAATTTTAATTCATATTAGTGAGACCATACAGTGTCTATCTTTTTGTTTCAGGCTAATTTCACTCAATATAATGTCTACTGTCTACTATTTTGTCTTTTGGATTTTATATGTCATATCTTATTTTGTTTTTATTATTTCTCTCTCTCTCTTTTTACCCTTACTGATAGTCTTCATTTCTACACTCTTCTCCAAACCTCTCTCTCCTGTCTTTTCCTAGCTGCCTATAGTGTTCCCTGTAGTATTTCTTGTAGTGCAGAGATCTTGTTCACAAAATCTCAGTGTCTTTTTCTCTGAAAATATTTTTATTCTCCCTCATTTTCGAAGGACAGTTTTGCTGGATATAGAATTCTTGATTGGAAGTCTTTCTCTTTCAGTATCTTAAATATATCATAACACTGCCTTCTCACCTCCATGGTTTCTACTGAGAAATCTGCACAAAGCTTGTGATGGATCACTTTTCTCTTGCTGTTTTCAGAATTCTGTCTTTGTCTTTGACATTTGATAATCTGATTATTAAGTGTCTTGGTGTTGTCTATTCAGATCTATTCTGTTTGGGGTATGCTGAACTTCTTGGATTTGTAATGTTATGTCTTTCATAAGAGATGGGAAATTTTCAGTGATTATTTCTTCCATTATTGTTTCTGCTCCTTTCCCCTTCTCTTCTCCTTCTGGGATACCCATGACATGTATATTTATGCACTTCATGTTGTCAATCAATTCCCTGAGATGATGCTTATATTTTTCCATTCTTTTCCTTATCTGTTCTTTTGCGTGTAGGATTTCAGATGTTCTGTCCTCTAGTTCACTGATCCTTTCTTCTGCCTCTCCAAATCTGCTGTTGTATGTCTCCATTGTGTTTTTCATCTCTTCTATCATACCTTTCATTCCCATAAGTTCTGCCATTTGTTTTTTCAAGCTTACAAATTCTTCTTTATGGTCACCACGTGTCTTCTTTATATCCTTCACCTCCTTTGCCAGATTTTCCTTCAGCTTGCTGATTTGATTTAGAAGATTAGTTTGAACATCTTTAGTTAGTTGTTTAAATTCCTGTATCTCATTTGAAGTATAAGTTTTTTCCTTTGACTGGGCCATATCTTTATTTTCCCTAGTGTGACTTGTAATTTTTGTTGTCTAAGCATCTGGTTTACTTGATTACCCCAATCAGATTTTCCCAGACCAGATGGGCCCAGGTCTCAAGAGGAGGCTGTAATAAGTATCAAGTTTCCCTGAGGCTGAGACCCAGCAGATTTTGACTTTCTTATGAGGTGTCTAGATTCTGTGCTTTTCCTATCCTGCCCAGTAGGTTGCACTTGTCAACCCAGAGGTCCCCACTAGTGTAAAGAGGTTTGGTACCTTTAATTCTCAGTGGACCCCATCCCAGCCAGGGGCAAAGGGTGTCAGAAACCTACCTTGTTTCTGTTATTTTTTTTTCCCTAGGCCCAGAGATCTAAATTCTCTGGGGAGGGGTGCTGCCACTTTAGCTGGGCCATGGCCTCCCCCTTTTCTTGGGAAAGATAAGCCATTTAGGGAATTATCTCCTATATTTAGCTTCTTCCTTTGTCTCCCTGACTCTCTTAACTCCACCCTTGCCTGGGTCAGTGCTGAACATGCCTGAGGCATTCTCTAATAAGCTACTTAGAATAGGAGGGAAAAAAAGAAAAAGAAAGAAATGCTCTTTTCAGAGCCAGTCCCCAGCCCCCCAGTTTTGTCAGTCAACTGGAGTTGTTTCCTAGTTCTACATGCCCCTTTCCTTGGTACACAGCTGTTTTCCAATATTCTGAGCTCAGCCATCTCCAAAAACCTTATTTTTTTCCCATCAGTCCTGCCTCCTCTCTGCTTGGAGAGATGTCAGGGTTTCTTACCTGCTTGCTCTGGGTTTATCTGTGCTTATAGCTTGTATACAGTAGTCAAAATTTGTTAATTGAAACCACATTTGGAGCTTGATTGAGTTACTTTCCTTTGTGCCTATACTGCTTCTTTCTTCCACAAGAAAGTGTTGCAAATCAGTTGCCATGCCAGTTGGGGAGGGGTGCCAGCTCCACAGTTTGAGGAGCTTTACTTACAGTTCTATGCTGTGATCTCAGCCATTCTACCCATTCTAGACTGGTGTACAATGTGTGTCCGGTCATGGATGTCCCCCAACAGTTGTTCCAGACTATTTACTAGTTGTTCCTGATTATTTACTAGTTTATATAGAGAACTAACTAAATTCCACACCTCCCAATGCCACCATCTTGCCCCACTTCCAGGACTATGTACTTTTGAAGATGGGAAACAACTGAGATGGAGAAAAAGTGTGTGTGGGGGGGGGGGGAGTTAGACTTGAGTTTCACAACTGCTTTGGAAACAAGTTATTTTCTGGAGGCCTGGGACAACAGCAGACTTGGAAAACAGAATACTCTTCAGAGATTGTCAACTGGTTTCCATAGGAACAGGTGTGTTTAGTTTTACCCGCACCACTTGTATTCTTTTGATTTTTGAATCAGGTGCCAATATTATAAAATTGGGAGATTTCACATAAATATCAGATGATCTGGCAGTTCCAGGGTCCACAACCCTGCATGACAATCAACCAGTGGTAATGAGCAGTGGCTGCCTTTTTCTCTAGGGAACTGGAAGGGGGAGCTTTGAAGGGAGTCAGGAATGAGGATGGCTGTTTACAGGATTCTTTCATGGTGAAAAGGTATGGGGCCCACGGAGTTAAAACAACACGTTACACAGATCTCAAGTGTTCTCTTTAGAAAACTAGAGTCCTCTGAATCAATAACTTGCAAATTACCTTTTCCTCTTCTATCTGCTGGCTTTTGAGATACCTATAAACTTGCTACCCCACCAGCATCAGCATCACCTTGGAAATTGTTGACAATGCAGAATCTCAGACCTGCCTCAGACCTACAGAATCTGAATTTTAACAAGATCCACAAGTGATTCCTTTTTAATTCAAGTTTGAGAAGCTTTGATCTCTAACACTTCAGAGTGTGGTTATCCTCTAGGAACCCAGGGAACAACAGACTCAAACTGGTTGGAATATAAATTAGTAACACTTTATTTTTAAATATATTGTTTTGAAATAAAACAACTGAAATTTAGAACAAAAATTGTCAAAAATTCCAGCATCCAATCAAGTTATTTTTTATAAATTCCAAGGAACATTTTCAAAAAGTAATAGGTCAATAAATAGCTGGAGTATTAGAAATGCTCCTCTCTTTTCACCAATAATTATTTCTCTGGGCATCCAACTATATAAAAGGATAGTCTCCCAAATATGTTTAATGAGTCAAAACTTATTTGTGGCAGTATATAATTGGAAGTCAGCTAGATCCACTAGTAAACTCAGATTGAATATCATGGAGCCATAATAAAAGTTACTTATAAGCTTTAGTAAATAAGTAAGATATGAATTGCCAGAAAACAATCATACCTGTTGGAAAACTATCTCACTAGACTCACTCTCCCTATCCCCCCCATTCCAAATTTCAAGATGCTGTGACATTGCATACCCCCCACCCCTCCCCATGGGTTATGGTGAGGTCATAAGTAGGAAGCCCTCCTGCAGCAGGTGGAAGTCTTTTGTCAACTCAGTCTCATTATGGTTTCCCTGAGGGCAGGGACTGCTGCCAAAGGTCAGTGATTCAATTACTCTGAGGTCCTTGGGGGTTGGGCTATCTGGATAGGTGAAGACTCAGGGGAAGGGGTAGAATTCACTCCCAGACCAAGAAATAGTGCCCAGATTTTCCCTAAGTCCTTTGAAAAGAGTGCACCCTTTCTCTTACCACTGCCTGGGCATGTTGAAGCTGAGGGAGAGCAAGACAAATTGGAGGTAGACTTGAAAATGGTGGTGGATTGGCCTCTGGGGCTCCCACCATGAAAGAAACTCCATAAGTGCAGGTGGTTGCTATAGCCATCTCATTGCAGAGTCCACTGGTGATGCACATCGAGGCATCACTGCTGGAGTCCATCTTTGGTGGGCCAGTCTGGCTCCAGCCTCCTTCTTGTTTCACCCCACCTAGTGGTGAGCCTCATGTCTGCAGCCCTCACTGCGGTCCTTCAGGCCTGGCTCGGCACCCCTCACAGGTCCAGGCATGGCCCTCTGCCAACTCTTCAAGAGGATAAACGAGGTGCTTCTGGATGTGAAAGTGGCAGACCTGCTGGGTGATACTGAGATTACCAACATTGGCCACCCGTGGCACAGGAAAGTAGGCCAAGTGGCCACTCCAGGTCATGGCCAGCAGACACTGCAAGAGCAGCCTTCAAGGTGAGGGCTTGTAGGAGCGATATCATCAACATGGTGATGTAAACAGCTTCTGAAAACTTCTCTCCAAAGACTCAATGCAAAAAAGGACAATTCTGAATTGTCTGAAATTCTGGAGGCAGATACAGACTGGAGAAAAACGCTGCAAATGCTGAATTGAAGGAGAAGAAATATCAGGTAGGAATCTTCTGACCTGGACCAGCTAGCCCTCTCCCCTCCCCTCATTTGGTCTCAGGGTGGAAAAGGCATAGAATGAGCAGACAGGACCCCTCCCACCAGGGACACAGACTATAAAATCTCAAACAGCAATGAGACATACCCCCACCATTTGAAGACCCAGGGGACAGGGGAGGACATTTCAAGGCCCATATCACTGAGGGACAAAGAGACTGAGAAAACGTGGACAGAGACTGTTTCCAGCCCTGGGTCTGAAAACCCTTCCCCCACCCTTGAGGGAAGCAGCAGCCAGCAGCTGTTTCCCTGCCTTGGAGACAGCTGGAGTACTGGGTCAGATGAGGGTGTACTTTATCACAGGTGGAGCCCCACATTGGGCCAGATTTTGGATGACAATGTGAGGGCATAGGAATCCTGCAGTTTCAGCTCACCAGTATAGATGCAGCCTGTGCTTGGAGGCAAAGCAGCTTCTGAGGATAATTAAGTTACTGAACAGTGCCGTCTGCTGGACAGTTCAGAAAGTGTAAGGGAATAGACATTCTTTTAAAAAGATGCTCCAGACCCTTTCTTAGGGGTACAGGAGCTGGTCTACATGCCCTATATGGAAACCTGGCCCTGTTTTGGCTGAGAAATATGGAAGATGCAACTGTTAAAGCAGGGTTCTAAAACAAACCCAGGTCTTGCTAGCCCACAGATAACAGAGCACCACTGGAAGCCAGCAGATTTGTATTACCACACATAGTGAACTTGCTGGAGTGTGCAGTGCCTACCTCCCAAACCTATGGCAGGCCTTGATGGGTGACTTATTTTGGAGGGAAGACTGGAGAGCAGAGCCAATCTGATGATTGGCCAACAGAAGAAACAAAGAAAATATAGAGATAAAACACAGCCAACAGGAGAACCTTAGGCAAAAGAGAAAACAACCTCCAGAATAAGCCAGTCAAGAAAATCAGATGCCTACACAGCAAAAAATCATGAGCCATACCAGGAAACAGGAAGATATGGCCCAATAAAAGGAACAAACTAACCTGTCAACTGAGATCCAGAAGTTGAAACAACTAATTAAAGATGTTTAAACAAATCTTCTAAATCAAATCAATGAGTTGAAAGAAAATGTGACAAAAGAGATGAAGGATATAAAAAAGACACTGGGTGACCATAATGAAGAATTCGTAAGCTTGAAAAACAAATGGCAGAATTTACGGGAATGAAAGGTACAATAGAAGAGATGAAAAACACAACAGAGACATACAACAGCAGATTTGGAGAGCCAAAAGAAAGGATCAGTGAACTAGAGGACAGAACATCTGAAATCCTACACGCAAAAGAACAGATAAGGAAAAGAATGGAAAAATATAAGCATCATCTCAGGGAATTGATTGACAACATGAAGTGCATAAATATACATGTCATGGGTATCCCAGAAGGAGAAGAGAAGGGGAAAGGAGCAGAAGCAATAATGGAGGAAATAATCACTGAAAATTTCCCATCTCTTATGAAAGACATAAAATTACAGATCCAAGAAGCACAGCATACCCCAAACAGAATACATCTGAATAGAGCTATGCCAAGACACTTAATAATCAGATTATCAAACATCAAAGACAAAAAGAGACTCCTGAAAGCAGCAAGAGAAAAGTGATTCATCACATACAAGGAAAGCACCATAAGACTAAGTGCGGATCTCTCAGCAGAAATCATGGAGGTGAGAAGGTGATGGTATGATATATTCAAGATACTGAAAGACAAAAACTGCCAACCAAGATTCCTATGCCTGGCAAAACTGTCCTTCAAACATGAGGGAGAGTTTAAAATATTTACAGATAAACACTGAGAGATTTCATGAATAGGAGACTTCCTTTATAAGATATACTAAAGGGAATGCTACAAACAGATAGGAAAAGACAGGCGAGAGAGGTTTGGAGAAGAGTATAGAAATGAAGATATCAGGTGTTGCAGCCCATGGGGGCTTTGCCAGTTGAAAGGCCAAAGAAGACACCGGGCGTTGTCAGAGACATAAACATTTATTGGGAATTACTTACAGGAGTGCAAAAGAAACAGCAGAAATCAAGTGGCTTTCTCTCACCAGGTGGGTATAACATTTAGGAGGGAAGCAAACTGTGCAATTAAGGGGACTGGTCAAGCCAGTTACATGGGCTTAAGACAAGGACATTCCTAAGAGTATGAGGGCATAAGTGTGGGAATGGGGTTGTGTGACATAGGGGTGATTGATTATGTTGTGCAGGAAGGAGAGGAGAATTATCAGTTACTTTGTAGATAACAACAGGAGTAATAGCATCTTCGCTAGAGGGAAATAACTGAAGCTGTCAAACTGCAACCAGCGGTCTTGATTCTTGAAGATGACTGTATAACTACGTAGCTTACATGATGTGATTGTGTGATTGTGAAAACCTTGTGGCTCACACTCCCTTTATCCAGTGTATGGACAGATGAGTAGAAAAATTAAATGAAAAAATAGGGTGGGATGGGGGGGATGTAATGTTTTAGGTGTTCTTTTTTACTTTTCTTTTTCTTTTTTTCTTTTTGGAGTAAAGAAAATGTTCGCAAATTGATTCTGGTGATGAATGAACAACTATATGATGGTACTGTGAATAATTTATTGTACACTGTGATGATTGTAGTGTATGTGAATATATCTCAATAAAACTGTGTTTTAAAAAAGAGTGATAGTATCTTAGAGAGCTCAGGAAGGAGGTAAGCTATAGATCAACCTCTGACGCAGGAGGTCTCGTTTCTATATGTACATACTCCAGCTGCACATTCCTGCTAGTTAACAAAGAGAATAGATTAAAAATCAGCTGACCTAGGTCATGCAGGCTGCTGTGCACTGAGCTCCACAGGCCTTTAGCCTAGGCCAGAGGCTTCTACAACAGGAGATAGAAAAAAGGTAGAGATTGGGCGTTTGATGTTGAAGGAGTATAGAATGTTCAAGAGGATTGATTGTAGAGATCCAGAAATGGGTAGCACAATTCTGTGTGGTGGTAGCACAATGCAAACTAGAGTCTATAATTACCAGTAACATTGTAATATGCTTCCATTAATTGTAACAAAGGCAGTATACCAAAACTAAATATCTATAAGAGGGGGATATAAGGGAGTGGTATGGGATTCTTGGTGTTGTTGTATGACCTTTTCATTGTATTTTATTTTATCTTATTTTATTTCTCTATCTTTCTATTCTTCTTTTTTTTTTTCCTCTCCTCTTCCTCTTTCATTGCAGAAAAAATGGAAATGTCCTCATATAGATTGTGGTGGTAAATGCATAACTATGTGATTATACCAGAAATCATTTATTGTTTACTTAGGATGGATTGTATGGTGTATGAATAAAACTGTTTAAAAAATAAACAGAGGGATACAAGTGCTGGAGAAAATGTGAAGAGACTGATGCACCTATTCAAGGTTGGTGGGGAAGTAGAACGGTGCAGCCCATCTGGAGGGCAGTGTGGTAGTTCCACAGGAAGCTAAGCTGGGTCGCCATATGGTCCTGCAACCCTGTTATTGGTTGTATACTTGGAGGAACTAAGAGCAGGGACATGAGTGGACATTTGCACACTTGTGTATGTGGCAGCAGTATTAATGATTTGCAATGGATGGAGATGGCCTATGAGTACACCAACTGATAAACCAAATGATGAACTGTCGTGTATACATACAATGGAATATTGAGTGGCAGCAAGAAAGAATGAAGTTGTGAGGTATGCATCTAGGTGAATGGACCTTGAGGACAGTATGTTGAGTGAAATCAGCCATAAATGAAAAGATAACATTATAATGCCTTACTATATGGACTAATAATAATATACAAACTCTGAGAATTGAATCTGGGGGCATGGCTTATCAGGGTAAGGCTTATCTAAAGGTTCCTATATTGTAAGCTCTTTCAGCAGTCACATCTATTCATGAGTTGTAACGTTATTTCTAGATTCTGAGATGCTGAGCTGTTTGTGTGTTACCTGGCTGGACCCTGGGGCTTCGGGTGTCTGCGTGGCACCTGGGACTCAGAGCCAGAGTTTGGTGGCCATGATGTCAGCATCGCCCCATGCAGCAACTGTTAAAGAGGCTGTAAAAGAGATCAGACTTCAATTGGAGATATAAATGAAACAGACTTGGTTGAGATTGGGGTAGATCAGACTAAAGGATAGAGGATGATATTAACTGTGTTTTAAAACTTTGGCTTCTGTGTGGCACCAAAGGAAGATATTTTTATTTGGTGCAAAATTTATAGTTTCTGAAGCACACTACATAATTTAACTTCTATGGTCAGTTTTCTCAAATACTACAATTACATGGTTGGTTTGTACTAGTTGGTTTATACAGGGTAGCATGAATCCCCAATACAACCCAGAGTAATTTGGGCAGAGAATAAAAATGTATTTGCAAAGCCCCTTGAGGAACTGGAGGAAAATGTGGAAATGTTAAGTTTCCCCAGCTGGGGAATTCCTGATATTCCCTCAAGCATTGGGGACTACCAGTTTAGTAGGCAGAGCCCTCAATCTTGGGGCTTGCCCTTATGAAAATTCTTGCCAAGGAGAGGCTAAGCCTACTTATAACTGTGCCTGAGAGTCACCCCCAGAGAACCTCTTTTATTGCTCAGATATGGCCTCTCTCTCTAAGCCAACATGGCACGTAAAATCACTGCCCTCCCCCTATGTGGGACATAACTCCCAGGGGTGTAAATCTCCCTGGCAAAGTGGGACGTGACTCCTGGGATGAGCCTGGACCTGGCATCATGGGATTGAGAAAGCCTTCTGGACCAAAAAGGGGAAGAGAAATGAAACAAAATAAAGTTTCAGTGGCTGAGAGATTTCAAATGGAGTCAAGAGGTCATTCTGGAGGTAACTGTTATGCATTATATAGTTACCCGTTTTTAGTTTATTAGGATAGCTAGAAGGAAATGTCTGAAACTGTTGAACTGCAATCTGGTATCCTTGATTCTTGAAGAGACGATCGTATAACTATATAGCTTATGTGGTGTGAGAATGTGATTGTGAAAACCTTGTGGTTCACATTCCCATTACCCAGTGTATGGACAGATAAGTAGAAAAATGGGGACAAAAAGTAAATGCATAATAGGGGGTGGAGGAGTATGGGATGTTTGGGTATTCTTTTTACTTTTATTTTTTGTTCTTATTTTTATTTTTTGGAATAATGAAAATGTTCAAAAACTGATTGTGGTGATGAATGCAGAACTACATGATGATACTGTGAACAACTGTTGTACGCTTTGGATGATTGTATAGAATGTGAATATATTTAAATAAAATTGCATGTTTAAAAAAAAGAATAAAAAAGAAAAGGTGAGGGCTGGCAACATGGGTTGTCTCCCCTCTCCCCAACCCCGCTGCTCCTGCCAGCCCTCGTGTCTCGTCTCAGGTAATGGCCTGACACTGTCTTGGAGCCTGTGGGGCTAGAACCGGGGAGCACGTTCTGACTCACCTGCCGCGGATGGGTCGCGAGAACCTGCCTTCAGTCCCGACCCTTTTCCCCAGGAGAACGTTGCGGGTTACCAGCCTGAATTGTGGGGGCTCGTGCACTCCCGGTGCTATGTTCTTACAGGCGACAAGATGCCAGCACTCGAGCTTGCCAGGAGTGCGTTGGAGGTGGACCCGGAGATAGGAGAAAACGGTTCTTACAGAACAATTCTCCAGGCCTGAGAGGAGACATCTTTGCCAAAGAGGCCAAGCGGACAGAAAGAAGATCCGCTCTGATACTCCTTGGTGTATTTCTAGCCACAGGCGCCCCAGTTTACCCACGCTCTGACCCGCTTCTCTGCTGGAGCAGAGGCGCCGGCTGAACAGCTCTACGCCAGGAAAGCCGAGAAAACGCGTTAAATCACCGCGGATGAGAAGGGGTAGCCCACGTACGGAGGGCTGGGGGAAGGAGACGGGATTGGTCGAGGGGATCTGGGCTACGGTGACTTCACTTGGGTCTGGGTAACTATTTCCTTGACCTCCCCACGCCTCATGAAATCCCGCACCGAGGGCTCCGCGGGGACTCCCTGGCCACAGAGCCGACGCCAGCCTTTGACGGCAGTCTTTTTCTGAGAAACTAACGAGGGATGGAATGAGTATTGTCAGGAGTGCCTTTCCTTCTGCCGTGTGCGTGCCTAGGAGTCAGCGGCCTCTTTTCTCTGTTCGGGCCCTGCGCTAGGGGCATCCAAGACAAGGTAGAGGCGTCCTGCGGCGGTTCCTAGGAGGGGCCGGGATTAAAGGCCACTGAGTGGGGGGCGTAGCCATGGATTCCCATAAACCTCGGGCTCACTCCTGGGGGCGTAGCTGACCAGGTCCAGCTGCGATTTTCCGGAAAACCCACCGCAGCGCCCAGCAGCGAACCCCAGGTGCCTCGATTCCTCTGGCCCCTCTGGCTCGGCGCGCCTCCGAGTTTACCTGCTTCGCCTCTGCGACCTGGGGAGGGGGCGATCTGGGTTCTCCCACTCCTGGTCTTACCACCCAGCAGCCTGAGTGTTGGCGTGGAGAGGAGTCTAGGTGGGTGTGATAACGCAGGGGCCTGTAGATGCAGTTCCAACCCCGCTTCAAATAAGATAGCTACTAGCGGGTAATATCTGGGATGGTGGGGCTAAAAGTGGATTTTCGGGTCTTGCACGCTCACAGTAGTTGCTCCAGGTCAGACTCGGAGGCTAGAGGTACATAAAAAATTGTGTCTTGGGAGATAAAATAAAGTAAGATACCTGCAAGAACAAAAGAATGAAATGTTCTGCTGAGTGATGGGCACCATTTGGGGAGGTGGGGGGGGAGGACATGGAGGGAGATCTTCCCTTAGAAATCACATCACCCTCCAGGCTGTCCTTCAATCAGAAATTTGTGAATCTACAATTCCATGATCAAAATGTGTAAATGAAAAAGAAATGAGACATCAATGGTCACTTATTCCAGTGGCTAGGAAAAGATAATTAGGAATTACTGCTGAGAGCTGGGAAACATGTCCTGCTTTTATACTGCTGATGTAAATGAGCTAACTCTTTAGAAAGCACTTTGGTCACTACTATTCAAGGTTTTGATGACCATACTTCTTAACTAGCAATTTAAGTCCTGATAGTTTATCCTATATAAATATGCTTGTACAGCTATGCAGGCTTGTCTCCAACATCCTTACTTTTGGGACAATTCCAGTACCCCTCTATCTGCTACATTAAATACTACATTGAATTTCCAGTCAAAGAAATGGGGTGGAGGGGAGGTAATTTAGAAGGACAGTTAAGGGAAGTTCTTACTGGGGAGATAGTTTACACTTTTTCCCCCCAGAACAGTTATTTTATATATATATATATACACTTCATCTTTTTATTAAAAAAATAAAATTCAAGATTACAGAAAAGTTGAAAGAATAGAGAATTCTGTATGCCTTTCAAGTTGAACCAATTGTTGACATTTGTCACATTTGCTTTCTCTTTCTATATATGTATCAATCGCTTTTTATTTTTTTTGGCTGAACTATTTGTGACTAAATTGCAGATCTCATGACACTTTGCTCTACTTACTTCAGCATGTTTTTCCTGAGAACCAGAATCATTCCTATATAACTGTAATACACTTATCACACTAGAAGTTTCTAGACATTAATATTTTATAATATGGCCCATATTAAAATTTCCTCCATTGTCCTGAAATGTTCTCTCTTGGGGATTGATTCATTCGTAGTTAATTTAGTTGTTTCTTTAACACAGTTTACCAATTTGCTTTCATGACATTGACAAAACAGTAGTCCATATATACCATTTATTGGTTTTACTGATTTTGGTGTTTGGTTATGGTTGGTTTGGCTAAGTCTCTATTGTAAGTTTTCTCCTTTGTAACTTCCAGAACTTGTGAATATCCAGTTCCCCAACCTTTCATTTGACAGTTGTAGCCATTAATGATCATTTTCTACCTTGATTTCCACTGATGGCTGATAAGAATCCAATCCTCAATTTTTGCTTCAATGGGAAGAAGTCTGTCCTAAGAAATATGGCCAGTTGAGGGAACATTAGGTGTTCCGAAGAATTTTGGGGAAGCTAGGTTGTCTGCACTTTTAAAGACCTAAAACACTGCAACCACACTCTCAGAGGGTGAATCCAGTGCATGGATTCAAGGAATATGTTTAAAAAGGAATAAGCCAAGTTTATTTAGAGGCGAGCCAGAAGCCTGAACCACAATGTTTGGGCCGGAGTGGCCAGGTCATGTACGCATGAGCTTAGAAATCGGTGTAGGTTCAAAACTCAGACCTAGGGGCTTCCAGGAGTGCGAACCGTGAGGGCACTTTAGAGCTCGTCCGTCGTGTCCCTTGAAGCAAGGCAACCAATTTTCGAATCTTGGTTCCCGTTTTGTTAAATGGCAGGGATATCTCCTGAGTCCGTTGTGGGAGAGCTTCCTGGAATATCTGCTAGGGCTGTGTTGTGTATGTGTTGGGGGTGGGGAGTTTTGCCTAACACCAAGGAGCTGTATGGGTTGCGGGCTAAGTGAAGCCCTGGAATTCGCCCCTTTTCCGGACGAGGGAAAACGGATCCTCCTTTGGAATGTGTGGTCCTCGCAGCCTTAAACTCGGAATCCCGGTCTCCGAGGCTCTGGCCCAATAGCTTGTTCCCAGGGAAGTCAACCGCGTCCCGATCCCACGCCCCATCCCCCAAACCCCCGTACCCAAACCCACCGGACGCGGTATGCAAGTAAACGAGCCCAAGCAAGTGGGAGCCATTTGTAAACTAGGAAACAGCTGGGCCCACCTGTTCTGGGGGGAGGAGTTTCCCGACGTCTGGAATAGCCGCGGAGAAGGTAACCAGCGGCACCAAGCTCCCGCAGAGCCGTCGGAGAGCAGGGCGCGCAGGATTAGGGCAGAGAATCGCGATTCTGGGCGGGGCCAAACAAGGGGCGGGGCCAGACCGATGGGCGGGGCCTCCCACGTGTTAGATTTTCCGCGCGCAGCGGCACCGGACGGCACAGTTAGGCCTAGCTTCGGCCGTAGCGTGGTTTCCAGCAAGTCAAGATGGGGACGCTCTCGGTACGGAGAAACATCCCACCGTGGGTGAAAGTTCCCGAAGACCTGAAAGATCCCGAGGTGTTCCAGGTCCAGACGCGGCTGCTGGAAGCCATGTTTGGTGAGTGAGCCCAGTCCCGCCCTGGTGCTCCTTCCCGGGCGTTTCGGCCTCCGCCCAGTGCTCATCTCGCGCTCCCGGAACAGGTCCAGATGGATCTCGAATCCCGTACTTCGAGCAAGTGAGCAAGGCCATGCTCGAGCTGAAAGTTCTGGAATCCTCAGACCTCACCGAGGTCGTGGTTTACGGCAACTACATATACAAGCTCCGGACCAAGTGGATGCTCCAGTCCTTGGCCGAATGGCACCGCCAGCGACAGGAGCGAGGTGAGAGGCCTGGTGGCGAGGTGGCGGGCGGCTTCACTTCCTCTCTCGCTACCCTACATTCCTCTCCCCTCCCAACTCGTCTCAACCACTACCCGCAGATATCGCCGGTGGCGTTCCGAGATTCCTTCAGGAGTCTGGGGCCCCAGGGTGTTGGCCGTTGGTTCTGAGCACCCAGAGGGGAGACTGCGATGGGAGGCGGGTGGGGGCTAGCCCCGAATCCGGGATATCTCAACTCAGTTCTTCCACCCCGCCTCCACCCCCAGCCTCTTGGAAGTGATTGGAATGGGTCCACTGGTCCCACGTTCTAAGGTTCCCAGGCCCGGAACGCCTGGCCCGGAAAACAAACCCTGAAAGAGACTGAGAAGGGTCCTGGTTCTTTCCCTCTGCCCCCATGCTCACCCTATTGTTCTCTTCTCAGGGATGCTCAAACTCGAGGAAGCCATGAATGCCCTCGAACTAGGCCCGTGGACGCAGTGAAGCCAATTTTCAGCCAACGCGACTGGTACCAGGATGTAGAGTAGGTTGTGGAGTGAGTCTGGCCTGGTTTAAACTCTGTTCCAGTCTGACAAATTTGGGGAAATCTGGTTTTTGGCTTCTGCCTTTGCCTCTATGAATCCTGATGTGAACATTTGTTTCCAAGGTTGCTAATTAAAGAATAAAGTTTTAAATAAGTAAATAGTTACTTAGCATTGTTGTTAATGGATTGGAGGGAACACTCTGAAGTACAACCAAGGTGGCCCTTAAGCTTAACTAATTGAAACTCTTGGACATGGAAAGAGGTCCAAGGTGACACTTTGCCAGGCTCAAAAAGGAGCTAGAGGGTCAATTCCTGACATGCAGCTCTGAACCAAAGAGCAGTCAACTAAAGGGAACTGTTCAGTTGTCTGGAACTGATCTGGAGTTGCATTTTAAAAAAAAGCCTATTACAGATTAATATAATCTTTACAAAATGATCCAAGAAATACTCTCCAAAACAAAAATACTTTGTGAGCAAGTATAGCATTGCTTTATATTCTTGTAAAGCTCTTAGTAGAAGACAGCTGGGTTCTCATCTGCTGCTGCATTCAGCCTATTACTGGATGTAGTTTGGGGTGAAGTGTATGAAGAAAATTTAGCCTTTAACAGATAGGTTAGATGGAAAAGGGAGAACCTCACTGATGACCTGAATCTGTGGGATCCACAACCACAGAGAATTTGCTGCTTTAGGCCCCCAAAGACATGGTGGAATTAGGGTTAGATGAAGGCATTGCCATAATGGGCTCACTCCTGATGACCGAGGAGCCACCAGAATGGGTACTACTGTACCCAGTAGAGACCAGCTTGGTAATTTGGAGCTCAGAATGAATCCCACTGATGTAGCTTTCTGGCTCTATGACTTTAGGCAAGTTGTTTAACCCCCTTGGTCTCTTGCAATCTGGGGATAACATCTGATTCTACAGGGAGGTTGTGTGGTTTTGCTATTAATATATGTAGAGTACTTGGAGCAGGCCTCACACGTAGTAGTGAAAGTGTTAGCTGTTGCTTGGGGTGAGTTTGATTTGTTGTGGGAGAGAAAACCTTGAGTTTTCTGCAGGAGACAAATCTGGCATGTCCATCAAACAAACGTTCTTCCTGCATCTCCTATCTGAGTAAATGAATGGCACTAGCATTAGGCCTAAAACAAGGATCTTCCTTGACTCATCACCTTCCACATGAAATCCATTAGCAAGTCTAGTCAATTCAGCCTTAAAAAAAATACCGAGAATCTAAGCCCTTTCTATAACTGCACCTAGTCTGACTCCATCCTCTTGTTGGGACAGCTGAAAAAGTCCAAGGGTCTCCATGGGTTCTCTCTAGCCATCTCATAGTTTTAATTTTTTCAGCAGTCCAACTGAATTCTTAAATGGCCTTTCCCCAAAAAGGGACCCCATAAACTCTGTAGTTTTACATCCACCTTAAAAACCCAAACTCCTTAGAATCGCCTATGTGTATCTCTGCCTACTAGGGACTCACATCCTTTCATCTTCTGCCTGATGTCTGCACATTATATTCTTGCTGCCCTTCAACACACTCAGCTTGCTGACAGCCTCAGGGCTTTTATTTTTGCTGTTAAACCTGGAACACTCCCCTCATTTCCAAATGGTCTACTCTTGTCACTCAGGTGCTCTGACTCATTTCTAGTGAGGCCTCCTCCTTCACAGTCTACTAACCTTTTGTTTGAATTCATGGCATTTACATGAAAGTGTTATCTGCTTATTTCCCTCCCCTCTCCCACTAAAATATAAACTCCAGCAAGGCAGGGATATTTATATATATAGGTTTTCTTTTCTTTATTAGAGGAATTGTGGGTTTACAGAGCAATCATGCATAAAATACAGGATTCTCGTATACCAACTATTAATACCTTGCATTGGTGTGGAACATTTGTTACAATTGTTGATAGCACATTTTTATAATTATACTATTAACTAGAGTCCATAGTTTAACTTAGGGTTCGTTGTGTAGTGTAGTTCCATGGATTTTTTTTTTTTTTAATTCTGTTTCCATATAACCAGCTAACATTTCCCTCTCAGTCACATTCTGGTATATACTTCAGTGCTGTTAATTATGTTCACAATAGTGTTTTTTATATACATTGAAACTAAAAGGCAGTATGGTAAGTTTAGAGTGGTTAAGAATAGTGTTGCAAGACACTGATGCTAGTTAATCTGATGCTGGGTTTGAATCTTGGTTTAGATACTTGACTGTGGATCTCGAGCATATTGTGTCTCTGTGCCTCAGTTCCTCATCTGTGATTTAGGGATATCTATCTCCTGGGGGTCATAGTGATGATTATATGAGATAATCCATGTCAGACTCTTGGAACAAGTCTGACACATGGTAGGCATTCAGTAAATATTTGTTGAATGAATGAATGAATGACAGCCTAGGTTCTTCTTTTCCCCAAGCTGAGAGATGAGGGGCTCCCGCCTCCAACCCTCTCCTCTAAGGTTTCTTCTCATTGAAAAACTCAATGAGGAAAGCCTGGAATTCTTTGTAAAGTACACTGTTTTCCTGCCCCTGGAAGTGGGTGCATTAGCAGTACTCTGAGACGCTTAGACATCATTACAGCCTTTGGGTTACTGGGAGGAAAAAGGCCTATTTGGCTTCTGTTGAGAGTCATTCGGAATGGAGAATAAGGAACCAAGAAGGTTCCCTATTGGCATTTTGACTCCCCCAGCTTGCTTGAGAATTGTAATGGCTCTGGCTTGAAGGTCTGAGCCACTCATCCCCAGCTTCTGCCCAAGATTTTAGAGGGAAAAAGCATGTCTTCAGGTCACCTCACCTTTCCCACATCCTCAGGAAATTATGATATTTAAAACAATTGCACCCCTGATTTTGAAGAACCAGGCCCAGATAAATGAATTTCCTCCTATTTGGAGCTGGGTTCAGTTCCATGTTGTAAGAGGCCTTGATTATTTACAAAGATTAGTCATCCTTGCAGATTTGTTCCTTCAAAGCAGGAAGGCCTTAAGGCCTCTTCCTGGGACAATACATAGTACCAGGGGCAGCACTAGGGCCCAAGACTCCACAGATTTGAGGAGGTGACTCATGTCAGCACAACGTGGCCTGGGAGGGGATCTCAGTTTCCAGGGAAGAAGCTGCCCATGGACCTTAGTAACCCTGCAGCTTTGGGCACATTTTGAATGGAATGGCATCGAGCACTATATTTCTGGAGCCCTTTCAACAATTGCATTGTAATGAAACAGAACAATGGTCTAAGTGGAGAATACTGGTTGTTGCTATATTGGAATAAACAGCATTTTCTTAGGTAGCACACAGTATTTAATATTTAAATTTACTTACATTTTTTTACAGCTATTACATTCACATGGATAAAAATCCCCAAAAGAAGAAAAGTCTGCTTCCTATCCCATTTTACATTTGCCCATTTCCTACTTTCCAACAAATACGCTTTATTTTCTTATGTGGCCTTCCTGAGGTTTTTTTTTTTTTTAATGCACATACAAGCAATTATAAGTAGATTGTTTTCCCCTTCTTTGTTATATTCATTTATTACTTCATTTAATTAGTACCCTTCTGAAGGACATCTGGGTTCTCAATATTTGTTTTTAGAAAGGTTCAGTAAATATCTTGAATGCCATCACCATCATTTTGCAAATTTGAAAATATGCCTGAAGGTTAAATTCACAATGGGATAATTTCTGGGCCAAAGGGAAAAGCATATATAATTTTGCTGGATATTACCAACTTGCCTTCCATTGGAGTTGAAACTATTTCACTCCCAGCCTCAGTGTTTGAGATTACCTGTTTCCCCACAGCTTTGCTGGGAGTTGATTGGCAAACTTTTGAACTTTTGCTGATCTGACAGGTGAACACTTTCATCATGGTAAATATATCTTGCTTGCATCAGCTTTAAGGTGTAACAGTTGTGGCAGTCTCCAAATTACCCTCTGATTGTGTATTTTTCAAAGAATCAGTTGGCAGGGAATGATTGTGGGTGGGAATGTAAATTGGGTAGTTTTGAACCCCAGTGGTGCAGTGTGAATTAAGCCCATAAAAACTGCCCTCACCCTTATGCCTAAAAATATGTCAAAAGGCAATGCTTTTAAATGCAGGAAACAGGTTTAGCTTCATCTCTCCGTCAATTAAGGTAGCAAAATTGGGAACCTTAATATGCCATAAACTCCAAGCATACCCTCGACTGCTTATTTTCCAGCCATTACAAAAAAAAAAAAAAAAATGAAAACAAATAACGTAAGAAAAGTCTTGAAAGTCATAAACTGGAAGATAAAATGGTGGTTGTCTTACAGTTGCTTTCTTTTATCCAGTTTCAAGTTCTAGACCAGCTTTCCAAGGGTGAGTGTTTTCATTGTAATGGAGATTGAGGGGTCCACCCTAAGGAGGGTCAGATGATAGGGCTAAAGAGTTTTGGGTGTGGAATAAAACAAGGGTGTAATCCTGGAAGGCCTGGTTTGCCCACAAATCCAAGGGCCTGAAACCCTGTGACCTGAATGCGGCTCATAATAATGACAATGGCCAACTCTAATGGAGATCCTACTCTTGCCCTGTGGGAACTCCACCTGGCTCTTACCATATTAACTCAGAGCAAGATACCATTCCCATTTTACAGATAGGGAACTCGAGTCCCCATAACTCATATCCCCACCCCACGTTTCATATTTTAATATTTAAATGAGTGCGTGATTGTTGAAGGGCTATGGGAAACGTTTGACTCCTCAGGCGGGCAGGGCGGTTCCTGGTGGGCCTGGGGTAGGGCGAGGGTTACTCGCCCATGGTGAGCTCGCTTCCCTCGCGGACGTTAGGGGAGGCGCTGCCAGGGCTCCGGGGAGCGAAGGGATGTGGGCGAAAAGGACCTCCTTGGCCGCTCCCGCGGGGTGGTCTGCAGCAAGTCTCCCACCCTTTGCAAACATAATCGCCTACAAAAACAGGGGGAACTTGCCCGCTAGGAGTCTCGATGGGGAGGCCAGCAAAGGTTCCCCAAGGGTCTCCTTTGAGTAAGATCTAAATCACCAGCAGCAGCGAGCCCGGCGGGGAGGGAGGGAAGCGCGGGACCCGGCCGAGAACTCGACCAGCGTGGCTGGGGCCCGAGAGGCTGCGCAGGCGGGAACGAGGCGGGAAAGGGAGCTTGGCCGGTCCGCCCAGGACCACGCTAATAGCAGGGGGAAGGTGACTTAATGAAAAGCTTCCAGCCCCCAGGAATCGCTCAGAGCAGCTTAGTTCCCGTCTCCCCTCCCCCCGAGGGTCCTGCTAAGGATCTGTTTGGATCCTGATTCTTCTCTAATCTCTCAGCCCTGTTTCCCAGCTGCTCCCATCAATCCGTTTAATACAGAAACATTTGTTGCTGAGTGTCTACTTTGCAGCCTCCTTTCCCTCCCCGGAGGAGCAGCGTTCTAAAGAGATAAACAAAAAATGGGGATGTAGCCAGGGAATTTTTCAGAATTTCATAATATTTCCAGAAAATGAGTATATCTGGAATATTATTGTCATGGAAGAAGTTTAAAACATTAAATTGTATGGTAACTAATCGGAAGTAAGAATATTTTTTGAGGACGGTTCCCCCTAAGGCACGTGGAAGCTGGGAGTTAGAATTTGTCCAGAAATAGGTTGCTCTGACAGGTCCTGCAGCCTTTCTGCAGCAGAAGTTGAGGCACCCGGTTATCCTAACTTGACTCCCGTGGTTAAAACTTGACCTAATTTCATGAGATTTCTCTTTTCTTTCTAACTTTTGACAGTTGTTGCATTGGGAATATATAAAATTTTAACTTTATTAAAATACCAAATTGAAAAAAAGTCCAGTTGTGCCTTTAAAGAAGAAATTTTCCAACCCTCAAGGCCTCCCAGCCTGAATTTCTGTCACAGGCATGGGTCTTTAATGGGGATAAGTCAGACAGAAAGAAACGGGGGGCTAGAGTGGAGTGAACCAGGGCCTGGGGTCTGAGAAAGGGAAGGGAACTAACAAGAAGAACAGATGAACAATTCCTCTCTTCCCTTTTGAGATTTTAGTCAAGTTTGAGGGTGAGGGTTCCAGACCCATGTGTCTAGTGAAAGGGTAGGGGATAATCGAGTGCTGGGGCCAGGGGCCATCCCCTGTGTCCAGGATGGTGTTTTGTGGGTGGGGCAGGCCAGCAGAGCAGGCTAACACCTGGGTGGTGAGAAGATGTGGGTTGCTTGGGATGGCGCTCCCCACCACCCCATAAGCTGACTTTCCAAGATGAATGATTACTTTGGATTGCCCTGCTTTTCCTCATGTTCCTGAGTGCTACTTTATAACTCTGGTAAAAGGTTGTCTAGATTGAGTCAACAAATCATTGTACATCAACAGGAGGATGGCATTATATTAAAATAGTATGTATTGCTTTGCCACATCTACTGGGAGAATGAAGACCATTCTTAGCAACCAGACTGTTGACATTCCAGAAAATGTCACTGAAGGGACACACAGTTATTGTGAAGGGCCCCAGAGGAAATCTGAGGCAGGACTTCAGCCACATCAATGTAGAACTCAGTCTCCTTGGAAAGAAAAAGAAGAGGCTTCAGATTGATAAATGATGGAGAAATAGAAATGAACTGGCTACAATTTGCACTATCTCTCGTCATGCACAGAACATGATCAAGATGATGTCTGCATATGCTCACTTGCCCATAAACATCATTATTCAGGAGGGTGGGTCGCTTGTTGAAATCCAAAATTTCTTGGGTGAAAAATATATCTGTATGGCTCAGATGAGGTTAGGTATTGCTTGTTCTGTATCTCAAGCACAGAAAGATGAGTTAATTCTTGAAGGAAATGACATTGAACTTGTATCAAAATCAGTTGCTTTGTTTCAGCAAGCAATAGTTAAACAGTTAAAAACAATGATATCAGAAATTTTGGGGATAATATGTATGTCTCTGAAAAAGGAACAGTTCAGCAGGTTGATGAATAAGATCTACGAGTTGTCCAGCTATGGAAAAAACAAGATGCCAGACCTATTTGTGTTTATTTTAAAGATGCAAAAAATTTATCTGATGAAAAAAGTACGTATTGATGTGATAAGTAGTACAAGATATATTGGGGAAAAGTAAGCTGCAGAAAACTTCCAGACAATCACTGAAAGAATATTCATTGGTAATATATAAGAAGTGTCAAAGAAAAAAAATTGCAGGGGACAATATTAAGCAAGGATGACATTATTCAAAGCTATATGCAATAGGAAAGAGACCAGAAGGCTGTCATAATAGTGGGCTCAAATGTGCTGAAGCAGAATGCAGGAGAGTTGTTAAGGATTGGGGAGAGCTAGTTGAAAAGTGCTGGAGAGGGAGGTCAAGTGGTGGGATGTGTTGATTACATAGAGTTTCCTTCTGAGTTCACTGTTGAGGTCAGGTGGAATATATTACATCTGGATTTGGTTAGGACCAAGGTGAAGGGAGGTCAGGGGCCTAGAGTCAAGGAGAACCCTGTCTCAAGTTTAGTCCAGCTAGGGAGAAATTAAGGCTGTAACACAAAGAATGGGAATTTCTTAACCTACACTGTTTTCCAGGATCACAGGCTTCAGGTAAAATTATGAAATGAGGTCTAAGAAGTCTCCTGAAGGCTGTTGTTGGTATTGCTCCTGCAAAATCCATTGAACCATCTATTGAGAGGTGGTGGCAAAAGGTCAATTTTTTAGAGTAAAATCTCCCAGTCATACAACACTACTTGAGTTTCTTGAAGCTAAGATGTTGATGCTCTTGGTGATAGTCACAGTTATGGGGCTTTTAGTTCACACTGTTTCTTCAGATTCTGGGGGAAAGTCAGTTATAAGACAACCTAGAGTCTTGATAAGAATCTGGGAAGTCAGGATTTACTTCACAGTTTGGAGAGTTATAGCCAGATATTGAAGTAAACTGTAAGAAATGAAAAGTGGTTAGGGTTGACAATATGAATAAAGTGACATGATCCATTTTGGTTTACAGGTAGGCCACAAAACCATCAGCTACCTGCAGTTTAGAGAAAGAGGTACAAAAGACAACAATAACTCACAATAATGTAATGAGGTTTTCTAGAAAAACATTTTTTTTGTATAGTCTTACTCCTTTTGATTAGAGATGATCCCAAAGAAAGACTATTCTTAGTCATAAAATAAGGCTGATTTCATTAGATTTGGCGTGATTATTTACATAGGTACTGCATGAGAGGTAATTTACCATATAGGCCTTTTTAAGTTTGCTTTGCTGGAAGTCTTTGTAAGAAATCCAAGGTTGGACTTTCAAAAGCCTTTTTAGGCTAGGAAGCCAAGCCAAGAACTTGCTACCAGATTTCACCTGCAGTATATAGAGATTTGTGTGTTCTCTTTTCTCAAGATCCCTAGAGTGTCATTTAGTTCCTGGGTCTGCCAAGAAATGACCTTCCTTTCTCACCTTTTAGGCTGGAAACCTGTAAACCAGGTACCAGGCCAGTTTTCACAAGAGGGCTTTCTAAGCATTGGCTCCATAAAGCCAACCTTATTTCCTTAAAAGTATCTGGTCATACCTGATTAAATGAGCATCATTTTCAAATATGAAATTCCAGTCAAAGCCTTGATTATATAGCCAATGACTTCAATTATGTCCTATTAATGGGATAGATATTTATTGAACTTATATAAACAGTTATATTGCCATGAAAATAAGAATACTCAATAAAATTTCTGTATTTTGGAGGGATCAGGCAGGGTGAAAAAGATAAGAGTCTAATGAGTTATAGATAGCTAAAGAGAAAAAGAGAAAGGGTTCCTTATCTAAAAAATAGAGCATTAAAGCATCAGCAATATTCCAAACAAAACTCATAATCATCCTGTATCAGTTCAGTCAGTCCTATGTAATTAATACTTTTTCTCCTTGATCTTGGTTTAGCAGTCTCACAAACCCATCAGCTTATCCCTAGAGTTTAGGAAATCCTGCCTCAGTCCAGTGATATGATCTGAAAGTTATTTAATCAGTGCTGTCAGAAGCTTGTGCCCAGGAGTACCTGCACAGTCCTTTCCATGGGTCTCTGAAACAGACTCTTTTTATAGAACATGAAGCACTCTGGCTTGTAGCTGATTGCAAGGGCTTTCAGGGAAGCATCAGAGTAAAACAAAACAACAATGCAAAAACTATCTTTGGATGACGAAAGACTTAAAATGGCTGTGGTTAAGAATCTGATGAGCGTTCATTAGAAAAATAAAGCAACTGACAAGGAAAACGAAAATTATGTGAACTAGAATTTTTAAAACATTTGAATTAGTTTTTTTAATATAAGAATTTATTAATCCAATGCCTGATACAAATAATGTGGGTTAGTTTTTATAAAGATAATTTTATAAGAATACTTTTTTTGAACATTGGAAGCATTAGAAATTCGATTTCCTTAACTTCTGGGATTTTAAGAATATTTAATTTGTATAAACACTTAACTCTAAACACTTTAGAATTGGACTCCTTAAGGGATTTTATAAATTAATGTGGTAATACCATCTGAAATTATGAACGTGTTACACATACAGAGCTTATATACATACACAAACATACAGACAGACACAAATGGAGAGCTTATAGCTTTAATTTTAAAATTTCAGTCAGGAGTCAGAGGTAAATACAGATAAATAAATACACATAAATACAGGGTTCATGGAAGAGTCTGGCTCATGACCTTGTCCTGCCTTTATACTTTTATGAGGATTCTGGGACAAGTTGAGGTTATCTGCTGAAGCATCCTACCATTAATTGTGGAGTTGACCTCTAAGATGACCTTTGCCATTGATGTGTCATCTTAGAGAGGCCGTGGACTGAATTTTGGGGGATGGACTGAGGAGGGTCCAGGCAGCCCTATGGAGGTTTCCAAAGCCCATCTGAGTGAACACAACATCCAGCCAGACTCCAGTGCACTTTTCAGCCTCAAGTGGCTTTCGTGGGGTCTCTGAGCCCCTCAAGAGTCCCTAACAGGGGTGGGAGGGGTGTGGGTGGACCTAAAACTTGGGTTACTATAGGGAGCTGAGGGACCAGAATGGGAAGGGAAAGATCTGGCAGGGGTGGGGAGGGGATTGGAGGCGGTGGAGCTATTGAATGGAGACATATCAAAGGATTCAGGGGGGCTGAAGGGAAGGTCTAAGGTGGTGAAAAGGAAGGAGGACGAGCAGGGGATGGTGGGACGGGAGAACTGTTAGCTGAGCCAGTTTCCCAGAAGCCAGAACTTCCCTGAAGTTCTTAATGATAAAACCTCACCATTTCAGTAGATTTTGAACTGAGTCAGTGCTGTCATGGCTAAAGATGTAGTCAGAAGGGGGGAAAGGAAGGGAAAGCACCCGACAGAAGGGAGTTAGTTACTCATGCAATTAACAGATAGTTAAGCCAAGAAAACTTGAAAGCAATGGAGAAAGTGTCCCGCTGGATTAATTTCCTCATGCAATCCACTGGAAGGAGAGCCGGGGGAGGGTAAAGGTAAAATTCATCATTGTTGGGAGGAATCTACACCAAACAGTAAACTGTAGGGAGGTTTCACCATCTACTTAAAAGGCAAGGTAGCTCCCTACCTCATAATTTAGAACAAGATGAATATAGATTCATTAAAATTAAAATGTAAAAACTAATGTTAGAAAAAAAAAATTTAGGTGATTATTTACATAACCCTTGGATGAGAAAGGTTTTTTATAAGCCTGATATCAAAGGCAGAAATCATAAAGAAAAATAATACTACACCAGAGCATAAAAATTGAAAAGTACCATTCTTTTAAAAAAATCAAAATGGGCTGGTGTGAGGGGGATATCAGCAAATACAGGACTAACAAGTAGCTAATACTTGAAGAGATAATTGTTATAAATCAGTAAGTAAAGTACATCAGAAAAAGCTACAAAGAATGATAGATAATTCACAAATGAAGAAACAAATTGTAAGTTTATGAAAAAATGTATTCAGCTTCACTCAGACTTGGAAATGCACACTAACACAATTAAATACAATTTTTCACCTGTGAAGTTGGTGAATATTATTTTAAAAGATAATGTCATTTTAGGAAAAGTTTTCCTGGCATTCTGTATCTCAAAATCACAATTCAAGAACATTTCTAGGAACTGTCTTATAGAATTATTACCAGGGTACTATACAAGGATATTCTTTGCAGCATTATTTGTAATGGAGCTCACATTCTGGTTTTGAACCTTTTTCCTGGAACTGCTAAATTAGGGGTGGTTCCTCAGCCCATGTGGCCCTGGGGGTCTCCTCTCTGGTCTATGAAGGTGGTTCCTTCTTGCTCAGATACTAGGACGGCTGAGTTGTGCGGGGGGTGAAAGAAATAGGTGCTGTTTTTGGATCTCAGAGCTGGAGGGAGGGGCTGAAGCCCTGGGGAAATTTCTAGGTAGTCCTTGTTTGTTGAATTTTCAGTTCAAAAGGAAAATGTTTAGTCTTTTGAATTCAGATGTGGCTGTCTTCCAGTGAATCATCCATTTATCTCTAGAGTAATGCAAGCAGGATGGATGGCTCACCTCATTCATGCAAACACCTCAGTATTTCTTGAGGGAGGGGCATTATTTGTTTTAACTAAATCTGAACAATTTTTTTCAACAGTTAACATTTATTGTTTTTTGGCAGTGTTGTGAGAGGAATGAGTGGGGTGGGAGAAAACAAGACATCTATCTTTAAAATCTTGAAGGCTTGTCATTAACATAAGATAAATTGAATTTATTCTGTGGTGTCCTTGAAGCCAAAACAAGTCTGGGTGTTTGGAAGTTTGTGGAAGCAGATTCTGGCTCAATGTGGAGAAGAGCTTTCTAACACAGCAGTTCAACAAATTAATGCTGAGCACTGGATGTAAAAGGAGATACAATGCAGTTACATTTTTAAGGGGATTTAGTTTAAAAGCCGTAAGGCAAAAATTCAGTAAGTTCAAAACTATCCATGTTTACTCATTACTACGGTGTTTCTGTAAAAGTTGAACAGAATATGGATTAATTTGCTCGCGCTTATTGTGTAGGTTTTGGAATAATATATATCTTCAACACTCCACTTTGGGTAGCTGAAGGGAATTCTGAGTTACTAATTTTTGGATAAGTTAAATTTGTATATAATGCAACTCCTGTGTGTGTGTGTGTGTGTGTGTGTGTGTGTGTGTGTGTGTGTGTGTGTGTAAAACATTCTTTTTCTTGGCAGGACTCCTAAGAAAGCTTGTATATCTGTGGATTGAATGGGGGGGTCTAGTGTAAGAAGGAATTCTCTCCTTTATTCCATTTGATATTGAGAACCTTGTCATGCCAATATGTTTGAACAAGTATTACTATGGTAAAGTATTAGAGATTCAAACATCAACACTTCCCATAGCTCAGGATTAGCATTCACTCTTGAAGTCGTGTGTGTATTGATAGTAGTTGCTAATAGTTTTTTCTTAGTGCCAGACAATTTACAAAACACCTTCCACATCTTTGTCTCCATTAATCTACATAACATCACTATTGTTTTCCCCATTTTACCAATGAGAAATTTGAAGATGAAGGAGGTTAAGAGAACTGCCTAATGCGGTGCTTCTTAAACCACAATCATCAGCCTTACCTAGGAACTTGGTACAGATGCCAATTCTCAGATCCATCACAGACTTATTGAATCAGAAATTCCGGGGATGGGGTCCAGCAATATGTGGTTTTAACAAGCCATTCAGGTAATTCTGATGCACTGAAGTTTGGGAACCTTTGGTTCACAATAAATCGATTTGGTTAATCTGTCTCTAATCCCATTTCTCCCTCAGAATTTACTAGGAAAAAAAGTGTCTCAATTCTTTACTTTCCCTTCACTGTCATAGGCCTTGTTTAAATTATTTACATATACTCTGTGCTTCGGTTTCTCTATCTGAAAATGAGGATAATAATTGTAGTTTTGTGAGGATTAGTTAATATATATGAAGGGCTTAGAAAAGTGTCTGATAGATGTTAAGCACTCAGTACATTTTAGCTATTGTTGTTATTGTTGCCCTTACTATTCTTTTTATTGTTCTGTTTAATAAACAGATTCTTTTTTGTTTTTTTGTATCTGGTATGTATTGCTAGTGTAACCAGTTTTTTTTTTTAATCTTCATTTTATTGAGATATATTCACATACCACGCAGTCATACAAAACAAATCGTAAAGTGAAAAAGAGCAATTGAAGTAAAAAAGAACACTGGGTACCTTTGTCTTTTTGTTTGTTTTGTAACCAGTTTTTAACTGATTTGGATTTGGCCCAGTGTAAGAAAGAAGTAACTGCCCCTGCCCCCATCTATTCCCCATTAAATTTGCTCAAATTGTTCTTCCCCATCCACTGGATGAGGTCTCAGGCAGATTTTTCTTTTCTTTCAGATACTCAAATGTTCAGTCTGGTTGTGTATCAGTGAGCAGCTGGAGGGAATCAGAAATGGCCAGAGCAAGCTTCTGACATAGGGCCCTTGTGGAGGATCTCTGAAGACCCCCAAGCATACTGCAGAGAGGCTGGAGACTGGAGAAGGATCCCCGCTCCTCCACGGAGTCCTCTTGGGATGCATTCTTTTCAGGATGACTCAAGATGCCTCTCTTTTCAAGGTCTATAGGAAACATGTATTTTTGCTCCACTGACGGTGGAAGCATCTTTAAAATACAGCAAAATACTCATAAAGCAAAACGTTGATTTCAAAACTTCTTACATTCACATTTGGTTTTACCAAAGCATCATGTAAATATATGTTTGTTCCATTATTTTTATGCTCATGGTATTTTATGCATTCTTACAGTTAGGTATTACCAGTGCTCTCCAGCCAAAGACCAACAGGCACACACTGTAGTTGGATAAGATGGGTATATTTGTTGGGCACAATTGCACATACCATGGGGAAACATAGGCCATCTCAATAAGACAGTGTTAGAAAGGACTTATTAAAAGAGTTGGGTTTGTGTTGGTGATTCGGTGGAAGTTTCAAGAAATTAGGGCTTGGCTTTGGATTGGATGTGGTCTGGGAGTGGAAGTATTTCTACGATAGGGTAGCTTATTAAATCTTATTCATAAGGCAGGAGGAATGAAGCCAGGCTAAAGCTGTAAATGGCCAACAAACAGCAGTCGCTCATAATAGCTTGGATGGGAGATGTTTGGTTAATGTTTTGGACAATGTTCATGCTTTCATGTGTGTTCAGACTTATTTTTGGAGTTGTATAGTTTTTGTTATGATTCATCATGGTCTGCAAGGCATAGCTGTGAGTGCCTGGGGAGCTCCCTACTGTCAGGCACTCTTCTTCCCTGATCCATTGGAGAAAGTATTTCCTAATGTTACAGTAATGCTACCAAAGCCAGATGTAAAAACCAAGCTGAGGTGGCAAATTCTGGATTTTCTAGTTGATTTATGCTAATTGAAACTCTCCTGCAGGGTACTTACAAACCTGAGCCTAAGCCTAAGGCCATGGGTCTGTCCAGGCTCCTTTTTTTTTCTAATGCAATTTTTAAGATGTTTCCTTACACTTTCTTCTAGGAGTTTTATGGTACTGGTTCTTGTATTTAGGTCTTTGATCCAATTTGAATTAATTTTTGTATAAGGTATGAGGGTACTGTTTTGTACTTTTGGCTATGGATATTCAGTTCTCCCAACACCATTTATTAAAGGAACTGTTCTGTCCCAGTTGAGTGGACTTGGCAGCCTTGTCAAAAATCAATTGACCATTCTCCACCTGGAGAATTCCTGATATTCTCTCAAGCATTGGGGACTACCAGTTTAGTAGGCAGAGCCCTTGATCTTGGGGCTTGCCCTTATGAAATTTATTTCTGTAATGGTGATGCTAAGCCTATTTATAATTATGCCTAAGAGTCACCTCCAGAGAACCTCTTTTATTGCTCAGACGTGGCCTATCTAAGCCAACTCTGCAGATGAACTCACTACCATGCCCCCTATGTGGGACATAACTCCCAGGGGTATAAGTCTCCCTGGCAATGTGGGACATGACTCCCAGAGATGAGCCTGGCTCTGACATCATGGGATTGAGAATTCCTTGAAAAACCCAGAACTAGTCTCTCCAAGAACATCAACCAGTTTCATTCCTCTACCCCATAAGGTCAACACCCCAGTCCACCCCGAAGAAGTTAAAATGGTCATTGCCCAGATATCCCTGAACATTGAGAGAAAGATTAAATGAGAGGGAAGAGGTGTATCTGAGCAATTAGGATTTAACAAATGATCATGACTACTGACTCACCATATAGATATTTATTTTTAGTTTCAAGTATATTAGAATAGCGAGAAGGAAATACCTGAAACCATTGAACTGTAATCCAGTAGCCTTTGTCTTTGATAATGATTGTATAATATATAGCTTTTATCGTGTGACTGTGTGATTGTAAAAACCTTGTGACTGACACTCCCTTTATCCAGTGTTTGGTTAGATGAGTAATAAAATAAAGATATGTATGAAAACAAATAGGTTGAGAATATGGGGGAAAAATACCCCTACATAAACTATGGACAATAGTTATAGTAATACTTTAATAATCTTTCATCAATTGTAACAAATGTACTATTAAAAAATAGTAGAATTACAAAAAAAGTGTTATCAATTTTAACAGTTTTCACACCAATGCAAGCATTGTTGGTGGGGTAGTGTATGGGAATCATGTATATGATTATTTTGTAAATCCATTTCTCTTACAAATAAATTCTTTTAATTAAAAAAACCAGTTGATCAGAAATGTGAGGGTTTATTTCTGAAATCTCAATTCAATTCCATTGGTCAGTATGTCTATCTTTATACCAGCATCATGCTGTTTTGACCACTGTGGCTTTATTATATGCTTTAAAGTCAGGAAACATGAGACCTCCCATTTCATTGTTCTTTTTCAAGATATTTCTGGCTATGCAAGGCTCCTTTCCCTTCCAAATAAAATTGATGATTAGCTTTTCCATTTCTGCAAAGTAGGCTGCTGGAATTTTGATTGTTATTACATTGATCTGTAGATCAGTTTGGGTAGAATTCACATTTTAACAACATTTAGCTTTCTAATCCATGAACATGGAATGCCTTTTAATTTATTTAGTTCTCCTCAGATTTCTTTTAGCAATGTTTTGTAGTTTTTCTTGTGTGTATAACTCCTTTACATCCTTGGTTAAGTTTTTTCTTTTACTTGCTATTGTAAGTGTAAATTTTTTCTTGATTATCTTCTTGGATAGCTCATTACTACTGTGTAGAAACACCATTGATTTTTTTTTAAATTTTATTTTGAAATAAATTCAAACTTACAGGAATAGTTGCAAAAACAATACAAAGCCTATACACAGAACTCCAGCATACCCCGACCCCGCTCCCCTGCTCCCCCGATCCACCAACTTTAACATCCTGTCACACCACCATTTCTTTCTTTCCCTCCCTCCCTATCTATCATCCATCATCTATTGCTCTGTCTTTGAACATATGAGAGCAAGCTGCACACTTCCTTGAGCAAACAATATAATTCACATATACATTTCCCATGAACAAGAACATTCTTTTATGCATTCCCATTAAGTGCAGCTAAGAAGTTCAAGAAATTCAACATTGATACAAAGCTTACATTCTATATTTCCTTTTTTTTTCTTATGTCCTAACTGTGTCCCTTTGAGCCTCCTCTCCTCCATCTTCATATCCCATCCAGGATCATCCTTGGCATTTAATTGTCATTATCTATTTAGACTGTCTTTTTTTTTTTTTTCAATTGTGGAAACATATATACAGCCTAAATCTTCCCATTCCACCCATTCACTAGCATTCCATTAGTGGGATTAATCACATTTATAATGTTGCAGTGCTATCACCTTCCCACCATCCATTACTAGAAATTTCTCTTCACCCCAAACAGAAACCCTACACTCATTTCTTAATTCCCCATTACCCCTTCCCCCACTTCTCATAACCCATACTCAACTTTTCATCTCTATGGTCATATTCTCTGATACTATCTTTGTGTTTACTGTGGGGCTTAAATTTAACCTCTTAAGTCTATAACAATCTTGTTTTTCTTTGATACCAACTTAACTTCAATAGGACGCATAAACTATGTTCCTTTACTCCTCCATTCCCCCACCTTTATGTAGTTCTTGTCAAAAATTACATATTTTACATTGAGTCCAAAACCACTGATTTATCATTACAGTTTATATATTTTAGATCCTGCAGGAAGTAAATAGTGGAGTTATGAATCAAAAATACAGTAGTATTGGTATTTATATTTACCATGTGATCTTTATTGGAAACCTCTATTTCTTCATGTGGTTTCAGTCAGTTGTTTAGTGTCCCTTCCTTTCAGCTTGCTCAGTTCCCTTTAGCATTTCTTATAGGACTGATCTACTGGTGATGAAGTCCCTCAGCTTTTGATTACCTGGGAATGTTTTCATCTCTCCCTCATTTTTAACCTCCAGGTGTTTGTGAATTTTCTAAGTCTCTGGTGGTTATTGACTCCTATTTGTATTCCATTGTGGTCAGAGAATGTGCTTTGAATAAATACATTTTTTTTTTAATTTATTGAGGCTGTTTTATGTCCCAGCATATGGTCTATTCTGGAGAAAGATCCATGATCACTAGAGAAGAATGTGTGTCCTGGTGATTTGGGATGTAATGTTCTATATATGCCTGTTAAATTTCTCTATATCTCTCTCTCCTTTCTTTGTTTCTCTGTTGGTAGGGCTCCCTTTAGTATCTGAAGTAGGGCAGGACTTTTATTAGCAAAATCTCTCAGCATTTGTTTGTCTGTGAAAAATTTAAGCTCTCCCTCAAATTTGAAGGGGAGTTTTGCTGGATAAAGTATTCTTGGTTGGAAATTTCTCTCTCAGAATTTTAAATATGTCATGCCACTGCCTTCTCACCTCCATGGTGGCCACTGAGTAGTCACTACTTAGTCTTATGTTGTTTCCTTTGTATGTGGTGAATTGCTTTTCTCTTGCTGCTTTCAGAACTTGCTCCTCTTCAGTATTTGACAGTCTGATCAGAAGGTGTCTTGGAGTGGGTTTATTTGGATTTATTCTATTTGGAGTTTGCTGGGCATTTATGCTTTGTGTATTTATATTGTGTAGAAGGTTTGGGAAGTTTTCCCCAACAATTTCTTTGAATACTCTTTCTAGACCTTTACCCTTCTCTTCCCCTTCTGGAACACCAATGAGTCTTAAATTTGGATGTTTTATTTTATCTGTCATATCCCTGAGATCCATTTCGATTTTTTCGATTTTTTTCCCCATTCTTTCTTTTGTTCTTTCATTTTCCGTTCTGTGGTCCTTGAGGACGCTGAGTCGTTGTTCAACTTCCTCTAATCTTGTATTATGAGTTTCCAGAGCCTTTTTAGTTTGGCCAACAGTTTCTTTTATTTCCATAAGATCTTCTATTTTTTTATTTACTCTTGCAACTTCTTCTTTATGTTCTTCTAGGGTCTTCTTTATGTCCTTTATATCCTTTGCCATGCTCTTCTTCATGTCCTTTATATCCTGTGCCATGCTCTCGTTGTTTGTCTTTAGTTATTTGATTAATTGTGCCAAGTACTGTGTCCCTTCTGATCTTTTGATTTGGGTGTTTGGGTTTGGGTTCTCCATATTGTCTGGTTTTATCATATGCTTTAAGATTTTCTGTTGTTTTTGGCCTCTTGGCATTTGCTTTACTTGATAGGGTTCTTTCAGGGTCTAAAAAATACCAATCTCTAATTTATCAGATATCCAGCTTGGTGGCGTATACTTTCTCTAACTAACCAGCAGATGGCATCTGCAAGTCACCTATTCCCTTTAAGTCAGTTCTCCCCAACTTTGTCTTTGTGGTGTGTGGGGATCTGATTCTTGTGGGGTTCAATTGGTGCACTAAGTTTGGGTGTGTTGTTGATGCTGTCTGCCCTGAATGTGGGGCGTGTGTCTGAGCGGTTAGGAAGGCAGGGCCGCTTTAATAATCAAACCTCCTAGGTGTTCCCGGAGATTTAAGGCGGTTGCAAGAGTCCAAGCCTTCACCTGAGCCCCGCACAGATTGTCTCTGCCACTGACCCACAAGTCCCTGGCACTGGCGTAGGGTCCCTGGGATTTCCGAGCTCTTCCAGGATCCCTGCTGAGGGAAGGCTGCACCACATCACAAGTGTGCACCGGCCCTCCAGGGAAGCCCTGGGCCGCCAGGCTGTGTAGGGGCGTTCCCAGCCTGCTGTAAAGATGGTTGAATGAGGTGTGTTAATTTCCCCCTCTTCACACAGCTCCGCCTTCCCAGCTCTGGGACAATTAGCTGCGGTGCACTGAAGGCCACTGTCCACAGCCAATATTGTGGTGTGTGCAAGGTGCTGCGGGAAGCACTCTCCATCACCCTGTGAACCTTGGCACGGCTTTGGGCTATGGATCCAGCTCTGGGTAGAAGCATCCCCAGCCTGCTGGGGAGATGGTTGCAAGGGGCGCGGTTTCTTTCTCCTTTTGGCTCCCTTCTGCCCCTCTTGCTCCAAGACAATCAGCAGCGGGTGTGGGAAGGGCTATCCTCCACACCAGACACCGAGACGTTGGGACAACCCGCTCCTGCTGTGCTTGACTGCGCGGTTCTCACCATTGTATCCTGTTCTAGTTTGCTAATGTTGCCAGAATGCAAAACACCAGAGATGGATTGGCTTTTATAAAAGGGGGTTTATTTGGTTACACAGTTACAGTCTTAAGGCCATACAATGTCCAAGGTAATGCATCAACAATTGGTACCTTCACTGGAGGATGGCCAATGGCATCCAGAAAACCTCTGTTAGCTGAGAAGACACGTGGCTGGTGTCTGCTCCAAAGTTCTGGTTTCAAAATGGCTTTCTCCCAGGACATTCTTCTCTAGGCTGCAGTTCCTCAAAAATGTCACTCTTAGTTGCTGTTGGGGTGTTTGTCCTTTCTTAGCTTCTCCAGAGCAAGAGTCTGCTTTCAACGGCCTTCTTCAAAGTGTCCCTCTTGGCTGTAGCAAGCTTGTTCCTTCTGTCGGATCTTATATAGTGTGCCAGTAACTTAATTCAGACCCACCCAATGGGCGGGCCAACACCTCCATGGAAATTATCCAGTCAGAATCATCACCCACAGTTGAGTGGGCACAAAGAATTATAATCTAATTAACAATGATAGGTCTGCCCACACAAGATTACATCAAAGATAATGGCATTTGAGGGGATATAATACATTCAAACTGACACATATCTGCAGTTGGTCCCAGGTTGTTGTTTTTTTTTTTAAAAGAACTAGTCTGTCTCCAAATTCCAACCCATGGTTTCCCACACCACAGCATGGCAGCTGGACTTTCAGCCGGCTCACTCACTCATTTCAGAATGCAGACTCCCGGTTTCACCAAATGCACGGTCCCTGTGGATTTAGCAGACCTTATCCAGCTGGTGCATTGCTGTAACTGGCGTTCTGGGTCACTTTCTGGCTTTCATCTAGTATTTTTCATGGAGGTGTTTTTTTGCCCTGTCTTACCTAGCCGCCATCTTGGGTTCTACCATTGATTTTTTAAATCATATTTTTTATTGTCAAATATATCATATATACATAGAACTGGTAACTTTCCAAGTGTGATTTAACAAGTAGTTAGAAAATTTCAAAGAATATTGTAGGTTACAGTTTCACATTTTCAGTTCTTTCCTTATTATGAAATATAACAAATACACAAAAAGGTAATATCTTTCAATGTATGATTTAATAAGTGGATATACAGGAAATTTCCAAAGTCATTATGAGTTATAGTACCATAGTTTCAGTTATTTCCTTATTGTGAAATGTAACGTATATACAAAAAGGTATACCTTTGTCTATTGCTAACCCTTCCTCTGGTTTAATCACTTTCCAGATCTTCAGGGATATCTAAGCAGTGACCACCCTAACCTGTTCATGTTGAAAAGGCGTGTCAACTTTATTAGCAAAAGGGACACATCTGGTTGATGTTCTTGAAGAGGCTATTGCCTCTGGGTTTTGGGACTTAGCTGGTATAGGAGCACTCTAAAAGATTTAAGTTTCTGAAGTAAACTTAGTGAGTGAAATTTTATACAGTCTCAGGTAGGGATCTGGGTATTCTTTAAGGTATTTGGTACTACCATTGACTTGGGCTTATCATATTGTGGTCATTTAGCGTATCTAGGTGAAGCTTGCATAGGAGTAACCTCCAGGACAGCCTTTTAACTCTATTTGAATTTTCTTAGTCACTAAAAGTTTATTTTGTTGACTTTCTTTTCCCTCTTTTGGTCAAAAAGGCATTCTCAATACCTCAATGCCAGGGTCAGGCTCATTCCCAGAATCCATGTCCCATGCTGCCAGGAAGGCTCATTCATCTTGGGGGTCCTGTCCCATGTCAGGGGGAGGGTGATGAATTTATTTGCGGAGTTAGGCTTAGAGAAAGTCTATATTTGAACCACAAAAGAGGTTCTTTGGAGGTGATTCCTAGGCATAATTAAAGGTGGGCTTAGCTTCCTCTTTACAACCATAAGAATCACCCACGCAAGCCTCAATATCGAGGGCTTGACTTATAAAGTAGGGGGTTCCTAAGTTCACACAGCATATGTTATGTCCACGATAATCCATTCATATCTCACAGTATCATCACCACTTTCCATTTTAAACAATTTCATGACCCAAAACATCTTGTAGCTCTGGTCATCCCTTAATTATTTGTCCCTGGTATTTGTGTAACACTAGTATGATATTCCTATTAATTATAATACATACTATGAAATATGTAGATTTTTCCCTTATATGTTTCTTTTGTCAGCTCTCTGTTTTAGTGTCATAGCTTAGAAGTATATCACACAAGCCCTTATCTATATTTGTGGTGCTGATCTGTGGGAAATATGGCTTTAAACAATCCCTTTTAATCCTATTCGCCTTCAATACAACTCAGATAGTTCACAGAAGTGGTAACATACAATATCTCTCATTTTGTTGTCTGACTTATTTCACTCAGAATTATATGTCCAAGTTTCATCCATGTTACCATATGTTTCAGGGTCTTGTTGCTTCTTACTGCTGCATAATATTCCATCATATGTATATACCACATTTTGTTTATCCGCTTGTCTGTTGAAGGACACATGGATTATTTCCATCTCTTGGCAATTGTTAACAATGCTGCTATGAACATCCGTGTACAAATATCTGATCATGTCACTGCTTTCATATCTTCTGGGTATGTACTGAGAAGTGGAATTGCTGGATCATAGGGTAATTCAAAATCTAGTTTTCTGAGAAACTGTCAAACTGTCTTCCAGAGTGGCTGTACGATTATACAGTCCCACCAGCAATGAATAAGAGTTCCAATTTCTCCACATCCTCTCCAGCATATATAGTTTCCTGTTTGTTTGATGGCAGCCTTTCTTACTGGTGTGAGATGATATCTTATTGTGGTCTTGATTTGCATTTCCCTAATAGCTAGTGAATATGAACATTTTTTCATGTGTTTTTTTTAGCCATTTGTATTTCCTCTTCAGAGAAATGTCTTTTCATATCTTTTGCCCATTTTATAATTGGGCTGTTTGTACTACTGTCATTGAGTTGTAGGATTTCTTTATATATGCAAAATATCAGTCTCTTATCAGATACATGGTTTCCAAATATTTTCTTCCATTGAATTGGCTGCCTCTTCACCTTTTTTGACAAATTCCCTTGAGATACAGAAGCTTTTGATTTTGAGGAGTTCCCATTTATCTATGTTTTCTTTCATTGCTTGTGCTTTGGGTGTAAGGTCTAAGAAGCAACCTCCCAATACTAGATCTTGAAGGTGTTTCCCTACAGTATCTTCTAGGAGTTTTATGGTACTGTCTCTTATATTGAGGTTTTTGATCCACTTTGAGTTAATTTTTGTGTAGGGTGTGAGGTAGGGGTCCACTTTCATTCTGTTTGTTATGGCTATCTAGTTTTCCCAGCCCCATTTGTTGAAGAGACTGTTCTGTCCCAGTTCAGTGGATCTGGGGGCCTTATCAAATCAGTCAATATATATCTGGTGGTCTATTTTTGAATGCTCATTTTGATTCCATTGATCAATATGTCTATCTTTATGCCAACACCATGCTGTTTTGACCACTGTAGCCTTATAGTAGGCTTCAGAGTCTACAAGTATAAGTCCTCCAACTTGTTCTTCTTTTTAGGATGCTTTTGGCAATTCGAGGCCCCTTTCCCTTCCAAATAAATTGGTTAACTAACTTTTACAAGTCTGCAAAGTAGGTTATTGGAATTTGGATTGGAATTGTGTTGAATCTGTAGATCAGTTTGGGTAGAATTGACTTCTTAACAATGTTTAGCCTTCCTATCCAAGAGCATGGAATATTTTCCCACCTATTTAGGTCCCTTTTTATTTCTTTTAGTAAAGTTTCATAAATTTATGTATAGAGGTTGTTTATGTCCTTGGTTAAGTTTATTCCTAGGTACTTGATTTTTTTTAGTTGCTGTTGTGAATGGAATTTTTTTTTTTGATTGCCTCTTCAGTTAGGTTATTACTAGTGTATAGGAACATTATCAACTTATGTGCATTAATCTTACATCCCACCACTCTGCTGAATTTATTAGCTCAAGGAGCTTTGTGGTCAAATTCTCAGAATTTTTCAAATATAAGATCATATCATCTGCAAGTAATGACAGTTTTACTTCTTCCTTTCCAATTTGGATATCTTTTGTATCTTTGTCTTGATGAATTGCTCTGGCTGGAACTTCTAGCACAATGTTGAATAATAGAGGTGACAATGGGCATCCTTGTTTCATTCCTGATCTTAGGGGGAAGGAATTAAGCCTCTCACCCTTGAGTCCTATGCTGGCTGTGGGTTTTTCATATATGCTGTTTACCATATTGAGGAAGGTTCCTTCAAGTCCTATATTCTGAATTGTTTTTATCAAAAAGGGATGTTGAATTTTGTCAAATGTTTTTTCAACATCTATCAAGATGATCATTTGATTTTTCCCTTTTGATTTGTTAATGTATTGAATTACATTAATTGATTTTCTTATGTTGAACCACCCTTGCATGTCAGGAATGAAACCCCACTTGGTCATAGCATATGATTGTTTTAATGTGCCTTTGGATTCACTTTGCAAGTATTTTGTTTAGGACTTTTGCATCTATGCTCATTATGGAGATTGGCCTATAGTTTTCCTTTTTTGTAATGTCTTTATCTGGTTTTGGTATCAGAGTGATATTAGCCTCATAAAATGAGTTAGGTAGTTTTCCTTTTTCTTCAGTTTTTTTGAAAGAGTTTGAGCAGGAATGGTGTCAGTTCTCTTTGGAAAGTTTGGTAAAATTCCCCTATGAAGCAATCTGGCCCTGGGCTTTTATTTGTAGGTAGATTTCTGATGAGTGATTGGATCTCTTTGCTTGTGATTGGTTTGTGTAGGTCTTCTATTTCTTCTTGGGTCAGTCTTGGTTGTTCATGTATTTCCAGGAAATTGTCCATTTCCTCTAAATCGCCTAGCTTGTTGGCATACAGTTGTTCATAGTATCCTCTTATGATTTTTTTAATTTCTTTGGGATTTGTAGTGATTATCCCCTTCTCATTTCTGACTCTCTTTATTTGTGTCTTCTCTCTTTTTGACTTTGTCAGTCTAGCTAGGTTGGTCAATCTTGTTGATCTTCTCAAAGAACCAACTTTTGTTTTTTTTAATTCTCTCTATTGTTTGTTTTATTCTCCATCTCATTTATTTCTGCTTTAATATTTGTTATTTCTTTTCATCTATTTGCTTTAGGGTTAGTTTGCTGATCATTCTCTAGTCTCTTCAGTTGTTCAGTTAGGTCTTACTTTTAGCTCTTTCTTGCTATTTGATATATGCATTTAGAACTTCAAATTTCTCTCTCAGGACTGCCTTCACTGCATCCTGCAGGTTTTGATATGTTGTGTTCTCATTTTCATTTGTCTCTAGATATTTACCAATTTCTCTTCCAATTTATTCTTTGACCCACTAATTGTTTAGGAGTGTGTTGTTTCACCTTTGTATATTAGTGTAAGATTTTGTTCTTTGGTAGTTGTTGATTTCTAGTTGTATTCCTTCGTGGTCGGAGAATGTGCTTTGAATAATATCAATCTTTTTAAATTTATTAAGACTTGTTTTGTGCCCCAGCATATCATCTATCCTGGAAAATGTTCCATGGGCACTAGAGAAGAATGTATTTACTGGTACTTCGGGATGTAGCAATCTATATTTGTCTATTAAGTCAAATTCATTAATCATATTGTTTAGGTTATCAGTTTCCTTACTGGTCCTCTGTCCAGTTGTTTTATCTATAGAAGAGGGTGGTGTATTGAAATCACACACTATTGCTGACATGTCTATTGCTTCCTTCAGTTTAGCTGATGTTTGCCTCATGTATTTGGGAAGTCCTTGACTGGGTGGATAAACATTTATAATTATTATTTCTTCTTGGGGAATTATCCATTTTATTAATGTATAGTGTCCTTCTTTGTCTCTTATGACATCTTTGCCTTTAAAGTCTATTAGTATAGCTACCCCAGCTTTCTTTTGATTGCAGTTTGTGTAGAATATTTTATTCCATCCTTTCACTTTCAGCCTTTTTGTGTCACAGCATCTAAGATGAGTCTCTTGTAAACACCATTATTGATGGGTCATACTTTTTAATCCAGTTTACCAGTCTGTATCTTTTATTTGGAGAGTTTAATCCATTCACATTCCAAGTTATTACAGTGAAGGGAGTTCTTGAACAAACTATCTTATCCTTTGGTTTTTAGTTGTTAGATCTATTTTTTCCCCTCTCTCTCTTTTCCTTTAAGTTACCCTTATGAATAACTCTTCAGTTCTGTGCTCTTCTTCAGACCTGTCTCTCCTTTCTTTTTTTCTCAGTTCACAGAACTCCCTTTAGTATTTCTTGCAGGGCAGGTCTGTCATTACCAAATTCTCTCAGTGTTTATTTGTGAAAATTTTAAGCTCTCCTTCAATTTTGAAGGAGAGCTTTGCTGGGCAAAGTATTCTTGGCTGGCTGTTTTTCTCTTTCAGAATGTTAAATATGTCATAGCACTGCCTTCTCACCTCCATGGTAACTGCTGAGTAGTCAGTACTTAGTCTTACGTTGTTTCCCTTGTATGTGGTGAATTGCTTCTCTCTTACTGCTTTCAGAAATTTCTCCTCTTCTGCATTTGACAAGCTAACCAGTATATGTCTCAGAGTATGTTTATTTGGATTTATTCTATTTGGAGTTCATTGGGCATCTTTGATTTGCTTACTTATGTCATTCAGAAGGTTTCGGAAGTTTTCTCAACTATGTCGTGGCACACTCTTCCTAGCCCTTTACCTAACTTCTCTTCTCCTTCTGAGACACCAATGATTCTTATACTTGTTCACTTCATATTTTCCTTCATTTCTCTCAGATCCGTTTCAAATTTTTTGATTTTTTCCCATTTGTTCTTTTGTGTGTTCATATTCAATTATCTGTCCTCAAGTTCACTTATCCTTTCTTTTGCCTCTTCAAATCTGCAATTGTGTGCCTGTAGTATATTTTTAATTTGAGGCACAGTGTCTTTTTCTTTAAATGCAATTTTATTAAGATACATTTACATACCAGACAATTATCCAAAGTATACAATCAGTGGTTCACAGTATCATCATATAGTTGTGCATTCATCACCACAATCCATCCCCAAACACCTCCATTACTCCAAAAAAAAAACACAAAAAAATAAAATAAAAATAAAAATAAAAAAGAACACCCAAAACATCCCATACCCCTTATCCTCTCCTATCATTTGTTTATTTTTGTCTTTATTTTCTTAATCATCTGTCCATACACTGGAGTGTCAGTCACAAGGTTTTCATGATTACATAGTCACACTGTAAAAATTATAGAATTATACAATCATCTTCAGGAATCAAGGCTACTGGATTACAGTTCAATCATTGTTTTATTTTATTTTATTTTATTTTATTTTGAAATAAATTCAAAGTTACATGAATAGTTGCAAAAACAATACTAGCCCCATATACAGAATTCCATCATACCCTGACCCCCCTCCCCCAATAGCTCAATCCACCAACTTTAACATGCTGTCACATTGCTATTTCTTTCCCTCCCTCCCTATCTATCATCCATCATCTATTGCTCTGTCTTCTCAACATATGAGAGTTAGCTGCACACACCCTTGAACATACACTATAATTCACATATGTACTTCCTATGAACAAGAACATTGTTCTATGTAATTCCATTAAGCATAGCTAAGAAGTATAAGAGATTCAACAATGATACAATGCTTACATTCTATATTTCCTTTTCCTTATGTCTCAACTGTGTCCCTTCGAGCCACCTGTCCTCCACCCTTCAATCCTATTCAAGTTCATCCTTAGCATTCAATTGTCGTCTAGTTAGACTGTCTTTTTTTTTTTTTCTCCTTTTTTCAATTGTGGAAACATATATACAGCCTAAATCTTCCCATTCCACCCCCTCCCTAGCCTTCCATTAGTGGGATTAATCACATTTAGAATGATGTTATGTTCTTTCCCACCATCCATTGCTAGAAATTTCCCTTCACCTCAAATAGCAACCCTACACTCCTTTCTTAACTTCCCATTGCCCCTTCCCCCATTACTCTTAACCCAAACTCTAATTTCATCTCTATGGTTATATTCTCTGATAATTTCTTTGTGTTTACTGTGGGGCTTAAAATTAACCTCTTAAATCCCTGTCAGTCTTGTTTTTCTTTGTTACCACCATCACTTCAATAGGGCACATAAACTATGTTCCTATACGCCTTCATTCCCCCACCTTTATATAGTTGTCTAAAATTACGTATTTTACATTGAGTTCAAAACCACTGATTTGTCCTTAGAGTTTGTGTATTTTTTATCATGTAGGAAGTAAATAGTGGAGTTATAGTTCAAAAATTATTGACTTCTATTTGTATTCCATTGTGTTTGGAGAATGTTCTTTGAGTATATTCAATTTTTTTTTCCTAATTTCTTGAGGTTTGTTTTATGTCCCAGCTTATGGTCCCTTCTGGAGAAAGGTCTGTGATCACTAGAGAAAAATGAGTGTCCTGGTGATTTGGGATGTAAGGTACTATATATGTCTGTTAAAATTCTCTATATCTCTTTCTCCTTTCTTTGTCTCTCTGTTGGTAGGGCTTCCTTTAGAATCTGAAGTAGGGCAGGTCTTTTATTGGCAAAGTCTCTCAGCATTTGTTTGTCTGAAAAATTTAAGCTCTCCCTCAAATTTGAAGGAGAGTTTTGCTGGATAAAGTATTCTTGGCTGGAAATTTTTCTCTCTCAGAATTTTAAATATGTCATGCCACTGCCTTGTCACCTCCATAGTGGCCACTGAGTAGTCACTACTTAGTCTTATATTGTTTCTTTTGTATGTGGTGAATTGCTTTTCTCTTGCTACTTTCAGACCTTGCTCCTTCTCTTCAGTATTTGACAGTCTGATCAGAATATGTCTTGGAGTGGGTTTATTTGGATTTATTCTATTTGGAGTTCACTGGGCATTTATGCTTTGTGTGTTTATATTGTGTAGAAGGTTTGGGAAGTTTTCCCCAACAATTGCTTTGAATACTCTTTCTAGACCTTTACCCTTCTCTTCCCCTTCTGGGACACCAATGAGTCTTAAGTTTGGACGTTTTATTTTATCTATCATATCCCTGAGATCCATTGTGATTTTTTCAATTTTTTTCTCCATTGTTTCTTTTGTTCTTTCATTTTCTGTTCTGTGGATTTCCAGGACATTGAGATGTTGTTCATCTTCCTCTAGTCTTGTATTGTGAATATCCAGAGTCTTTTTAATTTGGCCAAAAGTTTCTTTTATTTCCATAAGATCTTCTATTTTTTTATTTACTCTTGCAATGTCTTCTTTATGCTCTTCTAGTGTCTTTATTATGGTGCTTATATCCTGGGCCATGGTCCTCTTGATGTCCTTTACTGTATGGTATATATATATTTTTAATCTTCATTTTATTGAGATATATTCACATACCACGCAGTCATACAAAACAAATCATACTTTCGATTGTTCACAGTACCATTACATAGTTGTACATTCATCACCTAAATCAATCCCTGACACCTTCATTAGCACACACACAAAAATAACAAGAATAATAATTAGAGTGAAAAAGAGCAATTGAAGTAAAAAAGAACACTGGGTACCTTTGTCTGTTTGTTTCCTTCCCCTATTTTTCTACTGATCCATCCATAAACTAGACAAAGTGGAGTGTGGTCCTTATGGCTTTCCCAATCCCATTGTCACCCCTCATAAGCTACATTTTTATACAACTGTCTTCGAGATTCATGGGTTCTGGGTTGCAGTTTGATAGTTTCAGGTATCCACCACCAGCTACCCCAATTCTTTAGAACCTAAAAAGGGTTATCTAAAGTGTGCGTAAGAGTGCCCACCAGAGTGACCTCTCGGCTCCTTTTGGAATCTCTCTGCTACTGAAGCTTATTTCATTTCCTTTCACATCCCTCTTTCGGTCAAGAAGATGTTCTCCGTCCCACGATGCCAGGTCTACATTCCTCCCCGGGAGTCATATTCCACATTGCCAGGGAGATTCACTCCCCTGGGTGTCTGATCCCACGTAGTGGGGAGGGCAGTGATTTCACCTTTCAAGTTGGCTTAGCCAGAGAGAGAGGGCCACATCTGAGCAACAAAGAGGCATTCGGGAGGAGGCTCTTAGGCACAACCATAGGGAGGCCTAGCCTCTCCTTTGCAGCAACCGTCTTCCCAAGGGTAAAACCTATGGTAGAGGGCTCAACCCATCAAACCACCAGTCCGCTATGTCTGTGGTCATGTTAGCAACCATCGAGGTGGGGTAGGCCAATACCCCTGCATTCTCCACAGGCTCCTCAAGGGGGCACTACATCTTTTTTTCCTTGTTTTTCTTTTTTTTCTTTTTAACTTTCCCTTCTTTTTTTTTTTTTTTTTTAATCATCATTTTATTGAGATATATTCACATACCACGCAGTCATACAAAACAAATTGTACTTTCGATTGTTTACAGTACCATTACATAGTTGTACATTCATCACCTAAATCAATCCCTGACACCTTCATTAGCACACACACAAAAATAACAAGAATAATAATTAGAGTGAAAAAGAGCAATTGAAGTAAAAAAGAACACTGGGTACCTTTGTCTGTTTGTTTCCTTCCCCTACTTTTCTACACATCCATCCATAAACTAGACAAAGTGGAGTTTGGTCCTTATGGCTTTCCCAATCCCATTGTCACCCCTCATAAGCTACATTTTTATACAACTGTCTTCGAGATTCATGGGTTCTGGGTTGTAGTTTGATAGTTTCAGGTATCCACCACCAGCTACCCCAATTCTTTAGAACCTAAAAAGGGTTGTCTAAAGTGTGCGTAAGAGTGCCCACCAGAGTGATCTCTCGGCTCGTTTTGGAATCTCTCTGCCACTGAAGCTTATTTCATTTCCTTTCACATCCCCCTTTTGGTCAAGAAGATGTTCTCCGTCCCACGATGCCGGGTCTACATTCCTCCCCGGGAGTCATATTCCACGTTGCCAGGGAGATTCACTCCCCTGGGTGTCTGATCCCACGTAGGGGGGAGGGCAGTGATTTCACCTTTCAAGTTGGCTTAGCCAGAGAGAGAGGGCCACATCTGAGCAACAAAGAGGCATTCAGGAGGAGACTCTTAGGCACAAATATAGGGAGTCCTAGCCTCTCCTTTGCAGCAACCGTCTTCCCAAGGGTAAAACCTATGGTAGAGGGCTCAACCCATCAAACCACCAGTCCCCTATGTCTGTGGTCATGTTAGCAACCATCGAGGTGGGGTAGGCCAATACCCCTGCATTCTCCACAGGCTCCTCAAGGGGGCACTACATCTTTTTTTCCTTGTTTTTCTTTTTTTTCTTTTTAACTTTCCCTTCTTTTTTAAATCAACTGTATGAAAAAAAAGTTAAAAAGAAAACAAACATACAATCAAAGAACATTTCAAAGAGACCATAACAAGGGAGTAAGAAAAAGACAACTAACCTAAGATAACTGCTTAACTTCCAACATGTTCCTACTCTACCCCAAGAAAGTTACCTAATATAGCAACATTTCTGTGAACTTGTTCCTACTATATCCATCAGAAATTAACAGACCATAGTCATTCCTGGGCATCCCCAGAACGTTAAATAGCTTATCTGTTCTTCTTGGATTATTGTTCCCCCTTCCTTAATTGCTCCCTATTGCTAGTTCCCCTACATTCTACATTATAAACCATTTGTTTTACATTTTTCAAAGTTCACATTAATGGTAGCATATAATATTTCTCTTTTTGTGCCTGGCTTATTTAGCTCAGCATTATGTCTTCAAGGTTCATCCATGTTGTCACATGTTTCACGAGATCGTTCCTTCTTACTGCCGCGTAGTATTCCATTGTGTGTATATACCACATTTTATTTATCCACTCATCTGTTGAAGGACATTTGGGTTGTTTCCATCTCTTGGCAATTGTGAATAATGCTGCTATGAACATTGGCGTGCAGATATCTGTTCGTGTCACTGCTTTCCGATCTTCCGGGTATATACCGAGAAGTGCAATCGCTGGATCGAATGGTAACTCTATATCTAGTTTTCTAAAGAACTGCCAGACTGACTTCCAGAGTGGCTGAACCATTATACAGTCCCACCAACAATGAATAAGAGTTCCAATTTCTCCACATCTCCTCCAGCATTTGTAGTTTCCTGTTTGTTTAATGGCAGCCATTGTAATCGGTGTTAGATGGTATCTCATTGTGGTCTTAATTTGCATCTCTCTAATAGCTAGTGAAGCTGAACATTTTTTCATGTGTTTCTTGGCCATTTGTATTTCCTCTTCAGAGAACTGTCTTTTCATATCTTTTGCCCATTTTATAATTGGGCTGTCTGTACTATTGTCATTGAGTTGTAGGATTTCTTTATATATGCAAGATATCAGTCTTTTGTCAGATACATGGTTTCCAAAAAGTTTTTCAAATTGAGTTGGCTGCCTCTTTACCTTTTTGAGAAATTCCTTTGGGGTGCAGAAACTTCAAAGCTTGAGGAGTTCCCATTTATCTATTTTTTCTTTTGTTGCTTGTGCTTTGGGTGTAAAGTCTAGGAAGTGGCCGCCTAATACAAGGTCTTGAAGATGTTTTCCTACATTATCTTCTAGGAGTTTTATGGTACTTTCTTTTATATTGAGATCTTTGGTCCATTTTGAGTTAATTTTTGTGTAGGGGGTGAGGTAGGGGTCCTCTTTCATTCTTTTGGATATGGATATCCAACTCTCCCAGCCCCATTTGTTGAAAAGACCATTATGGCTCAGTTCAGTGACTTTGGGGGGCCTTATCAAAGATCAGTCGGCCATAGATCTGAGGGTCTATCTCTGAATTCTCAATTCGATTCCATTGATCTATATGTCTATCTTTGTGCCAGTACCATGCTGTTTTGGCAACTGTGGCTTTATAATAAGCTTCAAAGTCAGGGAGAGTAAGTCCTCCCACTTCGTTTTTCTTTTTTAGAGTGTCTTTAGCAATTCGAGGCATCTTCCCTTTCCAAATAAATTTGATAACTAGCTTTTCCAAGTCTGCAAAGTAGGTTGTTGGAATTTTGATTGGAATTGCATTGAATCTGTAGATGAGTTTGGGTAGAATTGACATCTTAATGACATTTAGTCTTCCTATCCATGAACATGGAATATTTTTCCATCTTTTAAGGTCCCCTTCTATTTCTTTTAGTAAAGTTATGTAGTTTTCTTTGTATAGGTCTTTTACATCTTTGGTTAAGTTTATTCCTAGGTACTTGATTTTTTTTAGTTGCTATTGAAAATGGTATCTTTTTCTTGAGTGTCTCTTCAGTTTGTTCATTTCTAGCATATAGAAACATTACTGACTTATGTGCATTAATCTTGTATCCCGCTACTTTGCTAAATTTGTTTATTAGCTCTAGTAGCTGTATCGTTGATTTCTCAGGGTTTTCTAGATATAAGATCATATCATCTGCAAACAATGACAGTTTTACTTCTTCTTTTCCAATTTGGATGCCTTTTATTTCTTTGTCTTGCTGGATTGCCCTGGCTAGCACTTCCAGCACAATGTTGAATAACAGTGGTGACAGTGGGCATCCTTGTCTTGTTCCTGATCTTAGAGGGAAGGCTTTCAGTCTCTCACCATTGAGTACTATGCTGGCTGTGGGTTTTTCATATATGCTCTTTATCATGTTGAGGAAGTTTCCTTCAATTCCTACCTTTTGAAGTGTTTTTATCAAAAACGGATGTTGGATTCTGTCAAATGCTTTTTCAGCATCTATTGAGATGATGAATTGATTTTTCCCTTTTGACTTGTTAATGTGTTGTAATACATTGATTGATTTTCTTATGTTGAACCATCCTTGCATGCCTGGAATGAACCCCACTTGGTCATGGTGTATGATTTTTTTAATGTGTCTTTGGATTCGATTTGCAAGTATTTTGTTGAGGATTTTTGCATCTATATTCATTAGGGAGATTGGCCGGTAGTTTTCCTTTTTTGTAGCATCTTTGCCTGGTTTTGGTATTAGATTGATGTTAGCTTCATAAAATGAGTTAGGTAGTGTTCCATTTTTTTCAATGTTTTGAAAGGGTTTGAGTAAGATTGGTATCAGTTCTTTCTGGAAAGTTTGGTAGAATTTCCCTGTGAAGCCATCTGGCCCTGGGCATTTATTTGTGGGAAGATTTTTGATGACTGATTGGATCTCTTTGCTTGTGATGGGTTGGTTGAGGTCTTCTGTTTCTTCTCTGGTCAGTCTAGGTTGTTCATATGTTTCCAGGAAGTTGTCCATTTCTTCTACATTATCCAGTTTGTTGCCATACAGTTGTTCATAATATCCTCTTATAATTTTTTTAATTTCTTCAGGATCTGCAGTTATGTCACCTTTTTCATTCATTATTTTGTTTATATGGGTCTTCTCTCTTTTTGATTTTGTCAGTCTAGCTAGGGGCTTGTCAATCTTGTTGATCTTCTCAAAGAACCAACTTTTGGTGATATTTATCCTCTCTATTGTTTTTTTGTTCTCTATGTCATTTATTTCTGCTTTAATCCTTGTTATTTCTTTTCTTCTACTTGGTTTAGGATTGGTTTGCTGTTCATTTTCTAGCTTCTTCAGTTGATCCATTAGTTCTTTGATTTTGGCTCTTTCTTCCCTTTTATTATATGCATTTAGTGCTATAAATTTCCCCCTCAGCACTGCTTTTGCTGCATCCCATAGGTTTTGGTATGTTGTGTTCTCATTTTCATTCGTCTCTATATATTTAGCAATTTCTCTTGCTATTTCTTCATTAACCCACTGATTGTTTAGGAGTGTGTTGTTTAACCTCCAGGTATTTGTGAATTTTCTAAGTCTCTGATGGTTATTGACTTCTAATTGTATTCCATTGTGGTCAGAAAATGTGCTTTGAATAATTTCAATCTTTTTAAATTTATTGAGGCTTGTTTTATGTCCCAGCATATGATCTATTCTGGAGAAAGTTCCATGAGCACTAGAAAAGTATGTGTATCCTGGTGATTTGGGATGTAATGTCCTGTATAAGTCTGTTAAATCTAATTCATTTATCAGATTGTTTAGGTTTTCAATTTCCTTCTTGGTCTTCTGTCTGGTTGATCTATCTATAGGAGAGAGTGATGTGTTGAAGTCTCCCACAATTATTGTGGAAACATCAATTGCTTCCTTTAGTTTTGCCAGTGTTTCTCTCATGTATTTTGTGGCACCTTGATTGGGTGCATAGACATTTACGATTGTTATTTCTTCTTGCTGAATTGCCCCTTTTATTAGTATGTAGTGGCCTTCTTTGCCTCTCAAAACATCCCTGCATTTAAAGTCTATTTTATCTGAGATTAATATTGCTACACCTGCTTTCTTTTGGCTGTAGCTTGTATGAAATATTTTTTTCCATCCTTTCACTTTCAGTTTCTTTGTGTCCCTGTGTCTAAGATGAGTGTCTTGTATGCAACATATTGATGGTTCATTTTTTTTTGATCCATTCTGTGAATCTATATCTTTTAATTGGGGAGTTTAATCCATTTACATTCAGCGTTATAACCATGAAGGCATTTCTTGAATCAGCCATGTTATCCTTTGGTTTATGTTTGTCATATATATTTTTCCCCTCTCTGTATTAATATCCTTTATTGTACCCATACTGAATCTCTTTAGTACTGAACCTTTCTCCAAGTCTCTCTGTCCTTTCTTTGTTTCTCTGTCTGTAGGGCTCCCTTGAGTATCTCCAGTAGGGCAGGTCTCTTGTTAGCAAATTCTCTCAGCATTTGTTTGTCTGTGAAAAATTTAAGCTCCCCCTCAAATTTGAAGGAGAGCTTTGCTGGATAAAGTATTCTTGGTTGGAAATTTTTCTCACTCAGAATTTTAAATATATCATGCTACTGCCTTCTTGCTTCCATGGTGGCTGCTGAGTAGTCACTACTTAGTCTTATGTTGTTTCCTTTGTATGTGGTGAATTGCTTTTCTCTTGCTGCTTTCAGAACTTGCTCCTTCTCTTCTGTGTTTGACAGTGTGATCAGAATATGTCTCGGGGTGGGTTTATTTGGATTTATTCTATTTGGAGTTCGCTGAGCATTTATGATTTGCGTATTTATGTTGTTTAGAAGATTTGGGAAGTTTTCCCCAACAATTTATTTGAATACTCTTCCTAGACCTTTACCCTTTTCTTCCCCTTCTGGAACACCAATGAGTCTTATATTAGGACGTTTTATATTATCTATCATATCCCTGTGGTCCGTTTTGATTTTTTCAATTTTTCTTCCCATTCTTTCTTTTATGCTTTCATTTTCCATTCTGTCATCTTCCAGGTCACTGATTCGTTGTTCAACTTCCTCTAGTCTTGTACTATGAGTGTCCAGAATCTTTTTAATTTGGTCAACAGTTTCTTTAATTTCCATTAGATCATCCATTTTTTTATTGAGTCTTGCAATGTCTTCTTTATGCTCTTCTGGGGTCTTCTTTATATCCTTTGTATTCTGTACTATGGTCTCATTGTTCATCTTTAGTTCTTTGAGTAGCTGCTCTAGGTGCTGTGTCTCTTCTGACCTTTTGATTTGGGTGCTTGGGCTTGGGTTATCCATATCGTCTGGTTTTTTCATATGCTTTATAATTTTCTGTTGTTTTTGGCCTCTTGGCATTTGCTGAACTTGATAGGGTTCTTTTAGGATGTGTAGACCAATTGAAGTCCTTATCTCTAATTTATCATATCTACAGCTTCGTGGAGTACACTTTCTCTAACTAACCAGCAGGTGGCATCCACGAGCCAGCTGTTCTCCACAAGCCAGTTCTCCCCTGCTTTGCGTTTGTGGTGACTGGGGGAGTGAGTCTTGTGGGATCCAATTGGTGTACCAAGCTTGCGTGTGTAGTTGTTGTTGCCCGTCCTGTATATGGGGCGTGTTTCTGGACAGTCAGGGAGTGGGGGTGGCTCTACCAATCAAGTCTCCCTGGTGATCCTGGAGTTTTAAAGCTGCTGCAATAGTCGAATCCTTCAGTTCAGTCCTGCCACAGTTTGTGTCTGCCACTGTGTATGGCTCCTGAGACTTGCAAGTGGGTCCCTCTTCCAGGCCGTGCACCCCCTGGTCCTCTGTTGAGGGATGACTGTGCTATGTCACAGGTGAGTGCCGTCCCCCCAGGGCGGTTCTGGGCTGCTGGGCTGTGTAGGGAGGCTCCCAGTCTGCTGAAATGATGGCTGAATGGGGCTTTGTTAATTCACACTGCTCCACCTTCCCAACTCTGGGACAATCAGCTGAGGTTGCAGGGAAGGCTAATGTCCACGCCCAGTTTTGTGGTGTGTGCCTGTTATTTGAAGCACTTCTGTCACACTGGGTTGTGTGGGGCAGCTCTGGGCTATGGGGCTGGCGATGGGCAGGAGTGTTTCCTGTCCACCAGGATGATGGCTGTGAGCAGACACCCCCCTTTTCTTGGGAAGTTGTGGTGTTTAGTGAAATTTCTCAGCCACTGGATTATTGCCTTTTGTCTCAGAGCTCTCTTAGTTCTGCTCTTGTCTTGACCTGCCCAAATTGCAAGTCTTTGAAGCTTTCTGTATTGGGCTTCTTAGAGTAATTGTTTTAGAAAAAGAAAAAAGGATTAAAAAAAAAAAGTGCCCTCCTCACAGATCTAATGGGTTATTGAATTGCTAAGAGACAAAGCAATTAGGGCCATTAAGGAAAGGTCCAAGGGCAGAGAGATCAGCTTTTCTTAGGGATTTGCATATGAGCCTCAGGGCCTGAGCTCTGCCCTTCCCCTTTCTATGTTCACCAGAACTCCAAAAATCCTCCGCTTTTAGTTTGGAGTTTTTTGTGCTGTTTTTTTCTATGTCTGTCTCCTTTCTGCTGTGCTGGCTGCTCTCAGATTCTCTGGTGTCTGGTCTCAGTCTATCTATGGTTGGAGTTTGGATCAGTAGAATGAGTTTCCGATAAGGGCTGCCAGTGCAGTTCTCCCTTCTCCTTCCCGGAGCTGACAGCCCCTCCTCCCACGGGACTGAGCCTGGCAGGGAGAGGCACGGGTCCCCTGTCTGCAAAAACTTACAGATTTCACTGTTCTCAGCAGTTCCACATTTTCATGAGTGTTGTATGAAGTATGCCCAAAGTCAGATTGCTCTGTGGTGTCCAGTCCACGCAGTTCCTGGCTTTCTACCTACTTTCCTGGAGGAGTAACTAAAACATACTGCTCACCAGTCCACCATCTTGCCCCGCCCTCTTGATGTCCTTTAAATCCTTTGCCATGTTTGCGTTCTTTGATTGTAGTTCTTTAATTAAATTTATGAGATATAACGTTTCTTCCGAAATCTTGATTTGTGTGTTTGGAGCTGGATTCTCCATATCATCTGGTTTTATCATATGCATTAAGATTTTCTGTTGTTTTTGGCCTCTTGGCATTTGTTTTGCTTGATAGGGTTCTTTCAAGTTGTATCAAAAAAAAAGGGATATCGATCTAATTTTTCAGAGATACAGTTTGGTAATGTACACTTTCTCGAAGTAACCAGCAGATGGCGTCTGTGAGCTGCCTATATCCCTCCAGTCAGTTCTCGGGTAGTGAGGGGAAATGATTCTTGTGTGTTCAGTTGGAGAGCTCAGCCTGGGCGCGCTGCTGGAGTCACCCGCCCTGAATGTGGGGCGCGTGCACAGGGTGGCCAGGGAGGAAGGGCAGCTCTCTCTCCGTGTCCCCTAAACCACTGGACTTGGTGTAGCACCCCTGGGTTCTCCGAGCGGATTCCCCCTCCCAGCCGCAATCTTCCCTCAGCCGAGGGGGCTGCCGTGCTACATCATCAGTGTGCGCCATCCCTCTAGGGAAACCCTGGGCCGCTTGGCTGTGCCACGGGGCTCTCAGCTTGTTTCAGAATACAGAATGTGTGAGGCTATCTTTACTGCAACGCCTTGTGGGCTGAGAGCAGCTGAGGTTTTCTCCACAGAGAAAGAGCGAGAGACAGAATATTTCCCCTGATTCTCCCAAGGTCAGTTGTCACCAAAAGCCTCTGTCTGCTTGTTGAGGATTTGCTGTCTGTATTGAGCAGTTATTATTAAAACTTCACTTGAAGCTGGGCTGAGAAAGTGCATGGCGCGGCTTCTGTGAGGGAGGGGCTCCCAGCTCTAGATTCTCGGCTCTCAGCGCAGGTCTGCAATTTTACTTACAGATTTTATGCTGTGATCTCGGGCATTCCTCCCAATTCATGTCGGTGGAAGTTGAGTGTACTGTCATGTTTGTCTCCCCGCTACCATTCCAGGTTATTTACTGGTTTTTTGTTCATTTATGAATTGTTCTGGGGGAGACTAAGTCTTCCACTTCTTTCTGTACTGACATCTTCCAATCATTGTTTTTTAAGGTAACTTTTTATGAGCCACACCTTAGTTCCTTCCAGTTCTGCTTCCCACTTTTCTGTTTTCATAAAAATAATCATGAGAGTCATTGTACCTATTTATTCAAATAGATTTACTTTTTTTTAAATTCAGTTTTATTGAGATACATTCACACACCATACAATCACCCATGTTGCACAATCAGCTCTTCACAGTACCATCATATAATTGTACATTCGTCACCTCAATTTATTTTTGAATATTTTCCTTACACCAGAGAGAATCAGAATAAGAACAAAAAATAAAAGTAAAAAAGAACACCCAAATCTTTCCCCTCTACACCCTATTTTTCATTTAGTTTTTTGTCTCAATTTTTCTACTCATCCATCCATACACTGGATAAAGGGAGTGCAATCCACAGGGTTTTCACAATCACACTGTCACCCCTTGTAATCTACATTGTTATATAATCATCTTTAAGAGTCAAGGCTACTGGGTTGGAGTTTGGTAGTTTCGGGTATTTACTTCTAGCTATTCCGATACATTGAAACCTAAAAAGTGCTATCTATATAGTGTGTAAAAATGTCCACCAGAGTGACCTCTCGACTCCATTTGAAATCTCTCAGCCACTGAAGCTTTATTTCATTTCATTTCACCACCCCTCCTTTTGGTCAAGAAGATATTCTCAATCCCACAATGCTGGGACCAGATTCATCCCCAGGAGTCATATCCTGCATTGCAAAGGAGATTTACACCCCTGGGAGTCAGGTGTCATGTAGAGGGGAGGGCAGTGCGATCACCTGCCAAGTGTCTTTTATTTCCATAAGGTCCGCTATTTTTTTTTATTTTCTCTTTCAAATTCTTCTTTATGCTCTTGTAGAATCTTCTTGATTTCCTTTGTCTTTAGCCATCTCATTGAAGTTGTTTTGGAGATTTGTTTTGACTTCTTTAATTGCTCCAAATTTTTTATCTCTTGTGGCTTTTCAATTTGTTCATTTGGCTTGTCCGTATCTTCTAGATCCTTCAAATGGTTTGTAATTTTCTGTTGGCTTGGGGGCATTTGCTTATGTTGATAGGGTTATTTTGGGACGTGCAGAATTATTTGAGCATTTCTATAAAATCTGGTTTGCTGGAGTACAGTTTCCCAGTCCTACTAGCACATGACTCTCTTTGAGGTACAGCTTGCTGGAGTTCTGTTTCCCTAACTTACCAGCAGGTGGCACTCTCAAATAGGTCTTCCCCATACTTCTCCTGTGTGGTGGGTGGAGTCCAAACTGGGTGGGAAACCAATCAGTGCACCCATTCCCCATGTGCACTGGGGAATGCCTGTCCTGGGGCTGTGATGCGGGCCCTCAGGAGGTAGGCAGGAAGTCTAATCAAGGGCACCCCACAGATTGAACTTGGGCCCTGCCTGGTGGTTCTCTGCCTGTCTTGAACCTGTGAGTCTGGGGTGTGGGGGTCTCCTGGTCACCAGTATGGTGCCTCTCATTTCCCCACTTCTTGCCATTGCACACCCCACCCCCTGGACTTCTGTGGTGGGAGAGAGCAAGTGCTTCCCACCAGGTTCCCTCATGGGAGCTCCCTGCTGACTGACTCTGGAGGATCACTCCCAGAAAACTGTCAAGTTAGGTGCATGGGAGTGAAGAGCCACTGCTCACTCTCTTGCCCAGCAGTGGTTTTGCTGCTGCCAGCTGGGACACTGTCCAACAGAAAAACACTGCATCCCTTCAGCTGCCATCTCTTCTCCATTTTTGTTGGTGTCCCCTCCATGTACTGTGGGGGACCCTCTATGACTAGTCATACCCCAAAAAATGTGGTCCCTGGTGTGCTCTGGCCCCTTTCCAGTTACTTTTATGGAGGAGAAGCCCATTCCACCTCACCTACTCTGCTGTCTCTCGAAACCGTTGATTTTTACATGTTGATCTTGTATCCTACCAATTTGCTGAACTTGCTTCATATCTCTAAACTTTCTTATCATTTTTGGGGAGCTTTCTAAATATAGGATCATGATATCTGCAATTAGTATTTTACTTCTTCCTTTCCAATCTGGATGTCTTTTATTTCTTTTTCTTGCCTAATTGCTCTAGCTACTAGAACTTCTAGCACAGTGTTGAATAACAGTAATGACAGTGGACATCCTTGTCTTGTTCCTGATATTAGAGGGAACACTTTCAGTCTTTCACCATTGAATACGATGTTAGCTGTGGGTTTTTCATATATGACCTTTATTATATTAAGGAAGTTTCCTTTGATTCCTATCTTTCGAAGTGTTTTTATAAAGAAAGGATGCTGAATTTTTTCAAATGCCTTTTCTTTATGGAGATGATCACATGGTTTTTCCTTTTCAACTTGTTAATGTGGTGTATTACATTAATTTATTTTCTTGTGTGAACCACCCTTGCATACCTGGAATAAAACTCACCTGGTCATGGTGTATAGTTCTTTTAATGTGCTGTTGGATTCAATTTTTAAGTATTTTGTTGAAGATTTTTGTATGTATATTCATTAAATTGATTGGTCTATAATTTCTTTTTCTTTCTTTCTTTCTTTCTTTCTTTCTTTCTTTCTTTCTTTCTTTCTTTCTTTCCTTCTTTCCTTCTTTCCTTCTTTCTTTTTGTAGTATCTTTGTCTGATTTTGGTATTAGGGTGATGTTGGCTCCATAGAATGAGTTAGGTAGCTTTCCCTCATCTTCAAGCTTTTTTGAGGAGTTTGAGCAGGATTAGTACTAATTCTTTCTTGAATGCTTGGTAGAATTTACATGTGAAGCCATCTGGTCCTGGACTTTTCTTTTTTGGGAGCTTTTTGATGAGTGACTCAGTCTCTTTACTTGTGATTCGTTTGTTGAGGATCATCTATTTCTTCTCGAGTCAATATTGGTTGTTCATGCTTTTCTAGGAAGTTGTCCATTTTCTCTAAGTTGTCTAGTTTATTAGTATATAGTTGCTCAGAGTATCCTCTCATTTTCTCCTTTATTTCTATGGGGTCAGTAGTTATGTCCCCTTTCCCATTTCTAATTTTATTTATTAGCATCTGCTCTCTCTTTTTTTTTTTTTTTTGACAGATCTACATTAGTATTAGGATATTTCAATGTATTACTTTCTTTTTTTTTTATCATTATTTTATTGAGATATATTCACATACCACGCTGTCATACAAAACAAATCGTACTTTCGATTGTTTACAGTACCATTACATAGTTGTACATTCATCACCTAAATCAATCCCTGACACCTTCATTAGCACACACACAAAAATAACAAGAATAATAATTAGAGTGAAAAAGAGCAACTGAAGTAAAAAAGAACACTGGGTACCTTTGTCTGCTTGTTTCCTTCCCCTATTTTTCTACTCATCCATCCATAAACTAGACAAAGTGGAGTGTGGTCCTTATGGCTTTCCCAATCCCATTGTCACCCCTCATAAGCTACATTTTTATATAACTGTCTTCGAGATTCATGGGTTCTGGGTTGTAGTTTGATAGTTTCAGGTATCCACCACCAGCTACCCCAATTCTTTAGAACCTAAAAAGGGTTGTCTAAAGTGTGCGTAAGAGTGCCCTCCAGAGTGACCTCTCGGCTTGTTTTGGAATCTCTCTGCCACTGAAGCTTATTTCATTTCCTTTCACATCCCCCTTTTGGTCAAGAAGATGTTCTCCGTCCCATGATGCCGGGTCTACATTCCTCCCCGGGAGTCATATTCTACGTTGCCAGGGAGATTCACTCCCCTGGGTGTCTGATCCCACGTAGGGGGGAGGGCAGTGATTTCACCTTTCAAGTTGGCTTAGCCAGAGAGAGAGGGCCACATCTGAGCAACAAAGAGGCATTCAGGAGGAGACTCTTAGGCACAACCATAGGGAGGCCTAGACTCTCCTTTGCAGCAACCGTCTTCCCAAGGGTAAGACTTATGGTAGAGGGCTCAACCCATCAAACCACCAGTCCCCTATGTCTGTGGTCATGTTAGCAACCATGGAAGTGGGTTAGGCGAATACCCCTGCACTCTCCACAGGCTCCTCAAGGGGGCACTACAACTTTTTTTTTTTTTCCTTGTTTTTCTTTTTTTTTTTTTTTTAACTTTCCCTTCTTTTTTAAATCAACTGTATGAAAAAAAAAAGTTAAAAAGAAAACAAACATACAATAAAAGAACATTTCAAAGAGACCATAACAAGGGAGTAAGAAAAAGACAACTAACCTAAGATAACTGCTTAACTTCCAACATGTTCCTACTTTACCCCAAGAAAGTTACATAATATAGCAACATTTCTGTGAACTTGTTCCTACTATATCCATCAGAATTTAACAGACCATAGTCATTTCTGGGCATCCCCAGAACGTTAAATAGCTTATCTGTTCTTCTTGGATTATTGTTCCCCCCTTCCTTAATTGCTCTCTACTGCTAGTTCCCCTACATTCTACATTATAAACCATTTGTTTTACATTTTCAAAGTTCACATTAGTGGTAGCATATAATATTTCTCTTTTTGTGCCTGGCTTATTTCGCTCAGCATTATGTCTTCAAGGTTCATCCATGTTGTCATATGTTTCACCAGATCGTTCCTTCTTACTGCCGCGTAGTATTCCATCGTGTGTATATACCACATTTTATTTATCCACTCATCTGTTGAAGGACATTTGGGTTGTTTCCATCTCTTGGCAATTGTGAATAATGCTGCTATGAACATTGGCGTGCAGATATCTGTTCGTGTCACTGCTTTCCGATCTTCTGGGTATATACTGAGAAGTGTAATCGCTGGATCGAATGGTAGCTCTATATCTAGTTTTCTAAGGAACTGCCAGACTGACTTCCAGAGTGGCTGAACCATTATACAGTCCCACCAACAATGAATAAGAGTTCCAATTTCTCCACATCCCCTCCAGCATTTCTAGTTTCCTGTTTGTTTAATGGCAGCCGTCCTAATCGGTGTTAGATGGTATCTCATTGTGGTCTTAATTTGCATCTCTCTAATAGCTAGTGAAGCTGAACATTTTTTCATGTGTTTCTTGGCCATTTGTATTTGCTCTCTTTTTTAAAATTATTTTTTGTAGACTATAACATAGAATATATATAGAAGTGGTAACTTTCCAAGTGCAATTTAACAAGTAGAGAGAAAATTTCAAAGAATATTTTGGGTTGCAGTTCCACAGTTTTAGTTATTTCCTTAATGTGAAATATAACATATATACAAAAATGTAATATCTCTCAAAGTATGATTTAAGTAGTTATATAGGAAATTTCCAAAGTTGTTATGAGTTATGGTGCCATAGTGTGTTATTTCCTTATTGTGAAATATGTATTCAAAAAGGTGATAGCTTTCAAATTACAATATAACAAGTAGCTATAGAACAAATTTCAAAGGATGCTATGTATTATAGTTCTGCTATATTTCCGTTTTTCTTTCCTTCTAGCTATTCTAATACCCTAGCAACTAAGAAAAAGAAAATTATATAAAGATTCAGTATTCATAATCATTTTTAAAATTCCATCTTGTCTGTTGCTACCCCTTCCTCTAGTTTAATCATTTTCCGATCTAAGGGATGTCTAGGCAGTGACCACCCTAACTTGTTCATGTTGAAAAGGGGAGTCTTAGGTTATTTGTTTTTCTTATTCCTTTGTTTCGTTATGGTTTGTTAATTTTCTTGGGATATGGTAGGAACATGTTGGAAGCAATGTAGTTATTTTAGGTTATTTGTTTTCCTTATTCCTTTGTTTTGTTTTGTTTGAAATGTTTTTTTGTTTGTTTTTTACTTTTTTGATAAAGTTTAAAAAAAAGAAAAGGGGTGTCAACTTTATGAGAACAGGGGACACATCTAGTTGTTCTTCAAGAGGCTATTGTCTCTGGGTTTTGGGACTTATCTGGCATGGATCAATAAGGAAACAGAGATGTTGAATTGTATGATAAACGAACTAGACTAGGCAAACATTTATAGAATGCTACACCCACAACAGCAGGACACACATCTTTTTTCAAGGGCTCATGGATTATTCTCTAAGATAGAAATGTTTTGTCCATTGATGACAGTAGAGTTCTCTGCAGAATTTAAGTTTCTGAAGAATAAACTTAGTGAGTGAAACTTTTATAGAGTTTGAGATAGGGGTCTGGCTATTCTTTAAGGTTTTTGGGACTACTGTTGACTTGTGCTTATCATACTGTGGTCCTTAGGAAAATCTAGCTGAAGCTTGCATAGGAGTAACCTCCAGGACAGCCTCTTGACTTTATTTGAATTCTCTCAGCCATTGAAACCTTATTTTGTTGCTTTTCATTTCCCCTTTTTGTTCTCAAAGGCATTCTCAATCCCTCAATGCCAGGGTCAGGTTATTCCCAGAATCTGTGTCCCACATTGCCAGGAAGACTCATTCATCTGGGGGGTCCTGTCCCATGTTGGGGGTACTTTTTAATTTTTGTTAGTCTAGCTAAGGGTCCTTTGATTTTATTGATTTTCTCAAACAACCAACTTCTGGTTTTGTTGATTCTATTGTTTTCATGTTCTCAATTTCATTTATTTCTGCTCTAATCTTTGTATTTCTTTCCTTCTGTTTATTTTGGGGTTAGTTTGCTATTCTTTCTCTAGTTCCTCCAGGTGAACAGTTAATTCCTCGATTTTTGCTGTTTTGTCTCTTTTAATATAGGCAATTAGGGCAATAAATTTCCTTCTCAGCACCATCTTTGCTACATCCCATAAGTTTTGATATGTTGTATGTTCTGGTTTGATAATGCTGCCAGAAACATCAGAAATGGATTAGCTTTTATAAAGGGCATTTATTTGGTTATGAATCTACAGTTGAAGACCATGAAAATGTCCAAATTAAAGCATCAATACAAGTATACCTTCACTGAAGGAAGGCCAGTGGCATCTGGAAAACCTCTGTTAGCTGGGAAGGCACATGGCTGGCATCTGCTGATCCCAGGTTGTGTTCTAGCTCCTCTCTGAGGTCCTGTGTGTTCTTCAAAATGTTGCTCCTGAGGCACCTCCCGGCCCGCCCCCGCCAGCCGGGTGGTGGCAGGGACCGCGCCGGTGTGGGATGCGCCGCCCAGCTGGCGTCGGCTGGGGTCACGGGTGGACGGCGGTGGGGAGGGTGCGGCCAAGCAGAGCCGGGATCCTAGAGACTCCAGTCATCATGCCTAGAGCCTCGCAGAGCTGAGATCGGGAAATGCGATCGCGCGGCGACAGGAGCCGACCCTGCTTCCCTCCACCTCGGCCTCTTGGGCGGCGGCCGTACCTTAGACCCGAAGGGCAGGCGCGAATCATGACACAAAAGGGCACTATGAAGCCTGTGAAGAAAAAGAAAACGGAAGAGCCTGAATTGGAGCCCCTGTGCTGCTGCGAGTTCATAGATCGAAATGGGGAAAAGAACCACGTGGCTGCTTGTTTGTGTGATTGCCAAGATCTCGATGAAGGGTGTGACACATGGATTACATGTAAATCTCAGCAGCCAGAGGCTTTTGAAAGAATCATGGATACAATATCTGATCGCCTCCGAATTCCTTGGCTTCAGGGAGCCAAAAAAGTTAACATTAGCATCGTTCCCCCAATCATCTTACTGTCCCTCTTCCTCCACGTGGCCTCCTGACACTTCCTCCTGGAGGTGGTGGTTTTGATTTCCCTTCCCGTGCTGGCCCTGTGGTACTACTACCTCACCCACAGAAGGAAAGAAGACTCTGTTTTTCCTGAACCTCAGACTGTTCTCACTGGGCTACATGCACTAGGTGTTCCTTCAGGAAGTGGTCCCCAAAGAACGTGTGGGGCCCGTTCTGCTGGCTGTTCTCACCTGCAGGTTAGTTCTGATACTCTTAGGCTTGTATAGAGCCAAGGCGAATCCAGTTTACCTCAGAAATCCAGCAAGCAACAACAGCTCTGTAAGCAACAGCCAAGTTGAATACCTGAGCGGAAAAGGACAGGAGAAGACCAAACGTTTTAAAATTCCCCACAGATCATAAAATACATAAAGGGAAAAGAAGAAAAGGAAGTCCAAGTCTGCCTACCAATTGTGTTTCACCATAATAACCAAGTGTTCACACCAGGGCAAGCCTCACAACTGCTTGTTGGGGTTCTGTGTGCAGCCAGTCTCCTCCTGCAGAATTTTTAGGGGACATCATAACCAAAGGTCAAAGTTTTTTGAAGCAGATCCTTTTTTTTTTTTTTTTTTTTTAGCTTCTTTTATTTTTTTTATTTTTTATTTTTTTTAAATTCAGTTTTATTGAAATATATTCACAAACCATACAGTCATCCATGGTATACAATCAACTGTTCACAGTATGATCATATAGTTATGCATTCATCACCACAATCTATTTCTGAACATTTTCCTTACATCAGAAAGAATCAGAATAAGAATAAAAAATAAAAGTGAAAAGAGAATACCCAAACCATCCCCCCATCCCACCCTATTTGTCATTTAGTTTTTACTCCCATTTTTCTACTGATTTTTTTTTCAATTTTTTAACTTTGTTTATCAAAAAATTAAAAACAAACAGGCAAACAACAACCAAAAAAACCCCACAACATTTCAAACAAAGCAATGGATTAAGGAAAACAAATAACCTAAAATAACTACTTTGCTTCCAATATGTTCCTACCATACCCCAAGAAAATTAATAAACCATGTCCAAACAGAGGAGTAAGAAAAACAAATAATCTAAAATAACTACATTGTGAAGCAGATCCTTTTATTTTCTACTCAAGATATTATTAAGTAATAATCAGGTATTACTCATTCACACAGGATTCTCAGTCCTCTACTAGTGTTACTCAGGTTGAATTCTCAATCCTCTACTAGTGTTTTTTTTGGGGGGGGGATCTTGTTTAAGAATTCATAAAATTGAAGACACTGTCCTTTCTCTGGAGAGGTAGATCTGCATGAAGAGAGGGTAGAGGCTGGTTGACTGGTCACGCTCCAAGGCCTGGCCGCAGACCCTTGGGGGTGGGGAGACTGCTTCCCTTTTCCATTCCTGAGATGACTGATAGTGATGACAATCACAATGACAACTTACCGCTCGTTCAGGGCATTGATATGATGGCTTTCTTTATGCTTTAATAAAAAATGTAATGTTACATGTTTTTATTACATGTTTTATGATAGACAGCAAGATAAGGATTTTAAATAACATTTACTTCCCTCATTCTCCCTGCCTTCTGCCCTGGGAGTTTTAAGTTGTGTAAATTCTCCTTTAGAAAGGAATGAATGATTCATGCACTGCTGGTTACCAATGATCAAGTCCTTCTTTTACTCCTATATAGGGAAAAATTGTCACCTGGACAATTACTGAGTCCAGCTGGTACAAGGAGTTCCTGGCTCGACAGTGGCTCAGAACCTGAGCTCTGTGGGAGAGGAGCAGTTGCCACAGTGACGTAATATAATTCCAGACAAAACCAAAATGATAACAACAGCATTAACAACAGAAGAAATAAACCAAACAAACCAAAAGACCCAACCCAAATGACCTGATAATTTTATTATTCTGGCAGCTTTATTCTCTGTAAAGGCATATCAGTTAGACTTCTTCAGTTATTAAAATGTCTTCCAAGATGTCATTTCCACATTCATGTTGGGGTATGTTCATGGATCCCAACTGATGATATATTAAGTGAGGCTAGTAGGAAGGAAGACTTATTTTCCCTTTACATCTAAAAATGATATGTATTATCACTGTGCTGGTTTGAATCTGTTATGTACCCCATAAAAGACTATGTCCTTTTAATCTACTCTTGTGGGGGCAGACTTTTGTGGGTGGGATCTTTTAAATAGATTGTTTTCATGGAGATGTGACCTTTTAATTAGATTATTTCCATGGAGATGTGAACCTGCCCATTCAAGGTGAGTCTTAAGTTTACTGGAGTCCTTAAGAGAGCTCAGGGAGAGAAAGAGAGAGCTCAGAGCCAACACAGGCCCAGAAGCTGAGAGAGACATTTTGGAGAGAAGCTAAGATGTGTAATCCAGAGTTTGCCCCTGGGAGAAGCAAGCAAGGACCCACAGGAGCTGAGACAGAAGCCCAGAGACATTTTGGAGAAAGCCACTGAAACCAGAAGCTTAAACCCAGGAAGAGATGTTTCAGTGGAGCCAGCCATGTGCCTTCCCATGGAACCCTGGATGCCATCAGCCTTTCCTCAGAGACGGCATCTACCTCTTGATGCCTTAACTTGGACATTTCTATGGCCTTAGAACTGTAAATTTGTGAACTAATAAATCCCCATTGAAAAAGCCAATCCATTTCTCTATATTACATTCCCACAGCTTTAGCAAACCAGAATAATCAGTTTTCCTAAAACAAAATGTTATGGCTTTGTTTGTTTTTTTTCACTCAATAAGTTTGTTTTCATTCAATGCTCTGTTCCAGGCATGTGCTAGGTATGCCTCCAGCTGCACTGCCAAACATAAGGCAGGAAAATCATGGGAGTTACGGTCTGCTGGTTACAAAGGAAGCCTACCATTCTGTTTAAGGGATTTAAAAAGACACCTTGAGATTGGAGAATCAACTAAAAATGTAATTTTGTCATTTGAATGGATTTTGTTTTCTGTGTAGTATGTGCCAGGTGTATCCAATTAATGCTGTATTTTTATTTTATTTTTATTTTGTGTGTTTTCTTGTTTTATCTGTTTTTAATGCTGTGTTTAACACACACATACAAATGTAAACAGTACAGCAGGCTATAAGATGACAAGTAAAATTCCCCTTCCTAGCCCACTCTCCTTCCTAACCTACTTTCAGACTTTTTTCTGTATCTGGGCATATAGATTTAACTCTATAAAAGAAAATTATTTTTTCCCTTAACTTTCTATTATGAAAATTTTCAAACATAAATAGAGAGGGAACAGTGTAATGAATCTGATCTACCTGTTACCAAGCTTCAACAAAAACCAATGATCTTGTTTATCATATTCCCCATATATACATTGTTTTGAGGCAAATTATAGACATCATATCATTTTATTTATAAATATTTCCTACCTGTTCATTTTTTTAAATTTTGAACTTTTTATGTTGAAATAACTTCAAATTCACAGGACAGTTATATAAATAATACACAGCCAAAGAGAACACCAACATAACATAAAACCCAGATGCCCAGATATACCAATATTAACATTTTGCCACATTTGCTTTATCATTCTATCTGTCCAACAATTTATCAATCCATCTGTCTTATCACTTGAGTATAGGTTGTATACATCTTGGTCCTTCAACACTTAACCCTGCCATATACATATCCTAAGAGCAAGGATATTCACTTACGTATCCAACTTAAGTGCAATTATTAAGTTCAAGAAATTTAACATTAATATAAAGCTTACCATCTATATTCCAATATTTTCTTATGTCCCAATAATGTCCTTTGAGCCTTCTCTCCTCCCTTGTTAAATCCCATCCTGAACCATGTGTGCCGGTTTGAATGTATTATGTCCCCCAGAAAAAGCCATATTCTTTGATGCAATCTTGTGGGGTAGACAGAATAGTGGGGATTAAGTTGGAATGTTTGAATTAGGTTGTTTGCATGGAGATGCGCCCCACCCAAATGTAGATGATAGGATATTTCCATTGAGGCATGGCCCCACCCATTCAGGGTGGGCCTTGATCAGTGGAGCCATATAAACGTGCTGATTCAAAGAGATGGAACTCAGTGCAGCTGTGAGTGACGTTTTGAAGAAGAGCAAGCTTGCTAGAGAATAATGTCCTGGGAGAAAGCCATTTTGAAACCAGAACTTTGGAGCAGACGCCAGCCACGTGCCTTCCCAGCTAACAGAGGTTTTCCGGACGCCATTTGCCGTCCTCCAGTGAAGGTACCTGATTACTGATGTGTTACCTTGGACACTTTATGGCCTTAAGACTGTAACTGTATAGCCAAATAAACCCCCTTTTTATAAAAACCAGTCCATCTCTGGTGTTTTGCATTTTGCAGCATTAGCAAACTAGAACACCATGTATTACCTTTAGTTATCATTGTCCCTTTAGTTGCCCTTCCTTCCTTCCTCCCTCCCTTCTCCCTTTCTTTCTTTTCAATTGTATTCCTTTGATAGCCCCCATCATTGGGTGTGTGTGTGTGTGTGTGTTTTAAGCACTTCCTTACTTTCTAATACTATAAGGTGCTCAAGGCTCAACTAGTATATTTCCTGCCCAGCCCTAGTCCTTTCTCCAAAGATCTCTGGTTCCTTCTAATGGAATAGTATTAGAAATCAAGATCTGGGCACTAGGTATGCTTGTTGCTACTGCGGTGTTGTTTCTTTTAGGTCATCTCAGCTGACAGAGCAAAGAAATATATGTGTGTGTACTAACTTGTATATATACACATATCTATAAATATTTTTCTAGGTAACCATCTGTATCTGTATTAAATTAAACATGAATTCTTACTGATGTCTTCAACTCGAATCTATTATCATTTAGATCATTCTAGCCTCTTCCCTTGCTGATCTATAAATTCCTACTTCAACAGCAAGAGACCTGGCTCTCCCCACCACTATCTATCCACATAATTATTCAATTACAGTACAGATGTATAGGAATACCAGAATTGTTAACCTGAACCTCCATGGGAAACAACCTTCTCAACTGGAGTTCAGTGCTTATGTGCAATTTCCTTTGCTTTTAGTCTTACAAACTCCATTCATTTCCAAAGTTACTTAGGTCAGCACCTTTCCCCACTCCCCCTTCAGTGCAATTGTTTCATATATTTATAATAAAAGTTAGATTCTCTTATTGCAGTTTGATGTTTTTCCTGGCATCCCACAACCTTTTAAATGATTTCTCTTTAATTTGCATATATTAAGGTTCACTCTATGTTGTAAAATTCTATGGCTTTCAACAAATGCATAATGTCATGTATTCACCATCACAATATCATACAGAATAGTTTCACCACTGTAAACACCCCTGTGCTTCCCCTATTCATCCCATGGCCCCCCTCCCTGGCAACCACTCATCTTTTTACTGGCTATAATTTTGCTTTTTTGGGAATGCCATATAATTGGAATCATACAGTATCAAGCCTCTTCAGGCTGGCTTCTCTTACTTAGAAATATGCATTTAAGGTTTTTTCATGCCTTTTTTGCAGCCTGATAGCTCATTTCTTTTTTTTTTTTTTTTTTCAAGTATCTACATTATTTATTTAAAGAGTTTTTTAAAAGACAGCTTGAATACAATCCTAGCTTATCATTAAAATATATATGTGTATTTATGTCCCAGAAAAGATTTAAGATATATAACTGTTGCTTACTATGTTATATTCTGATATAATTTTTAGACCTACAAATAAGTCTTTACTAGAGCAAATGAAAATATCACTAGGGTGAAATATTATTATAGAAGCAATAGAAAGTTGTAAAAATGAAAATTTCAGTATTCTATCGAATCATCTATAATCAAGACTGTCCCAGATATTTACTTTTGCACTCAAAATAGGAAAAATGTTCAAGTTTTAATACAGTTATGTAGATGATTGAAGGAAAAAACAGACACAGATAATTGATCCTTTTTCTGAGTTAGCAATAAAGCTATAGATACCTGGAAGTAATCTTCAGTGAGTAGGCCCTCTCATAAAGTCTCAATTTTCTTATGAAAGAAAACATGAATAATGAAAACTGCTAATTAAGGGAGGGGAAAATAGTAACGCACTCTCTCTGTATATATATATTAATTAAAAGGACCTTCCACATACTTCTTTGATCTTTACAACCACCCTTTGTGGCACAGATTTCAGTTATTCATTTCAATGAGGTATCTTCCCCATAAACACTGAGAGATGCCAAGAAAAGTTTGCTCTTGGACCTAATTTTCATGTATTCAAAGAATAAATACAAGGGAAAAATGTCCTTTTTCTAACTTCCAGAAATTGAATTAGATATTTCTTATTTTCAAAATCCATCCTTCATAGAGAAGACAAGAAATTTCTGAAGTCCACCTTTGGATTGTTTGGGGATTCTTTCTCACTAAGTAACATTTTTAGTTTAGAGAAGTGTTTCTTTGCTTTGCTTCCATTCTTTGAAGAGCATATGGGTGTTGACTGTCCAGATGTGGGTGTTCTGCAAATCAATGCTGGACTCTTGCCTTTGGAACCAACCATATCACGATTTACGTTTGCAGAATATAGAGTCTTTCTCCCAGGTGTCTTTGGACTGGGTTTCTTTGTAGGAGTGGTAGGATTGCTCTTCAGTGCTGATAGAAAGCTTCTACTTTTACCAGGACATTTAACTGTTCTGTTGCATGTTTTACAAGTAATCAACAATATACTTTTAGAGTCTTTGTACTTTTTCACCATTTTTGCTTCTTTAAAACTGAGTGTATAATTTTTTGCTTCTCGATGAAGAAGTTTCTGTATTTGGGGTGTCATTCTGGGCTTGGGTTTCAGACGTACTCTAGAGTTATCCAGCACTAGCAACTGGAAACAGTATGGACAAGTTTCTTCAAAAGTGCTTCTGTCATCTCCTCGCCGCTCTTCTCCCGGTTCCCCTCCAGTCTATCTCTTACAGGAGATAGCGGGCCTCGCCCGGGCAGCTAGCTTGTAGTTTCCGCGCTGCAGCCTCGAGGTAGTGCTTCTGCTTCATCGCAGCAACCGCCGCCGCTCCCACGCCGCACAGACGCAGTGAGAAAAGAAACAGCTCATTTCTTTTTATCACTGAATAATATTCCATTTTATGGACGTACCACAGCTGTAGTTCATTTTTAGTTGCTTTCTAATACATTAACTCATTTTCTATAATGGACATGTAGGCTGGTTTCTTTTTCTTTATTTCTTCCTTTGTGCCCCTCCATGAGGGAGGAGTATATATACTTCTCACTCCATTCTAGTCACATGGGCAAGCCAGATACTCTTGGGCAATGAAATATGATGAAGTTTTAAGAGCTATCACATGTATCTGTCTTTGCACTTTTTACTCTGCCATGAGACTGGCATATTCTAGATGGGGGCTGCTCCTTTAACTGGGCAACGTAAGTCACTGAGACTCATGGTTTTTTGTTATGCACATAACCTGGCAAAAATTGAGAATACATCCCCAAACCTCACCTTTATATCTTCTAATGGTATCTCCCCTGAATTGAGCTTTTCTTCTTGTTATATTCTATAATTCATTCAGTAGGGGGTTACACTGAAAGGATTTTGATTTTAATTTAATATCTTGTTATTTGAATCTGGATTGTCTAGTCAGTATTTATGACATAATCTGTTAAATTCTAAATCTGTGCTTAATTTTGGGGGTGGGTAATGAATTCCATAGAACTACACTAATACAGTAGCTACTGGTCACTTGAGGCAATTTAAATTAAAATTAATTAAAATTAAAAATTAAATTCTTCATAGCTCTAGCTACATTTCAAGGGCTCAGTAACCACATGTGACTAGTGGCTACCATACTGGACAATAAAAATATATATTTCCATCCTGAAGAAAGGTCTATTGGACAATGCCACCTTAGAGAATTTGTTGAAAGCTATATATGCACAGACATGCACAGATTCCATGAAACTAGCATGGATCCCAGAGTACCATTCCTTATTCTAGTCAGGGTCTGAACTTGAGTTAACTGAAAAAACTGAAAGTCTCTAAATTCTGTGATTGCCTGAATCTTAACTTAGGTCCCAAACCATTAATCTGTATAATGTCAAGCAGCAATGGCAGGAGTAGAGCTAGTTTTAAAAAATATAGTTCAGTGCCTTTGGTTCAGGAATGGTGTTTCTTAAAGGAAGCTATTGTAAATGGAAGGTGTCAAACCAGGCACATTAAGAGAAAAGAGGCTGCCTTCCTTACTCACCAACGGAGGTGCAGGATTGTGTGTATGTAAGGGGGAGGAGGCATTTTCCAGTGACTTAAAAATAACACAGGCAATAATTTATGCCTGTAAGCCTCAAATACTTGAACTCTTTTTTCTCTAATTTTTGCAAGGAAAAGATGATTATTTTCCTTTTCAGGCCAGAAAATCCAGGTTCACATAAATAAATTGTCTGAGATCATCCAACCTGTAAATGGTCAAATCAGAACTTGAACCCAGGTCAGCCTGTTACTATCCCTCACATTACTTCCCCGATTTCTTCTGACTTCCTCGATAGTACCAGCTCTGGTGACTTGTGAAGGGTATTTTGGCACCTCCTGCTGTCCTCTTCTATGCATGTGTCAGGGGCCATCTGAATCCAGAGGTACAAGTGAAGGACCCAAAAGCCAAAGTCAGGTTCTTGAGCCACAACACATATAATCATAGATAGATCTGAAAACTACTGCAAGGTTGTGTTATAGGAAAGAATATGGTGAGGTGAAAACTCAAAGGAGTAAAAAAGTCTGCTGGTGACTGGAGGAGAGGAACTTTGTCTCAGTGAGGCCTTTGGGTCTTGGAAGGCAGAATGAGAACCACAGTGCCATTTTTGTTTGAATGTAAAGAAGAAAATGAATATTCCATATCAAGGGCCAGGTCCGGGGAGAGTATTTCAGACCTTAATTCCAACACTGAATCGTATCCACCGAAATAACGTCACTTACATGTGAATTTTATCAGTTGCATCGCCACAATGCAAACACCACATATATCCATTTAATAAAGTGGATCTGCAGTTTGTTTTGGGGTGGGGTGGGGATGGGATGAGAATTTTTACCAGAATCTGTGAGGCTGCTGAGGATACAAGTCTGGCACTACCTAAAAGACCAAGCGGTTCCAAAGCACGAGGACTTGGGGCGCGCTCTAGAAGGTCCTGGATTCCCATCTGGCTGAGATCCGCTGCTCTGAAGGTTCCCGGAATCGCCAGGGGTTACCCAAAGGCTGCGGTTGGTCGGAGAAGCGAGGGAGCCCGGGGTCTTGTTAGGCACTTAACCTGGGGAGAAGTTCCGGGAGCTGCCCGGGAGCTGAGCGGAGGCGGGGTGCTTGGGAGTGCTGGGCGGGAAAAGGGCGCCATGGGCAGGGCCCGCCAACTAGGTCCCAGAAGACCGACCGAGTCCAGGCATCCGCTGTTTGAGTTTGTATAATGCCTGTGTAAGGGAATCCGGTGTCTTCCGGACGGCTTAGACCTTGGAGCCACAGAGCTTTGGACCCTTTGGATCACTCCGGTTGTGCGATTCCAAACAAGCTGGTTGACGTCCGGGATCCCCAGTTTTCTGGCTGCGATCATGACAGACACTGAGGGCACTCGGCCGGGGTGGGTCTGAGTCCCGCCGTCAGGTTCCGCGCACCATGGCAGGTTCCCTTTCGCCAGCGGCAGGCGCGGCTCCGGCAGCTGCGAGAGAATACGGACCAGGAGGAAAAAGGTCTCCCAGAAGACGCCGAGGCCTTGAGGAGGATGGAATCCTCCTCTTAAGGCAGGTGTTCGATTCCCCAACCCCGGCTCCTCTGCCCCCTCCCCCATTTTCCAAACACCTTCCGCTCGGGGCCTAGTGATCCCCTTCGCCAATCGCGTCCCTGACTCCAGCCGCACGTGGCCTCCCGCAGGCCGGAGCCCTTCACAACCTCGGGACCCTGAGGCCCGGGACAATGTTCTAGGACTAGAAAGCAGCGATTGAAACCGAGGGGCCGAAGCGATGACGGAGAGCTCTGGTTCAGATTGGAAGAAGTGGAGAGGCCAGGGAGTCGGCCGGCGGCATTGGACCATCCGGTGCAAGCCCGTGGACGCGCCGCGGAAGGGGCGGGGTCCCGGGAGTCAAAAGGAGAGAGCCGCGCCGCAGCCCCCTCTCCACCGCGCGCTCGGAGCTCGTGCAGGGTCCAGGCGCCGCTCCCGACTCTCCACGCCCCGCCCGCGGCATGGATCTCCGTCGAACCCCAAATCTGAGTCTGTTCCTGCAGAACCATCCGAGACCCGTGATCGTTTACGTTCAGGAGTGGATGGTATCAGCGTTGTTTGGTACGCGAGCCCGGAGCTCGTGCCCGTCTTCTCGCGTGCTTGCCTCCCTTCGCCGGGTGGTGGAATTAATTCGGTGCCCCTCCACATTCCCTGGGATCCTAGACTGTACACTGGGCCGGTCTGGGTGACCCTTGAGCATGAATGTCCCTTTTCTTCGGGACCTGAACCTCGGTTCTCCCATCATATCTGGCTCCTTCCTTCTCGCCGTCTGCGGAACCCCGGAGCTGCCCTCGCTCGTGGCTTCAGTGCGCTTTCCCTTCACAGGCGAGAACCTGGAAAAGCTCCCGATCCTCCAGAGATGGTGTCAAGTGAGATTAATGGTGTTTGTGCCCCGCCTGCCAAAGGATGCTGTAATCTTAATTTTCGGATGGCCCTTGTTTCGGATCCTTGCTATGGTCCTGATCGTGACAATGTCTTTCCAGCTTCGGAACCGCCAAAATCGAGGTGAGTGGGTTCAGAGGCTCTGGTAGGGAATGCTTCATTCCCCGGGAATCCGGGAAGGTGGGTTTCGCTTCCCGCATCTTTCTAGTTCCTTCTACCAGCTCCTTAATGTGAGAATCGTGGACGGTTTTGAAAAAAATCACTAAATCAAAAGTCCCTGGACATGGGTCCTGGACCCTGACAGAAAGAGCGAGATGAGGGTGGGAAGGGAGCCTGTGACTAGACCCGAATGTGAAAATTTAGATATTTGTGCCCCCCAGGTTTAAAAGTCTCCAGGAAATGCTAGGGCAACTTCTCTAGGGTGATTCCAGAGAAACTTCCTTTGTGGGCCTGTTCCCTCACTAAGATACACTGGACGATGGATCTCAAAGCGTAGTCTCTGGACCAGCAGAATCAGTTTCAGCAGGAAACTTGTTAGAAATGCAAATTTTCACGCCTTCTCCAGACCCACAGACTGGGAAACTCTGGGGATGGGGCACAGAGATCTGTGTTTCAGCCAGTCCTCCAGGTGATTCTGATGGGTGCCTAAGTTTGAAAACCACCTGTTTAGGGCCACCTCCGCGAAGCATGCGCCCGACCAGCTGCTTTCTTTTTAGCCACAGCACGAGCCTCTGGATGCTTCTCAGGGCGCTCGGTTTAGGGCTGGGACCTGTCCGGAATCCGTTATCCAGACAACGTGCTTGTGGTGGGACCTCAGGATAGGAATGGCATTGCTTGCGGAAAGAAGTGAGTGCTGACCTGGGAATCAGGAGGCTCCAGTTCTGTTAATGCCCTGAAAGTTGGGGTTGTCTGTGGGTGTGGTGGGTTAAGTGTTCTTAATTGTGTCATGGTTGAAATGGTTGTAATCTTGAGCTTTTAAAGGAAGGCTTAGTGATTTTATAATAAATGACTTTCATTGCTTTTGTGTTGATCAGTGTTCCTTACAGGGTAAGTTGGAGAAGAGAAAAAACATTTCACACAAGTAGTTTGAGCTCTTTGCAGTGTTTGTGGGCCATGTATGAAATTTTTCTGGAGGAGCACACAATTCTCCCACCCTAGATTCATGCTCTCCTTTGTTGTCTGGGCTCCTCCCAGCCAGAGCAGAGATTTTGAAGAAGGGAATTGTCTGTTGTAAGGGAGGTGCCCAGCAGTCCAGTTGGATGAGGGCAAAAAACAGCTGCTTAGTTTTGTATCCCAGGCTCACTGCTAGCCTTAGCAGGAGCGGTGTATCTGCTGCTGTGAAGTTCTTAGAAGCCAGGTTGGAGAAGTTAGATTGTAAGTGGAGGCCACTTGTGGAGTGTGAATGTGTTTAAGTGGGCATTTTTTGGTGATGCTCCTGGATGGAGAAATGTGAAAATTTTTGTTGCTATGGGGAACAAAGAAATAGCCGAGAGTAGAGGGGGCTGTGGGTCAGGAGCAAGCTTATTAACTGCTGCAGAGAAGGAAAGGATGTTGGGTTGGGGCAGGGATGGTGCAGTGGGAGGGAGAGGCCAACAATCTAGGGACAGATGAGGATAATTAAGCCCTTCAAGCCTTTGTGAAAGCAAGAAAGGTTGTAATCCAGACCCAAGGAAAAGAGATATAGTAATAGGAGGCAGTGAGGGTGTGGAGGGATTCATTCTGCCTGTAAAGAAATAATAGTCTTATTTATACCTTGTTTAGTCTCAATTTCTTAATCTATGACTACCATTCCCAAAAATGAAAAAAAATAAAACATACAAGTACTTGTTAACTTTCATAACTAGTAACCAAAACTTATGAATTTAACAAATGTAATTTGCTCAAAATGTTAAATAACATTGGATACATTTATTGAACCTTCTAAAATTTAACTCACAAATCTAATATATTGTATTCTTTAAATGCTAAAACTTCCCAAAGTAGCTAGAACATCTTCAGAATACAATATTTGCTAACTTTTGAGAGTTTACTAAAGTTTCAGATCCTGTTCTGCCTCGATATATGACCTTATTGAATATTCAAAAAAAAAAAAACAAACCAAGAAATAGGTCCTCTGATTATTCCCGTGAAACTCAGACACAAAGAAGCTAAGTGACTTGATCATGGTCACACATCTAGTAAGTGAGTGATGAATTTGGGATTGGAGTCTGGGCTTTTATGCTACCTTGTCCCTTTCTTACTCTAGTGAATAAAAAACTATTACACTTCCATTAAAACCAGTGAGAGAAATGCTAATATAATGACTTTAAATCTGTTTCTTCCTTATCTCCTTAGTTATTTGAATATCTGCATTGCAATTTGTTACATATATTCCCAGAGTTGCAATAATATTACCAGGAAATATTTTTATACTTTCTTTGAGTTACAGTAATTTTATAAGACTCCAAAAAAATGAAATCATTCCTGGACAGATATGTAGACCAATGGAATAAATTACGAGTTAAGAAATAGACCCTCACATCTATGGCCAGTTGATTTTTGGCAGAGGTACTGAGTCCACTCAGTTGGGAAAGAAGAGTCTCTTCATTGCTGGGAAACTGGATATCCATATGCAAAGAAGAAAGGCGATACCTATTTAACATAATATACAAAAATTAACTCCAAATGGATCAATGACCAAAATATAAGAACGAGGAATATAAAACTAGGGAAAAAATTTTACATATTTCAAATGTAATTAAATGAGATTTATTGAGATTATTCCATACAAGTATATATATAATTGAATCAATTTTAAATTCTAAATATTATTTTAGTGTATAGATGCTATATGACTTATTTTTTTTCTGTTTTTTTTTAATTCCTTTTTATTGAGATATATTCACATACCATGCAGGCATACAAAGCGTACATTCAGTTGTTCACAGTACCATTATATAGTTGTGCGTTCAACACCAAAATTAATTTTTGAACATTTTCATTACCACACACACAAAAATAATAAGAATAAAAATTAAAGTAAAAAAGAACACCGGGTTCCCCTCCCCCCCATTTTTCTACTCATTCATCCATACACTGGACAAAGTGGAGTGTGGTCCATATGGCTTTCCCAATCACATTGTCACCCCTCATAAGCTACATTTTTTTTACAATTGTCTTCAAGATTCATGGGTTCTGGGTTGTAGTTTGTTTCAGGTATTTACTGCTAGCTATTCCAATTCATTAGCACCTAAAAAAGGTTGTCTGTATTGTGTGTAAGAGTGCCCACCAGAGTGACCTCTCGGCTCCTTTTGGAATCTCTCAGCCACTGAAGCTTATTTCATTTCCTTTCACATCCCCTTTTTGGTCAAGAAGATGTTCTCCATCCCACGATTCCGGGTCTAGATTCCTCCCCAGTAGTCATATTCTACACTGCCAGGGAGATTCACTCCCCAGGGTGTCAGATCCCACATAGTGGGGAGAGCAGTGATTTCACCTGCTTAGCTAGAGAGAGAAGGCCACATCTGAGCAACAAAGAGGCACTCAGGAGGAGGCTCTTAGGCACAATTATAGGGAGGCCTAGCCTCTCCTTTTCAACAACAGTCTTGCCAAGGGCAAGTCCCATGGTAGAGGGCTCAGCCCATCAAACCACCAGTCCCCTATGTCTGTGAGGACATCAGCAACCATCGAGGTGGGGAAGCCCAACACCCTTGAATTTTCCACCAGCTCCTCAAGGGGGCTCTGCATATTTTTTTCAGTGTTTTTTTTTTTTTTTTAATTTTTTTAAAATTAACTATATAAAAAAAATACAACAAAAAAAATTTCAAACAAACCATAACATAACAAGGGAGTAAGAAAAAGACAACTAACCTAAAATAACTACTTATTTTACTGATCTCAGCTGATGGGCATTTAGGTAATTTTTAATCTTTTGCTGTTATAAATAATGCATGTGAGAGGAGATTTGTATGACCTGTATTTGATACTTGATCATTCTCAGAAATTATATATATATACACACACACATACATACCCATATATGTATATATATTTACACATCTATATATATATATGCTTACATACATTAACCCATTTATTATAGGCTAGAGATGTTTTAAATTGTAGAGCTTCTCTTGGTCTTTCAAGTCCTTCAGTCTCCTGATAGCGGACTTTACCTTCAAGGCAGAGGTGATATTGTAGGTCCAGGCACCAGCAGCCACTGTTTCTATGCAGAATCACAGTACAGATCTGCACAGTTTGTCTCTTCATTTTGTTTTTGTCACAGAAGGAGCAATTGTACTTGGTGTGTTGACTGATTTCAATTTTTCTCACCATTTTCTGGAGGGAGGTGCGATAAGTTGTCCTGTATTTACTGATGCTTCAGACCTTGATGCATTAGCCATGTTGCTGCAAACCAGCTACAAGCCCAAAGAGAAATCACATATTTATGTGTGTATGTGTGTATGTATATAATATATATGTATTTTTTAGGGTTGAAAAAAATTATTAGAAAATTTGTAGGTTTACAGAAAAATGCAGAAAATACAGTTTCCATATAGTTCCCTATTATTAACACCTTGCATATAAAAACTTCCATCGCCTCAAATAGAAACTGTACAATTTAAATATTAATTCCCAATTCCTTTCCCCCAACTCCTACATTCTAGTTTCTGACTCTATGAATTTACTTATTTTAATTATTTCATATTAATGATATCATAAGATTTGTCCTTGTGTCTGGCTTGTTTTACTTAGCTTAATGTCTTCAGGGTTCATCGGTGTTGTCACATGTATCAGAATCTCATTCCTTTTTATGGCTAAATCGTATTCCATTATATATATTGTTTATCCATTCATCTGTTGATGGACATTTTGGTTGCTTCCATCTAGAGAAGTGGTATGTTTTTAAAAACTTCTATTGTGAAATATATTACACAATCAGGAAAGTACACCAAATGAGAATGTACAACTCAATGAATTATCACACTGTGAACAGCCATGTAGCAACCACCTAGGTTTAAAAAGTAGACCATTGTCAATAAGCACCCAGAAATCCCTCTTGTACCACCTCTCAGTAACGTCCTCTCCCTCCGTAATAAAAGTTCTTTTATGGTAATCACTTCCTTACTTTTCTTTGTAATGGGATTGTCCAAGCATATATTCCTAAACACAATAGTTAGGTTTTTCCTACATACAGATTTCATTTCTAGTTTCATTCATTAACCATGATTGTGGGATTCAGACTGTAGCTATATTCCATTCATTTCCTTGTATAGTATTCCATGATATAAATATAAATTCACTATCCTTTGTAATACTGATGGGGTTTTAGTTCTTTCTTTCTTTCTTTCTTTCTTTCTTTGTTTTGGCTATTACCACAGTGAACACTCTTGTACAATTAATACCACCATGAGCACTCTTGTACATGTCTTCTAGTGTACATGCACATGAGAATCTCCTGGGAGGTAGTGGTATATACTTAGGAATAGTAGGGGCATTGTTTCTGTTTGCTAAAAGCTGCTGGAATCCAGTATACCAGAAAAGAATTGGCTTTTACAATGCAGATTTATTAACTTAAAATCGACAGTTCCAAGGCCATGAAAATGTCCCAATTAAGGCATCAACAGGATGATAGCTGGACTCGGAGGACAGGCTGCTGGCATCTGGGACACCTCTGTCCCATGGGAAGGCACATGGTAGTATCTGCTGGTCCTTGTCTCCTGGGTTTCTTGTTCTCAGCTTCCTAGTTCCAGTGGCTTCCTCTGTGAGCTTCTGTGAGTCCTCTCTTAGCATCTCTAGGGCTTGATTCTCTCAGCTCCTCCGGGGGCTTTTTCTCTAAGCTTTCTCCAAACTTCTCTCTGAGCTCTCTTGGCCTTTTCTGTCCTTTATCCTCTCATAAAGGACTCCAGTAAAAAGAATTAAGACCCACCTTAAATGGGGTAAGTCACGACTCAGTTGAAATAACTTAACCAAAAGTTCCTACCCACAATAGGTCTGCACCCACAAGAATGGATTAAAAGAACATGGCCTTTTCTGGGGTACAGAACAACTTCAAACCAGGAGAGGTATACCCAATGAGGTACATAAACCCAGTGAGGGGTATATTCAAAGGAGTAGAATTGTTGAGCCACAGAATATATATATTTTCAACCTTAAAGGTTGATACCAAAGTATATTCTAAAGTTAATTTGCCATTTACACTTTTCTTGACACAGTATGTGACAGTTCCTATTCAACATCCTTGCTAAAACTTTATATTATCAGTCTTATATTTAGCTAATCTAGTGGGTGAGTACTGGTATCTCAGAGTGGTTTTAATTTATATTTTCTTGAATAAAATTGAACAACTCTTTATATTTTTATTCTTTCATGAAGTGCTTGTTTGTCTCTTGTCTCCTTTTCTCTTGGGATATCCATCTTTTCTTATTGATTTGTTGGAACTCTTTATATATTCCGGATATGACCCCTTTGTTCACTGTATGTATTATAACTATTTCTTCTGCTCTGTAATTTGCCTTTTCATTTTCCTGATGGCATCCTTTGAAGATGTTTTAAAATTTTAATGTATTTCAAATTATCAATCTTTTCTTTATGGTTTGTGCTTTAAAAATTTGTATTTTGTATTTTTTGAACAGTTGTAGGTTTATAGAAAAATCATGGAGAAAGTAGAGTTCCCATATCTGCCCTTCCCTCCGTATTCTCTATTAATATGTTGCATTAGTATGCTAACTTTGTTACCATTGATGAAACAATATAATTATAACTATATTACCAACTATAGTCCACAGTTTACATTAGGGCTTACTCCTTCGGTTGTACAGTTCTATTCTGATAATATATATACAATCTAAAGCTAATCTTTTAGACACTTTCAAGTGTACATTTCAGTGCTTTCACCACCGTCCATTACCAAAACTTTTCCATTATTCCAAACAGAAACTCTTTACTAATGAAGCATTAACCCACATTTCTTACTCCCATCCCTGCCCCTGGTAACCTGTATTTCTGATTTCTGAATCCATGAATTTGCATGTTCTAATTATTTCTTATCAGTGAGATTATACAATATTTGTCCTTTTGCGTCTAGCTTATTTCATACAACATGATGCATTCAGGTTAATCCATTCTATTTTGTCACATGTATTAGAACTTCATTCCTTTTTAATGACTGAATAATATTCCATTGTATGTATAGACTACATTTTGTTTATCCATTTATCCATCTAAGGACACTGAGGTTGCCTTTACCTTTTCGCAATTGTGAATAACCATAAGGTTATGCTGTTGCATACTTCAGGACTTCGTTCCTTCATATGTATAGACCACGTCTTGTTTATCCAATAATTGGTTGATGGATACTTGGAGTGTTTCCATTTTTTGGCAATTGTAAATAATGCTTCTATGAGTATCGCTGTGTAAATTCTGTCTGTGTCCCTGCATTCATGTCTTCTGTGCATATACCTAGTAGCGGGACTATACGTTCATAAGGCAAATCTATACTTAGCCAAACCATCCTCCACAGTGGCTGGCCGTTCATATCCCCACCAGCAGTGAATGTGCTCCTTATTTCTCCACATCCTCTCCAACACTCGTAGTTTCCTGTTTAAGAGTGGCCAGTCCAGTAGGTGTGAAATGATGTCTCATTGTGGTTTGGATTTGGATTTCCCTATTATCTAGTGAAGATGAGCATCTTTTCATGTGCTTTTCAGTTGTTTGTCTTCTTTGGAAAAATATCTCTACATGTGTTTTGCCCATTTTTAAATTGGGTTTGTCTTTTTATTGTTGTATTGTAGGATTTCTTTATATATTCTGGATATTTAACCTTTTTCAGATATGTGGTTTCCAAATATTTTCTCCTGTTCAGTGGGCTGTCTTTTCACCCTGTTGACAAAGTCCTTTGAAGCACAGAGTACTCAATTTTGAGGAAGTCCCGTTTATCTGTTTTTTCCTCTTGTAGCTTGTGCTTTGTGTATAAGGTCTGGGAAACTACCACCTATCACTAGATCTTTTTTTACTTTTTTTTTTTTTAATTTTTGTTTATCACTAGGTCTTGAAGATGTTTCCCCACATTTTCTTCTAGTAGTTTTTTATTACTGTCTCATATTTAGGTGTTTGATCCATTTTGAGTTAATTTTTGCATAGGGAGTGAGATAAGGGTCCTCTTTCATTCTTTTGCTTATGGATATCCAGTTCTCCCAGCACCATTTATTGAAGAGACTGTCCTGTCCCAGTTGAGTGGAGATGGGAGCCTTGTCAAAATCAAGGGATCATAGATGTGAAAGTTTATTTCTGAACACTCTATTTGATTCCATTGATCAATATGGCTATCTTTATGCCAGTATCATGCTGTTTTTTTTTTTTTTAATTTTGAAATAAATCCAAAGTTATAGGAACAGTTGCAAAAACAATACAAACACCATACACAGAACTCCAGCATACCCTGCCCCCCTCCCCTGATACCCAACCCACCAACTTGAACATGCTATCACACCGCTATTTCTTTCCCTCCCTCCCTCTCTCCCTATCTATCATCCATCATCTATTGCTCTGTCTTCTGAACATATGAGAGCTACCTGCACACATCCTTGAACAAACACTATAATTCACATATACAATTCCCATGAACAAGAACATTCTTTTATGCAATCTCATTAAATGCAGCTAAGAAGTACAAGAGATTCAACATTGATACAAAGCTTACATTCTATATTTCCTTTTTTTTTTTTTTCCTTATGTCTCAACTGTGTCCCTTTGAGCCTCCTCTCCTCCATCTTCAGATCCCATACAGGGTCATCCTTGGCATTCAATTGTCATCTATTTAGACTGCCTTTTTTTTTTTTTTTCTCAATTGTGGAAACATATATACAACTTAAATCTTACCCATTCCACCCCCTCCCTAGACTTCCATTACTGGGATTAATCACATTGAGAATGTTGTAATGCTATCTCTTTCCTACCATCCATTACTAGAAATTTCCCTTCACCTCAGACAGCAACCCTACACTCATTTCTTAACTCCCCATTGCCCCTTCCCCCATTTCTCTTAACCCATACTCTACTTTTCATCTCTATGGTCATATTCTCTGATAATTTCTTTGTGTTTACTGTGGGGCTTAAAATTAACCTCTTAAATACATAACAATCTTGTTTTTCTTTGATACCAACTTAACTTCAATAAGACACATAAACTATGTTCCTATACTCTTCCATTCCCCCACCTTTATATAGTTCTTGTCAAAAATTACATATTTTACATTGAGTTCAAAACCACTGATCTGTCATTAGAGTTTGTGTATTTTATATCATGTAGGAAGTAAATAGTGGAGTTACAATTCAAAAATTTGGTTTTATTTATCCTTCGTATTGCTTTTTGTTCTCCATCTCATTCATTTCTGCTTTATTCTTTATTTCCCTCTCAGGACCACCTTCGCTGCCTCCTACGGGTTTTGAAATACTGTGTTCTTGTTTTCATTTTATCTAGATATTTACCAATTTCTCCTTTAACCCACTGGTTGTTTAGGAGTATGTTGTTTAACCTCCATATATTTGTGAAAGATCTAGTTCTTTCGTGGTTACTGATTTCCAATTGCATTCCATTATGGTCAGTGAATGTGCTTTGAATATTTTCAATCTTTTTAAATTCATCAAGACTTGTTTTGTGCCCCAGCATATGCTCTATCCTCGAGAATGTTCCATGAGTGCTAGAGAATATATATCCTGGTACTTTGGGATGTAATGATCTATATATGTCTGCTAAGTCTAATTCATTTATCATATTGTTTAGGTTCTCAATTTCCTTATTGGTTCTCTAATTGATCTATCTATAGAACATAGTGGTGTATTGAGGTCTCCCAGCATTACTGTAGACATGTCTATTGCTCCCTTCAGATTTAGCCAATGTTTGTTTCATGTACTGTGGAGCTCCATGATTGGGTACATAAACATTTTTATGACTGTTATTTCTTCCAGGTTAGATGTCCCTTTTATTAATATATAGTGTTCTTCTTTGCCTCTTATGACATGTTTGCTTTTAAAGTCTATTTTTTTCTGATATTAGTATCACTGCCCCTGCTTTCTTTTGGTTGCAGCTTGTGTACAATATTTTTTTCCATCTTTTCACCTTCAGTCTCTTTGCATCACAGGGTCTAAGATGGGTCTGTTGTAAACAGTGTATCAATGTGTCACACTTTTTATTCCATTCTACCAGTCTGTATCTTTTAATTGGAGAGTTTAATCTACTCACATTCATAGTTATTTCTGTGAAAAAGTTCTTGAACCAGCCATCTTAACGTTTGGTTTTTAGATATTAGGTCTATTTTTTCCCTCTCTTTTTTTCTTTTAAGTTAACCTTACTAATAGTCTTCAGTTCTGTGCCCTTCTCCACACCCCTCTCTCCTTTCTTTTTTTCTCAGCTGGTAGAGCTCCCTTTAGTATTTCTTGCATGGCAGGCCACTTCTTAACAAATTCTCTCAGCATTTGTTTGTGAAAATTTTTAACTCTTCCTCAGTTTTGAAGGAGAGCTCTGCTGGTTAAAGAATTCTTGACTGGCAAGTTTTACTCTTTCAGAATGTTAAATATGTCATACCACTGCCTTCTTGCCTCCATGGTGCCCGCTGAGTAGTTAGTACTTAGTTTTATGTTGTTTCCCTTGTATGTGGTAAATCTCTTCTCTTTTCTGCTTTCAGAACTTTCTCCATCTTTTCAGCATTTGACAATCTAATCAGTATATGTCTCAGAGTACATTTATCTGGATTTATTCTACTTAGAATTCACTGGGCATCTTTGATCTGCATATTTATATTGTTTAGAATCATTGGGAAGTTTTCCCTAACTATGTCTTGAAACACTCTTCCTAGCCCTTTACCCCTCTCTTCTCCTTCTGGAACACCAATGATTCTCATGTTTGTTCAATTCATATTCTCCATGATTTCTCTGTGATACATTTCACATTTTCTGACTTTTTTTCACCATTTTTTTTGTGTGCATTCGCATTCAATTACCGTGTCTTCTAGGCCACCTATTCTTTCTTCTGCCTCTTCAAATCTGCTGTTGTATGTCTTTAGTGTATTTTTAATTTGATCACAGTGTCTTTTACTTCTATAAGGTCTGCTATTTTTTTAGGTACTCTTTCAAATTCTTCTTTATGCTCTTCTAGAGTCTTCTTGATTTCCTTTTTTGTCTTTAGCCATCTCACTGAAGTTGTTTTGGAGATTTATTTGTACTTCTTTAATTAATTGCTCCAAATTTTGTGTCTCCTCCAGCTTTTTGATGGGTTCATTTGGCTTGTTCATGTCTTGTACAGTCTTCAAGTACTTTGTGATTTTCTGTTGGCTTTGGGGCACTGGCTTGTCTTGATAAGATTATTTTGGAAAATGCAGGGTTATCTGAGCTTTTATATATAATTTGGGAGAGCTACAGCTTGCTGGAGTACAGTTTTGCGATCCTACCAGCAGGTGGTGCTCTCAAGCTGGTCTTCCTCTAACTTCTCTGGTGCTGTAGGCATAACCGGCTAGAGAACCAATCACTGCACCAGTTCTCCATGTGCACTGGGAACTGTCTGTCCTGGGGCTGTGATTTGGGACCTCTGAGAAACACTTCCTGAGTGTATCTGGAACTTTACCATCCACCACATGGAGCATTCTTTCTATTTCTTCCCGTACAACATAGCTTCCAGATTCACTTGAAAAAAGACTAAAAATGTATTTTGCTTTCTCTTCATCTCTGCCTCTTGTAAGGAGGACAAGTCCAACTATTAAGTTATTGAAGTGTAACCCTTTGGATGTTCCACCAAAAGAACAGTAAATCACCTCAGCAACTTTTGGAGGCACTCCATCCCCAAGCACTTCTCTGATGAAGCAGTGCTGACCCATGTAATATGAGAGTCCACAGGTCCTTTTGAAGGCATCTTTCAGTCGTTTCAGCTCTACATCAGTAACTCTCCTCAGCGCCTCCTCGTAGCTGAGGAATCCGATCCGTGACTCCTTGGTGCCCATGCTCCCCTCATCCCCTCGGCCGGGGGTCGGAGCCTGATCTCGCCCCTACCCCCCTCCCATCTTCTCCTCGGTGTCCCTGGGCAACGGTGTCTCCGTCCCTCGACCCCCTCCTCCCCTCACACTAACAAGTGCGGCTTCGGCCCCGGCGGCTCCTCCCGGCCGCCGCCACCGCCTCCATGCCGAATCACCTATCATGCTGTTTTGACCAGTGTGGCTTTATAATATGCTTTAAAGTCAGGAAGTGTGAGACCTCTCACTTCATTCTTATTTTTTGAGATGTTTTTAGCTATTTGAGGCCCCTTACCACTCCAAATCAATTTAGTGATTGGCTTTTCCATTTCTGCAAAGTAGGCCATTGGAATTTTGTTTGGTATTACATTGAATCTGTAGATCAGTTTGGGCAGAACTGACAGCTTGACAACACTTAGCCTTCCAATCTATGAACACAGAATGTCTTTCCACTTATTTAGATCTTCTTTGATTTCTTTTAGCAATGTTTTATAGTTTTGTGTGTACACGTCCTTTACATCCTTGGCTAATTTTATTCCTAGATATTCGGTCCTTTTATTTGCTATTGTAAATGGATTTTTTTTTCTTGATTACCTCCTTGGATATCTCATTACTAGTGTATAGAAACACTGCTGGTTTTTGTGTGTTGATCTTGTATCCTGCCACATTGCTGAACTTGCTTATCAGCTCTGGTAGTGTTATCATTTTTTTTTTTTCAGGGGGTGCTTTCTAAATATAGGATCATGTCATCTGCAAGTAGTGAGTGTTTTACTTCTTCCCTTCTGACTTGGATGCCTTCTATTTCTTTCTTGCCTAATTGCTCTAGCTAGAATTTCTAGCAGAATGTTGAATAACACTAGTGACAGTGGGCATCCCCTTGTTCCTGATTTTAGAGGGAAAGCTTCCAGTCTCTCACCATTGAATATGATGCTAGCTGTGGATTTTTCATATATGCCCTTTATCATGTTGAGGAAGTTTCCTTCGATTCTTACCTTTCAAATTGTTTTTATCAAGAAAGGATGCTGGATTTTGCAAATGATTTCTCTGCGTCAATCGAGATGATCATGTGTTTTTTCTCTTTCCATTTGTTACTGTGGTGTATTGTTACTGTGGTTTATTACGTTAATTGATTTTCTTGTGTTGAACCACCCATGCATGCCTAGAATAAAATCCACTTGATCATGGTATATAATTCTTCTAAAGTGTTGTTGGATTCGATTTGCTGGTATTTTGTAGAGGATTTTTGCATCTACATTCATTAGAGAGATTAGTCTGTGGTTTTCTTTCTTGTAGTATCTTTCTCAAGCTTTGTTATTAGGGTGATGTCTTCATAGAATGCATTATGTAGTGTTCCCTTTTCTTCAATTTTTTGCAAGCATTTGGGCAGAATTGGCATTAATTCTTCTTGGAATGCTTTGTAAAATTTATCTGTGAAGTCATCTGGTCCTGGCTTTTCTTCATTGGAAGAGTTTTGATGACTGATTCAATCTCTTTACTTGTGATTGGTTTGTTGATGTCTTATATTTCTTCTTGAGTCAGTGTGGATTGTTCATGTGTTTCTAGGAAATTGTCCCTTTCATCTAACTTGTCTAGTTTGTTGGTGTATAGTTGTTCATAGTATCCTCTTATGATCTGTTTTATTTCTTTGGGGGTCTATGGTAATTACCCCTCCTCTCATTTCTGATATTGTTTATTTATATCCTCTCGCTTTTTGTCTTTGTCAGTCTAGCTAAGAGATTGTCAATTTTATTGATCTTCTTTAAGAACCAACTTTTGGTTTAATTGATTCTCTCTATTGTCTTTTTTTCCTCCATTTCATTTATTTCTGCTCTAATCTTTATTTCTCTCCTCCTTCTTTCTTTGGGATTAGTTTGCTGTTCTTTCTCTAGCTTCTCCAGGTGTTAAGTTAGGTTGTTGGTTTTAGCTCTTTTTTCCTTTTTAATGATGACGTTTAAGGCTATAAATTTCCCTCTCAGCATTGCCTTTGCTGCATCCCATAAGTTTTGATATGTTGTGTTATTATTTTCATTCGTCTGGGATATTTACTGGTTTTTCCTGCAATTTCCTCTTTGACCCACTGATTGCTTAAGAGCTTCTTGTTTAACGCCCATATATTTGTGAATTTTCCAGTTCTCTGGTTGTTATTGATTTCTAGCTTCATTCCATTATGATAAGAGAAAGTGATTTGTATAATTTCAATCTTTTAAAGTTTATTAAGACCTGTTTTGTGCCCCAGCATGTGGTGTCTCTTGAAGAATGTTCCATGAGCACTTGAGAGGAATGTATATTCTGATGCTTTGGGGTGCATTGGTCTGTATATGTCTGTTAGGTCTAGTTCATTTATCATATTATTTAGGTTCTCTGTTTCCTTATTGATCCTCTATTTAGATGTTCTGTCTGTCAAAGAGAGTGGTGTATTCAAGTCTCCCACTATTATTGTAGAGATGTCTAATACTCCCTTCAGTTTTGCCAGTGTTTGGGGCACCTATTTAGGTGTTTAAATATTTATGATTGTTATTTCTTGGTGAAGTTCCCCTTTTATTACTATATGGTGTCTGTCTTTTTCTCTTATAACTTTTTTGCATTTAAAGTCTATTTTGTCTGACATTAGTATAGCTACCCCAGCTTCTTTTTTGGTTATTGCTTGCATGGATATCTTTTTCCATCTGTTCACTTTCAAACTATTTGTATCTTTGGGTCTACATTATAAACCATTTGTTTTACATTTTCAAAGTTCACATTAGTGGTAGCATATAATATTTCTCTTTTTGTGCCTGGCTTATTTCGCTCAGCATTATGTCTTCAAGGTTCATCCATGTTGTCATATGTTTCACCAGATCGTTCCTTCTTACTGCCGCGTAGTATTCCATCGTGTGTATATACCACATTTTATTTATCCACTCATCTGCTGAAGGACATTTGGGTTGTTTCCATCTCTTGGCAATTGTGAATAATGCTGCTATGAACATTGGCGTGCAGATATCTGTTCGTGTCACTGCTTTCCGATCTTCCGGGTATATACCGAGAAGTGCAATCGCTGGATCGAATGGTAGCTCTATATCTAGTTTTCTAAGGAACTGCCAGACTGACTTCCAGAGTGGTTGAACCATTATACAGTCCCACCAACAATGAATAAGAGTTCCAATTTCTCCACATCCCCTCCAGCATTTGTAGTTTCCTGTTTGTTTAATGGCAGCCATTCTAACCGGTGTTAGATGGTATCTCATTGTGGTCTTAATTTGCATCTCTCTAATAGCTAGTGAAGCTGAACATTTTTTCATGTGTTTCTTGGCCATTTGTATTTCCTCTTCAGAGAACTGTCTTTTCATATCTTTTGCCCATTTTATAATTGGGCCGTCTGTACTATTGTCATTGAGTTGTAGGATTTCTTTGTATATGCAAGATATCAGTCTTTTGTCAGATACATGGTTTCCAAAAATTTTTTCCCATTGAGTTGGCTGCCTCTTTACATTTTTGAGAAATTCCTTTGAGGTGCAGAAACTTCTAAGCTTGAGGAGTTCCCATTTATCTATTTTCTCTTTTGTTGCTTGTGCTTTGGGTGTAAAGTCTAGGAAGTGGCCGCCTAATACAAGGTCTTGAAGATGTTTTCCTACATTATCTTCTAGGAGTTTTATGGTACTTTCTTTTATATTGAGATCTTTGGTCCATTTTGAGTTAATTTTTGTGTAGGGGGTGAGGTAGGGGTCCTCTTCCATTCTTTTGGATATGGATATCCAACTCTCCCAGCCCCATTTGTTGAAAAGACTATTACGACTCAGTTCAGTGACTTTGGGGGCCTTATCAAAGATCAGTCGGCCATAGATCTGAGGGTCTATCTCTGAATTCTCAATTCGATTCCATTGATCTATATGTCTATCTTTGTGCCAGTACCATGCTGTTTTGGCAACTGTGGCTTTATAATAAGCTTCAAAGTCAGGGAGTGTAAGTCCTCCCACTTCGTTTTTCTTTTTTAGAGTGTCTTTAGCAATTCGAGGCATCTTCCCTTTCCAAATAAATTTGATAACTAGCTTTTCCAAGTCTGCAAAGTAGGTTGTTGGAATTTTGATTGGGATTGCATTGAATCTGTAGATGAGTTTGGGTAGAATTGACATCTTAATGACATTTAGCCTTCCTATCCATGAGCATGGAATATTTTTCCATCTTTTAAGGTCCCCTTCTATTTCTTTTAGTAGAGTTATGTAGTTTTCTTTGTATAGGTCTTTTACATCTTTGGTTAAGTTGATTCCTAGGTACTTGATTTTTTTAGTTGCTATTGAAAATGGTATCTTTTTCTTGAGTGTCTCTTCAGTTTGTTCATTTCTAGCATATAGAAACATTACTGACTTATGTGCATTAATCTTGTATCCCGCTACTTTGCTAAATTTGTTTATTAGCTCTAGTAGCTGTATCGTTGATTTCTCAGGGTTTTCTAGATATAAGATCATATCATCTGCAAACAATGACAGTTTTACTTCTTCTTTTCCAATTTGGATGCCTTTTATTTCTTTGTCTTGCCGGATTGCCCTGGCTAGCACTTCCAGCACAATGTTGAATAACAGTGGTGACAGCGGGCATCCTTGTCTTGTTCCTGATCTTAGAGGGAAGGCTTTCAGTCTCTCACCATTGAGTACTATGCTGGCTGTGGGTTTTTCATATATGCTCTTTATCATGTTGAGGAAGTTTCCTTCAATTCCTACCTTTTGAAGTGTTTTTATCAAAAAGGGATGTTGGATTTTGTCAAATGCTTTTTCAGCATCTATTGAGATGATCAATTGATTTTTCCCTTTCGAGTTTTTAATGTGTTGTAATACATTGATTGTTTTTCTTATGTTGAACCATCCTTGCATGCCTGGAATGAACCCCACTTGGTCATGGTGTATGATTTTTTTAATGTGTCTTTGGATTCGATTTGCAAGTATTTTGTTGAGGATTTTTGCATCTATATTCATTAGGGAGATTGGCCGGTAGTTTTCCTTTTTTGTAGCATCTTTGCCTGGTTTTGGTATTAGATTGACGTTAGCTTCATAAAATGAGTTAGGTAGTGTTCCATTTTCTTCAATGTTTTGAAAGAGTTTGAGTAAGATTGGTGTCAGTTCTTTCTGGAAAGTTTGGTAGAATTCCCCTGTGAAGCCATCTGGCCCTGCATTTATTTGTGGGAAGATTTTTGATGACTGATTGGATCTCTTTGCTTGCGATGGGTTGGTTGAGGTCTTCTATTTCTTCTCTGGTCAGTCTAGGTTGTTCATATGTTACCAGGAAATTGTCCATTTCTTCTACATTATCCAGTTTGTTGCCATACAGTTGTTCATAATATCCTCTTATAATTTTTTTAATTTCTTCAGGATCTGCAGTTATGTCACCTTTTTCATTCATTATTTTGTTTATATGGGTCTTCTCTCTTTTTGATTTTGTCAGTCTAGCTAGGGGCTTGTCAATCTTGTTGATCTTCTCAAAGAACCAACTTTTGGTGACATTTATCCTCTCTATTGTTTTTTTTGTTCTCTATGTCATTTATTTCTGCTTTAATCCTTGTTATTTCTTTTCTTCTACTTGGTTTAGGATTGGTTTGCTGTTCATTTTCTAGCTTCTTCAGTTGATCCATTAGTTCTTTGATTTTGGCTCTTTCTTCCTTTTTAATATATGCGTTTAGTGCTATAAATTTCCCCCTCAGCACTGCTTTTGCTGCATCCCATAGGTTTTGCTATGTTGTGTTCTCATTTTCATTCGTCTCTATATATTTTGCAATTTCTCTTGCTATTTCTTCTTTAACCCACTGATTGTTTAGGAGTGTGTTGTTTAACCTCCAGGTATTTGTGAATTTTCTAAGTCTCTGATGGTTATTGACTTCTAATTGTATTCCATTGTGGTCAGAGAATGTGCTTTGAATAATTTCAATCTTTTTAAATTTATTGAGGCTTGTTTTATGTCCCAGCATATGATCTATTCTGGAGAAAGTTCCATGAGCACTAGAAAAGTATGTGTATCCTGGTGATTTGGGATGTAATGTCCTGTATATGTCTGTTAAATCTAATTCATTTATCAGATTGTTTAGGTTTTCAATTTCCTTATTGGTCTTCTGTCTGGTTGATCTATCTATAGGAGAGAGTGATGTGTTGAAGTCTCCCACAATTATTGTGGAAACATCAATTGCTTCCTTTAGTTTTGCCAGTGTTTCTCTCATGTATTTTGTGGCACCTTGATTGGGTGCATAGACATTTACGATTGTTATTTCTTCTTGCTGAATTGCCCCTTTTATTAGTACGTAGTGGCCTTCTTTGTCTCTCAAAACATCCCTGCATTTGAAGTCTATTTTATCTGAGATTAATATTGCTACACCTGCTTTCTTTTGGCTGTAGCTGGCATGAAATATTTTTTTCCATCCTTTCACTTTCAGTTTCTTTGTGTCCCTGTGTCTAAGATGAGTCTCTTGTATGCAACATATTGATGGTTCATTTTTTTTGATCCATTCTGCGAATCTAATCTTTTAATTGGGGAGTTTAATCCATTTACATTCAACGTTAAAACCGTGAAGGCATTTCTTGAATCGGCCATCTTATCCTTTGGTTTATGTTTGCCATATTTTTCCCTCTCTCTATTAATATCCTTTATTGTACCCATACCGAATCTCTTTAGTACTGAACCTTTCTCCAAGTCTCTCTGTCCTGTCTTTGTTTCTCTGTCTGTAGGGCTCCCTTGAGTATCTCCAGTAGGGCAGGTCTCTTGTTAGCAAATTCTCTCAGCATTTGTTTGTCTGTGAAAAATTTAAGCTCTCCCTCAAATTTGAAGGAGAGCTTTGCTGGATAAAGTATTCTTGGCTGGAAATTTTTCTCACTCAGAATTTTAAATAAATCGTGCCACTGCCTTCTCGCCTCCATGGTGGCTGCTGAGTAGTCACTACTTAGTCTTATGCTGTTTCCTTTGTATGTGGTGAATTGCTTTTCTCTTGCTGCTTTCAGAACTTGCTCCTTCTCTTCTGTGTTTGACAGTGTGATCAGTATATGTCTCGGAGTGGGTTTATTTGGATTTATTGTATTTGGAGTTCGCTGAGCATTTATGATTTGTGTATTTATGTTGTTTAGAAGATTTGGGAAGTTTTCCCCAACAATGTCTTTGAATACTCTTCCTAGACCTTTACCCTTTTCTTCCCCTTCTGGGACACCAATGAGTCTTATATTCGGACGTTTCATATTATCTATCATATCCCTGAGGTCCATTTCGTTTTTTTCAATTTTTTTCCCCATTCTTTCTTTTATGCTTTCATTTTCCATTCTGTCATCTTCGAGGTCACTGATTCGTTGTTCCACTTCCTCTAGTCTTGTGCTATGAGTGTCCAGAATCTTTTTAATTTGGTCAACAGTTTCTTTAATTTCCATAAGATCATCCATTTTTTTATTTAGTCTTGCAATGTCTTCTTTATGCTCTTCTAGAGTCTTCTTGATTTCATTTATATCCCGTACTATGGTCTCATTGTTCATCTTTAGTTCTTTGAGTAGCTGCTCTAGGTGCTGTGTCTCTTCTGGTCTTTTGATTTGGGTGCTTGGGCTTGGGTTATCCATATCGTCTGGTTTTTTCATATGCTTTATAATTTTCTGTTGTTTTTGGCCTCGTGGCATTTGCTGAACTTGATAGGGTTCTTTTAGGGTTTGAGGACCAATTGAAGTCCTTATCTCTAATTTATCAGATCTACAGCTTCGTGGAGTACACTTTCTCTAACTAACCAGCAGGTGGCGTCCACGAGCCACCTGTTCTCCACAAGCCAGTTCTCCCCTGCTTAGCCTTTTTGGTGAGTGAGGGAGTGAGTCTTGTGGGGCCCAATTGGTGTACCAAGCTTGTGTGTGTAGTTGGTGTTGCCTGCCCTGTATGTGGGGCATGTTTCTGGGCAGTCGGGGAGGGGGGGTGGCCCTAACAATCAAATCTCCCTGATGATCCTAGAGTTTTAAAGCTGCTGCAATAGTCTAATCCTTCAGTTCAGTCCTGCCACAGTTTGTCTCTGCCACTGACCCACAAGTCCTTAGTATTGGCGTATGGCTCCTGAGACTTGCAAGTGGGCCCCTCTTCCAGGCTGTGCACCCCGGGTCCTCTGTTGAGGGATGACTGTGCTATGTCACAGGTGAGTGCCGTCCCCCCAGGGCAGTTCTGGGCTGCTGGGCTGTATAGGGAGGCTCCCAGTCTGCTCAAATGATGGCTGAATGGGGCTTTGTTAATTCACACTGCTCCACCTTCCCAACTCTGGGACAATCAGCTGAGGTTGCAGGGAAGGCTAATGTCCACGCCCAGTTTTGTGGTGTGTGCCTGTTATTTGAAGCACTTCCGTCACACTGGGTTGTCTGGGGCAGCTCTGGGCTATGGGGCTAGCGATGGGCAGGAGTGTTTCCTGTCCACCAGGATGGTGGCTGTGAGCAGAAACCCCCCTTTTCTTGGGAAGTTGTGGTGTTTAGTGAATTTTCTCAGCCACTGGATTATTGCCTTTTGTCTCAGAGCTCTCTTAGTTCTGCTCTTGACTTGACGTGCCCAAATTGCAATTCTTTGAAGCTTTCTGTATTGGGCTTCTTAGAGTAATTGTTTTAGAAAAAGAAAAAAGAATTAAAAAAAAAAAAAAAAAAAAAAGGGCCCTCCTCAGAGATCTAATGGGTTATTGAAATGCTAATAGACAAAGCAATTAGGGCCATTAAGGAAAGGTCCACAGGGCAGAGAGATCAGCTTTTCTTCGGGATTTGCATATGCGCCTCAAGGCCTGAGCTCCGCCCTTCCCCTTTCTGTGTTCACCAGAACTCCAAAAATCCTCTGCTTTTATTTTGGAGTTTTTTGTGTTGTTTTTTTTTTTCTATGCCTGTCTTCTCTCTGCTGGGCTGGCAGCTCTCAGATTCTGTGGTGTCTGGTCTCAGTCTATCTATGGTTGGAGTATGGATCAGTAGAATGAGTTTCCGATAAGGGCTGCCACTGCAGTTCTCCCTTCTCCTTCCCGGAACTGACGGCCCCTCCTCCCCCGGGACTGAGCCTGGCAGGGAGGGGCGCGGGTCCCCTGGCCGCAAAAACTTACAGATTTCGCTGATCTCAGCAGTTCAACATTTTCATGAGTGTTGTATGAAGTATGCCCAAAGACAGATTGCTCTGTGGTGTCCAGTCCACGCAGTTCCTGGCTTTCTACCTACTTTCCTGGAGGAGTAACTAGAACTTACAGCTCACCAGTCTGCCATCTTGCCCCGCCTCTCCCCTTTGGGTCTAAAATGAGTCTCTTGTAAGCAGCATATAGTCCCAGACCACAGCCACCCATCAGGCAAGGATCCGACTGCTTGCTGCTCCTTCTCTCAAGGGTGGGGGATGGGCACCAGGAGCCACAGAGGGAAATACAGTCTCTGCCCACAGTTCCTTCATCCTGCACTTACCTGGGCATTGTGCTATCTTCCTCTGTTCTCTGGATTCTCAAACAATTGATAAGACAGTTTCTGCCTGGCTACTCTCTGCTTTTGGGAAAGAAGTGGGTTCTGCCATTCCCTCCATAATCCTCCACTTTGGAAGCTCCTCCTTGGAACCTTGTTGTATTCAGCACTCCTCCGTGGCTTGTGTTCTGTCCTGGGTCTCTGTGGACTTAGGTCTATGTGTCTGGATATGCATGGGGATCTAACTCACTGCTGTGAGTGTTTTCTTTTGTTTGTTTGTTTTTCTGTTTTCGTTTTTGTTTTTAAAATTCTGTGTCCCTGGTGTGAGGTGGGAGGGATCCCGGCTGTTGCTTCTGGGTGCTCCCCAAACTGTGTGGGTCCAAGTGAGGGTGAGGGAAGAGGACTGGTTGGTTCAGGACAGAAGTTCCCTCTCTTATATTTTTCCCTTTGTTTGATTCAGCATTTGTGGAATCCTTCCCCAGTCTCTACCTTTCTCCAGAGTTCTGAGCAAGGGAGATTTGTCCTTTTTTTCACTGAATTTCTGGGGAGGGTTTTCCAGGGGATGTCTTTTTTTTTTTTTTTTTTTTTTTTTTAAATCATCATTTTATTGAGATATATTCACATACCACGCAGTCATACAAAACAAATTGTACTTTCGATTGTTTACAGTACCATTACATAGTTGTACATTCATCACCTAAATCAATCCCTGACACCTTCATTAGCACACACACAAAAATAACAAGAATAATAATTAGAGTGAAAAAGAGCAATTGAAGTAAAAAAGAACACTGGGTACCTTTGTCTGTCTGTTTCCCTCCCCTACTTTTCTACACATCCATCCATAAACTAGACAAAGTGGTGTTTGGTCCTTATGGCTTTCCCAATCCCATTGTCACCCCTCATAAGCTACATTTTTATACAACTGTCTTCGAGATTCATGGGTTCTGGGTTGTAGTTTGATAGTTTCAGGTATCCACCACCAGCTACCCCAATTCTTTAGAACCTAAAAAGGGTTGTCTAAAGTGTGCATAAGAGTGCCCACCAGAGTGACCTCTCGGCTCCTTTTGGAATCTCTCTGCCACTGAAGCTTATTTCATTTCCTTTCACATCCCCCTTTTGGTCAAGAAGATGTTCTCCGTCCCACGGTGCCAGGTCTACATTCCTCCCTGGGAGTCATATTCCACGTTGCCAGGGAGATTCACTTCCCTGGGTGTCTGATCCCACGTAGGGGGGAGGGCAGTGATTTCACCTTTCAAGTTGGCTTAGCCAGAGAGAGAGGGCCACATCTGAGCAACAAAGAGGCATTCAGGAGGAGACTCTTAGGCACAAATACAGGGAGGCCTAGCCTCTCCTTTGCAGCAACCGTCTTCCCAAGGGTAAAACTTATGGTAGAGGGCTCAACCCATCAAACCACCAGTCCTCCAGGGGATGTCTTACATTGCCATGTTGATGACGTCCTCATTGTGGTCTTGATTTGTATTTCTCCAGTGGCAAATGATGTTGATGATACTCCATACCCCAAGAGAATATGAGAGAAAGATTATTACTCACATTAGGGACTCCTGGGGTGAGCAGGTTGGGCCCAAGCATGTGTGGTCTGGTTTGAGAGAGGCAAAGAGTAGCTTGGCCCTTTATTGTGGCTATAGGGTGGGAGAAGTTCCTGTGCACAGGCTGGGGGTTTGTGAGATTTGGATTTCTCACCAGTGCCAATGGAGAGAGTGCATGTGGACTTACTAATTTGCTCAGAGGGTGGGGCATAAGGGAAAGGGAGAAGGTGGGGCTTGAAAGTTGGTCGTGGTCAAACATGAAAAATGGAGTCAGATTCTTTTTTATACTTCCTGGTCTTCAAGCTTGTAATTTTCCTTCCAGGCCTGTGACCAGAGCTGTGCCCACTATTTATGAGTCTGTATGTATTCTAACTTTAGACAACTTCCCTTTCCACACAAAGTGAATTACTAGGTGCACCACTTGAAGCTCTGCCCATTGGGAGGATTTGCCCTCAGCACTCTCTTTAAAGGCCACCCCCATGTAGCCAGAGATGAGAGCTGATGAACAGATGCTGGTGCAGTGGTGGTGGATGACAGGGGTTCATGTAGCTTCCTGTGTCCTCTGGTCCTGCTTGCATGCAATCCCAGACATACCACTTTGTTCTCGTGACAGATTGTTGCTTGGCCAACCTGATCTAATCACTTGATGGGTCTGACAGAATGCAGCTCAGGATGAGTGGTTGTGGCTTCCTAGTCCCTTGGTGTCACATGGTCATTGCTCTATCTCTACTAAGGCCCAGTAGCATGACAGGATTGTTTTTCAAAAGATGTATAATTCTTCACTGAAGATTGTGTAGCCTTGCTCCAGAACTCTAAGGTCTGCATTGTGATTCTCTCATTGGGGCTTGTCATAAACTCCACCTGGCATCTTTTCTACTACTGATAGCTCTTAAACTTAGAGTCTGCTGTGTTACATGTTTCAAGAGACAGGACTGCCTGCACCATAGTGTGAATCTACCACAGAGCCCTTTTCTCTTCTGGGTTCCACTGAAATTTGGCATGCTTTGGGTCACCCGATTTATAGGGCATAGCAGTATTTCCAAATGTGGAATATGCTGCCCCCAGAACCTGAAGTGGCCTACCGAACTCTAGGCTCCTTTCTTAGTTGTAGGAGGTATAAGATACAATAATTGGTATTTCACTTTGGAGAGGATGGTCCAGAATGTTCCAGACCAACCAACACCTAAATTTTTTTCTGATACATTGTGCCCTTCAGTCTTCATAGGGTGTATTTCTTACCCTATGAAATACGTGTCTTATCAAGGCCTCCAGTGTACAGGTCACTTCTTGCTTATAGGATGTCATTGATAAAGTAGAACAATGTGATAGTCTGTAGGATGTCCAGCGGATTCAAGACAGAGGTTGGGAGAGTTAACATAGCCCTGGGTCAAGATTATAAATGAATATTGTTGTGTGAAAACTGTTTCTGATAGGGATGGGAGGGAAACCTTCCCCAGATTAATGGCTGCATTTCTTGTACCCAAGGATGTGTTGATCAGTTCTAGCAAAGACACCACATCCCACAGCAGCTGCAATCGGGGTGACTACTTAGTTGGGTTTGTGGCAGTTCAGTGCCATCTTCCAGGATCCATCTGATTTTTTTTTCTGGAGCCATTAAATGGAAATATGGTGGGGACCACCTCCATCCTTTAGATCTTGAAAGGGTGGCACTAATTTCTGCCATTCCTCCTGTGATGCAATATTGGTTTTGATTTGGTCAGAACCAAAACGGTGGTCTGGGAAGGTTCAGAGGCTTCCACTTGGCCTTCACACTATCATGGCTTTTACCTTAAAGGCCAAGGAACCAATGTTGGGGTTGTGCTGGCTACCAAGTATGTCCATTACACTTACGCGTTTGGGAAATGGGGAAATGGCCACTGAGGGCATCTGTGAGCTGGACCTTGGCCAGGACCCCATTTATTACCTGGCTACCATATGCCCTCACTCTGAGAAGTCATGAGGATTCTGTGAGTCTCTAGGTATCAACATCAACCTGGACCTTGTCTCCAATAGCCTACAATGTTTGGTTATTTCTCTTTTCTCAGTATGCATTACCTGAATAATCACCTATAGGTTGATTTGGGCAAGGACTGGGGGAATCATTACCATGCACATTTGACACAATACTCCCAGATTCTTTCTTCTAGGAACCTGTCCTCTCCCTTAGTCAATGACAGTCAGGTCTGAGAACTGGCTTAAATCTGGAAACTGGACAAGGGAACATAACTTTTTCTGGGGCTACTCTCTCCAGCCTCCCAATCATCCATCCTTGATTTATTTTAATTGTACAGATTGAGTAGTACTCATTGGCTTCCCGGTTGTTTTCTCCCAGGGATGCCATGTTTTCATTAACCATCTCCAAAACTGTCTAGGCCTCAGACTCCCTGCCTGTTAGACTTTGCCACTCATTATGTTATTGCATCTTCCTAGTTTCTGACAGTAAACTGGTATCGACTGGCCTCTGTTGTTTTGGGGAGGATGCCTATTACCCTGATTGTTATTAGTGAGTCCAATTTTATAGTGGTGTCTCCTACCATAAGCCCTGCAAGCAGAGAAAAGCCACCACTGAACTTCTTAGTAGTGCTGGTTACTGTCTCACTAGCACATTCCTTATTACTTTGGTAAATGGTGCATTCTCTGGGCCTTCCTGTGGAACATTGTTTATTATGGTTTTTCCAGCTTTACCTGTCCAGGATCCTTATTAGGACATTAAATTCCATATCTTGGGAGAGTGCTCCCAAATTGACAAACCCTTCCTTATCCAATTTTATTTTCCATATCTTTTTTAAATTTAACTTTTTATTGTAGTAATTTTCCCATTTAACCACTTTCAAGTGTACAATTCAGTGATATTAATTACATTCACATTATTGTGCTACTATTACTGACATCCATTACCCCAATTTTTTCATCCACTCAAACAGAAACTCTGTACCCATTAAGCAGGAACTCTCCAGTCCCCCTACCCTTCGTAACCTGTAATCTGCTACCTGTCTCTATGAAATTTGCTTATTCTTGATATTTCATACGAGTAATCATACAATATTTGTCCTTTTGTCTGGCCTATTTCACGCAACAGGATGTCTTCAAGGTACATCCATGTAGTTGCATGAATCAGAACTTTTTCTTTTTATGGCTGAATAATACTCTATTGTGTGTATATATCATATTTTATTTATCTGTTTATCTGTTGACGGACACAGGGTTTGCTTCCATGTTTGGCTATTGTGAATAATATTGCTGCTATAAACATTGGTGTACAGATACCTGTTTGAGTCCCTGCTTTCAGTACATTGGATATATACCTAGAGGTGGGATTGCCAGGTGTTCTACCTACTCTTAATCTAGCACCATCAGTTTCCAGTCCTATGCTTGCTTTCCAGGTTCCTGCTGGTACGTGCTAGCTAGGTTCCACAGCAACTTTGGGTTATGCAGCACATTCCTAGTCAGGTTATGATTAGTTTTTGGTCTAAAGACCTTTAGGGAGGCAAGGCAGACCTTTAGAGGGTGGTTATACTTGCACATGTTGCCTCTGTATTGTCTTCAAGCAATGGAAGTGGGTGCTAGCTCTTAGTAGGGGTGCTGGCTCTGAGCTTCTGCAGGCTCAGAGGGTTTAGGGGAATCTGGGAACTCAAATTTTCAGATGTTCCATCTCATATATCTTCTTTTCCAACTAGGGCCCTGGCTTTGGGAAAGCAGTTCTCCCCTGTTTGGAAGTTAAAAACTTTTCTTGGATGCCTGGGCCTCTGCTGCAGAAGATGAGAGCCTTTTGCTTCCAAGACTTGAACTTGTGTTAATTGCTTTCAGCCTTTCATTAAATTTTTCTAGAGCAGTGGTTCTCAAATTGTGGTCTCCAATAAGCATCTCTTGTGAATTTTTTGAAAATGGATAAACTCTGGGGGGTGGGGTGCAGCAATCTGTGTTTTGACAGTCTCTCCAGGAGATTGTGATACGTGCTCAAGTTTGAGAACCACTTTTCTAGCTTCGCGTATCAATCTCTCCTAACAGTAGCCACCCAGTTCTATTGTCCTCACATTTCCAGTTAACCAGTGATTAAAGTTTTAAAAATTAGGTGACAACCTCATGCCAGAGACTGTGCTTCAACTACCACCACTGATGGGGGTCTCCATTGCCAGCCAGGCAGTAGGGATCCAGCTCCAAAACTCCATCTTATTGCCTGTGTTCTCTGACTACTCCTGACATCAGTGATCACAGGTTAGGTTTTCCAGGGAGCAGATTTTGAGATAGAGATTAGTGTGTGGCATGTTCATTAGGGAGTGGTCTTGGGGTCAGCACCTGTGGAGGGACGGGACAGAGGCAGGACTGGATTGAGGGAGACCTGGAGCTGTGAGGCAGGCCCACTGAAGGCCTCAGGTGACCCTTCAGGGCTCTCTGGAAGTAGGAAAGCCCAAGTAGTTATCTTGAGTTGTCGTGAGGGTTCCAGGCCTTCTAGCCCAGTGTAGATCAGGCACTGGAGGTGGGATGCCTTGGGAAGAGGGTGTAACTTGGATGAGGCGATACTCCTTAGCTGAGGCTGGTTCCATGTTGCTGACAGCTGAGGGCTTTCTTCAAGCCGGGGCTCATTTTTGGATGATGGGAGTGACAAATCTCAGCACTCACCACACCATATGAATTTTCTTCCTTCATCTGAGATAAAGACAAGCTTGATAAAATGCCACTAATAGAGCCTAGAAAATCAAGATTTAGGCTGTGCCATTCTTGGAGGCTTGCTTAGGCAAGTTTCGGCAAGAGGAGGAGTGTGAGAAGGTGAAAGCACCATATGGTTCCTCATAATATTTATATATTGTGCTGCCATGAAAACAATTCTGTGTGTTTATTTTTGTAGTTTTCATTTAGAGAACATAGGAGGTGTGGCTCTCAGTGCCTTAATTGGTAAGTTAAAAATTGATATTGCATATGACACTGTCTCCCATCTCAGGTGTGAATGAGGGAAGCAGGTCTCTTTATCACCAGCCTTTTTCTTCATGGTTCTGAATTTTGATATAGTTCAAAGAAATAAATCCTTAAGAGCAGAGGGCTGAAAAATCAGTGTGTGTATCATCTAATTATTACCAGTATCACCTTAAGTAAACTATATAAGGGACTTTTGAAATCCCTTTGAGGTATTTCGTTGTTCTGAATTTTTCCTTCACTGCTTTAAAAAAACCAAATGATAAATTTGTTTAAATCAAATAAGGAAAAGTGTCCCTTATTCCTGAGAAGTCCGAACCTTAGCTGGCTGCAGGATAAGGCTTGAGTGAGAGCGGAAAGATGGGTTGTCTTTTGTTTTTGAGAGTAGGCAGTTTTGTTGAAGCATGTGGATAGATAAGCCTACCAGTTTTTCCTTTATCCCATTCCCTTTCTTAATTTGGTTATCTACAGGAAATTTTAAGAATTGGCATGCTTTGAAAAGCCACCTAAAAACTCTGAGGCAAAGGTCTTTCATTTTACCTTTTAAAGAACTAACTGGGAATGTAATTCATTGGTGTAAGAGTGGGCTCCATCTGGTGGCTAACTTTGGAATCAAATCTTGGAGCTAGGAATTGACAAATTTGGAAATGCCACAGTTCTTTAAAAAATAATTTTAAAAAATGATAATAAGCCTGCCAAAGGACATGGAGGCCAAACCAGCAGAGTCAGTGTACAGTCTGTGGCAGGGCTTATGGGATTCTTGGCAAGTCTTTATTTATTTATTTTTAAAAATATATTCTTTTTAACTTTATCAAAAAATTAAAAAACAAGCAATAAAAAAAATTTCAAACAAAACCAAAACAAAGGAATAAGAAAAACAAATAACCTAAAATAACTACATTGCTTCCAACATGTTCCTACCCTACCCCCAAAATTAACAAACCATAGTCACTCCTGAGCATTCCCATAACCTTAAGTTTAGCCTCCATAATTTATCTGTTCTTTTTTAAATGCAATTTTATTGACATATATTCACATAATATACATTCCTTCAAAGTGTACAGCCAGTTGTTCATAGTTGTGCATTGATCACCACAATCTTTGAACATTTTCATTATTGCAAAAAATAAAATAAAAATTAGAATTAAAAAGAACATCCAAACCATTCCATTGCCCTCCTCCCACCATTGTTCATTTACTTTTTTTCCACTCATTCATTGTTTTTTCTAACTTAATCAAAAAATTAAGAAAACGAACAATAAAAAAGTTTCAAATAAATCCAAAACAAAGGAATAAGAAAAAACTACCTAAAATAATTATATTGCTTCCAACATGTTTTCATACCCTATGCCAAGAAAATAGCCTATAAACCAACAAAGGAATAGGAAAAACAAATAATCTAAAATAACTACATTTCTGCAAACTTGTTCCTACCATACCCCCCAGAAATTAACAAACCATAGTCATTCCTGAGCATTCCCAGAACATTCAGTTTACCCCCCATAACTTACCAGTTCTTGTTAGATTATCGTTCCCCCTTCACTATTTTTTTGATTCATTTTATTGAGATATATTCATATACCATGCAGTCATACAAAACAAAGCGTACATTCGGTTGTTCACAGTACCATTACATAGTTGTGCATTCATCACCAAAATTAATTTTTGACATTTTCGTTACCACACACACAAAAATAATAAGAATAAAAATTAAAGTAAAAAAGAGCAATTAAAGTAAAAAAGAACACTGGGTGCCTTTTTGTTTTGTTTTGTTTTGTTTTTTTCCTTCCCCCATTTTTCTACTCATCCATCCATAAACTAGACAAAGGGGAGTGTGGTCCGTATGGCTTTCCCAATCACATTGTCACCCCTCATAAGCTACATTTTTATACAATCGTCTTCAAGATTCATGGGTTCTGGGTTGTAGTTTGATAGTTTCAGGTATTTACTGCTAGCTATTCCAATTCTTTAGAACCTAAAAAGGGTTGTCTATATTGTGTCTAAGAGTGCCCACCAGAGTGACCTCTCGGCTCCTTTTGGAATCTCTCTGCCACCGAAGCTTATTTCATTTCCTTTCACATCCCCTTTTTGGTCAAGAAGATGTTCTCCATCCCACGATTCCGGGTCTAGATTCCTCCCCAGTAGTCATATTCTATGTTGCCAGGGAGATTCACTCCCCAGGGTGTCACATCCCACATAGTGGGGAGAGCAGTGATTTCACCTGCTTAGCTAGAGAGAGAAGGCCACATCTGAGCAACAAAGAGGCACTCAGGAGGAGGCTCTTAGGCACAATTATAGGGAGACCTAGCCTCTCCTTTGCAGCAACAGTTTTCCCAAAGGCAAGTCCTGTGGTAGAGGGCTCAACCCATCAAACCACCAGTCCCCTATGTCTGTGAGCACATCAGCAATCATTGAGGTGGGTTAGCCCATTACCCCTGCATTCTCCACCAACTCCTCAAGGGGGATCTGCATATTTTTTTCATTGTTTATTTTTTTATTAACTTTTTTTTAATCAACTGTATCAAAAAATAATGAAAAAAAACATACAATAAAAAAAATTTCAAACAAACCATAACAAGGGAGTAAGAAAAAGACAACTAACCTAAGATAACTACTTTACTTCCAACATGTTCCTACTCTACCCCAAGAAATAACCTAATATAGCAACATTTCTGTGAGCTTGTTCCTACCATAACCATCAGAAACTAACAGACCATAGTCATTCCTGGGCATTCCCAGAATGTTAAATTTACCCACAATAGCTTATCTCTTCTTATTGGGTTGTCATTCCCCCTTCCTTAATTGTTCTCTATCACTAGTTCCCCTACATTCTACATTATAAACCATTTGTTCTACATTTTACAGTGTTCACATTAGTGGTAGAATATAATATTTCTCTCTTTGTTCCTGGCTTATTTCGCTCAGCATTATGTCTTCCAGATTCATCCATGTTGTCATATGTTTCACGACATCGTTCCTTCTTACTACTGCATAGTATTCCATTGTGTGTAGGTACCACATGTTATTTATCCACTCATCTGTTGAAGGACATTTGGGTTGTTTCCTTCTCTTGGCAATTGTGAATAATGCTGCTATGAACATTGTTGTGCAGATATCTGTTCATGTCACTGCTTTCAGATCTTCCAGGTATATACTGACAAGTGCAATTGCTGGATCAAAGGGTAACTCTATATCTAGTTTTCTAAGGAACTGCCAGGTTGACTTCCAGAATGACTGAACCATTATACAGTCCCACCAACAATGAATAAGAGTTCCAATTTTTCCACATCCTCTCCAGCATTTGTAGTTTCCTGTTTGTTTGATGGCAGCCATTCTAATTGGTGTGAGATGGTATCTCATTGTCGTCTTAATTTGCATCTCTCTAACAGCTAGTGAAGCTGAACATTTTTTCATGTGTTTCCTGGCTATTTGTATTTCCTCTTCAGAGAACTGTCTTTTCATATCTTTCACCCATTTGATAATTGGACTGTCCGTACTATTGTCATTGAGTTGTAGGATTTCTTTATATATGCAAGATATCAGTCTTTTGTGACATACATGGTTTCCAAAAATTTTTCCCACTGAGTTGGCTGCCTCTTCACCTTTTTCACAAATTTCTTTGAGGTACAGAAACTTCAAAGCTTGAGGAGTTCCCATTTATCTATTTTTTTCTTTTGTTGCTTGTGCTTTGGGTGTCAAGTCTAGGAAGTAACCTTCTAATACAAGGTCTTGAAGATGTCTCCCTACATTATCTTCTAGAAGTTTCATGGTACTTTTTTTTATATTGAGGTCTTTGGTCCACTTTGAGTTAATTTTTGTGTAGGGTTTGAGGTAGGGGTCCTCTTTCATTCTTTTGGATATGGATATCCAACTCTCCCAGCCCCATTTGTTGAAAAGACTGTTATGTCCCAGTTCAGTGGCTTTGGGGGCTTTATCAAAGATCAGTCGGCCATAGATCTGAGGGTCTATCTCTGAATTCTCAATTCGATTCCATTTGACCAATATGTCTATCTTTGTGCCAGTACCATGCTGTTTTGACAACTGTGGCTTTATAATAAGCTTCACATTCAGGGCATGTAAGTCCTCCCACTTTGTTTTTATTTTTTAGAGTGTCTTTAGCAATTCGAGGCATTTTCCCTTTCCAAATAAATTTGATAACTAGCTTTTCCAAGTCTGCATAGTAGGTTGTTGGAATTTTGATTGGGATTGCATTGAATCTATAGGTGAGTTTGGGTAGAATTGACATCTTAATGACATTTAGCCTTCCTATCCATGAGCATGGAATATTTTTCCATCTTTTAAGGTCCCCTTCTATTTCTTTTAGTAGAGTTATGTAGTTTTCTTTGTATAGGTCTTTTACATCTTTGGTTAAGTTGATTCCTAGGTACTTGATTTTTTTAGTTGCTATTGAAAATGGTATCTTTTTCTTGAGTGTCTCTTCAGTTTGTTCATTTCTAGCATATAGAAACATTACTGACTTATGTGCATTAATCTTGTATCCCGCTACTTTGCTAAATTTGTTTATTAGCTCTAGTAGCTGTATCGTCGATTTCTCAGGGTTTTCTAGATACAAGATCATATCATCTGCAAACAATGACAGTTTTACTTCTTCTTTTCCAATTTGGATGCCTTTTATTTCTTTGTCTTGCCGGATTGCCCTGGCTAGCACTTCCAGCACAATGTTGAATAACAGTGGTGACAGCGGGCATCCTTGTCTTGTTCCTGATCTTAGAGGGAAGGCTTTCAGTCTCTCACCATTGAGTACTATGCTGGCTGTGGGTTTTTCATATATGCTCTTTATGATGTTGAGGAAGTTTCCTTCAATTTCTACCTTTTGAAGTGTTTTTATCAAAAAGGGATGTTGGATTTTGTCAAATGCTTTTTCAGCATCTATTGAGATGATCAATTGATTTTTCCCTTTCGAGTTTTTAATGTGTTGTAATACATTGATTTTCTTATGTTGAACCATCCTTGCATGCCTGGAATGAACCCCACTTGGTCATGGTGTATGATTTTTTTAATGTGTCTTTGGATTCGATTTGCAAGTATTTTGTTGAGGATTTTTGCATCTATATTCATTAGGGAGATTGGCCGGTAGTTTTCCTTTTTTGTAGCATCTTTGCCTGGTTTTGGTATTAGATTGATGTTAGCTTCATAAAATGTCTTAGGTAGTGTTCCATTTTCTTCTATGTTTTGAGAGTTTAAGTAAGATTGGTGTCAGTTCTTTTTGGAAAGTTTGGTAGAATTCCCCTGTGAGGCTATCTGGCCCTGGGCATTTATTTGTGGGAAGTTTTTTGATGACATATTGGATCTCTTTGCTTGTGATTGGTTGGTTGAGGTCTTCTATTTCTTCTCTTGTCAGTCTAGGTTGTTCATTTGTTTCCTTCCTCTACATTATCCAGTTTGTTGGCATACAGTTGTTCATAGTATCCTCTTATAATTTTTTTAATTTCTTCGGGATCCACAGTAATGTCACCTTTCTCATTCGTTATTTTGTTTATATGGGTCTTCTCTCTTTTTGATTTTGTCAGTCTAGCTAGGGGCTTGTTAATCTTCTTGATCTTCTCAAAGAACCAACTTTTGGTGTTATTTATCCTATTGTTTTTTTTTTTTTGTTCTCTATGTCATTTATTTCTGCTTTAATCCTTGTTATCTCTTTTTATCTACTTGGTTTAGGATTGGTTTGCTGTTCATTTTCTAGCTTCTTCAGTTGATCCATTAGTTCTTCGATTTTGGCTCTTTGTTCCTTTTTAATGTATGCATTTAGTGCTATAAATTTCCCGCTCAGTACCGCTTTTGCTGCATCCCATAGGTTTTGGTATGTTGTGTTCTCATTTTCATTCATCTCTATATATTTAGCAATTTCTCTTGTTAAATTTCTTCTTTAACCCACTGATTGTTTAGGAGCGTGTTGTTTAACGTCCAGATATTTGTGAATTTTCTGAGTCTCCGATGGTTATTGACTTCTAACTGTATTCCATTGTGGTCAGAGAATGTGCTTTGAATAATTTCAACTTTTTTTAAATTTATTGAGGCTTGTTTTATGTCCCAGCATATGATCTATTCTGATGAAAGTTCCGTGAGCACTAGAGAAGACTGTGTATCCTGGTGATTTGGGATGTAATGTTCTATGCGTGTCTGTTAAATCCAATTCATTTATCAGATTGTTCAGGTTTTCAGTTTCCTTATTGGTCTTCTGTCTCATTGATCTGTCTATAGGAGAGAGTGATGTGTTGAAGTCTCCCACAATTATTGTGGAAACATCTGTTGCTTCCGTTACTTTTGCCAGTGTTTGTCTCATGTTTTTTTTTTTTTTTTCATTTTTATTGAGATTGTTCAGATACCATACAATTATCCAAAGATCCAAAGTGTACAATCACTTTCCCCTGGGTACCCTCATACAGCTGTGCATCCATCACACTTAATTTTTGTTCAATTTTTAGAAACTTTTCATTACTCCAGACAAGAAATAAAGTGAAAGATGAAAAAAAAAAGAAAAGAAAAGAAAACTCTAATCCTCCCCTATCCCTAACCAACCCCCCTCAATTGTTGACTCGTAGTATTGATATAGTACATTTGTTACTGTTTATGAAAAAATGTTGAAATACTACTAACTGTAGTATATAGTTTGTAATAGGTATATAGTTCTTCCCTATATGCCCCTCTATTATTAACTTCTAATTGTATTGTCATACATTTGTTCTGGTTCATGGAAGTGATTTCTAGTATTTGTACAGTTGATCATGGACATTGCCCACCATAGGATTCAGTTTTATACATTCCCATCTTTTGACCTCCAACTTTCCTTCTGGTGACATATATGACTCTGAGCTTCCCCTTTCCACCTCATTCACACACCATTCGGCGCTGTTAGTTATTCTCACATCTTGCTACCAACACCCCTGTTCATTTCCAAACATTTAAGTTCATCCTAATTGAACATTCTGCTCATGCTAAGCAACCACTCCCCATTCTTAAGCCTCGTCCTATATCTTGGTACCTTATATTTCATGTCTATGAGTTTACATATTATAATTAGTTCCTATCAGTGAGACCCTGCAATAATTGTCCTTATGTGTCTGGCTTATTTCACTCAGTATATTGCCCTCGAGGTTTTGTCATCAACCCATTTTTTTTTAATATGGTTTTGTTCACTCACCATACGTTCCATCCCAAGTAAATACTCGATGGTTTTCTGCATGGTCATACATTTATGTGTTCACCATCTTCACCCTTTTCTATATAAGAGCATCTACATTTCTTCCACAAGGCAGGAGGGAGAGTCAAAGAAGGTAGAGAGGCAAAAGAGGAAAAAAAAAAAGACAGCTAGGAAGCAGCAAAAGGGAAAACAACCTCAAATCAAAGCAGAACAAAGAATCAGGCAATACCACCAATGTCAAGTGTCCAACATGCCTCCCCTATCCCCCCCTCTTAGCTGCATTCACCTTGGTATATCACCTTTGTTACATTAAAGGAAGCATAATACAATGATTCTATTAGTTACAGTCTCTAGTTTATGCTGATTGCATCCCTCCCCCAATGCCTCCCCATTTTTAACACCTTGCAAGGTAGACATTTGCTTGTTCTCCCTCGTAAAAGAACATATTTGTACATTTTATCACAATTGTTGAATACTCTAGATTTCACCAAGTTACATAGTCCCAGTCTTTATCTTTCCTCCTTTCTTGTGGTGTCTCACATGCTCCCCACCTTCCTCTCTCAACCGTATTCATAGTTACCTTTGTTCAGTGTACTTACATTGTTGTGCTACAGTCTCCCCAAATGTGTTCCAAACCATGCACTCCTGTCTTCTATCACCGTGTAGTGCTCCCTTTAGTATTTCCTGTAGGACAGGTGTCTTGTTCACAAAGTCTCTCATTGTCTGTTTGTCAGAAAATATTTTGAGCTCTCCCTCATATTTGAAGGACAGCTTTGCTGGATATAGGATTCTTGGTTGGCGGTTTTTCTCTTTTAGTATCTTAAATATATCACACCACTTCCTTCTTGCCTCCATGGTTTCTGCTGAGAGATCCGCACATAGTCTTATTAAGCTTCCTTTGTATGTAATGGATTGCTTTTCTCTTGCTGCTTTCAGGATTCTCTCTTTGTCTTTGACATTTGATAATCTGATTATTAAGTGTCTTGGCGTAGGTCTATCCATATCTCTTCTTTTTTGGAGTACGCTGTGCTTCCTGGATCTGTAATTTTATGTCTTTCATAAGAGATGGGAAATTTTCATTAATTATTTCCTCTATTATTGCTTCTGCCCCCTTTCCCTTCTCTTGTCCTTCTGGGACACCAATGATACTTACATTATTGTACTTTGTTTCATCCTTGAGTTCCCAGAGACGTTGCTCATATTTTTTCATTCTTTTCTCCATCTGCTCCTTTGCGTGTAGGCTTTCGGGTGTTTTGTTCTCCAGTTCCTGAGTGTCTTCTTCTGCCTCTTGAGATCTGCTGTTGTATGTTTCCATTGTGTCTTTCATCTCTTGTGTTGTGCCTTTCATTTCCATAGATTCTACTAGTAGGTTTTTTGAACTTTTGATTTCTGCCGTATACATGTCCAGTGCTTCCTTTACAGCCTCTATCTCTTTTGCAATATCTTCTCTAAACCTTTTGAATTGATTTAGCATTAGTTGTTTAAATTCCTGTATCTCAGTTGAAGGGTACGTTTGTTCCTTTGACTGGGCCATAACTTTGTTTTTCTTAGTGTAGGTTGTAATTTTCTGTTGTCTAGGCATGGTTTCCTTGGTTATCCAAATCAGGTTTTCCCAGACCAGAACAGGCTCAGGTCCCAGAAGAAAGAAATATTCAGTATCTGGTTTCCCTGAGGGTGTGTCTTAGAAAATTGCTCCACCCTGTGATGCCTCGGGTCACTGTGCTTTTCTGCCCAGCAGGTGACGCCTGTTAGCCTATAATTCTTGACTGGTGTGAGGAGGTATGGCCGTGTTCCCCCAGGCTCTGGGATCTGATTCTGAATGGAAAGGGCCCCACCCCTTTCCTCCTAGAGAAGACAGAGCTCCCAGGTGGAGGTCATTAACTTTTCAATGGTCTCGCTCTCTGCTTGTGCTATCTCCACCCTTCCTAGAGTCACAGCCCTGGAAACTGAAAATGACTGGGGCTTTCTCCACTGAGCCAAAAAAGAAACAGATCGTCCCCTTCAGACCCAGTCCCAGGCGACCCTCCAGCTCTCCCAGGTCAGTCGTCACCCAAAGCCTCTGTCTGTTTTGGGGGATGCGTACCTGTAGTGAGCAGTTCACACTCGCTACTTAAAACCCCAGTTGGAGCTCAGCTGAGCTATGTTCACTTGCTGGGAGAGAGCTTCTCTTTGGCACCACGAGGCTTTGCAGCTCGGGCTATGGGGGAGGGGGTCCCACGACTTGGTTCCGCAGGTTTTACTTACAGATTTTATGCTGTGTTCTTGGGCATTCCTCCCAATTCAGGTTGGTGTATGATGAGTGGATGGTCTCATTTGTCCCCCTGCAGTTATTCTGGATTATTTGCTAGTTGTTTCTGTTTTTTTGTAGTTGTTCCAGGGGGACTACTTAGCTTCCACTCTTCTCTATGCCGCCATCTTGCCCCTCCTCTATGTCTCATGTTTTTTGTGGCACCTTGATTGGGTGCATAAACATTTATGATTGTTATTTGTTCTTGTTGAATTGCCCCTTTTATTAGTAGGTAGTGGCCTTCTTTGTCTCCTGTAACATCCTTGCATTTAAAGCCTATTTTATCTGAGATTAATATTGCTACTCCTGCTTTCTTTTGGCTGTAGTTTGCATGGAATATTTTTTTCCATCCTTTCACTTTCAATTTCTTTGTTGTCCCTGAGTCTAAGATGAATCTTTTGCAAGCAGTATATTGATGGTTCATTTTTTTTAATCCATTCTGCCAATCTATATCTTTTAATTGGGGAGTGTGATCCATTCACATTCAATGTTATTACTGTGAAGGCATTTCTTGAATCAGCCATCCTATCCTTTGGTTTATGTTTGTCAGATGTATTTTTCCCCCGTCTATCTTTATTTCCTTTAATGTACCCTTACTAAAACTCTAGTTCTGAGCCCTTCTCCAGACTTCTCTCTCCTTTCTTTTTTTCTCTGCCAGTAGGGCTCCATTTAGTATCTCAAGTAGGGCAGTCTCTTGTTAGCAAACTCTCTTAGAATTTGTTTGTTTGAGAAGATTTTAAGCTCTCCCTCAAATTTGAAGGAGAGCTTTGCTGGATAAATAATTTTTGGTTGGCAATTTTTCTATTTCAGAATTTTAAATTTGTCAAACCACTGCTTTCTTGCCTCCATGGTGGCCCCTGAGTAGTAACTGCTTGGTCTTGTGTTGTTACCCTTGTATGTGGTTAATTGCTTCTCTCTTGCTGCTTTCAGAATTTGCTCCTTCTCTTCAGCATTTGACAATCTGATCAGAATATGTCTCAGAGTGGGTTTTTTTTTGGGGGGGGGTTATTCTGTTTGGATTTCCTTGGGCTTCTATGATTTGCCTGTTTATGTTGTTTAAAAGGGTTGGGAAGTTTTCTCCAACAGTGTCTTTAAATAATCATCCTAGACCTTTCCCCTTCTCTTCCCCTTCTGGAACACCAGTGATTCTTATGTTTGTGCTCTTCATGTTGTCCCTCATATCCCTGAGATCCATTTTAAAATTTCTGATCTTTTTCTCCATCTGTTCTTTTGTACTTTTGTTCTCCAAAACCTTTTCTTCAAGTTCACTTACTCATTGTTCTGTTTTATCCAATCTGCTGCTACTTGTTTCCGTGATCTCTTTACTTTGGTCAACGTTTTCTTTTATTTCCATAAGTTCCTCTATTTTTTCTTTACTCTTGCAAATTCTTCTTTATGCTCCCTAGGGTCCTCTTGATGTCCTTTATATCTTGAGCCATTATCTTGTTGTTTGTGATTACTTCTTTTTTAGTTGCTCCAAGATCTGTTTCTCTTCTGATTTTTTGATTTGGGTGTTTGGGTTATCTGTATCTTATGGTTTCTTCACAGGCTTTAAAATTTTCTGTTGTTTTGTGGCTCTTGCATTTGCTTATCTTGATAGGGTTCTTTTAGGGTGTGCAGTCTTATTTGTACACTTATCTACAATCTGAGAGCTGCATCCTGGTGGAGTGCACTTTCCCTGACCTCCCAGCAGATGGTGCCCCTGAGCCGTCTCTTACCCTCAAGCCAGTTTCCCCCAACTTCATTTATACAGCGAGTGGGGGTCCAAAACTAACGGAGGTACGATCAGTGCACCAATTTTCTGTGTGCATTGGGGACCACCAGCCCTGGGTTGGGGGGCATGTCCTATGCAGTTTGGCAGAGTAGAAGGCTTTTAGACCCAGAACTCCCAGCCATTCCTGGGGCTGTGGCTGGAATATCCTGGGGTTGTTGCATGAGTCCAACCTTTCACTTTAGATTCTCCAGTCTCTCTCTGCCATAGGTCCTTAAGTCCCTGGTATTGGTGTAGGGCTCTTAGCCCTTCCATGTGCAGCCCCGCCTCTAAGCTGTGCACTACTGGCTCTGGGACAATTAGCTGCAGGTGTGCAAAAGGCTGTCAGCCATGCTGGATACTGAGGCGGGTGCCCGGGGCATGGAAGGCACTCTTCTCCATGCTCAACTGCGCAGCTCTCCCTGCCAGATCCACAGCTGCTTTCCAGATTTTTTAACTAACCAACCTCCAAACACTGACCACAGGTTTCTCCCCACCATGGCATAGCTTGGCTGCTGTTTCCCCAGCAGCCTCAGACACTCAATTCTGAATTCAGTCTCTCAGTTTCTCCAAGTGCATAGTGACTGTGGATGTAGCAGACCTTGCCCAGCCAATAGAACCCAGGAACTGCTACTCTAGAGCACTTTGTCTTTTATCTAGTGTTTTACATGGAGGAGTATTTTGCTCTGTCTCTACTAATCCACCATCTTGGATCTCTGCCTATATTAAATTTTCAGCAAATCTTTAAAAAGTTCAGTACTGGAGAATCTAAGATGGCGGCTAGGTGAGACAGGGCAAAAAACACCTCCATGAAAAATACTAGATAAAAGCCAGAAAGGGACCCAGAACACCAGTTCCAGCAATGCACCAGCTGGACAAGGTCTGCTAAATCCACAGGGACTGTGCACTTGGTGAAACTGGGAGTCTGCATTCTGAGACCAGTGAGTGAGCTTGCTGCATGTCTGGCGGCCATGCTGTGGTGTGAGGAGGCCGTGGGTTGGCTTTTGGAGGTGGATTAGTTCTTTTTTAAAAAAGCCCAAGAGCGGATGCAGATACAGCAGTGAGAACCACACAGTGGGGCGTGGCAGGAGTGGGCTGTGCGAACGCCTCAATATCTGGCGTGGAAGATAGCCTTTCGTTCACCCACTGCTAATTGTCTCAGAGCAAGGAAGGTAGAGGTTAGCCAAAAGGGGAAAAAAACCATGCCCCTTGCAGCCATCTTCATGGTGGGCTGGGAATACTCCTGCCCGGCAGAGGCGCCACAGCCCAGAGCCACGCCAAAAAACCCAGTGTGACAGAAAGTGTTTCCAGCAACACGAGCACATGCCACAATATCAGGCATGGACAATAGCCTTTCGTGCACCCACAGCTAATTGTCCCAGAGCTGGGAGGGCGGGGCTGTGCAAAAAGGGGGAAATTAACACACACCATTCAGCTGTCCTTACAGAAGGCTAGGAATGCCCCTGCACGGTCCGGCAGCCTGGGGCTTCCGTTGAGGGATGGTGCGCACTTCTGATGTAGCACAGCCTTCCCTCAGCAGAGGCCCTAGAAGGGCATGGCTGGTAAGAGGGAGCCACTCAGAAATCCCAGGGACCACAAGCAATACCAAGGACTTGTGGGTCAGCGGCAGAGACAATCTGTGGCGAGACCAGACTGAAGGTTTAGACTCTTAGAACAGCCCTAAATCTCTAGGAACACCTGGGAGGTTTGATTATTAAAGCTGCCCTCCTCCCTAACCACTCAGGCACACCCCCACATTCAGGGCAGACAGCACCAGCAACACACCCAAACTTGGTACACCAATTGAACCCCACAAGAATCAGACCCCCACACACCACAAAGTTGGAGAGAACTGACTTGGGGGGAATAGATGACTCATGGACGCCACCTGCTGGTTAGTTAGAGAAAGTGTACACCACCAAGCTGTAGATCTGACAAATTAGAGATTTGAATAATCCTTCATATCCTAAAAGAACCCTATCAAGTAAAGCAAATGCCAAGAGGCCAAAAACAACAGAAAAATTTAAAGCATATGAAAAAACCAGATGATATGGATCACCCAAACCCAGACATCCAAATCAAAAGATCAGAGGAGACACAGTATTTGGAGCAATTAATCAAAGAACTAAAGAAAACAACAAGAGCATGGCACAGGATATAAAGGACATGAAGAAGAGCATGGCACAGGATATAAAGGACATGGAGAAGACCCTAGAAGAACATAAAGAAGAAATTGCAAGAGTAGATAAAAAAAAAAAGAAGACCTTATGGAAATAAAAGAAACTGTTGACCAAATTAAAAAGAGTCTGGATACTCATAATACAAGATTAGAGGAAGCTGAACAATGACTCAGCAACCTCGAGGAACACAGAATGGAAAATGAAAGAACAAAAGAAAGAATGGGGAAAAAATTAAAAAAAATCAAAATGGATCTCAGGGATATGATAGATAAAATAAAACGTCCAAATTTAAGACTCATTGGTGTCCCAGAGGGGAAGAGAAGGGTAAAGGTCTAGAAAGAGTATTCAAAGAAATTGTTGGGGAAAACTTCCCAAACCTTCCACACAATATAAATACACAAAGCATAAATGCCCAGCGAACTCCAAATAGAATAAATCCAAATAAACCCACTCCAAGACACCTTCTGATCAGACTGTCAAATACTGAAGAGAAGGAGCAAGTTCTGAAAGCAGCAAGAGAAAAGCAATTCACCACATACAAAGGAAACAACATAGGACTAAGTAGTGACTACTCAGCGGCCACCATGGAGGTGAGAAGGCAGTGGCATGACATATTTAAAACTCTGAGAGAGAAAAATTTCCAACCAAGAATACTTTATTCAGCAAAGCTCTCCAAATTTGAAGGAGAGCTTAAATTTTTCACAGACAAACAAATGCTGAGAGATTTTGCTAATAAAAGACCTGCCCTACTTCAGATACTAAAGGGAGCCCTACCAACAGAGAAACAAAGACAGGAGAGGTATAGAGAAATTTAACAGACATATATAGAACATTACATCCCAAATCACCAGGATGCACATTCTTCTCTAGGGATCATGGAACTTTCTCCAGAATAGACCATATGCTGGGACATAAAACAAGCCTCAATAAATTTTAAAAAAATTGAATTTATTCAAAGCACATTCTCTGACCACAATGGAATACAAATAGAAGTCAATAACCATCAGAGACTTAGACAATTCACAAACACCTGGAGGTTAAAAATGAGGGGGAGATGAAAACATTCCCAGATAATCAAAAGTTGAGGGATGTCATCACCAGTAGATCTAGTCCTATAAGAATTGTGCAGGCTGAAAGGAAGGGACACATGACTGAAACCACATGAAGAAATAAAGATTTCCGGTAAAGATCACATGGTAAATATAAATACCAATACTACTGTATTTTTGATTTGTAACTCCACTATTTACTTCCTACAGGATCTAAAAGACATAAAGTGTAATGATAAATCAGTGGTTTTGGACTCAGGGTAAAATATGTAAATTTTTGACAAGAACTACATAAAGGTGGGAGAATGGAGGAGTATAGGAACATAGTTTGTATGTCCTATTGAAGTTAAGTTGGTATCAAAGAAAACAAGTGTTATAGATTTAAGATGTTAAATTTAAGCCCCATGGTAAACACAAAGTATCAGAGAATATGATCATAGAGATGAAAAGTAGAGTATGAGTTATGAGAAGTGGGGGAAGGGGCAATGGGGAGTTAAAAAAATGAATGTAGGGTTTCTGTTTGGGGTGAGGGGAAAGTTTTAGTAATGGATGGTGGGAAGGTGATGGCATTGCAGCATTCTGAATGTGATTAATCCCACTAATGGAATGCTAGGGAGGGGGTGGACTGGGAAGATTTAGGCTGTATATATATTTCCACAATTGAAAAAAAAAGACAGTCTAAATAGATAATGACAATTAAATGCCGAGGATGATCCTGGATGGGATCTGAGGATAGAGGAGAGGAGTCTTAAAGGGACACAGTGGGGACATAAGAAAAAAATGAAATGTAGAATGTAAGCTTTATATCAATGTTGAATTTCTTGAACTTCTTAGCTGCACTTAATGTGATTGCATAAATGAATGTTCTTGTTCATGGGAAAGGTATATGTGAATTATATTGTTTGTTCAAGGATGTGTGCAGCTTGTTCTCATATGTTCAGAAGACAGAGCAATAGATGATGGATAATAGGGAGGGAGGGAGGGAAAGAAAGAAATGGAGTGACAGGATGTTAAAGTTGGTGGATCTGGGTATCGGTGGAGGGGGTTTGAGGTATGCTGGAGTTCTGTGTATGATATTTGTATTGTTTTTGCAACTGTTCCTGTAAGTTTGAATTTATTTCAAAATAAAAGTTAAAAAAAAATAAAAAATAAAAAAGGTCAATTAAAAAGTAATTGCAACAAATGTAGGTGAGGACAAGGAAAAATAGGAACACTCATACTTTGTTGGTGGGAATGTGAAATGGTGCAGCTGTTTTGGAAAACAGTTTGGTGGTTCCTCAGGAAGTTAAATATAGAATTGTCATATAACCCAGCAATTCTACTTTTAGGTATATATCCCAGTGAATTGAAAACAGGGGACTTAAATAACTGTTCATATGCTAATGATCACAAAAGCATTATTCACAGTAGCCAAAAGGTGAGAGCAACCCAGTCACTAGCCTCATTCTATCTCCTTGTAACCTATATTCTAGATTTTATGTCTATGGGTTTACATATTAGAATTATTTCATATTAGTGAGAGCACACAACATTAGTCCTTTTGTGTCTTACTTATTTCACTCAGCATAATGTCCTCAGGGTTCATCCATGCTGTCTCATGCTTCAGGACTTCTTTCCTTCTTAATGCTGAATATCATTCCATTGCATGTATATACATCATTTTATCCATTCATCTGTTGATGGACACTTGGGTTGTTTCCATCTTTTAGCAATTGTGAATAATACCACTATAAACATTGGTGTGCAAATGTCTGTTCTTGTCCCTGCTTTCAGATCTTCTGGGTGTATCCTGAGTAGCTGGATTGCCGGGTTGTAAGGCAACTCTATACTTAGTATTGTGAGGAATGGCCAAACTGTCTTCCATAGCACCTGTACCATTTTACATCCCCACCAACAGTGAATAAATGCTCCTATGACTCCACAGCCTCTCAACACTTGTAGTTCCCTGTTTGTTTAATAGCAGTCTTTCCAGTAGGTGTGAGATGGTATCTCATTGTGGTTTTGATTTATAATTCCCTAATAGATGAACATCTTTTCTTGTGATTTTTAGCCATCTGTATTTCCCCTTTAGAAAAATGTCTTTTCATGTCTTTTGCCCATTTTTAAATTGAGATTTTTTTGTCTTTTTATTGTTGAATTGTAGGATTTCTTTATATATTGTAGCTATCAAACTCTTATCAGGTATGTGGTTTCCAAATATTTTCTGCCATTGAGATGGTTGCCTTTTCACCCTTTTGAAAAAGTCCTTTGAAGCACTGAAGTATTTGATTTTGAGAAGCTCCCATTTATCTATTTTTTCTTTTGTTGCTTGTGCTTTGGGTGTAAGTCTAAGAAACTACCACCTATCGTTGATCTTGAAGATGTTTCCCTACATTTTGCTCTGGGAGTTTTATGGCACTGGCTCTTCTATTTAGGTCTTTGATCCATTCTGAGTTAATTTTTGTATAGGATGTGAAATAGAGGTCCTGTTTCATTCTTTGGGTTATGGATATCCAGTTCTCCCAGCACGATTTATTGGAAAGACTGTTCTGTCCCAGTTGAGTAGACTTGGGAGCCTTGACAAAGATCAATTGACCATAGATGGAGGGTCTATTTCTGAAATCTCAATTTGATTCCATTTGTCAATATGTCTCCTTTATGCCAGTACCATCCTGTTTTGACCACTGTGGCTTTATAACATGCTTTAAAATCAGGACGCCTGAGACCCCCCACTTCATTATTTTTCAAGATGCTTTTAGCTATTTGAGGTGACTTACACCTCCAAATCAATTTAATGCTTGGTTTTTCCATTTTTTAAAGTAGGTTGTTGGAATTTTGGTTGGTATTGCATTGAATCTGTAGATCAATTTGGGTAGAATTGGCATCTTAATGACATTTAGCCTTCCAATCCATGAACATGGAACGTCCTTCCATTTGTTTAGGTCTTCTTTTAGCAATGTTTTTTAGTTTTTTGTATATGGGTCCTTTACATCCTTCATTAATTTTATTTCTAGATATTTGATCCTTTTATTTGCTATTTAAAATGGAATGGAATGTTTTTTCTTGATTACCTCCTTGGATACCTCGTTTCTAGCATATAGAAGTACTTGTTAATTTTGTATTCGGCTACTTTGCTGAACTCTTTTATTAGCCCTAATAGCTTTATCATTTTTGTCATGATTTTTGTATTATGTCTTAGTTATTTTTTTTTTGAGGCTTTCTAAATATAGGGTCATGTCTTCTGTAAATAGTGAAAGCTTTACTTCTTCCTTTCTGACTTGGATGCCTCTTATTTCTTTTTCTTGCCTAATTGCTTTATCTAGAACTTCTAGAACAATATTGAATAACAGTAGTGACAGTGGTCATCCCCATCTTTTTCCCGATCTCTGAAGGAATGCTTTCAGCCTCTCACCAATGAGTATAATGTGAGCTGTGCATTTTTAATATATGCCCTTTATTATGTTGAGGAAGTTTCCTTCACTTCCTCCTTTCAAAGTGTTTTTATCAAGACAGAATGCTGGATTTTGTCAAATACCTTTTCTGCATCAATTGAGTTGATCATGTGTTTTTTCCCTTTTGATTTATTAATGTAGTATATTACATTTTAATTGATTTTCTTATGTTAATTACCCTTGCATGCCTGGAATAAAATCCGCTTGGTCATGGTTTATAATTCTTTTAATGTGCTGTTGGATTCAATTTGCAAATGTTTTGTTGAGGATTTTTGCATCTATATTCATTAGATAAATTAGTCTGTAGTTTTCTTGTATTTTTATTAGGCTTTGGTACTAGGTTGATGTGGCTTCAGAGAATGAGTTAAGTATTGTTCCCTCTTCAATGTTTTGGAAGCATTTGAGCAGAATGTATTAATTCCTCTTGGAATGTATGGTAAAATTCACCTTTGAAGTAATCTGTTCCTGGATTTTCCTTTTTGGGAGGGCTTGATGACTCTTTCAATCCCTTGGCTTGTAATTGATTTGTTGAGGCTTTCTGTTCCTTCTCAGGTCAGTGTAGGTTGTTTGTATGGTTCTAGGAAATTGTCCATTTCATCTAAGTTGTTTAGTTTGTTGGTGTACAGTTGTTCATAGTATACTTTTATGATTTCTTTACTTCTTTGCAGCCCATGATAATGACCCCCTCTTATTTCTGATTTTAATTATATGCATATTCTCCCTTTTTTTCTTTATCTGTCTAGCCAAGGGTTTGTTGATTTTATTGATCTTCTGAAATAACCTACTTTTGGTTTTATTGATTTGCTCTATTTTTTTTGGTTTGTTCTCTCTTTCATTTATTTCTATTCTAATCTTTGTTAATTCTTGCCTTCTGCTTGATTTGGGATTAGCTTGCTGGTCTTTCTCCATGTCTTCAGTCAGGTCATTGGTTTTAGCTCTTTCTTCGTTTTTAATGTAGGTGTTTAGATTTACAAATTTCCCTCTCAGCACTGCCTTCACTGCATTCCATAAGTTTTGATATGTATTGCTCTTGTGTTCATTCATATCAAAATATTACTGATTTTTCTTGCAATTTCTTCTTTGAGCCATTGTTTATTGGCATGTTGTTTAACCTCCATATTTTTGTGAACTTTAGTTCTCTGACTTTTGATTTCCAGCTTTGTTCCATTATGATCATAGAGAGTGTTTTGTATAATTTTAATCTTTTAAAATTTATTTCATGGTATTTGAATATATCTTAATAAAATTGAATTAAAAAATAAAATTTATTAAGTCCTGTTTTTGCCCCAGCATGTAGTCTATCCTGGAGGATGTTCCTTGAGCACTTGAGAAGAATGTGTGTCCTGCTGTTTTGGGATACAATGTTTTATATATGTCTGTTAGGTCAAGTTCATTTATCATATTATTTCAGTTCTCTTTCCTTCTTGATCCTCTGTTTAGGTGTTCTGTCTATTAATGACAGTGGTGTCTTGAAGTCTTTGAATATTATTGCAGAGACATCTGTTACTTCTTTCAGTTTTGCTCGTGTTTGCCTCATCTACCTTGGGGTACTTTGGTTAGGTGCATAGGTATTTATGATTATTTCTTCTTGGTGAATTTCCACTATAGTACTACATAGAGTAGTTCTTTGTCTCTTATAACACTTTGCAATTGAAGTCTATTTTTGTCTGATATTAAAGCTAACCCAGCTTTTTTTTTTTTTTTTTTTTTTTTTTTGTTACTGCTTGTGTGGAATATCTTTCCATTCTTTCACTTTCAACCTGTTTGTATCCTTGGGTCTAAAATGAGTCTCTTCCAAACAGCATATAGACAGATCATGCTTTTTATCCATTCTTCCTATCTGTGTCTTTTATTACTGTAAAAGTAGTACTTCCTTCAACCATTTTATCCTTTGACTTTCAAAATGCAATTTTATTGAGATATATTCACATACCAGACAATCACCCAAAGTGTACAATGGTGTGCTAGTTTAAATATATTATGTCCCCCCAAAAGCTGTATTCTTTAATGCAGTCTTGTGGGAACAGAAATATTAGTGTTGATTAGGTTGGAATCTTTTGACTGAGTGCTTCCATGGAGATGTGACTCAATCAACTGTGGGTGAAACATTTGATTAAATTATTTCCTTGGAGATATGGACCCCACCCATTCAGGGTGTGTCTTGATTTAATCACTGGAGTCCTATAAAAGAGCTCACAGACAGAAGGAGCACAGAGCAGCTGAGAGGGACATTTTGGAGAGACACTGGGAGCTGACTGCTTTGGAGATGCTAGCCCAGAGTTTGCTCCAGAGAAGCTAAGAGAGACAAGTCCAGAGACACTTTAGAAAAAGCTGTTCTGAAACCAGAACCCTGGAGCAGACACCAGCCACATGCCTTCCCAGCTAACAGAGGTTTTCCAGATGCCATCCTGTTTTTCATTGAAGGTATACTTGTGTTGATGCCTTAATTTGGACATTTTCATGGCCATCAGACTGTAAATTTGTAACCAGATAAACCCCCTTTATAAAAGCCAATCCATTTCTGGTATTTTTCATAATGGCAGCATTAGCAAATCAGAACACATGGTTCATGGTATCATCATATATTTGTGCATTCATCACCACAATCAATATTTGAACTTTTTCATTACTCCCAAGAAATAAAAAATAAAGAACACCCAAAGCATCCCACACCCCTTATCCACCCCTATGTATTTATATTTTGTTGTATTTTCTTACTCATCTATCCATATCCTGGATAAACAGAGTGTCAGTCACAAGGTTTTCACAGTTACTCAGTCACACGGTAAAAGCTATATAGTTATACAATCATCTTCAAGAATAAGACTACTGGATTATAGTTCAACAGTTCCAGGTGTTTCCTTCTATCTATTCTAATACACTAAAAACTAAAAAGGGATACACACACACCACACACACACACATATATACACACACATATATGTACATGTATATATATGTACATGTGTGTGTGTGTATGTATGTACGTATATATATATATATATATATATATATATATATATATATATATATATATGGCATAAGAATAACCTCCAGAAAGACCTCTTGACTCTATTTGAAATCTCTCAGCCATTCAAACAATTTTGTTTCATTTTTCTTCCTCCTTTTGGTCCAAGATGGCTTTCTCAATCCCACAATGTGAAGACCAGGCTCATCCCTGGGAGACACGTCTCATATTTTCAGCAAGATTTACACCCCTGGGAGTCATGTCCCATGTAGAGGGCAGGGCAGTGAGTTTACCTGCAGAGATGGCTTAGAGAGAGAGGCCACATCTGAGCAACAAAAGAGGTTCTCTAGGGGTGACTCTTAGGCATAATTGTAAGTAGGTCTTAGCTTCTCCTTTGCAGGAATAATTTTGTAACAGGAAGCCCCAAGATCAAGGGCTTGGCCTATTAAATTGGTAGTCCCCAATGCTTGTGAGAATATCGGGAATTCCACAGGTGGGGAGGTTTAACTTAATTTCCATGTTTTTCCCCAGTCCCTCAAGGGGGCTTTGCAGGTACTTGTTTATTCTCTGCCCAAATTACTCTGGGATGTATGGGGGACATCACACTAACCTGCACAAACCAACAGGATTTCACTCCCTATTCAAGGTTCCCTATAATTATGGTGTTCAAATAAAATGACTGTACAAGTTAAATTATATAGTGTGCTATAGAAAATATAAATTTTGCACCAAATAAACATCTCTTCCTTTGGTCTTACAGAAGCTAAAGTTTTAAAACACATGCAATATCATCCATTACCCATTGTTCTAATTTGCCTTAGTCCTAACCATATCAGTTTCATTCACATCTCTAGTTGAAGTCTGGTCTCTTTTTCAGCTTTTTAAACATTTGCTGTATGGTGTAATGCTGACTTTCATAGCTTCAAACTCTGGCTCAGAGTCTCAGGTGTCACCCAGATACCCAAAGTTCCAGGGAACAACCAGTTTATACACAAAGAGTTCAGTATCTCAGAGTTTAGGAATAACTGTAACAATTCAGGAATAGATGTGACTGCTGTAAGAGTTTACACAAACTAGGAATCTTTACAATAAGCCTTCCCTGATAACCTGTGCTCTTGAATTCAATTCTCAGAGTTTTCACATTATATTTAGTCTATATTAGTGAGGTGTTATAATATTTGTCTTTTTGTTTGTCTTATTCACTCAACACATTGTCCTCAAGTTTCATTCACCGAGTTGCATGCCTCATGACTTCATTCCTTCTTGCAGCCACTCAGTATTCCATTGTATGTGTGTACCACAGTTCACCTGTTTATTAGTTTTATACCCTTAGGCCACCTCTACCCATTGCAAGTCATGAATACTGCTGCCATAAACACCAGTGTCCAAATGTCCATTTGTGTCCCTGCTTTCAGTGCTTCCAAGTATATACCTAATAATGGGGTTGCAGAGTCATATGGAAACCCTATACTTAGCCTCCTGTTATCCTTTAACTTTTGTCAGATCTATTATTCTCTTTTTATCCTCTTAGTTACCCTTGCTGATAATCTTCATTTCTATACTTTCCTCCAAGCCTCTCTTTCCTGTTTTTACTTTTCAGCCAGCAGAACTCCCCCTTCAGTATTTCCTGTAGGACAGGTTTCTTGTTAATGAACTCTGTCAGCTTCTGATTTTCTGTGAACATTTAAAACTCTACCTCATTTTTGTAGGACAGCTTTGCTAGATAGAGAATTGTAGACTGGCAATTTTTCTCTTTCAGTGTCTTAAATATATCACACCACTGTCTTCTTGCGTACATGTTTTCTGATGAGAAATCAGCATTTGGTCTTCTTTGGCTTCTCTTGTGTGTGGTGAATCACTTTTTTCTAGCTGTTTTCACAATTACCTCCTTTTCTTTGGCATTTGACTGTCTTGGAGTGGGTCTATTTGGATGTATTCTGTTTGGAGTATGTAGGGATTCTTGGATTTTCATATTTATATCTTTTATAAGGCTTGGGAAATTTTCAGCCATTATTTCCTCCAATATTCTTCCTGGCCCTTTTCCCTTCTCTTTCCGTTCTGGGACACCCAGGATGTGTATGTTTGTGTGCTTCATGCTGTCAGTGATTTCCCTGAGACTCTGCTCAAAATTTTCCACTTTTTTCTCCACTTGTTCTTTTGCCTGTTTGAATTCAGTGCTCTGTCTTCTATCTCAGTGATCCTTTCTTTTATCTCTTCAGATCTACTGTTGTGTGTCTAGTATATTTTAATTTCATCTATATTTTCTTTCATTTCTGTAAGAACTGTTACTTTTCTATGAAATTTCAATATTTTCTTTATGCTTACCCAGTGCCTTCTTAATTTCTTTAGCCATCGTATTGAATTTGTTTAGGAGATTTGTTTGAACCTATTTGATTAGTTGTTTCAAAATATCTGTTTCCTCTGACTTTTTAATTTGTTTCTTTGGGCCTTATCTTTTCTGCATTTTAGTATGCATTGTGCTTTTTGTCTTATATCTGGTGTTCTGCTTATGTTGATGGGTTTATTCTTCTGAAGGTTGATTTCTTTCTCTTGTCTAGGATTTTGTTGATTGCGTTTGTATTAAGGCTTTTCTATAGTTGGATCATCAGTATTTCCCAGCCAAAACAGGGGGCTAGTATCCATGCATGGGGCATAGACTAGATCCAATGGACTAGCTCCAGTAGCTTTGTCAAGGTTTTTTCAGGACTTTCTAAATATAGAATCATGTTATCTGCAATTAGCGCAATGTTGAATAACGGTGACAGTAGTCATCCTGGACGTGTTCCTGATCTTTGAGGGAAAGCTTTCAGTCTCTCAACATTGAGTATGACTTTAGTCATGGGTTTGTCATATATGCCCTTTATCATGTTGAGGAAGTTTCCATTGATTCCTACCTTTTGAAGTGCTTTTATCAAGGTTTGTCATATATGCCCTTTATCATGTGGAGGAAGTTTACATTGATTCCTACCTTTTGAAGTGCTTTTTACTAAGAAAGGATGTTTGATTTTGTCAGATGCCTTTTTTGTATCAGTTGAGATGATCATGTAGTTTTTCCCTTTCAATTTGTTACTGTGATGTATTACATTAATTGATTTTCTTGTTTTGAACCACCCTTGCATGCATGGAATAAAACCCACTTGCCCATGGTGTATAATTCTTTTAATATGCTGTTGGATTCGATTTGTAAGTGTTTTGTTGAGGATTTTTGCACCTGTATTCATTAGATAGTGGTCTACAGTTTTCTTGTAGTATCTTTATCAGGCTTTGGTATTAAGATTATGTTGGCTTCATAGAATGAATTAGGTAGTGTTCCCTCTTCTTCAATTTTTTTTGAAGTATTTGAGCAGAATTGATATTAATTCCTCTTGGAATGCTTGGTAAAATTCTCCTATGAAGCCACCTGGTTGGGCTTTTCTTCATTGGGAGAGTTTTGATGACTGATTCAATCTCTTTACTGGTGATTAGTTTGTTAAGGTCTATTTTTTTCTTGAGTCAGTATAGGTTGTTTGTATGTTTCTAGGAAATTGTCTGTTTCATCTAATTGTCTAGTTTGTTGGTATACAGTTGTACATAGTACCTTCCTGTGATCTTTTATAATTCTGTATGGTCCATGGTAATGACCCCCTCTCATTTCCATTTTATTTTATTTGCATTCTTCTCTTTTTTTTCCCTTTGTCAGTTCAGTTAAGGCTTTGTCAATTTTATTGATCATGTCACAGAACCAATTTTTGGTTTTATTTAGTCTCTCTATTGTCTTTTTTTTTTTTTCTCAATATCATTTACTTCCATGTTAATCTTTGTTATTTCTTTCCTTCTGCTTGCTTTGGGAGTAGTTTGCTTTTCTTTCTCTAGTTTCTCTATGTGTTCAGATAAGTAGTTGGTTTTACCTTTTTTTTTTTAAAAACCTTTTTAATGTGGGCATTTAGGGCTCTCAGCACTGCCTTCACCATATCCCATAAGTTTTGATATGTTGTATTCCTTCTTTCATTAATCTGGAGATATTTACTGATTTCTCTTGCATTTTCTTCCTTGACCCACTGATTGTTTAAGGGTTCGTTGTTTAACCTCCATATGTTCTTTAATTTTTCAGTTCTCCAGCTATTGATTTCCAGCTTCATTCCATTATGATCAGAGAAAATGTTTTGTATAATTTTGATCTTTTAAAATTTATTAAGACCTGTTGTACCCCAGCATGTGGTCTATCCTGGAGATTGTTCCATAGGTACTTGAGAAAAATATATATCCTGTTGTTGGATGCATTGTTCTATATAAGTTTGTTAGGTCTAGTTCATTTATCATATTATTTAGGTTCTCTGTTTCATACTGACCCTCTTTTTAGATGTTCTATCTATTAAAGAGTGTGGTGTGTTGAAATCTCCCAGTATTATTGCAGCAATGTCTATTACTTCCTTCAGTTTTGCCAGTGTTTCCTCATTTAGTTTGGGGCACCTTGATTAGGTACATTGATATTTATTATTTCTTCTTGGTGAATTTCCCCTTTTATTACTAAACACTATCCATTTTCTCTTACATGTTTGCATTTGAAGTCTATTTTGCCTGACATTGTATAGCTACCCCAGCTGTTCTTGGATTACTGCTTGCATGGAATATCTTTTCTATCCTTTCACTTTCAAACTATTTGTATCTTTGAGTTTAAAATGAGTCTCTTGAAAACAGCATATAGAAGGATCATGTTTAAAAACTCATTCTGCCAATTTGTGTGTTTTGATTGGAGAGTTTAATCCATTAACAATGTTATGAGTGTAAAAACAATATTTACTTCAACAATTTTATCCTTGACTTTTATTTATTTGTCAGATCTATTTTCCCTCCATTTATTCATTTAGTTACCTTTACTATAATCTTTTTTTCTGGACTCTCCTCGAACCCTCTCTCTTCTATCATTTTTCTTGCAGCTGACACAACTCCCTTCAGTATTTCTTTTAGGGAATTTCTGTTGTTGATGAACACTGTCAGCTTCTGTTTGTCCATGAAAATTTTAAAGTCTCATTTGTTTTTAAACCATAACCTCAAGATTTTATTATCATAATAAAACAAAAGACAAAGCTTAGAACTGGATCACTTGGCCCTTTCTCTTCTTGTCTCCTCCTGATTCAAAATGTTTGCATCTCTTAATAGCCAACATTCTTTTAGATCTGCAGTTGGGCTCAATGCTTTCAAGCCTCAGCACAGTCTTCTTTGTAGTTTTAGCCTTCTTCTGGAAAATCTGCTTAGTCTGCCCACCATAGCCACTCTGCTTCCTGTTGTAACGCTGCTTTCCCTGGCCATATAGAGAATCCTTGCCTTTCTGGTACTGTGTCACTTTGTGGGGCTGGTGCTTGCTGCACTTCTTACAGAAGGTCTGGCGGGTTTTAGAAACATTCACCATGTCTGCTGGAATGCTATCAGCATGAAAAGCCCTCATTTTTGAAGGGCAACATTGAAGGATAAAGGATTCTTGACTGACAATTTTTTTCTCTTTCATATCTTAAGCATATCATACCATTGCATTCTTGCCTCCATGGTTTCTGGTGAGAAATCAGCATTTAGTCTTATTTGGCTTCTCCTGTGTTCCAGTTTGCTAATGCTGTCATTAAGCAAAATACCAGAAATGGATTGGCTTTTATGATGGGGGTTTATTTGGTTATGAAGTTACAGACTTAAGGCCACAATAGTGTCCAAGGTAAGGCATCAACAATAGGGTACCTTTACTGAAGGATGGCCTGTTAGCTGGGAAGGCTTGTGGCTGGAATCTGCTGATCCATGGTTGTGTTCTAGCTCCTCTCTCAATTCCTGTGCAGTCTTGGTTCCTTCTCCCAGGTCCTTTCCAAAGGCTTACATGACAGCATTCTGGGCTTAGCTTCTTGGGGTAAACTCTGGGCTGGCAAAAGTCTGCTTTCAATGGCTGTCTCCAAAATGTGTCTCTAAGCTGGAGCAATGAGCTCCTTCTGCCTGAGCTCTTATAGGGCTCCAATGATTTAATTAAGACCCATGCTGAATGGGTGGGGCCACACCTTCATGGACATAATCTAATCAAAAGTATTACCCTCCAGTTGGGTGAGTTACATCTTCATGGCAACAACCTAATCCTAAAATCCCAACCTAATCAACACTAATACATCAACCCCCACAAGATTGCATTAAAGAACATGGCATTGTGTAGGCAATGGTTCTGCCTATACAGATCTCAAAAAAATTCTGTAGGCTTGGCATGCAGTTATAAGGGTCAAAACCATCAGACAATAGGACTTTCCACAATTGCTTTCTGGACAGCTCCGTCTCCAATCCTGGCTTGTACTGAAATGACAGCCAGGTTCCATTATTGATTAAATCCTCAGTTGAGGCTGTAGCTTCTGTTGTCTCACTTTTTCAAAGCCCAGAATTCTCCAAACTATCAGTTTGTGGTTTCTTTGTACCCAAGAGTTCAGTTCTCAGCTTATCTCTGTCCTGCCACATTTTACTATAAACTGCAAGGAGATATCAGGCTATGTCCTCCTCACATAGTCTGGAGATCTCCTCAGCTAAGTATCCCAGCTCATTGCTTTCAAATTCTGCCTTCCATCTGACACCAGGACACAATTTTGCCAGATTCTCTGCCACTTTAAAACAAGGATCACCTTTCTTCCAGTTTGCAGTGACACATTCAACATTTCTGTTCAAGGCCTCATCAGAGCTATCTTTAGAGTCTATTTTTCTACCAAAAGTCTCTTCAAAGCCATCTAGGCCTTTTCCATCAAGCTCCTTATAATTCTTACAGAATTTCCCTGCTATCCATTTAAAAAACCATTCCAACATGCTTGGTATTTGCAAACTCAGCAGCACCGCACTTCTTTGGTACCAAAATCTGTTGGGGTTTGCTAATGCTGCCATTATGCAAAATACCAGAAATAGATTGGCTTTTATAAAGGGGGTTTATTTGGTTATGAAGTTGCAGTCTTAAGGCCACAATAGTGTCCAAGGTAAAGCATCAACAATAGGGTACTGTGCTGGTTTAAATGTATTATGTCCCCCAGAATATCTTTGTTGTATCTTGTGTGGGCAGATGTATCATTGTTGATTAGATTGTAATTCTTTGAGTGTTTCCATGGAGCTGTGCCCCACCCAACTGTGGGTGATGACTCTGGATAGTTTCCATGGAGGTGCGGCCCCACCCATTCAACATGGGCCTTGATTAGTTTACTAGAGCACTGTATAAGCTCAGACAGAAGGAGGGAGCTTGCTATAGCCAAGAGAGACACTTTGAAGAATGCCCAGGAGCTGAGAGAGGAACTTCAGTTTAGAGACATTTTGGAGACAGCCTTTGAAAGCAGACTTTTGCTCCAGAGAAGCTAAAAGAGGACCAGCACCCCAAGAGCAACTGAGAGAGACATTTTGGAAAGAAGCTGAAGCCTAGAGAGGAACGTCCTGAGAGAAAGCCATTTTGAAACCAGAACTCGAGCAGATGCCAGCTACTTGCCTTCCCAGCTAACAGAGGTTTTCCAGACACCACTGGACATCCGCTATTGAAGTTACCTGATTGTTGATGCATTACCTTGGACACTTTATGGCATTAAGACTGTAACTGTGTAACCAAATAACCCCCTTTATAAAAGCCAATCCATTTCTGGTGTTTTGCATACTGGCAGCATTAGCAAACTAGAAGAGGTACGTTCACTGAAGGATGGCAAGTGGCATCCAGAAAACCTCTGTTAGCTGGGAAGGCATGTGGCTGGCATCTGCTGACCAAGGGTTGTGTTCCAGCTCCTCTTTCAACTCATGTGCATTCTTGGTTCCTTCTCCCAGGTCCTTTCCAAAGGCTTATGTGGCAGCGTTCTTGGCTTAGCTTTTCAGGGCTAACTCTGGGCTAGCAAAAGTCTGCTTTCAAAAGCCATCTCCAAAATGTATCTCTAAGCTGCAGCAATGAGCTCCTTCTGTCTGAGCTCTTATAGGGCTCCAGTGATTTAATTAAGACCCATGCTGAATGGGTGGGGCCACACCTCCATGGAAATAATCTAATTAAATGTATTACCCACAGTTGGGTGGGTCACATCTCCATTGAAACAACCTAATCCCAAGATTCCAACCTAATCACTAATATATTCAGCCCACAAGATTGCATTAAAGAAAGTGGGATTTTGGGGGACATAATGCATCCAAACTGGCACACTTTGTATGTTTCACTTTTCTCTTGCTGCTTTCACAATTCCCTCCTTCTCTTTGACATTTGAAAGCCTGATCAGTATGTGTCTTGGAGTGGGTCTATTTGGAGTTATTCTGTTTGAAGTATGTTGGGCTTCTTGAATTTGCATATATATGTCTTTATAAATTTAGGTGAAACTTCCAGACATTTTCCCCTCAAGTAGTCTTACTGGCCCTTTTCCCTTCTCTTCTCCTTCTGCATCCCCCAGGTTGCATATATTTGTATGCTTCATGCTTTCAATCATTTCCTGAGTCCCTGCTCAAGTTTTTCCATTTTTTTCTCCATTCTTTTGTCTGTTCAAATTCGGTTGCTTGTCTTCTAGCTCACTGATCCTTTCTTCTGCCTCTTCAAATCTACAGTTGAAGGATATTTTTAATTTTATCTGTGGTGTCTTTCACTTCTATAAGATCTGCTATTTTTCTATGTATCTTTGAAATTTTTCTTTATGTTCTCTTAGTGTCCTCTTAATATCCTTTATCTCTTTAGCCATATCATTGAATTTGTTTTGGAGATTTGTTTGAATGTATTTGATTAGTTGTTTCAAAATATCTGTCTCCTCTTTTTAATTTGTTTCTTTGACTGGGCCTTATCTTTTCTGCATTTTAGTATGCATTGTGCTTTTTGTTGATATCTGGTGATCTGATTATGTTGATGGGTCTATTCTGAAGGTTGGTTTCTTTCTCTTGTCTAGGATTTTGTTGATTGGGTTTGTATTAAGGCTCTTCTATAGTTGGATCATCACTATTTCCCAGCCAAAAGAGGGGGCTAGTATCCATGCATGGGGCATAGACTAGATCCAGTGGACCCTAGGATAGGGTATAGAAAGCCTTCCCCCTCCCCTGCATTTCTGGCCTGCCCTGCAGATGGTAATCTTTGGCTCCCTATTCTCCTCAGCCCTAGGAATGGAGGCTTTATGGCTTTTTGCCACATTCTCTTTGAGACAGTTGAAACAGTAGTGCCTGGTGGAATCTGACTCAGAGGGAATGAAACTAGGGGAACCCATGTCTCTGTTCACTGGCCAATATCTGGTCCATTGCTGGGCTGTGTCCCCCTCTGTATTTGGGGCAGACCACACCCATGGCCATCCTAGTCTGCAGGTAAGGATCTGGCCACTTGCTGTTGCATCCGTCAAGGGAGGAGGATGGGCACCAGGAATCTTGGATGGAATTACAATCTCTGACCATAGTTTCTCAGTGTCTTCATCCCTTATGGCTCTAGTGTTGTACTGACCTCCCCTGGTCCCAAGATCCCCAAATGGTTGATTTAGACAGGTTCTGCTTGGCTGTTTGGTGCTTTGGGGAAATAGGTTCTGCCACTCCTTCCCTCACCCACAATTTTGGCAGCCTCTCCTTTGGGCCCTTTTGTATTGAGCACTCCTTAACAGCACATTCTGCCCTGGACTTGGGCCTGTGTGTCTGGATATAGGCACAATTATAAACAGGTTTAACTTCTCCTTTGCAGTAAAGAGCTTCTTAAGGGCAAGCCCCAAGATAAAGGTCACAGCATATGAAACTGCCAGTCCTCAATGTTTGTGAGAACATCAGCAACAATCCAGGTCAGGAAGTCTAACACTTCTGCATTTTCCCCCAGCTCCTCAGGGGGGGCCCTGCATATATATTTTTATTCTCTGCCCAAATTACTTTGGGATATGTCACTGTTTCACACTAACCTATACAAACTTACCACCTCTCATTTCGTATTCAAAGTTCCATGCAATTATGGTATTTGAACAAACTGTATGAGTTAAATTGTTTAGGAAATATAGATCCTGCACCAACTAAACATCTCTTCCCTTGGTCTCACATGGAAGTTGAAGTTTTAAAACACAGTCAGTATTGTCCTTTACCCTTTGGCCCAATTTTCCCTAGTCCTAAGCAAATCTGCTTCATTCATATCTCTAATTGAAGTCTGGACTCTTTTTCAGCTTTTGAAACAGTTGCTGTATGTGCTAATACTGACATTCATATCTGCCGAGCTCTAGGTGTGAATTTCAGGTGTTACACAGATATCCAAAGTTCCAGGGATCAATCAGGTTTCACAGTAAGTTCTAAAACCAGGAGTCCTTCAACTTTGTTCTTTTTCAAGATGATTTTGGTTATTCAGGGCCCTTTACCGTTTCATATGAATTTAATGATTTTTTTTTTTTTTTCATTTCTAGAAGGGTGTTGGAATTTTGATTGGAGTTGCACTAAATCTCTAAATTGCTTTGGGTAAAATTGACATCTGTACTGATTTGGTTGTATTATGTCCCCTAAAATGCCATTATCTTTGATGGAGTCTTGTGTGGGCAGGAAATGTATTGGTGTTGATTGGGTTGGAGACTTTTGATTGGATGTTTCCATGGAGACACTGTGGGTGAGATCTTTCATTGGATAATTTCCATGGAAGTGTGTCCCTGCCCATTTAGCATGGGCCTTGATTAGTTTACTGGAGCACTAGATAAGCTCAGACAGAAGGAGCAAGCTTGCTACAGCTAAAAGGGACACTTTGAAAAATGCATAGAAGCTGAGTGAGTAGCTGCAGATGAGAGACAGTTTGAAAATGGCCGTTGAAAGCAAACTCTTGCTCTGGAGAAGCTAAGAGAGGACAAACACCCCAAGAGCACTGAGAGTGACATTTTTGAGGAACTGCTGCCTAGAGAGGAATGTCCTAGGAGAAAGCCTTTTGAAACCAGAACTTTGGAGCAGATGCCAGTCACATGCCTTCCCAGCTAACAGAGGTTTTCCGGACACCATTGGCCATCCTTCAGTGAAGGTACCCGATTGTTGATGACTTACCTTGGACACTTTTTGGCCTTAAGACTTAATTTTATAACCAAATAAACCCCCTTTATAAAAGCCAATCCATTTCTGGTGTTTTGCGTCCTGGCAGCATTAGCAAACTAGAACAACATCTTAATATTTAGTCCTCCAATCCATGAACACAGAATGTCCTTCCATTTATTTAGGCCTTCTGTATTTCTTTCAACATTGTTTTGTAGTTTTCCTGTACAAGTCCTCTGCATCTTTTTAGTTGCTATTGTAAATGGAATATTTTTATTGATTTCCTCTCACAGTTGTTCTTTAATAGTGTATGATGTTAGCTATGGATTTTTCATGTATGCTGTTTATCATGTTAAAGATGTTTCCTCTATTCCCGGTTTTCTGAGTGATTTTATCAAGGAGTGCTGAATTACGTCAAATATCTTTTTTTGCATTAATTGAGATGATAATTTTCCCCTTTGTCTATTAATATGGTGTATTACATTTGTTGATTTTCTTTGCATTGGTGGGATCGACCCCAACTGATCATGGTGCATAATTCTTTTAATGTGAGGTGATTTCATTTGCTAGTGTTTTACTCAGGAATTTTTCATGTGCATTCAAGAGGGATATTGGTTGGTAATTTTCTTTTCTTGTGATCTTTATATCTGCCTTTGGTATTAGCATGATGCTGGCCTCAGAGAATGAGTTGGAAAGTGTTCTTTCCTCTTCAGTTTCTTGGACAGTCTAAGAAGGACTGGTGTTAATTTTTATCTGAATAATTGTTAAAATTCAACAGTGAAGCCTTCTAGTCCTGAGCTTTTCTTTGTTGGGAGGATTTTGATGATTGATTCAATCTTGTCAATTTTTATTGGTTTATTGAGATCTATTTCTTTTTGAGTCATCTTAAGTAGTTTCTGTGTTTCTAAGAAGTTGTCCATTTCATCTAATTTTCTAATTTGTCACTGTATACTTGTTCATTGTATTCTCTTTTAACCTTTTTATTTCTGTGGGATAGGTAGTAATGTCCCCTCTTTCATTTCTGAGTCAATTTATTTGGGTCTTCTCTTTTTTTCTTTGTCAGTCTATCTAATGTTTATTGATTTTATTGAACTTTTCAAAGAATCAGCTTTTGGTTTTGTTGATTTTATTGCTTTTTCTTCTCCACTTCATTTATCTCTGCTCTAATTTTTGTTTTTCCCTTTCTTTTCTTCACTTTGTGTTTAGTTTGTTCTTCTTTTTCTAGTTCCTCCAGGTGTGAGGTTAGATTTTTGAAGTCTTTTTTAATGTAAGCATTTAGAACTATGAATTTCCCTCTGAACATTGCCTTTGCTGCATCCTTTAAGTTTTGGAATGTTGTGTTTTCATTTTCATTTGCCTCCATATATTTCTTGATTTTCCTTGTGATTTCTTCTTCGATCCATTGATTTAGAATTTGTTGTGTAACTTCCATGTATGTATAGATCTTCTAGTTCTCTATTATTGATTTCTAACTTTATTCCATTATGATCAGAGAAGAGGCTTTGTACAATTTCAAGTCTTGTTAAATTTGAAACTTGTTTTATGAGCTAATGTGTCTATCCTGGAGAATGAGCCATGTGTTCTTGAGAAGAATGTGTATATTGCTGTTTTGGAGTGCAGTGTTCTATATATGACTGTTAGGACTAGTTCATTTATAGTATTGTCCATGTTCCCTGTTTCCATATTGATCTTCTGTCTAGATGTTCTATTCATTGATGAAAGTGATATACTGAAATTTCTAACTGTTATTGTAGAGGTGTCTATTTCTCCCTTTGTTTTTAATATTTTTATTGTGAAATTTAACATATATACAGAACAGTGAAAACTTTCAAAGGATGATTTAACAAGTAGTTAGCAAATTTCAAAGAATGTTATGGGTTACAGTTCCATGATTTCAGTTATCTCCTTATTGTGACATATAAGATATATATAGAAAGGTGATAACTTTCAAAGTACAATGTAATGAGAAGCTATAGAGCAAATTTCAAAAGAATGCCATGGGTTACAGATTCACCATGTTGGTTATTTCTTTCTAGCTATTTTAATACCTGATATATATAAAGATATATATATATATCTTTATATGTATTTATAAAGATTCAGTATTCATAATCCTTTGTTAAATCTTATCTTGTCTGTTGTTACTCCTTCCTCTGGTTTAGTCACTTTCTCCATCTTCAGGGGTGTCTAGGCAGTGACCATCCTAACTTTTTCATATTGAAGAGGGATGTCAACATTATGGGGAAGGGGGCTGCATCAGGTTGATGTTCTTAATGAGGCTGTTGCCTCTGGCTTTTAGGACTTGACCGGCATAGGAACACCGGTGGATTTAAGTTTATGAAAAATAAACTTAGTGAGTGAAACTTGTGTAGAGTCTCAGGGTCCTAGGTATTTTGGGACTACTGTTGGATAGGGCTTGGCATACTGTGGCCATTTGGGATATCTAACTGGAGCTTGCTTAAGAGTAACCTTCAGGATAGCCTCTTGACTGTATTTGACATCTCTTAGCCACTGTAACCTTTTGTTACTTTTCTTTCCCCCTTTTTGGTCAAGAAGACATTTTCAATCCTTCATTACCAGGGCCTGGCTCATTCCTGGGAGTCATGTCCTACATTGCCAGGGAGACTTATTCCCCTGGGAGTCACCCATGTAGGGGGGAGTTTAATGAATTTATTTCCTAGGTTGGGCTTAGAGAGGCCACATCTGAGCAACAAAAGAGGTTGTCTGGAGGTGCCTCTTAGGCATAACTATAGGAGAGCTTAGCCTCCCTTTAACAACCATAAGTTTCACAAGAGCAAGCTTCAAGATCAAGGGCTTGACATAAAAAAGAGGATTCCTAATTTCATGTAGCATATATTCTGTCCAAACTAAACAATCAGTGTTTCACATTATCTTCACTTAGTTGTACAATCATCATCACTCTCAATTTTAAACAATTATCATAACACAAAACATCCCTAAGTTATCAGCCCCTAATTATTGATCTGTATTATTAGTGTAGTACTGGTAAGGTACTCCTATTAAATATAATCTATAATATCTAATGGGTAGTTTTTCCATATACCACTCTGTTGTTATCTCTCTGTACCAGTGTCATACCTTAGAAGTATATCATGTAAACCCTTATTTATATTTGTAGTGCAAGTCTGTGGGATACATGCCTTTAAACAATCACTTTTGATCATGTTCGCCTTCAATGTGGCACTGATACTTATAATCCCATTAGCAATCATCACCTCTGTCCATTCCCATACCTTTAAGTTCACCCTCATTATCATGTCTTTGCATATTAAGTTATCAGTCTGCCTTCACTAGCTTCTGAATATCTCTAGGTCACCCATATTCATCATTATAAGTCACTTATTTTACATTGCTCAGGGAGTTCACATTAGTGGTAACACACAATATCTCTCCTTTTGTGTCTGACTTACTTCATTCAGAATTATAGCTTCAAGGTGTTACGGATTTGTCTCTTTACTCCTCAAACCTATGATCTTTGTTAGAAAATGCCTGAGCCTAATCAGGTTGTGATTCAATGGGTTTGGACTTTTTTCAAGCAACTGCCCACTCAATTAAGAGTATAGGGACAGACAACAGTTTAAAAGTAAAAAGCACTCAAGACAAGAATTCACCTTTAACAAATTTTTACTAAAGGAGCACTTATGGTAAAAGGAACAAGTTTACAATGTAAAAATTAATTGATACATTACCAAGCCTGGGAGCCCCTATTCCTCCAGATGCAGCTGGACATGAGATCAGAGAGCTCCCCTTGTCTTACAGAGAATTTGTAGCATTTTTAAAGTTACATTCAATTAAATCATGTTCTTTTTTTACATTAAATGATGCTTCGTGAACATGAATGGTTCAAGATAAAAGGAAGGTATCCACACTATTATCTAAGACTTAGCCTTGAATGCCTGTAAAACTCTAATAAAAATATTTTTACTAGTTAAGCTATGATTTTTGTAAGAGCAATATAACATACTTTTACTTGTATAAAAATTAGAAAAGAGATTACTATTACTTGTCTCTAACTTGTCAATATAGTTTTTTTAAAATTTTACTCTATTGATTAGTTTAGTCATTACACCATATTAATAAACATACATTTGATTAGGACTGTATTCAATGTTGCTACATTATTTATGACATCTCTATGATTAAAGTAACAGCTGCAACCCATCTTGTTTTCCCAGAGCTCTAGTCAATTACATGTTATCTATATCTAAGAAGGTTGAGAGGGCCTTTCTGCTTTCTTGAAAATATTCACAGTTCTTTTTAACTGTTTAGCTTCTCCTTCAATATAATTTTATTATATGGGACTTGAAGGTTATGAATCATCTGTTCCAGTTGTTGTTGTTGTTGTTATTATTATTTGGAAATTGTACTTGAGTGCTTTTAGGTAAAAGTTCTGTTAAATATGCTTCTATATCAGAAGGAATAACTTGTTCTTTACTATTAGAACAAAAGCTATGACAGCAAGCATAGAGAGGAGGAGTCAGCAACCTCATTATTGGATTTCTTAATAGAGATATCCTGTGACCAAGGTTCCATTTCATGTTGTCATAGTTTCAGAACCTTGTTCCTTCTTATTGCTGCATAGTATTCCATTGTATGTATATACCATTTGGTCTATCTGTTGAAGTATACTTGGATTGTTTCCAACTCTTGGCAATTGTGAACAATGCCACTATGAACATATGACTGTTCGTGTCACTGCTTTCAAATCTGGGAATATACACAAGTGAAAACCAAGGTTCCATTTCATGTTGTCATAGTTTCAGAACCTTGTTCCTTCTTATTGCTGCATAGTATTCCATTGTATGTATATACCATTTGGTCTATCTGTTGAAGTATACTTGGATTGTTTCCAACTCTTGGCAATTGTGAACAATGCCACTATGAACATATGACTGTTCGTGTCACTGCTTTCAAATCTGGGAATATACACAAGTGAAATTGATGGAGGCACTGCCAAACTGTCTTCCACAGTGGCTGTATCATTATATATTCCCACCAGGAATAAATAAGAGTTCTAATTTCTCTATATACTCTCCAGCATTTGTAGTTTTTTGTTTGTTCAATGGCAGCCATTCTTATTGGTGTGAAATGATAACTTATTGTGGTTTTGATTTGCATTTCCCTAACAGCTAGTTAAGATGAATATTTTTTCATGTTTTTTAGCCATTTGTGTTTCCTCTTTAGAAAAATGTCTCTCCTTATCTTTTGCCCATTTTATAAATGAGCTGTTTGTGCTATTATCATTGAGTTGTAGGATTTCTTTATATATGCAGTATATCAGTCTCTTATCAGATACATGGTTTCCAAATATTTTCTCCCATTTCATTGTCTGTCTCTTCACCTTTTTGACAAGTTCCTTTGAAGTACAGAAGGTTTTGATTTTGAGGAGTTCTCATTTATCTATTTTTTCTTTCATTACTTGTGCTTTGGGTGTAAGGTCTAAGAAGCTACCTCCAAATACTAGGTCTTGAAGATGTTTCTCTACATTATCTTCTAGGAGTTTTATGGTACTATCTCTTACATTGAGGTCTTGATCCACTTTGAGTTAATTTTTGTATAGGGTATGAGATAGGGGTCCTGTTTCATTATTTTGGATATGGATATCCAGTTCTCACAGCCCATTTGTTAAAGAGACTGTTCTGTCCCAGTTCACTGGATCTGGTGGGGGGGGCTTATAAAAAATCAGTCAGCCATAGATCTGGGGGCCTATTTCCAAACTCTCAATTTGATTCCATTGATCAATATGTCTATATTTGTGTAGTACCATGCTGTTTTGACCACTGTGGCTTTACAGTAGGCTTTAAATTTAGGAAGTGTAAGTCCTCCCATTTCATTCTTCTTCTTTTCTGAATATTGTTAGCAATTTGAGGCCCCTTTCCCTTCCAAATAAATTTGATTACTACCTTTTCCAAGTCTGCAAAATAGGTTGTTGGAATTTTGATTTGAATTGCATTAAATCTGTAGATCAGGTAGAATTTACATCTTAATTACCTTTAGCTTTCCTATCCTTGAACACAGAATATCTTTCTACCTCTTTAAGTCCCCTTTGATTTCTCCTAGTAAAGTTATGTAATTTTATGTGTAGAGGTCTTTTACATTCTTGGTTAAGATTATTCCTAGGTCCTTGATTTTTGTTAGTTGCTATTGTGAATGGAATTTTTTTCCTGTGTATCTCTTCAGTTAGGTCATTTCTGCTGTATACAAACATTAGTGACTTTTGTGCATTAATCTTGTATCCCACCACTTTGGTGAATTTATTAGCTCAAGTAGCATGTTGTCAGTGTCTCAGGATTTTCCAAATATACAACCATATCATCTGCTTAGGGGGAGGGCTTTCAGTCTCTCACCATTGAGTACTATGCTGACTGTGGGTTTTTCATATATGTCCTTTATCATTGAGGAAGTTTCCTTCAATTTCTACCTTTTGAAGTGATTTTATCAAAAAAAGAGGCTGAATTTTGATGAATGCTTTTTCAACATCTGTGCCAGTTTGAATATATTTTGGTACCAGGAGTGGGGTGCTTTTGCTGCTGAGTTTGCAAATACAAACATGTTGGAATGGCTTTTTAAATTGATAAGGGGAAGATTCTGGAAGAATTGTGAGGAGCTTGATAGAAAAGGCCTAAACTGCTTTGAAGAGACTGTTTGTGGGAATATGGACTCTAAAGATACTTCTGACAAGACCTTGAACAGAAATGATGGATGTGTTGTTGTGAACTGGAAAAAAGGTGATCCTTGTTTTAAAGTGGCAGAGAATTTGGCAAAATTGAGTCCTGATGTCAGATGGAAGGAAGAATTTGAAAGCGACAACATGGAATACTTAGCTGAGGAGATCTCCAGACTACATGTGGAGGATGTACCCTGGCTTCTCCTTGCAGGTTACAGTAAAATGCGACAGGACAGAGATAAACTTAGAACTGAACTCTTGGATTCAAAGAAACCAGAAACTGATGTTTGGAAAATTCCAGGCTTCCAGGTGGTGGATCCCTAGAAGCTACAGCCCAATATGAAGATGTAACCAAACATAGAACCCACCCGCCATTTCAGTACAAGCCAAGATTGAAGGAGGAGTTAAGCAGAAAGGATTTGTGGAAAGTTCTATTGTCTGACGGCTTTGACCCCTGTGTGCTTCATGCAAAACCAAAAGAATTTTTGCCAGATCCTTATAGATGGAGCCATTGCCAGTCTGGACTGGAGGAGACAGACAAGGAACAAATTGAAGGAAAAATTTCTTCACAGACAGAACCATGGAGGTTGAGGTCTGGAGTCAAGAGGTCTCAGGCTGGGAGAGCAGAGCAGCCCACATGCATGGAAAGGGTGAGTTTGCCCTGGAGGTCGAGGGCAGGCCTTCTGCCTCGACGCTCAGGAAATGTTCTGCCACCCCAGGCCCCAAAGAGGGTGGAACACATTTCCAGGGAATTGGAGACAGCCTGGCTGCCACACCACTGTTCTGAAAGGGTTAAGCATGTGCCCTGGAGATCAAAGGGAATTCAGGTGCTGCCCCGATGTTTGAGGAGGGTGGGGCTGAGAAGGTGGTCTCCCTGATGTGTGGATATGTTGAAGCACTCACCCAAATGTTTGGAGAGGAAAGGGCTGCCACAAAGGCCCTTAGGAAGAGTTAGACTCCCACTCTCTCAGGCCCCAAGAATGCAATGTCATTCTGTAAATGACCCTCAGACTTTGAAATCTAATGGAGTTTGTCTTGCAGGTTTTAGGAACTGTTTTGGTCCTGTTAACCCTGTTTTCCTCACTGTTTCTCCTATGGCAATGGGAATGTTTATCCTATGAATGTCCCTCTTTTGTATATTGGAACCACATAACTTGTTCTAAGTTCACAGATCCACAGCTAATGGAAAATTATGCCTTAGGACTAACCATGCCTATAATTGATTTTGATGGGATCTTGTACTTAACTATTGTTACTGGAATGATTTAAGTTTCTGTGATATTGTTGTGGGATGAATGTATTTTGTATATGGAAAGATAATGTCATTTTGGGGTTCAGGGGGTGGAATGTGCCAGTTTGAAAGTATTATGTCCCCCCCCCAATGCCATTATCTTTGATGTAATCTTGTGTAGGCAGATCTATCAGTGTTAATTAGATTGTAATTCTTTGAGTGTTTCCATGGAGATGCACACCACCCAACTGTGGGTGATGACTCTGATTGGATAATTTCCATGGAGGTGTTGGCCCGCCCATTCAGGGTGGGTCTAAATTAAATTACTGGAGCACTATATAAGATCAGACAGAAGGAGCAAGCTGCTACAGCCAAGAGGGACACTTGGAAGAAAGCACAGGAGCTGCAGATGAGAGACAGTTTGAAGACGGCCATTGAAAGCAGATTCTTGCTCCAGAGAAGCTAAGAGAGGAGAAATACCCCAAGTGCAACTACAAGTGACATTTTTCAGTAACTGCAGCCTAGAGAGGAACGTCCTGGGAGAAAGCCATTTTGAAACCAGAACTTGGAGCAGACACTGGCCATATGCCTTCCCAGCTAACAGAGGTTTTCTGGACACCATTGGCCATCCTCCAGTGAAGGTACCCGATTGTTGATGCATTACCTTGGACACTTTATGGCCTTAAGACTGTAACTGTGTAACCAAATAACCCCCCTTTTATAAAAGCCAGTCCATTTCTGGTGTTCTGCATTCTGGCAGCATTAGCAAACTAGAACATCTATTGAGATTATTTTATTTTTCCCTTTGGTTTGTTAATGTGTTGTATTACATTGATTGATTTTCTTATGTTGAACTACACCTGCATGCCTGGAATGAACTCCACTTGGTCATGGGTATGATTCTTTTATTGTGTCTCTGGATTCAATTTGCAAGTATTTTGTTGAGAATTTTTGCATCTGTATTCATTAGGGAGATTGGCCTGTAGTTTTCCTATCTTATAGTATCTTTATCTGGTTTTGGTATTAGAGTGATGTTAGCTTCATAAAATGAGTTATGTAGTGTTTTTTCTTCAATTTTTAAAATGAGTTTCAGCAGTAATGGTGTCAGTTCATTCTGGAAAGTTTGGTGAAATTCCCCTGTGAAGCCATCTGGCCTTGAGCTTTTATTTGTAGGAAGTTTTTTGATGACTGATTTGATCTCTTTACTTGTGATTGGTTTATTGAGGTCCTCTGTTTCTTCTCAGGTCAGTCTAGGATGTTCATGTGTTTCCAGGAAATTATCCATTTCCTTTAAATTGTCTGGTTTGTGGCATACAGTTGTTCATAATATCCTCTTATGATTTTTTAAATTTCTTTGGGTTTTACAGTAATGTCCCCCTTCTCATTTCTGGTTTTTATTTGGGTCTTCTCCCTTTTTGACTCTTTGTCTAGCTAAGGGCCAGTCAATCTTGTTGATCTTCTCAAAGGTCCAACTTTTAGTTTTACTTATTCTGTTGTGTGTGTGTATGTGTGTGTGTGTTCTCCATATCATTATTTCTGTTTTAATCCTTGTTATTTCTTTTCTTCTAGTGTTAGTTTGTGGACTATGGTCTAGCTTCTTCAGTTGATCCATTAGGTGTTTAATTTTAGCTCTTTCTTCCTTTTTATTTTTATTTTTTTCCACTTTAAATGGAAAGTTTATTACATGTCAATAATATTCCTTAAAACTCCTCTACTGAGCCACTGTCAACCTCTTTTCAACAAAGGCCCCTCTATCAAAATCAGAGATAAAGAAGTGCCAAAACATGCATATATAAAAGAGTCTTGTACTCAGCAAGCACAGGTTTTTGAGACCTGTGAGTTTTCTGTGGAGGGAGACACATCAGGTGAACACGGTGAGAGTGTGGAGAACAGCAGGTCTGGTTGGTGTGTCTAAGGAAAAGGCTTAACTCCTTATCCTTGAGCTTAGTTTCCTCATCTATAAAGGACTGAGTTGCACAGGTTAATCTTCAATATTCGAGGCTCCACATGAGGTGGAAATACCTGGTGATTTTCCAGCAGACAAATCTGCTGTGATCATTGGCCTGTGTGAACCTGAGGGTTCTCAGTGTCAACACAGGGAGATTAATCCCTCAAAGAGCTGTGGTGGGCATGTGGTTTATTGATGTTGAAGAGTACCTGGCAGACAGTGGGCCTTGAACATGTGCTTTTCTGCCTTTTTCTTATTACAGTAGGTCTGAACCTCAGTCCACCAATGCAGGTAAGCAAGAAATAGAGTTACTCCTTTACTTTTCTGATACGGCACTTAATTTCTACTTTGAGCAGTCAATCCACTGGAGAGTAGAACTCAATCAATTTCTTGATGCCATTCCTCAGAGTAACTTTTAAGCTCAGGAAGGATGGGTGGGAAGTGGGTGGTCTGGGCATCAGTGCTCAATATCTCATCATTGCTGGGGTCTGCTGAGATGCCCATGTTTCTGACTGACCTTTGGTGGATGAGCCCTATCTTGTGCCCGTTTCAGGTCCAGCTCTCTCCAGCTTCTCCAGTGTCCCATCCAGAGAGGCAGACTGGCACAGAAGATAAAGGCATGGGCTCTGGAGCAAACTGCTCAGATGGGAAGCCTGGTTCTGCTGTTTCCTAGCTAGGGTGGAAACTTAAGTCTGTCTTTGGAAAGATCAGGGTTCAGCAGAGAGCAGAATCAGCTCCAATTCCATTTTCCTTTGGGGATGGATGGTGTGTTCTAAGGGCAGGTTGATGGGTATCTCAAGATATCTTTTTTTTTTTTTTTTTTTTTTTACATTATAAACCATTTATTTTACATTTTCCAATGTTCACATTAATGGTAGCATATGGTATTTCTCTTTTTGTGCCTGGCTTATTTCACTCAGCATTATGTCTTCAAGGTTCATCCATGTTGTCATATGTTTCACGACATTGTTCCTTCTTACTGCTGCGTAGTATTCCATTGTGTGTATATACCACATTTTATTTATCCACTCATCTGTTGAAGGACATTTGGGTTGTTTCCATCTTTTGGAAATTGTGAATAACACTGCTATGAACTTTGGCGTGCAGATATCTGTTCATGTCACTGCTTTCAGATCTTCTGGGTGTATACCGAGAAGTGCAATTGCTGGATTGAAGGGTAACCGAGAAGTGCAATTGCTGGATTGAAGGGTAACTCTATATTTAATTTTCTAAGGAAGTGCCAGACTGTCTTCCAGGGTGGCTGAACGATTATACAGTCCCACCAAAAATGAATGAGTCCTCATTTCTCCACATCATCTCCAGCATTTGTAGTTTCCTGTTTGTTTGATGACAGCCATTCTAATAGGTCTGAGATGGTATCTCATTGTGGTCTTAATTTGCATCTCTCTAATAGCTAGTGAAGCTGAACATTTTTTTCATGTTTTTTTTTTTCTTTGCCATTTGTTTTTCCTCTTCAGAGAACTGTCTTTTCATATCTTTTGCCCATTTTATAATTGGGCTGTCTGTATTGTTGTCATTGAGTTGTAGGATTTCTTCATATATGCAAGATATCAGTCTTTTGTCAGATACATGTTTCCCCAAAAGTTTTTCCCATTGAGTTGGCTGCCTGTTTACCTTTTTGACAAATTCCTTTGAGGTACAGAAACTTCTAAGTTTGAGGAGTTCCCGTATATGTATTCTTTCTTTTGTTGCTTGTACTTTGGGTGTAAGGTCTAGGAAGTGACCGCCTAATACAAGGTTTTGAAGATGTTTCCCTACATTATCTTCTAGGAAATTTATGGTACTGTCTCTTTTATTGAGATCTTTGATCCACTTTGAGTTAATTTTTGTGTAGGGTGTGAAGTAGGGGTCTTCTTTTATTATTTTGGAAATGGATATCCAACTCCTGAAGCCCCATTTGTTGAAAAGACCGTTAGGTCCCAGTTCAGTGGCTTTGGGGGCCTTATCAAAGATCAGTCAGCCATAGATCTGGGGGTCTATCTCTGAATTCTCAATTTGATTCTGTTGACTAATATGTCTATCTTTGTGCCAGTATCATGCTGTTTTGACTATGTAGCTGTATAATAAGCATCACAGTCAGGGAGTGTAAGTCTTCCCATTTTGTTTTTCTTTTTTAGGGTGTTTTTACCAATTCAAGGCATTTTCCCTTTCCAAATAAATTTGATAACTAGCTTTTCCAAGTCTGCAAAGTAGGTTGTTGGAATTTTGATTGGGTTTGCATTGAATCTGTAGATGAGTTTGGGTAGAATTGACATCTTAATGACATTTAGCCATCCTATCCGTGAGCATGGAATAGTTTTCCATCTTTTAAGGTCCCTTTCTATTTCTTTTAGTAGAGTTATGTAGTTTTCTTTGTATAGGTCTTTTACACCTTTGGTTAAGTTTATTCCTAGGTGCTTGATTTTTTTAGTTGCTAATGAAAATGGTATCTTTTTCTTGAGTGTCTCTTCACTTTGTTCATTTCTAGTACATAGAAACATTACTGACTTATGTGCATTAATCTTGTATCCCAGTACTTTGCTAAATTTGTTTATTAGCTCTAGTAGCTGTATCATCAATTTCTCAGGGTTTTCCAGATATAAGATCATATCATTTGCAAATAATGAGTTTTACTTCTTTCTTTCCAATTTGGATGCCTTTTATTTCTTTGTCTTGCTGAATTGCGCTGGCTAGCACTTCTAGCAAAATGTTGAATAAGAGTGGTGAGAGCAGGCATCCTTGTCTAATTCCTGGTCTTAGAGGGAAGACTTTCAGCCTCTTGCCATTGAGTACTATGCAGGCTGTGGGTTTTTCATATATGATATTTATCATATTGAGGAAGTTTCCTTCAATTCCTACCTTTCAAAGTGTTTTTATCAAAAACGGACGTTGGATTTTGTCAAATCCTTCTTCAGCATCTATTGAGAGGATCATTTGATTTTTCTCTTTTGATTTGTTAATGTGTTGTAATACATAAATTGATTTCTTATGTTTAACCATCCTTGCCCGCCTGGAATGAACCCCACTTGGTCATGGTGTATGATTTTTTTTAATGTGTCTTTGGATTCAATTTGCAAGTATTTTGTTAACATTTTTTGCATCTGTATTCATTAGGGAGATTGGCCTGCAGTTTTCCTTTTTCTGTAGCATCTTTGCCTGGTTTTGGTATTAGATTGATGTTAGCTTCATAAAATGTCTTAGGTAGTGTTCCATTTTCTTCGGTGTTTTGGAAAGAGTTTAAGTAAGATTGGTGTCAGTTCTTTTTGGAAAGTTTGGTAGAATTCCCCTGTGAGGCCATCTGGCCCTGGGCATTTATTTGTGGGAAGTTTTTTGATGACATATTGGATCTCTTTGCTTGTGATTGGTTGGTTGAGGTCTCCTATTTCTTCTCTGGTCAGTCTAGGTTGTTCATATGTTCCCAGGAAATTGTCCATTTCCTCTACATTATCCAGTTTGTTGGCATACAGTTGTTCATAGTATCCTCTTATATATTTTTTTAAATATCTTCAGGATCTGCAGTAATGTTGCCTTTCTCATTCATTATTTTGTTTATTTGGGTCTTCTCTCTCTTTGATTTTGTCAGTCTAGCTAGGGGCTTGTTAATCTTGTTGATATTCTCAAAGAACCAACTTTTGGTGTTATTTATCCTCTCTCTTTTTTTCCTTCTCTGTGTCATTTATTTTTGCTTTAATCCTTGTTATTTTTCTTTTACTTGCTTTAGAATTAGTTTGCTGCTCATATTCTAGCTTCTGCAGTTGCTCCATTAATTTTTTTATTTTAGCTTTCTTCCTGCTTGATGTATGCATTTAGCACTATAAATTCCCCCCCCCAGTACCACTTTTCCTGCATCCCATAGGTTTTAATATGTTGTGTTCTCATTTTCATTCATCTGTATATATTTAGCAATTTCTCTTGGTATTTCTTCTTTAATCCACTGATTGATTACGAGTGTGTTGTTTAACCTACAGGTATTTGTGAATTTTCTAAGTCTCTGATGGTTACTGACTTCTAATTGTATTCCATTGTGGTCAGAGAATGTGCTTTGAATAATTTTAATTTTTTAAAAATTTTTGAGGCTTGTTTTATGTCCCAGCATATGATCTATTCTGGAGAAAGTTCTATGAGCACTAGAGAAGAATGTGTATCCTGGTGATTTGGGATGTAATGTTCTATATATGTTAGATCAAATTCATTTATCAGGTTTTTAGGTTTTCAGTTTCCTCATTGGTCCTCTGGTTGATCTATCTATAGGAAAGAGTGATGTGTTGAAGTCTCCCAATTATTGTGGAAACATCTGTTGCTTCCTTTAGTTTTGCCAGTGTTTGTCTCATGTATTTTGTGGCACATTGATTGGGTGCATAAACATTTATGATTGTTATTTCTTCTTGTTGAATTGCCCCTTTTATTAGTATGTAGTGGCCTTCTTTGTCTCTCATAATATCCTTGCATTTAAAGTCTATTTTATCTGAGATTAATATTGCTACTCCTGCTTTCTTTTGGCTGTAGCTTGCATGGAATATTTTTTTCCATCCTTTCACTTTCAATCCTTTGTGTTGCTGGGTCTAAGATGAGTCTCTTGGAAACAGCATATTGTTGGATCATACTTTTCAAATCTATTCTACCAGTCTGTATCTTTGGATTGAAGAGTTTAATCCATTCACATTCAATGTTATTACTCTGAAGGCAATTCTTGAGTCAACCATTTTATCCCTTGGTATTTTTTTTAAATTGTATTTTATTGAGGTATATTCACATACTGTACAATCATCCACAGCGTACAATCAGTTGTTCACAGTACCATTATATAGTTGTGCTTTCATGACTACAATTTTTGAACATTTCCATTACCACACACAAAAAAGAATCAAAGCTAAAGTAAAAAAGAACATCCAAAACATCCCATACCCCCCATCTCTCCCTATTATTAATTTACTTTTTGTCTTCATTTTTCTATTCATCTGTCCATGCACAGTGTAAAGGGAGCAGGAGCCCAAAGCTTTCAAAATCACATGGCCACACAGTGTAAGCTCTATAGTTACAGAGTCATCCTCAAGAATAGAGGCTACTGGTTTGCAGTTCAACAGTTCCAGGTATTTCCCTCTAGAGCTATTCCAATACACTGAAAACTGAAAAGGGGCAGCTATATAATGCATAAGAATAACCTCCAGTATCTTAAGTATATCATACCTCTGCCTTCTCACCTCTATGGTTTCCTCTGAGAAATCCATATATAGTCTTAGCAAGCTTCCCTTTTATGTGATGGATCACTCTTCTCTTGCAGCTTTCAGAATTATTCCTTTGTCTTTGACATTTGATAATCTGATTATTAAGTATCTTGGTGTAGGTCTATTTGGATCTGTTCTGTTTGGGGTATGCTGTGCTTCTTGGTTATGCAATTTTATGTCTTTCATAAGAAATGGGAAATTATTAGTGATTATTTCCTCCATTATTGTTTCTGCCCCTGTTCTAGTTTTCTAATGCTGCCCGTCATGCAAAATACCAGAACTGGATTGGCTTTTATAAAGGGGTTTTATTTGGTTACAAAGTTACAGTCTTAAGGCTATAAAATGTCCAAGGTAAGGCATCAACAAAGGGTACCTTCACTGGAGAAAGGTCATTGGCATCCAGAAAACCTCTGTTAGCTGGGAAGGCATGTGGCTGGTGTCTGCTTGCTCCCGGGTTGTGTTTCAAAATGGCATTCTCTGAAGTGTTACTCTTGGAGCGTTTTGTCCTCTCATAGCTGAAGCTCCTGTTCAGAGTGTCAGTGTCAGCTTCCAATGGCTGTCTTCAAAATGTGTCTCTCAGTTGCTTTCCAAAATGTCACTCACAGCTGCTCTGAGTTCCTTCTGTTTGTCAGCTTTTTATATGGCTGCAGTGATTTAATTCAGACCCACACTGAACGGGTGGGGTAACACCTCCATGAAAATTATCCAAAAAAAGATTTTGCCCACAGTTGATTGAGTCTTATCTCCATGGAAACAATCAATAGGTTCCAACCTAATCAACATACTCTTGTCTGCCCCCACAAGATTGCATCAAAGAGCATGGTGTTTTGGGGGACATAATACACCCAAACTGGCAAATTTCATCCCCTGGAACCCAAAATGACTTGATCTTTCCATATACAAAACACATTCATCCCATCACAATATCACAGAAACTTAAATCATTTCAGTAACAAGAGGTAAGTGCAAGATCTTATCAAAATGAGTTACAGGCATGGTCTGTCCTAATACAAAATTCCCCTCTGGCTGTGGACCTTTGAAACTTAGAACAAGTTATCTGCTGCCAATATTACAAAGGAGGGACAGTCACAGTATAAACATTCCCATTGCCACAAAGAGAAACTGAAAGAAAAACAGGATTTAAGGAACCAAAACAATTCCTAAAACCCACAGGGCAAACTCCATTAGAGCTCAAAGTCTGAGAGTCAGTTACCAAACATTGTATCCTTGGGGCTTGAGAGAGCAGGAGTCCAACCCTTTCCAAGGGCCTGTGTGGCAGCCCTTTTCTCTCCAAATGCTGGGGTGAGTGCTCCAACATATCCACACACTGGGGAGACCACCTTCTTGGTCACACCTTCCTCAAATATTGATGTGCCACCTGGACTCCGCCTCTCTGGGGCAAAGGCTCTCCCCTCTCTGAACAGTGGGGTGGCAGCCAGGCTCTCCCCAATCCCCAGGGAATGTGCTCCACTCTCTCTGTCATCTGGGGTGGAATGACTCTTCCAGAGCATCAAGGTGGATGGCCCACCCTCAACCTCTGGGGCAAACTGACCTTTCCGTGTGCATGGGTTGCTCCGCTCTGCTTGCCCAAGATTTCTTGACAACAGACTTCAACCTCCATGGTTCTGTCTTTGAAGAAATTTTTCCTTTACTTTGTTCCTCTGTCCCCTCCAGTCTGGACTGGCCATGGCTCTGGCTACTTAGTTCTTTCAAAAATCTCGTTGGCTTGGCATGAAACACACAGGGGTCAAAACCATCAGAATAGGACTTTCCAGATACCCTTTCTGGATAACTCCATCTCCAATCCAGGCTTGTACTGAAATGGCAGCCAGGTTCCATGTTTGGTTAAATCCTCACATGGGGCTGTAGCCTCTTTGGTCTTACTTTTTAGAAGCCTGGAATTTTCCAACCTATCAGTTTCTGGTTTCTTTGAATCCAAGAGTTCATTTCTCAGCTTATCTCTGTCCTGTCACATTTTACTATAAGCTGCAAGGAGAAGCCACACTGCCATTTGCTATATTTACCTTGGAGATCTCTTGAGCTAAGTATTCCAGCTCATCACTTTCAAATTCTGCCTTCTATCTGACACCAGGACTCAGTTTTGTCAAATTATCTGCCATTTTAAAACAAGGATTGCTTTTCTTCCAGTTTGCAGTGATGTATTCATCATTGCTGTTGAAGACCTCATCAGAAGTATCATTAGAGCCCATATTTCTACCAACAATCTCTTCAAAGCAGTTGAGGCCTTTTCTATCAAGCTCCTCAGAATTCTTCTGGAATTTTCCCCTATCCATTTAAAAAGCTGTTCCAACATGTTTGGTATTTGCAAATCAGCAGCACCAGCACCCCACTTCTCTGGTACCAAAATCTGTTCCAGTTTGCTAATGCTTCACTGAAGGATGGCCAATGGCATCCAGAAAACCTCTGTTAGCTGGGAAGGCATGTGGCTGGCATCTGCTTGCTCCCAGGTTGCATTTCAAAATGGCATGCTCTGAAGTGTTACTCTTGGGGAGTTTTGTTCTCTCATAGCTGCAGCTCCTGTTCAAAATGTCAGTGTCAGCTTCCAATGGCTGTCTTCAAAATGTGTCTCAGTTGCTTTCCAAAATGTCACTCACAGCTGCTCCGAGTTCCTTCTGTTTGTCAGCTTTTTATATGGCTGCAGTGATTTAATTCAGACCCACACTGAATGAGTGGGGTATCACCTCCATGGACATTATCTAATCAAAGATTTTGTCCACAGTTGATTGAGTCTTATCTCCATGGAAACAATCAATAGGTTCCAACCTAATCAACATACTCTTGTCTGCCCCCACAAGATTTCATCAAAGAATATGGCATTTTAGGGGACATAAGACATCCAAACTGGCGCAGACCCTTTTCCCTTGTCTTCTCCTTCTTGGACACCCATGACATGAACATTTATGTACTTCATGTCATCATTCAGTTCTCTGAGATGCTGCTCATATTTTTTCATTGTTTTCCCTATCCGTTCTTTTGTGTGTGGGATTTCAGTTGGTCTGTCTTCCAGTTCATGAATCTCTTCTTCCGCCACTTCAAATCTGCTGTTGTAGAACTCCATTGTGTTTTTCATCTCTTGTGTGTGCCTTTCATTCCCATAAGTTCTGCCAATTGTTTTTTCAAACTTTCAAGTTCTTCCTTATGTTCATCCAAGGTCTCCTTTATATCCCTCATCTCTTTTGCCATATCTTCCCTCAACTTTTTGATTTGATTTTGGATTGATTTAGGAGATTTGTTTGATTAATAATTACTTTGATTTCCTGTATCTTAGTTGAAGTGTAAGTTTGTTCCTTTGACTGGGCCATATCTTCATTTTTCCTAATGTGACTCATAATGTTGTCTAGGCATCTGGTTTCCTTGATTACCCCAGATTTTCCCAGACCAGACAAGCCCAGGAGGAAGGTGTAATCAAAATCAAATTTCCTGCAGGAACAGGTTGTCAGGCTTTCCTGTGAGGCCTCTAGACTCTATGCCTTTCCTATCCTTTCCAACAGGTGGTGCTTGTCAGCCCACAGCTCCCCACTGGTGTAAAGAGATGCAGTCCCTTTAATTCTCAGTGGACCCTGTCCTGGCCAGTGGCTGAGTGTGTCAGAAGGCAAGCTTAAGTTGTTCTGTTTTTTTTTTCCACCCTCCACCCCCCAGGTCCTGGGGTCTCAATTCTCTGAGGGATGGCAGCCACTTCAGGTAGGCCCCATCCCCCTTATCTTAGGGAAGATACCCCTTTAGGGAGTTATCTTCTACTCTTGAATTCCTCCTTTGTCTCTCTGACTCTATTAACTCCACCCTTGCCTAGGTGAGGGCTGAGGATTGAAAATTCCAGGGTTTTCTCAATAAGCTACTTAAAATGAGAGAAGAAAAGGAAAAAGAGCAAAAACCCCTTTTCACAGCCAGTCCCCAGCCCCCCAGGTTCACCAGTTGACTGGTGTTGGTATCCGTTCTCTGTGCCCCTTTTTGTGGGACACAGCCATTTTCAAGTATTCTGAGCTCTGCCATCTCCAAAACTCTGTTCTTATTTACATGTGTAGTTTTTCCTGTTGTCAGCCTTACCTCCTACTGGGAGGAACCTCAGGTTCCTTTCTTGTTTGCTCTGTTTATCTGTGCTTGTAGCTTATATTCAATAGTCCAAGTTTGTTAATTAAAACTGTAGTTGGTGCTTGAGTTACTTTCCCTTGTTCCAGGTAATCAGCTTCTTTTTTCCAGAGGAAAGTTTTCCAACCCAGCCTGCCATGCCTGTAGGGGAGGGGCACCAGAGCCACAGTTTGGGGAGGTTTACTTACAGTTCTATGCTGTGATCTCAGCCTTGCCTCCCATTCCAGGCTGGTGTATGTTGTGTGTCCAGTCATGGATGTACCCCAACAGTTGTTCCAGACTATTTACTAGTTGTTTCTGGCTATTCACTAGTTGCTCTAAAGGACTAACTAAATTCCACACCTATCTATGCCACCATCTTGCACCACCTATCTCATCCTTTGGTTTTTATTTGTTGGCTCTGTTTCATGCCCACATCTTTTTTTCCTTTAAGTTATCTTTACTAATAATCTTCATTTCTTTGCCCTTCTTTGCTTTCTTTTGACTTTAGCTTGTGTAGAATATTTTTTTGCCATCCTTTCACTTTCAATCCCTTTTTGTCACTGAGTCTAAGATGAGCCTTTTGTAAACAGCATATTGATGATTCTTACCTTTTAATCTTTTCTGCCAATCTGTATCTTTTAATTAGGGAGTTTATTCCATTCATATGCAGTGTTATTACTGTGAAGGCAGTTCTTGAATCAACCATCTTATCCTTTGGTTGTTATTTTTCAGATCTGTCCCCATTCCCCTTTTTTTCCCCTTTAGGTTACCCTTAGTAATACTCTTCAGTTCTGTACTCTTCTCTGGAGCTCTCTCTCTTTTTCTCTCAGCTGATAGAATTCACGTTAATATTTCTTGCTGAGCAGGTCTCTCATTCACAGATTCTTTCAGCATTTGAGAGAATTTTCAGCTCTCCCTCAGTTTTGAAGGAGAGCTTTGCTGGAAAAGGATTCCTGGCTGGCAATTTTTCTCTTTTAGAATCTTAAATATATCATAACACTACCTTTTCACCTCCATGGTGCCTGCTGAATAGTCAGTAATTAGTCTTATGTCGATTCCCTTGTATGTGGTGAACTGCTTCTCTCTTGCTGTTTCAGGAGTTTGTTCTTTTCAGCATTTGACACTCTGAGTAGTATATGGTTCAGAGTGGCTTTATTTGGATTTATTCTATTTGGAGTTTGTTGGGCATCTTTAATTTGCATATTTATGTTGTTTAAAAGGGTTAGGGAAGTTTTCTCCAACTATGTCTTCAAATACTCTTCCTAGCCCTTTACTCTTCTCTTCACCTTCTGGGACACCAGTGATTCCTATAATTGTATGCTTCATGTTTTCATCATTTCTCTGAGACCCATTTCAATTTTTAAAATTTTTTTCACTATTTGTTCTTTTGTACATTTGTATTCAATTGCTATGTCTTCTAGTTCACTTATTGTTTCTTTTGCCTCTTCAAATCTGTCATTAGTGTCTAGTACATTTTAATTTTGATCCACAGTATATTTTATTTCCATAAGATCTGCTATTTATAAAATTTACTTTCATATTCTTCTTTATGTTCTTCTAGTCTGCCTTTTTAAAAATTCAATTTTATTGAGATATATTCACATACCATACAATCATCCACTGTGTACAACTGTTCACAGCACCATTATATAGTTGTGTATTCATCACCACAGTCAATTGTTGAACATTTTCATTACCACACACAAAAAAGAATATCAATTAAAGTAAAAAGAGTACCCAAAACATCCCACCCCGCCCCTCTCTATTATACATTTACTTTTTGTCCTCATTTTTCTATTCATCTGTCCATACACTATATAAAGGGAGTGGGAGCCACAAAGTGTTTACAATCACACACACAGTTTAAGCTATATAGTTATACAGTCATCTTCAATAATGGTTACTTGGTTGCAGTTGGACAGTTTCAGATATTTCCCTCCAGCTATTCCAATACATTAAAAAGTACAAAGGGATATCTGTATAATGCAAGAGAATAACCTCCAGAATTACCTCTAGACTCTGAGATCTCTCAGCCACTGAAGCTTTATGTTGTTTCATTTCTCTTTCCTCTTTTGGTCCAGAAGGCTTTCTCAATCCTACAATGCCAGGGCTAAGCTCATTCCCACAAATCATATCCCATATTGCCAAGGAGACCTAAGCACCTGGGAGTCATGTTCCATGTAGGGGGAAAGGCAGTGGGTTTACCTGCAGAGTTGGCTTAGAGAGGACACATCTGGGTCAAAAAAAAAAAAAAAAAAAAAAAAGATTCTCTGGGGTGACTCTTAGGCACCATTTTAAGTAGGCTTAGCCTCTCCTTTGCAGCAACAGAGTTCATCTGGGCAAGCCCCAAGATCAAGGGCTCGGTCTTCTAAATTGGTAGTCCCCAATACTTGTGAGAATATCATTAATTCCTCAGGGGAGAAATTTAATATTTCTACATTTTCCCCCAGTCCCTCAAGGGGGCTTTGCAAATACATCTTTATTCTCTGCCCAAATTACTCTGGGATGTATTGGGGCTTCATACTAACCTGTACAAACCAACCAGATTTCACTCCCTATTCAATGTTCCATGTAATTATGTTGTTTGAATAAACTGACCATACAAGTTAAATCATATAATGTGTTACAAACAATACAGATTTTGCACCTAACAAACATCTCCTTTGGTCCCACACCAAAACTGAAGTTTTCAAAACACTGTCAATATCATCCTCTACCCTTTAGTCTGACTTACCTTAGTCCTAACCAAGTCTATTTCATTCATATCTCTAATGGAAGTCCGATCTCTTTTTTCAGCCTCCTCAACATTTGCTGTATGGGGTAATGCTGACATTCATAGCTGCCAGACTCTGGCTCTGAATGTCAGGTGTCACAGATACCCAATGTTCCAGGTTATACACAAAGAGCTCAGCATCTCAGAATTTAGAAATAACCATTACAACTCAGGAATAAATGTAACTGCTATAAGAGGTTACAGTCTAGGAACCTTTATAGTAAGCCTTCCCTGATACCTATGCTCTCAGTCTCGGGTCTCAGAGTTTGCACATTATAGATAGTCCATATTAATGAGGCATTATAATGTTTTTCTTTTCATTTCTGGTTTATTTCACCCAACACACTATCCTCAGTGTCCATTCACCTCAAAACATTACTCCTTTTTGTAGCAGCTTGATACTCCATTGTATGTTTACACCACAGTTCGCCATTCTGTTCATCAGCCAATGTACTCTAAGGCCACCTCCATTCACTGCAAATTGTGAATACTGACACCATAAACCCCACTGTGCAAATGTCCATTCAAGACTTTCTTTTCTGTTCTTCCAAGTAAATACCCAGTAACCAAGTTGCAGGATGATATGGAAAACCCATGCTTAGCTTCCTGTGGAACTACCACACTGCCCTCCACGTGGGCTGTACCATTCTACTTCCCCATCAATGGTGATCAGTTGCATCCCTTTCTCTACATTTTCTCCAGCACTTATATCCTTCTGTTTATTTTTTAGATGGTTTTATGCATGCACCATACATTCCATCCTAAGTAATACAATCAGTGGTTCCCTGTATAATCACGTAGTTATGCATTCACCGCCACTATCTATATAAGAACATTTCCATTTCTTCCACAAAGAAAGAGGAAGAGGTGAAAAAAGTAAAAACAAAAAAGAAAAAGAAAGAGCTAAAAAGCAACAAAAGGTAAAATTAAAATAAAATATAATAAATAGACAACACCACCAATGCCAAGAATCCCATACTTCTTCCTTATATCACCCTCTTATAGGCATTTAGCTTTGATATATTGCCTTTGTTACATCAAAGCAAGCATAATACAATGTTATTAACTATAGACTCTAGTTTGCATTGAACATATTTTTCCCCAATACCACCCCATTTTTAACACCTTGCAATGTTGACATTCATTTGTTCTCCCTCATGTCAAAACATACTTATACATTTATCACAATTATTGATCACTCTAGGTTTCACTAAGTTACTCAGTCCCAGTCTTTGTCTTCTATCTTTCCTTTTGGTTTCCCATGTGCCCCAACCTTCCTCTTTCAACCATACTCACAGTCATCTTTGTTCAGTGTACTTATATTTTTGTGCTACCATCACCCAAAATTGTGCTTGCAATCTCTCACTCCTGTCTTTTTCTGTCTGTCTGTAGTGGTCCCTTTAGTATTTCCTGTAGAGCAGGTATCTTGTTCACAAACTCTGTCATTGTTTGTGTGAGAACACTTTAAATTCTCCCTCATATTTGAAGGAGAATTTTGCCAGATATAAAATTCTTGGTTGGCGGTTTTTCTCTTTCAGTATTTTAAATATATTCTACTACTGCCTTCTCGCCTCCATGATTACTACTGAGAAAACTGCCAGTAGTCTTATCAAGCTTCCCTTGTATTTGAGGGATCACTTTTCTCTTGCTGCTTTTGGGATTCTGTTTGTTTTTGACATTTGATAATCTGAATATTAAGTGTCTTACTGTAGGTCTATTTAGATCTATGCTGTTTGTGGTACTCTGCGCTTCTTGGATGTGCAATTTTGTCTTTCGTAAGAGATGGGAAATTTTCAGTGATTATTTCCTCTATTACTTTTTCTGCCTTTTTTCCTTCTCTTCTCCTCCTGGGACACCTATGACATGTACATTCATGCACTTCATGTTGTCATTCACTTCCCTTAGATATTTTTCCATTCCTTTCCCTATTTTTTCTTTAGTGTGTAGGATTTCAGATGTTCTCTCCTTCAGTTCATGAATATTTTCTTCTGCATATTCAAATCTGTTGTATGTCTCCATTGTGTTTTTCATCTCTTGTATTGTGCCTTTCATTCCCATCAATTCTGCCAATTGTGTTTTCAAACTTTCACGTTCTTCCTTATGTTTGCTCAATGTCTTCTTTATATCCTTCATCTCTTTTGCCATATCTTCCTCCAACTTGTTGATTTGATTTTTGGATAGACTTAGATTTGTGTGATTAATAATTAGTTTGAATTCCTGTGTCTTAGTTGAAGTGTAAGTTTGTTCCTTTGACTAGGCCATATCTTCATTTTTCTTAATGTGACTTGTAATAATATTTTGTTGTCTAGGCATCTGGTTTCCCTGATTTCCCCAGTCAGATTTTCCCACACCTGATGTGCCCATGTGTCAGGAGAAGGGTGTAATCAGTATCATATTTTCCTGAGGATGACATGCAGCAGGTTGTCCGACTTTCCTGTGAGGCCTGTAGACTTGGTTTCTTTCCTATCCTTTCCAGCAGGTGGCATTTGTCAGCCTGCAGCTCCATATTGGTGTAAAGAGTTGTGGTCCCTTTAATTCTCAGTGTACCTTGTCCTGCCCAGGGGCCGAGGGTGTCAGAAGCCAAGCTTAAGTTGTTCCTGGTTTTTTTTTTTTCCTCCCAGGCCCTGGGATCTGAATTCTCTGATGAAGGGCCTCCACTTGAGCTGGGCCCCACTCCCCTTTTCTTTGGGAAGATACACCCTTTACGGAGGTATCTACTACACTTCAATTCCTCCTTTGTCTCTCTGACTTTAACTCCTCCCTTGCCTGGGTCAGTGCTGAGAATTGAAAATGCCTGCGGCTTTCTCTAATCAGCTGCTTAGATTGAGAGGAAAAAAAAAGGAGAAAGAAAGCCCTTTTTCAGAACCAGTCCCAGCCCCCCAGTTTTGCCAGAGAACCAGAGTTAGTACCCCATCATCTGTGCTCCTTTTCTTGGGACACAGCCATTTTCCAGTATTCTAAGCTCAGCCATCTCCAAAATCCTCTGCATTTTTTCCCATCAGCCCCACCTCCTCTCTGCTAGGAGCAACCTCAGGGTATTTTCTTGCTTCTTATGGGTTTATCTGTGCTTGTAGCTTGTATTCAGCAGTCCAAATTTGTTAATTAAAATTACAATTGTAGCTTGGTTGAGCTACATTCCCATGCTCCTGGCAGGGACTGCTTCTTTCTCCCACAGCAAAGTTTTTCAGCCCAGCCTGCCTTGCTGGTGGGGGATGGGTGCCAACCACAGTTTGTGGAGCTTTACTTACAGGTTTTATGCTGCAATCTCAGCCATTCCACCCATTCCAGGCTGGTGTATGATGTGTGAACAGTCACGGATATCCCCCAATAGTTGTTCCAGACTGTTTATTAGTTGTTTCTATTTACTAGTTGCTCTAAAGGACTAACTAAATTCCACACCTCTCTATGCAGCCATCTTCCTCTGCTGCCTCTAGAGTCTTCTTGATGTCCTTTATGTCTTTAGCAAACTCACTGAAGTTGTTTTTGTCTCATGTATTTTGATGTTGTTGTGTGTTGTCTCTTCCGGCTTCCATGTCTTCTCATTTCTTCATGTGCTTTATGATTTTCTGTTGTGCTCAGGGCATTTGCTTTTCTTGATAAGGTTATTTCAGGATATGCAGGATTATTTGAACATTGATCTATAAGTTGGCAGAGCTATAGCTTGATGGAGTGCACTTTTCCTTTCTTACCAGCTGATGGTACCACTGTATGGTGTAATGCTGACTTTCATAGCTCCAGAACTCCAGTTCAGAGTCTCAGGTGTCACACAGATACCCAAAGTTCCAGAGAACAACCAGATTATACACAAAAAACTCAGCATCTCAGAATTTAGAAATAACCATAACAATTCAGCAACAGATGTGACTGCTGTTAAGAACTTACAATCTAGGAACCTTTACAATAAGCCTTTCCCTGGTAACCTATGCTCTCGAATTCAGTTCTCAGACTTTGCACATATTTAGTCCGTATTAGTGAAGTGTTACAGTATTTGTCTGTTCATTTCTGACATTTCATTCAACATACTGTCCTCAAGGTTCATTCACCTAGTTAAATGCCTCACAATTTCATTTCTTCTTGCAGCCACTCAATATTCCATTGTATGTATACACTACAGTTCACCTTCTGTTCATCTGAGGATGTACCCTTAGGCTACCTCATCCATTGCAAATCATGAATACTGCCGCCATAAACACCAGAGTGCAAATGTCCATTTGTGTCCCTGCTTTTAGTCCTTCCAAGTATTTACTTAATACAGTTTCCCTCATTTTTGAAGGACAGTTTTGCTAGATGTAGAATTCTTGGTTGGCAGTTTTTCTCTTTCAGTATTTTAAATGTTGTATCATTATATTCTTGCTTCCATGGTTCCTGATGAGAAATTGGCACTTAAGTCTTATTGAGGCTCCCTTGTGTGTGATGAGTCTTTTCCCTTGCCATTTTCAGAGTTATCTCTTTATTTTGGGCATTTGACATTTTGATTAGTATGTTTTGGAGTAGGTTTATTAGGGGTTGGATTACATTGCATTTCTTGGACATGTATATTCATGTTTTCTGTCAGGTTTGGGAAGTTTTTGGAGTTTTCCTGAGAATATTCCTGAAATATTCTTTCTGTACCTTTTTTCCTTCTTTCCTTCTGGGATTCCCATAATGTGTAGTTTTGTACTCTTCATGTTGTCACACAGGTCCCTTAGGCTGCTTAATTTTTTTTCATTCTTTTCTCTGTCTGCTTTTCAGACTATATGATTTCTAGTTTGCTGATTCTTTCGTCGCCTGTTCAAACCTGCTGTTGAATGTCCATAGTGTACTTTTAATCTCCATGATTTTTCATCCCCATAAATTTTTTTTAAGTAATTTTGTTGAAATATATTCACATACCATACAATCATCCAAAGCGTACAACTGTTCAGTTTCATCATATGGCTGTGCATTCAACACCACAATCAATTTTTGAACATTTTCATCATTCCAAAAAATAAAAATGAAAAGAATAAAAATAAAAGAGAACACTCAAAGCATCCCATACCCCTCCTCTTCCCCATTTTTTAATTTGAAATATATTTGCATACCATACAATCATCCAAAGTTTAAAACAATTGTTCACAGTATCATCATATAGTTGAGAATTCATCACAATTTCTGAACATTTTCATTACTCCAAAAAATAAAAATAAGAATAAAAGTAAAAAGAACATTCTAAACATCCCATATCCCCCTCATCCATATTATTCCTTTACTTTTTGTCCCCATTTTTTCTAGTCATTTGTCCATACACTGGGTAAAGGGAGTGTGATCCATAAGGTTTGCATAATCACACGGTCACACCATATAAGCTATATAGTTATATGGTTGCCTTCAAGAATCAAGGATACTGGGTTGCAATTCAGAATTTCAGATATTTGCATCTAACAACTCTAATAAACTAAAAACTAATAAGAGTTACCTCCAGAATGACCTCTCGACTCCGTTTGAAATCTCTCAGCCATTGAAACTCTGTTTCAATTCTCCTCCCCCTTTTGGTCCAAAAGGCTTTCTCAATTGCATGATGCAGGGTCCAGGCTCCAACTGGGAGTCATGTTCCACATTGCCAGGGAGAATTTATATTCCTGGGAGTCATGTCCCACTTATGGAGGAGGGCGCTAAGTTTACCTGCCAGGTTGACTTAGAGAGAGGCTACATCTGAGCAACAAAAGAGGCTCTCGCGGGGTGACCCCTAGCTGCAATTATGAGTAGGATTAGCCTCTCCTTTTCAGTATCAAGCTTTGTGAGGGCAAGCCCCACAATTGAGGACTTGGCCTACTAAGCTTGTGGTCCCCAATGCTTGTGAGAATATCAGGAATTCCCCAGCTGGGGAAGTTTAATATTTCTACGTTTTTCCACAGTCCCTCAAGGGAGTTTTGTAAATACTTTTTCTTCTCAGCCCAAATTACTCTGGGTTGTACTGGGGCTTCATGCTAACCCATACAAACAACAAAGTCTCACTCCCTAGTCAAGGTTCCATGTAATTATGGCATTTGAATAAACTGACCATACAAGTTAAATTATATAGTATGCTACAGAAAATACAGACTTTGCACCATGTAACCATCTCTCCCTTTGGTCCCACAAATAAGTCAAAGTTTTAAAACACGGCTATTATCATCCTGTACCCTCTAGTTGGATCTACTCCCATCTCAACCAAGTCCATTTTGTTTATATCTCCAATCAACGTCTGACTTCCTCTTCAGCCTCTTGAGCAGTTGGTTCATGGGGCAATGCCAACACTCACAGCTGCCAAACTCTGGCTCTGAGTCCCAGGTGCCACACAGACACCCAAAGTTCCAGGGACTGACAACATCACAAAGAGCTCAGAATCTCAAAATTTAGAAATAATTTACAACTAACTCATGAATAAATGAGTACTGTAAGAGCTTACAGTCTAGGAACCTTTATATAAGCCTTCCCTTTATAGCCTATGCTCCCAGATTCAATTACCAGGGTTTACACATTGTTATTAGTCATTATTAGTGAGGTATTATAATGTTTGTCTTTGCATTTCTGATTTATTTCACTCAGCCTACTGTCCTCATGGTCCATTCTTTTTGTTGCATACCTCATAACTTTATTGTTTCTTGCTGTTCCCTCATGCAAAAACATTCTTATATTTGTACATTTAGTCACACACATTGATCACTCAAAATGTCACTAAGTTATACAGTCCTGGTCTTTATCTTCTATCTTTCCTTCTGGTGTCATACAGACCCCAACCTTCCTCTTTCAACCGTATTCACAGTCATCTTTTTTCAGTGTATTTACAATATTGTGCTACCATCACACAGTATTATGCTATCCATTTCTAGAGCTACACAATCAGTCCTCTAGAACATTCTATACTCCTTCAACATCAAATGCCTGATCCCTACTCTCTATCTCCTGATATCTTCATTTCTACACTCTTCTCCAATCCTCTCTCTCCTGTCTTTTCCTATCTGTAGCACTCCCTTTAGTATTTCCTGTAGAGGAGGTCTCCTGTTCACAAACTCTCTCAGTGTCTGTTTATCTGTAAATATTTTAAACTCTCCCTTATTTCTGAAGGACAGTTTTACTGGATATAGTATTCTTGGTTGGCAGTTTTTCTCCTTCAGTATCTTGAATATGTCATACCACTACCTTCTTGCCTCCATGGTTTCTGCTGAGAGATCCACACTTAGTCTTATCAAGCTTCCCTTGTAGGTGATGTATTGCTTTTCTCTTGCTGCTTTCAGAATTCTTTGTCTTTGATATTTGAAAATCTGATTAGTGTCTTGGAGTAGGTCTATTAGGATCAATTCTGTTGGGGATATGCTGTGCTTCTTGGATGTGTAATTTTATGTCTTTCATAAGAGTTGGGAAATTTACATTGATTATTTCCTCTATCATTCCTTCTGCTGCTTTTTCCTTCTCCTTCTGGGACACCTGTAACATGTATATTCATGCACTTCATGTTGTCCTTCAGTTCTCTGAGACCCTGCTCATTTTTTTCCCCATTCTTCTCCCTATCTGTTGCTTTGTGTGCAGGATTTCAGATGTCCTGTCCTCCATTTCACTGATCTTTTCTTCTGCCTCTCCAAGCCTGCTGTTGTATGTCTCCATTGTGTTTTTCATCTCTTCAATTGTGCCTTTCATTCCCATTAAGTTCTGCCATTTTTTTTTTTAACCTAACAGATTTTTCCTTATGGTCACCAAGTGTCTTCTTTATGTCCTTTATCTCTTTCGTCACATTCTCTCTTACCTTATTGGTTTGTTTGAAAATATTCTTTGAACATCTATAATTGTTTCAGCTCCTGAATCTCAGTTGAAATATTAGTTTCTTCCTTTGACTGGGCCATATCTTGCCATCTCCTGATGAGGCTCCTGATTTTGTGCTGTCTTGGCATGTGGTTTTCTTGATTGGTTTGCTCTGGAGGTTGTTTTCTCTCTTTTGCATAAGGTTTTCTTGTTGGTTGACTTCGATCTCTATCTTTTCTTTGTTTTTCTCCCTTGCCAGTTGTCAGATTGGCTCTGACCCCAGTCTTCTCCCCCAAATCAGGTGCCCACCATGGCCTGCCACAGTGGATGGGAGGTAGGCCTGGGCACCCTAGCAAGTTCACTGTGTGTTGTAATACAAATCTGCTGGCTTCCAGTGGTGCTGTTTTCCACCGGCTAGAGACCAACTTCTGTGTTCCTAAGAAAGGGTCCTTGCAGTTTCTGGACTGTCCAGCAGATGGTGCTGTTTGGTAACTTAATTGTCCTTGGAGGTTGTTTTGTTTCAGAGCAAAGCCAGGCCCAAACTACAGGATTCCTATGCCCTCACTCTGCTGGCCAAAATCCGGCTTGAAGTGAAACTCAAGTGGCACAGCACTTCCCCCTAGCTGAGCCAGCACTCCAGCTGTCCCCAAGGAACTGGTCAGTGCCTGCTGTCTCTCTGTGGCAAAGTATGCCTTTAGCTGCTCCAGCACTCCAGCTGTCTCCAAGGCAAGGTAATGGCCACCAGCTCTGCTTCCCTCAAGGGTGCTGGTAGGGCTTTCAGACCTAGAGCTGGAAACGCATCTCTGTCCACGTTTTCTCAGACTCTTTGTCCCTCACTGATCTGGGCCTTGAAATGTCCTCCCCTGTCCACTGAATCTTCAAACAATGAGGGAGTTTTTCACTGTTGTGAGATTTTAAAATCTGTGCACCTGGAGAGAGGGTTCCTGTCTGTTGTTTCTGAGCCTTTCCCACATGGAGACTGAGTGAGGGGGAGGGGAGACAACCAGCTGGTCTGGGATGGAAAATTCCTACCTGATTATTTTTTCTCTTTATTTGGCATTTGCAGGGTTTTACACCAGTCTGTATCCTCCTGCAGAGTTTCAAACAGTTCAGAATTGTCCTTTTTTTGTTGAATTGCTGGAGAGAAGTTTTCAGTAGCTGTTTACATTGCCAAGTTGATGATGTCAACTCTGTCATGTTCTTTTGAAAACTTTCTAATTTTTTTTTCACATGTGGTCTTGATACCATTTAGTTCTATATCCATGTTTGCCTTTAGCTCATTGAACTAGTTCAGGAGATTTGACTGAACATCTTTGATTACTTGTTCCAATGTCTGTGCCTCTGTTGTTTCAGTTTGTTCCCTTGAATAGGCAATCTTTTCCTCTTTTTTTTTTTTTTTTGTATGACTTGTGATCATTTTGACATGCTAACTCTGGAAGTTTCTCTCTTTAGTGTAGATTGGCTGTGTGTCAAGACTCTTCTTCAGTGCTCAGTCTAGTTTATACTCAATCATTAGAGAAGCCTGTGGTTATCACCTCAGTTTTACTCTTACTGTGCCTGCATTTTCCCCTGGGCATGTGCAGTTACTTGCTAGATTATCCTAGTATGTGCAACTACTTCCCTTCCAGGAGAGGATTTCCTTTCTTCTGTTCTTCCTCTGGGAGTGCTAGGCTATTCTCCTTGTTTTTATAGAAATCTTCCTCCCTGGTGTCTGTGATTTGCTCAATTCCTTTCCCCTGTACTCTGGACTGCCCTGTCACATCAACTTTCGGCACTGGTTCTGCATTGTTGTACAGTGGCCCACCTTCCCCTTTCCCTGTGGCTTTTCTTCCTCCAGTGACTCCTGGGTTAGAGAATCCTATCCCATGAAGCCAGATGAGATCAATGTTCAGAGACACCCATGAAAATGTGTTCTTAAACTTAACCCATTCCTGTGGGTAAGAGGACCTTTTAATGAGGTTACTTCAGTTAAACTGTGGCCCAACTCAGGATGGGTCTTAACCTTATTACTGGAGTCCTTTATAAGCAGAATGAAATTCAGATACAGAAATCCATGGGAAGCAAGAAGCTGAAGGTCAACATAACCTGGAAGAGAAGGGAGAGGCTGCCATGTGCATTGCCATGTGACAGAGGAGCCAAAGACCAAAGATTGTCAGCAGCCAGCCCCAGAATGCCAGTCTTGGGGAAGAAAGTACCTTCTTGAGGAGGACTTGATTTGAACTTCTCCTACTCTCAAAATCATAAGCTGATAAATCCCCATTGTTTAAGCCAACCCCTTGTATTTACTTGAGCTTCCAAGGAAACTAAAACACATGGCATCCCAATTCCCAGCAGAATTCTACCTTTGCTTTACTCTCCCCAGAGACTAAACTTCCAGTCTTCTGCCAGGGTGAAAAAGGGGCAGTTGCCTAGTGGCATGGAGTTGGAGTGGGGATCTAGAGATATTAACTACTCTCAAACGTCTTTCCCCAACTCTCCATCTAGCTCACTAGTACCTCCGTCCCACCAGTAACCTCCAGTTTCAGAGGTCTCTGGGGCATTTAGGATTCTGAGAATTCTGCAGCACAAGTTGGACTGGCTTAACTATCTGAGAAAGTGAAGTCCTAAATCAGTTCCCCAGCTTTCAAAATGTTATAGTTTTCTTCTATCCTATTCTCACTGCTTCTTGGTTTTTAATTTTTAAAAATTTTCTAGTGGGATTTTGAGATGGAATGCAGATACATCTGTACAATCTGGCATTTTCCCTGGAACCCCCCCACTTCTAGTATCATTTTTCTTCTTCCTAAAGTATATCCTTTAAAGTTCCATTCATCAAGATGGTGGCAAAAAGACATCCCCTGGGAACATTTCTCCTTAGAAACAGCTAAATGGTATTCAACTCTTTTGGAATTCTGGAGGACAAATGAGTTTGGAGAATGACTTTACATCCTGAACTGAGAAGTCTTTTAGTTTCCTTGTTGTTAAAGCAAATACCATGCAGTGGGTTGGATTAAACAATGGGAATTTATTGGCTTATCGTTTTGAGGCTAGAAATTCAAATCAAGCCCTCATCAAGGTGGTGCTCCAAACCACCACATCCTGTAAATAAAAGGATTAAGTGATCAAATGCCCACTGAATGTTTAAAGTTGCGATACCTAGCCATCTTCTCCTATTTGGCTCTCAGAATACTGGAGCCAAACCTTTATGGTCCAGGAAGGAAAGTGTAAGGGTCCTCTCCAGGGAATCTAATCACCTCAGAATACTGACATCAGGGTTCCTAATCCCCAGGACCACTCTGCAGTGGAGCGCAATGTTAACAAAAGCTGTACTCATGGGCTAATAGCTTCCAATCATCTTTTTAGTCTCCCACTGTTAATCATGACTGAAGTGGTATTAATGTAAAAAACTTAAAAGGTAACTGTAATTCACAAATAGGAAACATAATAAGGTATCTAAAGCCTTTACTAATTTTAGAGAGTACTCTCTAAGTATAGGTTTGTTATCAAGTGTTTCTCATTAACCTATTCTATATAAGTAGGGAAGGGTGGATTTAGTAAACTGTAAATAGGCCAAAGAAATCTGGAAAAACTGGTAACTATACCAAGAACAGGAAGGACTGAGAAACAATGAGGATGACAGGTCAATCAAATGCACTGAGAAAATAGCCACCATGCAAATTTGATCCCTCATCTTCTGGGGGCAATCTTTAGTTGACCTTTCTGGCTTAAATAAAATGCAAATAAGACATTTTAGAAGTTTTCAATTATGATTATAGACCAGGCCAACACATACAATGACACAGACAATATAATGACAAGAATGCTGATCAAGCAAAACTTAAGTTTTTAATGAGAAAGACAAGAAATCCAAAATCCCATGGATGAAATGTGAATATTGACTATGAAAGGGCTCTTTCCAGGGTCTCTGATGCCTGCCCCCTCTCCCTACCTCCCCCCACCCCCGAGCACTCCCTGAGTCTGGGATCCAGGAAATCCTGAAGCAGGCTCGCAGCTATAGCAAGAGATGAAGTGCTGTCACTCCAAGTGCCAGTGGGGCTAGGTCTCTGGGGTGGTCACTGCAGGCCACACTGTGGAGCAGAAAGAACACCCCCTGTGGCAGGGGCCTGTCCCAGAGGCCCGAAGTTTCTGCGAAGTGAGGTCCACAAGCATTCCATTGCTGCTCTGGACAGAGAGAAACCTCAAGTCAGAATTCCTATGAGAAACCACTCTGATCATGTCCAGTGTGAATGATGTGAAAGATTATAAAGATGTTCTCTTCACTGATGCCAAATGACAGGGTGAGCTGCAATGGCTCACTGCTGAGTGTCCATCCCACCTCCATCTTGCACTGAGGGCTTTCTCCCCTTGGAGGAGTTCTCCATGTCACCTGAGTTGGACCCTGTGGAGCTTCCCTCTAGCTCATTTACCCTGTGCTGTTCTCTGGTGACTAATATCAGTAACTCCCCACACGTTCACCCAGATAGGCTCAGACACACACTATCTGAAGTAATTTCAAGCCTAGCAGCATTTATTTTCTCAGAGCTTTAGTTCTTCAGCCTGAAGGGTCTGGGGCCCCATCTCATCACTGAGAGAAATGAAGGAAAAACATTTCATAAGTTTTCTTTATAATTATATACAAGGAAGTGGAGGAACATATGGTCAAATGCCATGTGATCCACCAAGTTTTAATTCATCTGCATTAATTAAGGCTGATTCACATACATGGCAATCATCGTAACAGCCAATCATCCAATATTTATGTGCCTAAAGCTTGGGTGGATATAATCTCTACTGCCATAAAATGATTTATAATCTAGTGAGAAAATGTATTCACATGAAAAGAAAAATGACAGAGGACACTAATTTGTTCTCACACTGTTGGCTCATCTATAAAAAGGGCAATAGTCACATCTGCTTCATAGGATTATTATAAAGTCAGATAATGAAAGTGTGCCAGTTTGAATGTATTATGTCTCCCAAAATGCCATTATCTTTGATGCAGTCTTGTGTGGGCAGACTTATTAGTGTTGATTAGATTGTAATTCTTTGAGTATGTCCATGGAGCTGCGACCTACCCAACTGTAGGTGATAACTGTGATTAGATAATTTCCATGGAGGTGTGGCCCCGTCCATTCAGCTGAGCACTATATAAGCTCTACAGAAGGAGCAAGCTTGCTACAGCCAAGAGGTACATTTTGAAGAATGCACAGGAGCTGAGAGAGGAGCTGCAGCTTACAGAGACATTTTGGAGTAAGCCTTTGAAAGCAGACTTCTGCTCTGGAGAAGCTAAGAGAGGACAAATACCCCAAGAGCAACTAAGAGTGACATTTTTGAGGAGCTGCAGCCTAGAGAGGAACATCTTGGGAGAAAGCCATTTTGAAACCAGAACTCTGAAGCATATATCAGCCATGTGCCTTCACAGTTAACAGAGGTTTTCTGGATGTCACTGGCCAGCCTTCAGTGAAGGTACCCCCTTACCTTGGACACTTTATGGCCTTAAGACTGTAACTTTGTAACCAAATAAACCCCCTTTATAGAAGCCAATCCATCTCTGGTATTTTGCATTCTGGCAGCATTAGCAAACTGGAACAGTAAGTTAAAGCACTTAACCCAGAATATAAAACAGAATATAAAACCTCCATTGGTCTGAGATGGAATCCTTAAAGTGTGGAAATAACTACTAAAGCCATGTAATCCAGGAAAGCTATTCTTTATAGAATAATTATAGAAATAATGAAGAAACACATACTGATGCTTTTGCTATAGTTGTCTAATACGGTTTTTACTCCCTGATAGCTTAAATGGCAAAACGCAGGCTATTAAAAAGGACATGCTGAGGAGGATGGAATCGGTGCTTGGCATTTCTGATGTCAAGAATTTAACTTATAAAAACTTGTTTAGTATCACTGAAAACAATTTTTCTAAATTAGCATTGATGAAAGAATAAACAAGAATTTTCTCCTCACCCACAAATGACCCCCCCCCCGATATTAAAGATCCTAGCCACACCAGCCTAGTAAAAGAAAAACAAAAATTATGAAAAGTAGAAGAACCAACCTTTTGTAATTCTTAGGTTTTTTTTTTTTTATTTTGGAGCAAGCAAGGAAGCATTTCTAGCCAATCCATAATAATATGTTTGAATCTTTAAAGGAGAAGGGAAGGAAGGTAGAACACCGAAAACACATCCTCAGCCATAGGAGCAAAACCGCATTCAGACAAGGCCTCTAAAGCTAAGGCTCCTGCTACAGCCCCAATCCCCCAGCACTAAGATCCTTATTGTTAACAGGGTCCTGTACAGTTTCTCAGCCTATTTCCAGTGACTGTAGGGCTTCCTCCAGTCTGTGCATCACTGTGGCACTGGACTGAACAGCCTTTGTTTCAAGCAACTTCATAGTTTCCAAGTTGAGCATCACTGTACCTGGAAGGAACACATGGAATTTGATTATCCTGTATGTTCTCCTGGCACTGGAGGTATACAGGTAATGTGACTGCATAGAAAACACTGCTAAGGCTACCCTATTGGTCACCCTATAGCACATCCCTACATTAGAATCACCTAGGACACTCAATAAAATTATGATAGAGAACATAAATAGATTAGCTAACTTAATCCTTGGCAAAAACCTATTAACAAGTTAGCTGTCATTAGCCCCATTTTACAGATGAGGAAATGGAGGAACAGAGAGGTTAGTTTGCCAGTAAGAAGGTTGTGCTGGACAATCTGCATTTTTACGGAGCTCCCTTGTTTATTCTAAGTCAGGCCAATACCAAGTACAGGATGTCCAAGTTTGCAGTTGTATCCCAGAAAGCAGGATCCAGTTAAGACTCTTTTTGGGCAGACAGATGGAGAAGGGGCTGAGAGTCAGGAGTTCCTCAAATCTTTTCCTTCCTTGGATTTCCCAGCTGCCTCCCATAGTGCCTCAGTCCTGGGTTTCCATTATTACTCTGGATCTGGAAACCCAGGAATTCTAGCATCCCAGGATCTGAAAGAGTCCCTGTTCTTGTGGGAGGGGAGTGCAAGAGAGTGAAAGAGGATTCCTTGCCATGGTCTAGGTTTGCACTGCCTAGAGCCGAAGCACATGAGATTCCATACCTTCAAGACTGTTTCCTTTGGGACCTCCTTGCCAAGATGTAAATTAGCTGTTTTGCCTGCTGCTGGTACTAGTGCCTTCCAGAGATGAGGATCTCAACCTTTCCCTCAGAATCAGTCTCTCCCACATGGAGCTGGACTTGGAACCCCTGCTTAAGCCCCGGAAGGAGGACTCTGCTTGGACCTGTGTAGAAAGGAGAGTTCCTGTGGGATTAGCAATACTAGAGAAGGGGGATAGGAAGGTCACGGGAATCTTGGGAGTGTGCCCCGGAATACCATGGTGGGGAGGGGTGGTAAAGACACCAAGTAACTTCCCAACAGACATTCCTCAATGTGAAACACGGATGGTTTTAGAAAATGCTTAAACCTTTGCTGGTGAGCAAAGGAAGGCCCTCCCAGGAATGGAAACATTTGCCATTAGGCCAAGCACCACTGCTCTGACCCAGGATGAGATCTGGAAGTGAAGCCCCCATGAGGCCTAGAGACCGCCACAAGACTGCACATTAGACCTACACAGTTCCTTTCCTAAGCCCCTTCCACACAAGGGGTGCCTGCTCATTAGCTCCCAGAGACCCACGCCAGCTAATGAAGGGTTTTAGCAGCACCTAGCACCAACCTCCAGCCAGCCCCGTTGGTGCATATAAAAGTAAGGATGGCAGAACATGAATTGGAATACAGGCCTATCTTGAGCGCCACTGTTTACCCAATAATAAATGTTACAACATTATAGTCAGTCCAGAGATTCATATCTCCAAGTGCTGGATGCACTAGTATGAGTATCATTTATAAGAGCTAACATTTGTTGTGGGTCAAGTGCTTTATAACAGCTCTGTGAAGAAGACAATTATTTCCATTGTTACAGGTTAAGAAGTAGAAGTGGTAGAACTGAGATGAGAATCCAGGAAGTAGGCTACCAAGCTGATGCTACCAGAGCTTAGCTTTCCCACAAAGTATCAATTACCAAACAAAATTCGCAGTGATTGCAAACCCCTTTCTGTTATTATGGAATCCAAAACCTAATATCTACTTCAATGGCCATGCCTTTATAATGCACATTGATTATAAGCCTCTTTTCTAAAGATATCATTTCTGGAGTAGTTTTAGTATTACTCAGAACTTATTATTTCATAATCATTTAGCTCATGCTCTGATACATCAGTTCTTAAAGTGTGTGGTCTAAGGGACCCATGTGAGTCTCTAAAAACTTTGCAGGGGGTCTGTGAAGTCAAAACTATTTTTATAACAATATTAAGACTTTATTTCTTGAACGTAAAGGGCAAATCTAAGAATTGTACAAGTGAATCTTCTGGCCATTTCACTCAATGAATGTGAAATGGGGAGCAGACTCAGTTGTTCTCTTGGTCAATCTTGGTTTCTGAGGCCACTCAGTGTGTGAACATCTCAGTATGATGAGAGTGACTATAATAGTTCAACGTATCAATTCACCTCTTGCTTAACCACAAAACTTTCAAGGGTTCACCTTAGAATGGCATCTTTTGTGGGGCATTAGGTTCTATCTTTTACTTTATACAATAGCAGCACACAGTAGCATTATTAAACAGCAATCAAGGTTAGAAATTTTTTCTCCATTTTGAGCCAGAATTTAACTCTCAAAATTCTGACCATCTTGAAAACAAGAAGATAAGTGGCTGGAGAATCACAATTAAGAAAGAAGAAAATGAAACCTCCCCATTTTATAGTTATTTCTTAATTATTGTTTCAGGTGTGCTGTTTTAATAATGAAAAAGTCTGCAATTTTTTCTTTCAAGAATAAACATTTGCATGAAAGAACTAAATATTCTGCCTTGTCAAGGATGGTCAGTATAATCAATCCATCATGCAAGCCCAGGAGTGGGCAGAGACTTCTGACCACATATCTGAGTTCTTAGCAAAGTGGTATTAAGGTTTTGACCTGGGAAACCCAAGTTCCAGGTATCAAAGTATTCAGCATCAGAGCAGCATAGGTATTAGGCCCACAAATCAAAGATTCCTGGGATAAGGCTCCAGACTGCTAACTCTTGAGGTGATGGGAAAATGGGAGGAGTGGGAAGAATGGTGGAGCAGAAATGCAATCAAATAGGATTCACACCAAAGAGGCCAGACAAAAGGGGCTGAACATGCCTTTTTTTCTAATCTTCTCTTGAGAGTTTGCAGGAAAGCCTAAGAAAATGGAGTCAAAGCCAAGTGCCTGATGAAGGAGCAGAATATTAAGTAGAGCCTGGAGCCAGAGGGGGTCTCTGATGTTCAAGATGGCAATCTGATGATGGTGGACGAAGGAGGCTTACACCTAGTTGTGGGGCTGCTCAACAAGACACTCTTTCCAGTTATTTCCTAAATATTAGTTATTTAGGATAAGTTAATCAATTCCTCCCTAGATTTCTCTGATAAAACAAAACCTTGGGAGAAGAAACAGATGAAATGAAATTTCTGTATTTGGAGGTGGCTGTGGTTGAAAGCTGCACTGAAGGGAAGAAAATCTTTGTATTATACAAACATTTAAAAAATAATGTGGTCCCTGACTTTAAAGAGCTCATAGTCTGGGAAATGAAGTGCAGAAATCAAAACAGGCAATTAAAATAGAGCTAAGGGTTATGATAGCATGACATAAAGAGATTAAACTCAACCATTCTTTGCTTCAAAAGAATCCAATAGTGGCTTAGGGAAATTGAGCAGGAATAGAGATGAAACAAGACCTGGCCATGTGTTAATTGTTGAAGGTGAATGATAGGAATGAAGGAGTTTATTATACTCTTCTACTTTTTAAAATGTTTAAAATGTTTAAAATGTTTATTTCCAAAATAAAAAGTTAAATAGTCATCCCAATCCATTTTCTCCAGAGTTGCATCTATATATCTGAGCCCAAGATAAAGCAACCGTAGAGACAAGTTCAAGTTACCAACCTCAAAGGGTGGGGGGGACCTTAGCCCAGCTAGGTTTTCAAGTGTGCTTGCTCACTCATTCTTTCTCCAGTCTCTTCACACCAGCCAATGACTGCTTCATCCTTACTGTGGGAAAAAAAGAAAGAAAAGAAAGAAGCCCTCAGACAGGCATGTCTGGATTACCCTATAATAAAATATAAAAATTTCCTGACTGCACAGATCTTTACCCCACTTCTTACTGCATTGAAGAAAGTATTCCTCACCCTATAAATGCTAATGATTTCACCTGTAGATCCCATCTCCTCTCTCCTTTTTAAGGGCTTTTAGGGCCCACCCTAAATAATCATCCAACGAAATGAACAGGAAACCCTGATACTTAACAGATGTTGAAATCACCATCATCGGAAACTCTGTACACAATCACGACACATGAAAGAGCAGTACAGATCTGAAATGAGCATGTCTCCCAGTTTATCCTCCAGCTTAGGCTAAATAATGACAAAAAGAGGGTTTTAAAAATTGAAACACTATTAGATTCTTTTGAATCAACTGTCCTGTTGCTATGCTGAACAATACTAGGTCCAGACATATTCAATTAGCTATTTGCTCCAAATTAACAGCTTGCCAGGTAAGACTGGTTTCAAGAGTCCCACTTTGCTGGGCCTTTCAATCCAAAGATATTATGTTATAAATTCTGCCCAGTCTCAACCAGTTCTCCATTATGCATGCAAGACCCAACTTAAAAGCAGCCAGTTCATGCCATAAAATCTTATAAAGATTTTTGCCTGGCTTTCCCCTTTTGAGACCGTACTAAGATTCTGTCAAGGTAGTGTGGGAATTACAATAAACTTAGCTTTGCATGATCAGAGGTTTTTCTGGTAGACTGTTTGGGAGTTGAAAGTCAACACTACATATAAAAAAGCATATTCTGTAACTGCTTTTTCTTTTTAATGGGATCATACTATAAAGACTGTAGTGCTACTTGCTTTTGTCCGTCCACATGTATCCCCACGTCAGTACATAACAGATCTACTTCAGTCTTAATTGTTGCTTCTTATTACAAGGTATGAATGTCCCATACATGTTTCTTAAGCTTGTATGACTTGGACTCACAGAAAAAAAAAAAATACATTTTACATCACAAGTGTGTATCTGAAAAAAACTAATATACTTTTTTCCATGCTATTTCATGTTATCAAGGATACTGTGACCAACTAAATTGATTTCACCACCCTCTAAGGGTCGTAACCTGCAGTTTGAAAAATACTATCATTATTTGTTAACTGGCTGTTTCCCTATTGTTTTCCTCATTTCAATTGCAAATAATATTACTTCATTATTGCAAACTGATCCTTCTGTAAATATTTTAATGGGACAGACTCTACAGGATGCTGAGAGTGGTCACTATAGTGCAAGATCCTTTAGGGCCTAGGAGAGAACAGGGGCAGTCTTTGGTTCCATTCCAAGTGGTCAGGTTCCCTGGGCTCCTGTCCCTTTTCTTTCCACCTGATTCCGGGAAAAGGAGCACAAGAAGATGGGAATTCCTAGGAATGCCCAGCTCCTCTGGCTCCAGGCTGGAGTCCTGCCTTTGAGATCCCATGCTGGGGAGTGATTCATGGTAACCAGCAAAAGCTGGGGGCTGGAGACCATGAAATGAAGGCTCACAATTTCTAGCCCAAGTGGGCTTAAACCCGAGCTCCCCAGTGAAGCCCCTCTGCTGTAAGCATTTGAACACTATGATCACTAAGGTTATGCACCCACTCTTGAACTACCAGGCTACAGATTTAGTTAAGACTTCTTACCTGCTGCTAAACGAGTATTTTAAAACCTATAAGCTATACTGGGGCTTTAGCAGTATAATTGTGCTTAATATTGGTTATGTTCTTTTACTTCCTTAGGTTTTTACTGTTTTATTATGCAAGTCAGGCAGGCTTTCCTGGTATTGTTCTCTAATTACATCTTGTTTTTAAATCTCCTCAGCCACATATCTGATTGTTTCTTAAGGAGCTCACATCTCCCTGATACTACAAAGTATTTTTCATAATAACTGCAGCCTATGCTCTATGCAGAAAATGTGGTAAATCTTTCCATTGCAAAATAGAAAAATCACTTGGTTCCAACATCAGAATACTACCATTCTTAACCTAATGACATACTTCTTACCAGTATATTTATATATATAAATATACCTAAGAATATAGATACTTATTTTTACTATTTAATGGTTGTGGTGGTGAGCTAAGTACCCCAGAAAAAAAGTGCTCTTAAACTTAATCCATTCCTGTGGGTGTGAAACCACTGTAAATAGGACCTTTTGATGAGATTACTTCAGTTAAGGTGTGGCCCAGCTGAATCAGGATGGGTCTTAATCCTATTACTGGAGTCCTTATAGGGAAGGCCACAGGGAGAGAAACCTGAGAGAACAGCCAAAAGCTGGAAGTCAAAGGAGCCTGAAAGAGAATGGAGAAGCCAGGAGACTGCCAAGCGTACATAGACCCAGACCCCAAACTTGGAAACCAGGAACAAGCAGGCCCAGATGCTAATCAAGGCAGGAACTCTCAGTGGCAGGGCCCCTTTCCACCCAGGATGGATAAATACCACTCAGTAGAGATTTGTCTCTCTTCTCCTATGCAAAGTTGGAGTGTGTGGAACTGCCATATACCAACCCCAAACTGAGCAGTTTTGGCCAGCCTGGGAGATAGGCCATGGTGGGATTTCTTCCTCTGTTCTTTTGGACCATTTGTGCTGGGCAGTAAAGTGGTCATTTGCTGAAAGTTTTGGTTGTGCTCAGAGCCTGTGTTCCAATGAGGCTTGCTCCCAATTTTGGAGTGGGTTGATTTCTTGGTGGCTTCTTTTTATTGCTCTTACATTTCTTTTGTGCAGGAAATGTCATGGGCAACACAGGATTCATGGCTTTGTAAGGCTAAATTGAGGGTTGCCCCTACTATACCAGCCGGAGTAGAGGCACTGACTCACTGCTGAAAAACCTAGGGCATGCTGTCTCTGCTCTCTGGGGGAGAGGTGGTGATAAATGGAACTCTGAAAATCACCCCATGAATGGCAGGGAGTTGGCAAGCTGGTTCTATGCTGGATCAGTGAGGTTAGGGCTTTCACCACCTGGGGTACACTTCTCTGGCTCATGGCTTCTTATATTTGTTCTCACTCTGGAACCAGGCACAAACAGTGCATTCAGACTGATCACGCCACCCAGACTAATCTTGAGGTTAGTATGAAGCCAGTTATTATTCAGGAGACTAGTAAAACTGAAGAAGGGGAACTGGAGATGAAAACAAAAGTGTGAGCTTTTATGGAGGAGGGAGGAGATACAGGAGATGAAAGGTAGATATGGGCAGAAGCCAGGAGAGGATTTCCTTTTGTGGCTGTCCTGACTTTACAGAATGGAAAAATCTTGAATGCCTTGTATCCAATCCTGTAACCCCAACAGATTCTCAATCAAAGCTTGGAGAGGAGGAAGGAGCCACAGTGTGCTACGACCTTTGTTTGACTGGGTCCTAAAGTGAGTCAGGCAAGTATATACCACTTTAGGTGACCTCCCCAAATTCCAACTGAGCCTTAGAGTAAGGAGCAGGAAGCCATGGTCATGCTGCAACAGTTGTGTGTTGGTGCCTGGATATTCTAGCCCTGCTGGAGGGATTCAGCACTCATCCGATTCCCATGTCCCAACAGGACATTGATGATTTTATTAGAAAGTGTCCCTCCTTGGTGAAGGACAAGCTGATTTTCCTCCTTCCCCTGGGTGATACAATTGAGTAGGTTTAATGTAGCTTCCTTGATTGGTGGAAGGCTCTCATGCTAGGGGTGTGGCCACCCTAGTAGCTTGCAGGGGAGCCAGGCCTGCTAGGCATATGCCTACTAACCAGGTGGCCTATAGGGCCCAGGGGTTGGGCTGGTGGCTGCCCATTCCTCCCAGGGGCCTAACTCGCTAAGCTATTGTGGTTACCATAGTAAGAGGTCCCAAAGGACACCACAGACAGGATCTCCACTGGAGAACTTTGGGAAAAACAAACCAGAAGGAGGCCATGGGCTCAACAGACATTTGCCCATGCCTGACCACTTTCCTATAATCTGCAGATCTCCTGCCTGTCCCTTCAGCCCTGACTGAGGAGGCCTGAGGAGGCCTGCCTGGGAAGGGCCTCTTGGCCCAGACTTCACTGAATTAAAAATGACCTACAGGTAGGGCCAAAGGCCAGTCCACTACCCACCCCACCCACCCCTGGCACAGGAGGCCTTCTGCCCCAGTGTGATTTGGGGATAGTGAGCAATATTTTATAGTGCTTTTAGATACAGGCACCCAGGCTACCATTATTCCAGGAAACACAGAGAGGAGGGGACAGCATATAGTGTTGGGAGGTTCTGAGCATTCCACACAGGTATGGGGATGGGACGTTACTGCTACACTGTGGGGTTGGTCCCCATGGCCCTCTGGCTATCTCTTTACTTGTGTTTCCCTCTGGGAAAAGCATTGTAGTAACTGATATCCTGAACAGCTGTACCTCCCAGCGGATATGAGGATATGCTCCCCTATTTCAACAAATTCAGGCCATCAAGATTGGATGAGTGACAGACTGGGCACTGCTAGTGCTCCTGTCTCCTTGCTGCATTGTCCAGCAGCAGCAATATAGCCTCCCTGGTTGAGAGGAGGACATCACTGAACTCATAAAGGACCTTCTATCTGCAGGTATCCTCTGCTCCACTATCTCTGCCTGTAATAGCCCCACTGTAGCCAGTGAAAAAGGAGAGTGGAGTGTGGCAGCTGAAGATACACTATTGGGCTTGAAAGCAGAAGAGCCCCTTTGGCATACCCCCTGTCCCAGACATTGTGACTCTTAACAGAAGCCATTATGGTCTCCATTCATTTTTGGTATATAATTATTGACTTGCCCAATGTCTTTGTCATGATCCCACTCTGGGAGCAGGACAAGGATCATTTTGCCTTTCAGTGGCAAGGCCTACACTATACCTCCACTGTACTGCTGCAGGGTTATTTAAACTCCCCTAACATCTGCCACCAGTGAATAGGAAAGGATTTGAGTAAGCTACCCTTGCCCAAGGGACACTAAGTGTTCCATTATATTGCTGACATCATGCTGGTGGGCCAGAGTGAGGAACAAACTGTCTAGGGATTGCACATGTTGGTAACTGGCTTCAACAATCTGGCTATGTTGTAAATTTGACAAAACATAAGGCCAAGGAGACATGGCAATGCAGGACATCTACTGAAACCTTTCCCCAGAAATTCAGCAAAAGAAAGAACTCTCACTTGCTCAGAACTCTGGGGAAAAGGCACGACGAACTAAAGGATCCAACAAACACTGATTCGAAGAAAGAGAAAAATACCAGCTGGGAAGCTTTTGCCCCAGACCAGCTGTCCCCACCCCCCCCCACTCCTCCTCACTCAGTTCCACACAGCTTAGGAAGCACCCAGGGGCAGTGGTTAAGATCCCTCCCACATCCCACTGGGGACACAGTGAGTTAGATCCCCAGGCATATCCAGACACAGATGCAAGTCTGATGCCCACGGCAGCTCACAAGCTGCAGAGGAGGACTGATTACAAAAGGGTACCAAAGAGGAGCTTCCAAAATGGAGGATTAGGGAGGGAATGGCAGAACCTACTTCTAGCCCCAAAGCAGCAAGTAGCCAGACAGAAACTGTTTGAATCAACTTTTTGGGTACCTGGGGCACAGGGGAGGACATCTTAATAGCCAGATCAGTGTGAGATAAAGAGACTGAGATAATGTGGACAGAGACTGGTGTCCATCCCCCACCACTGAAGGAAGCAGCAGGAGGAACCCTGATCCTTGCCCAGGAGAAGGCTGCAGACTGGGGTGGCTGTGGGAGTCCTCTGCCCCAAGTACGGGGGGGGGGGGGGCAGGGATACAGCCCAACACTGAGCTAGATACTAGCTAGCAAGGTGAGAAAATGGTATCTCTGGAGTTACAGCCCTGCCTGGTTAGACACTGATGGGCACCATGATTTAAACATTTTGAGGACAAATAGGAAACTGAAGAGTGCCATCTGCTGGGCAGGCTGTAAAGTGCAGGGGAAAAAAGCAGGGGTTTTTGGAACTTCCCCAAACCCTACCTATCCCAGGCTCATCAGAGCTGTCTACACTTCCTTCTCAGATACCAGCACTGTTTTGCCTGGAAATACAATCCAACTGTCAAAGCAATGCCCCTGATACAAACTGAAGCAACAACCAAATTACAGGCAAGAGAGAGAAACCAACTGTGCCGGTTTGAATGAATTATGTCCCCCAAAATGCCAGGTTCTTTTTTCTGGTATTTTGCAAAATGGCAGCGTTATCAAACCAGAACACCAACCTTCAGAATAGACCCATCAAGATAATCATATGACCAGATATCAGCAAAAAGAGCAGTGTCTCATGGAAATGACCGACAGCATGAAGCACACAAACATATACATCCTGGATGTCCTGAAAGGAAAAAAGGGAAAAGAACCATGAAAGATATTTGAGCGAAGCCTGTGGGGTACACAGCCCAAGAGGCAGGGGAACTGCATGGAAGTGACAGAACCCATGTCAAGCCCAGGGACTTGTGGGTACATGGCTGAGAGGGACTGAGGGGAGTCTGAGCTGAAGGAGTGGACACTTGCCACAGCCCCAGCGTATCATAAACAACCCCAGGAATGGCTAGGAATATTGTGTCTTAAAGCCCCCTTCCCTGCCAAACAGCACAGGGCACAACCCTCACCCACAGGCAGGGTTGGCAGTCCACAGTGCACATGGAAAATTGGTGCACTGATTGGACATCCACATGGTTTGGACCCCCACCTGATGTATAAATGAAGTTGGAGAGAACTGGATTGAGGATAAGAGGTGGCTCAGGAGTGCCATCTGCTGGTATGTCAGGGAGACTGCACTGCATCAAGCTGTAGCTCTTGTCAAAGTACAGATAATTTTTAAAATAATCTTGCATATTCTAAAAGGACCCTATCAAGATAGACAAATGCCAAGAAGCCCTAAACAACAGAAAATTCTAAAGCATATGAAGAAACCAGAAGATATGGATAACCCAAATGCCCAAATTAAAAAAATCAGAGGAGATACAGAACTTGGAGAAATTACAGAAGTAAACACAAACAACAATACCGTGGCTCAGGATATAATGGACATCAAGAAGACCCTAGAAGAGCATAAAGAAGAATTTGCAAGAGTAAATAAAAAAATAGAGGATCTTATGGAAAAAAAGAAACTGTTGCTCAAAATAAAAAGATCCTTGATACACATAGTACTAGATTAGAGGGAGCTAAGGAAAGAATAAGTGAACTAGAAGAGTCTAGATTGGAAAGTGAAAGCACAAAAGGAAGAATGGTGAAAAATATTGGAAAACTCAATGGATCTCAGGGATATGAAGGAGAACATAAAGCGCACAAATATAAGAATCACTGGTGTTCCAGAAGGGGAAGAGAAGGGTAAAGGACTAGGAAGAGTTTTCAAAGACATTGTTTGAGAGAACTTCCCAACCCTTCCAAATGACATGAGTACACAAATCATAGATGCCTAACAAACTCCAAACAGAATAAATCCAAATAAACCCACTCAGAGACATTCTTTTCAGATTGTCAAATGCTGAAGAGAAGGAACAAGTTCTGAAAGCAGCAAGAGAGAAGTAATTCACCACATACAAGGGAAATAGTATAAAACTAAGTAGTGACTACTCAGCAGCAATCATGGAGGCAAGAAGGCAGTGGAATGACATATTTAAAATTCTGAAAGAGAAAAATTGCAAACCAAGAATTCTTTGTCCAGCAAAGCTCTCCTTCAAATTGGAGGGAGAGCTTAAAATCTTCACAAACAAATGCTGAGAGAATTTGCTAACAAAATACCTGCCCTACAAGAAATACTAAAGGGAGCCCTACTAGCTGAGAAAAAAAGAAAGACGAGAAAGGTCTGGAGAGGACACAGAACTAAAGGGTTTTAGTAAGGGTACATTAAAGGAAATAAAGAGAGAAGGGAAAAAAATATATCTGACAAACAAAAACCAAGGATATGATGGCTGATTCAAGAACTGCCTTCAGAGTAATAAAATTGAATGTGAATGGATTAAACTCCCCAATTGTTCTAGTTTGCTAATGCTGCCAGAATGCGAAACACCAGACATGGATTGGCTTTTATAAAAGGGGGTTTATTTGGTTACACAGTTACAGTCTTAAGGCCATAAAGTGTCCATCAACAAATGGTACCTACACTGGAGAAAGGCCATTGGCATCCCTGGGAAGGCATGTGGCTGGTGTCTGCTTGCTTCCAGATTGTGTTTCAAAGTGGTGTTCTCCAAAATGTCTGCATCAGCTTCCAACAGCTGTCTTCAAAATGTCTCTCAGCTCCAGCTCCTCTCTCAGATTCCCTGCATTCTTCAAAGCATCCCTCTTTGAAGCAGGCTCGTTCCTTCTGTCTGAGCCTACATAGTGCTCCAGTAAACTAATGAAGGCCCAGGCTGAATGGGCAGGGCCACACCTCCATGGAAATTATCCAATCAGAGTTATCACCCAAAGTTAGGTGGGGCACATTTCCATGCAAACATCCTAATCCAAACATTCCAACTTAATCCCTGCTAACTTGTCTGCCCCCACAAGACAGCATCAAAGAACATGGCTTTATCTGGGGGACATAATATATACAAACCAGTACACAAATTAAAATATATAGGTTGGCAGAATGGATTAAAAAATATGAACCATCAATACATTGCTTCTAAGAAACTCATCTTAGACCCAGAGACAAAAAGAAATTGAAAGTGAAAGGATGGAAAAAAATATTCCATGCAAGCTACAGCCAAAAAGCAGGAATAGCAATATTAATCTCAGATAAAATAGACTTTAAACGTAAGGATGTCATAAGAGAAAAAGGACACTATATAGTAATAAAAGGGACAAATCAACAAGAAGAAATAACAATCATAAATGCCTATGTGCCCAAAGTACCCCAAAGTACATGGGACAAACACTGGCAAAACTGAAGGAAGCAATAGATGTTTCCAAAATTGTGGGAGACTTTAATACATCACTCTCTCCTATAGACAGACCAACCAGAGAGAGGAACAGTAAGGAAACTGAAAAACTAAACAATGTGATAAATGATTTTAACTTAAAAGACATATATAGAGCATTACATCCCAAATCACCAGGATACACATTCTTCTCTAGTGCCCACGGAACTTTTTCCAGAAAAGATCATATACTGGGCCACAAAACAAGCCTAACTAAATTTAAAAAGATTGAAATTATACAAAGCACATTCTTTCTTCACAATGGAATACAACTAAAAGTCAATAGCCATCAAAGATTTAGAACATTCACAAACATCTGGAGGATAAAACAACACAGTCCTAAACAATCAGTGGGTTAAAGAAGACAGCAAGAGAAATTGCTAAATATCTAGAGATGAATGAAAATGAGAGCAAAACATATCAAAACTTAAGGGAAGCAGCGAAGGCAGTATTGAGAGGGAAATTAATAGCTCTAAATACATACACTAAAAGGGAAGAAAGAGCTAAAACCAAAGAACTAATGGAACAACTGAAGAAGCTAGAAAATGAACAAACTAATCCTAAACCAAGAAGAAAATAACAAGGATTAAAGCAGAAATAAATGACACGGAGAACAAAGCAAGAGAGAGAATAAATACACCAAAAGTCAGTTCTCTGATCAGATCAACAAGATTGACGAGCCCCTAGCTAGACTAACAAAATCAGAAAGAAGGAATACCCAAATAAACAAAATAATGAATGAGAGAGGGGACGTTACCATGGATCCTGAAGAAATTAAAAAGATCATATGAAGATACCATGAACTGTATGCCAACAAACTAGATAATGCAGAGGAAATGGACAAGTTCCTGGAAACACATGAACAACGTAGACTGTTCAGAGAAGAAACAGAAGACCTCAACAACCAATCACAAGCAAAGAAATCCAATCAGTCATCAAAAAGCTTCCCACAAATAAATGCCCAGGGCCAGATGGCTTCACAGAGGAATTCTACCGATCTTACTTAAACGCTTTCAAAACATTGAAGAAAATGGAACACTACCTAACTCATTTTATGAAGCTAACATTAATCTAATACCACAACCAGGTAAAGATGCTACAAGAAAGGAAAACTACAGTCCAATCTCCCTCATGAATATACATGCAAAATTTCTCAACAAAACACATGGAAATCTAACCCAAAGTCACATGAAAAAAATCATACACCATAACCAAGTGGGGTTCATTCCAGGCATGCAAGGATGGTTCAACATAATACCAATTGATGTAATTGATGTAATACAACACCAATGAACTGGAACAGAACAGTGTATTCCATGAGCAGGGCTTGCAGAACTCCTAGAAAATTATCTAGGAATCATCTTCAAGACCTTGTATTAGGAAGTCACTTCTTAGACCTTACACTCAAAACACAAGCAACAAAAGAAAAAACAGATAAATGGGAACTCCTCAAACTTAAAATCTTCTGTACCTCAAAGGAATTTGTCAGAAAAATGAAGAGACAGCCAACTCAATGGGAAAAACTATTTGGAAACTATGTATCTGACAAGAGCCTGGTATCTTGCATATATAAAGAAATCCTACAACTCAATGACAACAGTACAGACAGCCCAATTATAAAATGGGCAAAAGATATGAGAAGACACTTCTCTGAAGAGGAAATACAAATGCCTAAAAAAACACATGAAAAAACGTCCATCTTCACTAACTATTAAGGGGATGCAAATTAAGGCCACGAGATACCATCTGACACCAATTAGAATGGCTGCCATTAAACAATGAGGAAACAACAAATGCTGGAGAGGATGTAGAGAAGCTAGAATTCTTATTCATCGTTGGTGGGACTGTATAATGGTACAGCTACTGTGGAAGATAGTTTGGTGGTTCGTTAGAAAACTAGATATCGAGTTACCCTTCGAACCAGCAATTTCACTTCTCAGTATATACTCAGAAGATCTGAAAGCAGTGACACGAACATGTATTTGTACACAGATGTTCACAGCAGCATTATTCACAAATGCCAAGAAATGGAAACAATCCAAATGCCCTTTAACAGATAAGTGGATAAACAAAATGTGGCGTATACACACGATGGAATACTACGTGGCAATAAGAAGGAATGAGGTCATGAAACATATGACAATGTGGATGAAACCTGAAGACATAATGCCAACTGAAATAAGCCAGGCTTGACACAAAAAGATACTGTATGTTACCACTAATGTGAACTCTGAAAAATGTAAAATATTTTATACTGTAGAATGTAGGAGACCTACATGGGGCAGCACCTGCAGGTCTAAATCAGGGAGGGGGTGTCCTGTCCATCCTGGCCTCGTGAGATGGGTTTCTGTCTACCTTGCTGTGAATAGCACAATGCACACAGTAACCTCGTTTCACACTCACCTTAGGAAGCACACAGGGTCAAAGACACTTGCTTTGGAACTATCCCTGACAGCTGAGGCCTCTAGTATACTTCGAACGACTCACTTCTTAATGGCCTCATCCTTGGGCACACAGCGGGTACAGTTCCTGCAGCGAAGAGGCTGCACGTGGCGGCCCTTTCTGTCACCACTGTTGTTCCTTTTTTTGTCATCTTAGAAGTGAGCACCCAAGAGAGTATGCTGTTTTTATCATCATTCAGTTGGAAACATTTTATAATTTTGTTCATGTTTTCTTTCTTGATTCCTTAGTGTGCCGGTTTGAATGTATTATGTCCCCCAGAAAAAGCCATATTCTTTGATGCAATCTTGTGGGGCAGACAGAATAGTGGGGATTAAGTTGGAATGTTTGAATTAGGTTGTTTGCATGGAGATGCGCCCCACCCAACTGTAGATGATAGGATATTTCCATTGAGGCATGGCCCCACCCATTCAGGGTGGGCCTTGATCAGTGGAGCCATATAAATGTGCTGACTCAAAGAGATGGAACTCAGTGCAGCTGTGAGTGACGTTTTGAAGAAGAGCAAGCTTGCTAGAGAGGAACGTCCTGGGAGGAAGCCATTTTGAAACCAGAACTTTGGAGCAGATGCCAGCCACGTGCCTTCCCAGCTAACAGAGGTTTTCCGGACGCCATTAGCCATCCTCCAGTGAAGGTACCTGATTACTGATGTGTTATCTTGGACACTTTATAGCCTTAAGACTGTAACTGTATAGCCAAATAAACCCCCTTTTTATAAAAGCCAGTCCATCTCTGGTGTTTTGCATTCTGCAGCATTAGCAAACTAGGACACTTAGTTATTTAGAAATATATTTTTAATTTCCAAATATTTAGGGATTTTCAAGTTATTTATTTCTAATTTAAATCCATAGTGATTATAGAGCATGCTCTGTAAGATTTTAATCTTTTGAAGTATATTATTTTATGCCCCAGGATATATTCTAACTTGGTGAGTGTTCTATGTGTGTTTGGAAAAAAAAAAAAAAAAAAGAGCATTCTGTAGTTATTTGGTAGAGTTTCTTTAATGTCAATTATATCAAATTGGTTGATAGTATTGTTAATTAAAAAAAGAAAAAAAAAGAATGTAAGGGACCTAGAGATAGACAGCAAGTAGAGAAGGGGGAAGGGTGAATAATCTAATAAGAACAGATAAGCTATTGAGGGTAATCTCAACTTTATGGGAATGCTCAGGAATGATTATGGCTTGCAGACTTTCTTGGGTATGGTAGGATCATGTTGAAAGCAATGTAGTTGTTATAGGTATTTTTCTTAATACTTTGTTTGAATTGTTTTTTAATCTGATACAGTAAAACAAAAGCTATTGCATTAAAAAATTAGCTTCAATGCAGTTATTTTAGGTTATTTGGTTTTTCTTATGCCTTTGTTTGATTATGGTTTGTTAATTTGCTTGTAGGAACACGTTGGAAGGAAAGTAGTTTTTTTAGGTTATTTGTTTTTCTTAATTCTTGGTTTTGTTTGAAATGTTATGGTTTTTTTGGTCTTTTTAATTTTTTGATAAAGTTAAAAAAATATTTGAGGAAAAAATGGCTGAAATTTTCCCAACCCTTATGAAAGACATGCATAGACAAATTCAAGAGGCCAGATACACTCCAAAGAGAATAAATCCTAACAGACCCATTCCAAGACACATACTAATCAGACTGTCAAATGCCAAACAGAAGGAGAAAATTCTGAAAGGAGCAAGAGAAAAGCAATTCACCACAAACAAAGGAAGACAAATAAGACTAAGGGCTGATTTGTCATCAGACACCATGGAGGTGAGAAAGTAATGGTATGATATATTTAAGATACTGAAAGAGAAAAACCACCAGACTAGGATTCTCTACCCAGCATAGCTGTCCTTTAAAAAATAAGGCAGAGTTTAAAATATTCACAGATAAACAGAAGTTGAAAGAGTCTGTTAACAAGAGACCCGCCTTACAAGAAATACTAAAGGGAATTCTGTTGGCTGAAAAGGAAAAACGGGACAGAGAGGATTAGAGGACAGTACAGAAATGAAGATTATTAGTAAGGGTAACTAAAAGGATAAAAAGAGAAAATAGATCTGACAAACAAAAACCAAGAGATAAAATGGTTGAGGTAATTACTGCCTTTAAATAATAACATTGAATGTTAATGGATAATCTTTCCAATCAAAAGACAGACTGGCAGAATGGCTAAAAAATACAGTACATCAATATGCAGTTAAAAGACTCATTTTACACCCACAGATACAAATAAGGGGAAAGTGAAAGAATAGAAAAAGATATATTCCACGCAAGCATTAACCAAAAAACCAAAAACCAAAAACCTGGGGTAGCTATACCAATATCAGACAAAATAGCCCTTAAAAGCAAAAATGGTACCAGAGAAAAAGGACATGTTATATTAATAAAAGGGACAATTCACCAAGAAGAAATAACAAGCATAAATATTTATGCATCCCATCAAGGTGCCCCAAAGTACATGAGGCATACACTGGCTAAATTGAAGGGAATAACAGACATCTCTAAAATAAAATTGGGCGACATAAACACACCACTCTCTTCAACAGAACACCTAAACAAAGGATCAGTGAGGAAACAGAGAACCTAAGTAATATGGTAAATGAACTAGATCTAACAGACATGTATATATAGAACACTGTACCCCAAAATAGCAGGATATGCATTCTTCTCAAGTGCCCATGGGACATTCTCCAGTATAGACCACATGCTGGGGCACAAAACAGGTCTTTTAGTAAAGTTTAAAGATTGAAATTATACAAAATACTTTCGCAGATCATAATGGAATGAAGTTGAAAATCAAGAACAACCAGAGAATTGGAAATTTCACAAGTATATGAAGGTTAATGACATGCTCTTACACAATCAGTGGATCAAGGATGAAACTGCAAGAGAAATCAGTAAATATCTTGAGATGAATGAAAATGAGAACATTAAATAGCAAAACTTATGGGAAACAACAGCAGCAATGTGGAGAAGGAAATTCATAGCCCTAAATGCTTACATTAAAAAGGTTTCTGGGAGAAACTAGAGAAAGAACAGCAAACTAATCCTAAATCAAGCAGAAGGAAAGAAATAACAAAGATTAGAGTGAAAATAAGGGAAATTGAGAACAACAACAAAATAGAATCAATTAAACCAAAAGTTGGTGCTGCAAGGACAATAAAGTTGACAAACCTTTAGCTAGACTGACAAAAACAAAGAAAAAAGTGAGGATGCAAATAAAATCAGAAATGAGAGGATGGTCATTGCCATGGACCCCAAAGAAATAAAAAGATCATAAGACGATACTATGAACAACTGTATGCCAACAAACTATACAACTCAGATATGTTTCTAGATTTTCTAGAAACACACAGCCCACACTGATGTGGGAAAAAAACAGAAGACCCCAACAAACTAATCACAAATAAACAGATTTAATCAGTCATCAAAACCTTCCCAACAAAGTAAAGCCCAGGACCAGATGGCTTCAAGGGCAAATTTTACCAAGCATTCCAAGAATTAATACCAATTCTGCTCAAGCTCTTCCAAAAATTGAAATGGGAACCCTACCTAGAGATTCTTTGAAGCCAACATCACCCTAATGCCAAAACCTGACAGACACTATAAGAAAAGAAAACTATAGACCAATATCTCTAATGAATATAGATGTAAAAATCCTCAAGAAAATACTTGCAAATTTAATCCAAAAAGCACATAAAAGAATTATAGACCATGACCAAGTGGGTTTTATCCCAGGTAGGCAAGGCTGGTTCAACATTAGAAAAATTGATTAATGTAATACACCACATGAACAAATTGAAAGGGAAATACCACATGATCATCTCGATTGATGAAGAAGAGGCAATTTGACAAAATCCAGCATGCATTCTTGATAAAAACACTTTGAAAGGTAGGAATTGAAGGAAACTTCCTCAACATGATAAAGGGCATATGTAAAAAACCTACAGGTAACATTGTACTCAATGGTGAAAGACTGAAAGCTTTCCCTCTAAGACCAAGAATAAGATAAGGATGCCCACTTTCACTACTGTTATTCAACATTGTGCCAGAAGTTCTAGCTAGAGCCATTAGGCAACAAAAAGAAATGAAGGGCCTCAAATTGGAAAGAAGTAAAACACTCACCATCTGCAGACGACATGATCCCATATTAGGAAAGTCCCCAAAAAATCTACGACAGGGAGAAACTAAGATGGTGGCTAGGTGAGACAGGGCAAAAAAACATCTCTGTGAAAAACACTAGATAAAAACCAGAAAGTGATGCAGAATACCAGTTACAGCGATGCGCCAGCTGGACGAGGTCTGCTAGTATCACAGGGGCCGTATACTTGGTGAAACCGAGAGTCTGCATTCTGAAGTGAGTGACTAAGCTGGCTGGAAGACCCACAGCCGCGCAGCGGTGAGGGGAAGCCAGTGCTTGGCATTTGGAGACCGACTGGCTCTTTAAAAAAAAAAATGGAAAAACCCAGGAGCAGCTGCAGTTGCAGGAGTGGGACTCCTGCGGTGGCCTTGGATCTCCGGGAACCTGGGGGATTTGAATATTAAAGCTGCCCTTCCTCCCTGGCCACCTGTACACATGCTCCACATTCAGGGCGGACAGCTCTAGCAACAGACCCAATCTGAGTTCTCCAGCTGAACCCCACAAGAATCATTTCCCCACACACTGCGGGAACAAGGTTGAGAACCGACTTGAGGGGTATAGGTGACTCACAGACGCCATCTGCTGGTTAAAGTGTACGTCACCAAACTGTGTTTCTGAAAAATCAGATTGGTATCTTCTTTTTTACAACTTGAAAGAACCCTATCAAGCAAACCAAATGCCAAGAGGCCAAAAACAACAGAAAATCTTAATGCATATGATAAAACCAGATGATATGGAGAATCCAACTCCAAACACACAAATCAAGATGTCAGAAGAGACTCAGTACTTGGCAGAATTAATCAAAGAACTACAATTGAGGAATGAAAACATGGCAAAGGATTTAAAGGACATCAAGAAGACCATGGCCCAGGATATAAGCGACATAAAGAAGACCATAGAAGAGCATAAAGACGACGTTGCAAGAGTAAATAAAAAAATAGAAGATCTTATGGAAATAAAAGAAACTGTTGGCTAAATTAAAAGGACTCTGGATATTCACAATACAAGATTAGAGGAAGTTGAACAACGACTCAGTGTCCTAGAAGTCCACAGAACAGAAAATGAAAGAACAAAAGAAAGAATGGAGAAAAAAATCGAAATGGATCTCAGGGATATGATAGATAAAATAAAACGTCCAAACTTAAGATTCATTGGTGTCCCAGAAGGGGAAGAGAAGGGTAAAGGTCTAGAAAGAGTATTCAAAGAAATTGTTGGGGAAAACTTCCCAAACCTTCTACACAATATAAATACACAAAGCATAAATGCCCAGCGAACTCCAAATAGAATAAATCCAAATAAACCCACTCCGAGACATATTCTGATCAGACTGTCAAATACTGAAGAGAAGGAGCAAGTTCTGAAAGCAGCAAGAGAAAAGCAATTCACTACATACAAAGGAAACAACGTAAGACTAAGTTGTGACTACTCGGCGGCCACCATGGAGGCGAGAAGGCAGTGGAATGACATATTTAAAATTCTGAGAGAGAAAAATTTCCAACCAAGAATTCTTTATCCAGCAAAACTCTCCTTCAAATTTGAGGGACAGCTTAAATTTTTCACAAACAAATGCTGAGAGACTTTGCTAATAAAAGACCTGCCCTACTTCAGATTCTAAAGGGAGCCCTACAAACAGAGAAACAAAAGAGAACGAGATATAGAGAATTTTAAGAGACATATATAGTACCTTACATCCCAAATCACCACGACACTCATTTTTCTCTAGTGATCACAGATCTTTCTCCAGAAGGGACCATAAGCTGGGACATAAAACAAGCCTCAATAAATTAAAAAAAAAATTGAATATACTCAAAGCACATTCTCCAACCACAATGGAATACAAATAGAAGTCAATAAGTTTTGAACTGTAATGCCACTATTTACTTCCTACACGATATAAAATACACAAACTCTAATGACAAATCAGTGGTTTTGAACTCAATGTAAAATATGTAATTTTAGAGAACTATATAAAGGTGGGGGAATGGAGGAGTATAGGAACATAGTTTATGTGTCCTATTGAAATGAAGGTGGTATCAAAGAAAAACAAGATTGTTATGGATTTAAGGGGTTAATTTTAAGCCCCACAGTAAACACAAAGAAATTATCAGAGAATATAACCATAGAGATGAAAAGTAGAGTATGGGTTAAGAGAAATGGGGGAAGGGGCAGTGGGGAGTTAAGAAATGAGTGTAGGGTTGCTGTTTGAAGTGAAGGGAAATTTCTAGTAATGGATGGTGGGAAAGAGCATTACAACATTCTAAATGTGATTAATCCCACTAATGGAAGGCTAGGGAGGGGGTGGAATGGGAAGATTTAGGCTGTATATATGTTTCCACAATTGAAAAAAAAAGACAGTCTAAATAGATGACAACTGAATGCCAAGGATGAGCCTGGATGGGACTGGAGGATGGAGGACAGGAGGCTCAAAGGGACACAGTTGAGACATGAGGAAAAGGAAATATAGAATGTAAGCTGTGTATCATTGTTGAATCTCTTGTACTTCTTTCCATTCTGTCATCTTCCAGGTCACTGATTCGTTGTTCAACTTCCTCTAGTCTTGTACTATGAGTGTCCAGAATCTTTTTAATTTGGTCAACAGTTTCTTTAATTTCCATAAGATCATCCATTTTTTTATTTAGTCTTGCAATGTCTTCTTTGTGCTCTTCTAGGGTCTTCTTGATTTCCTTCATATCCCGTACTAGGGTCTCATTGTTCATCTTTAGTTCTTTGAGTAGCTGCTCTAGGTGTGTCTCTTCTGGTCTTTTGATTTGGGTGCTTGGGCTTGGGTTATCCATATCGTCTGGTTTTTTCATATGCTTTATAATTTTCTGTTGTTTTTGGCCTCGTGGCATTTGCTGACCTTGATAGGGTTCTTTTAGGGTTTGTAGACCAGTTGAAGTCCTTATCTCTAATTTATCAGATCTACAGCTTCGTGGAGTACACTTTCTCTAACTAACCAGCAGGTGGCGTCCACGAGCCACCTGTTCTCCACAAGCCAGATCTCCCCTGCTTAGCCTTTTTGGTGAGTGGGGGAGTGAGTCTTGTGGGGCCCAATTGGTGTCCCAAGCTTGCGTGTGTAGTTGGTGTTGCCTGCCCTGTATGTGGGGCGTGTTTCTGGGCAGTCGGGGAGGGGGGGTGGCCCTAACAATCAAATCTCCCTGATGATCCTAGAGTTTTAAAGCTACTGCAATAGTCTAATCCTTCAGTTCAGTCCTGCCACAGTTTGTCTCTGCCACTGACCCACAAGTCTTTGGTATTGGCGTATGGCTCCTGAGACTTGCAAGTGGGCCCCTCTTCCAGGCTGTGCACCCCGGGTCCTCTGTTGAGGGATGACTGTGCTATGTCGCAGGTGAGTGCCGTCCCCCCAGGGCAGTTCTGGGCTGCTGGGCTGTGTTGGGAGGCTCCCAGTCTGCTCAAATGATGGCTGAATGGGGCTCTGTTAATTCACACTGCTCCCCCTTCCCAGCTCTGGGACATTCAGCTGAGGTTGCAGGGAAGGCTAATGTCCACGCCCAGTTTTGTGGTGTGTGCCTGTTATTTGAAGCACTTCCGTCACACTGGGTTGTCTGGGGCAGCTCTGGGCTATGTGGCTGGCGATGGGCAGGAGTGTTCCCTGTCCACCAGGATGGTGGCTGTGAGCGGACACCCCCCTTTTCTTGGGAAGTTGTGTTGTTTAGTGAATTTTCTCAGCCACTGGATTATTGCCTTTTGTCTCAGAGCTCTCTTAGTTCTGCTCTTGACTTGACGTGCCCAAATTTCAATTCTTTGAAGCTTTCTGTATTGAGCTTCTTAGAGTAATTGTTTTAGAAAAAGCAAAAAGGATTAAAAAAAAAAAAAAAAAAAACGGCCCTCCTCAGAGATCTAATGGGTTATTGAAATGCTAATAGACAAAGCAACCAGGGCCATTAAGGAAAAGTGCCCAGGGCAGAGAGATCAGCCTTGCTTCGGGATTTGCATATGCGCCTCAAGGCCTGATCTCCGCCCTTCCCCTTTCTGTGTTCACCAGAACTCCAAAAATCCTCTGCTTTTATTTTGGAGTTTTTGTGTTGTTTTTTTTCTATGCCTGTCTCCTCTCTGCTGGGCTGGCTGCTCTCAGAGTCTCTGGTGTCTGGCCTCAGTCTATCTATGGTTGGAGTTTGAATCAGTAGAATGAGTTTCCGGTAAGAGCAGCCACTGCAATTCTCCCTTCTCCTTCCTGGAGCTGACAGCCCCTCCTCCCCCGGGACTGAGCCTGGCAGGGAGGGGCGCGGGTCCCCTGGCCGCAAAAACTTACAGATTTCGCTGATCTCAGCAGTTCCACGTTTTCATGAGTGTTGTATGAAGTATGCCCAGACAGATTGCTCTGTGGTGTCCAGTCCACGCAGTTCCTGCCTTTTTACCTACTTTCCTGGAGGAGTAACTAAAACATACAGCTCACCAGTCTGCCATCTTGCCCCGCCTCCCTCTTGTACTTCTTAGCTGCGCTTAATGGAATTGCATAAAAGAATGTTCTTATTGATAGGAAGCGTATATGTGAATTATAGTGTTTGTTCAAGGGTGTGTGCAGCTAGCTGTCATATGTTCAGAAGACAGCAACAGATGATGGATGATAGGGAGTGAGGGAGGGAGGGAAAGAAATAGTGATGTGACAGCATGTTAAAGTTGGTGGATTGGGCTATTGGGGGAGGGGGTTCAGGGTATGATGGAATTCTGTGTATGGGGTTAGTATTGTTTTTGCAACCATTCCTATAACTTTGAATTTATTTCAAAATAAAAAAAAACCTACAAGAAAGCTACTAGAGCTAATAAATGAGTTCAGCAAAGTGGAGGGATACAAGATCAACATGCAAAAATCAGTGGTGTTTCTATACACTAGTGTTCTGGTTTGCTAATGCTGCCGTTACGCAAAGCACCAGAAATGGATTGGCTTTAATAAAAGGGGTTTATTTGGTTGCAAAGTTATAGGCCTAAGGCCATAAAAGTGTCCAAACAAAGGCATCAACAATAGGCTACCTTCACTGAAGAACACTGATGGCATCCGGAAAACCTATATTAGCTGGGAAGGCATAGGCAGGTGGCTAGCATCTGTTCCAGGGTTCTGGTTTCAAAGTGACTTTCTCCCTGGATGTTTCTCTCTAGGCATCTGGGGGTATTCTCTTGGTTTTTTCCAGGCAAACTCCAGACTAGCAAAAGTCTACTTTCAATGGCCATCTCCAAAATAACTCTCTTGGCTGCAAGCAGCACTGAGTTCCTTCTGTCTGAGCTCCTGTAGGGCTCAGGTAAACTAATCAAGACCCACGCTGAATGGGCGGGGCCACACCTCCATGGAAATAATCTACTCAAGAGTTATCACCCACAGTTGGGTGGGTCACTTCTCCATGGAAACAACCTGATCCAAAGATTCCAACCTAATCAACACTGATACATCTGCCTTTCAACATTGCATTAAAGAACATGGTGTTTTGGGGGACTTAATACATCCAAACCAGCACAACTAGTAAGGAGTTATCCAAGGAGGTAATCAAGAAAAAGCTCCATTTACAACAGCAACTAAAAGACTCAAGTATCTAAGAATAAACCTAACCAAGAAACCAAGGAAGTGAAGAACTTGTACACAGAAAACTACCAAAACATTGTTAAAAGAAATCATAGAAGACTTAAATAAATGGAAAGACATTCCATGTTCATGGATTGAAAGGCTGAATTTTGTTAAGATGTCAATCCACCCAAATTGATCTACAGATTCAATGCAATACCAACAAAATTCCAAAAGCCTACTTTGCAGAAATGGAAAAGCTAATTATCAAATATATTTGGAAGGGTAAGAGGCCCTTGAATAGCCAAAAACACCTTGAAAAAGAAGAATGAAATGGAAGACAGACACTTCCAGACTTTAAAGCGTATTATAAAGCCACAGTGGTCAAAACAGCATTGTATTGGCATAAACATAGACATATTAATCAATGGAATTGAACTGAGAGTCCAGAAATAGATCCTCAGATCTATGTTCAATTGATTTTTGACAAATTCCCAAGCCCACTCATCTGGACAGAAAGTCTATTCCATAAATGGTGTGGGGGAGAACTAGATATCAATATCCAAAAGAATGAGAGAGGACTCCTATTACACACCCCATACAAAAATTATCAAAGACTTAAATATAAGACAGTACCAAAAATTCTTAAAAGAAAATGTAGGAAAGCATCTTCAAGATCGAGTGATATGTGTAATTTCTTAGACCTTACACCGAAAGCACAAAGAAAGAAAAAATTAGATAAATGGACTGACTCGAAATTGAAACTGTGCTTCAAAGGACTTTGTCAAAAGGGTGAAAAGGCAGCCAACTCAATGGGAGAAAATATCTGGAAACTGCACATATTACAGGGATTTGATATTCCAAATATATAAAGAATCCTACAACTAAACAGTAAAAAGACTAACAACCCAATTTAAAAATGGGCAAAAGACATGAATAGACATTTTCCCAAAGAGAAAATACAAATGGCTATAAAGTACATGAAAAGATGTTCATCTTCACTAGCTATTAGGTAAATGCAAATCAAAACCACAATGTGATACCATTTCATACCTACTAGAATGACCACTGTTACAAGGAAACTACAAGCGTTGGAGAGGATGTTGAGACACAGGAAAACTTATTCACTGTTGGGAATGTAAAATGGTACAGCTGCTATGGAGGATGGTTTGGTGGTTCCTCAGATAGCTTAGTATAGAGTTGCCTTATGATCTGGCAATCTCGCGACATGGTATATACCCAGAACTGAAAGTAGGGACGTGAATCAAAATTTGCATACTGATGTTCACAGCAACATTAGTCACAATTGCCAAAAGTGTCCATCCACTGAAGAATGGATAAATAAAATGTGATATGTATACAATGGAGTATTACTTCAGCAGTCAGAAGGAATAAAGTCCTGAGGCATGTGATAACATGGACAAACCTTGAGGACATTATATGGAGTGAAATAAGTCAGACAAAAAGGACAAATATTGTATGCTCTCAATAATATGAACAAATTATAATATGTAAACTCATAGACATAAAATCTAGAATATAGGTAACCAGGAGCCAGAAGGAGGCTAGCAAATGGGGAGTTGTTGCTTAATATGTGCAGAATATTTAACTAGGCTGAATTTAAATGGATAGAGGTGATGTGCTAGCATGTTATTTTGAGTATAATTAACAGTGTTTAATGGTGTATGAATGTGGCTGAAAGGGGAAGTTTAGAGTCATGTATGTCACCAGAAGGAAAGCTGGAGGTTAAAACATGGGAATGTATAACACAGTGAACCCTGTGGTGGACGATAACTGAAATTAACGGTACAAATATAAAAAGGTTCTTTAATCAACTAGAACAAATGTATGATATTATTACAAGGACTTAGTAATAGAGTAGTATATGGGAAACAATGTACCTACTGCAAATTATGGATCATCGTTAACAGTAATACCTTAATATCTTGCATCAATAGTAACTAATGCATCACACCAGTAGTAGGGGCCAATAACAGGGGAAGTGGGGTATGCAATGTTTTGGGTTTTCTTTTTTATTATTATTTTTTTTTTGGAGTAATGAAAATGTTCAAAATTGATTGTGGAGATGAATGTACAACTATGTGATCCTGTGATTATATACTTTGGATGGACAGTATGGTTTTTGAATATATCTCAACAAATGTGCATTAAAAGAAAAAAAAGATACAGGCTCAGCCAGCAGGTCACCTTCTTGGGTAGCATGTGGGCCAGAGCTCAGTGCTGGATTCTGACCTGATATGGGACAATATTGTCCCCAAAGTTACCCTCTCCCAAAAAAGGAGGCCAAGTGGTTGATCAGACGTATTGGCGCCAGCATATTCCTCATCTTGGTATCCTCCTGGCACCCCTATATCAGGTGACATGGCATCTAGGTACTTTCCACTGGGGAGCAGAGGAGGAGCAGGCCCTTCAGGAGGTAAAAGTGGCTGTTGCAGCCATTCTGCCTCTTGGACCTTTAGAGCCTGAATCTCTATTTGAGTTATACCTTTCTGCCACCTGGGCTCACAATGACTGGTTTCTGGCAGAAGGAAGGAGGAACAGGAATTCTCAGATCCTTGGGCTCCTAGACCAAGAAGTTTCCAGATGTATTCCCAACACTTCTCTTTCTTCAAGAGGCAACTTTTGGTATGCTATTGGACTTTGGTAGAAACAGAAAGGATCACCGAAAGCTCTCAGGTCCTCCTACGGCCAGAACTCACCATCATATCCTGGATCTTGGTAATCAGAACACTCACCCAAGCAGTGCCCAACAATAGAGCATCATCAAATGGAAGTGGTATATTCAGGATTGTGTCCTGCCCATGCCCCCAGGGAGTGACACTTTTGCATGAGCAGGTAGCAGGTACCAAAAGCCCCCCTCAACAGTGAACCTGTTCCAACACCAGATTAGGGCCCTTCTCTGCCTTATTGGCATCTTGGGGACCCTGAGTCAAGGGAAGCCCCACCAGAGGCTCAGTGCTTGTTCACTGATCCCATCAGCAAAGGTGATGCCATCTGGCATCCACTGGGCAGCGCTTTTTCTCTTGCCTCAGGCAGACTATATACCACCTCTGGCATTGGAAAAGTGCCTAATGGGCTAAACTGTGAGCAGTCCTCTTAGCCCTGGAACACTTGGACCCAAGCACCCCATGTACCTGTTTACTGACTCATGGGCCATTGCCAATGGCTTAGCAGTCTGGATAGGTTCACGGAGGGAGCACAATGGGAGAATTCAAGGCTCCCCAATGTGGTGAAGAGACCTTTGGAAACATTTGGTGGCTTGGAAAGGCACCATCTGTATTACCCATGTTGATGCACATAGCAAGGGCTGTATCATGATGAATATCATTGGAATGACCTAGCTAATAAAGGGTGCACTGAATTGCTTTCTGCATCTGACAAGGCTGAAGATCCTCCTGGGAAAGAGGCAGAGGATGATCCCTGTCCAGGGGATGGGGACAAGGAACTTTCCCTTGGTAACATCTATGAAATAGCTGAATTTCCCAAGGACGTTTCCACCAAACCGGACATGGAAACTCTGATACCATGAAATTATGGGCGTAGGAACATGGAGTACCTCTTTCATTAAAGAAGGCCCAATCCTCCATTTACTGATGTGAGAGATGTCAACTACAAGACAGAGCCCAAAAAGGGCATTCAATAAAGCTATTCCCAGAGAGGTAACATTGGGCTGCTTATAGCAAGTGGACTACATTGGCCCTTTCCCATCATTTCAAGGTATGTCCTATGCCTTGGTTGCAGTAGACACCTACTCAGGGTATGGCCTTGCCTTTCTAGTTCACCATGCAGGTGCAGTACACACATGGGATACTTCGCAAAAGCAGCTTCGCCACCCCTTCAGGTACCCAGATGACATCTCTGACCAAGGACCCCACTTTATTGTACAATCCACTCAATGATGGGCCCAGACACAGAATTAGATGGATCTTCCATGTCACCACCACCCACAGGCAGCTGGCATTGTAAAGAACTTTAATGGCAGTCTGAAAAAGGAGCTTCAATGTCTATGCTCTGACAACTCTCTTACTGGATGGACTGTTGAACTCAGCAGTTCCATGGAATGGAAAAATGGCCTTATCCTGCTTCCTAGCCTGGGGAGGGGTTGAGGATGGGGCAAGAACACAGGCTTTGCTGTGTGTCCACCCTTAAACCCATCAAAAACACACCATTGGGGACTCTATTTTCCAGCCACTTGTCATGGGATCATCCTGCTTTTTACCCCATTATACCCTCCACACATTTCTCATGATGGTGGGAAGTTAAGTGCCAGATGGAGGGGTGGGATAGCAGAAGCAGGTCTATAAGTCCTTAACCTATTAGGGGTGACAATCCACTTGGCAGGACCCATGGGACCTGACTCTCACATATTGGAGGTTAGTGGGTGGCACCTATCCCTGGTTGATCCACCAGTACCCTTGGGAACAGTCATGGGATACCTTCAAGGAGTCCTGACAATTCCCATCTATGAGGAAGGGGTGGAAGGGGCCAGAAGATATGGATAAAGCACTCAGATCAATGGGAAAGGGGTGAAGTTACAGCTCAGGGAAAGGAACAGACAGACTGGGTGACTAGAAGGAACAAAGAAGTTACTGCAAATAAGCCAAGTGAAGTATCTCACACAGGAAGTTGTTGCATGACTACCCTATCAGTTCTGGTTATTGTTCCCTTCTCCTATATCCTACAGATGTGACCCAGTGGCAACCTGGAAGGAAGACACCTTTGTCCAGCTGATCTCAGCCATCGGTGGCAGCAGAGAACCTGACTGATGGCTGGGATTTGCCATCTGACCTCTTTCTCCTCTTTCCCAAGTCTGGCTGACAATCCAGGAGGTGATCTTCCTTGCTTCGCATTTAAACTAACACTAGGAAGTTTTTCATTTATGCTCTGTAACAAAGATAATGACACAACTACTCTTCTTCACACCCCTGGACAACCTGTCGGGATGCAAGAGTTCTGATGCAATGAAACTGGCAAATGGCTCAGCCATCTTTCCAATTTATTAACCAATGAATACTGATACACAATCTGTCAGCCACCTTGGCTGACATTAATGAGTTCATAGCATGAACCCTTCAGGTTCAGCAGAAATCATTAGACTCCCTAATCAAAGTAATCTCTGATAATCACATTGCCTTAGACTTCCTCTGAGCCCAACAATGAGGCCTATGTGCTATTGCTAACACCTCCTGCTATATACATGGGTTAATACAGAGGAGGTGGAAAAGGAGACTAAAATCCAAGGGCAAGGCCACTGGCTACAAAATGTACAAAAAGATTCTCTGTGAAAACACTTTAGCTCTCTGGGTTGGGTTGGGGTGGGGTTGGGGGTGGGGGCAGGAAAGTATGAGTGCTAACATTACTTTAGTTAGGCTTGATCACACTGGATTGAGTAAAGGTATGCATAGATGAAGCCCTCCTTATGTGCTAAAGCTGCTAGTGTTTTCAAACCTTTACTGCCAAAATTGTTGAGAGCTATGGGCTGGCAGGCCCCAACTTTCTCTGCCTTTGTGTCTGAGTGGGAGGTGAGCTTATATTGTGTAAGAAATAGGGAGGAATAGGCTAGGCCTGGTTGAGAGGCTGAAGGGTGGACTGCTGGGGAAGTCAAAGACACATGCTAAGCAGCCACTGCCTGGTCCTTGCCTACCCCTGCCTCCTCTCCTATTGTACTGTTTCCATTCCACAACTTGGGATAGATGTTAAGTCTAATAAAAAGTCCTGACCAGACCCTAAACTTGGAAACTGGGAACAAGCAGCTCCAGATGCTGATAAAGGCAAGTATTCTCAGTGGCAGGACCCCTCCACACAGCATGGATAAATACCACATTGAAACAGTATGGATTTGTCTCTCTTCTCCAATGCAAAGTGGGGCATGTGGAGCTGCCATCTACTGACCCCAACCTGAGAAGCAGTTTTGGTCACCCTGGGAGGCCGGCCATGGTAGGATTTCTTCTCCTGCTCTTATGGACCCTTTGTGCTGTGTATGGAATAAAGCGGTCATTTGCTGCAAGTTTCTGTTTTGCCCTGAGCCTGTGTTCCCATGACACACAGTGTAGCAACTCCCTCCACACCATGGACTGCCAGCAGCCAGCTCCAGACCACCACAGTCTTCTGGGAGAAAGCACTGCTTTGATTTAGGACTTCTTGTCTCAAAACCATGAGCCAATAAATTCCTGTTATTGAAGCCAACCTACCGCATGGTACTTGTTTTAGCAGCTCAGAAAACAAAAACAATGGTTTAATTATGTTTAATCCAATGGATTTTAGTCAATATCTAATTTTTTTATAAATAGAACAGAGATGAATATCTTTGCCCCTAAAACTGTTTTCCTCCTCTAGGATCATTTCCTTTAGGATACAAAGTGAAGAAATTCTTGATACATATTGTCAAACTGGGATTCAAAAACCTTCCAAGTTACAATCTGAACAAGAATCAGTCATTTGAGTCTGATTTTTCCTGAGTTCACTCTCAGAAGGCATTCGTCTCTTAATTTTGAGGGTACAACACTACTGGCTGCTAGAGTGGAGATAAGTGTGAAAGCAAGAAGGTGAGACACCTGGAAACATGCTGATTCAACCAACTCCTAGGAACAAGAACATAATCCAAGCACATGGCTCCCTAACACCAGCCTGTTTTGCCTCACTTTGAACAACTGCTGCCTTTCAGACTTCCAATCCTCCTACAATTATCTCACCCCCTCTCCAGTCTGATGCCTCATTAAAGGCTCATCAGTCTTCTCTGATTTTGCCCAATGACAGTTGTTTAAGGTCCCATTCCCCCAGGAAGAACAGGGTCTCTAAAGTAAGGTTTGCCATTCTTAGCTGGATGCTGAGAACAAGGATGCCTTTTCCAGGGTCAAGTCCAACTACAGGGGGACTTTTAAATCAACTTGATTTTTTGGGTTATGTCTCCCTCAATAAATGGCACTTATATTCATGCAATGGTATTTATTATTTGATAAGGCAAGGATTGAGTTACTGATAGTTAAGAGCTTAGAAGAGTAGCTGGCACATATGTAGTAAGTGCTCAATAAATGTTGGTTATTTCATCATTGTAAGTGACATTCAGATACAATGTTTGACTTAATGTTTAGTAGGGTCTTTTATGTAAGCAAATCAGGCTTTTTAGTTCATGATCACAGCTGATCTTTAAATTTTTCCTAGGGCAGATCCTTAGATCCTTTCCCTTCCTTCAAAGTTTATTTTTCTTCCCATAACAAGGGTTGCACCCAACACCTGATCCTAACATAGGCATACTGTTTATCACTACTTTTTCTATGGATTCTTCAGAAGGCTGATTAATAGTCCAAAGGAGATGAGTATCAACTTTGATCAAGATGGCAGAGTAAGAAGCTTCAGGGCTCTGTCCCTCCACAAAAACTTTGAACAACCAGCAAGAACTGGCAGAAACATTCCAAAAACTCCAGAAAACAGTTAAAGGATTGCAGTAACAGGACGAGTGCCAAATCAAGAAAAAGCTAACTTAAAAGCAACAGATAGGCAATGCACTGGCTGCCCTGTGGCTTGTGTGGAAGCCAGCACTCTAGCCTGCAGGGTTGGCCAGCTCTTCTCCCAGGAAAGATACCAAACCAGTTGGTGCCAATGTGGGCTGGGAAGGCTGGTAGCTTAGGCTCACTTGCTGCCGAAACAGGAGATGTGCACAGGAGGAGGGCTTGAGTTATTTATGCCTAGATCCTGGAACAGGATAGAAAGGACCTGAATGGTGAGGTGGGTTTTAAAAAAAACCCTCTTTTAATAAATTTTTCATCCCCTTAACAACCCTCGACCACCTGCCCATCATGAACCTTACCAAGACCTTCCAGTCTGCTTTCAGTAGGACCTAGATTTCTGCCCAGACTACCGCTAGGTTCTACCTCTGCCTGGGACACAGGATACTGTCATCTGTACTCACTATGGCTTCTCCATCAACGTGCAGGGCTTCAAAGGGAAGTTTGTGAAGACCTCACTTGTGTTCCACAAACCAGGAACAGCCGTGCTGAAGTCGGTGGAAGAAGGACCAGAGTTCCAGGGGCCTGTGGCTGACAGATGCTGCTCTCGATGTGGTCATGAAAGAATGGCATACCACACCAGACAGATGCGTTCAGCCGATACAGGGCAGACTGTCTCCTACACCTGTACCAACTGCAAGTTCCAAGAGAAGGAAGACTCTTGATTTTCTTTTTTGAGCTACTCAGCAGTGCCTCCCTCTTCTCTTCCTTGGAAGGTGAAGGATACTGGGTCTTTAGATCCCCTGTCCATCCCCTATACTTTTAATGGCTTGCTTCCAGAAGGATTATCAGATCCTCCTATGGAGATTGCCATTGTCCTCAGAGCGCTCCTATGCCTAGTTGAGTTTCCTTATTAAAGTTATATTTCTCTGTAAGTATGTTATTTAAAATCTGCTTTGCTGCCACAGGAATTTAAATGAGCTAATAGAGATATAGTTTTCCTTTCAGTAAATATATCAACTGTAAAAGATAATATAAATTAGTAGTACATGAGAAAGAAAAAGGGGGAGAAAAAATTGGAGCCAGAAATGATGCCGATATAAAAAAGCCATCAGACAGCATAATATTGTGTGATGGCAGCACAATATTCTAAGTATACTGAACAAAGATGTTCATGAGTAAAGCTGAAAGAGGTGGGCTAGAGACATGTATGACACCTGAGGTAAAGATAGAAGATAAAGACTGGGACTGTTTAACTTATCAAAAACTGGAGTAGTCAATGACTGTGATTAAAATGTATAAATATAAAAATGTTCTTGAATGTGGGAGAACAAATGAATGTCAACCATGTGGAGTGTTGGAAAGGGGATGTTATTGGGGAAAACATATAATCAAAGTAAACTGGAGTCTATGGTCAACAGTGACATTGTTTGACATTGTAAGATGCTTCCATTAAATGTAACACAGGCAATATACCAAAGCTAAATGTGTATGAGAGGGGGATATAAGGGAGGGATATGGGATTTTTGGTAGTGGTGTTGTTGTCTGACCCTACTATTACATTGTATTGTATGATATCTTATTTTTCTTTTTATTATATTATTCGTTAAAAAAAAAACAAAACTTTTTCTCATAGTAATCAATATGTTCAAGTGCTGACTGTGGTGATAAATGCACAACTATATGATGATACCATGAATGATGGATTATATACTGTGGATAATTATATGGTATGTGAATATAGCTCTATAAAATTGTAGGGAAAAATATGAACAAGGATAAAAGTGCTGGAGAAAACATGGAGGGGGGATGTATGTATTTACTGTAGGTTAGGAGGCAGAATGGTGTAGCCTTCCTGGAGGACAATGTGGTGGTTCCACAAGAAGCTAAGTATGTGGGTGCCATAAAGTCCTGCAACCTCATTAGGGGGCATCTACTTGGAGGATCTGAGAGCAGGGACATGAATGGACATTTGCACACAGGTGTTTATGGAGGCAGTATGCCTGATCTGCAACGGGTGGAGATGGCCTAAGGGCACACTGACTGAGGAACAGAATGGTGAACTGTTGTGTGTGCATATAATGGAATATTGAGCAACTGCGAGGAGTAAAGCTGTGAGACACACAACGAGGTGAACAGATCCCGTAGACAGCATTTTTAGTGAACTATGCCAGAAACAAACACTATGTGTCACCAATATGGACTAACTACAATGTGTAAATTCAGAATTGAATCTTAGAGCACAGCTCTAAGGGGAACACTTATTGTAATGGTCCCTAGATTATAAGCTCTTACAGCAGCCACATCTATTCCTGAATTGTAATGCCTATCTCCAGATTCTGAGATGCTGATTCCTTTGTGTATAACCTGATCTATCCCTGGAACTGTGTGACACCTGAATCTCAGAGCTAGAACTCAGCAGATATGAATGTCAGTATTAGTGCATACAGCAACTGTTAAAAAAGCTGAAAAAGTGTCCAGACTTCAATTAGAGATATTAATGAAGCAGATCTGGTTAGGACTAGGGCAAATCGGGTCAAAGGGTAAAGAACCATACTGACTGTGTTTTAAAACTTCAACTTCCATGTGAGACCAAAGGAAGAGATGCCCATTTGGAGCAGGATCTGTATTTCCTAAACAATTTAACTCATACAGTTTGTTCATATATCATAATTACATGGAACATTGAACAGGAAGCGAGACCTGGTAGATTTATATAGGTTATAGCGACACACCCCAAAATAATTTGGGAAGAGAACAAAAATACATATGCAGGGTCCCCCTGAGGAGCTGGGGAAAATGCGGAGGTATTGGGCTTCCTCACCTGGATTGTTGCTGATGTTCTCACAAACATTGAGGATTGGTGGTTTGGTATGCCGAACCGTCTATTTTGGGGCCTGCCCTTATGAAGCTCTTTACTGCAAAAGAGAGGCTAAACCTGCCTATAATTGTGCCTAAGAGTCTCCCCCTGAGTATCTCTTTGTTGCTCAGATGTGGCCCTCTCTCTCTAGCTAACCCAACTTGGCAGGTGAAATCACTGCCCTCCCCCCTACATGGGATCTGACTCCCAGGGGTGTAAATTTCCCTGGCAACACAAGATATGACTCCTGAGGATGAATCTAGACCTGATATTGTGGGATTGAGAACATCTTCCTGACCAAAAGGGGGATGAGGAAAGAAACGAAATAAAGTTTCAGTGGTGGAGAGATTCCAAACAGAGTGGAGAGGTCATTCTGGTGGGCATTCGTATGCACTGTATAGATAACACTTTTTAGGTTTTAATGCACTGGAATAGCTAGAAGTAAATACCTGAAACCATCAAACTGCAACCCAGTAGCCTTGACTCTTGAAGATGACTGTATAGCAGTGTAGCTTACAAGGGGTGACAGTGTGATTGTGAAAGCCTTGTGGATCACACTCTCTTCCTCCAGTGTATGGATGGATGAGTAGAAAAATGGGGAGAAAAACTAAATGAAAAATAGGGTGGGGGGATGATTTGGGTCTTCTTTTTTACTTTTATTTTTTATTCTTTTCCTTTTTCTGGTATAAGAAAAATGTTCAAAAAATAGATTGGGGTTACAAAACCACAACTGTATGAAGGTACTGTGAAAAGCTGATTGTACACCATGGATGACTGTATGGTATATGAATATCTCAATAAAACTGAATTTAAAAAAAGTTATTATAAGAATCCTTACTTTCCAAATTTATTTTATTACTGAGTTTAGAAAAACAAAAAGTAGTTTGGATAGTGAGAACTCAACTGAAAATCTAACCAAATCTGTTTGGTGTATAAGTTTGGACAACAAAAACTTCTGATACCAAATAACACCAGCGCGTACAACAGGTGAACAAGAAATTACTTAAATGGTAATTGTAGTCTTTCAATTGCTCTTGAGGTAAATGTAATATATATATTTTTTGTAATAGATTCACAGATAGAAAGGTAGAAAGAAAAAAGTAAAAAGCATGGGGAATCCCAAAGATACCCAAATGAGATATATATATATATATATATATATATATATATATATATGTGTGTGTGTGCGCGCGTGTGTGTGCGTGTGTGTGTGTGTGTGTGAAAATATATATATTTAACAGGTCTTACTATACATGCTGAACTGTATCCTGCTTTTTCAGTCTGAACCAAAAATTTGCAAGGGAAATAAATAGTCCAGAAACAATAAGCATATTAAAAAAAAAAAAAAAAGCAATAGGATCTCGTGGTGCCTTGGCTGGCCCCTCTCCCATCCCTTTACCAATTTTGCCCTGGAGCTGGCCTTTACCCAGTGTGGGTCCCTGGTCCTAGTTCCGGAGGGAGCAGAATAACCCTTGTGCACATACTGGGAGCATGAATTTCTGACCCAATCTGCCCCAAAAGACTGAACCAGGACACCTCTCACAGGCTTGCCATCCCAGAACTCTCCCTGTATGTAGAAGGCAGCTCACAGAGCTCTCCTACAGAATACTGTGGGAGAATAGTCAAGTCATGGCTGTACGGGGTAAGGAATTTTTGGCTATAAAACATAAAGTGCAGTGCCAGGAACCGTGAGGAAACTGTTGCCTGGGGAAGAAGGGACATTAGTCTGCATGTAATTGGGGGAAATCCTAGGACAACATGCATATGCCTAAAACAAGACATGTGTACAGAAAGAATCAGGGAGGTCCCTATGCTTTGACCTGGAGCTATTGTCTAAACTCATGATATGAATAAACTCTGAAGGAGAGTACTCCCACAGGTCAAAATTCTTCAAACACTAGAAAAGGTGTTTTCTTTTTTCCCTTCTTTTTATTTTTTTGTTAGCTCCTGGCATTCATAACATTACTTTAATAAAACCTTAAGGAACAGATATCTCAACATCTAAATTACAGTGATAATACATTAAAATATCAAAATGTCCAGGTTCTAGCACAAGGTAATAAAACATACAAATAATCCGGAAACAATGGCCCATCCAAATGAAAAGATTAAAGCATTAGAAACCACTCATGAGGAGGATCAGACCAAAGATATTCCAGATACGACTTGTAAAAAATGGTCCTAAAGATTCTCAAAGAGCTAAAGGAAAACATGGACAAGGAACTAAAGGAAATCAGGAAAATGATAAATGAACACAAAGAGAATATCAATAGAGAGATGGAAATTATGAAAACAAACTGATAGCGCTACAGATCACAGTAACAGAAATTAAAAATTCTCTAGAGGAGTCAATGGCAGATTGGGACTGGTGGAAGAAAGAATCAGTGAACCGGAAGATAAGACCACTGAAACCATCCAGCCTGAGATGTAGAAAGGGGGAAAGAATGAAAGAAAATGAACAAAGCAAAAGGAACCTGTGGGACACCATCAAGTGTACCACTATACCCACTGTGGGAGTCCCAAAAGGAGGAGAGAGAAAGAAAGGTGTAAAGGGAATATTCAAAGAAATAATGGCCGAAAACTTGCCAAATTTTAATGAAAGACATGAATGTAATCCAAGATACTCAAACTCCAAGAAGCATAAATTGAAATAGACCCACACCATAGTATATTAGAATTAAACTGTTAAATGGCAAAGATAAAGAGATTTCTGAAAGCTGCGAAAGAGAAACAATGTGTCACAAACAAGGGCACCTCAATAAAATTAAGTGCCAATTTTTAACTGGAAACCATGGTGGCAAGAAGGCAGTGGGAACACATAATTAAAGTGCTGAAAGCAAAAAACTGCCGACCAAGAATTCTGTATCTGGTAAAATTCACTTTTAAAAATGAAGGAGGAATTAAGACATTCCCAGATTAACAAAAGCTGAGGGACCTGTCACCACCAGACCAGCCCTACAAAACATGCTAAAAAGAGTTCCATATGCCAAGCAGGATGAACTCAAACAGATGTACTCTAAGACACATTATGATCAAACTGTCATATGCCAAGGACAAAGACAAAAATCTTAAAACCCTGGAGGAGACATAATTAAAGTGCTGAAAGAGAAAAAAAACTATTATCCAAGAAAAATATACCTAACAAAGGCATCCTTCAAAATTGAGGGAGACACGAAGACATTTCTGGAGAAACAAAAAGTGAATGAGTTCATTATCATTAGGTGTGCTAAGGGAGTCTTCCAAGTTGAAAGGAAAGGACAGCAGAAAGTATCTTGATGTACGATGAAGAAATAAAGGTGTCCAGTTTAAGTAACAAAATATAAATACCATCATTATTTCATTTTTCATTTGTAATGCTGTCTTTTCCTTTTTTTAAGGCTGAAAATGCAAATGCACAAACAAGTATAAATCTCTGTTACTGGAAACACAATACATGAAAATAACAATAACATAAAAGAGAAGAATAAAGAGATAGAGGTATGGTGTATGTGTATGCTATTGAAGTAAAGTTGGAATCAACACAAACTAAATTGTAATAGATTCAGAATGCTAAATGTAATCATCATGATAACCATAAAGAAAATGGTTATCTATACATAAGGAAAAAATTCTATACATAAGGAAAGAGTAAGTGACTGAAAACGGCACATTTAATCTAGACAAAAAGTCAGGCAATAATGAAGGAAAGGAGGGACAAAAAAGGTCTAAGACTTACAAAAAACAATTAGCCCAAAGCAACTGGGACAGAGAAGCCTCTTCAATAAATGGTGTTTGGCGAACTGGATATCCATTTCCGAAAGAATGAAAGAGGACTCCTATCTCACACCTTATACAAAAATTAACTTGAAATTGATCAAAGACCTGAACATTAATGCTAAGACCACAAGATTCTTAGAAGAAAATGTAGGGCAATATCTTAAAGATGTTGTGATTGGAGGTGGTTTTCTAGACCTCACACCCAAGGTGTGAGCAACCAAAGAACAAACAGACAAATGGGATCTCAAAATTAAACACTTTGGTACATCAAAGGACTTTGTCAGAAAAGTAAAAAGACAGCCTATGCAATGGGAGATGGTATTTGGAAATCACATATCAGATAAGGGTTTAATATCCTGAATATATAAAGGGATTCTACAACTCAACAACAGAAAGACAAACAATCCAATTAAGGAATGGGCAAAAGACATGGACAGACAGTTTTCTGAAGAGGAAATACAAACGGCTCAAAAACATATGAAAAAATGATCAACTTCACTGGCTACTAGGGAAATGCAAATCAAAACCACAATGAGATATCTCACACCTACTAGAATGGCCATTATCCAAAAAAACAAAAAACAAAAAACAAAAACAAAAACAAAAAACAAAACAGAAAATTACAAGTGCTGGAGAGGATGTGGAGAAAGAGACACACTTATTCATTGTTGGTGGGAATGTAGAATGGTGCAACCAGTCTGGACAACAGCGTGGAGGTTCCTCAGGAAGCTAAGTACAGATTTGCCATATGACCCAGCTATTCCACTGCTAGGGATATACTCAGAGGAACTGAAAGTTAAGACACCAAAAAACATTTGTAAACACATGTTTACTGTGGAATTATTCACGATTGCCAAGAGATGGTAACAGCCCAAATGTCCATCAATGGACAAGTGGATAAACTGTGGTATATATACAGGATGGAATATTATGCAGCTGTAAGACAAAACAAAGACATGGAACATATAATAATGTGGATGAACCTTGAGAACATTATGTTGAGTGAAGTTAGCCAGAACCAAAAGGACAAATACTGTATAGTCTCACTAATATGAACTAACATTAATGAGCAAACTTTGAAAGTTAAAAGCTGATAACAGGCTACCAGGAGATAGAGGGTAGAGATCGGGTATTTGATGCTGAAGGACTACAGAATGCTCACCAGGATTGACTGTATATTTCCAGAAGTAGATAGCATAATACTGTGTGATGGTAGCACAATATTGTAAGTACACTGAACAAAGATGTCTGTGAGTAAAGCTGAGGTGGGATAGGGGAATGTATGACACCAGAGGTAAAGAGAGATGATAAAGAATGGGACTGTATAGCTTGGCAAAAACTGGAGTGGCCAATGACTGTTACTAAATGTATAAATAGGAAAATGTTTTTTTTTTTTTTTTTTCATTTTTATTGAGATTGTTCAGATACCATACAATTATCCAAAGATCCAAAGTGTACAGTCACTTGCCCCTGGGTACCCTCATACAGCTGTGCATCCATCACACTGAATTTTTGTTCAATTTTTAGAAACTTTTCATTACTCCAGACAAGAAATAAAGTGAAAGATGAAAAAAGAAAAAAAGAAAAGGAAACTCTAATCCTCCCCTATCCCTAACCAATCCCCCTCAACTGTTGACTCGTAGTAGTGATATAGTACGTTTGTTACTGTTTATGAAAAAATGTTGAAATACTACTAACTGTAGTATATAGTTTGTAATAGGTATATAGTTCTTCCCTATATGCCCCTCTATTATTAACTTCTAATTGTATTGTCATACATTTGTTCTGGTTCATGAAGTGATTTCTAGTATTTGTACAGTTGATCATGGACATTGCCCACCATAGGATTCAGTTTTATACATTTCCATCTTTTGACCTCCAGCTTTCCTTCTGGTGACATATATGACTCTGAGCTTCCCCTTTCCACCTCATTCACACACCATTCGGCACTGTTAGTTATTCTCACATCTTGCTACCAACACCCCTGTTCATTTCCAAACATTTAAGTTCATCCTAATTGAACATTCTGCTCATACTAAGCAAGAGCATCTACATTTCTTCCACAAGGCAGGAGGGAGAGTCAAAGAAGGTAGAGAGGCAAAGGAAAGAGGAAACAAAAAAATGACAGCTAGGAAGCAGCAAAAGGAAAAATAACCTTAAATCAAAGTAGAATACAGAATCAGACAATACCACCAATGTCAAGTGTCTAACATGCCTCCCCTATCCCTCCCTCTTGCCTGCATTAACCTTGGTATATCACCTTTGTTACATTAAAGGAAGCATAATACAATGATTCTATTAGTTACAGTCTCTAGTTTATGCTGATTGCATCCCTCCCCCAATGCCTCCCCATTTTTAACACCTGGCAAAGTTGACATTTGCTTGCTCTCCCTCGTAAAAGAACATATTTGTACATTTTATCACAATTGTTGAATACTCTAGATTTCACCAAGTTACACAGTCCCAGTCGTTATCTTTCCTCCTTTCTTGTGGTGTCTCACATGCTCCCCATCTTCCTCTCTCAACCATATTCATAGTTACCTTTGTTCAGCGTACTTACATTGTTGTGCTACCATCTCCCAAAATTGTGTTCCAAACCACACACTCCTGTCTTCTATCACCCTTTAGTGCTCCCTTTAGTATTTCCTGTAGGGCAGGTGTCTTGTTCACAAAGTCTCTCATTGTCTGTTTGTCAGAAAATATTTTGAGCTCTCCCTTATATTTGAAGGACAGCTTTGCTGGATACAGGATTCTTGGTTGGTGGTTTTTCTCTTTCAGTATCTTAAATATATCACACCACTTCCTTCTTGCCTCCATGGTTTCTGCTGAGAGATCCGCACAAAGTCTTATTAAGCTTCCTTTGTATGTAATGGATTGCTTTTCTCTTGCTGCTTTCAGGATTCTCTCTTTGTCTTTGACATCTGATAATCTGATTATGAAGTGTCTTGGCGTAGGCCTCTTCATATCTCTTCTGTTTGGAGTACGCTGCGCTTCTTGGATCTGTAATTTTATGTCTTTCATAAGAGATGGGAAATTTTCATTAATTATTTCCTCTATTATTGCTTCTGCCCCCTTTCCCTTCTCTTCTCCTTCTGGGACACCAATGATACGTACATTATTGTACTTTGTTTCATCCTTGAGTTCCTGGAGACGTTGCTCATATTTTTTCATTCTTTTCTCCATCTGCTCTTTTGCGTGTAGGCTTTCAGGTGTTTTGTTCTCCAGTTCCTGAGTGTTTTCTTCTGCCTCTTGAGATCTGCTGTTGTATGTTTCCATTGTGTCTTTCATCTCTTGTGTTGTGCCTTTCATTTCCATAGATTCTACTAGTAGGTTTTTTGAACTTTTGATTTCTGCCGTATACATGTCCAGTGCTTCCTTTACAGCCTCTATCTCTTTTGCAATAGCTTCTCTAAACTTTGTGAATTGATTTAGCATTAGTTGTTTAAATTCCTGTATCTCAGTTGAAGTGTACGTTTGTTCCTTTGACTGGGCCATAACTTTGTTTTTCTTAGTGTAGGCTGTAATTTTCTGTTGTCTAGGCATGGTTTCCTTGGTTATCCAAATCAGGTTTTCCCAGACCAGAACAGGCTCAGGTCCCAGAGGGAAGAAATATTCAGTATCTGGTTTCCCTGAGGGTGTGTCTTAGAAAATTGCTCCACCCTTTGATGCCTCGGGTCACTGTGCTTTTCTGCCCAGCAGGTGACGCCTGTTAGCCTATAATTCTTGACTGGTATGAGGAGGTGTGGCCATGTTCCCCCAGGCTCTGGGTCTGGTTCTGAATGGAAAGGGCCCTACCCCTTTCCTCCTAGAGAAGACAGACCCCTCAGGTGGAGGTCGTTAGCATTTCAATGGTCTTGCTCTCTGCTTGTGGTGTCTCCACCCTTCCCAGAGTCACAGCCCTGGAAACTGAAAACAACTGGGGCTTTCTCCACTGAGTCAAAAAAGAAACAGATAGTCCCCTTCAGACCCAGTCCAAGGCGACCCTCCGGCTCTCCCAGGTCAGTTGTCACCCAAAGCCTCTGTCTGTTTTTTGGGGCTGCGTACCTGTAGTGAGCAGTTCACACTCGCTACTTAAACCCCAGCTGGAGCTCAGCTGAGCTGTATTCGCTTGCTGGGAGAGAGCTTCTCTGTGGCACCATGTGGCTCTGCAGCTCGGGCTATGGGGGAGGGGGTCTCCTGACCTGGTTCCGCAGGTTTTACTTACGGATTTTATGCTGTGTTCTCGGGCATTCCTCCCAATTCAGGTTGGTGTATGATGAATGGATGGTCTCGTTTGTCTCCCTGCAGTTATTCTGGATTATTTACTAGTTGTTTCTGTTTTTTTGTAGTCGTTCCAGGGGGACTACTTAGCTTCCACTCCTCTCTATGCCGCCATCTTGCCCGAGTCAATAGGAAAATGTTTGTAAATGTGGGAGAACAAATGAATGTCAACCATGCAGAGTGGTGAAAAATGGATGGTATTTGGGAAAAAACATAATCAAAGCAAACTAGAGTCTATGGTCAACAGTAACACTGTAATGTGCTTCCATTAAATTTAACAAAGTCAATATACCAAAGCTAAATGTGTATGAGAGGGAGATATAAGGGAGGGATATGGGATTCTTGGTAGTGGTGGTGTTTTATGTCCTTACTATTATATTGTATTTATGACATTTTATTTTTCTTTCTATTATTTTTATTCACTAAAAAAACAAAAAAAACAAAAAAACTTTTTTGTAGTAATCAATATGTTCAAGCGCTGATTGTGATGATAAATGCATAACTTTATGATGATAAACTGACTGACTACTGACTGCACACTGACTGCACACTGTGGATAAATGAATGGTATGTGAATATATATCTATAAAATTGTAGGGAAAAATATAAATGGGGTAAAAGTGCTGGAGAAAACATGGAGAGAGGGATGTACCTATCTACTGTTGATGATGAGGCAGAATGGTATAGCCTTTCTGGAGGTCAGTGTGGTGGTTCCACAAGAAGCTAAGTATGTGGGTGCCATAAGGTCCTGCAACCTCATTATGGGGTATGTACTTGGAAGATCTGAGAGCACAGACATGAATGGACATTTACACACTGTTATTTATAGATGCAGTATTCATGATTTACAATGGTTGTTAAGTGGCCTAAGGGTACACTGAGTGAGAAACAGAATGGTGCACTGTGATGTATGCATACAACAGAATATTGAGCAACTATAAAGAGTGAAGCTGTGAGAAATGCAATGAGGTGAATGGATCCTATAGACAGCATTTTGAGTGAAGTACACCAGAAACAAAGGCAAACACTATAAAGCCTCACAATATGGACTAACTACAATGTGTAAACTCAGAATTGAATCTTAGGGCACAGCCTAAAAGGGGAGTGATTATTGTAATGGTCCCTAGATTGTGAGCTCTTACAGCAGTCAAATTTATTCCTGAATTGTAATGGCTATCTCCAGATTCTGAGATGCTGATCCCTTTATGTATAACCTGATTGGTCTGTGGAACATTGGATATCTGTGTGAAACCTGATACTCAGAGCTAGAGCTCAGCAGATATGAATGTCAGTATTAGTGCATACAGCAACTGTTGAAAAAAAAAAAAAAAAGAAAAGCTGAAAGAGTCTAGACTTCAATTAGAGATATGAATGAAGCAGATCTGGTTAAGACTAGGGCAAATTGGGCCAAAGGGTGAAGGTTGAAACTAACTGTGGTTAAAACTTCAACTTCCATGTGAGACCAAGGGAAGAGATGTTCATTTGGTGCAGGATCTATATTTTCTAAACAGTATAACTTCTACAGTCAGCTTGTTCAAACACCACCGTTACATGGAACTTTGAATAGGAAGTGAGATATGGTAGGTTTTTATAGGTTAGAGTGAAATAGCGACATATCCCAAAGTAATTTGGGCAGAGAATAAATATACATACGCAGGATCCCCTGAGGAGCTGGGGGAAAATGCAGAGGTGTTGGGCTTCCTCACCTAGATTGTTGCTGATGTTCTCACAAACATTGAGGACTGGTGATTTGATGTGCCAAGCCCTCTATCATGGGACTTGCCCCTATGAAGCTCATTACTACAGCAGAGAGTCTAAACCTGCACATAATTGTGCCCAAGAGTCTCTCCCCGAGTATCTCTTTGTTGCTCAGATGTGGCCCTCTCTCACTAGCTAAGCCAACTCAGCAAGTGAAGTCACTGCCCACCCCCTACATGGGACCTGACTCCCATGGGTATAAATCTCCCTGGCAATGCAGGATATGACTCCTGGGGATGAATCCGGACCTGGCATCATGGGATTGAGAACATCTTCTTGACCAAAAGGGGGACGTGAAATGAAATGAAATAAAGTTTCAGTGACTGAGAGATTTCAAATGGAGTCGAGAAGTCACTCTGGTTGACATTCTTATGCACTATATGGATGACACTTTTTAGGTTTTAATGTATTGGAATAGCTAGAAGTAAATACCTGAAACTATCCAACTCCAACCCAGTAGCCTGCAGTCTTGAAGACGATTGCATAACAATGTAGCTTAGTGTGACTGTGAAAACCTTGTGGATCACACTCCCTTTATCCAGTGTATGGATGGATGAGTAGAAAACTGGGGACAAAAACTAAATGAAAAAATAGAGTGGGATCAGGGGAATGATTTGGGAGTTCTTTTTTACTTTTATTTTTAATTCTTATTCCGATTCTTTCTGGTGTAAGGAAAATGTTCAAAAATAGGTTGGGGTGATGAATGCATAACTTTATGATGGTACTGTGAACAGGTGATTGTACACCATGGATGACTGTAGGTGTGTGAATTATTTCAATAAAACTGAATTTAAAAACAAAACAAAACAAAACAGTTAGCAAAGTGGCAGATATCTTGCCATATCAGTAATTTCCCTAAATGTAGACAGATTAAATTCTCCAATCAAATGGCAGAGATTTGCAGAATGGATAGAGAAACGTGCTACTAACAAGGGACTCAACTTAGATCCATAAATAACAAAAGTCTGAAAGTAAAAGGAAGGAAAAAAATATTTTATGCAATTAGTAATTAAAAGTGAGTGAGGGTGGCTATATTAGTATCAGACAAAATAGACTAAAAAAAAACAGTTATAGGAGACATAGAAGGGCATTATATCTCCCTGGCAACGTGGAATATGACTCCCAGGGAGGAATGTAGACCTGGCATCGTGGGATGGAGAACATCTTCTTGACCAAAAGGGGGATGTGAAAGGAAATGAAATAAGCTTCAGTGGCAGAGAGACTCCAAAAGGAGCCGAGAGGTCACTCTGGTGGGCACTCTTATGCACACTTTAGACAACCCTTTTTAGGTTCTAATGAATTGGGGTAGCTGGTGGTGGATACCTGAAACTATCAAACTACAACCCAGAACCCATGAATCTCGAAGACAATTGTATAAAAATGTAGCTTATGAGGGGTGACAGTGGGATTGGGAAAGCCATAAGGACCACACTTCCCTTTGTCTAGTTTATGGATGGATGAGTAGAAAAATAGGGGAAGGAAACAGACAGACAAACAGACAAAGGTACCCAGTGTTCTTTTTTACTTTAATTGCTCTTTTTCACTTTAATTATTATTCTTGTTATTTTTGTGTGTGTGCTAATGAAGGTGTCAGGGATTGATTTAGGTGATGAATATACAACTATGTAATGGTACTGTGAACAATCGAATGTACGATTTGTTTTGTATGACTGCGTGGTATGTGAATATATCTCAATAAAATGAAGATTTAATTAAAAAAAATGAAAAAAAAGGGCATTATATATCGATAAAAGTATCAGTCAATTCAATAAAAAGATTCAACAATTATGGCTACATATGCATCTAACAGCAGAGTGCCAAATTTATATAATGCAAACATTAATGGAACTGAAGAAATACATGGTTCCACAATCATGGTTGGGGATTTCAATGCACAACTTTCAATACTGGACTGAACATCTAAACAGAAGATTAATAAGGAAACACAGACCTGAGCAACACTATAAACCAACTAGATCTAAATGACATATATAGAACACTTTATCCAACAACAGCAGAATAAACATTCTTTTTGACTTGAGGCCTGCTCTTCTGAAATTTATGGTTGTAAATAGAAGGCTGAGCCGTCCTATAATTTTGCCTAAGAGGCTCCCGCAGGGAACCTCTTTTGTTGCTCAGATGTGCCCTTCCTCTCTCTAAGCCCAAACTCGGCAAATAAATTCATGAACCTCCTCTGCCACGAGGGACATGACTCCCAGAAGTGAGCCTGGCCCTGGCAACGAGGGATTGAAAATACCTACTTGACCAAAAAGGGGAAAAAAGAAAGGTAATAAGCTAAAGTCACAGTGGTTGAGAGATTCCAAATTGAGTCGAGAGGCTATGCTGGATGTTTCTCATATGCAAGCTCCAGCTAGCCACTCCAAATGGCCACAGTATGCCATGCTTTTACCAAAAGCAGTCCCCAAATACCTAGGTCCCTACCTGAGATTCTATACAAGATTCACTCACTAAGTTTTGTCTTTCAGAAACTTAAATCCACCAGTGTTCCTATATCAGACAAGTCCTAAAACCCAGAGGCAATAGGCTCTTTAAGATCAACAATCAGATGCAGCCCCCTACCCCATACTGTTGACACCCTCTTTAATATGAACAAGTTAGGGAATGCACTGCCTAGACACCCCTGAAGATGGAGAAAGATTAAGTGAGAGGAAGGGTAGCAAAAAACAAGATAAGATTTAACAAAAGTCTATGAATACTGAAACTTTATATAATTATATATATATATATATATTTTTGGATGCTGGGGTGCTGGAATGACTAGAAGGAGGTAAAGGACATGGTGGTACTGAAGCCAATGGCATCCTTTGGGATATTCTCTATAGCTGCTAGCTGAGTTGTGCCCTGAAGGTCTTCATCTTTCTGCATATACCTTGTATTGCACAAGGGAAGGGACTGAGACTGTGGAACTGTAACCCATAACAATTTTTGAAATTACCTATATAACTGCTTGTTGAGCTGTACATCAAGACTGACACCTTTCAGTATGTATGTTATATTTTACAATAATGGAAATGGCTGAAGTTGTGGAACTGTGACCTATGACATTCTTTGAAACTTGCTCTCTACAACTGTGAAATCGTACTTTGAAAGTAACCTCCCTGACCATAATGGAATAAAATTACAAATCAATAACAGGAGAATGAAAATTTACAGATATGGAAATTAAATGGCATGCTCTTAAACAACCAATGGCTTAAAGAAGAAATTACAAGGGGAATCAGAAATACTTACAACAAATGAAAACAAAGACAATACCAAAATTAATGGGATACAGTGAAGGCGGTGCTTAGAGGGAAATTTATAGTTATGAATGCCTATATTAAAAAAGAAGAAAGCTCTTGTACAAGTTTGGATACATTATGTCCCCCAGTAAAGCCATGTTCTTTGATGGAATCTTGTGGCTGCAGACTGATTAGTCTGTTGATTATGGTGGAAACGTTTGGTTGGGTTGTTTCCATGGAGATGTGGATTCTGCCCATTTGGGGTGGCTCTTAACTGGATCACTGGAGTTTCTGTAAGAGAGCTCACAGACAGAAGGAGCTCAGAGCAGATGAGAGAGACATTTTTGGAGAGAAGTTAAGAGCTGACACTGATGCTGACCTTGCAGATGCCTGGAGACATTTGGAGATGCTAACCCATAGTTTGCTCTGGAGAAGCCAAGACAGACAAGCCCAGAGGCATTTTGGAGAAAGGCATTTTGAAACCAGGACCCAGGAGCAAAGTATCTGCAGATGCCAGCCATGCGCCTTCCCAGCTAACAGAGGTTTTCCAGACGCCATCTGTATTAGTTAGGGTTCTCTAGGGAAACAATCAATGAGAAGTATCTGACTATAAAATTTATAAAGGTGACTCATGCAACTGTGGGTATGCATGAGTCCAAATTCTGCAGGGCAGTCAGTAAACCATCAACTCCAAGGAAGATGTCCGATGAACTCCTCAGGAAACGAACCTGCAACTTCAACAAACTCCTCAGGAAATGAACTGGGATCTTCGACGAACATGTTCGGTGAACTCCTCAGGAAATGAACCGGCAACTTCGATGAACTCCTGAGGAAACGCTTTGCTGGGCAGCCGAAGAAGTGAAGGTCCTCTATCTGTCTCGCTTATAAATCTTCAACTGATTAATTGAATTAAATCCAGCCAATTGCATTCTCTCATTGTGGAAGACAAGCCCTTAGGTGAGTCATCAGTCACAGCTGCAGTCAATTGAGTGCTGATTTAATAAACCAGCCTGTTGGTTTATTAACCAGCCACAAATGTCCTCACAGCAATTGTTAGGCCAGTGCTTGCTTGACCAGACAGCTGGGTACTATCACCTGGCCAAGTTGACACATAAACCTAACCATCACACCATCGGCCTTTCTTCAGTGAAGGTATTCTTGTTGATGCCTTAGTTTGGACACTTTTATGGCCACAGAACTGTAAATTTGGAGCCTAATAAACCCCCTTTGTAAAAGCCAATCCATTTCTGGTATTTTGCGTAACGGCAGCATTAGCCACCCAGAACAGATCTCAATTTAGTAATCCAACTTTACATCTTGAGGAACTAGAAAAAGAGCAAAGTACATTCAAAGTTAGCAGAAGAAAAGTAATTAAGATTAGAATGGAGATAAGTGAAATAGAGAACAGAAAAACAATTGTGAGAAAAAAAAGTTGGTTCTTAGAAAAAAAAATCAGTAAAATTAACAAAGCTTTAGCTACGCTGATAAAAGGTGCAAGTAAAATGAAATCAGACAGGAAAATGGTGATCTCACCACTGACCTTACAGAAACAAAAGGATGATAAGAGAGTATTATGAACAACTGTACACCCAACTAGATAATCTAGAAAAAATGGCTACAATTCCTAAAAATAAACCAATACCCAAACTGACTCAAAAAGAAATTGAGGACTTTCTGAAAATGGCAGTTAGGAGAGGGCAAAAAAACACCTCTGTGAAAAATACTAGATAAAAGCCAGAAAGGGACCCAAAACACCAGTTCCAGCGATGCATCAGCTGGACAAGTCTGCTAAATCCACAGGGACCGTGCACTTGGTGAAACCGGGAGTCTGCGTTCTGAAACAAGTGAGTAAGCCTCCTGAATATCTGGCAGCTATGCTGTGGTGTGAGGAAACCATGGGCTGCCATTTGGAATTGGACTAGTCCTTTTTTGAAAAAAAACAAAAACCGGCTGCAGATATGGCAGCGAGAACCACACAGCGAAGCGCGGCAGGAACGGGCTGTTGGTACACCTCAATATCTGGCATGGACGACAGCCTTTCATGCACTCGATGATAATTATCTCGAAGTGAGGCAGGCAGAGGTTAGCCAAAAGGGGAAAATAACCACGGCCCTTGCAGCCATCTTATCGGTGGGCTGGGAACGCTCCGTCCTGGTGCTGGCGCCACAGCCCAGAGCTGTGCCAAAAAACTCACTGTGATGTGATGTGTTTCCAGCATCACGTGCACACACCACAACATCAGGCATGGACAAAAGCATTTTGCACACCCACAGCTAATTGTCCCGGAGCTAGGACGGCAGAGCTGTGCGAAAAGAGGGAAATTAACGCACCCCATACAGCCATCCTTTTAGCAGACTAGGAATGCCCCTACAAGGCCTGGCGGCCCAGAACTTCCCATGAGGGACAGCACGCACTTGTGACCCAGCACAACCTTCCCTCAGCAGAGGCCCTGGGAGGGCACAGCTTGGAAGAGGGACCCCTCGGAAAGCCCAGGGACAATACACCAACACCAAGGACTTGTGGGTCAGCGGCAGAGACAATCCGTGGCAAGGGTGAACTGAAGGTTTAGACTCTTGAAACAGCCTTAAATCTCCAGGAACACCTGGGAGGTTTGATTATTAAAGCTGCTATCCCTCCCTAACCACTCAGACACACACCCCACATTCACAGCGGACAGCACCAACAACATACCCAAACTTGGTGCACCAATTGGACCCCATAAGAATCAGACCCCCACACACCACAAAGACAAAGCTGGGGAGAACTGGCTTCAGGGGAATAGGTGGCTCACGGATGCTACCTGCTGGTTAGTTAGAGAAAGTGTACGCCACCAAGCTGTAGATCTGACAAATTAGAGATTAGACTTTGAATTAGCCTACATATCCTAAAAGAACCCTATCAAGTTAAAAAAATGCAAAGAGGCCAAAAACAGAAAATTTTAAAGCATATGAAAAAACCAGACGATATGAATAAACCCAAACCCAAACAGCCAAATCAAAAGATCAGAGGAGACACAGTAATTGGAGCAATTAATCAAAGAACTAAAGACAAACAATGAGAACATGGCACAGGATATAAAGGACATGAAGAACACCCTAGAGGAGCATAAAGAAGAAACTGCAAGAGTAAATAAGAAAATAGATGATCTTATGGAAATAAAAGAAACTGCTGACCAAATTGAAAACACTCTGGATACTCATAGTACAAGACTAGAGGAAGGTGAACAACGAATCAGCGACATAGAGGATGACAAAATGAAAATGAAAGAACAAAAGAAAAAATGGGGAAAAAATAAAAAAAAATTGAAACAGACCACAGGGATATAATAGATAAAATAAAATGTCCAAATATAAGATTCATTAGTCTTGGCATCTTCAAGTACTTGTATTAGGCAGTCACTTACTAGACTTTACAGCCAAAGTACAAGCAACAAAAGAAAAAATAGATAAATGGGAACTCCTCAAGTTTAGAAGTTTCTCTACCTCAAAAGAATTTGTCAAAAAGGTGAAGAGGCAGCCAACTCAATGGGAAAAATTTTTGGAAACCATGTAGCTCACAAAAGACTGATATCTTGCATATATAAAGAAATCCTACAACTCAATGACAATACTACAGACAGCCCAATTATAAAATGGGCAAAAGATGTGAAAAGACAGTTCTCTAAAGAGGAAATATAAATAGCCAAGAAACACATGAAAATATGTTCAGCTTCACTAGCTATTAGAGAGATGTAAATTAAGACCACAATGATACCATCTCACACCAATTAGAATGGCTGCCATTAAACAAACAGGAAACTACAAATGCTGGAGAGCATGTGGAGTAACTGGAACTCTTATTCATTGTTGGTGGGACTGTATAATGGTTCAGCCACTATGGAAGACAGTCTGGCAGTTGCTCAGAAAACTAGATATAGAGTTACCCTTCGATCCAGCGACTGCACTTCTTGGTATATACCAGGAAGATCTGAAAGCAGTGACACAAACAGATATCTGCACAACAATGTTCATAGCAGCATTATTCACAATTGCCAAGAGATGGAAACAACCCAAATGTCTTTCAACAGATGAGTGGATAAATATAGTATATACACATGATGGAATACTACACAGCTGTGAGAAGGAACAATGTCGTAAAACATATGACAACATGGATGAACCTGGAAGACATAATGCTGAGTGAAATAAGCCAGGAACAAAAAGAGAAGTATTCTATGCTACTACTAATGTGAACACTGAAAAATGTAGAACAAATGGTTTATAATTTAGAATGTAGGGGAACTAATGATAGAGAGCAATTAAGGAAGGGGGAATGATAACCCAATAAGAATGTATATAAGCTATCATGGGTAAATGTAACATTCTGGGAATGCCCAGGAATGACTATAGTCTGTTAATTTCTGATGGGTATGGTAGGAACAAGTTCACAAAAATGTTGTTGTATTAGATTATTTTCTTGGGGTAAAGAAGGAACATGTTGGAAGTAAAGTAGTTATCTTAGGTTAGTTGTCTTTTTCTTACTCCCCTGTTATGGTTTGTTTGAAATTGTTTGTTTGAAATGTTTTTTTTTTAATTGTAGGTTTTCTTTAATTTTATTTTTGATACAGTTGATTTAAAAAGTTACTTGAAAAAAAATTAAAAAAATATATGCAAAGCCCCCTTGAGGAGCTGGTGGAGAATGCAAGGGTATTGGGCTAACCCACCTCAAGGGTTGCTGATGTGCTCACAGACATAGGGGACTGGTGGTTTGATGGGTTGAGCCCTCTACCACAGGACTTGCCCTTGGGAAGACTGTTGCTGCAAAGGAGAGACTAGGCCTCCATAGAATTGTGCCTAACAGCCTCCTCCCAAATGCCTCTTTGTTGCTCAGATATGGCCTTCTCTCTCTAGCTAAGCAGGTGAAATCACTGCTCTCCCCCCATGTGGGATCTGACACCCAGGGGAGTGAATCTCCCTGGCAACGTGGAATACGACTACTGGGGAGGAATCTAGACCGGGCATTGTGGGATGGAGAACATCTTCTTGACCAAAAAGGGGATGTGAATGGAAATGAAATAAGCTTCAGTGGCAGAGAGATTCCAAAAGGAGCTGAGAGGACACTCTGGTGGGCATTCTTATGCACAATATAGACAACCCTTTTTAGGTTCTAATGAATTGGAATAGCTAGCAGTAAATACCTGAAACTATCAAACTACAACCCAGAACCCCTGCATGTTGAAGACGATTGTATAAAAATGTAGCTTATGAGGGGTGACAATGTGACTGGGAAAGCCATATGGACCATACTCCCCTTTGTCTAGTTTATGGATGGACAAGTAGAAAAATGGGGGAAGGAAAAAAACAAAACAAAACAAAAAAAGCACCCAGTTTTCTTTTTTTACTTTAGTTGCTCTTTTTCACTTTAATTTTTATTCTTATTATTTTGTGTGTGTGTAGTAATGAAAATGTCAAAAACTAATTCTGGTGATGAACGCACAACTATATAATGGTACTGTAAACAACTGAATGTATGCTTTGTTTTGCATGACTGCATGGTATGTGAATATATCTCAATAAAATGGAAAAAAAAAAAAATAAAGACTCATTGGTGTCCCAGAAGGGGAAGACAGGGGTAAAGGTCTAGAAAGCATATTCAAAGAAGTTGTTGAGGAAAGTGTCCCAAACCTTCTACACAACATAAATACACAAAGCATAAATGCCCAGCGAACTCCAAGAAGAATAAATCCAAATAAACCAACTCCAAGACATATTCTGATCACACTGTCAAATACTGAAGAGAAGGAGCAAGTTCTGAAAGCAGTAAGAGAAAACAACTCACCACATGCAAAGGAAACAACAGAAGACTAAGCAGTGACTATTCAGCAGCCACCATGGAGGCAAGAAGGCAGTGGCACGACAGTTAAAATTCTGAGAGAGAAAAACTGCCAACCAAGAATTCTTTATCCAGCAAAGCTCTCCTTCAAATTTGAGGGAGAGCTTAAATTTTTCACAGACAAACAAACATTGAGAGATTTTACTAATGAAAGACCTGCCCTACTTCAGATACTAAAGGAAGCCCTACCAAAAAAGAAACAAAGAAAGGAGAGAGAGATATGGAGAAAGGTTCAATACTAAAAGATTCAATATTGGTTCATTAAAGCACAATAGCAGAGAGAGGGAAAAAATATATCTGACAAACATAAACCAAAGGATAGGGTAGCTGATTCAAGAAATGACTTCACAGTAATAATGCTGAATGTAAATGGATTAAACTACCCAATTAAAAGATATAGATTGGCAGAATGGATCAAACAATATGAACCATCAATATGTTGCATACAAGAGACTCACCTTAGACACAGGGACACAAAGAAATTGAAAGGATGGAAAAAAATATTTCATGCAAGCTACAGCCAAAAGAAACCAGGAGTAGTAATCTTAATCCCAGATAAAATAGCCTTTAAATGCAAGGATGTTATGAGAGATAAAAAAGGTCACTACATACTAATAAAAGGGGCAATTCAACAAGAAGAAATAATAATCATAAATGTTTATGCACCCAATCAACGTGCCACAAAATACATGAGACAAACACTGGCAAAACTAAAGGAAGCAATAGATGTTTCTTTCTAAAATAATTGTGGGAGATTTCAACACATCACTCTCTCCTATAGATAGATCAACCAGACAGAAGACCAGAAAGGAAACTGAAAACCTAAACAATCTGATAAATGAATTGGATTTAACAGACATATATAGAACATTACATCCCAAAACACCAGGATACATATTCTTCTCCAGTGCTCATGGAACATTCTCCAGAATAGACCATTGCTGGGACATAAAACAAGCCTCAAAAAATTAAAAAAAATGAAATTATTCAAGGCACATTCTCTGACCACAATGGAATGCAATTAGAAGTCAATAACCATCAGAGACTTAGAAAATTCACAAATACCTGGAGGTTAAACAACATACTCCTAAACAATCAGTGAGTTAAAGAAGAAATAGCAAGAGAAATTGCTAAATATATAGAAACAAATGAAAATGAGAGCACAACATATCAAAACCTATGGGATGCTGAAAAAGCTGTACTGAGGGGGAAATTTATAGTGCTAAATGCATACATCAAGAAGGAAGAAAGAGCTAAAATCAAAGAACTAATGAAGCAACTGAAGAAGCTAGAAAATGAACAGCAAACTAATCCTAAACCAAGTAGAAGAAAAGAAATAACAAGGATTAAAACAGAAATAAATGACATAGAGAACAAAAAAACAACAGGGAGAAAAATAACACCAAAAGTTGGTTCTTTGATAAGATCAACAAGATTGACAAGCCCTAGCTAGACTGACAAAATCAAAAGGAGATAAGACCCATATAAACAAAATAATGAATGAGAAAGGTGACATTACTGCGGATCCCGAAGAAATTAAAAATATTATAAGAGGATACTATGAACAACTGTATGCCAACAAACTAGATAATATAGAGGAAACGGACAATTTCCTGGAAACATATGAACAACCTACACTGACCAGACAAAAAAACAGAAGACTTCAGCCAACCAATCACAAGCAAAGATATCTAATCAGTCATCAAAAAGCTTCCTATGAATAAATGCCCAGGGCCAGATGGCTTCACGGGAATTCTACCAAACTTTCCAAAAAGAACTTACACCAATCTTACTTATAAACTCTTTCAAAACATTGAAGAAAATGGGACACTACTTAACACATTTTATGAAGCTAATATCACTCTGATACCAAAACTAGGCAAAGATGCCACAAAAAAGAAAAAGTACAGGCCAATCTCCCTAATGAATAAAGATGCAAAAATTCTCGAAAAAATACTTGCAAATCGAATCCGAAGACACATTAAAAAAATCATACACCATGACCAAGTGGGGTTCATTCCAGGCATGCAGGGATGGTTCAACATAAGAAAATCAATCAATGTATTACAACACATTAACAAATCAAGAGAAAAATCAAATGATCATCTCAATAGATGCTGAAAAAGCGTTCGACAAAATCCAACATCCTTTTTGATAAAAATACTTCAAAAGGCAGGAATTGAAGGCAACTTCCTCAATATGATAAAGAGCATATATGAAAAACCTACAGCCAGCATAGTACTCAATGGTGAGACTGAAAGCCTTCCCTCTAAAATCAGGAACAAGACCAGGATGCCCACTGTCACCACTGTTATTCAACATTGTGCTGGAAGTGCAAGCCAGGGCAGTCCAGCAAGACAAAAGAAATAAAAGGCATCCAAATTGGAAAGGAAGAAGTAAAACTGTCATTGTTTGCAGATGATATGATCTTATATCTGGAAAACCCTGAGAAATCAACAATACAGCTACTAGAGCTAATAAATTTAGCAAAGTAGCGGGATACAAGATTAATGCACATAAGTCAGTAATGTTTCTATATGCTAGAAATGAACAAACTGAAGAGAAACTCAAGAAAAAGACACCATTTTCAACAGCAACTAAAAAAATCAAGTACCTAGGAATAAACTTAACCAAAGATGTAAAAGACCTATACAAAGAAAACTACATAACTCTACTAAAAGAAATAGAAAAGGATCTTAAAAGATGGAAAAATATTCCATGTTATGGATAGGAAGCCTAAATGTCATTAAGATGTCAATTCTACCCAAACTCATCTACAGATTCAATGCAATCCCAATCAAAATTCCAACAACCTCCTTTTCAGACTTGGAAAAGCTAGTAACCAAATTTATTTGGAAAGGGAAGATGCCTTGGATTGCTAAAAACACTCTAAAAAAGAAAAAGTGGGAGGACTTCCATTCCCTGACTTTGAAGCTTACTATAAAGCCACAGTAGTCAAAACAGCATGGTACTGGCACAAAGATAGATATATCAATCAATGGAATAGAATTAAGAATTCAGAGATAGACCCGCAGATCTACAGCCGACTGATCTTCGATAAGGCCCCCAAAGCCACTCAACTGGGACATAACAGTCTTCAACAAATGGGGCTGGGAGAGTTGGATACCCATATCCAAAAGAATGCAAGAGGACCCCTACCTCACACCCTAAACAAAAATTAACCTCAAAGTGGACCAAAGACGTCAATATAAAAGACAGTACCATAAAACTCCTAGAAGATAATGTAGGGAAACATCTTCAAGACCTTGTATTAGGAGGTCACTTCCTAGACCTTACACCCAAAGTGTAAGCAACAAAGGAAAAAATAGAGAAATGAGAACTCCTCAAGCTTAGAAGTTTCTGTACCTCAAAGGAATTTGTCAAAAAGGTGAAGAGGCAGCCAACTCAATGGGAAAAAAATTTTGGAAACCATGTAGCTCACAAAAGACTGATATCTTGCATATATAAAGAAATCCTACAACTCAATGACAATAGTACAGACAGCCCAGTTATCAAATGGGCAAAAGATATGAAAAGACAGTTCTCTGAAGGGGAAATATGAATGGCCAAGAAACACATGAAAAAATGTTCAGCTTCAGTAGCTATTACAGAGATGCAAATTAAGACCACAATGAGGTACCATCACACATCAATTAGAATGGCTGCCATTAAACAAACAGGAAACTACAAATGTTGGAGAGGATGTGGAGAAACTAGGAACTCTTATTCATTGTTGGCAGGACTGTATAATGATACAGCCACTCGGGAAGATAATCTGGCGGTTCGTCAGAAAACTAGATATTAAGTTACCCTTTGATACAGTGATGTCACTTCTTAGTATATACCCAGAAGATCTGTTAGCACTGACACGAACAGGTATTTGCACACCGATGTTCATAGTGGCATTACTCACAATTGCCAAGAAATGGAAACAATCCAAACGCCCTTCAACAGACGAGTGGATAAACAAATTGTGGCATATATTCACAATGGAATACTACATGGCAGTAAGAAGGAACGAGGTTGGGAAACATATAACATGGATGAACCCTGAAGAGATAATGCTGAGTGAAATAAGGCAGGCACAAAAAGAGACATTGTATGTTACCACTAATATGATCTCTGTGAAAAATGTAAAATGAATATTTTATATTGTAGAATGTAGGGGACCTAGAGATGGACAGCAAGTAGTGAAGGGGTAACATTAATTTAGTAAGAACAGATAAGATATTGAGTGTAATCTCAATGTTATGGGAATGCTCAGGAATGGTTATTAAGGTTTGCAAACTTTCTTTTGTAAGGTAGGATCATGTTGGAAGAAATGTAGTTATTTTAGGTTATTTGTTTTTCTTATTCCTTTGTTTTGTTAGGGTTTGTTAATTTTCTTGGGATAAGGTAGGGACATGTTGGAAGCAATACAGTTATTTTAGGTTATTTGTTTTTCTTATTCCTTTGTTTTGTTAGGGTTTGTTAATTTTCTTGGCATATGGTAGGGACATGTTAGAAGCAATACAGTCATTTTAGGTTATTTGTTTTTCTTATTCCTTTGTTTTGTTTTGTGTGAGTTGTTTTTTTAAATTTTTTGATAAAGTAAAAAAGGTTATTGCATTAAAAATTAGCTTCAATGTAGTTATTTTAGGTTATTTGTTTTTTCTTAAACCTTTGATTATGGTTTGTTAATTTTCTTGGGGTATGGGAGGAACATGTTGGAAGCAAAGTAGTTACTTTAGGTTATTTGTTTTTCTTATTCCTTTGGTTATGGATTATTAATTTTCTTGGGGTATAGGAGGAAGATGTTGGAAGCTAAGTAGTTATTTTAGGTTATTTGTTTTTCTTATTCCTTTGGTTATAGTTTATTAATTTTCTTGGGGTATGGGAGGAACATGTTGGAAGCAAAGTAGTTATTTTAGGTTATTTGTTTTTCTTAATCTTTTGCTTTGTTTTGTCTGAAATGTATTTTTTTGGTTTAATTTTTTGAAAAATAAAGCTAAAAAATTAAAAAAAGCTATTTTTAATTTAATTTTTTTGCATTAGCAAAGTGTCAGGGTACAAGATCAATACATAAAAAATAATTATATTCCTATACACTAGTAATGAACAACTTAAAGAGGAAATTAAGAAAACAATTCTATTTATAGTAAAAACTAAAAGAATAAAATACCTAGGAATAAATTTAACTAAAGATACAAAAGACCTGTACACTGACAACTACAAAATAGTGCTGAAATATTAAAGAAGACCCAAATAAATGGCAAGACATCCCAAGTTCACAGAGTGGAAAAGTTAACATTGTTAATATTTCAATATTACTCACAGCAACAAAAAACTCAACACAATTAGTATTAAAATCCCAGCAGCCTTTTTTTGCAGAAGTGGAAAAACTGAGCCTCAAACTTATATGAAACAGAGTGGTGATGAGTATCCAAACAATCTCGAAAAAAGAACAGAATTTGAGGACTTACACTTTCCGACTGCAAAGTGTATTACAGTATGGTATTGGTACAAAGACAGATAAATAGATAAGTGGAACAGAACTGAAGATCCAGAAACAGATCCATACATCTAGGGCCAACTGATGTTTTACAAAGTTGCTAAGTACATGCAGTGGGGAAAGAAAAGTCTCTTCAACAAATGGTGTTGGAAAAACTGGATATTCACATGCAGAAGAATTAAATTAGACACCTATCTCACACCATATACAAAACTCAACTCAAAATGGATCAAGGACCTAAATACAAAAGCTAAAATAATAAAACTCTTAAAATATAACATAGGGGAGAGTAACTAGCAAGGGGCCAGAGGACACCAGGGACTGCAGTTCTGGGCTGTGACCAGACAGCCATAGAGGGTCCTCCACAGTACGTAGAGAGGACACCTAACAAAAACGAGGGGGGTGGGAGACTGTGGCTGGAGGGGCACGGTGAGTGTGTTCCTGGTTGGACTGCCCCCCCTGACCCCCCCACATCCTCCCCACCCCAGGCCGGCAGTGGCAGGCTGCTGCTGGACAAGGGAGTGAGCAGCAGCTCTTCACTCCTATCCACCTAACTTGATGGTTTGCTGGGGGGTAATCCTTCACAGCATGAAAGTGGGGAGCTCCCGTGATGGAACCCTGAGGGTGGAGATTGCTCCCCCTACAACGGAATTGGGGGAGGTTGCAACAGTGAGAAGTGGGGAAGGGAGAGGCACCATACCAGTGATTGGGAGCCCATCCCACACCCCAGAGACTCACAGGTACCAGGCAGGCAGAGAACCGGCAGGCAGGGCCCATCCCACGTGTGGGATGCCCTTGATCAGGCTCCCTGCCTATCTGCTTGGGGCCTATCTTGCAGCCCTAGGGCAAGGATTCCCCAGAGCACATGGAGATCCAATGCACTGAATGGTTCCCCACTAGGTTTGGACTCTGCCCAATGCAAACGAAAAGTCTGGGGAAGACCTACTTGAGAGCGCTACCTGCTGGTAGGTTAGGGAAACCACACTTCAGCAAGGTGTACATCAAGAATGTCACCTTCTGGTAAGTTAGGGAATCTACACTTCAGCAAGCCATGCTGCAAGAGCGCCACCTGCTGGTAGGATTGGGAAACCACTCCAGCAAGCCAAATTATAAATCAATGCTCAATCAATTCTGCACTTCCCAAAATAACCCTATCAAGACAAACAATGCCCCAAAGCCAGCAAAAATTACAAAGCACTTGACAGATACAGAAGATATAGACAAGCCAAATGAACATTAAAAAGCCAGAAGAGAAGTCTCCTTTCTCTGGAGTTGCTGATAGGATGGGACACAAGACTTCTCTGCCTGGCTCCAATTCAACAGCTCAGCTCCGAGCCCCATTTGTGTCACCTGCCTGTCCTTGAAGCACTCTCTGTGGCCAGAGAAATGGACTGATTGGGCAGGAGTGGACGGGGAGGTCTGGGGTCAGTTCCCCGGGAAGCACCGGGGTAAGGGAAAAAAAAAAAAAAACTTCAAGTACAGCAAAATAGAACAGAAAAGCCACTGTGTGTTTTTGTTGACAAAATTAAAAGAAATATAATAAATAAATAAATAAATAAAGCCAGAAGACACACAAAACACGGAGCAATTAATCAGAGAAGTAAACACAAATATCAGTATTATGGCTCATGATATAAAGGACATGAAGACGACCCTAGAAGAGCATAAAGAAGAATTTGCAAGAGTAATTAAAAAAATAGCAGATATTATGGAAATAAAAGATACTGTTGATAAAATTAAAAAGATTCTTGAGACACATTAACACCAGATTTGAAGAAGCAGAGGAACAATTTAGCGACTTGAAGTTGGGTGATGGAAAGTGAAAGTACAAAAGAACAAATGGTGAAAAAATTGAAATCTGAAATGGATCTCAGGGAAGTGATGGACAACATGAAGTACACAAATATAAGAAATATTGGTGCTCCAGAATGGGAAGAGATGAGTAAAGGGCTAGGAAGAGTACCTGAAGAAATTGTTGGGGAAAACTTCCCAACCCTTCTAAATGACATAAATATGAAACTAAAGATGCCTGAAAAACTCCAAAAACAAAAATATCCAAATAAACCTACTCCAAGACAGATACTGATTAGATTGTCAAATGCTGAAGAGTAAGAGAGACTTCTGAAAGCAGCAAGAGAGAAGCGATTCATCACATATGAGGGAAACAACTTAAGTCTAAGCACTGACTACTCAGTAGGCACCACAGAAGCAAGAAGGCAGTGGTATGACATATTTCAGATTCTGAAAGAGAAAAACTGCCAGCCAAGAATTCTTTATCTGGCAAAGCTCTCCTTCAAAACTGAGGGAAAGTCTAAAATTTCCACAAACAAACAATGAGAGTATTTGTTAACAAGAGACCTGCCCTGGAACAAACACTAATGGGAGCACTACCAGATGAGAAAAAAAGAAGAGAGAGGTCTGGAGAAGAGCACAGAACTGAAGACTTATTAGTAAGGGTAACTTAAAGGAAGAAAAGAGAGAGGGAAGAAAAACTAGATCTAACAACTAAAAACCAAAGGATAAGATGGCTGGTTCAAGAACTCCCTTCACAGTAATAATCTTTAATGTTAAAGGATTAAACTCTCCAATTAAAAAATACAGACTAGAAGAATAGATTAAAAAATATAACCCATCAATATGCTGTTTACAAGAGACTCATGTTAGACCCCACGACACGCAGAAAGACTGAAAGTGAAAGGATGGAAAAAAATATTTCACGCAAACTGCAATCAAAAGAAAGCTGGGGTAGTGTTCTAGTTTGCCAATGCTGCCAGGATGCAAAACAACAGAAATGGATTGGCTTTTATAAAGGGGGTTTATTTGGTTACACAGTTACAGTTTTAAGGCCATAAAATGCCCAAGGTAATGCATCAACAATTGGGTACCTTCACGGGAGGATGGCCAATGGCATCCAGAAAACCTCAGTTAGCTGGGAAGGCGGGCATCTGCTCCAAGTTTTGATTTCAAAATGGCTTTCTCCCAGGATGTTCCTCTCTAGGCCGCAGCTCCTCTTCAAAATGTCACTCTCAGTTGCTCCTGGGGTGTTTGTCCTCTCTTAGCTTCTCTGGAGCAACAGTGTCTTAACGGCTGTCTTCAAAATGTGTCTCATCTGCAGCCACTCTCTCAGCTTCTGTGCGTTCTTCAAAGTGTCCCTCTTGGCTATAGCAAGCTCACTCCCTCTGTCTGAGTTTATATTGTGCTCTACTAAACGAATCGAGGCCCATACTGGATGGGCGGGGCCACAACTCCATGGAAAACATCCAATCAGAGTTATCAACTATAGTTGGGTGGGGCGCCTGTCCATGGAAACAACCTAATCCAAATGTTCCAACTTAATCAACACTAATATGTCTGCCCCCACAAGACTGCATCAAAGAACACGGCTTTTTCTGGGGGACATAATACATATAAACCGGCACAGGTAGCTATACAAATACTGCACGAAGTACTTTAAATGCAAAGACATCATAAGAGATAAAGAGGGAAACTATGTATTAATAAAAGGGACAATACACCAAGAAGAAATAACAATTATAAATGTTTATGCACCTGTGCCAGTTTGAATGTATTATGTCCCCCCAAAACGCCATTATCTTTGATGTGATCTTGTGTGGGCAGACGTATCAGTTGCCCACAGTTGATTAGATTGTAATTCTTTGAGTGTTTCCATGGAGATGCGCCTCACTCAGCTGTGGGTGATGACTCTGACTGGACAGTTTCCGTGGAGGTGTGGCCCTGCCCATTCAGCATGGACACTGATTAGCTTACTGGAGCACTATATAAGCTCTGACAGACAGAGCAAGCTTGCCACAACCAGGAGGGACACTTTGAAGAATGTACCAGAGCTGAGAGAGTAGCTGCGGATGAGAGACAGTTTGAAGACAGCCACTGAAAGCAGACTCTTGCTCCGGAGAAGCCAAGAGAGGACAAACACCTCAAGAGCAACTAAGAGTGACATTTTTGAAGAACTGCAGTCTAGAGAGGAATGTCCTGGGAGAAAGCCATTTTGAGACCAGAACTTTGGAGTAGACTCCAGCCACGAGCCTTCCAAGCTAACAGAGGTTTTAAGGATGCCATTGGCCATCCTCCAGTGAAGGTTTCCAATTGTTGATGATTTACCTTGGACACTTTATGGCCTTAAGACTGTAACTTTGTAACCAAATAAACCCCCTTTTATAAAAGCCAATCCATTTCTCATGTTTTGCATTCTGGCAGCACTGGCAAACACCCAATCAAGGAGCTCCCAAATATGTGAGACAAACATTGGCTAAACTGAAGGGAGCAATAGACATGTCTACAATAATACTAAGAGACTTCAATACACCTCTCTCTTCTGTAGATAGAACAACCAGACAGAGGACCAATAAGGAAACTGAGAACCTAAACAATATGATAAATGAATTAGACTTAATAAATGTATATAGATCATTACATCCCAAAGTACCAGGATATACACTCTTCTCTATTGCCCATGGAACGTTTTCCAGGACAGATCATATGCCGAGGCACAAAACAAGTCTTAATAAAATTAAAAAGATTGAAATTATTCAAAGCACATTCCCTGACCACAATGGAGTGCAACTAGAAATCAACAAACACCAAACATCCAGATCTTTCACAAATATATGGAGGTTAAACAACACATTCCTAAACAACCAGTGGGTCAAAGAAGAAATTGCAAGAGAAATTGGTAAATATCTAGAGACGAAAGAAAATGATAATACAACATATCAAAACCTATGTGGAAAATGAGAAGTGCTGGAGAGGATTTGGAGAAAGAGACACACTTATTCATTGTTGGTGGGAATGTAGAATAGTGCAACTACTCTGGAAAACAGTATGGAGGTTCCTCAGGAAGCTAAGTATAGATTTGCCATAGGACCCCAGCTATTCCATTGCTAGGTATATACTCAGAGGAACTGAAAGCTAAGACACAAATGGACATTTGTAAACTGATGTTTACTGAAGCATTATTCAGGATTGCCAAGAGATGGAAGCAGCCCACATGTCCGACAACAGACCAGTGGATAAACAAACTGTGGTATATACACATGATGGAATAGTATGCAGCTGTAAGACAAAGCAAAGACATGGAACATATAATAACGTGGATGAACCCTGAGGACATTATGTTGAGTGATGTTAGCCAGAAACAAAAGGATAAATACTGTATGGTCTCACTAATATGAACTAACATTAATGAGAAAACTTTGAGTTAAAAGCTGATAACACAGGCTACCAGGAGATAGAAAGAGGGTAGAGATCAGGCATTTGATGCTTAAGAACTAAAGAAATGTTCAGCAGGATTGATTGTATAGATCCAGAAATAGGTAGAATACTGTGTAATAGTAGCACAATATTTTAAGTACATGGAACAAAGATGTCTGTGAGTAAAGCTGAAAGAGGTGGGACAGAGGAATGTATGACACCAGAGATAAAGATAGATGATTAAGACTGGGACTGTATAACTTGGCAAAAACTGTAGTGGCCAATGACTGTTGCTAAATGTACAAAAAATGTCTTTACATGTGGGAGAACAAACGAATGTCAACCATGCAAAGTGTTAAAAAAGGGATGGTATTTGGGAAAAAAAACACAATCAAAGCAAACTGGAGTCTACAGTAAACAGTAACATTGTAATATGCTTCCATTAAATGTAATAAAAGCAATATACCAAAGTTAAATGTGTATAAGAGGGGATGTAAGGGAGGGATATGGGATTCTTGGTAGCGGCATTGTTTTTTGTCCTTACTATTATGTTGTATTGTATGACATTTTTATTTTTCTTTTTATTATCTTTTTTATTATCCACCAAAAAAAAAAAAAAACACTTTTTCATAATCAATATGTTCAAGTGCTGACTGTGGTGATAAATGTACCACTATGTGATGATGCCATAAACAACTGATTGTGATTGTACACTGAGGATGGCTGTATGTTATGTGAATATATCTCTATAAGACTGTAGGAAAAAATATAAATAGAGGTAAAAGTGCTGGAGAAAACATGGAGAGAGGGATGTACCTATCTACTGTTGATGAGGAGGCAGAATGGTGTAACCTTCCTGGAGGTCACTGTGGTGGCTCCACAAGAAGCTAAGTATGTGGGACCATTAGGTCCTACAACCTCACTATGGGGTATGTATTTGGAAGATCCAAGAGCAGAGATATGAATGGAGACTTGCACACTGGTGTTCATGGAGGCAATATTCATGGTTTGCAATGGGTGGAGGTGGCCTAAGGGTACACTGACTGAGGAACAGAATGGTGAACTGTGGTGTATGCATACAATGGAATATTGTAAAACTACAAGGAGTGAAGCTGTGAGACATGAAGCAAGGTGAACGGATCCTGTAGACAGCATGTTGAGTGAAGTATGCCAGAAACCAAGGCAAACACTATAATGCTCACCAATATGGACTAACCACAATGTGTAAACTCAGAATTGAATCTTAGAGCACAGCTCTAAGGGGAACACTCATTGTAATGGTCCCTAGATTATATGCTCTTACAGAAGCCACATCTATTCCTGAATTGTAATGCCTATCTCCAAACTCTGAGATGTTGATCCCTTAATGTATAATCTGATTAGTCTCTGGAACATTGGTTATCTGTGTTACACCTGAAACTCAGAGCTAGAGCTTGGCAGGTATAAATATCAATATTAATGCATACAGCAACTGTTTACAAAAAAAAAACAAAACAAAACGCTGAAATAGAGCCCAGACTTCAATTAGAGATATGAATAAAGTAGATCTGGTTAAGACTAGAGCAAATCGGGCCAAAGGGTAAAGGCTGAAACTGACTGTGTTCAAACTTCAACTTCCTTGTGAGACCAAGGGAAGAGATGTTTATTTGGTGTAGGATCTACATTTTCTAAACAATATAACTACTGCAGTCAGTTTGTTCAAACACTACAATTACATGGAACTTTGAGTAAGAAGTGAGCTACAGTAGGTCTGTATAGATTAGAATGAAATAGCAACACATCCTAAAGTAATCTGGGTAGAGAATAAAAATATATATTCGGGGCCTCCCTGAAGAGCTGGGGGAGAATGCAGAGGTGTTGGATTTCCTCACCTGGATTCTTGCTGATGTTCTCACAAACACTGGGGACTGACGCCTTGATGTTCTGGGCCGTCTGCCTCGGGGCTGGCCCCTATGAAGCTTGTTGCTGCAAAGGAGAGGCTAAACCTGCTTATAATTGTGCTGAAGAGTCTTCCCCGAGCACCTCTTTGTTGCTCAAATGTGGCCCTCTCTCCCTAACTAAGCCACCTTGGCAGGTGATCTCACTGCCCTCCCCACTACATGGGATCTGACTCCCAGGGGTGTAAATCTCCCTGGCAATGCAGGATATGACCCCCAGGGATGAATCTGGAGCTGCCATCATGGGATTGAGAACATATTCTTGACCAAAAGGGGGATGTGAAATGAAACGAAATAAAGCTTCAGTGGCTGAGAGATTTCAAATGGAGTCAAGAGGTTACTCTGGTGGACATTCTTACGCATTATATAGATAACACTTTTAAGGTTTTAATATATTGGAATAGCTAGAAGTAAATACCTGAAACTATCAAACTCCAACCCAGTAGCCTTGACTCTTGAAGAGGATTGTATAACAATGTAGCTTACAAGGGGTGACAGTGTGATTGTGAAAACCTGTGGATCTCACTCCCTTTATCCAGTGTATGGATGGACAAGTAGAATAATGGGGACAAAAACTAAATGAAAAATAGGGTGGGATGGGGGAGGGGTGATTTGGGTGTCTTTTTTTATTTTTATTTTTTATTCTGATTCTGATTCTTTCTGCTATAAGGAAAATGTTCAAAAATAGATTGGGGTGATGAATGCACAACTATAGGATGGTACTGTGAACAGATGATTGTACACCATAGATGACTGTATGGTATGTGAATGTATCTCAGTAAAACTGAACTAAAAAAAAAAAAGCCTGTGTGATGCAGCGAAGGCAGTGTTGAGAGGAAAATTTATAGCTCTAAATGCATATGTAAAAAAGGAAGAAAGAGCTAAAATCTGAACAACTGAAGAGACTACAGAGAATGATCAACAAACTAATACTAAAGCAAGTAGACAAAACAAAGATTAAAGCAGAAGTAAATGAGCTGGAGAACAAAAGGAAAAAAAAAAACAAAACAATAAATAAAACCAAAAGTTGTTTGTTTGAGAAGATCAACAATTTTGACAGACCCTTAGCTAGACTGACAAAATAAAAGAGAGAGAAGATTCAAATAAACAGAATCAGAAATGAGAAGGGGATAATAATTATTACAGATCCCAAAGAAATTAAAAAAAAAATTATAAGCGGATTCTATGAACGACTGTATGCCAACAAGCCAGACAACTTAGAGGAAATGGACAATTTCCTGGAAACACATGAACAACCTAGACTGAACCAAGAAGAAATAGAAAACATCAACAAACCAATCACAAGCAAAGAGATCCCATGAGTCATCAAAAACATACCTAGAAATAAAAGCCCAGGGCCAGATGATGTCATAGGGGAATTTTACCAAACTTTCCAAAAAGAATTGACACCATTCCTGCTCAAACCCTTTCAAAAAAACGGAAAAAAAAGGAACACTACCTAACTTACTTTATGAAGCTAATATCACTCTGATACCAAAACCAGATAAAGACACTACAAAAAAGGAAAACTATAGACCAATCTCCCTAATGAATATAGATGCAAAAATCCTAAACAAAATACTTGCATATCAAATCCAAAGGCACATCAAAAGAATTATACACCACCAGCCAAGTGGGGTTCATTCCTGGCATGCAAGGGTGGTTCGTCATAAGAAAGTCAATTAGTGTAATTCAATACATTAACAAATCAAAAGGGAAAAATCAAATGACCATCTCCATAGATGCTGAAAAAGCTTTTGACAAAATTCAACATCCCTTTTTGATAAAAATACTTCAAAAGGTAGGAACTGAAGGAAAGTTCCTCAACATGATAAAGGGCATATATGAAAAACCCACAGCCAGCATAGTACTCAACGATGAGTACTACAAAAGCCTTCCTGAAAAGATAGGGAATGAGACAAGGATGCCCACTGTCACCTCTATTATTCAGCATTGTGCTACAAGTTCTAGCCAGAGCAATTCACCAAGATAAAGATATAAAAGGTATCCAGATTGGAAAGGAAGAAGTAAAACTGTCAGTATTCACAAATGATATGATCTTATATTTGAAAAATCCTCAGAATTTGAGCACAGAGCTACCTGAGCTAATAAATATATTCAGTCGAGTGGTGGGATATAAGAATACTGCACTTAAGTCAGTAACTGTTTCTATATACTAGCAATGACCTAACTGAAGAGGAAATTATAAAAAAAATTCCATTCACAAAAGAATTAAAAAAATCAAGTACCTAGGAATAAACTTAACCAAGGATGTAAAAGACCTCCACACAGACAATTACAAAATTTTACTAAAAGGAAAAGGACCTAAATAGATGGGAAAATATCCCCTGCTCATGGATAGGAAGACTAACCGTTGTTAAGACGTCAGTTTTACCCAAACTGATCTAGAGTCAATGCAATTCCAATAAAAATTCCAACAACCTACTTTGCAGACTTCGAAAAGCTAGTTATCAAATTTATTTGGAAGGGAAAGGGGCCTCGATTTGCCAAAAACATATTAGAAATGAAGAACACAGTGGGAGGACTTAACACTTCCAACTTTGAAGACTACTATAAAGTTACAGTGGTCAAAACAGCATGGTACTGGCATACAGATAGACATATTGATCAATAGAACTGAATTGAGAGTTCAGAAAAAGACCCCTAGATATATGGCTAACTGATTTTTGATAATGCCCCCAAATCCACTGAACTGGGTTAGAACAGTCTCTTCAACAAATGGGGCTGGGAGAACTGGATAGCCATAACAAAAAGAATGCAAGAGGACCCCTACCTCATACACTATAAAAAAATTAATTCAAAGTGGATCAAACACCTCAATATAAGAGACAGTACCATAAAACTCCTGGAAGATAATGTAGAGAAACATCTTCAAGACCTAGTATTAGGAGGTTGCTTCTTAGATCTTAACACCCAAAGCACAAGCAATGAAAGAAAAAACAGATAAATGGGAACTCCTGAAAATCAAAAGCTTCTATACCCCAAAGCAGTTTGTCAAAAAGGTGAAGAGGCAGCCAATGAAATGGGAGAAAATATTTGGAAACCATGTATCTGAAAAGAGACTAATCATCTTGCATGCATAAAGAAATCCTACAACTCAATGACAATAGTACAAACAGCCCAATTATAAAATGAGCAAAAGGTATGAAAAGACATTTCTCTGAAGAGGAAATACAAACGGCTAAAAAACACATGAAAAAATGTTCATCTTCACTTGCTATTAGGGAAATGCAAATCAAGACCACAATGAGATATCATTTCACACCAGTAAGAATGGATGCCATCAAAGTAACAGGAAACTACTCTGTAGATCAGTTTGGGTAAAATTGACGTCTTAACAACGGTTAGTCTTCCTATCCATGAGCAGGGGATATTTTCCCACCTATTTAGGAAAACGTAGGAGAGGATGTGGAGAAATTTTAACTCGTGTTCATTGCTGGTGGGACTGTATAATGGTACAGCCACTGTGGAAGACAGTTTGGTAGTTTCTCAGAAAACTTGATACTGAATTACCTTATGACCTGGCAATTTTACTTCTCGGTATATACCCAGAAGATTTGAAAGCTGTGACATGAACAGACATTTGTACACCAATGTTCACAGCAGCAGTGTTCACAATTGCCAAGAGATGGAAACAATCCAAGTGTTCTTTAACAGATGAGTGGATAAACAAAATATGGTATATACATACGATGGAATACCGTGCAGCAGTAAGAAGCAACAAGGTCTTGAAACATACGGCAATATGATGAATCCTGAAGATATAATTTTGAGTGAAATAACTCAGACACAAAAGGAGAGACATTGTATGTTACCACTTCTATGAACTATCTGAACAATGTAAAATCAATGTCTTATAATGTAAGAATGTTGGAGACCTAGTGATAGACAGTAGCTAGTGAGGGAGAATGATAATCTAGTAAGTTCAGATATGTTAATGATGGTAAATTCAAAGGTATGGTAATAGATAGGTGTGATGATTGTTAATGGCACTATAAGCATCAGAGCTATACTGAAGGTGAATAAGAATGAAAGAGGTTGTTTAAAGGCACATTTCTCAAAGATCAGCACCATAAATACAGATAGATGCTTGCATGATATACTTCTAAGGTATGACACTAGCACAGAGTTGACAACAGAAGAGTACAGGTGAAAAATCTACACATTGCATACTGGGGACTATAATTAATAGGAATACCATACTAGTATTACACAAATACTAGGGACAAATAATTAAGGGCTGATAAGAGCAACGAGATGTTTTGGGTCATGAGAATTGCTTAAAATGGAGAGTGACAAGCATTGCACAACGAAGTGATGATAATGTGAGATATGGATGGAGGATCGTGGATACAACATATTCTATGTGAATTTAGGAACTTTCTACCTTATACATCAAGCCCTTGATATTGAGGCTTGCTCAGGTGAAACTTATGACTGTAAAGAGGCGGCTGACCCCACCTGTAATGAAGGCTAGGCTTCACCTCCAGAGAACCTCTTATGTTGCTCAAATGTGGACTTTCTCTAAGCCAAACTCAGCAAATAAATTCATCACCTTCCCCCCTGGCATGGGACAGGACCCTCAAGATGAATGAGCCTTCTTGGCAACATGGGGCATGGATTCTGGGAATGAGCCTGACCCTGGCATCAAGGGACTGAGAATGACTTCTTGACTAAAAGGGGGAAAGGAAAGGCAACAAAATAAGGTTTTAGTCACTAAGAGAATTCAAATAGAGTCAAGAGGTGTCCTTGAGGTTACTCCCATGCAAACTTCACCTCGATATGCCAAATGACCACAATATAGTAAGCCCAAGACAACAGTAGTCCCGAGAACCTTAAAGAATACCTGGATTCTATCTGAGACTCTATACAAGTTTCACTTACTAAGTTTATTCATCAGTTGCTGGTTTGGATGTATTATGTCTCCCAAAATGCCATTACCTTTGATACAGTCTTGTGTGGGCAGGAAACGTATTGGTGTTGATTGGGCTGGAGACTTTTGATTGGATGTTTCCATGGAGATGTTATCACTCAACTGAGGGCGAGATCTTTCATTGGATAATTTCCACAGAGGTGTGGCCCCACCGATTCAGCATGGGCCTTGACTGGTTTACTGGAGCACTATATAAGCTCAGACAGAAGGAATGAGATTGCTACAGCCAAGAGAGACACTTTGAAGAATGTACAGGAGATGAGAGAGGAACTGCAGTTTATGAGACATTTTGGAGATGGCTTTTGAAAGCAGACTTTTGCTCCGGAGAAGCTAAGAGAGGACAAACACCCCAAGAGCAACTGAGAGTGACATTTTGGACAGAAGCTGAAGCCTAGAGAGGAACATCCTGGGAGAAAGCCATTTTGAAACCAGAACTCTAGAGCCAACTCCAGCCACATGCCTTCCCAGCTAACAGAGGTTTTCCAGACACTATTGGCCATCCTCCAGCGAAGGTACCCGATTGTTGATGCATCACCTTGGACACTTTATGGCCTTAAGACTGTAACTGTGTAACCAAATAAACCCCCTTTTACAAAAGCCAATCCATTTCTGGTGTTTTGCATTCTGGCAGCATTAGCAAAAGAGAACAATCAGTAACTTAAATCCTTTACAGTGCTCCTATGCTAGCTAAGTCCCAAAACTCAGAGACAATAGCCTCTTCAAGAACATCAACTACATGTGTTTCCTTTTCTCATAAAGTTGACACCCCTTTTCAACATGAATAGGTTAGGGTGGTCACCGCCTAGATATCCCTGAAGATCAGAAAAGTGATTAAACTAGAGAAGGGTTAGCAACAAACAAGATGGAATTTAACTAAGAATTATGAATACTGAATCTTTCTGTAATTTCCTTTTTCTTTGTTGCTAGGGTATTAGAATAGTTAGAATGAAAGAATTGAAATGGTAGAACTATAATCCGCAGCATCCTTTGAAATTTGTTCTATAGCTATGTTAAATTTTAACCTGAAAGCTATACCTTTTTGTATATATATTTCACAAAAAGGAAATAAATGAAACTATGGTACTACAACTCATAACAACATTGGAAATTTCCTATGTATCTACTTGTTAAATCATACTTTGAAAGATACTACCTTTTTGTATACATGTTATATTTCATAATAAGAAAATAGCTGAAACTGGAATTGTAACCTATAATAATCTTTGAAATTTGCTCTCTACTTGTTAAATTGCACTTGGAAAGTTATTACTTTTTTTGTAAATATGTTATATTCTACAATAAAAAATAAGATATATATATATACACATACACATACATACATACACACACAAGGGCAAATCTTCATGACACCAAAAGGATATGATACCAAAAGCACAACTAACAAAAGAAACAACAGACAAATGTAATTTCATCAAAATTAAAAACTCATATGCATGAAGGAAACTATCACAAAAGTGAAGACAACCTACAGAATGGAATAAAATAGTTTTAAACCACATATTTTGAAATAAAACATGGAAAAAAAAAAGACATCAGCTATCACAGTATATGATACAGAGACTGACAATATTTAGTTAACTATTCCTCATCGGACAACAAGACTATGGGGTTACACCAGTTATTCAACTCTGGCTTAACCAAAAAAGAAAAAATAAGATAAGCTAGTAAGTTTTTCTCCATGCCAACTAGCCTTTTAGTGCAGTATCTGAAGAACAGGACACAAAATTGGATAAAGACGAAAGATCATATAGGGTATCAACTAAAATTAAATAGTCTCTAAATCAATCCCATGAGAGAAAAGTTAAAGGGGTTAGGGATTTTTAATCTAGGAAAAAAAAAAAAAAGATGACAACTGAGCAGCAACCTCATTTCTTTCTTTACATGAAGGAGGAAGAGGATTACTTTACATGCCAAGGGACACTGACCACCTGTTTAAAATAAATAAATAAATAAATGAAGAGTTAGGTAAACCCAAAAAGTCATTAGGAAAGCTACCAAGGGGGTGTCAAACTATGAGAAACAGGGAAATTAGCAAAAAGGAACTCTCCATGGTACCAGTATGAGTAAAAAACTGGATAAGGGCAAAGGCAGGGAGAATCTCAGGATATGATGCCAGAAGCAATCTAACATTTAATCTTATGCCACCCTTGTGCTACAATAAAACAAACAACCAAACAAAAACTTGACAGTTTCTTTCATGGAAACTAACAAGCTGATTCTAAAATTTAAATGGAGATATAAAAGGTCAAGAATCACTAAGATACTTCTGTAGAAGGAAAGGCTTTTTTTTTTTTAAACAAAAACAAAAACAAAAACAAAACTAGGTATCAAGACTCTTTTCAAAGCCGCAACAATTAAGGCACTGTGGTGTTGGCATAGGAACAGACAAGTAGAACAACCAAACAAAAAACAGAGAACCCAGAAATAGACTCAAGAATATAAGGAGATGGATTTACAAAGGTGATACTTTGGAGAAGGGGAAAAAAGAAGGTCTTTTCAATAAATGGTGCCAGGCAACTGAGTACATATAATTTTTAAAAAAGAAAGACGTGACCCTACCTCATACCATATACAAAACTCAATTGGTTATGTGAATACATTGCAATAAAATTGCATTAAAAAATAAAACAAAACTCAATTGGGGATGGGAGGAGGTGGGTGTGGTTATAAAAGGGCAAAACAAGGGATCCTTGTGGTATTGGAACTGTTCAATATCTTGACTGGGGTGGTGGATATAAGAACCTACCAGATGATGTATCTGCACAGAGCTTACACACACACACACACACACACACACGAGTACCAGTAAAATGCAGGAAAGCTAAATAATATCAATATCCTGGTTGTAACACATCATAAGTTTTAAAAATGTACCCATTGGATGAAATGGGAAAAAGTGTACAAGGGATCTCTCTGTATTCTTTCTTACAACTGCATGTGATTTGGCAATTTCTCAACAAAATTTTCAATTAAAAATAAATTCCAGGCTTCCGAAAGATGGCAGTTAGGAGAGACAGGGCAAAAAACAACTCCATGAAAAATACTAGATAAAAGACAGAAAGTGACCCAGAACACCAGTTCCAGGGATGCACCAGCTAGACAAGGTCTGCTAAATCCACAGGGACCCTGCACCTGATGAAACTGGGAGCCCGTGTTCTGAAATGAGTGAGTGAGTCTGCTGAATAACCGGCAGCCACACTGCGGTCTGAAGAAACCGTGGGTTGGCGTTTGGTGTCGGACTAGCTTAAAAAAACCCAAAAGCGGCTGCGGATATGGCAGCGAGAACCTCACAGTGAGGCGTGGTGGGAACTGCGTCCCCACAACATATGAGCACACCTCAATATCTGGTGTGGACAACAGCCTTTAGCGCACCTGCTGCTAACTGTCTTGGAGCTGGGAAGGCAGAGGTTTGCCAAAACGGGAAAATAACCATACCCCATAAAGCAATCTTCCCAGCGGACTGGGAACGCTCCTGCCCAGCACCCGTGCTGCAGCCCAGAGCTGCGCCAAACAACCCAGTGCAACAGGAAGTGCTTCTAGCAACACACGCACACGCCCAATATCTGATGGGGATGACAGCCTTTCGCACACCTGCAGCTAAATGTCCCAAAGCTAGGAAGGTGGAGAGGTGTGAAAAAAGGGGTGAATTAACATGCCCTATTCAGCCATCCTTTCAGCAGGCTGGGAATGCCCCAACTTGTCCCTGCAGCCCAGAATTTCCCTTGGGGGATGGTGCTCACTTGTGACATAGCAGTCTTCCCTCAGCAGAGGCCCTAGGAGGGCATGGCTTGGAAGAGGGACCCACATGGAAGTCCCAGGGACCATACACCAACACCAAGGACTTGTGGGTCAGCGGCAGAGACAATCTGTGGCGAGGCTGAACTGAAGGTTTAGACTCTTGCAACAACTTTAAATCTCCAGGAACACCTGGGAGGTTTGATTATTAGAGCCACCCTCCCTCCCTAACCAGGTGCTCAGACACATGCCTCACATTCAGGGCGGGCAGTACCAACTACACGTGCAAACTTGGTACATCAATTGGACCCACACAAGATTCAAACCCCCACTCACCACAAAGACAAAGCTGGGGAGAACTGGCTTAAAGGAAACAGGTGGCTCACGGACACCACATGCTGGTTACTTAGAGAAAGTGTACTCCACCAAGCTGTAGATCTGACAAATTAGAGATAAGTGTTTGAATAAGCCTACATATCCTAAAAGAACCCTATCAAGTTAAGCAAATGCCAAGAGGCCAAAAACAACAGAAAATTTTAAAGCATATGAAGAAACCAGATGATATGACTCCCCCAAACCCAAACACACAAATCACAAGATCACAGGAGGCACAGTACTTGGAGCAATTAGTCAAAGAACTAAAGACAAACAATGAGAGCACGGCACAGGATATAAAGGACAGGAACAAGACTCTAGAAGAGCATAAAGAAGAAACTGCAAGAGTAAATAAAAAAATAGACAATCTTATGGAAATAAAAGAAACTGTCGGCCAAATTAAAAAGATTATGGGTATTCACAGTACAAGACCAGAGGAAGCTGAACAGCAAATCAGTGACCTCAAAGATGACAGAACAGAAAATGAAAGAACAAAAGAAGGAATGGGGGAAAAAATTAAAAAAATCAAAACGGACCTCAGGGATATGATAGATAATGTGAAACACCCAAATATAAGAGTAATTGGTGTTCCAAAAGGGGAAGAGAAGGGTGTTCTAGTTTGCTAATGCTCCTGGAATGCAAAACACCAGAAACGGATTGGCTTTTATAAAAGGGGGTTTATTTGGTTACACGGTTACAGTTTTAAGGCCATAAAGTGTCCAAGGTGACGCATCAACAATCGGGAACCTTCACTGGAAGATGGCCACTGGCGTCTGGAAAACCTCTGTTAGCTGGGAAGACATGTGGCTGGCGTCTGCTCCAAGTTCTGGTTTCAAAATGGCTTTCTCCCAGGATGTTCCTCCCTAGGCTTCAGCTCCTCAAAAATGTCACTCTTAGTTGCTGTTGGAGCATTTGTCCTCTTTTAGCTTCTCCAGAGCAAGAGTCTACTTTCAACGGCAGTCTTCAAACTGTCTCTCATCTGCTCTCTCATCTTCTGTGTATTCTTCAAAGTGTCCCTCTTGGCTGTAGCTCCTCTTCAAAATGTCACTCTCAGCTTCACTGAGTTCCTTCTGTTTGGCAGCTCATTCATATGGCTCCAGTGATTTAATTGAGACCCACCCTGAATGGCTGGGGTAACACCTCCATGGAAATTATCCAATGAAAGTCATCACCCACAGTTGGGTGGGGTGCATCTCCATGGAAACACTTAAATTACAATCTAATCAACACTGATCCTTCTGCCCACACAAGATGGCATCAAAGATAATGGCATTTTGGGGGACATAATACATTCAAACCGGCACAAAGGGTAAAGGTCTAGCAAGAGTATTCAAAGAAATTCTTGGGGAAAACTTCCCAAACCTTCTAACAACATAAATACACAAATCATAAATGGCCAGTGAACTCCAAATAGAATAAATCCAAATAAACCCACTCCAAGACATATTTTGATCAGACTGCCAAACACTGAAGAGAAGGAGTAAGTTCTGAAAGCAGCAAGAGAAAACAATTCACCACTTCCAAAGGGAACAGCGTAAGACTAAGTAGAGACCACTCAGCGGTCACCATGGAGGCACGAAGGCAGTGGCATGACATATTTAAATTCTGAGAGAGAAAAATTGCCAACCAAGAATTCTTTATTCAGCAAAGCTCTCCTTCAAATTTGAGGGAGAGCTGAAATTTTTCATAGACAAATGCTGAGAGACTCTGCTAACAAGAAACCTGCCCTACTTGAGATACTAAAGGAGGCCTACCGACAGAGAAACAAAGAAAGGAGAGAGAGATATGGAGAAAGGTTCAGTACTAAAGAGATTCAGTATGGGTACATTAAAGGACATTGAGAGAAGGAAAAAATATATCTGACAAACATAAACCAAAGGATAGGATAGCTGATTCAAGAAATGCCTTCACAGCAATAATGCTGAATGTAAATAGATTAAACTCTCAAAAGATACAGATTGGCAGAATGGATCAAACAATATGAACCATCAATATGTTGCACACAAGAGACTCATCTTAGACACAAGGACACAAAGAAATTGAAAGTGAAAGATGGGAAAATATTTCATGCAAGCTACAGCCAAAAGAAAGCAGGAGTAGCAATATTAATCTCAGATAAAATAGACTTTAAATGCAAGGATGTTATGAGAGACATAGAAGGCCACTACATACTAACAAAAGGGACAATTCAACAAGAAGAAGTAACAATCCTACATGTTTATGCACCCAATCAAGGTGCCCCAAAATACATGAGACAAACTTGAAGCAATAGATGTTTCCACAGTAATTGTGGAAGACTTCAATATATTACTCTCTCCTATAGAGAGATCAACCAGACAGAAGACCAATAAGGAAACTGAAAACCTAAACAATCTGATAAATGAATTTGAATTAACAGACATATATAGACCATTACGTCCCAAGTCAGCAGGATACACATTCTTCTCTAGTGCCTATGGAACTTTCTCCAAAATAGATCATATGCTGGGCCATAAAATAAGTCTCAATAAATTAAAAAAAACTGAAATTATTCAAAGCACATTCTCTGACCACAATGGAATACCGTTGGAAGTCAATAACCACCAGAGACTTAGAAAATTCACAAATACCTGGAGGTTAAACAACACGCTCCTAAACAATCAGTGGGTTAAAGAAGAAATAGCAAGAGAAATTGCTAAATATATAAAGATGAATGAAAATGAGAACACAACATATCAAAACCCATGGAATGCAGCAAAAGTGGTAAGAGGGGAAAATGTATAGTGCTAAATGCATACATCAAAAAGGAAGAAAGAGCAAAAATCAAAGAACTAATGAAGCAACTGAAGAAGCTAGAAACTGAACAGCAAACTAATCCTAAACCAAGTAGAAGAAAAGAAATAGCAAGGATTAAAGCAGAAGTAAATGACACAGAGAACAAAAAAATCAATGGGGAGAATAAATAACATCAAAAGTTGGTTCTTTGAGAAGATCAACAAGATTGACAAAGCCCTAGCTAGACTGACAAAATCAAGAAAAGAGAAGACCCATATAAACAAAATAATGAATGAGAAAGGCGAGATTACTGCGGATCCCGAAGAAATTAAAAAAAAATTATAAGAGGATACTATGAACAACTGTATGCCAACAAACTGGATAATGTAGAGGAAATGGACAATTTCCTGGAAACATATGAACAACCTAGACTGACCAGAGAAGAAACAGAAGACCTCAACCAACCAATCACAAGCAAAGAGATCCAAGCAGTCATCAAAAAACTTCCCACAAATAAATGCCAGCTGGCTTCATAGAGAATTTTACCAAACTTTCCAAAAAGAACTGACACCAATCTTAAACGCTTTCAAAACACTGAAGAAAATGGAACACTACCTAACACATTTTATGAAGCTAACATCAATCTAATACCAAACCCAGGAAAGATGTCACAAGAAAGGAAAAGTACAGGCCAATCTCCCTAATGAATATAGATGCAAAAATTCTCAACAAAATGTTTGCAAATCAAATCCAAAGACACATTAAAAAAATCATACACCATGACCAAGTGGGGTTCATTCCAGGCATGCAAGGATGGTTCAACATAAGAAAATCAATCAATGTAATACAACATAGTAACAAATCAAAAGAGAAAAATCAAATGATCTCAATAGATGCTGAAAAAGCATTCGACAAAATCCAACATCCCTTTTTGATAAAAACACTTCAAAAGATAGGAATTGAAGGAAATTTCCTCAATATGACAAAGAGCATATCTCAAAAACCCACAGCTAGCACAGTATTCAATGGTGAGAGACTGAAAGCCTTCCCTCTATGATCAGGAAATAGACAAGGAGCCCGCGCTCACCACTGTTACTCAACATTGTGCTGGAAGTGCTAATCAGGGCAGTCCGGCAAGACAGAGAAACAAAAGGCAACCAAATTGGAAAGGAAGAAGTAAAACTGTCATTACTTGCAGATGATATGATCCTATATCTGGAAAACCCTGAGAAATTGACAATACAGCTACTAGAGCTAATAAACAAATTTAGCAAAGTAGCAGGATACAAGATTAATGCACTTAAGTCAGTAATGTTTCTATATGCTAGAAATGAACAAACTGAAGAGACACTCGAGAGAAAGGTACCATTTTCAACAGCAACTAAAAAAATCAAGTACCTAGGAATAAACTTAACCAAAGATGTAAAAGACCTATACAAAGAAAACTATATAACTCTACTAAAAGAAATAGAAAGGGACCTTAAAAGATGAAAAACTATTCCACGTTCATGGATAGGAAGGCTAAATGTCATTAAGATGTCAATTCTACCCAAACTCATCTACAGATTCAATGCAATCCCTATTAAAATGCCAACAACCTACTTTGCAGTCTTGGAAAAGCTAGTTATCAAATTCATTTGGAAAGGGAAGATGCCTCAAATTGCTAAAAACACTCTAAAAGGAAAAACGAAGTGGGAGGTCTTACACTCCCTGACTTTGAAGCTTATTATAAAGCCACAGTATTCAAAACACCATGGTACTGGCACAAAGACAGACATACTGACCAACGGAATCAAACTGAGAATTCAGAGATAAACCCCCAGATCTAGGGCTGACTGATCTTTGATAAGGCCCCCAAAGCCACTGAACTGGGACATAACAGTCTTTTCAACAAATGGGGCTGGGAGAGTTGGATATCTATATCCAAAAGAATGAAAGAGGACCCCTACCTCACACCCCACACAAAAATTAACTCAAAGTGGATCAAAGACCTCAATATAAAAGACTACCATAGGGAGTATCTAAGATGGCGGCATAGAGAGGAGTGGAAGCTAAGTAATCCCCTTGAACTACTAAAAAAAAAAAACAGAAACAACTAGTGAATAATCCAGGGTAACTGCAGGGGGACAAACGTGACCGTCCACTCACCATACACCAACCTGAATTGGGAGGAATGCCCAGGATCACAGCATAAAATCTGTAAGTAAAAACTGCAGATCCAAATCAGGAGACCCCACCCCCACAGCCCGAGCTACAAAGCCTTGTGGTGCCAGAGAGAAGCTTTCTCCCAGCAAGCGAATATAGCTCAGCTGAGCTCCAACTGGGGTTTCAATTAGCGAGTATGAACTGCTCACTATGAGGTACAAATCCCCAACAAGCAGATAGAGGCTTTGGGTGATGACTGACCTTGGAGAGCTGGAGGGTCATCTCAGACTAGCTCTGTTCCTTTTTCGACTCAGTGGAGAAATCCTCAGCCATTTTCAGTTCCCAGTTCTGTGACCCAGACAAGGGTATAGCACAGGTAGAGAGAGACCATTGAAATGCTAATAACCTCTCCTCAGGGCATTTATCTTCTCTAAGAGGAAAGGGGTGGGGCCTAGCTCTACTACCTGCCTTTCATTCAGAACTTACACCAGTCAAGAATTATAGGTTAACAGGCGCCACCTGCTGGGCAGAAAAACACAGTGACCAGAGGCATCAGAGGGTGTACCAATTTTCTAAGACACACCCTCAGGGAAACCAGAAACTGAATATTTCTTCCTTCTGGGACCTTAGCCCATTCTGGTCTGGGGAGGCCTGATTGGGGTAACCAAGGAAACCACGCCTAGACAACAGAAAACTACAACCTACACCAAGAAAAATGAGGTTATGGCCCGGTCATGGGAACAAACTTGCACTTCAACTGTGATGCAGGAATTGAAACAACTAATAATAAGTGAATTCAAAAAGTTTAGGGAATATATGGCAAAAGAGATGAACTGTATAATGAAAACACAGACGTACATAAGGTAGAAATTGAAAGTTCAAAAAACCAACTGGCGGAATCTATGGAAATGAAAGGCACAACACAAGAGATGAAAGACACAATGGAAACATACAACAGCAGATCTCAAGAGGTAGAAGAAAACACTCAGGAACTGGAGAACAAGGCACCTGAAAGCCTACACACAAAGAACAGATAGAGAAAAGAATGGAAAAATAGAGCAACGTCTCTGGGAACTTAAAACGCAAAGCAGGAATTTACATGTCATTGTTGTCCCAGAAGGGAAAAAGAGAAGCAATAGAGGAAATAATCAATGAAAATTTTCCATCTCTTATGAAAGACATAAAATTATGCATCCAAGAAGTGCAGCATACCCCAAACAGAATAGATCTGAATAGGCCTATGACAAGACACTTAACAATCAGATTATCAAACATCAAAGATAGAGAGAGAATCCTGAAAGCAGCAAGAGAGAAACGATCTATCACATACAAAGGAAGCTTGATAAGACTATGTGTGGATTTCTTAATAGAAACCATGGAGGCAAGAAGTAAGTGGGGTGATATATTTAAGATACTGAAAGAGAAAAACCACCAACCAAGAATCCTATATCCGGCAAAACTATCCTTCAGATATGAGGGAAAGCTTAAAATATTCTCTGACAAATAGACAATGACCGAGTTTGTGAGCAAGAAACCTGCTCTACAGGAAACACTAAAGGAAGCACTGCAGTCAGAAAGGAAAAGACAGGAGTGAGGGGTTTGGAAAACAATTTTGGGAGAGTAGCACAGCAATGAAGTACCCTGAACAAAGATAACTGTGAATATGGTTGAAAGAGGAAGGCAGGGATCATGTGGGACACCAGAACAAAAGACGAATGATAAAGAGTGGGACTGTGTAACTCAGGGAACCTAGGATGCTCAACAATTATAATAAAAGGTACAAATATGTTTTTACATGAGGAAGAACAAATGAATGTCAACATTGCAATGTGTTAAAAATAGGGTGGGATTGGGGGGAAAATACAATCAATGCAAACTAGAAGCTAGAATTAACAGAAACACTGTATTATGCTTCCTTTAAGGTAACAAAAGCAATATACCAAAGCTAAATGGGGGGGTGGGGAATAGGAAGAAGGGTATGGGACTCCAGGCATTGGTGATGTTGTCTGACTCTATTCTACTTTAAGTTAATGCTATCTTTCCTTTTGTCACCTTCTAGCTATCAAGTTTTTTTGTTTGTTTCTCTCTCTCTCTCTCTCTCTCGCCTTTTTTTTTTTTTTTTTTTTGCCTCTCTGCCTTCTTTGACTCTTCCTCTGTCTTTGTGGAAGAAATGTCCTTATATAGAGAGTGGCAATGGTGCTCAATACATAAATACGTGACTATACAGGGAACCAACGAGTGTTTACTTAGGACGGAATGTATGGTGTTTGAACAAAACCATCTTAAAAGAAAAGGGTTGATGAAGAAACCTTGAGGGCACTATATTGAATGAAATAAGACACATAAAGGCAAACATTGCAGGGTCTCACTGATATGAACTAATTATAATATGTAAACTCATAGACATGGAATATAAGTTACCAGAATATAGAATGAGGCTAAAGAATGGGGAGTGGTTGCTTATTATGAGCAGAATGTTCAACTAGGGTGAACTTTAATATTTGGAAATGGGCAGGGGTGATGGTAGTATGCAATGAGAACAACTAACAGTGCTAAAAGGTGTATGAAGGTGGTGGAAAGGGTAAGCTCAGAGTCAAGCATGTCACCAGAAGGAAAGTTGGAGGTTAAAAGATGGAAATGTATAAAACAGTGAATCTTGTGGTGGACAATGTCCATGATTAACTATACAAATATCAGAAATCTCTCTCAGGAACTAGAAGAAATGTATGTCACTATAACTAGAGGTTACTAATAGAGAGGTATATAGGGAAAAATACATACCTATTGCAAACTATATACTACAGTTAGTAGTATGTTAACATTCTTTCATCAACAGTAACAAATATACTACACGAAAACTATGACCCAATAATGGAGGGGGGGTGGGGCATGGTTAGGGGAATGGGAGGATGTGAGTTTCCTTTTTTTTGTCTTTGTTTCTTTTCTGGAGTAGTGAAAATGTTCTAAAAACTGAAAAAAAAAAAATAACTGTGTTGATGGATGCACAGCTGTATGGTGGTGCCATGGGCAATTCATTGTACACTTTGGATCTCTGGATAGTTGTATAGTATCTGAACAATCTCAATTAAAAAAAAAATGTACCATAAAACTCCTAGAAGATAATTTAGGGAAACATCTTCAAGACCTTGTATTAGGAGGTCACTTCCTAGACCTTACACCCAAAGCATAAGCAACAACAAAAAAATAGATAAATGGGAACTCCTCAAGCTTAGAAGTTTCTCTACCTCAAAGGAATTTGTCAAAAAGGTGAAGAGGCAGCCAACTCAATGGGAAAAAATTTTTGGAAACCATGTAGCTCACAAAAGACTGATATCTTGCATATGTAAAGAAATCCTACAACTCAATGACAATAGTACAGACAGCCCAATTATCAAATGGGCAAAAGATATGAGCAGACATTTCTCTAAAGAGGAAATACAAATGGCCAAAAAGCACATGAAAAAATGTTCAGCTTCACTAGCTATTAGAGAGATGCAAATTAAGACCACAATGAGATACTATCTCAGACCTATTAGAATGGCTGCCATTAAACAAACAGGAAATTACAAATGCTGGAGAGGATGTGGAGAAATGGGAACTCTTATTCATTGTTGGTGGGACTGTATAATCATTCAGCCACCCTGGAAGACAGTCTGGAACTTCCTTAGAAAATTAAATATAGAGTTACCCTTCGATCCAGCAATCGCACTTCTCGGTATACACCCGGGAGATCTGAAAGCAGTGGCATGAACAGATATCTGCACGCCAATGTTCACAGCAGCATTCTTCACAATTGCCAAGAAATGTCCTTCAACAGATGAGTGGATAAATAAAATGTGGTATATATACATGATGAAATACTACGTGGTAGTAAGAAGGTACAATGTCGTGAAACATGTGACATATGAAACATATGGATGAACCCTGAAGACATAATACTGAGTGAAATAAGCCAGACACAAAAAAGAGAAATATATGCTTCCACTTATGTGAACACTGAAAAATATAAATGGCTTATAATGTAGAATGTAGGGGACCTAGCATTAGAGAGCAATTAATGAAGGGGAAACGATAACCTAATAAGAACAGATAAGCTATCAAAGATAAATTTAATGTTCTGGGAATTCCAAGGAATGACTATAAGGTTTGTTAATTTCTGGTGGGTATGGTAGAAACAATTTCACAGAAATGTTGCTATATCAGGCTTATTTTCTTGGGGTAGAGCAGGAATACGTTGGAAGTAAAGTAGTTACTTCAGGCTACTTGTCTTTTTCTTATTCCATTGTTCTGGTTTGTTTGAAATTTTTTTTTAAGGTTAGGTTTTTTTTTTTTTTTAATAATTAAAAAAAAAAAAAAGCAATAAAAAATATGCTGAGCCCCGCTGAGGAGACGGGGGAGAATGCAGGGGTGTTGGGCTTCCCCATCTCGATGCTTGCTGAGGTGCTCTCAGACATAGGGGACTGGCGGTTTGATGGGCTGAGCTCTCTATCATGGGACTTGCCCTTGGGAAGACTGTTACTGCAAAGGAGAGGCTAGGCCTGCTTATAATTGTGCCTAAATGTCTCCTCCTGAGTGCCTCTTCATTGCTCAGATGTGGCCCTCTCTCTCTAGCTAAGCCAACTTAGCAGGTGAAATCACTGCCCTCCCCCCTATGTGGGATCTGACATCCAAGGGTGTAAATCTCCCTGGAAAGGTGGATTATGACTCCCGGGGAGGAATCTACACCAGGCATCGTGGGATAGAGAACATCTTCTTGACCAAAAGAGGGATGTAAAAGGAAACGAAATAAGTTTCAGTGGTTGAGAGACTCCAAAAGGAGCCAAGAAGTCTCTCTGGTGAGCACTCTTACACACAGTATAGATAACCCTTTTTAGGCTCTGATGAATTGGAATAGCTAGCAGTAAATACCTGAAACTATCAAACTACAACCCAGAACCCTTGAATCTTGAAGACAATTTTATAACAATGTAGCTTATGAGGGGTTACAATGTGATTGGAAAAGCCATGTGGATCACACTCCCCTTTGTCCAGTGTATGGATGGATGAGTAGAAAAACCAGGGCAACAAGCAAACAAACAACCAAAAACCTAAGGGAAGAATGGGGGGGGGGGGGATGACAATTTGGGTGTTCTGTTTTTACTCTTTTTTTTTTAATTCTTGCTTTCACTTTTTCTGGTACAAGGAAAATTAAAAAAAAATTGATCGGGGTGATGAGTGAACAACTATATGATGGTAATGTGATCAAAGGATTACATACTTTGGATGATTGTGTGGTATGTGAATAAATCTTAATTAAAAATAAATAAATAAATAAATAAATTCCAGATAAATTATGGATTTAAATGCAAAACAATAAAATTTCTAAAAGACAAATTGGACCTTAAGACTCAAGAAAAGTGAAAATTTTATTAGGCCAGTAGAAGCACCAATCAAAGGAAAAGATTAATAAATTGAAACACTTTAAATTTAAAAATATCTTCAAAGGATACTATTAAGAAAATAAACAGGCAAGCTACAGAGCAGAGATTTTTTATAACACATGATGAACAAAGGGCTCATATTCAGAATATATAAAAGAGCTCCAATAAATCAGTAAGAAAAAGATAGACAACAACCCAACTGAAAAGTGGGCAAGAGACAAATAGGCAGTTCACAAAAGAATAAAAAACATGAAATGGTGTTTGATTTTATCAAAAACAAACAAACAAAAAATACACACAAAAAAAATTTAAACCACTGTGAGATATTATTACTTGTTAACTAGAACAGCTGAATATAAGACCAAGTTTTTGGAAGGATGTTGACAATAGGAACTCTTATAAACTGTGTCAGAAAAACTGTAAATGGCAAATTAAATTTAGAAAATACTTTGGCATCATCCTTTAAGTTTGAAAAAAATATGTATACTCTATGGCTAAGCAATTCTACTCCTAGGAATATACTTCTAAATAATATGTACTTTACTCCTTGCAAATATATACCTCCAGCTCCCAAGAGATATGCACGTGCATGTACGCTAGTAGACATGTACAAGAATGTTCACTATGGCATTAGTTGTATTAGTCAAAAGCCCGTAAGTATTACAATGCATAGATGAATTGAGGTATATTTATACCATGGAATACTATATGAGGAAAACGAACAAAAATATAGTTACAGGCAACAAAATGAGTGAATCTCACAAACCATACCGAATGAATAAACTAGGCATGAAATATATAAAGTACGCATTATTTTACTTATAAAGCTCATGACTAAGGAAAGAAAATGTAACTATCCTGTTTAGGAATGTATATTTTTATGATAAAATTACAAAGAAAAGAAAGTGAGTACCATAAAAGAACTTTTGTCAAGGAAAGAAATGAAGTGACTAGCAAGACGTAAAGAGGGATTTCTGGGTTGTTTGTTAACAATGGTCTACTTTTGAAACCTAGATGGTTGTTACATGGGTGGTTGCAGTGTGCTAATTCATTGAGGGATACATTCACATTTTATGCACTTTCCAACCTGTGTATATTTCACAATAAATGTCTTAAATATATCATTTCTAAGAATGATCAAATATCAAAAAACAATCATTTGGTGTGAATTCATCCTACAAATTTCCTTTCATATGCATTATTTATAATAGCAAAAGATTAAAAATTACCTAAGTGCTCATCAATTGAGATCAGTAAAACAAGTCATACAACAGCTATACTAGAATACTATTTATAAAAAATGGTTCAGTTATATATGCACTAACATGTTGGAAACAATGTAGTTATTTTAGGCTATTTGTTTTTCTTATTTGTTTATTGTTTGAGAAGTTTTTTAAATTTTTTGATACAGTTAAAAAAATAAAAAATACATTAAAATATGCAGAACAATGTATAAAATATATTGCCACATATTAAAACAAATATATATATGCAGATACAAAATATGCATATACAGACACAGAATATCTCTGGATATTTTGGTATCTTGTGGTGCCAAAAGATAAGGAAGTACTTTAAAAAAAGAGAGAAAGAAAACAAAACATATTAAAAACACAAAAGCCAACCTGAAAGGGCTGTGTACCATTTTGTATATATTATGTCCCCCAGAAAATGCCATGTTCATTGATGCAATCTTGTGGGGGCAGATGTATTAGTGTTGATTAGATTGGAATTCTTTGATTTTCCATGGAGATGTGACTCTATCAACTGTGAGTGAAACGTTTGACTGGATAATTTCCATGGAGGTATTACCCCACCCATTCAGGGTGGGTGTTAATTAGACCACTGGAGTCTATTTATAAAGGAGTTCACAGACAGAAGGCCCTCACAGCAGCTCTGAGTGACATTCTGAAAAGGAGCTGCAGCTGAGAGAGGACAAAATGCCCCAAGAGCAACACTTTGGAGAACTCCGTTTTGAAACGCAACCTGGTAGCAAGCGGATGCCAGCCACGTGACTTCCGAGTTAACAGAGATTTTCTGGATGCCAGTGGCCTTTCTCCAGCGAAGGTACCTGTTGTTGACGCCCTACCTTGGACACTTTATGGCCTTACGACTGTAACTCTGTAACTAAATAAACCCCCTTTATAAAAGCCAATCCATTTCTGGTGTTTTGCATAACAGCAGCATGAGCAAATGGGAACAGGCTGCAAATCGGAAAGAAATGGCCAAAGTTGGAACAACTTTGAGCAAAAAAATGACAGTATTGGGTAATACCCCTCAGATTAAAAAAAAACAAAAACATACATATATATCCATGAGACCACAGTTGTATAAATAACTGAATAAATTTATATCTGTGCAGAAGTATTCCAATTAATAAACACCAAAGGAATATCAGAAATAGAAAAAAATCACTAGAACAATCACTGCTGCAAACGAGATTCACTAATTAACATAAAAATTAGTGGGTGAAGGCTTAAGCAGAAACAAGATATTTGCAGTCTCCGATTTCTCTCTCCCAAAATATTTAGTAATTCCTAATGGAAAAATAGTATGTTTACAGTGGGGAGTCCATGAAAGTGGTATATTAGCTATGTGACCAAGGTTAACATCACCAGTAGCAGATACTGGCATCATGTATCCCCTGAGATGATGCACTGAAAGGGCACATGATCATGTCATGTCTGTGGCATCCTTCCCAATAACTCAAAGCCTCATCTACTCATCAGAAAACATCTGACAAACCCAAACTGAGGGACACTTCAAAAGAACCTTCAGAAGCATCAAGGAAAGACTGAGGAACTGTCAGAGATGGAAGAGACTAAATAGATAAGACAACTAAATACGTGGGACCGCAAACTGGATCCTGGAACAGAAAAACTACATTAGTGGAAAATTTGTTGAAATCTAAATAATTTTCTAGTTTTGAGAAATGTTCTGTGGTTCTATAAGATGTTAACATAAATGGAAACTGAGTGAATGGTATGCTGGAACTCTTGTATTTATGCAATTCCTTTGATAAATCCAAATTACATAAAAATAACTACAAAAAATTACATAATTTATGAAATAGCCTGTCACATACTAAAATGCATACTTACAACTATATATAAAAGATATATATGCACATGTGTATCTCCCACATGCATATGTTATCCATTTAGAAAAATTTTAAGTAAAATCCATGTGAATGTTGAGAGAAACATAATGTGTGGGTCATTAGACTTTAAACCTGAAGTTGATCTAAAGATGACTAGCTCAAGTTTCACAGACCTGTACTGTGAAACCAGGTCTCATTTCCCTCTAGAATCCATAAGCTACCAATGTAGCTTAGTCTGGAATGTTTTTATTCTTTGGGGTCTTTTAAAATTATTGCAACCCAAAGAAAGTACAAAAATATTTCCTAATAATATTATTGCAACTCTGGGAACATATATATAACATATTGCAATGCATTCAGATACTCAAATAACCAAAAAGATAATGAAGCAACAAATTTAAAATCATGATATTCTCTCATTGGTTTCAATGGAAGTGTAATAGTCAGTTTTTTATTCAATACAAGAGACAAGACAGCATAAAAGTCCAGACTCCAATTCCAAATTTGCCACTCACTCACTAGCTATGTGACCATGATCAAGTCACTTAGCTTCTTTGTGTCTGAGTTTCAAGGGTATAATCAGAGGAACAATTCTTGGGGTTGTTTTGAATACTCAATAAAGCAATATATCTAAGCAGAACAGGACCTGGCACTTCAGTCAACTCGCAAAAGTTAGCAAATATTATCTTTTTAAGATGTTCTAGCTACTCTGGAAAGATTTTAGCATTTAAAGACTCCAATATAATAGATTTGTGAGTTAAACTTTAGGAGGTTCATTAAATATATCCAATGTTATTTAAATTTTTGAGCAAATTACATTTGTTAAATTCATAAGTTTTGGTTTATTAGTTCTGAAAGTATCAAGTACTTCCTTTTTTTTTTTGAGTATATGGTTTTTTTTTTAATTTTGGGAATGTTAGTCATAGATTAAGAAATTGGAGACTAACCATAAGGTATAGATAAGCGTGAGTACTCTTTCTCTACAGGCAGAATGAATCGCTCCACAAAGCTCCCTGTTACATATGCCCCTCCTCCTGGGCTCTGATTTATATCCTGTCTTGCTTTCACAAGGGCTTAAAGGGCTTAATTATCCTCATATGCCTCTAGATTGTCAGCCCCTCCCTCCCACTGCACTATACCTGCCCCAACCCAACATCATTCCCTTGTATGCAACAGTTAATAAGCTTGCTCCTGACTCACAGCCCCCTCTACTCTCAGCTATTTCTTTGTTGCCCATCTCAACAATAATTATTCAGGATTCTCCATCCAGGAGCATCAGTTCTGCTCACCTAAAAAAAAAAAAAAAAGCCCACTTAAGCATACTCACATTCACTTAAATTCTTTAATTCCTTTCAACCTGGCTTCCATAAACCTCACAGCAGCTGATGAACTGCTAAGCCTAACTGTGAGCCTGGGGTACAAAACCAAGGAGCTCTTTTTTTTTCCACTTCATCCAACTGGACTGCTGGGCACCTCCCCTACAACAGATAATTCCCTCCTTGAAAAGCTATGCTCTTGCTGATAGGAGCCCAGGCAACAAAATAGAGTGTAAATCTAGGGCAGGGGGAATTGTGAAAATGTTTTTTCTCTTCTAACCTTAACCCTGGAAGGAACGGTGATCAACACAAAACCAATAAAAATCATTTATTATAAAACCACTAATCCTTCCTTTAAATGCTGGAGATTACAATAATTTTCAACCATGACTGAATTAAGAACACTTCCTCCACCACATCCAATAGCATCCCCAACTTTCAGGGCATCAACAGAACTGGAGCCTCCTGATTCCCAGGTCAGCACTCACTTCCTTCCGCAAGCTATGCCATCCCCGTCCTGAGGTTCCACCAAACTGTCTGGATAACGGATTCCTGACCACGTCCCAGCCCTAAACCGAGCACCCTGAGAAGCATCCAGAGGCTCGTGCTGTGGCTAAAAAGAAAGCAGCTGGTTGGGCGCATGCTTCGCGGAGGTGGCACTAAACAGGTGTTTTTTTTCAAACTTAGGCACCCATTAGAATTACCTGGGGGACTGGCTGAAACACAGATCTCTGTGCCCCATCCCCAGAGTTTCCCATTCTGTGGGTCTGGAGAGGGCGTGAAAATTTGCATTTCTAACAAGTTCCCAGCTGAAACTGATTCTGCTCATCCAGAGACTACGCTTTGAGATCCACTATCCAGTGTAAGTCATGGAACAGGCCCACAAATATGGCCCCGGAGAGTTGCCCTAGCGTTTCCTGGGGACTTCTAAACCTGGAGAGCACAGATATGCTAGATTTTCACATTCAGGTGTAGTAACAGGTTCCCTTTCCACCCTCATCTCTCTCTTCCTATCAGGGGCCAGAACCCATGCCCAAGAAATTCTGGTTTAGTGATTTTTTTCAAAACCGTCCAAGGCTCTAAGATTAATGAGCTAGCAGAATGAAACAGAAAGAGGCGTGGAGGGAAACTTACCTTCCCAGATCCCTGGCGAATGAAGTTTTCTCTACTAGAGCCTCTGAATCCACTCACCTTGATTTTGGCAGCTCCGAAGCTGGAAAGACATTGTTATGATCAGAACCATCGCAAGATTACAGCACCGCCTCTAGGGCCGGCCACTAACACCACTAATCTCACTTGGCACTACCTCTGGACAATCAGGGGCATTTCACTAAAGCAACGAGCGAGAGCAGCTCCTAGGTTCTGCAGGGACGGCGGGAAGGAAAGGACCCGATAAGATGGGAGAACCGAGGCTCAGGTCGCGAAGGTAAGAAGCAAGGCACAGGATTCCAGGAAATGTCGAGGGGCACTGAATTTAACTCCTCCACCCTGCCACGAGAGGCAGGCACGAGAGAAGGCGGCCACGAGCTCTAAGCTCCCTCACCAAACAAGGCTGATACCATCTACACCCGGACGTAAACGATCACGGGTCGCGGATGGTTCTGCAATCAGAGAGGGAGATCCCTGCGCGGTGCGTGGACCCCAAGGCAGGTTTGTACGCCGCAGCACGAAGGGGGATTGCGTTCGGATTTCTCCCTAAGCCGTGTCGGACCCCGCTCCTTCCGCGGCTGGCTTTTTGGATCTGGGTTGGAAGGTTCTATCTGGCCGGCAACTGCCTCTCCATTTTTCCTAGTCCCAGAATCCGTAATAGTTTCAAACCATATTATCAGATAATAATTGAATACCCAGAATATATAAAAGAACTTTTACAACGCCAAAACAAAATGAGAATCCATTTTAAATATGGGCAAAGATCTTAGACATTTCTCCAAAGAAGATATACAAATGGCCAATAAACACATGAAAAGATTGTCAACACCCATAACCATTAGGGAAATGCAAATTTAAACCCCGACATACCACTTCATGCCCACAAGGGTGGTTATTATTAAAAACATGGAAAATAACAAGTGTTGGAGAGGATGAGTGACCTGGTGGTGGGACTGTGAAACGGTGCGGCCACTGTGGAAAGCAATATGCAGTTCCTCAAAAAGTAAATACAGAATTAACATTTGACCTGGCAATCCTACTTCTAGGTATTTACACAGAGAGAGTGAAAACAGGAGCACTAAAATAGATACTTGTACACCAATGTTTATAGCAGCAATATTTTCAATAGTCAAAAGCTGCAAACAACCTAAGGGTCCATTAACAAATGACTGGATAAACAAAATGTGGTACAAATACATGGTGGAATATTATCTGGCCATAAGAATAAATTGTGATATATGCTGCAACATGGAAGAATCTTGAAAACATCATGTTCAAAGAAATAAACCAGACACATAAGGACAAAAATTGTACGATATCCCTTTTAAGAGATAACTAGAAATAGCAAATTCACAGAGACAGAAAGCAGATTAGAGGTTACTGGGGGAAGGGGGTTAGAGGGGGGAGATGGAGAAGTGTTTGGGAGATTGTTGATGAGATATCCTTAAATCACACCACTATAAACTGCAATCTTCTAAAACCAGACTTTGCTTTGTTGCCTTTCTTTCAGGGTGGCAAAACTAAGTACCAAAAAATGGACCAATGAATCCTAAATTCATTTGGATGGATGGATGGCCTACAAATGGGTGTCAAGCAAGTTTATAAATGCAGTATTTGAATGCTGTTCTTTCTCCTTAGAAAATATTCTTCCCCACTTCTTTATTTGACTCATACTTAAGCTTCAAGACTTCTGTCTACCTTTTCACTACACTAAGGAAGCCTTCCCTTTTCTTCTCAGGAAGCATTCCTTGTTCATTGTCATATCACACACTGGGAGAGGTCACTTTCATTGTAATCACACCTGTGCCTTTACACTCCTATCCCTGCTGATGCACATGGTCCCACGCCCCACCCCCCTCCCCGGCTGTCTTCTACTCATCCTTCTACCCACTTCTTCAATGACCTAACCTCCTCCCCACACTGGCTGAATTCTCCTCATCAGTGCTCTGGTAACGTCCTGCACATATCACTTTCAGAATGTTCAACAGACTATATTAAACGATGTGAAAATTGGCTGCTTCAATCACTACATGATCTGAGAATAAAGGGGCCATATTTTATTCATCTTTTTATCCTCAAACCTAGATACACTGGTTGGAACAGAACAGGTAATCAAATATATTGGATAAACTGAACTTAAATGGCGATTCAATGCAGACAGAGCCTTACCTCATCCTAAAGAGAAGGCAGACATATCTTACATCTTGTTTGAGATCTTAAAACTAGATGATATACAAAGAAGCAACCCTTATACCTAACAAATATATGAGCACTGATAATGTTTCTATTAACTGTAAGTTATTTCTCATGAAGATGGATTTATTTTATGATACAAAACTAAAAGGGTTATAGATAAATCTCACTTGTAAATTAACTTTTTAAAATAAAAGTTTATTCAAACAGGAATTAGCATAGTATGCTGGCTGTTAAACCTTTCTCATTGGCGCTAAGGAAAAGAAAAGAGAATTCTGCAGGTTAAAACTAAAGGATGATTAGACAATAGATCAAAGCAGCATGAAGAAATAAAGATCTCTGGTAAGGTAACGACTGGGGTAAATAAAAATGCTGGTACTACTGTAATTTTCGTTTGTAACTCCATTTTTTACCTCCTACAGAATTAAAAAGCAAATACACAAAATGTAATGATAAATCAGTAGTTCCAGACTCATAGTGTATAAACCTGAAATTTGTGACAAGAACTACATAAATTGGGGGCGTAGAGGAGTATAGTATAGGAAAACAATTTGTGTATACTATTGAAGTTAAGTTGGCATCAAAGCAAATGAGATTGTTACAGATTTAAGGTTAAATTTAGGCCCAATGGCAATTACAATGAAAACACTGGAGAATATGCTAGCTCATAGAGCAGAAATTAGAGTACAGTGGCCAGGGATGGGGAGCAGGAGTAATAGGGAGTTAATGCATAATCTCTATCGGGTTTCTGGCTGGATACAAGGGCAAGTTTTAGTAATTGAAGTTGGTGAGGATACTGCAATATTGTAAATGTGATTAATCCCACTAAATGGTATCTATGTGAGTAGTTGAGATGGGGAAGTTTATGTTTTATATATATTCCCACAATTGAAAAAAAAAAAGAAAGCAACTAAAAAAACAGTGACAATTAAATGCAGTAAGAGATCCGGGGGATCTATTAAGGGAGGAGAAAAAGTTCAAAAGGACATCACTGGGACACATGGAAAAACTAGAATATAGACTCTAAGCTTTCTATCAGTGTTACATTTCTTGAACTTGATAACTACACATACATACATGAATATTCTTGTTCTTAGGAAATGTACCTGGCAGTATTAAGTGTTCAAGGAGCATGATGTACACAACCTGAACTCAACAGTTTAGAAAATGGACTGATAAATAGATAAGACAGATAGACAGATATATAGATTGATACGGCAAATGCAGAAAAATGTTAAAATTTGGTGGATCTGGGTATCTGGGAGGTTAGGGGTATGTTGGAGTTCTCTGTACGGGGTTTGTATTGTATTTGTAACTGTCCTGTAATTTTGAAAGTATTTCAAAATAAAAAGTTAAAAACAAAAAGAGAGAAATGAGTATCACTGTCCACAAAACTTCTACATTTATAAGTATTTTTCTTAGGACAAATATATTACTAGGTACTGAAGGCAAAATATTTTTAAATGCTCAATTCACATAGTGGCATTGCAGTAACAGATCTTCAATTTACATACTCTTCTACAAAGTATCATCCATTTTAGACTGATTCCCCAAGTGTACTCTTAGAGGATAACCAGTGCCTTTTAGTTGTGGCAGTGCCAATTGCCAGTTTACCTACTAAGTCCAGGAATTAAGCGCTAAAGACATGTGATACCTGCATAAAGCTTATTCAGTCAAATTCCTCTCAGCCCAACCCCTATTCTCCATTCCTACCTCTCCCAATCCCAGCTCCCAGTGACAATTACTTCTTTTCTGCCCACCCAACTACTTCTTTGGTGTGGCCAAAGTTCCTACTTCATTGCTTCTCAACATTATAATTGTTTTGGAGTTTCTAGGAAGGACTTATTTCTTTCTATAGCTTAAGGGCATTCAATACAGGGACCTAAACAGGCACTGATTAACAATATACTATTAGACAAATCTTAATACCTGCTCTGTCTTCAGGGGCTCAGAAATTTGTTTTGAGCCATTTTATTCAGTGTACACTGGAGTCCTGTACACACCCACCAACAGTAAAGGCTGAATGGGTCCTCTTGCCCCTTGTGTGGACCAGTCTCTGGAGTGCACAGAGATTCCCCCAACAGTTCTCAGAGGATGTGGCCTTAAGAGCAGAAGAAGCTAGAGGTAATCAAATTTTGATCTAGTTGAGGTGGTGAAGTCATTCGAAAATCCACCCTGCTTACTAGAGGCCAGAAACCACTGATATCTAGACTAGTAAACAGCTTTCAGTCTCTGAAAGGAACCATCACAATTTCTGACTCTGTTTCCCTGTCAATGTCAGCCAAGGAAGCTCTTCTCCCTGTTCTGGCCCTGGCTAGTCCTAGTTCCACTCTGGCTTATTTGCTTCCACCCCTGGATGTAGGAAACCTCCTGTTTAATCCCTTCCCACATGGTTCTGACTTGGGTTTGCCAAGGAAATGCCCCTAGGGTTGTCCTAGAGAATCCCTCAGGTCTTTGATTAAGCCCCAGCATCGCACACATCTATTCCACTGAATCTTCACACCTTTATTTAGGTCTCAGTCTATTCACAGGTCTTCGGTTTCTGCAGGAACTTTTTACCAGGATGGGAGCAGATTTGCCCCAAGAGGCCAATCTACCTCCTTGCACCTGCTCTGGCTTAAGACTATTAGGCTTTTGTCTGGACTGGCTCATAGTCAGAAGCCCTAGGTTGAAAAGAATAATACTAGAAAAGTCCCCGAAGTTTGAACTTTTGGAAATGCCTGTGTCCCCTCACTCTTGGCACCTATCTTGAGCCCTCCCCACTTACAAGTTATCTCACTGAACAAGACACAAAACTAGAAGCGGCTGCAGGGCCCCATGCCTTGGAGGCGGTAGTACTGACCTTTTGTAAATACTCCTAATTCACTGACCACCAGGGGCTGAATAAAAGTATCTTTTCCAATACTGACAAGGACGGGTGGGGGGGCAAGGGGGAGGCGGCGGAGCGAAGACAACTACACCTCCCCAACTCCCCCTTTCTCCAAATTCCTGTTTGAGACTATAAACCAAGAGGGATAAAATGGGGCCCAGAAGGAGGAATGGCAGAGGCTGGAGGACACGTATTTTCCCCTAGCCGGAGCCGCATTTGCGGTAGGTAGGACCCTACATACTCCGTGGTGTGATGCGTGAGAGGCTGTTCACTGGGAATGTGAAGTATTTCAAGTGCCCCCCTGGGGTGGGGGGTGGAGGTGGGGGTTTGGATCACTAACCCTTCGGAATGGGTTACACTCCCCCTCTGCAGGAGACATAGTGGGGGGCGCGGACCCGTTGGAGGCTCGACTTCCGAGTCTTGGAGTCCCCACAGAGCTCTGAGCGGGGGTGAGGGTGCCGGCGACTGGGCCTGGTCCCAGGACAAGACGCCGCCCGGAGGCCACTCACCGCGGGGTTCTGTCAGCTCGGCTTGAGGATCATCATCGCCGGCCCCTCCCTCGGCGCGTGCGGCCCTGGTCGCGAGCAGACAATCCGGCTTCCCAGGCTCAGGTGGGGCCGGACCCGCGGCGCGCAGGTGTGGGCCGCCCAGGATCGCCGGCAGAGGCCTTCGCCGAAATCGCGCTTCTGCGAAACCACCCATGTAAGACGCCGGAGAAGGGCAGAGGCTGCTCCCCGCGCCGTCCTCGTGCGTTTCCGGCGCGGTCACCGATACTTCCGCCCGGGTGCGCCGAGTGAGTCGGTACCGGTGTGAAGGGCCCGGCGGGTGGGTGGCACGCGAGCGGCGCCACCGCCGCCGAGACCCCGCTTAGAGGGCGGCGGGGGAAAAGCCCTCCACGTGCCGTCCTCAGTTCCTTCTTTCCTGCCCGCCGAGGCCGATCTTGGCGACCAGACCCGATGTGGTCTCGCAATGAGCCCGGTGATGGGGCGGAGAAGCCTGGTTCTCCGAAGGCATCATTGAGATGCTCGGTCCTGAATTCTGCCCTCAATTGGACTTCCTGCTTTGGGGATAATTTCCTTATTGGTTAAGTCAGTTTGAGTTACGGCTCCTGTTACTTTACTGTAGGAAGCATCCTATTTGGTGGGTCTTCATCTAGACCTCGCAGATTTCTTTTTAAATTCATTCTAAGGCTATCTTACAGATCCAAAGAGGTGAAGAAACAATTGAAATAAGAAAGAAAATAAGAAAGAAACAGAAGCATGGGTTTCTATTGACACATCGCAAAATAAAAGGGACCTAACACTTTTAAAATCTAAACCACTATGCTTGAATTATGATGACATTTAAAATAATGTCATGAAAGAAATGTTGGTGTCAAACCAACGGTTTAAGGTCCAATATTCAAGTAAAGGCATAGTGTACAGTAAGGAAAAAAGGGAGAATGAATAACAGGAGAAAGGGGAAAGGAGGAGCGGATGAATAGGGCAGTACGAATTACCAATTACATAGGATTTATGTACCAGCCAGTGCTCTAAGCTCTTTAAATGTATTAACTTATCTAATCCTCACCAACACCCTATAAAGTGGGTGTATTGTTACCACCCTTATTTTACAAAAAAGGCAAGTGAGGCTCAGAGAGGTTAAGCATTGGGCCCAAGTTTACACAGTAAGTGGCAAAACATTTTGCTTGAACACAAGCAATCTGGCTCCGGAGTCTATGCTTCTAATTACCACACTTTGTTGCCTCTGAAAGAGAGGTTAAACCTTGAATCAATTGGATTTGATCATTCTCAATGGGAGTATAAAAGAGAGGGTAGAAGAGTCATTATTTTCCCATCTCCATGCAGACATTGTGAAGGCATAGGGCAGGACATTGCGTCGGAACAAGGTACCATGAATACAGTTAAAAGAAGGACAAAGCATATATAATGGACAAAGGATTAACATCCAGAATAGACAGTGAAAGAATATAATGTATAAGACAAATAACCCCACAGAAAAATGGGTGAGTGTATAAAAAGGCAATACACAGATGAAGAAGTAAGAATGAAGGAAGACAGACCAACTAAAAATGACACTTGCGTGCACTAGTGATTGAAAGCAAACAAAACAAAACAAAGAGATGCCATTTTTCACCACACTGACCAAAAGTAAAGTTTGAAAATACCAATTTTGTGGTCAAGTGGATATTCTTGGTAAAATGTAAATCAGGATAACTACTTAGGGGGCAATTTGGCAGTATGAATTCAAGTTAAAAATATTAAAATGAATCTTTAAATATTATTGATTACAGTTAAAACCATTGCTTTAGACATTCTAATTTCACTTTTTGGTATCTACAGATAAAGAGGTGTTCCAAAAGGTATGCAAAATATTTAACTAGCTGCATTTTTTGCATAATAGTTTAAAATAGAAAAAACTTAAATGTTAACAGGAAATATTAGATAAACTATGGCAATCATTTACTCATTCACTAAAAAAAATATTGCTCGACTGCTTTCTAGTGTTACGTATTATCTTGACCATTGAGGAAAAATTGATAATTGTCTTTGTAAACGACAGGAAGATGAAACAGTGAGTCAAGGACTGACCATCCTCTCCCTAGTCCAGACCCTACCCTAGTTTTTCCCTAGATCTTTGCCAAAATCATTTAGACCTGTTCTGTAAATCACATTGGACTCCCTTATAATCACTACTGAAACACTTTGTGGATATGGAAGTTAAAGGCGTGAAGATTACAATGGCCTCAATTTGAAGGTTTCATTCTTGGGAATGCCTTTCCCATTCTGTGACTATAAAATATTGTCTTATGGCTTCTTCCGGTATAGTTTAGGCTTTATTTTTTACATTCAAATATTTGATCTGCCTGGGATGTAATTTGATTTAAGTTGTGAGGTATGGTTCAAATAGATTTTTTAACGGCTTACCTGGTTATCCCAAAATCACTGATTTAATCTAATTTACCATACCAATCTGAAATGCCTCCTTTATTAAATACAAAATATAAATATATGTTTGAGTATATTTTTTATTTTTGTTTAATCCATTGATATGTCTTCCTATTTATGCACCAACAAACACACACTTTTATTTATTAAAGGCTTGTAATATTTAATACCTGGATAGGACTAATCCCTTTGCACGTCAGATTTTACATTTATAAATGATTAAAAAAAAATAAAAAGACTAATAGTGCATTACATGTGAAAATTATACTTACTTCAATTTCAGTGTTTATAAATAAAGCTTTATCAGAACAGGGCCATATCCATTCATTTATGTATTGTCTTTGGCTGCTTTCAGAGCTGTGTTGAGCATTTTTGACAGAGATTGCATGGACACACAAAGCCTAAAGTGTTTACTACCTGGTCTTTTATAGACTATTTCTCTGAATCGTCAAGAAAAGCTAAGTTAGTTTGAATAAATCTGACATCTGTAAAAATTTTCCAACAAATTAATTACTTAAGAATATAACTTAATTTAAAAATGTTTGTCATTGAACTATGTGGTTCTTTGAATGCATCCTTCTATGGGACTTAAATATCTGAATCTATGGCTTCAATATAGTTATAATTGATTAAAAGTGAGTTTTGTCATGTTTACAATAGGATGAAAGGACACTGAAACATTTCTCATTGATTATGTTTATATAGCATTTCTCCAGTCTATATTCAGTGACTCTAATAAATTGAGATGGGACTAAAATCTTTCCCATGATTATACTTAAAGGATTTTTTTCTGGTACATATTTAGGTCAGAGAACAACAATTGGCTTTCCATATTGATTACCTATAGTATTTTTTTTCCACTCTAGGTTCTCTGATTAAACAATAAGTATAGTGTGATTGAGAAAGAATTTTTCATTTTAGGTGCACTTATTAGACTTATCCCCCAGGTATTTTCTCAGGTGTGATAGATATATCACTGCATACTTTCTCATATTTGTTGCATTAATAGGGTTTCTTGCCAGCAAGATGCATAGTTAAGGGATTCTAACTTTATAAGGGCTTTTGATAATTAATGTATAAAGAGGATTGATCCTTTTTTTTCGATACTCAATAGGATTAGAGTATCCTTGTATATACAGTTCTGGTTATAGCTCCTCTGATCCTTAATATTATATTATTTGAAAATGGCTCATAAATGAAATATAATCAAGAAATAATTTGGACTTTGCATTAAGATATGATGTGATAAAGTATTGGTTATTTCTAGCTTATTTTCCTTCCCCCAAGAGCAGAACACTGGTGAGCCCAATCAGTCAAAATCACATAGGATACATTGCATTGCAAGTCAGGAAACCTTGGTCAAGTTGGATGTCAAGAAAATATTATTGCCAACAAGAGGAAGTCTAGTATGTCAGGGCTCAGATTCAGTTTCTCTGTGATTCCTCCCTCCAACTTTAGGTGGGCTTCATCCTCAGGCTGGAAGCAAGATTGTTGTAGCTGTTCCCAAAATTATACCAGCAGTAGCAGAAGAGGAGGGATTAGCTCTTGTTTTGTGTCTCTTTACAGAAGTGATGCAACCTATCTTAGAAGCCACATTTAGGCTTTACCTCACTTCAAAACTGGGACATCTGCCAGCTCCTAAACCAATCAAAGGCTAAGAGAATGGGATTATCATGACTAGACTAAATTAATCATCGGAGGTTGAATTGGTATTAAGAGTTACTTGCCATCACCACTACAGGATTCTATTTTTTCTATATTTTGAAGTCGTCTAGGAGTTGAAATTTTCTGTTTTCAGCCAGAGATTGACAGACTGATAGAGATTCTGAGTAAGAAGTGGACTTCCCTGAATGACCTGGTAACCTGAGAAGGCATATTAAATGAAACATACAAATTTAAAGCTATCTAATCTCACAGATTGCTCAAAGTATAAGGAACCCCCAGAATCTCACATGAGATGTGATAGAAACTATATTTCAACTGAATGCATGTTTAACATATTTTCCTGTTTTTAAAAAGTCTTTGCAATCAGAAAAATATTGACATTTCTGGTTTCTGAGGTGGCTGCCTTGCTGTAAATCCACATCCATCAGCAGATAGATAAACCCAAGAGCATTAGGGATCCTGTCCTTCTCATGTGTTCATGCTCACACAAATACGCTAAATACAAAAGTTGACTTATTCCATATGTTATACTTGCAATCCTTGCCTTTTTTATTATTCTAAAATATGAGGTTGACAAAGATTGTGCATATTTAGCATGAGATATTCCATTCCATACTGTTTCTGACTCTGTTTCTTTTTTACAATTTTTTTTTTATTTTGGTAACATATATACAACGTAATATTTCCCATTTTAAGCATTTTCAAGTATACAATTCAGTGGTATTAATTACATTCACAATGTGGTGCTACCATCACCATCATCCATTGCCAAAACACTTCCATCACTCCAAACAGAAACTATGTACCCATTAAGTATTAACTCCTCCCTCCCCCCTTTCCTTGTAACCTATAATCTATTTTTGTCTTTATGAATTTGCATATTCTGGGTATTTCATGTAAGTGAAGTCATACAACATTTGTCCTTGTGTGTCTGGTTTATTTCACTCAAACTGATGTCTTCAAGTTTCATTCATATTGTTGCAAGTATCAGAACTTCATTCCTTTTTGCAACCGAGTAGTATTCCACTATCTGTGTATACCACATTTTGTTTATTCATTCATCTGTTGATGGACACTTGGGTTGCTCTCACCTTTTGGCTATTGTGAATATTGCATGTGTGAATATATTATATATACTGGTGTATAAATATCTGTTCCAGTCCCTATTTTCAATTCTGTGGGATATACCTAGAAGTTGAATTGCTGGGTCATATAGAAATTCTATATTAACTGTATGTGCCATTCCACTTAAGGAATTTTTACATCTAAAGGGACAAATAATTGTCCTGTTTTCATTGTGATAAATAATACTTATACTGTCCATATAGTGTGTGCAATTCTAAGGTTCTACTTTTTATGTAGACCTCAGGCTTTCACCTGATTATTGCACAAACCTACCTTCTGCATATGGAATAACTTTTAGAGACTTTCTAATATTTCTAACATTTAAAACACCTACTCCTACAGGGAGTTATGTTTCTCTGAGAATTATACTCATAATCCAGAATGAGGCAAGCATGGACTATTCATGAGAGCTCCTGGGAGAGTAAATTACTCCCTGTACATATGAACCCTGAGAACTCCAATCCTAATATTAGGAATAATACAACTAGAAAAGTGGTCCAAAATTTGTCTCTGCCCCTAGCAAATGTCATAAATGGTATTACATTTGCTCTAGAGGTGCAATACACTAAATTGGTGGTTTGCTTTTGGCTAGTTAAGAAGAACTTTATTTTATAGGAAGCACTATATATGGCACCTATAAAAATCACTATTGCTCAGGTATAACATAGTGGATAGGTTAAAAGAGAAGACTAACTGGGTCTCTAGAAAAGATTCAGATGCATTTTGGGACTTGATTTTGTGCCAGTGTTTGAAATCTAGGTCCTTGCCTTTTTAGCCTATTATTAGGACTAATAATCATTTTTTTTTTTTTTTTTGGTAATTACCTGCATTGCAGTTGACCATTGCATCCTGTCCAATTTTAAATGCTACTGTGCAGTTATTGTCATTTCAGATGATTGAACAGCTCATCTTACAATGAAAGGAACATGAAAGACTAACTGTAGTGTAGATGCACACAGTGTTTTCTGAATCACCTCTGATCAATGAATTCTGACAATGGTTTGATATGAATCCCACAGATTAATGTTCTGGGGGGTGACTTGTCTGCCTCTGGTCAAAAGGGAAGGCTGAGAAAGTGAAAAAAACAGACCCAGGTGCTTGCATTTAGAAGCTGACAGGTAGATTATACTGTTCGCTACCAAGCATAAATACCTCTTGCAAAATTATTTAATCAGTCAAGACCACTCAGTGACTGTGATAGAATAAGATATAGAAAAGGCCACTCAGTAAATGTGTTTGAGACCAGACAGAGACAAGGACACTGCAATCAAGGCAACATTAATCTCCCCACCTCCTAGATAAAAATTGCCAAGATAATCATCAAACGTCCCACTATGGAGAACGGGACTCTGCTTCCCTAAACACTACTTAGAATCACCCAGCACAATCAAACTCTTTAGTAAATTCCCTACATCTCCCTCCTATAAAGGGGCTCTATGGTTTCTTTGTTGTTTGCTCTCCCAAGTCCCTTTTACGTAGATTGCTCTGGGTTTGGGGCTTGAATTTGCCCCTATTCTTATTCAGGTGGAAGCAGTGCACAAAATGGCAACGACAGAGAAGACGTGGTGGACTGTGCCTGAAAACTTTAAGGCTCCATTGGTATTTTACATGGAAGAGGACCAGGAGGAACGCATCTTCGGTGGGTGTCCTTGCCCATGCCCTCTCCCCCTGCCTCTCTCTTACTTTCCAGCCTTGCACCCTGTTTGTCCCAGGTCCTTATTCCCCGGAGCCTCCCTTCTCCACTACCCAGAGATGCTCAGGGTTTATGCACGTCCCTCCTCTCACCTCTTGTGTGCACAGGCCTCTCGGATGCTGACCTCCACCTCATCGAGGTAAACAGCTGCACCCTCATTCAGCTGGAAGGGTGGTTCACTGCCACTGGCCAGACACGCGTCACCTTAGTCGGGCCGCCCAAGGCAAGGCGGTGGTTGATGCAGATGGTCCGGAATGTGGAGAGCCAGGACTATCATCGTCAGGCCCAAGGTAGGTGTCCGTGGCTGAGCTGTGGGTTGAGGGCTTAATGGCGGGTCCTGGGCTGAGTTGCGTGGCATCTCGGTACTCCCAGGAGCTCGGGAGCTCTCTGCTGAGGGAGGCGCCTGAGCCAGAGGCATTTTGACGACCTGTCGCAAAACGGACAGGGAGGTAGCAGGGAGGTGTGGATTGTGCACTCCCATCCCCACCCCCACCTTGCAGAGCACTCTTTGGGGTCCTGGCTTGTCCTGGGGCAGTCTTGGGGGTCCCTTTTTGCCAGCTGTGTACCCTCTTCTCTGCAGGCCTCCAAATGCTGCGACTTGTCCGGAGCCAGCCCCTGACGGAGGAAGACCTGGGCGTCTTCCCCGACCTGCAGATGGACTTTGGAGACATAGCATTGGCGGCCAGGATCTGTGGGAACCTCTCTCTTGGGGGGTTCTCCCTTCTGCCATTCGGTTGGTTCTTCTAGAATCCTTGGATGGGTAATAAAGGACTGATCTTTATTACTACATGGTCAAGAAGGGGAAGGAAAATCTTGACAGCCTTCCTTGGAGAAGATGTGAAGGACATCAAGGGAAGTTTGGATTCGTGCCTTCCAATTCTGTCTCAGGCCTTCTGGGCTCGCGTCTGGGGATGGGGGTGGGGGAGGTCTTCTAAATGTGAGAAAGTATTTTACCGGCAGAGATAACAATAAAATAAGAGATTTTAATGTGCTATGCGAGTGTTGCCCTCTTTCTTTTGGAAGAGCTTATGCATCCCAGGTGGTACTCCTGGGCAAGCGGTCACTAAGGTCTGGGGATGCAGCCATGGAAGCCCCTGTTCAGTGAAGGAGCCCAGGAGAGACTGCTTTTTCAAGCCCTGCTTCTCTCAGAAAGAGAGTCTGGTCAGGTTGCTCTCGGTTGAGTAAAAAACAGGAGCTTCCAGAAAAGAGGGGATCTTTCCAGGAGCCCCAGAATCCTCCTGGACCTTAAAATGCAGGCAAGTAGGGAGGGAAGATAGAGTTGGGGAGTGCAAATGGGGTCAGAAAATGGTTCAAGGCCTTTGTGATGGTTTGAAGGTATCTGTACCTCAGAAAAATGTTCTTAAACCTAACCCATTTTTGTGGGTTTAAACCCATTGTAAGACCTTTTGATGAGGCTAACATAATTTAAAGACTAAAGGCTTGTAGAATAAAACTAACTTTTTTTTTTTTTGGTAAAAGATACTTGCAAAAGGAGTTTCTCCCTTAATTCATTTTCAAACCCAGGAATTATCAACTTAACATTCTGTTTTCTCAAGGCTGTAATCCTGATTTCTATATTCCTGACACAAAATATTTCTGCATGGGCACAGCTCAGGAAAAATAACGTAATAATGTAATGTATAAGTGAAACTACATGCATTTGAATCCTTCCTCTACCACTCTAACATAGCTTTATGATTTTAGGCAAGTTACTAATTCTCTGTTCCTTGGCTATCTCATCCATAAAAGATGACTACCTTAGGTGGATAATGTGGTCCCCGTGCCGCATTGATTCTTTGCCTTCTAACAGGTGAATCTGACTTGTCAAAGCCCATCAGGATGTACATATCCATGGTAACTGGTACTGATCTAGGAAAGAGCATTTGACCTGTGTTAGTCTAATCAAAAGGCAGAAAGGATTTATGTTCCACACTTGTGGCTCTGTTGCTCTTTATTCCTTTAAATAATTCCACTAGAATTAGTCATGGACACAGCACAATTTGCTGGTGCATACCCAATTGCCTATTAAATGTAATCAAAATGGTGTGTGGCATCAAGTGGTGTTTGATCTCCAGTGTGCTACATAAATCTATAGTTTACACATAATGTATCTGAAAACTGTGCTCTTTAGAAGTCTTGTTGAAATTAGTGAAAATTTTGAATTTTCTTAAACAGTTTTTATTGTTTCAGAATCTTGAAGAGTTGAAAGCTGGCTCATTAAAGTTGCCCATTCAAGGTTATCAATGGTTAGGGCAGCATAATTGTTGTACATATATTTATTATTGGCTTTTAAATGGGGTTGGGGAGGTTCCAAAAGTGTTTTGGAAGCAGTTTATAAGTTGGTCAAGTAAGCATTTTTATTTTCACTCATCTTTAAAAGTTGACAGATGAGGCAAATATTAGATACCTGTTTGATCTCATTAGAACCGTGGTAGGAAGCCCCCTTGTAACTGAGAAGTTAGGATTTAGCAAAGATTATGATTATTGAATCATTATATAGATATTTCTTTTTTACTTTCTATTAGAACATCCAGAGGGAAATACCTGAAATTACTATACTGTAACCCAGCTGCCTTGATCTTTGATAACGATTGTTTAACTGTATAGTCTTTAACATGTGACTATAAAACCCTTGTGACTTGCCCTCATTTGTACCCCTTAATCCTGTTTTTCAGCTTTAGAGTCTAAAGACACCCCCTAAAGTTTATTAATGAAGGAACTTGTCAGCCCAGAACTAACCCATCCCAATTCCTAAACTGTCTTGGCTAAGCATGTAATCTATCTGTGCATGAACAATAATTAGATCACCTACAAATTACATTAGAGTCATTGTACTCCTTATCCTAAAACCTGCCTATCTTTTGATACTATAAAACTATCAGTTACTGCAGTTTGGGGAGACAGATTTTTCTGTCAATAGGCTGTCTGATCTGCTTCGTGCTTGACAATCAACTGTCTGTCTTTGAAACCCAGGTGTCTCAGGAATTGGTCATTTGAGTGCATCAGGCAGAGACCTCAACACTTTTGACTGATATCACCCTTCTCCCACTGGGATAACACTTCCTCATTCTTCCCCTCCTCTTAAATGCCTGTTTGGGCTTTGTTGCTCTGTACTCCAGAGTTCTAATATTCTGACCTTCCTTTAAATAATTCCACTAGAATTAGTCATGGACACAGCACAATTTTCTGGTGCTGTGGAAGGAATGGGATTTTTTTAGGAAAGATGGGGAAAAGATTTCTTTCGGAGAAGTCCTCCCCTGGTAAGGCAGAGCTGGGTAGAGGCTAAAAATGGTAGCCAGGGGCACAGCACTTTTTATCACTTGTTTAGCAAATGCTTTTATTATATTTAACACAAACTTCACATGAGCTGGGATGAGTTATGATCAATATTGAATTAATCTCTTATGATAGCCTTAATTATTTGCAAATCCTTCCACTACCCAGATTTCCAATGATTTCTTCAGCAATGCTGCAAAAAAAAGATAATTTTTATATTTCAGACCCAAATCTGTATACAGTCAGTTTGGTTGACTTGGACCAATCAGTTCAGAAATAAACAGTTAGTTCCAGATAAAAATAGCCACACTAGCTGTTTATAGACATCTTTTTAATGTTTTACTTTAAAACAAATAATCCCAGTAAAAGAGAGCAAAGGAAATTACATTTTAATGGTAGCTTGAAATGGATATAATCCTGATTCATTTGTTTTCAGGAAATGGACAATTGCATTGTCATACATGACTTTTATAACTGCTCACTTAAATGCATATAATTATATTAAATTTCTCTTACAAAAACACAACCAGGTCTTCTAAGACAAAAAAAAAAAAATCAACTTCTGGGGAGATGTTAATTATATTTTCTCAGTTTGATTGAATTATGTGATCCCTTAATTTAATTGCCCAGGTTTCAGCATTCCTTATAGCTTTGCTTTACAAATGGACATGAGAATTAGTCACTTTGTGCCCGATTTCCTCCCCTCTCAAGCTTGTTTTACTTGCAAATGAAGAATTTTCAGATTCACTGAGTCAATGGGAGGTGAGAAAGGCACCTTAGAACAGGAGATAGACTTAAAAACTTAGTAAAGTGGCTTCCTTTAAACAAAACTTGCAATCTATAGATACTGATTCAGTTGAACAAAATGCAAACATTTAGATTAGATATAGCATTTTTTTTTTTTAGTTAACCTCATACAATGGATTTTTCAATTAAACATTAGCTTCATCAACCCTACATATTGAAGAAGGCAGACAAACTTGAACTGAGAAAGCATATGGCTACTCAGTGATCAACTAAATTGTGCTTCAAGACAACCATTTGGGATTGACTGACAGGATTTTGCCAAGTGTAAACAGGAGACCCTTCTCATCTCCATAGACGGTAACACGTAGACAGAACCCTCAGTTTGCACACAATACAACTACCTCTTAATATCCAAGAATTTCTGTGCTAGAGAAAGATAAGACACAAAATGGTCATGGCTTCAATATATTAAAGTTTTTCACAACATGGTTTATCACATTTTGCTATGATTAAGACTGCAGTGATGTGTTTAGGTTTTTTCTGAATCTTTAGTCCTCAGCTTGCTAGATGAATTGTACTGTGTGTGAAGTCTACTGAGGCCTAAGGAGGGGTCCCTAATACATTCAGAATTCCTGCTGCCAGTGGGGTTTGACCCATCCAAGAGTCAGTGCTACCCGAAAGGTACCTCCTCATCCTCCATTAATATTTCAAAAGAGCCTGCTCAGTGCATGGCAGATATCTGGTTTTAGTGTGTGTGTTTATGTATGCAACCTCCTTGGGAGGGTGTATCTCACTTCAGAGTGAGTAGAGATATGGGTAGATAAAGAATTGTGTTTAATAATTTACTAAAATGATATACTTGGAAAATGAAAATCATTGTTTTAAAAGCTTGAAGAAATCTTTTTAACTGGAGTGTAAAATTTAGATTTTATCTCCTGTGTCTCTCCAGCAGCCAAGAAGATTCTGAATGACACATTCCAGGAGAGTGTGTTAGAATCCAGGTAGGGTGAGGAAAGGAAGCTTTTAAAATTTCAGTGTTTATCAAAAGGGGCAAGGAGGTTAAAAGGTTAAGAAGCACATTTTGGTAGAATGGAGAAGTGGTTTTACTTGGGAATGGAGGCTGGTTAAGGCCTGGTGAAGTTCAGAAGCAAAATTGTGGCAGAAAATCAATAAAGTAGTTACTGAAGAAGAAAAGTAGGGGGCGAGTCAATGATGGAAAAGATTTGGATTTCAGGGCCTCCTTCCTTCTTTGGACAGTTTATCCCTGCTCCATTCTCCCTGGCTGTTGAAGTGTTTTTCGAGGCAGCACTAATGTCTGCCAAGGAAACGTTTCTTCTTGGAGTCCTCCTATGGCTGGAGTTTGGATGAATTGAGATGATCTCTTTTCTCTTTGCCTTTGAATGCCATTACTTTGGCTGAAGTTCTGGTGGTCTGATATAGCTATATTGGTTTCCGACAAGCAGTTAGCAGCACTCCTTGCTTTCTGGTAAATACAATTTTCATTCTGTTTTCCCTAGTTTTTTTTTGGTGCCCTGCTATATTAAATATTTTGATTTGCAGACCCTGCCAGTGTTACCTGACTTATGAATGCTTATAGGAGGCAAATGAACCAGTGATTTCAGCTTTGGGGCAACATTCTTGAGGAAAATAGGAAATATTCACTATAGTATGAAAAGTAAAGAAAATCCGTTTTAGCCTTTCATATGGAAAATGCAATACATAATAGCAAAAGACATTTGGGGCATATTAAAAATACCTTTCAAAATTCTGTTTATATATGAGAATAGGGGGTGTTTTAGGTAGTTGAATTTCCTAGCAATACTCATTTAAAAAAAAAAAAAACCTAGTTTCTTTATTTGGTTTGTTTCTCTCCCTCTCATTGCTCTTTGAGAAGGAAGTCATTTTCTTTAACTTCGCGTACTTCCCAGTGTTGTTTCTTGGATTCTTTTCAAGCCTTTTCCCATTTCAGTCCCCACTCAAATGTCCCATTCCCCAACATCCTGCCTCTATGTGAGCTTACCGAGACTAGTGTCTCACACTTCCCCTTTACATGGGCAGCATCAGCAAGTCTGGGGTTGGTGCCACTGCAGAGAGATGAGCCCAGTCACACTGGCTGTTCTACCTGTCAGTGGTTCATCGGTTTGTGTAGCAGCTGACCACTTACAAAGTTGATCCAGCCATCACGGAATATGTCTCCACAAAGTCAGATATGTCAAATAGTTTATTTGCCCCCCTGGCCCTGAATTTTGTTATTTGCACATTTTCTAATTGAACATTCTTATCATAAAGAACAACATGAAAATGATGTGCAAAATTGCTTGCCACAGCGCTAAATCACCAAAAGCACACAAATTGACATTCAAATTACATTAATAATAAAATGACTGAATAGGAATGGATTGGCAAATATATCTTGAAATAAGCATCCATTTCTATTATTCCCGAATTCTGTTGTACTTGATACCTTGCTAGCAGCTGTTGGTAGCCATTGTGTTTAAATATACATTACCACCTAATTTTGAAATGTATTTTGTATTTAATCACGAAGCAGAAATGCCTGAAATTTGAAGGTGTTTACTTCCATAATTTCAAAACATAGTGTTAAATCTTCTAAATGACCGAATCTTGGCATTCATAAACACTCCATAGCATTGGCAGTGTTCGGTTTCTCAGAATTTTTAACTCAAGGTACGTAACTAAATGAATGGGTTAATGCTGATGTACCTTGGAGTTTCAACCATCCCTAAACATGCATTTTCATGCAATGAAAATTAACAGGCTTATAAACTGCCTTTCATATGTTCTTCCTGATTTTTTGCAATTTTGACTTTTTAGAAGGGCTTTCAAAATAGTTCATGCAATGACATGTATGTATGGCTAAAGGAATTGCTATGCCTAGAAAGAAATGAAGAACCTATTTCAGTTTGACATGAGGCAAGCTGAGGGCATCTGTACTTTCTCCCGCCTTACAAATGCTCTGAGATGATCGTGATCTTCCAGTCCTTAGAGATTCTGATGCAAAAGCAGCTTCCTTGGCAGGTGGTGGCATAGCATCAAAAGTGTCTGTCTCTGTCTCTTCAGGGCCTACCTCTTCATCAGTTATAAACAATTTGGATTCCCTCCATTTGGGGTAGAAATCTTGGCTGCCTCTGGAGCCACTTGACTCACTCCCTGAAAGCTGTATACTCAGTTCCTCTGTTGACCTGATCAGGTTTTGTACAGACAAAGATTTGCCCAAGTCCTTCGGCAACATGGGGCGCACAGATAATAGAGTTTCTCCTCCCATGTCAAAGCTTTTCCTCAGGGAATGGTCCTTGGTCAGAATTGATTGTGCAACCTGAACATTTTCCTTGGAGGCAACAAGGCAGGTGGTGACATCAGAAATACTTTCCTGTAAGCCTGCGGGGTTTGACTGCAGGGTCTCTGGCCTGGGCAGATGTTTGATGGCTGGGAGAGGAGGTGGGATCTGTAAAGTTGTTGGGGCTGCTGGCTTGGGTGCCACATTTATATGGTTTGCAATGTTGTTGGTGGCCGCCAATGTGGAGCCATCGCTTTGACTCATTGGCACCTGTGTTGCTTGACTGTGCATAGTGGGGCTAAGCGCGTAGAAAGTCTGAGTGCTGAACTCATTTGGCGTCAGAATAAACTGCAGGCCTCGCGAGATGTTGGCACTAGCTGATCTGGATAAGCAGCCACTGTTTTGTGCCGAAGTGGACAGGTCTTTGCTATCCACGGGGCTTTGATAGTCAGATGTCTGTTCACATTCAAAAGGTGGGATCTGGAAAGAAGCCAAAGTGAGGGCTGAGGCAGAGCCTTTCCGGAGGACCTGTTGATAGATGTCTAGTAGGCAGTCCAGTTTGGACTCGATGGACTGTACCTGAAAGTGGGGAAAAGGGTTACATGTGGGTATACTCTGTTAATAAGAATGAGCTTCACTTCTGGAATTAAAAAAATGAAACCAGAATATGTTAATACAGTTAAATAAATATTGAGAGTATAAAGTACAATGCCGTTGTGACCCTCTGTGAATGTACAATCTAGCCGTGTGGGGCCAAAGGAGGATTTACGGGGTAGGGATACTTTGCCTCCTACATATTCTCCATCAGAATTCCCTTTCCCTATTTCTTTAAAACAGATAATTGATATTATAAAAAAATCATATAAGCACTATACTAATGCAACTTCAAGACTCCCCTTCACAATCTGATTGCCTTTCCTAAACCTCTTCAATGAAGATACTCTGGAACTTTACTGCAATCAAGTAAAGAACTTATTCTATAATGAAATTAAGATGTTAAAATCAACCTAGGTGTTTCTGAATTTCAAAACAAAAGGTTCAAAATGCTTCAGAATTACTATGTAGAATATTTATGATTAAATTGGGGGAGAAATTTGATTTCTAGAAATTTTCTTTGTGAAGATATAGCTTCAGGGTTAACAAACATCAAATGTGTAATCATAATTACAATGAGGTTTTGTTTTATTTTAAAAAAGAGAGATAATGAAAATAACCAAAACACAAATGAAAATCTACAGTTGCTTCCAGTTCAAGTTTTAATTGATGAGATGAGATTTTCTATCATCTATATGGAAATTGAAAAATATTTTAGAGAATACTGTCTACACACAAAGAAAATTTAAAATTTAATTTCATTAAGTCTTTTTGATCTTATTCCTTTAAAAATATACTTATCGCTATAATACATACAATTGCCTATAATTTTGATTTTCAAAAAATCTGGCTAAAAAGTAACCAATATAAAAAAACAAAAAACAGTTAACCTTTATAGTTGAGTTGTACCTGTTTTTCAACTTTGACTACCCGGCCGAGCATACTGAGGTCATCAGTGGTCTCATGTTCGGCCGTTATTTTCTCTCGGCTCTTCTTATCTGATGTGATTTGCCCTTTTCCAAGAATTTGATCAACGCTATCAGAGAAAGAGGAGATCTGATTATGAGTGCTGAAGATGGAGATTGCTGTAGGCCAGATATTTGTCTGTTTCCACCTCTGATCAGGCAGTTCTTGAATTCAACCACTTCAAAATATGAGAAAATCATAATTATGCTTATTTTGTGGTTTTCACAGAACAGTTTATGCAATGAGCATTTACTGCACATCTGACATTTTGGAGATAAGCAGATAAGAAACTTATAGTCTCCATGTTTTGGAATTTACAATCTAGTTGGAGAATATATACTACATGAGCTAGAAAGTCAAGATTAGTTCTACAAATTCTGTAACAGTTCAACTTTATAAAAACCCTGGGCACCATACATAGTACTCTATTAAAGAACTTGGAAGATGGTAGCCACCTAGGCAGAGGCTGTAAAATAATCTCCAAGCAGACTTGATCAGCCTAAAGGTGAATTACTTTATTTTTTGTGTGTTTTTGAGTTTAAAAATTATCAGGATTATTGACCCAACTTTCTAGTCCATTTTGTTTGCATAGAAATATAGGAAGTGTCTATTATCTGTCATGACTTCCGATTTATTAAACGGCAAGCTCTATGGGGAATGGCACACACATTGGGCTTAATAATTACTTGTTGAATGAAAGAATGAGTAAATGAATGAAAGAACAAATGGTGATTTCTAAAAGCGAACCACAGATGTTTTATTAAATGCCTACCCAGGCCATGTTTCACATGGGACTAAGTGACCTGTAGTGAAATAAATTGTTTTAAGATTCGATTCTTACCTTTTAAGAACTATTCAATCACAAATGCAAGGGCCTTTTAAGAGACTCTTAAAAAACGGAATTGACTAAATATCTTGGCTTTGAGATAACACATATTGTTGGGGTTAACATACTGAGCTTATTTCTTCTAATCACTCACTAAGATGCTTATGGAAGGAAGTGTATATCTAGCACTGCATTGGATATGAATGAAGAGCAGGGCCTTGTCTTAGACAAGATGAAGATCACATTTGAAACCAGGAAATAATACAAAATCCAATGACTTGTTCTTGAGCCTGGACTCTTTGGTTTAGCATACCAAGATTATGAGTGGTTTCATGTTCTATAGTAGACTCAAAATGCTGTAGGAGGCCGGAGAAGGAAAACGTATATCTTGTGGGTAGGATAGTTCAGTAAAGTCTAATGAAGGAGAAAGACTAGCTTATTCCTGAAGAATGGTTAAAATTTAGATAATAACAAAAACAACAGCAACACCAATAATTCAAATGACATTAGCAACAACCGTTAACATTATTGCACAAGCAGTGCCAGATACATCATGTATTATGAATTAGGCATATTTAGTCATTTAATCCTCATGACAACCCTGTGAGGCAAGCACCAACATTACCACCATTTTTACAGATGAGGAAACCAGAGGCTTTCAAAGACTGATTTACATCCATATATAAAATCTGTGTTAAAACCAAAGTCTGGTTGTCCTCTAAGAATGAATTTGAAATATGGAATTTAGAAGTTTTCTCTACTAGAGAGAAGTTCTTCCTGGATAGTTTCCATGCCCATCTTTTACAAAGAATAGCATGTTTATTGCTTACCGTGTTTGAAGACTTTTGATTCTACACAACATGTCCAGGTGACCAGCAGAATATTGTTCAATGACATCTTTTACATCATATGGGCGTAATGTTTCTTTAAACTTTCGTTTTGCAACATGAAATTTCATAATTCTGTAGAGCAACACATTACACATTAATCTTCATAACTTTTGCTATAAGGAGTCACCTAAATAGTGTATCAGTGAATAGAAGAAACTGGTGGGGGGCGGGGGAGGCATCTGTCCAACTGTTTTATGCTCTTATAGAAATGCAACATAAAAACCTGAGATTACAGTGGACGATTTAAGAACATCTCATATGAGGCACACTTTGAGAGTAGAAAAACACACACAAAAAAAACACTAAATGCTGTACCTTTTTAAAGGAATTAAACTTGAAGTCAAAATTCAATTTTGCCTTTCCATGTGATCCCCAGAAGTACAAGATATAACTTCTAGTGATTGCATCCCTTAAAAAATACGTTGTTAAAATGATCTTTTATGTAACTACATATATTGCAGAGATGCAGATGTGTCTGAGAAACTCTATTATTCTCTACTGAGAAATATACCCTTGTATAGAAATGCATGAATTTTTTTTCATAAATTATTTCCGCAGAATACTGCTTGCTTAAGCTAGCCAAGTTCCTTTTTGTTTTAAACATAACACACTGAGCTAAGCTTGGGTGTCCTATCTTCTCAGAATCAGAGCTCTTTTTTTATTACAATACCTCCCTCAACATGGATCTCATGTTTTAAAACAGTATTTCACTAACAAATTCCATGATGTCATTGATAGTCAGTCTGCCTGAGATAAACCATATGCTGCAATAACTTGATATAATTCTTGATGAAAGCAAAAAAAAAACATAACATTTTAATTAGTCTGTGCAGCTTTATTGCAGGTAAATGCTAAACCTGTTGTTTTTTCAGTGATTAAATGGCACATAAACTCCTATTGCTACACTCATGGATCCAGGCTGGGAATCAGTCACTGGGGCTCTGGATACCAAGATTTATCGTCCCTTGGTGTAATAGGGAATATTGGGAACAACTGCAGAGTTTAAAAAGAAAATACCCATTACCCACCCTAAGTGATAGCCAATTACAAGGAATCCAAATTACTTCATTGGTAAAAAAAGCCTCAAACACCATCTCCTAATTATATTATTTACTTCAAATAATTGTATCCCAATCATTCCTGAATAACTTTTATCAATAATTTTTTACTTCTACTCTCTACCACTTTTTCCCACCAATCTCTTCTTGAATCAGGATACTTTTTTCCCCCTTCTTTTTTGTTTGCAAAGACAGTTAAGCAAAGCTATTCAGCAAAAGCTAAAGGAAACTAATGTTTCCGTTTAACCTCTTACTATCTGCCTTTGGTTCCAAAGTTGTTTACCAGCATTTAGGCTTGGCTAGAGCTCAGTCTCCCACAAGGAAAAACTGAGAATAATAGTGAAATATATTTTCTGTGAAATTTCTGGTCCTGAGTGATTATTATTATTTTTTTTATTAAATTCAGTTTTATTGAAATACATTCACACACCATACAATCATCCATGATATACAATCCACTGTCCACAGTATGATAACATAGTTATGCGTTCATCACCACAATCTATCTCTGAACATTTTCCTTACATCAGAAAGAACCAGAACAAGAATAAAAAATAAAAGTGAAAAAAGAACACCCAAATCATCCCCCTATCCCACCCCATTTGTCCTTTAGTTTTTATCCCCATTCCTCCACTCATCCATACACTAGATAAAGGGGGTGTGATCCACAAGGTCTTCACAATCACACTGTCACCCCTTGTAATCTACATTATATAATTGTCTTCAGGAGTTCAGACTGCTGGGTTGGAGTTTGGTAGTTTCAGGTATTTACTTCTAGTTATTCCAATACATTAAAGCCTAAGAGGTGTTATCTATATAGTGCATAAGAATGTCCACCAGAGTGACCTCTCGACTCCATTTGGAATCTCTCAGCCACTGAAACTATTTCGTCTCATTTTGCATCCCCCTTTTGGTCAAGAAGATACTCTCAGTCCCATGATGCCGGGTCCACATTCATCCCCGGGAGTCATACTCTGCGTTGCCAGGGAGATTTACACCCCTGGGATTCAGGTCCCACGTAGGGGGGAGGGCAGCGAGTTCACCTGTCGAGATGGCTCAGTTAGAGAGAGAGAGGGCCACATCTGAGCAACGAAGAGGTACTCAGGGGGAGACTCTTAGGCACCATTACATACAACTTTAGACTCTCCTTTGTGGTAATGAGCTTCATAAGGGCAAGTCCCATGCTTGAGGGCTCAGGACATCAAACCGCCAGTCCCAATGTTTGTGACAACATCAACACCAGTCATTATGTGAAATACTTTATTTGCCTTATCTCTAATCCCCTCCCACCCCCAACAGCTCTTGATGAGCTATTATTCTCTCCTTTTTATATTTAGGGAAACTGAGGTTCAGAGAAGTGACTTGTCCCAAGGCAAGCAACAGGTATGAAGCAAAGCCAGGATCTCACCCAGCTCTATCTGGTTCTCACCCCACACCACCTCTTGGTTTCTAGTGGTGTTGAGAAGGCTGACTGGCATCTTTGGCAGTTCTTTCTTGCCCCTGGTGATAGAAGCCACCCTACATGAGAGGGAAGCTTCAGCATAAGTGATTGTGGTCCCACTGGTTGTAGCTCGGGCATTTGGGGATCCTACCATGTCTGAGCAGGGTGGACCCACATACCTCCAAACTGAATTATCTTTACTGCCCTAATAAAGGCCTGCCCTTTTTCCTTGTTAGGGAGTTCTCTTTTCCTTTCATAAATTTTCTAACGGAAGGTACAGTTTGAAGCATTCAACAGACAATACTGGCACTCTAGTCTTCACTCAGTTATCATATTGTATGTAGAACTTCCTTAAGTAATTTCATTTTTACTTACATAATTTACTACTTATGAGCTAGTCAAATTAAAGAAAATCCATATTTTATAATTTTGATAAATGTTTAAGGAAACTGATCATTGTCTTCTATGTTTTTTCAGTTTGATCATATGATAGGTAAGCAAAGTTGATTTTGAAATTCTTAATATTTTTACACATCATACCACTCCTCAGGTGGAATTGCGTTTTTGCTAGTGCTTCACTTACCGATTTTTCCACTTTCATGCACCAGATGTAAGCATTGAATATTGGATTAATAAATATTATTTAGATTATTTAGAAAAGAGAAGTATAGGCTGTGGTAGGCTGGCACCAGCTTACACTGACTCCTGAGGGCCAACGCTTAAATGTTTTGGAGTTTTGCTGGTTATTAAGCACATCGATTATTAAAAATTAAGTTAATGCACAATCAAATAAATTATATTTTAAAAAGTAATACATACTCAAAATTCATCTCCTAATTATTTTACTACATTACTCTCTATGCTCTTGCTTTCTCATATCAATTTTATCTGTATGTTCAAAATACTATGTAATGATATACTACTGCACATCTCTTCCTGTCTTCTTGTTCAGTGACATCATGTGATAGCTTGTAATCAGCTATGGTAGGAGTATTTGCACCGCAGAAATTGACAGATGCTACAGATAAGGCAGTCTTTTCCTGGAGAGCTGGTTAAACAGTTATTTACCAGTGTACTACAGAGTGCACGAAACCATCTTACTTACTAAGGACTAACTTTTTTAAGATGGAGATCAAATACATTTACCTAATGGGTTTTGTTGTGGGTTGAAAAAGAAAACATTAAAAAGGTCTGAGGGGAGGTATGAAAATTCTAAATCAGGTAATATATTTTATGAATGTCAAGGAAATGTTCAAAAGCTTAAGCATTTTGAAATCAATTTATAGAAAGGATGGTAAGCAGTCATTTTATATGGGCAGACCAAGCATGTCCTAACAGCTCTCAAAGCTCCTTTCCATTTGTGCTGCTATACCCTTAAGAAGAATAAACCTTTCAAAATGCAAATAAGACCATTATTATCCCATTGGCTTTCCATGGCCTATCAGGTAAACATTAAACTCCTTAGCACATTCTATAAAGCTGTTAATGGGCTGGCCTCTGTGTACCTCTCTTGCCTCATCCCCTTTTACTTACTCCTTGGAATTTTAGGCAAAAATAAATATTTGCAGGTCCACAAAAATGCAAATCAAAGCCTATGCTGTTTCCTCTTCCTGAAATACTACTAAATCTTCAAGACTCACCTCTAAAGTCAGTTCTTTTATGGAAATGTCTATGATTCCTCCAAAGCAGTTAATCACTTTCTATTAACTTCTATTTTAATACCTAACACCTTACATTGTCATTATTTGCTTATATATCAGCTTCCTCTGCCAGACTGTGTGAGGAGGTCCTTGGGCAGGGTCTCTTTTCCTCTTGATATTCCAACACCGGGCACAGAGTTGAATGAATGAGAGAAGTTTGTTTGTTCAGAAGTTCAACCAGGGAGACTGGGGTTGGTAACTGGAGAGAGAAAAATGTGATGGATGGGCAGAGCTTCTGCCCTTCTTCCTCCAAATGTGCATCTCCATTCATTGCTCTGCATGCAGCCCACACTCTCTTCTCTGGATTTTCTTGGTACCAAAGTGCTCATTCCACAGGATTCTGCCTTTGCACTCTACTAAAATGTTAACTGTTCCAGATTCAGTTCAAACATCAACTTCTCTAGGAAATCATCCCTGACCACCTCCATGGAAGTAGATGTAATTTCTCTGTGCTCTTAACTGTTGTCACATAACCATACCTGTGGCAGTGTATCTCACTCACTGGGATTTATTGGCATTAGGGGTCATGGTTTTTACCCTAGCATCTCACTCAAACTCTGGCAAGTATTAGGGGTTCAATAAATGCTAGTTGAAGAAATGAATAGGATTGGCTGCTCTATACTTATTCAAAGTTGTTTGTGTTTTTTGTGATAAAGTAGGCTCTTGTAGAGATCTTCTTAAAAGAATGCCTTAGAATAGGTCCACATTCTCTAGGCACATTTCAGGGAGAGTATAAGCCTTTGACTCTGCTCCATGAATACAAAATAACTTTTTAAAATCAAAGAAATGTTCATTCATTAATAGTCAGGGTCCAGCCTGGTTCAGAAAAGAGTCATTTAAATAGAACTGCTTCTGAAAATCATGAAAATATATGTAATTGGGACCTCACAAAGCAACTGAATCACCAACAATAAGGTTTCAGTATGAGGAAGTAAGAGGAAAGGTAAATACATTGCAAGTGGAAGGAATAAATGCTACTCTAACTTAGTAAGTACCAAATGGGGAGAGAGAGAGAGAGAGAAAGAAGAAGGAGCAGGAGGGGGGGAGGAGGAAGAAGAGAGTGCAAAAGGAAATCGCAGAGAGGAGGGAGAAGAAAGAGTTCATTGTAATGGTAATTATGTTGACTGAATGACTTTTAGACTACTATAGGGCCATCAAAGAAAATATGTGGTTAAAGTCTGAAATAATGAAACCTTGGTTTTCTGCTTCTAGGGGACTGCTGGAAGTGCTTCCAAAACCATGCATACCAGGCTTGCTCTGGGGAAGGTTGGGTGTGAGGGCTGCTCCCTGGGATCCTGACTTGTAGCCATCACACAACGACCTTTGTGACTGAAGATCCCTGGTCATTAGGATCAAGTGATTCGAGATGTCTGTATCATTAAATTCTCCCAGCCTCCCTCCTCCTACTCCAGCCCCTCTCTGCCCCTCTCACTTCTCCAGAGAATGGACATGATTGTCAAGGTCAAAATCAGAAGGCAGAAAATGGTAAACTTGACAGGCTAAACTAAATATCTAGCCCTGTCATCCTTGTCCCTGGCAGCATTTCATCATTTCTCTGCTTGTCGCTGGGATGTCAAACTGCCTTAGGTCTCTACAAGTCAGTGAACTTGACCTGAGCACCGAGTATCTACCTGCTAGATGCAGAGCTGGAGGCTGGGGATATAAACATGAGCGAGACAGAGAACCTGCCTTCCTCAACTTCCTGTTGAGTAGGCCTCCAGTAGTGGTGTCCTTGCTGGATGGCTGGTGTTATGCAGAGCACTTTATCTGCATTATGTCACTTAACTACAAGAATTTTCTACATTTGATTTGGATCCAATGAAAGCTCAGAAGGTTGAGTAACTTGTCCAGGGTTACACAGCTAGTAAGAGGCAGGTCATTGTAGATGCCAAGGCCCCCCCTTTTTTTAAAAAAAAAACCACGCCACTAAGCTAGCATCACAGAGTGAATCACAGGCAGGAAGCCTTGTAGACTGACAAGAGAATGTCTAGGCTGTCTTATGGTCTCACCAACACCTGCTCCCTGTACGCTCTGACACACTCACACTTTCTAATCTTCCCAAAGGATCCCATGCTTTTAATGTACTCCTCCCTTTAACCTGGCCAGGCTCCTTTCATTATCTCCAAGAGTCTTTTTCAGGAATCAGTCCAAGTCTTATGTGGGTTTCCCACCCTTAGGAATCAGAATGTTCGTTTTCTCTCTCTTTCTCTCTCTCTCTCTCTCCCCAGATTCTCAGGGCCCGCTTACTTTTCCCCAGTAGTAGGATATGCACATTAGTCTCATTGTATTTAGTAGTAGTAGTATATATTAGGATATACACAGATAGTCTCATTGCCAGTTTTGCTTTAAATGCATTTTTCCCAGATAATATCCGGAGCAAAAAACTACAAAATTAGCTTTCTAGAACAGGGGAGAGTAGACCATCTTCTGATTATTTTGGGGGGGGAGAAACTAAGTAAAATAATTTTATATTTCGGGAGAGATATAAAGATACGAGGGTGCTGAAAATTTAGGAAAATGGCTAAAAGTAGCTGTCAGACTATGATTTTGAAAGGTCCTTCGCTTTTTCACTTTTTTTTTCCTCTCCAACACCATTGCATTTCAGATACTAAATCTTTTAACTACAAGGTGAAGGAGAGGAGAGCTGGGGCTTAGCAGAGTCCTGGGTTGGTAGGTGAAAGAGTGGAAGCTGATTTCACATCTTAGTTCTCACATAGGCTAGCCTGAAATTTATGTGTCTCAACTGTCTAAACACAGCTGGGCATAGATCCAGTGTGACCCAAAGTCTAAACAAGGGTTGGCAAATTTTTTCTGTAAAGGGCCAGATAGTAAATATTTTGTTTTGCGGGTCATATGGTCTCTGCTGAAGCCACTCAGCTCTGCTGTTGTAGCATGAAAGAAGTCATAGACAATATGCAAACAAATAAGCATAGAGATGTGCCAATAAACCTTTATTTACAAAAACAGGCACTGAGTTGGATTTTGACCCCTGGGTAATAGTTTCTTGACTAGATTAGATGGATGAGGCACTGCTCTGAGCCCAGAAATAAATGAAAGTCTACGAGCTGGCCTGGGGAAGAGAGGCAGAAGGCTTTGGTGACCTCTAATCTGTTTACAAAAGAAGTTTAGTATAATCTAACATATTGCCTGGTAGAAAGGATGTTTGAGCAAGTCATTCTGGAATTAAATTAGAAACTTTAAAATACATTTAATGATTACGATGATAACACTAGGCAACGCTTTATAATATAACCCCATTAGAAGGGTATAGTTATCATCCCCATTTTGCAGATGAGGAAACCAAGGCCCTGAGAGTTTAAGCAACTTGCCTGAGGTTAAAGATCCAGGAAGTGTGGAACTGGGATTTGAACCAGCCTGGTTGCAGTGCTGGGCTCTTAATCACAACGTTCTACCATTGTCTTAATATTTTAACACAACATGATGACAAAAAAAGATACTTTGATATGATATGGCTTTTTTCACTCACACGTGCTTGGCACATAGTAGGTATTCGATAAAAATTTGCTAAGTGAATGACATGTTCTTACTGGCATGGTTGGACAGTCCTTCAAAAGTCCAGAGGAGTAAGTTTTACTCTCATTGGTTTCTTAACTTTTTGAGGGTAAATTATACCACTGAGGGCAAGTATAGCAGCAAAGAGTAAAAGACCGCTAAAACCAGTCTTTGATGTGGTTGGTAACTCAGAGGCAGAGAGCCTAAGGGAAGTAAATCTACTGCACAAAACTGACATGCCCCAGAAGTACCACTAGAGGGTGGAAGAGACTCATTATTATAAACCTAAATTGGAGCCTTGCCTTGAAACTGAAGATGTCTGCACTCCAATTTTCTAAGCATGAAGAAATAACCAATGCAAAGTTAAACTATGGGTAGAATATATCTATATATACACACAAACACATATGCACTTAAAAGGAAATGTAGGTGCATTTGTTGTGCTGCCATGAGTTATAAAATCTTGCAAAAGTCTTGTTCCAGTCCTCTAAATCAGGGTAAAAACATTGCATATGAATATGCAGAGATAAGAACGATTAGAAAACAGAAGCTGCAGTGGCTGCTGCTGCCACCAAACAGATGGATGGAGCCGGCCAGCAGCCAAACTGTGTGCAGGGTGGAAAGGGCTCAGCAGACTGTGAACTGAAGAGGCAGTTTGATTGACTGTAGAGACAGCAGTGCTTCTCAAGCTTGGCTGCTTACTGCAATCACCTTGGGAGCTTTAAAAAATACTGATGCCTGAGGTCCCAACTCCAGAAAGTCTGATTTAATTGGTCCAGGGCATGGTCCAGAGATTTCATAAAATTCTTCAGGCGATTCTGACATGCATCCAAAGTCGAGAACCGTTGAAACAGAGGTGGGAGTGCAGTGCTGGTGGTGGTGGGAGGGGTGGTAGTGGAGGAAAATCTCCATCCTCCCTTGTTTCCAACTGAAGAAATGATGGTGGGGTTTGCATAAATCTTCTGATTCACACATGTCATACCCATAAGGCGGACTGTTAGTGCACCTGGTGTTAAGCCTCCAGTCAGACTCCAAATGTTTCATGCCTCCCCTTCCCTGGTGAGACCCGACATTTCATACAAGTAGTAGTTAAGAAGTTCCATTATTTTTTCAAAGGACTACCATGGAAGCGAAAGGGAGTGGTAGGTTGATTGACTCATTTGTTCTTTCAATAAATATTCACTGGACACTCCCACATTGTGCTGGGCACTTTGCTAGGCTCCAAGGAGCACTAACTCTTCCGGAAGAGAGGCTGGCAGAGTTGAAAGCCTACTACATGATGACAATGATTACTAGGTCTCCAATGTCTTCCCTCTGCAGTCATGGTGGAAGACAACAGTTGCTGGGACCATGAGCTCTGACAGGATTCAAGAGCCTCAGGTACCCAGTGCTGGGAACTCTCTAGATTAGGTCAATCTGGCTACTCCCCAAGTGATGCTACAGACATGCCTGATGAATGGGGCTAGAGTCCGTCCATTCATTCATTCACTCACCCATCAGGCATTTATTGAGTGCCTCATGTGCCAGGCTCTGTGCTAGATGCCAGGGATACAACAATAAAGAGATATCCTGTTGCTGGAGTGTTTCCAGATAAGTAGGTAGGTAAAGTTATAATCCACTTTGTTAAGTATAAGATGCTGAGAAGCACAGTTGATAGGGGAGTGAGAGTGAGAAGAGAGGTGTTTAACCTCGACCAGTAGAGGTGATAGGAAGTGATTTCTGGAGATAACAGCTCCTTATCCACCCTGCACCCCCATCTCTGGGCATATTACTAAGTTCCTCAAGGCTGCTGAAATGGCCCCCTTATGTTCTCAGACATGTTTCTCCCCTTGACCCCTCTCCTTACTTTAGGTGGTTAGTTGGGTTGATTTACTCTAGTGATACGCATTTCTTGTCTCCTTATTCCTGGTTTGGAAAATTCTATTCCCTGGTTTCTGACTCTCTGAAGAAACACAGCATCTATGTGGCTTAAAAGCAAGGGTCCTAATGCTCATCCTTGAGGTGACCCAGAGCCTTTTGATCACTGAGTCTCCCCCCAAGGCAGCCTTCCCATGCCTTTTAGAGATTGGTCAGGATTAATTGGCTCACTATTAAAAGTGTTTATGTTACTTGTTTGGAAGTTTTATGAATGTTATTTTCCTGTTAATACATAAACCTGATTCAATAATATAGATTGGCCTTTGTGTATACTTTATTTAGACTCTGAAAGCTTTGCAAAGTAAATTATAGAATTAAATATCTAAGAGTTCTCCACTCTTCTTTCATCTCAGTTTGGGCTACTAGCCAAGGGCTAAGGACCCCCAGGAGTTCCTGGATACACTGACCAGTCTCACTTTCTTGCCTTCAAGTCCTGATCGGGTTGTTAATCAGCTCCGCTTGTATACAGTCTGTCTGGAGATGTCCTCACCGCAGGGGCAAGCAGATGCCCACCCAGGCTGACTTAAGGCATCAGGACAGGTTCTGTGGCCTCACTGATCCACCACTAGGAGTGGTGGTTTTGTCTTCATACTCAGGATCTGGTAGTTTCACTTACAGATGGTGAGGGGTTTTCTTTTAAGGGGATAAGAGTAGTAAAGCCCAAACAAGAACTTCTGGATAAGAGCAAGTCTGTAAATGGTTAACTCCCTTCCTAGGATTTTGTGAGCCCTGATATGGTAACTTTAAATTTGGGAAGTTTGTCTTCCTGGGAGTAAAAAATCTTGCATAAACTTTAAAGTTTGAAACGAATAACTATACAAAGTGTCAATAAATGTTGACTGCTCTTGAGCACTTTTTAGTCATGGCAATGAATAGGAGATTTAGTTTAAATGATAATCCAATAAAAGGTTAAAAATCAGATGCTGCAAAGTAAGTGCGTCTTCAGTGCAACTGCTTGTTTAAAGCAGCCTCAGGGTAAAATGTGACCATTTTATTTATTTGAAGTAATTTGTCTTCAAAACAAAAATAAACAAGAAGATTATTGCAGGGAATATATTAGCTGATTTGTAAAATATGTGATAAATGATCCATAAAATGTTCTTCTAGCAGCGTCCTTTACTTTAACATGTCATAGACTTGGCTGTCAAGAATGTCTTTAGTGACTTGTAAACAAAGACTCATCACCTCTTCTAAAATAGCAGAGATGCCATCAGCAAATTTAAGAACTGGCGATGATTAAACAGCTTGTAGTTTTAACAAAAGCCCACAATGGCAAACATGTGCCTCTTCTTCTCTATTTGTGGAGTGTTCTTCTCTGAAGTATGAAGTGAGATTTAAGAAAGATTCAGAGTTGAAATTGCATTTTAGGTGACGGTTGAGTATGGTCTCATGCTTACCTTTTCAGAATAGGAAGAACCCAAGGGCAAGAAAATTGTAAAACCTTATCCCCTAGTCCAGGGTTACAGTAAGGTCTGATCTGCATATCCATCTCAAGAACTATGAAATGTCATGAGTGGTTCTTTACTTTCCTGATCAGAGCTGAGCTATTTTAGAAGAGTTGATGAGCCTTTGCCAGTCATAAAGAAATTCTTGACACCTCATCTATGCTCATATTAGAGTGAAAGATTTTGATAATTTAAAAGTGTTCTCTTTACAATTCGGCTTCAAATTCTTTCCCCTCTACTGGATTTCTCCCTAAAGTCACTGATGATTTCCTTGTTCTCACATTCAAAGGACCTTTTTAAAATCAGGTTCTCCTGGTTCTCCTTCTGTCTAGCTGCTCTGAATCTGTCTTATTCAGAGCCTTCTTCCATTTCTGTGTTGGCCATCTTCTCTTTTTACTCCCACATTCCATCTTGGGAGGGACTTCTGTAAACCAATTATATATATGCTGATGACTACCAAAAGTTTTGTCCCCATTCCAGATTATTCTCCAGGGCTTCAGAGCAAGTGAATCCTCCTGCTTACTGGGCTGCACTGTGACCCCTCAAATTCAACACTCCCAACAACATACGATCTCGCCCCAAGCTGGCTCCTGACTGCCTAGGCACCCAGATGTATCATCCCTGACTGATTCCTCTTGATCTTTGACTCTATCCTCTCCAACCAGTAAATATCCAAATCCTATCAGTTTTTATGTACCAAGATCTCTGAAATCCATCCTTCATGACTCCATCAAGACTCTGTATTCAGGCCCCCAGCAGATTCTGTAATTATAACAATAGTAGTCTCCTCTTTCCAATCCATTCTTCACACTGCAATCAGAATCATCTTTCTAGATTTCGGAATCTAAAGCACCAATCTGATAAATTTACTTCTGTGTTTAAAATCCTTCAGGTTCTCACTCCTCTCTCTAGCCTAACCTCTACTCCCTTCATCCTCCATCCACTACCAATAGACATGCTTTCTTATTCTACCTTCACCTCTGATTCTCTGCAATTGCAGTTGCCTCTGCCTAAACATCCTAACCCCCACCCCACCTTAACACCTACTTATCTACCAGATCTGAGCTTGGCTACTCCTTCTTCCAGGAAGCCTTCCTGAATGCTGCTTCCCAAGTAAGTGCTGATCTTGTGTCTGCCCAAACCATCCTGGACTTCTGTTATTTAAGATGCACTGCTCTGCACTGCAATTGACTTTTTACTTTTCTGAAAGCCCTTCATTAAGGATCCATCTTTCTTGTTAACTTTTATCCCTGTGTCTGGTGCAGAGAAGAAGCTCAATAAATATTTTCTGAGTGCATGAGCTGATCCCTTGGGAGGAACTTTTAAAGAGTCTGTGATCAGGCTTCTGCACTGCATGGGGGTGGGGAGGGAGAGAAGAGAGAGGAGAGGTAACTCTGCTTCTCACTGTCCTCTAACTTCATGAGAAGATGCCTGGGAAGGCAGCAAGCTCACTCCAAGGAGGAAGGGAGAGATCTACTTTGAGTACTGCCTCTTGGTTGGAGGAAAATACTGCCGTTCCAGCCCCACGTGGTGCTACCCTAAGTAATTTCTTTGCCTGGGTGGTGAGGAAGTAACTTCAAGAGATAACATCATGTGCTTTTTGGGGAGGGGTACAGGCAGGAAAGGTTGCAAAGATTTGGAAGTTGGGAGCACCCCTCAGAAGAAGGAAAGGAGTGTTCCTCTCACATCACTTGCCACGGCAGCCGGTGAAGCAAAAAGAGGAGAGGATCTAACCTGAGCAGAGGATGGGCAGTGGAGGGCATTACAGAGCCTGGACTACTTGAGGGTAATAATAGCTAGCATTTTATAGCCTCACCACAACTCTATGAGGTAAATACTATTACTATCCCCACTTCACCAATGAGGAAACAGACACAAAGAGGTTACACGAGCTGCCCAAGGACACACAGAGGTGGTCATGTTTCTTGGACCTACCTTTCCTGAGCTGCTCTGGGGAAAGTGGGAGTTGGGGGTAGATTTAGTCAATGGTCCAGGGTAAAGTTGGGCCACAGCTTCAACTAAAGAATTCTTTGGGTTTTAACCTCAGATCTTATTTATTTATTTGCTTTTCTAGAAGGCTGGTTTGGTCTGGGAAATAAAAAGTTGTATACAGTGAAACATAGAAGGCATGATGATTATTACATGGAGCTATTAAGAGAAGTTAAGAACATGATATAATCAATAGTTTCTCAATTACTTCTCTTCCAAATAATAAGTAATCTCCATTGAGTAATGTTTTGGTTATCTTCACAAGAAGAATATGTTGTATGGTATTCTGATTCATGTCTTGATGACTGATAGAAAACATGGTTGCATAAAACAACCTGATGAAAGAACAATTGTTGAACATCTTGTTAAGAGTAGCCTTGATCCTGGACATAGTAGTTCCATAAAAAAAAAAAAATACTGGTAAGAAGCACGTAAGCTTCACATTGCACTGTCTTAATAGACAAAGCTCTTTCCTGAAAGACTCATCTTTTATACAGTACTTATACATTGCCTTGATGTGCATATCTGAGAAATTAGGCATTTCAGTAAGGAAAATAAATTACAAACTTTCTTTTGTATTTTTAAAAAATTTTATTCTGAGACCCTTTTCTAAATATATGGTTGTTTTCCAAAAATTCATTTATTTCAAATAAATAAACATATACTAATTTTTGCATGAAATTTTGCCCAAGATTCATATTCATGTAGTGGCTGCATGATGTCAAGTAGTAGGATGAAGGGTAGCAGTCAGTAAACCCCTTCAGATATTCCCAAATATCCATATGCTTGATATTTTGAAGGAAATTATTCCAGGTAATTGATGGCTTATTTTTAATCTGAACATTTTGATGTTGTGCCTGAGAAAACATTTTTTCAAATCATAATAGGAAAATTGACTTATTACCATGATATAGGGAAAAGTAAACATGTAGAATGTTCTAGAGTTTATCAATTTGTTTATCAATCAGTTTATTTCCCTGCTAATTTCATCCTTCCATTTAGAAACTAATTTCTGTCAGACCAAAGAGAGATAAAAGTTATTTTGATTGAACCATTAAGAAGATACAGAGTTTTTGTTAAAAATAAGTGCAGTCTCCACTCCCAGAGAGGAGTTTTGAAAACACATTTCCAGCAGCTTTGTGCATTCCCACAAAATGATATTTTGAGAGAAATTTGTGGTAATCCTTGAGGAAATATACAAAATTTAGTTTTCTTTTGAGTAAAAGACATATTTTGGAATCAGTCCAAGAACAGTCATTGGACTATACTATAAAAAGTGACATCAGTCACTTTAAAAAAAATGTTTCAAAGTGCATTTGGCTAATAAAATCCAGACAAGTTTGGAGAGTGGCCTAAATTGTCTCATTGTTTGAGAGATCTTTACCCTCAAAAGTAACTTGAAAATCTCAGCAGCTTCATAAATATTAATAACTGAAAATAAGACGGTCTACTTTGTTCCTTGTGAATGTAATATTATTATTTTCCATACTGTCATCCTTGCAATGGAATACATATTTTCTAGGATGCATTTTAATTTTAATTTGGCTCCTAGGAAAAACTATTACTGTAAGAGCTGCTGGAATACCTAAGGCATATTCAAGTATTCATGTTAAATAATCAAACAATAAAAAAATATGTAAAATGCTAAAATTAAGCTGCTGTTTCAGAGATGAATAATAGATGGTTCATACTTGCAATCAGCAATAGACATATAAAATACTATTTCAGGAGCACTGCAAGAGGTGGGCATGTTCTGGCAAAAATATTCCAGTCAACTGATGTTGAACTTACTTATATAATTAAATTCCTGAGGGAAAGGACACTTTTGCATAAAATTTAAGGACTTACTATACCCGTAAACTCCTTTTCAGATGTGCTAATTCTATCAGTTGGTCTTTTAATCCTGTTTCTTTAGAAATTAAGTACTATCAATAGTCAAAGATTTCCAATTAAGTTATTAAACGATTGAGTGTAGTTATTATGTTCTATAGTAGCCATTAGTTTTTAGTGGAACTTGAAAAAAAACACTAAACAAATTCAGGATATGGGGGGAGATAAACATCCTCCTTAAGTGTCATAAGGCTGCAAGCAGAAAGCTTCAGAAATCCACAGAAAGGATAGACATGTAAATAATAAATGTCATTTAAAAATCAGAACCAAGAAAGGATTCTGAGAAGCAAAGGCATTCTGCAAAAGACTTTACAAAAATCAGTCAAGTTTCAAGAGGAACATATAAAAAGTAAATCTTAAACTGCTGCTAAAGCGCTTAGCTAGCGGAATAAACCTATTTCATTTTATTTCTTGCAACTCAAAATTCTTTTTATAAGTTATGAAGCCAAAGCCAAAAGCTTCAGAAGGTATTGGGAAATGACATACAACTGGGTTAAATATGACTTTTAGGAAACCTAATCTGCTCCCACTAGATAATATTTTACAGAATTTGTTGCATGTCAGACTAATCTGTGGTCTGAATTGCCCACCTTCACTTTAGGGTCTTTGATGGATATAATTAATATATGTAAAGAACTTCAAGGTGACTTCTAGACCAGCAATGTCCAGGAAATTTTCTGTGATGATGGAAATGTTCTATATCTTCCCTGTCCAATATTGCAGCCACTAATCACTTGTAGCTATTAAGCACACTTGAAAGTGGATAGTGTGACTGATGAACTGAATTTTAAATTTTACTTAATTTTAATGAATTCAAATCTAAATAGCCTCATGTGCAGTTCTAGTTCCTTTCTCTCCTTTTAACTGAGGGCTTCAGGTTTCATTTTACTACGTATCTTTTGGTTTTCTAACCTTAAATATTACTCAAGGTTTCTAGGTTTCCCAGGGGTGGAGTGACCATATAATTTGTTGTCCAAATAGGAACACTTTGAGAAAGACAAGGAGTGTCATTAAAAATTATGATGGGATAAGAGGCATAATTGGGACTTGTCCAGGGAAAATAGGAAGGTGTGGTCTCCCCACTGATAGGGTTGGTTGCTTGAGGATTCCAGTGGCAACTAACTGCAATATATATATATATATATATATATATATATATATATATATATATATGTAATGGAGAAATTATAGATTTACAGAAAAATCAGGCAGAAAACCAGAGTCTCCATACTTTCTGCTCCCCCCCCCCAGTTTACCTTATTTTTAATACTTTCCATTAGTGTGGTACCTTTGTTACAATCGATGAAACAATATATTGTAATTACACTATTAACTATAGTTCACAGTTTACATTAGAGTTCACTGTATTGTCTAATCTTGTGGTTTTTTTAAACTTTTATTCTATAACATATATGCAACCTAAAATTTCCCCTTTTACAGATAATTTTTAAGCATCTTCTGGAGTACTCATATTTTCATCATACTTTGATTTTCTTTGCCCTCACAAACATTTGCCAAAATCTTTGTAACTCCTGCTATTCTACTGACTCCCAATCATAGAGTAAAGCAAAAGAGCCAAAAGGATTAGTTATTTCTAAGCAATAGTCACTCAGCATTTACTGACAGATACAATTTCTCCTGAAGGATTAAACTGGGCAGGCTGAGGATGCAGCAGTTTATTTAGTCTAGATCCTGAATTTTTTTTTTTTTTGGGGGGGGGGGGCTGTCCCGGGAATATAAATGTAAGCTACTTTGGGTGACTCTCTTAGTCCTTTGTCTCAGTAGAGGAAGCATATCAAGATCAGCCTTTAACAATTACATTTCAGTAAGATAGAAGCAAATCACTTCAAAGTACTTGAGGTTTCTCATTTCAGAACTCAACCTGTTTTAAAATATCCTAGAAGGTTTTCTTTTCTTTTTGATACACAATACAGACACGGATTGGCACATCAAGATATAAAAATAATAAAAGAAGAAAATCCAATTGCATCTCTAAACTAAATGTCCTTAAAGCAACAAATTCACATGACAAGCCAATTCTCATGTAAGCTCTCTTGCAGGGCTTGCCTTTTCAAATCCCACACACCTTTTATAACATACTTTGTGTTGAACAGAGTAGAGCTTTGTATTAAGGAAATCAGAATTTAATAGGCATGTGGATGAATAAGAAAAGGGAAAGTTATTATTTCAGGAGATTTACCGGCAGGAAAAAGAACTTAGCAACACAGTAATTCAAATAATCAGTAGTAGGTCTCTGAATCACTTTGTCAAAAGTTTTCACCAACCTGATGGCTCGAATGACAGTTTTAAGTGGTGGAGTGAGATCTTCTACTGAAACATCACACTGGCATCCTTTCTCATCATATACATCATCAGTACCAAGAGCTGTGTCAGCTGCAAGAGAAAATTGCCAGTTAAGTAAGAGCAATGCTAACAATTGTAAACATGTTGCTGCATTCGTCTCATGTAGGAATTGTCAAGACCTGATGGATCAAGCTTACAAACCAAGAGATATATAAGGTCTGAGTCCAGCCAATTGTTTTTATCAATATTATTCTTTCTCTCTTTTCTACAATCTCCAAATATTATGTTGTTTGACATGAATACTTTTCTGAGCTGTTTTCCATGGGGAAGGTGGAGCTGTTGACACGCTGTCTTCCCAGTAGTGGTGATGGATTGTGTTGATCCACCCATGCTCTTTTGCCCAGTTCTTTTGAAACTAACAGCGAGTGTTTAAATGACAGCTTTTTGGAGTTAGCGAACCAGTCTTTGGACCCTTAAGTAACTGGCCTGAATATATGAAGATGGAATCCCATGACCGTGGCCCCATTAGCCTGATGCTCTGAAAAAGTGAGCTAAGCAACTAGATCCAAGAAAGCTGACTAATTTTCAGTTACTGGATACTGGAGGCCCAGGAGAGAGCTTGCTTAAGATAAAGCCAAAGATGAGAGCAGAGTTTCAGACTGGGTACGAAAATAATTTCCTTATAAACCAAGTAAATTTACTTTTGGGTTAATTGCAAAGTTTGGGAAAGGAGGCAGGGTTACAATAAATACCAAATTATTAAGGGTTTATAAAATTAATAAGGAATAAACTCATATTACTGCAGCTTTGTTCTCAATAACAAAAATACTGAACACAAGTTGAGATTCCTGTAATAGGGGATGGGTTAAATAAATATTGGTAGGTCTATATAATGGAATAGTGGGAAGTTGTTAAAATGATGTTGAAGGCTAATGACTGGAAAATGTCACAACACAGTGTGGGATTAAGAATGACTCCCGGGGAGGAATGTAGACCCGGCATCATGGGACGGAGAACATCTTCTTGACCAAAAGGGGGATGTGAAAGGAAATGAAATAAGCTTCAGTGGCAGAGAGATTCCAAAACGAGCCGAGAGGTCACTCTGGTGGGCACTCTTACGCACACTTTAGACAACCCTTTTTAGGTTCTAAAGAATTGGGGTAGCTGGTGGTGGATACCTGAAACTATCAAACTACAACCCAGAACCCATGAATCTCGAAGACAGTTGTATAAAAATGTAGCTTATGAGGGGTGTCAATGGCATTGGGAAAGCCATAAGGACCACACTCCACTTTGTCTAGTTTATGGATGGATGAGTAGAAAAATAGGGGAAGGAAACAAACAGACAAAGGTACCCAGTGTTCTTTTTTACTTCAATTGCTCTTTTTCACTCTAATTATTATTCTTGTTATTTTTGTGTGTGTGCTAATGAAGGTGTCAGGGATTGATTTAGGTGATGAATGTACAACTATGTAATGTAAACAATCGAAAGTACGATTTGTTTTGTATGACTGCGTGGTATGTGAATATATCTCAATAAAAAAAAATTTCAATAAAGTACATTACCCTTTTGGAAAAAAAAAAAAAAAGAATGATTTAATTGTTTTTGCTTAGCTGCATTTTCTAAAATTTCTACAATGAACATAGACTACTTTTATAATAGAAGAGTCAATAAAGTAACAAAAACACACCCCTGACAGATGAGTTATTTGGTCTCCAAGTATTTTTTTTTTTATTTTAAATTCAGTTTTATTGCGATATATTCACATACCATACAATCATCCATAGTGTATAATCAGCTGTTCACAGTGCCATCATATAATTGTGCATCATCACCCCAATCTATTTTTGAACATTTTCCTTATACCAGAAAGAATCAGAATAAGAATAAAAAATAAAAATAAAAAAGAACACCCAAATCATCCCCCTCCATCTCACCCTATTTTTCATTTAGTTTTTGGCCTCATTTATCTACTCATCCATCCATACACTGGATAAAGGGAGTGTGATCCACAAGGTTTTCACAATCACACTGTCACCCCTTGTAAGCTACATCGTTATACAATCGTCTTCAAAAGTCAAGGCTACTGGGTTGGAGTTTGGTAGTTTCAGGTATTTACTTCTAGCTATTCTAATACAATAAAACCTAAAAAGTGTTATCTATATAGTGCATAAGAATGTCCACCAGAGTGACCTCTTGACTCCATTTGAAATCTCTCAGCCACTGAAGCTTTATTTTGTTTCGTTTTGCATCCCCCTTTTGGTCAAGAAGATGTTCTCAATCCCATGATGCCAGGTCCAGATTCCTCTCCGGGAGTCAAATCCTGCATTGCCAGGGAGATTTACACCCCTGGGAGTCAGGTCCCATGTAGGGGGGAGGGCAGTGAGATCACCTGCTAAGGTGGCTTAGTTAGAGAGAGAGGACCACATCTGAGCAACAAAGAGGCACTCAGGAGGAGACCCTTAGGCACAATTATAAGCAGGTTTAGCCTCTTCTTGCAGCAAAAAGCTTCATAGGGGCCAGCCCCAAGACAGAGGGCTCAGCACATCAAGGCATCAGTCCCCAGTGTTTGTGAGAACATCAGCAACAATCCAGGTGAGGAAGTCCAACACCTCCGCATCCTCCCCCAGCTCCTCAGGTGGCCTCCATGTATTTTTATATGGCCTAAGTCTCTTTAAATGCTGACATACACTAAAGGATTAATACTGCTTTGTATTGCCCTTGTCCCCCACTCACCCCCTAGTGTTCATTCGCTAAGTCACAAAAAAGAGAGACTTTGCCACGGGTTGTCCTGGTTGGGTCAAAATCCTGAACGGCCACTGGAGGTCCATCCATTGAGGTAGTGCTTATATTTTGAATGCAGTTGGTACATCATTTAATTAAACTAATATTTACTGAGCATTTAGTTTACTCTGTGCTGGGAATGGAGGTGGTGGTGGTGCAGGTAAGAGATGATGGGTTACATGTGGATGCATCTTCATGGCTCTTCTTCATGGTCCCTCTTGTCTTCTTGTCTTCTAGCTTAGTTAGGATAAGAGATATAACCATGGCCTCACAAAAAATGATAATAATAGCAGCCACTCATTGAAATTTATCCCAGGTACTTAGGTGAAGCTCCTGCATATAATAGTTTTCATACTTAAGAGTAACTTTACAATGTAGGTGATGATATTATGCCTGGTTTTCAGACATGGTAACTGAGGCTCAGAGAGAGCAAGTAGTTTGACCAAGGCCACAGAGCTGGTAAGTGGAGCTGGTAAGTCATAGAGCCTGCTTTTCAAATCCAGTTCTCTGAGGCTCCAAAGTCCTTTACACTGCATTACCCAGTGTCAGAAAGAGTTCAGGTTTGAGTTAAATAGTGGCACACAATGTGTCAGGAAAGAGCAGAGGAAAGAGCTCACCAATCACGTTGCCTGATGGGTACAGTCTGACCCTGCTGGCTACTTCAACTTTTCTCCAGAGAAGTTGGCCATGGTTTAAATAAGAGTGAACTGATTAACTCTTGACAACTGGTTCTGACTCAGTGATGACCTCCACAGTAGCTGGACCATTTAGCTTGATTGGCCACCCACATAACATAGCCTGTTAGCCCATATACATTGTGCCCAAGGTTATTCCAGGAATTGTTCATGTTTTCTTCCTCCCATTTGATCCCAACTTACCTTCAGTTGGGAAAACTTTTCTTCATGGTTTCTAGTTCTTCTAACAGGGATAATGATGATGATGATGATAACAGTAATGAGAGATTTTCAGGGACATCTAATTCTGTGTAAGGACTCCAAATAATTGTTAAAAAATCCCCATGAAGTATGTATTATTATTACCCCCTGTTTACAGATTATGAAAGGGAGGCACAGAGAGGCTAAGTAACTTGCTCAAGGACACACAGAGAATAAGTGACAGATCTAGAATTCAAACCCAGGCAGTCGGGTTTGGGACCTCACTGTTGAACATTACCTGACCCACAGCCTCACCTCCATCACTTCTAAATTTGCCCTTCTTGCTTCTCTGGGCATCTGAAATCCCTTTTCTTGCATAACATTTTCCTTCACTTGGCTGTCTGCCCCTGGCACATCATGGGTCTCAGGTGAAGTGACCTCACATCACTGAGAGAGGATCAGATTCAGAGCAGTGTGAGTACTACAGCCATGGCTAAGCCAGTCTACACCCCAAAGGAGCCCTGGAAATACACATACTCCTAAATAGAGAGAAGGGTCTGTACATGGGGGAGGAGGACAGCAGGCAGGTGGGAGGGCTCACCTACAGGCTGAGCTGCTGACAGAGCCTGAGGTCACTGACCACCATTAAGGAGTTCTGTGAGATGCCCAGATGTTAGCTCCCCAAAAGAAACATCGAATAATGCACATTATCTGGATTCTCAGAACAGAGTTCCTAAGAGTTTATGTCACCCTTCAAAACAGAAGCACATAACTCTTTACCTCATATGAGTTCTAGTGAGAGATGATTCTAACATGGTCCCATCTTATACACCACAGAACACTGGCGAACACTGGAGAGGTTATGGGGAAGGCAGTCTCTGCAATCCCTGAATTTAAATATTACAAGCCATAACACGATGATGCAGGTCCAAACAATTAAACAGCACCAAGTACAGAGTCCTGTCATTGTGATGTTAATGGGAAAGTGTTTTTCAGCAGGTCTTATACTGTCATGATTAGCACAGAAGTAAACATAGTGAAACTATAATGTTCACAACTGACTGTAAAAGGAACTGGGAAAGCCCCAAATGATTACAAGACAGTTACCTCCCAGCCTAATCCTGCACCACTCCACCCCCAGTCCCTCATTCCAATAAGAGCTTTAGTCCATCCACCCTTTTCAGGAACAGGGCTAGGCAGAGACTGGCAGTCACTCATTTATTGCATTATAGCCTACGCATCTTATTGTGGAATTTTATGGTACCATTTTATAACGACTGTTCAAGGCATAAATTAAACAACTCCTCAGTCCTGCTGTTTTTTTTTATTTTTTTATTTTTGTGAGGGGACATTTGGGTCAAAGCAAATGAATAGGAAATATCCTTGCTGGCATGTGCTGAGGCAAAGGCTGAGCTAGGGAATTTCTTTCCTTATTCCAAAGCAATGAAAATGGGGAAAATGCCATCTTTCCACTTCATAAGTACCTTGGGAAGTCAGTTTTCTTTCTAGTGAGTTTAATAACACATTAAATTTCCTTTTCATGATTTCTAGGGGATTAAGACTGTCAGTGAACTCTAAGACATTTGTCTTCTCCAACCTTCTTCTATTTCCTATTAATTAGCAGTATTCAGTTTTTTTTTTTTTGGAGGGGGGATAGAACAAAGTTTATTTACTGAACGCAAGAAAAGTAAGAAATACATGTGAACGTAGAAAGAAGAATTGGAGAAGGGGTTGTTTTTGAACATGAATTTATCTGCATCTTTCAAAATTAAGTGATTAATACCTTCTATTAATATAATCGAGATTTGTTTTCAAGTACTTTTCCTGCTACACTTTGTAAAATCTAATCAGAATTGTGAAAAACCAGGAGTTAAAATTATTACTTTTCATAGTGATTGAAAAGGACCACATGGGCCTTGACCTTAAATGTTGAAGAAAGAGGGAGTGAAGAACATTCTGGAAACTTCTGCTATGTCCAAAGACCACTTGTTTCCAGTATGAAACTTTGCCAACAAGATCCAGATATTTATGAAAGAAGGACAGGAAGTTTCTAGTTCTTTCTCTTAGCCATCTCCTCTTTCAGATTCGATTCCTTTTTATATTTGTTGATGAAATTATTACAGTGGTTTTCAACCTTAGCTATACATTGGAATCACCTGAGGAATTTTTAAAAATCCCAGTTCCCAGGATACACCCAACATTAGAAACTTGAGTTTTTTTTTTGTTTGTTTGTTTGTTTTTTAAAGAGGAATCCAATGTGCAGCCAAGAGCAAGGATCACTGATTGTGTGATTGTGGATGAAATGTGATATCCCCTGGTTCACCTCAGCCAGAGCTGAAGAGTGTGTTTGACTAACCCACCTTTCTCCATGTTTCCCCTGGCTTATTTTCCACAGGAACTCTTTCTCTTTAAAGGAGTCACTACTGTTTTTACACACAACAAGCTTACATCTTCCTAAAATCAAATAATTTAAAACCCAGCAGAAAACACTGTAGTCTGAAGAGGAATAATAATGTTCCCAGGTTTGGGGCAAGTGAAGAAATTATAAAAGAACAAGCTGACAGCTTTGACCATGAAGACAGAAAACACTGCTACCTGAAATGACAAATTACAAAGAAAGAAAATACTTGATAGGTAAAAAATTGTAACATAGAAACAAGTTTGATATTTATAATATATAAGGAGCTTATTTGAATGGATCACAATCCAAAATAAAAATGTACAAATAAATTGGCCAGGAAAGACTAGTAGTAGCAAATAATCCTGAGAAGTATTCAACTTTACTAGAAATAAATATAAGTTAAAATTATATGAAATTATGGACTCATTACTAATTAGCAAAATAAAAATAACTAATTTGGACAAAATTTGGGTGAATCTAGTCTATTTTGACATTGCAGGTGGCAATGTAGACTGGCACAAATTTTTTATGCCAGTGAAAAATTAAAAATACATTTTTAATCCATAACCTTCAATCTTACTCCAGGAAAGTTTTCTTTGGGAAATAATTTCAAAACTAAAAGAAAGAATGCTTAATGCAATAATGTTTATTGCACTATTGTGCAATAACTTACATAACTAGAGAAATAGTTGTATAAATTTCAATGCCCTATAGGAGACTGTAAATTATAGAAGATTATAATATTTGACCATGATGGTGTACTTCACAGCTATGAAAAAGATAACTATGAATAGCATGTAATATTATGAAAGTATTTAAAAATGTTAAATACAATTAAAATATGAAACTACTCATGTTGATTACAACTACGTACAATGATACGTGAAAAGAAAAAGCAGCTGGAAAGAATATGTAAAAATGAAATTAGCTCTACAGGGGCATGAAATTATAAGTGATTTGTATTTCTTTAAAAATTCCTTAAGAAATTTAAGGATGCTTTTTCAATACAAAAATAATATATGCTTTTAGAAATAGAATAATTGAAAACTAGGAAGATAATTAGAATGAAAAAAAAACCTTCCCAAGTTCTACAACTTAATGGCAACCACTGTAATATGCTCTTACAGTTCAAGTGTGAGGGCCAGAAGTCCACAATACATTTTTTATTTTATGAATTTATATGATCCATGTAATGACTATTCTATTATAATTTGGGGAACACATGTAAGAATGGCCATTATTAATAGTGGTGACAATTAATTGATTACATCATGTTATGAATTATACTTTATTTTCCAAAGTTTTCTTCCCTCTGCTACTGGTTGTGTTTCAATTACCTTTCCTCTGCTATCATTTCCTAACGCTTTAAATATCATCATAAATTTAGAGATTGCATTTTAGCCATGTGCTAGTCTGAAGGCAATTCCTTTAATCCAACTAGAGCTTAGACTAACTGCTTGGACCCTGATGCAGGAGCACAATTTCATTTCACCATGTCCTTAGCTAAGGCTTTTTTTTCTGTTGCATGCTAGATGCTGCGAAGTCACCGACAGACTTACTGGGTCTCCAAATCACTAATAAGAAACTAACAAGAAACCCAGATAATATATTTTTTTTCTAGAGTTTTCTCCTTTCAAATATTTTTTATTTTAACTTTTCTCTCATTATAATAGTAATATGTGCTCATTGTAGGAGCTTTGAAAATTAAATCGTAAATAAGAAAAATATTGCCTGCGGTTCTAATACCTGAGGCAAATATGATTAAATTTTGGCATATTCCCTGCCAGTCTCTTTTCCTTTGCATCAAATGATGTTTAATGTCAAAGTCAATTTCTCAACAAAGACTGGAAGTTTCAAAACTCTGATTCCCAAGTGAGAGAACTTTATTCTGATAGCTTGGACAACCTAGTTCAGCCTCATCTTAATATGCCCTTTATATCCCATGCTCCAGTAACACTGAACCTCTTGACGGTTTCTTGAGATTCTGTTTAAGTATCATCACCCTAGTTTTGGATAGTCTTCCAAGGAGTTTTGTCTGCATACCCCCATCCACTCTCCTTTCTTTTCCTTTTTGTTTGGCTGGCAATCTCTGGGTGCTGAATTTGCAATGGACAGATTCTGATATGCACAGGACATCAGCATGGCAAGGGGCACCGCAAAATGGGGAGAAAATCAGAATATCTGGAACAAATCATTTAAGTTTCACCATACATGTAACTTCTGTGTCATTTCAAAAACTGTAATTTTATTTTGCAGTTTAGAAATTACTTTTGATTTATCCAAAGGAAAGAGGATGCAAGGTATGGGGCAGCATGACAGGAGGGTTTAGTGCCTCAGATCCAGCATGGAAATTGTTTACAATCCTTTCAAGAATCTACCACCTCCATGCAACAATTTCCGATCCTTCATGACAGACTCAGAGCTTCCTTTACTGTGAATATGTATCTAATATAACAGTTATCATCCAGTATTATATTAGATCTGTTTACAAGCCCATTTCCTTGCTAGACAGTAAGCTCTATGAGTAAGACCATGTCTTCTTATCCATGTATCTTCTGCACCTAGAACAGCGTGTAGTGCAAAGATGCACCAATGCACGTTTGCTTAATGGATGTTGACGCATTCTCGTGGCACCATGACAGAGTTCCCTCGACTTCAATAATGCCTTGAGTTGGGATTTTAAAAGTATTTTAACTTTAAGTTTGGGAAGAAGATGCTTCATTATGTTCCTGTTCACTTAGCAAATCATACAACTTGTTCACTGAAGAAGTTGTTGGCTGAGAGGTCACGATAGTTCCAGTTTCTCAACTTCCCATGCAAGTTTGGCAGAATTCAAGACCTTTGCCTTGAGCACTTTGCAGGATGAAGGCCCTTTATTTTATTAACGATGCTACAACTTATTTAGCTGTCATATGTAAGATGGTTTACAAATATGAACTGTAATTTAAATTATAATTCTGCCAGACTGAAAATATTATGATCATTTTAGAGACGAAGAAACTGCAGTTCAGCAAGGTTAAATGGTCTGCCCAAGGCTATGGAGCTATTAAGGACAAAGCATCATTTTAAAGCTGAGATTATGTCCCTCTGATCACAATCCCCCAATGGCTCCCCATTTCTTCCAGATTAAAAGCCCAGCTCCTTAAAAAGGTCTTCAAAATCCTGCATGTCTCCCCTCTTCCACTTACCTGTCTGACCTCATCTCCTGCCACTTGCTCCCTTACTCTTTTCCAGCTACCCAGCCATCCACGTCAGCTTTTCCCAACCATGCAGTCCTCCTAGTTGCTCCTTGAAAGGGCCAGTCGCTCCTCTCCTTAGGGCTTCTTCTCTGGAATGCTCCTCTTTGGAGAGCATCAAGGCTACTTCCTTAGTGCCTTTAAGTCTCTGCTCAATATCAGCTCTCTAGGAGGGACAATTTGGATCACCTTATTTCAGGTTGCAACAGTCCCCCAAACCACACCCTTCACACACTTATCTCTTTACCCTGATCTCCTTTTCCTTTTTTTCCATAGCACTTACCACCTTCTAACTAAGTCACTTGTTTGTTGCTTATTATTAGTTTTCCCTACCAGAATGTAAGCTCCACAAAGGCCAAAATCTTGGTCTGTGTTTCTTCTCTGACATACCTTGAACATCTAGAACAGTATGCCTGGCACATGGTAAGCAAGCTAAAATTTACTGAGGGAACCAGTCCAGGATGAGATGATACTTCACCATTTTACCCTATATTATTGACTACAAAGTACAGCTGACTAATGAACCTCCAGATTTTGGCTGCATTGCTTTTTCTTGTACTGTGACATTTCTTTTTCTTTTTTTAGGGTGATCATTCACTACTGGATATAGTTTGAAATCCTACTGTGAAAAAGAAAGCATTGTTTCTCATAAGGTTTAATTTTTATATGATTTTTAAAAGGATTCCCCTCTGCCTCACCCATGTCACATTAAAGTATTTAAGCGGCAAAAGAAGATTAAAGTAAAAGAAGGAATAACTTCTACAGTACAGCCCAGGAAATATTTGTTGAATTGTGACAAATATTGTACTCCACACTTTTCTTTCATTACATTGAAATGTAATCCACAGGCTCACTTTAAATTCTTGAGTCATAAGTTTATAATCAGTAAATAATAGAAGAATTTAAACATCTGTGCAACATGCAAGAGGGCTCTCTCCTCTTTCCATATAGACATATATGTATCTATCATCCATATTAATATATCAAAGAAGGTAATAAAAACTTATTTTTCCCCTCAGAAACAACATAATATTAATGGAAATATAAGTATTACAGTGAGATACAGTGTCACTGTTGTGGACTGAATCATATCCCACACAAAGACATGTTCAAGTCCTAACCCCAGATCTGTGAACATGAACTCATTTACAAGTAGGATCTTTGAAGATCCTGTGAAGATGAGGCCAAATGAATCAGGGCGGTCCTTAATACAATGCAAATGGTGCCTTGTAAGTAGTAGGAGTGAGGATGAGACAGAAGGCAGACATTGAGTTATGGATGGTCAGTAAGCCACCACCAGAATGTTACAGACTGGAGAAAACATGGTCTGCCAATACATTGATTGGTCAGACAATAAATTCCCATTGTTTAAGCTAACCAGTCTGTGGTATTTGTTACAGCATTCCTGACAAATTAAGACAATAACTTTTGAATTTTTCACTCCTGTGTACTTTTCAAATGTGATAAAGATCCCAGTAGCATATATTGCTGATACTACAGGCATGCATTGTGGAATTTGAGTCATGTGACTATTATTTCCTCCATTCTAACTCTTAGGAGATTTGGAGTAAACAGCTTATAAACAAATTCTTATTAGGAATTAAGAAATAATATCAATGAATTCCCATAAAAATAAAATATAATGCTATAAGGAAATGATTGATGCATTTGTGAATACATTCCCGTTTAATTTTCTCTAGTCTGTAGAATTAAAGTGATACAGTATTTGAAAAAAAATTCTGAAAAATAGAAAAAACTTATTTTAAAAAGTCTCAATATTTATATCTACAACATATATTGGTTTCAAAGTAAAATATCCTTTTGTACTTTTAAACCAGTATTCTAATTAAAGAGCTAATTCTAATATTTTTAACAGGTAATTTCATTTTCCTGCATCTTTTTGCCAAAGTAGTTGCAATTTATATAGCAAATATTGTTATCACAATTGAGGTTTACAGAAGATAGAAAGGGAATGTGTAATTTAGCTGGGATTACTTCTTATTTTAATATTTAGTATTATAATATCTTTGACATGAAAGAGAAAATTTGGGATCAGAATAAATAGTCCTAGCACCCCAAACTGACATAAAAAGGCACACTGAAATACACTATCAGAGGAAATTCAGTTTATCTTTTTTCCCAGAAAGAGATCTAGGGCTTCCTATGAATTCTGGAAAAAAAAAAAAGGCTCCATATACCTTTAAAACTCTCTGAGCTTTAAGGGAGTCTTTCAGAGTAGAGAGAAAATATAATTAGCCTTTCATTGGACTTGACTAGTTTGCTGTTGGCATGGCCTTGCAATGTTTTTCAAACTTTTTTGACTTCCATCCACAATTAGAAATGTATTTTATATTGTGACCCAGCTCACAAACACACAAGAATGCAAACACACATACAACTAAAACATATAATTGCTTTTAGGTTAAGATGGTAGATTGAACATACATATCTGATTCTGTTCCCTCTGAAAAATCTGCTAAAACTGTAGTATTAAGACACTTTTAAACAAGACATAAACCCGCAAGGAAGGAGAGAACAGTAGAGGAGGCAGCATCAACATAATTTTGGAAATAAGAAAACAGATGGACAAGTTGGGTAACTGACTGGTTAATACCAGAGAGAAAACCCGATGCCAAGAAGAGGAAAGCTGAGAAACAGGAAGATTCATACTTCAGAAAACTACAAAGTTTCAAGAACTGGAAACTTGGGTCCTTTTCGATCCAGGATGAGGGGGGATAATCAAGACAATGAAGATTGTGTGCAATCTGCCCACACACTTGAGAATAAGCCCATCCTTCTTTCCAGAAGAAGACTGGAAATCTTTGGACTAGGGCTTATCAGGCAAACTTGAAGGATGAGTATAGTCTTTAAAATTGGGGGATTAAGTGACTGCTAGAGTTAGGCCAACTGTGAAGTTAGAGGGAGCACAGTTTCTACCCAAGACCACTCTCACTTCTGACACCAACTGCAAATTTGGGGGTTCCCCAAGCCATCCTCAGTTTTGATAATTTGGAAGCAAGACTCACAGAACTCACTGAAAGGTGTTATCCTCTCAGTTAGAGTTTATCACAGGAAAGGATACAGATTAAAATCAGCCAAAGGAAGCAGCCTATGGACAGGAGTCCAGGGTGGTACCAACAAAGAGCTTCTGTTGTCCTCTTTCATAGAGTCAGGATGTTTTCCTTTTCTGGTATCAATGTGTGACAATACACATGGAGTACTGCCATCCAGGGAAGCTTACCTGAGCCTTGGTGTTCAGAGTTTTTACTGGCTTCATCATATAAGCATGATTAATTGATGGCCCCACGGTTAATCTCAGTTTCCAGGTCCGCTGATACTGCATGACACAAAAACCCCACCCTAAATCACATTGTTGATCTTTCTGGCATGGCCAGGGTGGTAGTTTAAAGCTGTATGTATCCCAGAAAAATGTGTTCTTACATCTGATCAATTTCTGTGGGTGTGAAGTAGGACCTTTTGATGAGGTTGCTTCAGTAAAGGTGTGGTTCAGCCCAATCAGGATGGGTCTTAATCCTATTACTGGAGTCCTTTGTAAATGGAATGAAATCAAACATACCAAGAGAAAGTCAGAGGGAGTAGCTAAAAGCTGAAATGAAGGGAACCTGGAAGGAAAGGGAGAGATTAGGAGATGCTGCCATGTGCCTTGCCTTGTGACAAACTAAGGACCAAATACAGCTTGCAGCCAGCCCCAGAATGCCACAGTCTTTGGGCAGAAAGCATTGCCTTGATGATGCTTTGATTTGGATGTTCTCTTAGCCTCAAAACTGTGAGCAAATAAATTCCCACTGTTTAAGCTGAACCACTGCATTGGTATTTGCTTGAGCATCCAAGAAAACTAAAACAGCCAGCCCCCACAATCATATTGTGAGACTTTCCAGTATGACCAAAAACCCTAAGCAAACAAAGACATTCCTATCAGGTATTACATTACAAGGGCTTAGAGATGACCTCTCAGAAGGCAAGGTCAAGCACCAGATTCTTTTTGGGTTAGATTAAAAACTTTACTACACAATGATCACATACAGCCTGAACATTGAGAACCCACTGCCACCTCCTCACCATCCTAACAATGGCAGCAAGACCTTTACCCCCCCCCCCCCCCCCCCAGGTAGGAGTTTGGATAAATACTCTCTGGGGAATCTGATCAGCCCAAGAAAATAACCTAAAGGTACTGACACCAGGATGCCCCCAACAAATGGCTGACCCACAGCAGCCTTTGATAAAGATCAAAGTAGATCAGTCCTAACCCTAAACAAAGATTCATCTCTGTAGTCTGTGCCGGTTTGGATATATTATGTCCTCCCACCCCCCACCCCCCCAAAAAAAGCCATGTTCTTTTAATCCAATCTTGTAGGGGCAGACTTAGTAATTTTTTTATTAGGGTGTGACCTCTTGATTGAATGTTTCCATGGAGATTTGACCTCGTCTATTCAGAGTAAGTCTTGATTAGTTCACTGGAGTATTTAAGAGAGAAGTTAAGTGCCGACACAGACCCAGATGCTTGCTGATGCTTAAAAAGGCCTGGAGATGCGGACAGAAGGACATTCAGAGATACTAAGCTGAGATATGTAGCCCAGAGTTTGCCCTGGAGAAGCTAAGAGAGGACTCCCAGACATGTAGGGAGAAAGCCACTGAAGTCAGAAGCTGAAAGCAATGCAACCTGGGGGCAAACGACCAGCAGATGCTTGCCACGTGCCTTCCCAAATAACAGAGGTGCTTGGGATGCCACCAGCCATTCTTCAGTGAAGGTATCCTCTTGTTGATGCCTTAGTTTGGACACTTTTATGGCCATTGGACTGTAAATCTGTAACCAAATAAACCCCCTTTATAAAAGCCAATCCATTTCTGGTATTTTGCATAACAGCTGCATTAGCAAACTGGAACAACAGTCTTCAACACTTAATTATGAAGTGACAGTCAAGGTTTACTAAATATCTGAGTAAATCTTGTAATATAAAGATAAGAGATCAAACGCAACTAAAAGGAAACAGAAATTGTGCAAGGAAAAGAAAATTTTAAAAAACTGTCACTACAATGGGATTGGGAAAGCCATAAGGACCACACTCCACTTTGTCTAGTTTATGGATGGATGAGTAGAAAAATAGGGGAAGGAAACAAACAGACAAAGGTACCCAGTGTTCTTTTTTACTTCAATTGCTCTTTTTCACTCTAATTATTATTCTTGTTATTTTTGTGTGTGTGCTAATGAAGGTGTCAGGGATCGATTAAGGTGATGAATGTACAACTATGTAATGGTACTGTGAACAATCGAAAGTGCGATTTGTTTTGTATGACTGCGTGGTATGTGAATATATCTCAATAAAAGGAAGATAAAAAAAACTGTCACTAATATCTTCACAGAGATAGGGTAAGATACTATAATCATGAAACAAAAAATAGGTTGCTAAAATAAAGGAACATTTAAGAATATATAGCAACAATAAAAAAAAACCCTTAGAAATGATAGCAGAAATGAAAATCTCAATGAGAGTTGGAAGATAAAGAAAAAAAAAAAGAGGTGGAAAATGGGAAAGAAAATCTGAGAGCCAGTCTAAGGAGTCCAAATAACAGATTTCCATAAAGAGAGAACATAGAAATTGAAGGGAGGAAATCATTCAAAACAAATCAATAAAATGTTCCACAACTGAAGGTCATGAATTACCAGTTTGAAACAGCCCATAGAGTATCTAGTACAATGGATAAAAATACATCCATGTGAAGGAATATCATTACGAAATTTCAGAACCCTGGGGACAAAGAGAACCCTGGCCACAAGCAAAGACAGGGAAGGCTTTGGACTTCTCAGCAGTTATACTAAAAATAAGGAAATAAGGGTGCAATGTATTCAAAACTCTGAAGACACATTTAAATCCAGCTTAAAATTCTATACCAAGTCAACCTATCCATCAGTGTGAAGAGGGAGTAAAGCCATTTTCAGACCTGCAAGGTCTCAAAAATTTTGCTTTCTATGCACTGTTTCTCAGGTATGTACTAGAGGATGTACTTTACCAAAATGGGAAAGTAAACCAAGAGTGAGCAAGACACAGGTACAGATATCAGGAGAGACACAACGGAAATCACCAGGACGGTGGTGCAGGAAAATCCCTGTGTGGCCGTAGTGCACCAGGAAAGAGTCCTATGGTTCAGAGAGGATGGGTGTGAATCCAAGGGACAGGCACTGGACAGCTGCCATCATCATGCCTCTGTCATCATACCATCCTTTTACCTAAAGAAAATACTTGATTTTACTCCCTGAAATAAGAAGAAAATCAAGAAAGAAAAAAAGATGATATCCAGGAAACTGGGAATCCACTTTAGAAGAAAATCAAAAGGAATTCAGAGGATAATGGCTGTGTAGCAGGTTTAGAGAGCAGCCAGCTTTCATTAAAGGAGAATTGAGGCTTCTAGGATGAATCCTCCAAGAAAAACTGCAATGGAACTGATTACCTGATGCAATTGACCTTGTAGAAAATTTTAATGGGAAGATGTTGGAAGATGTGGGAAGAATCGCAAACCAAGAGCAATAAGACAATTATTTACTATAGGAAAATAAGTAAGAAACAATCATGGTACAACATAATAAGCAGGTATAATATAGACACTGCATTTTGACTTATCACAGAATTATAACAACATGTATAGGAAGGACAGAGGAGGGTATGCAGAAAAGAAGACAGTGAAAAAGAACTAAATCCTTATTTATCAGAATAAGAAGTAGTAGATAATGTCCCAAACTGACCAATGAGCAGTTAGCAGTACATATATATTATTTTAAAATATGGAGATATGTAAATATCAGAAGAAAGGGCTAAAAAAATAGAAAGGGGTTCATTCTGGAAAGGAAATGGGTTGGGGTGAGCAAAGTTGAGGCAGGGAACCATCATATTCTGTTTCTTTTTAATTTTTATTGGGATTGTTCAGATACCATACAATTATCCCAAGATCCAAAGTGTACAATCAGTTGCCCCTGGTACCCTCATACTGCTGTGCATCCATCATCACACTTAATTTTTGTTCAATTTTTAGAATGTTTTCATTACTTCAGACAAGAAATAAAGTGAAAGATGAAGAAAACAAACAAACAAAAAAAAAAAAAAAAAGAAAAGGAAACTTGAATCCTCCCATATCCCTAACCAACCCCCCTCAATTGTTGACTCGTAGTGTTGGTATAGAACATTTGTTACTGTTTATGAAAGAATGTTGAAATACTAACTGTAGTATATAGTTTGCAACAAGTATATATTTCTTCCCTATATGCCCCTCTATTATTAACTTTTAGTTGTATTGTCATACATTTATTCTGGTTCATGGAAGAGTTTTCTAATATTTGTACAGTTAATCATGGACATTGCCCACCAAAGGATTCAGTTTTATACATTCCCATCTTTTGACCTCCAACTTTCCTTCTGGTGACATATATGATTCTGAGCTTCCCCTTTCTACCTCATTCACACACCATTCAGCACTGTTAGTTATTCTCACATCTTGCTACCAACACCCCTGTTCATTTCCAAACATTTAAGTTCATCCTAATTGAATATTCTGTTCATACTAAGCAACCACTCCCCATTCTTAAGCCTCGTCCTATATCTTGGTACCTTATATTTCATGTCTATAAGTTTACATATTATAATTAATTCCTATCAGTGAGACCCTGCAATAATTGTCCTTATGTGTCTGGCTTATTTCACTCAGTATATTGCCCTCAAGGTTTTGTCATCAACTCATTTTTTTTTAATATGGTTTTGTTCACTCACCATACATTCCATCCCAAGTAAATAATCGATGGTTCTCTGCATGGTCATACATTTATGTGTTCACCACCTTCACCACTATCTATATAAGGGCATCTACATTTCTTCCACAAGGCAGAAGGGAGAGTCAAAGAAGGCAGAGAGGCAAAACAAAGAGGAAAAAAAAATGACAGCTAGGAAGCAGCAAAAGGAAAAATAACCTTAAATCAAAGTAGAATAAAGAATCAGACAATACCACCAATGTCAAGTGTCTAACAAGCCTCCCCTATCCCCCCCTCTTATCTGCATTTACCTTGGTATATCACCTTTGTTACATTAAAGGAAGCATAATACAATGATTCTATTAGTTACAGTCTCTAGTTTATGTTGATTGCATCCCTCCCCCAATGCCTCCCCATTTTTAACACCTTGCAAGGTTGACATTTGCTTGTTCTCCCTCGTAAAAGAACATATTTGTACATTTTATCACAATTGTTGAATACTCTAGATTTCACCAAGTTACACGGTCCCAGTCTTTATCTTTCCTCCTTTCTTGTGGTGTCTCACATGCTCCCCATCTTCCTCTCTCAACCGTATTCATAGTTACCTTTGTTCAGTGTACTTACATTGTTGTGCTACCATCTCCCAAAATTGTGTTCCAAACCACACACTCCTGTCTTCTATCACCCTGTAGTGCTCCCTTTAGTATTTCCTGTAGGGCAGGTGTCTTGTTCATAAAGTCTCTCATTGTCTGTTTGTCAGAAAATATTTTGAGCTCTCCCTCATACTTGAAGGACAGCTTTGCTGGATATAGGATTCTTGGTTGGTGGTTTTTCTCTTTCAGTATCTTAAATATATCACACCACTTCCTTCTTGCCTCCATGGTTTCTGCTGAGAGATCCGCACATAGTCTTATTAAGCTTCCTTTGTATGTGATGGATCGCTTTTCTCTTGCTGCTTTCAGGATTCTCTCTTTGTCTTTGACATTTCATAATCTGATTATTAAGTGTCTTGGTGTACGCCTATTCACATCTATTCTGTTTGGAGTATGCTGCGCTTCTTGGATCTGTAATTTTATGTCTTTCATAAGAGATGGGAAATTTTCATTGATTATTTCCTCTATTATTGCCTCTGCCCCTTTTCCCTTCTCTTCTGCTTCTGGGACACCAATGATACGTACATTATTGTACTCTGTTTCATCCTTGAGTTCCCGGAGACGTTGCTCATATTTTTTCATTCTTTTCTCCGTCTGCTCCTTTGCGTGTAGGCTTTCAGGTGTTTTGTTCTCCAGTTCCTGAGTGTTTTCTTCTGCCTCTCGAGATCTGCTGTTGCATGTTTCCATTGTGTCTTTCATCTCTTGTGTTGTGCCTTTCATTTCCATAGATTCTACTAGTTGTTTTTTTGAACTTTTGATTTCTGCCTTACATATGCCCAGTGTTTTCTTTATAGCCTTTATCTCTTTTGCCATATCTTCTCTAAACTTTTTGAATTGATTTAGCATTAGTTGTTTAAATTCCTGTATCTCAGTTGAAGTGTACATTTGTTCCTTTGACTGGGTCATAGCTTCGTTTTTCTTACTGTAGGTTGTAGTTGCCTGTTGTGTAGGCATCTGACCTCCTAGGCCACCCCAGTCAGGTTTTCCCAGACGAGAAAAGGCTCAAGTCACAGAAGGAGGAAATATTCAGTATGTGGTTTCCCTGATTGGTGTTCTTAGAGGATTGATACACCTGTGCTTTTCTGCCCAGCAGGTGCACCTGTCAGCCTGTCACTGGCTGGTGTAAGAGGGTATGGCCTGTGGCTCTCCTCCCCAAGGCTTTGGGGTCTGGTTCTGGAAAGGCAGACAGTAGAGCTGGGCCCCTCCCTTTCCTCTTGGGAAGCTGTGCCCCCTCCAGAGAGGTCATCTGCATATCAATAAGTTCTTTGTTTCTCTGAGTCTGCTGATCAAAGTGTTTTGATTTTAAAATGGCTGAGGCTTTCTTTACTGCAAAGTGCTGCAGGCTGAAAACGGCTGAGGTTTTCTCCACAGAGAGAAAAAGGGACAGAAAAGCTCCCAGGTTCACCTGTCAGCCAGAGATAGCATCCGATCCTCTGGGCTCCCCGTCCTGAGACAGATATGTCCCCCAACTCTCTCAAGGTCAGTTGTCACCAAAAGCCTCTGTCTGCTTGTTGAGGATTTGCTGTCTGTATTGAACAGTTAACATTAAAACCCTAGTTGGAGCTGGGCTGAGAGAGTGCTGCTCTCTAGCACCGCGAGGCTTCCGTGAGGGAGGGGCTCTTGGCTCTCGGCTCTCAGCGCGGGTCCACAGTTTACTTACAGATTTTATGCTGCAATCTCGGGCTGCGATCTCAGGTTGGTGGATGATGAGTAGACAGTCACGTTTGTCTCCCTGCAGTTATTCCAGGTTATTTACTAGTTTTTTTGTCATTTATGAATTGTTCTGGGGGGGACTAATGGTCTACCACTCCTCTCTATGCCGCCATCTTAGCTCCTCTATATTCTGTTTTAAAGGGCTTATATGATTTGATGTTTAATTTTTATACTATTTTATTTTCAAAAATTAAACATTCAACTTTGAGATAATTGTAGATTCAGGTGCAGTTGTAAGAAATAATACAGAGAGTACATGTATCCTTTACCTGGTTTCCTCTAATGATTAAATCTTGCAAAACTATAGCACAATATGACAACCGGTTTCCTCTAACAGTTACATCTTACACAACTATAGTACAATATGACAACCAGGATACAGTCAAGCTACAGAGCATTTTCTTCATGACATGGAGTCCTCATGTGGCCCTTTCCCTCCCTCCTATCTCTTACTCCCACCCCTGCTTCTGACTCCTGGCAACCACTAATCTGATCTCCATTTCTATAATTTTGTAATTTCAAGAATGTTACATAAATGGATTCATATAGTATGTGACCTTTTGGGGTTGACATTTTCCCCCCACTCAGCATAATTTCCTTAAGATTCATTCAAGTTGTGTATATGTATCAATAGTTCATTCCTCTTTAATGTTGAACAGCATTCCTTGGTGCATTTGTACCACAGTTTAATTACTCACCTGTGGAAGCACATCTGGGTTGTTTCTAGTTTTTGGTTATTACTATTGTGGATAAAGCTGCTACATATATTCATGTTCAAGTTTTTGTTTGAGCATTAAGTTTTCATTTCTCTGGAAAAATGCCCAAGAGTACAATTACTGGCTTGTATGGTAGTTGCATGTTTAGTTTTATAAGAAACTGCTAGAGTGTTTTCCAGAGTGGCTGTACCATTTTATATTTCCACCAGCAATGTATGAGTAATTCAGTTTCTTTGCATCCTCACCAGCACTTTATATTGTCACTATTTTTTATTTTAGCCATTCTGATAGGAATGTAGTGATATCTTGTGGTTTTAATTTGCATTTCGCTGATGGCTAATGATGTTAAACATCTTTTCATGTGCTTCTCTGCCTACTGTATATCCTCCTTGGTGAAATATGTGTTCATGTCTTTTGCACATTTTCCAATTGAATTGTTTGTTTTTTATTGTTGAGTTTTGAGTTACTAGTCTTTTGTCAAATACATGGTTTGCAAATATTTTGTCCTAGTCTGTACCTTGCTTTTATCCTCTTAACAAGGTCTTTCATAGAGCGTAAGTTTTAAGTTTTGATGAAGTCCAATTTCTCAATATTCCTTTTATGGATTGTGATATTAGATCAAGTCTTTGCTTAGTTCTAGATCTTGAAGATTTTCTCTTACGTTTTTTCCTAAAAACTTTATAGTTTTAAGTTTTACATTTAAGTCCAAGACCCATTTTGAGTTATGTTTTTATTATTTGAATTTAACAACTAGGTATATGTATTACTTTGGTAAAATAAATTATTGGGAAAAAAATTCTAAACAGTTCATGATATAATACTGGCTCTTACTACTTGTGACACTTCTATTTCCTATCCTTACCTACCCCATCCTATTTCATTTCATTAAAAATATGCTTATCATAACCCATTATTTTGATTTCATGAAATTTTAACATAATTTGAAAAGCATCTCAGGCACAGTCTTCTCTGACTGGTTCACATCCCTCAGTTTTACTTCTCTCGAATCTTTCTTATTTTCTATCTTCTCTATCACCAAAGATAAATTTTTTTTTTTTCTTTTTGTGCTGAAATTTCTTACCTGAAGCCTTCTCACATGCTTCCCTAGAAGGTGACCAGAAATGCACAAAATCTGCATTTAAAGCCTGGGAAAATGAGAGGTACTTAGGTCACTTTTTCCTTCTTAAAATTCTGTACCTTTCTACAATCACCTTAGAAATAGAATATCATTTCCTTATTCTTCACAAAACCACATTCTTGGGTAACCTACTAAAATCTTGTGATTAATCTCACCTTTCAGTATGAACTTTTAGTACATGGTTAATTATTTCTATGACTGGTAAAGATAGTGTCCATAGTGACTGCCAAGCACAGCAAACTAGGTTGCTGGAGGACTCAATCAAAAACTCTAAATGTGTTAACCTAAGGTATTAACCCGTACTCTTCTGTGACTTGTCAAGCTTGGTTTTTATTGTGTTTGTTCTCGGTCTTGCTAATTAGCATCATTCAGAAATACTAATTCACTCTAATCAGGGGATCTATTATGTAAGATATTACTGCACTAGAGCATTTTCTCTTTAAGATCAAAGACCCCATTTACATTGATTGAGTAGATAATTCATGCATTATCAGCATCTGAATTTATGTTAATTATGATATGAATTTCTCTAAGATTCTCTATTAAGAATTGCCTATGAACCTTACTGGCCAGCAGAAATGCTGACAAAATTTCAGGGACTAGTTCCTGGCACTTAATTAAAAGAGTCTTTCCATTTTGAGTGATGATATGAAGCACTAGGGAGTTTTCAAAAACAATTAATTTGGTTCCTACTGCTAAAATTGCTGATCACACCATAATAATGATTTAGTAACTGCTCATAAGATAAAAAGGAAAAATATGAAAGAAATTTGTTTCTTTTTTGTTCTTTTTAATTGCATATGTTGCTTTATTCACTATATTTATTCCAATGGGAATACTAGGGTATGTTTTCATATGTTCTTTCTAAATTATTGCAGCTATAAAGCAATACAGGGGTTTCGTTATCTTCTTAAAAATCACTCAAATACCAATGTTATTGAATACCTAGGATTCAGTAATTCAGCAATAACATTTTAAATAATATCACACCCTGTGCCTCACTGATGCATCTCATTTGCGTGGGAGCCTTTTACAATCCCTAAGAAATTTTTATCAATAAGGTTTAATTAATTGACTCTTGAATAACTACACATTAAATCACTGACTTTTTAATTATCCTTTCATTATTCATTCATTTATAATAAATATTTTCTAAGCAACTAGTATCTGTCACATATGTGCCATCAATACTACACTGATGCCCACTCTCCCATCTCTAATAAAGTCTGTGATCCCTGATAAATAGAAGTAGCATGGAGTATAATAAAAATAACTTCATTTTTCTATGAGTGTATGAATTATTCCACATGGAGACTCCTAAAACTCACCCTAAGGAATAATGGAGTAAAATTTGTATAAGCATATAACTTATAATCTGTTAATATTGAGCTTCCATTTACTCTAGATAGGAATTGTCATGAAGTCCTGGAAGAAGGGAAGATGAAAACATGCACATTAATCAGGTCAAAGGCTTCAATCAATTAAAATTAAGATGGAAATTAGCATTAATTAATCAATAATAAATCCAATTTATTGAGCACCTATTCTGTGCTGGGCATTGTACAAGCATTTTGCACATATTACATTTCATTATTACTCACACAACCCTATTTGGTAGGTATTACTCCTGCTACTTCAAAGAGAGACAGCGAGAGCGAGAGAGAGAGAGAAAGGGAGAGAGAAAGAGAAAGGAAGAGAGAAAGATTAAGAGAGAGAGTGAGGTTAAGTCACTTGTCCTCTCTTATGCAGTCAGTAAGTGGGGGGACTAGGATTTGTACCAAAGTCTGTTTTACTCCCAAACTATGTTCCTCAACATTGTTTCTAATTATTCAAATTTCATAAAAAATCACTGAGAACTCAACATATTCAAGGCACTGAGAGTCTTCCCAAATGAAAACAGACATAAAACTCATAGCTCTGTGAAAACATTTTTTGTTTACTCACACACACACAATTCATTTTTTGTAGATTTTTATAGTCCCAGTAGTAAATCATCTAGGTGTTTGCAATAAAAGAAAGATAAATTCATAGTCTGAAAAGGCTGCCTTTATTAGAACAAATGTTTGAGTAATCCTAGCAGAGCAAAGAGGCTTTCACATTGAAATACTTGAGATAGTCCTTGCTTCACACATGATAGCTTCATCTCAGACAGCCTCTGCACTATACTATAATGAAGTAGGTCAAAATAGAAGAAATTGATGGAGTTTCTCTTACCATTCCAAGGTAAGACAGACAGTGCTTCACCTCGAGAAGAAACATTTTGAATCAAAGGCAAAATGACTTGGAGTTATTTAACCATATCTGTACAAGAATGAGATCTGTTTTCTATACAAGAATGATATCTGTTTCCTCTGAACCATATTCAAAAGCATCCAACTCCAATTGAAGCAGCTATGGCTTGCAAAGGCCTGACAAACTGCAGAATCACAAATCTGCATTATTCATTAATCACATCTGTTGGGAATTATAAATAGATCTTGTAAATTTTTTCTCAACTTTCACCTCTTATTAAGCTAGCAGTGATACTGCCAGGAAATGCTACGCCAAAATGTCACCCCAGAGACAGTTTGGACTGATTTTGCCAGAGATGGCAACACAAGCGTTGTGTTAAAAAAATAATGGGGACAAACTAGAAAAAGAAAAGCAAACTAAACTGAAAGCAAGCAGAAGGAAAGGAATAACAAAGATTAGAGCAGAGACAAATAGAAAACAACAACAAAAAAAACAATAGAATCAACCAAAAGTTTGTTCTTCGAAAAAACAAAACTTTAGTTAGACTGATGAAGAAAGAAAGAGTATACAAATAACTAAAATCAGAAATGAAAAGGGGGACAGGACTATTGACCCTTTGAAATAAAAAGGACTGTAAGAGGATACTATGAGCAACTGTATGCCAATAAATTAGATAATCTATACGAAATGGACAAATTCTTAGAAACACACAAACTACCTATATTGACTCAAGAAGAAACAGAAGATCTCAACACACCAATTACTAGTAAAGAGATTGAATCAGTTACCAAAAATCTTCTCAATAAAGAAAAGCCCAGGACCAGATGGCTTCACATAGGAATTCTACAAAAACATTCTAAGAAGACTTAACTCCAATTGTGCTCAAACTCTTCCAAAAAATTGAAGAGGAGAGAACACTAATTCATTCTATAAGGCCATCGTCACCCTCATACCAAAGCCAGATAAAGACACAAGAAAAGAGAACTACAGACAAATTTCTCTTATGAATATAGATGAAAATATCCTCAACAAAATATTAGCAAACTGAATCCAACAGCATATTACAAGAATTATACACCACAACTAAGTGGGATTTATCCTTGGTATGCAAGGTTGGCTCAACATAAAAACTATTAATGTAATACACCATATTAACACAGTGAATGAAAAAAAAAACACGTGATCATCTCAATTGATGCAAAAATGGCACTTGACAAAATCCAGTACCACTTCTTGATAAAAACACTTAGAACACTAGTGATAGAAAGAAACTTCTTCCTCAATATGATAAAGAGCATATATGAAAAGACTACAGCTAACATCCTATTTAACGGTGTAGGACTGAACACTTTCCCTCTAAGATCGGGAAAAGGCAGGGATGCCCACTGTCATCACTGTTACTCATCACTGTACTAGAAGTTCTTGTGAGAGCAATTAGTCAAGAAAAAGAAATAAAAGGCATTCAAATTGGAAAGGAAGAATTAAAATTTCCCGTTTGCAGATTATATGATCCTATATACAGAAAATCCTGAAAAATTCAAAACAAAGCTCCTAGAGATAATGAATGAATTAAGCAAAGTGGTGGGGTGCAAGATCAACACCTCTAAATCAGTGGTATTTCTATACACAAGCAATGGACAATCAGAAGAAATCAAGAAAAAACATTCCATTCACAACAGCAACTAAAAGAATCAAGTATCTAGGAATAAATCTAACCAAGAACATAAAGGACTTGTATATAGAAAACTAAAAAACATTGCTAAAAGGAATCAAAGAAGGCCTAAATGAAAGGACATTTCATGTTCAATGACTGGAAGATGAAATATTATTAAGATGTCAATACTAAATACCAAATACCAAAGCAATTTATAGATTTAATGCAATCCCAAATCAAAATGCTGACAACTTTCTTTCCAGAAATGGAAAAGGCAATCATTAAATTTATCTGGAAGGATAAGAGGCCCTGAAGAGCTAAAGCCATCTTGAAACAGAAGTATGAAATTGGAAGACTCCCACTTCCCAATATTAAAACTTATTACAAAGCCACAGTAATCAAAACAGCATGGTATGGGCAAAAGGACAGACATATAGGCCAAAAGAATCAAATTGAAATAAACCCTCACATTTATGGCTAACTGATTTTTGACAAGGTGGCAAAGACCACTCAATTGTTCTCTTCAACAAATGGCGTTGGGGAAATTGGAACTCCATTCACAAAAAAACAAAACAAAACAAAACAAACAAATAAAAAACCAACAACAAAAAAACCCCCACAAAACCCCTACCTCACACCATATGCAAAAATCAACTCAAAATGGATCAAGGACCTAAATATAATAGCTAGATCTATAAAACTCCTAGAAGAAAATGTAGGGAAGCAACTTCAGGTCTTTATGTTAGGCAATGGTTTCTTAAATTTCACACCAAAACACAAACAATGAAAGAAAAAAAACAGATAAGTGGGACCTCCTCAAAACTAAAAATGTTTTTTTCTTCAAAGGACTTGGTCAAGAAAGTGAAAAGGCAACCTACTCAACAGAAAATATTTGGAAACCACATACCTGATAAGGGTTTAATATCCAGAATATATAAAGAAATCCTACAACTCAACAATAAAAAGACAATCAACCTAATTAGAAAATGGGCAAAAGACTTGAATAGACATTTCTACAAAGGGCCAATGAGCACATGAAAAGATGCTCATCATAATTAGTCATAAGGGAAATACAAATCAAAACCACAATGAGATACCATTTCACACCCATTAGAATGGCTGCTATTAAAAAAATGGCAAATAATAAGTTAGAGGATGTAGAGAAATAGGAACATTCATTCATTGCTGGTGGCAATGTGAAATGGTACAGCTTCTGTGGAAGACAGTTGGGCAGTTCCTCAGGAAGGTAAGTATGGAACTACCACATGACCTGGGAAACCCACTACTCCATATATGCCCTGAAAAATTGAAAGCCGGAACTCGAACAAATATTTGCACACTGATGTTCACAGCAGCATTATCCACAACTGCCAAAAGATGGAAGCAACTCAAGTGTCCATCATCCAGTGAATGGATAAACAAAATGTGGTATATACATACAATGGCATATTATTCAGCCATAAAAAGGAATGAAATCCTGATACATGTGACAATATTGATGAACCTTGATGACACCATGTTGAGTGAAATAAGGCAGACACAAAAGGAAAAATATTGTATGAACTCACAGATTTGAAACAATTAGAATAAACAAACTTGTAAGTCAGAATCTAGAATATAGGTTACCAGCAGATGGGGTGGGTTTGAAAATGGGAAGTCGAGGCTTAAAATGTACAGCGTTCCTATTTTGAATGATGTGAATGTTTTGGTGATGGATGGTGGTAATGGTAGCACAACATTGTGAACATAATTAACTACACTGAAATATATATCTGAATGTGATTAAAAGGGAAATGTTAGATTGTATACATGGTAATAGAATTAAAATTTTTAAAAAAATCCATGGAACTCCACTACACAAACAGTGAACCCTAAGTTAAAACATGGACTCTAGTTAATAGTACAATTATAAAACGTGCAATCATCAATTGCAACAAATGTTCCACACTAACGCAATATGTTAATAATAGGGGGGTATATGGGAATCCTGTATTTTATGCATGATTGTTCTGTAAATCCAGAACTTCTCTAATAAAGAAAAAAAACAGGGAGGATTACTGGTGCACTACCTTAATTGACACTTGAAGAGGCAGGGGGAGAATATCTATAATGTATACCATGACAAGAGGCCACGGACTGAGTGGGTTTGCCATTTCAATTGACAAAGAAGACAACAGACCGCTGAACATACGTAACATATGTAACACTAAATGTATAACTCATTTACATCAAGTTTCATTTAATCATTCATTAGTGATGTGAATTATAAAAAAGAAAACATGTTTTGTATGGTAGAGCTAAAAGAGTTTTGAGTTAGCTCTACATGAATTTCAAACCCCAACTCCAGCATTTAGATTGAGCTACATGGGCAAGTTCTTTACATTTTTTGGTTCTCAATTTCCTCACTTGCAAAACAACTATGTTTTGATGTAGACATAGAAATAAAATGCCTAATCAATGCCTGCCATGTATTAGTTGCCAAAAATGCTGTATTTCTTCCCTTTCATTCTTAGGCTCTGGAAGTGTAGAAAGGTTTACGGAGGTATACAAAATGAATCCTACACTAAACCCTGCCTTCATGGCACCAGTAAGATGTTGAAAACAATAAAAGTGAGTAAGTTACAAATGACTGTGGTGGTAGACTGTGATAATGGCCCCAATACTTGCAGCTCCTTACATTCAGAAGTGAAGTCTCTTTTCCCGCCCCTTGCACCTGGTTTGTCCTTGTGTTTTGCTTTGACGAACAGAATTCAGTGGATGTGACACTGTGACAGTACGAGCCTAGGCTTCAAGAGGCCTTGCAGGTTCCACTCTTACTGCTCTTTGGAACCCAGCTGCCACTGTGTAAAGGAGCCCACTGTGTAAAGGAGCAGAATTGTGGGCTAAATAAATGGTTTCTATTTTAAGCCACTAAATTTAGGGGGTAGGGTTAGTTATGCAGCAACAGATAACTGACACAAATTCAAGAAGACATGGGGCCATGATATTTTTTAATCAAAACACAAAATCATGGCAACACATGCTCAAAACAATCTTGGGAATAATTAGTCACCAACTCTGACAGAATGATGTGGTACACCAGTTGCTACTGTATTAGACTAATGAAAATGCAAATCACTCACCAGTGGGAATTAAGGGTTTCATATGCAAATGAGTATTTGTAACTGAAGTACAGAGATTAATCTTCCCGAAGCAATGTTCTTCTGAGGTTTATATAGTTTTGCAGTCCAGGAACTGTTATTATGCATTGTACATAGCAATGGAGAAAAAAGATGTCAAGAGAAGAAAAGGTGGAAAAATTAGATGATGAAAATGAAATAAAAAGAATTAGGGACAATGTAAGTGAGTTTCATAGAGCAGAAATCAGAAATCAAAGCCTGGGTAGCTTGTATTTTTCCTGTGTCAGCCGTGCATTGCAGAAAAAGGATCCTGGTCTTGACCAACCATTTTTTCTTCTTTACCAAGTATAGTACACCATGAAAGTGATTAAATATAATTTTAAAAGTGTGTCATATTGGTTTCTCTTTGTGACGCAGACAACTAAGTGTGCCTTTGGAAGAAAAAATTTGCCATGTATGAATGAAAAATCACCTTGCAACTGGAAAGTGCTGCTTTTAAATATGGGCTAAATTCTGTGATTTGTGTAATGGGTAACTTTGTGCTTATTTGGTATGAAATTCGGAAGTCACCCATGGATTATTTCTGAAAAGCTTGAAGTCTGAAGGTTGAGGAAGATATTTTTTGTTCCCCCCAGTGCCATTCAATACTGTGAATGGGGTGAGGGTGAGAGTGGGGCAGTAAAACTTACCAACAAATTGTGGCAGCCCTTATGTCTACTCACTGTGCCCTCTTCGTGCTCAGGAACATTCTAGTCCTGATCAGTTGCCCCCAAACCCTCGCTGATTTGAATTGAAATCCGCCAGTTGAGGACTTATACAAATTCCATGTGTGCTCCACTATGGAGCATACACATATACCTACTGATAGATGGAACACAATGCACATCTCAGGAAATTAAGGGCTGTATCTAACAGTGTAAAGGGAAGAGAATGAGTGCGCCAGTGAGAGGTAGGAAACAATGGAAAGCACTTTTCTTTGAGTCAGCTAGTTGTGAGGCCAGGGTCATGACAGAAAACTTGCCCTTGGCACTCCTCAACCATTCCTTCCTTCCCTCTTCCATTCTTCATTTTGGAATTGCAAGGGAGAAGAAGAGGAAATGGCTAAGGAAGTTAATTCCCATCAGGACAAATAAGCAGGTTACAGAAACTCAGGTTTGGAAGGAAATTTCTTAGGGGTTGTCTAGTGTGGTCTCCAGAGGATCCAGAAATCCCTGACTGTTGATCATCCAATTTTGGTTTGAATACTTCGAACGATGAAATCCGTTCTTCTGGTGTGTGTGTGTGTGTGTGGTCTCTGCTAGACTGACATTATATTGAGCTAAAAATTGGTATTATGCAACTTTTGGTTCTGTTCTGGTTCTGCCCTTTAAAGTGACCAAGAACATAACTTCAACCTCTAGAAATAGCTGATGATGGGCCACACATTGTGAAAGGAAGAATGCTGGATTAGAGGTAAGAACACTTTGGTTTTGCCACGATAAGGCTGTTTCCTGTTCCCTCTTTTTTTTTTTCCTCACACTGATCATATGCTCACTACTTTGTTAATATTTCTTCTGAAAGGCTGCACCAAGAATGGAATATAATAGTTTAGCCATAATATAATTAAAGTTGAAGGCCAGGATGTGATTCTCTTCTTCAAATGTTATAAATAGGATGCTGGACATGAAATGGCTAGAGAGGTTACAAAGGGGCAGGGAGGTAATGCGAATGTTCGAAAGGGATGGATAAATTAGTGTTTGGGTTCCTGCAACTACAATAGGGAATGGTGGAAATCTGTCTACTTGAGAAACATACCCAATTTAAAGGTATTTGTGGTAGCCAAGCTCTAAGATGGTTTCCAATGATACTCACCCCACCCCCTTATGTAGTCCCCTCCTATGTTGTTCCAGGATTGGTCTATGTGGCCATTAAGATATGGATGACATGTCACTTCTGAGGTTAGGTTATAAAAGAATGTGGTGACTGTCTTGGGTGCTTTCTCCCTCTCTCATGTGTGCACTCTCTCTTTCTTGAGTTGCTAGTTCTGGGGAAAGCAGGTTCTAAGGATGTTCAGGCAAGCTATGGGGAAGTCCATGTGGTGAAGAATTGAGGTCTACCAGCAACTGTATGAGTGAGTTTAGAAGCCAGTCCTCCCCAGTTGGCCTTGAGATGACTGCAGCCCATGCTGACAGCTTGACTGCAACCTCATGTGAGACTTTGAGCCAACTCACTCCTGGATTCCTGACCACAGAAACTGTGAGATTATGTGTCTGTTGTTTTAAGCTATTAAACTTGGAGTAATATATTATGCAGCAATTGATAGCTAATATAGCATTTTAGTGCATTTTCAAACACTATTGTACACATGTACACATACTTCGCTGGTGAAATAAAATTCACAGCTTCAGTTTACAACCCTGCGTTACTCACTAAAACCTTGATCTGTAGAAGCCAGAGAGGTATGATATTAGTTTGTATTCATAGGACATGTGGCAGCCTAGTTTTTGCTGGAAGGGAGAGGGTGGAATCCTTTCATAGTTCATATCTCAACCAGGAACCTATTTTTCCTTCCAAAAGGAACAGTATAATCTTCCCTGGCTCTCTAGGGTGACCACAAATGTTGGGTCAGAATCTAGAGACATCCAAACAGAAATCCTGTTCTATAATATGAAGATCACTTGGATTAGAGTAGAGATCCAGGAGGAACTCCAGTCCAATCAAAATAGAAGTCATTTCCCCAGTAATTAAAAACTAGGAGCAGGTGTTTCAAAAAAGTATTGGAAGAAGCAACCCTTCTCAGAAATATACAATAAATACTTAGTCACTCAGAGTCTATAATCAGGGATTGAGAGGTTATCCTCCCTTACCCACCCCCTCCCCACCCCCATAGTAATAAAAACCTTGGAACACAGAGGCAGATCTCAGGGAGACAGAACAGCATAGGACACACAAGAGAAGATGAGAATACATCTTTGAATGAAGAAATGAAAGAAAGAATGAATGAAGAAACTGGACAACTAAAGAATCTATGGATCAGAATCAAGAGGATTCCTTCAAATAAGGGTTTTCACCAATTCCTTAATGATGAAGAACTGCAAGTGTGCTTCAGAATCCTACTGAATAGCCTTTATAGGCTTTTGCATAGAAATAATGTTAACAATTAAGTTGAATATTGAGTGAAAAGTGGAGTGTAAATTTCCGAAGTTTAGATTCAGTCAGTCTCAATAAATCTGTTTGTACTCATCATTAAAGAAGGCCCTCATATTTTGTTACAGATAGAGCTGACAGGAATGGGTGTACTCTTCAGCCAGGAATCCCAGGCCAGGAATGTGTAGAAGCAGATTAAGTAGAAGCCCTAATAGAAAACTGCTTTAACAAGAATTATTCCTGTCAGCACAATGCGGAATCACTACCACACAATTTCAGAAAGTGCCAGCAAGCTTCTAATACAGTGGAAAATTATAATCAAGGACTGTTTGGAGCTAGGTGATCAATATGGAATGTCAGGAAAAATTTTAAGTCCAGTACAACTGCTTGGCATTCTGTGGAAACACCAGAAAATCAACAAAGGATACTGAGAAAAACATGAGGGAAGAAGATGCCATTGAAAAATATGTGTAAAGGAGGATTAGTATAAGATAAAAGGTTCATGTGCATAAGTTAATCAAATATAAAATACTGACAGCTTATGATTTAGCCTGCTTGGAAGAAAATATCCCACTGTTGATATAGGAGATTATTCAGGACAGTCATCAAAATCACTTCATTAAAATGCTATCTCTTTGTCAGTGTTTTCAATAATCTTAAATTGATGGTCTCAAACAAGGATTTTAGACTGGTGGGCCTGTGATCTATAAAACAGAGATTAAATAAGAGAGGAAGGGATGAACCAGCTATCTTCTAGAGAAGTCTAGATTTCTTGCCACATCCACACACTGTGCATCTCTATAATCTTTTGCACTTTTTAGGTGAGAGGGGTTAAAGTTATCATTAGCCCCAAAGAGAAGGCATCACCAAAGGAAACAGCTTGAAGAGTGGGGCTGATGATGAGGTGGAGAGGAAGACAACTGTACAGTTTTCCTTGGTGGTAGTGATGACAGGAAATGTAGGGGTTGATTGTATGTGAGGTGGGGTTATATTATTGAAATACTAGTATATTTTTTTCCTCCAGTTTTTCCTTTGTTCCTTTTTTTTTTTTTGCCATTTAAAAAGTTAGGCCTTATTTTATGCCTGATTGTTCTGTAAACCCACAAGTTCTCTAATAAAAATATAAATAAATGGAATGGATGCCCCACCCTGGCCCCCCACCCAATTAGAACACAGTCTGTGTTCAATGCCTCATTGTCCCATGGGAGTGATTTGACAAAAGAAAGCAGAAAAAAAGTTCTAAAGTTGGTTTTTGTTTAACAAGTCTAGACACTTAGAGGAACAGAAATGACATGTAGACAAAATATTTGGGAGAAGACATCATGTTTAAGGCCATGCATCTGCCTCACTGCCACCCCCAAAATAGAAAAGATTTCCTGGCTGTATCAAACAGTACTAGAGGCTGCTTTCCTGATATCTCATCCCTGGACCCTCATCCTCAAATTTATCCACGTATCTCTCCCCACACTTGATCTGTGCACTTCATGGGACTCTGGTACCAGCTCTAGGCGCTGGGTCCTAACTGTGACTTCCAATGTTGATGGTCCCCTTCTCTTTGCTAGTGATCATTTCAGGAATGGGCATGAAACCAATTCTAGAAAAACAGATGGGAACAGACAGGTTTCTTCACTTTTAAGAAGAGATACAAGACTAAGATGACTCATTTTCTGCCTCTGGAAATGTGGTATCTGGATAAGATGCTTGGAACTGCTGCAGCCATTTTGCTCTCAGCCTAAGGAGGAGGCGGACACACAGATGGGGTAGAGTCAAGAGAAGAGCCAAGAGAATCGTATAGAAGCAAGCCAGAGCCCTGATGTTCCTTGCACAGTGGCTGTCCTATTTCTGAACTTCTTTACATGTGGTATTACACATTCCATTGTTTAAGATTATTTGAATCTGCTGCTTTCCTGCCCTGCTGCCAAAGGCAGCATCCTGATATACTGGCTGAGGGGAGAGAGAAGCACAGAAGAGAACTGAAGAAAGAAGAGATATCAGTGGTGCCTGGAACACGAGGACTGGCCTTAACAGACCCCCAAGACTGGAAGGCATTCAGGGTCTTCAGCTCATTCAGTCTCCACACATCCACTGCATCCAGGGCTGTGCCACTCTTTCCCATAAAGATCTGGTGAGGATGTACCTTCTCCAGCAGCCAGCAAGAGACCTGGGGATGGCTCAGTAGGCACGATACCTTCCCTCTAGGCAGAAACAATGTTAAATGTTAAAATATGCACAGTTACACATGTGTGTGATACACAGATTTTAAGTACTGAGGATGGTGCTACCTTGAGTTCCTTCTTGTCCTTTCCTGTCAACATTATTGTACTCTCTGAGTGTGATTCTGAAAGGCAATCCTAAGTGCATTAGGGTACAGGAAGCACAGCCCTGCTTGAAAGCAAACTAGTTACTGGAAACCTGACGGCTTCTCCTGCTCTACCTTACTTTTATTCTTGTGGATTTTGGCTGCTTCGTATTCCTCTTACTTGCCATGTGTCACCTTCCATTTCTGTCTGTTGTTGACAGTTGTCCATCTCCCGACACTACCTTTTTCCTTCTTGAAACAGGCCCCAAATGACCCCACCACCTGCCTCCCTCCCTGTGTAAACAGGCACGAACCAGCACTGCCACCATCGAGTCTCTTCCCAGATACATGATCAAAACAAAGAAGGGCTGTCTAAAGGCCATTTCCCCAATTTGCTTGATCTTCTAGCTCTGGCAGCCTTTGAAGACAATGTAATTGAAAGGCTTGGCAGCTGAGGCTGGGAGGAATACGGGATGGTATAGTGGCCAGGTCAAACAGTTTGTATCTGACAGATGCAGGATGGAAGAGCAGATGCTGGGAGAGAAGAAATGAAAGACGCTTAAAAGGAAATTGAAATGGCATCTAGGAACACATCTTAGAGTGTGCCCTGGAGGCGGATTGCCACGGTGTGCAGCGTGACTCCCTTACTTATATCTGTTAGACCTTGGGTAAGCCACGTTGCTTCAAGACTCAGTTTTCTCATCTATAAAATGGGGGATAATAATGTACCTACTTCACAGGGGGATTGGGAGAATTGAATGAGATACAAGAGGTAAAGCATTTAGAATGATGTTTGCCACAGAATAGGATTCAACAAATGTTATTATTATTAAGTCTTATATACTTGAAATAAAATGTCATTTCTATCCTATCTAATTTCTAAAATTATATGAAGAGGCTTAAATACTACTTAATTGGCGAATGGAACATTTCTGTCTCTTAATATAGGGTTTATATACCATAAATATTATTCATATCCTATCAGTCAAAATAAATTTCCTATGACAATAACACATCTGCCCCTTACAGTTCACTTTTTTCCCTCTGCCAACTGTAAATTTCTGGCTTCCACATCTGCCTGTTACTTTCCACTTCCTGGAATACCTAAGTATGGAATATCAGGAGACAACTGTGACCTCTAAGTGTGACATGTTAATTTCATTAAAAAATTACAGTCAAGACAAACAATATAAGATACTTAACATTTTGTAAAAGTCATTATATTATAAAAACAATGCCATCTGTAGCAAAGGGGATGAGATTTGGAAGCAATTAATGGAATTTACAGATTAACCCTAAATTTCTTCTGTTTTTCTACAGTCTCCTGGTAACAAGTCCATTTTTTTCCAAATGTGATTTTTAATTATTAACCAAAAGATTGATCTGAATTTCCCTTTTTTCTTTCTGCTACTCCCTGGGCATGCTAATGGGCAATGAAATGCCTAAAATATGTAAAGGAAAGAGAGGAGAAGAAAAGAGACCCAGAAGTGAACAAGCAAATAGATCTGGAACAATTGGGAGTTGGCTATAATGTTATACATTATTTTTTATGGGTGGTAAAGTGGTTTTTAGAAACACTTAAGACCTGGAGAGGCACTTTAAATAAAAGCGTATAACTGAAGTCTACATTTATTTTACAGCTACTTCAGTTTTTTTTTCCTATAAAAATAGAACTTCCATTTTCCCAAGACCTAACATCACGTTAAATCAGAGGTAAAGACTCTAGACTATGTCATGCAATGAGGAGTCAGGAGCCGTGATGTCCTGTGGGTGGGCAGCCACCAAAGCAGCTTAAGCAGAACAGCAATCAGGCCTCCTGTCACTTGGGGAGCTCCAAATCAGGTGAGACGGCATCAACCAGGGAAGCAGCTCCCTTCTAAACAAACAGAATCATGCTTATATGAAATAATGTAGAAAATGGATGATGGGTGACATTTCCAATTTGCGATTTGGTAGAGGACAGGACTTCGGTTTCTAGTCATCTGACCCTTACCAAAGGGTACCCTTGCAGGTACCAAAAATACTGTGATGCATAGGGCCAACTCCAGTGAGTCTTTGACAAACTCTCTCCTTCTGGCCGAACAGTACAAGTACAATTCGTTTTCTGTATTCTGAATCCAGAATCTATGAATTTTATAATTAGAAGTGTTCCGTCAACCCCAAGGACCTCCCAGCATGAAGTTGAATGCCTTCTGTAGCCCACTTTAGATTAGAACCCACTGTCGTGTAATGTATGCCTTTCTAGTACAGGGGGAAGACAAGGATCCCACCCCAGCTTTCCCGGAAATGCTGTGATGTGGGTGAGCAGCGCTATTTGTAGTAGAAGTAAACGTCATTAGAGAGTTGACGTCTACACGCACTTCCCAGCACTAAAACTAGGTTCTTTTCCAGCGGCTAGAGGAAATTAGCTTAAGTAGAGAGGTTTGGCAAGTACAAGTTATGTCAAGGGCTCCTAAAGTGGGGAGGGCACAAAGGGGAGAGTGTGAAAGGAAGGGTTAATTTTTTTGATAAAAAATTCTCTTTTGCATTCTTATTACAAAAACATTATATATTCTTTGTAGAAATATTAGGAAATGTGGATGAACAAAATGAAGAAACAAAATCTACCTATCCTACCAGTGGAGGAAGCAGTTAATGTATTTTTTTAAATCTTTTCAGACCCTTTCTACACAGAATTTTTTTTAATACACACACACACACACACACACACACATTAAAAAAAACCACACAAATAGAATGTGTTATTTTTTTTGTGATCCTCTTTCCATGTCAATAGTTTTTTTTTTTTAAGAAAATGGTTTTATTCCTAAGTTTTAGTTCCCAGTTTACAAATACACTTTTATTCTGATAACAAAGCTTTGCAACTAGCAAAGCAGTTGAACTAACACCCATAAATACAACAGGTGGGGAGACAACTAACATCCACTAGTGTTTCTCCACATAAACTATTCTTTTAATGTCATTTTTTAAAAACAACCATAAATAGACTACATAATATATGTGGGCAAAGAGGCAATTAAGTGAATCTCTTGCAAACTAAATGTATAATAAATAGTGCATATTATCAACATTTACCTGATTCACATCAAAATGATGGCATCCTAAAATGTATTCCTTTTAAAGGATAGATTCATCAATAAAATATTACATATCTTTTAAAACTCTGGTACAATACTTCTTCACATACTGCAGGAAAAGTAAAGGTAGGCCTAGTAATCAGCTTAGGATTCTTGTTCATTAACTTTTATTAATAAAAGAATCACAACTAGGTCATAAATAAAGAAGCAAATTATTAATTACATGCTTTGAGGTTTAAAAGGAAAACTTGTCAGAATTAGTTCTGATATATAGCAAAGTTATACAACATACTAAAACCAACTATTTCTATTTTTGCCTTATTTGAACTGCCAGTGGTGAAAAAGGAACAAACTTTTTAGTGATGGAAGATAATAAACTATATTTTGGAACCCATTACTCAAGAGGAAGAGGGAAAAAGATTTCATCAAAATTAATCAAGGGATTACAGATCCTAATAAATAGGTATCTTGAAGTCAGGGAAGCCAGTGCTTGCTATAAAAAACTTTATTTCCCCTACAACATTCAGAAAACAAAAACCACATCAGGTTTGTACTAATTCTACAGTCCAAGTTTCCCTTATGAATTAATAATCTACAACAAAACACTCCACAACTACATCCCTTTCCACATTCCCCCGAACTAGAAATAACCTAGTAAAATTCTCAGCAAAATAACCTCTAAGAATAATCTTAACAATTTTCTTGGCTGAACCAAAGCAACTGAACCCTGTAGGAATGCAGAGACACCAAGAGAGTCACATATTTATTTTCTCATTCCCAATTAGTCACAATTGAAGTCATTGATTTCAGTGGGAGAGATGACCATAATTTTCAAGAGGGCCATACATTAGATATGAGGTATCTTTTTATTTTCTTTAAAAAAATCTTATCAGATCATTTCCTCACCAAATACTTAGCCAGCTATGGGATACTGTGCAAATGTAGAGTCTGCCAAAAGCCCAGAGGTGCTCCCTGGCTGCAAACTGCATTCATTTATCTATTACACTTATTTTCCAGGTAACCTGTTTTGCCTATTACTGACTGCTCTGGCTCTGGACCCTTTTACTTCCTCATAAATCACCTCCTTAGAACTTTCATTTTCATGATTTTTTAAAATCCTTCCCTGGAGCCACCCCCTTCCCCATTATCACAGCCCCTCTGTCTAATCCCTTCTCATGCAAAGTCACCTCATCTGACTTGCAATCACCTTTACCAAACATACTGGACAAACTTTAGAAAACTGGGGATTATTATAAATCCTGTTTTGGCATAAGTTTACATAACAACATGATCATTTGCTTACTTAGTGGAGGGAACTCTAAATTATATCAATGGCCTATAATAAACAAAGTTCGCTAAGATAAGGCATTTGAGTTGTAAGTGCAAAAACAGCTGACCTTAAGCTACAGGGCAGAGATGTTAATGCAGCAGATATATCTGTACAATCAAACCCTTCCATGCTGGTGAAAGACTTTGCCCTCAAAGTCTAGAGTCCAAACTTTACAAAAATCAAGGCAAAGTGGAGAACTACTCAATGCGACAATGCAATAAAAAGAACAGGATTTCACAAGACCCTTGTTGCAAACACTGAAGTGGAATCTCTATACAAGTTTGACAAGAAGACAGTAGTCGTTTACATTCCCTCAAGTCACACCTGGGTTCCAAAGCAACTCTAAATTCAGCGGATGTTGGTGGTGTGCGGATGGAAAGAAGAGATCAATGTACATTTTGTCTGTGAAAATGGCAGCCATGGCTCTGCCCAAACTATTTCAGGGTTTCAAGAGAGTTCAGGAAGGAATTACTATACTATCAGGGCTGGACCGAGTCCTTCCTTTCAGGAGTGGAAGCAAGAAGAATCAGAGTAAGGAGACCATGACTTAAGGGCAAAGTTGCCATAGCATTTTATTATCTTTACAAAGAAAACCAATAATACTTTAATTGAAATACACTCACTGAATGATGACTCAACTCACAAGGCAAAGAGAGATGTCTTTGGGAAGGGCACTTAAGGTAGAATGTTAGCAGATATGACTGCTTGTTTAAAACAAAAATGAGCTACTGTTAATTAAAGGTTAGAGGCTTTGTTAGGACTGCTGCTTTTCATCCTTTCCACTCCAGCCTACTGGAAATCAGTGGCAATTAAGAAACCATCACATTCACCACACTCATCAGATGCCACAGCAACGGGGTAGTTCCATTTTCAAATGTTCTGTCCCCCTAAAACATCCATCCTTATGACACCAGTTTTCCCAAGCAAAGGTTCAGAAAATATGTTAAGAGCTGGCATAACTGATTCAGGAAACTTCTTAAAAGCCCTCATTTCTCAGTCTGACTTCCAGCTTACACCAGCTTACTTGAGCTTCCCAACGTCACCAGCAGCTTCTACTTCTGCTAATGATAGGTGTTTTTCCATGATACTGGTTGTGGCAGTCCCAAATGAGCTATGCCTCCCGATACTCATGCCTATGTGTAATGTCCTTCTTGAACCTGGGCTGGGTCTGTGACTTCCTTTCGTCAGTAGAGTGAAGCAAAAGTGATGTGACAGTTCTGAGCCTAAGTCTTAAGAAGGCCTAGCCACTTCTGCTTTTGTGTTCTTGGGAGCTCTGAGCTGCCAGGTAACAGGTGCAGCTCCCTTGCTGGAGAAGCCACTTGGAAAGCCCACATGTAGGACAGACCCTGAGTACTACTGAGAGAGAGACAAGCCTAGCCATCCTAAGGTCTCAGTCGACTAGCCAACTCCATGAGTGACTATCAGCAAGACAAGCAGAAGACCAACTCAGTTGAGCCCAGCCCAGAATGAAGAATAATGAGCAAAAAAAGAGATGTTGTTTTAAGCTACTATTTTTTGGGGTGATTTTCCAGCAACAACTGACAACCAAAACACTGGTCATCTATAGATGCCGTTTTTCAAAATGCAAGACAATTACTCCAATGCAAAGAAAATGTGACCCATTTTCCCACCACAACATTTTCAGTGAAAAGTCTGAATGGTAATTGGTTATCTGCTAAGAAGAAAAAAACACCTCTTATCCTAATTCATAAATTTCCATGATTTTTTACAATGTCATCTTCTGACATCTGGGGCACTGGCTTAATTATCTTTTAGCTAAAAAAAGGCCATCAAAATGAATTATCCACTGCTAGATAAGTGATGATAAATGAAATTGTTTTCCCTTCTATAGATATTGTTACTTATTTTTCCCAAATCATTTCTCGTCTTACAAGTGCTCTATCATCTCCTACAAAGATAAAAAAAACTTGTTAAGGTTATATAAAGAATAAAAAACAACTGCTGATAACTAGAATTTGAGTTACCATCTTCTGCAAAATATGGAGGACAATTTAAATGCTTCCTCAATTTAAAACAAAATTCTATAAAATATTACATTGTCTGCATTGTAGAGATGATTTCTCTTATCTGAGAAAATGAGTAACTGGAAATCAGGTTCTGTTGAGTTAGTATGCAGTGGTTTTTAAATGGTTTCAAATTTTGCTCATCAAAAGGTAGTCATCCACAATTCAAACCTTTCAAATCGAAATTTATTCTTCACATAACCTTCCTTGCATCTTTTCTTGATCTTTCCAGGGAAAGGGTGAAAAGTCCATATCTAATTCTGTGCTGAAGTTTTGGTGAGTCTTCTCATCTGAAATTTTTCTGCTGCTGCATCAGCCCCACATTTCCATAGACTCAAGCATTACCTTCTCTCATTTCTGCACAGGATGGTGTTGGGGTACAAGGTGGGAGGGGACTCTGATCTTCACTTCTCTGGTTCACTAGAGAATACTTAATATTTGTATATTCATGCCCTTTCCTCTTACTTTTCTGCTCTTTTTCATCCTGTACTGTTGTGTTTCAATGTAATGCTGGATGGCCATATAGATAAATTGGTGCTGTGCTTCTGTCTGAGCCATCACTGACTTCTGAGACTGCACCATCTGAATGGTCTTGGGCACATCAATGTCACAGTCGACACCTTTTTCTCTGATGATGTCAATAAGGATATCAGTCACAATGAATGCTCCCATCTGGCCAGTTCCACCACTGCAGTGAACCACCACAGGCCCAGCAACCACTTCGCTGCTCTCTTGTGTATGGTGCACTTTCTCCAAGAAGCCAGCTCGACCCAAGGTCACTGGGCACTCCATGGTGCAGCCAGGTCTGAAAATGGTATTGCCAGACCCTTCTCTCTGTATTCCCCTGGAGTAAAGCTTGCCCAACCTTTGAGAGTTCAAGTTCTCTTAACGTATAGTCATGAGCAGCTCTTTCTTTGATATTCCTAACATGCATGATGCCATATTCTTTTAGAGCATTCTTTTCTTCAGGTCAGTAGTTGACACATTTACTCTTTTCTCTTTCCACTTCTTTCGTTGTCATGACAATCACTCACGAGTTCTCCTGGAACACTATCCGCCAGAAGTTGTTCACTGTGTTTAGCAGGCAGCCTTGGGTGGCAATGCAACTCTTTTTGGATGCTGAATTGTTGCGCTTGGTTTCAAATTCAGGCATTACAATATTTGCATTGATATAATCTGAAACAGGCTCACTGGGATCACCATTGTGAAGATCAACCCTGGTATGATCAAAGGGCAGGATGTTTTTATATTTATTTTTGTTTTTATTTTCTTGCCTCCTACCCTCTTTTTGACTGTAGAACCGAAAGCCTTGTTTGACTTCATATGTGTTTCCAGCTATTTGCTTAAGTCTTGACACCAACTTTCTAGTTCAGCAGCATTGATACGAATTGTGTTGAGGGGCTGCCTGAACTGTAGTCCTTTGCCCAGCACTTTCACTGCAGGATTCTTCTTGTAGTACTCATGAGACCTGTCAAAGAATAAAACCGTTCTCTTCCACCAACATCATATATTTCAGTTCCTGGCAGTGAATCATGACGTAGATTACTTCTCCCCTCTGTCATCACCAGCGTGGACAGAGAGAACAAACTCTCCAGGGAGGCTCTGGTTCTCTCGTACAAGAAAACTACTATGTTTCCTTTCTCAGTTAATAATTTCTCTGCTTCTTTCTCAGAAGGGTGTTCATGAAACACCTTTCAGAGATAGGATCTGCACAGTTCCGAGAATATTTGAGCTCAATAATGTCTCCATTCTTCTCTTTTAACTGCCTGTGATGTTCCATGTAACACTGGACTAACTCAGCCAAAGTGGCAAACTTCTCCCCTCCACACGGCATAGTGATCACCAGTGTTCTGAATCTTGATGTATGTGATGGCTCCATTTAAGGAAAGCATTAAGTCTCCAGGGTTACTTTTACTGGGCCTTGCCAAAAAACTGCCATCAACTCCTCTTGTCAACAGTAGGTTTTCTGCTTCCACGCCAGTGAGATGAAACCATCTCCAAGATGTCATGTTCCTTCCATCCTCTGGTTCCGGATGGACCTGCTCCTGCTCAGGCTTCGCTAGACCCAATCACATTGGGGTGGCCCAAGAGAGGCCTGCTTGGGACTAGACAAGGAGGGGCAAAGCCAGCTGCTGTGCGCAGACCCCATGCAGGCCTGGGGATCCTGAAGACAGTGCCAATACTTTGTGAGGGTTTTTTTTTTTTTTTAGAGAAGTTGTGGGTTTACAGAACAATCAAGCATCAAATACAGGATTCCCATACATCACCCCACCCCCAACACCTTGCATTGAACTGGAACATTTGTCACAATGTTAGCAATTTTAATAATTGTACTATGAATTAAAGTCCATGGTTTGATTTAGGGTTCCCTGTTTGTGTAGTGTTAATTCTATGGATTTTAAAAAAAATTTGTATTCTGTTACCGTGTATACAATCTAATATTTCCCCTTTTAATCACATTCAGATATATATTTCAGTGCTATTAATTGTTTACAATGTTGTACTACCTTCACCATCATCTATTATATAAACATTTCCCTCATTCAAAATAGGAACCCTGTAGATTTTAAGCCTTAACTTCCTATTTCCTATCCCCATCTGGTCTCCTGGAAACCTATATTCTAGATTCTGCCATGTCAATAGTTTTTAATTTATAATATCAATTCTAATGGTTTAATATATTTCATTGTTTTAATGCACTCTTATTTGTTTAGCCAAATCTCCACTGATTATACAACTTTCCAAAACTCTATTGGAAATTCAAGTTATTCACTATTTTTCACTAATAAACACAACATTTGGATTAATTTCCTTGCAATTAAGTCCTTTGTTATTTCATTAAGATAAATTCCTAGAAATGGAATTGGTGGGTGATATGTGTCCAAGCATAGGCATATTTAAAAACTTTTGATATATATTGCCAAATTACCCTCCAAAAAAGGATGTACCCATTTACATGCAGAGAGTCTATTTCGAGTGCAACAGAAAGCTCTGGGACTGGTAACTCTCGACTCAGCTGCTCATGGGCTTTCAGCCAAATTCCTAGGGAGAAGAGTGTGGAAACCAGAGTACACTGAAAAGCTGTGCTGCTAGTGACTCAGGACACTGCGAGTGGCTTGGTGGGGGAAGTTCCAGTGCTGGAGGAGGAAGCATCTCCCACCTTAGCAGAGCAATAGGTGGGGGGGACGTGTGGCAGGAGCAGCAGGTCCTGAGTCTGAGATGGGAGCAGCAAGCTCCCCCAAGAGGGGCCACACCAGTCTACATGAGAGTATCACCTGGTTTTTGGAAAATGAAGAGATGTGAAGAGGGGGCTCTTGTTGATTACTTGAGAGTGGGAGAGATATCCCCAAGGATCCCTGAATGAGTTGGGAGGGACCTGTGGGCTGGGGTTCCAGGGATTTCATTGGAGGGAGCCTGAGATCACTATGATTATGACCCATGCTTGTGAATTATCTCCCTCAGGCTTTCAGGGCCTGGGAAAATACAGGTTATGCTAGGGAATGAGAACAGAAGGACTGATAGCCTTTGCAAATTTTATGCACTAATAGAAGATGCTATTTGATTTTGGTTCTTTGCCCAGTATAAGAGATCCCAGGAGGCATACTTAAAAGGAAAGCTAGGCTGATCTTCAATGAAAAATAAAATTATTTATTTTATAAACATGAAAGTTATGGGACACTCAATAATATGTGTTGGCAAGTGAACTTCTGCAATGTAATATGATAAATAAAAGAAGTTAATTCGTCTCGGGGGAAGAACCTGAATTTCACTTATCATTGGAAGACTTTGAAAGAACTTTCAGCAGGAATCTTTCTAAGGAAGATAAGCAGTGGTCTCTGATTTAGTGGTGGATCAGGCATCTCTGAAAGGGGAATAGCACTTCACTGTGGATCAGACAGACAGTTGCTGTTACTGTGCTTATTTGTATTTCAAGATATTCACAGAGCACTTGGTCGTCTTTGGGCCTTGGGCTTTGCTGGTCAGACACAACCCATAGGATCAAGAGATTCAAATGATCTTGATATGGACCTCATGTGAGAAATAAATAATGTCTTGTAGATACAAAGTGAAGAATAAACAAAATTTTGTTTGGCTTCTTTGAAATGTAGATTTAGCTGCCAAAGTTGCTTCCAATGGTAAACGTATGTTCTGTACATTTGCCCAGGGCAATGAATAAATTTCCAATAAAACAAATGAAACAATTCTTTCCCTGGGGTTGTTTCCTCCTATCTTCAAGTGGTATCCGTGAGAATTAATTACTTCATAAAGTCTCTCATTCTAGCCTAACAAATTAAAAATGGTCATGGAAAAACAAGGCTTACCGTCCATCACCGGTTTGGGCTGAGAACTTTTGAGGCGCAGCGAGGGCCGGAAGCGGGTGCGGTCGTTGAAGCTCCAGCTCTTCTGCACTTTGGTGGGGCTGCCCTCGGCGGTGATGTCAGTGCTCGGGGACCTCCGGTCACCCACCGAGGCTTGTCTGCTCTTAATACTCTGGCCCCTCGGGCTAGCCATGCGCACTCGCTCCTTAAAACTTAGCTTCTGACTGTGGAGAACAGAGGCATGATTATTCCATTTCAAGCAAATTCTTCCACTCCACTTGAGTAAATAATTTGATGAAATAATTTGATGTATATGGTTATCTATTTTGACAGAGAAATGTTTTCAGCAAGTAGGAGCACAGCAATGCATTTTTCCCTTATTGAAAATTTGAGATCCATTTAATTTCTAAATTTGTTTTCATTTGAAATCAGTCTCATTCTATAGGTATACACATTCATTCTTGGATTCATCATAGAAAGGGTTGAGACAAAATAAAGCGGTTTGTACACAATTACACTGGAAATAACCAAGAACTGGCTGGGTAATTACTTTAGAAATAGTTGGAAGATTTTAGTTTAAATGTTAACTTTAGAGATGAAAAAGAAAATTCTTTCTTATTTGGGAGCATATCTCTTTGTCATTTCTAACATTTTTACAGGAAAACAGGGATGACAGTTACATACATATCTACATTCTGCATGCATTTTATATTCCAGGCACGATTATGATATCCATAAATTCATGCAGTTTCATAGCAGTTGGTATCACTGCATACATAATATAAAGCACACAACATTTAACATCACATTTCTTTTATGCTTATAGTCATTCTGTGAGACAAAAAACAGGCAGGGTAGAACAGCCCCAACACATAATGAATGCAATGACTGATTAGCGGAATGAGATGTTATGTTCACTAACATGATTACCTGCTATTAAACAGGTTATTGATTTGCTGTGGCAGCTACTGGTAAATTATATTTGTCCAGACATTCAGCTCTCAGATGCCAGCTTGGATTGAATTGTAGGCTGATAAAGGAAGTAGTAAGAACAACAACAAAATCCAAAGTGCATCTCCACGCTTTCCTGATCAAGAGATGTGGTGCAATGTGGTGGGAAGAGCACAGCCCGTGGGAGTCAGACAGACTTGGATTAATCCCTGCCTTATCAGCCAGTGACATCACCTCTCTGGGGTTGGAGTTCTCATCTGTCACAGGGGGATGAAAATAGCAACACGGCCAAGGGACTTTGTGGGAATCAAATGAACTGTAGTGTGTATGGGAAGTACCTGGTGCATCATAGATGGTTTGATATAATATTCGGTTCCCTGTATACGCTGTTAAGACTAACCCCACAGTTCGCTTATGCATGGGGATTACTTTCTTTTCCACAGGAATGTTGTCATGCATGAGAAGCTTTGTGAACCCATTTTCATTTTTTTTTTTTTTATCCATCAGCTACCTGTGTTATTCATTAGAAGGGGACATTGTTATTGATGGGAGAGGCCCGAACTCTGTGGAACCTGAAGAAATGATGTTGTTTTGGGCCTGAGTATGTGCACTGGGTACTCTGACTCTGAGATGCCGAGACCCGCAGTCCTGCTGCAGTGCTGCAGCCTTTGGAGGGCATGAAGGCAGGGTTCTCATGGACAAGGATTATCTGATACCAAGTGGAGGCCTTTTCTTTTCCACTTACCGCAGTGTCCACTGTCCCAAACTGCAGCATGCCAACAGCAAATTTGTTTAGTGGATATGTGTTTCATAGCTAACAAGAAACAGTAACATTTATTTTTTCCATGCCTAGTTGCTTAACAAATGATATTCTAAAAGACACCACATTTTATGTGTTTACATGAAAACAAATCAAATCATGAACTATGGTGGTCAGAGAGTCCTGGGAACAATAAACAAATTGACCATGCAACTGACAGCTCCTCCTCTGAAATGCAAACACAGCTAAGTCTAGCAGGACTAGCTGAAGGCAACATGCAAAGAACAGGCAAGGCAGTTTTGTGATGGGGTCAGGTGGCTTCAAGAATTCTTTAAAACCAGCCCACTGGTTAAAGGATTTATCTGCACTTGACAAATGTGTGATTAAGTGATAGATTATATTAAACAACAGCAACATTAACATCATAAAACTGCATCTTTTTATTCTCAGGCTAGGTTCTCCATGTCATCCAAAAGTCTTCAATTATTTAAACAAATCATCAAAGGGATAGTGCCCAAAATGTCTACTTTTCCTGAGCCATTTTTTTTTAATTGTAAAAATTTCAAACATCATCTTAGTTTCAGCACATCTGTTCCATCATTTAAATTTATGATGATCTGGTTCAGGAAGCATATCCTCATTCCTGCACCTTTAATTAGATTAATGAAAGGCTCAAGTCAACATAGCTATCATTACAAGTATTCTCACTGTACTTTAGCCAATCCTATTACCATTTCTGCAAATAACAGATGATAATTACTATGAGAGGTTGAGTTTAGTTAATATCACATTATTGTCTCAAGATATTTTCAAGATATGTCTCTTTTCTGTACCAACTAAATGCACAGGGAACTGATAAAAGCATCATGACACCATCTAATATGAACCTTATTTTTTCCTTTCTTAAAATATCAGCTACTGAAAAGAAAAAAATCTAAAATGAAAATATCAGCATCAAATTCACCATGATTTATATACAACTACAAAATATTAAAACATTGCTCTTTTGAAAATGCTTTAAAAAATTTCCTCTATGAAACATTTTGATATTAACTCTAAGCATTAATGAAAAGTGGGGGTAATATTATTTGCTGAAGCCAAGTAGCATTTAAAGCATTGAAAAGATGTAATGCTTTTGTACTAAACTACATGATATATTGCCAATGTTTAATATTAAAAATAATTTTTATGGACAATTTAAAAATGAACTCAATATTTTACACACTAAATTAGAAAACAATGGAATGGGTTTTTTTTTTAGCCATAACTGTATGAAAATTAAGAGTAAGCCTCTAGTTCAGAATTTTTCAACCAGGTAATATTTTCATTCCAAGACAAAGATCTGTTCTTGCGTCTTCTTGCAAAAAGTTCTTTTTTATTAGGTTTTCTACTTCATTTCCCTTTGGAAATCAACAGAGCATCTTGATTAGATGGCTATTAAACTGATTAGGTGGCTGTTACTAAAAACACACACTGATGAAAAATATAGACTCTCCACTGGTACATAAAAGTTTTCATTGTTTCATTATTTCCTTGTTTTTTTGTGACCTCCGTACAGATTATTTTGGAGGAAGATTTAGGAAGAAAGCCAGGGATAACCTCCAGGAGTCCAGCAAGGTCTCTCTTTGGAGGATGTAACCAAAAGGTCAATGATTGCAGCATCTTTCTTACCATGCAGTCCCACAGTCCCAGCTGAGGACCATATTCAGAGGAGCCTGCATAAAAACTGCTCTGCTCTGCGAGGTAATTCTTCCCTCTCTAGGAACCAGATGTACAAGTTCAAATGGCCCAGCATGCAGTCTGCTACTGGATATTTCCTGCCAACAAACTTTGTGGCATCTTCATAACCCCACAGAAATCCTCTTGGACTTAGAATGCTGTAGTAATTGTTAAATTTTATTAGGGGCTTTAGCCCTTCATAGGATAAGCAGTCTACTAATTCTCGCCTCAGGCACAATATGGCAACGGAGCCATAACAATCCAGTGCGTGCAGCAGCTCAGCAGTTGTCCAACCACGAGGAGTAGCCAAGGGGCTAGCTGCCAGTCCTATGCCCGACCCTGCCTAGTGCTCCTGTGGTTTCCAAGCAGGCAACAGGCAACAAGAAAAATTACAAGCAGTTGAAAACCTCATTCAAGAAGTCCCTAGGAAAAGTGAGTCTCTGGACAGGGCTCAGGTGGGGGTGGCGGTGTAACCATGCACCTGAGATTAGTTGGCATTCTCAAATCTCATGTCAATAGCCAGGATGCTGGGTACCTCTGCTTCCATGAGGTGTACACTCTGGAGAACTTCTGCTTATTACTACAGAACTTACTAGAGTGAGGGAAATAGAGCAGCACATTACTAAGCATTTCACCACCAGGAAAGCACTTGGGGATTTCTTTTTTCCTTTTCCAAAAACAAAGCCATTTGGCTTCATTGCTTTACATATATTAGCAAATGGATTATGTATGCAGTAAGCACTAACTAGTTTACTTGTGCTGCTCAAAATATATCCAAAGGTTAGACTGAAATAATTAGATTTGAAATAGGCATTACAAATAATGGTAGTCTATGTCAGCATCAGTTTCATATGAACGTAAGGATATAAATATTTTAGAATATATCAATGTGTAATAAATATCACTACAGCATAGCATACATGATTGAGGAATAAAATATTTCAGAACTTTAAAAAATAAATATTTATAGAAATCAGTGTAGTAGATAACATTAATTGCTTTGAAATAAAAAAGTTCTTGATTTTTATGAAACACCTGAAATTACAGTTAATAGAGGTAATCAATTGTCAGATAGAATATAGATAGAAAAAAAGGTAGGTTTCTTATTTTAAGTCCTATGATATGTTTCTGAAAGATGAAATCCTCTATCAATTTATGTGAACAGAAGGAGAGACTATTTTGAAAATATTGTTTTTGAAACAATCTAACACTCTGCCAATAAGGACACGAGCTGACTATGCTAAAAAAAATCAAATCTAGTTTTACTGACTTTAGTTTAACAACACATGCAGATCATTCACTGCACACAGAAGAAAGAAATATAAATGCTAGAAAATAAATGCAGGAGAAATTGAAAAAGAATGCACAGCCTTTCCCACAAGTGTTCTAGAGTTCTTTCCCAAGAACCACACACCTTATCAGAACCTAATAAAACCAACTACGAAGGAGAGTTCAGATTAAGCACTCAGTGACTCAAAGCACAAGCAAGTAATGCAATAAAAGAATATAATTTTGGCTTTAACCCTTAAGACATGCACCTTTTTAACAGTCTCACAGGTAACTGTTAAAGCATCTTTAGGTAGTCTTTTGTCTAAGAAGTCTGAAAAGTTCTAGTAATGCCTTATAAACTGTGATTAAGAGCCAAAGTACAAAGGAGGCATACAGCCAACCATTGTTGATTAAGGAGACAGTGAGACTTATCAGTATCTCTAAACCTCATATCTATTCTTATAGCAGGAAGAAGTAAAATTCTTCTTGTGCCAAACTAGCTATTGTGACAAACTAGCTATTTGATTACTAACTGACCTTGTGGAAAAGCCAGGAAGAAGGGAGGAGGACATAGGACCTCAAGGTGAGGATACTGGGTTATTTGCCCAAATGTGTTTATAAGGAAATTCTATTTCTTGCACATGACAATTTGTACCAAAATAGCGAAAAATTGTCCAATTTAAAAAATGAGTTGGAAAAATTACTTAATGGGATGATTAATAAAAGTAAAATCAATAAACACACTCACTACCACTTTCATGAGTTTAGAACAGTTTTAGAGGGAAGACAGAGGAAAACAAATGAGTAACTGTCACTCAAGTATTTGTGGTCTCAGTAGGGGAAGAACAGAGCAAGCTCTGTTGAGACTAACAGCAATTTGTACCTGACCCTGTACCAAAGAGAGCCAAGGAACCACTATTTTCATTTTTCAATTGAGCTATATTAAAAGCTATTCTTGAGACTGATGGTTTGCATTTTTAAAGAAAATTTTTGGACTTGTCATAAACAGTGGAAAATTGTCATGGAATTGGATGTCCTTTCTTACCCATGACATTGTAGATGAATTTTGTTTAAACATACCCTGACCTCAGTGCAAAAAACAGCATAGTTTCTTCTTTTCAACAACAATATTTGAAAGCAGGGAACATATTTAACTAAGGGTACATATGAATGTGTGTGATGCCTCAGTCCATTCTGCAGAGAGAAAAGCCTCTGTGTATGGCCCAGTGTATAAGGCCCTCTCATTCTGTTCAATGCAGTTGCTGTAAGATGAATTTTTCAGTACTTGGGTTGATATGATAAAAACTTTGAGGAAGGACTTAGGAAATTCCAGGCTCCTAAGTATCTGAAAGATAACAGGGTTGGCTCCTACTTGGGCTGAAGCTTGTCTATTCTGTTTATCTGAATTGCCATCAATACCTAATTGCTCCAAACACAGTATAAGGTTCTCCACTTGGGTGGTTGTTAAATAGCTCATTTTCAACTGCAGTAGGCATTTATCAACAATATTCTGGACCTTGATCTGCTCTCACTTAAGAAGGCACCCTCAGCATAAATGCATTTGCTTTTGTGCATGCTTTGTTTGGGTAAGGACAAATTTGTTATTTCCTCACATGGTATTGTTGCTATTATTATCAAGATAGTCATTTCTGCATTCATTATACAGTATTATAAATTCCCTTGTATATGGAACACAACAAGGTAATATTAAAATGGGACCTTCAGCTTATTGTAACAATTTTAATTTTTCATTTTCTCCCTTTTTATATTTCTCCTCTTTTCCCATTTTGTTTGTGTTTTATCTCTCATTACACTGTAAACTATTTGAGGTTAGGGACATTTTATTAGTCTATCCAAGAATTATTTATTGAATACATTCTTTATCAATAGCTTTACACAGGGTGATGTGACAGAGAGTTGAAAGATAAAAGACTTCAGTGTATGAAGCATTAAGTAAGGCATATGGACTAAGCAATAATACAGGAAGTGTTCCAAGGTCCCCCCTCCCCCAAATGTCCAGTGACCACAGAGAAGCAAGAAATCTCTGTGTGTGATTCTCTAAATAACTAACCTAGTTCATTGGCTCTGTGCATATTCAAAACTACAGGTGAGTTACCACTGACCACCCCAGTCATGAGCATGCAGAATAGATTTTAATGTTTTAGATATAATATGAACATCGTGAAATTCAGAAAACTTGGTTGGTATTCTTTTGCATTGGGACAGGTGACTATGAGGCTCATTTTTGGACTGCGGAGCAAAAGCTTGATGATTACACTTCAATTTTGTCTTTGTCTTCTGACTTGCTAACATTTAAAAAGATGCAACATCACTGTGTTGACACAGGCTGACCCCTCACTCAGAATTGCTATAGAAACTATGCTTATCCAATCACCTCTCCATGACTTAGAAACTTCTCATTTAGATGTTCACAGCCTCATTTTGATGTTGTTTTCAGGTAGCTATGGAGCTCATGACAAAGGTGGCCTCTGCCCTTAGAATTTGGAGACAAATCATCCTTTGAGATAATTTCTGAATGGGTAGCTCATTATAATAGGAAGCTGTACAAATATCAAAGAGACCAAATCATAGGTAATAATGATTACGATTTATTCTGTAGTAACTTTTTTTTCAGGTAAAGTCACAACAGAAAGATAGTGGGGTCTGCATAGAGTCTAGATAAAGAATGACTAAAGGGGCAGAATCCAGTATTAATGCAAAGAATGTCCCAAGTCTAATGACCAGAGCCTCTCTTTGGGCAAAAATATCTCTGAAGTAAAGAAGAGAAACTCTTCAGGATACTAAAACTTTCAGGAAATATCACCCAGAAACATCTAATGTCATCTGCTGTAACCCTGTAACCCAGTGCCTAACAGATGAGAGACTACCCAGCAGTGGTGCCTGACTACTAGCATGTCCCACCATATCTATCTCCCATCATAAATGAAGACATTTATGTTTAGGTTTGTGAATCTTACTAACAGAAATGAAATACACAAAGCCTCATCATGTCAAATGAGCTTTCAAAAGTAGTTTCAGAATGGTGTGCTACCATCATCACCATCCATTACCAAAACATTTCCATCATGCCAAATAGGAAACCGGAACATTTTAAGCCTTACCTTCCCATTCCCTATCCCCACCCCATGCCCTAGTAATTTGTATTCTAGATCCTGAGTCTATGAGTTTGCTTATTCTTGAAATATATCTGAATGAGTTTAAAAGGGGGGAAGTTAGATTGTATATATGGTAACAGAATAAAATTTTTAAAAAAATCCATGGAAATACACTACACAAACAGTGAACCCTAAGTTAAATCATGAACTACAGTTAATAATACAATTATAAAAATATGCTTTCATCAATTGTAATAAATGTTCCATTCAAATGCAAGGTGTTAATTATTGGGTGGTATATGGGAATCCTGTATTTTATGCATGATTATTCTGTAAACCCACAAATTCTCTAATAAAGGGGAAAAGAAAGAAATAAGGTAAGATAATCAGGATCAAGAGATATCCACCCAAACCATTACTATGATAGATAAAGTACTTTATTAAAAAAGGTCATTTCAGTACTGTATAATTGTATTATTAATGTCATTATTACAACAGTACAAATATAAGGGACCAATTTTTGACCAACATTGACCTCCACCCAGGGGCCAACTCAGGGTAGGGTGGTGCCTTCATTTCCTCTTTACTGAAACAAGTGACAGTAACAGGAAAAACATGTCCCTTCTTCTCTTCCAGGTGCGTGGGATTCTCCCGCTGGTTCTGCCTCCACCATTCCTTACACAGTCATTGCTGGGATCCGTCTGGCACTTTCCTATAGGGCTTTGCTCCCATATTCAGACCCTTCTTGATACTCCCTAATACAGATCAAAATTTTTTATTTCACCTCCTATTTCACCTCTCTGCTATTTCATCTGATAAACTATCCCCTTCGCAGTCATTAAAGAGTGACAAAGTTAAGTTTCTGGGAAGACTATCTTCTTCCTAAAAGATGGGGATTCTTCTTTTGAATCAGATCACCTGAGCAAACCTTAGCACTCAGTGGGCTGGAGATTTAACAGCCAGATCGTTCTCATTTCCTGGATGCAGTGTTCCTCTTGCCAGAAAAACAATTTCTCACCCCAGAAAAAGGACACTAATGAAGGGGAATATATCTTATACTGCTGCCTGGGTCCATACATCCAGGAAAAAATTCCTTTCTTTACTCCTTAGACTATTGTATTTGAACACTGAGATAAGACTTCTGTCCGCGAAAAGGGCAGAAAGGAAAAAGCAAAGACAATCTCTCCCAGCTCCCAACCCCCAAAGAATGTTCCTTGCCCTGTAGATTGTAAAGAGCAGTGAGTGAGTTAGAAGAAGACACTTCTCTCCCCAAGTAAAAAAAATAAAAAAACCAATAAAATAGCAACCTTTACAGGCAATCTTGTGAAAGGTCATTGCTAATCATCTTGTATTTGTTGATCGATTTTACTTACATGAGACATTTAAAACATCTGTTAGGCATCAGATTTACAAACAAACATGTAGCAGAAGAGAAATCACAAACCTGCTTGATGTTTCCCCTTGTTCTTTCCTTGAGGTGCGTGCAGACAGAAGAGAAATGACGATAAACCGGTGAATACATTTACAGCATTCGGTAATGGGCAAGTTGGAGGTTGGGTAATCAAGTACCTTAAACAACCTTTTTCAAGCAAGAGCCACAGAAGCAATACTCTGCATAATAAATGTACCCAACTTTCTAACACATTCTTTGAGGCACAGACTTGAGACAGCACGTTTACTTTGCAAAGCCAGCACTGCCCACGTGTAGCTCCAAATCATAGACTCTTTTTTAAAAAAATCATTGCACCAATTCATAGACTCTACATTAGACAAAGTTATCTGTGGTTAAGAAGTGGTTTCAGATTATTAACTTTTCAGGAATTTATGTAAATGATATTAAAAACAAAAGTAATAAATACTTACAATTCACCTCTCTAAGCATTACTATGTTTTACTATTACATATGCCCTTGGGTTACTTAAGTGTATTTTATGCATATGGTGGGAATACAACATAATGGTGTGCTACTGCTAGTGCTGAAGTGGAAAGGGGTTTCACGTGAATAGAATTTGAATGAAGGTAAGAAACAGTTTAACAGGAGACCACATTCCATAGTTAATACAAAAATTTATAGAGAAAAGAGTTAGTGAATTGGTATGCAACTCCATTTATCAAGTCAGGTTGAATTGCAACCATAGGTTTGCTATGGATACAAGAATTTACCAAAATTTAATGAAAGCTTTCTGTAAAAAATCAATTGGATATATGAAATTTATAAGACAGAGTATTGTACATTGCGTTATCATTTTAAAATTCTGTGCTACACATCCTTGATATCAATAAAATTTATATGTTTGTATTTTTAAAAAAGGAAAATGTGGTTCTGATCTAGCAGGCATTTAGCAAAGGCACTGAGAACACTGCTGGTTACACTATAGCTGTAGTCCCTGTGCTTTTGGTTGACTTTTGGGTTTCTTAATCTGGACTTAATCTGGTGGCCTTGTTTCTCTAGTCGCCAGTTGAGGCATATATTTTTTTTTCGTATTGTATAAAGTATGAATCCCTTTGGAGTAAATCAGGCACACAGAAAATCTATCAAAACTCTTCCAGCCTACTGTTAGGTGGCATTTTTAATAACTCACTTTAGCAAATTCAGGTCCAGGCAACATGATATAGCAGGAACATCTGAGTCCCTACTTTTAGTAAATGAGTTGTGTATGCTTGGACAGGCACTTCACTTTCTGTGGGTCTTGGTTTTCTCATGAACAAATTGAGGGCATTGGACTATATAAGCTCCCCTTTTTTAAGGTACTTTTTAAGGTACCATGTGGTATACTTGGAGCTTGTTTCCCACAGCTTCATAAAATATCTGATGCATTCCCTGAAATAGGACATTTACCTGTGTTTCAACTTTGGCACAGCCTTCACTCCCTTGGTGAAGAAAATCAAGAAAAATATTTCCTTCTATAAATCCTCCTGTTATTAAAACAAAACTTCAGAGCTGAAACTGCAAAGATCTCAAAAGTGTTTGTAAGAGACAAGCCAGACCAGAAAAGAGACAGGACAGTTGGGTCCTGTCCCTGGCAGGTCTGAATGGGTAGGACAAGCCCTTGGCCGTCCTCCTTCTCTCCACATAGAGAAGTTTCTCAGACCTCTTTCCCATCCTACTCCCTGGGATGAAGAAGTGGAATCAAAGAAACCCACTGCATCTTTAATACTGTGGAAGGCGAGACCACGGGATTGGTGTTTTTTAATAATAGTATTAACCATAATGATGATGCTAGTATGATCACTTCCCTGGTCACTTATTTAAAATTGCAGCTTCTGGTGTTCTCTAAATTCCTTCAGTACTTTACTTTATTGTTAGCACTTACCACCAACTAACATATTCATATATCTTACTTATTGATTTAGGATTTATTGTGTATTCCAAGTACCCATTGAATATCCCACATGAGGGCTGAGATTTTAGTCTGTCTGTTTTTATCCCCCCACTACTGCATTCCTACTGCCTGGAAAGTACCTGGCACGTCACAGGTGCTCAGTGAGTACCTGTTGAATGAATGCATGCAGGAATGAATGATCTTTCTTTCCAGAAGTTCTTTTTCCTTAGCACTTATCCAAATGTTAAAGAGAAATACAACTATGCACATAAAAAGAAGTTTTGATCTCTTTCTTATGGCATCACTCTGCACTCAGTAAGCCAGTTAGTTAAAAATGTAAAAATATCCCTCTAAGTGATGTAAATTATTCTTCTCACAAACCCACAGACTTGATTAAAGCAGTTTGCTTTCTAAAGCAAAGGTTCTGAACTTGGCTTCAGGGAATCTGTGAATACATTAAAATTGCATGCAAGGTTTTGATTTTTTGTGCATTGAATATTTTTCTTGGGAAAGAGTTACAGAATTTCTATCATATTCTCAATGGCTTAACAAGGAAAAACAACAATAACAACAAAGATTAAGAACCACTGCAATTTGAAACAATGAAGTATTGCTGGAGGGAGAGATGCTAGGACATCCAGGTTCACACGAACATTGCCAGTAACTGCTGTGTCATTCTCGAGAAATAACTGGTATTAAGTAAATGGGGCTGAGTCTCAGAGGTTAATGAGAGGTGCAAGGAAAGGAGAGTGAGGGGAATGGTTGACAGTGATTGTGGAACAGGATGTGTGCAGGTATTTGCATAAATCCTCCCAATCCCGACCCCACTTAAAGCTGGGAAAATATCATAGGAAAAGAGAGAAATTATGTGCATAAATATAGTTTATGTACTTGGAGAGTCTGACTCACTGTGTAAATAGTTTTTTCCAGGCTTCAGAATGACTTTTAACCCAAAAACTGCATTAAGTGGGAAGCCGAATAATCACATATGGTAATAGACCACTGTCTTCTGTCACTTGAAAACATGTCGATTTTCCAACTAACATTCTTCTTTTACATTTATCTAGCAATCTTCATGAAGGCAACAAATACAGTATCTACATAATTCCCATTTTTGATTCACACCGCCAAGGAATAAATAGCACAAGAGTTATGTTCCATTTTTTAAAATACTGCAACTTTGAAAGGGTCAAATACTCAATAAAAGAAATTCAACTAAATTTTCAGATCTAAATAAACAGGATTCTCATCCATACATTCACTCAACAAACATCCACACTTCTATCCTTGCTAAGGTTCCATCCAGCTCTAAAATCCAGAGGTTCCATGCATAGCTCTGTCCCAGGTGCTGATAAGGTTTTTGATGCCAACCTCTAGGAGACATTCCCATAAGTGCTCAGAGATTTCCTTGCCCAGTCCTTTGCCTCACTTTGTGGATGGGAAAACTGAGGTGCAAGGCAGTGCAAGGAAACAACACAATAAATCCCTAGTCAATGACAGATCTGCTGCTTTTCAAGCCCTAGTGTGTGTTCTGTTGCACCACAAATTTCCTGAAAGACCATGATTCCATCAAACAAGTAATGTGGGTTTTCCCAGACAATTGCTCTTCCAGATCAGCAAGAAAGAGGAAGTTTTCTTGACTGAGTCACCATAGTTAGGTGCCTTGAATCCCATGAAGCCAGTAGGACTAAGGTTTTGTTGGGCTATGAAGGGAAGCAACAGGTACTCTAAAACACTAAATCAGATAAGCAATTAAAAAACTTTGGAAGAATCCAAGGAACTGACTATTCCAACCAAGCTTGGTGACTCACAGAAAGCCTTTCCCTTCACTTGCTTTGGTAGTTTCAACTGTGGGTTTCTTTAATTATGTGGTGATTATGATTTGACAGGTGCTCTGCTACTTGAACTGGATTCTAGAATTCCATTACTAAAGATTTTTTTAAAATTTAAGGTCATTCTAATAATCATCTGCACTGTTCATAATTTTCTGGTTCTCCTCTCCTTCCAGGCACATGACAGGATTTCACTTTCTATCTGCTTTGAGCTCAGGCATGGCCATGAGTTTAGGATTTGCTTTGGCCAATGAAATAGGAAAGGAAGTAATCATACTACTTTTAAATTTTGAAGACTAATTCCAACTTCTAATCTTATTAGTACCATTGTCTCACTGTAAACTATAACCTTAAAAAGACCCCAATTCTTCTCTTCTCTTGCCACAGGTATCTTTGCTGTGCAACTGAAAACTTAAGGACCATATTAAAAGGGAATCAAGGTGAGAAATGACTTAAGAGACCTAAATGTGCAAAGATATATTGCTCTGAAAGCACTCACCACTTGGGGTGGAGGATAATCTTTTTTTTTTTTTTTTTCAAGAGCCATGGTGCTTACCTTTAGAATTCTGTTGGGCTTTATGAGACAAGATATTAGAAAATAAGCATGAAATAGCAGAAATAAATCTCTATAAAATCTTGAGTTGCCTTAATCTTTAAGATCAGTCTGTGGATGGTGAGGAATGGAAGTGATTCCATTTAGTTTTGTGTCTAAGTTGCTCCTAGACATGCTTAAATCTCCAACAGTGAATAAGACAAGCCAAAAATCGACACCTTTTTTTGTGTGGTTTGTTTTACAAACTTGAAAAGACTTGACTATAGCACAAGCTGTCACACTGATACCTACTTGGTAGGGCTGCAGGTGTGCAAGGCCTTCAAGTGTGGCTTCCAGGTTGCAATGGAAACAGATTTCTCATCAGCTGCATAACTACGCCAAACGCACTGCATGCAGCAAACATGGCAACATTAAAAGGAAAACAAAAGAGAGCAGGTGATAAGATGAAAATGAAAAAGGAGATTATCAAGTTCCTACACAATGAAAATCTTTTCCTTCTCATACTAAGCCCTGATACATGCCCAAGGGATGAAGGAGACTATTCAAGATATCTTTGGCTGGCTGTTAAACATTTTCTACTACATCGGTCAAGCTGCTTTTCAAAACAACTCATATCAAAAAGCAAGAGTACCAAAAAGTATATCTTAAAGTAGCTCATGAATTGGTTAGCAAAAGGTATGATATTATCTGAAACAAAAAAGTAGTGAACGACTTTTTCAAAAATATTGATATCCAAAATACTAGTTAAATAAACTACTTGAGCCTCAGCAGGCATTCCAGCAACCAACTGCATATCCTAAATCAATATTTGATAACACAGAGGCAAAAGACTATTGAAAATCCCCAGTGCAACTGGTAAACTAACTAGTAAACTAATGAACAGTTGGGTATGTTACTGGTTTAATTAGGGAAATTCTCTGAAGTTGAGCCATGCAATACTTCCAGTGCTAAAAAATGAAGATAAATAGCGATGACAAGAAGCAGAGCTAAAACAATATAGGGGAATATTTTTCTCTAGGAAATATAACTGGAAAATCCTTAAGAATTTAGGGTCAGGATCTAAGAATATGATTATAGTGCTTTAATATAAAACAAGCTCTTTCTACTTCATGTAATTATACTGGACATACATAATGCAAAGTATTTTCATTTGATCCTCACAATCTAGGTGGAGATCAAGACCCCTATTTTGTAGACAAGATTATAAAGGCTCAGATAAATTAAGGGGTTTACACAAGGTTGATAGAATTGAGACAGTATCTCAGATTGCCTGGATCTCTGTCCGTGAATTCCTCCATTGTCTTTTGCTGACTGCTTGATGACTGTTGTTAAAAATGCTTTCAAGTGAACTTGAGAGCTGCTGGAAATTACTTTCCCTTATAGATTTTGATTGACTTCTTCCTTTGTAATGAGTCTACAAAGATTTCTAATGGCTATGTGTTTACCCCAATCTCTTGAGAGAAAACTTCTCTTATAATTCATGAATCATAGCATTCTACTTTATAGGTCACATTCATTTAAATGAGTCAATCTTCATTATATAACCATCAGCCATGATTTTGAAACCTACAGAAGAAAAAAGTGATCTGATAATATTCCTTCTCCTAGGAATATCACTGAATAAATGTGTGTGGAATAAAAGAGTAAAAAATTGGTACAATTACTTTGGAGAACTGTTTGGCAGTATCTATTAAAGCTGAACATATACGTATCCTATGATACAGCCACATAGTTCTAGGTATAGAGTCAACATAAATGCATGTATATATCTATACAGTACTATTACAAAACAGTACTATCATTAATAAGCCAAAACAGAAAATGCCCAAACATGTATTAATAGTAGGATTGATAGATAAATTGTGGTACATTCACATAATGGAAGATACACAGCAATAGTACGCTAGTTATCTACTAGTACTACAACTATTATCGACAATATGAATGAATGTCACACAAATAATGATGAGTGCGAGAAGCCAGACACAAGAGAATACAAACTGCTTAATTTCATTTCCATAAAGTACAAAAATCAAGGAAAATAAATCTATGCTGTTGGAAGGCAGCATAGTGGTTACTCTTGGGGGGTAGTGATTGAGAAAGGGCACTTAGGAGGCTTCTGGGGTGCTGACCATGTTCTTTTTTAATCAGTGTGCTGATTACACAGGGATGCTCGGGTCTCTTAGGATATGTGCTTGTCTTCTCTATATACATTATATTTCAATAAAATGTTCAAGGAAAAAATTGGAAAAATATATTGTAGGACTTGAGGGATTTTTTTTGCTTATTAAGGAAGGTTTAAATAATTGAAACAGGGAATTGTGCCTGGACCCTTGCTCACAGGGCTACTGTTGATTTAACTCACAAATCTGTGAAAACTTAGGCTAAGCATCTTGGCATCTTACAGAGAATAATGTAATCATTGTATTATCTCTAAAATGCTGGTTTTCGCAAATTATTACACACACGCAATTTACGGAGCAATACAGAGTAACTGTTAAAATACAGGGACTTATTATTGTGGCTTCGTCTGTGGCGAGGCCCAGAGATCTTCTAGTGCTCTAATGGCTTAGAGAGCTGCTTAAGGAAACACTTTCCATAGCCATCATTATATATATGTGAACTCAGATACTTTGAAAGACTCATGTGAAATGGATGCATATAGCAGGTCTGTATATTATTATTAGCTATCAGCAAAAAAATCCCAAACAACAATTCAACAACAAAAAAATGGCACCAAGACATTACATTCCCATATTAAAAAGAATTGAGGGCAAAAGAGGTCACTCTGAGAAAATTGAAAAATTTCTTTACAATGAGACTTGCTTCTTGCTCTTTTTCTATCAGATTGATTTCAACAACTACACTCTATTCCTTTTATAACTATTCTCCTAAAAAATGTCTTCTAAATGACAGGTTACAGAAGGGGCAAGTGGCATGTATCTTAGGGCTGATAACAGTTAACAGTCAAAATGGAAGTAGAATGTGTAAGTCCATTACTCTTATACACTTATAACTTTGTCCCATCTTTAGCTCCTTCTCAGCTAATTGCTTCTAGAAGTTGAACCTCAAACCTACAATCATATGATCTAGTAGCTGATGTTCCTCTACTTAAAGCTAAGGTCACATAATGGTTGGAAAGAAAATTCTAACACTCTGGAGGGATTTCTAACAGTTAATTTACATGTCATATATATTCCAAAACATAAGTCAACAAGGTAAGTCAAATTTGAAAGCCAAATTTACCATTTATTCAGTGAACCTGGATGGTCTAAGCAGCCAAATTAATTCAAACTTTGGTCTATAATTATACGTACAATGGCAGCATAATTAAGTTTTTAGGGAGCTTTTAGTTTGTCTAGATTATTATAGCTACTGGCCCCACATTCAACTGGTCCAACCTCTCCAGACTACTTCTAAAATGGGACTTTTGAAGTATCTTCAAATGCTGATCTGAAAGCTTCAATTCTGTGTCTATGGGGATGTGATCATTGTTTAGTGAAAGGAGTAATGGAGCCAGATTCAGACAACAGGGATTGAGCCCTAGCTCTGTCACATTTTAGTTGCATAAACTCAAGTCAGTAACTTTTCTAGGCTTCAGCTTTCTCTCAATATGGGTAATACAACCCTCTCAGGCTTGCCCTGAGGATTGAGTGACATAATGTATTAGTAGCACTCTGCAAACTGAAAAGCACTTCATATGTCTTAGGCATTATTAATAAATTTTTGACATTTGGGCAGGTCTTCAAAATGTTATAGAGAGCTGCCTTCTTTTTCCTGACTGCTCTACTTGAAATGAAAAGTTAATTTAAATGATTCATACAAACATATTGACACAGCTAAATTTGCTGCAAGCTCCTGGGATTTAAACCTTTTCCCTAAAACCTGGAGTGTTGGTTAATTTAGTTGTCTTGCTAACTGAATCAGAGAGTGATTTGGGCATCTCAGTTGCCCTTTCAGAAAGAGCACTTTTTGGTGTTCATACTTTGTGTGTTCAGCAAACTGAGGCAAGTTTATTGGGTAAGAAAATGAATGGATCAGTAAATGAGGCTTGCTTTTCACCTTAGTGCATCCTTAAAAATAAATTTATACATAAAAAAAATCTAGACTTAAAACAATTCTGGTTAAAGGCTATAGCAAGAAAGAACAATGAACAAATTCAATTTTATATTATTATTTTTAGGTCTAGTAAATAAATTAACTGCATTTGGATGGGGGAGCAATTGCTTTTTAAATTAGTAGATTCTACTTTGATAATTAAACAGTAATTAGATTCAAAGGTGCTCCTCAATTTTTAAAGCCTTGTATCTCATACTTTGTTTCTTAAGAATATTTAAGTTGGAGTTTTAAGTACAAGAAAAATTCATGGTTTTACTTCCCTGTTAGCTACATATGTACAAGTTCAACTACTCATCACAATAGATGTTGCAAAACCCAGTGCCATAAGATAAAATTCTTGACCTCCAAGCAAAACTGTTCAATCAGCCTTGAATCCACTTCTTATGGGTTACCTGTGAGGGAGGCCTAGCCTTGCTTTGTCCCTGGACATATAAATGCCTCTGCTCCAGTGATCTGCTGCAGGAGGAGCTATTTATTTTCAAGTTTGATTGGAAATTTTGTGTGTGCAATTCAGTAGTTGGGCAGGATAAGTCAGAAAAGAAAATTTCCTTCCATTATTCACTATAACTGTCTTGTGCAATATGGTAGCCAGTAGCCACATGTGGCTATTGAACAATTGAAATGAGGCTAGTGCCACTGAGGTAATGAATTCTCTTTTTTTCTTTTTTTTGAATTCTTACTTTTATTTAATTTTAATTAATTAAAATTTAAATAGCTATATGTGACTAATGGCTATTGTACTGGACAGTGCAATTCTACAGTGTCACAACTAACACATGCACAAGAAATTCCTCAAAGGGATAATTTTAGAACAGATGATATTCTAGGATGTTGTTTGATATAAGTTCTTCTTTTCAATGTTTAGAAGTATCAAGGATCTGTATATAGAAGTGGTGTTTTGAGCATGTGTTGATAGAAAAAAATGCACAATAAAAAAGCTAATAAATATTACTAAGAATTTTTAAAAAGTTTGAACTTTATTAATTACAAGAGTTATCTCCATTCTCTTGAAAGCAAATAGCCTAGATATGTGTAAGATGTATTACCTGTTCCATATATACTCAGGGCTTCATGCATAGATGGATGCAAGGAACCTTTGTCATAATTTCTGCCCTGACAGGTTGGGGAGCACTGCCCTGGAGGGAAGTGAAATTAAAGGATAAAAATAGGAAGGAGAATAATTCACTAAAAATCTGGAAACACCTCATGGCCACTTAAGAAGTTCCAAAGGATGAATAGCCTCAGGGATTTTGGAAACACACCTTTGGAAGTGTGTAATTCCTCTTTTCATTTTGCCAATTGTAGTTTGGCTTCAGAAAAATAGAGACTCTCAGTGGTTTGCCACGGAAGTCATGTCCAATGGTCCATTTCCTTTCAAAAGTTACAGAACGGCTTGATTTAAAAATCAATATCTTCATTTAGTCATTAGCCACGAACATAGCTTCTTCATGATATATGGAATCCCCAACCCCCTTTCTTTCCCTATCTCTGTTTCTTTTGGAGGTACTGCACAGTGCAGCCATGGGTAAAGGCTAGGGTTAGGGTGGTATGTTGGTCATCATTCCAAACTACCCATATAAACCGGCAATCTAAATTAAAACAATGTGCTTGTTACTACAGCCTGAGGACAAGTCTACTACCCCTCAATTTCTACCCCAAGACCCTTCTGTTTACAAGTTTTGAAGCTTTCACTGGCTGGCAGGAAAGGGAGACTCTTTAGATTATATAATCATCTTGCCCATAATAAATACTGACTTCACATTATGGATCTCGAGAAAAATATGTTTTGTGATTCTTAGACAATCTGGTTCTAGGATGACTCTAAACTTCAGAGATATGGATGGCAAAAGGGGAAGTGTTCCTTTTATTGCTGAAGCAAACCCTGAGTTACTGAAAAGAAAATGAGATGATAAACAAAAAATAATGTTAAGAAAATAAAAAAGTATTTGCAAGGCCCCCTTGAGGGACTGGAGAAAAATGTGGAAATATTAAACTTCCCCACCTGGGGAATTCCTGACATTCTTGCAAGCATTATGGACTCCCAATTTAATATGTCAAGCCCTCGATATTGGGGCTTGCCCTTATGAAACTTATTCTTGCAAAAGAGAAGCCAAGCCTACTTATAATTATGCCTGAGAGTCACCCCCAGAGAACCTCTTGTGTTGCTCAGATGTGGTCTCTTTCTCTCTGCCAACTCCACAATGTGGGACATGACTCCCAGGGGTGTAAGTCTCCCTGGCAATGTGGGATATGACTCCCAGGGATGAGCCTGGGCCTCACATCATGGGATTGAGAATGCCTTCTTGACCAAAAGGTGAAAAGAAAGGAAACAAAATAAAGTTTCAGTAGCTAAGAGATTTCAAATAGAATTGAGAAATCATTCTGGAGGTTATTCTTATGTATTACATAGATATCCCTTTTTAGTTTTTAGTGTATTAGAATAGCTAGAAGGAAATACCTGAATTTGTTGAACTGTAATTCAGTAGACTTGATTCTTGATGATAACTGTATAATAACTTTACAGATTTTATTGTATGACCTTTTCACAAGATTGTGAAAACCTTGTGACTGACACTCCCTTTACCCAGTATATGGCAGATGAGTAATAAAATAATGACTACATATATACATATACATATGTGTGTGTGTGTGTAGTAGGGGGGATAAGGGGTATGGGATGATTTGAGTGTTCTTTTTATTTTTACTTTTTTTCTTTATTTTGGAGTAATGGAAATATTTTAAAATTGATTGTGGTGATGAATGCACAACTATATGATGATACTGGGAGTCACTGATTATATATTGTAGATGGATTATCTGGTGTGTGAATATATCTCAATAAAATTGCATTAAAAACTAATGCTAAACCTATATATTATGAGCTAACTTCAAATAACATGCTGATTTCTTCATATTCTCAAGCACTGATGTATGCAATAATCCTACTGTGCTGGTTTGAATGTATTATGCCCCCCATTCTTTGATGTAATCTTGTGGGGCAGAAATATTCGTGGGAATTAAGTTTGAAAGTTTGGAAAGTTTGGAAAGGGTTGTCTGCATGGAAATGTGCCCCACCCAACTGTAGGTGATAACTCTGATGAGATATTTCCATGGAAGCATGGCCCCACCCATTCAGGATGGGCCTTGATCAGTGGAGCCATATAAATGAGCTGACAAACAGAAAGAACTCAGTGCAGCTGTGAGTGACATTTTGAAGAAGAGCTACAGCCAAGAGGGACACTTTGAAGAAAGCAGAGGAGCTGCAGATGAGAGACAGTTTGAAGATGGCCATTGAAAGCAGACTCTTGCTCCGGAGAAGCTAAGAGAGGACAAATATCCCAAGTGCAACTAAGAGTAACATTTTTGAAGAACTGCAGCTTAGAGAGGAATGTCTTGGGAGAAAGCCATTTTGAAACCAGAACTTTGGAGCAGACACCAGCCATGTGCCTTCCCAGCTAACAGAGGTTTTCCGGACACCATTGGCCACCCTCCAGTGAAGGTACCTGATTGCTGATGTGTTACCTTGGATACTTTATGGCCTTAAGACTGTAACTGTGTAAACAAATAAACCCCCTTTTATAAAAGCCAATCCATCTCTGGTGTTTTGCATTCCAGCAGCATTAGCAAACTATAATACCTACCAATTCTTAAAATAGGACAACTATTTCAACTTATTGCCCCAGGGGACTTAAAAGCAATTCCCTCAAGTACTAAACTTTGACATTCTAAACAAATATGTTGCTCTTCACAACAGTGTCATATATCTGGCTGGAGAATGTATTTGTAACACAGGAAACAGTGCTGTGCTCTGCTCCATCACTTAATAATCAATTATGTTTCACCCAGTGATTCATAAGACATATTAGATCACTTCAGAAGCCAGACAACTGCTAACCTGTGCTTGGCTTTGCTGGCACTATTAATTAATTCAATCAATGCATGGATCATTTGCTGAAAATTTATATTTTTCTGTCTTGGTGGAGAACTCTTGCCCAAGTCCAAGATGAACATTTAGTTCTGGCTTCATTTTTTTTTTTAAAAAAAAACAGTAGTTCTACAAAGCAATGAAGCACAGACCTTGGAAAATAACCCAGCAAGCATTTATGGAGACAAATGTTGCCATCTACTTATCACATTGACATTTACCTGAATGAGGTTGGCAGCTGGGTTCCTTCTTTTCTCAAAGTGTTTCTGGCGGTGCTGTTCTTGTACTTTTAATGCAAAACCTGAGCCAAGAATGCCCTGGAACAAAATACAAAAATTGTACTTTAAAAAATTCTCAAAAGCATTGTTAAATAGTATGAATATTAAAAAAAAACCTTAAAATGAGATAACACTAGCAGTACGCAATCTGGCCACGAACATGTTACTTATGAAAATGAATGCTATTTTTCTCTTTTATAATGCAATCGGTCAATGGCAATTTATTGGACAATACTGCCAAGAAATCTAACAATTTCTACTCTTCATTAAATCAACTAGGCATTGTAACTTATTTTCTTTTCTGGTGTATTAAGAGTCACCATGATCACAAATAAGAATTACAATATTTTAAATGCTTTTGTGTGTGCGTGTGTGTGTGTGCTTTTCTGTGACATTTCTTTATATCTAAGTTAGAATGAATGGTCTTATCCACTGATTGAATGTAGAGGACACAAATTCTGGTTTTGGACAGAGCTGAATTTTAAATATGGGACAGTTAAAGCCTGGCTGCTATGGATATAGGAGTATTTGGAGTATTTCTAGCACTTTGATGACACTGAAATTTTATATTCTCCATCTATGAAATTGGAAGGGGGGATGTTTGGAACCTTCCATGATGCTATAATTCTGTACCTACCAAAGTAAAGTTAAAGGGAGAGTAGCAGGCAGTTATCCAGAAGAGACAAATAGACACTCAGTTTAGAATTTTGCATTTTGCCTGCTTACACAAAAAAGATAAGAGCATGGGTTATTGTAAAGCACATTCCTATTTTTTCTCACTTTTACGCTCATATCCTCCGCATACCTTAACCTTTTGGTTTTGGTTTACCTATTCAGATTTTAGGGTTAGTAAAATTAGTCTTTCCCTCCTGTGTCTACATTAGGTGCTTTTGTGTGTGTGTGTGGTTGATTTGCTTTCCTTCTGCTTATCATCTTGCTCTGCCCAAATTCTGCTTCTCTGATATTCCTAACTCTTTTCAGTTTTCTTTGGTCCAATGTTTGTGAAACCTAGATGCTTCATTCCAGCCTTGTGTTGTCTTTCAGAGCCTGCTAGATTCAGTCTCTGGGCTTTGTCTATAACTTTCTATTTTATTGTTGTGGGACTTGGAGTTCTACTGCTTTTGAGCTTTACTGGAATTTACTTGCTAGCTACAAATTATTAGCTTTTTATTAAACTTCAAGGAGTCTAACCCATAAGTTAGAGATGGGTGCCTTATAAGCACTAATGCAGTACTTGCCATAGGTAAGAAATGGTTGTTTTCTTTTCTTGTCCTTATTTTTTTTTTTCAGTAGTAGCTCAGAGATAGTACAGGCTGCTGGGGATGTGGTGGGCTTCTCATTTCTAGGGGGTGTTAAGATGTGGCTGGATATAAACTTTGCTGATATATTTTAGGGATCTAGATGACCTTTAAGTTTCTTCTTATCTTGCAAGCTCAAAGTTTTAAGTATATATGTGCCAATAACCAGAAAATAATAATGCAATCCTGTTTGAAATACAGAATTACACATTAATACTATTTGCTATTAATGAGCAATAATCTATTCCATTATTAATTAGGACATATAACAGTACCTTGAAATTAGAAATTACATCATAGGTTCTGTTTTCCATCTCTCTTTTTCAATGACTGACTCATACTGTCTTAGATCTTCACTGCATGCAGATAGTGATTGTACAAACTAAGGTTCATAAAAACCAGGTCTCTATGATTTTGTTTGTAGACTTAAACATTTATCTCCATTTCAAGGTTATAAAAATGGTACTCCATTTCCAAATCAAGATCAAACCTAGTCAGTCATAACTTCTAACTTTTTTTTTGTTATAAAGATCATTTAGGAAAAATTGATCTATTTTCATTTTAATGTCATTTTTCATGAAGTATAAACATGACAGAATAGAAAACATCAGAATTTATATATTTTATAATATGCATTATATGCATATACATCACATATATATTATCTACCCATATGGAATATTATTCAGATCTTGGACAAATTGAATTAACAGCAATACCTACCATCTTTGAGCACTTACTATGTGGATATGAGGTTCAGAGTTAAACCTCTTTTGGAAAATGAAGACAGGCCCTACATAGCACAAATCTAGCATCTGCCTAACAAATTAAAATGTGCTGAAAATCACATTGGCATTGCTTAGAAACATATATTAGTAGATGGCAAATGTTTGCAACATATCACTTGCACCAGACTGTACATTACAACAGTTTTTAAACCAGGTCTGCTTATCATCTCATTATGGCTTCATTCCAATTTTCTTCCACCACTCTTAGTACTCAGTTCAGTGCACCTAAATAGAAGTCTGTTAAAAAAAAATGAAGTCTATTATACACACACACACACACACATGCACGCACACACACACACAGAATATGGCTTAATCTTGCAACATACGTGCTGTGCTATCCCATCAAATATCAACACCAACAGACAAGATTCTTAGAAATTGAATTTAGTTTTAATTCATATTCTAGGATAACAAGACTTAAGTTTTGAGATTTTAAGTTTTAGTGCTATGGTAACCAGTTTTACATAAACACCAAGTTGAAAGAGACATTTTGGTAAACATTTGAAATACTTACCCCTCCGTTATCTTCCAGATTAAATGACCTAATTTGTACCCCACATATGGAGAACAGGCCTTGCTGAAAGGCAGTCTTCCTTGCAGCAGGAGGGTAGGGAGCATCTTAAAGTGGAGAAAGACCTGCTCTCCAGGGCAACGCGGAGGAGCTGGAGCTACCTGTTCAAGCTCACTGGCCCCGGGATGGAGCCGCCTTGGGGGAAGTAAACCCCTACCAGTGGTGCGCCGGAAGAGAAGCCCATATGGCTCTAAGATGTCCAGAAGAGACCTTTTGCTTTGAGGGAAAGATGGGGAAAGCCTCTTCCTGTGTTCTCAAGCTTTCTGTGTGGGAGGAAACCCACTTCTAACTTTCTTAAAAGGCCAATGTGCTTTGTGACTTCTCAATCAGACAACACTGTGGGTTGATGGGGCCCACAGGGCACAATGGCAATTCCAGCCACCTTGTTTTTTTTTTTTTATTGTTGTTGTTGGTTTGTTTGTTTTTAAGATACATATAGACCATTCAGTCTTCCATTCAATAAATAAGAACTCAGCACTTATTGTGAGGCTGCAGTCAAAAAGATCCGTAGTAAAAACTACTTTCCCTGGGATTGTCAGGGAATGTTCTTTGCAAGCAAAATTTTCAGATTTCCAATATGTGTTAATTTAATTCACATATTAAGAAAATATAATCCCTTTGTTGAAAATTTTTCCAGGATTTCCTATTTAGTCTCTGACCTTTAACCCAATATTAGGATCCAGTTTAACCTCCTTGTGATGGCCCAGAGTTTCATTATGGTTGTGGGTAGTTTGCAGTGCCGGCTGCAGCCAGGCTTTCAGAGGTTGGTTTATCCTTACACATTTGAGCACTATTGTCTGCTTGTTTTTTAAAGCTTTTCTTTTCTTTTCCTTGCTGTTGGTCTTTCATCATCTCTGGCTGCTCCTGTTGCAATGATTGTTCTAATAGCCTCCCTCTACATTTGCTGTTTCTAAACTTCAGAGAATTGTGACTCTATGTAACCCAGCTTATCAGAATGTTCTCTAAATTAAGAATACCCTACAGATTCGTTTTCAAGAGGCTCTCCTACGAGGATAGCACATACACCGTTATCTATTTTAATGGCTCAGAGGTTGCCAATTCCCTTGTTTTAAATTTTTCTCTGGATCACTGTGGCCTCAGGAAAAGTATTTTGTGCCATTAGTTTTGGGGGTAAAAACCTCAGGACTGCATTTTATTGCTTCTAAAGATACTTTACTGCAGGGAATCTGATTATTGATTGAGTCTCTGCTCTGTTCTAGATTGTTGAGAATGCTAGAGAGTTGACTCTGAATAAGTGAGGTGCTTTCATTATTCTCCTTGATTTTGTCACTGCAGCAGGAAACACATTTGCAGCCTCAGACAGGTAAAGGGCTGTTTTAGTTTGCCAGACTGCTGAAAGCAGATGCCATAAAATGGGTTGTAGTTTAACAGTGGGAATTTGTTAGCCCACAGTTTTGAGGCTGAGTAAAATGTCCAAATCAAGTCATCATCAAGGTGGTGCTTTCTTCCTGAAGATTGGCTGTCAGTGATTCTCGAGTTCTCTGCCACATGAGAAGGAAGGCACATGGTGGCATCTGCTGGTCTCTCCCTTCTCTTCTGGGTTTCGTTGATGTCAGCTTCTGGTTTCCATGCCTTTCTCTCTCTGTATTCATCCCATTTATAAAGGACTCCAGTAAGAAGATTAAGGCTCACCCTGGGCCATGCCTTAACTGAAGTAATTTCAGGCAAACCTACTTCCAATAGGTTTACACTCACAGAACGGATTAGCTTTAAGAACATGATCTTCTGGGGTACATACAGTTCTAAACCACCACAAGGGAAGTCGCATTTTTTGAAAGTTTACTTCATGACAGGCAAATGACTTATATTATCACACTGGTCTTCACAAAATTTCCCGGGGCTCAATATTTCTTCATTTTATTGATGAAAAAATGTACCCAAGGTAACATAGGTAATACATGACAAAGAATTCAAACTGAGGTTGAATGTTCAAGCTTTTGCAGGGTGTTTTCAGTCTCTTCTCTGCAATTTTGTGTGGTCTGGGGTGGAACCAGCTAGCCAATCCAGAGTTGGTTGTTGGCCATGGGAAGGACAAAAGCCTCCTCTGTGTTCATTAACAGGGCAGAGGAGAAGCCTTGTGAGCTAAAGCCTGTAGTGTTAAAAATCTCCATCTGACCTCCCCACTCCCCTGGCTTCCTTCTGAGGGGTGCCCTTGGATCTCTGCTTGGCAGAGGCTGTGCTATAGCTTGTGTTTGGGACAAAAGAGGGACCACTGTTCATTAAGCATGCCAGCTGTCACTGCCTGAGCATTCCTTTTTGTTGGCTCTCATCTTCTTGGTGGAATGAACAAGAGTGAGAGCTTGAGGATGGGAGCAAATCTTAATATTTTGACCAACTGAACAAGAAATAAGAGAATAAAACGATCAGAAAGACAAGCTACATCCATTAAGGAGAAAATAATCAGAAGCTTGGGGGAAGATAAATGTGCTCTTCATTCTGATAAGATGCAGAAACTGCTCGTTAAGAAAAGTCAATGATGATGATGACACAAAGAATAAATCAAACGCCACCTTAAAAACACTTTAAGGTCATATGCTTTTCACTCAAATGAATCTGAAGAGGTAAATATTCCACTTGTGCACATCCATCTCCTTAGCAGTACAAGTTATAAACCAAATTGGAGCTATTAGTTTAAGAAGAAAATATCTTTAAAGCTTTACAAATATTTTAAGTGTATTAGTAGCATGCTAGGAGGTGATGCCATCTGAATTATTATTTGGTCATAAAGACCTGGTTGGTATTAAAAGCTCAGGCTGTCTCCAAGAAAAGTCAAATATTTTATAAATTATCCACCATGTATTATTTAGAAAAGTCAACATCATAACAGAAAAATTATATTTGTAAATGATATAGATATGTTCACAGGATACCAATTTATGGAGAGCTATTAAGCCTTTAAGACCTAATTTAAATGGCTATATTTTTACAAAGATACTCACGGCAGGTAGTGCAAAGAAAGAAATGCCAAGGAGTGCAAAGCCTGCAGAAAGCAATCTTCCCAGCCAAGTTAGGGGAGTTTTGTCTCCATAGCCAATTGTTGTCAATGTAATCTAAAAACAAAACAAATAGAACGTGCAACTGAATTACTTGAGAGGAAAGTCAGGACCTATGAACAGGAGGTAAAGCAATGTTTCCAATAAATCATCTTTCAACAACCCTTGTTGGTGCATTTTATTACTGTGTTTTAATTTTCCATGACGCATAACAGAACTTCTCTTTGTTTAAGGAAGGGAATAACTGACATACTTTTTCCTCTCTTTTAACACAATTTTCCATCTTTTCTAAGTGTAGTCAAAGAAAGGTTATCTAAGTGGATAACTATCAGTGATACAGAAATGATAGCACCATGGATTTAGGATCGGATCAGTACACAAAACAATAATTTATGTTAATTAAAGCTGTCCATTTATTACTTTGTCAGGCATTTCCTGAAAAGTCTGGTGTGTGAAAGTATGTGTTATGATTTGGGTTGGAATAAAAATGAGAGGTACATAGTTCCTTCCTGTCCTATGATATTTACAGCATGGTAGGGTAGACATGCCAAACACAAATAATTAAAAAATAAAATAGGGTGAGACAGGTAGTATGATGGATGCATAAACAATCTGCTAAGAAAATTCAAGAAAGAGACTGATTATTACCAAGATTTATAGGGGAAGATGTCATCTTAACTGGGTTCTGGAGGAGGGGTGATATTTTGAGAGGCAGAAATGATTAAGAGGGTGATCTAGGGAGGGGAAACAGTGGGACCAACTGCACAGCAGTAGGAACAAATAGGGTAGGTTCTGGAAAGCATAAGTTGTTCGGTTGGGCTGGAGCTTACTGGGCTTGACGGGCACTTGCGGAAGAAGAAGCTGAACAGATGTGCTAACAGTAGATCAGAGAGCGTCTTTGAAAAATGATAATGGTATCAGGTCATTCCCATGCTCAACTATCTCCAGGGGCTTCCCTCCCACTTAGACTGAGGTCCTAGCTCCTCTCCATGGCCCATGTGGTTCTACATAACCAGGACTTCGTCTATTCTTCTGATATTGTCTTCTGCCACTCTCTGTCTCATTTTCTTCCAGCACATCTGCCTTGTTGTTCATCAGTGTATCAAGCTCTTTCTCACCTCAGGTCTTGGCATTTGCTGTTCTTTCTTCCTGGATTTCACTTACCTCCCAGATTTCCATTCAGTTACTTGCATATTTGATCATCTTATTTTAGCTAGTTCCCTGCCAACTGCTCTATAAACCCTCCCTGTTCATTTTTATTCATGGAAGTTATCAATATTTGAAATAATATTATAGATTTATTACATTACTTGTTTATTGTTTGACTTCCCCACTAGCACAGTGCTTGGGATACAATAGTCACTCAATAAATATGTACTGAATAAATGAATGAAAGCCTTATTTGTCTGGATTTGAATTTTGCTTTCTGTTTTGAAGCCAGAAATACTTAAGAAAGATTATTTTGAGCAGCATTCATTATGTGATGAGAGTGGTGCTTTTAGAAGCTGAAATATATCAGATGGATTGGAAGAGGGAGAAATGAGAGGTGGGAGACCAGCTAAGGGTATATGGAATTGGAACAGTTGCAGTGGGAGTATATGGAAGTGGAGAGTAAAGAGAGATCTTTAGGAAGTTCAATAGAAGTAAATTTATTAGGGTGAAGGGAAAGACTGATGATTTGAAAATTTCAAGTAGGAAGATGGTTGTACCATAAATAAAAACAGGATAATGAGATAGAGAAGATTTTGGAACAGAGACGAAGAGTTTGGTTTTGCAAATATTGTTTTTTAAATAGCAGTTTGACAATGATGTAGAAATGTCCAGCAGGAAATTGAGAACAAGAGTTTGAGTCTTGAGAGAGAGAAACTGGGGTATGAGATTTGGAGTTCAGAATCACAGGCACAACGTGATTGCTGACAATTTTTGAATGAATGAAAGTGCAAGGGATGAAAAGACAGGGCTCAAGGTCACTTCAGGGGACAAAGACATTTAGGAGAAGGAAGAGAAAGGAAAGTCAGAGAAGAGTAAATATTTTTAAGAAATAGGAGATCTAAGGAAGGGCTATATAAATGAAAACCAGTGGAGAGGTGTTTCACAAAGGACCAGGTTAATAAAGAGAAAACAAGGAGAGTGAGGCTTGAGAAAAGACATTGCTTACGGAAATAAGCGGTCACTGGTAATCCTGATTACATGGTTTAAGTAGAGTTGGAGATCGGTAGAAGCTCTATTGCAAGAGGATAGGGAACAAGACAGATGGTAAGTAAATGGATTCAGCAAATGTGGCCTTACTTAGCTAAAGCTTTCAAAATAACCATCTGCACATGCTGTGTCGTCTTTACCTTATTCATGAATTTAACCCAGGAACCCATGCCCCTGAGTCTGCTCTGATCAAAGCCACCAATAAGCTCTATGATCCCAGACCTTTCAGAAGCTTCCAGCTCAGCTGACCACCACTGCCTAGAAGCACCCTTCTCTCTCTAATTCCATGATTTTCCATTTACATCTCTGGCTGCTCCTTTTATGTCTATTTTGCTGGCTCCTCCTTTTCTAGTCAACCTTTGAAAATTGGGTTCTGGGTCTGCTTGGGTTCTGGGTCTTATTATCTTTTTTTAAAAAAATTATTCTTCTCTGAGTTTCCTTTCTCTTTTAATTTCCTCTTTTTCTTCTCTCCCTAGGTGGTCTCAAAGGTTCTCATGGATTTAAATGCCATTTTTATGCTGAACACACCAAATTTATACTTCCAGGCCAGACCACTCTTCTGATCTCAGTCAAGCTCACCAACATCCAGCCAGTTGCTTGTGCCAAAAGTCTCTGGGTCACCCTAGATTACTCCCCTTCTCTCACTGCCCACAGTAGCAAGTCCTACTGATTCTGTCTCTCCAAAATATATCAAATGCATCCCCTTCTCTCTGTCTTCACTGCTACTATCGTAGAACAGGCTGCTATGACAGCCTCTTAATTGCTCTCTCTGCTTTTGTTCTTGCTTCCCTCCAGTTCCTTCTCTACACACCAGCAAGTGGGTATCATTTTTAAATCTCCTTTAAAAATCCTTCAATGGTTACTCATTGGATTCAGAATGAATTCTAAACTAATGACAGCCTACACAATCTGGTCTCTGCCTGTCACTTCAAGATCACCCCGAGTTCCCCTCACTCACTGCACTTTAACCACTGTGGCCCTTCAGTGTCTCAGACAAGCCAACATTGCTCTTGCTTCAGGGACTTGTACATCCTGTTTCCTCTGCTGGGATTGCTCCTTTCCCCATTCTTCCCAGGGCTCCTTCTCATCCTTCAGTCTTAGCATCATCAGAGAGACCTCTCTTCAGAGAGGTCATCAGAGAAACCTTTCCTACCCAGTTTGTCTACACTAGAGCTTCTGCTCATTCCATTTCAGCCCTTTGTTTTTAAAAAAAGCACTTATAGTAAGTGGCAATTTGCTGTATATTTCTTTGGGGGCAGGGAGTCTCTGTTACCTTTAGTTGAAAAGGAACCATGTCTTATTCTAGCTCACTAATATCCAGTCTGATGCTTGCCACAAAGTAGGATGAGCTCAATAAATATTTAGTAAATCAATAATAAATCTTTCCAAGGTTGGCAGCAAATGGAGTGACAAATATAGGACAGGAACTCCCAGAAATCTCTGGCTTGAAGGGAGGCTTTCTAGGATGTATGTGTGCATGTTCGCAGGGAGGGTAGCAATGAAGAAGCAAGGGGTGGTGGCTTTAACTGATGGGGTAAGGCATTCAAGGAAGCAAAGGAATAGGGTCAAGGGCAAAGCTGAAGTTTTATCCTTGCCACTGGAAAAGATATCCCTTCCTGTTAGGGGAAGTGTCAGATGGAGGGGAGGATTGGGAATACTTGTGTCAATTCCCTTCAATTCTCTTTTTTTTTTTTTTTTTTTTTTTAACTTTTTATAACCTTTAATTAAGAGCCAACAAAAATCTGCATTATTTTAACAGAGAGAAAACTAAACTCCAGTTTTGTTTGAATACACAGTTTGACACAAAAAGCTCTTACAAAATATTATCAACAAGCATATCAAAATTTTTTTGTCAGCATTGACTATGACAAACAATTCACTTTCACAAACTTTCACAACTTTCCATATTCACCCAGGCTTTGCCCTGGGTGTATAGAATGACACTCGAGTATAGAATAACATTCTGAAGTAGAGAATAACACTCCTTTCTTTAACAAAGCACATCCTGTACATTTTACATGCCTGCACACCTTAAGTTACCAAAAAGATCTTCAGTACGGTCTTTAAACCTGCTACAAAGCATAATTATTTTTAAAATAGTTTGTCAAACTAATAATTTCATTAAACACAAACTTACATTTTTCACCATCTTAAAGATCTAATAGATATAATGCTCCTTTTTCTATTGGATGTTAAAAAAATCTCCTTGTTTTCATAATATTTCAAAATTATGAATAACTTCAAAAGCGTCAAACTCTGGAAAATATACGATTGTTTAATTTGTCCCAAGCATAAATCCACAAAAACTTTTCCATAGCTCTCAAGAACATTTTCTCTTACTTACTGAAATTTGGCAATAAGATCTTATTCAATTACCGCATCCCAAAGCTATTTATATTTTAATAATGATTTGTTTATTGCAGTTACCCTGGCAAAGATACGAGAAAAAAATTTTTTTAATTGGGGAATTCTCTCAGAACAAACATGGCCTATTCTACAACATTTCCTCTGTGCCCACTGTTTCTGATCTCCAGACCCAGTAGAAAGAGTTCTAAACCAAGCTCACTCCCCACCCCTTCATCTTGCTACACCCAACCCTTCTCCCATGGCTGCCTTAGCTGGTTAGGCCCTGGGGGCAGGGATAGGTAAGACAGAAAGAGTGAGGCCTGGTTTTTTTTTTTGTTTGTTTTTTTTTTTAATCATCATTTTATTGAGATATATTCACATACCACGCAGTCATACAAAACAAATTGTACTTTCGATTGTTTACAGTACCATTACATAGTTGTACATTCATCACCTAAATCAATCCCTGACACCTTCATTAGCACACACACAAAAATAACAAGAATAATAATTAGAGTGAAAAAGAGCAATTGAAGTAAAAAAGAACACTAGGTACCTTTGTCTGTTTGTTTGCTTCCCCTACTTTTCTACACATCCATCCATAAACTAGACAAAGTGGAGTTTGGTCCTTATGGCATTCCCAATCCCACTGTCACCCCTCATAAGCTACATTTTTATACAACTGTCTTCGAGATTCATGGGTTCTGGGTTGTAGTTTGATAGTTTCAGGTATCCACCACCAGCTACCCCAATTCTTTAGAACCTAAAAAAGGTTGCCTAAAGTGTGTGTAAGAGTGCCCACCAGAGTGATCTCTCGGCTCGTTTTGGAATCTCTCTGCCACTGAAGCTTATTTCATTTCCTTTCACATCCCCCTTTTGGTCAAGAAGATGTTCTCCATCCCACGATGCCGGGTCTACATTCCTCCCCGGGAGTCATATTCCACGTTGCCAGGGAGATTCACTTCCCTGGTTGTCTGATCCCACGTAGGGGGGAGGGCAGTGATTTCACCTTTCAAGTTGGCTTAGCCAGAGAGAGAGGGCCACATCTGAGCAACAAAGAGGCATTCAGGAGGAGACTCTTAGGCACAAATACAGGGAGGCCTAGCCTCTCCTTTGCAGCAACCGTCTTCCCAAGGGTAAAACTTATGGTAGAGGGCTCAACCCATCAAACCACCAGTCCCCTATGTCTGTGGTCATGTTAGCAACTATGGAGGTGGGGTAGGCGAATACCCCTGCATTCTCCACAGAGGCCTGGTTTTAAAAATGTTAAACGAGGGTGTGGGATTTAATACCCCTAAGAAGTCCTTAGTGTTGATGAGAGTTCCTATTCCCTTCTTTTTTTTTTAAATTAAATTCAGTTTTATTGAGATATACTCACATACCATACAATCATCCATGGTGTACAATCAACTGTTCACAGTGCCATCTTATAGTTGTGCATTCATCACCACAATCTTGCCCTTCTTTTTTTTTTTATATATATATATTTTTATCTTCATTTTATTGAGATATATTCACATACCACGCAGTCATAGAAAACAAATCGTACTTTCGATTGTTTACAGTACCATTACATAGTTGTACATTCATCACCTAAATCAATCCCTGACACCTTCATTAGCACACACACAAAAATAACAAGAATAATAATTAGAGTGAAAAAGAGCAATTGAAGTAAAAAAGAACACTGGGTACCTTTGTCTGTTTGTTTCCTTCCCCTATTTTTCTACTCATCCATCCATAAACTAGACAAAGTGGAGTGTGGTCCTTATTGCTTTCCCAATCCCATTGTCACCCCTCATAAGCTACATTTTTATACAACTGTCTTCAAGATTCATGGGTTCTGGGTTGTAGTTTGATAGTTTCAGTTATCCACCACCATCTACCCCAATTCTTTAGAACCTAAAAAGGGTTATCTAAAGTGTGCGTAAGAGTGCCCACCAGAGTGACCTCTCGGCTCCTTTTGGAATCTCTCTGCCACTGAAGCTTATTTCATTTCCTTTCACATCCCCCTTTTGGTCAAGAAGATGTTCTCCGTCCCACGATGCCGGGTCTACATTCCTCCCCGGGAGTCATATTCCACATTGCCAGGGAGATTCACTCCCCTGGGTGTCTGATCCCACGTAGGGGGGAGGGCAGTGATTTCACCTTTCAAGTTGGCTTAGCCAGAGAGAGAGGGCCACATCTGAGCAACAAAGAGGCATTCAGGAGGAGGCTCTTAGGCACAACCATAGGGAGGCCTAGCCTCTCCTTTGCAGCAACCGTCTTCCCAAGGGTAAAACTTATGGTAGGGGGCTCAACCCATCAAACCACCAGTCCCCTATGTCTGTGGTCATGTCAGCAACCATGGAGGTGGGGTAGGCCAATACCTCTACATTCTCCACAGGCTCCTCAAGGGGGCACTACATCTTTTTTTTTCCTTGTTTTTCTTTTTTTTTTTTTTTAACTTTCCCCTCTTTTTTTTTTTTTTTTTTTTAATCATCATTTTATTGAGATATATTCACATACCACGCAGTCATACAAAACAAATTGTACTTTCGATTGTTTACAGTACCATTACATAGTTGTACATTCATCACCTAAATCAATCCCTGACACCTTCATTAGCACACACACAAAAATAACAAGAATAATAATTAGAGTGAAAAAGAGCAATTGAAGTAAAAAAGAACACTGGGTACCTTTGTCTGTTTGTTTCCTTCCCCTACTTTTCTACACATCCATCCATAAACTAGACAAAGTGGTGTTTGGTCCTTATGGCTTTCCCAATCCCATTGTCACCCCTCATAAGCTACATTTTTATACAACTGTCTTCGAGATTCATGGGTTCTGGGTTGTAGTTTGATAGTTTCAGGTATCCACCACCAGCTACCCCAATTCTTTAGAACCTAAAAAGGGTTGTCTAAAGTGTGCATAAGAGTGCCCACCAGAGTGACCTCTCGGCTCCTTTTGGAATCTCTCTGCCACTGAAGCTTATTTCATTTCATTTCACATCCCCCTTTTGGTCAAGAAGATGTTCTCCGTCCCACGGTGCCAGGTCTACATTCCTCCCTGGGAGTCATATTCCACGTTGCCAGGGAGATTCACTTCCCTGGGTGTCTGATCCCACGTAGGGGGGAGGGCAGTGATTTCACCTTTCAAGTTGGCTTAGCCAGAGAGAGAGGGCCACATCTGAGCAACAAAGAGGCATTCAGGAGGAGACTCTTAGGCACAAATACAGGGAGGCCTAGCCTCTCCTTTGCAGCAACCGTCTTCCCAAGGGTAAAACTTATGGTAGAGGGCTCAAGCCATCAAACCACCAGTCCCCTATGTCTGTGGTCATGTTAGCAACCATGGAGGTGGGGTAGGCGAATACCCCTGCATTCTCCACAGGCTCCTCAAGGGGGCACTACATCTTTTTTTTTTTTTTTTTTTTCCCTTGTTTGTCTTTTTTCTTTTTTCTTTTTTTTTTTTTTTTTAACTTTCCCTTCTTTTTTCAAATCACCTGTATGAAAAAAAAAGTTAAAAAGAAAACAAACATACAATAAAAGAGCATTTCAAAGAGACCATAGCAAGGGAGTAAGAAAAAGACAACTAACCTAAGATAACTGCTTAACTTCCAACCTGTTCCTACTTTACCCCAAGAAAGTTACATAATATAGCAACATTTCTGTGAACTTGTTCCTACTATATCCATCAGAAATTAACAGACCATAGTCATTCCTGGGCATCCCCAGAACGTTAAATAGCTTATCTGTTCTTCTTGGATTATTGTTCCCCCTTCCTTAATTGCTCTCTACTGCTAGTTCCCCTACATTCTACATTATAAACCATTTGTTTTACATTTTTCAAAGTTCACATTAGTGGTAGCATATAATATTTCTCTTTTTGTGCCTGGCTTATTTCGCTCAGCATTATGTCTTCAAGGTTCATCCATGTTGTCATATGTTTCACGAGATCGTTCCTTCTTACTGCCGCGTAGTATTCCATCGTGTGTATATACCACATTTTACTTATCCACTCATCTGTTGAAGGACACTTGGGTTGTTTCCATCTCTTGGCAATTGTGAATAATGCTGCTATGAACATTGGCGTGCAGATATCTGTTCGTGTCACTGCTTTCCGATCTTCCGGGTTTATACCGAGAAGTGCAATCGCTGGATCGAATGGTAACTCTATATCTAGTTTTCTAAGGAACTGCAAGACTGACTTCCAGAGTGGCTGAACCATTATACAGTCCCACCAACAATGAATAAGAGTTCCAATTTCTCCACATCCCCTCCAGCATTTGTAGTTTCCTGTTTGTTTAATGGCAGCCATTCTAACCGGTGTTAGATGGTATCTCATTGTGGTTTTAATTTGCATCTCTCTAATAGCTAGTGAAGCTGAACATTTTTTCATGTGTTTCTTGGCCATTTGTATTTCATCTTCAGAGAACTGTCTTTTCATATCTTTTGCCCATTTTATAATTGGGCTGGCTGTACTAATGTCATTGAGTTGTAGGATTTCTTTGTATATGCAAGATATCAGTCTTTTGTCAGATACATGGTTTCCAAAAATTTTTTCCCATTGAGTTGGCTGCCTCTTTACCTTTTTGAGAAATTCCTTTGAGGTGCAGAAACTTCTAAGCTTGAGGAGTTCCCAATTATCTATTTTTTCTTTTGTTGCTTGTGCTTTGGGTGTTAAGTCTAGGAAGTGGCCGCATAATACAAGGTCTTGAAGATGTTTTCCTACATTATCTTCTAGGAGTTTTATGGTACTTTCTTTTATATTGAGATCTTTGGTCCATTTTGAGTTAATTTTTGTGTAGGGGGTGAGGTAGGGGTCCTCTTTCATTCTTTTGGATATGGATATCCAACTCTCCCAGCCCCATTTGTTGAAAAGACCATTATGACTCAGTTCAGTGACTTTGGGGGCCTTATCAAAGATCAGTCGGCCATAGATCTGAGGGTCTATCTCTGAATTCTCAATTCAATTCCATTGATCTATATGTCTATCTCTGTGCCAGTACCATGCTGTTTTGGCAACTGTGGCTTTATAATAAGCTTCAAAGTCAGGGAGTGTAAGTCCTCCCACTTCGTTTTTCTTTTTTAGAGTGTCTTTAGCAATTCGAGGCATCTTCCCTTTCCAAATAAATTTGATAACTAGCTTTTCCAAGTCCGCAAAGTAGGTTGTTGGAATTTTGATTGGGATTGCATTGAATCTGTAGATGAGTTTGGGTAGAACTGACATCTTAATGACATTTAGCCTTCCTATCCATGAACATGGAATATTTTTCCATCTTTTAAGGTCCCCTTCTATTTCTTTTAGTAGAGTTATGTAGTTTTCTTTGTATAGGTCTTTTACATCTTTGGTTAAGTTGATTCCTAGGTACTTGATTTTTTTAGTTGCTATTGAAAATGGTATCTTTTTCTTGAGTGTCTCTTCAGTTTGTTCATTTCTAGCATATAGAAACATTACTGACTTATGTGCATTAATCTTGTATCCCGCTACTTTGCTAAATTTGTTTATTAGCTCTAGTAGCTGTATCGTCGATTTCTCAGGGTTTTCTAGATATAAGATCATATCATCTGCAAACAATGACAGTTTTACTTCTTCATTTCCAATTTGGATGCCTTTTATTTCTTTGTCTTGCCGGATTGCCCTGGCTAGCACTTCCAGCACAATGTTGAATAACAGTGGTGACAGCGGGCATCCTTGTCTTGTTCCTGATCTTAGAGGGAAGGCTTTCAGTCTCTCACCATTGAGTACTATGCTAACTGTAGGTTTTTCATATATGCTCTTTATCATGTTGAGGAAGTTTCCTTCAATTCCTACCTTTTGAAGTGTTTTTATCAAAAACGGATGTTGGATTTTGTCAAATGCTTTTTCAGCATCTATTGAGATGATGAATTGATTTTTCCCTTTTGACTTGTTAACGTGTTGTAATACATTGATTGATTTTCTTATGTTGAACCATCCTTGCATGCCTGGAATGAACCCCACTTGGTCATGGTGTATGATTTTTTTAATGTGTCTTTGGATTCGATTTGCAAGTATTTTGTTGAGGATTTTTGCATCTATATTCATTAGGGAGATTGGCCGGTAGTTTTCCTTTTTTGTAGCATCTTTGCCTGGTTTTGGTATTAGATTGATGTTAGCTTCATAAAATGAGTTAGGTAGTGTTCCATTTTCTTCAATGTTTTGAAAGAGTTTGAGTAAGATTGGTGTCAGTTCTTTCTGGAAAGTTTGGTAGAATTTCCCTGTGAAGCCATCTGGCCCTGGGCATTTATTTGTGGGAAGATTTTTGATGACTGATTGGATCTCTTTGCTTGTGATGGCTTGGTTGAAGTCTTCTATTTCTTCTCTGGTCAGTCTAGGTTGTTCATATGTTTCCAGGAAATTGTCCATTTCCTCTACATTATCCAGTTTGTTGCCATACAGTTGTTCATAGTATCCTCTTATAATTTTTTTAATTTCTTCAGGATCTGCAGTTATGTCACCTTTTTCATTCATTATTTTGTTTATATGGGTCTTCTCTCTTTTTGATTTTGTCAGTGTAGCTAGGGGCTTGTCAATCTTGTTGATCTTCTCAAAGAACCAACTTTTGGTGATATTTATCCTCTCTATTGTTTTTTGTTCTCTATGTCATTTATTTCTGCTTTAATCCTTGTTATTTCTTTTCTTGTACTTGGTTTAGGATTGGTTTGCTGTTCATTTTCTAGCTTCTTCAGTTGATCCATTAGTTCTTTGATTTTGGCTCTTTCTTCCTTTTTAACATATGCGTTTAGTGCTATAAATTTCCCCCTTAGCACTGCTTTTGCTGCATCCCATAGGTTTTGGTATGTTGTGTTCTCATTTTCATTCGTCTCTATATATTTAGCAATTTCTCTTGCTATTTCTTCTTTAACCCACTGATTGTTTAGGAGTGTGTTGTTTAACCTTCAGGTATTTTTGAATTTTCTAAGTCTCTGATGGTTATTGACTTCTAATTGTATTCCATTGTGGTCAGAGAATGTGCTTTGAATAATTTCAATCTTTTTACATTTATTGAGGCTTGTTTTATGTCCCAGCATATGATCTATTCTGGAGAAAGTTCCGTGAGCACTAGAAAAGTATGTGTATCCTGGTGATTTGGGATGTAATTATCAGATTGTTTAGGTTTTCAATTTCCTTATTGGTCTTCTGTCTGGTTGATCTATGTATAGGAGAAAGTGATGTGTTGAAGTCTCCCACAATTATTGTGGAAATATCAATTGCTTCCTTTAGTTTTGCCAGTGTTTCTCTCATGTATTTTGTGGCACCTTGATTGGGTGCATAGACATTTACGATTGTTATTTCTTCTTGCTGAATTGCTCCTTTTATTAGTATGTAGTGGCCTTCTTTGTCTCTCAAAACATCCCTGCATTTGAAGTCTATTTTATCTGAAATTAATATTGCTACACCTGCTTTCTTTTGGCTGTAGCTTGCATGAAATATTTTTTTCCATCCTTTCACTTTCAGTTTCTTTGTGGCCCTGTGTCTAAGATGAGTGTCTTGTAGGCAACATATTGATGGTTCATTTGTTTTGATCCATTCTGTGAATCTATATCTTTTAATTGGGGAGTTTAATCCATTTACATTCAACGTTATAACCGTGAAGGCATTTCTTGAATCAGCCATCTTATCCTTTGGTTTATGTTTGTCATATTTTTCCCCTCTCTATTAATATCCTTAATTGTACCCATACCGAATCTCTTTAGTACTGAACCTTTCTCCAAGTCTCTCTGTCCTTTCTTTGTTTCTCTGTCTGTAGGGCTCCCTTTAGTATCTCCAGTAGGGCAGGTCTCTTGTTAGCAAATTCTCTCAGCATTTGTTTGTCTGTGAAAAATTTAAGCTCTCCCTCAAATTTGAAGGAGAGCTTTGCTGCATAAAGTATTCTTGGCTGGAAATTTTTCTCCCTCAGAATTTTAAATATATCGTGCCACTGCCTTCTCGCCTCCATGGTGGCTGCTGAGTAGTCACTACTTAGTCTTATGCTGTTTCCTTTGTATGTGGTGAATTGCTTTTCTCTTGCTGCTTTCAGAACTTGCTCCTTCTCTTCTGTGTTTGACAGTGTGATCAGCATATGTCTCGGAGTGGGTTTATTTGGATTTATTCTATTTGGAGTTCGCTAAGCATTTATGATTTGTGCATTTATGGTGTTTAGAAGATTTGGGAAGTTTTCCCCAACAATTTCTTTGAATACTCTTCCTAGACCTTTACCCTTCTCTTCCCCTTCTGGGACACCAATGAGTCTTATATTCGGATGTTTCATATTATCTATCATATCCCTGAGGTCCATTTCGATTTTTTCAATTTTTTTCCCCATTCTTTCTTTTATGCTTTCATTTTCCATTCTGTCATCTTCCAGGTCACTGATTCGTTGTTCAGCTTCCTCTAGTCTTGTACTATGAGGGTTCAGAATCTTTTTAATTTGGTCAACAGTTTCTTTAATTTCCATAAGATCATCCATTTTTTTATTTAGTCTTGCAATGTCTTCTTTATGCTCTTCTATGGTCTTCTTGATTTCCTTTGTATCCCATACTATGGTCTCATTGTTCATCTTTAGTTCTTTGAGTAGCTGCTCTAGGTGCTGTGTCTGTTCTGATCTTTTGATTTGGGTGCTTGGGCTTGGGTTATCCATATCGTCTGGTTTTTTCATATGCTTTATAATTTTCTGTTGTTTTTGGCCTCATGGCATTTGCTGAACTTGATAGGGTTCTTTTAGGATTTGTAGACCAATTGAAGTCCTTATCTCTAATTTATCAGATCTACAGCTTCGTGGAGTACACTTTCTCTAACTAACCGGCAGGTGGCGTCCACTAGCCACCTGTTCTCCAGAAGCCGGTTCTCCCCTGCTTAGCCTTTTTGGTGAGTGGGGGAGTGAGTCTTGTGGGGCCCAATTGGTGTACAAAGCTTGCGTGTGTAGTTGGTGTTGCCTGCCCTGTATGTGGGGCGTGTTTCTGGGCAGTCGGGGAGGGGGAGTGGCTCTAACAATCAAATCTCCCTGATGATCCTAGAGTTTTAAAGCTGCTGAAATAGTCTAATCCTTCAGTTCAGTCCTGCCACAGTTTGTCTCTGCCACTGACCCACAAGTCCTTGGTATTGGCGTATGGCTCCTGAGACTTGCAAGTGGGCCCCTCTTCCAGGCTGTGCACCCCGGGTCCTCTGTTGAGGGATGACTGTGCTATGTCACAGGTGAGTGCCGTCCCCCCAGGGCAGTTCTGGGCTGCTGGGCTGTGTAGGGAGGCATCCAGTCTGCTGAAATGATGGCTGAATGGGGCTTTGTTAATTCACACTGCTCCACCTTCCCAACTCTGGGACAATCAGCTGAGGTTGCAGGGAAGGCTAATGTCCACGCCCAGTTTTGTGGTGTGTGCCTGTTATTTGAAGCACTTCCGTCACACTGGGTTGTCTGGGACAGCTCTGGGCTATGGGGCTAGCGATGGGCAGGAGTGTTTCCTGTCCACCAGGATGATGGCTGTGAGCAGACACCCCCCTTTTCTTGGGAGGTTGTGGTGTTTAGTGAATTTTCTCAGCCACTGGATTATTGCCTTTTGTCTCAGAGCTCTCTTAGTTCTGCTCTTGTCTTGACCTGCCCAAATTGCAAGTCTTTGAAGCTTTCTGTATTGGGCTTCTTAGAGTAATTGTTTTAGAAATAGAAAAAAGGATTAAAAAAAAAAAAAAAAAGGGCCCTCCTCAGAGATCTAATGGGTTATGGAAATGCTAAGAGACAAAGCAACCAGGGCCATTAAGGAAAGGTCCACAGGGAAGAGAGATCAGCTTTTCTAAAGGATTTGCATATGCACCTCAGGGCCTGAGCTCTGCCATTCCCCTTTCTATGTTCACCAGAACTCCAAAAATCCTCTGCTTTTATTTTGGAGTTTTTCGTGTTTTTTTTTTTCTATGCCTGTCTCCTCTCTGCTGGGCTGGCTGCTCTCAGATTCTCTGGTGTCTGGTCTCAGTCTATCTATGGTTAGAGTTTGGATCAGTAGAATGAGTTTCCAATAAGGGCTGCCACTGCAGTTCTCCCTTCTCCTTCCTGGAGCTGACAGCCCCTCCTCCCACGGGACTGCGCCTGGCAGGGAGGGGCGCGGGTCCCCTGGCCGCAAAACCTTACAGATTTCTCTGTTCTCAGCAGTTCCACGTTTTCATGAGTGTTGTATGAAGTATGCCCAAAGTCAGATTGCTCTGTGGTGTCCAGTCCACACAGTTCCTGGCTTTCTACCTACTTTCCTGGAGGAGTAACTAAAACATACAGCTCAGCAGTCCGCCATCTTGCCCCGCCTCCCCTTCAATTCTCTTTTGAAGAAAGTGGAATCATCTGTGGGGAATGAGGGAAAAGGTTTGGTGCTGTGAAGGTGGGAGAGGGTGTCAAGCAGATGACAACCAAAAGCCTACTGAGCAGATGAGGCTCTCCAAGGTCAGAGGGTAGGAATTTGCAGGAGAACATAGCAGCCAAGTTATTCAAATGCCACTAGTAGCATCAGTACCAGACTCACAAAGGAAATCCTTGAGAATGCAGAAAGAATTTCAGGTTCAATGTTATTACAGGTTCATAATCTTAAATATGTGGGGGAAATTTTAACTACAATACTTTTTCTGCCAAATAGCTTAATCCTTTTATTAATAAAAATAAACCAAAGGAGAAATTGCATGGTTTGGTCACAGCAAAAATGTTACATTTCATGGTTTGCTTTATCTTCCAACAATGCATTAGAGTTATTCTACTTGGCACAGTTCCTAGAGAGTGGATTTTGAGCCATTGCCTCTGATTCTGAAGAAAGAGACACGAAGTGCTGACGTGCTCAGTGCTTTACCCTCAACAAAAAAGACTGCCTGCTTCCTTTCCTTCTGAATTTAAAGATGCCCCTTTCTCTTATGGTGTGTCACGTGGACTCTTGTCACCCTCTCTCTGCATTCCGGTTCAGAGTTCTGTGACGTCTACATTTTGCAGAGTGCAGGAGACATGACTAACCAGTAACTGAGGCCCTGGCCAACAACTTTCTGCATTCTGATTTCAAAGGTGCTCTGGGGAGTTGCTTCCCACAAAGCTGAGGAGTCTTCTGTTGACAGGGTAGGCCTGCGATGGATCTCCCAAAAGGGTGACAGTTTCATCTCCCTCCATGTCCGGGAGAGGGTGGGTGGAGTTTCTTTCTCTGCATTCCTTGGAGGAGGTTGGTGAGGTCTCCCTTTGCCTCATGCCTGGAGGGTGCATCATTTTATTTCTTGTGGATGTAAGGGGGCAACTGGGCTTCATGGATCTGAACATGGGAGACGGCCCCTGAGATGAAATTATTAAGTCTATAAGATGCACCTAAAATAAAAAGATGAGAATCTTCTCCAGGAATTCTCACCAACCCATCTGCTTGTTCTAGCTGTTGCCTTTCTAAGGCAATGACCAGATGCATTCCACAAAATCATGAGGTGACTTCTCCTTATGTAGATGAACCATATGTAAATATTCACTGAATTTTGGACTTTTCAAGCCTCCTTGATGCACCTGGGATTCTCCTTGGAACTGTACAACTACATTAAGTTTCTTTTCTTTTCCTAGCATGTGGAAGGTCCTGCTAGTGTTCATCAGCTGCTTCTTTGCAACTGAATGGAGTAGCAGAAGCCCTCTTGACATTTATTCTCTCACTCTTGTGCTAAACAATGAATTCATTTCTGTCTTCCAGAAATCTGGTGAATCTTTCAGTGCCTGAACCTAGTAACGGTTAGTTTCATTTGGGTTGAGAATCAGAGAAAGGCAGGATCACATGGAATCCCATGAAACCAACTCTCCAGGAATCCTTGGGGAGCTCTGGGAACAGCAGCTTGTTTTGGAGAACTTTGAGAGTTTGCATATATGGTCTTCAGGGGATTGTAGGAAATTACACCTGGACTTCAGTGTTGGATTGTTTGATAGGGCAATTGATTTGTTTTCTGGAAAAACTCTTCACAGATCTCCAAATGTCAGTAGCACTCTGATAGCACAGCATGGCAAGATGGCTTATTCTATTGTATGTTGTCATATCTGTATTGCCTTCAGAGTATAAAGTAAGATTGTGAGCTGGGCCTGTGTCTAGTGAAGCAATACTGCATGCAACAAATACTTGGGAACAGGTATGATTCTTCCCTGGAGAACTCCTGGGAACACTTTGTCACTGGAGCTGAAATGAGTGGTGGCAGCTGCTTCTACACTGAGTGCCTCAGTAACACCTAATCAGAAGGTCAGGTGAATTATAGTACACAGTTAACATAGTGTCGTCAGCTGGCATGAACCTAAAGAGCCAGAGTGGATTTTGGAAAAATTAACTGTAGCAATTGTACCAGTTTGGACATATTATGTCCCCCAAAACGCCATTATCTTTGATGCAATCTTGTGGGGCAGATATATTGGTATTGATTAGGTTGGAACCTTGTAATTGAGTGTTTCCATTGAGATGTGAACCACCCAACTGTGAGTGACACTTTTGATTAAGTCAAGGGTGACCTCTTGATTGAATGTTTCATGGAGTTGTGGCTCCACCCATTCAATGCGTATCATTATTGGATCACTGGAGTACTTTAAAAAGAGCCACACAGGCCCAGATGCTGCTGCAGCCTAGAGAGCATCCTGGGAGAAAGCCATTTTAAGACCAGAACTTCTGCACAGATGCCAGCCTGTGCCTTCCCAGCTAAGAGAGGTTTTCTAGATGCCACTGGCCATCCTCCAGTGAAGGTACCCGATTGTTGATAACTTACCTTGGACACTTGGTGGCCTTAAGACTGTAAATGTGTAACTAAATAAACCCCCTTTTATAAAAGCCAATCCATTTCTGGTATTTTGCATGATGGCAGCATTAGCAAACCAGAACAGCAATGGAGTATTGTTATAGGGAAACCAAGTAAACAGATAATGAACCTCCCCTGAAATACCAATCTCCTTAGATTCAGGAATCCAACATTAAATAAATAATTATAAATAATATATACATAATATATTCTTCCTTTGATGAAACCTCCATCATACCTGTGTTTTGTAACCCCTTGCCAGTTCTATATGTGCACATGGCATTAGGGTGCAAGGGGTGAATCCAGTGGGTGATAGTGCTGCAATGAAACCCACTGATTCTTTTTATCTTGCATGAGCTCTGATGATGCTTCATGACCTCATGCAGGCCAGGGGTGGGGATACTGGGGGTGGGAGGTGTGTGTTCAGGATGACACAAAGAACTGAAGTGTGTTGCTTAATGGGTTCTGCTCATACAAATACATTTTTGATAATTTCTGAGACACAGCATTTAATTCTCTTCTAATATACATAGTGTTAAAAGTGAATCACATGTATACAACCTACTCTCAAAGGTTTAGATAATAGATAAACAAATAGAAATAATGATTTAATAAATGTTGCAAAACGCTAAAAGTTGGTAAGTCTGGGTGAGGGGGTACATTGCAGTTCTATGTATCATTTTTGTATTAGTTTTGCAACTTTCCTGTATGTTTGAATTATTTAAAAAAAAGTTAAAAAAATAAAATATACATTGGACTTTTATTCTGTATATAGCAAATATATTTCAAGGGAATGTGTTGAAGCATGCTATAGCTGAATTAATGTAAAAATTAATAATAGGGAGTCTTATTCTTAGTAAGAGAGATGATTTTCTGGTATCATATTAATGCATGGGAATATACAAAGAAGGCTTCTTAATTGAAAATACTGTGATGGCTTTTTGGTTGGTTAGAAAATTTGATTAAAGCAGATAATCACAAAAGATATATATTTAAAATACGTAATTTTAACCTAAATAGATAAATGTACATTCATTTCCTAATACAGGATAATCTTGCAATTGGGGTTCTGCTTCATTATTCTTGGGGTTCTGCTTCATCTTTTCTCCATATTGTATTATTCATTATTCTTAATTTCAGTGCATTTAAATTAATTTTTTTTTAGTAGAGCATGAACTTGACTTTTGTAAAGCTGAGTACAGAATCTTATATATTTGGAATTTTCCCTCCACAGAGTTGTGTGGCCTCCCTGCACCCAATTCTATGGCAACAATTTTTAAATATTTTTCATTTATTGAGTTTTTCTAAAGCAGTCAATTCCATTTTCTTAAACTATCCATTATTATTTCTGCAATATATTTCATCAATTTACACAATAATATTAAATTAAACCATGCCATTATAATTTCAAATACAATTGGGTTAAGAAGGCTTGAGAACAAACACACTGGCTCTTTGCAGCTTAAAAAAAACTGATGGGAGCAGAATTCTGAGGATACTAATGAGCATTCCTTGTGCCACAGGTCTTAACTGGTAAGGAATGGAATGGGGAGTGTTGGTCTTTCTGTCCAGTCAGTAAAGAGGAAGTAAGTCATGAGATCCTCTCTATTATTCTAAAACAAATAACTAACACATTCAACTAGTGAATAAATTAAGAGTATACTGTAGTTTTCCACAGCACATGATTTCCCCATAAGGAGTCCTTTAAGGGAAGATTATTCCTTTTGGTACTTTGTGAAAAATTTTTCTATTTTTTTTCTTTTCTTGTCTTCTCTTTTGTTCTATCCTAGAGGTGATGGTTCAAAATCCACTCTCTGAGCACTGGACTAAGTATCTAATGTAATGTTAGAAAGTAAAGTAAACCAAAAAATGCAACATTCTGAAGAATGAGACACAAAAGTGATGCCGTGATCAGAAGGTAGCCTAGAGAGAACAGGATAGAACCGTGATGGTTGCATCATGTAATTTGGGTTCTGCTGTGGGAGGTGGCTCAGGGCATTTAGCATTCCATATTGTTTTTCCATGCTTGTGGTCACACAACAATCCTGTACTTGGGTAATATCATCTTCATTTTACAGAGATGTTAAGTGATTGTTTGATTCCACACTTCACTAAATCATTAGGTTGGGGCTGGAATCCAGATCTCCTGACTTTAATTCTTCTGTTCTTTTCAATTTAGCATGTGATCAGTGCTTACGAAATAATACTCAGTGAATAAAAGTGTCCACAGCTGCATGTGAGACGACATTATTAAAGGAACAGACTTCTCCTTAGGAAAGAATTCTCCAGAGAGGCTTAGGACCAATATACTAAATAAAGGCATGCCATCAAAGTAGGTATGTGACTTACAGAGATTCACAGCAGCTAGGATTTTTGGTGAGTAGGGCTGGAGTATGTAGGTGTCAATTTTTGCTTGGTAGCTGATAATGTTCTTGAATAGTTAGGAACTGGTGTGTAGACCATCTATGGCCAGGTAAAGTTTTGATAGCATCAGCTAATGCATTGGTGGTGAGAAACAATTTTTAACTTTCATCTAATGTATCAGCACAAAGCTGGAAAACTAAAGCTTATAAGATATTGCAGAAAACATTTTGTAGTGGTGAGCCCAACAGAAGAAGAGTACATTCTATGAACAGTAACTGATATTATCAAGGACAAGGGTATCCTCTTCCGGCAAATTGACATAATTTCTTATTTAGTTGTTTGCATGGTGATGAGAGTCATGGCATAAATTTAGGCTGCACAACTTGAGTATAGAACACTACCTTCAGAGCCTTCATATTGTTTGCTCTGAGAAAGACTGCAAGATGTTCAGCATAAATTCCAGGACTAACTCTGGCTGATATTAAATTCTTCCACATCTGAAGTAATCATTGCAAACACATGGTTTCAGGTGGATTCCACATTGCGATGCTTCCTCAAGAGATTTATACCATCTGCTGTTGTATGCATCTTTTAAAAAACCCATAACACTATCTTCATCTTAGGAATATCAGTAAATAGAGAGAGGACAAGCCGTCTTTCCAGAACAGGTCATTATCAGAACAAATTACTTCAGGAAAACTTGATCTTAAGTTATTTCAGTGTAAGTCTAAAGAAAATCAAAAGGAGAAAATAATAACAGAAGAGGAGATGATAGAAAATAACTCTAAGGAAACCCAATCTTAAGTCATTTCAGAATAAATGTAAAGCAACTCAAAAGGAGGAAAATAAGAATTAGAAATAACATTAAAAGGAGTTCTGTCTGACAATCAGATCTCCTTTTCCAGCTGTCAGTGACTCAGCTGTTACTGCCTTGTTTCCTTCTTCCATTTGCTTTCTCACCAACACCTCTTTAGCTGCTACTTCAGAACCCAGAACCTCTTTTCATCATAACCCTCAATTCCCAAGACCCTTCTGTGCTTGAGCTGTGGGTCTGCCAGGAAGTATATTGCTCCTTATAAAGGGGCTTCTAGCCAATGCCTACAACAGCGATAGCTATACAAACAATAGCCACCATCTTTGATTGGGTACTTTCTATGATCTTACTATATTTTTTTTTTTTTTAAATCTACTATTTCACATACCCAAATGAGCTCAGTATTGTTATTAAGTATTAATAGTATTGTTTCCAGGGATCACAGTTTTTTGAATTGTTATTGTCTTTGAATAGTGCTGGTCACACCACCGTACCCCTTCAAAAATTGGTGTTGGGCAAAAATTAACTCAAAATGGATCAAAGATCTCAATATAAAAGAAAGTACCATAAAACTCCTAGAAGATAACATAGGGAAACATCTTCAAGACCTTGTATTAGGCAGCCACTTCCTAGACTTTACACCCAAAGTACAAGCAACAAAAGAAAAAATAGATAAACGGGAACCCCTCAAGCTTAGAAGTTTCTGTACCTCAAAGGAATTTGTCAAAAAGGTAAAGAAGCAGCCAACTCAATGGGAAAAAATTTTGGGGAACCATGTATCTGACAAAAGACTGATATCTTGCATATATAAAGAAATCCTACAACTCAATGACGATAGTACAGACAGCCCAATTATAAAACGGGCAAAAGACATGAAAAGACAGTTCTCTGAAGAGGAAATACAAATGGCCAAGAAACACATGAAAAAATGTTCAGCTTCACTAGCTATTAGAGAGATGCAAATTAAGACCACAATGAGATACTATCTCACACCAATTAGAATGGCTGCCATTAAACAAGCAGGAAACTACAAATGCTGGAGGGAAGGTAGAGAAATTGGAACTCTTATTCATTGTTGGTGGGGCTGTATAATGGTTCAGCCACTCTGGAAGTCAGTCTGGCAGTTCCTTAGAAAACTAGATATATAGTCACCCTTCGATCCAGTGATTGCACTTCTCAGTATATACCCGAAGATCTGAAAGCAGTGACATGAACAGATATCTGCACGCCAATGTTAATAGCAGCATTATTTACAATTACCAAGAGATGGAAACAACCCAAATGTCCTTCAACAGATGAGTGGATAAATAAAATGTGGTATATACACATGATGGAATACTACATGGCAGTAAGAAGGAACGATCTCGTGAAACATATGACAACATGGATGAACCTTGAAGACATAATGCCGAGCAAAATAAGCCAGGAACAAAAAGAGAAATATTATATGCTACCACTCATGTGAACTTTGAAAAATGTAAAACAAAGGGTTTATAATGCAGAATGTAGGGGAACTAGCAATAGAGAGCAATTAAGGAAGGGGGAATGATAATCCAATAAGAACAGATAAGCTATCGTGGGTAAATTTAATGTTCTGGGGATGCCCAGGAATGACTATGGTCTGTTAATTTCTGATGGGTATAGTAGGAACAAGTTCATAGAAATGTTGCTATATTAGGTTACTTTCTTGGGGTAGAGTAGGAACATGCTGGAAGTAAAGTAGTTATCTTAGGTTAGTTGTCTTTAGGAACATGCTGGAAGTAAAGTAGTGATCTTAGGTTAGTTGTCTTTTTCTTACTCCCTGGTTATGGTCTGTTTGAAATGTACTTTTATTGTATGTTTTTTTTAAGTTTGTTTAATTTTTTTATTTTTTACACAGTTGATTTAAAAAAAAAAGTTAATTTAAAAAAAAAAAAAACAAGGAAAAAAATATGCAGAGCCCCCTTGAGGAGCTGGTGGAGAACACAGGGGTATTGGCCTGCCCCACCTCGATGGTTGCTAATGTGCTCACAGACATAGGGACTGGTGGTTTGATGGGTTGAGCCCTCTACCACAGGACTTGCCCTTGGGAAGACTGTTGCTGCAAAGGAGAGGCTAGGTCTCCCTATAATTGTGCCTAAGAGCCTCCTCCTGAATGGCTCTTTGTTGCTCAGATGTGGCCCTCTTTCTCTAGCTAAGCCAACTTGGCAGGTGAAATCACTGCCCTCCCCACTATGTGGGATCAGACACCCAGGGGAGTGAATCTCCCTGGCAACGTGGAATATGACTCCCGGGGAGGAATGTAGACCTGGCATCGTAGGACGGAGAACATCTTCTTGACCAAAAGGGGGAAATGAAAGGAAATGAAATAAGCTTCAGTGGCAGAGAGATTCCAAAGGGAGCCAAGAGGTCACTCTGGTGGGCACTCTTACGCACAATATAGACAACCCTTTTTAGGTTCTAATGAACTGGTGTAGCTGGCGGTAGATACCTGAAACTATCAAACTACAACCCAGAACCCATGAATCTTGAAGACGATTGTATAAAAATGTAGCTTATGAGGGGTGACAATGGGATTGGGAAAGCCATAAGGACCACACTCCACTTTGTCTAGTTTATGGATGGATGAGTAGAAAAATGGGGGAAGGAAGAAAACAAACAAACAAAGGCACCCAGTGTTCTTTTTTACTTTAGTTGCTCTTTTTCACTTTAATTATTATTCTTGTTATTTTTGTGTGTGTGATAATGAAGGTGGCGGGGATTGATTTTGGTGATGAATGTACAACTATGTAATGGTACTGTGAACAATCGAATGTACGATTTGTTTTGTATGACTGCGTGGTATGTGAATATATCTCAGTAAAATGAATATTAAAAAAAAGTTGGTGTTGGGGACAGCAAGCAGCATCTTCTTAATGGAAGGAATTGAGGGTTTATTATCTGGAACTTACTGGGATACTGTAACCATAGGACACAAATTGTATTTTGATATTTAGGGCTTTTACAATAAAGGGTATTTCTTTTTTTTACCAAAGCCTAGCAGAATGCTTTCATTTCGCTATTTATTATGGGCACTTTCATAGTTATTAAGGCTTCCAGTATGTGCAACCTGGACAATTTTAACCCAAAAATATCCAGCTGCATAATCATTAAGGTTTTGATTAATGTATAATAAAACGTATAATGTTTTAAATTTATTACACACTGGAGACTTACTATATGCTCTTCATATAATTAATTGTAGTACTAAGCCCTCTTGTTTGCTTTTTGTGTCTTTTTTAGGCTTCCAGTAGTTTCATTAATGAGTCAGTTAATATAAACAAACACACTGTGGACCAACAAGACCTTTTTTATTCCTAGAAGCTTGACATATCAGAATATTTTTACTTTCATATTGAATTTTTTTTAAATAGAGGCCTCATCAGGCCATTCAGGAACCTGTTAAGCACAGGTTAAATCAGTTAAAATAGCACTACTGAAATAAAGAAATCAATGAAAATATGTTGCTTCCCCCTGAAAATCACAGATATGACCTTTGAAAACCTGCTACGTGGGTTATTCTGGCAAAAGAAACAAGCTTGTGACTAAGTGAGAGGTATATTAAGAGTTTCCCACACACTGTTTAACACACAATACAGCAATTCCTATTAGTAACAAGAAGAAAAGGAAGAGAAATGGAAAGAAGGACAAAGACCTGCCAGGCTGAACCAAGCAACTGCACTCCAATGGGAAAAGGAGCACCGGAGTGCCTCATTAATTTAAATATGCTAGAATAATCCAAAAGTGGGGGGCGGGGAACTAAACTTGAATTCAAATGTTGCTTTCAAGGCTAGGATGAAAAATGGTCTTCCCCTTGCTGACAAGAAAAGCCACCTGTTTTCTCAGTTAACACAACTGATCCAACCCAGAGTCACAGATCTTCATTTGCCCTACATATACAAAAAGTATTTTAAGAATGTCAGATGACTGCTCTCTTTCAGATTTTCCACTTTCCTCCTTTAAAATACCCATTAATGCTTATGGGTGGGGAAGAGGAGTTGGAAACCAAATTATTAAACCAACAAAAGGCTTTTTTCCTAATAGAACAATCTTGACATTTACTCTGATGGTTAACAAAAACAAAGAAACAAACAAAAACCCACATCAATCTTTCGATGAACATATTTCCTATTCTTCACTTTATTATTGCTGTGCAATCAACAAATATACCAAGGTCTTCTTTGTCAAGCCCTGACAAATTTCCCTTCTCCCTAACAAGAGTTCTAGTCCTCACTGATGATGAGTGGCAGGCCAATGCAAGTTAACAATTAATAACGTAAATATGGGCTCCACAAAATGAAAAAAAACAAAACCAAAAAAAAAATCTATGTAATTTTTAATCACAGTTAAAAAAAAAGATATATTTTTACTTTTTTGCAAGAATCTAGCAATCAAGAAATAGTACTGATGATTTACAAGAGAACTTTGTTGGACCAAAGAGATGTGGAAACTCTTCAGTCAATTATAAATGTATATTTTTGCATAAATCCCTTTTGGAATGTCTTAAAGCAATAAAAAATATATTTTATAAATTGCATAAAGCTTTTCCATATCCTGTGATATTCTTATTAGGCACATGTTCCACTGATTGTTTTGTAAATATTTTACAAAGTCGGGAATAATTTGTGCTTCAGTGAAAACTATGCATTGATTAGAGCATACCCATCATTCCAGTTATTGCATTCTGATTTTATGAGGTTCTATACCTTTCATGGTCTTTGAGCTATTTTACAACTCTGTAAGTTGTAGACAACTGTTAGCAACGCAAAGGAATTGTTTACAGACAAGCAAATAAATTCTGGCTGGTGAAGGTTCAGTTGACTTCCCACCTACACAGTTAAAGAAGCCAGTTTTATCTCTATTTTGCGGATTTATTTCAATATTCCTGACGTTTAAATAGTCCTTTGAATTGGTTGAAACATCTTACCAATTCCCTCATTATAACGACTTAAAAAAAGGTAAAAATAAAATCTTTAGTATACGTTTATTTTACATCTGTAAAAAAGTTATGATTTTACCTTTTTTTTTGAAAATTATCCTTTAACAACAATAGAATGGAAAAGTAGGTTTCTGAGCAGAGAGTTTTAATGTTAGGTCTCTATATCTCTGATCTCACAGATGGTTATCAGTCTTCTTTATTTCACTTTTTGTGCAGTGATTTTGCTCTTCTACTTATTTTCATTCAGCTACCATTCCTTTTTTACCGCAGATAAACTTGCTACTCTAAAGTTATTTTTATTGAGATCCATTCATAGGAACCATTACATTGTATTCAAAGGAAACATTTCACAATATCAAATTAAGAAACAATGGATTTTTATACTTACTGTGCCCCACCAGAGAGCATCTGCATATGTAGAAAACTCTTTATTGGCATCCTTTTCCACCAGATAGACAAGGAAAGATGAAAAAATAAGAACCAGAAATCCTATGTACCAAGCTGTGATTAATTCCTAGATATAAAAAGAATGAAAGATTTTTAGAGGTGAAAAATCTTCAAAAACAAACAAACAAACAAACAAAATCTATACAGATTCCACTCATTCTCCTACCTCTAGGATGTTTACAATGAGTTTTAAATAAACCATTACACACCATGTCCCCAAACTGCTGTAACCAACTTCTGAAATGACCAAGTTGGCCTGGGATAGGTTTATTAAATACTACAGAAATCAATGAAAAATTTTAAAAAATTCACATTCTATACCTCGGAAAGGAACTCTTACCTTGCTATGAGCATAAACCACAGAGCCTAGCAATTTCCATGTGCCTCCCCTTCGGTCCATGCGCACCATACGGAGGATCTGTAGGAAACGGAGACTTCTCAGTGCAGATGTGGCAAAAATATTACCCTGAGTTTTTGCAGAAACAACTGCTATTGAAGCGATAAGAACAATGGTATCTGGAAGAAACAGGGTAAAACAGCCATTAAGTAGCATGACTAGGGATTTTTGTTTCCCAAAACAATACTTCAGAAAGGTTCACTTTGGCCTATTTGAAGCACAAAATAAACAGAATCTGAACCCCAGCTCAGAGCAGGGCTACTTGGGCCTATGATGTGCAAAGGCAGAGAACAGGGCCTACCTATGGCCTTCCCTCTGACCCTTTGGCCATTGTGAGCTTCATATGCAATCGTGAACCATTTAATTTTTAACCTCAGTGAACTGGACAATGATCTTCAGGAAGTGCAGCGTTCAAGGAGCCTTAGGGCTGAGGACAGCCTTCCATAAATGTTTCCGGTTTCGTTAGAACTCCTGTCCAAGGACCTCCTGCCTCAGTGCCAGCAGCAGGGCTTCTGGGATGATCCGACAGAATCACTGGGGCAGGTCTGGCTGTGACGGGGCCACTTGGTATAATCATGTCTCCTGCTTTCTCTCCAAACAAGCTGCAGCTGCTTTCTGCAAAAAATTCCCTTTTGTTGTGGAGTCTCCAACTTCACATACAATTTAACAAAGGTGTCAACTATGACGAATGCTCCATGCTCTCTGCATAGGGTACTCTTTATACCAGATCAGTTAACTATGTGTAAGTTTACTGCACAAATTGAATAATATTACTTTTTTTACAACAGAGTATGTAGTTATACACACTATGCATTGCATGAAAATGGATATTTAATATTTAAATATTGATATTTTGGTTTATAAAACTGTTCTTTTGTAAGCAAAAAAGAGAAAAAGGGCAGGTAATGGAAACATTGAAAAGATAAAAGAGGACTAAGGGTAAAAATTTTAGTGAAGGAAAGTAGTTTTGAAGTAGAAGAAGTGAAATGGAGATGAATGGCCTCCCATGGAAATTTTAGCATGTTAGCTTGACCTTAACACCCTCAAATAAAATTTCCTCTGTATTCCAAGTGGACTGTGCATGACTGGGCTTCCATACTCCAAAGAGGTGTTACACTTCAATGATGTTACATTTATAGTGTTTCTGTGGTCCTCACATTTATCTATTACATGAATGTGTTTTCCTCATTCAGTTTAGCCCTCCTCCTCACCCTGAGAAAGGTCTCCTCGTGTGGACTGAGAAGGTCACATTCCTGGTGGTTTTTTTGAGTCAATGCTCGGAGAGGGCCAGTGGTTCATAGGGCAAAGGTCAGCTTTAGGGGTATTTCAGATCTGAAAGCTGTGTGGGTTTGTGAGTAGGTACAGAGAGAGCCTCAAATGCATCCTTTAGTTTCAGCTCTCTGCGATGGTTGGAAATGAGAAATAACTAAATGTACTGACATGGGCACCTAATATATATTTTAAGTGAAAACAAAGCAAGTTGCAAACAGTCTGTAAAATGTGATCTTATTTAATAAAAAATGGATATTAGTAAATGTGCTGGTTTGAATCTATTATGTCCCCCACAAAAGCCATGCTCTTTAATGCAATCTTCTGGGGACAAATTTATTAGTCTTTTGATTAGGGTGAGGCGTTTTGATTAGGTTGTTTCTCCCATCTGTAGGTGAGACTTTGATTCGATCATTTCCATGAATGTGTGACCGTCCCCATTCTGGGTGTGTCTTAATTAGATCACTGGAGTCCTTTAAGAGAGCTTACGGAGAGAAGAAGCTCAGAGAAGCTGAGAGGGACATTTTGGAGAGAAGCTAAAATATGTAATCCAGAGTTTGCCCCTGGGAGAAGCTAAGAGCCAACACAGACCCAGATGCTTGGAGATGCAGACAGGAAGATGTTTGGAGATGCTAAGTTAAGAGATGAAGCCCAAAGTTTGCCCTCGAGAAACAAAGAGAGGATCCCCAGATAATTAGAAAGAAACACCCTGGGAGAACAAGCAAGGATGCACAGGAGCTGAGAGAGAGAAGCTATGAGAGATAGAACCCCAAATTTTGGAGAAATCCCATTTTGAAACCAGAACCTGGAAGCAAAGGACCACCAGATGCCAGCCATGTGCCTTCCCAGCTGACAGACGTGTTCCCTGATGCCACTGGCCTTTCTTCAGTGAAGGTATCCTCTTGTTAATGCCTTAGTTTGGACACGTCTATGACCTTAAAACTGTAAATTTGTAACCTAATAAATCCCCTGTATAAAAGCCAATCCATTTCTGGTATTTTGCATAATGACAGCTTTAGCAAACCAGAAAAGTAAATGAATAAGAAAAACACATAAGAATATACACAGATTCTAAGCATTAATTATCTCTAGGGTCAGAGAGTTGGATTGGTATGTAAATAAAGAGGCTTCTCAGTTTCTAAGTTATTCATTCCTGTAATGTTTGAATTATTTTTTAAAAGCAGTTTTTTTGAGATATCTCCACAGGCAATATAATCCATCCAAAGTGTACAATCAACGGCTTTTAGTACAATCACAGAGTTGTGCATTCGTTACCACAATCAATTCTAGAACATTTTCATTAATCCAAAAAGAAAAACCTCATACCACTTAGCAGTCACTTCTCAATCCCTCTATCCTTCCCTAGCCTTACATAACCACCAATCTAATACTGTCTGTATAGATTTATTTATATTTACATTTTATATAAAAGGAACAATACAATATGCAGCACTTGTATCTGGTTTCTTTCATTCAACATTAACATTTAAAAAAAATTTTGTTTTAATTAGAGAAGTTTTAGGTTTATAGAAAAGTAATGTAAAAAATACAACGTTCCCATAAACCCCCTATTGTTGACATTTTGCATTGGCGTGGTACCTTTGTTACAATTGATGAAAGAATATTAAAATAATACTGTTAAATATAGTCCATAGTTTACATTAGGTAAACTATACACCACATATACCACACTATTCTTAACACTTTGTAATAATGTTGCAATTTATTATAATTCATGAAAATAACATTCTTATATTTGTGTTATTAACCACATTCCATTGCCCACAACCGGGTTCACTGTGTTTGTTATACAGTCCCGTGTTTTAGCTTCTAAATTTCCTTCTGGTAACATACATGACCCAAAACTTCCCCCATAACCACATTCACAAACATAATTCTGCGCTGTTAATTATACACACAATAATGTGCCACCATCACCACTATCTGCTTCCATTTACAATCAACCTAAATAGAAATTCTGCACAAATTAAGCAGCAGCTCCCTATTCTCTACTTCATTCTTTTCCCTTGTAACTTATATTCTAGATGCTAACTCTGTGAGTTTGCCTAATTAGTTCATACCAGTAAGATCATATAATATTAGTCCTTTTGTGTCTCATTTATTTTACTTAACATAATGTCCTCAAGTTTCATCCATGTTGTCGCATGCATCAGGACTACATTCCTTCTTACAGCTGAATAATATACCTGTGTGTGTGTGTGTGTGTGTGTGTGTGTGTGTGTATACACACACACATACATACATTTTGTTTATCCATTCATCAATTGATTGGACACTTGGGTTGCTTCCATTTTTGGCAATTGTGAATAATGCCACCATGAATATCGGTGTGTAAATGTTCCCTGCTTTCAGTTCTTCTGGGTATATACCTAGCAGTGGGATTGCTGGATCATATGGCAATTACATACTTAGCTTCCTGAGGAGCCACCAAACTGTCTTCCACAGAGGCCGCCACACCATTTTACATTCTCACCAGCAGTGAATGAGTATTCTTATTTCTCCACATTCTCTCCAACACTTGTGGTTTTCTGTTTGGTTAACAGTGTCCATTCTTGTAGGTGTGAAATGGTTACCTCGTAGTTTTGATTTGCATTTCCCTAATAGTTAGTGATGTTGAGCATCTTTTCATGTGCATTTTAGCCATTTGTATTTCCTCTTTTTAAAAATGTCTATTCAAGTCTTTTGTCCATTGTTGAGTTGTAGGGCTTCTTTATATATATTCTGGACATTAAACCCTTATCGGATACGTGATTTCCAAATATTTTCTCCAAGTAGGTTGCCTTTTCACTTTCTTGACAAAGTCTTTTGAAGAAAAAATGTTTTAGTTTTGAGGAGGTCCCATTTATCTATTTTTTCTTTTGTTGCTTGAGCTTTGGGTGTAAAGTTTAAGAAAACATTCTCTACCACTAGATCCTGAAGATGCATCCCTACATTTTCTATCAGAGTTTTATAGTTTTTGATCCATTTTGAGTAGAGTTTTATAGTTTTTGATCCATTTTGAGTAGAGTTTTATAGTTTTTGATCCATTTTGAGTTAACTTTTGTATAAGGTGTGAGGTATGGGTCCTCATTCATTCTTTTGCATGTGGATATCCAGTTTTCCCAGCACCATTTGTTGAATAGACTATTCTGTTGCAGTTGAGTGGGCTTGGCAGCCTCGTCAATTATTGTTAATTGACCATAGATGTGAGGGTGCATTTCTGAACTCTCAATTTGATTCCATTGGTCAATATATCAATCTTTATGCCAGTACCATGATGTTTTGACCAATGTAGCTTTTTAATGTGATTAAAGTCAGGAAGTGTGAGTCTTCCAATTTCGTTCTTCTTTTTCAAGATGTTTTTCACTATTTGGGGCCCCTGAGCCTTCCAAATAAATTTGATAATTAGCTTTTCCATTTCTGCAAAGTAGGCTGTTGGAATTTTGATTTGGAGTGCTTTGAATCTGTAAATCATTTTGCATATAACAGACACCTTAATGATATTTAGTCATTCCATAAACATGGAATGTCCATCCATTTATTTAGGTCTTCTTTGATTTCTTTTAGCAATGTTTTGTAGTTTTCTATGTATGGGTCCTCTGCATCCTTGGTTAAGTTTATTCCTAGATATTTAATTCTTTTAGTTCTATTGTAAATGGCATAATTTTCTTGATTTCCTCCTCAGAGTGCACATTACTCTGCACTCTGTTTCCAGTAGTGGAAACACTACTGATTTTTGCTTGTTGATTCTGTATCCTGCCTCTTTGCTGAGCTTATTTATTAGCTCTAGTAGTTTCGTTGTAGATTTTCTGGAACTTTTCTATATACAGGAACATGTCATCTACACATAGTGAAAGTTTTACTTCTTCCTTTGCAATTTAGATGCCTTTTATTTCTTTTTGGTGCCCAACTGTTCTAGCTAAAACTTCTAGTACACTGTTGAATAACAGTGTTTTCATATATGCCCTTTATCATGTTGAGGAAGTTTCCTTCTACTCTTATCTTTCGAAGCGTTTGTACCAAAAAAAGATGCTAAATTTTGGCAAATGCCTTTTCTGCATTAATTGAGATGATCATGTGTGTTTTTTCCTTTTGTTTTGTAAATGTGGTGTATTACATTAGTTGATTTTCTTGTGTTGAACCACCCTTGCATACCTGGGATAAAACCCACTTGATCATGGCTTATAATTCTATTAATGTGTTGTTGGATTCAATCTGCTGGTCTTTTGTTGAGGATTTTTACATCTGTATTCATTAGAGAGATTGGTTTGTACTTTTCTTGTGATATCTTTATCTGGCTTTGGTATTAGGGTGATGTTGGCCTTGTAGAATGAATTAGGGAGTGTTCCCTCCTCTTAAATTTTTTGGAAGATTTTGAGCAGGATTGGTACTATTCTTCTTGGAATGATTGGTAGAATTCACCTGTGAAGCCATCTGGTCATGGGTTTTTCTTTTAAGGGAGGTTTCTGATGACTGATTCAATCTCTTTACTTGTAATTGGTCTTTTGAGGTCTTCTGTTTCTTCTGGAGTCAGTGTAGGTTGTTTGCATGTTTCTAGGAATTTGTCCATTTCATCTAAGTTGTCTAATTTGTTGGCATACAGATGTTCATAGTATCCTGTTATGATTCTTTTTATTTCTGTAGGGTCATTAGTAATGCCCCCCCCCATTATGATTTTATTTATTTAATTCTCTCTGTCTTTGTCAGTCTGGCTAAGGGTTTGTCAGTTTTGTTGATCTCAAAGAAACTACTTTTGGTTTTGTTGATTCTCATTATTACTTTTTATTCTCAATTTCATTTATTTCTGTGCTAATCCTTGTTATTTCTTTCCTTCTGCTTGCTTTGGGATTAGTCTGCTGTTCTTTTGCTAGTTCCTCCAGGTGTGCAGTTTGGACATTGATTTTAGTTCTTCTTTTTTAATGTAGGAATTAGGGCTATAAATTTCCCTCTCAGCACTGCCTTTGTTGCATCCCAGAAATTTTGATATGTTGTGTTCTCATTTTCATTTATCTAAAGATACTTACTGATTTCTCTTGCAAATTCTTCATTGACCCACTGAATGTTTAGGAGTTTGTTGTATACCTTCCAAATATTTTGTGAATTTCTACTCCTCCATCTGTTACTGACTTGCATATTCATTCCATTATGGTCAGAGAAACTGCCTTGTATAATTTCAATATTTTTAAATTTATTGAGACTTTTTTTTATGACCCAATGTGTGTTCTATCCTGGAGGATGATCATGAGCACTTGAGAAGAACCTATATCCTGCTGTTTTGGGGTACAATGTTCTGTATATGTCTGTTGGGTCTAGTTCATTTATCATACTATTCATGTTCTCTGTTTCCTTATCGATCCTCTGTCTAGATGTTTTATCTGTTGATGGGAGTGGTGTATTGAAATCTCCAACAATTATTGTAGAGATGTCTCCTATCAGTTTTTCCAGTGTATTTTGGGGCACCATAGTTGGGTGCATCAATATTTATGATTGTTATTTCTTCTTGGTGGATTGCCACTTTTAATAATATATAGGGTCCTTTTTGGTCTCTTATAACAGTTTTACATTTAAAGTCTATTTTGTCTCACATTAGTATAGCTATCCCAGCCCTTTTTTGGCTACTGTTACCATGGAATATGTTTTTCCAACTTTTCACTTTCAACCTATTTGTGTTCTTGTGTTTAAGGCAGATCTCTGATAAACAGTATATACATGGAGCATACTTTTTTATCCATTCTCCCAATCTGTGTCTTTTGGTTGGGGAGTTTAATCCACTAACATTCTATGATTTTATTTTATAGGCAGTACTTACTTCAACCATTTTATTCTTTAGTTTTTTATGTCATATCTTATTTTTGTCTCCCTTTTTACACTTTTTGTTACCTTTATTGATAATCTTCATTTTTACACTCTTCTCCAAATCTCTCTTCCTGTCTTTCCCTTTCCGCCTGCAGAATTCTCTTTAGTATTTCTTGTAGGGCAGATCTCGTTCACGAACTCTCTCACTTTCTGTTTATCTGAATATTTAAAACTGTCATTTTTGAAGGACCGTTTTGCTGGATAAAGAATTTTTAGCTGGCAGTTTTTCTCTTTCAGGACTTTAAATATGTCATACCACTGCATTCTAGCCCCTGTGGTATCTGATGAGAAATCAGATGTATGTGACACATCACTTCTTGCTGCTTTCAGGATTCTCTCTTCATCTATGGCATTTGACATTCTGATTAGGGGGTGTGTTGGAGCAGGAATATCAGGATTTATTCTGTTTGGTGTATGCTGCACTTCTCAGATGTGTGTATTTACGTCTGTCACAAGAGTTGAGGAATTTTGAGCCATTAATTCTTCAAATATCCTTTCTGCCCCTTTTCCCTTCTCTTCTTTTCTGGGACTCCTATGATGCATATGTTTGTGCACTTCTTGCTGTTATTCAAATCCTTGCTACCCTGCTCATTTTTTCCCATTCTTTTCCCTATCTGTTCTTCTGTCTGTAAGATTTCAGTTGTCCTGTCTTCTAGTTCACTGATTCTTTCTTCTGCCTATTCCAATGCTCTATTGCATGCCTCTAGTATATTTTTAATCTCTTCTATTTTGCCTTTCATCCCCATCATTTCTGTTATGTTTCTTGTGTTCTAAATGCAATTTTATTGGGATATATTCACACACCATACAATCCATCCAAAGTATACAATCAATGGCTCCCAGTAACATCACATAGCTGTGCAATCATCATTGCAATCAATTTTAGTATATTTTCTTTGCTCCAAAAAAAAAGATAAAATAAAAATATAAAATAAAACCCAAAATATCCCATACTTCTTATTCCCCCCTATTTGTGACCCCTAGTATTGGTGTGGTACATTTGTTGATGAAAGAATACTAAGATATTGTTAATTATAGTCCATGGTGTGCAATAGGTACATTTCCTCCCATACACCATTCTATTATTAACTCCTTGTAGTAGTGCTGTACATTCATTCTAGTTCATGAAAGAACTTTTTTTTATATTTTTACTGTTAATCACAGCCATCCGTGTCTGGGGTGGGCTGAAACTGCAGCTTGGCACTGGAACCTAGAAATCTGAATTCTCCAATCAGAAGTCATAATTATTGCTTTCCACTCCCTCCCCCATTCTTGGGGAAGAGGACTTTCATATTCCTCTCTGTCCACAGGAGCCAACTAGGGACTGGACCCCTAGATGGTTGCCTCCAGAGTGGGGCATGGGTGCTGAAAGCCACTGCAGAGTGAACTACTCTCTGTTCTTTACCACAGTTTCTCAGCGTCTTCCTCCCCTTGTCTCTGGATGCTCTAAGTGTTCCCCTGCCCCCAGAGCCCCAAAAGAGTTGTTTTAGACAGTTTCTGCCTGTCCACTAGCTGTCTTGGAGGAGGAGTGAGTCCTGGAGCTCCTTACTTCATCATCTTCCCCAGAAGTCACTCCTGTAATGTTTGAATTTTATCACAGGGAGTATATCCTTTGTAATCAAAAAAGCTGTTAAATAAAAAGTTATGTGTAGACAGATCTGTTAGTTTTTATCTTTTGGAAGGATTTACTCCTGAAATTAGTGAAATGGCCCTACTGGATATTTCTTATTTCTCATTGTAAGCCTCCTGCTTCTTCCCAAGTATATAAAGGAAAGAAAAAGATATAATAACTGTGCCAGTTTGAATACATTGTGTCCCCCAAATGCCATTATCTTTTATGTAATCTTGTGTGGGCAGATGTTATCAGTGTTGATTAGACTGTAATTCTTTGAGCGTTTCTTTGGAATGCACCCCACCCAGCTGTGGGTGATGACTCTGACTGGATAATTTCCATGGAGGTGTTGCTCCGTCCATTCGGGGTGGGTCTAAATTGATCAGTAGAGCCATATAAATGAGCTGACATAACAGAAGGAACTCAGTGCAGCTGTGAGTGATGTTTTGAAGAGGAGCTATAGCCAAGAGGGACACTTTGAAGAAAGCACAGGAGCTACAGATGAGAGACATTTTGAAGATGGCCACTGAAAGCAGACTCTTGCTCCGGAGCAGGTAAGAGAGGACAAATACCCCAAGTGCAACTAAGAGTAACATTTTTGAGGAACTGCAGCCTAGAGACTAATGTCCTGGAGGAAAGCCATTTTGAAACCAGAACTTTGGAGCAGACGCCAACCACGTGCCTTTCTAGCTAACAGAGGTTTTCCGGACGCCATTGGCCATCCTCCAGTGAAGGTACCCGATTGCTGATGTGTTACCTTGGACACTTTATGGCTTTAAGACTGTAACTATGTAACCAAATAAACCCCCTTTTATAAAAGCCAATCCATCTCTGGTGTTTTGCAATCTGGCAGCATTAGCAAACAAGAACAATACCCCATTTACTATGTTAACCTATTAGAAATAACAGAAATAAGTAAATGGCTAGTAGGGGCTTAGAAACTCTAGAAAGAAGGCTAAGTACAGCACTAAAAATTTACTATGCACCTGGAACCTTTCTTAGTCCTAAATCTTTTACAAAAATTATCTTATTTGATCTTCATAACAACCTTAAGAATTAGGTGCAGTATAGATTTCATTTTAAAGGTGAGAAATGTGAGGTGAAAAAAGATTGTACTAGTAAAAAAAATAAGCTATAGATTCGTTAGACTATAGCACAAAAAGTATGCTATGAAGTTAGCTCATTACAGAAAACTTAGAAAAGTAAAAGGAATACTGTTGGTTTGAGACAATTTTAAACATTATGCAAACAGTGACTCATAATCTAAATGTTTGAAATGACAAAATATGCAAAGGTAACCCCTGATTTAATTTAATACCCTCATTGTAATTCAGATTAGTTGAGAAAGGCAGAGTTCAGTAAAATGAAATCACAGTTGAGCAACGAAATGGCAAAGAGCAAATGCAGTCACAAAAATTTTTCTGGTTAGGGTACAGTGATCCACTGGAATTTTCCTGTCAGTACTACCTAGAATATTTTCAAGGTTAATATTTTAGAAGTTATAAGTAATCTTTACTTTTATTCTTATTTAAGTATTTATTATTTTTGTGGTCCATTACTTACTACTTCATGAGCACTTTAGCAGTCTCAGTGGTGTGGCTTCAATTTCAATATCCTTGTTTTTCAGGGACTATAACACTAGAACAGAGGTTCACAGGGTTGGATCTTTGTTTTGTTCTCTAACGTAACCCAACTACTTAGAACAGTGGCTGAAACATGATAGGCACTCAACAAATATTTATAAAATGAACTCAGAACAAACACTTAAAAGTAACTTGTACTTCATTCTCTTACCACGTCAATGACTTAATAACTGCGATAATAATCTAAAATACTCCAAAAGTTAAGCAGAGTCACTTTGATATTCAGCACTAAATTCTACTGCAACATAATAGTTCATTGCTACCATCCATTAAAGTTTAGAAAAATAAATCTCACTGAGATTTGGAATATCTATCTACATCTATCTATAATTGGGAGGGTAGTTTAATCTGTGCAATTTGATAATCATTTAAAATTTTTTTTCAAACCAAGGATCCTTGCCTTAAGTGAAGATAAGACATTTTGGTAAAAGGAAACCAGACAGCCTTTGAAGCTCACTGGTTTCAGAATCATTTGTTTATTCACCCATTCATTAAGCAGTTATTTCATTGTTGACCTTATATTAGACACTTGGATGAAAAATGAATATTCATTCATTCATTTTATCATCCAACCACCATCCATCCATCCATTCATTCCACAAATATATATCAATTATCTACTATGCACCAGACACTGTACTAAATGCCTTATGTACATCAGTGGTTTTCAATGGGGGCGATTTTGCCTCTCAGGGGACAATTGGCCATGTCTGGAGACATATTTGCTTGTTACAACTGGTGTGTGAATGTATGGGAAGTGGTGTGCCACTGGCATGTAGTGAGTCGAGGCCAGGGTTGCTGTTAAACTTTCTACAATATACAGGACAGCCCCCCACAAGAAAGAATGATCTGGTCAAAAATGGCAATAGTGCTGAGGTTGAGAAACCTTGATACACATTATTTTATTTAACCTCTAAACAACCCTATGAGGCAGATAGTATTATTACCATCTCCTTATAAATGAAGAAAACCGAGGCTTATTTTCGTCAAAGAAGCACTTAAGATCCAACATTCAAAATGGCAGAGCTGGCCCTTATTTGACTCTAAAGCTGTGTCCTTCACAGTTATGAAACACCAATCCTTGGTTAAAGAAAATCCGGGGTGAAGACTGGTGAGGGGTGGCGGTGTGGGAGCAAGGAGGAGAAGGGAGAAGACTGTGAAAGCTGGGGGTGAGGTAATAAAGCAAGAATAAATTGTTGTCACGTAAAGCATTTGGGGAAGAGAGAAGCACAGGGAGGATAAAGCAGAAATATGATGCTAAAAACAGATGGTACTTTTATGGATGCAACAAGAGAAAATGGGGCTGGAGAAAGAAACAGAACAGCTAATATACAAGGAGGCACTCTAAATTTCATGAAAAAGAGTAAATAATCCTGAGTCTTAAAATCTACCTCTCCCAAAGGAAACAGATGTAAGTTGGGAAATAAGTAAAGAAATTATTATTGATTAAAAGCAGCCCAGTAGGAGTAATATGGGATTCTTGGTAGTGGTGTTATTTGTTGTCCTTAGTAGTATATTGTATTGTATGACATGTTATTTTTCTTTTTATCATTTTTTCTTATTGCTAAAAAAACAAAACAAAACAAAACAATTTTTCTTGTAGTAATCAGTATGTTCAAGTGCTGATTGTGGTGATAAATGTACAACTTTATGGTAATACCATGAACAACTGATTGTACGCTGTGGATAAATGTATGGTATGTGAACATAACTCTATAAAATTGTAGGAAAATATATATATAGGAGTAAAAGTGTTGGAGAAAACATGGTGAGAGGGATGATGCCTCACCAATATGGACTAAATACAATGTGTAAACTCAGAACTGAATCTTAGAACATAGCCTAACGTGGACACAATAATTGTAATAGTCCCTAGATTGTAAGCTCTTACAGCAGTTAACTCTATCCCTGAATTGTAAGGCCTATCTCTAAACTTTGAGATGCTGATCCCCTAGCGTATAACCTGATTGGTCTCTGGAACAATGCATATCTCTGAGACACCTGAAACTCAGAGCTAGAGCTCGGCAGATATGAATGTCAGTATTAGTGCATACAGCCACTGTCAAAAAAAAAAAAAAAAAAAAAAAAAAGCTGAAAAAGAGCCCAGACTTCAATTAGTGATATGAATGAAGCAGGTCTGGTTAAGACCAGGGCAAGCCAGGCCAAAGGGTAAAGGTTGAAACTGATTGTGTTTTAAAACTTCAACTTTCATATGAGACCAAGGGAATAGACATCTATTTGGTACAGGATCTAAATTTTCTAAACGGTACAAATCTACAGTTGATTTGTTCAAACACCACAACTGCATGGAACTTTGAATAGGAAGTGAGATACGGTAGGTTAGTATAGGCTGGAGTGAAATAGTGACACATCCTAGAGTAATTTGGGCAGACAATTAAAAATATATTTACAGCCTCCCCCTCCCCAGCCTCAAGGATCTGGGGGAAGGTGCAGATGTGTTGGACATCCTCACCTGGACTGGTGTTGATGTTGTCACAAACATTGAGACTGGCGGTTTGATGTGCTGAGCCCTCAAGCATGGGACTTGCCCTTATGAAGCTCATTACCACAAAGGAGAGTCTAAAGTTGTATGTAATGGTGCCTAAGAGTCTCCCCCTGAGTACCTCTTCATTGCTCAGATGTGGCCCTCTCTCTCTCTAACTGAGCCATCTCGACAGGTGAACTCGCTGCCCTCCCCCCTACGTGGGACCCGACTCCCAGGGTGTAAATCTCCCTGGCAGCGCAGAGTATGACTCCCGGGGATGAATGTGGACCCGGCATCGTGGGACTGAGAGTATCTTCTTGACCAAAAGGGGGATGCAAAATGAGACGAAATAGTTTCAGTGGCTGAGAGATTCCAAATGGAGTCGAGAGGTCACTCTGGTGGACATTCTTATGCACTATATAGATAACACCTCTTAGGCTTTAATGTATTGGAATAGCTAGAAGCAAATACCTGAAACTACCAAACTCCAACCCAGCAGTCTGGACTCCTGAAGACAATTATATAATAATGTAGATTACAAGGGGTGACAGTGTGATTGTGAAGACCTTGTGGATCACACCCCCTTTATCTAGTGTATGGATGAGTGGAGGAATGGGGATAAAAACTAAAGGACTAATGGGGTGGGATGGGGGGATGATTTGGATGTTCTTTTTTCACTTTTATTTTTTATTCTTGTTCTGGTTCTTTCTGATGTAAGGAAAATGTTCAGAGATAGATTGTGGTGATGAACGCATAACTATGTTATCATACTGTGGACAGTGGATTGTATATCATGGATGATTGTATGGTGTGTGAATGTATTTCAATAAAACTGAATTTAATAAAAAAAAAAAGCAGCCCAGTAGAAATGAGAAATATAGCTTATAAGATATTAGGAACTAGGCTCATATACTTACTGAATCACTTACAATGATTTATGGACAAATTCTTGAGATTTGAGGGGACTGCAAAAATTTGAATGAAGTAAATACTATACAATGATATTTAAGATATCTAGTGACTATAAATGAGTTTATTATTAGACTCCACTGGAATTTTGCTTCAGTATCATTTGATCATCAAAATCAATATGTATTGATCACCAAGGACCCTGTCTAAAAGGGATTAGTACCTGAAATACTAAAACACCCTTGTTATAAGGTAGATACACATCCAAGGCTTCCCTATCACCGACCTAAGGCCTGGGTTAAAGCAAAGCCATTTGTACATCGGAACTTGAAAGGCTGTGTTGTGTTACTACTGTTATATGGCATAATTCATCTATCAGAAAGGTAATTTTAATACACTTGGCTCAATTTAAATCACAGTGGGGGAAACAAAGTCATATAGATTTAAAAACTCATGGTTGAATGCTTTTAAATTTGGAGTTGTATGGAGAGATAAATTCTTTAGAGGTAAACCACAGAGAGGGTACATCTTGACTCCTAGAAGCTGTCTAGAGATCAGGTTTTATAAATTTTTATAAATTATTCTAGAGTCTTAGAAAGTTTCCCTAAAGTCTAAAATAAACTTCCCTCTTGCCCTTTAAACTCATTGCGTCTTGTCCTTCCTGGGAAAAACAGAAATGTGACAAACACAGCATGCCTAAGGATTATAGCCTTCTTCCTTACCACCCCTGACCTTTTTGTTCCAATTCCTTGAGCTATCTTCAGGGGCTTCATTATAAGATAAACTTTGGGTAATTTTAATGAAATACATGTTTTAAAACTATATAAGTAATAGCTACTTGTTATAAAATATCAAAACAATACAAATGTGTATGAGGTACAAAATGGATTTAATTAACCAATTACTTGTTAATGGATTTTTAGGTTACTTTCATTTTTGCTGTTTAAATGGTACTGAAATGAAGAGCCCTGTACATCTATTTGTAGGTATTATTTTTTAAGGTATAAATTCTTGGAGGTTGGATTGCTGAATTGTTATATCAAAACACCCTCCAAATGATGGTACCAATTCTCACTAACAGTAATTAAAGTACCTATTTCTCCTCCTTGCTAATAAAAAAATGATAATAATGATAGGAACATGAATAGTAACAGCTAAAATTTACTATTTACTATGTGATAAACACTGTTCTAAGCATTTTCATGTATTACATGGAATATTATAAGTTTTTCATCTTTGCCAACATGATATGCATAAACATCACACTTTTCTTATTTTATTTTTAATTTTATTTATTTTGTTTCTTTACAGATTTTGGATTTCATATCCTGTAGCACTAAGAAGTCAATTCACTCCCCAAAACAAAAGTCCAGAACCAGATGGCTTCACATGTGAATTCTACCAAGCATTCAAGAAAAAATTAATACCAATCTTCCTCAAACTCTTCGAAAAACTTGAAGAGGAGGGAAAGTGACCTAACTCATTCTATGAAGCCAACATCACCCTAACACCAAAGCCAGACAAAGATACCACAAGAAAAGAAAATTACAGACCAATCTCTTTAATGAATATAGATGCAAAAATCCTCAACAAAATACTTGCAAATCAAATTCAGCAGCACATTAAAGAATTATACACCATGACCATGTGGGTTTTATTCCAGGTATGCAACCCTGCTTCAACACAAGAAAATCAATTAATGTAATAGACCATCTCAATAAATCAAAGTGGAAAAGCCACATGTTCATCTTGATTGATGCAGAAAAGACTTTTGACAAAATTCAATATTCTTTCTTGATGAAAACACTTCAAAAGATAAGAATAGAAGGGAACTTCCACAACATGATAAAAGGATATATGAAAAACCAGCAGCTGGCAACATACTCAATGGGGAAAGGCTGAAAGATTTCAGTCTTTCCCTCTAAGATCAGGAACAAGATAAGGATGCCCACTGTCTCCATTGTTATTCAACATTGTGCTGAAAGTTCTAGATAGAGCAATTAGGCAAGACAAAGAAATAAAAAGCATCCAAATTGGAAAGGAAGAAGTAAAATCTATACTGTTTGCAGATGACATGATTCTATAAACAGAAAATCCCCAAAAATCTACAGCAAAGCTACTAGAGCTAATAAATGAATAAAGCAAAGTGGGAGGGTACAAGATCAATGCACAAAAATCAGTAGTGTTTCTATACACTAGTAAGGAGCAATCTGAGGAGGAAATCAAGAAAAAAATTCCATTTACAATAGCAACCAAAAGGATCAAATATTTAGGAATAAATTCAACCAAGGCCACAAAAGACCTATAAGCAGAAAACTACAAAAAATTGAAAAAAGAAATTGAAGAAGATCTAAATAAATGGAAGGACATACTGTGTTCATGGACTGGAGACTAAATATAGTTAAATGGTAATTCTACCCAAATTGATTTATAGATTCAATGCAATACCAATTAAAATCTCAACAACTTACTTTGCAGAAATAGAAACACCAATAACCAAATTTATTTGGAAGGGCAGGGTGATAGGACTAGCTAAAAATTTCATGAGAAAGAGGAATGAAGTGGGAAGTCTCCTGCTACCTGACTTTAAAGCATATTACTAAGCTACAGTGGTGAAAACAGCATGGTACTGCCATAAAGATAGATACACTGACCAATGAAATTGAATTGAGTGTTCAGAAATAGGCCCTCTCATATATGGACAACTGATATTTGACAAAGTGGTGATGTTGTCTCAACTGGGACAGAGCAGCCTCTTCAATAAATGGTACTTTGAGAACTGGAAATCCATATCCAAAAGAATGAAAGAGGACCCCTATCTCACACCTTATACAAAAATTAACTCAAAGTGGATCAAAAACCTAAACATCAGAGCTAAGACCATAAAACTTTTAGAAGAAAATGTAGGGAACTATCTTAGAGATCTTATGATAGAAGGTGGTTTCCCAGACCTTAAACCCAAAGAACAAGCAATGAAAGAAGAAAAAAATAAAGAGGATTTTCTCAAATTAGAATACTTTCCCACATCAAAGGACTTTGTCAGGAAAGTAGAATGGCAGCTTATGCAATAGGGACAATATTTGGAAAACACATATCAGATGAGGGTTTAAAATCCAGAATATATAAAGAGATATTACAACTCAACAACAAAAAGACAAACAACCCAATTAAAAAATGGGCAAAAGAGACTGACAGACACTTTGCTGAAGAGGAAATACAAATGTCTCAAAAACATATGAAAAGATGCTCAACTTCACTGGCTATTAGGGAAATGCAGATCAAAACCACAATGAGATATCATCTCACAGCTACTAGAGTGGCCATTATCAAAGACAAAACAAAGCAAAAGAGAAAACTACAAGTTCTGGAGAGGATGTGGAGAAAGAGGCACACTTATTCACTGTTGGAGGGAAGGTAGAATGGTGCAACCACTTTGAAAGGCAGTGTGGCGGTTCCTCAAGAAGCTAAGTATAGAATTGCCTTATGAACCAGCAACCCCATTGTTAGGTATATATTTGGAGGAAGTGAAGGCAGGGACACAAAAGGATATTTGCACACTGATGTTTATAGCAGCATTATTCATAATTGTAAAGAGATGGAAAGAGCTCAAATGTCCATCAACAGATAAATGGATAAAAAACTGTGGTATATACATACGATGGAATATTACATACCTGTAAGACAGAATAAAGTCATGAAGCATATAACAATGTGGATGAACCTTGAGGATAGTATGTTGAGTGAAATTAGCCTGAAAAAAGGACAAATACCATATGTTCTCACTAATATAAACTAACTACAATGAGCAAACTTTGAGAGTTAAAGTTGAGAACACAGGTTATCAGGAGATAGAGAGTAGAAATTGAGCATTTCATGCTGAAGGAGTATAGAATGTTCAACAGGATTGATTGTAAAGATCCAGAAATGGATAGCACAACACTACCTTATTGTAAGTACACTAATATTGTAAGTACACTGAACAAAGCTGAGTGTGAGTATGGTTGAAAGAAGTTTAAGGGCATGTATGACAACAGAAGGAAAGATGAAAGATAAGGACTAGGACTGTATAACATACTGAAACCTAGAGTGGACAATGGTGATGATTAAATGTACAAATATAGGAATGTTTTTATATGAAGGAGAAAAAAAGACTGTCAACATTGCAAGGTGTTGAAAAGGGGAGGGTATATGGAAAAATAAAATCAATGCAAATTAGAAACTATAGTTAATGGTGACTTTGTAATATACCTACAAGAAATGTAACAAAGGCAATATATAAAAGCTAAATATCAATAAATGGGGGATATAAGGGAGGGGTATGGGATTCTTGGTGGTGATGTAGTTTCTCCTTTTTATTTTATTTTTATTCTTCATTTTTTCCCCTCTCTTCTTTCTTTGCAGAAGAAATGGAAATGTCCTCATATAGATTGTGGTGGTAAATGCATAACTATGTGATCATACCAGGGAACCACTGATTATTTACTTAGTATTGATTGTATGGTATGTTAATAAAACTGTTTAAAAAATAAACAGAAAGATACAAGTGCTGGAGAATATGTGGAGAGAGATATACCTATTCACTGTTGGTGGTGAAGCAGAATGGTGCAGCCCCTCTAGGGGGCAGTGTGATGGTTCTACAGGAGGCTAAGTATAGGATTGCGATAGATCCTGCAACCCCATTATTAGATATATATGTGGAGGAACTGAAAGCAGGGACATGAATGGACATTTGCACACTGGTGTTTATGGCAGCAGTATCTCCATTTGCAATGGATGGAGGTGGGGCACATCAATTGATGACTGGAAGGGCAAACTGTGGTGAATACATACAATGGAATATTGAGTGGCTGCAAGAAGGAATGAAGTTGTGAGGCACGTAACTAGGTAAGTGAACCTAGAGGACATTATGAGAAATGAATAGATAAATATTATAACGTCTCACTAATATGAACTAAGTATAATGTGCAAACTCTGAGAACTGAATTTGAGAGTGTGTATTATCAGGAGAAGGCTTATTGTAAAGGTTCCTAGAGTGTAAGCTCTTACAGCACTCACATCTATTCCTGTGTTGTTACAGTGATTTCTAAATTTTGAGATGCTGAGTTCTTTGTTTATAACCTGGTCCCTCCCTGGAACTTTGGGTATCTGTATGACACCTGAGACTCAGAGGAAGAGTTCTGCAAATATGAAAGTCAGCATTACCCCATACAGCAACTGTTAAAACAGCTGAAAAAGAAACCAGAATTTAATTAGAGATATGAATGAAACTGATCTGGTTAGGACTAAGGCAAACTAGACTAAAGGGTAAAGGATGATATTGACTGTGTTTTAAAACTTCGACTTCTATGTGAGACCAAAGGACTAGATGTTTATTTGGTGCAAAATTTATATTTTCTGTAGCACACTACCTAATTTAATTTGTATGGTCGGTTTATTCAAACACCATAATTCCATGGATACTTGAGTAGGGAGTGTGATCTTGTTGGTTTGTACAGATTAATGTGGAGCCCTGATACATCCCAGAGTAATCTGGGCAGAGAATAAAAAAGTATGTGCAAAGCCCCCTTGAGGGACTGCAGAAAAATATGGAAATATTAAACTGCCCCACCTGGGGAATTCCTGATATTCTCACAAGCATTGGGGACTACCAATTTAATGAGTCAAGCCCTTGATCTTGGGGCTTGCCCTTATGAAACATATTCCTGCAAAGGAGAAGCCAAGCCTACTTATAATTATGCCTAAGAGTCACCCCTAGAGAACCTCTTTGGTTGCTCAGATGTGGCCTCTCTCTCTCTAAGCCAACTCTGCAGGTAAACTCACTGCCCTCCCCCCATGTGGGACATGACTCCCAAGGGGAATAAATCTCCTGACAACAAGGGACATGACCTCCGGGGATAAGCCTGGCCCTGGCATTGTGGGAGTGAGAAAGCCTTCTTGGGGAAGATAAATGAAACAAAATAAAGTTTCAGTGGCTGAGAGATTTCAAATGGAGTTGGGGGTCATTCTCGAGGTTATTCTTATGCATTATATAGATATCCCTTTTTAGTTTTTAGTGTATTAGAATAGCTAGAAGGAAATACCTGAATCTGTTGAACTGTAATCCAGTAGCCTTAATTCTTGAAGATGAGTGTATAACTATATAGCTTACATGGTGTGACTGTGTGATTGTGAAAACCTTGTGGCTCTTACTCCCCTTATCCAGTGTGTGGACAGTTGAGTAAGAAAGTAAAGACAAAAAAGAAATAATAGGGGGGTGATAAGGGGTATGGAATGTTTTGAGAGTTCTTTTTAATTTTATTTTTATTTTTAATTTTTTTGGAGTAATGAGAATGTTCAAAAATTGTGGTGCTGAATGTACAACTATATGATGATACTGTGAATCACTGTACACTTTGGATGATTATCTAGTATTTGAATATATCTCAATAAATTGCATTAAAAAAGAAGTCAAATCAGTAGAAAAACTTTTCCCATCCCATGATTATAAAAATATAAAAATATAATTTTATAAGTAAAATATTAATTTTGCTTATGTGCATATTAGTTCATGTATATATTTTTACCATTTCAAATGCTCTTTGTAGCAATGGTAGCTAACTATCAACCACAGATACATGTTTCCTTTCCAAGTTGTAGAACTCTCCCTTGGATGTGACTGCCCATCTAGAGACTTCTTTTCCCTGATCCATTTGACTCTGACTGGGGTGATGTGACAATTTCTGGCTAATAGAAGGTGAATGGAAATGACGTATGTCACTTCCAGCCTGAGGGGAAGCACATGTGCCTTATCACTCTCTCTTTTCCTATCTACCAGCTGGAGGTTGGTACTAAGGATGTCCTTAAAAGTCATACACTAAAGATGGCAGTGTCTCTGTTAGTCTGGGTACCAGAATGACTGCACGGAGCAGAGCCTTCACCACACACCCCAACCCTCAACAAGGAATACCTTCATTGGACTTTTATATAAGTAAGAAACTTTTAAGTTACTAGAATTTAGGGGTTTGTACCTTGTAACAATTGGCATTATCCTAAGTTATACAATCTTTAGCTTTATGGACTTTATTTTTCTTTTTGTGGTAGAGAACTATCCTCATTTTTTACCCCATATGATAGCCAATTTTTCTAATAGAATTTCAATAGAGTCTTTTTCCAAATGTTTCCATATATTAACATTCCCTAGAGGCCTGTTTCTGGATTGTATTCTATTCATTGTCTATGACACTAGACAATAATAGGGTAAGATCCCCTTCAATATTATTCTTTTTCAAAAAATTTCTTGATTATTCTAAACCATGTGTTTTATAATAAACTTATAAAGTTAGAGAACATAATTTTGATAGATTTTGGCATATGAGATTTATAGACATCTTCTTTATTGTCTCTCTCTTCTCCTACTCACTGAGTTGTTAAGTTCTGTTGCTTATGTCTCCATATCTGTCACATCTATTTTCCTCTTTCCACTTATCCTGTCTCTTCCTTAGTTCAGGCCTATGTCACCTCTCTCTCAGCTACCTCTACAACTTGGTCTCCACTCTCCTGCTTTTCCTTTCTCCAAACCATACTATAGCCAGAATAAAATGTTAAACTGATTATATTACTTTTCTGATCAAAAAAAGCTTTTAGTATCGAGAACAAGGATGAAATTCTGATGCCAGGCATTCAAAGTACTCTACAAAACTCAGTTTTGTAAATTTACAGAAAGTAAAGAAATTTACTTTCAAGCTCTGCCTGAAAAGCCCTTCCTCCTTAACTTCCTGGCTAATACCTATTTGCTTTTAGACTCCAGCACAGGCATCAACTTGTTGAAGAACCCTACCTACACACCGCTAGCATCCCAGGGCTCTGAGGCAACTCAGATGTTGATAACTAATACCCCCTATTATAGTATTCTGTTTACTTGCTGGTCTTTCTCAGATGACTATAGAATATTGAAGACATTGAGTTCCTAGCTCAGGATCTGCCACACTATAGAAGTTCAATACTTATTTGATGGATGAGTGACTAGTGATAGCAAGGGAAATAGAATAAAATTTTAAATTTTAAATTTCAAGGCTCTTAAAAATGATAGAGTTAAATCTCTCTCACTTTGCAGTTGAGAAACTGAGGCACTAATATAAAAAAATTAAATATTCTATTTTTGGATATGAGATATTTGTGCTGTTTGAATCAGTTATGTTCCTCAGAAAAGACTATGTTCTTTTGATCCATTCTTGTGGGGGCAGACTTATTGTTGGGTGGGACTTTTTGATTAGGTTGTTTCCATGGAGATGTGATCCAGCTTACTCAAGGTGGGTCTTAATCCCCTTGCTGGAGTCTTTTATGAGGGGAGAAAAGGCAGAACATCTTGGAGACAGCTCAGAGATGCTTAGAGAGAAATGGCCAGGGACATTTTGGAGACAGCCATTGAAACCAGAACCCAGGACAGAAGGACCAGCAGACATCACCATGCGCCTTCCTGTGTGACAGAGAAACCCTGGATGCCAGCAGCCTTTCCTCAGAGAAGGTTTCTGCTTCTTGATGCCTTAATTTGGACATTTTCATGGCCTTAGAACTGTAAATTTACAAACTGAAAAATCCTCACTGGAAAAGCCACCTATTTGGCTTCAGCAAACTGAAACAACATCCCCTGAAAAAGTCTCCACTCAGAATCAACTAATAAAAGGACAGATTCCATTTGCCTGGAACTCTGGAGGCCAACAGAGTCTGGAGAAGGACTCCACAAATGCTGAATCAAAGATAAAGAAAATAATCGGCAACATCAGGTAGGAGAATTTTGAGCAGAACCTGCCAGTCTGGACTTCTCCCCATCATTCTGTCCCACACAACATAGGAGTTACACAATCTACACTGACTCCAGAAGAAATAGAAGACCTCAAAAAACCAATAACAAGTAAAGAGATTGAATCAGTCATCACAAAACTCTTAACAAAAAAAAAGCCTAGGACCAGGTTGCTTCACAGGTGAATTCCACCAATCATTCCAAGAAGAATGAATACCAATTCTGTTAAAAAAAAATTGGAGAGGAGGAAACACCACCTAACTCATTCCGTGAGACTACATCGCCTTAATACCAAAGCCAGATAAAGATATCACAAGAAAAGGAAATTAAGGGTCCATTTCTCTAATCAACATAGATGCAAAAATCCTCTACAAAATACTAGGAAACCAAATCCAACAGCATATTAAGAGAATTATACACCCTGATTAAGTGGGTTTTATCCCAGATATGCAGGGGTGTTTCAACATAAGGAAATCAATTAATGTAATATACCACATTAACAAAATGAAGGGAAAAAAACACATGATCCTCTCAATTGATGCAGAAAAGACATTTGACAAAATCTAGCATCCTTCCTTTATATAAACATTTAGAAAAATAGAAATAGAAGGAAACATCCTCAACATGATAAATGGCATTTATGAAAAACCCAAAGCTAACATCATACTCAATGAAGAAAGACGAAAAGTTTTCCCTCTAAGGTCAAGAACAAGACAAGGATCCCCACTGTCACCACTGTTATTCAACGTTGTATTGAAAGTTCTAGCTAGAGCAGTTACACAAGAAAAAGAAATAAAAGGCATCCAAAGCAGAAAGAATGAAGTAAAACTTTCACTTTTTTGCAGATGACATAATCGTATATTAAAGAAAGTCCTGAAAAATCTACAGCAAAGCTGCTAGAGCTAATAAACGAATTCAGCAAGGTGGCAGGGTACAAGATCAACATACAAACATCAGTATTTCTTTTTTTAAAAAATTAAATGCAATTTTACTGAGATATATTCACAAAACATACAGTCAGTTTTTCATAGTGTCATCGTATAAGTATTTCTTAACACTAGTAGTGAACAATCTGAGGAGGAAATCAAGAAAAATTTATTCATTTACAATAGCAACTAAAAGAACAAAATGTCTAGGAATAAATTTAACCAAGGATGTAAAGAACTTACACACAGAAAGCAACAAAACTTTGTTAAATGAAAGCAAAGAAGATCTGTATAAATGGAAGGATATTCCACGTTCATGGATTTGGAAGACTAAATATTAAGATGTCAATTCTTCCCAAAATGATTTACTAAGTCAATGCAATCTCAATCAGAATTCTAAAACCTACTTTGCAGAAATGGAAAAGCCTGTTATCAAGTTTATTTGGAAGGGTAAGGGCCCCAAACAGTCAAAATGATCTTGAAAAAGAATAATGAATTTGGAGGACTCACGCTTCCTAACTCAAAAGCTTATTATAAAGCTACCGTGGTCAAAACAGAATGGTACCGGCACAAAGATGGATATATTGACCAATGGATCGAACTGAGAGTTCAGAAATAGACCCTCACATCTATGGTCAACTGGTTTCTGACAAGGCTGCCAAGTCCACTCAATTGGAAAAGAATAGTTTCTTCAACAAATGGTGCTGGGAAAACTGGATATCCATATGCAAATAATGAAGGAGGGCTCTATACCACACTGTACACAAAAATTAACTCAAAATGGGTCAAAGACCTAATATAAGATTCAGAAATAGAAAACTCCTACAAGAAAATAAAAGGAAGAATCCTCAGAACTTGTGTTAGGTAATGATTACATCCAAAGCAAAAGTAATAAAAGAAAAAAAAAATGATTAATGGGAACTCATCAAAATTAAAAATTTTTGTGCATCAAAGGACTTTAGCATGATAGTAAAATGATAACCTATACAAAAGGAGAAAATATTTGGAAACCACATATCTGATAAGGGTTTAATATCCAGAGTATATAAAGAAATCCTTCAACTCAACAACAAGGAGTCAAACAACCAAATTAAAAAGTGGGCAAATGATTTGAATAGACTTTTCTCCAAAGGAGACATACAAATGGTTAATGAACATGTGAAAAGATGCTCAACATCATTAGCCATCAGGGAAATGCAAATAAAAACCATAATGAGATACCATGTCACAACTATTAGAATGGCTACTATGAAAAAACAGAAAATTACAAGTGTTGGAGAGGACATGGAGAAATAGGAACACTCATTTGTTGCTAGTGGGAATTCAAAATGCGGCAGCCACTGTGTAAGACAGTTTGGCAGCTCCTCAGAAAATTAAGTATAGGATTACCACATGACCCATCAATTCCATTGTTAGGTATATACTGCAAAGAATTGAAAGCTGGGACTCAAACAGGCATTTATATACCAATGTTCATTGCAGCATTATTCATAATTGCCAAAAGATGGAAGCAACCCAAGTGCCCATCAACCAATGAATTGATAAACAGAATGTGGCATACAAACACAAGGAATATTATTCATCCGTAAAAAGGAATAAAGTTCTGATACATGTGACAATATGGATGAACCTTGAAGGTATCATGTTGAGTAAAATAACTCGGACACAAAAGGACAAATATCATATCTATCACTGATATGAATTAGAATAAGGAAATTTATAGTGTCAGAAACTAGAATAATGTTTTAGGGGCCGAGGTGAGGGTAGGGAATGGGCTGTTATTGCATCATTAGTACGAAATATCTGTTTGGGGTGATAAAAATGCTTTGACAATGGATGATGGTGATTGTAGCACAAAATTGTGCATGTAATTAGCAGCCCTGGGTTATAGATTTGAATGTAATCAACAGGAGAAATTTTAGGTTGTATATATGTTACTATAAAGAAAATGAAAGAAAAAATCCATAGACTGCACAACAAAAACAGTGAACCCTAAGTTAAATCATGGACCACAGTTAACAGTATAATTATAAAAATGTGCTTTCATCAATTTTAACAACTGCACCACACCAATGCAAGATGTTAATAATAGGCAGGTATATGGGAACTCTGTATTTTATACATGACTGTTCTGTAAATCCACAGCTTCTCTAATAAAAAAATATTTAGCCTAGGAAGAAGTAGAAACAGTCAAAAAATATACAGAGAGATGTTCCTCTTTATAATTTCTATTTTTGAAATTTAAAATAGCAATGAGGTACCATTTTAATGTATCAAACTGACAAAGTAAAAAATTTGAAAAACCAATATTGGCAAGGAGACAGAGAAAAGGTTCTTTCATGAAGATTTCATGTAAGGATAAAGTGGTATAATTTGGTGGTGGTGGTGTTGCAATCTGGCATTATTTACTGAAAGCATTAAACTGAGAATGCTTTTTATTTCAGTAGTTTTCCTTCTAGGAATTTATGCTAAAGAAAAAATTGGAGATGTCCACAAAGGTTTATATAAGAGTGCTTATTACATGATTACTAATAATATAAAAAATTAGAAACAAACCAAATAAATAACAAAAATGAATTGATCAAATACAGCATGGCATATCCATTCTAATGCATAGACTCAGGAGCCCATGTGCTGAGATCCAAACCTGGCTCTGCCTCTGATTATCTGGATTCCATCTCTATGCCTTAATTTCTTCATTTGTAAAATGAAGATAGTTATGTACCTATGTCATAGGGCTGTTTTGAGTATTAAATAAATTGACATATGTGAAAATTCTCAGAACAAGTGCCAACATATATTAAATTTTAGCTAATTCATTATTATTACTATTATTACAATGGATAACCATGCAACTATAAAGCATCATGTCTTAGAAGAATACTGATGACATAAGAAAATGTTTCTAATATTTCATTATGTAAAGAACTGATTACATAGTAGGATTCAAGGGATGTTTACAATTTTGTCCCCAAAAGGAGTATGTATTCTTACAGTTTATATAAAAATAAATACCAGCATGTTAACAGTGATTATCTCTCGGTGGTGGGATTATGGATAACCTTTAGTTTCTTTATACATAGCTCTTTTGTCAAAATGATCTATAATAAGCATGCATTCCTTTTGTAATGAAAAAAAATGGAGAACTATCATTTATTTAAGATAAGAAGTTATGGCCCAGGAAAGGTTTTATATATAGGCCAAGGTCATTTATCTAGTCTGTGGTGAGGAAAAGTGTATTGAGTGCCTCTATATGCAGGTTTATCCAAGGGGTTCAGTTCACAGATTTTATTTCATTATTTCCCTCTGTAACGGCCCTCCGAGGAGGCACAGTGGTTTGCGGAATTCATGTGAGACAGCCTAGGGATCAATTCCTAGTTCTGCCCTTAGTTGTTGTTTCAGGTCTATTAATCTTGTTGACCCTTGGAGTCCTTACCTGTAAAAGGGGATAGATCCATTTTTCTCCCAGGCCTGTTGTGAAGATTAAATGAGACGATACACACAAAGCCCTGAGTCTGCTTTAGTGTGCCTGGAACCAAATTAATGTCTTAATTAAAAAAAATTATTGTGTACACTTTCTCTCTCACACATATACATACTCAACTTTTATAGATCAGTAAATGGACACTAGAGTTCAAGAATCTTGTCCCAGGTCATTCAGCCAGTAACTGGAGCCAAGAATCAAACTCACATCTGTCCAATTCTAAAGCCCTTACTTTTTATTCTGTGCTTCTGTTTTGATAACTTTTATCTAGTAAAAGACCTGGTAAACCAAGATGTGGGTAGTCAGTGAAGCCTTAAATGGAAACTCCAAGCAGTAAAGTATTATTTAAGAATTGAGAATATAATTACTTGCAAATGGTTGGCATTCAGATAAAATTTAGCAAAAATCTTATAATTAACAAATTTTTATATTTTATATTGTCCCAATGGGACAGCAGAATGTAGCAGACTGGTCAGCCTATCCTGTCTATATGGAACCATTTCTGCATGATTTTGCAGTTTTTTAGTTTCCCACATATATCATGTGCCTGATGTTTTAATGCTGACAGAGTAGCAAAACAAGAAGGAATTGAAAATTTTTTAGTTCCATTATATTTTCCTATGCATACAAAATTCTAACTTCTCAAAAGGAACAATGATGTAACCTAAGGAAGTATAAAGAACATTGAACTATGCCTGATTTAACTATCAATTCTGCCGTTAACTAGCTTTGCCACCACTTATCTCTCAGAACCTGTTTCCTTAACTGTAAAATGAGGTGAATTGGAGTAGAAAGTGTGTAGGATGTTTTCTAACTCCTCTGAAGGTCTAGAATTCTAAGCGGTATGTTCTTTTTTTTTTTTTTTTGGACACTAAATGTTTGAATTACATAGCATCAGCAGGAGGTTTTGTGAAACTGTTTTTCTCAAATTAAGTGATAAGGCAGTTGATCCATTCATTCACTAGTTCATTCAACAACTAGTTTCTATTGCATGACTGCTATTAGCCAAACACTGGGGATAGAGCAGTGAATAAAACAGAAAATTTTTCTGCCCCCCTGGAGCGTATGTTCTGTTGGGGTAGGTTGACATTAAACAAATAAATAAATACAGAATATAATATCAGGTAGTGATAAGGGCCCTGGAGAAATAAAAAGCAGGGTGAGGGGTGGAGTCAGAGAGGAGCACGGGATGCCTAAATGGATGGTCAGGAAAAGCATCTCTAAAACATTTGAGCTAAGACTTGATGAGGTGAAGGAGGGGCCTTGACCATCTCTAGGGGGGATGTTCCAGGCAGAAAATCAGAAGCATGATCAGTGTATTCATGGGGAGGCAAGGAGGTGAATTTAGCTTGAGAGGAGTGAGAAGGGGAAAGTGGGTTTCATCAGGATCCTGCAGAGCCCTGGAGGCTCTGGTAATGGCCTTAGATGCCATTCTAAGAGTGATGGGCAGCAATGGAAGGGTTTTAGGTAGCGGAGTGCAGGATCAGATTGACATTTTACAAGATTATTTTGGTTTCTTTGTGGGCAACACTGGGAGGGAGCTGAATGGTGAAACAGGAAGACCAGTTAAGGAAGCCACTGCCTTGGTTAGAAGAGCCAGTTTCAAGTGAGAGACCTGAGAAGGGGCTGGATTTGGGACATGTGAACAAAGAGCAGTAACATTTGATGAAGGATTAGTTGTGGAGTGTGAGACAAAGAAAGGAAGAAAGGGTAACTTCAATGTTTTTGGCCTGAGCAATTGTGTGAATGAAATGCTATTTGCTGAGATGGGGGAACACTGTGGACACAGGGAGAGGGCTATTTGAGGAGCAAAATCAGGAGCTGGATTTGGCTGTGTTAATTTTCAGATGCCTACTAGATATCCAGTAGACAGTGGGCAAGGCTGCGTTTTGGGGTGACGTTAGGGCTCAGGCAATAGTTTTTTTGTTGTTTTGTTTTGCTTTTCTTTAATGTTACAGGACTAGATGGGTTTAAATACCAAGTTAGTTAGATCATCTCCAGTTACCACCAGTATCTAGAGAAATTATTGCTTCAAATGTGATCACAAACATTTAATTTCAGATGTGAGTTACAGATTGGAGGATATAAGGAAGCTGTGTTTCTGATTTATAAAATGGGAAAGAAGCATTTGTCCCCCAAGTGTCATTGTGAATGAGTAGGAGGCAAACACATCCTATTTAAGGCACACTACGGTATCTTGAGTAAATTATCTAGGTGTCATTCCAACAATCCTTAACAAATCAAGGGGATGGAAAGTCACATGCATTTTAGATGAATCAGAACATGATTTAGGCCAATGACATGGCAGCTGTATGTTATTTTCTTTTATATAGAAAAGTACATAAATGTAAATTGGAGAGGCAAAAAAGAAGTCCCTTAGTTTTTTTGAAACTTGTAGAATGTGGTATTGTTCAAGACAGGCTTTTAGAAGCAGCAATTTTGTACTCTGAGGTTCTCAGATGTTTACACTGATCTTCTAACACCTATTTTCATACATACTAAATGGCAAAACTGCAGTCAGTTTCATTTCCTAAACAGAGCCACATAGCAGTATTTGACTACAGATCTAAAAAAAGATTTGGATTCCCACCAATGAATGATCAGAGTTGAAACTTCTACAGGAAATCCCTGAATATCCTATGATGAAATCCAATGCTTAGATATGTCATTCAGGATCATGATCTGAATGTTTAAAGTACTTTACAGGTCTAAGTTTACAGAAGAGAAACAAAATACCTAACTTTCAGTATTCCCTTTTTGCACTTCCTCTAAGTGGTTGAATGGGTAACTATGAATCCTGGCAGCCAGTTTTGTTTACTAGTACTAGGATGCGTAATTTTTCTCTGAGAAACTTGATACTTCTTTTCAGATGTCAAACAGGTTATGGTTAATCATTACCTACTTCTAAAAATTTTTGAAAGGATATCTTCAGGAAGTTCCTGTGCTATTTGGATTTTGCAGATGGAGGTGTCTGCCACTTCAGCTAAAATGTCTCCAAGCAAAGGACACCTATGGATGTTGTCCAAGTGTTATCTGGGGAAATTGAGAATTACCCTGGTTCACTTGGCTCTCAATCTTTTTCCCTGCACAATTTCTTATATTTAGAAATAAGAAATGGATATAATTTAGGCTCCCTGATAATCCTTAGGGATGAACACTGGGGTGTGAAAAAGGACTTGTTCTTCAATGAAGAATGAAAAGATAGTGCTTTAAAGGAGCGAATTTGAGTAAATACAAGCCACAAATAAATATCTGAGAGTCTAATTTTGAAAATCCTACTTGCTTCCATGTATAGATCTATTGTATCTATTTGTATTTTTGGGGGGAGGTGGTGGTGGTTATCATCAAAATAGGCCATATTTAATTACATATGAAGTCCCATCTTTACCTATAAATCCCCTGCCAAAATTTGCCCTCATTGAACTAGATAGATGGCAGCTCTCAGAACTTTGTAATTTCCTACTTGCTTTTATGTGTTACTATTTATGATCCCTACAAAGTGTACTGCTGTTCTTATCTGTGCTTAAATGGAAATAAATAGTGTCCCAGAGAGGTTTGCAGAAGATAATGCAATAAGTTACTTCCAGAGACAGGATTAGAATTCACGTTAACTGGCTCCTGAAGCTGCAGTTCAGACTGTGAAACATATTGTCTTACAACAAATCCTAAAGCTACAGGGAAAAATCCGGCTTTGGACTCACTTTTCTTTTCAGTATCAATTCCTTTCCTACTGTTAGGAGCTTTTTGAATAAGACACGCTCTGTTTAAGGGAGAACAAAAAACAAGGTTTATTGAAAACATGTGATGATACAACCTAGGGATCCCTTATAAAGAGGCTGGAGATGGCCTGGTGGATGGAGTTCACTATCATTCAGGAGCTGGATATTTTCCCATAAACTAAATACGGAAAAATATCAAGACAACATAATTCAAAAATAGTTTCAGATGTGCACATTTTAACATTATGACCAGTAAATACTGAAGAAAACCACAGAAACTTGATAAGAAATGGATTTTTGAATCACACTATGGCAAATGTCCTAAGGATTAGTTACAGTACTTTGATCTCCAAATTCCAAACACAGATTTGGAGTCTGTGGTAGAGGCTAAAATCAAATATTTAGAACAGTTTGTCAAAACCAGAAGTAAAAAATAAATGCAGTCTGGAAGTAGAAGAGCCTCCTTTCTGTAAGGGAGCCATAAATTCCTTAAAATTACAAGTATGCAAACTAGGCACTTTATCAAAAAATATAATCCTATTCATACGATCAGGCTAGAGAATTGTAGCAATTAGACAAATAATGCAGGCAGAAATTATTTTTCTGAAAACTTTTGATAACTGAGGTAAAGGTGCTATTTTTTTTGTCTTATATTGCTTGGATAATTGCCTCAATATTTTTCTTCATTTGCTCGTGTCGAATGTGTTGTTTTTACAGTGTATGTGTAGGGGGTGCTGTTGGGGGAGGTGATCACCATGTGAATGTTTACTCGCTTGCAATTTTCTGAATTTTTATTCATTCGAAACATACTTATTATGGCCAGACATTGTGGTAGAATTGGGTACACACTGGTAAAGGGCTTGGCTGGGGCATGTATGGGGTGGACAAGACAGATGCCCTCTGCCCTCACAGGGGTGACAGGACAGTGGGCATAGAAGACACTGCATCAATAACCATAATAACGGGTGGTGAATGTTATGATAGGAAAAATACAAGGAGCATATTGCAGGGACCACTAACCTAGTAAGAAGCCAGAAAAGTCCTCCTAGGGAAAATGTATGTTAAGTCATAATTAAAGACCAGTCAAAACCAAGGCAACAAAATAAACTCTAATTAATCCAACAATCATTAGGTACCTTAACACAACCATTCCTGAAATTATTTATTACTTAAAAAGAACTCTAGACTCATAAAGTGCCTTGCTTTATTCATTCCCCCTTGCACCCCTGACTTTTAAAACAAATTTTATTCTTATTAAGATACATATATACTCTCAAATTCCAGGAATGCAGTATTGAAAAGTTATTTTGAGGAAAAATTATTTTTAAAAATATACAGAGATCTTACTAACTTGGTAATTTTTTTTCTGATTGTATTTACTATTCTAGTGTTGATCAGAGATGACACTGAACCCATCCACTTTTACGATTCAGTTTACTATTACCAAGAGTTATGAAGTATTTATTATATTCCAGGCCCTGAGCTAAGCACTTTACATGCATTATCTTGTTTAATCTTCTTGGGTAATCATTTGAGAAGGTACGACTAAAATTCCAAGTTTAAAATTCAAGAAATATCTGGAGGGTAAATTAAGGCAAATCAGAAAATACATTTTAGTATTTTAGAACAGGGTTTTGTTAAGAGTTAAAAATGCTATTCTGTGTTACTTTATCACAGAACTGAGAGCATTCATATGAAAATCCTATGGTAAGTTACCTTTGGCATTGTCTTTCTTTGCAAGGACAAAGATGTCTTGAGATTCTGCACAATGTACATCATGTTTTTATGACTAGGAATGAACTGATCAACCTATCCCAATATTAAATATGCCAAGATAATAAGACAATACTTAAACTGTACTTACTTTTTGCCAGTCAGCAGTTCTTTTTATTTAGATTTTGAATAGCTGATATATTTATATGGTGCAAATATCAAAATGATATAAAAACGTAAATGGTGAGAAGGCTTGCTCTCTCCACTTTCCCCAATCACTTTGTCCCCAACTCACCATCTTCAGGTGAACATATTTATTCATTTCTCTTTTTTATCCTTCCAATGTTTTTTTATACAAATACAAGCAATATGGATATAAACTCTTATTTTTTCCTTTCTTACACAAAAACACAAAAAGTAGCCCACTATATACACAGCATACAACTTAGGGCTTTTTAAAATACTCGCTATATCTTGGGATCCCTCTATAGCTATACAGAGGGATTTTTTTTTTTTTTTTTGCATTTTTTTTTTATTTTATTAATTTTAAAAAAGTTTTATTCAGACACCATACAATCCATCTTAAGTGTACAATCAATGGCTCTTATTATAATCTCATAGTTAGACATTAACCACCACAGTCAATATGAGAACATTCTCATTTCTTCCGGAAAAAAAAGTCCTAGATCCCGTATGTCCCCCCTATGGGTTGACATTTAACTTTGGTATGGTGCCTTTGTTACAATTAATGCAAGAATATTACACTGTTACTTTTAACCATACACTTTATTTTGCATTAATTGTATTTTTTCCCCATATGCCACCATATTAACACCTTGTAATAGTGACATACGTTTGTTGTAGTTCATGTAAGAACTTTCTTATATTTGTACAATTAACCACCATCATTGTTCAGTCTAGGTTTCACTAAGTTATACAGTTCCGGTTTTTATCCTCTAGCTTTCTTTTTGCACAGAGAGATCTTCCCCATTCTATGTGACTGTTTGGATGTGCCTTAGATTATTCAGCTATTCTGAATACTTATAAATTTATGGAAGTATTAGGAAGTAGAATTTCTGGGTTAAAGAGTAAATACCAGAAACTGGAAAATCCGTTTAAGGACACAGCACTTCAGCGATGCACTTGGGAGCCATTAGACAGCAAAATCACAACAGAGGAGGCGGGGCAAGATGGCAGAGTGGTGAGGAGCAGAATTTCGTCTCTCCCCTAGAGCAGCTGGCAGTTACCCAAGAACTATATGAAACAGCGTTTTCGGGGTCTCCAGTAACCAGTCACACATTGGACTCAAGTTTGGAATTGGAGGAAAAGCTGAGATCGCAGCGAACATTGTAAGTTCCCCGGACCAGGGGTCTGGCGCCCCTCCCCACCCAGACCTCACAGACTGTCTTGCTGCTGGCTTCCTGAAAGGGGGGGAAAAAAGAACCAAAAAACAGCAATCTGCTGAGGGCAAGAAGGGAGGCTCAACCCAGCCTCAACTGCAGAATTAACAAATTAATTAACTAACTTTGGGAGCTGGGGTGCTAAAGAAGGGCTGGGCTCCAAGAAGTGGGGGCACGTAAAAGCGGGCACCCATTCCCAGACTCCAAAAAAGCCATTTTTTTTTTCCCTTACATTTTGTCCCTTCTGGCTTCTCACTGATCCCTTATCTCTTTGCATTTCAATAGCCCCTGGCAGGGGTGGAACTGAAGCGGTTGGAGAGTAATTATCAGACAATAGCCCAAAGCTTATCTTTAAATGCTCTATACTGACACTGACAAAACTTCCAGGCTGGGAAAAGACGTTTAAAAGAGACTCTTATTTTTTCCTTTTTTTCTTTTTCTTGATTTCTTTTCTACTTTTTTTTTTTTTTTTTTTTTTTAATCTAAAAGTAATATATGTGGTTATTTTCTATCAGAAAGCCCAGGTTGAGGGACTAGGCTGGGCTTGAGGGGAGACAGAGTACCCACAGTGTCTTTGAATTCCGTATTCACTACTGAAGGCCTCCAGCCCCATCTTTAATTGGTAACTCAGGCTGACCAAGGAATCTACCTTGAGAGGCCCCAAAGAGGAGAGAGGAGAAGGGAATAGTGCCCCTGAGAGACAACTGGAGGTCTGCGGATTGGGAGAGTGGAGGGAGGCCCAGCTCAACTGGCAGTCCTCCTTCTGGGAATTCAGACCCCAGGGGCTGGAATTCAGATTCCAGCTTCAGTCAGCCACGCCCCTGACAGGCTCAGAGTCACCAGGAGAACTAAAGGCTCCATACCTCCTTACACTGGTGGGGGAGCTGCGGGCTGGCCAGCGCCACCTGCTGGACAGGAGAGGAAAAGCACCAATTCTAAAGGCCTCATAGGAGGGTCTCATTCTCAGAAAAACTCCATACCCTCCCAATGATACCTGGGCCTCACTAGACTGGGAAAATCTGACTAGGGTCGACCATATCCGAGGAGACCCACTCACAAAAAGGTTACATAGAGGCAGAGCAAGAAACAGAAAAAACAAGAGGGGAAAAATTCTGATCAACTAAATAGAACCTAAGTTAGAGGTCTAGAATAAGTTGAACTGAATAACAGAGGCCAGAGAACAAAGCCAACCAACAAGAAAACCACTAGGTAAAAGACAGAAAACAAGCTCCAAAATAAACTAATCAAGAGAATCAGATGCCTAGACAACTTAAGATAACAAGCCATACCAGGAAACACGAAAACATGTACCAGCCAAAGGAACAAACTAATAGCTCAGCTGAGACACAGGAGTGGAGGCAACTAATGCTAAATAAATTTGATGAAATGAAGGAAGATATAGCAAAAGAGCTGAAGGATATAAAGAAGACACTGGCTGACTATAAAGAAGAATTCATAAATTTAAAAAAACAAATGGCAGAACTCATGGGAATGAAGGCCACAATGGAGGAGATGAAAAACACAATGGAGGGACACAACAGTAGATTTGAACAGGCAGAAGAAAGGATCAGTGAACTGGAAGACAGGTCATTCGAATTCATACACACAAAAGAACAGCTGGTGAAAAAAATGGAAAAATATGAGCAGGGTCTTAGGGAGCTGAGTGACAACATGAAACGCACGAATATACGTGTTATGGGTATCCCAGAAGGAGAAGAGAAGGGAAAAGGGGCAGAAAGAGTAATAGAAGATATATTCACTGAAAATTTCCCAACTCTTATAAAAGACAGAAAATTAGAGATTCAAGAAGTACAACGTACCCCAAATAGAATAGATCCCAATAGACCTACTCCAAGACACTTACTGGTCAGATTGTCCAATGTCAAAGACAAAGAGAGGATTCTGAAAGCAGCAAGAGAAAAGCAATCCATCACATACAAGGGAAGGTCAATAAGACTATGTACAGATTTCTCTGCAGAAACCATGGAGGCAAGAAGACAGTGGCATGATATATTTAAGATACTGAAAGAGAAAAACTGCCAACCAAGAATTCTATATCCAGCAAAACTTTCCTTCAAAAATGAGGGAGAGATTAAAACATTTTCAGACAAACAGACACTGAGAGAGTTTGTGAATAAGAGACCGGCACTACAAGAAATACTAAAGGGAGTGCTACAGGCTGATAGGAAAAGACAGGAGAGAGAGAGTTGGAGAAGAGTGCAGAAATGAAGATTATCAGGAAAGGTAAAAGGAGAGGGGAAAAAATAAGATATGACATATAAATTCCAAAAAACAAAATGGTAGTACAAAGTACTGCCCTTACAGTAATAACACTAAATGTAAATGGATTAAACTCCCCAATAAAAAGACACAGACTGGCAGAATGGATTAAAAAACAGGACCCATCTATATGCTGTCTACAAGAAACTCACTTTAGACACAAGGACAAACATAGACTGAAAGTGAAAGGTTGGAAAAAGATATTTCATGCAAACAACAACCAGAAAAAAGCGGGAGTAGCCATATTAATATCAGACAAGTTAGACTTCAAAAGTGAAACAATTAAAAGAGACAAAGAAGGATACTATATATTAATAAAAGGGTCAATTCATCAAGAAAACATAACAGTCATAAATATTTATGCACCAAACCAGAATGCCCCAAAATTCATGAGGCAAACACTGCGATCACTGAAAGGAGAAATAGATAGCTCTACAATAATAGTTGGAGACTTCAATACACCACTCTCATCAATGGATAGAACATCTAGACAGAGGATCACTAAAGAAACAGAGATGTTGAATTGTATGATAAATGAACTAGACTTGACAGACATTTATAGAACACTACATCCAACAACAGCAGGATACACTTTTTTCTCAAGTGCTCATGGAACATTCTCTAGGATAGACCACATGTTGGGTCACAAAGCAAGTCTCAACAAATTTAAAAATATTGATATTATACAAAACACTTTCTCAGACCACAATGGAATGAAGTTGGAAATAAATAAAAGGCAGAAGGTCATAAAATTCACAAACATATGGAGGCTAAACAACACCCTCTTAGAAAACCAGTGGGTAAAGGAAGAAATTACAAGAGAAATTAGTAAATACCTCGAGGCAAATGACAATGAAAACACAACTTATCAAAACTTATGGGATGCAGCAAAGGCGGTGCTGAGAGGGAAATTTATTGCCCTAAATGCCTATATTAAAAGAGAAGAGAGAGCAAAAATTGAAGAGTTAACTGCTCACCTGGAGGAATTAGAGAAAGAACAGCAAACTAAACCCAAAGCAAGCAGAAGGGAAGAAATAACAAAGATTAGAGCAGAAATAATGCAATTGAGAACAGGAAAACAATAGAGAGAATCAACAAAACCAGAAGTTGGTTCTTTGAGAAAATCAATAAAATCGATGGACCACTGGCTAGGCTAACAAAAAAAAAGAGAGAGCAGATGCAAATAAATGCAATCAGAAATGGGAAAGGAAATATAACTACCGACCCTGCAGAAATTAAGGAGATAATGAGAAGATACTATGAGCAACTATATGCTAATAAACTAGACAACTTAGATGAAATGGACAACTTCCTAGAAAAGCATAAACAACCAACATTAACTCAAGAAGAAATAGATGACCTCAACAAACCAATCACAAGTAAAGAGATTGAGTCAGTCATCAAAAAGCTCCCAAAAAGGAAAAGCCCAGGACCAGATGGTTTCACATGTGAATTCTACCAAGCATTCAAGAACGAATTAGTACCAATCCTGCTCAATCTCTTCAAAAAAATTGAAGAAGAGGGAAAGCTACCTAACTCTTTCTATGAAGCCAACATCACCCTAATACCAAAACCAGGCAAAGATACTACAAAAAAAGAAAATTATAGACCAATTTCTTTAATGAATATAGATGCAAAAATCCTCAACAAAATACTCGCAAATCGAATCCAGCAGCACATTAAAAGAATTATACACCACGACCAGGTGGGATTTATTCCAGGTATGCAAGGCTGGTTCAACACAAGAAAATCAATTAATGTAATACACCACATCAATAAATCAAAGCAGAAGAACCACATGATCATCTCGATTGATGCAGAAAAGGCATTTGACAAAATTCAACATCCTTTCCTGATGAAAACACTTCAAAGGATAGGAATAGAAGGGAACTTTTTCAACATGATAAAGGCAATATATGAAAAACCCACAGCTAACATCACACTCAATGGGGAGAGACTGAAAGCTTTTCCTCTAAGAACAGGAACAAGACAGGGATGCCCACTATCACCATTGCTATTCAACATTGTGCTGGAAGTTCTAGCTAGAGCAATTAGGCAAGAAAAAGAAATAAAAGGCATCCAAATTGGAGAGGAAGAAGTAAAACTTTCACTATTTGCAGATGACATGATTCTATATGTAGGAAATCCGGAAAAATCTACAGCAAAGCTACTACAACTAGTCAATGAATACAGCAAAGTAGCAGGCTACAAGATCAACACGCAAAAATCTGTAGTGTTCCTATACACAAGTAATGTGCAACAAGAGGAGGAAATCAAGAAAAAAATCCCATTTACAATAGCAACCAAAAGAATCAAGTATTTAGGAATAAACTTAACCAAGGACACAAAAGACCTTTACATCGAAAACTATAAGAAACTGCTAAAAAGAAATTGAACAAGACCTGAAAAAATGGAAGAACATACCATGTTCATGGATTGGAAGACTAAATATAGTTAAGATGGCAATTTTACCTAAACTGATTTACAGATTCAATGCAATACCAATTCAAATCCCAACAACTTACTTTACAGAAATAGAAAAACCAGTAACTAAATTTATTTGGAAGGGTAAGGTGCCCCGAATAGCCAAAAATGTCTTGAGAAAGAGGAGTGAAATGGGAGGTCTCACACTACCTGACTTTGAAGCATATTACAAAGCTACAGTGCTCAAAACAGCATGGTACTGGCATAAGGACAGATATACTGATCAATGGAATCGAATTGAGTGTTCAGAAGTAGACCCTCACATCTATGGACAACTGATCTTTGATAAGGCAGTGAAGCCGAAGCAACTGGGAAAGAGCAGCCTGTTCAATAAATGGTGTTTGGAGAACTGGATATCCATTTCCAAAAGAATGAAAGAGGATGTCCATCTCACACCTTATTCCAAAATTAACTCAAAGTGGATCAAAGACCTAAACATTAGCACCAAGACCATAAAACTCTTAGAAGAAAATGTAGGGCAGTATCTTAGAGATCTTGTGAAAGGAGGTGGTTTCTTAGACCTCACACCCAAGGCACGAGCAACCAAAGAACAAATAGACAAATGGGATCTCCTCAAAATTAAACACTTTTGTACATCAAAGGACTTTGTCAGAAAAGTCAAAAGGCAACCTACACAATGGGAGATGATATTTGGAAACCACATATCAGATAAGGGTTTAATATCCCGAATATATAAAGCAATCCTGCATCTCAATAACAGAAAAGCAAACAATCCAATTAAAAAATGGGCAAAAGACATGAACAGACATTTTTCTGAAGAGGAAATACAAATGGCTCAAAAGCATATGAAAAAATGCTCAACTTCACTGGCTATTAAGGAAATGCAAATCAAAACCACAATGAGATATCATCTCACACCTACCAGAATGGCCATTATCCAAAAAACAGAAAATGACAAGTGCTGGAGAGGATGTGGAGAAAGAGGCACACTTATTCATTGTTGGTGGGAATGTAGAATGGTGCAACCACTCTGGAAGACAGTATGGAGGTTCCTCAGGAAGCTAAATATAGATTTGCCATATGACCCAGCTATTCCATTGCTGGGTATATATTCAGAGGAACTGAAACTTAAGACACAGACAGACATTTGTAAACCAATGTTTATTGCAGCATTATTCACAATTGCCAAGAGATGGAAACAGCCCAAATGTCCATCAAAGGACGAGTGGATAAACAAACTGTGGTATATACACATGATGGAATATTATGCAGCTGTAAGACAGAACAAAGACATGGATCAAGTAATAATGTGGCTGAACCTTGAGGACATTATGTTGAGTGAAGTTAGCCAGAAACAAAAGGACAGATTCTGTATGGTCTCACTAATATGAACAGATATTAATGAACAAACTTTGGGAGTTAAAAGCTGACAAACAGGCGACCAGGAGATAGAAAGAGGGCAGAGATCAGCCATTTGATGCTGAAGGACTACAGAATGTTTAGGATTGATCGCATAGATCCAGAAATAGATAGCATAATGCTGTGTGATGGTAGCACGGTATTGTAAGTACACTGAACAAAGATGTCTGTGAGTAAAGCTGAAAGAGGTGGAATAGGAGAATGTATGACACCAGAGGTAACGATAGATGATAAAGACTGGGGCTGTATAACGTGGCAAAAACTGGAGTGGCCAATGACTGTTACTAAATATACAAATATAAAAATGTTTTTGCATGTGGGAAAGCAAATGAATGTCAACCATGTAGAAATTTGAAAAAGGGATGGTATTCAGGAAAAAACATAATCAAAGCAAACTGGAGTCTATGGTCAACAGTAACATTGTAATATACCTCCATTAAATGTAACAAAGGCAATATGCCATTGCTAAATTTATATGAGAAAGGGATATAGGGGAGTAATATGGGGTTCTTGGTAGTGGTGTTATTTGCTGTCCTTAGTAGTATATTGTATTGTATGACACGTACTTTTTTTTTTTTAACATTTTTTCTTATTGCTAAAAAAAAAAAAAAGAAACAATTTTTCTTGTAGTAATCAGTATGTTCAAATGCTGATTGTAGTGATAAATGTACAACTTTATGATAATACCATGAACAACTGATTGTACACTGTGGATAAATGTATGGTATGTGAATATAAGTCTATAAAATTGTAGGAAAATATATATATAGGAGTAAAAGTGTTGGAGAAAACATGGTGAGAGCAATGATGCCTCACCAATATGGACTAACTACAATGTGTAAACTCAGAATTGAATCTTAGAACATAGCCTAACGTGGACACAATAATTGTAATAGTACCTAGATTGTAAGCTCTTACAGCAGTTAACTGTATCCCTGAATTGTAAGGCCTATCTCTAAACTTTGAGATGCTGATCCCCTAGCGTATGTTGTCACAAACATTGGGACTGGTGGTTTGATGTGCTGAGCCCTTGAGCATGGGACCTTGCCCTTATGAAGCTCATTACCACAAAGGAGAGTCTAAAGTTGTATGTAATGGTGCCTAAGAGTCTCCCCGAGTACCTCTTTGTTGCTCAGATGTGGCCCTCTCTCTCTATAACTGAGCCATCTCGACAGGTGAACTCGCTGCCCTCCCCCCTACGTGGGACCCGACTCCCAGGGGTGTAAATCTCCCTGGCAACGCAGAGTATGACTCCCGGGGATGAATGTAGACCCGGCATCGTGGGACTGAGAGTATCTTCTTGACCAAAAGGGGGATGCAAAATGAGACAAAATGGTTTCAGTGGCTGAGAGATTCCAAATGGAGTCGAGAGGTCACTCTGGTGGACATTCTTATGCACTATATAGATAACACCTCTTAGGCTTTAATGTATTGGAATAGCTAGAAGTAAATACCTGACACTACCAAACTCCAACCCAGCAGCCTGGACTCCTGAAGACAATTATATAATAATGTAGATTACAAGGGGTGACAGTGTGATTTTGAGGACCTTGTGGATCACACCCCCTTTATCTAGTGTATGGATGAATGGAGGAATGGGGATAAAAACTAAAGGACAAATGGGGTGGGATGGGGGGATGATTTGGGTGTTTTTTTTTTCACTTTTATTTTTTATTCTTGTTCTGGTTCTTTCTGATGTAAGGAAAATGTTCAGAGATAGATTGTGGTGATGAACGCATAACTATGTTATCATACTGTGGACAGTGGATTGCATATCATGGATGATTGTATGATGTGTGAATGTATTTCAATAAAACTGAATTAAAAAAAAAAAAAAAAAAAAAAAAAAAAAAAAGAGTAAATACCCATGTCATTTTGGTAGATATTGACAAATTCTCTCCCGTAAAGTCTTACTACTTTGCAATCCTGCCGGCAGAGTATTAATGTCTGTTTCCTCATAGTCTCACTGAAAGAGTATGTGGTCACATTTTGGATTTTTGCCAGTCTTATAGGTGAGAAAATGCTAACATTTGCATTTCTTTTTTATGAGTGAGGTTGAGTATGTTTAAGAGGTATATAATAGATATCTTTTACCATGAGCTGTTCATAACCGTTTCCCATCTTTTATTTTCTTTTGTTGTTAAGACTTTTCTTTTTTACTTCTAGAGCTCTTTAAATTATAAGGTAATTTGCTCTTTGTCTCTCATATTAGTTCCAAATATTCTTCCACATTTGGTCTTTTGACTTTGTTTTGTTTTGTCATGCAGTACTCCGATTTTCTGTAGCCTAATTTATCAATATTTTCTTCTATGGCTTCTACATATTAAGTTATAGCTAGGAAGCCTTCCTAATTCCAGGGTTACAAGAGAATTTACACATCTCTGCCTCCCAGTATTTCATGTTTTCATTTAATTTAAATCTTTGACTTATTTGGAGTTTATCCTGGAATATGGTAAGGGATGTGGATCCAACTTGACCTTTTTCCAAATGTGTAATTAGTTGTTCCATTACTGCTTATAACCAGAGTGAGGATGAAGCTGAAACTCATGAATTTGGCCACGCAAAGTTATTACTGTTGAGAAAATGACTTTTCTGTTAGTTATGAATGGAAGACACACTGGGAGATAGTAAGGAGAGTTCTGGAGGAAAAGCAGAGTCTTAGAGAATAGCTTTGCAAATAGGAAGATTGCTGAGAGGTGTGGGATTGGAGAGAACAAATGATCTCTCTCTTTTTAATTTACTGTGGTGACACATATAACACAAAATGCACCATTTTAACCACTTTCATATGTACAATTCAGTAATATTAATTACATTTGTAATACTGTGCTACCATCACCATCATCTGATAATCAAACTTTTTTTTTATCACCTCAAACAGCGATAATTCCCCCATTTCTTCTCACCCCCTTCCAGTCCCTGGTAACCTGTGTTCTACTTTTTGTCTCTATGAATTTGCTTAGTCTAGGTCCTTCATGTAAGTAAAATTATAAAATATTTGTTCTTTTGCATCCGGCTTACTTCACTCAACATGGTATCTCTAAGGTTCATCCATGTTGTAGCCTATATCAGATCTTCAATCGTTTTTTTTGCTGAATGATACTCCACTGTATGTAAATACCACATTTTGCTTATCCATTTATCTACTGAGGGACACTCAGGTTGTTTCCATCTTTTGGCTATTGTGAATAATGCTGCTATGAACATGGGTTTGATTCTCTGTTTTCTATTCTTTCAGATATACACCTTGAGCAAACCACCTCTTTTTAGTCATACTAGAACCATGATGGTAAATGTTGGGTCCAACTTGTTATAACCATTGGGCCTTGGTGGCGATTTTAAACATTTTATTCTGTTGAAATTGTGCTTTGAGGTTCTAACTAAACTAATTATATGTATTCATCATCAGTCAAGCATCATTAATATTGGTCTCAGTAAAGTTTGCTTGAATAAGGACTTTCTACAAAGTAAAGTTAGATTTAAGTAATGGTCCTTCAGGAATTTGTACAATATGGGTTTTTTACATTAATTGGTCTCTAAACACTTCATTGACGTAAACATCAAATTTACATTCATTAGAGCATGAAGAACTGCTCCTTAATGTGATACTTTTTAATTTCTTGACCTAAGTGGTGAAATATGGATTTCAGCAACTTCAGCTTATTAAAATAGTTTTCATGGAAAATCAGAGAAAGCAGTAACATACATTTTCTTTGAAAATAAAAAAATGTCATTTAAATCGGCATAGTTGTAATTTATTACCATGAAATAGTCTAGCTATTTTTATATTTTAGAAAGAATGGCCACATTCTGGAAAACAGTTTGGCAGTTTCTTATAAAGGTAAACCAACAATTACCATATGACCCAGTAATCTCACTCCTGGAGAAATAAAAACTTAACGTTCATAAAAAAGCCTGAAAACAAATGTTCATAGTAGCTTTATTTGTAATAGGCAAAGTCTAGAAACAACCCCAAAGACTTTTAAAAGGTTAATGGCTAAACAAACTGCAGTGCATGTATACCATCAAATACTATTCAGCAATGAAAAGGAATGAACTATTGATAAACAATGGCTTGGATGGATCTCAAAAGCATGATGCAGAGTAACAAAAAGTCAATCTCAAAAGGTTACCTACTATATGATTCTATTTGTTTTACATTATCAAAACGACAAGTTATAGTCAGGGAGATTAGTGGTTCCCAAGAATTAAGGTTGTGGGAAGGTGACTATAAAGAGATAACATGAGGAAGTTTCTTTAAGGTGAAGGAAAGTACCGTATCCTGATTGTGGTGGTGGGTAAATAAATCTGTACATGTGAAAAAATTTCATAGATTTTTATATAACAAAATTGAGTGGATGTAAAAACTGGTGAAATCCAAATAAGGTCTGTAGTTAGTTAATAGTATCGCATACACGTCACTCCCCTAGTTTTGATAATTGCACTATGGCCATGTAAGAGTTTATCTTTGGTGGAAGCTGGATGAAGGGTACATGTGTACTCTCTGTCCTGTTTTTTTGTAATTTCTAAGTCTAAAGTTGTTTCAAAATATACAGCTAAAAAAATAAGTGAGATCTTAGATCTAATGGATAAGAAAGATAACTTTGGAAAAGGAATTGCATTGTACCTTTTATGATATTGACATCTCTTTTATTGTAGACTTCACATTAAATGCTTCATGCCAAGATAAGAGTTTGAGGATAGGAATCAAACCTCATAGTATAGCTTATTAATTTGTTCCTGTAACATTCATAATGGTACAGAGGAGATAATGTGGCATGATGGAAGGAACTAAGGACTTGAAGTGAACAAACCTCTTTTTGTGTGTTCTAGCTCTTGATTATCTGCTATGCGACCCTTGACAAGACTCTTTTACAAAGTCTCAGTTTTTAATTTATCAAGTGAAGATCATAACCTCTTCCAACTTCAAGAAGATTATTATGAAGGTATATAAATATGGTTTACAATTTAAACTATGAAATGTATAACCATTGATGCTGTAACACCAGGTAGCCCAACTCCTGACCTCCTATTTTTCTCTACATCAAAAGATTTCCTACCTAAATTGAGTTCTTATATTCTTGTCCCTTTTCTAATATGTATGTAGGAGACAGACAATGGACAAGTGAGCATGTACATGGCTACTGTGAATTACTGAAAAAGTAATGAAAAGCTAAAATATGAAGCACACTCATTGTTTCAGGGAAGTCTGTAAACTGAGCATTTAACCCAACATGGTTCTTTAATTTTTTCATCTCCAAAGGGGTGTGGAGGGGAATTGTGCACTCTTTTCTCTCATAGATTTTTTTTTTTAATTGGTAAATTTTATCCTTGACCAAAAAAAAGATGGTCCTGCAGCTCTTCCAACTGGAAATTTTCCTTATGTTCCAAAGTGAGAAAAATCAAGAATGCTTTACCAATTGTGGACAGGAGAATTACGGTAATCTCTATCACAGTATCAGACACCACTTAGAACATGTGAAATCTGAATCCTCAGAAGAAAGTTTCTCATCTACTTTACATGGTCTCCTAACCACTTGTTAATAAATTCATTTTTTCCCTGCCTCCCTCATTATTCTTCCACATGAAGATTAAATGGATTACACTGTAATTAAATTTGATTGTAACAAGAGGCAGTGCTTCAGAGCAACGAGCTATCGGGAGGCTGGCATTCTATTCCTAGCTTTGCTGCTGATTTATGGGCTGATGACAAAGCATCCCTACTTCATCGTGCCTCAGTTCTTCTGTCTATAGAGTGAGATAATGTCTCAGAGGGGATAGTGCTGCTTTATGAGCTCTGTATTCTAATTATGCTCCAAATTCCTTTATAGAATGGTACTCTTCGAAGAATTAAAGATGTATTTATATTGTTGTGACTTTTAATAGTGAGGAAACTTTAAAAAATCTGATTTTAAAAGCCTCCTATTGCACATTAACCATGTTCTTAAATACTGCAATCAGCTGTGCACTGAGTTGCTCTGTGATATTTACTGAAAATAATAATTAAAAAAAAGCACCACCAGGACATACTGTAGAATATTTTCAAAGCCACATGTGCAGTGGTTTAACTGCAGGACTTCCACTGAAGTTAATGGGACTCATACTGACAAATTCCAAGCACCACTTTGAAAATTTATCTCATAGTGACAGTTAATGCTTCTTATTGATCATAAGTCTTCAGATAACATCTCAAGGCAAAAAGGGACAATTTCTCAAAGGAAATAAATAACCTTCAATGAAATAAATCTGCACTGCAACCGTCATAACTAAGAGCATGGAGAAGAGCTCTTTGGTAAGAAGGCGTTTGGGAATCGCCTATTGGGGAAAGCTACCAATGGGGTTGTAAAAGAGTTCCCATATTTCTAATTTCAGTTGCTCTTAGAAAATAGCACATTTTCTTTTTTTTTTTTTAATAAATTTTATTTTGAAATAAATTCAATCTTACAGGAACAGTTGCAAAAACAGTACAACCCCATACATAGAACTCCATCATACTCCAAACCCCCTCCCCCGACACCCCAATCCACCACCTTTAACATCCTGTCACGCCACCGTTTCTTTCTTTCCCTCCCTCTCTCCCTCCCTCCCTCCCATCTATCATCCATCATCTATTGCTCTGTCCTCTGAACATACGAGAGCAAGCTGCACATATCTTTGAATAAACAATATAATTCACATGTACCTTTCCCATGGACAAGAACATTCTTTTATGCAATCTCATTAAGTGCAGCTAAGAAGTTCAAGAAATTCAACATTGATATAAAGCTTACATTCTATATTTCCTTTTTTTTTCCTTGTGTCCCATCTGTGTCCCTTTGAGCCTCCTCTCCTCCATCCTCAGATCCCATCCAGGATCATCCTTGGCATTTAATTGTCATCTATTTAGACTTTTTTTTTTTTTTCCCCAATTGTGGAAACATATGCATAGCCTGAATCTTCCCATTCCACGCCCTCCCTAGCATTACATTACTGGGATTAATCACATTTAGAATGTTGCAATTGCTATCACCTTCCCACCATCCATTTCTAGAAGTTTCCCTTCACCCCAAACAGAAACCCTACTCTCATTTCTTAACTCCCCATTGCCCCTTCCCCCACTTCTCAGAACCCTTGCTCTACTTTTCATCTCTATGGTCATATTCTCTGATACTGACTTTGTGTTTACCATGGGGCTTAAATTTAACATCTTAAATCTATAACAATCTTGTTTTTCTTTGATACCAACTTAACTTCAATAGGGCACATAAACTATGTTCCTATACTCCATCGTTCCCCCACCTTTATGTAGTTCTTGTCAAAAATTACATATTTTACATTGAGTCCAAAACCACTGATTTATCATTACAGTTTATGTATTTTAGATCCTGTAGGAAGTAAACAGTGGAATTATAAGTAAAAAATACAGTAGTATTGGTATTTATATTTACCATGTGATCTTTAATGGAAATCTTTATTTCTTCATTTAGTTTAAGTCAATTGTTTAGTGTCCCTTCCTTTCAGCCTGCTCAACTCCCTTTAGCATTTCTTATAGGACTGATTACTGGTGATGAAGTCCCTCAGCTTTTGATTATCCATGAATGTTTTCATCTCCCCCTCATTTTTATCCTTCAGGTGTTTGTGAATTCTCCAAGTCTCTGATGGTTATTGACTTCTATTTGTATTCCACTGTGGTCAGAGAATGTGCTTTGAACAATTCATTTTTTTTTTTAATTTTATTGAGGTTTGTTTTTATGTCCCAGCATATGGTCCATTCTGGAGAAAGATCCATGATCACTAGAGAAGAATGTGTGTCCCGGTGACATATATATTATATTATTCTATATATGTCTGTTAAAATTCTCTCTCTCGTGAGCGTGCCTTTCTTTGTTTCTCTGTCAGTAGGGCTCCCTTTAGTATCTGAAGTAGGGCAGGTCTTTTATTAGCAAAATCTCTCAGCATTTGTTTGTCTGTGAAAAATTTAAACTCTCCCTCAAATTTGAGGGAGAGTTTTGCTGGATAAAGTATTCTTGGTAGGAAATTTTTCTCTCTCAAGAGTTTTAAATATGTCATGCCACTGCCTTCTCGCCTCCATGGTGGCCACTGAGTAGTCACTACTTAGTCTTATGTTGTTTCCTTTGTATGTGGTGAATTGCTTTTCTCTTGCTGCTTTCAGAACTTGCTCCTTCTCTTCAGTATTTGAGAGTCTGATCAGAATATGTCTCAGAGTGGGTTTATTTGGATTTATTCTATTTGGAGTTCGCTGGGCATTTATGCTTTGTGTAGTTATACTGTGTATAAGGTTTGGGAAGTTTTCCCCAACAATTTCTTTGAATACTCTTTCTAGACCTTTACCCTTCTCTTCCCCTTCTGGGGCACAAATGAGTCTTAAATTTGGATGTTTTATTTATCTATCATATCCCTGAGATCCATTTTGATTTTTTCAATTTTTTCCCCATTCTTTCTTTTGTTCTTTCATTTTCTGCTCTGTGGTCCTCAAGGAGGGTGAGTTGTTGTTCACTTTCCTCTAATCTTGTATTATGAGTATCCAGAGTCTTTTTAATTTAGCCAACAGTTTCTTTAATTTCCATAAGATCTTCTATTTTTTTATTTACTCTTGCAATATCTTCTTTATGCTCTTCTAGGGTCTTCTTTATGTCTTTTATATCCTGTGCCATGCTCTACTTCATGTCCTTTATATCCTGTGCCATGCTCTCATTGCCTGTCTGTAGTTCTCTGATTGACTGCACCAAGTACTGTGTGTCTTCTGATCTTTTGATTTGGGTGTTTGGGTTTGGGTTCTCCATATCATCTGGTTTTATCATATGCTTTAAGATTTTCTATTGTTTTTGGCCTCTTGGCATTTGCTTTACTTGATCTTTAATTTGTCAGAACTGCAGCTTGGTGGCGTACACTTTCTCTAACTAACTAGCAGATGGCATCCATGAGTCACCTATTCCCCTCAAGTCAGTTCTCCCCAACTTTGTCTTTGTGGTGTGTGGGGATCTGATTCTTGTGGGGTCCAACTGGTGCACTTAATTTGGGTGTGTTGTTGGTGCTGTCCTCCCTGAATGAGGGGCATGTGTCTGAATGGTTAGGGAGGAAGGGCAGCTTTAATAATCAAACCTAACAGGTGTTCCCAGAGATTTAAGGCTGTTCTCTGCCACTGATCCAAAAGTCCTTGGTATTGGCGTATGTTCCCTGGGATTTCCGAGTGTTTCCCCCTTCCCTGCTGTGCTCTTCCAGGACCTCTGCTGCAGGGGGACTGTGCCATGTCACAAGTGTGCGCCGGCCTCCAGGGAAGCCCTGGGACACCGGGCTGTGCAGGGGCATTCCCAGCCCGCTTCAAAGATGGTTGAATGGGACATGTTAACTTCCCCCTTCCTGCACAGCTCCGCCCTCCCAGCTCTGGGACAATCAGCCATGGGTGTATTATAGGCCACTGTCCACAGCGGATATTGTGGCGTGTGTGTGGTGCTGCAGGAAAGACTCCCTATCACACTGGGTTTCTTGGTGCGGCTGTGTGCTGTGGGTTCAGCCCCGGGCAGGAGTGCCCCCACCCACCAGGGAGATGGCTGCAAGGAATGCAACCCTGTCTCCTTTTGGCTCCCCTTTGCTCCCCTGGTCTTGAGACAATCAGCAGTGGGTGTGGGAAGGGGTATCCCTCCATCCTCCAAGCCAGTCACCAAGGCTAGCCCAGCCTACTCCCGTCATATCTGCAGCTGCTCCCAGACATTTTTTTTTTTTTAAAGAACTAGTCCATCTCCAAATGCCAACCCACCATTTCCCCACACCGCAGCATGGCTGAGGGACTTTCAGCCAACTCACTCACTCGTTTTCAGAATTCAAACTCCTGGTTTCACCAAATGGACGGTCTCTGTAGATTTAGCAGACCTTGTCTGGCTGGTGCTACTCTGGAAGTGGTGTTCTGGGTCACTTTCTGGTTTCTATCCAGTATTTTTCATGGAGGTGTTTTTTTTGCTCTGTCTCACCTAGCTGCCATCTTAGGTTCTCTCTCTAGCACATCTTCTTTTTAGTCTTAAATTTCATGTTTCCAAGGGCAGAAACATAGTTATGTGGAAAAGTCAGAAGAATAATTTCATATTCTTCTGAGTGGGTAATAATTTCTATACTGCTGATATAAAGTTGAAACAGGCCTATATATGACCAAAAAATCCCATACTTTGTGTTGCCTCATCAAATTGTTGTTTTTTTAAACCAAATATTCAGGCCTGCCAGCAACCAAGTGGACCTTCACTAGGTGGCCCTTCTTTGAAAGCTGCCTTGTATCAGGGTAACCTGTATGCCGTGCCATGGTCTACAAGGCCCTCAGAGTGTGACTTCAGCCTGCCTCCCCCATCACTTCCTACTACTCTCCCCACTGCTCAATGAGTTCCAGTCAGAATGATCTTAGGTCTCCTTCTTGTAGAAGTTAGGCTCATCACATCTGAAGAACCTTCACAATTACTATTCCCCTGGTCTGGAAAGATCTGTGCCTAAATCTTTTTCATGGTTGGTGCCTTTTAAATATTCAGATCAACTCAAGTGTCCACTATTTAGAAAGACTCTTTTTGACCCCACCTCCCCCAATCTAAGGTAGTCTCCAACTCTTTGTTTGATCTTCCTCATTGCACTTATTTCTAGTTGAAATTATTTTGTTTTTTAAAAATACGTCTGTATATTGTCTTTCTCTGCTGGAATATTCCAGGTGAAGGAGGATCTTGTCCATCTGGTGAAACAGAGCCTTCTCAGCTTCTGGAACCACACTTGGTCAGGGTGGACACCATATAAATATTTGTTGAATGACTAAACTCAAAACTTGGTGTGATGGTTGGGTTCATGTGTCAACTTGGCCAGGTAATGATGCCCAGTTGTCTGGTCAAGCAAGCACTGGCCTGTTACTGGGAGGACTTCAATCATGACTAAGTTGATTGCATCTGTGACTGATTACATCTACAATCAACTAAGGAGAGTGTCTTCAGCAATGAGAGACATTTAATCCAATCAGTTGAAGGCTTTAAAAGGATAAGTGATGACTTCAGCAGTCAGAAGAGTGAATTTTCATCTCTACTTCAGCCAGCCAGCTCCTTCTGGGGGAATTCATCAAAAACCTTCATTGGAGTTGCCAGCTTGTAGCCTCCTCTACAGAATTTGGAGTTGTGTGTCTCCAAAATTGTGTGAGACACTTTTATAAAATCTCAGGTTTACAGATTATCTCCTGTTGGATCGGTTTCCCTAGAGAAACCTGACTAATACACTTGGGATTGATCTTTCATTCTTTTGCCTCATCTAATCAGTAAAAAAAAAAATATTCTGTAATCTTCTTTCTACGACTACTACCTCCATCACCTTTTCTTGGTATCAACCTAATTATTCTACCCCCTTCCAGGTTTGCCTTTCTCTAAGCCAATCTTCATATTGCTGTGCCAGCAACCTCTATAAAAGACAAACCAGATAAAATCATTCAGGGATTTATTGTAGTTCACAATAAATCCAATCTCCTATGTGGTTAAAAAGGGAAATTTTTGGTTGTAAGTATGTCACTAAAATAAAAGTTAATTAAAAAAACATTAGACTGTATAACATGGTGAACCCTAATATAAACTATGGATTATAGTTAATAGTGTAATTATAATAATATTGCTTCATCAATTCCAACAAAGGTACCATACTAATGCAAAGTGTTAATAAAAAATTTCAATCTTCTCACATTTGCAAGATCTCTTTGTGATCTGATCCCTGCCTGTTCTCATAGCTTCAATTTTTAGCTATTTTCCTCCAGCCACCATCAATACTTGCAGATGACTTAATACACCATGCCTTCTCTTGTCTCCAAGCTTCTCCACATACTGCCCTCTCTGCCTGGAACGCCTTGCCTCTCCTCATCTCTCCATCTCTCACTGACTGACTAATTCCTACTTGTGCCGGTTTGAATGTATTGTGTCCCCCAAATGCCATTATCTTTGTGGTCTTGTGGGACAGACGTTTTGGTGCTGGTTAGATTTGCTTGGAATGTGCCCCACCCAGCTGTGGGTGGTGACTTTGGTGGGATACTCCCATGGAGGTGTGACCCCACCCATTCAGGGTGGGCCTTGATCAGTGGAGCCATATAAAACATGCTGACTCAAAGAGACTGAACGGAGTGCAGCTGTGAGTCACGTTTTGAAGAGGAGCAAGCTTGCTAGAGAGGAACATCCCGGGAGAAAGCCATTTTGAAACCAGAACTCTGGAGCAGACACCAGCCATGTGCCTTCCCAGCTAACAGAGGTTTTCTGGACGCCATTGGCCATCCTCCAGTGAAGGTACTCGATTACTGATGTGTTACCTTGGACACTTTATGGCCTTATGACTGTAACTGTATAGCCAAATAAACCCCCTTTCTATAAAAGCCAATCCATCTCTGGTGTTTTGCATTCTGCAGCATTAGCAAACTAGAACACTACTCATTCTTCAAGGAAGCTCATTCAAGTGTAATGTCTTCTGGGAAGCCCTCTCAGCCTCCCCATATCTATCTCTATCATAGCAATCACCATACTGCTCTGTTGATGCTTTACAGTTCACCTCTTAGTCTCTATCATGAGGCTGTACACTCTTATGGGCAGGGACCATGCTTTATTTCTCTTCATATACTCTGCCCCTAGGATCATGTTTGGTACATAGTAATTCCTCTATGAATAAATATTCTTATATAATACATGATACTACAGAACGTTAGTACAACATATTATGGTAATGTACGGAAATTTATAGAAAGAATAAGACATAATCTTTAGTTACTCACTTCCCTCTAAGGGCATTCTCTATATGGTCAAGTCATATCAGCTAAACAAGCTACTTCATAAGTTCGAGTTGATGAACTAGGTCAACAATTACCTAAAAATGTCTACCAATAGACGTTTTATCACTTATCCAGAAGATATTTCCAATTGGGAAAATCCAGGGACCCTCATGGTAACATTATTCAAGAGTGTATACAATTTGATAAAAGGCAAGTAAGTTTGTTCTAGATCCCAGCTTCTCCTACAGTTTAGAGAGCAGCAATAGATAACCTGATTTAGGAGATAAACTTAAGGCTGATTCTGCAATTAATGTTCTGTAAAGTCTGGCTTCTTATTTAAATATCTTGAATTACTGATGATGAACACAAACATAATACAATTTTTGTTTCTAAGTTAAGGGCAATGAAAAAAGTTCAATTACATTTAATTGAGAATACTAATTAACAATAAGGACTTTTTTTCATAGTTGGGTAGTTTTATTTTTCTAGCACGAAATCATCTAGTGGTAAATCCTGGTTTTTCCACCTTCCATCTTTCTTACCTAGGGTAAGTTTCTTAAATTCTGTCTTATTTACTCACCTATAAAATAGTATATTACAGTACTTATACAAGACTAACTAAGATGATATTTATCAAGTGCTTAGAGCAGTACCTAGAGCACACAGTAGGTCTCAATACGTATTAGCTATTATTAATTTAAGGTACTGAAATAGTTTTAATATTCTATGACCAATCAATTACACAGGGTATAATTGTCCTCAGGTGACCAAGCTAATTATATGGAAGGAATCTATATGAACTGAAGGAGTGTGAACACTTAGAAGTAAAGAGAAGTAGCACAAGAGTGTATGGCTAACAGGAAATAACTTGAGAAAATATTACTGCTCCTAAAAGAGAGAATTGATTAGAAGGAGTAGTAGTTGATATAATTTGAGGGAGGGTATGTCTCTTAGAACAAAAGATAGAGAAGGCAGAGAAGCAGAAAAATGATGTCTCAAATCACTAGTTCAGAAGTCAGTGGCAGTTCTGGGAACCTCTGATCTACCTTTTGAACACATTAGCAGTGTAAGTTGCCTTTTAATAAGATGAACTCACAGATCTATGTGAGTAGCCTCAGCCATGTGGCTGATATTAACACAGATTTCAATTTTGTTTTAGCCAAGTAAGAAACTGGTTATATTTTTCTCTCATATAAAATACACTTGTTGTTTTCCTGAGGCATTGTTATCTAATGTCAAAGGTGTATATGCTAGATTCCTGGGGGAAATATCTGTGCTGTGGTTTGCCTCCTATTTCTCTTATGGAAATATTACATTGAAGGAAAACTGTTAAAATATTGATAAGAAATCAACTTATATTTAGCACCAAATACAGACCCAAGATTAATATCAGGCTGGTACTTTCTCCTCTGATATCACTGCAAGACTGAAAAATATGGCCCTATTACAACTGTCTTTGGAAGGAGTCACCAAGGAATCCAAAAAAGACACTATTTGAAGTAATTTGTTGGCTTCCTGATACATCAGGCTCATTACTGCAATCTAAGTACCAGTCTTTGGTACTATTTGCAATATTCAGATAGGTCATTAATGAAAGCTAGAAAAAGGAATGGCTAGGAAACTTGTCTTGAGGTTATTTCACACATTCTCAATGTGAGCCCATTGGGTGAGTGATCTGTGTTTCAATGCAGATAATTCATAAAGCACTGGCAGTGCAGTGAAGCAGCCAGCCCAGGTAAATGAAGGACAGTTCAGGTATATCCCAAGACATACTTGACTCTATATTGGTATTACAGTGATTATTGTCTACAGCTGTAGAAATGTGATTATTACAGAGTTTTAGGGCAGAGATATAAATTGAACACACACACACACACAAATATATATGGAAGAGATTTTTGTAACTCAAGATAAGAGCTTACCAAATTTAAAAAAAACTCCCAAAGTCAAGCAGACATAAATTATATAAGTAATGAAAAGAAGCACCTAATTAAAAAATTAAATAGATTCATTCTTCTCTTGATTATCTCGTTTACAATACGTTTTCCAAGCACAAGTATACAATGATTTTATGATTTCTTAAATCAATGGGTTTTTGAAGTGTTCCTGGTTCTGGCTAGAGTACAGGGGTAAGGAAGGTGGGCAGTTTGTGAGGGGGAGGTCCTAAAGTCTTTGGGTATTTGCCCTTGGTTCTTCTCTCAAACTGTGTCCGAATACTGCCAATTGTTCCATAGGGCTCAATAATATATGAGGTTTACTAGCTGACCACTCTAGCAACATAAGTCTGTTGCCAATCGGAAAGAGTAAGGTTGGTGGGTTTACAGAATGCATTTCCATGTTGAAGGCATAGCCAGGCTACCACAATCTTTGCTGTACTCTTCTGTTGAATGCTAGAGACTTTTAAAAATATTTGGGTGTGTATTTGGCATGTTCAGTGTGCCAGTGTGGATGTATTATGTTCCCCAGAAAAAGCCATGTTCTTTAATGCAATCTTGTGGTGGCAGATGTATTAGTGTTGATTAGGTTGGAATCTTTGGATTAGGTTGTTTCCATGGAGATGTGACCCACCCAACTGTGGATAATACATTTGATTAGATTATTTCCATGGAGGTGTGACCCTGCCCATTCAGTGTGGGTCTTAATTAGTTTACTGGAGCCCTATAAGAGCTCAGACAGAAGGAGCTCAGTGCTGCAGCTAAGAGAGGAGAAAGCCACTTTGAAACCAGAACCCCAGAGCAGACACCAGCCATGTGCCTGTGCTTTGCCAGCTAACAGCAGTTTTCCGGACATCAACAATAGGTATCCTATTGTGGATGCCTTAGTTTGGACAGTTTTATGGCCTTAAGACTGTAACTTTGTAACCAAATAAACCCCCTTTATAAAAGCCAATCCATTTCTGGTATTTTGTATAATGGCAGCATTAGCAAACTGAAACACTCAGATTGAACAAATCTTATAAATTCATGGAGTCTTGAGAGGTCTTAGCTACATTTCCAAACTCCCACTCAAAACAGTTATCATGGGCAGAAGACAGAGATGTTATTCCTTTTTTCATTTTGCCACAGTAAATAAGGTTGAACAAAGGAATTACAGGGTTCACTTTGCACTTCACTTTATCATTTTACCTGTGACATGAACCATTTTCATGAACCTATTAAACAGGCCTAGAAGTCATGTGGTACAGCTTGCTGCCTTCAGACAAGTGATGTCTGGCTCCTTTGTGTAGGTTAAATTTTACTGACCTCATACTGAAAAGCCACATTTGAACACATTTCATTATTACATTAGTTCAGCTGGACCATGGACCAAATTGTTACATGTACTTAAATAAAAGACTAAAAGAAAATACATGGTTGTCCTAAATGTAAGTACAAATTTTGTCCTTGTTCTAATGGGGATTCACTATATAATTATACTTCTTCCAAAGCAATTTACTAGAGGTAAAATATCCAAATGAAGAAAAGGCTTGAAGAGTTGACTAAACTCCAATTATGTCTGAACCATGTGCTACTACATTTGTCAGTTCACTGTCAATAGGTCTAAAGGCAAGTAAGATTACAGACAACATAATATCATTTTTAGAACCACATGTCATTATTGTCATGACCTGGAAGGATCTGAGACAGGAAGAGAAAGATTAAAGCACCAAAACTGGCTGATGTACAGATAGTTGAAAACAGCTATCAAAAGGCACCAGGCATCTAGGAAAGAACTTTCTTTTCAGATGGAGTTCAGGATTATGTTGGCATTGCTTCTTAAATTGGAATAAAACCAACTTTTAATTGGTTTTAAAATCTGGAATGGAACATTCCTGCAGTCATCCATGAACCAGCCTTATTCTGCAGAAGCTGAGTGACTCTTGGCTAACCATCTACTTGTAAATTGTTTTGTTTGGGCCCCTTAAGGGGCAGAAAGTACCTCCTGTACAATAGTCTCACATCAAGTTAGAGACCTTCACAATATTGCTTTGGCAGATAATTCAGAGAGAAAAGAAAATCTCCAAGGAATAAAATCAATTGCCTTCCCTAATATGCTTTGGGGATGGATGGCCCTTAAGGATGGCAGTTTAGCAGCTACCTTCCTCTGTACCTCAGCATAATGGCTTCCAAAAGGAAGTCAAACCTATTCTTGGAGAAAAGAGGTATCCAGACAAATAGATTGTATTAGTGAAGGCCAGATAAGGTAGTTTAGGATTGAATTAACTTAGATTTTTCACTGGCTTCATTATTGTAAATCCAGTGCCGCACACACAACCAAATTCCCATACATTTTTGTGGAATGAATGGTGACCCTTTTCAGGTGTGCATTCCATGAAACTACCTCCTGGCAGAGAGAATGTGGGGAGCCCACAAATTCTTCCATTCCCCAGGATTGGGCTCCCTGCTCGGCAAGTATGGAAAAAAGGATTCTCCTTAATAGTGCCCAAGTCTAGAGAACATTCCAGTTACTCCTTAAACCACTCTTCCCCACCACCACAGGGAACGGGGTAAAGGGAGAAAATAAGAGGACCAGTCAACAATTCCTGGCTCCTCAAACAAAAGGGAAAACCTGTTGCAGACTAAGAAGATAGTCTAAACTACCTTATTAATTATAAAACACCCATTCTCAGCTGAGACATAGTTGAAATAAGTAAGCCTCCACTAAGAACTTTCAGCATTTGGGCTTTAATGGCTTCCTGAGAACTGAAAAGGAAAAAAAAATCTCTAAAGAATCAAATTTAGCTAATAATAATATTAATAACAGCTTATATACATGATTTTCAATTTTATGATGTGCTTTTTTTTATTCTTCATTTTATTGAGATATATTCACATACCACGCAGTCATACAAAACAAATCGTACATTCAATTGCTCACAGTACCATTACATAGTTGTACATTCATCACCTAAATCAATCCCTGACACTTTCATTAGCACACACACAAAAATAACAAGAATAATAATTAAAGTGAAAAAGAGCAATTGAAGTAAAAAAGAACACTGGTTACCTTTGTCTGTTTGTTTGTTTGTTTCCTTCCCCTATTTTTCTACTCATCCATCCATAAACTAGACAAAGTGGAGTGTGGTCCTTAAGGCTTTCCCAATCTCATTGTCACCCCTCATAAGCTACATTTCTATACAATTGTCTTCGAGATTCATGGGTTCTGCGTTGTAGTTTGATAGTTTCAGGTATCCAACCAGCTACCCCAATTCTTTACAACCTAAAAAGGGTTGTCTAAAGTGTGTGTAAGAGTGCCCACCAGAGTGACCTCTCGGCTCCTTTTGGAATCTCTCTGCCACTGAAGCTTATTTCATTTCCTTTCACATCCCCCTTTTGGTCAAGAAGATGTTCTCCGACCCACGATGCCAGGTCTACATTCTTCCCTGGGAGTCTTATTTCACATTGCCAGGGAGATTCACTCCCCTGGGTGTCACATCCCACGTAGGGGGGAGGGCAGTGATTTCACCTTTCAAGTTGGCTTAGCTAGAGAGAGAGGGCCACATCTGAGCAACAAAGAGGCATTCGGGAGGAGGCTCTTAGGCACAATTCTAGGGAGGCCTAGCCTCTCCTTTGCAGCAACCGTCTTCCCAAGGGTAAAACCTATGGTAGAGGGCTCAACCCATCAAACCACTAGTCCCCTATGTCTGTGGTCATGTTAGCAACCATCGACGTGGGGTAGGCCAATACCCCTGCATTCTCCACAGGCCCCTCAAGGAGGCACTACATATTTTTTTCCTTGTTTTTCTTTTTTTTTTTTTTAACTTTCCTTTCTTTTTTAAATCAACTGTATGAAAAAAAAATTAAAAAAAAAAACCAAACATACAATAAAAGAACATTTCAAAGAGACCATAACAAGGGAGTAAGAAAAAGACAACTAACCTAAGATAACTGCTTTCCTTACAACCTGTTCCTACTTTACCCCAAGAAAGTTACCTAATATAGCAACATTTCTGTGAACTTGTTCCTACTATATCCATCAGAAATTAACAGACCATAGTCATTCCTGGGCATCCCCAGAACGTTAAATAGCTTATCTGTTCTTCTTGGATTATTGTTCCCCCTTCCTTAATTGCTCTCTATTGCTAGTTCCCCTACATTCTACATTATAAACCATTCGTTTTATATTTTTCAAAGTTCACATTAGTGGTAGCATATAATATTTCTCTTTTTGTGCCTGGCTTATTTCGCTCAGCATTATGTCTTCAAGGTTCATCCATGTTGTCATATGTTTCACGAGATCGTTCCTTCTTACTGCCATGTAGTATTCCATCGTGTGTATATACCACATTTTATTTATCCACTCATCTGTTGAAGGACATTTCGGTTGTTTCCATTTCTTGGCAATTGTGAATAATGCTGCTATGAACAATGGTTTGCAGACATCTGTTCGTGTCACTGCTTTCTGATCTTCTGGGTATATACCGAGAAGTGCAATCGCTGGATCGAACGGTAACTTTATATCCAGGTTTCTAAGGAACTGCCAGACGGACTTCCAGAGTGGCTGAACCATTATACAGTCCCACCAACAATGAATAAGAGTTCCAATTTCTCCACATCCCCTCCAGCATTTGTAGTTTCCTGTTTGTTTAATCGCAGCCATTCTAATCGGTGTTAGATGGTATCTCATTGTGGTCTTAATTTGCATCTCTCTAATAGCTAGTGAAGCTGAACATTTTTTCATGTGTTTCTTGGCCATTTGTATTTCCTCTTCAGAGAACTGTCTGCTCATATCTTTTGCCCATTTTATAATTGGGCTGTCTGTACTATTGTCATTGAGTTGTAGGATTTCTTTATATATGCAAGATATCAGTCTTTTGTCAGATACACGGTTTCCAAAAATTTTTTCCCATTGAGTTGGCTGCCTCTTTACCTTTTTGAGAAATTCCTTTGAGGTGCAGAAACTTCTAAGCTTGAGGAGTCCCCATCTATCTATTTTTTCTTTTGTTGCTTGTGCTTTGGGTGTAAAGTCTAGGAAGTAGCCGCCTAATACAAGGTCTTGAAGATGTTTTCCTACATTATCTTCTAGGAGTTTTATGGTACTTTCTTTTATATTGAGATCTTTGGTCCATTTTGAGTTAATTTTTGTGTAGGGTGCGAGGTAGGGGTCCTCTTTCATTCTTTTGGATATGGATATCCAACTCTCCCAGCCCCATTTGTTGAAAAGACCATTATGATTCAGTTCAGTGACTTTGGGGGCCTTATCAAAGATCAGTCAGCCATAGATCTGAGGGTCTATCTCTGAATTCTCAATTCGATTCCACTGATCTATATGTCTATCTTTGTGCCAGTACCATGCTGTTTTGACAACTGTGGCTTTATAATAATCTTCAAAGTCAGGGAGTGTAAGTCCTCCCACTTCGTTTTTCTTTTTTAGAGTGTCTTTAGCCATTCGAGTCATCTTCCCTTTCCAAATAAATTTGATAACTAGCTTTTCCAAGTCTGCAAAGTAGGTTGCTGGAATTTTGATTGGGATTGCATTGAATGTGTAGATGAGTTTGGGTAGAATTGACATCTTAATGACATTTAGCCTTCCTATCCATGAACATGGAATATTTTTCCATCTTTTAAGATCCCCTTCTATTTCTTTTAGTAGAGTTGTGTAGTTTTCTTTGTATAGGTCTTTTTTTTTTTTTTTTTTTTAATCATTTCATTGAGATATATTCACATACCACGCAGTCATACAAAACAAATCGTACTTTCGATTGTTTACAGTACCATTACATAGTTGTACATTCATCACCTAAATCAATCCCTGACACCTTCATTAGCACACACACAAAAATAACAAGAATAATAATTAGAGTGAAAAAGAGCAATTGAAGTAAAAAAGAACACTGGGTAGCTTTGTCTGTTTGTTTCCTTCCCCTATTTTTCTACTCATCCATCCATAAACTAGACAAAGTGGAGTGTGGTCCTTATGGCTTTCCCAATCCCACTGTCACCCCTCATAAGCTACATTTTTATACATCTGTCTTCGAGATTCATGGGTTCTGGGTTGTAGTTTGATAGTTTCAGGTATCCACCACCAGCTACCCCAATTCTTTAGAACCTAAAAAGGGTTGTCTAAAGTGTGCGTAAGAGTGCCCACCAGAGTGACCTCTCGGCTCGTTTTGGAATCTCTCTGCCACTGAAGCTTATTTCATTTCTTTTCACATCCCCCTTTTGGTCAAGAAGATGTTCTCCGTCCCACGATGCCGGGTCTACATTCCTCCCCGGGAGTCATATTCCACGTTGCCAGGGAGATTCACTCCCCTGGGTGTCTGATCCCACGTAGGGGGGAGGGCAGTGATTTCACCTTTCAAGTTGGCTTAGCCAGAGAGAGAGGGCCACATCTGAGCAACAAAGAGGCATTCAGGAGGAGACTCTTAGGCACAAATATAGGGAGGCCTAGCCTCTCCTTTGCAGCAACCGTCTTCCCAAGGGTAAAACTTATGGTAGAGGGCTTATAGGTCTTTTACATCTCTGGTTAAGTTTATTCCTAGGTAACTTGATTTTTTTAGTTGCTATTGAAAATGGTATCTTTTTCTTGAGTGTCTCTTCAGTTTGTTCATTTCTAGCATATAGAAACATTACTGACTTATGTGCATTAATCTTGTATCCCGCTACTTGGCTAAATTTGTTTATTAGCTCTAGTAGCTGTATCGTCGATTTCTCAGGGTTTTCCAGATATAAGATCATATCATCTGCAAACAATGACAGTTTTACTTCTTCTTTTCCAATCTGGATGCCTTTTATTTCTTTGTCTTGCCGGATTGCCCTGGCTAGCACTTCCAGCACAATGTTGAATAACAGTGGTGACAGCGGGCATCCTTGTCTTGTTCCTGATCTTAGAGGGAAGGCTTTCAGTCTCTCACCATTGAGTACTATGCTGGCTGTGGGTTTTTCATATATGCTCTTTATCATATTGAGGAAGTTTCCTTCAATTCCTACCTTTTGAAGTGTTTTTATCAAAAACGGATGTTGGATTTTGTCAAATGCTTTTTCAGCATCTATTGAGATGATCATTTGATTTTTCCCTTTCTAATTTTTAATGTGTTGTAATACATTGATTGATTTTCTTATGTTGAACCATCCTTGCATGCGTTGAATGAACCCCACTTGGTCATGGTGTATGATTTTTTTAATGTGTCTTTGGATTCGATTTGCAAGTATTTTGTTAAGGATTTTTGCATCTATATTCATTAGGGAGATTGGCTGGTAGTTTTCCTTTTTTGTAGCATCTTTGCCTGGTTTTGGTATTAGATTGATGTTAGCGTCATAAAATGAGTTAGGTAGTGTTCCATGTTCTTCAGTGTTTTGAAAGAGTTTGAGTAAGATTGGTGTCAGTTCTTTCTGGAAAGTTTGGTAGAATTCCCCTGTGAAGCCATCTGGCCCTGGGCATTTATTTGTGGGAAGATTTTTGATGACTGGATCTCTTTGCTTGTGATGGGTTGGTTGAGGTCTTCTATTTGTTCTCTGGTCAGTCTAGGTTGTTCATATGTTTCCAGGAAATTGTCCATTTCCTCTACATTATCCAGTTTGTTGCCATACAGTTGTTCATAGTATCCTCTTATAATTTTTTTAATTTCTTCAGGATCTGCAGTTATGTCACCTTTTTCATTCATTATTTTGTTTATATGGGTCTTATCTCTTTTTGATTTTGTCAGTCTAGCTAGAGGCTTGTCAAGCTTGTTGATCTTCTCAAAGAACCAACTTTTGATGATATTTATCCTCTCTATTGTTTTTTTGTTCTCTATGTCATTTATTTCTGCTTTAATCCTTGTTATTTCTTTTCTTCTACTTGGTTTAGGATTGGTTTGCTGTTCATTTTCTAGCTTCTTCAGTTGATCCATTAGTTCTTTGATTTTGGCTCTTTCTTCCTTTTTAATATATGCGTTCAGTGCTATAAATTTCCCCCTTAGGACTGCTTTTGCTGCATCCCATAGGTTTTGGTATGTTGTGTTCTCATTTTCATTCGTCTCTATATATTTAGCAATTTCTCTTGCTATTTCTTCTTTAACCCACTGATTGTTTAGGAGTGCGTTGTTTAACCTCCAGGTATTTGTGAATTTTTAAAGTCTCTGATGGTTATTGACTTCTAATTGTATTCCATTGTGGTCAGAGAATGTGCTTTGAATAATTTCAATCTTTTTAAATATATTGAGGCTTGTTTTATGTCCCAGCATATGATCTATTCTGGAGAAAGTTCCGTGAGCACTAGAAAAGTATGTGTATCCTGGTGATTTGGGATGTAATGTCCTGTATATGTCTGTTAAATCTAATTCATTTATCAGATTGTTTAGGTTTTCAATTTCCTTATTGGTCTTCTGTCTGGTTGATCTATCTATAGGAGAGAGTGATGTGTTGAAGTCTCCCACAATTATTGTGGAAACATCAATTGCTTCCTTTAGTTTTGCCAGTGTTTCTCTCATGTATTTTGTGGCACCTTGATTGGGTGCATAGACATTTACGATTGTTATTTCTTCTTGCTGAATTGCCCCTTTTATTAGTACGTAGTGGCCTTCTTTGTCTCTCAAAACATCCCTGTATTTGAAGTCTATTTTATCTGAGATTAATATTGCTACACCTGCTTTCTTTTGGCTGTAGCTTGCATGAAATATTTTTTTCCATCCTTTCACTTTCAGTTTCTTTGTGTCCCTGTGTCTAAGATGAGTCTCTTGTATGCAACATATTGATGGTTCATTTTTTTTGATCCATTCTGCGAATCTATATCTTTTAATTGGGGAGTTTAATCCATTTACATTCAACGTTATAACCGTGAAGGCATTTCTTGAATCAGCCATCTTATCCTTTGGTTTATGTTTGTCATACTTTTCCCCTCTCTATCAATATCCTTAATTGTACCCATACTGAATCTCTTTAGTACTGAACCTTTCTCCAAGTCTCTCTGTCCTTTCTTTGTTTCTCTGTCTGTAGGGCTCCCTTTAGTATCTCCAGTAGGGCAGGTCTCTTGTTAGCAAATTCTCTCAGCATTTGTTTGTCTGTGAAAAATTTAAGCTCTCCCTCAAATTTGAAGGAGAGCTTTGCTGGATAAAGTATTCTTGGCTGGAAATTTTTCTCACTCAGAATTTTAAATATATCTTGCCACTGCCTTCTAGCCTCCATGGTGGCTGCTGAGTAGTCACTACTTAGTCTTATGCTGTTTCCTTTGTATGTGGTGAATTGCTTTTCTCTTGCTGCTTTCAGAACTTGCTCCTTCTCTTCCGTGTTTGACAGTGTGATCAGAATATGTCTCGGAGTGGGTTTATTTGGATTTATTCTATTTGGAGTTTGCTGAGCATTTATGATTTGTGTATTTATGTTGTTTAGAAGATTTGGGAAGTTTTTCCCAACAATTTCTTTGAATACTCTTCCTAGACCTTTACCCTTTTCTTCCCCTTCTGGAACACCAATGAGTCTTATATTCGGACGTTTCATATTATCTATCATATCCCTGAGGTCCATTTCGATTTTTTCAATTTTTTCCCCATTCTTTCTTTGATGCTTTCATTTTCCATTCTGTCATCTTCCAGGTCACTGATTCGTTGTTCAACTTCCTCTAGTCTTGTACTATGAGTGTCCAGAATCTTTTTAATTTGGTCAACAGTTTCTTTAATTTCCATAAGATCATCTATTTTTTTATTTAGTCTTGCAATGTCTTCTTTATGCTCTTCTAGGGTCTTCTTGATATCCTTTGTATCCCATACTATGGTCTCATTGTTCATCTTTACTTCTTTGAGTAGCTGCTCTAGGTGCTGTGTCTCTTCTGATCTTTTGATTTGGGTGCTTGGGCTTGGGTTGTCCATATCGTCTGGTTTTTTCATATGCTTTATAATTTTCTGTTGTTTTTGGCCTCGTGGCATTTGCTGAACTTGACAGGGTTCTTTTAGGATTTGTAGACCAATTGAAGTCCTTATGTCTAATTTATCAGATCTACAGCTTTGTGGAGTACACTTTCTCTAACTAACCAGCAGGTGGCGTCCACAAGCCACCTGTTCTCCACAAGCCAGTTCTCCCCTGCTTTGCCTTTGTGGTGAGTGGGGGAGTGAGTCTTGTGGGGTCCAATTGGTGTACCAAGGTTGCGTGTGTAGTTGGTGTTGCCTGCCCTGTATATGGGGCGTGTTTCTGGGCAGTCAGGGAGGGGGTGTGGCTCTAACAATCAAATCTCCCTGGTGACCCTGGAGTTTTAAAGCTGCTGCAATAGTCTAATCCTTCAGTTCAGTTCTGCCACAGTTTGTCTCTGCCACTGACCCACAAGTCCTTGGTATTGGCGTATGGCTCCTGAGACTTGCAAGTGGGCCCCTCTTCCAGGCTGTGCACCCCCTGGTCCTCTGTTGAGGGATGACTGTGCTATGTCACAGGTGAGTACTGTCCCCCCAGCGCAGTTCTGGGCTGCTGGGCTGTGTAGGGTGGCTCCCAGTCTCTATGATGTGCTTTTAAATATATTACTGGAAGATACCAGATCTGAACTCCAGACTGTTGTATGGTACCTTCATGAAGAAGTGCCATTTCAAGCTTGTACCCAGGTGAATGGGGTCCCTCTGAAACCACAGCAGGCAGAGGTTTGCTATTTATTTGGGGGATATGGGGGTGGGGGGGTGTTCATATTTCAGAGTGCAAACACTTCACCAAGTCCAAAGTTACTATTGGATAAAGTAAACTACACATGTAACAATTATCGAAGCATGCTAATTGACGTGTGATACCAAGACTAATGTGTTGCTATCCTTTCCAGCGGATCAAGAGTATACCCTGGTGTCATATCATAGAGCAAAAAGGGGATTTTATTCTTCCTGAAATTAATGTTTTCCTACTTCAGGGCAACACTGAAGAGCCATATATTTCAGTATAACTTAATTCATACAAGTGGATGTTCTAGAGTCAGATTACTTGAGTTCAAATCCCAGCTACACCACTTAATACCTGTATGACTTTTAGCAACTTCACCTCTCTTTGCCTCAGTTTCTTCATCTGTAAATGGGGATTATAAAAACACCTGCCTCATAATGCTATGAGGGGATTAAATGAGTCACAACTTTTAAAACAAAAGACTGCCTGGCTTATGATAAGTACCCAATGAATGTTAGCTTTTAATGTTAATCAAATGTCTCAATATAGGAGACAGAAGAAAAGGATGTGGTACTGCAAATCCAGGTCTATCCTGGGATTTTGATACTCACCTATAACACAGAAGGGCTTTCGGGCAAACCTCAGTCTTCCCTGCCATCCTCTATATCGACAGCAGCAACCTGCAGACCAGATTCGAATGATGAACTCCAAACCAAAGACGACAATCATCACGAACTCCTAAGATATCAAATAAGACACTTCAGAGGGAAGCATTATGGAGTAAACCACAGCAAGAAGATCTACCAGATATTTCTGGACATTTATGTACTTCGTCTAAAATGTCTATTTGTTAATGACTAAGAACACGTCTTCTCCAAATCAAACTAAACCCGAAGAACATCAGAAATCCGTATCATCTGCATCATTTCCTATCATGGAATACTATTGCTTTTCAATCCTCTAACACTTTGCAAATTCAGGAGTTTCAATACTAAATGTGTAGGCTGACTAACCTGTCTATCTTGTCTGGAACATACAGTGTAGCTGACTTTAGCTATCTGGTAACATATGAAATGTCTGAAATGAAAGAGAGGGCCCTGAAAAATAATGGCATGTTTTACAGAAAAAAGAGCCTCATTTTGCTGCAAGGAGTGACATAATCCCTGAGCCCCTAAGAGTTGCTCTCAGAGAAGAAGTAAATATTTAGAAGTATACTGAGTTCTTTTGTTACAGTGTCAAAATCTTCATATAAAATCGCAGATTTCAAAAGCTAACCCGTGTGTGTGGCATAGATATCCTTTGCCACAATGAGACCCTGAGTCCTCAGGATCTGAAACTTGTTAATTATTATGCAGCCCTTTGGCAAGAGTTGCCTAGAAAATAACACCTGCTCTGGTAAAAAGCCTATAAGATTATTTAGGAAGAGTTGTGAGTTCACCCTGGGGAAAGGCCAACTAAAGTGGTTCATTAAGCAGTCAGTCACAGAAGGAAAAACCAAATGGAGTTTGAAAGAGGAAAGCATCTCTGGGGCAACCTTAGTATAGTTACCTTGTGGGCCTTATGAGGAGAGGTACTGAGTTTATAAAAATTGGTTTACCTTTTAAAAATAATTTCTTCTCTTGTTTTTAAACAGGGTTGATTAAAATGTGATAACCTGGTCTTCACTCAAATGTTCAAACATTACCCAAATACACAGCATAGAAAGTAAAGGTCCTAATTCACTCTCTAGTGTCCCACCCCGCATTTCAAGATAAAGACTCTTAACAAATTTAGAAAAATGGCATTTCGCTTCAAGTTTTAGGCAAATGTCTGCTTCTTTAGTTAGAGCATGTAATGATGTGCTGCTCTTTTGAAATGCCTGGTAGAGATATATCGTTCTATCCTTCTGTTATTTGACACTATAGTAAACTACAAATATTATCATGATGAGAAATAAATCTCTGATATGGTCAATGATTACTTACAGTGACTTAAAGCTACTTACAGGATAAATCTCTGAAATGACTTTATGGACAGATAACCAGAACTATAGTCAATACATACACATTGACGAGATGATGGTATTGTTTTGTTTTGACTTTGTTTTGGTTTTGAGTGCATAGCTTGCTAGCTGATTCTGTTCATTCATTAAGATGTCTAAAGTGCCAGATCATTTACTTTTAACCCAGCACATTTTTCCACATATAGAAGGCATGCCAAGGCCCAAGATGGCCGTGTACCTTTATGTTTAGTCCTTGTCATGGTGGCTTTGGCTGTGACTGTGCACCAATCTAGGTTTAATTGTAGGCCCATCATTTTGGTGCCTGTCCCTACCTCCTACTTGTATCAGGAATTTTGGCTCTTTAGGGTGAGAGGTCATATTATGGGGTATAACCAAGAAAAATCTCAAATGTGGCTTGAGTCCCTCATCACCAGCATATGACAATTCTTCTTTTCATGGGAACAGATATCACTAATGAATGTATGATCATTGTTCCCAAGTAAGGTAGGCCAAGGCCACTGCATTATTTCTATGTGCACACTGAGGCAGGATAAATTACATTTACAAATCACTTCTCAGAGGCCATTGTTCAGGTATACTGCTTGCTTAGGAAAAAACAAGGCTTCTTTGACTTCCAAATAAAATAAGAGGAAGTTGTAAGGGGGACACAATTTCTGCCTTGGAGAGAAATAATACCAGGATTAGAATATATCTCTCCTTACTAGAGTATTAATTACTTGGTATTCCCTATGAGGGCCTGGTTTTAGACTGTGTGAAAAATAATCTCAGAAATCTCTAGTTACTGAGTAATCAGTAATGAGAGACGAGAACTAGGTAGATGATTGTCAGTCTTTGCCTTCAAAAGGCCAAGAGCGACAAGCTGTGGGAATGTTCTCTCTATAGGATGTTTTATCTCCCTTAATTAAAAAAATTATGTATTTATAATTTATTTATGTGGTAATAATAATGTAAGAATAATAATAACTTGTGAGGGAGCAAGTGTGCGAAATCCATTTTGACTAGATTCTATCTCTTGGTTCCTGAAATTTAAATCTTATTTCAATTAAAAGGAATAAAGTGGTTATTGAGCCAGAGAAAGGCAAGCACCCCCAATTTGAGTAACCTTAAAACAGACAGGTAATAGAAATGTGAGAAGACCCCTTTTTTACAATTTCATTTTTTACTGATTTTATTTCACTCATATGAGGCCTAAAAGCATCTTCAGGACCTTGTATTAGGCTATGGTTTCTTAGACCTCATCAGAATTAAAACTTTTGTGCATCAAAGAACTTCATCATAAAAGTAAAAAGACAACCTACAGAAAGGAGAAAATATTTGGAAATCACATATTCAGTAAGGGTTTAATACCTAACATATAAATATATCCTACAACTCAACAACAAAAATACAAACAACTCAATTAAAAAATTGGGAAAAGACTTTATAAGCACATAAAAAGATGCATAACATCATTGGCCATTAGGGAAATGCAAATCGAAACCACAAAGGGATAGCATTTTACACCCATTAGAATGACTACTACTTTAAAAATGAACAGTAAGTGTTAGAGAGGATGTGAAGAAATAGGAACACTCATTCATTGTTGGTGGGAATGTAAAATGGTGCAGCCACTGTGGAAGACAGTTTGGTGGTTCCTCAGGAAGTTAAGTATAGAATTACCATATGACCTGCCAATCCCATTACTAGGTATATACCCAAAAGGATTGAAAGCAGGGATTTGAACAGATATTCACATTCACACACAGATGTTCATAGTAACATCATTCACAATTGCCAAAAAGTGGAAGCAACCCAGTGTCCATCAACAGATGAATGGATAAACAAAATGTATATACACATGAAGCAATATTATTCATCTGTAAAAAAGAATGAAATTCTGATAGATGAGACAACATGGATGAACCTTGAGGACATCATGTTGAGTGAAATAAGCCAGACACAAGAGGACAAATATTGTATGATCTCATTTATTTGAAATAACTAGAGTATGCAAATTTATAGAGATGAAAAGTAGAGAACAATTGCCGGTGGTGGGGGAGGAGGGGGCAAGGAATGGGGAGTTAATACATAATGGGTGCAGGGTTTCTGTTTGGGAAGACGGAAAAATTTTGGTAATGGATGGTAATGAGGGTAGCACAACATTGTGAATGTGATTAGTGCCACCAAATTGTATGCTTGAGAGTGGTTGTGATGGGAAGATTTATTTTGTATATATGTTTCCACAATTAAAAAAAAGAGAGAGACTAAAGAGACAGCAACAATTAAATGTGCTATACAATTCTGGACTGGATTTAAAAATGGAGGATAAAATTTCCAAAAGCATATTATTGGGACAAATGAAAAAATTGGAATGCAGAATTTATGCTTTCCTTGTTCTTAGGAAATGTACATGGAATTAACAAGTGTTCAAGTGGAATGTTGTATACACTTATTCTCAAATAGAATATAAAGATAGATAGATAGTAATGATATAACAAATGTGGCAAAATTTTAAAAGTTGGTAAATTTGGGTATGTGGATAGGGGGTATATTGGAGTTCTCTGTATTGGTTTTGTTTTATTTTACCAACTGTCCTGTAAGTTTTAAATTATTTCAAAATAAAAAGTTAAAAAAAGAAACTAGGAAAAGAATAGTAAAATGAACCCAAAGAAATCAGAAAAAGAAAATGATAGAGATAAGAACAGAAATCAAAGAAATTGAAAATGAAATAGGAGAACAATAGAGAAAATCAGTAAGAAAAAAAATTTGTTCCTTGAACAAATAAACAAAATTGATAAACCTCCTTCAAGGCTGACAAAAACAGAGAAGACAAAAATCACCAATATCAGGAATGAAATAGGGAATATCACCACTGATTCTGCTGCCCTAAAAAAGATAATAAAGGTATACTATGGATAAGTTCAAGCTCATAAATCTGAAAACTGAGAAGAAAAGGAACAAATCTTCAAAACCACAAACTACCCAAACTCAACCAAGAATAAATAGGCAATTTGAATAGCTCCACAACATCAAAGAAACTGAATTCATAATTTAAAAACCTCCCCAAAAAGAAATCTCCAGACTCCGGCAGTTTCACTGGAGAAGTCTACTGAACATTCAAATTAGAATCAATACCAATTTTACAGTTTCTTACAGAAAACAGAAGAGGAGAGAGCCTTTTCTGACTCATTTTGAGGCTGGTATTACCCTGATATCAAAATGAGACAAAGAACAGTACAAAATTAAAACAAAACAAACAACAAATCAGTATCTCTCGTGAATAAAGATGCAAAAATCCTCAACAAAATACTGGCAAATTGAATCCAACAATGTATAAAAAGAATTTTACACCATGACAGGGTAGAATTTATTCAGGTATTCAAGGCTGGTTCAACATGTGAACATTAATTAATTTAATATATGAACAAGGTAAGGAAGAAAAATCATATAATCCTATTAGCACAGAAAGAGTGTGTGACAAAAATCCAATACCGATTCATGATAAAATGGCAACAGAGGGGAATTACTATCTTGACTCACTAAAGAGTATCTACAAAAAACCTCAGCTAACATCATACCTAATGGTGAGAGGCTGAATATTTCCCCTTAAGATCAAGAACAAGATGAGAGCTGAACTTTAATCACTCTTACTCAACAGAGAATTGGAAGTTCTGGCCACTGCACTAAGGCAAGTAAGAGAAAAAAGTCATACAGATTGGAAATAAATAAATAAAACCATACCTATTTGCAAATGACATGACTGTCTACAGAGAAAATCCCAAGGAATCCACAAAAAAAATCCGTTAGAACTAATTAATGAGTTCAACAAGGCTACAGGATATAGGACCAACAAACGAAAATCAATCACATTTCTGTATACCAACAATGCACATGAAGAAAATGAAACTAAAAGACAAATCTATTCCAGAGAAAATGAAATACTTAGCACATACTTAACAAAACATGTATGTTCAAAAGTACAGAATTCTGAAAAAATCAGAGAACTAAATAAATGGAGAGAAAGACCATGTTCATGAACTGGTAAACCCAACACAGTAAATATGTCATTTCTTCTCAAATTAGTCTACAGTTTTAATGAAATTCCTCACAGAATCTCAGCTATTTTTTTTTTAGACATAAACAAACTTACTCTAAATTTATATGGAAAGACACAGGTCCTAGAATAGCTAAAACAATTGTAACAAGGAAGAATAAAGTGGGAGGAATCACTGTACCTGATATTAAGGCTTACTCTGTTGTTTCAGTAATCAAGTTAACAAGGTATTGGCAGATGGATAGGCACATAGATCAATGGAATAGAACAGAGAAATAGATCCAAACAAACATGCTCAACTGATTTTGATAAAGGTGCGAAAGCAATTCAATGAAGAAAGAATGGTCTTTTCAACAAATGATGCTGGAGCAACTGGATATTCACAACTCACACCTTATGCAAAAATTAATTAAAAATGGATCATGGGCTTAAGTGTAAACATAAAATTATAAAACTTTTAGGAAAAAAAAGAAGAAAATCTTTGGGAACTATGCCTAAGTAAAGAGTTCTTGGTCTTGACACCAAAATCAGAACTTAGAAAAGGAAAATTTATAGACTTCATTTCATCAAAATGAAAAACTTCTGCTCTGTGAAAGCCCATGTAGAGAAGATGAAAAGACAAACAATAGACAGGGAGATAATATTTTCAGATCACATATCTGACAAAGAACTGGTATCTAGAATACACAAAGAACTCTCAAAACTCAACAGTAAAAAAATCAATTCAATTAGCAAAAGGGCAAAACTCATGTACAGATATTTCACTGAAGAGGATATACTGATGGCAAATAACCACATGAAAAGATATTCAACATCATTAGCCATCAGGGAAATACAAATTGAAACCCCAAGATACCACCACACATCTTATCAGAAAAGCTAAGATAAAAAAGTCACATCCCCAAATCCTGAAGAATACCCTGGTCCCTATCTGATACTCTATAAAAGTTTCACTCACTAAGTTTATTTTTCTAAAACTTAAATCCTCCATAGTGCTCCTATGCCAGATAAGTCCCCAAACCCAGAGGCAACAGCATCTGCAAGAACATCAACCAGATGCGTTCCCCTTTCCCATAAAGTCGACACCTCTTTTCAACATGAACAAGTTAGGGTGGTCGCTGCCTGGACATCCCCTGAATATTGGGAAAGTGATTAAACTAGAGGAAGGGATAGCAACAGATAAGATAGAATTTAACGAAGGATTACAAATACTGAATAGTTATATAATATATTTTTTCCTAGTTGCTAGGGCATTAGAATAGGAAGGAAAGAACTAAAGTGATGGGACTGTAACCCATAACATTCTTTGAAATTTGCTCTATAACTACTTGTTAAATTGTACTTTGAAAGCTATCACCTTTCTGCAAATATATATTTCACAATCAGAAAACAACTGAAACTGTGTAACTGTAACCCATAACATTTTTTGAAATTTGCTCTATAGCTACCCATTAAATTGTATGTTGAAAGTTATCCCCTCTCTGTATATGTTATATTTAATAATAAGGGAATAACTGAAACTGTGGAACTGTAACTCATAACAATCTTTGAAATCTGATCTCTAACTACTTGCTAAATCACACTTTCAAAGTTACCACTTTTATGTATATGTTATGTTCCACAATAAAAAAATGATAAGAAAAAAATAGCAACAACAACAAATGTTGGCAAGGATATGGAGGAACTGGATCATTCACACATTGTTGGTGGAAATGTAAATGGTACAGCTACTCTGGAAAATTTGGCAGTTTCTTATAAAACTAAACATGCAGTTACCATATAATTCAGCAATTGTGCTCTTGGGGATTTATCCCAGAGGCTAAAAGTTTATGTTTATATAAAAACCTGTACACAAATGTTTCTCGTAGATTTATTTGCAATAGTCCAAAACCAGAAACAGCCCAGATACCCTTCAACATGTGAATGGTTCAACTGTGGTACATCCATACTATGGGATACCAGTTAGCAATAGAGTTGCAAACTATTGACAAGTGCGAACAATTTGGAAGAATCTCTAGGGAATTATGCTAAGTCAAAAAAGCCAATCCCAAAAGTTTAGCACTGTATTTATTTCATTTACATAACACTTTTGAATGACAAAGTTTAAGAAAAGGAGAAAAGATAAGTGGTTTCTAGCAGTTAGGGATGTGGGGGTAGATGGGCAGGTGGGAGGAAGGAGTGGGTGTGGTTAAGGACAACCTAAGAGATCCTTGCAGTGATGGAACTGTTCAGTATCTTTACTGTTGTGCCAGATACTTGATTATATAGAACTAAATATGCACTCACACAAATGTATGCAGTAATTCTGCATAACATCTGTCAATTTTATAAATATTATTTTCCTGGTTGTGATACTAAACTGGAGTTTTACAAATGTTATCATTTGTGGGAAACAGGTGAAGTGTACCCAGGATCTTTCTGCATTATTTCTTTACATGAGAATCTACAATTATCTCAATAAAAATTTCAATTAAAAAAACGAAGTCATTGCCAGCATTATAGCCAATGGGTTAGACTTATAAGAGGAAATGCGTTCCTCTTCAAGTCCAGATGCTAGATCTGATCTCATGCTTTGGGTTAATAATGCTCTCTAAATCACTCTTTGGATAGGGTCTACTTATTTTGCTTTCCAAAGGAGACAGCAATATCATGAGATTTATTATAGGAATTGTTCACATGACTGTAGGGATGGGCAAGTCCGAATTCCATAGGGCAGGTTGATGAAGGTTTTGACAAATTCCCCGTCTTTTTGACTGCTGAAATCATCAGTTCTCCCTTCAAGACTTTCAACCGATTGGATGAGACTTCTCTCATTGCTGAAGGCAATCTCCGCTGTAGATTGTAGATGTAATCGGCCATAAATCCAATCAACTGACTAATGATTTAAATTCATGAAATCTCTTTGCAGTAACAATCAGGCCAAGGCTTGCTTGATCAAACAACTAGAAACCACAAGCTGAGTCGACACATGAACTTAACCATTATATTTGTCTTCACAGAATTTTGGAAAAAGAGAGAGCACCTTTCCTACTCTTCTTAAAGACTAAGGAAATGCATAAAGAAATTTAAAAACTTGAGAGGCATTGGTAGAGCTATTCCTAGAGTCTATCTAGGATATCTATCTAGAATACTAACTTAGCATTTACCTCCTTTTCTAGAAATCTTCATATGTCACATCAGAGAGCAGTGATATTATTTCATTGATGTACAGGGCTTTGCTGTATAACTTGAGATTTTAAAATCTGTTATTATAGTTTTGTTTTTGAGTTGCTTAAAGTGGTTTCATGCAAAGATTGATTTTTTTTGTACAAATCCTCAATGCCTAACAGCTCATGTTCTAGTTATTTTCTCATTTTTAACAGCACTGTTCATTAAAACAGAGTGACCTTTGTCTAATCTACGTTTTTTTTCCTCCTGGTTTTATGCCATCAAATAGCACTTTTGTGAAGATGGAATGCCAACATTATAAACCCTGTGACATTTGCACCAATTGTTGAAGAATTATGGCTAATTAGACATACAAAATTGGAGCTATTGCTTCTATTCAGAATATTAACCTAACCAATTTCCAGCTATTTTTTGCCCCTTTTTGTTGAATGTGTACACTTAAAGTAACCTAGGGCTAGCAGGACAGCATGTCTCCTCACATAATCGCTTCAGGGAAAGAATTTGTGACGTAAACTGCGTCTTAAATCACAAAGAAAGGCATTGGTCAGAAGACCTGCAGTTATAATTCTTTGTAATTTGGAAAATTATGCTAGTACAAATAAAGACTAAGGAAATGAAATTAAGATCTAGAGATGGCTCTCACTTAAATCAGAATGTGGAAATAAATATACAAAAGTAAATCATCTTTTGGAATTTTGTCTCTTTGAAGAAGAGAAAAAATATCCTGAACACATGCTTACTAGTCATTATATATAGGAATTCCTGTGCCATCATCAGTCTGGCTATCTTTCAAACTTCTCCTTACTTTTTGGAAGGTATATACATTAATAGTTATACATTAATGCAGACACAAATGCATGATTAATATATTGGAAAAGAACTTGATGGAATGAGTGTTTTTATCCAAAGGCACTCTCTATTTTACCCCTGGAATAGAAGATATATTAATGCTTTAAGAATCATACCTGCAATGGGGAGTGGTGATGGTAAAAGTATGACAGAACTTTACAGTTCTAAGCTGCTTAGTAGACACTAAGTAGAGGTACAGGGAGAAGGGGACATTGAATGGTATGTGATGTCGGGGACAGGGGAGATCAGAACAGGTGTGAAGGGCAACCATGCATCATAGCTTGGGGACAAGAGACTGAGACAGTTCTGGAAAACCGAGGTAACAGGGGTTGCCCTCATTGGCAGGAAGGCTTAGGAAGACATTGACAGAAGAGTTCATTTTAGGAGTTCCAGGAAAATCCAGTACCTCCATAGGGTCTCTCCCTTCTTTGGTTGTTGGTTGATCCCTGAGATTTCTCTAGAAATGATTTATCCCTTTGTATTAAGTTTTTCACATCTGTGAAATCTCCCTCTGAAAAGTAATTCACTAAACCACACTTATATGGCAATGTTCCTTTATTCTTTAGGTTCTTCAGAGGGACCCAGGGAAGGGAACAGTTTGAAAATGCCCTGCTTCAAATGACTGATTTACACTTCGTACCAGAGAAGGGTCAAGGATAGGTTTTCATCAGGTGTCAGAGTCACAGGTTGAGAGCATCATGGGTTGGGGGCATGGAGAGGGTATCTTCTTACTGGGGAGAACAGCAGCACTAAAGCAGTCAGATATAGCGGGAGATTATTGGTGTATTTCATAGTTCAGCCTAGGAGTGGTCCAATGCATTCTAGTTGTCAGTTTGCATACTGGGATGAGGACTTCTGCCTTCTTGTACTGATTTTAGACCCTTAGGCATGTGTTGGCTGCTGTAGGGTACTGTAATGCCCACCAAGTATGACCCAAGTGACCTATTCTGTGTTCATGTTTGTGTTCTTTGAGTTATATCTGTATCAAGGCAAAGGATGTCTGAAGCCCCGCCCCCCACCTGCCATAGGACAGGACTTCAGTTGTGCCTTTGCTGAGGAGCTTGTGCTAACAACACAATGGGAATTCACTCAGATTCTCCTCTCCCCTCCACATGGCACAGCAAACAGCTTAATGAGTTCTTTCCAGTTGTCTCCCTCCCCCACTTCAAGCCTAATTATAGCTTCATCTTTTTGAGGTTTATATATGTGAATGTCTGCAGGCAGTCACATGTGCATATAGCAGGGATCAGAATTAAACCTCTGAATCATGAACTCCAAGCTAGAAGGACTGTAAACACTTTGCTGCACCTGGAACTGAACCCAGATATTCATTCTGCTACAATTTTGCCAAATAATCTCAAATGAATCAGTTTAATTTGCAGTTGAGGTGAAAATCTCAAATCTGATCAAAATGGGAACATCAAGATTGTTTCCAAAATTAATTAAATCAAACCAATTTTTCACTGGATTCAAATAGCTAATGTGTCATTTTCTCATCAACCTATAGGCTTTGCTTTGTTTTAAGAATTTTATTTTCAGAACTCATCCCTGGCCTGAAGAAATTGGTACACTCCAGCCAAGTTAACTACAAAGAAAATTTTATATTGTCAGTGATATTTATCATAAGTGGGAAAAGCTCAGTGGATTGAGGTGGACATCTGTGACAAGTCAAGATTAGGATGGTTTCTGAGTATTGAGTCAGGCCAGGATTAGTTCTTGGAGAACTTTCTGAATTTTTAACTATTTTTTACTTGTGAGTTATGTCTCTACCCTAATAGTTGTCCTTCTCCCCCTGACCAACAAAACCGCTCTTACATTGGAAGATCCCTTGACTTCCAGAAAATTTGCCCCTTCCTTCTTCCTTTCATAGGATGTGCTGGCCTGAATGTATTATGCCCCCCAAAATGCCATTTTCTTTGATGTAATCTTGTGTGGGCAGATGTATCAGTATTAATCAGATTGTAATTCTTTGAGTGTTTCCATGGAGATGCGCCCCCCCCAACTGTGGGTGATGACTTTGGTTGAATAATTTCCATGGAGGTGTTGCCCCACCCATTCAGGGTGGGTCTGAATTAAGTTACTGGAGCACTGTATAAGCTCAGACAGAAGGAGCAAGCTTGCTACAGCCAAGAGGGACACTTTGAAGAATGCACAGAAGCTACAGATGAGAGACAGTTTGAAGACAGGTGTTGAAAGCAGAGTCTTCTTTCAGAGAAGCTAAGAGAGGACAAATGCCCCAAAAGCAACTGAGAGTGACATTTTGAAGAGGAGCTGTGGCCTAGAGAGGAACGTCCTGAGAGAAAGCTATTTGAAACCAGAACTTGGAGCAGACGCCAGCCACACGCCTTCCCAGCTAACAGGTTTTCTGGATGCCATTGGCCATCCTCCAGTGAAGGTACCCGACTGTTGATGCCTTACCTTGGACACTTTATGGCCTTAAGACTGTAACTGTGTAACCAAATAAACCCCCTTTATAAAAGTAGATACATTTCTGGTGTTTTGCATTCCAGCGGCATCAGCAAACTAGAACATAGGGCATTTACAATATGTAGTCAATCTAACTGCTCTGCAATGTTTACTTCATTTACAGGTGCTCTGCTTTTCATGAATTCACTTTACAGATGTATACTGAATACCACAGACATGCAAGATAAAAAGATGAACAATGTCTTCTCTACCACCCTTAAGGAGTTTATAATCTATTTGGAGAAGATAAGACACACACACACACTAGAAATCACACAAAATAGTGTGCTGTCTGGGTGGTAGTTCCTCGAGAAATGACTTATACATTGTAGTAACTCCTCCACTTAGGGCAGGCCCTCACTAAATGCTGGTTGAAGATTCCCTCAGTTCAAGGCTTCAGGTTCAGTAAAAAACAATTAACGTATTGTTTTATCAAGGCATTAGATCAAAATTCTGAAAAAGAGTTATGTAAAGGAGAAAACATTGGAGTAAGTTAGTTGGCCTATAATTTTTTTTTTTTTTAACTAATCTGCCTATTCAGCTTTGTTGACACTAAGTGCAATGAGAGGAAGAATGTCTTCCTACCATATCTTCTTGTCAGTATGGGCTTGTTTTGATTAATCTAAGCTATAGAGTAGTAACAGTAATTATCTAACTTCACTCCCAAGATTTACAGTACAAGCAATTTTGTTTTCATTTTGTGCCATCTGATGATATTGTTTCTCTTTTTACTTTCTTACTAGAACCATAAGACATTTTGCCATAGGTTAAGAAAGGGTCTTAGTATTTTAGGCAGAATCCCCAAATATCTTGGTTTTGGGGGGAAATGGAACTTCAGGATGGAGGCAAAGAGGCTTTTGAAGTCTAAAAGGAAAGCAGCAAGTGTTTTATTTACTTAGTAATGAGAAAGGCAGAGGTTGTGTTGGTGGAGGGATCAAGCCTCCAGAAATTCAACTGGTGAGCTATCCAACAAAACGTTCCACTTAGTGGTAGAATGTGTAGCACAAACTCGTGTCAAAATGGTGGACATAACCTGAAGAAACAGAAACCTTTGCAACCATAGCTTTCAGAGGAGAAGAACTATGGTCAGGGTGGTGTTGAAGTCCAGCAGAAATCAAATACTATCTTGCTTTCTTTTCATGCTCATAAACTATAAGCTAAACTGCAGATCTCCATATGCCACCGGGAGAAATCGCTGATCTTCCTTGGGTCATCTGATCCACCTCCATTCTAGACCTCCTGGCAGAACAGGAGCCAATTTGATTCAAAATTTAGTCTTGGTTTCCTCATCTCTGACCCATGATGACTGTCTTCTCTCATAAACACCAAAGGGCATTCTTTGCGCAATATTGTGTACTTTCCTCATTACAACAGTAGGTGTTATTGGTGTCAAGGTACTCTGTGGCAAAATATGCAATATCCTTTGGTGAGCTTCAAGAGGTAGAAAAACATATATTCCTCATGTATGTTGTACACATACTAGCACATACATTTGTATGCACACTAGCACATACACTTATATACACACTAGCACATGCACTTGCACTCAAACTTTTATGCATACTTACACTGGTGTTGGGGCTCAGTCAACTAGACTCATGGAGAAGAAAAGGAGAAGTTTAAATCGAAGAATGAAAATCTATGAGAGATTATTAATAGAATATAATACCATAAACAAAAAGTGCATATCAGCTCTCAGTGCAATCTCTGATAAACATTTAAAAAATTAAGTATCCCCAAAGCATGTAAATCAATGGAATTGTAACACTATTCCATTAATAACACTTTCTAAATTGAAGGAAAATTAGAAGTTTTCTGCCTTTTTGAACATCCAGATCACAAAGAAAAATCAAATATATGCAAGATAATTTATTTTAATAGATTCAACTTTATTAACCATGTGAGTCTTCACAGAGTATCCTTTATGAAATCTGTCATGATTCTGGGACATTTATTTATGTCTCTAATTGTTTCTAGTCATCTGTCAAAATCATTCAAGACCAGTCTTGCCATAAATCAAATATACTCTTAAATTGAGTAAGATGGAGGACCTGTTTATAGATAACATTTAACTAATTTAATAAGCTTCTCTGCCTGTTGTTCATTTTGAGTCATTAGAAAAATACATTAAGAACTAATATGTTTTCTATGCCTACTGGCTTAAGAAAAACTAAGATGAAGATTAAAAAAAAGAAAACTACCTGGGAAATTTCCAAGTGTTTTAGAACACTAATTTTTATGATCCCTATATAGTCAGAGGTCTCAAGGAAACAGAAACAACAGAATATAGATATAGATATAGATATAGATAGATAATATAAATATGAGATTTTTTTAAATGGGAATTGGCTCATGTGATTGTGGGGATGGGCAAGTCCAAATTCCATAGTATAGGTGGCAAGCTGGGAACTCCAATAAAAGTTTTCCATGAATTCTTTAGGAGAAGCTAGCTGGCTGAAGTGGAAATGGAAATTCTATCTTCTGACTGCTGAAATCAGCACTTCTTTTAAAGCCTTTAATTGATTGGATGAGACTTCTCTCATTGTTGAAGGCAATCTCCTCATTTGATTGTAACTGTAATCAGCCATAGATGCAATCAAGTTACCGATGATTTAAATCCACTAAATAGCCTTACAGTAGCAACCAACCAGTGCTTGCTTCAAACGACTGAACACTATAACCTGGCCAAGTTGACACATGAACCTAAACATCACAGTCCACACCCTGTCAACTTGGTACCCATATACATCTCCTTAAACCATACTTAATTGCTAAAAAAAAAACAGTAACAGTCATAATTTCACCTAACAATACTCAATTGTCCTGCATATGAATGGAAATGCACCAACTTTTCCAAGAACAGGGTACAAATCTGTGCCGGTATGGATGTATTATGTCCCTTAAAACGCCATGTTCTGTAATGCAATCTTGTGGGGGCAGACATACTAGTGCTGATTAGGTTGGAATTCTTTGATTGAGTGTTTCCATGGAGATGTGCCTCAATCAACTGAGAGTGAAATGTTTACTGGATTATTTTCACAGAGATATGGATCCCGCTCATTCACAGCGGGTCTTGATTTAATCACTGGAGTTCTATAAAAGAGCTCACAAGCAGAAGGACTCAGAGTAGCTGAGAGTGACATGTTGGAAAGCAGCTGAGAGAGGAGCTGGAATACAACCTGGGATCAGCAGACACCATCCATGTGCCTTCCCAGCTAAAAGAGGTTTTCTGGACGTCATTGGCCTTCCTTCGGTGAAGGTAAACTCGTGTTGATGCCTTAATTTGGACATTTTGATGGCCTTCAGACTGTAAATTTGTAAGCAAATAAACCCCCTTTAAAAAAGCCAATCCATTTCTGGTATTTTGCACAATGGCAGCGTTAGCAAACCGGAACAAAATCCTTGGGTAATATTCATTCTTAAACTTCATATCTTATAACTTAAATACTATGAAATGAAGTTAATATGACTTATGTCATATGGTAAGGGGATAAAATAGGGAAGAAAATAAAGATATTTGCTTTATGTATTTATACAAACATACTCAAAACAAGAAAGAAATATTCATAACCACTACAGCCCTCATTTCTGTAACTGCTCACATGGTTGTAGCTCATATTTTTAACTACCTTCTTCCACTACCCATTTCATATTCCCTTTACCTGCAGAAGCATGTCAGCTGGCTGTGTTCTTTGCCTGGTGGGGTGACCCAAACCTTCATTCCTGAAGTTTCTGGGCCATTTATAGTCCTGTCTGGATTGGGTTGCTGAATTTTCCATTGATTTTAATCACAGTGCATGGTAGTACTAAGAGCTGCCCTAGGGGATCTCCTGTATTCCAGGAAAACTCTTCTTTACCTCCATTGTGTAGTTGCAGGCCTATTTGCCATTGATAGTCGGGATCAATCACTCCAGCCAGTCCAGTAATTTCCTTCTTTGCCTGTTGATTCAGAGGCATGAAGAGCCCAAAGTGGCTGGGTGGCAGTCTTAACTTCCAGTTCAATGGAATTGTTGTGTGTCCTGGCAGAAGCACTCCTCCTTTTGGAACTTAGACCTGCAGACCAGCAGAGGTTAAGGTTGCAGGGTCAGGAAGCAAACATTTTTCTAGTGGGTCACTAAGAGTAATAGTGAGTGGTGCCACTCTCATTTCCACCTCTTGCTTTCTGGATCCATGAATCCTGTCTATTGGAGAAACAGCACCATGGAGTGCACGTCAACTTAGAGCATATATAGCTTCCTGGAGAACACTGCCCCAGCCTTGCATGGTATTGCCATTCAGGTGGCAATTAACTGAGTCTTCAAAAGGCCACTCCAGCTTTTTATCAATTCAGCTGCTTCAGCAACATGGGAAGACCAGTGAGTTCCATGAGTACATGCCAATTCTCACACTTCATTTGCTGCTAAGTGAGTTTCTTGATCAGAAGCAGTGCTGTGTGGAATACCATGATGGTGGATAAGGCATTCTGTAAGTCCAGAGATGGTATTTTTGGCAGAAGCAATGCATGCAGGGAAGGCAAACCCATATCCGGAATGTGTCTGTTCCAGTTAGAACAAATCACTGCCCCTTCCATGATGGAAGTGGTCAAATGTAATCAGCCTGCCATCATGTAGCAGGCTGATCACCTTGGTGAATGGTGCCATATCAGGAACAGAGTGTTGGTCTCTGCTACTGACAGATTGGGCATTCAGCAGTGGCTGTGGCCAGGTTAGCCTTGGTGAGTGGAAGTCCATGTTGCTGAGACCAAACATAACCTCCATCCCTACCACCATGGCCACTTTGTTCATAAGCCCATTGGTCAATGACAGGAGTGGCTGGGGAAACAGGCTGACTGTTGTCCACAGAATAGGTATCTTATCTACTTTATTATTAAAATCTCCCTCTGCTGCAGTTACCCTCCGGTGAGCATTCACATGGGACACAAATATCTTAATGTTTTTTGCCCACTCAGAAAGGTCTACCCACATACCTATCCCCCAGACCTTTTTTGTCACTAATTTTCCAATCATATTCCTTTCAAGCCCCTGACCATCCAGCCAAACCAATGGTGATAGCCTACGAATCAGTATACCAATGCACCGCTGGCCATTTCTTCTTCAAAGCAACATAAACAACTAGGTGCACTAATCAAAATTTTGCCACTGGGAGGATTTCCCTTCACCATGGACATTCAGGGATGTCCCAGAAAGGGGCTGTAGTGCTACAGCTGTCCATTTTTAGGTGATACTTATATATCATGCAAACCCATCTGCCAACCAGGCCTGAGTTTTCTCGTCCTCAGTCAACTGATCATAAAGAACTTCCCAGGAGGCCATAGCAATGACCCAGGAGAGAGAATGTATTGTGGCAGGAGTGGTGGTCATGGGCATTTAGGCCATTCTATCATACCTGTGCCTTCAGGACCTACTTGAATCCTACCTTGTATATAATACTTCCATTTTTTGATGGCTTGCTGCTGCACACACCCAACTTTTTAGCTTGGTGGGTCAGACAATACCCAGTTCATGATGGGCAACTCAGGTCTCATGGTAACTTGGTGGCCCATGGTTAAGCTTTTGGTCTCTACTAAGGCCCAGTAGCAGGCCAAAGCTGTTTCTCGAAAGGAGAGTAGTTTTCTGCGTAGGATGGCATGGCTTTGCTCCAAAGTCCTAAGGGTCTGCACTGTGACTCTCCTACAGGGGCCTGCCAAAGGCTCTAAACAGCATCTCTATTTGTACCATTGGATCTGCTGGATTATATGATCCAAGTGGCAAAGAAGCTTGTGCAGCGGCCTGGACCTGTTTCAGAGCCTCTTCTTGTTCCAGCCTTCACCCAAACTAGTAGTTTTTCTGGTCACTCAGTAAACGGGCAGAATAGCACACCCAAATGAGGAATATATTGTCTACAAAATCCAAAGAGGCCAACTATGTGTTGTGCCTCTATTTTGACTATAAGTGGGGACAGATGCAACAACTTATCGTTCACCTTCAAAGGGATATCTTGACATACCCCATACCTCTGGACTCCAAGAAATTTCACTAAGGTGAAAGGACCCTGATTTTTTTTTTTTTTATTTATCTTTCACCCTCTGACATGCAAATGCCTTACCAATAAGCTAGAGTAGATGGTATTTCTTGCTCATTAGGTCCAACCATCATGGTATCATCAGTATAATGAGCCAGTCTTATGGGCGGGAGAGATGATCAAGGGCCCTGCGTATTAAATAATGACATAAGGCACTGAGGTAGGATGGTGAAGTTGTATTGCTGGGCTTACCAGCTGAAAGCAAACTGTTTTGCGTGGTCCTTACTAACAGGAATTGAGAAAAAGTATTTGCCAGATCAATAGTTGCATACCACATACGAGGGGATGTGTTGATTTGCTCAAGCAATGATCCTGCATCTGAAACAGCAGCTACAATTGGAGTCACCTTCTGGTTAAGTTTATGATAATCCATTGTCATCCTTCAAGATCCATCTGTTTTCTGCCCAGGCCAAATAGGAGAGTTGAATGAGTATGTGGTGAGAATTACCATTCCTGCATCCTTCAAGTTCTTGATAGCACTAATCTCTGCAATCCCTCCAGGAATGACGTATTGCTTTTGATTTCCTATTTTGCTGCATAGAGGCAGTTATAGTGGCTTCCACTTGCCCTTTCCTACCATAATAGACCTCACTACACAGTCAGGAACCAATATGGGAATTCTGCCAGTTGCTGAGTATATCTATTCCAATTATGCATTCTGGACCTAGGGAAATAACCACAGAATGTTTCCTGTTACCCACTGGACCCACTGTGAAATGGACTGAGCTAAAACTCTATTGATCACTTAACCTCCATAAGCCCCTACTCTGACTGGTGGGCCACCGTGATGTTTCGGTTTCCCTGGAATTAATGTCACTTCTGAGCCAGTATCTAAAAATCCCTGAAATGTCTGATCATTTCCTTTACCCCAATTCACCATTACTCTGTTGAAAGGCTGGTCTTTGGGGAAGGCTGGGAGGAAGAATAACAGCATAATTTTTTGGCAGTGTAGCAGGATCCTTTCCCGAGGGGACCCAGCCTTCCCTGCATTCAAGGGCTCTGGGCCTGCAAACTGTCTCAAGTTAGGGAATTGATTAAAGGGCCATAACTCTCTGTTTATGTAATTCAAATTGGACTTCTGTTCAGTTGATCTAGAACTCTTCTGTTTATACAGATCAAGTAAGTATTTAGTAAACTGCCCATCTATTTTACTTCTAGGTACCCCATGATCTACTAGCCAATGCCATAGGTCTCTTCAAGTCAGACCATTTTGAATACTGCTTTGAGTCTGCTGTCCATTATGGAAGCCATGCCCACCTTGTCTTTGGCAGTTAAGTGCTGCCAGTTGGACCTGATCATCCCCATTGTGTTTAAGGGTTCAAGTTCAGTGACAGCTCTTCCCATGGTAATATCTGACCTAAGAGAAGAGGAACCACAGAGCTCTTCAGGATGATAGATTTAGTCTCCCAAACTTATTCCTCACAGTCCTGGTAAAAGATGTATTCTATGAACATTCCTGGGATGGGTGAGCAGGTCTTATGTGATATATCCACTCTAACATTCCAATCTCTCTAAACTTTTGGATACCCTAATCTAAATTATAGCAGGGAAGTTCTGGCATTTTGACCTTGGGCAATGTAGGCCATCTTTTGGTTCATGCTTTAGTCAACCACCCAAACAAATGGTTAGAGCCCTTTCTAACCCCTTGAGCTACAACACTAAATCCAGAATCTCTGCTTAGTAGGTCCATATCAATAAATTTAGCCCAATCCAATTTTATGTTTCTTCCGCCATTATCCCACACCCTTAATATCCTTTCCAACACATATCCCCTGATTTCCATCCACATAAACTGGAAAAATCATGCAGTTCTTAGAGTGTAGCCGACCTTCTCATGGCTCATACTTTGTACCTTAGCTTTTGGGTCCTTTTCTGGTTTGCTAAAGCTGATGGAATGCAAAATACCAGTAACAGATTGGCTTTTATAAAGGGGGTTTATTTGGTTACACAGTTACAGTCTTAAGGCCATAAAGTGTCCAAGATAAGTCATCAACAATCAGGTACCCTCACTGGAGGATGGTCAATGGCATCCGGAAAACCTCTGTTCACTGGGAAGGCACATGGCTGGCATCTACTCTGGAGTTCTGATTTCAAAATGGCTTTCTCCCAGGATGTTCCTCTCTAGGCTGCAGCTCCTCTTCAAAATGTCACTCTCAGCTGCTCTTGGGGTGCTTGTCCTCTCTTAGCTACTCAGGAGCAAAAGACTGCTTTCAAAGGCCGCCTCCAAAATGTCTCTGTAAGCTGCAGCTCCTCTCTCAGCTCCTGTGCGTTCTTCAAAATGTCCCTCTTAGCTCTAGCAAGCTCACTCCTTCTGTCTGAGCTTGTATGGTGCTTTAGTAAACTAATTAAGGCCCAAGCTAAATGGGCAGGGCCGCACCTCCATGGAAATTATCTAATCAGTGTTATCACCTACAGTTGGGTGGGTCACATCTCCACAGAAACACTCAACCAAAGAATTACAATCTAATGAACATTAATATGTCTGCCCACACAAGATTGCATCAAAGATAATGGTGTTTGGGGGTGTCCCGGCCCACGGGACGATCAACCGAGGCTCTGACTCCTGCGAGGGAAGAATGGTATGGGACAAGAGACATGAGGAATGACAGCAAGACAGGTTTCTGATCAAGCTGCAAAACTTTATTGAAGAGGCAGGGTATATATGCTCTGGAGGGAGAGGGGGTGGCTAATAAGGACAGGTAGCGGTCTGGGATTGGTGATTGCTGTTGCTAGGGTGGATGGCCAATGGGTGGCTACTGTTTAGGCGCGAACTAGCTACTGCTTAGGCGGGAACTACTGTTACTTCCTTGAAGAAGGCTAATTATAGCTTAAGCTGTTCTTGCATCAGCCCTGGCGGCCATGTTGCATGTTACCGGTATCGCTGAAGGTGAATATTATATATGCTACCTTAATTGTCCCCAACATGGGGGAACATAATCCATTTAAACTGACACAGGTCCTATTGGAATTTCACTTCAGTTATAGGTCAGGAAGAAAAGAGGTACTGTGGCGGTGGGTCATGAAAAGAATTAGAAGTGTCTTGCAAGCCAACTCCTCAGGACAGACCACTGCAGTTTCATCTGGTGTAAAAGGATTAATCTCTTCAGACAGAGGTGTCAGGGCTTTTCTTCAAGGGAGGTGGTTAAAGGTTTATCAGACACAGTAGGGTTAATTTCTTCAGGTGGAGGCTGGATGGCAGATTCCTCAGGGCAGGCTGGAGGTCTGGGGGCTGTTTCCTTGGGGCAGACCATTACAAGTTTATCTAGCAAGAGTCAGCAGAATCTAGGGTTTCAGTGTTCCCACCATCATCATTATCAACCAATATGTCCCCATTCTAATTTTTCAGGATCCTAATTCTTTTCCAGTCAATGCCCTCACTTTAATAGCCCATACCCTGCAAGGTTGGGAATTCAGTTTACATTGTAATTCATCCACTCACACAATGATAGTCTGGGTCTAGTTTTCAGAAATTTCAAGTCTGTGGCTACATGAAATAAGATTTTCACATAGAAACTTTCATGTCCTTCATGTGGCACTTAAGTTGGGAATTTGAAGCCTTGAGCTCATCCTTTTCTTTTACAACTGTATCCACCATATTTAGGAACAACCAGTCAACATCATTATACTTTTTAACTCCAAAAAACTCTGTTAAGGGATGAAGAACACTTTCACCCAGAGTCTTGAGTCTTATAAGCATTTGAGTAGTCATATCCAGCGGTGATATTTTATTTTGTGCATATCTATTGCCAACTCATGCCATGGACTATCAGTGCCACCTTGATTGTTGGAAACAGAGTCATTAATGCCTTTGAATCTAATCAGACTGGAGAAACAATTTCAAAAACCCAGAACTAATTCAGAAATCACATCCTTAAGACTCTGTTTTTCAAGAACCACTCCTCATACAAAATCTGTTTTAGGGTTCTCTAGAGAAACAGAACCAACAGGAATTATATGAATTTTTTTTGGGAATTGGCTCATGTGATTGTGAAAATCAGCAAGTCCAAATTCCAAGGGCAGGCTGCAAGCTGGGGACCTGATAAAGTTTTGATGAATTCCCCAGGAGAAGCTGGCTCACTGAAGTAGAGATGGAAAGTTTCCTTTCTGACTGCTGAAATCATCACTTCTCCTTTTAAGTCCCTTAACTGATTGGATGAGACTTCTTTTATTGTTGAAGGCAAGCTCCTCAGTTGATTGTAACCATGGACGCAATCAACTTACTGATGATTTAAATCCACAGAATCTCCTCAGGGTAACAATATGGATACCATAACATGGCCAAGTTGACAGATGAACTTAACCATCACCATCCCTAAGCATAAGACATAGCACATAGTAAATATTTACAGATCTGATATAATGGCAAAATTTCCTGACAGTTGAATCCAAGGGATGGGGTGTCCCCAGTATTTATCACAAGCCATTTTTCTGTTGTGTTACTAATCAACTCAGGTTCTGATACCAGTTGATCTTCTGAAGTCCTCCCACTGGAGACAAAATGCCCTATCTTGCTAAGTCTAGCCTTTCAGAAAGAGATGACTCCTATTGAACATGAATTATCACCCTTACTTGCCCATAATAGTATTTGGAATGTTATCGCGGACAAACACCTCTACTGAAATCATCAACCTATCTTAATTAATACACACTGCCTGTTTGTCATCCATTATGCATACGTGTCAAACAACCTCTGATTGGGCAAGGGCTCCATTAGCAGGGTGCGTTGCCATTCTTGGACTGATTTGGAAAAATCACTTAGTGTAGGAGGGAACTCATCTGTCACAGTAACTAGAAACCATGCTCTGCCCTCCTGCTCTTTTATTTGGTTGTAGGTTTTTCCTAACCAGGCAACTTGACACTTGATTTGGAGACCATGGTAGAGGTAAAACTATATATATAAGAGGATTGATTCACAATTTTAACTAATAAAAGCTTCCTGTGCACAATTAGCAACAAAAGCCAAGGAAATATAGACCCATGCACTGACTTCACAGGACATTAACAAGAAGTACACTAGAAGCAAAAATAACTGTTCAGAAACAAGGCTCTGATCCAGAGAAGAATGCATTTGAGAGGAGAAGTATACTCCTAACCATTTCCTATGCAGCATGATGCAGATGTAAAGCGATACAGAAGTGTCAAGTTGACCTTTTATAAAACCTAGACAAAAAAAGTCTTGGAGCAAGGTACACTGAAAAGCAGGTGTAGTGCCTGGCTCAGGGTGAACAAGGGTGTCTGAGCTGGAAGAAAAAGGAACAAGGAACTCACAGAAGTGGGCTCTCTTCTTGAAACAAGGAGGGCCCTGGGAAAGTTTCCTTGGCTGGAAGGAAACAGCTCTCTCCTCTCCTCTCCCTTGTCTACTTCCTTCCTTTTTCATCATTTCCTACCTTGCAGGCCAGTCTATGAAGCCTCCAGGGAGGAAATGGGCTTGACTGTGCGGCCACATCCATCACAGCCTCTTTTCTTGTCTGAAGTTCCTTCCGTAAGTCTCCATGTAGGTGCGGGAGTGGGGGAGACTTGTCCCTGTTGATCCCCACCCCAGCCTTATGTCTTGGCAGGTAGGGAACAGAACTGTATTAAAGCAAGAATTTGTTGTTGTTTCATAATAGAGAGTATCTAAGTCACTGAAGGTTAACTTTTCAAAGACTAGCTGTATATATCTGAGGCGTGCATCTTATCAGAAAGTGTACATTGTTTATATTGTTGAAAATTCCCAGTTTTACCATCTCTTCCATTATTTTACTCTGTTTGCTTGCATAATAAATGTAGGCTCAGTGGCATCTTATCTTTTTCAAGAGCACAAATACAATTCATCATATCCATTCAGCCTCCACTAATTCAGAATTTGTGATAATTCCACTAGAGTTTGGTTGGTCCTTATTTTTATACCATTTATTAAAAGAGGATTTACTAGGCAAATTCAGAATAGAAAGGAGAGGACAAGGGGGAAGGTTTAACCTATTTAAGAGGAAACACTTTTCAAGATCCTTAATAGCACACATTTGCATTTAAACAATTAATTAAAGCACACCCAACAGGATCCTTATTTGGCAACAGTTAGCAGAGATCCCCTAAGTATGGACTCAATGGAAAACTGGTAAGAAATATGCGTCCTCCAAAATTCTAATTACCCCTTTCAAACATTTCAATCATTTCAAATGTTTCCCAAACACAGAGCTAGCTGTATAAATTAGTATGCAAACATGTGTCAGCCTCTCCCACAGTAGCCCTAGGCCTGGTGATGCTGGGGGGCAGCCTCCAGCCTAGTAGAAGCATGACAAACTGGACCTGAGGAAAAGTCTATAGTTGATCCAACCAGCTTGAAATCCATTTCCATGGCTCTGTCTTTACTAGTCCCTTGCTCTAAATCAGCAGGTTTTAATTTTGATCCTCTTTGTATCTCTCTTGTGACCTGCCTACTTGCCTCTTTCTCCCTGATACTGCTCCAGAGGGCTGGCCCCTGGACACCTAATACACGACGAGTTCCCCTCCTAGGGAAAGCAGCACAGTCACTTGATTAGGTCAGTGTCAAACACTTGGATCATTAATTTGGTCATAGTGGGACGCTCAGGACAAAATACACAAAACAGAGATTCCACTTTGGAGATTTACTCACTGGGCAGATTGTAGAGGGGCTTTCTCATCAGTTGTGTGACTTCAGGCAATTTATGCTAACCTTTCTGTGTCTTGGTTTTCTTTTCTATAAAATGGGGATAATAACTTCTTCTTTATATGGTTGCACCAGGGTTTAAATGAGTTAATATTTGTAAAGTGCTTAGAACAGAGCCTGATACATAGAAATCACTTTATTACTGTTAAGTAAGATGAATCCATTCATTCAATATTTATCGAATGCTCACTATGTGCCAGGTACACTTCTAGATGCTCAGGCTACAGAAGTGAACAGAGTCAAAATTCCCTGCCCTCTTGATGCTTCTAGCAGAGGGAGGCAGACAATAAACATGATTGCTAAGTACATTTTAGAGAACAGAAGATGAGTGCAACAAATAATGACAAAGGAAGGTAAAGTGACTGGGAGAGCTGGCAGGTTTACAGGAGTCAGTGTAGGTTTTTTTGAGCAGAGCCAAAGGAGTCAAGAGAGTGAGTGCAAGCAGATATCTGATGCAAGAACCATCCAGGCAGAGGGATCAGTTGGTGCCAAGCCCTGAGGTGTGAATGAGGAAGAAGAGAGCAGGGTGGCTGAGGTAGACTGAGTGGAGGGTGGGTGGGTGGATGGACAGCTATTGTGGTAGGAAGTATGGCCAGATGGGAATGGACGACCAGACTGTGTAGGGTCTTTTGTGTGTAAGGACTTTGGCTTTTATTCTGAGAGAAATGGGAGTGGCTTGGATTCTGTCTCCTCACCACAGCTGCTCTGGTAGTTCACCAGGTTTTGGAAAAGTGAGAGGAGCTGGGCACTCACAGATGATGCAATGAGCAGGGCATGGAATCTGGGCAGGACTCACCTCTATGTCTATTCTAGGCAAAGGAATAAGAATGGGAATCTAAGCCAAGAACAAGCCCTGACATATGCTAAAGCCAGGAGCTTGAAAATGCGAAGGTAACATGATGTATCTTCGTTAGACAGTTTATCATTATTATCAGAACATTCCAGCAGGTGCTAGTCTGTTCATTGCCAAGTGCCAACCCACAGTTCCCAACTCCTAGGACTGCCCTGAACTGACAAGCTTCCAAGAGTGGCTTTGAGGAGAGGGGAAACAATGTTAGGTTTGATGTCATTTATCTGCAGTAAAGGAAACAAGAGATCAGCAGATATGGAACAAGAGAGCAGGTCTCTTTCTATACTTTCCAAGATAAATTTAGAACACTTAGGATGTTTTTATTTATAAGTTTGTAGGATATAAAACCCTGCAATGCTTGCTTATCTAGTTCTTCTGCTCAAATTTTTCTTGCTGATAATCGAGAGTACTAATTATGCTGCAAAAGTTTTAGTAAAATTATCCTGTTTTTCTTGAAATTTGATAAATGTTTGGCTCAGAAGTATCTGGAATAGTATGAAGACAGTGAGAATCAGATCACTTTCACTTTTTCCTGGCAGTTAAGCCAAAGTTGGGGAGAAGAGACTTCAAATTTCTCTTTGCCTTTTTCTGAGTTTTGGACTGCGTGTAAAGGAGTGACTGTAAAGTGAGGGACAAAAGAATACTATCTTCCCCTGTCTTTCAACCAAATGTTGAGTGTTCAAGATGTTAAGACAAGCATATGGCTTATAACTGATACTGTTACTTAAATGTCAAAATCCTTGAGTGTTAGGGAGAGAGGCTGAAACAGTGGTGCTGAGCTATGGGAAGGAAAGTGGTAGGGATGGCTGTTATGCATACAACGTGCACCTAGAATCTTAGACTAGGACCTGATTCATAGAAGTTAAGTGTGGCTATTTGCTTTGGTGAATTTTTTCACCAAAAAATGTTGGAAAGAGATCTACTCGAGTAAAATTTTTGTTCATCTGAAATGTCAGCCTCCTAAAAAGTGGCTAGTCACCACGGTTGTTAGCAATTTCCATCTCATAATTAAAAAAAAGTTGTTGGCAGTCGACAGAAACATAAAAATGAAGTCTGGCTTTGGCTAGGGTCAAATTATGTTGAGATTTTATTTCATCTCTCTATATTTCTGAATATTATGAGTCAAGAGAAAGAGCAATCCCTCATTTCCGAGGGATTTTTTCTTGGAGATTTTCCTGAGCAATGAACTCCCCTCTTCTTTTGCCTTCCTGCCCTCATTTCGTGCAAATACCAGACTTTGATATTTTTGTCTCCAGCTATCATTTGATAATATCTCAAGGTAAGTTCACATGTGTAGTTCACCTAAAGCTTTTTATTTTTTAAAATAGTACCTGTCCTTTTGAATGATGTAGACGTTTATGCCAGTGATTGAACACCCATATTGATATTTGCAGCTCAGGTAACTGACCAGGATTATTTAAACTGGGTTTAAGCCTAAGGAGTGACTGCTTATGGCACACAAGAGTGAGCTTATGTCAGTGGTTCTCTAGGGGTCAGACAATCCCTAGGATTCCTGGGAGACAATTTTGACTGACCCAATAATTGTTGGAAAGAGAACTAACATTTTGGGGGAGGGTATGCTAGACATTCTGCAAAGCTCTGATCCCACTCAACATTGGACATTTATGAAGAATGAAAGAAACTAAGTTCTTCTTGATGCTCCATTGTTTTGGAGAACTCTATCCCTCTGTCCTGCATGAACATGAGCAGCAGCAGGTGACTATAATCACCCTAAAGCTTCTTGGCTTTTTGCCATAGACTTAGGATTAAGAATGGTCCTTAGTGAACCTTTTTCTAAAATCTTGATTTTTTTTATACTAATTAACTGTGCTGTGTCTGTTATGGGTTGAATTATGTTCCCCAAAAGACATATTCAAGTTCTAATCCCCAGCTCCATTAATGTGACCTTATTTGGAAATAGGGTCTTTGAAGATGTGATTAGTTATGATGAAACCAAAGAGAACTAGCTAGGAGTAGGGTGGGTCCTAATCTGACTGATGACCTTGTAAGGAGAGAATTGGACACAGACAGACACTAGGGAGAAGGCTATATGAAAACAGAGGGGCAGAGTGATGCATCTACAAGCCAAGGAATAGCTGACAAACACCAGAAGCTTCGAAGAGGCAAGAAAGGATTCTCTTCTACAGTTTTCAGATGGAGCCTGGTCCTGGTGACACCTTGATTTTGGACTTCTAGTCTCCAGAATTGTAAGACAAAAAAAATATTTTGTTGTTCAAGGCCATCCAGTTTGTGATACCTTGTTAAAACAGTCCTCGGAAACTAAGACAGGGTCCTTAGTCCTTTGATCTATATCTCCTTCAAAGGAAGAAGACTCCATCCCCAATTTTGCTTCCATACACCCAGGACCACTAAGACCTTGGATGAAGATTGCTGTAAGGTCATACTCTAACCAGTTCAATGCCAGGGTTGAGGATGATGCAGGTGGACATGCCCTGTGAAGGCACCTAATGAAATGCCTCAATTCTACATTTTCATATAGGCATGCTTGATATTAAGTTTTCTTCAGCCACAACACAAAAGAGAAGAGTGTTAATATTGAGCTTGTTCTCAGAGGGATCTGCTCACATGACGGTGGCTACTATTTCCTTGTATGGTTTTCTCACTCTCCATTATATCTCAGGGTTATTTCATTTCTCCTATATACCTGTGATCCCCAAATTGAGACTCCCACATTTACTGGACTACAGATAAATATTTTCAATATCCCCTGAGGGGTATGAATCAACTGTCGTATCTTTAAATCCAGTCAGTCATTACTCTGGACCTGTTGAACATCCTGTCTTCTGACTTGGCTGAAGGCATCACCATCTGACCAGCCCCAAAGCCAGAAAGCATCAGCATCCTCACCTCTAGTCTCAATCACCCTTTGTTGGGTTGGCCTCAGAAACTGCCCCTGAGTTCAGCCTTTCTTCTCTATTCCCAATGCTTCTGCTCTGGTCCAGATGCTCACTGTCACCTTGGCAATGCAGCAGCCTCTGTTCTGACCTGTCCTCCACCACTCCATCTCCATTCCAGTTGTTCTCCAAAGAATAGCCACAATTATCTTTCTCAAATAGTCCTACTTAAAGATATCCTTTCGACATCCATCACTTACAGAATAAAATCCAAATGATTTTACTTAGAAAACTAGGTCCCTCTGTCTGGTTCCAATTTTCCTTTAAGCTTCTGCTCATCTACCCCTAAATTCCAGCCAGGCTGAACCCAGACCTTTGTGATGCTAGACCCAGTTCAAATATCCCCACCTCTGGAAGCCCTCCTCAACAACCAGCGAAGAATTAGGCATTCTCTCTGTTGTAACCAATTGTGCATTTTACACATTTCTATTTTACCATCATATTTATGAATCACATAACACTCTAACTCTATACTTTTGTTTCTCTCATTTAAGTGTGAATGAGATCAGGAATTAGGTCATATAATAGAGCCTAGAACATATTAGGTACTCAATAAATGTTCATTTAATGCACATAAAAAGCAAAATATGAGTTGAAAATAAAATATAAATAAAGTATTATATGAGATCTGAGGAGGAAGTGACAAACATGTCTTAGTTTGACTAGACTCAGTTGATCTAAAATGTTATCATAGGAAGCTGGAGACAGTTTCTATTTCTTTTGCCTCTAGAGATCATTAGTGAATGACTCAGTCACTACTAAATGACTTTTTAATTAAAATATGTTAGTGTTGAATAACTGGCTAGGCCATAGCAGTAATTCTCCCTTATTATATGATCCTATTCATTTTTAAAAATTTTTAATTTTTTATTGAGATTGTTCACATACCATACAACTATCCAAACATCCAAAGTGTACAATCAATTGCCCATGGTACCATCATACATCTGTGCATCCATCACCACAATTTTTTTTTTCAATTTTTGGAACATTTTCATTACTCCAGAAAAGAAATAAAGACAAAAAAAGGACACTCCAATCCTCCCATACCCCTAACCAACCCCAACATCCCATTACTGATTCATAGTTTTGGTAGAGTACATTTGTTACTATTGATGAAAGAATGTTAAAATACTACTAACTGTAGTATATAGTTTGCAATAGCTATATATAATTTTTCCTATATGTCCCTCTATTATTAACTTCTTGTTATAGTGTCATACATTTGTTCTGGTTTATGAGAGAGATTTCTAATATTTGTACAGTTAATCATGGACATTGTCTACCACAAGAGTCACTGTTTTATACATTCCCATCTTTTAACCTCCAACTTTCCTTCTGGTGGCATATGTGACTCTGAGCTTACCCTTTCCACCACCTTCACACACCATTCAGCACTGTTAGTTATTCTCACAACGTGCCACCATCACCTTTGTCCATTTCCAAACATTTAAGTTCACCCTAGTTGAATATTCTGCCAGAATAAGCAACTGCTCCCCATTCTTTAGCCTTGTTCTATATCCTGGTAACTTATATTTCATGTCTATAAGTTTACATATTATAATTAGTTCATATCAGTGAGACCCTGCAACATTTGTCCTTATGTGTCTGTCTTATTTCATTCAATATAGTGCCCTCAAGGTTTCTTAATCAACCCATTTTCTTGAGACAGTTTTGGTCACACACCATACTTTCCATCCTAAGTAAACAATTGTTGGTTTCCTGTATAGTCATGTATTTATGTATTCAGCACCATCGCCACTATCTATATAAGGACATTTACATTTCTTCCACAAAGGAGGAGGAAGAGTAAAAGAAGGGAGACAAAAGAAAAAGGAAAAAGAAAGAGAGAAAAAAAAATGACAGCTAGAAAGCAACAAAAGGAAAGACAACATTGAACTAAAGTAGAATAAAGAGTCAGACAACATCACCAATGCCAGGAGTCCCATACCCTTCCCCTGCATCCCACACCCTCGCCCCATATGCATTTAGCTTTGGGATATTGCCTTTGTTATATTAAAGGAAGCATAATGCAATGTTTCTGTTAATTATAGTCTCTAGTTGGCATTGATGGTATTTTCCCCCCAATCCCACCCTATTTTTAACAACTTGCAATGTTGACATTCATTTGTTCTACCTCAATGAAAAACATATTTGTACCTTTTATTACAATCATTGAGCACCCTAGGTTTCACTGAGTTATATGGTCCCAGTCTTTATCTTTCATCTTTTGTTCTGGTGTCCCACATGATCCTAACCTTCCTCTTTCAACCATGCTCACAGTCATCTTTCTTCAGTGTACTTACATTGCTGTGCTACTATCACCCAAAATTGTTTTCCAAACCTCTCACTCCTGTCTTTTCCTTTCTGTCTGCAGTGCTTCCTTTAGTGTTTCCTGTAGAGCAGGTTCTCTGCTTCACAAACTCTGTCATTGTCTGTTTGTCAGCAAATATTTTAAGGTCTTCCTCATATTTGAAGGACAGTTTTGCCAGATATAGGATTATTGGTTGGTGGTTTTTCTTTTTCAGTACCTTAAATATATCACACCACTTCCTTCTTGCCTCTATGGTTTCTATTGAGAAATCCACACATAGTCTTATCAAGCTTCCTTTGTATGTGATGGATCACTTTTCTCTTGCTGCTTTCAGGAATCTCTCTTTATCTTTGATATTTGATAATCTGATTATTATGTGTCTTGGCATAGGCCTATTCAGATCTGTTTGGGGTATGCTGCACTTCTTGGATCCATAATTTTATGTCTATCAGAAGAGATGGGAAATTTTCATTGATTATTTCCTCTATTATTGCTTCTGCCCCTTTTCCCTTCTCTTCTCCTTCTGGGACATCAGTGACACATACATTCCTTCATTTTATTTTGTCCTTAAGTTCCTGGAGACGTTGCTCATATTTTTCCATTCTTTTCTCTATCTGTTCTTTTGTGTGTAGGCTTTCAGGTGCATTGTTCTCTAGTTACTGAGTGTTTTCTTCTGCCTCTTGAGATCTGCTGTTGTATGTTTCCATTGTGTCTTTTATCTCTTGTGCTGTGCCTTTCATTGCATAGATTCTACCAGTTGTTTTTTTGAACTTCCAATTTGTACCTTATGTACGCCCAGTGTTTTCATCACACACTTCATCTCTTTCACCATATCTTCCCTAAACTTTTTTAATTGATTTAGTATTAGTTGTTTAAATTCCTGTATCTCAGTTGAAGTGTAAGTCTGTTCCTCTGACTGGACCATAACTTCATTTTTCTTAGCGTCGGTTGTAGTTTTCTGTTTTTTAGGCATCTGATTTCCTTGGTTACCCCAATCAGGTTTTCCCAGACCAGAATGGGCTCAGGTCTCAGAAGGAGACAATAGTATCACGTCTCCTGGAAGGTGTGTCTTAGAAGATTGATACACCCTGTAAGGCCTCAAGCCACTTTGCTTTTCCACCCAGCAGGTGGTGTTTGTCAGACTGGTGTAAGGAGGTGTGGCCCATGGCTGTTTTCCCCCAGGTTCTGGGGTCTGGTTCTGAATGGAAGGTGACTAGTAGAGCTTGGCACCACCTTCTTCCTCTTAGAGTAAATACACCCCCTAGGGAAAGGTCATTAGCATTTGAATAGATGCTCTGCCTGTGCTATCCCCACCCTTGTCTGGGTCAGAGTGCTGGGAACTGAAAATGGGTGAGGCTTTCTCCACTGAGCTGAAAAAGGGACAGAAAGCCCCCTTCAAGGCCAGTCTGTGGCAACCCTCCGGGTCTCCAAGGTCAGTCATCAACAAATCTGTCTGCTTGTTGGGGATTCATATCTTATATTGAGCAGTCCACATTTGTTAATTAAAACCCCATTTGGAGCTCAGCTGAGCTATATTTGCTTGCTTGGAGAGTGCTGCTCTGTAGCACTACGAGGCTTTGCACTTTGGATCATGGAGGGGGGGAGGGGGCTCCTGGCTCGGATCCACAGTTTTTACTTACAGATTTTATGCTGCAATCTTGGGCATTCCTCCCAATTCAGGCTTGTGTATGATGAGTGGTCAGTCATGTTTGTCCCCTGCAGTTATTCCAGATTATTTACTAGTTGTTCCTGGTTGTTTGTTAGTTGTTCCAGGGGGACAAACTAGCTATCACGCCTCTCTATGCCACCATCTTCTTCCATCTCCCATCCTATCCATTTTTTTTTTTAACCGTCCTATTCATTTTTAATGTTGGCTACAGACTCATGTTATTCTACTATTCTTTAATGTTAATGAGCAATCTGCTGTGATACTAGTTAGGTAAGAGTATTTGCTTTAATAACATAAATACTTGATTAGCCCAGATTCAGAAGGGTAAATGAAACTCTGCAGAAAATGAGAATAAGAAGAAAAAAGTACCTAAAATTTAGCAACAATCACCTCATTTTAGATTTTGAAACGTGTGTTCCACATTATTTAGACTTGCCTTTATAGTTCTTCCAAATGAGTGAAAAATTGTTTTTGGAATTTAATACTGCTAAAATTAAAAGATGATTTGAAAGCAGAGTGTTTTAATACCTCCCTGGAGGCCCTAGGCCTATACACTAATTTATTAAAAAGCTTGCTATTACTAGAGCAGAACCAAATCTGGTTCTGGTCTTCATTTACTTCACTTGATATTTTTACCAGGGACTTGTTTCCTTCTAGTCATTAAGGCTAGAGTGAAGAATAGGACAACAAGAGCCCAATTCTTAGGGAGCTCACATTCTGGTGACAGAGATCAGTAATGAAAAACAACAAGTAATAAGCAAGAAAATATCAAATAGTGATAGATGCTATGAAGGCAAAAAAAAGGGTTACATGATGGAAAATTACTGGTAGCCTCTTTAGATTGGATGGTTAGATCATTTCATTTTCACACATTTATCGAGCACCTCCTGCATGCTAGGAACTGTGACAGATCCTAGGGACTACAAAGATTGATAAGATGTTGTCCCTACTCTTACATAGTTTTCAGTCTAGCGGAGATCAAAACACAAGTATGGAAATCAACAACTATACCACAGCGTGATGAATGCTGTTAAAGACCATCGGCTATTACAGACAATTCCCTCCAAGCTGTGCTGGCTGCAAGAACACAGAGGGAGGGAATCTAATAACTTCTAGAGAGTCAGGGAAAGCTCTGGGGAAGAGGAGACATGAGCTGAAGCTTAAAAAATGGGATTTTCAAATGGGAGGAACTTCATTTGTAAAGGCACGGAGGCAACATGCATGGAAAACATAAATGGTTCAGTATTGCTGGGGTGATCATGGATATATGTGTGTGCGTGCCTGTATGTGCCTGCATGTATGCACTGGTGCATGGGTGGGCACTTGTCAGGGAAGTTAGTGCACAAATTAACCTAAAGCTGTAGGAAAGAACAGGATGTGAGAAGCTATAGGTGGCAAGGTAAGAAGTTGGATCTTTGAATTTTTAGATCTGGAAATTATTTAAAATTTTATATAGGGTTAAAAACAGAGAAAGATAGAATAATTCAAATACTACAGGTTTATATATAGAGAAGATGTCAAAATACTAAGAGTTAAATAAGTGATAAATGAAGTTTATAATTATTAAATCAAATTATCTTATCTTTCAATAAAAATATTCTCAATTTGCTCTGTTGTTATAGTCTTAACATCAGCAACTTATAATATATTTTCTCAATCTTAAAAAAAGTTGATTGGATGAAAGTCTTCTTTCTTAAAGTTTAGGCTAATTTAAAAAAAACTGAACTTCTGATGAATATGTTTGTAAAGCTTAAAGATTTAACATAGCTTGATAAAGAGTAGTGTAGAATAGAAGCTTAGAACCATGATCTGGTATAGTTTTTTATCCCTTTGATGTATTTGACCTAAAGATAACACCCTCCCAGCTTTGTTTGCATTGCTGATGTTCACTTGAAAAGAACATATTATCAAGCAGAATGCAATGTGCTTTTAATAGGTAGAATGGGTAAATAAATAAAATAATGGCTTTCCTGTCACAACGCAATATATGAATTGCTGGAAACCTGGCTTTAGGTAAGAGTGCAGTCTTAAAAGAACAGGGATTATGGAAAAATAGAGTTAAGGCAAACCACTCTAAACCTAAGATACTTTATAAACAGAGTACTAACAAAAATAACAATCTCTATAAATTATTAGTACACTTAAAAAGATATGTCAAATTCTAATAAGGAAATATTGCAGTAATACTAGCCTTCACTTAAAAAAAGGTAAAGACAGCTTGATGAAAGGGGACGTAGGAAAGGTGTGTGGGCTACTGAGTTATGGGGACAAGGAAACCATATCACATGTGATAGGTACAGGGAGATTTGCAGGCTTTGCACAAAAATGTAGTGATGCTAGATATAGTTCAGTATGGTTTATCATTTTACATTTGTGTCTTTTACACAGAGATACGGAGAATTGCTTTAGAAGCTCTTCCGAGACAGCAAGTAACCAAAAAGAAGTGGGCATGGGCTGAATTACTCTTTTTCAAGCTTGCTGTTGACAGCTAGGCCAATGTGCTTTACACCTGCCTGCTGTTATTTGGGAAGAATCATCTCTAACTTCCATGTTAGCTGACATCATTATCCTATTTATAATTGTGTCCAAGGTCATTCACATTATAGATACATGTGAAACAACAGAAGAGACTGTATGTACAAAACTCCCCCAATTTTTCCACCTGATTTAACTAGAAAAACAGTTTTGAAGAACTATCATAGACAGGGATTGGGACCATATCTCAGTGAACATGAATATCTCAGTGAACAGCTGGTGTATAAAGTGTGGTGCCTCTGACTCACAGCAAAACTGGTAGGTACTTAGTGGATATTTAATGAATGAATAAATAAATGGACAAATGAATAATCAGCTCAGGATAGAAAAAAATACCCTTCAGTTTCTGGAGGTGACTCAAGGAAGTGCTTCCTCACTGTGTTGGGCTCTGAAGGACCTGGCTGGATGTTTCCTAGGAACTCCTGCCAGGTTGCCCATCTCTGATTTCCAGGCTGGAACTCTCTGTAGCTCTTTACTGGAGTCTACAAACAGACAAGCTTTCCCATGTGGTCACACGTCCCACTTGCCTGAGCCTATCTCTTACCAAGCCTTGCCCAACTACTGTGACCTTGAGCATCCAACCCCCGACTGCTGTGGACTGCAAGTCACGACCAGAAAGTGACTCAGGAAGGAGCTTGCTGGGGAGAAGTAGATGGGTTGATCAACTGGGGCAAAAAAATCTCCAGATTCCTATACTCAGCTCACAAATTTCCCAGTCATTATATCATTAAGACAAAGAAGAAGGGAAGCTCTCCCTGCCTCTCTCCTTTCTGCATAACACCTCTCCATTTTATTGGGATTTCTCTTTATTTTAAGACCGCATTTGCTGTTGACTTGTACTTGATTTCACCTGAATTAAAAAATGATGTTTGGGAGAGTAAGTGGGGGTGGGGTGGGGAGTGAAAAAACAGTGAGTCCTATATTGCACGCCTAGGGGTGGTGCCCCTTCATTCTCCATCCACCTGGTCTAGAGTTTTCATTTCTTTGTTAAGGCTGTTCTGCAGTGTTCATCTATGAGGACTTTTCAGGTTTTCCCATGATGTGGAGATCTTGCAACATTGAATCTTCCTCAATCAGTCCTCAGTGAGCCAAGGCCGGAGGCCCTGAAACCTTCACACAGTCTCTTTTCTGTTCTCCATTCTCCAGTAACGGTCTGTGGATTCACTGTGATTTATAGCCCTGGAGAAAGCCAGGTCTGCAGCATTTTTGTTAAATCTAGCCTGAAACGTTGTTTGTCAAGCTGCCATTTACAGCTTGGAAGATTTTTCTCTACTTTGCAGAAATATGATGCGTCTCTTCACCTTAATTGTGACCCCAGACGTATACCTGCATGGGGAACAGAGCGACCCACCCCACTGCTTCCAGATTTTGCCTTTGTACAGCACCAAATCAATAACAGATGAACACGATTAGTAGTAACCTATTCTTTTTTTTTTTAATTGCTTTTTTTTTCATTTTTATTGAGATTGTTCAGATACCATACAATTATCCAAAGATCCAAAGTGTACAATCACTTGCCCCTGGGTACCCTTATACAGCTGTGCATCCATCACACTTAATTTTTGTTCAATTTTTAGAAACTTTTCATTACTCCAGACAAGAAATTAAGTGAAAGATAAAAAAAAAAAAAGGAAACTCTAATCCTCCCCTATCCCTAACCAACCCCCCTCCATTGTTGACTCGTAGTATTGATATAGTACATTTGTTACTGTTCATGAAAAAATGTTGAAATACTACTAACTGTAGTATATAGTTTGTAATAGGTATATAGTTCTTCCCTATATGCCCCTCTATTATTAACTTCTAATTGTATTGTCATACATTTGTTCTGGTTCATGGAAGTGATTTCTAGTATTTGTACAGTTGATCATGGACATTGCCCACCATAGGATTCAGTTTTATACATTCCCGTCTTTTGACCTCCAACTTTCCTTCTGGTGACATATATGACTCTGAGCTTCCCCTTTCCACCTCATTCACACACCATTCGGCGCTGTTAGTTATTCTCACATCTTGCTACCAACACCCCTGTTCATTTCCAAACATTTAAGTTCATCCTAATTGAACATTCTGCTCATACTAAGCAACCACTCCCCATTCTTAAGCCTCGTCCTATATCTTGGTACCTTATATTTCATGTCTATGAGTTTACATATTATAATTAGTTCCTATCAGTGAGACCCTGCAATAATTGTCCTAATGTGTCTGGCTTATTTCACTCAGTATTTTGCCCTCGAGGCTTTGTCATCAACCCATTTTTTTTTTTTAATATGGTTTTGTTCATTCACCATACATTCTATCCCAAGTAAATAATCGACGGTTTTCAGCATGGTCATACATTTATGTGTTCACCACCTTCACCATTATCTATATAAGAGCATCTACATTTCTTCCACAAGGCAGGAAGGAGAGTCAAAGAAGGTAGAGAGGCAAAAGAAAGAGAAAAAAAAAGACAGCTAGGAAGCAGCAAAAGGAAATATAACCTTAAATCAAAGTAGAATAAAGAATCAGACAATACCACCAATGTCAAGTGTCTAACAAGCCTCCCCTATCCCCCCCTCTTATCTGCATTCACCTTGGTATATCACCTTTGTTACATTAAAGGAAGCATAATACAATGATTCTATTAGTTACAGTCTCTAGTTCATGCTGATTGCATCCCTCCCCCAATGCCTCCCCATTTTTAACACCTTGCAAGGTTGACATTTGCTTGTTCTCCCTCGTAAAAGAACATATTTGTACATTTTATCACAATTGTTGAATACTCTAGATTTCACCAAGTTACACGGTCCCAGTCTTTATCTTTCCTCCTTTCTTGTGGTGTCTCACATGCTCCCCACCTTCCTCTCTCAACCGTATTCATAGTTACCTTTGTTCAGTGTACTTACATTGTTGTGCTACCATCTCCCAAAATTGTGTTCCAAACCACGCACTCCTGTCTTCTATCACCCTGTAGTGCTCCCTTTAGTATTTCCTGTAGGACAGGTGTCTTGTTCACAAAGTCTCTCATTGTCTGTTTGTCAGAAAATATTTTGCGCTCTCCCTCATATTTGTAGGACAGCTTTGCTGGATACAGGATTCTTGGTTGGCGGTTTTTCTCTTTCAGTATCTTAAATATATCACACCACTTCCTTCTTGCCTCCATGGTTTCTGCTGAGAGATCCGCACATAGTCTTATTAAGCTTCCTTTGTATGTAATGGATTGCTTTTCTCTTGCTGCTTTCAGGATTCTCTCTTTGTCTTTGACATTTGATAATCTGATTATTAAGTGTCTTGGCGTAGGTCTATTCATATCTCTTCTGTTTGGAGTACGCTGTGCTTCTTGGATCTGTAATTTTATGTCTTTCATAAGAGATGGGAAATTTTCATTAATTATTTCCTCTATTATTGCTTCTGCCCCCTTTCCCTTCTCTTCTCCTTCTGGGACACCAATGATACGTACATTATTGTACTTTGTTTCATCCTTGAGTTCCCGGAGACGTTGCTCATATTTTTTCATTCTTTTCTCCATCTGCTCCTTTGCGTGTAGGCTTTCGGGTGTTTTGTTCTCCAGTTCCTGAGTGTTTTCTTCTGCCTCTTGAGATCTGCTGTTGTATGTTTCCATTGTGTCTTTCATCTCTTGTGTTGTGTCTTTCATTTCCATAGATTCTACTAGCTGTTTTTTTGAACTTTTGATTTCTGCTGTATACATGCCCAGTGCTTCCTTTACAGCCTCTATCTCTTTTGCAATATCTTCTCTAAACTTTTTGAATTGATTTAGCATTAGTTGTTTAAATTCCTGTATCTCAGTTGAAGTGTATGTTTGTTCCGTTGACTGGACCATAACTTTGTTTTTCTTAGTGTAGGTTGTAATTTTCTGTTGTCTAGGAATGGTTTCCTTGGTTATCCAAATCAGGTTTTCCCAGACCAGAACAGGCTCAGGTCCCAGAGGGAAGAAATATTCAGTATCTGGTTTCCCTGCAGGTGTGTCTTAGAAAATTGCTCCACCCTTTGATGCCTCAGGTCACTGTGCTTTTCTGCCCAGCAGGTGATGCCTGTTAGCCTATAATTCTTGACTGGTGTGAGGAGGTATGGCCGTCTTCCCCCAGGCTCTGGGGTCTGGTTCTGAATGGAAAGGGCCCCACCCCTTTCCTCCTAGAGAAGACAGAGCCCCCAGGTGGAGGTCATTAGTATTTCAATGGTCTCACTCTCTGCTTGTGGTGTCTCCACCCTTCCCAGAGTCACAGCCCTGGAAACTGAAAATGACTGGGTCTTTCTCCACTGAGCCAAAAAAGAAACAGATAGTCCCCTTCAGACCCAGTCCAAGGCGACCCTCCGGCTCTCCCAGGTCAGTCGTCACCCAAAGCCTCTGTCTGTTTTTTGGGGCTGCGTACCTGTAGTGAGCAGTTCACACTCGTTACTTAAAACCACAGTTGGAGCTCAGCTGAGCTATATTCGCTTGCTGGGAGAGAGCTTCTCTCTGGCACCACGAGGCTTTGCAGCTCAGGCTATGGGGGAGGGGGTCTCATGACTTGGTTCCGCAGGTTTTACTTACAGATTTTATGCTGCGTTCTCGGGCATTCCTTCCAATTCAGGTTGGTGTATGATGAGTGGATGGTCTTGTTTGTCCCCCCGCAGTTATTCTGGTTTATTTACTAGTTGTTTCTGTTTTTCTGTATTTGTTCCAGGGGGACTACTTAGCTTCCACTCCTCTCTATGCCGCCATCTTGCCCCTCCTCCAGTAGTAACCTATTCTTAAAAAGTTTTTAATAATATTATTTGGAATTTTCATGAGAAACAGATGATATGAGATAGGTCTGTTTTCATGTGTAGATATATCTTAAAGTGAGAATTAAAAAAATGAATTAATTTTCCTAATCTCATCACTTAACTGTATAAACTCATGAATTTGAAATTCTTTATTTTTACAAGAGTCAGTCAGAGGTTGTAGATAGTAACGAGCTTTGGAAAGTGAATTCTTCCAGGGCAGAGCAATGTCTTACTCATATTCAGGACTCCAGTCCCCGGCACAGAAGCTGGAAGGTAGGAAGCACTCAAAATTTACTTGAGTTAAAGCTGCAGTGAGTTAAGGGACTGGACCTGAGAAAATAGAAGAGGGAATGGGCAGGACTCAGGGAAATATCTGGAAATCTATGGAAAACCACAGAATAAGAGACCAGCTCTGGGAAATCCAAAGTCAGAGCAAATGGTGGGATCTAAACCAGAGAGGCTGTGAGGAGACAGAGAGCAAATAGGAACCACAGATACAACAAAAAGAAAATGAAACAGCATGAGGCAAGCCACTTGTAGCTGTGTAGTAACTGGAGGGGCAAAATACTTCAGTTGTGAGGGAAAAATCCCTCCCCAGACTTTCTGTAAGGAAGAGACCAATTATACAGAATTTAGTTTTGATTTAACTCCAAAATATCTACATTGTTCAAGTTCATTCCTGCTTCCAGTTTGCGCGACCACTGTTTGACTCAGTGCCTCATCATGTGGACGTAGAAGACTTCAATTCCTCCCTCAGTGGCTTTAATCCCATAACGTCCCTATTCCAGTCCATTCTCAACACTGTTGTTGGTCTGTTTTGTCTGAAACGTAAATTTCACCTTTTTTTCTCTTTTTGTTCAAAATCCTTCAATTCAATTCAGTGGAATAAGCAGTAAAAGGCAGGTATTACATACCAAGCATGATGAATAAAACACTGTCTCTGACACATGGAATGTTGAGTCTAGTTCCTTATGCTGTTTCAAATCTATCTGTGGTCCCAATGTCCTCCGACTATTAAGTGTTTAGTCAATAGCTCCCTATTTATTTTAGAACAGACTTTGGCATAACATACAAAGCCCAGTATGATTTGGTCTCTCTCTTTTCTCTCTCTCTCTTTTTAAAAAAACAACTTTAAGTCCTGCCATTTTTCCCATGCCAGCTTGTTTTATTTTGCTAGGTTTCTGAAAGCAGATACCATGAAATGAGTTGGCTTAACAATGGGAATTTATTAGCTTACAGTTTTGAAGCTGAGAAAACCATCCATATCAAGGCATCATCAAGGTGGTGCTTTCTTCCCAAAGACTGGCAGCTGGTGATCCTTGGTTCCTCTGCCACATGCAAGGCATTTGGCAGTGTCTTCTCATCTCTCCCCTTTCTTCTGGGTTTCATTGTTTTCAGCTTCTTGCTTCTATTGTTGTCTTTTCTCTCCCTCTCTCTCTCCCTCTCTCTCTCCCCCGCTCCCTCTCTCTCTCTCCCTCCCTCCCACTGTCTCTCTCCATTCAGTTCATAAACTACTCCAATAAGAGGATTAAGACCCATCCTGAATGAGGTGGGTCACACCTTAAGTGAAGTAGCCTTATCAAAAGTTCCTACTTATAATGGGTCCACACCCAAAGGAATGGATTAAATTAAAGCAAACAATTTTCTGGTGGTACAAACAGCTTCATATCACCATGCAGCCCTTTAATTTCCAGTAATAAACACATGTGATCTTGACTGTATCTTTGCACCTGCTCTATTTTATGCAGGTATTGCCCTTTCTCTGACTCCTCCTGGTAAATCCTAGCTGTTCTTCAAGAGGCACATCAGATGTCATCTACTCCAGCAGGTTAGACATCTTTCCCTCCAGGCTCCCACATATTCCTAGCTGATTTCTATTGTAGCTTAGATCATACCATATTAAGGTGTTTATATTCTGCCTCCCCAACTAGATGAGGGGGCTCCTAGAGGGGAGGGACTGTGAGTATTGAGGACAGGCTTGATTCCTAGTTGGTACACAGAGACAGCGAGCTGTCCACCAAATTCCATGGCATAGACTGGTTACGTGGCTGCTCAGCCAGGACTACAGTCAGAGCCTTGTTGCAAAAAGGTAAGGTCATGTAATTAGTTCTTGCTAACAGAATGTGAGCAGAAGTGTCTCTCTCCTGGGTCAAAGTCTTTATAAATGAGTGTTTCTTTGACATGCTGTCTCTTTCCCCTCCACTACCTGAGTACAATGGATGACAGGGCCCTAAGGGATATGGAGTCACATGATGGGAGCAGCACAGCACCTGAGTTACTGCATGAAGAAAAACCATCCACCAGCTGGGATCATCTGCACTAGACTACTAGGTGAACTATAACTTATGTTAAGCCACTGAAATTTTGGTGTTTATTTGCTATATAGCAGCTTGCCTTACACTAATTGACACCATAGGTAGTCAATAAATGTTGGAGGACAGAAAGGAAGAGAAAGAGGATGGAAATACAAGGGGGAAAAGAAATAGAAGAAAGAATCAAGGTTGTGGTTAAGTATAGTGGAAAAAATACATGGCTAGAAAATAAAGTCAGGTACTGCATCTTGTTCTAATTTTGGTCCCACACACGATACTATGGACTTTTCAATCTTAATGTGCAATTAAAAAAATTGGTCTTCTTTCATCAAATATTTGTTGATAATTTGCCATGGGTATACCATTGCATTAAGTTGTTTGGCTGAATCAGCCTTGGATTCTTATTCTGAAGCCATTTACAGATCAACTGGTGCCTCATTTTTCTCCCCCTCCACCTGCTTCCTGGCTCATTCTCCTCCATTCTGGCCTTCCTGCCCTTCCTTGGCAAGTGTGCTCCTGCCTCAGGGTTTTTGTCCTCCATGCTCCATGTGTCTGGAATGTTTTTCCCCTCATTTCTGCATGACTTGTTGCCTCACTTCATTCAGGTGTCTGCTTAAATGCTACCCTTTGAAGTGGACTTCTTTAAACATCTGATGTACACATCCCTTCTTTAACTGTTACTTTTTCCTTCTTTATTTTATTCTTAGCACTTAACATATCTATTTGCTGATTTGTTTTTACTGTCTGTCTTCCTCACAAAAAATGTGAGGTTCATTAGGAGAGAGGTTTTGCTTCTTTTGTTCATTGCTATATATGCCCTCAGCTCCTAAAAGAATGCCTTCCCCAAATTGGGCCCTGCATAAATACTGATGAAGAAACAAATATTGGGGGAGATATAAAGTCAAGTCAATAATGCTGAGAGATGGCAGAAAAAAGAGACAGCTTGTTCCAGGAAGGAGGAGGTGTTTGACCCATGTGTCAAAGGATAAAAGAGATTTATACACGGAAAGACAGTAAGGGAAGGGTACTCTACCTTCCATTGCCAAACACTACCTAATTGGAGTTTGTGATTTTCTAGCATTCCTATATGTTTCTCATACCACTATTTTCTCTCCTTCTCTCAGTTGACATAATTTTTTGGAGCTGGAAAGGACATAGGTGATCAGCATCAATGTGGACCTGGTTGGGTGTGGTTCAGGGACAGCTCTAAAGATATTTGCTGTGCTATCTGTCAAGTCTTGAAACAAAACTGTAGAGAGATTCTCTGGTATAGACTCGGTTAGACGCCAATGCTTGTATCAGAAATGTAGAAAATTCTTTCCTTCCTCAGTGGTAGGAAATGACACAATTTCATTGTCTTTAACTTGAACAACTCCTTCCTCTAATATCTGAAATAATTTTCACAGGGCAAACTTACTTACTATATTATTATCTCTTATTTAAGGTTCAGCGTAGGTGTTAAACTACTCCTGCTTTTTCTTTTCAGTCTTTAGCAGATTGATGAGGGTCATTAGTCTCCATGAATCATTTTAAAGTCTATTTGCATTTTCCTTGATGAAAGAAAAGCAAAGGGAAATAATTGCAGTTTTCAATGTTTGTTGGGATATTCTGAGAGATTTCTGCAGTAAATTGCAGAGATGTGATAATCCTAAAGAAGCATCACTCAGTCCTCATATCCCATTGCTCAATATCTCATATTCAGTCCCTTACATGACAGACATAGATTTAATATCCTTGAATGGATCCTTATTCTTACACTCTATTATCCTTTCTTACAAATTTTAATACCGGGAGCTTTAGATGTAAAGAAATGATAAACTTCAACTTCAAATCTTTATAATTCTATGTGCCAATCTTTCCGCTTTGAAAATAATGGTAACTATGCCAGGGGCTGATTTTTCACCCCCCCTTTACTAATACTGGAGATGGGAAATGGCAACAAAATCTCCTCTGATTCTTCAATACCATATTACATAGTGGATATTTATATAGCAGTTAAAAAGAACTACATAAATGCACATTAAAAAAAGAATACAAACATGTAACAGATTAATTATGTAGTTGTTATTAGCTCTTCAAGGGGACTCTTCATTTACAAAGAGATTCACTACAGATTTTCTTTAAATAGTAAGCTTTACTAGTACATTTAAGACATAATTAGATCTACCTAAATTGGATTTGTACAAATTTCAGGAACTTAATCACTGTGCAAAGAAAAAACAAACACGTTTGCTTTGCTTCACAAAGCATAAGCAGCAAATATGCATATGCTCTATCTATAAGGTGCCAAACACCCAGATGTTTGGGAAAGCCTGAATATTTGACCATGTGTTTGAATACTCATCCAGATACTGAGCATACTCCATTTGTGGTTTGGAGTTTCTAACTCAGCAAACAGGCAAAGGAGCACGTACACCTAGACACTGTCTATCTTATTAAAATTGATAATGGCAGGCCTTTAACTGCTTGTGGGTGGTGGGGGAGTCCTGCCATTTTACATGGGCAATTTTTCAAATGACCAGCTTTAATGGAAATTTTGTAAATAATATACATAATTTTCATTAAATGGAGAGGTTTTCTGTTTTTAATGTGATGAGATTACTCTGGAGGCAAGAAGTTATCCAAAGGAGAGTAAATGCACTCCAAACAGCATTCTTCTCAAGAAGATGTCATATGAAATGCTAAAACATGAAACTTCAGCCAAATGATATCAAAACAAACTCAAAAAAAGCTTCCCACAACGGTTAGATCTGGAAACAGGAGAGTTTAACAGCATCATGCTCACCTGAACTAACTGAACTGGGACTGTAAGACGTAACTTTACACTTGACTATTTATCCCATGAAGCCAATTTTGGATCACTTACAACAGGTCTTCACCAAATAGAATTTAGAATTATTGAAACAAAGAATGTTTAATGTTCTAAAATGATATAAGCAACTTTCGATAACTGTAAGTGGACTCGTTACGAGAAAAGAAACTAATTTATCCAAATAAAAGAGTCGTAACATTTGCCATATATAGAAGCAAAAGGAAGCTTTAGACATCAGTGCTTCATCAGGTGGTGGCAAATGCACTTTGGTAGACCTGTCAGCCTTGATTAAGATGTAAGCAAATTTGAGGCAGCTGGAAGCATTGGAGATAGCCCAGGTTTCTGAGTCTAGGTTGGAATCTTGGTAAAGTCAGGAGAATAATACATACCTCGCAAGTTCATTTTTGTTTTTATAATAAATCAATGAACTTGGTAAATGAAAGGTATTTAAAAATGCTAGCTCCATTTCAGTTTTGAGGAATTTACAAAACATAGGAAAGTAGCACAGCCTTTTAATTGTCCTTGGAATTTGGATACACAGCTTCATATCGTGTTCTTGAGTTCCAGAGTGAGGACAGAAGCAGCAATACCATGGCACCACTCAGCAGATGCAGACTTTGATAGAAGGGCTGATAAATCTATGAGCATTGTCATCAGACACAGTTACCATAAAATGATGACAATTAAAATCTGTTTCGTTAGTCACCACAAATAAGGAATTCTTGTGAATACAGGCTGCTCGCTGAATGCCTGCCATTGAGTCACTTTTAGTTAGATGAACATGTTTGTTCAGAAAGCTGCCACAGTTGACAGTGTTTGACTGTGGTGAGACAACTCTTGCAGAAATACTTGTTTTCTATTAGAAAAATATATTTTCTAGAATGTAGCATTTTTGAATATTGCACGGGTCACATGTATTTGAATTCCTATTAGGCCCCCAAAATATGTGGAAGACCCAGTGACTGTAATATTAGTTAGCTTTCCAAGAGCTTTCTCTGTCCTAGGCCTGGTTCTAAGCATTTGACCTCAAGAAATCCTCACAACAACCTTATGAGGTGGGGTCTATTATTATCCAGTTTTACAAATGAGAAAACTAAGGCTCAGATGAGCTAAAAGATTTCCCAAAGTTAGCAGCTAGAAGGTGGTAGACGTGGAATTTGTACCCAGGATGCCTGGCTACAGAGTCCATATTCTTAAGTCTACTCTCCACTGCTTCAGTGGAGAGAAATAAGGGAACTTGGTGTTAGCATGAAACCTGAGTTCAGAGAAATGAAAAGAATAAACAAGCAAACACAAGTATATATTTGGCTTGCAACCTAGACAAGTTTATGAAGTTACAAGTTTATAAGTAGCATAAAGAGTGCAATTCTTCATGTAAATAATGGGAGCCTCCTCTTCGGGATTGTGGGATGGGGAGCTGTAGACGCCATGAGGATCACAGGAGGTGAGCAAGTTAAAGGCCAAAGCAAGGGAATGTACTTAATTAGGTGAAGAACAGTGAGTGTCAAAGGGCATTCTGGGAAGTTTGTCCAGAGGCCAAGTTTGCCTATAGTGTGCTTTCTGTCAGAAGTGTGGGTGTCTTTTTTACTTGCATAGAAATAGAATTAGCGTTATAATAGTAAGAGAATACAGGTAAATCACTGAACATATTTTAAAATGTTAAAAAAAAAACAAATTGGACCGAGTTATAAAAAATAAACAATTTTGATTTATTATTTACACAAGATTCTTCAAAATTTACTCCATTTGTGTTGTTTTTGTGACTAAAAGTATAAAAAAGTGATCGTTATAAATTTTTGCCAACATTTTTAGTCATTCCTATTACTATTTAGATGATAATTCTTTAGATATGGTCCATCTTGGAAACAAAAACCCTGCTAGTCAGAATTGTGTTCTATGAATTCTGTTTGATTAGATATTCAGAGGATAGACTTTGAAATCAGACTAGATGGCCCAAACATACATGCTAAAAGATAATAAAAAAGAGATCCTTTAAATCATTAAGCATGCCAAGATTTTTCATAGCTTTTTCCAATATTCTAAAATTGATTGAACACTTATGATATTAATGCATCATGAAAAAGAATTAAAATATGTATGTCAACTAAAGAAAAAGAAGGAAAACCATACATTTGATTTTTTTTTTGTCCAAATAAAACACTATTTTTGGAGGAAACATATTGATGAAGAAGAATAATATCAGTAAATCATAGACATGCAACATACTCTGCATATTTCTAGGTAGGTTTTAAGTGCACACCTGGGGTTAAAACACATATCTTGATAACTTTTCACTATAACAAAAAAATAGGAGGGATTAACAAATCTTCTCCCTAAGGAAATACACGTAGCAACACCCTTCTGAGAGCATTTATCTGCAGCACTAACCACAATGCTCAAAACAAAGATCTTCTTTGCACAGAGGAACTTGTTTCTATTTTGCTAAATCCAAAGGCATTCAAGACCAAGGGATGTGTGAAAATGTCTACATTTTTATCCGCTAAAATGCATTCTAGCTACTAAATTCTGACCAACTGTTCACAGCTTAACAGGTTATAAAAATCAAGATACCAATCAGGTTATAAAAATCAAGATACTAATCAGCTTTGGACTCTCTGGAAACATATTAGCAATGACTGAATTTATATTACAGAGATTTGGAGGATGTAAATCTAACATTCTGGATTCTAGTTATGAAGAAACCATTTTACTGGATTCCTAATGGTTAATTTATTAAGAATGTATGTCATTGGACACATAGTAGATCCAGTGTTTCATGTTCCCAAGTCTAAAAGTCAGATTTATATTTTCAATCTAAAATTCCTGATTATAATTCCGTATGTGAGTCTAAAAGTCAGCTGTGCCTTGGACCTTAGGCTCAGTTCATTTCTTAAGGAATGGATGAGGCTAACAGCCCACTTGCGACCCAGATGGAAACATTGTAAATGGCATAAATCCTTGATGTGCTCCTGGGTCTATCTGTTCTCTATCTTGGGTTTTGAAACAGTAATCTTAACATGAGGAATATACTGCTGAACACAACTGACATGGCATCAAATTCGGATATATTTGTTCCAGGCTCAAAAATTATTTCTCCTAATACTGGACTGGAAGACTTGATGTCTTGACAACCTCAAGCACAAACTAGCCATCTGAAACCACAGTAGGAAAAGCATCTGACCCTTTCTTCTGATGTCTTTTAGTTTCCACTTTCATGATAAGAATAATCTTGTAAATTAAATGCTTATTGCTGTATGTAACCAGTCTCTGTTTATCAGGACACATAAGCCATATTACCCACCCCCCGCCCCCTGTAATCATTGGGCTTTACAGAAGGACTGACTGGTTACAATTTATAGGTCATTGAGACAGTCCTAAGACTGTCAAATCTGATATTTTTCGACTTTGTGAGTGGGTCAAAAAGGATGTAAATGAACCAAGTTTCAATCAGATGTGATTTAAGATGCATGGTGCCATAGTTTAGTTGTAATAGAGAGTATAAGAGCTTAAAAGGTCCAGAGTAATTCAGACTAAAATACTTGGGGTTTTTTTCCATTTTAAAGTGAATTGAGCAATTCTGTGTAGTTGAGATTGACAGTATAATGGAAACAGAGCAAATTGCAGAATCTCTCACCAGGTAACTGCATTAGCAGCAAAACTCCTAATGCAGTCTGTTGGTTGAAAAAGAGTATGAAGGAGCTTTCTGTTTTCCAATGAAGTGCCATTTTTCATAGTTCTTGGTCAGTTATACTTAGCTACTGCAAAATTACAGTTATTAGAAAATGTTCTATACCCTATAAACTTCATCAATATAATGAGAGACCTCATGACCACTGATTCTTCTTATAATTTGGTTATTAGCATAGATAAACATTAATTGAAACTGATTCCACATTTTGCCTTCTATTTATGATGTATGTGTAATACAAGCTATCTACTATGTAACAGCAATCCTGAGTATATTCCTATATATTCCTGAGGATTGACTAATGGTTAAAATAGTGGGCAATGTTTTAATGATTCTGAAACTTTCATATTTCAAAGCAACTCTTTTTTCTACACAGAACTTCTTGTGGGTTAAAATACACAGCAAAAATATTACCACCAGTTCTTATATATACTTTATGTAGATTCTTTTCCATGTGTTTCACTTACCAGAATCAAGAGACAACTTGAGGCCAATTTTGTGTGCTCAGGAATGGTAGAAAACACTGACAAAATCAAGCAACCAAAGACAAGGAGAAAACTGTAAAACAAAACAAAACAAAAAAAGAGAAATCTTATTAGAATCTTGATTTATCATTACAGACTTAATTTCTTGTTTCTAATAAATAAAGCACCAGACGCATTTGAATAAGCACAGGTTAAATCCTAAAAGTACTGAGAGGGACCAGACATTTTGAATATCAACATACATACGATGTAGAATGCAAATGAAACTCTTTTGCAAATTTATTTATGAAGTAGAGATGGCACTTGTGGGTTTATGTGTATGTGTTTCTTGGGTGCTGTATGTTAACGTCCAAGTCTAAGTATCTGTGAATTTCCAATACAGTTTCTTTCTTGAACAGGGATTCTGTAAAAGATCTGGAATTGTATTTGCTGCTCTGTCTGGAGAGCACACGCTACTTTCAAAGAATCAGAATCTGCCTCATGTTTGGCAGCTTTGGTAAACTGTTAAGTGTTCTAAGTGGTTGTTACTAAGCCACTGGCTCATTTTCAGAGTCTGATATTCCTCATGGATTCTGAATAGTCATTCCTTTAAATAATAATAGGGATAGAAAAAGAAAGGAATGATTTCCTCTGCTACCCATACTGCTTTCCATTTCCTTAAAGACAAGCTGTTGGAGAAATGATGCCCACCCATTCCCTAGCTGTTGGTCTATTCAAACTATAATGACAGGGAGCAGAAGCTGGGAATAGGCCTTTTCTACCAATTAATCTGACAATATTTTTATTCCTAGAAATACGGAACTTCCAAGATTCAGAGGGAGAATTGAGCTTTTGAGGAAAACACCTAATAAAAGGGAAACATGTTTCAAAATTGAAGATACTTGTTCTGAAAAGCAAGATTAAAAACAAAACTAAACTAAACTAAACTAAAACAGACAAACAAAAAAACAAACCCAACAGAACTTGGGCTACTCGCTTTAGGCTATATTTTTCACTTTTACCCATCTCTGGGAAGCCCATTCAATAAGCGCCCTTAAAATACCAGCTTCCATGTTCTTCAGTGTTCCCATGTTCTTCAACGTCTCTGTTTCCTTTTTATTTGTCCTGACTAAAATCTTACAAGTCTTTCCACAACACTTGACTGCGAGTTCCCAGGAGGCTTATAGACAGGGATTAGCTAATTACAACAGCCCCCAGTGCCTATTTTTTGTAAATAAAGTTTTACTGAAACACAGCCATGCTGTATTGTCTATGGCTGCTTTCATGCTGTAACTGCAGAATTGAGTAGCTGCCATAACAGTATGGCCTGCAAAGCCAAAAATATTTACAATGTGGCCCTTCAGAGAAAAAGTTTGCTGACCCCTGATTGGCACCAAGTATTTCTTATTTTTTTTATATCTATCCCAGTGGAAGTTCATAATTGCTCATATACTGTATACTGATAATTATTAATATTCATGGAGGCTTCCTATATGCTGGACACTGTGCTAAGCTTCTTTCACTTGTGTTATTCCACATCATCCTTACAAATTTATGGAGTAGAAATAACACTATTCCCATTTTAAAGATGTGGAAACTGAGAAATAGAAACATTTAGAAACTCGCCCAAGGATATGTAGCAGAAAGAGGTTCAAGGACTGTCTGTGGAGTCAAGTCCCCTCAGGGTGTTGCTGAACGAGCATGCGTGGCAGTAACATTCTTGACTCAGCCAGGCTTTTTGGGGATTTGGCTCTACCTCCTGATACTGAGAGGGAAGTAGTTCCCATTCTAAACAGAAGTCTCCAAGGAGAAGGAGTCTAAGTTGTGAAAAAAATCTTATACATGATGTTAAGAACCACTCCTCACACTTTTGACTCATGCATCTAGTGATTTGGGATATTTGGGATTAAATTTAAATCAGCCTTGATAGGAAATCATAAACTAGAAATTAGATTTCAGTGCACCTACATGACCCCCAAACTACCAATTAAAAAATGAAATTCAGGGCTCAATAAGATAGGGGTGAGGATAATGTGGCATCAAATAAGGACATGACAGATGTTTCATCTCTGGTGAATGGCCATTATCTAGATATGCTCCCTGATTCCAGGCTTAGCAGTAAACATTAGGGAATGCCAGCAGGGGATTATTTGATGACTAAGACACCTTCTTCCTCCAGGAGAATCCCAGTGGGAGTTTCATGATGTCTGTTTGTGTTCAAAACAGTTAGAGCTACATCACATGCACTTTTCCTATCTCCTTCTTCATTAATATTTGAATGTTGCTTAATCTTTTTCCTTCATGTCATCATTATGACCATTTTCTCTAATCTCACTCCCTTTTCTTACAAAAGTAGTTTCTGTACCAGCATTCTGTCATTGCTACAGGGGTCTGTCTGAAGAGTGCAAACCAAAGACCCAGGTGCAGGAGAGCCTCCCTTGCTCAGATTGTCCAAGGGGCTATGGATAGGCAGACACATTCATTAACTCCTTCCTTCTTCCCTCCCTCCCTCCCTTCCATCCATCCTTCTTTCCTTCCTTCCTTCCTTTCATCCATCCTTCAACTGTTCATCCATTTATCCAATCAGCAAATACTGATATTGGCTGAGCCACAGGAGAGCAACAGTAAGCAAGATCAATTCTTTTCATTTTTTGCCCTCATAGAATTTAAGATCTTTTGAGGCAAACTGAGAAGGAAACAGTTGTTAACAGAAAATTAAAATTCTGTGTGGGAATATAGGGAAAATACAGGGGATGACAGGAGCACACAGAAGAAAAGAGGCTGGGCAGGACTGGCTACTTAGATTTTGGGGTCCAGAGCAAAAAGGAAATGCAGAGCACCTTGTTAAAAAATTATTAAGATTTCAAGATGGTGGCAATAGCAAATGAACCCAAGTGTGGAGCCCTTCTAAGTGCAGGCCCTGTGCAACTGCACAGATTTCATGCCCATGAAACCAGCCCTGATGGTGGGGAGGGTTTCTTGGAGGCAGTGTTGACCAAACTGAGACCTGAAGTCCTAGCAGGACTTAGTTTGATCAGTGGCTGGGGAGAAGGACCATGTTAGTTCATGAGATTGCATGGGCAAAGGCCATATGCAAACACAGCTTCACTAGAATTTACTAATTAAATTAATTAGAGTTTGTGAACACCTACGAGCCAGCTCATCATTCTGCAATACTTGAGAAGTGTAAGGCAGGTCATTCCTGCAAATTCATTTTATGCTTAGAAATTATTTCAATTCAATTGAAAACATGTAATGAGTATCAGTTGTGAAATATACTATGCCAAGCACTACAGGAGACACAAGGATAAATTAAAGAAGTCCCTACCATTAAGGAATTTAAACAGTGAGGTGGACAAGGTGAACAAATTAGACCATAATGAAATGTAGAGGCAGATAAGCACTAAGAAAAGTGCTTTAGGGGATGAATGCAGGGAGGAGGTCATTCTGTTTAGCTGGGGAAGGTGGGAGCAGATCAAGACAGTGACAGTCTTCAAAAAAGATGAGATGGGCTTGAAGGAAGGGGATTTCAACAAGAGAAGTTTACGGAGAAACACATTCCAGAAGGAAGATTCAATATGAGAAAGGCAGGAAGCTAGAAAACAAAGGAGAAAAAACATTTCACCCTGTTTTCATGCAACATAAAGCTCTTAAATTTGACTGCGGCAAAGGTTGAGACAAATGGCTGAATTGGGAGTCGGGGGCCATGTTGGGGAGAAGCTTGAACGGCAGGTTCTATATTTAGTTCAGTAGACAATGGGGAGCCATTGAAGAATTTTGAACAGGGTACTAATATCATCAGAGTTGCCCTCTGGGAAAATTAAGTTAGTGGCAGCAACAAACCATGATGGTATTAGCAGCTGTGATGGTTGGGTTCATGTGTCAACTTGGCTAGGTGACCCAGCTGTCTGGTCAAGCGGGCACTGGCCTGACGATTGCTGTGAGGATATCTGAGGCTGGTTAATAAACCAACCGGCTGGTTTGTCGGATCATCAGTCAATTGACTGCGGCTGACTGATGACTCATCAAGGGGCGTGCCTTCCACAATGAGAGAATGCAATTGGCTGGATTTGGTTTGGGTGATCAGCTGAAGGCTTATAAGCCGGACGGTTAGAGAACCTTCACTTCTTCTTCGGCTGCCCAGTGAAGCATTTCCTGGGGAGCTCGTCGAAGTTGTCGGTTTGTTTCCTGAGGAGTTCATCGAGCACGTTCGTCGAAGATCCCAGTTCATTTCCTGAGGAGTTCGTCGAAGTTGCCGGTTCGTTTCCTGAGGAGTTTGTTGAAGTTGTAGGTTCATTTCCTGAGGAGTTCATCGGACATGTTCCTTGCAGTTGACAGTTTGTTGACGGCTCTGCAGAATTTGGACTCATGCATACCCACAGTTGTGTGAGTCACTTTTACAATTTGATAATCAGAGACATCTCTCATTGATTCTGTTTCCCGAGAACCCTAACTAATACAGCAGCACAAGTGATTTTATCAGTAATAGAAATCACAGATATTTTCATATCCTGTTTTATAGTTGTAGATGAAATTATAATAGTTTCATTTTGAATATCATTTTGCTCATTAGTACTTTAAAATTATCGTAGTTCTTACACCTAATGCTATATGTTGTTTTCTAATGCATTAATAAAGCAATATTTGTATTATTACATCATGAATTTGTTTAATATTTTAATAACATCATTTAAATATAATTATTTTCTTTTGTAGCCAGAAATATTTTATTTTATGCATTTTAAAAACATTATTCAGAGGAACAATTCATAGGTTTTACCAGACTGTTGGAGGGTCTGTGGCACAAAAAAGAATCAAATGTTCATGGCAGGAAAGTGGCCCATTTTGGCACAGATCGCTAATTTACACTGGTAAATTTTATGATCAGTTTGGAAAATGTGGTTTTTTTTTTCCTTTTATACATTAATCCTGAGGTATCTCAGCCTGCATGTTCCTTCAACATTATTCTGTAAAAGTGATTACCCTTATTTTGCCTGAAGCAATCATTTATATTTCGTTCCTGAGGAAATTGACTTTGATTCAGACCTTTAATCCCAAACTTCTTCTTTGGAAGTCACTGATTATTGTAAAAGGAGAAGGGCAGCATTTATGAAATAAAATATTATCAGTTCAAAGTTCTCTATGCTTATTCAAGGAAACTACCATCAACTTTTCTGGTCAGTTAATTGGAATCAATTTGCCAGATTTAATGTGACAAAAAGTTTTACTTGGGGATATCATGGGGTGGTTATGAAACAAATGATGCCCAACTTCCAAAGCGCGTACATCAAACCTTAGGGATGTGATGCTATCAATAGGATGCCATCTTCCAAAAACACTTTAAAAAGCTATTTACAAGATTCATTTAGCAAGAATCAAAATGATGTAAAAATAAAGCATTCAGAAAAGCTCTGCTGCCTCATCAAATAAACCATGGCAAGCTACACTATTGTCATTCATATAAACACAAACCCCCCAGACACTCACAAACAGTATGAGTAATGCACATCTGATAAACATGAAGAAAGGAGAAATGGCGCTGATGTTTAAAGAAGACATCACTCCGAGCTTAGCCCAATGCAGCAGGAAAATTAACAGCACAGACTTTATCACTGATTGAAGCAGCTACACAATTCTACCTAAAAGGTGCTCTCCATGAGCATTTTGTTGGTATAGAGGCTTTCTATGGTGTAACTTTCCCTGTAAGTCAATTATACTCATTAAGAAAGCATTTGGGAGGGATGATCTCAATGGAATCATGGGATTAAAATAAAGGATGCTAATAGGAAGTAGATACAGACTTTTTAAGAAAAAAGAACAATTCTTCAGAAATGATCACCAAAGGATATTTAACCCTGCCTCTGACTTTTCATAAATTTTTAAGTGTTGCTTTGATAAAATTATGCACTTCAGTATATTTGACGGGAGACCTTGTGACTGCCTCATGAATTATAATGACTAGAGTTCACCTGCTGGCATCAGTGGCCACAGAGGACCTGCTGGCTGACACAGTGCTTGCCCGGAGGACATGCAGCCTAATGAAATCAAAACCTCATCATCAGATGGAATGACTGGGGCCCATTTATTGTCCAGCATCCTAAATTTACCTTTCTTTCTCAACTTGGTACTTGCAAAATGTCCTTTCTGCATAATTTTTCCATAAAGGGATTGCATTTTACAAATGAAATGTATCCCCAAACACTGCAGCTTCCATTGCAAAGCAGTAAAAACTAAATATGACATTTTTGGTTGATTTGGAATATTTGATTTAAAAACTGCATGATTCTGCTTTTCAAATGAAAATATTAAAAATGAACTGAATTGATAAATACTATCATTATCTCTGTGAAATGATAAATATAAGATTATTAATGAACAGTTTTAAAAAATGAAATGTTTTTTACATGTGTATGTTGTTAAGAAGAAATTCCAACATATGGGAAATAGTGGTTTCTGCTTACGAAGTGTTTCTTTAGGGGAGTAAGGCTAATGTAAACCAGCCAGGACAAAGGCAAGAGAACTCCTTGGCAGTTAGGGAGCCTTCCCTAAGAGAAGTCTTTGGACAGACGTAGAACATGCTAAGACTGATTTTCTATCCCAGGATCAGGGAATTCTGGTGGCTAGAGGATTTCTGATTGAGTTTCCCTCTCCAGGCAGCGGGTGTTATTAAAACATCACTGATAGATGGTTGTGTGATGTCTATTTGAACTCTTCCAGCATCCGGAATCTTCCAAGTATTTTAAGGCAGTATAGTCTTCTTACAATTTTATTGTTAGAAAACTATTTCCCCCGAGTCAAGTCTTTTTATCTATGACCTTGACTCGGATGCTAGTTCAGATTTAAGAACACCATAGAATACATAAACTTCCTTCATATGAAGTTTTTCAGATATTTGAAGTTGGTTTTATCATGACTTTCCTGACAGTCTTCCAAGTAAATATGCTAAGCCCAGTTCACATATCACTCTCCTTGTCAATGTCCTTTCACAATACCCAGTTTGTTATTGCATATCTCAAATGTGGGGATCCATCATAATCTTCCAGTGTAAGCAAAATAAATGGTGTTTAATCAGAAACACAAAATATCTGTGCTGTAGATTCTTGCTAGGGAATCCAAGTTTAAACTTTCCACTGCCCAGATATTAGTAAAAGTTTGGTTTCAAAAAATAATATTCATGGAGGATCGTCTTGAGGATATGCAGTCACCACACCACAGGATGTGGAGCAAACTCAACAAGGGACCTTGTTATGTTGGTCCCTCATATAATTACTTTTTCTAATATATGTTTGATTTTCTGCTATTTTTTTGAGAGGGAATAAAAAGCATTTGACTAACTATATTTAAGAGTTTCTTACTAACTTACATTGTATTCACTCAATGAGGATCATGTGAGAAATTTTTCCAAGAATTTTATTGCAAGAAAAATTTGTTACTTCTGGAAAAATGATGGGGTTTTGGTTTATGGAGACAGTGACCTCAAAAAATATTTATGTCTTTGCCTTGGCTGCTAGGAAGCTGAAAAGTGAATCTATGACCCATCATTAATATTGGTGCAGATCCATCTGGTATAGATGCCAATGGATTAACTGCAGTCTGGATTTCTTTATACTATTCTATCCTTATCTTTTAACATATTATTTCAGTCACAAATATTTATGGGCACTGTACTAGGCACTGTGACTCAAGTATGGTCTGTGTCTTAGCAGAGCTTTCAGTTTAGTGGGAAGACAGACCCCTTGCCTATTTTTATCCACTTATTCTCTACAGATTTTGTTAGGAGCCTCAAATCCTTCTTGAGTGATGCAGAGTATATAGGGAATATTTGACTAAATGATTAAATATCAAAGTGATAAAAAAATTTTTTTTAATCACACTTTCCTTTAAAGGCGACTATTAATGTTGTCTTAAGTTGCATTCTTCTTAAAGAACCAAATGAAAACTGGCTCGAATTTAGCTTAAAGTAAACCAAAACACATGGATTTCTCTCCCTTGGATTTCCAATACATCTGGACATTTGTCACTTTTACATGTTATTATACTAATCTTCATTCATTTATTCCTATCATGAGGTACCAACTCTACTCCATAAACCTCCAAATGTCCTACACTTATCTTCAGGGTTTTCTTATGAACTCTGTGGCTTCTATTTGTTATTTCTCTGGAAAATTCTTTCCAACTACAAATCATCCCAAGTGTACTATCAGCCATTTATCCTTCTTTTCCTCAGGAATATTATAAAACACTTTCCAATGCTTTGCTGAAATCAAGACATTTTATTCACTCTATTCCCTTGACATAGCAAATTGGTAAACCTATCAAAATAGGAAATAAGCATAGTTTAATGTTTGCTCTTTTGAACTTGTATTATGTTCTAGTAATCATAGTTGTTTCTTGAATTCCTCATAAATCATTTGCTTAATATTCTATCTGGAATATTTCTAGGAGTTGTTATCAAGCTAATCAATATACAAGTCCAGGGCCCCCTATTTTACTCCTTTTTGACTCATATTTTCTTCAGTCTGATCTTTTGATACCTATTACATTTTTCCAAGATTTAATAAAATTTTTAATAAGTTTTCCAATTTCATCACAAATACTTTGATGTCTTATAATCTGATTAATCTGAATCCTGCAACATGAACGCACTAAAAATGGCCATTTTGCTCATTTTATATTTTCATTTTCTCTTAATCACATTTTTTTATACCTAGGAATTTTAAAATCATTGTTTGATGGAAAAGATGGAGTAGGATAGGATTTGAATGGCTCTGATTTCTCTGTGTTATCTTAGCACTATTGGGCCCCAAAAGTAGGACTATTCTCTCATCCTCATTTTTTCTTTCAAGAAAAAAGACTTTCTGTTTAGCATGGACCGGTTTATTTGGCTTTTAGCTCATCTGAAATTATTCTTAAAGATCATAGTCCTCTTTTTTTCTTTTTTAATGTGGCCTTACTTACATGCCTTTCATTTTCTCTAAGTTTAAAAATACAGAGTAAAAATCTGAGCTCTTTGGAGAATTTCTGGGTGAACAAGATTGGTTTCTTTTGATGCCACCATTCCCCCCCTTTTTTTTACTGGGTTTATTTCTTCATTTTGAGCCTCAAATCCATTCTGAGCTATCTTCATGGAACATAAGAGTCTCAAGTTTGGAAAGTCACCCATTTTGGCTCCTCTCACAGGTTTAAAATATCTTTTAAAAAATATTTATTTTTCTAACTTCTAATTATGCTTCTTTATCTTTACACCTATTATGTCTGTGTCAGCCTTTGTTTTCTATGAGGATTGCAACTTCCTTGAGAAGTGGCCTTGTGATGGGAATGTCCAGACTCTTCTCAAGTGCTACCCTATCTCCAGGTGCTATCACAAGTTTGAATTGCTTGAAGACACTCACTTGGCCTGGAATGAACCGAATTGATTCTGGCCAATAAAAATGAAACTGAAAACCTCTATTTCCAATAGCAGTCTGAAAGCACGTTTTTCATCTTAGTAGATGGGCTAGCAGTCACTGGCTGAATGGAATGGCTGGGAATGGCCTCGCTGAATCGATCAAGGGAACAGAACACAATTTCTTAAAGGGCCTGAGGTCTGCAATTTAGAAATCCATCACAGCCAGGTTTTTGCCTCTCCAAGCCCTGTTTCCGTGTCCATTTCAGGAAAAGTAACTGAGATTGAAAACCTCAGAGACAATGAATTAAAAATGAAAAAGTCTTTCCCACTGTCATACATCTATGCATGCAACAGGAGAGCATTATTGACGAATTCTATTTTGTATTCTTGTAACCTATTATACTTTGCTCTGAGAAAACAGAGCCATCTGCGATTATCTTATATGTTTATTTACTTGTTTTGTTTATTTGAATATAAACTCATGATGGTAGGAACTTGTTTCTCTTCACTGCTTTACCACCAGTATCCAGAACAGGGCCTGGTACAGGTACTAATAACTTCATTCATTCAGCAGTATGCATTACTCAGGGCCTACTGGGCACCAGGCAGTGTTCTAGGTTCTGGAAGTACAGTAGTGAATAAAAGAGACGAAAGCTCCCCTTTTATGGAGCTTACATTCTAGTATGAGAGATGGACAACATTCAGTGTAAATAAGTAAAATGTATACTGTGTTAGGTAGTGAAAACTGCTAAGGAGAAAGAACACAGCACAGAAGGAGGATAGGATGCAAAATGGGGGAGTTGAAATTTTGGGCAGAGGGATCAGGGGAGGTCTCACTGAAAAGGTGACATTTATTGAATTCCCATGCTCCATCAAGCCAAAACAGTGGTGTGTTTGGCATTCAGTCTGCCTTAGTCTTCCAGACCCTTTGCCCTAAACAACTGCTTTTCTTCTGCCAATTCCTCTTTTTAAAACTTATGGTTCCCCTCATTTGTTATCACATCCAAACATCTTTGTCTGGCTTTTAAGATTCTGCACCAGAACATTAATTCCTCTGTATTTCCAGTGACGATCCTCTGGGCTAGCCCGTCTCCTTTCTGTTTTCTGCACAATAGCATGTGGTAATATAATAATGTGATATAATAACAGAACTTCATCCTTCTGTACCTGCTGACAGCCACAGTTGAGAAGTCGAACGTCTAGTTGATGCCCAAGTTTGTGTTCTTTCCATCCCATGCTGCCTCCTTTTCTACACACTTCAGTGCCTCTCTCCTAGAACTGTTTTAAAGATTAAATGAGGCAGTGTCAAACTGAGAATTTGTGTTTTAATATAATAAGTAAATGCCAAATTAAGTTAAAAATACCTGTTGAATATCACCTTAACACGTGATTGCTACATAGTTTCTGCATGTTTTCATGATCATGTCTAACAAACATGACAAAGATTTAAACTGATTTCTCATATAAAACCCCTCTCATAAAGCCAGGCACTTGAAAATTTAAGACATGAAACAATGCCCAGCAAGGTGTGAGGCACTCAAGTAATATGAGTATGTCTAAGCAAATCCACTTGAAAAATAATGTAATAATTAAGTTTTAACGTGTACATCATTAGAATAATGTAATAGCTAGGTTTGACTTTGTACATCCATGTTCTCAAGACTGACTAGACACAGTATCTTCTCAACATACAGTTGCGATGAGGTGGACCTTGGCATTCTAGCCCTTATTATTCTAATTGATGGGAAATCACTTATAGCTGTCCTGAATGAACGGACAGCAGCAATGTGAAGCTGCTTGGCTGAAGCCAGAACACAGGAATGGGCCTCAGTTACACTGACTGGGCAGCGAGTCTAATTCATCATTAAAATGACCACTAATGACTCTGCTGACGGAGGCTGCCATGCTAACATACAGGCAATCTGCCCTTCCACAGCTGAGCAAAGGGCTGCATCAGAGTAACATGCTAATTATAGACATGAATGAAATAGAAGTTATCCATAAGGGTGAGGGAGTGACGGCATTTATAAAATTTTTGTGAGTCTTCCCTTTCAAGACATCTTTTCAAGAGATAATTTCAATGATGACACCATGGAAAATGATTCAGTCTAATGGTTTTGATACTATGAGCTCATGTGGATTAAATTTTCCATGTTTCATTTCAAAGGGTCCGTTTATGCAAGAAAGTGAGCTATGGCAATGGTTGAAAACATATGTTAAAAGATGTTTGACAATATTGTCTAGCCCGCATAATTTCTCCATAAAAAGACTGTAAATTTATTAGGTCAACAGAGCTTCATCATTGCCTTTTTTCTATGACTATATGTTGATAACCATCACAGTGTCTGAAAATGAAAAACAGAAATTCTGAAATACATTTATATAAATATTATTATTGGGAACAAAGGAAAGGGGATAAATATAGACAACATTTTTCTTCCTGCAAACAAAAACAGAAGGGGTTTTAAAGTACTATATTTGATAATAAAAACTAATTATGAATTTGGTTCCTTTCAACTGATTTGACCCATACAGTCCACTTGTTTACAGATTATCCTTGAAAGGCTTTCTGACAGCATTTATACTTCATGGGAAATAGTGCAGCTCTTTGTTACACATATGTCCAAGGGGACATGTCACTTCCTATGCAATGAGAAAGTTTTAAAGCCACCACAGAATAAAACTTGCAACTAGATAGAGTCAGGTTATACTATGGGGGCCTGTGGAGGTGGGACTTGCTAGTGATTTTCTCGACTCTATTTGGCCCACGGAAATAAAGTAGTAAAGTGATGAAAACAGCAGAAAATGAAAATCTTTTGAGTAAAGTACTCATGGTAGTGGACTTTATGATGTGATACAATATCAGGAAAAAATAAACCCAGCAGATTCACACAGATGCATCCAGAGAATAATAACCATAAACTTTGAAATTACCACACAGGTAACCACAAGGTCCAAGAAATACAGAAGATACACATTTCTCTTGGGATTGGCCTGTGGTGGATCTTGGTTACCACAGTTGAAAGGGAGTGGAAAACCAGCATCACAGTGTGTGGAGACACTGAAGTATTTTATAGATTCCAAAGCTGGCAAGCAGTGGAGAGACACTAAACAACATGCATTTCCTGCCTCCAAAAATATATTCACAGTCAGCTTTAAAAAATGTAGACACCCTCCAGGGTCCGGTTAGTAAGTAAAGGGTATGTTTTACCTTGGTGATGCTCGATAAATAGGCATCAAGAATTATTTTTTGGCCAAAACATTAAAGTTAGAGATTCCATGTAGATATAAACATCACCGAAAAAGAAAATGAGACAAACTGCGGATGTATCTAATTTAATAATTTACTCTGCCTTGAAAATTCTAGAGATGTTTGCTTAACTTTTGTTGTTCTTGTTTCCAGTATATAATTGAAACTGAAACATATTAAGTGGTGATGTGAGGTGTAAACTTAGAAAGCGGTATTAGTATGGATATTTTGGCTCAAATCCTCAGTTCTCATGGGCACCCATTCTTCTATCTTTAAATGGAAACACACGATGGTTTTCTCATTGCTACAGTGACAAGGATGCACTAAATGAACCCTAACGTCCCCATCAGTTAAAAATAAAGTTGTTCTGGGTAACTCTGATGTCTCCACTTCTGTTCAGAGAGGAACAGCAGGAAGGCCATACTGTCAAAGAGCCAGAAATGGCTTCTGATTCCCGGGCACTTCAAAACGCATGAGGCTGGCAGGGACCCAGAAGTATTAAGTGCACAATCCAGGCCAAATAAATCATTACTTTCCTCTTCTTGCCATAAGAGACTCAAGCTATGTATGTCTTTTCCCACTAGTTTTTGCCATCTGCAGGAGAGGATGGGAAAGCAGAAAGGTTTAGGTTTAGAGCAGGGGTGGGCAAACTTTTTCTTGTAGAAAACCAGATAGCAAATACTTTAGGCTTTGTGAGCCATATGGCCTCTGTCACAACTACTCACCTACTTTGCAGTTGTAGTGCAAAAGCATACATACAGAAGTGAATGGGCATGGCTGTGTTCCAATAAAACTTTATTTATAAAAAACAGATGGTGGGCTGGCTTGACAATTCTTGGTTTAAAGTATTATGAGGGGCTTTCCAGGGGTTTTTATGGTTTCCAGTCCCATCAGAGAATGATAATTCTCCTACTCTATAGTTTATCCACCAGAAAAGTTTTCAGTGTGTGTCCCCTCCTACTCAAGTCCTTACAATAAAGTTCAGAATTTATTGTGGATTTAAAAATGTTCACTCAAAAATAGATTTAAAACATATGAAAACATTTACGTATAGCACTGCGTATTTATTGTCACATATTTTGTCATGTATTTTTGAAATTTCTTCGGCAGAACTAAGTTCTACTGTAAGCACCTCAATACTATTTTGAGATTGACAGATATACAAGAAAAGCATTTTCCTATTATTCCCATTTTGTCATGTGTAGTCAATAAAATGAGTATCAGTGGTCAGAAGAATACTTGATCTTTGGCTTCTGTGCTTAATGTTTCTTGGTGGAAAACCATATTTGAAAGAAAAGCAATAGGGAATTAACCAGGTACTATTATCTGTAACTGGGTTTCAAGAAACTTTTACATCACTATAAAATTCTAAGTGCTTGACAAGTTTTCTAGAGCATCTTTCTTTTGCATTGAAGCTTTGGGAAACAGAAAGCAATCTGATGTTCTCAAATTTCAAAATGATTTTCTATAATCATTCAGTCTTTTAACAGATTTCTACAAAGCCACTGTCCTCCAATGAAAAAAATGCAAATGCAATAATGCACACACATGCATACATGCTTTTAAAAATGCTTCTGAGAATAAATCTCCAACATTCAATGCTCAGAAAAAAATCAAAGGCATCTATGCAAAGTACTGTTGACTCCAGGATTTGAAAACTTTCTTTACTCTGAGTAAAATAAAAGTTTTAAAGAGATATCTCTTTTAAAGAGAATTTTGTTTTACTGATTAAAAAATATTGATCATATTGATAGGGCTGTGGTAGCAATAACCTATGACCTATAAATTATGAAGTGTTGAACACATATTATAGAAGATGGGACAAACTTTTTACCCATTTGGAGCAAAAGGGAATGAAAAGCTATTGTATCTTCTGTTAGCCAAGGTGGTTCCTTTTCCGTTTGCTTACCGAAACCAAAGTTAAGAAACTCAAGTTGGCTTCTTTTCACTTGCTCCTCAACTCCTCAGTTTGAGGTAGGAAGCCATCACATACTGATTGGATGACTAATAAAAGGGGAAATTTAGTAACATACCACATTGTTTATTCTCATCCTTGAAGTCAACCACACTTGAGAGTTGAATAAACAACAGGTGCTGCCCAAGTTTACAATGCAAGTTGACCTTGGTGCTTCAACTTGTTTTTGGCCAAGATATTTTTTGCATATTCGTTTGATGGTAAATACTGCATATATGAGTACATATATATCATTAAATAATTATGGAAGTAAAGAGCTATACACATCCTTAGAGAGTCCGGTAAGTGAGCTTTGGGAAAATATCTCCTGATTAGAATAAGCTACACATAGTAAAAACAAGCACGCAAACAATAGAGAAATGTACAAATTAGAAAGTCAAAGTCCCAAGTAATCATTGTCTGCACCTTTGTCCCCAAACTAATAATCACTTCCAACAATCTGGGAGATCTATGTTTTGCTCTCCTCCTCCCAGTGTTATGCTTATAACTATATTTTTTATTTCTTTTAAAGTCCCACCTCCTCTAAGACTCTTCTTTACAAGCTTAGGTGGTATGATGTTTCTCTTCTCTATACTTTCAGCACCTTGAATTTACACTCAAACCTTAGTAAAAAAAATATCTCATATGGATCTCTAATTCAGTGTGTCCCAACCTGTTTTTCATAGAACATCAGTATCCAAAAAGATTTTCATAGGCCTGCCTCAAAAAGATAAAGTTTTTCTGTTAAATAAATTTAGGGATTGCTGGGTTCAGTGCCAGTTACTAGGCTTCTTTATCAGAAGACTTCTGAGAACTAACATCTTATCTGATGGTGAAGGGGGAGATTTTAGCATGCTTTGCTTCTAAAATTTGGATCAATAAACACCATTCCTACCTACCCTCTTAATTATACATTAAGTGACACCTATATTCCTTAGACCCTAGAGTGGAAAACACAATATCTTTACAGTAGAGACCAAGTTCTTTACTCCTTCGAGACCCTTCTAGCACATAACACAGTTCTGACAACATCAAAATACCCAATAAGTATTTGTTGACCACTTCATATGGTTGAAGCAAAATAAGAAGAAAGGAATGAAAAATATACTGAAAGGTAAATATGCACCAGAGGCTTTCACTATACATTTTCTCTCTGATTTATTCATCTCTAATTAAAAGGAAGCCTCTTGTTTTATGTATACATCTTAAAATTACATAATGTCATTATCTTTCACTGTGTTGTTCAAAAATTATCACAGAGGAGGGGTATGGGGACTGATTATCAAGTCACTGAGAAAACCTGAAAAACTTACTAACTAAAAAATTTATAGGGCAAGTAATGTGTTTCTGTTTTAAAGGTGGTTATAAAATTGGGAAATAGAACCCAATGATTAATACCATTAGGTTTATAGCAGTTCATTTCCTATGTGTGAATGGAGTCTAATGGCAAACTTCATAACTGCTGACATTCTCCTTTGTCTTGGCCGAAGGGAGTCAGTGCTGAAAGTTTGTTCCATAGAATAAAATGTACTGTAGAGGAAATACAGTGTACCTTAAATATACCTGTTCTTGTCTACCTTCCTCTGACTCCACAAAATATCAAAAGAAAGAATCAATTCTCAGTCCCTAACTTCTCCAACTCCCTCCAAAAACAATAGTCTTCAAAGTGTAATTGAGTGGGTTTTATATGAAATCAGCTGTTAGCTCCCGCTAATCACCTGTGCCAGTGATTGAGCCATGGAGGAAGTGCTAGGTTCCCCAAGATAGTCTGTATGGAGCAAATTATTCTCCAAGCATTTGCTTTGCAATGTTACCATATTCCACAATGCTTCTCACCTTGACCTGTTCACATCCAGTCTTAGTTTTCACACTGAACACAGGCAAGTTTCTGTTTTCCCAATGAAAGTTCAGCTTTAATACAAATTTTTGATTGTCACCACAAATTTAAGGGAAGGGTATCTTTCAAATATTAACCCTCTTTTTTAAAATGAAAAGGCAAAGTAAGATTTCTGATCCTAAGTTAATTGGAAATATTTGACTTCCTATTCAAAAATGTGCTTAAATGAATGAAGGAGAAAAGTAATATGTTCATGAGATAATAAGAAATTCCTGTTGGGTTTGGAATGACATCTCAAAGTAGTAAAAATGTATTCTCTTTCCTATAATCGGCTTCAGAACTTCACAGGAAAGGTGGTGTGATGGGGGGATGGAGGGTACACTCACAGGACTGGAAGGCAGCCCCTACCCAGCTCTGCCCTCAACACTTGGCCTTGGGCAAATGCCTTCATTTCCATGGAATTGGCACATCTCTTCTGTAAAAACAAGAGGTTGATCCGTAAAAGCTTAAACATCCCTTTTAGCTGAATATGAAACCTCGACATTATTAGTCTATGTAAAATGTGCTCTAGACTCTTTCCTACATAGAAAAAGTGGGTTACTCTCTATTTTACACAAAGCACTTTGTTAGGCACTGCTACCCCTAAAGCAGTATGATTCTGTTATACTTAAACAACTCAGGTATGAGTCTTTCCTAAAAATTTAAATAATGCCTAAATGTAAGTTAAACCTTAATAGCAACCTGATTGTTGAAGATTGGATTTAAAAATTTATAGACAAACAACAGTTTACAACTTTAGAAACTACTAGGCCACTTTTTGCCTGCAAATTGTTTAATGCTCTAGGTCAGTGGATAGTAATACAAAAATGGGCATAAGAACTTCTGCTCAACTGACACATTTGACATTCTCAGTCAGGCTATAATAGTTCATGATGAAATGTTGGGAAAATGGCTTCTAGGGGAAAAAAAGAGAAGGTATGTTGTACAAACTGCATGTAAATTTCAAAACATGCAATTATTTAAATATCATAAATTCTTTTATTTAACAAGCCAAGAATTGTAATTACTACTATGGATTCATGTAAAACGTGAGCTTAAAAGAATACTTTCTTATAAACACATAGTATGTGCAATCAATAAAGTTTTACACTGCACATAAAAAACAGTGTCTCTGTGTGCCCTGATACATAATTTCACTGTGAAAGATGGTTTGGTTTAGAATCAACAAAAAAGCAAGAGGTACAATATGAAAATCCCAGAGAACTTTAGAGTAATAGGGTCTGTTTCTACTACTGATTCCCACAAATGATTTGACCGCATCCTTATATTAATTCATATAATCGTAAGTTATTAGAGAAAGGAATAAAGTTATAGAGAGGAATTAAATGAGCAACATAGACGAGGCCATGATTCTTAATATTTTATAGATTATGTTAAAAAATCTACCAGGGCACAACTACAATTACTGGGCACACTGATTGAATACATACAAAGCTGCCAACTCACTCACTTTGTGACTTGAGAATTAATGTAAAAGTGGCCAAGAGAACACTGTTATGATCCATCCGAGTAACTATCCATTCCTTTCATTTTCCCAATTAATGGGTTATTGTGGGAACTTAAGGCACTGAAATTTATCATGACCAACTTGACAAGAAATATACTTAGCCTACCATCTTAAAAATAAAAGCCATGATTAACAGTTGGAGCATTCTAAATGAAGGTTTCAAACCCACTTTTTAACATGACTGTTTTCTACTACTGTGTCTATTTGCTAAACTATTCTTTTTGATTTTAGGTCTTTTCATGCTCTTAAAAATACAGATGTCAATTGATTTTCTATGGCAGTTAGTAAGAAAGGATAGTCATAAATTAAAATGAATAATAAATTTAATTCCAGTAAGACTTAAGTTTGTTCTGTGAAAATACATTAGCTAGATTATATTTTCACTCAAGCTTTAAATAGATCCTTCACAATATGAATCTTATATATGTATTTCATGTATTGCATAGTGCTCAAAGAGGGTGTTTTTCCTCCTCTGTTGGATCATTTTCTGCTTTTTAATAAACAAAGGTAAGGAACCCTTCCAAAACATTTTTCTTTAGATCTCCAGTTTAAACTAATCACTGCCTCCAAAGAAAAGAGACTATAAAATGTATGAAAATATCTTTGGTCACTTAAACTCAACCAGTTCCAGAATGTTTTTTCTTTTGTAAAATGTTAATTGCCCTAGGTACCTAGGAATTTTTTTTAATAATAAGCATAATGTTTTAGTTCATAAATATTAAAACTTGGATGAAACTCTTTGTCTCAGAAAGGTTTAAGATATAAATCTCATTATTTTAGAAGGAAAAAAGAATATCTTTAAAATGAATCCAAATCCTCACATAACAAAATTTCTGAATGTGAGACAGTTGTTGGTTGTAGTTGGGCCTTACATAATAATAAAGTCCTTTTCAGAGGGAGAGTGCTTGGCCCTGATAGGCAAAAAAATTGCCTTCCATCCAGTCCCGCTGCCACAGCCTCACACTTAGATCCTGTGACTGGCTCCTTATTGGATTCCCGGCTCCACGTTTTCTCTGTTGTCAGGTAGTCTACAAACTGCTGTCAGATTAGTGCTCCTGAATCCTCTTTTGATCAGTCTGCTTTCCCCTGCCAACAATTCAGGGTCTGCCTCTTGCCTCCTGAACTGAACAAGGGTTCTGCTTTCCAAGGCCAACACGCATGACCCAGACCTCACTGTTCTTCACACGCATAATTTATTCGGTGGGTCTCATCATTTTCATGCCCATTTCGGCATCCTTCCTCAAGCTCACCCCTGAAACACCTTTTCCTCTCACCTCTGTCCATCAAAATCCCACCAGTTCTGCCTTCTCCAGTCCACTCCACTTTATCCTGGGCTCATCTCCTAAAATTCCTAGAGTCTTGCATAATTTTGCATGTGATTTTATAGTGTTGTGTATTGTTATCTAACTTTTCATTTATTTCATTCTTGTCCACAAGTAGGTGGTGAGGGTCAGCCTCATAGTTCACCCTTCTTTGGTTTATTACACAGTGACAGCTTCAGAGGTGAATTGATTAAATTATTAACCATTAAGAATAGCCACTTCTTTGTTTTGTATAATATTTCTACCTAAAAATAACTTATTTGGGGGCACTTAAATAGAATAGAGGGAAACATTTACATAGTTATTTAAAAGGAAAGACAATAAGGGACTAGAAGTCCATTTTATAAATAAATATTTTTATAAATCGACATTATGGGTTGTTCAGTGGTTGTCTTTATTGTCTAATGTTAGATCTTGGACATTTGTGCTAGTGCTATTATGGTTGACTGCTATTCTATAGGACCTTGTGGGTATTTTTCCCCTGTTCTCAGTCTTGTGTTGGTAGTTCTTGTTATTTGACAGGATCAGATATCACAGCTATGCCTCTAGAAGGACTGTGTTGTCAAGCTTCTTTCATTGTGACCCCAGCCTATTGCATCTGAAGACTTAAGCACACAGAAAATTGTGTGCATCAAAGCACTCCTTACTCATTCTGGTGTATGGCTGGCATGTTTTCAAAAATCCTTAACAGCATAAAATCACTCCAGATTGTATTTATTTGTCTTAGAGTATTAGATGAAAAAGTTACTGCTGAAAGTTTAGTTAAAAAATGAAATACACAGAAGACACTTCCCACACTTTTGTGCTCTGGGATGTCTTTCCTGGAATTAGATTTGAACTGTATTGTGAATCTTCTAGATCCTCAAGTTTATAAATAAACTTTTATTCACCAACAATTTCAGTCTGAGTTTTCCCCAAAGCAACTTTTTTTTTTTTTTTAAATATTCAAACTATCATTTTGGATAGTTCTCTGAAATAAGAAAGTGTGATTTTTTCATCCTCCCCATTTATGGGGAAGAATTCTTGTTTTTCTTAACATTTCTAAATCTCAGGGCTGCCAGTATTAAAAAAACAAAACAATATTGCATGTTTTTCCTTTGATTCATATATGCTATACTAACCCATGTCTCCTAAAACATTTTCATGGCATCCTTAACTGGTAGCACAATTTCTGGAATTAAGGATGTGTGTTGAATATCTTTGTAGATAATCCATATATATGCATGTTTCCTAAAAATGTGGAAATTGGAGACCTGGATTAGGAGCTATGTTCCTTGGAGAGCTTAACTCCAGCAACTTGTAAGAGTCTTCCTTTTCTTTCTCAAATATGCAAGTTAGTGTTGGTTTGCAGCATACAAATGAAATAACAAATATGAAACAGCAAAAAATGAGAGCCAAAAAGGCCCTGGGCAGGATTCCCAGGCAGAGCATCTAGAAGTGTAGCTCTGATTTGCAGGATCGTTATTGTCCAGGCTTAGCCTCAAAGCTAAATGCATTTTATTCTACTTATTGATGCATGCTCTGCCTCATAACGAGACTGGAGATTACTAAATTCATTTTCTCCTGTAAAAAATCTGATTTAAAGTTCACATTTTCAGAAATTAAAGCTAAGAGTACTGGGTGACTGATTATGTCTCCGGTATTGAAATAATAACCAAAACTATGTAGGAGAAAAGAGATGGATAAACACTTTCGAAACTCTCCCCTTTGTCACTTTTACTGCAGTAAAAAGGTAGCACATATACAGGCTTCCATGAAGTTTGGTATTAGCTGGTATTAGTAAAATGAGTCCTAGTTGTGGCACAGGAATATTGACATTTCTATCTACTGTGGTACCAGTGGATGGTTACCACATGTTTTCCTCTTTTCAGATGATGTATTTCACTGTGAAAATGTAAAAAATGATGCTCCATGGTGTTCAATTCTATACTGCCAATTAAGGTAATTATCCCATTAATCTCAAGGGAATTGTTGCCTGAATCTTGACCTTAGTGTAAGTCCTGTTGACAACCTCAGTTCAACACCCTCTTATTGTGCACCTCATGTGTGAAGTCACATACGGCTTTCATATTTTATTGTACCCAATATATTTGTGTAAAAACATCTAAATTTACAATATTGTTCAAAACAGAGGCAATGTTTGACTCAGCTTACCTAGGACAGAAACTTAATTTAAAGTGAGAACTACAAAGGTGAGCATGTTTATGATAAGAGTCTAGTGCTTCATTTGTGCCCATGGGTATGTTGAGAGGGACTGCAGAGTGGATTTCTGGGGCTAGACAGACAGGATATTGTACCTCACATAGAAAACAACTGTGAGAAACAATGTTTTTAAATTGAACACAACATTTTTGTGCTTCTAACAACTATGTTATGAATCGGTTGTTTGAAACAATCTTTATCCTCGGTGCTGTAGTTTTATCAAATCACTCACTCATCTTTCCAACCTGTAAACTTGGTTTGTGGGTGGGAGGGACTACAGCACTGAGTACCTCAACTGCCCATTTGTTTTCTATTATGTTGAAACTGTTCTCTTTTAATGGGTAGATTGGGGCTTCACGAGGAAACCATATTCATATAACACTATTCAGCTTTCAAAAGTCCATTGGCTAAAGTTGGATATTTTTCATTCATTTAAAAAAATATATGGAGCACCTATTATAGTCAAGACATTCATTATATTGGGCACTGGGGAGACATTAGAGCATAAGGCACAGTGCCTGCCCAAAGAACTCCAGTAAAATAATGGAGTCATTATCAAAGAGATTTGGTATTATTCTTTTTCACAATGAATCCTAGTTATGGCAGAAGAACATTAACATTTCTATGTACCGTGGTACCAGTGGATGGTTACCACGTTTTCCTATTTTCAGACAATATATTTCACTGTGTAAATGGAAGAATGATTGACAAAAAACACTGGAACACTGGAAAAGGAAGATAAGGACAATAAATTCTTTTCCTGGGGAACCCCTTAAGCTATCAGCTTTTCTCTGGTCTCCTGTGGAAAAGGCAAATCATATGATTAAATCCAGTCCATGAAATATGTGGGCACTAGGAGAGTGAAATTTATAAGAATGAACCTTCCTTAATCTCCTGGAGCAGGATGGCTGAGGCATTTAAGACTGTCTTTAGCATTTCAGTGACAACAATCAGTTTTAGAAAGGAAACAGGATAATCATCCAGACCAGTGGTTGTTAGTTCTGGTTGCACATTAGAATCATCTGCAGAGCATTAAAAAAATACTCATGTCCAGGCCTCATCCAAAGACAAAGTAAAGGGGAATCTCAAGGGGTGGGGCTTAGCTATTGACATTTTTAAAAAGCTTCCTCCACAATGTTAATGTGCAGTTAGGGTTGAGATCTACTGCTCAAGGCCAATCTTCACTCATTGCAAAGCTTAGAAAGCCCAGATCCACATGGTTCAGTGACACACTCAAGGTCATAGTCTACCAACAGTATTGCTATTACACATTCATACATTCTAAAGTCTGAGATCATTTAAAGCAGTAGTTCATCTGAAATGTCTCTCTTGAAATGCTAAAAGGCCATCTGGTTGGGAAAAGGGGAAAAGTCAGAGTTTCCGAAGTTCAGCCTGCCTTGTGCCCTCCCCTCCTTCAACTAGATTACCTCAGTCTTTAATGCATTATAAATTGGTTTTCCATGTAAGATTTCCTGTCAAGAAAAAAGCAAAAAAAAAAAAAAAAAGCTAAAAAATACTTACAAAGTCTTCTGCCACCCTCAAAGAATATACAGGTAAACCTTGTTCTATTGCACTTTGCTTTATCATGCTTTGCAGATATTGCTTTTTTTTTTTTTTTTTTTTTTTTTTAATAATTTTAAGGTTTGTGGCAACCCTGTGAGGAGCAAATCTATAGGTGCCATTTTTTCCAACATCATGTGCTCACTTCATGTCTGTCACATTTTGGTGATTCTCACCATATTTCAAACTTTTTCATTATTATTATATCTGTTATGGTCACCTGGGATCAATGATCCTTGATGTTGCTATTATAATTGTTGTGGGCACTACGAACTGCACTCATATAAGATGGTGAACCTAATCAATAAATGTGGGTGCATTCTCACTGCTCCACTGACCGTTTGTTCCCCGTCTCTCTCCTTCTCCTCAGTCCTCTCTGTTCCCTGAGACATAACATTGAAATTAGGCCAGTTAATTAATAATAATCCTACAATGGCCTCTTAGTGTTCAATGAAAGGAAGAGTCACATGTCTCACTTTAAATCAAAAGCTAGAAATGATGACGCTTAGTGAGGAAGGCAAGATGAAAGCTGAGATAGGCCAAAAGTTATGCCACTTGTGCCAAATAGTTAGCCAAGTGGTGAATGCAAAGGAAAAGTTCTTCAAGGAAATTAAAAGTGCTACTCCAGGGAACACACAAATGAAAAGAAAGCAAAATAGCCCTATTGCTGATATGGAGAATGTTTTAGAGGTCTGGAAAGATCAAACCAGCCACAACATTCCCTTAAGCCAAAGCCTAATCCAGAGTAAGGCTCTAACTCTCTTCAATTCTATGAAGCCTAAGAGAAGTGAGGAAGCTGCAGAAGAAATGTTTGAAGCTAGCAGAGGCTGGTTCATGAGGTTTAAGGAAAGAAGCTGTCTCCAAAAAATAAAAGTGCAAGGTGAAGCAGCAAGTGCTGATGTAGAAACTGCCCCAAATTATCCAAATGATCTAGTTAAGGTAATTGATGAAGGTGGCTACACCAAACAATAGATTTTCAATGTAGATGAAACAGCCTTATATCGGAAGAATATGCCATTTAGAACTTTCAGGGATAGAGAGGAGAAGTCAATGCTTGGCTTCAAAGCCCCTCTCTTGTTAGGGGCTAATGAAGATGGTGACTTGAATTTGAAGCCAATGCCCATGTACCATTCTGAAAGTCCTAGGGCTCTTAAGAGTTATGCTAAATCTGCTCTCCTGTGCTCTATAAATGGAACAGCAAAGCCTGAATGACAGCACATCTATTTACAACATGGTTTACTGAATACTTTAAGTCCATTGTTGAGAACGTCTGTTCAGAAAAAAAGATTCCTTTCAAGATATTTCTGCTCATTGATAATGTACCTGGCCACCCAAGAACTCTGATGGAGATGTACAATGAGATTAACGTTGTTTTCATGACTGCTAACACAACATCCATTCTGTATTGCATGGATCAAGGAGTAATTTTGACTTTCCAGTCTTATTATTCAAGAAATACATTTTGTAAGGCCATACCTGCCATAAATAGTGATTCCTCTGATGGATCTGGGCAACGTCAATGGAAAATCTTCTGGAAAAGATTCACCATTCTAGATGCCATTAAGAACATTTGTGATTCATGGAAGCATTAACATGAGTTTGGAAGACATTGATTCCAGTTCTCATGGATGACTTTGAGGGGTTCAAGACATTAGTGAAGAATGTTGTGGAATGTTGCAAATGTTGTGGAAATAACAAGAGAACTAGAATTAGAAGTGGAGCCTGAAAACAGGACCAATGGCTGAAATTTCACAATGAAACTTTCACAGATGAGGAGTTGCATCTTATGGAGAGCAAAGAAAGTGGCTTCTTGAGAAGAAATCTTCCTGATAAAGATGGTATGAACATTGTTGAAATGACAACAAAGGATTTAGAATGTTACATAAACCTAGTTGATAAAGCAGTAGCAGGGTTTGAGAGGACTGACTCCAATTTTGAAACGAGTTCTACCGTGGGTAAAATGCTACTCAACAGTATTGCACACTACAGAGAAGTCCTTCATGAAAGGAAGAGTCAATTGATGTGGCAAACTTCATTGTTTTATTTTAAGAAATTGCAACAGCCACCCTAACTTTCAACAACCACCACCCTGATCAGTCAGCAGCCACCAAAATCGAGGCAAGACCCTCCACCACCATAAAATATGACTTGTTCAAGGCTCAGATGATGGTTAGCAATTTTTAGCAAAAATGTATTTTTAAATTAAGGTATGTACATTGTGGTTTTTAGACACAATGTTATTGCACACTTAACAGACCACAGTACAGTGTAAACATAACTTTTACATGTAGTGGGAAAACAAAAAATTGGTGTGACTTTCTTTATCACAATATTCACTTTATTGCAGTGGTCTGGAACCAAACCTGCAATATCTCCAAGGTATGCCTATAATGAAGAGAATTCTTGTTTTAGATATTATTTAAATTACAACTGCTATCCTTGAGAGAGTATTTTATGTATGAAGGAGGAGTAGACATCGAAAGCAATATAATTGTAATGTTGCTAAACAATTTTGACCTTGGTTTGGATCTCTATCATGATAATTGACTTCCTGTCTGGCTTTCAGAAACCTCTCTGAAACTCATGATTTTTCATACCTAAAATAAAGATACTGTCACTGGGATGTTGCAAGTATTACATGAAATGATAAATGTAGTGAAGCATTTAGTACAAAAGAGCATATGCAAAGCACTGGATGTAGCATCTGACATGAAGCATGTGCTCAAAATTTATTAGTCCTGTTCCCTTCTCCACTTTTAGTTGATAGCAATGAAAGGGTTGCTATTATGTGGCAACACAGGAAAATAGGCTAAAGAATTTTGCACTTAAAATTTTTTAAGGTTGGCTTTAATTTGAGAACTTTGTTTTTATACAGTACCTTTAGAAAATATAACCTTAGAAGATCCATTTTTATATTACTTTCATGCATCACAATAATTCCAAAGTAAAAATATAAAATAATTCAGTTTCAAGATTGTTAATATCTGAGACACTATTTAAGGACCAGGTCCCAACTCTTTCTATATCAATCTATACCATTCCTCAAAAACCCAATTGGCATACGGTAGATTAAATTAACTAGAATATACATACATCCTCTTCTTTTTATTAGAAGCACAAAGTTCCTACTTGTAGTTATAATAGATTAGAGTGAGTACGCATTTTGGCAACACTGAAAGCAATTAAAATGATTTAAAAGGCAAAAAGACAAAATTACCAGATATGAAATAAATCAAAATAATCCAGTTCAATTTTTATTTAATCAAAGGCTTCAATTTGGCTTTTTGTATTGAGTTTAAAGAGGTGTAAACTGAACAACTGAGAATTCCTTTGGATGATATATTCATGTTCTACAATAATGTTTATATATCCAACTTAAATTTAAATTTCACAGTTACTCAGACTACACAATGATAAGAATAGACAAGCCAAGGTTGTTAGTGATTACGCTAACTGCTAAAATAAAGGGATGAAAAATTGTGGAACAATTGCCGGTGAAAATAACCTAAACTAATGTTTATATCTTCCCTAGTACTCCACTTGCTGCCAAATTTCCATGATGCTACCGACTTAACTGCCTTTGAAGAACTCTGCCAAGAGACTTCTATCTGTAGGAAGAAAACAAAGGGAGACCTTTTCCATGAGCTAAGAACAAATCTCAAGCTAACAGGATCCAGATAAAAAGGTAGTAACAGCTGACAAGACTTGTAAACCGTGTGAGCTTGTGAGTTTGCACATACACACGCAGTCCAGTGGCCTCCAGATTCCATCACGTTCCATACTGAGGCTTTCCCTTCTTTTTCGGCATCTTGTACTCATTAAACAGATGTCAGACACAATTTTACCACACAGATGGAGCCAACCATTTAAACCAACTTATTGTGCTAGGTCTGTCTGGGGAAGGGCTGCATATCTAGAAAAACAGATTGTACAGCCATGCTTTCAACTTAAATTCTTGCTACACCTTACTGTAAGAGGCATTTTCCATAATCATTGAGATAAATTAACAACAAAAAGGCTATTCTATGTTTGCTAGAAGTACAACTTTAGCAACATATACATACATGGCAAGTGTGCACACACACACACCCGAACACACACAAAGAACAATCTTGAAAAATCTTCCCAGAATACAATTACACACTAAGCTAATACCTGTCCTTCCGCTGTATGGTATAAGTATACATACATATATATTTATAGATATATATGCATTATTTAATAGCCCTTCCTTAAGTGGGTACATGGAAATGCTGCCTTAGTTATCTCTGCCTTCCTGCCAGCATTATTTTGTACTTATTTTTACTCACTATTTTCCATCTACCTTCACCAGCACCAAACTTTCCAAACCGCACCCCTGCCTTCCTCTTTAACACAGCACAGAAGTCACAAAGGTCTCTAGATGTGACACCCCTGATTTTTTAGGTGAGCCTCTCTAATGCAGACCTATAACTGGAACCAGTAGCTTGGCATGTTCTTAGTGACTTTCGTACCATGTCACAGATCAAGGAAGGTGGATAAAGTACCTGAAGATGAACTTGGTCATACTGAAGTCTGCCAAAGAAAAAACCTGAAAGATTGTCCAGGAATTTGAGCTTCAATGTCAAGGGCCTTCTGCTGACTCAGTTTTGCTAACACTCTTTGTTGGTGGATGGTTAAATTAGGGGTCTCATAAATCACCCCAGGGAAAGGTCTGGGTCCAGAAAGACGATGTAGAGTAACGATTGAGGGTGAAATATTGTCTGTGCTGCCTTCTTCAACATTTTGCATTTCCTTACCAATTGCCTCTATTCATTTTTCTTACATTTTTTCCTTTAAAATTTTGCTTTTGTTTTGAATAGATAATGTATTCTCATCCCTCAGAAATCAAAACTCTGTAACAAGTATATGCTGAAGTGGTCTCGTGCCACCCATCTACCTGCTCCACACCTCACGAGCAACCATGGAAGTGACAGTCCTCTCTGTTTCTTGAAGCAAGTACAAATAATCAAGATTTCTTAGTGACAAGAAGGGATGAACATGGAGAGTCGCTAAAGGGGGACACAAGGGGTAGGGTGACAGACCACCCTAAGAGACAAACTCTCACTCTGTGGGGTGTGGCAGGTGGGAAGCAGAGCTAACAAGTTAGTATGACTCATGGGACTTGAAGGTAGACTTAAGTGTAATTGTAGTTTCAGTGATGTTTAAACAGTTCACAATTTGTTGATGACATTTTCTATAATGTGAGAAAGATAGTCAATGACTAAAACACACAGGGGTCCAATATGAATGGCCTTGGGAATATTCAGTTAATAATCTCCCCTTTGAGAAACAAAGGATGGATCACCAGGTCTTCTGAAGGCACAAAAGGTGATTCACAATTTTGCCCATTGAAACTATCATTCATAAGAAGAAAATCTTGGTTCATAGCTAGTAAACTGCAAGTCAGTCTGAACACCATCTGGGAAAATGTTAATCAAATCATTTATATAAACGTATATGTCCTCATTGGATAATGAATGTGTCAGCAGTTCTCTCTATGTAAGCTTCATCAATGCATTGTAGCTTCTGCGAGGACAGGGATTAAATCTGTTTCACTCACTTGGTTTATCTAGAGCCTAGCACTGTGCCTGGTATAGTCAAAGTACTCAACAAATGAACCTGAAGGGATGAATGACAGAATCATATGGAACTAGGCTATTGGAAAGTTGTCAGTAAGTGTTTATTACATTTAGGAGCACAACAGGTCCTCAGAAAAAACACAAAAAGCAGGAAAGAGAAAAGTTCCCTATTTCAGGACTTTACAATCTAGTCATAACATGAGTAATGCAAGGTCCTAAACCGGATCTAGCATCACATTTAATAAAATTGCTTTTCAATGATGCAAATAATGAAGCTTCTCAAAAAAAAAAAAAAAAAAAAAAAATCTAGGCCAAATAGTTTGGAGAAGCTGTTCGCATGAGCAAAGGTGTGTGAGTTCTGGGTGTTTGTGTTTGTTTTGTGTATCTATGTATATGAGAATATGTGGATCTTCTTGGAAATGTTTGTTGTTGCGGCTTGCCTCCTTCTTGTGATATAGCAACTAACTTTATTTAACAATACTTTACAGTCTCTGAATCTTTCCTCTTTGCTTCCCATTTCACCAGTCACCCTTCTTACCTTCAACTTTGCAAACTTACAATGGCCATTTTGTCCACATGAACAAGTTGTTCTTAAGCAGGTACCTCAGTGTATGAGGCACAAACACTACCCTTTCATATCTAACCAGAGTTGTATAGGCCAAACTATTTAATTTCAGAAAGATGACACCCAATTGTCTGTTGAAATGTTAACTACTTTTCCACCCTGTCCCTTCAATCTCTGTTTCAATTTGGTGGATTTAGATAGAATACAAAGTTCTAAAACTACATTCGTTGGCACCCTTTAGGAGTGAGATCAGCTTATTTCTTTGCCATATAGTAAGAATTAAACTTTGCTCTTTGTTCTACATGTATAATCCTTATCCCTTAAAAGTATGTGTTCTCTGGGATGCTCTGTGGAAAAATGGGTAAGAATAAGATAAAAATGCTATTTCCAAATAAAAAGTGAGTAGAGGTTTATATTTTCATGATTACTGACAGATTACATATCTTAGGAGAGGCTATAGCTTTCTATATTAGAAGGCTAAAGGGTTAAATCAAGGAAGGATAAGTTATGGGAAAAGAGGATTTGGGAAGAGTGAAAGAATTAAAAATTCACATCAAGGCACAAGTACCTACTTTTGCTCTATGTTCAAATACTTCCTGTGCATTTAAATTATTTAAAAGTTCTCAACACTGGTTTTTCAGGATCTGGGGAGCAACAAAAAGAATAAGACATCAAGCTCAAAGTTTTGAGAAAAACAATCTATATTCTTAGATCAGGCAATTTATCTCAGATCCAAGAAACAGCAAGAGAAAAGGCTAGAGAAGACTTTTTTAAAGGCTTGCATCAGATTCTAATCCAACCATTAATAGAAACTTGATTTCACATGACCTTTTGTAAAGCTCAACATCAGAAAATTACATTTGGATAATTAATCTTCATGACATCTTCATCAGCAAATAAAGTCAATATTTGGGTTTCCCTTCTCCATGATCTGGCTCTCCTCCAAGTTCTGAAAACGTATGTTTAGAATTCAAGATGGACCATGCTAGAACGGAACTGTTCTACTGCTCCAGTCCTTGGAATTCACCCTCCCCAAACCCATCAGATACACACAGCTGTGGAACTACTGCCCACAACATCGCTGTGGTCACTGCTGCAGCTGGCATGAGCGTCTTAGTCATCAGGGTCACCAGGTAAATACAGGGCACAGCAGCTGGTTCCTATCACATGAGGCAATGGGACAGCTGGGGAGTGTGTGTGTGTATGTGTGTGTGCGCGCGCGCGCGAGCTTGTGTGTGTATAAGTTGTGGTGCAACCTGTGGCTTCTGTGACTCATGAATGGAAACCATAAAGTTAGAGTCTTACCACCCACTTTGGGCTTTCCTTCCAATCATCACACAAGTTGGCAATAATCAGTGAGGATTTTCTGACTGAGCTTTAGACAACGATTTTAATTTTCTATTTTGTGAAGCCTCATCATCTCCATTCAGTGACCTCAGACTGCCTTGACTCCAAACAAGTGAATCAGCATAGAGGATGATGAAACCTTGGGTGACAGATAATCTTTTAATCAGCTTGTTTACCAAGATTGGCTGCTAGTAGCATATAATGAAGAAATGATATTGGATGCCTTACCAGTTTTTAATATAAATGACTATCAGCACAACAAAAAGGCAGTAAGGGATCAAATTTCTAGAGGATCTTTAGAGTACTATACTTGGTTTTTCTTAGCTATTCTTGATTTCTAATGACCTGACTCACCAGGATGATTGTTGAAAAATACATTCAAGAGAAATTTCTGTGATATTCTTATACTAATTCTGCTTCTGAAAGAACAAAAGCTAATTTCCTGCATCTCTTTTGGGATTTGAGAAGGGTAGAGAGTTTCAAATAAAAAGGTTATGCAAGAGAGTTTGGAATAAAAATGATTTGAGAGGGTAGAGAATTTTGATTTTAAAAAAAAGGAGAACTCTTGTTCTTCCCTCATAATTAAACATGGAATTAACTTGATAACCATTTTTCAAAGTAAATTTAGTTTTAATTTGTGGGCCGGGGCAAAGTGAATATTATTACTCTTGCTTCCCAGTGTAACTTTGGTGGGAGTAGCAGCAAAACTTATTCCTAACATGATTTATATAAAAGAATGGCAAGAATGATTAACTAGTCATCAAAGGAATGTCCATTTATATTCCACCAAGCAAAAATGCCAAAAATTAAATATGATCAAATATCGACTTGAGGTATACATGGAAATGAGTACAATATGAATACTTCTAAAGAATTAAAATTTTTCTGTACAGTTTGTAATACTGATACTATAATATGCATACGGTACCTAGACTCAGGAAAACCTCATGTTAATGTTTCGGTAATTTATTTTAAAGAAACTGGAGAGACACAGTAAAGGTATTTGCAGCTGTCCTTGCCCATCACTACAGCAGGGGAGGCTCTGTTCCAACATGGTGGATCCAAGCTTCCTGTTCTACTTTGCAGGGTTGGCAATGCTATTTGCCACATGTAATTTTATACTGCACCCTTTGGCTCCAGACCATGAAAGCCAAGTGCCACAATATCTTCAGGACAGTAAACATTATGTCCATGATTCATATTTCATATGAGACAGCACAGACAGATTATTTGTATAATGTTGTAGAGAATTAATATTATTTGCAAATCAGGGCTCAAATTTCCAACCTTGGGCAAACATTTGAGAGAGCTCAAGATCTTGTGTCTGAGTTTTGTTTTAATTTTAATAAGTTAGAAATAAAAATGTTCCTTTCTGCTTTTCCCTGAATCAATATAAGTAAATATGAATACTGCCAATCAAGGGACACTGCTTTGATTTTTTCATCCAGGAACAACACTAATGAGAAGTGAATGAAAAAAAAAAAATAGTAAAAAAAGAAAAGGGGGTGGGGTGGGGAGGTAGTGGGTAGAAAGAGGATCTGAAGAGATATCATTTCTCTCTTCATTTGTTGTTTAAAACTTCCTTTGGGCCCACAGATCTGTTAGCACCCTCCCTATGGAACTTCAAGAATATAATGTTTTTTACTTGATTATCACAGCTGTATGTTTAAAGTCTTCATCTTCTCTTGATAAAACTCAAGCTCTTTCAGGCTTCCCTTTCTAAAACTATTTAAAGAAAATGAAAGTGAACTGCTGACATATGGCTATCTATTAGTAAGGAGGACAAGTGACCTAAATACTAAAATACAGACAATAACTTAAGGGAATACTTTTCATAAATAAAAAATCACACATTACTTAGGAGTAGATTAATCCTAAAGATGTAGGTACTAAAAAGAGTATAAAAACAGTATAAAATCAATCTCCAATTTCTCTTTTGTCTTACACATACTTTGAGCCGAAAAATTCATATTGATGATAAATCTATCAAAAAGAGAAAAGAATTATCTGCTCTATGGGAGAAAAGAAAGCCCAAACCCAATAAAATGTTATTTATATGTTAATCACAAAGATACTCAATACTCACTCTGCATGGGGAGGCAGCCAGAAGATTCAGAACAAGTTGTTCTCATGATTCTTAACTGTGGAGTACAGTAACAACAAGTCAGTTGAACTTGAAGCCAGCTGGTTTTAAAAAGGTCCTGGCCCTCTGTGAAGTCAATGTGTTTTTTTTTTTTTAATCTCATAAGAATGACCTCAAGGAACCTTAACAAATTTCCTTCAGATTTGTGGTCTTGTTAATCAAAGTTCAACTTGGCAATTATTTTTAAATTAAGTATGTGACCGCCATGAAATCTGACCCTGAGTTGGGAGAGAAAGTTGATAATTGCTTTTTAAATTGATGTGATGCTACCCTAATCGATTTTTTTTTTTTTTTTTTTTTTTTTTGGTGTTCTGAGAAAACCCCAGCATGTTGGCACCTCTTCATAACATTGAATAATTGGATCCCTAAGACTTTCACAAAGTTTTTTTTTTAAATGGTTGTTTATATATTTACCATATCCAAATTGTGCAGAAGCCAAAGGAGTCTAGTTAAAGCATTATGTTGTAAGACAAAGTGAACTACATAATATATCCATGTAACCTATCTGTACAACTTTACAAGTTGATATACCCTCTGTGACTATAATAATAACCCTCATTATTTAATATCTTCCAGAATAAATATGGCCATGACAGACAGATTCATAGACTGACAGATACATGTCATAGGGTCTCTTTATAAGGTAAATCACATTTTTAAGTACACAGAGGTAAACATAATGATCTGGATATGGCTCAGTCAGTTATATCTATTAGGATTTTATGCTAAGAGTGAGATACCCTTTAACACTTCCATGGGTGTTTCATTAGTGAGACTCTCCTCACTCACTCTTAGATATTCCAAATCAGTACATAAGAACATACCACCTCTACAGAAGTTAAAATGGCTCATGGCCTATTAAATAAGAAATAAGTCTTGCTTATATCTCAGTTATGTTTACTAATCCAAATTCTGCCCTTTTTCTATGAAATACAATGTATAATAAGTATTATTTATGAAGATGATTTAAATACTCCAAGATGAAAGAGTAAATTGAAAAACTTCCAGACCTTAGGTTTGCAGTGTGGAACAATGCGTATTTCATGTTTAAAGCTCAGGAAAAATTGGGACAGCATGCTGAATGAAGTATACATACTAATTTCAATGTTAGAACACAATTTTAGTTTTTTTCCCTCCAAACATCATTATTATTATTCACAAAAGCTCATTACAAGGCCCTGTCAGCTCACTAATAGAAACTGCAATTAATTTTGAGGTTCAAAGGCTATTATAAATGTTAGTCATATAGGGATATAGTTAAAATGATCACTGATGGAAAACTAAAAGTGTGGAACCTATTGGTCTATGAAGACTTGTAAAACTTTGACCACTTGGAAGTCTATTAGACTCAAAGTCTGGGGTCTGGGCATGGTTGCAGAACTCATTATTGGAACTCTGGGTTCAGCACCTTGCTGTGCTTCATTTTCATATGAAGAAGATGAGAGTAAAGAATCTTCTTCCCCCATATACGGTAAAATGAGATTTCTGTATACAAGTTGTTCCATGGCCATTATATTAATAGCAAGATCAAAGCTTTACCAATAAACAGGTCTTTATTTCCTTTCCTCCTTGCCTTTCCAATTAGACTTAACAGACACTTGGAAAGGGAAGAAACAAATGTGATTTCTTAGAAGGAATAAAATCAAAGTCATACAAAATACTTGCAGGCCTTTGATTTTTTTCCCATTCTGTATCAATGAATATAAAGATTTTCCAAATCAGTACATAAGAACATATTTTTAACACCTCTATGGTAGTTAAAATAGCTCATGACCTTTTTTTTTAAAAAAAGATTTTTTAAAAATAAAAAAGTGAAAGTCTCCCATTCCCTCATTCTCACCCCCTACCCAGGAAAACCACTTTTTAACAGTTATTCTCTTCAGTGGCTCATGACCTCTTAACTACTCAATAAGTCTTGCTTGCATCTTTGCTATGTTTTCCAATCCAAATCCTACCCTTCTTCTATGAAGTACAGTGTGTAATAAATATTATTTGATGATGATGATGATGACTGTAAAAGGTCTATCACAAAACGAATGGGTGCTAATCTCATTATGCCAATTACATTATTTTTATTCCTTTTAATGGAATTATCAAGCAATTTGTTTAAAATATAGCAGTTCATCAAGCAATTTGTTTAAATTATCAAACAAATTTAATGGTTTTTGATGAATTACATGAAAGCATATAGAGATGATTCTTCATGTGAATATTAATGCAATAGCTATAACAACAGGAACTATAAAAAGTGTTCAGAACTGCTTTCTCTGTTGAACAGCTTTGGTTTTGAGATCACCTTCATGACCTCTGCTGAAATGAAAAGCTGGTTTTATGGGAAGGATATGGTTTTTGAACAGAACTGGTCTACTCCTGGCTCCGCTATCTCAGTGAATTTAGGCTATCTACACGGCTTTTCTGAATCTCTATTTTCACTTGATTAAATGGAGGTTAAGTATGCTTACTTCCAGCATAGTCATGAGGATTAAATAAGATTATGCGTGTTAAATTTGTGAGTGTCAATAAATGTAAGTTTTCTTTCTCCTTCAGTAATTTGTTAAGAGATCACCAGAATTTTAGAATAAAGAAACACACATGCTCTTCCCTAAATGTTTAGAAAATTAAACTCATTGGTTTCCCCTCAAATAATGAAATTACTGAAAAATATAATAATATTGTTATAATAATGAGTTATTTTTCCTTGTATAGTCAAAGGGCATAATCTGATATGAAAAGCCTTCAGGATTATAATTGATCATTTTACATGGTATTGATAGTAGCAGTATATGGAACAATTTTCTAAGGAAGAAGTGTAAGAGAAAACAACATAAGGGAACAGAATGGAAAGTAAAATTTGTTCTCAGGAATTTGAATCCTAAGTTTGTTTTCTGGAACTCTGATGCCTTTTCTCCATGCAATAATGAGGAGGATGAGTTGACCTGTGAGACATCTACTCTTGTGCCAGTGGAGAAAAACATGGCCAAGCATAATTTTTCAGAATGAGATTTGTGTCTGGACTCAGTTCTCAGAGATCCTCAAACACCTTTGTTCTGTCCGGCAGCTGCTGGTGGAAGGCAGGTTGGAACAGGTGGGTGGCAGGCTCATCAGATGTTTGCTCTGAAGCAGTTTCCTGAAGTGCATTGGGAAAAGCCAGTGCACAGAGAGCAGTGGTCTGTGTAAAGCATCTCCCTGCTAGTGTCCCAAGTGTTTAACAACCAAAGATTATTTTAGTAGTGGCACTGTTTCCCAGGATTAAAGGCTCAAGATTGAATAGAGTCAATGACAAAACAATTTGCTAGGAGGTAAGCTCTGTAAGAACCATCACTTTGACTGTTATTCTCTGTGGGATGTCCTGGAGTAGATCCCTGAAATATCACCAGATGTATATTAGATGAGCAATAAATATTTGTAGAATAAGTGAGTGTATTATTGTTTTAAAAAATTGATCTTGACTCTTTCATACTCTGGTGTAGAAATTACAGAAACCAAAAATGTATTGTATGACTCCAAGATACCAAATTCCACAAAATGAAGCAAGAGATGGTGTGAAAGAAAAAACTTTTAGTGGAAAGTTTAATGTTTAATGCAATAAAAGAGACAAGATATAGTAAAATATGTAAGTAACTTATAGTTGTAACTCATATTTATTATTTATAAGAATCATGTGATGGTTTAAGTGGTATATATATAATTAAATATACAAATATACTTGCATTAAATAATATCCCTATATTAACGTGTGCATCAGGCATTGCAGGGTGGTAGCTGAGGACAGACTTTGAATGAGATAGCCTGGCTCTAAATTCAAGCTCTGGACAAGCTGTTTAACTTCTTGATTCCTCAGTTTTCTTAACTGTGGAAGAGGGAAAATAATAGTTCCTGCCTCATATGGTTGTTGTGAAGATTAAATATATGAAATATACATGGAAGTATTAAGTATTCAAGGAACATGATGCATGCAACCTATTCTCAAATGCTTATAAAATAGAGATAGACAATCAGGAAGGAAGGAAGGGAGGGAGGGAGGGAGGAGATAAGTAGAATGATACAACAAATGTGGCAAAACATTAAAAGTTGGTACATCTGGGTATCTGGGTAGGGGTATTCTGGAGTTCTCTGTTTTGGTTTTGTATTATTTTTACAACTGTCCTGTAAGTTTGAAATTACTTCAAAATAGAAAGTTTAAATGAGAAAAAAGGATTAAGTGTATAATTGATCCTAGAGCAGTACGAGGCATGTAATTAGCTCTCTATCATCTCTCTCTCTCTCTCTAGCTTAAAAATGTGCCTCGTGTAGAGTTGGACTAAGTAAATGCTAGCAATCATTATGTATTACTATTATCATTCCCATCTCCATTTCACAGATGAGGAAACCAAGGCACAGAGAAGTTAAGTAACTTGCTTCAGGGCACACAACTAGTAGGAATTGAAACCCAAATCTAACTCTAGAGCATGTGCCCTTGACTTCTAAGCCACTGTTTCTCCCCAAATGAATGTATTGAAAATGGAGTTAATTCACTTTTAATAATAAATTGCTCTTAGAATTTATTTAATGATTTTCAAATGATAATTTGATACCCCTTGACTAGCATATCATTTTGAAGATTTCTGATGAATACGTACAGGTGTTTCTGTAGGTTATTAATAAAAATACACTATTATTAACACAGTTGTCTGATTAATTTTGAGAGCCAACATACTAGAAAATGATAGCTATTTTCTGTAATTTGTTAGTAACTAAAAACAAACCTCATCTCAGTGAAACCAGCTTTGCATTCATTTCATAATAACCAATTTGTTATGTTCAATTCCCCATCCTAGGTGACAGGTTCTCAACAATAGCTGTAGTTTAGGATGTACTCATTCAGATTCTATAAACCACAAGAAGGGGCAAGATGGGCTTTTAATGACTGTATAACAGGCTGGTGCTTTTGAAAAATGGTTGGACCACACATGTAATTAAAAACAATAATGTGGGACATCACAGGTATTATTAAGCAGTGAGGGCTGGATTTAATAGTAAATGGGAAAAACTGTCTTTGTTGTAATGTTGAAATTACTCTTTAGTTGCATCAATGATACAATCATGAAAAGGAGGGAAAAAAAGAATTGATTATTAATTTCCAAATGTCCCCTCAGAGAAGTTTAACTTCATAAGTTTAAACAGCTTGTAAAACCTGGCCAAGTGTGCCAAATACACTATTTATGCAGTGGAAAATTGAAACTTAAAAAAGTTATTTTCCATTAAAAATTACAAGCATTTTCCTTCCTGAAATCAGCTACATAGGTTTATACACATAGATACAGTCCAAGGCTGACGTAGTCAGCATTTTGGCTAATTTAGCTGGTCATTTTAGCTTGACACACTCTCAGCCACAGTCTGTCCATGTCACTGTAGAATCCCAGCACCAAAGTGAACACTGAGGAAAAATGATTTAAAAGTTTGCTATTGTTGTTATTTTGTTTGCTTGTTTTTGAAAATTATTAACGAGAAAGACATCTATCTTTGTATTTAGAATGCTCAGTTATACTATTGAAGCTTCAATTCTGTATTCAATTTCCCCCCAAATAATCTGAAAAGTTAAGAGGCAATTAGTATACTGGAAGAAGAATCTCTCCACGACTTAGGTTATGCTTTCTCTAACTCTTTTATCTGTCAATCCCTTTGATTTTTAATATGTAAAATATATTTTTGAGCCTATTTCAGATGTCTACATGACAGCTACAAAGCTGATATGTCAAGAATGACTGTTTTTTTCAATTTTTATACGGAAAATCATAAAACCCTCAATGAACATTTGCCTATGTATGATTATTGATAATTATATTAACACAAATGCATATACAATCAGAGAAATAGGTTGAATTTTAGTACTCCAGGTCAATCAGTGAATAATCTTTTATGTATTTTTAAAATGCATAGTTCTATGAATAAAGGGAAAGAAATTTTTTATTTAGAAATATTTCATAAGATACTGTTTGGTTATCTGTAAAACAAAACTTTTTTTTTTTGCCAAATATTAGGATATTTCTTCTAAATCTCTCTATTGCACCCCCCCTTTCTGTCCTAGTACCACGGATCCCTCCCTTCCTGAGGTCCAGCCACATCCTCCAAGGGCTGCCTGGCCCCTGGCCCTCTGTATGGACAATTGCTTTGGCAGAGAACTCACTTCCCCTACTTTGGGGCTGATAAACTCTCTCACAGCCTTCAAACCTAGCAAATGCTCCTCTCACTCTCTTACAGGTCAGGTTCACCTGACACATGCCAATTAGCGATATAATTTGATTAATACCTCTCTCCTCCATTAGTCTATAGAAGAGTCAGAACCATGCTTGTTTTGTTCCCTGGTTTTATCCCCAGAATCTGCAGAGTGCTTGGCATGGAAAAGGCAACCAATAATCATGAGTTGAAAGAAAGAAAGGAAAGGAAAGAAAGTCAGAGGGAGGCAGGGGAAGAGAGAGAGAGAGAGGGAGGGAGATGGAGAGAGAGAAATGGAGGGTTGGAGGAAGAGAGGGAAGGGAAGCGAAGGGAAGGGAATTCAGGATTTAGGAGAAAGAAACTAATGCTTATTGAGGCCTGCTTTAGTCTAGGCACTTTATAAATATCTCCTTTAATTCTCAGGATGATCTTACGGGACAGGAGTCCAAACTTAACATCAACCCAAAGCCAGTGCTTTTCCAGCGCCTTTCATATTATAACCACACTTTCTTCATTATTTAACTGTTCTCTGCTTTGCAGGCTTAATTTTATTTCTTCCACATGGAGGTACAACATAATTAACACTGAAACCATATTTATTGTGTGCCAGGCACTTTTCTGAATAGTTTACATATATCATCTAATTTAATCCTTAAAACAATCCTGTTATTTTCCCCATTTTACAACAGGGAACAGTAAGGCTAAGAGCCTCTGCTTCTCTCTGTGATGCTAAGGGCTGAGTCTGGGTTTGATTCAGGGTATCAAAGACTGTTCAAGCTAAAAGAGGCCTTGGAGGTCATGGATCTACCCCCCTCATTTTATAAAAGAGAAAACTAAGGCCCAGAGAGACAGTTTAAGAACAATGAATATTTTTTCAGACTTTGAAATGACTCAAAGAAAAAGACACTATGGAGAGTAAACATTTTTTATGTATTACCCTCACATTTGGTTATAAAATCAAGAAAAACAGTAAGTAAATCAGTGCTGCTATTGATATTTTTTACTCATTTTGTTTCATTGTACTCAAATTCCACAGACACCAACATCTCTGTGAAGGGAAGATATGCTTGAGGGTAGCCAAGAGCTGACGGCAGTAGTTCCAGTTGGGAGATGCACTTACGTGGTTTAGCACCAAAACTAACATAAGATTTTATAGCCTTGGATCAACTTTTAATAGATAATAAAAACCTGATAAATATTTGTTGAGTGACTGAAAGAATGCATGGATTTGTCTGTGAGTGTATGTGGGATTTCTGTCATCTGAAGTGTATGGCTCAGGCTGGAGAAAATAAAATCCAATACCTATTCAGGGAGACACATGTATTGTGGCGAGATCTCTCTCCAAGGAGGATCTGTCCATAAATTGAAAAAGGAGCTTGGGAACTAAGGATTTAAACTAGGACAACTACTAGAAATACAAGAAAACTTGGAAGAGTTGAGATCAAACTTCAAACCAGAGCAACTTTCCTAAAGCAGAAAAGTGTACACAGATAGAAAGCACAGACTGGGCTCTTGGTCACAGTACGTGCCTGAGTGGACAGCTCGCAGAGCTACAGTCACTGCTCTGCCCGCCCCCTCCATGATGCTTGCTCTGTGATGATCTGGGAGCCCCGCCAGCCGGTGTCCCCAAGGGGCTGTGTTCAAGTAAATGTGTGTGCCAGGGCTCGGCTGTTCCTTCTCAGCCCAGCTGCCACCCACTCTCAGAACTGCGCTAAGATTTCTGCTATGCTCAGTGAACACCAAATTGACAACACCAGCAACACATTTCCAGACATGTCAAGGTCTTGTTCCTTAAAACACTGTCTTATCCATGCCAAATTTGTTACAAGGGTTAATGGGATTTTGCAAATTTTAGTTCGTGTATGTCTCTCAACAGAGCATGAAATTTGTTCTGGGTTAGAAACAGTATGGCTAAAGTTAGTAGCGCGTTTAATGTTTATTTTTTAATACTTAAAACATTTAAAGCTATGACTTTTGACAACATATCTAGTATTCATTCCATCAGATAAAGGTGACACAGTATGGAGAAAGCTTGTGATCTGCAGAAATATATTTGGAGTTTCATGCAGAGTTTAAAACAAAAACTCCCACTATCTTTAAATCTGAATTTATCTGATGGTAGTATAATACAAATTATTTTTAAATTTAAAATAAGGTTTATCCATGCAAAATAAAGTTGAGAACTGAAGAAATTATTTAGGGGTTCTAAACACACGTATTTTCTCCTGGAATTTTCTAATTCAGGGACATGCAGCTTTTGGAGGGACCCCTTTGTGTGGATGGTGGTTCAACTTTCCACTTCATTTTGGGTGAATACATATGACTCACCCATTTTTACATATTAAAATAATATGGGAAAGAATTACTAGAAGGTGTACAATAGAAAAGGAAATTACTTTTTATTAAAATATACTTAAGTTGATAAAAATGATCTTAATTTGGTAATATGTGCTTTATCTTACAGATGTATGACTCTGGAGCGGAAGGAGCATAACCTTCCTTTTGAAATGGTTCTGGTCAGCACATGCCTATGGAGGTTTGTTATCCCTCATCCCATCCCTCAGGGCAGATTCTTGCTACTTGAAATGAAGGAGGACATTGTTCCTTGCTGGAAATGATTTGGGCTTCAGCTGGTGGCTGAATTTGTTCTGGATTTACAGAACAGCACACAGGACTGTCAAGTCTGCTGTATTTGAATATCCAGGAAATTGAGGGGCTGGCACTGTTAAAGAATTTAAAGTTTCTCTGGGTATCCAATGCTATAATACCTTTTTAGGGAGCCTTATTTATAAATTGATGCAATAAATATTTTACTTTATTTCTTTAAAAACCCAATGTACATGTATGCTTTTCAATATAAATAGTTGTTTTTATGAGTTAACTTGTTTGTACTCTCAGCTCCCTGGGGACTCTGGGGAAAATTACTGACACAAGCAAATACATGAACAAGAACACACTGGTATGACAGTAATGTTAAAATTTGAAAATTGGAAGTCACCAACTCCAAGGATGAGGAAACCAATGTTTAGAAAGATTAAATAACTTGTGGAAATTTAAGTTAAGAAAGAGACAGGTGAGGAGGCAGAGCAAGACAGCAGCATAGAGAGATGTGGAATTTGGTTAGGTCTCCAGAGCAACTAGTAAATAGCCAGGAACAACTAGTAAATAGTCTGAAACAACTGTTGGGGAACATCCTTGACTGGACACACATCATACACCAGCCTGGAATGGGTGGAATGGCTGAGATCGCAGCATAGAACTGTAAGTAAAGCTCCCCAAACTGTGGAGCTGGAGCCCCTCCCCCACCGACATGGCAGGCTGAACTGAAACATTTCCCTGTGGAAAAAAGAAGCAGGTTACCTTGAGCAAGGCAAAGTAACTCAACAAAGCTCCAACTGTGGTTTTAATTAACAAATCTGGACTACTGAATACAAGCTACAAGCACAGATAAACCCAGAGCAAGCAGGAAAGGAAGCTGAGGTTCCTCCTGGCAGAGAGGAGGCAGGGCTGAAGGAAAAAAAAATACATAAATAAATAAAAACAGAGGCTTTTGGAGACAGCTAAGATCAGAATACTGGGAAACGGCTGTGTCCCAAGGAAAGGGGCACAGAGAACTGGATACCAACACCGGTTGACCAGCAAAACTGAGGAGCCAGGGTCTGGCTCTGAAAAGGGGCTTTCTCTCTTTTTCCTTCTTTTTTTTTCCCTCTCTCACTGTAAGTAGCTCATTAGAGAAAGCCTCAGGTATTTTCAACTGTCAGTGCTGACCCAGGCAAGGGTGGGGTTAACAGAGTCAGAGAGACAAAGGAGGCATTCAAGTGTAGAAGATAACTCCCTAAAGGCGTATCTTCCCTAAGAAAACGGGGGTGTGGGGCCCAGCTAAGTGGCTGCCCTCCATCAGAGAATTCAGACCCCAGGACCTGGGGAGGAGGGGAAACAGAAACAAAGCAAGCTTGGCTTCTGACACCCTCAGCCCCTGGCCAGGACAGGGTCCACTAAGAAATAAAGGAACCACACCTCTTCACATCAGTGGGGAGCTTCACGCTGACAAGCGCCACCTGCTGGGAAGGACAGGAAAAGCACAGAGTCTGGAGGCCTCACAGAAAAGTCTGTCAATGTTCTAGGACTCACCCTCAGGGAAACCTGATACTGAATACAGCCTCCTCCTGAGACCTGAGCCCATCTGATCTGGGAATATCCGAATGGGGTAATCAAGGAAACCAGATGCTTAGACAACAGAAAACCACAAATCACACTAGGAAAAATGAAGATATGGCCCAGTCAAAGGAACAACTTACATTTCAACTGAGATACAGGAATTGAAACTAATTAAAGATCTTCAGACAAATATGCTAAATCAATTCAAAAATCAAATCAATGAGTTGAGGGAAGATACGGCAAAAGAGATGAAGGATATAAAGAAGACATTGGGTGATCACAAGTAATAACTTGAAAGCTTGAAAAAACAATTGGCAGAACTTATGGAATGAAAGTCAAAATACAAGAGATGAAAAACACAATGGAGACATACAACAGCAGATTTCAAGAGGCAGAAGAAAACATTCAGGAAGTGGAGGACAAGACATGAAATTCTACGCACAAAAGAACAAATAGGGAAAAGAATAGAATGAGCAGCATCTCAGGGAATTGAATGAAACATGAAGCACATGAATGTACGTGTCATGGCTGTCCCAGAAGGAGAAGACAAGGGAAAGGGGCAGAAGCAATAATGGAGGAAATAATCAATAAAAATTTTCCATCTCTTATGAAAGACATAAAATTACAGATCCAAAAAGTGCAGCATACACCAAACAGAATAGATTCAAATAGACCTACACCAAGACACTTAATAATCTGATTATCAAATGTCAAAGACAAAGAGAGACTCTTGAAAGCGGCAAGAGAAAAGAGATCCATCACATACAAGGGAAGCTCAAAAAGACTATGTGTGGATTTTTCAGTAGAAACCATGGAGGTGAGAATGCAGTGGTATGATATATATTTAAGATATTGAAAGAGAAAAACTGCCAACCGAGAATTCTATATCTGGCAAAACTGTCCTTCAAATATGAGGGAGAGTTTAAAATATTCTCAGACAAACAGACACTGAGAGAGTTTGTGAAAGACACCTGCTCTACAGGAAACACTAAAAGGAGCACTACAGACAGAAAGGAAAAGACAGGAAAGAGAGGTTTGGAGCACAATATTGGGTGATGGTAGCACAATAATGTAAGTACACTGAACAAAGATGACTGTGAGTATGGTTGAAAGACAAAGGTTAGGGGCATGTAGGACACCAGAATGAAAGATAGAAAATAAAGATTGGGCCTGCATAACTTAGTGAAACTTAGAGTGGTCAATGATTGTGATTAAATGTACAAATATGTTTTTACATGAGAGAGAACAAATGAATGTCAACTTTGCAAGGTATTAAAAATGGGGTAATATTAGGGAAAAAAGACAATCAATGCAAACTAGAATCTATAGTTAATAGTAACATTGTAATATGTTTCCATTAATTATAACAAAGGCAATATACCAAAGTTAAATGTCTATAAGAGGGGGATATAATGGAGGAGTATGGGATTCTTGGCATTGTTGTTGTCTGACTTTTTAATTGTATTTTATTTTTTTCTTTTGTTGCTTTTTAGTTGTCATTTTTTTTCCTTTCTCTTTCTTCTTTCTTTTTATTTTTTCACCTCTTCCTCTGTCTTCATGGAAGAAATGGAAATATCCTTATATAGATAGTGGGGGTGAATGCATAACTATGTGCATATACAGGGAACCACTGACTGTTTACTTAGGATAGAATGTACAGTGTGTGAATAAAACTGCCTAAAAAATAAACAGAGGGATACAAGTGCTGGAGAAAATGTGGTGAAAGGGAGGTACCTAATCACCATTGGTAGGGAAGTAGAATGGTGCAGCCCATCTGGAGGACAGTGTGGTGGTTCCACAGCAAGCTAAGCATGGGGTTGCCATATGGTCCTGCAACTCAATTACTGGTAGATACTTGGAAGAACTGAAAAGAGGGACATGAATGGACATTTGCACAGTGGGGTTTATGGTGTCAGTATTAATGATTTGTAATGGATGAAAGTAGCCTAAGGGTACATCAACTAATGAAAGGAATGGTGAACTGTGGTGTATACATACAATGGAATATTGAGCTGCTACAAGAAGGATCGAAGTTGTGAGATGAATGGACATTGAGGACAGAGTGTTGAGTGAAATAAACCAGAAATGAAAAAAAATTATAATGTCTCACTAATATGGACTAACTATTATGTGCAAACTCTGAGAATTGAGTCTGCAAGCACAGGTTATCAGAGGAAGGCTTATTGTAAAGGTTCCTAGATTGTAAGCTCTTGTAGCAGTTATATCTATTTCTGAGTTGTAATGGTTATTTCTAAATTCTGAGATCCTCAGCCCTTTGTGTATAATCTGGTAGGTCCCTGGAACTTTGGGTATCTGTGTGACACCTAAGACTAAGAACCAGAGTCCAGCATCTATGAATGTCAGCACTTCCCATACGGCAAATAGTAAGGAGTCTGAAAAGAGAGATCAGACTTCAATTAGAGATATGAACAAAATGGACTTGGTTAGGACTAAAGAGTTAGACTAAAGAGTAAAGGATGATACTGATAGTGTTTTTAAAACTTCAACTTCTGTGTGAGACCAAAGGAAGAGCTGTATACTAAGTGCAAAATCTGTATTTTTTGTAACACTATATAATTTAACTTGTATGGTCAGTTTATTCAAACAACATAATTACAAGGAATGTTGAATAGGGAGTGAAATCTGGTTGGTTTGTACAGGTTAGTGTGAAGCCTCAATACATCCCCAGAATAATTTGGGAAGAGAATAAAAATGTATTTGCAAAGCCCCCTTGAGCAACTGGGGGAAGATTTGGAAATATTAAATTTTCTCACCTGTGGAATTAATGACATTCTCATAAGCATCGGGGGCTACCAATTTAAAAAGTTGAGCCCTCAATCTTGGGGCTTGCTCTTATGAAGATTGTTACTGCAAAGGAGAGGCTAAGCCTGCTTAAAATGGTGCCTGAGTCACCCCCAGAGAACCTCTTTTATTGCTGAGTTGTGCTCTCTCTCTAAGTCAACTCTGCAGGTAAACTCACCGCCCTCGCCACCATGTGGGACATGACTCCCAGGGGTGTAAATTTCCCTGGCAACATGGGACAAGATTCATGGGGATGAGGTTGGCCCTGGATTGCAGGATCGAGAAAGCCTTCTTGGACCAAAAGGGGGAAGAGAAATGAAACAAAATAAAGTTTCAGTGGCTGAGAGATCTCAGACTCAAGAGGTCATTATGGTGGTTATTCTTATGCATTATAGAGATAGCCCTTTTTAGTTTTTAGTGTATTGAAATAGCTAGAAGGAAATACCTGAAACCATTGGACTGCAACCCAGTAGCCTTATTCTTGAAGAAAATTGTGTAACTATGTAGCTAATGCTGTGTGATCATGTGAAAACTTTGTGGCTCCCACTCCCTTTATCCAGTGTATGGACAGATGAATAGAAAAATGAGGACAAAAAGTAAATGAATAATAAGGATGGATGGGGGTTATGGGATGTTTTGGGTGTTCTTTTTCACCTTAGCTTTTATTCTTATTCTTTTTTTGTCTGTGGTAATGAAAATGTTCAAAAATTGATTGTGGTGATGAATGCACAACTATATAATGGTACTGTGAACAACTGATTGTACACTGTGGATGACTGTATGGTATGTGACTATATCTCAATAAAATTGAATTTAAAAAAAAAAAGAAAGAGAGGCAAGAAGGTGGGTTTGACAAAAGCCAAGAATTTGCTATAAAATTTATATTTAATGAGCTAGGTAGATTTTTTAATTAAAAAATCAGATGATTATATATATTTATTAATTTTGGACTGAATACAGCATACCAAATCTTATATTTGTTATGTTTGAAATTTCTGTTGTAAGAAGTTGGAAAAATGATAAATTTATCAATTCAAAATTTGCATATGACATTTTAATAAATGTCTACATCTATACTGTCTTCCCTCATTTAGGAAAACCCCTCACATAAATTTTTGAGTTAAATATAAGGTTAAAATTAAAGTGCCTAATGTATCTCAGTCTTTCACTCATTCAGTCTCTCATCAATCCAACAGTAAATATTGAGAGCCTGCTATAAGCCAGGTGCTGTTCTATGCTCTGGGACTAATGCTGGAAAAAGTCAGATGAGCTCCTTACTCTTGTGGACCTTACATTCTAGTTGGAAAGGTAGACCATACACAAGAAAATCAATAAAATAAAAAGAATTTCTGATAGTGACATATGCAATGAAGAAAACAAAGAAGAGTAATGCGATAGGTGACATGGTCAGGGAGATCTTTTCTACGAAGGGGACTTTTGAGTTGAGACCAGAGTGGAGGAGACAGTTGTAAGCAAAGCAGAACACCATGGGCCCTATTTGAGGAGTGATCCACAAGTAGTACAAAGACCCAGAGGCAAAAACAAGCCTATTGCATTTGAAGAATAGAAAGGCCAGGGTGGCTGGAAATTAGTCAGAGCTGACGGAAAGCGTGAGAAGAATATGAAGAAAGAGTCAGGGACCAGATCATGTATGTTCTTGCAGGCCATAATATGGAATTGGGATTTTATTTCAAGGGCAATAGAAAGTCAAGAGGATTTTAAGCAAGGCAGAGCCATAATCTGGTTTGCATTTTTGTGAAGTTATTTTGGCTGCTGTTTGGGGAATGGACTCTTAAGAAGCAACAGTGGAAGCAGAAGTGGTTAGTATGCTATGGTAGTAATCCACCTGAAATGATGGGGGCTTTTATAGGGGAGTAGTAGAACTAAAAAAGTGGACAGATTAGAAATACTTTAGAAGTAGAATTGACAGAATTTGCTGGTGGACTGCATGTGGAGCAAGGAAGAAGAGAAGAATCAAGAATGATTCCTAGATTTTCAGTATAAACAATTAAGAGGAAGGTGGTAATTACTGAGTATGGCTCAGTGGAAGAGAATGTTAATTTTGGGATGATATTAAGAGTCGTTTGGGAGGTGCTAAATTTGAGATGACCCTCAGACAAAAAAGTAGAAATGTCGAGAAAGCTTTTACTTGTGTCAGCCTGGAGTTCAGGAGAGAGGCCAGGGCAGTAGATTGAAAACAGGGCAGTAGATTGAAAATGGGGCATTATTTGCATGTAGATGGGATTTAAGGACATAGCATCAAGTGAGAGCATCTAGGGAGAATATAAAAATAAAGAAGAAAAGAAGACCAGTGCTGGGTCCTGACCATCCCAAGTGTGCCGGTTTGAATGTATTATGTCCCCCAGAAAAAGCCATATTCTTTGATGCAATCTTGTGGGGCAGACATAATAGTGGGGATTAAGTTGGAACGTTTGGATTAGGTTGTTTGCATGGAGATGTGCCCCACCCAACTGTAGACGATAACTGACGGGATATTTCCATGGAGGCGTGGCCCCACCCATTCGGGGTGGGCCTTGATCAGTGGAGCCATATAAATGAGCTGGCTCAAGGAGAGGAAACTGAGTGCAGCTGGGAGTGATGTTTTGAAGAGGAGCAAGCTTGCTAGAGAGGAACATCCTGGGATGTTTTGAGGCCGGAGCTTTGGAGCAGACGCCAGCTGCCTTCCCAGCTAACAGAGGTTTTCCAGACGCCATTGGCCATCCTCTGGTGAAGGTACCCAATTGCTGAGGTGCTACCTTGGACGCTTTGTGGCCTTAATACTGTAACTGTGTAACCAAATAAACCCCCGTTTTATAAAAGCCTATCCATCTCTGGTGTTTTGCATTCTGCAGCATTAGCAAACTAGAATACCAAGTATAGAAGGAGGTCACAGAAGAGAAGCCACCAAGGACTCTGAGAGAAGGAGAGAATGGAGTCTTAGCATGCAAGAGAGCAAAGTTTGACAGAGGCTGGTTATCCACATGGAATAGTGCTGTCAGGTAGAGTGAGTGGAGGACAGAGGAGAACCATTGACTGATATCGTGAGGATTTTGAATTTGGCGAAAGCAGTTTCATTGTAGAGGTAGGAACAGAAACTCAACTGGAATGAGTTAGTCTTAAGGAGAGGCTAAGAAAATGGAGTCATCAAGCACAGACTGTTCGCTTGAGAAGTTTTATAGTGAAGAGGTACAGAGGAACAGGCAAAACTCCCTAAATCAGAATGTGAGATCTAGGGTGCTTGCTTTGCTTTATATATATATATATATATATATATATATTTTTTTTTTTTTTCTTGCTTTTAGTGGGAATTATTAGATCATGTTTAAATGCTGATAAGAAAGATATGGTCAAAAGGAAGCAACTAATAATGCAAAGGAAAGAAAGCTTGATGCAGATGTTTCTGGGTGTTGGAAAGCACAGTTAGTAGAAGAGTGAGGATCCACCTGGATATATGGTCCTGAATTTAAAGTGAGATCAGTCAGCATGGTTGTATGATTTTCTCAATTGCAGTTTAGCTGCTAAGGCCTCAGTTAGGTTAAGGTTGATATTTGGGTTTAGTCAAGGTTGGAGTTTTATTTCGAGAGGGGATTGCAAGGGAGTGTCATAGGGAAGGTCCATGAAATTGATACTGGTTAAAAAAGGAATTGAGCACATGAGGCGGGGGGGGGGGGGTCATGGGCAGTGAAAAGTGTTAGGGCCACTGGATTGGAGGCTCCGGTAGACTGAAGATTTACTGGCAGTGGGGAAATCAGTATTAAAAGGGTAGTAAGTGAGATGCTCAAAATCAAATTTTTAGAGTTGTAACATTGTTGATTGGTGAAGTGAAACTATGGAGCTGACATATGCAGAACATGACAACCCACAGAAAAGGAGAAGAGTGAAGGTGGACTTGTTACCAAGCTGGAGTACTATGACTCTTAGGCACAGGATAAGCTCCTGCCATTTGGGAAGGGCTTAAGGAGGAATTTTGAAGCTAAGGGATTCCTTTAAAAATATGCCAATTCTCTAAGAGCATTCCTTTTACAACAGCAAAAAAGCCAAAGTTCAGGTAGCCTTTTAAATTTCATCATCATTAAATATTTTGCTTTGGGAGCTGTATCATTTACTAATCACATGACCACTGAGTTCCATTAAGCTTCATTTGTAAAAGACCAGTATCAACCCCACCATAGTTACCACTGTGGCTACCACTGTTACCATCACCACATCACCTCTGCCTTCATCACTACCGTCATCACCACCCTCTCTATCATCATCATCATCACCATCATCCTCCCCACCACTACAGATAGGCTGCTATAATTAATTTAGGGGCTTTCCACTAGCTCTGCATGGAACACTGTCCTCAGATCTTTGCTCAGCAGTCTGCTGCTGGCTATTCAGTCTTCATTTCAATTATCACCTCCATAGAGCATCCTCATCACCCAAACTAAAGGAGGATCCCTGCCTTCTAACATACTCTATTACTAACACAACTAGTTTTATTCCTTACAGCACTTGAGAATATCTGGATTATATATTTAAATGGGAGATATTACACACTTGTTTGCTTGTTGACTTACATTTATTTGTTTACTTGTTTACTGTTTGTGTTGTCTATCTCACAAGAAGTTCTATGAGATCACAGATGTTGCCGAAATATTACAACAATGACTGACATATTGTAGTGACGAATCAATACTTATGAATGAAAAGGTAAACTGTAAATTCCTCTACAAATAGTAATCATTATTAGTGGTAGTAGATTATCACCTCAATACAATGTAAACAAAGAAAATAATAGTTTATAATTTGAGAAGCATGCAATTAATTTATACATTGAGAATATTTTTGAAACATGATTGCTTTCTGTGTTTTTTTTTTTTTTTTTAATTAACTCATGTTCCTAATGGAAGTTATTTTTAAAAAATCTCAAGACTTTGGCCTATGGAGTGGAAAATACTGGTCAACTTATCAGAGCTAATTTGAAACATCAAATAGAATTAATTACCTGTGACAGCTGATGGAAAATAATTGGTACTCACAACAGAGAATGAGCTAACATATCTTGGTCAGAGGTGAGATGGCAAATCTTGAAAGGATAAGGGATGCTCATCCTATAAGTATTAAGGATGTGATCTGAACAGAAACAAAGGTGTAATCCTTCAACAGATCATAGTTAACTAACCTAATGCAGAAAGACCAAACATTATAACCAGGTGAGGGATAATCGCATAACTCCTTTTCACTCTCACCTATAATTTTCATAATATCTACCAAGGTAAAAATTTTCATCTAATTAAAATTTTAACAAAGTCTTGAAACTCTTAGCATAGTAAATTCTCCATAATTCCTTCTAATCTGAACATCTGAAGGTGATTTTTATTTAATATGTTCTAAAATACACTGGTTTATAAAAATTCAGATTTTTCCCTTAGTGCAGCTTTTTTGAAGACTGTTAAGAATTGTAACCTGTTTTAAAGCAATAGAATTAATTTGTTTCATATAGACCATAGTCAGTTGACACATTTTTAGTTAAGAAAGGCAACAGTATACATTAGTTCATGGGAATTTTAAACAAACATTTTCTGGGCATTTTCCAAAGTAGTTATAGTTTGAAATAAAGCAAGGGATAGAAAAGCTAAAAATGCTAATAAATAATTCATAAAAGAAATGAGCTCCTTGGAGCAATAATAGTTTAAAAGGCAAAATTATAAAAATGCTTTAAAGTTTCATATCCTATAAAATTTACATTCAATGCAAGATATAGAAGCAATTGAAGCTATTTGATATCATGTACAGGGAGCCTCCAAAAATTATAATCCTAGGGCTATTCAGGTCTTAAAATGGCAGGCAATAAGTATTATCTTAGTTTTCCAGGCTGCCTTGACAAATACCACACAACAGTTTGGCTTAAACAACAGGAATTTATTGGCTCACAGTTTCAGAGACCAAAAGTCCAAATCAAGGTGTGCGCTAGAAAGCTGCTTCCTCCCGTGGTTGGTAGAGTTCTGGTTGTCCTGATAACCCTGGGGTTCCTTGACTTGTATCTCTGCTTCCCCTAATACTCACATGGGATGTCCTCTCTTTTCCAGCATTTGGTTGTCTTATGAATTCCAGCTCCCCCTGTGGCTTTTTCTGACTCTGGCTCCTGATTTCCTTCTCTTCAAAAGGCCTCCAGTATTCCAGATGAAGACAACCTCATTCATTTGGGCCACACCTAAATTTAAAGTAACATCTTCAAGAGATTCTATTTACAATGGGTTCACACCTGAAGGAATGAGGATTAAGATAAAGAAAACGTCTAAATTGGTGTATATAATTCAATCTACCACAAGGATAAACATGAAAATGAGTTACAAAGTCTTGGAAATTGATAAAGAAAGAATAACAGCTTTCTCTTACTCTCTTTAAGGTTCACTTTTTAAAAACAAGAACCATGTAAGCAAATATAATTTTAAATTTAGTTTTAACTTTTGCCTAAGTGATACAAGTACACAGTTGAGAGCGTCAAATAGTTTCCTGCTACCAAGTCAACTGCTTTCACATCTTTTGACTAATTTTTTAAAAATCTAAATAAGATGCCTATTTGCTGCTTTTTGGATATTCAGGTTTAGGCATTTTCCATTGACATCCAACTAGGAAGATGAGGAATGAGCTCTCTTTCTCACCATGCTCCCCTCTACATGCGCACAGGCACACACACACTCTTCCCATACCCCAACTCTCACCCTCCCAACAGAGTTATAACTTATTTTCAGTAGAATCCATATTTGATGTTTCCACTATTAAGACCATACAAATCCTCTCCTCAGATGAGCCATGTAGCATACTCTTTGTTTTTGCTCTCCTGCACAACTTTTTGTTTACTTTGCAGTTAATACTTGTCTTGTTTTAAAAATTTGGTTAGTGATTCATGTACTTACCACTAACTTATCCTCAAACTCTCCCCCACTTGTGTGAATCTCGTCCTTATGTGTTCCAACTCATTATAAAGTTTTTTTCAATTTCATCTTCTTGAAGAAGTCTCTCCTAGAATCTTGTGACCTGCTCTAACTAGACTGATCTCTAGATTTCCACAGCTGCCATTTTGGTATCTTCATCAGCATGCCAGGATTATCTTCACCTCCCTGTTGTGCTAGGTCCCATCTCCTGGATCACATGTCTTCTACTCCCTGTATTTGGTGGAGGGTGTAATTGTCCTCTTAAAGTATCCTAAGAAAGGATGTATGGGAGATTAATTTCTTGACATATCACCTATCCAAACATGTTTTTATTTTATATTCTGTTTAATTTTCCCCAAGAACTTGAAGGCATTTGTGGAAGACTGAATTATGTAGCCCAAAAACTATGTTCTTAATCTTAATCCATTCCTGTGTGTATGAACCGATTGTAAATAAGGTTTTTAAAGATGATATTTTTGATTAACGTGTGGCCAGTTGAAGCAGGTTTAATCTGGATTACTAGAGTTCTTTATAAGCAGAATAAAATTCAGACATAGGGAGAGAAAAGTCATGTGAAGGACCTGAAAGTCAACAGAATGGGAAGAGAAAGGAGAAGAAGCCACCATGTGTATTGCCATGTGATGAAAAGGCCAAGACCCAAGGATGGCTGGCAGCCAGCACCAGAATGCCACAGTCTTCAGAGAGAAAGTATCCCCTTGCTGATACCTGGATTTTAGATTTTCTCCTAGCCTTGAAACTGTGACCAATAAGTTCCTGCTGTTAAGCCAACCCACTGTATGGTATTTCTATCAGCAGCTAGGAAACTAAAACAGCATTGCTTCATTGTCTTCCAGTCTCAAGTGTTGCTAATGAAAAATCTGATGTCATTTCATTTCTTGATCCTTTGCGTGAAATCTGTACATTCTGTCTAGAAGCTTATAGGACTTTTCTCCTTATCCCCAGTGTCCTGAAATTTGATGATTATTGGTCTTTGTTGTATGGCTGAATTCACCCCTTGTAGTAAGCACTTGGTGGACCCTGAAAATCACATCTGCCAGTTCTGGAAAAATTCTTGAATTATTTCTTTAAAGATCTTGTCCTTGGTCTTCTTTTTTTTTTTTTTTCCTGAAATTCTTATTATTTGGATGTTGGACCTTTTGGACTGGTCCTCCAATATTCTTATTCTCTTTTACTTATTTTCATTTCTTTGCCTTTTCCCCCTTTGCCTTTGAAGATACTTGCTCAATTTTATCTTTTCACCATTTAATTAACTTTCGCATTTCAGTTATGACATTTTAAATTTCCAATTCCCCCTAGTTATTTTATAAACAATTATTTTATATAGAGATTATTTATCTTGTTTCATGAATGCTTGTTTTTATCTTTCTGAAAACATGAAAGCTAATGCTTTTTTGTATTGTCTTTTTCTTGCACAATCTGCTTCTCCAAGTGGTAATTTAGTGTTTTTTTTTTTTTTTGTTTTGTTTTTTTGTCAGCTTGTTTTCTGTCTTTTAAAGTGTATGCTCTCCTTGGCTAACTACTTACGAGAGTGAAGAGGTAAAAAGCTGATTAGAAACTCTGTGAACTAGACAGGTTTCAGTGTTGAGTAATGCGGCTGGGCATTTTTATGGGGAACTCCCCATTTCTATGAAGTCAGGGCCTTTGGCCAAGACATTCCCCAGGGAAGGCTCTTTTAGTGCCTGGGGTGTGTAATCCTCTTTTCCCTTGTTCTGGAAGTCAGGTGAGAGAGACTACCCATAATATGTCAACTTTCATTTTGCCTCCCTCTTTTTAGAACAGTATTCTTCCCCAACTGTGGAGGGGATCCCAGTCTGGAAGTTTTCAGTTGCAACCTCTCCAGAGAGCACACATTCAATTTCTGCCAAGATGTGAGATGGACAGTCTCTTGGTTGTGTGGATTTGAGAGGGGGCCTGGGGTCAACTGCCTCTTAAATATACTTACAAGAAACCTTCTGTTTAAGCTCCCCTTCACGCCCACTTCCAGGGGACCTGGTGCCAGCAATTCTGAGTCTGCAATATATATTGGGTTGTTTCTTGACCTTCCCAGCAGCTAATTTAGGATTTAATTTTGTAGGTTCTGCTATGTCAGATGCCACTTGTCTTTATGCTTTCCAGGTTTATTGTTTGGTTCTCTCTTTTATTTTCTGTGTCCTAGTGATTTAGGAACTTAAAAAAAACCTCATATTCATTTATTGGGATTTCAGAAGGGGATCAGAGGCTAATGTATGTGTTCAATTCTCCATCTTTAACCAGACATCCTGAAATTTGATTCTTAACAAAAGTGATTCAAATAATATTTAAGAAAAATAAAGGCTTTATATGAGATTTTCTAGTAGTCATTTATTATAACACTTACATTGGCCAACATGCTATGGATTCAGCGAAACAAACAGATATATTAAAATAAAAATCCATAAACTTTGTTTTAATAAAATACAAGTTCCATTATTTTAAAAATGTCATTGGTCTATGTAACTCATCTCTCTAAACACAAACTTTAGTATCCAATTAAAAGTGCGCCATAAAAGACATCAGGTATGACACAGTATTTCAGTACAAGGACCAGGAGTATATCTTACTGTATGAAAGTATAGGTTAATTCCGCTACAATAAAAGTAGACCACAGTCAATGATGAGCCAATTAACTACAAAGAGCAGAGGTTAGCAAACAAACATAAGGGTTCAATGACTCTATTATTTAAACAAGTATGAACTAAACTGTGATTAAAATTGTAATTACATGATCACCAATTCCCAAGTGTCTTTTTTTAATGTAGGAAGACACAGGACAGCTTGAGTCAGCAGATTTAATTTAAACAAGTAAACCAATGGTTTACTCCTTCATTTATTGCCTTCAATCACTTCCACAGCTGGTGTGAACATTTGTTACATTTCAAATGAACAGAAGCCTACATGTATTGCAGTAATTGACTTACAAAAGCAATTAATGTAAGCAACATATGCACGAACCAATATCACATAGTAGTGCATATGGTTAATTAAAGTTTAGCATAAATTAGAACTATTTAACCTTATTTCAAAGACCGCTGACACAGTTCTTCCGCAAAATGCCCATATATATACACTAAGGGTATTACCTGCATTATATAAAAATGACCTAAAAAATTAGCTAAAACCTTATAGTCTATTACTTAGTTAACAGAAACATGGCTCTCTCAAATGCTCTGTTTGTTTCCAAGATGATTTAGAAAGCAAAGCCAAGATTGGCTAAAATACACAAAAGCAAAATCAAGGATCAGTCTTTCTGGAATTAACTGATTTGTTTTACATTTAAAGAAAAATTTCCATTTGTCAATTGTAAGTTTATAAAATATATTGTAGCTTCTTTTCCAAACGAACTTGAATTGTTTTTAATAAATTGGTTGAAGAGTTTTTCTCTGTATTTATTTATGACTGGCTCCACCACTTAATTAATACGTAATACAGCAAATGTGTGTTTGACTCCTACTCTATATAAGGAAGTCTGTTAAAACTCTTGAGATATAATGATACTTTTTTTATTTTATACCATCTCCTTGCAAAGATGATTTAGGAAAGCTTATAAAAATAGCCATTCATACAATAATGAGATCAATATAGAACAAGAAAGTCAAATCTAAGAAAAGGTGGAGAAAGCAAATAATTACCACAACTGAGCATCAAATCATAAGCTAAACTTCCTAACAGTCATGGCAAAAGAAAACAAGTTAAATTACACAGATTTTTATCTAAATTAAAAAAAATGAATAAAAGGTACTCCCCACTCTTGGTATTATTCCCTGTTACAAGGCTATGCCTAATATTAACATCTACCATATTATTTTCTTGATATTCTTTATTAATTTTATAAACAATGATATTTTACAAATTTTACACATTTTAACACGTCCTGGATAAAACAAACATTTTTACATTCTGGATTTTGCATATTTTTACTCTGGGCTATTTTCCTCTATCCTACTAAATTTCTGATTTAACCTAATGTATTCTAGGTATTCCATTAAGCACAACTGAAGGTTTATAAATTGACGGCTTTGATTGGACACAAGTTTGGAATTGGAGGAAAAGCTGAGATCACAGCGAACATTGTAAGTTCCCCGGACCAGGGGTCTGGCGCCCCTCCCCACCCAGACCTCACAGACTGTCTTGCTGCCGGCTCCCTGAAAGGGGGTAAAAAAAAACCAAAAAACAGCAATCTGCTGAGGGCAAGAAGGGAGGCTCAACCCAGCCTCAACTGCAGAATTAATTAACAAATTAATTAACTAACTTTGGGAGCTGGGGTGCTAAAGAAGGGCTGGGCTCCGAGAAGTGGGGGCACGTAAAAGCGGGCACCCATTCCCAGACTCCAAAAAAGCCATTTTTTTTCCCCTACATTTTGTTCCTTCTGGCTTCTCACTGATCCCTTATCTTTTTGCATTTCAATAGCCTCCGGCAGGGGTGGAACTGAAGCGGTTGGAGAGTAATTATCAGACAATAGCCCAAAGCATATCTTTAAATGCTCTATTCTGACACTGACAAAACTTCCAGGCTGGGGAAAGACATTTAAAAGAGACTTTTTTTTTTTTTTTCCTTTTTTCTTTTTCTTGATTTCTTTTCTATTTTTTTTTTTTTTTGTTTAAATCTAAAAGTAATATATGTGGTTATTTTCTATCGGAAAGCCCAGGTTGAGGGACTAGGCTGGGCTTGGGGGAGACAGAGTACCCACAGTGTCTTTGAATTCTGTATTCACTACTGAAGGCCTCCACCCCTGTCTTTAATTGGCAACTCAGGCTGACCAAGGAATCTACATGGAGAGGCCCTAAAGAGGAGAGGGGAGAAGGGAATAGTGCCCCTGAGAGACAACTGGAGTTCTGAGGATTGGGAGAGTGGAGGGAGGTCCAGCTCAACTGGCAGTCCTCCTTCTGGGAATGCAGACCCCAGGGGCTGGAATTCAGATTCCGGCTTCAGTCAGCCACGCCCCCGACAGGATCAGAGTCACCAGAACTGAAGTCTCCATACCTCCTTACACTGGTGGGGGAGCTGTGGGCTGGCCAGCGCCACCTGCTGGACAGGAGAGGAAAAGCACCAATTCTAAAGGCCTCATAGGAGGGTCTCATACTCAGGAAAACTTCATATCCTCCTAATGAGACCTGGGCCTCACTAGACTGGGAAAATCTGACTAGGGTCGACCATATCTGAGGAGACCCACTCACAAGAAGGTTACATAGAGGCAGAGCAAGAAACAGAAAAAACAAGAGGGGAAAAATTCTGATCAACTAAATAGAACCTAAGTTAGAGGTCTAGAATAAGTTGAACTGAATAACAGAGGCCAGAGAACAAAGCCAACCAACAAGAAAACCACTAGGTAAAAGACAGAAAACAAGCTCCAAAATAAACTAATCAAGAAAATCAGATGCCTAGACAACTTAAGATAACAAGCCATACCAGGAAACACGAAAACATGGACCAGCCAAAGGAACAAACTAATAGCTCAGCTGAGACACAGGAGTGGAGGCAACTAATGCTAAATAAATTTGATGAAATGAAGGAAGATATAGCAAAAGAGCTGAAGGATATAAAGACGACACTGGCTGACCATAAAGAAGAATTCATAAACTTAAAAGAACAAATGGCAGAACTCATGGGAATGAAGGCCACAATGGAGGAGATGAAAAACAACAGCAGATTTGAACAGGGAGAAGAAAGGATCAGTGAACTGGAAGACAGGTCATTCGAATTCATACACACAAAAGAACAGATGGTGAAAAAAATGGAAAAATATGAGCAGGGTCTTAGGGAGCTGAGTGAGAACATGAAATGCACGAATGTACGTGTTATGGGTATCCCAGAAGGAGAAGAGAGGGGAAAAGGGGCAGAAAGAGTAATAGAAGACATATTCACTGAAAATTTCCCAACTCTTATAAAAGACAGAAAATTAGAGATTCAAGAAGTACAACGTACCCCAAAAAGAATAGATCCCAATAGACCTACTCCAAGACACTTACTGGTCAGATTGTCCAATGTCAAAGACAAGGAGAGGATTCTGAAAGCAGCAAGAGAAAAGCAATCCATCACATACAAGGGAAGGTCAATAAGACTGTGTACAGATTTCTCTGCAGAAACCATGGAGGCAAGAAGACAGTGGCATGATATATTTAAGATACTGAAAGAGAAAAACTGCCAACCAAGAATTCTATATCCAGCAAAACTTTCCTTCAAAAATGAGGGAGAGATTAAAACATTTTCAGACAAACAGACACTGAGAGAGTTTGTGAATAAGAGACCGGCACTACAAGAAATACTAAAGGGAGTGCTACAGGCTGATAGGAAAAGACAGGAGAGAGAGAGTTGGAGAAGAGTGCAGAAATGAAGATTATCAGGAAAGGTAAAAGGAGAGAAAAAAATAAGATATGACATATAAATTCCAAAAAACAAAATGGTAGTAGAAAGTACTGCCCTTACAGTAATAACACTAAATGTAAATGGATTAAACTCCCCAATAAAAAGATACAGACTGGCAGAATGGATTAAAAAACAGGACCCATCTATATGCTGTCTACAAGAAACTCACTTTAGACACAAGGATAAATTGATGGCTTTGCCATTTAAAACCACATGGAGCTGGTTTTGTAATTCCAGAAGATAAAGTTCTTAATTAATATATTTAGGATTTTAATGAATAAGAGTTTATGCCAGATATTTCCTTGCACCCAGCCAACTGAAAGTGCATTTTCTGGCTATCACTTTATGTGCCTGTGTGAAGTTGTAGGAGGGATGGGCAGTTAGCAAGGTCCATTTGGTCTTATCAAACTGAACTTCATTTTCTCTCTCCTTTGATTAACTGGCACAAGCCTTCATCTCTCCAGGCGTTTGGTCAGTGATCACTCTGTCAATCCTGTAAATTGCAGAAGGGTCTTAGTTTATAATTTAAACTAATTCGCTGAGAGGTTGAAGGACTTGTTTATGGCTTTACAACTAGTTAAGGGGCCTCAGTTATGAGTCAGCATTTATGAGGTTAAGGTTTGAAGGTATTATTTATATAATGGAATAATTACATAATCATAATGATCCTCCTGTCATACCACTGAATGTTTGGGCATATTTTGGAACATTCTCTTTCCTAATTCACTGAAGCACCCAATAAAATATTTCCCCAAGATAACTGGATAAAAGCAACATTGTATCTCTGATTTAGTCAGTTAAATTAGAGTAACACATACCAAGAACTTTACAAACTGTTGTGTGTTTAAGGACTTGGGACTAACAAGATAAACATGAAGGCATCAAATTCTCGTTAGCTACCCTTATGTGTCTGCTTATAATAGAAAGAACATTTTGTTGTTTAAAGAGCTCTCAAGTGGTACACGTTTTTAAAAAAATGTAACTTTTCTGTTCCCATTCCTTATCATATATTTAATCCATGAACTAGGTTTTTCAAGGGTCATATATTTTTCTTTCCCCGGTGTTCTGAAGAAATCAGGTACAGGAATGGGAACCAGTATTTGCTGAATTCCTCCTGTGACCAGAAACAGTGCCTAGGGGTCTCTGAGTCCAGAATTACCATTTTTTTAAAATAAGCAGGGAAAAAAAAAACAAAAAAAACTTGTATTGGTCACTTATGAATGACTGCAAATTAATATCAATATGCTTAATTAAGACAATGCAAAACGATAAATGTAATGCAATCTTAGAAAATTCAATGCAAGCAATAAAGTATACAATGTTAAAGATCTTTAAAATACAGAGTATTGTTGAGTCGGCATTCATACTATTTACATCAGAATTTTTAATTTTTTTTTCTGATAAGAAAAAATTCACCAGATTATCATCCTTCCTACCTACCATTTTCTCATTTCTCTAGACTGAAATAATTCTATGTTTTGAGACATTGAATTTATTTGAAATTCTTTTTTTGTTAGTCTCATTGTATACACATTGAACTGTAAGTGTTTGGGGAATTCTCTAGGATCTTCAAAGTCATAGGAGAACACATGACAAAAACAATTCATCATAAAATAAGAGACTATGTGTTAGTATAAACAAGTCAATTTTCCCTAGTGAGATATGAACAAACCATATTTTCTGAAAAAAATATTTTGAGCTTGTCATAGTTGAAATATTTGAGAAGCTCAGTGGGACTTAGTCCAGAGATATCTGCCACATATTAAAACTACAGAATTCTGGTTGTAAAAGTTTTTGCATTTCCACATGGCTAATAAAGAACCACTAAGAACTGACCACTAAGAACTTTGGTCCCCATTGGATCAAAGTTAGCCAGGTCTATAAAATTTAATTCTTGTGTCAATGTCACTTTTTATTTTTTAAATTAAGTCTCTGAATCCTGAATATCCAAACATTTATCAAGTAGTAAAAATGATTTGTTGAACTTAAAAGATAAGAAGTCCCATGGTAATGAGAACCTTGTGGGAGACATCATTTGCCCCTACATGCTTTTAATGAAAGTACAAGTCTTATCTTTTCCTGAAAAATGTTATATGAATAGGATTTTAAACTTTTAAAATTAGAAGTATTTTTTTCCCCAAAGAATTCAGTTGAAAATTCTAGGGAACACTAGGGTTGTTGGCAAACCTTAGATGGTGCTCATTGTCTTTTAATATTATTTGAGGTATAGGCAATCATTAAGTATCACTGTTTACATAACTAACTACATGATCAAAAGTCCTGATTAAAGTTAAAAATACATCAACTTCTAGATAATGAAGAACAAAACAGAGAGAAAGGAGTGAAGTGGGAAGACATGATGCCTCAGCAGACACTGTGGACAGATGCTTCCCATAAACAATGTAAGCATGTTGGTTTTTAATACAGGGTAGCTTTTCATGAGCTGATAATTTCTCACAGCTGTAATATTAATTAATCTCTTCTGTGTCCCAAACCAATAAAATTCTGTGAGGCAGAGCAGTTTATCATCTTTCCTGGCAGTCAATGGGATGAATGAGGGTGGATCCCAGAAGGCAAAAGAACAATCAGACACTCAATCACTGCTCTCACCTCCCAACTCAACTCCCTACTGCAGAGTTGGGAACCCTTCCTAGATTCACCACATTGCTGAGATGCAGCCTTTTCTGGCTCCCTGCTATACCCCCTGCCTGCTCCTGTCTGTTTTCACCAAGACAGACAGATTACCACTTTTATAGAACCTCAACTGGACCACATATTTAACCATCTAAAAATAAAACCCTTAGATGGCTCCTTATTACGTTTCATATAAAATGAAAAACTTTGCCTCAGTGGACAATGTTCTATGCAATGGCTGCAGTATTCCCGCTTTGCCCACAAGGCTCCATTTGCAGTGCCCCCTCAGGTTCCTTGAACTGCCAAACAAACTTCTTCCTCAGACAAACTGTTCTCTCCACCAAGGATCCTCCTTCACACCTGCCTGGGTGACACCAATCTTCAGATTGCAACAAAGTCTACCCCACCCCTCCTGCCATTGTTGTACCTATTTGTTTTCCTCCAAAGCACTCATCATCAAAGTTCTAATTATGGATTATTTATTTTTCATTGCATAATCACACTATATTATAAACTCCATCAGGTCAGACACTGAGGCTATTTTCTAGAATATGCTTAGAAAAGCAACTGGAACAAACAGGTGCTCAATTTAAAAAATGGTTGAATGCATAAATGTACATCTATTTTGATGATATTGACTTCTTAGAGATATAATTCCAAGATTCAAAAGCAACTAGTCAAGATATAAAGCATTTAATTTATTGCTTCAGATGCTAGACAGATATTTTGACCGATTTTTATAAACATCCTTGCTGCATTGATTTGGATTGAAGAGGCCCATTTGGGGACTCATTTAGATTTCCAAAGATTCACATACTCTGATATCCTGCCACTGTTCTCTTCTCACTTGTTCACAGGGAGCTACATGAGAAACCTTATTCCAAATGTTGGGCAGATTTATACAACTTTCAGACAAAAAAATAATAATTAAAATTATTGTCTTTATCAAGAGATGCTAACATTTTACTGAAAGATAATTTCTAGCAACAAGGTAATCTATTTCTTCTACATATTATCAAATAAAAATAAATATATGTTTATGGCTTATACATTTTAGGAAGTTTATCAGAAAACGGTTGATAGATCTCAGAGATGCATGCCCTAAAATAATAAATTATGAGAAGAAATAATTGAACAACAAAAGCAATCTCTCCTTTTTATATGAATAATTTTTTAGGGCACACAAAGAATTAAAAATTGTCTCAGAGTATAAGCATAGGCTTGGGTAAACCTGGAAGCAAAAATAGAAGGAAGAAGAGGGACTGTCAGGAGCCCCCTCATTACCTCCTCCCCACCACCCACTGCTCCTCACTTACGTTACCAACAGTCCAGATTTTAGCACTGAAAAATTTCCATGTCCCAGGAAACCCTTTAGTGGTGCATGCTGGGGCAGCTGTTGACCCTCAGAGGGAGGAAGGTGTGTTTGTGAGGAGGGAGGGATGGGGGTGAAAGAAGTAAAGGATCCTGCACAGCTCTAGGAAAGGAAGGGAGGGATCTGCTACCTGAGGGAAGGCTTTGATCTTGAAGAGCAGATTTCAGAATAATGTGCTGAGCTAAGCACAGAGCTAGAGATGTGCTTTCGGTGATAATTAGGCTGTGCAATCTGGAAGGGCAGGCAGGATCATGTCTATAACCAAGGTGGAGATGGATACCTACTCAAGAAGGCTCACTAGTTAAAGAAAATGGTGGATCCATCCATATTTTAGGGTGCCACAAAAAGACGGACTGGATTTGGGCAAGGGTCTGGGACCACTAGGATTATTTTAAGCAAAAATGTAGAACATAGAAAAAGAAAGAGCAATTGGGCTTTTTCTTCAGTGAGGTAAATGTCAGGAAAACGGTAAAGGTTAGAGTTTCCAGATTCTGAAATAACACCCAAAGTCTTCAGGAAGTAGCTCTAATGGCCACACTACTAATAACAGAAGAAGCTGTGGGAAGGCTAAGTGACTGTACAAGGTCACATATTATCTTAGGTGTACAATCCAACACCCTGGTTTAGAACACACTATTATATCAAAAGGGATCAAACCGTTCTTTTGATTAACCAGTGAAGAAGTAAGAGGCCAGTCAGAACAGAGGCAGGCAGACAGGAAGGGCACAGGAAGGCAGGATCCCCTCTCCCATCAGTGAGCAGCCGCAACTTGGACCTGGACTGGAAGACAGTCGCTGGGCTGAAGGTTCTTGGGCTTCAAGCAACAGGCAGACTCTGAGCACTGAAAATTACTAGGGAGCTCTCAGAAAGTACACCCAGCCTGGGCATGGATATTCAGACTCAAAATCCATGACTGATCTACAGCCACAGGCAGGTTTCCCTTAATATTGGCTGATACTTTCTCTGAAATACCAGCCCACCCCGGACAGTTTGTCAAAATGCAGGCATCTCATTGCCCCAAGTTATATGGTTACTCTCTGATATTTTTTTTAAGTGTATTTTCTTTTAGTTTACATACATTAAAATCCATTTTTTTTTTTTTTTTGCATGTCCTGTTCTGTGAGTTGGCGGATATATCAAGTTGTCACAATCAAGATACAGAAAAATTCCCTCATTACAACCCTCCCCAAAAAGTTTCCCTTACGCTATCCCTTTGTAAACAATTGTTTATATTTGTATGGATCTGTTTCTTGACTCTCTTCTCTTTCATTCTTCTTACTGCCAATACCACATTGTCTTGTTTACCCTACTATATAAAACTCAAAATGAAGTAGTGTGAGTTCTCCAATATCATTGATTTTTAAAATATATATTAGTTTTCTGTTTGTTCCCACTCTTTTGTTTTCTGCTTTATTCACCTTTATTTCCCATTTCTTACCTTCTTTTGAATTGTTTCAAAATTTTAAACTTATCTATTGTTTTTTTTATTTCTCTTTTTCCATTTTCTTAATTGTGAACTTTAACTTACATACATAACAATGGTAACTTTCATTGTTCAATTTCACAAGTAGTTACAGAGCAAATCTCAAAGAATGTCATGGGTCCAAGTTCCACAACTTCAGCCATTTCCATTATTGTAAATATAACATACATACAGAAAGGTGTTATCTCTCAATGTATGGCTCAACAAGCAGTCATATAGGTAATTTCAAAAATTGTTATGGGTTACAGTTCCACAATTCCAGTTTCTCTCTTATTATGCAATACAAGGTATATACAGAAAGGTGAAGACCTTCAAGGCACAATTCTCTGATTATATTTCAGAAGGAGTTCAGCAGAGTAACTAAGAGCATGGACTTAGAGGCAGACTGTCTAGATTTAAATACTGGCTCCATCATTTATCAGCTGCTTGATCTTGGAAACTTTACTTTACTTCTCTGGTCTTCTCTTTCCTTGACGATAAAATGGGGAAATAATTGTATCTACCTCATAGGTTTATTGTGAGAATAAAATGAATGAATGCCCCAAAAACATTTAGAACAGTGCCTGACATATTGTTAGCACTTAACCATTCAACAAATGCCAGTCACTATTATTATCATTATTATTATTATGCTTATGTCTGTTGTAAACTAAACATAGAAGTAGGTTGTAATAACATATTTTGGGGTTTCTGTCTCACCCACAACCTCTTTAAGAGCTGCCTTAACCCTTAGAGTCCACTGAATGGGCAGGTTTTGGTGCCCCTATCCATCTTATTTGCCTGTGTCCTCTCTTCCCCTGGCTAGAGCTGACTGAACTAGAGGCAAACACCCACCCCAAGCCAACCAGTCCATTGACTGGCCATGGCCATGCAAGTCATTTGGAGTCAGGTTGCACAGAATCAAGGCCAAACTCAACCCCAGGAGAAAACAAGTCATGTGCCAACCGAAGTTATGAGAACTGAAACCATGAGGATGCAGAAGCCTACCTATGGAGGGAATAAAGCTCCCATTCTTAGAAAAGAAGAGATGAGAAAATGAGGGGTGGGGGGAGTAGAGAAGAGAAGAGAAGAGAAGAGAAGAGAAGAGAAGAGAAGAGAAGAGCTCTTGGGCCTTTGAAGTGCTCCTGGTTCCCAGGTCTAGTCTCTGTGAAACCTTTCTGGACAGTTTTTGTGCAACTTTTCAATGCTTGCCTCTTGTTTACTTGAGCTTGTTGGCATGTAGTTTCATTCTTCCACTAAAACATACTATTATTATCATAGAAGTGTATAGAGCATAGAAGTCCTGAATTAGTAAATAGGACCTTAAAGTTTTTTACTTAATAGCTATCTCTGCCAGATATTGTCACTTATCTCTCTTTCATTGTTTTGATTCCTTTGGTTTGGTTTGATATTGTGGAGGAATATCAGCTTTTGACTTCCTCTGAAGTTTTGATTAGAGACTTACTCTCAGCTCCATCTTTTTCTTCTCTTTTGCTCTACCTCTCCCTCAAATTCTCAAGGTTCTGGGAGGAATAAACATTTGACTTTCCTTGTAAAAACACCCCCCCCTTTCATGACTTGGAAACATGTTCACAAAAATAATCAATTTCACCCTCAGAGATTTTTGAGAACACAAACCATTAAAATAATAAAATAAATTGTCCACTAGTAGTAGGCACTACCAGTGGAAGCCCATGAAAAGGGTGTTTCAAGGACAAACAGCTCCCCAAAATCCTGACAGTTGTTAGTGGAAAACAGGGGTAGGTCCCTTGGTTAAACAAATGTGGGATATATTGGTGTAATCAAAGTCAAGAAAGTTTGTTTACTCCAGAATTTCTAAGAGACTTTAATATGCTAATACATAGTAGGAATCTTTAAGAAGATACAGTGTTTCATGGTGGATGCCCAAGATGCCACTTTTTCATGGAGGACAGTGACATAGGGAACACACTTGGTAAGATTAATCTAGATCACTGGTTCTCAACCACAGGCAATTTGGCCCCCCTTCCCCAAGAACATGTGGCAATATGTGAACACGTTTTGGTTGTCACACCTCCGGGGGTGGTGGGCAGTGCTGTTGCACCTAGTGAGCAGAAGCCAGGGGTGCTGCTAAACCTTCTACAATGCACAAGACAGCCCGCACGATCAAGAATCATTCTGCCGAAAATGTCAACAGTGCTGAGGTTGAGAAACCCTGATCCAGATTGCAGCACCTTAATCCAGTAATAGGAATTTGAATGGAGGGTGATGGGTAGAGAAGGAGTGGGCCGCAGGCTTCCCTCCCAGAGCAAAACACCTTTTGGAAAGAGAGTTCTTTTAAATCTCCCAGAATCTGTACCAGAATGAGTTCTACGCAAGTCTCTTATGTTCCCAGTTTAACAAAAAGCTTTTTCATGTCTCTCAGTCCTATTATATTCATTCGTTTAAAAATATTTCAAATTTATAACACAGAAGGATAAGTAGGGGTGAGATAAGTATTGGTATTTTTTTCCCAGCTTTATGTTTTCTAAGATTTACTAGGTCTAATTTATTTCTACTACTTGGGAAATTTATTTCTCTGTGGGGGATAAGAAACAGCAGAGGTGGGCCGTGGACACAACTGAAAGGCAATTTTGAGAACTGTCACTTCCTTTCCATCTTTTTGTATCAATTCTTCCTTTAGTGCCCTGGGCTCCTCTTGAGTTGTCCAGCCTTTCTTCCTAGATTGAGAACTCATGCCTATGTATTCATCAGAACACTAAAGCCTTATTTCTCCACTGTCAGGGAATCTGTTCAAGGTGCGGGAAGAGGACAAAGGAATGAACATGCACACAGAAGTATGAGTCTGCATCTGTGGGAGAGTACTTCAGTGGAAGGTCTGTTAAGCCTCTGAAATACGCTCTGTAAGTGACTGTAGAACTTGAAACTTCTGACATTTGAACATGCATCTTGGAGATGTGCTTCTTCAATGGAAGACATCATTACTAGAGGCAAAAATGGCCCGGGAAACATAGGGGAATGGATTCTGTCTAAGCTAAGCCACAACGGGACACTTCCACCCATCCCTTCCTCTAGATAGGTGGGTTGTGGATTACCATTATTCCCAATTCCCATGGGCATTACCCAATTTGTCTTGGGATAGTCACACTCACTCTCAGATGCCTGGGGGAGGCCCCTGCCCAATATAATAGAGCTGCCCATTTCTCCTGGTCCTTTGCAGCCACTGGTTGACCACAGGAGCTGGCCAACTCTATAGAAAAAAAGCTATGCTCCTACAGATTAGGCAACTAAGGTAGTTAAAGGTTATTTATTTCTCCCTTTTTTTTTCAAATTTAAATGAAATTAACCTAGAACATTTTTATAGTCTGCTCCTTAATATGTCACTGTCAAAATAATTAGTTTGTCGAGTATAAAGGCAAACCATTTTCTTTTGGTAAATAAAAGCAAAATTGTTCCATCAAATACTGCAGAAGACTGTGGTTATGTAGGAAAACTTTTTAGATTTGTTTAAGGGTGGGGTATGAAGGGGAAGAATTCACTTCCACCTTGGTGGGACCGAAAACTATGGCAAATGTCTTCTCTTTCAGATTTGAGTTTTACTGCTAAGATGTGCAGTTGGAATGATCAAGTTCAATATAAACATGCTCTTTCTCTCTGATAGTGCTTAGGAAGCAGTGGTATCCTCACAAATGTTTTAAAGAGAAGTATACATACTGGGCTCTCATTATAGTAATCCTCCTCCCCCTCATCTTTAGCATAACCACTATTTAAAAAAATGTTATTTCCTTTTGGCTCACTTAGATTTACTCCTGATCTATTCCTCTGAAAGGTCTAAGTGAGTATAAGCTAGAACCACCTGCATCTTAAATATTTCAAGACAAGCACAACATCAGAGAGTTATTGGGTTATGGCCATGCAATGCTTAGGGTGAAACCTGAATTGTTTCTTCTTGGCTTTGTATTAGGAATTAATACCCATTATTCATCCTGTGTACATAATGAAGTGGCTGGGAAGAAGACATAAAATGAGAAATTGCTGCCATAGAAACTACCAATGATTTTGCATTGTCACCATAATTTTTAGAGTTATGCAATAGAGTTCAGTTTTAATAATTTAACATTTTTAAAAAGTTACTTTTCTTCAAAAGACCAACTCTATAGTTCTGGCTCAATTCCACAAGATTATTTATCAGGAATAAATCCAAAGCCATCTAACATCCATAGTCTAGGGAAGGAGCCAATTTGCAAATTCACATGTGGAGCTCTGCACTCGCATTTCCAGGCAAATATTCTTTAGGTGAGAACTTTGGTACTGATTATAATTTTTAGTAGGCTCTATGCATTTCATAGGTCTTAAATTTCAAGGAGATTCATTTCATGTTAATATTCAAACAGGACCTTACATAAACGATTACACAAGGTTAGACGTGAAAACAGAAGTAAAATGAATAAATTTGTCTTTTTTCCTAATGATTGAAGATTTTTCACAGCATTAAAATTTAGTGTGCCTGTGTAGGAATGTGTATGTGAAAGTGTGTGTGTGTGTGTGTGTGTAGAGGTAAAACACATATTACACAGGAAAAGGTCTGCTATCATTAATTCTTCAAGCCTTTAGCTTAGATATGTATATATTTTCTTACTCTAAAAGAATAATGTTTACTAAAATTTAATTACTTAAGATAGAATCCGCTATCTTCTGGGAGATTTAAGGAATGTTTCTTTTGGGGGACTTCAGAAAAATTACTCAATATGGAAATCACTTGATCAATTTTCCTGATGCCTTGTGGTCATTTTTTTTTTTTAAACTAGCAAAAATTGCAGACCTTTTTATTTGGGAGTGAAGAATCAATAATTATTTAATCTTTTTAATATAGAGGCAAAACATCCTTGATGCCAGTCTGTATATTAAGCAGCCAAGCTATACATCCCTTATAATTAGAATAGTCCTTCCTCATGTCTAACCTAAATATATCTTGTTACCAACTCAGGCTACTTCTTATTTTGCCTCAGTGAGAAAAAAAATACAGAATCACGTTTTCACTGCAACATATTTTTTGCTGAAAGCCATTATTAAGTTGTTCCTTTGGCATTTCTTCTCTTGACTAAATAATCTCAACTCCTTTTACCTTTTTTTTTTTAATTAATAGGTTCTATTTTCTTGTTCATGTATCATTCTTGTAACTTTTCTCCTGCATCATTTTTGAAAGCGCAGAGCCATAGAAAAGATAGTATCCTCTTTTGAGAGGGGAGAGAGAGCACCAGATTGCAGCCAGGAGTGTTTATCTGCTCTGGGTTTTACATGTCCCTTTGACTAGGAGACCTGCTGAGCTTGCACTTTTGCAAAGGCTTTTCCCCAGTATATAAATATATAACTGCCCCAGTCCCTGGCTTGAAACCTGAGTGCAGAGACACAGCCAATGGCCTTCCCTGGGCCACTGCTGGCTGGTTGGAAAGCCCTGCCTGCATTTGAGCCTCGGAGAACACTCTCTTTGATAAAGAAACAGACTGAGCCTTCAGCAAACAGCTAAAGCATTTTGGACCTTGCTGCTTCTTTTATCAAAGCTACAGGAATTTTCCTGCTTTATGTTACTTTTACTATACCTACTGTAAATGTGCTTTATAGCTATATTTTCACAATTAAAATGGGGAAGAGAGACCTCTGGGGCATCACTCTCATGATGATCTAGAGGGCCAAAAGGTCTATTTTAGGTCTGAATTTCTATAGTTTTGCCCAAGGGGCTAACTTGGTAGTGTCCTAGGCTTGTTTAGCATCAACAATACTTTTGATTAAAATCTAACTGAAATCTACTGGTGCTGAGAAAATAAAAAAGTGGAAAAACACATCTGGAATTTCAGATTGCAGCTAAATACTCCAAACAGTTCAAGCCAGTATTTTTACCTAAATTAAATTAAGCTTAATATATATCTCATGAAAGAAGAATGCAGAAGTATGGTCATTTTTAAAGAATTTAATAAAGTCTTCCAAGTAGTAATATAATTCAAATAACACCAGTTTGGTGATCCTTGGGCAGTTAACTATTTTTAGCCCATCTAATATTTTAAAATATGACAAAGACAAACTTTTAGAGAATTTTTACATTTGCTATAATGGTCATGAAAGTATTTATTACATAACTTTTTTGAAAAACAAACAATCTCATTAAACCCCTTAAGTACTCCTCTGAGATCCTGATTATTACTTATAAGATAGGAGAATATCCGAATCAATAGAGTTTAAAAACTCACACAGCAGAATTGTCTCATGACTTGAATTTAAACCCAAATCAGTATGACAATGAAGCCAGAGCATTTTGTGTTACATGAGGCTATAAATGTCTCTGATAAATCCAGCAATAAGGAAGGCGGTTGCTGCCAGTGCTGGAAAATCACAAACAGCTCTGAAACCAAGCAAGAAGGAGCATGTATAAACAAGGAAAAGGAAAGCTTTATTCTCTAGTGGAAGTATCTATAACTTTATTAAACAGATCGAATCCATTAATGCTTATTATGAAAAAGTTATGAAGTAATAAACCCTTTAAGTCTTTCTCATGTACCTTTTGTGTGCATAGCCCTGTGTTGACAGCAACACATAAATCCCCCCCAAGTAATTAACTGTTTTCAATGACGGCGAGTATTTTGGATCCTATCCTGTCAACCTTTGAGATGATAATACCATCAATTAATAAAATACTCTGCAATAACTCACCAGTTGTACATCTGCTTACTCTTGTATGTTTGATCTCCAATCTTTTCCTCTCCTAGATGTTTGTAATTAGGAAGCTTATGTATTTGAAACTTGCTGTGAAGAATGAGGGTAGAAATGTACACTGCCAAATGGGAAAGAAGAAAATGTATGGGCAATCCTTACAAAGCATAGGAGACACCAATAAAACTGCTAGTTTACTGCAACTTTAGTGGTAAAAGAGTGCAACATTTTTAAGGAAAGGAAACTGCTAAGAAGTTAGATGCTATCTTGTTAAACAAAAATTGAGTACTTTTCCTTTACTTTGGATTCAGCATATGATGTAAGTACATAGAATATTCTTGTTTCTGACACTGAATCCTAATTTATACTCAATGACAGCTACCCTGCTGACCCAATAACCCCTTCTCCTGCTCAGATTTCTGCAGTAGCATCTTAAGTGGTTCCTTTGCTGCCATTTCAACTCAGCAACTATATACTGATCACCTCCTATTTTCCAGGCACCATTCTAGGCATTGGTCTTACAACCTACCTCCTGCCCATTCCTCACATTAAAGCAAGGAGTTTTCCAAAACATAAATCCAGTCATGTCATTTTCCTGCTGTAAACCCTTCATGGGCTTTCCATTCCCCTCAGGATAAAGTTCAAATTCCTCAGTTAGTTTTACAGTTACTAAGGCTGTGTACAACCTGACCATGGTCTCCCTTTCCACTTCATCAGGATTCACAGGCCACTGGCCCTGTGTGTGAGCTTCTCTACCCATGCCTCACTCATCCATTCTCCCTTGAAAGTGTCTAAGACAATGCGTCTCCCATCTATGGCTTCCTTAGGTGATCAGCAGATGTGAAGCTGACAAATCGCTATGCCTGTTAAAGTACAGGTCCTAGGGTGAGTACTAAGTCACGTTCATGTTCGCCACTTCATGTATTATTACTTGTGTACATTTTATCTCGTTTCAGGTTTTCATTTAGGAGGCTGTCCAGAGATTCTGAGCAACTGAATTTAGAGTCCAAGGAGATTTGTGTAGGAGGTCCAGGCAAGATTGTGAAGAATGATGGGTAGGAGAAAAGTAAACAGGGAACAAAAATTTATCAGCCTCACATACACATGAAGTCCTTTCCATTCTATAAGAGCTATTATAAATGAGTGGTTTTAATTTTATGAAGGTCTACACACTAATCAGCTAATCGGGTGAAGAATGATAGGTAGGAGAATGGTTTACAGGTGGCAGTAATAAAAATGTCATTCTTACAATATTCAATATAAGCATTACAAGCACCGACAGATGGTTCCTTTCCTCTCTGTCACTGTGTACATTGAACAGATTTAACCACTTACAGTTTTCTTTCCTCAACTGTAAGATGAGAAGGTTAAAAGACATCAACTTTAAGATCCCGTCCAGTTCTAAATTCAAAATTTGACTGACTTTTTTCTAGAAGAGTGTGAGAAATGAAAGCATAATGATTTCTAGAGCTTAACGTCATAAAATAATGATCAGGTTAGCTATATATATATCATTAAATATTGTACCTGCAATTTAGGTGTATCATATCCAGGCAGTAGTCATGCTGGTTCCATGCAATCCAAGTGAAAAAAATTAGTTTTATTTTATGACAGAATTACTATTTTCTCACATTTTATCACTGACACTATATATTAAAGGAATTCAGTAACAGAAAACAGTAAGGAACAATATAGGACCCTTCTCACTGATGATCATCTTCTACTTCATCTATACACCCTAAATATGAGCTTGATGTCTATCTAAAGTCTTTCTGATGGGATTTTATTTTACAGATTGTAAAATGCCTAGGATTATCAGTTAAAAACATTTTTTTCTGCATCATTCACAGTCAATTCATTTAGAAATCTCCCAGATGTCCCATTAATATTTTTGTGCTAAATTGTCTATCTTCTATATTGAGAACGCCAAGCAACCTCCAAATAGGAACATGATGAACCTAATTGGTTTACTTTTGGACAATGCTGCTTACATTCTTTGGATTTCTCCATTAGGGTAAAAAGAGTGCTGGGCAGACTGGAAAATATCCTCTCAAACCTGGCTCTCATCATGGTTCCTAATGAACCTAGTTCTGGACCAGAGCCACAGTCCAAGTGTTGCCCCCAATAAGCCATGACTGTCACCTTGCCTAAGCCCCCATTGTGGAAACAATCTGATTTTGGCCAAAGATCATCATTTGTACTTTAGAAAAATTTATACTTAGTGCTTTAATTTTCCATCAGATTGATCAAGGCAAAAGTTTTGGGATTCCTTATATACTACGCTCTGATTTAATCTTCTCTTTTCTTCTTGTTCTTTCTCTGCTATTAATTTTTCTGTTTTCTTTATTTTTAAAACTTCATTCAGTATCACACCTCATTTCTCTTCTTTTACTGTTGTGCCCAAAAGCTATTTTTTTAGAAATTGTAATCAGTTTTTATCTGATATTTCTCACAACCGTTAAAAATTATTACCTGTAACTTTTTTCCTTACATCTAGGTTTTTCTTTCAAGTGATTTAAGATCTGACTATCTTATGCTGTGATAGCTCTTATTTTTGTTTGAAAACTTCACCATTGAAATTTTGTTACAATTTTAAATATCTAAGAATACAAACATGGCCAGAAAGTAGGCTCTGTGTTAGGATCTTCCTATATTATATATCCACTATCATAAGAATATTAAATTACATGTATATATTTAATTGCAGGGAGCAAGGAATATTTGTGAAACTAGATACATTTTTCTCAATTTATAAAAGGAAATTGTTGAACATTGCAATAAAGCACAGGTGGCATATTCCAATTAACAGATATCTTTAATTTTAGAAAATAAGATAGAAAGACTTGTAAGAATTTCTTCAATTCATTTGATTCTCTTTCATGCCACCAAATTAAATGATCCCGAATATCATCATGTATTAATTTACAGAGGTTTGGTTCCACAGCAGAAAAATTGTTTCTTCCACTCCTTTGATCTGTTTTTGAATAATTCACTACAGCTTGTTGCATCAGCCCTATTCAAAAGTCTCTTCAAGTTCCGAAAAGGTTTTCTTAAATTTAAAAAGTTCATATGTTTAGTTTCTGTTGATAAATGCTCTCAAGAGACATATTAGATGGATATAGAAAATCTGCCCATGGATAAAGTATATTCTTTTACATTTTTTAAATACCTAGGGAAAAAATAAAGATTAAAATGGCAAATTCTTGATAGTAGAAACATTGAACTAATGTGCTTATATGGTAAAGACACGAATGGAAGAAAAATTCTTTGCTCACCAACACATTTCTGTTAATATTACTGGTTCAGATTGGGCTGTGCACTATTTTTGTTTTCCAAAACTAGAAGATTCTCATATTTATAGTGAATGATGATGAACTACTATGACTCTACCCTAAAGAGGCAACCAAACAATGGCATGGAAAATTAGGAAAGTTGTGAGGGGCAAGGTGGGAAATATTGACGTGGTAGTCAGGAGACCTGGACTCAAGCTCTGCCTTAGCCACTCGTGTCTTTGTAAATTTAAGCCTGTCTCTTCATCTGTGCAAATGGAGGAGATGAAGTAGATGACCTCTTCCTCCAGCAGTCAGATGTCATGCGGGCACTCAGGCAGGTTTAAACCTATCTTGAAGGCTAAGAATTTTCAGAATATATATCACTGAAAAGATTAAGCAGAAAGCAGTTTAAGAGATCTGTCTAAAAATAACATTGTGGCAATGTTCCTATATATTAAAAAATGCAAGGGTCATGATAATTACTGGTCATTCACTGTATGTATTAATCACTTAGGAAAAGAAAAAGCCTACATCTCCATTGGTGTCACGGTGTGAAAGGTGGTGAGAAATAATTAACAGAAAATAAGTAGTGCTAAGCCTTGATTCTCTTAATGATGTGGGTTTGGAACATTCTATCTTTTAAGTGAGCTCTTTCTCTTTTACAAAAAAAAAAAAACAAACAAACAAAACCCAAGAACTTAGAAGCCAGTTTTTATAGGAAGTCTTTTCTGGATTGCCTAGAACCTGAACTAATCTATTTTTCAGATGAAGGTTGAAGGTCAGAATTTCTTCTCCAGATCAGGTATCTTGACTTGCTATAAACTGTTTTAAAATTTTAGTCATGATTGTTCTCTAAATCCACAACTCCTCTAATAAAGGAAAAAAAAAGTTTATTACTTTATCAAAATATAAAGTATAAGTTCAGATAGTATGCAGCTGTCATAAGGATAGATAGACATATCAAGGAAGTAAAAGAGATGGCCTAGAACAAAACATACCCAGAGGCTTATTTTACCTATAATGAAGGAAATTTCAGAATTCATGGAGAAGGGAAGATTAATAATTGGTTGTAGGATAAATAGCTAAACAGAAGAAAAAATTATCTCAAGTGTTTGTCTCACACCATTTACGAACAAGAAATTCCAGATATACTGAGGTTAGCTGTAAATAATAAAGCCCCCAAATTTTAAAATAAAAATTTGAATGATTATTTACAGAAAATCAATGAGGGCAGACTTTTAAAAGCATGCTTGAAATAACACAGTAAAAGTAACAAAAATTTAAATTTCTATGTGATCCAAAAGAATACACTGATATCTAAAAGATAGACTACAATCTGGCTGGAAAAGCATAACACAGTCAATAATAAGTTGTCAGGCACAGACTATAAAACGCTTTCAAATCTTTAAGAAAAGCATTATGGTCCCAATTAGCATATAGGCAGTAACACAAATGGAAAATTTACAATAAAAGGGAAAATTATGTTTGACTCAACCAGTAATCAAAGCACTGTACATTAAAATGTGATGAATAAGCAATTTATACAATATAGTAATATGTATAGAGTACAAATCCATTTCCAAAGTCATTTGAAAATATGTATCATGAGCAGTCTCAAAAATATTCATACTGCTTGACTCAGTAATCTTATTATTATAAATCTACTCTTAGTAAACGATCATAAATAAGGAAAAACCTTGTGCACAATGATATTTAGTTCAACATTATGTGTAAGAGAAAAAAAAATCTTAAATGTACCAAAGAAGAATGATGTCTGATGGTCGCTGGGGAATTTCAGTACATGTGCAAGTTGGAATAGCATATGGCTATTAAAATTGACTGTTGAGAACATGTAATATCAGGAGAAAACGCTTTTGTTAAAATATAAGTGGAAAATCAGGACACACAATTACCTGCACAGTAATGTCTCAATACATAAATATACAGACATTTCCCCTTCCATAATCTTCTAAATGTTTAATGGCAATCATGAGCAATACAGTTTCCTGAGAGATAATCTACATAGGTTGCCTTTAGGATACAGTACACAGAGAAAAGTTAAAACTTGTTTTTTGTGTGTGACATTTCCAGAAATGCATCTATATCCACTACAGGTATTCAACTTAAAGACTTGATTTAAATACTGTAATTACAGAAGTATTGTTCCCTACTATTTTTTCCTGGGGAAATATATAACATTTCAATTACATTGTGGGTTCCTTTAAAAACCTTCATTGGGAACTCTATCATAGCTTACAAATAACATCATAATTTAATACAACTTGCTGCAAAAACATTTGGAACACAATCCTTGTGAATATTGAGACTAAGTTTTGTTACTCAAGCAAATTGTTTTAAAATAAAATAATTCTTTCAATGTTCAACTCTCTGGAGATTAAAATTTTTCTAACCTACCTAGTAAGATTCCACTGAATTTTTTAGTATCTAGATTTTCTGGAATAGAGACAAAGACTTTTCGAGCTCTAATAATTTAAAAATCCTTTGAGAATCAACTTAGATTGTTTGGGAATTAAGAGAAAAGGCTCCAAAGTTCTTTTTCCATTCTTTAAAGACACAATTAGTTTCAACATAAATCGTTAAGCATTAAATAAATGGCTTAGGCCTTTTATGGATAGACCATAAATATATCATAAGTGGTTGAGTAACATGTAAATAACACTGTACGTGGTAATAAATAATTCAAACTATCAGGTTAATGTTCCTCCGAACCCTGATTCTCTTTGGTTTAGTATTCTGTTAAACAACCCACATAACTCATGCTGCCTTTTTCATTTTCTAAAGGCCCTGTTTGCAAAAAAATGGTATACTTCTGAATTATTCATCAGATGTTTTGGTCCCATTCTTATTTCACAGCCCAGCTGAATTAAAATTCAGATTTTAATTGCCTGGTGGTTCTCACTTGACGATGAGTATCCAAATCACCTGTGGCCTGCCTTAAATCTACGGAATCAGCAAGTGTTGAGCGGAGGCGTGTGTGTGTGTGTGTGTGTGTCTGTGTGTGTGTGTGTGTCTGTGTGTGTGTGTGTGTGTGTGTGTGTCTGTGTGTGTGTGTGTGTGTGTGTGTGTGTGTGTCTCCTCTCATGGACATCCCCAGGGGATAACCACTGCATTTCCCTCTTCATTAAAAAGGGAATCCCTAAGAGACTATGTCTTATTGCTTTAGAGTTTGGGCTTTAGTTTTGGCAGAAGATATAATTCAAAACCCTGTCTGACCACACATCTATCTAACCCTATGTGCCCATGTTATTTACTTTCTCTGAGGTGAACTGCTCCTCTGAAATATATGATTCCAAATTCAAAATATTATTTTTGATAATCAAAATAAGACAGAGTAACATGCCCAAACTTCTCTGTCAGATAAATTTTCTTCTTTGGGCTCTAAAAGTGAATGATTTTATATAAATAACTTTATATAATCTCCTTATCTTAGTTTTCTCTTAATCAGACAGATCTGACAGTATCCATGAGGAATCATAAAATAATCAAATGTCAACCAAGACAAAACTAGAGGGAAATTCGTTTTCACCTATATTTGGTTTTCAAAGACATTTGACTTGTAGCATTTCTTGCTTTCAGAATGAAAACTTGAGACACAACCTCTTGGAACAATTTGCACATCATATCTAACAAAAGCGTTACAAAATTCTATCAAAGCTCAGTGCTACTCAAGTTGCAGCACAAGAATAAATTTACTATTGAAACAAAAGTGACAGTGGTTGGGTTGAATGCCAGAAGATAAATGGGAAACCTTAAGGCGCTGGGTAGCTGTGTGATCACGGCTGTTTTCCAAATCACTTCTTCTTTAATTGTAATATATGTCCCTGTGGAAGGTGAAGAGGTGATGAAAAGCTATGTTTCCTAGGAAACATTAGAAGTAAAATTTCAAGTGTCAGAATAATTGCTTTGACTTATGTGAGTCAAAGAGATGACAACAGAGATGACAAATTTTAAAGGGACCCTGAAGAGACACGCTGCAGAATGATTATTTGGATTTTAGTAATCTAGAATGTCTTCCATTATCCTGAAGGCTACTGTAAAGTGCTAAACCAAATTATTTTCAATTTACTTTAATTTACAGGACAAACCCTTACAATACTTAAAAGTGGAGGTGGCTCACACTATCTAATAATTGCATAGGATTGGAACCTCAGAGAGGATGAAGAATTGCTACTTTAGTAATTCAAGTAGAAAGAAAAGATTATGTGAAAAAAATCTATTGATACTTGCAGGAAAGTCCTAGTTATAGGAGCTGTGGATTAGGGCTTTGAAATGACGTGGGAAGGCTAGGCCACCTTGGTGCAGTTTAGAACTTGGAGTAGCGGCAACAATTTTATTGTGAAGGTGCCAAATACTGTGCCTGGCACATAGTAGATGCTTAATTAAAATTTATTAAATGAATGAATGGCTATGGGGTGTATACTTAACCCTAGAGAGGTGCCTTGAAAACGATCTGCACCAAAACTGGTACAGAGAAATACCTATAAATACATGATTATAACCAGAATTTTAAAGATCCCCCAAAGAACATTCTTACTGAGAGGAGCCAATAGAAGAAATTCATTTACAGAGAATACCAATTTTCTCACAAGACACAAAGTCAATGTTTACCAAGTAAAACAGTACAGTATTTCATCTAATGGGACTTAAAAATGGCAGTTGGCCATCCTAAAGCATAGCATCAAATGGGACTGGAGAGGGTATGTGCCAAAATTTTCTCTCTATCTCCTTGCAATCTCCTGGTGATTCATATTCCCCTTCTCCTGAAAACAGCCATGTTTCTTGTCTACAGCCATCACAAGCACTCAAAAACTGGAAGAAACATTCTGCCACTCTTCTTTTTGATAGTCTCATTAAACAAGGGGGAAAATGTCTCAATTTGGCATTTAAAAAACAAACAAACACTATTGCAACCTGTTTCATTCACCTCAAGGCAGCTGAGGACAAAGTCTCCCAAGTGCACATGTGCTCTGCTGGCCCCACACTGCTTCCTGGCAATCCTTGCATCCCAGGGGTTGAATATGTCATCCAGCCCTACCCTGCTTTGCTTACACCATGCTCAGAAAGCTGTTTTACCATTTTTATTTTCACTTTTGGAGATAAATAAGGATGAAAATTTTACTCAAGATGGAAAGTTCTGGGGTGGGCAAATGGAGAAACCAATCTCCCTAGGAAGTCCATATGTCTATTCCTCCCATTATAACTTTACAAGGACTATATTCATATGGCTCTATTTTATGGACTAAGCAATCCTGATTGATAATCAGTAGAATTTTATTAAAAGCACTATATATTTTTCTTGCTTATACAAAAACCTCTGATATTTTAATTTAGAACAGATGAGGTTCAAAAAAGAAGTATTTTCTGCTATTGATATTCTGTTTCAAAATCTAGAAAAGCCATGAAATAAGATAATCGGCCTTTTTCTGTAAAGACAGGTTACATACAACATACAAATTCATGATTAAAAATTGCTGTAACATGAGCGTCAGTGTGGAAACTGCTTTTTAGCTGGAGGAACTTTGCTTCCTATTGAATAACAGCTTCCAGGCATTTCCACTCATGATTGGTAAAGGAAATTCTCCTGTCATAGCACATTACAGCTCAATACATTTACTGGAATCCTCTAAATCTGCCAGAGAGGTAGCCTCTGAAGCTACCTAGTTGTTTGCTAGAGGCATATGGGTGAACTTCCATCACAGGTGAGAGTTGGCAATGCCCTTCCTCAAAACTAGAGAAACCCTATGCATGTGTCCAGGGACTTTCCTTTAGAGCCCAAGGGCTCACCAAGTGAGACACTGCAAATTACCTGACTACACTTGGCCTATATAAGATCTACTAGACCAGTCTGTGACTGCAATGTCAGTGGTCCTGGCTCCCCACAGGATAACTTAGAGCAGCAAGAGCTGAAAAAAGTGTTTCCAGATGCACATCATGGGAAGATGCTGACAGAGATGGGTTCTGACTTCCTTAAAGGAAGGTTCTGCATTTCAGTCAAAGACCTAGAGATCATAAAAAGAGTGCTCCTCATATAGCAAGCACCCAGAAAATGTTAACTGGTTTCCTTTTTTCAGGGAGGAGATTTTTGTTCATTATTCTGTGATAGTGCATTTATAGCTGAAGTCAACAGATTAGGATCTAAATCTAATGAAAAAGACAAGAAATTATACATGGTAAAAATGACTCTTAATCTCCTTTAAAGTGAACATGAAGTATAGTTTTCATGATATCGTTAACATAGCAATACTTATATTAACCCAGATCTGAGAACCTCTGAAAACCTGTATGCATATGCATGCACATTCAAACCATTGTGTATTCAAGATTACTATCAGATCTCTAGGAGAATGGGGGATGGATGGTAAAAGAATTCTAGAGTGACCTTGCTATATATAGGGATTACATTATTCTGTTTTAAAAATAAGCCTTTAGAACTTTAGTATGTGTTGATATGTTTCTTCATTGTGGTAAGGATTAAAGAAGATGATGGGACTGCATCTTAGGTGGGTGTTGGATTCTAACATCAGTGGGTAAATTATACAACTCCATATTTTTAGGCATTCTTACATAACTGTAGCTTATATAACCATGTTGGGGGTCATACAGAGCAGGCAATTTCAGTTCCATGGTGCTTTGTTAAAATCACTTTAATTGTAACCTTTTTTTCTAGACTTTTTTAGCCATGATTAATGGTGACAGCATAGTCATCAGGTTTGAGTCTTGGAATCATAGATTATCTGGGTATGAAGGATCCTTTGTCCTGATATCCTCATTCAAACTTTGATAATTCTCTACATCATATGAATTGACACTTTTTGAACAAGTTCATCCAACTATTTACACAAACTCTTAACTATGGTATAAGACAATCTACATTTTTCTAAGACGTTCATGTCTGATTTCATCAACTGCTTTACTAAAAGAGTATTGACTGTAGCAATATTCTTGAGTTATGAGTCTAGTAAAACTATCAAACCAGGAAATAAAGTAAGGCTGATGTGACATTTTCTTGCTGAGCCCATAGAGGATCTCATGGACACTTTTCAAAATACTCATAGCCCATCTATTAAATAACCCATTCTAGAATAATGCTTTGATAAATATGAAACTCCCTGGCTATTGGCATTTCCTAAAATAACAATAAATCACCAATAGCATGTGTCTCTAGTCTTCTAGCACTTTTGCCATTTTCCAAAATTCTTCCATAGCTGTGGATGACAGTTTGTTCATCTCAGGAGTCTTTTCAAATACCTGGGATAGGTATTTGAGGCCACTCCAAAGACTCAGATTCTCTTAGCTGAGCAACATGTTCTTTTACAAGGGCCAGATGTTTGGCATCAATCTTGATGTTCAACATTCTTTCTACAGCCTCCTGATGCAACATGCTTATATGGTGTGATAGGTTTGCAATGCTTGTCATTGAGACCCCAGACATGAAAGTTTCTACTTGATGATTTCCAAAATACACAGCTATTTATAACCCGACTGCTGTTTTTAACACCACCTCATCAACCTCATCCACCCCACCCCTGACCGTCAGGCAGAAGAGACAGGAACAGGGAATTGCCACAAAAATGGCCCATCCTGATACAGAGGGGGTAGAACACTAGGACACATTACCACAATCAAAGCCATCTTCCCTAGATTCTCAGTCTTGATATAAATAGCTGAATGACCTCAGTGCTCTCTGCCCATGCTTTGCTCACAGAGATTTTGCAGTACTGGGATGCGAACAGCCACAAGTGCCTTATGAAATCTCTGAGAGGGTATGGGGACTTTATTTCTTAAATCTCCAGATTACAGTTTGGTAATTGTCCTTAAACGTTTTCACTAAAGTGTGCAGGGCTCCTTTCTTTATGCCACTGGAAGTTTCTCAAGCCAAAAATGTAGGAATTATCCTTGGTTTCTTTCTTTCTCTCACACTCCATATCTGTTAGTAAATACAGGCTCTGCCTTCAAAATATATCCAAAATCCAACCACTTCTCCCCAATTCCAGTGCAGTCACCTAGGGGATCTCTTGCCTGCATTGGTGCAACAGCCTCCTAACTGGGATGTTTGTGCCCCCCATCCCCACCCCACTGCCCCATGTCAGCCATCCAAAATGCAGTACTATAAGTATGTAAAGTAGATTATTTCAGACCTCTGCTCAAAGCTTTCCAGAGGCTTTGCACTTTCCTTAGAGTAAAGGGCAAACACCCACAAGGTCCTATCTGATCTGATCCCCACAGAGTTACATCTCTGATTTCCTCCCCACCTTCTCTCCCTCTGGCTCATCTGTTCCAGGCAGTGTGGCTTTTTGATATTTCTTCAACATACCAGGCACAAAAGCATACCAGATCTCTGCCTTTGTTATGACTTTGCCTGGAATTCTTTTACTTCATATATTTGCACGGCACACTTCCTCACCACCTGAAGGTCCCAACTCAAATACTTCCTTCCCCTTGAGGCCTCCAGGACCCCTTACTTAAAATTGCAATCCTTTCCTTCTTTAGGCACTCTCTAACTCCTTTACCCTCTTTTATTTTTACATAGTACTTATCCCTCTCTAATGCATTATATAATTGACTTACATATTATGCTTATTGTTTGTAACTTTCTCCACACACACACAGAACTTGGGCTCAAGAGGACAGGGATCTCTGATTTGATGATTTCCAAAATACCCAGCTATTTATAACCCGACTGCTGTTTTTAACTGTTGTATCCTCAGTGCTTACAAAAGGGTGCTTGGCAGGAGTACTTTACTCAATAAATATTTAATGAAAAAATGAATAAGTAGACGGATAATAAAGTTCCATTCAGGAATGCAATGTGCCTGGAAAGTAGAACATCCCTATATTTGGAAAAGTGATGGATATTCACTAAGGCTAGGTTGAGCAGGGAACTATCATTATCTGGGCACTCCAGAAAGAGGAAGTAAAGATCACATCATGTGGACTGACATAATTTGATCTTGTAGTTGCTCTCATTACTTCATCATCCCCATTACTCTGAGACCAGAAGCATTTACGGTTCATCATAGATTCAGTCTGGACACTTCTAAGCCATTATACTCAATGCCATCAGAATTATTGAGCTAAGATTAAAATTTGATCATGACTGTCATCTGTTTAACATTCTTCTGTGATCCTCCACTTTTTTCTAGATAAAGTCTAACAAAGTGTACAAAACCCTACCTTAGCTGTTCCTTATTTTCTCCTCATTATCACCCAACATCTGTGTACTGAGTCATATCAAAGTACTTGCAGTTTTTCCAAAATTTTTGTGTTCTCTGGGACTTTGTGCTTGTTTTTCCTGTATCAGTCCTACCCTAGTTATTTGACCAATTCCAGGATCCTTTGGATACCAGAACAAGTATCATCTCTTCTGAGAAGGTCTCCTTGAACTGCTTATGATGCATTAAGAATACTCTCTATTCTTAACATTACAGATTTGTTAACTACTTTAATTCTACCAATTATAACTTTCTACCAATTTCAATGTTTTATTTTATGTATTGATCCTCTGTATCTCTAACAGTGTTTTTGTCTTACAATTTATTTTGTCTGTTTTTAATATAGCTATACCAACTTCCTTCTGGTTAATTGCTTTGGTGCATCTTTTCCCACAATTTTATTTTCAATATTACTGTGTTGTAGTTTTAAGTGGATCTCTTATAGTATAATTAGTTGTGAAACTCTATTTTCTGTCAGTTTTTGTATTTTAATTGAACCATTTAGGACATTTTCACTTATTAGGTTAGCAGTATATTTTGTTATTTTCCAAATTTTCTTCCAGTCTTCTTGAGTTAATTGGCTTTTTTTCTCATTTTATTCTTCCTGTCTGCTAGTTTTGAAATTAAACTCTTGAATTCTATTATTGTAGTGCTTACCCTGATCATCACCACCAACTGATATGCTATTGTCCAGGTTTTCAGTTGTTTTATTTAATCCAAAAAATTAAATATTATTTTCAACCATTGTATATAGCCAATACTTGTTTAGATTTATCTATGTTTTTACTGTCTCCTTTATCTACCATTCTTCCTTGTATCTCACATATTCCTTTTAGAACTATTTTCCTTCTTTCTTGGGGAACGTCTATTCTGATAATCCCTAAAAATTTATTTGCTATTACTGTTCAGTAGTTTTCAATATTATTTTTAATACTGGCAGATTTTTTCATTTATTTGTTTACATTTACCTAATTATGTTCACTATTCCTTCTTGTCTCTCATACTTTCCAGCAGGGATAATTTGTCTTTTTCTTGATGTACATCTTTTAGAAAAAAATATTTATTATAATCTCTTGGTAATAAATACTTTTAGGTTTTAATTTATTTTGCAGAGACTGAAAATGAATTTATTTTGTCCTTATTCCTGAAAGATATACAATTTTACTTGTCAATAATTTATCTCTTAGAACTTTAAAACCATTATTCCACTCTCTCCTGTCTTCCATTGTTGCTGTTGAGAAGTCAGTTATAAGTCCAATTGTCATTCCTTTTTGTATCCCTGGCTTATCTTCTGTTTTCTACAGTTTATCTATGATTTGTATGGGTTTCTTTTTATTTATCCAGTTGGGGAAAAGTTCAGCTGCTTGAATATAATAATTAGTGCCTTTCATCAGTACTGGAAATTTCTCAATAATCATGTTCTGGAATATTGCCACTTCCCTATATACTTTATTCCTTCTGAAATTCTGATCAAATGTACCTCTTAACTCCTCTTTCACACTTTTCATCCTTTCCTTCTCTATGTTTCATTCTGCGTAATTTCTTTACATCCACATTCTACTTCACACATTCTTTCTTCAGCTGTGTGTAAAATGTTCTTTTTAATTACATATATATACACACAACTATATAAATGTAATTATGTATATACCATGTAATTTCTAGCAGTTCTGTTCTTTCTCCTTTCAAATGTGTTATCTAGTTCTCTCTAATGTTCCCTGTTCCTTAATCATATATATGAAATCCTCTTTTATTTCTTTAAACAAATTTTTCATGTCTGATGCTCTGAAATTGAAAAATGCAATATCTGAACTCTTTTAAGAGTCTGTTTCTGGCATTTTGTTTCTTTGGCTGATACTCACTCATGTTAGCTCATATTCATTGGATATTTATACATGAGAATTCTCTGAGTCCTGGGTTAAAGGTGCATTCCTCCAGAGAGAATTTACATATTTACTTTATTTATGCCAGGTTTGCACTTTAGGTTTTAGGGGAACACACAAGTAATGTAAACTGGTGCAAACTCATTAAGGGCTGGCTTGTGGTTGTCAGTGGAAACTCTTTTCCTCCCTTCAGTGAGAGCCAAGGTAATGCAGACTAATTTCATTGGTCTCCCTGCTGCCCCCATTTACTATTTCTCTGTGGGAGTTTTCTTCAACAGTTTTTGCTCTATGTGGGAGTCTCTGATCAGCCTTTATGTTTTGTCTCCTTTCCCTTGTGCATATGTGATCTGAGCTCTAGGTCACTAGGCACTGGCAGAAACATATGGCACTTGCCCACTGCTTATCTCTCTGAATTTGGGTCTTTGAGGAGCTCCTTTATTTTCTTGCTAGCTTAGAAATTTTCAAGTTATCTATTCCATCATACAGCCAGAAAAGAAATCCTTATTTCAGTGTTTTGAATTTCCAACTTTTTTTTTTTTTTTAGCATTTAGTACATTCTCTGTAAATGTCAATTAAATGTCCTGTGCCTCCCAGGTTATTATGTTAATTTACTAATTTATTATTCAGTTAAGAAATAGTATTCAGTTTCTATTGTTTTTCATGCACTGTTGTGCTGAGTTAGTTGCTATGCACACAAAGGTAGTCTAAATTAAAATAGTGTCTGAACTTAAGAAGCTGACAAATTAAAAATTACAAAGGTAACATTTGTTGAATCATTATTAATTCAATTAATGTAATAGCTGTTCTGATAAATGCTTTATATTTGTTGTTTTATATTAATCGTCATGATTATCCCATGAAGTTACCATTATTATTTCATCTTGAAGATGAAGAAACTGAGGCTGAGAGAAGTGATTGATAAGTAGGATAAGAGAAGTGTAATAATTATTATAAATAGTCAAGACTTGAAATGTTTTTTCTTTAATCTCTCTCTGTTGAATTCTCTAAATGGTTTCCTGTTGCTATAAAGTCAACATTATGCATAGTTTCAGAGATTCACTTGAACATTTCTAAAAAAAATAGAGAGGAGGTATCCGGAGGATGGACCCAGTTTTAGGCTCTAGGTTATATCCTGGAGTAAGGGGTAAGAATCTTCAGGCAACATTACACCATTGCAATCATAATCTGAAACCTCTGGCTGAAAGAATTCAATCCTTGGTTCTTTTACATGTATCAGAATTTTTAAATGAGTCATATCATCTTCCAACATCTACTTGATGCGACAGATATTTATCTTATCACATAAATTCTAAGAAAATGAAGAACCCATATTGTATATGCCCCTAACAGTACAGACTCTTAATATGCATCAAGCAATGACATGACAATAATATAGCTATGCATTGTAGTCACATTTAATTTTACTAATGACATCGTTCAGCAGCAACCTGTACTTCATTTAACCTCACTTGTGTTTGCTTGACATTTTAAATCCCCTCTCTGCCTTAATCTGCCTTATTTTAGGTTCCAGCCTCCTGCACTCTTTGTTCTCTTCACTTCCTTATCTTTTATGACAGCCCCAGTGGCTCCTTGATCTCTTCTTATTCTCACTCATTGCCTGCTGTGTGATGAGTTACAGCATGAGAATTTCCTGCAGGTAGCAATGGGAACTTTTCTGTTCAATCCTCCAGCACCCCTGGTTTCTATGCCAATACAATGTTCTCCTTCTGACATTATCTTTCCCCTTTGCTTGCAAATGCTGTATTCTGATGACTTCCTTTTTCTTTTTGAGTCAGCTCCATCCCAGGTGTATTTGTTTCATATTGGATTCGTCTTTCTTTTTTCTTTTTCTTTCTTTTCCTAATCCCTTTACACAGTTTTGGCTTTGATTTTTCAAGTGGAGTCTATAAAATCCAACAATGGATGCTCCAGGTATTTTTAATAGAGCATGAGCTCAGCAGGAAAAGTCGTCTTATCGAGCTTTTTCATGTTATAATTTCCCACTTTGTTTTACAGACAGTACGCCCAATAAAAAACACATTGTTCATTTGGGAACAGGAGGCTTCAACTATTCTAGAAAGAAATGGTGGTATAAGTAAATAGATTAAAACGGTGTAAGATGAAAAACCATCTTTTTAACATTCCGAGAACTGCAGAGCATAGGTGCTTTTCTTATTTTCTGCAGCTCTAACCAGAAACCTGATAAACCTTCAGGTTTGAGAAGGGAGATAGGTAACCTTAAGGCTTCCAACTGCTGGAAATCATAGAAAAGAGTGGGTTTTTGATGGATATTAGGCCTGTGATTAATTACAGACTAACAACTACATGAGTCATAACTTGTTAGTCACATTAAAACTCTATCTAAATCAAGTTGAAAATAAAATGGGATATAGACCTAATTTTCCCACATGATAAAAACAAAGTTGCCTTCAACATTAAAGACCACAAAGCTCCTAAAATGGTGGATACACAGTTGTCACACTTCCCTTGATTCTTTTGAAAAAAAAACATCCCACAAACACAAATCCAGTCGAATGCAGAGGAATCAGTTAAACTACCCCTAGAATGTATGCCCATATGCGCTAGGAAGAGAAGAAAACAGTAGCAATTCACCTATACATGTGCATAATTACTTCAAAACCCTCAGAAGTGTATTAAAAGGTGCAGATTTTTAAAAAAGTGAATACTTCGAAGTTAAAGGCAAGCCAAGTAAAAACATCAAAATTTTCTAAGCATTTAAATCTGATTTTCTTCAGAAGTTTGTACAATAAGCTTTCCCTGAAGACATCACCTACTGAAGGATTCTTTCATTTCAGGCCACTGCATTTTATTTGTTTAGAAGAAATTCACCCAAGATTTTCTGGTGCAAGTTCAGGCCTTTTAAAGAGTATTTCCAGTTGATGCCTGTACCCTGCTCTGCATTACTAACAATTATGCAAATAAATCTTAGAACCACCCACGTCAACTTGTAACATGAAGCTTTCTTTCTACAGGACTAAACTTCAGAGCTTAAATATATCTGTAACAGTACTTGTCTTTTAAAATTTAAATTGGGACACTGTGGTTTTTGAAGTAGCAATCGTATTTTATAAAATTATTACTTAATGGGATGATATACTGTCTTTTGTTCCTATTCTGTTCATTAAAAAAAAAAAAAAAAATACAAGTGCATGGGCAACCCTCCAAAGAAATTCACCTATGTCTATCCATTCGCTTCTTCTGTTATCAATGAGTACACAATCACAATGTCAAAAAGTAAAGACTGAATTGCAAAATCACCAGCTAGAGCTAGAAAGAGTCTCAAAGATTATCTAGTCTATTTCCTGGCATTCATCCCAAGTAGAATTTTGTTTATACTTTTATTTATAGCACTTCTTTGATTTTGTCTGAAATTATGGTTAGTCACATCTTTAGTATACTGAAAATCTCTTTGAGGAAAAGGTGCTTAACTATCTTGGAACGTTCTATCATGCTTAGCACGTAATGGATGCTTAATAATATTTTGTTAAATGAAATCCAAGAAACATAAGTTTCTATCCTGTTTTTAAAAACCTAAAGAGAAATCAATCAGAGACATACTTTAGAAAAAGTAAAAATGGGCTAAGAATCATCTATGGTGGAGTTGAATTCCACTAACTCTATTTCTTTCTTCACAGAACTGAAGAAGTAGCTGATGATCTAAGGTTGAAGATTCTAAGGGAGACAGCCTGGATTTGTAGCCTGTATCCATCATTCACCAGCTGTGTGACTATAAGCAAGTCACTAACCTTCTCTAGTACTCATTTCTCAGCCCTAAGATAGTAACAATAAGAGTTAGCTTCCTCTTATAGTTTTCCTGCAGATTAAATACAATATAAATGTGAAATATTTAGCACAGTTTTTGAAATGTAGTAACACTCAGCAGCAGCAGCATCCTGATCATTATCTTCATCTTAATCACCCACTGCCAGTTTATCATAATCAGTAGTTTCAAACATAATCTTTATCAACACCCTTAATTATTTTCTGCTTTATTAACCTTGGAGAAATATATCCAACTCTCCATTCTTTTTTTGCATTTGCCATTTGAATATTATCATTCCTACCATTTTGTTTCTGGAGGTTCTAGCCAAAGTACTAAGACATGAACCTTAGTTTTCAAAGTTAGAGAAACAACTTGACTGACTTGATGGATTTGATTATCTATGTAGAAAATCCAAAATAATGTAAAACTATCTATTAAAACTAAGGCAATTGAACAAAGTTGTGGAATGTAAGAACAGTATATAAAAGTCAGTAGTGTTTCTACACAGCGACAATAGCCACATAGAAAATGAAATAGAAAAAAGCACTACTCACAATGGCAACAAAAATTCTAAGGCATCCAGACATAAATACAAAGATGAGTATGTGCCTGTGACCTTCACTGTTATTATAGAAGACCAGAATGAATGGCAAGATAGGAAAAACTCATCACAGGAAGACACAATATTATTCAACTATCAGTTTTACCAAATTAATCTATAAATTCTGTCAATTTCCAAGCAAACCACGAAGGGGTTTCATGAGGGGGGTGGACCTGGCAAAGTGATGTAATTAACATAAAGAAGAGTAAAGGTCCAAGATTAGACAAGGCAGTTATATAAAAGAAACACAAGGAGGAAAAGTTGCCCTACTAGATGCTATAAATACATAGTAATTTAAGAGTATAGGCACAGAGATAGACAAATAATAGAGTACACAATAGACTCGAGAGCCCAGAAGTAAAGCATATATGGAACTTGGTATATGATGAGGAGGTATGACATATCAGCAGGGAAAATATACACTATCAGTGATACTGGGATAAATGCCTTTGGAAATGAAAATGAAATGAATTAAACCTTTTTTTTTTTGGTATCTATAACTCCAAATGATTTAAAGACCCAAATGTGAAAAATGAACTTGGAGACTTTTGAAAATGTAAGAGAACATCCTTATTACATCAGGCAGGAAAGGATTTATTATATACAGTAACAAACACAGGATCATAAAAAATTGATATATTGGCTATATAGAAATATAAAACTTCTCTACAATAAGACAACCACAAACAATGTTAAAAGTAAAGTGCCAGCAATAAGGTATATATCAACATATATAACAAATGATAAATACGTATAATATGTAATGTCATGTAGAAAAGGAAAAAAGAGACAAAAGATAAATGGGCAAAGATGTAGACAGGAAATATTCACTACATGGGAACTCTGAGTTGCAAATAAACATAGGAAAAAATGCTCAACCTCACTTGTAAACAAGGCAGTGAAAAGTAAAACAATGATGAGGAACTGTTCTAGTTTGCTAATGCTGCTGGAATGCAAAACACAAGAAATAGATCAGCTTTTATAAAGGGGGTTTATTTGGTTACAAAGTTAGTCTTAAGACCATAAAGTGTCCAAGGTAAGTAATCAACAATCAGGTACCTTCAATGGAGGATGGTCAATGGTGTCCGGTAAACCTCTGTCACCTGGGAAGGCATGTGGCTGGCATCTGCTCCAAAGTTCTGGTTTCAAAATGGCTTTCTCCCAGGACATTCCTCTCTAGGCTGCAGTTCCTCAAAAATGTCACTCTTAGTTCGCTCTTGGGGTGTTTGTCCTCTCTTAGCTTTCCATGGCCATCTTCAAACTGTCTCTCATCTGCAGCTAGTCTCTCAGCTTCTGTGCATTCTTCCAAGTGTCCCTCTGGGCTGTGGCTCCTCTTCAAAATGTCACTCTCAGCTGCACCGAGTTCCTTCTGTTTGTCAGCTCATTTATATGGCTCCAGTGATTTAATTTAGACCCACCTTGAATGGATGGGGTAACACCTCCATGGAAATTATCCAATCAGAGTTATCACCCACAGTTGGGAGGGGTGCATCTCCACGGAAACACTCAAAGAATTACAGTCTAATCAACACTGATACCTCTGCCCACACAAGATTACATCAACGACAACGGCGTTTGGGGGGACATAATACATTCAAACTGGCACAGGAACCATTTCATGTTATCAGATTGGCAAAAATTTAAAACATCTGACAATATAAAGTATTGGTGAGAATGAGGGAAAACAGGAAATCTCATTTGCAACTGGTGGGAATACAAATTGTTCACCCAGTTTGAAGAGCAATTTATCAATATCTAGTAAAGCTGAAAGTGAACAGAACTTATAACTTAACAATTACACTTTTAGTTATAGACACTAGAGAAACTCTAGTACAGCACATATGACAGAGACATATACAGGATATTTACAGCATTGACTATAATAGTAAAAAAAATTAGAAACACCCCAAATATCATAGATAAATTAATTATGGTATAATTACATGAGAGAGTACTATACACAAGTTAAAACAATATACATATCTATCTATCTATCCACATGCACACACACATATATATAAAATGAATATATACATATGTGTGCATCTATATGCCTTTATGTGTGTGTAATGCATAACACTGAAAGGTCTTGAAAACATAATATTTATCCCAAATTTGACTACAGAATTATGATTTACATAGAGAAAGAGATGACTCAGATGCAGCCCAAAGGAATAGAGGATCTAAGAAAGTCATATCTAAAAAGGTTAGACTGTCTCATTATTTAATCATATAATTTGATGTAATCACTTATTACATGGCATATTAACACTGGTGAAAGAATGGGAGTCTGGAAGGGAAATAAATGAGATAAAATTTTTTTATTAAAACAAAACTTTTTAATAGACCTTAATAGAACTGGATTTAAAGTTAAAATATCAGTAGTACCATATAAAAGTAGAAAAATATGTCTCATAGTTCTGTCATTAAAGTAGCCTAGAAAATTGCCACTGTGTCTATCTCTAGTTCTCATGGGCAACAATCTGACATGGTGCCCAGATTTTGGCTTCTGTGTTCCATAAAAGGAGCCAGGACTCCTTAAATAGTAGTGGATTCTCTGTTACAGGGTAGGGAAAATAAAGTTGTACTTGAAATAAACAGTTGTTACCACAAAGTGAGAATACTTTCAAGGATGTCTGGGGACAGTCTTTAAGAGGGGAAAATGTCTCCAGAGATCAAGTTGTGACAATCAGACACCTAAAAAGAAAACAATAAATCTGTCAAAAGTTATGAGTTTATAATATTTCTCAAAATAGGTAAATCATATGAGATATATGGAAGCAAAGGCATCCATGAATTTCCAATAGTGTCTACAGAAGATACACATATCAAACAAAATGGTATAGGAACTGTATTTTATTTTCATCAGTCCCATTAGAAAAAATAAGGTAGTAATAATTTAAGAAAGAGGTTATGGTAAAAAGTTGTTTAAAAAGTGCTAAAAAATTGGTAGGAGCGACAATTAAGGGATGCCCACTAGAAAGGCTGTAAGAAACCATTTCTAAGCAATAGACCAACTGAAACCATCCCAGTAATTGCTGGCTTTATGGGGCCATAAAGCACAATCAGTTTCCTGTACTTTGGTCTCAATTCTCTTGGAAATAATCTAAACCCATAAATATATTAAGGTTCTTAATTTTGTAATTTGGAAACTTAATTTTTAAGTTTTCTTGAGATTGTCATTCTGTGTCCATGGTGAATGACTTTTGATATTTGATGATACAATATGATGGAGATAATAAAGAAACAAAATGAATCCTTAGCATTAGTATTTTTATAAGTGTAAGTTTAGTAATGATAGGTCATAATTTTGTTTATTTGTGCACTCTGATTTTTAAGGAGAGGCAGTTAAAGAAATCTGACATAAAGGACTTGAGATTTTAATTAAAATACTTAGAAGATTTTAACAAGTTTGCAATCAACGTTTAGGTGCTCAAGGCAATTTGATTTATTAGAACTATCCATTGAGATTTACGTATTTATGAGTGTTTGGGTACTTAAGAAGATTTTGTTGTTGTTCTTGTGAGTATCTGAAAATCTGTCTTCCTGAGTGTTCTAAGTGCTAGAAAGAATCAGATATATCAAATTTGTGGTTTTAATTAAAAATGTGTAAGACTGCTTGTTAAAATTTTCTTTAAATATTTGCAAATGTTTAAAGGATTTTAATCTACCAAATGCACAAATGAGTTGAATATTGATTGAAGAAAATATAAAAGCTAATGTTTTTAATTTAATCACAAAATTGCCTGTTTTAGAAAATAAGATTTGTAAGTTTAACTTGAAATGTGAAAATCTGGGCTTTAAAATGAAAACTCTATTGAACAGAATATTAATTTAAAGGCAAATAATTAGCAATAGATATTCTTTTCTTTATACAAAAGCCAACTCCACCAAGACATCAAAAAGGCTAGTGACTAGACTGAAAGAAAAAAGCAAGTTACAGAAAATTACATAATATGATATAATCTTTACAAATGAAGAAAAATAACATGAATCTATATATTTTATATGGATTACCATATAAATAATAATAAAATATTAAATTGTGGACTGAAGAGGGGAATATAGTAGATATCAAATTTTATCTGAAATATATTTGTCAAAAAAACTAAAACAATTATAAGGTATTTATATTTATTTTTAGTGGACTGTACATTTGTGATTATTACATTATTCATTGTATTTTTAGTTTTTCTCAAAAGTATCTCTAAGATAAAGTTTCAAATAATAATACATAGAGCACGTAAGGGACTAATAGAATAACTGATTTGGGCAGATATTTGGGCTATTTAAATAACTGTGAGAATAATGGCTGAGTAATTACAATTATACAACAAAACATATTCACTAAACACAAAAGAAAAGAAAAAGCCACTTAAGAATGAAGGAAGGTTCTGCCAAGAAGTCTCACACATTATGACTGACGCACAAACAGTGACAACTTGACATTTGTTATTTTCTTCCAAGCAAAGTGGACAAAATAATGTGTATTTGAGGAAAATAGCAACCGATGATGAAATATGTTGTTTCCAGTAGAATCTGGAAATAAACCATAAAAGCCTGTTTTGGAAACTCCAAATGGAGAAAAGTTTACTTGCCAAAATCTAAGTAAAATAAATGTTGATTTATCCCTGCAATATCAGTGACATTATTCATGGAGAATTCATAGTATTGGGTAAAATATTTAACCAAGTTTATTTTGATGAAGGCATTAGGATGCATCTGAGAGATTTTGTATAAAACAAAACCAAGGGATTGTTGTGGCATGGTTACTTCAGTGTGATAATGTCGTCACTCATATTTTCCAGCAAATATTGTATTAACTTCCCTAATTACCCACCTTATGCACAAAACAAGGTTCAAAATGCCTTCAGGCTTTTTTTAATAAACAAAATCCATCTCTAAAGGATAAAGATTTTCTACTAGTGAAGGTAATCAAAGGAATGGTTGCAGGATTTGTAGGCAATTCCAGAATCAGATTCCAAAATTATTTTCATTGATTGCAACATTGTTGGAGGAACTGAATACAAACTTATTTAAGAGAATAATATTGACTCTAAGCCCTGTTATTCTTATTTGAGAAATCTGTCTTTCTATTTTGCACAAATGTCATCATTCTATGCTACTCTTGAACTTGTAAAGGTAAAGAGTTGGTGGGAGTATATCACTTATTGAAGCACATGGATCATGGATTCAGCTACGGATTGAATTCTTATTCTGCCCTTTAACTAGGGTGTGAGACTCAGTGTCTGCATCCATAAAATGGGGGTGAGAAAACTTACATTTCAGCAGGCTGTGAGCAATGAGAACGATGTGAAGCATCTAACGCAAAGCCTGGTGTGTGGCAAGCATTCAAGAAGAGGTAGCTATTATGATTTAAAATGTTATTATTTATGCTATAATTATTCATTTGATAAAAGGGCTGTTGACTTTTTTCCTCTTATTAAGTTATTGCCATTCGACTTGAGACAGAAGAGAATTTTCTATTTTGATTTTAGTTATTTCAATGGTCAAAATGAAAATGAATCTCCCTGAAAAACTCACAGTACTATTGTTAAATCATTTGTAATAAATATTTATGCTGATAGATTTTCTAGGTCCCAGAACTGTATTTCCCACCATTTTTACAACTTTACTGCCTTATTTTCTCTAAGAAATTCAGTTCATATTCATTTCTTCCACGTAGATGGAGGCATTCACTTTACAAAATTTTCCTTAAAAAAAAAAATCCTGTATTTAGCTTATCTAACTCATTGGTTAATATGTTTTTCAGAAAACTTAAATTGATATTTCTTTATTTTCCCACTCTAAATATAGCAAAGATGAATGAGTATTAATTTTATTAAGATATTTGTATTTTCAGGTTGAGAGAAGCATCTTCATTTGGATTAAATAAATATCATTTTTAATGTTTAAAGGACATCACAATTAAAATAGTAAATACAACATCAGTTGGATTTAGGTCTACTCGTGTAAAATGAGGAACCCTAATCCAAAGATACATTTGATCTCTTACATTCTCCGAGTCTATATATTACTGGGTATCATGTTTGATAGTCTTTTGTTAAACCTGTACTAACAGTATAATATTTACTGCCACTAAAATGTTGTAAAAGACATTTACATATGTATATCTGAGAACCACTTTAAAATATAAATAAGTACCTACAAAAAAAGGTTATCTTACAATGTTTTTAGTCTGACTGACCTTAGCTCATCTCACTTTCCAGAAAAAAATGAGTTTTTCTAGATTATTTTTAATGTACTATAAAAACATTGTACGCCTTTTGAGATGCTCTGGAAATGTAATTAAATACCAAGATGGCTACTAACTTGATTAAGAAGAAAGTACAGCTAGGCTTTTATAAGCCAGTTGAAACTACTGTGCCCACTGCCTTATTCAGTAATAAATCACATCTGATATCTGGAAACAGAAATACCCATGTCAGCTTTTCTGTTCTTTCTCTGCCCATAAAAGGTTGAAGGATTGTATGAGAAAAAGATTTCTGATGGGGTCAAATAAAATCTCACCCATACTGTATTGGTACTTACAGAACTGCTTTAGTTAGTGGAGTTTGAGGCTATTTTGTCAAATAGCTGATGTACTGCAGGAAGGGCATGTCATATTTGTGGTAGATATAACACAGTACCAAAAATTACAACAATTGTTCTTAAGTTTCCTGAGGTAAGTAGGAAATCTAAAAAGTTCTAATAATTAAATATAAAAGAAAAATATTTTGAATATCATTTTCAATTGGTATTTTACTTTTAGCTTTTGCAATATTAATACCAGAGAGAAAAAGGTGAATAGAAAAATAATCTGAATATAAAATATCTATACAGAACGAAAAATCTGATCTCAATTGAAAAGACAGTATTATATTAATTTTAAGAGGATTTAGATTAAAAGGAAAAGAAATTCTTCCTTTAAGTGTGTAAGATGCTAGAGTAGATCTTTAGGAAAAAAATGAGCACTTTCAGTTTTGGAGATTTTAGAGCATAAAAAACATGCAGACCTTTCTGAATTTTAGTTGAAGAGTGGCCTGGTCAGTCTTTATGCAATATATGTTTTCCAGTATCTCTATGAATGAATAATTCTATGTAAAAATAATTTATAATAAGATATAAACACAAACCTATGATGGATGTCCTGGGTTCGAATTCTGGCTCTACCAATCACCAGCTGTGTGACCCTGTCCCAGTTATTTAACCATACCAGGCTATAAAATAGGGATAACAATACCTGCCTTAAGTGTTCTTGAGAGGATTAAGTTAATTAACACGTGTAAAGTTCTTGGGGAAAATGTCTGGCACACAAAAATTATTCAATAAATATCAACTATTATTACTATTTCAGAGCAGTAGTTCCCAACATTTGTTTTTGCTGAGACTTAACAAGACAATGCCTACATGGGCAACAAACACTGTTGGTCCATTTTCTATGGTGTAGCCCTCCTGACTCTCATGACAAACATTGTATTGGAATTCAAATTAGCAAGAGTGACTTTATTACTGTGATAATTTTGAATCTGTTTTAACATAAAATAAGAAATTAAATAATTTTAAAATGTACTTATTTTTAGTAGCAGGTTAATAACAGTACATATCACAGAAGCTCATGACACAGTTGTGTGTTGAGAACACTTCTTTAAGGAAGAAAAGGGAAGGCAAAGAGGTACAAGGTGAAACAGAGGCTACATTCTTGCATAAGGCTATTAAATTAAAAGTAGTTCCTCTTTTGTCATCCATCCATCTTTATAGCCATCAAATATTTATTGAAAATCGATATGGGGATGCAAAGATTGAAGAAACTGTCAGGAGCCTGCATGCTTCCTGAGGTCCTGTGTTTGTTTATTTTGCTGTTGTTCTTTATTTGTTACTGTTTTTGTTTTCTGCTCTCTAAGGGAACTTCTCATTCTAGCATGACGGAAGAGTCAAGTTAGCTTCAGAATGAACATTCAGCTCTTCAGTGCTCTTCTTGAGATTATATATATATATATATACACACACACACACATATATACACATACTTATAGGGGTTGCAGGTGAATGACTTGCCCAATCCCATGTCATAATAAAAATCCAGGTATCTATATAATATAATAATTATACCATAATTTCAAATCTTAACATGTTTTTAAAAAGCAGTCAAATGCACGCAAGGAGAATGGCTCCTGTAGACAGCATTTTGAGTGACGTGTGCCAGAAACAAAGGCAAGCACTATAATGCCTCACCCATATAGATGAACTACAAATGTGTAAACTCAAAATTGAATCTTAGAGCACAGCCTAACAGGGAAATGATTATTGTAATGTCCCAGATTGTAAGCTCTTACAGCAGTCAAATCTATTCCTGAATTGTAATGGCTATCTCCAAACTCTGAGATGTTGCTCCCTTGGTGTATAACTTGATTGGTTTCTGGAATATTGGATATCTGTGTGACACCTGAAATTCAGAGCCAGAGCTCAGCAGATATGAATGTCAATATTAATGCATACAGCAACTGCTAAAAAAAAAAAAAAAAAAAAAAGGCTGAAAAAGAGCCCAGACTTCAATTAGAGATATGAATGAAGCAGATCTGGTTAAGACTAGGGCAAATCGGGCCAAAGGGTAAAGGCTGAAACTGACTGCGTGTTAAAACTTCAACTTCCATGTGAGACCAAGGGAAGAGATGTTTATTTGGTGTAGGATCTATATTTCCTACACAGTATAACTTCTACAGTCAGTTTGTTCAAACACCACAATTACATGGAACTTTGAATAGGAAATGAGATATGGTAGGTCTGTATAGGTTAGAGTGAAACAGCAACACATTTCAAAGTAATTTGGGAGGAGAATAAAAATATATATTCGGGGCCCCCCTGAAGAGCTGGGGGAGGATGCGGAGGTGTTGGACTTCCTCACCTTGACTGTTGCTGATGTTCTCACAAACATTGGGGACTGACAGCTTGACATGCTGAGCCCTCTGTCTTGGGGCTTGCCCCTATGAAGCTTGTTACTGCAAAGGAGAGGCTAAATCTGCTTATAATTGTGCCTAAGAGTCTCCCCCTGAGTGCCTCTTTGTTGCTCAGATATGGCCCTCTCTCTCTCTAGCTAAGCCACCCTGGCGGGTGATCTCGCTGCCCTCCCCCCTACATGGGACCTGACTCCCTTGGGTGTAAATCTCCCTGGCAACAGGATATGACTCCCACGGATGACTCTGGACCCAGCATTGTGGGATTGAGAACATCTTCTTGACCAAAAGGGGGATGTGAAATGGAACGAAATAACACTTCAGTGGCTGAGAGATTGCAAATGGAGTCAAGAGGTCACTCTGATGGACTTTCTTATGCACTATATAGAGAATACTTTTTAGGTTTTAATGTATTGGAGTAGCTAGAAGTAAATACCTGAAACCACCAAACTCCAACCCAGTAGCCTTGACTCTTGGAGACTACTGTATAACAATGTAGCTTACAAGGGGTGACAGTGTGATTGTGAAAACTTTGTGGATCACACTTGCTTTATCCAGAGTATGGATGGATGAGTAGAAAAATGGAGACAAAAACTAAATGAAAAATAGGGTGGGATGGGGGGATGATTTGGGTATTCTTTTTTATTTTCATTTTTTATTCTTATTTTGATTCTTTCTGGTATAAGGAAAATGTTCAAAGGTAGACTGGGGTGATGAATGCACAACTATATGATGGTACTGTGAACAGTTGATTGTATACCACGGCTGCTTGTATGATATGTGAACGTATCTCAATAAAACTGAATTTTAAAAAAGTAGTCAAATGCAATAATACTCAAAATGCTGACAATTCAGAAATAGTTATATTTTACGGTATAAGCATGGGCAAGTGAAATGTCAAAATGGCCATTTTGATGCTGTAGACTTTTAGACTTTTTGATGCAGCTGTTTGGGCATCAAAAGAGCAAATCACTAAACTCTCAACTTCTTGAAATACCAAGTTATTTGCACAAAATTCAACCCCATTTTATCTCTGACCCTCATCACATTCCTGGCTTTCTGACTGCCCCCAAATCGGGCAGCAATCCATGTCCAGCCTTAACCTCACACTGGGCCTCGCTCACCCAATGGATAACACCATGAGGATACTTCTTATGCTCATGTACCACTCCCTTTATTATTATTTTTTAAATTTACACCTTGAAGTGATTGAACATCGAAAAAGCTGTGTCAAAATGTTCTGTCTTTACAAGAGCTATACTTGCAAAAGATGAGCAAGAGAACAAACCTACAGAAGAAAAGGTACTCATATATTTGTCTAAAGTAAATGTAAAAATTCAAAAACTAAGTGCTCTGATTTGCTCTGATTTTATTATTACAGAATCATAATATTTAAGGATTGGAAAATACCTAAAAGATCTTATATTTTAGACACCCATGAAAAACTTGACTTTTGCACAGGTTGCTATGTTCCCTGTACTCACAAGTCTTCTCTCTTCAGGTAAGAGACACTTGACCCTCACCTGTATGTCAATCTGCCCCAGGTGGTGAGGAGAGAAGGAACTCCGGTTCAACACTCGGAGGACTTGACCTCATCTCAAATCCTACTCCAAAGGTGAGTTATCAGAAACTGGCTCTCAACATTGTTTCCTGTGCTTATATCTCCATTTTCATTACCTCCCTTAGGAAGTGGGGGCTGCCTTGCTGCCCTTAGGACTCTGAGAACACCACCTTTTATGGGAGCTCTGCTACCTCCAGACATTATCTTTGTGATGTAGACTGCCATACATTCCGGCTGTATCTCTAGATCTCTCTGGCTCCTATATTTCCCATGTCCACGATCCATCTGTCTGTTACCTTCTGCTGGTTCTCCTTGGGGCTAGTCGCAATTGCAGCCACCTGTTGCCTGCACAATACTCGCTGAATGCAATGTGACACTGCTTAAATCCACTTCCTCCCATCCCAGCTAGGCCCACTTGTCCAACTCCTGCTGCCAGTGTCTGAATCTAGGTTTAGGTTTTGTCTTTCCCAGATTGACTTTGGTTAATATACTTCTTGGTACTCAAGTTAAGATGATATTTCTATTGAGTGGTCATCCAAGTTCTTGTGCTTTCAAAGTCCAAGAACCCACTAATTTTGAAGAAGCCCATTTTATCTTATGAAAACTAATGATTAATAAAAATGTTTTTATTATGTGAAATTGAAATACCATCCTATGTAAACACATGCAGTTCTTTTGTGCAAATTAGAAAAGCCCCGCCATCCCCCACCCCCAGAAGACTAATTAAAAAAAAAATGGCCTCTGTATCCCACAGCCTACACCAGGTCTAAGTCTTGGCCACAGGGGCATGGGCGGAATCTGGGTCCCATTTACACCCTCGGCTGGATGCTCTTGTGCAGGACACAGCCTGCACAATGCTGTATAGTGGTTCATGGATTGGTCCTGGTTCTGCTCCTTGGGGGTCTCAAATAACATGTAGAAATTTCTTTCACTCAAGCATTCTCCAATTATTTGGTATCAGTTACTCTATTCCTTCCGCAACTTCTTTAGATTAAATATCTCAGGTTCCTTCAATTATTCCTCTTCAGGAGTGTGTTCAAACCCCATCACCTTCCTGTTGGCAGTGCTCAGAATGTGTTTCTGTGTATCTATATTTTTCTTCAGTTATGCCCTAAGACAAACATTGCAATAGTCCAGGTTGGTGTCACCAAAGTGCAAAAGAGTGGGTTATAATTTCCCTTGTTCTACAACATTCTGTGCTTCTTTTAAAGCAGCCTCAGACTGCAGAGAATTGGAACAGGGTGACAAGAGAGACTTTGAGATTTAAAGATCAACCGTTCTAAGTTAAAAAATTATCAAACAGATCAAAACCAAGGATATATTTTCTTAAGACCATTTTTTTTATACAAGCTTTGAGTTATTCTGAGGAAGTAAATGCTAAGCCAATTTTGTGTGATAAATTTAATTAGATTAAGGTTTTGTATCGTATTTCCTTCAATAAAACAAATGCTGATTCACACATGTAATTTCAAACTATCTTCCTTCAAATCTATGTATAAACATACATTTATCATTCACTTATTAAAGTTATATGTTGTCTGTGCCTAATATTACTTGTAGCTGTGTTAGAGCTTAAGGCAGTAGAATAATTTCATAAAGGCTAGACAAAAAATTTAAACACATTTTCGGAGCAAATAATTTAAGCACATGCAGAGAGAGGGAAGGTAGTAAAAATGAAGAGATTTATGTAGTTTTCCATGTTTAAGAAGAATCTTATTATTATATTTTGAGTGCTATCGAGAATGCTGATGATGGAGGTCATGAAATTTAAGGTTCTTACGCAATGTAGTTAGATCATGGTTCAGTACCAATTTCCAAATGGCTTCCATGCTTCTAAAACAATCAACTGTTTGATGATATGGCAAGGATTGAACCAAATTAAAGGGTTTGACTAAAGTGGGGTTTGGAAACAGACCTGTGTCTAACAGCTTTATCATCTCTGTCTTGTTTTCCTGCTTTTATTTTTTGGCAGATCAGACCAGGATCTTTGTACAGGAGGACCAAGCGGTAGACAGCTGACATGAAGTGGGCAGAGGGAACAAGAACCAGTGTGATAGGGAACGCTGAGGTAGCATAAGAGAGCTGTAAATATGGAGGCTTCATAGTCAGACACACATGGTTTGAATCCTGACTCTCTCACTTTATGCTGTGCGACATCTGGCTGAGTTATCTAAGTTATCTGAGGCTTAGTATTCCTGTTTATAAAATGGGGTTAATAATAGCCATTTTGAACACTGTTGGAAGAATTAAGACTATATTATGTAAAGATCCTAGGATATAGTAAATGTTCAATAAAATGCTTCTTATTGATTATCTATAGGAAAGTTGACACAGGCAACATGGATCCTTTTACCACCTATCATCTTTTTCCAGAAAGTGATGAAAGGAATGGGTAGTTAGGTTTAGATTTTTAATTCACAATTCATAATTTTTATTTGGTTTAAACATTGGTTACAAATACAGTTTTAGTTATTTTATTTAAAATTGATGTGCTCAGCAGTTCCCATTGACACACAGAGATACGAATAGTAGCCCTTTCTGCAAATAAAAAGTATTTCTCTTCCCATTTCCCTACATTAAAGATTTTGGGAATTTAAAAGTACCCCTTAGAAAGTTGAAATGACTGCTACAACACTGATATGATGATTTGCAGTGCTCCTGGATGAGGGGTACAAACACATAGAGGACGTTATTAGTAATCTCCAGTTGTTAGTAGTAAAGTATGTGGTCAGGAACTAAGTAAATGATATGCCCTAATTTCAACACACTGTTGGCTTTGGAATTGGGGCCAAATTTTCATGACATGTCTCCAGCTGGCATCACAGAAGTGCTGGTTTTCTGGATGCAAAACATCCTGTTCAGGATCCCTTAGGATCAAAAGAACTCAGCATGGGGATTAGCCTGCCAAAGAGATAATGCATTGACTTACAGAGAATAGGATGGTGACAAGACCATTATATGACCCTGAAACAGGTTCAATATGCTGTAGTGAATACACTAATTCTACTTACTTTCTTTAATTATCGTGGATGATGGATATTTTATGCATGAGATGCTTTACTTCTTAATTTTCTCTCTTTTGGCGAAAACTGTCTTTCAATATTCATTTTCATTATGAGTTTTAGATATAGCCACACTTGAGTGACAACCTGGTCTACATGTAAAATATCAGAAATGAGAGTAACCACCCAATGGGGTGGAAAGATCTTGAGATTGAGATCTGGAGGATTTGGGGTTCTGGTCCAGTTTCCTACATATAACTTTTTTGAGCAGAATAGTAAAGTCACCCCAGGTCCTCATATTTAAAGTGAGGTGCCAATATCAATCTCCAGAGATGCTGTGAGGATTAAATGAGGTAAGGTAAGCATGTAGTTCAGGCCCAAAAGGTAGAAGGTTCTCAACAATTGTTTACTTAGTACAAGACATGAAATATTACTCATGGGGTAATTCTCAGAATAGCAGAAAGTTTATTATCTGCTGTGCTGGCTTGAAGCTGTTATGTACCCCAGAAAAGGCCATGTTCCTGTGGGTGCAGACCTATTGTGGGTGGGACCTTTTGGTTAGGTTGTTTCAATTGAGATGTGACCCACCCCATTCAAGGGGGTTCTTGATCCTTTTCTGTCCTTTATGGACAGAAAAAGCCAAAAGAGCTAAGACAGAAAAGCCCCACAGGAGCTAAGAGAGGACCCACAGAGGAAGCCACTGGAATCAGAGCCGAAAGCAATGAAACCCGGGAGAAAAGAACAGCAGACACCGGCCATGTGCCTTGCTATCTGACAGAGGAACACCAGATGCCAGCAGCCTTTCTTCAGAGAAGGTATCTTCCTCTTGATGCCTTAATTTGGACATTTTCACAGCCTTAGAACTGTAAATTTGTAATCTATTAAATCCTCATTGTTAAAAGCCAGGCCATTTCTGGTATATTGCAATTTCGGCAGCTCTAGAAAACCAAAACATCTGGTAATTGAAACAATGTTCAAATATTAACTCAGATATGAAAATCTCTGTATAATTCTTAGAACATTAGTTTTTTTTTCCATTTCCATGGAAGCCACATCAGTCCCTCTGACTGAAGGTAATAAACACCTGAAACAAAAATTTAAAACTAAAATTTTATTATTCAAAATTCACAGAAGTCATCAATTAGTGATATGAATGAAACAGGTCTGGTTAAGACCAGGGCAAGCCAGGCTAAAGGATAAAGGTTCAGACTGATTGTGTTTTAAAACTTCAACTTTCATATGAGACCAAGGGAATAGATATCTATTTGGTACAGGATCTAAATTCTCTAAACGGTACAACTCTACAGTCGATTTGTTCAGAAACCACAATTGCATGGAACTTTGAATAGGAAGTGAGATACGGTAGGTTAGTATAGGCTGGAGTGAAATAGTGACACACCCTACAGTAATTTGGGCAGACAATAAAAAATATATTTACAGCCTCCCCCTCCCCAGCCCCGAGGATCTGGGGAAAGGTGCGGATGTGTTGGACATCCTCACCTGGACTGGTGTTGATGTTGTCACAAGCATCGGGACTGGCGGTTTGATGTGCTGAGCCCTCGAGCATGGGACTTGCCCTTATGAGGCTCCTTACCACAAAGGAGAGTCTAAAGTTGTATGTAATGGTGCCTAAGAGTCTCCCCCTGAGTACCTCTTTGTTGCTCAGATGTGGCCCTCTCTCTCTCTAACTGAGCCATCTCGACAGCTGCCCTCCCCCCTACGTGGGACCCAACCCCCAGGGGTGTACATCTCCCTGGCAACGCAGAGTATGACTCCCGGGGATGAATGTGGACCCGGCATCGTGGGACTGAGAGTATCTTCTTGACCAAAAGGGGGATGCAAAATGAGACGAAATAGTTTCAGTGGCTGAGAGATTCCAAATGGAGTCGAGAGGTCACTCTGGTGGACATTCTTATGCACTATATAGATAACACCTCTTAGGCTTTAATGTATTGGAATAGCTAGAAGTAAATACCTGAAGCTACCAAACTCCAACCCAGCAGTCTGGACTCCTGAAGACAATTATATAATAATGTAGATTACAAGGGGTGACAGTGTGATTGTGAAGACCTTGTGGATCACACCCCCTTTAGCTAGTGTATGGATGAGTGGAGGAATGGGGATAAAAACTAAAGGACAAATGGGGTGGGATGGGGGGATGATTTGGGTGTTCTTTTTTCACTTTTATTTTTTATTCTTGTTCTGGTTCTTTCTGATGTAAGGAAAATGTTCAGAGATAGATTGTGGTGATGAACGCATAACTATGTTATCATACTGTGGACAGTGGATTGTATATCATGGATGGTTGTATGGTGCGTGAATGTATTTCAATAAAACTGAATTTAATAAAAAAAAAAAAGCAAAAAAAAAAATTCACAGAAGTCAATAAAAAAATTACTTGTTAGTAACTAAACTTTCAATTTTTTTGTTAAGTTTGTAGTATATATATTTGTAAATTAGTAAAGCCTAAAACTGCACAAAGACTTTTGGGACACTGTGTGTGTGTGTGTGTGTGTGTGTACACACACATGAAATTAAATTATGTATTGATGTTATTATTGATGTATAATAGCATTTTCAAATAATCCCACATGACTTCATAAAATCAAATTCACCCACGCTTTGGCTACTGCTAACATTTTAATGTTTAATAAATGTTACTTTATAAGACTATCAGATTATTTTGCAAATAAGAAGCCTAATACCATAGGGAAAAAAACTTAAAGAGTTTAGTATTTCAGAACTGGCATTAAGTAAGGTTGCTAGGATAGTACTTAGTAATTTATTATATATGCATACTAAGTAGCACTGTGCCCTTATTATTACTGATGGTCTGTTACTTCACTGATTATAAAAAGAAAAGTTGGCATAGAGAGTAAGGTAGCATTGGATGTAGCATTCACTAGATATAAAAGAACCCAACATATGTACTGCATTTCAGCCAGATATGGAGTACAAAGTAAAGGGCATAATAGAAAAAAGTAAAGTGTATAAGAGAATGATATATTGAGAAACAAGAACTTATGACATAGGCAGCAGGATCTTGGCATAATTTTTATACTTGGACGTTTAGTTTCTTGCAGAGGCAGACTGCAATCCCTCTGAAATGTAAGTAAGAAGAGGACAAATATGGACTGGGACACCAACCACTCGTGGGAGGAGTGGTGGTGTCAAAATAAAATTCATCCTTTCATTGTTATTTACAATACAAAATGCTAAATAATTATTTGTGTAACACAAATTTAAATACTGGATATTTTCAGCTGCAATTTTTTGTTACCCATATTTAAGCATACTTTTAAAGAGACTTATTTTTTTGAATAAATAGAACACCCTAACCAATTTTTCAGAAACAATTAAAACATACCTGCATCTGGAGGAAACTAAGGACCTTCTTTGAGGTCCAAGTAGACGTTGACCACTCTTGATTGGATCTGTCTATCCCCCCTTACCTAATGGGCAGAGAGGAACAGTTGGAGGATTAATGTGCACAGAGATCCTTTCACAGGATTCTCACCATTACCATCACTGTTGATATCAGTGACTGCCTTGAACCAACTCTAGGTGCTACCACTGCAACTACTGAAGGCACTAAGAAGCCTTACATAAATCAGGGTATGTGTTTAGCCCATTTTTGACAGCTTATCCGGACCGTCACTTGAGTTATTTTTTAAAATAGTTTTTGTTATTTTTCAGAATGGTTGTATACCAGGCTCTCCTTTGGCAGCTAATTTTGCCTTTCCCTAAGCCCTTTAGAGTCTTTGCAATAAAATGCATTGCTTTTAATGAGAAAAAAAAAATGTGCAACCTAAAAATGAAAGTCTTAGAAATGCATTATTTAAAAGGCAGTTAGATAAAAGAAATACTTATTTCTAAAGAGGGTATGATTTATGGTAATTGGATGATGCACCTTGCCTTCTGAGAAAGGGACTTGTTTGACTATGCCTGTGTTGGGCTATCTGGTAACTTGCTCATAAGAATGAACATTTAAGGGTTTGGAAAAATTTTAAAGTCTCTATATAGCTATACAGTAAGGATACACAAACAAGAAGATTAGAAAAAGGCTGATTTTTCCTAGAAGTCTGGGATCATGCCTTTCCTATATTCCAATATTACACATTTAAGGCATACCTGCCTGCTAAATTAACATTAAAGACTATGTTTACACATACAAAATCAATTAAGTCAATTAGCCTGCCATAAGCTGCTTCCAGTTTTTAGGCTATGCTATCCAGATAATACTATTTCTCCTTGCTTTCTATGTTCCTATGAATAACAGTGCAAGGGCACTTAGCCTAGAGAAAAACAAACAAGTGTTACTATCTTTAGATACAAAAAAAGAGGTTGGCTAGGTTTATAAAAAAAGTCCTTGGCTAGGTTTTTTTCCTAGCTCAACCCAATCACTGGAAGAACTTGATTATAAGGGTGCTAAAACACTAGAATGAGCTCATGAAATACTCTGCAAATTAGTAAACATGTCTTTCAAAAGCTATTTGCTGAGAGATTTGGAAATCATTAAAAAATAAAAAGAAAAAAACTGTAGGAAAGGAATTCTGAGCACTCTGTGAATCATAGTGAGAAAGCAGTCATTTGTTATTGCCCCTCCTTGTTCAGTTATTAGAATATCTTAAGTAGATTGAAAACACTGAGTCAATTTCCTTTTTAAATACAGTAGGCATGATATTCATTGCCTCCACACTCACTCCTCCTTAGAGAATTTATCCTCCCACTCCCCAAGAAACAGCTCTATTAGCCCATGAGAGTATTCTCATCAACCAGCCCAGTCACAGTTGATTGGATCAGGGTGACAATTAACTTGGGCTGGGCAGTCAGGTCTCTTTCCTAGGGATGTAAAATCAGGGCTTCCAGGACAGGAGTCAGTTACTTGCCTCAGGGGGTTTGGTTTGAAAGTTCATGCAGAGTTTGAGCTAGAGTTGGCACCACTGCCAGCCAGAACAACATGCAAGCCCAAGATTTAATAGCCAGGAAACCATGAGTAGGCAGAGAAATCTGGTTTGCTGTGAAGGCCGGAAAATGGAGCAGACACACTGAAAAGAATCAAAACGAGAAGCTAGAAACCCATGAGATATGAGTTATTTGAGTTGGTTTAAATGAGTTTTTATACTTTTCAACTGGGGGTGGAGTCCGGTTTTGTGAGGCCTGTAAGGTAGACTTTTTAGGGCCCTAACTTCAGAAGAAGTAGTCAAAACTTGGAACAAGGACTCATGTAAGTCAGGGGTCCTGAAGCAAGCTCCATTAGCTTTCCATTCACCTCTGCTTAAAACCAAGTGATTCCTGATAAAGGCATGTGTTTTAGTTTCCTAGCAGCTAAAACAAATAGCATATAATGGTTTGGCTTAACAAACGGAATTTATCGGCTCACTACTTCAAAGGCTAGAAGGCTTGTTTCCTCCTGGGGTTGGTATCTTCTGGCTGGCCGGCAATTTTTAGCGTTCCTCGCTTTCCAGTTACATGGCAATGGTGGCGCACATGGCGAAGTCTTCCTCCTTTCTCCTCCAGTTTCCATTGACTTCTGGCTTCTGGCTGCTCTCTGTGGCTTCTCTGCATCTGATTTTCACTCTGCTTATAAAGAACTCTAGCCACACCTTAAGTGAAGTACATCTTGAAGACATCTTACTTACAATTGGTCCACACTCACCAGCATGCAAAGCAAGACCAAGAACGTGTCCAAACTGGGTACACAATTCAGTGCAACACAACATCCAAAGACACACCAAGAGAAGCCTTTTGCAATAGTTCAGGAGGAAACAGGATTGCTTTTTTAAGGAATGTTTTTCTGGTCACCCCCTAATTAGGGGAATTCTGGAGACTCCTTTCTTTTGGCCATTCCTTTTTCTCAGGAAGCCTTATGTGCTCCTGGTATTCTGGGGACAACATTCACCAAGTCATTCTCTAACTCTTCTTACACCTTACTAGTCCTCCTATTATTTCAGTTTTGCTACTTGCCCTCTGGGTATGTACTTGTGTTTTAAATTATCATTTAAAGAAATCTCAGATGTTAATGTTCTGTATTTGGAATTCTGCTGGTTGGTCTGCATAGTTACAACCACCTGCTTTCTTCTTGAGTCATTATTAATAAAAAAGAAAATTCATGAGGCACATGCTGTTTCCCTGGCTGGCTGGCTTCTCCATTCTGGTCACGTCCTAGGAGGGTTTCAAACTGCCTGGCAGTCACTTTTTAAATCCTACTGGCCTGGGAATACTTTAGAAGACTGGATAGCAAGTACTCATGTTGCTGTCTGAAAATGTGAGCTCTCAGCCCCAGTACACGGCGGATACTTCAGACAAAGCTTCTAATATTGTGTACTTCAGTACTAATCTCCATGAAATGGACAAAAAATATGATCAAAGGGAAAACTACTCAGGGTGGAGGGTGATCTCTCTTCCCTCCCTCCACCCCGAGCACCTCACCACACCAACACACCAGCACACACAGATGAGAGAGCCACAAAAGGGCTGCCGTGAGCCAGAAATACATAAACGTCAAGATAAAAAGAACTAAGATCACAGAAATTCAAATTCATATCCCAAAGTGTGTGAACTACAATAATGGTTTTGAAGAGGAAACTATACGTAGAACAAATGGATTTTTACAGAGAAAGTGGATACTGCTTGATTAAAGTTCTGGCACTAGGAAATGAAGAAATTGACTCCTAAAAGTCACTGACCGTAAATAAGAAAGAGAAAAAACATACACAGTGATGTGTTGACTAATGTTTTAGTATTGTGCCAAGTTGTTTCTGTGATTTGCCTCACATCATCTTCAGAACATCTCTCTATTATTATTTTCATTATTTTATAGATCAGGAAATCAGAGCTTAGGAAGATTACATAAGTAAGCCCGAGTCACACACTTAGCGAAGGGTGAATTCAGGGCTCCAACTCCTGTGTGCCAGGGCTTGTGTGTGCACTTAGCCTTTATAACGTAGGCATGGAAACCCTGTCGATCAGTTGTTACTGTTGAAAAAATTAAATAATGGAAGGCTCAAGTCATAAGCAGCAAGATCAAAAGAGAAACCACTGGAGATTTTAGTCACAAACTAGATGAACCTTTGAAGAGTGAAGGAGTAAGCTGAGAAGAGTCTTTAGTGTGCTGGGATCAAAAGATGGCCTTAAAGAATGTATAAAAAATAGACTTTTAGAAATGCTGCCTGGGAGCTGCTACACACGAATATGTCTATGCCAAGTAGTTCAGATGTAAAAAGAGTGGAGTGAGGTTAGACTGCTTTTACAGGTAACTACTTCAGTTCAGTTCAATTCAACAGAAATTTACTGAGTATCTAGTATATGCTGTTTTCTTGCCTTGTGGACTGAGAGAAAAACTTACATGGAAATACAAGATTGATCCCCTTTTCTTATTCACCTCCCAATCATGTATATTCTTTCTGTCCCCCAAACCTCGTTCATTAAACAACTATTATTGATTATCCTGTAAGTATCAGATAATGTCTGAGCTGCTAAGGATACAGCCATGAACAAGATAGGTAGGGTAGGGTCCCTTCTCTTGTGATCAAGAAGGTTCCTGAGTTTTTGCTTTCATGGGGTGAACTTGGTTTGCATAGGAAGTTCAGGATGCCTGGTCAGCGGGGGCTGCGACCAAATGGGAATCACAGTGCATCTGAGAGAGACTTGACGTGAGCAAGAACTGAGGGGAGGCTGAGGTAGCAGGGTGCTCACCAGGCCAGGAGAGGCCAGAGCCAAGTTCCACCCACCTCAGACTTCACAAGAATGCAAGTGGGCCAGCATCAACTAGGTGGATAAGGAAGTCAGGAAGGACCCCAGGGTGCTGCCCAGGGGCCCCCAACTCCTCTCCTCTGCCACCGTTATGTAATCACATCTCCCCTTCCTCCATGCCTGGACACCAGGAAACACAGAAGCAGGGGCTACTGAAGAGACTAAGCACTTTTAAAAAACTTTTCCCCCGAGAAAGACTGAGCAATTTTAAAGGTCTTGTGGAAACTATCTAATTGGACTAAAGTTTAAACGGAATTGGAGGTTCAGATTTTTGTTATGTTCTGCTTCCTTCCAGATGGGGCTCCAGAAGAAGCCTGGATTAGTCAGACAGAAAGTGAGAATAAGGGTTGGGTGGAGAAGTATCACCCTGAAAACATGGGGGTAGGGTGGGGAAGTATCACCATGCTGTGACCCTTAGCATTATTTGCTCATATCATATGCAATGGAGTGCTTTTCTTCTCTCTCCCACTGGGGTCTTGGCTTTTCAGTCAAGGGTACGTTTTCCCTCTGGTGTCCTGCCCAGTGTCTTGCACAGAGAAGAAGGTTAGTAGTTACTTCTTCAGCATAGAGACAACAAAAGGAGAAAAAGATTTTTAATCAACATGATTACAGAATTATAAAGAAATAACATAAGAGAGTACAAACAGCTATAAAAAAGCAGGAATAGATGAGGGAGGCAGGGGTAAAGATAGCTAAATAATGAGTACACAGCTTAAGTATGAGAAAAATAGAGGGATACTAGCATTTTAGGGGAAGCAAAGATAAGATCATATATTGGAAGAAGTGATGTATGACATAAGCAAATTGAAAGGAAAAATGAATAATGTGGGGGGAAACAAGTAAATTATTCATCAGCCACTTCCACCCAATGGGGTAAGATTAGTTAAATAACTTTTGTTACCTATGTTTACAAAAAAAACAACAGTCATTGTTATTTCTACCGATACTTATTTTTAATGCCATTGATGGGACTCTTTTCTCATAGCATTATGGAATAGTAGGGCATATGCAGTTAAAAGGTAAACTTTATTCTTATGATATGACTCTATTGGAATAGAACTTTATTATTATAGGAATGAGCCTTTGGATTTGTTAATGAAGTTTAAACACTCTTTGAATATATAAACCTTTTAAATTTATTTGGCATAAACAGGCCTAATCTGAAGAAAGGTGCGAACTAGAGAACACTTTTTTTTCTTAAGCTGTTAATATTAAAATTATAGATCCATAGACGTTGCAAAAATAGTATTGAGAACTGCCATGTATGCTTCATCCAGTTTCCCTCATTGGTAGCATCTTACATAACTATACTACCTTATCAAAACCTGGAAATTGGCAGTGGTGCAATACAATTAACTAAACTGTAGACATTATTCCGATTTCACCAGTTGTACTCAGTTGTATGTGCGTGTGTATCACTGAAATTTTATTACATGAATAGAGTCATGTAAACACCACCAAATCAAAATTCAGAACTGGAGAATACCTTTAAAAGGAAGGATCAGATAATAAAGAGGTGCCATTTATAAGAAAGCTATCCTAAGAAAAACACATGAATGAGATATAAGACCAGAAAATTTGATAGAAAAAACTGAAAAATTAAATATAAAGGAAAGAAATGTAATAAACTGAAAATATAAAAGTTGGAGGGCAATGATGTAAAAATCACATTTTGAGGGTTATTACTTTCAGAAGTCTTGGGAAAATATAAATACATGTGTGACATATGGCACAATGAGGGAATGCTCGGATCTAATAAAAATTTATGTGTCAGAAAATCAGTTTTTCTTCTTGAGAAAAAGGTATGAAGTGACAGAAATAAAGGAACATCTGATCTCATTGTGTAATTGCAAATGAATTTTTGAAACAAATTTCTATGTATGTGGAGATATAGATATTAAGAAAAAAAGTAAATGTATGTATAAATAAGGTCATTACTCAATTCAAAACAAATGAGTAATACAGTCATTTTAAAAGGATTAAAGGGATTTTTAAAAGCCTCGTGACTTTTTCATAGTTGGTTAAAATGTTTGCCAATGTTGCCAACAGACAGTACCTGTCTCTTCACGCTTCTTTCCTCTAGCAGAGCCCACCACCCACTACACAGGTTGTGCATGCTTTCTCAACCTCCTTTGCAGAGGCTATATGAGTATGCAACCCAATTCTGGTTGATAAAACTCGGGGGAAAGCATTCTAGAGAGCTTTTTGGGAAAGATTTCCTCATGGATTAAAAATGGAGAAAGAGGGAATGAGAGGGAAAGAGAGAGAGAGGGAAAGGAAGAGGTTGAGAGAGAGAGAGAGAATAAGCCTCTGTGTCCCTTCTTCTGTTGACTTCTGCCTGGGGACAACATGCTTGGATCAGCTGCAGACATCTAACAACCATGAGGAGAGGCCAAGAAAATCACAGAAAAGCCAACTCACAGCTCTGGCTACTGAAACAATATTGCATTTGCCCTGTGTGTGGACCTCTTGTTATGTGAAAAAATAACTTACTGTTTTAGTCAAGTATGGCCAGATGCTCTGTTACCTGGGCCAAAGCACCCTAAATGATTCAGTGGGCTAAGAACCATGCAGTAATGCAAAAATCATTTACTAAATACCTACTATGTGCCAAGCATTACACTATGTCCTTTATGCCAATATCTCTTCCAATGAATTATCTCTGAATGCATGACTAGAAACGACCAAAAGCCAAGAATGGGCCAAAAAATGCCAATTTTATCTTGGTGATAGACAAAAGTCTGTAAGGTAGATATTTTTTACACAAAGGAATTTGTGATTTGGGGGGAGGGTTGGTGTTGATGCATGTGTGAAAAGGAAACTGAAGTGATTAAAAAAGAAAAGTGTAAATGTACATTTTAGAACTGCTCCTTTGTAATTATATTTTAGACTAAATACATTTTTTTTTACCTTTAGAAATTGGAAATCTAGGAGATTAGCTTTTGGGGGAGTAGGCAAGAGAAAGGCTATTTTCTGGCTTTATGATTATGAATGATTCTATGTGTGTGCCACATATATACCTATGCATACCCATAATGTGGGTCTGTGATGTCTTCCCTCCCCTGAAAAGAGAAAAAGAAGACAGAAAGTTCTATAAATATGGGGAAATCACTGTCTAGATGATCAAGTTCTCTCCAGCAATGCCATTTTCTCAGTTTTACTGAAAATTTGCACTCATTTGGAGAAAGAAATTCAGTGTCCCTACAGAGAAAGGATGATTTACCTTCAACCTTAAGCATGAAAACATGCAAAGTGATCTTAATAATGAATGAAGAAAATTACAATTGCTCTGTGACCTTTAAACATTTTTGTCAAAACATTAAAACTTCCTTACAGTTGCTTCTAAATAAATAGGGAAATGAAAAAAAGAGTAAAATTACTATTTATTTAGCACACTGTAATTTAAAACATTAGAAACACTGAGAATTAAATTGTTTTATTCATAAAAAAACTTATTAAGAGTGGTTTGAACAGTGCTTGCCTTCTACTCATCATATAATCTACCATATGGAGCAAACATCTTTTCTATGGGTTGAAAAACTGTCATAGTCCTTCTACGTTTGGATCAACTTCCAAACATTTAATCCTTTGCACTTTCAATGTCATGAAATATCTCTGAGGTTTCCTTTAATGTGAAGTTCTTTGCTGGTGTTACTTCCTCTGCGGTATCTTCATGCTTTTCATCACAACCACTCATGTGTGTTGATAAATTTCACCATCATGATGTTCCTCTGGCTATATATCCAGAATCTGTTGCATGGTGGCAATGTCAACATTCCCACGGTCAGCTATTTCTTCCATAATTCCATATACGTTTGATTTAAATTCTACTTTCAGCATTATCATTTTTTTTCATTGCTACATTTTAATTTTTGTTGGCTAGTTCCCTCTTTGAATTATCTATTTTTGTAAAACGTTGCATGGTTTATTGCTGGGAGACAAGAAGGCAATACAACTATACTCTTTTCTGTCTGTGCATTAACTGAATAACAAACATACAGTGACCAATAACTGGCGGCCTTTGAATGCAGTAATTTGATTGGTCACTGATCATGATGTGCATCTGTTAAGTAGTGGTTACTGGGCTAAAGAGCTCGCAGTGAAGTGCTTTATGTAAGTACTCACAGCTAATGTAATTATGACTGATATTTGAGTCATGTTGTTGGGGGATTGGAGCTATTTAACGGAAATGCAGTAACTGAAATTTGTGAATATTGAAACCATGCAAAGTGAGCACAGCCTGTAGTTTGGCACATTAATGTTAAGAGTTACTATAGGAAATCTTTGGAAAGTCAGTTTATCTCAAGAAAGGCATGAATTAGACCCCAAAGAAGAATATTTATCAATCAAATTTAATTAATTAATTTACAAGGATTCCTATGTTATTAGATGAGTTTTAAAAGGATTACTTATTGATCATATTGTATATCAAATATTCAAATTTAATGTATTTTCCTGTTCTGTAACTGTTAGCAAATTTCCATCACTAGGATAATATTTTTATGAGGGTTCAATGAGGGTCATAAAGAAAAACAGCTCATACCATGTTTCCTTTTCCTAAGTTCTCTATCATGCTGAAAGTTTCTTCATTTAAGGATATAGAGAGAGAGCAATCAAGGTGTTGGTAAAATTACAATTCGCCTAGTTTTATTAAATTCTTCTTAAATTATACATTTCCCAACTAAATAAAAAACCCTTATCCAAACGGCTAAAATTCACATAGGGAATCTCTGAACCTTTTACGGGAGGAGGCTCCCCCAGATGACGTCACTGTCAATTCAAGCATTATTGCAGTTAAAAATTCAGCAAGTAAATACATGCCAGGCAGTCTGTAACTGAAATCAAAGTTTCATGTGTGGTGACTTCTTGAAAGACTTCTTTTCCAAATGTCTGAAGAAGATTGGGAAAAACAACAGAATCTTTAACAGACTAGAGCCAAAATAGAAACACCATTTATATGTAGCTGTGTCTAATAAACAAATTTTAAAATGCTCATTGAAAAGTTAAACAGTAAGAGTGTATACTTTCCCCAATTCCAAGGGAACAAAACCTCTCATTTTTGTTTCCGTTGAGAGGTATGGCTATGAATTACAATGGCTTTATACAATATCCTATACTCAACTTCTCGGTTAATTAAGTCTCAATGTAAACTCAGATACAGCAACAAATTCAAAGCAGCATTTTTAGTTAAGGAAAGATTTTCAAAAGATAGGCCTGTAACCAGAAGTTAATTTAAAATCTCATCTGTATCAGAGGGTGAAATCTGCATGGTGAATTTTGTATCTCAACTGGTAGCATTCTTATTTCTATAGCTTAATATGCTTCTGACTCATAAACCACTTATCCCTAAGCCCTTAATTTCCATAATAATACTTTTTTCCCAGACTAAAATTAGCCAAACTTTTACCAGAGTCCCTTTCTAAACTATGTTAAGAGCTATGACTATCTTTTTCTTGGTGTCTAGCTACAATAATTAAAAATACTGGACCAAATTGAATGAAATATTTGTACTCTTGTTTACAAATACAGTGGAGTGTGGAGTATAAAATGAAAAGTTACTTAATTTTGCTTAAATTATTTGTGCATGTATATGTGTGTGTGTGTGATATATTCACCCTATCATCTGAAACAGATTACCTTTCCTCATTTGTATTGGTATTTATTTTAATAATTACCTTTTTAATCCAGCATCTTAGTAAAATAATTCATTGAATGTAACTAAAACTTGATGAGCATTTTCCCCCCTAATTTCTAATTAATTTTGATCAGAATTTCATGTTCCATGACAATACATTTTTAAATTTCAAATGGCTTAAACTATACCTCGTTTAAAATTCTACAACTAAGGTAATATTTCAGTTTACTGTAGCATACTTTCTTATCCTCTTATCAAAAATGTGAACTTAATTTGAATATTTAATAGCGGTGAGGCTTGGTGAGAACATAATAATTTTCACTGGGTGAGGCTTGGTGCTGTTTCTTTTCTAATGTGTAACAATTGATAATAAAACAATGGCCATTGATGAGTGAGTACTTGTATAGCACTTCTCGTTCCTCTGAAGGAACACTATCATTATCCATGGTACAAAATGTCAATATCAAGAGCCATTTGCTCAATGAGGCCAGGGACATAGAAAATGATAATTATGTCTTTTCTTCCACAAGGCCATGTAATTACAAGAGGAAAATTGTGAATCCATAAATGATACTTCTCAAACAGTCTGATAAAATTAATCCACTTGCTTTGTTCACCCATGTAACATGGTTTGTATATACATGGGTGTTGTCTGTTATCAATTGCTTGCAAGTCATCTAGATACTATTTCTTCATGTTTTGACATTGTAAAAAAGATGCATAGTAAATACAACTTCTCAAGGGATTAAAGTGTAACGAAAGAATCTGTTACCCTTTACTCACACTTATTCTCTCTTTCAAGATTGAATAATGGCATTAAAAATGTTTATTTATTGATTAATTGAGATTCATATACCTTTTCTTTCTCCTTTTCTAATTTTCTAGTGGGACAAGCATGTATTTCTATTGAGTTGTAAAGAACTGTATTATATTTTAGGAGGACTCATTTAAGAACCCATTTAAATCCTGAATGTAATGCTGCATGCAGATTTTTAAAGCATTCTAATATTATTTCCATTGGTTAGGTCATTGTAAGCTCATTGCACAGACACTTCACTACAAAGCAGTCATAGGCATGATCTTACCTGCCATGGTCCCTGTTGGATGTGGTTTAAACAAAAAAGGCAAATTGATTCCATTCAGGTGTGGAATAAATCATAAATGTAGTGTTAATTTACGGTTCCAGTATATGTGTATATATTAGTAATACAATGCCACATTTCTCTCTAAATGTTTTTAAAAACATGATAAAATGCTACAAAATAAAAATGAAGAGGCAGAGAAATCACTTCCTAACTCATTCTATGAGCTCAGCATTACCCTAGTACCAAAATAAAAGACATTACAAGAAAGGAAAATTACAGACCAATATCACCCATGAACACAGATGCAAAAATCCTCAACAAAATACTAGCAAATTGAATCCAACAATGTATAAGAAGAATTACATACCATGACCAAGCGGGATTTATTCCAGATATGCAAGGCTGGCTCAACATTCAAAAATCAATTAATGTAATCCATCACATCAACAGGTGAAGAAGAAAAGTCATATGATCTTATCAATAGATGCAGAAAAAATATTTGACAAAATCCAACACACGTTCGTGATAAAACTCTCAGCAAACTAAGAATAGAGGGAAATTTCCTCAACTTGATAAAAAACATCTACAAAAAACCTTCATCTAACATGATACTTAAAGGATGAGGAACTAGATGCTTTCCCTCTAAAGACTGGGGAAAAGAAAGACTGTCCCCTCTCACCACTCCTATTCAACATTGTACTAGATATCCTAGCTAATGCAGTAAGACAAGAAAGAGAAATAAAAGCTATACAGATTGGGAAGGAAGAAATTAAACTACTTATATTCACAAATGGCATGATTGTGTGTAAAATCCCAAGGAATCAACAAAAATCTCCTGGAATAATAAGCAGTTATAGAAAGGTTGCAAGAGACAAGGTTAATAAACAAAAATCAATTGCTTTTCTATGTTCCAGCAATGAACAAATGGAATTTTTAATTAAAAACATCACATTTGTTAGCACCAAAAAATGATACACATAGGCATAAATCTAACAAAATGTGTATAAAATCTATATGAAAAAAACTAGAAAATTCTGATGGAAGAAATCAAAGATGATGTTAATAAATGTGGCGACATTACATGTTCATAGATAGGAAAATTTGATTTTGTTAGGATGCCAGTTCTTCCCAACTTGAACTACAGACTCAACTCAATCCCAATCAAAATCCTAGCAAGTTACTTTGTGGATATTTACAAGATGATTCTGAAGTTCATATGGAAAGGTAAATGATACAGAATAGCCAACACAATATTGAAGAACAAAGTTGGGGACGGACAGTACATGACTTCAAGACCTACTATAAAGCTACAGTAATCAAGACTGTGTGGTATTGGTGAAAGAATAGATAAAGAGATCAATGGAACAGAATATAATGCCAGAAATGGACCCACACAAATACAGGCAACTGAACTTTGAAAAAGGAGTAAATGTAATTCAATGGAGAAAGAACAGTCTCTTCAACAAATGGAAATGGGACAATTAGACATCCACCAGCAAAAACTGAATTTAGACACTGACATTACACCTTTTATAAAAATAAACTCAAAATGAATCAAAGACCTAAATGTAAAATGCAAAACTATAAAATATTTAGACGACAACACAGAAGAAAATATAGCTGACCGTGGGCTGAATGATCACTTTTTAGATGATTCACAAAAGAAAAAGTTGGTAAGTGGGACTTCATTTAAAAAAAAAAAAATCTTTTGCTCTGAGAAAGACACTGTAAAGAGAATGAAAAGACAAGCTACAGACTGGGAGAAAATATTTGCAAAACACATTATCTGACCAAGGACTTACATTTAAACTATACAGAGAACTCTTTTAACTCAAAAATAAGAAAAACAACCGAACTAAAAAGTATGCGAAATATCTGAACAGACACCCCACCAAAAAGATACACAGATGGCAAATAAGCATAGGAAAAGATGCTCACATCACGTCATTAGAGAACTGCAAAATAAAACCACAGTGAGATACCACTACACACCAATTAGAATGACTAAAATCCAACACACTGACAAAACCAAATGTTAGCAAGGGTATGGAATCACAGGAACTCTCATTCAGTGCTGTGCTGTGATGGCTTGGAGTCTTTGTGGATCCCATAAATTCATGTTAATGATTCCGATAGGTATAAATCTTTGTAAGTAGGAACTTTTGGTGAGGAAGATCTTAAGATGTAACCCACCTCATTCAAAATGGGTCTTAATCCTCCTACTACAGTTCTTTATAAAAGGATGAAATTCACACAGAGAGAAAGTCACAGAAACAGAGAGGAAGCCACTGAAGGCTGAAGCTGGAAGCAACGTGGAAGAGAGGGGTGGGGAAGCAGATGCAGCAATCTCTTGCCATCTGACAGAGGGGTCCAGGATCGATGGCAGCCTATCTTCCAGAAGAAGGTATCATCTTGATGATGCCTTGCTTCGGACATTTTCATGGCCTCAGAACTGTAAGCTTGTAAACTAATATGATTATAAAACTAATCATAAACTAATTCCCATTGTTAAAAGCCAGCCCATTTCTGGAATATTGCATTCGACAGCCTAGCAGACTAAAAGACTGGTAGAAATGTAAATGTACTTTGGAAGTCAACTTGGCAATTCCTTACAAAACTAAACATAGGCTTACCATACCATCCAGCAATCACACTCCTAGGTATTTACTGAAATGACTTGTAAACTTATATCCACACAAAAACCTGCACATGAATTTTTATAGCAGCTTCATACATAATTGCCAAAAATCAGAAAGCAACCAAGATGTCCTTCAATAGATGAATGGATAAACAAACTGTGGTACAGCCAAACAATGGGATGTTATTCAGTGATAAAAAGAATTAAACTAACAAGCCATGAAAAGACATGCAGGAAGCCAGAGTAACAAGGTTGCATATGTATGATTCCAGCTATATGACATTCAGGAGAAGAAAAAACTATAGAGACTATAAAAAGATCAGTGGTTACCAGGGATTTGGGGGTGGGGTGGGGTGACTGATGAATAGGTCAGGGAGCATAAGGAATATTTAGAGCAGTGAAACTAAACTGAATGATACTATAATAGTTTTTACATGACTTCAGGTATCTGTAAAAACCCACAGAACTATACAACATAAAGAGTGATCCCTAATATAAACTATGGACTTTAGTTAATAATAATGTATGAATATTTAGTTCACCAGTTGTAGCAAATATACCCCAGTAATCCAAGATTATAATAATAGGTGAAACTATGTGTAGGTTGGGGTAGGGGAGAAGAAGAATATAGGAACTCTGTACTTTCTGTTAAATTTTTCTATAAACCTAAAACTGTTCTAAAAAACAGACAATTAAATATACTGGATACAAGGGCAAGATGTTCAACCTGGCTGTATATTACCAGAGTGGCTCTACAGAGGGTGCAAAAATTATTTGTCAACTTACATTTGAAGTGAATTTTTCAATGTTGTCCCAGATCTCACCTGAATTACAAGCTTAGAATCACAAAATCTCAAAACACTTATGATGGAAAGTAAAAGATGTGCATAGAGGAAATGGGAGAAGATGGCAGCATAGAGAAGAGTGGAAGTTAATTAGTCCCCCCAGAACAACTAATAAACAACCAGGAACAACTAGTAAATGATGTGGAATAACTGCTGGGGGACAAGAGTGACTGTCCACACATCATACACCAACCTGGATTGGGAGGAATGCCTGAGATCACAGCATGGAATCTGTGAGTAGAAACTGCGGACCCAAGCTCGGAGCCCTCCCCCACAGCTGCACGAACTGCAAAGCCTCACTGTAATAGAGAGCAGCACTCTCTGAACAAGCGAATATACTTCAGCCCATCTCCAACTAGGGTTTTAATTGGCAAATGTGGACTGATCAATGCAAGCTGCAAATCTCCAACAAGCAGACAGAGGCTTTTAGTGACGACTCACCTTGAAGAGCCAGGGGACTTCTCTGTCTCGGGAGGGGGAGCCCAGAGGACCAGGTGCTGTCTCTGGCCAATGGGTGAAACTGGGGGTCATGGACTGACCCTAAAAAAGGGCTATCTGTCCTTTTTTTTTCTCTCTCAACCTGAGTGGCTCAGTGGAGAAAGCCTCAGCCATTTTCAGCTTGCAGTACTCTGCAGTAGAGAAAGCCTCAGCTATTCTCCACTCACAGCACTCTGACTCAGACAAGGGTGGAGATAGCAGAGTCAGAGAGACAAAGAACCTATTTGTATGCAAACAAAAACTCCATAGGGCGATATCTTCCCTAAGAGGAAAGAGGTGTTGCCCAGATCTACTACCTGCCTTCCATTCAGAACCAGACCCCAGACCCTGGGGAAAAACAGCCATGGGCCACACCTCCTTACACCAGTCTGGAGTGACAGGCTGGCAGGCACCACCTGCTGGGCATAAAAGCACAGTGACTTGAGGCTTCACAGGGTGTACCAGTCTTCTAAGACACCTCAGGGAAACCGGATACTATTCCCTCCTCCCAAGACCTGAGCCCGTTTTGGTCTGGGAAAACCTGATTGGGGTAACCAAGGAAACCAGATGCCTAGACAGCAGAAAACTATAACCTACACTAAGAAAAATGAAGCTATGGCCCAAAGGAAAAAACTTACACTTCAACTGAGATAAAGGAATTTAAACAACTAATGCTAAATCAATTCAAAAAGTTTAGGAAAGACATGGTAAAAGAGGTGAAGGCTATAAAGAAAACACTGTGCATACGTAAGACAGAAATCGAAAGTTTGAAAAAATAGCAGGCAGAATCTATGGAAATGAAAGGCACAACACAAGAGATGAAAGATACAATGGAGACATATAACAGCAGATCTCAAGAGGCAGAAGAAAATACTCAGGAACTGGAGAACAAGAAACCTGAAAGCTTACACACAAAAGAACAGATAGGGAAAAGAATGGAAAAACATGAGCAATGTCTCAGGGAACTGAATGACAACATGAAATGCAGGAATGTACATGTCATGGGTGTCCCAGAAGGAAAAGAGAAGAGAAAAGGGGTAGAAGCAATAATAGAGGAAATAATCAATGAAAATTTCCCATCTGTTATGAAAGACATAAAATTACAGATCCAAAAAGCGCAGCATACCCCAAACAGAGTAGATATGAATAGGCCGATTCCAAGACACTTAATAATCAGATTATCAAATGTCAAAGACAAAGAGAGAATCCTGAAAGCGGCAAGAGAAATGCAATCCATCACATACAAAGGAAGCTTGATAAGACTATGTGTGCATTTCTCAGCAAAAATCATGGAGGCAAGAAAGAAGTGGCGTGATATATTTAAGATACTGAAACAGAAAATCCACCAGCCAAGAATCCTATATCCAGCAAAACTGCCCTTCAAATATGAGGGAGAGTTCAAAATATTTTCTGACAAACTGACAATAACAGAGTTTGTGAATAAGATACCTGCTCTACAGGAAATACTAAAGGGAACACTACAGACAGATAGGAAAAGACAGGAGTGAAAGGTTTGGAACACAATTTTGGGTGATGGTAGCAATGTAAGTACACTGAACAAAGATAACTATGAATATGTAAGTACACTGAACAAAGAGAACTATGAATATGGTTGAAAGAGGAAGGTTAGGAGCATGTGGGACACCAGAAGGAAAGAGAAAAGATAAAGACTGAGACTGTATACTTCAGTGAAACCTAGAGTGTTCAACAACTGTGATAAAATGTACAAAATACGCTTCTTCATGAGGGAGAATAAATGAATGTCAACACTGCAAGGTATTAAAAATAGAAAGGTATTGGGGGGGAACAATCAATATAAACTAGAGGCTATAATTAACAGAAACAGTGTATTATGCTCCCTTTAATGTAACAAAGACAATACACCAAGGCTAAATGCATATAAGAGGGGGGCACAAGGGAAGGGTATGGGACTCTTGGCATTGGGAATGTTGTCTGACTATTCTACTTTAGTTGAACGTTATCTTTCCTTTTGTTGCTTCCTAGCTGTCATGTTTTTTTCTTTTTTCTCTTCCTTTTTTCTTTTTCTTTTGTCTCTCTACCTTGACTCTTCCTCCTGCTTTGTAGAAGAAATGGAGATGTCCTCATATAGAAAGTTGGAGGGTGGTGAATACATAAACATATGACTATACAGGGAACCATCGACTGTTTACTTAGGACGGAATGTATGGTGTGTGAACAAAACTGTCTTAAAAAAAATGGGTTGATGAAGAAACCTTGAGGGCACTATATTGAGTGAAATAAGTCAGACACATAGGACAGATATTGCAGGGTCTCACTGATATGAACTAATTATAATATGTAAACTCATAGACATGAAATATAAGTTACTAGGATATAGAATGTGGCTAAAGAATGGGGAGCAGTTGCTTATTATGAGTAGAATGTTCAACTAGGGTGAACTTAAATGTTTGGAAATGAACAGAGGTGACAGTAGCACATTGTGAGAACAACTAACAGTGCTGAATGGTGCATGAATGGGGTGGCAAGGGGATGCTCAGAGTCATATATGTCACCAGAAGGAAAGTTGGAGGGAATGTATAAAACAGTGAACCTTGTGGTGGGCTACGTCCGTGATTAACTGTAAAATATTAGAAATCTCTTTGATAACCTAGAACAAATGTATGACACTATAACTAGAAGTTAATAATAGAGGGTCATATAGGGAAAAAATATACCTATTGCAGACTATAGACTACAGTTAGTAGTATTTTGACATTCTTTCATCAACAGTAACCAAACATGCTATACCAATACTATGAGTCAACAATGGAGGGGGTGTGGTTAGAGATATGGGAGGATTTGAGTTTCCTTTTTCAGTCTTTCTCTTCTGGAGTAATAAAGATGTTCTAAAAATTGAAAAAAAAATTATTGTGGTGTTGGGTGCACAGCTGTATGATGGTACTGGGGACTATTGACTGTACACTTCGGATCTATTGATAATTGTGTGGTACGTGAACAATCACAGTTAAAAAAAAGTGCATAATTGATTGGAATATACAATATTGTCCTTTCTCACACTAATGTCTATGAGAGGGAGAAGGATAAATGGACAGAAAGAATCAAAAGAATTAGATAAGTACCCAGTACTTCAGTTAGGATAGGTCAGTGGTGCACTGGTAAATGTTTAACAAACAGCTCCCTGGGAGCTGGGGTGAGGACACTAATCTACAGCATTTGCTGATTTCCGTGGTGTAAATACTCCCACCATGGCCTATTTCAAGCTGTCAAGATGATGTTACTGAACGTGGAGTTGGGAGGAAATGCACAGCAGCTCGCCATTGTGATATTCCCAACATACAGATATAATAAACATGAATATATTGATTCGGCAGGGAAATAAATGTATCAGCAAGGAAAATAATTAGGGAACGATGAGTTTTGAGTATTATTTTTTGTTTTTAATCCAATTTATTTAAACATAAATTTATATAATTAAAATTTTAATAATGTGTGTGTTTAACAACTGCCTCACAAAATTCCTGAAAATTTAACATTCTAGTGTGAGCCTCTTCTGGCACACCACTTAGATAGGTAGATCTTTATTTTTCTACAAACGTAATGAAGTAAGTCCTTCTTACTTATGCTAAAATTATGGTTGTGTTCTTTCTAATATTATTAAAGTGTTCATATTTAATTTTATTAGGAAGCCCACAAAGAAACTTAATGTTTAATAGTTTTTCAGGGAAAAAAAAATGAGAAATAAAAGGGATAGTTTGTTATTCACTAATTCTAAGTTTATGTGTATATATAAATGTAGTGAACTACCTCCATCACTATCTTTCTGTATTTATATGTACATAATGTATCTATCTATGTATGTAGGCACATAAATTAATATGGTAAAATCTATCTATATCTATCCACATACAAATATAAACTATGTTCTGGAAAAAAATCTCAATTATTTTCATGAAAATAACTCTGCAAAATATAAATTTATAAAATTAATCATAAATATTCTTAACTTTATTAACAAGTATAGGTAATTTTTAGAAGTATTAATTTTCTGCTGTAGTATTTATGGAATAACTTGGATTATATGCAAACAATTGTAGAGGATGGAGAGAAGTTGGTGGGACTCAGATAGATTGAATATATATATATAAATCTAAATAATCTGTAATCTACTCTAGTTATGATTTTATATTTTGTCATCTACATGCTGATTTCTTCAAAAAGTGACGCTTTCGGTAAAGTGCAAGCAATGGCAATAATGATTGCGATATTAAAGAACAAATGGGAATAAAGGAAAACATGCCAGGAAAGTATGGCATGTTATGATGGTCCCCAATCATTGAAGGACCAGTAGCCAGACTTGTTTAGATCATAGGAGTCTTTGCTGAGTTGGTCCCAGATTAACAGCTGGAAATGAGCTCAGTTCCCGACTGCTGAGTGCTAATTAATGCTTCTAACTGTTGACACACATTATAAGAGGCAAAAAATTGTATTTTGCAGGAAGTGTCATTGAACTAATAATTTTAGATGTATGTTGACAAGTTCAAATATTAGAAGTTTTCTGCAACTTACAAAATAAATCCTCAAGATGTTCAGGAGGTCCAATAAAAAAACCTTCATATGGATTGTTTTCTCATGTTTGAACTACCTGAAAAGTGATAACAATACCATCCTTAAGCTGATCATACATCATTTTAATACAGTGACTTCTTAAATTGCTTTCAAATTCAATAGGACTTAAAAATTATTCACTTTGATTATTTATGAACCAACTTCTAAGCAATCAACTACTTTTGGGTTTGAATATCTTTGAAAGAATCTTTGTGAACACAAGGGATACTTGTTAGTCAAGAAGCAAGTTCTTTTTTTCATGTATAATGAATCATGAAGATTTGAGGCTCTCATTCAAAAGGAATGGAAAAGATTAGGAAACATTTAGTGCATGTAAAATATAATTTGATTTTTATATCCTTGTCTTCCACTGGGCCATGAATCAGGGATACAGATTAATAAGAGGTAATAAGAGGCACCCAGCTATCTCAGAAAAACACAGCCCTAGGCAAGTAGCACCCAACCAGGAAAACCTGGCTCATTAGAGAAGCTCCAGGCTCTGGCTCTGGCCTGGAAAGGCAGAATTCTTCCGTGTTTATATAACACTTTCATCTGAGGATTTCACGTACTTTGCAAACATTCACTTGTCAATTTTCACAACATCTCCAGGAACTAGACAAGTGTGAAAGATTATTATTCCCACAGGAGAGTTGGGGGCAAGAGTCATACAGAAGACATCTTTGTCAGGAGACACAGCAAAACTGACAGAGCACTTCTGCTGTGCATGTAGTAGGCTCTCAATAAATAGCATTTACTGCATCTGAGTCAGAAATGGAGCCAAGAAGCCACAACTCCTTTGCTTAGAAAGCAGACCCCAAGCAACTATGAAATAAACGTCATTGTAGATCACGCAAACTGTGCATATCATTTCAGATAACTAAACCACTTTAGATCCAAACTAAAGGCCAGGCATTAAACCACCTCCACTGGGCTTGGTAGTGATTCTGTTCTACCTGCAAAGGGCTGAACCAAGACTGAACCAGACTTCAGTGAAGCAATAAATAAGATTATATAGAGAAAGCCCTGAGGACCCTCAGAGACCAAAACTCATGCCTTACTAACCTCTTTGAACTCCCTCTTGATTTCTTTAGAAGTTTGAAATCCCCATGAAGGCAGCTAACCCAGACAGCCAGTCAAGCCCCTGGTTCATTACGTTTTGACCCAATATAAAATAAAGCCCACCTGCCTTAAACCCACCCCTAAGAAAGCAGAAAAACCTTTGCCCGATCAGCAGGAGTCAAGCTAGCTTTCTATTTCTACAAAAATTATTTACACCCCTTAGAACCCTGAAGCTACTTCCATTCTTCCAAGTGATCTGGTTTCCTTTGCTGTAGCAAAACTTTGTTGTCCTGAATAAAATGCTGTACTCTGCAAACTCAACTCTGATTTGTCTTTTGACAAGTTTGGAGGCCCCAGTAAGATACAGAAGGTGCCCTCTGGGGCTGAGGGCTCCGGCGACCAACTAGGTGAGGCATCTATGACACACCGCTTTGCAACTGCTGTCCCATCACCAAGACTCCAATCCCCTAGGTAACTGTTTCCTATATCTAAACTCTGCAATTTGTGTACAGTTCAATTGCCTTTCATTTGGGACTTTGGTTTAGGTGCCTTTAGTTAGGGTTTGGTTTTGGATCTGTCGTCAGATCTTCCATTTGGTTTTGTTTCATTTCTCCCTCCAGGTCTCTAATTGTGTCTCTCTCAGAAACATAGGTTTGGGAATTGATGAGGCCCTCTAAGCCGACTCTGATCCTGGGTCACATGGCAAGTGGTTTGCCAGTCCTCTGGTGCCTCTGTTATGAGTCTCCTTTCTACCTATTATACACCCATTTGGAACTTCCACTCACCCAGGGATCTTGCTAAAGTCAGAGGGATATCCGTGTGGCTGAGCTTAAAGGCCTGGGCCTGAGAACCATTTTGTCTGAGCACAGGATAATGGTGTCTTCCTGCCCTCAAAGTCTCATCCTCCTGTGGCTTTCTGTTCATGGGTGGATCTGATGAAGGACGATTTGTCTTTGATGTGGCCACTTTGAGAAACTTTATAGGAACAAAGCAGTGCACTTGAGAGGTGCCTCAGAAAAGGCAGGCGGAATCCAAGATCTACACTTGGGCTGCTAGAGGCAATCTACCTCCATAATAGCTTCACTTAAAGGTTCATTATAAAGAGGAAAGGCCAAAAATAGAACAAAGGGGAATAGCTCCCCCAGGTTCCTCTACCCAGCCCTTCCCCCATAGCTGCCCTAACAGGTTCCGCTTGACCCCCTGAGGGAAAATTATATAGTCCTGGCTCCCTTAAAGATTATGCCTTCTATTGAATCTGGCTTCCCACTAGAGCAAAATTTGAACCATGGACCTGAACTGAATTAAAAGCTATAATTAAAGATTTCTCCAAATAAGACCAGCAAATATTCATAGGAGAATTCAGAATTCTTTTGGGTACATATGATTCAGGGTCACCTGACTTATACCAACTTGTACACATCTGAGGTCAGAACCTCAGATGCTAAATCCTGGATGGCAAAAGCCGGACCCAGAGAGGAATCTACAAGGTACAATCCATCTCACAATCTGAGAGTCAAATAGGCCTGAGATGTAGGACAAAGTTTCTGTAAGATTACATGTCATGGCAAAGAAAATCTTAAAGGATTCCTCCACAAATTATGATTGAAACGCTTTAGCCCTCACAGTAAGTAAATAACCTCAACTTGTTGCATCTACCAAGAACAAAAATTCTGATAAAAATATGAGTGGAGCAAGGAGAGAAAGCCGTCTCTTTTACATAAACTAGCGAGTTTTGTATTTCTGTGTTTCCGTGTTTTTATGTCTAACTCATGGCTGAAAAAAATTTAACTGAATTATAAGCTCTCTATTGGTGTCTGTCAATATGTTTAATGTATATTTTCCTACCTCTGAATGGTAATACCAAATTAACATATAAAAACCCTTAAAAGAGATCTATTCAAATTGCATTTATATTTAAATTTATACTCCTAAAGACCCAGAAATTAAGGAACCGAACTCCTAATATTTCCAATGTATTATAAGGAGAACTAAATCCAAATGTTTTTAAAAATTCAAGTGTACTTAATCTATGTAAACCTTTGGTAAACAGGACAAGTTTAATATTGTTAGTTAAGTATAACATTTGTCTTCTGAGTTACTAATTTTAAATACAATACAGGCATATAATTTTACTCTACTTGGGTATGTTATTCCTAAATTTATACAGGTTTACTAATCAAATAAGCTAGCATTATATCTACTAGACATTTAAAAGATGAAAAATGTGAATTTGTATTTAAAACAAATTGAGTTATTGTTCTGACAAACTTTATTTCAAGAGTTCTTGTGTTCTGTAGGATGGTGGCTTGAAGACAATTTTCAGGATCTTTTTGGGAACTTAAGTACGTAAGGTATGCGGGATGTATTAGTTTTGTCCTAAAGTAAATTGACTGGGTGTTGGAAAATGAGAGACAGGAAAGTGTAGGTCAAAACCTAAATGGATATAGAAAGTTGTAGAAGGTTTGTGGAAATGCATTTTATTTGTCATGGTCAATGCTAAAATTTCATAGTCTTAATTATAAGGTATTTTTGAAGAGCTTTCAAATCAGACGGAGCTTTCATATCACTCACTCCAAATGGGAATTTGTTTTCTTTTGGTTATATGATGAAATTTTGGGGGGATTATTGGTCTACTCTTGGTGAGAGATTATAGAAGATTTTTTTAAACCATCTGAGTAATCTGCTTAGAAGGCAAAGATCCTATGTCTTATCAGAATAATAGCCTCAATAACCTCATTAATATTTATATTGACCTTATCATTCTTTATTGTTTAAGAGAAAAAGTCTTCTCACTTTTAAAATAATTTTTTTCTTTTTTTTTTTCCCCACAATCGTGTTACCTCTCAAATTTACTTTTAAAATCTTTTATTGTCACTTTGGTTAAGTAGGTTTATCAATGACCTATCTTCTTATTAAGCCAACTGTTCAAACCTCCTGACAACTTTTGAAATCTTTCCTTCTCAAAATCAAACTCTAAGGATATCATTCTGATTTCAAAACTGTCTTCGGGATTTTCCAGAGGGTCCCTGGAAAATCACAAAGAATTTGTTCTTTCACTTTATAAAAGGGGGGGGGGGGGGGGCTAGAAAAAGTTAGGTTCATTTGATACATTATGAATTACATGGGAAGCACTGTCAAATTAAAAAGAAATTTTTAACATTCTATTGGTTAAATTTGTATGGTTAAAAGGTTATTCATATGAATATTTAAAGAACATATAAAATTCCTAGAGATTTGACAGTGTTCTCACTGTCTGTGATATGTCCTGATGCTGATTTGCATAATAGACAACAGATAGTGTTATTGATCATAATTTTAGTTATTTTTTTTTAAATGCTACATGCCACAAAAACAATCAAATTTCCTTGTTAGTTACATTGTTTTACTCTGATGCTTCTTTTAAAGTGCTTGTAGTCAGCTACAGGTCAGAGCTTCATCTTCAGCAAAAAACAAAGCAAAACAAAACAAAATGGGTGGGTACTTTAAATAAGAAGCAAGGTGAGTATATAAATCATGCTCTACCTGTCAATTAACATAACCCTGGTAAACTGAAGAAGTGGGACAGGGTCAAATACCTTGACCAACAGGATCCTTTTGGACATCTTCAAATGGACTTTATACAGCTACCCTCTTCTATGGGATATGAATATATCTTTGTTATCATATGTCTATTTTCTGGATGGATAGAAGCTTTGTCTTGTCACAAGGCTACAGCCCTCACAGTAACCTAAAAAGCTAATAGACTTTGTTTTCCCACCTGGGGAATTCCTGCTATTCTCTCAAGTGATAGAGGCTCCCAATTTACTGGAACTGTAATCACTGAACTTTGCAGTAGGTCTTACCTCTCAATCAAGAGCTTCACTGTCCCTACTACCCTCAATTGTCAGGAAAGGGAGAAAGAATAAATAAGTTAGCTAAATTACTTGAATCCCTCTCTCTACCTTGGCCTAGGGTTCTTCCCTTAGCCTTGATGGCCATAAGATCTAGCCTATAGGGAAAACACTGACTAACCCTCTATGAAATCATAATGGGAAGATCCATGAGCCTTATTATTTCTCCTGCTTTACTGGATTCCAACCTATCACAATGTGCAAACTGTTAATTACTGTTAAGGGACTAATTGCATAGACACAGTTCCACCATTCACAGATTTAGGCTGTCTTTCCTGAGATTCTCTACAGTGAACTCTACATGACCTTCAACCAGGAGACCTGATATACTGGAAAAGGCATCAGTGAAAGATTGCTTTAGAACCTAGATGGAAAGGACCTTATCAAGTCTTATTGACCACCACTACTGCAGTAAAACTGCAGGGAATTGACGCCAGGGTCCACATGTCACAACTAAAATGTGCTCCAAGTCCTTAAGAGGTTACTCCCATTTTGTATCTCAAGCTAAAATTGACAGAAGGATTCAAGAAGGAGGCGGCATCTGATGCAGACAGCTTCTGCCCAAGACACTGGAACAAACAGATGATACCTGAGATCACAGATAAAGGCACACCTGAATTTCCTAATCTTATTCTCTGGCTCTTCCTTTTCACTATCTGTCTAAACATTCTCTCCTTTATCTTATACCTCTTACAATGCCCAATCTCCATCCTCAATAATACCTTACCTTCACTATGATTTTCTTTTATCTCCTCTTTACCCTATTTCTGCCCAATGCACCCCTACCTTGAACAAAATTCCTTTGTCCTTCTAGCACACCATATAGCAAATAAAACTAATCAGAGTAACTGTTGGGTCTGTGCACATTTCCCACTTAGTCCCAAAACAGGTTTTCCTCTAATAACCATCCCCCTTACACCTGTAGTCTTGGGCCTGAGAGTAAACATCGAATATACCCAATCAGATAGATCTCCTTTTTGGGATGACTCTGGGCTGTGATGTAGCCTCTCTAACTCAAGGAATGTGATATTTTTACCAGAAACCAGACAGATATAAATGGCCACGCTACAGGGAATAGTAAATGTTCAGTTTCTATATGGCAAGACTCCTTTTCCTTTCATGAGCACACTGTAGGGGCCAGACCCCCTTTAAAGACACCATTTTTCTCCAAGCACCTCAAACTCAATGCACAAATTTCTGGTCGGCTGGAACGTCAGGCAAAGGAAATCATTGGTTCATCAGATCACTGACATCAGATAACAATGAAAATGATGATGGTTATGACTCTCCTTTTGGAGTCTATACACAATTAGCTCTACACACCTATATCCTATTTCTTAAAGGCAATAAGTAACACTTATCAAGCTCTTCAAGGACAATATTTTGCATGTGGACATAAGACATACAAAGCACTATACATAAATTGGGTTAGTTCCTGTTATATACCTAATGCTGTTCCCCAAAAGGCTTTTTATGATAAGCTTTCACAAGAGAAAATTACAAATATGAGGGCTCTTAAGACCTCTTCCCATACAATAGAAATTCATACAGAGACTATTGCCAGATTAGAGACAGCTCTAAACGGATCATGACAAAATCCATAACCCAGGCTAAACTTAAGGGGTTTTCTATTCTTGGTATTGTTCCCCCTTTTCACTGGGGCAGATATCTCCTGTGTTGGAAGATGTACTATAAGATTATAGATGGTATTAGAAAAGGTAACTTTACAGTTAGAGAAATCTGTTTTCCACCTAGGGCAGGGCGTCGGCTCATTAACTGATGAAGTACTGGAACTTTGCAAATAACCCTACAAAACTGATTAGCATTAGACTATATTTTGGTTTTCCAAGGAGATGTGTGTGCACTAGTGGGTACCCAGTGCTGTGTATTTGTAAATGACAGTCAAGAGGATGTTTACCAAGAAGTAAAGATAAGAGAAGCCCATCCTAGAGAAGCAGCCGAATTAGCTTACCTCCCAAATCTAATTGGCCTGAGACTCTTTTTGGTTAGCGTCTAGGCTAATGGGGACTGTGGTTCAGTTCAAAGATGTCCTAATAGGGGTACTTGTTATCCTCTTAATAATATTCATGTTTATAATATCTGTCATTGGATCTCTCTTCTCTAATATGCAACTATGCAGCCACTAACTCAACAAACGATACAACTGAGGATACAAAACCAGCATGAATGGAGCAATGAAAATCTTAAACTTCAGGTAATCCATGAAATCAGAGATGAAACACCAGAGACTTTTAGTGGTGAATGACATCTTGGTCAAGCCTCCTTAACCCAGGGAATAACCAAAAGGGGATAAATTGATAAAATTACATAAAGAAAGGGAAAAGCCCTAGGAACCCCTCAGAGCCAAAAACCCATGTCCGACTATCTCTTTGAACTCCCTCTTGATATCTTTTGAAGTCTGAAATCCCCACCAAGGCAGCTGACCCAAATAGCCAATCAAGCCTCTGGTTCATTACGTTTGACCAATACAAAATGAAGTCCAACTACATTAAACCCTCCCCTAAAAGGCAGAAAGCCCTTGTCCAATCAGTAGGAGCCAAGTTTTCTTCCCTCTTATGTCTACAAAAATCATTTGCCATCCCTAGAACCCCGAAGTTTCCATTCTTGCAAGTGATCTGCCTTCCCTTGCTGCAGCAGAACTTTGATGGCCCAAATAAAATGCTGTAGTCTGCGAACTCAACTCTGATTTATCTTTTCATACACTTAAATCTCTCACCTGACAATAAGCCTCCCTATAAATCATAAATGCTTCCGATTTTTTTTTCCTGTGGGGGAGTGAGATGTTGTAAAATCTCCAGTCTTTACAAATCATAAATTGATTATGCTTACAAGAAGGAAACCAACAAAAGTTGATATCCTCAAAAAAGGTAATCAGTGTATCAATATAGATAAGGAATATATTTGATGCAGATAAATATTTTAAGCATTGAAGTGCCTAAAAGATATTTCTGAGTTTTTATTTTAAATTCAAAGAAGTTGGAGACTTTCAGGTATTTGTGAATTACTAGAACTAAATCTATTTTGGAGTGGAGAGGGGGAAGGCTCATGAGTGGGGATTAAAGATATGAAAGGATCAATAGTTCATGGAATCTCCCATTAAAAGGCCAATTTTCAGAAGCTACTCAAAATCATTTATACTTCCACTTCAGGTAAACTGCTGTAGAACACCCTTCAATCATCATCATCACCATTAAAAAACTTCTGGGATTTTCCCAAGAGACATCAACCTTATAACATTCTATGAAAAAATCAGTAGCTATCGTTCTTTAGTCTCTACTCCATTCCTTATTCTCTAGCACAGAACATAAAGCAAGGCACATGGTTTTCCCACGTGGGGAATTTAAAAGAATGAAGCCCATTTCAGGTCTTCTGAATAACTTTTTTTATCTAAAGGAATACATTCCTCATTAGAGCTTCCAACTTGGTGAACTGTACATTTATAATAATGCCTTTATTACTCAAAACATCTTTGGAACTAATTAAAATAAATTGCAACATCCTTTTGAATGACAGTCGGCACTTTTCACCCTTTGAGGGTGACCTTGACTCTAATAATCAAACATCATTCAGAGCCAAGTTTGGTAAGGAAGGTGCATAATCAGGCAGGGTAATCCCCTTTAATTAAAAAAAAAAAAAAAAGGGGGACTATTGGGCCATTAAGCTAACTTGTGTATGTTCGTGGTTTATAAATTGGCTTTAATGTCAATTCCCAAGGATAGCTCCACAACTATTTTGAGAAATGGTGATGCCATTAGTATAAGATGAGAGTGTCCCAAGGGACCTATTCTGAAACTCTATACTATATACATACAAAACTGATGGGATGTGTTTGTTTAAAAATAAGCCTCATTATTTTACAGTCCTATTCCGTCATAGTTTGATGTCTTCCTCTAAGCTAGAGTATTATTCATTCATGCCCTTGTTCACTCAACAAGGATTCACCTGTCATCATGGTGCTGATGATAAGATGAAGGGCTCTGGAGTCTGATTGGCACTTTCTACTGTGTAACTCCGGACAGATTACCCAGCCTCTCTGACCCTCAGTCTCCTCTTCTGAGTAGAATGGTACAATATCAGTACGTTTTCTTAGTGCTGTTGAGGGATTCAGTGAGTAATTGCACGTGCTGCCTCGTGCCCATGGCAAAGTTCTCCACAAATGTCAGCCTTCAACAAAGTTTTACTGACAGCCTACATTTTGCCACTCACTGTGCTCTCAAAATTCATAGGTGGGGATTAAAGCAAATCATAAAAATAAGTAATAAACTAATTATAAAAATAATAATGAAATAAACTGTATCAATTTCATATTATTATTATTTATTTAAAAACATAAGAATATAAAAATCTCCCAAAATATTCATTGAAGATTTATCTAGGTAACTGCTCCTGTGCCCATAACATGACTTATTGTGACAACAGACACTAGACAACTATTAGAGAATTCATATATGCTAATAGCCCTGAAAATCCTCATTAAAGCAACTGAAGTTTTAATCCGAAAGTTCTTAACATTTAAACTATAAAAAGAATAGTACCTTCATATAATAATATTTGAAGTCTGAGCTGTATAGAAATATTCTGCGTAAAACTTTGTTACTATTCTTTTGGAAGTGTGACATATCTATGGGAATTAAACAGTTTCTGGATCAAATTATAGGTGAGACAGTATTCTAAAGAGATTTCTGGTGTTTCTGATGGCTGGACTCGCACAGCAGGGATCTGCGACTGACCCACGTACACGTGAAGCTCTGCTTAGAGGCCCACTAGGATAAGACTTTGCTGTCACAAAGTCATTCTTTTCCCTTACATGTGCTTACACATTCTCTATATCTACTCTCTGCATATAAACAATGCCCCTGAATTTCTCATTAAGTGGGCAATGTTAGAAATGCCCTTCTGTTTAAGAGGATGCTTAAGAATAATAAAGCTTTTCCATAAGGTTTTCCAAACAATAGTTTTAGCTTAAGAATGATCCCACTAAAGGTATGATTTCCCAGTTATTTTGGCAGTTGCAATTATAGATTCTTGGGCTTAAATGCTTAATTAGGAGCCTTTGGAAAGTTCCATGTCAAGCTAAAAATATTTCTAATGTACACTTTCTGCTTACTAAAAGCTGCATGGAGCTGTAATTTACAAAGGAAACTTGTTTCCTTAATTGTTGTGTCAGTCAGCAAAAGCACAGGGAGCAGGCACAGAATAATCTGTTTATATTTAGCTATTCCAGTGGCCATGAAATGTCACAAACTTCATGTAATTTAGGGAAAGGTTAGGGATGTCATTTCTATAGGACTGAATGCTTTACAATTTGTTTTACACCTTTTAAAATTACATGCTTCACAGGATTTTTATGTATGACTTTTATTTCCATTATTATAATTTTACCTTTATGCAATACTCCAAAGTGAAGTAAACAATATTGGTTAGTTGAGTCCTATTTTAGATTAACAAAAAAATAATATATTGACATATAGAGTTTGAATTATAAAAGTTTATTTTATCCCAATTCTACTATTTTTACATTGTCTTTAGTTTTTGAAGAAAATGTTTAATTATCAGATAGATCTAGAGATGAATAAATGGGAGAGAAATGCACACTTTCAGAATGACTCATCTATTTACCAAATGTGAAGAAAGAAAAGGGGAAAGACTAAAAATGAGCAAGCAAAGAGGAACAATGCCTTTTGTACTATGGCACTCTCTGTTTTTCACATTTATGACTTGAACCTTTCCAAAGAGAGCTTGCAAGGTTTGTTTTTAGTGGACGGGCTCATCCCCCAAAAAAGCATAGGGGCCTGTATCATACGTGGTTACAAACTCAAGCTGTAGACTCACACAAATTTTGGTTATAATCCCATTTCTGCCACTTGCCCTCAGTGTGACCTTGGATAGATTACATAATGTCTCTGAGCTTCAGGTTCTCTGAAATATGGGGATTACGGTAACTGCTCTCCAGGTTGTCTGGTGACAGGCATGAGCTAATTGATGTAGTGCTTATCACGGTCTATACACACAGTATGCACTCAATGAATCACAATTAATTCTATTATCACTGCTATTGCTGACTAGCCACAATTCTAGTTTAGGCCTAAGGGCAGAGAAGACAGGAGCCAAAGTAGAACTGACGGTGGAGATTTGACAGTAGACTTAAGAAGAAGACTTTCTGGAAGTAAATTCAGCAAATATCAATATACTGCCATGCTCATCTCCAACTTCGATTAATTTCCGAAAGGTTACATCCCAGAGTAACCCTCCCCAACCTGAAAACTTTTCAGCCTGATCTCTCATGAACCCTTACTTTGTGATGTGTGGGAATCTCCAGTTAACAGAATTTACTAATCCTATTATATTTCTCATTTATTTTATTCTTGAGTTTAGTTTTGATTAAAAAGTACTGTATTGGTTTGTATATATTATGTCCCCCAGAAAAGCCATGTTACTTGATGCAATCTTGTGGGGGCAGACGTATTAGTGTTAAGTTGGAACGTTTGTGTTAGGTTGTTTCCATGGAGATGTGACCCACCCAACTATAGGTGATAACTCTGATTAGGTAATTTCTATGGAGGCATGGTCCCACCCATTCAGTGTGGGCCTTGATTAGTTTACTAGAGCCCTATATAAGAGCTCAGACAGAACGAGCTTGTTGCTGCAGCTTACAGAGACATTTTGAAGACGGTCATTGAAAGCTGACACTTTGGAGAATGCCATTTTGAAACACAACCTGGGAGCAAACAGATGCCAGGGGTTTTTCAGACGCCAACGGCCTTTCTCCAGTGAAGGTACCCTATTGTTGATGCCTTACCTTGAACACTTTATGGCCTTAAGACTGTAACTTTGTAACCAAATAAACCCCCTTTATAAAAGCCAATCCATTTCTGCCATTTTGCAAAATGGCAGCATTAGCAAACCGGAACAAGTATTATACACTTCACGTGCATTAATCAAGAGGCTATATGAAAGCAATTAGGGACCGCTTGGCAACCAAGATCCACAAACAATCTATTAAAAGTTATTTAACATCATCATCCTTTAGATACATCTGTTTTATGCTATATTTGATTTGAATATCAACAGCCCTTAAATGTTTCATAATGATTATAATAATATATAGAATTAATGTTATTGATTAAAGTGGACATATGAATTCCAGATCTTTTAAGAAATATCTGTACTTAGTATTCAATTAGCATTTTATATCTAAATGAGAGGAAGAACATTTTGATGCATATATGATTTTTTTTGGTAATGACTTTATTAGGTAAGTTGATGGTTTACAGACAATCATGCGTAAAATACAGGGTTCCCATATATCACCCAATTTTTAACAACTTGCATTGGTATGGTACCTTTGTTATAATTGATTAAAGCACGCATTTTCATAATTGTACCATTAACTACAGACCAAGGTTTAACTTAGGGTTCACTGTGTTGTACAGTTTCACAGATTTTTAAAAATTTTTAATTCTAGTAACATATATACAACCTAAAATTTCCCCTTTTAACTACATTCAAATATATAATTCCTTGCTATTAATTACGTTCACAATGTTGTGTTACTATCACAACCACCTAATACCAAAACTTTCCATCATCCCAAATAAACTTTTATTGGATAGGAGGTCTCCAAAAATTTTCTCCCATGTATAGGGTTGGCATTACTTTAAGGATAAAGTCCTTTGAGGAACCCAAGTTTTTAATTTTGATGAGGTCCCATTTATCTGGTTTTCTTTTGTGGCTTGTGCTTTGGGAGTAAAATGTAAGAAACCATTGCTTAACACAAGGTCCTGAAGAGACTTCCCTATGTTTTCTTCTAGGAATTTCATAATTCTGGCTCTTATATTTAGGTCTTTGATCCATTTTGAGTTAAGTTTTTATATGATGGGAGGTAGGGATCCACCTGCATTCTTTTGCAAATGGAGATCCAATTTTCACAGTACCTTTTGTTGAAGATACTATTCTTTCCAAATTGGAGTGGTCTTAGCACCGATGTCACAAATCAGTTGGCTATAAATGTGAAGGTTGATTTCTGAGCTCTCAATTAGAATCTGTTGTTCTATATGTCGGTCCTTTTGCCAGTACCATGCTGTTTTGAGTACTGAGGCTTTCTAATAAGGTTTAAGGTCTGGGAGTGTGATTCCTCCAATGTCGTTCTTTTTTTCAAGATGGCTGTCACTTGTCCTGGGCTTGTATTTGCTAGTGGCCTTAGGAATTCCCCTGTTTACAGGAGTTTGAACGCCCCCTCTACTTGCCAGGAAACAGAACTTCTCCCTCTCCAGGGTGTAGCACTGCAGGACTTAAAGCAGGTAAGCCTTTGCCCCAGGCAGTAGACTTCATTGTCTCCAGTGGCTTTTGTCTGGAGGCAAATTCTGGGGGGAGGGATAGGGCACACTAGAATGGAGTTTCTGCAGTCAGTCTTTCCCAGTTGGAAGAAGGCCAGGGACCAATGGAGAAGTGCTGGCCAACTCCATACTGCTCTGGGGAGGGAAGGAGGGAGCATCCTGGAAGAGCACCAAGAGCTACTTTCATGGCTCCCCAAAGCTGCACTTTCTTGACTCAGCCAGTGCCCAGCAAATGCATCCCTACAAGTATTCAGTTGGTAACATAATTTGAGTCTCATGTACTGATCGCCTTTTACAGAGTACTATTTTGTTTTTTCCTTCAGAGAACACAGAGATCTATTTTATAAATTACTTTGATGCACCCTTTCTAGAAGGCTGCATAAGTAGCAAAGGAATTATTCAATCAATAGTGGTTGCCAAGGAAAGAGTTACTGAGATATTAGATTATATTACCCTATTCTGAGAGTAGATGATACAGAGTGGTGTCTGAAGATGTCTATGATGTATAGAAATCTGCTGTGACAAATATCATCAGGTTTTTATTTAGCTACATTAATTCAATCTGTAGGGTATTCTCAAAATATTAAGGGTGGCAATTCATATACGTGATGACTACTCAAATCTACTTTTCAAGGACTGATAATATGATTTTTTTTTTACATTGGCAAAAGAAAATTGTGTAACAAAGGAAACACAGTATTACAAACAATGAATCAAGCACTTCATTTCTGCCTTTTGTATTTGGGTATTTTTTTTTTAATTGTGTGTGGTTCAATAGATAGAAACTCATCTTTTTAACGTAACCATTCCCAAGTCTGTTTTCTCCAGTGAGGTTGAAAGTTTTACAGTATTCATAAGTTTTCTCCTGTTTCTCTGACATTCCACACAGCACAGTAAAGAGGTAGGGAACTAAGTGATTAAGAGCTCAGGATTAATCTGAGTTTAGATCTGAAGTAAGTTGAACTCTCCAATCCACAGTTTCTTCATAGTTTAAATGAGAATGAAAATTACAGATACCTCATAGAATTGTGCATTTCACATAAGATAAAGCAAGTAAAGTGCTTATATTAGAATCTGGCACATAATAAATGCTCAATAAATAGTAGTTATATATATTTTTATTATTGTACCTTCTCAAAAATTTATTGAATGTATGAACAAATTTATAAATAATAACATAATTTTATTAAGTTGACAATTTTATCTCACATCAATCTTTGTAAGAAGCTATCAGCACCTACAAACTGTAATGCATTATCCAAAGACAAAGAGTGGGAAGGGGGAATGGAAATATAAAGATAAAAAGAAATGCCCTCTTCTCAAAAACAATAAATTATCTGGTATGGATAGTAGTAGTTCAGACATTGTAGGTAGCTGGAGACTACTATACTAAAATAAATCATCATGCTTGTACAAAAATGAATCGATACATATACTATCAAATTTGCAAAATTCTACTCTAGTTTTGCTCTACTAAATATAATTCAAATTTCAGATATTTACCTGAGGGTCACATAATCACCAGTTATTCTCAGAACCCCGTTTTCTACATTCCTATTGCCATCTAATAAATATTCCTGTTCTTAAAATGCTGAGTGTCATTTAATGGTTAAAGGTATGATACATGGATTTGAAGTCGGACTCTGCCACTTTCTGTGATTATGGTCAAATTACTTAATCTCTCTAAACCTCAGTGTTCCCATCTGTATAATAATAAAACCTACTTGGTAGAATTGTTGCAAAGATAAAATGAGGCATATTTGACACTTAGTATGTCTGAAACATAATAATAATTCACACAATATATTATTAGAAATTGTTACTATCACCATACATTGTTGATAAAATTACTCTGTTCATTCTGATAAAAATGAGTGAAATTTTATTGATGGAAAAATGTATTTATTTCTTATTTTGTAATCTAAGAAGAGAAAATATTGCTTCCTACACAGCTGATGGTAATCTACTCCTACAAAGTGAAAGAGGAAAAAGTGGTCTCAACCAATATGATTACTGCAATGTTTAATTAGCTGGATTTTAAAGCAGAAAAGGGATTCCATACATTCTGGAATACATCTGCAACAAGAGTAAATGAGTTTCACCTCAGGTATTAATTCTGATGAATTGATAGCATCACACTGAAGTTTCTTGTCGAGAGGATTCTAAGGCTGTTTCTAGGCTTTGCAAGAGGAAGCATTTTAATGTATAAGCAATGGCCTCTATGGTTAAGGACAGGGGTAGGAGAAGGAAACCATTATGTGCATTCAACATCCTTGATCTAAATCTATGCTTACAATGTCTGAAGAAAATTTATGTTGTACCCTGGTTGTAAAGAAAAGTAAAAAAAAAATCACCCTTTGAACACATTCCTCAGTTTGAGGGTATCACATATTTGAAATGGGGGTTGACTAAATTATGATCGTGAATTTATAAACATTTGTATAACTTATGGCCAGAGTTAGAGCAAGAAAACTTTATTTAGCAGCTTTTTGAAGGCAGTTGGAAAATGAAATAAAGCAAAAGGGACTTGGAATCAAAAGAAAATATCAATATCAATCAAATATCATTTCCCAGCTATTTTTTCACCTTTCATTTGAGAACCATACAACAAAAATAATGATGCTAGAATATTAGTTGGGATGTATTTTAATAGAGGCTACATATGCATGTTAAAAAAAGACTGTAAGACTTTTTGGCTTTTCAAGCAGTATAAAAATCCCATTTCCACGTAGAAGAAGCAAGGCTAGCAGGGGATTCCAAAATTTCCTCATTTAAGTCAGGTAGAATTTAACTGTGTTTTGGTCTTCTTACCAAGGGGACTATTTTGTGTACAACCTTTGATAGTTATCAGATTACCTACAATCTGGTTTCATAAATTATAAAAGTTAAAACCTAGATTATCCAAGCATCTTTCAAGTGTATTCTCTTTATTTGTCTTACTGAGGTGCATACTTCAGAGTCAAATGAGCATCCATAATATTCAATATGAACTTCTTACAAGGAAAGGGAACAAGAGTTACTTCTTTTGAGCAGTACGGGTCTTGGTAAATTATCCTAATTTAAGGTCAGTTATTTTGCAGTCAAGTCAATTCCTTTTTTCTAACTCAAGCCCCATTTAATGAAATACTCTTTTCTTTTGTTTTCAAGGCTTAAAAATAAAGAAAATTACAAAGAATAATATAACAATTATCCATGCATCCACCCCCCACCAAACTAACAAATGTTCATTTGTCATTTTGCTTTTTACAGATTCATTTGGTTTTATAAGAGTAGAAAACTTTTGATAAAGTTGAGGTTCCTCGTTCTTCCCCAGCCTATTAACCTACCTCCCTCACCAAATATAACTACTGCCACAAGGGGTGCATGTTTTCCAGCCTATAGTTTCATACTTTACTACATATATAAGCAAGAATCCATATATAGTACTGTTAATGTTTCTTATTAAATTTACACATGTAGCACAATTTTACAAATTAGTTTGTAATGATTCAATTTTATGCTTTTGAGATCTATTTATGGGATATATAGATATAGGTATAGATCTAGGTCATTTCTTTTAATTGCTGTATAGTTCATCCAATACAGAAATATGCCACAACTTATTTTCTACTTTACTATGGATGGATATTTAGGTATTTCTAAAAGAAATCCTAAAAAATTACAATTTGCAGTCTGTTCAAATGTATTATTTTCTAATTTCTAATTAAAAATTTTAATTCCAATGCAGACAATTTAGAAACCAATCAAGTTAAAAAGCAAACAAAATCTCTTGTAACCTCACCATCTACAAAGTGTGCTGAATATGACTATTTTATCAATATTTTCAGTATGTGGGTGGTCTCTGTAATGATGCTTACACATATTTACAAAATGACATCCGAGTATGCATGGTGCTTTTAGCATGTGAAGCAATATTTAGTGATCACTTTTTATGTTTTTCATAGGGGAAGAAATCACTGTAACCCTGCTGGTGATACACTCTAGTTTGATGCATGAAATATGATAAAACATGGAGAGTTTGGTTTAGTGAAATGTAAACAATGCTCAATAGTGTTATGATGATTGTTTCAGACCTTTTGTTGTGTGGCTGATCATTTATAAATTAGGGCATGAGGAATATATTCTCTTAAGAGTTATAGCTGATAATTTACTGACAATCACATGCTAGAATCATGCAATTTCAAGGTCTTTAAATTCCTAAAAAAGGAGCCTAGATGATACTTTTTATTGAGTGCACACTATGTTCCAGAAGTTGTTCTTATTTAATTCTTACAAACAGTTTATTAGTCATAATCATTATGATAACTCTCAAAGACAACAATTACCATGTGATTTCTGGCAGGCCAGGCACTTCACTCACTCTGGCCTCACAATAGCCCTCTGAGATGGGCAGAGTATTGCCCCCACTTTACAGATGCAGAAAACAAGGCAAACAGATGCTAGGTAATTCACACTGAAAACAAGTGTGGCTGGGGTTGGGACCTGGACCAACTGCCTGGCAAGGAGTTTCTTGCCATTAGCACTACGCTGAGCTGCTTTCACACAGAGAAGTTAAGTGGCTTGTAAAAGAGTTTGTGAATATTTTGACTCTTTCACATATACTTTTCGTTCTAATTTTGTTACAGTGCAAGTAGGCATCTATTAAGGAAGGTTAAAAAAACAAAAGCTCATTTCCAGGCACAGTAACATGAAGAACCTGGCCAAGGAAACATGACGTGTGGGCAGAAGCTGCCTTGGCAAGCAGGCAGGAGGGCTCCAGGGCAGGCTGGGGCGGCTCATGCACAAGAACAAGTTTTTAAGTTTATCACGCGTATCTGTGAACACCCTGAACAAACATGACCAAGTGTGAACTCGTTTCTGGTTTTCCTTTCCATGGTTTTACTGTACATGGGTTAAGTCAGAATTACTTGGAAAGGAGGAAGAGTGTTTGCTGGCTTTTGAGAAAATAATTTGGTCCCAAAGGCATTTTGATGTTGAGGATTTGGATTTTCTTTTATAGGGAAATGTGAGGAAAGAGTTTGAGATCTTTGCCTCAGCACTGATTTGCTTCTGAAAGGATAATTTTATCAGTTCGTAAAGGAGATGAGAGTATTTGGGAGATGATGTTTGTTTGTCTGAACAAGATGTTGAGGGGATTTTCTTTTGGCAATCACAGGGCAGAGTTTCTCTACCTTGGCACTAGTGACATTCTGGACCAGATACTTCTTTGCTATGAGGGCTTTCCTGTTCATTGTAGGATGTCGAGTAGGATCCTGGCCTTTGCCCACTGGATGCCACCTCCCTCCCCCAGTAACAAAATGCCTCCAGACATTGCCAGATGTCCCCAAGGGTCACAGTCACACTCAGCTGAGAACCACAGATGTGGATAGTCATCAAAAACCTGGAGAACAATAAAAGCCAGCCAGAGCTGGTCATTAAAATCTGGCCCTAAATGAGTAATATTCTGTCCTCAGTTCTTTTTCATTTTTTTTTTTTTTGTCATTCTTTTAAGGATTTCATCCACTGTCTTCTCGTCTTTGTATGAGTGACTCCCAATACCTTCAGTCCAGACTGCTCTCCCAAATTTCACTACTGTATTTCCTGCTGTCTGCTGGCTATTTCTCCAAGGACTATCTATTATTACCTATAAGAAACTGAGCTTGTCATCGCCCTTTTCCTGATTATACCGATTCCAATAAAGGCCAATTATCCCAAAAGACATCTGGATCAACACCTTGGTTCCCTCTGACTTCTTCCTTTCTATTAGGTGCTCAGTCCTCCCTCACAACTGCTTCAGCATTGTCTGCTTTTAAACCGACCCTGAAATCCAGCCCACATCACTTCACTAAAGCCTCACTCCAATCTTTTTAAGATTTGCCCAACTGAAGGAGACCTATAATCATGTCACTCTCCTAGAAGCATCTCTAGTGGCTTTCCTTAGTATCAATAAAGAAATCCAAACTCCCTCAGCTCGCATTCTGGATTTAGGATTATCCACAATCTGTCCACAACAAAGCTTTGTTTCCCACCACACTCTCAAACCTCTATTCGCTCTTCTATCTATATGCATTTTAATCCTGCTTTTCCCTTTGCCTGGAATTCCTATGCCTTCTCCTCCACTTACTGAACTTCTACTCACATTTAACAACCTCACTGGTAGTTCAGATGCCACCTCCTTCCTGAATGTCCCCCTGATCTGCTGGGCCAGAGCATCCTTTGTCCTGGAATCCTTAAGGCACCTCTAGACTGTCTAAAGTATTGGTGTGGCAAATTCATACTGTTCAACTTGGGGTGTGTGTCTTATGAGCCTGAAATCTCTCCTATAGTTCCTAGCACTTTGCTTTGTACATTTGTACTCCGTGAGTATGTTTTGAGTGGACGGATGAACGAGTTAAAGGAGAGTGAGAGGCCTTTAATATTATCATAATATCATTTGTAAATAGAACCAGGAAGGCTCCTTTACAATGGTGTGAGCTATAAAAATGCCTTGGGCAAAAGAAAAATTCTCATTTACCTTAATTGCTTCATGAAATTTCACTTTTAAAACTAAATTGTTTTATCATTTTGAGGTTTTTCAGATTTCAGGAATGTACTGAAATAAGCAGTCACTGGTTGATAAGAGCCTCTCTGTGAGAGGTCCTCTTACAGAATGGGATCTCTGACAGCCTGTCTTGGCGGCCACAGTACACTGAGAGAAGGAACGGGCAAGCAGTGAGCAGAAGTGGGTGTCTCAGTTGGATATATTAGGTCCCCCAGAAAAGCCATATTCTTTAATGCAATCTCATGCAGGCAGACTGATTAGTCTGTTGATTAGGGTGGAGCCTTTGACTGAATTATTTCCATGGAGGTGTGGACCCTGCCCATTCAGGGTGGGTCTTTATTGGTTCACTGGAGTACTTAAGAAAACTCAAGACCTGACAGAGATGCTTGCTGATGCTTGGAGATGCTTGGAGATGTTTGGACATGCTAAGATAAGAGATGAAGCCCAGAGTCTACTTCAGACAAGCTAAAAGAGGACCCCCAGATGCTTAGATGCACAGGAGCTGAAGAAGCTAAGACAAGTCCAAAGACGTTTTGGAGAAAGCCATTTTGAAACCAGAACCCAGGAGCAAAGGACCAGCAGACGCCAGCCACATGCCTTCCCAGCTGACAGAGGTTTTCCGGATGCTTTTGGCCTTTCCTTACTGAAGGTATCCTCTTGTTGATGCCTTAGTTTGGACAATTTTATGGCCACAGAACTGTAAATTTGTAACCTAATAAATCACCCTTATAAAAGTCAATCCATTTCTGATACTTTGCATAACAGCAGTTCTAGCAAACCAGAATAGCAGGCCATACCACAGATGAACTAGTTTACCACTAATATATCATATACACACACATTTATATATGCAAATTCATATACACACACACATACATACACATGCATACACACATATATACATATATTGCATGTGTATGTGTGTGTGTTAATTTGATGGGTTGCGTTAAACCCAGGAGTACTATTAACAAAATTTTAAGACCATAGTAGGAGCATTTAGGAGTTAATATGAAACATAATCATGCATATATTTAAGAAGATAGACATACGTGGGAGCTGAAATAAAAGCCAGCTTTTCAGTTAGATACACATTTCTTTCTATTCATTATTTCTTATAGTTTTCTTGCAGCTTCTGAGGTGAAAAGACTGATGGAGAGATAATAACTTTCACTATTTCTAATCCACAAAAAAATGACTCTTCTTTCTAAATTTAGCTCATTATAATTATCTGGTTTTTCCTAAGGCATTAACAAGGCTAATCAGGAGATCAAATAACTAATCTCAGAGGAAGAATGATTGGTGACAAAAGTATTTCCTAATGTCATATATATGTATTTATATCTTCTTATGGTTAGAGCAGCTTGAACTGGTATGCTTATCTTGTAATCTTGTATTTTTACTCTTAAGCCTTGAATTGGTAAGTGTAAGTAGCAGTCTCCTGAGTCAAAGCTCCTTGCTGTGGATCTATAAAGGGAAGCGGTGGAAGAGGAGCCCCAGAATCAGAGTGGTTCTTCAAGCAGGGAAGTGAGACTGCTGGCTGGTACAGCAACTAAGAAAGCTGTGACTGGGCAACTGAACTGGCCTCCCAGACCCCAATATCCCTCCTGTTTTTGCTGACTTTTGTCTGATAGAAGCTTTCTCTGTACAATTAAAAACAAAGTATTCCATAACACTGATTTACTTTAATATACAAATAATTCATTCCATCCATTCAATATTCATTCATTCATTCAATAGGGTGCTTCCCTTGGGCCACTGTGGATAGACAAAAGGAATTTACCCTAGCAACTATTTCTGGGTTTCCTAGTAATGACCTATCAGGACTGAGGGACTCTTCTCCCACAAGCAGCAGGGCCTGCTCCCAAACTCAGCTTAGGAAGCGTTCTCACTGCTCCACATGCTGCACCGTGGGGTTCCCACAAACTTCTACAAAGGGCAGGTGCCCAAGACCAGACTGTTTGTTACTCAAATTCAAGCAGTATTTATTTGTTTTGCCTGTAAATCTGTTCTCACCCTGTCCACGAAGTGGAGAATACTCCCCCACTGGAGCATCTGCTGACTGTTCTTACCCTGAGTTCTGGTCTACACACAGTGACTCAAGCTGGCGTTTGCTTGTGTCTTTGCTGGTCAGCCAGGCACTGTTCTAGGATTTGGAGAGATCACATAAAACAGACAAAAGTCCCCACTTCAAAGAGCTTGCATTCCAGTAGGGGAGCCGGACAACAAATTCATTAAGTAAATACATGAAATATATAGTAGGTCCAACAGTAATATGGGGGGGGGGCACAGGGAAAGGGGGCAGAGAGTTTTGGGGATGGTGGGCAGGTATCCTATTCTCTCTTCAGAGCATATTTTGAGGGGAGCTGGGGAACAAGACAGGCTGAAGGGACTGAACATTTGAAGGTGCAGGAGAACAGTACCCCAGGAGAGAAAGGAAGGAGGGATCTAGCAAAGGTGCGGCAGGCAAAACTTGGTCTTGCTTTTGGTTTCTCCTCAGCTTGCCCTTACAGCAAAATTCACCTGGCATGGTTACAGGCTTGGTGTGGACAGATGACAACACTGCCCAGACATCCTTAAAGATGATGGAGCTTGAAGAAGTCTCTTCATGTGTCCATATGGAAATATGAATGCCCCTCCTGCCCACCTCACAAGGGTTATTGTGAGAATTAAAGAAGAGAATGGCTATAAAAGTGCTTTGAAAACAATAAAAGCTCTACACACTTGCAAGGCATCACTATGGTAGAACTGTGTTAGAAATAAGTAGGGTCACTATTTCTGTATCCAAACATCATTAACTGTAGTATAAAGACAAGAGAGAGGGGGGCAGAGAGGGAGATGGAGAGAGTGAGAGAGAAAGAGGCTGACTGAAGGGCTTGGCTTTCAAACATATATATCAAACTGTTTTAGCTGACCATATCCAGGTGAAGGGACATCTAGCATTCCCCTCCTGCAGGCTCTGCAGTTGGCCAGCACAGCTTTGTTCTTCCAAGGTTATTTTGCTCCATACCATTGGAATGCAAAGCACACACTCAATTCTGGGGTAAAAGTATTGATTTTACTCTATATCTTAGTTTCCTCGGGTTGCCATAACAAAGTACCACAAATTGGGGGGCTTAACAACAGAAATTTATTGCCTCACAGTTCTGGAGTCTTGACATCCTAAAATCAAGATGTCAGCAGAGCCAGTCTCCCTCAGTCTGTAAGGGAGCAACTATTCTGTCTCTCTCCTGTCTTCTGACAGTGGCTTGCTGGCAATCCAGGTGTTCTCTGCCTCAGCTGTCACATGACTTCTCCCCTCTGTCTATCTGTCTGTCTGTGTTCAAGTTTCTTCTTATAAGGACACCGTCATACTGCATTAAGGGCCCACCCTACTTCACTACAACCTCATTTTAATTTGCTTAATTCTATCTGTAATATCCTTATTTCCAAATAAGTTCACATCCTGAGATACTGGGAGTAGGATTTCAATATCTTTTGGTATAAAACAATTCAATCCATATCACCTTAATAAGTAAACGCATAAATTAAAGGCCAGGTTAATTTTTAGCCTCTTGAATTACTCAAGTAATAGAAAATAATAATAATAATTGCCAAGTGGAAAAAGAGAAAAACTGATTAGAAAAATATTTAAGAACACATTACAAATGTCAAAATTAATGAATATTTCAATACAAGAAATAAAACTAAATCCCCTAATTTACTTACAATTTTTGTTCTCTTAAAAAAAAAACAAAAAATTTTTTCTTTATTTCAGTCTCCCCTTCTAAATTTACTAGGAAACAAGAATTGAGAAATCTGAAGACCATTTCTATTGCTCAAATGAATAGTATGTAAAGAGCTTGCAATTAGTTTATGATTCCTAATCTGCAAATATTAGTAATTATTTTAAAACAGAATTTAATTTTCTGACACACTATGGGAGCCAAACCTCTAATGTTTAATTTTCTTCTCACCAGAATACAGTGATCCTGATGAAAACAAGAATTTTAGGAGAGAACATTCAAAATGGTGCTTATTAATAGAAATAGTTTGCAAAAGTTAAAATTAATCTAACAAAAAACACATTAAAATAGTTCACATATTGCACACTATGAAGATAAAAGTAATCTTAGACAAATGAGGCTTCACCATATAAAATGTATTTGAATGTGTTGTCCTCACAATCCATACAAACAACCACTGCATATTCGATCTGCAAAGTTAATCAGAATTTTTTCATCCCAATTTTCCCTATTTTTGAGCTAGCATATGGTTTGGCCCACAAAGTGCAACCTCAGTGGTATCGCAGAAGCAGGACATGCAGGGAACAGGGAAGAATCTGGTAGACTCAGAGAATGCTTGGGTCAGGGACTCAAGCAAGCCCCAATGCCTGCCAAGGACAGGTGGGGTCCCTTCTGTAGTTGTTGTCAGCTCATATATTATTATAGGGGAAAGTTTTTGTGTCCAAATTCAATTGCTGACAGAAACAGAGCCACAGTAAAAAAAAAGTGCCAATAGGTAGAATTTTTCAGAAATTTGACATACTCTTACATGTGAAAATTCTAGGAGATTCCTTCACATCCTTGTATTGAACAGGCTATGACACTTTTTTAAATGTCTTATCCATTTCTGAAGCTACATACTATGATGCAAAGTAATCAACAAACAGCAATTTCATGTGTAACTAGGGTGTATTAAGAATATGTGATGAAAATTATACAACATAACGCTCTATCAATCATTCATCACCTGTTTGCTGTGATATTAAAAGACAACTTTCTACTCTTCATTTGAATATTAAAGTGTTTGTTTTCAATTCAGTATGTGAAAAGTTTTATACACAGATTCAAATTCACATTTAAGTAGAGTGTGTAGGAAGAATAATGCTGCCTGCCCCAAGATGTCCAAGTCCTGATCTGCAGAACCTTTGAATATGTTACTTTACACGGTAAAAGGAACTTTTCAGATTGGATTTATTGAAGATCTTAATGCAGGGAGAACATCCTGGATTTTCTGGGTGGGTCCAATGTAATTATAAGGGTCCTTACTACAAGGAGGAGGGAGCTCAGAGTCAGGGGAGAGCTGACAGTAGAAGCAGAAGTTAGTGATGCAGCGTCATGAGCCAAGGAATGAAGTGGTTGCTAGACGCTGGACAAGGCAAGGACAGATTTTCCGCCAGAGCCTCTATAGAAGAAATGCAGCCCGGCAAAAACCTTGATATTAGTCCAGTGAGGTAGAGGCACACTTTGGACTTCTGATCTCCAGAACTGTAAGATACTAAATTTGTGTTGTTTTAAGATGAAATGTTTGTGGTAACTTGTAGCAGCAGCAATAGGAAACAAATACATAGAGCTTATAAATTGATTCATCAGCCAATTCTCTATAAATGCTAGATGTCCAGTAAAAAAATATCAACATGATCAAGGGCGTATGTGAAAAAACCACAGCTAATATTAAACTCAATGCTGAAAGACTGAAAGCTTTCCCTCTAAGAACTGGAACAAGACAAGGATGCCCACTGTCACCACTGTTATTCAACATTGTCCTGTAAGTTCTAACCAGTTAGGCAGTTAGGCAAGAAAAGGCATCCAAATTGGAAAGAAAGAAGTAAAACTTTCATTACTTGCAGATGACATGATCTTATATAGAGAAAGTCCTGAAAAATCTACAACATAGCAACTAGAGCTAATAAATGAATTCAGCAAAGAGGTAGGGTACAAGGTCAACATGCAAAAACAAAAGTGTTTTTACACACCAGTAATGAGCAATCGGAGAAGGAAATCAAGAAAAAAATCCTATTTATAATAGCAACTAAAAGAATCAAATATCTAGGAATAAATTTGACCAAGGATGTAAAGGACTTATACACAGAAAACTACAAAATTTTGCTACGAGAAATCAAAGATCTAAATAAGTGGAAGGAAATTCCATGATCATGGATTAGAAGACCAAATATTGTTAAGAAGTCAAAATTATGCCCAAAATAGATTTACAGATTCAAACGCAATCCTAATAAAAATTCCAACAGTCTACTTTGCAGAAACAGGAAAGCCTATTGTCAACTTAGTTTGGAGGGGTAATGGGCAATAGCCAAAAACATCTGAAAAAAATAAAAGAAGAACAAAGTTGGAGGACACACTTCCTGACTTTAAAGCTTATTACAAAGTTACAATCATCGAAACAGTCTGGTACTGGCACAAGGACAGAAATATAGACCAAAGGAATCAAATCAAGAGTTCAGAAATAGACCCTTCACATCTATGGCCAACAGATTTTTGACAAGGCTGCCAACTTCACTCAATTGGGAAAGAACAGTCTCTTAAACAAATGGTGCTGGGATAACTAGATATCCATATGCAAAATAATGAAGGAGAATCCCTATTTCACACCACATACAAAAATTAACTCAAAATGGTTCAAACAACTAAATGTAAGAACCAGAAATATAAAACTCCTGGAAGAAAACGTAGGGAAGCACCTTCAGGATCTTGTATTAGACAAATGTTTCTTGTACTTAACACCCAAAGCACAAATGACAAAAGAAAAAAATAGGTAAATCGACCTCATCAAACTCAAAAACTTTTGCGCATCACAGGACTTTACAATGAAAATGAAAAGACAACCTACTCAATGGGAGAAAATATTTGGAAACCACATCTCTAATAAGGGTTTAATATCCAGAATATATAAAGAAATCCTATAACCCAACAATAAAAAGACAACTCAATTAAAAAATGGGTAAAAGAAATGGCTAGACACCTGTCCAAAGAGGAAATACAAATGACTATAAAGCATATGAAAAGATGCTCAACTTCACTAGCTATTAGGACAATGCAAATCAAACCACAATGTGATAACATTTCACACCTACTAGCATGGCCATTATCAAAAAAACAGAAAACTACAAGTTCTGGAAAGGATGTAGAGAAAGAGGAAAGCTATTCATTGCTGGTGAGAATGTACTATGGTGCAGTTGCTGTTGAAGACAGTTTGGAGGCTCCTCAGAAAGCTCTACCAGGTATATAACCCCAAAGAATTGAAAGTAAGGACTTGAAGAGATACTTTCCCACTGATATTCATAGTGGCATTATTCACAATTGGCAAAATTGGAATCCACATGCCCATCAACTGATGAATGGATAAACAAAATGTGGTATATATATACAATGGAATATTATTCAGCCGAAAAAAGGAATGAGGTTCTGATTCATGTAACAAACATGGATGAAACTTGAGGACATTACGTGGAGTGAAATAAGCCAGACACAAAAGGACAAATAATGTATGATCTCACTGACATGAAATAATCAGAATAAGCAAACTAATAGAATTAGAATATACAATATAGGTTACCAAGGTTTGGGATGAGGATAGGGAATGGGAAGTTAATGCTTTAATTGTACAGAATTTCCATTTTGGTTGATTGCAAAGTTTTGGGAATGGATAGTGGTGATAGTAGCAAAACATTGTGAGTATAATTAACAGCACTGAATTATATATGTGTATGGGGTTAAAAGGGGAAATTTTAGGTCATAGATATGTTACTAGAATAAAATTTAAAATATAAAACATAGGTCTGTACAACACAGTGAACTCTACTATAAATGATGGACTGTAGTTAGTAATACAATTATAAAAATATTCTTTCATGAATTATCACAAATGTACCACACTAATGCAAGGTGTCAATAATAAGGTGATGTATGGGGGAAAAAATACACCCTAATGTAAACTATGGACTACAGTTTGTAGTACAATTATATTCTTTCATAAATTGTAACAAAGGTATAATACTAGTGCAAAGTGTTAATAATGACAGGGTGGGGTATATGGGAACACTGTATTTGCTACATGATTTTTCTGTAAACCTACAACTTTTTTAATTAAAAAAATTCAGGAAAAGAAACAAAAGAAAGATGGAAGATAAAAATTATTTTTAAAAACCCAAAGAAACAGAAGCGCCCCACCACCCCCCACACCCCCGAGGTTTTGAGATACACAGATTACAAAGGGATTCTCAGTGCAAGCATCTTGTGGACATCTATCCTCTAGCAATATTTGTCATTTTAACCCCAGTCATCATGGCGCAGGCCATCATCATGAACACACAAAGAAGGATGATTGGAAAAAGTTCTCTTAGGAAAACATAGCACATCATTCTATGAATTTATCAATCAGTGAATCCTTAAGTGTCTATTATAAACATACTGTGTGCCTAGTGAGAGTTTGCAGAAATGCACAGTCATCTAAATGACCACACACACACATAGAAGCTTACCTGGTGATAAAAATGTTTCATATGAGGAAAGTTCAAATTGGTGTTGCAGGTGGGGAGGCCTGGGAGTGCCATCCTTCATTAGTCACTTCATGGATTTGATGGTCTCCCTAGTTGGTCAAGGAAGGGTGGATGCAGGAGACAGATTTTCAAAGGTTCCTTGAGAGAAAAAGGAGAGAGCTGTGTGGAGACATGGGTCCTCGGGAAAAGGTTGATCAAGAATTAACCTTTTTGAGAGCAGCAGAGAGGATGCATAGGAGTGAGATGGGGTCATGTGATGAGAGCCATGAGAAACTGAATTCCTTGATCCTGGTCTATTAGACAGTCAGAAGCACTGCAAGAGGCCTGGGAAGAAAATCTAGGACACAAGTTTGAGGGCAGTTTCGGCAGCAACATTGTCTCTGCAGTAAGGGGATACTTGAGACCCGCACCCCAAGAAACTCAACAAAAGAAGGGTAAAATAGCTCAGATAAGAAATAATCAGTTTTTAATAAAAGTAGAAGCAAGAGAGATAGAGTGATTATTTGAGAGAAGGGTAATGTCATAAGTTATCAACAGACTGGATATGTGGAGAAAACTGTAACACATTTTTAAAAATTTCCCTGAGAACTGGAGAGGGGCGGGACTGAGCGGCCATGGAAGGTCAGCGCTGGCTGCCGCTGGACGCTAATCCCGAGGTCACTAACCATTTTCTCAAACAATTAGGTCTACATCCTAACTGGCAATTTGTTGATGTATATGAAATGGATCCTGAACTCTTTAGCATGGTTCCAAAACCAGTGTGTGCAGTGTTACTTCTCTTCCCCATTACAGAAAAGTACAAAGTCTTCAGAACAGAAGAGGAATAAAAATTGAATCTCAGGGACAGGATGTTACCTCATCAGTGTATTTCATGAAGCAAACCATCAGCAATGCTTGTGGAACAACTGGACTGGTCCATGTTATTGCTAACGATAAGGACAAGATGCACTTTGAATCGGGTTCAACCTTGAAAAAATTCCTGGAAGAATCTGTATCAATGAGCCCTGAAGAAAGAGCCAGATACCTGGAGAACTATGATGCTATTCAAGTTACCCATGAGTCCAGTGCCCATGAAGGTCAGACTGAGGCGCCAAGTATAGATGAAAAAGTAGATCTTCATTTTACTGCATTAATTCATGTAGATGGGCATCTCTATGAATTAGATGGACGGAAACCACTTCCAATTAACCATGGGGAAACTAGTGATGAAACTTTATTAGACGATGCCACAGAAGTTGCAAGAAGTTTATGGAACGTTACCCTGATGAACTAAGATTTAATGCAATTGCTCTTTCTGCAGCATAGCTTGTCAATAATGGAAATGCCAAATACTGTATTATTTGCAACAGAAGTTAAATTTCTGCTGCCATACACTAACTCAAAATTTTTTATATTTTCATTAACCTGACTGATTAAACTTTATGTGCATTAAACTTTGACTTAAAAAAAAACAAAAATTCCCCTGAAACTTCCCAAGAAACCACTCCATAGTAAACACTACTCGGGAGAGATAAATGGTCATGGCATGGAATATTCAGCTCAAAATTTCTTCCACAGTGACAGGATATAACATATAAAACTCAATGAAAGGTAATTTGGGAGGTAGACAAGTAAAATTTGTGTCTCATTTATACACAAGCTTCAGTTGAGCTCAAGGAAAAGGATAATGTCTGAAGTGCCCAAATGTTAGAGAGAAGAGAATTAGAACCCAGGACTGATCTTTGGTATTCCTTCCTTAGAGTGGCTCTTTGGAGGGTTGCTAAAACAAGAGTTTTAGTAGCAAGCACTTTTTGTGAAAGATTTCAAATTGCTTACAACACTAATGTGAAATGACTATGTTGAATAGTCCACCACTATTTTCAAAATATAGCTGGACAGCCTGTCAAACCTCTAGCACCTGTCTCTCACTGTTTCTAGAAGTTTTATTAGTCTCTTTTTCCCAGTATCTCCACATTATCTCCACTGTTCCATCAGCCTTTGAAGCCACACAATGGTGGTTCCTGTCACTTTTCTTTCTTTGCCCTTCCAGTCATGTCTCAAATGCATAATCGTTATCTACATACCAGTTCCTTTTCCCCAGAAGTCCAGCTAAAAATCCTGTGAGAAACCGTTGATTGTACACCATGGATGACAGATAGGTATGTGAATATATCTCAATAAAACAGAATTTAATTTAAAAAAAAAACCCTATGAGATAATTTAATGCAGCTTTTTCCTCCACATTTATAAATGTACTCAGAAAATATGTCAGCAATCACAAGATGGGTGTGCAAGACACAATTTGGAAAACAAATAATTCTTACACTACTGTTATAAAAAACCCTAAGTTCATGAATACTACATGTGTTAAAGCTCTAAGGCTCAACTGGTGCTCTGGTGTGTAAGTTAAAGATAGATACGGAGGTCAGAGGATCCTCATTATTGAGGGAAATGATACATTTTATTGATATCTCCAGCACTGCCTATCTCTTTTTTGTTAGTTTTCTCTTTGATTTGAGGCCAGGGAGAGCAAAAGAAGCTGACATCTCCTCTGACCTTTCCCCCAAGGTCTACTCTGTTTTGTCTTGTTTTTAATGCATTTTACTCTCCTTCCTATAAGAAAGGTGTGTTAAAGACCACACCTACTTTTTGGAAGTTTTACCTACATCCACAAGGTATTACATCTACTAACAACAAGAAGAAAAGGACCTGCTGATGACTTTTAATGAATGGATCAGTAGATATGTTAGTGGACTCCTCAATATTCCACCCCTCTCATTTACTCTCTTCTTGTCAAGGTTAGTGTTTAAGAGCACAGACGGGCATTTTGACTTCCTAGGTTTGAATCCCCGGCTCCAATACACACCAGTTTGGTGGTTTGTCCAAGTGACTTAAGTGAAGTGACTCAACTGACAAAAATAGTATTTGGGCCCTCAAATGGGAATGATATGGTCCTCTACTTGGTCAGCTGAACTTCCACACACTATAACAAGATGAGTGGACAGGTGTTTCTAAAGAAAAAATACACACTGAGATAGGATGACTGTGGCAGAAAGTAGAGACATTTGCTCTTAACAGAGATGGTATTACAAGGCAGATAGGCCCCAAGGACTCAGACGTGGAGAGTGAGGAAAGTGGAGGGGTAGTATAATGCCCAGCTGGAAGGGCCCTAATAATAAAAGGGATCCATATAGCATTGAGCAAGGGAAGGAATGGGAGCAGAGGAGACCAACAAGGAAACAGGGAAATAGACCAGGAGCAGAAACCAAATGTGGACTCTACTCTGGAGTCAACAGGCTGTACAGGGAGTAGAAAACAGGTGTTCCTGCAATAGGCAGACAAAAGGGAAACTCAGATCATCTTCGAGAAGCCTGAGAGACACAGGGCCAAAGCTGAGCCAAACCTGAGCTGGCAAAACATAATAGATGAGAAGTTACTCCACTGAGTGAACAGAGCTAGTAGGTTTGATATTTCTTACTTTTGAACACTCTTGGAAGAAACGTGAAACAGCTTTGATCTTAGTAGTGCTTCTGTAAAAAGAGCAGCAAGTTATGAAGAAATATGAACCAAGTTATGTGATGTCAAGATTTCATTTTAGATTTGTTATTTTTATTTACATAGTATCTGTTTTTTTAGTAGCTCTATTGGTGAATGAACATTAACTCTCTATATATATTACCCATCTTACTAACTTTTCAACTTGTCATGAAATAATGGACATTAATAGTAGTAGTAAGACCTTTCTATTTCAGAATGAATGCATGTGCAAACATTAACACCGTTTTTGGAGGACATGCCACATCTAACAAAGCATATACGTGTTCAACTGAAGTATTAATGTGAAATAAGGCACTATATGGGTCAATCAATTTAAAAACTTCTAAAATATCTCTGAAGTAATTGTTAGCACATAGGGTCATGAGTATTATCCATATAGGGTAAGATTTGCACCTCTGTAAAATATAAGTTAAATGTAACACATCTACTTTAAGTAGTGCAAAAATTTTAGTTAAATATTAATGGTCATGTTTATGTGAATTTCAAATTAGCTGAGCTTAGTTTTCAGAAAATCAACAATTAAAATAGTCACATATGCACTATGAACAAAACTAAAATATATAACACTCAGAAAAATCCCCCTCATAGCTGTTCTTCCCTTGCAATATGCTTATTTTGTGTAATACACAAGTACTGTTTCTTAAAATTATAAGTTTCTAATAGTATCTACAGCAATGCAGTCTATATTAATAAATGCCCACAAAAGTTATGACATTAAGAGTTTCATAGTTCTAATCAACAAAGAAAGCAAATTAATTTTTTTAAAACATGCTGAAATTAACAGATGACTTCACCATGGGATTTTTAAAAATTAATCAGCATTTCTTCACACTCAATAAAAGTTTACATAAGTATGTGTGAATGCTTTTTCACAAATTTTCCTAACTCCTATGATACAAAAGGGCTAATTCTAGTGCTTACAACTTATGGTTCATCCAAACTGAGTTTTAATATTTAAAAAAAAATTAGTATCTTTATTTTAGTCATAGTTTAATGTGCCCTTTCCAATTCAATGAAGGGATTTCACTCTTGACTTAATTGTGAATATTCATTGGGTAGGATTCTTATATACCTTGGGCCTCAGTTTCCTCAATTATAAAACCAGGAAGCTATCAAAGTTCCCCCCAAGGTCCTTCCCAGCTTTAATTCTGTTCCCATGATTGTTCTGAGTAGTACTTTCTTTCTTTATCTTGTGCTCTATTTTAAAGCATTCTTCTGAAGTATTATCTCTATTTTTATATTCAATTTTTAACAGCCTTTGTACTTGTGCTGGAGTAACATGTTTATTTCATTTTTTTAGAATCTAATTTTGAGTAATGTATGTTCAAATAAATATTGGATTTAAAATACTAAAATGAACATACCATGATTAATTTTCTAATATGAATTGAATCATTGTTAAATTAGGATAAAGTCTCAATTAGATATGTAGTAGCAAGTGGAAAGATAGTAGTCATAAGAACCAAAATAATTTGTAGCACTTGAATGTGATCTTATTTCCCAGATTGAGTCTTCCATATATCCTTTCTTGGTTTGTAGAGGCATGCGAATTCTTATCCTATCTTTCCCAATCCTTACTCAGCACCGACAATGAATGCACCTTCACAGTCCCTGAATAATATTCTAAATATCTGTTCTTTGGATTTCTCAGGCAACTGAAACAGTTAAGCATGACTCTGGGCAAAATGATGTGCAATATATACCAGGTATGTGTTAGGTTCTAGGGATGTCAAGTCCTCATGTACATGTCATATGTCCCCTACCTGAAATTATTAGTTCCTCAAGAGTAAAAACTATGTCTAATTCATCTTTGCGCCTTTTAAAATACCAAATACTGGGAACTCCATACACAATTTAAAATGAATGATCCCATACTGAATCCCATTCTTCTTGACCACTGTCCACTCCTCTACCCCCATCCCATGCTCTTCTCTGCTTAGCATCTGTTCTTTGATTCTGAATTCAGCTGACAAGATTCTAAGTGAAAGTTCATGCAAAATTATGAATATAATACCAACTTTTTTTAAACTAAAAACTCTAAGCAATGATTTTATTCTGTTTTAAAAGAAATGCCTACAATAACAACCAGGAAACAATTACTCTTCTCACTGTCACTAGGGACTGGATAGGTACTTTCCTCAGAGCTTCTGTCAATTAACAAGAAGCTTTTAAAAAGGAAAGGTGGGGATTATACCTCCTTGCGTAGGAGGTAAAGCGTGTTAGTCCATGTGAGCGAACTGCTGTTTTTAAATTTTAAAATTAATTTACTGCAAAGGATTTGATAAGGAAACAAAGACCCTGGCAAACAACATTGGTGGAAGAGAGCCATACTGAAATTAAAGAGTTTAATGGCATGCACTTGCAGTTGCAACAGACTAATGCAATACAAAAATACTTAACTTCCAGTATCAGATCTTGTTGTTTCCAGGAGTGAGCTAGAGCATTTTATATTCTCTAAGTAATCTTCACAGGAATCTATGAGGTTGGTAATGGTTTCATAACCCTTATTTTACAGATAAAGAAAAAAGGACACGGAGAGCTTAAGTAACCTACTCTGGAGGTCGCACAATTAGCAAGCAACAGAGTTGAGTAGCCAGGCACTGGTGTCTGAAATCAAGCAGCCTGGCTGCAGAGTCGTGGAGTGAACTGCTATGATACACTACAGTGAAAGGTTACAAAGGAACGCACCTAACTGAGCCTATTCTCAGAGGGGCCACATTCTCAGTAGGCACGTTCTTTCCAGCTGACAGGACCATCTCTTGGGGACACGATGACTCTGCCATCCTCCGCTGGGAGCCTGGCTCTTCTGCTCTTTTGTTGTTCTCTCACACCAAAATCATTCTTTGTCTCTTGCCCCCATCCTGCACTTTCCTTCCAGCCTGGTTCCCTCTCCAGCCTGCTCTGTATCAATGGCTCTGGGCCTGGCACAGTGCAGGACCCTGCTCTCGTTCTGGCAGCAGCCCTGCCTGTCCTCTTTCCTGCTAGGATCCTGCCTGGGCTGTCCACGGAAGCCTGAGCTGGCTCCATATGGTCAGCAAGCCCAGAACAACCCATCAGTATCCCAATGCCGGATCCATGGAGTACAGCAAAGTAATTTAAATTAAATTTTAAATTTGGAAGGTTGGTACATGAGGGACAGTGAGGTGGGCAGGAGATAAAGTCATGTCTATTAATTGTGGGAAACTGAAGAAGAAGAGCCTCCTTTGGATTAAAATAGTTATATCTCTATTCCCAGATATGTGCAGCATGCTAACAGACCTCTGAAAAACTTTGTGAACTCATATTACTGTTACCAAGCAATAAACTGTGCCTAAGAATGCTTCAGAAATAAATGTTTCCCCAGTTGGCCTAACATTCTCAGGGTGAGATGTTCACACTGGGAGAATCCTGGAAACAAGCCTCTGAAAAGAAGGCTATTTTAAAAGTTTTGTTTGGTTTAAATATATATTTCTCCGACTGTTCATGTTAGTCATAGGTAGCTGATAAAACAAATACAATAAACTGCAAAAATCAAGTGGCTGAAACACCACTGTTCCTCACGAGTGAATAAATACCATCTCTAGGTAAGGAATAAAATGGAAAAAAACTTAACGCTTAAAGTGATTTCACCAGGAAAGCAATTACATTTGGAATGATTCCCAAACAGTGTGCACTACATTGTAACACTATCTTATAAATAAATTCTCAGTAGATTATAAATCACCTTGGGAAATACACATTTTAGTCCATTTAAATTTTTTTTTTTTTTTAAAAAAAGAACTCTTCTCCTTTAAAAAGCCTGTCCCTCAACTTAGTAATCCTCATGGCAATCTAGAGTAGGTACTGACTGGCATAAACCTTGGCTGGTTGCTAACTTTATTTGCTCTCACTTGTTCCTAAAACCTTTGCAATGTTTTCTCAGAACTAGAAATTAAGCTTATATGCCTTTATTGTGCCACTCATTGTGGTTTCTAAGCAGTTCTCCCCTGCAAAGTCAATCCAATCAACTTAGCTCCATTCTATGCAAAGCTAATAAGCCCCTGGGCCTCTGTGCCTGGTCAAGAATGGCAGTACTCATATAGAGTGGCTCTGAAGCTCTTTCTAACCCATTTTTATCACGACAGTTGGTTCCAAGTTTTAGCAATTTTAGCATTAAGTCCGTGACAAAGTACACAATATAAACAGGTTTTGTCATTAAATGAATTCTGACATCAAATGATTTTCAGCATAGTATCAATGATATTTCACTGTGAGTTCTATGTTCAATATGATTTCATTCAAGAAAGAGGATTTTAGTACTGATAATGAGTAAAGTGCTGGCACTTGCACTGTAGGAGTCCAAGGGTGCGTGAGACTTGAGACTTAGCTCAAAATCCAGTGGGGCAGAAAGAATCATCCCTAAACTCTAATACGTGCCAACCATGAGATGTGTTGTAACTGCTACAGAGCTAGGGAGTACGGAATATTAAACCTAAGAGAAGCCTGTTTTAAGAAAACTGCTGGTGGAATGCGATAAGCTTTTTTAGCAAGGAAGAGATGCCTGCACCTATCATTTATGGTACATTTAATTATAAACACAGGAGAAATAAATTATAATCTTCTCCAAAGAGGGGATGAAGAGTTCTTGAATAGCTGATGACATTCAAATGAGCTTTCATAATTTATTCCCCAGAATTTGGCTTTTATTAGACCTCCTTGGGTTCAGGAAGCACAAACAAAATATTATCTTGGGAAAAAGAGGGAGAAAAAAATCTCCCTCCACAATTTTTCCTTTCTACCTGAAGTATGCTTTTCAGAACTGACTGTCAACAAAATTTTCCTTTGTTTCAAACCCAGCGTAGGGAATTCCTGTGGAAGTTCAATGCCAACCGTGGTCTAATCGGACGGCAGCTTATTTTGCACACAGGCTCTGACCCTGGTGACTGCATTTTAAAGTCACCTGGCGAGGTCTGGGCTTGAGCAATACCATGTGCGAGGATGCCATGCCTGAGCTGTAGGCAAGAAGACATTTTCCTGCCTTTGTATAAACACATGGAAATGAACCTCATATACAAGTGAAGACTCTGTACCAAGGAGAAACAGACACAGAACATTATTAGCACCTCCAGGTTCACCAACAAAAAAAGGTTATCATGTTGTTTGTTTTAGAAAGTGGATGGATTAAAAGATACTAGCCCTTCATAATTATAGCTGTGGAAATACTGTTAACTCTATATGTCAGAATGAAAAACACATGTTTATGTTTCAGACGTTTTTTTCTATCTTCATTCTTAACCCCAGAGTAATGACTAAGCAGTCCCAAAGAGGCACTTTACTTTTATAGCCATGTTTACAGAAAGCCAAAATGGTACCTGAATGACTTCTCCCCTTTAATTGCTCACCATCATAATTTCTAGCATTAACATTTTAGTGGCTGGGAGTGTTTTCAACAGCAAACACTTCCTTTTTCATTTCCAAACACAGCAGAAGAAACAGAAAGGTTCCCTGAAGAGCTGGATGGTGAGAAGATTTGATACTCTCTCTACTCCTACAACATGAAAGGAAAATAGATTTCTTCTCTGGGCAGATATCAGAAATCATAATTCTCCAATCTTCAGAGGAAAGCTACTCCCACCAGTGCACCAGAATATCATAGTCTATGCCTTCTGTACAATAAATGTCATACCAGTTCTTCTGTTTAGATCCATGTAATGTGTGTTGTTCACCTCCTATTTCTTTGAAAAAGATTTCTTTACTCATCAGGCCAGAGAATATTATTGGAAGCAGGAATAGTCTCCTAGAGTTAGTGGCAAAGTTTACCAAAGAATTCAAAACTAAAATAATTCCCACGGGAAGCATGCATCAATGATACGACATCACTGTTAAGGGGCATTTAGCTGAAGGAACCCAAAAGGAATGATCTGCCATTTCAGACACAGGGAAAAGACAACTGTGTTCAAGTAACAGCTATGCCCTGGAAGTTTATTTAACTGGAATAGAGTTTAATGGCATGTTAGCTTGAGCCCAATGTGTAGTAAACATTTACTGCCCATAGTGTATAATGGAGCAGTGGGGTAATGCCTTTTATCAGAGGCTGTTTCTTAATCATTCAGGGCCCATTAACAGTCACAACAGAGGCAAACAGAAACTGTGACATGTGCCTCTAAAAATACTGCTTATTGGCAGCTGCTCTCTGGAAGAGGTATTTTGTGTTCATTGGAACCATTAGTGCGTGAGTGAAATTTTCCAGCACTACACAAAAATACCCAGATCACATCAGGGCACATCTGCGAATTTTAGAAAAAAGCATAAGTAAGGGGCAAGTATTAGAAAGTGGCATTATCTCTGTTATCAAGGTAGATTGACTGTCACTAAACGCTCCTTTGTCTTGGTATTATTAGGATTACAATGCAGGGAAGGGCTCTACGTGCAGATTTCCATCAAACACGGTCAGCATCCAGCCTGCATGGATTATTGCTTTTACATGTGTTCTTCAGGTTTTGCCTAGTCAACATGGAAGTGACTCAGAAAACGAGAAGCTGCTTTTACAGTCATTTTTCATTCACCACCTGGCTTGGGAAAAGCTCCTGGAAAGTGCCAGGGTACAAGATTTAAAAATAACAAATAAAAAGGGCCTTTCATTTTTCTTGCCTTTAATCAATTTATTTTAAATAGATACAATGGATCATCAGAAAGACTAACATAAGAAATAGGAACAAATTTCTGGCTCGTTAAAAGGTAACACTGCTTTGGTGATGGTTGCACCTCACATGGTGAAATGGAGATACGTTTTTGAGTTTGTTAATGTCAATGCCTTAACTGAATATTTCAGACCAAACAAAATGTAATTGACTCAGTTGCTCCTTTTTCATGTTGCCTCTCCCTGCTTTCCCCCTTCCAACAGTGGATGTTCTTCCTGTGTTTCCTGTTTTAAGGAATGACTTAACCGTGCATTCTGTTGTCAGTAGCAGAAAATTCAAAGTCATCCTTAAAAACCTCCTCCTCCTCAGACATTCCTAAATATCCTTCACATCAGCTCATTTCTCTCTATTTCCTTTGCCACTGGCCCAGATAAGGCCACCATTGACTCTCTCCTCCAATTTCCACTCCCCACCCGACTCACAGTCAACTCTCCACACTGCTGCCAGAATAATGATCTTGGAAAACATACATTTGATCTCATCTATCTCCTTGTTAAAATTCTCCTTTCACAACTTATTACTCTCAGGATAAAGTCTAAATTATTTAACACTACTTACTTTCCATTCCCTGCTTCTTTTCCTACTTCCTTTTCTACACAACAGCCATTCCGAACAACTTCCAGTTACTGCCAAAGACCATAGTCTCGTACCCTGTAGGCCTTTGCCCTAGCAGTCTCCTCTGCCTGGGAACCTTCCTGCATCCTGTTCCAGCCTCCTACTCAAGCTAATTCCGTATTATTCTTCCAGTCTTAGCTTAGATGTCACTTCTAGGAAGTTGGTGTTGTTGGGGCCAAAAAATAGCTAACGGGCAGTTGGATGCTTATCCCGCTAATCCATATAAGAATGTTAGACAATAATGATTTTCCCCAGTGGTTTGTAAACTCTTGTGAGCCTCACAATCACCTGAGCCCCAGTAATCAATAGATTTTGGGTAAAGTTCTGAACTCATTTGTCATGCTTCCCAAGGTGGTTATGATGCACTCCAGACTTGGAGAACCAGTGCTTCACCTCAGAATTAATCAGGACAGGAGATACTAAGCAAAGCAGAGAAATAATTTCAAGTAGATAAAAGGTGTAGATTTGAAATGAAAAGAGACCTAGAGTACCCTCCTTGAGAATAAAGATGGCTACTACATAAATCAAATATACCCCTGAAACATCTAATTACACTGCTGAACACAAAGTAAACACTAAATAAACATGATGAGGTAAAAATAAAAATGTGATTGAGTGCTTACTATGAACCAAGCCCTTTGTAAGGATTTTATAGGTATTAACAAGAGGCAGCTGGTACTTGAACCCAGAAATTCTGACATCAAAACTTGTACTGTTTCAACACTACCCTGCTGACTGAATTAAATAATTCAAATGATAAAAATAGTACTGTAGAATTTACTGACATCAAAAATAATTTGTAAAAATATTTAAATAAATTATTGGAATAAAGCAACTTACTACACAGATTAAGAGAACGTTCTTGTTTACAAACGTCCATGAGAAATAAGACACACAGATAATAAATAAGGAGAAAGACATAGACTGATTACAGTACTGAGTATTTACTATGTATAGAAAAGAGATTTTCAAACTGTAAATCCCTCTGTAGATTTTATCCATATAATAATGGAAAACTAAAACTGAAAATTAACCAATGAAATTCAGAAGAAGAAAATGATTAATCTTCAAAAAGATAAGATAAGGAGTTAGGCTCTCAGGGGTGTAAATCTCCCTGGCAACGCAGAGTATAACTCCCGGGGATGAATGTGGACCCGGCATCGTGGGACTGAGAGTATCTTCTAGACCAAAAGGGGGATGCAAAATGAGACAAAATGGTTTCAGTGGCTGAGAGATTCCAAATGGAGTCGAGAGGTCACTCTGGTGGACATTCTTATGCACTATATAGATAACACCTCTTAGGCTTTAATGTATTGGAATAGCTAGAAGTAAATACCTGAAACTACCAAACTCCAACCCAGCAGTCTGCACTCCTGAAGACAATTATATAATAATGTAGATTACAAGGGGTGACAGTGTGATTGTGAAGACCTTGTGGATCACACCCCCTTTATCTAGTGTATGGATGAGTGGAGGAATGGGGATAAAAACTAAAGGACAAATAGGGTGGGATGGGGGGATGATTTGGGTGTTTTTTTTCACTTTTGTTTTTTATTCTTGTTCTGGTTCTTTCTGGTGTAAGGAAAATGTTCAGAGATAGATTGTGGTGATGAACGCATAACTGTTATCATACTGTGGACAGTGGATTGTATATCATGGATGATTGTATGGTGTGTGAATGTATTTCAATAAAACTGAATTTAATAAAAAAAAAAAAAAAAGATAAGGAGTTAGGGTCCATTCAGCAAAAGCCCTAAAGACCAAAACTGGAGAAAAAGAATTTAATAACAGATAAGGTAAGGCAATAAGCATAGAATAACGTGGCTTACACATCTTGAGATGGCCTGCATGAGAAATAAAACTTTGTCTGAACATTCCAGGACTCCAAAGAACATGCCCAATGTATGCATAATTAGGAAATTAAACATCTGTCCTACATCTCTTACACGTTTGATTTGGCCTGTAAATTTAGTACTGGGCTCCCACTCCCATTTCTTCAAGCCAGCCCCATATTTTTTTCCTTGTCCTATGAACCACAGGACAGCAGTTTACAAAGTGTTCCTCAAGGAGCATCAGAAGCACTTAAGGGGTAAGAGCAGTGTGTAAGAAAAATGATTAATAGCTGTGGATGAACATAAAAGAAAGAAAAGACACACACTCTGTCTTGCTCTTTCAGACTCTTACATAAGCCATACAACCAGTAAGATGAAACGAAGACACAACCAGCAGTGATAAGAAACAGGATAGAAGATAGCCATTACTCATTAGCCCGTACTAAATTCTTTTCACGTTCTGAGTGCTTATTTCCATAGATATGATGTAATTTAGTAACGACAATCAGCATTACTTGGCAATAAATTAGTGCTCCTTTTAATATTAACATTTCCATATTTAATATTATATCACTCTGAAAGGGTACACCAGTTAAGTTTCACATTACCAAACAGTTCCTTTGTAAATTCTTTTTATTTCTAAAATTCACATTTATAGTTGTACTTAAAAATCTATCCCTATACAGATAGATTTGGTAATTAAGATATCAGTAAAAGGTATGGTGAAGGTGAAAATTATAAACTGCCACAACCCTCTGACAAATGACCTGGACAATATGTAGGGAGATATCCTTAGGAACGAATAATTCCACTTCTGGAAATGTAACCCAAGGAAATAACCTGAGACATACACACAAAAAATGTTTGTGTGTGTGTGCACGCTCACCATTCTGGAATTCATTATAGTGAAAAAAATCGGAAATAACCAGTATATTAATCAATAGAGAAATTAAAGATGATGGATTATTAAGAAAAAGTTAAGAAACAGTTCTATGGAGAATTTTCAGTAACAGATAAACGATTATGTTGCAAAGTTTAGTGAATGTAAGCAGAAAAATAGTTATTACCAAAAATGGACAAAACATATTCTAAAAAGATTGGAAGGAAATACAGCAACATATCAAGAATGGTGGTACTCAGTGGGATTAAAACAATTTTAGTTTAAATTTTTGAAATTAAATTCTATATAAAAAGAAAGTCAATCTTTCTACGAATAATGTCCCTGTGACATGAACTGAGGACTTCCTCCATCCAATTCTGTCTCCCCAAGAATATCTATATTAATAAATTGTAATGTATTAAAATGTGCTTAATTGAAACCTCATGCCTGTTTCAAAGATGTAGATTGGTTACATCTACTGAAATGTCAGGATAAAAAGTATCTCGACATACTTGTGAACCTTCAAACACATTCCACCAAAATGAATTATATGCATCTTTCAAGACCTAGCTTAGTTCTCACAACGATTTTGCTCTGCTTTTGAATTATCAGAGCATTCACCCTACAAATCACATACTGGGAATCACAGAATGCTTTATACTGTTGTTATTTTTAAGTATTTTACATCTTGCATCCCAACTAGGCTGTAAATTCCTTAAGAAGATCAATGATCTTTAACTTTATTTGTTTCCCCGTAGTGACTGGCATAATGCCTTGTAAATGGTGATAATCATATTTTAGGAACTCAAGAATTGTTTAATGGTGACTAATTATGAGATAGAAGGTATAATTCTAAAGAAGATAATGGGAGTTTTAAAAACTGTGGCTAGGATTCTATGAAATAATATGCTGATTTTTATCAACCAAAAATAGTAGGCAAAATTTTATCCTTATATATTCTATTTATTCATACCATAAATCTATGTTGTAGCTATTGGAACTCTTCTTTAAAAAAATCTAATAAAATTTCTTAATAAGCAATGTATCCTATTCACACAACTGAAACCTCAACTGAATTAAGTAACATCACAATAACAGCCTATTAAATGTACCACTTACTTAACTGGCTGAGCTATGATCACATATTAGGGGTACCAATGTAACTGTAACAAACACTGTTTATGCTTAAGATTTCGATCAATTAAAAAATGACAGTTCAAAATTATTACAAGTTTTTATTTGATATGATGTTTTAACAGTAATACTTAACAAATTGGTTAAAATAGGCAAAGCTAGGATTAAATAAAATTTTAGTTACCTCCATGAAGCTTCATTGAGACTCTAAGACATTTTGTTTTCCAAAGAAAAATCAGGATTCATGTATTCAACAGAACACGCAAAAAAAGCCGTGGGAGTCATAGAGATTGCAATATTATATCTCTGTTCTGTATATCGCTGCTTCCGTTTAAGCTAAGGACTCATCTACTGAGAATAATCTCATTATATTCAATGAATAGATTCACAATTGGCTCTTCTTGCCCTTTAATCCTATTACTGTATCTATTTGTATTTCAATTTTTTGACCTTTGGAATTTTTAAAGTCAGTTTTTCCCGTGAAATTTAATAATATTACTGTCATAATATGACAAAGATATCTAATTATGCTAAAATCTTAAACTTTTGTGGGTCAGCAAAATCAGTTTGACACCTTCCTCATCATCTTTCAATTCTCATTTATGATGTAAATGCATCTGGATTGAAGATTCTGTTTCTAGCACAAAACAGCATGACATGCAGATGTCCTTACACAGCTGGGGGACTGTAGGGAGTCTGCATTATCCTGTCCATATCCTACAAGTCTTATTCTCTCTGAGCACATTGATAGTGCTCCGGTCAGTGGCCTAAGATCCTGGGAGCTTTGGGCAGACCCAGAGATTAATACTTAATACTACCATGCACCTTAGTCTCGCTATCACCAGCTCTAATGAACTGAGGTTGCAGACCCAATTGAATTCCTTTGGTCCCCTGTAGTCCTGGCTCACTTTAAAATATGATACCTGCTTTACATCATCAGAGCTGGGGAGTGGGATAACAGTCAGTCACATAATTTTCAAATATAGAGAGTCAAAAGTGACAATGATAAAATCTCAAATAATGTAAGATTATTAAAATTTCTCTTCCTCTGTACAGGGCACTCAGCAATTTCATTAATATGCACTTAATACTTTTTATATCTGCTTCTGTAAGTTAGATTTAATAATGACTTGTTTGTAATAAATAAATATGAATATTTATATACTCATTGGTGATTATAATCATAAATACTTCTCTACTTCACAAATATCTCTCTACTTAGATCTATTGGAACTTGTATGCTTTAAGTTTCTGACTGAGAAAAATGTCAGTCGGGATTGGGGGGAAGGGTTTGGATTCCTTTTAAATGTGCTCATTTTCTGAAATTAGCACATACACATTTATGGAATGATTTTTTTCGAACTTTTTATTTTAAAATACTTCCAAACTTGCAGGATGGTTTCAAAAATAATACAAACCCTATACAGAGAATTCTGACATACTTCTATCACCACAGAAACACAGACTGACAAATTTTAACATTGTGCTACATTTGCTAAATTATTCTAGCAAACTATCAATCATTCTATCAATCAGTCTATCTATCTTCCATCTATCTGTACTATTTATCTATCAATCCATTTTCTGAACACTTGAGTGTAGGTTGTATATATAATGCTCCTTCAACACTTAATACTACCATGCACATTCCCTAAAAACAAGGATATTCACTTATGTAATCACCTTAAGTACAATTATCAAGTTCAAGAACACTTCTATAAAGCTTACAGTCTATATTCCAATTTTTCATATGTTCCAATAATGTCCTTTTGGGCCTTTTCTCCTCCCTTGTTAGATCCCATCCAGGGAGACATGTTGCATTTAATTGTCATTGTCTCTTTAGTTGCTTCTCCTTTCTTTTTCTTTTTTTTTTAAATCATGGGAGCATATATACAATATAAACTTTCCCATCTCAACTACTCACAAACATACTACTTAGTGAGATGAATCACATTCACGATACTGTGGTACCTTCACAACCTTCCATTACTAAAACTCGCCTATCTCAGCAAACAGAAATGCTACACTCACTATGCATTAACTCCCCATTCTCCCTGCCCTCTACCCTTAGCAACCTGTACTCTAATTTCTGTCTCTATGAGCTTGTATATTCCTCGGTATTTTCTTTGTAGTTACCGTGTGGCTTAAATTTAACATCATAAATCAATAATAATCTTGTTTTTTGATACTAATTTAACTTCAATATTATACACAAACTATGTTCCCATACACCTCCATCCCCCCACCTTTATGTAGTTCTTGTCACAAACTACATGTTTAAACATTATGAGTTCAAAAACACTGATATATCATTACATTTTACGCATTTGGCTTTTACATTCTACAGGAAGTAAAAAGTGGAGTTACAAACCAAAAATACAATAGTACCTGACATTTAGATACATCCATGTCTTTACCCCCACTGGAGATCTTTATTTCTTCAAGTGGCTTCGATCTATTGTCTACTGTCCTTTCTTTTCAATCTGCAGAATTCTCTTTAGCATATCTAGCAGGGCTGGTCTAGTGGTAACAAACTCCCATAGCATTTTTTTATCTGGAAATGTCTTAATTCCTCCCTCATTTTTTAAAGACAGTTTTGCCGGATATAGAATTCTTTGCCTTCTTGCCACCATGGTTTCTAATTAAAAATCAGCACTTAATCTTATTGAGGTTCCCTTGTACGTGACATGTTGCTTCACTCATGCAACTTTCAGAATTCTTTCTTTATCTTTGGCATTTGACAATTTGATTATAATGTGTCATGGTATAGTTCTATTTGGATTTATTCTATTTAGAGTTCGTTGATCATCTTGGATGTGAATATTCATGTCCTTAAATTTCAGAGGTTGCCAACTACTATTTATTTGAATATTCTTTCTGTCTTCCTCTCTCCTTCTGGTATGCTTGATGATGTCCCACAGATTCCTCAGGCTCTGTTCACTTTTCCTCATTCTTTCTGCTTCTCAGACTGGATGATTTCAATTATCTTATATTCAAGTTCACCAATTCTTCCTTCTACCAGCTCCAATATGCAATTGAACTCCTCTGGGGAATTTTTAATTTCTGTTACTGTGGCTTTCAGCTCTGTTTGATTCCTTTTCATAATTTTCTTCTCTCCATTGACATTCTTTTTTTGTTCATCTATCATTTTCCTGATTTCCTTTAAATTCTTTGTCCATGTTTTCTTTTAGCTCTTTGAGCATAATTAAGAACCTTTTTTAAAAAGACTTTGTCTGGAATGTCCTAGGTCTGGTATTGTTTCTTTGTATATTTCATAACCTTTTGTTGAAACCTGGACGTTTTGATATCTTAATTAATCACTGGAATTTAGACTCTGTGGTGTCTGTTCCTTAAGCTTGTATACAGCTAGTGTTATGACAGAACTTTCCTTGAATCCAGGAGTTGATACAGAAAAACTAAGGAAAAGAAAGCAAGAAAGAAAACACCATTTTCAGTTATTGCAGATTGACCTGTGCAACTGTTCTCCTTCAGGGCTTATCCTTACAATGAGTTTGGAGAATAGCTCCAGGCCAAAGTGTAGGGACCTCTCTGGGACTTTCTGCCTATACATCTTGACTTAGGCATGATGTGCATGAGGCTCCAAGAACTGCTCTGTTTAAGTGATTCCAAATGTGCCTGTTCCCTAGGAAATGATTTCCTCATGGTCCTGGGTACTGCACTGTATGTCCTAAAGCCAGAAATCCCTGGCCCCAGGCAGCACAACTTGACTGCTCACCCTCAGTGTTGTAGAAGAGCACAGTGAGCTGCCTTCTACACACAGGGCAAGTTCTGGGATCGTGAGTCCCTCTGGCCACCACCAGATTGTTTCAGACATATATGATCCTGGTATGTGCATTAAGGCTCTAGTCCCTCCAGGACCAGGACCAAGGTTCTGAACACTGGGAGTGCAAGCCAACAACAAGCTGAGCTGGTTGGGGCTGGGGGAGGGGCCAGTCAGGGCACCAGGAGATCCTACTACTTTTCAGTAGCCTTTTTCTTGGCTCACCACTGGCCCAGCTGCTGCAGTCCTTTAACTGTTTTCTGGAGCTTTGAGAAAGAGGCTTCTGCCAGTTCTTGTTGGTTGTGCAAAGTTTCTGTCTGGAGACAGAGCCCTGAAGCATGTCACTCTGCTATCTTGTTTGGGGGAGGACAGAATGATATTTTCTGCTAGCAAAGAAGGCATATCAACTATGCTTATCTACAATAATTAGAGAAAGAGTGAGTGGAGGAATCAAGAATTTAAAGAAAAAAACAGAAACTAGAATTATTTTCCAGTAAACAACTTAGACTTTTAGTACAATTTACTATAATAATGGAAACTTTAGAAATGATAACATAGCTGAAAGGGAAAAGATAGGATTTTGTTTTTAATTTCACATAAACTCTTAGTAATCGCCCCTGTAGTCCAAGCCTAGGAGCAATTCCTAAAATATCTTTGGAGTATACACTGAATGCTTTTAATAAAATTCTTATTCATATTTTATATTATTCCTCTCAAGTATTCTGTACTGCTGCAAGGAACCAGCTCTTGCAATTAGGAAGACTCAACTTAAAGATGAGAGAAGAATTCTAAACAATTACTTAAATTGATGGTGTTCAAGTAGATAATCTACAAAGTCTCTTTCAGTCCTACAATTCTGTCATTTCCTAACTATGCATTCTTGCATCTGGAGAAGTAGATGAATCAAATTAGGATTTATGTGACTGTAAAATCTGTAAAACAGATTTTCTCAATGTCTGGCTGCTTCCTCCTGGAGTAGGCCACCAGCAGTTAGAGGGTATAGGATTTCATTTTCTCCAATCACAATGCATTTGGTTAAGTTCAGGTCGGGGTGATAGCTTTCGTGGGCAAGAAACCCAGATTGGTTCAACAAGATATCCATGTACTTTTTTTTATATCTAGCTATTCCTGAATCAAGTGGTACCCATCGACTTTTCAGTTTAGAAGGGAGAACATATTCTCTCTTTTGCTTAAATCAGGTTTTTTTTTTAATTCATTTTTACTGAGATATATTCACATACCATGCAGTTATACAAAGCATACATTCAGTTGTTCACAGTACCATTATATAGTTGGGCATTCATCAACAAAATTAATTTTTGAACATTTTCATTACCACACACACACAAATAATAAGAATAAAAATTAAAGTGAAAAAAACAATTAAAGTAAAGAAGAACACTGGGTGTTTGTCTGTCTGTCTGCCCCCATTTTTCTACTCATCCATCCATACACTGGACAAAGGGGAGTGTGGTCCATATGGCTTTCCTAATCACATTGTCACCCTTTCTAAGGTACATTTTTATACAATTGTCTTCAAGATTCATGGGTTCTGGGTTGTAGTTTGATAGTTTCAGGTATTTACTGCTGGCTATTCCAGTTCATTAGAACCTAATAAGGGTTGTCTATATTGTGCATAAGAGTGCCCACCAGAGTGACCTCTTGGCTCCTTTTGGAATCTCTCTGCCACTGAAGCTTATTTCATTTCCTTTCATTTCCCCCTTTTGGTCAAGAAGATGTTCTCCATCCCACAATGCCAGGTCTACATTCCTCCCCAGGAGTCATATTTCACATTGCCAGGGAGATTCACTCCCCTGGGTGTCTGATCCCACATAGGGAGGAGGGTAGTGATTTCACCTGCCAAGTTGGCTTAGCTAGAGAGAGAGGGCCACATCTGAGCAACAAAGAGGCATTCGGGAGGAGGCTCTTAGGCATAATTATAGGCAGGCCTAGCCTCTCCTTTGCAGCAACAGTCTTGCCAAGGGTGAGTCCCATGGTAGAGGGCTCAGCCCATCAAACCACCAGTCCCCTATGTCTGTGAGCACATCAGCAACCATCAAGGTGGGGAAGCCCAACACCCCTGCATTCTTCACCAGCTCCTCAAGGGTTAAACCAGTTTTATTCTGATTTCTGCAACTTTCAACCAAAAGAATCCTATGATAGAGGAGTGTATAAAGATTGATCTGGCCATCTTCAATTTTACTGCAGAAGTTGCAAAAATGCCACCTTTGCAGCTCATACCCTTTGTCCTGAACTTAGCCTCTCCCACCTTGCTTTTTTCTCTCTCACAGCAATATTCTAGTAAGTAAAATGTGTGATGCACAGATACTCACTCCTCTTTAAATATTAAACTCTAGCCTTAACTGAGCATTTAAAAAAAAGCAATCTATCACCCATCCAAAATGATACGTTTAAATTGACAACTTTGAAATGCTATGCAGTAAAATTATGCTCAATATTTAAAAGTAGCTAGACAATATCTATTTATCAGAAAGGCCAACTTTTGTCGATCTTTAAAACTGCAATCAACCAACAAACACAGATTAGAAATGAATGCTGGTACGTTGTATTTTTCTCACAATACTTTTTAAAAGTAATTTTGCATAAGATTTAGGACTGCATCTCTCAGTCTTTGTTTCTCTTCTTCATGGATCATTTCAGTTATTTTTAATTTTTCTTACTTTCTAAATGTCTGGGATTTGGCTCAGTAGAGATACTACTTTTTTAAACAACCCAAAAGCTAAAAGTGGATATAAACATATGTGTAGCATTTCAATGTTCATTTATCACTTGCCGATGTGTCTCAAAAGCTATAAATAGAAACCATGAGTACACCAACATGCACCTATGTTCATATGCATATGAACGCATGTGTGCCCCTATGATAATTTTTTTTCAATTTCATGTTAATACTTCTTAGTGAAAATTTCATTAACTTCCATAAATCAGGCGCCCAAACTGCCACATATTTAATAGTACTTTTAAATAGTTTTAACATTACAGCAATGTCAAGAATATTCATTGACTCATTTCCTCTCATTCTAGTGCTCTCCAAATGTCAAGCAGTCAACTTAGAATGTGGCACTCGGCGGCCAGGAGATTCAAAGCACACATGGCATTTTTCAGCCCTGTGCTCAAAAATGAGATGACACATTGGAAGGGCTGGGCACAGAGCCTGACACACAGTAGGAGCTCAAATCAAGGCCAATTCTTCCAGCCCCCTTTCCTGCCTTTTCTTCATTTGTACTAAAACACACACATATACACACACATTATCATTCCCCTTCTCCTTGAGGGAGTGATATATTTTAGAAAGATTATATTTAACCTTATCAATCTAACCTTCCTGTAAAAATGTAATCATTTTGTAGTACCACTTCAATATCCCAAAATGAAATTTGTAGATAGAATAATTTGTCTAACACTTAATTCCTCCCACCCGCAAACAAACACACATCTACTGTAATATAAAGAAAAAAACATAAGAAAAGTAATTCATAATAAAAGAATATATATTTCTATAGGCAAATGTTTGGGCATGACACATTTGAACAGAAGATATAATTAAGTCATTGGATAGTGGACCTAAATACAGAATCCTTGCCACTGCAACTGCTGCAAATGTACAATAATAAAGGCATGTTTTATTGGCAACTCGAATACCGCAAGTTGTGCTGGAATCAATAGTAAGGTTTTTTGTTTTTTTGTTTTTTGTTAAATGGCATCTAATTTTTGGTAAAGTTCCAAGCAAAACTAACTATGATTGTCTCTTGATTTATATGGTAGGTCCTTTCCTGCAAAATTCATGAATATTAAAATTCTGCAAAAATACTTTGTGTTCATTTGTAAAATGGAATTACATTTAAGTTCAGATGATTGCAAGTAGACTTTTCATCTATATAAATGTCTAGCAGGATATTTAAAGTGTGATTGCCCCATGCATTGCAGAAGTTTAGCATTTCTGACCTCTGCTCCATCAGAATAACAACCTGAAAATAATTCCAACCATTTTAAAAACTCTCTCTAGGTAGGCAAATCTATCCCCATTGAGCTATTTTTGAGTGGCACATGCTTTATTTTAATCCATATCTTTAGCTATAATGAAATATTTATGATGCATGATAAATTATTCATATTTTTCCAAAAATTTCTCTAGTATTTCTGCCCACTGTAGTGAAAATATCACAAGTATTCCTGTGCATCCCTAAATATGCATTGATAGTCTCTGGGTTTTGAATTTGCTGAAATGGCCTTGAAATAAAGACGTTAATTACATGCTTAGCCAGAGACAATGTAATAAGGTTCCTTTGCCAGAGTAATTGGAACCCTGCAGTTATGCTCTCCCAGTTATTAAACAGTAGCAACAAGTTCTAGGGCACCTAAAACACCAAAAGCAGGTTGAATATTATAGCAATGTAAAAATCAATTTTTTAAAAAAAGCTAAATTAAGATAAAAACACACAACCTGTCATTGAACTGCTCTGATTAGTGACTTCATGATTATCAGAATATAACCATTTTAAGAGCCATATTTATTTAAAGATCTGATTTCATTTAACAGCTGATTTACTTGTAAAATGCCAAATAAAACATTGATTCCAAAATACCGGTACAAGATTTCAAAACACTTCTATTAGAGGATATCACTAATATTTGCTTAATTGTGCCTCAAAAGGCAAAAGAATGACATGGCAATATCTTCCTCATCCCAAGCAGAAACAATGTGAAGCCTGAATTTAAAATGGGACTTTAGAAAAGTTTCATGAATATTGATCTGAAGAAATAAATGGGCATGGTAAAAGAAAAAGACTACAAGATATGATACTGTAAAAAGAACAAAGGAAACAAACATTTTTAAATGTTTGGAATATAAAACAAGAACTTTCTCCACATTTTCAAAGCCACAATGTATTCATTAGTTTGACTTGCCACTATCACTAAGAAATAAAGCTCATTCACAAAAGTTTATTTTCTGGGAGTCTCAATTTACACACAGTTTATTATATTAGTTTTCTTTCCATGTAAAGATCGCAACCTCCTTTTCCTGCATACCAGTCCTCTGGCTTCTGAATAACTGAATTTATAAAAACCATCCACCAACCAAAGAATAGGCAGGAGTCATTTGATATGAGATTTTGAACTAAAGATAAAGACACACCTTTCTGGAAGTTGGTATTTCTAATCTTTTCCAAAGTGATATGTGCATATTTGGGATGGGGAGAGGACATGCGGCAGAATGGGGGATTTAGGACATTTCAAAATATGGCTCAAGGAATATATCAATCTTGATTTCCAGATACTAGTCTAGCTGAAATTGGTACTTTGTCATCATTCAAGGTGTGTGTGTGTGTGTGTGTTGCATAAGGTTGTGTGTGTTTGTGCATGTGTGCCACACTGCTATGCACTCCACTACCCTTTTTCTTCCTCTCATTCACAAAGCTATCATCTTGGGCATTTGCACAAGCTGCACCCTCAGGCTGACATGCTTCCCCACCCCACCCCAGCTTGAACTGTGGCTGAATCTCTTAGCCTTCAGGCGTCACCTCAAAAATCACCTCTTCAGAGAAGCCCTCCCTGACTCCTTATCCAAGGCACCATCCTCACCCACCCACTGGATCACTCTCCAAGACCACAAACTGTTGATTTCCTTCAGAGCGCTTCAACAGCTGTAATGATCTTGCTTACTGACTTACCCACTGTTTACGGATGATTTCCCTCCACAAGAATGCAAGCCACTGGAAGGCAAGATCCTTGTCTGTCTTGTTTACTACTCTTATCTCCAGATGGAGAACCATTCCTAGAACACAGATACTAAGAACAAAATCTTTGTTGAATAAATAAACACTGAATAAAATTCTTTGGTACAAAAAATTCTGTTCCCTTTCTTGGTGTTTAATATTTTGTCACTTATTCTTTTTCATTTCCTTAACTTTCTAAATTATGCTAGTTTTCCCAACCCCCTGCAGAAAGAAACATTTACATAAATTTATTTTTCTATATTTAATCTGTAGCTCAAGTTTACGTCAAATTGCCTCAGCTGCTCAATTCACTTTCACTGCATTCTAATCCGGGTGACAATGACTGAGTCTTTGTGGGGCTTCACTGGCCTTTCATTTACAGAGAAACTTTCACTACTTTGGAGGCCTACTGTGTGATTACTCTCATTTTATAAAGAGTAAAATATCTAGACTTAGAGGAAGAATTAAAAAACTTGTTAGTATAACTGTTTAAGCACTAAGAGTATTGCTTTGATAGTGTTTCTTTGTTTAAAAAAATTGTTAATGCTTAAATCAACATTTTGATGAATTCTGAAGAGACATGAAAAGTTACGTAAAGCATTAATCCTGACGAGTCGAGTCTAGTTCTGATTCCATTTAAACACTGCAGGATCCCATCATCTCAACACTATTCATGTATTCTCTTGCACTGGGACTGAGCCAAGTTCATTGTAAAGTGGCCCTTTGTGAAACATAACTACCTTCTGCTCACAGCTTTCCAAAAAAAAAAAAAAAAAGACCAAACAAACAAACAAACAAAAAAACAAAGCATAACAACAACAAAACTCTATGAAATTTATCAGGGAAATACACCTACAAAATGTTACTGAGATGCCTTGGGTGATAATTAACTATTAGGCACAGCTTGTAAAATCTATAAATCCACCTTTTCATGTATTTACCTCCAGCTTTCTAAATAAAGACAATTTTGCCATTGAATTTAACTACTGACCAAATCATTGAGATAATAATATCTGCAGGAGGACAAAAAATTACAAAAGGCAAAACATTATTCAAATGTAAGATTCTCTTTTTAAGACGGCAAAAAAAAAAACAGGACTAAATGCCTGGTGATTTGTCATTTCCTGACTCTGCCATTTACTGGCTGTGTGACTTACTGTGAGTCTGATCTTTTGGGGCATCAATTTGCTCATTTGTAAAATGGGAATAATATCTACTTCACAAAACAGACCCAATGATTAAAGAGTCACAACACCTAAAATGTGCTCGACTGAATATGAAAAAAAAGAATTGAACATATATAATTTAATTCTTCTATCACTGCAACTATCTATTTATAGATTTAAAATAAGTTAAACAATAGCCCATATAGTAAAATGTATGCATAAAGAAAAATATGCACCCTAAAATTCTTGGTTTAGGATTAGCCTGGAACATTGGCCAGGATGGGGGTGGGGGGTAGAAGAGCAGAAGGGCTGGGTTTCGTTCCAGCTTAGCTGAGGGGCACGGGGTCAATCATTTTACCTCTTTGGATTTCATTTCCACTCATATGTTAGACATGGAGGGTAGTATATATTAATGTCTCCCAGCCATGATTGCACACTGGAATCATCTGGAAGCTTAAAAACATATGGGGCCCTGGCTCCTCTCTCAGAGATTCTGGTTAGGGTGCGGCTGGCACTGATGTTTTAAAATTGTCTCCTGAAGCCATGGTTGAGAAATTTTGATCCTTCAATACCTTATGATTATTCTGGAGCCAAAAAATGGGAAAAGGCAATATTTTTCAGGGTAGTCTATGTTTTCCCTAAAGATATAAAATATGAGAAATTGGTTCGAATGAGTAATTTCCCATCTCAAAATTTAAGAAGACTTCGAAGAAAAATAAAATTTAATCCCTGTGCTGGTTTGAATGTATTACATCCCCCAAAACGCCATTACCTTTGATGTACTCTTATGTGGGCAGATGGATTAGTGTTGATTAGATTGTAATTCTTTGACTGAGTGCTTCCATGGAGATGCGCCCCACCCAACTGTGGGTGATAACTCTGATTGGATAATTTCCACAGAGGTATGGCCCCGTCCATTCAGCATGGGCCTTGATTAGTTCACTGGAGCACTATATAAGCTCAAATAGAAGGAGGAAGCTTGCTACAGCCAAGAGGTGCACTTTGAAGAATGCACAGAAGCTGAGCGAGTAGTTGCAGATGAGAGACACTTTGAAGACAGCCGTTGAAAGCAGACTCTTGCTCTGGAGAAGCTAAGAGAGGACAAACACCCCAAGAGCAACTAAGAGTGACATGTTTGAGGAACTGCAGTCTAGAGAGGAACGTCCTGGGAGAAAGCCATTTTGAAACCAGAACTTTGGAACAGATGCCAGCCACACGCTTTCCCAACTAACAGAGGTTTTCCGGACGCCACTGGCCATCCTCCAGTGAAGTACCCAACTGTTGATGATGCATTACCTTGGACATTTTATGGCCTTAAGACTATAACTGTGTAACCAAATAAACCCTCTTTATAAAAGCCAGTCCATTTCTGGTGTTTTGCATTCCAGTAGCATTAGCAAACTAGAACAATCCTGTACAAAAAGGAATAGGGCCTACAAAGTGAATAGGTTTCTGTGATGCTTTTATTATGGACAAAGTCAAATATTAGAGCATGATACTGAACTGTAAGGTTTGTTATAGAACTTTATTATACAGAATTATTTGAAAATTTGCATTATAAATTATGTCTTCAAACAATGAAAGATTTTTTAGGAAGTCATCAATAATGACTGCTACCAACTGTATAATAATAAATAAATCTGCAAAGTATTTACAACTAAAAACAATCCTGGAATTTTTAAGTGCAAATGGATGCCTTAGTCCAGCAGGAGGAAGGTGCAGGAAACTTCCTATTACGGAGCTTCTGTGGGTCAGACATGATACAAGGTGCACTTGTATTTGATAAGTCATCCTCACACAGGCCTGCAAAGTAGATGTTCTCTTTATCTTATAAAGTCTTGTTCTCAGAGAGGCAAAGTGATTTTCATGTGGAAAGTAATGCACAGGAAGTAAGAGAGCCAGAATTTGAATCTGAACATTCTTATTTTAAACTCAATATACCCACAGCACATAGTCTACAATATTCCTCTGAATTTTTTCTACCTTTTCTTCCTCATTCATTCACTCATTCATTAAATACCAATGGAACATCCACTGAACATTTAAATGCTAGTGTAGGTCAGACAGGAGACTCAAAGATACCCAAGGGTAGCAACAAATAGAACATAGTCTAAGGCACAGGCACCGAGGCAACCAAGAAATACTTACAAAAAAAGAAAAAAAAAAGTTAAATTAGATTGGTCTTGAGAAATCTATAAAAACAGCACTAGTGAATCAGAACAGACACAAACAAAATCATGTTACAGAGACACAACGGCTCCCTGGCTGATAAAGCTGGATTCACTGTTGAATGCACAGGAAGAATGTGTCAATCACCAGAGGAGCTGGTCAAGTGTGGAAGCCTAGGAATATCAAGGTCACAGAGGTGAGCACTGACAGGGTCTGTCTGAGCAGTGACTCAGAAGAATACACTTGGCATGCTGACTCAAGAGGCCTGAATGCTGACAAGCACAGACTGTGGAGATGGACACTCAATAACTTTCTTGATGCCCTTTGCGAGTCCATGCTCTCCACACAACTTAACTGGTTGTAAGGAACCTACTGGTTGAATGAGGAAGAAAATTGGCTTCCTACATAGACTGCCTATATAATTATAATTAATTCCATTAAAAATACTAATGCTCAGGCATTAGAAACTAATTAAAGCAGAGTTACTTAGGGAAGGGCACTAGACATCTGTACCTCTTTGAGGCTCCTCAAGTGATTCACATACACAACAAGGTGGAGAACCACTGGTCTATGGCAGGGTTGGCAAACTTTTTCTGCAATGGGCCAGATCGTAAATATTTTAGACTTTGTTAGCCATATGGTCTCTGTTGCAGCGATTACACTCTGCTGTTGTAGCATGAAAGTAGCTATAGATAAATACTTAAATGAATTAATGTGGCTGTGTTCCAATAAAACTTTATTTATAGACACTGAAATGTAAATTTCACAAGTTTTCATGTTTCACAAAGTATTATTCTTCTTTTGATTCCTTTCCAAACACTGAAAAATGTAAAAACCATTCTTAGTTCATGGATCTATGGAAACAGGTCATGAGCTAGATTTGTAACATAGGCCAGGACTGTCAACCATTGGTTTATAGAGATGACAAAATACACAGTACACCTGATACATTTCCTTACAAATGGATTGGAATTCCAGTTTTTATATACCAGTTTCTCAGGAGCTCTGTGACCAGGTGCCAGGATTCTGAAGTAAATCAACTCCAGGACTCTGAATAAATCAAGTATTCCTCTGGACTCTGGGCAATAGTGAAGTCACTAAGATAAGATAAATGTCTTCCTTTGGGTACTGACTAGGGAAGCAGCTGGCTTTCCTTATATGCCATTGCTACTCTCATGACCACGTTCCACACCCCCTATATGTTAGACAATTATTAGGCATAATTAATAACACACTTTATCATTATTTAAGGTCTGTAAGCTCTAGAGCAGCACTGTCCAATACGGTAGCCATGTGTCAGAAGTGGCTATTGATCACTTGACATGTGCTAGTCTGAACTGAGATGCGCTGTAAGTATAAAATACACATGAGATTTTGAGGACAGTATAAAACAAAGAATATAAAATATTTCAGTAATTTTTGCATGTAGTAATATCAAAATGATAATATTTTAGATATATTGGTCTAAATAAAATATATGATCAAAATTAATTTCATCTTTTTCTTTTTATCTCTTTTTAATGTGGATAATAGAAAATTAAAATTACCTATGTGGCTTGTATTGTATTTCTATTGGAGAGCCCTGCTCTAGAGGGCAGGGGCTGAAATGCTTTATCCCCAGGGCTTATGAGATAGTTTGGAACATGGTGGGGTCTAAGTAATTTTCTGTTGAGCCAATGGATGTTACTCTAATAGAGGCACACACCAGCTGCCATGTGTGAACACAAAGGGGCAATTGTGGCAAACTACTGGAAAGGGTATGAGGTGTGAGACAACTCCAAGGAGGGAGGGTGGTCAAGCATGGACTTGAAGGCTAAGAGTTAATCAGGTGCCAACAAGGAAGGAAAAAATACATACATACATACATACATACATACACACATATACATATATATATACACACACACACACATATACATATGTATATATATATAAATTCTGCCCTGCTTTGGTTTCTTTACTCACTCCCTAACCCTGTCATTCTTGCAGTCACTATCTCAGTTCCACGTTGTCTCCAACCTTTGCTGCTAGAATCTTTGCCCCAGGCCAAAGGAGCATAGGTATGGTATGGGGAAGACTCAGAGTGGGCACACATCCCTCCAACTTCCTGGGGGAGATAATTGCCTAAGATTTATTCTTTTCCTCTGATTATTTGATAATTTGACTTGAATCCATTGTTGTTCATTCAAAATTCATTACCATTACTTTTCTCTCTCCTGTGCGTCTTCTACCATAGAAGCTGGACAAGTAATCCCCAAACTCTCTGTCTCTCTGGCAGGTAAGTATTGCCAAGTGACTTCATTTTGGCCAAAAGGAACAGAAATCCCTGGGAGGAGACTGTTTCCCATAAAAAAGGCAAAGCCTCATTATGAACCCCTTGGACCTTTGCTACTTGACTGGAATGCAGCTGTGAGGCTAGAGGGGGCGCAGCCATCTTGTGACAAACATAAGGATGACACACTGAGGAGGGTGGTGCAGACAGCCCCCTCCTTCATGGAGGCCTGGCTTCCTCCAGATTTCTTGTTGTGCGAGAAAAATAAATCCTGAACACATGAAGCCACTGTTAGTCCAATTTTCTGTTACCTGCAGTGAAAACAATCTTAACTAAAAAAGTTAACTATTATTAACACTGATTTCACAATAAAAGTTTGTTGGTTTTTTTTTAACTTTCTGGGAAATCTTTCTTACATTTTTTGTCCAGATATCTCTTTCCCTCTGCTCTCTCTTTTTTCTCTTCCCCACCAGGTCTTGCCTCATTAGATTCAGAATTCCCAGGGAAGGTTAGATTTAGGGAAAACACAAGGCTGGTTTAGAGCCATGGCCAATAACACATGCAGCCCCAATCCCGCTTCCCCAACCCCTCTCCTGACATCTTGCGTGTGCCCTCTCCAATCAAAGAAGTACTTCGCTGAATGTATGTACAGGCCCTCAGCCACACCAACTCAATTTTGGAGGAAGGGGAAAATCGCCACCTGTGCTGTAGAGACAGGGAAGGTGTTGGTGGCATCCCCTCATGTCAGAATGTTGATCACATTTCCCTATTTGGTGAGCCCTTGAGCACAGGCTACACAGGCTTTAGTGTTCTGCAGTAAACCCACACAAGCCTTGCTATCACAACGCAATCATCGAGCCCTCTTAGAGAAGCATTCCACCCCACAGATAAGGAAAAGAAGACTCCTATCCAAAACCAGCAAAGTCAACAAAGGAAAAATTGAAAAGATGCCCAGGAAACAGTCCAGAGACATATTAACTCAGAAGATGAAAATGTTTTTTTCTCCTCAAGCTGTTTATTCAGAACTTTTTAATGTAACTAGGTGACGTTGGATAATGTTGACATAGCTACAGTTCTCTACTTTTCTACTAACACAGTGATATTCTCTGCTTTCTTTCTATAACGCCTTCATCTAGAAGCAAATATCAATGATGTTTTGGGTGAAATAAGCCTCCCTTGCTTCCAATATAAAGTCACGTGAGATCATTTGTAGAGAGAACAGGCAAAGGCACTTCCCACATCCAGGTACTTTCACCTGAACATGTGCTTGAATATATTTTGTATATTTTAATTTAGTTATTTCATTTTGAAGTAAAAAATAAGTCCTTTCATCATGTTACTGCACTGCACACCACTGCTACATTAAAGTGTCATTTTCCTTGGGGAATATGTATCTATGTATTAGTATAGGATTTCAAAATACATATTCTTATCATAAAGCCCCTAGCATTGGTATTTTAGAGCAGGAATTCCCTTTCTGAGAGTCTGATTTACTTGCCACATTTTATAGGCAAACCTCAGAAATGTTGAACTTACATACCCCCATCTCCTCTCTATACACCTGCCCGAAAGACATACTTACAGGAATTGTCTTCCTGTTTCCCACCCATAGCTGCTTTGTGCCTCCCCTCTGAATGCTTCCCTCCTTTGTCTGGGCAGACCCTCAAGCCAGTCCTTTCCCACTGTCACCCAAGATTTAACCCTAGGTTTCCACCAAAGTCCCTGCTTCTCATCTGCTGAAGAACCCCTGCCTTTAACTACTGGTGGCTTCTATGACTGCTTCTTTCTCTCTATCTCCACTCCTTCTGGCTACTGGGCTACCTCTTCTGCACTCACTTGTTCATTCATTGAACAAACATTTGTTTAGAACCCTGTACATGCCAGGCATTGTTCTAGGCTCTCTAGATAATGCAGTGCATAATACAGATGAGAGCCTACTAGTCAGGGCAGACAATGTACCAATGAATAGATTAATAAACAAGAAAACTCAGGTAAGGGTTATGTTAAAATAAAGTGCAGTAATGTGATATACACGGGTGCAAATCAAGGAGAAGAAATTTAAGCTGAGGCCTGGATGTCAAGAACTTCTTCATCACTGACCCTAAGTCTGGCATCCCGTGTCCTTGTATTATTAATTTGTTGAAATAACCACCACAGAAATCTTGCAGTAGTTACTTTTTAAGAGAAAAATGGAGCATGCTTTATTACAGCATATTTTGATCCTGGAGAAAAGTAGTGTAGGCATTTGCCTCCTTACACATGCCCAGCTTACCAAAGCCTTGTTCACTTGTTCATGGGAAAGCATGAAATGAACTGAATTCTATGAAATCAGGTAGTAGGTGTGGAGAAGATGCTCTGAGCACAACTGCTCGGATCACCCAGTCCCCCTCTTTACCATCAGCTTGCACTCTAAAGCCCTTTAGGGAGTGTGTGTGTGTGTGTACGTGTGCATGTGTGTGTGTTTCTGAGACTGATGAGTCTGAGTGGGCAGCCTCAGAAACCTTAAATACCTTAAATACATCTATGCCCAGATTTTCTCTGTGGAAAAATGAATGGTAACCAGAACTAATCTCAAAAGCATTTGTGAAGTAGGCAGCAAACATAAATGACATGTCAACAAGAAACGGTTTGCAGCAAAAAGAACAAATTGTGTAAAGTTAACATTAAATCAATACCACTCTATTGATGAAATTAAAATTATTTAATTCCTATTATTGCATGTCAACTTTATCTGCTCAGTTCTAAAAATTCTACAATTCTGTGTTTTGGAAATTCAAGATTCCAAATAAAATGTGAACAGACTCCCTTTGTGTTTCGTGTTTGATTGCTTAGCTCACTTATGTACTCTGCAAATGCTCCTGATGTTTTCAGTCTTGAATATGAACAGACTCTGTCAACTCCTGGATTAGTGCAAAAGTCAGCCCAAAGCAGGCTTGAGCACTCTTTTATACTTTCTCTCAAGCACGCAGGCTGGGGTTTGGGTTATAAAGTAAGTCTTAACTTCAAGTTACTCCAAGGCTAGAGTAAAAACAAAAAATTCTTATTAAACCGTGGGTTAAAATTTCAATATGAAGGTGAAAGCAAGATTTTCCCCAGAGAACCCAAATGTGGTTAATCTATTGGGCAAATGGCAAAGAAATGCAACAAATATAAATAGGCAGACACATGAGATCATCGACCTTAAGTGGTTTTCCCTCAAAAACCACGCTCTTATTTGTATGCAAGTATAAATATACGGCAATTTAACTTGAATAAAGAAGGTGTCACAATATCTATGCTCATATATAAAGGACACTACAAAAAATACGAAATGGAAAGACCACTGGCCTCAGAGGTAGGAACCTGGGGCTAGTTTTTTCTTCAATAGCTCCACTGCTATTGCCTTAGGCTTTCTCCTCAACATCTTTTACCCAAGGCCATTGCAAGAGCCTCCAACCACAAGCCCTTCCCCAGACTGTCTGCCTGGGTTCAAGGAATGCCTTTGACACTTATTAGCTTTGAGACCTTTGGTAAGTTACTTAACCTGCCATTGCTTTGGTTTCCTCACCTGTAAAATGGGGATAATTATATTTCCCTCTTAGGGTTCCTGTATGATGATTAAATCAGCAAATCTATGTAAATCACTTACATAGTGCCTGTCACTTATGTAGAGTGACAGTTTATAATTATTAGTCTCCCTGTTATATAACCCATCCTTCCTATTACTGACAAGGTCATGTTTCTAAGACTCAAATCAATGTAATTTTCTTGTATAAAACCTTACATTGCATCCAAGTGATTACTAGATAAATTCTACATTCTCAGTAGACACAATGACCTTTTTATTATCTAGTCTCATATCTTCCCAATTCTCCTCCACGTCCCTCAACAGGCACCCTCTGCCCCTGGCACATTAAGCAAAAACGTGATGCCTTCTCATGCCTCCCTGTCTTTGCGCATACAGTCGAGTCCAGAGTGCTCCTTGTCCAAGTGGTGAATATGAACTCAGATCTGCTCGGGTGCTCCGGTCTGGAAAATCAGTTAGAGTGATGGGCAACTTCTCTGCTCTCAAAGCAGATCCATGACTGATCCTTTACATTTGCTTGTGATTACTTATTGGCATACTTCTCTTTGTGTATTAAGAGCTCCCTGAGGCTAAGCAACATGTATTATCAATCCTTAAAGCTTTAACTTCTTGGAAGGAAATATAACATATTGATTAAGAATGTATAGTTTGGGGTCAGATAAACATGGGCTCTGCCTTTTTACAAGTTGCACAACCTTGGAGAAGCCACTTAAACTGTAAATTGGGATAATAAATGTATACACTTCCTGGGATTGAGGTAATGCTTACAAAATACAATGTCAGGAATATAGCAAGCACTATTCAATAAATGCCTTTTAAAAGAATTCTGGTACCCGAGCACAACTGGAAAAATAATATAAGCTTGAGGATTGTTGCTGCTGAAAAATAAGGAAATCTCCCATTCAGTTGCAATTTATTAGTTTAATCTTTTATTTTATCCCAAGTAAATCCCTCGCCAACTCTCTTCAGCCTTCATCCAAATCCTCACTTCTCTTCCCAAGGACTCTACTTAACTTCCTCATTCTCAGATGACTGTATCTCATATCACAGAAAAATAAATGATTAGAAGTCAGAGTATTCAAGCATGATCTCCCTCAACTCCCTGCTGTCCCCCACCCCACCCCCCAGGGCACACATACACCCTCCTACATACTTGTCTACCTATTGGTTTATGCTGGCTTCCATCCTTCCTGTGTTAGAAAGGAAATATTCCTCTACCTGTTGAATGCCTGTCCCCCCATCTGTGTCCTTGACACCAGGCTCTCTGCCTCCTCCAGGACTCTGCCTCATCATGCCCTCTCGAGGCAACACCTCTCTTTCTAGTGGACAGCTTCCCTTGCGGCCTACAAATATTTTAAACATCTCATCCCAAATAAAACAGAGAACATAAGAGTTTCCCTTGGCTCTCCCTCTAGATGTTTGCTTGCCTTTCTCCTTCCAATTTCATCCAAACCTTCAAAGAATAGTCTAGAAAAACAGTGTCCACTTCTTCATCACCCATATACCTGTCAATCCACTTCACTGCAATTAAGAAAAGTCACTCCATTGAAATCACTCTCACTAATGTCACCCATGTCCTCCTCATTGCCAAATTTAATGGACCATTTTAGGCCCTGCCTACAATGGTTCCTCTTCTACATTCAATATCATTGATCACTCTTTCCCGTAAACTCTAAACTTCTATGCTACCTCTCTCCTAATTTTCTTGGTAGATTTCTATTTCACTTAACTTTCTATTAAAGGTTTTTCTTTCGCCTGCTATTCTTTCCACTGCCCTTGTTATCCTAGAGGTTGTCCTTGAGAAACCACATCCACTTTCACATTTGTTTTTTGTTTTTCTTTTTATATTACTATAACCTATGACTCTCAAATTTGTGTATCTTCTCTAAGTTTCAGGGTTGATTATACTACCGCCTTTTGAATTTCTCTACCTGAATATTCTACAGGTAACTTAAATTGGGCTTGTTTAAACATGAACTCATTATCTTTTCTCTAATCTGATCCTCTTCCCATATTCTGTCTCTGTATAGACATCCACCCAGTCACCAAAGTCTAACACAGGGAGCATTAAGGCAGAGATTAAAGGTGGTATCTCCTAAGGAGTACACTCAAAATTTTGAGCAGGCTCTGTGGAATCTAGGAGGGAAGACTAAAGTCTTGGAAGCAAATCCTCTTGGTTCTTCAAAGAATCACCTTGGTGGTCTCTCATGATTATGTGAACATTAGGATAAGAAGGTCTTTTTCAAACTAGGACAAGAATTTTATTATTATTAATTGTTTTATTTTGAATGCGTATCAAAAACTGCTCTATTTGCTGGCGTATTCAGAGCTGCTTTGGAATGGAGATAGACAAATGCATAAATGGAGCCCCGAGCTAGTGTGTGCTCCTTGATATCTAAAGTTCTGAAGACCTACAGAATAGACTAAAGACTTCTTGGCTAGCACCTTAACCCACCCACCCCACTCACCCCATCCCCACTCAATTAATCCCTAATCATTTTTCTTAAATGTTTCTCGAACCCATTCCATTCTCCATATTTACAACCACTGTCTTAAACCAGACCTTTACCATCCATCTCTTGAGTACTACTCAATAACCTCTTCGATAGGGCTCCCAGCAACTAGCTCTGTCTTTCTCAAATCTGTCCTCAACAAACCCATCTGAGTGACTTACCTAAAATTCAGAACCATTCAATAACTTTACACTTCTTACAGGATAAAACCCCAGCTCATGAAATAGCACAAAACCCTCTCCATGATCTGGCACTGTCAGCTTAACTTGTCCCTGCTCCCTCTTACACTATTCTGCTGTTATGGCAGACAGCTTACAGTCTCCCGTACAACACATTATTTCACTTCTTCTACCTTTGACTCATGTAATCAGCTTTGCTCCGAATATCTGTCCCCGGCCTCCTCACCGGTATAAATCTTGCCCCTCTTCCAAAGACTCAGGTGAGGCCTGAGCCACACTGTGTCAGAGGACTTGCTCCTTCATTTTCATGACATCCTTCACTCTTGTTTCTTGGCTCACTTCCACACTCTACTGTATTCATTTTTCCATTTTCCTGCCCCCTGCCCCCGCCTCCTCTTCCTGAAGGATAAAGTCAATCATTTTTATATCTTTAGCATCTAAATCTACAAAACATAATAAATACTCAGTAAATGTCCTTTCAACTGAATAGCTCAATTCCAGTTCTCCCCTGGATTTATTATGACCCTGGGCAAGTCCCAAGCTCTCTGGTAGTCAGTTATTTCATATAAAGTTAAGGAGCTGAACTAATCACTTAAATGTCCCTTTTAGTTCCAACATTCTATGATGCTTCTATTATATTTGTTGAAAGAGTGCAATGGAGTGAAAATGTACTTTTAATAGTCTATAATTACCAACAGAAACATTCCCCATCTCACAACTCAGCTCTTCTGCATGACGTTTAATATGTAAAGAATTTAACTTAAAATATCTCTGAATAAGTCACATTGCATAAAGTTCTCACCTTAATGTGTTGAAGCAAACGTAATTAATTCACCATTACAATGTTTAATCACTAGAAATGTATTTAGACTAGCAGGGAGGCTAATAATAATTACTGCATTATAACTGGCTATCGAATTACAGAACAAGTCTTTGTTTCCTGTCCTAGTATTTTCTTACTGTTGATAACCTGATGTCATAGCTCATGTTTCACAGTTGAACCCAGTGCTTATTATGCTATTTTTTATTTTAAATAAACTTTTAAAAATTTGGAATAACTTTAAATATACAGAAAAGTTGTAAAAATAGTGAGAGAGTTTTAGTATAGCTAACCTGCACCTAGTCCCCCTCTTGTTAACACCTTATGGTACAGTGCATTTGTCACAAATAATGATCCAATATTGACACGTTATTATTAACTGAAATCCATATTCTATTCAGATTTCCTTAGGTTTTACTTAATATCCTTTTTCTGTACCAGGATCTCATCCAGGATATCACATTACATTTAGATATCATGTCTTCTTAGGCTCCTCTTGGATGTGAAAGTGTCTCAGACTTAGCTTGTGTTTGATGGCTTTGACAGTTTGAGAAGTACCCATCAGCTATTTTGTGGAATAGTCCTCAATTTGAGCTTTCCTGATTTTTTCAAGATTAGACTGGGATTATATGTTTCAAAAGGAAGACTGCACAGGAAAAGAGCCATTTCATCACATCATATCAAGGGTGCATATCAATATGACCTTTCACTGATGACGATAACAGTGCTTACCTACCTGAAGTCATGTTTGTCAGGTTTCTCCCCTGTAAAGTTACTCCCCCCCCCCCCTTTCCATACTGTACTCTTTGGAAAGAAGTCACTATGTGAAGCCCACCTTTAAGAGAGGGTGGGAGTGAAGAGGTGTTGAAGTTTTACCTCCTTGAGGGTGGATTATCTATGTAAGTATTTGGAATTCTTCTGCATGGGAGATTTGTTACTTCTCCCCCATTTATTAGTTTATTCAATCATTTATTTATATCAGTATGGACTCATGGATTGTGGGTTATTTTTGAAACATCAAATTTACATTACAAAGAAGTAAAAGGAGAACAAAACTAATGAAGCAGGGAAGGGGAGTGAGAGCAAGAGCATCATTTTCATTTACCGTGATGCTCATCGAATTTCATTAACTGATTTGAAACCCTGCAAAGTACAGCAAAGTATAACGTACATAGAAAAGTGCCTTAAATGTACAGCACAGTGAATTTCCACAAATGGAATAAACCCATGTAACCAGCACCCAGTTCAAGAAACAGAGAATCACTGGCACCCCAGATATGCTTGCTCTCTTCCAGTTATCTCCTCCCCATGCCAGTGTAATAACTATCCTCAATTCCAATAGAATAGATGAGTTTTGCCCATTTTGAACTTCATAAATATGAAATCATATTGTATGTATTCTTCTGTTCTAGCTTTTTCACTCATTATTTGGGAGGGTGACATGGGGTAAGATTCGTCCATACTCTTGTTTGCACTTACAGATAACTCTCATTGCTGCACAGGAGTCCAAAATAGGACTCCACATGTGTAGCTGATCATTCTCACTGCTGTATAGAGTTTCACTGTGTGATTATACCACAATGCATTTATGCTTTCTGCTCTTTGCGGACACTGACTAGTTCCCAGTTTGGGGCAATTACGAATAGTGCCACTATGGATATTCAAGTACATACATGTCTTTTAGTGAACTTAGGGACACATTTATGTTGTGTTTATGCCTAAGAATTCAAATCTTGGATCATAGGATATACAAATAATCATCTCTAGATTTTTCAGTTTTCCAAAGTTCTAACTGTGCTACCTTCTTGACAACACTTAGAACTGCCTATCTTTTTCAATTGTGGGTTTGTAGTATGTCATGGAGGTCTTATTTTTCATTTTTCTGATGACAAATGAATCTGAGAATGTTTCTATATGTTTATTGGCCAAAATTTGGTATTATCTCTTATGCGGTTTCCTTTGTGGAACTTACGTTCAAATTTTTTTCCCATTTCTCTATTGAATGCCTTTCTTTTTCTTATCAAATACATATATGCTGGTTTTGAGCCCTCTGTTAGACATATGTATTTCCAGTATCTTCTTCCACTCTGTGGGCTGCATTTTCACAATCTTAATAGTGTCTTTTAATGAACAGAGGTTTTAAATTTTAATGTGAACTAATTTATCAATTTTTTATTTTTTTTGGTTACCACCCTTTGTGTCTGTTTAAGAAACCTTTGCCTATTCCACACCAGGAAGATGCTCTACAATAGATTTTTGCAAACTATGCCCTGCAGACCAAATTCAGATTACCAACAGCTTTCCAAAAAAGCTTTTTTCCTTTTTTAACCCTTTGAAATTTAGATTTGCAAACCATCTGGAATGTATTTTTTTGATTAAGGGGGTCAAGATTCAATTTTTTTTTCTGAAAGCCTATCCAATTGGCCATGCACCACTTATTGGAAATAAAAGATCCTTTTTCTGCCACACCCCAATGTCATTGTCATCTTAAATCAGGTAACCTACATGTGTAGGTCTGTTTCTGTGTCACTGATCTATAACTCTCTATGCTTGCAAAAATGCTGATTCCCTTAAATGCTACAGCTCTGTAACAGAACTTATATTTGGTAGTATAAGTCTACCAGATGGCCTGGGCTATTCTTGGCCTTTTGCATTTTCATATGCAGTTTAGAAAGTTTGATATCAATTTTGACAAATATTTTGACTGTTGGAAAAGTAAAAAAAAAAAGGTTTCCCTTTTAAAAATACATATACTTTTCACATATGCAAAGAAAGCTTCAAACAAATTTGAGTTTGAAATTGAAAAACATTGAGACTAATGAATAGTTTCTATACATTATTAATTTCGTTTACTGATATATTCAATATTTGCGCTTAATAAATTAAAAAATTGATAAGCTAAAATCTAGATTATCTGTGGCACTGAAATAAATGATGCTCTTGCAAATTTAGTTCTATTTAAAAATTTCCTGTTTGATAGCCACAAGGCTACCATCACAAATGAGGTATGGTGGGAATGCAGACATTATCTTTTCAGTACGCTTCAGGGTTCTTAGGAAAGAGCTATAAACAAATACTTCTCAGTGTTTTCAAGTCAAAGGAGCCACACTCTTGTTATCTTTGCTGATGCTGCAGTTCACTGACGCCAGTTTTAAAAGATAATATTGCCTTATTATCCAACAAGCAACAATAGATTGAGTAGGATTCTACATACCCCCTTCAATCTATACACTGGGATTTAGTGGAGTTTTGAGTTAGCCTTGGATAACATGTGGAAGATGCACAGATAATTCACTCAGTAATTCTCATTAGATAATTTCTCATTACATAATTCTCACAAGCAGGGAAAAGGCAGGTGAGGGACGCTCATCTGACAAAGTTAATACATGCTAATACTGTCAAAAATACCCATGACTTCACTGAAATTACTTTTACATCTATGAAGCCCATTTATTTCACCAAGGTAATAAAGCGAACTTCCCTATGTAGTATATAGAGCCAACTGACATTTACAATGAACTCTGAGTAAGTGTTATAAACGTTCTCAATTTTGTCAATTATTTATTCTTTTCAGTAACTTAGTTTTAAGTCTTTCCTCACTGCACTCCGTACTAAGGTAGGCTATTTCAGACTGTAGCAATGACTGATTCAGTCTGTAGCAGTGAATGATTATAAACTCAGGTCTAAGAATTTTGTATAAGATCTTTCACATCAGTGTATTCTCTACAGTGAACACTTCCAAATATATACAGTATTAGATATACATGTATCAGAGATAAAATATCTTGAGATACATAGATCACTCATTTAGAGCCAAATTTCATAGTGCAATATATTTCAGAATATATTATTCAGAATAATAAGTACAGTGAATCAGTGAAAAGTCCAAATCATAAAATATGTAAAATAAGTTCTTATTTTAAAGCAAAAGATCTTAACCTTTTTGGAGTCATGAATCATTTTAGAATTTGTTGGAAGCTTTATAGACTACCTCCCCAGACAAATCCACATACACTCACATACACAGTTTTGCATATAATAGTTCAGCGCTTCTCAGAGTCCTTCTTCCTTATCTACACTCTGTCCGTGGATCCCACGTTGCGTGCTCGCCTCTCCTTCCCTGCAATTCCCCACACCCCAGCTCCTCAGCTTTCAAAACTATGAAACAAATCTGTTATCACAATTATAGAAGTCCTGTTTTAATGAGGCCTGAAATAAAGTTCCTATTTATAAATCACATCGCCATCTGCATTCATTTTTAAATTCCTGAAGAACACTTTGGTGACCTACTGGGTTAAGTTAGCAAGCCCTTTCCTCAAGGGTAATGGAAAGGTAAGTTTTATTCAAGTCAAAATATGATTTTCTTGGGTTAGAATGAATGAACACTCTCCCCATCTTGTGTGACCCATGATTGCCTATTCACCTTTCGAGAGCCACTCTCCCACCACCCCCGACACCCCTCCCTGGGCACCACCCTGGACACACAGAAATGCACTTGTGTGCAGAAAAGCCTTTCTTACTCTTTCATCCCCACCCCTCTTTTCGGGGAGGTTGCCCACTCCTTCCTTTGCATCTTCCTCTAGACTTGCATGAACTTCTTCCAGTGCACCTGATTTACTGCTGGTATTTGATTACAAGCCCCATCTGCTCCCATCCCTCGCTTCTAGACTGAGGGCCCCTTGAGGGCTGAGAGGGTTTCATATTAATCTTAGTGTCTAAATGCCTGATACAGTCTTTAGCACATTACCAAACAATAAAACTTTGTGGATAAATAAATGAATAAAGGAATCTTTTCAGTAGTTGTCCATTTCATTTTGATACAGCCCCTATAGGGGCTACTATTATTAATTTATGATTTTATATACAAAGGGGTCCTTAAGTACCTATTTTTAGTTTTTCAGTCTTAATCTACGAAAGTCACATGTAAATACAGAATGAATCTTAATCAACATACAAAGAATTGTAATATTTAAATCCGCATGCAACAGATAGCCCTGAAGAGTGCTGAAAATGAGATTAACTCATATATATAAATAATGGTTCCTTTCTACTTGAGATAAGTATCGATTTCATACTGAATATTATTATGTATAAATAATTCAGGTCCTCTTATAGACTCTGTTTTTAAAATAAAAGTGATTGTTCTGCAGATATTTAGTTGTCATATTTTATTCCTTTGAAAGATTATATTTAGTTTCGTAATATCTTATTTATTTCAAATCCCCGAAGTAAATCTATTTGTCATTCTTCCTTCTCGGATATCAAGTCATCATTGAACCATCTCACACTCATCTTCTGGCACTTCAGGAGAAGAGAAAAGAGAAGGTGAGAACTCTCGCAGTGTCTTCTGAGGTAACAATGTCACTCACTGCCAGAACTAGACTTATCTATTCTTCTGCCTCTTTCTTTTCCCATTGTTTCTATTTTTGGACTACTGACAACAGAATGATTTCATCTGACAGAACTACTAACATTTTCTAGAGTTTCTTTCTCCATAAAAGAAGTTTAAGTCACATGAGCAATTAAACTCCATATGTCACATTTAACCTTTTTTAACCTGTTCCTTGACATAGTATTGGGAGAACTTCCTTGTTGTTCTCTCTGTTCACAGGTTTACAGGTTTCTGTTTTTCTTCTGCTTTTTTTTAGATTGAAAGCAGTTTTAAAATTTGTATGCACTCTAGGCAAGCCCTCTCCAGGAAGAGTGTGATAGAAGGTATAACACCTCTCAGGGCACTAACCTAAAAATAGTTCTTAAATAGTCTGGCTGACTGGACAGTTCAATCAAATTAACAGCTGTTGAATCCTTTGTATCTCCAAAGTCTACTGAACTTTTTATTCTGAGATTTCTCTATTTTGCAAAAAACCAAGAGAAAAGCCTATCATTTTAAATTTTTGTTTTTTATACAAACTGTTTTCAGTCAAGGCTCTGAAGTAAAAAAGTTTCTAAAGGTGTAGAATTATATTTTAGTGATTTTTTTTTTCCTTTTCACATGTTAGTGGTAGGCAGTTTGCAATGTCCAGAACATGGGCTCATGATACAGTTCTGTTCATTTCCAAAGGAAATTTTCAGTGAAATTCCCAATGATTCTTGACCCTGACTGCACTTACCTAGAGAGCTTTTAAAAAATTGATGCTTAGGTCCCCCTTCCAGAGATTCTTATTTAACTGATCTGAAGTGAAGCTTAGGCATTGATATATCAATATATATTAAATGATTCTAAGGATTGAAAAATACAGTTAGCCCTTTACATTTTATGATGTATCTGTGATTTTTTAGTTGATCATTGGTAGATTTGTTTTGATACTTCATAATTTTATCAAATAATCCCAAACACTTTTACCTTACCAACTGTATTTTCTGTGTGTACATACAATTAAAAGTTATATTGCTGCATACCATGCTACTTTCAAAACCTCAAAATTACTTTTGCAAAGATGAACAAAGTTGAGAATATATACTTTTGTTCTCTATGCATGTGCTGGAAAGAAAGAGTATTTCTGTTTTACTTTAAAATAATTTTACTCTAGTCTGCTCTTCTACTGGTGGCTCTTCCTTTTCTTGTCACTGTATGAGTAGAAAAAGGAAAAGACAAGTATGGGGGGGAGGGGGAGTGCTTGGGAAGTACCGGGCTAGGTCTCGGGAGACTGGCTATTTGGGGAGTGGTTCTTTCCCACATCATGAGATGCTCCTCCCCACTGCAAGAATTGTTGGCTGAAGCCCAACACATAGCTCCAACTGTGAAGTGAGAAGTGAAATATTTATAAATGTAAACTATGTGGGATGGTCCCAGATTGGGACATGATGAAAGGGAAGCAAGGACTGTGTTTTACAACTGAAAGAAATTTCACACACATGCGCACACACACACACACACACACACACACACACACACAAACACATACACAGAAACAAATCCAGAAGTAACATTTTTTTTAAAACAAAGCAGTTATAAAGAAACTACTAATTCTCATGAACAAGCTGGGATCACTCATTTGTACCCACTCGATCTGCCTTCCTTCTACTTATGTCAGATAAAGGCTCCATATCCTATCCAAGAGCCATCCTTTTCCACATGGTCTAGGGAGCCCGCTACTTCTCAGAGACTTTGCTCTGGTAAATATCCTCTATCTCCCTCTAGTAGCATCAATTTCTTCTTCTGTACTAGAACAATCTCATCAAGGAACAAAGCTGTTATGAAATAAAATGAAACAAAAGAAAACAAAAAGCAAATAAAAACAACAAAAACACCCTACCTTAACCTAGCTACCATCCCATCCCTCTACTCACCTTCACAGCAAAATTTCTTAAAGAAGCTATCAGTAGTTATTTTTCATTTCTCACTTCCTTTTCTCTCCTCCATTCATCCCAGTATGACTTCCCTTTCAGCCCCACTGAGAAGGTTCTCCACAATTGCTGCCATGTTGCCAAACTCAATAGTCAATCCTATAGTCTCTACATTCACCCTGTCTGCAGTATTCAGCCCCATTGACCATTCCCTGGTTTTAGAAATCTGCTCTTCTCAGCTCTTGGGACACTGTACTTCTCTAGTTCTCCTTCCCATCTCATTGGCTCCTTCTTTACTTCTTTATTTTCCTCCCCCTCCTCTTACTTTTTCTTCTTTTTGGTAACAGCTTAATGGAGATATAATTCATATATAGTAAAATTCATCCATTTAAAGTGCTCAATGGTTTAAACTATATTCACAGTAAAGCAACCATCATCAAAACCAACTTTAGAATATTTTCATCACCCCAAAAAGAAATCCCATATTCTTTAGCAGTCACTTTCATTTTTCAGCAACCTCCTAACCCTAGGCAAATGCTAATCTATATTGGTCTCTATAGAGTTGCCTAGTCTGGACCTTTCATATAAATGGAATCACACAATACGTGACTGGTTTCTTTCACTTAGCATAATGTCGTCAAGATTCATTCATGTTGTAACATGTATCGGTACTTCATTCTTTTTTATGGCTGAAAAAATATTCCATTGTGTGGACATACCACATATTGTTTATCCTCCCATCAGCTGACGGACATTTGTGTTCTTTCCACTTTTTGGTTATTACAAATAATGCTGCTATGAACATTCATGAACAAGTTTTTGCATGAACATTTCAACTTTCCTGAGTATACACTTAAGAATGGAATTGCTGGCCATATGGTCATTCTATGTTTAACCTACTAAGGAAATAGGCTGTTTTCCAAACGGCTACACAATAACACTAGCAGTGTATGAGTGTTCCAGTTTCTCCACATCCTTGTCAACACTTGTTATTATCTGTCACTTATATTATAGTCATCCTAGTTGTTGTAAAGTGGTATCTCACTGTGATTTTGATTTGCATGTCCTTGATGGCTAAAACAGTTGACCATCTTTTTTCATGTGCTTATTGGCCATTCGTATAACTCCTCTGGAGCAATGTCTATTCAAATCCTTTGCCCGTTTTTAAATTGGGTTTTCTTTTTATTACTGAGTTGTAAAAAATTATTGAGGCATTTCTTCCTGATAAAGCAAACATTATTGTGGCCCTGAATTAGAGGTGAAGGGCTCTGTGTCTCCCAACACCTCCATCTTATTCGGACTCAAAGATGGAGGGGATCTAGGGTGGCGGAGGCACCCACTGTCTGAAGCTCACCCTGAGGAAGGCCCACCCTTGCATGGCTGTCTTGCAAGCCTTTCTTCTGTCACTGCTGCCAGTCAATTCTTGGCTCCTCATCTTGTGGATCCAGGCTTTTTAGATCTTGGTATGGATGTAGCCTTTTTCACAGGGCTTTAAGACTATATCTCACTGCCCTCCTTATCTCAGTTTATTTTTTCTTAGCAACACTATACCACTTCTGGGGTGTCAGCCTCTTAGCTGGTTTAGCAGGAGTCTCCCCCTCCAGGGACAGATATGCATCAGCAGCAGCTGTATCATCTTTTTTCCTTCTTCCTCCTCTTCAACTTCTCTTTTCCAGGGTAGGTTTGAGGTTTCATTACATTCCTGACCAATGAGAAACATAGATCCAGAGCAGGTCCGAAGCTAAAAACTGACTGGGGGAAGAAGCTCCATTCCAATGATGATGACCATGGGTAGGATTGAGGCATGAAATGAGGCAATGGTAATGGGTAGCATCATCTTATCCACCTTATTCTAGATACAATTCACTTAAGAGATATAATATTTGTGAATATTTTCTCCCCTTATGTGGATTTTCCTTTTGCTTTCTTTTTGGTGTCCTTTGAAATGAAAAATTTGATGAAGTTCAATTTATCTTTTTTTTTCCCCTTTGGTTGCTGGTACTTTAGATGTTATATCTAAGAAATTGGTGCCTAACCCAAGGACATGAAAATTTATGCCTATGTTTTCTTCTAAGAGTTTTATAATTCTTGCTCTTACATTTTGGTCTTGATCCATTTTGAGTTAATTTTTGTAGATGGTATGAGAGGTAGGGGTCCAACTCCATTCTTTCGCATGTGGATATCCAGTTGTCCCTGAAACATTTGTTGAAAAAGATTTATTCTCTCTGGGCTCCAAAAGGTCAGAGACCACTCTTTTGGGCTTGGTCCTGAGCCTCCTTCTCTATCTTCTATCTAGACACTCCTCCTAGCTGATGCCAACTCCCCCACCCCAGTTTTAAATCCCTGTTGCCTATCAGCTAGTTCCTTTGGATGTCCAACAGGCATCTCAAATTTAACGTGCTGTAAGAGAACTCTTGATTCCTCTTCTACAAACTGATTGCTTCTCCTTCTCCAGTCTTCACCATCTCAGTGAATGATACCACCATCCACACATCTGTTCAAGACAATACGTATCTTTGTTTTCTTTCCCTGACCAATGAGCAAGTCTCTTATCTCTATCTTTAAACCCCATCCCCAAATCCATTCTTCTCATCACCTCTTCTCTTTTCCACCTACCTTCATGTGGTGATTTAATCTGGTCCCACTGCTTAAATACTATCTATACGTTGTGAGAACACCAATTGATATCACTTGTTTCATCTACTATGAACTCTAGACTTATAGATATATAACTCTCTGCTAGATAACTCCCCTTGGATATTTAATAGTATCTCAAACTTAAAATGTCCCAAGGCAAACACCTGGTCCTCTAATGAGGGTCCTCCACTCACCCCACTCTCAACATTCCACATTCATCTCCCATCCCCCATCTCAGCAAACAGGACCACCTTTCACCTAACTGCTCAGGACAAAAGCCTTAGGGTTTTCTCAGCTCCTCAATCTTGCATCCAATATCCGATATCCTTAGCAATCCTGTGGGCTCTACCTTCAAATGATATCCAGAACATGACCACTTCCCCCTACTTCTACTGACAACAATCTAGCCAAGCCACCATCATCTCTCATCTGAATATTCCAACCATTTCCAAATAGGTATCTCTGCTTTTTTTCTACCACTCTGCACAAACATTGTCTATTCTTCATATAGAAGCCAGAGCAAATCTTTTAAAATACAGATCAGGTCAAGTCACTTCTTCTTTCTCAAACCTTTCAATGGCTTTTCATAAAATTTAGAGTGAAGTCCTCACTATGGCTTACCTGGCGCTGCGTGATCTGGCCCATAACTGTCCCCTAGAACTCAACTCTTGCCACTTGCCTCCTACCCAATTGTGCTCCAGTCATATTATTGTTATTCCAATTCTCCAACCAGATTTCCAATCCAGGGTTTTCTGGCTATTCCCTCTGCCCGAGACCTCCTTTCTCCAGACAACTGCATTGCTCGCTCTCTCACTTTATTTAGGTCTGATTGGAGACCTTCTCTGACCAGCGTATTTAAAAGCAGCCCCACCTCTCTTTTTTCCCTTTTATTGTCTATATTCTCCAATAGAATATAAGCCACCAGGGCAGTTTCTTGGCTTTTGATTGCTGCCACCCTAATGCCTAGTATAGGACATTGAACATAGGAGGCCATGAGGAAATATTTGTTGAATGAATGAATGGAGGAATGAATAAACAAATAAATCTTTATGTCAAGGCACTAGGGTCTCTTGCCTGGATCATTGTAATAATCTCCTAACAGGTCTCCAAGCTTCCACTCTTGCCTCCTAAACTGCAATCTGCATAGGAGCAAACAGCATTGTTTTAACTGTGTTAATCAGATCATGTCATTCCCTTGCTTACAGCTCCCCAAAGGCAATTCAACACGCTGATAATATAATCCAGACTCCTTACTTCTAATATATGAAGGTCTATCTGAACAACCTTTGGCCTATCTCTCAGTATCTTACTCTGCTCTTCCACCTTGAACAAAAACTCCAGCGATACTGAGCACTCCTGGCTCATTCCCATTTTAGGACCTTTTTGCACTAGCTGATCCATCTGCATGGAACCCTCCTACCCCAATCTTCACAGGGCTGGCTTTGGTCATTCAGACTTGAGCTTAACCATCACCTCATCAGAACGAACTTCTCTGATCACCCACTATAGAATAGGCACCAGTCATTGTGACTCATCACTCTGGTTTACCCCTTACTTTAATCTGATACTGTTCTTATTTACTGATGATTGTTTGCCTTCTCCCACAAGAATAGAGGCTCCAAGATATCAGGGATCATGCCTGCCTTGTTCAACACAGTATCCTTAGCACCTAGAAGAGTAGTTGTCACATATTCATTAGTTGCATGAAATGGCTTGCCTTCTTTACCATGTCTGAGACCAAACAACAATTTTTAGTCAGAGGAATATACTCTGATACAATCCCATGTAATTTTGTTTTATTTTGTTTTGTTTTTGACATTCCAGATGAGTGCTATTTTTAATTGGGTCAAAAATTTTAATTAAACTAGCAGAGTGTTTCCTCATGATTAGAAATCACATATTAACAACTTTTGTTGAGTCTTCTAAGTACAGCCTGAGCAAATTCAGCCTTTCTAGAGACATGGCTTGCTAAGTCATCCTTTCCCTCTTTTAGGTGACTACTGTCAAAGCAATGATCATAAGATCTTACATTTGCATGGTAACCTAGAATTTACAGAAGCATTTTACAAAAAAGAAATCTTTTTCTGTCCAAAAAAACCCTGTTTTTATTTTTGTTGTATTTTGAGATTAAGACTAAAGTGCAGAGAGATTAAGTGACTTGGCCAAGGATACAGGACAAGGAAACAATGGAGCCAGAACTCAGTTCAGGTTTTGTTCTTCCCAAAATGTCCTGTTCTTTCCACAATAGCACATGATTACCCCCAAGGGACTACTTGGAAAACATGGAACATCAAAACTTTTCCTCGTATATCTTCCTTTCTTTTAGGTTTTGTCTTACCTACCTTGCCAAACCTTAACTAGAATACTGTGGGATTCATAGAGATAGCCCAACCTAGAGCTTTTCTTTTGTGATAGAAATAATAGAATGTCAGAGTCAAAATGAACACCTTTCCTATCATAACATAATTTGTTCTGGTGCTACTGTATTGGAATTGTAAGAATTTATATTTTCAGCATTCAGATATGAAGATTCCTGACACAAGACAATAAAGGACACCAAGGATGACTTGTAATTGACACCTTGTGCATTTATTTTTAAAAAGGATTTATTGAGAAACATTGGAAATTTGCAAACTTTTGGGAAAGAATATGACAGGAGATGAGTATATGTGTGGGAGAAAGACGAAAAATAGGCTCATGAACCTGTAATTTGAACTCCCACGCTGTTTCTTTCAAATGTCTACACACATAGTGTTTATAATAACTCATCCCTTTAAGGCCAACACATCCTGTCTGTGGAGCTATTAAGCCCTTTGAAGAAATAACTAATGTGAGGTTTGTTAATGCTATTCAATATACTGTGGAATGACACGTCCAGGCACTAGCACTTTTTCAGAAAAATAAATAAGATATATCTGCATACAAAGGTGAATTTGTGTATCACATTGTTAGCAGCTCATATGTGAACTAAAACTACCATTTAGGGTGGTCATATTTATGGAACCAACTTTTTTTATTGTTACATAAAAACAGATCTGATTTTGAACAACATATCCCATAATTGTGTAGTTTTTTTTTTGCATGTTTACTTCAAATATTACTAAAATGGTTCACTGCTACCCAGTTAGCTTTATATCGTAGGAAGATCAGACTGAATGTTTAAATTAGATTCAAATGAGAATGATAGGCCAATTTAGCAGAAATCACAAAAAGAAAAATTTAGCTAAAATGGATGAATGTAATACACTTACTTAAGTAATTTGTGAGACACAGCAGTAAATGGCAGTTATTCAATAATAGCACACAATGCTTAGTATTACTCATTTAATCACAACACAGTGCCATCGTCTTCTTATTTGGACAATAAGTTGTGTTTATTCCATTACTGTGAAACACCACTCAACTTTGGGATGTTAATATAAATTAGTTTTCTGGTAGATTCAAGTAGCATAAAATTTCTGACTATACAATACTGCCTTTTGGTCCGAATATTTTTAAATATCCTTCAGAACCAAAAATGACCACTGAGGAAACTGATGCCTGAATAAAATGATAAGTGATCTGATCTCATATCATTAAACATGTTATAACCTCAAAAAGTGTTGAGAGTCTAAATTAAAAACATTTTTTAAAATATATAATATCCTAAGGATACACAGCTAGTTGGTGGCAAAGCTGTGTTTCAAACCTAGGCCTGAGGAATTACAAGGCCTAGGCTTTTTACATGTGCTTCCCTTCTCACCGCCCTATGCTTTCTCACAGAACTAATACAATGCATCAATTGTTCTAAATATGTAAAGTTACCAAAAAAAAAAAAAAAAAATGCTTCTGTCCTGATGGTGATGCCATGTCTTCTATTTCTTCCCCCAAATTCTAATGTGATTTTACAAATTTTTCATATAGGAAGTACTAGCAGATATTTCAGATTCTACTGTGGTTCTCATGGGTAACAAAGAATGCTACCTACAGGTGGGGTTAGGGAGGAGAAAAATATTCCTGGGCATCCCCCAAACCCATCTCTAGCAAGGCAGAGAAGTATGCGTGCGACCCACAGCTTCCTTGCACAGGCCCCTGGACATGGTGACTGTGGAGGAAAACCAGACCTTTCGGCAACTAGGCAATGGAGACTTCTGCTTATCAATGTGTTTTTTTTTTTCCAGCTGCTACTATCACTATTTGGGGAGAAGAATATTCTAAAATGCAACTCCAAGATATATTTAGGGATAATAAGCCATAATATTTAGGGTATCACATCCCCTTAAATAAGCCATAATATTTAGGGTATTACATCCCCTTAAATAAGGGCATCCCCTTATTTAAAGATATAAATACTAAGCAAGGAAATAAGCACAATGCAGTTGCTACAAAAATGTCTTTTTACAACTATAGGCTAAATGAAGGTAACCACATAAGGAAATGAAATGATATGAAGGATATACCTATTATACTATAATTTAATATTCCTGGAAGAATTATGAAAAATTATGACTTTTAATACCTTTTCAGTTTATATTTGTGATATTAAATCTAATTTACATGGTAGTATTTTGTGGGCTATTAAGAACTAAAAACATATGTTAATTATTAGTTCCAATGTGGCTTACGAAATATACATTATTAGAAAGAAGATTTAAGGGAGAAAGAATAAAATGAAAGGTTGAAGCTACAGAATTATTTTTAAGTGACTGTCAATTAGTCATGAATTTTATATATTTATTTGTCTATTGAAACTTATGTGAAGAATAATTTTATCAATTTTACTTTACTCTTACTTTCTGTAATCTTGGAAACTAAGTCCTTATCTCACTATCTCTAAAATAACGGTAACAGGTAGTTATTTTGTTAAAGCTTTTTTCTCAGAGGTGCTATAATTACAAGAGACAAGACACAAATAAACTGATTGTTCACGGATCTTATATTTTTTGAAATTTTTATCTTACATATGAAAGAAAATGATATTGTCCCAAGGTTTAACTTCATAATATCAATTCCCAGCCTTACCTTATACACTTTAATTCTTCTTAGTTCCTCAGAATTGATAAGTATGTCCAAAAAGACACATTCCAAAATAAGAAAAATGTAGAGAAGGGTGAGATCATCAACAGATATATAGGACAATACTATAAAATCTGGCTATGAACACAGATGCAAAAGGAAATAGAAAATAGTTACAAAAACTAAAAAGCACAAGCATAGAAAGTAAAATGAGGTGGAGCATGTTTCTTCCTTTTTTTTTAGTAAAGCTCTCTGTGTAAATTTTTTAATTAAGCTTAGATTTTGTGGTGCTTCATTTCCCCTTTAGATATGTAAACCAGATAATCAGGTGCCTTTGGGGTTTGGTTCATCAGTTTTGACAATAAATAGTCCTATCTTATGAAGAAGGGTAACGTGTTATAGGAGAAAATGAGCAGGAGTCATTTAACCAATAACTGGTGAAAAAATAATACCCACCCCTTCTAGCCCAGAGGGTTTCCATGGGAATCCTGTCTATATTAGCTTTGGCAGAGACTTGTGGCTATTTTTAGAGAATCTGAAAGCAACTAAGAATGCCTTTCACTTTTATTCCAAAGTGAACTAGTATCTACGTTTATGAACTCACTCACCCCTGATACACACACACACACAAACACACTCCTGAAAAACCAACTGTGTTCAGCTTTAATTTGGGTGCATGTCAAAATCAAAGGCCAAGTCACTGGCTCTTTTTTTTTTTCATATTGTTCAGGTGCTGACAAGCCTGTCCTTTTAATTAACTCTAATTGCTCTTAAAACTTCACCAAAGACACCTTGCTACACTATTAGACCAAAATCTGGAACGCTAATTCTGTCCTTCCAACAAGGGCCTTTCTCAGTCCAGTATGAATTACTGGGCTTGGTTTATTAATAAAAATTACCAAGTACAGATTAAGTCCACCAATAGCAGCACAGTCTCATTGTGAAATGAAAGTCTGTCATCTGGAAAGGGGCTTCTTGTCTCAGGAAACGATTTGTTCAGTGGAGCTCTGTGTCATTACTGGAGAGAAATGCTGAAGGTTTCAGTATGCTCTGTTCAATAAGAGCTGTGGTACTCCCTGTCTTTTCACTTTTCTGTAAGGATTGTCTCATATGACATCTTTTCTACTTTTAACCCTCTTCTTACCATACTTGTAAGCCACACAGGCACTTCAGTGTTAATTTGAAAAAAAGACTGGAGTGAGTGAGCAAGTGTGTGTGTGTGTGAAGCTTTATCCCTTTATTTATACTGTATGTCTTCTACTTTAGTTCTTTTAATGTGGCTATACATTTATTAAGTTTACCTTTCAGTAGTATTTAATACTATCTATGGGTTCATTTAGCTAGCTAGTTTTCCTCTAGAGATAAGCTGTCTCTGAAGAAGGGGCTCATTAGCAGACTGGCCATTTACACTGTCACCTAAACTGTGATATTTTGAGAACAGAAGGGACATTAATTGGAGCTGTACCAGGCATGCTAGGAGAAATGGTTATATACCCATTGGGAAGCAGACCTCCAGATGTTTACAGGTAATAAACACGAATGCTTTTATTAGGAATAATTTTTCCAAAATGTTCAAATGCACGGTCGTTATTTTATTGAGGTATTAAATAAAAATGGAAAGAGGCAAACTGTTATTTCATGAAGCTGAACTTCGAGATGCTTCTCCTTTAACCTTAGTCACAATCTGCTTAAATTAATCATTCTTTCTTATGCCATGATTATTTTTTGCTTATAACTGGAGTGGGGAAAAGTTGGAAAGTTTTTGTGCTGTTTTGGATCTGTTATGTAACCCAAAAAGCCTATGTTCTTTTAATCCAATCTTCTGGGGTGGACCTATTGTGGGACCTTTTGATCAGGTTGTTTCCACAGAGAGGTGACCCAACCCATTCAAGGTGGGTCTTAATCCCCTTGCTGGAGTCCTCTTTGAGGGGATAAGAGGCAGAGGGCTCAGAAAAGCTGAGACAGAAGCCAAGAGACATTTTGGAGAAAGCCACTGAAACCAGAAGCTAAACGTGGGAGAAAAGGATCAGCGGAGCCAGCCATTCGCCTTCCCATGTGACAGAGGAACCCTGGATGCCATCAGCCTTTCCTCAGAGAAGGTATCTACCTCTTGATGTCTTAATTTGGACATTTTCATGGCCTTAGAATTGTAAATTTGCAACCTAATAAATCCCCATTTAAAAAAAAATCCATTTCTGGTATATTGCATTCTGGCAGCCTTAGCAAACCAAAACAGCCTTGAAGAAAAGGAAATCTGTCTGCAAAGACTGTATCTCTTTGGTCCACAAACATAACTCCAAAAGTTTATGGATCAGAATTTTTGCATTGAGACCCCATCTCATCAAATTCCTGGAAAAGAATCCTAATGAGGTGGTCATTTAGCTCCTAAGGTATTGGTTTTTGTGCAACTCTGATTGTGGCTCAGTGACAGTTCTGTGCTAGAGAGCCAAGTTCATCTGACATATGAAGCATCACATGGTGCCTATGTCTTTCCTTTGGCTGTAACTTTAGTCCAATACAAATTTCTTGATAGTCGAAGATCCTCTTTCCCGACTCACAAAACATCTAATTTCAACTGACTTTTTGTATAATTATGTTAAATTTTCTGGACAGTCCAAGTGATGTTAATAACCACTTTTTCTAACATAATTTCATTTCTTTAATTGTATCTTCAGGTCAACTAATTATTAAGAGCTCTGGACAGGGCCTAACCCTGAGATGCCTCTTTATTATAGATACGTAACCTACGATACATATTTTTAATGGCAAACTAACAGAAATATTAAAAACAAATAAATATGCAACAAAAATACACAATATAAATAAGTGAATGCATTCAAAGACAATTATATACACTGAATAAATATATTACAACTGTTCTAAGTTTAATTTCTACTCCTTTGCTTGTTTGTGTGTCTCTTCTCACACTTTCCCTGGCCTGATAGTATCAAAGGCTTCCTGCTATATCCCGGTTCTCAGCCCAGACTTTAACTGTCAACTCTGCCTTGAATTTTGGTTTTACTTAAGCTCTTTGTATATAGTTAGCTACCTTTTGGAGAAAGAAGAAATTTACCACTCTTCCTTCAATTCTAACATGTACCTTCCCCTCGGTTATCTATGGATCCAGATTCTGTAAAGTCATTCTTTTTCACACAAATTACTAAAACCTTCTCATAAAAATGTCCTAAAATCCTGAAAATAGTATAAAACAAAAACCCAGAAAACTATATAAAGAAATCCTACAACTCAACAATAAAAAGACAAACAGCTGAATTTTAAAAATGGGCAAAAGACTTGAATACACATTTCTCCAAAGGGGATACACCAATGGCTAAAAAACACATGAAAAGATGATCAACATCATTAGCTATCGGGGAAATACAAATGAAAACCACAATGGAAAACTACATCACACCAACTAGAATGGCTTCTATTAAAAAAAAAAAAAACAGGAAATTACAAGCGTTAGAGAGGATGTGGAGAAATGGGAACATTCATTCATTGCTGGTGGGAATGTAAATGGTACAGCCACTATGGAGAACAGTTTGGCAGTTCCTCAGGAAATTAAATATAGAATTACCATATGTCTATTTGCACACCAATGTTCTCCAGCAGCATTATTCACAATTGCCAAAAGATGGAAGTAACCCAGGTGTCCATCAACCAATACACAGATAATCAAAACGTGATGTATACATACAATGGAATATTATTCAGCTATAAGAAGGAATGAAGTCCTGATGCATGCAACAACATGGATGATCCTTGAGGACATTATGCTGAGTGAAACAAGCCAGACACAAAGGGACATATATTGTATGATCTCACTGATAGGAACTAATCAGAATAAGCAAACTCATAGTGTTAGAATCTAGAATATAGGTTACCAAGGGGTAGAATGGGGGTAGAGAATGGGAGCTGATGCTTAATTTGTACAGAATTTCTATTTAGGTTGTTTGTAAGGGTTTGGAAATGGATGGTGGTAATGGTAGCACATTAGTGTGAGTGTAATTACATTGCTGAATTAGGTATGTGAATGTGGTTGACGGGAAATTTGGGGTTGTGTATTACTAGAATGAAACTTAGAAGATAAAACATGGGACTGTATAAGGCAGTGAACCCTGTTGTGGACTTTGGACTGCGGTTAATAATACAAGTAAAAGAATGTTCTTTTATGAATTATAATAAATGTAGGACACTAATACAAAGTGTAAATAATAGACTGGTTTATGGGAAAATATATACCTAATGTAAACTATGGACAATAGTTATATTATTTTAATATTCTTTCGATTGTAACAAAGGTACCACACTAATGCAAAGTGTCAAAAATAGGGGGGTATTTGGGAATGCTGTAGTTTTACATGATTTTTCTGTAAACTTACAACCTTTCTAATTAAAAAGAAATAATAATAATAACATTAAGTGAAAGAAACCAGACACAAAGTACTACATATTTTATGATTCCATGTATATAATAATGTAAATATAAATAATCTATAGAGACAGAAATAGATTAGTGGTTATGTAGGGCTGGGGAAGGATAGAGGGATTGAGAGGTGACTGCTAAGGGGTGTGGGGGTTTTCTTTTTGAAGTGAAGAAAATGTTCTAAAAGTGCAGTGATGAATGCACAACTCTGTGAATATACTAAAAGCCACTGACCATATGTTTTGGATGGATTGTATGATATGTGAATATATCTCAATGACACTGCTTCTTTTTAGAAAGAAAAAAACCCAGAAAATGAAATAATAGCTCTAAAATAGCATAGCATTAAAGTGAATCTATATGAACAATAAAATAGATAACTTCTGATGAGAGAAATTAAATCTGGGAAGATGTAAGAAGTGAACTGCATGTGGAACTACGTGTTCTTAAAGAAAATAGGAAAAGCTCTGCTTCAAGGCAGTGCTATGGGGGTGAACAGAAGGAATTCTTTTAACCCTCTGATTGAAACCCTGCCCTCCTATATGAGCTCCATCCTCAGCGTTCCCTTGTTCCCTGCTGCATGGGAGACTTTTTGTCAGTCTGAATCCTGTGCATGCATCTTGCAGCACTCGACTAGTGGCTGTTTTCTCACACTTGAGCTGCGATCACCTCATGCCCTTACTAGACTGGAAACCTCTTGAAAGAAAGGATTATGCTTTTGTAGCAGCTGAAGTACTGGGTCCATGCCTGGCAAACAAACATTTCTTCAGTCATGCTGACACAAATACTGAACTCCTCAAATTCTAAAAAGCTATTTGGAATATGGCTTATAACTTTATAATTAGCTTCTTTTTAAAATATTCTTTTGTTCTTAGAAATGGATTTAAATCAAGTGTTAATTTCTTAATTATATTAATTTCCTCATGATAGAACATTCCAAGAAGTAAAGCAATAAGGGCCTGTATAGGAAGAACACATATATTTTCCATAAAAGATTCCTTAAATACTGAGTAGGCAAGGTCATATTAAATAGCAATTTCTTAGGGAGTCTTTTTTAGCAAACCATGAGACATCACTCACTGCTGCTATAATGCAGTTTGCTTTACATTTTTTTAAAGTCTAATGTATGAGCACGCTATGTGAAAAGCTCAATTTGAATGCTCTATTATAGCCCGTTCAATTTCTTCTTATACTAATCCATATATAATGTTTGTCCCTAACACCTGTGCTCTAAACCACTCTGGTATCCTGCCCCCTTATATATAATGTTAAAACTACTCAACAATACTTGATCCCAGAAATGAAGGTGCAATTATTTCATGGTATCAACATCATTATTTACATTTGAATTGCCATATGTACATCCCATACGTCTGGAATATAGTTAACAATATACAGTAAAATTCCAATATGCAAAAATCATAAGAATTTTAAAAGAATTCTGAAACTTTGTTTTACGCAGTTCAGATTCAAAGAAATTTAAAATAACCATTTTAAAGGATTTAATTAATCAAGCATGCATATTTAAATTATTTGAGTACATGTTATAAGGGAACGATGAATATGTTCCAGAGATGAGTTGACTATTAATCTTATGTAAACATTTACAGGAATTTCAAAAAGCAAATGTAATAAATAGGAATTCAGGCATATCACAAAGATTAATCTCATGGTATGCCATCATCTCCAACCAACCACCAACCTTGACCATTAGAAATTATACCATTCTTTTAGTTACTGTTTTTGGAAATGCATCTATTCCTAATTTGCTGAGGGTCTGTATCATGACTGAATGTTGGATTTTGTCAAATGCTGCTTCCATATATATTGAGATAATTATATTTAAAAGATTAGAAATTCTGTGAAGCAGGATTTCTCAACCTTGGCACTACTGGCATTTGGGGCCAGATAATTCTTTGTAATGGGAAGCTGTCCTGTGCAATTTAAGATGCTTGGCACCATCCCTGGCCTGTATCCACTAGACATTCTCCCTGACCTCCACCCCACCCCACCCCGCCCCCAGTTATGACAACTAAACATGTCTCCAGACATTGCAAAATGACCTGAGGGGGTAAAATATGCCCCTAGCAGAGAACCACTATCATAAAGTATGTTCTTGAACCACAACAACATTTTAGCAAATCAAATCCAACGGTGTAGAAAAAATATAATACATCATGAACAAGTTAAGTTGATCCAGATATGCAAGGTTGGTTCAATACTCAGTAGACCAAAAACAACTACAATATTAAAAATATAATCATTTCAATAGATACGGAGGCAGCGTTTTCAAAATCCAACATCCATTCATGATAAAAGTCCTCAGCAAACTAGGAATAGGAAGAAACTTCATCAACCTGATAAAGAGCATCTATGACAAACCTACAACCAACATCATACTCCATGGTGAAAGAATGAATGCTTTCAATAAGATCAGGAGCAAGGAATGAATGCCCGTTCTCATGACTCCTGTTCAGCACTGTAGTGGAGGTCTTAGCTAGTGCAATAAGGCACAAAAAAGAGCTAAGAAGCATACAGACTAGAAAGGAAGAAATAAAACTGCCTTTTATTTACAGACCACATGATCATCTATGTAGAAAACCTGAAAGAATCCTTAAAGTGGTTGGCAGAACTAACAAATGAACTTAGGAAAGTTGTAGAATACAAGGTCAATGTATGAAATCCCATTTTTTTCTATCTACTAGCAATGAAAAACTGGAAATTTAAAAAAAAAGAACTATTTCAAAGTAACATTCAAAACATGAAATACTGATGGATAAATCTAACAAAATATGTACATGACTTGTGTGCTGAAAATTTCAAATTGTTGATGTGAGAAATCAAAGAAGAGCTAAGTAATTGGAAAGATATCATGTTCATGGATCAACAGACTCAATATTTTTAAGTAACCAGTTCTCCCCAAACTTTTCTATAAATTCACTACTATCCCAAACGAAATCCAAGCAGGCTATTTTATATTTTATTTTCTTATAAAGGTAAATATATAGTTACAACACAACACAGTAAACCCTCTCTCATATATTTATCCAAGTAAAATATCCACACAAAGACCTATATGTGAATGTTTATGCTGGTTTTATTCACAATAACTAAAAACTGGAAATAAATCCAACATCCATTAGTTGATGAAAGTATAAACAAATTTTGCATATCCATACAGTGGAATTCAACTCAAAAATACATAAAAAAAATAAATTACTCTTACATACAATAAAATGAATTAATCCCAAAATCCTATTATGCCAAGTGAAAAAAACCTCATGGTTCCATTTATGCGACATTTTGGAAAAGGCAAAACTATAGGGCCAGAAATCAGATCAGTGATTTCCATGGACATGGAAGAATTTTTTGAGGTGACAGAAATATTCTATAGTTTGTTTGTGGTGTTTTTACACAATTGTATAGGCTTCTCAAAACTCATCAAAATGGTGAATTTTACTGCTTGTAAATTAGACCTCAATAGACCTGAATTAAAACAAAAATTATATTAGAAAAGTGGCATCTTTAGAAACATGGTAGTATTTGACATGTTTCTTTGTAAAACACTCAGAGGGGAAATATCCCTTAATGAAGCTAACTGCATATAGAGAGCTGAAATATGAATTCTGCTTTATTCAAGAATTCTGTACCAGAAAAAGAAAGAGGTGAAAGTAGCCAAAAATCAGACTGGCAACACTATTTCTCTCCTCAAACCTCTATGTTTTTTCTCCTATTAACCTACATATTTAAAATTAATATTTAGCATCCTTTATCTGTTTAAAAAAATAAATTAAAATCTTTCTTACATGGAAATAATTTTTTCTGTCTTCTCAGCAAGTAAGAAATTGCATTACATTTTATTTACTAATCTATTAATAACATTCAAACACTGACAATGGATACAGTTTTTCCTGCTTCTTCTGGAAGTGTTCTCCAAGAACCAAGAAGAATCTAGATCAAATGAACCTTCACTTCCTGCCCTTTGTCACTGCACACCCGTTTCTGATAAAGCCATGTATTCAGCTGACCCTGGTATAAATATTGCACAGAAACCAGAAATTCAATGATTAGGTTATTAAGACAGAAACAGAGCTTCAGAATGATCTAGTCTATGCCTATTTCAACTGGGCAGACTTTTGAGTTTAGGCGATTCAGGAGGGTGTGGGGAGCCTCTTTGTGTAATAGACCTTGGTTGTGAACATATGAGATACAACCTGGAGACTTACAGAAATAAGTGGCATTAATTTTGAAGATGTGTGCCCAGACTAGTGAGTTGGGGCAGAACCAGAGTGAAACTAACATGTTCATTAGGATTCCAGTTTTTATTTCTAAGCTCATTTGCCTTGAAAAACATTTATTACTTAAAGAAAATGAAAATCTTTACCTAGGCTATTTTTCTTGCCTGAAGTCCTCTCATCTCCTTTACCTGGTTAACTCCTACTCATCTTCAGGCCTTAGCTTTATGCCTGAGTCCATCTCTCCTGCCTTCCAAGAGTGGATCAATTTCCTCCCCTTATACACTCTTGCCTCACTGTACTTCATCTTCATAGCACAGGGAACTGGTATATGACACAATTACTTTATAATTAGTGTTTTTAAATCTGTCTCTTAACTCAAATGTAAATTCCGTAAGAAAAAGGGGGTGTTTGTTTTGGTGACCTCTGTACACCTATCGTCTGCTTCTGTGTCTCATTCAGGGTAGGTACCCTACGGATGTCTGATTTTTCACCATCACCAAAACCCAAATCAAAACCAATGAATATGGATATGAACCCCAACACCATCATTTACTTGTTAATGATTTGGGCACATTTATATAAACATTCTTGGCATCCTTTTCCTATCTTTAAAATGAGTCTGGTAACACTTCCTCCCAAAGTTACTGTGTGGATTAGTGGAGAAAGGTATGCACTGGGCCTCACAGTGAGCCTAGCACATAATAGCGGGTCAAAAAAACTGAAGACTCGATCCATTGCTTTTTGCACTAAATCACAGCAATGTCTTTCTCAGTCTTCATTACATCTTAATAATGTCCTTTCATAAAACAAGTCAAAGTTGAAAAAATACACATTTCAGATTCAAAGATCAGTTTATTAAGATGAACCATATGAAACTGTCAATACTTGACTATCAAAAATGGCACTTTTTCAAGTGATTCAAACTAGTATTTGATGAATTTTGTATTATACACAAACACACAAACTTACATTCCTCCTTTTATGACCAATGTGAATATGATTCAATTACAGAACTCACCAAAAATTCTATCTTGGTCCCCCATTACTTAGTCTTAACTCTAGTGCACACCACTTGGGTCTTCCCAAATCTGACCTCAACTTGCATTTTTGTCCATATTCTCTAATACTTTCTCCACTCTGAGCCCAAATCATGCCACATGACTCATTACCTAAAGGCACGCTGTGCTTTTCTGAGTCTGTGCCTTGGCTCACACTGTGCTTTCTTCATTTCTATAAGAAGCATCGCTTACCTCCCTAAGACCCAGTTCATATGCTATTTCTTAATTTCCCTCCACCTCCTCCCTCCCTTGACCCCTACCACTTCGAATGACCCTTCTTATATTAAAGTTCATTTTGGACATATTTTTCTCTTCAGCCAAATTGTAGACTTCTTAATGATAGGAACGATACCTTAGCTGTTCTTTTGCAACCTACACCTACCAACTCTATCTAAACAAACATCTAAAATAACATATTTGATCCGCTGATACATTCTGAAGATGTATCTTTTTGACTAATAAATTGATGGCATTCATTAAATGTATGTTGAGGGAATGGAATTTAAGGAACGAATGGCCAAAGTCTGTTTTTAGGATACTGTAATCTGAAAGTAGTAATTTTAGCCCAGGATCCTCCAGTGTTACCTGGTATAGGTTTTGTTTTGTTTTGTTTTGCTTTCCCCTGTACCTTTCTAAATTGATTTTCCCTCTGTATTTCTTTTGGGTTTAAAATGATAATCTTCTTCCAAATAAGTTCTACTTCCCCTCCATTTCACTTGCTGATACGGTAAAGTGATTTTTATTTAAATCTAAAAAAAAAAAAATTACACTCCTTCAGAATCATTGTATTTCAATTGTAAGACATAAAATATGTGTATGACCATGTAAATAAGGTCTTTTTATTATATATTTGTGTGTGACCAATAAATGGGGTCTTTTAATTATGTATTTGCTTGATTCAAAACATTTTAACTTCAAATTCAGAGATTTTAATATATCAAAGAGACCATATTTGATCATTCAGAGTAATTTACATCCTGAAATAGTGTCCTGACTTTTTTAATCTAATGGACTTAAAAAGCATCATACTGTGGCCATGTGAAACCTCACTTGAACTGTCTCAAAACACGTTTTTACTTTTTATAGCTCAATCTCTGAATAAAATTTACAATCCTCAGCTCTTATGGTTTATAAAATTAATAAATTCCAAAGCAGATTGATAATTCAGTTGAGGGTGATCTGACCTGGGTAAAATTTAAGTTAGTACTGAGTTTCCAAACCTATTGCTTTAAAATAGAATATTTTATTTTCTGAAAACTAAATCTTAAAATAACATTGAATTGGCTTCTAATAAATCTTTAATACTAAATAATTAATACTTAATTGTATCAGATTGTGCATATTGTCTGCTTCTAGGGCACTCTTGCACTCTGGAAGTAGAGCATTTGAACCCACAAAACCCTCTTTTAGAAAATGCAGTTTGGGAGTTCCCTTCCAAGGTTTGCAAATGACTCATATTGTGGCCAGGTTATTTGTTTCTTTGTCTCTTAAACTTCCCCACTTATAAAAAGAACATAAAATTTGCCCATATGCTATTCTAAATGGCATTTTGATAATAAGATCTACTTACCAAGGTTTTATGGAATATAACTTCTATGTTATTTCTATCTCAATTTAAAAATTATAAACGAAGTAATTGTGGGTGTACGGGTTTGTATACATTATGTCCCCCAGAAAAAGCCATGTTCTTTGATGCAATTTTGTGGGGGCAGACATATTAGTGGGGATTAAGTTGGAACATTTGGATTAGGCTGTTTCCATGGAAATGTGCCCCACCCAACTGTGCGTGATAACTCTGATTGGATAGTTTCCATGGAGGTGAGGCCCCACCCATTCAGCATCAGCCTTGATTAGTTTACTAGAGCACTATATAAACTCAGACAGAAGGACAAGCTTGCTACAGCCAAGATGGACACTTTGAAGAATGCATGGAACCTGAGACAGTAGCTGCAGATGAGAGACAGTTTGAAGACTGCCGTTGAAAGCAGACTCTTGCTCCAGAGAAACTAAGAGAGGACAAATGCCCCAAGAGCAACTGAGAGTGACATTCTGAAGAGGAGCTGTGGCCTAGAGAGGAAAGTCCTGGGAGAAAGCCATTTTGAAACCAGAAGTTGAAGCAGATGCAAGCCACGTGCCTTCCCAGCTAAGAGAAGTTTTCCGGATGCCATTGGCCATCCTCCAGGGAAGGTACCTGATTGTCGATGTGTTACCTTGGACATTTTATGGCCTTAAGACTGTAACTTTGTAATCAAATAAACCCCCTTTATAAAAGCCAATCCACTTATGGTGTTTTGCATTCCAGCAGCATTTCCAAACTAGAACAGTGGGTTTTTAAAAAGATTTTACTTTGTTTTTGACAGTGTTGTCATTGTGATTATAATATGACAAATGAAATGGTGACTATTTCCTTGTTGGGCTACATTAATTTATATCTTTGCTTTTAATTAGATAAAGCTTTCTGAAGAACCAAATAAAAAAAGATTCCATGAAAACACACACACAAAATATCTGTGTTAAGTCAAATAACCCTAAGTTAATTGCATAAATGGAAATCAAAATATTTTTTAAAAATATTGTCAGAGACTGTTCAAAGCATGATTATTCACTATGTGGACTATTTGTGCCTTGTATTTTTCCATCCACCTACCTATGTTTGGACCATTTCCCTGCTCATTTGCTGTGGAAGGGAAAGCAGAGCATGGCAGGAGAAATAAAATGTAATATAGTTCAAATCTCTCTTTTTGGCTATTTGTGAGCAATTGGAGGAAGAAGTTCAGAGAGATTTAACAGCAGGTATTGATAGACGTGAACGTTGAGGAATATTAATGATTTAATTTGTCCACATTACTCCATGATCTTAGGTGGCTGACAATTTAAGTGGCTGACAAATGACATCTGAAAGCATATTTCTGAATGAGAATAATTCCTTCCCTCAACCAAAAAATAAGCAGAAAGAAAAAACACCTATAACCAAGTGACTTTAAAGTATAAACAAAAACCACTCTTTCTAATTGGCTTAATAAGTTGGTATTCTGTCTAAACTTTAAATAGAACCTCAATCTCAATATGGAGCAAGGATTTGCCTTTAAATGAAAATTCCATGAAGTATTGAGAATTCCTTTTGACAATTCTTCAAATTTCACTGGATTGTAAATTTCTATCATGGCAATGAGCAGTGAAGAGAAATATGAGGAGGAAGAAAATAAATACGTAATTTAGAATTTGTTCAGGATCCAAGAGTTAACTCCCTTTATTCAAGAAAGTTGAGTCATGGGCAAACCACAGGTGGTCAGGGAGTGGGTGAACCATGACACATCTGTTTCTCATAAAACCAGATTATGCCATTCTACAGCCTTGACTTTTTCTGAATGAAATACATTCATGTGTGAACATGTCAGAGTTGGTGCGGGAAAAACATTAGTTTTCCCTGGCACACTATGCACTTATGATTTGCCTAACTGCAATACTTTGGCCTTCCTTACTTCCTTTAAACATTTACTACTTACATTCCCTGAGCTCCCCTGGCAAGTCTTTGGTGCCAACAGGGGCTGGTTTATCTAATTCACTGTGCTCTATACTATGAAAACCTACTTACAACCACTTTAGAAACAACTGCCTGATCTAATGAGATTTTCACCCAAAGTAATCATGATAATCTCTGATGAAGGAAAGATAAAGGTGTAAGAATAGTCATCTTTCAGTTATTATGGTTGAACTTAAAGTCCTTATCAGTGCTTCTCAAATTTTAATGTGCGTTCAAATCACTTGGGGATCTTGTTAAAATGCAGATTCTGATTCTGGGATGGGGCTCGAGATTCTCACTTTTAACAGGCTCCCTGGCAAGCTGTTGGTCTTTGAAATACTTCTGAGTATCAGGGACCTAGGTCACAATTTCTTGACAGGAACATTACAACCAAGCTGTTGACTGTAAAGCCAGTCTGGATTTACTTCGGCTTGACTCCATCTCTTTCCCTAGTTTTTGTGAGTATTGCATTTAGGAAAAGGTTGGAATAAAAAATGTTTGCACATCAACTTTATCAAAGTTCATGGGTAACAACTCCTCTCCCCTCCCCCCACCAACACTTAGACCTTTCTGAGGTCTTCAATGTCCTACACAATCAACCCACTTTAATCCTAACAAGCCACCTTATACTTTTTTGGAAATGTATAAAGTAGATTACACACTGAAATGTTCCTTTGTAGAATTTTTCTAAGGAAACAACATTGTGAAATGAAAGTCTACTGAACTACAATTTGGAACAGGCTGTTTTCTTTCTCTACCTCTCATGGCCTGAGGGCATGTTGTGAAAATCACTTTACTATAAACCCGGTATGATCTTGCTCTACCAATATAATAACCTGTTGATGTTATACAATGAGTTCTTTGTATAGGATGGCATTTGGAAAACATTTTAAAAAGTATTCTACGAATACAAATAGTTTATTAAAATATAATATAAAAATGACTAATACACTATTTAATTAACTAGACTGTAGCTTCACTGAGGGCAGGAATTATATGTTATAACTTTATGTTTAAAACCCTGTATCTTCAGCCATTTAGTGTAATGTTGGGGGTGACAGTATCCTAAAAAAAATGAACTCAGATGACTAATACACTGGTTGACTGGAAAAGAAATAAAATGCGGTACCCACATTGAGCCTGTCTTTTAGACTGCCATAATGAAATAGAAGGTACTGTGAGTGGCACAGAGGTTCTTATCTTGTTTTGTGTCATGGGCCATTTTTGCAGTCCCATGAAGCCTGTGGAACCATTTTTTAAATAACTGTTTTAAGACGCATAAAACAAAAATATTGCAATGAAAAACATATACAAATAGCAAAACATTAAAGGATTCTTTATTAATGTATTAAATAACAAGTCTAGCAGCAGGTCTAATAGCTAACAATTTTGAAGGTGTCATAAATATAAATGATATTTAAGATAGTTATATAATTGTGATGTGATTAAAAAAAATTTATTAGAAAGTTGTGGGTTTACAGAACAAACATGCATAAAGTACAGGATTCCCATACACTGCTACACTACCAACATCTTGCACTGGTGTGGAGCATTTGTTACAATTGATGATAGCACTTTTTTTGATAAGTGTACTATTTTCTTTTCTAACAGTAGTAGCCAGCATTTATTGAGAGAGTCTATGCTCTAGGCATTGTGTGAAGCAAGTTATATGGATTTCCTCATTTAAAACACCCAATACACAGACCTGTGAAATATGTCCCATTATTATTACACTAATTAAAGAAGTTCTAGGTTTACAGAAAACTCATGTACAAAATACAGCATTCCCAAATACCCCCCTATTTCTGACACTTTGCATTAGTGTGTCGCCTTTGTTAAAATTGAAAGAATATTAAAATAATAATATTAACTATAGTCCATAGTTTATATTAAGTGTATTTTCCCCATAAACCACTCTATTATTAACACCTTGTATTAATGGCATACATTTGTTATAATTCATGAAAGAACATTCTTATACTTGTATTATTAACCCCGGTCCAAAGTCCACAACAGGGTTCACTGTATTTTACAGTCCCATGTTTTATCTTCTAACGTTCATTCTAGTAGCATACATGACCCCAAATTCCCCCTTTCAACCACATTCACATACATAATTCAGCAATGTAATTACACTCACACTACGATCCATTTCCACCATCCATTTCCAAACCCTTACAAACAACCTAAATAGAAATTCTGTACAAATTAAGCATCAGCTCCCCATTCTCTACCCCCATTCTACCCCTTGGAAACCTATATTCTAGATTCTAACTCCATGAGTTTGCTTATTCTACTTAGTTCATATCAGTGAGATCATACAAATGTATGTCCTTTTGTGTCTGGCTTATTTCACCCAGCATAATGTTCTAAAGGTTCACCCATGTTGTTGCATGCATCAGGACTTCATTCCTTCTTAAAGCTAAATAATAATCCATCCTATGTATATACCACCTTTCATTTATCCATTCATTGGTTGATGGACACTTGGGTTGCTTCCATCTTTTGGCAACTTTAAACATCATCACAATGAACATCAGTTTGCAAATATCTGTTAGAGTCCCTGCTTTCAATTCTTCAGGGTATATACCTAGTAGTGGGATTGCCGGGTCATATGGTAATTCTATATTTAGCTTCCTGAGTGGCTGACAAACTGTCTTCCACAGTGGCTGCACCATTTTACATTCCCACCATCAATGAATGAGTGTTCCCATTTCTCCACATACTTTCCAACACTTGCAATTTTCTGGTTTTTTTTTTTTAATGGTAGCCATTCTCATGGGTGTGAGATGATATCTCATTGTGGTTTTCGTATTCATTTCCCTGATAGCTAATGATGTTGAACATCTTTTCTTGTGCTTTTTAGCCATTTTCATATACCCTTTGGAGAAAGGTCTTTTCAAGTCTCTTGCCCATTTTTCAATTGGATCCTTTGTCTTTATATTGTTGAATTGTAGAATTTCTTTTTATACTCCAGATATTAAACCCTTACTAGATATGTGGTTTCCAAATATTTTCTCCCTTTGAATAGACTGTTTTCTCACTTTCATGACAAAGTCCTCTGATGCACAAAAGATTTTAATTTTGAGGTGGTCCCATTTATCTATTTTGTCTTTCATTGCTTGTGCTTTGGGTGTAAAATCTGAGAAACTATTGCCTAACACAAGATCCTGAAGACACTTCCCTACATTTTCTTCTAGGAGTTTTATAGTCCTGGCTCTTATATTTAGGTCTTTGATCCATTTTGAGTTAATTTTTTTATGTGGTGTGAGATAGCAGTCCTCTTTTATTCTTTTACATGTGGATATCCAGTTCTCCCAGCACCAAGGCTTGGCAGCCTTGTGATGTGATTTTTAAAAATTTATAATTTCTATTGCTGCAACTGTTATTTGTTGCTTGCATTAATAAATGAAAGAGATATCAAATTTCAGGGAGAATTAGTAAAAATAAAGATGAATTTTTCTTCTATCCAAGTTCTGAACCTTAAGTTATGAATCCCTGAACTAGAGACAGCTAAGATGAGAGTTATAAAATAATATGATCTTTAAGGGACCTAAAACTCATACCCTTGTATCCTTCTAGGCAAGGTTTCACTATAGCATATCATGTTTTAATATTATAAATTAAAAGTGTTTTCATTCTGCTAGATAGAATCAAGTAGTTTCATTACTATAGGCAACCTACTACATTACTATAATACAGCATATATTAGTTTAACAAAGTAATGTAGTATAATATAAAAGGACACTTGTTGAGCCCTAAGTTATTATTCTTAGTAGAAATTTTCTAACTATTTTCTTTATTCCAATCATCAAAATTATATTAATATTACTTTGAAAGAGAAGATGGTAGTCCAAGACTTTGCTAAGATTATATATATGTATCTAAATGTACCCAAAGGAGTTGTTGAAAAAGGAAGAGAAAAAAAAAAACTAAACATCTTCCTTAAAAACAGTGCAAATCTTTTTTTCTTTTGCCACAGCTTCAGATTTAGTTCAATGATAGCTACCATTAATATCTGTCAGGAGATCCCTGACATTGGCTACAAATAGGGACCCACACTTGATCACTGATATGTCTAATCTGGTACATCCAAACTGCCTACGTTCAGTTTTTGAAAGAAGGTAAAAGTTTGACAAATCCCAACAAGCAAGTCAAGAGAAAGAGGGGAGTTGATATCAAGGAAAGAGGCCTTAAGGTAAGTAAACAATGGTGCCAAACTTTAATAAAGTGGTAACAATCAGAAACATAGCAAATGATCCCGATGAAATAAATATCTTTCAAATTTTGGGGCTGGAAATGGAGGGATTCTGCAGGATCCTGCGTATAGAATTTCAGGGAATTTCAGAAAAGTTTCAATAACTACAGCTCTTTTAAGAAGAGTTAGAAATTCACTATGGACTACAATGGAGGAAGCACCTTAATTTCTGTCTCAAAAACCTGCTTTAATTCCAAACCAAAATATAAACTCGATTTAAAGAGAACATGACCTCAATATTCCCATAAATGAAGGCTGAAGTTTAGGGAAAAGAAAAGTTTGCAAGTATCCTAACTGATCCTAGCTTTAAGTGCTGCCACTACTGAATGACAATGCTGAACAATATGGGGTGGTTCCTAGAAACTGCAAGAAGTGTGACTTACACACAATCATTTGACTTAAACATCTAATCCGTTATTGATCTGATATAATAAACAGATAAGTCTAGAGAGCTCAATCTAAGTCATAAATAATTAGATGTAACAAAATAAGAACAAAAGAGCCAATAACTTCCTAATTGATCTTCTCAGTTTTAAGGAGTTGTGCACATAGAAATGGACAGAATTTCCAAAATTCTTCTTATTTTTGGACTTTGAAATGGCAAAGCAATATGACAAAACTATAAGAGAAATAGAAACATAGAAAAGCTGAGTCATTGGATTAAAAGGTCCTGATATTTTAGCAAAACATCATGAATGTGCTCATTAAGAACAGCCTGGGAATCAGAATTCCTGTGTTGGATTCTACTTCTCTGTATTTTATAGTTCATCCTTTTCTCTCCATAAATTCATGTCCCTCACATCCTTCATTATCCAGTCCTTAAATCATGTTTCCCAAGAAACCTTCCCCAGTTTAGCTGAAGGACTCCACAGCAAGCCTGGTGTTCCTCCCCCTTTCTGACCATTTTCTCTATTTCATATATGTGGATTTTACATTCTTTATAACAACATATGTGCTTTGAAGACAGTTTCCCAGTTCTTATTTATTTTATATCAAAACACCTCCTTTTCGCGAATCTTGACTGCACATACCCATAACATAGTAGAAAGTTACATGATTGCTGCTCCCCTCACCCCGATCACAAACAAAATTTTGGTATTGAATTTGTCTCAGGGTAACTAATTTACAGATCCACATTTAAATACCTGTGATAGTCACAAGAGCTCTTCACAGCTATGTCTGCCTTCCTCTCCCAGCATGTGACAAGACTACAATTCCCCACTCCCTCTTAAGATAGCTGAAGCATAAGATTTGCTTTGGGGGATGAAATGTGATAATTTTCCAGCATCTTTCTCCCTGGCCTGGTGATTAGGGAAGCACATGTCAAGATGGAGCTTCCACTAACCTGGGTCTCAAAAGCACTACAATGAACGGAGCTCTGGACCACAGCATGAAGGAGAAATAATCTGCTTTGTCAGCCACTGAGAATAGGGTTTTGATTTTCATTTGTTATTGCAGCAAAACCTACCCTACGATACCAGCTACAATAAAAAAAATTCAAGTCACATCCAATACTTTATTTTCACCTCAGTTAAAACCATTCCATTAGATAGTAAGGCATTGATTAGAATCACCAATTCACAGAAGAGAAAGCTAAGGCTCAATGTCACCGGTGCGGTAAGAATACAAGGCAGAATTTGAATCCAGATCCAGCACTGCTTCCTTTATAGGTTATCTATACTAGATACAAAATGAAAATAAACATAATCCTAAAATTAAGGACAAGATTTGGATTTAAAAGGGTTCATTTATTGCAGCATAATATTGGTATGGTCACCACAAGTGAAGTTGGTAAACTGAATTTGTAAAAATTGTTATTACCTTCTTGTGTCACCCCTTATATTGTATAATGAACAATGAAAACAAAATGGGTTTGTATTTACTCTTCAAATTATGATTGCATAGTAATATTAGATTAAATTCCATTAAAATTCTATTAACATAATTAAATTAAACTCTAATGACTAAAATCAAGAAAATATTTAATAAAATGCATTATTTATATTATAAATCCAAATTTAAATACCTGTGTCAGTCATTAATTAGATTTAATAATCTTTGTAATTACCAGTAGAGAAAAGCCTATGTATTTATTAATCTTTTATTTACATAGTTCTATTCCATACTTTGATCTTTAAATCTTCTGAGTGTTTAATGACTGCTGCTACATTTCCCAAAGTCAACAGTATATTTTAGATCAAGATACACCTAAAATGTTTAAGAAGATCAAAGGTTTTAAACGCAGCTAGACTGAGTTTAACATGGACAATTTCAAGCTAAAAATGTCATTGGTTCATTTCACCCCAAAATGTAGAGTTTTGTATTCTGGTCTTTATTGACTGATATTTGCCTCAAAGTAGGAACATTTCCATTTTCTTTCAGTTACAGTATAAGGGGCATGAAAATAAGCAGAAGCCCACACTCCCTAGTCTGAAAGATATCATAGCAGACTTGGGGCAAATTGGACAGCTGCACTCGACTGAGTACATTATGTTCAATGTCTCAGGGAAATTCCAACTCAAGGGCATGGCCTCAGAAAGGCCACCACCGCTGCTTGTTTCTAAATGTTCCTGCAGTGCCAAAAGTCAGCTTACCTGCTCATTAAGAAGAGCAGTTTTTGATAAAACATCATTGAGGTCAAGTACAACTTTTACTGCATTAAACATGAAAAATACTAATTTGTATCAGTAACAAAATCACATCACTGCTAAATCATGATATAAATAACTAGATATCCATTCATGAACTACCTGGAAATCTTGAGCAGATCATACTTAGAGGACTGTGGTTATTTATATCAGATACTGAGAAGAAACCTGATCTCCTGCAGGACAGTTGGTATAAATAGCAGTAGAAAGAGGAGCAGGGGAAGGTACATTTGTATATGTGAGCAGATTAAGTAGAACTTTTGCAACCCTGATAAACTTTGAAAACTGTTTCCAAGATTGCATTACCATAACATCTACTTACCATATAAGGGAAGTCTCATTACATTAAATTCTAAGAGACATGCAAAAATTTTTGGTGATCGTTGAATTGCAATTGCATTTAATATCCAAATGGCAGTTTACAAGAAAGGATACTGAAGCTATCTTCTAAAAGCCTCCACCACCTCTGCATTCCCTTTAACACCCCAGAAAAAATAAAATCATGCTAGAGTATTGACAACCAAATCTAGAATTCATCCTGAAGCCATGAAACCATCAGTTACTTCTTTGTTGCATGAAAGCACTTGAGAGACAGTATGGGCTCAATGGCAGGGAACTGCAGCTAACACAGTTCTTTAACCAGTTGGTGTTAATTGGCCTCTAAACCTTAAAACAGAGGATCATATCCTTCAGAGTTAGGGGATGATGGAGTTAGGCTTGTCTGCTTCTCTAGCAACCGCCAGATTTCCTGTTCTTCCTTGGCACATGTTTTACAGAAGACAGATTAACTTTAACAAATGTATTTATTTGTTTGGGTTTTGTATTTTCCTTGTAGATCAGTAGATATTCCTGAAGAGTTCTTTAATTTCCTACTGCAGTTGTATGGGCTAAGCCAAGTTCCCTCTTATTTCATGGTTTTATAGTATGAAGATCATAATTACAGCATGAAGACCATAATCACACTCTCTAGGATATGTCTTCCCAATTCTAATGCTCCTAAGTTTTGCTACCGAAAATGAGGTCTGTAGACCAAAGCACCAGCATCACTTGTCGACACCCCTTTTCAATATGAACAAATAGGGTGGTCACTGCCTAGACATCCCTGAAGATCGAGAAAGTGATTAAACAAGAGGAAGGGGTAGTCACAGACAAGATAGAATCTAACAAAGAATTACAAACACTGAACCTGTATGTAAATGTTTTTTTATTTTTTCATTTTGTTTTTTAGTTGCTAGGTATTAGAATACTAGTATGAAACAGCTGAAATGGTAGAACTGTAACGCCATAACACTCTTTGAAATTACTCGATAGCTACTTGTTGAATTGTGCTTTGAAAGTTGTCCACCTTTCTATAATATTTTGTATTTCACAATAGGGAAATGGTTTGAAACTGTGGAACTATAGCCCATAACTTCTTTGAAATTACCTACATACCTACTTGTTGAATCATACGTTGAAAGTTGTCACCTTTCTGTATGAGGTTATATATCACAAGAAGGCAATAACTGAATTGTGGAACTGTAACCCATACATTCTTTGAAATTTGCTCTCTAACTACTTCTGTGTGCATGTTGAATTACACATTTAAAAAATTTATTAAAATAAAAAGATCACCAGATTATTCATATGCTCACGTAAGTTTGGAAAAGCACTGCTCTAAGAGGCATTTGGACCTTTATTCCTCCAGGGAAGAGACTGAGGATTCACCCTCACCCTGACTGAGAGTCACCCTGGGGACTCTGTTACCGACTGGGTTCCTGAAGTAGTAAAAAGTCGCAGGGGCACCATCCCTTCAATTAAATCACAAGTCTTCCTGGTTGTCCATTATGATTAGAAATGCCACCAAAAAAGTTAGCATTGTGTGATCTGATGTGACACTTGAGACCTTAACCATGGAGCTTCTTTTGAGAACCAGTTTACTGGTAATTTGACATCAAAGCTCACACCAACCAAGTTTTAACTTGCTGCCTATTCAACTTTCCTGAACTTTTGACTCCTGCCGCCCACCCTCAGGCAAGCACATCAAGAATTCAATCTGAACTCCCATAGGGGACTCTCATCCCTAATTTACAGATGAGCAATGTCATCCTCACACTTTTAAAACACTTCCCCAGGAGACAGAATTCTGCTTGGGTTACTTCAGCTACAAGGTTCATTATACTGTAAGCACTGGAACAAGACCTCCATAATCAACAAATATCTTAGAATGATTTCTAGGTCTCTCCCCCAAAAATATCCAATTCCTGTATCAATCAAGGCGTAATTAGGGGAGGCAGTTTGTGGGAAAGGTGAAGAAATGGACAAGAAAACAAGAACTGGCCAAGAATTAGCAGCCAAGGTCCCTAAATTAGAGACCATTTTTAGGTTCGATGTAGAGACCAAGGCATAAGATGGCACCAGCCAGATGATGAGGCTTTTAGAAGACAATCCTGCTTTCTAGAATATTTTCTCTCTATTTGCATAACTATGCTGGAGGAATTTTCATCCACCCCCTCCATCCTCTACTCAGAATTTCATCTCCTTTAGGAGCCAGGCAAGCATGGCTACATCTCCAGACTATTTTCCCTGCCTGAGATCTCTCCCCAGCATTCTCTCCAAACTGTCATAAAACTGCTGCTTGGACTTGAGAATCTCATTATAGCCTTACAGTCCTGTAATGGCCCTTGTCAACTCGGATGAGCTCTGCAGATCGCTTTGTAGTCTCGCAATACAACAGCTGCCCATGGCAAATCTATCATTTTCAGAGATTTCCAGTTACTCACTATCAGGGCAGTTTCTCTCAGACAAATTGATCCTGGCAGCTACTCTGAGTTTTCTTCCTCCTCTCAAAGTGATTCAGGCTTGATCTCCCTTAATATCCCCCCCAATCTGCTTCAATACTAGATCATAAGTTCCCTGAGAGAAGGTTCTCTTGTCTTATCATCTTTTTGAACTGAAGAGAGTTGGGAAAACTAGAGCAGCTCTCTGCAGATGTCACGATCCAGGCAAGACGTCAAACACTTACTAAGAGGGCCATGGGATTACCAAAAGTTAATAAAATTTTAGAAAATCCATTTATCTGATAAGTACCTGGGATTTTTGGTGGCTTGACAACCAGGTAAGCCATCCCTAGGCTTCTGACTGACAGATACCGTGAGAGAATAAATTTGTGTTTGTCTGAGCCGCTAAGTTTGTAATTTGTTGTGCAGCAGTAGATAACTAATACAATAGCCTAAGCTTACGATGCTATAAATATTCTTAAAATACTAGAGTTAAAATTTTTCTCTCATTTTATAGACTTATGGTGTGTGAAGCAGACTCTGAATGACATCAACTCCTGGGAGCATAAAATAAGTCAGCAGAAGAGCTGCTGTGAGAATTAATAGCTCCTCAGCCCTAAGTCTCGGCTCACTGAACATACCATCTGCAGCTCTGTTGCCTACTCTGATAGAGAAACAAATTATTAGGGGACTATGATTTCTTTAAATGTTGTGTTTGTAAAAGTGATGGTCTGTATTATCATTTCTAAGAAGGAATAGGTTTTTAAAATGAAATTAGTGAAGCGGCAAAGCCTGAGTTTCTGTTATGAAATAAAATAAGTTCAGAAGCAATAGACTAAACAGAAATAAAACCCAAAGTTAGCAGTTAGTGGAAGGGTCATTGATAGAACAGAATGTGGCAAAACCCAAGGTTTTTAAATTTTATTCACTTTTTTGGTCCTCATACAACAATCACAAATATGACTTCAGCCCAGATGTGGCATTATTGTCAGATCTTTTCAGCAGAGTTATTCCATGGAATGACCCAATGGAGAACTGATTTCTACACTTTTCATAATTCTATCATTTTCACAATTATCGTATTAATCCCTAATTCCCTTATAAAACATATTTTCTATACTACCATGGAAGTTCTTGTGGTCAATCATTGAAAATAATGTAACGTACAAAATCAAAAAGAAGAAAAATAAGATATTTCAAGGACATATGATTTGAAAGCCTTGCCAATTTACCTGCATACAGTTTTTGGATATACTGAAAAATATTGAATGGATTCAATTGATAACCTAAAATGTCATGTAATATTTTAATACAGCCATATTCACTGAAAAGAATATAATTATTATTTTACACACCAGAGTAGCTGAATTCTATAATGAAGTTGCTGAGAACTGAAAAAAGTCCCAAATCTCCTTCTTCAAGTGAGTGAGGCAGCAGGAACCCGAGGCTGTTTTGACTCTTAGGGATTTGGAAAGTCATGGTCTTTGTTCCTCTGTTAACAGATTGTTTTTTGCCTTCTAAGGTAGTATTTTGCAATTTTTTTTCATGCAGACCCAGAATAAGTAATACCTATTCTTAAAGAGTAAGTAATGATTTTACATCATCCCTCCCCAGCCAAACACACAAACACACACACATGCAAATAAAACTAAGACAAGTTTCATGAAACAATATTTACTGATAAGTATTGTGATAAAGTAAAAATTTAACAAAGCCAATACTGAATGTGATTTTCTTAATATTTAAATACAATCAGAAAAATTCTCAAAAAAAAGAAATACAAAAACAAACAAACAAAAGAAAATATATGATACTCTTTGCATTAAATTAATATCAGTCCCTACTAATAAACCCACTAATCAGGACTCACAGGGTAAAAAAGTCCCCAAGCCTTCTCTCAAGCGCCCTCATGAAGCTGCTTATAACAGCCCAGTCTATTGATTTCCAAAGAGAAAAACAGAAAAATACACAAACCCTCATCTACATTTCCTAGAACCTTTGGATCCAAAAACAGTTTAAAGTGGGTTTTTGTTAACTCTTTGTGAATTAGAATGTGGTATTGGCAGAGTGGTAACCTTTTAAATTTGCGTCATGGAATGGAGTCCCACACCTTTATACTTTGTATATTGCTGCCCTGTCAGAGGCAGTGCTAGGCTTATTAGATAGCGGACTAGCCCTATAGTGGCAATTCTTATTTTTTTCCTAAGTGCCCTTTAAAAAGAACTGATTAAATATATTATGGTATATTTATTTAAATAAATGGAATAATCCACAGCTCTAAAAATAATGAGGGAGCACTTTATGCATTGAAATGGAAAAATCTATGATAGGTTAAGTGAATAAAATAACAATGCAGAATATTTATAGTATACTACTACTTTATGTAAAAAAAGAAAAAGAAGAAAAATAGAAATATGTTGGGAGGTAGACTGTATACTTTATATCTTTTAATACTTCTTGATGTTTGGGCCATTAAAATGTATTACATAGACAAAAATTAAGTAAGTAATTTTTAATAAAAATAAAGAAATGAATGCATGTACATAAAATTGAGAACTTTACAAATCTGGAGACCTATGTGATTCTATCCTATGAGATGTCTTCTTAAGATAGCACATTAAATGCCAAAAATAATTTACAAGGAATGTTTTTTCTTTGCTTCTTTCAAAACATCTGATGGCTTCTTGAATGCATTCTCCAGAGAAAGAGTTGATATCACCCATTTTCCTCTCTAGATAATTCCCAGGGAGAAGAATAAGGACCTAAACAAGGAATATTCCTGTCCCCCAGGGTAGGGAGATCTGGTCACATTTGCCCAGGAGGACTTCAGAATTGCTAAGGACTAGTAAATGCTATGTGCCTCTCGTCCTCCTCTTTTCTGAGTTCTCACTGTGATAATTCTGTCCCTAATTTATATTATACATTGAGAGTACATGTTGGAGGAGGACAGAGCGGGGGTGGGGAGTGGAGTGGGTGTAGATAACTTATCTTTTAAATTCATAGGTCTTCAGATGAAGAGGAACTGCATTTGGACCTGATTATCAATCACCAGATCCTGATACCATAAATGAATGGGAATTCTGAAAGGCTTGGGGTTAGGGGATTGTTAGGATTAAGGTGTATGGAAGGCATGTCTATAACTGGGATCTGGAAGGTAAGCATGTCATAATGAATTACTGGTCCTGATTTCCCACCCCTTCCCATTTTGATGCCGTTTGCAGTGTGACTTTGCAGAACCTTCTACTAGAGAAAAAAAATATTTTCTTTCCTCATTGATGTTAGACCTGGCCATGTGACTTGCTTTGGACAGTGGAATGTTAGTAGAAATGACATGAGCAGAGAATTAAAATGTTCTTGCTGGGTTGGAATTTTATAAATTTACTCTGCCATGAAAACAATACACCTCAGAGAGCTTCTGGCCCAAGAGAGAGGAAAGAAAAGATACAGCAGACCCAACCTGCAACTTGGAGCCAAGCCCAACTGAGTGGCAGCCTAGATTAGCCAAACCCCAACCGATGGAAGAACTAAGGCTTCCTCAATGGCACTGACGTTTAGGTCATCTTTAATGCAGTATTATTATGGCAATAGCTAACTAAGATACCAATCCAGGAGTCTGAAGAATTATTAAAGGAATACCAATTGATAGATACAGATTCCAACTTATTTCAGAGACAACTGTTTGGAAATCATTGCTGTTTAGCACATGTCTGCAGAAGTCCAGAAAGACCCAGGAAAATTGTGAGATCAAGTGGCTACCCTTCAGAAAATAACAGGGATATTTTTGAGAGGAAAGAACACTGAATACATAAATACCATAATTGAACTTTAATATGAATATATTTTATTCAATATTCAGAATACTTTTTGGATATCATGAAGTTTAAAATATTAAACAAAACGAAATCATTATGTCAGAGATGAGTTTGATTTTTTTTCTTTACTTTGTTTCCCCATAAATCTTGATCACAACGTAACTTCAACCCACAGGCTAAACTGACTCTAGGTGAGATGCTACCGCTCAGAGCATGGCTAACAATTCATGACCCCATGTCCCCAGAGCAGTTAGACAGGGAATGTGGTTCCATCACAGTTAAGCATTAATTGTTACATTTGTTCTATTTTGAGAAGAAGTTTTCCATGCAAAGGCTCTAAATTATAGTAGTTAACTAGCTGATTAATATTTCAAAAACAAATGACTTGTCCGGCAGGCCCAACTATGAGTGATATGAACACCTTACATTTATCAAACATGCTTCCAAACTTAAGGCTTTCATTCTGTTTTCCACTCCCTTTTTCTGTATCTCTTCTTCTTATTGTATTCCTCACTGTTCTAACCTTTCCTTTAACCACAAAACAGAATTAAAGAGATGGTTATACATATTTTTGTATTTATTCAATAATACTTCTTAAACTATTCTCCATTTATGAGTTTTGTAATCACCCAACCACCAACAACAACCTGATTTGCCATCTGTGTTGGCTGGTCACTTTTGACAGAATTAAAAAAGGTGCCCCATTTATTTTGAAACATAGAAATTATGAAAGAAGTCATTTATTACGAAAAGTTGAAAATATTGAAAATCTGATTTGTTTACAGTTTGTAAAGCCTGGGCTTCTCTGATGACAAACTTAAGGGACCCATGCTATTGTAACTAGTAAAAATTTTACCAAACCACATGATTTATCTTGAGTTATGTGAGATGTGAATTTTATATACAATTAATCCATGTATTCTGCATGTAATTACTTTAGAAGTAAGGCATTTGAGGAAACTGTACTAAGGAAACTATGAAGGTGATACTTCCATTTTTTGGTTATATAATAAACTACCTGATAAATTCATGTTTATTTTAAAAATTATTTTAAATGTAAAAAACACAAATATTCTAATCCAAAATGGGATTCTTATTATGAATAAAAATAACTAGACTATGAATCTTTGGTGATTACAAAATAAATTCTTATGGAATTATTTTTTCCTACATACTTTTCCAGAAAAATCATTGCCAAACACATATAGTACTTTTAAATTAATCAGTGAAATACCCTAACAAACAGCAATCAATATGGTCAGCCACTTTTTGGGAACATGCATAAGCATAGGAAAAATGATGTTACTTAATGTTAATTAAACATTTTAAGCGTTTACACACTTTGGAGTATATATTAAGAATTGAATATAACTCAATGTCATTATGTCACTAGATTACAATGTAATTTGATACTGCACTAAAAAGTCTATTTGAAAAGATACCAGAGCTCCTTCTATTAGCTAATTTTTTAAATAAGCCATGTTTGGGGTGAAAAATACAATTTTTAAGTAAAAAATGCATCCTTACTTTAGTAGATTAATTTTTAAAATACTCTTTGAAGACAGGGTTTTAATTCCACCATACATGAACTAATACCTTATTAAGATTAAATTGAGATTTTTAAATTTTCTGTTTCCTTCTCTAATACACCAGAGAGTTTAAAATTTTCACAGACAAACAATGCTGAGAGAATCTGTTAATAAGAGACCTGCCTTGCAAGAAATATTAAAGGGAGCTCTACCAGCTGAAAAAAAGAAAGGAGAGAGGTCTGGAGAAGAGCATAGAACTGAAGAGTTTTAGTAAGGTTAACTTAAAGGAAAAAAAAAAAGAGAGCGGAAAAAAAAAATAGATAACTAAAAACCAAAGGATAAGATGGCTGATTCAAGAACTCCCTTCACAGTAGTAACTTTGAATATAAATGGGAATAACTCTCCATTAAAAGATACAGAGTGGTAGAATGGACTAAAAAGTATGACCCATCAATATACTGTTTACAAGAGACTCATTTTAGACCCGACATAAAGAGACTGAAAGTGAAAGGATGGAAAAAAATATTCTAAACAAACTGCAACCAAAAGAAACCTGGGGTGGCTATACCAATTTCGGACAAAATAGACTTTAAATGCAAAGATATCATAAGAGACAAACAAGGACACTATATATTAATAAAAGGGACAATTCACCAATAAGAAATAACAATTATAAATGTTTATGCACCCAATCAAAGAGCTCCAAAATACACGAGACAAATATTTGCTAAACTGACAGGAGCAACAGACACATCTACAATAATAGTGGGAGACTTCAATACATCACTCTCTTCTATAGCTAGAACAACTAGACAGAGGACCAATAAGGAAATTGAGAATCTACACAACATGATGAATGCAGTAGACTTAACAGACACTTATAGATTGTTAATCCCAAAATACCAGGATATACATTCTTCTCTAGTATTCATGGAATGTTCTCCAGGATAGATCATATGCTGGGGCACAAAACAAGTCTTAATAAATTTAAAAAGACTGAAATTATTCAAAGCACATTCTATGACCATAATGGAATGCAACTAGAAATCAATAACCACCAAAGAAACAAATCTTTCACAAATATATGAAGGTTAAACAATGCACTCCTAAACGAGTGGGTTAAAGAAGAAATTGCAAGATAAATTGATAAATATGTAGAAACAAATGAAAATGAACACACGACATATCAAGACCTGTGGGATGCAGCGAAGGCAGTGCTGAACGGAAAATTTACCATTCTAAATGCATATATCAAAAAGCAAGACAGAGCTAAAACCAAAGACCTAAATGAACAACTGAAAAGGCTAGAGAACGATTAGCAAACTAACCCCAAAGCAAGTAGAAGAAAAGAAATAACAAAGATTAAGGCAAAAATAAATGAGCTGGGGAACAAAAAAAGAAAGAGAGAATAAATAAAACCAAAAGTTGGTTCTTTGAGAAGATAAACAGGATTGACAGACCCTTAGCTAGACTGACAAAGTCAAAAAGAGAGAAGACCCAAATAAACAGAATCAGAACTGAGAAGGGACAATTACTATGGACCCCAAGGAAAAAAAAAAAAAAGTCGTAAGAGGATACTGTGAACAACTGTATGCCAACAAGTTAGAAAATTTAGAGGAAATGGACAATTCCTGGAAACACAAGACTAATTCAAGAAGAAATAGAAGACCTCAAAAAACCAATCACAAGTAAGAGAACCAATCTATCATCAAAATTTGCCTACAATAAAAGCCCAGGACCAGATGGCTTCACAGCAGAATTTTATCAAACTTTCCAAAGGAATTGACAACCATTCCTGCTCAAACTCTTCCAAAAATTTAAGTAAAAGGAACGTAACCTAACTCACTTTATGAAGCTAATATGACACTGATACCAAAACCAGATAAAGATACTACAAAAAAGGTAAACTATAGGCCAATCTCCCTGATGACTGTAGATGCAAAACTCCTAAACAAAATACTTACAAACTGAATCCAAAGACACCTTAAAAGAATTATACACCATTACCAAGTGGGGTTCATTCCTGGCATGCAAGGGTGGTTCAATATAAGAAAATCAATTAATGCAATTCAACACATTAACAAATCAAAGAGGAAAAATCAAATGACCATCTTGATAGACATTGAAAAAGCATTTGATAAAATTCAACATCCCTTTTTGATAAAAATACTTCAAAAGGTAGGAATAGAGGGAACCTTCCTTAATATGATAAAGGGCATATATGAAAAACCCACAGGTACCACAGTACTCAACAGTAAGAGGCTGAAAGCCTTCTCCCTAAGATTGGGAACGAGACAGGGATGTCTACTGTCACCTCCATTATTCAACATTGTGCAAAAAATTCTAGCTAGAGCCAATTCACCAAGACATAAAAGACATCCAAATTAGAAAGGAAGAAGTAAAACTGTCATTATTTGCAGATGATGTGATCTCATATTTGGAAAATGCTGAGAATTTGACCACAAAGCTACCTGAGCCAATAAATTCAGTAAAGTGGCGGGAGGGACATAAGGTTAATGCACATAAGTCACTAATGTTCCTGTACACTAGTAATGACCTAATGAACAGGCAATCAAATAAAAAATTCCACTCACAATAGCAACTAAAGGAATCAAGTACCTAAGAATAAACTTAACCAAGGACATAAAAGACCTCCACATAGAAAATTTTAAAAAAATTTACTAAAAGAAATAAAAAAAGACATAAATAGGGGGAAAATATTCCATGTTCATGGATAGGAAGACTAAACATTGTCAACATGTCAATTCTACCCAAACCAATCTACTGATTCAATGAAACTCCAATCAAAATTCCAAAAGCTACTTTGCAGACTTGGAAAAGCTAGTTATCATATTTAATGGGAAGGGAAGAGGAACTCGAATTGCCAAAAACATCTTAAAAAAGAAGAACAGAGTGAGAGGACTTACACTTCCAGAATTTGAAGCCTACTATAAAGCTACAGCGGTCAAAACAGCATGGTATTGGTGTAAAGATAGACATATTGATCAATGGAATCAAACTGACAGTTCAGCAATAGACCCCCAGATACATGGTCAACTGATGTTTGATAAGGCCCCCAAAGCTACTGAACTGGGACAGAACAGTCTCTTCAACAAATGGGGCTGGGAGAACTGGATAGCCATAACAAAAAAGAATGAGAGACGACCCTTACACATCACACCCTATACAAAAATTAACTCAAAGTGGATCAAAGACCTCAATATAAGAAACAGTGCCATAAAACTCCTAGAAGATAATGTAGGGAAACATCTTCAAGGCCTTGTGTTAGGAGGTCACTTCTTAGACCTTACACCCAAAGCACAAGCAACAAAAGAAAAAATAGATAAATGGGAACTCCTCAAATTCAAAGCTTCTGTACCTCAAAGGAATTTATCAAAAAGGTGAAGAGGCAGCCAACTCAATGGGAAAAAATATTTGAAAGCCATGTATCTGATAAGAGACTAATATCTTGCATATGTAAAGAAATCCTAAAACTCAACAACAATAGTACAAATAGCCCAATTATAAAAATGGGCAAAAGGTATGAAAAGACATTTCTCTGAAGCGGAAATACAAATGGCTAAAAAACACATGAAAAAATATTCATCTTCTCTAGCTATTAGGGAGATGAAATTCAAGACCACAATGAGATATCATCTCACACCAATAAGAATGGCTGCCATCAAACAAACAGGAAAGAACAAATGCTGGAGAGGATGTGGAAAAATTGGAACTCTTATTCATTGCTGGTGGGACTGTATAATGGTACAGCCACTCTGGAAGACAGTTCAGCAGTTTCTCAGAAAACTACATATTGAATTACCCTATGATCTGGCAATTCCATTTCTTAGTATATACCTAGAACATCTGAAGGCAGTGACATGAACAGACATTTGTACACTGATGTTCATAGCAGCACTGTTCACAATTGCCAGAAGATGGAAACAATCCAAGCGTCCTTCAACCGACAAATGGATAAACAAAATGTGGTACATACATATGGCGGAATACTATGCAGCAATAAGAAGCAACAAGTTCCTGAAACGTATGGCAATATGGATGAATCTTGAAGATATAGTCCTGAGTGAAATAAGTCCTAAACAAAAGGAGAGATGTTGTGTGTTACCACTTCTATGAACTCTCTGAAAAATGTAAAATCATTGTCTTACAATATAGAATATTTGGGACCTAGTGATAGAAGCTACTGAGAGGGAATGATAATCTAATACATTCATATATGTTAATGATGGTGAATTCAAAGGTATGGGAATGGAGAGTGGTGATGATTATTTGTTAATGGGATTATAAGTATCAGAACTGTATTGCAGTTGAACAGGATTGAAAGGGGTTGTTGAAAGGCATGTTTCCCACAGACTAGCACCACAAATACAGATAGGTGCCTGCATAATACACTTCTAAGGTATGACACTAGTACAGAGAGTTGAAAACAGAAGGGTATATGGGAAAAAATCTAACTATTGCATACTAGAGACTATAATTAATAGGAATACCTTACTGGTACCACACAAAAACTAGCAACAAATAATTAAGGGCTAACAAGAACTAAGAGGTGTGGATCATAAGAACTGTTTAAAATCAAGAGTGATGAGGATTGTACAACTAAATAATGATCATATGAGATCTGGATGGATTATCGTGGCTATAGCTTATGCTATGTGAACTTAAGAAGCTTTATAAGTCAAGCCCTTGATCTTGAAGCTTGCTTGGGTGAAACTTATGGTTGTAAAAAGGATGCTAAGCCCACCTACAATTATGCCTAGGAGTCACCTCCAGAGAACCTCTTTTGTTGCTCTAATGTGGACTTTCTCTCTCTAAGCCTAATTCTGCAAATAAATTCATCACCCTCCCCCTGACATGAGACAGGACCCCCCAGATTAATGAGACATGCTGGTGACATGGAACATGGATTCCGGGAATGAACCTGACCCTGGCATCAAAGGATAGAGAATGCCTTTTTGACCAAAAGGGGAAAAGAAAGGCAACAAAATAAGGTTTCAGTGGCTAAGAGAATTCAAAGAATCAAGAGGTTGTCTTGGAAGTTACTCCTGTGCAAGCTTCAACTAGATATGCCAAATGGCCACAGTATGATAAGCCTAAGTCAACAGTAGTCCCGAAAACCCTAAAGAATACCTGGATCCTTATCTGAGACTCTATAAAAGTCTCACTCACTAAGTTTATTCTTCAGAAACTTAGATTCTTCAGAGAACTCCTATCCCAGCTAAGTCCCCAAACTCAGAGGCACTACTTCTTCAAGAACATCAACCAGATATGTCCCCTTTTCCCATAATGTTGACACCCCTTTGCTACATGAACAAGTTAGGGTGGTCACTGCCTAGACATCCGAGAAGATTGGGAAAGTGATTAAACTAGAGAAATGGGTAGCAACGGAAAAGATGAAATTTAACAAAGAATTATGAATACTGAATCTCTGTATAATTTTCTTTCTCTTAGTTGATAAGGTACTAGAATAGCTATAAGGAGAGAATTAAAATGGTGGAACTGTAACTCATAACATCCTTTGAAATTTGTTCTATAGCTACTTGTTAAATTGTAATTTGAAAGCTATCATCTTTTTGTATCTATTTCTCAATAAGGAAATAACTGAAACTATTTACTATAACTCGTAACAACTTTGGAAATTTCCTATATAACTATTTGTCAAATCATACTTTGAAAGATATTATTTTTTTGTATACATGTTGTATTTCACAATAAGGAAATAACTGAAACTATGAATGGAACTCTAAAACAAAAAACACAACCATAACTTGTGTTCTGCAGTAAATCCTATGTTAAGTTAAACAGTATATTTTCTACTTGACTTCATATGCTTCTTTTTAACTAAAAGAGACCCACAGTGAGAGAGCACAGAGAGACATTTTGTACAAGCATGAACTGTTGCTTATTCATGAGTAAAACCACAGGTCACCAAGACTATAAAGTAGTATTGGTTTCATTCAGCCCTAACTCTCATTTCTCAGCCATGACACCCATGCATAGTAGCCAAGAAATAATACAAGGCACATAAATCCTCTCAACAGATCACTGTTTTATACTTTCCTAAATGAATTCTCCATTCCTCACATTAAATCTACGTGTATGTGTGTGTGTTTGTGTGTGTGTGTTTATGTCCAGAGTCAGAATATCTCCTCAAAGCAAAATAGGAAATTTTCATAGGCATGGGCTACTAGGCAAATTTTCCAGGGAGAGCCTGAAACCGCTGTGATTGTCCCTTTTGTATTCTAGGAAGAATACACAAAGAACAGACTGTCCCACGGTTTGCAGGAGAAATTTCCAGTAGCCTTTCAGGTAAGTTTAATCTCTAGGTATTTTACAAAGCTATGTCATTCTCTGAATAAAAAGGCAAAAGGAAAAAGAAGAAGAGGTAATGTCTTTTTGCTTTAAAAATAATAAATTACAAGAGTTGAGCTCTGAGATATCTATTTGGTTCATTCAAATGTCTATTTTTTTTCTTATAGGAATTACTTTCATTTTCTCTTCCTTGCTTCTAGTGACAAAAATAGACATATTATCATTTTTCCTAGCATTTTTGTGTCATATTTCCTTGCTGACATGGTACTATTTTATATGATTTAAATAAAGATGAGTAATTCTAAGTCTCTCTAAAATAATTATGGGCAACAAGGGAGAAAATATCTATCTAAAATATATAAAAACCTATAGAGACAAAAGACCTATAAATAAGCTGAGTTTCTAAATAAGAAATCATCTCGAAAGAAACTCAATTACTTAAAAATCACATTAGACCATTAGCAGACAAAGGAAGTACAGAAGATGTAATAGACCTTAATTTTAGCATAGTAGCTCATGAACTCTCATTTGAAAAATGAATTCAGATTTACTGGGCTAGGAGAACTCTCATGTGCAAAAATAGCATGAAGGGTTGGTTGTAAAGGAAACATAATGATGAATGGCAAAGTACTGAATCACAGATTTTAATTTTTGGCAAAAATTGATCAAAATCCAATGTATTGAAAGTACTTAAAATACCAAACTATTCCTACAATCACCTAAGAGAGATAAATAAAGGGTGGGAGGCAAGGAGGGAAGGATGGAGGGATGGAGGGAGAATTTTATGTGTTTCCTTAACACTTTTATAGTTTGAACATTGGTTCAACAGCAAGCCCTAAAAAGCTGTGTAATAGAAAGATATGATAGATAGATAGATAGATAGATAGATAGATAGATAATTTTCTTCTTCTTTCTCTTGATTATTGCCATATATCAAGCAACAGGCATATCCAGAATCACAGTACAGAATAAGAACAAGTAAAAAGAAAATTTACGCTGACTGCCATTAATGACGATAAACGTACTGAATCCTTACTATGCATTCGGTGGTGTTTTAAGATCTTTAAATTTATCATCTTGATTGTCACATCATTTTTAAAATTATTATTATTATTCCCATTTTACAGATGAGAACATTCTTTTCTATTTCTTTTCTATATAGACAGGCAGTAAATGGTAAAGCCAGAACTAAAATGAGAGTCTGCCAAAATCCCATACTCTTTTCATTATACCACTACGCTGCTACTACTAGTACCATTATTGATTTAACAGGGAATTAAAAACATGAACACATTAAAATTTAAACAACATGGCTTAAAAGCTGTTCAAGACAATAATCAAAGATTTGCTACAATATAATTCATATGCTTGCCAACACATACGGGGTCTTTACTCTGATTTAGCCACTAGGCCAATTCACTTTTATTTGGAGTGTTTAGACACTCTTTGACATCCATACAGATGACATTGAGACTTAGAGAGTTTAAGAAGTTTTACAAGGTAGTTGTGGCAGAATCAGGATTTAAACCCAAGGGTTCTGATTTAGGAGATTTTGTGCATAACCACTTTCAGGACGCAGCTTCTCTTGGATGCGTGATAAATTGCACAGATCCTGATTGCCTAACTACTTCAGAGAAGGGAAAATCACACTTGGCTGGAGGGGTCAAGGAAGGCTTTTATACAAATAAGAGAAAGGATTTATTCAGAGCTTTGAAAAATGCATAGAACTGACAGAAGGAGAGTGGAGAGTGGGAAGGCAAGTATTCCTAGTAGACAGAAAATGAGCACAGCCCAGAGATGAGAAAGTACAAGGCTAGTTCAGGGAAGGTGCAAGAACCAGTGAGATAGCCATCAAGGAACTGGAAAGATGAGTACTTGGAGAAAAGAGAGGTATTGGTTTCCCATTGTTGCTGCAACAAATTACTGCAAATTTTGTGGCTTAAAACAACGAAAGTGTATCCTTCAGTTCTGGAGATCTGAAGTCTAAAATCAGTCTCCCTAGGCTAGAGTCAGGGTGTCACCAGGGCTTGTTCCTTCAGCAGGCTCTCAGGGGAGAATCATTTCCTTCCATTTTTCAGCTTCTACAGGCTGCCTGCATCGTGACCTTTTCCCCACATCACTCCAACCTCTTGCTTCTGTTGCTATATCTCCTACTATGAACTGACCCTCCTGCCTCCCTCTTATAAGGATCCCTGTGATTATACTGAGCCTATTTAAATAATCCAGGATAATCTTCCAAACTCAAGATTTACATTTAACCCCATTTTCAAATTCTCTTTTGCTATATAAATTACCATATTCACAGACTCCGGTATTAGGGCATGGACATCTTGGAGTGGGGGAGCAGTTTTAGCCTCCCACAAGAAACGACAGGAAGGAGCACACAACACGATAGAGAACAATCTTGCTTGCAAACTAAAGATTAGAGAGCTACTGAAGTTTATTTAAATAAGGATATTGCATGATTAAAGTAATATTTAAGGTCGAGCAATCTGAAATCTGACCTTTAGAATGACTCATCTACAGCACTGGTTCTCAAAATCAGAATGTATAAAGTCATATCTTGAGTTTGTTATAAAATACAGATTCCTGAGTCTCTTAATCACTAGAGATTCTTATTCATTGGGTCTATGGTTTTGGGGCCCAGGAATCTTCCTTTTGAAAAAAAGCCCCAGAAATGATTCTAATGTAGGAACCTAAGATCATATTTTGAGAAATGCTGGTCTATGGCACTTAAAAGCCTTCATAAATCTACACTCACTCCTGCAGGGAATCAGATCAGGATTACAAAAGAAAATGAAAATCAAGTGCATATTTTTAACTTATTTACAGACTAATTTGTTTGCAAGGTTTATCATAAGCTTAAAGTAATAGTAATATAACAACAAAAAAGGCACCGCTTTAGCATAAAGGAAAAAAGCTACTTGTTTCTGATAATGAGGAAGAAGGTATCTTAGGATTGTCATATATACCATTTATTGAGTGCTTAATATGTACCAGGCACCCTCTGAAGACTTTTTAGTACTAATTCATTTACTCCTCTCAATAACCCTGCATGTTTATCATTATCTCCTTTTTGTGGATAAGAAAACAGAAGTCTAGGGGGATTGAATAGCTTGTCCAGTGTCACACAACCAGAAAATGACAGAACTAGTATTTGGTCATTGTCTGGCTGGTTGCTAAATTCATCAGCTTTCTACTTTGTCCTCTACAGGATGTTTACCCATAGGAGGATTAAGTCCTCTATTCATAAAATTTTAATAAAGAGTCTACAATCATTTAATATATATTTCTGATTCTTTTTAAGATGAAGAAGAAATAAATGAGTGATCAGAGAGGGAAAAGCAATGGACTAAGAAGCAAGAGGCTGGGTTTTTATCCTGGATCTGAGCCCACTAAAAAACTATGGGGCCTTGAAAAAAATCTCATAATCCTCATGGTTTGTATTTCCCAATCTGAAAATAAGATGGCTAAATGAAATAAATCTCTAAGATTTCTTATCATTCTACACTTCTGGGAATTTTATAAGTATAGCAGTTATGAATCACATCAAACATTACATATGATCATGGTTTCACTGAAGAAGGAACTTCTAGATAACAGCAGAAACCTTTGGCTGAAAAATGGCTAGATTAAATTTTAAAAAAAAGAAATAGAAGAAAATCATATGCTGAAACCCAGTCTAGAATCAGTGGGAACAAAATAAAAATAAAAAGAACCCTTACCACTCACTTATTCCAAGGATACAGCAACACAAAAAACATCATGCAGTTAAGAACCATGGAGTAACAAAAAACTTCCTTGGAACAGGTCACACTTAATTTAGTAGATTCAGAAACTCAAGCTAATGCACTTATTCATAGAGAAGTTCTTCCCTGGGAGTATAGTAGACTCTCATTGTAGATAAAGTATGAAAAAGCATTGTTAAAGCCAATTATCCATTCCGTGGCAGATTAGAAGATGCAAACCTTCTAGGAGATTAAGTGAGCTGGGCACTTGTAGCAGTAAAAAGCAATGGAGAAGTTAGTACAAAAAGCAAATACAGTGAATCGATCGTAGTGTCTGAAACTCCCTGGTATGGGACAAAAGACACTCCAGAAGCCTAATGGTAGAATGACGATAGGCGCTGTCCCAGGTGCCAGACAGATACAGGTTTGAATCATGTCTCTAACACTGACTCATCATTCACTGTGTCATCACCAGGGTCTGGCATGGGAAGGATGAGGATGAAGAGTAAATGAGATTCTTGCTAAATCCTTTAGTTGTCTGGGACACTGGTATCAAGTCAGGAAGGCCCAAGTGAGGATATCAGTCCTTGAGTAAGTGCCTTTGGAGAAATCTAGAGAACTGCTGCCTGCACTAGGTGTTCTGCAGATGACACTGAGAGAGTAACTCATTGCTGACCAATCCATGAGGAGTGGAGAGTTGCAGAGAGAAAAGAGAGAACTTTGAGTGCTACTCATACAGGGCCAACTGAGCAACCATGGCCAAGAGAAAATGCCACCTCCACAGAGAAGGACCTGTAAGCAGGAGGCCACAAAGTTATCACTTCAAAAATGCATGGCTTTGAAGTCACACAGACCTGGCTTTGAATCCTAGCTTGGCTTAGACATTTAGTACCCTGGTTTTTCACCAGTAAAACTGGAAATGATATCTACATGAGAGGGTTGCTGTGAGAGTTGTATGAAATATTGCTGGTATATAGTTGGTCCTAGATTAATTTTTTAAAATCCTGTTGTTTTTATCATTACTAAGAGTTTTGGTACACATGCAGAGGAACCTGTGATAGCAGGACTTCTGAGTGGAATTACCTTTGGAAGTATCAGGTAGAACAGAATGGCAAGGGACGCCTAATTTTGGAAAGATCTCTGGCTCTTCCATTCTGATTCTTTTTCCTTGGGGGGAAAAGAGACAGTGTTGGTCTTTCAAAATACTTTTCACAGCAAAGACTTTCCATCAGAAAATCTGGCATAGTAGAGGTCTAAAAAAATCTGTGTGGGAGTTCAGACTCCTGCTGCTTCACTGTAAGATTACAATTTTTCCATCTAGATTGCACAGTTTAAGGGGACAGAATAATGTTTTGTTCATCTTTGTATGTCCCAAGAATTCTAATACTAGATGCTCAATAAATAGTTGTCGAATTAATGAAAAACTAAACGCTGAATGAAATCTCTGTTCCCTGATTGCAGTAGTATCTTTTGTTCATTGACTGCATTTTTAAACTATTACTTAAAAGCTATTTTCAGAAAACCTACAATCTTTTTACATTTCAATACAAAAAAAAAAAGAGCAACTTATAAAATACAAGCACAGACAACAGCAGTCCTAAAATGGGATTTATACTTGAGAGAAGGAAAAACAGCCTTTTTTTTTTTTTTTTTTTTTGGTTCCTCCTTGTCTGGGTACCCCAAATATATGAAAGGATTTCAAATGAGACCATAAGAAGGAGCAGAAGGGAGGAGTCTCAAGACCTGGCCTAGCTCCCAAATCTCCAATTGAAAAGCTCGATAAAGAGAAGGCAGCTGCTGCTTAATGCCACCAACTGCTGATGGAAAACTGGCAAGCTGAGCACACAGACCAGCAAAGGACTAGGCATACATTTGTAACATAATTAACTATTCAAACCCTCTTAGAAATCATTTTGGAGGAACTCTTTTAAGTTCATGGATATCTAAAGTAACTTAAAAAAGTAAATGCTGGCTGCCAGGGCAACTTCAGTTTCTCAGGAAAGTCACTCAAGGCAAACTTTTAGCAATAAAGGGCAAGGAAGAGAGGGCTCTTTGTCTTGACACCTCTTCCCCAATGTCAAATACATATATATATATAGTGTGTGTGTGTGTGTGTGTTTTCTATGCATTCATGAGTACATAAAGTATTCACTCACTTTTCATGTCTATGACTTAGATGTATGGTAAAAAATCTAGAAGAATCCTCATGGAGAAGGATTCTAAACTGATGCCGTAACTGATGCTGGGCCTATTTCATAATGCTAAGTTCAAGAGCCCCAGAGCCCCAGAGCCTTTATTAAAGATTGTACCAAAATTAAGTGTTCCTCCACTGACACTTCACGTGTGTTATTTTCTAAAAGCATATGTCATCCAAGAACATTCTCTCAATACCCGTTTACTTGTTAACTCCTCAGAAATCTAGGGTGGTCAAAAATTCCTCTTAAACAGGTCATTTACAGCATCGGTGAAAGTCCACAAGGTGTAAGGCATTGAAATTGTCTAGATTTGCTCTAACTAGATAACTAGCACTCCCTGCTATGGCATAGTTTAATAATCTCAAATTATGTCAGTGCGATCCCAACAAACATCGATCATTATTCACATTTTGTCAATAATCAGAAATGGTGCTCACAAATAAATTTGGAAATCATTATTACTCCCTCACTAGCATGCAAGCTCCATGGGGGCTTTGTTTGTTATAGCTATTTTCACAGTCCCCAGAACACTCTTTGGCATGTAGTTGTTGTTTAATAAATATTTTGTTGATTGAATGAATAAATGAATTTAAATTGTTGCTTTGAGATGGTGCTGAGAAATACTAGCTAAAATGGAACAAGAGGTTAATATGTCTCTTTATGAATAAGTCTCTCTTTAATCTGTTCTCTAAATATTGCATTTATTAAAACAATTTTCTCTTTTGTCTCACCAAAGTTAAAAACTTCTCTCAAATGTCAGGAAACCTGAACATGATAAGGTGAGTGTCTGACATCCACTCAACAGTTAGTAATTGAGCATCTACTATATATGGGAATTATGAAGGCCATACACCAGTGAACCCAACAGATGAAGTCTTATCCATGTGATAAAAATGTGAAAATATATTTATATGGTGGCTATAAGTCCAGCCTTTATAAAATGTGTTGCTCAGGATTCAGTTATAAAAAATAAAGCTTCTGTTGAGATTAACAATTTAAGATCACAGAGAAGGCTCTAAAGCAGTTTCACCAACTGCCTGTGGTACTGAAAAAGACAAATTAATAGTCAACTAAAGTAATATCCTTAAAACAACAACAAAAATTTTTCAAATGTCTCATTGATGTTAGGGATATTTTTTCATGCAATTATGGCAGATCATTTATGAGTAAATATGACTGAATATACCATAGTTTACAGATTCTAATAATTACTTTCCTGTATGAAAGTTATTTTGTGAGGTTACACACTTATTCTCAGGAACAACAGTTTGATTATTTATAAGTAACTTTTTAATTACTTTCAGAACCTGTGTTCCATTCTTTTAAATACATTCAAACACTGAGTTAGATGTTGGACAAAAATGGAGAAGTCATTTGGAGTCCCTTATGATCAATAATATAAATAATCAAGGTAGGTAATGCCATTTAGGTTAAAAACAAGATGCAGTTATAACATATTAGGAATTTTTAAGTGATTCATAACATGGTTATGGAGGCAAATCCAAAAGAGGAGCTCTAAAGTCATTGTGAATAATAGCAACACCATTGGAATAAATGTAAAGCCTAATAGGGTGACTACTGTTAAAGTCAACTTTCATCTTACTTAAGTATACCCATTTATGGGTCTCAATATTTGACATTTACCCTTTAAATAAAGATGCATTCCTGTAACTTTAGTTATATTATGACATCCTTTAACTGACATAACTTTTTTTTCCTATTGATTTCTGTTATAAATACAATTCCACATAAGGACCTTGCTACAAGCTTTTTAAAATTATATATTTAGAAGTGAAATCTAATTTAAAATAATAGCACTAAAAATAATTCACAAGCAGATACAATATATTAAAACATAAAATATACTAGAAACTACATCCCGTACAGAGACTAAGGGAAAGGAAGATTTCACTGATCTGGTTCTTTACATTCAAGTTACAATTTTTTCCCCACAGCCAGTTCTTTATATATTTCCCTTATGCTTTAGGTCTTTCTTCCAGAAAGACATATGTAGTTTGTTATGTGAGTTGTTTATGTCAAATTCCAGATATTAGGGATTCTTGATGTTTTAATATCCTTTAGAAATTCTTTAGAGAAAAACAGTTTCTTTTATTAGATGACATTCAGAGAGTTATTGCCTAAGTTATTGCAATCATGGTAATGTATTTCTTTAAATGTAGATCTGTTGGATAAAGTGTTTGCATTAAATAAAATATCAAAAAGGATATGGAAAGTTTAAGAGAAGAAATGTTTCAGCAAGAGAACTAATGTGTGTGAACATTTAAATGAGCTTATCAGCTATCTTTCAATCTGTTGTAAATCCTGTAACATAAAGAGTTCTATGCGAAGGTTATCAATTTGTAAGGAAAAGAAAAACATGAGATCCATTGCATATTTTGTCTATGCTACACATAAATAACAGGTTTCTGGATATGGACTCTAGTTTTCTTTTCTCTTACACTTACCATCTTAACAAACACTACAAGAGTTATCTCCTTAAGAAGATATTCAATTAACATCTCAAATATATTTCCACAATTTGACTTATAACAAAAAAAGTAACTATACCATAAACATCAGTAAGTAAATTCTGAATTGTGACAAACCATATGTAGGAAAAATATCTTTTAAGATATAATATTTCTCAATAAAGATGAAAATGGAGAACTACATTAGAATATTCAGATTTTGTGAAACAATTATTCTTTTAAGAACCAGATTAGCATTAAAATATAATTAGAATATCATAGTATTATTATATTATACAATTATCATTAAAATATAGCACAAAGTCAAATATTATTTTTTAAATATTTTATTAATGGCATTTTATAAATGATTTCCTTTTTCTATTATGTGGGTCTGTATTTCAAAGTAAATTAGATGCTATTAAATTGGTGCATGGCCTCTAGCCAGGAAAAAGGTTGATCTTCTTTATATTTTAGTGAGAGACCATGGAAGTTCATTATTACGTGAAGGCAGGAGCTAACTTCAGTGAAGTTTACAATTGGCTCCTTCTGCTCTTTCCTATGTTTTCATTCTATGCTTCAGGATCTTTTCTGAATCTCTGTACCAAGAAAGCCTTTGTAATAATCATCGGGCAAATATTTATTGTAAGCACACAATGTACAGGGCTCTGCAACTGCATTTAACAGCCAAAGTTAGCAAGGTAGAAGCCAGAGCCCCAAGGGATTTGCCCTGGGGACTTGAGACAGGTTGAGATCCTTGCTTTTACATCTCTATGAATGCTCCCAGGAGTTGTGCTACAAACACTGTTGAGAGTTCTTCAATTATTTCACCTGCATGTAGAAAGACTGGAGTTATCCTCCACCCCATCTGCAACCACCTGCCTGAAATTGGCTGCTTTAGGGATGAATCACATGCTCTCACTTACCTCAGTCGAATTAAAGAAATGCTCACTAGTAAATAATTTGGCTAGCGCTTCTTTGCAATAAAACATATTTAAACATCAATTTTGTTCTCCATAGAAAGACAACCATTTAATGATAGGAGCAAATGCAATGTTATTTAGCTAAATCATATAATTTTAAAACTCTTGCCTACATTTTAAAATCTCCACCAATTTACAAAAAAGCAATTAATCTGCTCACAGAGACTGTATTTTTCCTCTTGGTAACATTCATTTTCACTTGTCCATTTCCTTTATTATCTCCTATTGGAAAACTGTTTCTAGCATTAATTTTGTTTACTCTAAATATGGTGGTAAAAATCCATCAGATTTATTGCCCAGACTCTCTGGTGCCCATGAATATGATCCTCAGGATATTAAGGGGAAATCAAGTTTTTGTTATTTTTTAACTGCCTTGACATTAGCAGTTATCCTTTAGAAACTGACGGAAATTAGCCAGTACATGAAGGAGATCTGACATATATCAGTTGACAATTAAGCTCTAAGGCTGATGGTCATTAGTGAAAAGCACAGTAGCTATCAAACAATACCCAAGGCAATGACTATCCACAGTTATGATAAAAAAGATATTTTCATCTCCATTTGCAACACACAAAATATTATGCATTAGGAAGACAAACAACTACTCCTGAGTTACATCAGAGTGAGAAGCAAAACATTTAATGGTATTGCATAAGATGTGTTATGAAGGCTCTTTTTCAGTTTAGCTGAGGATCCATTTCCATTTTGAACTCCAAGGAAGGTGTGGAACTTCCTGCCAAAGGGGTTATAAATAGCGCCTTCCATTGCTACAGCTTGGAGACAGAGAACTTGAGAGAAAAAGAGCACAGTAGTTGTTGCAGCATTGCACAGCCATAGTTAGCATTTTTCTGTGCATGTTGGAGGCAATATAGGAACTTCTGAGAAATACATTAGCTGATAAAAACTTGTTACTTCAAGTAGGTAATTAAGTAAAAATTTTAGACTTAGTTAATAAGAGAGCAAAAAAAAAACAACAAAAAAAAAAGGATTCGACTGGAACATATGACATGTCTTAAGTGCACAGAATGTGGTAGGAGAGAAACATACCCAAGCCACCCCCTCCACAGCAGATATAAGTGCTCTTCTAGAGAAAATAAATAAAGTCTGTGAGCACACAAAAAGGCTTAATGCTGCCCAGGGTAGTAGATGAGGGCTCACAGTGAGCTGCCATTTGAGTTGGGCTTCTAAGAATGAATGGGATTTTAACACATGTGAAAGATGAAAGGGAAAGGGGAATTCATTCCAGCTAGGGGAATGAGGTGAGAAAAGGTACAACCCAGGATGGAAGTGTATGCCCCTCTGGAAACAACACAGGAGCCATATAAGAGTTGCTCATGTTTAGAGTCATGGGAATGGACTGGGGGTATCTAAAAAGGCAAGAGAGCCTGCACGTAAAAGCTTGGGAATATCACTCTAAGGGGTAACATTTTAGTTTACCGTAAATGAGAAGCCCTTGAATATTTCTGAGAAGGGCAGTGTCAGGAACATGTACGGTCTCTTTGCCCCTCTATGAGACAGGGCGCCCCTTGTGGACTTGGACTATTCCTTGAACCTATAATAGACACACACAATAGGCACCTAACTAATGCTGGTTTATCAATTAATAGATATCCTCATCAATTAATTATTATTTTACTTTAGCAGCTCTTGGCTGATAGTATGGAATATGGACTGGACAAGAGAGAGACTAGAGGCACCAGAACTTCTTAGAAGGCTACTGCAACTATCCAGAAGAGGGAAGTTATCCCACGAACCAGGACAGGGGCCAGATGGTTCAGAAGGAGGGTGTGAACATAAAATTCAGTAGAAGCAAAATTAATAGAATTTCTTGGTGTCTGAATGAGGTGAGAGAGAGTAGGGTCTTGTCTTGAATGAACAGGTAGACGGCAATTCTCTGAGAGATAAGAAAGAGGTGGCGGTTGTGTGGGTTGGGGTGAGAAGCAGAAAAAGAATAAAAGAAGAATTGTGTTTGGGATACCTTGCATTCAAAGTGCACATTCAACCTTCATGTGTAAACATCCACTATGGGCTGCAGCTTTTGGAGCTCTAGCTCCTAAACTAGCTAGGTATATTAGCAAGTCAGCCTTTGTTTGGATTTCAAATGTGTGACTTGGTATCAGGAATTCAATCTCATACTAAGTACCAAAGTCAACCAACATATTTATATCCTAATACTTGCCCTCAGGCTTTATGCATTTATTCATTCTGTAAATATTTACTGAGCACCTACAATATGTCAGGCCTAGTTTTGGGTCTGGGGATGTAGCAAACCAGAAACTCTGTTCACACCCTCATTTAGTTTACAATCCAGGAGAAGACTTATCAAATAAAGTAAGAAGCATATAGTAAAATTTCAGGGAGGATAAGCATGTTGAAGAAAAATAAAGCAGGGAGAGAGAGAAATATTCCTAAAACTAAATATTTACTGTCTGCAGTTAAGATTTAAACTCAAAGACTAATTAATGACTTTTCTCATTATTCTTTCACAGCACATGATGATATGTAAAAGTCAAGTGGATTATCATTCTCAAAGAAGAGGCCATCCAGAGGAGATGGAGAAGCAGGATTTACTGCTGAATATCCCTGATCTCCAGGTTTAGAGATGTGACCCCAATTTAATTCTAAGAAAACCATGCTAATGAGTGTCAGGAATAGTCCCCAGAGTGGGCCCTATCCTGTGATGCAGAGAATCTGTACGATAATAACTAGAATTAGACAAATTATACACATAACCTTGGAAATTCATTAAAATCTTTACCAGAATATCAATTTTTATTTTATTCAGCCTATCTTAAAAAAAAAAAAAAGTACACATACAGGTGGTGAAATGAAATTATTCTTTACTGCTTATCCAAATCTTAATTATGACTCATCCTGTGGTTATGCATGAAGCTAATAAAACCTTTGTTATGCAGAGTGCAAGGAGTACAGAGTGAAATGAAAGCAGGGAGGGGTCGCGATAGTAAGGCAAACAATGGGTGAGTTTTTATCCAGAGAGGCGACTCCAAGTGAACTTGTCAAGAGCATCTACTGGTGTTCTATTACTTGAATACATTTTTTTCTCCCAACTGTCATTGTGGTCATAACTTGATGGCAAGAATCCTGATGTAATAGTTATACACACACGCACCCCTGTTGGGAATGTGTCAGAAGTGTTTTGTTTTTTTTTTTTAAACTTCTTTCAAATTATTCAAAATAAAAATATACATAGAATTATGAAAATATAGGTCTACTATTTCCACCACATAAGTGGACGCTGCTTTTGAAAGGCTTGCACCTTTATGCTTCTAAAGGTGATTCCAAGAGGTATCTGAGGTAAATTTACACACTAGAAATCAGTCTTCCTTAGTTTCAAAGATTGACAACAGTGATAAATAGATACCTGTATTTTAAAGCCTGTTCTAAGTTGTCATGATTCAGCAGTGCTCACTCACAAGCTAGGCTTGTTGCTGCATGCCACTCATTCCAGAGGATGGCCTCTCCTTCATTCCTGCAGCACTCTCTTCCTGGCTTCCAAAACATCAGACTGTACTGATGTCCTTCCTCTCTCTGCCTGTTCCTTTGTAAACTCATTCTCTTCTATCCAATCTCAAGGTTTCATTCTAGACCTATTATTCTTTGCATGTTAAGTTTTGTCCCTAGGTTACCCATTTATTCTGCAACACGTATTTACTGAACGCTGACTATATGTCAGCACTGTTCCATGCACTTGGGATACATCCCTGGAACAAAACGGTATTTACATTGTAACAGGTCTCTCTCTCTCTCTTTCTCTCTCAATGTCTCCCCAAATTTATATCTCCAGTCTACAACTCTTCTCTGATTTCTAGATTCATCCACCTACTGATTCTCCACTTAGATGTTTCAGAAGCATCTCAAATTCAACATGTCCAAAATTCAAGTTTGGGGGTAAAATCTTGAGTCCAGGGCTTTCTACATGAAAAACAGCACCAACTTCCTTCTATATGAAAAACACAGAAACTGAGTAATCTTTTATATTTCCTTCTTCTTCCCACTTCCAATCCAAACTCAAGTTTTAACTTTACCCCCCTAAATATCAACTGGCTTTCCTCCACCTCCACTGCCACCATCCCAATCCAGGATGCTTTATCTCTCTGGGACCTTTGGAGTGGGTCTCTCTGCACCCAATCTTTCCCGACTCCAATTCTCCATAGAGTGATGTTTTAAAACTACAAATCTTTTCATGTTAACTCCTTTGGGTTAAAGACCAAACTCCTTCACAGAGCCTACCAGGCCTTGAATGATAGGCTCCCCCTCTCTTCCATCTCTCCATGTACCCTTCTTATCTTTGTTCTCTGAGCTTCAGCCAGTGGGCCTTCTTTCAGATTCGCAAACATAGCATATGTTCTCTGTGCCAGTTTGAATGTATTATGCCCCCCAGACACCATTATCTTTGATGTAATCTTGTGTGAGCAGACCTATCAGTGTTAATTAGGTTGTAATTCTCTGAATGTTTCCATGGAGATGCGCTCCACCCTAGTGTGGATGATGACTCTGATTAGATAACTTCCATGGCGGTGTTGGCCCACACATTCAGGGTGGGTCGGAATTAAATTCCTGGAGCACTATATAAGCTCAGACAGAAGGAGCAAGCTTGCTATAGCCAGGAGGGACACTTTGAAGAAAGCATGGGAGCTGCAGATGAGAGAGAGTTTGTAGATGGCCATTGAAAGCAGACTCTTGCTCCAGAGAAGCTAAGAGAGGACAGATACCCCAAGTGCAACTAAAAGTGACATTTCTGAGGAACTGCAGCCTAGAGAGGAACATCCTGGGAGAAAGCCATTTTGAAACCAGAACTTTGGAGCAGACGCCAGCCATGTGCCTTCCCAGCTAACAGAGGTTTTCCAAACACCATTGGCCATCCTCCAGTGCAGGTACCTGATTGCTGATGTGTTACCTTGGACACTTTATGGCCTTAAGACTGTAACTGTGTAACCAAATAAACCCCCTTTTATAAAAGCCAATCCATTTCTGGTGGTTTGCATTCTGGCAGCATTAGCAAACGAGAACACTCTCCAAATGAAGAAGCTTTTCTGTTCCTTTATGTGTCTCTTTAATGGTTAACTCCCATTCTTTCTTTAGTTTTCAATCCAAAGGTCACCTCCTCAGGGAAGCCTCCTCTGATTTCCCAAGTTAAGACAGGGCAACCAGTTACCTGTTCTCTTACCACTTTGTACTTAAGTATTTCCCTTAGTTATTAATGACCAAAACTATTTGCCATGTACAATACCTGTCCCTTCCTGTCTCTGACTTCATTTCATACTACTCTCCCCCTCATTCAATCTATTCTTGCTGATCCTCTAATATGCCAGGCACTTCCTGCCTAGAATTTGCTTCTCCTGTCTTACTCCTTCTCCATTCAGGTCTCTGATCAAATAGCATCCCCTCAGTGATCCCTTTCTGACCATTGTCCAGATTCTAACATTTTTCCCCAACCCCCGAACTTTTATACCCTCGCATAGCTTATTTTCTTCCTGCCATAGTAACATCTATGTGTTTGTTTAACTCTTTGCCCAGCAGAATGTAAGCTACATGAGTTCAGATACCACATTCCTCAAGCCTGGAAGTCTGAAACACAGGAGTCATACAATGCATATTTTTTGAATGATTAAATGAGTGTGTTTATTTTTATTGTTATCTCATTTGTATCTGTCTGTGCTCCACCAGACTGCAATCTCTATAGTGCAAAAAGAATACTATGCTCTTCATTGATTCACACTTAAAATCTAGTGGCTAGAGGCGGGGCAAGATGGCAGACTGGTGAGCTGTATGTTTTAGTTACTCCTCCAGGAAAGTAGGTAGAAAGCCAGGAACTGCGTGGACTGGACACCACAGAGCAATCTGACTTTGGGCATACTTCATACAACACTCATGAAAATGTGGAACTGCTGAGATCAGCGAAATCTGTAAGTTTTTGCGGCCAGGGGACCCGTGCCCCTCCCTGCCAGGCTCAGTCCCGGGGGAGGAGGGGCCGTCAGCTCCGGGAAAGAGAAGGGAGAACTGCAGTGGCAGCCCTTATCGGAAACTCATTCTACTGATTCAAACTCCAACCATAGATAGACTGAGACCAGACACCAGAGAATCTGAGAGCAGCCAGCCCATCAGAGAGGAGACAGGCATAGAAAAAAAACAACATGAAAAACTCCAAAATAAAAGCGGAGGATTTTTGGAGTTCTGGTGAACATAGAAAGGGGAAGGGCCCTGAGGCGCATATGCAAATCCCGAAGAAAAGCTGATCTCTCTGCCCTGTGGACCTTTCCTTAATGGCCCTGGTTGCTTTGTCTCTTAGCATTTCAATAACCCATTAGATCTCTGAGGAGGGCCCGTTTTTTTTGTTTGTTTGTTTGTTTTGTTTTTTTTTTTAATCCTTTTTTCTTTTTCTAAAACAATTACTCTAAGAAGCCCAATACAGAAAGCTTCAAAGACTTGCTATTTGGGCAGGTCAAGTCAACAACAGAACTAGGAGAGCTCTGAGACAAAACGCAATAATCCAGTGGCTGAGAAAATTCACTGAACACCACAACTTCCCAAGAAAAGGGGGGTGTCCGCTCACAGCCATCATCCTGGTGGACAGGAAACACTCCTGCCCATCCCCAGCCCCATAGCCCAGAACTGCCCCAGACAACCCAGTGTGACGGAAGTGCTTCAAATAACAGGCACACACCACAAAACTGGGCGTGGACATTAGCCTTCCCTGCAACCTCAGCTGATTGTCCCAGAGTTGGGAAGGTAGAGCAGTGTGAATTAACAAAGCCCCATTCAGCCATCATTTCAGCAGACTGGGAGCCTCCCTACACAGCCCAGCAGCCCAGAACTGCCCTGGGGGGACGGCACTCACCTGTGACATAGCACAGTCATCCCTCAACAGAGGACCCGGGGTGCACGGCCTGGAAGAGGGGCCCACTTGCAAGTCTCAGGAGCCATACGCCAATACCAAGGACTTGTGGGTCAGTGGCAGAGACAAACTGTGGCAGGACTGAACTGAAGGATTAGACTATTGCAGCAGCTTTAAAACTCTAGGATCACCAGGGAGATTTGATTGTTAGAGCCACCCCCCCCCCTCCCTGACTGCCCAGAAACATGCCCCATATACAGGGCAGGCAACACCAACTACACACGCAAGCTTGGTACACCAATTGGACCCCACAAGACTCACTCCCCCACTCACCAAAAAGGCTAAGCAGGGGAGAACTGGCTTCTGGAGAACAGGTGGCTCGTGGACGCCACCTGCTGGTTAGTTAGAGAAAGTGTACTCCACGAAGCTGTAGATCTGATAAATTAGAGATAAGGACTTCAATTGGTCTACAAATCCTAAAAGAACCCTATCAAGTTCAGCAAATGCCACGAGGCCAAAAACAACAGAAAATTATAAAGCATATGAAAAAACCAGACGATATGGATAACCCAAGCCCAAGAACCCAAATCAAAAGACCAGAAGAGACACAGCACCTAGAGCAGCTACTCAAAGAACTAAAGATGAACAATGAGACCATAGTACGGGAGACAAAGGAAATCAAGAAGACCCTAGAAGAGCATAAAGAAGACATTGCAAGACTAAATAAAAAAAATGGATGATCTTATGGAAATTAAAGAAACTGTTGACCAAATTAAAAAGATTCTGGACACTCACAGTACAAGACTAGAGGAAGTTGAACAACGAATCAGTGACCTCGAAGATGACAGAATGGAAAACGAAAGCATAAAAGAAAGAATGGGGAAAAAAACTGAAAAAATCGAAATGGACCTCAGGGATATGATAGATAATATGAAACTTCCAAATATAAGACTCATTGGTGTTCCAGAAGGGGAAGAAAAGGGTAAAGGTCTAGGAAGAGTATTCAAAGAAATTGTTGGGGAAAACTTCCCAAATCTTCTAAACAACATAAATACACAAATCATAAATGCTCAGCGAACCCCAAATAGAATAAATCCAAATAAACCCACTCCGAGACATATACTGATCACACTATCAAACACAGAAGAGAAGGAGCAAGTTCTGAAAGCAGCAAGAGAAAAGCAATTCACCACATACAAAGGAAACAGCATAAGACTAAGTAGTGACTACTCAGCAGCCACCACGGAGGCAAGAAGGCAGTGGCATGATATATTTAAAATTCTGAGTGAGAAAAATTTCCAGCCAAGAATACTTTATCCAGCAAAGCTCTCCTTCAAATTTGAGGGAGAGCTTAAATTTTTCACAGACAAACAAATGCTGAGAGAATTTGCTAACAAGAGACCTGTCCTACTGGAGATACTCAAGGGAGCCCTACAGACAGAGAAACAAAGAAAGGACAGAGAGACTTGGAGAAAGGTTCAGTATTAAAGAGATTCGGTATGGGTACAATAAAGGATATTAATAGACAGAGGGGAAAAATATGACAAACATAAACCAAAGGATAAAATGGCTGATTCAAGAAATGCCTTCACGGTTATAACGTTGAATGTAAATGGATTAAACTCCCCAATTAAAAGATATAGATTCGCAGAATGGATCAAAAAAAATGAACCATCAATATGTTGCATACAAGAGACTCATCTTAGACACAGGGACACAAAGAAACTGAAAGTGAAAGGATGGAAAAAAATATTTCATGCAAGCTACAGCCAAAAGAAAGCAGGTATAGCAATATTAATCTCAGATAAAATAGACTTCAAATGCAGGGATGTTTTGAGAGACAAAGAAGGCCACTACGTACTAATAAAAGGGGCAATTCAGCAAGAAGAAATAACAATCGTAAATGTCTATGCACCCAACCAAGGTGCCACAAAATACATGAGAGAAACACTGGCAAAACTAAAGGAAGCAATTGATGTTTCCACAATAATTGTGGGAGACTTCAACACATCACTCTCTCCTATAGATAGATCAACCAGACAGAAGACCAATAAGGAAATTGAAAACCTAAACAATCTGATAAATGAATTAGATTTAACAGACATATACAAGACATTACATCCCAAATCACCAGGATACACATACTTTTCTAGTGCTCATGGAACTTTCTCCAGAATAGATCATATGCTGGGACATAAAACAAGCCTCAATAAATTTAAAAAGATTGAAATTATTCAAAGCACATTCTCTGACCACAATGGAATACAATTAGAAGTCAATAACCATCAGAGACTTAGAAAATTCACAAATACCTGGAGGTTAAACAACACACTCCTAAACAATCAGTGGGTTAAAGAAGAAATAGCAAGAGAAATTGCTAAATATATAGAGACGAATGAAAATGAGAACACAACATACCAAAACCTATGGGATGCAGCAAAAGCAGTGCTAAGGGGGAAATTTATAGCACTAAACGCATATATTAAAAAGGAAGAAAGAGCCAAAATCAAAGAACTAATGGATCAACTGAAGAAGTAGAAAATGAACAGCAAACCAATCCTAAACCAAGTACAAGAAAAGAAATAACAAGGATTAAAACAGAAATAAATGACATAGAGAACAAAGAAACAATAGAGAGGATAAGTATCACCAAAAGTTGGTTCTTTGAGAAGATCAACAAGATTGACAAGCCCCTCGCTAGACTGACAAAATAAAAAAGAGAGAAGACCCATATAAACAAAATAATGAATGAAAAAGGTGACATAACTTCAGATCCTGAAGAAATTAAAAAAATTATAAGAGGATACTATGAACAACTGTATGGCAACAAACTGGATAATGTAGAGGAAATGGACAATTTCCTGGAAACATATGAACAACCTAGACTGACCAGAGAACAAATAGAAGACCTCAACCAACCCATCACAAGCAAAGAGATCCAGTCATCAAAAATCTTCCCACAAATAAATGCCCAGGGCCAGATGGCTTCACAGGGGAATTCTACCAAACTTTCCAGAAAGAACTGACACCAATCTTACTCAAACTCTTTCAAAACATTGAAGAAAATGGAACACTACCTAACTCATTTTATGAAGCTAACATCAATCTAATACCAAAACTAGGCAAAGATGTTACAAAAAAGGAAAACTACCGGCCAATCTCCCTAATGAATATACATGTAAAAATCCTCAACAAAATACTTGCAAATAGAATCCAAAGACACATTAAAAAAATCATACACCATGACCAAGTGGGGTTTATTCCAGGCATGCAAGGATGGTTCAACATAAGAAAATCAATCAATGTATTACAACATATTAACAAGTCAAAAGGGAAAAATCAATTGATCATCTCAATAGATGCTGAAAAAGCATTTGACAAAATCCAACATCCCTTTTTGATAAAAACACTTCAAAAGGTAGGAATTGAAGGAAACTTCCTCAACATGATAAAGAGCATATATGAAAAACCCACAGCCAGCATAGTACTCAATGGAGAGAGACTGAAAGCCTTTCCTCTAAGATCAGGAACAAGACAAGGATGCCCGCTGTCACCACTGTTATTCAACATTGTGCTGGAAGTGCTAGCCACGGCAATCCGGCAAGACAAAGAAATAAAAGGCATCCAAATTGGAAAAGAAGAAGTAAAACTGTCATTGTTTGCAGATGATATGATCTTATATCTAGAAAACCCTGAGAAATCGATGATACAGCTACTAGAGCTAATAAACAAATTTAGCAAAGTAGCGGGATACAAGGTTAATGCACATAAGTCAGTAATGTTTCTATATGCTAGAAATGAACAAACTGAAGAGACACTCAAGAAAAGATACCATTTTCAATAGCAACTAAAAAAATCAAGTACCTAGGAATCAACTTAACCAAAGATGTAAAAGACCTATACAAAGAAAACTACATAACTCTACTAAAAGAAATAGAAGGGGACCTTAAAAGATGGAAAAATATTCCATGTTCATGGACAGGAAGACTAAATGTCATTAAGATGTCAATTCTACCCAAACTCATCTACAGATTCAATGCAATCCCAATCAAAATTCCAACAACCTACTTTGCAGACTTGGAAAAGCTAGTTATCAAATTTATTTGGAAAGGGAAGATGCCTCGAATTGCTAAAGACACTCTAAAAAAGAAAAACGAAGTGGGAGGACTTACACTCCCTGACTTTGAAGCTTATTATAAAGCCACAGTTGCCAAAACAGCATGGTACTGGCACAAAGATAGACATATAGATCAATGGAATCGAATTGAGAATTCGGAGATAGACCCTCAGATCTATGGCCAACTGATCTTTGATAAGGCCCCCAAAGTCACTGAACTGAGTCATAATGGTCTTTTCAACAAATGGGGCTGGGAGAGTTGGATATCCATATCCAAAAGAATGAAAGAGGACCCCTACCTCACCCCCTACACAAAAATTAACTCAAAATGGACCAAAGATCTCAATATAAAAGAAAGTACCATAAAACTCCTAGAAGATAATGTAGGAAAACATCTTCAAGACCTTGTATTAGGCGGCCACTTCCTAGACTTGACACCCAAAGCACAAGCAACAAAAGAGAAAATAGATAAATGGGAACTCCTCAAGCTTAGAAGTTTCTGCACCTCAAAGGAATTTCTCAAAAAGGTAAAGAGGCAGCCAACTCAATGGGAAAAAATTTTTGGAAACCATGTATCTGACAAAAGACTGATATCTTGCATATATAAAGAAATCCTACAACTCAATGACAATAGTACAGACGGCCCAATTATAAAATGGGCAAAAGATATGAAAAGACAGTTCTCTGAAGAGGAAATATAAATGGCCAAGAAACACATGAAAAAATGTTCAGCTTCACTAGCTATTAGAGAGATGCAAATTAAGACCACAATGAGATACCATCTAACACCGGTTAGAATGGCTGCCATTAAACAAACAGGAAACTACAAATGCTGGAGGGGATGTGGAGAAATTGGAACTCTTATTCACTGTTGGTGGGACTGTATAATGGTTCAGCCACTCTGGAAGTCAGTCTGGCAGTTCCTTAGAAAACTAGATATAGAGTTACCATTCGACCCAGCGATTGCACTTCTCGGTATATACCCGGAAGATCGGAAAGCAGTGACACGAACAGATATCTGCACGCCAATGTTCATAGCAGCATTATTCACAATTGCCAAGAGATGGAAACAACCCAAATGTCCTTCAACAGATGAGTGGATAAATAAAATGTGGTATATACACACGATGGAATACTACGCAGCAGTAAGAAGGAACGATCTCGTGAAACATATGACAACATGGATGAACCTTGAAGACATAATGCTGAGCGAAATAAGCCAGGCACAAAAAGAGAAATATTATATGCTACCACTAATGTGAACTTTGAAAAATGTATAACAAATGGTTTATAATGTAGAATGTAGGGGAACTAGCAATAGAGAGCAATTAAGGAAGGGGGAACAATAATCCAAGAAGAACAGATAAGCTATTTAACGTTCTGGGGATGCCCAGGAATGACTATGGTCTGTTAATTTCTGATGGATATAGTAGGAGCAAGTTCACAGAAATGTTGCTATATTAGGTAACTTTCTTGGGGTAAAGTAGGAACATGTTGGAAGTTAAGCAGTTATCTTAGGTTAGTTGTCTTTTTCTTACTCCCTTGTTATGGTCTCTTTAAAATGTTCTTTTATTGTATGTTTGTTTTCTTTTTAACTTTTTTTTCATACAGTTGATTTAAAAAAGAAGGGAAAGTAAAAAAAAAAAAAAAAAAAAACAAGGAAAAAAAAAAGATGCAGTGCCCCCTTGAGGAGCCTGTGGAGAGTGCGGGGGTGTTCGCCTACCCCACCTCCATGGTTGCTGGCATGACCACAGACATGGGGGGCTGGTGGTTTGGTGGGTTGAGCCCTCTACCACGGGTTTTACCCTTGGGAGGACGGTTGCTGCAGGGGAGAGGCTGGGCCTCCCTATGGTTGTGCCTAGGAGCCTCCTCCCGAATGCCTCTTTGTTGCTCAGATGTGGCCCTGTCTCTCTAGCTAAGCCAACTTGAAAGGTGAAATCACTGCCCTCCCCCCTACGTGGGATCAGACACCCAGGGGAGTGAATCTCCCTGGCAACGTGGAATATGACTCCCGGGGAGGAATGTAGACCTGGCATCGTGGGACGGAGAACATCTTCTTGACCAAAAGGGGGATGTGAAAGGAAATGAAATAAGCTTCAGTGGCAGAGAGAATCCAAAAGGAGCCGAGAGGTCACTCTGGTGGGCACTCTTACGCACACTTTAGACAACCCTTTTTAGGTTCCAAAGAATTGGGGTAGCTGGTGGTGGATACCTGAAACTATCAAACTACAACCCAGAACCCATGAATCTCGAAGACAGTTGTATAAAAATGTAGCTTATGAGGGGTGACAATGGGATTGGGAAAGCCATAAGGACCACACTCCACTTTGTCTAGTTTATGGATGGATGAGTAGAAAAACAGGGGAAGGAAACAAACAGACAAAGGTACCCAGTGTTCTTTTTTACTTCAATTGCTCTTTTTCACTCTAATTATTATTCTTGTTATTCTTGTGTGTGTGCTAATGAAGGTGTCAGGGATTGATTTGGGTGATGAATGTACAACTATGTAATGGTACCGTGAACAATCGAAAGTACGATTTGTTTTGTATGACTGCGTGGTATATGAATATATCTCAATAAAATGAAGATTAAAAAAAAAAAAAAAAAAAAAGAGACATAATGCTGAGCAAAATAAGCCAGGCACAAAAAGAGAGATATTGTATGTTACCACTAATGTGAATTCTGTGAAAAATGTACAATGTTTTATACTGTAGAATGTAGGGGACCTAGAGATACCAATTAGTGGAGGGGGAATGATAATCTAATAAGAACAGATAAACTATGGAGGGTAATCTCAATGTTATGGGAATGCTCAGGAATGATTATGGTTTCTAAACTTTCTTGGATATAGTAAGATCATGTTGGAACCAATAGAGTTATTTTAGGTTTCTTTTTTCTCTTATTCCTTTGTTTTCTTAGGGGTTGTTAATTTTCTTGGGGTATGGTAGGAACATGTTGGAAGCAATGTAGTTATTTTAGATTATTTGTTTTTCTTACTCCTCTGTTTGGACATGGTTTATTAATTTTCTTGGGGTATGGTAGGAACATATTGGAAGCAAAGTAGTTATTTTAGGTTATTTGTTTTCCTTAATCCATTGCTTTGTTTGAAATGTTGTGGGGTTTTTTTGGTTGTTGTTTGCCTGTTTGTTTTTAATTTTTTGATAAAGTTAAAAAATTGAAAAAAAGTAGAAAAATGGGAGTAAAAACTAAATGACAAATAGGGTGGGATGGGGGGATGGTTTGGGTATTCTCTTTTCACTTTTATTTTTTATTCTTATTCTGATTCTTTCTGATGTAAGGAAAATGTTCAGAAATAGATTGTGGTGATGAACGCATAACTATATGATCATACTGTGAACAGTTGATTGTATACCATGGATGACTGTATGGTTTGTGAATACATTTCAATAAAACTGAATTAAAAAAAAAAAAAATCTAGTGGCTGGTACATGTATGTCTTAATAAATATATGCTGAATGAATAAATACAAAAATAAAAGCAAAAACAATGAAAGTTTATAGAAGACCTCTTGAAACTATTTGCAGAGCATGAAGAGAACTTGTAGCATTTCTAGCTATCTAACAATTCATTTTGATTTAGCAGGGTATACCCTCGTTAAGGATGGCTTTTCTGTTAGGGGTCATAAAACTGCCATCAGAATGCTATGAAAATTACAGGAGAAAGAGAGTAACAATATTTTTATTTATAGAAATATTTCCTTTCCAAGGACCAAATGTAATCCCAGATTATTATTCACTTGGAGGGTCTTTTAGTTCACCAGTGAATGGGATTCCAAGACCAAATTATTTGGATGTTTTGTATGGATTGAAATAAATAAACTGAAATTAATTGAAATAAAAAAACAAGACCAAAAAAGCACACATCTCAAATGACTCTTACTCCAAACCAAGTATTTCTAAGAAAGTGGATATGTACTCTATGCCTGTTTATTTTTAGATAATCTTAAAAGGAAGGAAATTGAACAATATTATATTTAGATAATTTATTTTTTAGGAATTTGTCAAAAATGGGTATAAGAATAAAACTAAATATTTGATATTTGCAGATTCTTAAAATGTTGAGTTATTTCTCCTCCAAAACATTCTGATCACCTGTTGAAAAGTACATGAGCCCAAAGAGTAACTACACATACTGTCATTTTGATTTTGTCTCTCTACAGAGAATATATGAAAGAAAGCATTTGTTTAATAAGGCCATATGTAACTTTTTTCTCTTTGCAATGGGAACAAATTCCAAATAATCTCATGGCTTTAAGAACATCTAAAAGAATTACCACTTTCATACTTCAATTTTTTTCCAAAACATCCTTTCTATCCTAACTTCCTTCTATTTCTCTTCTTAATACACATAAATTACATCTTGATGTGAGCAATGAAATGGAGAAAATATATAATTCGTGAATACTTTGCCATTTAGTTGTAATTAAAAGTTAAATATCAATAAAAATATTGACCAAAAATCTTATTGCAGGAGGTAACATGCATAAGACAGGGTAAAGACTGTTGAATAGCACAGATCAAACAATAAATTTAGGAAGAGTAAAGATAGCTGCTATGAAAGGATCAATGTGGTTCCTACTACGTTTTTTATAAATACAGTGTAGACTAAGTTTATCTTTGTTTTTACAGTGTGGTAGTCATGTGAGGGTGATTTACAAATCACCTCTGGCTATACCTGGAGCTTTTCTCTGACCCTCCATAACAGTGAGAAGAACGCAAGAACTTGCAGATAACTGGGTCCCACGATTGAATCTCTAGAAGTTCTTTCTTTTGGGGGAAATATAAGATGTTTTATTGTTTATAGTAAAATATAACATCCATTTAAATAAAGGTTTCTCAACCTCTGCACTACTGACATTTTGGGCCCAGACAATTCTTCGTTGGGAGGTTGGAGGGTGGGCTTTCTTGTGCACTGCAGGATGTTTAGCAGCATCCCTGGCCTCTACCCACTAGATGATAGTAGCAAACCTAAGTTGTGGTAACCAAAAATGTCTCCAGATATTGCCAAATGTCCCCTGGGGGTAAAATATCACAGAATTGAAAACCACTGATTTAAAATTTTCATAATGATCTTTCTAATCTACTTAATAAATGAGTATTTACTGAGTACCCACTATGTCACTTTGTATTCTAGGTGGGGATCAGAGGAAGAATAAGACATGGCTCCTTTTCTTAAAAAGCTGTGATGATGTTACAGAGATGACTCACCAGAGTATAACACAAGACGTATGTCATCGAGTCCTAGATATCCTGTATTGCTAATAAGTATTTGGGTAATTTACAGAGTTGCTAGAGCAGAGGAGAGCCCCGGGATAACTTCATGAAAAGCTCAAACTTGGCTTTGAAGGCTGGTGGGATTTTTAAAGGCAAACTGAAAAGGAAAGCACACTTCATATGGCATGGAGAACATATTTGCAAAGGCCCCAAGAAGACTGGGTGAAGTGTGAGAGAAATCAATGAAATAGAAGATGAAGAGAATTCTTTAAGGTTTTACAGAGGGCAGTTACTTTGGAAATATGAGAAGATATCAATGGGGGGGGGGGCAAATAAAAGTTATGGCTAAGCAGGAAGTGGATTTCTTAAAAACTATGCCTGGAATTTGAAGAGGTGATATGACTTTCCTCAAAAGTGGTCTAACGCTCTGGAACAACAGGTTTGAAAGATGACAATGGGAATGATCCAGGGAGGGGACTGAAGCTTTAGGACTGGTGAAAGAGAAATGGAGGGAATAAGAAGGTCTAAATCTTAAACGGGAAAGAACTACTGTTTTAGAGGTAAACTTGGGTTAAAGGCCAGGTCAGGGTCCAGCGTTTGACTGTGCTGGCTGATTGGATAAATGCCTGAATGTCATCTGTGGACCCTGAATGTTTGACACTTGTTCATCTGCTATGGATAGCTAATAAAAAAAAAAAAGCAAACTTTTTGATACTGATTTTATTAAGAAGTTCTGTGGCTGCTGAATGATTAAACATGTACATGTAAAACTCTATTCTATTCTAAATTAAATATTATCAAGTTAATGTATAATTTAAATCTCAGAAATTCAAGGATCATGGAATAAATTGCTCATTCTTACGTATTTTATGTATTTTGTATTTTATGTATTTTATCTTAGCTATAACTTATCTCAAGAGCTATTTTCAGATGGTTTTCAATATTATTATTTCACCTAATAAATAAAAACTTTAATTTCCTATTGAATCTGGATGTAAAGCATCATAATATCATTTTTTAAACTTCTGACACAAGTGCACATACACAAGCAAAACCAAAAGCTGGATAATGCCCACTGGTGAGACAACAATGATCACTGCCAAAACATTTCTAATATCAAGACAAACTGATATTGATTTACATTAATTAAATTAGGGCCTTTTGCCTTACTATTTAAAAGAATACTTAGCAACATTAACTCTCTAATAGGATAGGCAACACTTGTGAAATTCAAAATTTCAGTTAATGGAAATGGCCAATACTTCTAAAAAACAACTGGCTTTATGAATGTCCTTGTAAATCAAAAAACCATTTATGAAGTCGCTATCTAGCATTCCCAACAGGAAACCCTGGTTGGCGCAAATGTCTAAATGGTGCACACACACATGGTTTGTATAGCCATGTTAGTTAGACCTCTCTGTCCCTGATATGGAAACGAAGAAGCAATTAAGTTAATAAATTTTCCCTAAAACTATCTTAAGAATAATACAGATACAATGATTATGTTGGTGTGGGTGTCTTCATGTTTATGAATATGAATGAGCACAGAAAATTATTACATGTGGTTGTAAGTATTGTTCTTTTGACAAGAAAGGAACAGATAAAGACGACACTTTATAATCTCTAATGGTGTGGATTGCTACAGAAAAACTGTTCAGTACATTTCTTTTTATGAACATTTGCAGTTAGTCACATTCTCCTTTATGCTTGAATTATGCCTTCATTTTAATTTAGATACTTAAGATGGCACTTTGATGCTTTCAAAGCCATGATAACACAAATTTCATGTGCCACCTTAGAAATGGACTAAAATAAAGAAGGTATTGCTTACAGGAGTTAATGTGTTTTCCCATTTACTTCATCTAATATCAAGAGGTGATTTGGGCATGGGAAGAATCTGAAACAAATTACTACAGACTGTTATTCATGCACTTGATCAAAAACATAAATAGTATTTATGTATATATACACATTTGCATATAAACTCAGATTTTTGCAATTACAATGATATGCATTTATATGCATTTATTATAATATACAATATAAATACTTTAGAACCCACCACAAAGCCATGGGCAAAGTAAGCAGTCATTTACTGTGTGCTTCCACTATATACCATCCTCACAACCAAACAACATATACTATTTGTACTGTACTCATTTGGTTGCAGGTCTGTTCACCTCACTTGACTAAAAATCTCTGAGAACTAATATATAACTCATCTCCCATCCTGAGTGTCTACAACAGTATCTGTCACAGAGAAAGTGCCACTAATTATGGAATAAATGAATGAATACATCTTTTTATGCATTTTACCTTAAAATAGATATCTGCTAAATTTCTATTGTAACAGGATATTTTATAAAATATTAAACTTATCAGATTCTCCCAACTTAACCAGAAAACATCCTTTACACTTCAGAGTTCACACTCCAAGAGTATCTTAATACTCCTGCTTTAATAAAAGAAGAAATAACATCTTATTTAAAAGGGTCAATAAGGGCTGTTTCTTTTCTGAATTGCTCAATAACTCATCATAAAAGAGAAAATACAACGATATTTTGAGTGATGTTTTAACCAAATTTGATTTTTATAGTTTTTAATATTCTGATTTCTGCAACCTCATTTAGCCAAAGTGCCAAAGTAAATTAACAAGCTCTTCAAGCAGCAAAACTTTGTTAAATACTTACTGCAAAATCAATTTATGCAAGTGTAAGACTTCATTTCAATGGTTGGTTTACAATTCTTGAACTTATCATACAAAAAAACTGTTGTTTTTAATTTAACAAGAGAGCAGTACCAAAAAGAATAAATATTTTTATCTTACATTAGACTTCATATTGTAATCATTTACTTCAGGGGACACAAACCTGTCAACATTGTAACAATACAACAAATTACCTCCCCACTTAAAGTAATTAAGGAATAAAATCTGACAGTTCTTTTAAAAATTAAGACAGATAATTGCTTTGAAATTTTTTCATCTATCTTATGTTCTAAAGGGACAACAAAATTGTACAGAAGAAGACATTACATTTTACGAATTTTCATTTATCTTACTGGTTTGTGTTTTATCTAAAAAATACTTTGACAGTAAAACCCTCCAGGCATATTTTTAAGAACAGTTACATAATTAAAAATTCTTCAACATTTCAACCTACACCTACCTTAACTTTCTTACTCTTATGAAAACACAAAGCCTCCATAAAGAAGCAACTAGTGTTTCTCTTACTTTACAAAAGTGATCCTACCATCTATATGCTGGCAAAATATGACTGTCCTATTCATACTAATTAAACTCTGAGAAAAAGTAAATGGACTCAACATAAAAGCATATGCTGGTTTTAACTTCTGTTTAAGCCAGATGAGGACTAATAGAAATACAGTGAATTCTAATGACTGACCCAGGACATCTGTTCTCACAACTTGACCATGTAAGCTGAAGTGAATAAGTAATACCACCACCTCACTATGTGGCTAAGGGAATTGATATGGATGGGTTATGGACCTGAAAACGGAGAGAAATTATAAAAATGTGCCATCATCAATTGTAACAAATATTCCACACCAATGCAAGGTATTGGTGGTGCAGTAGTGTATGGGAAACCTGTATTTTATGTATGATTATTTTGTAAACCTACAACTTCTCTAATAAAATAATTACATTTTTTTTTAAATGGAGGGAAAGAGGAAGCAGAGCTTCTAGTCAGTGAAGAATCTTTTAACAACTAGCAAAAACTGACAGAGTTACTTCCTCAGAACTCCAGGAAACATTTAAAGGGTTGCAGTCACTGGCCAAGTGTCAAATCAAGAGAACACAGCTTTAAGCAACGGTAGGAGAAGGTAGAGATACACTTCACGGCCCCTCACCACCCTCTCTTCTGCACAACGTAGAGCCAGCCTGTGCTGCCATTGTGGGTCCCTGTCCCTGTTCTGGGGGGAACAGAGTAACCTCTATTCACATACTGCAGTGCCTATATGTCCATGCAAATCTACTGGGTGGCAGCCTGCAAGAATGAATCAGGAAAGTCATATCTGGCTCACCCTCACAGCACTTGCTCTGCAGGCACAAGCAGCTTGTGGACAGCTATATCAGTGGAAGAAAGAATTAAGTCAAAGCAGCCCGGGACAAAAGATTACCAGGTTTAAGAAATACAATTGAACACCAAGGAGGGTGGAAGTTGGACGAGTCTATTCCACAGGCATTCAAATTCTTGTAAATGTGGGGATTTCCAAGGCCCAAGAAAGCAGAAGACCAGGACAAGACACAGGCTCAGAAAAGAAAAGAGAGGATCCTTCACTTTGCATTTGTTGAGGGCTGATCTTCTTGATAGGAGGGCTAAACTCTGAAGGAAAGCACCAGCCAAGGTGCAGTCAATTTGCAAAGGCTGTGAAAGGAGTGTTTTTTTTTTTTGCATTGGTTTGCTTGTTTTTATTAGCTCCTGGCACTCAAGGAAAATTGTGGTACATCACTGGCTGCATACAAATTAAAGAAATAAACAAATCAGGGAGACAGAATCATAGAGTCAACACTTTAAAATATTAAAATGTACACTGGGCAACAAAAGAACAAGTACAAGGAACAGGAGATGATGGTACATCCCAATGAAAAAGCTAAAAATCCAGAAATCATCAATGAAGATCACACTTTGGACATACATGAGAAAGACTTTTTTTCTCAGTATGCTCAAGGAGACAAAGGAAAACACATTGAAAGAACTAGAGGATATCAGGAAAACAATGAATGAACTATATGAGAATCTCAATAAAGAAACAAATTTTAAAAAGAAACAACAGAAATACTGGTGTACAAGACCACAATAACAGAAACGAAAAATTCCCTAGAAGGTTTCAAGAGTAGATTGAACCTGGCAGAAGAAAGAATCACTGAGCTCAAAGATGAGACAATTGAAATGATTCAGGCTGAGGAACAGAAAGAAAAAAGAATGAAAAAAAACAAAAAACAAAAAACTGAACAGAGCCTAACAGAACTATGGGCCACCATCGAAATACCAATATATATGCATTATGGGAATACCAGAAGGAGAAGGAAGAGAGAAAGGAGCAGAAGAATATTCAAGGAAATAATGGAGAAAACTTCCCAAATTTACTGAAAGAAATTAATATGCACATTCAAGAAGCCCATCAAACCAAAACAGGATAAACTCAAAGAGAATCACACCCAGACACATAACAGTAAAACTGGGTGAATGCCAAGGACAAGAGAGAGTTCTGAAAGCTGCAACAGAAAAGCAATGTGTTATATACAAGGGAGTACCAATAAGATTAAATGCTGATTTCTAATTAGAAACCATGGAGGCAAGAAGCTAATGGGACAAAATGATTAAAGTGCTGAGAGAAAATAATTGCTAATCAAGAATTTTATATTTGCAATACGCTCTTTCAAAAATTAGGGAGAGATTGACATTCCAGATAAATAGAAGCTGAGGGAGTTCATCACCACTAATCTGCCCTATGAACTATGCTAAAGCAAGTTCTTCAGACCAAAAGGAAAGGACACTAGACAGACAACTGACATGATATGAAGAAATAAAGACTACAAGTAAAGGTAACCATACGGGTAGTTATAAATGCTAGTAGTATTGTATTATATTGCTTTTACTTCTTAAGAGCTCTAAATTGCAAATACATAAAAATGAATGATAAATCTATGGTTTTAGCTATACAATGTATAAATACATAATTTGTAATTACAACAAAAGGTAGAGGGATGGATAGGCATAGGAACAATGTATGTATATGTTACTGAAGTTAAGTTGGTATCAAGTTAAATGTGAATGTTATAAACTTCACAAGTTAAACTTAAGCCCCATGATAACCATAAAGAAAATATCTGAAAAAGATTTATAGATGGAAAAATGTGAAGGGACTCAAAATATATACTATAAAAAAACTCAAATAAAAATGAAAGTAAGCATTAGTGGAAGAATTGAGGGACAAAAAATATATAAGACTTACAAAGACAAAATAGCAAAATGGCAAAAGAAAGTCCTGCATTATTTGTAGTTACTTTAAATGTAAATTGACTAAACTCTCTAGTCAAAAGGAAGAGATTGGCAGACTGGATAAAAACACATGACTTAACTATATGCTTTTTATGAGTATGTTACACAATTAAACTGAAAGTATGGAAAAAATACCAAGCAAATAGTAGCAAAAGGAGAGCTGAGATTGCCATACTAATGTCAAGCAAAATAGACACTAAGTTATAACCAGTTAAAAGGGACAAAGAAGGTCACTATATACCAATAAAGGAGTCCATTTAACAAGAAGACACTTATAAATATATATGAACCTAATGGCAGAGCCACAAAATACATACATTGACAGATTTCAACAGAGAAATAAACAATTCTACATTAATAGTAGGAGATTTCAATACACCACCAAGTTTCACAGTAACAGCAAATGTATCAAATGTCCTTATCTTGGGTAATGACTTCCTTTGCAGTGCCACATAAATTCTTACAATTTAGTAGAAAATGAAAGCACACATTACAAACATAATTGGATAAATGGAAGAATGCTGTAAAAGATCAGATGAAGGAGTAACTAAAAATGCTGATATACATCTAAACCCCACCTGAACTTGTTAATTTTTAGATCAAGCTGGCTTTTTTGTAAGTGCTTCTTTGTAGGAATTTAAGTGTGTGTACCTTGGTTCTGGCCAAATATAATATTTTTTTAAGAGATGGTTTAACTAGATAATTTTCAGCTCGTCTCATTTTGTTGGATTGATATGACACTGCTCCTATCCCCCAAAAGATCACAATGCACTTTGCTAAGAATTACAAACTTAGCAAAGAATTACAAACTTAGCAAAGAATTACAAACAACATGGAAGTGCAGTAATTGAGATGGCCTAGGATATGTGCTCACCGACAAGGGACACTGAACTCACCTTGAGGAGGCAACATGGAAACTGAGTCTAACAGAAGAAATAAGAGCAGAAGGAAAGAGGAAGGGCCTTAGCGTGCAGCATGGGCAAGGGCAGAGGCTGGGAAGGGCAGGAAACTGTGAGCATTCAGGGTTGCTAAAATCAGGGTCTCCTGGGACAGTGAATAGACAGACACAGGTCCTGCCCACAAGCAGTGTGATCTGCCCTGATTAGAGCTTGCTGGGTCTTGGGGGCTACTGCAGGGCTCCGTTGAGGGCGGGAGAGACACCATCAACACATCTGCATCCTAAATAGACTACTTTTTTGGCTGTGCAGAAGATGGAGTGAGGAAGGAACAATCCAGTTTGGAGGCTGTTTGAATGGGAGAGAATTAAATAGGGATAGAGAGGAGCCAGGTTAGTCATGGCAGAGATGGAGAGGAGATTAGTGAAGAAGTTTTTAAAGAAATCAAGACTGTTTCTTTCTTTCTTTTTTTTTTTTTTTTTTTTTTTCAGTTGCATAGCACTTATTTTGGAAATTTCCACCATATTCCAGTACCATCTTATACAAAGAAGTCATATTCCATGTTACCAGGGAGATTCACTCCCCTGGGTGCCTGATCACACGTAGGGGGGAGGGCAGTGCTTTCACCTTTCAAGTTGGCTTAGGTAGAGAGAGAGGGCCACATCTGAGCAACAAAGAGGCATTCGGGAGGAGGCTCTCAAATATGCATACTCTTGATGGCCTGAGCAGTTTCTCAGATGTTCTTAAAATGAACATGAAGATTTGAACCTGTTAATTTGCATAATTTTGTGGGATTTTTTGGGTCAAGTGAATAACAAACCCTTTTCAGAGATTACCTCGAGCCACCTATGGAAAAGAGAAGACTGTTTTTAAGGAGGTAAAAGGCTGAAAAGTTGGATCGATAAGTATGAATGATTTTTTTCATGTGGATCTGCCAAAAGAGTAGATTTAGGAAGTGAAATTATACTGTAAAGTCACAATTTCTTTTCCCATTGCAATGAAGTCTACATGACAATTAGAAACTACGTTTGTTTACAACTGCTCTGACTATCTGAAGGGGCCCCATGCTGAGGATATAGGAGAGCAACATGAGAACTTATCTGATGCTGCACACAGTCCTCAGGGCTAAGTTTTAAAAGTATTTCTCCAGAGAGTGGGATAAAACAAAGAAAGTTTTGTTCCTTGAAATTTGAAAACACATCTTTCTGTACTTGAACTATAGCTATTTATTGCAGCATTCCAAAAATTTAATACTCTTTTTATCACTTACAAAAAAAAAATTGCCTGTTTCCTAAACCTTTTTATATACTCCTTTTAAAAAATGGACAAAAATAACTGTATTTCCTCAAGGTTGCCAATAATTCAGGAATTCCCACCTCTATTTCTCTTGAGCCACATGAATTGCTGATTGCATTTTGCTCCTACCTTTCATCTAAGCAGCCCTGCACACTGTTACATAAATTTTAATATTTTATCTTTGCTTAATCTCACCCTAATAATGTATCTTCATTGAAAAGCTATTCATTAGTGAATATTAACTTTCCTGTGAAAGGGTGTTTTAGGACAGTATGTACAAATTAAGAAGAACAGTCAGGAAAATTATATTGTATTTGCTTTGACTTATTTCATAATTCTAAGGTGTTAAGGAAAGAATTTAACAGTTTAGTTGAACATTCACGTCAACAGTGATGTATAGTGATGTAATAAGCTGAACAGAGTTTATTGACTACATAAAAACCAGTACACAGTATTCTGTTCTTTTCCCCCATACGCATGCAGCACAAAATAATTCTTAGCTGCATATTTTATAATACTGCCTATTTATAAAACTACAGAATTTGTTCTTAAATCTTTAACAGTACTATATTTGCATAACTGATATCACAATATTTGGTACTTGCCTTTGCAGAAGCAAAAAAAAAAAAAAAAAGTCATAAAGCAAAATTTTTGAGGTTAAATCAAGAGGAGTTTGTTTCAGAGGGTCTGAAGTTACATTAAAAAAAGCCATAAACATTATGTAGGATTTTAGTTAAGCTTTGCCATTGCATATGACTTTAACCAAAACAATAAAAATAAAAATAAAAACTTGGCTGATTATCTAGATTTCATGGTTAAATTTTCATGAATATAAAGGTTTAAATCAACATCCTTTTTCCTTGAGCTGGTATTTAACAAAAAGTCTCCTACACATATTGCACCAAAATACAATTCATCAATCTTCTCAGGGTGTCATTTTTTATAACTCAAGCAACTACAACCTGCCACCACCCTATCTGTGGTCTTAAAGGCCCATCTGGAGCTCCATTGCCATTGCTGCCACTATATCTCTAAAATGAGCTGAAACCATCAATGAACTTAGTAAACAGCAATGAAAGGGTGGTGTTCTGGTCCTGAATTCACAGGGTATCTGATGATTCTAGATATATAAAATAAGGAAGAAAGCCACTAGAGTTTTAGCTGTGCGGTGGGTGTGCTCAGGCATTCTGGATCTTTCAGCATGGCGATCACAATGAGTAGAATGGAAGACCCTCTCCTGGGTATGTGCAGATTGTTGGTCTACGGTTCATGTTAAGATTCCCAAAGGACTTGTTACAACTCCACCCTTGCTTTCTCTCTCAAGAGAGCATACAGGGTTGCACAGGAGTGAATAGGACATGGTTTTAAGAATAATCATGTGTCTGTTACAATTTTTGCTTAAAAGTCATTTGTAGGGAAGAGATGTCATCAACATAGCGACATAAACAGCTACTGAAAACCTCTCTCCAGAGATTCAGTGAAAAAAAGGACAATTCTCACTTGTTCAGAACTCTGTAGGATGGTATAGACTGGAGAAGGATCCCACAAATGCAGAATCAAAGAAAAATAAAAATATCAGGTAGGGAACTTCCATCCTGGACCGGCCGGTCCTCTCCCCTCCACATCATTAGGTCTCACACAGCTCGGGAAGTGCCCAGAGGCAGCAGCCGGGATCCCTCCTAACTGCAACCAAGGACACAGACTATAAAATCTCTGAAAGCAGTGAGACAGAACTCCCATTTATGTCTGGACACAGAGACCCAAGCCCCACAGGGACCATCTGCAGAACTTAAGCTGCTGGGGAGGGTGTAATATAAAAGGACAACAGGGAGAAGTTTCCAAAATGGAGGCTTAGAGAGGGAATGGCAAAATTTTTTCCAAAAGCAGCAGGTAGTCAGGCAAAAGCTATCTGAATCAACTTTTTGGGGACCTGGGGGACAGGGGAGGACATTTCAAGGCCCAGGTGAGTGAGGGACAAAGAGTCTGAGAAAACATGGACAGAGACTATACTTCCAGCCATGGGTCCCTCACCCTGGAGGGAAAAAGCAGTGGGTGGCCTGATTCTTTCCTGGTGGAAGGCTGCAGACCGGGGCGGCTGGGGGAATCCTCTGCTACAAAAACAGTGGGGACACAGCCCCACATTGAAACAGATACTGGCTGGTGAAGTGAGGAAACATTAACCCTGCAGTTTCAGCCCCGCCCAATCAGATGCTGCAGGGCTCCAGGAAATAGAAAGCTTCTGAGGATGATTATGTGACTGAACAACACTATCTGCTGGGCAGGTTGGAAATTGCAGAGGAAAACTGCAGGGCTTTTCAGAGCCTCTCTAGATCCTATCACAGGCCCTTTGGAGCTAGACAACACCCCCTGCATGGGTACCTGGCCCTGATTTGGCTGAGAAATACTGATGACCCAACTGGCAAAGCAGTACCCTAATACAAACCCAGGCAACACTAAATAATAGACAAGGGAGAGAAACTTACCTTCAGAATAGACCCAACAAGATAATCAGATAACCAGATATCAGAGAAAAACACAAGGCATACAAAAACTCAAGAAGAAATGGCCCAGTCAAAGAAACAAATCAAAAAGTCAGAGGAGACACAGAATCTGGAATAACTAATCAAAGATGTGCAAACAAATCTCCTGAATCAATTCAAAGAAATGAAGGAAAATGTGTATAAAGAGATAAAGACTATTAAGATGCTAGAAGAACAGAAAGGAGAATTTGAAAGAACACGTAGAAAAACTGCAGACATTATGGAAATAAAAGACACTGTAGATGAAATTTAAAATGTACTGGAGACACATAACAGCAGATTAGAAGAGGCAGAAGAAAGAATCAGCAGGCTAGAAGACAGATCAAACAAATTCAAACAGACAAAAGAATAAATGGAGAAAAAAATGGAAAAATTTGAGCAGGATCTAGGGTTACTGATTGATAACACAAAGTTCACAAACATATGCATCATGAATGTCCCAGAAGAAGAGAAGGGAAAAGGGCCAGGAAGAATATTAAAAGAAATAATGGCTGAAAATTTCCCAACCCTTATAAATGACAAAAATATGCAAATCCAAGAAGCCCAACATACTCCAAACAGAATAGATCAGAATAGACCCATTCTAAGATACATGGAAATCAGACTGTCGAATGCTGAAGAGAAGGAGAAAATTCTGAAAGCAACAAAAGAAAAGTTGATTCACCACATACAAGGAAAGCCAAATAAATAAGACTAAGTACTGATTTCTCCTCAGACACCATGGAGATGACAAGGCAATGGTATGGTATATTTAAGATACTGAAAGAAAAATCACCAGCCAAGAATTCTCTATCCAGCAAGGCTGTCCTTCATAAATGAGGGAAAGTTTAAAATACTCCCAGAAAAAAATAAGCTAAGAGGGTGCATTAATAAAAGACCAGCGCTACAAGAACTACTAAAGGGAGTGCTGCTAGCTGAAAAGAAAAAACAGGAGAGAGAAATCCTAGGAGGAGGATACAGAATTGAAGAGGATTAGTAAGGATAACTTAAAGGATAAAAAGAGAGAGAAAACAGATCTGACAAACAAAAACCAAATGATAAGATGGCTGAAATAAGAACTGCCATTAGAGTAATAACTTGGAATGTTATTGGGTTAAACTCCGCAGTCAAAAGACACAGATTAGCAGAATGGATTTAAAAATATGATCAATATACTGTTTAGAAGATAGGCCCAAAGATACAACACGTTGAAAGTGAAAGCATAGAAAAGATACTCTCTGCAAGTAAAGAAAGAAAAAAAAAAGCCAGGGCAGCTATATTAATATCAGACAAAGTAGACTTTAAATGAAAAAATGTTATCTGAGATTAAAAAAAAAAAAACACTATATATTAGCAAAAGGGGCAATTTACCAAGAAGAAATAGCAATCATAAATATCTATGCTCCTAATCAAGGAGTCCCAAAGTTCATGAGGCAAACACTGGCAACACTGAAGGGAATAATAGATGACTCAAGAAATTAAGTTGGTTCTTTGAGAATATCGATAAAATCAACAAACCCTTAGCTAAACTGACAAAGACAAAAAGAGAGAAGCTGCAAATAAATAAAATCAGAAACAAGAGGGGGTCATAACCACAAACCCTGAAGAAATAAAAAAGATCATAAGAGGTTACTATGAAAAACTGTATGCCAACAAACCAGACAACTTGGATGAAATGAAAAACTTTCTAGAAACATGTGAAACCTATACTGATTTGAGAAGAAATAGAAGACCCCAACAGACCAATTAAAAGTACAGAGATTGAGTCAGTCATCAAAAATCTCCTAACAGAGAAAAGCCCAGGAGCAGATGCCTTCACCAGCAAATTTTACCAAGCAATCCCAAGGATAATTAATAACATTCCTGCTCAAACTCTTCCAAGAAATTGAAGAAGAGGGAATGCTACCTCATTCTATGAAGCCAACATTACCCGAACACCAAAGCCAGATAAAGATACCACAAGAAAAGAAAACTCCAGACCATTATCTCTAATGAAAATAGATGCAAAAATCCTCAACAAAATACTAGCAAATCAAATTCAACACCATATTCAAAGAATTATATAACATGACCAAGTGGGTTTTATCCCAGATATGCAAGGATGGTTCAACACAAGAAAATCAATTGATTAATACACAGCATTAACAAATTAATAAGGAAAAACCACATCATCATCTCAATTGATGCAGAAAAGGCATTCGACAAAGGGCAGCACACTTTCACGATAAAAACGCTTCATAAAGTAGGAACTGAATGAAACTTCCTCAACATGATAAAGGGCATATATGAAAAGCCCACAGCTAACATCATACTCAATAGTGATAGACTGAAAGCTTTCCCTCTAAGATCAGGAACAAGACAAGAATGCCCTTTGTCACCACTGTTATTCAACATTGCACTAGAAGTTCCAGTGAGAGCAATTAGGTAAGAAAAAGAAATAAACGGCATCCAAATTGGAAAGGAAGAAGTCACTAACTGCAGATGACATGATCCTATATTTAGAAAATCCTGTGGGAAAAAAAACTGACAGTAAAGCTACTTGAGCTAATAAATGAGTTCAGGGAAGTGGCAGGATACAAGATCAACATGCAAAAATCAGTGGTGTTTCTAACTTCCATTTATAATAGCAACTAAAAGAATCAAATATCTAGGAATAAACTTAACCAAGGATGTAACACAGAAAACTACAAAGCACTGCTAAAAGAAATCAAAGACCTGAATAAATGGAAAGACATTCTGTGTTCATGGATTGGAAAGCTCAATGTCATTACGATGTCAGTTCTACTCAAATTTATCTATGGATTCAATGCAATACCATCAAAATTCCAACACACTATTTTGCAGAACTGGAAAAGCTAATTTGAAAGGGGAAAGAACCGCAAATAGCTAAAAACATCTTGAAAAAGAAGAATGAAGTAGGAGATATCACACTTCCTGACTTTAAAGCTTTAGCCACAGTTGTCAAAACAGCATGGTACTGGCATAAAGATAGACATATTGATCAACGAAATCAAACTGAGAGTTCATAAGTAGACCCTCAGAACTATGGTCGATTGATTTTTGACAAGGCTCCAAATCCACTCAACTGGGGACAGAGCAGTCTCTTCAATAAAGGATGTTGGGAGAACTGGATATCCATAACCAAAAGAATGAAAAAGGACCCCATCTCATACCATATACAAAAATTAATTCAAAATGGATCAAATACCTAAATATAAGAACCAGTACCATAAAACTCCTAGAAGAAAATGTAGGGAGACATCTCCAAGATCTAGTGATAAGCGGTTGTGTCTTAGACTTTACACCCAAAGCACAAGCAATGAAAAACCATTGATAAATAGGAACTCCCCAAAACTGAATACTTCAGTGCTTCAAAGGACTTTGCCAAAGTCCTGACTCAACTGGAGAAAATATTTGGAAACCACATATCTGGTAAGGGTTTGAGATCTAGAATATATAAAGAAATCCTACAACTCAACAATAAAAAGACAAACAACCCAATTAAAAAATGGGCAAAAGACATGAGTAGACATTTTTCTGAAGAGGAAATACAGATGGCTAGAAAGCACATGAAAACATGCTCAACTTCATTAGCTTTTAGGGAAATGCAAATCAAGACCACAATGACCTATCATCTCACACCTCTCAGAACGGCCACTATTAAACAAACAGGAAACAATTGTTACTGAAGATGTGGAGACAGAAACACTCTTTCACTGTTGGTGGGAACGTAAAATGGTTCAGCCACTGAGGACGACAGTTTGACAATTCCTTAGGAAGCTAAGTAGAGAGTCACCTTATAACCTGGCAATGCTGCTACTCGGGACATACCCAGAAGTTCCAAAAGCAGGGATGCTAACAGACATCTGCACACTGAAGGTCATAGCGGCATTATTCATAATTGCCAAAAGATGGAAATGACCCAACTGTCCATCAACAGAAGAATGGATAAACAAAATGTGGTATATACATAAATGGAGTATTATTCAGCAGTAAGAAGGAATGAAGTCTTTTTTTTATTATTCATTTTACTGAGATATATTCACATACCACGCAGTCATACAAAACAAGTCGTACATTCGATTGTTTACAGTACCATTACGTAGCTGTACATTCATTACCAAAATCAATCCCCGACACCCTCATTACCACAAACACAAAAATAACCAGAATAATAATTAAAGTGAAAAGGAGCAACTAAAGTAAAAAAGAACACTGGGCGCCCTTGTCTGTTTGTTTGTTTGTTTCCTTCCCCCACCTTTCTACTCATCCATCCGCAAACTAGACAAACGGGAGTGTGATCCCTATGGCCCCCCCAATCCCACTGTCCCCCCTCATAAGCCACATTTTTATACAATTGTCTTCAAGATTCATGGGTTCTGGGTTGTAGTTTGATAGTTTCAGGTATCCACCACCAGCTACCCCAATTCATTAGAACCTAAAAAGGGTTGTCTATATTGTGCGTAAGAGTGCCCACCAGAGTGACCTCTCAGCAACTTTTGGAATCTCTCTGCCACTGAAGCTTATTTCATTTCCTTTCACATCCCCCTTTTGGTCAAGAAGATGTTCTCCATCCCACGATGCTGGGTCTACATTCCTCCCTGGGAGTCTTATTTCACATTGCCAGGGAGATTCACTACCCTGGGTGTCTGATCCCACGTAGCGGGGAGGGCAGTGATTTCACCTTTCAAGTTGGCTTAGCTAGAGAGAGAGGGCCACATCTGAGCAACAAAGAGGCATTCGGGAGGAGGCTCTTAGGCACAATTATAGGGAGGCCTAGCCTCTCCTTTGCAGCAACAGTCCTCCCAAGGGCAAATTCTGTGGTAGAGGGCTCAATCCAAGGAATGAAGTCTTAAAGCACATGACAATATCAATGAACCTTGAGGACATTATGTTAAAGTGAAATAACTCAGACACAAAAGGACAAATATTCTCTGATCTCACTGACATGAACTAATATAAACTCATAGACATAAAACATAGAATAAAGGTTAAGAGGATATAGAATAAGGCTAAAGAATGGGGAGTGGCTGATATTGAGTGCAGAATGTTTAACTAGGTTGAACTTACAAGTTTGGAAATGGAAAGAGAATGATTAACAGGGCTGAATGGTGTGTGAATGTGGTGGAAAGGGGAAGTTTAGGGTCATGTATGTCACCAGAAGGAAAGTTAGAGGTTAAAACATGGGAATGTATAACACGGTGAACCTTGTAGTGGACAATGTCCATGATTAACTGTACAAATATAAAAAACTTCTTTCATGAACTAGAACAAAAGCATAACTCTATTATAAGGAATAATAATAGAGGGGTATATGGGGAAAAATGCACCTATTGCAAACTATGGACTATAGTTAACAGTAATATTTTAATACTCTTTAATCAATAGTAACAAATGTACTACAGCAATACTTCAGGCCAATAATAGTGGGGGAAAGAGATATGGGAGGATTTGGGTTTCCTTTTTTATTTTATTTCTTTTCTGGAGTAATGAAAATATTCTAAAATTGATCGTAGGGTTGTATGCACAACTGTGACAATACTGTGAACCAGTGATTGTATATTTCTGATGGTTTGTATAATATGTGAATATATCTCAATAAAACTACATCTTTAAAAAACACATTTGTAAACTTGTAAAACCACAAAATTGGTATTGTGTTCTAAAAGTAGGAACTCCATCTAAATCCGATAAATATGCTTTAAAAAAAAACTTAGTAGGAGAGAGTCAAATAGGACTGAGCCAGGGCTGTGATGGTAGGCAATTAATGGTATTTGGAAGATATTAAACCAAAAATTTTCATTACTATATAGCTCTTTGAATGCACACAAGGGACTGGATTCAGGAACCAAAAAGCTCTGCTAGTTACTAGCTGTGTGAGCTAGCTGCTCATTTGAAAATGGGGTAATAATAATGTCTTCCTCATCTATATGTTCTGATTATCAAAATACCTGTTTTTAACTTTGTATATTAACTGTTTACTCTATGCTGTTCTAAGTCTTCATATAAATCATCTCATTTAATCCTCAAACAAGTCTTGGAGATAGGTCTAATTATTAACTCCATTTTACAGATAATGGACCAGAAATAAAGAGCTTTTAACTATGCATGAAAAGTAAGGCTCAATGCATGGGAAGTGTGATACATAAAACATAGATTCAACAAATGTTAACAACCTTGTCAGAAGTTTAATCTAACAGTTACTCTAACTGTTAATCTAACAATTTAATCTAAATAATTGTGGTACTCAAACAAGAGTACTTAAACCTAGACTATCTTATGCTAATTTTTCAGATCCACCCAAGTTCAAATTAGTCAATATAAATTAAAATAAGTTACTATGGATCAAAATTACGAGGTTAAAGGATTCTTATATTAAATGAAATTCAACTCATCAAATTATAAATTATTAAAATTAATAGACCATCATTGTCTTTAATTGTAATATTTATGTGGCTCATAAGAAGTGGGGATTTTGCAGTCTTTTAACTAATTTGATGATATAAGCAGCCACAGTGGCTAATTTAACTTTCATAGTAAAAAATTTTCTTGACCTAAATCATTAATTTTAGAGGTCAAGAGGAGAGCTAAATAAGGTCTTACTCAGCTAACATGAATAAAGGAATTGTTTAAATCCCTTTTTGGCTATTAGAGCATCTATGAATTTCTAAACGAGTTTGTCAGCATGTAGCCACTGATCTCATCTTTAGTCATGGTTACTTTGAACCTAGGCACTATCATCTGATAAACAGTATTTCATACCACAAGGAAGTCTAGGGCAAAACTTTATTTCTCTTCTACAAAGGCTACTCCTTAAGAGTTCTACAACATGGCGGAACCTTGAAAACTTCATGCTAAGTGAAATAACCTAAATATAAAAGGACAAATATCGCTTGATTTCATTTCCACGAAATATCTAGAATAAGCAAATGCATAGAGACAGAAAATAGATTAGAGTTTACTGAGCCTTGGGGGAGGGCAGGCAAGGAAGTTATTAGTTAATGGGTACAAAGTTTCTCTTTGGGATGATGAAGAAGTTTTAGTAATGAATGGTAGTGAAAGTAACACATTGTCAATGTAACTAATGCCACTGAACTGGCTTAAATGGCAAATTTTATGTTATATATGCTACCACAATAAATTTTCTTTTAAAAAGTGAAACTGAACCTATGATCTCAAAGTTTTCACCTGATTTTAGCCCTAACAGCTGATCTGTATTTTTGACCATTTATGCACCATCCTACCTCAAGCCATCCTTATCTACAAACTTAAACCAATCACTGTTAAAATCAATGCCTTCCGGCACTTCCAATAAGAAATAGATCCACCCCCTAACTGTGACATTGAATTATTATAAACCTTATTCTCTTTTTAACCATAATAAATCCTTAAGGAATTAAGTCTATTTCCAAAATGTCATGGAATATTTATTCTCAATTCCTGTTTTTGACACCTGTCAAGTTGTTCATATATGCTATTGTGCCAGTTTGAATATATTGTGTCCCCCAAACGCCATTATCCTTGATGTAATCTTGTGTGGGCAGATGCTATCAGTGTTGATTAGATTGTAATTCTTTGAGTGTTTCTTTGGAATGTGCCCCACCCAGCTGTGGGTGATGACTCTGATTGGATAATTTCCATGGAGGTATTGCTCCACCCATTCAGGGTGGGTCTAAATTGAGTCACTGGAGCCATAAAAATGAGCTGATGGACAGGGGGAACTCAGTGCAGCTCCGAGTGAACTTTTGAAGAGGAGCTACAACCAAGACGGACATGTTGAAGACAGCACAGGAGCTGCAGATGAGAGAGAGAAGACGGCCGCTGAAAGCAGACTCTTGCTCCAGAGAAGCTAAGAGAGGACAAATAACCCAAGTGCAACTAAGAGTGACATTTTTGAGGAACTGCAGCCTAGAGAGGAACATCCTGGGAGAAAGGCATTTTGAAGCCTTTGGAGCAGACGCCAGCCACGTGTCTTCCCAGCTAACAGAGGTTTTCCGGACACCATTGGCCATCCTCCAGTGAAGGTACCTGATTGCTGATGTGTTACCTTGGACACTTTATGGCCTTAAGACTGTAACTGTGTAGCCAAATAAAACCCCTTTTATAAAAGCCAATCCATCTCTGGTGTTTTGCATTCCAGCAGCATTAGCAAACTAGAACAGCTATTATAGGACAAATAAATATTTAATCTTGGTTGATCAGTTGACATACACACTGGAGATTTTCTTCCAAGTTTTTTGGAAGTGGCAGTTTTAACTTCTGCAAAAACTACCTCTCAGTAATCTCTATTCAACAATCTGACATTCCCCCATCTCTTCTTTTAATAATGCCTGGAGAATTCTCTAATACTTGCAACATAAACAATAACAGAAATAAGGAAATACATTTATTTTAGTGGCATTTTACATACTTCGGTTTTCAAACAAAAATACCTTAAACTGAAAATACTGACTTGATTAAATGTTGAGTGGAAATCGACTGCACACATCAATGGACACAGTTTTAAAACACATTTTGTCTAGAACCTTTTCAGTTATAACATAGCAGGTGAGAGCCATGATTAACTTAATGGTCCAAAATGTAGACACCAATGTATCTGCAACTTGATTTATGCATTAAAAACTTCATTTTTATCTTGTTTTGATTCCCTTGCCTTTCAACATCAAATATTTCATCACTCTTGCCTTGTTTATTTTTCACACAAGCCTGAGGAATTTTTGTCTTAATTTCTTCTAAGTTTTCTAATTTTGAAATTCATTTTGAATTACAGTTGGTTTTACCATCCTCACCTGCTTTCTTTGCACATTGTTTAGAGAAAAGTGTTTTCTCAAGAATAAACCTAGATTTTGTGTTACAAATTTCAGCAAAAGAAGCACTGAAATAAACACAGTTGTGAATCGCCATAAGTTATTCTAGTCTATTACTATTCTACGAGACCCTTCCTCCACCCCACTCCCCCATCCCATTTGTTCCTCCACATTTCAAATGGTATCCAACAATGCATAATTTGTAAGATCTAGGACATAAGTGAGGAGTCTAAATAACTGGTAAAAACAACTATCCTAATATTGCTGCAGAATCAATATCTTTTGAAACACTGTTTCACAGGGAAATAGTCATATGCAGGTTTGAAGCTGTTATGTACCCCAGAAAAGGCCATGTTCTTTTGATCCATTCCTGTGAGTACAGACCTATTGTGGGTGGGACCTTTGGATTAGGTTGTTTCCATTGAAATGTGACCCACCCCATTCAAGATGGGTCTTAATCTTTTTACTGGGGTCCTTTATGAGAGGACAAAGGACAGAAAAAGCCGAGAGAGTTTAGAGAGAAAAACCCCAGAGAAGCTAAGAGAGGACCCATAGAAGCTCAGAGAAGGCCACTGGAACCAGGAGCTGAAAGCAATGAAACCCAGGAGCACAGGACCAGCAGGTGCCAGCCATGTGCCTTGCTATCTGACAGAGGAACCCTGGATGCCAGCAGCCTTTCTTCAGTGAAGGTATCATCCTGTTGATGCCTTATTTGAGACATTTTCATGGTCTCAGAACTGTAAACTTGTAAACTAATAAATCCCCATTTGTAAACTAATAAAAACCAACCCATTTCTGGTATATTGCATTCCAGCAGCTTTAGCAAACTGAAACAGGTCACTAAAAGAATTCTGGAGTAGAATGACATTATGAAACTAAACACTGCTAACTTTAAAGATCACCTGATTTATATGATATCAGTTTAAAGAATGAGTTAAAAGAACATTACATCAGCTTACCAGTGATAAACAAAATGAGATAGGAAATGAAGAATGAAACCATGATTCACTGCAAATATCACTCTTTGGAAGGGTGAGCAGTAACCTGGTTATCCTCATCATCAATAGCAGTTATCACTACTATTCCTAATATGTTATTGAAGCGTCAATCATTGTTTAGTATTTAAAACTACTGCCTTTCAAAGAATGTGTGCACCTTTCCTCTTTATGCAATAGAGGTCTTCCTGAAGCACTGCAAAAATGAATTCTGTATATTGAATCATATTTAAGATTGTATGGAACGTCCCTGTGAAAAGTCATTTCTAATTTTAAGCTCAAGAATACTTATGTTCTGGGAAATGTCCAATTTAGTAAGTTTTTAACACTAATTTAACATGAATTTTAAGGACCTCTTTAATTGTGATCAGCTAAGAGAGAGTACAAAGAGTTGCCACCTAGCATTGCGTAAGACACTGAAGTATAAACTGCTAAGTAGATCTCTGCTATTTAATAACTTGTATCTCTTTTGAGGATGCCATGTGTTCTTCTTGTATTTATCTCGTGCAAGTCCAAAACAATGGTTTAAAACCAAAATAGATTATGAAAAGGGAAGGTGAAATGGGATATAAGAGAATACACCAAGCTTTATATAGCGTTTAATCTTTACAGTTTTTTCACATCTAGATTTTACCAAGTATTGTCTATGTTGTATGTAAAGTTTGATAATTTTTCTAAGACTACCATAATTTGTCTTAATTAAAGTGTTATCTTAAATGTTAACTATTCCACTGTTTGTCCATTTCACTAAAGGACACTTTGATTACGTCCATGTTTGCCCTATTAAAATCATGGCTATGCACAACCCTGCAGGCATCTTGTGCATAACACAAAGAAATTGTGTAACAGTTTCTCAAGATTATACCAGAAGTTGAACCGCTGGGTCCTAGGATACACATTCCCTCAGATTTACTCAGTATTGACAAACTGCTCTTCCAAATATTTGTAGGATTTACCCTCCTATCCAAATGAGCTAAAGTTACACTTATCAACATGGAGAGATCTCTCAAAACATTTCTGGGTTGAAAGGACAGACACAAAGAAAGGATGCACCTGTTACTATGTCAAGCACTCAGACCAAAATAACCACTACCATCAGTCCTCCCTACCCAGGCACAGAGGCACAATCCCATGCAAGTTCTCTTTGAGTTCCCCAGCATGGGCACCCAAGCTAAAGGGACACATGTGTTGCATATTTACTATGTACTATTTCTCATGAAATATGGAAGAAGTTAATTATCAGGAAGAAAACTGTCCATATTTTACACAATCAAAAATGTATAATATATCACACAACCCCAGCAATTCTGTCCCTTAAAAAACAGTTCTAAACACCTACCCACAGACTAAGAAGGAGACTGGAATAAGACTGTTCTAGTTTTTGCTGGGCAGAACACAGCTGCCATTCATATATAAGAGCCCAAAGGAAGAAATTAAAGCTACAAATTCAAGTTAAATGTTCTCTAAAAACATGGGAGTGCAACACCTTCAGAAATTAAAACATCTGAAGCTGTATTTGTTTCTTCACTACAGAAGTTCTACTTTTAAAACTGAAAACCAATTAGTTTTGAGAGGTTGAAAGAAAATTCTTAGAAACAGCTAATACAAATGTCTCTCCAAATTAAATCAGCAGGGTGCTAGTTTTAATACCTAGGCTTATTAGCTCATAAACAGGATTCAATATAACCAATTAAAATAGTCACCTCTTGGAACAGTTTAGTCTTGGGATATTGTGGTATGACTTAATCAGTGATAGTCCTATAATTCTGTGATTGGGGCTTCCTCTAGTGCCATGAGATTAGTTTCACTATCCTGTAATTTTTCCCTTTCTTCTCTCCAAAGAAAAGCTTTTACTCCATTAGTTTCCTTCTCCAACTCCCAGAAAAACCTTTACCCCTTAACCAACAGCTTTTTCCCCTAACAAAGAAGACCTTAAAAGTGAACCCAAACAGCACTAAGGTTCAAATGACCTTCAAGTGCCAAAGCCAACAATACCTTTTCCATTTTCATCCTAGCTGACCTCTTGGCAGCATTTGCCACCTATATTAACTCCTCCATGTTAAAATGTTCTCTTTTCTTGGCTCTTAACACAATCATGATTTCTATTCTAATTCCATAAACTTTCCTTCAACGTCTCCTTTGCTGGCTCCTCATTTTTTTATCTTTAACTACAGATGCTTCTAGTTATCCTCCCTTCTTCTTGCTTGTCTTCTTTCTCAACCTGTTTTCCTTAGGTCCTTCCATCCATTCCCCTGGCTTTAATTATTATCTATAAACTAATGATTCACAGATTTTTAAAGTTTAGTTTCTTTTCTGAAAACTCTAACAATTTTATCTCCATATTGATACCAAAATTATTCTCTCTTTAAAAAATGATCACACCTCCTCCTTCATTGAAAAATTTGATGGCTCCTCTCCCAGAGAACCTAGACAAATTTCTTAGTGTTGCATACAAAACCTTGTAGAGTACATCCTTTTATATCTTTCCAGCCTCAACTCCTATTGCTCTTTGTCATAAACCCTGCACCATATCACTGCAACTCCTCACCAGCCCCCCTTCACTCTGCTGTATACTTGCTCCATTGACCCAATTTCTAGGATCAAGAGTATCGGAACAGAAAGTCTGACAAGCAGCTCTTACCACAGTAAAATGACTTCTGTTGTCAGGACTGTCTGGGAAGTCTGGAATGTAGTCGATGCTTTCCTGCACAGACCACTCCTTACTGTGCCTACAGAGCTCTCTCTCCCCTTTGTCTTCTTAGAAAATGCCAAAAACACTCATGCTCATATTTAGAGATTTGGAAAACCTTGCATAGAGGAACCCATATTTTAGAAGCCCCATATAGCAGGAAGAATCATCCTCTAGCTGAGTTTTCTTCTTTAATCAAATATTTAGCTTTCAAAGTGGATAGGAGGACAGAAACATGTGATGAAATAAACAGATCATTTGGCTTAGCACTGATAATCAAGGGAGGGACACTGCTGCAGGCAGATGTTTCTCACTCTCATCCTGCAAACTGCTACTTGCCCCTCAAGATTCAGGTCAAATAGCACTTCCTCTGTGAAGCTAAACCTGACTTATCAGTACACATATTTCTTCCTCTGTGTTCCCATAAAATCTAGTTTATGTCCCAATTATAGCTCATGGTATACTAAACTCTAATTTCTTGATTTTATGTCTATCTTTCTAATCAGTTTGTGAACTCTTTGCAGACAGGCATAGCACCTGGCACAGAAGAGATGCCAATAAAGGAGTAAAGGACTCACCCTTCAAAAGCAATGCCTAGGATACAACCAAGAAGAATTTTCCTTAGGATTTTTGCAATCATTGCAATGGCTATACAAAAACAGCATACCTTGGTAAAAGAAATTAAGAATGCTGCTATGAGTACATTCTAAATGCTCTGGAGTCTCTCTCATTAAACCAATTTATTTATAAAACAATCTATTATCAAACTGCTGCTAGAGATAACTGACTCCTATCCATTTCAAAGTTTCCAGATAGCACATATTCTGCCAATAAAACACTTGTGCTGGCACAAGATATTTATGCTTGAAGATCCAAGATTAAAAAGTTTACAAACACTTCCCTATGCAATCCCATCAGAATCTCACTTCCATTTTTTAAAATCCAATGACATAAATTTGTGTTACAAAAGAAAGTCTTGGTCCATTGAATGATGTTAATTTTCTAGGTGGAAGATCAGAGTGCCTAAGAGATTAGGACATCTATCTGAAATGCCAGGCAGTTCCCCCAAAAGTGCTAAAAGTAATCATTTTTCTGATTTCCACACCTCTAATATTCCTGCTTCTATTCCTCTCCTGATATTTCCCATTTATACGATTTCCTTCTCTGCAATTTAGCTCTTTATTTAGCTCACAAAGTAGGCATTATACTAAAGAGGTAGAGTATTCCTCTTTTGGCGTCAGTGCCAGTTGCCCTTAGCAACCACCACTTGAAGGAAAACCTTATTTTCATCTGGTAATTCAAAAATAGGACTAAAGGGTCAACTGCAGAGCAATTGTAAAAGACAAGTCTTAGATTGGCAAATGGTTCAATACAAGACCCTTTTTCATTTGGATCATTCAAAAGACATTGGGAGTTTTGTTCACAAATACTTCATAAATCACGGGGTTTTTTTAAATTGGTTTCTAAACAATGTTTACAAAAATAGAACTATATACTCCAACTTGAAATTTCTTTATTAATGAGGTTTTGGAGAGGAACCATGTAACTGATACAAGTCTAACGCAAACAGAGAAATTGATGAAGAGAGAAGATATCCATTTCAAGTACATTATACCAAGCACACCGAGACTACAACTCCTTTTGAATTTAGTGATCTTTGAGTTCAAACTTCCAAGAACATATGCTAAGAAGTAAAGCCAATTTGCCATCTGTTATTAGTCTAATCTAATAAATGCATGATTAAAAAACTAATGATTGAGAGAACTTAAGATGGCGGCTAGGTGAGACAAGGCAAAAAAACACCTCTGTGAAAAATACTAGATAAAAGCCAGAAAGTGACCCAGAACACCAGTTCCAGCGATGCATCAGCCAGACAAGGTCTGCTAAATCCACAGTGACCGTGCATTTGGTGAAACCGGGAGTCTGCATTCTGAAACGAGTGAGTGAGCCAGCTGAAAGTCTGGAAGCCGCTCTGCAGTATGGGGAAATCGTGGGTTGGCGTTTGGAGACGGACTAGTTATTTTTAAAAAAAAAGAAAAACCCGGGAGTGGCTGCGGATATGGCTGTGAGGACTGTGCACTGAAGCACGGCAGGAATGGGCTGTGCCAACACCTCAGTATCGGGCGTGAAAGACATCCTTTCCCACAGCCGATGCTAATTGTCTCAGAGTCAGGAGGGCAGAGGGGAGCCAAAAGGAGAAAGAAACCACGTCCCTTGCAGCCATCTTCCCAGTGGGCTGGGGAGACTCCTGCCCGGGGCCAGAGCCACAACCCAGAGCCGCACCAAGGGTCCCAGTGTGACGGGGAGTGTTTCCCACAGCACCGCACACATGCCACAATATCGGCTGTGGAAAGTGGCCTTTAATGTACCCACAGCTAACTGTCCCAGAGCTGGGGAGGCAGAGCTGTGCGAAAAGGGGGAAATTAACACGCCCCATTCAGCCATCTTTACAGCAGGCTGGGAACACCCTGCACAGCCCAGAGGCCCAGGGCTTCCCTGGAGGGCTGGCGTGCACTTGTGACGTGGCACAGCCTTCCCTCAGCAGAGGTTCTGGAAGAGCACGTCTGAGAAGAGGGACCCGCTCGGAAATTCCAGACATCTACGCCAATACCAAGGACTTGTGGGTCACCAGCAGAGACAATCTGTGGCAAGACTGAAATGAACGTTTAGACTCTTGCAACAGCCTTAAATCTTCGGGAACACCTGGGAGGATTGATTATTAAAGCTGCCCTGCCTCCCTAACCTCTCAGACACACGCCCCTCATTCAGGGCAGACAGCACCAACAACACACCCAAACTTGGTGCACCAATTGAATCCCACAAGAATCAGACCCCCACACATCAAAAAGACAAAGTTGGGGAGAACTGACTTGAGGGGAATAGGTGACTCGCGGACACCATCTGCTGGTTAGTTAGAGAAAGTCTAGGCCACCAAGCTGCAGATCTGACAAATTAGAGATTGGTGTTTTTCATATTCTGAAGGAACCCTATCAAGTAAAGCAAATGCCAAGAGGCCAAAAACAACAGAAAATTTTAAAGCATATGATAAAAACAGACGATATGGAGAACCCAAACCCAAACACCCAAATCAAAAGATCAGAAGAGACACAGTACTTGGAGCAATTAATCAAAGAACTAAAGACAAACAATGAGAGCATGGCACAGGATATAAAGGACATGAAGAAAAGCATGGCACAGGATATAAAGGACATGAAGAAGACCCTAGAAGAACATAAAGAAGAACTTGCAAGAGTAAATAAAAAAATAGACGATCTTATGGAAATAAAAGAAACTGTTGACCAAATTAAAAAGATTCTGGATACTCATAGTACAAGATTAGAGGAAGGTGAACAACGCCTCAGTGTCCTCAAGGACTACAGAACAGAAAATGAAAGAACAAAAGAAACAATGGGGGAAAAAATTGAAAAAACCAAAACAGATCTCAGGGATGTGACAGATAAAATAAAACATCCAAATTTAAGACTCATTGGTGTCCCGGAAGGGGAAGAGAAGGACAAATGTCTAGAAAGAGTATTCAAAGAAATTTTGGGGGAAAACTTCCCAAATCTTCTACACAATATAAATACACAAAGCATAAATGCCCAGCGAACTCCAAATAGAATAAATCCAAATAAACCCACTCCAAGACATATTCTGATCAGACCATCAAACACTGAAGAGAAGGAGCACATTCTGAAAGCAGCAAGAGAAAAGCAATTCACCACATACAAAGGAAATAACATAAGACAAAGTAGTGACTACTCAGCGGCCACCATGGAGGCAAGAAGGTAGTGGCATGACATATTTAAAATTCTGAGAGAGAAAAACTTCCAACCAAGAATACTTTATCCAGCAAAACTCTCCTTCAAATTTGAAGGAGAGCTTAAATTTTTCACAGACAAACAAATGCTGAGAGAGTTTGCCAATAAAAGACCTGCCCTACTTCAGATACTAAAGGGAGCCCTACCAACAGAGAAACAAAGAAAGGAGAGAGAGATATAGAGAAATTTAGCAGACATATATAGAACATTACATCCCATGGATCTTTCTCCAGAATAGACCATATGCTGGGACATAAAACAAGCCTCAATAAATTTAAAAAAATTGAATTCATTCAAAGCACATTCTCTGACCACAACTGAATACAAATAGAAGTCTTATAATAGCCATCAGAGACTTAGAAAATTGACGAACAACTGGAGGTTAAAAATGAGGGGGAGATAAAAACATTCCTGGGTAATCAAAAGCTGAGGGACTTCATCACCAGTAGATCAGTCCTATAAGAAATGCTAAAGGGAACTGTGCAGGCTGAAAGGAAGGGACACTAAACAACTGACTGAAATCATATGAAGAAATAAAGATTTCCAGTAAAGATCACATGGTAAATATAAATACCAAGACTACTATATTTTTGATTTGTAAATACACTATTTACTTCCTACAGGATCTAAAATACATAAACTATAACGATAAATCAGTGGTTTTGGACTCAATGTAACATATGTAATTTTTGACAAGAACTCCATAAAGGTGGGGAAATGGAGAAGTATAGGAACATAGTTTAGGTGTCCTATTGAAGTTAAGTTGGTATCAAAGAAAAACAAGAGTGTTATAGATTTAAGATGTTAAATTTAAGCCCCACGGTAAACACAAAGAAAGTATCAGAGAATATGACCATAGAGATGAAAAGTAGAGTATGGGTTATGAGAAGTGGGGGAAGGAGCAACGGGGAGTTAAGGAATGAGTGCAGGGTTTCTGTTTGAGGTGAAGGGAAATTTCTAGTAATGGATGGTGGGAAGGTGATGGCATTGCAATATTCTAAATGTGATTAATCCCACTAATGGAATGCTAGGAAGGGGTTAGAATGGGAAGATTTAGGCTGTATATATGTTTCCACAATTGAAAAAAAAAGACAGTCTAAATAGATAATGACAATTCAATGCCAAGGATGATCCTGGATGGGATCTGAGGATGGAGGAGAGGAGGCTCAAAGGGAGACAGTTGGGACATAAGAAAAGAAAAAAAAAGGAAATATAGAACGTAAGCTTTGTATCAATGTTGAATTTCTTGAACTTCTTAGCTGCGCTTAATGGGAATACATAAAAGAATGTTCTTGTTCATGGAAATGTATATGTGAATTATATTGTTTGTTCAAGGATGTGTGCAGCCTGCTCTCATACGTTCAGAAGACAGAGCAATAGATGATGGATGATAAATAGGGAGAGAAGGGGGGGGAGGGAGGGAGGAAGGGAAAGAAAGAAATGGTGGTGTGACAGGATGTTAAAGTTGGTGGATCGGGGTATCGGGGGAGGGGGGTCAGGGTATGCTGGAGTTCTGTGCATAGGGTTTGTATTGTTTTTGCAACTGTTCCTGTAAGTTTGAATTTATTTCAAAATAAAATTTAAAAAAATAATAATAATGATTCTCCATTTTTTGAATTATCTCATACAAAACAGTTTGTTAAGTCTATTAAGGAAAAATAAGAAATAGATGTAATTCACTCTGTGCTCTTTGAAGTCCATTTATATACAATTTAGGTATTGTACTCTAAGTAATATTTAATATGTTAGCCTCTTTCCTATGAATGAAGGAATGAAAAAACAAAAGAAAATCACACATTCAATTCCACTATTTTTGCAGTTTAAGAAATCTAAAACATGAGGCTATTGGGTTTTTTAGGTATGAGATTCCGGGAATCATATGTTGCCCATATTAGAGTGCTTGTGTGCTTGGTGAAATGGAGGTTGACATCAGCATCACTAGCATCCTCGGTAATGTTGACACCACACAGGCTCTACCTCTTCCCTGGTAAGTCTTTTGTAGGAGGATGCCTAGTAATTGGCAACATCCTTTTGTATTATTTAAATCCATTCAGTTCAACAACATATGACAAGTACACATTTTACCAGTGCTGGGTTCACAAAGCTAAACAGGATACAGCCTTACTTCTAAGAAACAAAATTCAGTGAGGGAGATAAGGCAAAGGGAAAAGTGGAAACGAAAACACATAAAATGGGAAGCAAGCTGAAAATTCAGGGATAAAACTTGTAAATAAATATGATGATGATGATTCAATTATATTAATAAACATGGGAAAGTGACTATATAAGACTGGATGATAAAAGGACTCCGGAAACAGCATGTTTTCATGCTTCTGCAAACTATTCCAGCTAAATTTTGAAATTCACATGCCATAAATTTAATCTTGTACCCTTTAAATTACTCTGCTGAAATAAAAGAGAAATCAGAGTTACTAAATCAGATTACTGTCAATTTATCATGGGCTTGTTTTGTTTTACCTTTTATTTTTTCATTTTTCCTTCAGAATTGAGATTGCATCAAAAATTAATTGTTCTCAAATGAACTAAATATAATTAAACTACTTTAAAACTCCGTGTAATGTCATTGAACTGTAGTGCATTTCATGTATGTAAATTTTACTTCAACAACAATAACAAAGAAACTTAGTGTAATGGACACCGAGTAAACTACAGTTTGCTTAATAGTTTATAAGCATGGGTCTGTATGGTCTTTCAATTTGGATACAAATTTTCAGCTATTTTAAAGTCTGCCACTTGTGAAATTTATCTTTCCAGGGGGACTGACATCTTCTGGTGTGGATCTATCACAAATGCATTCTATGTTTTAAGCAAGAATGCTTGCTTCGAACTCTCCACTGGGTTCCCTGGAGTCATTTCTGGGTTGATCCTCAGTGCTCTCTCACCCAGTCCCCCTTGCAACAAATGCCCCCCTCTGACAGAAGGCTGGAGGAGCTTAGGGGTGTGGCCTGCAACTGTGGAGTATCTCTCTTTGTTGGAGACTTTCTGTTCTGTGTTTCCTGTATGAAGGTCGACTCGTCCATAAGGGAATTAGATCCTGATCTCAAGTGACCATTAGTCACTGCCCTTACTCATTCTGTTCTTAATACTGATGTTAAAAATCTCCACAAATTTGGAGAGTGACGGTAGTACTAGCACGATTTCTCTATTTTACCCAGAGGACTCTAGAGGACTATCTCTGTGACGTTTATTTTAAACCTCACAATTGTTGATGGACAATCGATAAATTAAGTTCCCAACAGTGATAATCTTGAATGAGGGCAAAGAACGCTTAATAATGACTTCATGCGACTTTTTAAAGTGTCAAAACTCTTCAATTATTTTTATGGCTACCACGTTTTTTTTATTCTAAAGAATTGTCTTTGTTCTTCCATGTGGTCTATTTTGACATCAGATATTTCTGGAGATAATAGGTGTTTACTCAGCTTATATATTTTGGCAACTTGGAAAAAATGAAAAAACAACACATCAAAAGACCAAAAGATTAAAAAAAATTTATTTTTTTGCAATCAAAGATTTTACACTATTATAGACATTGAAAACAAGTTAGATGGATAAAGATAAAAAGGAAATATTTTCTGTAGAAAATATGAGGAAATTTTAACTAGGGATATGAAGAATGACATCAAAGTTTGTTGAAAATTTTTAATATTTTAATTTTTATGTCATGACCACCCCTCACCTATCCACAGATAATTTATCTAGAAATGTCAACTGTATTAAACATAGCTGAGAAATAAACAATAATCGTAAAAGATCTGATGACAGACAAAATTCACTGCACATTTTCTGGCACTAAATTTCATGCACTTGCTTTGCAAGAGGAACCCCCATGATTTTACAGGGATCCTGTAAATTCTTCGATTAGGTATAATTCTGACTTGGGTCTTCACTTGTTCCCAAACTATACACAAGAAGCAGCAGCAAATGAGAAAGGGGTAGAGACAGGAAACCTGGGAATGGACATGGATACAAGTCTAAACTCTACAAACAATGGAGGAGACAGCAGAGTGAAGTTCAAGAATCTTGTCATCTAGGGGGTCCTGAGTAGCCCCAGAAGGTGCAGTGCTATATAAAAGACATTCTGGATGGTGTTTCTAAAACCTCAAGAAAAGTGTAAATGCTACTGAGTATAGTTAAAGAAAGCTAGGTAACATATTACATTTTAGAATGTGATCAATAAAAGGCCTAATATTTTGTAAACTGGAGTTTATAGCAGTTCTTTTCAATTTTCAGGAAAATTTCTTTCATTTCTCATTCCTGGAAAAGTCAAATAAATGAAGCATTACTCTACTATTTTGAGATGCATGGCTATAATACAAACAGAAGTAAATGTTGCTCAGGACTTTCCTAAATTCACACCAGCTTTCATGACATTTTACTATTCTTAAATACATGTATTAAAACTAAGTTCTGGAATCCATAAAATAATTTTTATTGTTCTATATTAGAAGATATTGCAGAAAATAATTTTTTATTAAAACATACTAACTATATTCAGTTTACTTTCATAAGTACTGACTTTATATCCATCATTTGTTTAGATTATATTTATCTATAAATAGAGCTTAAATTATAAAAATAAGTATTAGAAGATGCTTGTTAACATCGTATCTTTTTGTCTCCCATAATGTTCCTTACGGTCCAACTCGGATGGCCTACCTCTGAACTTCTTAGAACCCTGCAAATATGGCTGGCACATGCCCTGTCATTATTGATGTAGCAGTTTGTGTCCCCACTAGGCTGCGTCCTTCTCAAAGCCTTGGCCTGAGCCTCTCTCCTTTGCATCTCTTGCCATCAGCATGGTGCTAGGAAGACAGCAGACACTCAACATATGTCTGCTGAATGAATTAAATGGAAGTTATCAGGCATGCTCCCTCTGCTCAAGGAGTTCATAGTCACCCTGAGTTAGGCAGATAACACATGCACAATAGAAATAACACCAGGAGAAAGCTGGCTTCACACCCAAGTATGTGGTACAGGCAATACATGTCAGTGTAACCACAGGCACAGAGCAATGCTGGTTTAAATATTGAGGTGAAGCTTCACACACAGAATCAGAGGTTCAGTAGAATCTTAGGTGTGGGTGCTACTCCTGGCTGCTCAAGATAATTCATCTTTACTGTATAAAATCAGTTTATAGATTGTGTAAACCACATAGAAGATTTACAATTAACTGATCAATTGAGGACAGTCCAAAAATCTGTGACTTATTGCAATAATATATATACACACACACATTTTAAACCTGAATTATCCAGATGTTTTTACAGTGACTAAAATCAACATCATCATATATATATTCATATTATTTTAGCACTGTTAGGACTTTGTGAGTTTTTTCCTTATTTGATAAAACAAATCCTTTTTTTTAAGAAATGGGTATAGAACAATAAAATCAGTTAAAAAAAATACACAAAAAATTGGGTCCTTATACCTTATACCTTAACAGTCCCAGTTGTATCAAAAAGTTAAAAGTGAAAAATAGAGTAATAAAAGTTATAACACTAAAGATGGGAGAAATATTTTGTAATATTAGCATGGAGACACAATGCAAGAAAATTTTTAAATTTCGGTATGCAAACACATCATGTACAAAACTAAAAGACTTAAGACAAGCTGAGAAAAGTATTTACAGTTTATATTAGAGACAAAGGGCTAATTTTTAGGATTTATGAATTTCCTACACCCAACAGAAAAATGGGCAAAGGTATGAACAGCTGAAAAAGAAAATACTAATAGCCCCTAAACATAAGAAATGTTCTTCAACCTCGCATGTAACAAGAGAAGTGTAAATAACAACTACGTTGAGCTACCACTTCGATCTATCAGCTTCAGGAAGATCAAAAAGTTTGCTAACATTTTGTTGGCAAAGGTTCAAAGGGTTACTCATATTGGGAATGGGTAGGACCTGATGTGGAGCAATTTGGCAGCATCTTTCAAAATTAGATAATTGTGTACAGACTGACCGAACCATACCACTTCTAGGAATAACCTCTGAATATACTCACACATAAATAAAATGACATGTATATGAGTATTTCTTTAAAACATTATAGGTAATATTGGAAACAACAGAAGCTTAGCTAAATAAATTATTATACATCCAGAGAATGGAAATCTATATAGTCTTAAAAAGAATAAGGCATATTATATGAGCTGATATATATAGTATGTATGATATGCTAACATTTAGGAAAGGAAGAAAATCTTACATATTTACATGTAATGCATACAACATCTTTGGAAGGACACCTTATCTTTAGAGAAGGCAGCTGGCTGCCTGGGGGCACAGGAATGGGTGGAAGACTTTTCACTGTTAGACACTGTATACCTTTTTTGTACCTATGTGTATATATATCCAGTTCAAAATTTAAAACACTATATATTGGAATGAGTACTATTTTGTCAACTAAAAATTCAGCTTCAACTTAAACAGTGAGTTTTTGCTCAACTGAGGGATTTATTCTACACAAACTATTTGGTGACTAGCTAGAAATTTTCTGTATCACAGGTAGAAACCACTGGATTAGGCCTCCAGCTCTTTGAGCCCAGGCCCTCAATACAGATTACTAAATAAATGAGTTTACACTGTGAGCTCCAAAGGATATAAATCTGAACATTCTGACCATCACTCAGCTCATCATAACTAGACCCAGTCAGTGCTATACAAATGGCTGAGTTGGCATTCTCCCCAGATGACTAAAATTGTGTAGTTAAGATCAGCTGGGAAAGAGAAAAGGTGTTATGTATTTAACAAGACCTTGCTTCAAAATCCCTCTGAGGTCCAGAGTTAGGAAAAGTGTGGGATTATGCATGTGTATTTCTCTCTCCTCCCACGGGATTCTGAGCATCCAAGAAAGTCTGGAGGCAAAGGCTTGGCTTTGCAGTTCAGGCACAGTTAGTTTGAGGACTAGTTTCAGATTTACCATCCATATGACCTTGGATTAAGTACCCTTACTCTTCCCACTTATAAAACTGGGATAAAGACCCCCTGCACAACTCGTGGTAAAATTAGAAACAAATAAATTGAACATGAGAAGTACCAATCACATGACATCTTCCATCCACTGCATCTTGGCCAATGTAGACACTGTGGGGTACCACATCACATGTGGCTTAGAGAGTGACGGCACACTCCAGAGAGGAAGCAAGTGGGAAGTAGAGCAGCAATCAGAAACTCATTTCAACGCAGGAAGAGAAGACAAGCTGGTAGCCACAGCCTCTCCTTTCCCTATCCCTCTCTTAGAGAAATGTTACATGATACGCAGAATGTCTTTGCCTCCAGCATCCCTTCACCCTCACCACCCTGGTCTTTAGCCAATTAAAGAATCATTGGAGTTCACAAACATTTCCGCATGCGCACTCCACCACTTTCTAAGACACAGAGGCACCAAGAGTCATACATTATGAGTGCAAATCAGTTTAAACAGCTAACCTTCCCGATTTCTCATACACTGATGATACAGACAATTTATAAATGGAGTAGAGGAGGTGTGTGAGGAGTTCTTTGAGGCTGGGAATCGAGGGGGGGCCAGGTGCCCATAAGAGACTGTGGCAGAGAATTCTAACAGACAAAAGTGGGTCGAGGGTACTGGATGTCTCAGCACTGAAGGAAAAATAAAAGAAATGGGATGGGAAGGATGCAAGGAGGGCCAAAGTGGAAAACAAAGCAAAACAAAACATAAACGTGCAAGTTCTGTTTGTAAAGTAGAAATAATCAGAGAGTCAGAGAATAGTAGCATGGAAAAAAACTTAGAAGATTACCTTTTCCAGGAATTTCAGATGCAAACGCCCTCAATGTTCAGGAAGGGAGTTAATAAGGAAGTAGGCTGGATGTGCTAGAACCAGATACTAGAGGGAGCTATGGAGAACTTGAACCAAATACCTCATTCCTAAAGACAAGGTAATTTAAAAACAAAACAAACAAACAAAAACCACTGTGCTAGGCAAAGAACATGATTGTGGAATGAATTCCTCTAATCCCTTCACATGATAGACGGCATTGCTAAACATTAAAATTTACATATAAGGGAATATTTTCTGATGTGGTCTTGTACAGAGATAATTCATGTGGCTCTTTCCTCCAAGCTTTGGAAAGCTGGGTCAGTGGATTTGACAGACATCACAAGAAGAGGATTAGCTCCTGAAGCTCCAGGAAGTCCTCAAATCCTGCAGAACTCCAATAGTTTCCCAATTCTCCCTCAGGTGATAAGAACTCTTCCACCCCACAGGAGAACTGGGAAGTAAGTCCAGGGTACACCTAGAAACGCTTCAAGTGAAAATTAAATCACCGTAAAGTGATCGCAGATTATGTAAGTTTGAAATGGGTACTGGAAGTATTGAAAAGGGATGGTTACAAGTTGATGCCATTAAAACTCTGCTACATCTTCTCCTGAGTATTCTAAGATCACAGCATGAAGAATGAAGACAGGCCATACAAGGATAAGCTTAAAGGGACAGCTGTAAAGGTGCAAGATCCAGAACAAAAGCAAGTGACACAGATTTTCTTGGGGCATGTATGCAATGTCCGCATTCTTTGAAAATCATAAACCATATTATCATCAATATTATGGATCGTTAACAGCTACAGTTTTGATGTCAAATACTAATTACGCATTTTTGACTAGCACAAAGAGAGGGACTTAGGATTTGTGTTTGAATTCCTTCAATACTGTGCTTTTGCCATCTGTAAAATGGGGATAATAAAACTTATCTTGGAGGGCTATGAAGTTAAGAGTCAAAGTATAGATGCCAAGTGTCCAAGAGATAATAGGTATTCAATGAATAATAGCTGCTTTTATCTATGATCATCATTGCTATTGTTACTATTATTATTATTATAGTGCTAGTTTCAGACAAGCATCATCACAGAACAAGTCTTGATGCCCGCTTCTCACATCCTCAATACTGTGATTTCCCAAACACGCAGGATGTGTGTTCTCCTGATGAGAGCATTTGATAACCCCACAGGTCATTCAATGTGCATCACGGTTTACAAAAGCTAGTAACAAGATGAGCAAAGCTTTCATTTCCAGTCCACACTTTTTTACTCAGGCTCTCTGGTACACAATTAGTAAGCAGAATTTCTAGCATCTTGTGATTTGCAGTAGGTAATTGCAGTCTAGTGCTCTTCTATTGCCACTTGTTAAACACCCACTTAAAGTATCAGATCACAAAACTCACTGTAAATTGAAATTTATGTTTCCTTTTGGGTTATCTGGGAATAATCCAACAAAGACAATGAGGAAAGCATAATGCTAATTTCTACTCTTGGGTTTCATAATACTATTTTGATTATTTTCAGACCTAATTTGGTACACAACAGTGAAAAGAGATATTTCCTGTTATGTTTTTGTTAATGTGGTTGTTTTTGGGTTCTAGCCAATGAATTTATACTACCAAATGTCAGGCAAAGTAAGGAAAAGCAAAATTAACTTGCCGAGGCATTTTAGTGAGGAAAAAAATCCTCGTGACTCTTTATTGCCTGAATAATGGAAGTCAGGGTTTTTCTTTGAAAAAGTATCTTTTTTTTCATTGGCTGAGGTTCTGCTTACTATAAGAGAGAAGGCAAGAGTATAAATTATTGTCCTCCACCTGGTAACTAGCATGGACTACATTCCTGTTCCTGCTTTTCAGAATTTTAGTATGAAAGAAATATACTGATGCAAATATCCATCAACTGATGAGAAGATAAATAAAATATGGTATATCTATACAGCGGAATATTATTGGGCAATATAACGGAAGACCGATACATGCTACAATGTCATTGAAGCTTGAAAACATTATGATAAGTGGAAGAAGCCAGTCACCAACAATCACATATTACATGATTCCATTTATATGAAATGTCCAGAATAGGCAAAACTAGAAAGACAGAGTGTTTCTAGTAGATTAGGGGTTGCCTAGGACGGGGGTGGTGGTGTGGAATGAGGAGTGACGTTAGTGGATATGGGGTTTCTTTCTGGGGTGATGAAAATGTTCTCAAATTATATAGTTTTAATGGTCACACCACTCTGAATATACTAAAAATCACTGAATTTTACACTTTAAAAAGGTGAATTATATAGTATGTAAATTATATATCTCAATTTTCTACAGAGAAAATTCTTGTGTGCCATCATCATCAACCTCCAAAACAAACATTCACTGAGAGCTTACATTGGGAGGTTCAGTGCATTCCTGAGTGGCGCTGTATTTGCAAAATAAGTTTTGAAATTCTTGTATGTAAATCCCAACTTCGTTTCCATAGTCTTATCATCAAAATTTCTTGCCAGTTCAAAATTATGGAAAAAAATTGTCTTGGATGATTCATTCACTTTATTGGCTTTTCTAATAGGATTAAAGAAGTGCTTCAATTTCTTTTTTTAAGGAAGAAATTGGACTCTAAAATGGGATTAAGTAAAAACTATATTGTATGGCTTCTTGAAAGCAGTAGAATATCAAATATGGAACATTCCCAAAGGTATGACAGAAAAAAATTACTTAATTGAGCACAACAGTAAAAAAGAGCTTGCAAATTATATGTTGTTCCAAAATACCTCTTAAACACTTACTAAACCATCATACACATTTGCAGAGGAAATGCCAAGTTTTATATTTTGGTTTTTTAGCAACTTAATCAATGAAAATTTCCAGAAAAACAAAAAGAATAATGTAACTTTTACAATAAATGCAAAAACACACATGACCAGTGTTATTTTTCTTCTTGTTTTTTAATGTTATGCATGTGAAAGTGCCGTTAATGCAAGATTTTATTCAATAATTGAAAAAGAAAGCATGGCAACATGGTGGTTAAGAGCATAAGTCCAGGGGTCAGACTGCCTGACTTGAATCCTGATTCCTCTATTTGTGCCCTTGAGAAATCTCTTAATCTCTCTAGGTCTCAGTTTCTCCATCTGTAAAATGAGGATAATAATATAGGACAGAATTTAATGTGAGAATGCATTTGAAGAGCTTAATATGATAGTGGCCACACAGTGAGTTGAAATTATGATCATCATCATTTTTGCCTTGGCATTGTTTAATGCCTTTTAACAGGATCATTTCTTATCCCAGTAATACTTCTGACAGAGGCCATGGATTTCAGCTAAAGAAACAAGATCACAAACCAATTCAGCCCTAGAGTGAGACACTTTTCATCTGTTTTTCTAAAAAATTTCAAATTATAATTCCAAGAAACCATTCATCCTTTTTTGCTAACAGGCCTCTAACCACAATTTCATAAAATGTCTTTTTTCCGTAAACAAAGCCAAACACAATATCTTGTTCATCTGATTATAAGCCGAATAGCTGCTATCTGAGCACTGCCATATCACACACAATAATGGCAGTAATTACTAGCCACCCCCCAAAAAAAATCACATAAGAAAAACATGTGGTATCTATCAATATAACAGAAAATGAAAAGAGGCAAACAAGGCTTCTCCTTCAGCTTTGTGTGTTGAATCAAAGTAATTCCTAGGTACTATGTTTTGAACATGGTAGCTGCCCAGAAAAAATTTCTTGTTCAGTTAATTCCCCAGTATTGTGCTAAGTGTGACATATAAAATAAATTTAGAACATGGTTGTGCTGGTTTGAATCTGGTACGCAGCCCACAAATGACTATGTTCTTTTAATCCAATCTTGTGGGTGGGACATTTGATTAGATTATTTCCATGGAGATGTGAGCCCCCTCATTCAAGGTGGGTCTTAATTAGTTTACTGGAGTCCTTAAGAGAGCTCAGAGAGAGAGAGAGAACTCAGAGCTAACACAGACACAGACGCTTTAAGAGAGAAGCCAAGATATGTAATCCAGAGTTTGCCCCCAGGAATTGCTTAAGAGAGAAACTAAGAGAGACATTTTGGAGAAAGCCATTTTGAAACCAGAGCCTGGAAGAGAAGGCCAGCAGACATTGCCATGTGCCTTCTCATGTGACAGAGGAACCCCAGACGCCATTGGCCTTTCTTAAATAAAGGTATCCTCCTACTGATGCCTTAGTTTGGACACTTTTATGGCCTTAGAACTGTAAACGTGCAACCTAATAAATCCCCCCTGAAAAAGTCAATCCATTTCTGGTATATTGAATTTTGGAAGCTTTAGGAAACAGGAAAATTGTCTCTAACCTAAACTTTAAAACCTTAATCTGAGGCTACTGCATTTAGAATAAAATATAGCAAGTTCTACTAGAAATTAAGGCTTAGGAAAGGTGATAGCAAGGCAAGCATCATTAAAATTTTATGTCAGTTACATTTATTCTCTGAGATATTCAACACTGATCACATTTCAAGATAAATTTTAGTTTGGAAAATTTCATGGTATAGTAAATGGTGATGGTAATCTTTACCACAAGACAAAAAAAAAGTTATTTTATGACATCAAAATATAAATATGCCCATCCCAATTTGTCTAGGAAATATCCCACCTGTACCATTCCTGGAGATAATCTTAAACCTAACAACTGGCACATGTGTTTCTGGAGAGCCTGGAGCTGCTCACCAGCTCCTGAAGTGTCTGACATGAGTAATCTCTGGCTTGTCTGACCACAGGTAACACTGGCAGAACAATGAAATGGAAGCTTCAAAGACTTGACTAGTGTGGCACGATGTGCATTTAATCCTGCCAAGCAGTTTTGGCTGACCTGTTGTTAGGGAGACAAAATGGACTGGGACCACAATCACTGTACTAATTTGATTTGGTAGCTCAAGGAGATAAGCCTCAAAATTCAAAGCTCGTTATGGAAACAACCCCAAATCATACCAAAAACAAAGCCAAAAAGAAAAATACTAACCAGAAAAGTAATTATACCAAATCCCAAACACTCTCTATTATCTAAAAACATTGTTTTCGATTTAGGCCAGCAAGGACCTCTAATATTTAGTCCTATGTTATTCTGTATCTTACTTTTGAATGAAAACAAAAGATCTAGACACATTAATATCACCTCCACAGTGAGATTTTCTAAAAATCAGCATCTTACAAGGAACCAGGATAAAATTAGTATAAAAAAGATTATTCCCAGATTTTAAAGAAAATGTCAAAGCCATGGGAAGAACCAAAAATAAGATACCAATGAAAAGCTAACTGATAGCATTTTCAAAAAGTAATTTTGGTCAATTAATGTTAGAACTGTAACATAAAAAAAATAAATAGATTTTTTTTCCAATTACCAAAGCCTCATTTTCTATCATTTCCACATGCAGATTTTTATATTCCTTCTTAATTAGGAAAGTTTGAGATGCTTACTCCAGAAATTTACTTCCAAAACTAGAATTGAGGGACTCATATTTTAACCTGCTGCTTTTCAAACTTACCAAACCACTGAAACATGCTGTCCCTCCTGTGTCATCCCTGAGCATACTCTGACTCTATATAATTGAGTCAATTATAGAGTGAAGTACTTTATAATGGGATTTTATTCTATTACTTCATGACAGAGAAAAACAATATTTAAACATTCCAGACAACAAGAGATAAAATTTCCCATTCTTTTGGATGACTGGCATTCCCACACGCGTCTATTCCTAGCTCACACGCTAAGAGGTGTGTCTGTGCTCAAGGTAGGAGAATAACTGGTCCTTTTCATAGAACTTAGCTAAATAGGATCACAGTGGAGCAGGTAGGTTAGTAGCCTCCCATTAGTAACCTCAAAAGTCAGAAAGTCTTTGTAAGAGTTAATGAAACTGGATCATATAATAGTAACTCCAAAGATATCATGATCTGAATATATTTAACCAGTTATATGAGGAGCAACTAAGAGTTTCAAAATCATTAAGAGGCTCAGTTTGGATATATGTTAAAACAAAAGTAAGACTGTCCTACTAAAATGGGTTAAAATATCCAAGATTTATCCTCCAATTCTAAAATGGATCAATTATTCTAAAGCTACTGCTCCTACCTCATTAAGCCACTCTCATAAAAATTAATCGTATAAGGACAGCCCAGGAACACAAAAACCTAAAGCTCAGTCAAAAAGAATCGATCGTAAATTAAGGAAGATAATGAATTCCATTAAGGCAAAGTTTCACTTGGGATCCTTGTGGAAAACTGACACATACCTTCAGAAAGCTGTTATGAGAGCAGGCCAAAAAAGTCCACAGTCATTGGTCTCCCTGGCATTTCTCGCTCTTGTCCAATCCCTCAATCTTTTTTTTTTTTTTAATGCATTTTTTATTGTGAACTTTAAAATATATACATGACAGTGTGATAACTTTCAAAATATGATTTAACAAGTAGTTAGAAAGCAAATTTCAAAGGATGTCATGGGTCACAGTTCCACAACTTCAGCTATTTCCATCACTGTAAAATATAACATATGTACAGAAAGCTGTTAACTTTTGATGTGCAGCTCAACAAGCAGTTATATATATAACTTCAAAAATTATTATGGGTTTCAGTTCCACAGTCTCAGTTCTTTCCCCATTATGCAATAAAAGCTATATACAGAAAGATGAAAGCTTTCAAAGCACCCCTCAACAAGTAGCTATAGAGGAAATTTCAAAGGATGTTATAGGTTACAGTTCCACCATGTCATTTACCTCCTTCCATCCATTCCAACACCGCAGCATCTTTGTTAAATCTTAATCTTGTGTTAAATTTAAGCCCCACAGTAAACACAAAGAAAGTATCAGAGAATATGATCACAGAGATGAAAAGTAGAGTATGGGTTACGAGAAGTGGGGGAAGGGACAATGGGGAGTTAATAAGAAATGAGTGTAGGGTTTCTGTTTGGGGTGAAGGGAAGTTGCTAGTAATGGATGGTGGGAAGGTGATGGCATTGCAGCATTGTGAATGTGATTAATCCCATTAAATGGAATGTTTGGGAGGGGTTGGAATGGGAAGATTTATGCTGTATATATGTTTCCACAATGGAAAAAAAAGACAGTCTAAATAGATAAAGACAATTAAGTGCCACAGATGATCCTGGATGAGATTTAAGAATAGAGGAGAAAAGGCTCAAAAGGACACAGTTGGGACATAAGAAAAAATGAAATATAGAATGTAAGCTTTACATCAATGTTAAATTTCTTGAACTTCTTAACTACACTTAATGTGATTATATAAATGAATACTCTTGTTCATAGGAAATGTATATGTGAATTATATTATTTGTTCAAGGATGTGTGAAACTTGCTCTCATATGTTCAGAAGGCAGAGCAAAAGATGATGGATGAAAGACAGGGAGGGAAAGAAAGAAATGGTAAAGTGACAAAATATTAAAGTTGGTAAATCAGGGTATCGGTGGAGGGGGGTTGGGGTATGCTGGAGTTCTGTGTATGGGGTTTGTATTATTTTTGCAACTGTTACTGTAAGTTTGAATTTATTTCAAAATAAAAATTAAAAAAAAATTTAATCTTGTTTATTACTACCCCTTCCTCTCATTTACTCTCTTTCTCTATCTTCAGGGGTATCTAGGCAGTGAACACCCTAACTTGTTCATATTGAAAGGGGGTTTTGACAGTATGGGGAAGGAGGCTTAATCTGATTGTTGTTCTTACAGAGGCTGTTTACTCTGAGTTTTGGGACTTGTCTGGCATAAGAACACTCTGGTGGATTTAAGTTTCTGAGAGATAAAACTTAGTGAGTGAATCTTTTATAAAATCCCAGGTAGGGACCTAAGTATCTAGGGACTACTTCTGGTAAGGACATGGCATATCGTGGCCATCTGGGATGTCTAGCTGGAGCTTGCATAAGAGAAACCTCTAGGATAGCCTCTAGACTCTATTTGGGATCTCTTAGCCACTGTGACTTCAGCTTGTTACCTTTCTTTTTTCCCCCTTTTGGTCAAGTAGGCATTTTCAATTCCTCACTGCCAGGGCCAGGCGCATTCCTGGGAGTCATGTCTCACATCACATACCTCACAGGGAGTAGTTTAATGAATTTATTTGCCAAGTTGGGCTTAGAGAGAGAAAGGCCACATCTGAGCAACAAAAGAGGTTCCCTGGAGGTGCCTACCACATATAATTATAGGAGGGCTCAGACTCCCATTTACAACCCTAAATTTCACAAGAGCAAGCCTCAAGTCAAGGACATGATTTATTAAGTAGTGGGTTCCTAATTCACTTAATATACATTCTGTCCCAAGATAAACAGTTAGTTTCTCAATCCCTCATTCTTAGTCACTGATGGTAAATCTCAAATAGCTGTTGTTTGTCAGCATTAGAAGCAAGACTGCAAGACAAAGCAGGAGCAGACACCTGGGCCAGGATTGAAAATTGAAGTCAGTGGTACATACTCAAAGACTGGCTTTTCACAACAGAATTCAAAAGCACAATGCTTTAATTTAAATTTTACTTCAATTCCAAGATAAATTAATATAATTTAGGCCTATTTAGCTAATTCGCCCTGGGAATTTAACTTTCATTTACAACAGATGACAATTTTGTAAGTTCTTGGAAAGCTCTTGGATGGAAAGTATAATTAACTTGATAATTTAACAAATAAGTTCATGACTAAGCCTTTATGTATCCTTAAGAGTATTCTGGATTCTCAATTTTAAAAATCAAGCAGTTTGCAAATACCGATACATATTGTCTTCTGGGAAATGTAAACAGAAAAGGTCTTTTTTTTGTTTTTTGTTTTCGTCTCAGAAAGACCCGAGCAAAGTTTAAAATAACTACTGGTATTTTTTAAAGACTGAACTACAGTGCCTTACATAATGAAAAGTCTAAAGTGCAACTCAGCAAAACATGTTCTACAAAATAGACTTTATATAATTATATTACTTTAAGAGTTTTGGTAGCATCTATGCAGCTATGCTCACCCTTACTTACTGAGCAATAAAACATATAGAGTCACTCTATGAAGCAGGGGATCAACATTAGTTGACAGCAAAGCCTTTCTAAGATTATCAAAAGACAACTTGCCATACCTACTCCCAATCTTCTTAAGGATCCCTATTTAGCATTTCTTGCATCCATCCTCCAATCCATGTAGTTCTGAAATTAACCTGAACTCTAATCATTACCAAAGCTTTGGGAAAGGAGGAAAAAAAAAAAATCTCTCCTCAAGATAAAAACAAAAACAAAAAAAACACTGGATGATAGATGATAAAGATGATACACTGACAGACAGATAAATTTCCTTCCTCTATTTCCAAAAAGGATCTGCAGTAACATTTATTATTCGTTGGAGAGTTTCAATCTTTGTGTTTTCAATGTAGTTTAGAAGATAATGTTTCATTAATGTGTCAAGGCTTCTAATGTAATATATTGTACTAAGATTGGTTGAAATAAAAAGCTGATTCCTGTTATCCTCTTCATACTGCTGAAACGGAGAACTCCTGGTTTAAGAACAGTTGGTTTGATTTAATCTGGATGAAACTGCTTTGTCACTGCTATCGCCGTCTAGAAAATAACTTCCATGTCCACTCTGGTGGCCTTCTCATTTCAGCACCAGCAGAAAAGGGAAAGAATAAAGGGTTGAAGATCTAGGTATCATGCTTTACACCAGTTAGTCACCTTTCAGAGGCAGACTAAAAGGAGAACAAAACTAATTTCCTCAGCCTAAATGAACAGTAAGGTGTGCCCTTTACTAAACCTAAAATATCCTCCTCCCTAGCCCCTCCTCTCCACCTCCACCTCCCCCACTCAGTGTAACCCATGGTCCATGGGTTACATACCTCACATCCAGTCTCCCTTCCTTCCTCCCCTTTCTTTCTACTCCACCTCCTTTCTCGTCTTCTCCGTCAACTCAATCACTTTAAATGGACATAATGAAAAGAAGTATGTTTTACTACTTACTATACTCATTAAATCCTAAATAAACATTGTTTCTAATATTTTATAATAAAAATTGAACATCTTCTTTTTCAAGGGGAAATACACTTTATGAATTTTGCTCTGTGTGTGGCTTTCCTTTTGTTTCTTTTGCTGTGGATAAACAAATCATTTCCAGGAAAATAAAAAGTTCCTTCATCCACTATCACAGCACACTAGATTCATATGTGAACACAGAGAGCACAAAGCTGATAAAGGGAGTCCTGGGTCCCTGGAGTTCCCACCCCTAACTCCATGCAAGGCTAGGGGTGAATTATCCCCAGCCAGTGGGACAGCTGTCTGTCCAGAATGGAATTCCACAACCTCACCACAAGCCAATTCTACTTTGCAGCGACTCTCACAATTGGGAAGTTATTTTGTTCAATAAGCCTAAATTTCTTATGCTGAACTTTCCCATTCTGCTCATTATTGTTAACTCTTTAGAATGCCTTTCTTGTGCCTGAAAATAATTATTGAATAACCTGTCAGCCTTCTCTATCTCGTGCATAATCTCTACAAATCATTTAACCTTTTCACAAACACTTTTTTCTCATGCCTATCATTTTTTACTATGAACTGGTATCTCTAGACTTGTAATATCACCTTTAATTATGAAACTTGAAAGTGAGAAGTATTAGAAAATAATCATTACACAAGTTATGAAATAATGAGTGAAATCAATATAATACTTTACAAGTCCTTTCTTAGGAATTATATGTTCTGCTTCTGATGACAACTCTGTAAGGCAGACAGGGCAGGGAATATGGCCTCCATTTTTCTCAGAGGAGGAAACTGAAGCCCCAAAATGCCACTTTTCACAGCATTTACAGCTAGAAATTGCCAATAGAATTTGATACCTCCGACACCAAAACTTTTATATTTCTACATATACTAGGTTGCCTGTTCTGAAGCAAGAGTCTGTGAAACAATTTTTGTGGATCTTTTTGTCTTTTTTCTGTTAAATAATATATATATTATATATATATATATACACACACACACACATTTTACTGGTGAGATACACACACACATATACTATATATTTACATGATATATACATACATATTTCACCAGATACAAATATGTCCACAAGCACTTTAAAAACATGATTTCTTGCCAAGAATTTGCATGTCCCATGTGCTCTGGCATTGTGACTGAGTTGCAAGGAAGCCTGTTGTCATGGTTACTTTTTGCTAATCCTAATATCCTTTATTATATACGAAGGTGAAATTACTACATTCTGCACAAAATTGATGCTATTTCTTGAATAAATAATATTAGAAAATGTGAGCCCAAGAGGCAGCACAATTGTAAAGTGATGACTTAAAATGTACTCACTCTCATTATCTTGCCTCTCTAGAAGACAAAACCCAAAAATGCAAAGGTGTATGGTTTGGTATATGATTCACATAACCTGAGCATTCCTAACTACTACAACTTTATCTAAATGCTGGTAACATGACTATGAGAAACCCTAATATTCTGACAATAAACATATCTCAGCTCTCAACCCAGCCCTGCAAGCTCTCACTGTAGATTCCCCATGAAACTGCTCAGCACTGAAAGTAACCCTATTCCTCCCTTCCTCTGCAAGCAACTGACTCAGCTTTCCCAAGGTAACCATTATCCACTAATCAATCCCCCAGAGTAACCCATAGGTAACACTCTACCCTTTGGCAAACTGGGTCACCTATTATTCCCCACAGATCCTCAGTTTCTCACTTTCTTGCCTTTCCTTATGCTATTCTCTCTGCCTGGAATGCTTCTCTGCTTAGTCAAAAATCTATCTACTGTTCTAGTTCTACCTTGTGTTAAGCCCACAGAAAGCTTTTCTAAATCTACTATCCCTTCCCAACACACACACATATACACCTCCTACAGGAGGTCATCTCTGCCTCCTTTGTGTCAAGTTGTAGCTTTCACACAGCTAGGACAAGTTAATTTATTGCTCTCACAAAACTGCAAATTCCCTGAAGGCAAAATCTTTGTTTACTCATCATTGTATTCCCTGCAGGTCTAGCACACAGTAGGTGTTCAGTAAATATGTTTCGTCGATACAACTGAATGGGATTAAATTGTCAAATTTCAAATTTTCCTTCATTAAAATAACTTTTTGCTTTGAATTAATTCTAGACTCACAGAAAAGAGGCAAAAATAGTACAGTGACTTCCTCTGCACTCTTCACTCAGCTTCCCCTAATGGCAACATCTTATATAACCATAGCACAATTATCAAAAACAAGAAATAAATATTATTACAATATTACTAACTAAGCTTGAAAGTTTATTTGAATTTCACCAGTTTTTCCACTAATTTCCTTATTTTGTGGCAGGATCCAAACAAGATCCCATGTTGCAATTAGTAGTCATATCTCCTTAGTCTCCACCAATCTGTGGCAGTTCCTTACTCTTTCCATACTTTTCATGAAACTGACACTTTTGAAGGTTACTGGTCTGTTATTTTGTAGAATGTCCTCAATTTGGGTTTGTCTGATATTCCATCATGATTATACTGAGGTTATGCCTTATGAACATGAACACCATCATACAGATTTACATGATTTCATATGTCCTATTACCATCACATCAGGAAGCATGACATACGTAAGTCTTAATACTGGTGATTTTAACCTTGGTCATTTGGTTAAAGCAGTGCCTGCTGAGTTTCCTCACTATAAAGTCTACTGTTTTTCCCTCTGTAATTAATAAATGTCTTGGTGAATAATATCCTACTTCTCCTAAAACTTTCATCCATTCATTTTAGCATCTATCAGCAGATTTTTCCAGCAACAATTATTCCTGTGGTTTTGCCGTATGATGGTTTTCAGTTTTCCTTAATCCCCGAACTGTCAAATTTCAAAACAAACTGATCAATTGCAGTACCCTGTGGAGGAAGAAAAGACAAAGTCCTGGATTTCCCCAGATATTGAGGTGAGGGGTGAAGTTGGGATGAGAGTCTGAAGGATCAACACAAGTATATTAGGAGGCTTTTTTAGGGTGTCCAAATCCAGAGCAGAGATAGATGTGTTCTGGTCAGCTTTGCTGGCTGCCTTAATTTATTTGATAGATCAAGCCCATCCCACTCCTTCTCTCCTCCTTTTACTCTGCAGGATCCAATGTTTGAGCCAAGTAAGCCTGAAGGCTTCTGTTGTAAAGGTAACTACAAACAGATGTGGGGAAGGTAGTGGTGAGAGGGTGGCAGCAGACACCAGAAACATTTCTTATCAGGGGCTGTTTCTGACATCTTTGAAAAGAAATAGTTCATTAATTTCATAACGAATATTTCCTAATGTTATAGTAGTTTAAACTTTTATTAATAGATTTATTTGGTGACTGACCACTGTCAATAATCTAGAAATGTTTATTGCAATATATCTATAAACAATGCAACATATAATTGTGGGAGTCGGAAGCAATAGCCTATTAATTGTGCACTTAGTTGGAATCCTAGGAATTAGTTCGCCATTATATCATGAGTATACCTAATAATTTTCTTATCGGACTTTCCTCTACACTTATGTTTATTGTAAACTTTACAATAATGCACTTAAAATGTTTTTACGTATGAATGTTCATAATGGAATGATTATGAGGCAGTTATTTTAGTGCATTATTAAAAATCTTCTCATTTTTTCATGTTAACATTGAATAAATCTGCATTTTGGATCACCTAGTAAATTTTGCAGATGTTTTGATCTTTTCATTACATGCAAGGTATTATATATAACTCCAACATTTTAAGTGATTCAAAAGAAAATTAAAGACTTTTTTTAAAAGCACAAATGAGATTTAAACTTATGGAGCTAAATTGATTCAAAATGGGGAAATCACTTATCAATCTATAAATGTGGTGAAGAAATATGAAATCCTCTTATTTTTTAATGGTTCTGTTTTATGACTTTGATATTGATGAGTTAGTAGTATCAAGAAATTGGGATAAGTCTTGACTTCCTCAGAAATCATTATGCAAATTTATCCTATTTGTTATTTTCTTCTCAGACTGCTAAAATAAGTACTTTACAAATTATAGTTGGAATTTTTTACAATGATATTAAAGACCTTTTTAAATCAAGATGCTTATTTCTTTTTTCTTTATTGTTACTTCTGTAAAATGAATGACATTTAATTTTTTTTTTTCAAGTGTGGAAATAAGCTCATCAAACCCTTAAAGATTCAAGTCTTCTACACTCATAGATAAAGTGCAATTATATGAGGGAAGTTATAAAATTATTCCTATTGTACTCCCATAGCTGAAGCAATTTATGGAACTCCTGATTCGGAATTGTTTCCTTTTATATTGATTATGGAAACAAATATGAAGTCATTAAGAACCAAGAGCAGTGAGTGAGATAGATGACAGGCTTGGGGTAATTTTATTAATGTCCGGAAACCAAACAATGACCGAAATTCTTAGCTGGTTCATTAAGTGACTCCGAAGGCAATTCCAACAAGGCTGAGAAACAGTCCCCCTGAAATACACCGACCATGATGCAGGCCCCAGGGGATATCAAACCAAGGACAACAGAGTGTGGTTTACTTATCCTCTGGTATGTTGTAATCACCTCACAGGAGCAGCCCTTGGTGATTCATGCTGTGAGGGGTAAACACAGAGAAATCTGATAAGGCAGACTATCCGTAAAAGATAAAGCTGCATGGAAAGGGGGCGGAGTTATCCTGCTTCTAATGACCTCACACTAGTACTGATTGTGGAAGTGGTTTCTTATATAATGGCCAATCTACAATTTGAATACTCCACACAGAGCTAATTAGAGGTATACAAAGATGTTACTGATTCCCTTTCCAGAAATTCATTGCAATTCTTGGGTGTATCTAAATGATGACAGAAAAGCTTTAGATTCTGGTAATTTTAAAATACCACACTACACAAACAGATTCTGTCCCTAAATTACAGTCTTGGAATGCAAATTCTTAATTGTGGCATCAGGTAGCAGTATGTAAATACCATCTAGTGAAAATGGGAACGTTTTTATTTATAAGCAGAACTTGGTTGCATAGTTTAAAAAGACTGTTTTCTTCTCAAAACAACACTTTTATCTTAAAATATATTTGCACATAGTAAACCATAGTCTGTCTACCTATTAGATAAAACATCTATGCAGCTAACCACTTTATGTTTTCAGCAATTCAGTAGAAGAAATTAATGACAAATAGATTTAATAGAAATAGTGATAGTAACCACTTTCAGTAATAATCCTTATTTCTCTTTTATTTATTTCACATTATTCCAGTAAAGTTCCTTTGAGCCATGGCTTTAAAGCATTTGATCACATTATTTTATCAATCTCTCTTTTCATGAGTTCAGTTTATTCTCTTGTCTCTCTCATATAGCTTTCCAAATAATATTTACTACAGTTGTATTTCATTAACATGAACTGCATTTTTATAGTAAACATGTGCATATTTCACACCATAAAATTTGATAAAGATAGGCCCTTGAAAGAAAATCTTATTTTAAAGCTGAAGTATGCATTTTAAAAGCACAATACTTTAGTAGGAAAAGTCCTAGACTTAGGTCACTTCTCTAAACCTTAATTTCCTCATCTAAGAACTTGTATTGGGGATTTTTTTGACACAATATGCCAATTTCACATTTATTCTTCACTTACATCCTTCTACTTGTAACCAAAATGTGAACATTACTTTTTAAAAATTCCACTTAATTTTAGAGAATGTGGCATTCTAAGAACTTAATGCTAGGCAGCATTTAAGGTAACAGGGAGTGTATATTCAGAGTGCTCACTCCTGGGAATCCTAGTTTAGTCTCAGTCAGCATCACAGGAGGCCAAAGATACTGGAGGAGGAAGTTATAGTGCTCAATCTACTAGGAAGTAGCTATGAGGCAACACTGGTTGGTTTAGGTCATCTCAGCTTTCACCAAATAGCAGTACAATAATTATCAACATTGTAGATGTAATTACACTATTCAGCGAATGTGCCGGTTTGAATGTATTATGTCCCCCAAACGCCACTATCTTTGATGTAATCTTGTGTGGGCAGACCTATCAGTGTTAATTAGATTGCAATTCTTTGAGTGTTTCCATGGAGATGCGCCCCACCCAACTGTGAGTGATGACTCTGATTGGATAATTTCCATGGAGGTGTTGGCCCACCCATTCAGGGTGGGTCTGAATTAAATTACTGGAGCACTATATAAGATCAGACAGAAGGAGCAAGCTGCTACAGCCAAGCAGGACACTTTGAAGAAAGCACGGGAGCTGCAGATGAGAGACAGTTTGAAGATGGCTAATGAAAGCAGACTCTTGCTCCAGAGAAGCTAAGAGAGGACAAATACCCCAACTGCAACTAAGAGTGACATTTTTGAGGAACCACAGCTTAGAGGGGAATGTCCTGGGAGAAAGCCATTTTGAAACGAGAACTTTGGAGCAGACACCAGCCACGTGCCTTCCCAGCTAACAGAAGTTTTCTGGACACCACTGGCCATCCTCCAGTGAAGGTACCCGATTGTTGATGCCTTACCTTGGACACTTTATGGCCTTAAGACTGTAACTGTGTAACCAAATAAACCCCCTTTTATAAAAGCGAATCCATTTCTGGTGTTTTGCATTCCAGCAGCATTAGCAAACTGGAACAGCAAACTATAAGAGTTTACTCTCAAGAGTACCTCCACGTTGTACTGGGTTTACATTAAAACTAGACAGAATTTACCACAGAATCATAAGGTAGATACAAAGGTAAATCCCTCTTTGAGGAAAAAGACTGCAAAATGACAAATATAAAATTGGGAAATTAAGAGCCTTGGAAGGGGCCATACAAGTGAGGGACCATGAAACTTAAGGCTCATTGTGCTAAATTTGCCTCTAGAACTGTTGGAGAATGTAAACATTCTGTCATTTTTCCCAGCTCGGAAATGGTCCTCCATGAACCACACTACATCCAGTATAATATAAGGAAAAGTTTAAAATTAATTATCACATGTTTTTTAAGGCTTCCTCTTCCAGACCTCATACAATTCCTTGAAAGAAGGCTGCTACCTATAAACCCATGATGATATTTTCCACAGGGCCTTTCCTTATTAGACCAGTCCCTAACTTGACCTTCTCAGACCCACGTCAGGGATGGTGATAACCCATGAGGCTTTCTTCTCATTCCACTTCTGGTGAGTGATGAACATAACTTAGGGCAGACTGCCAATGAGGTAGCTCTCAGTTCTTATGAAACCAGGAGAGGTAGCCAAAGAGTAGATTCTGGATAAACTGTGATATTTCTTAGAGAAACCACACCTTTTGTGTTGGTATTGGCAGACTCCAATTACCTGAATGTAGAATACTTGCAGGGAAGGTCAGACCACTACTAAAGAGAAGTGGGCAGGAGAACCTAAGATGGCTGCTAGGTGAGACAGGACAAAAAAACACCTCCGTGAAAAATACTAGATAAAAACCAGAAGGTGACCCAGAATACCAGTTTCAGTGATGCACCAGCTGGACAAGGTCTGCTAGAACCACAGGGGCCGTACACTTGGTGAAACCGGGAGTCTGCATTCTGAAACGAGTGAGTAAGCTGGATGAAAGACTTGCAGCCGCGCTGTGGTGTGGGGAAGCCAAGGGCTGGTGTTGGAGACGGACTGGTTCTTTTTGAAAAAAAAAAAAAAAGGGAAAAACCCAGGAGCGGCTGCAGTTGTGATAGTGGGAACCGCACACTGAAGCACGGCAGGAGCGGGCTGAGCCGGACTCTTGGTGTCTGGCCTGGAGGATAGCCTGCTGCAGATTCCCTCAGGGCCAGGGGAGCAGAGGGGAGAGCCGGAAGGAGAAAGAAACCCTGCTGCTTGCAGCTGGCTCCCCAGTGGGCTGGAGACACTCCTGCCCGGGGCCATGCCCAAAGCCCAGAGCCGTGCCAAGTGTCCCAGAGCTGGAAAGGAGGAACTGTGCGAGGAGAGGGGGTGGGGGGTTGAGACACCCCATTCAGCCATCTTTGCATCAGGCTGAGAGCGCCCCTGCATGGCCCAGTGGCCCTGGGCTTCCCTTGAGGGATGGCGTGCACTTGTGACGTAGCACAGCCTTCCCTCAGCAGTGGTCCTGGAAGATCACAGCTGAGAAGGGGAGCCTGCTCAGAAAACCCAGGGACGCTACGTCAATGCCTATGGTTTGTGGGTCAGCGACAGAGAGGGTCTCAGGCAGAACTGAAATGAAGGCTTAGACTCTTGCAGGAGCCTTGAACTTCCGGGAACATCAGAGGGGTTTGAATATTAAAGCTGCCCTGCCTCCCTAGCCACCCGGACAAACACCTCATATTCAGGGCGGAGGCCTCCAGCAACACACCCAAACTGAGTTTACCAACTGAACCCCACAAGAATCATTTACCCACACACCACAAAGACAAAGTTGAGGAGAACTGACTTCAGGGGTATAGGTGACTCGCAGATGCCATCTGCTGGTTAGTTAGAGAAAGTGTACATCACCAACTTGTATTTCTGAAAAATTAGATTGGTATTTTTTTTCACAACTTGAAAGAACCCTATCAAGCAAAGCAAATGCCAAGAGGCCAAAAACAACAGAAAATCTTAATGCATATGATACAACCAGACAATATGGAGAACCCAATCCCAAACACCCAAATCGAAATATCAGAAAAGACACAATACTTGGCACAATTAATCAAAGAAATACAATTGAGGAACGAAAACATGGTAAAGGATATAAAGGACATGAAGAAGACCATGGCACAGGATATAAGGGACATAAAGAAGACCCTAGAAGAGCATAAAGAAGACACCGCAAGAGTAAATAAAAAAATAGAAGATCTTATGGAAATAAAAGAAACTGTTGGCCAAATTAAAAAGACTCTGGATACTCATAATACAAGATTAGAGGAAGCTGAACAACGACTCAGTGCCCTAGAAGTCCACAGAACAGAAAACGAAAGAAAAAAAGAAAGAATGGAGAAAAAAATCGAAAAAATCCAAATGGATCTCAGGGATATGATACATAAAATAAAACGTCCAAATTTAAGACTCATCGGTGTCCCAGAAGGGGAAGAGAAGGGCAAAGGTCTAGAAAGAGTATTCAAAGAAATTGTTGGGGAAAACTTCCCCAACCATCTACACAATATAAATACACAAAGCAAAGCATAAATGCCCAGTGAACTCCAAATAGAATAAATCCAAATAAAACCACTCCAAGACATATTCTGATCAGACTCTCAAATACTGAAGAGAAGGAGCAAGTTTTGAAAGCAGCAAGAGAAATTCACCACATACAAAGGAAACAACATAAGACTAAGTTGTGACTACTCAGCGGCCACCATGGAGGTGAGAAGGCAGTAGCATGACATATTTAAAACTCTGAGAGAGAAAAATTTCCAACCAAGAATACTTTATCCAGCAAAACTCTCCTTCAGATTTGAGGGAGAGCTTAAATTTTTCACAGACAAATAAATGCTGAGAGTTTGCCAATAAAAGACCTGCCCTACTTCAGATACTGAAGAGAGCCCTACCAACAGAGAAACAAAGTAAGGAGAAAGAGATACAGGGAATTTAACAGACATATATAGAACCTTACATCCCAAATCACCAGGACACTCATTTTTCCCTAGTGATCACGGATCTTTCTCCAGAATGGACCATATGCTGGGACATAAAACAAGCCTCAATAAATTAAAAAAAAAAAAATTGAATATATTCAAAGCACTTTCTCCAACCACAATGGAATACAAATAGAAGTCAATAATTTTTTAATTGTAACCCCACTATTTACTTCCTACATGATATAAAATACACAAACTCTAATGATAAAACAGTGGTTTTGAACTCATTGTAAAATATGTAGTTTTTGACAAGAACTATATAAAAGTGGAGGAATGGAGGAGTATAGGACATAGTTTATGTGTCCTATTGAAGTTAAGTTGGTATCAAAGAAAAACAAGATTGTTATGGATTTAAGAGGTTAATTTTAAGCCCCACAGTAAACACAAAGAAATTATCAGAGAATATGACCATAGAGATGAAAAGTAGAGTATGGGTTAAGAGAAATGGGGGAAGGGGCAATGGGGAGTAAGAAATGAGTGTAGGGTTGCTGTCTGCAGTGAAGGGAAATTTCTAGTAATGGATAGTGGGAAACAGATAGCATTACAACATTCTAAATGTAATTAATCCCACTAATGGAATGCTAGGGAGAGGGTGGAATGGGAAGATTTAGGCTGTATATATGTTTCCACAATTGAGGAAAAAAAATAAAAAAAGACAGTCTAAATAGACGACAATTGAATGCCAAGGATGATCCTGAATGGGATCTGAGGATGGAGGACAGGAGGCTCAAAGGGACACAGTTGAGACATAAGGGGAAAAAAAAAAAAAAAGAAAGGAAATATAGAATGCAAGCTTTGTATCAATGTTGAATCTCTTGTACTTCTTAGCTGCATTTAATGGGATTGCATAAAAGAATGTTCTTGTTCACGGGAATTGTATATGTGAATTATAGTGTTTGTTCAAGGATGTGTGCAGCTAGCTCTCATATGTTCAGAAGACAGAGCAACAGATGATGAATGACAGATACGGAGGGAGGGAGGGAGGGAAAGAAATAGTGGTGTAACAGCATGTTAAAGTTGGTGGATTGGGGTATCAGGGGAGGGGGGTCAGGGTATGCTGGAGTTCTGTGTATGGGGTTTGTATCATTTTTGCAACTGTTCCTATAAGTTTGAATTTATTTCAAAATAAAATTAAAAAAAAAAAAAAAAGAAACTAGAGAAGTGGGCAGGGACATGTGGAGCTTGAACTAAAGTCAGCAATGCTGTCTGTCCCTGATGTACCACAGACTTGTCACCCTGAAGGCTGTCCCCGCTCCCCTGTCCTGTACTTTCTGTGTAGGGGTCAATGTCACCTCCAGCTTGAAGCAACTACCATTGATGGGGGACAGCCACAGGAGGGCAGATTGGAAGCCATGGCTCAGAGCTCTCATTTATATGCAGAAGACAAAAATATTTTGAAGCTACTGACCTAAAAGTATATCACTCAAGAAGTGAATTATGCTAAATACCAAGTATGATTATAATTGCAGTATGTGATGCTTCACATCCTTGGCAAATCTTAATGAAACTTTAGTCTCCCTTGGAGACATGACTATTTTAATGATCTGACAACTACTATTGCACCATGCATGAGTTTTCCAGAAAAATTTTAGAATATTTCACCTTTAAGGTTTTTTAAAAAGCAACAAAAAACTAACTGACATTACTCTTTATGCCTTTTTTAAGTTCAGAGAAAGTCTGACAATTATTCTAGATCATATTTATAGATTTTAGCTATAAAAATTGCCTTCCTTATTTTTCTCTTTTGCCAATATATTAAGGTAGTTAAAACAAAAGAAAAATAGAACACAAAAATAATTTTTGAAAAGTATTCTCTAAAAAGATAAAGAATGAGTCAGTTCTTGAGTTGCCTCAGATATTGTAGTTGCTGACTGACATCAGAGCCTTTTGTAAAGGTAAAAGAAAAATATTCCTTGAGAATATAAAAAGCTTTCTTTCTCAGGAGGTAACTGGAGTTTTTGATCTCCTACTTGCTTGAGTTTGATTATTTGTGAACATTTTAAAATTTTTAATTTCTTTATTGTCTCTCATGGGCACAGTGTAATGTTATCTATCTTGTAGCTGCTCCAAACCTGCTTGTCAATGAATAAAAATGTGGCCTTTATTCCAGACAAAAGTTATTTATGTCATCACATCACCACTGCACTTTTGAGTAGCTAAACAGAATAAAATAGAAACTAACTACAGATGTATTACTCTACAAGGAAAATTTAAAAAAAAATGTATTTACTTTTCCTCTTATTCCTAAAATATAAACATCAATTTTTCATGCCCAGTACTTTTAATCATTAGCAAATAATATTAAACATTGTGAAAAAAGTAAATGTGCTTATATGGCAATAGTATTTATTCTTCACAGCTGCACCAAAAAATACGGATCAGGATGTAAATGTACTAAAAGGGAAAGAAGTAAAGAATATCGCTGTCTAAATAGATGAACAATTATGCACAATATCAGGAACGAAAGTGGTAGATGATCATGCCAAACAGAGGTTTAGGAGAAAGAAGAAAAAGATTAAAAAAGCACTGAATGGAAAAAGATCAGATGTGTGGTAATTCCATCTCTATCACATCCGTTCATTTTGAATGTGACACTCTCTCTACTATGTTAGGTGCTGTGATCGATTAAAAAAATAATTAAATTGGAAACAGTCCAATCCATCATCTCAAAGAGCTTACTCTAGATTTTATAAATCCAGAAAAAGCACTGATTGTGCCAGGCAGTGTGCTAAATGCTATATATGTATGAACCTATGAAGAACAAACTTAAATAACTTGACCAAATAAAAAAGTCAACAAAACTGGTTAAGCAGCAGGCCAGCCTTTAAATCCAAGCCTTTAGGTCTCTGAAGTTCACCTAATTATGATACTCTCCCAATCCATACTGGTATGTGAGGTACTGAAAATACAGGACAATATTAAAAATATGTCCAAGCCTGAGTCAATACAGAAAAATAAAGTCAAATGAATGGAAAACACATGGAAAGAAACCAATTCCTAAGGAAAAAAAATTAGCTTTGTGCTTTTAACTATGTTAAAGTAATTTGATAATATAATGGATTGTGGGTAAACTTGTATTTTTTCCAAGAGTAACTTTCAACTTAAGAACAGTACCTTCAGTCAAGCATTTACTTTTTATTATTTTGCTTACATAATTCTGCAACAGTGATCATGCTAAATAAATTGATAAGCCTGCACAGAAAGATGAAAGAAAGATAAATTAACAAAGTTTTAGAGGTACGTTAGGATGGAAAAATCATGTTGTACCCCATTCATTAAATTCACAATGTGTGATTAGTATAATTTAAATAGAAATAATAATTACATAGAATTTTTTATTTCTAAAAAAGTAAGGACTAAAGAATACAGTGGCTTAGCTTAGCAAAAAAAAAGTTTAAATCTGACTATACTTAAGTTTCTTAACAAATATTGGAAAAGAAGAAATTTAATAGAACTGGGTAGTAGATGAAATTTATACTTGCCTAAACTTCATGAAAACATTCAAATGTGATTTAAAAATTTTGTTACCCACAAAAAAAATCTCCTATAGTACATATTTTAGCAGTGCTTTTAAATATATACCAATATTAAGGTTATAATAATTTTGGTTTTAGTCATCATTATAAATCTGATAAAATACAGTAACACTTCCCAATTATACTAAAATTCCTCCGCAGCTACAATACCTTTTAGTTCTTGCTAGTTCTCGTGAAGAACAGAATTTATTAACGCAATTTTCTGAATGTAGCAAACACTTATACTCACTTACCACCTTAATGAAAAATTGTTTAAAAAATACGATGGCAAAAAAGTCAAAAAAGTCAAAAAAGTCAAAAAACATTGATAGCAAAATTCCACTGGGGACTAAAGTGCAAGATAAACGTTAAAACTTAGCAGCGGTAGCTCCAGCAAGACTAAGACACCACTGGGATTGCCAGTGTTAAGAGCAATATTTGGTATTTACTCCCTGTAATGTTCACTGCTTCTTATATGAACAGGATGCTAACAAATTTCATCACAAATTTACCCTTCATATCATATTACATATTATTGGGTTTTTTTCATTGATGAAAATGGATTATCAGGTAAACTCTGTTTAAACAATATGTCATGTTAAGAGGTTAAACAATTACAAGGAAAAGAGAGAACATGTCGTCTAGTTTTTAGTGTCCATGCTCTGGGTTCTGAATGCTGAAGTTCAAAGCCTAGCTCTGCCACCTCACTATTCAAGTGACCTTGAGAATGCTATTTAATCTCTGTGTAGCTCAGTTTTCTCATGTGTATGTGAGGAATGAAAAATAAGAGGTTGTGGTGAGGATAAAATGAGAACAGGCTTGAATGCTTTTAGCACAAGTTATGCTACAAAGTAAGTGACAAACACAAATTAGCTAAAAATACTACTAATAATGTTCATAACATTTCAGTGATGCCGCTAGATGGTTCTCAACAGAGGAAATATATGATCTGACTCTGCTTTTAAAAGGTTCACTCCAGTTTCAGTGTTGAGAACAGACAGTACGGGATTAGAGCGGAAGCAGGAAAACTATGTAAGTGGCTACTACAGTGACCACCAAGAAATGGGAGTAGGAAAGTGGGAAGATTACAGATATACCCATGAAGGATTTCCTTGTGGACTGCACATGCGATGTGAGAGGAAGACAAGAGTCAAGATGATTCAAAATAGCTGATTTTTGTCTTGTTTTGACTGTTGGATTTTTTATTGCTTTTGTCTGAGCAACTGAAAGGATGGAGTTTGGAGTAGCCAGCACCAAGATGGGTATGATTATACAGGTCCAGGTGTGTAGGGAAAGAGATGAGGATGACCAAAAATTTGTCTCTGGACATCCATGGGGAAATGTCAAGTGGGCAGTTGGATAAACAAGGGAATAGATCCGGCCTGGAGATGTGAAAGTGGGAATCACCAGTGGTTAAATTCTATGGTAAGGAATGGGACTCAAATGTGAAATGGCACGTTGAAGGAAGGCAATCCCAAGTGGACAGTTAGCCACAGGTTAAACTCATTTTCCCCTCGATAGGGATTTTTTTTTTTAATCCTTAAATTATCTGAATAATTCTAAACTGTGCATATGGCACACTTTGGCATTGTCTGGATGTTGTAAATACATCTAGAAATCTCTCACTTTTTAAAGCCACAGACCACTGCAAAAAAAAAAAAAAAAAAAATTCATGATTCCAAGAAATGTCTATCAAGAAATATGCACATCTGGGTAAGAACACAAGAAGTGACCAATACTCAGGAAGGAAAGAAGTTTAGTAAACAGATCTCAATGGTTGATGCAAGGCACACTAATCATTGCTTAGAAGCAAAATTCAAACATTAAAATAACTCCTCCAGAATTCAAATTGGCACTGACTAATATCTAATAACTTAGCATTTATTCATTCAGCCAGCCAGTCACTTGGCAATGGAAATAAAGATGAAAAATAAAGCCTGGGCCTAGAGGAGCCTACTAAGGGAGACAGGATCATTGAGGGAGAAATTTACATGCATCCTACTAACTGCTCCCCCAAGGGGCTGGGGTAGGACAGTCACTGGATGAGAGTAGTCTCAGGATGGGCTTCAGAGAGGAGGTGACTTTTGAGATGGATCTAAGGAACCATTAGAAATTTGCTAGATTGAGAATACAGAACAGCAGAAGCCTACTAGAAGAGGGAGTTGTACAATGAAAGACATTTTAAGATATTTTAACAGAAAATTATTCAACCAAAATACCCAGATAAAAATGCTAATGTTATTTTATAGGCTTCATTAAATGATAAGTGAATAAACTGTCTCATAACAATTACAAAAATAGTTTGACAACTACAAAAATAGTAAGCTGTGACTGTATCAAAATGCTGTTTGCAAATAAAATATGAATTTCTACTTAAAAAGGACATAATCTGAGAAAAGAGCTTTTATAGTCTTGCCACATTCAACGACTCTGAGTAAACTAATTGAGCAGCTCCTAAAAACCACCATGGGTTCATAAGACTCTGCCACCTCCCTTAGGAGCTTATAGTCTCATGAAGCAAACTCCAAAAGCTTCAAAATTAAAGCAGACAACCTCTCTTGCTCTGACCCATACACTATAATACTTAAATCTATGTCATTGAAAAACTCTCTAACAATTGGGTGGGTTAATCAGGGTATAGATTTTGAAAGAAAACAGAAAGAATTATAAGTTGCTCTCTTAAATACTGAAAATAGTATTAAACTACATTTCTAAGACCTCCCTCAATTAAAAAAAAAAATCTGACTTGACTACTGGCTGAAATAAATTTGTGGAATGGGATTAAAAGCAGGGTATTTTTTTTTTTTTTTTTGCCCCATCACAAGGCTTTAAAATGTACCTGATTCACAGGATTTGTTTACAAAACTAAAAACAAAATAATGTTTTGTAACAATGTCCTGAAGCACCTAATGACAGAGCCAAATTGTATCCCAGATACACTGGTCAAGAGTGTGATTAGGTCCAGACCAAAAGTGTCAGAGATAATCGGGTTGCAGCAGACATACACATATGGTGGAGGAACCCTTGGGGAGCATAAATTTCAGGAAATTGAGTCTTTGATGCTTATTCAATTCTTAAATAAAGGAAACTAAATTAATTTTCATTAGATGAAAGGCTAGATTAAAGCAAGGCCAAGAATGATTGACAGACAAAGATGCTTGTCTTATAGATATTTCTGTTAAATGTTTTATTATTATGAAATACATTTTAATATGGAAAAGATGTAATATATGAATAAATAATATATCAATAACTGAAATGTTATTTGCTCAGACAGTATTCTCTTTATTGAGTGGGAAACTGAGAATCATGAAAAATAAATAAAGCAATAATTTTCAAACGTGTCATGAATTGAGTACTGATAGAATAGCAGGTAGAGATGCCTTTGAGGACTGAACTCAGTGGGCGTATGTGCATTGTCCAAGTCATTGTGGGTGAGGAGAGCAGCTGCCTTACTAAATTAATTAAGAAGCATCAATCAAACTCCGGGGGGCAACAAGTTCATAACACCATATTGTTTTGTGGTCCAGAATTTGGCTGGGTGAGCATCCAGGACAATTAGACTTGAAGCAGCAATTAACCTTACTCACATATCAGCTTTGGGGACCCTGTAAAGGGGAGAAGATACCATTAATACAGAACAAAAGCAGTACTCTGCAGCTGAGATTTGCCTGTGCCAAATCAGAGCATGGCTCAGTTTGTGCCAAATATCTGAGGGCAAAGTGGAAAATTAAACAACTATCCAGACAGGTGCTGTGTGGAATTCCACGTGAAACGTTACCAAATATTTTCAGCTTGGAAAGCCCATATATATAGATTCTTTTTTTTTTCTTTCCAGTCTGGTTTAAATTTCCATTAACTGTTGGACTTTAACAATAGTTTCCCAGCAGCTACCCCAGCACTCATCTGTCTTCATTCCAGATCATACCATGCACTGCTGTCATATCAATATTCCTAAATTGCTGCTCCAGTAATGTCATTTCCCTACTCAAAAACCATTAGTGGCTCTCCCTTGACTACCAAATCAGTCATAATTCCTCATGCTAGCACTCACACTATGACCCCATACCTCCCTCTCCATCCTAATCTCCTACTTCTGCTGCACAATCTTGGTCTTTAACCTCCAGCCAACAGGGTGATCATGCCCCAGGAGCACCATGCGCCAAGTCTCTATGCTGCTCCTGCTGCTTGGAACATAGCATCACACTCTCTTCCTACTCCATATTGCTAATGCCACCTTTTCCACGAACTTTTTCTTATTCTCACTGAATGGCTCTCTCTCCTTGGAATCATGAGTCCTTTGGAAATATCTCATGGTGATTAACACCTTCATATCACAGTTATTTGTGTAACTGTCTCTTTACACTTGAGGAGCTATTGAATTCAATTTGTTGAATCGAACTTAATCTAGTAGTATACAAGATCTCCGTTGGTGATTCTTAGTGCTGGGTTTTAATCATTATGAGTCCATCACTGTTGATTCCTAAGGTCTTTTCCTACTTGTTCCCCTTTTAGTTTGCACATAGCCACTGAACCCAAATAGTCCGATGTTTTTTGTTTGTTTGTTTTTGTTTTTATTCCTTGCTGCTAAACATAACAAAAGAAGGTAAGCACTGTTTATCAGAACAATGTCTGGTTTATTACATATCATGCAGAAAATTACAGAACTAAACATTTTCAAATATTCCAGCATACTTACTTTGGACTTAAGCAAAAGCAACATTTTTTATTATTCACTGAACAACTGCTCCAATACTTTTATTTTTATGAAAACAATGATTTCACACCAGGATAAATATATTTAGTAACCATTTTCATATTTAAATCCAGTAAATATAAGTCAAGAATAATCTATTTATCTTGATCTTCATTTTCTATCCCTATAAGAATGATCCTAAACTCTAAAAATATATATATATATTCAATTCCTATTAATTCTGCTGAACATCCGCAATTTCTTGAGGCTCGTTTTCCCTAATACAGCACCCTCTTGTGATGCTTTTAGTCTCTTGTGTTGGTTCCTTGCAAATTTCCTCCTCCTCTCTCTCTTATTTATAATCATTAACCAAGTCTTCATACGTAGCAAATTATCCCTCTCTCCTAACTCTCCCTCAGAAAACTGACTGACAAATTTACGTGTTTCTTTGAAGTTTCCCCCATAAGCACCATATCTAGGACACAGGTGCCCACAATAAATATCTTTTGAATAAATACATAATAACCTAAAAGTTCTAGTCCAATTCATGAGATGGCTACAACACATCTTCACGATGATGAACTTCTACCACTTTAAATACAATGTACCCAATCACAACTTACTATTACCCTTCATTCCCCAAGTCTCCCAAACCCTCCCAGTTCCCTCTCCCTGGGCCCCAATTTCCTTCTAGTCTTGTTCTCACATCACATGGATTCAAAACAAGGATGGCATTTGTTTATTTCTTTTCTGTTTTCTCTTCTCTAAAATGTTGATTATTATTCTTATGTCCCTAGGTTCTTATTCTGACACAGTCTATAGCATGTGCTTAATAATAACATATGTGCATAGTCTATAGCATGTGCTTAATAATAACATATACCACACATTAAGTGCTTACCACATGCCAGGCATTGTGTTAAGTTCTATATATATTATTTTTCTTAATTTTTAAAATAAGCTCATAAGAAGATGCTACTGGTATTTCTATTTTACAGATGAGAAAATAGAGTCTTTCAAATATTTATGGAGTTCAAAGACATGCAATTGTATATAAAACTTTCTGATGGCCAAGTTTCCATCACATAGTCAAATAGTAGACCTATCATTTAATTTTCTTCTGAGAAGAGTTTCCCTGATAAATTTTTGGCAAGATAATATTGAGATAATCTTACATTATTTGATATAACAAGTATCCTTAACAAGATAATTAACTGTTTTTGTATCCACATTTAGCAATGGGAATTGTTATTTAACACATATTTTCACTGGCAGAATAAAATACTATATTTGCAAATATATTTAGAGATTGACATTAATGCAATAATTTCAAATATCTATCTTTAATAAGCAGCATAATGATCAAAACTATAAAATAATGTAGCTTAAAAAAACTGCCAAAATACAGTAAAAATACAGAACAGTATTTTTTAGCTTCTTTTTTTTGGGGGGTGCCAAACATTATCTTCTCCTCTCTGAACAGTACTAAAAGAAAATTAACATACATGAAACAAATTTCACGAGAAATGGAAATAAAATTTCCCAAGCACACACTGATGAAAAATGTACTTAAACAAAAGCAGATCCTTAAAGCAAAATTCGAAGCACTAAGAGAAGAGAGAATCATTCAGTGTGTCAAAGACAAGCAGTAAAGGTTTGCATCACGGATTCTGACAACCTGAAGATTGGTTACTAAATACCAGCACAAAGGCTTCAAGACGGGGAAGACTCAGAAAATGTGGCAGCTGAAACATCTGGTAGTGAAAACCCAAAGGAAATGTCTGTCTTTTAAAATAAATTAATACCACTCCTGTGGAATAAACAAAGCACAGTAAGCAATTGCTACTACAGGTCTTTATATAATCTGTGAATACCTGTGATTGTCTGTGAATAAATGGTACAAACTGAAATGGGGAACACATCCAGAATGCTGTAAACAGTACAGAGCGAAGGAAAGATAATACTATGCACTAGTTGAGTGCCTGGCTTTTTACATATATCACTTCACATAATCCTCATGACACTTCAGGGAGGTAGACAGACCATTCTCATTTTATAGATGAGGAAACTGGGATCCAGAGGTTTCCCTGCATAAGATCATACTCAGAGTAACCTGTGAAGCAGGATTGAGGGTTCTTTCCTCCATATCTCAGTTCCTCTCATCAGGGCTAAAACAGTATAAAACTATTCTGACATTAAAAATATACCTTCAATATTTTTGAAGGGTCCCAGAGCAATCCCATTGGCCAGGATGAGGGCAAAAGCTGGTTATTATATGGATCAGAAAAGCTCTAAGGTTATACAGGTCCTTTTCTTGTCCCAAAAGATGCTTAAGATAAGGTAGGGAAAAGTAAGAAGCTGGAAACACGCTCAGTTCAATTCTGCTCAAATCTAGAAAATCAACACCAAGCTCTTTTGGATTTTTGTGGGATGTCGGGATGTCGGGAAGGGGAGAGGGACAGGAGGAGAGAGTGGAGGAGGGCAGGGAAAAAGAAGAGAAGAGAGTGGAAGGGGCAGTTTGAAGGAAAAAAAAAAAGAGGGAGAGAAAAATGGAGGACTTGAAGTTGGAGAGAATGATTCAGAGGAATTAATATCCCACTCTGCTAAGGAAGCACATAATTAAAACTTCATCTTCTGAAACATCTAACTAAAAAAGACACAAGATTAGCAAGATTAGCAAGCCTCTCTCAATTTTTTTTTTTTTTTTTTTTTTTTTTTGCTTCTGTCTCAAGCACTTTTAAATTGCCTACACATTACAGAATGTTTTATGTTTGATTCTCTTTTAATACCCTGGTGAATATTGGGAGTGTTTCTTAATTTATGTATGGTGTGGTTCTGTTTACACATAGATTCCATTAAAATAAAAATAAAAAGATATGTGTGTCTGTGAGCGAGTGTGTGCAGTATGACAGGAGGAGCAGGCAGTAATTAAGGGAGAAGGAAGAAGCTGATAAAAACCTATTTCTTCCCTTAGCCACCCCCATCAAAAAAGAAAACTGTAAGTCATGAGCAAAATATAATCTGAGTTTTACATGAACATTATAAAGATTCTTATTGAATGTAAGTTTTAAAAATGTTATTGTGTTATAAAATTTAATGGAAAATTTTTCTTTCACTTAAAAATAAACCCAAATACCACAGACATTTCCCAAAAATTCCAGCTGTCTGCTTGCTCTCCTTGAGTATCCAGTGCTATTTTATTTTTTCTCCATTGGTAGTTTAAAGGTGTGCTGTTTGATAGGTAATAATATTTTAAAGAGTTTAACAGAACTAAGATTTTCCAATGTACTAAACAGTTTACTTTCACATAATTGAGGTACACATTGCAAAAGGAGAGTGTTTTAGCTGGAAAATTTTCTCTACTGGTAAAAAATTATCATCTCAATGAAAGAATATACTCTAAATCAAAGAAGATTTCAGTCCAACAATTTAACAAGTACACTAGGTGTAAGCGTGAGTGTGAAATTATGGAAGGGCCAAGCACAGGAGAAAATAATCTCTAATTTGTAACAAAGTCCAAGAGTATTTCTAGTAAAAATATTTTTACATACTACCACACCCAATACATTGCATTTTTTTCTCCTATGTTCTTTTTTTCCACTGAAGCAGTTATGGCCCACTTACATTCCTTTCCAAATACAGAGTCTCCATCCATCCATCATCCATCCATCCATCCTTTCATTCATTCCGTTCAACTAAAAAAGCATTCATTTTGTCCCAACCAGGTGCCTGGCTTATGCTAGCACCGGGGAACAGAGATGAATAAGGTACTGTCCCTGCTCCTGAGGACTTTATAGAGGAGACTTAAGTGTATTCAGGTAATTATAGTGCCGTGAGGGAGGAGCTACATTAAACATAGGAACAAAGGGTATGATATCAAGACTCTAAGAAAACAGAAATCTCACCCTCACCTCTTACCTCACCTCCACACACAAGGTTCAATTTACAGTTCCTAAAAGCAGTTTTCTCCCATGTTTGCCCTCTGTTTGTTTTTTCGCACTTCGTCCCTCGAACATGCTGACCCTTTGTAATCTTCCGCTGTTCATCCTCTCCTCCTTCCCCAACAGGATTAGGGATTAGTCAATTGACTCTCACAGCATCTCTAAGGTGATACCACACTATTGTTTCCTGAGTTTATTCCCTCAAGACTATAAACTACTTGAGGACAGGGACCATATCTTTCATCTTCTCATGTAACGAATGAAGGGAGAAAGGAAATCGTTACAAGTAAACAAAACCTGACACTAAATTTCCCTGTGCCTTCCCATACACATATACTCCTCATCACCACCACTATCAAGGACTGTGTTTGGTTTTTGAGTTTTTGTTTTGTTTAGTTTTACCTTCTATGAAGGTATTTAGAATGTTTCTCTTTTAAAGGATTTTTCTCCTCAGAGGCAGACCATTCATTTACTGTATTGGCAAAGAAAAATAGCGAAGTGTCAAGATATCTGAACTGAAAATATTCTGGAATTTTTGGTTTCTTTTCATTGCTTTTTACACAGCTATATAAATGTGGACTTATTCTGAAAATCAACTTGAAACACACATTTCATGGTATTTACAGGTTTTATTTTCTTTTTGCATTTCATTTCACTGGATAGTTGTTGAAAATGTGGTATAAATCAACTACATTTATACTGGCTATTTCAAAACAGATGTCCATGAGACACTGATTTTATATACTTTAGCTAGTCAGCCAGTTTGGAGGAAATAAAAGATGAGGGTAAATTATTAGAAAAACAATTACTAGTTGAATGATCTGATACATATTAAATTAAAAGAAAGAAGACCAGAAAAAGAAATTCAATTTTCTATCTCACATAAATTCATTTTAATTGTCCAAACAATGATATAAATATCATTTCAGAGCTGTTGAAAAGGGAGTTTAATATTATGAGGCATAAGTGTTTAAATCATGAATAAAAATATATAACAGACAAAAAAATAGCACTTGCAAATGAGAGACTGTCTGTGTTAAATATATTTGGATATGTCAGTCACTGCTGTATTTATTCAATTAACCAAATTTCTGGGATTTCATTTCTATTTTGCCACCTGGTGAATAAAACATGTTAAGTTCATGTTGTCTGTGACCTTTAACTAAAAATTTCATTCCCCAGTCATATTCTGCCTTGGTGATCAGTATTTTATGCCAAGAATTTACTTGTCATCTGACTAAGTTTCCTTTTCACATGTAATGTTTCTGCTGGATTACACCATCCTAAATGACTGCACATGAGGTGACAGAACTAGCTGAAGGATTTGCTATGCCCAGTAGTTCTTTTAAAAAACCATTGAAAAGCCATTACAAAACAATGAGAGCAAGCACAGGTTCTGTTTAGTTTGGTCATTTGTGCTCCACGACTGATGGTGGCTAACAGGGCATCTAAGTACATGCACCTATGAAGTGTCACTGAATTGCACAAACATTTTTACTGAATCTGGAGCTCCATCCCCAGAATCCAGGGTTTATTTACAGAAACTGCACCATTAGTTGTCTTCCCTGGAGGTTTTGACCAAACTTCTCTAAGGCAATGTGTCTTTACCAGAGGTCCTTAACCAGGGTTCTTAGAAAATGGTCTATGAACTTCCAGAAACAATCATGTATGTAAGTGTACAAACAGATATGCATGTTTGTTTCAGGAGATAGTTCATAGCTTTCTTCATATTCTGAAAGGGGCTGTGACCCAAAGATGACTGGAACCTTAGCCTTTGCCAGGGATTCTGACATATAGTTGGTGGCTCAGGTTCTCAGAATCCATCTGCTGCTGTCCATATATGCACAGCTGCACACCTGTGAGCAGCACAAAGCCTGAACCCAAACACAGCCATCTCTGGGGTTCAATGATTAGTTTGACCACTTGAAGTGACACCTAGACCCTATCAAAAGTAAACTTCACTCAGTTGCCTAATTAAGCACACAATAAAACTGGGGAGCTCAAAACTAAAAGTGTGTCCTCATGTGTATCCTCTACCTTTTTCTTCTTCAAGACGTGTCTCCATAAAAACAAACTTAGGCTTTTCGTTTTCCTCTTCTGAGATATTTCAAACAAAAAATGTCAGAGAATAAGGCAATGCATGTCCACAAACCCATCACCCATTTTGCCTTATTTACTTCAGGCTTAGGTATTTGATTTTTTTTTAAATAATTATACTATTCAGGTAGAACTGAAATCCTGCATACCCTCAATTCATTCCCCTCTCTTTCTCCAGATTTAAAAGCTATCTTTGTATCTATCAATTTAAAATACTTTTTAAAATATTTGTACTATACAGGTATGCTGGTCTAAACAATATAAAAGTGTGGGTTTCTGTGTTTTCAAATTTTATATATCTGGTCTCATACTACAAGAATGCTTTTGCAACTTTATTTTTGGCACAACATTAGCTTTGAGATTTATTGATACCTAATTCTTGTAGCTCTAGTGCACTCCTTTCAACTACCGGATGGTATTTTGTTGAACAATAACACTATCACCCATTTACACATATTCTCCTTATGGACATTTCTTTGTAGATTAACAATGATGCTGCAGTGAGCATTCTAAGCACATTTCATGCGCCCATCGGCATGACACCTCCCTGGATACCCTCCCTGGACTCCATGGCAGGAAGTGGTCCTTCCTTCTACTCGTGCAGAGCACTATTCTTTAAGGGCAAAGGCTCACTGTCAGCCAATTCAGTATCCATGGCCCCTGACATTATGCTTTGATACTTAATGAGTCTGCTATAATATGTATTAGATGGAATCGTGCCTCAGGTTTCTCTCTATGGTAACTGTTGTTGTGCCTCTCTTAACTTTCCTACAAGTTTGCCCATGTTCCCTGGGAGTGGGTCTTCCATTGAGCTGTCTTGTACAAGTGCTTTATTTTTAGTATATCTTCAATATTTACTGAGTGACTGAACAAAAGTAATAAAGGAGAAATGTCGCTTCATTTCATTAAGTGTGAGAGAGTTTAACTGCTGCCAATATTACATTTTGGTTTTCTATCAACATGGTCCTTATCCACTTCATCAAGTGCCCTTTCTTCACAAACTAATTTATTAGTGCTTACTGTCAATACTGAGATCTAAAAAGGGAGTTAATTCCATAGAAACTTAGAAATAAAGGAAATTAATTTGCCCCATGATGGCCAAACACATAGTGGCCTCATTTAGTCCCTTTGTTTTGATTACAAGGAGAAGACTGCTTTACATTATGTGGACAAAAGAGGGTTTATGTAAGTGTACCTATAGACTGGACAGCTATCAGAAACCGAGGGAGCTTGAGAAACAAGCTAAGCTCTGTCACAGGCCCAGATGGTCTCCCTCTCATCTTAGGGCAACTCTGCTTTGCTCTGGGTCTGCTCTGCTCCCTTCTGTATTCTGTTCAGGTTCCTCTGATCATTCCTGGTTTCTGTTCCCTCCTAACTTCACCTTGCACTCTCCTTCATGCACCATCACCCGGACTCCAACTAATGGCATCCTTTCAATTTTAACCCTGCTGATAGTTGACTCACCATTATCGTCTTTTCAGCCCATCTCTGTAACTCCCCAGGGCAGGGATATTTGACAGATAATATAGTTGCCTAGATCAGAGTTTAAGCAGTTTCAGCTTTGTGGGCCATAAAATTTCTGTTGAAACTACTCAACTCTTGCTGTAGAACAACAACAGCCAGAGAATGTGCATGACTGTATTCCAATAAAACTTTATTTATAAAAACAGGTGGTGGGTGGATGTGGCCCATGAGCCAATTTAATCACCCCTGGCCTTGGCAATGGAGGTCTCAGAAAGGAGTGGGAGTGGGAGGCATCTGCCAACATCCTCATACAGAATCAGCACAAACATAGGCAACAGCCTCAGATCTATACAACTTGACCAGAAACTGACCGTTCTATGCTTATGTTTACCAAGGAAACTTCCAATGATGGCATGGTTTTGTTTGTGGCTCTGCCTATAGAAAAAGAATAGGCTCCTTCCCTAGGCTCTAGGTGGATTTGAGAATTCTAATTCATCTGAGAGTTTTATAGGTTTAGTAAGCAAGAACCCCTTCAAATATTTTGAAAGTGTGCAAAGTAACAGTGACTTCTATCTCAGTGCTCAAAGGCATGGATGGTGATCTGTCAATGGGACAATACCTCTGGCCTATGCCAACGATGTTCACAAGGGCATAGGCCGGACATATTGTCCCACTGACAGATCACCATCCATGTCTCTGAGCACTGAGATAGTGAGTATCATCTTTCAGTATATGCTCATGGAACTCTGACACTAAACCAGTCACAGAAGAACTTGCCCCCAGGTAGTTTCCAATCAGAAGGCTCTTCCACAATTCAAGGAGGCCTGAACTGGTGGAATACACCTGCTGCACATGGATTCTGATCAGAAAATGGCCCTTTAGTTTTACTGAAGGCCTCTGTGTACACATGCAACAGTGAACTATGCAGACCAGTAGGTACCTGTATTTTTTTTCTCCATACACTTGTGGGTTTTGCAGACATAGGCCCAGTAATAACTAAAATCTGTTCCACTTATGGATAATTGTCATATTTGGTAAGGAAAATGAATGTTTGAGAAATTTACTATTTTTATTTTTAGAGGCCCATACAGCAAAGTTTATTCTTAAAATAAACTTACCATTTGTTGCTGAAGTTATTCTTTTCAAGCGAATGAAGGGGTGTTTTCACACATTTTGATTATATATGTGAGCATGCATATAAACATATTTAAAAGACAATATTCTCAATACTGAGATACAGCATCTGAGAAGAGATACAGTGATAGATGGAATCCTGCTGGCAAAAATCCAATTATACCAGAATTTGAATTATTTTATTATACAAACTAACAATGGGCATAAGGTGACATCCACTGGAGACCATTAATACTAATGTAATCTAGCTACATTAGATATGGATATGCCTCATACATCTTTTCCTTAACCTACTACCAGCTTAGCTTCCAGCTTGCCCTTAACCAGGGGTACAGTACATCACAAGAAGTACCTTAAGGGAAGTGGAAATCTGTAGATTAATTAGGAAGAAAAACTTTCAGGAGGCTAGAAGTCACTTTCTGTTCAGATTTTTTCACAGGTGATAAAAACACCATAACATAGGCAGAAAAAGGAAAATTCATGCCAAAATTAAAGCTTTTTCCCTTTTTCCCCTTTTTAAAGGTTATAATGGCTAGATTGCAAAATAATCCAAGAAACCAAGCATACAAACTGAGAACAAGCCAGAAATAGATACTCGAGTTCTGGATATCCTGGAAAAGATGGACTCAGGAAATTTGTCTGGGCATAGCATGAAGCCACTGGGGTCCAAACCCAAGGCACTCACCATCTCTGCTGCTCCCACGAAGCAGATGAGAGGAAACCAGGAACTGGAATCCCACCTGAAGGGAATTTCCATACCATATGTCATATACTGGCAATAACTGTTATACAGCTAATGTTATTTAAGTTATTTCCTACTTATTAAACTTCCATTCTGACAACCCCATTGTAAGAATTTAAGCAAAAGTATTTGGCAGACCTACAGTGCCCCGAAAGTCATGTCTTCCCAGGGATGCTTCCCAGGGGTGCTGAGAGAGGGTAATATTTTGTGACACAAATTACCTGGAGAACTCATGTTCCAAGCATCATACATAGCATTTGTAAAACACTCTTCATTTGCAAAACTGTTTTGGCAGGCATTCCCAAGAGCCTGATTCAGTGGGTACTCACTATGATAAATCAGGTTCAAACAAAACCTTGTTACCCTAGAGCTCTTCAGAAAATGCACATGGTTTGTTGAGAGGATGGTGGTGGTGGAGGAGGAAGGGGACAGAGAAGAAAGTAGGCATACACAGTAAAAAAAATACCATATGGGACACAGAAGGTTACAGTAAGAGGTGCATCTTGTCTCACTCTAGCTTTCCTGTCCTGTTCTTAAGTGATAATTTCCATCAAGCAGTTTCCTTTAATCCTTTTCAGAAAGTATCCATTAATATGCATGCATATATGGGGTGTTTGTGTATGTGTATACATGCATGCATATATAGATAGTATTTTACAAAAATAGATACTTGTGTATACTATATACATTATTTTGAACCCTGATTTTTTTTCACCTAACAACTCATTTTAGAACCATGCCACATTGTGGCATGCATATCTACTTCATTCTTTGAAAGGATGCATAATTTTCCCTTGGACAGGTTTGCCGTCATTGATTTAACTAGTTGCTAATGATAGAATTTTATGTTGCTATTGTTGTCTTTAATGACAAAACAATGCTTCAGGGAAAAGTCTTATGTTTACATCTCTGCAAACTACATGGATCACTGATGCCTGTAACAAATATGTAACAGGTGGGGCTATCTTTAGGAGCCATCAAAAATTTTAATAGATTGATACTGCTACATGGGATGCAGATTTGGTCTGTGTGTTTGAGGTGGCTGAGCAGTGGCTACCACAATGAGTATGTTTAACAGATGACACAAAATTAGACCTTCTTTGGTAGGTGGGTCAGGGTTTAACAACTGTAGGTCCCTTTACTTGAGAGTCAGTGATAAGCACCCTGCATTTGTGTATAAATCTGTTCCATGAAGGAGTTTGTAGAGTTCTCACTGTCTGAATGGTGACACGTCAACACTGTTCCATATGGAAGCAAGCAATAGCCACATGTTAAAGAGAACTGAGACTCTCCTTTACCTGCCCTCCATCCCCAGGCTGTGTATGGGTAATTAGTGAAGTGGCTTAGAATCAGAACCATCAGTGAGGACATTATGACAACTGAAAAAGAATATTTTAGATATTCATAAAGTCACTGGAGTTAAGTAGAGCAAAAAGAATTGTTCATAAAGAAAAACTGGAGTCTAACATTCCCCACCCATTTCTTCTCTGCCTCAAAACTTTTCTAGCTAAAAGGAAGGAAGACGACTGAAGAAGCACATATAGTGCACATTAACCTCTCATGCATATACATGGCCCATGAAGAAAATAGTTATTTACAGGCCAACAATCTTAAACAACCAGAATTCTTTTCTTCCACCTAATTGCCAAATGATTAATGAACCCATTACCTTTGTAAAGATAATATTAACCATAAAAAGTATATTACATATAGACAAAGAAATACCAGGAGGTATTTCAGTTCAAATAAATTTTGACCATTTTGATATCAAAAAGGATATTGTACTTGCACAGCTGGAGATGTGCCTCACCCCAAGCAGGGCAAGGATTTCAGGGTTCAGGGTCATCACATCTGGCTGTTTCTGCCTGTGTCTGACTGTTGTGGCACAGTCTGTCTTGGGCAAGGGAATGGGGTACGAGCCCTGTTTAACATGGCAGATTTAAATACAGATGCTTGAGATCATTTGAATTTCTGCATGAACACATTTGCCCTGCCCTAAAGAATTTACCACGTGATGAAATAGTGTGTGCTAGTGCACATGCATGTGAGAAGAGTGCAAGAGTGTGTGAGAGAAAGAGAGAAAGATGCTTTTGGAGTCCTTACATAATGTTTATAATTACTCTTCCCTGCCACTACTTCTTGAATTCTGGAGATATTTCTCAAAAAATGTTCACATCTGGAAAGAAACCAGTGCTGCAACCAAATGAACACTATTTTTTTATTTGATCTCTTTAGTTACTGGAGCCTTTAAAGATTAAGTCAATATATAAAGATTGATTTTAGCCCCAAATAAAACTCTCTCTTTAGGATTTATCTTTCATGGAAAAAAAATAGAAGAAAAAGAAAAATGATAGAAATTAATATATTTTGCTGTCAATTAAGTAGCTCCAAAGGGGGAAATATTTAGCTCTTTATTATGCAGAGTAAAAAGGTACTAAAATTTTTTTTAATAAAGAATATTCTTCAGGTAATGATTGAATAAATAATAGTATTTTAAATTAACGTCACTATTCATTCTTTTGAAACCATAGAGTACCTTCGGTGGACAAAGGTTGGGACAGATCACATGATCTAAAATTGAAGTAATTTCTGTATCAGGCAGCAGGAAGGCTTGGACACCAATACTGACTCTGACATACCCGATCCTGGACAAGTTACTTAACACTGTTGCAATCTCAGTTTTCCCATCTAAAAAAGGACAGTGTTAAAGGACATCACCAAAGGTTCTTCCAGCTTTATAATATTATTATTTATATGTTCAAAGCAGTAGTCCCTGGCATTTTTTTCAAACTTAAATTTTAAAAATGCTTTTATCCATGCATTCAAAAATGTAAAGATTATAAAATATTTCCTGACATCTGAGAAAAATCTTTTTGTTCATTCTCAAAGAGATTACATATACAACAAGAAATATCTGGCTATACAATCTTGACACCAAATACAATGCTGTTGTAAAAAATATTATATTGCAATTCATTTACTCATTTATTCATTAAACACATGTTTATTAAGTGTGCCTATTATTGCAGTATTTCCTCCTCTAAAGAGGCTCAACAATTATATTTGGCGAGCAAGCAGAAAAAGTACCATTATTGTGCCAAGAATTATATAAAGAGTTTTCACATTTTATCTCATTATTTCCACATTTATCACATGGTGGGTCTTAAGAGAGGTTAGTGATTTGCCCAAGGTCACACATGTTCAGTGTGTCTGATTTCTGGAGACTTCTTTATCCCCCTTACCTTGGCTACACAGTTGCCAGCCCCGGACTGTGGCTCCATCTGCTTTTTATTTCCCTTGCATACCACTGTTAGAAAAATTCTCGGAATCGCAGAGACTGAGTCATCTACCTGGTTATATCAAAACTCCATCAATCAGGGCCATTGCTATTGTCAAGAAACCATGTTATTCATCCTCTGCTGCTGCCTTATCACACGGCCCAAACTCTCCATCCCAAACTTCCATTTTCTCTAAGTCCTGATCTCTTTTCCTCCAGGATCTTGATCATCTCAATTACTTTAATCATTCCTCTTTATGGGCACACTTTCCATATGCATTTATATCTGTACAGACCTCAAGCGCTTGGAGAAATAAAGGTTTAGCTTTACTCTGTTGCTCCCTAAACTACCATTCTCTCCACCCCCCTTCACCCATTCATTGCTAAAATTCTCAGTTCTGCAGCCTAATCTGTCTCCTCCTTTTCTCCACCACGCACAGTTCCCTGCCTTATCTCAAACTTTTTAGAACTGCTTTGTACTTATCAGCATCTCTCTTAGGAACTAGAAGATTACTTTCAAAACCATGCTTTCTAAATTTCTCTCCTGGAATCCCTTTCCAGTTACACCTGCTGGGACACTCCCCTCACCATGCATATGGCTGATTGCTGTGCCTACACACTACCCAATTACTGGGGTCTGGGGCCCTTTTTTATAGGACATGTTGTGTGTGTTTTTTCCTTGTGAAACTGGATGCCGTTCTAACACATGGTGCTGTAGATGGAATCCATTCCTGGAGGCTGTTTTCTTCTAGGTTCTATCACCTCCTACTTTTCTTAATTCACATCTTCACTGCTCCTCTTTGCAACTCTCTTGCCCGTCACAATGCTTGTTTGAGACTCCTTCCTCCTGTGTATGCAAGATTGCCCTCTTTTTCTTCTCTACTTCACAAACCCCTCTTTCTCCTCTCATCTCCCAAATGCCAGGATTCCCTAAACTTCTCTCCCTACCTTCTTCTCTTGGGCACCTTTATTATTTCTTCACCCATCACCTCTACATTGGTAATGGACAACCCTCTGTCTTCATCTCTCTCTCAGTATCTAACCAGGTTACAGGTCCACTTGTGTATCCCATCTCTCCCTGTAACAGAATTAATCAACTCCTGCTTAGTCACAGTCACACTTGTTTGAAACCTTGAAAACTTCGACCCTTTTCATCTACCGCCCCCCAGTTTGCTTTCCAAAAGCTAATCAGGGACCAAGAACTCCAGCTCTCCCTTGGAGAACTCTCTCCTACTTCCCTTCCCTTCATATCCCCAGATCTAGCACTTCATGCTAACTGTCATGTTACACTTCTCCCAAAAACCCATTCTGGAGCAACCACTAGCTTAAATGTGGCCTTTGAAGGAAGTATAAAAAAATACATCATACGTTTATTGGGAAAGGTCCTTTAAATATGTTATCATGTACTTTAGAAACCTATGACAATATTACAATGTGGAAAGGGACTTTGAACCAACAAGAAACAAATTTAAAAAAATCCAGGTATTTGCTTTTAGTCTTTTTTTTGGAGGAAGAAAGTATGATCTCTTCTTGACAGCAATTGTGAATTATGGTATCTACCCTTGAATTAGAGTATTCCATTTTCTCCAGCACAATGTGATAGCTTCTTAACTGTTCTTGTTTATGGTTGTCTAGGCTACCTCACTTAGAGCCATCTATAAACTTATTTTTATTCTTCACTTCCTGCCCTGAAGGCTGGAATAAAACTCCATACCTATGAACTCTGGAAAACAGCTCTCCGCAGCATGACCCAGCTAGTTTAGGAAAAGTAATTTGTAAAGCAACTCGTCAAGTCCAACACTGGAAGCAAAAGCTCTAGAACCATGTAAGGGAATCTTTCCTGCTAGGAATACTGTGAAATTCTAACTTCCATTTTCAGGGGTATGACTTGGGTCTTTCTACTGAGAGAAAGGAATAACAAGGTACTTTAGCATGGTCAAACCAAACTGATGGCCTAAATGACTCTCTAAAAGTCAACAAGACTCATACAAATATGGTAACTAGATACTTTTGTTTCCTTGTGTTTTATTTCCTACCTTTGGAAGGATAATCTCAGTGGAAGACTGAAGAAAGACTATGTGACTAAGGTGGTTGGTTCCTTTGGGCTGATTCTAATCACCTCATTCTATTTATCCTTGATGGACTGCTCAAGATTTGATCTAAATCTAAAAGAACTTATCTTCTAGGGAAAAATACTTGGATGCCAATTTGAATGTTCAAGCTTGATAAAACTGCTGCCCCTTAACAAAGTGATTGTCATTTCTTCTAGTTGTCAAGGACTGCATGAGTAAGAGCAGACACCCCTTGGTTGCAGAGGTTCACCAAAATTCATTTGTATTGCCATTCAACTTCTCTGTCTTTCCATTTGATAGAGCAAAACAGAACTATGGGATTTAATCATCCCAGATGATAAATTTAAAATGAATTTAATATCACCTCATAATTCCTTAACCTGATTATCAATTTAGTTCAGAAGTCCATTTGAAGTTGAAGGATATAATCTTAAGGAGATGGATCAAGAGCATCTTAGGGTCACAGTAAACACACATTCTTACATTTACTGAGCTTAACCGTCACCATCGAGCACCACACTCTAATTGAAGAAAAGAGCCAAATTATTTTTGAATCTCTGGAAAAAGTCAGTCAAATGGGAAGAAGTGTTTCCAAAGCGTTCCAAGGACATGTTATATGGTGGACAGTGAATAACACTGAATGAATGAATGAATAAATGAATGAACAAATGGAGGAACATTCTAGGCCCCATAGAAGCCTGGGTACAAGGTTCTCCTTCCATGTACTAGAATTAAAAAGTTAATGATATTAGAAACTTAAAGCATGTACTGAAAATAAATAGGCATCTCATTTGATTAAAAAAAAACTTTTGGTTCACATTATTACTCCTCAATTATTTGGGAGGGGAAGTAAAATCCCCAAACAAAGTATTATGAAGCAGAATTGGTTTCTTTTCTATTTTTAAAAATACTTTGGAGCAAATTAAACATACTCAGAATGTTTTATTAACTAGAACATTTGGTTTAACTAGTTTAATTGCTACTCTTCAGAAATTACTATGATCAGTGGGAACTCCTGTGTTCGGTCTCTGTGTGCGAATGCCCTGAGCGGAACACTCACCTGTACAGGCAGCTGAACACCCAGTACCAAGTTTTCCAAGGGGCCAAGAGAACTGGCAATCAGCTGCTCTCTAAATGGTGATACTAGAGTTTACCTTGTAAATTCCTTCAAAAGGAAAAGCAGCCAAATGCTGTTGGACAAAGGCCAACCTTTGTTTTTAATCAAACTAGAGAAATGGTTTGTAGCTCAGTAAATAGTAAACTAATAGCCTTCTAGACTAAAAATTCCTTAAGGGAATAGGCTGTGTATTATTTAGTTCCTATAGTTCCTACGTCAGGGCCTTATACATAGCTAGAGGTTAAGTTATTGAACCAGTATTAACAAATTATTATGCCCTCATTTTACAAACCAGAAACCAGGAAATATATCCAGGGGCTCAAAATAAGTGGAGAGCAACCTACATTCTTTACCTCATCCAGCCCTCTAGATTCATTCAGGTGTGAGAGAGAACAGGTTTAGAGAAATGGAAGCCCTAATCATCATTCCAATACTATAAAAAGTCATGGGAAGAGTTTTCACAAGGTCTATGTTTGGAAAAATTTTATAGCTAGGGGAAAAAAAGTACTTTTCTATCTCATATGTACCTCTATGATACCTTGCATTTTGAAGTTATGCTTTAACTTCCTAATTAAACATGAGAACTGTAGTTTTCTGCACCAAATTATAGAACCATAGATCTGAGTAAGGAAACCCCTAACGACTATAAGAGTCTATGTGGTAAATATTTTTATGTTAACTACTATTAAACTACATATTACAAACATATTTTGACTTCTTTGATGTGCCTTTTTCTATAATTCTATATGGAATAAAGTTTAATTTCTGATTTATTTCTCAATGAGATACAGTAGTCTACTTCCAAAATGAAAAGCATGATATTTTTAAAAATTATGCACTGAATATCTGAGCATTCCCACATTTTAGAAATAGTAGGTAAACAGGTATTAGAAAACCTCAGCAATTTTAAGGCTTAACCTCACCACTTCCTAAGAAACTTGAGCCTAACTAAAACTCCAAGAAAAACAGAGTTCTCCTCCTGTATTTTTAACCTGGGCATCCTTTTGGAGATCTCTATTAATTATTGCAGAGTGATATGCAAATTACTTATGCATGCATGACACTCTTGGAACGGGTGGACAATTACATCTCTTGATTAAGACCAGACAGCTTTAAAAGGAAGAGAATCAAATTATATAACATGGTAAAAGAGAAATGAGGAGAAACACCACTCCAGAAAGGATATGGGGGGGGGGGGGAATAAGAGTAATATAATCGGGGGGATGAGGGAGATGGGACAGATGGAAAAAGAAAGCAAAAAATGTACAGGAAAAATGTATATGTAGGAGGGGAGAGAGAACCATAGAAGGTAAATGGTATGTATTTATACTAGTATGATGAAAACAAAGAGTATTGTATTCATTATTTTAAAAAGAGAAAGAAAACCCTGTAAAATCAGTTTCAAGCAAATACATTCTATACTCAGATTTTATGAGACTTAAATAAAGCAACCACCGCTATTTGTTTAAATGAATCTTAAGTATTCTAAATAGGGAATTCAATGGTCATAAGAAATGTATAGTATCAACAAGTCACTATAGAAATTTGGGTCCTCAATACAAATTGGCATACAATTTAAATTAGGAGAACTTCAGGAAATAACTGTCTGGAAAAAAAGTTGTAACATTCAAATAATCCCACTGGTGGCAATAATCTAGGTGAAATTTGATTTTAAAAAAAAGAATGAAAATCTGGGCTTGATGCTATAGATGATACAAAAGAAGAAGGTACTTCCATTTCTTTTGTGAAGAATTACATAAACAATTAGAGGACAATTTAAGAATGTAATTAAGGGCTAAAACACAGAGTGCAAGTAACAAAAACAATGGGAGGTAAACAAAGGTAGGGGAATAAGCTTTAACTATCAGGTAAACCTTATGGAAAAATTAGAACTTGAGATGATTAGAACTTGAAGATAGAGGAACAAACATTTCTGATACTACTAAGTTACAAAGAATTTCCTAATACTAGGTTATAAAGGAATTTAACTACTGTTCGTTTATTCAATAAATATTTATTGACCATCTACTATATTACTAAGGGCTCAACTAGAATACAAACTAATTTAATTATTCCATTCATCTGATAATGACGAGTCTTGGCACCATCCAGGATCAAGACCCAGTGGCTAAGAACGTGAACTTTGCAGCCTGACTGCTTTGGTTCAAAATCCTGCTCTGTGATTAACTCACTGGGTGACCTTGAACAGGTAATTCAACCTCTCCTATCTCAGTTTCCCGGTCTGGTGAAGGGACGTACAATACTAATAGTACTGATAGAGCTATTCTGAGAATTAAAAGAGTTAATGCGTGTAAAACATTTAGAACAATGTCTAACATATAGTCGAAAATTTAAATGACTAATATTGGTGACAAATGATTTTTCCTACAACTTTATCCTGTCTTGCTTTTCCCCCTTAGTCTTGTATTTCCTTATAGCTACCATCACTCTCTCTTCTTTTCTTTTTGCCAAACTAACTAAATATAATCTGTGTTCCATTTCCTCTCTTCACTTGATTCACTGCAATCTGGCTTCTACCCTCACTACCTCAATGAAGGTGAACACTGATGAAGTCTCAAAATCACTGACGACTTGCACATTAGGACTCAATGCAATAAGAACTCCTCAATCCTTATCTTCCTAAAACACTCTACATTTCATAGTTGACTGTCTATTTTTTAAACTCTTCATTTCCACAACCACCTTTTTGTTTAATATTTCTTCAAATCCCTATGACTACTCCATGTCATTCTCCTTTCCCTCTGCTCACCCCTTAAATATTGGTGCTCCCCAGGTTTCCAACCTTGACCTAGAGCCCTCTCTCTTTACATACTCTCCTGTGGTTTTAACTCCTGTCTGTACTCATGACTTTCAAAAACTTCATCCACAAGCTGCTAGACCTACACAGTTGGAAGCCCCACATACACTGACTGAAGGATCAGCTTTTCCAAAGCTAAACACATCTTTTTACCCCTACACTCCCACAATCTGTGGCTCCACCTATATTCTTGGTTTCAGTTATAGCTTCACTCTCTCTCCAGCCGCTCAAGCGAGGAAGCTGGAAATAACAATCATATTCCTCTTCCTCATCTTCTACTTTCAATCATTCATTAATACATTTTGACCACATAGCCATATTTTTTTCTCCATTCTTACTAATAATGTCCCAGTCCAAATCCCACTTATCTCATCTGAATTGGAACAACAGTTTCAAAACTGATCTCCTTATCTCTAGTTTTTTTCACCTTGAATTCATCATGCACAGAGTGATCATTCTAAAATGGAAATGCAATGACATTATTACCTGCCTGAACCCCATCCCCCTTAAAGACTAACCATCACCTACAGGATAAAATCCTAGACCTTTAACATAGCAACTATGGCCCTCTTTCACATCATTTCTAATTTTTGTTCCAGTTTCAATAATGGCTATAGTTATCACATATTAAGTCCTTAATATTAAGTCCCACTGTGCTCAGAGTGTCACAAACACATACATACACACACACACACACACACTTAAACATCATAACCCCTTAATAGAGCATTATCATTCCTATTTTACAGATTAAGAAGCGAGTATTGGAAGCAACTTGCTCATAGTCATCAAATCAGTAAAAGTAGAGTTGATACTTGAATCCAAAACTAATTATGCTTCCTAGTGGAATCTCCTTAAGGTCAAGGTTTACACAATCCCCTTTTTTGAACCACCAGCATCGAGCACATTACCTGGTATATTTAATGGCTGTTAATTAAATGTTAAACTGAATTGACTGTTAAAAAAAGATTATAAAATTGTAATTATGAAAGGTCATCCTGAAGAAGGAACAGAGATGGTAGAATTACCTTACAGGTATTATAAATGGAAACAAAGACCACTATGACTGAGTGCGGAAAAAGTTGATCTCATCTTTTCACACAGGCTTCAGTTTAAAGATCTTTCAAAATATGACACAATCTCCATATTATCAACAGTAACTTTAAGAAGTTTTAAATTGTGTTTTATTCAAGTGTCTTATTTTACTTTTAGAGGAACAAAAATAAGAGAAAGATAAATATTTGCACCAACACAACTTCTCTGATAAAGGATACAGTGTATTTATATGTTTGTGTATGGAATATATATGTACCTATAATATCCATATATATAAATGGAAAGTTTAAACTATTTAAGTTTATAAATCAACAACTTCAATAATACTGCATGAATCTCATTCTTCAGACAAGCTGATAGAAAAGGACTAACGTATCACCTGAAATTCAGAGACTCATGAAAGTATATCACCAATTATGAAAAACTGCAGTTGTACAGCCAATCTATCTCCCAGGTTGCTATCAAATAAACAGGATATTTGTATATGGTTGAAGAAAAGAGAAATTAAAATGGAAATATCTACAAGTCACAGAACATAACTGAGCTATGGCTATTCTACAATTGGATTTCAAGTAGTTACACACCACTGGGCTAGGATAAAACATGCTCTGCTGGCATTTTCATCTGCCAAAACAACCATCTGCAATTAAAAATTAAAAGTGGCACTACTGGCACTACTTCTTTGCAAGCAATTATCAAAAGGCTGCTGGCTATCTTCCTTGTTTATAGTGTTTCTTTTATCAAGACTTCATTTCATTTTGTTTTGAAATATCTTTTCCTATGTGCTATTTCTTTTAGGCTATAATATTCCCAACACTATTATTTTAATACTTTTCAACATTTCTGATTGCATGATGAACCTGAAATACCGTAGCATATTTGTAGTTCTGAAAACAGATTGATACGAAGGGTATGGAATACTTTATGTTCCTATATTAGCACAGCATAACTTGCGGAAGTTCTCTCTGTATTTAATGGAAACTGGGGATCTTTAAAGAATCCAGAAACAAATCTTTTTAAATGCAATCATCAATTTTTACAGACATCAAATTCAGAAGAGAGCATATATTTATATAATAAAGTAATTTATTGGGTATGAGTCCTGACACAGGGAGGGGCCAATAGAGTAAAAATCCATCTTCCACAGGGAACCAATAATATATTTTGTAGAAATGGGGTGTCAATAAATTGATCAACATGTTTGCTGGAGCATCTTCTATCCTGCAGACACATCCGGTTACTGGGGAAATATAAGAATGAGCAAGACAAAGAGAGCTCTTGCCTTCAAGGAACTGGGGAGAGACAGGCAATAAACAGATTCCTCCTCCAAGCAGAGGAGGGATGTGCTCTGTTTAGTTCTTTAGAAAAATCACTTTGTGCTACTATGTGGCACACAGACCACAAGGGTTGAGTGAAGTTCAAGAAATCAGTTAGGAGCCAGCCTTCCTGCTCAGGATGAGGAAGGGAAATGAAAAAGAATTGGTTCACTAATTATTCCAAATAGTCATTCACTTTATTATGGTATTTTCGAGTCTCCACAGTATCCTCCAGCATCTCTGGTGGATCACAGACAACAGATGAAGAATTAGAGACCAGAAAGGTGAAATGACTTACTCCAAGTCACAAAGCTAATTAGTAGCAGAGGTAGGAGCAAAGCACTAGTCTCCTGCCTCTAGTCCCACACCTTTCTTCTCTAAAAGAATTATCATTATCTTGATTTCTAAGAAAACCAAAATGATTTGAGAGTTCCTTCATCTTTGACTTGCTCTGAAACTCCTCTATGAAAGGCTTCCAAGAAAAAGTATTTACTTACTCATTAAGAAAGCACTTACTGAGGGTCTACTAGATACCACGCACTGTGCTAAGTGCTTGGGATTCAGAGACTTTCTGTATGGGAATTTCACCCTCTTGTGGAAGAGACAAAGAAGTAGCCCACAATTATAACACAGAGGGACAAGCTCTATTATCACAACATTCCCAGAGTGTCACGGAACCAGAGACCCGTGACACCTAACTTATTCTGACAAGGGGAGGGAACCATCCAGAAAGTGTGCCAATGGGGAAGCAATTCTTTAATTGTGTTTTGAATAAACAGTAGGAGTTGACAGGCAGAGTGTGACGAGTGTGGAGAATCCAAGAAAACAGCCTGAGCAAAGCTATAGCAGGTACAGAATGGAGAAGTTCAGCAGGCTGGGGGTCAGGGTGCATATTAGAGAGGAGTGGTGACTGTACCTGAGGAAATAAAGATGGCCATGTCATAAGGGGTCTTGTGAGCCCTTCCAAAGAGTTTTGTGTTTAATTTACACTATTTTCTCAACTCTTAACCGCCCCTCAGTTACTTAAGTCAAATAACACTCACCTCACCACTGAATCTGCTATAGCAAAGGCCATCAGTGAGTTCCTTCTTGTCGTATCCTATGCACGCCCAACTTTTCTAGTCCTTTCTGCAGCACTGGAATCTGCTGTCCATAATCTTCCTGCACACACTTCCTTCCTTTGCTTTCATGAAAATGGGTCTCCTAGCTTTTTCCTTGGCATTTTGGCTGATCTGTCATGGTTTTCCCAGGTTTCTCTTTGGGCTTTTAGTCTTCCATCTATGGCTTGATGCTTGTGTTCCCCAGGCTCTGATTTCTACCATGTCCCCATCTCATTCTGTGAATTCTCTGGGCTATCGCATTCACTCCATTCATTGCTTTACTACAAATTGGCTAGAGCCTTCCAAAATCTAAAACTCTAATCCAGACATCTAGACTAAGTCCCAGATTTATAAATGTATTCCTGTATTCAAAATATTTTGAGTCCTCTCTATGTGCCAGGAATGACCCGGTACGGATCTAAGACCCACTGGAAAGAGACTTAATATGTCTTGTTCACTTCTATGTTCCACTTACAATGTCCACTGAAGTGATTCACAAACATCTGAAGCTCAACATTTCCAAATCTGAACTCATTATTTGCCCTGAAAGTCTGACTCTCCCTTAGTCCCATATATTAGTGAACTGCACTATCACTTCCCAAATTACCCAAATCAGAATCATCCTCCTGGTATCACATATCAGGCTGGTGAAAACAACTTCCCAATTCTACCTCCTTAACATTTCTCTAATTAAACTCTTCCTTCTCTTTCCCAAAGTCACTACCTTAGCTCCTGAGGTAATCATCTCTCAGCTTTCTAGAACATTTCAGGTCACATAGTAGATGATCAACAAACATTTGCAGAATGAATTCATGAATAAAAGAATAGAAGAATGAATAAATATTTTGGACAATTGCTATTGTCTCCTTACCGTCCATACTGACTCCATTTTCGCACTCTCCAATCCATTTATCAAACTGCTGAAAGACAGACCTTTCCAAAATTCACATCTGATCATGTCATTCCTCTGATTATCATCATTCAATGACCACCACTGCCTACAGGATAAAGACCAGAGTCACATCCAGCATTTGAGGCCATCCACGATCAGATACATATGTGCTTTTTGTTCTACCCTCTTCTCTTGCTGCTCTCTTCAATCTGCAAACACTTTACAGTGCCTGGAATTACTGTGCTGATTTGCAATTCCACAGCTTTGCCCAAGTTGTTTTCTCTATGAAGACTGATATTCTCCCCTCCTTTGCTCACCTGAAAATTAACTGCTCATGCCTAACTTCCTCTTTAAAGGCTATGCTGACCCTTCTGCCTTCATCTCACCTATTTCCTTCTCTTTTTTCTCATGCAACTTTGTAGCTAATTCTATATTTGCACACATAACATTGTTTCACACTTACTGGTTCATACACTTGTAGTCATCACATGCTGGGATCTTTTCCCTCTGTGAGAGTGGAGCCCTTTTTATTATTAATTTGGAAATTAGCGCTTACATGTTTACAGATGGAAGGGTATATGTAAGGATGGATGTTTGCATGGATAAACAGATGATGATAAGGAGTCATAGAGAGATTTCAGACACAGGAATGAGTGATATAAGTTTTACATTTTAGAAAAAACACTATGGTGTCAGAATGGAAAACTGGAAGGCTGAAAACAGAAGCCATATGATCAGGCAAGAGAATATTACAAATCATTCAACAGAGATATTGAGAAACAGAGTGAGATAGTGGCAGTAGCAAAGGAAATGAGAGAATAGATTTGACCAGCATTTAGAAGGCGAACAGAATCTGTATATGAGCTACGACCATGTGCTAGTTACAAAATCGTGGTCTGTGATAGCATGAATATTCCCTCCTTGTTTTGAGTATGTTTGTACATAGAGCAAATATCTTTGTTTTCTTCTCTATCTTATCCCCTCTTCATATGACATAAGCTGTATTGTTCATATCATAGTATTTAAGTCACAGGATATCAAGTTTAAGGGTCAATGTTCTATAGCTGCTCACTGAACTGTGCCCTGAAGGTCTTCACCTTTCTGTATATACCTTGTATTACATAATAAGGAAAGAACTGAAATTGTGGAACTGTAGAACATAACAGTTTTTGTAATTACCTATATGACTGCTTGTTGAGCTGTACATCAAGAGTTGATACCTTTCTGTATGTATGTTATATTTTACATGCATGGAAATGGCTGAAGTTGTGGAACTGTGACCCATGGCATTCTTTGAGATTTGCTAACTACTTGTGAAATTACACATTAAAAGTTATCACTGTTATGTATATATGTTAAAGTTCACAATTTAAAAAAAATGGAAAAAAAAAAAAAAGAGTGAATGTTACCCAAGGACTGCTTGCACCCTATTCTGGAGAGATTTAGTGCATTTCCGGTCGTACGCAGGACAGCTGAGTATTGTTAAGCGAAACACATCTGTTATTGTGTTCTATTTAGAGATTAAGTATAGTTTAAGGTGATGTGTATAGCTGCCAAGTTGACAAGGGGTGGACTGTGATGGTTATAAGTTCATGTGTCAATCTGGCCAGTTGATGGTGTCCAGTTGTCTGATTAAACAAGCACTGGCCTAGCCATTACTTCAAGGACATTTTGTGGCTGGTTAATAAACCAAAAGGCTGATTTATTAAATCATCAGTCAATTGATTGCATCTGTGGCTGATTATATCTATGATCAATTAAGGGAGCATCTTCCACAACGAGAGAATCCAATCAGTTGGATTTAATCCAATCAGTTGAGGACATTTAAGGAAGAAGAGAGAACTTTCACTTATCTTCTGCCAGCCAGCTTTTCCTGGGGAGTTCATCGAAGACCTTCATTGCAGTTGCCAGCTCACAGCCTGCGCTATGGAATTTGGTCTTGTGCATCCTGCCCTACAGAATTTGGACTCATGCATCCCCAGTTGCATGAGATACTTTTATAAAATCTCATATTTACAGATATCGCCTTTTGGTTCTGTTTCCCTAGAGAACCCTGACTAATACAGCCGATGGCAGCAGGTTTGAGAAAAATGAAGGCATCAAGGAAGACTTCCAGGTTCCTAGTTCAGGTAACTGGACAATGTTCTCATTTTTCTGTTTAATAGCAAATAATTTTTCAAAAAGCACAGATTTAAGAATGATAGTCCAATCCTTCTCTAGTTTAAAATATCTATAAATTCCAATCCATGGCATTAAACCAGGCAAAGATACACAGGACAAAGTGAAGAGTTACTTATATCTGCAACACTGTTTCCTGTGTACTTTCTCAAAACCGCATTTGTTGTGCCAATGCAAATTTATATATGGAGCCCTGTCATGCATTCCCCTAATACCACATTATTTTCTATAAAAGAAGAGGAATTTAAAAGGGAGAGACCATATTCAGAGAAATAAGTAGTCTCATATTTGAATAGTTCATACAATCAACCGAAGGAACAGCTGAAGACAGAACACACAGCTTTTTGATAAATCCTTAAAGAACCACAATAAGGGAACAGTCTCTTAAACTCAAATAATTAATGAATATTGGAGGAAAACATCTGAAATAGGCCACCTTTTGTTCTTGCCAGCAATCCACTGCTAGGCTACGCTATGTTCTCCTGAAACCACATTTCATACCATTAAAATACTACTATAATAATGATTTTCACATATTTAAGAGAAAATTTTCCTTACATGAAATATAACTTTAAGCATACTTTTCTTGTTTCTTGGCAGTGAAAACACTGGTCGACAAAGTAAATCCATCCCTGAAGTACCTCATTAATCACAGTGCACTTGTTCTTGGCAAGAACCTTAATGCGCTACAAAAACTGTTATTAAAGTAAGATCTGGGGATTCCCAGGCTGGCAGGGAATTAGTTAGTTATACCTCTCTAGAAATTGTTTTCTTATAATTTCATTTATTATTAATAAGCTTGTTAGACCTACAGCTCGAAGCAACTTTGCTTTTATTAATTTCATGTATAAAGTCCAGCTATTCTAAAGCTCATTTAAAAATCTTAAGCAGCAATTGCCAGAGATGGCCTCTTTCCCCAGGGTTGTAGATGTGCCCGACCGTCCCAGAAGATGATACTATCCATTCCCTCTTTGCTCTAATGTGGATTTAGCACCCTATCTAATTGCATCACAGTTTCAGACTCCAGAAACATATAACACAATCTTTAACATTAGCAATATTGCATTGACAAGTACATATTAATTACGTCCTTTCCACCACTAAGGACACAGCTCAAGTGACAACACCTGGTAAACAGTGGGTTATCCAAACTTGAACCTTTGAGAAAATCATGTATCAAAACTTAAAAATTCTGTAAAGTCATCAAGACCTGCTTATACACCATTTTGAAAAGAAACTGTTGTATTGCAAGAAGTCCTCATTTTTGTTCAAAGGCAGCAATTGGGAGATACAGAGTATATGAACCAACCAAAGTTGTCTATCCCTCTAGGAATATACAATGCATACTTTACCAAAAACAAAAGACCATAAAAGGCATGCTATTATAAATTCAACTCTGTAGAATATTCTTAGCATACTCCTGCAAACGAATCATTATATGTACAGTATATATTTCTGCCAAATTGAGCACAGATCATTATTGTTCAGTTTTCAGTAGATTCTGACAAGTCAAAATAATTTTCAGCTCATAAAATAGGACTAATTATATATCAAATCAGAGGGGATGAACATGAAAAGTATCAGTACTGTTTCTTCGCATCTATCAATACAGTAACAACATGTAAATCGATATGAATCTCACATAACTGAAAAGTTAAAACTTTTGATGCAATCATGATGGAACACAACATTCTCTTTGTGTACACTGTAAAATGGAAATTGGCTGGAATATTCTACCTAATGCTACATGTGCACATCATTCTGAGACTGTAAAATTTTCCAGACACCAGAGCCCCTCAGAATGTAGACTCCACCAATTTCCTGACTCCTACATGGTCAAATTCCAGCTTTCACCTATTACAAACCCAGCTCCTTCTTCCATGTTTGTGTGTGTGTGTGTGTGTGTGTGTGTGTGTCTGGTGTGGACGCCAACCATCAATGGTGGGAGCTATGTTTGGATGACGAACCTCATTTCAAAAACAAACCAGGTTCATGTGTTCAAAACCCATTTTACTAGGAAACAAGAAACATTAGTGAGTGCTTGCAACTTTCTCCATTGGCCTTCTAAGGCCGACATCTTAATATTTCATTTTAGCATAAAGAAGCAGTAACAACATATGAGAAGAGAAGAAGAAAGAAAAAAAAAGTGTGTAACGGCATAAAAACAACCTTAAAAAAAACCTAACTCTAGCAGGAGACTGAATGAATGGACCTTGTGGGAAAAACAGTAGTAAACTTTAAAGCCACTGAAAGGTTTTAAATGCCTCAGGGAAAAATAAACATTTGCTTCCAATCATTTTCTCATTAAGCATTCTCTGCTAGATGGCCAGGGTTTACTTAAACACACACACTTTGACTCCGTGCCACAAATGCCTACTTCACTCACTGCCTGATCGCTGTCCGAGGCGGCCCAATTGCGCGTCCACAAGGGCACCTCAGCCCGCGCTCTTGCGCCCCAGGCTCTCCTCTAGCCATCGCCTCGCCCGGCCCTGCTCGCCTCTTCCAGACCTTGGCCACTTTCTCCGTGACAAAAAGGGCTACAAGCACTGACAGATTTTCCGTTGGTGGCGGCTGGGGTGGTGGCGAAGCGTGTTTCCGGGCGCACTTGAAACCCAGCAGCTCTCCCCACCTACTAGCAGTTGCCCCAGCTCCTCCCCCAGGACTGAAGACACAGACCTCCTTTTTTTCCTCTCACCACTCGCCCGTACCCCTTCATCTCCTCTCACCCTCTCTAATACAGTTTCACAAACCTCACACCGACGCACGCCTCCCTTTGCAATTCCTAGCTCCCTGGCGCCCCGCTCATTTGAACTTTACGTATCTCGCGAACTAATCGCTCCCCATTATCCGCACAGCCTAAGTCCAAGTCTTCCCGGCTCACTACGCCCTTGGTGCCTGAAGCTGCCCGGTGGCTGATTAAGTGTCTTGGGGGAGAAGGTTCAAGCTGCTAAGGTCGGAGAGGTGGGACTGGGGGAAGTGGAGGGTTCTAAGAGGAAGATCACAAACACGTGCAAAGAAATAAAAGCCACCACGTGTGCGCGCGCGAGTGTGTGTGTGTGTGTGTGTGTGTGTGTGTGTGTGTGTGTGTGTGTACGCCGGGCAGGGGCGCGGACGAGAGCGCACCCAGTGGGGCTAGGCGCACGTGCCCCTGCCGGCGTGGCGGGGGGGCGCACGGAGGGAGCGGGTACTCACACAAACGCGTGGTAGATGAACGCCCAGCCGCGGGGTCTCTCCAGCACGTTGTACAGATAGTTCTGCACCCGCCGGTACTTGACGTTGCGCCGGCAGCTCTGGCTACTTGTGTACGAGAGCGGCTTCCCCAACAGGCTCATTCGGGCCCCTTGCTTGCCCCGGCGGCTCTCCCTCAGGCCGCCGCCGCCTCCACCGAGCGCGGCCGTGCGGGTGCCCAGCAGCAGCAGGCCGTCGCCCCTGGCGGCCGCCGAGTTCAGCAGCACCCTGCCCCGACCCGACTCCACATCCTTCATGCCGCTGCCCAAGCGCCCCCCACCCGCCGCCGCCGCACCGCTCTTCACCCAGAGCCCGGCGGCGCCGCCCTCCTCTCCTCCCGCGTGGTGGCGGGGCATGGCATCACCACGGGCACCGCGAGGGGGGCGCAAGCGCCTGCGGCGGGGGTAGCGGCCTCATGCGCGCCGGCGGGTTACCAGAAGGAAGCCGGTGGCCGACGGGACGTCCGCCGGCCCGCGACCTCCCAAACCGGGGGCGTGGAAGCAGGCAGCCAGCAAACCGCCCCGGGCTTCGGGGCGGGGGCGGGGGGAGTTGTGCAGAGGAGGCTGAGGACTTCCAATTTCTAACAGTCTTTAGCTTGAATACGAAATCCGGATCTGTTTGGGGCGTCACTTTGAGAGGTTTTCTCTTGCTCCCTTCGATTCCCCGCGGCTACCACTCTCTCTTCCAAGCGCCCCCAGGACTGAAGAGTGCGGGGCGCTCCGAGGCGCGCTCCCACGCGCGCACACCCAGCCCCAGGCTTCCCCTTTCTTCTCTTCCCACACTCCCGACACCCTGACTGCGTCTAGGTCCCGCTGGGGACGTCGCTCCGAAGCTCCTCTCCGAAGAGCGAGTCTGATTTGGTTCTCCCAGGGCCTCTCGGGCCGCCCGGGAGATAAGGTCTGCCCGAACAGTGACTGGAAACGCAGGTCTCGCGCTCTTCCCGCCGCTATGCCGCAGCACCGGATCCTTCCATCCTACCGCAAGGGGTGTGAGCAGGGACGGCCCGGCCCTGCCCTGCCCTCCAGGTAGCAGCCGGCCCCAAAGCGGGTGCACTAGGCTACGCTCCGGGTAGTGGCACGCCGGTTCCGGAACAGCTGGAGAGTCCTCTGCACCTCAATGTGCAGACCCGCAGGCCGAGGCTGCCGAGTGTGCGAGGCGGGGACCAGGCATCTCCCCTTGGGTCACTCCAGCCGGTGAGCTGTGACTTTCCATCCCTGCATCAGATAGCAAGCCCGCGAGTAACGGGACGGCCTTCCCAGCCCGGAGTGGGGTGCAGGGTGCGGGGGCATGCGGGGGGGTGGGGCGCGTAAAACTCTGAAGTGGTTCTTCTGCGGTGGACGAGCTGCTCTGAGGTTTCGCCTGACAGGGCGCGAAGTCGGGGGTTGAATCCCTGCCTTGGAGAAGGAACACAGTTCCCTCCGTCAAGACATGTCCATTTAAGTCCGAGAAAGTAAAAAACGAAACAGAACAAAAAACTGCGAAGTATTGGCAGTGGCGGTCGTGGCCCCGAGTCTGGGAGAAAAATCCTGGAAAATGGGAAGACCGGGACGCGGGTTCCTCGGGTTCCCCCCACGCCCCAGTATCGTGTAACTTACACGGTTAGAGCCCTGTTGCGAGGACCAAGTGGCTGGGTCTCCCTCTACTTCTGACACCCGGCGGCCCCAAACGTGAGCCCTTAACGGGGAGGGAGGGCACAGTGCCTCTGGCTGCGGCCTCTGCGGCCTTCAGATACAATGTATTATAAATAATAAACAGTTAAACATCACAATCAGCGTGGGGAAACTGAAAGCAAGCCAGATTTGGGAACTTGATCCAACAGAGCGGACCCTTCGCTCCCTCCCCTCACCCACCAAGATCATCAAACTGAAGGGAGAACTAAGCCTCCACAAAGCGACAGCGGATAGTTGCAATGTGTTGATTCTGTGTGTCTTTTTCCTTCTCGAAGCCTAAATCTGAGACAAGACTAAGGCAAAAGTCTTATTTCAGATTTCTCAGTGCCTCTGAAAGATAGATATTCTCGTACTTCCCTGCTGTACACACACCCACACCCGCGGCGGCCGCTTTCTGCTTCAGGCAGTAGCTCCACTTAAAATGATTCATTTTTACTTTTTGCTGTTCATGCTGTGATCTGTGTGAAACCCCTCTTGCCGGCTCCTGGACACCAGCGGGACCCTCCTTTCCCCCAAGCCTCTCTGAGGAGGGCACTAGCTCAGAGCTGTTGGGTGCAGCTGGCAGCGATGCCACGTGACTGTGTGCTGAGCACCAATACCCAGAGTCACTCTTGCTTTCCCCTAATACACTTCACACCCACGCACTGTGGAGGTGCGGGAGAGACTGCTCGGTGCCCTGCTATTCAAGGCAGCTGCGGAGAGCGCCCTGGAGCAAACTCTCCAATCCTAGAGCTGGCTGCACGGGGACCCCGGTTGGAGCTGGAGGGGGTGGGGGGAGTTTGCTGTTGCTATATTTAGGCTCTCCGCGGAGTATCGGTGCCCGGACTTTTCAGGGTGAAAGATCTAGAGACTGAAAATGACTCGTGTGCATGCCTTAAACTTGAAAAACTTGGTCTTTCTGCAGGCAGTAAAATGAAAACCACTTCCTCTTTACCAAGCTGTTTTCCTTCTTGCAGACTGCAACCACCGCTGGGTAGGTCAAGTCACTTCAAGCTCTGTGGTGCGCCAGAGCCCTGAGTGCAGGCAGGCAGTCTAGAGAAGGCAGTAGACGGGAACACGTTTCCCTGAAAGAAAACCCTGATTTCCAATTGATGCACTCCTGGAGTGCAGCAATAATATTACTGAAATTGTAATGTTGATTAACCAAACGCCATTAAATTATTAAAAAAAAAAAATCGGGTCCAGTGATTTGTAGCGGTTTAGTTGGGAAAGACCTTTCAGATCATCTATTCCAGGGTAACCACCATTGGAGATGAAGCCCAGAGAAGGGCACCCACCCAAGTGTGCACAATTATGAGGGTTTCTAGGAACCCAAGAACCTAGCCTCCCAGTTCAGCATGCTTTCCATGGCGCCATCTCCAACAGAGCATAAACGAACAGCACAGAGTTTTGTTTCAATGTCTCTGTCTTACTTTTCTTCAGAAAGACAGGTTTAGGAGCAGGCCCTAACCATTCTGCACTCGCCTGCACGGGAAGGAAAGGCCCAGTGAGGCTGCATGGACCTTTTCTATGAGTTTGTATGTACCTTGCTTCATTTACTACTTGCTAACCTACCTCAAAAAGCAGGAATTAACTTTGGGGGAAGTTAAGTGCATTGTGATTAAGCCCCTCAACCCCCCCCCCCTTTGAATATAGATGTTGCTAGGAAATTGCCTATTAGTTCTTTTCGTTGAAAAATGAAGACCCAGTATCAGAAAAGGGGGTAGGTATATTGAGTAAAATATAAAACAATATAGTGTGGATTCTGTGAAGAATAATTACACCAGAGCATTATAAAGAGTTAACAATAAACAATGGCCCTTTTCAAAGGTAAAGGTTTATTGCTAGTGTAGAGGATTTGAGTTGATTTGCCCTCCCCATTCTTTGGGGATGGAATTGCTTTCAACCATTCATTCTCTGCATATGTTGTAAGAAAACTGCCTGAAATGTATAACCTTGGAAGCTTTTCTTCTCTGAAATCTACATGGAGATGGTTTCTATAGAAAATAGTTGCTAGAAATATTTTATTTCAGTGTGTTTTCTATCCCATTATATATTTTCTTCTGAAAGATGGTTTGAAATAGTAATATTGACAAATTCCATATATAAAACTATAGATAGTTATTTCTATAGTTTTTCTATAGTTATTTCTAGAATAAACAGATCTGTACTGGTTTCACAAAATGTCAGTGACCCCATCACCCTCCCCACTTCCTCATTCTCCATACTCCCCATCTTCCCACTTGACCAAAGCCTCCCACCCAGCACACCCTCCCTTCAAGCCATGTTCATGGTTCTAATCAACTAGTGAGTGACAGAAGTGCCATTTAAATAATTATTTTAAATAGTATTATTAAATATAATATGGATGCCCTTTCATCCATTGGAAGATTCCTGAGCTGACCAGAGCAGTAATGATAAATAGAATCCTCAAATATTAGAGTAAAAAGGAAATTTACTGATAAAATTTCAGTATGGCTGCTGTTCAGTGACTTACCCCAGGCTCAGCTTGTAGGCCTAGAGGTAGAACTGAAGTTTCCTAATCCCTAAATAGAATGTTCTTTAAACTACACCACACTTCTTAGCTCCCCCTACCCCACCCCCCATCAGGTCATAACCAAGCTAATAATTATAACAACTTATATTGCATTTCATGGCTGTCTCATAACTATTGGTTCAATAAACATTTTTTACCTCCTCTCATTGTTTAAATGTATCAGTACAGTACACCACAAAATTTTTTTGTCAGTCAAGAAATTTTTATCTCTAAGATAAGTTTTTTGCCAAACTTCTTAAGATGTTTTGCCAAGAATCAGCAATTAACCAGAACCCAGGGCAATGCCAGAGATTATCTGAGCCTGGTCAGACTACAGGAAGGTTCTAGCACGGTGGGGAGCCCAGGCCTGCCCCATGCAGCAGGTGAGGCAGGGCCGCTTCAGAATGGCCTCTGGCAGGGGAAATGCAGAGAGGATGCAGGTGTGAGTACATGTGGCCGCAAGGAGAGACTAGGAGGGGAAGAGAGAAGAGGTGAAGAGGGGGATAGCAGGCTCCAAAAGGTCTCAAAATTTTCATTCCAGCAACTAGTACCAGGCTACAAATCAACATTTATTTTCCTAGAAATTACTAAAATAATGTGCTGATCGGCATTTTCAAAGCAAAATAATAGCAAATATTTAGCATGTGTTTACTATGTGCAAGGCACTGTGATTTATAAGAATTATTTTACATGATCTTGACAATAGCCTTAAGAAGTGGGAATTACAATCACCTCCATTTTGTTGCTGAAGATATTGAGGTGTAGGCAAGTAACTACTCTTTCCAAAACTCATAAGTAGCTGAGAAGGACTCAGACTTGGGGCTATAATAGCTACACCACACTCTCCTCAAAAGCAAAGCAAAAATAAAAAAGGGATTTTTTTAACTACTAAACCATATCCACCGTTGAAATAAAAAACTTATCCTATTATGTGTTAATCTTGAGAGTTTCTGTTTCCTAAGGAGAAGTATTGACATGTTTTCATCAGTTGTTTTAAAGCAAAATTCTGATCTTTATTCTAAACAAAGAAATAGCTTCCATATTCTTCACTTTATTCCTCTTCAGTTTTCCTGCAGAAGGGTTTCACTGCTTAGATACTTTTTGTATTGAAAGTTTTAAAATAGTCCCAAGTCTTCTAGTATGAATTTCTTGAAATTTTACTTACATTTTGGTCTTTTTCTTATCAGTATCTTCACTTATATTTGTAAAACCCTGTTTACTGTATTTTGCTGTGCCTGATTTACTTATTCTTTTATGTTTTTATTTTTTACATCTTATTATGGCAACAATGCGTTCTTTGTTTTAGCCAACTATTTATGCACTTCTTTTGGGAATTAATTTGAATAAAGTTATTTAGAATCTGTATGAAAAATATCTTCTGTATGATACAGAAGCAAAACAGCTCCTTTGAGCTAGTGTACTGGAAAATTCTGTTATAATTCTGTGCCCCCTAGTGGTACTGACATTTGACCATTAATTTTTCACAGGGGAATTAAAGCATCCTTTATGAAACTCCCCCAAATTATTTATCCTTTCAACAAACAATTATTAAGCATCAGGTATGTGTGAGCCCAAGAGGTGTAGAGGTGAAAAACAGTCCTGATTCTTATCGTGTTCATGGATTTGTAGAGGAGATGGATAAATAGGCACGTAATTTTCATGCAGTGATGAGTTCTCAGAGTTTTGCACAGGATGTAATAGGAAACACCAGAGGGTTTCCTGAAGAATGTAATAGCGGAGATAAATTTTGAAGAGTAACTAGACTCTGGCGAAGACAGAAGGGCAAGTTATTCAGAGGGAAAACGCTGGAGAAAATGTGAAGTCTTGAGAGCTTATCCTGCTTTAGGAATGACAAATAACTGGATCCTTCTAGCGCCCAGGGTGCCTTTGAGGATGTGGCTGAGAGAAGGAGGCAGAAAGCAGGGGCCTCATAACCAAGGGCCTTGTTCACAACTTTGGATACTATCCTGTCTAGAGTAGAGAGCCACTGAAGAATGTTTAGCAAAAAACTCTACATGTTCATACTTCCATTTTCAGAAAAGCACTTGGTATCAGATCAGTTTAATGAAAGAAACATGAATTGAGCACCCACATATGATATAGTTTGTTGTAAGCCAGAAGACTCAAAGATGAAAATGATACAATGTCTGTGTTGGAGGAACCTCCAAGTTAGTGAAAGCCATGGGCAGGTGTTAAGCCTAACTTCCAGTTTTGTGGCGTGAGTGTCTGCGTGGATGGTGATGTCATCCACTGAACTCAGAAAGACTAAAGAAGAGAGAGCCTTCAAGTTCAATTTTGTATTGAGTTTGACATGCCTCTTGAGTCAGCCCAGTAGACATGTCCAATTAATTGGCAGTTGGATATATGGCTCTGGGGCTCAGGGGAGAGCTAGGAATAGAGATTTGTGAGTCATCAGCCTAGATTTATCAGGGATGAAAATGACAGGTTGGGATTAGATTATCTGGGAAGGCAAACAGTTAAAAAAGGAAAAGGATTGGGGACCCAATCCTGGTGAGCATTAGCATTTAGGGTGTGAGAAGAGGAAGAAGAAGGGAAGGATATTGAAATAAAGAAAACTGAGAAACAGGAGAAGTACTGATGAGGATCATTATCACAACAACCAAAAAAGGAGCTTCAACAGGAATAATAAGATAAGGAGTTGGGATTTGACATCCAGGAGGTCCTTTGGAGAGGAAGCCTTTGTTTTTCCTGCAAAACTGTAGAAATAAAAATCAGGTCAGAGTGAGCAGAGAATTTGAAGACGAGGGAGTTTAGATAATGGAAGACAAGGGAGTTTAAATAATGATTATGAAAGGTAGGAGAGAGGAAGTAGTGAGCAGGATTGGGGCTCTAAATGAAACCCAGCATTGACTCACAGAAGACTCTCCAGTGGACCTCACAGCCACTCTTGCAGATCCGAAGGCTGAGCATGTGGACAACTGAGCTGCTATTGCGACTGACCATATTTCACTTTCAGTTGTGTGGTCTGAAGGAACTTGAACAATTTCCATTGATTCTATTCAGTACTTTTCTAGCATTTTAAATAAAAGCCATCATTTTTTTTTATTTCTAACATTTCTGAAAAAAATTCTGTTTAATTACTATGCATTTTTCATGTTTAGTTTTAACTGGTAGGAAGATGTGTGTTGGATAAATAATATTTTTTGTTTAATTTTATTTATAACGAAAGCCTGGGGAACTGAATAGATCATCTGGAAAAAACATTTGAAAAAAAATCACTTATCTGCTAAATATTCAACACAGTTTTCAAGTGGTGCTGCTGAGAGCTAGAGGAGACACCTGGAGTGGGGGCATCCAAGCTTATGAAGTTTTGACCAGAGATTTGTTTTTCTCTTGTATTAGGCACTGGGAGACAATTATAACAGAAAGCCTGTTAAAATTATTTTGGGAACCACTGATCTAAAGGATAGTCCTGTTGTTGGAGTACTTAGAGTAATGCTTTCTGCTTTTTTTTTTTTTTTCCCAAAGAAAGTGTTTAATGCTATGCATGAAGCAGGAAAGTAGATGGCCTATTGGTCCAAAAATTTATCTCCCCAAGTCTAAGGAGTTCAGGGTTTTTATGGATTCAAACAAGGAGGAATGGAGTTGTAACCATTACAATAGAAAGTATAAACAGAGCTGAGACCTGGCTATAATAACCATTACAATAGTAAATATACAGAGGCTGAAACTAGGCTAGAATAACCATTACAATAGGAAGTATAAACAAGGGTGAGACTAGTTGAATTTCAGTAGTTTCAGGTATTGCCTTTTGCCCAATCTAACAGTATAGAAGGAAAAATATCTATACAATGATTTGTTAATCACAATCATTTGTTAACTCTTAAATTCTCAGTTACAATTTCTCCCTTTGGTTTTTGTTCAGGAGTACTGGGTGATGACTGCTTTGTCTTCTGCCTGCTGTAAAGGGATTGGGGGAATGAAAGTTCTTAGATTGTAGTTGTACGTATTCCTTAACTTTAGGTTTTGGTTAGAGTAGTAATGCTTTTTCTGTAATTCTGTTGCAGCAAGGGTTTATAAGTTTCGTATATACTTAATGGTACTCACATAAAAATAAATGCTCTAATAGTTATAATTTCTTATCTGTTTTCCTGAAGATGTATTTTAAATCTTCTAGGGGTTCACAGTGATATCTGCCTTCTGGAAGTTTGTCAGTTTCCTCTCCTTCTTCAGGGTTCTCAGCAGTTTGTTTTTCAGTATTTGTCCTGTGAGGGAGTCTGCATCAAAGCCACCAGGAGTACCTTGTTCCATAAGAGGTTAGTCTCTTGGCAGAGTTTGGCTACCATTTTCTTCAAGGTATGATTCATTTTTCCCATTTTCCCTCTAGATTGTGGCCTCCAAGATGCACATAATCACCAATGTATGTGAGTTCCTCCTGAGGCTCGCTCTGTCCTGCATGGAAAGGCTTCCATCCATCCAGTGAATGTATCCAGTCAGATGTCCGGACTTGGAACTGGAAACTGCTTCTCTAGGAGTTATGCTTCCACGGCGGCGGCTGGCCAGGAAAGATCGAAGTTAGCTCTCCGCCACTTTCTGCCTTTTGAGTCATGACTCAGCAATGAAATGACAGGACTCATGCCTCACTGGGGCAAAAGGAGGAAGCTGATAGCAGCCAGAGGTGACAGACCTGAGTTTCTGGCCATTCCTGGGTCTGTGGCTCCCCAGTAATTACTCTGGAACACACTGGCTAGAATACTTGGATTATGGAGAGAATTAGGATCAAAATGCTACAAAGGGACTCTGGCCCTTGTGCAGGAATCTTGAAAGTAAAAAGTTAATTTGTGTGAGAGCAAGTGCCTTGAAAAGCAGACACAGGGAAAGCTGGGTTGGAAATGAGCTCATTTATGGAATTTGGTGTAAAATTTTAATGAGATACAATATACAGTAAATGTCTTTAGGGTTTGGGGCCTTGTTTTTGCATGTTATTGTGTATGTTAGACTGATGTATATTGAAAAAAGAAGAGAAAGTAAAAAAAAATAAACAAACGTGTTTTATGGAAGAAGTTATTTCCTGATGTGAATAGGAAAATTAAGAATGAGGAAGAAGCTGGGGGCCAGAATCTAAAGTGGACCAATAAATATCAGTAAACTTTTTAAACATGCTCAGGTTTTGGAGCCAGGAAAAATACTCATAAGGTATTGGATCCTCATTCCTTGGTGAGATACAGAATCTCTCTAAGTTTTCATTTCTTTCATGTTTAAAGTGGGGATTATAATACCCTTATTAGAGGGCTTTTATGAGGATTAAATTAAATAGTTCATGTAAGGACATTAGCACAGTGCTGGTACATAGTAAGTGCTCAGCAAATATTAACTAAGAACAATAGTGTTATTCATGCAGGGCTGGTCGCTATCCTGTACATGGAAAACTTTGTCATATTGTTCTCTTACCTGGAATATCCTTCTCTCCCTACATTTATCCAAACTTGTTTTTCCATCAGGACCTAACTCATGCCCCTCCTCTTTCCTGAACTTTCTTTGTAAGGATAAAGAAGTCCACATCAGACTCTTTCTTCTCTGAACTCGAATTGCATATATAATAATTAACACATAGTTTAGCACAAATTCTCTGAAGGTTATATGTCAATTCTAAGCAGCTTAATTAGATTGAAAACTCCTCCAGGGCAGGGTCCAAAAATAATATGTGGACATTTTACATGGAAGTACATTCTTTTGTTTTGTTTTGTTTTGAATGTGATTTTATATACAATCCATCCAAAGTATACAATCAATGGCTCGCGGTATCATCACATCGTTGTACATTCATCACCACAATGAATTTTAGAACATTTTCATTACTCCAAAAAATAATAAATAAATAAATAGTTATTAACTCTGTGTAATAGTGTCATACATTTGCTCTAGTTCATAAAAGAACTTTTTTAAATTTATACTGTTAATCACAGTCATCATCCACCACAAGATTCACTGAGTTACACAGTCCCATGTTTTAACCACTAGTTTTCCTTCTGATGACATACATGACTCTAAACTTCCTCTTTCAACCAAATTCACACATAATTCAGCAGTTAATTATACTCAAAATACCATGCTGCCATCACCTCTATCCATTGCCATACATTTAAATTCAACCTAAACAAAAATTCTGCACATCTGAAGCAACTGCTCCCCATTTTCTAGCCTCATTCTATTTTGTCAGGTTTTTTTAATGCATTTTTTACTGTGAACTTTAACACATATACATTAGAGTGATACTTTCAAAGTATGATTGAAGAAGTAGTTAGAAAGCAAACTGTAAAGAATATCATGGATCACAGTCCCACAACTTAAACTATTTCCATTATTGTAAAATATACATACAGAAAGGTGTCAACTTTCAATGTACTACTCAACAAGCAGTTATATAGGTAATTTCAAAAATTGTTATGGATTACAGGTCCACAGTTTAATTTTTTTTTCCTTATTATGCAATAGAGGGTATACACAGAAAGGTGAAGACCCTCAAAGCACAATTCAATAAGTAGCTATAGGAAATACATTCTTGAATGGATTATTTTTCAATTTAATTACTTAGCATTTCTCATTTGGCCAACTGCTTGTTTATTTCATGATAAATTTAGAATTAGTTGACTAACACTGGCCAAAGATAATTCAACATAAAATGGCATTTACATTTACCTTAGATCCGATTTGTCATTTGGCCTGCAATATAAAAAATAGTAGCTGATTCATTTTCTAAAAACTTTACCTTCTTGTTCCAGTTTGCTAATGCTGCCATTTTGCAAAACACCAGAAATGGATTGGCTTTTATAAAGGGGGTTTATTTGGTTACAAAGTTACAGTTTTAAGACCATGAAAGTGTCCAAGCTAAGGCATCAACAGGGTACCTTCACAGAAGAATGGCCAGTGGCGTCTGGGGCACCTCAGTCACATGACTGGCATCTTCTTCCTTTGCTCCCAGGTTGTTTCAAAATGGCTTTCTCCCATGATGTTTCTCTCTAGGCGGCTGGGGGTATTCTCTTAGTTTCTCCCAGTCAAACTCTGGAGTAGCAAAAGTCTACTTTCAATGGCTGTCTTCAAAATGACTCTCACAGCTACATGGGACATGACTCCCAAGGGTGTAAGTCTCCCTGGCAACGTGGGACATGACTCATAGGCATGAGCTTGGCCCTGGCATCATGGGATTGAGAAAGCTTTCTTCGACCAAAAGGGAGAAGAGAAATGAAACAAAATAAAGTTTCAGTGGCTGAGAGATCTCAAATACAGTTGAGAGGTCATTCTGGTGATTATTCTTATGCATTATATAGATATCCCTTTTTAGTTTTTACTGTATTGGAATAGCTAGAAGGAAATACCTGAAACTGTTGAATTACAACCCAGTAGCTTTAATTCTTGAAGACGATTGTATAACTATATAGCTTACACTATGTGACCATGTGATTGTGAAAACTTTGTGGCTCCCACTCCCTTTATCCAGCGTATGGACAGATGAATAGAAAAATGAGAACAAAAAGTAAATGAATAATAGGGATGGGGGATGGGATGTTTTAGGTATTCTTTTTTGCTTTAACTTTTATTCTTGTTCTTTTTTGTGTGTGATAATGAAAAGGTTCAAAAATTGATTGTGGTGATGAATGCACAACTATATAATGGTACTGTAAACGATTGTATGCTATGGATGATGGTATGGTATGTGAATATGTATCAATAAAATTGAATTTAAAAAATAAAATCTTTCAATGTATACAAAACCAAGGAAGGTCAACAGGTAAGTAAGCATGGCTATCTCATTAATGTTCTAGAAGGTTTAAGTAATATCATTAATTTTTAAGCCTGAAAATTAACGTATCTCCTTGCTTTATAGAAATGAAGGACATAGCAAGGGAGCCAGGGAACAAATGCATGGCCAATTGGTTCAGAGATTTGAGGGCTCTCTAAGACATTATTTTTTTTTATTTCATTGAAATATAGATACTTCAAATGCCACCATAGCTTTATTCAAGCCTTATCTAATTCCATGTAAATTTATACAGGAGTTCTTTAGAGGATGATGATAATAAAATGCCAGTCACCAAGTTTAAATAACTATGGTTTATAGCTGCCTATTAACCATTTCACTATAAGTATTCTATGAGAAATTCAAGTCTGAGCATTTGGTCTGATTATCATTTTTTTAATGCAATTTTAGAACATTCTTATTATTCCAAAATAAAGAAAAAATAAAAATAAAAAAGAACATCCAAAACATCCCATACCTCTTATCCCCCCTATTATTTATATACTTTTTGTCTTTTATTTTATTACTCATCTGCCATACACTTGATAAAGGGAGTGTCAGTCACAAGATTTTCACAATCACACTGTCCCACAATAAAAGCTACTTAGTTATACAATCATCAACAAGAATCAAGTCTACTGGTTTACAGTTCAACAGATTCAGGTATTATCTTCTAGCTATTCGAATACACTAGAAACTAAAAAGGAATACCTATATAAAGCATAAGAATAATCTCCAGAATGACCTCCTTACCCTATTTGAAATCTCTTAGCCACTGCAACTTTATTTTGTTTCATTTATTTTTCCCCTTTTGGTCAAGAAGGCATTCTCAATCCCAAGATGCCAGGGCCAGGTTCATCCCTGGGAGTCATGTCCCATGTAGCAGGGAGGGTAGTAAGTTTATTTGCAGATTGGCTGAGAGAGAGAGGCCACATCTGAGCAACAGAAGAGGTTCTCCTGGGGTGACCCTTAGTGATAATTATATGAGACTTAGCTTCTCCTTTGCAGGAATAAGTTTCGTAAGGGCAAACCCCAAGATTGAGGGCTTGACTTACTAAATTGGGAACCAATAATACTTCAGAGAATATCAGGAATTCCCCAGTGTGGCAGCCTGTGGCCTGAGCAAAACAGGCCTGCAAGATCTTTGGTGCACAGCAGTCTGCATGAGCTAGGCAGCTAATGTTTAACCTATTGTCTTTGTAAGCCAGTAAAGAGAAAAAGGGTAAATTGATCTTAAAATGTAACTTTATGGGAAGCATGCAGGAGGTGAGAGGCTCTTTAGTCTCAAAAAAAGAGCAAAATGTAATCATTAAAGTGTTATTCTAGACCTTCCTGCACCAGCCCTCAGGTCCAAGTGACCTGTTCCCTGGTCTAGGCTCCCCCCACCCTCAGGAGGGCCTTTGTCTTAAACCCTTATAAAAGGCTTTCTGTCCTCTTTGCATTGCATGGTCAACTTCCCTGCAAATGCGATGCTCACCTGGCCTGAGAGAGCTGTCATGATCTCTCCACGACTTCTCACCCTGTAAGTAAGCCCTGAATAAAAGTTCATGGATCAGAAAATGCTCATTGTCTTCTTTGGTCTCTGGACTGGCATGGCCCTCATGGGATGCGACAATTGGCAGAGCCATCCACAAGAATCAAATAGCCGCCAGCCAGAGACTAAGGGGATCCCGGGCACTGATGACATGAAGTTGGGGAGAGGAAAGGAGAAGGCCCTCGGTGGGATACCATGGTGGCCTGTGATGTCTATATGGGGAGGGGTGCCCACTCTTCCAGATAAATGGATGTCCACATGGAAAGGGGTGGCTACCTCCTAGATGAGTGGAATCTGCCAAGGGAGTATGGAAATGTTTATAACTCTCTGGCTGGACTAATAGCTGTCCTGTATCAGGACCACTGGGGATTCAGAAAGAAATAAAGGGCTGCCAGATTGCAGCTGCATTGGGCTGGCCATTGTTAGAGGCTGTATGAGCCACTACTGAGGAAGCTTTAGCACCTGGGAGGTGAATTAAAGCTAGAAAAAGATATAAGGCTAACACAAACAGAATTGAAAGATGCTCTGGATAAAAGTTTAGAAATATTGGCATACCAGCACACTAGAGTAAGAGGGTATAAGGTGCCCAAAGGGCAAGTTAGGTGCATCCTGGCTTCCTCTGACTGGGACCCTAAAGTGTGGGGCCCTGATGATTCCTCATCAAAAGATGATGATCCCCTGACAGACTGGGAAATTGATACTAAGGAAAGTAGGCATACTCAACCTCTGGTCCAACAAAGGATTAAAGCAGAGGAAGTTCAGTACCCTGATCCCCCATGGAGGGAAGAAGTTGGGGCACTAGCAGCAGCTTCTAATCAAAAGGTGCTCATTTCATTCTGGGAGTTTTCCCCAGTTGAATTAAGAGATATTAGTAACCAAGACTGATAAAAACCTGGAGAGCCATTAGCGAACTGGTTGCTCCTGCTTAACTTTGTGTTAAACCTTGCTAATATGTTATTTAGAATACTTTTAGACTTTTTCCAGTCAACCTGTGTTAGCCTTCACATGGGGAAGAAAACAATAGACATTTGCTGTGCTTCCACAAGGATACTTTCAAATGTGGAAACCTCCAGAAGAGCCTGACTACTCTATCAAGTTCTTGGGTATTGTCTGGTTGGGTAAAACTAAGGCTATTCCTTCAGCTTTGTTGTTAAAATGCAAAGTTATCTCACATTGCTCACTTCTGAACAGTTGATGGCTTTTCTTGGCTTGTTAAGTTGTTGGAAAGTGTTTATACTCTATTTAGCACGAATTTTAAAACCTTTGTATACCCTAATTAGAAAAGGAGAAGCATGGGAATGGGATTTTCCATGGCAGGCATGTTCAAAAAGACTAAACAAACTATTTTGCAAGCACAGGTTTTAAGGGGGGTGGACCCCAATATACCCTATGATTTGGATGTAGCCAGTGCCAATATTGGCTTTGGGTGGGGTTTGCGGAAAAGGCAACAAGCTAAATGTGCAACTATTAGATTCTGGTCCCAACTATGGAAGGGCACAGGACTCAGATATAGCCCTTTAAAAGAGGAATTGTGCACAGTTTGTAATTCTCTGTTGCGAGCATTGAAGGTCTAACTCAGGTGCCCAGTGACCTTACAGAAGACCATACCCATACAGGTATGCAGATATGGGACACTATAAATAAGCCCCACTTGGGGAGTGCTCAGGTGAGCACACTGACAAAATAGAAAGTCTACCTCCTACGATGTGGCATTTTTAACAACAGCTCTTTACCAGCCTCCTATGTGAAAGAGCAGCATGCCCTGCTTCCTGTCAATTCCTCCCAGGGTGGATCCTCCCATGTCCACCGTTGACAGATAAGGAAATACACCTGACTCTGCATGGATTGGCACATGAGCAACCTGCTACCTGGACAGCCATGACTGTCCAGCCCAGTACTGACACCATCTGATGGGAAGACATCTGGACTGCCTGCCACAAATGCAAGGTAACCATTTTTCATGTCTCTGCCCACAACACGAATTCATTACCAGGTAACATAGAAGTGGATGCCCTAGCAAAATTCCACAGACGCCAACGACACATAAAGTGGCTGAATGGCTGTGCCAGAAGACTAGGCACCAAGGACACCAGATTCCTGTCACCTAGTGGCAAGTAGACTATATTGGCCACCTTCCTCTGTCCAAAGGGACAAAATATGCCTTCACCACTGTGGATATGGCTAAACACTTATAGGATGATAGAACCAATGGACTCAAGGACTGTATCAGCATTAACTTCAGATAAAGGGGCTGGCTGCCTTCAAGCCACAATGGGGCAATGATAATAACTTTCTCTTGCCTGTGCCACAAACACTAGAAATTGGGGAAAATAAGGTCAATTGGCTCTCATTCTGGCCCATGCAGCCACGCCCATGGGTATTAGAATTACATAGGAAACTAACTGTAGATCTGACACTGAAGGGCCCCCTGCAGGGGGAGTAAACATAGTATTTAGAACCCCCTCACCTGGAACGCCTCTATCTACTCTGGAGACTCAGTTTATATATTGTTAAACCACTCAGCTGTCCAATTTAATCCTTACATGTATTGTTAATTCTTGTTAAAGAAAATGTGTGTTACTATTTCAATAACACATTAACTAAAATGTTTTGAGTATTTAGCATTCTAACACATCTAATGTTAATGGTAATAAAACGTTGCGAAATGTTTGCTTAAGAACAAATTCCAGAATTATTTTGATGAAACCTCACAATGGTCAAGGTTGGAAAATGGTAAAAACTAGATACAGAATAAAGCAGACTGCCTGGTAGTTTTATCCTTTAACTATTTTAGCCCAGGCAGTACTTGTGCTGAATAGTAGAACTCATTAACCTGGCCATAGCACCACTTGCTAGTAGGTTTATTATATTATTACTATATTATTTATTGCATTGTGTTATGAATTATGGATGTAAAGTCTGTCCTATGATCAACACAAACTGTTATGCAGGGGTGGACTGTGGCAGCCCATGGCCTGAGCAAAACAGGCCTGCAAGATCTTTGGTGCACAGCAGTCTGCATGACCTAGGCAGCTAATATTTAACCTAATGTCTTTGTAAGCCAGTAAAGAAAAAAGGGGTAAATTGATCTTAAAATGCAACTTTATGGGAAGCATGCAGGAGGTGAGGGGCTCTTAGTCTCACAAAAAGAGCAAAATGTAATTGTTTGAGTGTTATTCTAGACCTTCCTGCACCAGCCCTCAGGTCTGAGTGATCTGTTCCCTGACCTAGGCTCCCCCCACCCTTAGGAATGCGTTTGTCTTAAACCCTTATAAATGACTTGCTGTCCTTTTTGCATTGTGTGGTTGACTTCCCTGTGAATGCAATGCCCACTCGGCCTGAGAGAGCCATCATGATCTCTCCACAACTTCTCGCCTGTAAGTAAGCCCTGAATAAAAGTTCATGTATCAGAAAATGCTCATTGTCTTCTTTGGCGTCTGGACTGGCGTGGACCTCATGGGCTGCAACACCCAGGTGGGGAAGTTTAATATTTCCACATTTTCCCCTAGTCTCCCAAGGGCACTTTGCAAATACTTTTTTATTTGCTGCCCAAAATACTCTGTAACATATTAGGGTATTACATTAATCTATACAGAATAGAAAGATCTCATTCCCTACTCTAGGTTCCATGCAATTAAGTTGTTTAAATAAACTGACCATACAGGTTAAATTAGACAGTGTGATAGAATATTGTGATAGAGAGAATATTAAGTTTGTACCAAATAAACTTCTCTTAATAGATGTGACTGCTGTAAGAGCTTACAATCTAGGAACCTTTACAATAAACCTTATTGACCATTCTGTACTCCTGCATTGTTGACTGCCCAATCTCTGGCCACATTCTATCCCCTGATAACCTATGCTCTAGAATTCAATATTCAGCATTTGCTCATTATAGTTAGTTTATATTAGTGAGGCCTTACAATATTTGTCCTTTTGTTTCTAGCTTATTTCACTCAACATAATGTCTTCAAGGTTCATTCACCTAGTTGCATGCCTCACAACTTCATTCCTTCTTGCAGCCGCTCAATATTCCATTGTATGTAAACACCACAGTTTTCTGTTAACCTATCCATGCACCCTTAGGCCACCTCCATCTATCGCAAATCATGAATACTACCACCATAAACACCAGTGTGCAAATGCCTATTCATGTCTCTGCTTTCAGTTCTTCTAAGTATATACCAAATAATGGGGTAGCAGGATCATATGGCAACCCTATACTTAGCCTCCCATGAAACAACCACATTGCCCTCCAGAAGGGCCACACCATTCTACTTCCCTACCAACAGTGAATAGGTATGTCTTTCTCTCCTCATCTTCTCCAGCAGTTGTATCTTTCTGTTTATTTTTTAGACTGTTTTATTCATATACCATACAGTCCATCCTAAGGGAACAATCAATAGCTCCCAGTACAATTACACAGTTATGCATTCACCACAATCTATATGAGAACATTTCCATTTCTTCCACAAAGAAAGAAGGGGAAAAAATAAAAGAATAGAGAATAAAAAAAATTAAAAAGGTGAAACACCACCACCAACAACAAAAATCCCATAACCCTCCCTTATATCCCCTTCTATTGACATTTACCTTTGGTATATTGCCTTTGTTAAAATTAATGGAAGAATATTATAATATTACTGTTAACTGTAGACCCTAGTTTGCATTGATTGTATTTTTCCCCATATATCATCCCATTTTCAATACCTTGCAATGTTGACATTCACTTGTTCTCCCTCATGTAAAAACTTTGTAACATGCCTACAATTAATCACTATCATTCTCCACTCTAGGATTTGCTAAGTTACACAGTCCCAGTGTTTATCCCCGATCTTTCCTTGGTGTCATATATGCCCCTAGCCTTACTCTTTCCAGCATACTCATACTCAGCTTTGTTCATTATACTTACAATATTGTGCTACCATCACATAGCATTGTGCTAATCATTTATGGTTCTTTACATTCAATCCTGTTGAACATTCTGTACTCCTTCAGCATTAAATTCCTAATCTCTACCCTCTTTCTACCTCCTGATAACCTATGTGCTTAACTTTAACTCTCAGAGTTTACTCATTCTAGTTAGTTCATATTAGTGAGACCATACATTGTCCCTTCGTTTCTGGCTAATTTCACTTAACATAATGTCCTCAAGTTTCATCCATGTTGTTGCAAGCATCATGACTTTATTCTGTCTTACAGCTGCATAATATTCCGTCACAATATTCCATAATGTGGTACATATACACCACAGTTTGTTTATCCACTCATCTGTTGATGGACATTTGGGCTGTTTCCTTTTATTGGCAATCGTGAATAATGCTGCCATAAGCATCGGTGTACAAATGTCCATTTGTGTCATAGCCTTCAGTTCCTCCAAGTATATATGTACTAATGGGATTGCTGGATCATATGGCTATTCTACACTTAGCTTCCTGAGGAACCACTAAACTGCTTTCCAGAGTGGTTGCACAATTCTACATTTCCACCAATAGTGAATAAGTTGTACCTCTTTCTCCACATCCACTCCAAATTTGTAGTTTTCTGGTTTTTTTTTTTTTTTTTTTTTGATAATGGCCATTCTACTGGGTGTGAAATGATATCTCATTGCGGTTTTGATTTGAATTTACCTAATAGCTAGTGAGGTTGAGCATCTTTTCACATGTTTTTGAGGCATTTGTATTTCCTCTTTAGAAAAGTGTCTGTCCATGTCTTTTGACCATTTTTTTTAATGAAAGTCTAATTGCTTTTTTGAATTTTCAGCTACATGTTTCATAGCAGTGATTTTTTGTGGTACATGACATCAAAATAAAGTATTTTAAGGATTTGATTCCATCAAATAAATTGTCTCAAAAATTTTCTTTCTGGAAAAATTAGAATTCCCATCTATAGAAGAGTGATTTTAATCCTGATTAGAAAATCACAGTAATGAGAATACTAGGCTGCCTTATTATTTTCATTTTGCTCTAACCACAAATTAGATACAGACATAGACATGGACATAGATGAAGGACATTTAGAAAGAGCCAAAAAACTCTTAATAAGAAGTGCATTCCTTACAGGGAAACAGAGTTGTTAGGATGTATTATACTATAGGCTCTTTAAGAGAACTACCAAGGTGAAATGGCACTTAAATCTGCAAAGGAAACCAAACATACTGCCATCATTTGGAAGGCCTTCTTGATTACCAGACTCAAGATATGGAGTAAGTTTATATTCCAATACTTCGTTAAGTGATATAATTATTTGAATTTAAATAATGGCACTGACACTTGAACAGAGGTTTGCTGAGTGATTGCCCTGTTATCTTTATATACATATTTTATTGAGACTGTTCACATACCATACAACTATCCAAAGATTCAAAATGTACAATCAGTTGCCCATGGTACCATCATACAGCTATGCATCCATCAACACAATTTTTTTCCAATTTTCAGAACATTTTCATTACTCTAGAAAAGAAATAAAGACACAAAAAGGGAACTCAGATCCTCCCATACCCCTAACCACACCCCCCTCAATTATTGATTCATAGTTTTGGTATAGTACATTTGTTACTGTTGATTAAAGAATGTTAAAATACTACTAACTGTAGTATATCATTTTCCTATATGCCTCTCTATTATTAACTTCTAATTATAGTGTTATACATTTGTTCTAGTTTGTGAGAGAGATTTCTAATATTTGTATAGTTAATCACAGACATTGTCCACCACAAGATTCACTGTTTTATACATTCTCATCTTTTAACCTCCAACTTTCCTTCTGGTGACATATGTGACTCTGAGCTTACCTTTTCCACCACCTTCACACACCTTTCAGCACTGTTAGTTATTCTCACAACATGCTACCATCACCCCTGTCCGTTTCCAAATGTTTGAGTTCACCCTAGTTGAACATTCTGCTCATAGTAAGCAACTGCTCCCCATTCTTTAGCCTAATTCTATATCCTGGTAACTTATATTTCATGTCTACGAGCTTACATATTATAATTAGTTCATATCAGTGAGACCCTATTTGCCTTTATGTGTCTGTCTTATTTCACTCAATATAGTGCCCTCAGGGTTTCTCCATCAACTCATTTCTTTTAAGATGATTTTCTTCACACACCATACATTCCATCCTAAGTAAACAAACTTTGGTTCCCTGTATAGTCACGTATTTATGTATTCAGCACCATCGCCACTATCTATATAAGGACATCTCCATTTCTTCCACAAAGGAGGAGGAAGAGTCAAAGAAAGCAGAGAGACAAAAGAAAAAGAGAGAGTGAGAAAACAACAAAAAAAACTTGACAGCTAGAAAGCAACAAAAGGAAAGACAGCATTAACCTAAAGTAGAAAAAAGAGTCAGACAACATCATAAATGCCAAGAGTCCCATACCGTTCCCCTATTCCCCACCCCCAATATGCATTTATCTTTGGTATATTACCTCTGTTATATTAAAGGAAGCATAATACAATGTATCCATAAATTATAGTCTCTAGTTTGCATTGATTGTATTTTCCCCCCAATCCCACCCTATTTTTAACACCTTACAATGTTGACATTCATTTGTTCTACCTCATGTAAAAACATATTTGTACCTTTTATTACAATTGTTGAGCACCCTAGGTTTCCCCAAGTTACACAGTTCCAGTCTTTATCCTTTGTCTTCTGTTCTGGTGTCCCACATGGTTCCAACTTTCCTCTTTCAATCATACTCACAGTCATCTTTGTTCAGTGTACTTACATTGCTGTGCTACTATCTCCCAAAATTGTTTTCCAAACCTCTCACTCCTGTCTTTTCCTTTCTGACTGCAGTGCTTCCTTTAGTGTTTCCTGTAGAGCAGGTATTTTGTTCACAAACTGTCATTTGTCTGTTTGTCAGAGAATATTTTAAGCTTTCCCTCATATTTGAAGGATAGTTTTTCTGGATATAGGATTCTTGGTTGGTGGTTTTTCTCTTTCAGTATCTTAAATATATCACACCACTTCCTTATTGCCTCCATGGTTTCTACCGAGAAATCCACACATAGTCTTACCAAGCTTCCTTTGTATGTGATGGATTGCTTTTCTCTTGCCGCTTTCAGGATTCTCTCTTATCTTCGATGTTTGATAATCTGATTATTAAGTGTCTTGGTGTAGGCCTATTCAGATCTATTGTGTTTGGGGTATGCTGCACTTCTTGGATCCGTAATTTTATGTGTTTCATAAGAGATGGGACATTTTCATTGATTATTTCCTCTATTATTGCTTCTGCTCCTTTTCCCTTCTCTTCTCCTTCTGGCACACCAATGATATGTACATTCTTGCTTTTTGTTTTGTCCGTAAGTTCCCAGAGATGTTGCTCATATTTTTCCATTCTTTTCTCTATCTGTTCTTTTGTGTGTAGGCTTTCAGGTGCCTTGTTCTCCAGTTCCTGAGTGTTTTCTTCTACCTTTTGAAATCTGCTGTTGTATGTTCCCATTGTGTCTTTCATCTCTTGTGTTGTGCCTTTCATTTCCATAGATTCTACCAGTTGGTTTTTTTGAAGTTTTGATTTTTATCTTATGTACACCCAGTGTTTCCATTATATGCTTCATCTCTTTTGCCATATCTTCCCTAAACTTTTTGAATTGACTTCTTATTAGTTGTTTCAATTCCGGTATCTCAATTGAAGTGTAAGTTTGTTCCTTTGACTGGGCCATAACTTCATTTTTCTTAGTGTAGGTTGTCATTTTCTGTAGTCTAGGCATGGTTTCCTTGGTTACCCCAATCAGGTTTTCCCAGAGCAAAACAGGCTCAGGTCCCAGAAGGAAGAAATATTCAGTGTTTGGTTTCCCTGAGGGTGTGTCTTAGAAAATTGTTTCACCCTGTGAGGCCTCAGGTCACTGTGCTCTTCTGCCTAGCAGGTGATGCCTGTCAGCCTGTAACTCCAGACTGGTGTAAGGAGGTGTGGCCTGGGGCTATTTTCACCTAGTCTCTGGAGTCTGGTTCTGAATAGAAGGCGGGTAGTAGAGCTGGGCCCCACCCCTTTCCTCTTAGGGAAAATAAGCCCCTAGGGAGAGGTCATTAGCATTTGAATAGACTCTGCCTGTGCTGTCTCCACCCTTGTCTGGGTTGGAGCACTGGGAACTGAAGATGGCTGAGGCTTTCTCCACTGAGCCCAAACAGGGACAGAAAGCCCCCTCCAGCTCTCCAAGGTTAATCATCACCCAAAGCCTCTGTCTGCTTGTTGGGGATTTATAGCTCATAGTGAGCAGTCCATGCTTGTTAATTAAAACCCCAGTTGGCGCTTAGCTGAGCTATATTCACTTGCTGAGAGAGAGCTTCTCTCTAGCACCATGAGGCTTTGCAGCTCAGGCTGTGGGTGGGGGGGGGGGGCTCCCAGCTTGCATCTGCAGTTTTTACTTACAGATTTTATACTGCGATCTTGGGCATTCCACTCAATTCAGGTTGGTGTATGATAGTGGATGGTCATGATTGTCTCCCTGCAGTTATTCCAGATTATTTACTAGTTGTTTCTGGTTGTTTATTAGTTACTCCAGGGGGACTAACTAGCTTCCACTCCTCTCTATGCTACCATCTTAGATCCTTTCACTGTTGTCTTTTGTGCCGTGTTGCCATTCCATTTGTAACACCTACACTTGTGCTTTCCAATCTTTTTCACATCACGGTTTATGTAGAAAATGGTGGCATTTATTCTGCACACTGGAGTAAGTAGATGAGCCTTCTCCTTGCCCACAGTGACCAGCTGTGGTTCTGGAAACCTCTGGCCCTGTCTAACTTCCCAACAGTGATTCACCTGTCTTAAGCATACCAATTGAGAAACTCTGGGCTCAACAGTTGTTTTGTATGGTTAAATAGAATAATTTCATTTTATGTAAAGTACTTAACCCAGGGTTTATTAACTCATCATTCATCCAACATGTGGGATCATCAATTTTATGCATATATACTATTGTAAATGCTGAGGATCTGACAGTGAGTTTTCTGTTCTATCCTATTGGAGCCAATAAACTGACCTACTGTAGAAAAACTGTCTTAAAATCATGAAACATTTCCTCTCCTTATTTATATGGATATAGCATGCAGATACACAGCCTATACATCTTATATTTGCAAAATGGAAGTATTACTATTGAAATATAGAGAAGGTATAGCATGATGTAGCAGAGGGATTCTCCATTACATGGAGAATTAAGAGACCTATATTCTAACTCCAAATCTGCCACTGGTCTTCCTCTCTGTGCCTTAGTTTCTCAAGTAAGTATTTGAATTAGAATCACGATTTTCAAACTGCAATGTGAATCCCCCACAGGCGCTGTCTTTTTACACTCTTATCCAGAAGTGGTTGTTCGTTCTTTTGGATCTGCTTCCTTGATAAATCACTTCCCTAAACAAGGGATTATTGGAGAGGGAAGGAAATGAGGGAGTTAGAAACACCTGGACTAAGGTAATCTTTAAGGACTTTTCAAGATTTTATATTTTCTAACTCCCCTTTGTTTCCTTTTATTCTTGTCCCAACAAGAGTTGATAGTTTACCCTTTTAGCTTGAATGGATCAAACCCCTAGAGAAGAAGAAAAGGCCAGAGTAATAATAAAATATTGGCCTGTTGGGAAGTACCAAAACTGTATCTAAAAGTTGAGATGTCACCTCTTATCTTTCCAAGAGTCCTTCCTGTTTCAACAATAGTTTCATACACCTGAAGCTCCATCCTATCACTTCCATGTTGCCTGTGATCATAAAATTTAGGTATTCTTTTTCTGCTTAATGCCAAGTATATCTGTATATCTTTTCATTGCTACAAAACAGCCATGTCCCTTAATGAGTATATCCTATTTTCTTTTGATGTGTTGTCTTTACTGTTATCACTTAAATACATAAATAGTAGAATAGAATATCATCAATAGAGCCATTGTTGCTTGCCAATTGACATTTCACCCTCTGAACTCCTGCTTTAGCTTCTCTCCAGTCATCCTTGGCTTCCTTATCATGAAGTCTGATGAATGTAACCTTCTTTCCATGCCACTTCATTAGAATCATGGAATCAGCATTCTACCCCCAACCCATTTGCTCTCTCTTACTCCATTGACACAGGCTGTTGTCTAAAGTCTTTAAGGTTTGTATTATTGAAGCGACATAGAACAGGAAACAACTTAAAACTGAATATCAGACATTACTGATGCTGAACACTACCCAAGGGACACCATTCTTGACCATTGTTTAATTGGGTTGTTTGTCTTTCTTGTTGTTGAGTTTAGGATCTCTTTATATATTCTAGATTTTAAATACTCATCTGATATGTAGTTTCCAAATATTGTCTCCCATTGTGTAGGGTGCCTTTTTACTTTCCTGACAAAGTGCTTTGATGTGTACAAGTTTTCAATTTTGAGGAGATCCATTTATCTATTTATTCTTTCATTGCTCACACTTTGCATGTAAGGTCTAGGAAACCACTTCTTATATCAAGATCTTTAAGATACTTCCCTACATTTTCTTCTAAAACTTGTATTATCTTAGCTCTAACATTTAGGTCTTCTATCCATTTTGAGATAATTTTTGTATAAAGTGTGAGATAGGGGTCCTCTTTCATTCTTCTGGATATGGATATCCAGTTCTCCATGCACCATTTGTTGAAGAGGCTGCTCTGTCCTAGTTGAGTCAACTTGACCACCTTATCAAAGATCAATTGTTCATCAATGAGAGGGTCTATTTCTGAACACTCAATTCCATTCCATTTCTCAGTATACCTATCTTTATGCCAGTACCATGCTCTTTTGACCACTGTAACTTTGTAATATGCCTTAAAGTCAGGTAGTGTGAGATCTCCCACTTCATTATTCTTTTGCAAGATATTTTTAGCTGTTCAAGGTGCCCTACCCTTCCTAATATATTTGATTATGGGCTTTTCTATTTCTGCAAAGTAAGTTGTTGGAATATTAATTGGTATTGCATTGAATCTATAAATCAATTTGTGTAGAATTGACATCTTAACTTTATTTAGTCTTTCAATCCATGAGCATGGTATGTCCTTCCATTTATTTAGGTCTTCCTTGATTTCTTCTAGAAATTTTTTGTAGCTTTCTGTGTATCAATCTTTTATGTCCTTGGTTAAATTTATTCCTAAATATTTGATTATTTTGGTTGCTATTGTAATTGGATTTTTAAAAATTTACTTCCTCCTCAGATTACTCCTTACTAATGTATGGAATCACTGCTGATTTGTGCATGTTGATCTTGTATCCTGTACTCTTTCTGTTTGCCACTTCCACCTTTTTAGCATGTTTCTTTCATTTTTGTGATCACAATGATGACTGCTCCAGGCACTATGTCTTCTCTTCAGGTGGGAATAGGGGAAAGGTTCAAGGCAAAATGGGCTTTGCCATTTTTTGGAAAGGGTCTCCTCTTAAGGAATTTCTACCTGTGTTTCACTGGTCAGAACTATGACATGGCCAAGCATAGCTGCAAGCAATGTAGAAAAGACGGATTTTTTTTTAAGTCCAATGCATTAAAGAGAATTAAGATCCACTTAAAAAAAAAAATAAAAGAAATGGGGAATGGAGAGTGTTGGGGACTGAATCATGCCCCCCACAAAGGCATGTTTGGGTCCCAACCTCTGGTCCTGTTGGCATGAACCCATTTGTAAATAGGACCTTTGAAGATGTTATTAGTTCAGGTATGCCTAAATTGAATGACAATGGATCTTAATCCAATGTGGTGAAATTCTTCTAAGCAAAGGATATTGGAGACAGAAGGAGAAGCCATGGGAAGCAACCAGTAGCTGGAAGTCAACATAATCCACAAGAGAAAAGAGAAGATGCCACCATATTTATTGTCCTGTGACAGAAAATCCAAGGAATCCCAAAGATTGCTTGCCAACCAGAAGATACTGACCCCAAGAGGAAGCAAGCCTTCTAGACTCTGAAACTGGAGCCAATAAATTCCTGTTGTTAAACCAACCTATTGTATGGTATTTGTTTTAGCAACCAAGAAACCGAAACAGGCAACAAGCAATGTCTACAATAGTTCACTGCCTTGACTATACAACATCTCTTCTTCATGTACATAGAAGATACTCACTACTCAAAATCCCTTCAAATATGACTCAAAGTTGAGGCTCCCTGGATGAAATATGCTCTGTGCCATCAGATGTGTCTCCTTATTGTCCAGTGACTTTATACAATTAAAAGAAAGTTAACTTCCCTTACATCAGACAGAAGTGTGGAGAGAAGAAATAGAAGAAAAACTCCCATTCAGAAATGGAGAGAAAGAAAAACACAGAAATGACAGAATGGTCGAACTAGAATTGATCAAACCCTGTTGGACCAGAAGAGCAAAAATTACCAGTTCTATCAGTCAAGTATTTTCCAGGGTCAGCCCTTACCCTGCTCCCTGGAAAGATCTTACTTCCCTATTAGTTAGCATGGCCATATATAGGGTATGTCACTCCTACAGAAGGATGTTTATCTGGGAGGCTGCTTTGCTTTAGCAGCCCAATTCTTGTTGACACAAACTTGGAAACTGGGATTTCATTAAGGATTGAACAATCACAGGCTGTTGTCAGCTACAATTCCTGTGACCAATCTATCAGCTTTTAATCCATTTTATGTGCCAGTAACCAGAGGCAAAAATCTTGTCTAGACCTTTCAACTTCAGGCCAGGGACATGACGTGACCCTTTGGCTAATGGTCAGTCCTTGAGGCAGTTCAAAATATTGAGCACTCTTAATGTGCTTTGCTAATGGGCAACTGCTGTTATTTGGCTGAGAATTCCTATTAAAATTGTTTGAGAAAGATATGCAGGTCTGATTTGTCTAGTCTTAAAGATACTGATTGGCAGCTGCTTCTTTCATCAGCATTCTTTTGAGAAACTAAAGACAATGAGAAAGCTCTGATTATGAGACTTCCAGTTGCAGAGAGAATGCTCTTCAGGGCAGCTGGCTCTAGTCTGTATTCATCCCTGTATTGTAGGAATTTTCTGAAAGCAGAAAATTGGGTCTATCACTCACAAATATTCTGAATTTTTGCTAGTAGTTTCCTTAACATTCCAACCTTAGTTGGTACATTATCTGCACCCCAAGGCCTAGCATATAACCATTGGACTATTACCTCTCAAAAGCCAACAGCTTTCCCAGCTGTAAGTGGTTGGGTCCTCTGTGACTCATAAGCAGTCCTGGTGGCAACTTCTGTTTCAGTCCTGGTTCTCAGGTGCAAACAGTAGCTGGCTCTCACTAATTAAATTAAAAGGAATTTATCTGGAAAATACTGAGTGGACATACTATTGAGGGGAGTGCTGGTAACCATGCCCAAGGATAAGGTTTTAGAAACAATGCTCCAAACCACGTAAACTTGGTCTGATGAAGACACAAACACCATGACCAAGGCCTCTGGTGAATTCTGATGCTATAGTTAGCATGTGTTTGATGGAACTTGTCTTTACAGCACATTTGCTAACACCATGTTGTCTCATTTAGCCAGTAGCTGGTCTTGTAACCAACACCATTCCATGAAGCCAGCTGTCTCAGCTACTATCTATCCTCAGCAGCAAAATGCAGACTGAGCATGGTGTCCCCCCTTAAGTTGTTCAGTTATGAATCAAAGTCTCAAATGGGAAAACTCTGTTGTTTTCCACCCTTATCTTGGTTATGCAGGACTTTTACAACAGGGAATTAGGGAATTCCCCATAGAAAGCAAGAACACACAAAAGGGACTGGCAAGTCAGAAAACATAGCCAATGTCTACTACAAATAGTTACAAATATTCCTTTAATTGTCTTCTTGAGAGATATCAATTCTCATGGATTGTGAAATCCAAGGTACAAGGGCAGAATCATATCCACTGTCATCATTCTCTTCAAACTGTGATCACAAAATGATTATTTATAAAAAATTGATAAATGAAACACTTATACTTTTTATTTCTGGGGTTATTTGCAGATAACAATGGAATAGAATGTGTTGCTGTTATAGTTCAATGATCGTGGTTTGCATGAGCCACCTCCAACAACTTGAATAGTCACTAATGTCTCACAGATATTATTAGTAACCAAAGTCCTAAACACTGAACTCTTTACCATGATTTTAAATGTACTACACCTATGTAGAAAATACAATTCAGAGCAAAGACAATAATAAATTTACCTGGGGGCTTATTTTGTCTAAAATGGCTCATTTTGCAACTTAAAAATTAAGATAATGGGTGAAGTATATTTGACAAATATAACTGGCATTATTTAAAGAAAATTTACATTTCATCTATCTATGGTTTGATTATCTATCTTAAGCTCAGGCATAGCACCAGAAAGTGTCTTGCTCAAGATTCCTACTTGTGGCCCTGAACACTAGCTTTTCTTTCAGAAATAATGACTGTAACCCTCGTTTTCATATCTTTTCTTTGCTCATAAACAACTGGTGGAGAATAATATCGATAATATATTTAAGGACTTATTATTATTTATTTGTTTAAATAAAGGCTAGTCAAAGGGAGCAAAACTTCAATAGCATGGCGTAAAAGTTGACCAGCAAAATGCTCATTACTCAGGGAATATTTTAGTTTATTTTAAAGATGTAGATGATAGCTGAATATTCTAAAAGTTTAGGATTGATTATAAGTATGAGATTATAAAATTTGAGATGTGTTCAATAATTACTCTGGTTAGTGAAATAAATGCCTTCCTCAGTGTTACTGAGACCACACCTCCTAAGATGTTATTCTAAGCTTTACTACAGTTCTTTATAATACATTTTTCAAAGACAATTAAAAATACAGTTTAAATACACAAATAATCTTTAAGGGTTTTACCAATGGAAATTCGTGGAAAAATATGAATGGATGGTCATATTATTTTCCCCTAATGGTTTACAACAATGCCACAGCATCTTCCAAAGAAAATAAAATGTAATCAAACGTAATAAATTTTTACTTTGTGCTGGGCCTATGGATGTAAAAGTGAGTAGCTCATCAGTTCTTGCCCTTGAGGAGCATTTAACTAAAGTATATAACAAACAACTAAACCACAAACTCTGACAGAATGCACAAAGTGCAGGGGGAGAAGAGAAAAAAGCCATTCTTTCTGAGTTTGAAGGATCAGAGAAGAACTCATAAAAGAGATGACCTTCCAAAGCAGTGTGGAATTTTGTCTGGGGAATGGAAGCAGAGCATTGAAGGGAGAGGGACAGTATGTAAATGGTAGGGGATGGCATGGAATAGAATTATGTGGAAGTGCTTCGCACACTGGGGACAGGGGATAAAGGTTCAAGTCACTTTCTAACACATCAATGAGTATTTCTTTATGATACTTATCAAGGTAAGATGACACTCACATCCACTCCCAGAATTATTAGTTTGCTGACTTATAGTCTATTTCCTTTTACAGGATGGTGGGTTGCCTAAAACTACCTACTACCATCTTTCTTGTTAAGTAAACAATAACTGCTATTGTTTAAGGCACTTTTCTTTGGGCATTTGGATATTTGCAGCCAGATTCATCCTAAATTATATTTCTACTGAATCTGAATTTTGTGGGGAGGGCAGGGGGGACTGGTGGGAGGGCCTGGGGTTGGGTATTATTCACAAGCTCTTCCTGTTGATTCTGATCCACCTCCAGGTTTGAAGACCACTGTTCCAAGTGATGTCCTTCATTTTTATTCTCCAACTCGTACCTCATGATTCTGTGATATTAGGTAATTCCTAAATATCTATGTCTAGAAGCAACTTCACTTAAATTTATATGTAAATATTCAACTTCATGTGTACCGGTTTGAATGTATTATGTCCCCCAGAAAAAGCCATGTTCTTTGATGCAATCTTGTGGGGCAGACATATTAGTGGGGATTAAGTTGGAACATTTGGATTAGGCTGTTTCCATGGAAATTTGCCCCACCCACCTGTGGGTGATAACTGATTGGATAATTTCCGTGGAGGTATGGCCCCACCCATTCAGCATGGCCTTTGATTAGTTTACTGGAGCACTATATAAGCTCAGACAGAAGGAGTGAGCTTTGCTACAGCCAAGAGGGACACTTTGAAGAATGTACAGAAGCTGAGAGAGTAGCTGTAGATGAGAGACAGTTTGAAGATGGCCATTGAAAGCAGACTTTTGCTTTGGAGAAGTTAAGAGAGGACAAACACCCCATGAGCAACTGAGAGTGACATTTTGGAGAGAAGCTGAAGCCTAGAGAGGAATGTCCTGGGAGAAAGGCATTTTGAAACCAGAACTTTGGAGCAGACACCAGCCACGTGCCTTCCCAGCTAACAGAGGTTTTCCAGACACCATTGGCCATCCTCCAGTGAAGGTACCCAATTGCTGATGTGTTACCTTGGACACTTTATGTCCTTAAGACTGTAACTGTGTAACCAAATAAACCCCCTTTTATAAAAGCCAGTCCATCTCTGGTGTTTTGCATTCGGCAGCATTAGCAAACTAGAACACCATGTGAACAACTTAAACTGGATTTCTCACTCTTCTGGAGTTTGCCAACCATGGGGTTGCTTGCCTTCTTTGGCAACAGTTTAGTTTTAAATTTAAAAAATAAAAGTATCATGGTGATTAATTTCAGGATATTGAGACAGGGACTTGCCAAATATATCCCATAAATGCAATGACCATTGACATCTAAATATTATATTCTTTGCTCCCAGCTCTCTATCTGAAGTGGAATTTTCCAAATGTACAAATGCTCTGGGGTCCAGAGCAGACATTGGTCTTTGGAGTTTAGGGGTAAGCCCTATCTCCATAGGCCAGAATGAGCTACAGGCCCGAGATGGTGGATGTTCAGATACCCTTTACACTTTTCCTAGAGCAGAAAGTGCAGGCTCTTAGTGCTATCTAAACACTTTTCTTACCTCAGCAGAATACTGAGGTTCTTGTTTGTCTCTATTATTTTATAGAAAAATAAACTGCAAGTGAATATAACTTTAAAAGATAAACAAACAAAGGAAAAGTTGTAACAGAAAATTTGATGACATCATATAGGCTCTGTCTTCTGAGAAGGGTCACAAGAATCTGGGTTTTATTTCATCTCTTTTCCAGGAGAAGGAAAGATCATTACATGGTGCTGTCAAGAGTCACAGACAATCTGTAGAGGATTTTCCCAAAGGGCTGCTGTTCCGGTTTGCTAATGCTGCCAGTTTGCAAAATACCAGAAATGGATTGGCTTTTATAAAGGGGGTTTATTTGGTTACACAGTTACAATCTTAAAGCTATAAAGTGTCCAAGGTAAGGCATCAACAATAGGGTACCTTCACTGAAGGATGGCCATTGGTGTCTGGAAAACCTCTGTTAGCTCAGAAGACACGTGGCTGGTGTCCATTCGCTCCCAGGTTGTGTTTCAAAATGGCATTCTCCAAAATGTTGCTCTCGGGGCATTTTGTCCTCTCTTAGCTGCAGCTCCTCTTCAAAATGTCACTCTCAGTTGCTCTGAGCACCTTCTGACTGTGAACTCTTTATATGGCTCCAGTGATTTAATTCAGACCCACCCTGAATGGGTGGGGTAACAACTCCATGGAAATTATCCAACCAATGGTCTTGCCCACAGTTGATTGAGTCACATCTCCATGGAAACACTCAATCAATAGGTTCCAACCTAATCAACACTAATATGTCTGCCCCCACAAGATTGCATTAAAGAATATGGCGTTTTCTGGGGGACATAATGTATACAAACCAGTACAACTGCCATGACATTCAAATGCATCTAAAACCAAAACAACCCAAACTGAAAATGTTAGTTGATCAAAAGTACTTATTAAATAAGCACCTGCATCTTAATGTCATTGTCAGGTATAGGCATTAATACAATTCAACAATTACTGACTTTGTAATGCATGGTAGAGAACAGATGTTTTATATACTTTTTTAAAAAAAAAACTAACTGAAGTAATAAGGAAATAAACTATTGGTATTCAGTTTCTGGTATCATAAAAGATACATAGAGAAGATACACTCTGACACAGCCTCCCTCAGAGGCCAAAAAACTAATGAAAATGAAAATCCTGACAGGTAAGTGGAGATATCCCTTGAAGATATTTGCCAAACTCAGGTGAATTTGAGATTCAGTTTTCACAGAGTTTTGGGAAGGGAGGGACAAATATTGACAAGAGACAAAAGCACTCAAGGTATAGAGGTCTAGTAGATGATTCTCTCTGCCTAGAACATTAAAAGGCTACATCCTTAACTGGAGCTTAATTAGAAATAAACCCCCTTCCCTCCCCACAGAAGACTGCAAGAAAAATTTCCTGTCTTAAGACTTGGCATTGAGTTTTTGGGAGAGGTGGCTTTCTTGATAATTCATAGCCAGCCAGCACATAAGCATTTGCAGACTGACTTCATATCACCTGGATAATTCAAAAAGGCTATTGCTAATACTTGGTTTAAAAGTTTCCCAGTTTAATAGCATCCACAGGACATGTGGCAGAAGCAAATTAAAACATTCTCTGTAAACATCCACTATCAAGTCAGGCCTCAAGGAATACATATGAAGTTCAATTTCCAATGAATGAGAGCTCATGGTCAAAATCACAAACATACAAGGAAACAAGGCATCATAAATCAGTGGCAGTAGAATAAACCAACAACCAGTTTAAATCTGCAAATCTTTTAGATACTGGATTTATCAGTCAGTCTATAAATTGAGTGTGCTTAGTATTTAAAAACATTTGCTTTTAAAAAGAGCTCATTGAAAATACAAATAAGGTGCTGTAAAATTAAACAAGCAGACATAAAAATAATAAAATACATTTGGATACAAAAAAAAGTATTGACATTAAAACAATGGTCAGGTTTAATGGATGATTAGATACTTCATGAGAAGATTAGTGAACTAGATGATGGATCTGAAGAATTTAGCAAGAATGTAGCACAGTGAGAAAAATAGAAAATATGACAGATAAGAGACAAAATAGAGTGAAAAATTCTAATAAAATTCAAATAACTGGTGTGCTAGAAAGATAAGAGAAAGAATGAGGTAGAAGCAATATTTAAAGAGAAAATAATTGAGAAATTTGCCTGCATGATTAAAAACAACAATCTATAGTCAGGAATCCTAAGCAAAATAAACAAAAAAGAATGCAGATTATGTAGGTGAAACCATAAACTAGCAGAAAAATCTTTAAAACTTCCAGAGAGAAAGGAAGTAGAATTAGATTGATAATTGACTTATCAGTAATAGCAAAGAAAGCCAGAAAACAGTGGAATATTTCCAATGTGAGGAGAGAAAATACTTGTCAATCAAGAATTATATACTTACAAAAATAACTTTGAAGAATGAAAGAGAATTAAGGATATTGTCAGATGAGAAAAAAAGTAAGAGACTTTGTAACCAAAAGGCACTCTGTAAAAAAAATCAAATAAGTATCAGATACTTAAAAGAATATTGAAGGTGAATAGGAATGAAAAGGGTTGTTAAAGGCATGCTCCTATACCAGCTAAGTCCCAAAACCCAGAGGCAATAGCTTTGTCAAGAACATCAACTAGATGTGTCCCCTTTGCTCATAAAATTGACATCCCTTTTCAACATGAACAGGTTAGGCTGGTCACTGCCTAGACATCCCTGAAGATTGGGAAAGTGATTAAACTAGAGGAAGGGGTAGCAAGACAAGATGGAATTTAACAAAGGGTTATGAATACTGAATCTTTATATAATTTTCTTTTTCTTAGACACTAGGTATTAGAATAATTAGAAGGAAAGAACTGAAATGGTGGAACTGTAACCCATAGCATTCTTTGAAATGTGTTCTATAGCTATAATTTGAAAGCTATATCTTTTTTTTATGTATGTTATATTTCACAATAAGGAAATAACTGAAACTATGGTACTATAACTCCTAATAACTTTGAAATTTCCTAAATATCTACTTGTTAAAACATTCTTTGAAAGATATTACCTTTTTGTATATATTTATATTTCATAATAAGAAATAACTGAAACTGTGGAATTGTAACTACAATATTCTTTAAGTTTGCTCTCTACCTATTTGTTAAATTGCACTTGGAAAGCTATCACTCTTATGTATAAATGTTATATTCTACAATAAAAAAAAAGATAAAAAAAAAAGTCAAAAGATGTTCCGGTTTGCTAGAGCTGCCGTTATGCAAAATGCCAGAAATGGATTGGCTTTTATAAAGGGTATTTATTATGTCACAAATTTACAGTTACAAGGACATAAAAATGTCCAAACTAAGGCATCAACAAGATGATACCTTTACTGAAAAATGGCCAATGGAGTCTGGAACACCTCTGTCAGCTAGGAAGGCATATGTCTGGATTCTACTGGTCCTTTGCTCCCAGGCTGCATTTCGCAATAAAGCTTTCCCCAAAGTGTCTCTGGTCTTTTGTCTCTCTTAGCTTCTCTCAGCTATCTGCTTGGTTCTCCTGGGCATCTCTCTCTAACATCTGGGAGTCCTTTCTTAGCTTCTCCCAGGGGCAAACTCTGGATTACATGTCTTAGCTTCTCTCCAAAATGTCTCACTAAGCTTCTCCAGGGCAAACTCTGGGCCTCATCTCTTAGCTTAGCTTCTCAAAACATCTTTCTTTCTGTATCTCCAAGCATCTTGGTCTGTGTGATCCCCTTCAGTTTCTGTGGTTTCTGGCTTAGCATATTCCAGGGTGCTCTGTCTTCTTTGCTCTCTATGTGAGCTCTCTTTAAAAGACTCCAGTCATCCAATTAAGACCCACCTGGAATGGGCAGGGTTCATACCTCCATGGAAATAATTTAATCAGAATTCTCACCCACAGTTGGGTGAGACACATCTCCATGGAAACACTCAATCAAAAGGTTCTACCCAGAAAGATTGGATTAAAAGATCATGGCTCTTCTTGGGTCCATAACAGTTTCAAACTGGCACAGATGTGTTCCAATAAGAAGAAAAATGATCTCATACGGAAGATGCAAAACTCGGTAAAGAACAAAGAAAATGATAAATCTGTAGGTAAATATAAACAAAATTGACTGCATAAACCAAGACACATTTTTGAGAGTTAAAAATGTGTAAAATTATAACATCTAACAACAATTATATCTAAGTCTGGAAAGGGGTGATAATACTTAAAAGTTTTAATAAGGTAATTGTTTAGAAAGAGGGAAAAGTGTAACTTTAGATTTTGATAAGCTAATTAGGCATGTTAAAATGTTAAAGTAACCAATAGAAAAATAGAAATAATTTATTTAAATTTCAAACCTATCGAAATCAAAATGGAACAAGAAACATCCAATTAGTATTTTTAAAAGGTACAAAAGCAAAGAAAAATTAAAAGACAAAGTGGGACAAATAGAAAGCACAAAAATTAGGATAGTAGAAATAAATCCAAAGAGAGATAGTCATCATTTCTGAATATCGTTGTAATAATGACTGTAAATGTTTTACCAAAAATATACTCTCTGAAATGAAAATCAACTATGATCTATATACATATAGATCACCAAAAATGTTAAGTTGTGCATATGTTTAGGAAGGAAATTTCACAGTTCTTGCAGAAATATCTCAACTGTTTTCCTAATAATGTCTTGTCTCTTGCTAACATTATTTTCCTAAGGGTTTAGCTTTTATATTTGCTTCTTCTAGTTACCTGGGGGTTCCAGCACCTAGAAACAATTTAGATAGTATCTACCATAGTTTATACATACGATTTTTTTTGTTTAGATATATAACAATACATGTTTATCATATCGTGTATAAAGTCAAGGTAATTAGCACCCAATACTGCACAGACTATATATATATTAGACCAATATACTCAACTCAATGAAGTATCCATTAAGCATTAAATTATTTGATAAACCATATTTTAAATGTTTTATATAATGCAGAAACCTCTGGTGGCTTGTTATATGAGTTTTAGATAGCTTTAATGATGTTTGGTGAAATTAACTTGAGTTTTTGTGTTATTAACACTATTATTTTTTATTTGTAGGAATGGAAAGCATAAAAATATAGCTAAGGATCCAGTTTAAAAAACAAGAATTTTCAGCCTTGATTAAAAAAACAAAACATTATATCTAAAACTTCAGGACACAAGTTGAAAATGGAAGGATGGAACAAAGAAACACTGGGCTAATGGCAATCCAAAGAAGAATGGTATAACTACATAAATATCATACAAAATATATTTTAATACAGAAAGCATTAGTAGAGGTAAAAATGTAATTACAAGATAGAGAAAACATTTAATATACTAGGAAGATTTAAGAATTCTAACTTGTATCCATCTACTTAATAACTCAGTCTTTATATTAATATACATATATACATATATATAAAACAAAAAGAATGACAAGGCAAATACACCATCTGAGTGGGAGGTTTTAACACATTTGTCTCAGTAATTGAGAGATCAGCTACATAAAATCAGTGAAAAAAATAAAAGATTAATAAAACACAATTAACACTTTAAACCTAATGAATCAACTGCACAATGCTCATTCCATTCAAGAAACATAGAACTTTCAAAATTAACCACATATCCTGCCAGAAAGTAGGGCTTACCAAACTTCAAGTGACTGGTATCATTTAGAATGTGTTCTCTGGCCAAAATGAAATTAAGTTAGAAATAATTAACAAAATGATAGCATAACAAGACCCATACTTTTGTAAATTAAACACTCCTAAAAAGCACATAGGTCAAAGAAGAAATCATAATGAAAATTAGAACATATGGAGCACTGAATGATAATGAATATACTTACCAAACTCATGTAATGTAGCTAAAGTGGTTCTTAGATGGAAGTATAGGACTTTAAATACATACTTAGAAAACAGCCTAAAACAATGAAAGCCTCAAAATGAACGAGCTTAAGGAATTAGATAAACAAAATATTGAATTCACCCCCAAAACAGAGAAGGAAGGAAATAATAGAGAACCAATGAAAAGAAAACAGACATAAAATAGGAAGGATTAACAAAATCAAAAGTTGACTGTTTGAAATGAATAGCAAAGTTGAAAAACCTCTGGTAAGACAGAGGATGGAAAAATAAAAGGACTGAAAAAATAAATAATATTCGCAGTGAGAAGGGAGGGAGCAGGACTAGGCATTCTGTGTAGCTTAAAATGATAAGAAGTTATAATTTAAAACTTTATGCCAATAAATTTTAAATGTTAGATGAAATGGACAAATTCATAGAAAAATATAAATTAAACTAACATAAGGAGAAATAGAGAAAGAAAACCTAATAGGATTTCACTGTTAAGGAGACCAAACCAGTAACTGGAAGTTTTCCCTCAAACCCCTACCCCCTAAAAAGGCTCAAATACTTTACTTGTGAATTCTGCCAAACATACAAGAATTCAATAAATGAATTAATTCCTACCCTACACATGCTACTCTGGAATATATAAATAGAGGAAATAGTCCCAGCTCGTTTTACCTGCCTCTCATTACCATGATTCCAAGATCTGAAAGGATATTATAAGAAAATCACTGTCCAAACTAACTTGTGAAAGATAGCCATTTAAATCTTAAACAAAATATTGGCATTGTTTAAAAGAGAGAAAACATTTTGAAAAATGTGTGATCATTTAGGAATGTAAAGTGGTTTAACATAAAATACATTAGTTCAATATACCATATTAACAAATTAAGGAGAAACATATAATCATCTAAATTGATGCAGAAAAAGGATTTGACAAAATTGAACTTTCATTTGCATTAAAACTCTAACCAAACTAAGAATTGAAGGTTAAAAACTTCCCTAATTAAAAATATCATCAAAACCTCCAGAATATATCTAATGATTTGAAAGTATTCCTTTTAAAATAAGACAGAAGACAAGGACACTATTTAACACTACTTCTATTGGACAGTTCATCAAGGAAGAAAGGGAAGAATAAAAGAATGTATACATTTTTAAAAGTAAAAATGAACCTCTTTTTTAATGGATAGTATGATTTTCTATGTGGAAACTTCTAAAGATTGATTAAGTAAATTAAAAAATGCTACTAGGTACCCAAAATAATGAAAAAAAAAAATAAATCGCATTTCTATACATTAGCAACAAAGACTCAGAAAATGGAAGCAAACGAATATAACCTTCAGTATGACATTAAGAAATTAAGTACTTAATAAATTACCAGAATATATGTAAGACATTCAGGGAGAAAATTATAAAATTTGATTGAATCATATTAACTGTATGTAAATTAATGGAGATATAAAGCATATTCATGAATTAGAAGATACAAGAGCATCAAGATTTCAACTCTCTTTTCAGTTAATATGTTAATTCTAGGCAATTATAATGAAAGCTCCAACTAATTTTGTTTGTTTTTTATTCTGTTATGAAACTTGACAAACTGCTTCTAAAATTTATATTAAAGAGCAAAGAGTCTAAAATAGCCAAAATGTTGATAAAAGGACGTTTAAAGAAAATGTATTAGGGCAATTATGGAAAAAATCTGTATGCCCATAGCACAGAGAAGGCTTTCTAAAACAAGACCCAAAAAAGGTATTAATGAATATATTAAAATAAAGAATTTCTCCTCAAAAGTAAATGAAAGACAAAAACAAATTTGGAAGAAGGTATTTGCAATGCATATAACAAAGAATTAGAGTCTAGCTCATATGAAGAAATCATGAAAATCAACAAGGAAAAGACAAACAACCTAATAGAAACCCAATAGAATTGACCTAAAGGGAAAAAAAATAAAAGAAAACCTGAAGAATTCTTTCACATGAAAGAAAACAGAAAGCCAGAAAATACATACAATGTTCAAACTCATTGTGAACCAGGGGAATGGAAATTACAATCACAAAAAGAAACTAATTCATACTCACTAGATTGACAAAAATTTAAAAATCTGAGAACATCAATCATATTTTGGCTAGATATATAGAGCCACCGGACCACTGTGCTCTCTTGGAGGAAGCATAAATTGGAATCATCACATCAGAATATTTGATTTTTTCCCACTGAGTTGAAAGTGCACCAGTCCTGTGACTTCATTTCACTCCTGTCTGTATTCCCAAAGATCACAAGCACACGAACACCAGGAAATATGTGAAAGAATGTTTTATAAGCACTCTGTTAACAACAACAAACTGGAAACAACCCAATAGTAGACTGAATAATTAAATTGTGAAATATTCTGGAATGGAATAGTAAAGAGCAGTAAAATGAAAGAATTACAACCACATACAACCTTGATGAATCTCAGGAGCCAAAAAGCTAAGTTGAAGAAGATACATCTATACTTGATAATTCCAGATGTATAAAGTATTAAATATGCAAAGTAAACAATATGTTGTTTTCATATACAATCATATTGGGAAACTATTTTTAAAAACAAAGCAAAGGAATGATACAGAAAATATGATTATGCTTACCTGGGATGGGAGGGAGGGTCAAGAACTGATGGGATAGGATTGGAGAAGGGTGTTTAGGCATTTACAAAGAGTTAGTAATGCTCTGCTTTTTCAGACAGGATTGTGGGTGAGCATGTGATTGTTCAAGTTTTGCATTGTTATGCTTGTATTTTATACATACCTTGTATGTATTCTACTCAATATTTAATAATACCAATTGAAAATCACTATCAATAAATGCTGTGGAGTAAATTCATATTCTCAGCGTGATAATTGGAAAAAGTTCCTTTAATAGTTTATTTCCTGTGAAAAATTAGCATTACCTGAGAACATCCCAGTGGCTGTCAGAGAGTAGATCTGATTGTGAATAAGTCAACCCAGTATAATTTAAAATATCTTAAAACAAAAGATAACTTAAATATCTTTTTTCAATGTAGGGCATGTCTGACCTTACTACACCATCTTTGGTAGGGAGGAGGGGCAAACTACAGGTTAATGACAGTACAGGGATCTTTACTATTCTTGACATTCTTGAGTTTGTTTTAAGTGGAGGTTAAGCTCCACTTAAAGAAACAGCACAGCTTGATTTCTGAGTGAATTTGTTGTTCACGGGATTCTTTAACTAAACAGATGGGAATTACTTAAAGATTTACCCTTGGGAAGACGGTTGCCGTAAAGAAGAGGCTAGGCCTCCCTATATTTGTGCCTAAGAGCCTCCTCCTGAATGCCTCTTTGTTGCTCAGATGTGGCCCTCTCTCTCTAGCTAAGCCAACTTGAAAGGTGAAAGCACTGCCCTCCCCCCTACATGGGATCAGACACCCAGGGGAGTGAATCTCCCTGGCAACGTGGGATATGACTCCTGGGGAGGAATGTAGACCTGGCATCGTGGGACGGAGAACATCTTCTTGACCAAAAGGGGGATGTGAAAGGAAATGAAATAAGCTTGAGTGGCAGAGAGATTCCAAAAGGAGCCGAGAGGTCACTCTGGTGGGCACTCTTATGCACAATTTAGACAATCCCTTTTAGGTTCTAAAGAAATGGGGTAGCTGGTGGTGGATACCTGAAACTATCAAACTACAACCCAGAACCCATGAATCTCGAAGACAATTGTATAAAAATGTAGCTTATGAGGGGTGACAATGGGATTGGGAAAGCCATAAGGACCACACTCCCCTTTGTCTAGTTTATGGATGGATGAGTAGAAAAATAGGGGAAGGAAACAAACAAACAGACAAAGGTACCCAGCGTTCTTTTTTACTTTAATTGTTTTCATTTTAATTATTATTCTTGTTATTTTTGTGTGTGTGCTAATGAAGGTGTCAGGGATTGATTTAGGTGATGAATGTACAACTATGTAATGGTACTGTGAACAATCGAATGTACGATTTGTTTTGTATGACTGCTTGGTATGTGAATATATCTCAATAAAATAAAGATTAAAAAAAGACAATATGGGATTTGTTTGTAAGACATTCTGCATTGACTGTGGTCTTAATTTAATTAAGTTATACTTCTTTTTATTTGAAAATATTGTTTCACAGTCAACAATAGAAACTAACATTGCTGCTTCATGTAACAGGATATTAAATAAGAACTTCTTTGTCAAGTATACACTCGTGCTTTTTGTTTTCCTGTTTTATAATTAGTTATATCTTAGTTTTATAATTCGTGTTATATTAGTTGTTCCCCTCTTTGAGGAGCTTATAATCATAACTCTTGGCATAATGGCTGACTAAGGAACCACATTTAGCATTTAGCTACTGCTTTTTGAAATTGCTGCTACCGTGTAGAGATGTACCTTCAATTAATTTTAGATCAAGGCATGAGCTTTCTTGTGTAGGACTCCCTGCTTTGTCTTATCTTCAAAGACCTTGGTTAGTGACTTTCCAGAGCTCAGCAGGATTCTGAAAATATACTGAATGTAATGGTACCAGTTATCATCTTTCCTTTTATTTAATTTGAAGGCACAGTTTTTAAAACCAAAGAAAAAGTAACCAATAAATTATTTATAACCCAACTGCCTTAGAAACTTTCAGTAGTAAATGAACTAACGTGATTAATATGGAAAATAAGCTGGCTCTCTGTCACCCCCACACCTCATTCTGTGTTTTAGTTGTATTTGTGCCAAGAAGTTTTGGCAATCTACACAACTTTTTTTTAAACCTCAAAAGTAAATAACAAAACACAGACTGCATGATTGTGTGGTTGATTTTACAGAGTATTATGGCATGAATAGCTGGGATAAAATTCTCCCAAATTTTCCTACTCCCACAAGTGCATCTTTGGAATCCTTCCACACCATTTGTATGTGTGTGTGTGTGTGTGTGTGTGTGTGTGTGTGTATGTGTGTATAATTTCTAAATTATTTACTAAATTATAAACTATATTTACATGATTCAAAATTTTTTAATTAAAAAAGATATTTATTAGGTCTTCTGTAACCAGAAACAACAACTAATAAAAAAGCTGGATAAAATATTTTTAAAATTTTTTAAAAAACATAACTGAGCTTACAACATAGTGAAGAATTACCTGGTCAAAATCTAGGATAAAGTGAAAAACTAGAGGGTTAATTCCAGAACCAAAAGGCCCTTTTGCCCAGAGGCTATTTCTCTATTAAAAGAAACAGCTGTAGAATTGAGCTGTGGTTTTGGCAGCCTCCTAGGTCTAGGGGGACAGACTACAAAAATCAATTCCTACCAAACTGCAGAGTATGAAGAGTTATACTCTCAGAGTAAGGGTGAACCAGAAGTAACTAAGCCCTTGCTTGAATTGGCAGCCTTAGTAGAACATATTTTGATAGTGCCCCAGATCCCTGGCAGAACTAAATGAAAATTCTTTTAGGAATCTTCAAAATATTCCTGTAATTAAATCTTTTGCAAATGCAATCGCAAGATATATAAGAAAAGAAGATATCATAAATTAGATCCAGCAGGAAAAAATAATAAAAAGAGATCCATAAAAATTCTGATATTGAAATTAACAGGGATATATTATAAAACAACTTATCTTTACAAGTTAAAAAAATACATAAACACAAGCTTAAGAAACAGAGAATCATAAAAAGTGATACTGATTTGAAAAAGAAAGCCAAATCAATCTTCCACATCTTAAAATATAACTCTAAAATTAAGTTCTAAAATTAAGAACTCTGTGAAAAGGTTTAAAAGTTGACTAGAACTAGCTGAAAAGAAAATTAGTGAGATAGAAGATGGGTAAGAATAAATTTTCCAAAATGCAGCAGAAGGGAAAAAAAGGTGGAGAATGCAGAAGCAGTGGTAAGAGACATAGAACATAGACAGAAGATCTAAAAGACCACAGCTAGAAATTGGGTTTTGTAATATGTTCCCCTAGACCTAGGAGGCTCCTAAAACCACAGCTGAGTTCCACAGCTGTTTCTTTTAATAGGAAAATACCCTAGGGTTAAAAGGCTTAACTTTATGAATTCCAAATCTAATTTGAGGCCAACAGGCTTAACTTTATGAATTCCAAATGTAATTTGAGGCCTAAAGGAATAAAAGAGAGAGTAAATAGTGCAGAAGAGATATTTGAGGAAACAATGTAAATTTCCCATAATTGAAAAAAGACATCATTGCACAGATTCAAGAAGTCCAACATATCCTAAGAAAGATAAATAAAAATAAATACACCAGCATGGTATTTCTGTAGACTCAGTAAAGCTTATCCTATAACTTATATGGGAAGATGCAGACTCTAGAATAGCTAAAACAATCTTGACAAAAAAGAATAAAGTGGCAGGAATCACTCTACTAAATATTAAGGGTTACTAAATATATACAGTAATCAAGACAGTATACTGGTGCAATGGTAAATACATGGATTAATGGAACAGAAGCCAGAAATAGTCCCAAATAATTATGCTCAATATATTTTTGCAAAGTGCATGAAGCGTTTGGAAGAAGGGATAGCCTTTTCAATAAATGGTGCTGGAGCAACTGGATATCCATAGGCAAAAAATAAACCTCAGCCTAAACCTCACATCTTATACAAAAAAACTCAAAATAGTCACAGAATGGAATACAAAACTATAAAACATTTAGGACAACAACAACAACAAAAAGAAAAGGGAAAATGTTCTGGATCTAGGGTTACATAATGAGTCCTTAAATTTGACATAAAAATTATGATACATAAAAGAAAAAAATTAATAAATTGGATTTCATCAAAATTTAAAACTTCTGTTCTGCAAAAGCTCCTGTGAAAAGGATGAAAAGATAAACAACAGAATAGAAGAAAATATTTGAAAACTACATATCTGGCAAAGGACTGTATCTAAAAAATATAAAGTACTCTCAAAACTCAAAAGTAGAAAAAAACATTAGAAAATGGTCAGAAGAAATTAACAGACATTTCATCAAAGAAGATATACAGAGAACAAATAAGCATATGAAAAGATGTTCATCATCATTAGCTATTATGGAAATTCACATTAAAGCCACCATAGAGATATCACCTCAAATCTATCAGAAGGGCTAAAATAAAAAATAGTGATGACAACAAATAATGACAAGAACACAGTAATACTGGATCACTCATACATTTCTCATGGGAATATAAAATGGACAGCCACTATGAAAAACAGTTTGGCTGTTTCTTATAAAACTAAACATAAAATAACCATATGATCTAGCAATTGCACTCTTGAGGATTTATCCCATAGAACTAAAAGCTTAGTTTACACAAAAAGCTGTACATGAATGTGCATAGTGGCTTTATTCATTATAGTCCCAAGCTGGATATAGCCCAGATATCATCTACAGATGAATGGCTAAGAAGACTGTAACATATCCATTGTTATGGTACACTACTCATCAGTAGAAAGGGGCAAACTATTGATACATGTAACAAATTGGATGAATCTCTAGGGAATTATGCTGAGTGGAAAAAAAAAAACAACAACCCCAAAGGGTTACATATTATATCATCCATTTATATAACATTTTTGAATTGACAAAATTTTAGAAATGGATAATAGATTAGTGGATGCCATGGTTTAGGAATGGAGGGCAGGAGGGAAGTGAGCGTGGCTATGGAAGGGAAGTAGGAGGGATCCTTGTGGTATTGGAACTTTCACACACACAAATAAGTACAAATAAAACGGAGCAATCTGAATAAGATCGGTAGATTGTATAAATGCAATTTCCTGGTTGTGATATTATACTATAGTTTTCTAAAATGTTACCATTGGGGAAAACTAGGTAAAATGTCCATAGGATTTCTTTGTATTAATTCTTACAACTGCATGTGAATCTACAATTATATCAATAAAAATTTGAATTAAAAAAGGAAATACACAACTAGACTAACAATAGTGAAGGTGACGAATACCTAAAGCAAAAAGAAAATCTTAAATACAACAGAAGAAAAACAGGTAGATTGCCTCCAAAGGAATAGCAGCTTGACTGAAAGCTAACTCCTTATCAGAAGCCAAAGTTGCCAGGACTTAGTGGAATAATATCTTCCAAGTTAAAAAATATATATAGCCAGTGAAATTATCCTCCAAAATGAATGTAAAATAAAGACATATTTAGATAAACAAAAACTGAGAGTGTTCCCCACCCACAGAACTGCACGAAAGAAAGATTCTAAAGGATGCATTCAATAAGAATAAAAATGACCCCAAATTTGAGATGATAGGCAAATAAAGAACAAAGTAGTAAATAAATTGTGTTTGTGTAACATGACAAATTATCAGCTATCTCTATCAAGTAACAAGGCAGCAGAGTTAAGACCCAATGGTACAGAAGAGGGAGCCCAGGAATAGTCACGCATATATGGATATCAATTTAGACAGTGGAATGCAGTGTAAAAGGACATCTTTTAAATAAATGGTGCAATAATAGTTGAGTGTTTATGTGGGAAAAATTAAAATTGAACTTTTTCTCACATAATTCATAGGTGGAATACACACCTAAATGAGAAAGGCAAAATGTCTTTTAGATTGGATAATATATCCATTATATCTGGGAAGGGAAATACTTCGCCAATAGATGAAAAAAGGACTAATCATAAAAGGAAATATCAATGACTGTGTCTATGTTGAAATTAAGAATATTTCTTCAGCAAAAGCTACTATAAAATGATTAAAAGACAAGTCATAAAGTGGGAGAAGATATTTGCTAACAGATATACTAATAAAGAACTCATACCCATAACATACATGAACTCCTACAGATGAATAATAAGAGAGAACATCCAATAGGAAAAAAAGGAGAAAAAAATACATGAATAGGTACTTCCCAGAAAGAGGAGTCCAAAAGGCCAAAATATTTTTTAAAGGTGTTCAAATTTGTTTATAATCACAGAAACTCCAATTAAAAGCACAATGAGATAACAGCACTATGCTTCACTGACCACCATCATCATTGGAAAAATCTGAATTTTTGAAATACAGTAATAAAGTGAGTAACTTTGGCAAGATTCAGGCAGAGTAGGCAGCCCAGAGATCCCATACTCTGCCACAAACATTGAAAAACAAGCAAAAACTATCAGAACCAACTTTGCCAGAACTCTGGAAGATAGTCAAAGTTTATAGCAACAAAGAGAGTGCTGAATCAAGAAAAAGGCAACATGAAAAACAGTAGGAAAGATCTGTGATGTTTTTACTTGCTCTTACCCCAACACTTTCCCAGTTCTGAAATGGTCTTGAAGACAGTAGCACACATTCCAAGTATGAAAACCCTGGTTCCTGGTTCTGGAGAAAGAACAGAGAAGACCTTATTCACAAATTAGTATGCATGTCTATTCTAATCTGTCTGATGGCTAACTGAAGGATTGATGCAAGTTGTTTGTCCCTGTTTCACCAATTGCAGCATTGAAAAGTGGTGAGCGTTGCTTGAAATTACTGTAAGGTGAGGGGTCAACCTGCAGAAGCTTGGAAGAAAATTATGGTTGACATAAAGAATTTACAACCTAAAAGCTAGGGAGAGTTACTTGGGGAAATTATGGCACCCCAAAGCACCCATACACAGAGGAATTTAGAAAGTCATATGCATACCCAGAGCAGGATTCATTCTCAGAAAAGATCTGAAAAGACCCTAACCTTTCATTTTGGGTGCATCTCTAGGCTCATTGCATAGCCCAGCTAAGTGTTGAAGGACTGCCCCAGTCCAGGAGCCAATGTGCAAAGACTGGAGATGGGTTCTGTTTTTTCTCTGGTTGCTTGCTTGTTTGTTTTTGTTTGTTTATTTGTTTTTGGATCCTTGTATTCAAAGAAATCTCTGTCAAAACACTAGCTGAACAGAAGCTGAAGGAACAGATACTTCAGTGACCACACACAACAAGGAATACAGTCTTTGCAGAAAAAAAAAATCTGGAAAAATCACTGAACAAATGGAGAGGGTAGCCTTCATTCTTTCTTCTTCTATTTCTCAGACTGGATATTCTCAATTGTCCTATCATCAAGTTTACTCATTCTTTATTCTGCCTGTCACATCTGCTGTTCAACTCTTCTAGTAAATTTTTCATACCAGTTATATTTTTAGCTCTGGAATTTGTTCTCATTTGGTTCATACATCACTTTCTTGATTTCATTTAGTTCTTTTTCAGTGTTTTCCTTTAGCTTTTTGAGCCTATTAAAGACTGCTGTTTTAAAGTCTTTGTGTAATAAGTACAATGTCTGAGTTTCCTTGGGGATGGTTTCTGTAACTTTATTTTGCTCCTGTAAATGGACCATCTTTCCTGTTTGTTTGTATACCTTGTGATGTTTTGTTGAAATCTGTATATCCAAATGTTATAATGTGGCAACTCTGAAAATCATATTTTCCCCCTCTTTAGGGTTTTCTGATTTTGCCTCTCCCCCTGACAGGTGAGTTCTACCAAACATTTTTTTTTTTTTTTTTTTGGCTTTTATAAAGGGGATTTATTAGGTTACAAGTTTACAGTTCTAAAGCCATAAAAGTGTCCAAACTAAGGCATGAACAAGAGGATACCTTCAATGAAGGGAGGCTGATGGTGTCTGTTAGCTGGGAAGGCACGTGGCTGGCATCTGCTGGTCCTTTGCTCCCAGGTTGTGTTCCTTTCAGCTTCTGATTCCAGCGGTTTTCTCTTTTTTTTTTTTTTTTTTTTTCCATTTTTATTGAGATTGTTCAGATACCATACAATTATCCAAAGATCCAAAGTGTACAATCACTTGCCCCTGGGTACCCGCATACAGCTGTGCATCCATCACACTTAATTTTTGTTCAATTTTTAGAAACTTTTCATTACTCCAGACAAGAAATAAAGTGAAAGATGAAAAAAGAAAAAAAGAAAAGGAAACTCTAAACCTCTCCTGTCCCTAACCAACCCCCTCAATTGTTGACTCCTAGTATTGATATAGTACGTTTGTTACTGTTTATGAAAAAATGTTGAAATACTACTAACTGTAGTATATAGTTTGTAATAGGTATATACTTCTTCCCTATATGCCCCTCTATTATTAACTTCTAATTGTATTGTCATACATTTGTTCTGGTTCATGAAGTGATTTCCAGTATTTGTACAGTTGATCATGGACATTGCCCACCATAGGATTCAGTTTTATACATTTCCATCTTTTGACCTCCAACTTTCCTTCTGGTGACATATATGACTCTGAGCTTCCCCTTTCCACCTCGTTCGCACACCATTCGTTATGTTAGTTATTCTCACATCTTGCTACCAACACCCCTATTCATTTCCAAACATTTAAGTTCATCCTAATTGAACATTCTGCTCATACTAAGCAAGAGCATCTACATTTCTTCCACAAGGCAGGAGGGAGAGTCATAGAAGGTAGAGAGGCAAAAGAAAGAGGAAACAAACAAACAAAAAAATAACAGCTAGGAAGCAGCAAAAGGAAAAATAACCTTAAATCAAAGTAGAATAAAGAATCAGACAATACCACCAATCTCAAGTGTCTAACATGCCTCCCCTATCCCCCCCTCTTATCTGCATTCACCTTGGTATATCACCTTTGTTACATTAAAGGAAGCATAATACAATGATTCTATTAGTTACAGTCTCTAGTTTATGCTGATTGCATCCCTCCCCCAATGCCTCCCCATTTTTAACACCTTGCAAGGTTGACATTTGCTTGTTCTCCCTCGCAAAAGAACATATTTGTACATTTTATCACAATTGTTGAATACTCTAGATTTCACCAAGTTACACAGTCCCAGTCTTTATCTTTCCTCCATTCTTGTGGTGTCTCACATACTCCCCATCTTCCTCTCTCAACCGCATTCTTAGTTACCTTTATTCAGTGTACTTCCATTGTTGTGCTACCATCTCCCAAAATTGTGTTCCAAACCACACACTCCTGTCTTCTATCACCCTGTAGTGCTCCCTTTAGTATTTCCTGTAGGGCAGGTGTCTTGTTCACAAAGTCTCTCATTGTCTGTTTGTCAGAAAATATTTTGAGCTCTCCCTCATATTTGAAGGACAGCTTTGCTGGATACAGGATTCTTGGTTGGTGGTTTTTCTCTTTCAGTATCTTAAATATATCACACCACTTCCTTCTTGCCTCCATGGTTTCTGCTGAGAGATCCGCACATAGTCTTATTAAGCTTCCTTTGTGTGTAATGGATTGCTTTTCTCTTGCTGCTTTCAGGATTCTCTCTTTGTCTTTGACATTTGATAATCTGATTATTAAGTGTCTTGGCGTAGGCCTCTTCATATCTCTTCTGTTTGGAGTACGCTGCGCTTCTTGGATCTGTAATTTTATGTCTTTCATAAGAGATGGGAAATTTTCATTAATTATTTCCTCTATTATTGCTTCTGCCTGCTTTCCCTTCTCTTCTCCTTCTGGGACACCAATGATATGTATATTATTGTACCTTGTTTCATCCTTGAGTTCCCGGAGACGTTGCTCATATTTTTTCATTCTTTTCTCCATCTGCTCCTTTGCATGTAGGCTTTCAGGTGTTTTGTTCTCCAGTTCCTGAGTGTTTTCTTCTGCCTCTTGAGATCTGCTGTTGTATGTTTCCATTGTGTCTTTCATCTCTTGTGTTGTGCCTTTCATTTCCATAGATTCTACTAGTAGGTTTTTTGAACTTTTGATTTCTGCCATATACATGTCCAGTTCTTCCTTTACAGCCTCTATCTCTTTTGCAATAGCTTCTCTAAACTTTGTGAATTGATTTAGCATTAGTTGTTTAAATTCCTGTATCTCAGTTGAAGTGTACGTTTGTTCCTTTGACTGGGCCATAACTTTGTTTTTCGTAGTGTAGGTTGTAATTTTCTGTTGTCTAGGCATGGTTTCCTTGGTTATCCAAATCAGGTTTTCCCAGACCAGAACAGGCTCAGGTCCCAGAGGGAAGAAATATTCAGTATCTGGTTTCCCTGTGGGTGTGTCTTAGAAAATTGCTCCACCCTTTGATGCCTCGGGTCACTGTGCTTTTCTGCCCAGCAGGTGACGCCTGATAGCCTATAATTCTTGACTGGTGTGAGGAGGTGTGGCCATGTTCCCCCAGGCTCTGGGGTCTGGTTCTGAAGGGAAAGGGTCCCACCCCTTTCCTCCTAGAGAAGACAGACCCCTCAGGTGGAGGTCATTAGCATTTCAATGGTCTCGCTCTCTGCTTGTGCTGTCTCCACCCTTCTCCGCTTCACAGCCCTGGAAACTGAAAATGACTGGGGCTTTCTCCACTGAGCCAAAAAAGAATCAGATAACCCCCTTCAGACCCAGTCCAAGGCTCTCCCAGGTCAGTCATCACCCAAAGCCTCTGTCTGTTTTTTGGGGATGCGTACCTGTAGTGAGCAGTTCACACTCACTACTTAAAACCCCAGTTGGAGCTCAGCTGAGCTATATTCACTTGCTGGGAGAGAGCTTCTCTGTGGCACCATGAGGCTTTGCAGCTCGGGCTATGGGGGAGGGGATCTCCCGACCTGGTTCCGCAGGTTTTACTTACAGATTTTATGCTGTGTTCTCGGGCATTCCTCCCAATTCAGGTTGGTGTATGATGAATGGATGGTCTCGTTTGTCCCCCCGCAGTTATTCTGGATTATTTACTAGTTGTTTCTGGTTTTTTGTAGTTGTTCCAGGGGGACTACTTAGCTTCCACTCCTCTCTATGCCGCCATCTTCTACCAAACATTTAAAGAAGAATTAACAACATTCCTTCTCAAAATTTCCAAAAAAAAAAAAAAAGAAAATGAGTGAACACTTTCTAACTTATTCTATGAAGCCATCATTGCCATAATACCAAAGTCAGATAGAACCATCACACGAAACAAAAATTAGAGATGAGTATCTCTTATGACTATTGATGCAAAAATCCTCAGCAAAAGTCTAGAAAACCAAATCCAACAGAATATTTCAATGATTATATACCATGACCAACTTGGATTTATCCCAGGAATGTAAGGGTGGTTTAACATAAGAAAATCAAGCAATGTAATATACCATATTAATAGATGAATTTTAAAAATGACATGATCTCTCAGTTGAGGCAGAAAAGGCATTTGACAGAATTCAACACCCATTCATGATTAAGAAAACATTCAGAAAACTACAAATAGAGGGCACTTTCTCAGCATAACAAATGGCATTTATGAAAAACTCACAGCTAACAGCATAATCAATAGTAAATGACAGGAAGCATTCTTCTAAGATCAGGAATAAGACAAGGATGCCTGTTTTCACCTCTGCTATTCAACTATTGTACTGGAAGTCCTAACCAGAGAAATTAGTTAAGGAAAAGATATATAAAGCATCCAAAATGTAAAGGAAGAAATAAAATGATATGTGTTCACAGATGGTATGATTCTATACATAGAAAATTCCAAAGGATCTACAAAAAAAGCAACTAGAGAAAATAAACAAATTCATCAAACTTGTAGGCTACAGATCAATACACAGAATCAGTTTTATTTCTATATACCAACAATGATCAATCTGAAAATGAAATTAAGAAAACAATTACATATGCAACAGCATCTAAAATAATAATATAGTGCCCAGGAATACATTTAACAAAAGAGATGAAAGAGTTGTACTATGAACACTCAAAATCATTGATAAAAGAAATTAAAGAAATCATAAATAAATGGAATGATTTCCTTTTTTTCATGAATTGGAAAGGAACTAATGTTGGTAAAATGTCAATACTACCCAAAGGGATCTACAGAGTCAATACAATCCCCATCAAAATTCCAACAGCATTTTTTCAGAAATGGAAAAGCTGATGCTCAAATTCACATGAATTTGCAGGGTACTCTGAACAATTTGAAAATGAAGAAAAAAGTTGGAGGGCTCACACTTCCTGATATAAAAATGTACTACAACACTACAATAATATAAACAGTGCAGTACTGGCATAATGATAGAAATAGAGACCAATGGAATAGGATTTAGAGTCTGGAAATAAACTCATACACCTATGACCAATTGACTTTTTAATGCAATTTTATTGAGATATATTCACATACAATAAAATCATTCAGAGTGTACAGTTATTCATAGTATCATCATATAGTTGTGCATTCATCAGCACAATTAGTTTTTTGAAAATTTTCATTATTCCAAGAAATAAAAATAAAAATAAGAACAAAAATAAAATAAAAAAGAACGCCCAAAACATCTCATACTCCTTTTCCCCCCATATTATTCATTTACTTTTTGTCCCCCTTTTTTCTACTCATCTGTCCATACACCAGATAAAAGGAGTATGGGCCACAAGGTTTTCACAATCACAGAGTCATCCCATATAAGCTATATAGTTACATGCTCGTCTTCAAGAATCAAGTATACTGGATTGCAGTTGAACAGTTTCAGGTATTTCCTTTTAGCTATTATAATATACTGAAAAGTAAAAAGGGATATCTATATAATGCATAAGAATAACCACCAGAACAACCTCTCGACTCCATTTGAAATCTCTCAGCCACTGAAACTTTATTTTGTTTCATTTCTCTTCCCCCTTTTGGTCAAGAAAGCTTTCTCAGTCCCAGGATGCCAGGTCCAGGCTCATCCTTGGGAGTCATCTCCCATGTTGCCAGGGAGATTTACACCCCTGGGAGTCATGTCCCATGTAAGGGGGAGGGCAGTGAGTTTACCTGCAGTGTTGGCTTAGAGAGAGAGGCCATATCTGAGCAATGAAAGAGGTTCTCTGGAGGTGACTGTTAGGCACAATTATAAGTATGCTTAGCTTCTCCTTTGCAATAACAAGCTCATAAGGGCAAGCCCCAGGATCAAAGGATTGGCCTACTACAATGGTAGTCCCCAATGCGTGTGAGATTATCAGGAATCCAGGTGGGGAAGTTTAATATTTCCAATTTTCCCCCAGTCCCTCAAGGGGGCTTCGCAAATACTTTTTATTCTCTGCCCAAATTACTCATGGATGTATCAGGGTTTCATGCTAACCTGTACAAACCAACCAGATCTCACATCCTATTCAAGGTTCCCTGTAATTATGCTGTTTGAGTAAACTGACCATACAAGTTACATTATATAGCATGCTACAGAAAATAGATTTTCCACCAAATAAACATCTCATCCTTTGGACTCACACAGAAATCAAAGTTTTAAAACACAGTCAGTATCACCCTTTTCCCTTTAGTCTGGGTTACCTTAGTCCTAACCAAGTCCATTTTGTTTATATCTATAATTAAAGTTTGATCTCTTTTTTAGCTTCTTTAACACTTTCTGTATGGGGTAATGCTGACATTCATAGCTGACAGACTCTGGCTCTGAGTCTCAGGTGTCACACAGATACCCAAAGTTCCAAGGAATGACCAGATTATATACAAACAGCTCATTATCTCAGAATTTAGAAATTACCATTACAACTCATGAATAGATGCGATTGCTGTAAGAGCCTTTACCATAAGCCTTCTCCTGATAAACTGTGCTCTCAGATTCAATTCTTAGAGTTTGCACATTATATTACTCCATATTAGTGAGGTGTTGTAATATTTGTCTTTCTGATTCTGGCTTATTTCACTCAACACACTGTCCTCAAGGTCCATTCACCTAATTGTATACTCACAACTTCATTTCTTCTTGCTGCTGCTCAAAATTCCATTGTATGTATATACCACAGTTCACCATTGCATTTATAAGTTGATGTACTCTTAGGTCACCTCCATCAATTGCGAATCATGAATACTGCCACCATAAACACCTGTGTGCAATGTTCATTCAAGTCCCTGCTCTCAGTTCTTACAAGTATATATCCAATAAAGGGTTGCAGGACCATAGGGCAACCACATAGTTAGCTTCCTGTGGAACCACCAAACTGCTGTCCAGATGGGCTGCCCCATTCTACTTGCTTACCAACAATGAATCGGTACATCCCTTTCTCCACATTTTCTCCAGCACTTGTATCCCTCTGTTTATTTTTTAAACAGTTTTATTTACACACCATACAATCAACTCTAACTAAACAATCAATGATTCTGGTATAATCACATAATTATGCATTCACCCATAATTATGCAAAGCCCCTTGTGGGACTGGGGGAAAATTGGAAATATTAAACCTCCCCACCTGGAGAATTCCTGATATTCTTGCAATCTATATTAGGACATTTCCATTTCTTCTGCAAAGAAAGAGGAAAAGGAGAAAAAAAAAATGAAGAATAAAAATATAAAAGAAGAAAAAATAAAAATAAAATAAAATAAAATACAATGAAAAGGTCAGACAACACCACCACCACCAAGAATCCCATATCACTCTCTTATATCCCCCTCTTACATACATTTAGCTTTGGTATATCACTTTTGTTACAATTAATCAAAACATCTTTCAATGTTACCATTAACTAAAGCCTCTAGTTTGCATTGATTGTTTTTTCCCCCATGCCATCCAATTTTCAACACCTTGCAATGTTGACATTCATTTATTATCCCTCTTTTAAAAACATTCTTATATTTGTACATTTAATCACCATCATTGACCACTCTATGTTTCACTAAGTTATACGATCCCAGTCTTTATCTTCTGTCTTTTCTTCTGGTGTCATATATGCCCCTAGCCTTCCACTTTCAACCATATTCACACTCATCTTTGTCCAGAGTACTTACAATATTGTGCTACCATCATACAGTATTATGTATCCATTTCTGGATCAATACAATCAATCCAGTTAACCCTATGTACTCCTTCAGCATCAAATGCCCATATTCTAACTTTTTCCTATCTCCTGACAACCTGTGTTCTCAACTTTAGCTCTCAAATTTCACTCATCAATATTAGTTCATATTAGTAAGTCCAGAGAGTATCTGAGTATCTGTCCTTTTGTTTCTGGCTGATTTCACTCAATGTAATGTCTACTCTCTACCATTTTGTCTTTTGGATTTTATATGTCATCTTATTCTCTCTCTCTCTCTCTCTCTCTCTCCTCTTACTGATATTTCTTCTCTCTTCTCCAAACTTCTCTCTCCTGTTCTCCTGTATTTTCTTATCTGCTTTTAGTGCTCCCTTTAGTATTTCTTGTAGAGCAAGTATGTTGTTCACAAACTCTCTCAGTGTCTGTCTGAAAATATTTTAAATTCTCCCTCATTTTTGAATGACAGTTTTGATGGATATAGAATTCTTGGTTGGCAGTTTTTTTCTTTCAGTACCTTAAATATATCATGCCACTGCCTTCTCATCTTCATGGTTTTTACTGAAAAATTTGCACATCATCTTATCAAGCTTCCTTTTTATGTGATGGATTGCTTTTCTCTTGCTGCATTCATAATTCTCTCTTTGTCTTTGACATTTGAGAATCTGATTAGTGTGTGTCCTGGAGTAGATCTATTCAGATCTATTCTGTTTGGGGTATGCTGCACTTCTTGGATCTGCAACTTTATGTCTTTCATAAGAGTTGGGAAATTTTCAGTGATTATTTCCTCCATTATTCTTTCTGCCCCTTTTCCCTTCTCTTCTCCTTTTGGGACCCCCCTGACACATATATTCATGTGCTTCATGTTGTCATTCAGTTCCCCGAGACTCTGCTCATATTTTTCCATTCTTTTCCCTATCTGTCCTTTTTTTTTTGCATAGGATTTCAGATGTTTTGTCTTCAAATTCCTGAATCCTTTCTTCTGCCTCTTCAAATCTGCTATGGAATGTCTCTATTGTGTTTTTCATCTCTTCTATTGTGCCTTTCATTCCCATAAGTTCTGCCAATTGTTTTTTCAAACTTTCAAGTTCTTCCTTATGTTCACCAGTGTCTTCTTTATATCTTTCATCTCTTTTGCCATATCTTTCCTCAACTCATTGATTTTATTTTTGAATTGATTTAGCATATTTGTGTGAAGATCTTTAATTAGTTGTTTCAACTCCTGTATCTCATTTGAAGTGCACATTTTTTCCTTTTACTGGGCCATATCTTAATTTTTTTCTAGTGTGATCTGTAATTTTTTGTTGTCTAGCCACTTGGTTTCCTTGATTACCCCAATCAGATTTTCCCAGACCAGACTTGCCCAAGTCACAGGAAGAGGGTGTAATCAGTATCAGGTTTCCCTGAGGATGAACTGACCAACTGATTTTTGACACGAGTGCTGTTTTAGTTTCTTGGCTGTTAAAACAAATACCACGCATTGGGCAAATCCATTGGCCCATGGCTTTGAGGGTATGAGAAGTCAAAAATTGAGGTGTCAGCAAGGTGATGCTTTCTCCCTGAAGACCAGGTGGACCTCTAGTTGGCTGCCAGAGATCCCTGGACCTTTGTTTTTCAATCACGTGGTGGTGCAAGTGGTGCCATCTTCTCCTTTTTCAGATTTCATTGACTTCCAGGTTCTGGTTTCTCCAGTGCTTTCTCTCCTTCAGGTCCAATTTCCTTTTCTTATGAGGACTTCAGCCATATTGGATTGGATTAAAACCCATCCTCATTCAATACAGGCACACCTTAACTAACAACATCTTCACATGTCCTGTTTACAAATGGATTTATACCCATGGGACCAGGGATTGGAACATGGGCATGCCTTTTGTGGGGGCATGATCCAATCCCTAGCAGGTGCCTAGTCCTATCAGTGTGGAAAACACAATCTTTTCAATAAATGGTGCTGGGACAACTCAATTTCCACATGCAAAAGAATGAAGTTTGACCCCTACATCTCCCATTATACAAAAATTAACTTAAAATGGATCAATGATGTAAATATAAGAGTTAGAAACCATAAAACACTTAGAAGAAAACATAGGGTTTAATCTTTAAGACCTTGGATGTGATGATCAAGTCTTAGGTATGACACAAAAAGCACTAGAAACAAAGGGATAAAAGATAAATTGGACTTACTAAAATTGGAAACTTTTGTGTTTTTAAGGGTATCATGAAGAAAGTGAAGAGACAACCCAAAGAGTGGGATAAAATATTTTCAAACCTTGTGTCTGATAAAGATGTACTGTTCAGAATATATAAAGAAATTCTATAACTCAACAACAAAAAGACAAACAATATGTTTTTAAAATGGGCAAAGGACTTGAATAGACATTTCTCCAAAGAAGATATACAAATGGCAAAAAGGCAATTGAAAATATGTTCAGCATCATCAGTCATTAGGAAAACACAAGTTAAATCCAAAATGAGATACCACCTCATACTCACTAGGATGGCTATTATTAAAAAAAGAGGGAGAAAATAATAAGTGTTTGCAAGGATGTGGAAAAACTGGAACTCTCAAGCATTGCTGGTGGGAATGTAAAATAGGGCAGCTGGTACGGAAAATAGTTTGGCAGTTCCTCAAAAAACTAAACATAGAATTACCATATGACCAGCAATTCTACTCCTGGATATAGACCCAAAAGAATCAAAACAGGAACACAAACAGATACACGTACTCCAATGTTCATAGCAGCATAATTCACAGCAGCCAAGAGGTTGAAAAAAAAAACAAGTGTCATCAACACAAGAATTGATTAACAAAATGTGGTATATTTATTCAATGGCTACTATTTAGCCATAAAAAGGAATGAAGTTCAGATACATGCTACAACATGGATGATCCTTGTAACCATTATGCTAAGTCAAATAAGCCAGACACAAAAGGAAAAATATTGTATGATTCCATTTATATAAAACATATAGAATAGGGAAATTCATAGAGACATAAAATAGATTAGAAGTTATCAGGGGCTGGGACTGGGAGGAGGGGAAATGGAAAGTTATTTCCTAATAGGTACAGAGTTTCTGTTTGGGGTGCTGAAAAAATTTTGGAAATGGATATGTGGTAACAGTTGCACAACATTATGAATGTAATTAATGCCACTGAATTAAACACTTAAATATTATTAAAATGGCAAATTATATGTTATATATATATAATATATATTTGACTACAATAAATATTTTAAAAAATTTAAATTCCACCATAAGAAAAGACAACCCAATTTAAAAACGAGCAGAATCTTCTAACAGACACTTCACTAAAGAAGATATTCAGATGGCAAATAAGCACATGAAAAGGAATTCAACATCATTGGTCATTAGGTAAATACAAATTAAAATTGCAGCAAAATACCAACTCACACCTATTTAGAATAGTTAAAATTTAAAAGACTGACAATACCAAGTGTTGGTGAGGATGCAGAGGAATTGGAACTCTCATACACAGCTGTTGGGAATGCAATGGCTGCTTTTGGCAGCTTTTACATGTATTTTGAGTCTGGACTATATCTGACTCCTAGTTTCATTAAATATGTAGATTTCATGGTTTTTGTGTTTATTCTTCTGATGCTTTTCTACGTTTTCCAGTAGAAGGAGGTGACAAATGCCAACTTTCATATCTATATTCATGTTGGAAGCATTCCTTCTATTTTTTGGCACAGCGGTTTATAATTTTAAAGGCTGATTATAGATGCCCTTTTAATACTAACCTTTAAGTGGTTATATTGGATTAAATAGTGCTTATAACATACCAAAACAATTTTCTTATACTATATTACATTTCATTCATTGAAAAGTAATTGGATCCTATTTATTCAGCAAAATAGAGTGTGAATATTGCAAGCAGAAAAGTGAACCATAAAATCAAGGTAATGAAGTCATCCTAAAGTAAGAGTCTGTATAAGTAAATAGATGAAAATGAAAATATGCAGACGGTCTCACTCCATGGCACAAGAGTGTTTTCGATCTTTCATTGGGCTGAGAGCATTTATCCTGCCACAGGAATGGAAGAGTTTGGGATTACCCAGCTTTCTCCTTAGGGCTGAAATCTCATTTCTGCAAATCCCCAGGGCATAGCTGAGTGTATTTTTTTGTTGTGGGACAGAACTGGAGTTTAATTTTTAAGTTTGGAACAAAGCATGAATCCAAAAGAGCCTTAGGAATGACTTTTCACTTTTCTGTTGAAAGATATTTGACATTTTATGCTTGGTAAAACACTAAAATAAGGGTCCCTCAGAAGCAGTTTATTCCTATATACCTGGTGTTTACTTTCAAGAGGCTTTTTGATTTGTTGAACCACTATTATTTAGAAGTGCCCAACTCCATTTTTACAGCACAGTAAATCCTGAATTTCTTTTGTTTTAATTTCCCAACTTATTTCTGAGGATTTTATGTTCACCTTACTTCTTTGATAGAATTTATTTCTAGACCTTTTCTGTCCTTGCTAGTCGGAGAGTTTTAAGAAATCCTTCTGAAAAGTAGAAATGAAATATGAAAGAGGAGATACCAGGGTGAAAGAAGTGGGTTGGTCAGAAAGGGAAAGCAAATGGAGAAGCAGCAGGAAAGAAAGATAGAACTAAATGTTAAAATGGGGCCTAGGAAAGGAGAACCAACTTTTTTTTGGTCAACCATATATTGTGATTTAGACTAGATGTTAAACATGCCAGGATAAGGAGGCAGATGGTTGAGTTCAGGGATAGCTTTAAAGAATCAAATCAAATCACAGGTGCAAAAATAAGCCTAAATTTTGACTTTCTCTTCTTGACCAAGTCTCTGAACATAATAATCTAGGACACTGGCAGATACCTGTAAGATGTCCTAGGTCTAGCCCTGATTTTTATATAGCTCTCTTCATATGTATATGTATAGTTTTCTGAAAGAGGAATATATTTTAGAGCCAGATGAAGTTGGAGTCAAACATCAGTTTCAATATTGCATATACCTTCTCTTGAGTATATGTCGGTTAACCGTCAAGTGAAAAAAAACTGCATGGTGTGTGCAGCACAAATGTATGACATATATATAGGCAAGGATAAGAAAACGGGTCTATCAGACAACTATGGCCAGGCTTACTCTGAACATGCTGGTGTTTGGAAGACATTACTCTTTCCACATGGTTGTTTGTTATAATGTATACTTGCCCATGAAAGGAAACACATCAAGTCACCACACTTTTGAGGGAACAGATTTATCAGATTACTTGACTCTATGATCAGAGGGGCCAAAAAGCATAAAACTTGGGCACGGATGGAATGGAAAAGGGAGACCTAGGAAAGAATACAGTAGCTATCTCATAGTTTTATTTACTAATTCTAAGGAGAATTCTAAAAATTTCTTGGAAAGAAATAGACCAAATATTCTAGGAATTCTAGGAAAGAAATGCTCTTTTCCTAAACATCTTAGGGTATATGTGAAAAGAAACCCTTGGAATAATTTTATACTTGCATTTAACAGTGTAAACTTCTATCTCCATTGTATACAAGATAATATTTATTTTTAGTGACTAAAAATGAAATCTAAATATTATTTTGTTTACATACTGATTCAGAAAAACTTTAATCAACTCTAACCAATTGCTTTTTGAAATAATGACTGATACTTTCTTTCAAGAGTTCTGACAGTCTTTTGCAATATATTTGTTATTAGCTTGCAGGATTTTTCATTACATTTTTTTCCTGTAGTCTTTTACCTTAATGCTTCACATTTCTTTATCGTTTGGGGTTTTATACATAATTAAACACCTTTTGCATTACCACATAGTCTGCTTCATTTCCAATATTCAGGAAATGATTTTTGTACTTTTAGGAGACTATTATCTTAAAACACTACAGGGAATCAGATTCTTGAATATTTTAATTGTCTAAAAGATGAGGAAAGTCTATACAGAGTAGAAAAAAAGCATAATTCTCTGGAACCAAAAGAAAAACTAGCTCAAGGGATTGTTACATAATAATTGCTGTTAGTAGCCAGTTTAAGCGATAGACTGTGGCAATCTTCTTTGGGGATATAATACCCACATATTTTAGGTAATAAACCTGATTATAAAGCATTAAACTATATCATTACCTTAGCAGAACATGTGTCTTCATGGTTCTTACATAAAATGAGACAATCTAGTTGAAATTTAGCACTTTGAGTCCCTTGCAAGTGATCTAAAGAATGAAATACCAGGTGAGGTGAGAGGTCGAAACCATCCATCCAACACGGAGTTACTCTAGGAACACCCTTGAGTCTTAAGGAAGATTCAGGACCCCAGAATTAGGTGAAGGGGACCGGTTAGAACCAGAACAGACACAAGAGCCTGATCTTAACTGGCAGCCACACTAACTCACAGCAGATATTACAGTAGTGAATTTTATATGAGGAAATGACAACCTAAGTAAGGAAGTAATCAGAGGAATATAGTTAGATGTTATGCAACAGTCTTCACAAGAGTTACAGACCATGGCTCTAAATGGTGTTATTGGTTAAGGAGTCATAGAGTTGTGTAATGAATACAAGTGCCATTGTTCTTCAAAATAATCTAATCAAAAGCAGATTTTCTCTTCATTTAGATCATGGTTTATGTCAGAATAATGGGCCCAACTGTTTTTTTATGGCTTTCTATGTCTACCCTACTTATTTTTTAGCTTTTTTTTTTGTAATAAAAAAGAAGGTTGTTAATTAAAAAATCAATATGAATGTCTCTCCATAAGCTTTGTTATTAGTGATGTTAAATTACTTTTGCTGCTTTCAAATAGCTTTGCTATTCTTCTAGGGAACAAACTGAAAGACAATAATACCTTCACTTTAGAAGAGCTGAGCTGACGCTAAATCACTTAGACGAAATTATTACACATAGGCTTTAAAACTAGAGTAAATAGAGTATATTAAAGAAATATTTTTAGTGTAAGAAATGCAAAACTAAATCATGATTGTTAACTATTTCTAGGACAGTTGCAAAAGAGTTTTCTATGTCAGAATGATACTCTAGTGTTACTTCTTTCCACACACAGATTGCAAACTGACAAATATGATGTCATTTCTTTCTAGTTTCATAAACTCCTATTAGCTAGAATAGTCCTCCCTACAGTAGCGGGAAGCATGCAGCAGATGGCACTAAGAACACTTAGCAAAACAGCCAAGAAGAGGTCTTCCTTAATTGCTCTACAAGGTTAAGAAATTGCCTGAAAAATGAGATACACTAACTGATTACAATCTTCCTAAGATAAGTTACACATTGGAAACTGCAAGTTCCACACACTGTACTTTCTACTCAGAAGAAGAACTTACAATATTAAAAATAAACATAGATAATACCATATTAAGCCTCTTGCAGATACAAGGGTATTGTGATAGTTTCTGAAATGTGAGCTATCCAGCTATTATTTTTTATTCTTAGATTAAAGGCATTCAGTTGTTTAAACCTCAGAAGCATAAAATACAATGTGTACAATTTTTATATTCTAAGGAAAAGTGATTCATACAAAGCAATATCCAATTGTTTCCACACATGCTTTCATCATGTTACTTTCCTCTCATGTTACTTTTCCACTGGAGCAGTGCTGTAGAATTATTTGTCACAAATATGCTCTTATTCTCTACCTTGTACTCTTCTTTAGCAAACCGATTTTTGTTGCAGGATTGCATTATTAAATTCTGATATCTTTAGGTATCTAATAATATATGTCTGCAATCAGAACATAAAAGTCAACCAATTTCTGAAACAGTGGTTCACTTTTAAATATAATCTCTATTATACATTAATTTCTTTTGTATCCACAATGAAATTTTATATTGTTTTTTTGTTCACAAGTCATATGAACTTTTTTGATCAGTGGTAAGCATTTATATAAAAACCATAGCTGCAAAGAGTATTGGAATGCATTTACTTTACAATGGAAAAATAGCTTATGTTGTCTTTCTATTTTGGTAACTGAAACTTTCTTTAAAAAATCAATTCATCAGAGGCTATGGATATAAAAGCATGGAAGGTTTTGGTGAGCTGGCATCATGCATGATAGTCTGTCTCTGTAAATAGTGTGAAACCAGGACTAGTTGGCATTCCACTTGGCGTCTTGTTACTAGTCATCCATACATTCTAAAAACTAACAGTTATGAAACATTTACCTGTTCTGTTGCTGTGATTAATTGAACACTTTTAATCCAATTAATTCTACATACACAACAGATGAAAATACATGACACTCCATTATAAAGTGGAGAAATAAAATAGCTCTCGTCCACTATTCTTTATGTGGATAATATTCACTCAAGGATGATTGTGTAGAGGAAGGAAGGAAACCATTAGAGGGAGGAGGCAGATACAAGTCCTGTGAACCCATATCAAGCATTCATAAATTAATGAGTTTCTGCTGGGACTCTGTCAATACAATATAATTTAAAGTTGGGGATTAAATAAATTGAGATATGCAAGTCCTCAATCAATAGCACAAATATAAATTGACTTTTAAATACAATGTTCATCATTTCTTGATACATCCTCATCTTCAATAACAGGTTTTAATAATTTCTGCTAGCCCTAACATGCTCAGCTTGCATATGTATATCAGGAGACCAGCTGGTGCTAAAAGGAAGAGAAGAAATGACACTATGGCCTAGCAAACTTCCCTGCTGACATTCTTGTCACTGTGTGCCAGGACAAGAGAAGATACTGTTTGTTCACTTAGAGTCTCACAATAGAACATTCTCCTTGATTCTGAAGGGGCTTAATTATCTAGAGCAGTCTTTTCTCAAATCCAGTTCTATTGAGTACTAGAGCTTCTCAATGTGTTCTATTCAAACATATTAAAGCCACTTTTCTTACTAGTTGTGATTTTTAAAATATAAGAAAAAGTTTTAAATATTTATAGATTTGTTTTTATTATTTTACTAGAATATCTCTTTAAGAAAAATTCCCAGGAATATTAGGAAGCCAAAAAAGATAGCAAATGATGCATAAACACAGTGTTTTAAAGTGGAGGCAGTGTACACGAACACTCAGGCACTGGAGATTGGCATTGACCATCAAGTTAAGTTGTATCTTCCGGTTTTATATCTTCAGCACATACTGGTGATATTTTCAATGTTTAAGACATATCAAGCATTCATAAATTAATGAGTTTCTGCTGGGGCTCTGTCAACACAATATAATTTAAAATTGTTTGGGGATTAAATAAATTTGAGATATGCAAGTCCTCAATCAATTTTAAAGTTGTTAATGATCCATGAATAACAAAATGTGCAAACCATTAGAGGAAAAGAAGCATGAATGAAAAATTGCACATCTTACTTGATAGTTTTGTATATATATAACAAAGCCATTATTTCAATTTTGCTGTAGTTGGTTTGATAACAATTCCAGTTCTTTTAAGCACTAATCTACAGAGAATAAACAGCATTGTTACTTAAAGATTTTTGTGTTGCCAAACAGCACTTTTATCATCATCTGTAACTGTTATTCTTTTGAGAAGCTGTTGGAAAGCATTACACTATAGGTTTGTTTGGAATATATCTTCATGGCTAAATATTAGATACCATGGGAATATTTAGGTTTAATGGTGTTTTTAAATTTTCCCAAAGTCAGTCTTTCTTTTCATGAAGAAAAACTAGACTGATAAATATGTAATTACCCATAATAAACCTGACAGAAATCACAGTTACAGGAATTGCTGCAAGGATATTTCCTCTGAAATGGGTATCAATTTCCTCTCTAGATATTTTGGCAAATAGACTATTTTGGAATTTTTTTGAAAAGTAAAATGAAGTTACCCTTCAAGTTCCAGCTTTTAGCATTTCTCCCTAAGGAACAGAGTTAAAATGAAAAAAAACTAATTTTTATCTGTTATAAACATGAGGCTTAGTTAAGTCTTTCCAAAAGAACAATAAGATTTTATGATAATTAAATTTCAGACATTTTATTTCTATTAAAATATATTTATCAGAAATCATTATCTACCTGGAAGTCATTAGTCTTCAGAATGATGGTAGTAAGGTTATATTTTAGTTAAATTCAAACCCAATTTATATTTCAATTTGGAATATGCTTTGTACATTCTACTTAAATTTTATCACAAAAGATGGAATTAGAGAGGATAGAGGAATTTAAGGTTTACCTAATTTCCCCCACTTTTGCTCAATTATTAACCTGTTCTATTATTCTCCAGTCTGATTACACTATTTTGTATAGACATGATGTTGCATTTGAGAGTAGGGTGATCTTTTCTTTCTCAACCTGAAAAGATATTCCTTTCTTGAAATACTTATTTGACTTGGTTTTTGGACCTTCTTTTTAACCAACAGTAGTCCAAAAGGATACCATTTATTTAAACAAAGTATTTATTATAGTAAATGGGAAGATCAATAATTTTTCAAAAGCAAGTTTTACAAAAAATAATTGAAGGCTGTTACATTTTTACATGCACAGCAAGTATAAATTAATACTCAGATTGCTATCTCTAATGGTATTGTCTTCACATGACTACAATGGTTATGAATTATTCAGTTTTCACCTTTCTTATATTTTAGAAATACAAGCTGAATTTTGAATTAACTTATTTCTGAATTATGAGAATTTTAGAAGTGGAACTAAAACCACATTATCATTGCCAAAGTGTTGAATAGTTAATGGTCTTTAAAGACTAAAGATATTTTTCTCTTATTTTTTAGGAGAATAAAAAGAAAGGATGCACTGAATATAAAGACTATTTACAGCTATTTTATAACCTGCTGTGCACAGTTTTGAACAACAAAATATCAAGAGCAGAGATAGGTCCTTAAATATCACTAAAAGCTGCTGCTTCGAAATGTGATACTCCGGGAGCTCTCAAAAGCCCAGTCACTTTTCACTGTGGTATTTACTATAGAAAATCAAACAGAACCAACCACATTTATCCATCCCTAGTGGTTCTCTAAATGCCAACTGGCATCACTGGCCAGAGAGATTCTCAGTATTTGCTTTCCCAAAGCATGTATTTTAAAGCAATTTTCACATTAAGTTCAATAAAGACAAATCAGTCATGGTCTCTACCCTCAAGGAGCTTACATACTGTCCAGGGAGAAAGATAGATGTACAACGAATCCAGATAATACAGTAAACACAAGGGAAGTAATTCTTCGGTTTGGGTCAAAAAAACCTTTCCAGATAAGGTGAGATTAGAGTTTGCCTTGACCATTGAATTTATTCCACAGACACAATATCAGAGGGAAATGGGGTAAAATTAAAGAAGCAAGCTCACAAACCTTTGAACTTACATATATTTGGAATGGAAGAGACCCTCTCATATGGCTATTAGAAAATCAAGAAAGATGCTCAGCACTGGTAGGAAGGAAGCTATAATTTAGAATATTAAGGTGGAAGGACCCATTCTCTTCTCCCCCAAATCCTTTACCTTTTAAAGCATATAAAAATAATCAGAGTATAAAAATGTTTGCAATTTAGCCACCATTTGAATATTTACTATATGTAAGGCATAGTGCTAATTCAATTGGTATCTCAATTGATACTTTCAACAACTGTTAGTTAGGTATTACTATTTCTGTTTTACACATGGAAAAATTAAAATCACCCTAAGATTAGTAAAGTTTAAATAAACTAACTGAGGTCAGTCATTCTGCTAGGAGATGGTATTCTGTAATAGGGATTAAGATCCATGCTGTGTGACTCCAAAGTTCACTCATGCTTTTAGTCACTACCTTACACTATCTCCATCGTACAAGATGCATGTTGAAAAGAACATCAAGAAACCTAGACAGACTTAGTCCCTCACTTCAGGGAGGCTACACTCAGGCCATAGGCTCAGCCTGTAGGGCACCTGAAGTGACTGGGTTCAGAGTACTTACTTACTTTTACAGTGTTTTAAAATACTGATCGAGGCCTTTAAATATCTCTTGTCTCACAAAAAAAAACAATGGCCTTAGCAATCCCATTATCTGATTTCATAAACCGGGGGTATATCACCCCTCACATCTTTTGGTTAGAGCCATGGGATACTCTTTTGACATTCAATATCCTTGGCATAGAAGGTAGGTTGAATTATGTACGTGTATGAATTATACACGTTCTCAATTTGCATTCCTGTGGATGTGAACCCATTGTAAATAGAACCTCTTGAAGATGTTATTTTTAGTTAAGATATGGCCCAAGGAAATGAGGGAGGGTCTTAATCAGATTACTGGCTTTCTTTTATAATCAGACACAATTCAGACATAGTAGAGATAAAGTGACTGGGAAAGAGCTGGAAGCTGGAAATCAGGAGCAACCTGGAAGAAAAAGGAGAGGACATCACCGTGTGCATTGCCAAGGAACCCAAGGAACCCAAAGGTCACTGGTAGCCAGCCCCAGAACACCACAGTCTTCCGGGAGAAATTATTTGCCTTGATGACACCTTGATTTTGGACTTTTCCTCACTTCAAAATTGTAAATGAATAAATTCTTGTTATTTAAGCCAATGCATTGTGTGGTATTTGAGTAGCAGTTGGGAAATTAAGGCAGCACTTGACTGTAAAATCCTAATCTACACACATGGAAACCCACACCCCTAGTCTTTACCTCTAAAAACCTCTATTCGTTTAATTGCTTTCTTCTGTTTTCAATATTTGGACTCTATATCAAACTAGAAATCATCCATGTTGGTAATTGAGGGCTGCACTTATACAGAAATGTGAGATGGAGGAATGGAAATGGGAGACTGTTTATTTTGGCTGAGTATTCCTTCTAGAAAACCAAAGAGAGAAGTTATATTGGCAATTAAAGGGATTTCCATCTACACTGAGTTTTCCTTGGCCCACAGAAAAGTGTCCGGAAGACTTCTTGGTAGCCAGTGCAAATGTGCATGCATCATAGAAGGTTAGGTGGACATTGGCCAAATGCCTGACTCCTGAGATTAACCAAGATTGGCCAATCAACCAAATTGATGATCAGCTAATTCTGATTCCTTTCTATGGTGGTTTGAGGCCACGTGAACCCCAGAAAAATTTGCTCTTAAATTTAGTCCATTCCTGGGGTGTGAACCCTTTTGTAAGTAGGATCTTTTGATGAGGTTAATTCAGTTAAGGTGTGTCCCACCTCAATCAGGATGGGTCTTTATCCTATTACTGGAGTCCTTTATAAAAGAATGAAATTCAGAAGAGAGAAAGCCACAGGAAGCAAGAAGCTACATCAATGGACCAAGAAGAGAAGGCAAAAACCAACCGACACCACCATGTGCCCTGCCATGTGTCAGAGAAGCCAAGGATCACTAGCAGCCAGACCCAGAACGACAGACTTTGGGAAGAAAGCATTGCCTTGATGATGCCTTGATTTGGATTTTCTTTTAGCCTCAAATTCATAAGCTAATAAGTTTCCATTGTTTAAGTCAACCCATTTGATGGTATTTGCTTGAGCAGCCTAGGAAACTAAAACACTTCCTTTAACAATTCCTCAGGAATACAGCTGGAACTCATTAGTCAGTCATCTACCTGTTGAGGCTTCTCATTTACATATTGAATAGTACTTCCATTTTGGAAGAAAAAGTGAAATCCATCCCTGTTCTGGTTTGCTAATGCTGCCAGAATGCAAAATACCAGAAATGGATTGGCTTTTATAAAGGAGGTTTATTTGATTATACAGTTACAGTTTTAAGGCCATGAAGTGTCCAAGGTAAGGCATCTACAGTAGTGTACCTTGAATGGAGAAAAGCCACTGGTGTCTGGAAAACCTCTGTTAGCTCAGAAGGCATGTGGCTGGTGTCCGCTTGCTCCCAGGTTGTGTTTCAAAATGGCATTCTCCAAAATGTTGCTTTTGGGGCATTTTGTCTTCTCTTAGCTGCAGCTCCTCTTCAAAATGTCACTCTCAGTTGCTCTCTAAAATGTCACTCACAGCTTCCAATGGCCGTCTTCAAAATGTATCTCTCAGCTGCAGCTAGCACTGAGCTCCTTCTGTCTGAGCTTTTCATATGGCTCCAGTGATTTAATTCAGACCCGCCTTGAATGGGTGGGGTAACACCTCCATGGAAATTATCCAATCAAGGTCTTGCTCACAGTTGATTGAGTCACATCTCCATGGAAACACTCAATCAATAGGCTCCAACCTAATCAACACAAATAACGTCTGCCCACACAAGACTGCATCAAAGAACATGGCATTTTGTGGGACATAATACATCCAAACCGGCAGAATCCCTAACTTACCCATTTTATATCTAATTGAAGACCAAAAAGAACATTCTTACGGGTGAATTATCAATGAAAACTGCTTACTTGAGTTTTCCTTCCTGTTAATTTTCTATAAAAAGATTTGTATTAAAAAAAAGCAATAGATTCCAACTCTTGACTCAATTTTTTTCTATCACAAATTAGACAATAAACTATCTTATCTAAAATTTTCAGTTTAGGGATAGACTTGATTTGGGAAGTGAAAAATTAAATTTTCTTGGAGAATCACTGTGTTCTTATGCAAGTTTCAGCAAGTCTTACATGTAGCACGGTGAAAATGAGGTTTTTTATATTAAATTCATGAATAAGATTTACTGAAGCAAAAAGGGAGATTTCATTTAATGCTTTTGTATCCAGTATGCATATAAACTTGTAAGCAAAGGGAAATTATGCTAAAAATTTAACACTGGGGAAATGATTTCAATATGACAAATTAATATATTTGTGGAATACACAAGATATAGTAATGGAATGACTACATTTGCAAACCTCCTAATAAGATTTTTGTCTTTATTTAAATTGTAAAGCACTTGCACTTTATTATAAATGAAATGGTGCACCAACCTAGATAATTATTACTTAATATTTAGCGTTACCTCGTGGGCTTATAATTCATTTAAATTAGGACTTCAATTACTGAGCAAGGTGCTTAACTTATATACCTTTAAGTTATTATTAATTCATAACTCCAGTAAAAATAAAGAATGGGATGCAATAATATTCTTCTGTTCTAGTATGTTAGGAATAAAAATTTTAAGATACTCTAGTAATAGGCAATATAAACTATAAAAAAGTTTCACTAAAGAAAATAACTTAACTATTATTATTTCTATTTTTACCAATATCCTATTAAGAATAGTGGTATCGGATTTGAAAATAACTAATAACAAAGTGATTTATTTTAGAGTACTGTTACCTTAATAGTAAAATCAAAGAACATTATCATAAAATTGAAACATATAGTTGACAATTTGTCTTTGTTGGAGGTAGTGTGTTTTAACAAATGTCAATTCAGAAATGAGAAAAAAGCAGAAAAATATATCAACCACAACTAACCAATTAGGAAGGAAAACACATTTCTTAAATATTTTGTGATAAAAGGGAAGAAACTGAATATAATAGCTTTAGTTAGCTGCATAAAGAGTCAGAATAAGGAAATTAGAGATACAGTGAATCAATTGTGACTTGAAGTAGTTTCTCCTTTGGCTTGTGCCCTTGTAGAATAATTGTGTATAGCAGGAGAATCTGAAAACAGGCAAAGGACTTACAGAATGCACTTCTCCTTGATGTTCCTTAAAATTCTCCTAACATTCCATTAAAGTAATATTCTTAGCAAACTTTTTGCTTTGACAATAGGCTATAAAAATGCCTTCTGAAGCTTATGAGGTAAGCGTGGCAGGCTTGGTGGGTTTACTTCACCCTCGGGAGTGGAGTCAGTGAGCCCCTTGCCCCACACACAAGGCTTAGAACAGGTCCTCCGTAAAATGAGGAGATCCCTGGCTCCTGGGCAATAAGTCCTGCAAGGCCCAGGCACCCTTGGTCTGCACCGAACCAGGTGAAAACATTCCGAATAGGCAGCTGGGTATGTGGGGCTGGGGCCCAGGAGAGATTGGGCTGGTGATAGAAATAAGGGGTTTAGTTTTCCACAGGTGGTAGCTCATAATGTGGGAATGCAAATGTGTTAAATGAGAAACATAGATGGTGAAGTTGAAACACAAAATTACAGGATGGACCAAGGAAGAAAGTCCACTGGGAATTGAGAAGGAAAAATTAGATATATAGGATACTTTACAAAGCGGACAAGAGGTATAGTTTCAAGAATGATATCATAATTATAGTGTCGATGCAGGAAGCTCGAAGATTAAAAAGATTGTGAATTTGTTAGGTAGAAGTTCATTGGTAGTCTTTAGCAGGAGCAGTTTGATTGAATGGAGAGTGTGGAAGCCAGCTTACCATGTTCTGAGGTGAACTAGAGGTGAGGAAATGGTGAAAAGCCAGCTTTGTCTCTGCTGGTATTGATTTATACTTTCATTTCTACCACAGAAATTTTAGGCAGAGAAACAGAATAGCCTAATGCAATAGTTCACAGCACTGGATGCATATTGAAGTCACCTTGAGGAGGACTGACTGCCTTTAATTTTTAAATTATTTTTATAGTAATGCCTGGGCTGCACCCCAAACCAATTAATCTGTAAATTTCTGAGGATGGAATGCAGATGTTGATATTTGAAAATAGCAATCTAGATGATTCTAATGTTTAGCTGGAATTGAGGACCCCTGAGTGAGGCAGATAAGAATATGGGTTCTGGAATCAGTATTAAAATGTCTGCCTCACTACCTGGTGGCTGTGTAGGTTTTCTGAGCCTCAATTTCCTTATGTGACAAAGAAAAATAATCATAGTATCTTCCTCATTGTATCATAGGATTAAAATGACATAAGGTGTGTAAAACCCCTTAATAGATATGTATAACCCCTTAATATTATTACCTAACTAATAATAGACATGGCACTATCTATTATTAGTTGTTGGCATTACTGTTTGGTTCTCACTGGTTCTCCTAGTTCTTTGGAATATATCTCTGTAGATACAGGGACCCGTGGACCTAATGAAAAGAGGAAGAGAGTCAGGCTCTGCCACTCTTTCTACTCCTTATCCTCCATGTCACCTACTCAACAACTCTCCTACTAGTTATGTCCTAGTAATTGGCTCCTGCCCCAGTATATTAACTGTATCAGAAGTTTCTTGCTTGAGTTTCATAGTCATATTGTTGCAAGTTTATATATGCTTCTTGGGCCTTTAGTTTCCGACATCTACCATAAAACATTACGGAATTTTTGAGCCACTGCTCATTTTCTACTGTGCATTCAATTCATTTGTGGCCATGCCTTACTGTATCCACTAGTCTATAAATACTTTAGTCCTTGCTATTATAGAGGGTTGATAGGCACTCAGAAATGTTCATTGGGTGGTTTCTTGCCTGGATTTCTACCACAGGGGCTCGCTTTTGTTGCCATACCTGAATTTCTTTGGTTTAATCCTTTTCTAACATCAGTTTATCTAAACTCTCTTGATCCTGGTTTTTGCTTTACCTTCATGGTCTGGCTTCAAAGTCAGAATTTTATTAAGCTAATAAAAGTTTTAAAATCTTAATAAATTTGTATTAATTGGGAAAAGTGCAAAAATTGAAAATTGCATACATACACATAAATACACATTTAGATTTGGAAGTAATCTTAAAATTAATCTAACATAACCTTGCATCAAATATTTGGGTTTCCTTTACAGCATTCTGCCTCAGTTTAATTATCTCTAGGGAAGAATAATTGTTAGGTAATTTTTCCTTCCTCAAAGATAGCAAAGTGCAAATCTAATTAATTACTGACTCATTTAAGAGTTCCTGAGGTAATTGTACATACTGTTGAACTTCGCTCTTCATTACTCTTCTCTTCTTCAGGTTAGATATCCACTATTCCACATATGATGTAGAGTCAAGGCAGCACATGATCCAGGCTGTTTGCTTCAACATCTCTTTTAAAGATGGGCTCTCAAAAATGAATGCAAAATTTCCTGAGTGAAGACTCAACAGTTCAGAGTAGAATAATTGTGCCCTGGTAGAATAATTGTGTATAGAAGGAGAATCTGGAAATAGGCAAAGGACTTACAGAATGCACTGCTTCTGGACATTCTACTTCTATTAATGCAGACAGAGGTCAAATTCACTTTTTGGTAACTTTTTTTTTCCCCACATATGCTACTTTATTTTTTTTAACCTTTTGTTTTAAAATATATTCAGATTTACGGGACAGTTACAAAGACAATACACACCCCATACAGAGAACTCCAGTGTATCCCTATCCCCAGATACCCAGATCGCCAATTTTAACTTTTTGCTACATTTGCCATATCATTCTTTTTATCTATCATCTATCTATCATCTTTTTATCATCTATCTATCTCTCATCTATACTTATCTTGCTATCTGCCTACCTAACTACCAATCCATTTACTGAACACAAGTTACATTGAATACATCCTGCTCCTTGAAAATTAGTATTGCCATGTACATTTCCTAAGAACAAAGATATTCACTTACATAACTACCTTAACTGCAGTTATCAAGTTCAAGTAATTTAACATTGATATCATGCTTACAGTCCATATTCCAATTTTTTCAAATGGCCTAATAACGTCCCTTTGAGCATTTTCTCCTCCTTTGCAAGATCCCATTTGGGATCATATCTTGCATTTAATTGTCATTGTCTCTTTAGCTCCTCTTTCATTTTTTTAAAATTGTGGGAACATATATACAATATAAACTTTCTCATCTCAACCACTCCCAAGCATACCATTCAATGGGATTAATCACATTCACAATATTGCTGTACCCTCACACCTTCCATTACTGAAACTTGCCCATTTTCCCAAAAAGAAACCCTATACCCATTATGCATTATCTCCCCATTTCCCTTGCCCCCTACCCCAGCAACCTGTGCTCTAATTTCTGCCTCCATGAACTTGCATATTCCCCAATATTTTCTTTGTAGTTACCTTGGAGCTTAAATTTAACATCTAAATCTATAACAATCCTGTTTGCTTTGATACCAAACTAACATCAATACTATACATAAACTATGTTTCTATAACCCTCTATCCCCCCACCTTTGTGTAGTTCCTATCACAAATTACATATATACATATCATTAGTCCAAACCCACTGATTCATCACTATATTTTATGCATTTGCCTTTTAGATTCTGTTGGAAATAAAAAAGAGAAGTAGCAAACCAAAAATACAATAGTAACAGCATTTAGATTTATCCGTCAGAGATCTTTATTTCTGCAGCTTCAATCTATTGTCTGTTGTCCCTCCCTTTTAACCTGCAGAACTCTCTTTAGCAACTCTTATAGGGCCAGTCTAGAGGCGACTGGCTTTTGTCTATCTGGGAATGTCTTAATTTCTCTCTATTTTTGAAAGACAGTTTTACTGGATATAGAATACTTGGTTGGCAATTTTTTTTGCTTTCAGCACATTAAATATGTCATTCCATTGCTTTCTTGCCTCCATGGTTTCTCACAAGTAATCATAATTTAATCTTATTGAGGCTACCTTGTATGTGGCACATTGTTTCATTCTTATATTTTTCAGAATTCTCTATCTTTGGCATTTGAAAATTCTGATTATAGTATACCATAGCATGGGTCTATTTGGGGTTTATCCTGGTTGGAGTTCACTGAGCATTTTGGATATGTATATACATATCTTTCATTAGATTTAGGAAGTTCTCAGCCATTTCTTTGAATATTCTCTCTGCCCCTTTCTTTCTGCTCCTCCTAGGACTTCCACAATGTTTACATTGGTAGGCTTGATAGTGTTTCACAGGCTCCTCAGGCTCTGTTCACTTTTCTTTATTCTTTCTTCTTTCTCCTCTTCAGACTGATTTCAACTGTGTTATCTTCAAATTCACTTATTCTTTCTTCTGCCAGCTCCAATCTGCTGTTGAACCCTCTGGGGAATTTTAAATTTCTGTTACTGTGGTCTTCAGTTCTATTTGATTCCTTTCATGATTTCCATCTCTCTATTGGTATTATGTTTGTGTTCATCTATCGTTTTCCTGAGTCCCTGTAGTTCTTTGTATATGATTCGCTTAGTTCTTTGGCCACTTTTTAAAAGTCTTTTGTGTGGTATGTCCCAGGCTCGTTCCTCTTCATTGATGGTTTCTAATGCTTTAATCTTCTCCTTTGCCTGGATGATCACTTCTTCTTTCTTTGTATGTTTTGTAACCTTTTGTTGAAACCTGGATATTTTGATATTTTAATGTATTACTGCTGAAATAAAGACTCTGCAGCATCTATTCCTTAAGCTTGTAGGCAGGTAGTATTATGACCAAGTTTTCTTTGGATGCCAAGAGCTAAGAACAAAAAAAAAAAAAAAAAGAAAGCAAAAAGGAGAACATATTTCCCAGTCTCTTTGCATATTGATCTGGGCAAGAGCTCTCCTTCAGGGCTAATTCATACAATGGGTTGAACAAGAACAGCTCCAGGCCAAGATGTAGGAGCCACCCTGATCCTTTCAGCACATATGTCTTGTCTGAGGCATGTGCATGTGGCTCTAGGAATTTCCCTGTTTACTTGGTTCCAAATGTCCCTTCATCCCAAGGAAAGTTTCCTCACAGTCCTGGGCCCTGCACTGTTCTCCTAACAGCCAGCAATCCCTTGCCCCAGGCAGCACAACGTGACTGTTCTCCACAGTGTTCTGTAGGGGCGTTCCAAGAGCTGTCCTCTACTTGCTGGGTAAATTCCAGGATAGAAAGCTCCCTCAGGCTTCCACCAGAAAGACTGAGTCAGAGGTACATACTCCCAGCATGTTTATAAGGGCCACTCTACTCCCTCTGTAAGTGAAACCAGGGGGTCCACACTGGGGGTGGGTCAGCTCCTATGACAGGGTGGGGATGTGGCCAGCCAGGGTGTCACAAGGCTCTACTGCTTTTGAGAAGGCTTTTTATTGATTTGGCACTCACCCTTCTAACTGCAGTCCTTTAATGGTTTTCCAGAGCCCTGAGAAAGACACAACTGCAGTTTTTGCTGGTTGTTCAAAGTTCCTGAGGAGGGATGGTGTTCTGAAGCATCTCACTCGGCCATTTTGATTGGGGCAGGGCCTCTTGCCTTTTTTATAATCATATATGCTACTTCGTTACCACATTTTAAAAACCTAATTGTAGGCCTTTACTTTTGCACCTATTACATATATTTTATTGGATTTAGTCTACCATTCTAGCTTACACAAGACCATTTTTGATATTGGTTATATCCTACATTTTATTAGCTGTCTATCCCATTTTCATGGAATCTACTACACTGGTAAAATTGCTTCTACTTCATTACTTGACTCACTGGTAAACATGCTAACCTGGGAAACTTCGAGTAGAACCCTGTAGCCCAACAGCCACCCACCAATTCAACCAGCTGTAAATTTACCCCCTTATTTTCCAATCTCCATTTTCCATCTTATTCAGATCCATATCCTAAGACACTTTCAAGTGTTCTGGTAAAGCACAGATTCAACAAGTGTTTATTATTTCCTGATTGTTCTAATAAACCCAGCTTTTAAAAACCAAAATATTTTTTAAAAATTATGGATCTCTTTATTCTTTCCCTCCTCGAAACCCCTTGTGACATTTAAAGACATTTATCCCAACTAAAATGCCTGGTTCCTTAATGTTTAAGAAAAACATTCAACTTAAAAATACATCCCTGTGTATCTACAAAACTAATTTCTCTAGGAAAAAATATTATTTATAATTATAATTGGTTATGAATTATTTTTGGAAAAAGGCAAAACTGTCACTCTTCCATTCATAAACAAGCATGAAACAGAAGGGCCTGGTGTCCTTTGCCTGATTTCTTTGGCAGCATGATGTCTTCTCTGCTTTCATCTCAATTAGAAAAATATTTCAAGGCATAAGCCTTTTTTAATCCTCAATATAATTAGTGTTCAAAATGTGACTTTTCATAACTTTTATTTTCTGAATTGGCATTCTACAGATTTGGCAATATAATAAAATTTGGGGATGATTTGTTTAGGTTTTCATTATGTGATATTTGATTCATGTAAAATATGTAACATAATAAGTCATGATGGATAGTAATAAAACAATCACCTATTACCCAATTTAAGAACTAGAAAATCACCAATACCGTTACACACAAGCATGTGTTTTTCCTTACTGCATTTCACTGTGTTTCCTCTGGGAGGTAACTTTTATCCCAGATTTTATATTTCATCTCCCCTTCCTTTTAAAACAATTAGTATTATCACAAATACAAGTACCCATAAATAACATATTTAGTCATGTTTGCTTGTATAATTTATTTTTCAAATGTGAAGTAAATATCAGAAACATTTACCTTGTACTCAGATGATAGTAGATGCCCCAAAAGGGAGATTTACGTGGCTAGTTCCTGTCAGCAGACAACTGGCTGCACTCTTGACAGTCTGCTTCAGTTTGGATCTATCATTAGATTAGTGGATGCTTTTGAAAACTGCTCTTGAAAACTGCACTATGCATCCTACCTACCCTGTCTGCTTGCCTAAGTCCTCCTTTATTTATTTATTTTTTTTGCAATAATTAGCTTGATGTTAATAGAATATTAGAAAACAAAAACTAACTGAAATTCTTATAGAACAATGACTTCACCTGAAGTCAAGTACATTCACAATGGAAGAATAATTATACTGTTTAATTTATGGAGTGATTATGTCAACTGTAAATATAGGTGATGAATTTCAGATAACTCAAGCATGATTAGGTTGAGGGTCTTTCGTCTGGTTCATGTAAAGTCCGTTCTCAGGGCTTTTACTCTCCCTGAGCAGCTAGCCTGCTATTTGTGTATTTATTGATTCATTTCTTGCCTGCATGAATTTTGTCCCCTCTTGGCACCTGTATTTCCTTAGCCCACGTCATGTCTGTCTTTACAATTCTCTCATTCCAGTTTTGCTCAGGGCACAGAATGAATTTAAATTCTGAGTGTTAGGAGTCCAGATTGAAACCCTCTGAAGAAACTCTGGCCAGATCTAAAATAAGTTGTGTGATCAAAAGGAGAGAGATGCAAAAACAACAACAACAACAAAAAACCAAAAAACCAAAAAACCATCAAAGATAGGGTGACAGATACAGAGATAGACAAGGAGGCAGTGAAATGTGGAGATAGGTGGGGACAAATCTTTAGTATAGGATGAAAAATAGGAAGAAAATTAATTTTAAAATTAAAGGAACTCTCCACTCTCCACTAACCACTTTTGAAACATCAGGATTTCAGTTGTGTGATTGGTTTGCAATCTGCTATGAAGATCCCTGATTCTCTTGAGTTTGATTAAGCTCAAGTTTAACTTCCTTATTTTATCATGGATTGTTTGCCAGAGATTGCTTGTAAATAAAGCAACCAGGTTCTGTTTGGATAGAGCTTCCATTGAGCTTGTAATATAAATAATTGGAGATTTTGCTTGCAACTTCTTGTTTTGTTTGTATTATCCTTGTCTAATTTACGTATTCACAGTATTGCTTCAAGTAGTCTAAATACTCCTTGTTTGGCAGGATAGGACTCTGGCACCTGGCACTCAATCAAAATTAATCTCTTGAAAATTAAATAAAAGTTCAGGAAAAAGTGATTGCTGAGGCAGCCAGGAAGAAAATGAAGGAATGGGAGACAAAAGTGATATTTCTCTACCACAAATCTGTCACTTTTAGCTGCCATAATTGCCACTCTATTACATCGTACTGAACTCTATGTGGTCTGTCTCAGGTTTGATCTTTTTTTTTGCAATGACATACGAAAAAGCCAAGGAGTAACTAACTGGGAGCTGTGATCAGTCTGCTCCCAAGCTGAAGCTTCTTGTGTTTTTTATTTCTTTGGGAATCTGATGAGAACTATGCCTGCCCCAAAACATACAATTTACAATTCTGTGAAGAAGAGACATTTTCAAGTGTGGCTCCTGCTGACATTACTTTCTCTGGCTAGGGAAATCTCTAGCCATCGTGGTTGGGGGTGGCTTCCCTGGGCTCCCCTGAGAAATGACTGTAGGTCCTGGAAGGCTCCCCAAGATTCAGAGCCAGGGATCTTCTAAACATGAGGAAAAGTGACAGCCATGGGGAGTCCCCTAGGTTGGTGTTTCTCAAACTTTAATGTGCTTAGAAATCACCCAGGGTTTTTGGTAAAATGCAGATTCCTGGGTCTCCACTACAAAGATACTGACATAAGTCTGGGACAGGTCTGCAGAAGCTGCCTTTCTAGCAAGTTCCTGGTTATTACTGGTCTGCCATTTTGAGGACCATACTTTGAATAGAATGGCTCAAGCAGTCACAGCACCAGGATGAATTCAATCAGGGAAATCAAATGGCTTCTATGAACATCCACAACCAAAGAATGGGTCTCTGTAGGGCTCCTACAGATTGTGAGGAAGGACAAACCTGCCTAGCCAGTCAAATCAGCAGCATCTACTCTGGAAATCAGTGGAGTGGTAGAAGACACAGCTGGATCACCTTCCTAGTCGGAAACTGCTACCACGAGTGAAAAGATGGACCAGGCCTGTGACCTTGAATGGGGAACCTTACCCATAGGACCCAATGCCCATTAATGAGGGTTATGTTGGTGACTGCCTGTGGTGGCGATTGGCCAAATGTTTTAATCTGGGTATGCAGAAAACCCTTTAGTGTAGAGGAGTGATTAAGACCCAGGCTTTCAATTAGTCCAGCTGCTGAGGAATCCCTACTTGGCCACTTATCTGTGTTCCTTAACAAGTTACTTATCTTTTCCAGTCCTCATTTTTTTCCCTCTATGCAAATGAATCAATAATACCTCCTTCCTAAGGTTGTTATAATACTTATTTAAAGGCACTTAACACTGTGCGTGACACTTTAAAAGTACTCAATAAAGGTTGGTTATTATACTTTCAGGAAGATACAGTTTAACTTTAATGGCATCTAGTGACTTTGTCCAATTAAAGACTTTCTTATTTATTTTACTGTGACATATGGACAGGAGCTGGAGATTTTGTTTTTAAAAGTTAATTTGGTCTGAGTGTCTAAATTCTCTTGTTAAGATTAGTTTAGTTACCCTTTTAGGCAGTAGTTGATGCTATTCTGTGTGTATTTCCTCTAAATTTGCATTCTAACTTGGGTAGAATGTTATCTCACTTTATTGCAAAGCTTGAAAGTTGGTCATTTCTGAAATCATGACTGCTGTATATCTTTTCTGACATCCTCACAACCATTAGCTTGATTCCACGTTCTCTTAGAATATGTATTGTGTTTATTCATTATTCATTCATTCTTTCCACTCTTTAGTGTACACAATCTATTCCTATTGCCATGGGTAACCTTTTTTACTTCATTTCAGTCATTTCTACAGTTACTGTCATGTCAGGTTTATTCTGGCTTTGGTGTTGATAAAAAGGAAAAAGAAACTTATTTAATAATGTGATTTTTTTCTGCTCAATTTGCTTTTGCATATCTTTATCTGCTTCTCAAATTTAGCAAGTGAAACACTTTTTTTCCAATGGATTATTTGAAATTCACTGTTAGCTGTCACATGCATGATTGATTTTAAACGTATGCCTGAATCTTTCCTACCAGACTAAACCCTTATGTCAGGCAAACCACGCTTACTGTAGAAAAGACTTCCCTGTCATCAGCAGGTACAGCTGTCATCTTTTACTTAACTCTCATATTGTAAACAAGCAGTTGCTGGCAAGAGATCATAAACAAAACCAATCTCTGTGCCTCTGTTTTCCACATGTCTCGCCAGGAAAGGTATCTCTCCAGACATCTCTCCATTTCATCCTCTCTTGGTCCTTGGCTCTTTTTATCCTCTTCCTTTTTTGCCATATTCACTTTTCCTGTATCCATTTTGAATCAGTCTCTAAGCGTCTCTAGTTACTTCAGCTCAGCAATGAGTCATGGAAACTACTTAAGACTTGTCTCTGTCTATTTATCCTACCAGCCATATCCTGTTATTTGTCTGCCTTTCGGCTGCCCTTGTGTAACAAGATGCTTTTTACTTGCCTTCTTTGGTGTTATTTTTCTTGCTTAAATTTTCCATCTTCTTTGAATTGCCTGCCCTCACCCCCCATTTTTAAATTTTAAATACTTCCATTAATTTCCTTTTTAAAAAGTGGTGCTTTGGTTAAATTACAGGCAGTGTCTCTCTGTATCATAAAGTGTGTAAAAATACAAAGTGCAAAATTTAATTAGTTCCAACTAGTGTTTCGAACTAAAATGATCATTTGATCATTCTCATCTCCTTTAGCAGAATACAATACCGTTTTCAGAATATGTCTGAAAAAGCCTGATTTTCATTTCTCTTAAAACTATCTTGCTATTTTTATGATTTGGGGGAGTTCAGCTATATCCATTGGTCAGACTGCTTTTCCTATAAGTTAGATTTAATATTAGTGGAATATCAAATAAGTTCCAGTTCAATTGGGACCCAGATTAGAAAACTATAGCTGATAGGCCAAATCTGGCTTGACACCTGTTTTTGTAAATAAAATTTCATTGGAACACAGCCACATCTATTTATTTATGAATTATCTATGGCAGCTTTCACACTACAAAGGTAGAGTTGAGTAGTTGCCACAGAGAGACTACATGACACACAAAGATAGTATCTGGCCCTTTAAGAAAAAACTTTCCTGGACTATTCAATCTACAAAGTCTGGCAAATTCCCATGGTCAAGCCTTGAGACAAAGTTTAAAGGGATGGCAGCACACTCATTAAAAATCTTTCACCTCCAAATTTGTGAAAATCATGTTATCCCATAGGAAAGTCTTGATTATTTTCAGAGATAGCTCAAGGATATTTGCATACAAAGGATTGCCAGATAAAATACAGGCACCCAGTTAAATTTGGGTTTCAGGTAAACAAATAATTTTTTAGTATATTATGTCTCATGCATATAAATTCATTGTTTATGTGAAATTCAAATTTAACTGGACATCTTGTGCTTTTATTTGGAAATTGGTAACCCTACATATAAAGAAAAAATGAAAAGAAATTGAAGCATCATCTGCAGGGCACTGTGTGATATTTTTAGTTTATTAGTACCTTCAGATTTATGGTGTGGAAATATTCCAAAGCTCTGCAATTTATTTTCATGTTTTGTATCGATAATAATAGGCTTCTTTCTTTATACCCAGGTATTTGGTACACAGATGGTCTCCTTTCCAACCCAGTAATCCATGCTGTTTATTACTAGTTTGAGTTTTTCAATTATACATCAGGTTACCAGAGGAAGGACACTTTTCAACACAAGATGAAGGGGAATTCGGCAGTAGAACTCTATAGGTTTGATTTTGTCACAGGAGCAGGGCAAAAATTAGAAAGTTTACAAAACCAGTGATGGGGGAATTGGCAAGAGTTCACTTTTTGTAACACTCCTCTAACTGTAAGGAACAGTGTTAGGAATTTAATTGTAATTTGGACACAGAAACATTGGGCAATGTTAGATATTAACTAAGGGAAAACCAGGTTTATTAAACAGGAAATTACAAAATGAAAAAAAAGTCTGTATTAGAGGACAGTTTTTGTTCCTGCTCATCTTGGACTACTTAATGAACTCTTTTTGATAGCTATATTTCTCACATCCGTTTTGCTTTTCTAATTTGGTTGCAAATGAGAAAACACATTTATATATGTTGAACATACATTTATATATGTTGATTAGTTCATTTGTCCCAACTCAAATCATTACTAATTTGCTGAGTGATTGTAAGAAAATAATTTCACTTTTTACTTCTCACTTCTCATCTGAAGAAGATGCATTAGACTTCTAAGTTTCTTTCCTTAAAACTCTACTTATATTAAATGCCTATAAACATTAAATTAGAATGTGATACCCAGGAATAATGGTAATAGAATTTTTCAAATGAAGAAATAAAGTTAGTGAATTACAAATGACACTTTAGTAGCATTTTCTGTTCTTTCTTACATTAGGAAAGTTATTTACAATGTGGCAGTATCTCAAAATTATCAAAATGTAAAAGTGAATACTAGCCCCACATTTGGTAATCATGGCAGTATCAGAATCTGGCTGTAATAGTTGATACTGATTCCCATCAAATTATCACAGACCTGTTTACATTAGGTGGAGTACTGCTTTAATATCCTAGGCTTATCTATTTCTTGCACATTTCCATGATGTGTTTGTATATCTGAAATTACATTACTTTCTTTCTTAATGAAGAGTTTGGTTCCCTAGTATTTTGTAAACTTTTCAAGGAAAACTTTAAATGATAGTGATGGTACCATTACATGGTGCCTGGTTTAGTAACAGAAAGAAAACTTGTTTTCTTTTTTTGTGGGGTTGCAATGTAGTAATCTATCAGATGGACAAAGTACATGTGAGGTTATGGTAGTAAACCAATGGGGAAAGAACTAACCCTTGCTATGATTAATCAGAAAATGTCATCTGATAGATCTTGAAATAATACACTAGAATATGGAGGATGATAACACTGTGTTCTCTGTTTTAAGCATTTTTGCAAAGTATATCTGAGAAAGCAAAAAGTGTGTAAATATGCTAATGTTAGCTCTTACATTTACTAAAACACTGTATTTTTAATATATGTACCTTGGTTCAAAATCCTTCTCCTATTGGATATGGAGTCCTTTGCTCAAAGGAGATCCAACTCTTTCTTAGTTCCCACATAGCAGGGGGGAGGATCAGGTAGAGTCAGCCATCCTTTCACAGCCTCACAAGGCTATTTCTTATGTTTTATCCAACTCACTTGGAGTTTATTCCTATTAAATTCAGCTCTCACAATTGTTTTGGGTATCACTGTAATTCCTCCATCACACAAAATTTGGTGCAGCAATACTGATGGCTCTTACATGACACCTTGAAACCTCTTATTTTGGAACTGCAAGTTAAGCTTACTTAGCTTCCATACTTCTTTCTCTGATATCTCCCTCCCTCCTTCTCAAATTCACTGCTACCCTTACTAAAGTAGCAGAAAGTAGGTTTTTCTTAACTCTTTGAAATTTTTGATTTCTTTATTTGTGTGAAGGCAAATTTTCATCAGCTACCTTCCTTTCTCTATTACATAGACTACTATGAAGCTGTCTGGGCTACTGGTGTACATTTACATTTATAACCTCTGCATCCTGGTCCTGAATCTACAGCATTAAGATTTTGTCATCATTGTGGTTATTTTCTTAACATTCTCTAAGTGCCCCCTTCTCAGCCAGAATTGCCACTACTCTCTGCATCAAATGAGCCAAAGCCTGAAAGTAATTATGAAAGAGGACAGGTGGAGGGAAGGGAAGAACTTGAACAAAGGATTGAATGCAGAGAAACAAAGCCCTAGGAGTTGTTTCCAAAGCCGTGGGATCAATAGAAAGACAAATAAAAAATAAACTCCATGAAAATATATAAATCTGTAATTTCAGAGTCCAAAAGAAAAATTCCTGCAGATTTGTAACCCCTTTAAAACTGTCTTCATTATTAACAATTCTGAGTGGTTTGACTGCCATTTAATCTGAGGTTTTCAAAATAGATATGATTAATGTTCAACTGTAAAAATGACATTCATATAAAAGTTGCCGTTTTCAGTTGCCACTTAGTTAAGGTAGTTGTTTCAAATTTTACAAGTATTTTACTTGCTTCAGAGAGCTTTTCTGCTGGTCTTGTCACCTGTGAATTTCAGTGAAAGCTTTATCACACTCAGATGATTGGAAAGCAATATAGACATGTGCAGAAAAGATTCAACTTGAGGCACAAACATTCTTTAATAATTACCAGAAAAATCTCTATGAAGGAACATGTTCAAAAACTTCTAATTAAATGTCTCAGGCCAATGAGAATGTAACATGTCTACCTTGGATTTAGTTTGCCATTAACTGTCATTCTTATGGTGTTTTAAAAGACAAAGATAATATGGTATCCTTAGGGGTCGTCAAATATATTGCTTTCCATAGATAATTTGAGTCTTGCTCTCAAAAAGGTTTTGTTTTAATTGAATCAGCAATTCCTTCAAGATTAAGAAAGACAATAAAAAGCATCTTAGTTTATGTCTTTTTATGAGCCAGCAATGCTCCTAGAAATTCTTTTTGGCAATACATAGCTCAGATATTTTTATGGTAATTGCTTTCAGACTTCAAGTAAGTGAGTTCAAGCACTTTCCAGAGGACCGTTTAGTGCAGGTCTTAGTTCTCTAGGGTGCAAAGAAATGATGTTTGTCTCTAATCTCTGTGCCTAGAGGCAAAAATACTGTGTTTAGAGGTGTGCTGAAGAGAGTTGCAGTAAAATGATTTTTATAGTACTAATTTTCTCAGTTTCTGAGATCCCACATCTGCACCAGTACTGTTATGTTGATGTCTTCTTTCTGATAAGGGAAACTGTTTTCTCCCTGCAGTACATTGTGTTAGGGACAAATACACATGCAATTCTGCAATTCTTGTCTTTTCTGAAGTCAGGAAGGTAATCTCACTATTTCCCTTGTCTCTATGGGTGGACTTACTTGCTTTTAAGATTGAGTACATTGGTCAATGTCTAATCAGATGTCTAGTGACAATACTTCTAAAGTACTCTTCATGAAATGTATCACATAATTCTTTGTTTTAATACATACATATCTTCTTCACTTTTAGCTAAGCCTGTTCTGCAAATTTGGAATACATCTTCTTTGATACTGCATAATTTTAGACCCATGCTATTGTGCAATTTTCAATGCAGAGTTGTATGAAAAGTTTAACAATATAGGGATGTGCAAATTATATTAAAAAATCTCAGACTCATACACAAAGGCTAAACTGTAGACATAGTTAATTGGAAAGTAGATTTTAAAACCTTTCACTTACCAGATCCACATATTCAGACTTCTGACACTATGGCATGTTTGTGGATGTTCAATCAATTTTTTTGAATGGATAAATTTATCAAAAGCCAAGAAAAATTGTTCAATTAATATGCTAATTTATGACAATAATTTTTCTTGAATTATATTTTTAATAGCATTCATTATTACACAAGTAATGCATATTCATTGTAGACAACATGATTATATAGAAAGAAGAAATGATAATTACCATTCAGAAATGACCACTATGAAATTTTGTAGTTTATCCCTTTATGCTTTTTCGTATGTATAAGACACACACACACACACACACACACACACACACACACACACACACATATCCTGGAACCATGCTTTACACCTTCTTTTAGTGTGATTTTGTCACCTAACATTGTATTCTGAACATGGTTATGTGTCATTAAGTATCCTTCTACAAAACCAATTTAATTGTTGCATAGCATTCCATCTTATGGTCATGGTACAGAAACTAGCCAGTTAAAGGTGAAGTGGTTTCTAATTGTCATTGCCATAAACAATGCCCAGTTGAACACTCTTATAGGTAAATTTTGTGCACATCTCTAACTAATATGTATTTCCATGTATGGATTTATGCACCTCTGAAAATGGAAAAAAAAAAAAATTAAGCTTGTTTTAGTTTCCTGGCTGCTAAAACAAATATCATGCAATAGTTGGGTTAAACAATGAAAATTTATTGGCTCATGATTTTGAAGTTAGGAGAAGTCCAAAATCAAGATGTCATCAAGGTGATGCTTTCTCCCCAAAGTCTCTGGCATTCTGGGACCAGCTGCAACAGATTGTTGGTCTTTGTTTTTCTGTCACGTTGCAATGCACATGGTGGATTATACTGGCTTCTCTCTTCTGTCCCAGATTCTGTTAACTTTCAGCTTCTGGCTGCTACTTCTGGCTTTCTCTCTCTCTCTATGACCCTCCTATGAGGACTTCAGTAATACAATTAGGATCCATCCTGCTTCAGCTAGGCCACATCATAAATGAAGTAACCTTATGAAAAGTTCTATTTATAAGATTCCACACCCACAGGGATGGATTAAATTTAAGAACATGTATGTATTTCTGGGTACTTATCTCCATACCACCACACACAACATACTAAAACTCATAATATGCAGCAAACACAGTGCTGAGAGAGAAATTTCTAGTTCTAAATGCTTACATTAAAAAAAGAAGAAAGATCTCAAAGCAGAGACATAACCTTACAACTGGAGGATCTAGAAAAAGAAGAACAAACTAAACTAAGTGAGCGGAGGAAGAAAATAACAAAGATTAGAGTAGAGATAAATGCAATAGAGAATTAGAAAACAATAGAGTATCAGCAAAATGAAAATTTGGTTCTTTGAAAAGATCAGTAAATTGACAAATTTTTAACTACAATGACAAAAATTGAGAGGTGGCAAATAACTAAATTCAGAAATGAAAGCAGGTTATTACTACTACAGAGAAATAAATTAGGTTTATATATAAACAACTCTATGCCAACATACTAAAAAACCTAAATGAAATGGACAAATTCATAGAAACACTTAAACTACCTATACTGACCAAGAAGAAATAGAATATTTCAACAGTAAAGAGATTGAATCAGTAATCAAAAACCTTCCCAAAAGGTAAAGTCCAGAAACAGATGGCTATACTAGTGGATTTTAAAAAACATTCCAAGAAGAATTAATACCAATAATGCTCAAAGTATTAAAAAAAAAAAAATTGAAGAGTAGAGAACATTTCCAAACTCATTCTATGAGGCCAACATCACCCTCATATAAAGCCAGATAAAGACACCACAAGAAAAGAAAATTAGAGAGTATTATCACCTATAAATATAGATGCAAAAAACCTCAACAAAACACTAGGAAACTGAGCCTGATAGCATATTAAAAGAATTATATATCATGATAAAGTGATATTTATTTTTCATCATTTAAAAAACCAATAAATGTAATTCACTACATTAATAGAGTGAATAAATAAACAACATGATGATCTCAATGGATGAGAAAATGCATTTGAAAAAATCCAACACCATTCTTGATAAAAACACTCAGAAAATGACAAATAGAAGGAAACTACTTCAATATGATACAGGACATATGAAACACCCACAGCTATATCATATTCAATGTAAGAAACTGAAAGCTTTCCCACTAAAGATCTGGAACTAGACAAGGATGCCCACTGTGACCACTGTTATTCAACATTTAACTGAAAGATCTAGCCAGAGCAATTAGACAAGAAAAAGAAATAAAAGGCATATAATTGGAAAGGAGGAAGTGGAACATTCACTATTTGCAGATGGCATTATCCTATAAATAGAACATCCTGAAAAATCCACAACAAAGCTACTAGAACTAATAAATGAATTCAGCAAAGTCACCAGGTACAAGATCAATATGCAATTCTCAGTAGTGTTTCCATACACTATTTATGAACAATCTGAAGAAGAAATCAAGAAAAACTCCACTTACAGTAGCAACTAAAAGAATCAAATATCTAGGAATAAGTTTACCAAAGACATAAAGGACTTGTACACAGAAAACTACAAAATATTGCTGAAAGAAGTCAAAGAAGAGCTATTTAAATAGAAGGAAATTCTGTGTTCATGAATTGGAAGAGTAAATACTGTTAAGATGACAATTCTACTCAAAGGACTTTACAGTTTCAATGTAATCTGAATCAATATTCCAATAGTCTTCTTTGTAGAAATGGAAAAACCAAGCATCAAATTTATATGGAAGACTAACGGGCCCCTAATAGCCAAAGCCATCTTGAAAAAGAAGAATGAAGTTGGATGGCTCACATTTCCCAATTTTAAATTATATTATGAACTACAGTAAGTAAAACAACATGGCACTGGCACAAAAAGAGACATACAGATCAATGAAATCAAATTGAGAATTCAGAAATAAACCTTCACATCTATGGCTGTGCTAGTTTGAAAATACTATGTCCCCCAAAATACCATTATCTTTGATGTAATCTTGTGTGGGCAGACATTTTAGTATTGATTAGATTGTAATTCTTTGAGTGTTTCCATGGAGATGTGACCCGCCTAACTGTAGGTGTTAACTCTGATTGGATAATTTCCTTGGCGATGTAGCCATGCTCATTCAGCATGGGCCTTGTTTAGTTTACTGCAGCACTATATAAGCTCAGACAGAAGGAGCTCACAGCAAGCTGGAGCTGAGAGATATTTTGAAGATGGCCATCGGAAGCTGATGCAGACATTTTGGAGAATGCCATTTTGAAACACAACCTAAAACCAAGCAGACTCCAGCCACATGCCTTCCCAGCTAACAGAAGTTTTCTGGATGCCAATGGCCTTTCCCCAGTGAAGGTACCCTTTGTTGATGGACACTTTATGGCCTTAAGACTGTAACTGTGTAACCAAATAAACCCGTTTTTATAAAAGTGAATCCATTTCTGGTGTTTTGCATTCCAGCAGCATTAGCTAACTAGAACAATGGCCTAATGATTTTTTGACAAAGTTGCCATGTCCACTCAATTGGGGAAAAATAGTCTCTTCAACAAATGGTGCTGGAAAAACTGGATATCTGTATGCAAAAGAATGATGGTAGACCCCTACCCCACACCATTTAAAATGGTACTCAATGGATCAAAGACCTAAATATAAGGATAAGAACTATAAAACCCCAGAAGAAAACATAGGGAAGCATCTCAAGGGCCTTGTGCTAGGCAATGGTTTCTTAGACTTTACACCAAAAGCCCAAGCAACAAAAGAAAAAATAGATAAAAGGCACAAGATGAAAATTAAAAACTTTTGTGCATCAAAGGATTTTATCATGAAAATAAAAAAAAACCTATATAATGGAAGAAAACACTTGCAAACCACATATTTGAAAAGGGTTTAATTTCCAGAATATATTAAGAAATCCTACAACTCAGCAATGAAAAGATAAACAACCCAATTAAAAAACAGGCAAATGACTTGAATAGACATTTATCCAAGGAAGGTATACAAATGACCAACAGCCACATGAAAAGATGCTCAATATTGTTAGTCACTAGGGAAGTGCAAATCCAAAACACAATGAGATACCATTTTACACCCACTAGAATGGCTACTATTAAAAATGGAAAATAATAACTAATGGAAAGCATTTGGAAAAATTGGAACACTCATTCATTGTTGGTGGAAATGTAGAATGTTGCAGCTGCTGTGGAAGAGAGTTTAACAGCTCCTCAGAAAGTTATAGAATTGCCATATAGACCCAGCCATCCCACTTCTAAGTATATACCTCAAAAAATTGAAAGCAGAGACTCAAACAGATATCTATTTACATGCCATATCCATAGTGGCATTATTCACAATTGCCAAAAGATAGAATTAGCCCAAGTGTCCATCAAAAGATGTATGGATAAACAAAATGTGGTGTATACATACAATGGAACATTATTTAGCCATTAAAAGGAATGATGTTCTGATACAAGTGACATTAATTTTGAATACATCATATTAAGTGCAATTAGCCACATACAAAGGGCCTAATGTTGTATGATCTCACTGATATGAATAATGAGATTAAGCAAATTTATAGAGTCAGAAACTAGAATACAGTTTCCCAGGGCCTGAGGAAGTAGAAGGAAATGGGGATTTAATGCTTAGTTGTTACACAGCTTATCTTTGGGGTGATGAAAATATTTTAGTAATTGATGGTGGTGATGGAAGTACAACATTGTGTGTGTAATTAACACCACTGAATTATATATTTGAATGTGGTTAAAAGTGGAAACTTTAGGTTGTATGTATTTTACTAGAATACATTTTTTAAAAATGACTTACAACACAATCAGCCAAGGGAATTTATCACAAGTTCTTCTACCCCACAAGAATGCTACAGGACATCCATCAGGCTGAAAAGAAAGTACACTATACAGTGACCTGAAGTCATATGAAGAAATAAAGAATACTGGTAAAGGTAAATATGTGGGTATATAAGAAAGTCAGTATTATTGTATTTTTGGTTTGTGACTCCTCTTTTTCTCCTATATGATTTTTTTCTTCTTTTTTATTCATATTTATTGAGATATATTCACATACCATGCAGTCATACAAAAAAAGTGTACATTCAGTTGTTTACAGTACCATTATATAGTTGTGCATTCATCACCAAAATTAATTTTTGACATTTTCATTACCACACACACACACAAATAATAAGAATAAAAATTAAAGTGAAAAAGAACAAAATTAAAGTAAAAAAGAATACTGGGCATTTTTTTTTCCTTCCCCCGTTTTTCTACTCATCCATCCCTAAACGAGACAAAGGGGAGTGTGGTCCATATAGCTTTCCCAATCACATTTTCACCCCTCATAAGCTATATTTTTATGCAATTGTCTTCAAGATTCATGGGTTCTGGGTTGCAGTTTGATAGTTTCAGGCATTTACTGCTTGCTATTCCAATTCATTAGAACCTAAAAAGGGTTGTCTGTATTGATCTCTCGGCTCCTTTTGGAATCTCTCTGCCACTGAAGCTTACTTCATTTCCTTTCACATCCCCCTTTTGGTCAAGATGATGTTTTCCATCCCATGATGCCAGGTCTAGATTCCTCCCCGGGAGTCATATTCCATGCTGCCAGGGGGATTCACTCCCCTGGGTGTCACATCCCATATAGGGGGGAGAGCAGTGATTTCACCTGCCAAGTTGGCTTAGCTGGAGAGAGAGGGCCATATCTCAGCAACAAAGAAGCATTTGGGAGGAGGCTCTTAGGCACAATTATAGGGAGGCCTAGCCTCTCCTTTGCAGCAACAGTCTTCCCAAGGGCAAGTCCCATGGTAGAGGGCTCAGCCCATCAAACCACCAGCCCCCTATGTCAGTGAGCACATCAGCATCCATCGAAGTGGGGGAGCCCAACACCCTTGCATTCTCCATCAGCTCCTCAAGGGGGCTCTGCATATTTTTTCATTTTTTTAAATTAACTCTTCTTTTTCTAAATCAATGATATCAAAAAAAGTTTTTTAAAATACAATAAAAAAAACCTTTCAAACAAATCATAACAATGGAGTCCAACATGTTCCTATTCTACCCCAAGAAAATAACCTAATATAGCAACATTACTGTGAACTTCTTCCTACCGTACCCATCAGAAATTAACAAACCATAGTCATTCCTGGGCATTCCCAGAATGTTAAATTTACCCATGATAGCTTATCTTTTCTTATTGGGTTATCATTCCCCCTTTATTAATTGCTCTCTGTCACTAGTTCCCCTACATTCTACATTCTACACCATTTATTTTAGGAGTGTGTTGTTTAACCTCCAGGTGTTTGTGAATTTTCTAAGTCTCTGATGGTTATTGACTTCTAACTGTATTCCATTGTGCTCAGAGAATGTGCTTTGAATAATTTCAATTTTTTTTTAATTTATTGAGGCTTGTTTTATGTCCCAGCATATGGTCTATTCTGGAGAAAGTTCCGTGATCACTAGAGAAGAGTGTGTATCCTGGTGATTTGGGATGTAATGTTCTATATATGTCTGTTAAATCAAATTCATTTATCAGATTGTTTAGGTTTTCAATTTCCTTATTGGTCCTCTGTCTGGTTGATCTATCTATAGGAGAGAGTGATGTGTTGAAGTCTCCCACAATTATTGTGGAAACATCCATTGCTTCCTTTAGTTTTGCCAGTGTTTGTCTCATGTAATTTGTAACACCTTGATTGGGTGCATAAACATTTATGATTGTTATTTCTTCTTGTTGAATTGCCCCTTTTATTAGTATGTAGTAGCCTTCTTTGTCTCTCATAACATCCTTGCATTTAAAGTCTATTTTATCTGAGATTAATATTGCTACTCCTGCTTTCTTTTGGCTGTTGCTTGCATGAAATATTTTTTCCATCCTTACACTTTCAATTTCTTTGTGTCCCTGTGTCTAAGATGAGTCTCTTGTATGCAATGTATTGATGGTTCATATTTTTTGATCCATTCTACCAATCTATATCTTTTAATTGGGGAGTTTACTCCATTTATATTCAATGTTATTACTGTGAAGGCATTTCTTGAATCAGCCATCCTATCCTTTGGTTTATGTTTGTCAGATATATTTTTTCCCTCTCTGTCTTATTGTCCTTTAATGAACCAATACTGAATCACTGCCTTCTTGCCTCCATGGTGGCCACTGAGTAGTCACTACTTAGTCTTATGTTGTTTCCTTTGTGTGGTGAATTGCTTTTCTCTTGCTGCTTTCAGAACTTGCTCCTTCTCTTCAGTATTTGACAGTCTGATCAGACTATGTCTTGGAGTGGGTTTGTTTGGATTTATTCTATTTGGAGTTTGCTGGGCATTTATGCTTTGTGTATTTATATTGTGTAGAAGGTTTGGGAAGTTTTCCCCAACAATTTCTTTGAATACTCTTTCTAGACCTTTGTCCTTCTCTTCCCCTTCTGAGATACCAATGAGTCTTATATTTGGATGTTTTATTTTATCTATTGTATCCCTGAGGTCCATTTTGATTTTTTCAGTTTTTTCCCCCATTCTTTCATTTGTTCTTTCATTTTCTGTTCTGTGGCCCTCGAGGTCACTGATTCATTGTTCAGCTTCCTCTAGTCTTGTACTATGAGTATCTAGATTCGTTTTAATTTGGTCAACAGTTTCTTTTATTTTCATAAGATCATCTATTTTTTTATTTACTCTTGCAATTTCTTCTTTATGCTCTTCTAGGGTCTTCTTCATGTCCTTTACATCCTGTGCCATGCTCTTCTTCATGTCCTTTTTTATCCTGTGCCATGCTCTCATTGTTTGTCTTTAGTTTTTTGATTAATTGCTCCAAGTACTGTGTCTCCTCTGATCTTTTGATTTGGGCGTTTGGGTGTGGGTTATCCATATTGTCTGGTTTTTTCATATGCTTTAAAATTTTCTGCTATTTTTGGCCTCTTGGCATTTGCTTTACTTGATAGCGTTCTTTTAGGATATGTAGGATTATTCAAAGACTAATCTCTAATTTGTCAGATCTACAGCTTGGTGGCATACACTTTCTCTAACTAACCAGCAGATGGCATCTGCAAGTCACCTATTCCCCTCAAGTCAGTTCTCCCCAACTTTGTCTTTGTGGTTTGTGGGGGTCTGACCCTTGTGGGGTCCAACTGGTGCACCAACTTTGGGTGTGTTGTTGGTGCTGTCCGCCCTGAATGTGGGGTTTGTGTCTGAGCAGTTAGGGAGGGAGGTCAGCTTTAATAATCAAACCTCCAAGGTGTTCCTGGAGATTTAAGGCTGTTGCAAGTGTGTAAACCTTCATTTCAGTCTCACCACAGATTGCTTCTGCTGCTGACCCACAAGTCCTTGGTATTGGCTTATGGTCCCTGGGATTTCTGAGTGGGTCCCTCTTCCAAGCCGTGCCCTTCTAGGGCTTCTGCTGAGGGAAGGTTGTGCTATGTCACAAGTGTGCGCCATCCCTCAGGGGAAGTTCTGGGCCGCCAGGCCATGTAGGTGCATTCCCAGCCTGCTGTAAGGATGGCTGTATAGGGTGTGTTAATTTCCCCCTTTTTGCACAGCTCTGCCTTCCCAGCTCTGGGACAATTAGCTGTGGGTGTGCAAAAGGCTATTGTCCATGCCTGATATTGTGGCATGTGCGTGTGTTGCTGGAAACACTTCCCATTGCACTGGGTTGTTTGGTGCAGCTCTGGGCTGTGGCACTGGTGCCAGGCAGGAGCATTCCCAGCCCACTGGGAAGAGGGCTGCAAGGGGCATGGTTATTTTCCCCTTTTGGCTCACCTCTGCCTGCCTCGCTCCAAGACAATTAGCAGTAGGTGTGCGAAAGGCGATCTTCCATGCCAGATATTGAGGCGTTTGCGCAGCCCATTCCTGCCACACTTCCCTGTGCAGTTCTCACTGCCATATCTGCAGCCGCTTTTGTTTTTTTTAAAAAAGAACTAGTCCACCTCCAAATGCCAGCCTATGGTTTCCCCACACTGCAGCATGACTGCTGGATATTCAGCGGCTTACTCACTCATTTCAGAACGCAGACTCCCAGTTTCACCAAGTGCACGGTCCCTGTGGATTTAGCAGACTTTTTCCAGCTCATGCATTACTGGACCTGGTGTTCTAGGTGACTTTCTGGCTTTTATCTAGTATTTTTCACGGAGGTGTTTTTTGCCCATCTCTCCTAGCTGCCATCTTAGGTTCTCCCCCTCTCCTATATGATTTAAAGTCAAATCAAAACCCAATTATAATTCTATATTAATGGGCACTCAATGTATAAACATGTAAATTGTGACAATTAAATTCTAAAATATACATGACAGAGTGGTATAGGAGCAAAATACTGTATACTATTAAAGCTAAGTTGGTATTAACTCAAGAAAGTTTGTCATAAATTTAAAATGTTAACTTAAATCCTAGGTAATCACTAAGAAAATATCTAAAAATATATACTAAAGAAAATGACAGGCAAATCATAATATCACAGTAGGAAAAAATCAATTAAACACAAAAGAAGACAGTAATGGAGTAATTAAAGAACAAATACAAATATGTAAACAAATAAGAAAACAAAGAGCAAAATGGCAGAAGTCCTTCCCTATCATTAATTAATTTAAATGTAAATGGATTAAACTTGGCAATCAAAAGGCTGAGATAGGTAGAATGGATAAAGAAAATATGATACAACTATGTTTTAACTATAAGAGACTCCCTTTAGCTCCAAAGATACAAATAGGTTGAAACTAAAAGTACAAAAAAGATATTCTTTGCAAATAGTAACCAAATAAGACTTTAAGTTCAACATTGTTGTTAACAAAGAAAGACATTCTATGTTTATAAAATGGTCACTACATGAAGAATGTATATCAATATATTGCCTAGCATATGTATGCCTAACAACAGAGTCCAAAACTTATGCAACAAAAATTGACAGAATTGAAGAAAGAAATAGAATGTTCTACAACAATAGTTGGAGACTTCAATACCCAACTTTCCATAGTGGATATAACTAGGTAGAATATCCTCTAGAGAAATACAGGAATTGAACAACACTGTACACCAAGTAGACTTAGCAACACTATACACCAAGTAGACTTAGAGAACACTTCACTGAACAAAAGTATACATAAAATTCTCAAGTGCATATGGAACTTTTGCTAGGCTAGACCTTATGTCAGGCCATAAAACAAGTCTCAAATTAAAACAGTTTGAAATTGTACAAATTTTACAAATCTTCTCTACAATGGAATGAAGATAGAAATCAATACCAGAAGGAAAAGTGGAAAATTCACACAAATGTAGAAATTAAACAGCATACTTTATATAAAACAGTAGGAGAAACCACAGTGACAAAAGAAAATACTTAGAAATGAAAGAAAATGAAAACACAACATACCAAATTTATGGGATGCAGGGAAAGCAGTTCTCAGTAGGAAATTTTTAACTATGAATGCCTACATTAAAAAAGAAAGATCTCAAATCAATAACCTAACTTTACACCTTAAAGCACTAGAAAAAGAAGAGCAAACTAAATCCAAAACTAGCAGGAGAGAAATAATAAAGCATTGAATGGAGTAAATGAAATAAAGCCTAGACAAACTATAGAGAGACACAATGTAACCAAAAGTTAGTTGTTTGAAAAGATCAAAATAAATGACAAACTGTAGCTAAACAGAGAAAAAGAAGACTAAATTAAAATCAGAAATAAAAGTGGGGGCATTACTACTGACCTTACATAAACAAAAAGGATTAGAAGAATTTAATATGAACAATTTTATTCCAACAAAGTAGGTAACTTCAGATGAAATAGAAAAACCATCACAGCTGATACAAGAAGACATAGCAAATTTGAAGTGACTTCTGACAAGATAAGAGAGGGAATGACAAATAAGAAAATCTCCTACTAACATAAAGTCAAGGACCAGATGGCTTCACTGGTGAATTCTTGAAAACATTTAAAGAGCAGTCAACACCAATCTATCTCAAACTCTTTCAAAAAATTGGAGAGTATGTAATACTTCCTAACTCATTCTATGAAGCTATTATTACATTGATACTAAAGCCAGACAAAGACATCACAAGAAAATAATTCTATAGACCAATGTACCTTATGAACATAGATAGAAGAATTCTCAACAAAATACAAGCAACTTGAATTCAGCAACATGATAAAAGTATTATACATCATTACCAAGAGGAATTTATCCCAGGAATGTAAGGGTGGTACAACATATAAAAATGAATCAATATCAGGAACTGCGTGGACTGGACACCACAGAGCAATCTGTCTTTGGGCATACTTCATACAACACTCATGAAAATGTCGAACTGCTGAGATCAGCGAAATCTGTAAGTTTTTGTGGCCAGGGGACCCGCGCCCCTCCCTGCCAGGCTCAGTCCCGTGGGAGGAGGGGCTGTCAGCTCCGGGAAGGAGAAGGGAGAACAGCAGTGGCTGCTCTTATCGGAAACTCATTCTACTGATCCAGACTCCAACCATAGATAGACAGAGACCAGACACCAGAGAATCTGTGAGCAGCCAGCCCAGCAGAGAGGAGACAGGCATAGAAAAAAAAAAACAACACGAAAAACTCCAAAATAAAAGCAGAGGATTTTTAGAGTTCTGGTGAACACAGAAAGGGGAAGGGTGGAGCTCAGGCCCTAAGGTGCATATGCAAATCCCGAAGAAAAGCTGATCTCTCTGCCCTGTGGACCTTTCCTTAATGGCCCTGGTTGCTTTGTCTCTTAGCATTTCAATAACCCATTAGATCTCTGAGGAGGACCCTTTATTTATTTTTTTTTTTTTAATCCTTTTTTCTTTTTCTAAAACAATTACTCTAAGAAGCCCAATACAGAAAGCTTCAAAGACTTTCAATTTGGGTACGTCAAGTCAAGAGCAGAACTAAGAGAGCTCTGAGACAAAAGGCAATAATTCAGTGGCTGAGAAAATTCACTAAACACCACAACTTCCCAAGAAAACGGGGGTGTCCGCTCACAGCCACCATCCTGGTGGACAGGAAACACTCCTGCCCATCGCCAGCCCCATAGCCCAGAGCTGCCCCAGACAACCCAGTGTGACGGAAGGGCTTCAAATAACAGGCATACACCACAAAACTGGGCGTGGACATTAGCCTTCCCTGCAACCTCAGCTGATTGTCCCAGAGTTGGGAAGGTGGAGCAGTGTGAATTAACAAAGCCCCATTCAGCCATCATTTGAGCAGACTGGGAGCCTCCCTACACAGCCCAGCAGCCCAGAACTGCCCTGAGGGGACGGCACTCACCTGTGACATAGCACAGTCATCCCTCAACAGAGGACCCGGGGTGCACAGCCTGGAAGAGGGGCCCACTTGCAAGTCTCAGGAGCCATACGCCAATACCAAGGACTTGTGGGTCAGTGGCAGAGACAAACTGTGGCAGGATTGAACTGAAGGATTAGACTATTGCACCAGCTTTAAAACTCTAGGATCACCAGGGAGATTTGATTGTTAGGGCCACCCCCCCTCCCCGACTGCCCAGAAACACGCCCCACATACAGGGCAGGCAACACCAACTACACACGCAAGCTTGGTACACCAATTGGGCCCCACAAGACTCACTCCCCCACTCACCAAAAAGGCTAAGCAGGGGAGAACTGGCTTGTGGAGAACAGGTGGCTCGTGGACGCCACCTGCTGGTTAGTTAGAGAAAGTGTACTCCACGAAGCTGTAGATCTGATAAATTAGAGATAAGGACTTCAATAGGTCTACAAACCCTAAAAGAACCCTATCAAGTTCAGCAAATGCCACGAGGCCAAAAACAACAGAAAATTATAAAGCATATGAAAAAACCAGACGATATGGATAACCCAAGCCCAAGCACCCAAATCAAAAGACCAGAAGAGACACAGCACCTAGAGCAGCTACTCAAAGAACTAAAGATGAACAATGAGACCATAGTACGGGATATGAAGGAAATCAAGAAGACTCTAGAAGAGCATAAAGAAGACATTGCAAGACTAAATAAAAAAATGGATGATCTTATGGAAATTAAAGAAACTGTTGACCAAATTAAAAAGATTCTGGACACTCATAGTACAAGACTAGAGGAAGTTGAACAACGAATCAGTGACCTGGAAGATGACAGAATGGAAAATGAAAGCATAAAAGAAAGAATGGGGAAAAAAATTGAAAAAATCGAAATGGACCTCAGGGATATGATAGATAATATGAAACGTCCAAATATAAGACTCATTGGTGTCCCAGAAGGGGAAGAAAAGGGTAAAGGTCTAGGAAGAGTATTCAAAGAAATTGTTGGGGAAAACTTCCCAAATCTTCTAAACAACATAAATACACAAATCATAAATGCTCAGCGAACTCCAAATAGAATAAATCCAAATAAACCCACTCCAAGAAATATACTGATCACACTGTCAAACACAGAAGAGAAGGAGCAAGTTCTGAAAGCAGCAAGAGAAAAGCAATTCACCACATACAAAGGAAACAGCATAAGACTAAGTAGTGACTACTCAGCAGCCACCATGGAGGCAAGAAGGCAGTGGCACGATATATTTAAAATTCTGAGTGAGAAAAATTTCCAGCCAAGAATACTTTATCCAGCAAAGCTCTCCTTCAAATTTGAGGGAGAGCTTAAATTTTTCACAGACAAACAAACGCTGAGAGAATTTGCTAACAAGAGACCAGCCCTACTGGAGATACTAAAGGGAGCCCTACAGACAGAGAAATAAAGACAGGACAGAGAGACTTGGAGAAAGGTTCAGTACTAAAGAGATTCGGTATGGGTACAATAAAGGATATTAATAGAGAGAGGGGAAAAATATGGCAAACATAAACCAAAGGATAAGATGGCTGATTCAAGAAATGCCTTCACGGTTATAACGTTGAATGTAAATGGATTAAACTCCCCAATTAAAAGATATAGATTCGCAGAATGGATCAAAAAAAATGAACCATCAATATGTTGCATACAAGAGACTCATCTTAGACATAGGGACACAAAGAAACTGAAAGTGAAAGGATGGAAAAAAATATTTCATGCAAGCTACAGCCAAAAGAAAGCAGGTGTAGCAATATTAATCTCAGATAAAATAGACTTCAAATGCAGGGATGTTTTGAGAGACAAAGAAGGCCACTACATACTAATAAAAGGGGCAATTCAGCAAGAAGAAATAACAATCGTAAATGTCTATGCACCCAATCAAGGTGCCACAAAATACATGAGAGAAACACTGGCAAAACTAAAGGAAGCAATTGATGTTTCCACAATAATTGTGGGAGACTTCAACACATCACTCTCTCCTATAGATAGATCAACCAGACAGAACACCAATAAGGAAATTGAAAACCTAAACAATCTGATAAATGAATTAGATTTAACAGACATCTACAGGACATTACATCCCAAATCACCAGTATACACATACTTTTCTAGTGCTCACGGAACTTTCTCCAGAATAGATCATATGCTGGGACATAAAACAAGCCTCAATAAATTTAAAAAGATTGAAATTATTCAAAGCACATTCTCTGACCACAATGGAATACAATTAGAAGTCAATAACCATCAGAGACTTAGAAACTTCACAAATACCTGGAGGTTAAACAACACACTCCTAAACAATCAGTGGGTTAAACAAGAAATAGCAAGAGAAATTGCTAAATATATAGAGACGAATGAAAATGAGAACACAACATACCAAAACCTATGGGATGCAGCAAAAGCAGTGCTAAGGGGGAAATTTATAGCACTAAACGCATATATCAAAAAGGAAGAAAGAGCCAAAATCAAAGAACTAATGGATCAACTGAAGAAGCTAGAAAATGAACAGCAAACCAATCCTAAACCAAGTACAAGAAAAGAAATAACAAGGATTAAAGCAGAAATAAATGACATAGAGAACAAAAAAACAATAGAGAGGATAAATATCACCAAAAGTTGGTTCTTTCAGAAGATCAACAAGATTGACAAGCCCCTAGCTAGACTGACAAAATCAAAAAGAGAGAAGACCCATATAAACAAAATAATGAATGAAAAAGGTGACATAACTGCAGATCCTGAAGAAATTAAAAAAATTAGAAGAGGATATTATGAACAACTGTATGGCAATAAACTGGACAATGTAGAAGAAATGGACAATTTCCTGGAAACATATGAACAACCTATACTGACCAGAGAAGAAATAGAAGACCTCAACCAACCCATCACAAGCAAAGAGATCCAATCAGTCATCAAAAATCTTCCCACAAATAAATGCCCAGGGCCAGATGGCTTCACAGGGGAATTCTACCAAACTTTCCAGAAAGAACTGACACCAATCTTACTCAAACTCTTTCAAAACATTGAAGAAAATGGAACACTACCTAACTCATTTTATGAAGCTAACATCAATCTAATACCAAAACCAGGCAAAGATGCTACAAAAAAGGAAAACTACCGGCCAATCTCCCTAATGAACGTAGATGCAAAAATCCTCAACAAAATACTTGCAATTCGAATCCAAAGACACATTAAAAAAATCATACACCATGACCAAGTGGGGTTCATTCCAGGCATGCAAGGATGGTTCAACATAAGAAAAACAATCAATGTATTACAACACATTAAAAACTCGAAAGGGAAAAATCGATTGATCATCTCAATAGATGCTGAAAAAGCATTTGACAAAATCCAACATCCCTTTTTGATAAAAACACTTCAAAAGGTAGGAATTGAAGGAAACTTCCTCAACATCATAAAGAGCATATATGAAAAACCCACAGCCAGCATAGTACTCAATGGTGAGAGACTGAAAGCCTTCCCTCTAAGATCAGGAACAAGACAAGGATGCCCGCTGTCACCACTGTTATTCAACATTGTGCTGGAAGTGCTAGCCAGGGCAATCCGGCAAGACAAAGAAATAAAAGGCATCCAAATTGGAAAAGAAGAAGTAAAACTGTCATTGTTTGCAGACGATATGATCTTATATCTAGAAAACCCTGAGAAATCGACGATACAGCTACTAGAGCTAATAAACAAATTTAGCAAAGTAGCGGGATACAAGATTAATGCACATAAGTCAGTAATGTTTCTATATGCTAGAAATGAACAAACTGAAGAGACACTCAAGAAAAAGATACCATTTTCAATAGCAACTAAAAAAATCAAGTACCTAGGAATCAACTTAACCAAAGATGTAAAAGACCTATACAAAGAAAACTACATAACTCTACTAAAAGAAATAGAAGGGGACCTTAAAAGATGGAAAAATATTCCATGTTCATGGATAGGAAGGCTAAATGTCATTAAGATGTCAATTCTACCCAAACTCATCTACAGATTCAATGCAATCCCAATCAAAATTCCAACAACCTACTTTGCAGACTTGGAAAAGCTAGTTATCAAATTTATTTGGAAAGGGAAGATGCCTCGAATTGCTAAAGACACTCTAAAAAAGAAAAACGAAGTGGGAGGACTTACACTCCCTGACTTTGAAGCTTATTATAAAGCCACAGTTGCCAAAACAGCATGGTACTGGCACAAAGATAGACATATAGATCAATGGAATCGAATTGAGAATTCAGAGATAGACCCTCAGATCTATGGCCGACTGATCTTTGATAAGGCCCCCAAAGTCACCGAACTGAGCCATAATGGTCTTTTCAACAAATGGGGCTGGGAGAGTTGGATATCCATATCCAAAAGAATGAAAGAGGACCCCTACCTCACCCCCTACACAAAAATTAACTCAAAATGGACCAAAGATCTCAATATAAAAGAAAGTACCATAAAACTCCTAGAAGATAATGTAGGAAAACATCTTCAAGACCTTGTATTAGGCTGCCACTTCCTAGACTTTACACCCAAAGCATAAGCAACAAAAGAGAAAATAGATAAATGGGAACTCCTCAAGCTTAGAAGTTTCTGAACCTCAAAAGAATTTCTCAAAAAGGTAAAGAGGCAGCCAACTCAATGGGAAAAATTTTTTGGAAACCATGTATCTGACAAAAGACTGATATCTTGCATATACAAAGAAATCCTACAACTCAATGACAATAGTACAGAAAGCCCAATTATAAAATGGGCAAAAGATATGAAAAGACAGTTCTCTGAAGAGGAAATACAAATGGCCAAGAAACACATGAAAAAATGTTCAGCTTCACTAGCTATTAGAGAGATGCAAATTAAAACCACAATGAGATACCATCTAACACCGGTTAGAATGGCTGCCATTAAACAAACAGGAAACTACAAATGCTGGAGGGGATGTGGAGAAATTGGAACTCTTATTCACTGTTGGTGGGACTGTATAATGGTTCAGCCACTCTGGAAGTCAGTCTGGCAGTTCCTTAGAAAACTAGATATAGAGCTACCATTCGATCCGGCGATTGCACTTCTCGGTATATACCTGGAAGATTGGAAAGCAGTGACACGAACAGATATCTGCACGCCAATGTTCATAGCAGCATTATTCACAATTGCCAAGAGATGGAAACAACCCAAATGTCCTTCAACAGATGAGTGGATAAATAAAATGTGGTATATACACACGATGGAATACTACGCGTCAGTAAGAAGGAACGATCTCGTGAAACATATGACAACATGGATGAACCTTGAAGACATAATGCTGAGTGAAATAAGCCAGGCACAAAAAGAGAAATATTATATGCTACCACTAATGTGAACTTTCAAAAATGTAAAACGAATGGTTTATAATGTAGAATGTAGGGGAACTAGCAGTAGAGAGTAATTAAGGAAGGGGGAACAATAATCCAAGAAGAACAGATATGCTTTTTAACGTTCTGGGGATGCCCAGAAATGACTATGGTCTGTGAATTTCTGTTGGATATAGTAGGAACAAGTTCACAGAAAGGTTGCTATATTATTTAACTTTCTTGGGGTAAAGTAGGAACATGTTGGAAGTTAAGCAGTTATCTTAGGTTAGTTGTCTTTTTCTTACTCCCTTGTTATGGTCTCTTTGAAATGTTCTTTTATTGTATGTTTGTTTTCTTTTTAACTTTTTTTTTCATACAGTTGATTTAAAAAAGAAGGGAAAGTTAAAAAAAAAAAAAGAAAGAAAGAAAGAAAAACAAGGAAAAAAAAATGATGTAGTGCCCCCTTGAGGAGCCTGTGGAGAATGCAGGGGTATTCGCCTACCCCACCTCCATGGTTGCTAACATGACCACAGACATAGGGGACTGGTGGTTTGATGGGTTGAGCCCTCTACCATAAGTTTTACCCTTGGGAAGACGGTTGCTGCAAAGGAGAGGCTAGGCCTCCCTATATTTGTGCCTAAGAGTCTCCTCCTGAATGCCTCTTTGTTGCTCAGATGTGGCCCTCTCTCTCTGGCTAAGCCAACTTGAAAGGCGAAATCACTGCCCTCCCCCCTACTTGGGATCAGACACCCAGGGGAGTGAATCTCCCTGGCAACGTGGAATACGACTCCCGGGGAGGAATGTTGACCCGGCATCGTGGGACGGAGAACATCTTCTTGACCAAAAGGGGGATGTGAAAGGAAATGAAATAAGCTTCAGTGGCAGAGAGATTCCAAAACGAGCCGAGAGGTCACTCTGGTGGGCACTCTTACGCACACTTTAGACAACCCTTTTTAGGTTCTAAAGAATTGGGGTAGCTGGTGGTGGATACCTGAAACTATCAAACTACAAACCAGAACCCATGAATCTCGAAGACAGATGTATAAAAATGTAGCTTATGAGGGGTGACAATGGGATTGGGAAAGCCATAAGGACCACACTCCACTTTGTCTAGTTTATGGATGGATGAGTAGAAAAATAGGGGAAGGAAACAAACAGACAAAGGTACCCAGTGTTCTTTTTTACTTCAATTGCTCCTTTTCACTCTAATTATTATTCTTGTTATTTTTGTGTGTGTGCTAATGAAGGTGTCAGTGATTGATTTAGGTGATGAATGTACAACTATGTAATGGTACTGTAAACAATCGAAAGTACGATTTGTTTTGTATGACTGCGTGGTATGTGAATATATCTCAATAAAATGATTAAAAAAAAATGAATCAATATAATATACCACATTAATAGAATAAAGGAAAAACCCCACATGATCAGCTTACTTGATTCTGAAAAAGAATTTGACAAAATCCAGTGCCCTATTAGGAATAGAAGGGAACTTACACAAAATTATGAAAGGCACTTATGAAAAACTAACAACTGACATCACACTTTATGGTGAAAGAGTAAAATGTCCCCCTCTATGATCAGGATCAAGACAAGGATGCCTACATCTTGATTGAAAAGAAGTGAAACAATTTCTACTTGCAGGTGGCATGATCTCATATAAGAAAATCCTAAGGAATTCACAACAAACTATTTTGTCTAATGAAAAAGTGCATCAAAATTTCAGGATAAAATATTACCCAAAATCAGTTTAATTTCTATCTACTAGCAATGAAGAATCAAAAAAAAGGAAATGAAAAACAATTCCTTTTACAAAGGTATCAAAAAGAATAAAATACTTAGGAATAAATTTAGCAAAGAAACACAAGACATCTACACTGGGAAGTGCAAAATAATGCTGAAATATTAAAGAAGAAAGAAATAAATAGAAAGACATCTCATGTTCATGGATTAAAAAATTGAATACTGTTAAGATTGTAGCTCTCCCCAAAGTGATCTATAGGTTCAGTGCAACCCCTATCAAAATCTTAGTGGCATTTTTTGCAGGAATGGAAAAGCTAACCCTAAATTTCATATGGAATTGCAAAGGATCTCCAGATAGCCAAAACAATCTTTAAAAAGAACATAGTTGGGTAATTCACACTTCCTGATTTCAAAAGATACTACAAAGCTACAGTAATAGAAAGAATGTGGTACTGGCATAAATATAGACATATAGATCAATGGAACCAAATTGAGAATTCAGATATAAACCAATAATCTATGGTCAATTGATTTTACATAAGTGTGCCAAGACCATTCAGTGGGGGAAGACTAGTGTTCAATAAATGATGTTTGGATAACGGAATATGTACATGCAAGAGAATGAAGTTGGACCCCTATCTCACGTCATATACAAAACTAACTCAAAATGGTTCAAAGCTCTCTATACAAGAGCCAAATCCATAAAACTCTTAGAAGAAAACAGGGGTAAATCTTCATGGCCTTGTATGTGACAACGTTTTCTTAAATATGACATCAAAAGCACAAGCAACCTAAAAAATAAATTGGACTTCATCAAAATTAAAATATTTCATGCATCAAAGGACACTATCAAAAGAGTAGGAAGAAAACCCACAGATAAGAAGAATATTTGCAAATAATATATCTGATAAGAGTCTAGTATCTAGAATACATAACAAACTCTTATAATTCAACAACAAAAAGTCAAACAGCCCAATTAAAAAATGGGTCAGGGATTTGAATAGACATGTTTTCAAAGAAGATATATACCAATTTGGAACTGTTATGTACCCCAGGAAAGACTATGTTCTTTAATGCAATTTTGTGGGGGCAGGCTTATTATGGGTGGGATATTTTGATTAGGTTGTTATCATGGAGATGAGACCCACACAACCATGGGTGAGACCTTTGACTGAATATTTCCATGGAAATGTGACCTTGGTCATTCAGGGTAGGTCTTAATTAGATCACTGGAGTCCTTAGGAGAGCTGAGAGCCCACACAGACTCAGACACTTGGAGACATGGGGAGATGCAAATAGATGGGCGTCTGGGGATGTTAAGCTAAGAGATGAAGCCCAGAGTTTGCCCTGGAGAAACTAAGAGAGGACCCCCAGATGCTTAGAGAGAAACACCCTGGGAGAACAAGCAAGGATGCACAGAGGCTGAGAGAGAGAAGCTAAGAGAGACAAAAGCCCAGAGACATTTAGGAGAAAGCCATTTTGAAACCAGAACCCTGGAGCAAAGTAGACACCAGCCACGTGACTTCACAGCTGACAGGTGTTCCAGATGCCATCAGCCTTACTTCAGTGAAGGTATCCTCTTGCTGATGCCTTAGTTTGGACACTTTTACAGCCTTAGAATTGTAAATTTGTAAGCTAATAAATCCCCTTTATAAAAGCCAATCCATATCTGGTATTTTGAATAACGGCAACTTTAGCAAACAAGAACAGTACCAAAAGCACATAAGAAGATGCTCACATCATTACGCATTAGAGGAATGCAAATCAAAACTTCAGTGACACCATGCACACCCACCAAGATGGCTATAATTAAAAAAAATAGAAACTATCAAGTGTTGATAAGGTTGTAGAGAAATTGGAACTTCATTCATTGCTGGTAAAAATGTAAAATTGGTGCAACTGCTGTGGAAGATAGTTTGGCAGTTCCTGAAAAAGTTAAGCATAAAATTACCATATGACCCAGCAATTCTACTCCTAGGTATATACTTGAAAAAATTGAAAAGATTTTTTATTCAAACAAAAAATCGTACATAGCAAAATTCAAAACTGCCAACGAAAGACGGAGACAACCTAAATGTCTACCAGCTGAGGAATAGATAGACAAAATATGGCATAGCCATAAAATGAAATATTATTTAGCCATAAAAAGAATGAATTACTGATACATGTTACAACATGAACCTGGAAAACATTATGCTGAGTGAAAAATGCCAGACACAAATATATTGCATGATTCCATTTACCATTATGCTGAGTGAAAAATGCCAGACACAAATATATTGCATGATTCCATTTACATGAAATATCCAGAAAAAGCAAATTCATAAGAGAGAATGCAGATGGTGGTAGCCAGGGGTTGAGGGGAGTGGGGAATAGACAGTGACTGATTCATGGGTATGGAGTTTCCCTTTGGGATGATGAAAGTATTCAGGAATTAGATAACAGTAATGGTTGCACAAAATTGTGAACGTACTAAATGCCACTGAATTCTACACTTTAAAATGGTTAAAGTGGTAAGAATTATGGTATGTGTATTTTACCACAAAAAAGTATATGGCAGGATTTAGAAAAATCACATATCTTTCTATCAACTCTAAAATTCTGTGATTGAACCTATCACTCTAATTTCATTTCACTGATGTCATAGATGACAATCCTTTGAGTATCAGAAACTTGTTTATTGCTCCCAATACTTAGCAACATTTATAAATCTATGTGTGAAAGAATTCTAGAATTAAAAGGTTTAGAAACATCAATCTATATAAACTAGAATCTTTCTATATAAGGGTATGTGATTGATATATATATATATATATATATATTTCTTGATGGTGGAAAGGATAATGATGATGACTCATGTTGAGAGGAACAATCTTGAAGAGATTTCAGAAAAAAGCCACTAACGTATTAATGGATAAGAAAATTGGATTTTTTAAAGCAGATGAAAATAATAGGGATCATGTTGCCTAGTGGAGAATAAATTGAAAACTGTATAAATCATAACAACTTGAGGAAATAAAACAACTTTCTAGTATTTTGTGAATAGAGAAAATTCTGGATTTTGTATTAAGCTACTTCAACAACATGGAAGGCCAGGTAAAGCTGGTGTGATGATGTTGCCATAGGAACCTCCGTGAGAGGGGCAGATAGCTTAAGAGTCTTTCCAATCACTTAAAGTTACAATGATTTTGATTGCTTGTTGGCCAAAGATAGAAAAGGGAATTATTTTCACTTTTTCCTGGATATTTATGAATACTTTTTGCATTTCTCTTCAGGTGGGTCATAAGAAGGCATAACTAAGATGAAATAGACATAGGGTAGGGCAGATGGGATCAATGCTAGGTGTGAAAAAAGCTCCTTTAGAGTCAGAGATGATAAATAGTACAGTCACATTTTTTAAAGTGTAGCTTTCTTTGGAAACCTTTAAATAGAATACATTCTCATCTATAAAATATGATTTCATTTCCATATTGTCTGAGAGGAATAGAATGGATTTGGTGACCACTCAATTATTCTTTCAGATAACGAAAGTAGTAGGATGATGATTTTCTGATCATAACTCTATCTCTGAATTCATAAGTTCTTAGAAACAGAAGGGTTCTTAATCCTTTCACAGTTGTACTTAATTTTATCCATTTTCGTAAAGAGGTAATATAAATAAAATAGTTCCAAGAAAGTCAGACGCGTAAGTATAAGAGACAAACACATCTTATCACTTCAGATAGGAACATAAAAACCAGCATCAGCCTGAGAGATTATGGAAATGTATCTTCTATAGTGATAAATTTTGAGGAATTTCTGCTATATATAGTGTACAAGACACTAGATCTAAGAAAGTACCCAAATTCCTTTTCTACTTAAGCACAGTAAATTGTTTTCCCACAAGACTGTCAACATTTGGATTAAATGTAAATGTGAATAGAATGAATTTAAATGAAGAACTCAACTCAAAGGTAACATTTACTTAATGTTAGAATAAAGAGCTTCTGTTTCTGGCAACACTGTATTTTAGATATGAAAAACTCTTCAGCTACCAAACACTTAAAATATTGGATAAGATATATCTTTCTAAATATCCAGTTGAGCTTTACAAAGTATAAGGAAAAAATTCAAAAGCCAACCATTTTGGTAAAGCAGAAGTCTAGTAAGGTAAGCAATCATTGAAGCCACAGATACTTTGAACACCTTTCAATCGTTGATGACCTAGAAATGAGCCCCACAAATGGTGTTGGTGACTGGGGGGACTGAATGCAGGAGACCATGCTTAGGGCCATTGTGCTGGTTTGGGTGTATTATGTCCCCCCAAACACCATTATCACTGAAGCAGTCTTGTGTGGGTAGGAAATGTATTGGTGTTGATTGGGTTGGAGACTTCTGATTGGATATTTCTTTGGAGATGTGACCCACCCAACTGTAGGTGATAATTCTGACTGGATAATTTCCATGGAGGTGTGGCCCCGTCCATTCAGCATTGGCCTTGATTAGTTTACTGTAGCACTATGTAAGCTCAGACAGAAGGAGCGAGCTTGCCAAGAGGGACACTTTGAAGAAAGCACAGGAGTGAGAGAGGAGATTTATCTTATAGAGTCATTTTGGAGATGGCCTTTGAAAGCAGACTTTTGCTCCAGAGAAGCTAAGAGAGGACAAATGCCCCAAGAGCAACTAAGAGTGACATTTTTGAAGAGCTGAAGCCTAGAGAGGAAAATCCTGGGAGAAAGCCATTTTGAAACCAGAACTCCTGGAGCAGATGCCAACCACATGCCTTCCCAGCTATCAGAGGTTTTCAGGATGCCATTGGCCATCCTCCAGTGAAGGTACCCAATTGTTGGTGTGTTACCTTGGACACTTTATGGCCTTAAGACTGTAACTGTGTAACCAAATAACCCCCCTTTTATAAAAGCCAATCCATTTCTGGTGTTTTGCATTCTGGCAGCATTAGCAAACTAGAACAGCCATACAAAAAAGGAACTTGGATTACATGTCCCATTTTAAAGTCAGGACAATTGAAGAGCAACATCCATGATTAAAGGGTGAACTACATAAAGAAAATTCTACCCACAGATTTGACTCTAAATGGAGAAGGGGCGGGGGAAGACTCCCAGTGTGGGTCTGAGGCCAGAATTCTCCCTATTAAGTTCTTTAAAAAAACGTTAAGAATTTAAAGTGACCTTTAGTTGGAGGATCCCTTTCAATGTCTAACAAAAACAAACAAAAAACTGAAAACAATACAAAGCAAACCAAACGTTTCCCAGAAAGAACATCATATGCAGACCGAAAAGTATAAAAGATACAGCAACAAATATGAGCCCATAATAAAAAAGATACTTTCAAAATAAAAAAGTCAACATAAGAGAAGGAAGAAATTATTGAACTTTAATATTCAAGAATTAGAATGATCAGGTGCAAAATAAAAAATAAGTTTGATATGTTTACAGAAATAAAAGAGAAAAAGGTCATTAAGAGATCATCAAAAATGAATGGTTGCGGTACTGCTTCTGGTAATGATGGGTTAGCTTGATATGAGCAACTCTAATGAAGATCAAAATTATAACAGAATATTTGTTAAAAAAGCAACTCTTTGAAGACATGGGAGTAGGGTAAAAGTGGGCAGAAAATTGAGAAGAATCATGTTTATGAAAAGAGAACTGGAGGTATTTTATTTTTCTTGTCTGCGGTGCCTGGCAGCTAGAACACAAGCAGAAAACCACTGTCTTACTGGATAGAGGAGTCAAAGGATAGAATCTGGTACTGCCAAAATGACTGCAAAGTTAGGGGAATGTCCTGAAAAGTAGGGATTTACAGATGGGGAGTCCCAAAATCAATGAATAGACTCAATCCAAATCTTTGGCTGAACCATGAATTATGCAACCATGAAAGAGAGTCCAAGGATCCCAGAAAAAGGAAAAACTGGAAGACTGAAAGTACTGAGCTGAGATTTTAGCTGCTGCCAACTGCAAGAAAAGCAGAGCTTGTAGTTTGAGTCTAGCTGAATGAACTCACTGCTAAAACAAAAATCAACACTCATTAGCTTTATGCACACACACACACAAAACACAAAATTCAGTTTTTACAAGGGATTATGCACAAATTTCAGTATAAAATTAGAAATAGGAAAATGTGGCCCATAGTTATTGGAGAAAACAATCAATAAAATAGACTCCAATATGACCCAGATGTTAGAATTCATAGAAAAGGACTTTAAAGAAGTTATAATAAACATATTCGAGGACTAAAAGGAAAATAAATTCAAAATGAATGAGCAGCTACAGAATCTTAACAGAGAAATGGAAAAAACAACAGTAAAAACCAAATGGAAAGTCTGGTAATAAAAAGTAATGTACCTGAAATAAAAAAAAAAAAATCACTTGATGGGTTTAATAACAAATTGGAAAGAGCAGAAGAAATGGTTAGTAAACTCGAAGTTAGAATAGTAGAAATGATAAAATCTGAAAAATAGAGAGGAAATGATAGGATAAAAAAAAAGCCTCCATCTTAATGTATGCAGAATTAGAATCCTAAAAGAAGGGGGAATTTTTTTTTTTTTAAAGCAGAAAAAAAATTGAAAATGTAATGGATAAAGTGTTACATCTTTGGTGAATATACAGCACAATGTGTGTTTATGGGCTGCTAGTGGGCCTGTAAATTGGTATAATTATTGTAATAAACAATTTGGCATTACCTAGTAAATTTGAGGACATAATCTGTTATCCGGTGATTCTACCCCCAGATAAACACCCTGGAGAAGATTTTGTTGTAATTAGAGAAGCTGTGGGTTTATGGAGCAATCATGCATAAAATACAGCTTTCCCATATAACACCCTATTACTAACACTGTGCTTTGGTGTGGAAAATGTTACAGTTGATGACAGCACATTTTAATAATTGTACTGTTAACTATAGCCCATGGTTTAAGGGTCACTGTTTGTGTAACATAGTTCCATGGATTTGTTTTTAGTATTTATTCTAATACCATTTATAAAACCTAAGATTTACCTATTCAACCACATTCAGATATGTATTTCAGTGCTGTTAATTACATTCACAATGCTGTGCTGCCATTACCCACCATCCATTACCATAACTTTACAATCAACCCAAATAGAAACTCCATACAATGCAAGCATAAATTCCCCCTTCTCTAACCCAAACCCAGCCTCTGGTGACCTATATTCTACATTCTGACTCAATGAATGACTTATTCTAATTATTTCCTATTGGTGTGATCATACCATATTTGTCCTTTAGTATCTGGCTTTTTCACTCAACATGATGTTATCAAGGTTCATCCATGTTGTCACATGTATCATAACTTCACTCCTGAATAATATTCCATTGCATGAAAATAAATTTTGCTTATCCATTTATCTGTTAATGTACAGTTGGCTTCCTTCCATCTTTTAACAACTGTGAATAATGCCACCATGAACATTGGTGTGCCAATATCCATTTAAGTCCCTGCATTCAATTCTTTTGGGTATATATCTAGTAGTGGGATTGCCAGGTCATATGGTAGTTCTGTACTTAGCTTTCTGAGGAACTGCCAAACTCTTCCACAGCAGTTCACCATTTTTAAATTGTCACCAGCAATGAATTGAGTGTTCCTGTTTCTCCATATCCTCTCCAACACTTGTAATTTTCCATTATTTTAATAGTAGCTATTCTATGGGTGTAAAATGCTATCATATTATGGGTTTGATTTTTATTTCCCTAATACCTAATAGCTAATGGGCATCTTTTCATGTGCTTTTTAGCCATTTGTATTTTTTCTTTAGAAAAGTTGCTATTCAAGTCTTTTTTCCATTTCTTAAAATATATTTTTATTGAACTTGTTCACATACCATACAACTATCCAAAGATCCAAAGTGTACAATCAATTCCCCATGGTACCATCATACAGCTGTGCATCCATCAATACAATTAATTTTTTTCCAATTTTCAGAACATTTTCATTACTCCAGAAAAGAAATAAAGACAAAAAAAGGAAACTCAGATCTTCCCATACCCCTAACCATGCCCTCCTCCATTGATTCATAGTTTTGGTATAGTACATTTGTTACTGTTGATGAAAGAATGTTAAAATACTACTAACTATAGTATATAGTCTGCAATAGGTATATATTTTTTCCCTATATGCCTCTCTATTAACTTCTAGTTATAGAGTCATACATTTGTTCTAGTTCATGAGAGAGATTTCTAATATTTGTCTAGTTAATCATGGACATTGTCCACCACAAGATTCACTGTTTTATACATTCCCATCTTTAAACCTCCAACTTTCCTTCCAGTGACACACATGACTATGAGCTTACTCTTTCCACCACCTTCACACACCTTTCAGCACTGTTAGTTATTCTCACAACATGCTACCATCACCCCTGTCCATTTCCAAACATTGAAGTTCACCCTAGTTGAACATTCTGCTCATAATAAGCAACTGCTCCTCATTCTTTAGCCTCGTTCTATATCCTGGTAACCTATATTTCATGTCTATGAATTTACATATTATAAATAGTTCATATCACTAAGACCCTGAAATATTTGTCCCTATGTGTCTGTCTTATTTCACTCAATATGGTGCCCTCAAGCTTTCTTCATCAACCCATTTTTTTTAAAGATAGTTTTGTTCACGCACCACACATTCCATCCTAAATAAACAATAAATGGCTCCCTGTATAGTCACGTATTTATGTATTCAGCACCATCACCTGTATTTATATAATGACATCTCCATTTCTGCCACAAAGAAGGAGGAAGAGTCAAAGAAGGCAGAGAGACAAAAGAAAAAGAAAAAAGAGAGAAACAAAACAAAACAAAACAAAATATGACAGCTAGGAAGCAACAAAAGGAAAGATAGCATTAAATTAAAGTAGAATTAAGAGTCAGACAGCATCACCAATGACAAGAGTCCCATACCCTTCCCCTATGCCCTCCCCGCATATGCATTTATCTTTGGTATATTGCCTTTGTTACATTAAAGGAACATAACACAATGTTTCAGCTAATTATAGTCTCTAGCTTGCATTGATTGTAGTTCCCCCCAATCCCACCTTATTTTTAACACTTTGCAATGTTGACATTCATTTGTTCTACCTCATGTTAAAACATATTTGTACCTTTTATTATAATCGTTGAGCACCCTAGATTTCCCTGAGTTACACAGTCCCAGTCTTTATCTTTCCTCTTTCATTTTGGTGTCTCACATGGTCCTAACCTTCCTCTTTCAACCATGTTCACAGTCATCTTTGTTCAGTGTACTTACATTGCTGTGCTACTATCTCCCCAAATTGTGTTCCAAACCTCTCACTCCTGTCTTTTCCTTTCTGTTTATAGTGCTCTCTTTAGGGTTTCCTGTAGAGCAGGTATCTTGTTCACAAACTCTGTCATTGTCTGTTTGTCAGAGAATATTTTAAGCTCTCCCTCACATTTGAAGGACAGTTTTGCTGGATATAGGATTCTTGGTTAGTGGTTTTTCTCTTTCAGTATCTTAAATATATCACACCACTTCCTTCTTGCCTCCATAGTTTCTATTGAGAAATCCACACATAGTCTTATCAAGCTTCCTTTGTATGTGATGGATCGCTTTTCTCTTGCTGATTTCAGGATTCTCTCTTTATCTTTGATATTTGATAATCTGATTATTAAGTGTTTTGGTGTAGGCCTATTCAGCTCTATTCTGTTTGGGGTACACTGCACTTCTTGAATCCATAATTTTATGTCTTTCATAAGAGATGGGAAATTTTCATTGATTATTTCCTTTATTATTACTTCTGCCCCCTTTCCCTTCTTTTTTCCTTCTGGGACACCAATGATATGTAAATTCTTGCTTTTCATTTTGTCCTTAAGTGCCCGGAGATGTTGCTTATATTTTTCCATTCTTTTCTCTATCTGTTCTTTTGTGTGTAGGCTTTCAGGTGCCTTGTTCTCCATTTCCTGAGTGTTTTCTTCTGCCTCTCAAGATCTGCTTTTGTGTTTCCATTGTGTCTTTCATCTTTTGTGTTGTGCCTTTCATTTCCATAGATTCTGCCAGTTGGTTTTTTGAACTTTTGATTTCTACCTTATGTATGCTCAGTGTTCTCATTATATGGTTCATCTCTTTTGCCATATCTTCCCTAAACTTTTTGAATTGATTTAGCATTAGTTGTTTCAATTCCTGTATCTCAGTTGAAGTGTAAGTTTGTTCCTTTGACTGGGCCATAACTTCATTTTTCTTAGTGTAGGTTGTAGTTTTCTTTTGTCTAGGCATGGTTTCCTTGGTTACCCCAATCAGGTTTTCCCAGACCAGAATGGGCTCAGGTCTTGGAAGGAGGCAATAGTATCCAGTTTCCCTGAGAGTGTCTTAGATTGATACACCCGGTGAGGCCTCAAGTCACTGTGCTTTTTTGGCCCAGCAGGTGGCACCTGTCAGCCTGTAGCTCCAGACTGGTGTAAGGAGGTGTGGCCTGTGGCTGTTTTCCCCCAGGCTCTGGGGTCTGGTGCTGAATGAAAGGCAGGTTGTAGAGCTTGGCACCAACTCCTTCCTCTTAGGAAGATGCACCCCCTGGGGAGTTATCATTTGCATTTGAATAGGCTCTCTGACTGCTATCTCCATCCTTCTCTGGGTCAAAGCACTGGAAACTGAAAATGGCTGAGGATTTCTCCACCGAGCCAAAAAAGGGACATAAAGCCACCCTTCAGAACCAGTCTGCGGCCACCCTCAGTTTCACCTGTCAGCCAGAGATAGCACCTGGTCCTTTGGGCCCCCCTCCCTCCCGGAGAGGTCCTCCAGCTCTCCAAGGCTAATCATCACCAAAAGCTTCTGCTTGTTGGGGATTCATAGCTTGTATTGAGCAGTCCACATTTGTTAATTAAAATGTCAGTTGGAGCTGAGCTGAGCTATAGTTACTCACCTGGAGAGTGCTGCTCTCTATCACAGTGAGGCTTTGCAGTTTGGGCTGTGGGGGAGGGGCTCCCAGCTCAGGTCCACAGGTTTTCCTTACACATTTTATGCTGTGATCTTGGGCATTCCTCCCAATTCACACTGATGTATGATGAGTGGACAGTCACGTTTGTTCCCCGCAGTTATTACAGATTATTTATTAGTTGTTCCTGGTTGTTTATTAGTTGTTCCAGGGGGACTAACTAGTTTCCACTCCTCTCTATGCTGCCGTCTTCTTCCTGTCTCATGCTGTTTTGACCACTGTAGCTTTGTAATAGGCTTTAAAGTTAGGAAATGTGAGTCCTCCAACTCTTGTTCTTCTTTTTCAAGATAGTTTTGGCTATTTGGAGTCCCTTAACCTTTCAAATAAATTTGATGACTTGCTTTTCCATTTCTGCAAAGTACGATGTTGGAATTTTGATTGGGATTGTATTGAATCTGTAAATTATTTGAGGTTGAACTGACATCTTAATATTTAGTCTTCCAATCCATGAGTATGGAATGTTCTTCCATTTATTTGTGTCTTTGATTTCATTTAGGAAAACTTGTCTTTTTCTGTGTATAGTCTTTTACATCCTTGGTTACATTTATTCCTAGATATCTCATTCTTTAGTTGCTATTGTAAATGGCATTTTTTTCTTGATTCCTCTGGAGATTGCTCACAAAACATATATAGAAACAGAACTGACTTTTGTTTGTCAATCTTGTACCCTGCCACTTTGCTGAATTCATTTATTATCTCTAGTAGCTCTCTTGTAGATTTTTCAGGATGTTCTATATATAGAATCATGTTATCTGCAAATAGTAAAAGTTTTATTTCTTCCTTCCCAATTTAGATGTCTTTTATTTCTTTCTTGTTCCTAATTTCTCTGGCTAGAATGTGCAGTACAACCTTGAATAACAGTGGTGACAGTGGGCATCCTTGTCTTGTTACAGATCTTAGTGGGAAAGCTTTAAGTCTTTCAACATTGAGTAGGATGTTAACTGTGGGTTTTTAAATATGACCTTTATTTTGTTGATGATGTTTCCTTGTGTTCCTGTTTTCTAAGTGTTTTTATCAAGAAAGGATGCTGGATTTTGTCCAATGCCTTTTCTGGGTTAATTGAGATATCATGTGTTTTTCCCTTCCTTTTGTTAATGTGGTGTATTACATTAACTTATTATCTTATGTGGAACCACCCTTACATACCTGGGATTAATCCCACTTGATCATGGTATATAATTCTTTTAATATGTTGCTGGAATCAATTTGCTAGTATTTTGTTGAGGATTTTTGCATCTATATTCATAATGGTAGTTGGTCTATAATTTTCTTTTCTTATGGTATCTTTATCTGGCTTTGATATTAGATGATGTTGAATGTGTAGATTGAGCTAGGAAGTGTTCCCTCCTTTTCAACAGTTTGGAAAAAAGTTTGAGCAGGATTGATGTTAGTTCTTTGAATATGCTTGTTAAAATTCACCAGTGAAGCCATCTAATCCTGGGCTTATTTTTGTTGGAGGTTTGTGATTACTGATTCAATCTCTTTAGTTGTCATTTATCTGTGAGATCTTCTATTTCTTCTTGAGTCACATGGGTAGTTTGCGTGTTTCTGTGAATTTGTGCATTTCATCTAAGTTATCTAACTTGTTGAAGTACAATTGTTCATAGCATCCTCATAAACCTTTTCATGTCCATAAGGTCAGAGGTAATGTCTCCCCTTTCATTTCTAATTTTAGTTTTCATCCTCTCTTTTGCTTTACCAGTCTACCTAGAGGTTTTTCTATTTTGTGGATCTTTACAAAGAACCAATTTTTGGTTTTGTTGATTCTCTCTATTGTTTTTGTGTTCTCTATTTCATTTATCTTTGATCTAATATTTATAATTTACTTTCTTCTACTCCATTTGTGTTTAGTTTCTTCTTTTTTTCCTCATTTCTCCAGGTATGAGGTTAGGTCTCTGATTTGAGATCTTCTTCTTTTTTAATGTAAGCATTTAGAACTACAAATTTCCTTGTGAGCACCACCTTTTCTGCATTCCATAAGATTTTTTATGTAGTATTCTGATTTACTAAATTTACCTTATAATTTCTATGACCTACTGGTTGCTTAAGTGTGTTTTGCTTAATTTCTGCATATTTGTGGATATTTCAAGTCTCCCTCTGTCATTGATATCTAGCTTCATTCCATTGTGGCCAGGGAAGAAATTTTTGTATGTTTTCAATATTTATAAATTTATTGAGACTTGTATTTTGACCTATCACATGGCCTACCCTAGAGAATGAACCTTCTGCACTTGAAAAGAATGTGCATTCTGTTTTTGTTGGATGACATGTCATTTGAGTCTAGTTGGTTTATAGTATTGCTCAAGTCCTCTATTTCTTTATTGATCTTCTACCTACCTATCCATTATTTAAATGTGGTATTGAATTCTCTTACTATTAAATCAGAACACTCTATTTCTCCCTTCATATCTATCTATATTTGCTTCAAAAATTTGGGCTCTGCTGTTGGATGCATAATATGTTTATAATTGTTTTAACTTTGTGCTGAATTGATCCTTTTTATTAATCTATAGTTTCCGTCTATGTCTCTTTTAACAGTTTTTAATTTAAACTCTGTTTTGCCTGATATTAATTAAGCCACACCTGCTCTCTTTTGGTTAGGATTTGCATGAAATACTTTTATCCAAACTTTCACTTTCAGCCTACTTGCATATTTGGATTTAAGGTGAGTCTCTTGTAAACAGCACATAGTTGTGTCATGCTTTTTATCCATTTTGTCAATCTCTGCCTTTTGACTGTGGAATTTAACCCATTTACATTTGAAGTATCAAGTGATAACGTAGGGCCAGATTTTGTTTCTGTAAGTCTTATACTTTTTGTCCCTCTATTCTTCCTTTGCTGCTTATTTTTGTATTTAGTTGATCTTTTGTAATAAACCATTTAGAATCCCTTCTCATTAACATTCTGTACATGTTTTTCAGATATTTTCCTATGTGGTTACCATGGAACTTAAATGTAGCATACTAACATTACAAATCTTGTTTGATTTGTTACCAACTTCAATATCATACACTTACACTTTTACTATACCCCTCCATCCACCCACATATTTGTTGCACTTACTACAAATAATCTTTATTCATTTTATGTACAAAACCATAGATTTATCATTACTTGTTTTTGCATTTTGGAACACAAAAAGTGGAGTTATATACCCAAAAATACAGCACAATAGTACTAGCACTTATAATTAACCATGTAGTTACCTTTACTGGACGTCATTATTTCTTTATGTTGCTTCAAACCACTGTCAAGTGTCGTTTCCTTTCAGTCCCTTTAGCATTGCTTGTAGGGCTGGTCTAGTGCTAATGAACTTCTCATCTTTTATCAGGGAATTCTTAATCTTGCCCTCATTTTTGAAAGGCAATTTTGCTGGATATAGGAGTCTTCTTTGGAAAATTTCTCCTTTCAGCACTTCAAATATGTCATCCCATTACCTTCTTGCTTCCATAGTTTCTGATGAGATTTTGGAAGTTAATCTTATTGGGTCTCCCTTGAACATAACATGTTACTTTTCTCTTACAGCTTTCAGAACTCTCTCCTTGTCTTTGTCATTTGACAGTTTGACTTCTACATTTCTCGCCATAGTTCTCCTTGAATTTTTCCTATTTGGGGTTCATTGGGCTTCTTGAATGTGTATAATCATGTCTTTTGTTTAATTTGTTTGTTTTTTTTCCATTGTTCAATTGAATATTTTTTCTACCCCTTTCTTTCTTTCTCCTCCTTCTGGGACCCACAATGAAATATTGGTACATTTGACAGTATTTCACAAATCTCTCAGGCTCTGTTCACTTTTCTTCAACTTTTTCTTTCTGCTCCTTAGGCTGAATGATTTCAATGGCCTTATCTTAAAGTTAACTGATTCTTCCTTCTGTCTCCTCCAATCCGCTGTTGGACCCTCTAGGGAATTTTAAATTTCTGTTACTGTGTTCCTTAATTCTGTTTGGTTCCTTTCCAAAATTTCCATCTCTCTATTGATATTCTGTTTGTGTTCATGTATCACTTTCCTGAGTTCATTTTTTCCTTGTTCATGTTTTCCTTTAGCTCATTGAGCATATTTAGGACCATTTTAAAAAAGTTTTGTGTTTTTGTGTGTTATATCCCAGATGTGATCTTCCTCTTTGAAGGCTTCTAATGCTTTAATCTACAACCTTGCCTGGACCATCACTTCCTGTTTTTTTGCATGCTTTGTAAAAAATAAATCCTGGACATTTGATATTTTATTGATATTTTGAGGTATTATCTCTGAAATTTAGAAACTGATATGTCTGCTCCTTAAACTTGTATCCAACTAGTGTTATGACAGAGAATTTTTAAGGCCAGGAGCTGTTAAATAAAGGAAAAAACCCACCTTTCCCAGTCTTTACAGATTGGCTTGTGTAAATGTCCTCCTTCAGAATTTATCATACAAAGAGTTTAAATTTTAGCCCAAGGCAAAATTGTAGGAACTCCTGTTCTTTTTTGCACATGCATCTTGTCCTGGGTGTGCACATGCGACTCTAGGAATTCCCTTATTTACCCTGATCTTAATGTCCCTTTTTCCCCAGGATACTGTGTTTCTTCATGATACAGGGTGCCACACTGTATGTCCCATAGCCAGCAATCCTTCACTTCAGGCAATTGCAATTTGACTGTTCTACAGCATTCTCTAGGAGAGTTGCGTGAGCCCTCTCTCCATGCATGGGAAGTTCTGGAATGGCAAACCTGCAATGAGTGTCCTTGTTCAGTTCCTTAGGCCATCACCAGACAGACTGGCTCATACATACGTGCACTCAGACACACACGCATACTCTGGAACCAGGACCAGGGACCCTCACTAGGAACACGGGTCTGCTCCATGCTGAGCCAGTGTGGGGATAGGGAGGTCAGCAAGGGCATCATGAGGAGGTTTATATACTGTTTTTAAGTTTCCATTTTCTTGGTTCAGTACTTGTCCTGTTACTGCAACCCTTCAACTGTTTCCTGGAACTTTGAGAAAGATGTTTCCGCCAGTTCTTGCTGGTTGTTTAAAGTTTCTGTGGGAGGACAGAGCCCTGGAATGTCTTGCACCACCATCTTGATGGGGGTGGGACTTGATATGGTTTGGACTCATCTCCCAGAAAATGAAACCTAATAAGAACATGAAAACAAAATGGGGACTATAATCTTGAAAGCCTTCAGGTCAACCAGTCATTCATGTAGTCACACAGATATTAATTGAGAACCTACTAGGTGTCAGACATTTAGCTGGGTGCTGCAGCTATAGATATATATAAGACATAACCTATTCTCTCAAGTAGGGTATGGAGTAGTGAAGGATTTAGATAAGTTAAGAAGTGGTTATAGTATGTATGTTTTATTTTAAGCTTTAAGAACAGGGTACTAAGTGATTATAAGAAGAGACACTTAAAAGAGCTGGAATGGGGAAATATGATATTCAGGGAAGCATGAGGAGACCCAGCCACTTCAAACTTTGAGGGAGTTGTTGATAAGGAGTTCCTCCTAGCTCCTTCCAATAAAAACGAGCTATACCCCTGTCTTAGTTTGGTAGGCTTCTATGACAAATGCCACAGATGAGTTGGCTTAAATAATGGGAACTTACTGGGTCACAATTTTGAGTCTAGAAGTACAAAACCAAGATCTCAGCAAGGTGATGCTTTCTCCCCAAAGTCTGTAACATTCTGGTACTGGCTGCTGGCGATCTTTGTTGTTCCTTGGCTTGCACACCTGCCTCACGTCACATGGAGATGTCCTTTCTTTTCTCTTTAAGGTTCCATTGACTTTTGGCTTCTGGTTCCTCCCTGTGGCTTTCTCTAAATCTGACTTCATTTTGTTTCGCTTTCCTCTTTATAAAGCTTCCAATAATCTGGATTAAGACCCAACCTCATTCAGTTGAACTACATCTTGAATAAAAATAATATCTTCAAGGGATTCTGTTTACATGGGTTAACATTCACTATAATATCGATTAACAACATGTCTAAAGTGGGGCAAATAAATCAATCTACCACAACCCCTAAAACATGAGAGGAAGAATTATGTGTAAATCTCTGAAAGGTTTAAACCCACTTGGAGCAATTCCAAAGAGAAGCAGCTCCTCAACAAAGGCATCCCCAGGACAAAGCCCAAGACTTGTCTCACAGCCCAGACAGTGAGACATGAACAGGATGACCATTACCCCAAGAAGACAGTCCAATGGCTGTGAGGACACATGTCAGCAATGTGGAGACGTGGAGTTGGGAAGCTGCAGAGAAGTGGCTGAGCTCTGGGTGGGAGCTCGGGATGGCTCCCCCATGCTGCTCCTCTTGGCCACTGTGAGAGGCAGAAACGGTACTGGTAGAGAGGAAAGTATCTACAGCACTAGATGCAGAGGTGGGGAGATTTCCTAGCTGATGGTAAAGGATGAGTGGGAGGGATGGCAGCTGGCTCTGGCCTGCTCATATTGTATCACCTGCCTCCTCTTAGTTAGCGGCTGTAATTTGCGAATGGTTGTTTACATATGCTTGGCCTTCTCTGAAAACTCCTATCAGAAAGACAAAACCAGTAGTAACAATTAGAGAGTGAGTACTTTTCTCCACTTTTAGAATCCTCTGGAAACTTTTCTATTCCTTGATATCAGAGTAGCATTACCCAGCCTGGGCATGTAGTCCCCACTCCATCTGGTAGTGATAGATTTCCAGCTGCTTCCCACTTGTGAAAAGGAAAGTGCCAATAAAGGTTTTAATGGGTAATTGCTTTAATAGAGCATCTTGAAAAGTAGCCACATATTCTATTAGAATAATTACAATACATTTGCACAATAAAACTACTTTAGTTGAATACATAAAGCTTAAAATCGACTAACCATTCTATACAGTATTGCCAAAAAGTGCAGATTTCTAAAAATATCTGGGCATAAAGTGAAATTTTATATAACAATGCTTTGGGAGATGGGCTTGTTTTGTGTGTGTTTATGTTTGAATTTCAAAACCAAACCTGTAGGCAGCTTATAATCAGGATGCAGACTTTCAAGGGACACAGATTCCTCATGCCAATTATAATATCCGAACTTTGTTAAGTAAAGGTGATATTAAATTAACACAAGTCTACTTTTCTTGTCCCAATAAAAGCCTGCAATAGCTCTTTAACCTTTGCTTCCAAATCTTGTTCATTCTGCTTCTAATAAACTCTATAGCTTTTTCAGTTTCTTGATGAAACTGATCACACTGCGTAATGTATTTGGAGACTAGTGTCAAAATTCATCAAGAGGGATATTTCTTAAAGGAATGATATCATATATCCCTTATGCCCTTGTTGCAAATTCTAAAGTGTTGACTAAAACAATTTATATCCAGTGTTCTTTTCTTCCATGGCTGAATACAGGAACTATAAACTGCCTTGGGAACATCTTTCTTCATACATTTTAATAGTCTCTGTTATTGGATACTAACTTACTCTGCTCTATTGTGCTTCTTCTCTTAGCAGATCCCCCAGATTTAACACTTACAAGTTGAGTAATTACCCAGTATATATATTGACAGATCAACAGTCTCAAACAAGCAGTGAACAAACTTGCTACATATGTTCCTCTCACCACAGATGCTTTACTCCCTCATTCTGGTTTTTTAAGTGCATCAAATATTAATAAAAGCACTTGTGAACGCTCTTACATATGTCTCTAAGATAATCAGATTTTGTACCCAAATCCCGCTTTACTAAGTTTACAGAATCTTTATATAGGCAAATCTTTTGTAATGAAAAATTCCTGAGGGTGGCATAGTACTGTAAGCACAGATTGCTTAAGGCAGCAAAGCAAAAAGATTGATCAGCATAGTTTAGACTCATCCAAATATACTGAAAGGCATATAGCCAAATAATGGCTATTTAGGAAATTCACAATCGGCCTAGATTGCAGTAGTACATGATGCTGTCTAATATGATTCTGGGGCTGCATGTCTGGTAAGTTATCAGCAAAATCCATTATGATCACATTAAGACCAATTTTATTAGAGTCAATGTAAGACTTGCTAAATACCTATAGAAAACATAAAAATCAAAAGGCTTTCCATCATTTGGAATAGGGAAATGATTTTTGACCAATAATGTTCCATGTACATGCTGGGTTCTTGTGAAAACTGTGATGAGCCCTTCCCACTGAGTGGCACCACTATGTGCGGAACCCTGGGGACACAATAAAAGCAAGGTATGGCTTCAAGCAAATTGATATTTGGCAAGAGCTGGAAATATTAGGTGGTTGTTAAAGTGCCAAGCTTGGAAGCTGTAGACCTGAGTTGTGTCCCAGCTTTGTATTTACTTGTTCAGTGATTTGGGTGGACATTTGACTTCTCTGAACCCATGTTCAGGAATAGTCCTGCCAGCCCTGTTTGAAATAGAGGTTATTGTGCAGTCAGATAAGAAGCTACCCTACAGGAGGTTTCTGGTTCTCCTTCTGTGTGTTGACAAAATGACCCACTGGCATACTAAAATAACTAGACTATGTTGGTTCTTTTTATCTATGGTGCTTTTCACTTGTTGGCTAAAGGGATCTTCAGTGGTGCCTGATTTATTTTATCTTCTGTCCTTTCCCCATGCAGTTCTAGTTTATGTGTAATGGAAGCATGATTGTATGGGAGAAAGCCAGGTATTTAGAGACAGAAGGTGTAGTTCAAACTCTTACTCAAGACCCAGAGTAAGTCACTTAATTAAAGATGAAGGTGCTAATGACAGTGATGATAAACAATAACCACAACATGCCAAAGAATAAAGTAACCTTTTTGAAGTACTTACACATGCGCAACACTGGGCTGTCTCATATATGTATCTATAATTCCTCTCATCAACCATATTATATCCCAATTTTATGGCTGAGGAAATGGAAGCTTAAAAAGTTTATATGAGTTGCCAAATTAACCATTATTGAAAACAGTTAATAATATTAACCTACATAGTCTAATTCCAAAATCCTTGTTAAAACCTACTGCACTCCCGCAAAATGGTGATTTAGGGTGACTATGAAGGTGAAAGTGAGAACTGGCTATGTCTGAATTACTGGAGGCTAACTTAGCCTTAATAAACAAACTCCTTTGAGGATAAAATTTTGACAAATTTTTTCTCTACTGTTCTCTGCATTAGCAAAATTTTTGTTGAAACTTCTTTTGACAATCCAAAAATGTACATATATGTTTAGATACATATGAATGAGTTTATTTCTATTAAATTGGGTGAAAATTATCAAAAATTAAAGATTTTATAAATTTTTAGTTGGAAACAGGTGTGGTAAGACAAGTTAAAAGAACTTGATTATGTTTTAATGTGAAGATGGGATACAGCTCCAGTGACAGTATTTGATATCTTTTACATTGAAAGTTGACTTTCAGAACTGGTTGTTACAATGGCTTGTTGATTTGATGGTTGTGATGGTTGGGTTCATGTGTCAACTCGGCTAGGTGACCCAGCTGTCTGGTCAAGTGGGCACTGGCCTGACCATTGCTGTGAGGATATTTGAGGCTGGTTAAGAAACCAACGGGCTGGTTTGTTGGATCATCAGTCAATTGACTGCGGCCGACTGATGACTCATCAAGGGGCGTGCTTCCACAGTGAGAGAATGCAATTGGCTGGATTTGGTCCGGGTGATCAGTTGAAGACTTATAAGCGGGACGGTTAGAGAACCTTCAGTTCTTCTTCGGCTGCCCAGTGAAGCATTTCCTGGGGAGCTCGTCGAAGTTGCCAGTTCGTTTCCTGAGGAGTTCATCGAGCACGTTCGTCGAAAATCCCAGTTCATTTCCTGAGGAGTTCGTCGAATTTGCCGGTTCGTTTCCTGAGGAGTTCATCGGACATCTTCCTTGGAGTCGACAGTTTGTTACATCTCTCATTGATTCTGTCTCCCTAGAGAACCCTATTGTTTTGTGTATATTTTTGGGAAGAGCTATTGCTTTTGAAATCTTCCTTATATTTTGCTCCCTATCAGGATGTTTTAAGTACATATGAAAACTGAATTTTGGAGTAGAAGACCTTTATTAAATAGGTAGGCTTTAAAATAAAATCATCTATTTAATGTTAACTAGGGAAGGTTAAAATGGCAACGAAAGTTTTTAACATGGTTTGTCACTAATACGTAAAATAAGAATAAAGAAAGTAATTAATTCTACTTGGAAGGAGTCAGATCTGCTTTCCCGGCCTCTTTGCGGATGGCTAGTTTTGCATGTGAGTGGAATACAGCTGCCTTCTTGATAAAATGTAAAGGATGCTGGCATGCTTAAACTTGCAAACCCTCCTTTGTTTCAGGACATTGATAGCCTTTGTCAAAATGCAAATATTAATTGAGATCTTGGTATTTTAATTATTGTCAACACTAATACTTTAACTCAATGCATTTATACATTTAGCCTAACAAAACGCTCCTTTTTAAAGAACATCAAACATGGTCTGTATGCTTTTGGTTTGGATAAAGAAAAGTTCTGGAGTATGTGGTAGTTCCTGGTGTTGAGGGATTTAGGTTGGTCACCACAGAAGATGGATTATATTTCTTCTGTGTGTCCCAGATGAGGACACTAACTAAGTGACATCTTCCTAAGTCAAATAGCACCTAGCTCAGTTCTCCAGAGAGAAAGATATTGGCTCTCTGAGGAATGAGTATAGATAATATGGAGGCTGCGTCTTGGGTAGGGGCTGCAGTTATTTGAAATGTTTATACTTAAAGGCACTGAGTTATTCCAGGGAAAGCCAGAAATCCAAGGAAAAAGACAGTCTTTGAAAATGGTGTTTTCCATTGCTAGAGGTGTTAGGAATAGGCCAAAATATCATTTTTTTAGGGATGTGGTTATATCTATGGCCATTTAAGCCCTTCTATCCTGAGTTTCTGTTTGAAAAAACAGGTTATTTCTAGATTTCTTTTAAGGAGAAAGGAAATGTCCATTTCATGTAATTTATTCATTTGATTATTCTTTCCCCAAATGTTCTATTTAGTGATAATAATTCCTCCTGGTAAAAATAAACTTTTAGTTAGCATTTGAATGTGCCATTTTATATCTGTAAATACATGTAGATATTTTAGCATTTGAAAATATCCTGGAGTTCTCTGTGCCACAGTGTTGGGCCCTTCCCCCACCATCCAAACATTATCTAACTCTGTAGCTATGCTCACAATGGAACCGAGTTTTGAAAGGTGCATCTTAAGAATAAAGCTAACTTTCCAAATGAGGGAAGAGTCTGGATACTATGTATTTTATGACAATGGCTTAATTTATACAAACAGCACTTCATTAGAGGTTGAAAAGATCTCACCACATGGCATAATGAAACAATTTTAGGTATCTTTACACTAGTAGAAAAAATGAAACGGACAGGGTGATATTTATTTCTGACAAGGGAAGAAAAACCAAAAGACGAAATAAAAACACTTCTTGGGAATTAAGAGGACTGAATGCATGAGAAATACTCAGAGGCACGAAATGAAATAATAGGAAATCATTCCAGGAGTCGAAAAGCACTTGAAAAAGGTGATAGAGCTTTCTCATCATAGCTTTTTAAGGTTCCCTTCCAAGAGGGATATATTTTGAACCTGAAACTTCTCTGGTTATTGTGAAGTATTATTGCTCAGGCGAGCCAACTGATTTTAAGATCTCTTATATGTAAAGAGGAAGAGAAGTTTTGGTTTTAGGAATCTTATCTGAAAGGTACTGAATGTCATTCTAACTTAAAGGCTATTAGTAGTCAATTCCTCTGAGAATTCATATTTCAGAATGTTCCTTTCTCAAATATCCTGGTTACTAATAGTTTCCTCTTCATAATTGTCATTATAACTTTCTCAAGGAGCTAAAGGAGTGCAAGGAAAAGTATATGGGAACCCTATATTCTTCTTCATAAGTATTTTCTAACTGACATCTTCCTAAGTCAAATAGCACCTAGTTCAGTTCTCCATGTACATAGACACTCAGAAAATGTTTTTGTTCACCAACTCTCATGATGACAAAAGCTTGTTTTTCAGGACAACTTGTTCACACTTACAGTTTTTCTTCAAAATAAAGTCTTTGATTAAACTCATTGGGCAACATATGTATAGCAGGCAGTCCAGCCAAAGAAAAAAGTAACTTATTACCTGCTAAAGATGGAAGATGCCCTTGTTTTAAATGTCTTTAGCATGAGTTCCTTTGCTGAAACTCGTTTAGAACTATTGCTTAGGTATGAAATGGTTCCCCCTTCTTGACCCAGAGAAGATGAACACACCTTCTCATTGACAGTCAACTTCAATTTTCTAAGAGACAAGGAAAGTGAAAGGGGAGGGGGGAGAAAAGAGAAGAATGCATGTTTTAGGTTCTAGGGATTTGCACCTTGTGTGACAGCAGGAGAGAATGGGGGATAGCAGACTGGTAGTTGGCAGGGCTCTTGTCCTCTGTTAAGAGTTAGAACTGGACATTGGGCAGACTTCTTTTGGGGAACTGCATAAGCCCCTGTGATTCTGGACAATCCAGAGAGTAGAGACATGTTGCTTAGATTGGGGAGATCCTAGGCATCCTGTAAAATTTAGCAGGGATGCAATTGAGATAGTTTAAATTTACTTTGGAGCTAACCAAGATGTTTGATGTTACTGGCATCCCAAATGCTATTGAACTTTTGACCCTGCATACATTTCTTGTGCCAGATGGATAAGATTTCAACAAAAATTATTAACTGAGGGCAATACGCTACTTTATTCTCCCCTGCTAGGTAGGATATAGAGATGAAGTGAGTTGGGTAGGGAGAGCATTCTCTCTTAGTTGGTTCCATGTTCTCTTACCTGGACCCTATGCTCAAACATCATCCAGAAAAGGTTTGTTGTTCCTGACTTCTGACCTCAACACTTTTTTCTGCTCCAATGTGTTGTTTTAACCTGTCTTCAGGGGGGCTCTTGGATGTGCTAAGTGACTAAAAGCACCTCCATGTTGCTGTCACATACCACTGGGATAGAAGGGTGATCCTGGGTTGGGCTTTTTGGGTGATCTAGAGGCATGTTTCTGCATTGGCTTTGGGATAAGTAATGTGTTTATACTTGAAAGTATAAATCAGGGAAAACCAGAAATGTGAAATAAAAGAAGAGAATATGATGGGTACCCAAGTATGTAGTCCTGATTCACACCTAAATATAGCTGGACAGATTTTCAAAGATATATATTATAAGCACTTTGGCAGAAACAAATCATGTTTCTAATAAGGCTTGCCTAATTTCTTCATAACACTGAGAACAGTGCAATATATCTAGAATTAGGTTTTTATACTCAGTTAAATTGTCATAGCAGATTAAAGGCAATAAAAAGACATTCTGGAATATGCATGGTCTTTAAAAATTTTGTCCCCAGGGATCAGCATGGTGCCTGACACATACTCTTACTCCAGAGCCTATGAATTTGATACAGCACCACATTCCACAGGGCAAACAGAACGTGGAATGCTCTCAGGCGTGATGGGAAAGCCTGCCTGCCTTTGATAATATTGCTTGCTTTTGTTCATTGAAGCCTACCCTTTCTATGTAAACAGTGAGACCTTTCAATTTCTGATTATAAATGGGGCTGATCCCATGATGGAAGGGAAAGGAGAACCATGGAAAGAAAGGAGAAGGCAAAGATGTGAGCTACCTGCGACAATTTGGATGAATTTGTTTTTGTTCAAGAAATGTTCTAATGTCACCTAAAGGCTAGGGATTTCATGAAGACAAACCTTGCCTACTGGGAAATTTCTCCTACGGTTGGCCTTGATCATAAAACTTAAAATTGGAGTACAGTGAATTTGATCAAAATCAGTCAACCCATTTGGATGTTACTAGGAAATAAACAGAATTAAAGCACTAAAAGTTCCAATTGATTTCACTATATTCCATCAATATTTGTTCCATTCCCAATTCAGCAGGTAACCTTTTTTTAAACATTCATCCAAGCCAAGAATGAGTGAAAAAGTGATTGATTTTACTACATACTGTTAACTGAAAATTAACCACAGAGAGGCAGAAGACAGAATATCCAATAATAAATATTTCTCCCATGTGAAAAAAGTTCTCTTCATGTAGATCATGTAGAAAAGCACCTTATAATTTATATTTTAAGAGCTCAAGGGCATTTTGTCTGATTTTTAATGTGTACCATATTCTAACTAATGATTTCTTTCTTGGGTTAGAGGGATTTTGTGATTGATATTAAAAGCAATAGTATTGCAGGAATTATTAATTTAGCTTAATATACATCACTGACTTAAGGGCTGACAGTTTAATTTCTGATCTTAAAATACTAATGATCTTGTACCATAATAAGCAAGCCTGTATTATTATTCCTAAGTTGTACAGATAACTCTTAGAACCAGATGTCAAAAGTAATTTCTCCTCATTTTTGGTAAAGTCTATCCAATATTCATCAAGTTCTAGGTATTGCGTTAAGGGCTGGAATATGTTAAGTTAAATTACATGAAATTGTTTATATATGGTCACACTTTTTGCATGCAGACAATTTTATACTATTCAATCTAGCAAAAATGAAAAAATGCAGTCCCTTCCATTAAGACTTCACAACCTAGTAGAGAAAATTTATAAATAGAAAAATTACAGTTGGAGGGATTCTAGAAGACTTTCTTGAGGAGTGCTTGAGCTCCTTCCAGAAGGATGAGTAAGAGAAGTCAGACAGAGACCGTGCCTGGGAAACAAAGTCTTTTCTGGCAGCAAAGAAGGGTATGTGGAGAGGTCTAGATTCTATTCCTAGAAAATTATGAGTCCTGACTGGAGAGATAGGTAGGCTTAAACCACAAAGATTCTCATGTAATGGTATTTTTTTTCCTCTTCCTTTTTAAAAAATTTTATTTAAGAACCCTTTGGTACAATATTAAAAAGCAATACAGCCAGCTGGAGTGACCGTGGACAGAGAGAAAGGGGAGGTGGGGAAGACCCAGGGACCCCCACTCCCTGAGCTGCTCCCAGGGCCTGGAGGCCAAGGGCAGACTAAGCAGGGGCATGGGTGGTGGGGAGAGAGGAAAGACCACCCACCAAAATGAACAGGCAGAAAAATTGGGAAACATTAAACGATTTTGAGCAGGAGAATGAAAGGTAAGATTTGCATTTTAGGAGGATTGTTCTAATAGCAGTGTGAGTTTGGGAATGGAGGTCTACTGGATTTGGACTGGTCTGGAGGCTGGGAGATCATTTAGAAGTTATTGATCAAAGTGGGTGGGAGGTGATGGAAGGATTGCAAGGAATGAGCCAGCCCAAGGGAAATGAGTTATAGACTGACCTCATGTGGAACAAATCAAAGGGAGAAATCTAGATCAAGATTTCTGGCTTGGGAAATGGGGTAGAGCCAACTGATATAGGAAATATGGAATAACTAGGTCTGGATGGGGACAAAGAGGAAGATATAAATCCGGTTTTATGCACCCAGTTTAACATTAGGCTGTTGAGTCCACAAGGAAAATCTGAATTGGAAAAATAGATAAGGGAGTCAACAGTATATAGATAGCAGTTAAACTCATGGGAATAGATGGATTTTCCCAGGATATGAGCAGAGAGAATAGCCAAGGACCAAGGACACAGTGTTGGCAACACGAACATCAAAGGGGTGGTACCGAGGAGGAGTGTCACAAAAACAGCCCAATAAAGGTTTCAGAGTGGTAGGACGGAAGCTAGGAGTATGTGGGTGAAGGAAGCCAAAGGAACAGAGGATTGAAAGAATAGGAAAGTAGTTTATAGTATAACAACAGCAATGCATCCACTGGCATTTGCTATTAGGTAGCTATTTGTGATCTTGGTGGAAGCAATTTTTATGAAGACTTAGGGATAGAAGGTAAATTACCGAGACAATAGGAGTAAATGAAAAATGAGAAAGCAGAAACAGAATGTGTAGGCTACTTAAAAACAAAAATCAGACAACCCTTATTTCTTTATATCTTTATCATAAAGATAATATTCAGTCCTTATTGGGGAGGGGAAGAATTCAGGTGTTTGAGAAAGCACTTGTAATCCAGAGATGACCACTATTAATCTTTAAATTTTAGTGTACAATCTTCCACAATTTACATGTGAAAAGGTAAATATATTCAAATATATACACACATCATATATACATAAGTATATTCACTACACTTATTGTCAAATTATTATCTTATAACCTGTTTTTATTATTCAAGATATGAACATGTCAATAAATAGCCTTGTATGACACTTATTTTAAAAGGTTGTATGGATGGGCCATGTTTATTTAACTATTCTATATGATAGGAGATTTTAATAGTTATCATCATACAAAGCTACCGGCTTATCCTCCATCCTTGTGCTCCAATCTGCATTTGTTCTCTGCACAGCTGGTACCCAGAGAACTCCTTTCACCTGCCAGTGTTGGAAAGTAATTTCTCTCATTCCTTGCATGTCTGAAATTATCTTTTTTACTTTATTGCCTCACTTGACACAACTTTTGGTTGTATACAGAGCTCTAGGCTGAAAATAATTCTCTCCCAGAACTCCCATGATATTGCTTTATTATCTCCCAGTATCGGCTGCTGTCAATAAAAAACAAAAACAAAACTCATGCCCTTATGGCTTTTCTCTCCTTTGTACATGTTTATCACTTTTCCTCTATGAAAGATTTTAAAACCTTATCTATGTATTTGATGCTTCAAAATTTCAGTGGCCTCTTTCAAATTGGAGACTTGATTTTTTAAAATCTGAAGATTTATCTTCAACTATTTATTTGGTAATTTCTCTCATGTATTTTATCTACTCCTTATTTCTATAAATTCTATTCTATTAATCAGATGTGTTACTAGTTAATATATTGTCTCTTTATGCATCTAATATTTTCTCTCATGTCTTCAGCCCCCCCCCCCTTTTTTTTAGGTATGTTCTGGGAGAACACCTCATCTTTTGTTTTTATCTGTCTGGACCTTTTTGACAGCGATATATTTAGTGTGCAAGAGCTCCTTATAATTCTTTGATTGTTGCTTATGTATCTTCCTGTTCTTGTTTGTGGATGTAATTTCTTCATGGGTCTCTGAGGACTAATTCAAGCATAACTTGAAGACTGCTTGGATTATTAACTGTGTGTTTTCAGCTAGCAATGCAGAATGATATGACAGCTCAAACCAGAGTTGACAGAGCAAAACTTTGACAAAGACATCTCTATAAGTTAAACTCCTCTTCACATTTTGGGGCCTGAAATAGATGAGGCATGTGAGAAGCCTAGAGTGCAAACTTTAAGAAGGCACTCATTCTCAGAGTTGTGCAAATGCTACATTGCTTTTTTTTATTGTGAGATTTCTTTTTTAAAAAAAGTTTTTATATTTTTACAATCACTATCCTTTTCCTTCTTTCCTCATCCTGTTTCCCCCAGTAATCTCTCTTAGTCATCTCTTGTAAGTGACATCAATTTTTGTCCTTATGTATTTTGCTTGTTTCTCTGAGTATAATGTTTTCAAGATTCTTCCATGCTGCAGCATGTCTCATAACTTCATTTTTTCTTATGGCCAAATAATATTCCATTGTGTGTATGTACTATAATTTTGTTTTTCCATTCATTTTCTGATGGATAGTTGGGTTGTTTCCAGCTTTTGGCTCTTGTGAATAATGCTGCTATCAACACTGGTGTACACATATCTATTTACATTCCTGTTTTCACTATCTTTGGGTACATACCTAGAAGTGGGATTGCCAGGTCAAATGGTAATTCTGTTTAACTTTTTGAGGAACTGCCATATTACTTTCCACAATGATTGTGCCATTGTGCATACCCAATAATGCACTATGGTTCCAATTTCTCCACTTCCTCTCCAACACTAGTTCTTTTCTGTTTAGTTTAGTTTAGTTTTTTTTTAAGTAATAGTCCTCTTTGTGGATGTGAAGTGGGATCTCATTGTGGTTTTAATTTGCATTCCTCTAATGGCTAATGATGTTGAACATCTTTTCTTGTGTTTATTGGCCATTTGTATATCTTCTTTGTGAAATGTATTTTGAAGTCCTTTGCCTATTTTTGAATTGGGTTGTCTTTTGGTTGTTGAGCCATAAGAGTTCTTTACATATTCTTGATATTAAACCCTTATCTGATATTTAGTTTGAAAGTATTTTCTCCCATTCCATAGTTTGCAGTTTCACTTTCTTGGTAATTTTCTTTGATGCACAAAAGTTTTACCTTTGAAGAAATAAAATTTATCAACTGCTTCTTTTGTTATTTGAGCTTTTCTTGTCATATCTAAGAATCCATTACCAAATCCCAGGTCATGAAGATTTGCCCCTATTTTACCTTCTAAGAGTTTTCTAGGTTTAACTTTTATATTTAGCTCCTTGATCAATTTTGAGTTGATTTTTATATATGGTTTGAGGTAGGGGTCTAACTTCATTCTTCTGCATGTGGATATCCACTTTTTCCAATACCGTTTGTTGAAAACATAATTCTTTCCTTACTGCATTTTCTTAGCACCCTTGTCAAAAATCAATTGTCCATAGATTGATCTATTTCTGGACTTTCAATTCTATTCCATTCATCTATTTGTCTATTTTTATGTCATTACCACACTGTTTTGATTACTGTCAATTGACTTTTCATGGCCCCTTGCTGTTTCATATACATTTGAGGATTGTTTTTTTTCCAATTCTACAAAAAGGTTTCTGGAATTTTAATAGGGATCACTTTGAATTCGTATATTGCTTTGGGTAATATTGACACATTAACAGTGCTAACTCTTCCAATCCATGCACATAGGAAGTCTTGCCACTTATTTAGGTCCTCTTTAATCTTTCAGCAATGTTTTGTAGTTTTCAGTATACAACTTTCGTATTAAATTTGTCCCTAGATATTTTATTCTTTTAGATGCTATTGTAAATGGAATTGTTTTCTTAATTTCCTCTTTGGATTTTTCATTGCTAGTGTTTAACAATAAAATTGTTTTCTCGTGTTTTGCTCTTGTACCCCGTCACTTTGCTGAAATCATTTACTAGCTCTAATAGTTTTCCTGTGTATTCCTTTGGGTTGTGTATATATATGAGTGCTGGTTTGAATCTGTTATGTACCCTGTAAAAGGCCATGTTATCTTAATCCATCCCTGTGGGTGCAGGCCTATTGTTGGTAGGGAATTTTGGTTGAGTTGTTTCCATGGAGATGTGATCTGGCCCATTCAAGGGGGGTCTTAACTCCCTGCTGGAATCTTCTATGAGAGGATAAAAGACAGATGAACGCAGAGAGCTTAGAGAAGCTAAGAGAAAAAGAAAACACCCCAGGAGAAGCAAGAAGGACCCACAGAAACTTAGAGAGCCATTTTGAAACTAGGACCCAGGAGAGAAGGACCAGCAGACATCACCGTGCCATGTGACAGAGGGACCCTGGATGCCATCGGCCTTTCTTCAGAGAAGGTATCATTCCATTGATGCCTTAATTGGGACATATTCATGGCCCTAGAACTGTAAATTTGTAACTAATAAATTCCTATTGTAAAAGCCAACCCATTTCTGGTATGTTGCATTCTGGCAGCTTTAGCAAACCAAAACAATAAGATTGAATTGTCTGTAAATAGAGATAGTTTTACTTCTTCCTTTGCAATGTGGATAACTTTTATTTCTTTTTCTGGCCTAATTTCTCTGAAAAGAACTTACTTCTAGTACAATATTGAATAACAGTGGTGAAAGCAGGCATTCTTGTCTTGTTCCCAAGTGCAGGGAGAAAGATTTAAGTCTTCACCATTGAATATTGTTACCCATGGGTTTTTTTACACATGGCTTTTATCATGTTCAGAAAGTTTCCTTCTATCACACGTTTCTGAGTGATTTTATCAAGAAAGAGTACTGCATTTTGTGGAACGCCTTTGTACATCTATTGAGATAATCATGTTTTATTTTCCCTTCATTCTATTTGTGTAGTACATTACACTGATTGATTTTCATATGTTGAATCACCCTTGCATTCCTGGATGAATCCCACTTCATTACAGTGTATAATCTTTTTTAGTATGCCCTTGGATTTGGTTTGCTTGAATTTTGCTAATGATTTTTGCATCTGTATTCATAGGGAAAATTGGTCTGGAATTTTCTTTCCTTGTTATGCCTTTACCAGGCTTTGGTAACAGGGTAATGATGGCCTCATAAAATGAATTAAGAATGGTTCCCATATCTTGGATTCTTTGGAATAGTTTGAGAATCATTGGCATTAATTCTTTAAGTGTTTGGAAGAATTCACCAGTGGGTTCCTTGATCAGAAGCAATGCTGTGTGGAATACCATGACAGTGGATAAGATATTCTGTAAATCCACGGATGGTAGTTTTGGCAGAAGCATTTTGTGCAGGGAAGACAAACCCATATCTGGAGTATGTGTCTATTCCAGTAAGAACAAATTGCTGCCCCTTCCATGATGGAAGTGTTCCAATGTAATCAACCTGCCACAAGGTAGCAGGCTGATCACCTCAGGGAATGGTGTCATACTGGGGACTGAGTGTGGGTCTCTGCTGTTGGCAGATTGGGCAATCAGCAGTGGCTGTGGCCAGGTCAGCCTTGATGAATCGAACTCCATATGGCTGAGCCCATGTATAACCTCCATCCCTACCACCATGACCACTTTGTTCATGAGCCCATTCGGCAATGCAGTAGTGGCTGGGAAAGAGGCTGATTGGTATTCATCAAATGGATCATTTTATCCACTTGGTTATTAAAATCTTCTCCTGAAGTCCCCTTCTGGTGAGCTTTCACATGGGACAAAATATCTTCATGTGTTTTGCCCACTTAGAAAGATCTATCTACATACCTCTTCTCCAGACTTCTCTGTCAACCAATCTTCCAATCATGTTCCATTGAAGTCCCTGACCATCCAGCCAAACCCTTAGCAACAGCCCATGAATCAGTATACAAATGCACCTCAGGCCAATTCTCCTTCCAAGCCAAGTGAACAACCATGTGCACTGCTCAAAGTTCTGCCCACTGGGAGGATTTCTCCTCACCATTGTCCTTCAGGGACATCCCAGAATGGGTCTGCAGTGCTGCAGCTGTCCACTTTTGGGTGGTACCTACATATCATGTAGGACCACCTATAAACCAGGCCTGAGTTTCCTCTTCCTTGGTCAACTGACTGTAAGGAACTCCCCAAGATGCCATACCTGTGGGCTGGGAAAGAGAAGGTAAGGTGGCAGGATTGGGGACCATAGGCATTTGGGCCACTTCCTCATGTAACTTACTTATGCCTTCAGGACCCACTCAAGCTCTATCTCATATATACCATTTCCATTTTATGATGGAGTGCTGCTGTGCATGCCCAACTTTATTGGCTTCGTGGGTCAGACAACACCTAGCTCATGACAGGTAACTCAGGTCTCATGGTAACTTGGTGGCCCATGGTTAAGCATTCTGTCCCTACTAAGGTCCAGAAGCAGGCCAGCAGCTATTTCTCAAATGCAGAGTAGTTATCTGCAGAGGATGGTAAAGGTTTACTCCAAAATCCTAAGGGTCTGCATTGTGATTCTCCTGTAGGAGCCTGCCAAAGGCTCCAAATGGCATCTCTATTTGCCACTGACACTTCCAACACCATTGGCTCAGCTAGATCATATGGTCCAAGTGGCAGAGCAGCTTGCACAGCAGACTGGACTTGTCACAGGGCATCATCTTGTTCCAGTCCCCACACAAAACTAGAAGCTTTTCTGGTCACTCGGTAAATGGGCTGGAGTAGCATACCCAAATGAGGAATATGTTGTCTCCAAAATCCAAAGAGGCCAACTAGCATTGTTCCTCTTTTTTAGTCATAGAAGAGTCCATATGTAAGAGCTTATCCTTCACCTTAGAAGGGATATCTTGACATGCCCCACATCACTGGACACCTAGAAATTTTACTGAGGTGGAAGGCCCCTGTATTTTTATTGGATTTATCTCCCATCCTCTGCCACGCAAATACCTTACCAACAAATCTAGAGTAGTTGCTACTTCTTGCTCACTAGGTCCAATCAACATATCATCAATTTAATGGACCAGTGTGATGTCTTGTGGGAGGGAGAAATGATCAAGATCCTTGTAGACAATATTATGATATAGCGCTGGAGAGTTGACACACACCTGAGGTAGCACAGTGAATGTAAACTGCTGTTCTTGCCAGCTGAATGCAAACTATTTCTGGTGGTCCTTACTAACAGCTATCGAGTAAAAAGCATTTGCCAGCTCAATAGCTGCATACCAGATACCAGGCGATGTGTTGATTGGCTCAAGCAATGATACCACAACTGGAACAGCAGCTGCAATTGGAGTCACCACCTGGTTAAGCTTATGATAATCCACTGTCATTCTCCAAGACCCATTTGTTTTCTGCACAGGCCAAATAGCAAATTGAATGGGCATGTGGTGGAAATCACCACCCTGCATCCTTCGAGTCCTTAAGAGTAGCAATAATCTCTGCAATCCCTCCAGGAATCCAGTATTGTTTCTGCTTTACTATTTTGCTAGGCAGGGGCAGTTCTAATGGCTTCCCACTTCGCCTTTCCCACTATACTAGCCCTCACTCCATGAGTCAGGGAACCAATGTGAGAATTCTGCCAGTTGCTGAGTATGTCTACTCCAATTATGCCTTCCAGAACTGGGGAAATAAGCACAGAACAGGTCCAGAGACCCACTGGACCCACTGTGAGATGGACCTGAGCTAAACTCCATTGATCACCTGACCTCCATAAGCCCCAACTCTGGTGGACCAGAGAGATATCTTGGGTCTTGTGCCGATTTGAATGTATTGTGTCCCCCAAATGCTATTATCTTTGTGGTCTTGTGGGGCAGAGATTTGCTTGGAGTGTGCCCCACCCAGCTGTGGGTAATGATTCTGATGAGATGTTCCCATGGAGGTGTGGCCCCGCTCATTCAGGGTGGGCCTTGATTGGTGGAGCTATATAAATGAGCTGACTCAGGGGGAGGAAACTGAGTGCAGCTGGGAGTGATGTTTTGAAGAGGAGCAAGCTTGCTAGAGAGGAACGTCCTGGGAGAAAGCCGTTTTGAGGCCGGAGCTTTGGAGCAGACGCCAGCTGCCTTCCCAGCTAACAGAGGTTTTCTGGACGCCATTGGCCATCCTCTGGTGAAGGTACTTGATTGCTGAGGTGTTACCTTGGACGCTTTGTGGCCTTAAGACTGTAACTGTGTAGTGAAATAAACCCCCATTTTATAAAAGCCTATCCATCTCTGGTGTTTTGCATTCTGCAGCATTAGCAAACTAGAACAGGTCTCCTGGAATTAATGTCCCTTCTGAACCAGAGTCTAATAATCCCTGAAATATCTGATCATTTCCTTTTTCCCAGTGCACAGTTACCCTGATAAAAGGCCATAGGTCCCCCTTGGGAAAGCTGGGAGGAAGTTTAACAGTATAAATTTTTGGCAGTGTAACAGGGTCCTTCCTCAAGGGTACCCAGCCTTCCCCTCATTCAAGGGGCTCTGGGTCTGTAAACTGTCTCAAGTCTTGGAATTGATTAAGGGACCATGACTCTCTGTTTTTGTAATTCAGGAGAGACTTTTGTTCACTTGCCCTAGAATTCTTCTGCTTATACAGCTCAAACAAGAATTTAGTAGACTGCCCACCAATTTTACTGCTAGGTACTCCATGATCTACTAGCCAATACCATAAGTCTCTGCAAGTCAGATTATTTTGACTGCTGCTTTGAGCCTGTTTTCCATTATGGTAGCCACTCCCACCTTATCTTTGATGATTAACTGCTGCCACATGGCTTCTGCTGACTCAGGATCCAATTATCCCCATTGTGTTTAAGGATTACAGCTCAGTGATAGCAAATAAAAATTTATTCCTCACAGTCTTGGTAAGAGGTGTGTCTTCTGGACATTCCAGGGGTGTGTGAGCAGGTCTTCCATGATAAATCCACTCTAACAATGCAATCTCTCTAAGCCTTTGAATCCCCTCCTCTACATTATACCAGGGCAGTTCTAGCATTTCAACCTCAGGTAATGCCAGCACCTTTTGGTCCATGTTTCAGCCAACCATCCAAAGAACTGTTAACACCTTTTCTAACCCCTTGAGCTACAATATTGAATGCAGAATCTCTACTTAGTGGGCCCATATCAGTAAATTCAGCCTGATCCAACTTTATATTCCTTCCACCATTATCCTTCACCCTTAATATCCATTCCCACACATATTCCCCTGATTTCTGTCTGTATAAGTTGGAAAACTTATACAGTTCTTTTGGAGTATAGCATATTTCCTAATGGGTCACATTTTTTACTTCACCCTTCAGGGCCTGTTGGGACTTTAGTCTAGTTACAGATCTTGAAGCAAAGACTGGTGGTGGTGATGGGTCATTAAAAGAATTAGAAGTATCCCTCAAGCTATTTACCTCAGGACATTCTGTTGCAGTTTCATCTGGTGAAAGAACATTAATCTCTCCAGACAGAGGAGTGAGGGCTGCTTCCTCAAGGGAGGTGATTACAGATTTAGCAGGCACTGAAGGGTAAATCTCTTTAGGTGGAGGTTGGATGGCAGGCTCCTTAGGGCAGACTGGAGGTGGGGAAGCTGTTTCCTCTGGGCAGACTGGAGGTAGGGGGGATGTTTCCTCAGGAAAGATCACTACAGGTGTATCTAACAAAGACTCAGCAGAATCCAGGGTTTCAATGTTCTCACTACCATTATTATCAATCCATACATCCCAACCCCAAGTTTCAGGATCTCATTCTTTTCCAATAAATGCCTGCAAGGGTGAGATTTTAGTTTACATTGTAAATCTGGTACTCACACAATGAGACTCTGGGTCTGGTCTTCAAAACTCTCAAGTGTGCGGCCACAGGAAATAGTATTTTCTTTCAAGGCACACATAGAAACCTTTACATCCCACCTGTCATATGATGCTTAAGTTTTAAATTTGAAGCCTTTAGCTTGTCCTTTTCTCTTATAATTTTATCCAGAGTATCTAAGAACAACCATCCAAACATCATTATACTGCTTAACTCTGTAAAACTCTGTTAAGGTGTCAAAAACACTGTCACCCAGAGCCTTGCTTCGTACAAGAGTATGTTTAGGAGAATCAAATGGTGCTATTTTGCATATCTCCATTGCCAACTCATGCCATGGACTGTTAGTGCTATCTTGATTATTGGAAATGGAGTCATCAGTGCCTTTGAATCTGATCAGAGTAGAAAACAAATTGTAAAAGCCCATTTTAAGATTCTGTTTCTCAAGAACCACTCCCAGTACCAAGTTGTATAAGTAAGGGTTCTCTAGGCAAACAGAATCAACAAGAGATATCTACAAACATAAGATTTATAAAAGTGTCTCACACGACTGTGGGTATGCACAAGTCCAAATTCTGTAGGGCATGCAGCAGACTGGCAACTCCAATGAAGATGTTTGATGGACTCCTCAGGCAGCAAACTGGTAACTCCGATGAAAGTGTTCAATAAACTCCTTAGGCAATGAACTGGCAACTTTGATGAACTCCTCAGGAAATGCTTCACTCTCCAGCTGAAGAAGAAGTAAAGGTCCTCTATCTGTCTCACTTAAATGTCTTTAATTGATTGGATTAAGCCAGATGATTACATTCTCTCATTGTGGAAGACATGCTCTTGTAATCAGTTACAGCTGCAGTCAATTGACTGATGATTTAATAAACTAGCCTTCTGGTTTATTAACCAGCCACAAATGTCTTTGCAGTAATGGTTAGGCCAGTGCTTGCATGACCAGATACCTCGGTACCATCACCTGGCTAAGTTGACACATGAACCTAACCATCACACCATCTGACCTAGGATTTTCTTTGGAGGAAGTTTCTGTTTTGTTTTGTTTAATGATTGATTCCATCTCTTTACCTGCTATACGTTTGTTGATGTTTTCTATTTCATCTTGAGTCATTTTCTTTTTTTTTTGTAATTTATATATTTCTAGGATTTTTTTCCATTTATTCTAGATTAATTATCTGGTTTGTTGGCTTACAATTGTTCATAGTAATCTCTTACAATCCTTTTTATTTTTGTGAGGTCACTAGTTATATCACCATTTTCCTTTAGGATTTTAGTTACTCACATTTTTTTTTTTTGTCAATCTAGCTAAATTTTGTGAATTTTATTGATTTTTTTCAAAGAACTAACTTTTTGTTTCTTTTTCTATCATTTGTTTTTCTGTTATCTATTTCATTTATCTCTTTTCTAATCTTAATTATTTCCTTTCTTCTGCTAACTTTGAATTTACTTTCTCTTGTTTTTCTAGATACTCAGATGTAAAGTTGAGCTATTAATTTGAGATCTCTCTTCTTTTTTAATATAGGCATTGATAGCTATAAATTTCCCTCTGTATACTGCCTTGCCTGCCATCTATAAGTTTTGGTGTGTTGCGTCTTTGATTTCATTTTGTCTCCAATAGTTTCTAATTTGCCATGTAATTTCTTCTTTAAGCCATTGGTCCTTTAAGTATGTGCTGTTTAATTTCCACGTATTTGTACATTTTCCAGTTTTCCTTCTGTTATTGATTTCTAACTTCATTCATTGTTGTTGATTTCAATAGTTAAAAATTAATTTAGACTTGTCTTGTTCCCTAACATATGGTCTATCCTACAGAATGATATGTGTGCATCTGAAAAGAATGTGTATTCTGCTGTTGTTGGATGAAGTGTTCTATATATGCTGGTTACAAGTAGTGGGTTGACAGTGTTTTTCAGGTTCTTTCTTTCCTTAATATTCTTCTATTTAGATGTTCTATCCAGTGCTAAAAGTGGTGTATTGAAACCTCCAACTATTATTGTTGAACTCTATTTTTCTCTTCCATTCTGTCAATGTTTCCTTCTTATATTTTGGCACTCTGCTGTTAGGTGCATAGATGTTTATAATTGTTAAATCTTCTTGTTGAATTGATCCTTTCATCAATATATAATATAATGCCCTTCTTTGTCTCTTGTAACAGTTTTTTACTTATGGTATATTTTATATGACATTAATAGCCACAGCAGATCACTTTTGATTGTTATTTGCATTATTTATATATATATATATATTCATCCTTTGATTTTTAACCTATTTGTGTCTATGGATCTTAAATGGGTCTCTTGTAAACAGCATTTACTTGGGTCATGTTTCTTTATCCATCTGCCAATCTCTGCCTTTTGACTAGAGAGTTTAATCCATTAACATTTAGCAAAATTACTGATAAGGCAAGATTTCTTTCTTCCATTTTGCTAATTGATTTTGGTAAGTCATATACGTATTTTTCCTCCTCTCCTTCATTATTGCCTTCCCTTTTGTTTAGATGATCTTTTATAATCAGCCATTTTAAATCACTTGTCCTTTCCTTTTGTGTAGAATTTTTATATATTTCCTTTATGGTTACAATGTGGATTGTGTTTGACATACTAAATGAGTTACAATTTAATTTGTGTTGACTCCAACTTGATTTCAATAGCCTACACATACATAGGACTTATATCCCTCCATACTTCACTTTATATATTGTTCAAGTCATAAATTACATCTTTATGCATTATGTGCTCAGTAACGAAGATTCACACTTGTTTTTTAAGCATTTGAATTTACAGCTTCTTAAGACATAAAAGAAAGCATTAAAAATGAAAAATAAAATAATACCACTGTGCTTTTGCAAAACCCTGAGAATGAGTGTCTCTTTAACTGTTGTGCCTTTGGCCTCTCACTTATCTTACCCTAGCCCTGGCCCTACCACATTACAACATTTTTAAAGTACCCACCCAGTTCAGGTTCCATTCCTTCAGCAGAACAACCCATACCTCAAAATAATAGTGGAAGGATTATAAGAGACAGATGGGAGGCACATGCCTGAACATGAGACCTTCACTCTCAATCTGAAGATATTTGTGCTTAGATATCTCAGTTGGTGATTTTATCTTCTTTTTAGCACTTGAAATCCTTTAACAAAACAGCACATGCCTATTAGCCATTTTTGGTGGCTTTTATGAGGATAGAGAACATACTTAAGCAAGATGCCTTTGACATGAAGTTGGCAGGGATTGTGAATATTCTGCATGCCAGAATCAAGATTCAAAAAGATCTTGACAGGCTGAAATGATGGGCCAAATAGAATAAGATGAAATTTAACAGAGAAAAATGTCTGTACTCTGGTCAAAATTCCAAATGAACAAGTACAGAATGAGAGAGATGCAGTTGAAAGGCAACTCTTCCAGAAGCCTTAAAAGTTTCAGTCAAAGCAGTATTCAATAAGTCAATTGTGCAGTATGGATAACCTAAAGCTAAATGTAATTTTAAGCATTGTTGATAGAAGTCAGTTATCGAAAATGAGGGAAATGATATCTTGCTCTGTTAATATAGGGTCACTCTCTGTTCCAGTTTGCTAATGCTGCCGGAATGCAAAACACCAGAAATTGATTGGCTTTTATAAAAGAGGGTTTATTTGTTTTCACAATTAGAGTCTTAAGGCCATAAAGTGTCCAAGGTAATGCATCAACAATTGGGTACCTTCACTGGAGGATGGCCAATGGTGTCCAGAAAACTTCTGTTAGCTGAGAAGGCATGTGGCTGGTGTGTGCTCCAGAGTTCTGGTTTCAAAATGGCTTTCTCCCGGGGTGTACCTCTCTAGGCTTCAGCTTCTCTCCAAAATGTCACTCTGAGTTGCTCTTGGGGCAATTGTCCTCTCTTAGCTTCTCCTGAGCAAAAGTCTGCTTTCAAAGGCCGTCTCCAAAATGTCTCTGTAAACTGCAGATCCTCTCTCAGCTCCTGTGCATTCTTCAAAGTGTCCCTCTTGGCTATAGCAAGCTCACTCTTTCTGTCTGAGCTTTTATAGGGCTCCAGTGAACTAATCAAGGCCCATGCTGAATGGGTGGGGCCACACCTCCATGGAAATTATCCAATGAAAGATCTGCCACATTTGAGTGCTCACATCTCCATGGAAACATCCAATCAAAACTCTCCAACCTGATCAACACCAATATGTTTCCTGCCCACACAAGACTGCATCAAAGATAATGGCATTTTGAGGGACATAATACATCCAAACCAGCACACTCTCCAATCAAGGGAGTATATAGCACTTTTTTAAGGAAACATATTAGTGGCCCTTTTGTGAAGAAAATATGTGGATCTAGTTAGGAGAGAGAGTATGAAACAAGGGAAGCAAAAGTTTTTGGATAACCAAGTAATGGGAATTTTCTGGGAGAAAGATCTCTGTAGATGGAGGTGGTAGGCTGGAGCTGAAGGAGAGAAAAGCTAGAGTTCTTATTGGGAAAATTCTGTGAGGATTAGGAACTGCTATTTACTAGTAAGTTGTTTTCTGATCTGAATTATAATTTCCCTCCAAATCCCAAAATCCTCATTATAGGTCAGTTACACAAAACAGGTTCGTATTTGGTAGTATAGAAGAGGGAAAATTCTCTTGTGGTGGGACAATGGACACAACCCATACTTAAAAAGACAGCAAAAAGAGATCAAGAATGGAGCTGAGGGTGGGAATTTGGAGCAAAAGGTGACAAATGGCTTCTGGACCTGATACTCCTGTCCTCTGATGAATTCTTAGCAATATTAGCAAAGGTGTTTGATTCTATGTTCGGGTTTTAGGATTATTTTATATTAAGTGGTGAAAGTAAAGGGTGATTCTGGAACTCTGGACAACTTGAGAAGGTTGGTTGCAATTGTATAATGGAGATCTTTCCTGGTGAACTGTGGGTTTTCATACTGCACCATTTTTCTCATGATTGTATCCCTAGCACCGTGCTTAGAAACACTGTGAACACATAGCACCACAACAAGGAACAGATGAACAAATGTGTATTGAAAGAATTAGTAGGATTAGTGCTTTCAATATGTGTGCCAGTTTGAATATATTGTGTCCCCCAAATGCCATTATCTTTGATGTAATCTTGCGTGGGCAGATGTTATCAATGTTGATTAGACTGTAATTCTTTGAGTGTTTCTTTGAAATGCACCCCACCCAGCTGTGGGTGATGACTCTGATTGGATAATTTCCATGGAGGTGTTGCTCTGCTCATTCAGGGTGGGTCTAAGTTGATCAGTGGAGCCATATAAATGAGCTGACATAACAGAAGGAACTCAGTGCAGCTGAGAGTGAACTTTTGAAGAGAAGCTACAGCCAAGAGGGACACTTTGAAGAAAGCACAGGAGCTGCAGATGAGAGACATTTTGAAGATGGCCATTGGAAGTAGACTCTTGCTCCGGAGAAGCTAAGAGAGTATAAATACCCCTAGTGCAACTAAGAGTAACATTTTTGAGGTCCTGAGAGAAAGCCATTTTTAAACCAGAACTTTGGAGCAGACGTCAGTCACATGCCTTCCCAGCTAACAGAGGTTTTCTAGACACAATTGCCCATCCTCCTGTGAAGGTACCCGATTGCTGATGTGTTACCTTGGACACTTTATGGCCTTAAGACTGTAACTGTGTAACCAAATGAACCCCCTTTTATAAAAGCCAATCATTTCTGGTGTTTTGCATTCTGGCAGCATTAGCAAAATGGAACAATATGCCAAGGATGATTTCACAAAGCAGATGTTAACAGGATAGTGTATGTTCATAAGAATTCCAGTCTTATGGGGAGCAATTCATTCAACAACTTATTTATTGAGGTACTTTTCTTGGCACTCTAGATACAGTGAAGAAAAAAGAAGACAAGATCTGTGCTATCATGAAGTTTACCATCTCACTGGGGATACACAGATAGTAAATAAACAAATTAAGAATTAAGAAAAATATTTGATAGTGATGAGTATGATGGGAGAATTGAAATGGTGTGGGGTAACAGAGATTGAGGGGCTCCAGTAGATAGGATGTCAGAGAACCCTTTGTCCTGAGATGATATTTAAGTAAGATTTGAAGGATAGGAAATAGCTATGTGAAGACCAGGGGTTGCAGTCAAGGAGAATGGCTTCTACCAGATCCAAAAAACATTGTGAACTTAAATTAATGGCACTGAAATATATATCTAAATGTGATTAAAAGAGGGAAATGTTAGATTGTATTTATGGTAACGGAATAATGATTTACAAAAAACGAAAAAACAAAAAACAAAAACCACCTGAAACTACACTACACAAATCAGGAACCCTAAGTTAAAGCATGGGCTATAGTTAATAGTACAATTATAAAGATGTTCTTTCATCAATTATAACAAATATTCCACACCAATGCAAGCTGTTAATAATAGGATGGTATATGGGAAACCTGAATTTTATGCATGATTGTTCTGTAAACCCTCAACTTCTCTAATAAAGAAAAAAAATAACATGCCACTTCAGAGGACCAAAAAGAGGGCCAGCAACACTTGAGAACACTGGGAGAGGTAGAGTAGTATTAGATGATGTGGGAGAGCTGAAGAGGAACCAAATAATATAAGGTTTTCTGGACCAGAGTAATGGATTGGTATTTTATTCTGAGAGTTATTCAAAGTTTTTGAAAGAGGTTAAGTTTGGATATGGTTGTGAAGGTGGTGTAAAGAGACAGAATATGGTAATACAAAATAAGTGCTCTTACAGAAGTAAGAAGCAAGCACAGGATTCTTAGCGTACAACCAGTGGCTGAGGGCTGTTGGGGAAGGCTCCTTGGAAGACATGATGACTCTTAATTACCCTGACAGTTAACCAGGTGAAGAAAGGGAAAGGAAGTGGAACATGAAGTGTGTTCCACTCTGGAAGCTGGATAAAATATGACTTTGTCACGGAACTGCAAGGAACTCAGTATTGGTAAGAGAATCAGTAGAGATGAAGCTGGAGAGTTGAGCAGGGGCTGGACTGTGAAAAGTCATGCACATCTTGCTAAGAAACTTGGATTTTTACCTTGAAGGCAATGGGAAGACAATGCAGAATTACTATCAGAGGATTTTTGTTGCTAGATCTGTGCTCTATCATGCTTGCCCTGGCATCATAATAGAAGATAAATTGGAGAGGGGCAAAACTCATGACCAACCATGAGGACATAATCCAGAGAAGAGATAATGGTGGCTGAACAGTGGAAAAGGAAATACATATATGAAATTGATAAATAATGAGCAAGTTAAAAATATCTTATTGATTGGTTGGAATCTAGGTAGACGGTGGTGCAATTCACTGAGAAATAAAAAATGAACATCAAAGCTGGTGGGGGAGAATGTAAGGGGAGGAAGGAAATGGTAATGAATTCAATTTTGTACTTACAGAGTTGAGATACCCAAGAGACAGAAACATGGAAGTGTTTACAGGCATACCTTGGAGATATTGCAATAAAGCAAGTCACATGATTTTTTTGGTTTCTCAGTGCATGTAAAAGTTATTTTTACACTATATTGTAGGCTAAGTGTGTAATATCATTATGTCTAAAATGTACATACCTTAATTTTAAAATATTTTATTGCTAAAAAATGCTAACCATCAACTGAACCTTCAGAGAGTTGTAATCTTTTTGCTGGTGGAGGGTCTTGCCTCGATGTTGATGGATGTTGACTTATCGGAGTTGTGGTTGCTAAAGGTTGGGGTGGTTGTGACAATTTCTTAAAATAAGAAACAATGAAATTTGCTGCATTGATGGATTCTTCCTTTCATGAAAGATTTCTCTGTAGCATGTGATACTGTTTGACAGCATTTTACACACAGTAGAACTTCTTTCAAAATTGGAGTCAATTCTCTCAAACCCTTCCACTGCTGTATCTAAATCCTTTGTTGTCATTTCAACAATGTTCACATCATCTTTGCCAGTAGTAGTTTCCATCTCAAGAAAGCACTTTCTTTGCTCATCAATAAGAAGCAACTCATCATCCATTAAAGTTTTATCATGAGATTGCAGTCATTCAGTCACATTTTCAGGCTACACTTCTAATTATAGTTCTCTTGCTATTCTACCACATCTATAGTTACTTCCTTCACTAAAGTCTTGAACTCCTCAAAGTCATCCATGAAGATTGAAATCAACTTCTTCCTAACTCCTGTTAATGTTGATATTTTGACCTGCTCCCAGGAATCATAAATGTTCTTAATGGCATCTAAAATGGTGAATACTTTCCAGAGGTTTTCAATTTATTTTGCCCAGATCTATCAGAGGAATCACTACCCATGGTAGCTATAGCCTTACAAAGACTCTTCCTTTCACTTGAACATTTAGAGGCCACTGTAGTGATATTAATTGACTTAATTTCAAGATTGTTGTATCTCAGAGAACAGGGAGGCCAGAGGAGAGTGAGAGAGATGGGGAAACAGCTGGTACGGCTGGTTGGTGGAGCAGTTAGAACACACACAACATTTATTGATTAAGTTTGCTGTCTTATATGGGCATGGTTTGTGATGCCTAAAAGCAAGTACAATAGTAACATCAAAGCTCACCGATCACAGATCATCACATAGATATAATACTAATGAAAAAGTTGGAAATATTGTGAGAATTACCAAAATATGACACAGATACATGATGTAAGCACATGCTTTTGGAAAATCTTGGGCCAGTAGATCTGTTCGACATAGGGTTGCCACACACTTTCAATTTGTTAAAAGTGCAGTGTCTGCAAAGCACAATAAAGCAAATGCAATGAAATGAGGTATGCCTGTATTAGGCAGTGGGAAGTTCAGTTCTGTTCTCAGGAGTGACAAAGATTTGGGACCATCAGCACATGGGTGCTGGTCAACACTTTGAAGAGATGACACAGAAGACTGTGCTGTGAGAGAAGAGATGAGACAAGAGAACAGAACCTGGAGGAATGACAATATTTTAGGAACTATCAGAGGAAAAGGAGCCTATGAATAACACTAAGATGGAAGTCCTGGTGAGGCAGGAAGAAAGCAAAGAGAACTTGTCATAAGAGTCAAGTGAGATAAGAGTTTCAAGGAGACAGTGGCCAAGAGTATCAAATGTTTCAGAGATCAAGAAAGAACTGTTGTGTTCCTGGGTTTAATAAAGAAAACAGAAGTAAGTGATAACAATTGTTAAAGCAGTTTCATTGATTTTGTGGGGAGGGTTTATCATATGGGGAAACTTTCTTTAAAAATGAGGAGGAAATATGGAATGCGCTAGATGTATTCAAGGACTTCTACTTGATAAGGTTTTACATAATGAAAATCCAAACCCGAGAACATTTTTAGGATTTAAAAAATCATAACTAGTAGAAATAAAGATGGGGGTGTAGTAATTATTCCCATTTCAAACCAAAATAAATGGATATAAGAGTTAAGGGAAAATAGCAAAATAGCTGCATTCTCAAGGAAACAAATGATATTTCTGATCACCAATGCAACAAAATACCCCACCATTGCAACAAAATACCTCACTTAATCTATTGTTTTAATTTTTTTTAAATTTTGGAACAATTTCAAACTTGGAGAAAAGTTGCAAGAACAGAAAAAAAGAACTATTCCCCCCTAAATTTACTTGAGGGTCAGTTGACAACATGATGTCCCATCACATCCAAGTATTTTAATGAATATTTCTTAAATATAATGAATATTTCTTAAAACTACAATATAACCATCAACCTCAGGAAATATTACTCCCATCTAGTCTCAGACTACATTAACATTTAGCCATTATTCCATTCCATTTATGTTCTTTATAACAAAAGATTCAGTTCTGAATTGCATGTTGCATTTAGTTGCCACATCTCTTCATTCTCCTGCCATTTGGAACAGATAATTAGTCTTTCTTCAACTTGCATGATCTTGACACTTTTTAAGATAAAGGCCAGTTGTTTTGTATAATGTCCCTCAATTTGGGTTTTTCTTGCGTTTCCTCATAATTAGATTCAGGATATGTGTTTTACTGTATTTTTGGGGGGGTGAGGGGGAGGGAATACCACAGAAGTGGTAATTTCTAGCCAGTAAATTATTTGATTTCATCCATCACTGTTAATGTTAAGATTGACCACTTGATTAAATTAATGTTTCCAGGATTCTCCATGAGAAATTACTTTTCCCCCATGATTGGGTCATATGTACTTTGAGATTATGTAAATTCCCATATCTCATCATACTTTCAATTAATTAAGTATGGGCTCACAGGTTTTTATTTTATTTGTATAATATCTATTATGATTATTATTTCTTTCAATGTTCAAACTGTCCTGAGTTTGGCCAGTGGGAGCCACTTTGAGCTAGTTCCTCTGTCCTTTTGACATGTCCTCAACATTCTTTGAGCAGTTCCTTACTTTAAAGCACAACACGGTGTTCCAGGCTCATCTTGTACTTTCCCTGTCCCAAACCTGGATTCAGCCATTTCTTAGGAGCCCTGACTCCTTTTAGTTGACAACAGTATTTAGTAACCAAGAGCTGGGGCTAGATATTTTATACACAGACACAAAAACACATATACTTTAAATCTATATTTATTTCTGTGTCTCTCTAAATATGTTGAAAAATATGATTTTACACTATTTCCAATCCAACACAATACCACAGATTAATCCTAGCTTTCTCCCTTTCCATATTTGTAGCTACCTTCTCTGGTTGTGAGAAACCTGGCTCCCTTCACCCTTAATATATTTTCTTATTTGATCAGGCCCCCTGTGTATAACTCATCATCAGTCGCTCCTGCCACCCTGTCTCACTACACCGATGTCCTCATTAGCTGACTCAGGCTCCAACACCTCTTGTTGGGACCCTGTCACTATTGTCTTCTGGGCAGGTCCCTTCTTACCCCATTGAAGCTGCTGCACTCCATGTCAACCTCCCCTTCAGGTGCTCTCCTCGCTCCATTTGGGCACTGACACCCCATGTTGGACAGCTGCCACTGCAGATCCCTGCCTCCACCATGCAGACACCCTGCTCACCCCTCCTTGTTCTCCTATACCTTGTATGGGGCTGCCCTCCCATGCAAAAAACATACTCTCCTATTTTTTTTAACTCCATCAAACAATATGCAAAATTTGCAACAAATGGTTTTGACATTTCATGGTTTAAACAGTTCTCCTTCAATTCATCAAATACATTTTTTTGGAAAACACCTATATAAATACTGATATCACATAGCCTCCCTCCTCTACATGCCACTCTCCAGCCTTCAGTTCTAGTATAACCACCAAATGTAGCAACGGAACTCATGGCTTTGAAACATGTCAAGAGGACCCCATATCCTATTTGAGAAATGGCATTCCATGTCCCACTTATACAAGCTGTATATTCAAATTTAGGATTCATGGCAGCTGTGCTAACTATACTTAGCAGGAGAGTAGGGGTAGGAATTTAATTTTGACAAATTTCTCTACAAGGCTTAAATCTTATTTCAAAAAATAAATTATTTAAAAATGACATTTATTTATATACATTATGCTTTTAAAAATCTCCATTTAAAATATTCAGAAACTGTAGTGGTGAAGGCATTTATCATGATGATAAAATGGTTTAGTTCCTGTAAAAGAGTTCTTTTTCAGAGAGAAAAAAAAGATTTCTATAGCAAAACACTGGCAAAATCTCTTTATCTTTCTGAATTTTTTACTCTTTTATTTAGAAAAACAATGAATATTCCCTCCTTTACTGGGCACTGAAACGGCAACATATGAAGTACAGGATTTATTGCTTTTCATGAAGCAACATTAAACTTGGCAGATATGTGCTGCTTAAGATTAAAGAAGAGACATTGTGTATTTCCTTGCCAAACATCCATGGTGATAGGAGAGCTATCTGTGATTTATTCATAGTAACAGGGTTGCCTAGGGATGAAAAAGTAAAGAAATAATATTCTGGAATGATTCTTCATATATATATTAAGCTGATTCCTATCACCAGCCTTGTTTCAAGAGAGTTATGCCATAATCATATTTTAGACAAAAGTATTTTTTAAATAGAAGAAAGCAAGCACACCTAAATAGAAAAAGAATGCCATCAGAGAGTATTAACTTGTTTACACCAGGAAATATGGATTTAATGTTTAGACTCAACATAGAAGACTGAAAATGGTAACTGGCCAACACAGGGATTCCAAATCCTGCTTTGGGTTCACTCAGTCTGTTTCCAATTATCTCAAGTGTCGGAAATATGTTTCAAAAATTCCCACAGCAAGCTATTTGTTGTCACTTAAAAATAGTGGAGCCACTGGTGGTGAAGATCACATGTTTAGGAAATCAAGGAGTTTTGAGTAGTCCTAAAAATTAAGAAATTGCTGATTTATTTTTTACATGCAGGCCTAATTATTTGCAGAAGTTGTATTACTGTAAACTGGTATAAAACAAATATTTAAAAATTCTAAATCAGGGTTTTTCAAAATGAGTCAGAATATAATAAATTGAAGGGAAACCCAACATGAACTTACTATACTAGAGTTGACAGCGATACAAATTGAAGCCCTGAAAGTGAAAGTAGAAAAACGGATAGATTTGAAAGAGGTCCAAGAGGAAGAGCAAAAAAGAGCAAAAACTTGTGACTGGATGTTAAGGTCAGGGAGGGATTGAGGCAGGCACGGAGTAAAGCAATGGGTTGTCCAACTAAAGCTGGTGGATTATATTAACCTTGGCTGAGATAATGAATACAAGTAAATGGTGGTTTTTGGGAGTCTGATGATCAATTTCATTTTAGAAATGAAATTTAGAAATTAGGACATGCCATGGAGGTACTTTATAGGGGTGGACAGAATATTCTTTTCAAAATATTTAGTAACTGAACGAACATAAGAGCAGTTGGGCACGAAGTTCAAGGCCTTAGAATAGGCAACAGTGATTTGGGAATCACTGGTTTGGAATAGGAGAAAATACCTATGATGGGACTCTAGGGAACACCAATATGGAAGGTGCTGGAGAAGGAAACGGGAAAGTAGGGTCAGAACGGAAGACCTGCAATGCTTCTAATCAATCCAACAGCATTTTTGCATAAATGTGAATTTTTAATTCAGAACATAGTATTTGCTTAAGGAACAATATCTGCATAATGGACATGTCATGCCTGCTGGCTTTACTGACTAGTAAAATACTTCATATCACATAATTGTAAGGATTTTATAAATGGATAAATGATTAAAAAAATTTTTAGGCACCCAAGTATCCTGGATTATTGCATCTTTTCTGCACTTTGAAGGTGACTGTGAGTTCAGTCAGGAACAAAGAGACTTGAATTTACAAGGTCAGAAATTCAGACCAACCATCAAAAGGCATTTGCACTTACTGGAAAGTTATAGGGTTTGGGCATCATTGTTCCAATAGGTATTTATATATCATTTATAAAATAAAGCAAGGTGGCTGTTATAGAATGGCCATCTTTATTGAGTCTCATTAGGAAAACTAAGGCAGTTTATTGGACCTCTCAGAAAGTGCAATGAAAAAAAAAAAAACTGGCTGGCATTTGTCTTTTTTATTTTCAAGATCTCAAATATGTAAAATCTTTCCTCTCCAATAGTACCACTGTAGTCCTCTCTTACCTGCACTACTTTATTAGCTTTCTAACTTGTCTCCTCACATAATTTTCATATCAACCTCCATATCTGTTCTCTAAACATCAACCAGAGTGATTTTTTAAATGCAAATCTGATCAAGTCACACTTTGCTTAAACCATTAGGATAAAGACTAAAATCTTTACAGTCTGCAAGGTTCTGTGTGACCTGGCCAGAAAGTTCTCTGAGTTCCAGCTGGGGGGTGGGGTGGGGTGGGGAGCTCTAGGGATACAGTCTAGATTTCCATCTGCCTCATTCTCAGCTGGAAGGCAACTGACTTCCTTAGGCAAACCTTCCACAAGCTTCCAAATTGAGCCAGCTGGGCTCTGAGGCCATAGAGCAGGGACACTGAAAATTTTCTTATAAAACTAAAGTTTGTACTTATGAATGTGTTTGTGTAATGACTGGGTTAATGTCTGTCTCCCTCCCTGGGCTGGAAACAAACACCACAAGGTCAGGGACCACATTCGTCTTATTTGTAGTTGAATCCCCAGCACCCAGCACAGTGCCAGGAACACAAAGGAGGAGCTCAAAGACACATGAATGAATGAAGGGCCTGTGAAGGAAGCAGCTGAGGTGAGATACAGTTGTGTCTGCTTAGAGAGACCTTTATCAAGCCAGAGAGAAAATGGTGAAAAATAGCTTACAGAGAAAAATTTTTTGGAGAAAATTTAGGAATAAATGATCTGTACTGTCCCTTAGAGTTATAAAATATTAATGTTCAATATGAGACTATTTTATAAACCACAATGATGGTTTATTTTTTCTTTATATGCTACTTAGGAGAGTTTGAACCTAGTAATATGCTTTTTCCTTTATTCTCCATTATTTGTAGCTCACATTGGTTTTAGTTGATCCTTGCTTTTTCTACTTTACTGATATTTAATAGAAAAATTAAATATGCATCATATAATGCTTTTATGGCAGGGACAGAAGAGTTTAACATCTGCTTACATGAATGAAGTTGTGAATTATCCCAATATTATGCTTTGCACAAAATAGAATAAATGAGAATATGCATTCTGCATTCTGGGTTAAAATTGCAAGTATTTGTGCATGTAAATATGAACAATCCACTTAAGGAGTAGCTAATACTGATTCCAATATAGTTAATCATTTTATTGATGACTTGAATATTAGACACTAAAATTTATTAGATCAATAAAATTATACTTCCATCTATAACTTTAAATGTCCTTGACATATAAGGAAAAATATGATTTAAGATTGTGTCTGATAGTGGATGACAAAGGATTCCAGGAGGGTGGGGCAGTGGACATTGGTGGTTTGTGTCCCCAGCAACCACCCCTCTTTTGGTAAAGGCCCCAGTTTTAGTTTAGGATTCCATTTTTTTCCTTCTCACTCTTCTGTCTTTAGTCTGGATGGGGATGGAGCCCTAGCTTTAGGGAGTGGATCATGTGACTAAGGCCCAGGCTGAACAGCACAGGACGGAAATATATTCTGGTCATAGGAATTGATTGACGAATGGGCTGGTGAAGCAATCAGAGCAAGACATAATGCAACTTTCAACTGGGAATACTGGAACAGAAGCAGGTCCATTAGACTTGAGGTGGGGAAGACGCAAGGCTGCAAGTGCTGTGCCCATTTTGCTACCATGAAAGAAGAATCCACATGAGGCAGCAACCCAGAGGAAGAGTCTTTATGACTTCTTCAGAGCCTCTGCACCAAGCCATGCCTGAAGCCATCCCAGCTCCCCCAACTTTTTCAATTATCTGAACCACTGATTTCCCTTTACTTTTTGAATTATCCTATTTGGGTTGGTTCTCTGTCATGTGTAATTCAGGGACCTAATATGAGTGCTCTCAAGAATTTCTAGAAGGAACTGCATTTATACCATGAAAACATGAAAATATTTATTGATTCAGTTGACATTTATAAGAATGTTCACATTCTCAGTTTAGAGAATCCTGTAATAACATTAAGCATGGCTTCTTTGAGGAATCATTTTGCACCAAGAAACAAGTTTTATCACTCCATGAGAGGGTATAACATGAGTTACTTTTAAAAAGAGAATTCTATTCCCCAGGGCATCCTATTCCCACATATTAACCTTGAAGATGGCACAATTCAACATTGTATTTAGACAAATCCCAAATTACAATGCCATGAATGTGCATGATTGCTTCTTTAATATCTTTCTGAAAACATAATTAATGCATTATCATTATTGGTATTCATTATGCCTAATTACATTTATGAATAAGTTGATGATATATTTTAAAAGCATAAACAAAGTTTGAACCTGTAACAAGACGCACCCTCTTGTTTGGGGGAAGAAAACAAATTTAATCTAGTGGATGGAATACTCTGAAGTTACCACTAGGTAGCTATCTGGTAGCTAAGGGGATCTTGTTGCAATGTGGAACGAGCCAAGTGTCAGGAGGGAAAGGTGACTTTCCACTGTCCTCTCAGAATGGGAAAAACTTACTGTCTGGGAACTGACTGCTCTGGAGGAAATTGTACGTTTCTGAGGTGAATGCCTTTGGAGGATTACTGCTAAGATTCAAGGTCTAGGTCCTTACAAGGAGTCTGGCCTTATAGAAGTCTCCTGCTTGTCAGCAGATAGGGCTCAGGGACTCCAAACACTTCCACTGAGTGGCCACCCTGATCCTCAAGGCAGGGAGAGGCACAGGTTAACTCTCATTAGGCTGCTCTTTGCATTGCAAACTTTTGTTTTCGTAAAGGAAGAAAAAAGTTTCTATTGATGAAGCAAGGAGGAATTGTGTTAAAAGGGTCACAGACTGAAATGTTCTCAAATGGCTGCTCAGCTGTTTGTATCGGGCAGTATCTATCTATATTTTCACACTGATAAACACAGTAGATACAAAGGACAAACTGTCCTACACATGATATCTTGTGGGTCAGCTAACATCAAGGCACTGTTCATTCAGAGAGGTGGCCAGGACCTATTCCAGAAGTTAGTTTTAATCATACTTTTTTCTGATGCCAAGACACTGTTTACATGAACTCTTTCAAGCATGTTACTTATTGAATGACCCATGGAAAAAACCAAGAGTGAAAAACTCCTGGATCATCTAACTAAGAATTTTTCTTAAATTCATCATTTTCCTTGGTATATTTGCTTCACTTTATTTTTATTCTTCAATTTAACCCTCTCTGTTACGCATCACTTGGGGAGAAGATACAACCCCACACAGGACATTAGACCCCAAATGTTTCATAAATTTAAACAAAAATTCTGTTTCAGTGATCAGCATGTGTTTTATTATTTTTTTGTGTCCTCTACTTTAAAAAATTCAGTCAAGCTCTCATTTTGTATTTTTCCAAAGTGTAAACATTTAGACACTAAATATTTTCATTATTAGCAGTAATGAAAATACTGTCATTTATATTTTGTCTTATATATGAAAACACTGTCAGAAGCCAGTTTAGTTATTTTCCATAACAGTTCTCTGACAGGGGTTAGCAAGAGCAATCCTTATGCTAAGACTTAGCCATGTGAAGAGTCATTCTTGTTATTTTTATTTTCATTTGATGAGTTTAACTATAAAAATGAGTTGTACGGGGGTGTGATTTTTATGCTATTTGGGAAAGATCCGTCTCTTACACTCAATGAAATTTTGCTCAAATGAAGTGAAAGAATAAATGCACCCACACATATATTCAGGGTTGTTCATAATTCCTTTGTGGTCTGGAAGAAATTGTGTTTTTGAGCAATAGTTCTGAATTGGCAAAATAAAAGCAAAATAATAATGCATCTTAATTTTTTAAAACCTGAACAATTAACAAACGGAGCTACTTATTATTATTAAAATTTTGCTTCATATTAATTTCTGATTTGTATTTAAGCAATTGGGCTTTTTAATTCTCTTCCTCTTAAGTATTTAGTAATTTATACTTAATGTTTAAGAAGCAGCAGCTAAAAGGGACCCTATGTTCCTTTTGTAATGAGAAATCCTGTTGAATAATGGTGCTCGGTAATTTATCTGTTTACAAATGAGATGTTTGAGAACGAATGTTAAGTATTCTGTTTAATAATTTAAAATGCTGCCTCTGAGAGAGATGGAAGGTACATCTCCACAGAAAATTTTTTTCTTCATATCCTCCCCTAACTCTGGTGATGTGGATTTTTACAGCACACACAATATGTATGTGTGAGAATAATGCAAATGTTAAAGGTGCAAATATTTTTCTGCAGCAGAGATTCCCAATCTTTCAGAGTTCAAAGACTCTATTTTCATACAAAAAATTTCCTTTCACCTCTATGATTATTATTGAAATTTATATATTAAGATAAAAAACAACTATGAAGTAAGCAATGATGTAAAATGGGTTTGTCCTTTACTAATCACAACATTATCTCCATACGTTTCAATAATATATGTAGTAGGTGTGTGAGAGGCACTGCATCCTTTTTCCAGCCCACTGACACTGTCATTTGTACACACGCAGTCACTGCCTATGCTGGATTAGCTCTCAGTGACCAGGAAGGTTCATGGACCTCAGGCTGGCACAGTTACTGAAAAGGGACATTTATCCATTTCTCTCTGAGGGCCATTTGTAATGACTCTAAAAGATTCTATAATGGAAAAAGTATAAACTCTTAAAACAAATGCGGTTTGCATTCTCTTTTATATTTTCAAGAATATATTCCTTAGGATATCCATTACATGGAAACTTCTGAGCTTTTTCCCCCTTCTTCACTGTGACTTCCATAGAGTTTCAACAAGAGCATGAGTAGAGACTTATTCTTGGAATTGATAATGCCTGAACTGGAATAGATGGAAATGGAGGGGATATAATGCGGAGAAAGAGGCATTAGGCAAATTCAATGCAGATTGCTTATTTGGTTTCTCGGTTTGCAAGCTTACATTCATTGGTACAGAATTCACAGGAAGCTGGTCATGTTCAGGGAGCTGAAGGAACATAAATATCTCATTATTAATAGAAAGGAAAAAAAATATTTTTCTAGGAACAGAATGGCCTCCAGCTGCCACTTTCTGCTTTCTTCATTTGTCTGTTCCTAGGCAGATTTTCATACTGTTCTTATGAGCCAATCATTTGCCCTGATTCCCATGGCCCAGCTCGGGGCAATGATCTGCTGCCCTGGTGGACTTTAATATTTTCATCAAAGCCATTTGTGATTAAGTGGGCACAGTATTTTTTTATGATGCTTAGCGTACAGTCAGGAAGCCTGCTTTTACAACTGAGCAGGATTATGCCTTCTTCCATGCTCCAGAATGTTAAGTATTTATAACAGATTAATTTTTAAAAATCTAATAAAACTATCAATTCAACCAGTCTGGCCTAGGGTACAACATGTGCATACTCTAAGATCCAGCAATCCCTCTGCCATGCATACACACTAGAGAAACTTTTGAAACTCTTGAATGTATGTACCCGGAAACAAAACAGAAATTAACTATAGGTCCTGTAACAATAGAATGGATAAATGACCTGTAGTATATTAACCAAATAAGCCAGTGACAACTTAAAAACAACAATCACATTATTTGTTTAATATCCTTAAAGGAATAATGTAGAACAAAACAGCAAGTAATAGAAGAATGCATACAGTATAATCATTCCACTCACATAAAGTTAAAAATAGGTAAAACTTAACATTACATCGTTAGAATATACACAAATGGCAAAACTATAAAGAAAAGGAAGAGAAAAATTAATACAAAGTTAGGTTAGAGGTCAACTTTAGAAGTATGACTGGGGGATGTGATTTGAGAGGAGCACACGAGGGAATTCAAAGGTGTTGGTAATATTCTATTTTGTAAGCTAGATGGTGTGTACACACTGCACATACATGTAAAATACTCTTGGGTATATATATTTCACAATTTGTAAAAAGAATGTACAAGAGGAAACACTCAAAAGTACAGTTGGTGATTTTTCCATCACCAACCAACCACTGTAATGATTAAAATAGACAGTGACTCTTCCCCTTCCTATGCAAATTTTCACATATGGAAGAAAAGTCTATGAGTTTTATGTAAGTTCTGCTGCTTTTGCTCTGGTTTTTTAAGAACTGATAATTTTAAAAGATCCCTCTTCTTGAAAACCATTGTACTCTCTCATACTATTTCCTAATTTTGTACAGGAGGTCAACTTGTATGGAGTGAGTCACGATATCTATCAATATTTATATCACAGGCAGTGTGAAACCAATAATACGTCCCAAAACTCAACATGGGGCTCAGGTTTAGTGATGGTAGGTCACATCTTAATTTTTTTCATTCTGAGTCAAGGAGGAAGAAGTCCAGAGAGTTTGGTCCTTGTATATTTAAGCATTATCTCAGACCTTGGAAACTCCTGTTATGTAATAAAGAGGAAGGACTCTTAATTATGTTCTACTTCTACCCCTTAATTTTTCAGAGGAGAGTACTGAGGCCAAGAGATGATCAATTAGTTGCCAGGGTTTCTCACTAGAAGGCCATGGAACCCGACTCTCCCTTAATCAAGTGCTCTTTACATGCAGCTTTTCATGCTAGTACCTAGTGCTTAAGCCTGAACCCTTGAGCCAGGGAGAGCGGTGTTCAAATCCCAGCTCTGCCACTTACTAACTGTGCACCTTTGGAAAAACTTACCTTCCCACAGACTTAAATTACAATTTTGCAAAATGGGGATAATAATCATTCTTATTCCACAGGGTTTGTGTGAGGTTTAAATGAGTTTATACACATATAGTACTTTATACACATATATATATACATACATACTCAGTATGTAATAAATAAGAAATAAATGGTAGCTATTGTTGCTATTACTATTAAAAAATAATCACCGTACCAAAAATTGATTTGTAATCAATTTTTGAAACTGGTATTGACCCTTACGTATTTCATAAAGCATATATCACACTGATAATGCTTTCCCAATTGCTAGAAAAGGACCTTTCAACATTTCCTTCTAGAATATTCTTATATGTTACATACAACAATATGTGACACACCTGGGTTAATTCTTGCTCTAACATTTACTACCTTGTTAAATTAATTTTTCTGAGCTCCAGTTTCTTTCATTATACAATAGTACATATAGAAGATTGTGTGAAAATTAAATTAAGATGATTTGTAGGAGAATCCTTGGGATATCATACATGCACAAACATCTTATTTTATATCTTTCTTAATAAATAACTCTTCAAAAGAAGGAAGAGAATAAAATTCTGGTTCCAGAACTAGGAGTAATTCTTAGGAGACAGTTATAAAATTAACAGTAGAGAGTGGATCTTGAAATCTACAAAGCATAATAAAAACATTCACAATATTATGATATCTAGTCTGATGTGTGCATTGCCCACCATTTTAACCCTGTATTTGCTAAAAGTGTTCTTGTCAATTTATTGAGTGGTATTTTCCTTGAGGCCAAATTCTCAAGGTTTCTTTTAGAGTCAATATTGCTTTATTACACTGTACAAAGTAATTATTCTTAGCCATTCAAACATTTTTAATTTCACTCAAAATATGAAAGTTAAACCACAACAGAAGTGTTCAACCTATTTATAGTTATCTATCTTTATGCCTGTAAATGTATCTTAGCTATACTATTTGCAATACAGAAATTACACTCTATCTTTACACTGCATGTTGACAGAGTGTGGGCTGTATGTTTTAAGATGAAATATCATTATCAATCTATATTTGGAAATACAAGGGATACTGCAGTCCTTTAGTTGACACACAGAAAAAAAGGGCCAAATTCATTTGGATGAAACATCTCTGATTCCAAAGATTCGTGAGCTCATAGCATGCCATAGATGGAAGAAATCTTAGAAATTGCCTGAAAAAGAACCTCACTTGACACATGAGGGAATTGAAAAGCCCCAAAAGCAAAATGACCTGTTCAGGTCTCACAGCAAGTGAATAAGGCTCAGAACTGAACCTGGAAACTGACACTCGGCATATGTGACTTCTGACAGCCTCTGAGGCCTATGACAGAAAAATTTACTGCCTGAAACAGCTTTCCAAAAGTTTCCCTCTATACTGGAACACCACTTACTCTTTTAGAGTTGGGGGTTAAGCAGGGGATGGATGAAAAGAACAACAGTTAGATATCAGACATTAGACAGGTGGCAAATCTTGAAGTGGCCCCAGACATACGATTTTCCCCCTAATTTAATCTCTGTAAATTTGTACAGCACTAAACTTGGTAGGAGAACAATACCAACATGTGCCACACTTCCAGCAGTGACTCCAAATATTTGTAGTTTGTGAATATAGGGGAAAATAAAGGAAAATGGAGCAATTGTTTAATGCAGGAGATTTGAGACTGGAAAGACATATACAACTACCAAGAAGCAGCCAGGAGATAAACATAATATGTGTCTCTCTACTGTTGTTAGTTCACTAATGGGAGGTAAGGAGACTTGTAGACAAACATACGTATGGAAGTCTTTGAATATCTTTTTTAGTGCCAGTTAATAATACCCAGTCCTCCCTCACTGTTGCCCACATGTGGGTATCCATGTTGATTTTCAGATGACCACAGTTTTGAAATACAAGTAAAGAGGGCAAAATGATACAGTCGAATATGTTCAATTCCAAAGAACCAACAAGACAGGATTGTAAGTTTTCTTAGGATAGGGATCCTGTCCTCATCTTCATCAGTGTGGTCCCAGATCTTTACCCAGGACTGGCAGTTGGTAGAGGATCCATGAATATTTATCTAATGAGTGAATGAGTGTCATTACTACCTCTTTAGAGATACTTGCTTTCCATAATCATATTAGACTTTAGCTTATTAAGACCAAATGCTTTAGCACGTAGATTTTAGCTTAAGTTTCAAGTGCGTTTGTTATTTGGTAAGATGTTGGTCAGTTCTAGAAGTAGACATTTTTCTTACTTCCAAGACCCTGTTATAACTAGGGTGGGGGTGGGGGTGGGGTCACTTAGAAGAATATGTTCAAAAAGTATAATTGATTTGATCTCTATAAGGAATTTTGATACAGGTTTTGTCCAATAATTAATTTTAACAAATGCTTCTTTGTTATGCGCAAGCCAGAAACTACACTAAGTTCTTGTAATAGAAAAATGATAAGAAAATAATGGCTTTAACTAGCATAATACTGTATTTATTTAATAACTCATGTGATATTGGTAAAAAAAAGATGGAGAGCTGGCTCTGTGCATTACTCTTTCTTTAGGAACTTAAATGATACTTTCAGAACTCTTTCTCTTTTTCTTTTTCTTTTCTTTCTCTCATCTAAGCTTCTCTTGGTAAACTGCCTTATTATCTCAGGCCTTTTTTTTTTTTTTAATAAACATTGACCATCTAAATCTCATCCTTCTAGCATCTGAGGAAAGAAAGGGCTTCTTTCTCAAAAACCATATATAAAAATACCAGCAAAGGATTCTGATAGGCTCTGATTGGGTCACATGGCCAAAGTTTGAAACACTTAATAGACCCAGGAGAATAGAGCATTCTGATTTATGCATATCCAGGCATGAACAGACATGAAGTGCTGTGAAGACCAGCCCCGACAGAGGCAAATAATTTGAATGGGACAAGTATTTTTCCAAGGGAGTCAAAGGAAAACATTGTTAATGTGAGAGTGGATGCTGGGAATATAAAAATTCCAAATCAAACAAATTGTTCCTACATTTTAAGTGTATATTCAGAAAACTATTCATTGAGTGGGTCCAATAGACACACAGATGGTGGCAACACAAAATTGTAAGTATCATGTAGCTATGCATAAAAAATGCCATGCATGCCAGGATGAAGCAGCGTTACTTTTCCTGGTAGAGAGGAAATGTTAGTAAGATCTAATAGAGATCTTAAAAGTCAGGTATAATTTTCTCCCAGAGGAAATGTGGAAGAGAAAGTAGTTAGTTCACTAATGGGAGGTAAGGAGACTTGTAGACAAACATATGTATGGAAGTCTTTGAATATCTTTTTTAGTGCCAGTTAATAATACCCAATCCTCCCTAGGTGAAGGCAGAAGGCAATGATAAACTTACCTACCTTAAGAACAACTGTTCAACAGACAAATCCATGAGAGATTGAGAGTAGATTATTGGTTGTCTGGGATTAGAGGTAAGGGAATAGGTAGTGATTAATGAGCATGGAGTTTCTTTTGGAATAATGAGAATGTTCTGGAATTAGAAGTGGTAATAGTTGCAGAACTTTGTGAATATACTAAAAATCATTGAATATACTTAAAAAGGATAAATTTTATGATATGTGAATTATATCTAAATACAAAATAAATTTTATAAAGGAATAACTTCAGCTTCAGTGAAATTTTGAAAGCTTAAGGAACAGTCATAAAAACAAATTCAAGGAAGATAAACTTGGGCCACCTTTGAAAAGCCTAGTAACTTAAGCCAGGGATTTTGGATTTTACCCAATTGGCCAAGACCAGGACTAGGGGGTGCAAAACTTAAGGGGCACCAAAAAAATTCAGTCGTCAAGATCAATAACATTTTAATGCAGTGTTTTAAAAAATAAAAATTAATGTAAAAAATGCATGGTGAATGGAACATTAAAGTTTAAAATAAAGATAGGATCATTGATAATGTGGAATCAAGGAATTTGGCAGAGACATCAAAGCTTTGGAACAATAACTTTGTGAAGGTTAGATGTAGAGGGAAAGACTGAGGCAGAGCAAGTCTTAGGAGGCTATTAGAATGTACCAGTAAGACATAACGAGGTTCTAAGTAGCCATGGTTGTATGGAAGAGAGAAAACCCTTCATCGGATACTTTGAGCTCATCTGCACCAGACACCTCCTGCCCTGCCTCAGATGGGTCTTTATGACTTCTCCACCATTGTTGCTGGCTTCTTTGTTTACCACAGTGCCTATTTGTCTGAAGAACTGACCTGAGTTCAAGAATTTTAGGAGTCATCAGGAAAATGATTTGACTGTGAGACAGCAACAGCATACAACCAGCTTTATTTGGGTGACCATGGACAGGTTTGCTTGAGAGGCATACCCAGAAGGAGAGCAGAGCAAGAGAATGCCCAGCAGAGGGGAATCAGAGAGGGAGCTTATAAGTCCAAGCGATGTTGTTCAGCAGCACAGCATGGAGTCTCTGGGTCAGAGAGTTCCCAAGGGCAGCAGCAGGTTGGGGTCTTTTATAGCCCTGGAATTTGTCTTATCTATGACTAGCAGATATTGGGGTGCAGTTTCATGAAATATTCAAAGCAGGCAGGCTCCAAATGTCTAAACAAATGTTTATTGGGGCTATATTTAAATAATTGGCTGTATAAAAGTTTGAACTGGTGCCAACAGTTTTTGAGGTAATGATCCCAACCTCCTGTGGAGAAGTAAACAATGTAGGGACCAATGCACAAGAACCATCTTTGGCCCATTTATAGAACAAGAGCATATTCAGATTTGCTAGGAACCAGAAAGAGCACCCATGATCTCTCCTTGACAAAAAAGAAAACAACACCAAAAAAACAGGTGGAGATTTGCTCCAACCAACCAAGATATAATACCAAGTGTATGTTCAAGAATAGGGAATTCATAGACCATACAAATGGGCTGTGAACATCCTCTTCTTCACAAAAAGTTACAGAAAAAAATAGAAAAAAGAAAATCTCTTATAAAATGAAATGTGTTAAAGAGATTTTTTGTTGTGCAAATGGTAGTAAAAAATCGCAGTAAACTGTATTTGAAATACTCAATTGTATTAATAGACTGAAAATTCAAGATGTAGGGAGGAGAAAGTGTTTTAAACATCTTTGTTTTAGGTATAGAGAATTCAAAAGATATTTCATTCTTGTGTCTATCAATTAGAGAAAAAGATTAAAGCTACTTTTACAAAATGCAAGGTTAAATATCAGTAAAATGAAAAATAGGGTAGATAGCTTTCAAAATTGGAGAAAACACTAAAACAAATGAACACAAAAGAACAGTCTATTTATCAGAAGAACAAAGATAAAGAATTATCAAGACAGCAAAAATAAAGATAGCTTAGAACAAAATGACAGAAAAAGGATTCAATATGTATTTTAAGAAAAATGTAAGTGGCTAATAAAAAACAAACACAAGAAACCATTTATAATCAGTAGAAAACAGTATCCACTGATATGCTACCCATATGAAATATGAAATATATCAGAAAAGTGTTACCAACAAATAAAGTGTAAAGATAGTAATAAAGAAAAAATAAGAAAGCAAGAGTTAACACCAGATGAAGAAAACTGCAGAATAAAAAATTTAAACCTGAGAATGAAGTGACTGTGTTATCTTGATGCAGAATACAAAATTAAGCAGGTATAATTTTAATGAACCATTAATGAACTGAGGACCTCACATCAAGTTACACAAAGGACAAAAGACGAAGTGATAAAGGAAACATTTCAAAAATATAGTGTAGGGGGCTTTTGAATGCATCTCCCTTAATTTTTGTCTTATTAAATGTGACCAAAAATAAACAAATTATACTGGATCTGAATAGTGCAATTAATAAAGTAGATTTAAAAGATCTATATTGAACTTTTACCATACAGAGAATGCATTTTATTTTCCAATATCGTTAGAACATTTTGAAACTATTAGCCCAAAAAAGAAAATCTTAGCATATTGCAAAGCAGAAACTGTATATACTGTATTTTTTAGCATGATGAAATGAAAATAGAAATTTTTTAAGAGGTTTAACATTTTTTTAAAAGAATTATCCTAAATAATTGTGTTAAGAGGAAATTAAAATGACATGGTATTTGAAAATCACCAAAGAAAATACTACATATAAAACTTATAGCATGTAGCCAAAGCTATAAACAGAAAAAGCATATCATTTCAGTTATTTCATTACTAAATTATAAAGAGTGACAATAATTGAATGAAGCATTTACCCCAAGGAGCTCTTTTTATAAAAGTAAAGGGAAGTGGGAAGAAAGGGTTAGTAAAGTAAAAGCAGAAATAAAAAACTAGGAGAAAACATAAAGATAGAAATGATCAATAAATCGCAAGATTCTTAAAGGATGATTAAAACAGCCAATATCTGGCACAACAAGTCAAAAAAGAAAAAGACAACCAACTGAGCATTAAGTAAAAAGAATATAAGACAACCACAGATTCAAAGTGGATAAACACTTCAGGCTACATATGTAATATATGAATCCTGGCTAATAAATGTAATGAAACTGATAAAAATGGATAACCTTTCTAGCAAAATAGACTTGTGTAGAAGAAGAAAAATGGACTAGAGTAGTAACCAAAAAAGAAATGAAAAAAAAAAAAGTTGCTCAAGAACTCCTCTTTCTTCCTCTTTCCCATTAAAAGTGGGGCTGGGCTCAAACAATTTTATAGATGGGCTTTTATTCATAGAAGGATGATTCCTACAACATTTAATAGGTTCCTAAACATGGAAAAAGAAGGATAATTCCTTGTTCTTTTCATCAGTTTAGCATAACCCTGATATCAAAATGGGACAAAAGCAGTTTCATTTTTTAAAAAATCTGGAGACCAGTCTTATCTATGAACTTAGTTCCGGAAATTCATCATTTAAAAAGTATATTACGTTGGGAACCAACTTATCCATTAAGCACAGGAGGCACCCTGCCTAGGGCCCTGTAATATAGTTTGTGAAATGATGTTTGACTCAGTTGTGAGGGCTTGACGAGAGGCGTGTAGGTTCCCTTTCTTGCAGAGGTAAGTTCATACCGCAAATGGTCCTCATTGCCCCAGGGTCAGTGTTACCTAATAGTTGGGGACAGCCGCTATGCCCCAAAGCCATGAAATTATTCAATTTAGCCAATCCACAGGGAGCCCCTGAAACCTAGCTAACTCACCCACTTGTCACAATAAGTCACCACTTACAGTTCCAGCTCACTGTTACCCTGTCCTTGGTGCAACACCCCGTGTGACCTTGGGTGGCAGCCTTCTCTCATTTGAAGCTATAAGTAATGACGACTTGCCTTTTACCATTCGAGTGCTTTGTGTCCTGCTATTCAAAGAACCCACAACCATAATTAATATCATACAATTATAAAACAGGTCCGTAATACTTTTAGGGGCTCATAAAAATGCTATAATTTCTTTTAAATTCAGAAGGAGAAAAAGTGAACTTTTAGGCCAAATAACATGTTTTATTATTAAACTATTAATAATTTGTCTTTATGCCACTACAGTAGTAAAATATGATTTTTTGTATCTTTTTTATTGCTTAAGGCAGACTTGCCTAAAGACCACAAAAGTCGTAATGGGTCCTGCTTTTAAATGGTGGCTTGACAACAGTTTGCAGGAGCATTTAGGTTTAACAGGACTGTGCCAGAGAAATTCCTGTGTATTTGATCACTGTAAGAATAAGAGCACCAGCTCTGGGATTCATTTTCTCATTCACAAATATACTATTTTCCAAATACATTTCATGGTGTCTCTTTGCAGAATGGTAATTTATAATGCCAAAAACAACAACAACAACAAAACAAACAAACTAACCGAAAAAACAAGGGCTTTAGCCTACAGCAAATATGTGTCTGCTTCCTTCCATAGCAAAAATCTGCAGCTTGAGGTAAGGAGGCAGACTGCCACCCCAGAGCCAGTATCAAATCAGTTCAAGTGAGCAAAACAAGGCTGGGGAACTGTTTTCTTAACTCAGCTTCACACCCTCACAGAAAGACAAGACCAACAGGGGCATCTCACTCCCGTGGTTCTATATGCCTCCACTGTCACTCATCACTGTGTCCCTCCCACCTAAAAAATCATAGAATTGATTAAGTCTGCAAAGCTTTGAGGGTAGCACATTCTCCACAATTCTGAAATGAATAGAAAATACAGTCGTAGAGATAAGTTTTTAAAAGATGGGGAGAAGGGAGTGTATGTGTTTGTAAGAAAAAAAAGGATAATGACTCATGGGGAGAAAAAAAGACAACTTTTTCTTAACAATAAGCTTCTTTAACATCTTTCATCCTGAACCCACAATTCTAATTTCATTGTTTTATTCCTTTCTCCCATATCAGTTCTTTTTTGAACTGTCAAGTCAGATCTCCCCTTTCTCCCTGCCTACCTAAAGCCTTTATGTACATTCCTTATTTATCTGTGATACTGACTTAACATTCATAGAAGATAAGGATCACCACTAAAGAAGCTAAAAGGATGGGTCCTTGTTCCAGCTTGGGGGTGGCAGCAGGGTAGTATTTAGGGAAGGTCCAGTCCAGGGGAAGTGGGCGACACTGAAGCCAGTCCTTGAAGTAAGAGATAGTCCAATATTTAGCCTCCATTTAAAACACAGGGGGCAATAAATAGAAACTAAGTTCCCTGAAAGTGTGTGTTGTAGTCAGAGCAGTAATAAAAATACCTAACTCCAGAGTTATCATGAAGATTAGAGAAAATGTACTATGAGCCCTTTGCAGAGGGCCTCATACATATAATAGGTGCTAAAAATGAGAATTGTTACTAGTATCAGTAGTATTGGCATCAGTCTGCCTAACAAAAGTCACTTTTATGTGGTTATTCCCCAATTTACAAATTTATCTCATTTAAATACATCTATTTATCTCATTTCCTCAGACTCTACAGGGGCAAGTACCTACATTCCTGCCTTTAAAGCCAAGAAAACTAAGATTTTAGAAATCTAAGCGACTTGACCCAAAACAGACCACTAATAAGAATAGAACCTGAAATTAAATGCAGGTCCTTTCATTCCAAATCCTGTGCTCTCTTTATTACATGTTGACTGTGATAATGTCAACTTGCTTAATATGCACGGCACGTTGTTTCTAAATTTGTCAGAACATTCATCCAGCCTCACTGTCTGCCATGTACAATTGATTGAAGAGATTTTCTAATGCTCCCTTTGAATATCTTTATTTCCTCTTCCCACAAATACATAATTTAATTCCTAGCCATCAGTACAATGTTGAACATTTGCTAAAAAAGTAGATTCAAGATGAGGTGTTATTTTAGAGTATACAATGCACAGAATAAGGGGTAGTTTTTAAAAATCCCTACGCTATATGTTAAGTGTTTCTAAAATGAAATTGATGCACTTCCTAACATTTTATACTTTTATATTTCTTATAATGCTACCAATGGTTATGGAATCTTCCTTTCTATTCACTAGATTTATTACTTTATTTTTGTTAAGTCTTAGTCACAAATGATGTTCTCAGTGATCATCATTGATTGCCAACCTCTAGCCCTTATTTTGTCTCCTATTATTGCTTTCTTTCTCATCTTCATTGTATTCTAGGTGGTGACTGCCAATTTTCTAACATTGCACGCAAAGAAATCCTGACTTTAAGTGAAGGCTCTAGCTGAGCATGTGAGTGAGAAATTAAGACTTTGAGGGGTTACACTCAGAGAAAAGCTAACCAGCAGCTAAAAGCAAATTGCTAAATTATAGTGTGCTGGTTGTTCAATTACTGGAAACTGCTGCAAAAACCAGAGCAAGACCTCAGAATAGTGGTAGAATCAATCCAGGGAAAGTACAGACGTGAGACTCAGATCTATCAGATTGAACTCATCCAGTGACGAACAATTTTCTTGTTTTAGTAAAAGGAGAATACTTTTTTTTTTTCTTTCTCCAATACTTGGGAAATAAGGAGCTGCATGCAAGGATGGGAGAGAACAAGAAAAGTCTGAGTGAATCTTGAAGCAATTGCTCAAACTCCAAGAAATGAAGGAATAAATTAGAACAATCAAATAAAAAGCAGAGAGAGCCACAAGGCTATTAGTGACTGTATCAAGGAAGGAAAGCATTAATATGATGCTGGCCCCACAGCAACAATTGTCCCTGAAGGCAGCTGTTTCAATTCTCTAATGCCCGCAGTACTGCATACAGGCATTGTTCAGATATGTGGGGTTCTGCTTCCTGGTTTATGGAACGGGTCCTCTGGCTTAAAAAGGAACAGATGAATCCTAGTGATGTAGATTAAAATATGCTCAAGTTGCTATGTCCAGAGGGTTCTGGAAACCAAGTGAGATGCTCTGTGTCATGCTGGAGGACTGGAAATGGCTCTCTTGGAGCTCCTTGTCTCTCTTCACAGCAGTGGCAGCTTTATTTGCTCAGTTGTACTGTGTTGCCAGCACACACCGCATGCTGCTATGGAGGCCTAAAACCCTGTAGATTGACTTTGTTTTCTTCATCTTGGGGAACACCAAAAAACCCCAGAAACCTCTAAGGTTGTTTCTGCCTCCTCTTCTGTTTTATACCATTGGAGGGCTGTAAATGGAGTTATGATTGTTAACTGGCCATTATCTGAATGGGAAATTACAATTCTGTCAGAAAAATGCCTTTAAAGAGGCAGTGAAAACACTAGTTAAGTGTATTGGAATGCATGTAAGGTACAAGATCAAAGTACTGAATCTGTAAATATGCTGTGGCCAGTTGTACCCTGAAAAGGGCATTAAGGACACCAATGCTGGTTACAGAAAGGGGAGTTTTCAAGTCAGGGGTGAACACTGTCATGAGTGTTTTCCAATATGTATTACATTCTTTTTTCCTTTTATTATTTTTTCTATTCTGGTTCATTTAAGGTAGCTTCCCACCACCCACCCCTTGGCCAAAGAACTGTCTCCATTATTTTATAAGGTAGTTCTTTAACTAACATGCATTTATCCATTGCCTGACTCACTATAAATAGTTCAGTTTTACATGCCTGCCAAAAAGAAATGCAAACAGGCACACATTTAGTAGCTCAGTATATTTTCTCAAGCCTTGCAGGGATTTCAGGCCTACACTATTTTCTTTCATGTATTATTTTACTTGTTCTCCCATATTTTTCTGCATCGTTCAAAAATCACATACTTTCAGCTACCATGTGAGAATTCTGGCTGCGTGGTTACACAAACCAAAGTCTTATTACAGGAAACTTTTGTCTCTTGTTTGATAAATTGAATTTTTTTAAAACTCCTTGACTTACAAAAAAAAAAAAAGTGACTCTTGGTTTCTTCTAAGATTTCTTGTCCTAGTAATGCTGTAAATCGGCTGTAAATCAGGGATCTGCAAATTTTTTCTGTCAAGGGACAGATAGCAAATATTTTTGGCTCTATAGGCCGTATGGTCTCTGTTGCAGCTACTCAGTTCTGCTCTTGCAGTTCAAAAGTAGTCACATAAATGAATGAATGTGGTGTGTTCTAAAAAAATGCCTTATTTATGGACATTGAAATTTGAATTTCATATAATTTTTATGTGTCATGAAATATTCTTCTTTTCATTTTTTCCCAACCATTTCAAAGTGTAAAAAACATTCTTAGCTCACAGGTCTCGAAAAACAGGAAGGGGCTGAATTTGGTTTGTGGGCTGTAGTTGGCTGATCCTTGCTATAAATTTAATTTTTTTTTCCAATTAGAGGAAGCCTGTGCTGTACTAAGGTATTAGTAATCGGGTACTGTAGCTACATTGAAAAAGTATTCATTTGCTATGAAAAAAATGTAAGCTGACTAATAAAACTCTGAGAATGAAAAGCAGAATATTGAGAAACTACTTTTAATATTTTCAGTCTCGTGAGTTACATGAATAAAGTGTTGCATTGTTTGACTCAATCTTTAAGCAACATTTATGGATTACAGCCAGTGCCTTTATTATGGTGAAGAGGTTTTGGAATTAAATTTTCTGAACTTATACACAGATTTTATAATTCAGTGAAGAGGAAAAACTTGCCCTATCAATAAATCAGCTACTTCCACCTTACTATATCTCCATTTCCAGTGGTTTTGTTTTTAGGGAAAGGGATTCTTTGTTTTACTGGATTACCCATACAATGAAGCTATCAGAAGAGTGAGTAGCCTAATATAAGATTTACATCTTGATTACAGTGTGGTTAACTCAATTGTTCCTTCAAATGACATGTATTTCATTTGCTATTTTTTCAGCTGGTTTCACAGTTCATGGCCATCAGGCATATTTCTAGATTCCAAGGGATAACATTTTGAAAGTATTTCCAAACTGCCACAATACAGTCCAAGATAATAGTATTTAAAGACATGTCCATACTGGATCACACGAACACAATTCATTATTATTATTATATAAACAATGAGACCATTTGGAGAAAGCAGACTCTTTAAAACCAGGCAGTTTATTTCTAAATAGAGCTTATTTAATCTTATATAATCACACAACATTCCTCTTTGCTCTTTTCCCAAGAAACAAAGAAATTAACATTTGAACTTTAGATAAACAGGAACAGAATATATAATTCTTATTAACAATCATTGTTTTTGGGTGTCACGTGGCAATTCCGGATGGGCTGTGTGCCCATAGTTTGTATTACCTGCTTTTTAAGTAGAATGACGGATTATGCATTTCTCTCCTCCCATATTTCTCTACTTCAGGGTTATCAATAATTTTTAAAGCTCATATGTTTCATATTCTTCTTAAATCTCAAATCTGATCATATTATTCCTCTGCTCCAAAACATACAACATCTAATCACTTAAACAAAGATAAAGTTCAAACATTTTTGCCAGTTGCTCAAGTGTCTCAATAATTTGATTATTTCAATTGGCCACCTTGAATTTTCACAATATTCCTTTTTCATCACACATCCATCCTTTCATTCTTATTCTCCCACAGACTCACCTTCCACCTCATTCTCTCCATGCCTTTGATCTGGCTGTTTCCTCAGGGCTATCTACAAAGCCTTCCCTACTTATAGCAGCCTGTCAACACACCCTTCACCTTTCAAGGCCCAGGTCAAAACTCAACTGTTCCCAAGATACTTCTAAAAAACTCAAATCAAAATTATGCTCTACAACTCTCAGATAATCATGGTCATTCACAGTCCTTGGAATTGAAGTGTTTATATATGGGTCTCTCCTTTATTCCAGGCTATAAGACCATGAAGGACAGGCATGTTTTTAACCTCTGAGTGTTCCAAGGCATCTGGCATGATGCTTAGCAGACATAAAAGCAAAGGGCAGACTTCCAGGAAGATGGCAGAATACATCTAGTTGTCCACCAGCAAACAACTAGAGAACAGGCAGAATGACCAAAGCAGCAGTTCTGGAGTCTGAGTGACCAGAGAAGAACCTCTGCATTATATAAGGAAGACCTGGATGGACAAGCAGAGAAACTACAACTGAGAAATTGGGGTGAGTGTACTCTTCATGGCCATCCTTAAGGCCCGCCACTGTGTGATGGGCAGATCAGGCAGCCAAAAAGCAGCACATGTCTGCTTCTGAGAGGTGGGGAAGGCAATCCTCTCAGCCCCGCAGCCTAGCATTACTGTGTGGGAACTCGGGAGCCAGTAGACTCATTTTATCCACATACAGAGACTCTGCTGTGGTATCCAGTGCCTACCTCAACCCTGAGGCAGGCCACTGTGGGCGCCTGGACTTGGGGGAGTCTGGGAAGCCCTCCCCTTGGGAGAAGAAGGGGATGCAGAGTAGAGCCGATCTAACAAATGGCTTGTGAGAGACATTTTGTGTCCCACTACCTTGAGCCTATCTACACAGGGGCTCAAGGTGCTCACTGTGTACATGAGCAGAGAGGCAAGGGCGAGGGATTGCATTGCACCTCTCCCCCACTCCTGAGGTGGTCTTGCTGCTCGATGAAAAACAGCACTCCTGGGCCAGCCTCTGGCTGGTGAAGTTGAGACTCTCTGTCCTGCAGCAGAGTCTTTCCACTCAGGAGTCTGGGAATCAGCAAACCCCTTGCACCTACAAACTGGAGTCTTTGCAGTAGTGCACAGTGCCCATACCCTACCCCCCAGAGCCAGTGGCTTGCAGCATGCCCCGGGGCCTGCAGCCTTGACTGGATTTTCACCTGGTCTGGACCCTGCCCAGTGGGCTGCTGCAGTCAGGGAGAGGCAGGGTTGTGGGGAAGAGGTGGCCTAAGACTGTGGAAAGTGCAGTTGGGCAAGCTGCTTCTCTGCCCAGCCTCCAACAGACTTCTGAAAAGGGCTGCAATCCCTGAATTAGGCCCTGATCTTGGTTTGGCTGGGAATTACTGACCAAACAAGAGCCAAAGAAGTCCTTCAATGTAAACCCAAACAAAAACAAAATACTAGACAAGTGAGGAAAATCAACTTTCAAAATAACCTTATCAAGATAATCAAATGCCAAGAAACTACCAAAAAACAAAACAAAACAAAACACAAACCATATGAAAAAGCAAGAAGATACAGCCAAGTCAAATGATCAAAATAAAAAGCTGAACAGGCACAGAATTTGGAACAACTAATCAGAGATGTTCAAATGACTCTCCTAAATAACTTCAGTGAGTTGGGTAATGAAATAAAGGATATCAAGAAGACACTAGAAGAACATAAAGAAGAATTTCAAAGAATGGATAGAAAAACAGCAGATCTTTTGGAAATGAAAGATATTGTAGATCAAATTAAAAATATATTAGAGATACACAACAGCATATTTGAGGAGGTAGAAGAAAGAATAAACAAACCAGAGGACAGACAACTGAATACAAATGCACAAAAGAACAAATGGTGAAAAAGACAGAAAAATTCTAATTGTATCTCAGGAAAGTGATGGACAACAGAAAGCACACAAATATAAGAATCATTGGTGTCCCAGAAGGAGAAGAGTAAAGGGTTAGGAAGATTATTTGAGGAGATAATTGGGGAAAACTTCCCAACCCTTAAAAATATATAAATATGCAAATTGAAGAAGGCTAATGAACTCCAAATAGAATAAATTCAAATAGACCCACTTCAAGACACATTCTAATTACACTATCAAATGCTGAAGAGAAAGAGAGCTTCCTGAGAGCAGCAAGAGAAAATTAATAAACCACAAAAAGGGAAGTTACATAAAACTAAGTGCTGACTACTCATCGGGCACCATGGAGGTGAGAAGGCAGTGGTATGATATATTTAAGATTCTGAAAGAGAAAAATTGCCAGCCAAGAATTCTTTATCCAGCAAAGCTGTCCTTCAAAAGTGAGGGAGAGTTTAAAATATTCACAGATAAACAAATGCTGACAGAATTTTTAAACAAGAGACCTGACTTTTAAGAAATACTAAAGGGAGTTCTGCAAACTGGAAAAAAAAAAAAAAAAAAAACAGAACAGAAAAAGCAGGAGAGAGAGACTTGGGAGAGAGAATAGAAATGATAATCAGTTAGGGTAACTAAAAGTAAGGATAAAAAGAGATTAAAATACTAGATCTGACAAAAGTCAAGGAATAAATGGTTGAAGTAAGGAAAGTTTCTACAGTATTAACATTGAATGCTAATGGATTCAACTCCCCGATAAAAAGACACAGGTTGGATGAATGGATAAAAAATATGATCCACCTATATGCTGTTTACAAGAGACTCACTTTAGACCCAAAGATACAAATAGATTGAAAGTGAATGGATGGAAAAAGTTATTCCATGTAAGCAATCACTAAAAAAAAAAAAAAAATGGGAGTAGCTATACTAATATCAGATAAATAGACTTTAAATGCAAATATGTTATAATAGACAATGAAGGACACTATATATTAATAAAAGGGGTAATTCACCAAGAAGAAATAACAATCATAAATGTTTATGCACCCAATCAAGTTTTCAAAAGTACATAAGGGAAACACTGGCAAAACTGAAAGAGGCAATAGAAGTTTCTACATTAATAGTGGGAGTCTTCAACACATCACTCTCTCCAACAGACAGAACAACTAGGCAGAGGATCAATAAGGAAATAGTGAACCTAAATAATATGATAAATGAATTAGACCTAACAGACATATATAGATCGTTGCATCCCCAAACAGGATATACATTCTTCTCAAGTGCTCATGGAACATTCTCCAGGATAGATCATATGCTGGGGCATAAAACAGGTATTAACTTTAAAAAGATTGAAATTATTAGAAGCATGTTTTCTGATCACAATGGTATTAAGTTGGAAATCAACACCACTGAAGAATTAGATCTTTCACAAACATATGGAGGCTAAACAACACACTCCTAAACAATCAGTGGTTCAAAGAAGAAACTGCAAGAGAAATCTGTAAGTATCTGGAGATAAATGAAAATGAGAATACAATATATCAAAACTTATGGGATGCAGCGAAGGCAGTGCTGAGAGGAAGATTCATAGCTCTAAATGCCTACATGAAAAAAGAAGAAAGAGCTAAACCAATGACTTAAGTGAACAACTGGAGAAACTGAAAAGAACAGCAAACTAATCCCCAAGCAAGCAGAAGGCAAGAAATAGCAAAGATTAAAGTGGAAATAAATGAAGTGGAGAACAGCAAACTAATCCCCAAGCAAGCAGAAGGCAAGAAATAGCAAAGATTAAAGTGGAAATAAATGAATTGGAGAACAACAACAACAACAACAAAAAACAATAGAGAAAATCAATAAAACCAAAAGTTGGTTCCTTGAGAAGACCAACAAGATTGACAAACCCTTAGCTAGACTGACAAAGTAAAAAAAAAAAAAAAAAAAAAACTAAAATCAGAAAAGAGAGGTGGATCATTATCAGGGATCCCAAAGAAATAAAAAAGATCTTAAGAAGATACTATGTACAACTGTATGCCAACAGACCAGACAACTTAGATGAAATCGACAACCTCTTAGAAACACATGAACATCCTATACTGACTTGAGAAAAAATAGAAGACTTCAACAAACTAATCACAAGTAAAGGGATTCAATCAGTCATCAAAAATCTCCTACTAAGAAAAGCTCAGGGCCTCACAGGGGAAGAAGTTACAGATGGCTTCACAGGGGAATTTTATCACACATTCCAAGAATTAAAACCCTTTCTGCTCAAGAAAGCCCGGAACTGCGTGGACTGGACACCACAGAGCAATCTGTCTTTGGGCATACTTCATACAACACTCATGAAAATGTCGAACTGCTGAGATCAGAGAAATCTGTAAGTTTTTGCGGCCAGGGGACCCGCGCCCCTCCCTGCCAGGCTCAGTCCCGTGGGAGGAGGGGCTGTCAGCTCCGGGAAGGAGAAGGGAGAACTGCAGTGGCAGCCCTTATCGGAAACTCATTCTACTGATCCAAACTCCAACCATAGATAGACTGAGACCAGACACCAGAGAATCTGAGAGCAGCCAGCCCAGCAGAGAGGAGACAGGCACAGAGGAAAAAAAACAACACGAAAAAGTCCAAAATAAAAGCAGAGGATTTTTGGAGTTCTGGTGAACACAGAAAGGGGAAGGGCGGAGCTCAGGCCTTGAGGCGCATATGCAAATCCCGAAGAAAAGCTGATCTCTCTGCCCTGTGGACCTTTCCTTAATGGCCCTGGTTGCTTTGTCTATTAGCATTTCAATAACCCATTAGATCTCTGAGGAGGGCGCTTTTTTTTTTTTTTTTTTTTTAATCCTTTTTTCTTTTTCTAAAACAATTACTCTAAGAAGCCCAATACAGAAAGCTTCAAAGACTTTCAATTTGGGCACGTCAAGTCAAGAGCAGAACTAAGAGAGCTCTGAGACAAAAGGCAATAATCCAGTGGCTGAGAAAATTCACTAAACACCACAACTTCCCAAGAAAAGGGGGGTGTCCGCTCACAGCCACCATCCTGGTGGACAGGAAACACTCCTGCCCATCGCCAGCCCCATAGCCCAGAGCTGTCCCAGACAACCCAGTGTGATGGAAGTGCTTCAAATAACAGGCACACACCACAAAACTGGGTGTGGACATTAGCCTTCCCTGCAACCTCAGCTGATTGTCCCAGAGTTGGGAAGGTGGAGCAGTGTGAATTAACAAAGCCCCATTCAGCCATCATTTGAGCAGACTGGGAGCCTCCCTACACAGCCCAGCAGCCCAGAACTGCCCTGGGGGGACGGCACTCACCTGTGACATAGCACAGTCATCCCTCAACAGAGGACCCGGGGTGCACAGCCTGGAAGAGGGGCCCACTTGCAAGTCTCAGGAGCCATACACCAATACCAAGGACTTGTGGGTCAGTGGCAGAGACAAACTGTGGCAGGACTGAACTTAAGGATTAGACTATTGCAGCAGCTTTAAAACTCTAGGATCACCAGGGAGATTTGATTGTTAGGGCCACCGCCCCTCCCCGACTGCCCAGAAACACGCCCCACATACAGGGCAGGCAACACCAACTACACACGCAAGCCTGGTACACCAATTGGGCCCCACAAGACTCACTCCCCCACTCACCAAAAAGGCTAAGCAGGGGAGAACTGGCTTGTGGAGAACAGGTGGCTCGTGGACGTCACCTGCTGGTTAGTTAGAGAAAGTGTACTCCACGAAGCTGTAGATCTGATAAATTAGAGATAAGGACTTCAATAGGTCTACAAACCCTAAAAGAACCCTATCAAGTTCAGTAAATGCCACGAGGCCAAAAACAAGAGAAAATTATAAAGCATATGAAAAAACCAGACGATATGGAAAACCCAAGCCCAAGCACCCAAATCAAAAGACCAGAAGAGACACAGCACCTAGAGCAGCTACTCAAAGAACTAAAGATGAACAATGAGACCATAGTACGGGATATAAAGGAAATCAAGAAGACTCTAGAAGAGCATAAAGAAGACATTGCAAGACTAAATAAAAAAATGGATGATCTTATGGAAATTAAAGAAACTGCTGACCAAATTAAAAAGACTCTGGACACTCATAGTACAAGACTAGAGGAAGTTGAACAACGAATCAGTGATCTGGAAGATGACAGAATGGAAAATGAAAGCATAAAAGAAAGAATGGGGAAAAAAATTGAAAAAATCGAAATGGACCTCAGGGATATGATAGATAATATGAAACGTCCAAATATAAGACTCATTGGTGTCCCAGAAGGGGAAGAAAAGGGTAAAGGTCTAGGAAGAGTATTCAAAGAAATTGTTGGGGAAAACTTCCCAAATCTTCTAAACAACATAAATACACAAATCATAAATGCTCAGCGAACTCCAAATAGAATAAATCCAAATAAACCCACTCCAAGAAATATACTGATCACACTGTCAAACACAGAAGAGAAGGAGCAAGTTCTGAAAGCAGCAAGAGAAAAGCAATTCACCACATACAAAGGAAACAGCATAAGACTAAGTAGTGACTACTCAGCAGCCACCATGGAGGCAAGAAGGCAGTGGCACGATATATTTAAAATTCTGAGTGAGAAAAATTTCCAGCCAAGAATACTTTATCCAGCAAAGCTCTCCTTCAAATTTGAGGGAGAGCTTAAATTTTTCACAGACAAACAAATGCTGAGAGAATTTGCTAACAAGAGACCTGCCCTACTGGAGATACTAAAGGGAGCCCTACAGACAGAGAAACAAAGACAGGACAGAGAGACTTGGAAAAAGGTTCAGTGCTAAAGAGATTCGGTATGGGTACAATAAAGGATATTAATAGAGAGAGGGAAAAATATGGCAAACATAAACCAAAGGATAAGATGGCCGATTCAAGAAATGCCTTCACGGTTATAACGTTGAATGTAAATGGATTAAACTCCCCAATTAAAAGATATAGATTCGCAGAATGGATCAAAAAAAATGAACCATCAATATGTTGCATACAAGAGACTCATCTTAGACACAGGGACACAAAGAAACTGAAAGTGAAAGGATGGAAAAAAATATTTCATGCAAGCTACAGCCAAAAGAAAGCAGGTGTAGCAATATTAATCTCAGATAAAATAGACTTCAAATGCAGGGATGTTTTGAAAGAAAAAGAAGGCCACTACATACTAATAAAAGGGGCAATTCAGCAAGAAGAAATAACAATCGTAAATGTCTATGCACCCAATCAAGGTGCCACAAAATACATGAGAGAAACACTGGCAAAACTAAAGGAAGCAATTGATGTTTCCACAATAATTGTGGGAGACTTCAACACATCACTCTCTCCTATAGATAGATCAACCAGACAGAAGACCAATAAGGAAATTGAAAACCTAAACAATCTGATGAATGAATTAGATTTAACAGACATATACAGGACATCACATCCCAAATCACCAGGATACACATACTTTTCTAGTGCTCATGGAACTTTCTCCAGAATAGATCATATGCTGGGACATAAAACAAGCCTCAATAAATTTAAAAAGATTGAAATTATTCAAAGCACATTCTCTGACCACAATGGAATACAATTAGAAGTCAATAACCATCAGAGACTTAGAAAATTCACAAATACCTGGAGGTTAAACAACAGACTCCTAAACAATCAGTGGGTTAAAGAAGAAATAGCAAGAGAAATTGCTAAATATATAAAGACGAATGAAAATGAGAACACAACATACCAAAATCTATGGGATGCAGCAAAAGCAGTGCTAAGGGGGAAATTTATAGCACTAAACGCATATATTAAAAAGGAAGAAAGAGCCAAAATCAAAGAACTAATGGATCAACTGAAGAAGCTAGAAAATGAACAGCAAACCAATCCTAAACCAAGTACAAGAAAAGAAATAACAAGGATTAAAGCAGAAATAAATGACATAGAGAACAAAAAAACAATAGAGAGGATAAATATCACCAAAAGTTGGTTCTTTGAGAAGATCAACAAGATTGACAAGCCCCTAGCTAGACTGACAAAATCAAAAAGAGAGAAGACCCATATAAACAAAATAATGAATGAAAAAGGTGACATAACTGCAGATCCTGAAGAAATTAAAAAAATTATAAGAGGATATTATGAACAACTGTATGGCAACAAACTGACAATGTAGAAGAAATGGACAATTTCCTGGAAACATATGAACAACCTAGACTGACCAGAGAAGATATAGAAGACCTCAACCAACCCATCACAAGCAAAGAGATCCAATCAGTCATCAAAAATCTTCCCACAAATAAATGCGAGGGCCAGATGGCTTCACAGGGGAATTCTACCAAACTTTCCAGAAAGAACTGACACCAATATTACTCAAACTCTTTCAAAACATTGAAGAAATTGGAACACTACCTAACTCATTTTATGAAGCTAACATCAATCTAATACCAAAACCAGGCAAAGATGCTACAAAAAAGGAAAACTACCGGCCAATCTCCCTAATGAATATAGATGCAAAAATCCTCAACAAAATACTTGCAAATCGAATCCAAAGACATATTAAAAAAATCATACACCATGACCAAGTGGGGTTCATTCCAGGCATGCAAGGATGGTTCAACATAAGAAAAACAATCAATGTATTACAACACATTAAAAACTCGAAAGGGAAAAATCAATTGATCATCTCAATAGATGCTGAAAAAGCATTTGACAAAATCCAACATCCCTTTTTGATAAAAACACTTCAAAAGGTAGGCATTGAAGGAAACTTCCTGAACATGATAAAGAGCATATATGAAAAACCCACAGCCAGCATAGTACTCAATGGTGAGAGACTGAAAGCCTTCCCTCTAAGATCAGGTACAAGACAAGGATGCCCGCTGTCACCACTGTTATTCAACATTGTGCTGGAAGTGCTAGCCAGGGCAATCCGGCAAGACAAAGAAATAAAAGGCATCCAAATTGGAAAAGAAGAAGTAAAACTGTCATTGTTTGCAGATGATATGATCTTATATCTGGAAAACCCTGAGAAATCGACGATACAGCTACTAGAGCTAATAAACAAATTTAGCAAAGTAGCGGGATACAAGATTAATGCACATAAGTCAGTCATGTTTCTATATGCTAGAAATGAACAAACTGAAGAGACACTCAAGAAAAAGATACCATTTTCAATAGCAACTAAAAAAATCAAGTACCTAGGAATAAACTTAACCAGAGATGTAAAAGACCTATACAAAGAAAACTGCACAACTCTACTAAAAGGAATAGAAGGGGACCTTAAAAGATGGAAAAATATTCCATGTTCATGGATAGGAAGGCTAAATGTCATTAAGATGTCAATTCTACCCAAACTCATCTACAGATTCAATGCAATCCCAATCAAAATTCCAACAACCTACTTTGCAGACTTGGAAAAGCTAGTTATCAAATTTATTTGGAAAGGGAAGATGCCTCGAATTGCTAAAGACACTCTAAAAAAGAAAAACGAAGTGGGAGGACTTACACTCCCTGACTTTGAAGCTTATTATAAAGCCACAGTTGCCAAAACAGCATGGTACTGGCACAAAGATAGACATATAGATCAATGGAATCGAATTGAGAATTCATAGATAGACCCTCAGATCTATGGCCGACTGATCTTTGATAAGGCCCCCAAAGTCACTGAACTGAGCCATAATGGTCTTTTCAACAAATGGGGCTGGGAGAGTTGGATATCCATATCCAAAAGAATGAAAGAGGACCCCTACCTCACCCCCTACACAAAAATTAACTCAAAATGGACCAAAGATCTCAGTATAAAAGAAAGTACCATAAAACTCCTAGAAGATAATGTAGGAAAACATCTTCAAGACCTTGTATTAGGCGGCCACTTCCTAGACTTTACACCCAAAGCACAAGCAACAAAAGAGAAAATAGATAAATGGGAACTCCTCAAGCTTAGAAGTTTCTGCACCTCAAAGGAATTTCTCAAAAAGGTAAAGAGGCAGCCAACTCAATGGGAAAAAATTTTTGGAAACCATGTATCTGACAAAAGACTGATATCTTGCATATACAAAGAAATCCTACAACTCAATGACAATAGTACAGACAGCCCAATTATAAAATGGGCAAAAGATATGAAAAGACAGTTCTCTGAAGAGGAAATACAAATGGCCAAGAAACACATGAAAAAATGTTCAGCTTCACTAGCTATTAGAGAGATGCAAATTAAGACCACAATGAGATACCATCTAACACCGGTTAGAATGGCTGCCATTAAACAAACAGGAAACTACAAATGCTGGAGGGGATGTGGAGAAATTGGAACTCTTATTCATTGTTGGTGGGACTGTATAATGGTTCAGCCACTCTGGAAGTCAGTCTGGCAGTTCCTTAGAAAACTAGATATAGAGCTACCATTCGATCCAGCGATTGCACTTCTCGGTATATACCCGGAAGATCGGAAAGCAGTGACACGAACAGATATCTGCACGCCAATGTTCATAGCAGCATTATTCACAATTGCCAAGAGATGGAAACAACCCATATGTCCTTCAACAGATGAGTGGATAAATAAAATGTGGTATATACACACGATGGAATACTACGCGGCAGTAAGAAGGAACGATCTCGTGAAACATGACAACATGGATGAACCTTGAAGACATAATGCTGAGCGAAATAAGCCAGGCACAAAAAGAGAAGTATTATATGCTACCACTAATGTGAACTTTGAAAAATGTAAAACAAATGGTTTATAATGTAGAATGTAGGGGAACTAGCAGTAGAGAGCAATTAAGGAAGGGGGAACAATAATCCAAGAAGAACAGATAAGCTATTTAACGTTCTGGGGATGCCCAGAAATGACTATGGTCTGTTAAATTCTGATGGATATAGTAGGAACAAGTTCACAGAAATGTTGCTATATTATGTAACTTTCTTGGGGTAAAGTAGGAACATGTTGGAAGTTAAGCAGTTATCTTAGGTTAGTTGTCTTTTTCTTACTCCCTCGTTATGGTCTCTTTGAAATGTTCTTTTATTGTATGTTTGTTTTCTTTTTAACTTTTTTTTTCATGCAGTTGATTTAAAAAAGAAGGGAAAGTTAAAAAAAAAAAAAGAAAGAAAGAAAAACAAACAAACAAAAAAAGATGTAGTGCCCCCTTGAGGAGCCTGTGGAGAGTGCAGGGGTATTCGCCTAACCCACCTCCATGGTTGCTAACATGACCACAGACATAGGGGACTAGTGGTTTGATGGGTTGAGCCCTCTACCATAAGTTTTACCCTTGGGAAGACGGTTGCTGCAAAGGAGAGGCTAGGCCTCCCTATTTTTGTGCCTAAGAGTCTCCTCCTGAATGCCTCTTTGTTGCTCAGATGTGGCCCTCTCTCTCTGGCTAAGCCAACTTGAAAGGTGAAATCACTGCCCTCCCCCCTACGTGGGATCAGACACCCAGTGGAGTGAATCTCCCTGGCAACGTAGAATATGACTCCCGGGGAGGAATGTAGACCCGGCATCGTGGGACGGAGAACATCTTCTTGACCAAAAGGGGCATGTGAAAGGAAATGAAATAAGCTTCAGTGGCAGAGAGATTCCAAAAGGAGCCGAGAGGTCACTCTGGAGGGCACTCTTATGCACACTTTAGACAACCCTTTTTAGGTTCTAAAGAATTGGGGTAGCTGGTGGTGGATACCTGAAACTATCAAACTACAACCCAGAACCCATGAATCTCGAAGACAGTTGTATAAAAATGTAGCTTATGAGGGGTGACAATGGGATTGGGAAAGCCATAAGGACCACACTCCACTTTGTCTAGTTTATGGATGGATGAGTAGAAAAATAGGGGAAGGAAACAAACAGACAAAGGTACCCAGTGTTCTTTTTTACTTCAATTGCTCTTTTTCACTCTAATTATTATTCTTGTTATTTTTGTGTGTGTGCTAATGAAGGTGTCAGGGATTGATTTAGGTGATGAATGTACAACTATGTAATGGTACTGTAAACAATCGAAAGTACGATTTGTTTTGTATGACTGCGTGGTATGTGAATATATCTCAATAAAATAATGATTAAAAAATAATAATAAAAAAAAATAAAAAAATAAAACCCTTTCTGCTCAAACTCTTTCAAAAAAGTGAAGGAAATGAAACACTATCTAACTCATTCTTTGAAGCTAATATCACTCGAATACCAAAACCTGATGAAGATACAAGAGACGAAAGCTACCTACCAATCTCCGTAATGAATATAGATGCAAAAATTCTCAACAAAATATTTGTAAATCAAATCCAATGGCACATTAAAAGAGTTATATACCACAGCCAAATGAGGTTTATTCCAGGCATGCAAGGGTGATTCAACACAAGAATATCAGTTAATGTAATACAATACATTAACAAATTGAAAGGGGAAAATCACGTGATCATCTTGATTGATGCTGAAAAGGTATTCAACAAAATTCAACATCTTTTCTTTATAAAAACACTTCACAAGGTAGGAATCAAAGAAACTTCCTCCCTGTGATAAAGGGCACATACGAAAAACCCACAGCCAGCATCATACTCAATGGTGACAGACTGAAAGCCTTTCCTCTGAGATTGAAAACAAGACAAGGATGCCACTGTCACCCCTGTTATTCAACATTGTGCTATAGGTTCTAGAGAGAGCCATTAGGCAAGAAAAAGAAATAAAAGGCATTCAAATAGGAAAGGAAGAATTAAAACTCTCATTATTTGCAGACAACAAGATCCTGTATTTGGAAAATTCTAAGAAATCTACAACAAAGCTACTTGAGCTAATAAACAAATTCAGCAAAATGGCAGGATACAAGATTGATGTGCAAAAACCAGCAGTGTTTCTATATACTAGGAATGAGCTAACCGAGGAGGCAATTAAGAAAACAAAAATTCCATTCAGATTAGCAACTAAAAGAATCAAGTACCTAGGAATAAATTTAACCAAGGATGAAAATGTTCTGTAATCAAAAATCTATAAAACATTGCTTAAAGAAATCAAAGAAGACCTAAATAGGTGGAAAGACATTCCATGTTCATGGATAGAAAGGTGAAATGTCATTAAGATTCAACTCAACACAAATTGATCTATATATTCAACACAATACTAGTCAAAATTCCAACAACCTACTTTGCAGAATTGGAAAAGTTATTTATCAAATTTATTTGGAAGGGAAAGGGGTCTTGAATAGCCAAAAACTTCCTGAAAAAGAAGAATGAAGTGGGAGGACTTACACATCCTGACTTTAAAGTTTATTATACTTTGGAAATTTCCTGTATAACTACTTGTTGAATCATACTTTGAAATATAAAGTTTACTATAAAGCCACAATGCAGTGGTTAGAACAGCATGGTACTGGCACAAATATAGACATATTGATCACTGGAACTGAATTGAGAGTTCAGAAATAGACCCTCAGCTCTGTGGTCATTTGATCTTTTTTTTTTTTAATTTTACTTTTTATTGAACTCTAACAAATGTGCAGAAAAGTACATATTTATGTACATTTGAGATTTCACAAGATGAAAAAAAAATCATTTAACAAACCCAATCTAATGCCATTTTATCAAAAAGATATAGAAGCCAAACATTATCAGAATTCCTCCTGCCCCCTCCCAGACTTTATGTCCCCAAAGGTAATAACTGTCCTGATTACACACACACTGTGAATTAATTTTGCCTTTTCTTATTATAAATGAAGTACAGCATAATTCTATTTATCTTAACATTAACATTGTAAAATTTAACCACAGTGTTGCATTTGGTTTTTCATTTCACTGGATATTATTCTGCAGGCAGGGGCCAGTATTTATTCATTCAACTGTTCACAGAGCCTATATATCCATTAAAAACAGGAAGTGAACACATAATATTAAACCTCAACATCAGAGACAAATGAACCCTAAGGTCCAGCAAACATGAATATTTAACTAGAAGGATTGATTTGTATTCCAGAAAGGCTCTAGTATTGAAGACATTGGCACCCTCAAAAGTAGAGTTGAGAAGTGAGGCTGAACATAGAAATAGAATGACTGAAACATCCCAAAGGAGAACTGAGAAAACCTGCATGGTAGGTGAGTGTCTATCCCCTTGTCTCTCCTAGCTTTTGCACAAGATAAGAAAAAGTCTGTGAACTTGTAGACAGGGGTGTAGGTGAAGAGGTAGTTGGAAGCCCACTGAAAGCAGAAGGAGCCCCATTGAATGCCTGTAGACTGAGACCACCTCCCTTTCCCCCTCCTCAGCAAACAGAATGCTGGGGGCCAGGCTTACTACACCCAAATAGGAGTCTGAAGGGTGCTTTCATGGAGATCTGAAGCTACTCAAGGCAATGACATGAGAACCATGTGGGTCCACACCCGGTAACACCCCAATGCCAAAGATAAAGGACAAGCGGGAGCTAGAGCTGAAGAAGATGGAAGACATTGAATATGGACTACAGCTGACAGACAGGTTTGGTTTTCATACTGAGCCTCCTTTTGGAGACTCTAAAAATTACCTCTTAGACCCTCTGAGGAGGCTGACATTGTGCTATCAAGAGAGAAGACACTGGGTCTTAAAAATTATTGTGATGACATTTCATAGACATAGGCCAGAACATACAATTATTTAATAAGTTTTATTTAATAATTTTGTCAAATTTAATTTGAATTCTGAGCGAGCAGAATCCTCATTTTAGTGTAATTACCTCATATGAGACGCCCTCTACCCTACATCCTTTTAGCTTTAAAATAAAAATACGCAGATCCATTTAAGAATATAAAATTGGCAATTTTGACATTTGAAAAGTAAACATTATACCCTACTTAAACTTCACACAAAGTGTTCTTCCATCAGGAATAGAACTGCTGTAGTGATTATTTACAATATGTGAATGTATGCATTCCCCCAGTCTACAGTAAATATTACTGGGTTTCGTGTGCATGAGTCTATGAGTGACTGAGCAAGTGTGTGTGTTTAGTCATCAGCACAGCTGGCCGTCACATGCCACCTCGAGTCCAGACTTACAGGTCTGCGGAACAAGGCATAGCTCACAGCATAAGTTAGACCAAGTGGGGAGCACAGCACACTCCTTCCACCACAGAAGCACCCCAGAGTTGACAAGGAGATCATGCCAACAGCCCTGTTGCCCACCTTCAATGCCATATTTGCTGTTTTGAAATTCTGGTCACATCAAATACATTAGAATTTCAACTGATTTCAATTACTTTAAAATACAAATGCAACTATGCTTTTTTTTTTTTTTTTTAATCCTGAAACAACATGTTAGCAGTGCAGTGTTTTGTTTTCTATGAGAAGAGACAATTATTGGAAACATAGCTAATTCCCAGGGCTCCTAAATGCCTCTTCGCTTGCATTTCCCTGCCACTAGGCATCTAATGGCAGGAAAAGAAAATCTATCAACCAGACCTATTAGTCTGCTCCAATATGCTTTTTATTTTAACTTGTAATTAGAGTCAGTGTAGACTGTGTGTATGCCTTTCTGGTAATTTTCTTTCCTTGTTTTTTTTCTTTTAAATTATGATTCTTAGAGAAAACATGTTTGTTTCTTTCTGTCAGAATATGCTTACATTATGAGTAGTCTCTTCTCATTTTAAGAACACATTTTTAATCTAGTTAGATTTATGTATTCTCATTGACCATTAAAGGAAAAATAGAAAACAGAGTAGTTTTGGGGTGGTAGAGAAGAAGCATAAGAACAATGTGGATTTTTATGAATTTCCAGTGTCATTTTATGGTATGTTGAAATGAGCATTTTTGCTTTTAGGCGTAAGGGAGGAAGAGAAGAAACCCTGTGTTTTCTCTAATGGACTGCTTAATAATTACTCTTTTCCATTAATGGAAAAGGCAGTTTTCAGGCTGCAGTGGTGGGTAAGGACCATCTATATTTCCCTCGGTTGTAAGGACTCTGGGCACAACTGGTGCTCAGGTAGGGAGCCTCTCTAGACTGTACCCCACGTGTTGCTAGTGTTAGGCAGACTTGTTCCTTCTCCTCCTCTCCTTGGCTGGATATTTCTGGATGAGATCATTAAGCAAATGGGATTCACTGATAGGGGGTGGGGTCCAACCACTTTCTAAATGCTAATTTGGACCACAGGCTGTGATGAGCACAGTGGCATTTTCACTGTGGGTCACTTTTGTCCCCTAAGTCTTAAACTGCCTTCAGAAGTGTTGTGCTCACAAGGCGTGCTGACACATGAGCCATGGAGAGAAATGCCAACAATTCCTTTGGCTTTCTCCCTCAGGAGCCTGAGTCATGGCGGTTCAAAGGAGGAGAAACTTTATAGCTTATGTTCGCATTGTCTTCTCGTGGCACTCCTGCAGTGTTGTTGGCAACTTCCTGAGACCCAGGGCTGAAGAACTCAGCCAGGCTTGGCTTGGGTCTCACAAGTCAGTTTGAAGTTATGGTCAAGACTGGTACGAAAACTACAAAAAGAAAATGAATAAAGATAGGAAAAAGAAGCAGTACTTCCCCAATGTCTTGTTATGTGTCAGTACATGTGCTGACACACATTTTACAGAGTTATTTCCAGAGAATATGATCTAAGTTTGTAATGTGGGTTTAGACATGGGGTAAAGTAAAATCAGAAAATCATTTTTATTGTTTAAACGGACACACTGACGTCAAGGTCAGAAATGGGAGAGGGAAAATTGCGGAGCAGAGAAAAATCATCTTGTTTATAACAGCAAGGCAGGGTTAATCAATTGATTGGGAAGATAGAGAAAAGCTCTTAGGAGATGCAGCAAAATGTGAATTATACTCTCCAAATCATAAATAATAGAAGAAGGAAATATCTGCTTTATACTTAACCAAATATTTTACACCAAATGAAGGAACCAAATAATAAAAGATTACTGATGAATTGCCATGGCAGTCGGGGCCAAGGTTAACCAAACCTTTGCCACCTCTGCCCAACACTGGTTAAGACAGCTCCAGCTGCTGTTGTGGAGATTTGGGTTTCATGCTTATTTATAAAGTCACAGGGTGAGTGCTGTGTTGTGAAAGACCCACACGCTAATAACTAGTTTCCCAAGTTAGTTTCAGGCTTCTGAAAGAATTCAGATTTTTCATTTCAGCATGTTACCACAGATTCACGTTCGATAGAGAAAGACGTTATCAAAAAGCCTACGGAGGACACATTGTCTGAACAGTATTATTATTTTCATGGGAAAACTTCTGAGGCTGGTGGACTATTTTAGGATGAAAGGGAGAGGACAGGTAATGTGTAATTTAGATAAACGCAATTCCAAGTAGAAACAATCCTTTTATCTGGGAAGACAGAGCATGTGATAGGAATTGATTGGGGTTCAAAATAGAAAAACGTGCACATTCATTAGGATAATTTTCTGGGGTATTGGTAATGATGTGTATTTAGCAGATGAAAATAGAGTTTGCAACCTGCAAAGATAAGAGTAACAGAATTCTAGAGCATTAGACCTAGAAGAGAGCTTGGGGATGATGTAACCACACCAAAGCCCACAGAAGTCAACCAACTCTTGAGGCCACACAGCTGGTAGAAAAGTAGCCAGGGCTCATTGAAGGATTTGATAGAGTCAGTTGTTCAAAGGTAGGGTTATAGATGGTGAATTAGCAAGACTTTCTCTTCCCCTTCCTTTCTCACTGATTGCATTTAATTTAAAGGGAATGGGCAGGAAGTATTACGGCAAAATAAGTAAAGTGAAGATCTGTGTGTTTTGCTACATCTATTAGTTGTGCTTATATATAGTTTGGTGTGAAAAGTGGTTGCCACTGATATCTAAATTGAAATCTTTCATTCCCTATTCATTGGCAAATAATAAGTAGTTGACTATATGACTTCTCGTGGAAGGTTGTATTTTCCAAAGATGACAATACTGTAATAGTATCACTAATGTTCTCCTTACAATGTAATCTTATCATACTCCTCATCCAGAGGTGGGGTACGTCCCTACATCCCCTACCCCTCACTTTCAACTCCATCCCTACCATACTTAACCCTGGGTAGTCCTTTACAACTCTTTGGTGAAAGTGATGCCATCCAACTCCCAAGGACAGGTTATCCAGGATAATAGAGCTCCCACCTCCCCACTTCGCTCTTGAGATATTTGCCCTTGGGCTGGGAGGGAAGCCCAGGCCACATGGAGAGGCCACTTGTAGGTGCTCTGGCTGGCATCCCATCTCACCAGCCAGCAAACAGCCATGTGTGTGCGGGAGCCTTTAGGGTGACTCCAGCTGCCGCTGTGCCTGACTCTAGCTGCAGGAGAGACCCTGAGCAAGAATTGCCTAGCTGAGCTCAGTTTCCCCACAGAACAGAGAAATACCAATAAATGATGGCTGTTGTTTTAAGTTATTATAGTTTCAAGGTGGTTTGTTGTGAAGCAATAGATAAGAATAACACTGCTCCTAAAAATAGAAAAAAAGGATAGATAAAAAGAAAATTTTTATTCTCCTTTAAAAGGCAAAATAAATTTAGAACCAGACTTCCACATTCTATAACAGGAACACAAAGAAATGTGTACTGATAGCAAAGCTCATTAGGTTCTAACAAAATCCATAGATAAAATAACATATAATGGAAGCCTACAACATTATCTAAGCTTAGAAAGAGAAGATATGGAAACTCTCGAACACCATTGCACATACATCTTTGTATTTGCTAAAGAAACAGGCAAGGTGACCCTAGGCATCTTTTCCACCTCTACCTTCTGTCATTCTGTCTTCATCGTGTGAGTGTTCAGTTTGCTGAAAAAGCCAGATTTCAGAACAGCTTTCTTTCGGAAATGATGTTTTTAAAGTTAAGAAAAAAAAACAAAAACAAAAACAAAAAACACACTTGCCACCCTGTAGAAGTGGCAGTTGCAAAAACGATATAAAAATAAATTGAAAATTCATGACAATTGTGCTGCAAAAGATGCACTGAGAACTGAATTACAAAGTAAAATTAACAAAGTGGGATTTTCATTAAATGAGGAAAGTGCTTATGGTATGATAACATGTAAATGGCTGGAGATATTGCAAAGCAAATGAAAAAAAAAAAAAAAAACAAAAACCACTGCGGTACAGTGCTAGGATTGAGCTAGCACAAAATGAGAATTTTAGAAAGTATGGTCATTCAGTATAAGGCAGAGGTCAGAGAGCTGGGTTAATTCCTAGCTCTAATAGAAAGAACACTGAAAACTGTGCTTAAAAAAATGTGGTGAAGTGGGAACAATGATATGTTAAAAAAAGGTTTTGTACTAATGACAAGTTACTAAGGTAGAAAACTAAGGGATTTGGACCGGGTTGTGTAAGATGAAAGTATGTTCCTTCTCTCTCCCTGCAGCCCACCCCCGCTGTCCTCAGACATAAATCAACACCGTACGTTTTTAAAGAGCAAAAGTGACTCCATGTTCCTCACTTACATCTGCACAGATGGCAGCAATAATTCATCAGTTTCCTAACAATTCATCACCACTTTCTAAGCAAAGGTTGTTGAGTTTAGTTGGATTGAAGTTCTAATAAGGCTAAAGGTTTCATTGAAGTTCCTATATTACTAAGTATTTTTTATCTCTTAGCATCTACTCAGCACAATGCCAGGCCCTTTGAAAAGATCCAGAGGTCTAAAGCCTATCAGCAGCTATTATATAATTGAGGAGACAGAAGTAAATTAATATAAAATAATGACCCTGGAGAAGATCAAGAAGTGTTAATGGGAGGAGTGGAATGAGATGAGCGCAGGTTTGAGGTATGGGTAAGAATTAACAGGACGTGAGAGGGAAGGTCATTACTGACAAGCACCTTGCTCTATAACCGGCATAGGCGGGGCTCAAAAACATTTATTAAAAAACTGAACAAGCAAGGCAACACATCTGAAAGGGGTCGCTAAAACTGTGTTGGGTAGTAGTCCAGTTTGACGGGAGATGAGAGGGCAGAGGTGGATGGCAGGGTACAACCAGATCAAGGGGACCTGGGAAGGAAGGTGATGCATTCAGTTTCTGTGGTGGAAAAATGGAAATCAATAAAGCTGCCGGATACTCAAGGGACATTACTCTGACAGCAATACGCTGGACAGAGCAGGAAGAGAAACTCAAGTGAGGTAGCATCAATTTCAATTCCTCCTTGCCTTGGCAGGCTTGTTGTGTTTGCACTTTGTGCTCAGCTGAAGTAAAGCAACCCTGAGTAAGATATGTGTGTTGTGGGGAGGGGAGGGTGCTGATGCACAGCTGGAACTAGTGGAGATTCTGACTATGCAGGTAGGGAATGATGAGATGTGGGAAATCCAGTCTGAACCAAGACTTCATGAAGAAAAGCTTACATGAAGTCATGCAAAGTAGAGCCTTAGAACTGAAAGGATGGACTGAAGTTATTGTACAACAATATTAAGACATACACCCTCCATATGTCAAGATGATTATAAAGAAATGAATTTTCTCATCGGATCAGAAAGGCAATCATATGCCTATTTTTATCTGAGGCATGGGGAACATATATTAACTTTAAAAAGTACTTTGTAGAGGAATGCCTACAGTAAGAGTTTTGCCTCTCTGTCAACCCACTAAATGTCTGGGGTTGGGAATGAGAACTTAAATCTGTCATTTCACTGGAAAAGCAATAAGGTATACTCATGTGGACTTTGGAGAGAGACTGCTTGGGTTGATCATGCAACTTTCTAGTCCTCTGACTTTAGGTAAATTATTTAAATTCTTTGTGCCTCCATTTTTTTCATCTGAAAAATGGGGATTATTCTAGAAGCTTCCATACAGGGTGATTATGAGGATTAAACTTATTAATAACTTGTGAAATGCTTTAAATAGTTATCTGACTCATAGATAGTGATCAATAAATATCCACTGCTATTGTTTCTGTATTGCCTTTGCCTTTTTCTGTCTCTTTTTGCCAAAGGGAAAAACAAATTATTGCTGTCCATTTTTTTTATGGTAGAATGTCTGGAAGGGACAACTTAAGTGGCTTATCCAAAGTAGCACAAATAATTATTTGATGGCATTTAAAAAGTGCTCTTTTCTCAAATCCTTCAGTAAAGAGAGACATATTTTTATTTTTCTGGAAAAAAGCTAAAAAAGTACACTCACTGAGATGAACAAAACAGAATCATAAATTAGTTGCATTTTGCTTTCCCTGCCTGAGAAAGCCTGAAAAATCATTTTCCTTTCTATCTGAAAGGACATCTAAAAGGAACCAGACCACACAATGACACTGAGATGTCTGTACCTGAAGTAAAATGAATCACAGTGGAAAAGGATAATGCCTGACAAGGGGCTTTGGATATTGTTTTGATTATCCACTTACTTTCTATGTAAAAGCCACTTGTGTCTTGGAGAGGACCTTGTCATCTGAAAAGCACTCCATCTTGTGTTTCCAAAGATTTAAATGGCAATCATCGCTTTCGGGAAACAGCCACAAGGAGAGGCTTGGCTGTATTTAAAAACCTTGATCCGTTTACCTCCTAATACCAGTAAGCCTCTCCCTATGTGTTACAGGTGTGGCTTCCTCCAAGTCTCCAGAAACTCATATTCATCTAATTACCATAGACATAATCAAATCTTCAAAGTATTGTACACATAATGTGCCATCTATATTGTGTAGTGACATATAGAAATATTCACGTGCAACCTTCAACAGCAACCTTGCAATGTAGGTATGAATTTCTATTTTTACAGATGAAAAGGCCAAGGCTACTGGAATTAACCCCTTGTTCAAGTTCACACAACCACCAATGTAAGCACGGAGCACTCATCTCCACTCAGCCTCTTTGTTCTCCACCTCTCGATTATGACCACTATCCCTAGTGGATATTATTCAAGCCCTTTCATTCAGAATAACAAAACAATTAAAAAATATAGTTGCAGCCTTCAGGGACTCTACATGAACTTGGGCAACTTACAAGATTTGAAAGAAAATGTGTTATTTCACTATACTTTGTGACATGTGGCGATCAATCAGTGGCATGTGAATTGGCCATATACACTTCTGGGGTGGGGACCCAGGGCCTGGGCTCCCCCTTTCTAATGAGGAATGAAGCCCCACAGCATGTCCCACAGCATGTGATTGGGACAGAAGTTGAAGGTCAAAAGATCTCCTCAAGGAGGAAAGAATGTACAGATGGTGTCGTAAACCACTTATCTTGTAAACCATTGAAACTCCACTCCCGTGATCACTCTGTAACAAATCTCCAGACCCCTGTTTCATAAGACCTTGCTAAAACTCTGTACTCATACCTATAAGAACCTGCTAAAACTCTGTACTCATACCCTGTGGAATGTCTTCATCCTAAACCCTTATAAGCTGCCTCTTGCACTCTCACCTTGGTGGAGCACTACTTCCATTTTCCAGATGGCCGTCACTGGGAAAAATCTCCTGTTCATAAGTCCTAATAAAACTCATATCTGACTCTGTGCCTAGTGTGTTCTTTGGTCTTGCAGCTGTGCTGACCCAAGCCCTTCAGAAGCTGGGTTGGGACATCTAGTTACATAAATTCGGGGAAATTGAGTGTTTAGGGGATCCCATTGTCTTGATTTTTTCTTTCATACAGCAGCCCCACTATTTTGACACCATTGTGTTCTAGGTTATGTTATTAACACAAAATGAAATCTTTCCTGTGAAAGATCCTTTAGAATGTAAACCAGGAAAGTAAACCTGGCTATATTTACAATAATATTAAACTAGTTACACATGCCCAGGTTAAAAAAAGAATTGTGATCTCAAATGTTACTATTTTAGATTCCTTTCTAAGGAATGTCATCAAATTTATAGTTATTCCTTATAGATAAGTTGGTGTGAGTTACTAACTGCGAACTTTTCTTTCACAGATGTGCTATTTATTATGTTTCAAATTCTAAAAATATGCTGTCCCATGGCTCACTGGAAAAAAATAAAATAAAAATTGGACATAACCACAGTGCTGTGGGCCTCTTAGCTGAGCAAAGCTGAAAAAAACTGTGTACAACTAGTAACTACAGGCACATCTGGCCCTTACTTTTCCATCTCGTTTATCAACTACTTTAAAAAATTTTAGAAGCATGTATAGCATAGGAAGAATGACAGAGATTTCCAGTCCTGTTTGGGTAACTTAATTTCTTTGCTATGAAAGTATTACATGGCATTTGGGATCTATTTATTCTTCTATTCTTTCATTAAACATACACCACTACTTAGAAAAATTGACCACATGTAAGACATAAAGCATAGCTCAAAACATCTAAAGAACTGAAGTATTACAGGCTTTGTTTTCTAACCACAAAACAATTATATTATAAATGAAAAACAGCAATAAGACTAGAAAAATCCCATATATTTGGAAATAAAGAAAAGATCATCTAAATAACATGATTCAAGGAAGAAATCATAATAATTAGACAATATTTCAAATGAAGTGATGAAAATATTACATTTCTTAAGTTGTGAGATGCTGCTAAATCTTCACTTAGAGGAAATACATTTTAAACACATTTGTTATAAAAGAAGAAACATTGAAAATGGGTAAAGCAAGCAACCATCTCAAGAAGTTATAGAAAGAGGAGTAAAAGAAGGCAAGGAAAGTAAAAGGAAGAAAAAAGTAAAGATGGAAATTCATGAAATAGAAATAACTCATTTGAGAGAATAGGAAGAACAAAAGTTAGACCTTTTAAAAGAGAATAATATTGCTATAACTTGCCAAAACTGATACAAGAAGACAAAACAAAACAAAACAAAACAAAAACCTGAGTAATTCATGTGTAACTATTAAAGAAAGAGTAATCAAAAATCTTCCCACAAAGAAAACTCAAAACCCAATAGTTATATCAGAGAGGTCTCTCAAACATTTAAAGAAGAAATAACTCTAATCTTACAAAAACACTTCTAAATAGTAAAAAAAAGAGGATTGATGCCCTAAGTCATTTTATGAGGATAGTGTAAAATTGATATGAAAACTAGAGAAGCAAATCACAATCTCACTGATGAACATAGATGCAAAAATACTTTAAAAATTATGTATAATATATATATGTATATTTCATGATATATGTATCTTATTAAGTTTTAGTCAATCCCAGGAAATCAAGATTGATTTGACATTCAAAAATTAGTCAATATGATTTCCGTATTAACACATTAGAGAAGAAAATTATAACCATTCCAATAATTGCAGAAAAATAGTTGACAAAATTCAACATTTGTTAATAATTACAAACTTTAAAAATAAGAATAAAAGAAAAATTCCATTCATTGTAAAAGAGTATCTACATAAAATCTATAGGAAACATCATATTTAATGGCATACTTTGAGACAGAAACTAAGGATGCCACTATCAATTCATCTGGTACTTAGGTTCTTAGCAAGTACAATAAGGCAAGAAAAAAGAAATAAACCATGAGAATTGTCAAGGAAATGTCATTTTTTGTAAATTATATAACTTTGAAAGAAAATATTCAAAAGAAAGTAAATTTTCAGCTTTGATAATTTAGCAAAGTTACTAAATAAAAAATTACTATACAAAAATTGATTATATATCTCTATACCAAAAACAAATTTTAGAAAATGAAATTTATAAAAAGATACACTTTATACTAACAAAAACATCAAAACTTATATCAAAATTAAGAGATGTGTAAGACCTTTTTGTAGGAATTCATACACATTTAATGAGAGAAATTTTTAAAGACTGAAATGATGGTGGTATATACTATATACATGGATTTCAGGACTTACCATTGTAAATATGTCAGTTCTTCCAACATTGATTTTTTTTTTTAATTTTTGAACATTTTCATAACCACACACACAAGAATATTAAGAATAAAAGTTAAAGTGAAAAAGAGCAATTAAAGTAAAAAAGAACACTGGGTGCCTTTTTTTTTTTTTGCCCCCATTTTTCTGCTCATCCATCCATACACTGGACAAAGGGGAATGCAGCTTTCCCAAACACATTGTCACCCCTCATAAGCTACATTTTTATACAGTCATCTTCAAGATTCAAGGGTTCTGGGTTGTAGTTTGATAGTTTCAGGTATTTACTGCTAGCTATTCCAATTCATTAGAACCTGAAAAGGGTTGTCCATATTATGCGTAAAAGTGCCCACCAGAGTGACCTCTTGGCTCCTTTTGGAGTCTCTCTGCCTCTGAAGCTTATTTCACTTCATTTCACGTCCCCCTTTTGGTCAAGAAGATGTTCTCCATCCCACAATACCGGGTCCAGATTCCTACCCAGGAGTCATATTCCACTTTGCCAGGGAGATTCACTCCCCTGGGTGTCTGATCCCAAGTAGGGGGGAGGGCAGTGATTTCACCTTTCAAGTTGGCTTAGCTAGAGAGAGAGGGCCACATCTGAGCAACAAAGAGGCATTCAGGAGGAGACTCTTAGGTACAATTATAGGCAGGCCTAGTCTCTCCTTTGTAGCAGCAGCCTTCCCAAGGGCAAGTCCCGTGGTAGAGGGCTCAGCCCAACAAACCACCAGTCCCCAGTGTCTGTAAGCACATCAGCAACCATTGAGGTGGGGAAGCCCAACACCCCTGCATTCTCCACCAGCTCCTCAGGGGGACTTGGTATATTTTTTTCATTTTTTTTTAAATTAACTCTTTTTTTTTTTAAATTAACTATTAACTATATCAAAAAATTAAAAACAAAACATACAATTAAAAAACATTTCAAACAAACCATAACAAGAGAGTAAGAAAAAGACAACTAACCTGAAATAACTACTTTACTTCCAACATGTTCCTACTCTATCCCAAGAGAATAACCTAATATAGCAACATTTCTGTGAACTTGTTCCTACCACACCCACCAGAAATTAACAAACCATAGTTATTCCTGGGCATTTCCAGAATGTTAAATTTACCCACAATATCTTATCTGTTCTTATTGGGTTATTGTTCTCCCTTCATTAATTGCTCTCTATCGCTAGTTCTCCTACATTCTACACTATAAACAATATTTTACATTTTTCAATGTTCACATTAGTGGTAGCATATAATATTTCTCTTTTTGTTCCTGGCTTATTTCGCTCAGCATTATGTCTTCAAGTTTCATCCATGTTGTCATGTTTCACAACATCATTCCTTCTTACTGCTGCAGAGTATTCCATCATGTGTATGTACCACATTTTATTTATCCACTCATCTCCTACATTGATTTATAGATTCAATGCAGTCTCAAATCTAAATCCCTACATGTATCTGTCCCTCATTATAGCAATTAAGAAGTAAGCAACTTACAGTAATTAAGAATGTGTGGAATTGGCACAAGGATAAATAGAGCAATGGAGTAAAATTAAGAGCCTAGAAACAGACCCATGCTTATATATGATCAACTGATTTTTATGCTAATTGTGACACTTCAGAGCAGTCTTGAAATAACATTTTCATTAAATAGTGTTGGAACAATTGGGTCTATGTATTGGAACAAAAATGAACCCCTTCATGTCATTCACAACAATTAATTGTAGATACGTCATATACCTAAATGCGAAACAATAGAAAATGAAAAAGCAAACAATAAAGATTTTAGAAAATAATATAGGACAATATCTTAATGGCCTCTGGGAAGGACATCATTTCTTAAATAGGACACAAAAGCCATTAATTATAAAGAAAAAGATTGATAAATTTAACCTCATAAAAATTAAGAACAACTGCTTATTAAATGACACCACTGGAAGGCAATCTAGAGAAAGAAAATACATATGAAACACATATTATTGACTAAAGTTTCACATCTAGAACACATTGACTGAGAGTTAATTAGGGACAAAGAAAGAAAAATGGGCAGAAGTTACTTCACATAAGAGAAAATCTGAATGTCCAATAAACACATGAAAAGGTACATGCCCTTATTAGCCTTTAGGGAAAAGTAAATTAAAACCACAATGAGATACTGCTACATACCTAGTATATGAAATTTCAGAAGTTTCATAATCCTAAGGGTTGATGAAGAGATAGAGCAAACATGAACACCAGTCTGCTGCGCTTGAAAGTACAAAGTGGTACAACCACTTTTGAAAAATGTGAGTATCTAATAATTGTACTACCTGTTATTACCATACTTATGTATATATATTAAGATACAGAAAGGCATACTTATGTATATGTATTAAGATAACCTGGTCAAGAATATTTGCAGCAGCATTGTTGGCCATAGACCCAAACTGGAAACAATCCAAATAGACATCAACAGTAGAATGCTGTATATTTTCCATTGTCTGAATACAGATTCAATTCCTGACCCACACAATAACATTGATGAATCTTAAAGGGTATAATGTTGAGCAAAGAGTACAGCAGAATACATACTATAAGATTTAATTTATACAATTCAAAAACAGGTCAAATAAAATCACATTGTTTAGGAATAGACAATTTGATAGTAAAACTTTTTTAAAAAATCAAGGAAGTGAATATAATAAAATTCAGCATAGTGGCTCCCACTAGAGGTGGGGAGGACTAGGCAGGGGGAAGAGGAAATTTCTGGGAAACTGGTAATATTCTATTTTTTAAAAGATTTTAGAGGAAGTTGCAGAGATTGTTTTATCTTTCAATAAGCTAATTTATTTCTTATATACTCTTAGGTATAGTTATTCTATTTCACTTTAAATTATTTTTAAAATGTGTGATTAATATAGTTTAATAAAATTAAACTTCATCCTAAATAAATATTGACCAAGGAAAAGATGTTCATTACAGATTTTAAAATAAGAATCAGAGGTCCTACCTTGGAAGTTCTTAATAGAACTTTGCATTTTACAAAAATGTTGTTTGCTGTCCTATGGGAAAGATTTCATTGCACAATCACAGACTAGCTCTGCTAAGCATCTTCTTTTGGTGATGGATTTCCTATCTCTGCTAAGCAGTTGAATGGAATAAAATTTTTTTCTAGTTGAATTTACATTTTGATATTAAGGATTCAGATCTTTCAGTCAGTGTTCAGACAAATAATTAGGCAAAAAACAATGCAAAGCAAAGCACTATCAAACATTTAACAAGATATTTTAAATAGGAAGAAAAAAACTTTTAAGTTATCTTTAGCATTTACTTAATATCCCAGGCTCCCATTAAAACTGAGTTACTTCAGCTAATACTTTGATTCCTCTTAGACACATAATAAAGCTAAATATAAGACAACACTCCAGTGGAATTTTCCAAAATTTATTTATCCATTTTTTTCAAAGAATAGTTTTGTTTTCTGCACTTTACTGGCTGCTGGGGTTATAGCAAAAGATAAAACAATAATAAATCCCTGCCCTCCTGGAGTTTACAATCCCATTATTACAGACAGTTGATCATGTAAGGCAGTGATACATATTATGAAGATAAAGAAGGATGGAAAACAGGGGGTGAGCATACAAACTCAAGTGAGATGGAATGTCATCCATGGGATGTATGGGAGAAATTGTCTTGGAAAGCAAATGTGTTTCCCAACACCAGGGATGTCCCCTACAGTATAGAAGATTGGGAACTTCTCTGGTATGGGATAGCTACAGAACTATATTTGGGGAACATTTCAATGAAAACCTCAACTGTACATCAGGAAATAATACAGTGCTCCATCTGCCTTTACCAATTCAGGTTTTCCATAAAATAGGTTTAATTCAGGGGTCTTGGGTCTCACTTACGTATATACATAAAATCATGAAATTTTTATTTTCTAAGGAAAAGTAAGTGTATAACTTACGGGTCAGCCCAAAACTTTGTTGTAACTCTTACTATTGAGAGTCTGTCTGAATCCTATACTTCTCATATTCTTGCCTGAAAACAAATGATAAACCAATTAAATGATTTGTGAGTGTCATGTCATTGTTTTAATCACAGTGATGGTTAAGTTCATGTGTCCAGTTCTTGGATTTTAGAGACAACATATTCCTCATTTGAGTGTACTACTCTGGCCCAATTACTGAGTGACCAGAAAAGCTGCTAGTTTTAAGTGGGGACTGAAATAAGAGGAGGCTCTGTGACAGGACCAGGCTGCTTTGCCACTTGAGCCATATGATCCAGCAGATTCAATGGTGCTGGAAGTGTCAGTGGCAAATAGAGATATCTGCTGTCTGTAGCCATGGCCTCTATAGGAGAATCACAGCACAGACCCTTAGGATTTTGGAGCAAAGCCTTGCCATTCTCTGCAGGTAACTACCCTCCTTTTGAGAAACAGCTTTTGCCCTGCTACTGGGCCTTAGGAGAGACAGAATGCTTAACCTTGGGCTACCAAGTTACCATGAGAACTGAGTTGCCTATATGAACTGGGTGTTGTCTGACAAGTCAAGCCATAAAGTTAGGTGTGCACAGCAGCACTCCATCATAAAATGGAAGTAGAACAAAGGAGATTAGACTCATTGGGTCCTGAAGGTAAGTTACACGATGAAGTGGATAAGATTACCTGTTCTGTGGATACCAGTTGGCCTCTTTCTCTTGCCACTCCTGTCATTGCCCAATGGGCTCATGAATAAAGTGGTCATGGTGGTAGGGATGAAGATGCATGGGCTAAGCAACATGCTTACATTTGTACAGGTTGTACACTGCACATCTTTCGGGCACCATTAACCTTGTACATGACTTCTTTGACTCACTGGGAAAATACCATAATTCTTGGACCCAGGAAGAAGGACTTTGAGATAGAAAGGAACCAAGTATCTCCTGGTGTCTGCATAAAAACATATATCCCAGCACTGGAGATGGTCTCTGTGGTATAGAAGATTGGAAATTCTGCAGGGCTGGAAAGCTAGAGGGCATGTTTATGTAGAGGAGTTCCGTTAGAGCATAGGTGAGCATGTACTCCATTCCCTCAAAAATCTTCATCCTCTGACAGATATGCTTACAGGAATGAATATATCTTTACCCACTGACTTTACTCACAGACTTCTGCCAACAGATTGGGAGGCAAATAATTATATGTGAGTGGATTGATTTGTACCAAGAACCTGAAAATTTATCAGCATAGAATCCAAGAGTGCACTATGAATTGAATTTGTCTTGCATTCTGCTCACACCTACAAATTAAAATTCTCCAAGTACAGCATTTGAGGATAGGAGAGAACAAAATCTGTCCGAAAGGAAATAGATGCTTTCCTCAGCCAAAGCATTCATCATATTACAACGTTTGGGCAATGAATTTGGCTCTAAGATTTCTATAGCCAGGAAATGCACTAAGGTTCTAGAGTTTTGGGTTTCTGACAACAAAAACATATAAAATTATCTGTAATGAAAAAATATTCTTTAATCTAAATGGCGCATGAATCCATCGCATGTATAGCAATATTATGCAATTTTAGATCTTAAAGGGGTCTGAGAAAGCATGTCATTGTACAGATGTGAAAACTGTTGCTTAGAGAAATAAACTGATAATGAATCACAATGTTATCATATATTCTTGGTTAATTCTCTATGGGGGAATTCTGAAGATGTTTGTAGCAAGGAAAAACTGCTGCATCACTAACAAAGCAACAAGGATTTTGGAACTAGATGAGAGAGTATTAAATATTTAGTCAAATATCCTTGAATTCTCATATGAAGAAATTGAGACCCAGAGAAGTTAAGGAGGAGTAAATAGAAGAGGTAAGAAGAGTGACAGCATTGTGAATAGGGTTTGAACCCAAATCTTTCTGGCATCCCTCCAAAATCCTTTAAAATATTGAATCAAAATGTTAGGATGTTAGTTATTTTTTTAAAACTGTGTGTATCTAAGATAGAAAATAATCAAAGGTTACATAACCACCACATCTAAGTAGTCTAAGACTCTGAAAAGAAACTATTACACAGAGGAATAACATATAAAGGACTAGAGATCTGGGAAGTGACCCCTTTGTAGAAGAAGAAAGTTAGAAATCTATAATCAGTTTCAAATAGAATGAGATTGACAGCAAACATCAGTATCCAATTAAATACTGCATTATAATAAAGGTGACTAACAGGTACTTAACTAACTTCTTGAAGTTGAAGGTCTGCAAGTAGAAGGGAGAGGAAGCATCACGAAAGACTGAAAAGGAGAGATAAATGCAACAATTGTTTTAAGTAAGATCAGCCAGGTGAGAGGAAAGAGAAGGGAGGAAAAGAGAGGGGAAGGAAGAGAGAGAGAAAGGAGAAGGAACAGAGAGAGAGACAAAGAAAGAAAGAAAGAGAAAAAAGTGAGAGACGCGCAAGATGAAAACAAGATGGGAGCCATAGAAACAGGCTAGATTTTAGGGATTCACATAAAGACCCATAGAGAAAATAAGAATCTCTTTGTTCTTAGCTGACGAATATTTCATGCTATCAAAAACAAAGTCCAAGGAAGAAGTAAAATTTTCTGTATTTGCAGATAACATCATCTCTCTATATAGAAAATCCTGAAAAATCCACCACAAAGCCACTAGAGCTAATAAACAAATTCAGAAAAGTGGCAGGGTACAAAATCAGCATGCGAAAATCAGTAATGTTTCTCCACAGAGGTAATGGATGGACAATCTAAAGAGGAAATAGAGAAAAATCCTATATACAATAGCAACTAAAAGAATAAGAATTGAGGCATAAATCTAACCAAGGATGTAAAGGACTTTTACATGAAATATTATGAAACATTGCTAAAGGAAATCAAAGAAGAACCAAATAAATGGAAAGACATCATGTTCATGGATAGGATGACTAAATATTGTAAAAATTTCCTTCTACCCAAAGCAATTTACAGCTACAACACAATTCCAATCAAAATTGCAACAACCTTATTTGTAGAAATGGAAAAGACAATCATTAAATTTATATGGAAGAGAAAGGGGCCCTGAATATTCACAAATGTCTTGAAAAAGAAGAAGAAAGTTGGAGGATCACACTTCCCAATTTTAAAACATATTATAAGGCTATGGTAATTAAAATAACATGGTACTGGCACAACGACACAGACTACTGCAGTCTTTAGGGCTTCAATCTAGAAGTTGGACAACTGTTTGACAGATGTTCCTGAGCCTCCAGATGTACACTTCCGAAGGGAAGGTTCTGAAACGAGGCCATATGGCTATGGCAACCAGTGTTCTTTCCTCTCACAACACCATTCGACTCATTTGCCACATAATGGACGTCACTGCTGAAGACAGTCATGAAGCGAATGGGTGGACCATGGCAACAGTATTTGAGAAGGATATTGTGCCTCTGGTTCACTACAAGGAAAGTACTGACATTCTTGCAACTACCCAAATTAAACTCCACTAAATCTGGAACAAATGTGATAAGGTATTCAAACCACTGCCTGATTGTTGAGTCACAAATAACACACCACTTTTCTTTGTAAGCATTCTGTAATGTTGTCAGGGTCATCATACTGGTGCATCTTAAACTTTCTTGGCCTCCTCTGGTCATTGTAATAATACCCAGAAGGAAGAGTTCCTGAGCCTTGAGATAGTCCTGGGTTGTTAGTGTCTCCACCTGAGTAACATTAATGATCAGCACCACCACCATCAATTTGAAGAAATTGGTCCACATTGTCTAGCTGTGTCTTGATCACCCATGGCCAATACCATGCTACTTTCACTTTTCAAACTCCCAGTCTTTGTTTTTTCTGAACTACAGTAAGCTTTCAGTTTAATTTGCTTCTTTCCTGCTAGTATCCTTAAGAGTTCTTTGTAAAGAGAGACTGGGGTTGATTTAAGAAGCACATTTTTCTTCAAAGAACTCCTTTTTGGAAATTTCTAGTTCCAAGAAGAAATGTTCATTCTAACTAAGACATTGGAGTTTACATCTAACTTTGCTTCCAGTATAAAATCCTGAACCCAGGCAATCATGACAGAAGCCCTTATCTTTTTCTTGCCACATTTGAAGCACAGGTTGACTTTTCTTTTTCTTACCATTCTTCTGTTCAAGGCCCTTCTTCATACTCTCCCACGGCAGGGACTCTGGACATCCAGGTTCATTGTTGCTGTCCTTTAATTCTTAATCAAAATTCCAGTTCTTGTGGAAAACAAATTTAAACACCATGATTTCTTGAACAGGACCAAATGGGGAAAACTGGGAAAATTAGTATGAACTGATTACATCAAAGGAATTTTGCAACCTTACCAGACCATGAGACCATTTTGTAAGGCTGATTAAAAGCTACTTATGATGGTTAACACACTTTTCCTTTTTTCAAGGTTTTTTTCTTTGTTAGAGAAGTTGTGGGTTTAAGGAATAATCATGCATAATATAGATGTTCCCCATATATCACCATATTAACACCTTCCACAGGTGTGGAACATTTGTTACCATAGGTGGTAGAACATTTTTATAATTGTTCTATTAACTATAGTCCATGGTTTAACTTAGGGTTCACTATAAAACGTTTATTCTGTTGCCATATACTCAACCTAACATTTCCCCTTTTAACCACATTCAGATATATATTTCAGTGCTGTTAATTACATTCACAATGTTGTGCTGCCATCACCATCATCCATTACCAAAACAGTTCCATCGTTGCAAATAGGAACTCTGTACATTTTAAGCCTGACCTCCCATTCCCTATCCCTGGTAACCTACATTCTAAATTCTGATTCTGTGAGCTTGCTTATTTTAGTTATTTCAAATCAGTGAGATCATACATTTGTCCTTTTGTGTCTGTGGCTTATTTCACTTAATATGAAGTCTTCAAGATGCATCCATGTTGTCACATGTTCCAGAACTTCATTCCTTTTACAGCTTGCTAATCAAAAGCCATGATCAGAAATTGGCCACATGTCTTTCTGTCACCAATGAGTTAGCCAGGGGCTGGCCCCACAGTGGCCTGTCATGAGAGGGGGTCTTGGGTGCTGCTAATCACCAGTGGCAGAAAAATCAATTTACTGGTCTTTACCATAATTTACCAGCCTCTTCCTCCTGCTTTGCCCTGGATGCTATACAGTGTTCTACTGATCTCTAGAGTTTCAAAAGAGTTATTTCAGAAGGTCCTGCCTGTTTAATAGTGGTTCTGGTGGAAGGACTGAATCCTAGAGTTGCCTACTCTGCCATCTTCCCACAATCTTCAGCACCACTCTTTTCCTAAGATCGTGATGACCCTCATTCCTACACTGACACAGTAACATCTTAAGGTTGGGAACCATCAGAGAGGCTGGGAAACAGCAGAGGGGCTGCTTCAGCTTCCTGATGGGGCCCTGTCCTCAGCCTACCTGGGAACTTCACTTCAGCCTAGCCCCACAACTCACAGCTCTCTCCCCAAGGTTCCTCAGCCACAAGGGGGTTCACTGAAAATTTGGAGTAAGAAAGGAGCAGAGAACTTTACTGAATAAAATGGAGGTAGAAAAGGGGAGAAAATATTTTTGACCAAGGGAGTTTGGCTATGATTTAAAGTCATGAGACTGATGTTCTTTTTAACCATTAGATGCAACTTTGGAATCATTGTAAATGTACTTCCTATGTCATCACTTAGAAGGACAATATTTATCTGGACAGGCAAGTTGGGTAAAGAAAAATATGCCCAGTGCTTTAGAATTGTATAACAGAATTGGTCCTGAAAATGAGTTTAAAAAATATTGCTCTTCTAACAATTGTGGTCCTTTATAAATGTGGGCTCAAGAAGGAAGATGTCTGGTGTTGCGGTTTCAGTATCAAAATAAGTAATTTGGGTTTGGCTATCATTCAAGCAAAAGTGTTGGGGTTTTTTATTGTGATCCAAAATTGGTTAACAGCCAGCAGATGAAGAATCTGGTACAGGTCAGACTAGCTCATGCATTTTAAAGTCTGGTAAGTCTTGCATAGAGTCAGGGTGTAAGGAGAAAGGTGAGGCTATTATGCTGTATGAGATGAAAATGTAAGAAGGCAGAAGCCAGAAAAAGCCTCAAGCCTATGATTGTAACACAAAAGTCTTTCCTAGTAAAACATGAGAGCAAAGGACTCTGTACTAATTGCTCAACACATAAATTTAAGGCCCTAAGTCATGTGTAGCAAATAATTGATATCTGAATTGTATGAGCCTAATGAAGATTTTCCTTTACCCCCCGGTTGCAGAAGCAAGAAATTTGGAATGAAATAACAATGAACAGTTGTCCTAGGACCATTTGCAAATAACAGAAACCCACTTTAACTTACTAAACAAAACATGAAGATAATTAATCATGAGGATCAAAGGAGTACAAGTAGACTTCGGGAGGACTGGAACCAAGAACAGGAAAACCCTCAGGATGCATACAGTGCCTTCCCAGTGAATCTCCCTCTCTAGAGCCACATGGTTTCTCATCTCTGCTTCTATCTGCCAGTCACCTTTATTCTCGCCTCTTTGCTGACTGAATTTTTTCTCCGTATGCACATGGCTCACACAGCTGCCCTAGCCCACACATTATTTCCTGGTGAAAAGCCCAGCAGAAGCTAACTAGTTTTTGTCTCCAAAACCCAAATTAAAAAAAAAAAAAAAGCATTTCATTGGGCCAGGTTTTTCAGGTTTATCAAGGCAGTGGGCAAGAGGTTGGGTTATGAAATGTAAACATGGCTGCCAGAGCTCATCCCCTTGGGTGGGTGACTTACTATCAGAGTAGGCTGAGAGGCAACTAGATAATACGTCTATAACAACAATAAGTTAGGTTACTGCATCATATTACATTGGTACTAGTTACCATGTTACCCTGTTTTCTCAAGTTAACTATCCTTTACAAAGTGTTATAACATCAATTGTCATTCACAATTTGCTAGGTAAGGCATTTCACTTATGTCTATAAAAAGATGTATTTAAAGTTAATGGTCATAATTATAATCCCCTACTTTAGCAATGCTTAGATAGGAGAAGCATACTTGATTTCTATTCTCTTGCATTTCATACTGGAACAGGTAATACAGATTGCTGTAAACAGATAACCAAAAGATTCCTTTTCTCATTCCACAGTGTGAAGTTGTTTCCAGGAAGGAACTGTCTAGCCAGGACAACATATCCCAGTCACCACTTCCGTCTCAGTGGGACTGATCCTAGTTCTTGTCAATATATTCTCTTTTTTACCCATCTGCTCTTTGAATGTTGACATACAAACCTATCCTAAAAGCCCCTGGTTAAAGACAGAAGAGCCTCTGTCAGCCTGGGTCCCAGTATTTGTGGACCATGGTCACTAATAAAAGAATACAGCCCAAGAAAATACCTTAACCATAAGCCTGAAAGTTATTATCCTCCAATGCAGGGAAAGAGCCATAACATATAAGTACACTGGGGAAAGTTGAGAAGTTGTCCTAAAATCATACTGAAGTGTAAATCATTGTTATTCACAGTGTGGTCTGAAAACCACTTTGTTGTTTCTGGCCAGTGAGGAATAAGAAGCTTGTGCTAGAATGTGGAGCAACTACATCACTAAGCACACTGTTTAGTTCAGCTGACATTATTTTTGCATAGGAAGATTTTCTTGCTTAGGGAAGCAATATGCTGATTTGCATTCCGATATAAGCACCTGAATTTGTCATGGATCAGTACTTTGAATAGCCCTTGTATAAATGACTCATATTAGAACTGTTACTGAAAGCAGGTTTATTTTGTTCTTTAAGCCAAAGCAATATATGCTTATATGAAAAAAACAACAGTATGCAAAGGAGGCATTAAATGGAAAAAAAAAAAAAAAGCTTCCTTTCTCCTCTATCTCATAGTTGACTCAAGTCCTTCTCCCCAAAGGTAAATCACTGTAAGCAATTTCTTATGCATGCATTCAGAAAAATCTTATGTGTATATTTTCATATATATGTATACACTTTAAAATGTACACAAATGGAATTATAATATACACACTATTTGGTGCCATGCTTTCTCAATCAATAATATTTCTTAGAAATATTTGCATATCAGCAAATATAGATCTACCTTCAAGGACCATAGAGTAAGAGTATTACATTGTATATATGTATCAAAATGTAACCAGTCTTCCTCTTGTGGACATGTAGCACCTTTCCAATTTTATTTTTTGCAATTACATACAATACAGCAAAGGATAGCATTATACATAAAGAAAATTGTATATAGATTTGAGAGTATTTAAGAAAGATGGAATCTCTGGATCAAAAGGACTGCACACATGAAATGTTTACAAATGTTGCTAAATTAACTTTAGAAAAGACGGTGTCCACATTTATTCCTTTCCAAATGAGCATCAGGGTACTTTTTATCTTCATTCTCACCAAAGCTATTATTGAATGGCAACATTTCAGCCAATCTAAGTGAATAATGTTATTTGAATTCGAAATGCTTAATATATGAGGGTAGATGAACATTTTATTATAAGGAATTATTTCATACAGGACTAGTCCAGGAAAACCAATTATAGGAAAAACATCCAAGGAAATGGACAGAACTGGAAAGCTAATGGGAAAAAATAGGGTGTTCTTCTCTCTTGTGGATATAAGGATTCCCATTTCTCTTTCTCTTTGCTTGTTTGCTCTCTCTCTCTGTCTCTGTCTTTCTCGATAAGTTTTCTTGGCTGAACGAGGCACCTGGCAAAGATGATGATGGTCTACATCACATGAGTTCAAGCACAACAGTAACAGATGTTCTGATTTCAGATCCTCAGCAGTAAGACACTGATTGGTCCAGATTGGTCTCGGGTGCCACATAGTATCATCAATATGAACACAGGACCCACCTTTCTGGGCATTGTGGTTTAGAGGTTAAGAGGAAGGGTATGAAGAGTGGGATACAAGGTACCCTCAAATGTTTTTATTGTAGGGATTTCCTATCATGGTCACACAAGGTACTGATTCATCACTGAGGACTGTGCTGTATGTTGCACTCTGTCACAACCTCTCTAAGGTTACTTCCTCATTGCCACTACAAACATGCTCTTCAAATTCATTATGGCTTCATATTATCTGATCCTATTCCTTCCTCCCTGTCATCTTCCACCACATCTCTTGTTCAGACCCACAAATTATCAACCCTTTGACCTAAAAAATTATACATGACAACTGTGAATTGATTCAACTATCACCTTTCTCTACTATACAATTGGACTTCTGAGCACTGACAGAAAAAGTGTCCTATGCAAGCGGATTATTTGAAGTATAAAAGTTTCAGAACTGCAGCAAGATGTTCTACACAGCCTTATCCTTGTTCATGCTCTTTCCTCATGCCAAGCTTTCAGTCTTCTGCTCAAGTCTCTTATTCCAGGAAACTTTCTCTTTGCTACATGATGATTGCCCTAAAACATAAACTAGCTCATGCCATTTCCTTTGCTTATAATCATAAGGACTCAGCTCTACACTGATTCACAAAGTCCTAATTCCTCAGCATTTTGTACAAGACTATTTATGGAGTAGATCCTGCTTAACACCCATCTTATCCTCATGTGTACACTCTATACTAGCCAGGCCAGTAACTGAGAAGTCTCTAGAGGCTCTCTCCCACCATGTTGTCTTTGCACAGCCCATTTCATTTTCTTAGAACGGCATCTCTTCCTTGTTCTGCTTAGTGAGATCCTCTTTACTCTCTTGTTTCAGTTTAGGTTTAACTCCTTTAAGAAGCCTTGCCTGCCTCCCCTCTATTCTCATACCACCCCTTACTTTACTGGAGTTAGGATTTTTCTCCTCTTTTCACCAAGAGAACTCTTTGCTTACTTCTTTCACCCAGCATGAGCCCCAGTCCACCAACTCTGAGCACCAGAGCAGAGATTTCTTTTAATCTACCCAACTTTATGTCTCAAAACTTAAAATGACAGCTGCCCCATAATAAACACTAAATAAATGTTTCTAGAATGAATGGAAAGATGGGTTTTTAATATGAAGAACAGGACATTTAGCTTAGTGATTGGGCAATTGGTGAGAGAAGTGGGGATGCCTATTACTTAGCATGTACAATTCTGCTTGTTTTAGATAATTTCACTAAAATCAGCAGCATAGGGAACTTCTGGGGATGATGGCACAGTAAGAAGCTTGAGGACTCACTCCTCCTCCCAAACAGCTATGGTTAGGCAGAAACTATCTGAAACAGCTGTTTTGGGATTCCAATGGCCAGGAGAGCACTGAACAGCAGCCAAAGAAGAGTGAGAGGAAAAGGCTGAGAAACTGCACTAAAGGACCATGAGTAGCTTGTGCCGCAGTGGCTGCCAGCACCCATCCCTCACTCTCATGGTGGGCCGTCTCAGGATGCATTACTTGATTGGTTGCTGTGGATGGAGAGGGAGGTGGAAGTCCTCTTCCCCAAGAAAGGGGGGCAGGCATGGGCATGGCTGAGCACTGATCACAGTTTTTGATTGGCAAATTTGGATTGCTGGGTCCCAGCTCTGAGCTACTGATTCAGCCCACCTTGCACAGGGACAGCCATGGCAATTGTTTTGACTTCACCCCTGATGGGGAAATAGGCAGTGGAGGTTTAAAGACACAGTTCCTCCCCAGGGCTGCAGGGAACAGTTTGCTGAAGGGCTCCATCTGCTGAGCAGCCCCAGAAAGTGCAGTGTCGGGGACTTGTCAAAAAGCCTTTTGGCATTTTTCCTGACTCTCTCCCCAGGGCTCTTATGAGCTTGTCTGCACCCTCTTCATGGGTCCCTGGCCCTGTTTTGGCTGGGAAACACTGACTTGGGTAAGTCCTGTCTGGGGTGACCCTCCTCTCAGAAAGGAGTGAAAAAATATAGAGAGGCAAAACAAAAACAAACAGAACAGATCAAGATTCCAAGAGAAGGAACTAAGGAAAGGAAGCTTTCTTCTACAAGTGAAACAATTGTGCAAATGCTACAATCTCAAAAATTGACTGTATATCCAGGGCAAGTATCAGATGAAGAAGAGCTGAAAAAAATATCAAACACAGCTATTCTAAAGGTCTGTAATAAGTTGAAACAAATGTCAAAGAAGTGCCTTAGCACAAAGCCAACGAACAAGAAAATCCTGGGCAAGAGGGAGAAACTGACCTCCAAAGTAAACAAAGAGTGTAGAAATGAAGGCTTTCAGTAAGGGTAACTAAAAGGGTAAAAAGAGAGGCAAAAATGAGACATGACATATAAAAACCAAAGGATAAAATGGTTGAAGTAATAACAGTAATATCATCAAATGTTAATGGATTAAAACTCTCCAATCAAAATAACAGATTGGCAGAAGGGATAAAATGTATGATCCAACTATATGCTGCCTACAAGAGACTCACCTTAGACCCAAAGACACAAATAGGTTGAAAGTGAAAGGTTGGAAAAATATATTCTGCACAAATGGTGACCAAAAATAAGCTGGGGTAGCTATACTAACATGAGACAAAATAGACTTTAAATGCAAAACTGTTATAAGCAACAAAGAAGGAACTATATATTAATAAAAGGGGCAATCTATCAAGAAGAAATAAGTCAAAAATATTTAGGCACCTAACAATTATGCTCCAAAAGACGTGAGGCAAACACTGGTAAACTGAAGGGAGAAATAGACATTTCTACAACAATAGTTGGAGACTTCAGTTCACCACCTTAACAATAGATAGAACATCTAGAAAGAGTACCAAAAAGGAAACAGAGAACTTGAATAGTATAATAGATGAACTAGATCTAACAGACATATATGAACACAGCACCCTCAAACAGCAGGATATACATTCTTATCAAGTGCTCATGGTTCATTCTCCAGGATAGATCATGTTTTTGTTTCTAAAGCTTCTGGAATGCAATATACTAAAATGCATTGGCTTTTTCAATGGGGATTTATTACGTTACAAATTTATAGTTCTAAGGCTGTGAAAATTCCAAATTAAGGCATCAAGTGAAGACATCTTCTCAGAGGAACTGCTGCTGGCATCCGGGGTTCCTCTGTCACATGGGAAGGCCCATGGTGGTATCTACTGGTCCTTCTCTCCTGGGCTCTGGTTTCAGTGGCTTTCTCTCTCAGTTCCCCCAGGGGCTTTTCCTCTCTTAGCTTCACCAGGGCAAATTCTGGATTTCATCTTTTCATGTCTTAGCTTTTCTCCTGGTTCTGGTTTCAATGGCCATCTCCAAAATGTCTCTCCAAAATGTCTCTCTGTGCACTCTGAGTTTCTTTTATCCTCTCAAAAAGGACTCTAGAAAGGGGATTAAGACTCACCTTGATTGGGCTGGGTCACATCTGCACGGAAACAACCTAATCAGAAGGTCCCATCCACAATAGGTTTGCACCCACAAGAATGGATTAAAACAACATTGCTTTTCTGGGGGTACATAAGAGCTTCAAACCAGCAAAGGTCACAAAACAAGTCTTAATACATTCAAAAGTTTAAAATTATACAAAGCACTTTCTCTGGAAATCAGTAACAGGCAGAGATCTGGAAAATACACAAATATACTGAAGTCAAATAACACCCTCTTAAACAACCAAAGGAACAAAGAAGAAATTACAAGGTCAATAAGTAAATATCTTGAGATGAATGAAAAGTAGAACACAGCATATCAAAACTTATGGGATGCAGGGGTGGCAGTGCTGAGAAGGAAATTTATAGCCCTAAATGCCTACATTAAAAAAGAATAAAAAGCTAAAATTAAAGACCTAACTGCACACTTGGAGGAACTAGAAACAGAACAGCAAACTAATCCCAAAACAAGCAGAAGGAAAAAAAATAACAAAGATTAGAGAAGAAATACATTAAATGATTATAAAAAACAATAGAGATAACAAAATCATAAGTTTGTTCTTTGAGAAGATCAATGAAATTGAGAAACCCTTGGCTAGACTGATAAAGCAGAGAAGATTCAAATAAATAAAACCAGAAATGAGAGGGGGAACATTACTAGTATCCCCACAGAAATAAAAATGATCATAAGAAGATACTATGAACAACTGTATGCCAACAAATTAGACAATTTAGATGAAATGGACAAATTCCTAGAAACACAAACAACCTACAGTGACTACAAGAAATAGAAGATCTCAACAGACCAATTGCAAGTAAAGAGATTGAATAAGTCATCAAAACACTTCCCAATAAAGAAAAGTCTAAGACCAGAGGGCTTCACAAGTGAATTCTACCAATCAATCCAAGAAGAATTAATACCAATTTTGCTCAAGCCCTTCCAAAAATTGAAGAGGAGGGAACACTACTTAACTCGTTCTATGGAGTCAACATCACCCTTGTAGCAGAGCCAGAGAAAGATACTACAAGAAAAGAAAATTAAATACCAATTTCTCTATAGAATATGGATGCAAAATCCTCAACAAAATACTTGCTAATCAAATCCTACAGCACATTAAAAGTATTGTACACCATGATCAATTGGGTTTTATTCCGGGAACACAAAGGAAGCTCAACATAAGAAAACTGATTAATGTAATAAACCATATTAACAAATCAAAGGGGAAAATCTTCTTGATTGATGCAGAAAACGCATTTGGCAAAATCCAGCATCCTTTCTTGATAAAAACACTTTGAAAGTTGGAATAGAAGGAAACTTCATCAACCTGATAAAAGGGATGTATGAAAAATTCAAATATATGGAAGTGAAAACTTTCCCTCTAAGATCAGGAAGAAGACAAGGATGTCTGCTGCTAGTGCTGCTATTCAACATTGTGCTTGAAGTTCTAGCAAGAGCAGTTAGGAAAGAAAAAGAAATAAAAGAGATCCAAATTGGAAAGGAAGAAGTAAAACTTTCACTATTTGCCAAAGACATGATCCTATATATAAAAAGTCCTGAAAAATCTACAACAAAAATCTACAACAACTAGAGCTAATAAATGTGTTCAGCAAGGTTGCAGGATACAAGATCAACATGCATTTCTATACACTAGTAATGAGTAATATGAAGGGGAAATCAAGACAAAATTCCATTTACAATAGCAACTAAAAGTATTAAATATTTAGGAATGAATTTAGCCAAGTATGTAAAGGACTTTACACAGAAAACTAAAAAACATTGTTAAAGGAAATCAAAAAAGAGCTAAATAAATAGCAGGACATTTGTGTTCATGGATTGGAAGATTAAATATAATTATGATGTTAATTCTACCCAAATTGACTTCCAGACTCAATGCAATCCCAATCAAAATTCCAACAGCCTGCTCTGCAGAAATGGAGATGCCAATCATAAAATTTATTTGAAAGGTTAAGGGGCCCCAAATAGCCAAAGCATCTTAAAAAAGATTGAAGTGGGAGGACTCATGCTCCCTGACTTTAAATCATATTATAAAGCCACAGTGGTAAAAACAACATGGTACTGTCATGAAGATAGATATATTGACTATTGACCAATGGAATCAAATTGAGATTTCAGAAATAGATCCTCTATGACCAACTGATATCTGACAAGGCTGCCAAGTCCATTCAACTGGGACAGAATAGCCTCTTCAATAAATGGTGCTGTGAGAACTGTATATCTATATGGAAAAAATGAAACAGGACCCCTATCTCACACCTTAAATAAAAATTAACTAAAAATGAATCAAAGACCTAAATAAAAGAACCAGGGCCATAAAACTCCTAGAAGAAAATGTAGGGAAGCATCTTCAGGATCTTGAGTTAGGCAATAGTTTCTTAGATTTTACACTCAAATCACAAACAATGAAAGAAAAAAAACATAAATGGACCTCCTACAGCTTTAAAATGTTTGCACTTCAAAGGACTTTCTCAAGAAAGTGAAAAGGCAACCTACTCAATGGGAGAAAATATTTGGAAATCATATATCTGATAAGGGTTTAATGTCCAGAACATATAAAGAAATCCTACAACTCAACAATAAAAACAAACAACCCGATTAAAAAACAGGCAAAAGATTTGAATAGACATTTTTCCAGAAAGTATATAAAAATGGCTAAAAAGTACATGAAAAGATATTCAACATCACTATCATTAGGTAAATGCAAGTCAAAACCACAATGTGATATTATTTTATACCAAGTAGAATGACCACTATTTAAAAAAAAACAGAAAACAACAAGTGTTGGAGAGGATGTGGAGAAATAGGAATACTCATTCACTGTTGGTGGGAATGTAAAATGGTACAGCTGCTGTGGAAGATGGTTTGGTGGCTCCTCAGGAGACGAAGTATAGAATAGCCATATGAACTGTCAATCATGCTGCTATGTATATACCCTGAAAAACTGAAAGCAGAGACTTGAACAGACACTTCCACATATAAGTTTATAGTGGCATTATTCACAATTTCCAAAAGATGGAAGCAACCCAACTCTAGCAAGCAAACTCATTGAGTTAGAATCTAGAATATATGTTACCAGGGGATAGAAAGGGGGTATAGAATGCTGAGCTGATGCTCAATTTGTGCAGAATTTCTATTTAGGTTGATTGTAAATGTTTGGAAAGGGATAGTGGTAATGGTAGCAAATTATTGTTAAGTGTAATTAATAGTGCTGAATTATGTTTGTAAATGTGGTTGAAAGGGGAAATTTTGGGTCATGTGTGTTACTAAAATGAAAGTTAGATGATAAAACATGGGACTGTATAATGCAATGAACCCTGTTGTGGATGATGGACTATGGTTAATAGTACAAGTAGAAGAATGTTCTTTCATGAATTAAAACAAATGTACAGCACTATTACAAGGTGTTAATAATAGGATGGTGTGTTAGTCTGAAGCTGTTATGTGCCCCAGGAGAAGCCATGTTCTTTTGATCCATTTCTGTGGGTGTGGACCTATTATGGGTGGGACCTTTTGATTAGGTTATTTCAATTGAGATGTGACCCAGCCCATTCAAGGTGGGTCTTAACCCTTCTCTTGGAGTCCTTTTGAGAGGATAAAAGATAGAAACCTTGGAGAGTTCAGAGAGAAACACCCAGAGGAGCTCAGAGAGCAGAGAAAAAGCTCCTGGAGGAGCTGAGAAAGGAAGCCACTGAATCCAGAAGCTGAGAGCAATGAAACCCTGGGGAGAAGGACCAGCAGATGTCAGCCTCGTGCCTTCCCATGTGCCAGAGGGGTCCCAGATACCTGCCGCCTTCCTTCAGAGAGGTTATTGTCCTGTTGATGCCTTAATTTGGATATTTTCACAGCCTTAGAACTGTAAATTTGTAAACTAATAAATCCCCATTGTAAAAGCCAATCCATTTCTGGTACATTGCATTTTGGCAGCTTTAGAAAACAAACAGGTGGTATATGGGAACAAATACACCTAATGTAAACTGTGCACTATAGTTAACAGTAATATTTTATATTCTTTCATCAATTGTAACAAAGGTACCACACTAATGCAAAGTGTCGGTAATAGAGCTGTATATGGGAACATTGTATTTTTTACCTGACTTTTCTGTAAACCTGCAACTTCTCTAATTTAAAAAATAGCAATAATTTTTAAAAAACATTAGGCTGGCTGAATGAAACCAGACACAAAGTACTAACGATTCCATTTATATAAAATGCAAACATAAATAAACCTGTAGAGACGAATTATATTAGTGGTTACGTAGGGCTGGGGAAGGATAGAGGGATTGAGAGGTGACTGCTAAGGGGTGTGGGGTTTTTCTTTATGGAATGATGAAAATGCTCTAGAATTGATTGTGGTGATGAATACACAACTCTGTGATTATACTAAAAGCCATTGATTGTTCACTTTGGATGGACTGTGTGGTATGTGAACATATCTCAATAAAACTGCTTAAAAAAAAAAAAAAGAACTAACCTGGAAGTAAATAAATAGCTACCCAAAGAAATCAACAACACAAAAGGTATAAATCTGTTGAAAAAAGAGGCATATCCTCTCCTCAAGTTAATTATCTTGAATAATCTTTTATGGAAAGCATTTTTTTTTTTTAGTACTTGTAGATGTTACATGGAATTGAAATTGTGTTATCCCTCCCTTTGGCCCTTTGTTCCCAACAAGGTGATAAGGGAGCTATGTTTACATTTAGATCAAGTGGAAATCAATCCACATATATTCGAGGTCGCCTTACAGAGACAGAATTTTCCAGGCTCGCAGTTGTTACTGCACCCTCCAAAGATGTTGCCATATCAAGAGAGAGGCGGTTTTGACCAAGCAGGATTGGTTAGAAACCCACAGAAGCAGATGGGAAAAGGCAATTACAACAGAGACCAGGCCTGTGTTTCACACAGTACCTGGGATGCTTGTTTAAAATGCTGATGGATGGACCCATCTCAGTTCTACTAAATCAGGATCTGTGGAAGTAGAGCTGCACACAGAAGGAGGGGCCTGATTGCTGAGATGAGCCTAAGCCAACCCTGATGCCATTTAGACAGTCAGACCAAGTCCTACTTCCATTGCTTTGGTTCCCTGCTCACAGAACACCCTACACCATTTAGTTTCCCAGTGTAGCTAATCTACTTGAGGAGACTGCAAATAAAGCTAACATGGATTTTGGTTCTTCTCACAATGAAACTTCCCATAGTAAGGTACATTGTCATGGTTTTTCCATTTAATAACTTCTTGTGAGCTTTGTTTCTGTGAACTGAAATCTTTAAATCTGATCAATTCTTCAATATATGTATTTTTTAAATAAATTGGGCTTTTGGACCTATGAGGCTACAGAAAGACTGTGGCTTACCACCATGTGAAAAGTCTTTATTAAGGAATATCTCTGACTTCCTCCCACAATCCCTCTGTTTCCCCCAACCCAACTGTTTTCTCTTTCTCAAAAAAGTATAATGATAACAATGTAGATTACAAGGGGTGACAGTGTGATTGTGAAGACCTTGTGGATCACACCTCCCTTATCTAGTGTATGGATGAGTAGAAAAATGGGGATAAAAACTAAAGGACAAATGGGGTGGGATGGGGGGATGATTTGGGTGTTCTTTTTTCACTTTTATTTTTTATTCTTGTTCTGGTTCTTTCTGATGTAAGGAAAATGTTCAGAGATAGATTGTGGTGATGAACACATAACTATGTTATCATACTGTGGACAGTGGATTGTATACCATGGATGATTGTATGGTGTGTGAATGTATTTCAATAAAACTGAATTTAATAAAAAAAAAGTATAATGAGTTTATAGTGTTTTTTTATAGTGGTTTAAATCTTTTATAGAGATTAAATACTTATAAAACATCCTGCCAGGTTCTGCTGTTTTATTCAAGCAGGGTTCAAAGATGATATCTATTAAGAAACTACATGACAGAATCACCTCCTAGTTTCCTTTCCTAGGGGTAAGGCCAAGCTCTGAAACAGCAGTTTTCAACTGGGGGCAATTTTCCCCACCAGGGGACAATAGGCAATGTCTGGAGACATTTTAGATTATCATAACTGGGGGTGCTTACGCACTTAACATCCAGTGCGTAGAGTCCTGGGATTCTGCTAAACATCCTGTGATGCACAGGACAGCCCTGGGACAACAACGAATTATCTAGCCCAAAATGCCTGTAGTGCTGAGGTTGAGAAACCCTGCCCTGAAGGGAGCCACAAGAATTATTGCCTACTTCTGAGCCCACTTTCAACTTTTATGGCAATGATAAATACTGTAAAGGATAGTAAGTTTGTATGTATATGCCTCCAAAGTGAGCTTGGATGTACATCTCTTTTTTTCAAATCAGAAAATTATGTTATAATTGAGTAGCAGACGTTCCATGACATCACCCTTAAGAGGAAGCCATTTAGCTATACCGCGAATATGAACCATGCTGAGGTGAGAATTGAATTCACTTTTAAAAGATACACTTATGTCGACAGAGAAAAACTAAATTAGAAGTAAGAGATGTTAACACAACAGAAATTTGGTCTTAGAATATGGCTATGAGGAACGACCTACTTTGAGAGGGGTTTTCATATTTGATTTCCAGAATCTGTGTGTTTCCCTCAGCATACAAGCTTTTCATATCCACACATCTCGTGGGCCATATGGTGCTCTTTTGGAATGACTTTCATTTGCTTTTCTCTCTTCTTTAGAAATATTTCTTTTATTTTTCACTGTCAGAAAGTGTTCAGGTCCTTGAGGAAGGGTCTTTTGTCCAAATGCTCTTCTTACTAGTAGAAATCTTTGATAATTCCACCAGGATGCTTATCAGATCAGTCTTCTGGGAAAAAATAGAAGCTTAAACCTATTGGTGAAGTTTAGTAAAGCATTTTTATATAACTTATTTGGATGGAGAGAATTTAAAGAACCCATTCTTCATTTGGGATTAGGACATCAATAGATATCTTATGTGAAAAATTTAGATTTCTTTTGGGTGGTGGCAGACATGGACAAGAAGAGAGGTGAGGATGAGTTAGGGATGGGATAATATACATGCATTATTCCATATACATGTATTCCTACGAAGTTATTGAACTACACACCTCAAAGCCATGGAAAAAGGGCACTGTTGATTGTGACTTAACTAGTTCAACAGTAAGCAAGATGAGAAAAAATGGCTAACTACTTTTTATAAGGGCAAAGCCAAACGAATGGTGGAAATTACTGTCAGTACTGCAAGATGCTAACAGGACAGCAGGAGAGAATCATGATTAATTAAACACAATGAAGAGTGGAACTCACTGTACTAAAATGGAACTTGGTCATTTCCAAGGAAGGCTGCACCTCCCCTTGACTTTTATTTTCCATCAGTTTTCTGTTTCAGCTGTAGTTCTTTAGCTTGCATGTTATTCTCATTTGCCAGTAAGGCTGGGCTGAGGCACTCTGATCTGTTTCCTCCTTGTAGGATGACTGCTTCTGTGCCATCTGTTGTATATGCTTAGGACTCATCCACCACTGGATCTGCCCCTGAAATCCACACCCGATTAACACTCCTGGTTGGAAAGTGGCTCCTCAACAGAAATGCATTCATAGTCATTATCTGAAGGATAACACACTTTCTGATGTTTACTACTTAGAATTAGTGGAAGAGCTTCAGTAGTTGATGGTTTGGTATAAGCCACATGAAGCTAGGCAGCCTTTAAGTCAGTTTCAACATGCTATTGCAGTCAGAGAAACATGAGTCTGAAATCCAGAAAAAAAAAATTGAAAAACAATTTAAATATTTACTGCAATGGCTCAACCCAGTGCCAAAAGAGGTTTTCATTCAATATCACACAGAAAATATCTTCAAAGCCTCTTTCCTCATCTCTCTTTGGCTATCATCAACAGGCACACAGCTGTTGGGAAATTTCTTTTCCCTATACTCCAAAACTGTCTCCCAAATCAGTCCACGTTAGGTTGAATGCCTCCCACAATCTTTCTTAATCTTTTATGCTTTCCCTCAAATGCTGTTTCATACATTTGAATCTAAATTAATCTAGATTTTCAAATCTTTTTTCAATTCTCCTCTCTATACATTACATGGATCAACAATATAAAATGCCTGACCACCTTCCAGGCAATGAGGGTTGGTTGCTTTTGAAAGTGATCTTTAACAATAGAGGGTTAAAACAAATCTATGTTTTCCTTTACAAAACACACATGCGTGTGCACACAGTGACAAGGGCACTCTGCTCTTCTTGAAGAAAAACAGACCATTGATTCTCCTGTCAAATCGTTAAAAGTATAGGTCTATGCAGGATGAGTGTTACGGTGGCCCAGCTCAGAGAAAAGCATTTCAGCAAATCCCCTAGATGAAGTGATTCTATCCTATAAACAGCAGGCTACTTTCTGAGCAAACTTTTGAAATGCTCTGATTGGGGCTGAATATCAAAGAGACAGGGCTTATCTCTTCCTTTATATCTTAATGACATCAATCTCTAGGCAGAAAAAGTAACGTATCTTCATGGTTTCCTCTAAAAGGATTGTCTTCCTAATTCATCAGTGAGCTAACCCTGGGGAGGCTCCTTGGGGAAAGGAGTTCAATTGAACCTTTGGAAGACACAGACATCTTCCAAGAAGAACAGAGCATCTTGTGACTTTGTATACATGCATGTGTGTTTTGTAAGGCAAAATGTGGATTTGTTAGCACTTTCTCTTTAAAATCACAAAATTCTTAAATGTTAACTTAAGTGACACATACACTACTGTAGAAGTTCAGTTAGCTGGAAGATGAGAGCAAATTGTGTTAGTCCAGGAGAGGAAGATTAATAAGCCTTGAATAATGAACTAGTAGAGAACCAAAGACCTAACCACAAGTGGTAAAAAACTCTTATTTCCCTACTTTCAATTTTTTCATTGTGAAGAAAATATACCAGATATTAACATTTTTTCTTTTTTCTGCATTTTCCAAATTTTCTATGATGAGATATGTCTGGGCATGATTTTCTTTGAGTTCATCCTATTTGGGGTTTGTTGGGATTCTTGAATATGTGTATTCATGTCTTATTAAATTTGAGAAGTTTTCTGTCATTATTTCTTTGAATATTCCTTCTGCCCTCTTCTCTCTTTTTTTCCCTACTGGGACCCCCACAATTTGTATATTGGTATGCTGGATGGTATCCTAAAGGCGCTTAGGCCAAGCTCACTCTTTAAGTTTTTTTTTCTTTCGGCTTCTCAGCCTGAATCCTTTCAACTTCCATCCTTTGAGATCAATGATTCTTTCTGCTGCCATCTCCAATCTGCTGTTGAAACCCTCTGGGGAATTTTTCATTTCTGTTATTGTGGTCTTCAACTTCAGTAATCCTGTTTGGTTCCTTTTGAATATTTCTCTTTACTGAGATTCTCATATTATTTATTCATTGTTTTCCTGCTATCAATTAGTTATGTCTCTATTTTCCTTTACCACCATGAGCATACTGAGGATTTTTTTTTTTTTTTTTTTTTTGTCTAGTTGGCCCAAATTCTGATTGTTTTTGTTGATATTTCTGGATTTTTAACTTGCTCATTAGGATGGACCATCATTTCCTGTTTCTTTGTCTTCTAATCTGTTGTACACTGCACATTTTAATATTAACTCTGGGATTTAGTCCCTGAGCTGTCTGTTCTTAAGTTTGCATTCAGCTAGTGTTTTGACAGAGATTTCCCTGAGTGCCAGGAGCTAATAAAAACAAACAAACCAAAAGCAAAAGGCACCTTCATAGCCTAAAAATTAGCTCTACTGTTTGGTGGTCTCCTTCAAAGTTTAGCCCTCCTATCTAGACAACCAGCCTGAGGTAACAGGAAACTCAGGGTCCTCCTTGTCTTACCTGAGCCTGCGTAGAGCTGTGGAGCCTGCCTCTTTCCCTGGGATTGTGCTTGTCCCTGACCTTAGAAATTCCCCTGTTTACAGTTTACAGAAGTTTCAATTTCCCCTCTACTCCTTGAAATAGTCTTTCAACCCCTTCTGGATGCTCTATTGTATAGCTTAATGCTGGTAGTCCTTTGCCCAGTCTGCTTCAACTAATCATTTCTTACACTTTTAACTGTTTGAAAGCTACTTCTCTGCCTTCAGGACAGATTCTGAGAGGATGAGCCTGATCTGGCATTTCAGACTTCCACCAGATAGATTACCAATGACATACAGGCACTCAGTATGCACATAGGGTTTTCTTGCCTCCCTCTGGAACAGAGTCAGGGACCCATACTGGGAGCTGCAAGCTGGCTTCACATAGCACTGGGGAGAGAGGGGGAGAGGGGCCAGGAAGGGCTCCAGGAGCTTCTCTTATGGCTTTTGAAGCTGCTTTTTCTTGATTTGGCACTCATTCAGTTACTGCATCCCTTAATTTTTTCTGTATATTTGAGGAAGGGTATTTTCTTTCGGATTCCTCTGCCACTTTTGCGTGAGTGGGTTGGAAAAATGGCAGCCCCCAGCAATCTGAAGTAGCTGATTCAAAACAGTGATTGGTGATCAGAGCTCATAGCCCTGGAGTTTGGAAGACTAGGTCTTATATGCCACTCTGGCACCAGCAAGCTGCATCAGGAGCCCAGGTTGCAGCCTCCACTGCTGTCTGTCATTATGCTGGGGCATGGGGGTGGGAACTGTTGCAGAAAGGATGAAGTTTACCAGTAATTACCACAATTTAACAACCTCTTCCTTGGATGCTGCACAGTGTTCCTCTAAACTGTGGCATTTCGAAATAATTGATTCAGACAGTTACTGTCAGTTCAATAGGTGTTTAGGTGGAGGGACTGGTTCCTGGAGCTTCCTATTCCATCATCTTTTCACAATCAACTCAATAACTTATTTTTGACAAGGGTGCCAAGTCCGTTCAGTGGCAAAAGAAAAGTCTCTTCAACCAAAGTTCTGGGATAACTGGATATCCATGTCAAAAGAATGAAGGTGGACCTCTACCTTATACCACAAAGAAAAATTAACTCAAAATGGATCAAGAATCTAACCATTAGAGCTAAAACCACAAAACCCTTGGAAGAAAACATAGGGGAAATCGTCCATGATCTTAGATTTGGCAGTGATTTCTTAGATATGACAACAACAAAAAAAGATTAAATGGACTTCATCAATATTAAAAACTTTTGTATATGAAAGGACATTATCAAGAAAGTGAACAGACTTTAGGAGACAATATTGGGAAATCATATATCTGATAAGGGTTTAATATTCAGAATATATAAGGAATTGAACAATGAAAACCAAACAACCCATTTACAAAAATGGGCAAAAGACTTGAATAGACTTTTCTCCAAAGAAGATATACAAATGGCCAACAAGCATATGGAAAGATGCTCAACATCTTCAGTCATCAGAGAAATGCAAATCAAAACCACAATGAGCTATCACTGCACACCCACAGGGATGGCTATTATTAAAATGCAAAAAATACCAAGTGTCAGTGAGGATGTGGAGAAATCATACACTGTTGGTGGGAATGTAAAATATTCACTGTGGGAAAGAGTTTGGCAGTTCCTCAGGAAAGTCAAAGAATTACCATGTGAGTGTGTAATCCCACTTCTGTACACCAAAAATAATTGAAAACAGGGACTCAAACTGTTATTTGTCCACCAATGTTCATAACAGCATTGTTATGAACAGCATATATTATTCACCATAGCCCAAAAATGGAAGCAACTCAACTGCCAACTAACAGAGGAATGGAATATTATACAAAACGTGGTATATACATACAACAGTATATTATTCAGCTGAAAAGGAATGATGTGCTGATACATGCTACAACTTGGATGAACCTTGAAGACATCAGTTGAGTGAAATAAGCCAGATACAAAAGAACAAATATTATATGATTCTACTTATACATAATACCTAGAAATGCAAATTCATAGAGACAGAAAGTAGATTATAGATTACCAGGGATATGGGGAGAAGGGTTCTCCAGAGAACCAGAACCAAGGGGACATGTATGTATGTGTGTGTGTGTGCATATGTGAGTGAGTGTGTGTGTGTGTGTATAGAGATTTATTAAAAGGGATTGGTTCACGTGACCCTAGGGGCTGGCAAGTTCAAATTCTGTTGAGCTAGCCACAAGCTGGCTAGACCTGATAAAGGTGATGTTAAATTCTTTAATCTGTATTCTCCAGAGTAAACTGACTGCTGGAAATTCCAGAAAGTACAAATGCTAATTTGAGACAGAACTTTTTCTTCTGACCACTGAAATCCTTGGTTCTGGCTTTTCAGACATCCAACGATTGGATGAGACCCCTCACATTGCTGAGAGCAATCCACTTTGTTGAATGTAGATGGAAGTAACTGATTATAGATGTAATCATCTAATTATAAAAGCAAATCCTATCTATGAAATACCTTCATAGTACCAAGTAAGCCAGTGCTTGGACACTTGGACACCAAAATCTAACCAAGTTGACACACGAAATTAACCATCACCGGGGAGAATGTACAGAGTTTCTGTTTGTGGTGATGGAAAAGTTTTAGTAGTGGATGGTGGTGATGGTAGCACAACATTGTGAATGTAATTAATGCCACTGAATTGTGCACATGAAAAGAGATTTAAAGGAGGTATATTTGAGTTGTATATGTGCTACCACAATAAAAAGTAAAAAAAAAAAAAAAAAGTACCCAATTAAATTTTTAAAAATTTTTTAAAAAGAAAAGCTGTACATTTCACATTAGACTAGACATTGTCAATAATCAAAAGTAATAAAGAAATGGCCTTCAGAAACTATTCACAGAGGTTCATTATAGAAAATTTGGAAGCTACAGAAAAGATCGCTTGTGATCCCACCACTCAGAGATAATCTCTTTAACATTTTGGGTTATTTCTTTGTTTTTTAATTTTCAATTTTTCTAAACTCTTTCTTTCTTGAAATGAAATTTCCCTAATGTTTTGATAACTTTTCAAGAGGTTTCCTAATATTTTGAATACTTTATTATAAAACATAACTATCCATAAATATAAATAGCAGTTAATCCTTCTCTGATTGGAAACATATGCCTGAACAATCCTTTTGTTGAGCTACAGGCATTCAAAAGCTGTGGTCTTGATATCCTAGCATTTTATTCTTTCCCCCACCTTCAATAGCATCTCCCAAATACTTCAAACAAAATAACAACTAGAATTAAAAGGAGGTAAACAACTTCCTACTTTTTTGAATACTTTTTGGAAGGCATTCCTTTACTCTTTTTCATAACATCTTACCCCAGGTCATTTGGAAATGTACAGTTCTCTCAGATGGAAACCCTTCTGGAGTTTGCAAAAATATTTTTCTCTTGCTAATATAATGAGCAGATATCTTTTACTGTCATCAAATACAATGATTCCCTATTTTAGCACCAAACAAGTCTGTTTCCTTACAAGATAGTATGCTTTCCATTAGCCCATATTTAAGTTGAAGAACTTGTTTTGTTTACTTATATTTTCCACATATTAAACCTAACTTAAAATTGAAACAATCTTTCTCAAAAAACTGAAGGCAGAACTATGATATGACCTGGAGATCCCAATGGTATCAATGTAAAATGGTGCAGCCACTCTGGAAGATGGTGGCAGGTCCTCAGAAAGCTAAGAACAGAACCACCATATGACCCAGCAAACCCACTGCTAGGTATATACCCAAAAGAATTGAAAGCAGGTACTCAAATAGATATTTGCACACCAATGCCCACAGCAGCATTATTCACAATTGGCAAAAGATGGAAGCAACCCAAGTGTCCAACAACCAATGAATGGATAAACAATATGTAGGGTGTGTGTGTGTGTGTGTGTGTTTATGCTTATATTTACATTTATATATATGCACACACAATGGAACATTATTCAGCCATAAAAAGGAATGGAGTCATGATAACCTGTGACAACATGGATGAACCTTGAAGATGTTCCGTTGAGTAAAATGAACTAGACACAAAAGGACAAATATTGTATGATCTCACTGATTTGAAATAATTAGAATAAGCAAACTCAGAGCCAGAATCTAGAATATAGGTTGCCAAGGAACAGTGTGGGAATAGGGAATGGGAAGTTAAGTCTTAAAATGTGCACGGTTCCTATTTGGAATGATGGAAATGTTTTGGTAATGGATGGTGGTGATCATAGCATGATATTGTGAACATAATTAACAGCACTGAAATATATATCTGAATGTGGTTAAAAGGGGGAAATGTTGGATCGTATGTAAAGTAAAAGAATAAAATTTTTTTTTTAAATCCAAGGAACTATGCTATACAGTGAACCCTAAGTTGAATCATGGACTCCAGTTAATAGCACAATTATAAAAATGTGCTATCATCAATTGTAACAAATGTTCCACAACAATACAAGGTGTTAATAATACAGTGGTATATGGGAATCCTGAATTTTATGCATGATTTTTCTGTAAATCTAGAACTTCTCTAATAAAGAAAAAAATGGAATGAAGTTCTGTAGCATGCTGCAACAGAGATGAACCTTGAGGACATCATGTTGAGCAAAATAAGTCAGACACAAGAAGACAAAAATTGTGTGATCTCACTTGTATGAAATATTTAGAAGAACCAAACTTCATAGAGACAGATGGTAGTTTATAGATTGCCAGGATCAGAGGGTGTCGGGGAAGGAAGAGGGAATTGCAGCTTAATGGGTGAGTAGTCTCTGTCTGAGGAGATGAAAAAGGAGGGGTAATAGATGTCAGAGTTGGTAGCACAATATTCTGAATATAATTAAATATAATTAATACTACTGAATTGTGTACTTGAATGTGGTTAAAATGGGGAATGTTGTGTTCTATATAGGTTATTTCAGTAAAAAGCTTTTTTTAAAAAATTGCATACACCTTGACAAAGTAGACTCAACAAAAATTTAAAACAATTGTGTTATAAAAACTAGCATATTTAACAGTCTTATGTTTATTAATAGGGGATTTCAATTTATCAGCATTCTTCCTGCCCCTCACCTAAACATCTAAAAGCATTCTGAAGACATTCATTTTATTTTCCACTGCCACTTTCAGACCATTGCTTTCCCATATTTCTGTAAAAATCAAAGAATTATTTCTAGACTCATGTCATCCTGCTCTACCTTTCTTTGGTCATAAACAATGCGGCCACACTCAGTTCTTCATGTCTCTGATAAGCACACTTTGAGGACTTAAATATCTGGTTAAACCATCCTCTTTTCCTCAACTCCTGCCATAACACTGAAAGAATTTAATTTGCAAAGGAAACAAACAATCCCATACGTAATTTCATGACCATTTTAAATCAAGTGTTATTAATCAGTATTATTTCCTCTGAAATCTTAAATAAAAAAACTTTGATATTCTCCTCAACAACCACACCCTCCTATTTGGCTTTTCTCATTTCCTTTCATTAACTGTGCTCTTTAATTAACTGAGACCCCTTAGTTCTTTGATTGTTCTCTTTAATTTCGACTCTTCAATTCCCTATTGACTTCCCTTCTTCCCTTACCTTGCTGAAATACTATGGTCAAACCACTTCAGCTGGTCTTTCCTAATGACATTAAGCCTTAATAACAAGTACATCCCTTCTTCTGCTATGTGAATGCGCAGTCGTGCATCAATCATCCATCTATCTTTTGTCTCCCTGCATGAAGACTTGGGAAGTCAGCTAAAGATAAAAAAATTAAAAAAATAAAAATAAAAAATAACAACTCAACATGTTCAGATTGGAGTTTGTACAAAAGCAAGATTTCCAATGTCAGATGAGCCTTTTATGTAGCTGTAGATTTTTTTTTCTTGGAAACATCACTTTCCCACTTCCCACCACTTTCTTCAACACAACACCTCACTTTAACTCTTCAACTCCCCTCCCCAATCCTTCTTGGCTAATGGTCTTGCCTCCTACTTCCTAGTGAAAAGAAACTAACATGTTCTCTCAGCTTCCTTCTTCCTAACTTCCAATTTCACAGGAAGAGGTGTTCTCTTTCTATCTAAAATTAATCCTTCCCAATCACTACTGGTTTCTCCAAAGATTTGGCCATCAGTTACTTTCTTTTATCCTCTTATAAATGTCTTTCTCCACTTGTAGGTATGTTCACATGCATTGCTTCTGAAGAATTATTAAAGTTTCGAATCTATGTTTTAAATACTTTTCTGTATTTTCCAAACTTTTTATGTATTGCTTTTATCACCAAATGCAAAAACAAGCCAATGTAATAAAGAAAATCCATTCTATCTCTCTCCTTCATGAAAATCTTCTTGAAAGAAACTCATTCTATACTTACCGTCTCTACTTTCTCATCTCTAATTTATGATTCAGTCCCATGCCATCATGTCTCTGCCATATTGTGCTATTCCTTTGCTCAAAAAAGTCACCTAGAATTTTCTAAATCACCGATACAATAGCACCTCTCTGCTTAGTCTTACTTACCCTCCCTATGTCAAGAGTTCATTGTTTACTATTCCCAGGTTCTCTCCTCCTCCGACTCTATAAGGTCTCCTGGCCAACTGCATCCATATCCATGGCTTCCAGTTGATATGATCACACTGTTGTCACCCAGGGTTCAGATTTCTCTTGAGCTCCCAAACCAGGTTCTCACCTCTCCATTGAGCATTTCCTCCTGGGTACGTCTCACAGACATCTTAAATTCAATAGATCCAGAATGGAACCATCATCTCCCCCTTCAAATGTTCTTCTTTGTTTCCTATATTCAAGACTAGTAATGCCATTCTTCCATCTTATAAGGTAGAAGAGCCATTCTAGTTTACTTTATTTGTTCCCATATACAATTATTTATTAAATTATGTTGTTTCTGACCAATGAATACAGAGAGCATATGTTCTATACGTTTTCCTCTCAGTTGCTATTGCCCATCTTAGTTTAGATCAATTGCTTTCTAACTCTCTTTGGTGGCAGGCGGCTACTTTCAACTCACCAATGAGTCACCAATGGCTCCAGTAGACAGGACATCTAATGACCATGTCTCTGTTATATAGCCCCACCTCCTGAACATGAATGCTTGGTTCAAGCTAGGCCAATTAGATTCTTTCCCCCTGAAGTCTGAATCTTCTCCTCTTGGAATAGAGGGACAGAGTGAATAAAAGTTGGTGAAATTGACATGCATTAATGATATCACTCTAGGTAACGACATACTCCTGTCACTCTCTGGTTCTGTCATAGTTTTAGTTGTTTAATAATTTCTTCATTGAAGTGAGGTAACTTGTCTCTTTGCAATAAATTTTCTTTTTTGATAAGTTTGGCCCATTTGCTTGTGCTTTTGAAACCAAAACATCCTCAAATCCTCTCTGAAGTTCCTAAGCACTGCCACTGGAGTTATCTTTCTGAAATATAATTTGGTCCTACTGTCTTCTTAAATTATTCCAGAGGTAGCCCATTGACTGTTATGTAAAACCCAAATTTCATAGCCAAGCAGGAAAAAACCTTCCAAATTCTGGGTATATCCAGTACTTCCCTGTATATAGTATATAATTACACCAGTAGTAATTCTGGGAAGCCTTTATATTCTTCTTGCTGCAGAGACTGGTCCGTGCCTCTTCTCCTGGTGGCGGGCAGCCTCCCTCACCTCTTCAGACACCCTTAGGTGTCATCAGCACCTCCTTCCCCTCTTCTCCTACAGCAAGTTGTATTTACTTCTATAAGTGTAGTATTGGTTTACGTGCCTATTTTCCTATTAAACTGGGGTCTCCTGGATGGCAGAGACCACCAGCGCAGTTCTGGCCAAAGCAGGCCACATGGGCCTCGAGGCAGCGTCAACCTCCTGCAAGGGAGGATGACAAAGCACAAGAGACCCTCAGAAATGTTGGTGGCTTCTGATGCCTCTCGGGCATTTTCTAAGATGAGACACACCCTGACAGGAAAGTGGATCCTGACCCCATAAACTGAAGTAAAACAAATGGTAGGAATTACAACACCAGGGTTGTTCTCGAAAGTGAAAAGCAATGATTCCCTTATTTGGAGCTACAGGGTTAACAACACAGATGGATAGAAAATCTCTGTCCATCTTAGCCTTGAAGTGGCAAGAAAACAAGAGCTTGTGGCATAGCATGAAGGACATGAAGAGGGCTGGGATGGCAGCTTAGGGATTTATGAGGACACCCTGGGGTTAGATGAATAAAAATGAAAGGGCCTTTGGAGCTGAGTCCCACTGACAGAGCTCCTGGACACCAGAAGGATTTTATTGCTTGTTTGCAACCATCGCTGAGACGACTAAAGACAGGATCCAAATATCTAACAAGGGATTTAAAAAATAACAATAGCTGGTGGACTCAGGACATCTGGTGTTTAGGAGTTGTGAGATACTGGTCAAGGATATTGAATGGATGAGTTGAGGGAGTCAGTCTGAGTGCCCTGTGTGTGGGTTTGTGACTAAGAAGCCAAGAAATAAAATATGTTGAAGAAAGGTTAATTAAAATGCAAATTTGGTAAGCTGTGAAATTTTGGACAGCCTGAAAACTTTTTAAATGTTGCCACGTTTAATATGCCGTAGGTTCCTACTTATTTCTTTAATTACCATCTGTTAAGCAAAGAGTAATGATGGAATAAAATGAAGTTTTACCAAACCCTTTGGCCATTAAATCTGCTTTAAAAACTCACTCATCTGTGAAAAATATATATTTTTTTCCTTTTGGGTAATGCTTATCTGTCCAGGCCAACCATTCTTGGTTTTGGCTTAAGCCAATATTCTCAGCTTTATTAAGGTCACGATAACCACCATTTAAATGTTTCTCTGTGATGTTGCAAATGAAAACCCCAAGTCACTCTAACTTGTGAAATCATGTGCTATATTTGATAATGAAAAGAAAAAGTGCTTATAAGAGTCCAGTATAGTGGCTTAATGGCTATGTGATTTGACATTACATTCTCTACTATTGTATTTATTTGAAATAAATATAAAAATAAGGCAATTATAATGTTTACCACCACTCTATTATCTAAAAGGTAAAAGGAGTTTTCTGATAACTTATTTTTCTAAAACCTGGGTTGTAAGTAGAGAAGCATGGGTATATTTTGCTACAGCAAATTTTCTGGAGCAGATTTCCCACTCATCCTTTGCTTACTGAAAACCTGCACTTGGCAGAAGTAAAAATGATTTAATTTCAATATAACCAGTTTGTATTAAGTGCATAGAACACATCTGAAAAATCAACAATTTGGGTTTCCAATATAGTGTAAAACAGATCAGCTGAGGAAATGAGACACACATCCCATAAAGCCAAGGAGCTATCCTGTAGAATATTCCCACCCTAAGGACAGATTTAGATCAAATAGCCTCTCCTTAGCACCTTCCACCAGCCTTTCCAGATTTCCCATTGACGGACATTTTTAACCCAACTCCTAAATCCTCCATTTCTCCTGAATATCCAAATACCATCGTTTACTGGCATTCCCATTCAAACTTATCTCAACTCAAATGGCCTCAAGTCTCAATGATTTCTCTCAACATCTAAATTATTTCACTAATTGGTGAATTGTGTAAAACTAGCACTTAAGTATATACAGTGCTATGTTGTTTAGTATTGTGGCATGCAGCCAAGTCTTTATTCCCTGTGTAGATAGTAAACTCTGGGGGGTAGGCACCAGGTTTCACACTTTTGCAGTGTCTACCCTAAGAAAATGCTGAGCATATGTTCAGCACATACTTAACTACTTGAACTACACTTTGTCACAGGTCTACTAAACAGGAGGGAGGAAAACTGTGAGAAGGAGATAACCTGGATTAACTAATTGAAATCTCATTGCAGAATGGCTGCTCATGCAATTCATTTGCTGACATTTGAATTTGTACTAATTTTCAGGAATAGAAAAGATAGAGGAAGCAGAGGTGGTAGTGGAGACTCAACAGGAAGAATTCTGTATAGGCCCCCATTAATTCTGGTTATTTTTCCTTATGAAAGTTCTCTCTATTCTAAATATGATTTACAAGCTGCTGTATACCCACTGCTATATGAAAGCACAGCTCTTTCCAACAGCTGGCTACCAGTGCATTAAATTGGCAATTTGTTTCTATTTTTCCTACTTTTTAGCCAAAACAAAGAGTTTTATTTTCTCTATGTCCTGTAATAGTTATTGCTCTCATTAATCTCTCCACTGAATCTTTCAGAGAGGCATAAATCTATCTCCAATACCAAATAAGACAGACACTCAGAGAAGCATATGTTCCCTAAATTTAAAACAATGCAATTTCAAGCTGAGTTATTTTCTTTAAATATTCAAAAAAAGATAAGTGAACATTATGAGTTAAAGGGGTTTGTTGAGATAAATTTAAAAGTTAATACATAAAAATAAATGTTACAATGAACATGTTCAAAGGTCATGTTTCCAAAATATATAAAGCAGTAGGCACAGAAGGATGGTTGATAAATATTCTTTGTGGATATGCTATAGCACGCCCAGGAGCTGCAACCTGTCATGTGTGGGTGAACCCACTCGGGCCTGCCATCTTCAATCTAGCCTCTCCTTCTTCTCCAGCTTGCTTGAACAGTGCATGGACTTTTGTTTGAGCAAAAACATATATTCTTTCATCTGAGAACCATCAATCCAAATTTTCAAAAACAGATCCTGACTTATACCGTTTTGCAAGATTGGTGTTTATGTGGAAAGGATTAAAAATGGGGAATAGTTTAACACCTGGATGTAATTCTAGGGTACTGAAATTATTTTTTAAAATTATTTAACATTTACCAAACTCTTGGCTTACGACAAGCATTGACAGAATGCTTTTATAGGCATTCATGCCACATTCACTTAACATGTATCTATTGGATGCCCATCATATGTCAGGCATCATCTTATTTATTTCTCATCGTAACTCCAGAAGAAGAGAACTCTTATTATCTCCATTGTCTGATGAGGAAAATAATTAGAAAAAAGTGGCAGGCCCAGGATTCTGACCTCAGAACCCAAGCTCTTAACTCAGAGACAATACTGCCTCATCAAATGAATCAACCTAGAATTAGAAGATAAGTGTCAATGCATGTCTTTGTTCTCACACATGAAAAGAGCAAGGAGATAAGCCAAATGAGAACTAAGGAAAGAGAGATGAGAAGCCACTGCTCTTCAAAAGTTATACATTTTTTCCATATTTATGTAACATTTCTCCCCCTCCTACCAGTTGCATATTAATTGGTGTACTGGTAACTATTTAACAGCTGGCTCCATGAAATAAAACCCCTGATTCTTCACCTAGGCCAATTGCTGTGGTATAAATACCATGGCTGATTTCAAGCTCCTGAGACATAACTCAACGTGGAATTGGGAAGAGATATGCAGAGACGTTTCTTGCGTGCTGGCTCCAGCACACCAGCATTTATCCAGCATTTATCCAGTGCCAAAATGGGCACTTGGTAGTTCAGAAGTGATAAACCCCAGAAGAAAACAGTTCTGAGAGTTGAGATTTAGGCTCTATGATATTTTGGGTAAACTGGGATCACTCCTGAAGAAATCTGGAGAGAAGAAGCAATTTTCAATGGTAGATTTTACAGTATTCCATTTTTAAACTTAGTTTCTCAGGATATGAGTCGGTCCCAAAGTTCTGGGGTTGAAACAAGTTTATCCAGTTAGGGAAACCAGAGGTGGCTCTCAGACATCATTGCTGGGTGATTTGCCAAATCAAGTCTCCAATGGGCCATTTAACACCTATCAGTAGATAGGAATACGTGATGTGAGCAGGGAAAAAAAATATTCCTAGACACTCATCTGAAGTTATGAAGGGCTATCATTTAGCATTCCCAGTGCGAAGTGATACCGGGGAAAGTGCCACTCAGCCGCGGGCCGCGGAGTCCGGGCGCAAGATTTCTGGGTTGGGGGGAACCGCTCACTGCTGCGACGCTGGGCTCTCTGCAGCATCCTGCCTCGGGCGCCGTCATTGTGGATGGGACTTAGGCCCAGGAAGCAAGGGCACGCTCACCCAGGCCCCATCCCTCAACCACAATAAACCCAAACCACTCGTTCCTCAGCAGAGGGTCAGGGGTTTCTTCTCTTCAGTGCCATCTGGATGGAATGTTCCCCTTGACCTGGGGGATCACAGGTTATGAGCTGGGTTCCCTTCACCTTCCTGGCTCAGCCGTTCCACCGTGGCTTGAGGTCTGCCCTGCTCTCCCCAGAAGGCCCCACAAGATGAGGAGTTAACCATTTCATGCCTCCGGGGTATGTGTGCCATTATCAGCCCCAGGGCCCATACCAATATTGAGTGGGGGGTTGATGGCCTCAATGGGCGAATACAAAACACTACAAATAAGACAACTCATCAATAGCTAAAAATAAGACCTGAAAATCTACCTCTCACTATGTCTAAAATTCTCTTTATAAAGACTTCAGGGATCAGACTAGGGTCCACTCTCATTGACTTGGACCACACCATAGCTAAAATAACATCTCCAAGGGATGCTATTTAAAATGCATTCACACCCACAGGAATGAGGATGAAGTTTAAGAACATGACTAAATTGGGATGCATAATTCAGTCTTCCACAGAAGCCCTTTAGAGCAGAGTCTTTCTCAAGATAATTTTTTTTGTATCCACCCAGCTCAAGAGAGACTCCTGATGGGGATGAAGCTTACTCACATTATAAGCCCTTTCTGTTTGCCAAGAAGGAAACTCCAGACTGCTGCCAACCCTCAGACTTCCCCAGGTGAGAGTCAGCCAGGAGTCCTTATGTCCCCACACTCTAACTGCTCCAAACAGTATCTAGAAGAGCTGGGAGGCAGCGGGACCTGCAGATTGCTGCAGCTGCCCTCATCCTGAGGGAAAGGGTGGCCTGTTTCCCGGTCAGTCCGTGCCTTCTTCCCCACCACCCCCGCCAGCAGTGGCTCTCCTCACCTAGCTCGCCATGGGTGAAAACCAGCCCTCTTTTTTTTTTTTTTTTTTTTACCCAAGTACAGTGATACTCTGCACTCCAGCAACTCTTCCCATCTTCCCACAGTCTTTCTCCCCTTTTTCTAAATGTAAATCCCTTGGTGGGGGCAGGTTGTGTTAAGGGTGGCCAAACTGAGTTTTGGATTATTCCTTTAGCAAGTTTGCATAGATGCTCTGGCATCTCTCTTTAGAATGTGTGGACAATTAACACCCTTCCTTATCAGTTGGAGCCTCAGCACATATTCTAAAACAACAGGGAATTCTCACTTAGCATTCTCTTGCATATATAATCATTTTCAGGCAATGTTACTCATGGCATTGAAAGGGAAAAATGCAAATTTATTACAAAGTGTGGTTGATGGTTGTTTTGTAAAATCTATTAGGAAACAATAAAATGCCTATTGCATATTTTGGGTATTAAACAAGCATTATAGGTACACAACACTGAGCTAGAGATGTGAGTATACAAAGTACTAGATTCAAGTGATTTTAAAGACTGAGAGCCAAAGAAACCAATGGGAACTGGGAAAAGGCTACCTATTACTACTTAGGAAACTCTTGTGTTAAATCAGGTTATTGAACCCCAATTTTTCACACCAGATATAGAAAACAAAGACAAAGTAAAAGGATGGGAGAGAAAGATGCCAGTGCCCAGCACTTAATGTTCTTGTCCAAATGAAAAATGCTGAACCGAAAAGAGGTCTAGGTCCTCAATTTTTATATGTGGCTCATATCTTGTATACACTAAGAGAAATAGTCTTTTACCAAAGAGTTGTTTAGAAATATCAAGGCATTTTACACATGCTCCCCTACCCCCCAAAAAATCCTTCTTAAGTTCTATTCAGCCATGAGTCTTAAAACACTTTAAAAACTCAGCAGAGGGCAGGTGTTTCTTCTCTTCAGTGCCATCTGGATAGAATGTTCACCTTGACTTGGGGGATCACAGGTTATGAGCTGAACCATCTGGGTTCCCTTCACCCTCCTGGCGATATGTTAGAAGGTACTGGGTGCAGAGGACATATTAAAATGGAAGCAGAAATAATAAGGTGAGCCGGTGAACCCCTTCGAGACCAGCCTTTGGCTTTCATCAGTTCAACAGAGTGTGTAGGGGGTGATCCAGGGGCCTGGGCAGAAAAGGGCCTGAAATAGGAGCATTTCACCCACCAGGACCACCAAAGTCACTCCACTAAAAAAAAAAAAAATCCCTTTTAGAGGTCAGGTGCTTTTTTTCCTCTGATGAAGACCTGCAGCTACTGCTAATCATTACCATCATAGGGGCAGTAATCATAAAAATAAGTTTAAATACCACTGATGTGGTTCAACTATCCCATATCGGGTGAGGAAGTGTTCAGAGGGAGTGAATGACTTGCCCCAGCTTGTGGCTGGGCCAGGGGGACCCCAGGCCTCCTGATCACCATCAGTCCAGGCCCCTGCACTTCTGCTGGCCCGGCTCCCTCCCGGGATGATGCAGGGACCCGTGGGAACTGTGCCCTTTGAGGTGACAGGCTGTTCTGTTAGTCATTCTTCCTTTCTTCTGTCTTAATCCCTCTGAATGCCAGCAAAAGCCAGGAATGAGCAAAAGAGTCTCTTCCAAAACAAATCTCTCTTATGTGCTGTCTTTTTTGACTTGTTCCCTTTGTGTCTGTGTCACTGGGTAATTCTTCCTGAGCCTGCTCGGATTACTCTGAATCCCTGAGCCTGTAATTAAGGGAAAAGAAGGGAGCAAAGCTAATTTCCTTGCACATGGATATGTGACACTTGGCATTTTGACATTTCAGGAATGGATCCAAACTGAGACCTTTCCAGATGAGGAGTGAACTCCAGCGGCACAAGAGGGGGACGTGTAAATCAGTTCAGGATGCTTGCATCTTCACTTGATAGACTGCATAGAAATCAGTACAAAGTGCCAGCCAATCAAATGAGATAATGTCTGTGAATAGTTTTTTAACTTTAAATTACAAACAAAAACAAGAGACTGTGAGACACTAGTCAAGTGGTACTGGGAATATTCTAGTCCTGGCTCTGCCACCGATTAGGAGCCTGAGAAGGTCACTTTACCTAACTCATTTATAAAATGAATAGTTCCTTCCAGCTGTAGCACTAATAGGATTCGATCACATTAAGGGAGTTAAACCAGCACTTCTATTTTGTAAAGCTGATTTTGACAAGAGCACATGAAATTCTAAATATAATGCTTTAACTTTATTCCTGTCTCTGTTTATGGCTTTTTTTTTGAAGCCAGGATGAGCCTGTTTGGGTCAAAGCTAGACTGCTTGGGTGTGTCATGCACATTCAAACTGTTTAACAGCCCGTTAACTACTGAAGCCTTTCTAGAATTGTCCACTTCAGAGCAGCAGGAGTCCCAAGCAATCCTAAGGCAAAGGTTGTACTAACTGAGTGAAATGAATGAACATTTGGGTTGGAATATTTCTGTTTACACAGATCCCATCAACTGGAGAACATTTTGGAGCAAAGCAAACTCAATTGCATGAACACGATAGGATGAAAGTGAGCAATCTCTGGAACTGTGGCTACCAAGGAGCTATTAGGAGGCCCTCACTGTTACCAGGTATGTCCAGTTAAAATGAACACTGATCTGGCACACACAGCACCATGGTCTGAAGACAGGCAGAAGAACATAGAAATGGGAGAACTGTTCTCAGCCACTTACCCTTGTCAGGCAAGAAGATCCAAAGCAGCTGGAGCGAAGAGGGAGCCCAGGTGGTGACTCCAAACTGGCTGCTTGGTGTGCCTGGGAACTGGTTCTACCCAGGGCCTCCAGCAATTGCAGAGCCTGCTTCCGGGCTATCAAATTACTCGTGGAGAGCTTCTCCAGGCCACTGAGAGTCTTCTACTTAGGGGAGCAGGAATTAGTGTGATAGTGAATTTACAAGAAGAGCCACTAAGAAACATCAAGCAAAGACCACATCCCTTAAAAAATGTGATTCAATCATGCATTTCATGGAAAGAAAATGCATTTCTCTCCTGTCTTGGCACCTGACAAGCTAGTGGAAGGTGGAAAGGGGAGAACTTTTCCACCAGGCCCACATTTAATAGGAAAGAAAAACTGAAATGTTTCTGTTAATTTTAGTTGATGAAGAGGGAATAAGAGCCTGTGTGTGGAGCTTTATAGTTTTCAAAGCACTTCCACAAATTATACTTGGTTTTTACTACCCTCTATCACAGATGCAGAGAAGGTGTCAAATGACTTATGCAAATCCCACAATGATTTTTTTTCGCAGGTTGTGATGAGAATGTCAGCTGATCAGAGGACAATTTCTTCTCTTTTGAGTACCACCTCTCTAGCTTCTCTAAGCTTTTAAGAGAAGAGTGGTTTTGAAATGATTCTCAGTTGATGCCCAAATTTGAACAGCTCCTTAAGCCTTTAAAACAAACACTTTTTATAATAAAAACAATGCAGGCTATTATCATGATGGATAATGTAGACAAAAAATTACCTGAACACTTAACTCTGTGCTGGGAATGTACTAAGCACCTTTGCATATATTGTCTAACTTAACTCTCATAACAATCCTTTTGGGAAGGTAATATTATTTGCCTCAATTTGGAGAGGAGGGATCTAAAGCCCAGAGTGCTTAAATTACTTGCAAAAGGCTACACAGCTAGGGACGACTGGAGTTTGGATTTGACCCCAGTGTGTCTCATCTCAGCCATGCTGCTGTTACTATCATCCCAGGTGAACCCCACCCAGCCTGATATTTTACCTCATGTCTTTTCACCGAGAATTGTTTCATCACCACAAGAGGTTTGCATCCTTCACACTCTGGAGAATGCCATATGGGAGGTTCTAGCTGATACATTTCAAGGCCATGAGATTATCTGGCATGATGGCTACAAACATGGGCGTTGCTTCGGATAAACCTGGGTGCAAACACTGACTCAGCAATTGGCTAGTTGTGACACCTGTTAAGCTACTTAGCATAGCTGAGGTTCACTTTCCTTTTCTATAAGTGTGGGCAACCCCATCTACCTACCTTATAGGGTGCTTGTAAATGTGAAAATTAAATGCAGTAACTATATAAAATGTTGGCATCCAGTAAGTCCTCAATATGAAGATTATATTGTCTGTACTTCAGTGAGGCTTTCTAAAAGGCTCATCCTTGCTTGGCTGTATCTGCCCCACCCTCTCTTGGCCCTCTAATTCGTTCAAATAATTATTGAGGACCTACTATGTCAGACACTGCCTTAGGTATTAGGAGCAGAGAAATAAATGCTATCTTGGATTTCAAGGAACTTACTTGACTGGTAAAGGAAGTAGACACCCCCAAATAATTGCAGTAGAATGTGATAATAAAGACTTGAATCTTGTACTATGGAAGCTCAGAGAAACAATGAATTCTGTCTGGAGGCAGTCAGGAAAAGGTCACAAACGTGCAGTGAGCAGGATCAAACAAATGGCACATCCAAACCCGGCATCCCTTCAAGAGGAGAAGATGGCAAGAAAAATTTCTCTGTCATCTTCAGTGGGCATTGTGCCAAGATGGGGCAAGGATGCTATGTGAGGCTGATCTAGTCCTTGCATTCCCTCGGTTTGCCTGCAAGGTAAAGGATAAGACCTCCACGCTGGGCTAAGACAGTGACTCCCCACAGAGCCCACAGGTTGGGCTTAGGGTTCCTAAACTCTTTTTGTTGATCTTGAAAAGGGTACTTCCCTGGGTCCTAACAGTTTCCATCTGAATGATCTCTGCTGGAGGAGAAGGTAGGTATTATCCTCTCCTGTGGCCATTGCCTGCTTTTTCTTTGGTCACTGAAAATGCTGGTCTTTCTTGTGAAATTCTGCTTTCAGCTCCACTAATCAGCCAAGAACCTTGGCAGCCCCAGTCTCTCCTGCAGCAGTTTCCTTGGCAACCAGGGCCCAACCAGAGAGCTCATCAAACCACAGTGAAACCCAGTGAATCCCTGCAGCACAGCCACCAACCTCTCTGCTTTTAAAAAGTAAGAAGACTCTCACCTGCATGAATGCCAACTCAGCTGCCATCATTTTGCATTTGTAGAGCACTTTTCATGTGGACTCCTCAAAGCAGGAATGTTTTCACAACATAGGACTTTACTCTCTTGACTTTTGAGATGAACATCACCGTTTTCACATTGTTTCTGTAAGAGGATCAAGGATTCTCCAATGGGCCATTGGGCTCTTTTTGGTCCTTTTATCTTGTTTTGTTTTTTTTTTTTAACCAACCTCTCTGACTTTTCCTTGCAGTTATTCTTCAGTTGGCTGTGAAATGCCGCAATAAAAATGCCAGAATCAAGATCACAGGATAGTGTACGTGTCCCCGTCAGTACAGTCACGTTCATCAAATTGATCTCCCACATTGGTCAAAGCTAAACCCAACTGTGTGCCAGGTGTTGTGAATACAGTTCAGAATCTAGCTTACTGGGATTGTCAGTTAAAAGAGACCACACAGAGGGTAAAAATGCTTTCCCTCCACAACCGCTGCTCATACATCAAGTATTTTTTAAGGAGTTCCTAATGACCAGAAATATATTGGAGATCCCCATTTAGTATATAAAACTTGGCAACAAGGCATCATTTATAGCAGGGTTTCTCAAATGTTAGTGTGGACATGAATCACCTAGGGATCTTGTTGAAGTGCAGATTCTTATTCAGTAGGTCCAGGATGGGACCTGAAGGTCTGCAGTTCTGACAGCTCCCAGCTGATGCTTATCCAGCCAGCCTTGAGTAGCAAGGGCTGAGGCTGTGTGTCTGTGCGCACGTTCACACAAAGGCCTGTACACGCTGCCGACGTGGAAAAGAAAAAAAAGCAACCTTTCTTTCTTATAGGGTTTTATATTATCTTAAAGCATTTTCATATGCATTCCTCTTAGGCAAGCAGGGCAGTATTCTTATCCCATTTTCAAATGAAAAAATGAATACATTATCCAATGACACACAGCTGATGAGGCTTCAGATCCCATTCTTCATACTTCTTCACCACAAAAGCCTAACCGAATCAGAATAGTTTTATCATTACTATAGTATTTGTATATGAATTAGAATATCATTATGACTGTTACTAACCACGCACACACAATCACAGACACACTATTGAAATACTCTAAACTGCAGTGGTTTTAGGTTACTAGGAAATTATTTCATAGAATCACAGAAGGGCTCACAGAGACATCTCTGGGGCAAGGGGTTGCTTTACCAGTGGTTCCTCTCCAGATACTCACACGTTCACAGTGAAGCGAACTCGGCTGCTTTGGCCTGATATTTACAGGTCTCTGTCCAGATTTATTGAAAGTCTGTGTTGCTGGTGACAGTATTGAGAAGCCTTGCTCGGGGCTGCTGCCCCCAGGCTCTCCCTGTGTCCCGGGCCCCCAGCCTCAGCTTGGCAGATCCACATGGTGGCTGGAGTTAAACCTGGTGGCATTTGTCCTGGGGATTTGGGCAATGTACTATTAGAAAAACAGAAGCGACAGAGATTCTTTGACCAGATGCTTTTGGGGACCACAGATGAACTTGCTATTATCTTAACTTACTAAATCCAGGAAGATGAGTCACAGCACATTTCATTTAACATCAAAAAAAGACCTCTCATCTTTTTTTTCCCGAGGGAGGTAAAGATGGAAGTTTTTTGTGCATGTTTATAATGATATATATTTTATACCCTAAAACAGATTTTTTTTGCCTTGAAAAAGAAGGCTGTTTCCCCAGAAGTTCTGTCCTTAACCTGAAGGAGTTGGGTTAGTTCTAGTCATAATCTTCCTCATTTAAAAGACTTCCACAGAATAGTGTTGCCTCCTTGGAAAGGTCTGTCTGCCTTTACCGGCTTCTTCAAGCAGCTTGAAGCACTACTGCCATCCTGTGGCCAAGGTGCAGCATCACACCCGTTTGTTTTACAAGGGTCCAGCTTTCACCAGTAGAGGGCAGAGTGAGCCCCTGACTGGAGACTGAAACCCTTGTTTATAATTTTGAGCTGTTGCCATTTAGCTAGTGTGGCAGTGAGATTTCTTTTGAAATTGAATAGTGAGAAGAACCATATAATACAACTGCTGTTTGCTGTCATTAAAGCAGTGGAAATCCACAAATATTGCACAGCTTTCCTGGAGGTAGAAACATGTCATTTGATGAACTAGAGTTTCCAATTCTTTTTTTAATCTGCACCTAATCTATGCTTTGTGTTATCAAACAGGCAGGCACTGGGGGTTTGGGAGGGTGAGGAAGGTTGGAATTTCAGCAGACTAAGACCCAGTTGGCTCCTGGGCTTCCTGTTACTCTTGCAAATTGAAACTGACAGATCACCCCACACTAAAAGCTTTTTTGTTTGTGTGTTTAACTCTCTAACAACTAGGGCTTTGATGGCCTGATTTCCTACAAAAGAGGATTTACATAACTAAGCATCTTAGATTGCCAGGGCTGCTCTGACAAATACACAGACTGGTTGGTTTAAACAACAGAAATTTATTGCCTTACCGTTTTGGAGGCTTGAAATCTAAAATCAAGGTGTTAGCAGGATTATGCTTTCTCTGAAGTCTGTAGCGTTAGGCGGTGCCTTGCTGGCGTCCGTAACTCAGGCCCTACCCCTGCCTCACGGCCATCTGTCTCCTTCTGCTTCTACTGCCGAGCTCCAAGTTTCCTCTGCTCATAAGGACTTCAGTCATAATCCTGAAGACACACCCTGATTCAGTTTAACTAGTAGGATTTTCAAAGATCGTATTTACAGCTGAGTTCATTCACAGGACCAGGGTTTAGGACTTGAACATGTCTTTGTGGGAGACATGATTCAATCCATAACACCCAGGGTCATATTTGGTGTGTGGTTGTTATAAGATTAAACAAAACACTCCCTTTTAGCCTCCATCTGGAGTACTTTTTTTTTTTTTTTTTTTAAATAGTGGAACTTTCCCTCCTGACTTGCACCAACACTCCCCTCTCCAATCCCCAAAAATTGCCACGCGGGTTAAAGCTCAGAGCTATGGCTAAAGAAAGCTTGAAGATTCTGAAGATTTTCTGCTTGTCCTTCCTTTTACCTCTTTCACCACTGCCTAGACACAGGCTCAATGATTGCCACTTGTTTCTCTAGAACATAATTTGGAAATCACTTGTCAAGAGAAGTCAAGAGAAACAACCCCTCCCTCCAACAAATAAATGAATGAATTCTGAGAACAGTGTTCAATTTACTAATTTCAATCAAATGAATCAGAAATAAAAAATGGCAAAAATATCACGGCCAGTTTTACCTGGGCACTAGTCTTAATAGGGAGAAAGCCCCTGTAAAGGATGACTAACCACAGAGTTCTGCTCCCTAGAGCTGGGTGCTCACCTTTCTACTCAAAATGGGAAACACTAACCCCTTCCTCACCTGGGAACAGGGCCAGCTCCGTGGGCCCTGTAGTAACTCAGGCCCTTGCTCTTAGAAGGACTTGGATGATTGGCAGCGGGTGAGTCCTTGGCTGGGAATATCTGTGTTCTCTGCATTTAGACTAGAGGGTCTGGGGGTGGGGGCACCAGGCAGAGGATTAAATTGGGGATAGAGAAGGAGAATAAGGGAAAATTATTTTCCAATGAGGGGTAGTCTATTCAAAACCATTTCTTTTTTCCCTTGTGTCCTGTCAAAAAACTTTTTAAAACTCAATTCATACTAGAGTATGAAAGAAAAGTTGAATAATGAGTGACTATTGATTTTGACTTGGGGATATAGTCTGGCCACTGATGAGCTATTGCTCTGCCATGGAATATGGCAGGAATCCCCAGGGATCAGATGCAATTTGCTCTTTCTCTCTTCATTGCTTTTTAGGAATCCCTCCTCTGCTTTCCTTCTAGCCTTCAAAGCCCCTTCCACTCCCTCACTTTTTCCCAACATGCTCACTTCACTTTACCTCATCAAGAGATTTACAGTTTTATCAAAGAGCAGATTGGAGAGCCTTGGACGTCAGGCTGTAGCCACTTTCAGAAGAAAAGAAATCCCTGAGGTAAAGAAGCCACAGGACAGTTGCAAGAAATGACGGTAGTGGATTTATAGAGTTTAAATCAATTTATAATATAAAAATTATGCTGTTGCAATACTTTATTAAAAAAAAAAAAGACTTTTTTTTGGATCTTGGTATCTTGGAGCACTTCTATTGTTTATACTTGCAAGTTTAATGATTGTTACATTTCCAGTGTAGAAATGTCCACATTGGAGTCCATAGGTGGAGAAATCAGAGCATCATTTTTCCCAAGACTACTGACCCCAGCTGCGAGGAGGTAGGGTCCAATTACAAATTTAGAGGGAAGTTCCTCAAACTACCCTCAAGTTTGATAATTCTCTAAAAGGCTCACAGAACACCTTCACAGATATGGTTTATTACAGGGAAAAGATACAGGAAAATCAACCTAAAGAAGAGACACAGCTGGTAGAGTCTAGAAGGATTCCAAATGTGAAGCTTCCATTGTCCTCAGGGAGCATCACCCTTCTACAATCCATGTGTGATAATCCACATGGAATATTGCTCACCCGAAAAGCTCACCTGAGCTCCGGTGTCCAGAGTTTTTATTGGGGCTTATTGATTGACTCCCAAATGGGCAAACCAATTTCCAGCTCTCTCACCCACTCCAAGGAAGTTGGGTTGACACCATGTGGTCTGAGGGGCCCAACACGAATAACAAACACACTCATATTACTCGGGAAATTAAAAGGGGTTAGAGATCACTCCCAAGAAGCCACAAAGGCCCAACCTCTTTTTGGACAAGACCAAATTCTTTATCTTGCAGGAATGCAAACTAGAGAATAGCATGCAAGAAAATCTTGGCTAAAGGTAACAAAAAATATAGACTTTTCCTTGATTTTCAACTGAAGGAATAGCTGTGGAGTCCTTGAGCATATACCTAAAACCCTGTTGGGAGAGCGGATGAAATTTTTAAGTTTGTAAAAAGGAGATCAAGTTTTAATAGACTGAGAAACCTTCATTAGGAGAACACAGAGTCCCAAATCTTCCCACTATTTATTCGTTCTACTGTCACGTATTTTTGCGTACATTTCTTGTGCCAGGCATTGACGTATGAGTTCATGTCTTTGTTTTATAGTTGAATCAGTTAAAAAGGATTGACAAAGTTTTTTATAAAGCTACTATATAATGACATTATTGAACTAAGGCATAAAAAGAAAAAGAATGCACTAGCTGTGAGCTCTACTAGGAGTATTGTGGTAGATAGAAATATATACTGAAATTTACACATATCCTTAATCTTAATTCCTGTGGCTGTGAACCCATTATAAAAAGGATCTCTTGAAGATGTTACTTTAGCTAAGGTGTGGCCCAACTGAGTGAGGGTGGGCTTTAATCTGGATTACTGGGGTCCTTTATAAGCAGAGGAAATTCAGGCATAGTCAGAGAATACCACAGGGAGGAGCCAGAAGCTGGAAGTCAGTGGGGACCTGGGAGAGATAGGAGAAGGCATCACCCTGTGACAGGAAAACCAAGAAACCCCAAGGATTGCCAGCCAGCCAGGACTACAACATCCCAGTCTTTGGAAAGAAAGAAAGCCTTGCTGATATTTAGATTTTGGCCGCCTTTTAGCCTCAAAACCATAAGTGAATAAATTCCTTGTTGTTTAAAGCAAAACCAGCTTGTGGTATTTGTTATAGCAGCTCATAAGGACTAAGACAGTTGTGATAGTATAGTTGCTGTATAGTGCTCTGGATAACCAGGGTAGATCAAGACTTCATAATAGATGATACTATTCCTACAGTGGTCTAGGGAGGAACTTAAGCAATTATTTGAATCTGGATGAGAAAAATTACATCTTTATTTTTTTCTAAACTCTAATTGAAATTTAGCTTTTTTTTTGGTTGTCACTGTAGCATATCAGTACCTGTGATCGTGTTGCCAGTAGTAATCACAGATATTTTTATCTCATATTACAGTTATTGAAGATATTTTGAAATATCATTTATGCTCATTACTACTTCAAAAATCCAGTAGTTTTGGACCTGCCACTAGATTTAATCTAATGCATTAATAAAGAAGCCACATATATTGCTAGAGCACAAATTTGTTTTTAAAATGTATAACTATTTTTATGTAATTAGTTTCATTTTAATGAATTTAAAATCATTATTTTGAGAAGGGGTCCATAGGCTTTGCCAAAGGCAAAAGGGCCCAAAGTATACAAAAATTTAAGAACCTGTGGTAGAAGAATGAGTAAAAAGTACATAGGAAATACGTCTTTTTCCTGATAGAAAATACTAATTTTAAAACAAACAAACAAACAAATGAAAACATCATATGCCACTATTTGTAAAATGAAAGATATTGAGTGACATATTGGAAAGTATCCTTGCCAAAAATATATGGGCAATACAGAGAGAATCTTTTATTAATACTCAATGAAAGTCAAAAGCAAAACATTAGAGAAAAACTTAGTGAATTTATGGTGGAGGAAAGTTGGTGGCAGAAGACAAGCTAGAGTCTTCTAGGTTGTGGTTTCTGGTGATGTTACTTCATGTATTGGTAGACGTGGAAAATGCAGAGGAAAAAATAAATACCATAACACATAATAATCATAGTCATCAGAAAATCCAGGGCCATGTCTTTGGGGGGTATAATAAGTAAAAGAGTCTGCTGGAATGACAGAGATTGAAACAGATGTTCTAGCATCTAAAAGAAAAGGTCAAGACTGGGCATCCAGAGAGGGTGAGAGAAAAAGGTGCGGATCTCAGTGAAAAGGTTAAGTCCCCTCCCCCTGGAGAAACTGATGAGGATTCAATGATATGGGAACAGAATTGCAGGTAGAGAGTAGGCTGTTAACCTTGCATAGCAGAAGATAGAGAACCCTGAGAGGTCGAGAATTTCTGGAACAGGAAAACTGCAGGGATCACTGACTAAATAATTTAGGGAGCAGGGCTGAAAATGATGGTGAAAGAACAAACAGCTCTGCTGGGCAGGGTTGGAGAGGGTGTTCTCTGCCTGCTTCCAAGATACAGTGTTGACAAAATACAAGGGTTGGGCCTAGAAAAGGAGTAAGCAATCAGTCCTACTGAAGATGCAGGAGTAATTTTCAATACGGTATGGCCCAGGAAAACCAGCCCTTCTTCAGCCTGAACAGAAAAGAAATCTTCCTCTGGTCTTATCTGCCAGGATAGAAAAGGAACATTCCATCAGCGATGAGGGGTTAGAAAAATAAGCAGGTGCTATAAGGCTAGATTTGCGCAAGAATTCTGTGTTCATATAGAGTCTTCACACTTTTATCTTTGATGAATTATTGTAATGTTTGATGCATAATAGTTATTGTTGCTAATACTTATTGAGTGCTTGAGTTCAGATTTTGTCCTAGGAGTTTAATATTACTTACTTTAATTCTCAAGATAACTCTGTGAGGTAGGTACTATCATTATCCCACTTCAGAGATACGTCATGCAGTATTTTATATTAATTCAGCTCTTATTATAACTGTGTGATAAAAACAGTTGTCCCCAATTTCAGATTTTCCCAGAAGGGTGAGCAAAGGTAGATTTCAACTTGGCCTTAGAAATTCTTATAATGGTATAAATCAAAACAAATAAATTGCTGTGGGTGTTACAATGGCATATCCCTCAAGATGCCAAACCAGGGCCTTAGAAGCATTCAAGGTACCAACCAAGTAGCTCCCTAATTTGGAAGACAGGGAAAGATGAGTGTCATCACAGAGAGGGGTGGGTGTGGTTGGGCATGACCAGCCTTGAGAACTCATGTCCCACCTGCCCTAGGTTTTAAGAGAGGAGGAAAAAGGAAGCTAGAGTAGGCAGACGTTGGACCAGCATCATTCTTTTTCTTCTAATAGCATCTAGAGTTGCCTTGGGAGATCCACCCCCACTTTTATTCCATGTGGTTTGAATGAGATTGTCTCAACTCCCTGGATCCAGGACTGGACACTAGACAAAAGTCTGCCCATCAGTGTGCATCATTTCTGTGGCCGGTGATGCTGGCTCAGCATTTGGCAATGACCCTAGATGGTCCAAGATCGTCAGGGCTGGTATTTTGCTGGGATGATTGGGAGGCTTGTCAACTTTTTCCCCTGAAGTTGCTAAACTGCAAGTTGTGAGTCTGGGACTGCCAGCAACTATTTCGCTATGTCTCAGGAATACCTACCTAACCATGAAGTCAACAGAGCAGACATCAAAACCAAGATAGGGAGAGACAGATTCCTGGTGATATCTCTGATCCACTAGCCCATTACTGAGACCAGATCTAGGTATAGTATTTGTAGATATGTGAATCTGTAAATTCCCTTTTCAGGTTTATGCCCTTTCAGCTCCGTTTAAAAGCATTCAGACACAAGATCTTAGTCAGTGCTATATATCTTGGCTAGGAGCTAACCAGGAGAGTGCTAATTTGAAGGGTAGTGAACAGATGATTGGTTCTGTGGGGGCATGCAGTGCGTCTATATAGTTGGTTAGATCATGCCCCACAGCTGCTAGGTGGTTGGCATAGCACACAGTGAGTCTACAGAAAACTGCTTCTGCTCAAGACAGCATATCCCTAAAGAACAGAACTTATCTACAGCAGGTGGAAATATTGCCCATCTAGTTGAATACTGATTCTATTTCTGGGATCCTGTTGAGGGGGAAAGAGAACTTTTTGGGACCAGTCATTTGGAGAGCCTCGTAAAATTGTTCTTAACAATATGTCATCCCAAAGCTGAGTGTTTTAAAAGGAACTGGTGTATATGTCATCAGATTGTCATCCTATCTGCAATACTGTCCTCTTAATTGTCTTAAGTGTGTTGTGTTACTGAAACCAAAAGGGAAATATTCAAACCAAAACTACTAGTACAAAGAAGATGCTTTGACCTCTATTCATTCATTCACAGGGACAGAGACTGCTAATTGCTCATCAAAATCCATGTTCTCTTATTTCTGGGCCTTCACATGCTTCCTTACGGTTAGATGAGGACACGTGACTGAATTCTAGCCATTGGAATGTGAGTGGAAGTGATATGTCCCACGTTAGATCTGGCCCATAAAGATGTCCTGCATGTGCTCCTCCATGTTTTTTTCCCATTCTAGATTGCTGGGATGGAGCCAGTTTCCCATGTTGAGGATTCTAGGGCCTTATCAACCATGGTTCCTGAATGATTGTGTAGAGGAGGGTTATCCCTTCAACATTTTTACCTTCCCAATACTGTTAGCCAGTAGGAAGTAAATTTCTATTGTGCTTGAGTCATTATATATTTTGGGGTCCACTTTTTACAGTGTTTACCCTCCCCAGTAATACATTTATCATGAACACTAAATATGTTGTAATATAGGTATGTATTCTTAATTAAAGGACTTCTGTGGTATGAGCAATAGAGGGTTCTAAGGCACTCTAGCTTTTCAGAGAGGTGAAAGAAATCACTATGTGATCTGCCTCTGCCTCCCTTGCTAGCCTCTTTGTCCCTGCATTTTGCTCACAGTGGCCCTTCAGTTCTCAGAAAGCGCCACACTCTCTCCTGTCTCCGGCCTTTGTAGATTGTTTCCGCTGCCTGCAATGTCTTACTCTTCCCTCTATTCTGTGGGTCTCAGATGAAACATTACTTTTTAAAGGAAGCCTTCACAGCCTAGCCATAGAACTCTCAGCCTAGCTCCAAAAATGGCTGAGACCCTTGTTATATACTTTTATAGCTCTGTAATTTTCCTTCATAGGATTAATTATAATTTGTCATTGTATATACGAATTATTGCTTGATTGATGTGCTTATTATTGTAGTGAATGAAAATAATATAGGGGCTTTTTCACACCATCATGCTGCCTCAGCAACTCCAAGAATAGGTACTAACATTTCCTTATTTTATAGATGAAGACACCAAAGTTTGATTAAGTCACCTGCCTACCATGACAAAACTGGAACGTAGTAAAAGCAATATGCAAAACTAATCTGTCTGATCACACTATAGTGAATCAAAATAAAATAGGGCTTAACTTGGCAGATGAAATCACTGCCCTCTCCACTAAGTGGGATCTGTCTCCCAGGGGTGTAAATCCCTCTGGCAAGGTGGAATATGACTCCCGGGGAGGAATCTGGACCCAGCATCATGGGATGGAGAACATCTTCTTGACCAAAAGGGGGATGTGAAAGGAAGTGCTGTAAGTTTCAGTGGCTGAGAGATTCCAAAAGGAGCTGAGAGGTCACTCTGGTGGGCACTCTTACGCAAAATATAGATAACCTTTTTAGGTTCTAATGACTTGGAATAGCTAGCAGTAAATACCTGAAACTATCAGACTACAACCCAGAACTCTTGAATCTTGAAGACAATTGTATAACAATGCAGTTTGTGAGGGGTGACAATGTGATTGGGAAAGCCATATGGATCACACTCCCCTTTGTCCAGTGTATGGATGGATGAGTAGAAAAATGGGAGCCAAAAAAAAGGCACCCAGTGTTCTTTTTTACTTTAATTGATCTTTTTCACTTTAATTTTTCTTCTTATTACTTTTATGTATGTGGTAATGAAAATGTTCAAAAATTAATTTTGGTGATGGATGCACAACCATATAGTGGTACTGTGAAAAATTGATTGTACGCTTTATATGACTGCATGGTATGTGAATATATCTCAGTAAAATTGAATTATTAAACTAAACTAAAATAAAATAGGACTTTTCACACTGTTATGCAACTTCAGCATCTCTGGGGTCAGTAGTAACATAAGGGGCTTTTTGCCTTGTCAGGCTGCCTCAGCATCTTAGACCTCTCTTTAGGTCCCTCAGGGACCACTCCGACACTCGCTTATACAAGATAAACAGCTTCATCCTCTCCTCCCCATCCTATCTGGGTTCATGCCCCATGAAAGTTAAATACAAACTCCCTGATCCCCACTCTCGCTTGACCAACTGTTGCAGCTCCACCCCTGTAACACTAAGAAGGTATGGTCCCCAGGTCCACCATAACCTCCTGCCCCCCTCCTGCTTGTTGACCCTTTGCTCCTGGCATGTTTCCCTGTGTCATCCTGAGAAGCCTGCTGCTCCTGTCTCTTCTAGGACTTCTGAGTCCTAATCAACTTTTCTTTCATACATCCCTGGTGTCACTCATCCCTGTTGTACCTGACTGCCTGTATAAAGAGCCTTCCAATACAATGCCCCATTAGATGTTAGGCTTCTTTAGGGCAGGGCTCCTTTTCCTTTTCTTTAACATTTTGTGGTTGGTTGCTTAGTAAGTTTCTGGGTACAAAAGAAATGCTTAATAAAATTTTGTCAAATGAATAAGGTATGGGGAACTCCCCCATCTTCTGACAACTCCTCATGGACTTTTTTCATTAATTATTATTTTACTAATTCTATCATCAGCGTCAAGAATAAATCAAATGTTTGGAACCTTGGAAAATGGTTATTCCCAATAGAAAAAGGATGACTTTGGGGTATATGATCAAACTTATTTTAGACTTGTTCAATTTGAGAGGCTGGGTCATTAAGGAAATGCCCTTGTAAAACAGTTTGGAAGTCAGACCTATTAGTTAGATAAATCACAGTGCTACCTATTATTATAGAGGCAATAACTGAAATCTGGGGGTGGATGAGACCATAGGAGGAGAGAAAAAAAAGGAAACAAGGCCAGCCTTGTGGAATAAACAAAGTTAAGACTATTAAAGATCCTGTGCCTTATTCAATTTTGTGCCTTACTCAATACCTACAAGAATTATACATAGAGGTTGCTGATGAAGAGGGATTAATAAGGAAGCATGGTGTAATAGGTTTTGCTACAATAATGCTGCATAATAAACCACCTCCAAATCCTAGTGGCTCATAACAAAAACCTTTTTTTCTTGTCTATGAACGTGGGATCCACTGGAGCAGCTCAGCCTCAGATTGGGAGTTGGGTTCCAGTCTGCTCTGTGTCTCTCATTTAAGGACTAGGTTGAAAGAGCAGTGTTTATCTGCAGCAAGACCTTCTCATGGAAAACAACCTCTGCTTGTGCTGTGCCCACTGACTTTCCATGATACACAGAAGCAAGTTATCTGGCCAAGCTCAAAGTCAAAACGACAGGGAGATATAATTGTCCGCCTAATCTACTTTAAGGCACTGGAAAGTAACATGGTGATTGGTGTGGAAGGAGTGAAGACTGGCAACAAAATCCAGTTTCCATCCAAGTTAGAGAACTAGGACAATGCAGAGTTAGGGCAGTAGAAGAGAGGAAATTTTCCAAAAAGTAAATCTTTAACAATAGATACAGGGGGGCTAGTAATTATGCTGAGAAAAGGGTGTTAGAATTTGTGATTAGATAGCATTTAGTAGGTTTTTTTTTTTCCTGAAAAGTAATGGGAGCACAAAATCAGATGGCATTAGGGGAAGGTGTGCCAGAGTTAGCAAATAAAAACTATAGGACACCCAGTTAAATTTGAAATTCAAATAAACAATGAATAATAAAAATTTACAATTATTTGCTGTTTATCTGAAATTCAAATTTAACTGGGCATCTTGTATTTTATCTGGCAACCCTAAATTGGGGTCATAAAAGAGCAGTAGGTAAAGTAATGGAGGGAAAATAGAAAAGACCACTTTGAAAAGTTTGGTGATGAAGGGAAGGAGAAGGATAAAGGGATGTTCTATTAATTAGGAAGAGTCCTAACAGCAGTGAAGACTTGACCCAAATTACCTGAGTTTGTCACATGTACATTCATGGGGGGGAGTAACATTTCTCATCTTGGGAGCTAATGGAATAAAGAAAAATGTTTCAGCAGTAATTGAACACAGTGACACTGCAACATCTTTTGTGATGATTTTTTTAAGATAAAAAGCAAGGACTTCATCCCAAACTTTGGGTTTAGAGTAGCCTCCATGAGGCCACCTAATGAAAGTCACAATGTCATATGCTGTTTATGCTTGGTTTACGCTGAGATGTGAAGACCTGCGTATGTTAGGCCCCTTGAGAGGTGGCTAAGAGGAATCAGGATGAAAATACTATGTTGTGTGTACATCTCTGCAGGGGACTGACTGCTGAGCTCCTCTAAAGAGAAGGGACCCTGCACATATACGAAAAGTCGTGTAATCTGTTTAGGAAGCCAATAACTTAGAGAGCATATTAGGCTGACTATGGAAGGACTGAAAAGCCACTGTGGGTATAGGGGGGTCAATCAATTCAACTCTAAGATGCAAATTTTTGTGAAGTGCAGAATTGAGGAACACTATTGCATTGGGACTGTGGGCAGGGTTTCGGGGAAGGGTACTCAAAAGACAATTTTAACCTGAAACCCAAGGATAAGTCTGTGATCCAGCTAAAGAAAACTTTGCCTTATTTTCTTTATTCATACTGTTCTTAAGAGCAGCATATGATGCATTCATGAATGCAGAGAACACGGAGCAGAGAGTTGGAGGAAAAAAGCCTTAGAGGGACCAGTCCATCTGCTTCCTTTTCTTACTGCTCAGTCCCCTCACCCCGCTCCTGGTAATGGCAGAGTCACTCAGGCAGCATTGTTAACGAGAGCTCAAGCTGCAGGAAGCTGCCTTAAAGTTGGGGAACGGTTTGGGTTAGGGTCCTTTACTATCTGATGGCCTCATCAAGCTTAAAGATCCAATTCAAGAGTCAGCACTTAGTGGAAGGTGCAGAGTGTCTAGCAGGGCAGACTGTAGAATTGGCTAGACCTTGGCTTATATCCCAGCTCTATGACTAACCAGCCATGTGATCTTTAACGTCTAAGCTTCAAATATTTACTTGTAAATGGGGATCATAATAGTATCTACCTCATGGGGCTGTTGTGAGAAGTGTAATTCTGTAGCCCTTTGTATACTAATCAAATATATGGTATTGTAATTATGTCTTTATGTCATGTTCTGTCTCAGTAGACACTGGGTTCCTTCAAGACAAGGTTAATGGTTTTATCATTTTCATATCCCAAGTACTTATCTTAATATCTAGTACTAAACAAAGCCCTTAACAAAGTTGATTAAGTACAATCCAATCACATATCTGAATCTGGGATTTCAAGAAATTAATTTGTCAGTCAGGAAAAAGTCCATGAAGACTTAGTAAAAATGCTTTACTTTGTTACTTCCTCTTCATTAATGTACGCCTACCTGGATTTATCTAATTCAAACAGAGATTACTACCGTTCTGCTTCTGCCTAGACAAAGAATTCTAAAGCCATCTTCAGCTACTTCCCATTTCAGTGACAGAACTGCCCCTACCCCGACCCAGTATGTGCTATTTAATTGAATATACAGTAAACAGCTTTCCTCTAACAGTTTGTTTGAAACTGAACTGAACTGCTTTTGCCTCCTGTTGACCCAGACTAACAGATAGTTTCACATCTTGTAGACCAAACAACTGATTGACTTAATAGGGTAAAAATTCAATCAACTGTTCAAAAAACTTTAAACAACTGATGGGGTGACATGATTTGCTTTATTGTCTCAAATTTGATATTGATTGAGCTGTGTTTATTTTTTTACAGGATTAAAACCAGTGTGGTCTACAAAAAATTAAGAGCTCTGAGAAGTTGAAGACTAGATTTCCTTATTTTATTACAATGCAACATGAAGTTAGTGTTTACCCAAGTGTTCCATGAGGGATGAGGATTATGAAATAAATTAATTCACCCTTGGAGAAGAAGAGAACAATAATGAAATTAAATTAAGAAAGCTAATAATTTCTCTTTAAACATACTACTTTTATAAATGTTATCTCTCTATATTTGAAGATATGTTTATTCCCTAAGACTGTATTGATGGTGAGAGTAAACGTATTGCTTGTTTTGTTGTCTGTCTACTATAAGATAAGGTTCTGCAAATGAGTCCAGGCTTCAGAACGAAAAATGGGAAGAGGAATCAGATGCTATGTGGAGAGATGCAAGACTCAATATTAGGATACGTCACATAACTTGAAATGATTTGGCAATTGGAAAACAGGGTTATCTCTTTTATTAGCACACTCGAACAGCAGCAGAAAAACAACCTTCCATTTGATTCTTACTGAGATTTATTGTTTTTAATAATGCCACTTTTCAGAAGTGTAGTCATGTGCTCATTTAGACAGGCTGACATAGAGAAAACTTGCATGTGATGCAAAGTACCCTTTAGGCTGCAGATTAAGACAAATATAGTGCAGAGACAAGTCAAGTCAAATGCCCACAACAGACAACAAATCCCACTCTCCCCTTCCCATGATTTGGCTCCCATATTGCACCACAGAACCCACAATGGAAATCTGGCAAAACATAGAACACAGATGGCTGCCGACTGACATGAAAAGTAAATTTTATTAAACATGTTTACATAACATGAGTTGGAAGTTCATTTAAAAGCACAGGGGAGTGTTAAGACAAGTGGTTGAAATAGAAAGATACTACCCAATTATAATTAGTTGATTGTTGGCCACTGAGACAGAACGGAATCTAGTAGAAGTGCACCAATGCTTCGGTTCTTCCTGCTCAGCATGTTGAGCAGTGGTCAATCTGTGCCCTGTGGAATGATGGGCAGATAATTCTGTCATGTGTAAATAATAATGAATAATTCACTTGGTGCAGGCAGTATGTGTATGGATTAAAATCTAGTGTGTGCACAGTGTCTACATGTGTTACAGCCCCACAATAGGAATCTACACCAAAATATTTATTAGAAGGAATTTGGTCCATACTACATCACGTTTTCCAGAGGGTAAAAAATAAAGTCTGTCTATAGACATTTCACCCCAGACTCACAGAATGAGTCTGGCTAAAACCTGCAAAATGTCTATAAGAAAAATGGATGGCTTAGATTTCTTGGTTATTTCGGTATTGTAATTAACAAGCAAACTGTACAAGTACATGCAACATACAAGCTGGCTTATATGGAAGTAACATACATTATTAAATAACCTTTTTTTGTTTTTGTTTTTTTACAAAATGTGCATGCAGCTTTGAACAGTTCCAAGTCATGCTGCTCTATTTGTGTAATCACAAAAATTGAATGACTCATAAAAGGGGGGAGAAAATATTGATGCACCTGCAGAGTCTGCAGTTTGTAGCACATATACGGAATGTCACAAGGGAAATTCAAGGCCAAGAAAACCTCAAATGAAGAAAATGCAAATTGAAATTTGAGTTTGTTTTATTTCCCCCCCAAAAAGTAAGATATTTTGCAATAGAAAATCAAGCTTTGTGCTTGCATCAATTTCAAAGAAATGTAAACTAAAATTTGATAAAAACAGTAGTTTAGTGCAGAATTATTTCAACTGGAATTTCCAGTGGAATATTGAACAGCTCATACCATGCTCTTTCCAGGGCAGATGGGTGTGTCTACACTGAGACATAGTCGAGAAGCCTGGGCATAGTTGAAAAGTGTCATAGGATCAAACCCATTCCTAGTCACCATTTTGGGAAGTCAAAAGTATGCTTTATATATATATGAGCATTTAAAATTTTGTTTTTGGATATCAGGAAGGAAAAGGCATTACAAGGAGTGCTTCCAAAGTACAATTATGTGGTAAGCTTTAGTCCTCAGCATTAGTTGCAGTTGGACTTCTTTAAAAGTCTTCCATGCCAAACAATGGAAAACACAAATTTCTGGAAGGAAAACAGATATGCTCTTCATTAAAAAAGTGATTCTGTGATCATTTATTTTGGAAGATGACTTTTTGTTTTTTTGGGTTTCCACACATACAACTTTGAAGAATTATAAAATGAAAACCAGTGAAACCCTTCATTGGCCTCACCTTGTCTTCCTATTGAACACTTCTGGGAATGCTACAGAGACTGCTTCAGCCCTTTTTTGGGGTGCTTTTGGAAAAACAAAGGAAGGGTCTCTGTTAGCAGCATGAGGCCTATCATAAAACAGCCAAAAACTAATGGAAATAATTCAGTGGAAAACAAAACAAAAAGCACGCAAATAAACAAAACACACAGAAGAAAACATCTCAACAGGGAGAGAACACTGCTTGTGGTCTGTGTAGAAATGTGTACAATACAACTTTTCACAGAGTGAGAGTTTCCAGTTTGTTCAATTGTGTGTATGTGTATGTGAATTTGAAGTTTCCTCTTTTTTCTACTTGTTAGAAGCATCAGTGACTCTCACTAGCACGTTGATTTTTATTGTAATTTGATAGATTGCCTTGTTCTGTCATATGAAGCCAGGTTTTAAACAACAATTGGGACATATTGAAAAACTACAACAGGCAAAACACAAGTTGATTGTCTGTCTCCAACAATGTTTTTGATCATGAAATATCTGGTTAAGATTATCCTGAAAGGCAGAGTTTTAATTGAATGACTCTGGTATGAGTTCACTATGATCGAATGCAGGGAGGCCCAGTTGAACTTTCCAGAGAAGATTGGGAAGCCCGGCGGGTTAGGGGAGTGAGTGTGGGATCCACCAGTGATGAAGGTGGGAACAACTTGTACCATCCGATTACCATACTGGAAAGATCGAGTTCTTCCAACAAGATTTGAGCAACACCCATAAAGCATTTATGGTCCATTCTGCCGTAGTCCCCCCAGACAATCACCTGCAAAGACAGGGAAATACAATATAACTTGATCTTCTGTCTCTTTCACAGCTGAAGGGTTCAAAGCAACTGCTCTGTAAAAGTGAGCCAGTCAGTGAAGGAGAAGAGGAACCAAATACAACTAATGCCTAGAAAGAGGCACAGATAAGAAGAATTACTAACATTAAGGTGTGACAATTCACAGTAATTTTTACATTTGATGGAATGAAAGTAATGTTTTCCTAGTCAATGAGGGATATTATCTGCAAAAGTCACATTAAAGACATAAATATATAGGTTTATTCATATATAAATTCAACACACTTCTTGAGTTCCCACTAACTAGTAAGTAATGTACAGGGCCAGAAACATACAAATATTTATATTTGTGCAAACTATGAGGGCAAAACAATCCCAATGCAGTGTACGATGAAGTGTGTGTATGATGAAATATGTATAAAGAATAAGAGTATTCATTGCATATCTTTTATATTATGGATTTTTAACTGAAGGAACAGGTCAAAAAATAATTGTCAGATGGTGACTTTTGAAGGATTGTCTGCATAATTTTTATTTGATAAGATTAATAAATTGGTGAGTTCTCTAACAATTACCACAATCTGGGTTAATTCTGTTAGACAAGCCTTACATTACACTTAATCCCAGGTTCTTAAAACAGCCAGAAGTATCCTGTGAAACAAAAGCTTTTTGCACATGTTCCACTGGTGGGGGGTGGGAGGCGGGGAGGCAGCTCACCAGCCTGGCTGGCTGTGCTGCGCTACCCCTGCAGTTTCCTTGTGTCCTTCTGTCTGCTGTGTGGGTATGAGTCGGGCTGGCACACACTCTGCTGCTCTGGCAGGAGGTCACTGGAGCTTTGTGCTGATGCCACTGCAAGGTGGCCCCAGACTGCTGCGTACTTGCCAGGGGGCACTGGGGCCATGGCTGGGACGATTTTCTAATCATTTAGTCATCTGTAAGGGTTGTCAGATGTTCTCACTCACCTGCTTTACACAGGCAAGGGTGGTGAATCCTGACTTTTCAATTTACTGAGTAACTTTGCCAAGTTGTTTAAAATCGGTGATTCTCAGACATGATCTTTAAAACGGGGATAATGATAATTGCATGCGGTAGTTACAAAGTTTAAAAGAGGTAAAGTATGTAAGCACGTAACAATACATCTGGCATCCAATCAGTACACAATATCTTCAGGCCCTTTGCACACTTCTCTTTTCCTTCTTTCCTTCCTCTTTGTATCTAAGTCTGGCACATAGTAATGGTCCAACTATTATTAGCATTGTTTGTCATGATATATCTTTACCTACCTATCTATCTATCATCTATCATCATCTATATATTTGTCCTCTAGCTATCTATCATCTATCTGAGAGAGAGAGAGAGACAGAGAGAGAGAGAGAGAGAGAAGAAAGCAGTGGTGGGAAGTAGGCAAAAGTACAAGGAATTGATGAAAAGAAGGAAGAAAAGAAGGGAGAGAGAAAATAAAAATGTTGTTTTCTATTAAATCCACCAGCTATTTTTAATACTATACATTCTTTGTATTGTAACTTAAGTTGTTTCTTTCTGCTCAAGGGTATTACATTACATTTATCTTTACTGAACTTCATTCTCTTCATGTTTGTCTACTTCTTCAATGTTTACACGGCTAATGTGGATATTACATTGTAAAAAGAAAAACAAACTCTTACTAACCTGAAGAACTTTACCCTGTGGGCTTTCGTCAAAAACCAGGGACTGCTGATACAAAGGATCAAGGGTTTTTCGTGCAATTCTTGTCTTCTTCTTGGCTATACAGGCCCCATTTTCCAAAAGATATACTTTGACGTACGGAGCTAAACAAAGGTATATCAACATACAGGAAGGTTAACCCTTAAGTTAAATTAATCTTTATTTTAAAATGCCTTATTAGAGAATTAGAGGTGCTTATTGAAAATTTCCAAGGGTTATTTAAATCATTTTAAATTTCCATTGTAACAAATTCTATTCCTTAAAACTCTTGTTACCAACTACCACCATTTTCCTCATTTCAAGTAAATGTATATAAAGTTATCATAAAACTTCACTTACTTGGGTTATGGTTGGCATTACAATTCAGATTTATATGTTAAAGCTCATATTTCCTTTTTATGATCAAAACTAAATTCTTTTTTATTCTTTTCCATTTGTAAATGTTCAGAAAGGAAATAATTGACATGAGCTAAGAAACAATTACAACTAAAGTATATTCTTCCTAGTACCTTTTTATAGACTAATTGTGCAAGGAAAATCCAGATCCATTTTTATAGAATCGAAGAACACAGAAAAGCTAGTGTCATGTTAATCAATCAGATGATGAAAAACAGCATATAAAATTCAAATGTGGCAAATGTTTTAGTTTTTTGCCTATTAGTTCTCTTATCCAAATTCAGTAACACTTTTCCTTACCAGGTGTAGATTTGGAACCAGGTTTTTGTGTGAGGCTTCGTGCTCTAATAACTTCAACTTCTAATTGGCCCTTTTTATCTTCCATTCCAATTTGTATATCACCTGCAAGTGGAAGGGAAGCACAGTGTTTCAGCTTCTTTGCAGTTACATGTAATTAAAAAAAATAGAGGCCCATAACAGACTCCAATTATGATCTTCCTGTTCCTAATAAAAAACTAATCTTAAGAATTTCCCAGTCCCACTTTTATTTTCTGCCTTGAAGTCAGGCTTTGTAATATCTCTTTTTATTTTTCTGGTACTAATCCCATTTTATGAGATTCAGAAATTAGTTTTTCTACAAGAACACTGAAGTTTTACTTGATTCTTGTTCTCTAATTAGATTTCTTAACCTTTATGTCATTTAGTATATTATGCTTATTAATAAAATCATGTAATAATTCATTATCTTGGGATAATCACTATTAATGTTTTGGTGTATATCCTAGCAGTCTCATAAAATGCTTTATCTATCTATCTATCTACCTATCTATCTATCTAATCATGACCATATGTCATCATTTTATTCACTGCTAGTCCACTGAATGGACATGTCACTACCTATTTAACTAGTTCCTCATTGATGAAAATATAGGTTATTTAAATTGTTGCTATTATAAGCAACACTAAAATGGACAGCTTTATAAAGAGTTCTTGCACACTTGGTCAATTATTTCTTGAGAAAAGATTCCAGATTTTAAATTATTGGATCTAAGTTTATGGACATTTAAAAATTTCATGCATATTGTCAAACTATCCTTTATAAAAGTTATGCCAGTTTGTACTATCATCAAAAGTATCTAAGTCTGCCCATTTCCCATAACTCTCTAACACAGGTATTAGCAATATGTCTACTTTTTGCCAAATGGTTAAAAAAATTATTTTATTATAATTTGCATTTCTTTGATTACTAGGGAGGCTGAACTTATTTCTAACTTTTTAATTTGACTTGCCTTTTTATGAACTTTACCCATTATATTGAAGTATTCAAGTTTTTCTTATTAAAACTGAAAGTGCTTTTAATATTCTAAAGCCTCAATACCTTGTTAAGACCATTTTTTGATCATGAATGGGTACTGAACTTTATCAAAAGCTTTTTCTGAATCTGAGCTATTAATATAGTGAGGTTGCATTAATAGATTATCTAATGCAGAGCTATCTTTGCATTCTTGCAATGAACCCAAGTTAAACCAGATTTCATTAAGATGTTGCTATGTTTTAAAAATTTCATTATTATATTTGCTTATATTCATAATTATATTCATAATTAAGATTGATCTATAAATTTCCCTTATTAGCTAATTTACAATTTGATATAAAATTATATTAGAACTAAAATGAGTCAAAGAGAGTTCCCTTTTTATTTCTTGGAAATGTTTGGTTTAGAATTTTCATGTCTCTTCCTTTCATATTTGTTTGAAGTCACCTGTGAAACAATCTGTGAAAACAATTCCCTTTTTTGTGGATAGTATTTTAAATATTAATTATTATAGTTCTTTTCAGGTTTTCTATAACTTCTTTATCTTTTTGAATCCTTGATAGGATAGTCCAACTCGTTTAAATTTCCAAATTTTAAACACTTATATAAATAGTTATCATTCTACAACTTGCTTTATTTACTCAATATTTTCTTATAAACTTCTTCAAATTGATGTATAGAAATCTAGCTCATTCCTTTTAATTTCTATAGGATATTCAACTGTATGAATATACCACATTTTATTTATCCAATCTCTTATTCAGGAACATTTTGGTGTATTTCTACTTTAGGTTGTTAAAAGAAGGCTGCAAACAGCATTTTTAGGGCATATATTTGGAAGTGGAATTGCTATGGCATTGCATATATGCATTCTTCATTTTTATTAGATACTGCCATAATACCCCAATTGATGAATCCACAAGTTTAAACTTCCAACAGCAATATATGAGGATGCACATTTCTTGCACCCTTTGATAGTAAAAGATTTAAATTTTGTTGGCCAATATGATGGGTGAAAATATTTTATTTTTATTTTCATTTATAGTTCCCTTATTACTAATGAGGTTGATTACTAATGAGTATTGTTTCACATATTTATTGGCTATGCAGACTTTTCATTTTTTATACTGCCTCCTTTGCTCATTTTCTATTGAGTTGTCATTTTCTTATTCATTTACTGGAGTTTTTATTATGTATTCACTATTTAGCATACAGGCTGCAAATGTGTTTTTCTAGAATTCACTAACATCCTAATTTTGTTAATGGTGACATTTTATATAAATATCTAAATTTGTATTAAGTATGATAAATTTATCAATATTTTCTTTCATGATTTGTATTTTTCCTGATAATGTAGAATATTTCTTTCAAGTTTAAGGCTTCAATACATCCGGAATTTATTCTTTTGTATGGTGTGACGAAGTGTAAGAACCTTTTTCCCATAAGAAAAGTAAATTATCTAAGCACCGTTTATTGAATAATATTTTTTGTCTCACTGATTTTTAATTTTTAATTTAAATTTAAAATAATTAAAATTTAAAATTCCTAAACATGCATGGGTTCCTATTCTGTTCCAGTGATTTTTCCATTCCACTGTCTATATTACACTGTTTTAAGTTATATGTATCATAATTGATAACCGAAGTTTCCTATCCTTATCTTCTTTATGCAGATTGGACTGTGCTGCCTGAAGCAAAGATGTATGGCTTAATGATTATTCACAAATCAGGCATTGTGCAATCCCTATACAGGTCAAGAAACAAAAGTCCAAAAATAATCCCACCCCCATATCCTCATCCAATCATAACCTCCCACTAATGTCACTTCTACTTTGAATTTACTTTCTGGCTTTTATTTATGCTTTTTCCACTTAAGATTTCATCCCTAAACATTCGTTTTGTTTTGTCTTGCTTTTTTTTTTTTCAACTTTCTGTAAATGGAACTACAGAGATTATGTCTGTTCCTAGTTTATGTTCCTGGCATTCATCTGTACTATAGTGTAGAGTTGCTGTTTGTTAATTTCCTTGTTACTTGGTAAGCAATTTTATGAGTATGTTGCAATATATTCATCCATTCTTTTGCTAATGGACATTTGTTTTGAGTTTTGTGGTAAAATTCTGTGAACAACGCTATACTTGTCTCCTGTTTTAGATATATATAGTTTCTCTTGGATATATATTTTTGAGGTGGAATTCCCAGTGTACTGAGTATGTGACTATCCAACTTTAGGAGATAATGACAAACTGTTTTCCAATGTTACTGTACCAATTTACATACCTACCAGCAGCATATGAAATATACCATTCTTCACATCGTTCCTAGCACTTTGTATCATCAGTCTTTTACTTTTTACCAATAAAATGGAAACTCAACGTAATCTTGGTTTGCAATTCCCTGATTAATAGGATTTATTGCTTTTAAATGGTTTTATTAATTGTAATTTGTTCTTGTCTATGAAATATTTTTAAATCTTTTTGCTGCTTTTTCTGTTGAGCTGTTTGTGCTTTTCTTATTGATTTGTGGGAGTTGATTATATATTCCTGAAACAATCCTTTACCAGCTGCACGTATCACAAGTATCTTCTCCTGGTTTAGAATCGGTCTTTTTATTTTCTTTAACGCGCCCTTTGATAAATTAAAATTCTTTATTTTAGTCTATTTAATCTGATTAATCTTTTCCTTTATGGTCATTACAGGATCTTAAGACATTTATTTCTAATTCAATGTCTAAAAGATTTCACTTATATTTTCTATTAAAGAGTTTTAATATTTTGTTTGTAACATTTATGTCCTTAATCCCTCTGGAGTTGAATTTCGTGTATGGTGTGAAGTACAAATTCAATTTCATACATTTCCAAATACATAATCTATTTTTTTTAACTACTGTGTACTGAAAATTCATCTTTTCATGACTGATCTGAACAATTACAGCTATGAGTGTGTAAGCTGCTGAGCTATAGTCCACTGGTCAATTTATCTATTCCTGTATTAATACCACACTGTTATAATTATCAGAGTTTCACAATACATCCTAATATGTGGTAGGCAAAGTCCTCACTCCTTTCTCTTTTTATTCAAAATTGTCTTAGCTATTGTTTCCCTCAATTCTTCTATATAACTTTTAGAATCCTTATATCAAGCTCCACACACACAAAAAACGTAAGAAAGTACTTGTTTTTTATTAGAATTATACTGAACACAGTTAATTTTTGAAAAAAAACTTCACAATACTAAGAATTCCTAAAAAACAAATATGATATATATCCCTATTAAGGTCTTTTAAAATATCTCTTTATGATATTTTATAATTTTACCTGTCGTGATTTTGCATACATTCAACAAGATTTTTTTTCCTAGATAATTCTTATTATCTGTTAGTATAATAAATGGTATCTTTTCTAGTTATCTGCTATTGGTGCAGAGACATGCAATAGATTTGTGTAAATTGATCTTATATGTGCTTTCCATTTTCACTCTTTTAATGGTATCTTTTGATGAAAATACTTAAGAACTTTAACGTAGTCAGATGTATCAGTCCTTTCTTTTACGGGCAAAGCCTTTGTTTCTGTTTAAGAATTCTTTGCCTACCCTGAGTGTATGAAGATATTCTATATTATTGTGAGAATAATTTATTTTTTCTTTCTTTTATATTAGGTCTACAATGCAAAAGGAATTCATTTTTGGATGTGTTGTTATATGAGAAATAAGACATCAAGTGTGGGCATGTGTGTGTGTGTGGTGAGCACATGTATAACTGTCCAAAAATCATTAATTGAAAAAACATCCTTTCTCTAGTACCTAGCATTGCCACTGTTGTTTAATCAAGTATTCAGATGAGTGGGCCTGTTCATTTCTAGTCTTTTCTATTTTACTGTTTTTGTTTTTCATTTTGCCTATTTCCATGCCAATATATTATTGCCTATTACTGAAGTCATACAGTAAGTCTTGATATTTGGTAGAGCAAGTCCTATCATCTTAAACTTTACCTTCACTAGTATCTTGGAAATTCTTGGCTCTTCGTATTTCAAAACAAATTTTAGAATAAGCTTGTCAATGGATTAAGTTAATTAAATTAATGTATTAAACCATGTTGGGATTGTGAAGGGGACTGCATTGAATGCACAGATTAATTTGGCCAGCTGAGTGTTTTAATTTCTTTATTTAAATTTTCCTTATTTTCTTTATATGATGATTTATATTATTCTCTATAGAGGTCCTACATGGTTTTATTACAATTATTCTTAGATAGCTGATATATTTTGATGCTATTATAAATAGTATATATTTTGTATTAGCTTGCCAGAGCTGCTATGACAAAGACCACACTGGACTGGCTTAAATAACAACAATTTATTGTCTCAGGTTTGGGTAGCTAGAAATCGAAAAGCAAAGTCTTGACAGACCATGCTTTCTTCCCGAGTCTGTAGCATTCTGGTATTGGCTTGCCAGGATCCTTGGGGTTCCTTGGCTTGCATCTCTGCCTCTATCACATGGCAATGTCCTAGGTCTTCTCCTTTGGACACTTCTTGCTTCTACTGATTTCTGGCTTCTACTCACTGACTCCATCCGAATTTCCTCTCTTTATAAGGCCTCCAGCCATATAGATTAAGACCCACCCTGATTCAATTTGGCACAGTTTACTAACAATATCTTCAAATGGTCCTATTTACAAATGAGTTCATACCCACAGGAATGCAGATTAAAATTAAGAACATGTTTTATATTGGGGTACATGACATAGCTTACTACATGTTTAAATTTCATTTTCTAAATGTTTCTGTATATGGGAATACACCTGATTTTTACATGTTGACTTTGTATCCAGAAACCTTGCTAAACTCACTAATTAAATTGAATAATTTATCTCCAGTTTTTTTTTTTTTAAAATTCTATAAACAGAATGCTATCATTTCTTCCTTGCCAGAATTTTTAATGTTTTGTTTTTGTTTTTATTACCTTACTCCTCTTGCCAGGATCTACAGGGCAAGGAGAAAAGAAGTGAAGATAAACATTCTTTTCTCATTCCCAATCTAAAGACAAAATTTTCAATATTCAACCATTAAATATAATGTTTACCACAGGATTTTTGTTAAAAAAGCAAAGAAAGAGAAACCCTTATCAGATTAAGTAAATTCCAATCTATTCTAGTTTGCTAAGAGACTTTGATCATAAATTGATGAATTTTATTAAACACTACTTCTGAATATATTAAGATAATTTTCTCCTTTATTAGATTATTGTGGTGAGTTATATTAATTGCTTTTACAAATGTAAAAGCAACCATGCAATTGTGGAAAAAATCCAATTTTGTTTTGTGATACATTATCTTTTAAAAAAATATTGCTGGATTGTTTTGCTTGGAGTTTTGGGACTCTTAAAAATATGGTTTGATGTTTATTGTCAATTTCAGAAATTTCTCAACCATTATACCATATATTTAAATATGGCTTCTGTCCTATACTCTCTTTTTACCCATTCTGGGAATATTTATATATACCTTCTCACCATGTCTCTGTGATTCATTCTGGATACTTTCTTATGGCATATTCTCCAGTGAAACAATTCCTTCTTTAGCTCTGTCTATACAACTGGTAATTCATCCATTAAATTCTTAATCCAGCTATATTTTTTCAGTCTACAATTTCCACTGGGTTCTTTTTTATAGTTTTTAGTTTTCTGATGAAACACACAATCTTGCTTTTTATCTCCTTGAACCAAGCAAGCATAATTATTTTAAAGTCTAAAGATTTAACTCCAATATCTGTAGTTATTTTGGGTTTGCTTTATTATCTGTTGTTTCTACATTTCAAAAAATTATCTTATCTGCTTGTGTGCCTGGTTATTTTTTATTGGCATCTGGACATTGTATTTATGATGAGACAGGATGTTATCTTTCTTCAGAAAGGATTCACTTTTGCTTCTGCAAGGTCTCTGCAGTCTCAGATCACCAGACTTATGTAATTAGAATTGTAGCTATATAGAGCTCTATATACTTTTCCAAGGTATAGTTTGGATATGCATCAATAAGGGAAGGTCAGCAGGCCAACTCCAATTCTTGTCCTCCTAACCCTTAGAAACTGCAAAAATTATCGCTCAGCCTCTCAGCCTTTTCACAAGGAAACAGAAATCAGAACATGCCTTCAGGGAAAGAGAAACCCTGAACACAAGGTTTTCAACCCAGGCATCCATGCTTCAGGGCACCTGACCTTCAAGCAGATATTTAGCTATTCTAGGTATTTTCAGTGAGATGTTTGGTCTAGTTTACCTACTCCACCACTGGTGTAGTGAAATACTCCATACTTTCTTTCAAGCTTTTAATTTTTTTAAATTTAGACTTATGTCTGGTAAATGTCAACATACAGCTGTTTATTGTTTTTTCAATATCATTTTAACCTTTTAATGGTTATGTAAAAATCATTGCATTTATTTTTATTACTTTTTAAATTGGATTGTTTTGCCATTCACTTTGTACTTTTTATTTAAAATGCTTTCTTTTTTGCTTCTCTTTCTCCTTTCTGCCTTCTCTTGGATAATCATACTTTTATTTGTTTATTTTTTCTATCTCTTCACTAGTTTAATGTTAAATATTCTATTTCTATTAAGATTAAATATTTAAAATATGGAGTCTTTTATATTTTCTACCAAAATCTGAAGTTATTTAATGTCTCTATTCTCAAATAAGACAAAGATCTTTATTTATCTAAGAACTTCCCAACTTCTGAAGAAATAACAGCTGTTCATTTAATTGTATTCCTTGTAATCTTTCAAATTTAAATCATTATATTTTTCATTCTTCCAATTTCTCTCTTCAATGCATCTGATTATTTTGTTTAATATCCTCCTTTTCTTTTTTTCTGTGGATTATATGATATTTTATCTCCTTGAAAATGTTAAATGTAATTATTTCAAAGTTAATTTTGCTTGGCTTAGTCATTTCAATTTTCTCAGATGCAATTTCTCTTTTTTTCAGGTCACTTGATTGACTTTTAATATTCTGGTCTTCCTCAGTTTTACAATTCCATTTTAGAACTCATCTACTCAAAGAGCCTCTTTTATTTTGTTTTGTTTTATTTTTCAAATCACATACACATAGTTAAAGAGTCAAACTGTTTCACAAGACTTGTAATCAGTAAAAACAGCAGAGCGTCCCAATTTCCTGTCTCCCAGAGGTCACAGCTTTCAATATTTTCAGTATTTTTATCTGGTTTATTTTTTTGCTTTTGACATTTGCCTCCACACCTCTAAATACTAGGTTATAAAATGTTTTTCAAATTTTTTTTTTCAGTTTTAGATACTAATAGTTGACTTCTAATTTCGTTGTCTTTCATTGCCTTCTAATACTTACCATCTACCCAACACTTTGTTTCCCATTCTCCCAATGTTAATGTTTGCATTAGCATTATTATGCAGCATTTACAGCTTAGTGACATGGAATACTATGACAACTTCTCAGGCAGCTCTTTCTGTCCCTGGACTTAATAAGTGTCTTTTAAAAAAAAACATTTGCTTACATTTTTATGTACATATCACTAATTCAAGCCCATACTCTCTCCTGCTTGTGTATCTCCTCAATAAAATCAAACATATTAGGTATTCTACAGATTTTATGAAAACTTCTGACATGTTATAATCTGAACAAATTGCTTTCAAAGCTTGCTGCAGCTGTCATTTCGAGATGACAGCTTTCCTTTACTATCATCCTGCGTATCCCAATCATCTGTCTCATGTTGAAGCTTGTATTTCCTGGATCTCATGTTCCTTATTATTTTTTTTTAGTTCATTACCTCATTCTATTGAAGTAAATCCTCCAGTAGTTTCCTGAGCAATGCCAGATGGAGGGAAAGTATTTTCAGACCTTGCTTGTCTGATTATATATTTATTTTGGCTTTATACTTAATAGATAATTTGGCCAGCTGTTCCACTTTGCTAAAGCTGCCATTATGTAAAGTACCAGACACGGATTGGCTTTTATTAAGGGGATTCATTAGGTTACAAATTTCTAAGGCTATAAAAGTGTCCAAACAAAGGCATCAACAAGGGGATACCTTCACTGAGGAAAGGCTCATGGCATCTGAAACACCTCTGTCAGCTGGGAAGGCATGTGGCTGGCATCTGATGGTCCTTTGGTCCTGGGTTCTGGCTTTCTCTAAAATGTCTCTGGGCTTCTGTCTCTCTTAGCTTCTCAGCTCTCTGCTTGGTTCTCCCGGGGCATTTCTCTCTAAGCCTCTGGGAGTCCTCTTTTAGTTTCTCTGGGGCAAATTCTGGGCTTCATCTCTTAGCTTGATATCTCCAAACGTCCTTCTGTCTGCATCTCCAAGTGTCTCCGAGTGTCTGGGTCTGTGTCAGCTATTAACTTCTTGCAGAGGCAAACTGTGGATTACATATCTTAGCTTCTCTCCAAAATGTCTCTCTCAGCTTCTCTGAGCTTCTCCGTGAGCTCTTTTAAAGAATGCCAGTGATCTAATTAAGACCCATCCAGAGTGGGCAGGGTCACATCTCCATGGAAATAATTTAATCACAGGTCTCACCCACAGCTGGGTGAGTCACATTTCCATGGAAACACTCACTCAAAAGGTTCCACCCAACAAAGATTAGATTAAAATATCATGGCTCTTCTGGGGTCCATAACAGTTTCAAACACGCACACTAGTCCTTGTCCTATAGGCTGGAAATCAGTTTTACTCAAAATTTTGAAGGTAAATATGAATAATCTCTTAACTTCCCATATTCTTATTGAAGAATCCACTGAGAATCTGACTTTTGATACCTGTGCTATAAAATTATTTTTCCTCCTAGAAACCTTGTAGGGTTTTCTATTAGTCCCTAATGTTGTAAAATTCCATGATGATGTACTTTTGTGGTGACCAATTTTCATCCATTTTGCTGATATTGCATGTTCTTCAGGAAAATATCTATTTCATGTATTACAAATAATTTTCTCCATCTTGTGTACTTTCTAATTTGCTAGTAGAGGTTTTCTACTTTTGGTATGGTCCTTAGAAGTAGAGTTCTTTCCCATTCCAAGATTATGGCAACATTAAGTATTTTCCAGACCCTTTTAGTATCTTTCTCCACTCCCCTTTTCTTTTTTTACAGTCTGAATTCTTTTTTTTTTTTTTGTAATTTCTAAGGTAGGGAGGCAATTTCATTAATTTTTTTTCACACAGATAAATAATTATGACAATACACTTTACTGAATAGTCTGTTTTTCTACACTGTGAAATGCTACCCTTATCTTACATTTGAGTTTATTCTAGACTCTCTGTCTTGACAAGGTGTTTTGATTGAATTCAGAGATTTATAACTGACTTCATTTCATCTTTCATAATGCCTAAAATTAGAAAAATGCTGCAGAAATTAGAATAACCATTTACAACCAACCAAGTCCTAGGTAAATTATTCCTTTTCATTTGTATTAATATTTGTTATTTGATATGACCTAATCAATTATGAAACATCAGTTTTCCTGTAGAAAAAAATGATTTTTACCCATGGCAGGGGTGGCAAGAGTTTGTCGTCCAACAAGCTGGGCTGGTCCCAGACCATCAAGAAAATCACTGAATTGACTGTCAGCTCCTAGTCGCACTCCAGGAAATATTAAGCTATTAGCAAAAAGACAGAACAAAAACAAAAACATTAGATCTCTTTTAATTGTCTGTTAGTTTGATTTGACTTCTAATTCTGATGATGAAACATTAAACACTACTTAGACAATCTGTTTACTTATTGATTCTTTGCCTTGCCATTGAACCAAGCATATGAGGCTCATTACTGATGAAGGAAAGGTCCAAAATCTCATTGTAGGATCTGATGCTATCTTTATTCAGGAAGGTTTGGTAATGGTAATAGTTTTTAATACTTATCGTTTGGGGCTCTTACAATTCCAATTCCCTATATAAATATATTGCTTACATAAAATATAAGATGCAAATTTTTATATCATAAACTTTACATAGATAATTGATCACAAACATTATGTAAAATTAACACTAAATTTTAAGATTGTGGCTAATAATTTTTGACAATATTATAGCATAGTTCAAGTTACTTATGAATAAAAATGTTTATTTATCTTTGAACTTTTAAATTACCCAAGACTTCATTTTGTCCAAATTAACATGAATTGGGTATAATGTATCGATTTCTTAGTACAATAGGACTGCCTGAAGTCACCAGGGTATAAGCTCCATGAGAGCAGTGACTGTGCTACTCTTGCTTATTGACGGATGCTAACAATCAGAACTGTGCTTGTTATGTAGTTGGCATTCAATAAATGTTATTTCCAATGTGCTTTTATACATATTATTTCCTCACAAGCACAGAATTAGTCAAGGCACATATTATCCCATCCAGAGACTATCAAAATTAATATATGGGGATTAAGTGGCTTATCCCTGATTGTGGTAAAATTGATTTGATTTGTTGTTTTTTTTTTTGGTATCAAAATTAATGTTTCTAGACTTTTGATTTGCAGGTTTTGTGTAGGATCAATGTGAAACAGTAAAAAGCAAATCAAGTAAACAAAAACACAAATCTAGTTACATTTTCTCAGAATTGATTTCAGAATTAATTAAAATTGTTTAATCAGAGAGAAAAATAAGGAGAAAGATAGATCTTATTTTTTTCCTCTACGTAAGATTGAGTCAACGAACTTTTAAAAAAGGACAAGAAAATCTAAGTTGCTATTATGAAAGTGTTAGATTAACAACTTTGAGCCAAACATGGTTTGGAGAAAGGTAGGAAAATGAGAAATTGGTTCATAGCTTCTAAATTTTCATCCAGATTTTTTCTGACTGGGCCAGACTATGCATTTTCCATATACAAGAGTTCATTAAATGTAACATTTCTACACTTAATATCCATTAAAGAACTGTTCTGAGTTTTTCTAGATGATGGAAATCAGTCTATTCATGTGAACGCCACATTTCTTCAACTCTTTGAAATGTATGAGTGATCAAATGCAGAGGTGTGTCCATGTGCACTTACCATAAGAGGTCAGGCTGGTTTACAATGGATGGTTGGACTTCTGTTTTTTTAAAGAAAAGTTGCACAACAACCCTTGGTAGCTTTGTTATTTTACCAAATACTGCACAATTCATGGTTCTAAAGTGACACAGTGACATCACTTACTTTCCCTCGGAGCTATAACTGTTGATGCTGCCATCAGTAGACTCTCGACTTGGCTGCCGTACCATCTTCCTCATTTCGGCTGCCATTCCTGTTTCTGTGCTTCTCTGTATTGTACTTTTTAACTTCTTGTGGCCCGACTCTAACAGGAGAGAACAAAATAACTCTTAAGTTTTATCTAGACAGTTTTCCCCTGAATACTGATTAATTCTGCAAATACAATAGTTAATTATGCATATAATTAAAAGTTTAATCAGAATAGCGGTTTAAAAAATAATCTCCTTAATTAAATTACTTTGCAAAGTGTGATTTGGCCAACAGGAGAAGCAGTGGAAGGTATACCATTGCCAGAGTTCCAGAAACTATCCAAATTTCAATGAACTAAGATACATTCATTGTTTTACTGCTGCTGATAAATTCATTGCAAAATTGGATTTGGCACTGAAAAGTAATGTGGAATTCTCCAAATGTGTGGGAATAGACCTAAGGAATAGGTCATATCCTTTAAAGAAGAGGCACTACCACACATCAGCAATCCTCATAAAAAGAAACAGTATTTTATGATTTCACAACATTTTAGCACACTCTATTACATTTCAGATGGCATATAGTTTGCCCAAGTAGGTAGATCAGGTATTACCCTAATTTCCTATGCCATATAGCTATCTAGTGGCCTTTTAACGCAGCTGTGTGACTTCTGGCTGGCAGATCTGGGAGTGTGGATCTGACTCCCTTTGCATTGTGAATTAAATTTGCTGATCATTTTCTTGAGAAACTCTAAGTTCATGGCAACTTCCTAAGACTCTTTGAAATATACTAAGCTTCGTTCTATTCATAGCATGGAAATGAAATTCTGAAACATTTATTTGTTTATAAGTATGAACAATATTAAAAGTCTAGACCAACTGTTAGATTTTGAAATACCTAGGCATGCTTTTCTCATCTACACATTCTATATACATTTCTTTCTTTATATTTTTTGAAAAGTACCTTTAATGCCCATTATCAATACACGAAAAATGCTCTACATACATAGCTACATACACACATACACTTTTCAACCCTCATAAAACCATAAGCAAGTACCTAAGAAGACTCTTAGACAAGTCATATGAAAGACTGCATTTCTTCTCATTTTTGGTCACTGTAACTCTATTATGAATTGTCTAATCAAAGATATAATAGGTTATGTTCTACAGACTCAATATGATACCTGCCATGCATTATTTTATTAGGTTTATTATATTTTTATTGTTTCTTAACCTTTTAATTGCTGTAACTGTTTACAAAAGCAATATAAGTACATGGCACAATATTCAAATATTAGAACAATAGCAAAAGTTGAAAATCCCCTGAAACTTCACCCTTCAAAGACAATGATGAGTAATAATTTAGGGGCTATTTTTTTCTTTATACCTATGCATGTTTCTTCACGGGCTTTTGTGATCCACACTCCTTTTTACCTCTCTCTCAGTGGTGGCTTCTCCCCTGTCTCATGCTGTAACCTCCTCCTCTTCAAGATTTTTAAAGGTAGGAGGGCTCTACATTTTAGCCCTTGGACCTTCTCACTTCTTTCTACAATTCCTAAGTGATCTCATTCATGGCTTTAAATCCATCTATCATTTATGCCTCCCAATATATATCTCCAATTGTGACCTTTCTCCTGAGTGGTAGAGAATCATTATTCCAATACTCTATTAGTGCCATTAGAAATTTAATAAACATTCCAACATTAACATTTTCAAAACAGAACTCTTCATTCCCTACCTTCACCACAACTTACTACCAGATTCCTTCTCCCTCATTGAATGGTACCTCCTTTCATCCAATTGCTCAATCCTACAACAGTGTAATCATCCTTGAGCCCTCTTTCTGTAACACCCCACATTCAATACATCAGCTAATCCTGTTGGCTTTACCTTCAAAATACATCACACTTGAGATGGCATATAGGTTGCCCAAGTAAGTAGATCAGTTATTACTATAATTTCCTATGCTATATAGCTATCCAGTGGCCTTTTAACTCAGCTGTGTGACTTCTGGCTGGCAGTTCTGGGAGTGTGAGTCTGACTCCCTTTGCATGTGAATTAAATTGGCTGATCATTTTCTTGAGCAACTCTAAGTTCATGGCATAAAAATAGAAAGGAAATCAGAAACACATATAGAATGTGTAAATGGGTACTGCAGTGGTCTTGATAAGTGATTACAGTGACTCAAACTAGGATTGTAGCAATGGAAGAGGCACTACCATTACCAGTACTGATGAAGGAAAAGTATATAAAAATAAAAATAAAAATTTGCATCTTTTATTTTATGTCAGCAATACATTTATGTAGGGAATTGGAATTGTAAGTGCCCCAAACAATAAGTATGTTAAAAACTATTACCATTACCAAGCCTTCCTGAATATAGATAGCATCAGATCCTATAATGAGATTTTGGACCTTTCCTTCATCAGTACTGGTAATAGTAGTCCCTCTTCCATTGCTACAATCCTAGTCTGAGTCACTACAATCACTTATCAAGACCACTGCAGTACCATCTACACATTCTCTATGTGTTTCTGATTTCCTTTCTATTTTTTTTTTGCATAGTATGCAAACAAGTTTCTATTTCTACTCCCATCATCAGAATAATCTTAACATTACAGCCATGGTAATTCTTTAAACATGTAAACCTGAACATATCACTCCCTTGCTCAAGATGCTATAATGGTTTATCATCAAAATTAAGTAAAATCCAAAATTGTTATCATGGCCTGTAAGATGCCATATAATCTGGTCCCTGCCTACCTGTCAGATTTCAGCCTCTACTCCTCATCCCACATGCTCATTGCTCTCCAGACACATTGGCTTCCTTTCCTTTCCTTGAATACTCCAAACATGCTGCTTCAAGGCACTTTTACTTACTGTTTGTCCCTTCTACCTTGCTGTGCTTCCTCACTTTATTCAGATCTCTGATTGAATGTCACCTCCTCAGAGAGGCCTTTCCTCATCCTCATCACTCTATTCTCTTATCATGCTTTTCCTTCCCCTAGTACTGCTCTGCCTGCCACTAATCCTTTGTTTATCTGTTTCCTCAATTAGAATGCAATTGCTATGAACACAAGGACATTGTAAGCATCACTCAGTTTCCCTGCCTCTAGAATGATGGGATGTGGCATAACCTCAATAATGGGATCATATCACATATACTAATGTGTAATTTTATCATTCCATTTAGTATCATATTGTTATAATATAGTACAACCATATCTATTTTCATTCTTTTTAATGATTGCACACTCCCCTTGTATGGCTATGTAGTACCATAATAACCATTTCCTTATTGATAGATATTTGGAATGTTTCCAGTTGTTAAGTCTAGGATAAATTTATAGATGTTGAAATTCTAGTGAAAGGATAGGAATCTGTATAATATTAATAGCTATTTCTAAATTGTCCTTTATAAACACTATAGTAATTTACATTCTTACCAACATTCATATGGATGTACACATTTTCTCACTTAAGTCTTAGAATTCTCTACCTTTCCCCTTTCTGTTCTCTGTATTGCCCATCCATCTTGTTGTAGAACTTGTACACTTATTGAGGGTAGGGACTTCATTTATGGCCAATCTGAATGCTGCTTAGTTTAGTTTTGGTACTTATCTATTTATATACTGTGGCTCTTTCTTAGATATAATTCATTTATGAAGTTGCTGTGGTATAGCAATGTTTAGTTCACACACACACACACACACACACACACACATATTGGCTATCTTCTACTTGAGAGGCAGGGGAAAACCCCATGGTTATACTGCCAAAGTACTGAACCAAGTAGAGTTAGGACAAATGTTACCCATGGAAGCATGAGGCAGCAAAGTCAGGGTGGAATACCAAATTCTTACTGAAAATGAGCAGGATCAGATAGAAAAATTATGGAACTTTAAATCTGAATGGTGAGATGATGCTGTAAACTGGAGGAGAAACAGAGGGTCTGGTTAAGAGTGTTTGTTCATTATTTTTCATTCATTCATTTATCCATCTATGTAACAAACACTGAACACCTACTATGTGTCAGGCACTGTTCTAAGTGCTAGAGTATACAGATGAATGATACATTTCCTGCTGCCATGGAGCTTACACTCTAACGTGTGTGCATACAAGAAAGACAATGAACAAATAATGATAGAAAATATACTTAACAGTAAGTGCTATGGGAAAAAATAAAGCAGGGTAAGGGGATAGAAAGTAACAGGAATAGAGCAGCAAGGGTGTTATTTTAAAAGGGTTTAGAGTCTCGTTAATCAGGGTCATGGAAGAAGTGAGGAAGCAAGCCATGAGAGGACAGGGAAGTAGCTAACATTTGGATTGGTCCAGGTGACCTTTTAGTTGGACTGTGCTAAGGAAGCTGTGAGAAACAGTAGTTAGGAGGGGGTTCTTGTCCTGCCAGTAGCACACAATTCTCCATGTCTTCTTTTCAGTCTTCCAATGTTGATGTTGACTCCAGCCAAGATCCCTGTTGCCAGAGATCTCAGGACTCTGTGCACATGTAGAAGTCCAGATAATGGTGGAGTGCAGATTCTCAATACCTTATTTATCTTGCATTACCTAACACAGGTTTCCCCCTATAGCTGTCTTTGATATACAGTTGTCAAATGAAAGAAAAATAAACTCTAAAAGTGAATAGTCTTCATTAACCTGTTTGTATTTTTAAGTTGAGATGTGTCATATCAAATTTTCTTAAGGAAGGATATATCTACAGGGTGTTCCAAAATTCCTAGAGAAGTATTAAACCTTAGTAGTTTCCAGAGTATAAAGACCACACAATTTCAAACAACATCATTTGAGAGGGAAGTCATTTAAATTTCTTTTATACGGATTTAATTTTGTGAATTTTGAGTAACACATTTTTACTTTTGAGGTTTTTGTTTTTGTCCTTCTGACTAATGAAGGCAAACATAGACTGAGACAAACCTAACTCCTGTATTCATCCTAATAAATATTCAATAAAAAGTGCTTTGACAGACTAAACAATTTAGGTAGAAACTGAATAAACAGTTACAGCCTTGCATTTGTCTTACTTATATTCCTAAGGGCTCTATTAATTTGTAATGCAAGGTTTAGAAGGAACATTGTTTTGTGGATGTGGAAACTGTGAGCCTGCAACAAATATTTGTTCAACATTTAATATGGGCCCAACCTTTTCTAGATGCTGGTGATACTACAATGGACACATGGGAAAAAAGTCCCTGCCCTCATGGAGCTTACATGCTAGTGAGTACAATGACTTGCTTAATACCATGCTAGTTACTGGCAGAAGCTGGACTGGAAAACCTGATTTCCTGAATCTCATCAGATTTGTGAATGTTCCTTTATCACAGTTAGGAAAAGATAAATTCCTATTTATTACAAGTAGAGCAATGGTTTATTTATACAGGTATTTTCATATATGCATTCTCATATGGGCTTGCTAAATTAAATTAAATTAAATCACATATATTCTCTACAAGTCCAAACATATATTATCAGTATCTCTCTACATACACTATAATTTTAATACAAATATATATTACATAAATACAATATATAATATAGAGTATCACTTTAATGCATTCAATTCCATCAATTAAGTGGAAAAATAAGCATAAGAATATCATTTAATTGATTAAACAATTCGGGGCCAAACGATAAAAGATTAAAAAAGACTTAAAAAAGAGTATAAAAAAATAAAAGCATCTATAGTGGGTGTGACCATTTGGTAACCCTGACAGTACCAATTGTGGTCAGTTATGAAATTTACTTTTTTGTAGGTAGGTTGACAAAATTTAGTAATTAAAAAGAAAAGTTGTTGTGTAATTTGATATGGTTTGTTCATTTATTCCTCTACTTGCTCATTCAGCAATTTCCTGGGTGCTCCAACAGAGAGACTGACAAGTAGAAGTATAATTGTGATGCAGTATATACGCCATATAGATTTATTTATATGTTTTTCACTATGTGTTTATCTTATATAAATTTGACAATATGGAAAGAGGAAAATGGGAAAGAGGGGGGAGAACAATTTAAACAGTGAGTTCGTGAGTCTGCTGTTTGCTATGCTACTTAATGAGCATGTAACTTGGGGAGATCATGTGGAGAGAAATGAAAATCTTCTTTCTTCTTACTTTGTTTCAGTTCCTGATAATGATTTTGGTGTTTATGATGATGATGAATTCTAAAACAGGTTGTCTAAAAGCAAACCAACTACTTCATTCGTTGTTCAAACAAAGCAGCAGCAATACAAACTACAAAAGCTGACAGCATTGGACTTACTGAGAGACTATGGGATAGTATCCAAAAGATTTTCAAAGGAAATTTTAACTCTATGCAGATGGTGAGAGGGGAGTTGTATTTCAGGCCAAGGGAGCAGCACACCCAAAGGTCATGTGGTGATAAAGAGCATAACCTTTGAGACAACTACATTTCCAAGATGACCAGGGTTCAGTGAATGGTGAGTGGAGGTAGTGAGATCTGAGGTGAGAGAAGCAATGGAGGGATCACACGGGGCCTTTTATGCTTGGAAGGTGCATAATTACATATCATTTTGGATGCTCAATAAATATGTATTATTATCAATGCTGTTTTTAATGACCTCAAGGTCCTGGTCTTCTCAACACTCAATAAAAAACTGTGTGTAGTTTTGCATTGTGCACAATATGATATGGTTAATATTGTCATAGATCTCCAACAATCACTCTTTAAAAGGAAATATTCAGCAGCTCTCCTTTGTTGTTGCCAGATGCCTACACTGTTGTGGTAACCATGTAGTTGGAAATTTTGATTAGTCTATCCCAATAATGCCAAAATTTTATTTAGTATTTTAAAAAAATAAACAATAGTGTTACTTTTGAGTTGTGCCAAGGTTTCTGAATACATTTTTCTGAAGCCAGATAAGTATAAGTTGTAAAAATTTCATCGATCTGAAGTTTATTTTAGAAAATTGCATGAGGGTTCTTTGACTTTTATGGTTTCACTCATTTTCCCTCATTTATTCTCATGTTAATCCTACAAGCCATAAAGTCCACTATTTCCCTCCCCCTCTTCCCATTTTCCAAAGAGATTTATAATTAAAGAAGTACAGTGGTCAAGAAGCTGAAAATAGTATCATTCAGAATATTTTTGTGAAATGGAGGGAATGAACTTCCCAATGATATTTTTGTTTAAGAAAATGCTTCAAATCTTTCCCAGTGATGTATTTATCCTTTTTTTATTCCACTGCTATCACACAAAGAGATAAAAGGTTTTCATGTACTTTAAGTTCTCTACAGATCCTACTTGAGAAAAGGAATTTATCTGGGCTGAACACGGACCATTATTTTATTTCAGCTCTTCTATGGCTAATAGTTCTTCTCTGGTAAGAAACCAGGTATGGTTCTGAGCTTCTGTAATGTCTTGCCTGTTAAATCTGCTCAGTTCACTCAATCACAATCGATCTTTTCAGCCAGACGTTTGCTAATATGACTTTGATTTTTCGTCTTGCCTACCTGGTGAAAATGTAAGCAATAGCAAGTTCAAGATGGCCTTTCACACTTTATAAATAATCTGCATATTAAACTTAATAAGCTTGCCAAAAAATATTTAAGTAAAGAGGCTTATGGGTCACTGAAACACCACGTGTACCACACCTTGCTTTGGCCAAAGCCAAGAAAACGAAGGGGAACATGCAAATGCTGATGATCTCACTGCTGTAAATAGTTTGATTCCATAGTCTCTGTGTTTCCAAAGAGCGTACAGAAGTGAATACTATTTTAACACTCTAAAGTTCTCTTCTGGTTTAATAGATATGATCATTTAATTACAATTAAAAGCACATAGGGAAAAATACTCACCTAAATGATCCGAACATGAGATTAACCTCCAAATGCTGGGATGGACTTGTCTTTCAGGAAACCTTGATTAAAAAGTTATCTGACATATTATCTGGGTATATCTAAATCATTTGTTAACAACTCTTGAAGTTTAGCAAATAAGTTCTCAGATTTAATAACCGAAGAGATTTATGTAGTAGGTGTATCACATTTAGATGAAATCTGTTTTTGTTACCGGTTGTTTTTTTTTTTTCAATTTTTTGGTTTATTTCATTATTAAGATCAACATAGAATACCTCCTAACTATCTACAAGCTACTATAAAAATAAAACACTACTTCAAGCTGAAACCCTGAGAGAAACACATGCTTTCAAGTATGTTTCAACCTGTGATTTTTTAAAAATTTTCATTGAAACTCAAGGCATTATTATATAGGTAATCTTTCCTTCAATCCATTTTCAAAAGGCAGCTGAAAACTCCAAGTGGTGGCTGGACAGGAAGTGGTTTGAGGGGCAAGCCCTGCAATTAGAATGTCTGGATTCAAGTACTAGCTCCATCACTTATTAACTTATTAATTCTGTGTTGGCGGGCAGCTTACTTAGCCTCTCTATGAGTCACTTTCCTCATCGTGAAATGGCAGGGTGGGTCTAATAACACCCAGCTCATAGGATAATTCTGAGTAACATATAAGACAAATTCCCAGAAACAAACTACCTACACTGAGTAAGAAGAAATACATTGTGAAGACCAATAACTGAATCCATAATCATGAACATCCCAACAAAGAAAAGCCCAGAACAGGTGGATTAACTGGTGAATTTTAACAAACATTCCAAAAAGAAATAATACCAATCCTGCTCAAATTCTTCAAAAATATTGAATGGGAGGGAACACTTCCTCTCATTCTATGACCAACATCACCATAATACCAAAGCAAGTAAAGCTATTCTAAGAAAATAAAATTACAAGCCAATATCCCTTATGAATAAAATGGAAAAATCCTCAACAAAATATGTGTAAACAAAATACAATAGCACATAGAAGAATTATACGGCATGATCAAGGGGGAATTATTCTAGGTATGCAAGGGTGGTTAAATTAAAGAAAATCAATTAATGTAATACACCATATAATAGAAAAAAGAAAAAAAATCACCTGATCACTTCAACTGATGCAGAAAAGGCACTTGACAAAATCTAGCACTCCTTTTTGATAAAAACACTTGGGAAAAAAAGGTATAGAAGAAAACCTTCTCAACATGAAAGGGCATGTAAGAAAAACCCATAGCTAACATCATATTCAACTGTGAAAGACTGAAAGCTTTCCCTTTATGTTCAGGAACAAAACAAGGATGCCTACTGTTCACCACTGTTATTCCACATTGTACTGGAAGTTCTAGCCAGAGCAATTAGGCAAGAAAAAGAAATAAAAGGCATTCAAATTGGAAAGGAAGTAGTAAAGCATTCCCTATTTGCAGATGATATTACCCAATAAATGGAAAAACTGGAAAAATCTACCATAAAGCTACTGAGCTAATAAATGGAATCAGCATAGTGGTGAGGTATAAGATCAACATCCAAATATCAGTAGTATTTCTATACATGAGTAATGAATAATCTGAGGAGGAAATTAAGAAAAAAAATCTCTTTACAATAGAAATAAAAGAATAAAATACCTTGGAATATAGTTAGGCAAGGATGTAAAGGACTTATACACAGAAAAGTAAAAACATTTTTAAAGGAAATCAATGAAGACCTAAGTAAATGGAAGGATATTCCATGCTCATGAATTGGAAATATGGTTACGATGTCAATTCTATGCAAACCGATTTACAGATTGAAGACAATCCCAATCAAAATTCCAACAACCTTCTATGTAGAAATGGAAAAGCCAATCATCAAAATTATATGGAAGGTAAGGGGCCCTGAATAGCCAGAACCACCTTGAAACAGAAAAGTAAAATTGGAGGAGCTGGAGGACTTAACAATTCTTGATTTTAAAACTTATTACATAAAGCAGATCTGGTTAGGACTAAAGCAAATCAGGCCAAAGGGTAAAGGTTGAAACTGATTGTGTCCAAACTTCAACTTTCATGTGAGACCAAGGGAAGAGATGTTTATTTGGGTAGGATCTATATTTCTAAACCAATATAATTTCTACAGTTTGTTCAACACTACAATTACCTGGAACTTTGAATAGGAAGCGAGTTATGGTTAGGTCTGTATAGATTAGAGTGAAATAGCAACACATCCTAAAGTAACTTGGGTGGAGAATAAAAATATATATTCAGGGCCCCCCCCTGAAGAGTTGGGGGAGAATGTAGAGGTGTTGGACTTCCTCACCTGGATTGTTGCTGATGTTCTCACAAACATTGGGGACTGACGGCTTGATGTGCTGAGCCCTCTGTCTTGGGGCTGGCCCCTATGAAGCTTTGTGCTGCAAGGAGAGGCTAAACCTGCTTATAATTGTGCCTAAGAGTCTCCCCAAGTGCCTCTTTGTTGCTCAGATGTGGCCCTCTCTAACTAAGCCACCTTGGCAGGTATCTTGCTGCCCTCCCCACTATGTCGGACCTCACTCCCAGGGTGTAAATCTCCCTGGCAACACAGGATATGACTCCTGGGGATGAATCTGGACCCAGCATCATGGGATTGAGAACATCTTCTTGACCAAAAGGGAGATGTGAAAAAAATAAAGCTTCAGTGGCTGAGAGATTTCAAATGGAGCTGAGAGGTCACTCCAGTGGACATTTTTGCACACTATATAGATAACACTTTATAGGTTTTAATATATTGGAATACCTAGAAGTAAATACCTGAAACTACCAAACTCCAACCCAGTAGCCTTGACTCTTGAAGATGATTATATAACAATGTAGCTTACAAGGGGTGACAGTGTGATCGTGAAAACCCTGTGGATCACACTCCCTTTATCCAGTGTATGGATGGATGAGTAGAGAAATGGGGACAAAACCTAAATGAAAAATAGAGTGGGGTGGGGAGGGTGATCTGGGTGTTCTTTTTTTATTTTTATTTTTTATTCTGATTCTGATTCTTTCTGGTGTAAGGAAAGAAAATGTTCAAAAATAGATTGGAGTGATGAAGGCATAGCTATATGATGGTACTGTGAACAGTTGATTGTACACCATGGATGACTGTATGATATGTGAATATTTCTCAATAAAACTAAATTAAAAAAAAAAAACTTATCACAAAGATACAGCAACCAAAACAGATTGGTACTGGCACAAGGATGGACATACTGACTACTGTGATCAAATTCATAGTTCAGAGATAAACCCTCACATCTATAGCAAATTGATTTTTTTATTAGAGAAGTTGTTGGTTTAGAGAAAAATCATGCATAAAATACAGCTTTTCCATATACTACCCTATTATTAATAATTTGCATTAATGTGGTACATTTGTTGCAATTCATGAAAGAACATTTTTTATAATTGTATTGTTAACTAGAGTCCATGGTTTACATTAGAGTTCACTGTGTTGTACATTGATGTTTTTTTTTGAATTTTTTATTCTAGTAACATATTTACAACCAAAAATTTCCGCTTTTTACCACTTTCAAGTATATAATTCAGTGCTGTTAATTACATTCACCAATATCCATTACCAGAATTTTTCCATCAAACCAAATAGAAACATTGTACAACTGAAGCATTAACTCCCCATTCCTTACTCCCACTCTGGGCTGTGGTACCTATATTCTAGTTTGTGACTATGAATTAGTTTATTCTAATTATTTCATATGAGTGAGATCATACAGTATTTGTCCTTTTGTGTCTGGCTTCTTTCACACCACATGATGTCTTCAAGGTTCATCCATATTATTGCATGTATCAGAGCTTCAGTCAATTTTATAGCTGAACAGTATTCCATTGTATGTATATAGTTCATTTCATTTATTCATTCAGCATTGATGGACACTTGGGTCACTTCATCTTTTGGCAATTGTGACTAATGCTGCTGTATGAACACTGGTGAACAAATACCTGTTAGAACCCTTGCTTTCAATCCTTTTGGGTATATACCTAGAACTTTCTGATGGAGCTGTGAATTTATTTTGAGAAGGGTACCAGGATCACTCAATGGGTAAAGAAAAGTCTCTTCAAGAAATTGTTCTGGGAAGACTAGATATCCATATGTAAAAGAACGAAGGTGGATCCCTGTCTCATACCATATACCTAAATTAACTCAAAATTGACCAAAGACCTAAATTAAGAACCCAAACCATAAAATTCCTATAAGGAAACATAGGGAAGCATCTTCAGGACTTTGTGTTAGGCACTGGTTTCTTAAACTTTGCACCAAATGCATGCACAACAAAAGAAAAAATAGATAAATGGGACTTTATAAAAATTAAAAACTTTTACATAACAAAGGATTTCATCTTGAAAGTAAAAAGAAAATCTAGAGAATGGGACTAAATATTTGGAAACCACATATCTGATAAGGGTTTAATATCTAGATAATATAGAAACCCTACAGCTCAACAACAAAAAGACAAACAACCCAATTAAAAAATGGACAAAAGATTTGAGTAGACATTTTTCAAAAAGATATACAAATGGCCAAAAAGCTCATGAAAAGATGCTCTACAATATTAACCATTAGGAAAACGCAAATCAAAACCACAAGATACCATTTCACAATGACTAGAGCAGCTAATACTTTAAAAATGGAAAATAATAAGCATTGGAGAAGATGTGGAAAAATAGGAACACTCATATACTATTGGTTAGAATGTAAAATAGTGCAGCTGCTGTGGAAAAGTGTGGTGATTTTTCAAAAAGTTAAGTATAGAATTACCATATGACTCAGCAATCCCACTTCCAGCTATATACCCCAAAGAATTGAAAGCAAGGAATGGAACAGATATTTGCACATTGAAGTTCATAGTGGCATTCCTCAAATTTGCCGAAATAATGGCAGCAACTCAAGTGTCCATCAATAGATAAATGATAAACAAAATGTGGTATATACATACAACAGAATATTGTTCTGTGATATAATTTACTGACCTTCTGATATATGTGAAAACATGGATGAACCTTGAACACATCATGTTGAGTATAATAAGCCAGATGCAAAAGGACAAATATTGTATGATCTCACTGATATGAAATAATTAGAATAAGCAAATACAAAGAGTCAGAAGCTAGAATACAGGTTTATCCAGGGTGTCGATGTGGGAGTATCAAATGGGGAAGTTAATTCTTCAATTGTGCAGAGTTAACCAATTGGTTTGATGGATAAGTTTTGGTTATGCATAGTGGGAATGGTATCGCAACATTGTGAATGTAATTTAGCACCGAGTTATATATTTGAAAGTGGTTAAAAGGGAGAAATTTTAGGTTGTAATATATGTTACTAGAATAAAAAACAGGACTTTACAACACAGTGAACCCCTAATTTAAGCCATGGACTACAGTTAACAGCATATTATAATAATATTGTTTCATCAGCTGTAAGAAAGGTACCACACTGGATGAAAAGTGCTAATATATAGGGAAAACTTTTTTGTGTAAAGGGGAAGTTATGTGGAATCTCTGTATTTTGTGCATGATTTTCTGTAAACCTACAGCCTCTCTCTAAAAAATAAAATTTAAAAATCCTGTGAAATTGGGAAATCACAAAATCTTGTTTTTTATCTCCAGCATTTTTCAGGAGAAACAATATAAATTTCAGATGCAAGTAACAGTCATATGTTTCTCTTGCTTCATAAAATCAAGTGGTAAGAAGTACAGGTAGTCACAGAGAGATCTTATCACTAACAGCTTTTGTTTTTCAAATAACCCACTTTACATTTTACAAGTAGGGACATTTGGAATTTTATGGCAGTATGGATACTTTCAATTCAGTAGGACAAAAACCACAAAAACGTTCATTATTAACTTGCAGGTAGGACAGGCAATAAATACTGCAGACATCCTATACAGGCTGAATCTCAGTTATAAAAACAGTCCAATACTTACTGCCCTTATTATACCCAAACCTTGTCTCACTACCTTCAGAGACCTGCCATACAACCCCAAGAGATATTGTGTGTCACGGAGGAGGACTGAAAAGTAGAACTAGTTAAGGTGCTGCACTCTCCCAAAATATGGTCTATTTGTGGAAATGCTTCATTTCATGTTGTTATATCATAATTGGTCATCTGGTTGGTACCAGTTGTTTCACATCAGATTATTTTCTTTCTAACAACCAGGTGACAATACCATTCTAGTGGAATGTGAATAAAAGTTAAACAACAATAGCAGCAGTAACAACAGCGATATCTATTTACTAACTGATTAGAAAGGTAACATATCAAGATAAGTCAGTAGGTACAGAAGGACGTAATTTAGTGTATTCAGGAAAAAATTTTGCAGATCCGAGAGGAGAGAGGAGAATGAAATATTAATAGAAAAAAGAGAGACAGACAGGCCGACCTTCGTGAAGCAAGATAACAAGAATTAGACTGGTCATCAACACTCTGCGATTCTTGACCAGCTAGCCCTTGTTAAAGCAAAAATGCTCCGGCTACTTCAGTTTCAGGCTGACACCAGACCAAACCTTACTCAGAATATGGATGTTACAAAGATGAAAAAATGTGCAAATCAAGTAAACCCTGGTAATTTGAGGCCTGGCTACACAGAAGGAATCTGGGGGTGGTTTGTGTGCCACTGATGAAGAATGTTTCTATGATGGGGAAGAATAACATGTATGAAAGAATCAATCTGAGCCTGTGTGCTTGAGAGATTTGGAAAACTGCTGGCTGGCTGCTTTCTCCTGCTGACTGTTGTTAGAATCAGTGTTAAATAACCAAACAGAACAAAGCATATCCAAAGACCAAAAGTAAACCCTTGGGAAATAAAAAGAAAATGTTTGGTGACAAAAATTGTAGAACTGGATATTAAAAATATTATGGCCTTTAATTTTTACCCCCATTCCCTTCATCTTTAGAAAATTAGGCCAAAAGGAACTTGAAATATTCAATGCAATAAAAGCCTAAAAAGTATTGCTGGTGAAGTGAAAATCTGGTGGACCAAGGTTTTACCAATTTCCAGAATGCATTTACCTATATCATAGGAGATATGGGAATTAACTGAATTATTTCAAGCACAGTATTTAAAGATTCTGTGGGAGAACAACTAATGTGACTAAACAGATGTCTAAGCATCAACAGATTGAATATGCTAACAAATGGGGGACAGGAATAACGTACGTATTGCTGGTGCTACTTTGATATCCTTAGCAGCCAAGTACTTTCTTCCTCTCTTCTTTTTACATATTGGTTATTGCTCTCAAGATTTGTCCTAACTTGATTATAGACCAATTAACAGTACTGATAGCTTGAAGAGTTAAAGGACCAAATAGGCATTAACTACACAAAATGTTTGATTCCGTTTTAGCTTTACCTCAACAAGTGGGAACAAATGAATTATGCCAAGATTATAAAGTTAATAACTCTTTTCCAGAAGGAAACACTACAAAGCTAAAAACAAACCTGACACTTTTTTTCATTTGAGAGGATGTCAACTTATAAGAATATTAAATACCTTCTTTTACTTAATGTATTTTGAAGTTTATGCAATATAAAAGCAGTGAACTGCTTTCATATTGGCAGTATTTATTCTCAGACTACCTCAAGTGAGGATCAAAGGAATATTAAAAATAAACATTGAGATGAAAATATTGAAATGCAAAAGATAGTTGGATTAAATTGATTCAGTTGACCCATGTGCATCTTGCACAGAACAAGATCTGCACTAAGAAGTGAGGAGTTAATGCTTAAATTGTATAGGCTTTCTGTTTGGGTTGATTGGCAAGGTTTTGGTAATGAATGGTGTGGTGATGGTAGCACAATAATTTGAATGTAATTAACAGCACTGAATTATATATTCGAATGTGGTTTAAAAGGGGAAATTTTAGGTTGTTATATGTTACCAGAATAAAGGTTTTAAAGAAAAAAGGATGGTACAACCCAGTGAAACCTAATGTAAATATGGACTATAGTTAATAGTATAATTATAAAAATATCTTTCATGAATTGTAACAAATGCACCACCACTAATGCAAGGTGTTAATAATAGGGTATATGGTAATTCTATATTTTATGAATGATTTTCTGAAAACCTTTAATTTATCTAATAAAAAAGGTGTCCTTATCCAAACTCTTTGTTTAAAGAATCCAAGGCTGTAGGGTTAAATCCTTAGTCCATGGTTGCCACAGTTCCTTAATGCCACATGAAAATGCAAGTCTGAATCTTTCCATTCAAAAGTCTGTGGACTTTATAAGAATTTCCATTTCCATTTTGTAGAAAAAAAAAAGTCTCATTATGAAAGCAGTGGACTATGTCCTTGATTCCTAGGACTGTTTTGTTTCAGAAAGAACACACACTTTGTCATACCCATTTATTCACACTTTAACAGGCGAAGTCCAACCTCCAACGACTGCAGCATTTCTCTGCTACAATAAATAGTTAGGTAACAGGTGATACAAACTGGCTGAAGCGATATACCATGTCCCCTCTATGAACAGGAATCCAATCACTACAGATTAAACACAGTCTAGAGAAAACCCTTTCTATCATTCTTAGAGACAGGAAGATTCTGTTTGCAAACTGAATTCTGAAGGACTATACGAAAAGGCTCTCAATAATGTTTCTTGACATCGCCCCTAAAAGTACAAAAAGAAGAAAAGCATTGTTTTGTTCCTGGAACCCTGAACTCTTGGTGAACTGATTTCAGCAGTATTTTTCTCCAAAATAAGTTAATTCACATTTTTTGAAAGACAATAAGCAGTCAATTTTGAAATTAACCTGAGGAAAAAATAAAGCATTTGTTATGGATTGGAAAGCTTCATCTACCATTTGCTAAGTTAAAGTCAATAAAACCTAAAAAAATTAAAAAGACAGAAAGAACCCTGGAAAGCATAGGTGAAAAGAATTATCTCAGGGATATATTAAATTAAACAATTAGGTTGAGAAATGATGTCTACTATTGTAAAAGTTAAATTCCATGGAAATATGTATCAGCAATTCAACTGTAGAATGGATACTTCTCTTTAACCTTTATACTTTCCTCTTTAGGATGCCGCAATATAATGTTGATATGGAAAGTCATTATCACCAACACACACCTATTGCATGTTCAACAAAGACAGTGAGGTCCCAGCCATTTAAAACAGACTTTCAGAACCATGGTTCTCAGAATCCTTAAACCAGGTATTTTAGTTTTTTTATTTTGAAACAGATGTTAAGATTACTGCTCTTATTCTAACACTCTATATTCTGACCTGCTATGGATCCAAGCCATTCTAGACTGTCTCCAATCCACAGTATAATAATTACATTCATGAAGCATTCTACTGTTTGCAAAACATTTTTCCTTTGTTGTAAGGGAAATGAAGAAAAGAGAAGTTAAAAAATCTGTCAAAATCACAAATGGAGTAAATGGCAAAACGAGAATTCAAATCCAGTTGTTCTAGCTTCATGTATCAAGTGCTTCACTAGGCACCAGTTGAACTCTAAGACAAGTTGGCTCATTTATCTACACACCAAGTGGTTTGGTCCTGCTTACTGCCTCTTAGTGCTCTCTGGATGCTATCCAGTGCTTGAGGGTATGACTTCCACAGACTAAGTTTATCTCCTAACTCTGGCCTTCACCTGAGTCCTGACTCCCACTAGGAGTTTTGGTATCCTTGGGAGAGAATTTACTTGTTGAAGTATACTTATTACACTTCAAATACATATACAAATAAGCATGAGACTGTAAAATTCAAATATGGATAACTTTTCAGGTTTTAACTGAAGTTGTTCTAATAGTGCTCTGGCTTTACTTTGGAAGGAAGATCAGGCTGAGCATTTTGCTTTACATCCTAGCATTTGCGTTACACATGCTTCTCCAGGAGAATTCTCTTACGTGAGTGTTTTCATAAAAGTTTATCAGAATAGTAATCTCGGACCTTTTCTCAAGGACACACATTTTGACTTCTTAGCACTTGTAATCAACACTGATATAGCCTATGGCTGGAGGACAAACACAAAGAGGGGAAATGTCAATTAAACAAAGTTGCATAATAGCCACTCATAATAGACCCTCAGATCACAGGTACACACACAAAGAGATGAGACAGGAAAATAACAGCAGCTTGCATTGTTAATGCACACTTTAGATGCTTTAGTTAGGCTAGCAAAAGGAGTTTAAAAATTTCATGTTTTTCACATCAAGAAAAATTACATCTCAGAAACAGGCATATCTTCTCTCACAAATATATGTCTTTTACTTTCTTGGGAAAACAGATTTCTCCCATCTTTCCTCCTTGCCACCTAAACCTTTATTGGTACCAAATCTCTCCTCCTCCTCCTTTTTTGTACGAGAGTGGTATTCTTCCTCCTCCCTTGCAGCATTCCTACCATACCCTCCTGCTCCTCTTCTTTTCCACCTTATTCTCTTTAATTTTACTCTTTTATTCCCACATTTTCACCAACCATGAGCTGCTTATAAATATATATAGGTCCACCTTCTACACACTATCTGTTTTCTTATATACATGAACATACACTCATCCCTTCACTTCCCAAACATATATTAAGCACTTAAATGGCACTGTCATAGGCACTGAGGATTCAAAATTAAAAGGAGGTTATAATCTGGGGGAGGAGAAAAACGTGTAGGCAAGTCTAATTCAGTATGATAAGAAGTATAAACTATCCCTAAGTAGTGAGGGGATAAAGGAGGAAGTTAACTTCTCTGCTTGGGCGAGTTAAGGAATTTCTTGCAGAGGAGGAGATGCTTGAGCTACATTTTGTAGATTAAATAAAAATTTGCTGGATGAATGGGGAAGGGACAAAGACTGTGGGGGCAAAGCCCCTGGGAGGCCTCTCCATTAAGTAATCATAAAAGTTGTACCTCTAATTACTTATTATCTACTATGACTTGAAATATGTGCAATCTTGAATGATTCTCATCTATTTTACTTAACTTGTACTTTGAAAATTCACAGCAAAACAACTGGCCTTTTCTCAGTGCTAATTCTGTTTGGATCTCTGGCAGCAAGATCCCTCAAGAAGGAAGAAAGCAGGGGAACCATGCAATGTTCCTTGCCCCATTGGAGACTTGGAAGACCATTCAAGAAAGTATGAAAAAGAGAGGGAGAGTTAAGGCTATATGCTAATACAGTTTTCGTCTATGTCTTTAATCTTTTTTCCTTTTATCCTTTAGTTCACTTTCTTCTGCCCCTTAAAAATGCTTTCTTCCAATAAGTCACTGAATTCTTTGAATTCTCTATGGCCTAATTTGAGGATCTCCTCAAGTCTCTTGACTATATACATATCATCTCTATGTGGATAACTTCCATGGTTGCATCTTTACCTTCAAGAACTTTTCTTAAGTTTCAGTTCTATATTTTCAATAGCTTTCTGTTTTGTCCACCTAGAAATCTTACCAGCACCTTAGAGCTTACAGCATTCTTGGCTGGCTACAGTCTCCAGTTATTCAATTAAAATACAAAAATTTATGTGTTGCTGTGAAGGTCTTTTGCAGATATGAATAAAGTTCATACTTAGTTGACTTTTAACAGGGGAGATTATTTTAGGTAATATGGGAGGGCCTGATTAAATGAGCTGAAAAGCTTTAGAAAAGAGCTGAGGCATCACTGATGAAGAGAAATTCCACATGTGAACAGCAAAATAAGCCCCTGCTCGAGAATTCTACCTGCCCTTTCTGATGGCCCGTTCCCGGATTTTAGACTTGCCTAGGCAGCCTCTACAACTGTGTAAGCCAATTCTAGTTTGTAACAAATCTTTAATATGTATCCTCCTGTTTCTGCTTCTTTGATTGAACTTTGACTGATAACATGTTTACAGACCCAAACTGGCCTCCTCTACTAATTTCCCATTTCGTTAAGGGAGCTGCCATTTTTCCATGATCAAAACATGATTTTCATTGCTATTCTTACTGCCTTATCTTCTTTACCTATTCCTTCCTTCTTATTTCAACTTTTCATTTCAATTGGCTTTGTACAACTATATCAGATTAATTTTCATAGAAATGACATGTTGGTCTCCAATTTTACTGGCTCTCCTAAAGCCAAGTAAGTCATTTATGGTGGTCCCTTATTTGATTTCCACCAACTTTCCCCGCATTTACTTCTCCCCAATTCCTGACAGCAACCCTCTGCACCAACCAAGCTGGTTATATCCTGTTCCCTCTTCATGAGTCAACATTTCCTGCCTCTATGCTTTCCCTTATACGATCCCACCTACCTGGGATGTCTTTCCTGCCTTTTCCCTACCAATACTTTAAGACCACCTCAAAGCATCTTTTCTTACAACCTACTCTAACCAGCCTAAGATGAAGTGACATTACTCTCTAAACTTCTATAATATTACCCTTTAAGTTGGTAATTGATCATGAACTTCTTTATGAAAACATGTAAATTAATATGAAAGACTTCTAATAAAATATTTTATTTATATTAACTTTTCATCTGAATATATATTCTTGTAAATATATCTCCTTTCAGCACTCTCCTATCAGAGAGCTTTTTAAAGAGTGCTGTTCAGTAGATATTTATTGATTGAGATGGTGACTGAATTTTAGTAAATACAGTTAAAGTATTAAATGCATATTGCTTCATAGAAGCCAAAAGTGTTCCTATTAATTGGTTAGACAGGTAAAAAAAATATTCAGAACCATAATGCTTCTTTACTGTTGTTCTTATACCAAGTTTAAACTGTGAGGGAGAAAAAAGAACTCTTTTATTTAGGTAGAAAACATTTTCTTGTCTCCCATTAGTAATAAGCACAGGTAAGAAGAAAGAGGACATTTCACTCAGTTGGTTAAGTATGAGGATGGCATAAAACCAAACAGATGTTAAGATTCCTTTTAAGACAAATGACTGAAACTGAATTAGGAATTAGGGGAGGGAAAGATACAAATCACAAAAGTATTCTAGTCATCATAACTATATTTTTGCCTTCATTCCATGGATGACCCCTGCTTCTAAAGTTGAATACTAAGTGTTAATGGAACTAAATATTAGCATTCAATCCATACATATATTACTCAGACTGTAAAATAAAAAATATAAACAAAACACGAGCAATACGTGGAAGACTCTTCCCTGATAATTTATGAAACTGTTCATATGCAAAAGTTTCCTCCCTTAGATTTTGATTTAGAATCCATTTAGAAAGAAGCTAGAGGGGAAGTTACTAATAAATGTTGGTTTACCACAGAGACTACATGCTTGGTCTTAGGAGAATAGCACTGTTTTGAATATGTGTGTGTGTGTGTGTGTATGACCTTTTCCAGAGGGTTCTCAGAATGGCTTTGGCATAAACTTTAGTGAAGACAGTAATACACATCCAATTTTAGAAGGACTATATGTTACAAGAGTGAATAAGTAAATGAATCAAGAAAAAAAATTACCAGATTACATTTCTCCCATAAATGATCTGAAAGCACAAAATAAAGCTATTTTTGAAATGCCATCAAATTATTAACATGTTTGTTTTCTTCTGATCCAAAGATAACTAAGCATATTTATCATTTGAGAATTTTAATTGTTTTTAGTTCTGAAACACTGCTGGAAGTATCCTCATAAATAGGAAGTCTTTGGAAAGAATCATAAACTATCTTAAGTAACATAGTTAATATGAGTTATCATAAGTAATTCACATGCAAGAATTTACATTTCGTTGGCCCTTACCTGAACATAACAAAGGGAAAGGCAAAAATTCTGAAGCTTAAATAAAAAATACGATTTACAATTTCAAAATGCAAAATAGATTTCTGGATTTCCAAAAGAATTATCTATATAAAGTTTTTGCATTTAATTGTATGTAAAAGAGCTATATTGTGTGCAGAATGGCTGAAACAATTTTAAATAGAAATGAAATTGCTTTAAAGAAAAATATAATTTTGTTAACAGTAAGATGCACATTTTGGAACAAAGAAGAGTTTCAGTAGTACTCAACTATAAATGCAACTATAAAATCTTGTTAAGTCTAGGTCTAAGGTTAACCATATTTACATACTTCAATTTTATAATTACAGTAACTTCTATAAGTATTTCATACACCATGCATAAATTTTTGCATTTTTTCTTTTTCATTCAATTATCAGTAATTTCAAGTATTAACACTACTTTTGTTTGAAAACTCTTACAAAAGCACATCATTTGAAGATTTAGACGAAAATAGAAATTTGGCTTTTGGTTTCAGTTTTATGAAAAGTTATAAATGATCTAACAAACTCCTTTTAGGACTTCATAAATTGATACATGGGACATAGACTTACCTTGTTTATCTTGAAAAAATTAAGAATCGGCAGCAAAACAGCTCTGAGTGGAAAACTGAAAGCCAAAGCAGCTTTGACCTGGTTTAAATAACTTGTGCTGTCTCTGGGTGGAATAATATTTGAGCTCTCTGCAAAGTCTTTTCTTTCTCCCTCTCTCCCCACTCCTTCCTCCTCCCCTCTCTCTCTCACATATACACACAGCACTATTAAGTAGATTAAACTGCTTCTGTCTTTATTTTATATCTTATTTTATTATAAAACTATGAGTGCAAAATCACTCAGCATATTTGCCATTATCATCTAATACATTTGAAAACTGTTAATCACAACTTGAAAACTGCTATACAGTCACAAAATAAAACTATATAAGGAAGACACATTTAAACAAAATAGAACGAAAAAGTGATGCCTATTTTCTTTATTAAATACTATTTGTATAGTTTCCCCAAATTATTCAAGAAATTTAAGAGTAATTCTGGGCTAACATGATTTCCAGGCTAAATCTGTTTAAAGGGCTTTCACATGGGCAAGAGGAAGATTCCATGTGTTGATTTCTTGCATCTTACCCATTAGCACTTGTGATACACTTAAGCTGTCAAAATTAACACTTTCAAAATGCACTTATAAATCACTATAGATTTCAGTTGCTTTCCTATCACCCTTTCACATCCCTACTCTCCTACCAGGAAATTGCTGGGGCAAGGGAAATGGTAAAGCATAGACTAAAGAAAAGGCTCAACTTTTTTTTTTTTTTTAGCACTTTTTACAAACTATGCCCAATGCTTTACCAACAGTTCCATTAACTCTCATGATAATTCTCTGGCATCAGTATTGATATATTTTAAAAGTATAGGAACAGAGGCTCAGAGAGTTAAGTAGCAGCTAGTAATTGAAACCACCCCCCCCATCACAAACAAAAACAAATTCTAATCAAGGCCCATTCCCTCCAAAACCTATGTAAGCCGTTTTCATGACACTGAATTTACGGAGGGGAGGATGGTGGCTATAGGACCATTTTTACCAGGACAGTGTTTACCCCCAGTTTCCTCCTCACTTACATAATGGCCCTGAGGAATTAAAAAAGATCAGAGTCCAGAGTGTTTTTGCTTCCTTCTGATGCTGTGTCAACAGCCTGAATGGGTAAAAGGCAACAGGGTGAGCATATTTCCTGGTTAACCCAAGACAATCCTGGTTTAAGCCTACCGTTCTGGCATATTATTAATGGTGTCCCTTTTTTACTCTCAAAGGTGTTCCAGTTTGGATGATAAATTATACAGTCACCCTATTTATAAGGGGTAGAGAAATACAAGTTAAATTAAACTAAACCTGCCTCAAAACAGTTACAAGTATATATTTTGGAATTCCAATTAGACTGTTACTAAAATTGACATAGCAAGGGATATAAGTACATGTGATTCAAAAGTTTTACCTGGTGGTGCCTTAGTAACATTGTATCTGACTCTTAGAACTTGAAGTATTTGTCTCAGTCTCTCACAACAGGAAACACTGTGGAGGCACCTTTGTTAGCATCATTGAAGCAAATTTAATTGGGGCCAGAGTAATTGAAAAGGAACATGATCATATTGTAACTTCCATACATGAAATGACTTCATCACTAGGATGTAGCTTCTCAGGCTGCTTTTTATATTCTTCTGGATGCTTTTAAAAGGAGTTGTAGAGATGGTAGCCCATTTGTGACACTTGAAATCCTGCCATGACAACTCTATTCTTAGGATAAATACATTTGCCTCTAAAAGAGTAATATGAAATCATCTAATTTTTAACATTTTAACTCATTAACTTAAAAAATTGCTTTATAAAATTAATTTCATGTGACAACCAAAAGTTTAAGCTGGTAACAGATTAAAGGGGCTTGGAAATAGATGGGCACAAACATTTACTGAACACTTATGGTATGCCATACAGTGAATGGGGAGGATGCTGACAGAAGAGGGCAGCCATATCCATGTGGAATGTTGTGGTGGAGGGTTCCCGACAGAGATGGAGTATCAACAAGGGTGAAGTCCTGCCAGAGAGCACCAACAGGGGACAGAAGGCACAGAGGGAGGAGATGGAAGAAGGAACTGCAATGCAAGTACATACGGCACATTTGGACAAATTAGGAAAAGTGGAAATAGCCTTAAAGAACTCATGGCTTGGCAGACAGCAACTTAGGGCAACTTGACTATATTCTAAGGTATCATTATAGCTTCTATCAGCAGAGAAATGCATCCCAATGATACATTTCCTTGTCATATTGTAACAGTGACAAAACTGTATCAGAAAGGGCCCTAGAGTACTACAATAGAGCATGACAAAGTTAAAGATATGTGAAACCATTCAGAAAACATAAATTATGCCTCTGGGAACTTCAGAGCAGAATAAATAGGAGAACCAGAATAGAATTATTAATAGGAGTAGGGGGAGGACTTAGCATATGACCAGGCTTGAATGAGCAGGAGAGGCCCAGAGTGGAGGAGTTGATGCCAGGGAACTGGTCTAAGGTCAAGGTATTCTCCACAGAAGCTGGTGAGGATGGCAAATCTTAGAGCAAGAATTAAGTCCAAAAGAACGGGAGGTTATGTAGGAGAAGGTTGCCTCTCCACCCCCCACACACCCACAAAAAGCAGTAAATCAGATAACATAAAATCAGCTAAAGAAGGTCTGGCATGATATAAGAAGGAGCCTTCTGACTCTCCAATTATCCCCTTAACCAGTTTGTTGATGCCTGAAAGGGCTGCATTTACGGAAACCATGTTCATTACACAATTAGAAATAAAATGTAAACACCTGGTCAAAGAAGTGGACTACAAATGAGTACCAGTAATTAAGCAACCAATCAGGTATGTTTTCTACTTTCTTTAAATATTTTAAATAGTCCTTAATGAATAACATTTTTTTCAAAAAGGAATCTGTTGTTAATAAAAAAACATACATAAAAGAATCTTTTGATTCTTTATATTTCAACTTCAAATACTTCCCTTCATCCTAATTCATTTCCTTGCATTCACTTTTAACTCTTCTCTCTTCCCCTGCCCAATTCTCCACAAAAACAGGAAAAGCTTTTATATCTAGTAATCAAATCATGTCACAATTTGCTTAAAACCCTTCACTGGCACACCTATTGGATCTGGCTCCAGCTTGCTCTCCAGCATGTCCTTGCGTGACTCCTCCCTTTCTCCCTGTCCTCTACTCTTCTGACCTTATTTTAGTTCCTAAAAATTAGTATCAGCTTTCCCATAACAAGTCTTTGTCCATAACATTTATTTTGCCTGAAATCTTTTCCATCCTCTGTACTACTGGTGGAGAAAACGACAAATAAAAACAAATAGTGACATCATCAACTTAGTGACATAAGATATCTCCTGGGAAAATCTCCCCTCAGAATCAACAAATAAAAGGACAAATCCCACATGCTTGGAACTCTGGAAGCAGATAGAGCCTGGAGAAGGACTCCACAAGATAGAACCTGGAGAAGGACTCCACAAGTGCTGAATTGAAGTAAAAAAAAAACAATCTCCAAAATCAGACAGGAGATTTTTGTACTGGACCTGCCAGTCTGGACCCCTTCCTATCATTCTGTCTCATACAACATAGGAATCACACAGAGGCAGCATGGCCATGGTCCCTCCTGTCGAAGATGCAGACCATAGAGCCACTCGCACCAAGTTAGAACCCCATGCATATCCAAGCACAGGGATGCAAATATGCAAAGACCCAGGGCAGAACACAAGTGGCTGAGGAGTGCTGTGTACAAAAGTGCCTCCAGGGACAAAAAGAGAGAGAGAGAGAACAGCAGAATTGTTGGCATAAGGTACGCACACTGAATCCAATCTCTGTTGGATCACCTAAATACAAAACAGACATTTCTGGATTGGATCCATTTGGATCCCTGGAGTGGGATTTCCTAACTAGGAAAAAACCAGAGGCAGAAAAGGTTCAGGAGGTGGGGGTGGGGGCAGGGGTGGATGGGTGGGGACAGTGAGAACTGAACTGCTGTAAGACAGAACAGGTCCCAGCACTGAAAACTGTAAGGAAAAGGGAGTACTGAGTGAGGGAGAGAATTTAAACAAATCACAGGAGCAGGGGAGAAAATTCTGCACAAAACAAACAGAACAGAGCAAGACTCCTGGAGAAGGAACAGAGGAGAGGAAGCTGTCTTCTGGAAGTGAAAAACTGCACAAAAAGTGCAATCTTAAAAACTGTACCACATATCCAAGGAAGAATCAGGTGAAGAAAGCTGAGAAAATCTGAATAGTTAAACACGGGATACTCTAAAGGTCCAGAATAAGTTGGGCCAGGCATCAAAGACGACTCTTAACACAACGCCCTAGACAAGAGGGAGAAAATGACCTTCAGAGTTAACATGTAAAAATAATCAGATGCCCAGACATAAGCGAAAAATTACAAGCTATACTAAGAAACAGGAAGATATGGTTCAGTCAAGGGAACAAATGAAAACTTGAGGAGACACAGAATTTGGAGCAACTAATCAGTTTAAATAAATTTCCTAAATCAATTCAAGGAGGTGAACAAAAGTATGAACATAGAGCTAAAGGATATTATGATGACAATGTGTGAGCATAAAGAGGAATTTGAAAGTTTACAAAGAAATATAACAGTAATTATGGGGATGAAAGGCATACTAACGGGTATTAAAAATATACTAGTGGCATACAATGGCAGACTTGTACAGGCAAAAGAAAGAATCAGTGAATGAGAAGACAGGACAATTGAAATTATACAGTCAGAAGAACAGACAGAAGAATAGAAAAAAATTGAGCAGTTTCTCAGGAATTTGAGTGACAGCGTGAAGTATACAAGCATATGCATAATGGGTATCCTACAAGGACAAGAGAAGGGAAAGAGGGCAGAGAAAATATATGAATAAATAATGGCTGAAAAACATTTATGAAAGACATAAATATACATGTCCAAGAACTGCAGTGTACTTCAAACAGAATAAACCCTAACAGACCTACTCCGAGACACATACTAAACAGAATTTTAAATGCCAAAGGTAAAGACAGAATTCTGAAAGCAGCAAGAAAAAAATGATTTGCTCATACAAGGGATCCTCAACAAAACTAAGTGCCAATTTCTTTTCAGAAACCATGGAGGCGGGAAGGCAGTATTTAAGGTACTGAAAGTGAAAAACTTCCAGCCAAGAATTCTTTATCCAGCAAAACTGTCCTTCAAAAATGAGGAAGAGTTTAAAATATTCACAAACAGAAACTGAAAGAATTCATCAACAAAAGACTGGCTCTACAAGAATTACCAAAGGGAGTTCTGCAGGTTGAAAGGAAAAGACAGGAGAGAGTGGTGTGGAGTAGTGTGAAGAAATGAAGATCTTCAGTAAAAGTAACTAAAAAGGTAAATGGAAAACCCAATAGTACTGTGTCCTCAATATACAACTCTACTCTTTAATTCCTATATGAGTCAGAATACAATTGAATAGGAAAAGTCATATTTGCTGATAATGGACATGAGAAATTTCAAGAGGTAATAAGGGATAAAAACAACACAAAGAGGGGAAACAGAGGACTATGTGAACAGAGAACGTGAAGGCTACTGAAGAATCTGGTATCTTTTCAAATTAGTAGGTTATAGATGTAGGCTGTGTAATACAAACACCAGGGAACCACAAAGAGAGTATTTGAAAAATCTACAGAAACAGAAATGAGAAAGGATGAGTCAAAAAACATCACAAATGATCAATGATGCAGAAAAGGAGGTTGCAATATAGGAAAAGAGAGAGAAAAAAGATATGACATATAAAAACCAAAGAACAAAATGGCTGAAGTAAGTACTGCCTTTACCATAATAACAACAAATGTTAATGGATTAAACACCCCAATCAAAAGACAGAGATTAGGAGAATGGATAAAAAAGCATGAACAAACTATATGTTGTTTGCAAGAGACTCACCTTAGACCCAGAGACACAAATAAGTTGCAAGTGTAAGGATATAAAAAATATTCTAATCAAATAGTCACCAAAAAAGAGCTGGGTTAACCATTCTAACATCAGACACAACAGACTTTAAGTCAAAAGCTCTTATAAGAAACAAAGAATGACACTATATATTAATAAAAAGTCAATCCACCAAGAAGAAATAACAATAATAAATTGTTTTTTATTACACCTAACCACAGTGTCCCAAAATACATGCCACAAACACTGGCAAAAATGGAAGGGAGAAATAGATATCCCTAGAATAATAGTTGGAGACTTAATACAATACTCTCATCAATATATAGAACATCTACACAGACGATCAATAAGGGAACAGACAACTTGAATAATACAATAAATGAACTAGACCTTACAAACATATACAGAACATTGTACTACAAAACAACAGGATGTACATTCTTCTTAAGGGAACATGGATTATTCTCCAGGATAGACCACATGTTGGGTCACAAAGCAAGTCTCAATAAATTTAAAGTGATTTAGATTATACAAAGCACTTTATCTGACCACAATGGAATGAAGCTGGAAATCAAAAACAGGCAGAGAATTGGAAAATCAACAAATACATGGAGGTTAAATTACACACTCAAATAACAGTGGGTCAAAGAAGAAATTTCAAGGGAAATAAGTAAATACTATAAGATGAATGAAAAGGAGAACACAAAATATCAAAACTTACAAGATGCAGGGAAGGCAGTGCTGAGAGGGAAAAAAGAGAGCATTAAATAAAGAAGAAAGAGCTAAAACCAAAGACAGCTGCATTCCTGGAGGAACTAGGAACAGAAAAGCAAACTAAACCCAAAGAAAGCAGAAGGAAAGAAATAACAAAGATTAGAGCAGAAATAAATATCTGGAGAACAATAACAACAAAAAACAATAGAGGGAATCAATAAAACCAGAAGTTAGTTCTTTGAAAAGATCAGTTAAATTGACAAGCTCTTAGCTAGATTGACAAAGAAAAAAAAGAGAGAAGATGCAAATAAAGAAAATCAGAAATGAGAGGGGGAACATTACTACTAACCCCGCAGAAATAAAAGGCGTCAAGAGGATTTTATGAATAACCACATGAAAACAAATCAGACAACCTAGATAAAATGGACAAATGACTAGAAACACACAAACAACCTATACTGAATCTAGAAGAAATAGAAGATCTCACCAGACCAACCGACCACATGTAAAGAGATTGATTCAGTCATCAAAAACCTCCCAACAAAAAAAAGCCCAGGACTAGATGATTACACAGGTGAATGCTCCCAAACATTCCAAGAAGAATTAATACCAATCCTGCTCAAACTCTGCCAAAAAATTGAACAGGAGAGAACACTACTTAAATCATTCTATGAGGCTAATGTCATCCTAATGCCAAAGTCAGATAAAGATACTACAAGAAAAGAAAATTAAAGACCAATTTAAGGATATAGATACAAAAATCCTCAACAAAATACTTGCCAATCAAATCCAACACACATTAAAAGAATTATACACTATGTTAAAACCCACAGCTAACATTATACTTAATGGTGAGAGATGGAAAGCATTCTCTCTAAGATCTGGAAAGAAAAGGATGCCAACTGTCACCACTGTTTTTACACATTGTATTGGAAGTTCTAGCCAGGGCAGTTAGGCAAGAAAAAGAAATAAAAGGCATCCAGATTGGAAAGGAAGAAGTGAAACTTCCAATATTTGCAGAAGACATGATCCTGTATATAGAAAGTCCTGAAAAATCTACAGCAAAGCTACTAGACCTAAAAAACAAATTCAGCAAAGTGGCAGGATACAAGATCACCACCAAAATAGCAGCATTTCTATACACTAGTAATGAGCAATCTGAGGAGAAAATAAAGAAACAATCTCATTTACAATAGCAACTAAAAGAATCAAATACTGAGGAATAAATCTAACTAAGGATGTAAAGGACTTGTACACAGAAAACTAGAAAAATTTGCTAAGAGAAATCAAAGATCTAAGTAAGTGGAACGACATTCCATGCTAAAGGATTGGAAGACTAAATATCGTTAAGATGTCAATTATACCGAAATTGATTTATAGATTCAACACAATCCCAATCAAAATTCTAACAGTCTACTTTGCAGAAATGGAAAAGCCAATTATAAAATTTATTTGGAAGGGGTCCTGAATAGCCAAAACTATCTTGAAGAAGAACAAATTCAGAAGACTCACATTTTGCTGGCTTTAAAGGTTACTACAAAGCTACTGGCAAAACCACCATGGTACCTGGGGGAGGAGGGGCAAGATGGCCATATAGAAAGGCGTGGAATTTTGTTCATCCTCTACTGCAGAAAATAGCCAGAAACTGTCTGGAACAACTGGCTGGGGGACTTCTGTGATCAGACACACATCATACACCAGCCTGGAACAGGTGGAAATGCCAAAATCATAGCACAGAACTGTAAGTAAAGTCTCTGAAGCTTGGAGACTGGTGCCCCTCCCCCACTAGCACAGCAGGCTGTTTTGGAGTCATTTCCCTGTGGGAAAAAGTAGTAGTCTCTCTAGGAACAAGGGAAGGTAGCTGAACCAAGCTCCAATTATGGATTTAATTAACAAATTCAGACTGCCAAACACAAGTTCTGAGCACAGATAACACTGGAGAAAACACGAAAAGAACCCAGAGGTCTCTCCCCAGCAGAGAGGAAGCAGGGATGACTGAAAAACAAAATAAAACAAAACAAAAACAGAGGCATCTGGAGTTGGCAGAGTGTAGAATCCTAGAAAAGAGCTGTGTCCCAAGAAAAGAGGCATATAGAGCTGAGAGAACCCAGGGGGCTGAGGACTGGCTGTGAAATGGTTTCTTGTTTGTTTGTTTGTTTTACTTTTTAGCATAAAGAAAGCAGGCTTTTTCAGTTGTCAGTACTGCCCCAGTGAAGCTAAGGTATGACTGAGAGACAAAGAAATTAGTAAGGAGAAGGAGCTAATTCCCTGAAGGGCATATCTTCTCCCCAGAAGGGATGGAGGCAGGGCCCAGCACAAGCGGTAGCTCTCATTCAGAAAATTCAGATCCCAATGGCTGGAAAACATAAACAATTTAAGCATGCACTCTGCCGAAGCCTCTGTCTTAAACATGCCCCTGGCAGAACAGGGTCTGCCTAGAATTAAAGGCACTGTATGACTTTATGCCAGTGGGGAGGTATGGGCTGACAAGTGCCACCTGCTGGGCAGGATAGGAAAAGCACAGAATCAAGAGTCTTCACAGGAAAGACTGGCACCCTGCTGGGTCTCATCACCTCAGAGAACCTTAATACTGAATACACCTTCTTCCTGAATCCTTGGCCTGTCATGTCCAGGAAAATCTGACTAGGGTTGATAATATCTAGGGATACCCTCCTCAAAACCACTTCCACATAGGCAGTGGAAGAACCACAAAAACAAGAGCTGAAAAATTCTCATCAGTTAAACAGAAACTATGCTAGAGGTCTAGAATAAGTTGAAGCGAATGTCAAAGAACAGATAGAGAACAAAGCCAGCCAACAAGAAAACGCTAATAAAAGAGAAAACAACCTGAGAATATACAAATAAGGGAAATCAGATGGCCTAGACACCAGCAAAAAATCATGAGTCATAGCAGGAAGCATGAAGATATGCTGAGTCAAAGGAACAAACTAGAAGTACAATACAGGAGTTGAAACAACTAATTTAAAGATATTCAAACAAATCTTCTACATCAAATCTAAGAGTTGAAGGAAAACATGGTAAAAGAGATGAAAGATATAAAGAAGACAATGGTGACCATACAGAAGAACTCAAAAGCTTGAAAAAGCAAATGGCAGAACTTATGGGAAAGAAAGGCACAAAAAAAGAGACAAAAAACACAAATGGGGCTGGGAGAACTGGATATCCATAACCAAACGAATGAAAGAGGCCCCCCACCTCACACCCTAAAAATAATTAACTCAAAGTGGATCAAAGACCTCAATATAAGAAATAATACCATAAAAATCCTAGAAGATAATGCAGGGAAACATCTTCAAGACCTAGTATTAGGAGGTTGCTTCTTAGACCTTACACACAAAGCACAATGAATGAAAGAAAAAAATGATAAATGGGAACTACTCAAAATCAAAAGCTTCTGTACCTCAAAGGAATTTGTCAAAAAGGTGAAGAGGCAGTCAATTCAACAGGAGAAAATATTTGGAAACCATGTATCTGATAGGAGATTGGTATCTTGTATATATAAAGAAACCTACAACTGAACGATAGTAGTATAAACAGCTCAATTACAAAATGGGCAAAAGATAAGAAAAGACATTTCTCCAAGGAGGAAATACAAATGGCAAAACAAAACAAAACAAAACACAAAACAAAACAAAAAAACAAAAAAAAAAAACCCCATGAAATAAAGGTTCATCTTCACTAGCTATTAGGGAAATGCAAATCAAGACCACAATGAGATATTATCTCACACCAACAAGAAGAGCTGCCATTAAACAAACAGGAAACTACAAATGCTGGAGAGGATGTGGAGACACTGGAACGCTTACTCATTGCTGGTGGGACTGTACAGCCACTTTGGAAGACAGTTTGGTGGTTCCTCAGAACACTAAATATCGAGTTACCCTATGATCCAGCAATTTCCCTTCTCAGTATATACCCAGAAGATCTGAAAGCAGTGACACGAACAGATATTTGCATACCGATGCTCAGAGAGGCAGTGTTCACAATTGCCAAGACATGGAAACAATCCAAATGTACTTCAAAAGATGAGTGGATAAACAAAATGTGGTATATACATATGATGGAATACTATGCAGAAATAAGAAGGAACAAGGTCTTGAAATATATGACAAATAGATCAACCTTGAAGATACAATGTTGAGTGAAACAAGCCAGACATAAAAGAAGAGTTTGTGTATGTTACCACTAATATGAACTCCATGAAAAATGTAAATAAGTGTCTTATAATATAGAATATAGGGGATCTAGAGATAGACAGAAGCTAGCGAAGGGGGGAATGATAATCTAATATGTACAGATACGATAATGAGGGTGAACTTAATGGTATAGGAATAGTCAGGTGGCACTATGGTTCGTTAATGGGATTATAAGTATCAGTGATGCATTGAAGGTGAACATGTTCATAAATGGTTATTTAAAGGCATGTAACCCACAGAGTAGCACCACAAACCTGAAGCTGATAAGAGCTCTGGGATGTTTTAAGTTATGATAATTTTTTAAAGTTGAGAGTGATGATGATTGTGTAACTAAGTGAAGATAATATAAGAAACTGACCATTTATTTTGGGACAGAATATATATTAAATGAAATCAGGAACCCACTACTTAATAAATCAGGTCCTTGACTTCAGGCTTGCTCTTGTGAAACTTAGGGCCATAAATGAGAGATTGAGGATTCCTATAACTATACCTAAGAGGCACCTCCAGGTAACCTCTTTTCTTGCTCAGATGTGGCCCTTCTGTCTCTAAGTTCAACTTGGCAAATACATTTATGCACCTCCCACTCAAGAGGGACATCACTCCCAGGGGAATGAATCTCCCTGCAGATGTGGAACATGACTACCAGGAAAGAGCTTGGCCTTGGCAGTGAGGGATTGAAAATATCACTTGACCAAAAGGGGAAAAATGAAAGGTAACAAGCTAAGGTTATAGTGACTGAGAGATCCCAAATAGAGTCAAGAGGCTATCCTGGAGATTTCTCTTATGCAAGCTCCAGTTACACATCCCAAATGGCCACAGTATGTCATGCCCTTACCAAAAGTATTTCCTAACTACCTAGGGCCCTACCTAAGATTCTACAAAAGATTCACTCACTAGGTTTTATCTCTCAGAAACTTAAATCCACCAGAGTGTTCCTATGCCAGACAAGTCCTAAAACCCAGAGGCAACAGCCTCTTTAAGAATAACAATCAAATGCACCCCTTCCCCATACTGCCAACAGCCCTTTCAATATGAAAAGTTAGGGTGGCCGCTGCCTAGACACCCCTGAAGATGGAGAAAGAGATTGCGAGCAAGGGGAGTGTGCCAGTTTGAATGTATTATGCCCCCCAGAAAAAGCCATATTCTTTGATGCAATCTTGTGGGGCAGATGTAATAGTGGGGATTAAGTTGGAACGTTTGGATTAGGTTGTTTGCATGGAGATGCACCCCACCCAACTGTAGATGATAACTGATGAGATATTTCCATGGAGGCATGGCCCCACCCATTCAGGGTGGGCCTTGATCAGCGGAGCCATATAAATGTGCTGGGTCAAAGAGAAGGAACTCAGTGCAGCTGTGAGTGACGTTTTGAAGAGGAGCAAGCTTGCTAGAGAGGAACGTCCTAGGAGAAAGCCATTTTGAAATCAGAACTTTGGAGCAGACGCCAGCCACGTGCCTTCCCAGCTAACAGAGATTTTCCGGATGTCATTGGCCATCCTCCAGTGAAGGTACCTGATTACTGATGTGTTACCTTGGACACTTTATGGCCTTAAGACTGTAACCATGTAGCCAAATAAACCCCCTTTTTAAAAAAGCCAGTCCATCTCTGCTGTTTTGCATTCCGCAGCATTAGCAAACTAGAACAGGGAGAAAGAGATTAAACAAGATAAGAAATTTCCTATATAACTACTTGTTAAATTTTACTTTGAAAATTATTTCCTTTTTGCATATATGTTAATTTCACAATAAGGAAATAACTGAAACTGTGGAACTATAACCTGTAACATTTTTGAAATTTGCTCGCTAACTACTTATTAAACTGAACTTGGAAAGTTAACATTTCTATGTATATATGTTATATTTCACAATAAAAATATAATTAAAAAAAGAACAAATAGAGAAAAGAATGTAAATGAAAATACAACAGATCAAAACTTATGGGAGGCAGCAAAGGCAGTGGTGAGAGGCAAATTTATTGCCCAAAATGTCTATATTAAAAAAGAGCAAAAATTAAGGAATTAACTGTTCACCTGGAGGAACTAGAAAAAGAACAGCAAACTAAACCTAAAGCAAACAGGAGAAAAGAAATAACAAAGATTAGAGCAGAAATAAATGAAATTGAGAACATGAAATTAATAGAATCAACAAAACAAGAAGTTGGTTCTTTGAGAAAATTAATAAAATCGAAGGACCCTTAGCTATGCTGGCAAATAAATAAAAAGGGAGAGGATGTATATAAATAAAATCAGAAATGGGAGGGGTCACATAATTACTGCCCTCACAGAGATAAAGGAGATAATAAGAGCCAACAAATTAAACAACTTAGATGAAACAGACACATTCTTAGAAAAGCATGAAAACCAACACTGACTTGAGAAGAAACAGAAGACCTTAAGAAACCTATCACAAGTAAAGAGATTGACTCAGTCATCAAAAACCTCCCAGAAGTTCCCTTCGCTATCTTCCCTGTCTCCTGGTGTCCACAGCCATGAGCTTTGCAGTTTCAGTGGGTACAAGATCTATCCTGGACATTGAAGGTGCTATGCCAGGACTGATGGGAAGGTTTTCCAATTTATTAATGCAAAATGCGAGTTGGCATTCTTTTCCAAGAGGAACCCTCAGCAGATAAATTGGACTGTTCTCTACAGAAGAAAGCATAAAAAGGGGCAGTCAGAAGAAATTCAAAAGAGAAGAACTCGCCATGTAGTTAAATTCCAGAGGGCTATCACTGGTGCTTCTCTTGCTGACATTATGGCCAAGAGGAATCAGAAACCTGAAGTTAGAAAGGCTCAACAAGAACAAGCTATCAGGGCTGCCAAAGAAGCAAAAAAGGCTAAACAAGCATCTAAAAGGACAGCAATGGCTGCTGCAAAGGCTCCCACAAAGGCAGCACCTAAACAAAACACTGCGAAACCTGCGAAGGTTTCTGCTCATCGAGTTGGTGGAAAACACTAAGATGCCGGATCAGATTCTTTAATAAAGATCTGAGTAACTCAGAATTTTGCTGTCTTTTTTATACTCTCAAAACCAGGTGTGCTGGACCTGCATGGTAACAGCTGAACAATGTAGTTAAGAATTTTAAGAGCTAAGTATTTTTCAAGTTTGTTTCAAACCTTTTAAATAAAATTATACTTGATACATCCAAATTAGTAGATCAGAAATAGGATTAAGTTATTGTTACTTTGATAATAAACATTTATTCTGTATTAGGTTTGCTTTATGTTCCTTGGTACCTTACATCTTACCATTAGCTGATAGCTCTGCTAGAAGGTGCTTAAAACTTACAGCTGTCTTAATCTCTTCTTGCTTCCAGAAAATGAAGAGCACCGCTCCTTGAGAAAGGAACTATTTTATCATTCCCAGAATAGCTTGTTGAGCTGGGGATTTGGCAGAGTTAAGGGTAAATTACAACAGTGTCTTGAGTAGTCTGTTTATATTCAAGAGTAGTCTGTTTATATTCAAGAGATGTATGTGTATGAAAGTTGTAAGGAAAATAATAATTTCTATAATTTATATAAAGAACAGGCTTGTGCTTCTGCAAAAGGTAAACTGTCTTTATTACAGAGCATTTGTTACTTGCCAAGCTATACCAGTTTGCAAAAATACAACAAATAAACCACAATCTCCTTTTGGAATAAAACAAACAAACAAACCCCCCAAAAAGAAAAGCCCAGAACCAGATGGCTTCACATGTGTATTCTACCAAGCATTCAATAAAGAATTAGTACCAACCCTGCGCAAACTCTTCAAAAAAAGCAAAGAGGAGGGAAAGCTACCTAACTCACTCTGTGAAGCTTACATCACCCTAATACCAAAGCCAGACAAAGATACTACAAGAAAAGAAAATTACAGACCAATCTCTTTAATGAATATAGATGCCAAAATCCTCAACAAAATACTTGCAAATTGAATCCAGCAGCATGTAAAAAGTATTACACACCATGACAAAGTGGGTTTTATTCCAGGTATCTAAGCTTGGTTCAAAACAAGAAAATCAATTAATGTAAAATACCACATCAGTAAATAAAGAAGAAAAACCACATGTTCATCTCAATTGATGCAGAAAAGGCATTTGAAAATTCAACATCCTTTCTCGATGAAAACACTCCAAAGGATAAGAACAGAAGGAACCTGCCTCAACATGATAAAGGGAATATATGAAAAAGCCACAGGTAACATCATACTCAATGGGGAAAGACCTAAAGCTTTCCCTCTAAGATCATGAACAAGATGATGCCCACTATCACCATTGTTATTCAACACTGTGCTGGAAGTTCTAGCTAGAGCAGTTAGGCAAGAAAAAGCAATAAAAGGCATCCAAAATGGAAAGGAAGAAGTAAATCTTTCACTGTTTTTAGATGATATGATCCTATATGTAGAAAATCCCAAAAAATCTACAGTAAAGCTACCATAGCTAATAAGTACAGCAAAGTGGCAGGATACAAGACCAACACACAAAAATCAGTAGTGTTTCTATACATTGGTAAGGAACAATCTGAGGAGGAAACAAAAAAATTCCATTTATAATAGCTACCAAAAGAGTCAAATATTTAGGAATAAATTTACCCAAGAACATAAAAGATCGATACCCAGAAAACTACAAAAAATTGACAAAAGAAATCAAGGAAACCTAAATAAATGGAAGGGCATATCATGTTCATGGACTGGAAGACTAAATATAGTTAAGATGTCAATTCTACCCAAATTGATACATATAGTCAATGCAATACCAACTAAAATTCCAAAAACTTACTTTGCAGAAATAGAAAAACCAATAATCAAATTTATTTGGAAAGGCAGGGTGCTCTGAATAGCTAAAAAATATATTGAGAAAGAAAAATGAAGTGGGAAGTCTCACACTACCTGACTTTAAAGCATATTACAAAACTACAGTGGTCAAAAGAGCATGATGCTGGCATGAAGACAGGTATACTGAACAATGGAATAGAATTGAGTGTTCAGAAATAGACCATCTCATCTGTGGACAATTGATCTCTGATAAGGCAGTCAGTTCAACTCAACTAGGACAGAGAAGCCTCTTCAACAAATGGTGCTTGGAGAACTGGATATCCATATCCAAAAGAATGGAAGAGGACCCCTATCTCACATTTCATAAAAAAATTAACTCAAAATGGATCAAAGACCTAAACATTAGGACTAAGACCATAAAACTCTTAGAAGAAAAGATAGGGAAATATCTTCAAGGTATGACAGGAGGTGGTTTCCTAGACCTTAGACCAAAATTGTGAGCAATGAAAGAAGAAATAGACAAATGGGGTCTCCTCAAAACTGAGTATTTTTGTGCATCAAGGGATTTTGTCAGGAAAGTAAAAAGGCAGCCTATGCCAGGGAAACAATATTTGGAGACCACATATCAGATGAGGGTTTAATATCCAGAATATACAGATATCCTACAAATCAACAACAAAAAGACAAACAACCCAATTAAAAAATGGGCAAAAGACATGGACAGACACTTTCCAAAGAGGAAACAGAATTGCTGTATAGAATTGCCATATGATCCAGCAATCCCATTACTAGGTATATACTCAGAGGAACTGAAGGCAGGAACACCAATGAACATCTGTACACAATGTTTACATTGGCATTGTTCACAAATGCCAAGAGAAGGAAACAGCCCAAATATCCATCAGTGGGCGAGTGAATAAACAAACTGTGGTATACACATATGATGGAATCTTACACTGCTGTAAGACAGAATAAAGTCAGGACACACGCAACAACATGGATGAACACTGAACATTAAGGAAATTATGTTGAGCGAAATTAGCCAGAAACAAAAGGACAAATACTGTATGATCTCACTAACATGAACTAACTATAATGAGCAAACTTTGAGAGTTAAAGGTAAGAACACAGGTTATCAGGAGGTAGAAAGAGTGTAGACATTGGACATTTGATGCTGAAAGAGTACACAATGTTCAACAGGATTGAGTGTAAAGATTCAGAAATGTATAGCCCAATACCATCTGATTGTAGCACAATATCACAATATTGTAAGTATAAAGAACAAAGTTGAGTGTGAGTATGGTTGAAAGAGGAAGGCTAGGGGCATGTATGACACCAGAAGGAAAGAACTGGGACTGTATAACTTGGTGAACCCTAGAGTGGTCAATGATGGTGATTAAATATACAAATTTAAGAAAGTTTTTACATGAGGGAGAACAGTGAATGTCAACATTGTAAGTTGTTGAAAATGGGTGGTATATGGGAAAAATACAAACAATGCAAACTAGGGTCTATAGTTAACAGTAACATTGTAATATTCTTTCATTAACTGTAAGAAAGGCAATATACCAAAGCTAGATGCCAATAGAGGTGGATATAAGGGAGGAGAATGGGATTCTTGTTGTTTCTCCTTTTTAATTTTTTTTTATTCTTTAATTTTTTTCCTCTTCTTTCTTTTCAGAAGAAATGGAAATGATCTCATTTAGATCTTGGTGGTGAATGCATAACTTTGTGATTACAATGGGAGGTACTGACTGATCACTTAGGACGGATTTTACGGTGTGTGAATAAAACTGTTAAAAAAATAAACCCAAAGATACCAGTGCTGGAGAATATGTAGAGAAAGAGATATACATATTCACTGCTAGTAAGGAAGTAGAATGGTGCAGCCCCTCTGGAGGGCAGTGTGGTGGTTCCACAGGAGGCCAAGTATATGGTTGGCATATGATACTGCAACCCTGTTATTAGGTATATTCTTGGAAGAACTGAAAGCAGGGACACAAATACGCATTTGTACACTGATGTTTATGGCCACAGTATTCATAATTTGCAATGGATTGAGGTGGCCTATGGGCAAACTGATGGGTGAACAGAAGGGTGAACTGTGGTGTATACATACAACAGAATAATGAGTGGCTGAAGAAGGAATGAAGTTGCAAGGCATGCAACTAGGTGAATGAACTTGGGGGACAATATTTTGAGTGAAATAAGCCAGAAACAAAGGGACAAATATTGTAAGCCTCACTAATATAAACTCACTCTAATGAGCAAACGCTGAGAATTTAATTAGAGAGCATAGGTTATCAGGGGATAGAATGTGGGCAGAGACTGGGCAATAGACAATGAAGGAGTACAGAATGTTCAACAAGGCAAACTGTAAAGTTTCCTAGATTGTAAGCTCTTACTGCAGTCACATGTATGTCTGAGTTTTAACTGTTATTTAAGAGATGTTTATTTGATACAAAATTTATATTCTCTGAGCACGTTATCTAATTTAACCTGTATGGTCAATTTATTTAAACAGCATAATTACATGGAACCTAGAATATGGAATGAGATCTTATTATTTTGTACAGGCTAATATAATACCCCAATATATCCAAGAGTATTTGAGCAGAAAATAAATTTGCAAAGTCCCCTTGAGGAACTGGGGGAAAATGTGGAAATATTAAACTTCTCCACCTAGGGAATTCTTCATATTCTTGCAAACATTAAGGACTCCCAATTTAATAAGTCAAACCCTTGATCTTGGGACTTGCCCTTATGAAACTCATTCCTGCAGAGAAGCTAGACCTACTTATAATTGTGCCTAAGGGTCATCCCCAGACAACCTCTTTTGTTGCTCAGACTTGGCCTCTCTCAGTCAACTCTGCAAATAAACTCACCTTCCTTCCAACATTGGACATGACTCCCAGGGGTGTAAGTCTTCCTGGCATTGGGGTACCTGACTCACAGGGATGAGCCTGGCCCTGGCATCATGGGAGTGAAAATGCCTTCTTGACCAAAAGGGGGAAAAGAAATGAAACAAAATAGTTCCAATAGCTAAGAGATTTCAAATAAAGCTGAGAGGTCATTCTGCATTATACAGATATTCCTTTTCAGTATCTAGTACATTAGAATAGCAGAAGGAAATATCTGAATCTGTTGAACAGTAATCCAGTAGACTTGATTTTTAATGATGAATTGTATAACTATATAGCTTTTATCATGTGACTATGTGATTGTGAAAACATGTGACTGACACTCCCTTTATCCAGTGTATGGGCAGATGCATAATAAAATAAAGACTATATATATATATATATATAGGGGATAAGGGATATGGGATGTTTTAAATTTTATTTTTTCTTTATTTTGGAGTAAAGAGAATGATCTATAATTGGGCAATGAATGCACAACTATATGATGACATTGTGAGCCATTGATTGTATACTTTGGATGAATTATATGGTGTGGGAGTATATCTCAATAAAATCACCTTGAAAAATCATGGTACCAGCACAAGGATACACATATAGACCAATGGAATAGAATCAAGAGTTCAAAAACAGACCCTTACATCTATGGTGAATTGATTTTTGACAAGGATGTCAAGTTGTCACAATTGGGAGAGAATAGTTTCTTCAACAAATGGTGCTGTGAGAACTGGATACCATATGTAAAAGAATGAAGGAGGACCCTTACCTCACACCATACACAAAAATTAACTGAAAATGGACCAAAGACCTAAATATAAGAACAAGACTATAAAACTCCTAGAAGAAAATGCAGGGAAGCATCTTCAGGATCTTGTATTAGGCAATGGTTTCTTAGACTTTACACTTAAAGCATAAGCAATGAAAGAAAATATGGATAAATGGTATCTCAACCAAATTAAAAACTTTTTGTGCATCAAAGGACTTTATCAAGAATGTGAAAAGATAATTTACTCAATGGGAGAAAATATTTGGAAACCATATATCTGATTAGGGTTTCATATCTAGAATATATAAACAACGCTAAACTCAACAATAAAGACAAACAACCCAATGAAAAAATGGGCAAAAGACTTGAATAGACATTTCTCCAAAGAGGATACACAAATGGCTAAAATGCACATGAAAACAAAGCTCAACTTCTTTAGCTATTTGGGAAATGCATATCAAAGCTACAATTAGATACCATTTCATACCCACTTGAATGGCTACTATTAAAAAAAAAACTACAAAATTACAAGTTTTGGTGAGAATGTGGAGAAATAGGAACAATCATTTATTGCTGGTGGGAACATAAATGGTGCAGCCACTGGGAAGACAGTCTGGTGGTTCCTCAGGAAGTGAAGTATAGAATTGTACCTACTTCCAAGTATATACCCAAAATTATTGAAAGCAGGGATTTGAGCAGATAATTGCACACCAATGTTCATATCAGTTGTGATGGTTTGGAAGCTTTATGGATCCCAGAAGAGTATGTTCTTAAAGTTAATCCATTCCTGTGGGTGTGGACGTATTTTAAGTAGGATCTTTTGGTGAGTAAGTTCTTAAGATGTTACCCACCTCATTCAGGATTGGCCTTAATCCTCTTACTGGAGACCTTTATAAGAGAATGAAATTCAGTCTCAATGAGAGAAATTCATAGAAGCAGAGGAACCACAGAACCAAGAAGCTAAAAGCAATGAAACCCAGAAGAGAAGGGGGAGACTAGCAGATGTTACCATGTGCCTTGCCATGTGACAGAGGAGTCCAGGATCACTGGCAGCCTATCTTCAGGAGGAAGGTATTGCATTGACGATGTCTAGATCGGGACATTTTTCTCAGCCTCGAAACTGTAACCTTGTAGGTTAATAAATCACCACTGTAAAAGCCAACCCATTTCTAAGATACTGCTTTTGGCAGCCAAGCAGACTAAAACAGCAGCATTATTCACAATTGCCAAAAGATGGAAGCATCCCAAAATATCCATCAACATATGAATGGATAAACAAAATGTGGTATATATCTACAATGGAATATTATTTAGCATTAAAAAGGAATGAAATTCTGATACATGTGACAACATGGATGAACCCTGAAGACTTTATGTTGTGTGAAATAAGCCAGGCAAAAAAGGAAAAAAACTGTATGATCTCTCTGATATGAAATAATTAGAATGAGCAAATTCTTAGAGTTAGATTCTAGAATATAGGTTATGAAGGGTTAGGTTGGGGGTAGGAAATGGGGAGTTAATGCTTCAATTGTATAGAATTTCCATTTTGTTGACTGTAAAGTTTTAGAAATGGATAATGGTGATAGTAGCACAACATTGTGAGTATAATTAACAGTACTGAATTATATATGTGAATGGGGTTAGGGGAAATTTAAGGTCATATATATACTACTAGAACAAAAATTAAAAGAAAAAACATAGGACTATGCAACACAGTGAATCCTATTGTAAGTGATGGACTATAATTAATAACAATTACAAAAATGCTTTTTCATGAATTATAACAAATGTACCACAGTAATGCAAGGTGTTAATAATAGGGTGGTATATGGAGAAAAATTACCCCAATGCAAACTACAGACTATAGTTAATAGTACAATTATAATATTCTTTCATCAATTGTAACAAAAGTACCACAGTAACGCAGAGTATTAATAATGAGGGGGGAGGTGTTCATACGGGACCACTGTATTTTCTACATGATTTTTCTGTAAACCTATAACTTCTTGTCTCTGATTAATCAATTTTTTAAAAAGGAATAAAGAGTTGCTGAGAAGCCAAACTTTGAAGACATAATTTTGCCAAGGGTTCTACCTATTTATTTATTTTATTTTATTTTATTTTATTTTTTTGAGTGGGCAATATACTTTTTTTTAAATTCAGTTTTATTGAAATATATTCACATACCATACAATCATCCATGGTATACAATCAACTGTTCACAGAACAATCATATAGTTATGCATTCATCACCACAATCTGTTTCTGAACATTTTCCTTACATCAGAAAGAATCAGAATCAGAATAAAAAATAAAAGTAAAAAAAGAACACCCAAACCATCCCCCCCATCCTACCCTATTTGTCATTTAGGTTTTGTCCCCATTTTTCTACTCATCCATCCATACACTAGATAAAGGGAGTGTGATCCACAAGCTTTTCACAATCACACTGTCACCCCTTGTAATCTACATTATTATACAGTCGTTTTCAGGAGTCCAGACTACTGGGTTGGAGTTTGGTAGTTTCAGGTAGTTACTTCTAGCTATTCCAATACATTAAAACCTAAGAGGTGTTATCTATATAGTGCATAAGAATGTCCACCAGAGTTGCCTCTCGACTCCATTTGAAATCTCTCAGCCACTGAAATTATTTCATCTCATTTTGCACCTCCCTTTTGGTCAAGAAGATATTCTCAATCCCATGATGCCAGGTCCAGATTCATCCCCGGGAGTCATATCCTGCATTGCCAGGGAGATTTACACCTGCCGAGCTGGCTCAGTTAGAGAGAGAAAGGGCCACATCTGAGCAACAGGTGGAGACTCTAAGACACAATTACATGCAAGTTTAGCCTCTCCTTTGCAGTAACGAGCTTCATAAGGGCAAGTCCCACGATACAGGGCTCAGCACATCACCGCCAGTCCCAATGTTTGTGACATCAACACCAGTCCACTACCTATTTAATTTAGCCAAAAGGAAATTTTGAAAGCAGAAGTTTTTCATGCACTTGTTTTGATATACGGATATAATAAACATTTAACTTGGGTTAAATGGAATATACTTACGCAGTTTGCTTTTTAAAAATGTGTATTTTGTTGTCATTTCTTTTTTCCTTAGAAATAAGTATACGGTTTAGTGACTAATTTTGTATTTGCAATTTTGTATTCATTTTCTGATAGAGGGCTTTCCATAAACTTCAGGCCCTGCACATCTAAAATCTGCCTGTAATAGGCAGAATAATACCTCCCAAAGATGTCCAAATCCTTATCCCTAGAAACGATGAATAAGTTATATTACATGACCAAGTGGTATTATGGTTGCAGATCGATTTAAGTTTGCTTATCAGCTGACCTGAAAATAAGAAAATTATTCTGGATCTTCTAGGTAGGTCTGGTGTAATTACACAGTAAGAGAGAAGCAGAGGGCTCAAAGTGAGAGGAAGAGTGATGTGATGTGAGAAAGACTTGACCAGCAATTGCTGGTATGAAGACGGAAGAGGTCCAGGAGCCAAGGAATGTGGGCTGCTTGTAGAAAGTAGGAAAGTCAAGGGAAGACATTTTCCTCTAGTGCCTGTGGAAGGAACAGAGCCCTGCTGACACTGTGATTTTAGCCCAGTGACACCCTTTTTGAACTTCTACCTCCCAAACTGTAAGATAACAGATTTTTGTTATTTTAAGCTATTAATTCTATGGCAATTTGTTACTGCAACAAGAAGAAACCAATACCCTGCCCCTAACAGGGCATTACACAAAAAGTTACCACTCTACAAAAGGGACCTCCTTTAAATTTTGTGTTATTTATAAGATGATCTCAGGACCTAAACTCTAGAAGATTTTCATATAACTCTGAATATACTATCATTATAAGAAGGGTTTATAAAGCCAGGAAACATTATCTATTCTAAATGCTATTATGTTCACACCTGCAGAAATTGAATCGTTTTGCATTTGGAATCCACTCAGTCAAACATCATTTATTAAGCAACTGAGAAGAACTATATTCACAAAAATAAAACACTGACTTTATTTCCTATCTTGTTTAGATACCTGCAACTATCTGTCTCTCTAAATTTTTTTCTTATTAGGACTATACAAACCTATATTTTAGTTCAAGCTCTACTACACATATGATTTGAGGCAAGTGGTTTGTCTTAAACTTTCTCATACATAAAGTGGAAACTGCTCAGTTTGTTGGGAGGATTAGAGATGATATATGTAAAGCACCTAGCTCAGGATCTGCCTTTGTGATTTATGTTTATGAGCATTTTTTTTATCATACATGACCTTTAAAGAAAAGAGCCTGTCAAATGAACAGGCAACCTTTGTTATTTTACACATTAATTAAACTTTTAATTTAATGAGGTTTGCTATTTATTCATACTCCTGCCTGAAATGGTCAATATTAAATACAGCCATTGAAGATGTGGGTAACCAGTCATGTAATATTTGGGAAGGTCACTGCTATTAAAAGAAGGTAAATTGCTATTAATGATGTAACAAAATGGAGACAAAGTTTAGAGAACATAGTTAGAATCATGCTTACGTGGCTTCTGTCAGGTTTATGATGTCTTATCTGATCTGATATTCATGGCTGGGACTATGTTATATGCCCTGAGCTATCTCTGAGTTTAGGAAGCACATAGGTGGTTAGCTGGAGCCTGATGTGCCAGAAGATCAAGCTCCTTAAACTTCCCATAGTCATCCTTTTCCACCTCCTCTCCTGTCACAATGCAAAAGATGGCTTTCCTCTTGTCTGAACCTGATCCCCTCTGCCTTCTGAAGGACTGGGTTCTACTGATTACATTCTTTCTCCTCCTTTTATCTTAAAATCTCCCTGTCTTTAGAAAGTAAGTATTTTCAAAACTCTTCTTAAAAAAAAAAGTCTCTTTAGCACAAATTCTTCTCTAGCCATGGCTACTGTGATGGTTTGAAGCTGTATGTACCCCAGAAAAAAATATGTTCTTAAATTTAATCCATTCCTGTGGGTGTGAAGCCATTGTAATCAGGACTTTTGATGAGGTAACTTCAGTTAAGGCATGGCCCAGGATGGGTCTTAATCCTATTACTGGAGTATATAAGAGAATGAAATGTAGACAGAGAGAGGCAATGGAAGCAAGAAGCTGAGGTCAATGAAACCCAGAAAGAGAAGGGAGAAACCAGCAGATGCCGCTATGTGCCTTGCCATGTGACAGAGGAGCCAAGGATCACCGACAGCAAGTCTTTGGGAATAAAGCATTGCTTTGAGGATGCCTTGATTTGGACATTTTTCTGGCTTCAAAACCATGAGCGAATATATTTCCATTGTTTAAGCCAAGCCATTTCATGGTATTTGCTTTAAGCAGTCTAGGAAACTAAAACAACTATCTCACCCCTTTCACAACCAAACTTCTTTAAATAGTTTACATTCAGTGACTGTATTTCCTTACTTGGCATTTTCCCTCCATTCTCATACTCATAGAACTGCTCTCAAGCTCACAAGTAACTTTTTTGTAACTAAATCTAATGAATCTTTCACAGTAACTGTCTCACTTTACTTCTTAATCATTTCACTTTGATGGTCATTCCATTTTCTGTAAAAGATTTTCTTCTCATGTTTCTAAAGAATTTCATTGCCCTGGATTTTCTTCTACTTTTCTGACTGCTTGTTGCCAGTCTCCTTCATGGGCTCCTCTATAATCATTTCTAAATACTGGAGCCCCTCAAGATTCAGTGACAGAAAACAGTTTAATTTACTTTCTAAATTTCCTGAGTGATCTCATATGGCTTCAGTTATAATTTATGAACTGATGAGTTTTAAATCCATATTTCCACCCTAAGTCTCTCCTGAACTTTGATCCTGTGTATTAAGCAGCCATTTGTACCAAGAAATTCACCAGGTACTTTGAACTTAACAAGTCTTCCTACCCTGAAAAACTTAGAACCCCCCTCTTTCTGTGTTCCTGTCTCAAAGAATAATGCTTAATAAATTTCTTCATCTGTCCTCACATTATCTCCAGTCAGTTCAATATTTTGCAAATGAGAATTTGCCTTGAATTAACCAAAGCAGACTTTGCTAATCAGAAATTTGGGAATCTTACAGCAACTTTAAAACATTTCTTCCACTTCTCATATAAATGTATAGTCTTGGTTTATAATAGAAAAAGACCCACTGAAGTGTTCTTGAAATAGTGACCCTCACACCAGAACTGTAAGGATCTCTCCATCACTTTCATTACACTACCATGCCTACTAGACATAGTCTTCAGTTATATTTTATTGACATACTTTATGATGCCTACATTTTTACCATTAGTATTATGTTTCTATCATCACTACTCTTTTCCTGTTCTTCATTCACTTTGATGAAGGACAAAAAAGAACATATTCACATAATTGTACAAATTTAGCAATCGATTTTGTATTGTATTGTGTTGTACAGACAAGGTGGTAGCACTGCTGAAAATGAATTGATTTCTAACAGGCAGCAGCAACTGTGTTTTAGGGATATCATTGAGTGATGCGTCCAAGTTCAGGGCTGTACAAAAGTCAAACATGAAGTTGAGTACTACCCTTGTATTAAAACTGTTAATGGTTTGTTTTCTTCATTTCTCAATCTCTATAAATAACTTGACCCAATATATTTTTCTGTTTAGAAGAAATTTAAAAAGTTAGATGATATATTTAGCTTAATAACTGTCAGTTACCAATTTCAGAAAAGTGAGATTATGATTGAGATATGGTTACCAGCAAACTTAGTTCCCATGTTTATCGAAACATGAAATGATGATATTACACAATGAAAAAAATCAAGTAAAGGTTTGATTAAGGTCATTGCTGTGCAAAACAATTTACAGAACTAGACTCTAGAGCTTGGAAATATTGGAGACACTGTATAATCCAATCCTGTTATCTTGCTGCTGAGAAAACTGTGGCTGAAAACATAAAATAAATTGCTGAAGCTAGCTGTGATGGTTTCAATCTATTATGTACCTCAGAAAAGCCATATTCTTTTAATTCAATCCTGTGGGTGCAGACTTATTGTGGGTGGGACCTTTTGATTTAGATTATTTCCAAGAAGATGTGACCCACCCACTCAAGGTGGATTTTAATTAGTTTACTGGAGTCCTTAAAAAGCTGAAGGAGCGAGAGACAGCTCAGAGCTGACACAGACCCAGACACTTGGAAATGCATACAGAAAGACATTTGGAGATGCTAAGCTAAGAGATGAAGCCCAGAGTTTGCCCCAGAGAAGAAAAGTGAGAACCCAGAGATGCTTAGAGAGAAAACACCCAGAGATGTTTTGGAGATAGCCACTGAAACCAGAACCAGGGAAGAAGCTAAGAGATGAAGTCCAGAGTTTACTCCAGACAAGCTAAGAGAGGACCCCCAGACGCTTAGAGAGAAATGTCCTGGGAGAAACAAGCAAGGACACATAGGAGCTAAGAGAGAGAAGCTGAGACAGAAGCCCAGAGACATTTTGGAGAAAGCAACAGGAACAAGAAGCTAACCCTGGGAGAGGCCCAGCAGACTCTGGCCATGTGCGTTCCCATGTGACAAAGGAACCTCCCAGGTGCCATCAGCCTTTCTTCAGAGAAGGTATTGTCCTATTGATGCCTTAATGGGACATTTTCATGGCCTTAGAACTGTAAATTTGTGAACTAATAAACTCTCATTGTAAAAGTCAATCCATTTCTGGTACTTCGCATTCCAGCAGCTTTAGCAAACCAGCACACTAGCCTCTCGCAGAGGGAGGCCCACAATCCAGGCCTGTCGACCTTCAGTATAATACATATTTGAATACTGCTGGAGAAGTCATGGACACATGCTAAGTGGCCATCTCCCAGACCTTGCTTACACATCCCTCCACATCCCCATCTCTCCAACCCCTGCTTCTACTGTTGTGCAGCTTCCATTCCACAATGTGGGGGAGATGTTAAGTCTAATCAAAACCCAGAACCCAGCAACTAGCAGCCCCAGATGCTAATCAAGGCAGGAATTCTCAGTGGCAGTGCCCCCTCCCCCCACGGTGACTAAATACACACTCAAACAATATAGATTTGACTCTCTTCTCCAACACAAAGTAGCATGGGCGGAGCTGCCATCTATAGGCCACGGGCTGACCAGTTTTAGCCACCCCTGGGGATTGGCCATGATGGGATCTCTTCCTCTGATCTTTTGGACCCTTTGTGCTATGTAAGTAATGAGGTGGTCATATGCTGAAACTTCTGCTGCATCCTGAACCTGTGTTCCCACGACGTACCATGGAGCACCTTGTTCCACAAATATAGACTCTAAACATACTTACTTAGCAATCCTATTGGTATATGGTTTATACTTCCTTTAAAAATATTCTACCCTTAAAGTACTCCTATTCTAGCACAATGGGTGGGTTGATGTAGTTCTCCTTGTATGTGTACCACTCAGAGCAAAAGAATTGGTCCTTCATATAAGCAAACAAATGTCTGCTTTGCAGGATGCCTTCAGGCTGCTATGAGAAGTATTTTGTTCAAAAAGTTTGTCCCACTAACCCTTCAACTGAGCCTAGATGAGGATCAAACATCAAAGCAACCTAGAGCCAAGAAGGCTAAAGAAATGGCTTTTCTTTAGAGGATCCGTGAAAAGAATCTTTATTCTTTAGCCCACAGACTGAAATGAATTCTGTATGAATTACTGAATTAGTGCAGATAGATTTTGGTGCTAAATGGAAGTCTGATATATTTGTTGTCCAATCAGCAGTACTTTATAGCTACATACCACACTGAAATTCTTTTCTGTTAAACCCACAGATATGTAAGTCTTGCCTTAAGATTTTGAGTTATGTTCATGGGGGGAATTAAGCAATATTTTAAAACATATTTGAAGATAAAAGATAAACATGGAAGTTAGAGGAGAGTACTCTTCTATTTTTACTGAAAAATTTGGAGAATTTTTTAGGAGAATAAATGAGTATATGTAAGTGAAAGGCAAGAATGCATGATTTTTAAAAAGATAAAGCTCAAGACTTCAAAGAACTCTCCTCCTTTGGCTGCTGTTTCAGGCTAGCCCTCAGTCATCCTTAGGAGCTGCACCACTTCCCTCTGCCATTAGAGAAGCAGAGTTTGAGAAACACTGAACATATGCTTGACTATCTCAGTAGCACATTTCCAAATTCCAGAAAGCAAATGGTAGCATTTCAACTCTTCTTGAAGGTTAGTGATCTGGAGTTAAAACAGTTATTAATTAGAGCATTCCATAGTCAGGAAACAATTAATTTCTGAAGACAGCGTTAAGATCTGCAATCAGCATAAAATGGATGTATTTTAGAGATCACTTTGTCAAATGATTCAGTACGAAGGCAACCCATTTTGGGTTATAACAAAATTGGAGTGGGATCACCTTCTAGATTATGTGGTAGAATTATATCAGTGAGGATACCCAATTTCTTTCTTTTTCTTTTTTTTTAGATACTTTCTAAGCCAAAGAATTATTTAGTATATGCCAATATCACCTTCTGAGAATCAACAGCATGTGCATGACAGGAATGCCCAAAGTGCTTTTCATTAGCAAACCTGAGATTATGTTCATTATGACTGAAAAATTTTGAGGGGTTGGGAGAAGAATAAATGGATATAAGTTACGGAGAAAGAACTGGAGATATAAGAAAACTATAAACAGAGAGCCCAAATATCCATCTAACCATAGGAATGAACTACTAAGAAATCATAAATGGAAGAAATACATATTCATTAAAATTACAAGCACTCTAGAAGGTGGAAATATCCACTATCTCTTGATGTGGCAGTCTCTAACCTGAGATTACAATACTGCACAACTAATTGTGTGAAAAATTAATTGTGTGTTGTAATGTTTTCAGTCATCCTCATGCACACAAAAGGGGAATAAAAGAATTAGGTTTTTACATATAAAGAAAAAGGAAACAACCAATGGACAAAATTTTAAGATTTAAGTAATCTTTTCAAGCCCAATTATATTATCATGCCATTGGTTTATGGGGTTACTTTTGCTTTATTTACTTATGGAGTGAATATATTTATTCTCCCTTGAGAAATTGACATTGTCATACCTGTATCAAGTAAATCTCATGATAAACAATTTTTTAATAAAAAGGGTATATTCAATTATAATCCTTAGAATTTGTAAGTGAACTATGTAAATTTTAGAGACTGCATAAAATCCATCATAAATTGACTAGAAAATAACTGCATCTCCCTTTTACCCCCACATTTGTGTTTTATAAAAAACAATAAAGTGATATATAGCCATTGTTTTAAAGTTTAAAATAAAACTTTAGCTAAGTTTACAAAGTGAAAGTGTTCATTCATCCTTCTTTTCATATATTTTCTACCTTAGGAATTGACTGGTGTCATTTTGAGTACTGAATGAAAACACATGATAGTTTTTTCTTCCCAATTTGACTACATAGGTCAATGATTTTCCTCACGTTTATTATTTGAACATGCTTCTGAGTCCAAAAAGAGTGAATCTTCAAAAGAGTTAAAACCAAGATTGGCAGCTCAGTTCTATGTACAAAGTAGCAACAGGACAGACCTCAGGTGGTGCTTAGTATTACTTTTGTGCCCAGACTTGTGTAACAAGAACAAGAAAAGATCTAAAGAACTAAAGAGGTTGGCAAGCACACTGGGATGTGGCTACATGATTTGTGGGTGTGGAAATACAAAGTGAATAACATTAAATATATCTGCCAAAAATATATAATTTTGAAAAATATATTTTCTAATTAGCAAAGGTATACTAGAATAAATTACAAATAAATCAAATCTCCTATAGTTAAAACAATATCAATTCTCTTGCTCTTAAAATGTATCATTGAGTATGGGATACAGAAATTCTAAGAAAGTATACATAAGATTCAATGTTAGTTTCCACATCACTTTTTACTTTATGTTAGAGTAAGAAGTAATCCTCTAGAGCAAGTAGTAAATAACCAGGAACAACTAATAAATACTCTGGAACAACTGTTGGGGGACATCTGTGACTGGATACACATTGTATACCAGTCTGGAAAGGGTGGAACAGCTGAGAATGCAGCACAGAATTGTAAGTAAGGCTCCCCAAACTGTGGAACTGGCACCCCTCCACCAACAGTATGGCAGGTGGAGTTGGAAGACTTCCATGTGAAAAAAAGAAGCAGTCTATTAGGAGCAAGGGGAAGTAACTCAACCAAGCTCCAATTACGGTTTTAATCAACAAATCTGGACTACTGAATACAAGCTATGAGCACAGATAAACCCAGAGCAACCAGGAAAGAAATGCTGAGGTCTCTCCTGCCAGAGAGGAGGTGGGATTGACAGAAAAAAAATAAGTAAATAAAAACAGAGGCTTTTGGAGACAGCTGAGCTCAAAATACTGGAAAATGGCTGTGTCCCAAGAAAACGGGCACATAAAACCAGGTACCAATTCTGGTTGACTGGCAAAACTGGGGAACAGGGGACTGGCTCTGAAAAGGGGATTTATTTCTTTATTCTTTCTTTTTTTTCTCTCATTCTAAGTATCTCATTAGAGAAAGCCTCAGGCATGTTCAATTATCAGTTCTGACACAGGCAAGGGTGGAGTTAAGAGAGAGAGACAAAGGAAGAAGTCAAGTGTAGGAGATAATTCCCTAAAGGGCATATATTCCCTACAAAAAAGGGAGGCGGGGCCCAGTCAAATGGCTACCCTCCCTCAGAGAATTCAGACACCAGGGTCTGGGGAAAAAAAATCCCACAGAAGCAACTTAAACTTGTTTCTGACATCCTCGGCCCCTGGCTGGGACAGGGTCTGCTGAGATATAAAGGCAATGAACCTCTCTACACAAGTGGGGAGCTGTGGGATGACAAGTGCCACCTGCTGGGCAGGACAGAAAAAGCACAGCATCTAGAGGCCTCACAGGAAAGTCTGACAACCTGTTTGGTCTCATCCTCAGGGAAACTTATACACTCTCCTCCAGAGACCTGGGCCCGTCTGTTCTGGGAAAATCTGATTGGTGTCATCAAGGAAACCAGAAGTTTAGACAACAAAAAGTTACAAGTCACACTAGGAAAAACGAAGATATTGGCCCAGTCAAAGGAACAAACTTCCACTTCAAATGAAATTGAGGAGTCGAAACAACTAATTAAAGATGTTCAAACAAATCTTCTAAGTCAATTCAGTGAGCTGAAGGAAAACATGGCAAAAGAGATGAAAGATATAAAGATGACACTGGGTGACCATAAAGAAAAATTTGTAAGCTTAAAAAAACAAATGGCAGAACTTATGGGAATGAAAGGCACAAGAGAAGAGATGAAAAAGACAATGGAGACATACAACAGCAGATTTGAGGAGGCAGAAGAAAGGATTCATGAACTGGAGGACATATGACCTGAAATTCTATACACAAAAGAACAGATAGAGAAAAGAATGGAAAAATATGATGAGCAGCACAGGGAAGTGAATGACAACATGACGTGCATGAATATACATGTCATGAGTGTCCCAGAAGGAGAAGAGAAGGGAAAAGGGGCAGAAACAATAGTAGAGGAAATAATCAATGAAAATTTCTCAACTTTTATGAAAGACATAAAATTTCAGAACCAAGAATCACAGTGTACCCCAAACAGAATAGATCCGAATAAACCTACTCCAAGACACTAATCAGATTATCAGATGTTAAAGAGAAAGAGAGAATTCTGAAAGCAGAGAAAAGCAATCCATCACCTACAAGGGAAGCTTGATAAGACCGTGGATTTCTCAGCAGAAACCATGGAGGCAAGAAGGCAGTGGTATGATATAGTTAAGATATTGCAAGAGAAAAGCTGCCATCCAAGAATTCTATTGGCAAAACTGTCCTTCAAAAACAAGGGAGAGTTTACGATATCTTCAGCAAACAGATACTGAGAGAGTTTGTGAACAAGATACCTGCTCTACAAGAAATACTAAAGCAGCACTACAGGCAGATAGGAAAAGACAGGAGAGGGAGAGTTTTGGAGAAAAGTGTAGAAATGAAGACTATCAATAAGGGTAAAGAGAGAGAGAAAAATAAGATATAAAACATAAAATCCAAAAGACAAAATGGTAGATAGTACACATTACATTGAGTGAAATTAGCCATAAACAAAAGGACAAATACTATATTGTCTCACTAATAAGAACTAACATTAATTAGAGAACCCTGAAAGTTAAAAGTTGAGAGCACAGGTTATCAGGAGATAGAAGGAGGGTAGAGATCAGGCATCTGATGCTGAAGGAGTACATAAGGTTCAACAGGATTGATTGTATACATCCAGAAATGGATAGTGTGTGATGGTAGCACAATATTATAAGTATTCTGAACAAAGATGGGTGTGAATATGGGTGAAAGTGGAAGGCTAGGAGCATGTACAATACCAAAGAGAAGATAGAGAATAAAGACTGGGACTGTATAACTTGATGAAGCCTAGAGTGGTCAATGATGGTGATTACGTGTACTAATATAAGAATATTTTTATGTGAGGGAGAACAAATTAATGTCAACATTCCAAGGTGTTGAAAACTGGATGGTGTAAGGGAAAAAATAGGATCAATGCAAATTAGAGTCTATAGTTAACAGTAACATTGTAATATGCTGCCATTAATTGTAACACAGGCAATATACCAAAGCTAAATGTCTATAAGAGGGGGATATAAGGGAGTGGTATGGGATTCTTGGTGTTGTCATATGACCTTTTCATTGAACAGTACTTTATTATTTTCTTTTTCATTTTTTTTTCTCCTCTTCCTCTTACATTGTGGAAGAAATGGAAATGTCTTCATATAGATTGTGGTGGTAAATGCATAACTATGTGATTATACTAGGAATCACTGATTGTTTACTTAGGATGGATTGCATGGTATGTGCATAAAACTGATTAAAAATAAACAGAGGGATACAAATGCTGGAGAAAATGTGGAGAGAATAATGTACTACTCACTGTTGGTGGGGAAGTAGAATGGTGCAGCCCATCTGGAGGGCAGTGTGGTGGTTCCACAGGAAGCTAAGCATGGGGTTGCCATATGGTCCTGCAACCCTGTTATTAGTTGTATACTTGGAGGAACTGAGAGTGGAGACATGAGTGGACATTTGCACACTGGTGTCTGTGGCAGCAGTATTCACAATTTGCAATTGGGGTGGCTAAGGGTACATTGATTGATAAACCTAATGATGAACTGTGGGGTATACATACAATGGAATATTGAGCAGCAGCAAGAAGAATGAAGTTGTGGGGTATGCAACTAGATGACTGGACCTTCAGGACAGTAGGTTGAGTGAAATAAGCCAGAAATGAAAAGACAAACAATATAATGCCTCACTAATATGGACTAACAATAATGTGCAAACTTTGAGATTTGAATCTGGGAGCATGGGTTTTCAGGAGAAGGCTTATGTAAAGGTTCCTAGATTGTAAGCTCTTACAGCAGCCACATCTATTCATGAGTTGTAACAGTTATTTCTAAATTCTGACAGGCTGAGCTATTTCTGTGTGACCTGGTCAGTCCCTGGAGCTTCGGGTGTCTGTGTGGTGCCTGGGACTCAGAGCCAGAGTTCAGCAGCTGTGATGCTGGCATTGCCCCATGCAGCAACTATTAAAGAGGCTGAAAAGGAGATAAGACTTTGATTGGAAATATGAACGAAATGGACTTGGTTGAGACTGGGGTCAATCAGACTAAAGGGTAGAGGATGTTATTAACTGTGTTCTAAAACTTCAGCTTCTGTGTGGGACAAAAGGAAGAGATGTTTATTTAGTGCAAAATCTGTATTTTCTATAGCACATTATATAATTTAACATGTATGGTCAGTTTACTCAAACACCATAATTACATGGAATCTTGAATAGAGAGTGAGATCTGGTTGGTTTCTACAGGTTAACATGAAGCCCCAATACATGCCAGAGTAATTTTGGCAGAGAAGAAAATGTATTTGCAAGGCCTCCTTGAGGGACTGGGGAAAAATGTGGAAATATAAAACTTCCACAGCTGGGAAATTCCTGATATTCTCACAAGCATTGGGAACTACCAGTTTAGTAGGCCGAACCCTCGATCTTGGGGCTTGACCTTATGAAGCTTCTTACCACAAAGGACAGGCTAAGCTTACTTATAATAGTGCCTAAGAGTCACCCCCACAGAACCTCTTTTGTTGCTCAGCTGTGACCTCTCTCTTTAAGCCAACTTGGCAGGTAAACTCACTGCTGTATCCCCTATGTGGGACATGACTCCCAGGGGTGTAAATCTCCCTGGCAACATGGGATATGACTCCTGGGGATGACTCCTGGACCTGGGTTCGTAGGATTGAGAAAACCTTCTTGACCAAAGGGGGGAAGAGAAATTAAAGAAAATAAAGCTTTAGTGGCTGAGAGATTTCAGTTGGAGTCGAGATGTCATTGGAGTCAAGATGTCATTCTGGAGGTAACTCTTATTTACTATATAGATATCCTTTTTTAGTTTTCAGATTATTAGAATAGCTAGAAGGAAATATCTGAAACTGCTTAACTGCAATCTAGTATGTTTGATTCTTGAAGATCACTGTATAACTATATAGCTTAAATGTTGTGATCATGTGATTGTGAAAACCTTACAGCTCATACTCCCTTTACCCAGTGTATGGACAAATGAGTAGAAAAATGGGGACAAATAGTAAATGAATAATAGGGGGGCAGGAGTGGTATGGGATGTTTTGGGTGTTCTTTTCTACTTTTATTTTTATTTGAGTAATGAAAATGTTCAAAAATTGTGGTGATGAATGTACAACTATATTATGATACTGTGAACAACTGTACACTCTGGATGACTATATGCCATGTGAATATATTTCAATAAAATTGCATTTAAAACATTTAAAAAAAAGAGTAAGAAGTGTACAATTACTTTATCTTCAATGTTTTTTTGCCTTCTCTAGTTTTAATTGAGCATTTTATATGATTTCATTTTCTCTCCTGTTTTAGCAAATAAATTATACTCATTTTAACAATTCTTAGTGATTTCCATATAGTTTACAGTATACATTTACACAAGTAGTCTAAGTTTACTTTTAAGTAGCCCTAATCTAGGTAGTGAATGTATCTTATAGTATTTATTCCCAATTTCTCCCTTCTATACCTTATAACATTGTTGTCATACATTTCACTTATCTATAAGCTCTAATCATCCAATATTATTATTTTGAACCTGTTAGATGAGTTAAGAACATGAAAGATAAAATATTTTATTTTACCTTCATTTAGTCTTCTCAAATGCTCTTCCTTTCTATATGTAGATCCAGGTTCCTGACCTAGATCATTTTTTTTCTTTCTGAAGAAGGTCTTTTAACACTTCTTTTGTAAGGCAGGTCTACTGGCAAAAGATTTCCTAAATGTTTGTTTGACTGAGAAGGTCTTTATTTCTCTTTCACTTTTGAAGGGTAATTTCACTGGATACAGTATTATAGAATGGTATTTTTGTCTTTCAATAGTTTAAATATTTCAATTCTGTCTCTTCTTGTTTGTATTGATTCTAAAGAGAAGCTTGATGTAATTTTATCCATGTTCCTATATAGGTAAGGTGTTTTTTTTCCCTCTCTGGTTTTTTTCAAAGTTTTCTTGGAAATTTTTTATTCTATTCTCTTTGCATTTCAATTTTGGAAATTTCTATTGACATATCTTCAGGCTTGCTGATTCTCCTCTTGTCCAATCTACTTACTGATGAGACCATCAAAGGCATCCTTGATTTCTGTTACATTATTTTTGATTTCTAGAATTTCCTTTTCTTTCTTAGAGATTCCACCTCTCTACTTACATTATGCATCCTCTGGTCTCATAATTCCAACATCTCTGCCATATATCTCTGGATCTCATGCTTGTCCTGTCTCTTCAGATTGTGTTGTTGCCTTTTAGCATGCTTTTAATTTTTTTGTTGAAAGCAGGACATGACATACTGCGTCGTATTGATACAGTGGTGAAATACTGGGGATCAGGGGATTCTATAAACCTACGAATAGGTGTGGTCTCTTGGTGAGCTTATGTTCCTGGGGTGAAACCTTCAGAAGTGCTTCTCAGCTTTTTACACCCACCCCTTAGATGAGACAGGAAGGTCAGAGGGGGCTAGAGTTGGGTATTTCTTTTTCCCCATATTGGTTAGGCTATTAGGCTTCCTTCAGGATAAGCATTTGTTAAGAACAGAACATTCTGCGCATTGTCAAAACTGTTACTGCTGCTGTTTTGCAAAATACCAGAAATGGATTGGCTTTTATAAAGGGGGGTTATTTGGTTACAAAGTTAGTCTTAAGGCCATAAAGTTTCCAAGGTAAGGCATCAACAATAGGGTACCTTCACTGGATAAAGTCCATTGGCATCCGGAAAATCTCTGCTAGCTGGGAAGGCATGTGGCTGGCATCTGCTTGCTCCCAGGATGCATTTCAAAATGGCATTCTCCAAAGTGTCAGCTTTCAATGACCATCTTCAACATATGTCTGTAAGCTTAGCTTCTCCAAAATGCCACTCTTAAGTGCTCTCTGGTCCTTCTGTCTGTGAACTCCTTTACATGACTTCAGTGATCCAATTAACACCCACCCTGAATGGGCGGGGTAACACCTCGAAGGAAATTATCCAATTAAACGTTGCACTAACAGCTGATTGAGTCACATCTCCACGGAAACACTCAATCAAAGAATTCCAATCTAATCAACACTAATACATCTGCCCCCATAAAATTGCATCAAAGCACATGGCATTTTCTGGGGGGCATAATATATACAAACCAGTACACTCCACCCCCCTGGATCCCAGAAAAACATGTTCTTTCCATATACAAAATACAAACATCCCATTACAATATCACAAAAACTTAAATCATTTCAGTAACAATAAGAAAGTACAAGATCTCATCCAAATCAGTTACAGGCGTGGTCTGTCCTAAAGCAAAATTCCCTTCTGACTGTAGACCTGTGAAACTTAGAACAAGTGATGTACTGCCAATATACAAAGGAGGGACAGTCATAGGATAAACATTCCCATTGCCATAAGGAGATTCTGAAAAGGAAAACAGGGTTCACAGGACCAAAACAGTTCCTAAAACCTGCAGGGCAAACTCCTTTAGATTTCAAAGTCTGAGAGCCATTTATAGAATGATGTTTTATCCTTGGGGCTTGGGAGTGCGGTGGTCCCACACATTCCAAAGGTTTACGCAGCAGCCCTTTTTTCTCCAAATGCTGGGGTGAGTGCTCCCAACAGATTCACACATTTGGGAGACCACATTCTTCTTGGCCCCACCCTCCTGAAACATCAGGGTTTCACCTGGACTCTGCCTCTCCGGGGCTAAGGCTCTCCCCTCTCCAAACAGTGGGGTGGTGGCCAGGTTCTCCTCAATCCATGGGGAATATGTTCCACTCTCTCTGGGGCCTGCGGTGGCAGCACACTTCCTGAGCATTGAGGCAGAAGGTCTGTGCTCTGCCTCCGGGGAAAACTTACCCTTTCCCATGCCTGTGGGCCACTCCGTTCTCCCTGCCTGAGACCTCATGACTCTAGACCTCAATCTCCATGGCTAGGTCTCTGAAGACATTTTTCTTTCAATTTGTTCCTGTGTACCTGCCAGTCCAGACTGGCCATGGCTCCGGCTATACGGTTCTCTCAAAAATCTCGTTGGCTTGCCATGAAGCACACAGGAGTCAAAATCATCAGATAATAGGACTTTCCACAAATCCTTTCAGATAACTCCATCTCCAGTCCTGGCTTGTACTAAAATGGCGGTTGGATTCCACGTTTGGTTAAATCCTCATGTGGGGCTGTAGCTTCTGGGGTTCCACCCCCTGGAAGCTCCGAGTTTTTCAGCCCACCAATGTCTGGTTTCTTTGTACCCAAGAGTTCAGTTCTCAGTTTATCCCTTTCGTCTTGCATATCACTATAAGCTGCAAGAAGAAGCCAGGCTACACTTTCGATATTTAGTGTTGAACTCTCTTCAGTTAAATATCCCAACTCATCGCTTTCAAATTCTGCCTTCCATCGACACCAGGACACAATTTTGCCAAATTCTCTGCCACTTTAAAACAAGGATCACTTTCCTTCCAGTTGGCAATGACAAATTCATCATTTCTGCTCAAGGTCTCATCAGAAGTATCTTTCAGAGTCCATATTTCCACAGTCTCGTCAAAGCAATCTATGCCTTTTCAATCAAGTGCCTCCCAATTCTTCCAGAATCTTTCCCTTACCCATTTACAAAGCCACTCCAACATGTTTGGTATTTGCAAGCTCAGCAGCAATAGCACCCCACTTCTCTGGTACCAAAATCTGTCCCAGTTTGCTATTGCTGTCATTTTGCAAAATACCAGAAATGGATTGACTTTTATAAATGGGGTTTATTTGGTTACAAAGTTACAGTCTTAAGGCCATAAAGTTTCCAAGGTGAGGCATCAACAGTAGGGTACCTTCACTGGAGAAAGGCCATTGGCTCTGGAAAATCTCTGTTAGCTGGGAAGGCACGTGGCTGGCATCTGCTTGCACCCAGGTTGTGTTTCAAAATGGCGTTCTCCAAGGTGTCAGCTTTCAATGGCCATCTTCAAAATGTGTCTGTAAGCTGCAGCAACTCCAAAATGTCACTCTTAAGTGCCTTCTGGTCCTGTCTGTGAACTCCTTTATATGACTCCAGTGATCCAATTAACACCCACCCTGAATGGGCAGGGTAACAACTCCATGGAAATTATCCAATTAAACACTTCACTAACAGTTGATTGAGTCACATCTCCATGGAAACAATCAAAGAATTCCAATCTAATCAACACTAATATGTCTGCCCCCACAAGACCACATCAAAGAACATGGCATTTTCTGGGGAACATAATATATACAAACCAGTACAGTTACTTTTCCCCTCCTCCATCTTCACAGTGGGAACCTAGTGAGGCTCCTGGAGGTAATTAATCAGGAGAAGTGTGGGCCCCCTGCCTATCCAAGGCTTAGGAGTTTTTCTCTCTCAAGCTAACCCATTTCAGTGTCCAGCAATTAGTCAATTACCTCTCCAGTATTCCTGTTTTCCTACTGGATGCTGAAACCAGCAGTGATTTCTGCTCCAGTAAGCTGTCATTCTCTGTTTCTGTCTACCTCTTCAGTTTTCTGGGTAGTAGTTTGCCATGTGACTTCAATTCTCTAATGGATCTAAGATGAGTTGTTGATTTTAGTTTTTCAGTTTTTTCCTTGTGAGGATGGGAGTGGTGCCTTCTAAGATTCTTACATGCTGGATCAGAAACCATAAGAATTATTTTAACTACAGCAAGTACTTAAGAGTTGGATTAAAAATTAGCTTAATGTCAGAAATAAATGAAACAATGTAGAGTTTTACATTAAGAGCTGGCATCAGATTTTTTCTTAGTGGGAAAATTGTCCCCACTGAAGGAAAGGATAGCTTAGTGCTAAGAGCACAGACTCTGCAGCCTATCAGCCGGGGTTTAAATCCTAGCTGTATCAATCACTAGTTACTTAACACCTTAATTTCCTCAATGGTAAATATGAATAGTGATAATAGTACCTACCTTATAGGACTTTTTAAAGATTAAACGAATTAATATCAATAATCCACTTAGAAGAATTAATGGTATAGAAATGCATATATTTATTATTTAGAAATACTGTCACAATCCAGGAGAAAATAATTGAGGGCCCAGAGGTAGGAGGGAGAACAGCAAATAGAGAAATGGCAAAATATTGTATTCCTCATAATATGACCCCTTCCCAATCGGTTTTATCCTCCAATCCCCTCATACTTGACTTTGTCAAAGTCGATTAAACTCATGAGTGCTGGATATGAGCAATTTTAAAAATTTTGTTTTGTTTTAAAAAGCAAAGAAATGGCTGAATTTCACATGGCAGTCTGTGTGGCATGGAACAGAAGAAGCTGGACTCTAAGAGTCAGAAGAAGCCAAGAAAATTTAAGACTGAATTAATAGAATTCTTGAAGCCAGTTTTGGAATTTGACAGGCTTTGAAACGGGGACAAAGAGGTTCTCAGATTATATTAGCAGTACACAAATTTATTAAAGTAACATAAGAAAGGACCAGCATTTTCAGATTCTAATATTTAAAAAGTGAATAAAAACCCTCAAATGATTTAATCAATTGCAACAAAAATATTTTTAAGTCATGTATATGAGAACCAGTTAGCTGTTCGCCCCTTTCTATAGCATAGTAATGATATTACCTGGTTATGAAGCCAGAATTTGCATGTCCAAGTCTCCACCCCACGCATCTAGGCATGGCCAACTGATCTGTTCTCACTATTAGAATATGAAGAGAAGTGATGTGTGGTGCTTCCACAGCAAAGCTTTTAAGAAGCAGATATATCTTCTTCATTTTCCTTTTCTCCTTCTGCCAAATGGATTCAGATGATGGAGACCTTAGGGTATGGAGATGGCTTAAAATGTAATGCTCCTGGGTTCTTATACCATTGTGTAGAAGAGAGGTGGTTGTCAACTAGGAGCACCCACCTCAAATTATTAAACGAACACTAAATAAATTTTTGTTGTATTTGAGCCTTTAGGCTTTTTAGAGTCAATTTATTACAGCAGGTATAATTGTATTAACTTACGTAACTATTTATTTTGGGGTGTCAGTACAGGTCGATAGCTAAGAGCATAAATTCTAGCATTCAAATTCTGAATCTACCAGTTATTAGCCAAGTGAACCTGGACAAATTATTTCATCTTCCGGAGCTTCAGTTTTCTTATCTAAAGAATGGTGATATTAATGGTACCTGTTTTACTGTGCCAGCCTAGTTCATTATAAATGCCCAGTCAACTCAGCCTTTATTAAAATTTGCAATTAGGCTTATCTTTGTGGATCATGACAACCAAATGAATCAAATTTTCTCATGAATATACAGAGGCATTCTTCAAAATTTGAATGAGCCGCTTAGAGTACTTTCCATCCACAACCAACCAACTTGTTCTTGATTTAGTTCTATTAGGTGACCCCTGTGGAAAACTGCTTGATTTTTTCTTATATCCACATGATCTTTTTCCATAGGAACACTTCTCTTTTCCCAGTGATTCACTACACAAAGTTCAGATTATGTGAACCAAAGGGAATCTCTCATATCTGTACACACTGGCCTTTTAAATCTTTTCTTCTTTTCCTTCCCTCTTCTTACCCCTTCCCAGCTATCTCAGGGAAGTCTTTTATTCTTCTGATAACAGCCTCAGTGCTCAGAAAGCAGTGGCATGGTACAGAGAAAAAACATATTTACAGGACCAGGGGTTAGAACTTGAACATGCATTGGGGGGCGGGGCATGATTCAATCCATAACAGTGACCTTAGACAAGTAACTTAATTTGTAAAAGGCTCTGTTTCTCCCCTTGAAAATCCAGATATAATCACTGTACATAGGCTCTCTTGGCAGCCTCACAGGGTTGCTGAGCTAGTTAAACGTAAAAAGCACATCAAGTACCTTACACAAGACCAGTTATACAATAAGGCCTGGGTAAGAATTAGCCATTATAATTAGCTATTGTTAGCCATTTGACAAATATGTATGGAGTGAATAAAATAAATGTTTGGCATTGCATAAACATTACAGCAAGTGCTAAGTGGAATAAAAAAAGTATCCACTAAAGTTCAGTGGGAAATAATTGCTGGTTTCAGACACTACTGATTTAATGGTGGAGTGAAAGGTAAAGTTTAAAACATAAAAAATGTCTTAAAAAATGTCAGAGATATGACTCAGAAAAATCTTATCCAGGGTGATCCTCCTCTCAGAATTTGCCCTCTAGGTAAAAGCAGCTAGAGACAATGAAAGGAGTGTTAAAAATCTATAGATGCAAATCCAAACCAAACAGAACAGGTCAACATTCCCAGAGAAGGAACAGGGGGAAAGGAAACTTTCTCCTGGGGGTGAAACAACTGTACAAATAGCGCAATCTCAAAAGTTGTACTGTATATCCAGGGCAAGAATCAGATGAAGAAGAGCTGAAAAATATCTGAAGAGTTCATGTACAGAATAAGTTGGACCAAGTGTCAAAGAAGTGTTGTAGCACAAATCCAATCAATAAGAAAAACATAGGTAAGAAAAAGAAACTGACCTCCAGAGAAAACTCGTCAAGATAATCAGATAATCAGATAATCAGCCTAAACCCCAGAAACAAATTACAAGCCATAGCAAGAAACAGGAAGATATGGCCCAGTCAAACGAACAAATTAAACCTTTGGAGAAGACACAGAATTTGGAACAACTAATCAAAGATGTTCAAACAAATCTCCTAAATCAACTCAAGAAGATGAAGGAAAAAGTGGCAAAAGGGATAAAGGATATTAAGAAGACACTGGTAAGCACAAACAAGCATTTGAAAACATAAAAAAAAACATAAAGGAGAAGAGCTGCACCCACGGGGGCTGCGCTCTGCTCCCATCTTGGTCCACTGCAGCCACCCTTCTGGCCAAATGTTCTGGTAGATGAATTTCAGAAGGCAATGAAGAGGCACAGAACTTAGCTGTGCTGAATGAAGATTCCAGGATAACTGGTCTTTTGGGTGACTGACTCCCAGGATCATGACAAGGAGTTGAAAGGCGAGATTCTCAGGACCTGGTTGGCCCTGAGTTTTCTCATCATGTTAGCAAGTCTGAAGATAACCAGCTTGTTGCTGGAGCAGATTTGTGATACCACGAAAAATTTCCTTATCCGTGATTGTGGATTTAAAGTTGGGAGAAGCACTGTGGGAATAGACAGGCCAAAGGACACCTAGCTGGTTATTAGGAAATGGTGACCATGGCAAGCATTTTGTTTAGTGCTCCATCACTGATGTCTGGCATGTTGATGACCAATGAAAGACTACTGTATGAAAGTGCCACTTTTCTTGGTGTTGCTTTTTGCACATCTAAATACCCCATCTGTGGTCTCAAACCCTTCATAAAAAAGGACGATGTCCAAGAAATTTCATCAATCTTTTAACTATGTATATGTAGTTCACGTTGGGAGGCCTGAGGCACTCTGTTTTGGGGCCTTGCTTGCTCCTTAAAAGGCCTGGGTGGTGAACCCTACCAATTAACAGCCCAATCCCCATCTCCAAACCTAGAGAGAAGGTGCAGATCTTTAGCGTCCAGGACGGACCTGGTAGTTTCCTAGAGACGACAATATAAATTGGAAAATATAAATTTCCTGATCAATAAAGTCAGGAAGGGGGATATGCATTAGAAGTAAAGATTTAGGAAGAGACCCTCCTACCTTCAGCCAACACTTCCTGTATGAAAGTGAAATTTAACGAGTTTATTGGCGTGGGAGAGCTTGGTGTATGACACTGTTTTGTTCCTTGACCATCCAGGCCTGCATATTTTGCTACCTAGGGAACCTGTAATCCTAGAGAATTTAGGATTTAACATAATTACTGAATCCTTATATAGATATTTCTTTTTACTTCCTCGTGTATTAGAGTGGCCAGATGGAAATACTTGAAATTTCTGAATTATAATCCAGCTGCCTTGATCTCTGATAATGATTGTATAACTATATAGCCTTTATTTTGTGACTGTAAAAACCTTGTGACTCAGCATGATGAGCCCAAGTCAACAGTTCTGAAAACCCTAAAGAATAAAGAATCCCTATCTGAGACTATAAAAGTTCCACTAAGTTTATTCTTCAGGAACTTAAATCCTTCAGAAAGCCCCTATGCCAGCTAAGTCCAAAACCCAGAGACCACAGCTTCTTCAAGAACTTCAGTTGTGTCCCCTTTTCCCCTAATGTTGACACCCCTTTGCAACATGAACAAGTTATGGTGGTCACTTCCTGAAGATTAAACTGAAGGTTAAGAGTGATTAAACTGGAGGGAGGGGTAGCAATAGACAAGATGGAATTTAACAAAGGATAAAGAATACTGCATCTATGTAATTTTCTTAGTTACTAGGGTATTTGAATAGCTAGAAGGAAAAGAACTGAAATGGTGGAACTGTAACCCATAAAATTCTTTGAAATTTGCTATATAGCTGCTTGTTAAATTGTAATTTGAAAGTTAACAGCTTTTTGTCTATATGTTATACTTAACAAGGAAGTTACCAAAATTGATACTGTAGCCCATAACATTCTTGGAAATTTGCTCTTTAACTACTTGTTAAATTGCACTTGGAAAGGTTATCACTTCTATGTAAATATTATATTTCACAATAATAAAAAAAAACCTCCCTTGTGGGAAAAAAAAACATAAAAATGATAGGAATGAAAGACACAATAGATTAAAAAATACATGGGAGGCATAAAACAGTAGATTTGAACAGGGAGAAGAAAGAATAAGTGAACCAGAAGACACTATTGTTGAAATTTTACAGACAGAAGAACAGGTAGAGAAAAGAATGGGAACGATTGAGCGGGGCTTCAGGGATATGAATGACAGCACAAAGTACACAAACATATGCATCACTGACTTCCCAGAAGAAGAGAAGGAAAAGGGCCAGGGAGAACATTTGAGGAAATAATGGCCCAAAATTTCCAAATGCTTAAGAAGGCCAGAAATATACATGCTCAAGAAGCACAACATACTGCAAAAAGAAATCCTAATAGACCTATCCAAGACACTTACTGATCAGAATGCCAAATGGCAAAGATAAGGAGAGGATCCTGAAAGCAGCAAGAAAAAAGTGATTCGTCTCAAGGGAAACACAATAAGGCTAAGTCCCAATTTCTCATCAGAAACCATAGAGGCCAGAAGGCAGTGGTACAATATATTTAAGATAATGAAAGAGAAAAACTGCCAGCCCAAAATTCTTTATCTCTCCTTCAAAAATGAGGGAGAGTTTATAATATTCACAGATAAATAGAAACTGAGAGAGTTCATCAACAAAGAGCTCTGCCCTATGAGAAATACTAAAGGGAGTTCTGCAGGTTGAAAGCAAAAGACACAAACACAGGCGTGGTGGTTTGAAATTGTCATGTACCCCAGAAAAGCTCACGTTCTTTTATCCACTTTTGTGGCTGTAAACCTATTGTGGGTAGGACCTTTTGGTTAGGTTATTTCAAATGAGATGTGACTCACCTCATTCAAGGTGGGTCTTAATCCCATTACTAGAGTCCTTTATAAGAGGATAAAACAGACACAGAAGCTAAGAGATGAAATTAAGAGAAGCCCATAGAAAAAAGCCCCAGAGAAGCTAAGAGAAGCACCCACAGAAGCTGAGAGAGGAAGCCACTGAAGCCAGAAGATGATGGAATGGAACCCAGGAGAGACGGACCAGCAGACATTACCATGTGCCTTGCTATCTGACAGAGGAGCCCAAGCCCGTCCGTAACCAGTTTTCAGAGAAGGTATCATCCTATTGATTCCTTAATTGGATATTTTCAAGCCCTTAGCACTTTAAATTTGTAACCCGATAAATCCCCATAGTTAAAATATAACAGTCTATTTCTGGTATATTGCATTTCGTCAGCTTTAGCAAACCAAAACCAGAGGTTTGGAGGAGAGAAATGAAGATTATTAGTAAGGTAATCAAAAGGGAAAAAACAGAGAAAAAATAATATATGATATATAAAAACTAAAGGATAAAATGACTGAAGTAAGTACTGCCTATACAGTAATATCATTGAATGCTAATGGATTAAACACCCCAAACAAAAGACAGATTGGCAGAAAGGATAAAAAAGTATGATCCATCTATATGTGGTTCACAAGAGACTAACTTAAACACAAGGACACAAATAGGTTGAAAGTGAAATGCTGGAAAAAGAGCCCATGCAAACTAACAAAAAAAGGACTGGGGTAGCTGTACTAATTAATATCAGACAAAATAGACTTTAGGTGCCACAAAATACATGATGCAAACACCAGCAAAACTGAAGGGAGTAATAGACATCTCTACAACAATAGTTGGAAACTTCAGTACACCACTGTCATGAATAGATAGAACATCTAGATAGAGGATCAACAAGGAAACAGAGAACTTGAATAACGTGATAGATGAACTAGACCTAACAAACATATACAGAACATTGCATCCCCAAACATCAGAATGCATATTCTTCTCAAGTGCTCATGGATTATTCTCCAGGATAGAACACATGTTTGGTCACAAAACAAGACTCAGTAAACTTGACTGAAATTATACAAAGCACTTTCTCTGACCATAATGGAATGAAGCTGGAAATCAAAAACAGGTGGACAACAGGAAAATTCACAAATATAAGGAAATTAAACAATACACTCTTAAACATTCAGTGGGTCAAAGAAGAAATTGCAAGAGAAATCAGTAAATATCTTGAGACAAATGAAAGGAGAATACAAAATATCAAAACTTATGGGATGCAGTGAAGGCATTGTTGAGAGTAAAATTTATAGCCCTAAATGCTTACATTAAAAAAGAAGAGCTGAAATCAAAGACCTAAATTGCACACCTGGAGGAACTGGAAAGAGTGGAAGAACTAGCAACAGTGCAGCAACTAAATACAAAGCAAGCAGAATGAAAGAAATAACATAGAGAAGTAAGTGAAATCGAGAATTAAAAAAAAAAAAAATTGAATCAACAAAACCAAAAGTTGGTTCTTTGAGATTAATGAAATTGCAAACCCTTAACTAGACTGACAAAGAAAAAGAAAGAAAATATGCAAATAAAAAAATAAAAAATGAGAGGGGGGACATTGCTTCTGACCACATAGAAATGAAAATGATCCACAAGAGAATACTCTGAACAACTGTATGCCAACAAATTAGACAACTTAGATGAAATGGACTAATTCCTAGAAACAAACCAACAACCTACACTGACTCTAGAAGTAATAGATCTCAACAGACCATTTAAAAGTAAAGAGATTAAATCAGAGAGCAAAGAAACTAGACCCAAACTGAGCAGAAGGATGGAAATAACAAAGATTAGAGCAGAGATAGATGAAATAGAGAAATATAAAAACAATAGAAAGAATCAACAAAACCAAAAGTCGGTTCTTTGAAACGATCAATAAAATTAGCCAACCTTTAGCTAGATTGATGAAGAAAAAAGGTGAGAGGACACAAATAACTATAACCAGAAATGAAAACTGGGGCATTACAACTTGATCTCATTTAAATAAAATGGACTATAAGAGGATACTATGAACAATTGTACAGCAATAAATTAGACAACCTAGGTGAGATAGATAAATTCCTAGAAATACATGAACTACCTACACTGACTGAAGAAGAAATAGAAGATCTTAATAAACTAGTAACTAGTAAAGAGATTGAATCAGTCATCAAAAATGCTCAACCAAGAAAAGTTCAGGACCAGAAGGCTTCACAAGTGAATTCTACCAATCATTTCAAGACATATTAACACCAGTCCTGAGCAAACTTTTTGAAAAAATTAAAGAGGAGGTAACACTACCTAACTCATTCTATGAAGACATCACCCTAACACAAAACCGAGATAAAGATACTGTATGAAAAGAAAATTACAGACAAATTTCTCTAATGAATATAGATGCAAAAATCCTCAACAAAATACTTACAAATTGAATCCAGCAGCACATTAAAAGAATTATACACCATGATCAAGTGGGTTTTATCCCAGGTATGCAAGGGTGGTTCAACACAAGAAAATCAATAGATGTAAAACACATTAACAGATTGAAAAGGAAAAACCACAGGATCATCATAATTGATGCAGAAAAGGCATTTGAAAAAATCAGCATTCTTTCTTGATGAAAACATTTTGAAAGATGGGAAAAGAACGAAATTTCCTCAATATGATAAATGGCATATATGAAAAATCCACCACTAACATCATACTCAATGAGGAAAAACTGATAGTTTTCTGTTTAAGATCTGGCACAAGGCAAGGATGCCCACTGTCACCACTGTTATTCATCATGGAGCTAGAAGTTCTGTCTAGAGCAGTTAGGCAAGAAAAAGAAATAAAAGGCATCAAATTGGAAAGTAAGAGGTACAACTTCCAATATTTGCAGATTACATGATCCTAGATCTACAAAGTCCTGAAAAATCTACAACAAAGTTACTAGAGCTAATAAATGAGTTTAGCAAAGTTTCAGGACAGAAGATCATCATGCAAAAATCAAGTGTTTCTATAAACTAGTAATGAGCAATCTGAGGAGAAAATCAAGAAAAACAATTCCATTTACAATAGCAAGTAAAAGAATCAAATATCTAAGAATAAATCTAAGGATGTAAAGTACTGTACACAGAAAAATACAGAACATTGGTAAAAGAAATCAAAGATCTAAATAAATGGAAGGGTGTCCATTTTCATGGATTGGAAGACTAAATATTGCTAAGATGCCAATTCTTCCAAAATGGATTTACGGATTCAAAACAATCCCAATCAAATTCCAACAGCCTAACTTGCAGAAATTGAAAAGTCAATTATCAAATTTATTTGGAAAGGTAAGTGGCCCCAAACAACCAAAAAACAACTTGAAAAAGAAGGAAGTTGGAGGACTCACACTTCTTTATCTTAAAGCTTATTACGAAGTTACAGTGTTCAAAACAGCTAGGTACTGGCATAAAGATAGAAATATTTGACCAATGGAATCAAATTGAGAATTGAGAAATAGACCCTCACATCTATGGTCAACAGATTTTTGACAAAGCTGCCAAATCTGTTCAACTGGGACAGAACAGCCTCTTCAATAAATGCTGCTGGGAGAACTGGATATCCATATGAAAATGAAGGAAAGAGGACCCCTATCTCATACCTTATACAAAAATTAACTAAAAAATGCATCAAAGACCTAAACATAAGAGCCAGGACCACAAAACTCCTAGAATAAAATGTAGGGAAACATGTTCAGGATCCTGCGGTAGCCAATGGCTTCTTAGACTTTACACCCAATGCACAAGCAATTAAAGAAAAGATAAATATTTTGTGTTTCAAAGGACTTTGTCATAAAAAGTGAAAAGGCAGCCTACTCAATGGGAGAAAATATTTGGAAACCACATATCCAAAAAGAGTTTAGCATCGAGAATATATACAGAAATCCTACAACTCAACAAACAATAAAAAGACACAACCCAATGTAAAAATGGGCAAAAGACTTGAAAAGACATTTTTCCAGAAAGTAAATACAAATGGCTAAAAAGCACATGAAAAGATGCTAAACATCATTCGTTACCAGGGAAATAAAAATCAAAACCACAAAGAGATATCATTTCATACCCTCTAGAACATGCACTATTAAAAAAAAAAACAAAGCTACAAGTGTTGCAGAGGTTGTGGAGAAATAGGAACCCTCAATCATTGCTGCTGGAACGTAAACTGATGAAGGTGCTGTGGAAGGCAGTTTGGTGGTTCCTCGGGAAAGCTAAGTATAAAATTGCCATGGGATCTGGTAATCTCGTTACAAGGTATACATCCAGAAGAAATGAAAGCAGGGCCACAAGCAAACATTTTCACACTGATATTTATAGTGGCATTATTCATAATTGCCAAAAGATGGAAGCAACCCAAGTGTTCATCAACTGATGAATGGATGAACAAAATGTGGTATACACATACAACAGAATATTATTCAGCTGTAAGAAGGAATGAAGTCCTGATGCATGTGACAACACAGATGAACCTTGAGGACACCATTAGAGGGAAATAAGCCATATACAAAAGGGCAAATGTTATATGATCTCACTAATATAATGTAATCATAATAAGCAAACTCATAGAGTTAAAATCTAGAATACAGGTTGGCAGGACACAGAATGAGGGTAGAGAATGGGGAGCTCATGCTTAAGTTGTATAGAATTTTTAATTAGATTGATTATAAATGTTTTGAGATGAATAGAAGTGATGGTAGCATATTATTGTGAGTGTATTTAACACCACTGAATTATGGCTGTGATAGTGGTTGAAAGGGTAAGTTTAGGGTCATGTATGTCATTAGAAGGAAAGTTAGAGGATAAAACATGGGACTGTATAACATAGTGAACCTTGTTGTGAATGATGACTGGGATTAATAGCACAAAAATAATAATGTTCTTTCATGAACTAGAAAAATGTGCATCAGTATTACTAGGTGTTAACATTAGGGTGGTATATGGGAAAAACACGTCAAATGCAAACTATGGACTAAAGCTAACAGTAATATTTTAATATTATTTCATTGGTTGTAACTAATGTATGTATGACACCAAAGCTAAGTGTCAATAATAAGGCGATAGTAAGGGTGTGGGGTTTTTCTTTTTTTGGACTAATGAAAATGTTTTAAAATTGATTGTGGTGATGAATACACAACTCTGTGAATATACTGTGAGCCATGGATTGTATGCTTTTGTATGGATTGTATGGTGTATGAATTTATCTCAGTAAAACTGCTTTAAAAATGTATGGAAATTATGAAGAATAGAGAGTATATATATATATTTAACTTTAAACCTCATCTTCTTTTGGAAGCCATCCTCAGTTCAAGGTTTCTTAACCTGATCATGTTCTTATTTTAAAACCTTTTAATTGTGCACTTGTGAGATGGTGAGTAGGAAAAGAGGTCTGAAACTATATAGTGTAGAAAACCATAAGATAACCATTTGCTTGTTGATATACTGCTTAGTAAATGAGGTTGCAAACAACTTGAGGGCTAAGAAAATGCTTTCTATTTCTTGTGTACCATGAAGAGTACTCAATCCAGAGTTATAAATACACTGTCTCTTTTCAAATGCTTAGCTAAAGGGCATTCACTGGTTTATCACCACAAAAACATAAAAGCAGAACAAGAATAGGCAACTGACCTTACTTTTAGTGGGGTCACTAAGCCCTTTGCAAAGTAAAAAGATGGGAACTGAATTGTGCTATTTGGGCCAGCGAATCTAGGACATGCTGAATGTGAAGAAGAGAAAAGCAAATGCAGAGGTCTTGAGGAGACACCTTTCTGCCTCCAAGACCGCTGGCAGAAGAAAGTCAACAAGATCTCACTTATTCCAGCGCTGCTTTATTTCAGTCACGCTCATCAGTAGAACTATCATTAAAGCCATATACAGTTTGGAAATTAAAATCAATACTTGTAAATGCACTTTTACCAAATTCAAGTGTCTCTGGAAAAAAATATGCCACACCATCTTGATCAATACATTTAATGTGATGTCAAAATATTTGAATTCAGTTTTTTCCCTCATTTTTTTCTGTGTGTAAATATTGGACTTGATTTTTAAATTAATTACATGATTTAGGAAAGTGGATGAATTTTCCCACAAAAACATAGTGCTTTTGAGTCTTTACTTTGAAAGAGAAAATAAATGATCTGTGAGAAGACAAAATTATTATTAAGCCATTACAGGAAGCTTTTTTACTCTGAAGGCAAATTTTTCCTACTCTGATCTTTCAATTCACATCTTGACAATTCTCAAATACATTATATATGCCTATAGGAATTTTATCTTCAATAATTTGCTAAAGATCACAGATTCTCATAATCCTCTATAAATAATCTTCATGAAATTAAAAAATTCATTTCTTAAAATGATATCCTCCTGTTCTCTTTTAAAATAGAATAACTGAATAATTGTTTAGGTGAATTTCCTGAGGTAGAAGCTGAAAATAGGAATTGGCATTTTTAGTAGCAGCTTCAACCTTCTAGTGTTGATTAACTATCTCTTGGCTTTATTTATCATGTGAATTTCTTATCAATATCCTTTCTTCCTTTCAAGAACCCTCTCCCATTAGGGCCTTTGGATCTATTTTCAGTTTCCACCATGAATGTAGACAAATCAAAGTTTCTTTCTTACATTTTCACATTCAGCATGATAAAATATTAAGATGTTAAATGATTTGTTTGTATTTCCCAATTAATACACTTCTAGTCACTTCATTAGATAATAGCAAAGTGTTTCAATGCAACTATAAACCTATCTATAAACGTAAATTTATTTACTTATTACATGTGTTCTTTAATCTTTTTCATTTGAAACTTTCCTAAGTATAATATGGTTATTTATTTAGCACTAGATTAATTGCACTAGTTTTATAATTTCATATTAAGAGAAGAGAAATGTAGTATTTCTACATACGAGAACATACTAGCGTATTGAGTTTGAATCTAGAATATTGAATGTTACTATATCCTTGTAGTTCTAGAATAGAAAGTCTGTTAAGCTTCAAGAAAAGTATGACTAATTATTGTGTGCCACTTTCCCTAGTTATGAGAGAAGAATCCTTACAATGTAAATGATTTTGTAGTAAGTATCACAATGTCCTGGCCAGACATTAGATGCTTATTTCCAAATAAAAATTCAAAAGCTGACTTGCAAAGCAGTTATGGTAAGTCTCTTATACACAGGGATCCTCTATCTCTGATCCAACAAAAGACAGATCTCCAAAAAATCTGAACATATTTGCATTTTTACCTAAATATTTTCATAAGATTAATCAGCAGAGCTTCATCAAATCAAGTAATATATGTAAAAGGATGTTGGAAATTGTAAGACCTTTATCAATAATCAGGTAGCTTTCCTCACACATGCAAATTTTCAACTTTCAGTAATTTTTTAATGAAATGATACTTTATTTGACTTTTACTGTAACTGATAAAGAAATTGCCATCAGCAAAAATGGTAGCTATCTACTCATGTAGTCTTCTTTAAATGCAAAAATGTGGAATTGACCTGTAAAATGTATCCAGATCAATGTCCAGGTGCTTTTGCAGTGATGTATAAGCAAAGAAGAGGAAGAAAGAGAACAAGCCCAATGTAGAAGAAAAATTTTCTTTAAAATGTATCTACTAAGAACAGCATGTCACAATGTTAAGTGAAATACCATGATGTGATCAATTAATTACCTTCTAAGCATGATGTTCTAACTGAACAAAGCATCATACTCATTCATTCAATAGACTTCTATTGAGATTATTCTGTCATTAAAGGTACTGTGGTGCGCGAGACAAAATATACCTGATAAATTATTACCATCCTTAAGGAGCTTTGAAATTCATCTGGTGACAAGATCTCTACAAAGATAATTATGGGGCAAAGAAGTACTTAAACAGCACTACCTGAAAACGAAAATAAAATGCTGCAGGAAGTTCAGTTGATCACTTATGGCTCTGACAGGAGCTGAATTTGACAGGAAAGATGAAAGATCAAGGACTTTCCAGGTGGACAGATTAAAACCTGTAGAGTTGCAAAGAAGCCGTAAGGTGTATTTGGTGGATCGAGGAAGGTATGCCTGGCTAAAGCATAGCAAGAAATGAAATAATGCACGTAAGAAATAAATAAGACTAATTTAGTAATGTTAAATAAAAAGTAGACATCGTTTATCATTTTTAAATTATACACATCTCATTGGTTTAACATTTGTACAACACCTGTGACCTGCATCAGAAGTTAAATTATATCCAAATCAAATTCATGTCTATGGACTTCTGTGACCTCAGAAAGAAGTTGGGGAGAACAGAATGGGCAGAATACAGACTGGAACATGAGGAGGACTGAGTGAGTTATGAGGAAATATGGATAAAAGATACAGAAAACTCTGTCAAAAGTTTCATTCATTCAAGCAAATTATTGCGTGCCTACTGTTCTGGTAATCATCAGTGAAATAACAGGCACAATCCCTGAGCTCCCAACCTGGAAAACAAGAGTCAATAGAAGTGCTTTTACTATTTTATGTTAAGGAGCTAAGTTAGGGATCAACTTTAAGAGTAAGATTGAACATAAGAAGATTCTTTTCAAGGGGATAAGCCATCATTCCGGAGAATCATTATGTCTAATGAGAGGTGATATTGATAGGTAAGTGGCATAAATGTAAACACTTACAGAAGTAAGAAAAAAAACTTTAGAAAGAAAAAAGTTTAGGAAACCACATACATGATCATTTTTCTCTAATGTCTCCATCTGTATCGCAGGCACCAAGTTCTTAGCCAAGAGTAGGGGCAGGAGAAACTTTTTCTATGGAGGGCCATACAGCAAATATTTTTGGCTTTGTGGGGCTTATGATCTCTGCCTTTGTAGTATGAAAGCAGAAGCAGACAACAGGTAGAGGAATGGGAATGGCTATGATTGAATGAAATTTTATTTTTGGAGACAATTTCATATAATAATTTTCACATGTCACAAAATATTCTTCTTCTTTTGGAAACAGAAGAACTTAAAAATATAAAAATCATTCTTAGTTTACAGGCCATAGAAACAGGTTTTGGATTAGATTTGCTGACTCATGGGCTAGTATAGAAGAGGCTGGGCAAAGGGAGGGTGCTGGTGAAGAACTTGGAGCCTTGTCTTGAAGCTTATGCCTAATTTGGGGAGTCCACAAACCACCTTCACATGTGTGCACAAGGTGCTATATGTGAGGAAATGCAATCTGCTGAGGCCAGGGACCAAAGAGGTCTACAGATATTCAAATGGAGACTTATCAGGAGGAACTTTAAGAACTACTGATTTAGAAGGACTCAAGAGTTAAATCTTAAGAATTTACATTCTATTAATCACTTTATGCCCAATGAACAAATAAAAATACTGGCTGTATTAACTTGATCCTCACTGCTGTTCATGAAAGATGTCATGGATATATGTTCTTTTGTTATTCTCCTCTTATGTGGTTTCTTAGGAATTATTAATAATGCTAATAATTCTCCTTATTATCAAGCTTTACTATGTGCCAAGTATTTTGATAAACCATTCACATGAATTTTCATTTAATTCTCACAACAATATTCTGATGTGGGTACCATTTATTATTCCATTTTATAGATGGGGGAACTGAGGCTCAAAAAGGCCTTTAAATCTTTGTTTTCTTTGGAAGTATCTTCTAGATGCTCTTTCCTTATATTTTACACTTCCTTTCTAAGTAACTTCATTGACTTCTTTTGTCAACATACATGTTGATGATTCCCAAATTGCCTAAAAAATTTTGGCAATGAATTTCCCAACTTCAACATGGATGGCCAGAACTGAATTCACGATATCCACGCAAAATACGGTCCTTTTCCAGTAATCACCCTCTTAGAAAACAGAAACATCATGTACCCTTATCTCTGACATTTCCCTCCTTCCTATCATTCACAAACTCTGTCACAAGGACTGTTTATTCTAACTCTCTCAAACCCATCCAGTTCATTCCAGATCCTCCCTGATATGAGCCTCCTGCAGTGGTGTCTTAGAGCAGTCAAATATGCTTTTTTTTTTTTTGCATTTTGGCTTGATTGCTTTTTTTTTTTTTTTTTTTATTAAATTCAGTTTTATTGAAATATATTCACACACAATACAATCATCCATGATATACAATCCACTGTCCACAGTATGATAACATAGTTATGCGTTCATCACCACAATCTATCTCTGAACATTTTCCTTACATCAGAAAGAACCAGAACAAGAATAAAAAATAAAAGTGAAAAAAGAACACCCAAGTCATCCCCTCATCCCACCCCATTTGTCCTTTAGTTTTTATCCCCATTCCTCCACTCATCCATACACTAGCTAAAGGGGGTGTGATCCACAAGGTCTTCACAATCACACTGTCACCCCTTGTAATCTACATTATTATATAATTGTCTTCAGGAGTCCAGACTGCTGGGATGGAGTTTGGTAGTTTCAGGTATTTACTTCTAGCTATTTCAATACATTAAAGCCTAAGAGGTGTTATCTATATAGTGCATAAGAATGTCCACCAGAGTGACCTCTCGACTCCATTTGGAATCTCTCAGCCACTGACACTATTTCGTCTCATTTTTATGCTTTTTTTTTTTAAGTGGAAAAAAAAGGGGGCAGGATTCTAGAGCAATATTAAATATTATGAACCTATTATTGGTTTTAAGTCTCTCTCTCTCTGGGTGTACATACAGTTGAATGAGATTACAGTGAACTGGTTAGGAACATAAGCTCTACTTTAACTTCTAAGAGTTGTGTGGACTTGCGCAAGCCATGTAACCTGTAAAATGGGAATAATATTAGCGTCTTATGGCTGTGATTTGAGGACTGGAGAAATTAATACATGCAAAGCACTTAAATCACTAGCTGGCATGTGGTAATTGCTCAGAGAATTATAGCTATTTTAGTTGATGGAGTGATGAAAAATTTTGGACATGGATGATGGTGATGGTTGCACAACATTGTAAATGATATTAATTACACTGAATTGTACACTTAAAATGGTTAAAATGGCAAACTTTGTGTTACATATATGCTAGAATAAAATAAAAATTGGTAATCTGCTATATAAATAATCAGACACATTTCTTGTTACATCTTAAGGTACCTGAAATATTTTATAACAACCAATATGAAATTTATTTCATGCTTAAAAATTATATTAGCACAGTTAAAAATAATTACAACTTCCACATAATTATTTGAGTACTTATTATTGTGCTTTGAAGGTACTTAATAGAGGCTAGTCACCTTCCACCGATTCTGAAATACAAACCAATTGTAAAAATTAACTCCACTCATACAATATTTTTTCCGCCAAACCAACCCAACAGTGCATTTACATATTAGCCAAACTCAAGATTTGTAGTTCAGTGCAAAGCAAAGAACAAAAATAGAGCAGCTGGAGTATGTTTGAAAATACTAGTCCTTATTAGGGCATCTCTTCAGAAGATGAGTTACTATAGCTGAATTAAATCTCTTTTAACAGTAGTGAATTCCTAAGCCAGACAGCAACAGTAAATAAAAGAATCTGTGCTTACATTCATTTGATGGTTCTGCAGACTTGAGAATCATTTCTGGCACCATGATTTTGCATTCAGGAAACCAAGAACATGAAACATTATGTTCCTCAAATGTTTCCTTTTGCCATTAAATGAATCAAATAAACGAGGCATGAATAAGGAATTCAGATTTCAGCAAGGTTTTGATCTGCCATAGCTTTCAGTTCTGAAAGTGTTTTTGGGGCCCACATCCTTTGTAAGAATTTCAGGCTCCCATTGTTAATATTGTCAGCAGAGCCAAGAAAGCCTTTCTTAGAATGTTCAAAGGACCACCTTAACCTTCCTTCCCTGAAGCTATAAACTTACTCCTCGTAAAGTTAGCGGCAGAGAGTCTCTTCACAAAGCAGACATACTGTCTGGAAGGAGAGAAAATAAGAAGTCCTAGGGCAAATGTGAGACATTCATTTTCTCAAGGCAAGTAAAGCACATGGTTCAAGCATATGCTTGCTTGATTTATTTTATGATTTGCTTTACCTGTGTGAATTTTAAAGGAAGAAAGGTTGGGAAAAGTTTAGCTGAAAGAGATTTAATAATTTGGGCATTTTCTTGACATGATTACTGTCTAAGGACAATGCAGATTTCAAACTAATGCCTTGAACATGTAGAGAAATTAACTTACCCAAGCACTATCCCTTTTGGTGTAAGGGGATTACAGTTATAGTACCACCAGTATTTGCTACTCTTTTTCTAACTGTGGAACATAGGCAATTTTCTGTTAGTTTCCGTCTTGATTTCATCTTGAGAAGTTAGCGATGAGCTTTAAAAATCATAGCCTCTTTTTAAAAGTTATTTTGAAATCAAGCATCCATAAATCTACTGAAAAGTTCTTAAATACTTACATTTTTGTCTATATAATTTCCTAGGATAATACACTATATATAGTTTTTATTCTACTATGGGCCTTCCGAAATGTTTCATTCCCTTGATTATAATGAAAGAATTGTTTAATTACATAGAGAGAAACTGCCAAAGCCCCCAAACATGTCAGAGTAAGAATAAAAAAAGAGAATTGCTCATCGTCTTGAGAAAATGATACACTATTTATAAATAAATAAGAAAGATAAGGAAGAACTTTATTCCAATAAGGAGAAAGATTTTCAAGCTAGAAAGAGTCAAGGTGAATAACAAATGGCAGCCCAAGACAGCGATCTTCAAGAATCCAGATCCAACCAAATTTCATCTCAGAATCTTAAAAATACATGATAAACTTTCTCCAGGCACCCTGTTTTATTTACTTTCATGTCTCTAGTGCCTGGCATAGTGCCTGACACATGATGACGACCCCTCATGTTTTCATGGAATGTGAAATGCAAAGCATTAAACATGATGATGTGATTCAGGTGAACATAGAAATAGCTTGAGTTGGACCACACTTACATAGCCCATATAAGCTCATACTGAAGCTTTTCAATTGAAACCTCCGAATTAGGATTAATCTGTTTGGCCCAAAGCAGAAGTTTACATACAGGCTGTCACCTTTTACTCTATATGCTTAGGAATTAAACCAAAATGAAATCTCTAAATCCATTTATAGATACTTTCAACTGGAGGCTTATGAGTATGTAAGAAAGGTTTATTTAAGGTTTAATAACCAAGTTTCATGTGGACTCTTGTTTGGGAAGGAAAACTTTCACATGGCATTAATGTACCATAAATCATGATTTACAAAAACATTCTCACATCCTGTCTCGGGTGAAATTTTAATTTTGCCAATGAACTTTCCACTGAAAGAGAAAATGGTAAAACTGACAAACTAATCTAGCTATGCGCTTTTTGTTTTGGAAACCTGCTATTCCTAAATGCTCCCAAATTTTGCAAGTTCTTTGGAAAATTCAAGGAATTATTGGCTTTTTGAGAGATACCTTGAATATTATATTTTGTGTTTCAAAGGAGTATTGGATTTCTTGTTGATACCACTTTCATTTATTGTTTTTTTAATTTAATTTTCTTGTACTATTCATTGTGCCTACAGTTCAATGCAGACCTTTTATTAATCTGCCAACAGACATTCTAAGATGTAGTGTGATCCTTATGTTTCATTGCATAAAACAGATGTATAATTAAAAAAAAAAAACATGATAATATATTCTCAAAGAATCCTCTGGTGATTTCACAAATCCTGGCAAGAGGACTAGAGAAGTTCAAAAGCAGGAGATGACAACAGCTAATGTGAAGTAGATATCTAGAAGGGCGACACTGATCCCTGGTAAATACTTTTTAAAGTTTACTTTTCAGATCATTTGTATGATCCAAAACCAGCGGTAACTCCAGTACTTCTTAGCAGTTCTTTTATTCATGACAGTTAATGTCCTACAATATTCCTCACTCTGTATCCTCATTCTCTCCATTTGTTTTTTGGCTCATTTGTACTGAGAAGATCAAGGGCATCTGACTCAAGCTCCTTCAGCTTTCAATATCCTCACTGCAATATTCCTCTGTATTTCAATCCTTTCTTTTTTTTCTTTTTCTATCAAACTCAGGGAACGAACCATCCTTCCCTCTTGCCAAATACACTGTGTTCTTGAATTATCCCCTTTATTCTTTGGGACTCCAGTAATTACAATTCTTTGCATTGTGTCTTTTGATCTTTCCACCTTGGGGTACTCCTTTCACACTTCATCCTGGAAACACGCTCACAGCCCCTTAATTCTAACACACACACACACACACACAAACCTTATCCCCTTATTTACATGGTCTAGTATATGAAAAAATAATATATGTTGACAGAATGAAAGAATGAGAACTGTTCATAACTGATCTCTCTCGAGATTCAGCTTCCTGATGAGAAGTTCACAATAATCAACTTTTATCCATCTTCCAAGCTCCAGCCCCATCCATCTGAACCGCCTTTGGCCCTGAGGGTGGGGACAGCCTCACTATATCCACTGCAGACCCTCTGGGCTCACACCCTTGGGTCCCTACCCATAGCCTCTCCTGTTCCAGATTCTCCAATGACAAAAGCCCCACCCCAAATCCAATGGAGGGTAATTAAAGTGGGGGTGGGTGAATCAAGGGTTAGAGGAAGATGAAATGAAAGAAAAAGTGGAAGTGGAATGGGCTACAACCCATGCTGAACCCTGTCTCACACCTGAGGTACACACTAGCCTCATTCCTTCCTCGCTAGTGTATCAAATGTGGAAGGTCAGGAATGATAACTCAGTCCTGAAATCCAAAGGCTTATTCTCATTCCATAGCCTTCTCAATACTTCTGTAAAAATAACCAGACTCTCTTTAAAATTCTCTCCTTCCTTCAGACTCTCTCCTCCTCTATGTCACTCACTCTTTCTCTGGATCTTGTTGTGCCACCAACTCCCAGACCCCCTTTGTCCTGCTTCCCTCACCAGTTATTCCTGAATGTGAATATATCACCTTGTCTTCTGTTGATTTCACCTCCAATTTATGCCTCTTCCTGAATAAACTTACTCCTTTCCATTTTCACAGCTACTGGCCTAGCTCACTACCACACAAGTGCTCATTTCATCCATTACAGTAATCTCAAGCTGATCTCTTTGTTTCCACGTGCTCTTCCTCACTAATATTCTAGTTTGCTTCCAGTTTAAGATTCCAGGAGCACAGCTTTGTTTCTTTTATTCCCTTGATTAACAGTTTCCTGTTGGTGACCAAAGCCTCTTATAAAGGACTTCTGAGACCTGGTCCCAACCTGTTTCTCTAAATGTATTTCCCAATATAGCCCTTTCATATACCTTTGCTCTAGCCAAACTGGGTTCATGTCCTGGGATAATTTACTGAAATATACAATATTTCTCCTGGTATTTTTCCTTCCCATTTCCATAAAGTTAATAGCCAGGCCCTTTTAGGCCTCTTTGCTTCAGAGATGTCTGTAGGTAAACTGTGACAGTCAGAAGTCAGTGGCTGCTCAGTCTTTTGTAAATGACTAAATTCTAAAATAGATAATGTGAAATATGCTAGAAGAGGAGGAGAAGGCTTTGTGAGGCAAGGAAGATGTGAAATGTTCCTCTAGAATGGGAGTGGGGTGGAGCCTCTAGGCACCTAGGATCTGCTCCATTCACCCTGTTGTAAAATAAAAAGAGAGGAAGAATACACCAGGAGCTTAATGTGACTGAGATGTATTTTTTTAAACATAAGTTCAGATTCATCTACTTGGAAAGACTGTGGATCACTGGAACTTTCCTGTCCATGTTAGAGATCTTTTTCCTTAACAAATATATACCTCTTGCACGGCTCATGGCAGAAGTTGACTGTGAAGTCAGGATCTTGACTTACAGGTATTCAGAGAAAAAATATGACACCTGTGAAGACTGATATAATAGGACTTTATAAGTTTAGAGGGTTTTGAGCTAGGCTGTGAGGAAAAGAATCTGGATAAGAGAAAAATAAATCTGGATGGTGGAAAATACTGGAAAGTTATAGAATATCTATTATGAAAGTAATATAGAAGTGATTCTGTTACTACATAATAATTGATTTTTAATTGTTTAAAAATTGTAACATAGTCCTGTAATAGCTCCCATAATTTAATCTAATTTATAACCACTCAAATACTGCCAATATGTAGAAAAAAAACTGTTATTGATCTATGGAGTAAAGTAGTCTCAGCTATTAATGATATAATAAATAATAATTTTATTAAATGGTTAGTACACAATTATCTACCAATATTTCATGAACCCTCTTCTTGAGAGCCTTGCATCCTTGACCAATTTCTCTTGCCACTTCCTTTGGTAAGATGCATAAGTGGCACTGGATGTCACCATGACATCTGATTTTACATTTTTTCATTTAATTCTTTGGTTCATGTTTATTTCAAGTGTGAATGATTTTCTTCCACTGGAGATGAATCTTCTATTTTTGAAATACACTGCCAAACAGTACTAGAGATACTGTTATTTGATAATATAAGAAAAACAAAATGCTTAATTTCTACTGTATAAATATGACACTTTACATTTATAGATGTTTTACTTATAAAAGCTAAAATTTCTAATCAGAATTTAGAGTTTCAGATATACAGCGATTATTCAACCTAAGTTCCAGAGATGACCCTTCTCTTGTATTGGAGGGGTGTGTGTGTGTGTATATGTGTGTGGTGTACTTCCACTAGAATTAAAGAACTCTTTCATAAAGTTTTAGGATCCATAGATTTATTTCCCATGTCCCATGGGATTAAGCACTCACCATTTTTAACATTTAATCAACCTGCTGTTCCCTCTGCTGTGAAATATAATGCCCTGTGTAATATTCCTGATTAATCTTTTTGTGCTCAGGCCTTACTCTCTCATACTTGTATCTTGACACTTGGATTACTGCCTTTTCTGAGCTGGAATGCTTGTTTTTATGTGATTTTCCCTATTATACCATGATATCCTTGATGATAGAGAGACTATCTCATTCATCCTTGTATTATTCCTAGCTCTTAATCTAGTACCCAGAATACATAGTTACTCATTAAATGTTGAACCTTATTTCAAACTCTTGTTTTTAGCACAGTGGTTCAGAGCATGGGCTCTTGCACCAGGCAACCTGGATTTAAATTCTTGTCTAACTGCTTACTATATGATCCTACGCAAGATACCAAGTTATTAAATCCATTTATGCCTTAGTTTTGTCAACTTCCAAATGGGAATGATAATTAGTACTTCATAAATTTGTTGTGACCAATAAAGGAGTCATATATATCTTAAGATTGCATGAAAAAAAAATTAGAAATGTAGATATGTTATTAGTTTTATTCCCTCAGACACTTGAATACTTGTCTTTCTTGTGATACCTGATACCATAATTATCTTACACTTGTAAGTAATTTCTTGGGTGTATTTAAGGCTGATTAGTCACAGATTTGTGGACCCTTTCCACTAATGCCTCCATTCATAATTGAGGAGGAAATAACACTGGTAGAATATCATATAGTTAAGTATATGAGTGAGGGGCCAAATCCTCACACTACATGGGTTGGACCTCTAAGCCTATGTAAGCTAAAACAACTTCATATTTTAAAGCCTGGTCCTAAATTCACACAGAGATTCATTCAGTTCCAAAATATCCTGGCCCATGCGCTTTTTCCTAAAATTTCCCTTACTTTCACAACTTTACTACCTTTTAAATCAAACTAAGCAACTGCTTCCTGAATAGGTTTTAAACTATGTTCTTGGTTGTTTGAAGGTTACCAGTAGTGGCATCTAGATGTATTGTTTGAAAATCTTCTTAGAAGTTTATGCCATTCTCCTAGATAAAAAATACATTTTAAGAAGTTCCTACTTCATCACAAATAGTGTTGTAGAGATTATTTAAAACTATTAATATTATCTAAATTGAAATATTCTGTAAGAATAATTTAATATATATCATTTACCATGCTCTTGAAGTTTATTACAATAAATTTTACTTGATTTTGAACCAAGAATCAAATATACTTCTTTGAGTTCATTTGTGGCTACACAAATAAAACAATAAAATCTATGTGCTTAAAATATATCACCAGGAAGAGAGCTGGTTAAAACTTTATTTCTAAGTGCCTTAATAATTTTCCCAATTATGTTCCATCCCCAAAGTTAGAAGAGAGAGAACCTGCATGCCTCCATGTTTTGGGGTGGATCGCAAAGAGAAGTTCTTAAATAAAGTATTTTTTATTTTAAACATAATTAAAATTTTACCTTAAACATAATATATTCTTTTCCAAAGTATATCCAGTTTGTTTTAATATAAAAATAATGCTGTTTTTCCCCCTCCAAATCTTTGATTTCTTTGATAGTATTAGAAAATCTGTTGTAATTACCCATGGGCTGGGAGGGCCCCCTAAAATCCTCACCAGTCTGAGATTAACAGTTTTATTTCATCACAAAAGTCATTTAAATAATTTACATTACTGTTGCTTAAAACTGGACAAATACCTCACGTTTTTCTTCCTATGGTGATGGGCCTGGGAAAGACAGAGTTTATGGAAAATTTAAAGAAGAGAAAACTATTCTGAGGGCTTGTAACTATAAAAACTGAGGTAATACTGAAGGGAAAGGCTGGAAATTGGGAGATATGGAAATACTGAGCTTGTTTCAAGTGGGACATCCAAGAGAAACTTTCCTATGGGAAGTTAGAAATTAAGTATCATTTCTTGGGTGAGGAGGAATCTGGAAATACGGATTTGATGGTCTTATGCAGAAGCTGAAGCAATGACAAATGAGATTTCCTATAAACAGTAAAACTGAATTTGTTGAATCTCCATAAGAGAAAGGAAATATAATTACTGGAAGGTTAAAAAAAAAGAATCCCTAGAAGAAGGCAAAAAAGGGAGAAAAACCAGGCCATGCACTCAAAGAAAGGGAACTGATAATGGGGGATGATCAACACTTGTGACTTGACTCAGAAAGATCAAGATAATTGAGACCAAAGGATAAGTCATCAAATGAAAGGTGAAATTATTATGTAAGAAGTGAAACAAAATTTTACAACTAGAAAGTTCAGAGGTGCAACCCACCCATTATTTAAGCAAACTGGGTCTTAGGGAGATAAAATCAGGTTGGGAAAGAACTATTTTGTCATTTTGGATTCATAATCATGTCCTTTTTATTACTGTACATTGCAATCTAATCTACAAAAGTAGGGTGTTCCATGGATGTTATTAACACTCAACTTCTAGCAAGGGAGGCATTATTTGAAATTCATCACATGACCATAACTGGGATAAAATCTGAACTACCAAATCAATGAGTCTGAGTATTTCAGTGACAATCATTTGAACCTACAGCCTGACCAAAGATGTGCCTCACATAAAGTTCTATGCAAAAATATTTTGGTGCTTTATTCTAAGAAAATTTAATTCTATTCAACTAGCAATTGATAGAGACTGAACTAACTAGAGGGTTAAAAAAAAAATGGGGCTGTGGAAAGTTGGGAAGGAAGATAAGCCATTTCCTAAACCTACAGCCACCCATGCAGGAAACACTGGTTCTCTAAAATGCCTTCGAAGAACATCCAAATGATGAAGTATTTTGAAGTCTGGTGTCGAAGCCTTCTTCCCACGCCACACTGTAAAGCATCATTATAATATCAAAATAAAAAACAAAACTGAACCCCCCCCCCACCAAAAATAGAATAAAACTACAAAATCTAAAAGCTGCCTATTCCTACTCTGAAGAAATCTGACCCTAAGGAAAAGAAATGATTTTCCTTCACAATAAACAGAGAACAGGTCATCCCACTGGGATAGCATTGAAGCAGCTCTGACTACCACAGGGTGTTAGTTCATCTGGGCTCCTTCTAATCCTATGATTTTAAGAAAGACAAATCTGTTTATATAAATAGCCACAAATACAGCATCAATTTTTGAATGACTCACAATTTTCTCCCTTTAATTTGTCAATATATTCGGTAAAATGTATAATTTTAAATGGGTACTTTATAGGATGCCAAAGTTAGCTACATAAAGGATTTTTAAACATATTAAGTAAATTTTGGCAATATTTTTGCTATTAAGGAAAAGGAAAAGGAACCAGTGGTTCTGAGGAGAAAGATGCTGGAAAATTAAATCAGTTAGCTATTTCACTTACCTTTGGTTTTACATAGTACTTAGCAGTGACGAATCATCTAATATGTTTGATCTAATATTATACAATTTGAGAGTGTTTTTTTATATATTACAATTTACAATACAAAAATAACCATCTCCCCTTCGGTGTTTGCTTTTTATCTATATACCTTGAGGAAAGAAAGCTTTTAAGATTCATAAGCCACAGAAAATAATTGCAACTCACATTTGTATTAAAACATTATTCTTTACATGAATCCACTGACCCATTTTTCTCAAGTAAAAATAACTGCTGAGTGTTTACTTGCATTGGAACTACAACAATTACAGTTCAATTATTATTTTCATACAGTACCTTGAAGACCTTATTTCAAGTTTCACAACTGACCTTCTTTTCTATAAAAAATGTACACATAGCCTAAATCATAACTAGTTGAATTACGAAACATTTTGAAAAGGAGAATCCTGTTGCTTTTCTTGCACGTAAACGAATTTGGATTTCTAATACTTCTTTGCATTTCCTTGCATATTTGTAAACATGGCTTTAATTTTTTTTTAATTTACAAGAAAATATCTGAGCACTTTACAGATTAAAAATGATACCTGCACAGAAAAAAATAAACCCACATACTTCACATATTTTCAGAGAAAAAATAATAAACTTTCTTTGCAAAGAAGAACCAAACACACTCTAGGATCCCACTGCAAGTCAGAGTATGAAGATCAACTTTTGTCTCTCCAACAAGAAGTTGAGATGTTTAAGTTGAATTCACTTCACTCACCTGTTTGGCTAAGTTGAGAAGTGCTTCTACTCCTTCGCGACACTATGGCAACCACTTTGGCACTCAGACTGGATCTTCTTTTCTTTCCACCTGCTCCCACTGTACCCACAGCTGTGTCTGACTGGCTGCCGTCATTATGCTCCAGTGTGTACATCTCTCCACTCACACTGGTGCTCTTCGTAATGGCTCTTCCTGAAGTCCCAATCCGTCTGCCTTGCATTTTAGGGGTAAATGAACTATATTTACAAAGTAAAAACATATATGCATACATAAATTACAGGTCAGCATAATCAAACTGTAAGTCTAATTCATTTTGCAATAATCCAGGCAAATTTTGGTGGGAAACTGAGTTGAGTAGTAGGCTTGCAGCTACGAATATGTTAAGATCCCATCACCACCCCCAAATATTTACTAGATATCACTTAAAAAATACCATTTCAACACAGAGTAATATATAAATGTTTTAAAGGCAGCAAAAAGAAAAAGAACCAATACTATACATGGGAAGTAAATATTACTGACCACTTTTGTAAATAGTTATTACTTTCGGAGAAAAAAAATATTTAATTCAGTGACGAAAGTTCAGATACAGTTCTGAAGATAAAACTACTGTAAAACTGATAAACTCTCAATTTGCCACATAAAGTTTAAGAAATGAAAACAGCATTTGTTCTAATTTCTCTTGCAGTTCCAACTAACAGACATTTCTTTGCTACCTGAGGCTTAATGAGCCAGGAAAGACTGCTGAGGAGGAAAAAAGGGTTCTCAGATGAAGTTTTCCTTCCTTGACCCCGCATGCTCCATCGTTTCCAAATTACATCTCATTTTCCTCTTTCATTATTTTAAACTCCCATGCTCTATACAGAGACCTTCCTTTTTTCTTCATTTCTATCAAAACTTACATGTCCGTGTTCTCAGATGGTAATAGTTTATCTGAATAGATCACTGAATTTTTTTGCAGATGACTTCTTTTTTTTTTGAGAATTTTAGGCATTATGAAAATTCAGTGGAAAAAAATTGCTCTCTACTTTTCAAAGTATGTTGAGGAGAAGTAGGGCAGGCAGGTGGGGAGCCCAATGTTAAGATTTGTAGAATCTTAAAAATTATATTACATTGCATATGCAGCTATATCATCCATCTAAACTGGCCCTATTTGGTCCAAAAAAGAGATGGTGTGATACATCCAAAATAACTCTAATTCTGTGTCTCTTCACAATATTTGAAAAACTGATTTTCATATCCTTCATCACAGCTTTGGTTTTCTATTTCTTATTTTGACTTACAAAAATACATTAGCTAATATAACATCTTTAACACTTTTTATATAGTGATATTTAACGTGTATATCAGAATAAACCCTAATATAGTTAAAATGATAAAACAAAGTTTTGGGATTATGTAACATGTTTGTGGTCACATATATTATGAGTATTTCAGCTAAAAGAGAAATCGTCATGATATGAGTTCAGAAAAATAAGAAAGACAAAGATTATGGAGGGCTTATACATTAAGGAAAAGAGACAAGACTGTTCTGTCCTCAGGACCCATTTATAGATCATGAATGGAAAACTGAGACCTCCATTTGAAGGGAATAATTTGCAGTTTTAATACTTAACTGCAATAGTCAAATTCATCCACATCAAAATTTATATAATATTTTTATTCTCTCAATTCATTCTAATCAGCTTGTCATTATCTTATGTTTTCAAGCCATTTGCAAATTTGATAATATTGCCATGCATTTCATGCACTCTTTATCAAAACATTAATAAGAACAGTATTACATATGACTATTTCAAAACTGATTCATGGTATTTACAATCCTAACTACAGTGGACTTTCTTTCCTGATAAATACTATGGTGATTTTATTCTATGTCCTTACCAATTAATTAAAATGTATTACCTAAATCTGTTACCCATACTTAACTCTAATCCTACTCCCTACTTCTTCTTTTCTTTTTTTCTGCAGAATTCTATTGGAAGAAATGTAGAAATTTCAGGATTTGGTCAATTTCATAGTCATAATGTCCATCCTTCAACCAAACACCAACTACTGTGAAACAGTACCTTTTCATCTCCCATTAATCTCTTTAGCACACTCCCCACAGTGGTTACTGAAAATCTTTTTTGATAATTTTACTTGAAGCATGGACTAACATACCTTTTCTCTCCCCATTCTTTCCCTAAAAATGGAATTCTATTACAGCTCTCAAACTGTATTTTTAAAATCATTCCACAAAAATACTATTGTGAAAGTTTGGAAACTATTCATTATGTTACAGAGAAATTTAAAAGTATAGGAAAAGTATAGAAATATGTAAATGTATACAAGATAAACTAGGAAGATTTACGATATTTTTCATGGATGTTTAATTACAGAAGTGAGACATTTCTATAATATTGACCAATAAAAATTCTGAAAAAAATCAAGAGAAATCTGTATAATAAGTACCATATTGGGGTATGAATTAAGAAGTTACTTTACAAGGAACTAAATATAAGTGCTAAAACTATAAAACTCTTAGAAGAAAACACAGGGGAAAATCCTTATGATCTGGAATTCACAATGGATTGCTAGATATGACACCAAAAGCACAAACTACGAAACAAACAATTGATATATTTGATTTCATTAAAATTAAAAACTTTCACGCATCAAAAGAAATTATCAAGAAAATGAAAAAAAAAACAAAAACCTACAGAATGTGAGAGAATAGTTGCAAACCATATAGGATAAGGGCTTAATATCCAGAATATATAAAGAACTTTTATAATGCATCAAGAAAAAGACAATCCATTTAAAAATGGGCAAAGGAATTGAACAGACATTTCTCCAAAGAAGGTATACCAATGGTAAATACACACATGAAAAGATGCTCAACATCATTAACCATTAGGGAAATGCAAATCAAAACCATAATGAGGTTATCACTTCATATGCACAAGGATGGTTATTAAAAACAAAAACAAAAATGGAAAATAACAAATGCTGGGAAGGATGTGGAAAAATCAGAACTCTAGTACATTGTTGGTGGGAATGTAAAACAGTGACAGTGGAGTCACTATGGAAAGAAATACGGTGGTTCCTCAAAAAAGTAAGATATAGAATTATCATATGACCTGGCAACCCCACGTCTAAATCTACACCCAAAGAAAGTGAAAACAGACTCTCAAACAGATACTAATGTTAATAGGTTAATACTGTAACATGATACATTAATGTTCATAGGAGCATTATTCACAACAGCCAAAAGGTAGAAACCACCAAAGTGTCCATCAACAAATGAATGGATAAAAAATGTGGCACATACACACAACAGAATAGTTTTTAGCCATAAGAAATAATGAAATTATGAGATGTTGCAACAGTGAAGAATCTTGAAAACATGATGCTCAGTCAAACAAGCAAGGCATAAAAGTACAAACATTTATGATATCACTCATAAGAGATGACTATATATAGCAAATCCACAGACAGAAAGTAGATTAAAAGTTACCATGGATGGAGGAGGGGTAAAGGGAAGTGTGTGTTTGTAAAAATTAAAAACAAATTTTAAAAAAGTTAATTACAATTGCCTCTGTGAATAAATGATACACCTTTTCCTCAAAAATCAAATTTTCTTTTAGAAGTTTAAAAGCATTCTTATATGATCTGCGGATGTGTATAGCCAGAATACCATAAATCTAAAATACCATAATGTTCAGGGAAAACAGGTTAAGGCCTTTCCAATTCTTCTGCTTTCCTAAGAATTACTGGATTTGGGGTGGGTAGGTGGGCATTTAGGGGATTTTAATTGATCAGAAAGTCACTATTTTAGCACAAAGTTTAATCTGTCCCTAACTGTAATGATTCATAAACTATTAATTAATATTAATTTTTATATATGTTGTTTTATAAAACCTGGAAGATTTCCTTGGAAATCTGACTTTAAAAATTTACAGAACTTACTTAAAAACCCAAATTACAGTAGACATAGAGACAAAGATGTCATCCTTGCATATATGCCAAAAATTTACAATCAAATATGAAACATTGAATTCAATATATAAATTTTATAGCCATTTTGAAATATGTCACCTATATTTAAGCAATGAGTTGCCTTTAAAATTTTTATGAATTCAACATTAAAACTGAAATGAAAGCTGATGCCACAGTTTAATCAAATGTTATCTCAGAAAATAAAGTCTATGCAAAATTAACTTAATCCTTTATTTTAATTTTAATGCAAACTACAGTATTTCCTGCATTCCTCATGGCCAGATTATTTCTAAAGAAGTGGTTTATTTGTGTTTATTTGTTTCCCATATTCTTCATTTTAGCAATCTCTCATATTTATAGCTGTTAATACATCTTATGAGCCTCCTTGCAACCCTAATACAATCAATGTGAAAATTTAATTTTGAATTGTATCATTTATAACAAATTGGAACTGCAATGCAAGTTTATTCTTTTCACTGGCTGTCAACCTTATATAGATGCACCTCAAATCTTCCTGTGCATAATATGTCAATTACTTCCTTTTCAATCAAAATGCAAAAGTCCCCTTTAATTTTTTTCTCACATCATCATTTGTACGAGAAATGTGTAAAACTTTCTGTTAAAATACATCTTCAGTACTAATTGAAAATGCTTCCGTCTTTAAAATGCCTGGTTACCTTTTCCAAGTATAAATTTAGGACTGTTGACTGAATTGCCAGCATATTTATTCAAGAAGTTGTAATTTGCTATCATATACATGCTATATAGCTATTTCCAGAATATCCTTGTATCTCTATCCTAAAATAAAAAATACTTAACTTTAATAGCCTTAGAAACATTTCAACCATATAACATATGAATGCTAATCTGAAGTTTTCAAAATTGTTTGGCCCTTATATATTCCACTGGCTTGACAAACATGACTGTCCTGGACATGTTTTACTATTGCATGGTTTTGAATTTTTCTTTCTTATCCTTCACAGACCAGTAGATCTGTAAATGTCAAAAACACTAAGTAGTTGCCAGTGGCTAGGGATTGAGAGAAGGGAGAAGAGTGTGGCTACAAAGGGGTAGTAAGAGGCCTTGGGATGATGGAACAGTTCTGTATTTTGATTACAGTGTGCTTACAAAACCTACACATGTGATGAAATTGCAAAGACCTATTTACACTCAGACATACACACACACACACACACACACACACACAAATGATGCTTGTAAAACTGGTGAAATCTGAATGGTCTCTGTGGATTATACCCAATGTCCATTTTCTGGTTTTGACAATACACTACAGATATACAATATATTGCTATTGGGGTGCACGAGACCTGCATATAAATTTTTTTTTACAATTTCCTGTGAATCTATAATTACTTCAAATAAAACATTTAAACAAACCTCACTATGTCAATCCCACATTTTAAAAACTTTCAATGAAAGATTAAGGAACTATTACAGACAGGAGGAGACTAAGGAAATGTAACAACTAAATACAATGTGGGATCCTGGATAGGATCCTGGAATAGGAAAAGGGCATTAGTGAAAAAGTTTGGTGACTTTTTAATAAGATCTGGAATTTATTTAATAATATTGCACCAATGTTAATTTACTAGATTATCACACTATAGTTATGTAGGAGAAACAGGTTAAGGGAACTCTTTGCACTATTTTTGCAACTCTAAGTCTAAAATTGATTAAAAATAAAAAGTGAAAACAACAATAACACCACCACAAAAAAAATCTTCAGGTTATATAAGACTTATCTCCCAGCAATTTCCTTTCTACCCCAATATGCTACAGATACTTGAGTAAAAATACTCCTGGCTAAATATGCCTCACATTTCCTTCTTTCTTAGCCTTTTATTAGGCCTGCATCCCTGGCCCTTCCCTTGCCTGTCATTTACGTGTGCTTGAATTTTTAAGATGCACCTAAGGCTTTCTGCTCTATGAAGCTTTTCAGTCTCTCTAGCTGAAAGAGGTCATGACTGCTGTCTCTCAGTGCTTTGTTTTCTATTTTGTACTGGTTCTGTTAAGACTCTTACATCTCATTTAGCATGGATCTTCTGCATCATTGAGTAGAAAGTGAAAAAAGTGACCTCTCAGCACACAGACTGTGAAAAAACCCACCTTTAAAAATCAAACAAACCCACCTTTCTTCTTTGACACCTGACCCCCTTCCTCTAGCTACTGACTTTGCTGAAAACTCTCCTTGAGGAGACAGTGTATACATCCTCTCCTATTCTTTCCTAAACTGTTTTGAATCAGGCTTTGTCCCTACTACTTCACCCAAACTGTCTTCATCAAAGTCACCAATTACTCTACGTAGCAAATCCCAGTCACTTCTCAGTCTTTATCCTTTTGATCTCTCAATGTGTCAAGTATTTGACAAAGCATTTGATTCTCTTTGGTCTTGAACTCTTTTATTTTCACGGATTCTTTTACCATGTGCTTCACTGACAATACTTTTCCCCTATCTTTAATCACTAAATGATGGAGTTCTTTGGTGCCCAGCCCTTTTATATATATTCTTCCCTATGAGACTAACTCCCTAGATGTCTCATCTGGTCTCATGGCTTTAAACAGCACCTATATGCTGAAAATTCCAAATTTTTCTATACTTTTTCCTTACCCCTGACCTCCAGACACCTCATGTATTTAGCTATCCCTGAATATATATGTATGTTTATAAATACATGATTTTCTCTGATCATCTTTTGAACAAGCCTGTCATCCTGCTGGTTCTCTTGCTAATGAGTTAATTACAACTTTGGTATGTGCTATCTATTTTTTGTGATAATTATGTTCTATTTTTGAGAATTATGTTTTAATAGTTTTGGAGGCCCCACCAGAGATACCCAAATGGACTCAGCTGCTGCAGCCAATTAAACTGTATTGCCTGAGAGTAGAAACTCGCTCCTAAACTTCATCTCAAGTGGCAACAGAACATTACTTTCAGTGATTCTGTTTCTCTGTTTTCTTTTTTCTGCCTCTAGTTTTCTGTTTCCTTTGTTTTGTTCGTTTGTTTGTGGCTCTGGTTCTTGGCAAAATATGGCTCTGATTTTGCCTTGCTTGGGACTAAAAATTTATTCCTCAGCAGTGGCAGCAATGATAAGGAATCCTTCTCCTGATGAAATTTGTTGGAAGGTAGGCATCAGGGATATATTGAAAGTTTAGGTGACAGATGACGGAAAATCTGGTTAGTCTTTTTGAGTGGCTGTACTGCTCACACTGCTCAAGAAATGTCTTGTGCATTCATTCTTAAAGAAGAACAGCACTTTAAGGCCTGTACTTAAGTTTCTGTTGTTAATTTTGGACCTAGTTGAGTCATAAACAGACACTGCTTCTTTTCTTTGCATGTTTGAAAAAACAGTCTTTTCAACTGGTCATAAAAATCTTGTACTTTGTGTGCACTTTAGGAATACCTAGTCGAGACAGACAAATATTAGATACCATGGTATCTTAAATTTATCAGAATTTGTTTTGATTGACTTATACAGATTAACAAGTTTATATAATACTTGCATAAGGGAACAAAGGAATACTCAAAGAAAAAAGAAACTGAACTTTGAATAACCACTTGGATATGCTAGCCTTTAAAGAAGAATCCATTTTCAAGAAATTGCTAGCTGAGGAACATTTTTTATGTAAGAATCCGAATCCACACAAAGTGAATCCTTGGAGAAACTAAGCTGGTTTAATACTTTTAGCTTAAAAACAGCTTTATGAAAACCACAATGAGATACCACTTCACACCCACTAGGATGGCTATAATCAAAAAGACGAACAATAACAAGTGTGGGTGAGGATGTAGAGAAACTGGAACCCACATATATTGCTGGTCAGAATACAAAACGGTGCAACAACTTTGGAAAACAGTTTTGCAGATTCTTAAAAAGTTAAAATAGCGTTACCATATATCCCAGCAATTCCACTCATGGGTATATACCCAAGAGGTTGAAACATATGTCCTCACAAACACTTATACATAGCAGGATTATTAATAAAACCCAAAAGTGGCAAGAGCCCAAATGCCCATCAACTGATGAAAGGGGAAAAATGTGGTATAGACATACAATGGACTATTAGCAACCATAAAAAGGAATGAAGAATCAATGACGCTATAACATGAGGATGAACCTTGTAAACATTCTGCTAGGTGAAGGAGGCCAGACATGAAAGGCCATATATTGTATGATTCCGTGTATATGAAAGATCCAATAGGTAAATCCATAGAAACAGAAAGCAGATTAATGGTTGCCAGGGGTTTGGGTAGAAGAGACTAGGGAGAGACTGCTAACAGGTATGAGGTTTGCTTGGCAATGATTAAAATGTTCTAGAATTAGGTAGTGGTGATGGCTGCACAACTTTGTGCATAAAGCAAAAATCACTGATTTATATACTTTAAAAGGATGAATTTTATGGTATGTGAATTATATATTAATTTTAAAAAATGGCTTTATGTCTTTTCCCAGATTATGTGGTACATAATACAAGTACAAAATTTTATTTTACTTTTTAAGATTTGGGTTGGTTTTCTCATGGAGAGACTAGTTAATGTGAAATTCCTAAACTTTATATTACTGGCTTTACTTAATGGACAAGCTAATGTACCTTCTAATAATGCTTAAGATTATGAAAAATGAAACGTTGGGTAATAAGTAAAATGAATTATAATTGTGAAAAACTCTCATATCCTCAATCACTGAGTTGCTTGGAGTGTCAGTGTAAATAGAACTTTGAATTTATTAGTTAATTTTAAGACCTAGAATTCATATTAAATTTAATTAATAAAAAATCTTTTAATATCTCAACAATTTCTAAATAAGACAGAATATAACACACAACATATAAATACACATTTATGTACATAAAAATACTCCTTTTAATGCATTATAGAGTGGCTTTACCTTGGATCATGTTAAGCAAATGTCAAAAGGATACTGTGGATGGAGGTTTTTTGTTTTCTTTTAATGTGTGCTTATGAAACTTACTGGGCTGCTAGAATGCTTGTATATGACTGTTCTCAATATCTACCTCTGAGTTTTCTCTATAAAATAGAAACTAGTTAATTAGGTTAAAATTGTAATTAATATGGGTGGGTGATTCTAAACTAAAAAATCAGTGGCAAAGATATATGAATATATATTCAAGGCAATGGATGTGTTTTTATTTATCAAAGGAAAGGGGGGAAATCTTTCCATACAGTAAGATACCTGAAATATCAATGAAGAGACTCTAAGACAGAACTTGGATGGATATAATAAATTGCAAAAGTTTGAGGAACTGAACAATTTACCCTGATTTATTGTACCCGCAAATGGTTAAGTCTGAAGAACAAAAAAACATGTAAAAAGTTTCACTAACAGGCTCCATTTTCATGGAGCTATAGATAGGATAATTAAAAAAATAGTGAATCATTTACAGACAAATGTATCATTGCAAGATTAGAATTTGGCTTTCTCTTTGTTAAAATGACTAATTTGATCTTAGAATATGTGGTGAGAGCAAATTTTATTTAATCAGGAACAGCAAGCTAACCACTAAGGACCAGAAGTTGTACTTCATATACCTACAAAATCTGTGCAGTGCTAAAAACTGATTGGGTATTTATGCTCTGTTTTATAGGGTCCTAGACCTACAGGTAATAAGGAAGATTACTACATGAACTTAATAGAATTATTTTGGGGACCTCATAATTAAAGGTGGTACAAGTGAAGCCTGGCAGAGATATTGCTTTGGCTCCCATTGCAAATTATAAAAATATGATTTAGTGTGCTATAATCTGATGTAAAATGGCAAAGGTGGTAGGAGGAAGTTAAAGATGCCATCAATGTTAATATATACCCTTATTTCATGTAGTTTTAAGAAACAAAAATGCTAAACTATGACATTCCATCAATTCTAAAATACATCTCAATTCTTGAAATGGCAAGATACAAATGGGCATCTTAGAATCGGTGAAATTATGGTAATATACAATTGAGAAACTCATCTTCGAACAAGAATTTTAAAAAAGTGATAAAATTAAAACGTCATGAGCTCACTTTCCCTAAAATAGTCTAAAAAGACTTTGTATTACCTACAGATTCACAAATGATCAGGTAAGACAATTAAATCTGTACCTTTAATCACCAGATTTGGTTTATCATTTTACTGGTGGCTGGCACCAAATATTAAAATAGGATGAAAAGGTTTTCAGAAAGTGAAGATGCTTCTAGGGAAGCCATATAAGAGGCCATGTAAAGGTTCTCACTCTTAAACTAATGACAAACTGAGTTTTAAAATCATTACAATTAATTTACATATTCATTCCACCAGAAGAGCCTGAGGCCTACCATGACTCCATGGTATGTCTAAAAAGGGACAATATAAGACATATATGGTTCACAATATTGTTTACAAAAAATGTCATAAGTTAAATAATTCAAATTATTTGAGTCCTGTTTTGATCAGTGCACAAGTTATTAATCACAAGTGGTGAATACAAAAAGGAACTTGTCGATCAACATTAGGAGGCCATCCCCAGGCACCTATCGTATAATTTCCAGTAATCATAATACGAGCACTTTTGATTGATAACCAAGATGGCATCAAACACTTCCTAATGGTATCTGCTGGCCTATTTTGACATTAGGCCATCAGTTAGAGTTGAGGTATGCACTGAAGTCAGATCACCATGTTCAACTCCTCAAAACACTCCAGGCCTTTAGAAGTAATGGCCTCTGTGTAATTTTTATTGAATCTCCCTTACACACATATACACCCATGTGTGACTATAAGTAGTTTTCAGTATAGAAGTATCACATACATTTTGGTAGTTTATTCCTAGGTATTAGATTTATCCCTAGTATTTGATATTTCCAATTCTATTGCATTAATGGTATTTTATAAAATTCATTTCCTCAGTAGTTGTTGCTGGCACATAAAAATATACTTGATTTTTATATATTGACTTTGTATCCAGTGGTTTTGCTAAATACATCTACTAATTCCAAAAGTTTTTTTTGTAGATTCTTTGGGGTTTTTATATATATACAATCATCTCAACTGTGAATAATGACATCTTAAATTCTTCATTTCCAATATTTACAACTTTTAATTATTTTTCTTGCTATATTACACTAGCTAGGACTCTCTGAACAATGTTGAATAGAAGTTGTGAGAGTGGCTTCAATGAAAATGGGGGAAAGCGTTCAGTATTTTTAATCATAAATGTGCTGAATTTTATGAAATGCCTTTTTTCTGTATATGTTGAGATTATTATGAGTTCTTTATTTTATTCTATAACAATTGCATAGAGAGAATGTTAAACCAACATTGCATTTATGGAATAAAACTGTTTTGGTCATAAAGTATTTTATGTATCTATGGGTTCAATTAGCTGAAATTTTATTTGGGGTCTTTTGTCTATTTTAATGAGACATTTTGACCTGTAATTTTTCTGTCTTTTAATGTTGTTATTAGGCTTATCAAGAATAGGCTAGCCTCACAAAAAGACTGGAAATGTTCCCTCTTTTTAATTCTCTGGGAAAACTTGTATAAGACTGAGAATATTTACTCTATAAGTACTGGGAATAATTTACCAGTGAATCTACTTGGATCAGGAGTATTATTTGTGGGAAGATTTAAAACAACTATGAATTAATTTTTAAAGATATATAAAACTCTTCTGATATTTTATTTCTTTTTATTTCATTTTGGAAGTTGTTTTTCAAGGAATCTGTAGATTTCATCTAAGTCAGGAGCAGGCAAACTTATTTTGAAAAGGGCCAGACAGTAAATATTTTAGGCTTTGTGAATCATACTCTGTTTAACTACTCAACCCTGCTGTTGAGGGGTAGAAACAGCCATAGATAAATACTAAAAAATAGACATAGATGAGTGCCAGTAAGACTTTATTTAGCAAAATAGGCTGTGGGCCAGATTTGGTCTTTTGGCCGTAGTTTGCCAACACGGATCTGATTTGTAAAACTCACTGGCATAAAGCTGTGCATAATATCATTTTAATATCTTTATAATCTATATTGATATCCCTTTTTCATTCCTGATATTGGTAATCTGTAATAAGTCCATCTACTTTTGATGTAGTTAATGATATAGCTGGGGTTAAATCTATCACTTGCTATTCATTTTTTCTTAACTGTAAATTTTATTGAGATATATTCACATACCATATAATCCATCCAAAATTTGCAATTTGTTTTTAATCATCCTAGCTGTTCCTTTACTTCTTCTTTTTGCCTAACCTGATTAACTAGGTATTATTTTTATAATACCAATTTTTCTCCACTATAAGGTTCTGAGTTACATTCTTCTATTATCCTGTTAGCGACTTCCCAAAGATTAAAATATGCCCTGACTTATTAGAATCTTCCTTAAATTAGAAATTTACCACTTTCAGAATGACATGAGAATCTTACAATTTAACTATTTACTCCCCTCCCACCTTTTATGCAGGTATTTTATATATTTTATTTCTTCATTTATTTTAACTAATACAAGATATTATTATTATTATATTATTATTACTACTACTACTACTACTACTACTTCTTAGCCTTTCCAGTGTTCTTCATTCTTTCCTAAAGTTTAGTGTTTCCAACTGGGGACATTTTTCCTTCAACATGAAAAACTCCTTTTAGTATTTTTTGTAGTGCAGGTCTGGCAGTGATAAATTCTCTCAGTTGTTTCATTTGTGCACTTATTGACTAAAGGGTATTTCTGCTTGGTAATATGTACTGAGTATAAAAGTGTTGGTTGGAAAGTTTTTATTTTTTCCTTTTATCATTTTTTCTTTCAATATATTGCTTTTTGGCTTTCTTAATTTCTGTTGAAATTTCAGCCAAAGTCTTACTGTTGCCACCCTGAAGTTAGCATTTCTCTTTTTGGGCTTCTTAAGAAATTTCTGTCCTTAAGTATTCAGTAATTTGTTGATGATATTTCTAGATTTTTTGCTCCTCGTATATCCTGCTTTGGGTTTGTAAAGGTTCTTGAATTTGTGATTTGACGCCTTTTACCAGTTTTGGAAAATTCTAGCTAATATCTTAGTATTCAAATATTGCTTCTGCTATTTCCTCTAAATGCATGTACATTAGACCTTTTCAGCATGTCCCATGGTTCTTATGCTGTCTTCTAATTACCATCCTTTGTTTTCCTCTGTGCATAGATTTATATATTTCCTACTGACAAGCTCATAAATCCTCTGTTCTGCTATGGCTAACCTACCATTAAAATCGTTATATTTTTCTTTTCAGCTCTCTAATTAGTATTTAGCTTTTTTAAAAAGGATTCCAGTCTGCTGAAAATCTCCCTCCTCCTTTATTTTCTTGAACACATTAATCATGGATGTTTTAGTTACTTTTTGATACAATTCTATTGTTAAATTTCAGCCAATTGGTCCGTTTATTCTTTCAGCATGCCTCATAAATTTTAATAAATGCCAGATATTGTGGATGAAAAACCAGAGGATCTGGGTAATATTATTTTCTTCCAAAGAGGATAGAACTTTCTTTTGGTTGGCACATAGAATTCATCTTGATCCTGTTCAGAGCTGGTTTTAAATCTTTATTACTCATAGAATGTAACTCTTATTCCTAGAGTATGGCCCTTCTTGGATCTGTACAGGAAACCAAAGGCATTGAACAAGTCCCTCTAATTTTGTGGGATTTGAAGTCCAATCTATATTTCCCCCCCACTGGACAGCTGCTGAAACCTCTGCTAGCTTCTTCAGCCTTCTGGCTGCTGCTCTTTGGTTTTCTGGAATCTTTCCCTGTGTATGTACAGCTTAGTAGTCAACCAACTACTTTAGGGGAATCTGTAGCAGATTTTGGATCCTCCCTTCTCTGTGGGACACTGTCTTTCAATTTCCAAAGTTCAGGAACTTCCCTGTCTTCTCAACCCAATAAGACCACTGCTTTCTGCATGGGCTCTATTTCTCTGTTCACTGTGAATTAGAAAGTATCTTCAGAGTAAATAGATAAATTTGGCATTTGCATCATGTATTTCCCTTCTTTCAAGGATTGGAGTCCCTCAAATTTCTGCCTGCTTTGGTGCTCTCAAGTGCCTTCAAACAGTTCATTGTTCGTGTGTTTGCTTCTTTAGCTTTTCTAGTTGTTATAGGTTGGATAGTTGTTAACCTGATACAAGCTCTTCTGTTAAGCCTGGAACTACAATGCATATGTTATCTTACTGCTTATTTTTGAATAAGGGTAGAATTAATCAGATCAGTTATGTTGTCATCAAAAGCTCTCTATGGATAATGAAGACTTAAGAGTTATAATTTTCTTATACCAGTTTATTTCTTTGTAAACTATACTGAATATTTTCTGCTACACTGATACCTATACATACTACCCTGAAGCCTTCTGTCACAGGCCTGTGAGGCTTCTCTGAGTCAATGTCATCTGTTTTTCTGAGGTATAAAACAGTGTTTCAGTGTGTTCCAGGACTAAAACTTTCCTTTTTCTTGCAAATTCTAGATGGGAAAGTTTTTTTTCTTTTCTTTTTTTTTTTAAATGGCTGTTCCACTCATTACAGAAAGCCCTACATTCTGAAAGTGTCACCATCTACTCTTGGCATTTTCCCTTCTTTTGGTCCAGGTTTCACTGAATTTCAAAGCCATTTTCTATAGTTTATGATTTAGGGATATGGTAGATTCCTGATATGATGGTAGGTGAAGTTTTATCTCTTTCTTACAAAAGTTAGGTTGTTTTGAGTTGGCAATTAAGAGAAGTAAAAACACATCTATTCTTGAGATCATGAGGTCTACTTGGAAGGAAAAATTCTAAAGGACTGGGTGACTCATTCAAACATGCATTTTTAATGGAAGTGGGGCAAAAGTTGGTTCTTGGGGGAGCAAAATAATCTTAGCTATTACAATGTCTGGTGGCCTCCCAAAGAGCTACCTTACATAAACAGATATAAACTGTTTCTGTGGCATTTGAATTTCGTGTGTGGAGGGCATTAGCAAACATCAACAACAAAAACATCTAAAAGGCTCCTGGGGAGGGGTGATAATTTTAAAAAAAGACTGAGAAACACTACATAAGAAGGATGATCTAAGGATAGTTAAAATTAGGGTGGATTGTTTTTCCTTGAGAACTCAGTAGATAATGCTGTGGATAGAATATAATCTGTTCAAATCTGAAACAAGCCAAAATATTTTTATATTTGTTCTAAGAAATGTTTAAGGGACCTTGATGACTACAAGTAGCCAGTGAAAGATATATATCCTCATGTATTTACATTCTACCTATTATAAATCAATTACATATATCCAAACATATACAATGGTCAACAAAATCTTGTGTACAATACTCACTGAACACCAAAACATAAGAAAATCCACTTTTATATTATGTATGAACCATGAAACTGTATAAGTGAAACACAAATGATAAAGTCATATAATTGAAGAGGAACACACATGATTTCTTAATATTTCTGTTTTTCAGTTTACAATGGAACAATGAAGACAAGTGATTACTTTGGATGATTTATATAACTTAGAGAATACATCCATTAATTATTGGGAATTAGCATTTATGATCTGAAGATTCTTCTAGATTTATGTTTTCTTAATTCACTATGCTGGATACGGTAGTATGTATTCAGCAAGTATTAATTAATCCATACTTGGTTATCATGTCTACACCTATAAGATGGCCCATCTGGTATCAAGGTAATCATATTAGAAATGAGCAAAGAAACATCTCTCTAAATGATGATTTTCTACATAAATAAAAACCTGTGCTTACAAAAACTACTTGATGGAGAAAAACATAACAGAAAGTAACCAAATATACTTTGGTGGTTGTACTTGTGTGTTATGTAATTTAAAGTTCCATTTTCTCAGGGAAATGCCTGAAAAAAATGGTGAAGTGAAATACTTTATAGTTTTTACCATATTGTTTTGAAGTTAAAAATTCCAAGGATGCTATAAGATCTGTTAACTTTGTAAGCAGACACAATGAATCTGGAAAAAAAATACATTCCTTTGGACAATCTGTGTGCATGCTATGTAAAACTAAAATGCTATAAAGCAATATAATTTCATTTATCTAATATATCAAGTGTATAATTAATAAACAAAACATGCAATAGGAAAACAGACCAACTAAACCCAACATAGACCAAACAGTCTGCAGCCTTCTTTTTCTTTGGAATTAAGAGCTTTTTGTTAGTATACTAACTGAAGACACCCTATATATTATACAAACACTTACCAAAATATGGTACTATCTGAATATCAAAAGTAGTTAATAGCTAAACATTAGTACCAGATCTCATATTTTAATTTTTTCTTACACAGTAAAGCAGTAACAGAATTCATTGTGTCACATATTTTGGTTTAAAATATGCTTTTAAAGCAGCAGTACTTCACTTTTTAAAAAAAAATAAAATATTTTACACATCTTCAATATAAAAAATAAACACTAGTAGAACTGGTCTTGTTGAAGAGTTAAGACCCTGGAGTCCTGTACTCCTTATTGCTTAGTTTCTTCCTGTTCCAAATATTTAAGAGACTATGAAGCAACTCTGGGAGACAGTAAGGTTCATTCAGAACACCAACACTCCATGGGCACAACTTTGAAAACCTCTACCTTAATAAAACTGAAATGCTCAAGATTCAAAGCCAACACTTACATTCATTCAGCTCACCAAAATCACAATTAACTGGAAAATTTAAATATTAATAATCAAAATTCACATTCTGAAAGGTGTGCCATAACATGATAGTCATCTGTCCTTTAAAATATATATAATTGACTTTTAAAAGTACAAAGTAACTGTGCCAGTTTGAATGTATTACGTCTCCCCAAACGCCATTGTCTTTGATGTAATCTTGTGTGGGCAGACATTATCAGTGTTGATTAGACTGTAATTCTTTGAGTGTTTCTGTGGTGATGGGCCCTACCCACTGTGGGTGATGACTCCGATTGGATAATTTCCATGGAGGTGTTGGACCCGCCCGTTCAGGGTGGGTCTAAGTTGAGTCACCGGAGCTATATAAATGAGCTGACGAACGGGGGGAACTCAGTACAGTTGTGAGTGACATTTTGAAGACGAACTACAACCAAGAGGGACACTTTGAAGAAAGCACAGGAGCTGCAGATGAGAGACAGTTTGAAGATGGCCGTTGAAAGCAGACTCTTGCTCTGGAGAAGCTGAGAGAGGACAAATATCTCAAGTGAAACTAAGAGTGACATTTTTGAGGAACTGTAGCCTAGAGAAGAACATCCTGGGAGAAAGCCATGTTGAAAACAGAACTTTGGAGCAGACACCAGCCACGTGCCTTCCCAGCTAACAGGTTTTCCAGACGCCATTGGCCATCCTCCAGTGAAGGTACTCAATTGCTGATGTGTTACCTTGGACACTTTATGGCCTTAAGACTGTACTGTGTAACCAAATAAACCCCCTTTATAAAAGCCAGTCCATTTCTGGTGTTTTGCATTCCGGCAGCCTTAGCAAACTAGAACAGTAACTCATCTAATACTTCTTATCATGCATGCGGTAACAGAGATATAATTACATAGCACAATACTATTTACTACTTCACAGAATCTGGTACATGCTATTTCATTTTATTCTCACACAGGCTTGTAAGGTGGTATTCGCATGTCTGAGTCTCATCTTTCAGATGAATGCATACTTATTATTATCACATATATTAAGAACTACTTACAACCACAGAGCTAGGGATCATGTCTGTTTTGTTTTGTGCCATATACCTGGCACCAAGTATATACAATCTGCACATAATACGCATCTAATAAATGAGTGAATGAATAAATGACTAAAAAGAAAAACAGATGGAATTCCACAAAGTTGGAAACTTGCTGAATATCTGAGACTGATTAGTAATAGTACATACCTATATTTCTTCCTTCCTTTCTTTTCTTTCTTTCTTCCCCTCCCTCCCTCCTTCCCTCCCTCTCTCTCTCTCCCGCTTTCTCTCTTTCTTTCACCTAACTATATTAACTAAATTTTCTGTTATTTATGTACTACTGCAGGATAAGTGTCTGTGCTAATCATATTATCTCTCCCTTCTTTACAATCTCCTACATCCCTCAATTTCCATAATTTGCTCTTGCTATTTCCATTAATGTCTTTCTTTATTAGCTGAGATTCAGGCCTGGTTATTTTCTGCTTCTAGAAATTGGACCTATATTAGCTAAAATTAAGATATAAATAACTGTAAATGAAATAAACTTGATAGAAGAACTAAGTAATTTTGAATACTTGACAGTGTTTTAAAAATAAGGATGAGAGGAGAACCTAAGATGGCAGCTAGGTGAGACAGGGCAAAAAAACACCTCCATGAAAAATACCAGATAAAAGCCAGAAAGTGACCCAGAACACCAGTTCGAGCAATGCACCAGCCGGAAAAGGTCTGCTAAATACACAGGGACTGTGCATTTGGTGAAACCAGGAGTCTGCATTCTGAAACGAGTGAGCGAGCTGGCCGAAAGTCTGGCGGCCGAGCTGCAGTGTGGGTTGGCATTTGGAGATGGACTAGTTCTTTAAAAAACAAACAAACCCAGGAGCAGCTGCAGATACAGTGGTGAGAAGCGTGCAGTGAAGTGCGGCAGGAACGGGCTGTGCCAATGCCTCAATATCTGGTGTGCAAGATAGCCCTTCCCACACCTGCTGCTAATTGTCTTGGAGCCAGGAGGGCAGAGAGGAGCCAAAAGGAGAAAGAAACCATGCCCCTTGCAGCTATCTTCCGGTGGGCTGGGGATGCTCCTGTTTGTGGCCAGAGTCACAGCCCACAGCCACGCCAAGGGTCCCAGTGTGACAGGGAGTGTTTCCTGCAGCACCGCACACATGCCACAATATCAGCCATGGACAGTGGCCTTTAGTGCACCCACAGCTAATTGTCCCAGAGCTAGGAAGGTGGAGCTATGCAAAAAGGGGGGAATTAACAAGCCTCATTCAGCCATCTTTACAGCAGGCTGGGAATGCCCCTGCATGGCCCGGTGGCCCAGGGCTTCCCTGGAGGGCTGGTGCGCACTTGTGATGTGGCACAGTCTTCCCTCAGCAGAGGTCCTGGAAGAGCACAGCTGAGGAGGGGGACCTGCTCGGAAATCCCAGGGACCCTACATCAATACCAAGACCTGTGGGTCATCGGCAGAGACAATCTGTGGCAAGACTGAAATGAAGGCTTAGACTCTTGCAACAGCCTTAAATCTCCAGGAACACCTAGGAGGTCTGATTATTAAAGCTGTCCTGCCTCCCTAACCACTCAGACACACGCTCCACATTCAGGGCAGACAGCACCAACAACAAACTCAAATTTAGTACACTAACTGAACCCCACAAGAATCAGATCCCCACACACCACAAAGACAAAGTTGGGGAGAACTGACTTGAGGGGAATAGGTGACTTGCGGATGCCATCTGCTGGTTAGTTAGAGAAAGTGTACACCACCAAGCTGTAGATCTGACAAACTAGAGATTGGCCTTTTTCATATCCTGAAAGAACCCTATCAAGTAAAGCAACTGCCAAGAGGCCAAAAACAACAGAAAATTTTAAAGCATATGATAAAACCAGATATTCCAGTTTGCTAATGCTGCCAGAATGCAAAACACCAGGAATGGTTGGCTTTTATAAAAGGGGTTTATTTGGTTACACAGTCAAAGTCTTAAGGCCATAAAGTGTCCAAGGTAACACATCAACAATCGAGTACCTTCACTGGAGGATGGCCAATGGTGTCCGGAAAACCTCTGTTAGCTGGGAAGGCACATGGCTGGTGTCTGCTCCAAAGTTCTGGTTTCAAAATGGCTTTCTTCCAGGATGTTCCTCTCTAGGCTGCAGTTCCTCTCTAAAATGTCACTCTTAGTTGCACTTGGGATAATTGTCCTCTCTCAGCTTCTCTGGAGCAAGAGTCTGCTTTCAATGGCCGTCTTCAAACTGTCTCTCATCTGCAGCTCCTGTGCTTTCTTCAAAGTATCCCTCGAGGCTGTAGCTCCTCTTCAAAACGTCACAGCTGCACTGAGTTCCTTCTGTCTGAGCTTATATACTGCACCAGTAATCAAGGCCCACTCTGAATGGGCGGAGCCATGCCTCCGTGGAAATTATCTCATCAGAGTTATCACCTACAGTTGGGTGGGGCACATTTCCATGCAAACAACCTAATCCAAACATTCCAACTTAATCCCCACTAATATGTCTGCCCCACAAGATTGCATCAAAGAACATGGCTTTTTCTGGGGGACATAATACATTCAAACCACCACATTTCACCCCCTGGACCCCAGAAAAACATATTCTTTCCAAATGCAAAGAATATGCAAAATACATTCATCCCAACACAATATCACAAAATCTTAGATCATTTCAGTAACAATAGTTAAGTACAAGATCTCATTAAATCAGTTACAGGTGTGGTCTGCCCAAAAGCAAAATTACCCTCTGACTGTGGACCTGTAAACTTAGAACAAGTTATGTGCTTCCAATATACAAAGGAGGGACATTCATAGGATAAACATACCCACTGCCATAAGGAGAAACAGTAAGGAAAACAGGTTTAACAGGACCAAAACAGTTCCTAAAACTGGCAGGACAAACCCCATTAGATTTCAAAATCTGAGAGTCATTAACAGGATGACATTGCATCCTTGGGGCTTGAGAGACTGGTAGTCTAACCCATCCTAAGGGCCTTTGAGGTAGCCCTTTCCTGTCCAAACACTTGGGTGAGTGCTCCACACATTCGGGAGACCACCTTCTTGACTCCACCCTCCTCAAACATCGTGGAAGCACCCGGATTCCCTTCCATCTCCAGGGCACATGCTCAACCCCTTCAGAACAGTGTGGTGGCAGCCAGGCTTTCCCCAATTCCCTAGGAATGTGCTCCACCGTCTTTGGGGCTTGGGGTAGCAGAACATTTCCTGAGCATCCAGGCAGAAGGCCTGCTCTCGACCTCCAGGGCAAACTCACCCTTTCCATGTGTGTGGGCTGCTCCGCTCTCCCAGCCCGAGACCTCTTGACTCCAGACCTCAACCTCCATGGCTCTGTCTTTGATGAAATTTTTCCTTCAGTTTGTTCCTTGTCTGTCTCCTCCAGTCCAGACTGGCAGCATCTCTGTCTATAAAGATCTTCCAAAAATTCTGTTGGCTTTGCATGAAGCACACAGGGGTCAAAGCCATCAGACAAGAGGATTTTCCACAAATCCTTTCTGCTTAACTCCTTTTCCAATCTTGGCTTGTACTGAAATGGTGGCTGGGTTCCATGTTTGGTAACATCCTCATGTTGGGCTGTAGCTTCCGGGATTCCACCCCCAGGAAACCTGTAATTTTCTAAGCCATCAGCTTCTGGTTTCTTTGAACCCGAGTCCAGTTCTAAGTTTATTTCTCTCCACTCGCATTTTACTTTAAGCTACAAGGAGAAGCCAGGGCACATCCTCCACACGTAGTCTGGAGAATCTCCTCAGCTAAGTATTCCAGGTTGTCGCTTTCAAATTCTTCCTCCCATCTGACACCAGGACTCAATTTCGCCAAATTCTCTGCCACTTTAAAACAAGGATTGCTGTTCTTCCAGTTCGCAACAACACATTCATCATTTCTGTTCAAGTCCTCGTCAGAAGTATCTTTAGAGTCCATATTTCCCTAAACAGTCTCTTCAAAGCAGTTTAGGCCTTTTCTATCAAGCTCCTCACAATTCTTCCAGAAACTTCCCCTTATCCATTTAAAAAGCCATTCCAACATGTTTGGTATTTGCAAACACAGCAGCATCAGCACCCTACTTCTCTGGTACCAAAATCTGTCATAGTTTGCTAATCCTGCCAGAATGCAAAACACCAGGACTGGATTGGCTTTTATAAAAGGGGTTTATTTGGTTACACAGTTACAGTCTTAAGGCCATAAAGTGTCCAAGGTAACACATCAGCAATTGAGTACGTTTACTGGAGGATGGCCAATGGCATCCGGAAAACCTCTGTTAGCTGGGAAGGCATGTGGCTGGTGTCTGCTCCGAAGTTCTGGTTTCAAAATGGCTTTCTCCCAGGATGTTCCTCTCTAGGCTGCAGTTCCTCTCTAAGTTGCACTTGGGATAACTGTCCTCTCTCAGCTTCTCTGGAGCAAGAGTCTGCTTTCAATGGCCGTCTTCAAACTGTCTCTCATCTGCAGCTCCTGTGCTTTCTTCAAAGTGTCCCTTTTGGCTGTAGCTCCTCTTCAAAACATCACTCACAGCTGCACTGATTTCCTTCTGTCTGAGCTTATATACTGCTCCAGTAATCAAGGCCCACCCTGAATGGGCAGAGCCATGCCTCCAAGGAAATTATCTCATCAGAGTTATCACCTACAGTTGGGTGGGGCACATTTCCATGCAAACAACCTAACCCAAACATTCCAACTTAATCCCCACTAATATGTCTGCCCCACAAGATTGCATCAAAGAACATGGCTTTTTCTGGGGGACACAATACATTCAAACCAGCACACCAGACGATATGGAGACCCTAAACTCAAACACCCAAATCAAAAGGTCAGAAGAGACACAGTACTTGGAGCAATTAATCAAAGAACTAAAGACAAACAATGACAGCATGACACAGGATATAAAGGGTATGAAGAAGAGCATGGCACAGGATATAAAGGACATAAAGAAGATCCTAGAAGAGCATAAAGAAGACATTGCAAGAGTAAATTAAAAAACAGATGATCTTATGGAAATAAAAGAAACTGTTGACTGAATTAAAAAGATTCTGGATACTCACAGTACAAGACTAGAGGAAGATGAAAAAGGACTCAGCGTCCTCGAGGACCACAGAACGGAAAATGAAGGAACAAAAGAAAGAATGAGGAAAAAAATCGAAATGGATCTCAGGGATACGATAGATAAAATAAAATGTCCAAATTTAAGACTCATTGGTGTCCCAGAAGGAGAAGAGAAGGGTAAAGGTCTAGAAAGAGTATTCAAAGAAATTGTTGAGGAAAACTTCCCAATTCTTCTACACAATATAAATACACAAAGCATAAGTACTCAGCAAACTCCAAATAGAATAAATCCAAATAAACCCAGTCCGAGACATACTCTGATCAGACTATCAAATACTGAAGAGAAGGAGCAAGTTCTGAAAGCAGTAAGAGAAAAGCAATTCACCACATACAAAGGAAACAACATAAGACTAAGTAGTGACTACTCAGCGGCCACCATGGAGGCGAAAAGGCAGTGGCATGACATATTTAAAATTCTGAGAGAGAAAAATTTCTGAGCAAGAATACTTTATCCAGCAAAACTCTCCTTCAAATTTGAGGGAGAGCTTAAATTTTTCGCAGACAAACAAATGCTGAGAGATTTTGCTAATAAAAGACATCCCCTACTTCAGATACTAAAGGGAGCCCTAATGACAGAGAAACAGAGAAAGGAGAGATACAGAGAAATTTAACAGACATATGTAGAACATTACATCCCAAATCACCAGGACACACATTCTTCTCTAGTGATCATGGATCTTTCTCCAGAATAGACCATATGCTGGGACATAAAACAAGCCTCAGTAAATTTAAAAAAATGGAATTCATTCAAAGCACATTCTTTGACCACAATGGAATACAAAGAGAAGTCAATAACCATCAGAGACTTAGAAAATTCACAAACACCTGGAAGTTAAAAATGAGGGGGAGATGAAAACATTCCTGGATAATCAAAAGCTGAGGGACTTCATTACCAGTTGATCAGTCCTATAAGAAATGCTAAAGGGAATTGTGCAGGGTGAGAGGAAGAGACACTAAACAATTGACTGAAACCACATGAAGAAATAAAGATTTCTAGTAAAGATCACATGGTAAATATAAACACCAATACTGCTGTATTTTTGATTTGTAACTCCACTATTTACTTCCTACAGGATCTAAAATACATAAAGTGTAAATTGTAAATGATAAATCAGTGGTTTTGGACTCAATGTAAAATATGTAATTTTTGACAAGAACTACATAAAGGTGGGGGAATGGAGGAGTACAGGAACATAGTTTGTGTCCTATTGAAGTTAAATTGGTATCAAAGAAAAACAAGAGTGTTATAGATTTAAGATGTTAAATTTAAGCTCCATGGTAAACACAAAGAAAGTATCAGAGAATATAACCACAGAGATGAAAAGTAGAGTATGGGTTACGAGAAGTGGGGGAAGGGGCAATGGGGAGTTAAGAAAGGAGTGTAGGGGTTCTGTTTGGGGTGAAGGGAAATTTCTAGTAATGGATGGTAGGAAGGTGATGGCATTGCAACATTCTAAATGTGATTAATCCCACTAATGGAATGCTAGGCAGGGGTTGGAATGGGAATATTTAGGCTGTATAAATGTTTCCACAATTGAAAAAAAAACAAAACAGAATAAAAAAAAAGACAGTCTAAATAGATAATGACAATTAAATGCCAAGGATGAGCCTGGATGGGATCTGAGGATGGAGGAGAGGAGGCTCAAAGGGACACACTTGGGACATAAGAAAAAAAAAAAGGAAATATAGAACGTAAGCTTTGTATCAATGCTGAATTTCTTGAACTTCTTAGCTGCGCTTAATGGGATTGCATAAAAGAATATTCTTGTTCATGGGAAATGTATATGTGAATTATACTGTTTGTTCAAGGATGTGTGCAGCCTGCTCTCATACGTTCAGAAGACAGAGCAATAGATGATGGATGATAAATAGGGAGAGAAGGTGGGGGAGGGAGGGAGGAAGGGAAAGAAAGAAATGGTGGTGTGACAGGATGTTAAAGTTGGTGGATCGGGGTATCGGGGGAGGGGGATTGGGGTATGCTGGAGTTTGTGTATGCATTTTGTATTGTTTTTGCCACTGTTCCTGTAAGTTTAAATTTATTTCAAAATAAATATAAAAAAAAAAAAACAATAAGGATGAACCTTTTGTAGGAATTTGGTCAATAATGATTGATCTTGATTCCCTTTCAAAATTAGTTTCATAATTAAATGATGGGTTCCAATGGGCACATTTCCACCAACTCTGAGTAGTGTCAAATACTAGAATGTCAATCAACCACATGCCATTCTATAGGAAGCAAAAAGAAAGATGTAGAATACAAGAAGTAGACACAGCCTATAGAGAATTTTGCCAATAAGAGTGGCAAGATACTTTAAAACATAAGCCTTCAAGGAATTTTTTGATCTGGAAGAGGCCTCCTCCTCTGTCAGTTGTAATCTGTAATATCTTTTTATATATGAGAAGTTCAGGATTTTACACCGTTTATCAATGAAGCTGCTTCAATTGCCCAAATTTCTTTTTCTTTCTACATTTGTCTTTAAAAATTTAACCAGATTTTAAAAATAGGTAGATTTGCAGAGTAAAAGAAAATGAAATTAACCACCACCCATGCGCTTTAAGATAGACCTAGATAATGACAGTAGGATTATTTTCTATTTGTCTCATTGAACAAATTTTTCAAGTCCCAGACACCTCATCTGTTCCCAATGAATAAAGAGAGTGATATGGATTTGCTCATGCCCAGCATGTGTCTGGTATCCTGTTAACATAGCTGAGTGAACCAAACTGGCATGTGAGTCAAGAGCAGTCTCTAAGGGTAGGCTTCCAATCTGGCAGAGGAATTCTAATCACAGGATGCTCTTCATTTGACGATCACTAACCACTTCCTTAATCTCTGGTTCTATCCAATTCTTTCACCTTCATTACAACATCCTCTAAATTTCCCAGATCGCTTTATCTGTGTGAGTTGTACTTTATCTTTTACCCCTGAAGTTAGTTTCCAATTTGCCACATTCCATTCTTCCTCACAACTCAAACTGATTCTCTTCTGTGGCATCCTTCTTACTTAAAAGTTTTCTAGTTCTCACTTCTCTTCATCTTCTCTCACTATGTCCCTGATCACTATTTTCTTAAGCACTAAACTCCCAGTTTGAGATCTCTTTCCTCTGCCCTGGCATTTCCCTTCTCACTTTGGATAAAGCACCTAGGACCATGACTTTTCTTATTTTCCGCACCTACAATTTTTTTTTCTTTTTTACTAATTTCCTTTTAAAAATTATCTTTTTAAATGAACAATTTTTAACAATCAAGAAAATAACATTAAATATGAACTGCCATTTCTGGCAATGTAGTAGATATATTATGAAAAATTCTTCCACTCCCAAACACTTAGAAATAGAGTTGGGAAAACTGAAACAAATGACCTGTTAAATTACAAATTGAGCTTGCAAAAAAGAAAGGAAAATCTCCATAGAAAAAAGGTTTTGGGAGTCTTTGCAGATGAAAAATTTGAAGCTTGGGTCCAGGCCCAGAGGGGTGTAGGAACTGAAATCCCCACTTGAAGCCAAAATGCTTAAAGGGAAACAAACAAAATTTAGTGTCTCAGTCCAAGCCCCAGTTGGCCCACAAATTGACCCACTGGTGGTGTTTCTAATGTATACATTTCAGGAAGAAGGGAAATGACCCCCAAATGAAAGTCTAAGATGCATGAAAAATGGTGACCAAATAAAAATGGAAAATATAATTTTGGGAGAAAGAAACCAAAACATAATTAAAACACTGGACAAAAAATATGTAAATGGGGTATGGAGGGTAGCAGAGCTAAAGCACACTATAGTCCTTTTTTTTCCCCTAGGTGGGAGTAGAGCTTATTATCTTTAAATTTACTATTTAGTAAAGTGCATATATTTGGGACATTATATTTGGCACTAAAATTATAGAGTATTATTTCCAGAATAATCGAAGGAAGAGATGAAATAAAAAATAATTCAATTAAAAACCAGTCAGGGAAGAGGGAAAGACAGAACAGTAAGAAAAATAGACTAGTAAAAAAAAAACAAAAACAAAAGAAACAAAAACTCAGAAAGCATAAAATATTAGAAATAATTCCAAATATATCAGAAATCACAGTAAATGCAAATAGATCAGTTAACAATCCAGCTTTATGCTGTTTACAAAAGATAAAACTAATACATATGATCACAGAAAGACTGAAAGTAAAAGGATGTAAACAGTTATAGAGCAGTAATGAAAGAAATTGGGTATTTCCACATAAGACAAAATAGACTCTAAAACAAAACACATTATTAGGGATAAAGAAATTCATACTGATAAAATGATTAAATCACTAGAAAGATAAAAGAATCCTAAACTTGCACCTGATTAAATAACCTGACAACATATAAAGCAAAAGAGGGCAAACAAATCCCCATCAAAGTTGAGAGATTTTAACTGAGATTTCTGAGTAATTACCAAATGAAACATATAAAAAGTTTGTAAGTAAACAGAAGTTTTGAACCGCGTGGATAATAATTTTCATATACTAGATATATAGAGAACCCTACACTTAAAATTTAGAGATACATATTTTTGTAAAGCACACACATATTTACTAAAATTACCAAATATTAGGTCATACATCAGTTTGAATAATCAAATTTTACAAACCAAATTTCAATAATCAATACCATACAAAACACATTCTCTGACCACAATGTTATTCCTGTACATAAAAGAGAAACTTGAAATTTCAGGACAGATTTTTCTCTCTTTGAAAACTAGTCTCCAGCAATGAATTGATCACATTTGACTACTGCATTAATAATTTCAATTCATTTAAGATTCCTCATATATAAGGAATCCTTGCACTCAAAAGATGTATGAACTAATTATCTGTTATTGAAAATGTTCTGTTAGTACATAAGCTAATTTCTTGTATATTGTAGGGTAAACAATAATTAAGCAGGAAAAATTACATTCTAATTTTATTTAACAACAGAAATACGAAACTAAATTTATAACGTATTTTAGGAAAATTAAGGAAAATTGGAAAATTAAGGAACTTATACATAATGATACAATTTAGACAATATCATAAATAGGTTAATGTGTATTACAAGCAAAGTTATTAAGTTTGTTTTTGAACACTAAAGGTTTTTATTTCATCTTGAATAAAATTTTCATACACTCTTTCAAAGACACACCAAGATTTATTTTTTAATTTATACAAAAAGAAAAATGAGGAAACTGACTTCTGGCATTGAAGTGTGTAGAGATCCATTGATTTGCTCTGCAATGAAATTGGTAAAAACTATAATAAAACAACTATTTACAGGCTTTGATCCTAAGGACAAACAGCAAATGAAGAAACTTTTACTCAAGAACATCTACAAAGATTTTGTAATACAGGCAAGAGTCTGTGGTATTTGAATTATAAACACCTCCTCCCTTTCCCCTCCCAGCTCTGCAAGGCAGATACTTCAGTTCATACTGCTACAGTCAAGAAAACAGGGCTCTCTGTCATCCCCAGTTTCAATCATACAGCTTTCTTCCTAGGAGGAGCAAGATGTCAGTGTTTCTGAACCAATCCCCATCTACCTGTTCCTGGGGCTCCAGCCAAGATAAGGAAGGTGAGTGGTGGAGACTCTCTTTTGCTGCCATGACTCCATTCATGGAACACAGGTTTTTTTATCGGGCCTTGTGCACTGAGAAGACTGATGCCCTGATCCTCCCTGCCCTGGCTCAAGAGGTGGTAGTTCCATGTCAGGACTAAGGCCACTTCACTGCCACTTAGCGCTTAGCTCCTAAAGAGAAGTCTGTAGGACTAGAGAGTAGTCTGTCTCCATCCTCAACTCTCGAGCTCTGGCTCAGAGATTTTGCATGGGTTGGTTTAAAAGAGATATTTCCTAAATGCTTCCTAAAGGAACTGATTCAATTTTCAACAGAGAATGGAGAAGTTCAAGCCTAAGAGTACTCTTAAGAACAATGGAAGTTATAATGAAAGGCAACTGGGAGGAGATCTGTGGATTTAATGAAGATACAGTCAAGACTTTAGGCTGATAATCTACAGGACAGAACCTGGGAATAAGACAGCTGGGAGGATCCCTCCTGGGGTTAAAACAAATATCAAACACTGACCTCAGAAACTATTCCTTCAAATTAGCCATATTTTGATCAGGTTAGTTTGCAAAGCAGTTTATGCTCCAGGACATCTCTGAAAACAACTGAGTAATCAGTCTCAATTAGTGGAGTTTGGCAGCTGGATGTGATCAGAGAGAAAGGAGGAAAGTCCACCAAAACCACTATCATTCCAGGGTGACTGCGGTTATACCCAAGACCTTGTCTCCCTAAGGAATATCAGGAACTTAACACTGTGGAAGGAGAAATAGACTTCAATAAAATAATCCAGCCAGTTACTAAACAAATAAAAAAGTAAATAACAATAACAAGCCCTGGAGATGGGGAAGCAGTATCAGAGCTGTCACAATATATTGTCTAATAGATCCATTTTATAACCAAAAAGTACAAGGCAAGCAAGCAAACAGTAAAGTATAATCCACACATGGGGAAAAAAAGCAGGCAACTGAAACAGCCTGTGAGAGAGAACAGATGTCAGATTTATCAGAAAAAGACTTCAAAGTAGACACCATAAACATGTTCACAGAAATAAATGAATCCATGACTAAAGAAGTAAAGGAGGTAATGATGAAAATGGTGCATCAAACACAGGATATCAATAAAGGGACAGAAACATTAAAAAAGAACCAAACGGAAATAAGGGTGTTGAAAAGTACAAAAGCTGAAATAAAAAATTCATTAGAATGTCTCAATAGATTGTAACTGGCAGTAGAAAGAACTAGTGAACTTGAAGATAGAGTGATAGAGATTGTGTAAGCTGAAGAACACAGAGGGAAAAAATGAATGAGAAATGTGGGACACCATTAAGTGCACCAACATACATGCAATGGGAATATGAGAAGGAGAAGAGAGAGAATGTAGCAAAAAAATATTTTAAAGAAATAATGACTTCAAACTTTCCAAATGTAATGAAGAAACAATAACTTATACATTCAGGAAGTGCAATAAGTCCAAGTAGGATAAATGCAAAAAAATCCCTAACAGACACATCCTAGTAAAAATGTTGAGAGTCAAAGACAAGGAGAATCTCTTGAAAACAGCAAGAAAAAAATAACTTGCTAATTGCAAGGGAACCCAGGTAAGATTAACAACAGACTTCTCAGCAGAAACAAGGAAGGTCAGAAGTCACTGGGATAACATATTCAAGGGCCTCAGAGCAAAAACTCAACCAAGAAGCCTATATCCAACAAAATTTTATTTAAAAAATGAAGAGTAAAGAAAGACTTTCTCAGATAAACAAAAACTGAGAGAGCCTGTTGCTAGCAGAACTGCCCTATAAGAAATATTGAAGGAAATCTTCAGGCTGAAAGAAAGTGGCTCCAGATGGTAATAAACATTCACACAAAAAACAAAAGCACCAGTAAAGATAATTATGTAACGATATAAGATAGTTTAAATGTATATTTTTACCTTTCTTCTTTTTATTGACTTTAAAAGCACTCATATAAAATAATATGCGTATACTGTATGGCTGAACCTATAATGAAACACATGCATAATATATTTGCCAATAATAACAAAAGGGACGTGGGTAGAAGCAGAGCTTTAATGAGCTAAGGAAATGATTACAGATGGTAAAGTAATAATTATAACAATGTACTACTGTTTTTGTAAATCAATAGAGGTAATATATTTTACAACAGCAGCACAAAAAGGGGATAAAAGGAATAAGGCTTTATAGGCGTAACAACTCTTTACATTCCAGGAATTAAGTTAGTATAAATAGGAAGCGGATTATGATTTAAGTTGTATATGGTAAACCCCAGCACAACCACTAAAAAAAAAAGAGGAAAAATCAGTAAATAAATTAAAATGCTTAGAAAATATTCACTTAATGAAAAAGTAATCAAGACAGTGTGATAATGGCACAAGGATAGACATATAGATCAATGGGTTAGAACTCAAAGCCCACAAATAAACCCACACAACGATGATCAAATAATTTTTGACATGGGTGCCAAAACCACAGAATGGGGAAAGAATACCCTTTTCAATAAACGGTGTTGGCATGACTGGACAGACACATGTAAAAGAATAAAAGTTGGACCCCTACCTCATACCATTTACAAATATTGCCTCAAAATGAATCAAAGATCAAAATGTAACAGCTAAAACAATAAAATGCAGACGAAAACAGACAGTTAAGCATTCATGACCCTGACTTTTCCTTAGAGAAGATATACAAATAGCCAATAAGTACATGAAAATATACTGACATAATTATCCATTATGAAAATGTAAAACAAAGCCACAATGAGCTACCATTTCATACCTTCTGGGATGCTAGAATCAAAAAGTCAGATACCAACTGTTGATGAGGATACGGAGAAAGTGGACCCTCATACGCTGCTAGTGGGAATGTAAAATGGTGCAACCACTTTGAAAAATAGGCTTGCAGTTCCTCAAACAAACATAAGGTTAACATATGATCCATCAAATCTACTCCTAGGTATATACTCCAGAAAATGAAAATGTATGTCCACAAAGAAACCTGTACATAAATATTTATAACGGCATTATTTATAACAACCAAAAGGTAGAAACAAAGCAAATGTCCATCAATAGATGGATAAACAAAATGTGGTATATCCATACAGTGGAATATTATTTCACCATAAAAAGAATGAAGTACTGATACATGCTACAACATGGATGAACCTTGAAAATCTTATACTAAGAGAAAGAAGCCAGTCACAAAAGATCCCATATTATATCATTCCATTCATTTGAAATGTCCGGTACAGGGAAATCTACAGAAAGTAAATTTCATTGCCACCTAGGGCTGGTAGCGCAGCTGGGAGATATGGGAGTGATAGCTAAAGCTATGGGGTTCCTATTTGGAGTGATGAAAATGTTCTATAACTGACTGTGGTAATGAATGCACATATATGTGAATATACTAAAAATCACTAAATTGTTAACTTTAAATAGGTTGAATTGTATGATGTGAACGGTATCTCAATAAAGCTGTAAAAAAAAAGGAAATGGTAGATAAAATGATTAAATATTAAATAACTCATTGAGGAATAACCTTCATTTATCAGGTTAAGGTAAACTGTAAATTCAGTATGTTAGTAAGATCTCTATAGATGATACCTGATTATGTAAGTATCTCCCATAAAAGGGTAGAGATTTTAGCATTCAATCTATTTAAATATTTAGAATAATTTTCAAACATCATGCCTTTTTTCTTTGCAGTATTTTTTAACAGGTAGTAGGAGATTGATATGTGTACTTCTCTTGCATTCCTGATATAACAGAGGCTTAGAATGTCAGATTTTAGTAAATTAAGAAGCCATACACATTCACAATGTCAGTCCATGATGATGAAATATTTTGGCCACTACATTTCTACTGAATGGATGTGCACATATATCTTTTCATTTAGAAAGGACTGGGCTAGGCACCAAGGAAAAATAATACTTAACAAAAGGCACTGAATATGATTTTTTTAAAAGTGCGATTATGTGAAAACTGAAAACTGATGTCTGATTTCAACTGAATATATTCTTAATAAAAATAATATTATTCAATTGTAACAGAAGAAATAAAGCCACAGAAGAGGAGATTTCCATGAATAATGAAATGTTACAACCTACTTTAAAAATTCCATAAACAATGTACAGTTTTTTCCCAGAAGGCAGAAGTAGTCTTTAAGATCCAATTACAAATGATCATTCCCACAATTAATCCCATCTTAGTAAGATATTCCTAGTTTCTATTGCATTTTGAAAACTTTATTTATTTTAACTGACCATTTTTGTTGTCTATTATATGGTAAACACTTATCCAATTTGCTATGATTTTCCCAGAACTTTAAGTAAAGGTGTGTTAGTAAATTTTATAATGGACTGGAAGAGTACTAAGGTAAAAAGCAAGGCATGCTGGAGCTGTTCCAAACTGTACCAGTACTGCTTCACTTCAAACCTGTAGTCTTAAATTAAATAGTGTGCAAGAAAGAACTTAACCAGTAAAAGTGTCTTGTGCCAAGAGCTCTGTAACTTGCTATTCTCAAGACTGTTTCCTTACCTTCACAGGTCAAGCAGTATTTTAATTATGTTATGAATATGTCATGATATAATAATTCAGACATATGGTACGAGTAGTCACATGGTATACTGATTAGTATGGTACATCAAAAATTTTTTCACCAAAAATGCAGTATCTTTTTATAATGCACATGACATATTCATTCCACTTCTTTACAGCTTTACTCTCTTCACAGAAAACAACAGTGGCAGTGGCTTTTAAAACTAAGAAGAAGCTATGAAAGAAGACACTAAAGAGCACTAAAATCTCTTTATCAGATCATCAATATCCAATAACTTTCACTGTGCTCAGATTCATCTTCTCCCTTGTCCTTTAACTTACATAATATTTTCCTTTCTTTTTAGTCCTTTTGTAGATCTCAATAGACTTTGATTTTTTTCCATAGTTACATGCAGTTATGCAAAATTAAGTGTGAATGGACCAAATAAAAAAGGAAAAAAATCCCTCTGGCTCACTCTTGATAACACTTGATGCCAGTAAGCGTAACACTTACTAAGCACATAAAATGAAAGCTTTATATTTTGAGCTATTAATATAATAAAGATCTTGCAGTTTAGAGCATATGCTATCTCACACACACACACACACACACACACACACACACACACACACACACACACACACACAAAATCCAAAGACTTAAAATAAAAGCAAAAAACTTCTACCCTGTATTCTTTCACTGAATTAAAGAACTATTGTAAAATAAGGGGGATTTGAAATTACTTTCTGTAAGTTTTCAAACTGTTAAGATTTATTTTCAGAACATCTTACCCTATGCATTTACCTTCTATCAAAATTTAAAATAACAAAATATTTAAAATAAAGTTTTAAAATAAAGTTTTAAAAACTTTAATATCTCTCCTCCAGATTATGAATCTAGAAAACATGGATAATTGCTTTTGAAAATATGCCTTCAAACGGGGATGATAAAAGATACCAACTATTTGTTATCATATTTGTTCTTCAAATTTTGTTTATTAAAATCTACCTAGTTGTTCATAAAAAAACATGGTAGAGGCAGGAGAACATATGTTATTGAATGCTGTTGGAAAATTGTTGGGTTTGTCAAAGATTCTAAGATTGTGTAACATCTGAGAGCAATTATAGGATTATGCTGGCATTTGCTTTAAAAGCTTGATTTTGTATAGAACATCTGAAATTTGTCTGCCTGGAAAGAAATAGATATACAATAAAGTTGAAAAAAAGTTCAGAGCTTATACTGCAGGATTTCAGTTCCTTTTGGGGATGAATATCTTCATTAGACAAAAAAAAATTAGACAAAAGAGAAGTCAGGAACCCAATGCATTATTTCTAGTTTCTAATATATGTGCATTTTAATCCTCAATTATGCCCCTCTAGTAAGATATACTTTCAAATTTTGTATTAGGATGGGAAAACACTGGGGAATATTTAAGCCAAAATTAAATTCAAATTGTAAGGCACATGTGAAACAAATCTGAAAAATGAGACAACCTCAAATCTTTATCAATGCTTATGATTTTGAAATATTAAATGTTGATTTTTGTATTGTGAGAATCATCTTAGCAACTGTTTAGAGGAAGTATATGAATAGTTTTTAATCCATGACAACAATTTTTGAGAATAACTTTTAAATCATTAGATCTAACATTATTATAGCAAAAGGTTTTTTACCCTAATACAAATGTTATAGTGTGTTTTCTTTTTCTACTATAGCTCCCCTGCATATTTAAACTTTGAAAACATGAGACATGTTTTAACCTATTTCAGATGAACTATTCAATCAATTCAGAGGAAAAACAGCTCAATTACTTTAAACTGGGATGCCTGCATGGATGATTGCATCCAGGGAAAAAGACTTCTTTTTTTTTCTTTTTTTTTTTTTTTAACACAGGCAGAAGTGCCATCTGATTTTGCCAGTAGTAATTCTGAGAGTAAATATATTTATTGTATAATAACTACCTCAAATACAAATGATTCAGGATATGGCCCTAGAATCCATAGCACATCGAAAATGATCATTTAGAGTTACCATCCAAATGTATTTATACTTTTCAACTTGCACACATCTTGTAAGTGCTTAATTTTATTTGTCCTCAACTAGGCTTTTTGAAGCTAATTTTATAGATTTTTTCCTTATAGGTGGATTATCTATAACAGATTTAAGAACTCTGCAAAATATTACTAGATGTCTCTATGATAAAAGCAGAATCAAATAAGTTTGATGTTTATTGAATTAAACAAAGTTAAACAAGTTGTTTCAATAGAGAATGTCTTAAAACTTTAAATACATTCATGCGGGCTATGAATCCTTAACAGGAGAATGTAGTAAGTAATGTTTGGAAAACCCTTTTGTATAAATTATACAAAAGCCTGTGTAATCCACTGCTTTCAGATGTACTTATTTTCATAGTTCATCAGGTATTGGATAGAGGAAATCAAAACCATACATGGTATTTTAAGTGCTTACACATCATGGTTTTATAAGATAAGTCATGTCATATGTTTTCTTCAAATCTTTTTATTGACTTCCAGAATAAAGTTCATTTAAAGCAATGTATAATAAAAAATATCTGTGTCACAGGATGATTTGAGCTAAGGCATTTATAGGAAACCAGAATGTAAAAAGAGGTTTTAAATTCTTAAATCTCCTAGGTATGTGGCCAATGTATTATACATTAATGTTGTCTTGGAAAATATTCAAGTCCTTAAACATGATAGTATCTCAAAAATTTGCTGCTACTTTTGACATACAAATATATTCTACGATCACAATGGATCAGCCTTATTCATCTTTTAACTATGAACTGAAATAAACAGAAGAGTAAAACATATGCAGATACTAGTTACTAAAGACAAGAAATTAAAAACATTAATTTATTGAAAACAAGAGTTCCTCACACTGTTAGCTGTGAAAGCAGGGAATATTTAAGGATCAAGGGCCTGTAACACTCATTCCCTATCAGTGACACACAGCATTTTGATGTTTTTATATTGAAGTCATTTTTCTATTGATGTCATTTTGGTTTTTTCCTTCCAAATACTCCTCTGTCAGGTGTTTACTACAGACTCGATAATGGAAGAAAATAAATTTCTTTGTGTTTGTGTGCATGTGTGCAAATGTGCATATGAGGATAGGGAGAAGAATGGGTGTAGGAAGAAGAATATATATGAAGTGTTAACTTCTCAGAAGAGATCTCTCCTTTCCCATATCTCCTTTTCTCTACTTCTCTTAAGTATTCTAAGAAGACCGAATGTGTGCCATATAAGGAGAATCACTGATCTAAAGTCTAGACTATCAGGAAAGCAGCAATTCCATATTAGCTTAAGGGGAAGACTTGTTCAGCCATTAGCTTTAGAATCTAAATGTACATAATATATTTACAAAAAAATTAACTCTGAGCGCAAATGGGTTCTGAACTACAGAGAATGGAAAAGGAAGCTGAAACCAGACATGCCTATAGTAATTTGATTTGTCATCCAAAAATTCTGCATCCTTTTCAGGTCTGTGCCCCCTTCCCTGACCATCTTTACTAAAGAAGAAAAGTAATATGAAGGCAAGAAGTTCCCTATCTTTTGCTTCTAGTTATGATATCACTATAATTAGTGTTGGCTTATTATTGTGGCATTTTCTCCACAAAGTAATACCAGTCCTAAACTATTACCATGCGCTTTCCTCCAGTCCTCTATAGTACAAAAACATAGTCCCTTGGGTTGAGCTACCTAAAGTTTCTCTGTTTTTGCTTTCGTCCTCAAAACTTACATAATCAAATTTTTCCTGAATATAAATTTTTGAGGAACCCTATAGTCTTGGAAGAGTATTCTTGAATATTCAAAAGAATAAACAATGGATCCACACGTTACTCTACACAACTGGTTAGTAATATGAAGTCTACTACTAGTAGCACTTTAGAGCCTAGGACTCAAGGAAGTCTTTATGTGTGTGGCTTTATAATGAACACACATAAAAATTACTTCCAGATTTTATGGTTTTACAATCATCTACTAAATTATTTTTAGTGCTTAAAAGTAAAAAAGTCTTTAAGTCCTGTTTATGTACATTCATTTGTTAAACTGAATAGTGTTGAACCATAATCCTATTAATAATATTTCAATAAAAAGGAATCTATTCGAATAATTTTTGCCCATTGACCCTATGCAACTCAATATGGTTATGCTTTTTGCTTTTCTAACTTTTTCTTAAATTTTAAAGAAATTAATATTCTGTTAAGACCAGATAGTGAGAATGTTAGAAGTAGAGATAAACTATGCTCTAGTATACCTTTATCAGTTGAAATTTCTCATGTAGATTATTAAAGTATAAAATTGTTAATTAACAGAAAGATGAATATTCTCCATTTGCTTCAACAGACAAGCTGTGTGCAAGGGAACAATACAGGAAAAAAGGAATATGCCAAATTTTAGTGTACATCATCAAAATCTATGAGAATATCAGGCTTTCAGGGTATTAGGAAGGTAATTGTTTCTATTTTGAACATTTATAATATTGGACCTCTCCTCAACTCCAATATTCCTTCAGTGAAACTTTTATTTACGGAACCTGGTAAAGGAAATAATACAAAATATGTTTTGTCAACAAGTCAGATTTACTTAAGACAAGACTTGTTATTTCTGATGTCTTTTTCCCTTCAGCAGGTATTTGCATTGTAAAGGATGTAACACTACTGATTGGTGATTTAAACAAACCATGCATATTTCTTACAACTTATATAATGTAAACGAGAGCCATGTATTATGATGTCATACCTACAAACCCTACCCCGTCTGAAAGCAGAACAACTGCTATGGAATTAAAGAGGTTGGCAAACTACAGCCTTTAGGGCAAATATGGCTTGCTGCCTGTTTTGGTAAATAGAGTTTTAGTGGAATACAGCCACGTTCATTTGTTTATGTAGCTTTTGTGCTACAATGGTAGAACTGAGTAGTTCCAACAGAGACTGTATGGCCTACAAAGTCTGAAATATTTATTATCTGGCTCCTTAGAGAAGAAGCTTTCTGACCCTGGACTAAAGGATGTTTTATGGATTTAATCATACTATAAGAAACTCCTGCAAATGTGACTTTGAACAATCTCTAAAACGATAAATATGGTTACAAGCTATAACTGATAGTAGATAGTACCAGTCTATTGGTGATACTACTTAACAGTCAATAAATGTTCAACCCATTCTAGTCCCAGTTATTTTAATAAAATGTTTCTATTACTTGATCTAAACTGTATTCTAGAAAGAATATTCAGGAAGGCAGTTGTGTTTTTATACTAAGGATAAAAATCCGGTTTATATAACGGTATTGCCAACTCACCTGATTCTACCCCTGGGGCGCTCAGATTGCTCTGACATAAAGCTTGTGCTGCTGAGGCGTGAGGCACTGCTGGTTCGGGAAATGGCGGACACATCACTGACATCACTATCTGATGATTTGGCAGAGACGTTATCACAGCTTCTGTACTGATCTTTATGTATGTTATACTAAAGATTAAAAACAAGAAAGTGAGAACTCCATCATCAGATCATGGGAAAAAGAGACATACATGGTGAGGTTCATGACTACTTAGCCCACACCAAACAGAAGTGTACCTTTGTGAAAGTAGGTGTGGAATCTAAAATAATCCTTTTCAAGCACTAACATATTATATGATTCCCAGTGTAAGGATTCTACATACTTTAAATGGTAAGAAATGGTTTACAAAGTCTGAATTATAAATTAAACACAAAAACCAAATGTTTGGATGGAAAATCCATTTAATTAATTACTTGCACATACTTACAACTTCAAAATTGCATTATTTGTTTTCTAAAACATGAGTTTCTTTTTCCTTGCTTTTGCTTTCATTATTGCCTATTTTATTCACCTTCCATTCTACCCATGGTATGGACTGCTTCCATCTTTCTATATTTGATTCTTACTAAAGCTATTCAATTTTCCTAAACACTTTCCCTATTCTAAGACTTCATATCTTTCAAACTGCTTCAAAAATATATCCCTTCACAAAAAAGGGCTGATATTAAAGCTGAGGGGTTGTGCCAAATATGAGTAAAGCAAGAGACTCAAAGATAAGACTTCACCTTTATATTACGGTTTCACTAGAAATTTTCAGATTTAAAAGCAAAAAATATGATTCTTATTAAAATTATAGTATTCACTATATCTTGTATTTAAATGCTTTTAAATTTGTCTCTAGAATTAATTCCCTAAGATTTAGGACTTATCAAGTGAAAGATTAAAATGTGTAAAGTTGTCAAAACAGTTAATTTATTCTCCTTTCCACTGTCATACTGTAACAGAACATGCAGTGGGCAGCTTTATATATACTTATATATGATTGTTTTTATATATGTTATAATTATTAAGGATATATAATTTATACATAATTTTAAATACCTAATAAATGACTGATTCTCTTATATTAGGTACCAGGATATAAGATAATATAACTTATATAAAACAAAAGAACACACAACTTAACACTTGGGTATTTAAGTTTCTTCCCAAGCAATTTAATTTTAGATGCATGAGTAATAAAAGTGTGGAGATATGACATGTTCATTAAACCTGTAGAAAAGTAATCCATGCTGCGTATCAGAGGAGTTTTAAAGAATCTGAATGGACTCTATTTCTAAAAAAAATTGTATAAATAATTGTCTTGCCAAAGTAGATTAAATAAAACTGATACTAAAACCTGGATCTAAATGTACAAAAAGAAGAAGTAAAAGACAAAAATACGTTTAAAATAATGCTAGAGAAGAGATTCACATTTTATTTTATAATCCACAATTTAAGTGCAGATAGGCTTAAAACATTTAAATGTTAGTTTTAATTCTTCGCCTCTCATGTGTTATGTGTTAGTGAAAGAATTACACATCAGGCATGCAAACAATTGCCAACTTATAGAATATCTATACATTTATCTTCCCAAAGGTTCTTTTCAAAATTGTGTGATTTGTTTTAGAAAGCCATATACTGAACTGTAACCTAAAAGGAAATTCATGTGTTATTTTGTTCAGGATGATCTATTTATGCACCTTCATGTTTGATCTAAAATTAATGTGAGTTAAAATAATGCATTCAAAGCAATGTAATAAAATGTAGTTTAACAGCAAATTTTTCATATCTGATAGCATGATCCTGACTGACATGATTCATTTCAGAACCGTTTTTTTTTTTACTCACAGAGTAGATGTAAAAACTTAATCTGCTCATGGAGTAGAACCTGAATTTAACTTTGTTGCTGGGATACAATTATAACTCCTATATTACTGGTTTTTGAAATTATTGTGCTAAAAGAGATGTGCTATATAATTATGTATAATGTTTTCAAATGTGATGAAATGATAGGTTGTCTGAGAGCATATGAAAAATAGGAATTTAATGCTGTAAAAGAATTTGTCCAGTTGTAGGAGATTTCCTGGCATTGTGTTGACATCCCGCACAAATGCTGCCCTTATTTGGTAATACCAACAATAAGCAGTGTAGACTACAGCTTAAAGAAATGTGCATGCACACGGCAATATATCTCCAACCTAAGAAATCTTCCCTTTCTATAAGTCATCTCTTTCTCAACCTTTTGTAGCTAGACCTTTGAAATTTCAGCAAAGAGACAAAGAAGGAATTTTAAAAGACTGCATGTCATATTAAATTTTTCTACACTGGGGTAAAGAACAAGCGATCATTCTGACATGAGATCACATTTTTCTTCGCATTGGTTATTTGAAGAAAATGAAAGACTTTCAAATTCACTTTTTACAACTACATTTACTTTTTCCAAAATCTGCTAAAAATTTAAAGAATCACTTTGACTTCACATCAAGCATGACTGACTAAACTTACTTTTTTACCAATTAAATATTTTAATTAAAATATATTAATTATATTTTGAGGAACGTAATACACTTAAGAGGAATTTATACTAATAACTACAGCAGGGAAATAAGTCATTGATGTGAGGGAGTCTAATTAAGGGGCTGCTATTTTTAGAAGTCAGTAATAATAAATACCCTGCAGCTACCTACAAAACCTATCACTTCAGTCTTGGTTGCTGTCCCTGGGTTAGAGAAACATAAGCTCTCTTTAAAATGTGAGGGCCTAAATGCAAATTTACGCTCCAGTGATGAATTTCACTCCTTCATCTAGATATGCAACTGTGTAACATCAATGGAAAAAAAAGCCTGGGGCCACATTTCAAGGATACAAAAGCAGTTTTGCTCTGTTTCAAAAGCAAAGACAGTGTTAATTACTTACTCAAGGTGAATGTTAGGGTCATTTAACATTTTGTAAAGAGGTAAGAGGTTTCAAAAAGCATCTCAGGAATTTCACTATATTCCTGTCATAATTCTCAGCCACAAAGACAGTCCAGTTCTACTGATGTTTCCTTACAAGTATTTTGAAAATGGCTAACTAATTTCAAATTTGGCAGGTCTTTCAACAAAGGTGTTTTGCTTCGCCCAAAATGTCAAATGGATTAAGGCACTGAACAAGAGACAGTAAAAAAATGAAGTTCAAAAATTTAATCTATGACATACTGGCTCTTAACTGTAGAAACGAAATAGATTTTTATAAAGTAAATTATAAAAGCTTGGTGTAAAAAGATAAAAAATGAAAAAAAATTTCTCTAGTATGCAATACAGGTTTTAAATCAACTGATATGGCTGCTGGAAATTATTTAAAAATTCTATTGTAAGCATTCTAATAGGAATTGTAATATTCTAATAGGAAAATTAGGATTGTGGAGACTTTTATCTTTTATTTGACATAAAAATAAAAACGAACTAATCATTAGTGTTATTTTATCTTATATATTTTCCTATATTCTCATAAGTTTATAAAGTTACTATATCTTTCATTTCCCATTTGATTTACATTACAATTTATAATAATTTTATTTAAAAATAAAACAGCATTAATTTATGCAGTAAGAGCAATAGTAATATATTCGAATGTAACGGATCTTTTAAATAAATGTTTTAATGCAAGTTGAGAGAGACAGAAAGATGGAGCATGTGCAAAGGAGGAAAAAAGGATAGAATATGCTAATTTAATTGTATGCAAATTCAAAGTCATATGAGAACCTCCAAATTAAACTGGAGTCATATGAGCATTTCAGTGATATAAGAAGCAGAGTAGAATGGTGCCTAAGTCCCAAATGAGGGGTTCTAAGGTTCATCACTCCACAGAGAAGTCTTACTATTCCTGGTAAATCACCTTGTTTCTTCTGGGGCCCATTTTTACATTTTGCTAAATAAGGGAGCTGGAGTAGAAATAAGGAGCTTGAGGTGTTTTCAAGTTCCAAATTTCTATGGGCCACAGAATTTGGAATTTTCCAAAACAAATAAACCTACTTTTGCTTTAATATATGACTGTAAGTATTAGTGGTTCTTTAGACATCTAGAGCACTTCATTTTGTGGATTTTTTGGATTGACTCATTAGAGACTTACTTCAGAATAATCCAGAAAGACTTTCAGTATTTCACCCCAGTTCTTTACTTACCTCTTCCTTGCTTCCCATACTAGCTCTCCCTCTCCTTGCTACTCTATTTCATCTCATCTTTTGACATAATGCTAAGAAATCGATGACATATTTCCAGTTTAATAAAGCACTTCCAGTTCAAAAGACCTTTTGAAATAACTACTTCCAATTGGGAGAAAAAAACTAAATTACCCTGGCCTTTTAATTCTCACTGCATTTGTAATAAAAGAAAACAAAATTGATGGATATCCATAAAGACAGACAAATAGGCTGATGAAGTGAAAATACCATAAAGAATAAGCTGCAGAGAAGATAGATGGACCTGGAATCACCAACTCTATGGATCATCATGATATTTTGATTACTATTGTATTTATTTATATTTTTGCTTTATTGATTTCACTTTTTAAAAAGTTGTTTCAGATTCTTAGGAAATTGAGCCTCACTGAAACACACTGACCTCTGGCGTTGTCTCAGTTGGAAACCCATCTGACCTAATGTGGAAAGTAATAGATTTTGTCCAACACACATGACCCTATGATAGTATCAGTAGTAATTCATCATATTTGGTTCTGATTTTCTGTATTAGTCTATGATGAATATATGGCTATACAGCGAACCACTTCCATTACTGCAAAATAAGTATGTTTTTCTAGGTTCATATTTCAAGATTTCAAACTAACAGTATTGATTTAGTGTAGTTCTTGTTTAATTTTGAATTTAGGGTTCTTACTTCCAAAAAAGGTTTCTTAACATCAAATTATAACAAAGTTTCACCTGTAATGGTTGCTGACAATTTTGTAGTACTCTAAAAACAGATATTTAAATAAATCAATATATGTAAAATTACTTCACGAAATATATAATTCTATGCATCTTTTAATTAAAATTATTAGATATTAGTTAGAAGTTTATACATTGCTCAGTGTTCCCTTAGAAAATAATGTAATATTTAAATATAAATTAAATGCTCAATCAGCACTTGAAAATGTGTGGATTTCAGTTTCTAAAAGTTTGAAATCAGTTACTTTTTTCTTACTAAAGAAAGATCAATAAGAAATCTCATCAAATGATTTCTGACATTTACTAACACATCTTAATAGTCAATACGAACCTAAAATATATCTATTACTTAAGACTATATCTGTCTTAATATTTAAATACAATATTTGAATAATATTCCAGCAAAGAATGGTCTCATACATATTGGTTATTTGTGTGAATTTGGCTTTAATTTAAAGTATTTCATGTAATTTAATATTTAGAAAAATACTAAATTCATTAATAAATATTTTAATAAACAGAATTATGTCTTGTGAAAAATATCAAGAGAGGGGTTTTATGGGCTTTGGTAGGAATAAGATGCAAGATTATCCTTTGAAAGATAACATCTCTTATATAATTTTGGTGATGACTAGTCCTGCCTGGTACACACATTGTACATTTCTAAGGGAGAAACTACTGTGTGGATACTACTAGTTTTACCTTAGAATATTGCTCGCGATCAAGTTCTTGACTAGAACCAGACCCTGTTGTCTGCTTAAATCGATGCACTTTCATTTTCATCTGTCTTGTTCGCTCCTCCACTACTAAGCTTGCTGTAAAAACACAATGGAAGCCTATTAAAACACTTGAAGCACCTTTTACGAATTGAATGGTTTAAGATTTCAATGCTTTTGGTATGATTCAATTAAATGAAATTTAGAAATTAAGACATGATTAATAAATTAAATGAAAAGCAGAATATACAATACTAACAACTGTTAATCTAATGATGAACATGATTCAAATCACACAGAATGGGGAACACAAATGTTAGTAACAGAAGATAAATATACTATTTCGTCATTTACTAAATTTTCAATTCTGTTTAGAAATGATAACCTGAAAACAAATTTAATTGTGAAAATATGTTTTCTATTTAATCAACAGGCTGTTGCATGTACATATATAGAAAAAACAAATATACATACTTAACACATCACACATATATGCACATGCTTACGTGCATGCACGCACCCACTTAAAATCCTCTACTAACAGTAGGCAACTAAAAACTGTTTTAATTGATAAGTGCCTACTTTTCTGTGGAATTCCTTATTAAATCATTATTTTCTACCAATATGTTTTCATGAATATTTGCCAGTCCTAAAAATTGATTTACTAAAAGAAAGGTTTATTTCCTGTTTCTGATGGCTATGCTTGAAACAGATACATAAAATTCCTAAGTCTTGAAAATATGACTGAAAACTTCTGTGTTTATTTTATAATATGCAAAAAAATTTATTCCATTCAAGATTTTATTATTCTCTTAAGTGGCAAATGTGACCCTTTTAAGGGCATGAATTGTGACCTTCAAAAAAAGCATGATTTTAAAAAAAAATTGGAACCCATCATAAGAAACTTAGCTTCAAGATATGCCTTTTTCATTTTTATAAATGAAGAAAGAAACAAAATTAAGGGAACAGCTGTGTACAGTATTAACTTTTCAAAAGCTTGTACCTGTGTTGTATGAGGACTAAGTATTTTTACAACTTATCTTTTGCCAGTTTCCCAGACTACTCAACCTTAGTAACAAGCACTAAAATTTATTTTATAAGTTGTATATATATACACACTTATTTTATAACTTGATATATATATATATATACATACCAGGAAAACAACTTTTTGCCAAGAAGCCCTAATGTATTAAAGGTTAATGGGAATGTTAATATACCTGATTGAATTGACTGCTGATTTCATTTCTTAATTCCAACAAGTAGGTATGATTTATAAAGGTACTAGTGGACAAATTTTTCAATTGCGACAATTAAACTTAGCCCATCATCCTTGATAAAACACACTGACACCCAAATTAAGAATTAAGCAAATATTAATTCTGTATGTTCAGGTTCAGACTAATAGCCCAAGAAAAGTATTTAGTTTGAAATTTGTAGCTATGTATTTTAATTATATCTCAATAATCAAATTATTAAATGTTTAGCTTTGTTTAAATTCAGTAAATTGGAAGACAATATCAACCCCTAACCTTACAGTCATATGAAATAAGTAATGACACAAACTTGGTTTGAAACTGTTGACTTCAGAGACAGTCAATGGTAACTATTATTACGATTAGAGGATGGTTCAATGAAGAATTTGAGAAAAGCAGTTCAGGAATTTTTTAATTACCTGATGGTATATAAAGATTCATAATGAACAGTGTAAAACACTTAAGAGTAATTAGCAATAGAGACAAATTTATTTAAAAATGCAAGTTATATTTATAAGAAGTCATATGCAATATAAGAAAATGGGCAAATATCTGTCCTCTGCTTTCTGCCAATGGAATGTAGGGTACATCCCTGGGTACAGGCTCAGTCATCTGCTTTGAACTTTTAGGAAGTCAAATTAACTGTAATCAGCTGGACTCTGTACTTAAAGATTAAAGCAATTCAAAGCAACCTCAATTTGTAATATAAACAGATTTAGATGACATTAGGATAACTACTCTCGGCAAGTAATATTAATTTTTAAACAAAATTTTTGACAGCAATTAGACCACAGCTTTGTAACCTTCACTTTCAATATCTTATAATTACTAGGGCAGACAATTACTTAAGACACTGGAAATATTATTTCCCAAGAGATTCTTTCTTGAAGCAGTCTAAAACAATTGCCATGATTTAATGGACAACCCACATAGGGTTACTTGGCTTATGATATGGCTGGATTTAAAACTTCATTTTGCAGAACTCCAAACTAAGTCATAAGAAGATAGTGGTTGCCCAACTAAACCAAATCTTCAAAACGGTGTTCAAGGATTTCACTTATACCTTTCAAAAATGAGTAATTTCTTTATTACCTTTATTCCTAAAGAAGTTAAAAGTGACATCTTTAATTTGTCAGAAAAATATTATCTTCAAATACATACTTGGACTCAAAATCAAGAGTGGGCCTCCTTGTCTCTCCAACAACAGTGTAACTGCCATCTATGCCATCTCATTGCTTGATTCCAAGAAGAACCAAAGCAAAATGCAAATAACTTATCACTTATTGCACATATTTTTTAGTATTTCTCATTACTTCCTGACGATATGTATATTATTGCATATTCTGAAATAGTTGTATACAAGTTATCATTTTTCAGTTTTTTTCATAAATATCAATGAAAAACCTTTAGTGTGAATTAGGAAGTTCTTTAACTTTGCTTGTTTTGCATATTAATTTTCAACCTACATTATGGAATCAAGTGTCATTATTTGCGGATTATAGGTGTGTCAATCTAAATATTAAGACAAGTCTATGGATGAATATAGATATTTATCAGAAATTTGAATCAGAAAATATGATTCCATTAAATTTACATGATTTCTAAAGAGAATAATACTTAGCAATGATTAAAGGTGAATTCAATCATTGGAATATAATCATCTGTTGAGTATTTCAACATAAGTAAAATTAACCACAGCCAAGAAAGCTCAGAAACATTACTTTGAAAAGAATGATTACTGATCATTGTTGAAACATTTTACATGATTTTATCAATTTTAATGCCAATAGCAAAATTAAAAAACAAAAAATATTCAGTTCTCCCACAAACCCTAGCATTAAATTCACATTTTAGTAACATTCTGAATTTTGATAACATTGTAAAGTAACACAATCATTAAAATGCCAGTTTTCATTCCTTTATGAAAAGATTAGAACTTTTAGGTTTTTACTTTGAATAAATTTCATAATGGTCATGTACTAGCGAGTTAAGTAACAACTCTCATTTTCTACAACAAATAAAATTGACATACTGTTTTATTTAGTCTTTTAATGAAAATTTATCTTACATATGACACAGTCAAAAGATATGGACGTTTACTACAGACTGTATTTCTACCTATAAATGTAGACAGTATCATAGCATATTAAACACTTAATCTCTCTTTGTTCCTAAAATATAATTAATACTGGAATTTTATAAAACCTTTTTTTTAGGTTGGAGTTTTTCACTATACTTTTTACAAGCTGAAGGATGTATTTTACGTGTTTAATAAATTGTGTTTTAAAAGCACGCATTAATGTATAAAAATATTCATGGACTATGATCCTTTTTATTTAGATCAATTTTATTCTACAAAAATTGCTACTTCCAAACTGGCATTTTTATCAGATGAATCTACATATGTCAATAATCAACTCAATATTACAATTAAGAAAGAAAAAAACTGCAACTCATTTTTAGGGGCTAAATTAAAACAATACTTGTAAAATTCTTGTATTCTGAAAAAGAAGCACTCTGATTGGAGTATGCAGGGTGAGAAGAGCAAATATAAAGCAAATATAATTTACAAGTACTGTAATTTATTACAATTTTCTAATGGAAAGTTTTAGATATTATAAAAAAAAAAATTCAGATGAAAAAGTTACTTCCCTTTCATGTCACACACTTTGCTAAAATTTCCTAATCTAGCATTGTGGACGATCTTTGATAAGTCTACCAACACGCTGAAATTGCTTGCAAATATGTGTGTGTACCAATATCCATTTTTCTAGATCCCTCTCATAAGATTATTAAAGAGAACTTCGATCTAAAAAAAAAAAAAGGCTATTTAATAAATCTTCCCTAGCCTATCATTGAAAAAATTCTATAAATCGCTTCCTCCAAGGAGAATGTGATTTCCTGGGGAACTCTGTTCACTTAACAGACACTTGCAACTTGCTTAAAAATACTGACAATATCAGAGTTATGTTTAGTTTAGGATCATTATAAACATGAAGCTTTGTAAAGACAATTTTAAAAGATTATTCATGAATTAACATTCACATTAAAATGTATTTTTGCTCTGATTTTCAAATTCCTTAAGTCTTTCACATTTCTCCCATGCATCTAGAAATTAACATGAATTTGAAATACTAAATGCCTGTATTTTTAGTCAAAAAATAACCCATATTAATAATCTGCTAAAACTTTCAATATTTTTCAAATGTTCTTGGTGAAATATGGCTGTAAAGAAGGATAGGGATAAAAAAATATTTAATTCTGAAAGAAACTAAAATATAAAGATTATAATCATTTTATTTTTTAACAACTTTAGCTCGTACATGTGCCAAAGGTGATATATAATAATATCTGGACAAGATCAGTTAGCTTGTCTGGTTAACTAGGGTGTGCCACTGCACTTCATGAACAGAAAAACTGGTGCCATTGCTTGCTGGTTGTTCAGCAGTACAATGAGAGTTCTGTGTTAGTGGAGCCGCCTCCTTGATCCCATGCATCTCTCAGAAAGGGCAATGGTAAATGAGTGTAAATCTGGAAGCTGTTGGGTAGAATGAAGTATATGAATGAAACATGAAACATCTACAATGCTTCAGTTATTGACAGGAGTGAAAATCACTTCCTCGAGGAAATAACTTCACTGGTAGTAGAAACTCAAATATAAGAAACAATATTAATATGGAAGACCAAGATTAAAGTAATGAAAGATGAAACTATTTAGCCAACTAATTGAGTCTGTAATCATTATAAACTGTATAAAGTCTGAACAGGAAGACAAGATAACTTATTTTATAAACTAGATCTTTAAAAATATTCTCAACAAACTGATATTTTAAATTAAAAAAAAAACAGTACTTAGAAAAAGAAAATTATATAGAGATTCAGTATTCATAATCCTTTGTTAAATTCCACGTTGTCTGTTGCTGAGATATTGGAATAGCTAGAAGGAAAGAACTGAAACGGTGGAACTGTAACCCACAGCATTCTTTGAAATTTGATCTATAGCTACTTGTTAAATTGTAATTTATAAGTTATCACCCTTTTGTATATATGATATATCTCACAATAAAGATATATCTGAAACTATGGCACTGTAACTTATAACATTTTTGGAAATTTCCTATACAACTACTTGTTAAATTGTACTTTGAGAGTTATTATCTTTTTGCATATATATCTCACAATAAGGAAATAACTGAAACTGTGGAACTGTAACCCATAACATTCTTTGAAATTTGCTCTCTAACTACTTGTTAAACTGCATTTAGAAAGTTATCACTTCTACGTATATATGTTCTATTCCACAATTAAAAAAAGTCAAAAAAGAAAAGTTGAAAACAAAGTAAAAGGCAAAGAGATCTAGGAAAATGTAAGCAAAATTAAAGCAGAAGTAGCAATATTAAAAACAGATGAAAGTTAAGATTAAATAATAAACAGGGAGGGGTATTATGAAATGATAAAAGTCACTGAGAAAAAGAGATAAAGTCATAAATCTATAGTCACCTAAAAACGTAAGAGCTAAATATACAAAGCAAAAATTATTACAATAGGATACCAGGTGGAGATGGAGGTGGGGAATGGGGAGTTAATGCTTAATGGGGATAGAATTTCTGTTTGGGGTGAGGGAAAAGTTTTGGTAACGGATGGTGGTGATGGTAGCACAACATTGTGAATGTAATTAACATCACTGAACTATATACTTGAAAGTGGTTAAAATGGGAAATGTTATATTGTATATGTTACCACAATAAAAATTTTCTAAAAATGTCAGGCAATAAAGACATGTCTAGGAAGAAATCTGAGAGGCAGGACCTCTGTGGTTAAATAATAACACTTCATGGAGAGTTCTTTGTAAAAGACCAAACGAATGAAGAAATAAATAATATTCCTAGCTTGGAAAAAAAAAAAAACAAAACAGTAGTATTCTCAGAGGAATATACTATCCTATAATACTATACTACATACTATAATACTATACTGTACTATACTATACTATACTAATTTTCAGAGGAATAAGCATTAAGGTGGATAAATATTCTCCATCCACCTGGGAGAAATGTGGCAAAATGGAAAGAAGCCAGGGCTGGGAATCATTAGGCACAGATTTTAGTCCTAGTGTCACCACCATTCATCAGTTCATCAATGTGTGACGTTGATGAATTCTTTTTACTTCTCCCCATCATGGAGTTTTTATTTGTAAAGTGAAGAGATTGCTCAGAGTAACTTCTAGCTATCATATTCTATTATTCTGTATTATTTCAAGATGGTATAGGTAATTTGATATAACTTTCACATTTGTAAAATATGGAAAACTACAGTAATTTTCTCTCTTGCTTTACTACCTAATTTCCAACATTTAAAAATTTGCTAATTTACCGAAACTATAGCTCTCAAAGAAAAAAACCATCAGTTGTGTTTTACATCACTATTTTCTATCATTTTTTTAATGAAAATAAAAAAAGGTATTCTTTTCATATTCATCCTTATTTCTGGAGTTATACAAGTATAGTAACAAGTTTGGTATAATACTTATCCACTCTCCATCCTCCCCATTCCTACAGACTATAAATACAGAGAGATTAAACTTTTAAAATATTTTGACTATATAGGAGCACTTAAATTCTGGGTCATTTTCCTAGAATAAAGATGTATTTCAACTTGCAAGTGTAGAAATGTTCCACGTTATTTCCCTTTACATCGTGTATTATTCTCTTTGATGTTGAGAATTATCTTATAATAATACAAATGATAGAAGAAAACATCTATCCAACATTAGAAACATAAAATGCAAGAAGTAAATAATACATGTTAAATGAAAATATCACATTGCCTTTAAGAACTTTTAAAGAAAATAACACGTATTTTGGTATAGATAATTAAAATGGAATATTGGTATAGGTGGTATAGGCAATTTGTATCTATAATCACTCAAATACCATTGCATTCAAAACCATAAGACCACTTCTTGTTTAGCAAGATTATTTTCATTGAACTACCTAAAACAAAGCCCAGAATTTCCAACCCCAGTCATCACTTCTCAGTGTCAAAATTGCCAGGCCCCAGAGTAGCACTGAAAATACCAGTAATTGAGAGATAAAAAAAATCAGACTCAGTGAAAGAGTGTCTCTTTGCTTCGTCCTTTTTTCATTACACAGAGTTAAACAGTTTTTTAAAGGGTATTCAGATTTAGAGAAGGAGCACTGTGTTATTCACGAGGCACTCCCTGGAATACAATGTTCAATGGCATGTAATTAAGGCTTCAGTGGAAGATAAAAGCAATCGCTGAGGGTCATGTTGTTCAATCCCAAGTGATCTCTAATATATTTATTCATAATTCCTCACTATTCCAGTAACAATAATGGAAACAGATTCTATCTTGACAGGCTAGATGTGGCATAACGAAATACTGTCTTTGCTAAATTCAAAGTCAATTTATTTTGAGATCCTTTCCACATTTTACAATAATTGGAGGGCATATAGAATAAAGAGTAACAGTACATAATCTCATGGTTAGACACCAGCCTGCCTTCTTTTTTCTTTGTGCTTTTCCTACAAAGTTCAGGAAGGAAAGGGTAATGATGTTCTCCATCAATTGGGAATAGCTTGTAAATTGAGACTTGGTTGACAGAAGTATAAAATATTTTGAAATTTTTAAGAGACTACAATAATATTACAAATAAACACATGAATAAGAAGAATGAGAAAAGAGGTGTGAACATCGTAACTTCTGATTTGTTCTAGTTGGGCTGCTTCACTGTCTATGTCTTGAAATTTAAAGAGAAAGCTAGAAATACAGCAATATGTATGGATTTGTGGCAATAAATGAAATGGATAAGTGATACCTTTACTAATGAAGCTCCAAATATTTATGAGTAAGTATTCATAAATATTCAAAGTAAGTGTTCAGGAGGAGCAATACCCAGGAAAATTAAGAAACCTGCCCCTTTGAAATCTTAACATATAACAACAGGAGAAGGATCACCTGGCCTGTGCATCTAATAAATAATAATGCAGATAAAATTGAAATCCTTGGCAATTTACTGACAGTTAAAATAATGCTGATTCTGAAAAATAAACATATTAGTTTACATACTTTAGCAAATCACTATATAATTTGTTCCCATGTGTTCCACAACTATAGTATACTCTTAAAATAAGTGCACCAAAATTATCTATACAATAGCAAGAAATCATTAAAATTAACTTTTCACTTTTTTATATGAACTATACCTAATTAAGGTTAATGCTTAAAATTTCCAGAAAACTATATTTTGCATAACTTAGCATTCAAACTCTTCTTGCCGACATTTAAAAAAGTAAAATATAGGTAATTTATTTGAGAATTTATTACAGAAACCTTGCATAGTTAATACAGTTGAGTAGAGACAATCCTTTTATAGAACCAATGATCTGGTTATAGTAATTATATGTTTTGTCAGTGAAATATGAACAAAAATCAAAAATATACTATTTATTCTTTGTTCCTTTAGAAATTATTTATTAAATCACTTGAACTCTAATTGCCTCATTTCTCCATGTGTGTAAATTGCACATTTTTTATGACAAAGAAAAGTCATACTTGCAGGAAAGACAGTATAATGTGTTTCGTAATGATTCAAAATTGCTTCTAGAAGCCAAAATGTTACTGCACTTAAGAAATACTATCTAAACGCACATAAATTAGAAATTTATTATGACAATAACATTTTTTCTCACCTTGAAGTCATTAAATTTCTGGTTCAGTTTTGATCTTCTTATATCATTATTTCGATGCCCCCAAACTACATTCATGGGCTCTTTAAAACTGTCCAAGAAATGTAGCAGAGAGGGAAAAATTGGCTTATTTTTTGAATGAATACTTTAAAATATGCCTATAAAGCATTTGTGAAGCCTAAAATGATATGGTCTGTCAGCTTTCAACATAAAAGAAGGAAGTAAAAAGTAAGTGAAACAGTTCCCCAGTTAACTTTTCAAGTCTGAAGATGAGTCATCTTTATTAAAATACACCGGTTGACGTTTTTTCAAGTTGCAAGGTAATTTGAGAGACAAGTCAGGTATTAGAAGATTTAACTGAGTGGTGAAAATTTGGGTGATCAGGAGGTAGAATGCCTAAGTGGGCCTCTCCAAGATCCTGGTGTCATTGTGGGTGTTACATGGCAAAGTAGACAGAATACGGGCTATGGAATCAAAACTGGTTCTGCCATGCAGTTTTTTTTTTCCACTTTAGGCATACTTCTTGACCTCTTTGATTCTATTTCTATAAAACAGGAGTAATAATACTTCTTGCAGTTGTACACATGTTGTTACTAAATTATGTGACAATGTATGCACGGTAGGTACTCAATAAATGCTGTATAAATGCTGTTTCACTGAAGTGGTTAAGAACAAGGTCTTGAAGGGAAGTAGGTGTTTAATTCCCTGATAGAATGACTGTTAAGGAGGAGCCAAGTTTTTAACCTTTCTAAGCTTTCATTTTCTTGGTTGGGAAATAAGGGTAGAATAACTATGTCTCAGGTTGTTATGAATATATAATGAGACGGTATATAACTGTTAGTCACTGACATATAGTAAGTGCTTAATAAACTGTATCTACTACTAATAATGCTAATGGTATTTTATATCTCCCTTTATGTGGCTTTACAAATATATGCTGGAAAGCTAATAGGCTGTTCCCCTACAGTTAGGGTGGCCATTGTTCCAGTGTGCCTGGGACTGTCCTGGTTTTAGCATCAAAAGTGTTGCATCTTGGGAAACCTCTCAGTCTCCAGAAATCTGGGACCATTGGTCATCCTACAAGTCACCAAATCAAACCCTGACTAAGGAGAGCTTTAACAATTACTGTCAGATAAGAATAATGTGTCCCAGTCCTCATCTACCCAGGAGCACTCACTCATGCTAACTTGAATTCTGCAATATGACAGATGTCAGAAAACAGGGACTTAATCTCACTGAAGTAGGGTTTCTAGGCTAACAAAACTTTTCCTTTCTTTTGGGGTATGTGCACCTAAAATTTGACTTTCAAGACATTTCTTGAACCTGCTTCTATCCTTTCTTGGGTTTTTGAACTTTTGATGGCTGAGCCGCCTGCTCTGAAATCTCTGTGAAAAGATACAGCATCCTTTACTGTTTTGTGACTTGCAAGATGCATTTCAGCATGCACCTCTTCGGTTGTTTTTGGTTATGTGGTCCATTCTATGAAACATCTTCATGTCCTGTCTATGAGGAAGACTTGGCAGGGTGATGACACCTCACGGCCAGGACCTACTGACCCTCTAAAAATGTTACAATCTAATATGCTTCATAGTAAGATCTGAAATGAAATAAACGTAAATACTTCATAGAGACTTCAGGTTTTACTACTTACAGATTTTGTGTTTTTTTAATTAGCTAATTATAATCTTTTATTAGTAATAATATTTATGGAAATTTTCTCAATGGAGATTATCTCTTTATTTTAGATTAATGGATTATATATAATATATGGAAAAGCTCTAAATTCAATTGCTTTTATCACACTAAAATTTATCTTGACAATCCAGCTAAATTCTGAATCTTCTAACAAATACTTTGGCCATTTTTATACTGCTGAATCTAAAGTATGTGTTTCTGATACCTGAATTTCAAAAGCAGGATGGTCAGAAATATATGCAAAGTCTAAGGAACAAAAACTCTTGGTATCATTGAATAATATTTTATTATATTAATATGTATTTAATGCCTAATATGTCAGACACTATACCACCATATGTATATTATGTGCCTTGATATAACATATGTTTTAAATCCAAACTAAAGTAACTTATTATTATTACACCCCATTTCATTTTGTAATACTGAAGTACATGCCATATACCCTAATATATTAAGACTCATGGATAATATACTTTGGATTTGTGTTAAAATGGAATATACCCCAAAGAATAAGTGGAAAGAGATCAAAAGTAAGAAGACCTAGGCTTGTAGTCTACTAATCACAAGTGTGGTATGTATGGGAAAATCTCTTAATCTCTCTAAACCTGAGGTTCCTCATTCATAAAATAGGGATGTTGCTACTCTAGGGACTGTGAGAATAACTATGTGCAACAAATTAATTAAATCATTAATCTAAATTCAAATATTGAGTAAATATACTTTTATTAAACTGTTCAGCATAATATATATTTTTTCAACTTTTATGGTATTACTACATCAAGTTAAAAACTCATGCTAAAACATTTAATTATCAGGTCAACAGAAACACTCAATAGGAAATGGTGCGGGCAGCACATAAGAGTGGGATGAGACCTGTACTACTGGAACCTAAGTGCAGACCAAAAAGAAAGTGTGATCCATAGACACTAAGATGGGAGGCCAACAAGTGCCAATGTAGCAGACTGAATGGTTTGTCTTTCCTAGTTCTCTCAGAAATATAGAATTAGTGAATATCACTACAAATATTGAGGCTGAGAGGAGTAATGATTTAGGCAGCAACTTCCTAAATGCACGACTACAATTCAAGAAAGTTGCTGTTTACTACAGCTGGATATTCCCCTGAACAGAAGGTAAGAATTAAACCCTTTATCTGAGAGAGCAGATATGTTAACAAATAAACTAAAATAAACAAAGAATGTTATTATTTTCCAGAAAGAATTGTTTTCTAGTTGTCAATTTAGAGAAATAAATTTTGAAGCCAAAATATTCTTAATTTTAATGTACTCTTTTCTTGTTGGATGCAAACAGGTCATAATAGGAAAGAATTAAAAATAAACATGGATGTTTCACAAACATTGGGGACTGACGGCTTGATGTGCTGAGCCCCGTCTTGGGGCTGGCCCCTATGAAGCTTGTTACTGCAAGAAGAGGCTAAACCTGCTTATAACTGTGCCTAAGAGTCTCCCCTTGAGTGCCTCTTTGCTGCTCAGATGTGGCCTTCTCTCTCTAACTAAGCCACCTTGGCAGATAATCTCGCTGCCCTCCCCCCATGTGGGACCTGACTCCCAGGGGTGTAAATCTCCCTGGTGACGCAGGATATGACTCCTGGGGATGAATCTGGATCTGGGATTGAGAACATCTTGACCAAAAGGGGGATGTGAAATGAAATGAAATAAAGCTTCAGTGACTGAGAGATTTCAAATGGAGTCAAGAGGTCACTCTGATGTACATTCTTATACACTATATAGATAACACTTTTTAGGTTTTAATATATTGGAATAACTAGAAGTATATACCTGAAACTACCAAACTCCAACCCAGTAGTGCTGACTCTTGAAGACGATTATATAACAATGTACCTTACAAGGTGTGACAGTGTGATTGTGAAAACACTGTGGATCGTACTCCCTTTATCCACTGTATGGATGGATGAGTAGAAAAATGGGGACAAAACTTAAATGAAAAATAGGGTGGGATGGGGCGTGTGTGTGATTTAAGTGTTCTTTTTTATTTTTATTTTTTATTCTTATTCTGATTCTTTCTGGTCTAAGGAAAATGTTCAAAAATAGATTGGGGTGATGAATGCACAGCTACATGATGGTACTGTGAACAGCTGATTGTACACCATGGATGACTGTATGGTATGTGAATATATCTCAATAAAATTGAATTTAAAATACATTAAATAAATAAATAAATAACCTAAAAATCATTCAGAGAAATAAGTACCTATTAAATAATTTTGCTAATTATTTCAATAAATATATATTTAAATGCTTACAGAACAGAAAAGTAACAATATTAAATGGTTTAAAAAGTTACATTAATATTTACCTTTTGTGGAAGAGTTATATTTTTCTTGTTCTTCAATGAATTAAATGCACATAATGATGGAAACAAAAGAAAGAAATCAGCAAATTTAGAGTTAGACATGTAAATGTGAATTAAGACAATGGCATGAACAATAAAAACGCTTAACATATAAATGTGACATAAATTTCAATGAAAAACCATGAGGAAGTCTAAAATATGGTACTAAATTAATCAAAGAAAGAATGACTATAATAATTGAAATACGTAAAATAAAAACAGAAACACTGGTAAATTAATATGTTTGGCATTTGAAAAGCATATTCATGGCATTTTTTTCTTGCTTTTCAAGAATTACGTAATAGTTCAGCACTAATTTTACTAAAAGATTTTAATTTAAATCCATTGTGAGTCTTCATGATAAATGTATTTCAAAGCATATTTAATTTTCAAAATTAAGATTTTCATTTCATACATGATAGAATTTCAGATAATTTGAAATTTCATATATTAAATACAAAAAATAAATTACATTTTTTTTTACTAAATAGTAGGCATTTTCTTTAACTGTGGAAAATGTAACACTTTCCATTAACAAAAAATATATTCTAGTTTAAGTAATCCATTTTTCTTCCTCAAGTTAATTATATTACACTATCCCCAAGTGAAATTTCCTTTCTTTAAAGACTGTAGTTCTTAGACATTTCGTAAAGCTTTAGATCCACCTCCTTGCAGTGTATTATTTACTGAAAAATAATGGCCTATCTAGATATTTCTGAAGTGGAATACCATTAGAGTTTTAGGTACAAATGTAATACCGGAACACATGAAACATAACTGACATACCACCAAGTGTTACTTTATGAATGATCTTTAAATATTTCTTCAGAAGACATTCAGCTGAGCATAAAATGACAGCACTTGGCTGGTTTTAGAAAACCACACAAATTTTCATACAACCAATTATGTTCCTTTCAGCCTCACTCTACACAAGGGCTACATTGGAATACAATGTTGGAATACCACCAGAGAAATTTCTTCAAACTCTTTGATCTTATTATCACACACCATTAGAGTTACATAAAAAGTAAGGCTACTTGCTCAGCTACTTTATCTGAAATTCTGTATTGTAATCACCTCTTTTCTTTTCCCTTAAATATACTTTAGCATATAGCATAGAATAATAGGGCAACATTACTAATTTTTAAAAGAAACTTAAAAATAGTTTTTGAAAAACTAAGTAGACATGTCTTTGCAAGTGACATGTTAGCCTTTAAAATAAGGTATTGCTTTAACGGTGCAAAGAAGGAGTGGTAAATCTGAATTAAAAGGAAAAAAAAACTCATCTGTTAAACAATCTACTCATCCCAATATACATCCTAAAAACAATAATGTAATTAATTATATACTGAAATTGTGTACGAAAATCATTTTTATACGTCTATCACGCAGCTGTATCACTATTCAGGAATCTAAACCATTTGAAATATTTGCTCTTACCAATCAATTGCTTATCTTTTAAAAAGAAAACCACTTTTTGTTAAAAATAAAAACAAACATACAAAAAAGAAGAGAAGGAAAGGAGGGAAGAAGGAAAGAAGTAAAGTGCTGTAGAGCTTAATTAACTGCAAATAAATCAGTCAGCATCAATCTTCGTATGAAACAGTAATAAGTCTAAGGAATAATAGCAAAATATAACAAAACAAAACAAAAACCTACCCAACAGCCACAAAAAGAACAGCAATGAAATGATCTTAAATAGAATGTGCTAAATCCTGACAGCTCATGAATCAAAATATAAATTTACTTTTAAAAACATATTTTAGCTCAAAGTTATCATGTGAACTACTTAGCTTGAACTAGATCCATAAGATGATGGCAGATAGTATCATTTACCAAAAGTTCCAAAGCACAACATAATATCATAAAGTGAACCACATCTGTTTTAATTATAGAAGAACACCTAGATACAATAATACAGGTTTACTGTCATATTTTAAATATTATATTTATATGACTCTTGAGATCATATATTTCAGGAACCTCAAATAACCAAGTATTTGCTAGTATATTTATATTAAATATCAAAATAACACCATCAGTTTCATCCTCAGTCATTCCCTTCTTCCCACCTGAATTCAATCCTTAAAAATTGATGATTTCTCTGAAAGAAACTGTGAATACAAATATCATAAACAGTGACATTGATATTTACAAGAAAATACGATCTTTTTTAACCAAAATCTAACATATAATACAATTGATTTCATAGAAGCAATTGTTATTTCTACAGAAATAATATGACTATAATCTCACTACATAAGGGCTGTATGCAGTGCCCTTATAAGTTTTTAAACCTGAAGCATGGTTTATTGCAAATAGAGGAAATGCAAAGAATTTTAGGAACAAATACCTTTTTGGATATCAATCTTTAGCAAAATATGGCCAGTAACCATGAGTTTGTAGCTAAACTCTGCAGGCCTTTTTAAGTTGTGCAACAGGAGTTCATGAATGGATTTTTTAACATCAACTTTTATATTTTTAAAATAAGTAAAATTTAAAGTAATTTCATCTGGGATATTGCTAATTAGAGCCTTAATAACATTAATTATGAATAATGTTCTCATAATATTCCCAGGAAAGAGAAGAGAAAGTTTGTTAAACAAGTGAATTGATCATTTAAATGAATAAAGTGGTAATTTAGAAAAGAAAGTCAGAGTTTCACAAAGCATCAGATTTTTCTCATTAACTAAAAGAACGCCCTACAGCAATCCCGAAAATTAAAGTACGATGTATCAATGGGATGTATGGGTTTTTGAAAACACAAATCTAAAGTTCACTCTAGCAGTATTTCTCTATTGATAATTGATACCTCTTAAAGCCTATACTAATTTTTCTAATATAATCAAGTATTCTATATCAGAATCTATGCCACATCAGTCTTTGAAACAATGTATTTATCTTTGTACATTGTGAGTTTAGCAAAGAACTTCAATTAAGTGAGTAAAACATATACCCAGCACCCTCAATATAGAATGGAAATACAAATTTTATATTAGCAACAATTGACACTGTTGAAAAAAATATTCAAAATGTTAAATTCAGCTGTTTCTCAGGGATAACGATTTACCAAGAACTGTTTTAATATATCTAAGACCACTTCATTTATACTACTCCAAATTAGAATTATATACCAGTAAATTAGTAAATTGCATCGCAAATCTCTGACAAGAAATGTGTGATAACAAATAGTGATAACAAATCATTTCACCTATTGAGAAATGGGATAGCACCTTGGATCATATGAAGAAAACAGTCTATTTTAACTCAGTTTTCAATCATCTTGACTATGTATTCAGCGAATTTAGTTTCCATAATCAACACTGCATGTACACACCACACACACACACACACACACACACACACACTCATTAGGAAAATAAAATGCAACCTTCTGCTTAAAATAAGAGAAACTAAAGTAACTTGAACGGTTGAAAGGACAGGAAAATGTTCTAAGTCATTTTTTCATCATCAAACTTATATAAAAAGTACAGGGATACTGCAAGCTAAAAAACAAAAAACACCAGTAAAGACTTTATTATGATCAAGGGTTTAATTTTAAAAGGTTTTAAAAATAAGGTAAAATGTCTCATTTTAACACAAAAAATACCATATTGTACTGAGGTTTCAATTTATATATTCTTCCTTGGTCCCTTTGAACAAAGGTATTTTTTGGTCTCAATCAGTTGTATTAACTGACCACCGAAAATTCACTCATTCACTCACTCAGCAAAAACTGAGCATATGCCACAAACCACTACAGCTAGATGCTGGGGAAAATTTTCTAAGAAACTTACATTCATAGGATAAAGTACACTACATATAACCAAACTACCATTCATTTAATAAAAGGTGTATAAAAAGAGGAGGTTTTCAAACCCAAGATTTTTGGACAATGGTCTCCCTTTATCGGATACCTTGTTCTATACTGCCACTTCTCACTGGCACTTGTGGGAGCTGTCTTCCCCTGCGACTGCTGAAGGATGTGTCTGCTGGAGGAGACTGGGTTGGACTTCTCTGTCGGTGCATTCTGCAGGCAAAAAACAAAGTGGGGGGAGGGGAATGAAATAATGAAATTCCAACATGGCCTGAAAAAAAACTTTTTCCTTCCTATTACTATTGTAACAGACATAAAACCTCCCAGTGGGCCTTTGGAAGCAAAATCAAATACTTTCTACTTATGTGAAAAAGGAGGATTTAAAAAGAGGCTAAAAGAGGCAGGGTAATGCCTGTCACACACAGATCTGCACAATGAATTCCTGAATGAACGGAATTGGATTCACTTCTTTTCATTATGTTTCTTTGAAGTTGTGCTTTCCGAAAGGTTATTCATTCTTGGTAGTGCTAGACCAATGTATTTAATTACAGTCTCTGGATCTTAATGGTATGAATAAATTAGTGAAAAGAGACTGTTGCATAAATTGCTATTAAGTAGACATATACTCTAGAATTATTTATAACCAGTAAGAATAATTCTAGCAGCAGACTTATAAATTTCCAATCACATACAGTTTATTTTTAAACAGAAAAATCTTGAATAATATTTCAAAAAATAACCTTAATAAATGCTACAAAACCTACGGTTGCAAAGATCAAAATTACAAATGAAAATTTGAGTAGCATGCAGATGCATTACTACTGCAAAGGATTAAGCTGACCTCCATCTGCTGGCATTCCAACTTTTTTTTTTTTTAACTAAAGAACTCTAAAATACTCCAATATTTTGCTGAACACATATGAATGTTTATTTTCTTTTCACATTCTTCTTACACCTTGAAGCAAATAGTTTTAATTTCAGGTAACTTCTTACAAAAAGTTCACATAATTAAAAAAGTGTGTATGAATATGCCACAAACAGATGGAAGGACATACACAGCCAAATTTATTTTTTCAATGGTAGCTAATTGGCAGGAACTATAGAATACTACTAGCACAGTGAAAATAGATGCAATAGAAGATGTGGGAGAGTTTAAGTGTCACAAAGAAAGGATTAAAAACTATGGTGTCATAATGAGTGAAAGCATCAAGTGCTCAGGAAGGTACAACACCACACCAACACCTGGAGGCAGGACATGGATGCTGGGCTGGACATTGAATAGCGACCTTGTCAGAAGCGGAGAAGGTGGCGCCGACCCTCCAGGGGCAAGGTGGTGCATAGAACACAGAGTTCTGACACTAGAGTGCTCACTCGACCTCGAGCGAGCGGGATGTTTCCCCCTAATGACTGGCTGATCAGTCGCTCTTGGGGCTGCGTGTCCCCTTCTAGAAAGACATGGTGGGAGAACCCTAAAACATTAGGGTCAAAAAAGATCTTCAGTCAGCAGGTTCACGTTAACTTTGATACCACATTTGTCCTAGGAAAACCTGGTTACTCGTATAAGACAGTGATTTTAAAAACCAGAAGAAAACCCATCACACAATTACTAAAATGGAATTCAAATCAAACTGATAAATTATTATTGCAATTGTTCATGCCATGCTTTTTAAAGGGAAAATCTACATTCCCCTAAGGTAGTAGTAAACCTCTTCTAAGATCTGCAGGGCAGAGACTTCTGTTTCTTGTTTTTTTTTTTTTTTTTTACTAAGCTGTATTCAATGCCTATAACAAAGCTGCATAGAGATTAAGAGCTCAAAAAGAAATAGTGATTAGATGAGTGAATATAATTAGAATCATGAATACAGGGATATTTTAAGCATTTGCTTTCAAGAAAAAATAATGCCTGTAGAACTCCTGTATATTTTCACAATGTTCATAATTTTACTTTTCAATAATCAAACAGATCGCAAAGGACATCTTTTGAGGTTAATTTAAGCAAACTAAAGTATTAAAATAATAGAAGATGAAGAATGCTTCATTATACAGAACTGATAAAATGGAAATGGCTGATCTATGGATAAAAACAAGTTCTCTCACATAAAAAATATCTGAAAAAATATTTGTTCTTATATTGACTGTTACTGTAATACAGTGTTCAAAATGATCATGAAAACAACTCTGAATAAACAATTAAGAATCAAAAATGATGTTTGTACATATAATTATGCTTAAAACAGACACATATTTTTCCCCATCATTTTCATTATTTATTCTAAATAAAACACATTTAAAATACCTACTATGTATTTTTTTTTTTTACAGTGGAAGCAATGTAATAACACCTCATCCTTTTTTAAAGCAAGGTTGTAAAATTTACTTATTATGTCACTAAAAGTGTGTGAGGGTGAGGATTACATATTAATGACCAAAAGTATATTAATTATTGAGTGCTTTATTCAATTTTTGTTCAGACTGACTATATTCCTTTTCTTTTAGGTAAAATGATTTTCAGTTATAGTTATTTTGATTCAGGGTACTCCTCATTTTCAGAACAATAAAATAGGAAAAGTCAGGTTTCAGAAAACAAAAAGGTACAATTTAGGTCTTTAATACATGTGCATTTTATTTTATTGAGCTATGGATTAATGTTTTATAACACCCTAATAGAGACTCTGAAACCCTGAATGTCATCTCAACTTCTGAATTAAAAGAAAAAAGAACCAACAATATCCTACATATTGAAAACTGTTCAATAATTCTGTATTGATTTTTCACAATAACCCAACTAAGCATACATATACTTCATAGAATTAATTATTATGGGAAGGATTGCATGATCAATTCCTTTACAATGATAAGTGTTTTTACCTATTACTCATGAAAAGCCATTATCATGAACATAAACTTTAAGCAATCCTTGTTCAAAATACACTTTCTAAATGTAGTTTGAAAGTAAATGATAAGAGTTTTTACCCCGGAACTGAGAAATTTCATAGATCTTGAAATTTCACTAAAATCTTGCTTTGTTCCTCAATGCAATTCACAAGCACTAAAAGGACTACTAACTGATACTTGAAATGTGAATAATTTAGGTGCAACTTATAAGGTATACCTAAACTAAATGGCAAAAGTATAAAAAGCAATTCCAGGGACAAATAAATGGCTTTCTGAGTGAATGTTACACAGCTTTTGAACATGTGAGCCTTGAGACTTGCAAAGCCTGGAAAGAACAGCCTGTAGTGTTTGAGGTAAATCATTTAGCACAAAGTCTGTTTTTTCTTTGACATGAACTACAAGTCATATAATGAAACAGTTCCTGCCACCAACCAATATATAACAAGTAAGAGAGCCCAGAACACAGGGGAAGGATAGAAAACCCCTTTCTTAAGGAAGAGAGACAAGTATGGCAGCAAGGCTGGGTTACAGAAGGGAAACTGGGGACAGTGAAAATGCAGAACTTAAAAAGAGCAAGTTTTTTGAGATGAGAAATAATGGAACTAAGGACAGTTTTTTTTTTAAACAAAAGGACAATTAATAAATTCTGAGATACAGAAGTATAAAACTGAGAGACTCCATGCTGTAGAGCCTTTATCTTTTCAACGCCAGGAGATGTGCAAAGAATGTAAGGTTGTAAGAAAGTGAGTGAGATTTAGAACAACCAGATTAGAGAAAGGGACAGGGAGTGAATGATGAATAAGTAAAATCATAGTATCAAATATTTTTTACTAAGCATCCATACTAAGCATCTATACATGCCATAGACATTGAATACATGTATGTGTATAAGTATGTGTATGTATATATGCATGTGTATGTATATATGCATGTATGTGTGTATTTTTTACACATATTTATGTGTGTGTATATATGTGAATTTTTTGGTATTCTCATAAATGTATGCATGCATTTTTATGTATTCTCACAATAGCCCTCAGAAGTAAGTGTTATTGTTCCCATTTTATAGATGTAATAATTGAGGGTCACAGAGTAACTTGCCAAAAGACAAGGAACTAACATGAAGCAGAGGTGGGATTCATACACAGGACTGTCTACCTTAATGCTTGCTCTCCTTTCTGTCTATTGAGATATGTTTTGTGTCTACATCATGACATAAAAAATGGTAATTTCACATATCTGTATGTATTAATCTTGTAACTCAAAATGTAAATATATGTCCAAGTATCAAATGACTACCTACTCTGCTATGTATATCATTTGATATTCCCAACAGTTTTATGTGGAAAGTAATATGATTATCCTAATTGTCTAAAACATAAAACATGAAGCTTCTGGAGGAAAATTCCAATTCAAGCCTAGGTATGTCTGGTATCAGTTCACTGACTCCAGTTCAAATATCTAAATATTTACCAATGAGTTCAATCCATACTTACCCCCACCTAAGACTAGTGTTTTGACTTATTAAACAAATTTCTCACCAAAATCTAAGGTCCTTTACTCAGACATTTCCATTATTGCAAACGGACTTGTAAAAAATTGCTTCTATTGCAGGTTAACAATGTTGATATGGCGTTTTAAAAATGACTTGTTAGGCAATGGACATGCACATGATATCCAAGGTCAAGTTTTCAAAACGGCTCCTCTTAACGAAATTACAAAGTAATGGCCTATTACAGGCCTGCAGAGGCTCTTTCCAAAAGCAACAGCAGAACATAAATGCATATTTAAGCAATTCTAAATAGTAATCTAGAAAAAACAACCCCCCAGTTAGGATGCAGATTGTAGCTTCCAGAAGACAAAAGTCAATAGAATGGAATGCAGAAATGTCGCTAGCAGTTTACGCTACTGAATCCACATGAGAGTGAGAAGGCAGTCTTATATTTTACTGAGGAGTTTCCAAGAGAATCCAGAATCTGAACACTGCTTCTAAATGGCCAGGTGCACACGCACACGCACACACACACACACACACACACACAAAACCAGAATTCAATTCTGACTGTCCTCTACAACTCGTCACCATTTTTTCAAAATATTTTCTTAAAAAACTATTTCTCAGAGGGCCAAATTTGTTGAGGCTGACAATGGGCATAAAAAATATGATATTTTACAGAAAATGCTGCTACAATCCAAGGTGTGACTGTGTGGTATCACTCCTTTTGGGAAGATGCTAATCCAATGGCAAAGAATCAGTGACCTTGGTTCACTCATAGTCAGATGTCAACTCAAAATATCTTCTGAAGAAATGAGAGCTAACACTAATACAGGCAAGACAGGCCTTTGCTATTTTTAGAACTAGCTACTCAACAATTCACTTGAAAACTAGGCATGTAATTTGCATACTAATTAAAAAAAAAGCTTTATTATCATCAAATAAACCTACTCTCCTAAAAAGTTAGTTTTCTTATTAAGACGTACAAGAAAAGTAAAATGTAATATGAATATGGTCCTTAAGCAGCAACTATTTGAGACTGGGAGTTAATCATATCCTTGCTATGATTACCGGAGGGAGAGAAGATTTGTTTTTATCCACAGATGATTTTCAGTGCTGCAGAGGTAGATGCCCAAATATGACTTGCCTGAAGTTAAGCACCTTCAGTTGCCTCTGGAATTATCTAATACTTTGTAAAATAGTATCCTACTGTCAAAAACCGCATTTATCAGTATATCCTAAATACTCATAACTGCACATAGTAGTCACTCAATTATCAGCTGTTAAATGAATGAAAGAAACCTGAATGAAATAAAAAAGAATTAGACTTTGACGAAACATTTCAATTATGTCAAAATAATTGAAGTCTTGTGTGGAAGACTGGGAAGGACTCCTGGAGATTGAAAGCATGCCTAAGAAATTCAAGTCATTTATAATGATAATTAAAAAAACAACAACTGCATTTAGCTGAGGTGACATTAAAGAATGTGTAAATAGAAACCATCTGTATTATTTAATTACAGGCTTTACATACATAGTTACAACTCTGTGCTTCATTTCCTCCTTAAGTCTAACTCCTTACGAGAATTTTTATTCAACACTTTTCAGAATTTCCTTGGATGCTTGTTCCACCCTAAATAAAGTTCTTTAAATATTCAGTATCTCCAAAGACCATTAGCCAGTAATAAATTTCATTTTTCCCCTCACTCATACCCCTTAAACTGTCTAGCACTTGTTCATTTTACAGATCTCATCTCAGAGGTAATTTCCTCTGGAAAACTTTCCTTGTTTGCTGCTCATGATTTCATTCTTTGTGTATAGCAAAGAATCTGGCACGTATTTGTTAATTAAATGAATCATTGAATTGTACAGATTCTATCCTGACAAAGCATATTGTGATTGTCTAGCTGGTGTCTTGCATCTACCCTTGGATCTTTCAATTTATCTTCTAACATGTTGCCAAAGTTAAATTTTGGAATTCAATATTGATAATTTGCTCCCTATTTTTAAAGCCCACTAAGGGCTCATAACTGAATAAAACAAAGTTGAAATTCTTTATCATGGCTCTCAAGATCATTCACAACATAACTTCTAATGATTTCTCCAGTTTTATTTTCAGCCCTCTCTTTCCATTCCCTGAATTCTATTCTCCATTCATCCCCAAATTATTAATTTCCCAAACTCAGTGTTCCCTCTCATTTTTCCCTCTCACAGAAACCTTACACTTCATAAACTTTTATCTAACTAGATTTAGCTCAAGTGACACCTGTTTAAGAAACTTTCTTAATCTCATTCTCACGCCACTCCTTTCTGTGTTCTCTCTGTACCTTGTGAATAACTATAATCAGAGATATAACATTTTTATGCGCTCATTCATTTACTTTTATATCTCCCTACATGTTCTCAATAATTGTTTCATAAATCAATGAATGTATGTTAGTTGTTATTTTACAGGTGTTTTTACAGCTATGTCAAAAAAATAACAATATCTTGTACTTAAAAATACTAAAAAAATAAAGAAAACCTGTGGAATTGAGGTTGAATTTCCAAAAAACTTAGCAATCCCTTATTTTTACATTCACAAATATCTTCTGCTGTAATATACAAGTGGAATCTTAGATTACCCATTTGTAGAAAAGAGATTTACAGAAAAAACATAGCATTTTTTCAGATAAATAATAGACACTCTAAATACTTGCATATTCCAGGTACTATATTCATTGGTAACATTTAAATGACCTCAGAGACAAGATAGCAATGCTCTAATATGTACAAAGGAATGATTATGATTTACTTTTCTCTAGCAATCAGAATGATTACTAAAAAAAAGATAAGAGATTTTTTTAAAAAAACCCTAAGATTTCAGGACTGCCTTCAAATTATCCTTCTCTTGTTTCTCATATGAGACTATTTCCATATAGGAGTAGACGTTTTTACACGGATGACTTTAAATATCCCGGTTTGTGTTTAAGAACTGACTGTGTAAACCAGAGTGAGGGCACCCCTGAATATGTAAAACAGAAGATGGCAGCACAGCACAACACCAAGCGTACCTTTCTGTATCAGAGGCAGTGCCTTTCCTAGTCTGTTTTTGGATGCTAGATCTTTCAGACTTTCTGGAGTGCCTGTGGAATGAAATGTTAAAGAAATATAGAATATATGATGAATAAAGCTACAATAATATTATACAATGATAGAAGCAAGAGACCAGAAAAATGGCAACTATCATATCTAAATGATTTTGTCAGTACTTTTTAAAATAAAAATAAGTAAATAAAAATCAGAATGGGTGCTGTGTGGAAGACACAAGTTGCCCAACAGGAAATATGAGAAGCTGATATTTCAATAATCTAGATAGGTATGTCTACAGCAATATTTAATATGGGCCCCTGCTGAGCAACTTTGCCTCTCCTGATGAATAAACAAATTCAATGGTAAAATGCAGGAATGGTGAACATGATGGTAATGGCTTAGGTGCTGAAAAGACCACAAAAGGATGATACGCCCTCCAGTTTTACAAGTTGAATTTGGTGTTATAAAGTTTTTTCCCCACAAAATTATGAAGAAAGGAGAAGAAAAATGCTATAGTGAAATACATTTGACAAAAGTGAAAGTGCTTTAAATCAACTATTAAATTTTTTGGTACATTACAGCAAAGTTGCTTTTGTAATCTTGTGGCACTTAAACAAATAATCACATGGCACAAATTAAAGAACTAATAAAGTTCCTGATTTGCCCTATGTTCCCAAAGTACATTTGCTCATTGAACATTTGGATCTTGAAATGCATTCTCCCACAGAAATAATATCTTATACATAGGTCTTACCTCCTCCAGGCAGCTTACATGTGCCTATTTAGCCTAAATTGTGTCCAGGTTACTACATATTTGAAAAAAATGTATATAGAAAACACGGTGGTCAAGAAACTCACACTTAAACCAACCCAGAGCAACCGTTACATTGAATGTATATTTTTATTATTGGTTTTCTACAATTTACACCTACTTTTCTTCCCTGATCTCCCTTCTTTCCAGCAATCTTAATGAGACAACTGCCTTTACTTATTAATGACACATATCCTAATTGAATATTCAGGACATGTCATGTCCGCTAGAGACACACATCAAAATTCAAAGTCTGCCTTCATAGGGTGCATTGAAGTCTTGGGCTGCTCAGCTCTCCCCATCTCTTCTGCTATTGCCAGACACTTGGTTCACACTATCTTTCTCTTCCAATCAGGTCTTCAGCCGCCTGCCACTCTAAAATCCCACTTCTGAGATGGAAAAAAAAAGAGGAGGAAACAGAAGGAGGCGGCATCTCTCACATCACTTTCCCTAAACATTTGGGGAAAAGGGTACTCAATATATTGAAGGCTAACTCTATGCCAGACAGTGTGTGGCAGTGGCTCATTTTAATGCTGATGACAATCTTTTAAGAAGGTGGCCTCTCCATTTTACGTGGGAGGGAAAAGGTTCAGGGCAAGAACAGTCAGTCAGTAAGTAGCAGAACTCGGATTAGAATGCGAGTCTGCCCAGCTCATAAACTCTTTCTACCATATAATGTCCAGTAAAGACAGTGGAGGACACCAGCACTGAGTGGAGGATATTGGTTCAAACACATGCCCCTATGGATGAACCCTTGTTCAAGAAGGAAGAAAACCATGAAATCTGGTACAGTCCTGGGAAAGTACTAACAGAGAAATATCTTTTGACATTAAGGGTCAGTTCTTATTTATTTATTGCTCCTATGGTCATGTCAGAGGGAATTGTTGGGTGAGTAGGAGAGTGGAGAAGGACATAGTACAGATGCCTGAAATCAATGAAAGACAGTTGTTGGGAAGGAAAGCTTGTTCCTGAAGCTCAGGGAAGGAGGGTGGCTACACAGCATGAGGAAATGAAGGAAGGGAAGGAGACAGGCCGAGTAAGCAGGTCTACAGTCAGGTGGTATCTGAACTCAAACGAAAAAGGAGTGTACCAGTATGGGGAATTTCTGCTTGATTCCAAAAGTGCTCAAGGACAACTGTCTGGGAGAAAAAAATGTTGCTTTCCTCATCTTTGGCAGAGTGAAGGAAAAGTGAGAGGGTTTCAGGACGAATGAAACTCATCATTAAAAGCTTTCACATATTCGTTCATTCAACAAACAATTATTGTGCATGTATACGTGCCAGGCATTGTTCTGGTCCTGGAATACGTCTGTGAACAAAGCAAACAAAGATCCCTGCCTTCAAGCAATTTACGTTTTTTTGGCAGAAGACATATAATAAATTACAAGAAAACATGTCAAACAAGTAAATTACATATTATGTTAGAAGGCAATACATGCTAATGAAAACATAAAAACACATGTGAAGGAGGGCAGTAAAGATCAGAATTGTGCAGGTGGGATGGGGTCTGGGGCAGGTACAGACTGCAATTTTAAGTAGGGTGGTCAGGAAATGAGTCATTGAGATGGTGACATTTTAACAAAGACTTAAGGTGAGGGAATTAGCCATGCATATATCTGGGAAAAGAGTCCCATGCAGAGGACACAGCAAGTTCAAAGGTCCTAAAGCAGGTTATCTGCTAGGTATGTTCAAGGAATAGTAAGGGAGTCAGTACCTTACAGGAGTTGAAAGAGCCAGGGGAAATACAAAAGGAGAGAAATCAGAGGGTTGGAGAGTGGGGTTAGGTGGGGAGAGAGATTGTGCAGAATTTGAGAGGCCTTTGTGTAAACTTTCAATCTCTGCACAATTAAAGGGTTACGAACACCATAAATTACATTCCTGCTTTTCCACCTACACCTAGTGATCTCCATTAATCTTTGTAGACAAGTGAAATGTCACTTCTTCTATGAAACTCTTAAACTCTTCCTCCTCTTTCTGTCTTGTAAAACTTAATGGATTAATACACTAGCTTATCACAGTAATTGATGATGTGATGACGGCAACAATGACGATAATGAGGATACTAACAATGTCCAACATTGGCTAAGAGCTTGCTATGTGCGAGCACGATCACTTTGCCTGCATTACCTCATCTAATCTTCTTGTCAATCCAACGAGATGGGTACTACCCTCCCTTTTCAAGAGTAAGGAGAGTCAAGCTTAAAGAGGTTAAATAATTTGCTCTAACTCATATAGTCATTAAGTGCCAAAACTAGGATACGAACTGAGAGTCCATAATCTTAAGAGCAGTGTTCACATTGCAACTCTGACATAACTGAGACTATAGCATAATGGTTATAAGCATCGACTCTAGAGTCAGACTTTCTGGGTTTAATCTTAGTTAAATTTCTGACTAGCCAGGTGACTTTAGCCAAGTTACTTAACCTCTCTTTACCTCAGGTTATTGTTGGCAAAGTGGGAACAAAAACACTACCCACCTAACAAATCTGCTAATTTTAAGTATTTCAATATTACTTAGTGTTTATATTTGTATTATTTGTATTCTTCTAATATTATTTAGAACTAAGATTTGTTACTTAAAACTTACATAAAACTAGCAAGTGTGCTATAAAAGTATTATTAAAAATAACACATAGTTGTTTCATGGAGGCAAAGACCCTCTTACTCATCTAAAACATCATCACGCTCAGATTTAATGCACCATAGCTAGATGATAAAAATGTTTATGCAGACAGTCATACACCTGATTTTTTTTACCCTCTTGGTAAGGATACTTTTCTGTCTTCAAATGCCAATCAAACTTTCTGTCACTGAAGATTCTACTAAAGAGGTCTATAAAGGTTATGTCTTTAAAATTTTTCTAGTCACTTAAAGAAATCCTCAAATTCAACTAAAAATTGTAAACATTTAGTTTAATTGTAATAATTCAGTGTAAGGGAAGAATGGGGAATAGAAAATTTTAATGTCTTTCAACCTCAAATCCTAATGTATAGCCATAAATAAACTGTATATGTTTTTAAAAAAAACTGTTCCTTGGAATAAATAGAAGTTTGGGATGTGTAAAATAGGAAAGTTTAGCACCATCAATCAATTTTCATGCTCTACATTATTGACGCTACTGATCATGCAATCACAAAATGGACTGCAGTGAAATGAACTAACTTCTACCTTACACTATTTCTGAATTCTTTGTGGTCAGGAACTGCACCTGTTTGAGTCATCACTGTAATATAGATGCCTGGCACATAGTAGGTGCTCAGTAAGTATTTGTTGAATTAATAGTTAAGAAAGTAACAATATATTGAGTACTATCATGGAATTTTAGAATCTACAAATTACTATGAGCAAAAAACTAGGGCTATAATATCCAGTTTATATCAAGATTAACAAATTTAGAAGTACAACTTTGCATTGTTTTCTGGATTCCAGTAAATATAAAATGCTTTAAATAAGAAATGTCCTCTGGTTTACTTCCTCATGCATAACAAATTGCCAGTCTTATTATGGGCCCAATGTATGTTTTTTCATGATGCAACAAGACAGCATATTCAATTTTAGTGTCATAAGGGACATTAGATTTGACTAGTCCTGCTACACCTGTAAATTTACAAGTGAGGAAACTGAGTCCCAGAAAGTTTAAGGGACTTATGTAAACTAATATAGGCCTTAATTATGTGGTAAGGAAACACTGTCAGGTCCCTGTGCCCTAATATCCTCTCAACACTGCCATACTGCTTTGACTTTTATCTAAGCGATCAACTGACAGAAATGAACAACAGCGGTCATAATTTCAGTGTTTTCATCATGTCTTATTTACTTTTGATTTTAATATTTTTTTTGGTTCCACTAAAATTTTGTCATTGTTATTTCATTTTTCATAAGGAATGTTTCTTTGGTTTAAATCAGACTTGGTTTATACATGTAAGAATCATAAATCCTAAGTTATTTTCTTCACTTCACAATGTACTAGTTGTATGACTTTGGCATTATGCTTCCTAATTTGTAGGGCAAAAATGAAATTCTTTAAAAGCTATGAAGGTACAATATAAGGTATAGCAACAATTATTTTATTATTAAATTGAAGAAAAATCAGCAATCAGAAAATGAGTATTCTCTTAATTAAACCTAAAGCCTTTTTAAAGTTGCATTTTCAATTATTATTTCATTTCTTTTCATTAAGTGTAAAGATTTATAAAATGCACAAAGGTAAAGAGAGATAATTGCTAAAATATATTTCTATGCTACTTTCCTTTCTTATTCAATAACTAATCATTTTGAGCAATTTCCTGAAGACATTGATAAAGGTTTTCTGCACATATCACAATTCTATTAAAATGTCAAATTAACATATCAATGAAACAGTATGATCATTTAAGACCATTTTATAATAAAATGAAAATGTATCATGTTCTGTTTTAGGAAAAATGTAAGAAATCGACTACATTTCAATTTAATTAGATTAACACTGATTTCATAAAAATATATCTGTGTGTATGCTGGCTGACTACCTACATGGCTTATATTATTTTAATGTAGAATGCACATCTCTAACATCATATTTCCTTAAGAGTTTGGGAAGAGAAAAGTAAATTCGAATAGAATAAACGTAAATAAAATATTTATATGCTTTGAAGATGGATGCACGCAATTAGGATACATTTGTCCTTCTGTTCATTACTGATTATCTACATACATGACCACAGCTACTAAATAGAGTCAATAAGAGTTTTAGAACACGGATATGGTCCTTTCATTCTAATAGAGGGCATTTTTAGAAAGCATACATAATAAAGGATGTAACAAAGCACAAAGAAATAAGTATTATTTCTAAAGCGGTTCTATATTAAATCTGTACCTACATGGAAATTGCCATGAATTCCAGAAGTAAAAAGTGGGTGATTTGTTTATTCCAGAAATATCTTCAATGGAAAGAGAAGATTCCTTTACTATAAATCTTAAGAAACCTTGTGAAACCTTTGGTCAAAAATTCTTATTCACAAGTAGCTGCCACCAAAACAGGTATGCAAAACTATACATATATGGTTGTTCACAAAACAAATTACAACTACTTGAGCAGAATGACTCAGGAATTAATCTTAAGCACAGCAGAATGTTTTTGTTGTCCTAATAATTTAGGATCCCCAAACAGGGTTATTTTATCAAATACTTTCAGTATTCATTTAAGTCACACACCAATAAACCACATCCTTTAAAATATCATAAAGGTTGATACAAAAACATTCTTAATCAAAATGTTGAAGCTAATAACATCAAATTAATGAAGTGCTAAAATATATCTTGAAATGTATCAAATAAGAATACTGCATTTTCTTGAGAAAGCATTTACTGAAAATAGTTTACAGTTGAACTAGATACTACACAATACTAATTTACACTATCCTTTCATACTTCAAGATTGATTAAACTGAGCACTAAACTCAACCTCGATACTTCAATGACATATTAAAACAATTATTTTTCTAAATTATTGCTCACTAATCTTTTGGTCAATTTCAAGTTACAAGTAGATCTAATGTTAAGATTCATAAACAGAATTATTGTTACACACATGTTCAAAAAAGGTATTTTTGTACATTAAAATAACACCATTTACAAAAAGACATTTTGTTATTGGAATGACAATTTTAAAAAGGTTTAACATTTTAGTACTAAAACTGAAAGGAAATTTTCAGTAAAATTTTAAGTTAGAAATATTCCCTGCAGTTCCAAATTTATGTATTTTTCTTCATCATTGTTTTAAATAACCCACAACTTCTAGGAAGTATTCCTAGGTCTAAAAATAAATTCTATTCCATGTTCAATTCCAAATACATTTATGGTATCATTAGAGTTGGCCTCAAGAATGCTTACTATTGAAAATGAAATTAAATGTATGTCTGTGAGTGCATTTATGCCATGAGAAGTAAGAAGGCACCTAAATACTTTTCAACTTATTTGAATTTACTACAGAACTCTCTTAAGCAAGAATTTACTTTTAGTATGCTAACATTATTTTCAAATTAATCAAATGTGACCTTGATACAGGATACCCAAAGGCTGAATGTATAAGGTGTCACTGATTTTAGAATCTTCTCCTGGCTACCAGCGTCTTAAGGCAAAAGCCACCTAATTCCCAAATCCTTATGAATATTCACTATATCCAAATCTGATGCCATGTCTGCTTCATTTAGAAATTAGTAGAAACTTCTCAATGAGTAAATAAAGCTGTTGAGAGGTGAAATACAAGTATTCATCTTGCCAAGTGTTGGCATGGTACCTATAAATCTAAACATTAGATGCTTTAGTAATTTCTCTCTCATTTTCATGTGCACACATTATTCCCATACTTTAATAAAAGTTTTCTATTACCTACAGTAATAAATCATCATACAAAGTCACGTAAAATGTATTTCTTTTGGTTGAATATAGGACTTATTTACAAATAAGTCATAAAAAAATAAACTGTGTATTCTCAACTATGTATTAACATGATTTTCCTTTAATAATCTTACTGAGTACAATGACGAGTAGAATAAGAATCAAATAAATAAGACCTTGGGCAAGTTACTTTAGTCTCAGTATTCTCATTTACAAAATTATTAAACTCAGCTAGATAATCTAAAAATACAATTTCTGTTTCTAAATATCTACTCTAGGAAATAAAATAATATAATTAATTCATATACCAATGAATGAAGCTAATGACATCTCTGTATGTAAGAACTGAAACTATTACTTGGATTTCTATTTTGCTTAATCAATGCCCAGATAAACTTACATTTATATTCATTACAACACCATCATACTGAATTTCCCTATATTCAAACCATTATTATATAAGACAAAATCAAGTTCCTTGATGGTCAAGATTTTGTCTTCCTTAGTCACTAGTGTGATTCCAGCACTTAGAATAGTGCCCACAGTGGGGGCACAACAGATATTTGTTAAATTAATAAGTAGCAATATGGATGTAAATTTTTATTTAATTTATGCAATTATTTTATATTTTTATTTGAAAATACTTAAACTTGTAAGAATTTTTGGATTGGAGATTTTAGTAATTTTTCTAGTACTAGAAATTCTGTCCTAGAAATCAGATAATAGGAGAAGGAATTAATTTTGCATTCCAAATATATAAATACAAACCATGTTAAGAGGTAATATCTTAGAGATTAAAACATGATAAAATATTCCTGAATCCTTAATAAATATCAGATTTTGATCTTTCCCAACAAATGTAAAACATAATTTTTTTTTCTCATCAGCAATATTACATGTTTCTTTCAAATTGATATTTTGAGTGTTTACAGATATAGAAGATAAACTGTATCACTCTTAGCTAAGGCTACAATTACTCTGAATGCTATATACATGCACACTAAAACACAAACAAACATATATGCACACACATAAACCACATGCTTGAATGATGTGTTCTATGTCTGAGACCACTGCATTTACTCATTTACTTAAGAAATATTATCAATGTGCTGAATGAATTTCTGTTTACACTAGAAGAATAGCATCCAAAACACCCCCAAATCTTTTGTGACCAGGAGGGGAAATTTTAAAGATAAGGACTATATATATAACAAACACCATAAAACAGGAGAACTGGAGTAACTGCAATTGAGAAGGATAACAAAGCAATGAAAAATACATATCGTGGCACTTTTGGCATAACAACATGAAGTAGATTCAAAGCACTGATACCATTTTTAACAATCTAACTTGTGGACTGACCCTAACCCTTGACAATATTTTCTTTAAAAACACAATATTAATAAAATATATAAGAATCAGGTGTTCTACTTTAAACCAAGCATTTAAAAAATACACTTCAAAGCCTAAACTTCATTATTAACAAGTTCACACTGTAACAAAATAGGACAACCAAGATTAAATCACGAACCATTATAAGAAAGAATAGACTCTGTGATAGATTTTAATATAGTATAAAGCACCTGACAAGTTTCATTTTTTCACATGTAAACCAAAACAATATTAAAATAAGTTTCTAGAAATCCAAAATACTGAGACAAATGCTTATTAAATAAAAACTCTCCACTGAATCCCGACTTTGCTGCATTTAAAACTGCCATCTGCATTCAATCCTCATTTCAGTAAACATTCTGAGGTGCTTTATTAGAGTTGGACTCATTGATTGATGGAATCACATCATATCTTGTTCTTGCTCCTGAAAGGAAGCACGTTAACCAACAATTTCCCTCAGTAATCCTTCACTTGGTGGTCTCTAAAAGCCACTTTTCTGTGAGGAGGAGTTGACTAGTACCTGTCATTCTCCGGAGATGCATGCTGGATTTGAATCCTGGGGCTAGGAGGTCGTCTCCTATCTAGGGAGGGGGACCATCTACCCCTGTTTGCCCAACGAACAAGACAGGAAAAAACAGGACATTTAGTAACTCCTAAAATAAAAGTATATATGGAACAAGAGGACTGGAAAAGCACCTCAAAAAAAGCAAAGCATAGACTATTTGCTCCATAATTTAATCTTCCCTTTTACAAGCCTTAGAAAGATAAACTATATTATTGCAAGAAAACAAACCTGTAGCCCTAATTGTGAATAGAGACACAATTTATTTGGGAATATATTTGAAATCTAGTACGAATTTGTTCTTTCAAAATGTACTTGCGTGCATAGACATGAGTGTGTACACATATATATTCAGACATACATATACGTATGTATCTTTATGTTTAAAAAAGGCACATCCTTAAGGATTTGGCTTATGTTTAAATAAAAATAGATTCAATAAGCTACCAATGCTAATCTGGTACCAAGCCTTGAAATTAATAGGTAAAGTGCAAAGATGTGGTGTGTGAATTTAATACAAAGCAGGAACACAATTAAGAGGAAGAAATAAAAATACTCTTTACTGTGAAAACAATGACATGAAGAAATAATTCATGGGAATGCTATCAGTTAACTCTTAAAAAGTTTCCTTGGGGAAAACCACAAGGCTAATTATTGAAATTTAAAAACTGGAATTAAAAATCACATGAATACAATTGGACAATATAGATAAATTTAATGGTAAAATAGTACTACCTTTTAAAATTTCTGTTAATCTTTAATGGCAGAAGCCTCTCTGAATAGGTCAGTTATTTTTTAATTTCAACATTTACAAGTTGGAAATTTGTTCATTCATTTGTTAAACTATCTTAAGTGTCTGATTGTACATAACCACATATTACAAATATCCTGATGAAAAATGAAAAGAGAAATAAAGGACTGAACAGGCCATATTTTGAAATTTGTATGTTAGATATGAAAATTTTAGCAGAGTAATTTCTCTGGCTATTGGCTCTCTTTTTGCAACAAGGGATAACTGGATGCTCTTTAAGGATTCATCCAGCTATAAGATTTATAATTATCCAAAGGAGAATGGTCCTTACACCCCCATTTCCACCCCTAAAAGATCATTTTTCTTGTCATTATAACTTGGCTCACTAAATTTATTAGACAATTTGGACAAAAGCAGCAAAAGCCTGTCAAGATGTGATCAGGATCCTTGAGGTCAGCAGGTACTCAATTCTGAAAGCCCCTTGGAAACCTGTGCGTAATCAATCAGCCTTAGATAGAAAAAAAATTCAGCAAGATTCAAGTAAGGCTTTGAAGAAGCTGTGAAGCATATGAAAATACTCAGTAGCAGAATTTGAGCAGAAGATAAAACTCCGTAGCATGTACTCTTAAATGTGTTATATGGTAATAAAAAATTAAAAACACTTTGGGTTAGTTTTAAATGTATAAAATGGCTGCTCAATACAATCTGAAACATGTTTTGCCTTAAAATGTTTTATTTTTCCAATTTTGCCAGCTATTGTGCAAAACAAGAAGAAAAATATTCCTAAAGTAATTGAAAACAATTACAACCACATTGTTTTCTATATTACGTGATACTCATTTATGTTAAAACTCATGGTGTTATTTGAAAAAAAAAAAAACAGATTTAGTATACTTTTGTTTCTGTGAAGTAATAATATTGCCTTGACAGGATTATGAGTAACCTTGCTTCCTGAGGTAAAATTCCAGTCCTTGTGTTTACTTAAACATAAACAAAAGTAAAGAAAAGATAAAAGAAAAATGCCATAATTATGAAACATGCAGTTAAAGCTATGAAGAAGAGAGGTGTACACTTAGAAACAAGCAATTGTGAATACAAGATAATTTTAGAAAACAAATATTATAGCATAAAACATATGTATCTGTACACTCAAAGTCCTTCTGAATATGCTGATAGGTAGTATGAGTATAAGAAATTATTTTCATTTTTCCCTCAGATATAGGGTATGATGAGAACAGAACCAATTAGTACTCACTTTTTTGGGCTGAAGAATAGACGTTACATGTTTAATATCATATATTTGTGAATTTTAAGTATACTAGTATATTTTACATATATTTGCAATTTATGTTTTTCTCCTATCATACAGAAGAAAAGGATCAAAATTAGAATCTTTGTCCCCACATTATTGAGAAATAACAAAGCTTCAACTTCCATTTTTACATTATTAGGCTAACATGGCAGGGTAAGTTGTTAGTCACAAAGCTGAGCTAAACCAGCCCGTTCTTGATTTCTCTTTTCAAACTGGCCTGCCTGTAAGCTACATTAGTTAGTTTCATTCTTACTACTTTAATATCAGGTATTCTATATTCAGTAACTCAAGAACATCTACATCTTGGGAGCCCCCCTTTTAACTCTGCTCAGGAAGGGAATAAGGTCACTCTGGCGGATACATGATCTTATCAATAGATTTTGAGCTCCCTGTGGAAGAGAACTATATATATATATTTTTTCTTGACAGTTGCTGCTACTGCACATAGCACCGAAAAAATTATCAATAAATGTTTGTGAGTACTTAAGTATATAATAAGCAGATAAGATTCTAGGCTTTGTGGTAATCTAGGTAAGAAGCAATGAGAACCTTAACTAAGGAATTAACAGTGGTTAAGAGATAGGGCATACTGGTGAGATATAAAGGAATTAAAACTGACAGGCCTTTGTAAGCAATTAAATGATTCCTATGTTGTGGCTTTTTTTCCCCCCTAACATTCATATAATTTAAAGCAAATGTGTGTGTGTGTGTTTAAATGTGTAACTAACACACACACTTGCACATCTACATATCTTTCAGTGGTGCATATCTCCTGGCAGAACAAGGTTAAGCAGGTTAATTACTTAAAATAGACATTATATGGAAATGCAAATCATTCAACACATTAATAACAGCAATCTAAAATATGTGTGAAGTTATTATAACATTAGAAGAAAACCTGAACAAATGAGAAGTTAACTGATTGTATACAGTAGGCATTTTGTTACCTATTCCCAATATTCATTTTAGTCCTTTTCCCCCCAATATATTTTAAACTGAATTCCACTTACTTTTAAACTAACACATATACTTATACTTTGAAACAAGACACAATATTTATTTCAATTCAATTTACAGTTTTGGAGTTTTAGGTAGGAACCTCCTTTCCCTTTGGTCTCATATTTAGGGGTATATTCGTTCAAGTAATGCTCCTGGCCTCTCTCCACCCTTTTCCCCTTCCCATCCCAAGATGTAGGAAGGGCTTTATGACAGGGGAGTTTGTATTAAAGAATTACGCACAGGTGACTTAGCATTTTCAGGATTCCTCTTTTCTAGTCAAGCTGCAAGCTGCTTGCGAAGAGCAAACACTCCAATCTGGCCTCAGCCATGACACAAGAGGCCTAACCCTGTAAGGGAAGCCTCTTGTAATTCAGTCAATCTGGGTGATCCTGTGGTGAGTTATTAGCAAGTGTACAGACCTAGGGACACAGCTTCAAAATCTGCTCATTGTATTTATGGTTATATTTAGATATTCTATCTTTCTGGTTCCCAAATATAGCTCACAATTAGATCCAAATTTGAGAGGAGAAAATAGAAGTTGTTATTTGTAAGCTCCCAAATCCCAAAATAGAGCATTTACTAAGTAAAAAAGAGAAAGGAAAATAATACTGTCACTAAAGACGGCCAAGACAAATAAGATTTGTTCCCTGCCCTCTAGGAGGCTACGACATAGTGGAAGAGATAAACACAATACTAAGCAAAATACAATGTGTTTTAATAGAATATACAACATTATGTGGACCCAGAAAAGAAAGTACATAATTCTGACTGGGTAAAAGAAAGGGAAAGTGGAGGGGGGGTAAGAGAGGTTTTACAAAAGATATTGGCCTGCATTTTGAATAATGAGTAGAATTTTTAAGCAGCAGATAACAAAGGGAGAACATACTTCAATTTTAATGGAAGAGACCAAAAGTAATAAAGAATATTACTAGAGCTAATGAGAAAAGTAATGGGGGCAGAAGTGACATTGGAACTGGAGAAGAAAGGTTAGAATCAATGTGAGGGATCTATTTTGAAGGAACTGATAGGATCCATTTACTCACTGAATGTGGGGAACAGGAGGAGAAAATTTCCAGATTATGTGGATTATGTGGCTGGCTGGAGGAGTAGGCCTTTTGCTGTAAAGGAATGGGGATGGAGATAATGAATTTTGTTTAGATATTTTGATGTACTCAGTGTCTAACACCATTTAGAAATTTGAGTCCGGTGCTCAGATCTGGTCAATTACAGCAGCAAGCTCTCTTCATGGGTTTTAGAGTGGAAGCCTTTGATAGAAATATAATTTAAGGAAAGTATGGGTCAAGCAAAAGAGGAAAACTGAGGATGAAGGTTGGGAAATACATATCTACATGGGATAGGGGAAAGAGAGAAGCCTGCAAAGGAGACTAAGTCAAAACAGAGGCACAAGAAAATCTGTCAAGGATACTTAAGGGAGGAGAGGTATAAGTGACATAGTGGTAACATAATATGTTTGAAGATGTTGCTGAACAATCAGGGAGCCAAATGTAACCCATAAAATTGTTAGTATAATGGTAGAGCAGTTGGAAGAGGCAGAAGGCAGGTTACAAAAAATAAGGAGTTACTGGAGGGTAAAAATTGGAGGCAGAAATATAGACTACCCTTTCATAAGCCTTCATAAAACTGTAAGTGCTATGAAAAGTCAAGGAAGAAGAAAAAACATGTAAGACAAGTAACTATTCTTAAGTGGCTCTAAAATCAATGCCTCTGAACTGTCAAGCAATACTTTGCTTTAAAACCTGGAAAGGGAAGGTTTAATGGCATGCATGCAACTTCCTCCTTCTCTGGCACAGAGGAAGGGGAATGAATAACACAAGACAGAACCTGATAAAGACAGAGGGGGAATACAATTACCTTGGCCAGACCTCCATGTAAACATGCAATGGTATTTGCTAGTGAAACAATAAAGGAAAAGTCCTTATCTAAAAAATGTTTTTTAATAGGATATAACCAGTTTTTCTAGATCACTCATGGTAAACAAACTTGAAATTTCTTAGGGCAAGACTGGATTGGAGACTGGGGTAGTCTGTAAGCATTATTTTCTATTTGGGGAATCAACAGAATATTAAATGGAGGAGCTCCAAAAACAGCTTTCTTTTAAAACAGTTATCCATATGCATTCTTCAAACCTCATTTGTTAACCTGAGTCAAACCATCCTTACAAGGGAGAAAAGGTGAATCTGATGGTTTCAGGCTTTTTCAGAAAAAGAATGCTTCACCTGCATCTGTTGCTTCCTTTATCTTTTGAATCATCAGCAACGTTTAGTGTTGTGTATTGAGCTTCTTGTGAATTTCACCCTTCGTATTAACACAAACTTTGTTTTAACAGTGTGGATATTTCAGGAAAGGGCTTTACTTGGCAAAACGGCATATAAATGCCAATTGAAATGGGTTTGAACTAGCACATTGTTTAATCTTCCTAGTTCACAAGGATGTGGAAATATGTTACTATCTTAAGAATGTGAAACCATGTTGTTTAAAAATTTCACTTTTTATCTACTATGTCTATATCAACCAGAGAAATTAAGTGACCTAGAAAAGTTTCCAAGCTTCCTCCCCCTACGTCACCTCTAATGTTAATGTTATGCCCTGCTTCAAAGCTGCTTTTTGGTGTGTGCATACAAGGGTACTGATGCTTCCTATCCTCCAAACCAACAAACATCTACAACTTGTTTAATTTACTCGATGAAAACTTATCTCACTTTATCTTCTCTTCTGGCAACAAAATGACCCCAATAAATTGAGGATCATTAACAGTACCAATCACAACTCCTCTGATTAAATGAAAAATTTCCTTTTATTCAAAATACAGAGTGAATATAGGTTTCAATTGTATTTCTCTTCTTCTATGAAAGGTTAAGTACCCGCAGTCTTCATGCTGACCTGTATGATAACTGTGGCCAATTTATTCATCTATAAGATCACCTGTTTTAAGGTTATAATCTGAGAAATTAAATTCACTAATGCACAGATTTGTGATCTTCCTAATTTCAGTGTTACAAAGAAACATATGGTAGCTAGACTTCATCACAGAAAGAGACGTGCTGTCCAAGACGACAGTCACAGGCCACATGGGGCTATTGAGCACTTGAATGTGGCTAGTTCGAAGTGGGATGACTGTTAAGTACAAAATATACACTAAATTCAAAGCATTAGTATGACAAAGACAATACAAAATGTCTTATCTATAATTTTATATTGATTACAGGTCAAAGGGTTGATATTCTGGATACTTGGGTCAAATAAATTATTAAATTGATTTCACCATTTTTAATACGGCCACAAGAAAATATAAAATTATCATGTGGCTCACATGATATTTCTATTAGTACCAATATAGATGATATTAAAAATGTTATAGTGGGCTATAGCAAGAAGCGTCTATTGACTTCAGCAAGTCTGTCTTGGTTTTATTATTAACCAAAAATGTAAAAAGATCTTGCCTGCCACTTTTTAGGTAATATATAAGCAAATTGTGATTTTTGAAGAGTTTGTACTCATTTCATCTAACTTTTCTATTACAAATGTAAAGGAATACAAAATATAAATTATATTTCATCTTTTTCTATTAGAAATTTTACAGATACAAAATTTTAAAAATATATTTTAGTGGAGCATTACCTAGACACTAAAAGTAGGTTTGTATACCTGTACCTATTATTCAATTCCAGAAATAAAACGCTTCATAAATAAATGAATAGAGCCAGAATAGACATATTGCTAAAGAAAAGCTTTAAATAGCCTCTGGAAAGAGAAGATGTGGGTTATGTTAGCATAGCTAAATATTTTTCTTTAGGATTTGTAAAAAGCTAGTTTGCAAATTACCTCCTTACAACTTCTAATGAAAAACAGATACGAATTATAACCAAGACTACCAATTATACTTAAGTTTACTTGGAATAGAAAGTTTCATCATAATGGAAACATTAGCTGCTCAACAATTAGGTGAGCATGTAACACACAATCACTGATTGCCTCTGAAGTAATACAAGAATTATTCATTAATCAACCAATTCAAAGTTAAGCAAAATAATGTTATGGGCATTTATGTTTTAAAGCATCAGAAAATCTATAATGAACATACCATTTTTTGTTGCCAAAATACAGTTTAATGCAAAAACATGATCTCTATCAGAGACTGTGCTTGTTTTAAAATGTACATAAATGTACAAGGGAATTATTTGGTCTAAATATAATTCTTGTTCTGAGTTTATGGAAGATTGCTATTAAACTTACAAATACTATTTATCTGTGGAATGAATAGGAAAATGATCCTCCCCTTCAGGTAACTCACTGGAATTTGTAACTTTATCAGCATATTGAAGGCTCCCTGAGTAGTCTGTAACTAAAAATACTGAAGCGCAACAAAAGGGGAAAAGCAGCAGCCAGAAGCAATTACAAATTACATCACACCATTTGCAACAACATACATAGAAATATGTATATGTGTATTCTTGGGCTTATGCACATAAGCATATCTCTACACAGACACTTATAGTAAGGGTGGGGGGAGGATGTAGAGAGCAAAGTGAACATGAATGAATAAACCTGTGAAAGACTCACATGGAACAAAACAAAGTGATTGAAAAAAAATTCACTTGTACAAATGATAAGAAATTAAGAAAGTCTTTATTTTATACCTTTCTCGTTCTGGTGAATGCAAACTAGTATCTGGTCTCAAGCAGTTAGTACTAGCACTCCTAGCCCTGTCAAGGGAGGGCTGCAGTTCACTAGTGCCAGTGCATTGCATCCAGTGGTAGAAGAGAAAGACAAAGAAAACAAAGAAAGGAAGACCATGTTAGAGAGTAAAGCATAAAATAATGTCCCCTTTACATAAAATGTAGAATCACTGTGATTCAGTTCATAAGGGTGTGAGAGGTGATAGAATGATAGTGCAAATTTTGTTTAGAAAATGAAACTAAACAAAGATTATGCTTGAATTGCTTTGCATAATATCTTGAAAAGGGTCTCAGACTGAAAAATGAGACTAAATCACACCTACTTATGAAAAAAATTGGGTACAGGAAACACTGAAACAAAACGCCTAAAACTTTACTACCAAGAACAAATGCCACACCAAAACAAAATGAAGGACATTAGAGAAGTAATTTTGCAACTTTTAACTATTTTGGTTCACAACACTAGACAAGGGAAGTGGAAAATATCACTTCCACATATTCTTACCTAACCAATACTTCATCAGTAAATCTCAATAGTCTTGAGTTAAAGCATTCATGATGAAGAGAAATGTCCTGTCTAGTCACTGATTTGGTTTGAGTATGTGCAGGCAGAATTGAGCTTCACAAATTAAAAGTATTCAGAAATAAAATAAAATTAATTCTTATAATTAAAATGGACAAGTAACCAATAAATGACAAAGACAACTAGAATTCTTATGCATGAATAACTATGTTTTAGTTAAAGAAATATTCTTGGGTTAATTAAGTTTTAAAACTAAAACTACTTTTAGATATCATTGATTTAATGTTTCTCTGTATAATTGCAAGGGGAAATGTTAATGTATTATTAGAATACATATTTGCTATTTTTAGTAGGCAAGGGATCAGGGATTAGGAATTAGTTTATAACTAGGACTCACTGTTAGGGCTCTTACCTGTAAATATTCCAGTGAGAACCGTTCTCTAATAAAGGCATCTTGGGTGGTAATATTTTAGAGTGCCTAACAAGATGTCTGGAGCATGGCAACACAAACACGTAGGAAACAGAAAAATATATATGAAGCAAATTTTACTAGTATTTGAAGATATCAGGAAGCCTGCAAAGCTACAAACATAGATGGTTCTTTTGTTTCAGCTCAAAAGAACCACAATAATTATTTGAAAACAGGATTAGAATTATAAAAATAAGAAATCATAGACATCTGACTTCACAAGATACAGACTCAATGTTAATTTAATTACCTCAATTACAAAAATATCTGCTAATCAAATTCTATGAATTATATAGTCAAATTTTCTATTTATTTCCTGATTTAATATTATAACTCCTACATAAGTTAACAACTCATAAACGTGCTACTCAAATAATTTATGTAATGTGAAAACTGAAATATTACTAGGAGAGTAAACATTCTAACAATATTCAAAGAGTTGACCATGATGAAGTTGGTCATGGTGTTAAAAAAGAGCAGAAGGTCAAAAAGGGACTTCAAAAGAACAAGTAAATATGGGCCGTTTGGCATTATAAAAATTTTAAGTTGACTTTTGCAATATTTATGACTTTATATTTTCTTCCCAGTTAGCAAAAGGAACTAATACTTCTTCATTTTTTTCCTGAAGTACTTAAAGCAAACAAGGCAGTAATTATCAATAGGATAATTTTATACCTGGAAAAAGTTAAAACAATTTTTACAAGCCTAATATGTTTGCATTATTGAGCAGAACATGCTCCATACAGACACAATGAATCTTGCATTTGTCCTTGCACTGCAGGCCTTCCAGTTATAGCTCTTTCTTTCCATTTCCTATTTAGTTCTTATAGGAAAAATTTTTGAAGGTGGTTTTTTTTTTTTCACTAACTTACTAACTCCTTACCTTCTAATCACTCCAACTTGCTAATAAATATATATAGACTGTCTTCTATGAATAAGCTGTAAGAGGTTTTATTTTGGATATGAACTTCAAGATGTACTGAGACAAAAAAAGCATCAGGTCCAGTTTAGAGGCAGATATTATATCCCTTGTTTCTTCATCTTGAAAGTGGTATCCATTGTTACATGCCTTTTAGGGAAAGTTTGTACTGCAGCATTTCTGAACTAGAGGTGGCAGGGACTTGACAAGTTCACATTTCAAACATTCTTACTCTTTATCAAGAGGAAGCTGAAGTTCAGCCTTTAAAAGTGAACTTGTAAAGATTTTATTGGGAAAAAACAGATATAAACAATAGATTCCAAAAGGAAATAAAAAAGCTAAAACAGAACAAATTCACAACCATGAAAACAATTACATTGCCATGCACAGAAGATCAGACCTTTTGTGACTAGACAGGTGTGTGTGGCGGGCAGGGGTGGTCAAAGAGAGTATCTAGAATTTTAATTGCAGAAATTGGACCATTCCATAGAGGCTCATCTGCCTATGGATTATGAATAAACAGATACTAAAAGAAGAATAAACAGATCTGCCTTTGCTCAGAATTGAAATATACTTGGAACTTTTTTCATGACCTCCATATAAAACAAAACAAATTTTGAATACTTGGGAAATTTATTTTAACTATTTGTAAAAGTCCTTCTAAGGAGAAGATGGAAGAATAGTAGAATGGAAAGAGTCATCACACACAGTTATGGACACCAAATCCCTGTATTTACCTGGTAGTATGTAGGCATTCTGCACTTCGTCCTCGTTTTGCTCTGGGCAGCATAAGAAGCTCACTGCACAGACAGGATGGGTGGTGAGTGAAACAGATATAAATTATGAGGCATTAAATGATATGGATTATGCCAATGGTATGCCAATGAAAACATAAAAAGGAAAGAAACCGAATTGCCTGCACTAACATATGTGCTTGAGAGGTTAAACACTAACAAAAAACAGTATTTTAAAAACTTAAACAATAAAGTGCAAATACTATGCTTGAAATCCTAGCTGTTGCTCTTGTACTATTGTATTTCAAAATGATTTTATATAATACCAAAACAAAACAAAAATAAACCTTCTCCAAATAAGACAGAGAAATCTACTTCTAATACTAGACATTTGGATTATTTTATTGACTGTTAAAAGGCCTATAAACCTGGTCTTTCTGATACTCATGGGAACCTAGAAGCTTTTATTTCTTTTTAGCAAATTATAGAATGAATTTCTTTGCTTTTATACTCACTGAAATTGCAGTATCATTTTTTTCTTTTAATCAAGAAAGAATTTTACACTTGATTAGGATCATTTTATCTTTAAATTAATGCCTTTTCTACACCAAAATTAGTTTCAATTTTTTAAGTACCCTGTTCAAGAAGTCCTTGATTTTCTCTCTTCACCTAAATTCATAGTGGCTCAAATAATTGTTGACAAGGTACCTCAACTGTCGCTCAATTTGACTCAAGCTGTCCAGTTTGGAATCCTATTCCTCAGAGCAGTTCTCTATCCCTATACCCACTTTCTATTCCACCTTCTTGAATGTCACGACACCACTTCTCACAGCAGGGCGACAATTAGGGAGGTAAGAATCTACTTGGGTTTTCTGTCCTTGACTACAGTGCAAAAAACAATCATTTGGTAGCTTTATCACTGAAAGTTTTTCTACTTCATAAAGCCAGAAAAAAATATTTGACAAGGTAGGGATCATAAAACCTATAATTGTGTTCTGAGCTTGTGTTCAGGCATACTGTACAGGTATGTGATTACTCTAAGATATCCTGTGGACATGAGTCATAATGTAGGTTTGTAATAATTGTGTCTATTAAGTATTTGTTCATAAATACACACAGAACTAAAATTAAATACATATCCCATATAAGAAATACTCCGTCTCAGTATTTTATACATTATAGACCTTTTATGGAAAAAGGTATATAACAAAAACATTATTACCAACTTCTTACAGAAAATCTACAATATTAACTGTCTCTCAAATGACTCATATTCAAAAACTATCTGGATAATTGTATAAATAGCATCCCCAACACTGTAACTGAGAAAAGATAAAATATTTGAAAATTGCTGAGGTAGGCTCCCCCTTCTACAATTTGTCAGAATCATTGTTGGTGAAAAACTGTATATTTAAAACTGGCTAAACATAAATTGTGATTTTTAAAAAAGCATATATATTACGACAATCTATTGTTAGCTAAATATTTCCTAGAGTGCCATTGCTATTAGAATACTTAACAGTTGTTCCATAAGAGAAGTTCAGTTTCGAGCATTGAAATACTTTTATTTTCTAATGTACTATGCCAAGTTATCTGTTATGTACTAAAACAGAGCAAAGAAAAAATTATAATGCTGAAATAATAATTTAGACAAATACCTGTCTTGTTCTGATAAATACTGACTATCCACATCTCTGGACCTGTGATCAACTGGACTTCGGGAGGCATCATGGTGTCTGGTTGGAGAACGTGACCTTCTCGTTGGATGAATTTCATCTAAACTCCTAAAACAAATACAGAAATCCATGTATCAAAGTGTACCATCTTCCCAAAGGCAGACAGACTAAGGGGGAAGAATTATCAGCAACTGATAAACCATTGACATAACTTAAAAAGTGTTGGCATCGTGACCAAGAAACTATCTTATCACTGAGTTAAGGATATTTATTCTCTAGAAATGCTTCACTTGTATTTCATCTCCGTAACCTTATTCTGTGCCTCTATCAAAAAAGGATCACAATTTTCACATGCATAGTTAATTAAAATTTCAGAGGTATATTTCAGAGTAAGATGAAATAAAGTACTACATTATGCATACTTTATTTTTTAAGCATTTAAACTACTTCAAAGAGATCACCCTAAATTTCTTAAAAACACATTCTGCTTCTTAACCTTATTTTCTGACACACACTCTACTGTTTTGATTCATTATCCTACAGTTTAACCTAATAGGGTAGAAAACTAGCAAACAGAATAGAAGACAGTTATTCACAAAAACTGTATGGAGACATAAACTTCTACCTTCTGGGAAAATGTTTGAGATTAAAGAAAAGAATGTTCATAGGTTAAGTAATAAATAAAAAGGTGGTTTGCTACAAATGATTCTGAAAAAAATATCTGATTGATGAAACCATTATTTTATTTTAATTAGTGTCTTGTGTCAATTTACACTGTATTTTTAAAAAGGAATGTCAGGGACACTGAGCCCATTTCAAGGCCTACCTCTGTAATGGCACATTTGGTAAACGTGAACGCGGCCGTCCCTGATCATCACCACGATGAGGAGATACTGAACGTGAGCGGTGATGAGTTGTTCTTTGCTGTTCTGGCACAGTTAAAGTTGTAGACTTATTTTCTCTAGCACTAGACCTATAACCGACTGGCAAGAGTATACAAAAACTTAGTCAGCATTCCTCTATAATGCAACACTAACACGGAGGTATCAAATTATATCTAAAGCAGCCATCGACCTATTAAGATTAAAGGCCATGCAATTAATCTTAGCTTTAGCTTCAAAAGTATTAAGTATACGTACACGGAATGTAACATATACATGCATAAGAACAGGTTACGGTTTGGGTCGAAGGTATTATAGGGATATTAAAAATGAACATGATAGTTGATACCTAAGACATTATGATGAGTTGAGATACTTTTCAAATTTAAAGAATGAATGAGTCATTTTTTAGCAACATAAATCAAGCACTAGACAGTGAACTATAGTTATTCTACAAGTCAATGCTTAGAAATTTAGTCTCTCTTTAAATGTTATTTGAATTTTTCTTCCAAAGGACAGATTATTTTAGTTGGACTGAGATGGCCTCACTAATAAGAATAATGAGAATGATATGCCAATTTTAATTAACAAAGAGTAGTTCTTCACTATTACAAATATGGATCGTGAATTTTTCAAAACACAGATAATACTGTAACTTTCTAATGCAAACTGCATGAGTGGCGATGACTGCGACAATAATGCAGAGAAAATTAACCCTGTGAAAGAACCAGTCATCAAATCTACCCAGGAAACCTGAAACTACACCATAATCATGTTAATTAGCATAATTAAATTAATACAGTTAACATAATTGCAATTAAAAATAAATTCCAACACCCACTTCTCCACTGAAGTAGAAAGGCTTATATCATCTTTCATTTTGTTTAAATTAAACAGTAATTTCAATTACAGTTTTGAGAAGTAAATTTTTTTCTATTACTGCAAGGAAAATAAAAAGTTCTGTGGCCAATTATGTATGTACCACTACATAAAATGCATAAGAACCATGAAAACATTAAATTTAACAGGGCAACTAAAATTGCTGTTCATTTATTTACTTGATAATGCCCCCATTATTTTAAAAATATCCTATGAAACATCATTATTAGACAGTGATATTCCTTAGAGGTTTATCTGTTGTGACTGCATATCATGACTGAACTGAAACTGTGAGGAAAGTCTTTGAACCTTTCATAAAGTAGGATTTGACAATTTTGAGACTGTAGAAGCTCAACAATTTTGTCACTCTCTAAAAACATCACTAATATGACCAAAATGATAACCATAAATAGTATAATTTATAATTTCATATACTTTAATTTTTCAGTCTTGAAAAAAAATTTGGTTCAAATGTATAAATTTTAATAAAGTCTAAAAAGAGAGTAACTAAATTTACATGCAGTGAATTTATTTCCTGTTTATTACAAAAAATAGTGATTATTTTTAAAACATAACTAATTCAACATTTGATTTACTTAAACACGTGTTCTTTTTTGTTTAATCATTTATTTAAATACATTCTATACCTACCCACTACCCAAACATTTTCAATTACCATTCAGTATCAACTATGTAATAATTATGTAAGGTCAATACTGAATTGGGAGGACCATTTCAAGATTTCAGTGAATATTCAAGGTATATAATTAACATTCAGAGTTGGCATATTTAATTATTATGAAATAAATTTTAGATTTTATAAACAACTTATTCACAACTATATCATTTTCTCGGATTCTTTAGATTTTAGATAGAAATACATGCCTCTTCTATCCTATTATCAAGAAGGGATTTCTAGGAAACAAGGGATGTCCTAAAACTTTTTTATATATTAACAATTTTAATGCAATTTTATTGAGATATATTCACAAACCATACAATCCATCCAAAGTATTCAATCAATGGCTCAATGTATCATTATACAGTTGTTCATCATATGTTGTGCATATATTAATAATTTTAAATGCAACCTTTTCTAAAATTCACTGACAAAATGTGATCTTTTAAAGAGAGTATATTGAAGGCAATATATAATATTTTGGTGACTCATAGTCACTATGAATGCCATTTCTATGCTATAATATTCAAAATTTTATGGTTTGTCGCTATACTAAATGATCCCAGATTAATATGCATTCACAGGTCTTTTGTCTGCTTTTTACAAGAATTTGATTTTCTTCATATTACATTTATTATTGACAGAATGTACTCTACCTACAGAACCATGGGTGGGGGAACTGCTATTTTATGCTCATCTGAAAGTTCCAATGAGGGTATAGTGTATACGGTTAATTTTATTCCTCTTACGCAGCTAAAATACAACTATTTATTTTAACAATGAGGCCATATTAACTATAAAGTTAATAAAATGTAGCACTGTAGGTCTCAACTGTTTTCAGAACCTGTTATATGTCCCTAAGTGAGGAAAGGGAGTAAATATACCTCAAACAAAAGCTTAAAATTCTGTGGTACTAGAAAAGCCAAGTTATTACACAGATTATGGTTCAGCTGTAGTAGGTCATTTACAATGAAGCTTTTGAGCTTTTTCAGGGCATATGCAACCAGGAACTTCACTGAGTACATTAAATATGTAGAACGGAGATCTGTTATCTAAACAAATTTTCTCTCATCTTGGATTCTAGAAAACACAGAACCAGATTTTGGTTAACCTCTAAAAGCAAATGGGAGCGGCAAGGTGTGTTTGTTTATTAACTTACCTCTCACTCTATTTTAACCTCTTGTTCTTATTTTATCAAAGCCTAATGTTTCCTCTTTATTTAAAATACATTATATATTACTGTGTTACTTCTAACATTATACTTGCTGAAAATACACATCTTTATAAGCTACCATGTATCCATTTTGGATCAATGAAGAGTACACTTAAAACATAAGTAAATTTCATTATTCTCTTTGTGATTTATAGAGACCCCTAACACATAAAATATTAGAATTACTGGTTATATAATTTACAGTTATATTCTATTCTGTTTGTCTCATCACATTCTTAAATGATAAATGAAAAATGAGCAATATTATTTGAAATGACAATTTAGATGCTACTTCTATGTGATACAAAAACTACATGTTTGTAAACACCATGAAGGATATGGTGCAGTATATTTCTATATGGAATATAAGTATATTTAGAATGCAATGCACTCTTCCATGGTGTCTGAGCACTGATCCCATCTGCAGTGGGTCCCATAACTCTCATCTTGGCTTCTCAGAGGCTGTTATCCATGTGATCTCTTAGGGCAAGGAGGAGAAACTCATCATTTTTGTAAGTACTTATTTATTTAGTCATTTATTTATTCATTCATTCATTCACTTTACTGCTTCATCATAAAAAATACGAAATTTTAGGTGAATAAAATTTGGGGAACAAACCACATTATAGAATATAAATAATATACACTATTTAGATGGCTTGGTAAGGCTGATTAATAGCCAAGATTCTTAGAATGGTCTGATAACTTTCCTATGTATTTGAATATGCCAATATTCCATCCAATACGTATTTGAATATGCCAATGGATTTAATGTACAATCACTTTTACCTTTTCAATTTCATAAAAAACCAATACGCTATTATTTTTGCGAAAGTTTCTGTGGAGAATGGGTCTAATTATTAAGACACTCTAAAAAATAAATAAAAGCAGAAAGCAAAATATGAAATATTATCCACCATTATCAGCAATTAAAACTTTCACTGATGCTCCAATATCAAAGAATAATATCTAAATATATGATGTACACAGCACTAGGTTTATTATTTTAAGAGTATTTACTACAGTCATACTGTGATTAAATATTATATTTTCTCTGAATTATAGGAAGCAAATGAAACCTGATTTTAGAGATTTCCATAATTTTCTCCTACTTTTAATAAAGTTGTATACATCTCCCTAAGTTGTAAACTTAGTCACTAGTGTGGAATCTGTCTACCAGTTTTATGAAATCCATTGCCCCAAATTAAGTGCATCCCTATCTGAGAAATTACATGCAACAATGGGATCTACGCTAATACTTTCCTAAGAACTGCCTTTAATGATTCATATTTACATGTGCCAGGACTGTCTCTTTCCTATCTTGTTCTTTGAATCTTTTATTATCTTTTATTAGTAAGTAAAGGAAATAGGACATAATTATTGTCAAGAAAATAGGCTTTAATACTTGATTTTACTCAAACTTTCCTGACAAGAGGTCAGATGAGAAACAAAGATTTGAAATATACAATGCCACAAAAATTTTACTAACTTATAAAAGGGCAAAAAGATGTTGACTTCAAATGAATATTGAATCTTTTTATAGCATTTCTTTCTTTTAAAACATACATACACTTTCTAGGTAATAATCAGTGGTGAGCACATCACAAAAGCATTAAAAATTATAGCCATGCTGCATGCAATTTTAAACCCTGCCATGCACCTTTCTCAGTATATTCCATGGAAGGCTACATTATATTCAGAAATAGACGAAAGAACATCATAGGAATAAGATTGAAAAAAAAAGACATAAGAAATAAATTTTTATTTAAGAAAATGAACCATATACTTTTGAAATGAAATTATTTTCACTTAGGCTCAGAGCATTGTGAAATGATTTGTTTAACCTGGCTATCCATGTTTCTAAGGAAAACCCTGACTAAATTAAATAAGTGGGAATGCTAATTAATAGGCATTATTCCATTTTAAATGTTCTTAATAATTTGGAACACAAGTCACCATGGAATAATTAATACTGATTTCTCTATACCATAAATTTCCCGTGAAAACAAACAAAGAAGCACAGTAAAGCAGGGCCATGCTCTTCACCCACGCACCTGGAGGAACTACTCCAATACCATCATCAACCTCATAATCTGAGATGTCACTATCACTGATTCGCTGAGATCCTGTACAACAGTAAGGCAAACAGATACCTCTGTGTCTGGTTGGTTTATGAAATGTAAAGGACATGATCAAAATTTTAAAAAAAGCTAATTACGTTACTACTCAATTCTTTTGATCAAGAATAATTCAAAGTAAAGGTTGAGTTTATGTTTAAGGAAATGATTGCTCTCCAAGGATAACATTTTCTCAGTATTTCTTCCTCAGAACTACTGAAGACATATAGAAGAGGACTTTATAGAATAAGACTTTGACTTTTAAGGTAATTCTTTATTAAAAATGTTACATTAAAAGCCTATAGAAAGTATATTTACAGTTTTCCACCCAATGAAGCATCCTTACCTGCAGTTCTGGGGAGATGGGGCTGAGTGCAATGGTTAAAAAAGCCTTTATTGGCTGGAGCTCTGTGGAGGTCATATTAAATGAAAGGGCATAAGAGCCCTCCATAAAATACTTATGTCAGCTTACAAAAGTAGCCATTACAATGCATTAAATATTAAGTTTGAGGAAGTCATTGATCAGGGAAGCACTAACATGAAATATTCAATTACATGAGAAAACCAATTTGGTTCCAGATTACCAAAATGACGTTTTTAAGTTGCAGCTGATCAATTATAAATTTACTTATAACTCAAAATTTATTGGATATGTACAGAAAAATATTTTCCCACTCAACAGATGAATAACAATAAGCATGCTTTCCAAGTTTTTGAAATGTTTATTATGAATACTTAAAATATCTATGAACAACAAAGTTATTATGACTTCACACATAGCAACCCATTAAGTGAAATTACTTTATCAGTCAAGCAATCAACAACATAATCAGTCCTGTGCAAAGAATTATAATGAAGAGTTTTTCAACTTTTAGCTCTGGAAATTACACTACCATGCTATGTATATTATGGCAGAGTTTACAAAAATGTAGAAAAAATTGCTGCCAAGTCTCTTTATACTGATGAACAATTTTCCAATTTTTAAATATCTAATAAAATATCTGAGAAAACATTTTAAATGTTAATTTCTAATTGGATCATCACAATAATATTCACTTTCTGGTAACTTAAAAGACCTTTAACTTACTTTGTAGCTTTTTGCTGGAGCTTTCTCCATGAATGTGTCGCCTTGGCAAGAAAGGTGATGGCTGAGGCAGAGGTAGTGAAGATTCATCATGTGTCTGAAGTTTATACCAATGTGGTTCATCATCTAAAAGTGCTGTCTCCAACTCTATGAGGATCTGAAAGGGAAGTTCTCACATTAAATCAAGCAGTTTACCAAAACATACTGTTAAAAGCAGTCATAATTAATATATATCACAAAAAAGTTCATTAAGCATTCAACTTGAATCTTTACAACATCATCACCTCTCCAAGAAATTCGCTTTCTTCTTCTTGCACTCTTGGTTGATCCCATACAGTTATTTCTAACATTCTTTCTCTGAAATCTCTACGATGTACATGTGAATAGACAAAAGTTTGATTCCACTTTGGTTCTAGTACTTTCTTTACTGTTTTGGTCCTCCTTTTACTCTTATCACTGAAAAATAAGTATGTTATGTAAATGAAAAAGCAAAATAAGTATATGCTGCCACCTACTGTAGTTACAGTAATACAGCCAATGGGATTTTTACTATTTTTAATTCATACTTATAATTTAAAAGTCTAAAACAATTTTAGAGTTTAATACTATTCTAATTTTAAGTACAATGAAAACAGTAGTTATGATTACAGGACACACAAACAAAAATGCATTCTAAATAATGTATAGCAATCAAAGACTGATATATGTATATAAATAGGATAATTGAAATAAAAAAAAAGATTGTTTACATAGAAATACAAGACCCAAAGTTTTTTTTTCCAGAGATAATATAATTTACCACCTCAGAGAGAATTATCTATTATATTTTAAAACTATAACCCAGGAGAAGAAATTGTACTTTCTCAATTAGTATACATTGTAGCACGTTTTTCTAAAATTATTCACTACCTTCTATCTGGAAGAAAATACATTTTCACATAGGGATTCCTGGGGCGGCCATCTACTCTAGGGGGTAGATCTGTTGCTTGCAGAACATTTACAATCAGCTGGTGTCCCACTTTATCATACCACAATTTCACCTAAGATCAAAACAGAGAGGAATTATTTGAAAAAAAATCAAAAGATATTATAATTTCACAAAAATAACAATAAAATTATTTTTAAAGAAACTTTAAATTCAATACTATCAAATTATAGATATCATTTCTGAAAGAATGCCAATTTGAAAGCATAACCATTTAGAATATTTTCCTTTTCTTTTCAAATATTTTAAACATGACTTACAGCTGGCAGGCCTACTGTTAATTTTTACTCTCTTACATCATATCATGTTATGAAAATAAAACTAGTAATACAAATTAAGAAAAAAGATCAACTTCCAACATGGCAGTATGAGTAGCTCCGCTGACCTGTTCCATCGTGAACTGGAGAAAATTATTTAAAAAAAACACAACAAACATTACAGCCTTTGGAAATGATCCTAAGGAAAAATAGCAAGCAAAGACATATTTATTCAAGAAAGTCTATGAAAATTCAGTACGAAAGGTGGGAGTTTATGATATTTGAAACAAGACTACTGCCTCCTTCCCCCTTCCGGCTCAGCCAGGCTCCCCTTTAGTATGTGGCAGCCAGGAACACAGGCCCTTTCCCCACAGCTATCAGTCAGGGGTTTTTCTTCCTGGGAGGAATAGAACTTCAAAATTCCCACCCAGCCTCAGCTATCTGGACTGTAACTATGTAGGGTGAGTATGGTTGAGCCCCCACTTGTGGAACAGTGCAGCGCTGAGAATACCGAGGCCCTGATCATCCTTGTCCTACTGGTTCCAAGCCAGGAGAAGTGAGCTGAGAGGACCTCAGGCTGCTGCCCCTGTCCCTCCACTGAGCACTAAATTCCTAGTGTGAGGTTGACACTGGAAGAGTAGCTTGTCACTGTCTCCTCTACCAGCTTCAAAACCCACAATCTGTTTGGATTAGGTTGCAGAGCAGTTTATGTCCCAGGGCATTGTTGAAAACAATACAGCAATTGACTGGAAAATAGTGGAGGTTAACAGCTGTGTGTGGTCAGAGAATGAGAGGAAGAGAACCCTACCAATAGCACTGTCATCCCAGGGTGAATATGGGCATATCCAAAGCTGAGCATCCCTGAGGAGCAATGTCAGAAACAAGAATTGGGGGTGGGGGAGAGAATAGATGCCACTAAAATAATCCAGCCAGTCGCTAAAGAAAATAAACAAGCAAATAATAACAAGAACCAGAGAGGGGGGCAGGAGGCAGTAGTCAAGATTTGCAAGAATATATTATCTAAATTGTGTACTGTCAGCCTAAATGCAGAAGGCATGCAAAGAAATAGGAAAGTATAACCTATACACTAGAAAGAAAAAGAGGCAACAGAAACTGCCTGCAAGAGTGACCAGATGTCAGATATGACAGAAATAATTCTTCAAAGTAACTATTACAAATATTTTGCTGATCTAAAGGGAAAGATGGTTAAAGAATTAAAGGCAGGTATGATGGTGATGTCTCATCCAACAGAGAATAATTATAAAATTATAGTAACTATAAAAAAAGAACCAAATCAAAATTCTGGAGTTGAAATGTACAATAAAATATTCACCATAAGGGCTCACAGTAGATTTGAAATGGCAGAAGAAACAATTTGTGAACTTGAAGACAGATTGCTAGAAATTATGCAAACCAAAGAACAGATAGAAAAAAAGAGTGAAAAAACTTGAAGAAAGTCTCAGAGAAAAGGAGGGCATTATTAAGCACACTAATATATGTGTAATGGGAGTACCAGAAGGAGGAAAGCAAGAGAAAGGAGCAGAAAAAAAAATCTGAAGAAATAATAGCGGAAAACTTCCCCAATTTACTGAAAAACAATAACCTACACATGCAGAAATTTCAACAAACTCCAAGTAAGAACCCCAATAAGACTAACAGCCAATTTCTCAGCAGAAACAAAGGAGACCAGAAGGTAGTAGATAACATACCCAAAATACTCAGAAAATAACTGTCAACCAAGAATCCTATATTCATCAAAGGTGTCTTTCAAAAATGAAGACAAAATAAAGACTTGCTCAAATAAAAATTGAGAATTTGTTGCTAGTGGGAATATCTTATAAAAAATATTGAAGGAAGTTTTTCGGGCTGAAAGTGACCCCAGATGGTAATTCAAATCCAGGCAAAAAAACAATAAGCATCTGATAAAGGTAGTTATGTAGTTATAAAAGAGTTAAAGGCGTATTTCCCTTCTTTTTTTTCTAAACTGATTTAAAAAAAATTGTATAAAGTAATATGTATAAAATATATTGTTAGGACTATAATATACAGGAATGTAAAAAACGAAAACTTTAGGAAAAAAAAACTAAGAGGGGACTATTGTAAGAAAGGGTTAAGTTTAGCTTTCACTTAAAGGCAACATGGGGTAGGGAAAATGGAAACTAAACAAGAGTGGCTCAAACGGGGCACCACGGTTAAAGGGAAGGAGAGAACCCCTGACATAAGCCCAGAGTTGGTGCTAGCTATAATCGAGGGCGGGAACTCTCAGCAGGAAATTTAAATGGGATGAGCTCTATCGGACAGGCTGTACAATTCAAAATCTCAAAGTCAGGCTAGTTAGCTCTCTCGGATAGGCTGTAACCTCTGGAGTACCCAGCCAATGGGGAAACGGGAGGGACATGCTATTAGGTGTAGGATATAACTATGGCCATGTTCTATTTTTTGGCGAGCCTGCCATGTGTCTCGCTGTGCATCTGTTCTTGCAAGATCGTGAATAAATTCTTTTCTCCTCCACAACTGGGTGAGCATTTTTAAGGTATAATGCTTGTTTCTAACACTATCCTGAATTATTATCCTTATTTTTAAATGCTAAAAGCAATTTTAAAGTGTCCTGATGATTATAGTGTTACTAAATATATTTTATAAGGTCTACATATAATTGAAATAAAATCGGAGTTTTGCTGTTAGGAACAGTAATAGAAGAGGTCAGAAAACACATTTTCTGTGGATCTACTTTACACCAGGCACTTCTAGGTGTTTTCTGACTTTTTTTCTCATTTAATTTTTATAATTAATCTATTAGTGCTGTTTATCTTCATGACATAAGGGGGAAAGTACATAAATAATACCTACAAACTAAGTGAAGGTTGAATGATATTCCTACCACTCAGGTTTCCTAATAGTTTTAATGAAAAAAACTAAATGGCACACTGAATAGTTACCATTTTCAAACTCCTAAAAATTCTAACTGTAGTAGTACCATATTTCTGCTGACAATGGCATTGTCACATTAAACTAACAATGTTATTTTTTAATTTAGAAGTAAATTTTGGCTTTATGGTTAAACAAGAAATATAAACATAAGTAAGTGGTTTACTAGGTTATAGGTTTGAACACATTTAGGAGTCATTATAAAGAAATTAGCTAACACATAACGTGGATTGGTCTTTTTAGGTAAGGGTAGATAAGGATTCAAACCCAGATCTCTATGAATCCATCTCTCTTGTTCCAGTAAATAGCGGAGATGTGTTTTCCATAGAATCCAAATGGATTCTCGTCCCTTTTAAAATATAAAAAGAAATCACACACACGATAAAAAATATATATATATGGCAGGACAGTGTGGCCCCTGAGTCCTGGCAGCAACGGAGGTCGTCCCCTCGGAAATCTCTCGTGGAGAAAGTGGCGCACACGACTGTAGACCTGGATGCTCACACCTCCCACAGAACAGCGACGAGGACAGCGGCCGCGTGAGCGCAGGTGGGGGCGGCCATGCCGTCCTGTAGGGGGGTGTGAGCCATGGTGACCGGCTGAATCAAGGAGTGGCGGCCACGCAGCCGGCCTGCTGACGGGATTTGAAGACTACTTTGTCTTGCCTCCAGTACCAGCAGTTTCTCTGTTCTGTGATTAGTATGATTCACAGGAACTTAAGTAGAAAAGGAAATGATCCAGGGGAATGGAAAATAGGTCTTTTACATTGGTCTGGGATTGGCTATGATATGAGCTCCAGCATTTTCACTGGAGGGAGTTTCATTTTGGAAAAAAAAAAAAAAGTCTCCTGAGACTTGCAAGAAAAGGCTCCATGGGAGCAGGTCAAGACAGCCATGCACATCAAAGAATGGTTGTGGTGGGCTGGACTGCTATCAATGGATGCTGGTGAGGTAAGGCGGCCAACTTCACTGTGTATGCCTTTGCTGTAGCCACATTAGGACTGTATTGGGAGCTCTCAGTGTCTTAGTGAGTGCCATTCTTTCTTCATACTTTCCAAATGAAAGACAATCTTCATGGGAAAACTGGGTATTTGTTAACTATTCTAGGGTCTGTAGTTATGGTCATTCATGCTCCAAAGGAAGAGGAGATAGAGACCTTAGAATGAAATGTCTCACAAGCTAGGTGATCCAGGTTTTGTGGTTTTTGAAACCCTTGTGGTCACTGTGTACTTGATATTAATCTTCAAAGTGGGACCCTGCCATGAACAGACCAATGCTCTTGTTTATATAACAATCTGCTCTGTGATCAGAGAGTTTTCGTATCCTCTGTCAAATGCCTGGGCATCACTATTAAAGAACTGCTTGCTGGTAAGCCCATGCTGCAACATCCCCTGGCCTGGGTTCTGCTGCTAAGCCTGATACATATCAATTATCTGAATAGGGCCGTGGACATATTCAAAACTTACATTGTGACACTGATACATTATGTGTTCTTCACAACATCAGTCTTAACTTGTTCAACTATTCTTTTCAAAGAGTGGCAAAATATGCCTGAAGATCATGTCATTTTTACTTTGAATGGCTTCCTTACCATCATTGTGGGGATATTTTTATTGCATGCCTTTAAAGATCTGTTTTAGTTTAACAAGTCTGCCATTGTCTGTTTGAAAAGATGAGAAAGCAATGAATGGCAATCTCTCTAATATGTATGAAATTCTTAATGATAATGAAGAAAGCTTAACCTGTGGAACTGAACAACACACTGGTGAAAATATCTCCCGAAGAAATGGAAATCTGACAGCTTTTTAAAAAAGAAAAATATTTAAAATTTAATCTATAGTTCTGCTATAAAGTGAATTTGAATATCAGAACGTGTCTGAAAAAAGCACTGTCCTCAAATGAGGTTCTCTAAAGATAATCTTTTTAAAGATTTCACTAACTGGGACCAAAATATTAAGTTTCTTACATTTAAACAATAGTAGCTCACTAAAATGACCTCAGTATGTGGCCAATTTCTATTTCTAGTAACACTGTATTATTTTAGAGGTATTTTAAATTTTGAGTCCTTTATCCAAAACTAAATGCACTAATGACAATTTTAAGTCTATAAAAATGGTTTATCATTGGTGATAAAAGTCTGAAATGTATGTTTGTCATCTTCTCAGTCAATCCTGACCATTTTAAATCTTTTCGATTTAAAAAGAACAAAATTATTATTATCTGAATACAACATGCTCTGGTTTACCTTGCCTATATATATATATCAGGACAGATAAAATAATAAACACAAGATTATAAAGTTATTCAATATACTAGAAATAGAAATTAAAAAGAAAACTTTTTTTTAAAAAATAGCATACTTAAGCTCTCTTCTTAAAATCAAAAGAAAAGACAAACTATAAAAATCCACACATTACAAAGAAACAAGAAAGCAACTATTTCTAGAACAATTTGAAGCCAGATTTTCTTAGTTATTGAGATAAAAGTCCCAATATTCTAGCATAATCTAAACAGATGTGACTTTTGCTTCGAGAAACCATGGTTTCTTTACATCAGCTTTCCCCAGATCACAATGAAGGCATTAGTGGGGGAAAATAGTGGCTTTTTCATAGTGATGTTGGTGGCACTGAAGAGTTCCACTAAATGTCTTATGAGGTTAATGAGAATATTTTGGATTTATGTTTCTCAGGATCCAGGCTTGTGAGGTTGTTGAATAAATGGAACATGACTTTCTAAGACTACTATATCTAATCAACTATTTACTTTAGGAACTCTTATATTACACAAAAAATAGAGTAGATATTTTATTTGCTTATCATGTATCATTTAAAGTTCATGTTCATCTGGCACACTGTTGGCCACTCAATAATTTTTTTGAATAAATATATGAATAATGAATGCATGAAAAACTGATATAGATTCTTGCATCAAAAGATTATGGATTTATCATAGTCTTCAAGAAAAGCCAGACATTTTTAAAGATGGACTGAGAACAAGAGCAAACACTAATGATCTCCAACATGCACAAAAAATACATACAGAAAGTTGCCCTGGCAAAACTTGTGGGGCATCTTTTAGAGCTCCAGGACTCGTTGGAGAAATAACAGAAATGGAAGGCCTTTCCATCTTCTGAGATTCAAAGGAACTTGAACCTAAAATGAGAAAAAAAAAATTATTAAGTAATTTTAGTAACATATTTGTAAATGTGGATAATGAGCCTTTTTAATAAAATGTTGACTGCATCTGTTATTTGTATAAAACTGTAATTCAATATCATTGATATGAGTAGAACACTTAATTCTAGACTAACCATTTTGTCTTCTTTGGTAAACTGACTACTTTAAAGGTCTTTAAAATGATATAAACAAATAGTATATTTTTAGTTTCAATTTGTAAACATTTATTCTCTACATTACTGGAGAGAATTTTATTGTTTAGGCTTTTGCATAGCCTAAAATAGGTAAAGATGCATGCTTAATTACAAGGAAGATGGCACCTGTTATGTTAATCATCTTGGCTAAGGAACCATCTGTTCTGAACTGAATTGACCGAGAAATTATAATGAATGCATACGGTATAATTTATTAGCCACATCTAAACCTGGATTCCATAACTTTTGAAAAATCAGATTTAGCCCATATCTCAGTTTTGATTGTACAAATGAATATCTTGAGCTTCTGAGTATGCATTATTATAAAATGATGACTGTATCTATTATTTGTATAAAACCATAATTCAATTCTACTGACTTGCTTAATTTCATGTAGAGTAATCTAGGTCTCCCCTCAGTCACTTGGTGAAGTTCTCCTCTCCCCTTTTTTTAAGAAAGTTACTCTCTTCTCAGATAACTCTTAAAAGTGTAACCCGACAGCAGTACTAGGTTGACTATAGAATGCTATTACCCCTATTCAACTTACAGCTATTCAAAATTTAGCAAAAGCTTCCTGGAGAAATACTACTTATGGACCACTGCCTGAGGATATGTCTTCTAACACATTTTTTCTATACCCTAAAATTAAAGCTTAAATTAAGCAACTTTGCATCTGGGCCCATCTTTAGCAGGTAAATAGAACAAGAACAAGATGGTATGCATTTTACATACTAATCTCATCTCTTTTTCCTTGTTTATCCTACCCATATATTTTATTCTTCCTTATAACTACCAAAAACTTGTTTACCCCTTAAATCACCTTGTATTTAATATTTTTATAAACTGGGTAAACATTTTAGGTAGCAAACCCAAACATTCATTAATTAATTTAATGCCAATCAATTGTAAAGTTAAGTTATTTGGGTCTCATCCATATTCTCAGTGAAAACTTAATTACTTGTCTATACTTTACTGGATACATTATCATCTTCTCCCATCCAGAGTGACTTTAATACCAATGCAGATAATTATTCCAACCCTGCAGCCTCATAGTGTATTGACCCCCTTATCTCTGAAGAACTTCTCCTCTAATCAACTTCACCCATTTCACCTGCATGATCATACCCAACACTCCACTTTATTACAGTTATTTGTTATTATGTCTAGATCCTTCACTAGACTGCTCATGAGATTAAGCTGATTACAAATCAAACTGAATAGTCCCGTATCACAATGAAATTTTATATGCAACAAATAGAACTATTTCTGGGTGTATTATTTGAACTCTGTGAAGGCCCTGCCTGTTATGGTGCAGAAGTAAAATTTCAGTTAAATTTCTGTATAGCCACCAAAACAAAAAAAGAGTTAAAAAAGAAAAATGCTAGAGTAAAGTAGAACTTCTCTGGAACTCCTAATTACTAGAATCGCCAACTTCTGACAAGTGAAGTTAGCCTTAGAATAATAATACAAGTTAATTTATATCAAATAACTAAGAAAGTGGTAAATCTTTACACTTCAATTAGTTCAATACATTTTATAATAACAAATGTTATCTTATACTCACTGGACTCCAGTGGAGGATGGGAGCTCTCAGGAATCCGTGGAATGTCACTAAAAGAAATAGGGTATGGTGAAAATCCCATTAGCTAAACTACCCTGTCTGAGCAATCACAGCCACATTTTATTTCAGTGATGTGAAAAATCCTTTTGGGTCTTTACAGGTGTGGAAATGGACTGGAGTTATTATTAAGGCAACTACCAATGTGCATGAATGTCAAACACCACACACACACGCACAAAAACTGCAGTAAAAATAAGTTTTCATATACTTAATAGCAAAACACTTTAACATGACAACAGATTAATATTGTGGCTGAAATTACCACAATATTTTTACTACCAAAACAGCAGGTTTTGGAAATAAAAAATGTTAAGGTAATATTTTATTTCAACTCTAGAAAATCAAAATGACACAAATTTTACAAAATCAGTAATATGCTTTACAAACACATCTGAAAGAGTTTACTGAATGAAAGGGATGGAAACATTTCTTGATAATAAAATGATATATGACTATCATGAGCAAAGTTAATAAAATGAAAAGGATGAATTGCTTTGGAAATTAAAAGTGGTTCAAGCTTGCAACAAAAAAGCCAAAGTATTTTATATATGTGAATATAGAACATATATACACATATATATACCCTATATAGAGATTCATATCTCTATACTGAATTTAGCTAAATATATGGCATTTACTATATGGTTAGAGAGTGACTTGTGAGAACACCCATTCCTACCACACTCATAAATTACTCTGAAGAAATAAATAATACCATTTTAGCTTAATCCAATATCTACTGTTACCTTAAGAACCCCGGACCACCTTTATTTGGTATTTACACTGCATAGAACTACTTTACCTCTGTTTTTTCCCAAAGATATTTTAATATCAATTTAAGGAGATTAACAATATACAAGTATTAAAGTGACATATTAAAGCAGACTGGAGTTAGCTAGTACCAATAGAATTATGAGCAAATGATTTAAGAACTTCTAACCACTTACCTTGTGACCTAACTTCACTTCGATTTTCCTTGAACTTTTGGGGGAACAGAAACAAAAACAATTTTCTCTTTCTCTGTTTGTTTTCTTGACTTCTCATTTTCAGTTTTGTGTGCAAGGTAATTCTTATAACTGCCTACCATTTTATACTTCTTTAAAACCACACTAAATATTGTATGCTACATTTTATAAAATATATTTTATTATATATTATATAAGTAATGCTACATATAAAATAACTTGTATAATAATTTAGGGGTTAATTTGCAATGCCTAAGACCCAAGAAACCAACTTTTTTTCCTTCTGCTAACTTCCTCTAAATTTATCTAGGCAAATAAAAGTGAATTTTTAAAAATCTAGGAGTAACAGTTTATTAGACAGTGTGATTTCTTTGAAAACAACCTTTAAAGTCAATTATAAAAATTAGACTCTCAAGCTCTGAATGCAGGTCTGAGCTTTAAATTTTATTTGTCTGTTAAAGAAAGATGGTGGGGGAAATTGTTAAAAAAATTAAGTGATTTTTGAATCAAAACTTATTTAATGTTAATTGCTTCAGTAATGTTTTCAGCATAAATTTACACTTGATGTTTATAAAAGCTTTCTTAATTCTTGTCAAAGGAAGATGGTAGAATGATTGTAATAATCATTGTAAGATAAAAGTAAAGGATAGCCTATTTTTGGGGTTGGCGGAAATGGTCAATATATCTCAAGATGCCTGATGATTCTTAGACTGTGCTATCAATGTCTATTTAAGTTATAATTAGAATGATTTTTGGAAACACTATGCTACTGTATCTGGAGAAACAGACTATGAATAAATATTTGCTTTTTGCTTTAAATTAATATCTGCTAAACAGAACTATATTGAACATAATTAGTATATATAGCTAAATTATTCTTCCAGGATTCTAATAGTTTGTCCATTACACAGAAAGTTGATGCCAGCTTTGATTTTTATTTAAGTATAATCTTTGAATTCCATATTATTTTGAAATTCATAATCCATTACAGTTTAGGGTTTTGCTATGCAGATTATTATTTTTTAAATTTCCATACAAAATTTTAAAAAAAAAGAAAATGTTATTCCAGTCTACTTTAATTGTCTGTTGGGTTTTTAAGTCACCATGAATCAATGGTATTTTAGTTTATTACTTTTAAACCACTATACATCTGAGAGTATTTGGTAGTGGGCATAACATTTGACTGTAAATTTTATTTTTGATACTCTGATTAACTTTCCAATTTACTTACCTCTTTTCAGCCTCATATTTACCTCAGCACTAGAACACGTCATGTAAAACTAGTATAAATTATGTTGTGTTGGTATTTTAAAAATCTGTACGGAAATGTACAATATTTTTGCATACGTCTTCAATGTTTACTCTTAACTCACCATTTAAATGTTGGTTATAAGCTTGCCTTGATTTTAGAGTTTTATATTATTGGTATTATTCTTTGGAATAGCTTTTCATACATTTTCGGTCCTTTGAGAAATAGTATCATTATATATCTTGTATGTTTTGCATTAACATGTATTCATGAGAACAACAAAAAATTTGGGATTAATACTTTTTTCAACATAAAAAAATCTTGAATTTATGGCTCTATAATATTTTGGAGAATAGGAAAAAAAAGAATTATTTCCAAGAATACATTCAAACATTAAGCCAATCCCAATAAGACAGTTCAAAATGCCTTTCAAAAATCATAGACTGGCAAGATGATTATTTATTCTGGATTACGTGGGTTTGAGAGAGAAGGCTAACGATATGGGGAACCCTATACAGAGACATGAAAAATATTTCATTGGCTGTAGAAAATTAAATATACTGTTTTTTTAAAAATATCAGAACTATCCATGAGTAAAAATACAGAAAAATATTCCATTCTTAGTAGGATAATAGAAAAAGGTTAATAAGAAATACGAACTATTACTATTTTAGATATCACAAGAAGATGGGGTTGCTAGTGACTCCCTTAAGGGAAATGCTATTCATTAAATTAGAGTTACTAAAAATAAATAGTTCTGCCATTTAAGGAAAATATTTTGACCTTATATTTCACTTGTGAAAAATACATATCAATACTTTTTGATCCTACAGTTGTCAAATTGTGGAGCTTCCAAAATGTGCTGGAGAAAATTCAATATTCAAGTGTGAAAAATTAATAAAATAAAAAATTCTAAAATGTATGCCTGTAATTGAAGAAAGAACTATCCATGTTAACATGTATTGTATGAATGTATAAACTTCTTGTTTTTTTTGAAACCCTGCTAATACATGTAATTTACTAAACTTAAGAAGTAAGTTTGTTTTAGCCTTACCCAATAGGCCTTGAAACAATAATTTCAACTTGAGGTTCTGATTTTGATTCTAAAATAATGTTGTAAACTTCTTCATTTGTAGCTCCCGGCAGGGGTTTACCATTCCATTCTAGAACTTCATCCCCTTGAATTTAAAAAAAAGGGCATTTTTTTACCTTACATATTGTTTATTTTTATCTTTTCTCTTTTTTTTAAACAAAGAAATGCAAAACATATACATAGTTTTAATGGTCTAGGCTCTGCTCTTCAAAGCAAACTGATTGTCATATAATGTCAGCTAAATGGTTCTTCTAAACACTTTTTTCTTTTCGTTTTCTTTTCTTTTTTTTTCCCCAGAAATATTACTGTTCCCTGGAAACAGTACAATATAAAGCTACCTTTATCTTTTGAAATATACCAGAAATAATATAAAAATAATTTCATGCTATGGGATGGAATCAGCACAGCATATTTGTAAACATTAAAAAATAATAATTAGCAGCATGCCCTCCAATAAATGTAGGAGGCTCTATATGTGAAAGATTCTTATTAAAACGCTGCATAAATCCTGTTTTATTTTTGGCAGAGAAGGCAATTAACATTTGTTAGCATGAATTTTCTAATTATAAGTCATGCTTCATTGTCTTCACCAGATGCACAACAGAATAAAAATGCATGAAAGGATTTGAATTCACACCCATAGGGTAACGCAGATAGCTATGGCAAGGTTACAAAGCAAGCAGATGTAAAACTGTTGCATGACAGTTAACCCACTTCCAGATGTTCAAAACACACACATTCTATCTATACATAATATATATTTGCAAGCAGTAAAGTACAAATAGAACATATTTACAAAATAACAAAAAATCAATACAGTATTAATTTGCTAAATATTCTAAGATTAATCAAGCAGAGTAATACAGTGTTATAAAATTTGGGCTAATAACGTGTAGTTATTTTAACCAGAGTTTTCACTATAGATCATCTGGAAAAAATAAGTTTCTCATAAATATTTAGACCAGTTTTTGGATCCCAATTTTTCTCGTCCTGGGAACCTTCAATTTACAATGGCAGTCTCAGCTGAAATATCCCCAATTCACTGACATCATGATGTGTCTTAATTTTTTGATGCTTATGCTTATTTTGTTTCTCTCAGTGCCTAGAATATTTTAGTAAATACGTGTTGAACTAATGAATCAATATCATCATTACACATTTTAAAGCTAGGTCTAAACAAAAATGTTTTAGTTTTTAGCTAGGTCCTCAAAAAAAGGTAGAAAAAATGATTTTACTGGAATTAAAGTAATTGTTTATTTTTTTCATGTACTTACTCAAAAATTTAAAAAGTAAATATTTGAAAAGCATATGTTGATGCTCTGGTTTGGCAAAAGAGTTTAGTTATTACCAATAGTTAAATGATTTCTAAAAGTTTGACCTAAGTAGTTATGTAGCAAAGTTTTTCAAATAAGCAATGACTATGCTTCTCTGTTAAAAAAAAAAAAAAAGTAATTACTAATTTTCAATATATTAGGAGTGCTTTCAAATTTTTTGACCAAGAAAAGAAATATAGTTCAGATGACTCAGTAAACATATATAATATGAATATGTCTATATGTAAAAATAAGTATATACAAACATAAATTGGAAAAAAAGATTTTATAACACAATACTTACCCCGATTATTTTGTATGCTATTATGAACACTGACATTTTCTATTTTATTATGATCTATTTCATTTTTTTCAAATGTGAAATGGAAACCAGTAAACTGACTTTACTACCCAGCAATGAGCTGCAACCAATATTTTGCACAAGCCCAGAATTACAAAATTCTTACCTTTAAAGATAGCAATCAGAACCATAACTTTTATTAACAAATTAACTAAATACATGTATTTACTTAGTTACAGATCAATAAACCCCTAAACCAGAAAGAAAAATTTTAGCAATATTTATGTATGAATAATCTCTTCAGACAGGGAGGTAATGATGATAAGATGAAAAAGAGACTTTCTCTGTCCTTAAATTCAATGTGGGAGAAATGACATAGAAACAAATAATTCTAGTAAAATATATTGTGTTCAATAATAGGAGTTTATTTGAGGAACAGAGGTAGAGCCAGGTAGTACCAGGGAAGTAGTAATTAATTACTGCTCCAAGTGAGATATCATGAAACAGTTTAAAATTAAGGCATCTTTAAGTGAGTTTTGAAGGATGGAAAAGATCTCAACAGGCAGAGCAGAAAAGCAACCAGGTAGACAAGAGGTGCTAACCACGTCGTGTAGGTGGGAAACAGGTTGCCAGGGAACTACAGGTAGACTGATACTGCTAGAGGTAAAATGAATCCTGGTATAAGTGGCTGAAGGGTTAGGACAGGAGAAAGCTACACAGCTGTGACATCAAAGAACAAATGACAACCCGGAGAAACTGAAGGATCTCAATGAGGAGAGTGTCAGTGTCAATTTTGCATTTTAGATGGTTAATTCAAGTGCAGGACATAGACCTGGGAGGAGCAAGACTGGAGAAAAGTATGGCAAGATCAATGCACTAATGCAAATGCCAAATAAAGATCACATTGATAAAAAAATACAGCACTGTAGTTTATAATCCAGTGTTTATATCTAAATAGAAGGAAAACAATTTGTAAATTATGTAAATAAAATAGAATATACTTTATAATTTACAAAAATACCATCAAATATATCAGTTGCTTAAAGTGAAAAGTATACTTGTCTGTTGCTTGGTTATTTAAGTGGTGCTTTTAATTGCTCCAGGCTCTTAAGGGTGTTAAAAAATGAAATTAATCACTAAGGAATATTTTATGTAGGAAAAAAATGCTTACTAACTTCTTAAGTAATCTTCTGTTGAAATACATAGACAAAAGCATCATCCATTGCATTTATAATCTGGTCTGAAATGCAGGCTTTTGCAGTTCAAGCTATCTTACATTAGTTTAGTCAACAAGGAGCTGTTATACTTTATGAGGCTTATTTTTGAGTCGGTAAACAAGCAAACACTTAGTTCACTGACACAGTCACCCTTGATTCATTGTGCATTTATTTTCTTGTTGAACCATAATTTATGGCCCCTGTTAAGAGACAGTGTACCTCAATGCATCTTCAAAATTGTATGGCAGATGAAAAAAATCTCTGATTTGGGTTTGTTCCTATGCAATACTTGCCTAGAAGTCCCTATGAAAGACAAACATTAAAATTATTTTTAATTGATATCCTGGTACTTAATCACATCAAAAATGTCTTTAACTGTACTAGAATATTTTCTTAATGGTCTTAAAAATACAATAGTAAGGTATAGAAGTTGACTGGAAATGTTCTCCTTCTATATTTTCAATTCTTCAGCTCAGTCACTCTGTTTTGTTTTATAATTGTCTGGCAAATCACTGGCAGACAAACCAACTGAAAGATTTCTGCTAAACTCTGAAGTGATGTCCATTGGAAAAAATGTTAATACAATTTAATTAAAATGAAAAATAAACAATTTATCAAAAATAGATTTAAAATGAGTTGCTAATGAACATACAGTATATTTGAATATATATGATTTTATCACATATGCTAAGGTTACAGAAGCAACATAATGCAAATTTACAAATAGCAAAAAATAGCACATTGGCATCAGTACAATATATGTCACATTCAAATTAATATATATTTTATTTCATAAACTGTATAAGAAATGTGACTATGATTATGTTTTATAAAAAAAACATTGTTTCTGAATAAGTGTTTTAGGGCCACTGTGAAAAACCTTACTAATCACTGTAGCTGAAAACAAACTAAAGAATTAAATGGTGATATAGAGTATTCTTTCACAAAACCTTGTTTTAAATTTTGAAGGAGTTTTACAGGAATATTATGAAGTCAGCCACAAAATTTAGTAATCCTTCAGCATTTAACAAGTATATTTTCTCATAAATATATTTCTATTCTTACTTTTCCCAAATTGCTACTATGCTAATGTATAGTTACCTATTATAGCAATAGTTAAGTGTCCATAAAGGAAAACAAATCTTTATTCGTGCAATAAAATTATTTATTTGTTTTATTTACTTATATATAACTTACCCAAATTGAAAACCACCAACTCATGCATAGAGTACACACTGTTAAGATGCTGAAAAAGAAACTTTACCTGCTCTTAGATGTCCAACTACATCTGCTAGGCTACCCTTCTTTACTTTGGTGATGAAGGCACCAAGGCGTCCTAAGTCAGTCATTTTTCCTCCAACAACCTGGATAATTATAAATTTATAAGTTCCCAAGGCTCACATTAAAACAGAAGTTTATTTGTTTCACAATTGATCTGACAATCTTTTATGATGTTTTTAGAATTCAGTGTAGGGACATTAACACAGTGAAATACATTTTTTATTCAAGGAGCTGTTTTTGAAAAGAAAAAAAATCTCCTTAAATTTGAGACGACCATGTGTACTAAGGGAAGTTTGTGTACTGATTTCTTATATTGATCTAATATAAGGACACCATGAATAATGTATACACTTGGAAGGAAGGTGCGAGATCTCTGCTACTTACCACCAAAAACAAGTGTTTGACACTCTTCACGTTAGGATTCATTGTTTTTTATCCTCTAAATTCATGTCCACTAATTGAATTATTATTTCTACATGCAAACAATGCCCCATTGTTATACCAGATCTTGATATCTTTTGTATATATGCAGTAAGACGGAGGTCTAAGATCATAGAGACTGGGGATTCAGGTCAAGAACAGGCCACTTTGGGGAAGCAATTTAGCAAAGTGCAAAGAGCAATAGCTTACGTATATTTTTCTCTGCTACTGACCAGTTGGATGACCTTCTCATCTAAAAAAATATATATCTGTTCCCATTTGAATATCAAAGTTTGAGTTACATTCCTGAATACTTAACGCTTTCACCTGGATTTTACACCACACCTAAAATTAAATACATCTGAAAAGATTCTAAGTGTAATTTTCCCAATGCAAGGACTCAAATATATATAATTAAGGGAGAGGTGGGAGAATGTTATCAAAGATTGAGATTGATCTAAAATTCTTAGGGTTATGCCCATTAGTGGAGGTGATCAGAATTATTCCATAGCAACAATATTAGTGGCAATAAACAGTAAGTTTATATTAAAGATACTATTAGGATATTATACTAAGATACTCTATATTAAGATATTAAGATATTATATTCACTGAAAGTTTTTGGTTGGATTAATTATAATTGGCTTTGAAGAGGTTAAACTATCACACAATTGTAATACAATCTCTTGGTAAATAGTATTAAAGCAACAGCTTTGATTTTCTTTTAAGTTTCTGAAAATGAATAATCTGTGTTATTTAACACACACATGCACTCACATAACACAAGACAGATACACACACACATATTTTGTAACCCATTAGCTCATAAGTATATCTCTTAGAAGTTATTTAATATTTTAAAAGGTACACTTTATGTTTTTGGCATTACCATAAATGCTACTGCAATCAGGATAAAATCTCTTTAATGATGTTTTACATTGCTTTATAAGATAATATAAAAGGATGAGCACTACAATTTAACTTTATATCTTCCATTAAAACTTTATTCATAAATACTGTTCTTGAACTTTACACGCAGAGAAAAATACTTTAGTTTTCCTATATTTTATTGCATTTTAAAAAACCTTTGGATGCTATATTAACAAAGTGACTTAAGAAATTAATGCAGATAAAATTACTAAATCTGTCCCATGAGATCAATATATTATCAAATATATTCAACTACAAGGACTTTATTTTGGAAAGGAAAAAAAGATATTTAAAAATAATTATCAAAAACTTGACTATATGCAGTCTGTACTATAACTCACTGTTTTAGAAACAATTTAAACCAGCATACTTACTTTCAGACCCAGTAATGCACCTGATTCTTTGGGCATGGTTGTTCTCTTGTTAAGAATAACACGTCCAATTAATCGGTCTCCCTCTTTAGATGGCTGCCACGTTACAGGATGCTATTAAAACACAAGTAAAGTTAAAACAAATAAACAACTTGCTTCTTTCCCTTGGACATATAATTATTGGTTATACCACAGCATAATTTCCTCAGTTAAAAGATGCTCTAGAGGAAACTCTTCTCTGGTTGGCTTTATCCTTGGCTTATAACAATTCACTTAAAGCTATATTTTATTTGCACTAGTCACTTATTGCACTAAATATTACTAAAAGTGGTTAGTAATTACTTGAAATTTAAAACTATATATGCTTATAAGAACAAAGATGATTCTATATTTTGAGTTATTAATACTTGTGCCAGTTTCAAACTGTTATGGACCCCAGAGGAGTCATGATCTTTTAATCCAATCTTGTTGGGTGGAACATTTTGAGTGTTTCCATGGAGAAGTGACTCACCCAAATGTGGGTAAGAACTCATTAAATTATTTCCACGGAGGTGTGGGCCCTGCCCATTCAGGGTGGGTCTTGATTAGTTCACTGAACTATTTAAGAGAGCTAAGAAAGAGCTGACACAGACGCTGAGATGCTTAGAATTGTGGCTAGAAGGACGTCTAGAGATGCTAAGCTAAGAGATAAAGTCCAGAGTTTGCCCCGAAAAAGCTGAGAGGACGTTCAGATGCTTAGAGAGAAGCACTCTGGGAGAAAGAAGCAAGGATGCACAGGAACTGAGAGAGAGGAGCAGAGATAAAAGCCCAGAAACATTTTGGAGAAAGTCATTTTGAAACACAATCCAGGAGCAAAGGACTAGCAAACAACAGGCCACGTGCCTTCCCAGCTAACAGAGGTGTACAGGATGCCATCGGCTTTCTTCAGTGAAGATATCTTCTTGCTGATGCCTTTGTTCAGACACATTTATGGCCTTAGAGCTATAAATTTGTAACCTAATAAATCCCCTTCATAAAAGCCAATCCATCTTTGGTACTTTGCATAACAGCATTAGCAAGCCAGAACAATACTGATATCCTTAACCAAATAATAGCTCATTTACATGGCCATTATTTAATAATTGCCTTTTACTTAATTTAAAATTTGTTACACTATTTAGTGATAATTGCTTTTTTTCCAAAGCTGTACTGTCTTAAAAGAAACCAGTATTTGATCTAAATTATGTACAGTGGAGCTGAGGAAGAATACTATCTATGACACATAAGAGCAAAGGACAATGAACAGCACACATTACCCCTGAATTCCAAACACTCTCTTCCCACAATGCTTACCGAACTAATAGGCGATGTTTCTCGGCTGTGCCACGTGGAAGGATCCAACCAGTAATAATCCAAGTCACCTGCAGAATAGGAAAATAATGAAAAGTGTAATGGTTTATAAAGTAGAGAATGTATCATTTTAAGTATGATTTCTTCAATCTATAAAGTAAAGGTTATGGATATCATAATCTTGAGTGTGTATATCCCAGAATGATACACACCTGCAATGCAAAGGCTGTGACCAGAATCACTGGATGAAAATATGTTACAAATACTTTACAACTGGAGAGCTACCTTTAACTCTCATAAATCAGTCTAGAAACACTTACACATAAAAAGTACAGGAAAGAAAATCAGTCTAGAAACACTTAACACATAAAAAGTACAAGACATAGTCTGCTATGTAGTGATGCTGGATGAAATTTGATTCATTGAACTGAGATAAACATTAATATTTAGTGTTTTCCTTTTCTATTTTTTTTGAACTAGATCATATCTTTCAAAAATATTCTCTGGTCTCTATCATCTTCCCTCACCAACTGAAAAACATGATGACATTTTTAGGACATGGTAATGAATAAATCAAATTTTAAGAATAACGTTTAGCAAAAGAGTGCATGCAAATAGCAGAGTATTTGATTTTACTAAAACCATAAAAAGATCTTTATAATCCTAACTTTGTAAACATGAATTTATAAACCTTAAAGATTTTTATTTTGATTTTTTGGCTTAAAAAATATAATGGCAATGAAAGCATCAGACAAAAAAAAAGGAAAGAGATTTTAATGGAAAGTAGCAGTGCTCTCAGTATTTGCATAGGAAGAAGGTGAGAGAAAAAGTGGTCAATCCACACAAGAACAGCCTATTAAGAGCGCAGGGTAATAAAAGACCTTTTACATTTTAAATGGATTAAATCAATGAAAATGTTCTCCTCATGGATCTTGAAAGAGGAAAAACAGGAGAGTGAGTAAAGCATGCTACCCAACAGTGAGACATCTAGGTGATGGGAAAATATGTTTGGCTGATATTTGTGAAGATCATGAGGGAAGAATTTTATGCAGATGATAGGCATGGCAGAGATGGGTAATATAAAGGAACTGCAATTGAAAATAATAATATAATTTTTAAAATCTATAGGTATCAATTTCTTATTAATTTATTATAAATGGTAATTACCTTATCAATTTCTTAGTAACTGCTCCTTTTTCCTTTGACATACTATATCTTAAAAAGGGTTGAAGGAGAATTTTATGCATGTTACAATTAATACTAAAAAGTTCTTAAAATTTGTCCTGTAGATAACAGTAGCAAATGCTGTGAAGGAATGAATACTAGAAATTACATTAGCAAAAATTCTATTCTGTTAAAATTTAGTCCATGTCTTTCAAAATCATACACTTTAAAATGTATACATGTCATTGGTGCCAAAGATTACAGAATTTTAATCTTCTACTAGACTACCTCAGCTAATGGAATATAAGAAGGTTGGGAAATTTCCTTACATTTACCATTTGTAATAAATTTCACACATTTATTTTTAAAGTTTTCCTGCAGTTAGTATTATGATACCATTCCTCTTGAAAGAAAAACTGTTTTCAAATAGTGATAAAATTGAAATTATTACTAAATAGCAAATAGAAATGTTATTATTCAAAAGGTAATTATTGTAATTCATAAAGCTTTCTCCCTAAAATTTCATATGCCCAGAAATCAGATGACTTCCTAAATGCTGATTCATTCTGAAATATTGTAACAAATTAAGAAAACTACTGAGGTACTTGGGGAGGACAATTACATTTTCCTGCAGATGAAAAGTAAGTCAGAAGGTTGAAATTGACTTTGAGAATAAAGGTTAAAAAATGGCAAAAAAATTTTTTTTCCTTCTTAAAGACTTCAAGAACACGTATCCCTCAATAACTTGATTTAAGTCGATTTTATTCCTTGGAAATCCTCTCTGGCTCAGGCCTCAATTCTTCATATAGTGTTTCAAGTCTATACGTTTCACCGACTTTAAACTAAGTTGATCTAGATATACTTATGTAGTGAATGTTCTCTGTGCAAAAAGGGCTCCTTATATACAAAGGTATTCAATACTCGGCACACTCTTTATTACAAGGACATTGCTTTCAAGCAGTGATATTATATCATTTATATGTTTTGCAGGATAATGATCTTGAACAGAGAGTCTGATTAAATTGGTTTGGGGTGGGATATGCACATGTATGTATTCCAAGTTTTCCAGCTGACTCCAATGTGCAGCCAGTGTTAATTCTAACATTAAATAGATGTTACAGATTTGAAAATTTTATTTTTTTCAATTTGGTCATACATAGTATTGTAGATATCTACTAAAAATTGCTAACAAATGTACATGCAAAAATATACATTCATTATTTTATCATGCAAGAATATTTGCATATACTTTAGTATAGAAGGACAGCCTCCTTCATTTTTGAACAGGTTCTAACAGTTTTCTTATTGCTAATTTCATTATCACCCATCAAAGCATAACATTTTTGCTTAAAAATGTACATAAAAATAAATTCTAAAACCTAAATAAGAAGTTTTAAACTATATTTGTTTCTTTTTTCCATGTAATTATTGTTTTAAAGATATTGACTTTTTAAGTATCCTAATTTGTCTTTATAACTCCTATTTCCCTATTATTAATGGAATAAGCAATACTCAACAAAACTTGGTCCTAAAATATTCATAATTTAGTATTTCATTTACAAAACATTTTCCTTGATTATTTCTCTAATAGGTGATTAAAAATATAGACTGCCAGACGGAATAGCTACAAAATGGTAAATTTATGGTTTTTGCTTGTGAAATTAATATGAAAGCATCTCGGTCCAAATATCCAACATAACTCTAAAGGAATTAATTTACTATTACCATTAATTTAGAGTCAGGAAATTTATCAAATATTTGAGTCTACTGAAGTGAAAATTCATAACTATCAAGTTTAATGAAGTGTTATAATTTTGAGCATTATTTTTGTGAAGACTTTTAAAACAGTCTTTCCTCCTAACACCTTGTGGAAAAGGTAAACTTAAAAAACAAGCAAATGACTTTCAATGCACAAATAAAAGTCAGCTATGTGCCTTCCATGAAGAGAACTAGCTTTTCGTAAACAGTCATTACCATTAGAGTATATAACAATGCATAAACATGTAATGCTATGATTCAAAATTTTATATCTTATGATATCTAATGTCAAAGTACAATGAATTCCAATAAGACCAATCCACACCAATTGAACAAAAATACCTTCTAAATAATATAGATGCTTGATTTAGTGTGCATGAATATTTTAAAACCATTAAGGAGAAAAAATTAAGGAGAATAATAAAAAGTTAAGGAGAATAATTCCACATATTAAATATTTATTTTAAAATTTACATGACAGCTACACTTTACTAGGGCGAATGTGTATCTAATGTGTAAGCAGTAAAGAAAAAGGTTATCTACTCTAAATCCTTGAAATATTAGAAATTTGAACTTCTTCACCATTTCCAGCATAAATATACAGCACATTTTTTGAAATATCATTAGTCTGAATGATGATACAAGATGGGACACAACCCAATTCCAAGACTGACTCACAGTAACTGCACATCAATTCCTAATCCAAATCCATCATTGTCTGACTTTTCATATCAAAGAATGAATTGTTATTCCTACATCAAATAGATAGTTGCTATTCAAAAAATACAAAATTTATAGACCAAAAATCAGAAGAATCATTCTCCCCAGAGATTTTCTAGACCTTTAAAAATGTTTTCCTCCTTTATTTATGTATTTTTAGTCCTCCACAGAAGAACGTGTGGTGAGGCTAAATATAAATAGGTGAATCTTAAGCTATTTACAGCACAGACCATAGACAAAATATTAGGCAAAATATGTTTATTGATAATTTGCATGCAGTGCATATACAAAGATCAACTCAGTTCTGTGAGAGTCTTCAAGCTGAGACAAAGTAGAGTATTTTTAACATAAGTACACAAGATTTAATAAATATTTCTTTGATCATAATGTGACAAAGAAGTTATATATTTTAACTCATTTTAATATTAACAGGGAAATTTCTTTGGGAAAGTCTTTTCATCAAATGGAATTAAAATGTGATGCCTAAAAACTGAGTTAAAATCTTAACTCTGGATTAATATAATGAAAAGACCACTCTGAATAAGTTTCCTAGTAATTTAGGAAAATTTAAATACTTTTTAAAAATAGTTCCATGCCAGCCAAGGGAAAGTCTGGCCAAATTACATATTTGGACAAATAGTGGATAATATATAACTTGGGAATAAGTCAGCAATGATTTGCTTTATGCAAAGTCCTATAAAGCTTAATTTCATCAAAGTTAATTTAGCAATCAGGGATGAAAACTCAGTAAATGTGATTCACAATTGAATTTTCAATCTAGGTTCCTAATATAGTAAAAATATTGTTTCGCAAGTACTTTTTGGTGATTGCATTCAAAATACATGCCAATGTTCACCCCAAACACATGCATAATTGGGTAAGAGAGATCTGTGACCCTTGAGCACAAAGCCTAAGGCAGACCTGGAGGGCTCGTCTAAGCTGTGGTCCTCAGTAAGAACCTCTTTAACAGTTTCTAAATAATTTAAAATCCAGTTTCTGGTTTTAGTCCAAGACAGAAAATGGAAAACAAACAAACACTGCTATTCCCTGGAAGAAGTGCATTACCTCTAGCCATTAGGGATTTGTTAGAGTGGCCGTTCTTTAAAGGCAGGCTAGAAATTTCACTTCTCAAATTCCCTTTGTTCACAACGCATTCTGCTTCTAATATAGAACCCATGGACAAAGTTGTTTTCAGTATATAAATTTGCTGATTCAGTAAATGCATTAACTATTATTTATGTAGCTAATGAGGTGACAAAGGTGTTTGTATTCAGAAATTATTTATAGTCAATGGAACCTCCAGAGTAGAACTCTCTCTAGAGAATGATTAAATAACTGTTTGAGGGCCTGCAGTGATTTTAAAATTTTAGGGCACAGGAAAGGAAGCTCAGTAATCATCCAGGAAAGGGGAATTTTATGAATGTTAGAGGTTGGTATTTTTCTAGTTACATGTATTGTTTGGAGAATTTGAGAGCTAATTTTTGGGATGCCAATACTACCACCATGCAATTCTAGGAAGCAGTTATATGGAACTCAGAACCAAATTTCTGATTGAACTTTGAACTCAGTCATTTGGATTCCCCCTCAACTCTGGAAATAATACTTCCTATAGCATCCTACTGTTCTTCCAAGGATAGGATGAAGTAATATATGCAAAATTGCTTTATAAACTATAATGGACGCAGAAATGCAAGTTGTCCTTAGAATATTAAAATATATACTAATATTTGTAATTATAATACTAATAAGCATTTCTGTCATTCTGACAGCACAGACAAATTAAGAGACACTTTTTTCCTGCCTCACAGATTACTTATTTGAAACCATGACTATCTAGAGAAACTCAGTATATTTTAATTTCTCTACTAACATTATTATCTCTTTTCTGATATAATTACGTTATTTCTTATAAAACTTATAAAAGGCAGCTATTTGTAGTAATAAGAGCACTGAATTTGAAGATTAAGATTTGTGACTGTAATCCTAATCGTATTAGGTATATCTTGATATATCCCTTTATTTCTATAAATGGGATAGTGATACTTTCTTCAGAGAAAGTTTGGTGAGGATTAAATGAGATATGTCATACCTGAAGTAATTGACTTTCATTGTAATAGACTTTAATTGTAATTGTCTTTAGAAACACAGTTTAGTGTATAATTAATCACAATTAAAATTAAGAAGATGGAAATCATGGTGTCAGAGATCAGTGTTACAGTTAAGTGACAATCATAATTAAAATATATATATGACATCAATAATGTTTACAAGATAAGCTTTGAAGCGGGCTTAGGAAAATGTTAAAGTCACTCATTTTTAACAAATTTTTAATTGGCCTGGAATAAAACAGAGACTCATGTATTTGGAATGAATGAATATTTGTTTAGGCCCAGTTGTTAAAAGATGAGGAAAAGGAGCCATCGGACAGAGAAACAGTAATATAAATCTTCTGGTTAATTTCCACAAAGCCAACAGAAACATCAGGGATTCAGAGAACGGTTACTTTTATAATCAGGCTATTTATATATTCAGTTATATAGATTAACCCTTAACCAAAAATATTTGGACTGTGAAATAATTAATTTGGTCAGGTGATGCAATATACCTCTAATCTGAAAATCAGTATTTTGTTACTTCTTATTAATATATTTTATGTGTGAGAATAAAATGCATGAAGTATATAAGCAAAATATTTGAGACTGAATTTTTCTTTATCATGAGACAAACAGAATATTTTCTCCCTTTTATATTTTTCTTCTCATTTAAGATATCTCAGATAATGATTTTGTGAAACCATCTTATATTATAGCTTAAAAATTATTTGGCAGAGATTTTAATTGTGGAATAAATTTTAATGTTTATATTCTTAAAGATTATGAGATTCCTAACTTCACGCATCCTAGTTTTTTTGGTTGTATTCCTAACAAAATTATCTAAATAATAACAGAATTGATGGTCTAAAGAAAACAACTATACATTTAAATATGTAACAATGTCACCCTGGATGACAGGGCTTTGATAAAGCACAAAATTTGTAAAGTTACTTTAACTAGTCTAATGGATGTTGAGAAATAAGCTATTTGATGTATTAAACACTGGTCAATGGTTTAATTTTCTGATTTTGAAATTTACATACATTTAGATTTCTGCATGAAGCTTCAGGTAATAGAAACACTCCCCAAACACTATTATGTTCGGTGATATCCTTGTCCTATACCACTGTATTGACCTGATGTTACATACTTCAGAGAAAGATGATGAGTTAAAATTCCTGAAAGTTTTGAAAACAACAACGACGAACTATTACAAAACATTGTGCCTTAGCATTATGAAATAAGGATGTTCTTGGTCTTGGGAAACCTAAATCAGACTGTATTTATTATCTGTACTAAATGACAATAAAAATACATCTGAAGAAAATTCTCCAAGGTCATTGATAGGGCAAAAAAGCTTTCCACATATAATAATTTAAAGAGGAATACATTTCATGTCTAAATATGGCTTGAGGCCTACTGACAGAAACTTCTCCCTCAGAATCTAATTATCGAATAATAAAGAGTTCTGGATAACAAATCACAAAATAGAAAATCTTAGGGAAACTTTCTTTTTTTCTAACATAACGACTCTTCGTAAATAAGAATTTCGTAAGTGCTGTACACAGAGGGAAATATTTTACTGCAACTTTCCAACTGACCAGGCTTCCACATTGACAGTGAGTATTCCATTCACGTGGGAGAACAGGCTGTCACGTGCAAAGCCTCGGAATAACCAGCCAGGAAACCCTGTGGAAAAAATCGGGGTTTATTTGCTTTCACTGTTTGGGGACTGGATATTAACCACAGGTTTAAGAAATTGTAGTTTTGGGCAAGTTCACAGCAGAGACATTACAAGAAAGCACTCTAGATATAAATATCTTTGATAAAAAAAAAATGTTAGTCTTTATCCAGACCTCACACCCAGGCAAACTAATAAAACAATTAATTTGCAATAATAATTTTGAATGTCAAATCAATTTCTACCTGCCTCTATACCCCAAAAACATGGTAATGAAAAATACAGAGATTGGTACATTATGATAAAGGCAATTTAGTGAGGAATACATTTCCTCACTAAATAAAGGCAAGTGATGATAAAGATGAATTTTAAGGATATTGAGAACAAAACAGAAGCACTTATGAAGAAGGACTGGTACTGCTTATCATTTAAAACTACATGCTAGGCTATTAGAAAAACAGAAAATAAATTTATTTCTAGCAAATATTTTTGGTAATAAACAGACGTTTTGAATTCAGAACCCTCAAAGCAAGTTACTTGTAATACTGTTTGTTTTCTGTTTTTTTTTTTTTTTTTTGTTGTTGTTGTTATTTAGCTGTGCAAACAAATAATTTATACATATAAAAGAACTTTTTGTTTTCTTTAAGTTGGAAATTTCTTGACTGGCAATGGGAAATCACCATGCATAAAAATTTGGAGCACATTTTATTTTATGCCTCAGCATTGTTCTAGAGAAAACTGTTAAGTATCCATATTCATAAACTTTTACAATTATAGTCATAGGATACCAGGTTGCAAAACACTGCAAGGTCACTGGTCTACATCTCTGCCACAGTGCAAAAGTGGTCAAGCTGGACAAAGCAAGGCATGTCCCTTCAACTGTAGTCCAACTTGATATGATAGAAGTAAAAAATTCAAGTAAGATAAAGCACAGAAGTAAATGGGGGAAAAGAAGCAAGATTCACAATGCATATAGATGTATAACAAACATCTCATTGTAAAGCAAAATTAGTTAAGGTTGGTCAAAGACTAATCCACAGACTCAAGAAAGGAACTGTCTTAAGAGTTCCTAAACATTCAAAATTTAGATTAATGGATCATTTCTAATAAAATAATTTCCAAATATCTTCAGCTTAGCATAAATTTTCATAACAAAAACTGTTACTTTCGCAAATCAAAAAGTCCTACTGGCTTAGGCCTAATGGGCCCAACAACACTGGTTTCTTGGTTTATCTCAGGGAGCTCTCTTGAGAAGAATGGGATGGTCCTATATTCCTGAATGCACCCTTGTTAGACAATCCTATCCCTAGTTTACCTGGCTGTTTAAATCCATGACTCCACAATTACCCAGCTGCATTAAACTATCCTCCAAGCACATTTCAGACAGTATAACCTTGAATGCACCATCCCTTAATGTTTGTCAAATTTCTAAGTTAAAGCAGTTATCAATAGAGGTCTTCATAAAGAATATGTAGTAAGTCAACTTGGATTATTTAAAATCTATCTCTGAATTAAGCCAGAGTATCAGGCAACCACGCACCTAGACTACGCTTTATTTCCATAGAGCCCCTTCCTCTCACTGCTCCGGTGCTCTTACTGTACTGTGCTTCAACATTATTACTACATAGTGTTTACTATATGGAGCATGTGGCTGCTGATGTTCATGACATTATATGGTATCTTCCCCATGAAACAACATAAAAGAAACTTCTCTCTGGTATCAGAGGAATTAGTGTTCACTTTAACACTGGTTTATGCTATGGATGTTGTATATTTTGTAACTGGTGGCATTTTTCTCAAAGTATATCTGTTAGAATGTTTACGGTTAAATCTGCAGCCTAATTCTCTACCCTTATTTTCCTTCACCTATCTTTTCAATATATTTCAAATTTAGTTCACACGGTCACATTTTAAAATTTTGTTAGCTAACTTAAGCAACTTGAGGTATTAAAGTAGCTTTTAAAGGGGGAATTAAAATCAAATTAAATGAATATATATCAAAACAGATAATTTAGTACTTTTATTGTAACTGTTTTCATTAAACATAGATTTTCCCGTCCATCAAATACAAAATATCTTTAATGCAATGGTAAAAACTTAACTAAATGGAATTGATATATAGGTATTTGCTTACTCATAAATTAAACAGCAGAATTCAGTAAACAGCAAATTATCTTAACCTATTTGAAAATTATACAAAAGAATGGGAAGCAAGTTAAAAAAAAAAGGCTTTTAATCTGGCAAAACCAAATGACACAATCTGAGCTCCTAGGCTTTATTCCTAGAAAAACACACTAGGCCCTCACTCAAAATTTTAGACACAATCATGAGACAGTTTCTCTACTTTTTAATCCCATAGGACCACTGAAGAGGCACACTGTGAAAGAACAAAAGACTTGGTACAGACAAGCACATTAACAGCAATAAGAATTACAAGGGTTACAAAGGAAGGGACAGGGGAACTAAAAACAAAAAACAAAACCAAATGGTTAGGGGTTTACCTGCCCTAGACACTGTGATACAGAGTAGCCCTGTGAACATAAATGTATTACTGTTCTAAAGATCAACATAATAAGTGATGTTAAAATAATATCTAATAGGCAGCAACAACAACAAAAAGATTACTTCTTTATGTCATGTATATTTTTACGAAATCACGGATGAAATCCCCTGTGCAACCTTCCTGATTAAAAAGAAAAAAAAAAAAAAAGAGTAGGGAAATTGATAATTCTGATAAGAAAGATTTAAATTAAAACAATGTAAATGACAGCAACAATAACAACAAGCTGCTTGGCAAATACTTAGCATCTTGGAGAAAACTATCTAGAATGAGGGGATTAAAGGTAAATGTTTATAACTCTAAAATTGAATCATTACCTAGTAATGCAACACAAAACCAAAAGCATATAGGGACTTCATCAAACAATGCTGCAGGTTCATCAGTTATTAAAGTAAGGACATAATGTACCCTAAATATTAATTTTTATTTTCTCCCTTTGCATGTCCCATTTTTTAACATTTTGTGAAAACAGTACAGCAAATGGAAAATTTAGGATTAAATGCTCTTCACATAATGTCCTACACACAACTTGTTAGAATTGTCTTCTCAAGCTTCATAATCAAAATTAAAGTCTCTTAAGTAAGAGCAAAACAAAGTGAACAAAACTATTTTTCCTAGGGTATTATGTAACTTGAATTAAATAGTGAAATTAAGATATTTTTCGTGAACAAAATTAATTCACATACTGTTAGTGAAACCTAAAATATTGACATTAATTCTGAAAATTGAAATTACTCTTTGAACTATACTCCATTATAAAAATATTAAATTGAATGTGATTTCTGCAATATTAAAAATAATCATTCTTTTTCACGTAAGTTTTCTAATGTAAATTTTGTAGGTCCATAACTAAAACTTCCAATTGAGATAGGGTAATGTCCCTCACAAAGATAGTAAAAATATTAAATTCATTTCTCTTAATAAAAATGAGCACACTTAAGATTGATCTAAGAATTCTACTCACCTTAGCAACAACATGAGATTATACTGCACCTGATTTCCATATAAAGCAACCCAAATTCTAGCTAAAATGCCACACTTATAACAGAAAGATTGAGCTAGGAAAATGCATGGAACCCACAAGAAATACCAGATTATTACAGTAAGTATAGCAGTTCCAATATTAAGAAAAAAGCATAGTTTTCCTTCATTTTTCCCAAAATACATAGACATATTTAGTTTATTTAGACTGCAAATCAAATTAAAGGCTAATCACCATTTAAAATGAAAAAAATCAATCTCTTAAACTCAAACTTTACTTTCTTTTTATCTGGTAAGACTGTAAGTAGCAGTCACTCTTGGGTATACAATTTTTATTATTCATGCTTGAAATATATTTGTAGTGAATTTGGATTAAGATAATCGTTGCAACTGCATTCTAAAAGCTGAGTACTCATTTTTCAAATGGCAAACTCAATATTACTCTAGCCTGGCTATTTTACATTTTTACTGTTGAAAGGGATAAAAACATTCACAAACAGCATCTTGCTAGCCTTTATGATTTCACATATTATCAAGCAGTTTTATAGTTCTACTTGTTTTCCAAAGTGATATACTAATTTCTGGATGACAAAAAATTATATACTATGTACACACCCATACCCACACACATAGACATCAGATCTTTGAGCCTTCTACAATCTTTGTTTGGTGTGATTATCATTGGATTATATTTTAGATTAAACATCCATATGTGCAGTTAGTTCACAAGAATAAAACCTGTAACCACTGCAATTCAGTTTTGTAAAATGACCCAGGGAAAATGTGGAGAATAAAGATAGCAGTATGTTCAAAGACTCTATATAGCAAATTCAAAAAGGACGGCTTCAAGCAAAACCTCCGAAGACAGATCCTCTTATTCTGTGCTCAATTTCTCCATCACTTTTATGTCCTCAGTGAACAACTGTGATTACAGAAGAATCCCATAGACTGAAATAAACCATGCTGAGCTTTCCATACTGAAGGTATGCTCTAGAACCAGACTAGCCTCAAGTTAGAGAATCACAGTGTATTTGTCAAAAGAAGTCAACTGTCACAAAACACCTAGACTATCTGAACAGAAACAAGGCCTAGCTAGCAGGTTCATGTAACGTGCAGTGCCCTATTCATTTGGAAAGCACTCCTCTGAGTTATATTTGAATTTTCAGTCATTCCTAATCCCTTTACTTATACCAGTGTGTCTAATAATCATTTATTTTTGTTTTGGAGATTTAAGCTTCGGGTTGATTTTTTGACCATGAGGCAAAATGGTATAGCCAATGGAAACATCAAGTGCTAATTAAGTTTTGTTTTTTTTAAAGCAAGTATATTTTGAAGCAGATCTCAGGTTTATTCACTAACCTTAGATGGGAAATGTCTTATCTTCATGTGGGCAGGACATTTTCTATCACTGAATGTCAAGCACTTTGTTGATGTGACCTTTGAGGTAATGGTTATAATTTGGGTTATGTGAATCCTTTTAATGTGGTCCATAGTTAGGCTTCAGAGATCTATATACTCTTTTAAATTACAGGCAAAATTTTGTGGGTATAGTATTTTTTCTAGGGAGAGTTCGTTGCTTCTTATAATTCTCCGAAGGGCCCATGGTCTCTCCCCAAATTAAGAAAAAATGCTTAAAGAATCTGGAAGAATGAGTGACTTAGACTAGGACATTGCTGTATTGATAATGTACTTTATCTTTCGCTCCCAGAATTATCCTCTCATACAGGTCCTCTCAGCAGTATGCTTTCATTAAGATCCCTACTTAAGCCAGGCACTTAGGAAATCAAGAAACCATACTCAGAGAAAATAAGCTCTGTAACTACATGCAGAGAGCAACAGAATCCACCCTAGAAAGCACTTTCATGAACAATCAAGACTCTAGTAAATCATAATTTTTAAAAGCCTTTAAAATAGAATAAGTGACAGAAATACAACAGACAGATGTACTAATATATCTTCCCTGATGAGGTCATTAAACAATTTAAAGTGACCAATGCTTAAAAAAAATAGGAAAAATAGTAAACTTGATATAATCTAAAATTCATTAGAAAATGTTAAGTCTGAAACAAAAGGAAAATTTTGAAATGGATCCAAAATTGTTCCAACTTGGACCTGCCTAGAAGTTAAGAACAGTCTTGAAAAAGGGTTAAGACTTCTCTAGAGAAAAAAAACAATGAAAGACTGAAAGCCTCTGTTACAAAAAACTTCAAAAGCTATTAATGTCTAAACTGTACGATAACATATTATACTACATGAAAACATGTTAGGTAAAATCCACCAGCTATTACAATCAATACGCCTTCCTTTCTAAAGCCAGCTTTGATATCTGTTCAAAATTTATAGTCTGTCAGAAGAATTTATCTTCCAGGTGCTTTAAAACTCATTGAACTCATAATTAATCCTTCTCAGAAACAGCCAAGTAAAACTAACTAAACATGAAATACTCTGGTTACATTTCTGCAACCAATTGATCAACTCACTTACTTTATGATTATGTCAATCCCTTTATTCAAGATAAAAGACAACATACTTGAACGAGGCTATCCAAACTACAAATCCATTTCAGTAGCCTACAAGTTATAAGACATGATAATAAGTATTATGAATGTCTTCTTGACTCTCAATATTATGTTATGTAATAAATACTAATTATTTCATTGATTTTCTGCTTTTTAAATTGACATGCATTTTCCAAATCTCCTTGGCTTTAGAAAATCGAGAGGACCAGAAACGATTTATTACAAATGTATCTGGTTTATCTGGAGACATATAGGGAAAAATGTATAGTTTCTGCTCACTGAGATTAATTTTTGTCTTCGTTTTCCAAATAATTTCCATCATTTCTCTGAAAGAACTCTCCCCAGAAACACTCACAGGCACTACTTCAAAATGAAAAGAGCTCATTCTCTTGAAAAGCTTTTTAACCATACACTAATAACTAATAGCATCACATAATATCAGATGCTTAAGTGAAACACCTTCTGTACAATGGAGAATCACTTTACTAAAAGTTATTGCCCTCATAAATATATGTATGTGGACTATAAATCAAACAGACTGGTTGCTTAGAGCTAAGATAGACAAATCAATCACACAGTTCTCCTTCATTTCTCATGCGCATATGTGTGAGGGCATGGGCCATCATTCTCTCAGCTTTCTTCTTATACTTGTGGGTGCCTACATAAAGAAGACTCAGTAAGTATGACCATGAACATGAGATTCATGATCTTTATCAACTAGCAATTATTAGCCACTCTATAAGCATAAGATACAACTTAAAAGAAAACCCTTCTATTATCTCTAAGGAATATATTTAATAGTCTAGATTCATGAATGTTAACTAGCACTTGATAGACAGCAATCTGATTCATACTTTTGTACATGGCAGTTGGTTGCTTCTTTTCTAGGAGTCTCTGATCCTTTGAAATTTGAGCTTACCCTCAACAAGAAGTAAAGACTGAGAAGAGTCTGAGAAGAGTACGGCAGGAGTTTACCTCACCCACCTTTAGCAGGACAACTGTACCTGAGGCCAGGGAGAGGGAGGAGAGCACAGTGCCTGGCAGGTTTTCAGACAGCACTAGTCTCCTCTCTGCATAGAGGGCTTTATCCTGCTGCAGCACAGGTGATGCCTCTTTACTCTCCCAAGGAGTACAGTCTAACAGCACAGTGCCCTTAGGGCACCTAAAACTGGCCCACCATGTATTCAGCAAAATGGTTATAAATGAGGCAAGAGATTTATCAGCTTAATTTAAAAGAACCATAACCTCCCTTTCTAAAATCCTCAGCTGCTAAAGCACTGCAAAGAAGGAAAAAGTAAGGAAGGGAGGGAGAAAACGAAAGAAAGAGAGCTTTAAGTTTTTTCCCCCCATTCATTAAGAAAACTGTGTACCTTCAAAGATTTTTAAGTAGTGTCTCTTTCTTCACAGAAGTTAACATCAGACTATCTCGATCACCTGAAAAATGTATGCCATTTCCACTGAGAATAACTGGAGAGTCTTTTTTTTCCAAACCGGAAAAGTGGAAACAGAGGCCAAAAGGGTTAGTTCTTCTTTTCACCCAAGGGCACATACCATAATTTCTGACCAGACTACACTTCCCTTTCCATCTTTGTCTGGACTCACTGTTCCACTTATCTCAACAGCTTCTCCTTCATTCCATGGCTCATCAGCACTCAAAAATGCAGATATTTCCACAGATGTGCTCTATAATCAGGATTGTCAATTAGGAGAAACCAGGCCTTGGCAGCTTTTGTCTAAACACTTCAAAGGAGTTTTTTTCAAAATAATAATCTATAAACATATATCTTTCTATTTTTAAAAAGATTAAGCTCTGAAGCCTTCTAGCTTTGGTGAAATTCATTAAACAGGAAAAATAAACTATTTGGCCTTTCAGAACAGGAAAATATACTTTCTGAATTAACTGTATATTATATATACATCAGGTTGAGAATTAAATATAATACTGAAATGTCAAAAATTTAATGTGGATTTTAGATATACATTTAAAACCTGAAAATAATTTCATATAATGCAACTAGATGATCACTACTGCATTCCAAAATGACAAAATATTTGTGTAATTTTCATATTCAAAATAAAATATTCCTTATTTTTTTCTGATTGAATCTAAATGAAGCATTTTAACACCCTATTATTTTTGGATAATTAAGCATTATATTTCAATAATATTATATTTATCCACTAGATTAGTATTATAGCTTAGTTTACCTGTTTCTGAATGCCACGTATGAAGTAGCAGGAACTGCAGAAACCCAGCAAACATAACAGCAGCATCGGAGTGGTTAAATAATTGCTACTGCCATCAAATCACTAAATTCCAGTTAGTAATGACAGCAAATCTACAACACAATCAAGAATCCACCAAAATACAACAGAGATTTTAAAGTAAAGTCCCTGTGGTCCTTGCATTCTAAATCAAAGCCAAGAAAAGCCTGCAGTATTCAACATTATACAACCGTGACACTAAACAAGGCTGTAAGTGCTGCTGTAATCAAAACAGATCTCTGCAATGTACAGTTTCCCAATGATTACCGCATTAATTTATAGTGCTCTAAGCTATACGGAAGAGGTTCCCACAGTAGCAAACACTAGAGCTCTCTGGTAGGTCCACAATTAACCATTTCCTGAAACAATGATATAAACTGCTACCTTCCTGTGTGCAGAGTATGAAAACGCTGTGGTCTCTTAAAGCTAGCACAGGAGAAAAGACTCAGGCAGATGTTCTGGGAGCTCCTCCTATTATTCCCCAGAGACACTTCACTGAGCTATCAACGGGCTAAGATGACAAAGTCGATCCAGCGCTGTTGGCTTGCAAACCACAGCAAACTCACCTGAAATTATCTGGTTTCATTATCAATCACTGGCAATCGTCCTCCCAAGACCTGTGTAACAGGGCTTTTCCTCCAGTTTCCCTAAGTGAGGAATCTCACTCAGTCCAATGACAACAACTGGTACCAGGAAGCAAAAACCAGGAGTGCATGAGTGATTGTTGGGAACATAGGAAAAAATGTTCCTTCAGGCTATACTGGTATGGCCAGCCTAGTGCTAACGGTGGCTCATCTCCAGAAGGCAAAAGCACAACCCAAATCGGGGGCTCACATTTATGATATTTTTAAAGATGCAGGCCTTTCATGATTGTAGAGACACAATTCATGGTCCAACAGATTTTTCTCACTGAGACACAGAATAATTTTCCTGTCATTAAGTCTTCTACAAATACTTTATCCACCCCATATCATATATTACAGAACAGCTATCATAAGAAAATTAGCTGATTTGAAATTACGTTATTCCCCCGATTTCACTTTAATCATGGTACATCACTCAGTTTCCAGAAATAACACTGCACAATAATACACTTCTCTAATCTGCTAGCAAATATTTACTAAAAACTAGAGGCAGACTGCTTCTAATTTGTTTTAGAAAATGAAATGGTCAAATAATGATAAAGGGAGAATTAAGAATCATTTTTCATTTATTTAAACTAAATGTGCTATTTACTTAAATTATATATACTTGCCAAAATAATTATCTGATAAGGAAAAATTAATACTGAATTATGGATCATCTCATTGCCACCAAATCAACTGGAAAATATTCAGCCTCAATCATATTGAATAATTTGAACATTTCCCCCCTCTTAAAAGAAAAGATTTTCTGTCTCTATTTTGAATTTTTTTTTCTTTTCCCCACACTTCCAAGTATGCTTTAAATTGGCTAAATTGTTGCTGGAGGAAACATAAGGCAAATAAACATTAATTGAATGCTTGCTATATGCCAGACATTGTATGCCTGCTATATACCAAATACTGTACTAAGTGTATTACTTTTATTTAATTCATTTATATCTCACAAGCCTATGGTGAAATCAATATTACTTATCTCATATTAAAGATGGGGCTCAGAAAGGTTAATTAACTTGCCCAAGGTCACACAGTTTATAAGTAGCAGAGGTGGGATTTGATCTTGGCTCTTTCTGACTTGAAAGCCCATGCATGAGTTTTTTATTACATCATGGTAGCTAAGATTACCTCAAAGTTGTGCCAGTTTTTCCTAAAAGGCTAACTTGCTAGTGTGGAAAACTATGGTGGTGCAGGCAGAACCTACAATCATTTCCCATATTTGGAGCTGGTGAGGAATTTGCAGAGCAGGTAATGGGTATGAAGACTTCTGCTTGCTGAACTTAAGTTTCTTTCACTATGGTACTGTCATATAGAAGGCATACAAATGTCATGGACTAGAGACAGACCTGATTGCCCAAAAAGTACACTGAAGAAAACAAATGGAAGGAAAATCAGAACTTTGATCTATCAATTTACTCATTTCCCTTAGTTGAAACTGGCACCATCACTCAGTGATGGCACCATGTAATTTTCTGTGATTGAAATTTAAGCATCTATGCTTCTGTTAGGCCTACACAGACTCAGAACAATTTAATTAAAATATTTTAATACACTTTTTTTTTTCAAAGTGTACAATCACTGTTCACAGCACCATCATATAGTTGTGCATTCATCACCACAATCAATTTTTGAACATTTTCATTACTCAAAAAAAAGAATAGAAGTAAAAAAGAACACCCAAACATACCATCCCCTCCATCCCCCCTACTATTCATTTAATTTTTGTCCCCATTTTTATACTCATCTGTCCAGACACTAGATAAAGGGAGTGTGAGCCACATGGTTTTCCCAATCACCAGGTCACACCATGTAAGCTACACAGTTACACAATTCTCTTCAAGAATCAAGGCTACTGGGTTGCAATTCAACAGTTTCAGGTATTTCCTTCTAGCTATTCCAATACAGTAAAAACTAAAAAGGGATATCTAGCACACAAGAATAACCTCCAAAATGACCTCCTGACTCCATCTGAAATCTCTCAGCCACTGAAACTTTATTTTGTTTCACTTCTCTTCCCCCTTTTGGTCAAGAAGGCTTTCTCAGTCCCATGAGGCTGGGTCCCGGTTCATCCCCAGGAGTCATGTTGCCAGGGAGATTTACACCCCTGCGAGTCATATCCCAGTAGGAGGGAGTGTGCCTGAGTTTTGAGTTCTTTCTTTTCTGTATTTCTTTTCCCCTATATCTTTTACTTGTTTATCATCTGGTATGGCCTTATTTCATATTCTAGTCATTCTGAGTGATGTTTAATACTTATTCTTCATTACATTGCATTGAAAATTTGGTACAATTAACTTGAGTTCCCTTAAATGTCAAGATATAAGGATATTTATTAAATGGTAACAAATTTTATTTCTAACAGAAAATACCTGATAAACCAAGCAGGGTCTCTTAAACAGTATTCACAGCTTTCAAAATTACAAAATTGAAATATAAAATCAAAATTACAAAAGGATAATGTTAATCTTTCAAAATATCCTTTCACTCATTTCTGGTTACCACATAATCTGAAATCCCATGTATGGTAACAAGGGTCATTCTTTAAACACACTGTCCACAGAAAAGTAGAAAAGAGTGTTTCTATTTTCATCTCATCAATTCAGAAAATTATGTTAATATATTTACATATTTAAAATGTTTCTACCACTCTGTTCATTTTGAGCCACACGTAACCCTCCTCTGGATTATATACTTTATAGCTCTCACCCTCAGCTGTGATTCCACAGCTATTCCAGTGACCAGAAGACGGATATCTCAACATTAAACTTACTATCAATTGCAATTTTGGTCTGGCTTCAAACATACTATGAGACCTTGTGGTACTGCAGTCTAGGGTAAGACTTTTGTCTGTGGTAAGGTTTCAGTTCCGTCATGAGGCCCCATGATGCATTATTACGAAAAAGTGACACAAACATCCTGCTTTTGCATTGATTTTACACTAATAATGGCTCCAATTTTCATGTATCTTTCATTCTTTGGATTACTATGAGATAGTAAAGCATGGAATGCATTTATTACAAAACAAAATTCATGCACAATTAAGCACTTACCACTTTTCCTTGTTTTCACAGAACACTGACTTTCTAATCTTTAAATCTTTCTTGACTTGACTATTACACAAGAAAATAGACCATAAATATGATTAACCATCTTACAATCTTTAGGGCTATATGGTAAACTCTATACTCATTTCAGAAAAGCAGATTAAAGATAAAGTTGTTAACTGGAAACTTTGTTAAGAAAATGGAACAAAATCACTCCTCACATGACACACAGAAAATGGGAATATTTAGACTGGGACAAATAGCTACAGAGGGACTGTTAAATATAGATTTGTGCCCAACTAGGAAAATAAAATGAAGGGGGATTACCGCCCCCCCCCCCCAAACTCATTGTGTGTGGCTTACCAGCACCCGCTCGTCGGTTCTCAATTGTTCCCTCTTCACAATCATTACACCTCACTTCTTCCCACCCTTCTGAAGAGACAGGTATCCCAGGTGCACACATGACAGAAACCTTGCAAAGAAATCCAGCCAGGAAATTTTTAGCCTTGCTGTTAAAACCACTCTTTGCTGCTCAGGATCTTATCCAAGAAAAGTGTGAAATGCCTTCTCCATCACTCCTTTTATATTACAGAACAACAGCAAACCTGGTGTCAACAGCAGCAGAAAATGGAAACTGAAAGAAAACATTGGTGGAAGCATACAGAAAAGTCTCTTTGCATGACTGACCCTGGTCATTGCATCCATGGTGCAGCTACGCAAAGGACTGTTTGGATAAAATAGCTCACACAAGCCTTGGTGGCCCTGGTGGTATGGAAACTGGTAGCATTTACTGAGGAAAAGCAGCATATTGGCATCTCTGTTGGGTTTTAACCAGATCCACAGGATTCAGGAAATAAGCTTTCTGCCAGATGACACTATGCTCCTAGCCATTCCTTATGTTTACTTATCCCGCAAATTACTCTAACTAGTGTCCTTTCACCTGCTGTGAGCTTATTTGTGGAGAGGGCTAAATAAAGGATTTTCATGACAGGAAAATGGCCATTAGCTCATAGGATTTCTTTAAACCTATCTCTTCTGCTTTTCTTCAGTACTATTAAAATAAATTAAATGGGGATGTTTCTTATTATATCTTTGACTTGTGAGGGAAAAAAAAATTTTCTTTCCTGAAAAATATTTGAAATTAGCCTACCTTTGTATATATTAAATATTCTTTATATATTATTTTTCTCCTCTTTATATATTATTTTTCACTTCTTCCTATTGCTGTATTTTCCTAACAGAGACAAATGCTTTTTAATATATTGCACTGGGATTTTTCCTACTATATATGATATGGTACAATGTTTCCAGAATATGAAGAGCTGTACTTTCTGTTAGATGGGATGTTCCACTTTATAGAAAAAAAAGAATCATATATATTTTTGTGTCATAACTGAAGTCTTCTCACTAAGAAAAACATGTCCATGTAATTTTAATTTAAGCATATTTTATGCTTGTATTATGACTTTTCTGGATTTGAATACAGAGAACGTTGTAAAAAATAACAATAATGCAATAACCTTGTATTTGCATGCATTTCATACTTCCTAGAGCAAATTTTTGTTATCTTCAAAATGAATCTGAGAGGCAACCAGCATGGATAGATAGCATTAACAAGAGAATCAACCATTTACAGAAACAGACATGGAAAATATAACAAGACTGACTTGTACTAGAAACTAAATTCCTTAGTGGCCAAATCCAAGACTTTCCCTTCATCAAACTTGTATTTTCAAATTAAACTTCAGAACCAATATGACAGCTAAAAAGTACGGATAAAACCTATCACAATCAAATACCAATACTTTTAGTGTAGAAATACTAATCACATACAATATCTTAGGAACTAGATTTTTTTCTCAACAGTCCTAATAATTGCATATGCACAATAAATTGGATCTACAAATCACAAAATCTCTTACAAGTACACTCTGAAGTAATAATCAATACTGTATTGATTTTCTAAGTTCTTGTATACCACCAGCATATTAAGGAGAGTAGCACTGAAATACTGTAAAGTAAATGTACATATTTCCCAACTCTTCCCAAATACTTTCAAAAGTTGAAAACATGTCTACACATCTACGGCTGACCCATCTATATAATGTCCTCTATTGTTAATTATCTTGTAGAAAAAACAACACATACTTCCACATCAACAAATATTTCAAGTAATTTTAAATATTGAGGAGCGTGATAGGAAGTAAAGCCAGCATTTGACTCTCTAGAGGACTACATACAGATTGATGTCTTGTCCAGGTTAGTTATACATTGCTATTTTAGTGACTGACTTTATCTGCTTTCTGCTTTTGTGAGTCATACTTTACTGAATTAATGTGTTGGCATTGAAGAATCTAATATTTAGTAGGACACACTATGAACAAAACAGGGTAAACTATATTGTCTTTTAATCTTACATGTGCAAACTTCAAATTCTCTGAGTAAAACCAAAAATTCTTCATCTTTACAAATAGTAGTAGAATGCAACATTTGTAAAAGGATATGGCAAGCTCAGGTTGAAGACACTTCTTCTGAGATGCTTTCATTTACTAAACCTAACCCACATGTATCTCTTCATTGTTCTGCTTTCCCCTTAGATCTTCCACTGGACTTTATTCTGTTATTATTTGCAAAGTTTTATTCATCCCTGCATACATGCATTCATAATTTCCTTCATCTAGCAAAATTTCTGAATATTGACTGTGCTAAGCACGGTAGTAAAGAGATGAAAGAGCTAAACCTGGTCCCTGCCTTGAAGATTTAGATGCCATTAGTATTCCCATATTACAGATGAAGAGACTGAGGCTTACATATGCAAAGTAACATATCTAGTCAGTAACAGAGTCAGAATCTGAAGTCAACAATAAAAATAATAATCAAAGGCTAACACTTCTTGAGCCCTAACAATGTTCAAGGCACTTTTCATGTTTCACATATATTAAGTCATTTAATCCTCATAACAACCCTAAATGAAGGTACTATGATTCACTCCAGTTATAGGTGCAGGAAGTAAAGTACAGAGGAACCAAGAAATCTACCCAAGGTCACATAACTAGTAAATGGAAGAGATGGGAAATGAATCCAAATCTGAATCCAGTGCTGGCATTCTTCAGCACTAAGCAACATGACCGACTCTGTTACTACATAAATAATATGGATCATCCATGTTCTGACAGAGGAACAGCATTTTGCGTGTATTTTGCTCATCTCTTAGTTAGATCACAACATTCTTAAGTTTCAGAACTGGCTTTTATCTAGTGCTTAGAATAGGGCCATATTATTGGTGATTTGTGATCATGGCAAATGAATCTGCACCAAGTAAAATGCATAGGTTGCTACCAACCGAGGTCCTTAAGGCTCTAGCACAGCTTTGCCATGCCTTAACCTCAAACATCAGTTTAAGGAGATAGTTTAAAATAAAAGGGTCCCTTATCAAACATATTTAGGACACAGTGCATACTATATTCTTTTCTAGGGAAATCATAATGCACATTAGCATTAAAGGTGATGAGAAGTCCTGTGACAAATTTGTAGCCAGAGTTAGCAATAGTCAAACTTATTTGAGCAGAGATACTTCTTCCTGGCAGCACATATATTAAACTTACTATTGTTTCGCATTATTTATGATTTTTATTCTAGTTTGTCTAAATGTGCTAAGGAAAATGACAGGGAGAGATGTACTAAATTCCATTTTATAGATTCAGAGTTGATGTTCAGGACCATGCTGTTCCTTTGGGCAGTTGCTGCAATAACAGGCACTGTTGCATGAACTGCTCTGTAACTGGTATATCTGTAATTCTGCCCCCCAAAAACACCAGTTCATATAAATCCTTCCTAAACTACATGGAAATAGCTTCTTTTTCAAAGTTGTTATTTCATTTATTCGATTCTACATAAATACACTGAAGCAACTGTTCTGAATAATTCTAAACTACAATAAAACAAAAAGACAAAAGACAAAGCTCAAATAACATATTTTAGGAAATTCTAATTGTATATATCTAGACACAGGATAAATAAATATTCAAAATGCAATTATGGAATTTTGTAGGGTAACAACAGCATTAAAGAAGGCAAGGTTAGACCTAAAGACAACAGGGTGAACAAAATATTAGGATTTGGGGAATTGGTATAGTTCAAATTTTTTCCAGGATTGAAAGCCTCTTTCATACTTGAATTTTTGAGTTATATGGCTTTCCAACCTATTTCAAATAAGAATTCATAGTTTTCCCACATGGGCACTTAGGACACTAGAAGCAACTCTGGCTGTAAAATTCTAGCCTGGAGAAGCTTAAATGGCAAAAAAGACACAAAGAATTTGAACTATCAAGAGATTCTGCATCTTGAATCACTCTGAAATTCAAATGAACTTACAGGTATGGGAGTTATTGTTTTCAAGTTGCACTAATGATACCATTTAAAATGAATATGAGCATCCTACCAACGCTGCTGTTTTTTGTTTCACAATATGTTAGGGGACAAGCATGCTTGAAAGGGCTTTTAGTACAACTTGCCTTGATCTATGCTATCTTCCAGTCTAGGGAATACTAGATCTCTCAGTATCCTGATCTCCCAGATCCTGATCTAACCATGAGGGGAAACAGGTGATACTGGGCATGGAACAATGGGTTCAGAATAGGAAATAGCTCAAGAAGTCATATAATGGCAATTTGGGGTAGGGAACTTTTCGGAGAAAAGTCAGTATTGCGGATAGTGATAGATTTTGTAAATCTGACTCAACTACCTTGGAATGTTTCTCCAATTTATACTCTCTGGCTGATCTTACTCATTTCCTATGGAAGACCTAGCGATATTGGACAATTTAAAATAAGTGCTTTTTATAGCAATGAGATTTTGAAAGGATAATCTGAAGCTGACCATTTCAGCCTAAAACCTGAAGCAAATGCTTTAGCCATTAATGTCCTTTTCTGTGAAAGACAGAAACATGTCAAAAGAAAAAGGAATCCAACTGACAAAGCCAAAATATTGGCTTTCTGAGTGTCATCTCCTGGTGCTTGCCTGCTCTGTGTAATTGGGTCATTGATTTTGGGTAGTAGAAAGGCTTTTGAGCTTGAACCTAGATAGGAATGGTATTATAGAAATAAGTATCACTAACCAATCACCAAATTTAATGTTAATATATTGGTTTAGGATTATACCACTATGCCAGCGACACTAATCCAATCTATAAAATCCACTTGGGGAACAAAATGTGATTTTAGTTTCTTATAAGGGACTTACTGTTTTTGCACCCAGTGTTCAGACAGAAACAAGGGTACTCATTTATCTGAGCTGTGTGAAGTTTTTATTTATCCTTCTGTCATTGTGGGGAAAGCACTTTGAGGGTCCTGGATTTATGCGCAGAAGTCAGTTCCAATTCCCTGCCTCTTGTAAGGTCAAAACTATCTCTTATGACCTTGTGTAGTTTAAAAACCCAAGCCCCTAGCCAATAGAATACAGAAGTGTTTCCAAAGTATTGCCTTGCATACTTAAAGATCTGGCTTTCTCATTTCATTTCGGGCATTCCGGGAACTTTTTTTTTTTTAATCATGCAAACTCAGTTATACCTTTAAAAAATGTTATCTTTTATCCATCATTTGTTAGTTTTTGCAGTGGAAGTTGGTTTTGTTTGTTCATTTCTTTCTTTCTTTTGCTTAGGCTGCCATTTTATTATACACTGGAAATAGCTCCAACTCATGTCCTGGTTAACTTTTTTCCTTTGAGATGCTGGCAGTTTTAAACGTGGTTTTCAATCTCAAAATCCATAAAGACAAAGGATAGACCCCTTTGTCTTTAAAGGACCACAATTCAAGTAGTGATATCTGGTGAGTAACGTGGTGTCTTTTTTTAACATCCTGTGGCTCAAATACATAGCTTTCCATAGCCAGGAACATGAGCTATTTCTCCACTAAGAAAACAATTAACTAAAAAGGCTAAGTAGAAATGTTAGGCAAAATATGACAAGACTTCAAACAGCAAGGTAGTAAAGAAAGCACACAGTCAAGTAGAGGTAGAAGATTATTTACATGATGTATAAACTAAGTAATTAAAGGCTATACAGAAATTTATGGTTTCACTTCATTATTTCTACATCACATTCTTTCCTTGTCTGTTTATTTTTATCCGTTTGTTATGCTTGTTTTGTTAGAATTACTCTTAACACCTTTTAGGAATGAAATAAAGCAAATCAAGAGCCTGTGATTTCCCAGAATAGAAGGCTCACTTAAGTTCTAACACAATTTGAATTTTCAACCAAATCACACAAAAGTCTAGTATCTTCTGTGGCTTATGCTATGCCACAAAGACCAGAGTACTTCTTCTGCTTTATTTATTCCTCACATAATTTTTTAAAATTTCTTCTAAAAAATGATACATGAGTGTCAGGTTAAAATATAAACACACATATAATCCTCCCTCTTCTCTAAACACATTAACAAAATAATTAGTCCAGAAAGTAAAGATTCAAACTATAAAGCATGAAAAACATAAACGTAGAGCTGCGATCTATTGAAAACATGGTGGTAAGAGTGGCTGAAGCTATCCAGTCCACTCCACTGAAAGTCAGACAAGGTAAGGAAGGGTAGAAGCAGCTGAAGCTGCAATGCCTATCCTGCTGGGAGAGATGAACTCAGACCCTGCCTCAAGCTCAAATTAACTGGGCTAAAGTAACTACAGCCAACCTTCCAGAGATGCTGCTTGAAATGTGCTGCACCCCTGTGACAAAGCACAAAAAACAACGGGTGGAAGAGAAAAAGCCTATGCTATTTACCCAACTGAAATATAGTTCAAGAAGTGATAACAAATTAATATTTTACTGCCAAAAGAATTAATAAAAGATATGTCCTAGCAAGAAAAAAAATGAAGAAGGAGAAGTGAGGTATAAGAAGCAATGAAATCAGTAAAACACACTCGTAAATCTAAATAAATGCTATGTATAAACATAATAATAAAATTAACACCTACTTTATAAGAATGTTTAAAGTAAGCCTGGCCTAAAATTTCAGATAACAAACAGAACAAAGATAGTAAACTTTAGAGGAAAGTTAAAGTATGCTAAAGTTCTTGTTCATAGAGAGGATGAGGTAATGATTTAATTTTAGATTTTGTGAAAAAAATGTAAAATTAATTGTTGCATAGAAAAGTTAAGGTTTTCACTAATGGAAAGAAAAATGTGTACTTTTTACGTTCTAAAAGAAATGAAAAGGCACAGATAAAAATTTGATCAGTGACAGAAGGCATGAATGAGAACTAGCAAAACAAAGAAATGCAAGATAAATAGAAAATCCAAACTAAAATAACAGAAAGGAATTTGTTTATGGTAGGAGTACAAAAATACAAAGACAAACGGAAAAACAAAGGATGCAAGATATCTTACCATCCAGATGTAAGTATATTCAACATTTTGATGTACATCTTTCTGTTCTTTCTCTATAGGCATATGTAAACTTTTTTCAAAAACATACTGTATAGTATACATGAAATTAGCAACATCTTTCAATTATCACAAATATATTTTGTCATTAAATAAAAGAATACATAACAGAATTTTAATGACTACTCAATATTCCTTTAACCATACCTTTAACCAGTATCCTATTGCTGGAAATTAAGATAGCTTCCAATTTTTAAAATATTGTAAACATTGTTATAGTAAGAAATATTTGCCTATGTCTATTAGAAAATGTTTATTCTATTACACTGAGGTGTAATCATGTAATCATGTCCTCCAAACTAAGCACAAATAGGTCAATTCAAAGTAAGGATTTTTACCTTAAATAAATTTCACATATTATTCACTTTCTGGGATACAAACTAAATTTTGTTTTTAATCCCAAACATCTACCTTGACTGAGTAGGAGTAATTCAAATCACTATTCAAATTCCCTCTTCAATGATTCATAGATTCATTACCAAAGGTCCTTATTCTCTAACGTAACTCAAGATTTCCCAAAGAAAAATTATTTTCTATCCATCCCCATAAGCCTAATTTTGGTTTCCCATCCTTTTTTAGGATTATGCCAATTACATTTTCAGTTTCTTTCCTTTCTGATCACTTAGCAACCAATCAGTTCTCCCTAAAGTGCTTTTTCACTGTTTTTGTTGATGTTGATGTTTTATTTCTTTCTCAAATCTAATGGCAATTTTCTACTGTAATTCATGCTATAATTTCTTTTGTGGATAACTGATTTTTCTCTCTCATTAAAATGTATACTGCTAATTTCTATTAGTAAAATTGCGATTCCCTCTTTATATTTCAAAGAATTAATGTCCAAATTACCAGTATAATTTAAAAAAGCAACTGTGAAAGAGAGAAGTAGGCTGTAATCACTCAAGAAACAAAGTACATTATTTCTTATCATACAATGAAGAGGTACCTATAGACTGAAGTACTTTTTCCAAATGCATGACCGTTAAATCAATAAACTAGATGTACCAAGAATAAGAAGACAGGAAAAATTACTCATTTTCAAATTCAATTATCCTTAACAGTGCATCTGGTTGCATATTTTCTCCCTACTCTCTTACTTTTGCTATTAAAAATTCAAAAAAAAAAAATAAAAAATTAAAAAGGAGAAACATTCCACAGTGTGCAACTTAAACAACAAATATATTTCTATGTACATAACTTTAAACTATCACTTTATTAAGTATACAGCAGGATATAAGAGTAGAAAATATGATATTCCACTTACAAATCTTACAATCAATTACCTTCAAGAAAAGACAAATGTGCATAAATTAAAAATAAAATTAAATAGTTCAAAAGACTACTAGGGAAGGAAGTTAATTTGGCCTCAGTTTTAAATCATGGCCAGAGACAGGAGAGCATTTAAAAGGTCAACATAATGAAGATGGGAAAACGTATGGCATGTATGAAGATCAGAGAATAAACGCTAATCATCCCGGAAGAGTAGAGTGAGAATGTTAAGTCTGTAAGATAAGTTGGAACTACAGTGTGAGGACTGTACAGCGTGGCTGAGGAGTTTGGATTTCATTCTGTAAAAAATGATGTCCCAAACTGCAAGAGTTTTACCACCAAACAGACTGGAATACAAAGTTTTAGGACAGTAAAAATTATTCACATTTATGTAATACTCTCACTCTGAGTACTTTTAACACATTGATTCTTCTTGCCCAAATTCTACCACAGCTCCAACAAGAAACTTTGGCATTCCACCTTTTTTCCTGGTCCTATAATGTATATTATCTGTATATCCCATTTGGTGTCACTGATATAATGATAATTATTAAGCTCTTGCTGTGTGTTAGGTTCAGGGCATACAGGGTCATATGTACATTATATCATTCAATCTTTACAACTACCACATAAGGTATGTACAATTATAACTACTAGTTTCTAAAATGACAGAACTTGAGGCTCAGAGAACTTAAGTAACATGCCCAAGGTGTTTAGTCTCTGGATGTACCTAAAACAATTTGTGGTCCTAAATATCAACCTCTTCTTAGACTACTCAGGAAGATGCCTGATGATATTCTGTTTTTCATAGATGAGCAACAGTGGAGACAAATGCTAAATATTGGTATTACCACGTATGTATACAAACATGTAGAGGCCCTGGTCTCTTTCCTCCTATAAATATTGTTATCTCATCTCATACTCATCAGCATCAGCATCAGAGGAATTTCTTGTAATTAAATTAGGCCTGCCCTTTGTATGTAACAGGAATGTTTAAAAAAAAAAAAAAAAAGACCCATCTTCAGAAGTCCAGTTCAGTAGATAGACAAAGACACTCAAAGATGGTTACAGGCAATAAGTATTAATCCAGAATAGCAGTAAGAATCAAAGCTGTCCCAGAATGTATGATGAAGGATATAGGTGGTAATATCTGGATTTCTAATAGGGCAGTTTGCATCAATGAAGTCAATTTCTAGAAATCCAGCTTCTAATTCCTGGAGGGGGACTGGCAAAGCTTTAGTTCTAGAGGGACATGGCCAACAGAACTGGACTCAGTTACAAGGATACAAGGATATGCATCTAATAATTCAGAACTTGACACAAATTTGGGACTTGTTCTCAAGAATAAGTTAGAAGCCAATGGCTATAACAGGGTCCATAGTGGAGTCAGAACAAGTAGCGAGACTGATTAGATGTTAGCCTTCAAAGGGTTTAGCTGGAGCTGGGGACAGAATGAGTTTCAAGCTCTCAGCCGCAGAGAGAAAAGGGCTTTCAGGGGCAGAAATCAGGCAGATCTGAACACTTAAAATGACATTTTCTCTGTTCAACCGTGTGTGAAAAGGGAAAATTTCTGTTTGCTTCTGGAGTCTCTCCCAGGCCTGAGATTCTGTGATTATGTTAAGTTGAACCACAAGTAAGGACAGCCTTTTCATTTACTGGATAAAATGAGTCAAAAACACTGCAGTATGATTCTGCATTTTAAAAGAATACTGAAGAACAACTTACTGAGATAAAATAGTGGCACTGAAACCTTTAGTATCAAACCTTTTTCTAAATGGACTTGCATAAACGCTTACCTTTAAAATAAGCTCAGTTACATATCTTTAAAAACTTTATTAAAATTGTAAGCATATATGACATGTAAAATTCAGATGACTATTCCTGAAATTGTAGCCCAGATTTTGATTTAGTTTCTCCTGATTCAAGAATAGGAATCTCTCAGATATAACTAAATGACTAATATTTCTAGCTAAGGACAAATTTGAAAGAAATATTATTGGGCATAACCATGCTTGATTTACAGACTTAATTTCTGTCCTTTTTATAGAGCTTCTTTTGAGTCATAATGCCTGTTTTAGAATCAAGGAGATTTTTCAGTTGTTTATATATTAGGCAGAAATTTTAACTCTGAAAATCCAGCTTCTCACCATGATGGCCAAATTTTTCTTAACACATACACTTAGAAATTAGGAATTAGCATGTTAGCTCAGATGACATACACAATTATTTCTGTTCCTTGACCTATTCTTGAGATTTAAATTGCAGAGATGATTAAAAGAGCTAATATCCATTCAATATCCACTGTAAAAAGACATTATTTCAGTTACATTCTCTAAAGTATTTAAAATGAGGCATTTGGCATCCTAAATTCTGCCTCTCCCTTTCACTAGTGGGGAGAGAGAATTAAATTTATCTGCTCTCATAAATACAGGACAGTACTTTCTCTTCTCTTTTTTCCCTGTTCTCATCCGTGTTTTCTAAAATACCAAAGAAAATTAGCCCAAGAAAATCTTGTTAGATAGTGATGCTAAAATGTCAACCTTTCCAGCTGCTCATAGTATAGCAATCTCCCTCCTCTGCTCAGATTAAGAGGGCAAATTAAGGAAGAAAGTAGGAAAGTGTTTGGTTGAAGGTTAAGAAGCAGAAGAGGAGATCTATAAACATGTATTCTTGTGCCTCTGTGTGTAAGGGGCGAAGGTATAAGTATACAAAAGGGAAAAGGAAAAAGAAAACAATGTGAGTGAGCCCTTCTGAGAGAACTACTACCGGTAGGGGCTAGGTTCTAATGAACAATCAACATATTCCCAAGGCCTAGCAAATGTCTGTCATATCATAAGAACTCAATGAAAGATTAATGTTAAAAAGGGAAGCCAATGCTGCTAGCCTTCCACGTGTTTTGAGGTTCTGGTGGCTAAAATGCCTATTAGAGAGGCTTCAGAAGATACCCAATCTGGCTACTTGCAACTTAGTAAGAGATGTTAAAAAGAAATACATTAATGTTTTCTTATTTTTAGTATGTATCAAATTTATTCATGCACATGATAAAAATTAAAATAAAGGATTATGATGAGTAGCTACATGAATTCCCCTAATGTCTCTTCTACCCACACCATCAATTCCACTTCCCAACTTTATTTATTATTACTGTTTTCTAAGTCCTTCTAAAGGAAATTACCCTAAGTTGTAAATAAATTCCTTCTATATGTTCACTGCTTTATTTGGGATATTATCTATTGGTTTCTAATTTAAGATAGTATCTATTATTTAAAATTTGATTAACAATCATTATTATATACTGATTTAATTTTCATCTAAAGAGGAGACTTTAGCTCACTTTATTTACATCCTTTTGCTTTAAAATGCTAAAAACTTTATTTTTACTTGTGCATTTCTATACTTTTAACTTCTTGTCCTAACAAATTTTGACAGATCTTTTAACTCTTGAATATAGATGAGAATATTCATATACTTACCCATTTCTCTACCTCTCCCCATTCCAAACCCTTTGATCTCCCATATTATTTCAGTTTTGCCCTTATTTGACATGGGAAAAATACTTATATTCAATTTATATTCAATTGTGTGAATATCAGTGTGGAAAGCTGGTTCATCCTAAAACCTGAAAACCAACAAAGCAGCATTTACAATATTATTAATTTGTAAATACTCTAGAACCAAGTAGAAATCAATAATGTGCAAGAGTTAAATTTCCTTTTCTACAGATGTTCAAAAGAGTTTATTTAAAAAAATATATATATACCTAGGTTAATAGTGAAACGGATTATCAATTAAGATCATATCACATTTTGATTGCTTCATATGTGGCCCATGGTTTTCTTTATCAGTTTAAATTTTTCTCAAGTTTTATGCTTCCATTTTATTGTTGAAAGAAGAGACATTATTTCTTTACCAGGTCAATAACAGCGTGCAATTCAGTCATTGTATATTTCTTGGAATCCACGCCCTTCTTCTTAATAAAGATATAGGCATACATGTTTTATTGCACTTCCCTTTCTTATGCTTTGCAGATACTGTGTTTTCTTACAAATTGAAGGTCTGTGGCAACCCTGCATTGCACAAGTTAATCAGCACCATTTTTTTCCAAAGACGTCCTCACTTAGTGTCTCTGTGTCACATTTTAAAAAAGGTATATACATTGTCTCGCTAGACATAATGGTATTGCATACTTAACAGACTACAGTATATTGTAGGCAGAGCTTTTATATGCACTGGGAAACCAAAAAATGTGACTCTCTTTATTACGGTATTTGCTTCATGGTGGTCGCCTGAAACTGAGCCTGCAATATCTCCAAGGTATGCCTGTATTCTTTTTGTCACCTCCTGGGAATGATTTACAATTTTAATCTGGACAGACTGCTTTCTGCACACATTGCCATTCATGGATTTCTGTACATTGGATACCTAGGGTTAGCACCACTATTTCTTATTTCCCATGTGTTCTACTTTCTTGATTATCCTTCTCAGTTTTGTTGAGTGCATACATCCTTAAATAACTTTCTCACAAGCAAACTGTGAAGTAGGTTTTCTGAGAACTTGGAGTTGAGAGTTTTATGTTTATTTAAACATAAAAATGCAGTTTAAAAATGATGTTTGATCAGAATTTTGAACACCCTGCTCAACTGCAGTCTAGAATCCAGTGCTCATGAGAAACATAAAGCCTCATATTTTTTGTGTGTATAACCTAATGTTTTCTTCTAAATCTCCAAAATCCTATAGATTTTTCTCTTCCTTCTTGCCATCTTTAACGGTTTTGAACTTCTTCTTACTTATCCTCTGGCATCCCCAGGGTTGTATGGGCTTCCTTCTGGGTCAATTTCATGGTTATCTCTCTGGACCCGAAGAAGTTCACAGGCTTTACAATAGCTTTTACTTTAATGTCTCAGATTAGATTGTTTTACTTCCTGGGTAGGAGAAATGACCCACACCTGCAGGCAAGCTTATGATCTTAAGTCATAGCATAGTCTCACATTTTGTCCAGGCAGCCCCATCCAAGAGCTTCAATGCTATAGCTATTGAGACACAAAGATTTCCCTTTATTTTGAGCTTTGAAACATCTATATTTTAGAAAAAATTTACTCAGAAGATCTGTATCACTGCGTGCAGAGATGCCCTTGGGGGTGAGGAGCAGGCATTTCAAGATGAACTAAACCAAGATGTGTAATACTCTGTTCTGTTTGTTTCTTTTTAAATGCAATTTTATTGAGATACACTCACACACCATATAGTCCATCCAAAGTAAACAATCAGTGGCTCGCAGTATCATCATATAGTTGTGCATTCAAAGCCACAATCAATTTTTGAACATTTTCATTAATCCAAATAAAGAAAAATATATAAAAAAAAATAAAAAATAAAAAAGAACACTTAAACCATCACATAACCCTTATCTCCCGTAATACTTATATATTTTAGTCATTATTTTATTACTCATCTGCCCACACCCTAGTTAAAGGGCACGTCAGTCACCAGGTTTTCACTATCATATGGTCACATGATTAAAGTTATATGGTTATACAATTATCATCCAGAATCAAGTCTACTGGATTACCATTCAACAGATTCAGGTATTTTCTTCTAGCTATTCTAATACACTAGAAACTAAAAGTGAGTATCTACATAATGCACAAGAATAACCCCCAGTTTGACTTCCTGACTCTATTTGAGATCTCTCAGCCACTGAAACTTTATTTTGTTTCATATCTCTTCTCCCTTTTGGTCAAGAAGGCATTCTGAATCCCTGCGAGTCCTGTCCCTCACTGCCAGGGAGACTTACACTCCTGGGAGTCATGTATCACTTAGGGGGAGGGCAGCAAGTCCACCTGCCAAATTGGTTTACAGAGACAGGCCACATCTGAGCAACAAAACAGGTTCTTAGGCACAATCATAAGTAAGCCTAGCTTCTCCTTTGCAAGAATAAGTTTCATAAGGGCAAGCCCTAAGATCAAGGACTTGACTTATTAAATTTGGATTTCCTAATGCTTGCAGGAGTATCAGGAATTCCTAAAGGAAGTTTATTTCCACATTTTTTCCCCAGTCCCCCAAAGGGACTTTGCAAATATTTTTTTATTTTCTACCCAACTACTCTGGGGTGCATTGGGTTATCATATTAACCTGTACAGAATAACAAGATCTCATTCCCCATTCTAGGTTCCATGCAACTATGTTGTTTAAATAAACTGATCATACAGGTTATATCAGAAAGCGTGCTACAGAGAATATAAATTTTGTATCAAATAAACATCTCTTAAATAACAGTCAAAACTCAGGAATAGATGTGACTGCTGCAGGAGCTTACAATCTAGGAATCTTTACAACAAGCATCATTGAACACTCCACACTTCTGCATTACTGACTGCCCAATCTCTGTTCACATTCTATCCCTTGGTACCTATGCTCTCAAATTCAATTCTCAGCATTTGTCTATTATAGTAAGTTTATATGAGTGAGGCCTTACAATATTTGTCCTTTCATTTCTGGCTTATTTCACTCAACATAATGTCCTCAAGATTGATTCACTTTGTTGCAAGCCTCACGACTTCATTCCTTCTTGCAGCCATTTAATAGTCTGTTGTATGTATACACCACAGTTCACCCATCCATTCACCTGATGATGAATCCTTAGGCTGCCTCCATTCAATGCAAATTGTGAATACTTCTGCCATAAGCACCAGTGTGTAAATGTCCATCTGTGTCCCTGCTTTCAGTTCTTCCAAGCACAGACCAAACAACGGGGTTGTAAGATCATATGGCAACCCTATATTAGCTTTCTGTGGAATCATCACACTGCCCTCCAGAGGGGATGCACCATTCTACTTCCCTACCAACAGTGAATAGGTGAATCTCTCTCTCCACATCTTCTCCAGCACTTGTATCTTCTGTTTTGTTTTAAGCTTTCATCTGCTATTGAGTTATCGCTTACTTTAGAGTCAATATGTCTGTTTGTTTATCATGATCTTTTTAAGTTTATTCTGCTGGGATTATTCATATGCCTTGGCCTTTGTTGTCCATTCATATTTAAGACTGGACACTGCATGGAATTTTTTGTGTAGCTGGTGTGAGTTTCCACACAGGTCTTTTTAGCTAGGCTGTTCTAATGAAAGCAGAAGCCATCTCTGACATTTCTGCAAGAATGGAGCAAGTGAATTGGGAACCTTCAATTTAGGGTGAGTAATGTTGTGAAGGTAAACTTTAGGCTGGTGAGGATGGGGGCCCTAAATCTGGGAGGCCACCTAACAAACTATAATTTTACCTTAGGCAGTTCATTTCTTCCTGATTTTTTTTAACTGAGAATGTTTAACCTTAAATGTTGGGCTACCTTTAATGTAGGCAAGGAGAAAAAGAGGAAGAATGGTAAGAAGAGTATAGAATAAGAGTGTTACAGTTGTTCTGTCAACAGATATTAAATGAATCTGCCCGTGTGAAGTTCCCTTTCTCACACACTGCACCACTGAATCTGATGTCTCAAGCCTGAAGTCTCTGCGTGGTGCTTCACTGTAGTTGGTTCTCTCCTACCTAATTGGCTGAGCTCTTATATCAAAACACAGCCATTTTCCTCTTTCCATCTTCTAAATACCTGTTATCTTTTCATAGTTCATCTCCATTTCTCTTCACGTTTATGGGTATTTTATCGGAGTGTCAAGTGGTAAAAGGAATAAATACTTAGGTTTGGGCACCTCTTTGAAGAGAAACCCCTATTAAGTTGCAATTATTTTAAGGTTAAAAAAATTCTTTTTAATGTCTGCTGCCAAATTCTTGCCACAGAACCTGATTTTATTTTGGGACATCCTATTTCTCAGAAAAGTCCCCAATTAGAGTTTTTGGAAAGCCATTATTAAAATGCCCCGAGGGCAGGAACCATGGCTGTTTATATATCTGTGTCTATCTCTATGCATCTACACCTATATAACTATATATGTGTGTGTATGTGTGTCACTATATCTCTAGAACCTAGAACAGTGCCTAGAATAGAGTAGGTTTTTATAGATATTCATTCAACAAATTAATACATGAATGGCAGCCAAATGTTTGAACTGCAAACCCTCTCAAAGTTATATATAGAAAAAAAAGCATAATGACTATCAAAACGATATGAAATACATTTCCTTGCTCTCAAGAAAACAGGAATTAATAAACAACTTCTGATCAGTATTATAAGGGTTAAGAGATCAGCAAGGCATTATACTGCTGGATTCCAAAAAGGGCACTTCCGACTTAGTTTAATGACTAAAAAACCACATAAAGCATTGGATGTATAAGTTACATTTCAAGAACTAAGTAACACATTTTTGCAAGAGTTCCCAACTCTTGTTTCTGATTAAGTTAGAGACCCAAACCTAATAACCAATTGTTCATATTGCCCAAAATCCCCTAAGACTTGGTCCCCTAAGACTTTTTGTCTTTAGGGGGAAAATTCAACCACTTTTGTTTGATACCCTTAAATATCATCATTTCTCAGCCTAATTCAGACATTACATGCTCCTGAAAGGACCGCTAATGACTGCCAAGCAGTGACAGTTGCAAACAAACTTAGTCCTTGTGTACAGTTTGACCTCAAGTCATTCACCAACTGCTTCAAAAGTTCAAAGGCATCATGTACTGTGCTGTATTTTCTTAGTTTACACAAAGTCTGCACAAAGGAGAAGATAAAGAAGGAAGGAAATCCTCTTACCCAATCCCAGGTTCTTGCAAATCCTTTTGGCTTGGGACTTAAACTTTAAGTTCCTTGTAAGTATAAATGGCTTACTGCCCTGCACTGAGGAAAGAATGAGTCTTTGTTTCTTCCCAGTACTGGCATCATTTCTTCCTCTCCTCCACATTGGCACAATCTTGATCTTTTTCTCTCTTCTGAGGCCTCTTCACTCAATTTCTTACAGGAAAAAGTCTTCACTATTCATTCCCCTAATGCATTGATTATATTATGCATTTCATTTAAATTCAACTGTAATCTTATAAGCAATATATAGTTCACTGCTTTCTGTTTTTCTTTTAAGTAGACTAATCTGGATTAGTCAATATTTATCAGCTACAAGTTTAAAGATGTTCTAATTTTCCAAGATGGCAATATCAATCTGAACAAGTGAGAAAAGAAGGGTGAGAGAATGTGGAAATAGGAAACAGAGAGGCAGACAGGAAGAGAGAAGCAGAGGCAGAAAAATGTACCTAGAGGAAATGAAGTTTGGAACTAGTCATGAATTAAAGAATGAAAGCCATAGTCACAAGTCTGGGAGATGGACTATAAGAAGAGAAAGGCTGGAATTTTACACCTTCCAGCTGGTGAAGACAAAACCTAAAGTTGTACAGTGGCAGGCAGTGAGGTGCACCCTAAACTGAGCAATGTGTTTTTTAAGAAGACATTGGCACCCTTGCTTGATTAATTATCTTCTATACTGCTACTCAGAAAGCATGTATGTCCAGAGTACAGCCACCCCAGCAGGTCAAATACCTATAGGCAATACAGAAGGGGTCCAAGCCAAATGGGTTTGTAGAAACTGAGGTTCAACTAATGCTATTGTCAAGCGAAGAAACAACAGAACTGGTTTCACTTTTCTCCCGTAGGTTTTAGTCTTCTAAACTATTCTGATCACTCTTAATAAGCTGCTGTTGTCAAACACTGTACAATCGAACATAGGCTGACCAAGATCAAAGCTCAAATTTTTCCTGAGCCTCAACTACCTCTGAATTTTGCAACACAGCAAGCAGCATGGAAGTTATTACCATTACTTAGTTTCTAAACAAGAGATCAAATTGGCTAATTTAATTAGCTGTTCAGAATCCCTCTTGTCAAAAAAGTCATAACTGCACTATATAGGTAACACTTTTCAGGTTTTAATGTGTTGGAGTGGCTAGAGGTAAATACCTGAAACTATCAAACCCCAATACAGTGGCTTTGATTCTTGAAGACGATTATATGGCAATGTAGCTTACAAGGGGTGACAGGGTGATTTTGAAGACCTTGTGGATTGCACTCCTTTTGTCCAGTATATGGATGGATTAGTAGGGAAATGGGGACAAAAAACTGAAGGAAAAATAGGGTGATTTGGGTGTTCTTTTTTTCACTATTATTTTTTTACTCTCATTATCACTTTTTCTGGTACAAGGAAAATGTTAAAAAAAATGGATCAGGGTGATCAACGAACAACTATATAGTGGTAGTGTGATCAATTGACTGTATATTTTGGATGATTGTATGGTGTGTGAATAAATCTTAATAAAAAAAAGTAAATGAACAAGGGGGGGTGGAGGGGAATGGGATGTTTTCAATGTTCTTTTTTTATTTTGATTTTTATTTTATTCTTTGGAGTAATGAAAATGTTCAAAGTTTGTGGTGATGAAAGCACAACTATATGACAATACTGTGAACTGATTGTACAGTTTGAATGATTGTATGTTATGTGAATATATCTCAATAAAGTTGCGTTAAAAAAACTCGTAACCTTCAGATTGATTAAGCAAAACAGGATTCTGATATTCAGATGCTCTGAGTCTAGGAAACCCTGGTTTTGATGATAATTCTGGTCAGTTTTATTTCCATTTTCTCAGGCACTTCGGTCTAAGACTACTCTGCCACCAGAGAAAAGCTTCACATAAACATGTACCACACTTTCAGCGTAGTACCTTCCAAGGTGCCTCCATCTCCCCACCCCATTCAGTTGTCCACCTCTTCCTCCTCATTCTGTTATTCCAGCCTTTCCTCATCTTCATCATTGTCCTCATCCCTGCTCCTGTCTTGCTCTTCTGAATCTGTCTTTTTGCTTCTGTCCTTCTTCTGCTCTGAAGCTTCATTCTTGCCTTTCTGTTCCTGCTTGTATGCTTCCAGGGCTTCTTTTAGAGGGGATAATGAACCATTGGAACTCCATCTCTTCCATGGCCAAGAGCACATCACTGGCTTTCAGTGTCTTGCGCTTCCCTTTCACAGCAAAATTGTTGGCACACCTCCTTGATGATTCTGGTGATGATGGCGTTGGGCAGGTTTAGGTCCTCAGGCCTCTCTGCCAAGGCAGCCACAGGGGCCTGCGCCTCTGCCTCAGATCTCTTCAGGGCACTCCTGCATCCAGACTTCCCCTGTTGATCCATTTCGAATGAACGTTTCTACATGGTGAAAGGTAGGAACCCAAATTCAGTATTGTGCACATGGATTTCCAGTTGCCCCAGCATTACTGGTTGAGAATATTTTTGCCATTAGATGGACTTGGCACCTTTGTTGAAAATCAACTGGCCATATATGTATGGGTTTATTTCTGGACTTTCAATTCTATTCCATTGGTCTATATGTGAATACTTAAGCCAGTACCACTCTATTTTAATTACTGTAGACTTCACTACATCTGAAACAAGAATGTGTAGGGTCTCCAACTTTGTTCTTTTTCAAACTTGTTTTGGCTATTCGGAGCCCCTTGTGATTCCATACTGTGCCGGTTTGAATGTATTGTGTCCCCCAAATGCCATTATCTTTGTAGTCTTGTGGGGCAGACATTTTGGTGCTGGTTAGATTTGCTTGGAATGTGCCCCACCCAGCTGTGGGTGATGATTTTGATGAGATGTTCCCATGGAGGCGTGGCCCCGCCCATTCAGGGTGGGCCTTGATCAGTGGAGCTATATAAATGAGCTGACTCAAAGAGACTGAACTGAGTGCAGCTGTGAGTGATGTTTTGAAGAGGAGCAAGCTTGCTAGAGAGGAACGTCCTGGGAGAAAGCCATTTTGAGGCCAGAGCTTTGGAGCAGACGCCAGCTGCCTTCCTAGCTAGCAGAGGTTTTCTGGATGCCATTGGCCATCCTCTGGTGAAGGTACTCGATTGCTGAGGTGTTACCTTGGACGCTTTGTGGCCTTAAGACTGTAACTGTGTAGCGAAATAAACCCCCGTTTTATAAAAGCGTATCCATCTCTGGTGTTTTGCATTCTGCAGCATTAGCAAACTAGAGCACATATGAATATGATGTTTTTTTCCATTTCTGCTGGAATTTTGATAGAGATTGTATTGAATTTGTGGATCATGTTAGGTAGCAATGACATCTAAAAAATATTAAATCTTCCAATCCATGAACAGGGGACATCTTTCCATTTATTTAGCTCTTATTTAAAAATTTTTAGCAACGTTTTGTAGTTTTTAGTGTACAAGTGTTTGATGTCTTTTAGTTTTCTAGGCTGCTGGAGTAAATACCATGAAATGGGTTGACTTAAACAAAGGGAATTTATTCACTGACATTTTTGAGGCTAGGAAAATGTCCAAATCAAGCTATCTTTAAGGCAATGTTTTCTCCCTGAAGACTATGGCATTCTGGGGCTGGCTGCCAGTGATCCTTGGTTCCTTTATCACATGGCAAGGCACATGGCATTGTCTCCTGGTCTCTTCCTTCTCTTCTGGATTTAGCTTCATGTTTCCTGTGTCTTTCTTTCTCTCTGTTTGTTTAAATTTCATTCTCCTATAAAGGACTCCAGTAATAAAATTAAGACCCATCCTGACTGAGGTGGGTCATACCTTAACTGAAGTAGCCTCATCAAAAGGTGCTACCTACAATGGGCTTTCACCCACAGGACTGGATTAAATTTAAGAACATGTTTTTCTAGAGTACATACAGCTTCAAATCATTATAACCTCCTTGGTTAAATTTATTTCTAGGCATTCTGTTCATTTAGATGCTATATTAAATGGAATTGTTTTGTTGATTTCCTTTTCAGATTGTTCATTATTGGTGTATAGAAACAAAACTGATTTTTCATTTTTATTTTGTACCCTACTGCTTTGCTGAATTGATCTAGTAGCTTTCTGTGGATTCTCTGGGGTTTTCTAAAAGATAACATCATCTGTGAATAGGGATAGATTTTACTTCTTTCTTTCAAATTTGGATGTCTTTTTTGTCTTTTTCTTACCTGAATTCTCTGGGCTAGAACTTCCAGTACACTGTTGAATAACAGTAACAACAGGCATTTTGGTCGTGTTCCCGATCTTAGGGAGAAAGCTTTCAATTTTACACCATTGAGTATAATGTTTTCTGGGTTTTTAAAAAATGCCCTTTATCATGTTGAGAAAGTTCCCTTCCATTCATAGTTTTATAAGTGTTTTTTATCATGAAAGGATGTTGGATTTTATCAAACAACTTTCCTGTATCAGTTGAGATGATCATGTGGTGCTTTTACTTCATTCTATTAATGTGGTGTATTATATTTGATTTTCTTATGTTAAAACAAACTTGCACCCTTGGAATAAATCTCTCTTGATCATGGCGCATGTTCCTTTTAATATACTGTTAGATTCCGTTTGCTGGTATTTTAAGAATTTTTGCGTCTGCATTCATAAGTGATATTGGTCCATAATTTTCTTTTATTTATCTGGCTTTGGTAGCACAGTAATGCTGACCTCAAAGAATTAGTCAGTAAGTGTTCCCTCCTCTTCAATTTTTTTGGAAGAGTTTGAAGACTGGTGTTAATCCTTCAAATGTTTGATAGTATTTAGCAGTGAAGCCATCTGATCCTGGACTATTCTTTGTTGGGAGGATTTTCATTACTGATTCAATCACTTTATTTGTTATAGGTCTGTTGAGATTTTCTATTTCTTCTTGCATCAGATAAGGTAATTTATCCATTTCTAGGAATTTGTCCATCTCACCTAGGCTACGTAATTTGTCGGCATACAATTTTTAATAGTATTTTGTTATAATCTTTTTTATTTCTATTTCTGAAATGTCAGTAGTAATGTCCCTATCATTACTCCTGATAGAATTTGTATCCTCTTTTTTATTCTTTGTCAGTCTGGTTAAAGGTTTGACAATTTAATGAACATCTTTAAAAAAACAGCTTTAGTTTCATTGATTCTCTCTATTGCTTTTCTAGGCTATATTTAATTTATCTCCCCTCTAATCTTTACTATTTCCTTTATTCTGCTAACATTGGGTTTAGTTTGCTCTTCTTTTTCCAGTTTCTTTAGGTGTGAAGTTAGGTTATTACATTTCACCCTTCTTTTTCAATGTAGGTATTTACAGTTATAAGTTTTCCTCTGAGCACTGTTTTTGCTGAATCCCCTAAGTTTTAGTATCTGTGTTTTAGTTTTCTTTCATCTCTAAGTATTTTCTAATTTCCCTTGGGATTTCTTCTTTGGTCCATTGTTTATTTGAGAGTATATTATTTAATTTCCACATATTTTTTAATTTTCCAGTTTTCTATTATGGTCAGAAAAGATAACTCATATAAATTCAAACTTTTTAAAAATTATTAAGATTTGATGTGTGACCTAACATGGGATCTATCATGAAAAATGATCCAAGTGGATTTGAGAAAAATATATACTCTGCTATTGTTGGGTGGAATGTTCTATATACGTCCATTGGGTCTAATGGGTTTACAGTTTTGTTCAAGCCCTCTATTTCTTAATGATCTTTCCAGATATTCTATCAACTATTAACAGTGGTGTAGAGAAGTCTCCAACAATTATTGTAGAACTAGCTATTTCCCCCCTCAATTCTGTCCAGTTTTGCTTCCTATATTTTGGGGCTCTGTTGCTAGGCACATATTTATTTGTGATTGCTATATCTTCTTGCTGGATTAAACCTTTTTGCTGGATTGAACCTGGATTGCTATATCTTCTTGCTGGATTGAACCTTTTATCAATATAAAATATCCTGTTAACCTTTGTAACTTTTTTTTTAACTTAAAAGTCTACTTTGTCTGACAATAATATAACCACTCCAGCACTCTTTTGGTTACAAATGACATAGAATATCTTTTGAATCTTTTTATTTTCAACCTCGTGTCTCTGTACTAACATGAGTCTCTTGTAGGCAGCATGCAGACAGATCATAGTTTTCATCCAATCTGCCAATCATTTGTCTTGTAATAGGATAATTTAATCCATTTATATTTAAGTTTAAAACTGATAAGAAAGGGTTTACTATAGCCATTTAGCTATCTGTTTTCTGTATGTCTGGAATGTGTTTTTTTCTCAATGACTCCATTACTGCTTTTGTTCATATTTAGTTGATTTTTTTTTTTTTTTTTTTGTAACACACTATTCTGATTCCCTTCTTCTTTTCTGCTCTTTGTATTTTTTAGTTATATTTTCTTAGTGGTTACCTTTGTGATTACAGTTAATATCTTAAACTAACAACCTAATTTGAATAGCACCAACTTAGTTTTAATAGAATACAAACACTCTACTCCTATACATCTCTGCCTCTCCCTTTATGTTATTTTCTCAGATTACATTTTTACATATTTTAGGCCCATTATACCTTTTTGTGTTACCTATTTGTATTTTAATTCATATGGGGGAAAATGCAGTTACAAACCTAAAGCACAATAATGCCTGATTTTATATTTACCTATGTACTTATCTTTATGAGTATTCTTTATTTCTTATTATAGCTTTGAGTTACTGTCTAGTGTCTTTTTATTTCAGTAAAAAGGACTTCCTTTAGCACTTCTTATACGGAAGATTTTCTGATGAGGAACTCCTTCAGCTTTTGTATATTTGAAAATGTATTAATTTCTTCTTCATTCTTGAAGGATAATTTTGCCAGATGTAGAATTATTCATTGACAATTTCTTCCTTTAAACTTGCCTCCAAGTTTCTGATGAGAAATCTGCTATTAGTCTATTAAGAGACAGTAGTTGCTTCTCTCTTTCTGCTTTCAAAATTCTCTCTCTCTTTGGATTTTAACAATTTCACTATAATGTGTCTTGGTGAGGATTTCTTTGAATTTATCCTGCCTGAAGTACAATGAGCTCTTGGATATGTATATTCATGTCTTTCATCAGATTTTGGAAGTCTGGGGGTTATTAAATTTTCGACTACTTTTTACTGGCCCTTTCTCTATCACTTGTCCTTTTGGGATTCTTATGAAGCATATGTTGGCACAATTGATGGTGTCTCACAAGTCCCTCAGGCTCTGCTCATTTTTTTCATTACTTTTTCTTTCTGCTCCTCATACTGTGTAATTTCAGTTGTCTCATCTTCATGTTCACTGATCCTTTCTTCTGCTGCCTCAAATCTGCTTCTGAATCCCTTTAGTGAATTGTTTATTTCAATTATTGTACTTTTCAGCTCCAGAATTTGTTTGGTTCCTTCTTATAATGTCTACTTCTTTATTTTCTTTAGACAACATTTTCCTAATTTCCTTCAGTTTTTGTCCATGGCTTCCTTTAGCGTACTGAAAATATTTAAGGCAGTTGATTTAATATCTTTGACTAATAGCACATGTATGAGCTTCTTCAGGGATGGTGTTCTGGTTTGCTAATTCTGCTGTTAAGCAAAATACCAGAAATGGATTGGCTTTTATAATGGGGGTTTATTTGGTTAGAGAGTTACAGTCTTAAGGCCATAAAGTGTCTAAGGTAAGACATCAATAGAGTACCTTCACTGAAGGATGGCCATTAAAGTCTGGAAAACCTCCGTTAGCTAAGAAGGCACATGGCTGGCATCCGCTTGCTCCCAGGTTGTGTTTCAAAATGGCTTTCTCCAAAATGTTGCCCTTGGGGTGTGGTGTTTTATCCTCTCTTAGCTGTAGCTCCTCTTCAAAATGTCACTCTCAGTTGCTCTCTAAAATGTCACTCTTAGCTGCTCTGAGGTCCTTGTCTATGAACTCTTTTAAATGACTCCAGTGATCCAATTAACACCCACCCTGAATGGGTGGGTAACACCTCAATGGAAATTATCCAATCAAATATTTCACTTACAGCTGATTGAGTCACATCTCCATGGAACTATTCAAAGAATTCCAATCTAATCAACACTAATACGTCTGTCCACACAAGACTGCATCAAAGAACATGGGAATTTTGGGGGACATAATACATCCAAACTGGCACAGATGGTTTCTGCCAAGTTCCTTTTTTCCTGAGAATGGGTCATACCTTCCTGTTTCTTCATGCGATTTGTAATTTTCTTGTTGAGAACTGAATATTCTGAATAGTATGTTGTAATTCTGGCAATTTAATTTTCCAACTCTTCTGGGATTTCTTGTTTTTTTTTCTTGCTGAGGATTGGCGTTACCAGTTTGTGACTTTTTCCAAACTATTTTTGCTTCCAAATGGGAAAAGGGAAGGTAAAAAACATACTGTTTATTTAAGACTCCACTAAGGGGGTATGAAACAATGGCTAGCTTCTCTACCAGCTTTGAGGTATTTTTACCTCAAGTGATGAAAAACATCTATCAAAAGCAGTGAAAAGCAATCAGACCACAAACCCTCAGGTTTTGGAGGATTATGTCCTTATTATTCACCTTGGCACCAGCAAGCCACACCAGGAATGGAGCTGTAGTCCTCACAACTTCCTGCCATGGAGTTGGGAAATGCGGTATAGCCTCTGCATGGAAAATGAAATTCACAGGTATTTCAAGAAAACAGCCAGCTTTTTCATCCAGCTGTTTCCTGGATGCTTTAAGTTTTCCACTATACCCTAGAGTTCCACAATAGTTGATTCAGACAGTTCTTGCCTGTTCAATAATTGTTTTGGTGGAGAGATCAATTTCTTGAGCTTCCTACCCTGTCATCTTCCCACAATCGTCTCTAAACAATACTCACTTTAAGAATAAGTGGCAGCTGACCTCAAATTTTATATAAACCCACTAGGTAGAAGTCACTGCTAAATCCTATGTGTATATATGAGTGTGTGAGTGTCAGTGGCATTACACCACATGTAAAGGATTATACTGAATATAAAGTTAAGTGTCTTTCAGATGCCATTTTGACCAGGTTAGCTATTTTTGTTGAAAAGTTAAACATATAACAAAATTATATCAATATATCTGGTAGAAATGGCTCATTTGTGGCATTTATTAAATTATATTTCACTATGCTTAATTATGTCTTATTTCTCCCAAAAGAATAATCTCCATGAGGGCATGGAGCATATTAATCACTTTATTTTTTACCTCAATAAACCCAAAGAAAATGCTAAATACATATTAGTTAATAAACAGAAGAATCAACTTGGCATAATAATAATAATAATAATATAAATAAGAATAGCATACATATATGTTAAATAGTTATCATATGCCAGATTCTGCATTAAATGTTTTCTTTATATGTGTTACTGGTAAATTGAACAAACAAATGCATGAGATGTTGCCAAAACACAACTTTAATTTGTGTCTCCCACTGCCCTGTAAACTTCATTCTATGGGGAGAATCAATATCATGGCATCTACTCTCTCCTCAGAAATCTCTTCCCAGATCATTCTTCCCCTTCTCAAATCACTGGGGCCTGTTAAGATATAAAACTAGTTCTTTTACCTATTCTTTGTGTATTATAAATATGAGTGATTTTGTCATACTCATTGTGACACTAAATATCTGCGGTATTGGCACTGCAGGCAAAATTGAGACAGGAAGAATTAGCATTCTATAATATATGCATCATCTCATTCAAACCACTCAACAAACTCATGAGACAGATACTCTTACCTCCACTGCGCCAATGTGGTAACTGAGACTTTTGGAAGTTAAGTAACTTGTTCAAGGTAACAGATGACAGGAAATTATCATGGCTGGTTCCCAAGATAGCCCTTAGTAGACAATGGTGGTGGTTGGTAATAAAACCATTAGTAGATATTATATATCATGGAATTTCTAATAAAGTTTATAATAGGAAAATGCTTACCCTACATGATGTGTGTTCTTTATAGCTAAATGTTTCATTTGTAAATACTGAGTTAGACTGATTAAAATATAAGAGTAAGAAAACTACTTTGAATAGAGTATATCAGAGACATTTATTAGAGAATGAGATTAATAAGTTAACAGAAAACAGGTTGTCTGATTCAAATGATGGCATATGCCCCGTGTTTCCAGACAAAAGTTTAACCCCTGCTTAGAAATGTGTACATTCCTAATTGTCACCATAGCCCCCAGAATAAGTCCCAAGGAGAGAAGACAGTATGCAGTGGCAACAAGTTCCTCACATTGCACCAGCACCACCCCTCCATGGCCATTAGACATATTTTCTTTCACCTGCTGATATCATAAATAAATTTGAGATTCAATTCTATCTTATTTCATGCCTATTGGATTTATCATATATATTCAATAAAAGCTGGTATAGAGACCATTCTTTAAAGAATGGTGGAATATATTCAATACACACACACATCTCTCTATCAAGTTATGTGCACACCAATTAAGCACATGCATTTACATTTTTAGCTTACTTTATTACTTTAGGGTAAAAAAAATATGTGTCCACAAAACAACAATAAGCCATGAAAGGCTATCAACAGAGTCTATTCAGCATATGACCTTTAAAAACTTACACAGTGGGCACCTTAGAAACGTAAGTCATGAGAAGCTGAAAGAGCTAAACTGATCCCATATACACATAACATTCCAAAGACAGCTATTTCAAGATGAGCTGCAGTAAAAATAACAATAGAAAGATTTTTCTTAATTGTTCTTATATATAGTGTTAGATTGTTGGGGCATATATGTACACATAGACAGAGAATGTGCATTTTGGAGATAAAACACAAGAAAGTGGAATGATCTTTGCTATTTGGTATGTAATTTAACAATTACAAAGGAAGCTAAAATTCTATAAAAACTGTCCACCCCAAATAAAACATTAAGAAACACACAAGGACCCCACCACTACCACGAGGACAATAACCATCACCATTAAATTTAGAACTGTAACCAGTTGACATCTGAGTGAACAGCAGCAAGATGAGAAGAATCTTCAAACAAATACATAATTTTAAGATTAAACGAAGTATTTTTTAGACCAGTGCTACTTAACACAACCTTCTGTGACAGTGACTCTTGAGCATTTGAAATGTAGCCAGTGGGACTGAGAAACTGAATCTTTAATTTTATTTAATTTTGATTAATAAATAGCTACATATGACTAGTGCTTGACCACTAGTCATAAGTATGACCACATTATACACCACATATTTAGTCAGAAAAAAAAGTCAGTCTATCTTGCAATTTGTTCAAAACTTTAACAATGTACATTTCCCTTTATCAGACAGAGTTTTGGTTTTCTAGGAAAAAAAAGTTATTCTTCCCAGGCAAATATACCCACCCCCAAATAGTAATTTAAAAACACAAGACTCCTGAATTTCCCAGAATGAAAGGAACCGAAATCATTAAGAACTCCTGTAATCCAAATCTGGAGTTTGAGGCTATGTTAAAATTCCAGAAAAATTAAAAAAAATAATAAAAATAAAAATAAAAAAAACTCTATTTGCTCTGAGGCCGTCTGTGAGCATCCCAAGCGGCAACTCTAAGTTTAGCACATGCTCAGGACCGCAGACACCGTAGGCGCGCCCCCCTTACCTTTCTCGCTGACGCTCTCGCTCTCCAGTTCCACATCCTCGCAGCTGGTGTACTCGGGCGTCGACACGCCCTCCTCCTCCGAGCTGCTCACCGACATTTGCCTCTTCTTGTTGCCCCTCTTGGACCGGTGCGGTTTGGGCGGAGACGGCCGCACCGACTCGGACTGGTCAGAGCTCAGCGAGTCGTTCCTCAGCATGGTTTCCACCTTCTCTCGCTTGGCCTTCCGGATAAGGACGGCTGAGCTGGGGTCCAAACGACTCTGCTTCCTGAGCGGCTCCTGGGCTTTGAGCTCCGAGGCTTCTGCAGCGACAGGCCCATGCCTGGGCGCCGGCGGGCTGTGGTTCGTTAGTGGCTTGACGCCCGGCGCCCTGGCTTCCGCAGTCCTCTCCGCCGAGTAGGCCCGCGGCGAGTCCGGCGGCGAGACCCTGGCTGCGGCCGGCGCGCGCTTGCCGGGCTTGCTCTCGGGGGGCCCTGCGCCCGCCTCGGTGCGCGGGAGCGCCACGTCGCTGTGGCGCCGCTCGTGCCTCGCGCGGGACACCCTGGCGTGCATGCGCATCTGCTGCTCCTCTGGCGGCGGTTTCACCGGATACCGCGCCAGGTTCGGGTCGCTGCGGTACCTGGTCTGGTATTCGTCCTCTTTCCTTTGCTTCTCGTCATCCGCTGCTTTGCCCTCCGCACGTTTTTCGGGCACATCGGAGTAATCCTGCGATCGTCCTTTCTCAAGCCTTCGGCTTTCCCGCCTTTCTTTTCGCTCGCGTTCTTCCCCGACTCCCTCCCCCGGCTGCACAGAAGACTTTGGCACGCGTTTCCGCTCGCTCTTCAGGGCTCCTTTGCCATTCTGCTCACAAACTCCTGAAGTCTTCTTCCTATGATATACGAAGGAACGTCAAACAGGAGAGCAATTTATAAAGCTAAAAGCGAGGCCAGACGGAAGAAAAATTTGTTCTTCGCATTCCAGATTTAAATTATTTCAAATTATTAATTGCAATTCGATGTCTAATTAAAAGACCAAAATGGTAAAGACCTACATTTAGAACTGTGTATCTGATTAGTTTTCTAAATATATTAGAAATATTTAGACCACAATATATTCAGGGATTTAAAAACTTGTTTTCACTTAAAAAAAATCTATTAATTAACCAGATCAATTCAACCATCAATAAATTAAATTAATAAAGTTTTATGCTAAGCTCTACATGTGAATCAAAGACAAAATGTTCTTTATGAAAACAGTGTAGATAATAATATAGTAGCAAAAGATAATATATACATAACAAAAACTAAATCTATTCTTAATATATAACTGTACAATATATATTGGCAATCTTTTATCTCAAACATCTAAAAGAAATGTGCATACAAATATATCAATTCTAAGAATCAAGTCTAATTGCACTTCTTTAATAGTAAAACAAAAATAATTTTAACTAGACCATCTGTATCCAAACACTTTTTAGGAGGTGGTTTAAGGGAAAAAAAAATATATGGCTGAACCTCAGCCTTTGCTTTACCTTCCTCAGGCAAAAATAATAGAAATATTCAGTTTTTTGAAATTATTATTCATTCTCATTCTCAAGCTTTCCCTCCTTCCATCCTTCCTTCCCTTCTCTTTTTTCACTTCCCCCTTTCTCCCGCTCCCAGCTTTCTCTCTCTCTCTTACTTCATAATACAATTCATGAGAAGAAAACGGTCTTGAGTTCTACTTTTCTCTCCACCCTGTTTAAGGCTATGGTTAAGCTAAAGGATTTGGCAGTCTCTGAGTCCTGTAGGTACATTATTCAATTGCCCCTTTCTATTGATATTTTAAAGTTCCAGCAACTATACCAGGAGTTACAAAAAGTAGCTGCCTTGGTCAAGTGTTTCCAACACTATATAATCAAATAGGCAATTAAAGTTGGGGAAATCTAAGGCTCTTTGGAATCCTGAAGTCCATAGAGAGGGCAGTTCAGAGGGAACATAGATTGGAAGTCCAAAAGCAGATATCACAAAACTCAGGAGAAAAAATATAAATTAGGAGAAGCTTGGGCAATTCCTATTTTGAGTTACCAAAGTAGTGGTTGCTAAGATGATGTGGGATAGTTTGAGGAGAGGCTGATGATGGTGGCGAGAAAGGATAAAAGGTTTCAAATGGCATGGGAAAGGAAACAGAAGCATGGTAAATTCTGCATGAAGTATTTAGATCATGTTGGCCTTTTGAAGTGAAAGGGATTTGGCTGAGGGAGATATTGCAAGGGTGGTATTACAAACTTACAATGTAAGAGTCTATATGAACACATTAATCATTATCAATGATTATCATTTTCATAATGGAGTGTGATGATGGTACTGCAAATATTTAGTAACCCATTATTAGAAGTTTATATTCAATCAGAGGTTACTTTTCTTGAAATGCTGATAAATAATGCTTATCTTGCAAAGTTCATGTGAGGATTACAGGAGATGCCATCTCCAAAAATGTTTTATGACAGGTTGGAATATTATGCAAATGGAAGATGTTCTCTGGTCTACTTCTGGTTCCTTGTTTCACTGACTATACCCTTTCACTTCATCCCTTAATTGTTCCACTTCCACTAGTTCCTGTTAATCTTACAAAATATGATCAAGAATTCTGCAATATTTAAAACAGCCTGCTGTTCTTCTAATCTGGCTTCTCCTTGAAGTTGCTCAACCTTTTCATCCCCACCCATATCTCTCTTTTCCTTCTCCTATGCCTGCAATGTCCTCATTAATTTCTTCATTATTTATATAATCAGTAGGAACATTTGCCCCTTTCAGTCTTCTTTGAAGTTCATCTAAAAGGCCAAAACAATAGCCTCTTCTCAGAACTCACTCTTGAATTATTTGTAAATTTTCACCAGATGCCTTAATGAGATTCTCTTAAGACAAGTGCTAAACTATACCTTCAATGTTATTCTCTCTTCTTCACCCACAACAGTTTGTCACCAAATGCTTTAATTCTACCTCCACTGAGGCATCTCTGGTCTCCTCTCTACCCTCTCTCTACTAATTTAGTTGCACTCATTCTTTCTTCCTGGAATGTCCTCTCCTGTCTACCTATACAACTCCTGAATATTCTACAAAACTTAATTCAAAATCTACCTTCTCTTTCTCGGGGCTCCCATGGTACTTTATTATTTTGTAGCTTTGATCAAATTAACCTGCTGGTCCAACTAACTGCCCAGGTATCTATCTTCCCTAGGATATCATGAGAAAAGGAACTATGTCCTAATCACCTTTATACCTTCCAGTACCCAGCACAGTGTTTGCATATAGTAAATACATGATTACTAACTTGAATAAGAGCTATATTCACTGAATACTTACTTCTACATGCCAGCTTCTATACTAAGCAACCTACACATGTTCTCATTTAATCTCTGCAACAGTCCTGTAAGGTGGGCTGTTACTGCCTATTGTGGGAGCACCAGGACTGGAATCTAGGCTGTTTATCTCTGAAGTCCTTGCTCTTAGGTTATGGGCTTTCTTTTAAAGGAGGAGCAAAAGCCTTCCCTGGAGCCAGCCCCTGCAGTGGGTATGATAATTAAGGGTTACACAGGCAAAAGCAGCTAAGCCTACTCCAGGGCCTAACAGCTTGAGTTGAAGCTCAAACTCTAAACTTCGTGAAGACAAGGGCTACTCCCTCCTTATTAATATTGCTTCCCAGTGCATAGCACCATGCCTGGTCATAAATACACATTTTTTTTTGGAAAAAAAAAAAAAAAAAAAGAATTATTCAAATGAGGTAAATTATCTGACCATGCTACCCCAATGCTTAAAAACTTCAGTTGCTCTCCATTATTCCTAGGACAAAATCTATAACTTTTAATCTGTCAAAAGGTTTAGTGTGACCTGGTCCCACACTTGCATACCCTGGAGCATCCATCCTGTCCTTCACCTGGTTAATGCCTAGTCACCCTTCAGAGCTCAGCAACACAGAATATCCCCAACGAAGGCTTCTCTGATGTACCCAACATTCCCTCTGATAGGTCAGGTCCCCCCATCATATTCTTTCAGAGCATACTTTTAATTAAAACACTAATTTGATAAAAGAATAAATGATCTCAGAGCATTCAAGGTTGGAAGTTAGTAGTTCGGTCCAGTGAATTTAGCTTATGTTTACATTTTTGCATACTAGGAAAGAAAAGCTCTTCAACAAAGGTCCCGAAAGGAATGAGGCACTCTAGAGATAGACAAAGCACCTAAGCCTGTTGTCGCTTTTAAAGTCCATGCAGGACTTTAAAAGTATTACTTCCACATATTCTTTTTAAGAGAAGTTAAATTCTTGCAAATGGATTTACTCTGAAGACAAGACTTCGCCTTTGGCTTAGGGGTTAATGAACTATTACCTCTCTCTCGGAGGCTCGCTCCTAGACCGGGATGAGGCCTGCTTCTGTTCCGGCCCCACAGCTTGCTGCGAGGGCTCAGCCCCTTTGCTGCTGTCTGGTTGGGTGCTGGGAGGAGCAACATCCTGGAAAGAGGCAGCTGCTGTGCTTAGGGGCGTCTGAGACCTTGATCGCTCTTGGAGTCGTGCTTTCTTTTCTCTTGGTACTTCAGAACCAGCACCTGTAGTTGTATCACTGAGGGTTCCATCCTGACTTGGCTGCTGAGGACCACTTCCAAAGAACCATGCCCCAGATTTGGTTAAGATTTCTTGTTGCTTTCGACACAAATTGCAAACCCACATAATCTATTTGAGGAAGAGAGAACAACATAAATTTTCTGTGCTATTTGGAAATAATTTTATGTTCAAAACATTAAAATACACTTTAAGGAAAAAAGAGTGATTGTTATCTTCACCTATATGCTTGCAAATTTTTTGTGAAAATGATCCTTGCACAAGTCACAGTCAAGCATATGAAACCTTAGTGCCCCTGACTGACCAGGGTAGATTATTTTTATCTTGTCATTCAAATTCTAACTCTGCCATTCTGAGATTCCCTTTATCACGTATTTGTCATATTTTGTTTAAATGACTCTAAAGTTTTGTTTAAAACCTGTTGGTAAAAATGTTCCAAGGAGGACAGTTGATTGAATAGAAAATAATAATGTTGTAAGAGCTACGGAATTAATATTTATGTACATAAACCTTAGGGGATCAAGAGATTTAGAAGATATGTGTCTGCTCAAAAATCATCCATTATTAAAGCCAGTATTAAAAAAATATTCATATGAAACAAACAACAAAAGTCAACAGGCATATATTCTCAAATTTATTAGTAAAACATTACCTCAAGTTTATTGTATGCTACAAAATATGATTTTCCATATACATATTTACAAAAGCAATAAACCTGAGGCTGGGTTAATTCATGTAACTACAATGTAATGTTTTCACTAAGAGAGTTATTTTGGAACAGCAATTTAGAATCACATACACTGATAAACTGTACGGAGTATTGCTGCTTAAAATTAAATCTATATAACTGCTCTCAGTGACATTTAAAATGAATATAATAATGAGAATGATAACAAAAATAATGAATAATAATAACAGCAAGTAGCATTCACAGAGCAAAAATATGTGTCCGTGGATCCCCATGAGCTTTCTCTTCAAATATCTCCAGTACCTCTGCTTCTTTGGGGTGGGATTTCACCTCCCTTGCCTTGGTTGCCTTCTTCTGAATGCACTTCAGTTTGTCTTTGTACTTCAGAAACTGCTCCCTCAGGAAAGGCTTATTACCAAATTCTTCTTTTCACAAAAACTGACTCAGTTAACAGTTGCTCAAAAATATTGCATAAAGATGAATAAATCCTGAATGTATTAAGTGAGAAATATGAGAGAATAAAAGAAGTGTTGTTTGGTTGACAAAAGGAGAAAATGTACTCCAAAAATATTCAAATGGATGGGAAGAAAATTATAACTAACTATAGAATAAGACAAAGTAAAAGCTAATAAGAGAATAAGAAATACAAAGGGAAATGCAATATGTTTTTTAAAAGGAAAATATTGCAAATAAACTGTTAAGAACTGCTGTACCCAAGCAAGAAAACTCAAAGAAATTCATAATATAGGAAAAACTACGGCTTAACAAAAATATTTGCTAATTCATTCCTCTAGACGTTCCCAGGTCATAAAATGAAGTGTACTAGGTTCATAAGAGCAGTTAGATATAGCATCTATGCAATTTATTCTAAGATATCATAAAATTCCCATTTACTAAGATATTAAACAAATCAGACAATTTATTTCATAAGCCTATATGTATAGAACCTATGGACTAGAACATCAATTTAAGGTGCTAGCCAAATAAGGCTACATTTTTGCACAATGTTTCACCATCTCTTTGACTTTCTAAATAAAGTCCCTCACAAGTCTTGACTGTTTCAACATGGACATATCAAGGATAACCTTATGAGAGATAAGACTTCGGAGTCAGGGCTTCAGTGAACAAAACACTGGGAGACTCTGGATGGGAAGAAGTAATATATTTCCTCTTTGATTGGCTGTTTAGCTGACAATTCAGTGGTAAGAAGGTCTGAAATGATGTAGTTCAAGGAGATTGATAAGAAACTTTGCCAATTTAATATCAACTAAGTATATATTAAATTTGTATTCATTAAACTAATAATAAGCAAAATATTGCTAGTCATCAAAAGCACATCTTTTCTACAAAAAATATTAAATCATATTTAGGATGAATATACATATACTTTAAAATCATAAGGAAATACAATAAAATTTATAATTATTATAAAGGTGGCAAAATGTAGTTATGCTAAATAAAGAGAAAGGAACTTCATAATATTGATAGAAGGGAAAAGGAGACTCTTCACTACATCATATGACTGAATATTTTATAGAAAATTGACTTCACAATCCTATTTTAATATTAATATTTTTAGTCTTACACAACATGCCAAGGAAAAATAACTAGATGGGAAATTTCGAAATTTGAATGTGTACAGAATTGCTACGGGGTTGATAAAAGTAATTAAAATATATTATTAATTAAAGTAAAATCATACAGCTCATTTATTTTCAATTCCAATTTCTTCAGTAGTGGAAGTATTTTAAATAATATTTTAAATATATTATTTAATGAAGCCCTGTGATGCTCCATTAGTCTATTTTTACCATTTAATACAAATATTGTTTAATTCCAAATATTTCCTTGTGTACCATAATATTTTCTATTTTAAAAAATTATGAGTGTGGCCGATCTCTCCTTCAATTTGATAAAGAAAGTCAACTATAAAAAGTTAAAATATTTATTTTTATTTAAATGCTACCTCCATTCTCTACCCCTATCCCATTCCCTGGTAACCTGTATTCTAGATTCTACCTAGAAGTTCAGGCTTAAAATATACAAGATTCCAATTTGGAATAATGAAAATGTTTTGGTAATGGATGGTGATGATGGTAGCACAACATGGTGAACACAATTAAAAGCACTGAAATATATATCTGAATATGATTAAACGGGGAAATGTTAGACTGTATATATGGTAACAATTAAAAAAACATGGAACTACACTACACAAATATTGAATCCTAAGTTAAACCATGGACTTTAATTAATCGTAAAATTATAAAAAATGTGTTATCATCAATTGTAACAAATGTTCCACACCAATGCATGGTGTTGGTGGTGGGATGGTATATAGGAATCCTGTACTTGATGCAGGATTTTTCTGTAAAACCACAACTTCTCTAATAAAGGAAAAAAAAAATAATGCTACCCCCAATCTCTGTTTTAGATACATAAGTTATTCCTATCAGTCTTTACCACTAAAGCAGAAGAAACTGCTTACATATATTATAAAGTAATGAAAAACATGAGATTAACAATAGAATATTGTTATACCTTTCAACAAAGCTCATACCAAACATCATGGACACATACAAAGATGGCCAAATACTCATGAAGAAGCAATACTATTATGTATGTTTAAGACTCTCTTTGAATTTAGAATTTAATATTATGCTTGTCTGCAGTTATAGATAATCCAAAGTGAAGCAGGAGACTTTCTTAACGGGTTTCTTTTTAAAGGTGGTAAGACATAATTATTTCTACAATTATGCTATTTATTTTAAACACACACACACACACACACACACACACACACACAGGCACACCTTTTAAAGACTGCACCATGCAGGAAACTGACCATGATTAAATATCCTGGGATGTGTTCCAAATTAATCTAAACTACAGCAGGTCTGTGTAATAACGTATCTGAATTCACAGATGTTAAGCAATCAAATACAAACTCAAATGAAAGATTATTTTGATGTAACATAGCTCCTGAACCTCCATGAATTACATCAGAAAAATGAAGAGCAATTGAGAATTTTATTTTGACCTTTGCTCTAACAATGTTTTAAATTCAGTTTTTCCATTTCATGAATCCTTAAGAAACATTCAGTAGACAATTTTATAAAACCCACAGGAATTGTTGCCCAGAGAAATAAAAATTACAACACTTTCTATTGTATATATATATATATATACAATATATATATAGTATATATACAGAGAACTCCAGGGACAAATAAAACTGAGTTTGATAGTAAAAAGGTACTCTGTTGGAAGAAATACCATACACTTGCCTTCACATGAAATGTTTACAGATCCAGACACACAGAGCAAAATGAATGACCCTTAGATTTACTCTTGATAATATTATTAAAGCAATCCATGACAATGCAGTATAGAATTCTTATATTAACACAATATATTCTTAAAAGAATTCATCTGAGGTAATCAGTATTATAAAGAATAAAATAAGCATGGAAACATTATAAATACAAAATATATTCTGTGATTAATTTTTGTTCTATATTTTTATATATAAAATTTTAAATTGACTTTCATTTAATAGAGTACCTTTTAAAATTATTACACTACTGTTTTGAAAAACATGCAGAAGAGACTGAAGATGTTCAATTTTATTAAAGTTGCTTCATTTTTCTGAATCTTTTTTACTCTTTATCCACACTTTTTCTATTTAGTGAAATTATCACTCCAGCAGAAGCTGGGGACAATATTATCAAGGTGATTTTTCCTAACAGTGAAGATGGGAATGAGTGAGTTCTCTTCAGTTCTTGTTTCAATTTACATGTATATGTGTGTATACGTGTGTGTGTATGTATGTGTTTGAGTTTCTTCTAATTTTTTGTTATTGTTGCTGCTTCAAAGGTTTATTTATTCCCTTTTGGAAGTTTATAAAACATGTGATATGGATTTATAGAAGATAAAGATACAATACAGAATTTTTTAGAAGAGTAAACCACACCCAATCCCATTATTCCACTATTAGCATTTTTTTAAATTAAATTCAGTTTTATTGAAATATATTCACATACCATACAGTCATCCATGGTGTACAATCAGCTCTTCACAGTATCATCATATAGTAATGGATTCATCACCACAATCTATTTCTGAACATTTTCCTTACATCAGAAAGAATCAGAATAAGAATAAAAAAATAAAAGTAAAAAAGAACACCCAAATCACCCCCCCCATATCCCACCCTATTTTTCATTTAGTTTTTGTCCCCATTTTTCTACTCATCCATCCATACACTAGATAAAGGGAGTGTGATCCACAAGGTTTTCACAATCACACTGTCACCCCTTGTAATCTACATTGTTATACAGTTGTCTTCAGGAGTCCAGACTACTGGGTAGAAGTTTGATAGTTTCAGGTATTTATTCCTAGCTATTCCAATACATTAAAACCTAAGAGGTGTTATCTATATGGTGCATAAGAACGTTCACCAGAGTGACAACTCGAATCCATTTGAACTCTCTCAGCCAGTTTTAGCCAGCTGAAATGAAGCTTTATTTCGTTTCATTTTGCATCCCCCTTTTGGTCAGGAAGATGTTCGCAATCCCATGATGCCAGGTCCAGATTCATCCCCAGGAGTCATATCCTGTGTTGCCAGGGAGATTTACACCCCTGGGAGTCGGGTCCCATGTAAGGGGGAGAGCAGTGAGTTCACCTGCCGAGGTGGCTCAGTTGTGGGGGGGGGACATCTGAGCAACAAAGAGCTACTCAGATGGAGACTCTTAGGCACAATTATATGCAAATATAGCCTCTCCTTTGCAATAATGAGCTTCATAAGGGCAAGTTTTCATACTTAAGGTAACTTTTTAAAAATATATTGGAAAAATCAAATTAACGGGTAAAATTTTAAGCACATTAAAGGGTCTTCTGCTATCATTACCATGTTAGGGTTATTTGTATATCTTGCAAAAGTGCTTCCCAAATGGATTGTGACAAATTGTAACCAAAATTTGTCAATATCAGTTCTGCATTTTAAAAATCTGATGATTAAATAATGCCCTTGAACCCAACACTCCCACAAACGTTTCAGATTCAAGATGAAATAGTGAGATCCCATTTAAATAATAGTAAATAAAGTTTACAAGTCACAAGCCCCATAACAAAAAAGGAATCTCAAAGAAAGGAGATGCAAACAAATTTCCACAAGTCTCTAAGTGTTTGAAAAAGGATGGTAACTGATGTAACAAAATGGAGGAACATGTGGCTTAAACCACAGGTGGAGATGTTTTAACCAAGAAGGAAGCTGATCTTCTCAGCAGAACCAATGGGAAGTTCTCGATTAGAGATGGTAGATACTATGGCTAGATGGAGATGAGAAATGGAATTTAAAATATGGGCCTATTTAAAGATCTTCAATAAAAAAATTTATTATCAACATGTAGAATTGACCACTTTCCTACAAATCTAAAACAGTTAGGGGGTGTACTGTTACCCTGAAGAGAGCACTTCTCACTCCAGCAGGTCGATTTCCTCAATCCTGATGGCTGGCTCCCCAAAAGTCTACTCAAAAACACCTTCCACTTATACACACACAAACACACACTGAGAAGTCTCAGTTACCTTTTCTAATGCTTTTTTTAATATGGATGGTTAATCAAGGACCACCTAACTATTTAAATAAAAACTTAACATATTAAGGAGAAAGACCAAAATAAACCAAAAGAATTGGTCCTGGAAGAGTAAGAGATAATTCAGGGAACAGGAAAAAAAACAGACAAAAAAACAAACAAAAACAAAAAACAAAACTCTAAATGATCTCTAATTAGTGGTCAGAAACCAGATCAAAAAAGAGTTTCTGAAGATTAATAGTAAAATTGTCACAATAAAAACGGAATTTAAAAGAAGCCATGTAAGACAAAGGTAGAGAAAAGAAACATATGAGATAAAAGTTCATCTAATCTGAGTTCCAAAAAGAGAGAACAGAACATATCGGGGAATAAATGTTCCAAAAAATAATAGAAAAGTTTCCCAGAATGAAAATTCAATTGCATTTTAGTGAAATGTATTTAAAAACAACAAAGACAGAAAATCATTATAAAATTTCAATAGAACAAAGATAAAGAGAAGATCCTATACAGGTCCCCTTCAAAAGAACAAGAAACAGAGTGGCATCAGACTTCTCCTAAGCAATATTGGATGCTTGAGGACAAAGGAGAAATATTTCAATATTCTTAGGGGAAATAACTTGGGGCCTGCAATTCTATATATAGGCATCCCATCGACCAAGCATGAAGGCATTATAAGCTATTTTCAGAATTTGGAAGAACTCAGGAAACTTGCCACTCACATATCCTTCCTTAGAAAAACAAATTCCATCCAGAAAGAAGATGATTTAAAATTCAGAAACCAAAGGGTCTTTTGCAGAAGAGTTAAGGAAAGTCCTAGAGTGAATAACTCTCTTCAGAAAGCTCTAAAGAGAGGAACTTGAAACAGGAAGATGGAGGCTGAAGAATAAAGGTTCTGAAAATGAAAACAAATAAAACAGAAAAAAAAACAAAAACAAAACAGAATCCAGAAATAACAACAAAGAAACTTGATAAAATGCATAGTGTGATTTAGAACATTGAAAAAAAAAAAAAAAAAGGATACAGGAATTTGGTTCAAGGGAAGCTCCACTTGCATTTGAGCTAAGAACCTTACAAGGAGAACAATGGTCATGATATTAGACCCATAGACTAGGAAGCATAAGATAAGCCCACTACTAGTGTCTAGGTAACAATACCTGTGTTATTTTAAGTTGTGGAAGTGAGCCATAGAGAATATAAAAACAATTAAAAAAAAATAAAAACAATGATACAAGTGGGAGGCCAGAGGGGTGCCTAAATGAACCTCATCCTTATCTTTCATGGGAGTCCATGGATGGTAAACAGTTTCTTAACCCCAAACATAAATGGCTAAAGTGCTTTGTCTCTAGTGAATAGCCTGCCGATGGGAAGTAGTAGGCAGAGAGTCCACTTTTTATTATAAACCCCTCTTTCTGTGTCATCTTTCATCTATATTTACAGATATATACAGTTATATAATTAATGCATAATTATTTATTTCATCTTTTAGCTATATGCATATCATTTTATTAAAATCAAATGGCGGACTTCCAGAAGATGGCAGTTAGGTGAGAAGGGCAAAAAAACACCTCTGTGAAATATACTAGATAAAAGCTAGAAAGTGACCCAGAACACCAGTTCCAGAGATGCACCAGCTGGTCTGCTAAATCCACAGGGACTGTGCACTTGGTGAAACCGGGAGTCTGCATTCTGAAATGAGTGAGTAAGCCTGCTGAATATCCGGCAGCCACACTGCGCTATGGGGAAACTGTGGGTTGGTGTTTGAGTTGGACTAGTTCTTTTTTAAAAAACCCAAAATTGGCTGCAGATACAGCAGTGAGAACCGCACAGTGAAGCATGGCAGGAACCGGCTGTGGGTGTGCCTCAATATCTGGCATGGACAATAGCCTTTCGTGCACCCACTGCTAATTGTCTCAGAACAAGGCAGGCAGAGGTTAGCCAAAAGGGGAAAATAACCACACCCCTTGCAGCCATCCTCCTGGTGGGCTGGGAACGCTCCTTCCCGGCACCGGAGCTGGTGCCACTGCCCAGAGCCACACCAAAAACCCCAGTGTAACGGGAAGTGTTTCCAGCATCACACAGACACACCACAATACTGGGTATGGACAACAGACTTTCGCACACCCACACCTAATTGTCCCAGAGCTAGGAAGGTGGACCTGTGCGTAAAGGGGGAGATTAAAACGCTCCATTCAGCCATCCTTTCAGCAGGCTAGAAACACCCCTACACAGCCTGGCAGCCCAGAACTTCCCTTGAGGGATGGTGCACATTTGTGAAATAGCACAGCCTTCCCTCAGCAGAGGCCCTGGGAGGGCACGACTTGGAAGAGGGACCCACTCGGAAATCCCAGGGACCATACGCCAATACAAAGGACTTGTGGGTCAGCAGCAGAAACAATCTGTGGTGAGCCTTAAATCTCCAGGAACACCTGGGAGGATTGATTATTAAAGACACCCTCCCTCCCTAACAGCTCAGACACACGCGCCACATTCAGTGTGGACGGCACCAACAACATACCCAAACTTGGTGCACCAATTGGACCCCCACAAGAATCAGACCCCCACACACCACAAAGACAGAGTTGGGGAAACTGGCTTGAGGGGAATAGGTGGCTCATGGATGCCACCTGCTGGTTAGTTAGAGAAAGTGCATGCCATCAAGCTGTAGATCTGACAAATTAAAGATTAGACTTTGAATTAGCCTACCTATCCTAAAAGAACCCTATCAAGTTAAGCAAATGCCAAGAGACGAAAAACAACAGAAAATTTTAAAGCATATGGAAAAACCAGACAATATGGATAACCCAAACCAAAACACCCAAATCAAAAGCTCAGAGGAGACGCAGTATTTGGAGCAATTAATCAAAGAGCTAAAGACAAACAACAAGAGCATGGCACAGGATAAAAAGGACAGGAAGAAGACCCTAGAAGAGCATAAAGAAGAAATTGCAAGAGTAAATAAAAAAATATGATCTTATGGAAATAAAAGAAATGTTGACCAAATTAAAAAGATTCTGGATACTCATAGTAAGAGAGCAGAGGAAGCTGAACAATGAATTTGTAACCTGGAGGATGACAAAACAGAAAATGAAAGAACAAAAGAAAGAATGGGGAAAAAAATCAAAAAAATTGAAATGGACCTCAGGGATATGATAGATAATATAAAACGTCTAAATATAAGACTCATTGGTGTCCCAGAAGGGGAAGAGAAGGGTAAAGGTCTAGAAAGAGTATTCAAAGAAATTGTTGAAGAAAACTTCCCAAACCTTCTACACAACATAAATACACAAAGCATAAATGCCCAGCGAACTCCAAGTAGAATAAATCCAAATAAACCCATTCCAAGACATATTCTTATCAGACTGTCAAATACTGAAGAGAAGGAGCAAGTTCTGAAAGCAGCAAGAGAAAAGCAATTCACCATATACAGAGGAAACAACATAGTGACAACTCAGCAGCCACCATGGAGGCAAGAAGGCAGTGGCACAACATATTTAAAATTCTGAGAGAGAAAAATTGCCAACCAAGAACTCTTTATCCAGCAAAGCTCTACTTCAAATTTGAGGGAGAGCTTAAATTTTTTCACAAACAAATGCTGAGATTTTGCTAATAAAAGACCTGCCCTACTGACAGAGAAACAAAGACAGGAGAGAGAGATACAGAGAAAAGTTCAGTACTAAAGAGATTCAATATTGGTTCATTAGAGGACAATAACAGAGAGAAGGAAAAAAACATATCTGACAAACATAAACCAAAGGATAGGATGGCTGAATCAAGAAATGAATCACAGTAATAACGTTGAACGTAAATGGATTAAACTCCCCAATTAAAAGATACAGCTTGGCAGAATGGATTAAAAAAATATGAACCATCAATATGTTGCATACAAGAGACTCATCTTAGACACAGGGCACAAAGAAATTGAAATTGAAAGGATGGAAAAAAATATTTCATGCAAGCTACAGCCAAAAGAAAGCGGGAGTAACAACATTAATCTCAGAAAAAATAGACTTTAAATGCAAGGATGTTATGAGAGACAAAGAAAGCCACTACACACTAATAAAAGGGGCAATTCAACAAGAAGAAATAACAATCATAAATGTTTATGCACCCAATCATGGTGCCACCAAATACATGAGATAAACACTGGTACAACTAAAGGAAGCAACTGATGTTTCCACCATAATTGTGGGAGACTTCTATACATCACTCTCTCCTATAGATAGATCAACCAGACAGAAGACCAATAAGGAAGCTGAAAACCTAAACAATCTGATAAATGAATTTAACAGACATATATAGAACATCACATCCCGAATCACCAGGATACACATTCTTCTCTAGTGCTCATGGAACTTTCTCTGGAATAGACCATATGCTGGGACATAAAACAAGGCTCAATAAATTTAAAAAGATTGAAATTATTCAAAGTACATTCTCTGACCACAATGGAATATAATTAGAAGTCAATAACCATCAGAGACTTAGAAAATCACAAATACCTGGAGGTTAAACAACACACTCCTAAACAATCAGTGGGTTAAAGAAGAAATGGCAAGAGAAATTGCTAAATATATAGAAACAAATGAAAATGAGAACACAACATATCAACACCTATGAGATGCAGCAAAAGTGGTACTGAGGGGGAAGTTCACAGTACTAAACACATACATCAAAAAGGAAGAAAGAGCTAAAATCACAGAACTAATGGGGCAACTGAAGAAGCTAGAAAATGAACAGCAAACTAATCCTAAACCAAGTAGAAGAAAAGAAGTAACAGGATTAAAGCAGAAATAAATGACATAGAGAACAAAAGAACAATAGAGAGAATAAATAACACCAAGAGTTGGTTCTTTGAAAAGATCAACAAGATTGACAAGCCCCTAGCTAGACTGACAAAATCAAAGAGAGAAGACCCATATAAACAAAATAATGAATGAGAAAGGTGACAGTACTGCAGATCCCGAAGAAATTAAAAAAATTATAAGAGGGTACTATGAACAACTGTATGCCAACAAACTGGATAATCTCACTGTATACAAGATACGGTTAAAACGCCTTTGTTTAGGGGGGGTGGGGCAAGATGGCAGAATGGTGAGGTGTGTCTTTTAGTTACTCCTCTGGGGCAGCTTCTGGATTGCCAGGAACTGTGTGGAACAGACGCCGCAGATGAATATGAGTTTGGACACATGGCACACAAAGTCTTCAGGGCGTAGACCAGCTGAGATCAGAAAAATTTTTAAATTCTCAGGGCCAGGAGGTCTGCACCCCTCCCTGCCAGGCACAGACTGTTTTGTGGATAGTCTCCCGGGGGGGGGGGGTGGGCGTCGGTGCTGGGAACCAGGAGGGAGAACAAGAGTTGCAGCACTGATTAATAAACTCAGGCCGCTGGACGAAAACTCCAACCATAGATAATCTGAGACCAGACACTGGAGAATCTGGGAGGAGTCAGCCTGGCGGAGAGGAGATAGGGCCTTTCTTCTTCTATTGTCTTTTTTTTTTTTTAATCTTTTTCTCTTTCTTTTTTTTAAATAACTATTCTAAGTAGCCCATTACAGAAAGCCTCAATGACTTGCAATTTGGGCCCAGGCAAGAGCAGAGCTAAGATAGCTCTGAGAGACAAAGCAATAAGTCTAGTGGGGGAGAAAATTCGCTAAGGACCATAACTTCCCAAGAAAAGAGAGGCGTGGCCTAGCTCCAGTGGCAGGCCTCCTTTGGGGAACTCAGACCCCAGGGGCTGGAATTCAGAAACCAGCTTCAGTCAGCCACACCCCCAGCAGGGTCAGGGTCACCGGGAGAACTAAAGGCACTGCACCTCCTTTCACTGGTGCGGGAGCTGCAGGCTGGCAAGTGCCACCTGCTGGACAGCATAGGAGAAGCACAGAGTCTAAAGGCCTCACAGGAGAGTCTCATTCTCAAGGAAACTCCATATCCTCCTCCTGAGACCTGGGCCTCTCTGGACTGGGAAAACCTGACTGGAGTTGACTATATCTGAGGAGATGCTCACACAAAAAGGCTACATAGAGGCAGAGTAAGGAACAGAAAAACAAGAGGTGAAAAACTCTGATCAACTGAACAGAATCTAAGTTAGAGGTCTAGAAGAAACTGAACTGAACAACAAAGGTTAGAGAACAGCCAACCAACAAGAAAACCCTAGGTAAAAGAGTGAAAATGAGGTCCAAAATAAACTAATCAAGAAAGTCAGATGCCTAGACAGCTTAAGATAATGAGCCATACTAGGAAACACAAAAATATGGACCAGACAAAGGAACAAACTATAGTTCAACCAAGATACAGGAGTTGAAGCAATTATTGCTAAATAAATTCAGTGAATTGAAGGAAGAACTAATAGGAGAGGTTCAAACAAATCTAAATCAATTCAAAAATCAAGTTAATGAACTGAGGGAAGACATAGCAAAACAGATGAAGGATATAAGGAGAACACTAGATGACCATAAGGAAGAACTCATAAACTTGAAAAAAACAAATGGCAGAACTTATGGGAATGAAGGACATAATGAAGGAGATGAAAAAGACAATGGAGGGGTACAACAGTAGATTTGAACAGGCAGAAGAAAGGATCAGTAAATTGGAAGACAAAACATCTGAATTCACACACACAATAGAAGAGATGGTGAAAAGAATGGAAAAATATGAGCAGGGTCTTAGGGAGCTGAGTGACAACATGAAGCACACAAATATATGTGTTATGGGTGTCCCAGAGGGAGAAGAGAGGGTAAAAGGAGCAGAAATAATAGAAGAAATACTCACTAAAAATTTCCCAACTTTATAAAAGACAGAAAATTACAGATTCAAGAAGTACAGCATACCCCAAACAGAACAGATCCCAACAGACCTACTCCAAGACACTTATTGATCAGATTGTCCAATGTCAAAGACAAAGGAGATCTGAAAGCAGCAAGAGAAAAGCAATCCATCACATACAAGGGAAGCTCGATAAGACTATGTACAGATTTCTCCACAGAAACCATGCGGGTGAGAAGACAGTGGTATGATATATTTAAGATACTGAAAGAGAAGAACTGCCAACCAATAATTCTATATCCAGCAAAACTGTCCTTCAAAAATGAGTGATAGATTAAAATATTTTCAGACAAACAGACACTGAGAGAGTTTGTGAATAAGAGATTGGCACTACAAGAAATACTAAAGGGAGTGCTGAAGACCAATAGAAAAGACAGGAAAGAGGGGTTTGGAGAAGAGTGTAAAGATGAAAATTATCAGGAAGGGTAAAAGGAGACAGCAGAAAAAATAAGACATGACATATAAAATCCAAAAGACAAAATGGTAGAAGAAAGTACTGCCCTTACAGTAACAACACTAAATGTTAATGGATTAAACTCCCCAATAAAAAACACAGACTGGCAGAATGGATTAAAAAACAGGACCCATCTACATGCTGTCTACAAAAAACTCACTTTACACACAAGGACAAAAATAGGCTGAAAGTGAAAGGTTGGAAAGATATTTCATGCAAACAGCAACAAAAAAATGTGGGGGTAGCTATATTAATATCAGACAAAGTAGACTTCAAAAGTAAAACAATTAACAGAGACAAAGAACTTTTATTAGGAAGTGAGACCTGGTAGATTTGCATAGGTTAGTGTGAAATAGTGACACATCCCAAACTAATTTGGGCAGAGAATAAAAATATATATGCAGGGTCCCCCTGAGGAGCCGAGGGAAAATGCAGAGGTATTGGGCTTCCTCACCTGGATTGATGCTGATGTTCTCACAAACATTGAGGACTGGCGGTTTGATGTGCTGAGGCTGAACCTGCTTATAACTGTGCCTAAGAGTCTCCCCCGAGTACCTCTTCATTGCTCAGTGTGGCCCTCTCTCTAAGCCACCTTGGCAGGCGATCTTACTATCCTCCCTCCATGTGGAAACTGACTCCCAGGAGTGTAAATCTCCCTGGCAACATGGGATATGACTCCCGGGGATGAATCTGGACCCAACACTGTGGGACTGAGAACATCTTCTTGACCAAAAGGGGTATATGAAATGAAACGAAACAAAATTTCCATGGCTGAGAGATTCCAAATGGAGTCGAGAGGTCACTCTGGTGGGCACTCTTATGCACTATATAGATAACCCTTTTTAGGATTCATGCAGTGAAATAGCTAGAAATAAATATCTGAAACTATCAAACTACAACCCAGTAGCCTTGACTCTTGAAGACAATTGTAAAGCAGAACAGCTTACAAGGGGTGACAGTGTGATTGTGAGCCTTGTGGATTGCAGTCCTTTTATCCAGTGTATGGATGGATGAGTAGAAAAATGGCAACAAAAAATTAAATGAAAAATAGGGTGGGGGGTGATTTGGGTGTTTTTACTTTTATTTTTTGTTTTTTTTTTTCACTTTTTCTGGTACAAGGAAAATGTTCAAAAAATAGATTGGGGTTATGAATGCACAACTAGATGATGGTACTGTGAACAATTAATTGTACAGTCTGGATGACTGTATGGTATGTGAATATATCTCAATAAAAATGAATATTAAAAAACTCCTTTGTTTAATATGCTGTGGCCCTTGCCTACTTTTCCAACTTTATCATCATTTGCTTCCTACATTTATTCCACATTCCAGTTTTAGAAACATTATGCAGTTCCTAGAATTTGTCCCAGATGTCTAACTATGTCCCCTTAAGTTCCAGTCTATATCCAAGCTGCAAATGTTATAAAATTTATATAATCCATTTAGATATGGATTGACACTAAAGAAGGGGATATAGTTAGACATCAGTAACAAAAATATGCCACAGTCAAATAAGAAATCACAAGGGAAATTCAAATGTATTTTGTTCTGAAAAATAGTAAAAATACAACATATCAAAATTTGTGAGATGCAACTAAAGCATTTCTTAGAGGGTAAACTACATCTTCAAATGATCCATTAAAAAGAAACAGTTATAATATCGTGATATACATTTCCAACTTTAGAAAAAGAACAAAATACACACAAATTAAGGATAAAAAATAGGTAAGAGCAGAAATTCAATGAAAGATAAAATGAACAAAATCAATAAAACCTAGAGAAAAATCAATAAACCATAAATTGATTCTTTGAAAATATTTATAAAATTGATAAACCTTCCACTTGTCTGATTGAGAGAAATAATAAAAAGTACAATTATCAAAAAGAATATGTGATTCCCCAGGGTTATTCTGCATAATTGAGACTCCTTAATATGCTTTAGCGAATTTGGACGAACACTGGCTATGATTGCTAGGCATAAAAAAAATTATTAAGATATGGAAAAGCATCCACATGGATCACTTAAACCTACTTTGTACCTTGTTGGAAAAAAATATATAAACAGTGTACTATCAAAAAAAAAAAAAAAGAATATATCACTAGTAATATTAGATTCATTAAAAGCACAAAAGGGAATATTGTGAACAATTTATGCCAATAATTCAATAACTTGGATGAAATAGAGATATTCCTAAAAAACCTCAAACTTCCAAAACTGACATAAGAAAAAAGAGAAAAGATGAATAGCTCTATTATAGACCCAGATATCTTCACCAACAAACTCTTTAGCACACATGTGAAGAGTTATTCACACTAATTTTACATGAACTCTTTAATTAAAAAGGAGGACTAGGGAACACTTCTAAACTAACTTTATCAAGTCGGCTTAATCCTAACACCAAACTTCTGATACATAAAAGAATATTATAAGAAAATAAATTTAAAAACCAATACCCCCCATAAATAGAGATGCAACAGTCCTTAAAAAAAAAATTACAGAATTGAATACAGTACCATATAAAAACATTATTACATCATAACTGAGATTTATCCCAGGATGAAATTACTATCTATCATCTACCCGTCTATCTCTCCATATAGCTATTCCTCTATCAATCAGTCTTTCTATAGCATTTAACAAAACACACAAAGCTTTTAACACCTACTCATAATTAAAATGTTCAGCAAACTAGGATAGAAAATACTTTCTCAATCTGATAAAAGGCACCTACCAAAACAAAAAAACAAACAACAAAAAACAAACAAAAAAACTTACCACTAACAGTACATTTAATGATGAAATACTTATTTCCACGTACTAGGAGCAAATAATTGGAAAACAAAAATTTTAAATACCGATTATAAAAATAAAAACTAAGTACAACTGCCCAATCATGATGTCAGAATGAGATGCTTCAGAACTCCATCCCCCCACAGACGCTTTGAAAAAAAGAGTAAGAATTGGTAGAAACATCTCTTTCAAAGCTCCAGAAAAGACTTAAAGGCCTGAAGTAGGAGGGCAAGTACCAAATCAAGAAAAAGGCTACAGAAAAGCAGGAGGCTCTCATGCCACCCTAACAGGCCCTTCCTCCAACCCTCACTGGCTTGACCTGGAGCCACTGTTCCCCGTGTGGATCCCTGGTCTTGGTTCCAGAGGGAGCAGAGTAACCCTTGTGCACATGCTGGGAGCATGTATGTTTGGCCCGATATGTCTGGTGGTGGTCTGAGGGATTTGCCATCCCAGAACTTGCTCTGCATGTAGATGGCAGTTCCCAGAGCACTCCTACAGAATACTGTGGAGAGCAGACAAGTTGTGCAAGGGACTGTAGGATAAAGAATGCAGTGTCCAGAATCATGAAGAAACTGTTTCCTAAGGAAAAGGGGGCATTTGGAACTGTGTAAACAGGGGAATTCCTATGGCCACATGTACATATTATGCAAAGAAAGGATCAGAAGCCCCGTATATTTTGGCCTGAACCTATTCTCTAAATTCATTGCACAAATAAGCCCTGAAGGAGAGCACTTGCACAGATCAATCTGCAAAGACTGGGAAAGGTGTTTTATTTTATTTCTTTTTATGTTATTTATTTTGGTTAGCTCCTGGCATTCAAGAAAAACTCTGACATAATATCATAATAATGATACAATCTTAAGGAACAGATGCTTTGCAGTATAAATTCAAATGATAACACATTAAAATATCAAAATATCCAGGTTTCAAGAAAAGGTTACAAAACATACAAAGGAATGGAAAGTTATGGCCCAAGAAAAGGAAAAGATTAAAGCATTAGAATGTAACAATGAAGAGGACCAGACCTGCTACATACCAGGGAAATAATTTTTTTTAAAATGGTCCTAAATATACTCAAAGAGCTAAAGGAAAATACGGACAAAGAATTAAAGGAAATCAAGAAAATGACAGATGAACAAGAAAAGGATGGCAACAGAAAAATGGAAATTATGAAAAGGAACCCAACAGAGGTTAAGACCACAATAACAAACTAAAAATTCTCAGAGAGATTCAGCTGCAGATTGGAGCAGGCAAAAAAAGAATCAGAGAAACTGTAGACAAGACAATTGAAAGCAACCAGTCTGAGGAGCAGAAAGAAGGAGTAAAAGTAAACAGAGCCAGAGGAACCCAGAGGACAGCATCCAGCATACCAACACAGGCATTTTGGGAGTCCTAGAAGGAGCAAAAGGAGAAAGGGGCAGAGAGAATATCCAAAGAAATAATAGTAGACAACTTCCCAAATTTAATGAAAGACATGAATATACACATCCATGATGTTTAATGAACTCCAAACAGGATAAACTCAAATAGACCCATGCCGTGGCCCATGTTGAATGCCTAAACTTAAAAGACAATTCTGAAAGTCACAAGAGAGAAGCAACATGTTATGTACAAGGGAGCATCAATAAGATTAAGTGTTGAATTCTCATCACAAACCATGGCAGCAAGAAGGTAATGAGAAGACATAATTAATATGCTGAAAGCAAAAAGCTTACCAACCATGAATTCTATGTCTGGTAAAACTGTCTTTCAAAAATGAGATACAGATTAAGACATTCCCAGATAAACAAAAGCTGAAGGAATTCATCACCACTAACCCATCCCTATGAGAAATGCTAAAGAGAGTTCTGAAGGTGAAAGGAAAGGATGATAGACAACAGGTCGAAGCCACATGAAGAAATAAAGATACCTGGTGAGAATAACATCATAGGTAAATATAAATGCCAGTACTACTGTGTTTTTGGTTTGTAACTCCATTGTTTTTACTTCCCACAGGATCTAAAAGGAAAATGCATAAAAGTAATGATAAATCAGTGGTTTCAGATTCATAATTTATAAACCTATAATTTGTTACAAGAAATACATAAGAGGGGGCTGAGGGGTATAGGAACATAGTTTGTATATACTATTGATGTTTAGTTGGTATCAAAGCAGATGAGATTGTTATAGATTTAGGGTGCTAAATTTAAGCCCCATGGTAACTACAAAGAAAACATCAAAGAATATGCAAGCTCAAAGAAATAATAATCATTTATGATTTTATGAGAAAGTAGCAAAGAATAGTAATAGAATGTATTACTAATAAGCTAGTGGGAAGTGGAATAGTAAATATAATTAATTCAAAAGAAGTTAATAAAGAGTAAACTAGAAAATATAAAGTAACAGTAAATTTAAATACAAATTTAAAAAGAGTATAGTTACCTCTTATATAAGACATACACTAACTAAATACTTTAATTAGGAAAAAAATAATCAGACTGTTTTTTTATAGAAACCTAACCCAATTCTCTTCTAAATAAAAGAGACACTCCTTGAATATAAGTTCACAGAAAGATTCAAGTGATGAGACAGAAAAAGAAACATAATGCAAATGCTAACCAGAAAAAAGCTAGTGTAGTTATGCTAATATCTGACAAGTGGAGTTTATGCAAGAAACCTTACTAGAGATAAAAAGGGGAAGTCTATCCTAAATTCTAATTTGATATGCATTAATAGCATAGCTTTAACATATAAAAAAATAATTTGACAAATAAAAGAAAAATAGGCAAACCACCAGCATAGCAGGAGATTTAAACGTATCTCTTTATAACTGACAGAACACGCAGAAAAAAACATCAGTAAGGTTTTAAAAAAGTTGAAGAGAATTTTACCTGGTACACATAAATAGAACTGTGCTCAATATCTGCAGAATAAAAAATATGAAAAGGTGTGGTCCCCAAAATATTCTCTATATCCACTGTACACTTCCTCCCTAATAAAAAAGCAAGTTTTTCAGGAAATGTGGTTCTAAAATTATTACAGGAATGCTAAAGGCCACGAAGAACCAAGACAATATTGAAAAAGAAAGAACTAAACAAGTCAGAGACTTAACATTATTTTTTACTCTGTGATCTCTATGTAAAATCAGGCCGATTGCATTTTTACAGCATCAGTGCTACTAGATCAATTGCACAGTCATATCTCTATTAGTTAGGCAGATGATTCTTATCTGTTCTAAAAAATAAACTTAAGCTGCCTTAGATTTAGAGTGACTATATGTCCTGGATTTTCTAGTTATAGTCACATAATTTAATTATTTCAATAAATGTAAATTAATAAAATGTTTATTTCCTTGTGGATAAATGTTTACACATTTTTAAGAATTCTCACATAAATCAATCCACAAGATTCATTCTCCTTTGTTAACTTCTCACAGCTGTGGAGACATGGAAGGTTCCCTGGCTTGATAACTTATACAGGGAGGCTGCTCCCAAGCTCCAGATGCCTGAAGGCGGGCACCAGGCTGGGGGAAGGCCAAAAGCTTTGCATACCTGAAGGCAGGCAGCAATTTAGATAAGGGAATAGTCACTGGGCTCCTTCAGTGCTCCTGTCTCCTGCTCCTGCTGTCTCCCTTCTAGCCCCAAAGAAATTGCCCCTTGAGATCAAAGACATGTAATCACACCTTACAGCTTTAGAAAAAATGTACCCTCCCTGAAATACCTGAAAACAGTCATGTAGGAGACTACCTTGTATGCTATAAAAACCTGTAGGAATGAGTAGAATAAAACTTTCTTTTGCATGAACACAGAGGATGGAATATGCTCCCTTCTTTCACAACTGGCGCCCTGTGTGAGGCGTTCCAGTCCTTACCACAACGTTTGGAAGCTGCGCAGTAAGTACAAGTGAGTTGTGTCGTGGTGGGTCAGAAGTTTCAGCCACTCAATGATATGGGTCAGTCTCTCAGTGTTCCCCAGCACCAGTATGTGTTAATTTTACAACGGCTGCTGCAAACTGGTGGAGCTTCTGTTTCAAAAGATAATTTGTATTCTTTGTTGCATAATGTTATTCAACATAACCCTTGGTTTCCTGAGGAAGGCACATTAAACTTAAATGTGTGGGAGCGCATCGGATGAAATTTAAAGCGCCACTTTAAGCAAGGACAAAAAATTTCCTTTAAAACATTCACTACATAGGCTCTTATTCGCACTGCCCTGGCCCGTCTTCATATTGCCGAAACTGAGGCTTCAGAAACTAAGGTACCTAAAAAAAGAGACTGCCGCTCTCTCTGATAAAGGTCTCCTGCCTCCAAGCCCTCAGTCCCCATACCGCCAGCCTATAAAGGCGGCGGGGAAATGACTATAGCCTTGCTCCCTCCTTTTCCTCCTTTATCACCACCACCGCTGCCTTCCCTCCCTAAAAGTGCCGCACCAATTTTGCAATGCTGTCTTCACAAGGCGACATTAGCCGACAATCTTGTTTACCCCATTATGCTTAACCAGTTGCCCAGAAATTTTTCCTAGAGTACTGGGACTGGGAAGTCCAGATAAAAGTGCCTGCCACAGACAAACACCAAATGCATCTGAGTTAAGGTAGCTTTGCAATTCAAACTTTCCCTGTGATGGATAAGTGTGTAATTTTTTGTTTATTGTGTTCACTTTGCTTTCTTTTGTTTCAATTAGTCTATTGTGTAGTAAAGCTAATTAAGTTAATCCAAGGTTCATGCATGCAAACTCAGTGGGTTTAAGCCCCACTAACCGTAACCCCAGATTTGTAGTTCTCCTTTTAAATTTTGTGCAGTTTGCACAGTTTGCATTAGTGTAAAAAACCAGTGTCATAAAATAATATCTCTACTAAGGAATCTGATAATGAGAACTTTAACTCCCTCTCTCTATAAAGAATGTTTTAAAATATTTAGCATCATTCTAACAAGTTTAATTTTGGTGGTAACAGCATGTTGTATAGAAGGTATAAAGAATGTTTTTCTAATTAAGGGCAAAGGAAAGTAGCTTTGTCCCAAATAACTGAGAAATGTGGAATGAAGCCTGGATAGATAAAAATGTGGGATGAAGCCTAGATGAATACAAAAAGTTGAATAGAAGGTTTGTAGAGTGGAAAATTTATTTCTGTGGTCAAAGTTAAAAAAAAATGGTAAAAACTAGTAATAACACTGCTTAACAATAAAACCTCACAACTTAAAGAAAAAAAGGTGGTTTTATAAAACAAAATAGCATTAAATATTTTAACCACCACCTAAAACAGTAATTAATATTCAATGTTGTATGTGCCTAATAATTCACAAAATATAAACACTCCTCACCATACTGCAAGCTCCTCATGTTACGGTCTCCTGCTGTTTCCATTAAGAAGAAGGTTTCGTTAAATTATTAAGGTGTTATCTCTTGATAAAAGGTTATAGAAGTGTTTTTCTAAGTAATCAGTGTAAAATGCAAAAAGTCTCTTTTATCAAAATAACTTCTTACACTCAACATATGTTAAATTTATCATGTCCTTGGTTGTTTAAAAATATTGTCTTTTCACTTTTAAAAGAGCTAAGTCTTTTCCTTAACTTTAACTAAATAAAAAAATATATATACTGTCTCAAACCTAATAACTTATAACATTTTACTTTCTCAAGGTCAAACCCTAAAGAATATCTTTTTATTCCCAACAATTACAAGAATTTGTTCTTTCACCTTAGAAAAATAAACTACTAAAAAATGATTAAATTCATGCAGTATGTTATAAATAGCAAAAAAAAAAATGTTTAAACAATGTTATAAAAATTAAAAACTTCTAAACTTCTTTTGGTTCCTAATGTGCATAACATCAAACAACAATGTAATATTGCTAATTACAATTTCAGTTGTTTTTAAAAGGTTATCTGTCACAAAACAGCCCAATGGAACCCTGAAGCCTACCATCCTGTTTCCCAGAGGACCAATAATGCTGTGTTATAACAACTTGTACAAAGAAGATACCTCCCAAAGCTGACTCCAGTGCGGGTGGAACAGCCTAAGAAGATGTGGCACCCGTTCCCAAAACCTCCATAATATCCCTATGAATGAGCTTTATGTCACTACACCAAATTGTAATCATAATAAAAAGGGGGGAGATGTGGAGACACGGAAGGTTCCCTGGCTTGATAACTTAAACAGGGAGGCCGCTCCCAAGCTCCAGATGCCTGAAGGCGGGCACCAGACTGGGGGAAGGCCAAAAGCTTTGCATGCCTGAAGGCAGGCAGCAATTTAGATAAGGGAACAGTCTCTGCTGTCTCCTGCTCCTGCTGTCTCCCATCTAGCCCCAAAGAAATTGTCCCTTGAGGTCAAAGACATGTAATCACACCTTATAGCTTTAGAAAAAATGTACCCTCCCTGAAATACCTGAAAACAGTCACCTAGGAGACTACCTTGTATGCTATAAAAACTTGTAGGAATGAGTAGAATAAAACTTTCTTTTGCATGAACACAGAGGACGGAATAGGCTCCCTTCTTTCACACATAGTGTGTTTTTGATACCACTTTTGCATTCATATTAGTCTATAGCTATGTGTTGTTTTCATCTCTTTTAAGCTGCAGGCCCTTGAACGGTATGTGTGTGTGTGTGTGTGTGTGTGTGTGTGTGCGTGTGTGTGTGTGTGTGCGTGTGTCTGTCTGTCTGTCTGTCTTTCTCCTTTTCTTTTTATCTTATATGGCAACCACCATATGAACTAGGTGTAATTTACGCTCAACAGACTTCTGTTGAATTGTTTCTTCCTTTACACTTTACAATTGTGCATTAAATACATTCATCCATTGGTCAGTTCATCAATAAGCGTAGCAATACACTACTTCCAGGAGGAGCCAAAAACCTCCAGCAAAAGAAGAAAAAGGAAAGATGTTGCTTTTTATAAAACAAAATCATACAGTTATAGTTCCAACTTGCAAATTTTTAGTTGTTCCACACACACACACACACACACACACACACACATATATGTATATATGTTTTTTTTTCTTTCCAGGAATCAAGCAGTCTTCAAAGCAGAGATAATTCATTTGATGGTGCAGCAAAAATATTATGAAGCTATATAATCACTTGTATATCCAAGTTTATAATTAATTCTGTGCCTTCAGTAGGTAAAAAGTATGTTCTCAACAGTGTCTCATCCTTCATCTTTTATACCTAATAGGCATGTACACAAATTCCATTCTTTCATGCCTTGTACATTACAAAATTTGAACCTTTTAAGATAAAAATTTCTGTGGAAATACAACCACCTGAACAAACACACAAAGGCAACTGTTTGTTTTACTCATCAGATTTTCCAAAATAACATATTTGTTAAGGATGTAGCATTACTGATTGTCAGGTCCTATCTCTAATTCTCAGTAACCTAGCATCAAAATAATGGTCCACTTCTCCCAGGCCCTCCTCAGAATCATTCCTAAGGTTCCTCCAGTATGTTCTCCCTTGGTGCAAGCAAGTAAATAAACTCAATTCTGTTTGACTACAGGTGTGCTGCTAGTGATCTTATCCGATGGTTTAGATCATGTAATAATGTGGATGTTGATTTTGTTGCATAATTTAGTGGAATACATATATAAATGATTTGCCTCAGTATTTTTAGAATCAATAAAGATTGGAGATTGGTCATGTAAATTTTTCATTCATTTTCAAATATATTTTGTTATGAGAATAATATGCAATTATAGTTCTTGTAATCTTTGAATTTATTACATTCTTTGGATGGAATTCTTTCAAATTGTCCGGGGTATGCACTATCTCAGGAGAAATATCCTACTGGCTGCTTTAGAAATCAACATATACCCTGATCCAGGTCCAGAATTTAAAGACTAATAACATCAATGGATCCAACTCCCTTAACTGACTCAGAGAAATTAACTCAGGAGAAAATTACTCAGAGAAGTCATAGAATTGTCCAAGGTCTCACAATTCATTTAGTTAGGAGTGGTTTTTGAAATATATACCCTTTGTCTCCTAATTTAAGTTTCCACTAATGACAATATCTCCATGAATGCTGTGACAATATTAAAGGCACACACAAGTGTGTACTCACACATGCACACACACACCACACACAACAGATGTGCACTGCACAAGAACCTCAGGAAAATCTGTGGGGTAAATCCAAGGCTGGTGGTAGAGTTGAGAAAAGAATCACATAAATATATTAAAGATTAGTTAGAGAAAAGCATGTGGAACTACCTCCGTCCCTTATCAGTTGTGACCTTCGGCAAGTTACCTAACCTCTGTGCCTCAGTTTCCTTGTTTGCAATACTGGCATAATAATGGTGTCTCCCCCATAGGGTTTTTATAAGAATTAAATGGATTTGTAATTGTAAAGTATTTGGAACAATGCCAGGCACATATTAACGTGCTGTAAAACATTTTTAAACAAATAAAATACAGGGTTTATAAATGAGCATTTCCTACCCAATTTATGCTATGCATCCTTAAGTAAAAAGGCCTTTATGTAATGATACATTATTACACATACACACACATATACACACACAGGCAGGGGAAAGAGGGGAAAGAGAGAGAGAGAAAAAATGAGATTGATTGATTACTCTTCTTGGTTATAGTAAAGAGAGAATTAAGGAAAATAAGCCCATATTGCAGGGTCAGGGATTAGAAACTGATATAAGGAAGAACTTCCAACAGGAAAAGATACCAAATACGGCTCAGATAATCAGGACTACATGCTTTTCTTCCCCATTCAGAATATTTTCAGCGCACTAATTTGAGCAGTTTGTGATGAGGGAGCTCACAGAAAACTGGAACACCTCTCAAGAACCTCTCTTCATAATTTTTAACTTCTGATATCACACCTTTCGACTTCTATCCTGATTTAGTTGGTTTTTTCCTCCATTAAGACAGAACATATGCCTTTTCAACTTTAAGTTAAGTGCTTTCAGAAATCCTAGACCAAAATGATTTGAACTGCTTTTATAACCGTCACCAAAGTCCACCTGAACCAAATATAACAATGTTTCTGGCTCTGATTATTAGGTTTCTAAAGATTAAAAAAGAAGAAGAAGAAAAGAGCTTAAAATGGCAACAGTATAATCTGTACACTGTAGCCCTTCACCAGAGCACATGTCCTCAAATTGAGGACAATTGAATGAACTGAAGCCTGAGAAGCAGAATGGAAAGGAAAGCAAAAAGGTCAGACTTAGGGAGATGAGACATGTAAACAGTAAAGAGCAAAGTAAAACAGGTAATTACCTCCTATCTGTTTACTTCTGACCCTGTAAAATTAGGATTAGACAATAGTTCATCTGTAAGGTGAACAACCCTGGCTATGCTAGCTTGAGAGATTTTTACACAAAATATATTTGATTTGTAAGGCTGTGAGAGTCAAATCTTCAATATTTTTATTCATAAACATGAGGAAAAGTCTTCCTACCCCAAATTTCAATGACTGAAACATATCATCTCCTGACAGTTTATGAGAATAGGAAACACCTCTTTTTGAGTAACAATTTCCAACTCCTACTATGCATAGGAAACAGTTCAGCAAATTTATACTCCTCATTTATTCTCTGACAAAGAATGCATATTAGGTTCTTTTCTGAAATTCAGGACCATTGGCATTGGTTAGAAGTAATTCTGAATTATAAACCTTAGTAAAAATGCATATGGCTTTAAAGCAGACTATCTTAGTAATGATCAACTATTTGAATAACACTTAACAGGTATATAACTTGATTTTCTTTCTTGTTTGCCGTATAGGCTTGGATAGTGCTTTGCTGCATCAGGAATGTTGGCTGGTATCAGCTGCTGCAGTAGAAGACACCAGGCATTCATGAATTTGTCCCCAGAAAACTGGCCCAGAACACATTTATCTTTAGTTATATATGATCTTCCCTTTCTTCAGTTTTTCCTACCATTTTTTTTTTTCACTATTTCCAGGATGCAAAGGCTATTCTTTAATTACCAAAAGCTGTATGTGGCTCAGAGTTTTCATTCAATTAATCGGGTTTATACAGTAATGTGTCTTTTGTTGTTGAAGTGCCATTTTTCTAACAGACAAGATGTAGAAAGATTATAATGTAGAAGAGGCAGTCACTGTGATGGGAAATGTAGCTATGCCCCCTTTGTTGTAATAGTCTGGAGCCAGCTGCTGCTCAAACTTACGTTTTATCTTCATGGGCAGCACTGAACATCAGCTGAACATCATACAGCAGGCTGGGAAGAGGGCAAGATGCTGGGTTCATCACCAAGGTTTCATCTCAATGCTTTCTTCATGTTGTCACCAGGAGCTCCTGGCCACAGAAGCTGTGAAATTCTGCATGTCACATTTCCACATTCCATTGCTGACAGCCACTTGACTCCATCCCTAGTCCCTAAACCCAGCAAGATCTGCTCCTCTCTGAAACTGGCCACTCTTCTCAAATAACAAGGCCATTTGGTTGAGACTCTGCCACCTCAGTATTTTAGTATTTTGCTTTGGAATCCCTTTATGATGCAGTGCCCACGAAGCAATTAAAAGTGATTACTTTTTCCTGAAAATATGTACTTAACCAATTTCCTATTTTGACATGTCTTTTTAAATGAAAGAGAAACAGGGCCCACTCCACATCCTAGTTCTTTAAAATGACTTTCTTCCCCCCAAAAACTATTGTCAACCATAGGTCTAAAAAGAAATGATATATCTTTGCTGTTCATAGTATTGAGACAAACATCATATTCAAGAGCATTTATGACTACATTCAATTTAAAAACAATGGAAAACAAAGTGAATATCCTTGTGTTCTGTTCAGGAAATGTGCATGGAAGTAGTATGTGATATATTCAACCTACTCTCAAATGTTTAGAAAATAGATAGATAGATTAGATAGAATGATATAGCAGTTGTGGCAAAATGTTTTTGGCTCAGCTATGTAATGGGGGGTGGTGGGTAGGTGTGCTGGAGTTCATGTGGGTTTTATATTATTTTCCAACTGTCCTGTGAGTTTGAAATCATTTCAAAATAAAGAGTTTAAGGAAAAAAGAAAAAGAAAAACATGAACACAATATCTTTGTGAGGCCATAAACCAGAGAAGCTATAAATTCCTGGATAAGACAACTCCCCCACCCCGTAAGTACATCTTAAAGTGCGTGTGTAGATTCCTAAGCATGATAACTAACTGAAGTTGAACCAATTCTGCTATATATTAGTAACTTCCAAGAGACATATTTACAATCTTGCAAATTCTGACTTGACTTTACCTTCCTTATTCTTACATATATATGCCCCTGTAACCCACCGGATTGCAAGAAGTGCTACTCTGAACATCTTCAGCCACCTAGGACCAGCTTCCTGGTCAGTAAGTTCCCTAATAAACTGTTGCCATTTTGCTATATGGAGGTGCCTGCTTCCTTTTTCAGTCTTAAGTGTCCACTGAACTTCGGTGGAACCTATTCTGTAGTTTCACGACCAGACAATATCTTCAACCACCCTTAACACTGCATGTTTGATGTAATTTAATCCAGTACACACCAACATATCAAACTAATGTAACCATGATGATCAAAGAACTTGCAGGAATACCATACTTAATAAAACTGCAACATGGAAAAAGCTGTCTCCATTAATCTCCCTTTTTCTTACAAATGAACATTGGCTTAATTTTCATCAAATACTTGATATACTAGGTAATATTTTTATACCCTCCCTAACTTCATATGTATTATTGCTGGTGGCAATATTTACCAAAAATGTCATTTATTCTCGAAGTTTTATAAAGTTTTTATAAAATGTTCTGCTTTTTATTTCATACCTGCTAACATAATCCTTCCTTCATGATGCTGTTTAGTTACCTTGGAAATGATATCACAACATAGCAGAAACATATGTCATTGCAAGATGATTCCTATTTAACTTTAAACTGGAGTTAACCTCATTTCTATATACATAATAGCAAAATGACAGAGAGTTCACCCTGAGAGAAGATTGTGATCATTCAAAAAAATCTATCTCCTTCATATTATTATACATGACCTGAGGGTGAGTTGTGATAGGTTTTACAAATCACATATGAGTTATTGTTTACTTTTCTCAGGAAATGGAAAGAAGTCACACTAGACATGAGGAATTTATAATTTATCATCTAGCTAGTTAAAATACATATTGAGTATTTTTATATTCTACTAATTTCTGTCAGAATATTACTGCAAAATTGTAACAAAGTGTCTCATATTTTTTCTGAAGAATAAAGAATGTATTTTCATTTAAAATGGTATAGTGGGGGGGGGCATAGCTGTTGGAGTCAGGCAGACCTGATTTACTGCTTTGTGAAACAGAGCAAGTCAATTTACAGTTTAAAGCTTAAGTTTCTTCCACTGTAAATTAAGGACAATAATCCTTATATGGCTGATGCTTTTATGGCTGAAAGAGATAATTTATGTAAAGTGGCTACTACAGTGTCTAGTCTTTACAGGGGGACTGAATTAAATTAACTTCCCCTTACATACTCGGTTTACAATTTTTAAAGTAGTGATCTCTTATAAGACATTGTAAATATCTGAAAACCTCAATGACAACTACGACAAATGCAAAATGTCACTTTTAATACTTTTTTAAAAACATGATATACAATAATTTATCAAAAGAAGGAAAATTATAAATATTTTCATTAAGAGCATGCTAGAACCTGTAGGTCACCTAATTCAATGCCCATTGAGGAAAGGAAACTGTGTTTAGATAACTTGCCTACACTGACCCATTTGATTAGAGCTAAGGGTAGGTAGACTTGTCACTTTCATACAAGTCTAATGACTTCATTTTTATCCCCGGTCTCCTTTATGCCAACACTACTCTAAGAACATTAAATCTCAAAACCGTATTTTAAAACTATAACACCAAGGAAATTTTTTTCACTACTCTTAAGCAACAACTATTTAAAAATTTAAAATTTCAGTATTTACTCTTTTGTCCATTATTTAAATTGTGTGATAAAGTTTAAGTAACTTTACAAAAATGTTACAATGTGAGGAAAAACTAATTAGGACCCTCTTCATATCCCTTTGTTTGAAGGAAAATGTTAGTCTTTCCAATACTAGCATACTGGCCAACATTCAACACTAACATTCTTAGGAAAAGTGTAACTTTTTAAGGAGATCTTTGGCTCCAAATTGCAGCTTTTAATTTACCTAGTGTAACCATAAGGGATTCTAAGATCTACTAATCTTTGACTTAAGTTGGCATAGCTTGAAAGTATTTTAAAAGTATTTTTAAATTGGGGAAATGTAAAGTCCCTTTGAAGCTATTCTCACATTAAGGACAAGCTGACGGCTGCCACGCAGAGCAAACTTGCACTATATCACTGGGGCAGATGAGCAGTTAACATTATTCCTTACAACATCCCTGGGATGTGTTCTTAGATGACCATGTCGCCTCTCAGTGAATCTTTATCCAGACTCCACAACTACATTATCAGATGGCTAACTTTATAGCTCTATTTGAAATAGTTCATTAAACTCTAAAATATCTGTGACAAATTATCTATTCACAGAGGATGTGCAGAATGGTCTATCAAATTGTTGGCAATATTGGAATTCATACCCACTTCCAAATGCAAGATATTTATAATCAATTGTGTAGACTAGCAAATTACCAAGTTTTTTTCTGCCACTCTGAGGAGGAGGAAAGGACATCTTTACCCTTAGGAATAATTCCTCCCTCTTCCTATTCTTGATCCCAACTTTCTTTTTTCACCCCAAAACAAGAGTGAAAGGATTGAAAACTCTCTTTTCATCTGGATGACAACAGGAAAATATTTATACTTGAATATATATTATATAAATGTTGACATCTCCAAGGACAGAGCACAGATATAAACTAAGATGGTCACTTAGTCCTCAATAGCCTGAGGATGGGAAATAACTCTAGATGCTGGGAATCCCAGTCTAAACTTCTCTGGGCTATGAGAGTCTGAATGACATGTGACAGGGTCTGCTTTTCTGTTGGAATGTTGAGGGCACCATTTCTCATGAACTCAACCAAAATAAAAATAACCGTCATAAGGAGTTTGGCACATTAAGTTTTAAATATAAATATAATGCATATATTAATTATACAATTGATTAATTATATAATATAATAAAAATATATTTCCCCAAGTGGAAATATTAAACCATTATGAATCATAATGTATAATAGAAGTATTTAGTAATCCTAATGATTTGTAACTTCTTTTAGGCAAAATATTAACATATTCTTAAAAAATTATAAACATGCTTAAAAATTATAATCATGCTGAAATACTTTAAAGTGATCAGATATCTGGATATCCTCAATACTGACTGCTCTGTCTCATTTAACTATGTATGTTACTCACACAGTTTCTGATTTTCAATTCTGTTACTACAAGGCAAGTAGGATTACATATAACCTAGAACAACAGTGCTTCTTGCTGATAATTTAAGTTAAAACATAGGGACAGTTTAAAAAAAATTCTTTTTTTAAGAGAGAAAGTTTGATGGTTCAAGTGATTTTTTTTGGCCATAAAGAAATTACTGTTATTTTTAGATCACTGATTAGAACAGTTTCTAAACCAAAATATTCTTCATATATTCCATTTAATCAGAAATCAGATATCCATGAGAATGAGGAGTATTTTTTCCTCCAGAGTAACAGAAAGAAGATAGCTTAACCCCAGTCTGTTTGGATGAGTGCTAGTTAGCCCACAAAGTTAAATTCAAAGAATTTACTATTTACTATTCATGTAGTACCTTAAATCAACCTTCAAGCATCTTACCTTATCTAACATCAAGGACTTTAATTCATCTGATCCTGAATTAACCAATTGAGGATTTTGTGCAAAGGAATGAACAACCTGCTGAGTTGAATCCTTCCTGTCAAAGTAGGGATATTAGTCAAGAGACTACAGCAATAACCTCCAAAGGTCATTGCTGCTCCCAGTTTCGTATGTATCCTTCCAACACTTCATGTACATCTGCATGTATGTGTGTATGTATATACATATCAGTTCTATATGAGTTCTCATTTTGCTATTATAAACAATATTGCTTGTATGCCATTTCCCTAGGATTTAAAAATCTAGGAGGAGAAAGGCAGAGTCAAATGGTAAACATTTAAAATGTTACAGATGCTAAATGCCCTTCAAAGCAGGGTGTACCACCAACAATTGAGATTGGCCATTTCTCTAAACCTCCAACAAAATTGGATGTTATCAGCCTTCTGAATTTTTCCCAATGTGATGATGAAAATGGTATCTCATTGCTTTTCTTTGATACTATTTTTGTATTTGTAATTAGCCTGGTATGAATTTCCTGCTTAAATGTTTCTATTGAGTTATTCATTATTTGTTTTGAAGACTGCTTGTTTGGTATATTTTCTTTGCTTTTGAACCAGAGGATGTGGCCTATTACCAAGTACATCATGAGTTTTTGCAATGGTTCGTGGACATATGAGGAAAAGAGTTGTCTGATACATATAGGTAGGCTATATGAGAATGTGTGTGTAAATATACATACATATAGTCTGGTTATTAATCTATTGTGTGCAATTTATGTGGAAAAATTTTTCTACCATTCTGTGGTCTGACTTATAACTTTATGTATCCTTAATTTTGTGCCGTGCTTAGGAAAACTTTTCCTGCATACGTGGAAAATAAAATTGGTCTAGCTCACTGTTCAACAGGGAAATGCAAATAAAAATGAAAAGCTTGGTTTCACATGTGGTAATTCAAGTGCTAACTTTAACATAAATGAAATTCCTATCCATATATATATATTTCATTCTCTTCTTTTACATTAAACTTTTGGTTGATTCCTGTGCTAATACCACACCATTTTTATAATTAGTTTAAGATTTAAGGTATATCTTATTTTCTGGTTGGACAAGTTCCTTATAGGTGTGCTTTTTCATTTGCAAAACTTTCTTGGTATTTGTTTCATAATTACCGTTCATGGTCTCACTCTGCTAGCCTCACACCCTTATCTACCTCACTATCTTATCTACTGGGATTTTTTTCCCATTTCAGTTTGTTTGATTACCTAGACAACTGGTATTTGTACTAATTTCATTGTTCACCAAATTTTTATCCTCACAATTAGTTAGATGTAGAATTCTCGATTCAGACAGTTTGTTTCAGATACTGAAGATATTGCTCAATTAACTTCTAACACTCTGTCAAAGAGAAGTATGATGACAATCTGATTTTCATTCCTTTGTACGCAAACTTTTCATTTGTTTTCCTGGATTTATTTGGGATTTTAATTTTCATATTTGGAATAATGAAATTTAACCAAGATGCATCCCCATGTAAGTCACCTTTCAATTATTTTGCTTATTACCTGGTGGATCCCTTCAATCTAAAGTCAAGTCTTTCAAAAGTTTGAGAATATTATCTTCTATTTTTGTGCTTATGATCTCCACTTTCTATTTTCTCAGCTTCTGGAATTCTCATTAATTACAGTTACACTTCCTTCATTAAGTATCCAAGATTAACTGTTCTAACAAACTGTTTATCTGTGTTTTGCTCGTCACTCAGTGTAATATCCTGTTTATCTTGCAGAGCACTGATTTGGTCCTCAGCTCTGTCAGCTCTATTCCTCAGTTCTATTAACTCTTTTTGGTGGTAAAATATGTATAAACATAAAGTTTGCCATTTAACCATTTTAAGTGTACAATTCAGTGACATTAATTACATTCACAATGCTGACATCCATTTCTAAAACTTCATCATCACCCCAAACAGAGACTCTCTATCCATTAAGCAATAACTCCCCATACCCACCTTTTCCTACCCTCTGGCAATATGTGTGGGTGTGTATGTATACATTTCTAAAACACACACAAAAATTCAAAATTTTAAAGTATGTATTTGCTCTTGTGTGAAGGACAGCTTAACCATTAACCCATAATGTCAAATGTTAGCCAGACAGAACCATCATGAATAAATTATGTTTTTCAATATCACTGGAAAATGAAAATTTACGTTTCAAAGCACAATTGCTTTGTTTTTGTTTTATATTTGCTTCATTTTAATTTTTGCCATTTGGGATAGAAATCTTCCTAAGAAACATAATACATCTGCAAGGAGGATGCTGACAATAATAAATATAATCATCACAATTATTATTTATTGAGGGCCTAATATGTGCAATGCACTATTTGTATATTATTGCAGTTCCCATACTAACCTAGATAAATAGATAACATTAATTCCCCTTTGCAAATGGAAAAACTGAAGCACTGATGGTTCACATTACTTTCCTAAAGTTATTAAGCTAAATATGCAGTGGCATCGGAGCCCCAGTCTGCCCAACTCCATATCCCACCCTTGTTAATCTTTTATGCTCATGGAGGATTGCAAAAGAATGTCTTGGATCTCTATTATGTGCTTGGCATCCTGCCAGGGAGGATGTCCATACACTCATTTATTCCATCCATGGAGGTGGATGTTATGATTGCCTCACAGATGAGAAAACTTAGTGCCATCCAACATCAGTGAGTAGAGGTGCTGGGATTTAAAGCTACTCTGACTCCAAACTCTGTTTTCTACTCTAAGAAGCAGATATATTTGCTCATGCTGCAACCACGAGAACTGCAAATAGTCTAGTCCAATTGAGATGTGAAGTCCTGCTGGTTTCGATATGACGCAGTCATAGAATTCGTGTGTCTGTTTTTCTAGTTCTGACTGTCCTATAAAGCTGCCAGATACATCTCATGGGGTCTCTCCCTGCTAAACTGAAGCAGTCCTTCTTCCCTATTAATGCAATTATACAAAACTGAAGCCTAACAATACAATCCAGCTATTAAGAGCTGTGAATTAACACTGGGCTCACTTATGAGTTAGTATGAATTTAAATCTGTGGATTTGGTCAAATTACTTGTGAAATTCCATGATACCTTTCTGTTTACTACCTGGTTTTTAGCTGTTTTTCAGAAAGATTATGTTGATAGACCACTGAGCTGTAAATGAATAAGGTGTTACTTTATTATTAAATCAGGCTTTGTGTTTAGGATGCAATATGATAGTACACAACAGTGTTTACTAGTGTAACTTCAATCAGTGCCATTCAAAGTGTGGCCTGTGGACCAGCAGTATTGGCATCATCTGGAAACTTGTTAGAAATGTATATTTCTGAGCCCCACCCTCCACTTACTGATCTAAAAATTCTGTGGGTGGTGCCCAGAAATCTGCATTTTAATAAGCCCCTCAAGTGATTGGCATTCACTGGCTTAGAGTTTAGTGGAGCCCAGATTTGAAAACTAGCTTCTCCAAGTCAAACCTGGCAATGTCTCTGTGACTTAGTTTCCTCATCTGTCACATGGAGTTAAGAATAAGGTTGTCTTGATTAAATAAAAATATATGATTGTGAGGCGGGGCAAGACGGTGGATTGGTGAGGTGTATGTTTTAGTTACTCCTCCAGGGAAGTAGGTAGAAAGCCAGGAACTGCGTGGACTGGACACTGCAGAGCAATCTGACTTTGGGCATACTTCATACAACGTTCATGAAAACGTGGAACTGCTGAGATCAGAGAAATCTGTAAGTTTTTGCGGCCAGGGGACCCGTGCCCCTCCCTGCCAGGCTCAGTCCTGTGGGAGGAGGGGCTGTCAGCGCCGGGAAGGAGACGGGAGAACTGCAGTGGCAGCTCTTATCAGAAACTCATTCTACTGATCCAAACTCCAACCATAGATAGACTGAGACCAGACACCAGAGAATCTCAGAGCAGCCAGCCCAGCAGAGAGGAGACAGGCATAAAAAAAAAACAGCAAGACAAACTCAAAAATAAAAGCGGATGCTTTTTGGAGTTCTGGTGAACATAGAAAGGGGAAGGGCAGAGCTCAGGCCCCGCAGGCTCATTTGCAAAACCCAAAGAAAAACTGATCTCTCTGCCCCCTGGATCTTTCCTTAATAGCCCTAATTGCTTTGTCTCTTAGCATTTCAATAACGCATTAGATTTGCCAGGAGGGCCCTTTTTTTTCTTTTTTTTCTTTTTTTTCATTTTCTAAAACAATTACTCTAAGAAGCCCAATACAGAAAGCCTCAAAGACTTGCAATTTGGGCAGGTCAAGACAAGAGCAGAGCTGAGAGCTCTGAGACAGAAGGCAATAATCCAGTGGCTGAGAAAATTCACTAAACACCACAACTTCCCAAGAAAAGGGGGGCATCCTCTCATAGCCATCATCCTGGTGGACAGGAAACACTCCTGCCTGTCACTGGCCCCATAGCCCAGAGCTGCCCCAGACAACCCAGTGTGACGGTAGTGCTTCAAATAACATGCATACACCACAAAATTGGGCGTGGACATTAGCCTTCCCTGCACCCTCAGCTGGTTGTCCCAGACTTGGGAAGGTGGAGCAGTGGGAATTAACAAGCCCCATTCAGACATCATTTCAGCAGACTGGGAGCCTCCCTACACAGCCCAGCAGCCCAGAACTGCCCTGGGGGGACGGCACTCACCTGTGACATAGCACAGTCATCCCTCAACAGAGGACCAGGGGGTGCAAGGCCTGGAAGAGGGACCCATTCACAAGTCTCAGGGGCCACACAACAATACCAAGGACTTGTGGGTCAGTGGCAGAGACAAACTGTGGCAGGACTGAACTGAAGGATTAGACTATTGCAGCAGCTTTAAAACTCCAGGAACACCAGGGAGATTTGGTTGTTAGAGCCGCCCCCTCCCTGACCGCCCAGACACATGCCCCTTATACAGGGCGGGCAACACCAACTACACACGCAAGCTTGGTACACCAACTGGACCCCACAAGACTTACTCCCCCACTCACCACAGAGGCAAAGCGGGGGAGAACTGGCTTGAGGGGAACAGGTGGCTCACAGACGCCACCTGCTGGTTAGTCACAGAAAGTGTACTCCATGAAGCTGTAGACCTGACAAATTAGAGATAAGGATTTCAATTGGTCTACAAATCCTAAAAGAACCCTACCAAGATAAGCAAATGTCAAGAGGCCAAAAACAACAGAAAATTTTAAAGCATATGAAAAAACAGAAGATATGGATAACCCAAGCCCAAGAACCCAAATCAAAAGATCAGAAGAGATACAGTACGTAGAGCAACTAATTAAAGAACTAAAGATGAACAATGAGACCATGGCACGGGATATAAAGGACATCAAGAAGAGCATGGAACAGGATATAAAGGACATCAAGAAGACCCTAGAAGAGCATAAAGAAGACATTGCAAGACTAAATAAAAAAATGGATGATCTTATGGAAATTAAAGAAACTGTTGACCAAATTAAAAAGATTCTGGATACTCAGCACAAGACTAGAGGAAGTTGAACAATGAATCAGTGACCTGGAAGATGACAGAATGGAAAATGAAAGCACAAAAGAAAGAATGGGAAAAAAAATCGAAAAAATTGAAATGGACCTCAGGGATTTGATAGATAATATAAAACATCCAAATATAAGACTCATTGGTGTTCCAGGAGGAGAAGAAAAGGGTAAAGGTCTAGGAAGAGTATTCAAAGAAATTGTTGGGGAAAACTTCCCAAATCTTCTAAACACCATAAATAAACAAATCATAAATGCCCAGTGAACTCCAAATAGAATAAATCCAAATAAACCCACTTCAAGACATATTCTGATCACACTGTCAAATACAAAAGAGAAGGAGCAAGTTCTGAAAGCAGCAAGAGAAAAGCAATTCACCACATACAAAGGAAACAGCATAAGACTCGTAGTGACTACTCAGCAGCCACCATGGAGGCGAGAAGGCAGTGGCACGACATATTTAACATTCTGAGTGAGAAAAATTTCCAGCCAAGAATACTTTATCCAGCAAAGCTCTCCTTCAAATTTGAGGGAGAGCTTATATTTTTCACAGACAAACAAATGCTGAGAGAGTTTGCTAACAAGAGGCCTGCCCTACTGGAGATACTAAAGGGAGCCCTACAGACAGAGAAACAAAGAAAGGAGAGAGAGACATGGAGAAAGGCTCAGTACTAAAGAGATTCAGTATGGGTACATTAAAGGATATTAATAGAGAGAGGGAAAAATATATATGACAAACATAAAAGGATAAGATGGCTGATTCAAGAAATGCCTTCACGGTTATAACGTTGAATGTAAATGGGTTAAACTCACCAATTAAAAGGTATAGATTTGCAGAATGGATAAAAAAAAATGAACCATCAATATGCTGCATACAAGAGACTCATCTTAGACACAGGGACACAAAGAAATTGAAAGTGGAAGGATGGAAAAAAATATTTCATGCAAGCTACAGCCAAAAGAAAGCAGGTATAGCAATATTAATCTCAGATAAAATAGACTTTAAATGCAGGGATGTTTTGAGAGACAAAGAAGGTCACTACATATTAATAAAAGGGCCAATTCAACAAGAAAAAATAACAATCATAAATGTTTATGCACCCAATCAAGGTGCCACAAAATACATGAGAGAAACACTGGCAAAACTAAAGGAAGCAATTGATGTTTCCACAATAATTGTGGGAGACTTCAACACATCACTCTCTCCTATAGATAGATCAACCAGACAGAAGACCAATAAGGAAACTGAAAACCTAAACAATCTGATAAATGAATTGGATTTAACAGACATAGATAGAACATTACATCCCAAATCACCAGGATACACATACTTCTCTAGTGCTCACGGGACTTTCTCCAGAATAGATCATATGCTGGGACATAAATGAAGCCTCAATAAATTTAAAAAGATTGAAATTATTCAAAGCACATTCTCTGACCACAATGGAATACAATTAGAAGTCAATAACCACCAGAGACTGACAAAATTCACAAATACCTGGAGGTTAAACAACACACTCTTAAACAATCAGTAGGTTAAAGAAGAAATAGCAAGAGAAATTGCTAAATATATAGAGACGAATGAAAATGAGAACACAACATACCAAAACCTATGGGATGCAGCAAAAGCGGTACTGAGGGGGAAATTTATAGCACTAAATGCATATATTAAAAAGGAAGAAAGAGCCAAAATCAATGAACTAATGGATCAACTGAAAAAGCTAGAAAATGAACAGCAAACCAATCCTAAACCAAGTAGAAGAAAAGAAATGATAAGGATTAAAGCAGAAATAAATGACATAGAGAACAAAAAAACAACAGAGAGGATAAATAACACCAAAAGTTGGTTCTTTGAGAAGATCAACAAGATTGACAAGCCCCTAGCTAGACTGACAAAATCAAAAAGAGAGAAAACCCATATAAACAAAATAATGAATGAGAAAGGTGACATTACTGCAGATCCCAAGGAAATTTAAAAAATTATAAGAGGGTACTATGAACAACTGTATGGCAACAAACTGGATAATGTAGAGGAAATGACAATTTCCTGGAAACATATGAACAACCTAGACTGACCAGAGAAGAAACAGAAGACCTCAACCATCCAATCACAAGCAAAGAGATCCAATCAGTCATCAAAAAGCTTCCCACAAATAAATGCCCAGAGCCAGATGGCTTCACAGGAGAATTCTACCAAACTTTCCAGAAAGAACTGACACCAATCTTACTTAAACTCTTTCAAAACATTGAAGAAAATGGAACACTACCTAACTTATTTTATGAAGCTAACGTCAATCTGATACCAAAACCAGGCAAAGATGCTACAAAAAAGGAAAACTGCCGGCCAATCTCCCTAATGAATATAGATGCAAAAATCCTCAACAAAATACTTGCAAATCGAATCCAAAGACACATTAAAAAAATCATACACCATGACCAAGTGGGGTTCATTCCAGGCATGCAAGGATGGTTCAACATAAGAAAATCAATCAATGTATTACAACACATTAACAAATCAAAAGGGAAAAATCAAATGATTATCTCAATAGATGCTGGAAAAGCATGTGACAAAATCCAACATCCATTTTTGATAAAAAAACTTCAAAAGGTAGGAATTGGAGGAAACTTCCTCAATATGATAAAGAGCATATATGAAAAACCCACAGCCAGCATAGTACTCAATGGTGAGAGACTGAAAGCCTTCCCCCTAAGATCAGGAACAAGACAAGGATGCCCGCTATCACCACTGTTATTCAACCTTGTGCTAGAAGTGCTAGCCAGGGCAATCTGGCAAGACAAAGAAATAAAAGGCATCCAAATTGGAAAGGAAGAAGTAAAACTGTCATTGTCTGCAGATGATATGATCTTATATATGGAAAACTCCGAGAAATCGACGATACAGCTACTAGAGCTGATAAACAAATTTAGCAAAGTAGCAGGATACAAGATTAATGCACATAAGTCAGTAATGTTTCTATATGCTAGAAATGAACAAACTGAAGAGACACTCAAGAAAAAGATACCATTCTCAATAGCAACTAAAAAAATCAAGTACCTAGGAATAAACTTAACCAAAGATGTAAAAGTCCTATACAATGAAAACTACATAACTCTATTAAAAGTAATAGAAGGGGACCTTAAAAGATGGAAAAATATTCCATGTTCATGGATAGGAAGGCTAAATGTCATTAAGATGTCAATTCTACCCAAACTCATCTACAGATTCAATGCAATCCCAATCAAAATTCCAACAACCTACTTTGCAGACTTGGAAAAGCTAGTTATCAAATTTATTTGGAAAGGGAAGATGCCTCGAATTGCTAAAGACACTCTAAAAAAGGAAAACCAAGTGGGGGACTTACACTCCCTGACTTTGAAGCTTATTATAAAGCCACAGTTGTCAAAACAGCATGGTAGTGGCACAAAGATAGACATATAGATCAATGGAATCGAACTGAGAATTCAGAGGTAGACCCCCAGATCTATGGCTGACTGATCTTTGATAAGGCCCCCAAAGTCACTGAACTGGGTCACAAAGGTCTTTTCAACAAATGGGGCTGGGAGAGTTGGATATCCATATCCAAAAGAATGAAAGAGGACCCCTACCTCACACCCTACACAAAAATTAACTCCAAATGGACCAAAGATCTCAAAATAAAAGAAAGCACCATAAAACTCCTAGAAGATAATTTAGGAAAACATCTTCAAGACCTTGTATTAGGTGGCCACTTCCTAGACTTGACACCCAAGGCACAAGCAACAAAAGAAAAAATAGATAAATGGGAACTCCTCAAGCTTAGAAGTTTCTGTACCTCAAAGGAATTTCTCAAAAAGGTAAAGAGGCAGCCAACTCAGTGGGAAAAAATTTTTGGAAACCATGTATCTGACAAAAGACTGATATCTTGCATATATAAAGAAATCCTACAACTCAATGATGATACTACAGACAGGCCAATTATAAAATGGGAAAAGATATGAAAAGACAGTTCTCTGAGGAGGAAATACCCAGGGCCAAGAAACACATGAAAAAATGTTCAGCTTCACTAGCTATTAGAGAGATGCCAATTAAGACCACAATGAGATACCATGTAACACCGATTAGAATGGCTGCCATTAAACAAACAGGAAACTACAAATGCTGGAGGGGATGTGGAGAAATTGCAACTCTTATTCATTGTTGGTGGGACTGTATAATGGTTCAGCCACTCTGGAAGTCAGTCTGGCAGTTCCTTAGAAAACTAGATATAGAGATACCCTTCGATCCAGAGATTGTACTTCTCGGTATATACCCGGAAGATCAGAGAGCAGTGACAAGAACAGATATTTGCACGCCAATGTTCATAGCAGCATTATTCACAATTGCCAAGGGATGGAAACAACCCAAATGTCCTTCAACAGATGAGTGGATAAATAAAATGTGGTATATACACACGATGGAATACTACACAGCAGTAAGAAGGAACGATGTTGTGAAACATACGACAACATGGATGAACCTTGAAGACATAATGCTGAGGAAAATAAGCCAGGCACAAAAAGACAAATATTATATGCTACCACTAATGTGAACTTTGAAAAATGTAAAACGAATGGTTTATAATGTAGAATGTAGGGGAACTAGCGATAGAGAGCAATTAAGGAAGGGAGAACAATAATCCAAGAAGAAGAGATAAGCTATCATGGGTAAATTTAATGTTCTGGGGATGCCCAGGAATGACTATGGTCTGTTAATTTCTGATGGGTATAGCAGGACCAAGTTCACAGAAATGTTGCTATATTAGGTTACTTTCTTGGGGTAGAGTAAGAAAACGTTGGAAGTAAAGTAGTTATCTTAGGTTAGTTGTCTTTTTCTTACTCCCTTGATATGGTCTCTTTGAAATGTTCTTTTATTGTATGTTTTTATTTTTATTTTTATTTTTTTTAAATTTTTCATACAGTTGATTTAGAAAAAAAAAAGTTAAAAAAAAAAAAAAAAACAAGGAAAAAAATATGCAGAGCCCCCTTGAGGAGCTGGTGGAGAATGCAGGGGTATTGGCCTGCCCCACGTCGATGGTTGCTAACATGCCCACAGAGATAGAGGATTGGTGGTTTGATGGATTGAGCCCTCTACCGCCGAATTTGCCCTTGGGAAGACTGTTGCTGCAAAGGAGAGGCTAGGCCTCCCTATAACTGTGCCTAAGAGCCTCCTCCCAAATGCCCTCTTTGCTGCTCAGATGTGGCCCTCTCTCTCTAGCTAAGCCAACTTGAAAGGTGAAATCACTGCCTTCCCCTCTCCGTGGGATCAGACACCCAGGGGAGTGAATCTCCCTGGCAACGTGGAACATGACTCCTGAAGAGGAATGTAGACCCGGCATTGTGGGATGGAGAACATCTTCTTGACCAAAAGGGGGATGTGAAAGGAAATGAAATAAGCTTCAGTGGCAGAGAGATTCCAAAAGGAGCTGAGAGGTCACTCTGGTGGGCACTCTTATGCACAATATAGACAACCCTTTTTAGGTTCTAATGAATTGGGGTAGCTGGTGGTGGATACCTGAAACTATCAAACTACAACCCAGAACCCATGAATCTTGAAGACAATTGTATAAAAATGTGGCTTATGAGGGGGGATAGTGGGATTGGGGGTGGCTATAGGGATCACACTCCCATTTGTCTAGTTTGTGGATGGATGAGTGGAAAGGTGGGGGAAGGAAACAAACAAACAGACAAGGGCGCCCAGTGTTCTTTTTTACTTCAGTTGCTCCTTTTCACTTTAATTATTATTCTGGTTATTTTTGTGTGTGTGGTAATGAGGGTGTCGGGGATTGATTTTGGTAATGAATGTACAACTACGTAATGGTACTGTGAACAATCGAATGTACGATTTGTTTTGTATGACTGCGTGGTATGTGAATATATCTCAAAGAAATGAATAATTAAAAAAATATATGATTGTATATTTTACAAATACACACATTACTGAGAACACTGACTGCAATAATATATGTTCAATAAACATTAGCCAAAAAAAGTTTACCTCCACAATTTTTGATACTTTCAAATGGCCTACTTTGCAAATTACCTCTAATTATGAAATTATTGCTGCCCCTAATGTTCATTTAATCACATTTGTGTCAACATACCTTTATTCTATCTTTTAAAGAGAAACAGGGTCACTTTTTACCCTGCTCAGTGTAGGAAGACTCTAACTCCCTTGATGTTTGAGGATGAAGATTGATGAACTTCTCCTTGTTAATCATGATTTGTATCATCAACAGATATAGGGGATAGTTAATGTACTAACAGAAAGCAACAGACTAAAAAAGATACATTAAGAACACCGTAAATAATTGATTAATGCCTGAAAAGCCAAATTGATCATTCCTATTTCCTTTTTGGAACACCTCACTTTTAACTTTGTGCTTTCTGAACTGTCAAAAGTTCTCTTACATAGCAGTCTGGAACTATTTATATTTTGGGTATTTCCCTCATGTTTAAAAAATATATATAATATTTTGCCCATTTCCCTGTTTTGAGAAAGAAAGAAATGTTTGGTCTTATTTTCATCCGTTATTACAGGATTATAAATATTCTTTTCCAGTGCTTTAGTGTATTTTCCTCAAGGGATATCAAAATTTTAATCCTTTGACCTTTCCAAATAGTCTGTGGAATTGATTTTATCCTTACAAGATAAATGACTATCATATATGTGTTCCAAAATATGTTTTGAAACAATCTGCCAGTTTTGAAAAAATAAATAATAAGCATTAAATATACTAAGATCAAACATTGTACAATAACAGAGAAACCTGTTAGCACTGCTGTAATAGAATCTAGCGGGTCAACCTACACAATATCCCTGAAGCATATGTCTCTAAGAAGATTATCCATCATTGTAACCTTCCATAATCAGTTTCTACCTTGCTATTTTCTTTTAAAAAATGGATGTGGAATATATACAATGTGTACGTAACTACTAGACAGCAGAAGGACTGATAAAATATTGACCTAAAAAGTCAAACATCACAGCAAAGGAATGAATATATGAATGAGGTACAGTATGCTTTTCTCTGGAAAATAAAACTGAGGTACAAAATAATAAATTCAGAAAAAGAAGTACCTGGGAATGGTTTACACTACATTAGAACAAGTGTCATTCAAGCATATTAAAGAATAAAATTTCTGAAATAATCACCTAATCAGAGATTTTGGGCTGACACCAATAATTGGTACATAAAAAGAAGAAAATAACTTCAAATTCAAAACAGCCAACAAGATATAAAAGAGAGACAGATTGAAATGAAGTTTATTCCTGAATAACTGAAACAAAATCTGGAAATTTCTAAAACCTACTATCACCTGACTGAAATGGCTTTTAATTCATATTTTGCAAGATCTCACCTTGAAATAATGTGAGTAGAGGTGAATACTTGTAGAGAAGGGATCATAGGAAAGTCACATATTGGTATATCTGAACAGGAATCAGAGTTAAAAAACAATATAGTTTTGCATGGGAACTTCCAGACTCTCTTGCTTGTTACAATTCATGGATGCTTCTTGAGACCATTTGGTTAGTCAGCCGTAAAATAATAGCCGGAGGCAGTTACCATTTTACTACAGACATTACACATCAACAAGGCTGAACTGTCCATTTTTAGCAGTTTTCAATGAGTCAATGAAATCTAGTTTAATAGATTTTAAAGGGAAAAAAAATTCAAATCAGAAATAAACTGCATTAATCTTAGATCTTGAATGAAGTAATCTAGAATGCCCAAGTAGTTCTTTCTATTCTACCTGGAATGTTGGTCCTATGCAGAAAATAAGACTTAACTGACAACAAGTTTATTATGAAGTGCAGTTTTCAAATACCAGAATTGTCTCACTAATTTTACCTTTTCAGTAGCTCCAAGAAGTAAGTAATGGGTAATATTATTATACCCATTTTACAAGTAAAAAAAACTAAGTCCAGAGGGGCTCTGAGTTTTTCCCAAGTCATAGGGCTACAACTCAAACTAAGAAGACCCAACTCCCAATTTGTCACTGCTATCATTGCCCAGTCTTAACATGGTCAGTAAAAGTTATTTTCTCTGTTACTTAGCAGAATTCATAGGAATTTTCTAACGCAGATTCACAAGCTGCTGCTGTAACTATGGGGTATTGTGATGCTTCACAGTTAATATAAGGACAGATTGCTCTAAATCGTTCTCTAACCACATTTGAATTTGCCCCAGTAAGTTTAAATTATCAAAGATCATTTTAGAAAAAGGAGAAGTGTAAATGTTCATAGACTTCCTGGAGACAAGAAGGGTGAAGAAAACAATTTCAAATGTGGAAGAAACATCTGTAAATTTTTTCAAAGTCCATAATGAAATGGGAGCAATAATTATGCTATGGCACAGACACTAATGAGTTAATTTAATACCATAAAATAACACAGAACTTTCACTTGAAACTTGAGAATGTTAAAGACAAAACATTATAATAAAATGAAGATTTTAGTAATCTATATGGTGCTAAGACTACAGAAGAAAGAAGTATCTCCACAAAAAATTTTTCCTGTAATTAACAGAATCTGGTCAGTTCCGCTGACGTCAAAAAGTATTTAGGGAGAATAAAGACAATGATAGTGGTGGAAAACAATTTATTAAGGTATTAATTTATTCTGCTCTCCCTGGGATTTTAAAACTGTATCCAAATCAGTTTATTCTCTACTTCCTTGTCTCAGGGAATTTTTGCAAAATAAGCATACTGTGTATTTTATGAGGGGAATCTTGGAAGGATGGGGACCAATGGGGATGTCACTGAAGACAGTCGGAGAAATTTCCCCCGATGTAAAGAGGCTGGAGGTTGGTGGCCCTGAAGGTAGCAGGGACTCATGCACGGCTTGCTGGCAATGCCCAGTCATGTGGCAAAACTTTCAAGATGAGCTGTGCTGTGCATTGAGCAAAGCTGGAACAGACGCACAAGGTTCGCTTCATCAAAGATCTCCATACCTCAAGTCAGCACACAGTCTCCTGAGATTCTCTGAGGTAGCCAACAGGGACTTGCTGATTGGAAGGACTTTTATAAAGCTTTTGTAGTATATAAGGCACACTTCTAGGGGTCAGAGGAGGTAAAGGGGTAGGATTATTAAAGTTCAATGATTACTAAGACTGAATTTCCAACTGGCCTCATAGGATGGAGTCTCACAGTTAGAATTAAGTTAAAAAAATAAATAACTAAAAATGATTCAATCAACTTTATGTACTCACTACACAATTAATGCCACTAAAATACAGGTGAGTGGAAAAAAAAATTTCACAGCACTTACCTGTAGTAGGCTACAGGAAGAAAGAACGCAGATTACAAATGGGAAAATGAAACAAATACAAGTTGGCCTGATTTTTCTAACAACAGGTAAATATAAAATAGTAACATCAATAAGTACCAAAGTATACGGAAGAAATTACATCCTGTAATGGGGAGATATGCATTGGTTTAGGTGTTTCCTCTCCAAGAGGAAGGAAATTAGAAGATAAAAATACAGAGAAGCTTTGAGAAGAATTTTGAAATTTCATTCTCAAAATTATGCAAGCTAGGAAAACAATCCAGAATCGCATTTTACATAAGTTATCAGTATGCTGGCTTAATAAGATGCTATATCTAGATGAAACCTGGTAGGCAAAGAAATAAAGAAATCTAACTATTTATATGCATTTTTATATTTTTCCACAATTGAAAGACAATTCTCTCATACTTAAAAAGGAGGAAGAACGGAGTTTAGCATTTATAGGTTACAATGCTCTGGAGCTATGAAAAGATGATTCTTTCCAAATGCCCCTAAGGACTTCTCTTCCTCCATGTACAATTTATCAGTTTTTTTTGTGTGCGCAATTTGAATAATTTAAGGGAGTGAACCATGGGTAAGCACTGTAATAATGTATAGTAATATGGAATAGGTTTCTTTTTTGTTTTATGATATTCAACAGATATTTCACTTCTTATAACAATAAAAGGTTTATATATTTTGATTATTAGACACTGAGAGTTATTTATCACATGCTAATAACATATTTGGCTTTAAAATTTGCACATAAAACTTTTTAGGATAGCCTCTATTATTAATAAAAAGGTACTCCAGTTGGATTGCATATTTGGGGATCCATGATTTAATTAAAAAAATTATATATATGCATACACATACGTACATATAAGTACTTTCAATATATTACACATTAATATTGTATATATTAATGTTATATACATTGTTATATATACATGTATAATATGCTTATGTCATATTACACTGAGTTCTTGCCATATACATATAATCATCTTAAGTTCACAACCCAGTGAAAAAGTTATTATTGTTATCTCTCATTTATATACTTTAGTAAGTGAGTGATATAGTGGATGAAATCAATGCAATGAGATTCATTGCTCCTTTTGTTCCACTCAGAACTGACTGGAAGTGTTTATTAGAGAGACATCTAGTGTAATAGAGCAGGGGTTGGCAAACTATAGCCTGTAGGCCAAATCCTGCTTGCTGCCTATTTTTGTATGGCCCACAAGCTATCAGCTTTTCCATTTTTTAATGGAGAGGAGAAAAATCAAAAGAATAATAATATTTCGTAACACATGGAAATTAGATAAATTTCAAATTTCAGTGTCTATACGCAAAGTTTTACTGGACCCCAGCCACATCTGTTCATTTATGTACCGCCTATGGCTGTTTGCTACAAAGGCAGAGTTGAGTAGTTGCAAGAGAGATTGTAAGGCTCATAAGGTCTAAAATATTTACTACCTTCACAGAAAACATCTGCAGACCCCTGTAGAGTAAGGAAATTCAGAATATTAAATAATTATGTAAAATATAAATGGATGGGGGTTTGAAACAGTAAACCATGTGGTTATAATTTCTTAGAAATCTATTCTGTGTTACATCAGAATGAACAAACTGTAGTGAAACTTGGTCTTCAGTCTATTTCCAGTTTTCCAGAGTTCTGAGCATGGTCTCTTGATCAAGTTCTCTTTCATCTCATTATAAATCTTGGTCTCCACTCAGAATTAATTTCTGATGTTTCACCAACACACCCCCACCCCCAAACATCTGCACTGACACATCTTGACTCCTGTCACCAACGCAATAAGGATCTCCCCAGTCTAAGCCAAGCAGTAAGGGAACTGGTCTTAGGGGCAGCATATTTCCTACGTACAAGACTTTGAAACAGATAATTCAAGAAAGTTGCCAAACATTAGAAGGTGGTTGGACTTGTGTCTAACATTCACTCTAGTGTTCCTTGCTCTTGGCCAAACTGCCTCAGGGGTCAACTAAGCAACATCATAAGAAATTACATCAAGTAAGAATAGAAAAAAAGAGTATACATAAATACAGACAACCCTTTTTAGGTTCTAATGAATTGGGGTAGCTGGTGGTAGATACCTGAAACTATCAAACTACAACCCAGAACCCATGAATCTTGAAGACAATTGTATAAAAATGTAGCTTATGAGGGGTGACAATGGGATTGGGAAAGCCATAAGGACCACACTCCCCTTTGTTTAGTTTATGGATGGATGAGTAGAAAAATAGGGGAAACAAACAAACAGACAAAGGCACCCAGTGTTTTTTTTTTTACTTTAATTGCTTTTTTTCACTTTAATTATTATTCTTGTTATTTTTGTGTGTGTGGTAATGAAGGTGTCAGGGATTGATTTTGGTGATGAATGAACAACTATGTAATGGTACTGTGAACAATCGAATGTACGATTTGTTTTGTATGACTGCGCGGTATGTGAATATATTTCAATAAAACAAATATTAAAGAAAAAAGAGTATACATAATTCCTAAACAAAAATATGTAACAATTATATATTTACATTGTTATCAAATTTTCTCCTTCTAGCTATATGCTATAGTTTTAAAATATGATTAAAAATGGATGTTTACATTCGTATCACAATTTTGAATTATATATTTTAAATATAATACTATTTTTGAGACTTGGTGCAGAAAAACACAGGTTCAAAAACAGCATCTTAGTAAAAGAAATTAAGGACATTAATAACCACCCAGCAATAGTTGTAGGAAGTGATTTGCAATGTATATTATAAATTAAATTACATTAACTCCACAATTGAGGAAGGAGTAAGAAACTAGATATTTGCTATACCAGTCATTTAAGATGTAGAATTAATTACACAGTTTTAGCTTTCAGAAATAAAATTAAAAATAAATAATGCCTGCGAAAGCCTTCAAAATCACAAACACATGCAGTAACTCATTCTGGAATATTAGCACATAATATTCTATTTTTACTCAAATATTTTCCAATGCATTAATCAAAAATCTAAATGGAGATAAACACTTTCTTACAGAAGCATGGACAAGGCTAATCCCAATTATATGTAACAAATTTAATCACTTTGTAAATGCAACAACTTGATATTGTATATTTTAATTGACTTATGAAGTATGGCATAAATGTTATATGCATTATGTATTTGGGTCACAGAATTCTAATAATATGTCCTTTCTAATAAAATAGTAAATTCAAAGAACAGATGAAATAAATTTCTAATAATACAATATTTTGTGAATGATGTGTTATCTATTTTATACACGGCTAAGAAAATCTCTATCCCTAAGTATTTAACTTTCAACCAAACTCATGTGCCTACCAAAGGTAAGAAGTGAAGTACAGTAGTTTATTCCAATTAATAATGCAGTACCAACCAATAAGTGTATGATTAAGAAGCATTCATGAAAGGGAAACTAGATTACTTGCAAAGTTTTACTGAACAGTCGAAACGTTTAAAATCTGTGTCCATCCATTTTGCACCATTCAGAATTGAGGTTGATTCAGATTTGGACTTGGTTAAGCAGAGGAACTGATGGGGAGCCTTCTTTGATTCTGTTCAATTCAAGTATCTTCCAGATCCTTACATGTGGAAGAAAGAATACTAACATCTCTCTCACAGAATGCAGTCTGAATAGAGTGGAGAAGGCAAAGCAGAAGTCATAGATTTGATGAGATGGCCCCATACAATAAGTAAAGTTCAAATGATTTTGTTTCAGGAATCAAATATGTTAAAATACTTAATTAGTTTTTAGTTGCAAACCTTGGAATTTCAAACAAAATTTGAGGAAAGAAAGATACAGGGAAGAGACTTTCATTCATTTATTCACACATTCATTCATTCAGATTCAATGAGTGCTGACTATATTTGCAGCATTATGCTAAATGTTGTGCAAAGCACCAAGAAAAATAATATATGGTCCATGTCTTCTAAGCAACAGGAGCAAAACTAATTGTGCCAATCAGAGAAGAAATGCTTTGCCCTGATGATATAATGGTGACTCACCATCCCCAGAAATAAAAACTTACTTGTCAACATTCATCCCACGTTTCTTGAGTGCCTATCTGTGCTAGGCATGGTGGACATCATTGGGAACATTGCAGAGAATAAAACAATGTTCCCCCCTTTACAGAGTTCATAATGTACAGTTTAACAGGTAAATACATATTGCAGGAGGGAGCACTGTGGAGAAATACTAAACATGGTAAATGGGAAAGGGTGCTCTGTGCTAGGAGGCTTGGTGTAATTTCATATGGGTTGGTTAGAGAAGGCCTCTTTGATAAGGGAAAGTTTGAGCAGAGACCTGAAGAGAGTTCGGGAGTACAGAATGAGATGAGCGTTCTAGGAAAAGAAAGAGCAAGGCCAGAAGCCCTAGGCAGGAGTTTTTTTTTTATTATTATTTGGTATGCATTAGGGACAGGAAGAGGCAGGAAGCAGGTGGAGAGTGATGAGAGATGATGTGTAGTGGGGTATGGCTGGGGGGTGGGGGAATAGAGTACAGATAGGTACAGAGGGTACCATGGACCACTGTAAAGGTGTTGGTTTTTATTTTCAGTGAGATGGGAAGCCATTGGAGGGTTCTGAGCAGAAACGCTGCACTGTCTGGTTTACATTTTAAAACAATTACACCAGCTGAGATTAGGCTTGGGGAATGGGTTGGGGGACTAGAAGAGGCCATTTAGGAGAGCAATGCAATAATCTGGAACAGATTGTATCTTGGACCAGACGGATAACATTGGAGGTGGTGAGGGATGCTTGCATTTTGGATATATTTTGAAGACAACCAACATGATTTCCTAATGGATTGGATAAGAGATAGGAAAAAAAAGTCAAGAGGTTTGCAAGGTTTTTGGCGTGAGAAACTTGAAGAATGGATGAAGAAGACTGTGGGATAAACTGGTTTGGAAAGTAACAAAAGGAGTTAGGTTTTGCACATGCTTAGTTTTCAATGCTTATTAAACATCTACAAATACATCTGATAGCAGACTGAGGCCTCTGGTTGTCCCCTCCCTATACAATTATATATATATGACCTGTTACAGACACTTGGAAGCTCAGGAGTACCTGCAGTGGCTGGAGACAGGTATAGTCCATGGAAGAACTGGAAGGAAAGACATCTCAATCCCCTAAATGATACTGGGTGTTGCTAGGAAAGTAGAACAGGAGTGCATCCTTGACTCATGGCTTCCTTCCACAGCAGTCTTACACCCCTCAGAAAAGTGACGGGTTAGAAACATAGAAAATACAATCTTTCCTCTTTGTCAAAACTAAAATTTAGAAATGGGATTAATCTCAAATTTCAAAGGTGAACCAATGGAAAAAAATTACATTTGAATACAAAGGGACTTTTCTGAGCAATCAGAGAAGTCTTAAGACTGTTTCTCTAAGAAACAGTCATATTACATAATATTACAAGAGTCAGAGAAAAAAATTTACATAAAAATAACTTAAGAAGTTTTGCAAAGGCATTCCTTCCACAAAAACAGGACAATCTGATATCAGAAAATTTTGCTTTTAGATGATTCAAAAGTTCATAATGCTGCAAAAATAGTTTCAAGATTTTGAAAAACATAAGCAATAAAAGGTGGTGAAAATGATGAGAAAAATATATGAGAAGACAGGTACCAAAAAATTCAAACGTATGCATAACAAGAGGGTAAAGCAGACAGATGAGAAATAATCAAAGAAGTAATCAAGTTATTTAGCTGAAGACAGATTTATGCCTTTGGAACAAAAGGACACACAAAGAACTTAGCTATCTCAATAAGATATTGACTATTAATCATGTCTTTATATACATATTTTTTAAGATAAATAGACCTTAAACTTTTTTTTTTTAATCATCATTTTATTGAGATATATTCACATACCACGCAGTCATACAAAACAAATTGTACTTTCGATTGTTTACAGTACCATTACATAGTTGTACATTCATCACCTAAATCAATCCCTGACACCTTCATTAGCACACACACAAAAATAACAAGAATAATAATTAGAGTGAAAAAGAGCAATTGAAGTAAAAAAGAACACTAGGTACCTTTGTCTGTTTGTTTGCTTCCCCTACTTTTCTACACATCCATCCATAAACTAGACAAAGTGGAGTTTGGTCCTTATGGCATTCCCAATCCCACTGTCACCCCTCATAAGCTACATTTTTATACAACTGTCTTCGAGATTCATGGGTTCTGGGTTGTAGTTTAATAGTTTCAGGTATCCACCACCAGCTACCCCAATTCTTTAGAACCTAAAAAAGGTTGTCTAAAGAGTGCGTAAGAGTGCCCACCAGAGTGATCTCTCAGCTCGTTTTGGAATCTCTCTGCCACTGAAGCTTATTTCATTTCCTTTCACATCCCCCTTTTGGTCAAGAAGATGTTCTCCATCCCACGATGCCGGGTCTACATTCCTCCCCGGGAGTCATATTCCACGTTGCCAGGGAGATTCACTTCCCTGGGTGTCTGATCCCACGTAGCGGGGAGGGCAGTGATTTCACCTTTCAAGTTGGCTTAGCCAGAGAGAGAGGGCCACATCTGAGCAACAAAGAGGAATTCAGGAGGAGACTCTTAGGCACAAATACAGGGAGGCCTAGCCTCTCCTTTGCAGCAACCGTCTTCCCAAGGGTAAAACTTATGGTAGAGGGCTCAACCCATCAAACCACCAGTCCCCTATGTCTGTGGTCATGTTAGCAACCATGGAGGTGGGGTAGGCGAATACCCCTGCATTCTCCACAGGCTCCTCAAGGGGGCACTACATCATTTTTTTTTTTTTCCTTGTTTGTCTTTTTTCTTTTTTCTTTTTTTTTTTTAACTTTCCCTTCTTTTTTCAAATCAACTGTATGAAAAAAAAAGTTAAAAAGAAAACAAACATACAATAAAAGAACATTTCAAAGAGACCATAGCAAGGGAGTAAGAAAAAGACAACTAACCTAAGATAACTGCTTAACTTCCAACATGTTCCTACTTTACCCCAAGAAAGTTACATAATATAGCAACATTTCAGTGAACTTGTTCCTACTACATCCATCAGAAATTAACAGACCATAGTCATTTCTGGGCATCCCCAGAACGTTAAATAGCTTATCTGTTCTTCTTGGATTATTGTTCCCCCTTCCTTAATTGCTCTCTACTGCTAGTTCCCCTACATTCTACATTATAAACCATTTGTTTTACATTTTTCAAAGTTCACATTAGTGGTAGCATATAATATTTCTCTTTTTGTGCCTGGCTTATTTCGCTCAGCATTATGTCTTCAAGGTTCATCCATGTTGTCATATGTTTCACCAGATCGTTCCTTCTTACTGCCGCGTAGTATTCCATCGTGTGTATATACCACATTTTATTTATCCACTCATCTGTTGAAGGACATTTGGGTTGTTTCCATCTCTTGGCAATTGTGAATAGTGCTGCTATGAACATTGGCGTGCAGATATCTGTTCGTGTCACTGCTTTCCGATCTTCCGGGTATATACCGAGAAGTGCAATCGCTGGATCGAATGGTAGCTCTATATCTAGTTTTCTAAGGAACTGCCAGACTGACTTCCAGAGTGGCTGAACCATTATACAGTCCCACCAACAATGAATAAGAGTTCCAATTTCTCCACATCCCCTCCAGCATTTGTAGTTTCCTGTTTGTTTAATGGCAGCCATTCTAACCGGTGTTAGATGGTATCTCATTGTGGTCTTAATTTGCATCTCTCTAATAGCTAGTGAAGCTGAACATTTTTCATGTGTTTCTTGGCCATTTGTATTTCCTCTTCAGAGAACTGTCTTTTCATATCTTTTGCCCATTTTATAATTGGGCTGTCTGTACTATTGTCATTGAGTTGTAGGATTTCTTTGTATATGCAAGATATCAGTCTTTTGTCAGATACATGGTTTCCAAAAATTTTTTCCCATTGAGTTGGCTGCCTCTTTACCTTTTTGAGAAATTCCTTTGAGGTGCAGAAACTTCTAAGCTTGAGGAGTTCCCATTTATCTATTTTCTCTTTTGTTGCTTGTGCTTTGGGTGTAAAGTCTAGGAAGTGGCCTCCTAATACAAGGTCTTGAAGATGTTTTCCTACATTATCTTCTAGGAGTTTTATGGTACTTTCTTTTATATTGAGATCTTTGGTCCATTTTGAGTTAATTTTTGTGTAGGGGGTGAGGTAGGGGTCCTCTTTCATTCTTTTGGATATGGATATCCAACTCTCCCAGCCCCATTTGTTGAAAAGACCATTATGGCTCAGTTCGGTGACTTTGGGGGCCTTATCAAAGATCAGTCGGCCATAGATCTGAGGGTCTATCTCTGAATTCTCAATTCGATTCCATTGATCTATATGTCTATCTTTGTGCCAGTACCATGCTGTTTTGGCAACTGTGGCTTTATAATAAGCTTCAAAGTCAGGGAGTGTAAGTCCTCCCACTTCGTTTTTCTTTTTTAGAGTGTCTTTAGCAATTCGAGGCATCTTCCCTTTCCAAATAAATTTGATAACTAGCTTTTCCAAGTCTGCAAAGTAGGTTGTTGGAATTTTGATTGGGATTGCATTGAATCTGTAGATGAGTTTGGGTAGAATTGACATCTTAATGACATTTAGCCTTCCTATCCATGAACATGGAATATTTTTCCATCTTTTAAGGTCCCCTTCTATTTCTTTTAGTAGAGTTATGTAGTTTTCTTTGTATAGGTCTTTTACATCTTTGGTTAAGTTTATTCCTAGGTACTTGATTTTTTTAGTTGCTATTGAAAATGGTATCTTTTTCTTGAGTGTCTCTTCAGTTTGTTCATTTCTAGCATATAGAAACATTACTGACTTATGTGCATTAATCTTGTATCCCGCTACTTTGCTAAATTTGTTTATTAGCTCTAGTAGGTGTATCGTTGATTTCTCAGGGTTTTCTAGATATAAGATCATATCATCTGCAGACAATGACAGTTTCACTTCTTCTTTTCCAATTTGGATGCCTTTTATTTCTTTGTCTTGCCGGATTGCCCTGGCTAGCACTTCCAGCACAATGTTGAATAACAGTGGTGACAGCGGGCATCCTTGTCTTGTTCCTGATCTTAGAGGGAAGGCTTTCAGTCTCTCACCATTGAGTACTATGCTGGCTGTGGGTTTTTCATATATGCTCTTTATCATGTTGAGGAAGTTTCCTTCAATTCCTACCTTTTGAAGTGTTTTTATCAAAAAGGGATGTTGGATTTTGTCAAATGCTTTTTCAGCATCTATTGAGATGATCAATTGATTTTTCCCTTTCGAGTTTTTACTGTGTTGTAATACATTGATTGTTTTTCTTTTGTTGAACCATCCTTGCATGCCTGGAATGAACCCCACTTGGTCATGGTGTATGATTTTTTTAATGTGTCTTTGGATTCGATTTGCAAGTATTTTGTTGAGGATTTTTGCATCTATATTCATTAGGGAGATTGGCCGGTAGTTTTCCTTTTTTGTAGCATCTTTGCCTGGTTTTGGTATTAGATTGATGTTAGCTTCATAAAATGAGTTAGGTAGTGTTCCATTTTCTTCAATGTTTTGAAAGAGTTTGAGTAAGATTGGTGTCAGTTCTTTCTGGAAAGTTTGGTAGAATTCCCCTGTGAAGCCATCTGGCCCTGGGCATTTATTTGTGGGAAGATTTTTGATGACTGATTGGATCTCTTTGCTTGTGATGGGTTGGTTGAGGTCTTCTATTTCTTCTCTGGTCAGTCTAGGTTGTTCATATGTTTCCAGGAAATTGTCCATTTCTTCTACATTATCCAGTTTGTTGCCATACAGTTGTTCATAATATCCTCTTATAATTTTTTTAATTTCTTCAGGATCTGCAGTTATGTCACCTTTTTCATTCATTATTTTGTTTATATGGGTCTTCTCTCTTTTTGATTTTGTCAGTCTAGCTAGGGGCTTGTCAATCTTGTTGATCTTCTCAAAGAACCAACTTTTGGTGATATTTATCCTTTCTATTGTTTTTTTGTTCTCTATGTCATTTATTTCTGCTTTAATCCTTGTTATTTCTTTTCTTCTACTTGGTTTAGGATTGGTTTGCTGTTCATTTTCTAGCTTCTTCAGTTGATCCATTAGTTCTTTGATTTTGGCTCTTTCTTCCTTTTTAATATATGCGTTTAGTGCTATAAATTTCCCCCTTAGCACTGCTTTTGCTGCATCCCATAGGTTTTGGTATGTTGTGTTCTCATTTTCATTCGTCTCTATATATTTAGCAATTTCTCTTGCTATTTCTTCTTTAACCCATTGATTGTTTAGGAGTGTGTTGTTTAACCTCCAGGTATTTGTGATTTTTCTAAGTCTCTGATGGTTATTGACTTCTAATTGTATTCCATTGTGGTCAGAGAATGTGCTTTGAATAATTTCAATCTTTTTAAATTTATTGAGGCTTGTTTTATGTCCCAGCATATGATCTATTCTGGAGAAAGTTCCGTGAGCACTAGAAAAGTATGTGTATCCTGGTGATTTGGGATGTAATGTCCTGTAGATGTCTGTTAAATCTAATTCATTTATCAGATTGTTTAGGTTTTCAATTTCCTTATTGGTCTTCTGTCTGGTTGATCTATCTATAGGAGAGAGTGATGTGTTGAAGTCTCCCACAATTATTGTGGAAACATCAATTGCTTCCTTTAGTTTTGCCAATGTTTCTCTCATGTATTTTGTGGCACCTTGATTGGGTGCATAGACATTTACGATTGTTATTTCTTCTTGCTGAATTGCCCCTTTTATTAGTATGTAGTGGCCTTCTTTGTCTCTCAAAACATCCCTGCATTTGAAGTCTATTTTATCTGAGATTAATATTGCTACACCTGCTTTCTTTTGGCTGTAGCTTGCATGAAATATTTTTTTCCATCCTTTCACTTTCAGTTTCTTTGTGTCCCTGTGTCTAAGATGAGTCTCTTGTATGCAACATATTGATGGTTCATTTTTTTTGATCCATTCTGCAAATCTATATCTTTTAATTGGGGAATTTAATCCATTTACATTCAACGTTAAAACCGTGAAGGCATTTCTTGAATCGGCCATCTTATCCTTTGGATTATGTTTGCCATATTTTTCCCTCTCTCTATTAATATCCTTTATTGTACCCATACCGAATCTCTTTAGTACTGAACCTTTCTCCAAGTCTCTCTGTCCTGTCTTTGTTTCTCTGTCTGTAGGGCTCCCTTTAGTATCTCCAGTAGGGCAGGTCTCTTGTTAGCAAATTCTCTCAGCATTTCTTTGTCTGTGAAAAATTTAAGCTCTCCCTCAAATTTGAAGGAGAGCTTTGCTGGATAAAGTATTCTTGGCTGGAAATTCCTCTCTCTCAGAATTTTAAATATATCGTGCCACTGCCTTCTCGCCTCCATGGTGGCTGCTGAGTAGTCACTACTTAGTCTTATGCTGTTTCCTTTGTATGTGGTGAATTGCTTTTCTCTTGCTGCTTTCAGAAATTGCTCCTTCTCTTCTATGTTTGACAGTGTGATCAGTATATGTCTCGGAGTGGGTTTTTTTGGATTTATTCTATTTGGAGTTCGCTGAGCATTTATGATTTGTGTATTTATGTTGTTTAGAAGATTTGGGAAGTTTTCCCCAACAATTTCTTTGAATACTCTTCCTAGACCTTTACCCTTTTCTTCCCCTTCTGGGACACCAATGAGTCTTATATTCGGACGTTTCATATTATCTATCATATCCCTGAGGTCCATTTCGAGTTTTTCAATTTTTTTCCCCATTCTTTCTTTTATGCTTTCATTTTCCATTCTGTCATCTTCCAGGTCACTGATTCGTTGTTCAACTTCCTCTAGTCTTGTACTATGAGTGTCCAGAATCTTTTTAATTTGGTCAACAGTTTCTTTAATTTCCATAAGATCATCCATTTTTTTATTTAGTCTTGCAATGTCTTCTTTATGCTCTTCTAGGGTCTTCTTGATTTCCTTCATATCCCGTACTATGGTCTCATTGTTCATCTTTAGGTCTTTGAGTAGCTGCTCTAGGTGTGTCTCTTCTGGTCTTTTGATTTGGGTGCTTGGGCTTGGGTTATCCATATCGTCTGGTTTTTTCATATGCTTTATAATTTTCTGTTGTTTTTGGCCTCGTGCCATTTGCTGACCTTGATAGGGTTCTTTTAGGGTTTGTAGACCAGTTGAAGTCCTTATCTCTAATTTATCAGATCTACAGCTTCGTGGAGTACACTTTCTCTAACTAACCAGCAGGTGGCGTCCACGAGCCACCTGTTCTCCACAAGCCAGATCTCCCCTGCTTAGCCTTTTTGGTGAGTGGGGGAGTGAGTCTTGTGGGGCCCAATTGGTGTCCCAAGCTTGCGTGTGTAGTTGGTGTTGCCTGCCCTGTATGTGGGGCGTGTTTCTGGGCAGTCGGGGAGGGGGGGTGGCCCTAACAATCAAATCTCCCTGATGATCCTAGAGTTTTAAAGCTACTGCAATAGTCTAATCCTTCAGTTCAGTCCTGCCACAGTTTGTCTCTGCCACTGACCCAGAAGTCTTTGGTATTGGCGTATGGCTCCTGAGACTTGCAAGTGGGCCCCTCTTCCAGGCTGTGCACCCCGGGTCCTCTGTTGAGGGATGACTGTGCTATGTCACAGGTGAGTGCCATCCCCCCAGGACAGTTCTGGGCTGCTGGGCTGTGTTGGGAGGCTCCCAGTCTGCTCAAATGATGGCTGAATGGGGCTCTGTTAATTCACACTGCTCCCCCTTCCCAGCTCTGGGACATTCAACTGAGGTTGCAGGGAAGGCTAATGTCCACGCCCAGTTTTGTGGTGTGTGCCTGTTATTTGAAGCACTTCCGTCACACTGGGTTGTCTGGGGCAGCTCTGGGCTATGGGGCTGGCGATGGGCAGGAGTGTTTCCTGTCCACCAGGATGGTGGCTGTGAGCGGACACCCCCCTTTTCTTGGGAAGTTGTGTTGTTTAGTGAATTTTCTCAGCCACTGGATTATTGCCTTTTGTCTCAGAGCTCTCTTAGTTCTGCTCTTGACTTGACGTGCCCAAATTTCAATTCTTTGAAGCTTTCTGTATTGAGCTTCTTAGAGTAATTGTTTTAGAAAAAGCAAAAAGGATTTAAAAAAAAAAAAAAAAAAAAAAAAAAAAACGGCCCTCCTCAGAGATCTAATGGGTTATTGAAATGCTAATAGACAAAGCAACCAGGGCCATTAAGGAAAGGTGCCCAGGGCAGAGAGATCAGCCTTGCTTCGGGATTTGCATATGCGCCTCAAGGCCTGATCTCCGCCCTTCCCCTTTCTGTGTTCACCAGAACTCCAAAAATCCTCTGCTTTTATTTTGGAGTTTTTCGTGTTGTTTTTTTTCTATGCCTGTCTCCTCTCTGCTGGGCTGGCTGCTCTCAGAGTCTCTGGTGTCTGGTCTCAGTCTATCTATGGTTGGAGTTTGAATCAGTAGAATGAGTTTCCGATAAGAGCAGCCACTGCAATTCTCCCTTCTCCTTCCTGGAGCTGACAGCCCCTCCTCCCCCGGGACTGAGCCTGGCAGGGAGGGGCGCGGGTCCCCTGGCCGCAAAAACTTACAGATTTCGCTGACCTCAGCAGTTCCACGTTTTCATGAGTGTTGTATGAAGTATGCCCAAAGACAGATTGCTCTGTGGTGTCCAGTCCACGCAGTTCCTGGCTTTTTACCTACTTTCCTGGAGGAGTAACTAAAACATACAGCTCACCAGTCTGCCATCTTGCCCCGCCTCCCCTTAAACTTTTAAGACATGAAAAAAGGGCTTATCAAAATTAATTTTCTTTAAATAATAGCTTTGAGGTAGGAACACAAGATGTGTTGATTACAAAGTTTCTTAACTTATTTTGTACAATCCCTATTACCTTTTCTACATTATTTCCAATAATTCACTTTAATATCCTACCTTTTACTCTTCACTAAAAATTGAAAATAAAGCAAAGAAAGAGAAAAATAAAATCTGATGTAGGAAAGGCAAAATGGGAGGTATTCACTTGTAGTTAATCCACAATAATCAACAGGAGACAGTTTTTTGATTTGAGAAGAAACAAACCTTTCAAAGAAAATTATGAAGAGAACATAGTGTCCTAGTAAATAGAAAAGAGAGGCTGTTCAGGTGACAGTGTGGAATTGTTTTCTAAAACAATTCAGTGATGATGGTGTAGTCTGAAAAGGAAGATAAAAGAAAAAACCTGAATTGCAGTGACACTTAAAAACGCTAAGGCTGTTGTGGGAACTCTGATATAAACTGCAAAGGAATTAGGCCTTGTTATCTAGTGTTTGAGGAAAATGTACCTAATAAACATTAGTTTGTAGGAAGGATTTGCTGTAGCTACCACTATTAACATTTCATACACTTATAAAAAGTCAGAGTTAAACAGAACTTATTTGCAATCTAATTTCACTCATGTATTTCCGAATATGAATTGGGTATACTGCGTGCCAAGCAATATTCAAAGGAGTATTCAAAGGAGTATGAAACTCACAGTACAAGAAACTCACAAATAAAAGTGGAATGTGTTATCATGAAGAAGTGTAAAAGGTGCAGTAAGAGCTGTCTGAGACACTCAAGGAAGACTTCATTGGGGGTGGCATTTGAACTGCATTGGACTTTGATAAACTGCTCTTCATCAACTGGAAAAGTAAAGGGACAAGCTGACCAAGGACATTCTGGCACTCAGAGAAACTAAGCAAATATATGAAATATAAAAGAGCAAGATATACTTAAGGAAGTTAGTAGTTAAGATTATCTGCTAACAATCCAAACAACATTTGATGCATGAATATTCTCCACAAATTCTGAGATCTAATAATAATTTTGGAATCTCCAGCAACTGTAAGCTTTAAAGAAAACTAAAATATATAGATTTAAGAAGACGTTCTCTTATGGGGAAGAATCATACACTAGTTTGACATACAAATGAATAAAATAATTGTAATGAGTTAAAAATTTCAACCATGTCTAAAATTAAACAACAGCAATAACAAGCAAAACAGGAATAACATGAAAATAAGAATAATAAAACAAATATTTGTGATAATCTATTGCCTTAAACTTAGACTTACTGCCCTTAGGCTTGACTTACTACCCTCCAAAAACAAAACCTCATGTGACACTATTCATCATGTACACCTGCAACTTCTCCCTGTGACAGTCACTCCTGACTTAGCTTCTACCTAAAAAAAATCATAATTTTACATCTGGCTCAATGACTGACTCTGCTCTTCTTCTGTGTTTCTAAGCAGTTCAAAAGACACAGACATTTTCAAATTCCCTAGAAGTAACTGTGTTACTATATAATATAAACTATATTAGACGGTGTCAAAAACATTTGTTTATTTTTAAGAAAAATAAATCCTTACAGCACAGATATTTTTAAATTAAAGCCACAAAATTATTTTCCACAATTATAAAGCAATTCAAATGGAATTTTGAAAACAAAATCTTTGTTGCTGCAGTTGTATATATGAAAAAAATCTATTGCTTATACATCTTACACAACAAAATATATTGTTCAGTGAATAAATTTGCTTATTAAATGCCATTATAAGAGGATATATGATTTAAAAAAAAACAAGGACTTAAGATCCCGATGCCTAACTGCAAGTTTTGACAACAAGATTTAGAACATAGTTCTCTTTAAGTATCTGCAAAAAATGCTCTAATAAATTTAGGATATGTTTGAAAAAGTTTGAAAAATATTTCCTAAACTGATATAATAAATACATTATAAGGAATGATCACGTCCCAGCAGACTTTAACTTGCAGTTTATAAGCAAATGGGCATGAGATACTTTTGGCACTAAAAGGTTTGAATAGGGATGTTGATAGAATTACTGCAGTTGTCATCCTGTAAACAAACTAACAGGAGGTTTTAGCTAATTAGTTATTATTTAATCCAATGGTCCATTAAAAATTATTATATGTCAAAATAGCATTATATTTAAAATAAACAATATCTATTAATATAGTTTATATTATAGTATATACTAGTAAATATTTGTATATTACTAGTATAATTTATACCATATTTAATATATATTACATATATTTAAGATTAACCTACTAAAAAAGTTCCCTGAAAGAAGGATTCACATCTTTATATACACCATAGAGACTAATATAATCATTACAAAAATGAGGAAAAAAAGAGTTCTTGAATAAAGGAATGAATGAATCAGAGTGCATGTTACTCAGAAAAACAACTTTGTTTTAATTATCATCATTACTTCTGGTGGTTACTTTACTACACAAAGTGACCTTTGTGATTAAATGTAATTCATTTTTCTTGAATACTGAATAACCTTTATATTCAATTGAACAGAAAGAATGCATCTTGGCATATATCAATCTCAAAACTACTGAAAGAATTTGGATAGTAATTCTGAAAGAAAAAATATATACGTAAGATTCCTGATGGGAGAGAAACTTACAAATGAATAAATAATTGAATGAAAAAATTGATGTACGAATGTATGAAAGTTAAGAAAGAACTATGAAGAGTCTAACTAAGGAGGATTTTTGGAATGGCAGCTTGAAGAGCTCTGTAGACCCCATCCTCAGCAAAATAATCCCAACTGGTAACAATTATTAAAAAAAAAACAAGTCATTTAAAAACTCTGGAAATTTCCCTAAGGACAAACAACAAATGGAGAAACATTTATTCAAGAAAATCTATGAAACTTTGGTAAGAACAGCAAGGTTGTGGAATTTGAGCAAAACTCCACTCCTTTCCTCCCCAGTTCTGGTTCACCAAGCTCTACTCTGTGTGGGTGCAGCCAAGAACATGGGGCTCCTTCTCCCCCAATCAAGGGCTAGAGCGTTTCCTTGGGAGGGGGATGTGTATTTCTCATTCCTTTCCATAGCTCCATGTGGCAGAGGCTCTATTCCAGGGAAGTACAGCTGAGAGGTTAGGAACTTCCTTCTTCCATCCAGCCACCAGTCATAGGGTAGAAGCTCTACCCCAGGTGTAACAAGAAAAGAAGACTGGGCTCTGATCTCCCTTCATCAAACCTGCTCTTAGGGTGGAGGTTCTCCATTAGAAGAACCAAGTTGAGAAGATCAGCACTACTGCCACCACCCAGTACCGTGCTCAGACAAGGGTGTCATTCTGAGAGAAGGGGATGCTGTCCCCACCTCCGGCTGCAGAGTAGTGGTGCAGGGGTTTTGACCAGAGAATAGGCAGGGCATAAGAACAGAGAGTGCCATACCTTCTGTTAAGGGGACTGAATTTATTTGGAATAGAGGTTCAGAAAATTCATATATTGATGCTATCAAAATAATGGTGATTTTGGGGATGAGCTGATAGCTCCACGATAGCAACAAGTAAAACAGGAAACAAGCTGGAAGTTTAACAGAGAGAACCAAAGATAGAGCCAGCTAAGAAGAGCCCTACCTGGATAAAGTAAGCATCAAAGATAGGCTTTAAAGATGATCCTGGCAATGGAGCCCAAATTTAATTAGAACAGACTACAAAGCAAATCATACAATAGGACCTTGTTGAAAACAATATAGCATTGGCTAGCAATTAGTTGAAAATAAAAGCTAAGTGTGATACCAAGAAAGACAGAACAACCAGAAGATTAACAGGGGAACAGAAAATAAGAAGCACTGTTAAAGAAAGTCTGGTAAAACCACTGTTATAGCAAGGAGGTTCCTCAGGAAGCTAAGTATAGATTTGCCATATGACCCAGCTATTCCATTGCTAGTTATATACTCAAAGGAACTGAAAGCAAAGACAGAAACGGACATTTGTAACCCGATGTTTATCGCAGCACTATTCACAATTGCCAAGAGATGGAAACAGCCCAACTGTCCATCAACAGATGAGTGGATAAACAAACTGTGGTATATACACATGATGGAATATTATGCAGCTTTAAGACAGAACAAAGACATGGAACATATAATAACGTGGATGAACCTTGAGGACATTATGTTGAGTGAAGTTAGCCAGAAACAAAAGGACAAATACTGTATGGTCTCACTTAAATAACACTAATAAGCAAACTTTGAGAGTTAAAAGCTAATAACACAGGCTACCAGAGATAGAAAGAGGATAGAGATCAGGCATATGATGCTGAAGGACTACAGAAATGTTCAGCAGAAATGACCGTACAGATCCAGAAATGGATAGCATAATACTCTGTGATTGTAGCACAGTATTGTAAGTACATGGAACCAAGATATCTGTGAGTAAAGCTGAAAGAGTGGGATAGGGGAATGTATGACACCAGAGGTAAAGACAGATGATAAAGACTGGGACTGTATAACTTGGCAAAAACTGGAGTGGCCAATGACTGTTGCTAAATGTACAAATATAAAAATGTTCTCACATGTGGGAGAACAAATGAATGTCAACCATCCAGAGTATTGACAAAAAGAGATGGTATTTGAAAAAACATAATCAAAGCAAACTGGAGTCTATGGTCAACAGTAACATTCCAGTATGCTTCCATTAAATGTAACAAAGGCAAATGTAACAAAGTTAAATGTGTATAAGAGGGGGATATAAGGGAGGAATACGGGAATCTTGGTAGTGGTATTGTTTTTTTTCCTTACTATTATATTGTATTCTATGACATTTTTATTTTTATTTTTATTATCTTTTTTATTATTCACCAAAAAAAAACACTTTTTCATAATAATCAATATGTTCAAGTGCTGACCATGGTGATAAATGTACAACTATAAGATGATGCCATGAACAACTGACTGTACACTGTGGATGGCTGTATGTTATGTGAATATAAATAGAGGTAAAAGTGCTGGAGAAAACATGGAGAGAGGGATGCACCTATCTACTGTTGATGAGGAGGCAGAATGGTGTAGCCTTTCTGGAGGTCAGTGTGGTGGCTCCACATGAAGCTGAGTATGTGGGGCCATGGGGTCCTGCAACCTCATTGTGGGGTGTGTATTTGGAGGATCCGGGAGCAGAGACATGGGTGGACATTTGCATACTGGTGTTTGTGGAAGCAGTGTTCATGATTTGCAATGGGTGGAGGTGGCCTAAGGGTACACTGACTGAGGAACAGAATGGTGAACTGTGGTGTATGCATACAAAGGAATATTGAGCAACTACGAGAAGGAGTGAAGCTGTGAGACATGCAACGAGGTGAATGGATCCTGTAGACAGCATGTTGAGTGAAGTACACCAGAAACCAAGGCAAATACTGTTAATGCCTCACCAATATGGACTAACTACAATGTGTAAACTCAGAATTAAATCTTAGAGCACAGCCTAACAGGGAAATGATTATTGTAATGGTCCCTAGATCATAAGCTCTTACAGCAGTCAAATCTATTCCTGAATTGTAATGGCTATCTCCAAACTCTGAGATGTTGATCCCTTAATGTATAACCTGATTGGTCTCTAGAACACTGGGTATCTGTGTTACACCTGAAACTCAAAGCTAGAGCTCAGAAGATGTGAATATCAGTATTAGTGCATACAGCAACTGTTAAAAAAAAAAAAAAAAAACAACGAAACAGAGCCCAGACTTCAATTAGAGATATGAATAAAGCAGATCTGGTTAAGACTAGAGAAAATCGGGCCAAAGGGTAAAGGTTGAAACTGACTGTGTTCAAACTTCAACTTACGTGAGCCCAAGGGAAGAGAGATGTATTTGGTGTAGGATCTATATTTTCTAAACAATATAACTTCTACAGTCAGTTTGTTCAAACACTACAATCGCATGGAACTTTGAATAGGAAGTGAGCTATGGTAGGTCTGTATAGATTAGAACGAAATAGCAACATATCCTAAAGTAATTTGGGTGGAGAATAAAAATATATATTTGGGGTCCCCCTGAAGAGCTGGGGGAGGATGCAGAAGTGTTGGACTTCCTCACCTGGATTGTTGCTGATGTTCTCACAAACATCGGGTACTGATGGCTTGATGTGCTGAGCCTTCTGTCCTGGGGCTGGCCCCTATGAAGCTTGTTGCTGCAAGGAGAGGCTAACCCTGCTTATAATTGTGCCTAAGAGTCCCCCCCGAGTGCCTCTTTGTTGCTCAGATGTGGCCCTCCCTCTCTCTAACTAAGCCACCTTGGCGGGTGATCTCGCTGCCCTCCCCCCTACATGGGACCTGACTCCCAGGGGTGTAAATCTCCCTGGCAACGCAGGGTATGACTCCTAGGGATGAATCTGGACCTCGCATCATGGGATTGAGAACATCTTCTTGACCAAAAGGGGGATGCAAAATGAAACGAAAAGGAGCTTCAGTGGCTGAGAGATTTCAAATGGAGTCGAGAGGTCACTCTGGTGGACATTCTTACATACTATATAGGTAACACTTTTTAGGTTTTAATATACTGGAATAGCTAGAAGTAAATACCTGAAACTACCAAACTCTAACCCAGTAGCCTTGACTCTTAAAGATGATTGTATAACAGTGTAGCTTATAATGGGTGACAGTGTGATTGTGAAAAACCTATGGATTGCACTCCCTTTTTCCAGTGTATGGATGGATGAGTAGAAAAATGGGGACAAAACCTAAATGAAAAATAGGGTGGGATGGGGGGGTGGTGATATGGGAGGTTTTTTTTTTAAATTTTTAAATTTTTATTTTTTATTCTGATTCTGATTCTTTCTGGTGTAAGGAAAATGTTCAAAAATAGATTAGGGTGATGAATGCACAACTATAAGATGGTACTATGAACAGTTGATTGTACATCATGGATGCTTGTATGGTATGTGAATATTTCTCAATAAAACTGAATTAAAAAAAAAAAAAACAAACCCCACTGTTATCACAGGGTGGGGGTTGGGGGATCAGGATGACCATGTGCATGCCCAAAACTGTGTCCCAGGAGTGAAATCAAGAGTCTGAATGGTGCAGGGAATAGACTTCACTGAAAGAGTCCAGCCAACTCACTAAACAAATAAACAAAAAGAAGCAAACAACAGCAATCCCCAGGGTTGGAAGTAGGGATCAGTATCCAAAGTCACTGCAATATATACAATATATTATCTAAAGTGCTTAAGATTCAACTAAAAATTATGAGACACACAAAGAAATAGGAATGTGTGACTCATTCATAGAAAAAAAGAAGCCAACTGAATTTCCTTTGGGGGGCCCAAATTTCAGACTAACCAGACAAACACTTCACAGGAGCTATTATAAATATATTCAAAGAATTAAAGGAAACCAGGCTGAAAGAAATAAAAGAATGTATGATGACAATGTCTCATCAAGTAGAGAAGAAAAATAAAGAAACAGAAATTATTTTAAAAAACAGAAGCACATCATTCTGGAGTTGAAAAGTATAATAACCAAATTGAAATTTCACTAGAGGGGCTCAAATACGTATTTGAGCTGTCATAAAAGGGAATCAGTGAACTTAAAGAAAGACCAATAGAGATTATGGAATCTGATGGGGAAAGGATGAAGAAAAATGAACAGAGTCTCAGAGAAGTGTGAGACATCATTTAGTATGAAAACATATGCATAAATTGGAGTACCAGAAAGAGAAGAGAGAAAGGGATAAAGAGAATATTCAAAGAAATAATGACTGAAAACTTCTCAAAGTTGATGAAAAACACCAATCTACACATCCAAGCAGCTCAATGAACTGCAAATAGGGTAAACACAAAAAGATACATGCCTACCCACATCACAGTTGAAATGCTGAAAGACAAAGAAAAATTTTTGAAACAGCCAGAGAATAATGACTCAAACTATAGGAGAGCCTCAATAAAATTAACAGCTTACCTCGACTTCTCAAGAGAAACACTGAAGGACAGAAGGCAGTGGGATGACACACTCAAAGTACTAAACAATGCAAAGTCAACAAAGAATCTTAATATATTAGACAGAAAATCAGCAAGAATATGGAAGACATGTACTTTAAAAAAATCAACAAATAGTTATAGAACATTTTACCCAACAATAGCAGAATACACATTCTTCTCAAGCATACATGGAACAATCTGCAGGACAGACCACGTGGTAAACCATAAAACATTCCTCAATAAATTAAAAAGGTTGAATCATGTAAACTATGTTCTCCATGCAAATGGAATGAAACTAGAAATCAAACCAGAAAGAAATATTGGAAATTCAAAAAATGTGGAAATTAAACAACATACTACTAAACGGGACAAAAAAATCACTATGGGAATTACAAAATAATTTGAGATGAATAAAAACAAAAAACAGAACACCAAACTTATGGAATGCAAAAAAGCAGTGTCTAGATGGAAATTTATAGCTGCAAATAATTACATTAAAAAGAGGAAAGATCTGAAATCAATAATCTAACCTTGCACCTTAAGAACCAGAAAAAAGGGAGCAAACTAAACCTAAAGCAAGCAGAGGAAAGGAAATAAATATTAGAGTGGACATAAATAAAATATAGAATGGTAAAACAATAGAGAAAATCAATTAAACCAAAAGTTGTCTCCTTGAAAAGATCAACAGAATTGGCAAACCTTTAGTTAGACTGATTAAGAAAAAATGGGGATGACTCAAATTACTAAAATCAGGGTGAAACAAGGGACTATCGACCTTACAGAAATAAAAATAATTTTAAGGTAATCCTAGGATAAAAAAATTTGAAAACTTAGATGAAATGGAAAATTCCTAGAAAGATACAAACTACCAAAACTAACTCAAGAAGAAAGAAATTATGAATAGACCTACAATTCAAAGTTACCCCATTAGTAATGAAAAGACTTTACATAAAGAAATGTCCTGAGCAGATTGCTTCACTGAATACTTTCAAAGCTTAAAAAGGAATTAACATCAATTCTTCAGAATTCCTTTTAAAAACAGTAAAAGAGGACACATTTCTCAACTCATTCTATGAGGCCATATACAAAAATCAGACAAAAACAACACAGAAAAGTATAGTTCAAAATTTCTCATGAATATAGACCTAAAAAAACCTCAAGAAATAATCTATGAAATAACATATTAAATATATTAAATATATTTATAATTATTATTATAATAATTCAATAATATATTTAAAAGATTATATGCCATGACCAAATGAAATTGTTCCAAGGATGCAAAGTTGGTTTAACATCCAAAAATCAATAATGTAATAAACTGAATCAATAAAGTAGAAAAGCCATCTGATCATCTCAAGACACATAAAGAGCATTTTACAAACCCCAACACCTGCTCACAATAACACTCAATGATCTAGGAATAGAAGGAAATATTCTCAGCCTGATAAAGGGTATCTATGAAAAGTCATACCCAAAAGGTCATATATTTTATAATTCTCTTTGTATTAAATGATCATAATTGTTGAAACCATAGAGACAGAAAGTTTATTAGTGGTTGCCAAGTGCTGGGTGTAGGGGATTTACTGTTAATGGGTAAAGATTTTCTTTTTAGTATGATGAAAATGTTCTTAAATGATGAATGCACAACTTTGTGAAAATACTAAAAATCAGTGAATTACACATTTCAAATGGGTGAATTGTGTGGAATGCAAAATTATATCTCAAAGTTTTTTTTTTAAGTCTATTGAAATTCTTATAAATTTTGGAATATCAGAGAGCATACTTTTTCACTTTTTTTCATTTTTTTTTTTTTTTTTTTTAAGCAGGCCCTAATTTATTGCAGAATTTAGAAAAACAGAGAGGAGGGAAATATCTATCAAAAAGGGGGAGGGATTCACTTCTAATCAGAACGATCAGTCATTTTAGAAACTACTGTTTTAGAATTTTAAGGTTTTAATAGTTTTTAACTATCGAGTATTTCTGGTCTTTCTGCCCAGTATCTTAGTTACTAGGTGGGACAGAATAGGCATAAGAAAGAAACACTGTGCTATGGGCCTCATATCTGTCAGAGGTGCAGACCCAGATTTCATAGGAAACTCAACAGGACTGTTACCTCAGTGGTGCAATTCATATGAATTCATTCATCTCTTCATTTATCCATTAAACAAATACTTGGTGAGTGCCTTCTGTCAGTCAAGCACTATGCTAGCTACTGAGGATACAACGGTGACCAAAATTAGGAATGCTTGACTCCATGTTTGACCTTTTATCCATTTTTGCATTTTTTCAGGTATTAATTCAACAAACATATATTGAGCATCTATATTGTGCAAGATATTTTAGAGAACAGAGATTAAGAGAAAGTTCTTCCCATAGCAGCTGTTTATTTTGGACAAGCAAACACCTAATACAGTGTTATTAAGTGATCTAACAGAGATATTTATTAATTTATTGGTATGAAGAAAACTGAAACAGAGGATCTTACCTGACCCTGGTTTGAGGCATGGTGGGAGGAAAAGGATAAGTCAGGGAAAACCGTCTGGACAAGGTAATGCTCAGTGGATGAGGAAATAGCTCTTCCAAAGACAAAGGGAATTTCAAGTATAAAACAATGACTGGGATGTAGGGTGCAAAAGCAAGTAGCAAGAGATGGAGTAGAGAGGTTGGCAGGCACCTGATAATCAAGAGTTTGGGGGTCAATAATGATAATTTGGGATCTTATGCTTAAACAATAAAGGACCTTTCAAAGGTAGAGAAAAGAGTCAAATATCTCTTAATCTCACATATGCTCAGTGTTATATTGGACTACTTGGTTTTGCCTCTATATTGGTTTTATCAAGTTGCACTGTAATTATTTGTCTATATTTCTGCCTTTCTATGACATCTTGAGGTCATCTAAGAGAGGGGACATGTACTATTTTAAATCTTTCTCACGCCTATACAATAGTTCTTTATGATACTTAATAAATGTTTATTGAACTCATGATGTGCTTTGTGGCTTCCCATGAGTATAGTATTTGGCTTTTACAACTGAACTGTAGGAGAATGATTAGAATTTTTGCATTCTTGAGGCAAGAGTTATAAAGGATGCATTTTGTAAAGCTCGCAATGACTCAAAAATCAGTTTCTAAGCTAAGTTCTTTATTTCTGTTGGTGCTTGAACCTGTTAGGCAGTCCATTTTTCTAAGTTATGGCTCATGGCTGTGAAATAGAACTGTGACTGAGATCTGGCCTGCTTCTACCTGCTCATTCTTATCCTGTCCTTTCTACCTCCCATCCTGATGCTTCCTGGTTCTTGATTTTTTGCAGTTAGGTGTTTAACACCCTTTACCAGGGAGTTTGTCTGTGGTTTGGCCTTTCCCTTTGCAAAAGCTGCTCCGGCCACAGCTCTCTCCTTATTGTCATAAGGTTATCTTTCTATATCCCAATGTGGCTCCCTTAATCCTACTATATGTGTCCATATATAACACTGATTTGCAAAACTATCATTTCTTAGATATGACACCAAAAGTATAAGCAACAAAAGAAACAACAGATAAATCTGATTTCATCAAAATTTAATACTTTTGTGCATTGGAGGAAATTATCAAGACAGGGAAAAGACAACCTACAGATTAAGAAAAAATTGCTGCAAGCTCTACGTTTTAGTTTCCTAGGCTGCTTAAAGCAGACACCATGAAACAGGTTGGCTTAAACAATGGGAATTTATTAGCTTACAGTTTGAGGTCAAGAAAATGTCCAAATCAGGTTATCATCAAGGTGATGCTTTCTTTCTGAAGACCTGCTGCTGGCGGTCCTTGGCTCCTCTGCTACATGGCAAGGCACATGGCAGCGCCTTTGCAGTATCCCTTCTCTTCCCCGTTTCACTGCTTTCAGCTTCTTGCTTCTGTGGTTCTCTCTCTCTCTCTCTCTCTCTCTCTCTCTCTCTCTCTCTCTCGCTTTTGTGGTTCTCTTCCTCTCTCTCTCTCTCTACCCCTACCTCTCTACCTCTCTCTTGCGTATTCATTCTATTTATAAAAGACTACAGTAATAGGATTAAGTCCCATTTTGAATGATATGTGTCACATCTTAAGTGAAGTAGTCTCACCAAAAGATCGTACTTACAATGGGTTCACACCCACTAGAGTGGATTCGAATTAAGAACATATTTTTCTGGGGTACATACAGCTTTGAATCACTATACTCTATTCTGACCTCAAAATGACACGTTATTTCCATATGCAAAATACATTCATACCATCACAATATCCCAAAAGCCTTAAGTCATTTCAGTAGCAACACTAATTACAAAGTCTCATCAAAATTAGTTATAGGTGTGGTCTGTCCTGGGGCACAATTTCCCTCTGCCTGTGGATCTGTGAAACCTAGAGAACAAATTATCTGCTTCCAATATACAAAAGAGGAAAAGGCATAAGATAAACAATCCCATTCCCATAAGGAGAAATTGGAAGGAAAACAGGGGTCATGGGTCCCAAACAATTTTGAAACCCTGCAGGGCATACTCCATTAGATTTCAAGGTCTGAGAGTCATCAACGGAACGATGTTTTGTCCTCTGGGCCTGATGAAGTGGCAACCCCATCCTTTCCAAGTGCTTGTATACCAGTTATGCTTTCCCCAAACACTGGGGTGAAGGCTCCACCCTCTTCAAGCAGCAGGGTGATGGCCAGACTCTCCACAATCCCCAAGGAATATGCTTCACCCCTTCTGTAGACTGAAGTAGCAGCACTCTTCCTGAATAATGGGGCAGAAGGCCTGCCCTCTCCAAGTAATGGGGCAGACTGGAGGTTGGCAGGCTGTTTCCTCAGAGCATACTGGAGGTCGGGTGGCTGGTTCCTCCACTCTAGGGCAGACTATTACAGGTTTATCTGGCAAAGACTCAGCAGAATACAAGGTTTCAATATTTCCACCAAGTTTGGGACTTTATTTTACATTGTAAGCTGCTCACACAATGAGACTCTGGGTCTGGTTTTCCAAAATATCCAGTATGTGGCTACATGAAATAAGGTTTCTTTCAGGGTACACATAGAAACTTCCACATACTTCATGTGGTGCTGAAGTTGCAAATTTGAAGCCTTAAACTCATCTCTTTCTTTAATCAATATATCAAGTGTATTCAGGAACAACCAGCCAATACTATTTACTTTTTACCTCCAGGCAACTCTGTTAGGGTGTCAAAAACACTCTTCACCCATAACCTTGCCTCTTTTAGACATTTGAGTAACCATATATGGTGGTGATACTTTGCACATCTCCAACTCATGCCATGGACCATAAGTGCCATCTTGATTATTGGAAATAGAGTCATTAGTGCCTTTGAATCTAATCAGATTAGAGAACCAATTCCAAAAACCCCAGAACCAATTCATATAGCTCATCCTTAAGATCCTGTTTCTCAAGAAGCATTCCCAGCACCAAAACTGTATTAGTCAGGGTCTTCTAGGGAAACAGAACTGACAGAAGACATTTGTAAATATTATGAGATTTTTGTAAGAATTGTCTAATGCAACTGTGGAGATGCACAAGCCCGAATTCCATAGGGCAGGCTGCAAGCTGGGAACTCCAATGAAGATTTTCAATGAATTCCCCAGGAGAAGCTGGCTGGCTGAAGCAGAGATGGGAAGTCTCTCTTCTGACTGCTGACATCATGACTTCTCCTTTTAAAGCCTTCAGCTGATTGGCCGAGACCTCCCTCATTATTAAAGTCAATCTCTTTAGTTGATTATAGATACACTCAGCCGTAGATGCAATCAACTTACTGATTATTTAAGTCGAGCAACATCCTCACAGTAACAATCAGGCCAGTGCTTGCTTGACCAAACAACTTGACGCCAAACAACTGGACACCAAAACCTGGCGAAGTTGACACATGAATGTAACCATCCCACCACAGTCCATTCCTTGTCAACCTGCCAGCCATATACTTCACCTTAAACCACACTTAATCTCTAAATAAAGACAATAACAGTCATATTTTTGCTTAACAATACTCAACTGGCCTGCATATGTACAACCAGAAACACACTAATCCTCCCCAGAATATGAAAATAACAAGTGTTGGAGGGGATGTGGAGGAACTGGAACTAAGTTGCATTGTTGGTTGGAATGTAGAATGGTGCAGCTCCTGTAGAAAGCAATATGGCAGTTCCTCCTCATAAAGTTAAACACAGAATTACCATATGATCTAGCACTTCCACTTCTAGGTATATACCAAAGAAACTGAAAAAAGGGTCTCAGATACTTATATACCAATGTTTATAGCAGCACTATTAACAATAGCCAAAAATTGGAGGCAATCCAAGTGCCCATCAACAAATGAATGAACAAAATGTGGTAGATATACACAATGGAATATTATTCAGCCACAGGAAACAATGAAGTTATGAGACATGGTGCAACACGAAAGAATCTTGAAAAATTATGCTCAGTGAAATAAGCAAGGCACACACAAACAAATATCGTATAACATCACTTACAAGAAATGACTAGACATAGCAAATGTGCAGATACAGAAAGCAGATTAGACATTACTGGGGCAATGGGGGAAGGGAAAGCGGGAGAGTTTGTTTTTAAAATAAAAAAAATTAACACTGATATAAAGCTTACAAACTATACTCCAGTTTGAAAAAAAAAAGGCTTTTATGCCATCTAAATCTAAATAAACTGCCAATGACCACCACCATTGGGCAGATTTGTATGCAGAGAACTTTGATGCTGACAAGAAAACAGCTTTTATTGAAGCAGACCTCAAAATTGAAATAATGGAGATTTCAATGGGAAATATTTTCAAGCAAAGATTTCTAATAAATATAGTTGAGTCAGTTAAGCCCACCCAGTCTCCTGCTTTCTAGTCTGTAGGTTCATCCATTGACCCAGGCCTGGCCAACTTCAAACACCTGAGAGCTGACCCAGCGACCCCATCAGGGTGTGAGCCAAAGGTCCATCAGGCTGGATATAACCCAGTAGGAAGCCATGACTGAAACAGCACAGAATATATTCAAAAACAGGGTGGAGAAAAGAGAACGGATTTTGTTTAATGATTTTTCATAATTCTTTAGAAAGAGGGGGAAAGTAAATATAATTTTTATTCAGCCAGAGAGGAAGGGGAAACATTTACCCTAAAATCTAAGAAAAAACATAAGGTGGACTTAAGAAAAAAATACCCCTCTCTGTTTTATTCATTTTTGTATATTTTCTTATCTCTTTACATCTTATCTTTTTCCAAAAGTATTGAGACAGCTTATAGGTAACAGTGGAGGAAAGGATGGAGGAAAATGTGAGAGTGCTAAGTTGTGACAGGAAGAGAGCATACAAACTGACACACAAAGCCATGTTGGCTGAGCTCTATGCTTCCTCCTAACAAAGCCAAAAGGGAGGTAGGCTCATGGGCTAATGCTCACTCTCAAAGAATAGGAAACATAGTACTTCAGTGGATGCAAATATTTTCTACTAGTATTTGTAGGAATATTTATGCCACACTTCTTGTGGGTACCCTAGCTGACATGATTGACAAGGTCTCCAATGACATTCTTGAGGGAAATGTGTTGATAGATTTCATAGCCTATGTTTCAGTAGCATCTTTGATAAAGTTGAAGTTATAACAGCAGAATACAGTTGCATGTGAGGTCAAGGTAATCTGAGATATCACCATAAATTATATATTATAATACATAAAACAAAACAAGAACTATCATGTCCCAAAACAGATTTTATGAGTGAATTAAAAGGCAATTTATTTGGGGGCAAAACCAGTAATACAAACTCACTAGTAATTACTGAATATTACCAAACATTTTCACAGAAGTAATGCTAAATATGAGATTAAAATTCTGTATCCATGAGAAAAACAAAGTAGCAAACTCCGCAAACAGGTTTGGAATAAAAATTTCCCAACTTTCTGAATTACCTAATATAAAAGGAGTTTGCAATTTGAAGTTTTAGTCCCCTCTAGGATAAACACTGAGAAATGAGAAGAAACACTTTGAAAAATATATTCAACCAAATCACCTAATGAAAGCTGTACCCTTGATACACTCTAATCATTTCCTTATTGACATATTTATATTTATAAGCTTTAAAATTTTAGGCCTTAATATTCTCCTGGGAAGTCTCTCAAAAAGAACATTCTGTCAAAGACAATCTATCAGAGCATCTGGAAAAAAAGAGGATGTGAAAGTGGGTCCAGGCAAACTCTTACAGTCAACTTTTTTCAAAAGATGAAGATTGTAAATTATGATCAAGGCTTCATCATGCCATGGACTGAATACAGGTAACTCTGAGAAACTTTTTCATAATAGGAATAATATTTGATGCAATCATGCAAATCATTTTTAAAAATTATGCTTCTACTGACTGCTTTCCTTTATCTAAACCTAGTGAAAGAACAAACAAAATCATCACTTTGGTATTTAAGAGCAGAGTTTGTGAGGGAGAAATACTTTGTATGGTTAACAATCTGTCTAGGAATTATTCCACAGGTAACACTTATGATAACACCAGTTTCAAGCTCAGCTGGCACCCTACCTCACTACCCCCAACTTCTATAAGCTTTCTCTACAAAAATATATTTGCTTCATCAACATGTCATCTAGGATGGTTTCTAAAAACAAACATCAGTGAAAAGTTATGAAGAGCCAATTTAAAAAATCATGACTCCGTAAACATAGCTCCTCGTTAATTATTGTCTTGACATAAAAATAATTTCTTTTACACATGAAGTTGAAAAGGTAGGTACGTGCAGATTTCAGTCTGAAAAAGTAAGTGAATGGAAGTGGTCTAATTTTAAGAGTAATGGTGACATTTATTATGAAATATTCTTAACTTATAAAACCTGGATTTTTGTGAAAATCAACTAGAATTATAACAAGTACATTTTAAGTTGCTACATTCATAAACAAGACCCCCATACATGCAAAAAAAAAAAATTACTGATGGACATTTACAGGAGATTCCAAAGGAATTGAATTTGGAAGATTCGATTTAGCTAGTTTTTAGCTGGTCTGCTAGCAGTAAGTGTCAATATTATTGAGGGAGTCATCAAAATTCAATCCTCAGCCACCAAATAGAGAACAAAACAAAGATAAAAGCAATTTGAACAGAATATGGGAAATTCTGCAGTATTCCTACTTATTTACGCCTCAAAGAGAGTTTTCAATGAAGTAATAAATATAATCATAATCATACTTTTACCTATGAGAATGTGAACTTGTATTAAATAATTTCCTCTTAGAAGCTATTATACATATGCATTGCAAGTGATTCTTTATGACAGCTGTTTCCTTTATAAGCAAGTATACAACCTTCTAATTGATTATTAGATGTTTTAGGCTAAGGGTGAAGTTTCAAAATAAAATACTGCTGGACTTCAAAATATATGATCATTAATGCTTTTTGTTGCACTTAACAAAGAATATATTTATACATTAGCTATCCTTAAGTCTTCATATCACATGTACTAGCATTTTTAGTCATATTTATTCCCCAACTTTAATAGACTAAGTAGAATGCATTACTGTATTGATTGAGATGGAGATAGCTTTTAGAAAAGTTTTAATCTCCCTTATTCCTCTTCCTTTTCCACCCATACTGCCCCCACATACACACACATGAGTAAATTATAATTTCTCTATTGAAAGTAAAAGGGCTCAGAGGAATAAAGAACTGGCAACCAGGTACTTTGTTTAATGCTCAGTTATTCTCTTTAACATGACTCAGAAAAATCTCGCTTCAGTTTCCTTGAACTGGAAAGGCAATTCATCGAAGTTAATTGAAAGTGATTGTATTTTACAGGCTTTCCACTCTGTTCTCGGCCTGAGAATCACAAGACGCATACGAATTCTCCTTACACAGCCAGTAATCATAAGAAGTGTGAATAACCCCTGTCTTAGTTTGCTAATGCTGCAGAATGCAAAACACCAGAGATGGATTGGCTTTTATAAAACGGGGATTTATTTCGCTACACAGTTACAGTCTTAAGGCCACAAAGCGTCCAAGGCAACACATCAGCAATCGGGTACCCTCACCGGAGGATGGCCAATGGCCTCCGGAAAACCTCTGTTAGCTAGGAAGGCAGCTGGCATCTGCTCCAAAGCTCCGGCCTCAAAACGGCTTTCTCCCAGGACGTTCCTCTCTAGCAAGCTTGCTCCTCTTCAAAACATCACTCCCAGCTGCACTCCCTTTCCTCTTTGAGTCAGCTCATTTATATAGCTCCACCAATCAAGGCCCACCCCGAATAGGTGGGGCCACACCTCCATGGGAACATCTCATCAAAATTATCTCCCACAGCTGGGTGGGGCACACTCCAAGCAAATCTAACCAACACCAAAACTTCTGCCTCACACAAGACCACAAAGATAATGGCATTTGGGGGACACAATACATTCAAACCGGCACATTCCACCCCCTGGCACCCAAAATGACATTATCTTTCCAAATACACAAAATACATTCATTTCATCACAGTATCACAAAAACTTAAATCATTTCAGTAACAAAAGTTAAGTACAAAATCCCATCAAAATCAGTTTAGGCTTGGTCAGTTCTAAGGCATAATTTTCCTTTAGCTGTGGATCTGTGAACCTAGAACAAGTTATGTGCTTCCAATATACAAAGGAGAGACATTCATAGGATAAACATTTCCATTGCCATAAGGAGAAACAGTAAGGAAAACAGGGTTAACAGGAGCAAAACAGTTCCTAAAACCCACAGGACAAAGTCCATTAGATTTCAAAGTCCGAGAGTCATTTACAGAACAATGTTGCATCCTTGGGGCTTGAGAGAGTGGGAGCCTAACCCTTCCCAAGGGCCTTTTCTGCAGCCCGTTCCTCTCCAAACACTTAGGTGAGTGCTCCAACATTTCCACACATTGGGGAGACCACCTTTTCGGCCCCACCCTCCTCAAACATCGGGGCAGCTCCCGGATTCCCTTCCATCTCCGGGTCACACGCTCAACCCCTTCAGAACAGTGTGGTGGCAGCCAGGCTCTCCCCAATTCCCTGGAAATGTGCTCCACCCTCTTTGGGACCTGAGGTGGCAAAACTCTTCCAGAGCATCGAGGCGGAAAGCCCGCCCTCGACCTCCAGGGCAAACTCACCCTTTCCATGCATGTGGGCTGCTCCGCTCTCCCAGCCCTAAACCTCTTGACTCCAGACCTCAACCTCCATGGCTCTGTCTTTGAAGAGATTTTTCCTTTAATTTTTTCCTTGTCTGTCTCCTCCAGTCCAGACCGGCAATGGCTCCATCTATAAAGTTCTCGCAAAAGTTCTGTTGGCTTTGCATGAAGCATGCAGGGGTCAAAGCCATCAGACAATAGGAGTTTCCACAAATCCTTTCTGCTTAACTCCTTATCCAATCTTGGCTTGTCCTCAGGTTGGGCTGTAGCTTCTGGGATTCTACCCACTGGAAGCCCGTAATTTTCCAAGCCATCAACTTCTGGTTTCTTTGAACCCAAGAGTTCAGTTCTAAGTTTCTCTCTCTCTGCTCGCATTTTACTATAAGCTGCAAGGAGAAGCCAGGATACGTCCTCCACACGTAGTCTGGAGATCTCCTCAGCTAAGTATTCCAAGTTGTTGCTTCCAGATTCTTCCTTCCATCTGACACCAGGACTCAATTTTGCCAAATTCTCTGCCACTTTAAAACAAGGATCGCCTTTCTTCCAGTTTACAACACATTCATCATTTCTGTTCAAGTCCTCATCAGAAGTATCTTTAGAGTCCATATTTCCACAAACAGTCTCTTTAAAGCAGTTTTGGCCTTTTCTGTCAAGCTCCTCACAACTCTTCCAGAAATTCCCCCTTATCCATTTAAAAAGCCGTTCCAACATGTTTGGTATTTGCAAACTCAGCAGCAAAAGCACCCCACTTCTCTGGTACCAAAATCTGTCTTAGTTTGCTAATGCTGCAGAATGCAAAACACCAGAGATGGATTGGCTTTTATAAAACGGGGATTTATTTCGCTACACAGTTACAGTCTTAAGGCCACAAAGCGTCCAAGGCAACACATCAGCAATCGGGTACCCTCACCGGAGGATGGCCAATGGCCTCCGGAAAACCTCTGTTAGCTAGGAAGGCAGCTGGCATCTGCTCCAAAGCTCCGGCCTCAAAACGGCTTTCTCCCAGGACGTTCCTCTCTAGCAAGCTTGCTCCTCTTCAAAACATCACTCCCAGCTGCACTCCCTTTCCTCTTTGAGTCAGCTCATTTATATAGCTCCACCAATCAAGGCCCACCCCGAATAGGTGGGGCCACACCTCCATGGGAACATCTCATCAAAATTATCTCCCACAGCTGGGTGGGGCACACTCCAAGCAAATCTAACCAACACCAAAACTTCTGCCCCACACAAGACCACAAAGATAATGGCATTTGGGGGACACAATACATTCAAACCGGCACAACCCCATTCTGGGAAGCACTGTGCAAAGGAAGAAAAGTCTGGCCAGCTCTATAGGAGTAGCTGAAATCTTACCATCAGATTTGTATACACTAGCATTATTATTTACTTCAAATACTCTTCTTTAAAGGAATTTAAATTATCTACATTTCAAATATAGAGTCATCCAATGTAATAGTATTCATGAAATCACAGATGTGATATTTTATTTTTTTTCCTAATACAATGCATTATTGCCTTAAAATAACAGCACCTAAAATGATCTCACATACCACCAATGGTACAGGTAACACTTGTAGTGAAAATAAGACAGCCCTATATAATTGTTCACCCTAATATTTTCCTTTCTTTTTCATAATAGAAATTGATACAATATACTAGCATCAAATTTAGAAACACAAATTAATGTTCATTTTAATTTCCTGCTTGCTACTTATTCACTGCAGTACATATCATTTAAAATTTTTAAATATTTTAAAAAACAACGGCAGCTGAGTTGATGTATTGAACCTAAAATACTTGTTGCCTTAGTCTCATATTTGGACATTAATGAGCTGTGGGAAAGTTGTATTTCATACAAAATAAAGGTGTATAATATAGAAACATAGGACAGGCTAACATGCAGGTTCCACTTGGATTCTTTCTTCCTGAATACAAACAGCCACTGTGCTTCTTATGGCTGATAAGAGTTAAAGTGACTTTTTACTCCATTAGGGAGTGATTTCTATGTGCAAGGGAGAAGGAAAGATAACAGGCAGGTCAATAAGGCAATTCTGCTACTTGTGTTACACAGAAAAATAATTATATTTTGAGTTCTTGATTTTAATTTGATCCAATGTCTCCTCTAGTATATTCCACTCCTTCCACAATAAATGTTCAAACTACCTGACTATACATTTACTATGTGCTGAAAAAGATAGAGCCTGTTAGAGCTTATTGTTCCTGAATGCTGATGGAGTCCTAAAAGAGCTAAGAGGACAAAATGAGCTCATAACATGTCATATTAAAATATCAATGTCCTCATGAACTCAAAACTGTCCAAACTTGCCTATAAATATCAAAATCTGTAATGCTTCTAAGTGTTCACCTTAACGTTTTCATGAGAACTTGTAGTGAACTCTTCCTAGCATACAATTTCTTTTTGAAATATTGTGATTAACTAACAACGCTAAGCAAAACATTTACAACATTATAATAACAAATGATAGAAAAGAAAGCATGGATTCTAACCACTTTGTCCTCCTTTGAGAAAGCATCCACAGAAGCAGAGTAAAGAAAGAAGAAAAAGAGAAAAAAATTAGTAAGGCATACATTACTAATTAACTTAAAGAAAACAATTACCTATTTCTTCAAAGTGTTAAAACACAGTTATTTTGAAAAGTAAATAGTTACTCTTCTTAAAAAATATCCATTATTCAGTCCTGCATTGAAAACGTACAGACACAGGTTCAGATATAGGTTAGACACAAGAGTTGGCCATGATAATTTCGTAAATTTTTAGAACTTGGATAATTAAATCTACATTTAAGACATTATTCAGAAAGAAAGTTATCTACTATCACATGTTATGTACCTCTTACTAAAAAGAAATATTACTGTTAAAATATAGTCACAATTTGGAATCATCTAAGGATAGGAAATGTTTGTAAAAAATATAAATGGGAAGAGAAATATGTTAACTACTGTAGTCATAAACTATTCCCAAAGTCATATATTTATTTGTAATATACATTTCAATATTTATAATGTCATGGAAAATCAACTTTATAGAATTTTTTTGTCTTAAGCCCAAGATTAAATATTTTAAGTTACCTTCCTTTTATTTTGTTCCTTTAAAAATTTTGTCCAAGGTTGGATATGTTTCATAAAGATGAATGAACCTCATTAGGCCCAGGTGTCCTCTCCAAAGTATAAGTAACTGCTAGGTCCATTTCCCTTAAACATAACCTCCTTTATAAAACCAAAATTTGATCTTAATAATTTTGATATATAGTTAACTGTACTGCTACTGGCTTGTCTCAAACCTAAAACGGGAATTTAATTAGATTCAACAGCTATGGGCACTGAGACAGCACTAGCACTCAGCTGACATGGACCCCACTGTTTACTGCCAGCACCTTTTCAGATTGGCCAGTGCCCCTACCACATGGGTTGTTAAAGATTTTGAATATTACCCCCAAATCTTGTCCGTTAGAATGAATTCCAAAGTAGTGTGTTTAAGGGCATTAAAAGGGGAAACTTTACAAATCAATCCTATGCACTTTTTATGGGCCACGCTATTTTGATACCCAAGCTTATTCTAGAAAGACTTTAAGGTGGATTAACGAATAAATTTTTGGAGGGAAAAAGGAAAACTTATGTGACCATAAGAATAGAACCCAACGAAAACTTAAAAAATGCGTGTCAGAAAGGCCCAGATATTATTTTTATTAATTTCTTATAACAACCATGAAGTAATTGTTACTATCCCGTTTCATAGACAAAGAAATTGTTGACAGAATTATCCTCCAAACTCACAGAGCTAATAGTAGTCTCATCTTAAAGTATAAGATGTTATCTATTATATTGAGAATCTTAATTCCATTAGAAAAGATTTTAGAATACCCTACTTAGAACTCAGACAAACTACCAAAAAATTCAATGTCAGTTGGAAGGTTCTTTTTAATTTTAACTGTGATTTTCCCAGTTAGGAAAATATAAAGAGTGTTTAAAACTTTCATGCTATTTTTAAATATAACTTCATGTCATATTAAATTCTATATTTGATGAGATAAGAAATACTTGGGAATTCATCAGGTATTTGATAATCACAGTTGCTCTATATTATATTGCAGAACCTATATCAAAAACCCCACCCAGACATCCCTGTAAGTAATTCTACTGTACTATCATGGGGATATAATAAAATACAACAGTAAAATGTATTCTAGACTAAATATTTGTTAGAATTAGCCTAATATCTTGTAAATAATAATATTTGGCCCTAATATATCAACATTCTAATGCCACAAAAATTGCATATATTTAAAGCACTGACATGAAAGAGAAGTACCTCTAATTTAAGCCAAATAAAAATACTGTATCAGTTATGAGAACATATCTCATAGAGAAGAAAGTGAGGAATGCAAATAAACAAATCCCCCCAAAGTGTATTTTTTATATTCTTTAAATATTTAAATAATTAGATTTAAATGAGATGAACCTAGCATATTTCTTTAACATAATAGCAAATATGAAATTACTCATCATAAATGCTAATGATGCTTTTTATATTATCTTTGGTTAAATTTAAAGCAGCAGTTTACCCTGCATTTTACCTTCATTCAATCTGAAATCAATGTTGCAGAAATTAAAAGTAAACATTTTAACAAGAATTGGTCCATGACAACTTTCAAGAGTTTTATAATTCATGATACTAAATTTGCATTTACTACATTCTTCAGAAGATAAATTTATTCCCACAGGTAATCTGCTTTTATTTTTGAATGGGATTTATGAAGATCTGCACATACTTAAAATACCTTTATATTTTTTTCCATCATGATTCCACTACTAAAACCTTATGAAAACACAAGAACAAAACCTGGAGAGGTGTATTAGTGTGTATATTTACTTATGTGTCTAGTTTATATCAAGCAAGCGTTTTGTTGTTAGGAAGGGTTAACGGATATACTGGCATTCCAGCGCCCCTTGCGGGCACTGGATTACTCACGTTGTTCGATCGCAGAGACACGCGGCCGCCGCAGCGCGCACAAAACTTGGTGCGGCAGTAGGAGCACAGGTGGCCGCACCCATCAGCAAACTTTGTTTTATGGCAAATTCCACAAGTTGGCGCATCATCTTTATGCTCGCCCTGGTAACGCCGCGCTTCTTCTCCTATTTTTCTCACTTGTTCCTTATAGCTTTCAAATTGCTGATGCAATCTCCTGGGCAAAAGAGAAAATGGTGGCAAACTAAATAAGTGATGGAAGACAAAAGCAAAAATAAACAACAACATTTTTTCTTAACAAAATGGGAATGTAGCTATTGAACCAAAGCAAGACGTACAAAGCTATTTTTCCCACTTACCTTACCTCTAAAGGTAAGAAATATACTAGCACATGTTCCACTAGCCCCAATTTTGCTGACTGCCACTGAATCATGTATAATAGATCCTATATAGTCACTGTTCCAAGCAGTGAGATTCATGTACCCACTTCACACCTCTGGTTCTTTTAGACAGGTGGTTTTCAAAATATTTTGACTAAGAACTCAACACTTTACATCTAGCCCCATGTGTGTTTATAAATGAAACAAAAGTTACACAAAATACTTAGCCTAACTATATGATATACTCTGATATTTTCTATTCTATTTTAGTTTAATACCAAATAAAAATTTAAAAAAAGATAAGTCAGTGAATTGATTTCATGATCCACTATCTGAGCATGATGCATGTTTTGAAAAATACTAATTTAAACTGCATTGATAGACAAGCCTTCTTCAACAAAGTATCTTCCTTCACCCCCATTCCTGGAGAATGCTTATCTATTTAGCATTAAGTATCTGATTTCATACAGCAAGTTCGCATATACAATATATTTGAACCTGCTAATCTTTCCATGTCACATTAAGAGTTCCAAAATACATCTTGAAATTACTCAGATTTTTGCATACCCTAATGTTTTGTGTTTTGTTTTAAAAATCTCTATCAGGTTTTATGTATGAGGGTTGCTAACACTCTTTATTGATAACTATTAGCAACCAATCATCAATTTCCCTTAAGAATGCTTACATTTAATACGTATGATTGAAGTCCCCACCTCCCAATCTGTCCAAATCCCTCAATCTTAAATTGGTACAAACAGAAGCTATTTGCTATTCTGTATAGAACATAGAACATCCAGTGAATCTCACAGTGAAATGATGTCTTGGTTTTGTAAATGAGAGCTGAAAGAGTTGTCCTAGGCCCAGCCAATAGTCACTGACTATTTCACCAAACAAGAAACTCCTGGGAAATGGCTGATTAAATGTGTATCTGAGCTAGTTTGCTGGATGTGAGTATTCCCTAGGACACAAAGTACACACGAGCTATTGTTAATTCAGGCAGTTTACTTGATGCTCTCCATGTAAGATAACTGTGGGAACTGGTACTCTCTGGACACACAATAAAATAAGTTAGGCCTAAGCACTGCAGTGTTTGAAGTACTGGCATTCCATTATATTTTTTTTCAATAGCAACAGCTCTGGAGCAGAACATTAACAATCACTTTTAAAATTCTAAAATCCCTTTCTGAGTTGCCAGTTGACACTTTTTCTATTTAATTCCTATAATTAAAGCAAACATACATGCACTAGCACATAACATAATTTAGGATCTGAAATTCTTCCTGACTTAAATGTGAATTAACTTCAGTTCACAGAAGGATTTCTATGATATTTTATTTCAAATGAGTTATTTGACACTAAATTTTTTATGGTTTAAATTCCATTAATCTAGTATCAAGCTGGTGGAAAATAACCATGGATATTTGTTAATTCAAAAGTTACCACACAGATTAACATTGGAAATCTTATAACTTCTATAAAAGAAAATGACTTTTTAAGGAGTGGGAGCAAAGACGTATTTCCAATCAAAGAAACAAAAATAAACTTTAAGCAAAGAAAGAGTAAATTAATAAAGCTTTATTATGAGGGGTACCAAATCAAATATATCTAAATAAATATAAATAAAAAAGAAAAGCTGGGCTAATTAAAGTTTCTCTATAGTTTTATTCTATAATACAGAGCATAGGATATTGGGAAACCTTTTTGGTACAGGACCAGAATGTAAATATTTTACACTTCGCGGGCCATACAGACTCTCTTGTAACCACCCAATTCTGCCTTATAGTGAGAAAGCAACCATAGATAATATGTGAAAGAATGAGTGTGGTTACTGTTCCAATAAAATTTTATTAATAAAAACTGGTTTGCCAGCTCTTAATTTAATCTGCTTTAAGCTAAGAAATAATGGTTAGAAAATCAAAGCCTCATTTCATCTTTAAATTCAAGCACAAAGGCCTTTTATCCATCCAATAGGGTTCTATAAAAATGGCATCTATTTCAGGAAACCTTTTTACAACATGTATGTTTAGGGCAATCACTTCTGAGATGAAACCTTACTATACTACTACAATTTCATAGTATTCCATTTGATCACTCATAAGCCAATTTTTTTTACCATTTTTTTTACCATATATATTTTTTTACCATATATTATTATTATTTCTGTACATGACTCCTCTTTTCTTCCAAACAGTAGAGAGGATTAGAAATGAATAGTTTATCAAGGTAATTAAGACATACACCTCCTTAGTAGTAGCCAATACATATTTACTGAATGGAAATGTCACTTATATATACAATGGAAAAGTTTTTCCTTATTCATTTTAAGAAAATACAAAAACTAAATTCACAAACAAATTCAGACAGGGGAATATATGCATATATATATATATATATGCCAAAGAATCCTACTACTACAAAACAGTGATAATGCTGTATAAAGTATTTTTTAAAAATAGCTTTTAATCCATGGTTGAACTGGAAAGAAAATACAGAAAATTCTCAAAGGACAAAAATGAAATAGGAACAGTAATTCAGAGAGGTAACAAACCTCTAAACCAGATGCTGCCCTCGGTTATCTGGTGAGGCTCTCTGACCAAGAACTTTAGTTTTAATTCTTGAACAAATGACCGAAAATAATCTTTTAGGTAGTCAATCAAAAACAGTTGAAATAGTGTGTGTGATATCCAAACCAGCAGAAGGAAAACATGGAATGAGAAAAAAGTCAACCCAAAAGAAGACAAGAATTGAGATACATAAACAAATATACATAGGCAAGGAAGGCAGAACAATTAGAAACCATGGTATGAGATAATAGCAACAATCTAACACTTAAGAAGTGAAAATAAGTCTAATGGACTACAACATTGTACAAAGACAAAGATGATCACGTTAGATTTTGTAAATCCAACTATTATGGAAATCACAGACATGCTAAGTGGCCATCGTCCAGACCTCACCTACATCCACCTCCTTCTCCCGGGACGTCACAAACAGGCTCAGCAGCCATCCTCTGGCCTTCTGCATTCCCCATCTCCTTTTCTATTCTGAGCCATTCCACAACATCGAGGAGATGTTAAGTCTAATGAAAAGGCCCAGCCAGACCTTAAACCCAGAAACCAGGAACAAGAGGCCCCAAAGGCTTGTAAGAGCAGGAATTCCCAGTGGCAGGGACCCCTCCTCCCGAGGTGGATAAAAACCACGCCCAAACAGCATAGATCGGTCTCTCTCCTCCCGCGCCAAGGAAGTTGGGTGAGCAGAGCTGCCCTCTATCGACAATGACCTGGCGCAGTTTTCAGCCACCCCAGGGGACCAGCCATGATGGGAACTTCTTCCTCTGCTTTGCTGGACTCTCTGTACTATGCAAGTGTCAAGGAGATCTACCTTTTCTGGACTCTATTCTGTAAAATAAAGGTATTATTTGCGGAAAGTTTCTGTTGTGAGCTGAACCTGTGGTCCCACAATGTACATTGTAGCAACTCGCTCCACACCAGCTAAATGAGGTTTTAGAAGAGATGCACCCCAAAATATAAAGATACGGAAAGTTTGAAATAAAAGGATGGAAAAAAGATATTCCAGGGAGAGAGAAAAACAGAAAAAGCTGGTAATGAATTTCAGGGGAAAAGCATTACTAAAGAATAAGAGAGTAACCTACTATTTTAGAAATAGTCTTTTTCATCAGGAATACCTGACAATTCTAAATATAATTGCATGTAATAACATATAAAGCAAAATTTGATAAAACTACTAAGACAAATAGAGAAATCCACCTTCGTAGTGAGGTATTTTTCAAACCGTTCTCTGTAACTGACAAATCAAACATCAAAAATAAGTAACATTGAGAAGATGTGAACAACACAATAAATTTAATCTAAAGGCAATAAGAGTTCCTTCTCCCATATGCCAATATTAAGGGGGTTGGTAAGATGAGGCTTCTTGAGGTATGAAGGTGAGTCTCTAGGTTCTCAGTTTGTCTATGGGAGATCCTGGCAGGGAGTTCTCTCCCAGCCTCAACAAAGATGGGAGAAGAGTTCAATCCCACAGAGTAGGTCCTAAGGAAGGCAGCCACCAGGGGGCAGTGTGCTACCACCAGAGGAACATACCTAAGTGGTCTGGGGCAACTCTCAGCCAAGAGCTTCACTTCACCGTTCATGAAGCCATTAACACAGACCCAAAAACTCCTGCTGGCCCTGTATTGGTTGCCTGTATCCATCTGTACCCTCCTTTCATGTGTATTCAAGAGATTCCTTCCTGGTTCCAGCAACATACCATGTTTAGATACCCAGCAGGGAGGAGGATGACAGAAGAAAGCTCAAGTTCTCTTGTATCTTCAAATCGTTTTTGTCAATGGTTTCCTCCTCTATTTACAAATAAGGCTCCTTATTTTATAGTGAAATAAAAGTCCAATCTAGGACTCTATCAGTCCTTCCAACTTATTTTCTAGTATGTGCCTTCTTTAACTAATAGAAGTTATTAAAAAAAAGAGAGAGAGAAAGGAAGTAACGAAGAAAAGGAAGGAAGTGAGGGAGGAAGGGAGAAAGGAAAAAAGGAAGAAAATAAGCATAAATCCATGACTCCCACTTCCTCAGAATCTATCTACTTTATAACCTTCTGCAATGCTCTACTAAACTCTCTTAAAACTCAACCTTAATGCCATTTTCTCAATTTGTATTCCCCTTACATTACTCTGGTATCTAACACTGTCAAGATGCTGTCTTCATAATAAAATATCCCTTTGGAATCAAGATACTGGTAGTGAAACCATAAACAGCATATTTGTTTTTTGTTTCTGATGTTTTAATGCCTTAATCCATATCAAATGTGACAGTGTTCTATTATGAATAATAAATGGGAATACATATTTTATTATATAGTATTACAGTAAATGTAGGACTACAAATGCAAAACTTTTTTGTGAATTTATTTGTACACTTCAATTTTAGAATTAACAATATATTCTTATTGAGTCACAAGTTTGACAAAATACATAATCACATATCTCAGACTTAAATTATGTCCATAGAGAAAGGAGAAGAGCTTTATAAAATATGTAATGCTTGCTATCAAAACAAAAGCATTGCTATTGAAATCTGGTTTCCTCCCCACATGTGATTTTCCACCATCGTTTTACTATATAGTAATCATTGCATTATTTGTTGTATTATAGTTTAATTTAATTATGTTAGTTTAATTATTTTAATAACTGTGCACCCAATTCAAGAATACCCAACATTCCAACTATAAACAAATCATTTTGGTGATAAATAGTGTATCTTCTGAAGGAAATAAAGATGAATGTTTAAAAAGCTAAATATTTTATACATACAAAATAATTTAAATAGCTAATTGTTAATGACATTCTTACTAATTAATTACAATTTGTTGATCACTTACTATAAATAAGGCACACAGCAAGATGCTGAGTGACTAGTAATAACTGAAAGCAGAAATATTTGTGATCAACATAGCACCTTACTTCTTTGTAATTTTTGTTTTTTCTTTCTCCTTCCCCAAAATGACCAGAGCTAGGAGACAATTCCACCCTACTCCCTGGCTTTCCTTTGTGAAGTCTAGGTACAGAGAGCTGGATTTTCCCAAAGGAGGAGGAGATGGGAGCTAGTCTTTGGGGATTTCAAGTACCAGTGGCAGATCTTGAAGGAAAATGACAGCTTTTTTCGAGATGAAGAGAGGGACAGAGACCAGGGTAGTTTGCATGTAACACCTCAAAATGGAAGACTGATTTGGGGTGTATAACATGGTGGGAGGAAGTGGGTCCCAGAAACAATATGCACAGCCCATGTTTCCCTTCCCAATCTTGGCACAAGCACACTCAGAACCATAAGTTACCAACATGGAGATTAAAGACAGGAGAATTCTTCTGAGAATGTTGCAATGGTTAAGAGCCTTCAGAAGATCTGAGGGATGTCCAGGAGGGAGACCTGATAACGACTGAAGTTGAGTGTTTGGATGGGAGCTTGCTTTTAAATGTTTTCACATTGTTCCCTATTGTTGCACTTAAATTCACACTAACCTTAATAACAAAGCACAGTGTTAGCTTTAAGGAATATACAGACTATTTAGGAAACAAGTCATATGTAAACATAAATTAGCAGTACATGACAGCACACATCAAGAGACAAGGAAGGGCAGTGAGTGATATAGTTGTTAGTAAAGAGGAACAATTCTGGGTAAAATGACCAAGGAGATGGTTTTTGCTTAGACAGTCAAAAAAATCTTCCTAGATTATTTGGAACTTGGGACATTCCCCAAAAATAGTCAAAAGTATGGTAAATGGTAATATTAATAGAAGTACCAAAGCAAAGAATTGGAAAATCATGCTAATATAATAATTAAAAAATTGTGAATGCTCCCAAACTTCTCAGAACACAGGAAATCACATCATCTTTCAGACTGACCATAGCAGCAGATAACAACTCAGTTTACATGCTCTAATGAATGATCGCCCAATAATCAAACATAACTGACTTCAGATTGAAAACAGATGTACAGTGAGAAATTGGCTTGGCACGAAAACACGATTGTCCCCTTTTTAGAGCAACTTCTCTCTGATTCCACACTATGACAGAGTGAATTTCACTACATTTCAGTGGTGACTATGTATTTTAAGGGAAAAATTATGTTTGGAAATATTTATCTCTTGTATCAGAGTTGAGTTGAAAATAAATGTCACTCTCTTTTAAGCAAAAAGATTATAAAGTGAAATTTGGTGCTACAAAATTGCTGGAGGTAATAGGAATAGGGTCTTGGCAACATTTCCAGGAATGACTCCCATAACAAAACACAAAACTAGATTCTCAAAGTGCCTTAGTCAGGAAACTGCAGAATCAGAAAGTGACTGTCCAAATGGCTGGTGCTACAATCCCACTCCCTCAGCTGAGTTGCACTGATCTGGAGGCCACCACCTGAGCTATATCGAACCTGCTAGCAAGACCCCTGTAAAATGGATGTCCAGCATGCTACTGTGGCCCACCATTTAACTCAGTTTCAATTCAAGTCTCATGCAAGTACATTGGATTGGTGGAACCTAAATCACACCAGGAATTCTAGCTGCAAAAGAGTCTAAGAAATTAAGATTTTTTAATGTCTGGTCTCTTCATTAGACTCCTTAGAATGAATATGGTACAGATATTGCAAGAGTCTGTGTTCCATTTCTGCCACAACCCTCTGTTTTATGTCAAATTGCTTAATTTATTCCACTTATCAAGATGAGCAATACCTGAGTCTAGGATTTTACATTTTCCATCCCTCTTTCTTCTTCTTTTTTTTAATTCACCAAGCACACACTACTATGGGAAGCATTTTGCCTCCACTAGGGAATTTCTTTTGATAGATTTAGTCTCCTAAAAAAGTTACATAAACATATATGTTCTTGTGTCTGTCCAGTCCATTTCATCCAGAAAAAAAAATGACTACAAGCATGGCAACTCAAGGTAAAACTCAAGACTCAGTTGAAAGGCACATATAACAATCAAACATGAAAACTTACTTCTCTGGTACATAGCACAAATCCACATCTGTGATTAAAGACCTCATTATTCTTAGCTTGGATTATTTCATCAACGTTCAAACTAGGCTTTCTGCCAATGAGTTCCCTCGTGCTAGTTCATCTATCATACTGACAGAATTATCTTCTAATAAACTGACCTGATTATGTCAATCCACTGCTCAAATATCAATGTCATTCCCCTGTTACCTCTGAAATAGTCCAATTCCTCATCCTTGTGTCCAAGGTGATTTCCCTCTGTTCCCACTTATCTTTCATCATTTCTCACAACTTCTCACACAGCTTGTACCACAGTAACATCAAGCGTTCTCACTAGTTTCCATACACAGTAGAATCTTTCAAACATAAGCTCAACAAACATTTGTTGAACTCCAACTATATAACATGCAATGCTTGTGGCTCTGGGGTTACAGAGAGAAGAATAACATAGGATGGTTAGTTTCAGCTTTTATTTTATTATGTTATTTAAAGCTTTTTGGTAAATATCAGAAAATGGTCCTTTCCTGTTGTATGTGGGGATTGTACTCAGCATTAGAGATTTGTTTTGTCTTTTCTAATTCTAACATAATTTAAACATGGCATTAAGTAAAACAAAACTTGATTTATTTTAGCAAAATGTAACCTTCTAACCTCTATTCACAAAATTAAACGTAATTTGCTATTATTATTGACTAAATTAATTGAGCAATTAATCTTTTGTTAGGAGGAACAATTAGTCTTGTTCAAATAAGTTATAGCGTCTTTGCAAAGTTTTTATATATATTACACATAAATTCCTACATTAAAAGCAAATTGTTCACAGGTGTTTAGCATATAGTATTTTGCAAAAAGTACTCATTACAATTGCAAATTTATGTAATTCAGGTGAAATGACTTTTACAGCAGTGTATTTTCCTTTCAGCTTTGAACTACTTTTGCAACTTGAACCCTTATCAAGTATTATTTAAACTTTTACTTATCGGTAATTTGTTAATCTGAATATACTCAGGTTGATTTTTCTCTTAACAATACTCCAGAGGATATAAAATGCTATTCTGTATTTGAACATGTTGGCTCTTTTTTGAAAGAAGTTTGAATTGTTCTACATTTTACCTTCGTCGTCTGTTTCAGCCCATGTGAATCATTCCTGAAATTTAAGAAATCTGGTTGTACAAGCTTGAAAGCAGTAGGGCCTCCCACTTCTTTGCCAGAACTTGAGGTTAATCACTTTGGCAGCATTTAAACTCCATTCTCAGAGTAAGACAAGATGAAGAAGGCTCCCTAAACCCAGTTTGAAATAGAAATATTTAGGTAAATACAGACATTGGTGGAATCCTAGTGATCATCTGGTACAGTTCTCTCATTTTATAAACGAGAAAACTGATGCCCTTGCTTTAAGCAACTTATATACGGTCATAAAACTGGTTTGTGATAATTAGGACTTCTTTTTCCAGCTTTCCACTGCACCACCCTATCTTCAAATGCTCGTTTAAATTATGGCTGAAAAAATAGAAAGTTGTTGCTTTGTGAGGGGTATTTTCTTGGTGTTCTCAAGCTTAGTATGCATGGGATTATCTAAGGGGCTTGTTAAAAAACAGATTCTTGGACTACCCTTCAATGCTTATGATTCAGTAGGTCTGGGATAAATTCCAGGGATCTTTACTTTTAGTAATCAATCCATATGATTCTGGTGCCAAGTATGCAGACCTCATATAGTTAGGATAAACTTGAAAAGGAAGGCAATTTTTTCTGTAAATCTCTCATCTCACTTCATAAAAATAATCATCATGTAGCTAAATTTTTTAATCATAAATGCACAATTAAGGCTCATGTTTTGACACTGCCTGTATGAAAATACACTAGACTTTTAATTCACAGTTCTCAGGTTTGTGAAAGGCATATTTCTATGCTTACAAAAACTCTGTAATTTTTAATATTACATTTTTAATATTACATTATATGTTTTAACCTACCTATCATTGTTAAAAACTCACTATTTTATGAATTACAGATGTGTACATATTAATAACTTTTTAAAAATAATCTCAGTGTTTTATACAAAGCTTAAACAGACATAATATGGGAGGTACTGCTCTAAACACTTCTGCGATTCAGAAATTTACCCCATATGTTATGAAGTTTTAAAAATGACTACAGTTCCAAAAAGCTGTCGTTCAGTCTGTGTCAAAAAACATGTTTAGACTTCAGTTTGAAAGGAAATATACTTTTTCCTTATTGCAAATGTCCAGCAGATGGCACTAAAGACTTTATTTTTATGTCTAGTCTTTATTTCTATTTTCACATTTAATTATTTTCCTCTAAAACATTTAATGTGTTAAAGAAAATTAGTACATTCAGCAGGGGTGTAACTTATTAGAAAAATGTGTTTTCATCGGTGGCTGGAAAAGACCAAAGGAGAAATTTATAAAATGTTGCAATTTCTGCTCTTTTGTGGTGGACCCTCATTCTACATACCCTTTAAAAAAAAATTATTATATATTAAGGGTTTTGTTATTTATTTATTTATTTATTTATTTTTCCTCCATTTAGCACTGTTAAAAATGTAGCTCATTCAATCAGCATCCCACAGTGTGCTGAAAGCATTGAGATAACACTTAGGAAAAATAAGTGCATAACTGATGATTAGCTATTAGTGTTTTATAGCCTGTTACTTCAGTCAAGCATTTATTTTTAATTCAGTTTTCAATTTACCATAGGAGGCCACTCCTGAGTAAGCATTAAATGAAGATGTCTCAGGACACCGAGGCTCACTAGCATACGTTTAAATTTTTGCTCCTCTTAGATGCATCATCTCTCAAGAAACCCCTTCACTGTGTTCCTGAATTTTGTGAGGCACTGCATGTGTGGAAGATTTGTTTGTTGGGCCCTGGAAATACTGTTTCTCGGTCACAAAACAATATTTCTGCTCTCTAATATTGGAGATAATAGCAGAGGTCTAAAACTGAAACCCAGGTCATTTTAATACTTTGACAAACAGTTTATCTCATTCAGAGCACACTTCAAGAGAAGAAAAAAAAGTGCAAAGGTAAACTTGAAAATGAAGGCAATTTTTCATAAATCTTTCATCTCACCTCATAAAAATAATCTTTTTCATTTAACTATATTTTAATTATAATTGCAAGTCAAATACCAGTCTACCTAATACACAAAGAGTTAACTAAATGTATTAGCAATTTGGAAGAAGACAGTGACACTAAGTGACCAAATCATACCTGCATTTTCAGGAATACAGAACCTACTTTAAATCTTACCTTTGCTCTATTCTTTGTTATTTTCATCAGATTGTTATATTACTTTAGGATAGAAAAACCATAAACCAACCCACTCTAAAACCAGATGCTTTGAGAAGGAATTAAGTATAATAGTTTAGGCACAAACCTGCTGTCAGTCTGCTCAAGATCAAATCTAGTTCTACCTATTTCTTTGCTTCACGACCACAGGGAAATTATTTGAACTCTGTTCCTCAGTTTCCTCACTTACAAACTGGCCATAATAATAGCAACCTCATAAGGATTGTTAAGAAGATTAATTGAGATAATCAATGTAAAGTGCTTAGCAAGTGTCTACACATGGTAAGTGCTCAGTAAATGTTAGCTATTATTATACACAGACATAGATAATACATGAGGGAAGAGAGTATTTTACTTTTAAGTTTCTGAGTCCACTTAGCTGATAACTTTGGGAAGCAGCTATGACTGAAAGGATTTCCTGGCATACGGATAGCAGAATGAGTGACTTAAATGATATATCAACAGACTGCTGATAAGGGGCAGAAAGGTCAATTTATAAAATGAAAGCTATCAAGAAAGACAAGTCCATCAGCATAATTTTTGTGGACTGTAAGGAGATACAACCACCGGGGGGAGCACACATTTGTGTGAAATATTTTCCAGCATTCTTTATGATCATTGCTATTCTGCAACAAACAGAGAAGAAAGAGATTTTAAAATACAATAATTTTAAAAGGGGTATTTTGAACAGGGAAGTATAGACTGCCTGAATCATACATATCCCTGATGCTCTGAAAGAATGGATGGATGAATAATATATACAGAAAACTTCTAAGAAGTCAAGGATATATTTCTTTTTCACTTTAAATGGCTGATACATTTAATCACATTGAATATATCCTTCTCATTAGTGAGTTAAATAAGCTTTGTTGCTTATTCTTCATTTGCATATTTAATTATGATCTGGGATAAAGTGGCTCTGTTACTTGGACAAAGAATCACTACCTTACATTTGTAATAGTCAATAAAAATAATTCCTTTAAAATGTCAATAATCCCATAAACATCTTTACGATGTTTTGTTTCCTAGAAATCACAGAACCATAGGGGTAGATGAGAAATGCAATGCCCCCCTACTTTGTAGAATGTCCAGGGACAAATTCTTCCATTGGTCAAGCTTAGTGCATGCTCATTCCAGTTGCTGGGTTCTGTGTCTGTCCCCCTCCCCAGTAAAATTCCTGTCTTGTCCAGTCAGAGATTTTGCATCTCTCACCTAATCCTTGATAGGGATAATGAACAAGTGTCAGCCCTACTCCCCCAACCCCAAGGAACTGAGTGCAAGAGCATCTTTCTTTGGTTTTGGATTTAATCCATGTTTATGCCAGAGCTTAGGAAGAAAGCAGAGCCCAGATGTTCCAGGGCTAAATTTCCTGGGTACAAATCTTTCCTGGCCTCTTCCTCTGCTAGCCCTGTAGCTTGACAGGTTATTTGACCTAAGCCCCCATTTTTTCATCTGTAAAGTAGAGATGATAATGTCTATACCTTATGGGCTTGTTGTGAGGATTAAAATAGCTAATAGATGCAAAGAACTCAGTAAGGTGTTGGGCAATTAGTAGGTACTCCATAAAATGTTAGATACTTTTATCATGTGCGCAGGAAATAGTGGGCAAAAAACAGATAAATCATCTGTGTTTGTCCTGTGACACCAAATATTATTTAAAGGATTGCGATATGCAAGTAGGATCTAGAACTAAGAAATGAAGTATCTAGGTTGAGTTTAGATATTTTAAAAATCAGCAGCATCAAATATCCTAATTTTAAAGCCTCAGTTGAGTATCTGAGGAATGAGAAATTTATTCCAAACAGCCTTCCTCTCTTTCATTTTTTAAAAGCAGAAAAATACAGGCTTCCTGGATTTTACTTGCACAGTATTCTGAATTAGTCAGCCATCATTAGGTACAGTATTTTCTAAGCTATTCTGAAGTGCATTTCAAGACAAGTGACAAGATGTAATTTCCTTCCCATTATATTTGCTAATGGTGACATCTGTTTTCATCCTTTAATTAAAATACATTGTTAATATGCATTTAAGACATAACTATCATCTAAATAACATAACAGGTGTCGTAAATAAGTTTTTTACACCCATGAAAGGGAGATCATATGACAAATCATTCTAACTTTATCACTAATGTAGAAGCTAAAAGTTCAAAGAGCATGAGAAAAATTTTTAATTTATACAAATGCATATGCAGTTCTGAATCTGTCCCACGCGACCCAGAACCCCTAGCAGTATTTAATCAACTCCAGACAACATCTTCTACCTTCCCCAGTCACTGCCTTGGAACAATCAAGTCTATTTTTAAAACTTACCATCTTATTTTATATTTAGACACTAAAAATGTGTCATAATCAGCTTTCACTAATCACAGTGCACACAAAGCTAGAAATAGTCCATTTTACCTTTCATAATATTCCATTATCTATGAAAAACTCTGAAAAACATCAAGATACTTTGAACTGCATTTAATTCAACAGAATATGCCAGAACTCTGGACAGGAAATCTTACCATTCTTATTGCTATAATGATGCCATTAAATTAAGCATGATCTAATGCCAGCTCAATAACTTGATCAATTTTGCAGCAATTGGTCAAAATGAGAACATTTTACTATACATCACTTATGAGCAACTCATCTTTTGTGATTTCACTTGAGTATCTGATTAATCCCTCTGTCAGTCATAACTTTAAAACTAGTGTCTCACCCCTTCTTATCCAACTCAGAAACCCCTGCATCTAGTCCCATAGAAAAGGCAATTAGTCAAAACTTAGTGAGTTTCACTGAACTGGAAACTATTCAATGGAGTGGTCCAGGAAAGACACCACGTTAATCCTAAGGAGAAATCTACGCCCCCTCCACCTTCTTTTTACATTTTATTACCCTTGACTCCTTTTAGGTTTCAAGCTAGTAGCATATTGAAAATATTGTAGCTATGCAGAGCTAAATTCATATTTTACCATCACCTAAAGACTTGGAATGCTAACTAATATTATTGTTACTAGTTAAGTCATGACCTTAATTTCCCTGCTTTTTAAAGTTTAAATGGGGTAGTCAGGGAAGGCCCCACTGAGATGGTGAAATTTTGAGCAAAGACCTGGTATAGGTGAAGGAGCAAGTCATAAGGAATGTGGCTTGGCAGAGAGAATAGCAAGTGTGAAGGCCCTGAGGTGGGAGCCTGACTGGCTAGTCTGAGGTAAAGTTAAGTGAGGCAGTATGGCTGGCGAGGACTGAGCAAAGGGGGAGGAGGGATTGGGAGACTGGATGTCTAGTCTTTTAGGCCATCTCAAGGACTTGGCTTGTATTCTGGGTAACTGGAAAGCCACTGGAAGAGTCTGAGTGAATGAATCAGATGACTGGATTTATATGGGCCCAGGACCTCTGTGGCTTCCATGTTTGAAACAGGCAGAGGGCAAGGATGAAAGCAGGGACACCAGTCAGGAGGCTTTACACTAATCCAGGTTAGCGATGCTGGAAGTGTGGACCTGAGCTCTGGCAGCGGAGGTGAGGAGAAGAGCTGAGATGTTTCATTTTCCTTCATCTTGGTTAAAATCTTCCCAGAGCCAATAGAGGTAGGCACATTTTAATTTTCATGATTGTAACATAGTTTTATTTTTTTTTTTTAAAGTGATTCTCAGGTTGCATTTCTATTTCATGCTGTACATCTCTTCTCACCATCAAAGACAATTATTGCCAAATCACAGCAAGTGACAAGTGTTCAGCTTTCTGAGGCTGAGTGACGTTAAAGAAAACTGGCTCTGAAGGAACTACCTATCAAAAGGGGATGCAGAAGTATAATGATACATTATCTCAGAGTTTAAAAAGAAATTCACTTGATGCTCAGTTGGCATCATGGATGAAGTACCCACTTGGCACCCACCCAACTTCTAAAACCTGGCAATTACCGAAGCATGGAAGTGGACCTGAACTGACACTGAACCTCTTTAAAATTACAAGAAGTTTCCTTTAATTGGCATGTTCTATGAATATTTTAAACAATTTGAATACAAAGTAATCCTAAGTATGAGGATCTTATAATAATGTTCCCTCAGCCCCTTTTCATTTCTTCTTGTTCCAATATGAAGCCCCAGAGATCATAACTTTTCAGTCCATGGTATAAACGAAAACAGAGATTATATTAAATGGATACTGGTCACAAAATTTAGGTTTTGTGAAGAAAAGAAGAAAGTTCTACCTCTGACAGTTTATTTATAAATTTTTTTGCTTGTTTTTATAAAAGAGTCCACCTTATCTTAGGTAGTATGGAAACCTAAACAATGGTGTTTATATTTACACACACACACATACACACATGTAGGAAATGAGGTAAACTTTGTTAGATGACCCCAGATATTGCAAAGGCTCAAGGTCTTCATTTTAATATTTCTCACTGTGCAGTGCTATAAATATAGATTTGGAAGGAAGGAGTGGGAGTTGGTTCAAATTTATACTGATGCCAAGGAAATGTTTGTTTGAAAAATCTCATATCAGCTTGGTTTTGTTGTTTGTTTGTTTTGCTTTTGCTTCTTTCTTCTTAGTTCAGGGAAATAAAAGCCTAATTCACCAAAGCTTCTACCTAACTGAGATGCTCAAGGACCAGGTAGTAGACTAAGAGAAGGCTCCATTGTCTCCATCTGTCTCTACTCCTTACATCAGCACTAGTGGATCTGAGCACATGACGTAAGAGGACCCAGGTCTCAGATGGCTGTACCAGGAAAGCAACAGGGTCTCTGCACAGTGGGCTCTGTGCATGGCTGCTGCAGCCACAACCAACTTTGTAAGGACAGGCATCATTGCCAACAGAACAAGAAATTTTTTTTCAGGAAAGGGGCAATTCACAAGAGAGACGAAACATAAGGTACTGGGGAATGGGAATAGGATGAAAGGGAGAGAAATAAAGACGTCTCAGTGTGACTACAGGCAAAGAGAAAGGTAACATTTTATATTAATTACTCACATCTAAAACTTGGTGTGTACAGTATGTCTCCTGTCTAAAAATAATTTAAACAGCCTGACTAGGAGCACTGCTAATTTGTCACTGTGTGCACCCTGCTGTTCACCTTTCTATGGTATCTGTGTGACAAGACATTTTAAGGGCTACTTTGAACACATCATGCAAGCTTCATCAAGTGATCAAATTGCAGCCTCATGTAGAAATGCCCTCGGTTTCAAGGGTACACGAGGTATTGTATTGTTTAAAGGGTTGTTTCAAAAGCCAAAGGTTTATGGATTTTTGTTTTAGCTTTTGAATACTGTGCCAGTTTGAAACTGTTATGTACTCCAGAAAAGCCATGCTCTTTTAATACAATCTTGTGGGTGCAGACTTATTGTGGTGGAATCTTTTGATTAGATTATTTCCATGGAGATGTGACACTGCCCATTGAAGGTGGGTCTTAATTAGTTTACTGGAGTCCTTAGAACTCGGGAAGAGTGTGTGAGCTCAGAGCCAACACAGACCCAGATGCTTGGAGATGCAGACAGAGAGACATTTTAGAAATAGCTGTTGAAACCAGAACCAGGGGAGAAGCTAAGAGATGAAATCCAGAGTTTGCCCTGGAAAAGCTAAGAGAGCACCCCCAGATGCTTAGAGAGAAATGCCCTGGGAGAAAGAAGCAAGGACACACAGGAGCTGAGAGAGAGAGAAGCTAAGACAGAGGCCCAGAGACGTTTTGGAGAAGGCAATGTAAACAAGAAGCTAACTCCAGGAGAGGTCCAGCTGACTCTGGCCCTGTGCCTTCCCAGGTGACAGAGGATCCCCAGATGCCATAAGCCTTTCTTCAGAGATGGTATCATCCAATTGATGCCTTAATTGGGACATTTTCATGGCCTTAGAACTGTAAATTTGTGAACTAATAACCCCCCACTGCAAAAGCCAATCCATTTCTGGTATTTTGCATTCTGGCAGCTTTAGCAAACTGGAACAAATACCACCATGGTAAAAAAGAAGTACAAAGCATGAGACAGGTGGAATCATTTTATAAATTCTACAGAACTTTGCTATCATCTAATGTGGAGCCATCCTCTCCCTTTTAGTCCTGAGTTGATGAAGACCCAAAGGAGAGGTGTCTCATCCAAGGTCCCATGGTCAGCATCTCCTGATTTTACCAGATAAAAGCCAGGGCTTGGGCAAAGGCTCTGCCAGTGACTTGCTGGGGAATCATGAGCAAGTGAGTTAGTCTGCCTACATTTTATTCTGCTCATCAGTAAACTGAGGATAATATTTATTACCTCTTTGGATTGTAGAGAGGATTGCCTGGTGCAATATCTGATACAGAATTGGTGCTCAGTAAATCTTAGCTCTCTTTCACCACTTTCCCTTTTTGGAACACTATGGTTTGTTTCTTATTCTGGGTTCCTATAGGAAAGGGGAGGAGAGTGTAATTAAAACAACACTAAAGTAAGACCTGGGTTTGAGACCTGGTTTTGTCTCTCACACACTGGGATGCTTCAGACATAGCTCCCAGCACCTCTGAGCTGGGCTTCTTTATCATTACAAGAATGGTCCACTTTCATCACTTAGAGTCATCACATTCATTAATGCATAAATTCAACATAATGAATGAACATCTACTACATGCCAGGTGCTGTTTAAGGTGCTGCTGATAAAAACACAAACAAAACTAGGTCCCTGTTCACAAGATACTTGCCTGTAACTAAGGGAGGCAAGTATGAAATACATGGAAAAAAGAACCTGTAATAATAGCAGGTAGTGCTAAAGGCTCTGAAAACAAATAAAAGAGGCTAAAGGATAGAAAACAACTCACAGGCGGAGGGGCAGGATTACATAGACGGGATGGTCTGGGGAACCTGTGTAAGAAGTGGAGTTGAAGGACATGGAGAAACACGTCTTCTGCCCAGATGGGGAAGAGGATGCAGGCAGAGGGAAGCAGCAAGGCAAAGCTGGGCAGGAACCATCTCGGACAAATGCAGATATGGCAGAGTAAGGGAGGGATTAGAGGTGAGGTCACAGCCAAATTACTTAAGGAAGACCTTGAGAACGAAAGACGGGATTTTCAATTTTCTTCTAAGGGGGATGGGAGACCGCTGCTGGATTCTGAGTGACAAATTGATATGATGAGGCTGAGGATTTGAAAGGATCTCTCTGATCACTATGTGGAGAAGAGCCCATAAGCAAGACAGTCCAGGTGAGAGGCAAGCCACACAGTTCTTTGAAATTGTGTTTGTAGTGAGGGTAGTAAAGAAAAAGTCAAACTGAGGATTTTTTAAAGCCATCTGCAATGGTTAATTTTATGCATCAACTTCACTAGGATAAAATGACCAGTTGTTTGGTCAAGCATGTACTGGCCTCATGTACTATGAGGGTGTTTCATAGCTGGATCTAAATCATTAGTCAGCTGATTGCATCTACAGCTGATTACATCTACAATCAACAAAGGAGCCTGCCTTCAGCAGTGAGAAAATTCTCCTCATGCAATCAGTTGGAATCCTTAAATGGAGAACTGAGGATTTTAGCAGCCAGAAAAAAGAATTTCTGTCTTCAATCCAGACAGCCAGCTTCTCCTGGGAAATTCATTGTTACCTTCCTCTAAGCTCCCAATTTGCACCCTGCCTCACAGAAATCAGATCTATATTTCCATCAGTTCTTTTTCCCTAAAGAACCTGACTAATACATCGTCATACCAATGTAAAGTGTTATTTAAGCAAGCCTCTGGAGCTCACTCAGTCTTTAACAACTTACAAGTTCTGTAACATTAAGCAAATTATTTAACTTCCTTAAACTCAATATGTCCTCATATGTAAAATGGGGAAAACAATATTTTCTACTCTAAGTACTGTTGTGAAACCTAAATGAGATAAGCTAAGAAAAAGGCTTAGCACAGTGCCTGGTACATATTAAGGTACCTAATTATCATCAGCAATAATTAATGTGATTTAAAATTTTCTTTAATTTTAATTTTAATCTTTAATAATGATTAATATAAGGGGCAATTCTTAGGAATAATAATTTTTTAAATGCTTAAAGTTTGCTAGTGAATGTTTAATATTATAAGAAATGTGGGACACATGTAAGTATGACTTAGATGAGTGATTAGAAAAATCTATCTTCAGTTATATCACAGCATTAACAAAATTAATTGTAGTTTTTCCAACTATGGGTTGTTTATTTGGTCAAAGAAAATGTTTTCTTTTTCTTTTAGTCTATTGTAAAATGAATAATCTTCATGGCAGAATTCTGGGAAAATGATCCTTACTATTAAAAAAAACTTATTCAGAGCTATTAAACAGATAGAGATTTATCATTTTATTGGATTTTTGTGCTATTTAGACACCACAGGAAAGATTTCTAGACTACTGCTGTGAATTGTATATCTGGAGCTCATGAATATCCTGATTTTATTCTTCTATTCTTGGTAAAAGAGAATAAAATATTTTAACCCCATCAAACATGAGATGCTAAGATGAAATCCCTTTAAACCAGAGCCCAGGTAGGGGTGCGAAGTGAAGTTCACCATTACCAGAACATCATACAAAGTAACACATCCTGCTCCAAAGGACAGTATGGATTTCCCCTTAAGATGATTTCTGAATGGGCAGGCTTCACAAATGGGCAGGATTCTCCATTACCCTCTCTTTTTTGAAAATACTCAAGAGGATAACAACAATTGTGTCACTTCCATTAAACATCAGACCTCCTATCTACAATATCAATGATGGACATTTGCTATTATTATTTACATCCACAACTCAGTTCAAACCCTTGGAAAATGCTTATTGTTCACAGCCATTAATTATCCAAACTGTAACAACAGGCATACTTACATTCTTATCTTCTACCTTTCCTCTCAAATCATTTTCAAATTGTTGCCTTGCCAACAGATGCAATTTTTCAGTACAATGGTTATTTTTAACAAGTCATACGTAAATGTTAGTGTTTTGTTTTTGCCTGTATCTCAAGCAAATAGTATGCCAAGAAAACAAAAAAAATCCTATAAATACCAGCTACATAACACAGTACAGTATGTGTGAACACTGCTTTGTAGACATCTTATTGCATGAATCTCTCTTGTATATCTGGTTGGGGCCCTGCCTCCCTCTTCTTGGAGCAGAGGTAAGAAGCAAAGGGAGAGTGGGTGAGAAGACTGGCTCCATTCCCTCACCAGAAAATATAATAATTGGGGTTCTGAACTTTCTTTTGTGTCATGCATCCCTTTGACTGTCTGTAAACCCCTTTCTCAGATTAATGTTTTTTAGCACATATCATAAAATACATAAAATTATAGAAGAAGCTAATTGTTTTGAAAAAGTTATCAAATTATTTTTTGAAAATCAAATGTGTGATATAGTGATATATGTGGCCATTTTTATTTCTTGGACACAAAAATATAAATACTTTATAACAACAATGGAGTGTAATATACTGACATTTATTTTATGGGTCAAAGCCACTGCCTGAATACAGAGATATTTAGAGACTCATAGAGTTAACAAATGAGGAAACCGTAGGTCACAGAAGTCAATCATACAGATAAAGGCAGATGTGAACAAAACCCTGGCTGTGCCATCACCAGTGGGTAGAAGAGTGGGCTCTGTTAATCAGGGAAGCCACTCCCTTTGGACAGGCATTTTACCTGGACACCAGAGTTAATACGCTTTCCTTTGTGAAATTTAATACAGCATTTTTCAAAGAGAAGCAATCAGATGCTCAGTATTAAATTTCACGTGAAAGACAAATAGCTGAGAGATGTGTCTGATATCTAGCCACAGAGATCAAAATCCATCATTTGGCATGAGAAGTATTTTTATCTCTACTGAGTGTTTGGTTTGTATTTTGAATTCATCTCTGGAAAATTCATGTTGCATTCAGTGTTTTTCTTTTTATTGTGCTAAGCAATGAATCTCAGTTTTAACTGTCAAGTATTTGTTCTGATTTCATTGAGATAAGTGTTTAGCTCTGGCAAGGATATGATTTGCATTTTATTTGTAAGAACAGCTAATACTGATTCGCACAACAAGAGACGTTTAGAGTGATAAGAGCTGGGACACAAAAGATGAAATTTTCAGTTTAAATTTTGCAGGTGCTAAAAAACAAAAACAAACAAAAAATGGAATGGATGACAAAAATACAAATGCTGCTCAAGAAAGGAGGATAGGTTTAAAGAGACACTGCTGAGTATTTCATGTCATTTTCTTCTTAGCCAGGGTACTAAATATCCTTCCAAAATTCCAAAAATATATCTTTCCATTGCTTTTACCCTCACAAAGTTTATGTGTCTTGGAGTACCAGGGAAAACAATAACAAAAAAATGTATTTAGCTTACATTCTGGTCAGCATGAGGGCTTTGTCTGTTTTGTTCACTAACATATCCCAAGCAGGCTCAACAGGACAGAAATTCAAAAAATATTTGTTGAATGAATGCTGGTGAATTTTCTTTTAACTGGAAGGACACAGTCTTAGAAATTTCCAGTTACTCATCTTCTGGCTCAAGCAGCCAGGAATTAAGCCACTATAGAGAAATGGGAGCTCCTTGAGGACAGGCATCTTTATTTTATCCATTTTTGTGACCTCCTTGCCTTGCACTGTGGTTTCCCATAGTAGATGCTCATTAAGTGTTGGGTAGATAGAATGTTAAGGCATACATTTTTTTTTTCTCCCCATCACACGTATCTTCCACCTTTTCCCTCTGTAACTGATATTTGCTCATGCTGGTCGCATCATCTAGAATGCCTGTGTTTTTACTGCTGCCCATTCAAATTCTAACCAATCTACAAACTCGGTTCAGTGCCCACCTCCTTCCTGAAACCACCCTCACTGAAGGGCTATAGAATTTCAGTCTCTATTGCTCATCTTGATGTTTTATGTGTTTATGCCTTGTTTTGCAAAGTTCCTTTGTCTCCCCAAACCATATCCTAGATTTCTTTTGTATCCTTCACAATTACAAACAGAATGCTCTGCAAATAGTCCACGCTCAATGAATATTAAAATGTGTGCATTACATAACAGAATTATTCTCTGAGACAGTTGAGAGTGATTTTAGGTATGATTTAATCTTAATTCCTTTCTGATTCTTAGATCCCGTCAAAAATATCCTGACCCAGTGTACTTTTAGAATCTCTCCACACCTTCTGGAGAAATAAAGGAAACACCTTATGAGTCATGCAATTCCACATCTGAACAATAATTAGTGTATTTATTTTTATGGAGCCTAATATGCCTGTACTCCACCTCTATTATTGGTTTCACCTCTTTGAGTCACACAGAATAAACTTAATTCTTTTTCCACATGACATTCATACAAATATTTGAAGACTGCTATTTGTTATGTCCCCTCGGAGTCTTCTTTTCCTCAGGCTAAATCATTTATCATTTGGCAGGATTTTGTATCCCATCACCATCATAATAGCTCCCTCTGAAAATGCTGCAGTTATCTATTCCATTCTGAAAGTAGGTCACCCCAAACTGCAGTCAATGATTTAGGTGTGAACTCACTATTTCTGATTTTTATACTGTTTCTATTTATAGGTCCGTATCATATTTTTGGTGGTAATAATCACACAATTGACACCTATTTGAACTTATACTCAACTAAAAGTCCTATGTCATTTATACATTTCCAAAACCTAAACTGCTTATAATTGTGGTTGGTTCATTTAGGCCAACATATAGGACCTACCATCTTACCTTCTGCATTTTTATCTTGCTGGATTTGGCCCATCACCCCATAGTGAAAAGAACCTTTTGGATTGTACGTATCTCATCTAACTCACTTTTTCTCCAATAAACATATCTTGTGAAAAATGTGATGAATATTCTCTCCTCATCACAGGGGAAGGCAAACTTTTTCTGTGAATGGAAAATGAGTAAATAGTTCAGGTGCTGCAGGCTTATGCAGTCTCCATTCTGACTACTCAACTTGACTCTTGTAGCAAGGAAAGCAGCCAAAGATAATACAAAAACAAATGAGGGATCTACGTTCCAATAAACCTTTTTATGCACACTTAAATTTAGGTTTCATATAATTTTCATGTATCACGAAGTATTATTTTTCTTTTGATTTATTTCACCCATTAAAAAATGTAAAAACCCTTCTTAACTAGGCCATACATAAACAGGTGGTAGGACAAGTGTGAATCTGAGGATGTAGTTTGCTGACTTCTGATCTAAACCACAACTGAAAGTGATGTGTGAACCAAGGCCTACGTCAAAGCCACTTAGCATACTCCAAGAAACCTCTCTCCAAGTCAGTCCTTAATAACCAGGGCTCAGCAGCAAAAGTAACTGAACACTGAAAAATATAAAAGCTGGAGAACTACCCTCAAAAAATCTGATTCAGTAAATTAGGAGAGAGGCTCAGAATATGTCTCTTGAAAAAACTTCCTGGATGTTCTTATATACAGCGTAAGTTCTAAAACTGGATCTGCTATTATGGTTGTTAAGAAATTTTCAGAGTTTCTTTCACAGAATACCTTTACTGTTGTCATGAGTACGTAGGATACTTATACACTTCACTATAGAGTTATATTTTATTGAAATCACTTTTTACAATGCCTGACCCCCAACTGGCTGTGCATTCTGTAGGGCAGGAACCATTGTCCCATTATAATCAGAGACCAATAAATTCTAATGAATGCAATGGTATTAAAAATATTTAATACACTTTTCCATTTAATATATTTTAAAGTGGCAGATTTCAACCCACCTATTGTGTAAATCGATCCAAGAATTGTCTATCAGTGTGAATTTCTTGCTTACTATATTGCTCTTGCTCACCATTTTAATCTCAATACTTGGAAACTTGCCTAGCACATAGTAGGTGCCTGAGTATATTAATTAAATAAATGAATAAATATAAGAGAATTGTATGCAAGGTGCCGAAGGAGAAAAGGAAAAGGTGTGATAAGCAAAAGAAATATGTAAAACTATAACTTACACCAAAACTTGAAAACGTGGTTTAAGTATGGTGCATATTTTATAGGCAGCAACAATTCCTATAGTTATGCTGAGTACCACAGTCCACCTATCCAACACATGCAAACCAAATCAAATCAAACAACCTTGGATCAAAACACAAAAACAGGAAAGCCTGGACTGAGGGGACAGCGCCTGGCTGCTCTACTGATCAGAGGTAAACATTTCAACCTTGTGTCTCAATGTATTAGCATAAAATGAAAATCATGTACCTGGTCCCCATACTCAAAATTTCTGTGAAAATAAGAGTTGAAAGCCTTGCCAAGCAGACTAGCTACTATCTTGCGTCAATTTATATCTACTAAATTGTAAAAAGCTCTGCTGGCCACCCCTCCCCCTGTACCCTCCTTCTTCCTTCAGGAGCTCTAGAGAGAATGTAGGTTTTGGAGCAGCAGTGTGCAGGTCATAAGGCGAGCTATACAGATGCATGTGCCCAGGAAATAAAGTGGGGGTTCAAATATTCAAAAGAAACAGAAACAACTGCCTCATTTCCACAAAACCTATAACAACCAGTTTTTATTTTGCCCTTGCCCCAGCATTAACCTGCAGAGTAAAGTTTCCTCAGGTATTTTCAATCTGGTATTTTTCACAAGCACTTTTTAGTTTGCCCTTCCAGGCTCAACAAACCGCCTGAAACCTCTATTACAGAAGTTGGCCCTGAGCTCTGGTGTTTCAAGTTCTCTGACTATCTGGGGCTGAGACATGGTTTCAGGGCCTTCGGGCTGCCCTGCCCACTTTGCACGGCCACAACAGAAGCTGCTGCCATTCCAGAGTCCAGCCACCAGAGGACAGTTACTAGCAGCAGAGCACCTAGATGCCTCTGGCATCACTTAGACAGGTAAAAATCATCGGCAGGGAAAATCAGGTCCAGCTTCTCATTTCTCCCCTAGCTCAGTGCAGTTTTAAATTCATGCCTCTACAGCATGACAATATTAAATTCCCTTACTTCGCAGTTACAAACATTGTTAACCTCTATTGTACTTCATTAATTACATGATTTACAAACACCTCACCATCTTGTAGCCTGGATTACTCTATATCTGTCATTATTTATGGAGCTTTCTTTTTCCTCTGCTTGCTTCAGTTCAGTTTCTTTCAGCACTCCCTTTGGCTCATGTATAGCAAAGCATGTCACCTCATAAATTCATCTCAGGCACCATGTCTCCCTGTTCATCACTGCTGACACTGTCACAGCTCCAGCCACCTCCCTTCAATCTTCTCATTCTCCGGAATGTTTCTCTCGTTTCCTTCCCCTTTCCCCTCCACTCTGTCAGCTTTACTGCTATCTGCTTTTTCTTCCACAACTGCTTTCTGACTTTGAGGATAACCTGAAAATACTCACAACTGATGGCTAAGAATAAAGGAAAGATTTTATCCACTAGTGCTTAAGCATGGCAAATTTTAGTGAGCAAAACTGTTT